>NC_058094.1:197430000-202430000 GCF_020171115.1 Neogale vison
TATCTCTGAAAAGGGAGTCGGTAGGCAGGGCAGCTCAATTGGAAGGATGCTTCCTGGTGCTAATGTGTTCCTCACTTGGAAGCAGCTTGCTCCTACAGAGTTCCCCGCCTCCATTCCCACTAGTTATGTTCATTTGGTAATGAAAGGCCTGTCTTGAATTGTAGTAAGCGCAGAAACAGGTATAGGCTCTAAGAATCCATTAATTACTGTAAGCAGCAGGGGCTGCCTAGCACCAAATCCCAGGACTGAGCAACAGGAGGAGTATTTTAATTTACAAGACAGAACACAGCTTGGGGGAGGGGATGAAGATAGACCTCTCATCCTCATTCGAACAAGACAGCAAATACAAATCAGATTATGGGTAGCCATTGCCAGGAAGACAAAACTAAGGATCTATGAATGTGTGAAACTAGACAATTAGAATAGGCCGTGGGGACAGCAAGAGAAAAACAGGCCAGGACACTGAGACAGTTGTGTGGTGTTAAAAGGGGTCATACCCACTTACTGTTCCATCAAGTAGAAAGAGAACTATGGCTTCTTAAGGTATTTTTGAGCAAAACTGGTCAAAATAAATAAAAGCTTCTATGTCAAGGGGGAAAAGAAACAAAAATTGCAATGATTTACTGGATATTTGAAAACAGATTCAATCTATATGCTCAAGTAGCTACCTCTTCAGAGCCAAATATAAGAGCTACACTATTCCCTACAAAGAGGAAGAATATTCATTAAATCCTTAACTGCTTTATGGTAAAACTACTATATGTAAATCACCGTATTAGATGTAGAGGATCATTTAAATTTGAATAGAATCCCCTCCCAGAGAGAACTTGTATCAAGTAAGTCAGCTAAAATATGCATGAGCTAAAATAGGCAGGCAGGCAGAGTTATTATTATTATTATTATTATTATTAACAGAAAAGATTAGAAAAGTGTAAATCAAAGATCCACTGGAGTTCAGAGCAGAGAGTGAGAGAGGGACAGAGAGAGACTCTTGCTGAGTGACTACGGAAAGGCTTGTATTCCAAGTAGGCTTTCCTTAGGTTTAACTGGAAGGGAGAATAGCTTTGATGGAAAGAAAAAACAAGATGTTGGAGAGAGGTCTGAAGTCCAGTTTGGCTAGGGTAAGTCAAAGGCATGACTCTCAGACTGAGGACCCCCTTATACTTTGTGCCCTGGCACCTCACTTGCCTAATTCACAGAGTTTAAAAAATGGTATTTTTCCGAAGCTCATACACTGTTCCATATTAAAACTAATTGTCCATCTGACTTAAAATCATGCTCTTTCCACAAAAACTGGAAATGCAAAGTATGTTGAATTGCTCTGCTTAGAGTACAAGTGGGCACAAGAGCCCAATCATACCAGCTTAAGTCACTTCTATTCACCATACACTTGCCCATCCTGTCTCCTCATTTCCTACCCTATCCATGCCAACTACAGAAGAATTTGAAGAGTTAAATTTTAAAAATTGCATACTTTCATTAATATATTCAACAAAATTTGAGCTTCAAGATTGTCCTAGAAAACATGCCAGGTGGTGATGACAGGATGTTCGTAACAGGAGACATTGCTCCTGCCTCATGGTGCTTACAGCACAGCTACAAATAAAGATCAGGTAGGGGAAGGTGAAAAGATGGAGCCCAAAAGGCTCTAGGGCCAGAGTATGGGAGAATTTGAATACTCAGCTAGATTAGTGCATTTAAGATCACTGGATCTCCAGGGCCACTGGATCTCCAGCCACACAGGTGTGGCTCACTGGTTAAGCATCTGCCTTTGGCTCAGCTCATGATCCCTGGGTCCAGGGATTGAGTCACACATTGGGCTCCCCACTTAGCATGGAGTCTACTTCTCCCTCTCCCCCATGCATGGGTGTGTACGTACGTTTTCTCTTTCTCTCTCTCTCTCGCAAAATAAATAAAGATCTTAAAAAGAAGAAGGAGAAGAAGAAGACTAAAGAAGACTAAACTTCAATTCTGGAAACTCTCAGGCACTCAATACTATTAAGGCATCAGATGTCAGAGCAGGCCATTTATTCAGCCGATACCAAAATTACCCAGTACTTACTATGTTCCAAGCACTCTGCTTTGCTTTATTGACTCGTCCTCAAGGAGCACACCATCCTCTGGGGAAGGGAAGCAGCTAGCAAAGCACAATAATACAATGTGAGAAATCCATAACAGAGGAATAAAGTGTCATGGCTACATTAAAGAAGAGAATACTAACCCTGCCTGAGGAATCTGGAAGAACTTCACTGAGGAAATAACATATGCATCAGTCCTGGAAGGATGAGCAGTAGTCTACCAGGCAGAGAATTTCATAAAAACAAACAAACAAAAAAGGCTTTTCTTTTTTTAATACATCAAGAGAGGAGCACCAAAATTATGGAAGCATGACAGAGAAGAGCATGTTTGGAGACTAATAAAAAGTCTTGTGCAGTTCAAGCATAATATGGTATAGAATCTTGCATATACAATCTAGCATAATATGGTATAGAATCTTAGAGAAAAGCCTGGGAAGTTTAGTTGGGACCAAATAATAGAGGGCTTTGCATGCTCTGCTAAGGAGGGAATTTTTAAAATCCCTGTAAGAAGAGGGAATCAAATATATTTAGGTAAGAAGTAGTGATTGTATTTTTAAATTAATGATTGTATTTTTAAATTAAAAACATATTGGGCCATGTTATGAAAAAAGGATTGAATGTAAAAATAAACAGAAGGAGAGATCAATAAAGTGCTATTGTGTAATTAAATCAAGAGAGGATGTGATTACTAATTGATTACTAATTAAATGAATGCCAATAATCCAATCCCAATCCTCACAAACCAGAAGTCATTGTAGTTTATCTTTCAAAGGTAGAATTTACAGAGTAAGGCAACAAGATGTGTCTAACTGATTCTTGGTAATTTCAACATACATATAAGGTGCAACTGAGGAATAAGAGCACTGAAAAAGCACTTGAAGGGCCATTTGGGGAAAAAAAATGGAAAAAGAAGAGGAAAGGTGAAAATAATGGCACAGTAACCAAGAGAAAAGTCATCTTTAAGGAGGAGAAAGCAGCATATAACATCAAAGACTGAAGATCAAATCAGCTTGGAACTAAAACTACTCATGGATTTTTCTAAAATGAGGTGGGTTTTTTTTGTTTGTTTGTTTTTGTTTTTGGTAATCATTTTCCAGAGTGATTTCTGGGAAGCAGTCAACAACAAGCCAGGTTTTGGAAGGTCTAATAATCAATGGGAAATAAAAAGTGGAAGCTTCAAACAAGGACCACCCTTTCAAGATGCTCTGAAGTCATGGGTAGCAGAATGGTAGTGACTGACTACCTAAGGGTATGTGAACCTAAGGGAAGTGATTTTTTAACAAGGAAAAGACATGGAAACATGAGTAAGACAAGCAAAAGAAATTGGAGGAAAGTGTTGAAAACACAAAAGAAAATATAATTTAATTTTATAATATCTTGAAGAACTGAAAACTCTTAGTATATATAGGCAGAGAATCAAGAGCAAAGGTAAAGGTTCATCTTCTGTAGACCTTAGATAAAGTTTTATCTATAACAACAGAGACAAGAAAAGTGCCTGGTACATGCATACTAGGCACTGATAATTATGTCTTGAACAAATGTTGGAAAATCTGGGAGTAATGTTAAATTGAAGGCTTGTTCTTCACTTTCTTCTTGCAGTGGTCATACGTTCAAGATAATATGCAGACAAAAGCGAGAGGCATGGTAACAAATTTAAGGACAGTAATAAATGTTTGAGGTTGTTTCTAGGGGGATTAGAAATTTAGGTATCTTTAAAGAAATAAAGAAGTTCCTGAAGATGAAGATGAAATAGGAAATTCTGTACTGTACTTGGAGGTACCGATACCTGCCCTCTGATTTTTTTTTTAAGATTTTATTTATTTATTTGACACAGAGAGAGAGAGAGATCCCAAGTAAGCAGAGAAGCAGGCAGAGAGAGAGGGGGAAGTAGGCTCCCCACTGAGCAGAGAGCCCTATGCGGGATTTGATCCCAGGACCCTGAGACTATGACCTGAGCCAAAGGCAGAGGTTTAACCCACTGAGCGACCCAGGCGCCCCCTGCCCTCTGATTTTTTTGTAATGTCATCAGCAGCCCACATACAGGAGTACAGAAAGTAAATGAGTATATATCACTATAGGTAAGAGCACTTTTGGAAAAGTTAAGGGTATAGATGAGATGACAGTTAAAGTGCCTGGCAAGGGGTGCCTGGTGGCACAGTTGGTTATGTGTCCAACTCTTGCTTTCTGCTCAGGTCATGATCTCAGATCAAGTCTTAGTCTGCACTAAGTGCAGAGTCTGCTTGGGATTCTCTCTCCCTCTCCTTCTGCCCCTTCTGCTCTTGCTCTCTCTTTCCGCCACTAAAATGCATAAATAAATCTTGAAAAAAAATTGAACTGACTGGCAATACATCAATGGATAGAAGGAAAAATTTAATCAAAAGAATTTAACTCATATACTGGAAGCACTAAGAGGAATCAAGGTTTAGAGATAATAATAAGGATAAACAAAAGAAATTGTTGATATAATACAATGAATACTGAATAACCTTATGACAAAAGATTGTGAACAAAGTATGGGTTGTGTTTAAGAATATGTGATAGAAAAATGAAACTTCCCACAGGCATTTATCTGTTCAGGTATGTGACAGTTGTGGGAATATGACCTCTATTACTGTTAGCGTATTTTTTTCCCCAATCAGCCCTATAAACGTCATCAAATCATGTGAATGGCAAAGGAGAATATAGGATTCTCCAAACTTATGATATAACCCAAATTCTTTCCAGTCACACATGATTCCCAGAAGAATCCAGAGTATCTATTCCCAGAACTGGATATGGGTATAAATTTAATGTGGTAGGAAAAAGGATTCCACACAACAATTAAAATTCTGTATCTTCTTCCAAATGTATTTTTCCATCATTTCTGTACTTGCTATCTACAAGCACAGAAATACAAAATAATAAAACCAGTACATTTATGCTATAAGAGAAATGTGATTGACTGTATGAGAACACTACTTAAACAGACAGCATTCTGGGCTGGGAATCCATTACTTTGCTTCTAAAGCTGGCTTTACGAGTATAGGTTGTCTGACCTTTGGTGGATTACCAAAGCTGTTGGGATCTCGGTTTCCTTATTCTTAAAATCAATTATTTTATTAGCTTATCTTTAAGTTGCCTGTTTGTTTCAAAGTTCCATAGGTTACACATTTCTTTTTAAAAATTAAGTCACAGCTGATTTTCTTATTAGTTTTTTAATGTTACTGAAGATCTTCAAAAACCTTGTCAGGTCCCTTTTAAAAAAAATATGCATAGCATTTAAAATCTACGCTCCTTGAAGTTTTTCAATTTTTTTTTAAAAAAACATTTTTTGAAGCCATTTTATTGGCAATAAAAAAGGTTTGAATTGTTATATCTTGTCTACGGCCATACCACCCTGAATGTACCCGATCTCGTCTGAATTGTTCTATCTTCCTGGTAAACTGAATCTCTAATCTTTATTTATTGCTTCTGTTTATTGCTAGCAACACCCTCTGCCCTAAAGTCTACTTTGGGGAAAATATAGGACACTAACTTTCTTTTGGTTAGTATTAGTATTTGTTGGTAGTAGTATTAGTATTCTTTTGCTTACTATTACCATAGTTGTATCCTTCAATTGTTCTGCCACTTTTGTGTTTTAAAGTAAGAATTTAGTCTGTTTACATTTATTATAATAGGTAATAAATTTGAAATTGTTTCTACCCTATTATGTTGGGCTTTCTACTTTGTTTGTTCTCTATCATTTTTATCCTTACTTGCTTTCTTAAAAAAAGATATAGAATATTTTTGTTGTTATTGTCTACTTGCTTGTTTATTCACTTCCCAACTCCCATATATTTATATTCCATTAGTTTGGAAGTTACACACTATATCTATTCTAATAGTGATCATCCCAAAAAGGTTACCATGCATATTTAAATTTACATGTCCAGTGTTATATATCTATTCTCTCATCTCAAACATTATGAAGACCTTAGAGTGTTTTATCTCTAAACATACTTTCATACATAATTTTTATATTCTAACATTTAGTATTCATAAATTGGATATTGTTAGTACTGTCTTATACCACCAGGTTTTATTTGGACTAACCTTATGCTTGCTATTTTCTCTGATTACCATTCTTTGATTATTCTCTTTCCTTCCCAATGATTTTTAAATTCTTCACGAAGCTCATCTTCTAAAAATTTTTTAGAGAGGTCTATTGGTAATAAGCTCCTCAATTTTGCCCTCCCCCCCAAAAGTCTTTATTTTGCTCTTATTCTTGAAAAATTATTTTATAGGTTATACAATTCTATGTTGAAAGTTATATTTTCTCAGAATTCTGAAGATATCATTTCACCGCTTTCTAGTTTCCATTGTTGGCCTTTTGCAAAATCAGATCTCAATCCTCTGTATTCTTTGTATTCAGTCAATTTCTTTTCATTATAGTGAATCACGGTGGGGATGCTTTTTAATGTACCCTTCTTATAACTGGTGGGGCTTCAAATATGTTAATTTCATAGGCATTAATTACCACATTGAATACTACCTGTCTCCTATTCATTCTATTCTCCACTTACAGAAATCAAATTACATACCATCATATAAGTTCTAACACTATTCTAACACTATTTCTACATGTCTTTTAGAATGTCTTTTGTATTTCTCATATCTTTATTTCATTGTATTGACTTCTGGACAATTCCCCCAGTTCCATCTTCCAATTTACTCATTCTCTCTTTACTTGTGATTAATCTGCTATTTAATTGTCCCAATTGGTTTCCAATTTCAGTTTTTAAATTTTTATTTCCATAACTTTTTACAAACTGCCTTGACAGCTGTGATAATGTCTTGCTCTTTACTTACACTTCTGATACTCTTTTATTTAAACATTTATTAATTTTATGTTTTACATGTAATTCTAATATGTCCAAGTTTTGTTGGCCTGATATTACTGTTAATGGTTTTACTACATCTCACTCACAGTAGCTTGGTTCTCTCTGTGCATGCTTTATGATTTTTTCCCTATGACTTCATATTTCTTGAAACTCTATGCATGAAAAAATTTGTTATGTCTGGGGTTTTTGCTTACTCCAGATGTCTACAAGCAACATAAAACCACTTTTAATGAAATTATGACTTTACACCTTTTGATGATATAAAGATAATCTAATCCCATGTATCTTGGAATTCTCAGTATGTAAAACTATCAATCTCTATAAGCTAAGTCTGTCTGCCTATCTATGTAAAAAGATAAATATAGGTAGATTTTATTTTAATTTTAAGATTACTCACTGATATCTAACTGAGTTATAACCTTATATAGAGATTTAAAGTCTGACTTCCTACCTCACAGAGACCCTAGTCTGTTTTCAGCCTCCCATGAATCATTCAATCCAAAACTTTAGGCTACTGGAAATTGGGAAACATGCCATACCAATTATATGTTTTAGTGTTGGTTTATGTCCCCGGATTTGTCATTTCTTATTGTTTTTGGTCTCTAAGAATTTTCTTTTCTGTCTTTAAAGCTTGCATTGGCTTGATGATTCATATCGTTGTCCCTTAATCTATAAAGTCCGTTTAATTTTGCTTCTTACAAAGAAATAAGACTATAAATGTTTCTTCTATTATCTAAATCAAAGGTCAGCAAACAATGCCTTGTGGGTCAAATACATCCACTACCTATTTTTGTAAATAAAATTTTATAGGAACACAGCCAGATCACTTATGTATTTCCATGGCTACTTTTGTGCTACAACATCAAAGTTGAATAGTTGTCACAGACACCATCTGATCCACAGATCTGAAAATATTTACTGTCTGCCTTTTACAGAGAAGGTTTTCTAACCCCTGATCTAAATAATCAGAAACTGACTTATCTTACAATAAATATGTTCAGTTTAATACAACAGCAAAGTGTTATTTGTTGACTTAACATATGCATGTATTCAATATAGTATTTAATATCACTGTAGTGGACCAGAATGTCTTTGTTGGCATGAGCTATATATCTAAAAGGTTTAAGTAGCAGATCCATCATAGAAATATATTTAATAAAGGTCTTTGATGATGACGATGGTGATGGTGATGATGAGATCTTGAATTCCCATAATTTTCTAATCCATGACAGATATAAAAACAGATATCATTTTAGAGAGTTAAATGTACCTGTCAAGTCATTTTTGAATGTGGTAAATCACACCTTAATTGGGCACATTTTGCCTCCAGGAATCTTAACTGCTTATGTTCTCTGACATTCTTACTGATAAAACTCATTGCCATAGATTAAAGCTATGAATGTTACTCTCTTTTTAACATTATAGCTTTTATTACAGGGAAATATCTTTACTATTTGTATAGTATCCCATGTTCTTCCACAAAAAAAAAAAAGAAGAAATACACAGTTCCCAGATTCTAGTGATAGCCCTTCCCTACCTATTCTTAGAGTGTGGATAGCCTCAACTTTCTGATCCACTCAGAAGAACAGGTAATGATACACACTTCTAAACATACATTTTGTTTTTGGCAAATGTTCTTTTTGCAAATGCTCCTGACAGAAGATGGGAGATGCAGTTTGCAGAGTAAAAGAAATGGCTGAATAAAAAATAAAAAATACTGTCATAAGGGGAAAAGAGAAATATGTTAGAAAACTTCATCCCTATGATAGGCATTTGATGAGAGAAGCCTGAAGGAGTGAATGAATGAATGGTATTTGCTAGCTTGAAGAAAGTGCCCAGTAAAATGAATACAGAATACACGTAAAGTGTCCCTGACGGAGGGACAGTGTGCCAGGTATAAGGGACAGCTGGCATTTGCTGAAACACATGAGTGACATGTCCTAGAGAAAGAAGGAAAGTGCTGGGTATAATGCCAGCTAGTGTAGAGAGCATGGACAGCAGGTTTTCTGCAGAATAATGTTGTTCATGGCTAGTAGTGATCTGTGAAAAATATAAGTGAACAGTTTTGACAGAGTAGCATGTGATAGGGAATAAACTAACTAGAATATCTGGCTGCCATGCAACTGACTAAGGGAAAACTGCACGGGTACAAAACCAAGCTGTAATCTCTTTGGAAACCAGGCAGTAAGTCTGAGAAAGGAAAAAAAGAAACATATTCTAAGACAGAAATGAGTAGCACAGCATTTCAATTCAATAGATGTGTACAACAATCTTTCATTTAAATTAAAAAAAAAGTATTGTAGATTGCTAATGAGTAAGTTACAAAAATTTATAGTGGGCAAAACTTTGTCACTTGCTTATTTCACTGTTTCAACTATTTATTTCCTATTAGTGTGGCCGTTATTAAATAAAGTGCATTTACTGAATGAGCTCCATGCACTGAGCAGATGTGAAGGACTTAGTGGGGAGAGAGAGGTACAGCAGAGGTGAATCTGATTGTGAGAAGGGTCTAGTTTAAATAAAGCCTAAACTCAATGCACAGAACAGTGAAAATGCATCACACTGAATACATGTGTAGTGGTCCAATGTAAACAGATTTCTCAATGTTAACAGAAATACGTCAGTTTTGCATATGTTAAATGCCACATCAAGGTTAATAATGCCAAAAGTATCCATGAATGATGTTTTAAAGTGTCATTACAAAACAAAGAAAGTAAAGCAGCTCTGGGGGTTATCAGCAATAGCCTTAGGAATTGGATTCTATGGATAAGAAACAGGAGATTTTCCCCCAAAGGATCATTACTATAGGCATCTCACTTGTGTCTCAAACTCTCACCTATGTTTACTGATGGTCAAATCTCGATACAAGGCTTATCTGTTTTAAATGGCTATTCCTAAGTGATGCTGACTGTTTGAAATATACCTTTGTGAGATCTGTTTGTGATTTAACATTCTTACAATATACCTTATTATAGAGTCATTATTTTCATAAATCCTATAAAACAATGAATAAATATTTGCAAGGAGGGTTTAATAGATGACAACAAAATGACTCAACACAGAGTATTTTTTTAAAAAGTATGGCAAGATGCATATGGAAGAGGCTCTCAGAAGTGCTGACAATACTACTGAAGCAGATTACCTTAAAAGAAAACACATATGGTTCCATTTTGTGCCTTCTCGCTCAACTAAATACATTTAGAGGCACAAGCTTGCAACCTGCTGAGTGAATCCTATGTTATCCATATGTGGATTACGGAACTAAAGAGGAGACAGTTAAATTATTCAGTTACTTTTTTATAATTCAAGATGAAAAACATGAGCCATACATGGGTTTCCCTTTTGTTCCCACAAGTTTAGGGCCCAGAATTATTTTTTTTTCCTTCCATGAACCACCTATTGACACTCTTGATTTCCCAATCTCTGTGACCTTCAGGTCCCCAAAATCTGAAGTCATTTTGTTTTACCGTAGGATGTCTTTAAATTGGGAAGGAGAGCAGTTTGTGTAAACATAGAGGCAATAGTAGCTAATGATCACTTCACTTTAGCTACAATTTCCCTCAACCACATACTCTCATAGTGTCCATTCTAAAACATATAACTCAACCCCACTTCCCACTCTAGTTACTGTCCTATCTTTCTTCTCTTCCACACTCAAACTTTTTGCATGTCTTACCTATCTCTCACTATCTATATTAATTTGCTACACAAACTTTCCTTAAAACATTACACTCTGGCTTCTCCTCAAAAGTTTTGAAAGATAACTTTGGTTTAGTCATGAATGACTTCTGTGTTAAGTTTTGGTCTTTTCAATATCTTGATCTCTCAGTTTTAGCACTGTTGATTATTCCCTTCCTCTTAATGATTTCCTTAGCTCCTGTGACATCGTAATTTCTGTTTGTTTGTTTTACATATGCCACAGTGGAACAACTTCTTCAGCTCATCATTCAGGCTTGGAAGATTGGATTTCTCAAAGCTCTCTTTGAGACTCTTTCATCTGCTGATGCTGCATTTCTCTCAAAGGTATCCTGCTCCATTACTCTGGCTTCAGTTATTATCTACAGTAACATAATTTATACATCTCTAGCCTAGTTTTCTCCTCTGAGCTTTAGACTAAGATAGCCCACTGCCTACTGATATTGCCTCCTCCAGTCCTTGAAGGAAAGTTTAGGCAGAACAGTTCTAAAAATAACCCACGCATCATGGTCCACCTCCTCCTTCCCTGTGTATGGCCCTAGCCTCCTTTCAGTTGTGCAAACAAGAAAAGACAGGCATGAGCCTCGATTTCACCTCTCTCCATATCCAAACCCAAAGAATCTTCAAGTTTTGTCAACTTTATCTCCTATATATCTCTAGAATCCATCCATTTCTCTCCAGCTTCACCACCATTACTCATCTCAAGTGTTTTCCCCATTGTAGCTCCAAAAAATTTATTGATTTCTACCTTCTTTTCTCAACATTCATCATCTCTGTTAGTGGAATGTGTACCTAATAAGCCACCAATTTTTCTCTAGTCCAGACAATCAAGTACAATGCTCTCAGAGTTAATGTCCTCTAAATTTTTTTTTTAATTTTTAAAAAAATTTAAAAAGAAAATTGTTTGGGCACCTGGGTGGCTCAGTGGGTTTAGCCTCTGCCTTCAGCTCAGGTCATGATCTTTGGGTCCTGGGATCAAGCCCTGCATTGGGCTCTCTGCTCAGCAGGAGCCTGCTTCCCACCCCCCTCCCCTGCCCTGCCTCTCTGCCCACTTGTGATCTCTGTCTGTCAAATAAATAAATAAATCTTAAAAAACAAAAACAAAAACAAAAAACTGTTACCTAATAATTTGATGACTGTTACCAATAGGAAAATTTCAAATTTCCTATCTTAGCTGTGACTTCCAATCTCTGTTCAGCATCATTTCAGAATATTCTCCAACCTCATCAATTCTAATTATAAGCCATAGTGAGGTCCCTTGTCCCCTTTCTCTGAGTTTACCCATTCCTTTTATCATTCTTCAGGCTTATTTTTTTTTAAGATTTTATTTATTTATTTGACAGACAGAGATCACAAGTAGTCAGAGATGCAGGCAGAGAGTGAGAGGAGGAAGCAGGCTCCCCATCCAGCAGAGAGCCTGACACGGGGCTTGATCCTAGGACCCTAAGACCATGACCTCAGCTGAAAGCAGGGGCTTCAACCCACTGAGCCATCCAGGTGCTCCTCTTCAGGCTTTTATATTTGATAATTTCTCTGTCTTGTACATTCCTCTCTGTTCTTCCAGACTAAGTCAAATATTACGTAAAGTTGTCTTTGACTGCCTCAGGTATAATTCTTAGTCTTCTGTACTTCTTTACTTCTTGATCTATATATCTGTTTTAGTATGAACCATGCTATATTTTCAAGTCTCTGCTTAGTATGTATATCCTCCCAAAGAGACTATGTGCTTTATGGTGGCAAGCACTGTTTTAGTCACCTTTTGGTGCTTATCACACATAACAGGTATTCAACAAAAGCTTTAAACTGAATTATTAGGATATTTACAAAATCCTAAGACCTAAATAAAGGTTTAAGAACATATTTAAGCAGGAATGCTGTTATATGTATATTTGAGGCCTGGCTAAATTAAAATCGAGATCACATGGTAGGAAAATATGAAATGCCAAAACCAACTCCACGGAGGAAAGCAGGTTTGGGAGTGACCAGCTTCAGACACTGACTTAACATAAATAGAAAGAATGACTTAAGCCTAGTGTACTGGAAGTAATTCCACTGTGTTAGATCGCTTAAGGTCCAGACTTTAGAATCTTTAGTTTCCTCTCACTTTTCAATACCCTATGGGTCTCCAATCCTCCCTCCAGAGCCCCAGGGCTTCTTTCAGGCATATTAAACTGCTTATTTATTAATGCTCCATAGTCTTTTTCACATTTTCACTTCTTTTTCTGCACATACTTTTCCTTTGTCTGAAATACTCTTCCCTCTTCCTCTTTACTTACGATTGAAATGCCAACTTACCTTCCAATACCTCTAGAAATTTAACATAATCTTGCAAATTGGGTTAGATGTTCCAATTATGTATGACCAGAGTAGTTGGTAGGTCTTCACGTTATAGCACATATTACATTACTGTGTAATTGCCTACTTACTTATCTGTATCCTTTTCTAGATTATAAATGGAAGGATAAGTACTATCTATTTTAATTTTAATTGCCTCCTCAATGCTTAGAACTGTCTCTGGCACCTAGTAGGACCTCATTGATGTTGAATGATTGCCTAGGCTTTTTCAGAGAGCATCTTTCTCCATAATACCATGTTTTTGTTAGGAACCTGTCACTTCTCTCTGCTTGTGCTAACAAGTACAAGGCCATATACTGAGCAAGAAGAATCTCAACCTATTCTCCACATTTGATTATTGGGGCTATTCTCTTGCAAAACTAGACATCTAGGTCATGGCATTTTATAGGCTTTGATCACTTAAGTTACTGACTTGCTTTCCTTTCCTTTAACATCACAATGCCCAGATTTTTAACCTGCCACAGTCATGTATATCACTGATTTTCTGACCTTTGCTTTGATTTTATGGTTTCTGGCTTGTCAGCTTGCTGCCAAGAACAAGAGTCCACATTATTTGGTTACTGCTTTGACCCAGGGTCTTCTGGATGGTTAACTAATTCCTGATTTACAGCAATCTTAGAAATCTTCATTCCCAGTTGCATGATCTCAGACTCAGCCTGAGTTCAACTTTCTGTTGGTTCCAGTCCCCTCTCTGACTAAACTTGAACTAGGTCCTCTTGGAAAATGGCTCAAAAAACTAGTACCTACATATAATTAATAATATCCACAGGTACTGAAGGCTGAAGGATAGCTTACCTAATATAAAACATGTTAAGATGTTTACTGTTTCTAATAACATGTAAAATGGATCTAGAGCAAATTAAAATTTTGTTTTGTTTCTCTACATATGAACTTATGAGAGATAAAATTAATATGTATTGGCAGAACTATATGGTTGTTACATAGGAAAAATATCACTCTCTTAACTATGAATATTTGACTATTACATTATTGGTAGAACTAGATCAAGTATATTGTTTTAGTTTGGTATGAGATAATAGGTGGGATACATGATACATATACAGAGGCATGAGGTACAAAGGATGGTAGTATTTTGCTCTGAGACTGTGTACCCAAGTTTGTAAACCTCAGATGATGTTCTAAAAGGCCTGCAAGCTGTCAAAGGAATGGCAAAAATATATGGAGCCAAACATAATCATGATACATAAGAAGATCCTGAAGACTGAGACGGAAATGGAGGGAAAGGCCCCACAATGAATGAGAAAAGGAAATATTAATGTCCATTGAGGAAATTTCTATTCACATAAGTAAAGGAATAGGAATTGTGTATTGATCCTGTGAGGGGAGTTCTAAGAGGATAAATCAGATAATAATATCTAACTAGAAGAGAGTACACACATTTGGTATTTCATGACAGGGACAATGAGACAGAAAATTAGTTGTTTGCATCAACCCTTTATCTTAGGATTGCAATTACCTGTAGCAATATTACAAAGTTGGCTCCCCTGGTCCAAGCAAAACAAATATAAAAAAAGAAAGGAAATTGCATGTCTGTTTTCCTGAGAAAGTATTTTTACCATCATTATTATTTTCTTTATACAGTATCCTCTAACTTTTGGAGACAATGACTTCTTAGAAAAGTGGCCTGGGCTGTCTTCTACTATGTTTAGTTTATACCCTTATTTTTGTCATGGAGAACTTTAAGGCCATGTCAAAAAAATTAGGCAGTATGTACTGAAGATACATTGACAATCCAAATGTGCAGAGTTGTTATTCTTAGGGTATATTCAACAACGATATTACTTTAGAAAAACTACACTGTAATACTTTGAAAGCCCCATTAAAATACATAAACATGAAACATTTAATGTGCAATACTAACCGTCACTGCAGAAATTACCCAAAACAGAAGAGTTCATCTAAAACGTGTTATTGAAAAGTAGGTGGTAAGTGAACATTACCCTACAGCTCCACATCGGTATGAATCGACAGCTAACAAACTGCATTTTAGAGACCATTTTTTTGCCATAATATAAATTTCCTCTTAACCAAAATATGAGGCACAGGATAGTAAGTGAGCACACAATTTCACAAGAAGGCCACTATTTCTGAGATCCTTAAACTTAATAACACCCCAACTAATACACACACATACACACATACCCTACTGCCTTTTTAAATTTTTTTATTTTTATTTTTATTTTTTTCAAAATTCTTCAGTCAGGGTCTTTATGTATTTTTTATCATGGTATTTGGGTTCACTTTTATCGTGAGCCAAATAAGTATCTCAAGTAAATTATTCAAGATCTCTATTACCAGTGCATTTAAAAATTCAGCAGAACACCTATAGCTATTTTTCATAAATATGATGTAGAGTAGGACACCTGTAGCAACTCTTTGAAATACACACACACACACACACACACACACATATATACACCCTCACACCAGCAAAGAAATAGCCAAAATAATTAACAATGCTATTTATTTAGAAAAACTTCTACAAAATGGACCAAGATAGAAACTTCAGAAGTAATAATCACATTTGAAATTAGTTAAATTTATGATGAATGAATACAGGTTCAAGGCCACATTTTTGCAGTTGTAATCAGCAAATTATTGCAGATGTAATACTTTTCCTAGAGTCAATACAGGCATTTCTAGTGACTCAGAGAGCCGAGGCTCTTTCAGGGAAGTAGCGCACAGAAATTAAGGAGTAATAAGCACTACAATGTCCAGAAACAACTGAATGTGTAAGTGAAGAGTAAGTACAGACCATATAATGAATATATAACTTGACACACTGACAAAATCTTCTTGTCACAGATTAAACCCTACCTAGCCTATGATAAAAATAAATGAGTTACTGCATTTCTACTTATTGGCAATGGAAACGTTGTACAAGAACTGAGAGAGTTAATGGAAAATTAATAATAAAAAGGAAGGGCAAAAATGATAAAAGTAGGGTGTTGGATAAGATATAGGGTCATAGACATTTATATAGTCAAGAGAGGAGAAGATTGAAGGGAATTTGATCACAGTCTATAAATACCTTACAAGTACCTGTAGAAGTGAAAGAATGTGATTATTCAAAGCATCAGAAGATAGTAGGACAAGGAGCACTGATCTGAAACTAAAGAAGAAAATGTTTCAGCCTTAGATGATATTAAGAAATACTTTCCAACAGTGAGAGGATTTGGCATTAGAAATAAAAACCAAGGACAATACATAAAGTTTAGAGAATGCCTGAAGATGATGTACCTACAAGTACAGAGAATAAATCAGAAATGATGAAGGGAAGAATGGAAAACAGTGAGGCTCACAGAATCAGAAGATTCACTTGTTCAGGATGTGTGAAATGTGTTAGCTGCCAGTCTTTTATGTATGATTCTCCATTACGTCTCATCCTAGAAAACTATACCAAAACTGGGAAAGCAGTTGAGACAAATGAAAATTTTTAGCCTATACTTTGATCAACTATTCTACTATGACAATTGATGATTTCCAGTTTTTGGCTAAGTTCTTACATTTGATAAAGAGCAATACATTTAAGTGCTGTAAGTTAGAGTTGATAATAAATTTACATACATTCTTCACACATACAGAGATCTACACATAGCATACTCTTTATAATTGCCTTAAATATACAGGTTCAGAACCTCTACTATAGAAAGTTAAATAAGAATAAAAATAAGAATAATAGAGATCACTAAAAAATTTATTTCTGTAAGTAATACTTTTCCACTTGAGAAAAAAGGAAAACCTAGTAACTTACGTATTTCCTTTTCTTAAAAAGACAACTAGTATAAAAATAAATGTTAGTTCTCTAAATAATGAAAAACCCTTTCTTTGTTGCTTTCAATCATTTGTCTTTTTCATAGTTCAAACTTTAGATTTTATTTTTTTCTTTCATTCTTTCCTCTTACAAGTAGACCTCCTAACACCTTATCAAAAGTTCTGGATTTTTTTTTTAGTTTTAAGAGAGATGCTTTAAGGAATAATAAGCAGCTTACTTCTCTCTCAGTAGATGAAGATAAATAAAGGAATTACTGCAAACAAGGAAGTGTTTAGCTGAAGCTAAATGAAAAGAATTTGCTGTAGACCCAATTCATTAATTCCCTCACTTTAAACAGACAACAAAGGAATTTTTAAAAAAATACTTATCACTTTCTCTGTATCAAGAGATGAACTAAGTACATTTAAGAGTATGGGAAAGTTCTAGCTAAAGATGATTTTGATCCAATCAAGGCATTTGGCCGGCTTTGTTTCACTTCCCTGGTTTCTTGTACACATTACTTCGTAAGAATCAATACTTTTCAGGTGGACAAAGTGGAAGTTTTTCACAGGTGAAAACTAGTTGTCTAGAAGTTTACAATAGCATAAGGAATCTCTAGGATGCTAGTCCTTCTACTTTTGACAAGGTTGACCATACATAAAGTCTGGGGAGAAAAGTAAGTGAAACCAGAAAGATGACATCCTTGGAGAACATAGAATATTTAATAAGAACACAGGATGGGGGGGGGAGAAGCAGACTCAGCAGGTATTAAAAATTGGAGAAGGCAGAAATCACCGAGAAAATAATCACAAGAAAGATTTCAGAAGTTCAAAATTATAATATTTATAATCTGAAATCAGAATAAAGTGGTCACTGGGTTATTATTCTGGAATGGATATGCTAGTGATTGTCAGCAAGGAAGCCAAAAGCTCTTAATTGGTGAGATAAAGTATTTTAATAAATGATATCTTAGAGTTGTGTGGATTTTTTATAAACTTTAAGAATTATAAGAATTATAAACAAAATAGAAAATATATTAATAATTTACATGTTCAAGTGAAGTAATTTCATTTGACTTTTACATTAAGAGCATTATAGATCAAGTTCACCAAATTAAATGTAATTCATTCTTCTGTCAAATATTCTTTTGTAGCATATGATTAGAACAATTAGAACACTTGATTACTAAATTTCCCTGCCTTAGGCTTAACAGCAAAACATGTGACAGAAAAATGTCTAAAAATGAATAAAATAGCAAGGATATGAAAAAGGATGCAGAGTCAATTATCATATGGTTTCGCTTATTTGTGTTGCATAAGGAATAACACGGAGGACAGGGGGAGATGGAGAGAAGTGAGTTGGGGGAAGCTGGAGGGGGAGATGAACCATGAGAGACTGTGGACTCTGAGAAACAAACTGAGGGTTTTGAAGTGGGAGGTTGGGTGAGCCTGGTGGTGGGTATTATGGAGGGCATGTACTGCATGGAGCACTGGGTATGGTACATAAACAATGAATTCTGGAACACTGAAAAGAAATTAAAATATATATATATATAATTTTTTTAAAAAGGATGCAGAATATGTAATCTTACTGTATTAGTAAGATTACTGACTTCTCTTTTTTGTTGCCACTAAAATATGTATCTATGTTGCTCTGATGACTGATGAACTAGCACAATTTCAAATTTTTCCTGTTTCTCCCTTCCTTCTTCTTTCTCCTCTTCCCTCCCTCCTTCTCCCTCCCTCATTTCTCTTCATCATCTAATTTGAAATGTTACTTAATACATTCAAATCAATTATGTGCCCCATACTTAAGAATGGCCTATAATATTATTTCCTAAATCACACATTTTAGAAGACTTCAGTGCCTAACTAATGGAATTCTTGAAAAACCTATCAAAGTGTTTCAGACATAAGAAATATATCAATGGGACAGAAACAGTTCTTCATTATGCTTTACACACAATTTTGCTCAACTGCTTATTTTAATTAGAGCAGAACTCTAGCTTCTGCTCATTGGTTTAGCATGAGCAATAAAATGAAGTTTATTTAATTTTCTAAAATAAGTAAAGCAGAGTAAAGTTAATTAAAAGTTAATTACAGAATAATGAATCATCTACCCTTGCTGTGCTAGTGTTGCCCAGATGATTAGATGCTGTCCTTCCTGAATACACTTCCATTCCCATAAGCTGAGTATTCTCTTCATTCAGTATAGGGATTTTCATTTGTGTACTTAACTTTACGTTGCCTTCTTCTGAGGGCAGCTTTTTTAAGGAAATAAGCACATAGAGGCACCCATACACCCTTTCCTACTTTCTCTCTTTTTATATGCTTTCCCCAGGCATAATTTTCATTTAGACTTCTGATTGCCTTTTAAATTTGACAGAATATACCTATAAAATTCGTTAGTAATTGTTTCATTTCCCAGCATGGCATGTGTAGTTAACCTTGAAAGACGGATTGGGCGTTAACTGTAGTGAACCCAACCTTTGCCAGTATCACAAAGGTCATGGATCTGTTCTCTCTGGTCCTGCGTCTTCAAATAGAAGGTTTTGTACATACTGGAATTAGAATGCTTTTACTGCTCATTAATTCATCATTAAAATGATGTTAACTAATCATTCTCTATAAGGCTCTGGTGTACAGATTTTCTGGCATGAATCGCTATAGCTTGGCTCCCAGCCATTTACAACTTGCTGAAAACAGCAGCATTCATGTTTTTGGTAGATTTAAATCTTTTGTGAAATTTTATTGTAAGTAGCAGGTCTTATAAATTGCACTGGGAATATAGTATGGCTTATACTGAGAGTATCTTTATTTTTATGAATGGATATGTGTATGGAAATACCTAAACTTCAATTTTGCAGCAGGGTTCTCTTAGCATAAGGAATAATATGTAATGAATATTGTGTTCTCACCTCAATTATGTGTCTTGCACTTTGACATCATAAATACTAAGGCAATGTAGCAAATATTGTTACTTAAAATAGGGAAAGAAAATGAATCAGTCTAACTTACAGTATTTACACTGATTATGTATCCAGTCTATGTAAAAAGCTACAAACTATTAGTTCTGCAAAACTGTTCAATGATTCAATGATACAAATGCGTTATGAAGTAACTACAAACAATTGAATTTTGAATCTTTTTTAAAAAGTGTACTGGGACCTGCACCTGGGTGGCTCAGTGGGTTAAGCCGCTGCCTTCAGCTCAGGTCATGATCTCGGGATCCTGGGATCGAGTCCCACATCGGGCTCTCTGCTCAGCAGGGAGCCTGCTTCCTCCTCTCTCTCTCTCTGCCTGCTTCTCTGCCTACTTGTGATCTCTCTCTGTCAAATAAATAAATAAAATCTTTAAAAAAAAAAAAGTGTACTGGGAAACAAACTGGGGACTGCTGGGAGCCAGTAGGGCCCTAGGTGATGGGTATTAAGGAGGACACTTGATATAACAAGCACTATGTGTTATATGCAACTGATGAATCACTAAACTCTACCTCTGAAACTAATAATATAACTACATGTTAACTGAATTTAAATAAAAACTTTTAAATAAATAAATTGGAAAAAAAAAACTTTTAAAAGGTATACTCTATATTCTACATCCAAACCTTCTGCTAACAGATACATGTAGAAGCATTTATTTCCCCACATGCTGTTAATCAGATGTTAAATAAGAAGGAAATGGGTGGAAAAGATCTGAAAATAAAGTTTCAAGAGGGTCTTTTAAATAGGAACTGTGAGAAGTTGGAAGAAGGGGAGTGCAATTTGCTTTTACAACTTCTTACTTGCTGTCATTCATCTTCACTACTCTAAAACTTTCCCTCACTCTTCTTTTAAGTGTTTTTCCCCCTGCCTTTACATTTTAGTTATGTGTGCAACTGCTTTATTATATCCTAGTTTTCTGTTTCTCAATTTTCCATGCTTTAAAAAAACGAGTATAAAGGTTCAATAAATGAACAATCAAACAAAGAAATAAATAAATCCTTTCAGTTTAGAAATGCTGACTTCCATTTTAAATATCACTTTGAAATGTTGATTCAAAAATTCATATTCATATCCACTTCACAAACACAGATACCGGCTATTCATTTGCTACAAAAAATATGCTGAATTAGGAAGGCACAATTTTGTCAGGTAAGTTGTTCACTTTTTTTTTCTTGGCATTAAAATTCTTTACGATAATGTTATTTAGATCCACTTGACTCAGATAACAACTCTCTTTAATAATACTTGAAATTCTTGGTAGAGAGAAGTAAAATAATTTAACCCACACTATAAAATTATAGGTAGTTTACAATAACTGAGCAGAAGTAAACAGGGTACACTGAGTAATGGAAATACCTTCTTTTGGTTTTTTGGTTAGAAAGGGAGATGGTCAAAATGTGCTAAGTTTTTGTTGTTGTTGTTGTTGGGGGGGGAGGCTGGCTAAGTATACTTTATTGGTGGTACATGACAAGGTAGGGGTCCCTAAGCCCCCCCCTTCTTCAGGGGTTCTGGGGAGGAAACTGTGGAGGTCAAAAGATTCTCAGTGTGTTGGGGATGAGTTGGGGCAGTTACTCTCCAGTAGCTGAGGGCTGCCTCCTCTTGCCAGGCCTGGTGGTTCAGGTGGGTCTTACTCCTTGGAGGCAATGTGGACCATAAGATCCACCATCTGGTTGCTGTAGCCAAATTTATTGTCATACCAGGAAATATGTCTGACAAAGTAAAGTCACTAAGAGCACCTGATCAAGCACCTGATTCAGCACTTGAATCAAAGGCAGAAGACTGAGTGTCACTGTTAAAGTCGCAGGAGACAACTTGGTCCTCAGTGTAGCCAAGGATTCCCTTGAGGGGCCCTCCAATGCCTGCCTCATCAACTTATTGAGGTTATCGTATTTGGTAGCTTTTTCTAGGCAGCAGGTCAGACCTGCTATAGACACACTGTGGGTAGGGACCTGGAAGGCCATGCCAGTAAGCTTCCCATTCAGTTCAGGGATGGGCTTGCCTAAGCCTTGGCAGTGCCAATAGAAGCAAGAATAACGTTCTAGGCAGCCCTTGGCTATCATGTCACAGCTTTCCAGAGGGGTCGTCCATAGTCTTCTGGGTGGCAGTGATGGCATTGACTGTGGTCATGAGTCCCTCCATAATGCTGAAGTTGTCATGGATGACCCTGGCCAGAGGGGGCCAATCATTTGGTGGTGCCAGAGGCACTGTTGACCATCTTGAGGGAGTTGTCATATTTCTTATGGTTCACACTCATCACACACATGGGGGCATCAGCAGAAGGCGAAGAGATGATGACCCTACTGGCCCCACCCTTCAAGAGATTCCAGCCTTCTCCATGGCGATCAAGACCCTAGTAGACTCCACAGCATACTTAGCAGCACCACCCCACTTGATAGTGGGATCTTGCTCCTGGAAGATGGACATTGACTTTCCATTGATGACAAGCCTCCTGTTCTCAGCCTTGATGGTGCCATGGAATTTCCTGTGATGGAATCATACTGGAACATGTAGACCATGTAATTGTGGTCAATGAAGGGGTCATTGATGGTGACAATATCTACTTTGCCAAAGTTAAAAGCAGCTTGGTCAAATCCGTTTCCTCTGACCTTCACCATTGTGTCTTGGGGACTCTGCTAGCACTGCACCAAAAGAAGCAACTGTCTGCTGAATAGGGAGGAACAGAGAGCCATGTGCTAAATGAACAGTTTCATACTGTCTTCACTGCTTGAGCATAACTAGGTTTCTAAGTGTTTCATTCTCCAAAGAGACAAGTTTGTGATTAAAGATTACAACCTTAACAATCACAAATCATTTCTATTAAGAACACAACAGAAAAAATATGGATTATAAAGCACTATACATAAAGATCTATTGTGTTATTATTATCTCTTGTTATTATAACCAATTTATACATTTACTTAGAGTTCAAATTTTACTATTTTTATGTGACTTTGCCAGTTAATGAATAGGCAAATATCCAGTTGATATTGTCAAGATCATCCAGTTAATTTGTAAATTTAACACAAAGTGACTGGCAGATAGTGCCATGAAACATCTGATTTCTTTGCATTGAACCATATGAGTCACCTATTTGTACCAGAATACAGTATATAAATGTGTTCATAAGAATTTTTTATATAGGGGTACCTGGGTGGCTCAGTGGGTTAAAGCCTCTGCCTTCAGCTTGGGTCATGATCGCAGGGTCCTGGGATCGAGCCCGGCATCAGCATTGGGCTCTCTGCTCAGCAGGGAGCCTGCTTCCTCCTCTCTCTCTGCCTGCTTCTCTGCCTACCTGTAATCTCTGTCAAGTAAATGAATAAAATCTTAAAAAAAAGAATTATATATTGAACTAATTATTTTTTCATGTTTTTGAGCTCTTATTTACTGAATCAAAAGTTCATTCTTTTTTTTTTTTAAGATTTTATTTATTTGACAGACAGAGCTCTCAAGTAGACAGAGATCACAAGTAGGCAGAGAGGCAGGGAGATAGAAAGAGGAAAGCAGGCCCCCTGCTGAGCAGAGAGCTGGATGTGGGGCTCGATGTGGGGCTCGATGTTGGGCTCCATGTGGGTCTTGATGTGGGTCTTGATATGGCTCTTGATGTGGGGCCCGATACAGGGCTTGGTGCAGGGCTTGGTCCCAGGACCCTGGGACCAGACCTGAGCCAGAGACAGAGGCTTTAACCTACTGGGCCACCCAGGTTCCCCAAAAGTTCAAACATTCTAAGAAGTATATAATTGGCAGCACCATGTAGGAAATCATGAGAAATCATAGATGAAATAATAATGCAGCAAGCACCCATTTAAATAATGAGTCAGAGTGTATTTCAAAATATATATATGTATTAAATAAATACCATTGTGTAAAATCATAGTATAACACATACATATTAAGTTAAATACATGCAACATATCAGAACTAGTTTATAATAATTATTAACTATATAGAGTGAGAAAAGCAAGAAAGTAACAAACTAAATCTTAAGACAATTAGTACATAGGGGAGGATGTATTTCATGTATATATAACCAAAGTGAGTGATGGGAGATCCATGGACATAATATGTTTATTAACATTTTTTCTCTGCTTCACAGAAAATTTCTGCTCCATATACTGTAAGAAAACAAAAACTATGCAAAATTAGTCTCAAATGTCTTTAATTCTGCCAGCTAAATTAATCTCTGAAGGAAAATATAAATTCATACACCACTGCCGATCTGCAAATGTTATTTAGGGGCTCGGGCAACTAATGCAGTAATACACTGAACAGATCGACAAGGCAGTCCTACTCTAACACAGTATTTGTAGCAAGAAAAAAACTTTTGCTGGATTCATGACCCAATATTGAGATTCCTGCTTTTAGAACCTAAATAAGAATCTGCGTTACCTGTTTCAGGCACGATGATCTCCAGTTATGTCTGAGATAAGAGGGGCATAACATTAGCACTTCTAAAGGGGAAGTGGAAAACCAGTGACTCAGTTATACGAACAGCACGCTGCTACAGGTCTGTATACTTTCAGAAACACCCCCTCTCCCTACTTCACTTACTACCATCACTACACCCCTTGTCTCATTGGTTTTCTCTCTTTTCTCTCTATCCTCTACACATACCAGTCAAGACCTTCCGCCTCTCAGACCTCAGGGCTGTTGCTTCTTCATGGAACACTGTGTCCTGGATATGTGTATGTGCCTTCCTTTACCTCCTTCAGATCTTTGATCAAATATCAATCTCCCAGTGAGACTTTCCTCCATGCTTAAAACTGCAACCCTTCTCCAATCCTTCCTATGCTCCTTGACTGCTTTCATTTCTCTTGTTTTATTTATTGTATATCCCTAACCACTAGGATGTAAGCCCCCTGCAGACAGGGTTTTTATCTCTTCTGTTCATTGATGTATCTGCAATCCCAGAACAATGCCTGGTACTTATGTGCACGCAGGTTAAACATTTTTTGAGTGAATGAATGTAAATCATTAAAATATCTCACTGAAGGAAAGAGAAAATTCTTACTCCCAAATAACAGCATGATTATAAAACACACCTCCTTTGTAACTATTTAGGTCTCAGCACTACAGCTTGAAGCAAGCAAAGCCAAACTCTTAAGTCATTTCAACCATTGACTCAGATACGTTTTTCTCTATGTGGTGGTTTTACGATCTCTTCTGTTCCAGCTCCATTTATCCCACACATCAACTACTCCAGTAGCCAATTAGAGCTCATCCTCTCAGTTCCATAGTTTTAAGGGATGCATAGAGGGAAAAGAACACAGGCAGGCAATGTGACCCTTCACTTTTATAAAATTAGAACACTAACCTGTGTTTACATGACTGGCTGAATATGAACCTCATATTCTTCCTTCTATTCCCACACTTCTTGAACATCAGGAAGCAGGGAAAAGCAGGACAATTTGAAGCTTACTATTAATTAAAATCATTTACAAGCCCAGTTAATTTCCTATAGTAACACTTCAAGGGTTATGTTGACAGATCCACAGTGAAGACACTTAAAATCACATAGCCTCCTCTTGCCAAAAAACCAAAACCTAGCCAAAGAAATTCTTAAACATTTCCTTTTTCATTCAAATATAAGATTATATATTGGTTTTGGTTAGCCCCCACAAAAAAATGATCAAATGTGGGGGGAAGTGGGGTTTACAAGCTTTATAAGCAACTATTCCCACTTGCAAAGTAGCAAATTATAAGATGAGCTGGAGATGGTAGCCCTATTCCATGTAACAGAGAGGTGTCCACATCACAGGAAAAGTCACTGCTCTTGAACCATTTTGAAAGGCTCAGCAAAAAACAAAAGGTCAACTGACTCTGAGATTAAATGAGACATTGAAATAGGAAAAACGTGGACTATATATGAACATACTACCACCTTTTTGCAAATAACATCAAAAATAACTACATCAGAAGAAATTAGACCTATGTTTTCAGAGGAAAAATTATATACTTCCATTTCCGAAGTGGAATCCATCCAAATTAGAAATAAGTTTAATTATTTTACCTTGCATTTGTATGTGCCAACCAAAATACAGAATAACCCCCAATTTTAAAAGTTATAGAACATAATCTAAGTCTATGATTTCCTAATGCTTTCACAATGCCAAAAAAGTCGATCCCAAAATTAATCCTGTGGAAGTAAATGAATCAAACTGGCTTGCCATTTTAAACACAGAAACATCAGTCATTTGAGAGGCAATGTTGAATATCAGTTAAAGATAACAGTATTTAGAGCCACCTTCCCTGGGTTTAAATCCTGCTTCTGTGGAGAGCTCTGTGACTTTGGGAGAGTTACTTAACATCTCCATTCCTCAGTATATTCTCTCATATGAGTGTAACAGTAGTCTCTAATTCGTCAAGTTAACTGAGGATTAAGTGAAATAACACAAAGAAGGTTTGTGATGATGTCTGGGGATTATTAACTTGTTAAATAAACAAGCATCTATTTTAGCCAAACAGATTGGGGTGGTAGATTGGGAAGAGGGTTAGGGCTCAGCATATCCTGGAAATTGCTACAGATTACATTTTTTAGCTAAAAAGAGAGGGAAACCCCTGTTTTTATTAAAAGAAAGCAGTACAAAGGTGATCTTGGGCCAGGTGTTAAGGGTTAAAAACCACCAATTATCCAGGATCATAGAGGCTCTATGCATTGCTCTCCTCCAAACTCCACAGGTCTGTAAGAGTGATGGATTATGGAGTTAGAAGGAAAACATTTTTTTAAATTATCCCTTAACCATTACTTTATAGATCTTCAATGTAATGGATCACGTTATCCAAAAGTTAGCTCAAGTTAATTTCGCATCATCTGTTAAAAATATATACATTAATTCTATATGTTATGAGCAAGATTTTCAACTACAAAGAAATTGCCTGTTTTCTATATCCCTCAGAGTCAAATAGATATCAGCTCAATTATTACACACTAACTGGCTTGATAGGAAATTTTATTTAAAATATATATGTATAAGGGTTTAGAAGTCAACATTGTCGACATGCAGACATGTAGAAACATAAAAAGATTTTCTCTTTAGTTCTATTATGTAAATTTAATTACAGAATATATATGACAACTTAGCACGAGTTAATCCGGTAAAGTCCATTTTAGTAGCACTCATGTAATTGCTCAACAAATACCTCCACCTGCATAAATATTTATTTTCTTCTCATAACTGTGGAAAAGTTAACAATGCTGAAGCGGCTCAATTACTTTTCATTTAAGAGATCTTAAGTTTTTTAGGTAAAGCTCTGTATTTCCAATTTGATAGCTCATCACTTGGCTTCAGATACAAACTTATTTATAGAGACAAAGCATACTGTGTATTTATAGGTGTTCCTATATATTTAGAATGTATTTAATGAAGGTCAAGAATAAAACTGCAAATGATGTTTATGGGAGTGTTGTAAAGGTTCATTATTGTCATTGTGGGGGAAAGTATAATTTTCTTAAGAGAAATGATGACATATACATAATAAAGTCCCTGTCCGTGTCATGACAGCTCAAGAGCATGCCATCGTTACCACCTATGTCACACCGCAGGTGCACCTGCTATATGGGTGACAGCCGCTGACTTCTCTGATCAACACATAATTATCTCTGAATAAAAATGCACGTTGAAGTTAGCTGGACATAATGGATTGAAGACCCAGGGCAAAATTATCTTTATCATGGCACATAGCACCACCTGGGGGTAGGAGAGGGCTAAGGAGAGGTGTTGTCAATGATGCAACCTTGAGAAGCTTGCTGTGATGTAGGTACTTCTAGGGTGTTCATGTTTATCCTGCCTGTCTTCCTTTGGATAGAAGAGGTCACTTGGTTAATGGTTAGGATGCTCCTGGCAGAGAAAGGTCCCACTGATCAGCGCTATTCTCCACGGATCTAACTGTATATCTCTCTCTCAGCATCTGGATAGTTTCCATTTGCAGAGTTCCCTTCCCCCATAAGATAATAAATATCATATCACAAGGATGGCAGTGCTCCTTCATGGAACACTGACTGTTTATTAGAGGCAAAAAAGTTTAAGAGAAATGCTAACAATGTTCATTAATGGCCCGCATCCAGGTTTAATGAGGCATGTCAATATGCGGACTGGGCAACATCAGTGGCATAATAGTGGTGGTAAATGGGAGTAATTGTATCCAATTGTACGGCACAGCTTCCAGGAATGAGCCCGAACTGCCAACTGACAATGACAGAGCAATTATGGGAAGGCAAGCGAGCTGTGTCAAATTAGCACTCGGTGAGAACTCATTTTTCAGAGATGTGCTTGCTCGACACCACCACAAGTGATAGCTACTTTATTGTGAGTGATAGGAAGACCAGCACTTAGACTGATGTTCTGATTTGTCAATAGCTGTATTTGAAAGCTTAGTGTCACAAATATATAGAGATATTCAGGGAGAGAGGCACACTGCTCATGATCCGAAGGATAAGAACGTAGCCAAGAAGGTCATCTGTCAGTGTGAGCTGTCAGAGAGAGATCACACTCTATGAAAAGGGAACATTCAGCCGACTTAAGTAATTACCTTTGACTGAGATTTGAAGATGTCTTCTTTTGTTGGCCTACATTGACTGCATAATTTATAATTTACTGCAATCAGCAAAGGGCCAGGACTTGTAACTAAGAAAATTCTTATTTTATTTCCATAATTACTTTTCCTCTCTCTTTTTTTAACTCCTTTAGCACTTCAGAAGTGTAAAGTGGGAAACTGATGAAATTGATTATTTTCTTTCTTTCTTAACTAAATCTCAAGTACATGAGAAACAATATATTTACTTTTGACTGTTGTTTCGCAGGACCATACCTCTCTACCATCACCCTATAAGAGGTATGAAACACCCCTTTATCCCTGATGTATTTTTTTCTTGCTTTGTGGATTACTAGTTAAAGAGGATAAAGGAATAATTTGATTTTGTCTCTCTAAAGCAGAAGAGTAAGAAAGAAAAAAACAGATTTGGAGTACTAAGCACTGAAATTATAATTCACATCCTTAGATATTCACCAGTTTGATTGAGTTGTCATAACTATAAAGAGGTAAGTATTATAGCAAATATTTCAGAACTATATGGATTAGCAGAATTTTCCATTCATGTTGTCCTTTTCCCCTGGGACATATCACAGGATCAGTGTTGGCAAAATAACTTATCTTGTCTTTAATAACCTTACGCAAAAATGTATTTTGTGACCCATTATATTTTGGGGAGCAATAATCATTAAAATTTTATTTTTTCTATGTTTTTAGAAAACGTGATCACTTAATTTTGTTAGCTAAAATATAATAGGGAGCTGTAACAGTGTAGCTTTTGATTTTTTTTATCCCTGGGTTAAAAAAGAAGACCCTCTGAGGAAATATTAAACTTTAATTATTTGGCATTATTATGAAATTCTTGCTGCTTTTTCTTCCCCTAATAGTGACCAATTGATTAATGAATTGTAACTAAAAAATACCAAGATTAGCCTGCCTTCTGACAAAAACTGTTGTTTAATTCTAGGTGTATTGATTTACTGAAGAGATATTGACAAAAGAATTAATTTAAGTACTTTAAGTCAATATTACTTTAGTGGAAACTCCACCTTTTAGTTTTAAAGAAATACAATTAAGAACACTCCTCCATTAAAATGGTATAAAATTACTGTCACATAATAAACGTTCATTTCTTCCTACCTGAAAGTCTGCATAGGTTCACACTGCCTTTTTTTTTTTTACCCCCCTGAGACCCATCAAACACTTATATTTCAAATGAGTAATTATGGGTTTTGGGATGTTTGCTGATGTATTTAATGTTTCCTCTAAACTTCAACAATTCTGCTAAAAAATATTTTGTTTTCCAGTTTACCATCTACTACCTGAGATTATTTTAAATTACATACTTTGATGTTTCTGAAACACAGTTCTAAATTATTTTTTTAAATATTTCAGAATTCCTTGGACCATTCAGTTTCCCCATTGCAGAAAGCTGTTTAATTCACAATGCCTTGAGTACAGGCCCGTCATCTATTCTATAGTGACTGTGCCACTTAATAATGGAATAGTGCATCAAAGTGGCACTTAGGTCTCAAATTGTTATGTATGACTGTCAAAGCGGCAAGAAAAAAGAATTAAAAAAGGGGCTGGGGGGGGAGAAAAACCCTTGATTTGTCTTTACTACTGAAATGTGAATTTGTCAGCCAGGTTCTGAAATCACAACAGCATTGCATCCCCAGCGAGATGTTGAAAACTTGACAGGTACATATTTTTTCAACTACAAGCAGTTCTCTAATGAAAACTAAATACACAAATCTTATCTTTTTAATTTTCATTTATTTATTTTTTTGCTCTTGACAGATAGTTGTTGCCAATGGGATTTAATGTTCAGGTTTGGGTTGTCAAGAGAAATAACCAATAAGCAATCCAAAGAGTCACGATATAGATATTCAAAGTCAAAAGCCTGGCTTGTGATATACGGAAAGGATCTGAGAGTATAATTAAGTAAGTTCAAACCCCTGGCACTTAATCTTCCCCCTAATGGCACGTAAAGCCCATCACAACCTCTCTCAGGGGGACAAACTGTAACTTGTTTACTGGTCACCAAGGCTTTTGATCATCATTGTCCTTTTTACTTCATCATTTAAAGATGAGTTTGCTTTGGTCTGAGATTTCTCCACTTATCATTGTTTATTCTCAGGAAGAATAAAAGTATAAACCATGATCCAGTATTTAATTCTGTCATCCAAAGCACTTTTTAAGTCTCCTTAAATATCCATATCTCCAGAACTATCTACTTCTGAGTTTGATTCAGAACATAGCCTGTGTATATAATTTCTCTGGGTGTATTTTGTGCACAATGTAAGTGCCCTGACAACCACTATTAACACCTACAATGATGCTCAGTGTGTGGTGATTATTTACCTGCTGGTAACTTCACTATATTACCAAAACCCTTATGAATATGCCTGGACATTTTGTATAGGGAGAGGGTAGGAGACCTGTAGTTGTAGCGCTATTTCCTAGAAATTATAAATTGCAACTGGTTGTCACCCGCTGCTCTATATGGATCAGTCTTACAGAATTGCATTCAACCATTTGCCTGGAGCAAATAATATTTTTGACAGGTGAGTGGAATTTTGCAAGGCTAGATAACACCACACAAATCACATATGAACAATACTAAGAACTACAACTCCCATCATGCTCTTTCTTTAACTGAACATTAAATAATCAATGACCTCATCAGAATTTTCTTTAAATTTTATTTTATTGTGGCAAAAATATGAAATTTGTTCTCTTAACAGGTTTTTAAAAGTGTACAACATAGCATTATTAACTACAGGCACAATGTTACAACAGCATATCTCTAGAACTTATTCATTTTGCATTACTGAAATTTTATACCCATTAGTTAGCAACTCCCCTTTACCTATGACCCCCACACCCAGCCCCTGCCAACCACCATCCTATTTTTTGCTTCCATGACTCTATTTTAGATATGTCATGTAAGTGGAATCATGCTGTATTTGTCTTTCCATGAACGGCTATTTCACTTGGCATAGTGTCTTTCAGGTTCATCCATTTGGCTGCATATTGCAAGCTTGCTTTCTTTTTCAGGGACTTATAACATTCTACTGCCATATATATACCACATTTTTTTAATCCATTCATCCACTGATGGACATTTAGATTGTTTCCATAGCTTGGTTCTTATGAATAGTGTTGCAATGAACATGGGAGTGCTAATACGCCTTTGAGATCAATATTTCAATTCCTTTATAAAAATACCCAAAGGTGGAATCACAAGATCAAATAAGAGGTTTTTTGTTGTTTTTTTTTTTTTTTTTTTTGAGGAATCTCCTATTTTCCACAGCATTACACCACTTTGCATTCCCACCAATTGTATGTAAGAGTTCCAAATGTTCCAGACACTAGTCAACACTTGTTTTTTGTTTTAGCCATTCTAAAAGATGTGGGGTGATATCTCAATTTTGTTTGGATGTGCATTTCTCTGATGATTAGTGGCCGAGCATTTTTTTCATATGCCTATTGGCCATTTGCATATCTTCTTTGAAGAAATGTCTATGGAGTTTCGTTGTTGATTTTTTAATTGGGTTATTTGTATTTGCTATTGGGTAGTACAAGTTCTTTATATATTTTGGATATTAACCCTTATCAGATTTTAAGGATTGCAAATATTGTCTCCCATTCCATAGGCTGGCTCTCATTTTGTTGATTATTTCTCTTGCTGTACACAAGCTTTTTAGTTTGATATAGTCCCACGCAGATGTTCAATGAATGGAAACAATTATTGTATATTGACTTGCTTGACAATTTCATTTCTGCATGTTTGTTTTCCCTTCCTAACCAGCTCCCGGGCTGCTATGGGAAAGGACAGTAGTGGTCATATACCTTCACCATAAACATACATTAAGTTCCTGTTATATGTGAGCTGGCTCTGAAACTTGCTTTGCCAATCAGCAGATAAGAAAAATTATAGACTGATTGTTTACTTGCCTGATGTAGTTCCACTCATCTATTTCTGATTTTATTACCTGTGCTTTTGGTGTCAAATCTATGAAATAATTTCCAAGACCAATATCAAAAAGTTTTTTCCCTGTGTTTTTCTCCATGAATTTTATAGTTGCAAGCCTTACATTTAATTATTTAATACATTTTGAGTTGACCTGTGTATATGAAGTAAGATAAGGGTCCAAATTCATATCTTTTGCATGTGGATATCCAATTTTCCCAGCACCATTTGTGAAGAGACCATCCTTTCTTCATGTGTGGTCAACAGATTAATACAGACATTTTTGGATCAGATCTCAATCCACAGAAAATCAAATCAACATAACAGCTTTAGAAATGACTCTTAGTATAATTCAGCTTTTCAAATTGTTAGCACAGTTTCTTACTCTTTTGTTAAGTAAAAATTGGGATGCTCCTGAAAACTCTAATTTCAAAAGACTACTACAATGTAAAAAGTCATTTTAGTGTTTATGCCTCAACATGTACACTGATGTATCCATCTTTTTTTTCCCTCTTTTCCTTACTGTTCACATGTAATTTGTGTAAATTAACTCTTAGTATGCTACTTTCAAAATCTATTCTACTTCTGTCCCCTGGATCACTGTAATAGATCTAACTAGTCTCCCTGCACTCACTATGGCCTCTTCTATAGTTTACTCTCCACCTGCTGCTGAAGGGATCTTTTTAAAATAAAAATCAGCCATGATCATTTCAGTTGCTTTCATTATACTTAAGTTAAAATACAGTCAAAGGTCCTAACTTGGTTGATATTCACAGTAGAAAGATCAAACCACACTGAAATTCTTGATAGTCCCTGCTCCTTTGGCATCCTTTCTATTATGTGGTTGATTTTTTGTCTGATCCATAGTTTTACAAAACTAACTTCTTAGTTAGTGCTCAGCACAGGTATTCCTTCTGAGAAAAATTTTATTACTATTTTATTTCACTCTCCAACAACATACATAAGAATAAGATTCCCCCCACCCATATACTGTAGCACAGGGCCATACAGGAGCCTCTATCACAGCATCTGTTCCACAAAATTGAATTTTTTTATTTGTGTGCTTCCCCCCCAATAGAGTATGTTAATCCCAAGGATTAGCACTGAGTTCTATTCATGGTCCTGTCTTCTGAGCCTGGCAGAGTATTTGGCATTATAAACTCTTAATAAAATTGACTGACTAGATGAATGAATGAATGAATCAATCACTCCCTGAGCATGAACCACCATATTACATGTAAGTCAGTACAATTATAACATCTAAATTCAAGACCTAGTCATATTACTTTGAGAAAAAAACTCTGCTTCTTAATCACTTTAAAAAAAATAGCAAAACACCATTGATCATTACTCAATAGGTAATTAAGATATTTACAGAAAATAAAGTGCCTACTGTTCAGCAAGCCTTCAAGAAATGTTTGCTTCATGTTGCTTCCTTCTCCATTTTTCAACTGAACTCATTTAAAACTACATTTCCCATTACCTTATTAGAGAAGAATGAAACTTCTCATGCAATGATCATTGGAAAGAAAGCAGAGGAAAGGAAAAAATATTTTTAGTATTTAATCTAAACATGACATAGCTGTGATTTTTTTTTCTTACCTCATTCACTTTAAATCAAATAAGACTCATTTGTTCACATGTTTACAATGATCGTAGCACTCCAACAATTCTGTTTTCTTAAACTGCCTCAGTCTTTACTAATAAATGCAAGGGAGGGACATTTCACTTGGCCATCTGAAATGCGAATAGCTCAAGGTTACAGGACTCAGTGACTTAACAGGATGAGATTTGTGGTTTAGCAGGCAGGCAGCTTTCTAACACTGTCACAAATGGGCCAAATGAAATAGCACAGGTTGTCTTCTTCTAAGAAAGAATCTTTCAGCTACAGTTATAATTTCAAAAAAAGTTACAGACTTCTAAATATTCTACACATTGATGTATAAGGGTTTGTAAAGGAAATCATAAGAACAAATCATTCTGGTGAAGAAAATCCATGTATACTTATCTGATAATTTAAAGACAATCACTCACACAAAAAGAAATTATTTCCATAAATAAGTGATATTTATACCATCTCCAGATACACATTAATATCAAAACTACACTCTTGAAGCCAATCACTATAAAAAATTATTTTTGATCTACCAATGCCCAATCTGGAAATTCTGCTTTTCTAAATCTTTATACAACTTGTAAGGTGTTTCAGGATTAGCAGCACAATAAAATCTTAATGTATATGTATTTAAGAAAAAACTATACAAAAATACAAACCAGGTTGATGAAAGAGTATTTAATAGCATTGTTTTCCTTGGTTTCTCATGCAGGATTTATAATTACATATTAATCTAGATTCTTTAGGCAGTGTTTCTTAAAACTGGAATGTCCATACAGAATATAAAAACTATACTCACATATTCAGAAATTAATGGTTTCTTTGTTCCTGTCATATTAGCCATAATGTAATCCTATGGCAAAGTTTTTCCCCCATCTTCCAATATTCACCATTTCTATCTAGCTGAACTAGGCAAAGCCTCTGATAAGCAGTCCCTGTAGATTTTTAACCTTACTCAGTCTTCAGCAAAATCTTATCTGGTATCAAAAAAGTGAATGAAATTAAGAACCAATAACATATGGCTTGACTTGTTTATTTTTTTTTAAGCTTTAATCTGGAAAACATATCTCCACTGTCTAGTGAGTGTGAAACAAACCAAACCTAGTGTGTCTTCCATCTGAAGCCTAAAGTCAGTGTTTTAAAACAATTAATGTTTTCCTTTATTTAATTCTGATACCAGTTTATTCATGACATTTTAATTGCAACTCTGAGATGACAATGTCAGATGTTCCGATTTGGCATGAGAAGAAGATTAAAACCAAAAGCAGGTGAACATCTATCATTCTAAAATGGTGTTATTTTTACTCAGGTAAGTTTTCCAATGTATTTAAGAGTTGACCTCTATCATGATTTTTTTCAAGAGCAAAAAGAGAAAATATCACAAAAATAGAAAATAAAGCTAGCCTTCATAAAGTAGAGCATGGACTTTTCAAACAGCAATTCTCTCACTTCCCTATGAACATCAATAGCATTGCAAACCAGACATATAACAAAAAAAGAGAAATACAATATACCCTGAAAGTAGAAAACAAGGTCAGAGGTGAGGCTTTAGCTAAAAGACTTTCTTTAGACGACAGAGACGACAGCAAATCAAACTTATGCCTTCTTTCTGTTCGAATCCTCATAAAAAAGCCTAATGCCTCAGGTTTTTATTTTTAATTTTCCTTCCACGGCATGCTATATTAACACTTTCCTGCTTTGTTATTTTCAAGCATATTATGCATCAACTGGCACTGAAAAGACTATTAATAAAGAAAAAGAAGGGAAGAGGGAGGAAGAGAGGACAAGAGGGCTAAAGGGAGGGAGAGGGGACAGATGAGGGGTAGGGAGGGAGGGAGACAGAAGGGGGAAAGATAAGGGAAGGAGAGGGAGAGAAGAGGGTAGAGAGAGACAAGAGGCAGAGAGAGGAAGGAAAAGAACAGAAAAGGAAGGGAAGGGAAGCACAACTGAAGGGAGGGAGAGAGATGTTTTCATATCAGCTTGGTAAATCTGATTTGGGGTAAGTGACCCTCACTATTAATAGATAAATCTAAAGTTGTTTCATGGCCTAAGGCCATGCTAAATGATTTTACTGGGTTCAAGATCAGATATATCTATTTTTATCTTTCATTCACTTTATGATTTCTGAATTTATTATTCTTTTGTCCCTTTTATTAGATAATTCTTATAAAAGTACATCTACCATATTTTTCCCTACTAATTTTGTTTGTTTAACCTTCAGAAGTATTCAACTCCAGGTGATTTATTTCTACTTTCCTTAATGTACTTATTACTTGTTCCTCTTTGCCGTAGCCATTTCTCTTCCTAAGTTAGGACATCATCTTATTATAGGAATACATCTGGTAATACTGCCGTTTTTTAAAGTCCCATCTTAAAGAATGAACCAAAAGCAAAGTTTTGAGTCATTAGGATAATAATCTATTTCAATTACCTGAAATAACCTTATTCAAAGTACACTTCCAAAGGGCAGATTGCTGTTTTAGAGAAACAAATGCACTTATTTATAATCAATAGTTGTTTAAAAACTTTAGAACTAACCAAGACTAATCGAGAAAGAATATAAAGCATTTTGACTTTGACCTGGTCGTGTATTAAATAATACATTATTTTGGTCATTTATGAGATTATCACGCACGTAACTGCATCTGATTTTCGCTTATTTCATTCTGTCTTAAAATGTGCTTAGCCAATAACAAAGGTGTCTACTGTATAATAGAAATCTTTGTGGGGGGCATTAGATTTGTAAGTCTATCTAAGAAATAGTGAGGGGATTGGGACTAAATTCATCGTAGGGGGAAGGGAATAAATGGTTCTATTTGTAAAGAGGAGGGGCACAGAACACTGTACAACAATTCTCCCTGAAACATCTGAAAATTGATCTCAGTTTGAGCTGAAGTCCTCACCAGCCTCACCTCAACAAAGTACCCAAATGACTTTTTAAAAGGGTACAGCTCAAACCGGGGGAGAATGAGGGAAAGGGCAGGTTTGAAACTTACAGTGTTTCTATAATCAATACTCTGCTCCTGAACAAAAGTGTAAAGAGGCGCACAAATGTACTAAACCACATTTCAAAAATGACATCGTAATTGCTGGCACTGCCCAGCCTACCCTGGCCTCAGCATTGCCAGGTTTTAAATTTATTTCAAACTGTTCTTCCCAAGTATACCTAATTTTTTTTTGTCCAAATAGCAGCAACTTGCAGTTAGTGAACAAAGCTTCAGGATTTTTTTTACTTACAGCTAAATTTAACTTTACCCATCCAATAAAAAAGAAATAAGGGAGCCTTTATTATCTCCCTGGATTTCTGGGTATGATACCACATCATAGAGAAGTGGTTATTAGAGACAATGGCCTACCAAGGTGAAGTTTGTAATAAAGCCTATTATGTGGTTTCACCATTGACACTAATGGAATGTAACAGTGATTTAGAATGATTTAATGGTTCCCAGGTTGTGCTCTAATAGTGCTCTTTATATTATGATGTATATCACAAAACCTAATGTGGCTGTTGTGATATATTGACAGTATTCATGCTGTTTCATTTTTTTAGGGGAATTTAAAAAACTGTCAAAGAGGAAAATTAATAGGCTGCAACTGCTTTATTTTCAAGGGTTCTGTTTTTTAAATGTATGTGCATAAATTTCCATTTGGTGCCACTCTTAGGCTAATAAATTCATCTGAATTTTTATTCTGAGATAATAAAGAAGTGTGCATGTGTGTACACTTGTGTGTGTGTATTTATGCAGTGTATGGTATACATAAGTATTTGAAATACAACTTGGAGAAGACTGCACTGTCATTTTATAATATGTTTGCAAAATGGTTCTGTTAGATTAAAATGTACGTGAAGGAACATTACAGAAGAAATCATAGTTTTATTACACAAGATAAAGTCATCTAGTTTGAATTGTGAAGCTAAAGGCTACGGATTTCGTACCAGCTCACTAAAAAACAAAAACAAAAACTACTGAGTACCTGTTATATGAACTCTTAGATTTCTGAGTGAAAGGAGAATGATTATTTGAAAGAGTAGAAGCAAGGCATCTTCATGCTCTTGTAGCTTATAAGCCTCATAACAATGCTTGATCTTTTAAGTATTGAGGCATATTGTAAACTTAAATAGAAGGTAGACAACACTGCAAATTTTAAGGCTATTATTTGTTGAAAGTTGTAGAAGTGGAAGGCTGTAGATAAAGGGGAAAGAGGGAGGGTTTTCAGGAGCGTCCATACTCCACCTCTCAAACATTTGGTCCCATTTTATTTATTTATTTATTTTTTTAAAAGATTTTATTTATTTATTTGAGAGAGAGACAGTGAGAGAGATAATGAGCGAGGAGAAGGTCAGAGAGCGAAGCAGACTCCCCATGGAGCTGGGAGCCTGATGTGGGACTCGATCCCGGGACTCCAGGATCACGCCCTGAGCCGAAGGCAGTCGTCCAACCAACTGCGCCACCCAGGCGTCCCTTGGTCCCATTTTAAAATAAAAAATGTTAAGATTATTTATTTGAGAGAGAGAGAGAGAGAGTGAGTGTGTGTGTGTGGGGACAAGGGGAGAGGAAGAGGGAGAAAAAGAATCTCATGCAGACTCCCCGCTTAGTGTTGAACCTGACTCGGGCCTCCATCTCATGACACTGAGATCATGACCTGAGCCAAAATCAAGAGTAGGATGTTTAGCCAACTGCACTACCAGGAGCCCTAAAATAAACTGGGTGGCTCAGTTGGTTGGACGACTGCCTTTGGCTCAGGTCATGATCCTGGAGTCCCGGGATCGAGTCCCACATCGGGCTCCCAGCTCCATGGGGAGTCTGCTTCTCTCTCTGACCTTCTCCTCACTCATGCTCTCTCTCACTGTCTCTCTCTCAAATAAATAAATAAAATCTTAAAAAAAAAAAATAAAAAAAAAAAAAATAAAAAAATAAATTTTTAAGTAAACGTCACACCCAACATGGGGCTCAAACTCATGACCCTGAGATCAAGAATAGCATGCTCTACCCACTGAGCCAGCCCCTATTTGATTCTATTTGATCCTATTTCTTAAGAATCTGATCAGTTTGTTCTCTTTCTTTGAAATGAATTACCTCCCCCTTTCTTAGGTAGGAATCATTTCTTTGGAAATCTAAAAGAACTTTCTGTAAGTCCTGCTTATGAAATCAAATTTATGAAATTTGATCTCTTCCTTTCCAGCCCACAGCAATTTTCATGTTTCTGATCACTTTTATAGTCAGTTCATATCTGATTCGGTCATTTACTGTCACATAAGTATATTTTAAGTAAACACATGATAAGCATTCATCATATAGTTTCTAGTTGTTTGACAGATTAATGTGATTCCATAAAACTTCACCCAACTCTACTGCTAGCCTAGCAGACCATGCCTTCTTATGGGAAAGGAGGCTACCACACTATATTTGTTGGGTATGAGACCTTTCAGACCTTTTGTTGGATTACTTCAACAAAACAGTAAACCTTGATCATGACAAGAGTTTTTTTCCTTAGAGGAAACATACCCCCAAATTCTACAGTTAATTTATTACAAAGGAAAGGAAAAAAAAAAAAAAAACCCACAACACTACTATTCAAACACATTTAAGAACAAATTCACTTACAATGGCTCATAATTAGCACTGGAATAAACAGAAAGATTTAATGAAGTGGAGAATCCAGAAATAAGTTCAAGGACATTTAATTTAAATGGAATTGGAATTTAGTGAATGGCAAAGATGGTAACTGCAATCCATAGAGAATAGATGTTTTCACTGAGAAATGGTATTTGGACAACTAGTCAACAATTTAGGGAAAAATGGAAGAAAAATGGTTGTAGCAATTTTTACTTCAAAATAAATACCCAGTAATCAAAGATTTCATTGATTTAACCATAAGAGATCTAAAAGAGATCATCAGCTAATTAGAAATATAATAATTTGTGGTGATCTGAGTATAGAAGGTCATCACAAATATAAACAAAACTCTAAAACCATAAAGAAAAAAAGACTGATAAATTTGACCACATAAAATCGAAAACTTTCGTATGACTAAAGAAAGTATAAACCAAATCAAAGAGCAAAGTAGAGGAAATATTTGCCACAGACAGAAACCTTAGCAAATATGTAGGAATTTTTAGAAATCAATAAAATGTTCAATCCAATAGAAAGAAAATTATCAGAGGACAGGAGTAATATATAGCACCAAAAAAGGGGCAAAAATGGTAAAAAATAAAATAAAATAAAATAAACACAGAACTATGCTGAAAGTGAGACACAGAAGAAATACATTATACTAATAATGTGATTTTTTTTCCCACTTAAAATTTGAGAGCTCCCAATATTGTCAAGAGTGTGAGGAAACACACATTCTACATCATTGATGATATCAATGAAGTTTAAAGGCAATTTTCAAAATCTTCCAATATTATCCAATAAATATGAAAATATGCTTAACTTCATTAGCAATCATGCAAATACAAATTAAAAGGAGATTCTGTTACACATGCCAAAGAATGACTAAAATTAGTATGATATTTAATACCTACTACTAGTAAGATATAAAACAGCAGAGACTTTTTTACACTGGTAGTGGGGAAATCAATTGGTACAACCAGTTTGGAAAACTGGTATAATCTTCTTAGTTGAATATATGCATAATTTATGACCCAACAAATCAACTAGTCATTCATTCACACAACCAAAAAACTTCCATATGTGCACTGTGCTGAGACTGTTATTTGTAATATCCCCCAAATGGAAACCCAAATATTCATCTGTCATAGTATGGATAAATTATTCAGTAGTATTCACAAAACGAGCACTGTACAATGATGAAAATGACTCAATGACTGATATACCACACAACTACAATGAAGCATTTGTCAAATATCAAGTTAAGTAAAAGAAGCCAGACACAAAAGTGATTCCACGTATACAAAGACCAAATAAAATTTCACTTCAAAGTTAGAAGTCAGAACAGTGGAGAGAAAGGATGAGGAAGGAAAAAAAGGTGGGAGTAGCAACTGGCAATAGTCCAGGGGTTGCTTCTTAGCCGCTGCCTGTTTCATATTTCCTGACCTGCCTAGTAGCCACTCACTTGTGATTACTGTGATTATGTTTTGTGCAAATGATCTAAAGATGTGTTATACTTTAAAATGAAATCTTATAAAACAAGAAAGAGGTTAAAGAAAAAAAGAATAAAGAGATACTAGTTAAAATTTTTAATACTCAAAAAAACCCCTTGAAGGTTGTCATAATGGCCCTTAATAATTAACAGTAGCTTCTAAGCCAGTAATTTAAGAAAAGAAATGTAAACACAGATACAACTAGATAGTAAGTTAATCACCCACTGATTTTAACTTGTTGATACAACTGTACCATTAAATACAGAATTACAAAATTCACAGATAATTAATTTTTTATACACACAAGTTTTCTGCCCTCTTACCCTCATTTTAATTAAGAATATGGAAGAAACTCTGATGAACATAAACAGACCAAACATTTTTATGGCTAATAAGCTTAATGATTTTTCACAACTGTGTACCTTGGTGGAATTATCTTCATTCTCTGGGAGTTGTTCTAGGTATTAAGCCCTAATGAAAAGTCCAGGCCTAAAGAGAATAAAGATATTCTGTATACTCACTTAACCAACACAGTATTTATTAAATTCCTAGTATATTCTGATTCAATAAGAAATAAGACATAGTTTTTGATCCCATGGTCTTAGAGATCAATTTAATAGAAGATGAGCCCCCATGAATAACACTTTGTTTATACCATACATGGTTGACATTTGGAGTCTTACCTTTCCTTAAAATGAAAAATGGGATTTCAATTTGGAAGAGCCTCGCCTGGCTTTCCTCACAAGGGGAAATCACAGCATCATTGTTCTACTTATGGAAAAGATGCGGTCTTGCTGGGAGAGCATGGGTCTCTGAGCCAGAGAGAACCTCTTTCAAATACATTACTGGCTTTACTGAGTCTCAGTAAAGACAGCTTAACAAATGAAAATGATTATCTCACAATTCTATGTCCATTAATTGGAGTTATACAGACTGACTGGCTAGCTCTAGGTGCTTAATAAACTTTAGTTACCTTCTCCCCTTTCAACTGTGTGCTATAGTTATTTGTCTAGTGTCTCACCTCCCATATTGGTCTGTAAGCTTTCTGAAATTAGGGATCACATCTTATTCTTCTTTATACCCCTTACAGAGCTTGGCATAATGCCATGTGCAGAGCTGAAATTCCATATTTGCTGAAGGAATGAAATTTTTTCAACCACATATTGACTATAAGAAATGAAGATAAGATATGTGCCCTTAATTCTGTTGAAGCTAAAGGAGAACTTACTCAATTAACCCAAACTGAATGATGCTTTACTCACATTCATTCTACAGAAAACTAAATATATATTTAACAATTGTCGTTAGGAACATGAAGTTATTACACAAAAAGTGAAAAAATGTCTCACTGATTTTCATAAGAAGATGGTAGAAAAAAAGTTTCAACTCATTCAAGAAGCTTTTAATACAATGTGTAGGTATAAAGATTGATTTTTTTTTTGTTCTGATTATAGTATCAAGTTATTCCTTTATAGTCATAATGGTTTTTGCAGATGCACATGATGCTAAATTTTGGAATTTTGTATAAAATATACCCTCACCAGAAATAGCTTAGCTATTTGATGCCAGGGAGTAAAAGAAATAGACAAATTAATGCCGAGGTCCTTTGAATCCCTATGATTCTCTGACCTATTTGGTTTTCCCTTCTAGTTCACCTCTTAGGAAAGCTTTGAAAACTTTAAACAGATAATTAGACAACTATAGAAAGAACCCTAAAGCTGTCCAACCATTCTTCTTATTCTACAATGGCACATCATAATGAAGAGTATCAATGTTCTAGGGGACAAAGGTCACCTATATATATGATAGGTAATAATCATACCATTATGTGCTAATAGCACACCATATCCCATCCTACTGTATTTGAACTTTCCATGAAAACAATAGCCTGTGGTGAAACAGCTTGTCATGGATACTAATGAAAAATTGCCCGAGACATCCTGATGGGTTTCCTTCTGCATTCATTCTGCCCTTAAGGTCTGGGAATTCACTGAACACAAAAGTAAGACTCTCCTGTCTCTTCTATTTTGGCAAGAACTGTATACAAATTCAGAATACTTCAAGTGGGAAAAGTAAACAACACATGAAGAATGGTTTTTTTAAATGCAATCATACATTGACTAATCATTTTAGAGGCTGAAGGGCCGGAGGACAATGTTGATGGAAGGGGGGAAGTCGTTTGTTTTTGACACCAAAGTTATTTCAAACTTATGAGCAAATAGATGTTCCTCTTTGTTTCTCATTTTGTATAGCACCTTCCCTGTGGTGAGTTGGTCAGAGTCCTACAGAACAGAAATCGGCAAAATGCCTTCCCTATGTAACCTTAATGTCCTCTAAAAATAATTGTGCATTATCATCACTGGAGCCTTCTCTTTCCAAAGACTATAGTAGGTTTGAAAAAGTAAATGGGGGAATGACTAAGAAATACATAGATTCTTTTAAGATAGTAAAACATAATTTGAATAATTATTATTCCATTTTGATTCTTCAACTTTGGGTCAATTTCTGGCCCCTCAATTAGAAAAATCAAAATAACAAAAACCAGAAAATTCCTGCACTCTCTCTTAAGTGTGTGTGTGGTTTTTTTCTCCCCCATTTGCAGCCTCTAGCAATAATTATATTTTCCAAATACAAAACACCTCATTTAAGATGGAAGCTTCCCAGAAGTTTGTCAACTCTTATGTCTTGAAGTAGCAGAAACAAGTAAATCCTTTTTTCTGACATCTTCCCCTGTTAAGACTCCTTTTGGCACAAGTGCCGAATATGAATCAAAGTCACAGTGCAAATAAACTTCTGCCTTCTGCTGATACTTTTTTTTTAAACACTTTCACTTTGCAAAATATCTTGCCCATTGGAGTAAAAGAAAAAGAAGGCTTTACAAGTCAGATTACTAGCACATTTCTAATTTATACCTTGCAAGGATAGCCTTTAAGCCACAGTTGACTATGTATCTATATCTACATCTAAACCTATATCTCTATCTATAGAGACACACGCACATACATACATACATACACTAGCTGGAAACAATTCATCAGGTAAGTTACCCCCTTTTCTTTCAAATCCACTTGTATTACTAAAAGGTTGAGTAAAGACCTCTGGGGAACAAGGGCAATTTTTGACATGGGTCTCAACAGATTAAACTATGCAGGGACAATATAGAATACATTGGAGCAATAACATTATCACATCATAGGCTGATTGAGAGGCATTTCCTTGCGTTTCTGTCCTTTTACCATAAGCCAATAGTAGCCACAGGCATTTGACTGGAGAGCCTGGAGGATTGACAGGCCTGGCAGTCATTACACGCTGGATTGAATACTAGATTACTCCAAAGTGGCTGAGGGTCAGGGATCAGTGTGTTCCCTTTTGGCACTAAATGACTTTAATATCCTTACTGTATTAGTCAATTACTTTAAAGCTGCTGCTCTCTGAGCTCTCTCTGCCCCCCTGCAGTTTACTATGGACATTTGAATTGCTCCCATACTTAACCCCCACATCTGCTTTTAGCTGTCAAAAGAACAGTGCTATCAGTAGAGCTATTGACAATATGAAAAGAACTGAGATACTTGCTGGAAGTGTCAAGAGGCTCTTTCTTTTGGCTGCTTAGTTTAAAAAAATAAAAAACTAAATAACTCAGTTATAAAGGTGGTCCTCAGAGAAAAGGAATCCAGCATCTTTTAATCTACTGGCATGTAAAGTGACCAATAGGGAAAAAATGACGGAGTTAACTTTTTTTTTTTTTAATCACGTACTTCCATAAACTATGCATCATCTATATGAGTTTTTATTAATTTCTGTGAACACACACTTTGAATACAACTGTGAAAGAGTGTGCACCTGAGTGAGGACCTGTACCAAAGTCTTTATTTTACTTCACAATGGCTCCAGCGATAGTGGAGAATTATACTGCACTTCTCAATTTATTGGTGCAACACAGTGAAGAATTTTATATCACAGCCACTGAACTTTAAAAGGTCTGGTGTGGCTTGGTGTTAAACCAACATGTCTAGATTAAATATGGACTAAGCTGATTTGAAATTTAAAACTACTTGAAAGTCATGCCTTCACCGTTTCAGAAAAAGTGATATGATTCCCACACAAGAGCACATCTGTTGAGTGGGCCCTGACTCTGTGTGTGTGTGTGTGTGTGTGTGTGTGTGTGTGTAAAGTCTATTTGCATGTGATATCTGTGAGAGCACATTCACAGTGCTAGAATGATTCCTCAAGGACAACACAGGAAATTGCTGAAAGATTCTTCAGAGAGAGCTCATAAAGAAATTAAAAAATGAAACAGAAACTTACAAAGATTAACACAGTGCCATTAGCTTACTTATACCAGAATCTGGGAAAACTACTAATTTCCCATTTTTAGGGCTTCCTTTCAGTAAGAAGATCTAATGATTTGATCAAAAAGTACTTCTTAACTATTTTGCTAAGTTTTCATTATTGATTTTGACTTTTGTGTAGACTAAATTATATAGATATAAGTAATTCTTCACAACATAAGACTTGAGCAACAGCTCTATTTTCCTAAAATAATGATCAAATTAACAAACACAATGGGAACTGTTTTCACTTGTATCCAAACATTTCAACCTACAAGCTATGATTTCAGGGACATCCACCTCTCTTAGAAAAGATTCTTCTAAGATATGAAAACATACCATAAAACATGTCAGCAGAAACAAAATAGTGCCAACCCAAGACAAAAATGATAAAGAAACTGCAAGTTTAGACTGTATCAAAGTCATTAGAAGCAACAGTTTTTCTCACAGTGGCATTTTTAAGGTAATATAAAGGGGAAATAGGATGAAATCATAAAATTTGGGAACTGATCTGTATTATTTGCTAAAGATTTTAACTAATTGTTGAAAATAATTATCATCCCAATTCTAAAGATTTAAAATATACATTTAAACTTCCATATAAAATGTTTCCATACTTTATAATTTCAAGCCATTTCCCCCTTAACTGAAAATGTAATTTCTTCCATTAGTCTAGCTTTTATGAGCATAGATCTTATAAGTAAACATGGAATAAGCTACATATACTTGAGTCTTTAAAAGCTGATTATGACTCCTCTCATAGGAAAGCAGAGAGACCAGAGGACAGTAATGTGTATTTCTTTTCAGTGGACATCTACTAAAAATATAAAGATTTGCCTTGGGAAATGAATCTATGATTTTGCTCATTTAAAATTTAGTCAGCAAAGGACCTTTAAAAACTTAATACCTCTTGGCAATCACGGGTCATTAGCACTTTCCATTCATTTATATTTTGTTGTGTTTTGGGAATTGAGTATTCTGAGGAAGAAAGGTAGCCTGACAAGAAAGTGATTGAGTCAGCCCCCTTGATAGTTGGGATGACAGAAGGTGAAGAACTGTAGCTGCAGCTGACAACTTCTTTAATATGAATCACTTATAAATATGTACAATTCATAATTCAACAATAACACTATGGGTAGCATATAAACAGAAACATGTGATGGTTTGTTTGGAATCCTGATCACTACTGTTTTGAAAGGAGTATTTTTCTATTAGGAAACATTTTTAACCAATTCATTCGGAAAAGACTATTCTTTTGTAGGTCTTATCATTATTTCTAATTGATACCTTCCTCTTGCAGTTTACCTATCACATTTTATTTTTGTAAGAAACATAGTTTGCATGACCAAAGACTAACGTCCTCTTCCAGTCTGTTATTTAGGTGAATGCATTTAAATCATATTTCCACTAGAATACATTACAAAGTAAATTTAGTACCTTTTTTTGCAATACTGAACACTAGCTATATTTTAAACATAAGAATTACCATCACTTCAAAATCTGTAAAGTAAAATACTGTGAATTCTCTTATAAAATACAAAAATCTACAATAATCTGTTAGTGTTGCATCTAATTTTCATTTTTGCAGATTTCATTATTGCTTCCCTGATGTAACCAAGAGGATTTAAATGACCAATGGGGGTGGATACTCCTTTCTTCTGACCTGGTGAGTAATGAGGTAGACAACCCCCTAACTCGTTAAGCCTTCAATTGTGGAGTGGGAGTACAGTTAACTTTCATAGCATAGAGAAAGGTACATATCATTTATGACAATGAAATACAAAACATGTGAAATTATAATCTACGCATTTTAACATCTTTACTCAGTAATTACACAGAAAATTAACAACCAGAATCTTTAGAGTTTCCTCTCTGTAATAGCACAAAATATGAATATTTTATATTCACATGTGTATACATCATTCAATACTTCCTGATTTTAGAAAGAACATTATAATTTCTGGAACAGAGAATACAGTCACTGGAAGGTACACTGGTTTTAAAAATAGACTCCCTTTAAGCAGTGAGAGAAGTTTACTTCAGAAATAGCATAAATAAGGGTGAGAAAGCTTTTTAAAATGTAGTCTTTTCTTTAACAACCATTTCTGAATCCTTCCTGCTTCTCTTATCAAACTCTGTGTGTGTGTGTGTGTGTGTGTGTGTGCACATGTACATGTTTAGTAATTCTGGGGTAAAGAAATCAAGAGTTTATAGGGAAGTATCAGAATCATTTAAAATGTCTATTTCCCTTTGACTTTGTATTATACGTAAATAACAAAAAGACTCTACAGATCATGTATCATACTACGGTATGTAAACAATTTACTGACTGGCTTTGCATGAGGGTAGGGCTCATAATTTTCAGTCTGAAAATGACATATACAAATAAAGGAACTAAAGCATGGAAAGTAACATATTTTGGTCTTGTGACTAATGGTAACCTGGTGCTATTGAATTACTGAACTGTGTCTGAGAACTAATGAGAAAATTTTCCCAGGGGAATCTTTATCCAGTGCACTTGGAGAGCACCTCTGGGACCTATTCCGAGTCTGTCACCTTCCCCGTCTCATTGACACTCCACTTCTTTACCACCATTACACTGTGCAACCATTTCACTTCACACCTCACGATTAGAATATTAAAAGGAGAGAATACTATACGACTTGTTCCAGATAGCAGAGTTGTTTTTGACACTTAGAATAGAAATTGTCACCAGAATATCACAAAGACATGAGAGTCTCCAACTGAGTAGAACATTCTAAAGATTAAAGCTATTTTATTTTACAGCTAATGAAAACTTTCAAGAAACCTCTTAATGGCATATAATTCATTTACTCAGAGTTACTTAAGGGCTGCATAATTTTAACCACAAAGAATAATTGTACTTTTACCGTTACAAAAAATGATTCTGCCATAGATTTTAGCTTGGGTCATTATTATATTGATCTTTCTTTGGTTATTGTTTCATTTGATCTTATGTATACTTGGAGAGAAGATATGCTCCTAGACAGAGGGTGGCATTCTTGTACTGGGTGGTAGTTAAGATTAGCACTGTTACTTACAGAGGTCTTACTGTAGGCAACAAGGACAGTGTTATTACTTCTAAAACTAAAAGTGATATACTTAATGGGATACTCCTACTTTTTGATACAAAGGAATAAAGAAGGGGGAAAGATAAGACTATTTAAGAATACCTCCCATTATTAGAGTACCCTCCCCCCATATATATTTGTTTTAGTAATAAATTATTAATTAGGGAATTCTCTTCTGAAAAATGAGTTTTGTTTTGTTTTGTTGTTTTGTTTTTTATCAGTGGCAAAATCCCTTCTACCAAAAAGATAAAATTAGTACTGGTATGTTATTTTTTCCTTTCAAAAAATATGATGACTGCCTCTGTGGCTTTACTATATTCCTATAGCAGAGTAAGCATTATTATTCCCATCACTGAGATCAGGCTATTCAATTAAGAGCATCATACAATCAGGAAAAAGACCCTCCTATGCACATTTTGGGTTGGAATTTATTAGTTGTGCCAATGACCGTAGCAGTTATCTGTGTATTTTGCAAAACATAAATGCATAATAAATAAAATCCCCTTATTAATAATAGTGTTGCTACACTTGCTTTTGCTTCAAATTAGCCAATCTGCACTCTTTCTAAGGAATGGTCAAATTCAAATGCTTACCTGGCCAAAGGTAGACAAATATTTTAGAGAGAAGATTCTACAGAATGATAAATTTCCTTCCATTCTTCTTCCATAAAAAGTCTCTTTTTCTCTATCATGCAAGATGTTTCATTATTGAAAGTTATTTGGGCTAAAAACAAATGTAGTCCTGGTTTGGTCACTCAAGTTTATACTGTGAATGTGCATGCTGGAATTTGGTGTTTTTTTAAATTTTCGTTCCCTAATTGACCTCATATATTGTTATTCTCATTATAGAAACTTATTGCAGAACACAAGGGGATTAACGTAAATTCTGAAGTTGCCTGGTTTCCTTTAGGACATGCCCAGAAAGCTATTTTATTTTACAGCTATCACTCTGACAAATGTAGTAACTGAAAACATTTCAGTTCAAGGGACAGTGGAAAGTTTAAATGCCTTGAATCCATTTGTAATGGAGCGTTTTGGATAGAATCATCTACGGAGAATTATCCACTTTTATTGAAGGCTGATTTATTATTATTTATTTGAGAGAGAGTGCATGGTGGGGGGAGAAGCAGAGAGAGAGAGAGAGAGAGAATCTTAAGCACACTCCTCCATGCTGAGCATGGACCTCATTGTGGGGCTCAATCTCACAGCCCTGAGTTCATGACTTGAGCTTGAGCTGAAACCAAGAGACAGTTAACTGACCACCACCCAGGTGCTCCTGGAGAACTACCATTTTGAAGGAAGACTTAAGAAAAATAATCATATAAATTTATTAGCCCAGCATGTAAGCCCAGGGAAGAGGGTAAGGATAAACTGGACTCAGCATCCTGGTGTCTCATTTATACTTTCAGTGCTCACTGAGCATTTGCTTTTGCTGCCTCTGATCCACTTTAGAATATAAGAAGTGGGTAAGAGGTGATCTTATGCCTCTGTCTCATGGATTTTTCTTTCCACTGCAAAAAGACATGTTAAGAGCTAGTTTTGGCTCTTTTCCTCTGCTACAATTCTGAAAACATTGTTCCTTTGATATATAATGTAGGTCTATAACCATGTCTGTTAATTTAACATGATAAAGTCAAAAGAAAAGGACCAGAAAGCTCTAATGTCTGGTTTAATATCTGTATTTAAGTACTCAAGTATTAAAGTGATATTTGCCTGGTGAGTTGACTTTAGAATGCTTTTCCACATAGTATCTTGAGCTTATGTAGATGAAACCTTGTGACTCTTGAGTGGTAATGATTCAAAATATAATTCACATGAGGGAGTTAAACACACACTTATAATAAGCCTACACAAGCCGTCCATTACAACGGTTTCCTTCATTTTCTATGCCAGAGTCACAAACTAACCTCAAACTTTGTCCCAGAGATGAAATCAAAAGTCCACCTCACATACATGAAAAGGACATCTCTACAGATTTAAGTCTTGATTATTCAGGGGCAGCTTATTTGGTTTGTGGCTAAGTCAAAGTTTGCTATATCTGGGCATGATTGACTATAGGGAACTTGCCCTCATTTTCATCCCTTAGCCTGTTCTGAAGTATGTGAAAAACACACAACTTCATTTTTACTCATGTGGTTTTGAATGGGCTCTTATTTGACTCATCTTCTTTAAAGGTGGAAAAAAAATAAGAAAGCTTGTCCATGTGCAGGAACTTGGGGATTTAGTCTCCTTCTCGTTTCCATTTCTTCTTCCCCTTGACAGAAGTTTTGGTCTTCAGACATTTGTTAAGGTCTCTGCTTCATTCTTTCAAACCAGTCCCTGATATATGGATGGGGAGATGGGGGATACTGGAAGCAGGAAATGGATTCCTATCCACAGGACAACTCAGACACTTGGGGACTTCAGGTCATTAGCCCAGGCAGAATACTTCAGGTGAAAGTGTCTCAACACAGTTTAGGCCAGCGGGATGGAAGCAATCCAAGGAACAAGAAGACGAGCGTCTTCTTGGATTTGGTCACTGCAGGACACAACCCTATCCTGGCACACTGCCATACACTGCATATACTCTTAAATCCTACCTCCCCCCACCCCTTTTTAGGTTCTTGCACCTGAAACAGCTCCAGTACATTTGCTATGTAAGTTTTTAATTTTAGTACTACTCTAGCCATGCAAATGAGACCTTTTTTTGGAAAACAACAAATAAAAAGAGATGTATTCATCTAACCAAAGATCCAGATAATGTCAGAGGAACCACTCTCCTAAAAGGGAACACAGCGTGTAAGAAAAACCAGTGCTGGGCACCTGGGTGGTTCAGTTGGTTGGGCCTTCAGCTCGGGTCATGATCCCAGAGTCCCAGGATTGAGTCCTGCATCAGGCTCCCAGCTCCACAAGGAGTCTGCTTCTCCCTCTGACCTTCTCCCCTCTCATGCTCTCTCTCACTGTCTCTCTCTCAAATAGAAAGAAAGAAAGAAAGAAAGAAAGAAAGAAAGAAAGAAGGAAAGAAAGATAGATCAAGATCCAATGCTATGGCACTTGCTAGTGAAATTAGGAATGACTGCAAAATGGTTTCTTCAAAGGATTAAAATATATGTGCCAGTAGAAAAGGTGTGTGAAAACTTTGAAACCACTTTTGACTCGTGATTGAATTCACGCAAAAAGAGCCAATTTGAACTTCATTTATCAATCAGTTTGATTCATAGTAAGATAATATTATAAAATAGAGGGTCATGCTTTCCGTTGTTAAAGTTTTCTACATTAGTACATGTGGTACTTTATTTTTGGTGTCAAATAACTGAGCTGACACTTTGAATCAGAGTCAATTTATTTCAGCAAATATTATAAATTGATACCTGGTTTATATTTCTGTTGTTTTGAAAATCCATGGCTGAACTGATTTCCCTCACACTATACTCCTATAACTTTAAAGTGTCATTTGAGAACAGAGGGATTTTATGTTCTCATGATCTTAGGCAGTTGAAGAAAAAATTCTTCGAGGTGTTTTTAGAGAGATTTCTTTTTAGCTATGTCTATACAATGTCCAAATAAACAGTGAAAAGTTTAAAAGTTCAGTCAATTCCCTGTGTTATTAGCTTTGTAGACACCAAATAAGAGTTTAACTTTAAACAATATACTAATGTTTTCAATTAAAGTAACTTATTTAGTCCAATTAGTCCAAACTTCTGTGCACATTGTTAAAGCCTTTTGCCACTCAAAAACTATAGCAAATTTACACACAGTTAGAGCCTCTGAACTTTATAAATATAAGTTCAGTATTACATAGGCCTTAGCCTAGTGTTTTTCCCTTCTTGATTTTCTTAGGCGTTTTTTCTCATAAAATCCAAACAAAATACAAAAATACAGAGTACTTAGAATATTTTTTCTACTAGTTTCCCATTGAAGTCTAGATATGGGGCTCTTTTCTCTACGCAAATCACCAAATATCCAGAAGCTAATTACTGAGAAATGTAGATAAATGAGAATCTCTGCTTTCAAAGAGCTTTGCATTAGTAGGAGGAGACTGCCTCCAACTGACAAATACCATTTTAAAGGAAATTAATTTGGAGGTACAAGCAACATTTTGAGAAAAATACAAAGACAATGAGGAAAGAATTTTTGGAATAAGCTCTCGTGCCCAGATATAATGGATGAGATTTAAAATTCAGGGGAAGGGCATTTAGAATAAAGGAATAAGACAAGTAAAATATTAACTTATATGAGTAAAAGAGTCTCTGTTCTAGTGTAGATTGTGTGGAAAGACATTCAGAGCCTCAAAGGGGACAATTCATAAAATGATTATATCTGAAATTATTTACCATAGGCCCTGGAACAAGATATTTTATAACCTTTTTAAAACAAAAATTCCAACTTTAAAGCTATTAGTGTGTGACAAGTGAATTTAATTTCACTCAGGTATAGCAAAGTATTTGTATGCTAAATCACTCGCTGGGAAGTCAAATTCATCTTATATAACAATGAAATTTTAAGAAATTTCTAAAAATTTTAAAGAAAAATTTCTAAAATTATTAAAGAATTTTTTTTAATTGAGAAATTTCTAGCTACAGAAAAGTACAGGTGTTCGAACTCACCAGTTTTATATCTTAAGGGAGGAAAAACATTATTGCACCAAAAATAGGTATAGATGTATGACCCATTATTCTTTTTGATAGTAAGGATCAGAAAATGGATTTTTCCATGACTAAGAACTTCAGGGAGGAATCATAAAGGGTTTTCAGTTATGATACCCAAAGTGTTTTCCAATTCTGTGGCTCTTCTGGTGTTCTGGGACCATTTTGCTGAACACACTGAAACCACACTTCAGCAAAGCAAAGGCACAGTGCTTCTGGATTCAGTCTACCTTCTGGGATTCAAAGAGGAGAATGAAGGCAACAAATTTAAATCTTGGAACATTAACTAGTTGTAAAGTCTTTGTTGATATGATTCTGGGCATGTAGTCATAGATGGAAATGAAACAGAATCCCTCTCAAAAAGTCCATCAAAGCATTTCTTTCATCTGTGTGTGTTGCTTGTTGAGAAGAAGTTTCCAACCACAAAGCTCATACTACTTATACTCTATGCCAAACTATTTTGAGTAAGTAGCATCCAGCTCATGGGACTCTATGCTAAATTAATACTGAAGTTTCTCAAATTCATCGTAATTGTTCTTAGGTTTCAAGTTGGCATTCTTTGGAATCCTTGATGAATCAGAGACCTCCAGTAATGGGGTTCCAAAACACATTGTAGAAATATCACATTCTCCCAAGAGAGAGGACAGAAGTCTTCCATCTGGTTTGGTGACCCAGTTGTATGGTAAGACTGGACTACAGTGCTATCTATAACAGGGATTCCAGGTTGAAAATAGCCTCTGGAGACTACTAGATGTTTCTATGTGCTGGCTATCAGTTTTCCAATTTTATTTTTGTTTATTTTACAGATGTAACTTTCTGGTAGTGACTTGAGAACTTGAGTATTCATATATAACAAATTTAAATTTGACTTTTTGAAATCCATTTTCTTAAAAGAAATTTGACCACATGCCATAAGGAACTTCTCACTTGCCCCTTTCCACATGTTCCAATCTCCAACCATGGTTCTTCCCTTTTTATTCTCTTCTTTGCTTTCTTCATATTTTTTTTTTCTATCTTGTCTCGTATCAACATTTTCATACTCTTAAACATAGAAGTTAAAACAACTGTTTTTGCTGTCCCAATCTAGGTAATGACTGCACAAGGTCATTTCGTTTCTTTTCAAATGGGCCCTTCTAACTCACTTCCTTTTTAGAGACTCTTCAAATGTTTTTGGTGATTTCCCCTGGAAATGAATTGTAAAGAATCACATACCACGTTGGAAATGTTTTTTCATCTGAAACTCTTCATAATTTTCATAAGGTTAAGCAGTTGTAAATATTATAATTTCTAGTATATTCTAAATAGCACAGTTTAAGTAGAGTTTAAATCAATTTAAATTTAGAGTAAACAATCAATGTTAAAAGTACATTGAGAAACACATTAGAAATGGTGGGAAAAGGACTTCTGAAAAATCTACTCCTTCACAGAAACAGTGAGAAAACTGGCAAAAGTAATCAAAGTCAACTTTTCCAGAACCTAATAAATTTACCCAAAGACTTGCAATAATCCAAGGAGCACTGATCAAGAAAAATGGCTAAATCTCAGAAAGAACATGAGCTTTGTGTCATTTTAGTTTCCCTCTTCCCCTCCAACTCTCCCCAGGTCCACAGCACTTTTGAAAACCAACAGCCTCACAACTCAAGTGGCTGTAAAAACGAGCAACCTAGTAGCCACTGGAAGAAACAAACAGGTTCGGAGATCCTCAAAAATCCCATTCCCAGAAAAATATCAGTTGCCAAGGTTCTCTAAAAAAGCTCCATTCTCAAAGTTTGCCTTTATGTGATCTGACTCAAAGACTGCTCTGTGTAAACAGCCATATTCCTAAAACATTTACTGCAAGTGATTAGTGGCAATTATTTGACATTAAAGCAGCCTGAGGTGGTGCACTACTAAGTGCTATTAAGAGGCTGAATAAAAATCTTTAAAGGAAGGGGTGCCTGGCTGGCTCAGTTGGTAGAGCATGTGACTCTTGATCTAGGGGTCTTGAGTTTTAGCCCCATGCGAGCTATAGAGATACTCAAATAAATAAACTTTAAAAAATCTTAAAGGAAAATCTGGAGAAAGAAAATTCCAGCTGAAAGATATATTCCTAAGAATTTAGAATACCAAGCACATGTGCAGAGCTGTGCACATCTGAAGAAAAAATTGAGAATGTCCTAATCATTCATCTCTAGATGACCTTGAGGCTCTTCACAAGTAGGAAGAGAAGGCCAAGGCAGAATAAACTGCCTGACAGAGCACTGAAGTATGCCTTAAAACCCAGAGAACCACTTAGCAAAGACTGGGAGATTAGTTAAAGACATATAAAGTAATCTCTGTCCCATCATTAACCAACCACTCAGCTCACTAAACAGAGATTTCAGTTCCTGCACACACAAAAAAACTTCCAGTGACATTACTAAACAATAACAAACAGAGTGCCAAGTAAATTCTGTGAGTAAAGAATAGTCTTTTTAACAAGGGGTGCTGAGTAAGTGGATATCTACATGTGAAAGAATGAAACTATACCCCTAAAGCACAAATTATACAAAAAATAACTCAAAATATATCATAGACCTAAATATAAGTACTAAAATTCTAAAATTCTTGGAAGAAAACTTAGAAATGAATCTTTATGACCATGGGTTTGGTAATTTCTCCTTAGATGTGACACCAAAAGCCCAAGTGACAAAAATAACAAATTAGATTCCTTAAAAATTAAACCTTCTGTGCTTCGTAAGACACCATCAAGAAAATAAAAACACAACTCACAGATTAAGAGAACATATTTGCAAATTGTGTATATAATAAAAAACTTGTACGAAGAACACAAAAGAACTCTTACAGGCCAGCACTGAAATACAAATAACCCAATTAAAAAATGGACACAGGATTTAAATAGACATTTTCTACAGAAGATATACAAATAGCAATAAGCAGATGAAAAGATACTCAGTATCACTAGTCATTAGGAAAATGAAAATCAAAACCATAATGAAATACTTTATGCCTACTGGAATAACTCAAATTAAGAAGAGACATTAATTGTGTTAAAAATATGAAGGAATTGGTACACTCCTATATTGCTAGTGAGACTCTCAAAGATACTTCTTTAAAAAACACTTCAGCAGTTCCTCAAAACATTAAACATATAATTGCTATATAACTCAGCAATTCCAGTCCTGGATATACATCCAAGAGAACTAAAAACAGATGTCCACACAAAAACTGGCACATGGGGCGCCTGGGTGGCTCAGTGGGTTAAGCTGCTGCCTTCGGCTCAGGTCATGATCTCAGGGTCCTGGGATCGAGTCCCGCATCGGGCTCTCTGCTCAGCAGGGAGCCTGCTTCCTCCTCTCTCTCTGTCTGCCTCTCTGCCTACTTGTAATCTCTGTCAAATAAATAAATAAAATCTTTAAAAAAAAAAAAAACTGGCACATGAATGTACACAGTAGCATTATTAATAACAGTACAAAAAGTGGAAACAGAACAAATCTCCATCAACTGATTAACAGAAAAAATGTAGAAGTCCATAAAATGGAATATTATTTGGCCATAAATAGGAATGAAACTCTGATTCATGCTGTAACACCGTGACCCTTGAAAAAATTATGCTAAATGAAAGAAGCCAATCACAAAGACCACAAATGGTTGATTCCATTCATATGAAATGTTCAGAATAGGCAAATATGAAGAGACAGAAAATGTACTTAGACAGTAGTTAGTATTACATAACCTGTGATGATGCTAAAAACTGAATTATATACTATGAAAGGAGACATTTTATGATTTGTAAATCCTGTCTCAATTAAGCAGTTACTTAAAAAAATAAATTAACAGATTTTATTTATAGTCAGAAATTAGGCATTCAATCAATCTCTTTTGCGAGGGAGGGGATACCATATGGTCAATTTAATGTTTACTGATTAAAAGAAGGCTGAAAAATTTTATGTCTTTATTAGACATGTGTACTTATTTCAAATGTTCATTGATTTGATTTCTTTTAATTTTATTTTACTATAATTAATGTACAAAATTTATCTACTTAATAATATCAGGCAGTGACCAAATAAATTGAAAATACTTTCCTAATTTAAGGCTTATTTTTTTTTTGTTTCTAGTATTGATTTACATACAAAATTTCAAAATTCTATATACTAAAATCCATTTTTTTATGACTTGTTATTTCATTTCTATAAAGACACTGCTGTTGCGATATCACAAGTATTTGCTTATTTTTGTCTTGCTCTTTTCCAAATTTATGTTGTATTTCATTTTTTAATCAATCTGGATTATATTTTAAAGTATTATATGTTTTTGGGAATGTAAAAGTTGAAATGTAATTGTCCTAGCACTATTAGAAAATATTTCATCAGTTTACACTGATTTAAAACATCATTTTTATCACATATACTAGGTTTTTTTTTAAAAGATTATTTATTTATTTGACACACAGAGAGAGAGAGAGGGTAAGTGTATAAGCAGGGGGAGGGCACAGAGAGAGAGGGAAGAGACATATACAAGTTTTATTGATATTTAGGTTTGATGGTAAGTTTTCTCTTCTTGTACTGGTATTTTTCTATTATTTACTGTATTTTTTACAATGTATTTTAACATTTAAAATCAAAGTACATTAAATAAGCTATATTTTTAAAGAATTGTCAGAGTTATTATTATAAATTTAATCTTAAATGAGAACTTTAGATTTACTTGATAAAGTCTCCCAAAACCTTTTATAGGGATTTTGAGTCATGGTATACAGTGTTGAAGAGGAAGTGAAAGTGAAAAGTAATTATACAGTCTGAGACAATGTTTAATTGTGACATCTAGTTCTCAAAACCTCAGTTTCTTCGTCTGCAAATCATAGTAATTGAATATCTTAGTCAGTAACATACTGTAAGTCTCTAAAAAGCACACATACACCTACACATATTACTTAACACAATGTCTACCACAGAGTAAAGCATTTAAGAAAAGCTATATAATGTTATAGAAATTTTAAATGGATTTATAAATCATGTAAGTGAATAACTAGTATCTTAGATTTACTATGTTTTTAATTCAGGAAAACAACTATTGAAGTCTCCTTTTTTTTTCCTCCCTTTCTTTCCAAATCTTCACAGATATATTTCAGACAAGTTTGGAACATATTTTCATCTTAAAATCATTTATAGGATTACATATTTTCATGCTTTGTGAATGAAAATATTTGCTAATGTATTAACTAAATTTTTATAGTGATGTATTGGAAACATTGATTTTTATAACTAATCAAATTACTGATCCTGCTTATTAGGTCTAACACTCTTTATCAAATAATTTGAGTTGTCTAAACAACTGTGATTTCAAGTAATGATAATTTTATCTCTTCCTTTCCAATATTAACAGCTCACTTTTTCCTTCTTTTATTGCATTCTCTAGAACTTCCAGAACCATCTTGAATAACAGTGATAATAGACATCCTTATATTGTTTTGATTCCTAATTTTAATAAAAGTATATTCAATGTCTCAAAATCAAGTAAAATGCTGGTTATTTCTTAGGTAAATTTGACCATACTATTTTTTTGTTTTTGATAGTTTTTTTATAAAGAGATGTTGCATTTCATCTAAATCATTTTTGAAATCTGACAAAATGATGACACCTTTTTCTAAATTATTGATTCAATGATTTACTAGAATAAATTTCTCTATTTTGATCCATCCTTGCATTCCTGGAATAAAAATGTTATAACATAAGCACTGCAATCAAACTCCTTATGTTTCCATACTGGCTCTGAAACTCTTAAATACCTAATTTAGGACCTATTAACCTCTGTTTCTCCATCTATAAAAAGGGGAAATTAAGGTTTCTTTCCTTAGGAAATTGTTTTGAAACTTAAAAGTGTTAATACATATCATGGTTGTTTATTTTTAACATTCTTTTGGGTTTTCTCTGAAATTCTTTTGTGATGTTTTTATCTATATTTAAAAGTGCATGGTTGGGACACCTGGGTGGCTCAGTCAGTTAAGTATCTGACTTTTGATTTTTGGCTCAGGTCATGATCTCAGGATGGTAAGTCTGAGCCCCACTTCAGGCTCCCCACTGAGCATGTAGCCTGCGTAACATTCTCTCTCTCCTTCTCTCTCAGCCCCTCCCCACCTCTGCTTTCTTTCTCTCTCTCACAAAAGATAAAGAAAGAAAATTGTATTATACCATATATTTTTTTATACTTCACTGGCCACATTGTGAAGTCATTTCAGGAGATCCTTGTACTCTTACACATTTTCAAAGTAATTAGGGTTAAATTGTATTTAGTGATCTACTACTTTAATTTTAGTCATACATATTGTTTTATGTTCAGCCTTATTTTTTAATTCTCCTTGTAAATTTTATTCCTTTTATCAGCTGTGTTGGTTTCCTATTGCCACTGTAACAAATTACCACAAATTACTTAGTGCCTTAAAGCAAGTCAATTTTATTATATAATAATTTTATTATATATATAAACATGGCTTCCATAAATTATACAATCTTTTTATTATATATAACATATGTCATTCTATATATAATATATATGCATATATAGGAAATATAAGTAAAAAAAAAAATGTGTCCATAGGGCTGTGCTCTTTTTGTGAGCTCTAGGAAGATCTACTTCCTTGCTTCCCACTTCAAGACCCTGCTCATATTCCTTGCATCATGTTCCCTTTCTCCATCTTCAAAGCCAGCAGTGTTAACATCTTTTCTCCTGACTTCCACTTCAGTCCTTACATCTCTCAGACTACTCTCTGTCTATTATATCCCTCTCATTAGATATCTTGTGATTACATTGGGCCCACCTAGATAATTCAGAATAATCTTCCCTTTTAAAGATCTTCAACTTAATCACATCTCCAAAGTAATTTTTGCCACATATAACATATTCACAGGTTCCTGGGGTGAAAGTGTCACATCTTTGGGAGGCCTACCAAATCATATCAGATTAGCAAACTCACAGATTTGCATGTTTTGGTCTTCTTCAAAGAACATTATCTTGGAGTGATTTGTTAATTTTGCTATTTTCTAAATTATTTTTTATTTTATATTTTTCTGCTTTCTTTAACTCTGGTTATTTTCATTTGTTCAACTGTCTAAGTTAATAGTTATTTGCTTATTCTTACTTTTAAATTTAAGCATTTACAACATCTTTGAACTTTCATCTGACTAGACTTTTGGATGCGCACCACATACTTTGTTTTGTGATGCTCCATTATTGTCATTTTTAACAATCATAATTTCAGGCTTGACATTCTCCTCGATCTGAGCACTAATCAGGTGAAAAAAATTTTTAATTGCAGGTGACATTTTAAATCTGTACTTAGTTATTAATTTCTAGATTATTGCATGTGTTAAGCTAACATCCTAAATACTTTATGCATTTTGAGTCTAATAAGTTTGTTTTGTGGCTTAATAAGTACCAGTTTATATAAATTTGATAGATAACTTTTTGGAAGGATACAGGATGTGATATTTAGATATTAGTCAGCATTACTAATTGCATTTTATGTCCACTGTATCTTTGCCTAACTTGCAGGCTTTTAAAAGACCATTATATCACCCTGGACTGGAAAACATGGTCATACTAGGAACACTAAGATGCTACTCTCAGAATAGTATCTAAAATTTTAGATTAAAAAATTGCAATAGATATAAAAGTAGAAAAAAATAAAAGTATGATTATTAATGGACAGTAATAATTCATTGTTTGCATGTGAATCTAGCTGACTTTTTTGCACATGTGCCTACAAAGTATATTTAGAGAAAAGCAAGGTTTGAATTTAGAAAAGTAAATAGATATTCTTCTTAAAAATATACCTATTTAATCTGTCCTGCTTTCTATCTCCTGATCTTTTTAAAAAGTTTTTACTTTGCCTATCCATAGTGGCATTTAAAAACACCAAAGATACCAACAGTGGCACTTACAGAATTAAGCATTATAAAAGTATGAGGAACTTACTTTTCAATAGATAGCTGCTGTCCCAGCAAAAGCCCAATGTTGGTTTTAGCTAGTTTTTCTTTAATCTTCTGGACTGCAGCAGAAAGCTGATACTGAAACCATGTCTGCAAGTTCTAAACTAAATGAGTTTGATGGTGTCAGCTAAACTGGAGCCAAAATAAGCCTACAGTATATGTTTATAGTCTCTGTTTTATACATGTCTGGAGTAAAGGAACTATTGAAGTTGAAATACTTCTCACCCCTGGAGAGGGTAGTCCTTCAATGTCATGACAAAGGTCACTGGCAGGTCATCATGGAGAAGACAGCTTCTGGATATCAGAATACAGTTTCTAAAACCTGTCAATTCTTCACTTTTACAAAAAACAAACTGTAAAAGTATTTTCATAAGAAAAAGAACACACACACACTTGTACACATTTACATGTTCAAGTTTAAAATATTTATCTTTGATGTGTGTGTAGAAAAGTATAAATTATAAATTGTACAAATAACAAACATGTAAATTTTATATTCATTCAATTGTAAATTGTAATTGAACTACTATTCTATTTGGAAGCAATTTTACTCTGAATTGTATGAAATATTACCAGAAATAAGAAAGCTTCACTTATATATCAATGTCAAAAAATCATGGCTTTGCCCAGGTTACTGTTGGGTGCTGAATTAGGCTGCTGAATCAAGTATGAAGTGTATAACACTTATTTCAAATGAAGAGAACACTTTCAAATCCTTCAGCATACATAAAAGACATTTATTTTTATATAAGGTGATCATCACTTTAATTTTAAATTTCACTTCTCATAGCATCCCCCACTTTTTTGAGCAGAATGATTTTTCAAACATTGATTTTCTTCAGTTATAAAGACAAAATACTCAAAAGGTTTTCTATCCTAATTATTACAAATTTCATCTTAATGTTTAAGATGCTGGTATGTGTAAGTTAGTATAAGATCTAATAGACTACCCTCAGTATTGATCAACATATCTATGTGATGTCTTGTTGCTGTTGCTATACTGACCTCTGCAGGCTTCTGAAGTTGGGAATAATTGTTTACTTTTGTGCATAGCGCTGTTGGCCATTGTGGACTTAAATGAAGGAGTTTACTATTATCAAGGACTTGCATACTTCAAATTACTGACAAACAAGATTTGTTTTTATTCTATCTTTGATAAAGAACTCCATATATATATATATATATATATATATATATATATATATATATGAATGATATCAAATGAATAATTTCAAAAGCAGTACTGGTTAAAACAGTATTTTTAATAATAATAACTAATTTTAATTAGTATTTTTACTAAATATATTTCTTGCCTGTTTAAGCTGTAAAATCTCCTTTAAAAATTAACACTTAAAAATCATTTTCATCTTTAACATAGGAAAAGATTATTGGTGTGTTAGCAGTTGCAACGATTTTAGTTGAAAATTATTCCTTTGCAAATAAAATGTGTTGACTCTGATTCTCTCCTGTGTGCAGTTTGGTTCTACTTTTCCATCTGTTACTACTTAATAAACACTTTTCACTTGCAAGTTAGGGAACCACTTGCAGACTTATTAAAGCTTAAAGAAGACTGTATATGAATTCTGAACTTTTCTGAAGTATCTATGCTGAATTTAATTTGATCAAGTAGAATTGTACATTACCTATAAAGAACTAGTCTGTTCTTTCTCCCTTAAGTCTTTTTACCCCTCTGTAATTTGTTTCCAACATTTGTTCTTGCCCAACTGTAACTTTCCAATTAGTCTCTGACACTTCTTTTATACATATATATATCATTTGTAACTCATGGTCCACTCTGGTTGGTTTGCAGAGTAGTGCCCCAAACTTTATTTATGTTAACAACAAAAGCATGTTGAACTGCAGCTCTGTGTATGCCCGTTTGTGGTTTAACAAATGACAAAATACAGGATACTTAAAAATTTGGTCCTGGAAATGTATTTTTGTCTGGTTTATGTTTTCCTTTGCTTTCTTTGCACTTACTGATTTTAGTAACTATTTCATCCATTTCCTATAGCTGCCCAAACTATTTTCTTAAGTAGATATGAGATATTCAAGTAGTTCCTAACTCTCCATAAAGTACTGAAATCATTTATGAAATAAACTTTCACTAATGCACCTCTGAAAATTGAACTGTCCTATGTCGTGCCATCTCCTTTCCATTTACAAAACTACAGATGATACTGACTCTAGTAGCTCATCTCATCCTAGCTGATGACAACTGAATCTTGTGTCCCAGTATTTAAATAGTCTAAGAATCATTATAAGACTATCACTTGAAACATACATTGATGTTAACAATATTTGATTAATTCAGCCAAAAAATGCACTTTTATATAAAATATACAGACAAAACCAGGGCAAAAAAAAATCCTTATTATCCTTAAGAGTTCTTAGAAGAAAAATTGGGAAAATTTTAATAGTGACTATGTTCTTGGAAATATTAAGGAATTACTGTTAATGTTTTATGTGTGTTCCAGTTATATTTCTGATAAGTCTTATGTCAGAACTGTTTCCTGATGATATACACAATGTCTGGAATTTGCTTCAAAATATTTCAGTGGTAATGTTGGGGTGGGGCAAGGAGTAGTTGATGAATACACAGATGAAACAGCAATGTCTTTAATAAACTAGGGGGTGAATACCTGGAGGTATACTATAGTATTCTCTCTACGTGACTTTTTCCAATAAAAACTTGAAAATAATAGTAATTAATTCATACTTTATCTTCACATCATTCAACTGAATGAACCATCATCTCAAACCTGGGTCACTGAGATTCTTCTCTATCCATACTTATCTAACACAAAAAGTCACACACTGTAAACCTGGTCAGTTTCATGCTCACCAATGACCCTAACTGTCCTTCTACTTTATGACTAGTAGCATATGACTTCCCAAATAAACTGCTCTGCTCTATACTATGATACTTTATGCCTATACGACTTTGCATGTATTATTCCATCCCATTCTCCTTGTGTCTATCTACCTCTTGTTCCTTTGTTAAGTGTATCATTTCTTCCAAAAATCTCTGATTTAGCTAAAACCTCAAAAAAATGGCTAGTTATGCAATCCATCTTTTCTCTTACAGCTCTATTTTGCAGTTTTCATCGTTATACTTAATTACACATTGTGATCTTTGTCAGTTTATATGTATTTGACCTAAAGTATTTAAAATTTCATCCAACATAATTTCACTGAATATAACGCATGAATCTTATTTCTAATTACATTTTACTTCTCTACTCTTATTTATTCTCCCCTTTCTTATTCTCCCTGACCTGTTCTTTATTCATGTTTTACTGCTACAACGTGATTTTTCAGGACTGCCTTAAAATATTTGGGGTACATTTTGGAGCAAGTATAAACAAACTGACAATCTTCCTTACTAATTGTGAAATTCTTCCCGGCAGCTAATGCCTCTTGTTGACTTGTGTATACCCAGCATAAAGCAATCATCAACTGAACTGAGAAAACAAAATTTAAAAGTATGCTTGGTAAATCATTTACTGCAGAAGGAAAAGGACAGTGAGAGGTTCCTGGAAGGATCCAATTCACAAAGTGCTCTAAAATAAATACCTAAACTTTATTTATTATTTTTTAAATTTTAATGTATAAATTACTACTTTATGTTACATAAAACTGGATGTACTTTAATGATTTGGAGCACTGTTACTACCACCATTCATTAAAATCATGTAGTAATCTTTTCGTTGCTGTTTTGCCTTAGAAAAACAAACATATAATAGTTACAATGTGAGATCAAAGTACAGATTCCTTTAAAGGTTGGTCAGTTTGTTTTTGAAAAATCATTTATCATGAGGACAGATTTCTACATATACTAATTTACAAACAGATTTTCAAAGTTAAGTGTAAGTTTTTATCTTAAAGTATTCATTTATTATACTGAAATTAATAATCAACATATAAAAAGTAATGGGAAAGTGGAAGATATAATTCTGTTCTTAAGTGTTTTCATGTAATTTCAGTCCCCTTTAAATAATACTCCTGGATTACAAATAATTATAACTACGGGCTATAAAATCTAAGAAACTTTATTAAAATTCATAAATTTTCAGAATAGGAAAATGCCATATGCAAATATTTTTAATATAGTAGACCTTTATGATAGCATTCAGTCTAAAATTCATTAGAACTTCTAGGTCATATTTAGGATGTTAAATTGTCAGATATACTTGTATAAATACCAACAGGAATAGACAGAAACTTAGTTGTTTTAGGAAAGAATGAAGATATTACTATAATCCTCCCGTCCATGAAATTTACTTTTATATTAACAGTTTTAACCATGATTGTAAACAGAAGCAAAGGGCTGGCTTTACCACAGGATAAGTTCAGGAACCTTAGGGCTTATACGATGTGTGTGTCCATGAGCTGCCACTCATCCGCCCCCCCGCCCCTCCCCACCGCCCTGCCCCACTACTACTGCAAACGGATTATCCTGTGGCTTTCAGATCAGCAGTCAACAAGGGAATCAGGAACTCCAGTAAAAGAGATCATTAGCAAGTTTAAATTATGCTCTCAAAACCTGCTTCCAACTTTTCCTATAACATTATCATGGGCGGTGGGGGGGGGGGGTTTTGCTGGTGGTGAGAATCGGTGAGACAAAAGAGTTTCCCCTGAATGCTATGCTTCCCTCCTAAACTGGTTAGGAGTGTGGGGGCATAACAATAATAAAGAAAATCATAACATTTGCTACCAGCTCATTATTGCCATACAATCTTCTAAATTCGAGGTTCATAGTCCCTTGCTATAAATAATTTGTGTGATTTCAGATTACACCACTTTATCTGAATCTTTGTCTCTTGACGTATTCAAAATAAGTATTATTTAGATTAAAAACCCAGAGCTGGACAATAAACAAAAAAATAATTTACTTGTTTTAACTTGCTAGGACAAATAAGAGGTTCAGACAGGATAATATTCTTCTTCCACACTGAATCCAAAATATAAACCAAGATACGTTGAGAGTGAGAGAATTCTTTAAGAATTTCTTTTAAATTTTTTATATCAGAGACAAGGTATGATTTTATAATCACAGTCTCAAATGTGCAAAATTATATTATTCTTTATTTTTCTGTAACTTAACTAAGCTTATGACCCTCTATTTTCATATAATCCTGTCATTTTTAGGTACACTCAGCCACTTTCAGCTTAAATTGGACAATTTGAGATTATACTGCCTTTTCCCTTATTTCATCCTATCTCTCTATGAGCAGTCAAAATTCAGGGAGGTTGGGAGAAGCTAACTAGTCCATCACCATCCTCCAACTTCCCATAACTTGTACAATTCCCTTAGAAGCATTCATTTGTGGCACCCAATCCCACTGCATCAATGACCTCCAGTAACCAGGGTCATGAATTCTAAATCTCAATCTGAAATCCCTTCAGGTTCATTGGCCAGTGCTCAGCTACTTCTTGGTCCTTCCTCACCTAATGAGAGGCCTAGAATCTTTAACATAACCTCCCATGTACTATATTGAATCCAAGAGATTTTGTATGGCTACCTAAGACCGATTTAAAAGTGAAAAAAAAATTTTTTTTTTAAGAAGTAAAAGAGACAGGTAAAGTTAATCACTAATATATTGCATTTAACTCATATATTTAAATATTAATAAAACATCTGCTTTAATTTTGGAGGAAAATCCCAGATCCAAGAGAAGTTTTATCAAATCCCAAAGAAACTTTTTTAGTATATTTTTATTCCCAGCTTTAAAAATGACCTCTATAAGGCTTCAGAGACTTAAAAAAAAATACATGGTCTGGCAATTTATTAGAGTTTCAATCATCCCTTCTATCCATTGCCTACTAAAAAGAGAAAACTTTGCTAATGTTTTCATCTTGAGGGAGCACATGCTACTTATTTACAGACACAGTTAAAGTAAAAAGAAACCATATCCTAAGGTCTTTATAAAGGCTATATGATTAGGGATATAATTCAGAAATAATATTTATAAAAATTATGATAACCTTACTGTGTGATGTTTGACTGATTTCTAGTATATCCTACTACCTTAAACATCTTGAGGAGTAAATAAGTAATTTTTATTTTATAATTGTATTCAGACTCACTTGATAAGTTAAACATTTTATAATTCCATTTATTCTATTTATGCCAAATCTGAATATCAGTCCAATTCTCAGGCTAATGTTCAATAACAAGCTAATGCAGAGCAAGATATCATTCTGTTATAACTAGCTAATGGGTATAGAAAGAACACCAACAGAAGCAACTTCTTTACTCCCTTTTAAAAGGTGTGGGATAAGGCATTGGCCTCCTAAAAGGTGTGGGTATTTACCCCAAAGATATTGATGTAGTGAAAAGAAGGGCCATCTGTACCCCAATGTTCATAGCAGCAATGGCCACAGTCGCCAAACTGTGGGAAGAACCAAGATGCCCTTCAATGGACAAATGGATAAAGAAGATATGGTCCATTTATATACAATGGAGTATTATGCCTCCTTCAGAAAGGATGAATACCCAACTTTTGTATCAACACGGACAGGACTGGAGGAGATTATGCTGAGTGAAATAAGTCAAGCAGAGAGAGTCAATTATCACATGGTTTCACTTACTTGTGGAGCATAAAGAATAACATGGAAGACACTGGGTGACGGAGAAGAGAGGTGAGTTGGGGGAAATCGGAGGGGGAACCATGAAAGAAACCATGAAAGACTGTGGACTCTGAGAAACAAACTGAGGGTTTTGGGGCGTGGAGTGGGGTGAGCCTGCTGGTGGGTATTATGGAGGGCACATATTGCGTGGAGCTCTCGGTGTGGTGCATAAACAATGAGTCTTGGGACACTGAAAATAAAATAAAATTCCAAAAAAAAGTGTGGTGGGATTCATCTTTAATCTTACTTCCACCAACATGACCACCACTATATATACAGTGAACGTCACTATATATACAGTGAACCACAAATGGTAAGGGACAAGGATCTCAGATATGCTATTTATTCTAAATACAATGTAACTCTTTGTCCAATAAGAGTTCAGAGCATCATCCTGCTGATTCAATCTTATTGGAAATTTTACCCTACCAACACATGTAACCACTTAATTCTTTACCTTATTTCGACTAGGGTCAGAACAGCTTTACTAAGTGATCAAGTTTCTCTATGCTTTGGTCTAAAATGTAAGGAAGAAGAAAAAATAAAGATGGTCAAATGGCACACATCCAAAGCATTTTAAAATGTTGATAACTGTGCTTTATAAATTGGATAATTTTATAAGTGAAAGGTTCTGTATTATTAAAACCTAGAACATCTTTATCTAGGAAAAAAAAAACACACCCATTTTCTGTTATACCCATTAGACCATTTCAGTCAGGACAATATGTCTAAGGGTTGTGTTTTTACTTTTTATTTTATTTTATTTTATATTTAGCTGATTTGAAACAATTCAGCTGTGTCAGATGGAAAGGTCACAAAAGTTTCAAATATGACTATGTGATTGGTAAATTAAAAGACAGATGTGTTAGACTGACATTCACAATATGTTTTCACATTTATATTTTTGCCTTTTCATAGTTCCTTTTTTCTGTCACTTGTGCTTTATGATAAAATGCAGAATGGGAAGAAAAATGACTATGAATCACCAGCCATGTGTTCTACCAACATCATTAACTAGTTGTCAAATTTGTGATAAGCCTATTAACTTCTCTGAGCTTCATTTTTCTTTGTGTTTCATTTAAAACATTAATAATATGCATATTCCTTTCCTTTATTTAATATACTTGACATAGTTGAGGTCCTGAATAAAAGGAAGGGACCATATTGAAGGGGTAGTCTCAGGTTTAGAAAACTGTTCAGAGTTCCTGGACCTGGTATGTATATCACAGGAGCAGATGAACAATAATAATAAGTAAGCCTGATTTCTTAGTTGGCTGAGTGATGGATTCAGTGGAATAGTTCCCAACTTAAGTAGAACTGTGTACCACCAGAAACAATGGGATTCAGAAGATAACTGAATGTTTATTTAGACGCAGTAGGCACTATATCTTAATAAACAATGCTGTTCCTATAATGGGAGAAATTACAAAAGGCATATTTGAAGTCAAATAGTTTGAATTACATGTTATTTATACATTGGGTCAATTTTTTTTTCAGTTATAAATCTAGGAAAAAATATGTCATTACCTGTCCAAAGCTGTGTTTGATTAAACTCTAATCTGTCCTGTCTCTAATTTTTTTTATTTTTATTTTTTTAAAGATTTTATTTATTTATTTGACAGGCAGAGATCACAAGTAGGCAGAGAGGCAGGCAGAGAGATAGGAAGAAGCAGGCTCCCTGCTGAGCAGAGAGCCCGATGTGGGGCTCGATCCCAGGACCCTGGGATCATGACCTGAGCCAAAGGCAGAGGCTTTAACCCACTGAGCCACCCAGGCGCCCCTGTCTCTAATTTTAAAGGGGAAACTCTCCTCCTCCCAACTAGAATATCATCAAAAGATGCAAATGTCAAAGGATAGGAGGAGAAGCAGTGGAGAAATACTAGTTTGAGCTAAAACAGAATAGTGGAAAACAGTATATCTTACTTAGGTGGGGATTATATTGGGTAGAGCTTGAGGAAAAAAGCTCTACATAAGAGCTTATATGGAACTTACTACACTTTAGGCACTGTTGTAAGCACTATATATATATACTATATATACTATATTATACTATATTATATTATACTATATTATATATATAAAATAAGCACTATTTATATATATATAAAAGATAAGCACTATTTATAAATAAGCTATATATATATCCTCAGTTAGTTCCCATACTCTATAAGAGGTTAGATTCCTACTCCACACAAGGCACAGGGGCACAGAAGGGTTAGGTATTGTGCTCCAAATTAGGTATAATTTTTTTAATTGGTTATTCATCTCAAAACTACTACATCTATACTTTCTAATATTTCCCATTTTTCCCCCTCATATCCACATAGTAGCTGCTTATTTAATGTTCATAATACAAAATTAATTTTGGAAATCATTGTATTTTAATTTCTCCATATATTACATATATATTCTTAGAATTTCAGAGCATTTTTCTATTGAATGATGACAATTGTTCCATCTCAATCATATGGACTGAAGTTCTGTTAATGAACCTCAATCACTAACTTCTAAAATGGACATCACATTTATAAGAATTTATGAAAAAGAACAGACTGGTGTAGAATGCTGTAATTAGGTGTATAATAAGAGCATCACAATTTGCCGAGCATTCTACAGAGGAATAGCCGCCTACTATGATTTAACTAGGATTGGGCAAATGTGCAGCCCTCAGCGCCATTTATGAATTAATCAGGTGCACAAGCACCTCTTAGGAGCCTTCACACCGAGTGAGGAAATCTCCTAAGGGACATCATATTAAAACAGCCCTACAAAACTCATTAGTAGAAACTACATCTTCCTATTTTTAATTTAAATATATAATAGAAAAAGAAACAACCTCTTTCAATCTATCACTGGACTTGAATTAGGGTCATTGTAATGCAAAAATTACTAAAGTTTTTTGTTTAGTTTCTGAATAAATGCATATTTTATATCCATGCAATTCCAGAACTAAAAGAACTGATATATATTTGAAATAGCTAATAATGTATCTAAAACACATATACCTTACAAACTTGCAAACAGATAAACATATATGCTTTATTTCATCCTCAAGGCAATATAAAATGTTTGTGGTTAAAATAATTCCTTTGTGGGCCACATGGGTGGCTCAGTTAAGCATCTGCCTTGCACTCAGGTCATAATCCAAGGGTCCTGGGATCTAGTCCTTGCCCAGCAGGGAACCTGCTTCTCCCTCTGTCTGTTGCTCCCCCTGCTTGCACGCGCTCTCTCTCTCTCCCTCTTACAGAATAAATAAATAAAATCTTTAAAAAAAAAAATCCCTTTGCTTAGCTTGGGTCAATGCTAATGTCATATGACTTAACTATTATCAGCTTTGAAACTGAACCAATAATTAGGCAAAGTTGTAAAAAGTCACTTTTTTTTTTTGCCTAGCTATTACAGAAATACTTTTTAATGTTTTCAGGCAGAGCAGGTAATATAAAATTTCCAATACTGACTTCAACTTGAGACAAGGATACACTTTAGGAGTTATTAGCACTCTACAACTTGTGTTAAGTTTGACATTCATGATGTCTCTGTTATTAAATAGATACTAGTACGTACTGATTTTCTTATAAAACTTAATAATGATAATGACCTTTCCTTTAGGAATTGGGTTTCCACACTGAAAACACAGGTAGATATATAGAATTTGAGGCCAGACACAGTCTGTAGCAGGCTATTGAGTTCTTATAAAAAGAAGTTGAAATGCATATTTCACCTTGGGCTTTGAACACTGGTGTGCCATCATGGTCATCAAATGTATATATTTCAGTTCATAGTGAATATAATTAGTGTTACACTCAATTTATCACCTGATTCATTGTCCGTATGCTCCATTGCATCATTCCGCTATAGTGATCTGCACACCAGAGAATCCTATTAAGGGAAGAGCAGCTGATAGTACACATTTTTTTTTCTCATGTCACTCTGTTCTACTTAAAAAGCAGTATTCAGCCAAATTTTTATGACCACACAGAGGCTAGTAACTTATAGATATACTGCCACAATCCTTAACCTATTCACAAACTAAGATTAAAGTTTATTCAAATATGGTATAATTAATGATTCAATGGTCCTATTAGTATTGTTTTGTTTTTCTCCAACTTTAGAAATTCTAATAATTAAAAATTCACCATATCATTAAATATCTCACTTAATATTAAATGTATGAAATAGCTATTGTGACCACCATATTTTTCTTGACCCTGAGACTTGTGTGATACATTAAGTTGTATGAGGCCCAAAGAGGAGAAGTATATTAAAAAATAATCTTAACTGTACATATCAAGAATAAGAAATATTTAACCATCTCTTTGCATTCAAAAACACTTTCTCAGTACCATAAAATTTAGGTTCTTCTCTAAGACTTAATACTGGCCTGTGCTATAACTAATATTTTACCTTATCTCCAATCATTTATACAAGTTGATTTTTATATAATTACTAAGCAATCAAAAACAGACACAGAGACATCAATTGTAAAAGCCTTTAAAAAGAACTAGTGATAACTGAGCTCAACTAGATCTGAAACCTAACTCAAATCTTGGCACTTACCTGCTTGCTTCCTATATTGACTCCCACAATCTTTGGAAGCCTCTGTTCCCTTAACTAGAATATTTGAGTCCTATTATTGTGACTGTGCAGACATTCTGTACAGCATGAAATGCTGTGTAGATACAAGCTATAATGTGAATGTCCATCCCTTTCCTAAATGCTAGCATCATCCTCTATCCCTGGTAAAATTCACATTTAGTATATTTTTAACACTGTTGAGTTGGTCTTAATTAGTTTGCACATGAAAAGCCTTACTCAAGTGACAAGCAAACAAGGAAAGAAAAAAAATTTTTTTTCCTTTCATATGGGCCATAACGATAGACTGGGAGAGAGAGGCATTTAGCTGTAGCAATATGTCAGAAGACATGTCTCTAAAGTAAGACACTGGGATCACCTAGCAATTAAAGAGTAAAATGTGATTTCATTTTGCCCAGTAAGGGCTCAAACCATCTAGGGCTTTGAGAGAGCCATTGGACTGACTGAGTGTGCTATGGACAAAAATATCCTTGGTTTTTAATATTTGCCTAAGACCAATAAGCAAAAGCGAACTATTGAAAGTGAACTCCTTACCAAATTCAAGCCCCAATTACTTCATCTATAAAAGGTGGCTATAATGAAAAATTAGGGATCTAAATTTTCATCCTTAGAAACTCAGGAGTCTATGGCGTAACTCAGAGGCCTGTAAGAAAAGTAACCAATAGCAGCATAGACAAAGACACAAGCCTCTGCTCCCATTTCAATAATTTCTATTTGTTTTCTATTTTGCACTTCCCCATATGATTTCATTTACAAATTAAAAAAAAAAAAGGTGGGGGAGTGGTAATGCTGTTTAAAAAATCAAAACCACTGTTTCTACATCATCTCTGAGCTTCACTGACAATTTTTTAACATTCCAATAAGCGTGTCTTATCTGAAGAGTTGTAAATACTTTCATTCAGTAATTTATTCACTAAACCACATATATAGAGATCTAGGTCACCCAGTTCTGTTTTGACTACTTTTACATACTAACTCATTTACTCTTCATAACAACCTTGGAAGACAGATACCCTATAATGATCCCTATTTTGCAAAGGAGTTAAACTAAGAAATAGGTTAAGCTGCCTGTCCAAGATCACGGGGATAATGACTTGTGGAACTGGGTCTTGAACCCAAGCTGCTGGCTCTAGAATCCATGTTTAATCCCAACGTTGTGTGCCTCTCATATATTTCATATGTATTACTGATACATTAGTGATACAAATGTGGATCACTGATTAATATTCTTTAACAAGTCTTTAATAATAAAAAAGAGCTTTTTATTTCTTCCCCAAAATGGTAAAATTAGATTTTTCTAATATGAAATAATGAAACTAGGCCTTTGTAGAACTGTCAACTTACAAGAATATAATCATCATTACAGTCTGATACTCTCATGGTCATGTTAACATACATGAGTAAATATGCATATTACTTATATGAATTACTTTTAAAGAAGATTTCTACTTTAAGCATGGATCAGAGCTGCTGCTAATAACCAGAAATTATTCTTGTAATTAACCCAAAATATACTTTTCATTAGCACAGATAATGAGATTCACTGGTAATAAGTAATGTTTATCAATTCCTATTCCAGTTTTTCAAACCAGATTCACTATATTTGATTCTTAAGGCTTTATGTAGTATATGCTTATGATCTATAAGTGGGTTTTTCATATACAAATATAACTACAGAAGGAGGTAAATGGATATATAATGATGAACCATCCTCTTGCTAGTAAATATGATTACATATTTTGTCTTTGGACAATTCACTAACAGACTGATAAAAAAACAAGGTACTCATCAAAGTGATGTTTACCAAGTTTTCCAAAAATGTTGAAGATTATAGTTTGAGAAATATTGGTATATGACTTAAAAAACAGACCTAAATTACTAAGGAATTTACTAATTCCTTAGTAAATTAAAATTTTAAAAAATCCAATTCCATTCTTAAAAAAAAACTAGAGGTAAACTACAAAAAGATTTTGAGAGGCCCTTTTAAATTGTGGATCTCTTAGGAGATATATCCTTTAGCAGATTTTAAACACTGCCAATTACTATTTTTTTACAATAAAAACTATAAAGTTTTATTGAAAGACATAAGGCTATAACACAACAAACTAAAGTTACAGTATGAGAAGACATGCCAATTATTTTTAACAGCAGAGTTTCTCTCAATTGTGAGATTAAATGCATGTCAGGAGACTGTACTCACACAGCATGTCCTATATCACTTTTTCCCACAAATCGTTACAACTTTGTTTTTTACTAAATGTAATCTTAGGATTTTAGGATTAATGAATCTATTATCCTTTTTTTTTTACTGAAAAAATCCACAAAACACATAAAATTTGGTTAAGTGATAAAAGTACACAAACTTTCACTTAGTTTGAAATTTGGTACAGTAATTCTTGATTATTTAGGATTATCTTTATTAATAGACAGAGACTTAAGAAGGAAGGATGAACAACTCCAGTGAGTAAGTTAGGCAAAAAAATTAAAATTACTGGTTATGTATGCTCACTATTGATGACTGAATTATCCATACTACACTGGCTTTGTTATTACTAAGGAATAGCAAAAATTTTTTTATAGCATCTATATTGGTGACTATTCACACAATAATGAAAAGACAGATGATCCTAGAAAGGAGCATGTTAACATACATTTGTAATTTTCTTACACTGTTATCATAAGTTGTTAAGCTTTACTTAATTATCCTGACATTTCAGAAAACCCTCTACTTCATCTTCACAAAGAACATTTTTAAGTTAACACACAACATATTTAAAAAATCAACTTAATAAGGAGAACATACACTATCAAAGCATTTGACGATAATGTTATATTTTAAAACCTCTACTAAAAAGATAACCTCTTATCTCTAGATCTTTGTTCCAGGATTACTTGTTTCAATTATTTACTTATTCATTAGTTCTTTCATTCATTTCTATCTTTTCCCCAAGAGGTTTCAAGACTCTATACAAAGAGGATAAATCAAACAAAAATAATGTAGTAGAAATAAGGAAAGAAACCAAGGGTAAAACAGAAAAGCATGCATTACTACATCAAGAATACTACTGCTATAACTGGGCATAAAATCCTCATTAAGTTTCCTAGCAGGCAAGGTAAAAAGTACAAAGCAGCAAGTTACAAATTTCCAAAGAAAACAGAGTTACAGTTTGCCCCTGAAAAATAAAGCTGTCCCTACTAGTAAACTTTGAGAGAAATGACTCATGTGTTTTACAAATTGTAGGTCACCTCATGAAATAACTTCCCTGGGTCCTGACCAGAATTTTTTACCTTGAAATACAATACAGTCAATTTTTTGTTATTCACAGTAGTTATGTTCTACATAGTCCCTGCAAGCAAGGAATTAGCAAATACTGAATCACTGCTCCTAGGGGACACACAGGATTAGATACCTATGAGCCCCTGACCACATTTTCATAAACCTATCAATACATAACCTTGTTTTATGTGTGCTTCTCTTTTAATTTTTTTTTTAAGATTTTATTTATTTATTTGACAGAAAGAGATCACAAGTAGGCAGAAAGGCAGGCAGGGAGAGAGGGAAGGGAAGCAGGCTCCCTGCTGAGCAGAGAGCCTGATGCTGGGCTCTATCCCAGGACCCTGAGACCATGACCTGAGCCAAAGGCAGAGGCTTAATCCCCTGAGCCACCCAGGCGCCCCTGTGCTTCTCTTTTAAACGTACCTTATTTAAAACATATTGCTGATTCATTAACATTGAACTCATGGCCATCAGAACTACAACTCATGCCTGTTCTCACATCACAGTAAGGCACTTCAGTGTCTTCTTGTGCTTAGGAACACTAGACAGTGCTTAACAACTATGCTGGGGGCCATTTAAAACAGCAAAATAAAAGACACAGCATAGGGAATACTCAATGATACTGCAATAGTGTTGTACAGTGACAGATGGTAGCTAGTACTTATGGTAAGCATAGCGTAATGTAAAGAGAAGTTCAATCACTGTGTTATACAACTGAAACTAATGTAATGGTGTGTCAACTATACACAAATGAAATAAACAGGTAAGAAAATAGCAAAACCAGTGACAAATAGCACAAAAGTGTGAACAACTATTATAGTATGAGACTTAAAATAAGACGGCAGTACATCTCACTTTATCCTCAGCTGATATGTGCCTACCTGGTGACTCATACACATGTCCACAAACGATATGAAAGCACTACGAGTATTAATTTGGGACTTACAAACAAATTTTAAGGTTTAAGCAAATCTGCAAGTACAGAGTCCACCAATAATGAAGATTAATTATATATAAGAAGAGAATGGAGAGGAATAAAGCAGAAAACAAAACAGAGTTCATCCTGGGCAGTAAGAATAAATATTATTTCATGAATGATTTTTCACAGATCACATATTAATACAGGTAGCAATATAGATACATGCATAAAAATCTATATGCATGGATACAGCAAATCACAATGAGAAAATCCTTACTATCACTTTTTTTTTAATGTTTAGAAATCACTGGAATGGAGGATATACAGTGATGCAAGAAACAATTCAATAGGAAATTCCGAAATAATTCACTGACCAGTTTTTTGTTTTGTTTTGTTTTTGTGTTTGTTTTGGCAGAAGGGCGTTACTTGTAAAGACGCATTAGGAAACATTTGGAAAATGCCTAGGAGAATTAATGTGGGGCTCTCAGGCAGTGAAGTAGAAAGTAAAAGAACAATACAGAGATGTGAGACTCTACTAATGAAACAGAAGGTTCTTGCTGACTGATTGTATGTGGATGGAGGAAGAGTGAAGAAGGGGTAGTAATCATTTAGAAAAGAAAATCCAAGCTACCTGGGAATTGTGGTTCCACTTTTGAAGAAAGGAAACATAAATAAGAGCTACAGGTTTTTGTTGTGTTTTTAAAGAAAAAGGTAAGAAAATTAAAGCAGAAGGTTAAGAAAAGATTAAATTAATAGAGCCAAGGTATGTGTTTATGTCTTTCACCCTCTCAAAAGAGCAAATAAAAATTAAATAATAACGTAATTTAAAAATATTCTAAACATTCTCATAGAAATGTTATTACTGTAACATGTCTAGCATGCTGCAAAGACCCAGAGATGTGAATTATCTGTAAAGTGGGGCACCAGCCATGTCAAGATCATTTCAGGGTGTACGTTTGGAGAGAGAGTATCACAAAAGAAAAAAAAATTATGTTGCGATTTAAAAGAAGAGAGCAAAAATAGTATTTCTCTTTTTTAGCTCAGAAGTGAGGTTCTATGAGGAATGGTGAGAAACTAAGTGGGGATAACATGGAGCTATAAAGATCAGGTCACAGCTATAGTTATATGGAGAATTACCAATGATTCACCCATCTGTCCAAGGTCGAAACGCATTACTGCCTTCCCCAGAACATCCCAAGATGTTTTCTAAGACTTTTAGAAATTATAAACCTCCAATGTAAGAAATTCCACAACAATCTATGCATTTTTTCTCTTCCTTTCTTTTTTCCTCCCTTCGTCCCTCTAAGGCCAACTTGCTAATGTGTAATGAAAATGTGTAAGAACCACATACTGCTTTTCATTGTCTAAACTCCCCACATGTGTTATTTCATCATTCCATAACTCAGTCTGAAAATCAGCTATACCCCTTTTCCAGGAATAAAATTCTCACTATTTTTATTTTCCTTTAGTCATTATGAGACTTTAGTCCTACCAGGTCTCTCTGTTCTTTGGTATATAACTAGCCTCAAAAAAGCAAACATATTCCCCTTGGTTACCAGAACCATATTGATAACAAATATCGAATGGGTAAATCACAGTTCTCCTGTGAGGATTTCAATGTATGTTGGGATATAAATATCAATCTCATATAATTTCAGTTTGCAAGGCTTTCAAAATTAGAATTTTGGTTTCGATTAAATGTACCTAAAGCATTTTTTGGTAGAAGAGAGCTATTATTAATTACGTGTTTAAAACTAAATATGTTACTATTATTATTTTAGAGCTACTGAATAGAAAAAGGTGCTGTGGAGATAATATTAATAAGATTTCAAATGTTTTCTCTCACAATGAAGAATTTTATCAAATAAAGTAAATACATAAAAGTTCTAGGCTTTAGTGGGTTTCTCCATGGTTGTGAATTTTAGATCAATTAAAAAGATAACAATTTGTTCATTAGCTTATGATAATTTAAAAAAATACAGATATAAATTTACTTAATCATTTCAAAATCTACATTAGAATTTCCTGACATATTAAATTATAGTAATGATTATCCCGTTTTTACCTTTATAACTTTTATTATCAATCTTCACTAACTTATTAAAAACAAAGTCTTATTTTCATATCTGTCTAAAGAAAATCTGTTTCCATCCCATACTAAAAAATATATTCAAATTACATACCTCACTTTGTTGAAAACTCATTAAAGCAAAGGGGTATTTAAACAACAAAATAAAAAAAAATCCTCCAGTGTGGAATTAGAGGGGAGCTTTATTTTTCAGTTTTTCCTGTGCTCAGTGTTAGCCTTAACCAGTGCCCAACTCCTTCCCCATCATGACCCCAACCTTCTGCCCCCAGCTCTTGATTGGCTTTGTCTGTTCTTAACATTGAAATAGCACCTTAATATTATTAGACAGATTTATTTAATAAAAACCACATTATTTCTAAATGGCATTCACTCTCTCAGAAGTTAAAATAATATGCCAGAAATTCACCCCAGCACTGACCTTGCTGTCTTTAGTAGAGTACAAGCTTTCAATAAAACACTCTGACAGTCAACAGCAAAAAGCTGTTTGTGTCACCTGAATATATAATAACAAGAATAAGTATCCTTGTGCTACTCTATATGAATATAATATTCATATAAGCACACAGACTTGGGGGGTTGTTGGTGAGTACAAAAACACATATTCCTAACATTCCTCACATTCCAATCCAGATAGTTACAGTTTGTTTTGATCTTTAAAAAACGTGCTTAAAAGTCTAAATGCAATTGTGGGCTTACTTCATGTATTATATCCAGTTAAACTTTAATACAAACTGACTTTTCCCCTCTATGTCGCCACTCTAGGAGCTCTGGATATACAGACTCACGTGAACAGCGGCCTCTAGAAGGATGTGATCTCTAGCCCATTCAATTGGCTACAGAAAAGCCCAGATTGTATTTCAAACCAAAATAAAAGCTTCTTTGGTGGTGATGCTTTATTCCCCACCTTTACTACTTACTAGCACAAGTAATCAATCAAAAAGGGAAATGGATAATTCAGCTTTAGATTCCCAACCAAAGTGTGAATATTCCAACAAAGAATACATATGCTTGTGGAGCACCTGGGTGGCTCAGTGGGTAAAGTCTCTGCCTTCGGCTCAGGTCATGATCCCAGGGTTCTGGGATCAAGCCCCGCATCTGGCTCTCTGCTCAGCGGAGAGCCTGCTTCCTCCTCTCTCTCTCTCTGCCTGCCTCTCTGCCTACTTGTGGTTTCTGTCTGTCAAATAAATAAATAAAATCTTAAAAAAAAAAAAAAAGAATACATATGCTTGTATTCTGGAGAATATAGGAATGGGTGGGTGGGCACTTATGAAATCTCCTTCAAAGAAAGCCTATGAAAGTAAGAGAGGACCTTAACATTTTTCCCTCCAGTGAATAGATTATCTAAGTTTCTCCTGAGCATATGTTTAGTTCATGAACTTAGTCTATTTCATTGATGTCAGAGTAGATTAACATGGTTTTGCATTCTTGCCCATTTGCTAAAGGCCTCCCAATCTTTCAAGGCTCAGCACAAACAACATTTTACTTTGACACTTCACTGACTCACCAATCACATTTAGGTATTCTTCTATAATTCTCTATGTTCTCAAAGCAGTGTTTCCTAAACTTCAATACTGAAATTTTGTGGTCATGCACAGCATACAGTATGTACTTCTGAACATACTGAGCACACAAAATAGAAATGTTTACTAATTATTTTAAAATGAAAATTTCCACTTATTGAAAGCTAAGTTCTATCTTATGCCATCCCCCTATGAAACTTACCTTACAAACCAAGCCAAAATGTCTTTTCTTCTCTGAGTTCTGTGTTACACATTTAACTCATCTGTTCCCACTGTTTTATACCGTAGTTCTCTAGGCCCTCATATTTTCTACCAACAAGAATGAAAAATTTTGAAAGGCAGGATGAGTCTAGCACAATTTAGGATTTAGTCCATTGCTTGCAGTGATGGTACTGCACAAAGAGTAGAGATTCACCAAATTTCTTGAGTAAATTCTAGCTATCCTGGCCTGATACTACATGGCTTTAAATTTTCTTAATTTAATTCTGGTGTCAGACTAAAGTCTTTATTACCTCTGATTACTAGTAACCACCTAAGTACATCAATGACCCAAACACTCTTCAGCTAAGGGGGAGAATCTTCTTTCCAATTCTCATCTCTAAAAAAGCACAATATCCCTATTATATTAATTTAATAGGTGCTTCCAATATGAAGTTTAAGTTATGTCCTCTTCCACATGTCAAAACTTTAATAAACTAGCAAAACCTTAAACAGAATAACAAGGAAATATAGGTTGTGGTTTATTTTGGAGGAATTGCTATTAGCTTCACTACAAGGCTAATCTTCAAACATGACTCTAGAGAAAAGGTCAGCAGCTTGAACTCAAACAGGAATGGTTGTTAATAGATGAATGCAATGATGAGGGCTCTCGGGGGTGGGTCAGCTCAGTGACTTTTGACCACCTCAAAAATACAAGCTGTGAAAACACAAGCATTCCTTCATTTTACTTATCATTTGGATCCTAAGCTCCGATTCACTTTTTTCAAAACTTATTTTGGAGCCAACAGCGATTGGTAAGTGAAAGGCTACCTGGGGCTGATTGTCATCAGCAGCAGGGCCCCACATCGAGGAGAATTATTGCTCTTGTTCACAAGAGTATGTTTATAATACATCTGAAATTGCCTGGCAGAGGGTCTTTGAGGAGACTGTGGAGCAAGGGTCGAAAGAGGTAAGAATATGGCTTGAAAAAGATACTTTAGTGATTTAGAAAGTTCTCTGGGGGAATATTTTCCCTCTCTATTCAGTCTTTCCATTCTTTATCAACTCGGTTTTATTTAGTATCGGTGTATGAAGTTTAAAACTTGCTTTCTAGTTTTTTTTTTTTTAATTTTCCTATCCAAATAACCAAGTGCAAAGTCTAGATGATTATTAAAAGTAGATCACATACTTTGCATTTAATACTCATTTAGTCACCTAAGAACAACCTGACTCAGACGCTGGGACTTCACTGTAGTCCATCACAAGCCACTGTCTGACAAGGACTGAGTAGGGAGATGCAGTGGGCTCAGGCAGACCTGGTTTGCTATTCCTCAGTTACTAACTGTGTGACCTTGGGAAGAATGTTTACCTTCTCTGAGCTTGAGGGGTAGAACTAGAAAAGGATGGGGAGAGATGAGTGTGACAAATATTTAAATACAGATGTCACAAATTACATTTCACAATTACTTTTAAAATATTCTCATCAAACAGCATCTTCACAATAGACAATTTTTGATTCTCATGATGTGGACACTTATAAATGATTCTGGAGAAAAATTCTGTGGTTTTACTTAACAAAAGTGAAGATTACATATCATTCAACATATCATCACAAAGCTCTTTCTATTTGAAGGGGCCAAAGTCTAGATATAACTTGTAACCCCACGGAATTCTATGCCTGAGAACAAAGGGTAATTTCTGCTCAGCAATCCTCAGTGGGTATGTAAATGAATGCTGCTGAAATATTCAGAAGCTGATACCAATACAAAGTGAAGTGTAATAATCTAAATGTGCCATTGCCTTCTCCTGCTACTAATTACTTGCTTTAGGCTTTTTTCAACAATATTTTGTCTCCTTGCCTTTTCTGTACAGACTGAATGGACACCCAACTACACAGGATCACCATAATTTTTTACCACAACTTTCAAGCATGGCCTTTATTTTACTGACTGGGTTGCTGCGTTGGCTGTGACTACTTCGTCAGCAGAGTTGGTTCAAGTGCAAAACGGCTAGAGTCACAATTTGTATGGGCTAAGTTACTCTTTGTTCCATGGCAACAGAAATCACTCTGACAATGGGGAAAACATTTGCTGGTTAAAAGATCCAAACTAGTGCATATCAGAAGATACATCCACCCAAACACTAACAGGTAGGGCCATTTTTTATATAACAATAGCTCACTGATGATAATATGCCACTCTCTTAAACAAAGCTCCCAATGCAACGAGTGACCTGTGTTTTATTTATGTTTCCTATCTAGTCCCTTGAGAAAGTGTCACCTTCCTTAAGGATGGAATCTCAAGAGAATCTCCCCAACAGAATCTGTTCCGGAGCACACCCTCGCATTCAGCATGTGACATATTCAGCACTTTGCTCTTCTAATTCTCAGTTCCCATCAGCCACAGCCTGCCACTTTTATCTAGCAGCCCAACGGCTATTGATTGATCTGATGAAAAGTTCTGAGAACACAAAATGAAACTGAATTGTCTCAAGCCAATGCAATGAAGCTTGGTGGTGTTTTCACTTTACATGAAACAATTCCTTCTGTTGTTCATTACAGCTACTCTACCTCCATCCCAGTTTCCTCAGAAGGACTCAGACTTACTGATTAATTTGAAAGGCAAATCTGAAGAACATTTACAATGCTTACTCAAAGACAGCCTCTCCTTTTGGACACAATGGCCTTGTTCCTGGTGAAAGCTTGCTGGCTAGCCTTCCCTTCCATCAGAACAAGTTCTGCCCTTCAGACCCTCTTCAGGCTCTCTTGAAAACTGGTTCCTTAATATGCCCATTCCTCTAACACTAATTTAATAGGCATAAATGCAGAAGTTTCTTCAGCTCACGCATGACCCGTAGTTAGAGCTACCAATCATTAATCCTAGAAGTAACTGACAATAATTTTCCTGTTACTTATTTTATAGCATTTAATACTATTTCTACTTCAAAATAATCCTTTTTAAAATTTCTCACTACATAAAACTGATGATAGCAGAGATGGAGATGTATGAAAAACCCAGAGCTATCAACCCAATTTATTCTTTCCCTTAGAACCACCCTCCCTTTAATTCAAGGAAAACGACTTAAAAACTGAACTAAATCATTCTACTCATAGAGTCACATACCCTAAGTTATGCATGCATGTCAGGACATCGGAGAATTATGAGAATAAATACAGTTCAGGAAGGTACCTAGCTATTATTATTAATTTATAATTTTTGTAACTAATGACATAATAGAGAATAGAACAGAATTATACTAATATTATTAACATTGTACCCTGACCACTTACTATGTTTGCCACTGTTCTAAGCACATTACTTTATCTCATTGAATCCTCACAACTAATAACTGAGAGGTATGATTATTATCTTCATTTTATAGTAAAGAAAAGCAAGTCTTAGCAAGGTTAAATACCTCAAAGACAAACAAACAGTAAATGGAATAGCTGGGTCTTGGATACACTCAATTCCAAGGCTTTTTACCTCAATTCTCTGTTACCATTTTTATTCATTCATTCATTCCTTTATTCTTTCAAAAAAAATGTTTATTGAATATCACTAGGTGAAGAGTTTTGGAACTGATCTTATGTTTATCAGAAATTTACAAAAACAGCTCTTGTCTTTCTACCATTTATGGTTATTTAGAGAGGATATGGTCTTTAAAGGACTCAGAGTATGTGAGAAGTATATCTAAATAATTATATGATTATTCTGGGTTTTATAATAATTCAGATTTTTTTTCCACTTTCCAAATACATCTTGACAGAGATCCAGGGATTAACTTGGAATCAAACTGTAAATGCCCTGAATGGCTGGGTAAGTGCTCAATATTTTATGGAGTAGTCTGTTTTTGAGATGGAAAATTCAGCATTTAATAACTCATACAAAAGTATAAAATTATTCAAACTTAGACTATTTTCTCTTTCCGTAGACCTTTGTGGGAATTACCTAGGGGATAGTGTCAGAGAAAGAACATTAACTGTGGAGTCAAAAACATTTGTTTGAATACTAGCTCATCCATGTTGCAGGAAAACACTTAATTTCTCTAAAACTGTGCTCACATCAGTAAACTAGATATGATAATAATGGTAGCCATCTTACTGGGCCTTTTTAAAATAATTCAGATTATACATGAATAACTTTACATGAAGGACATAGTACACAGTATAGTTTAGCACTGATTAATCTTATATCCTATTATCTTCAGGAATATCAGCACATATAGGTAGGTGTCCTTGACTTCCTTCATTACTGTAGGTGAATTCCTCCTAAAACTACATACTAACTCAAACAAAACAACTTTTTTATGATAAAAATGAAATAGAAATAATACCAGGATACATGAGGTATTATTCTCCCAACAGACATTTCAACTAAAACTAACTCCAAAACATCTGATTACTGTATTTGGAAAACAGCTTTTCTTTTTTTTATATTTTTTAAAATGGGTTTTTTTGAGGTATAATTTATTATACAATCAAATTTACCTTTTTTTAGTGTATGATTCTATGAAAGTTGGCAAACACATACAGTCATGTAACCATCACTATAACCAAAATAAAAATAGTTTCATCATTCTCCCAAATTTCTCATACCTATTTATCCCTCAACATATCCAAAGCTCCTGGCAATTCTGGTATGTTTTTTGTGCCCATAATTTTGTCTTCTCAGAATGTCAGAACAGAATCACCACATATTATAAAGCAACTTTTCGAATCTGGCTTCTCTCACTAAGCATAATGCACTGAGATTCATCCATGAAGTTGTATGTACCAGTAGTTTTTTTTATTTTATATTTCATTGCATAGATGGACCAGAGTTCATCAAATTAAAGAAAATTTTGATTTTTACAATTTGGGACACTTACAAAGCCACATACGCTTTAACTTACAAGAATCTGTGTGACAGCCACTCTGGAAAACAGTACAGAGGCTACACAAGAAGTTAAAAATAGAGCTACCCTACAACCTAGCAATTACACTACTGGGTACTTACCCCAAAGATACAGATGTAGTGGATGTAGAGAAAAGAAGGGGTACATGGACTCCAGTGTTCATAGCAGCAATGTCCACAATAGCCAAACTGTGGAAGGAACTGAGATGTCCTTCACGAATGAATAAAGAAGATGTAGTTCATATATACAATGGAATATTAGTCATTACAAAGGATGTATACATACCATTTACATCAACATGGATGGAACTAGAGGAGTTTTATGCTAAGTGAAATGAATCAGAAAAAGACAATCACCACATGGTTTCATTCACATGTGGAAAATAAGGAATAGTGCAGAGGATCATAGGGGGAGGGAAGGAAAATTGGATGGGAAGAAATCAGAGAGGAAGGCAAACCATGAGAGACTCTTGACTCCAGGAAACAAACTAAGGGTTGCAGAAAGGGAGGTTCGGGGGGAATGGGGTAACTGAGTGATGGGTATTAAGAAGGGTATGTGATTAAAAAAAAAAAAAAAAAAAAAAGGTATGTGATGTGATAAGCACTAGGTGTTATATGCAACTAATGAATCACTGAACACTACATCCAAAACTAAGGATGTACTATATGTTGGCTAACTGAATTTAAAATTTAAAAAAAAGAATTTGTATAAATATAAGTTTTCATCTTTTAGGTAAATATCTAGGACTGGAACTGCCAGACTGTATAGTAAATGTAGATTTAACTTTATGAGAAACTGTCAAACTGGTTTCTATAGTGGCTGCACAATTTTGCATTTGCACCAGCAATATATGAGAATTTCAGTTGTTTCACATCCTCAACAGTATCTTTTTAAAAACAGACATTCTAATAGGTGGGGAGTCGTATCACACAATGGCATTAATTTGCATTTTATTAATTACACCCACCATAAATGAGCCTGATTGGTCAGCCCCCCTGCCTCACCTGTTTTATGTTTTTCATATCACAACTTCATGCCTTCTCATAACTGGAGGTAATGGAAAATATATTAAGATTATGTAGAACTTTGTTAGATAAATATCTCACTGTAGAACTCAGTAACAACTCAGTATTTGTGTGTATAGCTTTACAATTTTGCATTATTTCCAAATTGCCATGTAATTTTCCTGTTTTTTCCCACTTAGAAACATTATGTTTTCCCAAGTAGACTTGAGTCCTCAAAAAAACAGTAAATTAATGATCTCTGTATTAAATGCATATTATACTGAGAGCCTCATTCCACAAATGCTTGTAGAGTGAATTGAGAGCTTTAAGTCACAACTCTATCCTGCCCTTCTCCAAACTAAATGTCACCACTTGCTGAAGGTTGAAATTGAACAGAAAAGAAGACAGAAGAGGAAGTGTTAAGGGCATGAAAACATTTGAAAGCCTAAGTGGGAATTGGATTGAACTCTAAAGAAAGTTGAAGGGAAAATGTAAAAAGAATTATTATACAAATAAAGATACACATGTAAAAGTAAGGAACACTAGAAAAAATAAGGAAAGGGAATACTGAAAAATACAGAAAAGGAAATAATTCATCATAAAATACAGTAAGACTAAAGAGCAAAAATTTATGCCAAAAATACACATAAATATATCTATTATGTTGATAACATTTAATTCTCTTGGTCTGTAAGCTAAATATTTTTAATTTAAATCAACCCTTTTGATTGAGATGTAGAATGTTGGATGAGTAATACACTATTTGATATATTTCTGAGAATAATATTTGAACAAATATTTATTTTCCTACTAACAAATCTCCTGAACTTTTATTATGATTGGAAACATCAGTATAGACTCTGAAATAGTCAAGATCCTACCATGTAAGAAAGACTAGGGAGAAAAATGGGGAGGACCTAATATGACCCTGATGACCATCACCCAGTACTATAGTTTTCAATACTACTAAACACTGACAACCCAACCACTACTCTGAACTCTGGATGTATTCAACAACTCACTATTGAATAGCATGTCAAATTTTGTCATGGTCAAAACACAATGATATACAAGTTCTTCACATCTGCTCTACCTCCAGTTTCCTCCAACCCAGTAAATGACCATTCTTCCATTTTCCCAAAATCATAAACCTCAGAGTCATTCTCACTCTTTTTTCTTATACGCCACTTCAATGCATCAACAAATCCAAATAGCTGCACCTTTTTCTTTTTAAGATTTTATTTATTTACTTAAAAGAGAGAGAGAGAGAAAGAGAGCAGGGAGTGGGGAGGGGGCAAAGGGAGAAAGAGAGAAACTCAAACAGACTCTATACCGAATGGTGTGTCCAATGCAGGGCCCAATCTCCTACATCCCTGAGATCATGACCTGAGCCGAAATCAAGAGTTGGACACTTAATTGGCTGAGCCACCCAAGCACCTCAGAAGCTGCACCTTTAAAATGTACCCAGAATCCTACTACTTTTTTTGAGTATAGGTATGCATGACATTGAGTATAACACAATTTAATATGAGTTTCTGGTATATAACATAGAGATTCAACTTCTCTATACCTTAAGCTACACTCACAAGTATAGCTACCACCTGTCCACTTCTTATTACAATACTTATTACAACATTCAAAACTACTATCCTTTCTTACCTGAATTATTGTAATGACCTCCGAACTTGTCTCTCTAGTCCCACCCTTGTTTAGCTGGGCTTACCTCTTACCAATCCCTGCCTGGCTCATTATTTTCTAGACATCTTGCCTTCTTTCTCTCCATACAGGACACCAAACAAGCTCCCCACATAGGGCCTTGGTACCTTTTCCTCACTCTCTCTGAAATTTCTTTATATATATATAGATTGATAGATAGATAGATCTATATCTATATCTAGAAGTATGGACAAGAATATATATATATATATATATATATATATATATATTCTTGTCCATACTTCTTCTCTGTCCATACTTTTTGTCCATACTCTTGTCCATACTTCTTTTCAATATCTGCTCAAAGGACACCTTCCATCTCTGAAAGGCTTTTTCTGACCATTCCGCAGAAATAACACCCTTCCTTCTGCTTTTCTTCATCCAAATTATTGTGATTTACTTCTCTTAAGCTCACCTGCCACCACCAAACATTTTATGTATTTGTCTACTATTTGTCAACCTCTGGGTCCAACCACTAGAACCTAAGCTCCATGAGGGATTTAGCCAACTTTCTTCACTACCGAATCCCCTTTTCATAGAATAATGAATGGCTCATAAAATGTGGCAATAATCTTCATTACATGAATCAGTGAATTATCTAGGAGCCTAATATAAGGTCACATCAAGCAGTAGAGTAGGCATACAAACCCAGAACTTTGATTCCAGATCAGTACTCTTAACCACTCTGTTCTACTGATCCCAAGAAAGCTACTGTAATGATCAAAAGACATAATTTAGATCAATTTTCCATCATTGCATTTGATACACAGTAATTACTAAATAAATGACAAACACCTTTTTATCACCAAGATTTTCAACTTCCACACCCTCACTTAAAAAAAGATGAAATCTTTCAACAGTCACTGATTGCCTAAACATTTAACTTAAAACCTACCTGGTATTTGGCATTGTAGAGGATAAATGATGTGATTGTCCCCCAAATTTGAGTGAAACTGGGCCTCTACCAGCTGTTATCTACAACATAAATACAGTGTCCCACCCCCTCCTGACTCTGGCCAAGTGGACTTCCCTTCTAAAATTCAGAATAAAAAAAGACAGAATGAGAGGGAATAAAAGATACAGAACACACCAAAACAAAATACAGATAGAATGTCCCACATATAAATATCCCATATATCCCACATATACATACAATATAAATAGAATCTGCCAAGTATAAGTTGCTATTATTTGAATAGGCAAACTTCAGATTCCCTTGGCCTGACTTAAAGTTTAAACAAAATTATATGCCCAAAACCAGGACAATGTTTCTAGTTCTGCCTTCTTCCTCGGTATACCAATTCCTTCATCCACTCTGAGTGTTTAGTGGGTCTAATCAAGTTCAGCAACTGATGGACACGTGGAACTTTATAGGAATACTAACAATATGTGGGTTTTAATACACAGGAATTTTGTAAAGTAAAACCAAATTTGTCTTGTATTAGTACTGATCTATAACCTTATAAACTCCAGATTAAAGCAACAGATTTCTAACGTGTATGCATAACTCCTAACTTTGGTATAGGTAATACCCGGGTAGACAAGAAGAAAATATATGAACTACTATGTTTTTTTAAATTTTTGTCTAAGAAAAAACTAAGTGTCAGTGGTAATTAATCATGGTTTTATAGAAGTGTATATAATTTATAAACATACATATATCAAAGGGCAAGGTAAAATTATTTTACTTATAGCATTCCAGGATTAAAACAGATTCAACTATATTCCCTTTTTCTGGATAAAAGATTACTACAAACTCATCAGCTTAAAACAACACATATTTACTATTATACAGCTTCTATGGGTCATGAATATTGACATGGGTAAAGCTGTGTCCTCATCTGGAGCCTCAACCGGAAAAGAATCTGCTTCCAAGCTCATTTAAAGCTATTAGAAGAATTTGCTTCCTTACAATTATAAGACTGAGGGTCTCAGATCCTAGAAAACTTCTTGACATATAGCCCTTTCCACAGGTAGTTCACAATATGGCTGTTTGCTTCTTCATAGCTTTAGGGAAGCAAAATTAACCACCACAAAATGTGTCTCCTAGGCATGTAGATTATTTTAGGCTGACTTTTTTTTTTTTTTTTTTTAAATGTAGGTCCTACACCCTATGTGAGCCTTGAACTCATGACCCCAAGGTCAAGACTTACATGCTCTACCAACTAAGCCAACCAAGCAACCAGGCTGTTTTCAAAGAAAGAAAAGACAAGAAGTTTTTCTCTGTCTTTCCCCTAACTGCCTAGAAGAATTTAGAGAAAGGGCCTGTTCCAGGATGGGAGCTATCACCGTAGGTAGTATAATATGAATAAGGTATGGGTGTCAAAAGGAACTTAGCAGTCTGTTTGTCAAAATTACACTCTATGTCCTATTATTTCTATGGGCCCAGCAAACATTTGTTTACCAAGCATTTACTCATTTTTATTTTCCCAAGAACTACTTTGCTTTCTTTTGAAGTCCCCTACATCCCTATCCTCTTCTCCTTGGTCCAGAATGACATATACATTTCATTTGCCTGTCTTTGGAATCTCTCATGTTTATGTGGATTCCCTGTATGTACATAAATAAATTTGATTTTCTCCTGTTAATCTCTTATGTCAATTTCTTAAACCAGCCAAAAGAAACTTAAAAGATGAAGAAAAATTTTTTCCTTCCCAACATAGCCAAAAGGAGAAATTTCTCTGGCTCCATACTACAAAGGCACAGTCTTACATGATAAAATGTTATCACAACAGTGATATCCCATCATCTTTGTTATATTCTATTGTTTAGGTGCAAAAGTTACAGATTCTAAGGGCACTCCAGGGAAGAAAACTATATAAGGGTATGGCTCACTAGACATCTACTAGGATATGTCTCCCACAAAGACCATTCTTCCAAAAGAAATGTAAAGGTTTTTTTAGCTTCAAAACACTAAGATTAATTTTAACATTTTTAAAAACCAAGCTAAAATATGTCTTTCCCCCTGGAAAATTTTTTTCATCAACCCAACTCAACTCATCATATCCTACATTAGATTTCTTCAACAATTATGTCCTATGTTCAAACTATATTACATTGTACTAGTTAATGAATGCCAACAAGTGTGTTTATGAAATTCTGGGTCTCTAACATATACAAAGCTTAAACACATGAATGTCTATTTCTCTTATAAATAATATCGTCAGAGAGGGAAACATTTTTCATCCTCCCTTCCTGTGCTCACTAACATACTCCAAGTCTAAAAAAATGGCAGTTCCACATCTTGCATTCTAAGACCAAACTGAGACAAAGGGGCAATGTAATATGGTTGAAACACAAAGCAGTAGTCACTGACAGAGTAAGGATTAGCCCTCAACATTTGCAATCCTTTATCCTTTGTTCATTCCATTAGGTCTCACTGTTTCCAATTAACTAGAAGAAATCTTTAAAGGAAGAAATGATCTTCAAAATAAAAATGAAAGCCTTAAGAATGCAGTCAGCACTAAAAGCTTCCAATGTACCATCTGGATGAATAATTCCATCTGGAGAGGTGGGGCTTTTTCCATTTTTAAATTTTCAGGGCAGGTCATTAGATCACTTGCCCTTGTACAACTGTGCATTAAAGAGGCAAGCTCCCCTGGCCCAGAATTCTCAAGAGAATAGGAAATCAAGCTCAGTTTACAAGTCAGTTCTACATAGTTGCCTAAGCCTCAGAAGCAACTCTTTCAAGTCGATTCATTATTTGTTTTCAATATAATTTCAACAAGTTAAAAAATAAATTTTGGTTATCTATTAATGCAATTTGATCTATAATTAATCCAATATGACTTAATTTGTTTGACAATAAAAGCCAATGAATTAATTCTATTCCATCAATTTCTTGACCTTTTTCCTTAATATACTTGGGGAGAAAAAAACATGATGAGAAAATAATAAACTATATGCCACAGACAGGCATGGCTTATAACATGCCAAGGCAAAGAATGCAAGAACAATTAACTGAATGTGATCCCTTTCCCAGGACAAAAACAGATTACTCCAAATGGTATGAGAACATATTTCTGAGGCTTCAGTAAAATGTACTCAAGAAAAATGGTTCAAGTTCTATTGTTGCCTCTGTAGAAGATTCTAGGTCCCCAGTCACTGAACTCTGATATCCACAAACATCTGCCTCTACTCCAGCAGGTGGTCTCTCTGCTGTATGCAAGCAGCATGATAAAAGGTAGGTTGTGGGAACATAGGAATAGTACGAATACTAGTAGGTGCTGATCGGTAAGAAAACAGTAAAATTCTTTACCTCCTTCCTCTTGTGTAGATAACAGCTATACAAAGATAATGGCAATATTAGCTTTTGTTACAGGCAAATCTCTGACCTACTGTTGCCACTTTTGGGTTTGTTTTAAAACTTTTCATCCTTTCAATTCATATAAAGCAAAGAATAAAAAAGGAAGTTTGCCATTTCTCATTTGATCAGTTATCCGAGAACAAAGTGAATTTCTTCAATATTGTAAGGTTCACATGGTGAAGGCTAAGAGATCTTTACAGGGAAACAGTGTTGGTTAAGTCCTTTGTTATATTATGAGCACATTTTAAAATAATAAAAGTGATCTTTAATCCTGATTTAACATAATTTCTAATAAATTCAAATATATATTTGTTCCTCATTGAATTTTAATGTCAGTATTTTATAAATGAACTAACAGTATTTTTCTAATTGGTTTTCAGCTGATTTTTTTAATCATAAACTCTCTGATACATTTTGGGAGTTCAGTGCAGGGAGTACACACACATTGCATTCTTTTTTTTCTTAAGTCCTCCTTAATGAATTCTTAATTACATTATTCAAAAGACCCATTATTCAGCATTCATCTCACTGCTAAATGAAAGTCTTTACCTGACATGTGAATGAAATGAGTCTAAATGCTTTCCATGCCACCTAGGGATTCTGAATAGACTTTTAGCTTCACGCAGCAATAGGCTTCATTTCTGTTTTAAATTTGTATGGATTGTTTTTAAAGATGGGAAGCTATGCAAGTCTACCAATCTGAGCAGCACTTGACTTCCATTGTATTCTCAGACTTACTTTGGGCTAGAAAAACTGCAAACAAGGGCAAATGATAGCTAAAAGTGAAAGAAATTCTATACAAGATGAGATAAACCTTATAAAGATTTTATGTATGTATGTATGTATTTTAACCCTGTAAAGATTTTAGATGAATGTTTGCATTACCTAAAACATTAATGTTTCAGATGAGAAAAGTGAATTTCCTAAGAGCGCCTTGTAAATTTCCCTCATCGTTTCTTATTATAGGGGGAAAAAAGTGCTTAATAGCAGAGGAATTAAAAGACCCTTCAACAGATAACAAGATCTTTTTTTTTTTTTTTAACATACTTATATTTCTTTCAACAGACTAACGCATAATGGTGGGGTTAAGAAACAGTCTCAGGCTTGGGGACCTGGGTGGCTCAATCAGTTAAGCACCTGCTTTTGGCTCAAGTCATGATCTGAGTCCTGGAATGAAGCCCTGCATTGGGCTTCCTGCTTAGTAGGAAATCTGCTTTTCCCTCTCACCTGGCACCAGCTCTCTCTCTCTCAAATAAATAAAATCTTGAAAGAAAGGAAGGAAGGAAGGAAGGAAAGAAGAAAGAGAGGAAAAAAGAAAGAGAGGGAGTGAGTGAGTGAGCCTGAGACTTTATGTGCCTCGTACAGTCATATTTAAAAACTGAACCACAGGGTGCCTGGGTGGCTCAGTGGGGTAAGCCTCTGCCTTCGGCTCAGGTCATGATCTCAGGGTCCTGGAATCGAGTCCCGCATCAGGCTCTCTGTTCTCTCTCCCTCTGCGTGCCTCTCTGCCTACTTGGGATCTCTCTCTGTCAAATAAATAAATAAATAAATCTAAAAAAAATAAAATAAATAAAACGCCCTCTAGTTCTATAGAATATAAGCAAAACCTGTTGGAGATTGTAGGCTCAGCAAAAGCAAAGTTCATACTCCAAAGATTTGAAAGCACAAACTCAAAATCTTTACTCTCTCTGTCCCCAGCTTCAGAAAAGAAAATTAGCAAGAGCATTTTATAAGACAAGCTTAGTTTAGTTTTGTTTGGCTAGACTTGGTTTTGTTTTGATTTTCTGAAGACACCATTACTTGCTTTGCTAGGGTTGGACTGTATCTGTGTACATGTGCATACAAATGTAAGCCCTATGTCACACTCAGCTATGCACAGCTAATTGACTAAGTGACTTCATATCCTTGCATCTAATTTTAATTTGATAGAAACATTAATGAAATCTTTTGGATCCGCAAGGCCATCTAAAAATACCATTCTAAGGAGCACCTGGGTGGCTCAGTCAGTTGAGCATCTGCCTTCAGCTCAGTCATGATATCAGGGTCCTGGGATCTAGCCCTGCATTGGGATCCCTGCTCAGTGGAGAGCCTGCTTCTCCGTCTACCTGCTGCTCCCCCTGCTTGTGCTCTCTCTCTCTCTCTCTCTCTCCCTCTCTCTTCCTCTCTCTCACTCTCACTCTCTATCTCAAATAAATAAATAAAATCTAAAAAAAAAAATCATTCTTAGAGAACACATAAGTTAACAGTTTATGATTCAGGACTTTCTTTGTAGATAGGAGACTGTCTGGGCAGAAAAGCACTACATTTCTCTTCACAACTTCTTTTATAATAACTACCACCATAGTCAAAGCTGAAGAACAAATTGCTCTGCAATTGCTGCATGGAGTTAAGAAAATACATAGAGAAGAAACTGTTCAACATAAAATTACTCCAAACACAAGAGGGTTGCCATATCTTGAGGAGAAAATGTATTTTAATGGTGCCATATTGATATTAACTGAGAATCTTAAAAATCAATAATAAATATATACATTATTTATTTTATGATTTTATTTATTTGTTTGACAGACAGAGAGTCCAAGCAGGGGGAGCAGCAGTGGGAGAGGGAGAAGCAGACTCTGCTGAGCAGGGAGCCCTATGCAGGGCTCGATACCAGGACCCTGGAATCATGACCTGAGCCAAAGGCAGACGCTTAATAACTAAGCCACCCAGGTGACCCTAAGTATACATACTTTTAAAATCTATGTCTGTACATATTTAAAGAACAGAAAAAATGGCAGTCCATAACAAAATTATGAGATATGTCAAAAGAAATGGAACATCACTAATTCTGTAGAAGCCATAAGTGAAAAAGACTTACCTCTTTGCCATTTTTGATTAAAATCAAAGTTTAAGATTTTGACCAAGATAATCAAAGTTCAAGATTACTACATCAATGAGAAGTCCAATCTTAAAACATATTTCTGATTGGCCAGAGGTGACACTAAAGGTATAGCTTTGGAACTGCTCATATTCCAATCCCTGTCTGATTGGAACGAGGAGTGAAAAGGTTAAGATCCCCTTCAGAATCAACCTCATCGTACCTCTGGCTAGAGAAGAATGCCCATTTCCAACTGGTCAGGCATTAGTTAATGAAACACCTGGTGTTTTCTAACAGGAATTCAATACATCTAGTTACAGGAAAAAAAAAAAAAAAATCCAGCCTTTAGAATACATATAAACTACGAGAAAAAAGCCCACATTAATCCTCTCCTCTGATGGCCAACGTCTGGAAGTGCAGCCCATGGGGACTACAGGCCCCATGCTCACTCAGTAAGCTGCACCAGTTGGGCGTCCTCTACTGAGGACCTCAACCCACTCTAGCTCCTCAGGTTAGGAACCTTCAGAGCAAATGGACAAGTCAATGAAAGACTTCTCACATGATTAAAGCTAGAGAATTTTAAAATTAATCCAATGAGTCTAACCATTACCAACAAATTTATGTAAGGATGCAACCAGCAGGTAACTTAATAAAGCAATGAGGTGCTCTCAGCGACCAAGCCAATGAAATAAAGATCAGCACAAATCCTGTTTTCAGAGTAGGTGCTGCATCTGTTAGGAAATAAGTTCCACGGTAAAAGATGTGCTTCTCTGTCAAGAGAGCCCCTTTCATTTTACAGAAGAAAACACAGATCAGACTTCTCTCCCAGGGAGGGCATGTCCCCACAGCCTGGCTAGACTGTTTTATGTCTTGCTGCCCCCATTCCAGTGCAGGTGGAAAATAGACCTTAAAAGGAGCAGACAAAGAACTTGCCAAGCTTCCGCCCATGACATATGCACGTTTGTAGAAAATAAAAGGTGTGTTTAGGGGGAAAACTGAGACTGTTTAAGTTAAGAGTGCTGTGGGAATGAGTAAGCCCTGGCTTGGTGCCTGACAGTTTACAAGGCCCTGCACAATTATTTTTTCATCCGAAGTGCAAAAATCCACACTCTTCTCTGCTACTGGCAGGAAAAAATATCCTAGTAAAGCTTATGAATAATATTTAAAAATGAAAGTAGCGACAACTGTTTAATCATCTTGTTTCTTCTTATAAAGGCCAATGTTCCTTAAAATCCCACTCAGAGCCACTGTAAACATCAACAGTTGTTTACCAGGTATAACTTATTACTTTAGAAATGTTACTATATTTAAATGAGATAATTTGCAATTCCCTGCCTCATTATATGTGTCCCTTTAAAAAGGAAATTCATTAAATAGAAACACAGTGCTTTTTATATGATATTTATTTTTAAGCAATCTATGCTGCACTTTAACCTTCTAAGTGTTTACCTTTTAAGTATCTATTAGAGAGAGCAACTTCATGGAAGGAGATTTTAACTCTCATACTAATACCAATAAACAGGATTAAGAAAATGAGACTCCTTTCATAAAGGCATTCCTTCACAATATGACTAACATTTTTCTCCCCTCATTAAAAATAAGTCATTTTCTGTTTGTCCTTTTCATTTCAATTAAGTAATCTTTAGTATTTTATAGAGAGAAAGGTGGTGTTTTGGATTTTTTTGTTTGTTGGTTTGGTTTGCCACTAGTGAGCTAGCATCTGAACTTCATCCTAAATTGATAATACTGATTTATAAAACGCTAATATAGTACAAACCAATATTGAAGCCTGCTTCCTATTTTTGGTGGCACTTATTCTATATTATCATGCTCTTATATCTGGGATAGTTAAAAAACTTTTTTTCAAATAGGCTAAGTATATTTAATTAAATGATTTTCCAGATTGTTTCTCAACCCTAATCCCACCACTCGGGGATATTTACAATCCTTAAAACATTTCTGCAATTTATTCTGAAGCTTCTGCGAAGTCATAAGGGAGGAGTGTGAGTTTCTCAGAGTCATTAATGTGTTAAAGGAGATGTACACTAGAGGTGATCCTTAAAATTTAAACTTGGAATTATCAATAGCTATAAAAGCACTCACTCAAAACCACCTAACCTTCTTAGCTGGTTAAAAGAGTATAATCCTCTCAGTTATTAGAAGACCTTTGAAGTGAAACACAGAAACTCAGCCCTTCTGCCTGTTTTTAAAATTCTCCTTGACTACAGACTAAATCATAGGGCAGTGTGGGCTTAGCCCCATCTGCATGGTGAGCAGCGAATTACTTTACTTGAACTTTGCTCCAGTCAGGACATTTTCGGGCTTATAAATCTTGAATCCATCTAAATTCACCTTAAATTAGCCTTGCAAAAACATACTCCAAACTCCAGTTGTCAGCCTGGTGGCTTCTGGCCAGATGCCACTCAGCAGCTGAAACACTGATTAATTGTCATCTTCTCTTTCTCGCTCTTTTTTTATTTTTTTCTTTTTTTGTCTTAGACACAATTTTTAAGGAGAAAGAAAGGATATGCAAGCTAATATGATGTGGAGAAGAATTATAGCTGAATAATGGTACTGTTAACAGGTACATTTTATATTCAAAATATATGTGATGAAAACAGAGGGCTAGGCAGCCTAACCATGTATACAATAATGCCATCTACTGAACAAGGGATCTAGGGTAGGCCAGGGGTTTGGTTAAGTCATGCCAAGATATAACAGATTTTTCAATTTTCCAGCAAATAGAAACAAAATACTAGTTTTAGAAGGTGTACTCAACAAACACTTTCCAATGTGTTTCTGATTTGTGGTCAGAATGTTTTTACTGCTGGTACCCTGCACTTTTGAGACATTTATTTCCTAAAAGAAAGATTCCTTTCTATAAACCTCAACTGTCTGTTTTTCAAAGCAATTTAAAATCAAACACACAAATAAAATTCTTAACATATGGAAACCTTCATATAGGGCCTTACGTATTCAGAGTTAAAATTGTTTTATAAACTGTAATGCTTTACAGATGAAAATACAGAGAAGATGACTGTTTTTAGCACTAATGCTTTCTGACAGCGTTAAACCTTGTTTTAGTAATTGACATCAAAATGTTTGGTGGTTTTAAATGGACCATTAATAAAAATGGCATGTTTTAAGTTTTTTAGAAATTGTGCTTAATACTGTGAAGTGGGATAAAACTGCAAATGTAATACTGCATTTTTATTATTTAAAAAAAATTCTCATAACAGAACAACTCTCATTCTTTCCCATCATTTCTCTAGAAGACTTCTGAAACTCAAACGAAGGAAACATATCTTCTTCATCCATCTTCAGAATCTGTATAGAAATGGACCTTTTGACATTTTCATGTTTGGAAAAAGACAAAATAACAAAAGAAGAGAAAATAAAATTGGCATTTTCTGCTACCAGAAGTGTAGAAGGCTGCTGAATCCAAATGGATACCATGAAAACAAGAAAATATAATTAAAAGTCACTATAATGAACTGGGAGGTATATATCAGAAGACATGAATTTTGTACCACCTCTGCCACAAATCTTACTGCATCCAAGAAACCCCTAAAACTTCCCTGAGACTTAACAAACTTATCTGTAAAGTGGAAACAGTACTATTTACTCTGCCAAAGTAGAAAGACTATTGGGACAAACTCATAAAATACTGTATGTGAAAAATCTTCATATTGGAAGGCAAAATTACTCCATTCCATTTAATTCAACAAGCATCTACTGAGTACTGATTAGTTCTCATCCACAATGCATGGGCAAGAATAAATAAGTATGAAAGTTATGAATCTTGTCCTTGTGAAAATTTTAAAGACTGAATTGGAGAAAAGCAGAAAATGGAATGAAGTTGGGCTAGAGAGCCATTTAGCTCAGAGAGAACAATTTGAAAGACAAAATGAGGGCAGGAAACAGCAGTATTTCTAGAACTTCAAATGATCTAGCACTGCAGTATGAGGATCAGTCGGTAAATAGAAACGAGTATGTTTGGCTTTCAGTGTGTAAAGAAATAATGTAAAAGGTTGTCATTCATTTGTTCACTCAACAAATATTTATGCCTGTCATGAACTAGGAACTATATTGGTCACTAAGTAAACAGAGGTGACACAGAGAGACCTATAGGATAGGCTCTAACTTCACTGTATTAATAGTCCAGAGTAAGAGATTTTGGATCCGACTAAGCGGGAAACCGGCAAGGTATAATTCACATTATATAGAGACTACTCTGCCATCACTATACCGGGTAGGTTCCAGGGAATAAAAAAATGGAGATTTACACTAGGACATGGGTCTTTCTTTCCAGTGCCTCTAGCTTCTCCTTGCCCCTTTCCTACTTGGTTCCTAAGCCTTTGGTTATCTTAACAAGAATACTAAGGAGACAAATCTGCCATGGTGGATATAATGATGACAACAAAGAGGATTTACGTAGGAAATGGGTAAAACTATTGGGTGGTTCTACAGGAGTCAGGGGAAAAACACAGGAGTTAAGAACCACTGGGTTATATTTTGAAAAGTTTAAGTAAGAAATTGAGAGATTGGGAAGGCAGAAGTTTGGGGATGAATAGCTGCCATCCATACAAAGAATACTGAGAGTAGAAGAGTTGAAAAATAAATATTTAACAGTAGTCCCGACTATCTTGAAACTCTTACCAGAAAAACAAAGCATGGTGGAGATGATGTTGAAATTGAAAATGTGGTTTATGGGAGAATGCACAGCTCAGAAATTGGGGTTTCAGACTGAGACCCAGACATGTGTGTTGACTATAATGAAAAAAAGTATAAAAAAAAGTCCTTGGGAATTTACATTAGTCAATAAATACTGAGGTATTTAGAGATACAAAAAGAGATCCTACAGTCAAGAAGCCTACTTTTTTTTTTATTAAAGATTTTCATTTATTTATTTGAGAGAATGCAAGAGCACGAGTTGGGCATAGGGAGAGGGAGAAGATGACTCCTGCTGAGCAGGGAGCTGGACACTGGGCTCAATCCCAGGACCTGATATTATAACCTGAGCTGAAGGCAGATGCTTAATCGCCTGAACCACCCAAAGGCCCCAAGGAGCCTAAATTTTAATAGGACTGACAGATGTAACATTTTTGTAAAAATATAAAATAGTTTCAGGTACTATTAAGTAAACAAATCAGAAAAATATGGAGTCTCCTCTAGCTAAAGTAGCTGGAGAAGACTTCTCTAAAGGCACTTTCTGAACTGAGTATTGAATAATGAGATGACAGCACATCACCCCACACAGAAAAGCAGAAGGACACAAGGCTAAGATATAAAAACCCTAGGACAGTGAATATTTGAGGAACACAAGGAAGGCCTGTGAAGCCAGAATGTACTGAATAAAGGAAATGAGGTCGAAGACTTAGGCAAAAGCCAGATAGTACAATCTTAGAGGTCACAGGAAAGAGTTTAGATTTCCTTCTGGTTATAATGTGAAGTACTAGTAGGTTTTAGGTGAGAAATGACATCTATTTTGTTTTAGAAAGATAACTCTGGCTGTTATATGGATAAGCTTCAGGCGGTGGCAGTTGAGGTTGGGGGTAGGGGTTGTAAAAACAGAGCAAATTGTTTAGAGGCCATTTGGACAGGACAAGCTAGCGACTCAGGGGAGGAACATGTCGGGAAGTAGAGGTGTGAAATGGGAAATCAAGAGTTTTGTGTTGGCCATGATAAACTAATATGCCTATTAGACATCTACATGAGGAAATCACAACTAAAAGGAAAGGTCTGGGAGAGAGAAATAAATCTGAACATCATCAGCAGCACAGAGATGTTCATTGAAGTGAGCCTGTATAAAGAGGAAAAGGTGAAGAACAGAGCCCTGAACAATTTTAACATTTAAAAGTCTGGCAAAGAAAGAGAAACAAGAAAAGAAAACTGAGGATAAGCAACCCTGAACAGAAAATGTATTAACAGTCAAATAGTTAATATACTGATGAGAGGTCAATAAAAAATTTTAAAAATATATCGTTAGTTTTGCAAGGTAAGGAAAACTGGTGACTTTGATAAAATTCATTTAGTATTATAATGAGAATCACTGAGGAGGGCTGAGTGAGCAGCAGGAGAAGTGACTGCATACAGGCTCCCTGCCTGCTATTCTCTCTATAAAAGGGGTTTGACTCCAATGAACGAGAAATTCTTCCACTCATGTGCCCTGGATGCCATCTGTTTCATCTTCTCTTGTACTTTACCCCTCTAATAATCCCCTTCTACTCCTGAAATCTTGGCTTCTCACTGTTGTAATTAAATACTCTTATTAGCATAATATGGCTTGATTTTCACCAGTCTGAAAATGTTTCCCTTAATCCTACCTCCCTATTACAGTCACTGCCCAAACTTTCTGTTTTCCTTCATGTCCAAATTATAAGATGAAAATTGTTTTTTAATCTACGTCAAATGTATCAAAATGTCTCAAAAGACTACCATTATCCTTAGAAGGAGGGCAGTAACATGATCCCCTGAGACTCTGTTATCCACTATGGGGGTCAGACAGGATGCAGAAGTGCACAAGTCCTAACATAAACAGGGGTTAGGAATTCACAAGGATCACCATGATAAGGACCAGAGAAAAAATAAACTACTTCATGATTAGAATGTACTCTTGTAAGTCCATAGAAACCACAGTCATCTGAGGAAGAGGAAATGTTGGCACCTGAAGTAAGCACCCAAAGGACCCAGGACTGGAGTATATTCATGGACTCAAGGCTACCACAATCTCCACTATGGTGGCTGACCATGTGGTAATTATAAATTAGAGTAGAGAATGCCTAAAACTCCTGTGCTAAATTCTTAACCAGTTACAAATCAGCAAGAAAAAAATGCTTAAATTTCTTTTTAAAAAATCAGTTTGAGGGGCGCCTGGGTGGTTCAGTGGGTTGGGCCGCTGCCTTCGGCTCAGGGTCCTGGGATCGAGTCCCGCATTGGGCTCTCTGCTCGGTGGGGAGCCTGCTTCCCTCTCTCTCTGCCTGCCTCTCCGTCTACTTGTGATTTCTCTCTGTCAAATAAATAAAATCTTTAAAAAAAAATATCAGTTTGACAGACCACACACCAGGAAATCAAAATAGTTTGGAGGAAGTCCCTCTGCGAGGATCTGTAGTAAAAACCTTAAGAGTCTTGTCCTTCATCTTAAATTTGAGCAATCTCTACTTTGCACGACTAGTAAAGTTCATTAATCGGCATTAAGTTGGATAAAAGACAACCACTGCTGCCCTCAGAATGAAAATGGGAACGATGAAAAGCTTCAGGTATGCTGCAGCCACTTAGATAAGCCCCTCAGCAGGAGAGTTTACAGGAGATATAATCAAGTATCCTACTCCTTTTAGGCTACTATAACAAAGTTCAATCAACTAAGTAGGCTCACAACATAAAATTATTTCTCACAGTTCTGGAAGTCTAATATCAGCATGCTAGCATGGTCCAGTTCTAGTGAGAAGCTTCCAGACTGCAGACTGCTGACTTCTTATATCTTCACATGGAAGAAAGACAGCAATGGAGCTTTCTGGAGTCCTTTTATAAGGGCACTCACGACATTCATGAGGGTTCCACCCTAATGACCCTAATTCCACCCTCCCTAATCACCCTAATTACCCTAATTCCACCCTCCCTAATTACCTCCCAAAGGGCTCATCTCTTAATACCATCACTGGGGATTAAGATTTCAATTTGTGAATTTCTATAAACATTCAGTCCATTGCATCAGATTTATATTTTCTGCCAGAAACAACCCCAAAACCAAACTATACCAGGTTTGAGAATAGGCCTAGCAATTTGCTTTTATTGTGACAGCATAGGTCATATGCAGGATGACATTCACTATGGATCTAACTCTGGTCCTTCCCACACCTGAGAAGGCCCACAAAATGCCCCACATTTATATTAGTTGCAGCAGAGGCACATTGCACGGCTAACTGAAGCTTTAGCGGGGGGGGGGGTGAGAAACAACTCAATGAATGAGCTATCATCTTATCCCTAGCAGAGATTTATTAAATCAAAACAATGGATGTCTGATGACCATGTACTGACAGGAATTTGGAAAAATACAAACAGGTAGATTTAGGCAGTACTCCCACAGAGAGCAAAAGTAATGCCATTTGACCCTTTAGAAAGGAGTAAATGGGGTTTATGTGGGGAATGGCAGAATGTTGATGGCTGGAAAATAAAAGAAGTTTCCAAATAGCAGGAATAGTGTGCAGCCCTTAATTAGTTCTCTAGAGGAAAATGTAAGGGTCTTAACAAACTAACACCTTCTTTGCTCTGCTCCACTTCCCTTATTTCCTCTTTCTCCAACTTCTAAGAAAGGGTCTTCTTGCATAGTACTAAGGCCTTCCACAGGACATTCAGGTTAACTGGGAGAAGGACTTCCTCAATAAAAGAAAACAGAAGTTTACATTGGGAAAAAAAAGAAATCACAAGCAGGGGAAAAAGATATACTAGGTTGAGCTTTGCAAACAGATGCACTGTCTGGGAGAAGCAGCTGTCATCCACATGGAGGGTGAAGCAAAGAGGCAATAAGGGGATGGGGAGGTTTAAAGTGCAACTGCCATTTATTACCAATGTACTTCCTCCTTCTGGATATTTTCTAAGAGACAGATTACATCAGAAACTAGAATTTCTTTTGATTATAGCTTTCCTTAGGACTACTGTTTCTTCAAATGTGATTCATGTGGGGGTTAAGGCCCCAATTTTATGTGGGTTATATTTTTGATAATATAAGTAAGATAAAATATGGACCTAAACTAGTCTGTAGCCTTGGTGATTTTGAGACTAGGACAGGATGAAGAAATATTTAGAATATACAACAGAAAAATCACCTTAGATATTAAAAGGAGAAGGGGGAGAAATAGTCTAGGATGTTTACCAGGCTTAGCTGATTGGTTCAGGGACAACTACGGGGAGTAGGGAAGAAAAACAATAAACTAAAGAAAACCAATAGGCAATGAGATATCAATGTTCAGAGCTCATGGCAGAGTGATAGCCAGAGATTTCCTTGCATGGAGATAAAAAATAAACTCATGGGATGAGATGAGATTCTCTAAGTAGATTAATCAATCAGGATCCCAACAGGAATTCAAGGCCATCTTGAGATTGTTAATTGGCCAATTGTTAACTGAAAATCTAAAATGTTAGCTACAACTAATGTTGTTCAGATAATGTAGCAGTAAAAAATGGAAGGAAAAAAATCACCTAATGATATAAATTGTAACTGCTACACTCTTCATTTCTGTAGCAGGTCACAAGGCCCATGCTGATAATCATAGCAAACGTGCTATCATTCTGTGCTCTCCTTACTCTCTGCCAGCCTCTTTAACTAAACAGGGTTTGGATCTGGCAGTGTGGTATCTTCATTCCCATAAATTCTAAGCCATTGGTGGTCATGTCTTCCTTGGGTCAGCACAATTTCCTGAGGACTGCTAGGTAACGAAGTATCTAGGTAAGGAAGTATCAAGTGGTACCAGTGATATGACAGAGATTTGAACATAGTCCCTTTTCCTTTATTCCATAACAGCAATCTAATTTCTGCCTGGTAACTGTGATAAATCATCTAGGGTAGAATTGTGACCTTCACTCTCTCCACCTGATGTTTTAGCAGCATGAGAAACTCAAAATGTCCAGGGAACAGTCCCAGCTTCCAATTTATTGGAAACATGCTGATGTCTCCTCATGAAGCATACCTTTCTTAAGTACCATACCCTTCAAACTCATTGTACTATATACTCTCCGAAGCAGAAAGCATAAATTCTTCTAATGTATAATTAAGAGTAACCGCAAGAGGGGTCACTCCCACTCCTATGCCTTAACTCTCAATATTATATATTCCCTGTATGGAGCCTAACCTGACATTGGCTACTGGTTTAAGACCTACATCTCATCCTGTAAGAATATCAACCTCCTCTCCCATTGTATTTCCTTGTTTGCACTATAACTTGAGGCTTTAGCAGATCATCTGCTTCTAGATGAGACATGTAGTAAACACTAGTGCATTCTGGAGTTGTGGACCAATTGCCAAGAAATGTGATGCTAGTCAGATAAGATTCATATGGAAGGGGTGCCTCGGTGGCTCAGTCATTAAGCGTCTGCCTTCAGCTCAGGTCATGATCCCAGGGTCCTGGGGTTGGGCTGTCTACTTAGCGGGAAGCCTGCTTCTCCCTCTCCCACTTCCCCTGCTTGTGTTCCCTCTCTCTCTCTGTCAAATAAATAAATAAAATCTTTTAAAAAAAGGTTAAAAAAATATATATATATGCAAGAAAATTACAGTTGATAAAAGCTATTTTACAAATTCATGAATGGTGCTGCTAGGAGAAGCACTGCAGGCAAGCTGCCTGAATAAGCTGGACACAGCAATGATAAGAGCCAAAATCAGTCTTGGCAGAAAAGCCATACATGCTATAGTCATTCTATACAAATGTTGTCAGATACCACACCTCTTCAAACTTGTCAGCCCACACACCTGTCCCCCAATCTACTTTTTTTTTTTAATTTTTCAATTTTTCATTGAAAATTTTTCTTCCCATGTCCCTGATAAGCCAACTAATTTGCTAAACACTACCAACACTACCACTGTAGATCTGCTTCTCAAGTCATCTCTCTTCATACATGCAGTGGACAACTAGATGGCCACATTAAGATGCTTTCGTTTCACTTCCAGTAAGACTAGAGTTCAATATCCAGCCATTTCCTCATTTTTCTTGCTCTGGAAGATGGTGTCCCTGTGCATCAGAACAAGAAAGAAAGAAAGACAGACACAAAGGAAAGATAGAAAGAATCTGGTTCCTCGATAATAGTGTTGAGCCACTGAATTGACCTTCCTTGGAAATGTTTTGTCTATTTGCAAGATAAACATGGAAGGGCTTCTTTGCAAGGTAACAGATTAAAAAATATGGAAATGACTGAATGAAAGAGGTAGGGCAAGGGCAGAGAGGATCTCACCTTTCTAATCTACAAATTTGAGAACCCTGAAGCGGCAGGGAAGGGGAAGGTAATTAGAATATAAAATTAATAAAATTGGAGCCTCTTACTGAATATTTTCTAAAAGATTAAAGGAGTGAAACTGGGACAAATATAGGATTATGGATGGTTCTTTTTACCCAAGTATATGCTTTAAGCTTTTATGTAGAGGCTGTTAAATCCAAGAATCGTGGGGTTAAGCAGAACATAAACTCCAAACACCAAGTATTGTCTAAATGTAAGAGTAACACTATAGACTCTTCGCCACCACTGCAGCATTGGCATCATCTGGGAGTTTACTAGAATTACAAAATCTCATACTCTACCACTAAGTTCAGCTTAATCAGAATCTTGCTTTTTAACAAGATTCCCAAGTGATTCATAAGCACATTAAATTTTGAGAAACATTTTTTAAGACAAAATTTTGGATGCAGTTATTATATATGGAATTGACAAGAAGAAAATAGACTGAAAGCTTATTAAGTTCTTAAGGAAAATGTATTCCCATTGGGTTTTTTATTACTTGCTGCTTCATGTAAACTCATTGATACAGAAGGGATAGGTTTTGAATGGAAGAGGCTTAAACTTATTTATAACCACTTTTCTATTAGTATAGTAAATATATTTGGATTTTAAAGTATGAAAACTATAAGGAGCATTAGCATTTGAATTCTGAGCATCTTAATTCTGTAAGAGGAGGAAACAAGTATAGAGGCTTCAGAAAATACAATGTTTGAATAACTGCTTAAGAAGACAATACAGTAAATATCACATGAAAGGTACATTATTAACAAAAGAAAGCAATTCACTGTTAATAGTCAGGCACTATCCACGTACTAGGAATAAAAATACGAATGGCTTAATCCTTGCCTTAAGGAAACACACAGTCTAATCTAACTGTAAATCAGGTTTCAGAACAAAATGAGTAGGAACAAACAAAGAATATACCTTTGATAGTCTGTGGCATGCAGTTCCCCAAACCTAGGAAGAAGCCTCACAGTGGGCTTTTTTAAAATTTTACTTTAACTTTCTGGCATACATTTTCCTTCTGTTGACAGCACCACAAATCTCCCCCATTTTCCACATAAATAGTTTAAGTTAAGCTATACCAATGTTCCAGGGTAAGCATGAAATACAGGCCCAAACAAAGCACATGTAACAGACTATACTATTGCTTCCAGCCATCATGTTCACCCTTCTCCCAACTCTGGAAAAAGAATATATATGCCTTTTGTCATAGAACCTGAAGTGTCACCCTGTAGGTCAAATATACTGGAAGGGAAGAAAACACTGTCTATAGTTTAAGTTTGGGAAACCAGAAAAAGATGATTCCATCTGTAGTAATAGAAATGTCAGTAAGTGAAGAGCATTGGGAAAGAAGATGAAGAATTCAATTTTAGATAATGAGATTTAATTTAAAATAATATTTATTATTTCTTTTTTATTGTAAAAGTAATGCCTGGTTTTGTAGATAATTTTGAATACAGGGGGAAATGGAAGGAAGACATTTACAGTAACCCTGTTAACATTTTGATATACTTCCTTCCAAGCTTTTCTCCCCCCAACACATAAATATATAAAACCAAAGTGGGATTAAAATATATGCACATTCTTATGTCCTCCCATTTCTATTTAACATTATACGTAAGTATTCTAATGTTAAAAAAAAAAGTGAATATAGGATTTATAATGTCTACATACACAAATATGTATTTTAAAATTTATGTAACTTTCTAATTGGAAGATTTCCCACTACTTTTATAATTACAAATATAACTACAATAAGAATATTTATATTGAAACCTGGATATGCCTCTAATAATTTCTTAGGACAAAAGTCTAGAAATGGAATTATCAGGCGACATAAGACGAAGTACTTTAAGGCAATGTAGAGATTCACAGTGATTTCTCAAGAAGGTCTTTCAGGTAAAATGTCAACAAGAATAAAGTTATGTAACTCTTCTATTCTCTCACACCAAATACTTTCACAAAAATTACATATTCTACATAGACACATATGTATGTATCAAATTATTAAGGAAAACTGGAAAACTCTATTAAACAGTCTGTAACATAATATGTCAGGGAAGGCAGTCTGTCAGGAGGCACGCTAAAGAGAGAATCTGCTACACCGAATTTTCTTCCTAGGTGGTCTGTAAGCAAAAAGCCAGCCAGCACAGAGGAGTTTTACATTGTACCAAGCAACAAAACAGAGAAATAGTACCCAATATACGCAGAGAAAATGCAGCCAGAAAAGGGGGACGCTGCTCTGAAGACTCACACTAACCCTACTCTCAGGGAGGAAAAAAAAGAAAAGAAAAGAAAAGAAAATTCTTAAAAACTAGAAGATTAATTAAATATTCTTGAGCAATTCTCAAGAGGATATTGCATCTGTACTTACAAAACAAGAAAGAAGCTAAGTTCTGTGGAGGCTCGATAGAGATTTTAAAACGCAAGGCATGATCTGCTCAATTAAAAAAGTACGATGGAAGGACTGAGACTCACGTTGAATACAGCTGAAAACCAAATTAATCAGATGAAGAAAACCCCAAGATAGCCATTTCAGATGGGGAAAGAAGTAAAAGTGACGAAAGTAAGTATTAAGAGAGACTCACCCAGTGCTCGGAGCGAGCGTAGCTCCCACCACACAGGTTTTCCTCCGTGGCTGCCAACCCGTCGCCACCCCGGAGCATGCCGGGACGCTGGAGGGCGGACGGCCTGGCTCCACCTTGGCCCGCAGTCTTCCCCTGGCTTCTCCCGGCTTTGGGCTCCGGGATGCCCCACTTGGCACCTGCCGCTGGCGTCTGCAATGACGGAGTGGGAAACCTTGGAGATAGTGGTGTGTTAGGAAACTCAAGTTGTTTATATCGGGTGTTACAGCTCTCGAGGCATTCTCTTTTTTTTTTTTTTTTTTTTTTTTTATATTTGGGTTTTGTCTCTTTATTAGATTTGTGAAAGATTGCTTGATTCTTGGCTTTTCCAAATATTCTTATCTGGGGTGCCTGGGTAGCTCAATTGATTTAAGGATCTGACTTGATTTTGGCTCAGGTCAAGATTTCAGGTTCCTGGTATCAAGCCCCACCTCGGATTCTCCTTTGAGTATGAACCTTGCTTGGGATTCTCTCCCCCCACCCCCAAATATTCCTGTATCTAGTATTTGTTGAATAAATGGTGATAGTGAACATCCGTTATCTTTTTGTGAACATCAAACTTAATTCTGCAACATTGGAACATTAAGTATAGTGTTTAACATAAAGTTTTCTATATGAGTTTTCGCCAATTTAGTTATTAGGGCTCCTCTGTGAGAGGAATGTTTAAGTTTGTTCCTCCCTTTTCTACTGAATTGTTTCTCTTGTTCTTATTAATTTATAAGGATTTTATGAAATTCTGGGTACTAATCATTTCTCAGGGATATAGATTAGAAATATCTTCTCCCTGATTGTAGCTTGTCTTTTTACTCTCTTCATTGTATAATCTGATGAAAATAACCAGAATTTTAATATAATTTGATGTCTTTTCTTTAATGGTTCATGCTTTTTAGATCTTACTTAAGCAATGCTTCTGTATCCTAAGATCATCAGTTATTTTGCCCTACTGTCATAATTTTTATACATTTATCACCTATACTTTAGTATTTAATTCACTTGAAATTTATTTGCATATATCAGTGAGGTAATTGTCAGATATTATTCTTTCCAGGTGAATAAACCAGTTGTCACAGAATCATTTATTGAAAACTCATCCTTTCCCCATTGATCTGAAAGGTAATTCTGCAATATTGGAACATTAAAATACAGTGTTTAACATTAAAGTAGGATGTTTGCTGTAGGAATCTACCAGGAATTTATATTCTTTTTTTTAAATATTTTTATTTATTTATTTGAGAGAGATCCCAAGTAGGGAGAGAGGCAGGCAGAGAGAGAGGAGGAAGTAGGCTTCCTGCCAAGCAGAGAGCCAGATGCCAGGCTTGATCCCAGAACCCTGAGATCATGACCTGAGCTGAAGGCAGAGGTTCAACCCACTGAGCCACCCAGGCAACCCAGGAATCTACATTCTTTATCACAGCAAGGAAATTCCCTTTTATTTCTTTCATGAAAATACTTATAAAATACTTATTTTACATCTTCTGAGGTTAAAATGTCTTCCCTCCTTTTAATGTGATATATTACAAAAATTGATTTTTTAAAAATATTAAAGCAACCATTCATTGCTTGGACACTCTCAGCTTTGTCTTTCTCTACCTCCGTCTCTCTCTTTTCTCTCTCTCTTTCTTTGCCCTTCCTCCCTCCCTCCTGCTGTTTGGTTACACTTGAGTTTAATGCTTAATATTTTCTTTAGGAGTCTTGCATTTATGTTTATGTATGAAATCAGCTTATACCTTTCTTTCTCATCTTCATTGAACTATGCTATCAAGGTTAAGTCAGCCTTGTAAAATGAATTAGGAAATAAACTCTTTTTTAACTTGAAAGAGTTGGTATAAAATTACTAACTCAAATCATTCCATTTTTGGAAAAACTTATTAGTAAAATTTTTTAGGCTGAAGTTTTCTTTGTGGAATAATTTTAAACTACAGATTTAATCCTGTTAAGGCCACAAAACTTTTCAAATATCCATTTCTATCCATTCTCATATACACTTTCACCATTTACTTTGGTGAACTATATTTGTATAGAAATATGTCCTCTAAGTTTTCAAGTTTTTTGTCATGAAGATGTTTTTACTATTTTCTATTATCTTTTTATCACCTTTTATTTTGTATGTACATCCCTTTTTACATTAGTTGTTTTTGCTTCCTTCTTTTTATCTGAGATTATCCTGAGATGTGTGAATTTGATCAGTTTATTTGGTTGTTTTGTTTTTTGTTTGTTTTGGAGGGGTTTGGGGAGGCAATATATGGTTTGGTTTATCCTTTCTGTGTTTGTTTGATTTTATTAATTTTCTCCTATATTTATATTTTTCTTTCCTTGAGATTTTTCTTCCTTTAAGTTTATTTTGCTCTTCCTTGTCTAACTTAAGTGGGTAATTTGCTCCTTAATTATCAACCCTTATCTTTTTTCTAATTTAAGTATTTTAAAGCTATGAATGTCCCTCTGATTACTGCTTACCTGCACTCTATAAGCTTTGATAATTGGTATTTCCAAAATATTTTCTAATTTCTAATATAATACCACCTTTGATCTATGATTTATTTTGATTTGTAATTTTTACTTTCATAATATTATCCCAACTATTAAATTATCTTTTTCAATACACACAAAGACAGTTTCCATGCTTTCCCTAACTTTCTAGTTTTCTACCTTCCTCAATTTTTGACCTGATTTTTTTTCCTTTCTTCCTTGCCAGCTTATCAAAACACTGAAGATAATTCTTCAAAATATGTATATGTACATGTATATCTATATCTATATCTATATCTGTATCTATATCTATATGTATGGTTTAGAGAGGAGGGGGCAGAGGGCGGGAGAAAGAGAGAATCTTAGTCAGTCTCCATGCCCTGCAAGGAGCCAACACATAGCTCAATTTTACAACCCTGAGATCTTAACCCAATTCAAAATCAAGAGTCAAGTTCTCAACCAATTAAGCCACCCAGGCACACTTCACAATATTTTTTACCCAATACTTTAGGTTGTTTTTAAAGGAATAGCCAATCAGATTATACATTTCTTATTTTGTGGTTACAGATACTTTAAAGTTTTTAAATTATTTTGTGTGTAAGATGTGTATTTTGTGATAAGGTACTGGCATGGTTTGTTAGTGCTGTTGCATTATTTTATTATTTTTCCATGAAAATAAGACATTTAGTTTGAAGAAAATAAGAAAAAAAATTTAAAATGCTCATTGTCTAATTAATGATAGACATTTTCAGGATCCCCTTTGATTGGTTATTCCATTGACATGTTAGTTTTAAACAAAAGGTTGTCCATTATAATAGAAAAATAAATATCTACCAAAAAATAAAAAATAAATTTGCTTATATATAAAATCTTTATGAGGAATATAGGTCTTAAAGCTTCAGAAAGTGGATTTTTAGGAATGTTTGGGATCATTTTTAAGATCAATGGTATGCCTTATATTAAAAACAAATCCTAGGAGACTCTGTAACTCAGAGGTTAGAGCACTAGTCTTGTAAAAACAAATCCTCTTAAACTAAAAAAAAAAAAAAAAAAAAAAAAAAAAGCAGAGAGAAAAATAAGAAATAATGAATTTTTGTTTCATTTAAAATTAGCATTCAGAAAAGTGACAAAATATTCATATTAATTACACTAATGTATGGGAGAAAATATTTTGAAAAATTGATATTCTAACATTATGTATTTCTCTTTTATGACATAATAAATTCCAACCTTACCAGATAAGATATAACAAATGAAATGGAATTGAATAGTGTCCAACCTGCAAATGTCATGAGTAATACTTCACATTTCCAAATTATAAGTATCGGGATCTTTAGGGTCATAAGCCCTTTTTAATGACATAAAATATTCAAGAAAGATTTTAAAGAAAAAAGGTTTTTTAGAAAAGATTAAAAACTGTTCAACATTAACTGTAAAACTTTTTCTGCAATAAGGTTTGCACATTTCTTAAATATTCCGGTGGTAGGCAAAATAATTGTCCCCCAAAGATGCCTACATCTTAATGTATGGAAACTGTGACTATGTTAGGTTATGTGGCAAAGATGAATTAAGATTACAAATGGTGGTAAGATTTCTAATCAAATGACCTTTAGAGAGGGAGATTACTTTGGATAATCTGGGTGGAGCTATTATAACTGAGGTCTTAAAAACACAGTAGATGAAATCAGAAAAGGAGCCAAAGTCAGAGAAGGACTTGAAAATGTAAAGCTGCTGGCTTTGAAAATGGAGAAAGGGGCCAGGAGCCAAGGAAAGCTGGTAGGCTCTGAAATCTGGGAATGTGAAGAAAATGGATCTCCCCTATAGCCTCCTAAAACAAAGCAGCCTTGCTTATATCTTGACTTTAGCCCAGTGATACCCATTTCAGACATCTGATCTAACTATATAACAATAAATTTATATTTTGTAAGCTACCAGATTGTGATCAATTATTACAGTAGCCATATGAAACCAATATAATTCAAATTCTTTAAATGCATTAAGATAATTTGTAAAAAACAGCTGATATATTCTATCTGAAATGGTTATAATTAAAGACACTTAAAACTGATAAATTTATATATAATGAGTGCACCAACTTTCTGCACTCCTACCAAATTTAATTGACATTAGATATTATTTTTATGTTTGATCCATAAATTGCTACCGACACTGTCTTTCCATATGAAAATCTAGTCGGTGGGGCGCCTGGGTGGCTCAGTGGGTTGAGCCTCTGCCTTCGGCTCAGGTCATGATCCCAGGGTCCTGGAATTGAGCCCCGCATCAGGCTCTCTGCTCAGCAGGGAGCCTGCTTCCCTTCCTCTCTCTCTGCCTGCCTCTCTGCCTACTTGTGATCTCTGTCTGTCGAATAAATAAATTAAATCTTTAAAAAAAAAAAAGAAAAAATCTAGTTGGGAAAATATAATGTATCAAGCTAATTCTCATGGGAACACCTTAAATTTAAGTTGCTGCTGGTTAAATTGGACATGAGCCTTTTAAAACAAGCTAAGAATAGTTCATCTAAAGAGCTATAATTTTGAGAATTCACGATGGAATTTGTTGTCACCAAGGATTCAAATAACAATTTTTGAACAACCACAAAAAAATTCCTTTCATTTTTAAATTTCTGAACCAGAGACTTCATTATCCTGCCAGGTTAATACTTTCAGAGGTCTATAATTCTCTTAGAAAAGAGAGTAAATGCTCAAATTTGTATTTTAGAAAAATAAGATGTAGCAATATAGGAAATATAGGAAACAATTAGGACTTCGGTCAAGATAACTCTGTAAGTTCATGCTTTTGGGTAACTCCATGGTTCCAACCACATACTGATGATATACAAAGTTAAAAAAAATAAATAAAGACCCAAGCGGGCACAAAAATAAGATCTTCTTCACCATAGACCATACAAACAAAGTAAGAAGTAGACAGAAGTAATTAGTCTGCTGAAGGCAAGATATGGAAAAAGTAGGTGAAGCTGGGATTTGGCTCACGTAGAAACATGGGTTTAAAATACATCACATTTGGTAGGAGGATTCCTTGAAATCAGAGGATGTTGTGGATTCTGAGATACTGATAATACAGGGACAGCTTCAAACCTAGAAAACCCAGGAATATACAAACAGCATCAGGAGGAAACAGGAAAGAATTTGGGAACTGGAATGCAAGAGCTCTAACGGTGCCTTGGTGCAGAAGACATTTCAGGATTTGGTTATAGATTTGAACTGCAGTAAATGGAAAACCATTAGACAAGGATAATGAGGAGAGAAAGAGTGAGAATGAAAAGAAGGGCAGTGGGAGGGCAAAGAAGAAGAGGGAGGAGTAGTGGAAAAGCGGAAAAGGGATGGGAAGAAAGGGAAAAGTAGTGGAAGAACAGGAAGAAAAGAAGAGAGAGAAAGGGAGGGAGATGATAGAAAAACATTTAAACAATTGCCTAAAATATATAACAAGAAGTCAACCTCAAATGAGATTAAAATAATATTAAAAGCATGCTTTTTGTGCATTTTTAAAAAGATTTTTATTTATTTATTTGAGAGAGAGTGTGCACAAGCAGTGGGAGCAGTAGGCATAGGGAAAGGGAGAAACAGGCTCCCTGCTGACCAAGGAGCCTGATTCAGGACTTGATCCCAGGACCCTGGGACCATGACCTGAACCAAGGGCAGGTGCTTAGCCAAATGAGCCACCAAGATGCCCCTGAAAAACATGCTTTAAAAAATAAGTTTAGGATGCTAAAAACCCCCATTAACATCCATACAAATATAATTGGCATGAGGATATGAAAAGAACAAATTCTAAATTCTAGGTGAAAGATCGCTATTAAAATGCAAAGGTCTACACCTAGAATAAAATCCAGATTAAACACAGAGAAAAAAAAATAAGTGAAACAAAAGAAAAAATCATTCAGAGGAAAAGAGAAAAAGATTTTTTTTAGAAAAAGGGGAGGAAAGAATATTGCAGGACATGGAGGTTAGATAGATGGAGAGCCTTCAATAAACAACTAATATGTATTCCAGAATTATAAAGTGGTGCTGGACTGATGGTGCCCTCAGATGATATCAAAAGCAAGTTCCAAACTTTGAGGAGAAACCCATATCCATTCTCACTGACCTATCGCATATAAAGTTTCAATAAAAATAAGGTTGCAGTCAAAATCTACAAAACAAACAAGGAAATAAGATACCATGAGGGAGAGAATAGAAACAAAGAAGCAAATGAATAAAATTCCAAGTCTTTAGCTGTAGGAATGACTGGAAAACAGAGTATTCACATATTTAATATGCTTAAATGAATAAATGGATTAGAAATGCAAACAAAGCTCAAGTACAAGAAAATTATCTGATGAAGAAACAAACAGAACTTCTAAAGAGGGAAACACATAATTATTTAAATAAAAAATTAATGGGCATGATTAACAGCAATTTAGGCATAGATAGATACAAAGAAGATTACTGTATTGAAGACACAAATGAAGAAATTATTTGGAATATGGCACAGACAGACATATGTAGAAAATGTTAAGGAGGGACATGTGGGTGGCTCAGTCAGTTGGCTCAGGTCATGAGGATCAAGTCCCACATCGGGCTCCCTACTCAGTGGGGAGTCTGCTTCTCCCTCTCCCTCTGCCTACTGCTCCCCCTGCTTGTGCACGCTCTCGCTCTCTCTCTTAAATAAATAAGTAAAATCTTAGAAAAAAAAGAAAGAAAGGAAGAAAGAAAGAAATGCTAAGGAATGGTTAGGAGACACAATGAAATGAAAAATAGGTGTGTGTTTATTTACATATATAAAATATATATAAAATTGGCATATATAAATATATAAATACCATATATATATGCAGACATACAGAAATGCAGATAGCCCAGCAAATCCCAAGGAGAGTGAATAGGAAAAACAAATACAAATTATAGCTCATAATAGTGAAATGTCAGACAATTACCTTCAAAGGAATGACAAAACCATGGAGAGCAGTTTATATTAAAGTCTTGGGAAAATATATGCCAGCACTAACCAAAACACTAACCAAATAAATTGGTTTAATAACTTAATATCAGGCAAAACAGAATTTAAGGAAAAAGAGGATATATATAATGTCAACTCCTAACAATAATTTTTAAAAATTCACCAGGAAGTTTAAAAATCTCAAAACTATAGGATTCTCTAAGTGGATTTTGGGCATGGGGATGAAAAGACTGCAGTGTGAAGTCTGATGAGGAAGTTAAGGAAAGAAGATTGTCAGTTGGGTGTGGTGTTAGGAAATTCAGTGGTGGTCTTCAAGAGCTAATGTTCCTGAGCTGACAGAAGAGTAAACCAGATTGCATAGGAGGAAGAGTGAAGAGATACGAAAGTGGGAACTTCAGCACTAGGTCTGGGACAGAAGGAGAGCTATTACAGAAGTTGGAAAGGTACATGGGGCCAAGAGCCTTATTTATGCATTTTTAACTTGGACATATTTTGGACAAAAGCTTAGATTTTGTGATCTTTGCTTGGCATGTGTAACATTAAAATGATACTTTTAAGAAAAAGAAACTCTTTAGAGTCAAGTCTTGGGTCATGTGCTGCTTTGTTAGTGGGAATGCAGGGAAGAAAGTCAAGAAGATGTTGGAGAACCACGCTTACACAATATGGCCTCCTACTGCCCTGTGATACTTATCTGGCAAACTGGCTCCATGGGTGTCCAGGTACTGAGCAGCGAGACGAGCAACTTCTCTTTCAAAGAAACAGGTGGTAAAGCTGGAAGCAAGAGATTATTAAGGGATTATTGTGTCCTTTCAAAATCCATATGTTGAAGTCCTAACCCCTGGTATCTCAGAATGTGACCATATGGAGAAAGGGTCATCTAAAATGGAAGTAAAAATAAGGTCATTCGTATGGGACAAAGTCTAATTTGCCTGGTGTTTTTATAAGAAGAGATTAGGAGACCAACATACACAAAGGGAAGACCATATGAAGACACAGGGAGATGTGAATCTGCAAGGAAAGGAGAGAAGACACTGTAGAAAATAATCATGAGAACGACTTGTCTCAGATTTCCAGCTTCTGTAATTGTGAGGACAAAAATTTTGTTCTGTTGTTTAAGCTACTCAGGTTGTGGTACTTTGTTACCACAGCTCTAGCAAATGAATACAGAAGTGTAGGATGAAAAGATGGAATCCTGAACTCATTCCCTTCCTAAATCCCCAAGCATGATTATTTATTATTTTTTTCAATTTATGATGTGATAGGACATTGCAACCAAGCTTATGGTCAGTCTAGAGATCAGAACCAGAGATTTAGATCAGTAGATCATGGAGGCTGACCTTGGAAGTCCCAGAAAGATGTAAATTCAGAGTCACTCTTTCCACTGTATTGGAGATTAACTTTTACTCTATTTCTTAGTCTTGAGTTGTATTCAGAAATGTTGTGTACAACCCAGTGCATCAGATGGAGTTATGTTTAGATCATAGTGTTGCCCAAATAACACAAACAATTTTAAATTCTCAGGTCAAAGAATAATGTCCCCATTCTACTTAAGAACTCAGAGATAATAACTGATGCTTTCAAAGAAATTGAAGTCCAAAGAATGTAAACCTTCCCTCCTAGTTGTCACAGAGAAATAAAAATATTGTGTAAGTAAAAATCATTAGAAAAGTAAAATCAAAATCCAAAAAGCTGTTTATTTGTTCAGAAACATTAAAGTCTAAAAATAAATATTAACCTTTTACACAAGTGAGATTTCCAATAATTTCAGATATTCTTGAGGATAGCTTTCATAATTAAAATAAATGTAAATGGCAGTTTTTCGATACTCACTAAACTATCCTAGGCTTTGAAATTAAATCTCATTATGTTTGAATCATGAACTTGTAACTTATCATGGTGTAACGTTTTATAAAATACTTTACTTCTCTGACTTCCAGTGTTCTTGATGTGCAAGAATAATAATGCAAACCATCCATGATGTTATAAAAATCAAATATAATAGCTTATGAGAAACCATTTTGTTAACTGTCAGGCATACTAATATGAATATTACCCTTATTATTATTTCTTTAAATTTATGTTTGAGTAAGCAAAAAAGTGGCGTTAAGGAATTTTTCTTCCTGAAAGGGATAAAACACCTCTTTATTATCTAGAATCTAGTCTCATCTAGAAACTTATGGTTGGCCACTATGAACTTTACCACATTATGTTTTAACACCGTTTATACAAAATTGTCATGAAACCTAATGTTCTTTATTTCCAACAACCCAGACTGTCCATGTTTTACCTCTCACTGTGTCTTTCTTAAATGAATGGAATAAGAAACAACAGCCATTTTCTCTTGCTTCAGCCAGGAATTGTACTGTAGGGATAGATGTTTAACATACCCATCACTCACAGGACAAGTCAAGGGAGCTCTGAGACTCCTTCTCAAGGTGTGTCCAATTAAACATCCCAAGAGGTCAACAGAACATAAAATGTTCATTCTTTAACAGAAAAAGCAAAAAAAGTTCACCCAGTATGATCTTTGAACCCAAGAATGGTAGTATGTTATAAACTATAGTTAAGGTGGGGGATTTTAAAATTGAAGTTCCAAGTATCCCACCCCCCAGTTCGATTTATGATGCCATAGAAAGGCTGTATATACTTGACATTTCCAGAGCCAATTTTTGCAAATGGTCTTAACCCAGCCTCTAAATTTGCAAACACAAATTATTTGGACAAATACTTCTGGTAGTTAGATAAAAATGCAATGTTTGAGGATATTATTTGATGAACACCATTTTAGAGGTCATGCTGAAGGAAGGTAGAATAGCCTCCCCCCACACTAAAAAAAAAATATCCTTGAAAACCTGGATGTTTAGTCATATCCACAAAATTTTTATCTAAAAAAGTGAAAAAGCAGGATACAGTTTAGAAATAGTTTATAGTATATATCAGATGGTCTCAAATCTTTCCTCAAGTTATTGTTATTTTGTGATTGGTTTCATGAAAGAAGGAAGTTATGTTATTTTCTGTCTTATTCCTGGGGATTTGATTTCCTGATGTCATCTTCCCCATTACAGATAATACAGTAAAATACCAAAACGAACCAAGAGATGTATAAGGATGAAATAAGTAGAAGGGGATACTCTTCTCCTCCCAGGTGCTTGAATGGAGAGCTCAGGGGAACATTTATTCCATGACCACTGGTCAGGGTTCAACTTGTCTCTTTCAATGTGCCCATTTCAACATTGGCTTAGTACAATCACCCAGGCCTTTCTCCAAATTTTAGTTATAAAGTCAATATAAAATGGAGTTTTCCAATCTGTATATAATTTAATTGCAATTTTCCTTTATTTGTGTTTTTAAAAAATCTTTTCTGAAGTTCCATGAGTGGTCTACCCAAAGTATAATTGCCTGATTGATTGACAGATTATTTTACAACTAGTACTCATTATTCTTTTTCATTAAGAGCTGAATGGCTTTTGGAGTAAAAACAATAGGGTGAAGAAAAGGTCTTTGATTCACTTATATCAAATAGAAAAAGTTAAAAAGTCAGTGATTTTGACAATACCTGCATTTCCTGCATCACATATTAATTGGTAGTCATAAATTGTAACAAGTGGACACACAATGTAAAAGGGAAAAAGTAAAGATGTGTGGAAGGTTTTTAAAAGTATTATGCAATAGATGATAATTGATTTTTTTCTTAGTTCTTACGTAAGTGAGTTTTTATAAAACTCAAATAAATAGTACATGGGGATTGTGACATCATTGTATATGTTATGAGGCTGTGAGAATTAGTTCATATATAAAAGGCAGGTGCTGCTTCCTCCTTTACAGTTTTAATGTTTTTATTTTTTCTTTAAGAATGGTTGGATATTTTTTTAAAACTTAAAAAAATTTAGGTAAGTTTTTCAAAAGTTTGTTGAGCTCCTTTGTCATATAATCACATTCCACATATAGCTTTCCTAGATTACTTTCTGTCTTATTTACCCAAGGTTGATACTTGAAAAAGAAAAAAAAAAAAAAAAAAGAACAGTAAATTTCTTATTTTAAATCCCCATGGAACCAGTAAACCTGTCAGAGGCATTGTATTCCTATTGGGTTAACTTTAAGTAATTAAAGCTAATTTTTAAAAATGATTTTATTTATTTATTTGACAGAGAGAGAGAGATCACAAGTAGGCAGAGAGGCAGGTGGGGGGGGGAGCAGACTCCCTGCTGAGCAGAGCCTGATGTGCAGCTTGATCCAAGGACCCTGAGATCATGACCTGAGCCAAAGACAGAGAGGCTTAACCCACTGAGCCACCCAATGCCCCAAATTAAAACTAATTTTAAACAAAGAATTTTAAACTTTAAACTTCTATCTAAGGAGATAGAAACTCTGTATTACCTTTAATGAAAATAAACAAGACAACAATTTAGCAACTTTGAGCAAGATAAGCTTCTGGGTAGGGCGCCTGGTTGGCTCAGTGGGTTGAATCAGCCTCTGCCTTCGGCTTCGGTTAAGATCCCCGGGTCCTGGGATGGAGCCCCGCGTCGGGCTCTCTGCTCAGCAGGGAGCCTGCTTCCTCCTCTTTCTCTGCCTGCCTCTCTGCCTGTTTCTGATTTTTGTCTGTCAAATAAATAAATAAATAAATAAATAATCTTTTTTTAAAAAAAAGATAAGCTTCTGGGTTAAACATATTTTTCAAAAATAAATCCTTTGAGAAAATTTTAATTACCTCATGTGGATGGCAACCTAGAACTAAACAATCAGATATAATCTGGGCCATTGGTTTATAATGCTTCACGTATTTAGTATATTCACCTGAAATTTGCTAGTCAGCAATGTATGAAACATAAGAGAGATGAGCAAGTTAAATAAATTATGCTGCTGCTATTTGCAGATCCTATGTATATCTTGGTCATGCATCACCAAACGGTAACTACACCAAGAAGATTATTGAGTTGGCAAGGACTATTTTCTATGTACCTTTGAGTGAATGATGACGTCTAATGGGGTGATGATTAGAGAAAAGTTTAACATACTGCTTCCTGATACGGTCCAGCCTCATCGATGGCTTGTAAGAAATTCCCTGGGCAAATGGCATAGCTGATCCTAACAAGCTGTGTCTAAATTCCATATCACCACAGAAGGCAAACTCTCCAGAAGCATAAAATAACATCCATGAGCAAATTGAGCCAATGGGTAAGAATAGGAAGTCAGTAACTGCTTCTGAGTTTTATTTATTTTTTAGTTGTTCAAAGAGTCACTTTTAAGCTCCTGCTGTGAGTGTCTTTAAAATGCTTTTTTGGGGGGAGATTTGTGATTAATTTTAGCCTGGGGAGACTGATTTAGAGCTCCAGATTTAGGTGATACTGCTGAGCTCTTGAAATTGACTGAGGGAAGTTGTTGAATATTTGGCCTAGAAACAGAATCATGTTATATAAAGAGAGGCCAGAGCACGGAGGTAGCCTTGCAGAGGGCGAAACCAAAATGAGTCTGCCTTTGAGGAGCTCAGCATGCTTGGGAGGAAAGAACCAAGGAAATTATGCACCTGAACAAAACCAGGTTGATGCATGGGAGTGGCTGGTAAACAAAAGTGGGGGCTGAAAAATCACATTAGTCTATTAGCAAGCAAGGGGGTAAAAGTTCGTTTGCGAGATAGTTGTGTAAAAGTATGATTCCATGCTTGATTTAGAAACAGAACCCATTCAGAGAAGGCAATTCCCACCCGCTCCCTGGCTGCCACTCATCCTTTGTCCAGTGTGCGCCCTGCCTGTCAAGGCTCTCTGGGCATTCACCTGTTGTGAATCCCAGTGACCTTGCAACGTGTCTGCCTTGTTATACCCATGTTTGTATTTGTCTCTGATACCTCCTATTTCCCCATGCCTAGCCTTCCTTTTCTTTCTTTTCTTTCTAAGGTATCTTGTTTGTCCATATTCCTTTTTATCTTTTCCTTATCAATAGTTGAATTTAGCCCTTAATATGGGTTCCATGATGACCATTTCATCAAGTGTTTATTTCTTTGGTTTGACAAATCACCTTATTAAAATTGGGTAGGGTGGGCACTCCTCCAATTGTTAGGGGAATTTTTTTTTTTCAATAATTTTGCTCACTATTCCAAGATAGTCTCTTAGAAGGGTTACACTCAACCTTTTATTGATTTTGCATAGCTCGAATGAAATGGATAATATAAGGGCCTATTTAGCCAGAGCGATTCCATCCAGTTAAACAGTAATTTTGTTGTTTATGCAGTAAAGCTTAAACTGACCCTGCCCCCCGACCCCAGGGGAACTTACTTAAAAGCAAGTCTGGGAAACCAGTAAAATATGGTCGACCAGTCCCTGATAACAGAGCCCAAATACAAGGGTGGGTCAGGTCAGGTGGAGATAACAGAGCCGGAATGCAGGGATGAGTCCAGCCAGGTGGAGATATCCAATTAGTGGAGCTTGCATACTGTCTCCCTAGCTACCAAGGAGTGTGGGCCCCCCCTTTTGGGTGCCTTTTGGGCACCAATTCTAACCAAGGTGATAGGCTAGTTCAAATAGCTACTCTGGGGCGAATTGTAATTTAATTGGCCACCCATTTGTGACCTAGCATGACTGTGCAGCTTTCTCTCTGTGTTGCAATCTCATTGGCCACCTATGTGTGGCCAGGCTCAACCACGTGGCCTTTGCTCTATAAAAGTTAGTCTGTAAGGCTGGGAATTGCTCCCTCTCTCTGTAAGAGGCAGCCCCAAATGGTCGGTTTGATTCTTGATGCTTGGCGCGAAATAAAGCTTTGCTTGACCTTCGCTTTCTATCAGTCTCGCTCCTTTAACCTCGGACCTAACAGATAAAAAGTTGAGAATTAAAAGGAGGTGATGTTACCAGACAGAGGACCGATTCCAAATTCAGGTTTGGCTGCTCACTATTTGAAAGCCAACACTCGAGAGATAAGTTTTGGTGGGAAAGGTGGTTACTTTCTTCAAGAGGCTGTCATCTTGAGGAAATGGCAGACTAACATCTCAAAGACCATCTTTCCATTTAGGTGAAGTGGGAGGTTTTTAAGAGGAAGGCACAGGAAATGGGGGCCGGGTGGGGGGCGGGGGTATGTGCTGGAGAAGCTGGCGCTCAGCAGTTTATTTGCCCTTCCGAGGTTTCTAGATTCCTCTGCTCTGCCAATGATCAAGACTCCTGGGCATCTCTTAGTAAAGGATAGCATGGTCAGTGGTGACCATTATTGGAGTGTGTTCAGCCTTATCTAATAGGAAAGTCTGGTCCTTTGTTCCTCAAGGCCAGTGGTCTGCAAAATCTGAACAGAAGTCTACAAAGGATGAGGTTTAGGTCAACAAACAAGGTGGGATGCCTGGGTGGCTCAGTCAGTTAAGGTCAGCAAGCAAGGAGTGCATAAGCTTGAAGCAAACAGGCCCTTATAAGAGTGGGGTGAAGTTCAGTTCTGGGAAGAAAATTGGAATAACTGGAGCTGCCATTCATTGCTGATGGTACAAAGACTCTGTAAAATGATACTACAACTTTGGAAAAATGCTCAAAATGTTTTAATGAAGTTCAACGTATGCCCACTCTGTGATATAGCAATTCCACCGCTAGGTATTTTTCCCAAAGGAATGAGTGCTTATGTCTCCAAAAAAATGATTTGTACAAGAATATTCATAAAAGATCGATTCATCATAGGCAAAAGACTAGCAACAATCTGAATGTCTACCTATAGGAGAATGAATAAACAAACCACAGATACACACAATATGGATGGATCTCAAAATAATTGTGCTGTATTAAGTGAAAGAAGTCAGATGTGAATGAGTAAAGTATATTTCCATTTGTATGAAGTTCTGGAATAGGCAAAAACTGATCAATGGTGCTAGAAATCAGAATTCAGCCTACTCTTGGAGGGCAAGTATTGTCTGGGGAGGAATATAAAGGAATTTCCTGGACCATGGAAAGATAGTAGTTTGCTCTAAGTGATGGATACTTGAGTGTAAGCACCCATTAAAATTTTCTAAGCTATACCCCTCAGACTTACGCATTTTGCTGTAGGAAAAGTTAACCCTATGTAAAAGGCAAAAAGGAATGAATAGAAGAAGATACAGTGAAAAGAGCTCAGGTCTTGAAATAAAAATTCTAGATTCATAATCTTAGCTGTCATTTATTTAATCTCTTTCAACCTCAGTTTTCTCTTCTGTAAAATGGGGAAATATCACCTACCTCATAGGTATATTAACAAGATTATGCTACTTAATGATAATTAATCCATAAATATTAATTCCTTTCATGTCCCCTTCTTCCCTGTTTTGATTGATTATTAGTAGCATTATTCCTAGCTAGTATTTTTCAACTTACTGTGCTACCAAATGAATGCTGTTAAAGTTTGAGGAGCACTATTCTAGAGGATTTCCAGTGTATGTCAGCACATTCAAGGCTTGATAAATTATGCATTAAATACATCGATTTAGCACTGCTTGAAGCAACATCTTCCAATCTTTTTAGATCAAAGAACTTTTCTCCCAAATATATATATTTGGGGGAAGGGCAAGATATAATTATTATCTTACTGTAAGACTTCGTTCAAAGAAAGCACCTTGAGAAACATAAGTGTAGCAAATCTCCTCATTTCTGAATAAAAATTTGGGGTATCATCTGACACATTCCAGAAATTTTAAGTTCAGGATGAGTGTTCAGGATATGACTACAGTTCTTACAAACAATTAATTTGATGTGTTGACCCAATTATACATATATATCTGGACAAATAACCCAAGTAAATAATTCTTAGATTTGAGTGAAGGGCATAGCAGAACACATGGTGAGCTTTGTAAAAATACATATTGATTTGTCATTCAGATTCCTTAGAGAAACAAGAATGGTAATATAAACTCTAGGACCTTTCAGAAATACTGTCCGTAGCCTGTACTTCATCATATTCTGTGCATTCTGAAAAATACCTTCTAGTGATTACAATAGCCACCCCCAACCAGGTGAAAACTCTTGGTTTAAGTAAATGCGTCTCAACTCAGATCGCACGTTAGTATCACTCAGGCTTAAAAACATCAATTTCCAGGGGCACCTGGGTGGCTCAGTAGGTTAAAGCCTCTGCCTTCAGCTCAGGTCATGATCCCAGGGTCCTGGGATCGAGCCCCGCATCGGGCTCTCTGCTCAGCGGGGAGCCTGCTTCCTCCTCTCTCTCTGCCAGCCTCCCTGCCTACTTGTGATCTCTGTCTGTCAAATAAAATCTTAAAAAAAAAAAAAATCAATTTCCAAAGCCCACCCCTGAAGACTGATTTAATTGGTTTGGGGTTGGGCATTGGCATGTTGTATCATTTCTCAGGTGATATTAATGTGTAGCATGAGTGGAGACCCACTCTTCTAAGAGAAATAATAGTGTTCCCTTGACCCCTTGCCAAAACTACCCATCATTTTGTTCTCAAGTAAAAAATAAAGTCATCTCAGTGGTGGGTATTAGTCAAAAGAATGTCTATGCTGAAATTTCTGATTTAGGGGCCTTTGTCTCTATATGATGTACCAGTGTACATCAAAGTGGTATTTCAGAAAAGCAGAGGCCAGTGAGTTGGTTGAGAATTGCGGCTCTGAGTCATTAAGATAATATGAGGATCTGGGCAGTTTGCACACTGCCCTCCATCCATATTCATTCAGAGATCTAAAACTGGATATTACATACAAGCAATTTGTAGAAAAACCTCTAAAAGGTGTAGAAAAACCTCTAAAAGGCTTTTTTCATTGTCTTTAAAAATAATCATTTTATAATTTAACTTCATTTGAACAATTTTTAAGTAAGTGCAGTTATCAGAGAACTAGTTTTTCCCAAGTCACCTAATTCATATAAGTAAAGGTCATAGCAAGGCTTTTAGAAATAAGCATTATTCTTCTTCTTGAGAAAGAATCCACCATTAACGAAGATGTTTTTAAAGCTTCTGTTATCTAATACCTTGAAGACTTCATTTCAATATTTATTATAAATCAAAACTGGTTTTCAATTAAATGTGTAAGTAGTAAATGATAAAAAAAAATTAGGAATTCCTTATCTAAAGTATAGCCTTTTAAGGGCATATTTCACGTTTATTTAGCTGCCTAGTGCATAAATATCCCACTTTTTTAATCACTTAAAATAGAAAGACTCAAAAGCAGGAGGTTTTGTGGAAAATGAAGTATTTATTTACTTAAAATGCACAAGTACTAAAAATAAAATAAAAGGTACCACTACTACATTCAAGCAGGGGAAGCTTGAATAAACCCCCTGTGAGATGGTTTTGATTAAAAAAGAAAAGTCCTCCAAACTGTGTTGGAATGAACCTAATGGAAATCTGAACATTGGTGTGCTTTGTAAAGAAAAGGTATGTCTTTACCTGGCTTGACTGGATTATTAAAAGACATGCACACACGCACACACACACACACACACCCCCATCATCTGATTGTCAAATGATCGATAATAAATGTTTATTGAGTATGTAATGCAATTTTTTTTTTTTTTAGTAATGGCAAATTTAAACTGCGGCAGTCAGTTCCTTTATCAATTGACAGCATGGTAGTATTGCTATTGTTAGAACTTTTCTAGACCTCACCTTATATAATTTAAACAGTGCTGGTCACCAAACCTTTACAAGGTTTAATTGCTCTTTGGGGGGGACAGTGAAGAGCAATTATATGAATGATACCAGATCTCAACGATTAAGTTATGTGAAAAGACGGGGAAAGTTGAGCAAATCCTCAGTGGAAAAGAAAAGACTTCGTGTAACCCAATTGAAGTTTTAAAAATTATAAGGTGGATTGATAAAATTGATCCAAGCAAAGTCTTTATGCTTCAAGACCAGAGAAGTAAGTAGATATGATCTGAAAATTAGAAAGTTGGGAACAAGGCAAAAAAGAAGGCAAAACTCTTTCACACAAAGGATAATAAGCATATGGAATAAATTACTAAAAAGGGCCCCTGAAGCAAGAAGCATCATTCAATACAGGAGGGAATGAAATGAATTTCTAAATGAAAAGGGAAGATAGAGAAGAACAGGAAGAAAATAGGCTAGTGGAAATAAAGGAAACTTTGCAAAAGCAGGTGTGATGAGCAGAGAAACCTTTCACTGGGATCCCTTCACTTCTTTCTGCTAGTGCTGCTAAATGGCTTTTGGCATAGCCTGTAATCTGAAATAATGTCGAAGCTTCGTGCTCCATGCTGTCACATTTCACCAAATGCTACATGGCATATAACATTCATCTGTCTTCAGGGATGTCCAAATACAAATCTATGTAATGTCATTCTACTCTGCAAATAGGTGATTTGGAAACATTACTCACCTTTGCGACCCATGAAGTCAACTTTTCTAGGGATGTTACATATTCAAGGGATTTTTTTCTTTAGTGTGTTGCTTTAAAAAAATAAATTAAGTATTGCCCAAAAGCACCTATAATCTAGTGCATGTCTTAATAATAGATGAGATGATTTTCAATAGGACATGCGGAAAATATGAAGGCATATTAACCATTTGTAAACTATTCATAATGGGACGGAGTGTCTCTCCTTGAGCACACTGTCTTCTGTTATATGTGAAAAGAAACCCCTTCCTAGCTGGAAGCATGAATCTTTTTTTAGGAAAGGGCGCTGAGGCTGAATAGAGGATTTCAAGTGATGAATGATTTGAAACATTAATATGTAAGGTATTGCTAGCTAATTATTCAGCGGTTACTTCAGTGACTTAGATGGGGAATAGGTTACCTTTGGGAGGCAGGATTCTGCTTTCCAGCGGACTAAAGTATTATTACTAGAAGTTATATAGTACATGTTACTGCTAGCTCTCTCCCAAAAGGTACAGAAACACAGCTTTGTGGTCTAAAATATAAAGAGCTTACTACAGGCACGGAAATCAAGTGCTTAGAAATATCTATTTGGTTAAAACAGACAAGAAAGGGCATTTTCTCTAATTTAGGCTTAATTTTATACTATAAATGTCCCTTTCATAGGTATAGTCTGTTCCAGGCACTTAAACAGGACACTTTAAAAAAAAATCATTTTAATACCAACAAGGAACACGAGAGGACACAGAACTGGACAATGATTTATTAATGACTAACCCAGAACTTTCTGAACTGCTCAATCATAAGGCGGCATTTCCAGATGAGACAGTTCATCAATAACACATCAAGACCATTATCAAAGTTTGTTGGCCTGGACATCTGACTTTGAGACTCAAGTCAGATATGGGATATGTTCACTATTCACAGGCAAGGTTAGCGTAAGGTAAATTAATAGCAGATCACAATCTGCCAAGAAGCCCAAAGAAGATCGCAGTTTTTAGAAATAGACTCTGAAATGCCATAATGAGTTTCTCCAGATAAGTAACCAGGTAGAACAGGCTCCAGTAGCTAGATTCCTAGATTTGGGCACGGAGTCTCTAAACTATAAAAGAATGACAGGTAACTGGCACAGTGGGTCAATTAGGTCTAAACATCTAGCACTTCAGTCCAGGGAAAAGTTGACAAAATCATGTTGCTGGTTGCATGACTCCCGATGTTTTCTTTCATCTCTCACCTCAAGCCAAACCAGTGAAATAATCAGGGCATTCTTTCCCACTGAATTAACAGTCTTTCTAAAAACTGTGCTCCCAGGAGATCCTCACAGTCTACTGGCTTTGGCACTGGAGATGAAACCTGTTTAACAATCCTTGCACAGATCCCTACATAGATGTAAATTCAGAATGGGGATCGACAAAACAAGGTCCATGGAAGGAGTCAGGGAAACTCTGAGCAGTAGGAGAAGCTACTTTCCTAGAAAACCGTGTCTTCAGCTTCTGACCTATTTCATGATGAACAGCAAAGGGAGTGTGGGAGGAGAGGTTTTGAGTGTCTAAAGGCAAAAGAAGTTAGACGGGGCATATTTGTTTTGTGGAGAGGTAACCTCAGAAAGGAAGTTTTTTTAGTTGGGGGTTTTGGTCTCATTTTCTCAAAAGGTAGATATAGTTTGGTGGGCAAGTGGGTAGTTGGGTAGACATACAGGTGCATAAAAAGATAATAGTACTGATTGATTTGGTTGGCAATGCTTTGAGACATTATATTTTGCCAGCTGATTATATGTTGCAGAAATACATAGACAACAATACCACAGAGAAACATTTGCCCTGTGTTTAAATTTTAGGGGCACAGGATTTACAGGGTATCGTTAAAGCAACACATACTAGTATTTTGTGGATGCTGAGATTAATTTTCAATATGCAGTCTCCCTTGGGATATTTATATTCTTCCAATCAGCATGGAACTGTCCATCAAAACTAACATTATAAATTTTTTTTTTTTTAACTTGGCATTGCGAATGTTTCAGGGCTTTCTTTAAAGAGCTCTAGACAGATTAGCAATCTTTCTGTAAAAATGACCTCTGTCATTTTCCCCAGTGCTGGCTAGTTATTTCAGTGCAGTTGAATTCAGAGAAGGAGAGGGGTTTCCCCTCTTATTCTTCCTCCTGCTTTTGGATAATTTTAGGACTATTTATTTGAGGTACAGGAACTTTAAGAAAGTACTGATATTTACTTTACAATGTCATGTGCATTATGGTTTAAAGTTTATTTCTAATTAAAGCACAGCAAAATAAATTGTTTCGGAGAAGGAAAAATACATTTCCCCCCACAAATTGCTTCCATCATTTTTGAACCCTGCTAAGCATTTTTAATAGATATGTGCCCTTAGCTCATCTTTTGCATGCTAACAATTTCATCTGAATACCAATATAGACACAAAATAAACGATTGTTTCCTGCCAGAGGTATCTGCAGAAGAAATCTTGGAGTAAAACATTGTCTTTGCAGCTCATTGTGTCTCTAATTAGAGTGGAAGGAGGCAGAAGCTTGCTGGTGTCAGTCCGTGTTTAGCATGCCCTGGAGCCTCAAACTCCTGTGGGTATCAAAGTGCACTAATTAAATGAGGGGTCCACAATACGGCACTAAACATCAGAGTGCGAGAAAGAGTCCAGTGTCCTCAGTGCCTTTGAGAATCCGTGGCCCACGCTAATTACCCATTGTTGAATTGACTTTCCATTCTGTGAGGAATGAATGGTTCCACTCTCCCTCCTCCCTCCCCCCTCCCCCTTTCTATTTTACCATCTTTGCTTTGGCCGCCTAATTAATCTTATGGAAATCTCCCGAAGCCAGATTCCAGCAAGGTTGCCCCGATGTTTATAATTTGATTTGTGATGATAAAAGTGAAGGCACCCGGTGATGGAACAGTGTCATTTTCAACACTCTTGAGAATCGAAGAGGCTATCAATCTTTCCCACGTGCACGGCAAACTGATATCCTAGAAAATTAACTTCAATTAATAACAGAAATCCCCAGACACATGCGAAAGTGGAGCTGCTTTGAAAGAGAACCTTCAAAGATGTCTCTGGACTGTCTTTTATATGCAGACCTTTTTTATATCAGAGATCCTCAATGAGGAAATATATACGTGTGTGTATTTGTCCTTTTTCCCCCCAATATTATTTTCAGGGAGGTATGGTATCTTTCATACTAGTATAGAAAGAATTTAACCAAAGTTCTTTAGGTTTATATCAAACCATTCCTGTCTTTAAACTCCAACATTTGGTGTCTATTTTTCCTTTGATCTGATGAGCAATGCAATTTTAAACATCATTTGAAAACTTTTCTCCTCATCCATAAAGGCTTTATGTGGGTCAACGTCTTAAATTTAATAACAAAGTACACATGAATGTACAAACATCATAGATAAAACTCACTAAAATTGATGCCAGGAAAGTGTTCAATAGAACCTGTCCCTTGTAGTAACAGCTAGGCTGAACAAGGAATAAAAACTCTCCTTTCTGCAAAGTTTTATAACAAGTATTATTTGATTTAGCACAAGTCTACTCTCTGTATGTTTAATTGTATGCTCTGGTTGTGGATTATACATTAAAAAATAAAAAGCAGGTAGTTATTCTTGGACAACACCATTTCAGTTTGTTGATTAAAAGATTTAAAAGATTTATAATATTTTATCACGACCACGGGAATGAATACACTATCCAGTATAATCTCACAGATCAGTGCCTAATTCTGTCTACCCCCACCCTCTTCTCCTTTATTTGCTTCTTTCTCTGTTTGTATTCCTACTTATCTCACTTCTTTATTTTCTCTTTCAAAGACTTTAGGTTACTAAAACATAATTTTCAAATTAAAAGAAACATAATTCTCACCAATAAAGAGCAAGCACCAGTCTGTGTTTTATTTAACTTAACAAGGAGGGAAGCAACAGGACAGCAAAGCTAGTTCAGAAAAGATGAGAGGAACTGGGCGCATATAGTTGGTGAAATAAGGACGGTGAAATAAAATTAGGAAGTTACAGAATGAATTAATCCCATGGATCAAGGAATATGTCACCTTGAGAGTTAAATTTTCCACTGGACAGAAAAGAAAATTACCACACTTTAGTTTTCTAAAAGTCAACTTTGTACTTTTCAGAGTTACAAAATGCCCGGCTCTGGTTGAGTGTGGATTCTAAATAAAAACAAAGTTAGATTCCCAGAGAAAAATCAGATGATCCTCACTCAGCCTCAGGCAATCTTGTTGGACAATTCTAGCATGATATAAGGGAAACACAATTATTTTTCTGTTTTATTTCCAAAGCTTTGGATAATTCTCTTTAACAAGGTGAATACACTCACCACTTGGTCAAAGGATGATGCAGAGATTCTAAATTTGATTCTAAAACCCAAAAAAAAAAAAAAAAAAAGAAAGAAAGAAAAAGAAAAGAAAAAAATAAAAGAAAAGGAAAGGAAAGAAAAAAAGATTTGTTGTTTGTTGTAGAATTTAAAATTATTATTGGAATTATACATGATTGCATTTATTATGCACCATTTCATATTCTTATTAATGGTCATGGGAATATGGAATTAACAGGGGAATCTCATGGAGTCAATGAACTGCATTATTGAACCATACTACCTTGACTATTTATGTGTGCTCTATTTGGATTGGCTGAAATCCTATTTCTTCCCTTGATAACCAGGAACACTTGTTTAGAAAAAATGAAATTTGATTTAAGTAAAAATCCCACATATTAAAGTAGGGAAATGATATATCATGTACATATTCAATGACATGTTAAAGTTAATATTATGAGTTATCCAGCAAGTAATTAAAAATTACTTTTGTGGGGCACCTGGGTGGCTCAGTGGGTTAAGCCTCTGCCTTCAGCTCAGGTCATGATCTCAGGGTCCTGGAATCTAGCCCCTCATTTGGCTCTCTGCACAGCGGGGAGCCTGCTTTCACAGAGAGAGCCCCCCTCTCTCTGCCTGTCTACTTCTCTGCCTACTTGTGATCTCTCACTCTGTCAGATAAATAAACAAAATCTAAAAAAACAAAAATAAATTACTTTTGCAAAAAAAAAGGAGTATCATCAACCTTGATGTTTTGAATTCCATTAATTGTATGTCCCTTAAGTCTTCCCTGAATGATAAATTAGGTGTCAGAATTGACCATTCTTCTGCTTTTCCTACCAGGAGTCTAGAAATTCTTTGACAAACAAAAACATTCTTTGCTATCATTTTCTTAAACTTAGGTTGTTTTTCGCTTATATAACTCAACAACAATGATTATCAGAAATGACTTAAGATGATTTTTAATTTACTTCTTGAAAAACATTAGTCATTTTTTGGAAATATTATTTTCTTTTAAACAGATGGAAACATTATTTCCAGAACATTTTTATTGTACACAATTCAATTCAATTGTACTACTTAATCTCAAGCTCTATGGTATGCTAATAAATATAAATAGGATTTTTTCCCTATGAAATAAACATTTTCTTATTATGATAGGTTTTAATAAAGTGGAAAGAACCAAGACTGAAAATAAACTAGAAGTATCATGCAGATTCACGAACACTATTAACTTGATTATGCAAAATCTGTCCATGGACACCCTTTCGTAGAAAATGACAATGAAATAAAAGTGTTTATATATGTATTGTTAGGATTAATACAAACTTTATCTGAGCAACTGTATCGTGAAAGTCTAAAGGTGATATTGAAATCATCAAAACATTATACAAAATGTCAAGAATGTGAGAAACAGAATTCGTGAAGAATATCGAAAGATCCTTTACTCTGGGTGATATTAGGTCATGTGACATGGCTCTCACATGGTTAAAAAAAAACTCACCTATGAACAGGGTGATGTTTTAAAACCTATCTTCAAAAACTACTTCTTATTATCATCTATAGTTCATTATTTCTAAGATAGATGTTTTGGGCTGCGCTAGTACTCCCCAAAAGACAATTAAGAATAGGAAATATATTTTTACCAAATATAATAAAACTCCCATTAATTCAGTTTTTGTGAAACTGTGAAAAATCCTAATGTCCCAGGTAGGGTTGTATTATTTTACCCTATCTCCTGGTTAGTACTAAAAAGGATCATTTCCAGATCCAGTGGGTTTCCCATTTTGCCAGCACTAGGCTACCTCCACATGGCACGATTAGCTCTCATCTTAGAAATTGTTTAACACATTTCCAAGTTAAATAAAAAGGAACTGGATGATGTAATAAATGTTTTATATTCAATAAGATAATCATCATATTTCATACATTCATTCTTAGAGAGTGCCTGTTTCCATCCTTCAGAAATGACCTGCGAGAAGTTGAGCAATAATGTTAACTCTATATGGGCTTTATTCTTTGCTCAGTTAATCACACATTCAATTTACCTATCTTCCTGCCCATGTGCATTATAATGCAAATCAATTCAAGTAGAGATGTGAGAGCTTAGGAAGCCTGGCCTGGCGAGCAAGCTTCCTTTATTTCTTGCCTTAGAGCTAGCCAACCTCCGGAGATGAAGATGAGCTTAATTAGAATTATAGAAGGATTTAAAAGTCACATAAAAAAATAGAAAACCATTCAAACTGAATATTCAGTTTGCAACAAAGTCCAAGAAAGCCTTAGCTCCTTGTGTCCAAACATCTCAACCCTCAAAGGGTCAGAGGACAGTCTTTAAGGGAAAGCTATTCCTGGCATTCACTGCAGTCTTTCCCTAGGAAGAAAAGTATTGAACAAGTTCCATGCTATTTGCCACATGGCAGCAGTCTGGCAAGCAAAGGCGGGGCGGGGGTGCTGCTTTTTGCCTCTGTCCCAGCCCCAGTTCTATTCCCTTCAGGCCCCACACAACCCAGGGCTGTGGTACATGACACTACAGGTTCTAAAGACCCAGAAGGCCCAGGAGATACAAGGGCAAGTGCAGCAGAGTCAAAAAGTCTTAAATCTAGCTCAACGAAACAGCTTCTGATCTGATAATGTTGAAATTTACTCAAGCCCAATACTCCTGAACAATAGGGAAGGTTATGAAATTCCCTCCCTCTTGAGTCCTGGAGACTTAGCTAGGACTTGCCACACCCATCCCTACCCCATGTTTAGTTACAATGAGGTCAAACACCAACCCTCCAAATTAATTTTTTAGTTCTTTTTTTTTTTTTACCCCATACACCATTAGCTGAGCTGCCTCTTCCCATGGACCAATTGGGGAAAAAAATCTTGGTTTAGTCAACATTTGGTTAAGCTTCTCAGGGCCTTGAATTTTGACCCACCCTCATCCTGTGCCAGCATAGCACTCCTCATGAGAATCATGAGGGAGCAGGAGGCTGGCTGAGGACAGAGCAAAAGCTGGCGCCTTGCACCCCCTCTTCACCCGCTCCCCTCCATATGTGTAGCATTCCTCAGGCACCCCTGACTGCCATAAAACGATAAATAGTTAACTTGCAGGGATCGCAATCCTGCAGAACAGGAATCTCCCTTGCTCTACAGATATCCTAGAGATCTAAACAGGGAGGTTACCTTATCAATAGCACAAATTTCCAGAAGCAAATAGCTCTCATTTCCTGAAGCCCTAATGTCCCCCTCCCCACCATAAACTGGAGGAGACTGACGTAGAAGGGAATGTAAATGATAGCAGGGTCATAATACCCCACTAAGAATCTCCCAACTATCTTGATGTTAATGCCTGACCTAAAAATGACATTGATCAAGCCATAAGGGCAAGGCCTCCCCCTGGCACCTTGTAGGCCCTCCTTAATATGTGAAAACTCTGTTGAAACCTCCCATCCCTTCACCACCTCCCCCCAACCGTAAGGTATATAACATGCCTGCCTTCACAACTCGGGGCAGCAGCTCTTCCTGCCCACGGGTCCTGTCCCCGTGCTTTAATAAACCACCATTTTTCACCAAAGATGTCTCAAGAATTCTTTCTTGGTCATCGACTCCGGACCTCAGCCCACCAAACCTCACCTAGGTTCTAGAACTTCATCAAGAACAGATGGACCACGTGGAAAACATTCTCTGATCTATTTTCTCAGCCTGTGCCCCTCTCCCACCTCACTCTGCCCCACCTAGTTGTTTAACTCAATATAAAAGAAAACATTTTTGCCAGAACTGTGAGGATCTCACAGTCACAGTGTTCTCCCTGTTCAATAGCCCCTTTCTCCCCTCTTGCAATAAACGTTTTTAATAAAGTCTTGCCTTAGTAAGTCTGGATTTATTTTTTTATTTGACAGATCCTACCAATGTCCAGGGACATTAAAAACTTTAGGTGTACTACTCACTCAGGGATTAAATTTTCCTAGATTCTCAGGAGAGAACCCCTAAAAGATCCTCTAGATTTGTGTTTTCAAAACCTGCATGCACATTTCTGCAAAGCAAGCTTTATGTGACCTACTATTCTAGAGAACTAATTTTATCAATAACTTGGCAGGAAGGATATTTTTAAAAGTTGTAATCATATTTTCACAAAAGCAAAATCTACAGAATTCTAATCACACAGGCCAGTCCAAAGAATTTTAATAAAACACTTTAAACATTCTAAAATAATCGTATGAATAAAATGACCTATCATGGTGGAAACCAATAATACAAGTATTGTATTTATATCAAAGTGAAGGGGGCATCAAAATGGAGGTAAATGCCACCATGCTAATGTAAATTTCTCAAGATATTCTTCACCCTGGGAGCTGAAAGATGAATCAGGCTGAGAATCTGGTTTTTGATAATTGAGTTTATAACTTAATAAGCTGATGATTTCATTCATTTTGTTTACACATATGAATGAATGTGCACACTGCACACAATCATTGCCTCCCCTAAATTAGTCTAGCTTCCGGCACAATTGTTCTGAGCATATAAGGATAGAGTATCCAAGCTCTATGTAATTTTAATAGCACCAATAATCCTGTTTATATAAATGTACTTATATCAGTCTTTATTTACCCTATAAATGGTGTGATTATATCTAAATTAAATTTCCAACAGTGAACATATATAAGTTCATAAAAGCAGACCAAATATATGCTATATCTAGTTTATTAAAATATAAAACAAAAGAATAAGAGAAATTCAAAACAACGGGAAATCCAGGATTATGTCAGACCAGAAACTCTCTTCTAGGCTCCTAACAATGAACATGGTAATGAAGATGAGGCCAACTCACCCCAATAATAATTAATTTATCAATGGCAAGGAGCAACTTCTATTTAAAAAGGTATAAGATATACCTAGATGCCTATTTAAAGTGTGCGTCTTATGATTCTGAGGCTAAGAGGTTGAAACTTTGGTCTTTTTCACACAAAACTATCCTGAACAATATCTGCCCTGAAGCATTTCTCTTTTAAGGGTTTTTCAAGTTTGGAAAAAAAATCACTAGAATGCTTTATAACAGCAGAGGGCTTGATGGGAGAAATGACATCACGGCACAATCAAACGTGCAGGGAAAGCATAGCTTGGCAGTTTACAAGGGAAACAGGGCTTTCAGGGTATAGACCAAGAAGACTGGGAGGTACTGCTAGCCCTGAGAAAGGGGTTAGAAGGCGGTGGGGAGGTGGCACAGAGGAAGTGGAGGGAAGACACATCTCTGAGATACAGACCTCTTGTGCAGCCCTACGACTGAGACTTACAAGAAGATTAGAAAATGCCCCCTTCCCCACATCCTGCCACCAACCTAATAAGACCTCAGTAACAAGAACAGCAGAGTATAGCGTGGAGACCTGTGAGAAGCAGACTTTTTCTGAGAATCCGCACAAAAGGAAGCACCAAAACCAAGACAAAAATAAGGTGACAAGGCAATGGAAAGAGTTTGAAGTGTCTGATGCCCACAGTTACAACAAGCATAAAATACAGCCCAACTACTGGCCGGATGAACAGAAACCTTCACACTGAACACATATTTAGCTCAGTTTCAACTGCCCTATACAAGGTGCTTTGCTCTCAACAGTAAATTGCCAGGTACACCGAAAGACGAGAAAAAAAGGCCGAAGAGACAAGGCAATCATCAGAACCATAAGCAGATATGACAGAGATGTTAGACTAATCAGACAGGGATTTAAATTTTATTATGAATAATGTGTTCAAGGTTCTAAAGGAACACTAAAAGATTAACTGAGGCATATTAAAATGTTTAAGTGTTTATTTGAGCAATGATCAATTCCAATCAGGCAAGTGGTAAGGATTGCTCCACAGCCTGGTGCTCAGGGAGAGATTTTTATAGAGAAAAAGTGGCAGCCAAGCACAGAGATTATTTGATTGGCTGTGTTTGCCTTATTCGGAAAAGTCCCCTTGTTTAAGTAATTTAACAGGAAAACGTAGAGAACCAGTAAGACTAGTTGGGTAATTATCAATAAAGAGATGGAAGCTATAAGAAAGGGTCAAAAGTAAACACCAGAAAAAAAAAATACAGAAGCAGAAATGAAGAATGCCAGGGCTGGGCATACAGAGACTTAACACAGATGAGGAAAGAATCAATGAGTTTTGGGGGTGCTGGGGTGGCTCAATCACTTACGCATTTAACTCTTGATTTTGGCTCTGGTCATGATCTCAGGGTCATGTTCTCAGGGTCATGAGATCAACCCCCACACTGTGCTCTACACTGGGTATGGAGCCTGCTTAAGATTCTTTCTCTCCCTCTCCCTCTGCCCTCCAATCCCCACTCCCACAGTCTCTCTCTCTCTCTCTCTATATATATATATATATATATGCATATATATATATGAAAAAAATCAATGAACTTTAATTTCAATGGAAATTACCCAAACAGAAAAACAAAGAGAAAAACAATGAAAATAGAAACAAGAGAATGTATCTTCAAAAAACTGTGGTACAATATCAAATCATGTAACCTCATCAAAGTTGGAACATTAGAAGGAGGAGATAGAACAGGGCTGAAGAAATATTTGAAGAAATATGGCCAAAGTTTTTCCATTACAAGGGGAGTTACCTTAACTGAACTTGAAGTTTTCATTATTTGCGTTTCCAGCAGATGCTTGGAAAGGCAGGTGTCACACCCTGTGGTGTGGAGGGGCAACCCAGCCTAGGTAAGGTGTTAACCACGAGAAAGACACATTTGGAAATCTGAGAAGATACTCAAGGTTTGTATTTTCAAATATTTGTATAACTAACTTTTAAAAATACCATTGAACTTATACATCTATAAGATGTAAACATTCAGTAAGCATAGAGTCCACTTTAAAAAACTCAAGTACTGTCAAGAACTGTGACAGGTCTGAGATTTGACTTTGTTTGACTTTGTTTGCCTTCATTTACAAGTGAACAAGTTAGCCTACCATGGCTTCATGGAAGCTGGCAGGAGACACAAGACCCCTGAATCGGAAGATGTTAGTATCTAGGCACGACAAGCAGCTGAGCATCACCATATGTGATCAGCTGCCCTCGCCTCCCAATTCTCATGAGGGGTGGGGGAGGTGGGGGGCAGGCTTCCAAGAGCATGCTGAAGGGCAGAGGGTTTTTGTTCCAGCTAAAGAATCCTGGGTTTAGGGGATCACAACCTTTCACAATAGGCTGCAATGAAACAGGACTGACCTTTTCCCAGAAGGCAGCATTATCTTTATTACACCAGGTTGTAAACAAATCTACCCATTTGCTCTGATAGACACTACTTCTATTCTTCCAAGGTTGTTCGTTACACAAACATCCTTGAGAAGATATTCCGGAACAAAGGCCATTGGGAGTCTGCTCACAAGTCTTGCAGAGAGATCACTGGACCATTGTCTCCCAAGAACGAGCTACCCCTGAAAGATATGCGATAGGTCATAATCTCAAAGAAGGATATGGGTCCCACTAAAGGCATCCCCACCTTGATTCAAAGCATTATTCATATTCACTCTTAGTGTGTTCAATGGAAAAGAAGTATAAAAAGGCTTCTAAAAAAGTAGTTTAAATTTTTTCAATTAATTAATTAATTTGACAAAGAGAGAGAGAGCGCGCACAAGCAGGGGGAGCAGCAAGCAGAGGGAGAGGGAGAAGTAGCCTTTCTGTTGAGCAGGAAGCCAGATACTGGGCTGGATCCTAGAACCCTGGAATCATGATCGGAGCCAAAGGCAGATGTTTAACCAACTAAACCATCCAGGTGACCTACAAAAAGTAGTTTAAATAGTCATTATATTTATAGTTTTAATAAAATGAGAATGATTTTTTGAAAGATTGTTCTGGAGTTTTGGAAGTCAGTTTTTTTAATGGGGGAAAAAGTGGGACAGTGTGGAAAAAAAAAAAAACAACAACCTGGGTAAGGTGAACAAGGTTTTGTTTTCTCTATTCATAAAGATCATCTTTCAAAGTTGCTTATTTCAGTTTGTAAAGTCTACACATTTTTAATATGTATCTTAACAGGAGGCAAAAAACTTGAGTTTTAGATTCATAATTCAACTAAGAACACATGGTCAGTTGAATGAGTAGAGTTTACTCAAGTAGAGTCTACTCATGTAGATTGAATCACTTATAATCCTAGTTAATTTTTGTAGGATAAAAATTACAGGGGTGCCGGCGTGACTCAGTGGGTTAAGCCACTGCCTTCAGCTCAGGTCATGATCTCAGGGTCCTGGGATGGAGCCCTGCATTGGGCTCTCTGCTCAGCAGGGAGCCTGCTTCCCCCTCCCTCTCTGTCTGCTTCTCTGCCTACTTGTGATCTCTCTGTCAAATAAATAAATAAAATCTTTTTAAAAAATTACAATATTTATAACAACAAAAAATCAGCAGTCATGATTCTTGGTGGAAAATGTTCCTTGGTCAGAGGCTCGCAGAAATCCCTTTTTTTCTACGGCCTGATGTGAACAACACAATCTAGCAATAAAAATACATGTTTCAAAATGTCCACCAATGGTAACTTGAAATAACTCAGTGTGCCTTTTCAGAGGATCTTCTCTCAGTGATGCCAATTATTGTGCTGGGTGTCCACATACCGATGTGAATTCAGTTTCCCTGTGTGTTTGATACCAACACAAGAGAAAAGAAATAACCTGGCTGCTATATTTGATATATAGTATTAGTTATCTACCCATTTTCCAAAGTAAGAGATTCTACTCTTCAAAATCTACTGAAATCTGAAACCTTTTAAACACAGTTAAAGTGGTTTTAAATTACATTCGGCATTCTACTTATCAAAGAAGGACTCCATAAAAATGGAAACACTGACAGTAACTCATTCAAATGAAAGTAAAAATGCTAGCAGCTGAACAATCAATCAATATATATTTAGCAAGAGCTAGTAGGTTGTGGGTACTCTGTAAGGAGCTGAACAAAAACTATTTATCACGTAAGAAGGATATTACCTTGTGTTTCACTTAATATCACTGAAATTCAGTTTCCTTGTATATAGAGTTCAAATCAGAAAAAGGATGCTATGTTTCTTCCAAGTCTTGGGTTCTTTGCCCCCAAGTACCTACTTGGCCTGAGCTTAGGTGCCATATGAGTCTCTTCAAATTATATGAAGTCAGGGGTGCCTGGGTGGCTCAGTGGGTTAAGCCACTGCCTTCAGCTCAGGTCATGATCTCAGGGTCCTGGGATTGAGTCCCACATCGGGCTCTCTGCTTAGCAGGGAGCCTGCTTCCTCCTCTCTCTCTCTGCCTGCCTCTCTGCCTACTTGTGATCTTTCTCTGTCAAATAAGTAAATAAAATCTTTAAAAAAAATTATATGAAGTCATCAGTGTTTTTATTTAGTATCCTTCCACAGACCCATTGTTCTCCCCCATATTTGGTACACAGAGACACTTCTTTTCAGATGCCCAGGACCAACATGCTGTCTAGGATTCTCTTTATTTCCCCAATCCTCTGCAAGTCAAGTCTTGGGACATTTCTGGTTTCTGTACCTTCCTCATTCACACTTGATTTTTAACCAATTTTTAAAAGATTTTATTTATTTATTTGTCAGAGAAAGAGAGAGTGCACAAGCAGGGAGAGCAGTAGAGGGAGAGGGAGATATGGGAGAGAGATGTGGGACTCGATCCCAGGACCCTGGGATCTTGACCTGAGCTGAAGGCAGGCGCTTAACTGATTGAGCTACCCAGGTGCCCCCACACTTGATTATTAAAATTTTAAAGTCCAGGTTTTTTTATATATTGAATATTTTGTCTCCTAATTGCCAAAGTGAAGAAAGATTATGAGAAAAATTAGTCCAGTTGTGTTAATACCTAATATGGAATTTATAAATTATACTTCCCAGAGGAATTTTTATTTTAATGATAGGTTCTAGGGAATAGGCTTTCTAAATCCAAGGGAATATGAGTCCTTTTGTCCATTATTACCAACTATCTGAATGTAGGGGAAATTTTGTTAAATTCCCATTATAACAAGGTGAAGAAAAGACACATGTAGACTTCGCAATGTAAAGGTAGCTGTCTCTATGCCCAGGACTGAGTCATCCCGACATAATGATTCCCTCCACCAAATAGACTTTGCTGGGAGCTGGCGTTCATTTTAAGAGAATGAATCCTATTTAATTATAGGCAACCGCAAATCCAGGCAATGTGCTATAGCAGAACACGGATAGCATGGGATTTAGAACATAACATCAACAGGTGACCAAAAGGCCTTAAATCGTACTTGTTTTGACCCTTCTCTCTCCTGTTTCTCTCAGTAAAATTTAGAAACAAAATTGATTATTACTAAGAGGAAGAGATTTAGAGGATGAAAACAGAGTATGGAGTGGGGGGAAACCAGAAAATGGAAGTGGAAAAAATGTTTTCCAAGTTTATTTTCCCTAAATTAAGAGTAGAGAAGCATCCACATTTAATTTCTCATTATGGCGTTTCTTTACCAAGGGTGCCGCTCAGTGTCACTTGGGAATTTTTCCAAAATATGTACCCTGGTAAGCCATGGGGGAACATCACAAATATTAACTCAAGAGTTGCTCAGGATATGTGTCTTCTGTGGTACCAGTTCCATGCTGTATTCATATGTCATGAGACTGGAACAGTGTTGGCAGCAATGTGGAATTTCAGTGAGGAAAATTTCTTAACAAATTTTATCTGCTTTCCACGAATTGAGTGTGGTTCGAGTCACATACATCAAAGACCTGAATAACTAACAGGCCATGAGTTAGACATAAGGATTGGTGCTTCACTAAATATAGCATTGTAAATTTAAAAAAATATATTTTTGAAATCTGATTTTACTCGTGCCATCCAAACTCCATCTTTACTGAAATACTGTTCCCACTGTGAAGAACGTTGCTCTCCGGAATCATAGCATGTGGGATATTAACTTCTTGTGGGTACCATTTACTAAACCACTCAATTGCAAAAACTGTCACTTCACTGTCCAATAATTATGGCTTTTCCTATTCAGCATATAGTTGATAGTTTACTTCCAGAATGTGAATTTTTCACCTTTTGTCTCCAGTAGCTATAGCTGTTGAATTTTCCATTATAATCTAAACCTAAAGGACCAATTTTTAAAAAATTCTTAATATCCCAAGGCACTTTGCTTCTTTAGACATGAATATTAAATAGGGTGAAAGCTTAAAACCCTTGGTGGCAAGTCCCGTCAAGAGAGGCCACATGAGGACATTCAAAATACAACTAGCCAACTCACATTCTATTGTGGGATTAATTAGCTGTGAGCTACGAAGTCAGTGTTGTAGGAGAGGTACTTTTCCATAGAGCTTTTGTCACATGCTTCTGCCAGGTCCATTTTTTTTTTTCTCCAGTTTTAAGCCATAGTTTGAGGAAAAAGCAGCTGGACGTGGTGGAAGGAACCGGAGACAGAGGAGGAGGGCTCTGGATGATCCCACTCTCTTTACATTACACCTTGCCCAGACAGCAACTGACTAGTTACTTCGTCTGAGAAAGTCATTCTCTTTTTCCAGATTGACACCATTAGAGGAAGCTATTCTTAACCCCCGGATCAAGTAAGCTGGCTAAAAATGAAAGTGAAATCTTTTAAGTTAGAAAATTTTAAACCATTGTCAGTTTGGTAAGAAAAAAGAATGAAAAAAAAAAAAACACTCTCCATCTAGCAGAGAGGAAAAAACTCTCTTCTTTTCAAAATCTTATGATGTTTTTTCAGTATGTTGCTCAGAATTGAAAAAAGGGCTCATTTCTTGACTATCACCATGATTTTCACTGAGATTTGTATTCAATGATGCCTGAAGATCACACATAAACCCTGACACTAGTGTAGGCTAGAGCCTGCCGTCTGAACTATGAAAAAGGGTGATTGTAGATCCATCAGAGGGCTAATTAGAAAGTCTTTTACTGCTCTGGCCAGGCAGCTGCTCTTGGTTTCGGCTACTTTCTTTGGGCATGTCTTCCCTTTTGTTCTATAACTTGATAGACTTTATAAAGTGCTGGAAATTTTTAAATGTATTTTCTCTCGAAATTAAAATAATGTGGTACAAATGAGATTATTGAATAACTATGTGTTTTTCTGAGCCACCAATTAGCATTGGTATTTCTAAATTTCTATTAAAATATTTTTATATTTCTATTCTTTAATTTCTATTAAAATTTATTAAATTTCTATTAAAATCCTATTAAATTTCTATTAAAAATGTATTTCCATTTTTTAAAAGATTTTATGTATTTATTTGACAGAGACACCATGAGCTGTAGGGAAGGGCAGAGGGAGAGGGAGAAGCAGACTCCCTGCTGAGTAGTCCCAGGACCTGGGGGTCATGAACTGAGCCAAAGGCAGACCCTTAACCAACTAAACGACCCAGGTACCCTGACACATTTCTATTTCTATCAGACCATGCCAATTAGGATGATTGCATTGTGTTTCAAAGCTTTCAGTAATCTTGTTCAATAGTTAAATTTTTTTCTCCTTTGAATACAAGGTTGGAATTTATGACTTTTGGGCTTCATAAAACTCTGTATGTTCTTATTTTGTTTGTTATAGAGCAGGTTATTTCCAAGGAGACTTTAAGTATTGTTTGAGTCCTAAATGTTTACATTCATTGCCGATTTCACGGGTCTTTGTCATACCCTATTCATGCTGGCATTCATCTCTAAAATCCACATAGTTCCCAAAAACTACAGTAATAAGAGTAAGTGATTCAATTATGGATTCCACTGACAAAGAATCAAGCCAAACTACATTGTAATTTAATTGAATTATTATGACAGCTAAGATATAGTCAACATGTAACATAAAATTATTGATTAAAACATAATCACAATGATTGTGAAACTGCTTTTTTGCTTTTTGAAATACTGTCTTTTCCTGACACGAATGTGTTTAACTATTGCCTTGAAAGATATTAGGTATTCTGTGAATGTATCTATATTAACCTTTTTTTTTCTGTTGTACATGAATCCTAACTGCCTTCAAAAGGCCTTCTCTTTTTAGGATTTGGAAGGCATTTAAGACACTAATGATGATGTGGGGCACCTGGGTGGCTCAATGGGTTAGGCCTCTCCCTTCAGCTCAGGTCATGGTCACAGGGTTCTGGGATCAAGCCCCGCATAGGGCTCTCTGCTCAGCGGGGAGCCTGCTTCCCTTCCCCCCTCTCTCTGCCTGCCTCTCTGCCTACTTATGATCTCTCTCTCTCTGTCAAATAAATAAATAAAATCTTTAAAAAAAAAGTTAAAAATAGAACTACCCTATGACCCAGTAATTGTCCTACTAGATATTTATCTGAAAGATATGGAAATAGTGACGCAAAGGAGCATGTGCATCCCAACGTTTATAGCAGCAATGTCCACAGTAGCCAAACTATGGGAAGAGCCCAGATGTCCATCAAAGTTGAATGGATAGAGAAGATATGGTATATAGACACAACGGAATACTACACAGCCATCGAATGAATGAAATCTTGCCATTTGCAACGATGTGAATAGAACTAAAGGGTATTATGCTATGAGAAACAAGTCATTCAGAGAAATAAATACCATATGATTTCACCCATATATAGAATTTAAGAAACAAAAACGCATGAGCATAGGGTAAGGGAAGGAAAAATAAAATAAGATAAAAACAGAGAGGGAGTCCAACCATAGAGGCTCTTAACTATAGGGAACAAACTGAGGGTTGCTGGAGGGGAAGTGGGTCAGGGGATGGGGAATTGGGCTATGAGCATTAAAGAGGACACTTGATGTCATGAGCACTGGGTATTATATGCAACTGATGAATCACTAAATTCTGCTCCTGAAACTAATGATACAACTTACGTTAACTAATTCAAATTTAAATAAAAAATTAAAATTAAAAAAAATGGCCACAGTGTTCTAAGGCTTACAAGTTAATATCCATGTGGGGGGATTTGTAAAACCTTGAGGATTGCAATTTACTGTTATGGATCAGAAATATTTTTTTCTCTTTAAGCTTATCTACTCAGATCAGGAACCAAGAATCAATGAACTTAACACTGGCCGCATTTTTTCTGTGAAATCTATAACCTATAAAACTATGACCCATTCCTTCTTAGAGATTCCCTTGTCTGCTGATATTCCTGACCCATCTGTCTGAAACTAATATTCTTTACTATTTGTAGATATGGGATTATATGTGTCACAGAACAAAACCAGACCATTTTCCTGGGAGAATATTAAGGGCATAATTATAGCACATGAAGCATAGTTCTCATTTCTTACAGAGACTATCATGCCAAATTTAACATATCTTTGTCATGGTAGAGTTGTAAATTTTTAAAACTTTTTTTTTAGTTTGAAAAAAAGAATAGAGTCTCACTGAACCTATGTAAATAAGTAGATAGTCAGGAAGTATAGGAACTCAGTAAAAATACTTGGTCTACTGTTTAACTACTGTTTTAAGTAGACCTATAGACAGGACCCATAAATATATGTCATTTGTTTTTAAGGTAACACACACACACTTAGAGCACACATACACAAGAAAGTATTTAAAGGAACCTAACATAACTTTGTATGAATTTTTATGTAAGCATACTATATAACCACCACTCAAATATCAAGACATAGATTCTTTCTAGCACCTTCAAAATTTCTGAATATTCTGAATTCTATTACCATGAATTAATTCTGCATGTACTTGGGCTTCATGTGAATGGACACATGGAAAAGAGGCAAAAAGTCGTTCATAATTTCTCTTTATTATCGTTTCATTGTCTGTAGACTCTTCAATGTTTCCCTTCTTATAATTTTATCAATTCTTTTCTAAAAATCTTTTTAAAAACCAACTTTCAGCTTTTCAAGTTTCTTGTTTTTCTGTTTTCTGTTCCATTGATTTTTTTTCTCTTATTATTTTCTTCCCTCCACTTTTTTTTTTTGTTTAATTTGCTCTCCTTTACTAAGCTTTTTGAGCTGGAATATTAGAGAATTGACTTTAAAACTTTATTCTGTCCAATATATGTATTTGAAGTTACAACATTCCCACTTACTGTTACTCTAACTACATACAATGAATTTGGTATGTTGTGTTCTTTATTTTCATTTATATCAAATTATATTCTAGTTTCCTACATGAATTTTAAAATCAATTCAATATTAGATATGTGTAGCTTAATTCCCAAATATTAAGGGATTTACAGATATCTTATTGTTATTGATCTCTAACTTAATTCTGCTGTGGTCAGAGAATATATCAAAGAAGTATGTAGGTGATTGTTTTCTGTAGTTGAGTGATACCGATGAGCAAAGGAATGTCTGAAATGAATCCATGGATTTCAATAGAGTGACAAGAGTGACATAGACTAAGTAGTGGCACTTGTTTTTTCTGTCTTTTGTTGTTTCTGATTCAGTTCTTTGAAATGTATTGAGACTTGTTTCATGATCAGCATGTAGTATATCTTAGTGATTATTCTTCATACACTGGAAAAAATATTTATTCTGAAGTTGTGAGTGTTCTCTAAAGGTCATTTGGTCAAATTTGTTAATATTTGTTCAAACCTTCTATACTCTTAATGACATTTTTTTCCTGCATGTCCTATAAGTTACTGAGACTGTAGTATTAAGTTCTCGAACTATGATTTGGGGTTATTAATTTTTCCTTCTATATCTGACAATTATTATGCTTTCATCTTACTCTTTGTTATTTTCTTTTTTGTTTCTCTTTTTCCTTATTCCTTTTGTATTCATTGAATATGTTTTAGTATTCCATTTATCTCCTATTTTGGATTTTTAGCAATAAATCTGTTTTATTTATTTATTTATTATTACATTTACACTAATTCACATGTAATGTAAGAAACTTACAATACCTGGGCGCCTGGGTGGCTCAGTGGGTTAAGCCGCTGCCTTCGGCTCAGGTCATGATCTCAGGGTCCTAGAATCGAGGCCCGCATCGGGCGCTCTGCTCAGTAGGGCGTCTGCTTCCCTCTCTCTCTCTCTGCTTGGCTCTCTGTCTACTTGTGATCTCTCTCTGTCAAATAAATAAATAAAATCTTAAAAAAAAAAAAGAAAGAAACTTACAATACCTACTGTTATTTTTGCAACTATTGTCATATATTTGCTTCTGCATATATTATAAACCCCACCATCTATTGCTAGTATCTTAGAGACTCAATATTCTTCTTAAAAATTAAGAAAAAAATCTCTTAGATATACTTATATTTTTTGGAACTCTTCTTTCCTGTAGATCACGTTTTCTGCTTAATAGTATTTCCCTTGAAACTGGGACTTCCATGGTGTCATTAAGGTACAGAGTAACAATGCCTCATGGTAAGGTAAGAAGGTTATAGTACCTCTGTACTAACTTAAGAAGGAAAGCTGGAGAGCTAGCATAAGCCTACAGTAAGACAGGGAAGATGTACTTCAGTCCCTGTCAGGTAAATTCAAACTGTTTCTGATGTTCTTTGCTCACTGATAGGAAGAAAAATGCATTATCTGTCAAAATTACTAGATGTGCACCGGTGGCAAAGGTCAATATTGATTTTCTTCTCTAAAGAACCCACTTCTGAAACATTGGAATTACCATCTGATTAAGCTTCCAATAATCCACTGTCATTCACTATGATTCATCCAGATGAATTAAATAAGGTGATAAGAATTACCACCCCTATATTTTTTCAAGTCTTTGAGGGCAGTACTAATATAATATCTTTGATATATTCAAGAATGCTATTGTTTTATTTCAGTATGATTAAGAAGCTCTGACAGCTTTGACTCTCTCGATGATGGTTCTGAAGCCATGGATCAAGGAGTCGGAGTGGGGTTTCTGCTAATTTCTAATTGTACTTATTTAAGTGTTATCATTGGGTACAAAAGTAACTACAGAATGGTGGTACAGAGCCACCGAGACAACTGAAAGAGGACTACATAGCAAAATTCCATTTTCTTCTAAGCACTGATGTTCTTCATATCCAAGGATTTGTGCTACTTCAGAGCCAATCTCCCATAATCTTGATAGGACTGGGTATTTTCCTTTTCCTGGTACTTAGTAACTCTAATAAATAGTTGCAAGTGGAGGAAGATTTATAGTACTATGGTATAGAAGATTTATAGTAAATAAAGATATTTATATCATTAAGGGATCTTCTGCCAATTATATCCACTTTCCCAGTGAGTTAATTCTGGCAATTGCATGGCCAATGTAACTCTCTTTCATGAAATTGAGGTCAAGGTGTTTCTTACCAAACTTAAGGTTATAATCACTAAAGAGATTAAGTTGTGTTTCCATGTACTTTTCATTTATTCCATCTTAGAAACCCCATGATCCACTAGCCACTAGCAAAGATCCCCATGGATGAAACAGTTCATTCTCTTCTTCCCTCATTGTGTTTGTCATACTAATTCTACTTCATTGTCTCTGGCAGCGAAACACTACCATGAGGATTTCATAACTGCCACTGAAAATGGGGGAGACCATAGTTAGAGGGTGAGTGAGTAGATTGCACAAGATATATTTATTCTAATATGTCAATTTTCCTATATGTTGGTGTCCCATTTGTATATAGCATCAAACAATTTTAACTTCATTCAGCACAGACCATAGTTGAATTCTACTTTTAGTTAACCAACAAAGGAACCACTTAAAACTGCTCAAGGTAGCACACTGAATCCAGAAACTTCGGTAAATGCCCTCTATTGATAAATTTTGTCTTATCTAAGAATTTGTTATTTTCTCCATGGTGTATCAATCACTGAAAAATCCATATACATATTCCCCATCTTTTTACCAATACAGATTAGCTCAAATATGAATTCTTTTGACATGTAAAATTTCTTTTCTTAGTTTGACTTGGCAAATGGCCCTGTTGGGCATGTTGAGATCTGATTCTCGCTAACAGATTAGAGACTGTGGAGGCATTATAGTGGTAGAGCATAAGGATGGCTAGCAATAGCCCTTGGTAATGTTATTAAATGACCTTCAAATGAGGTAAACCAGACTCTTCAGACTGTAAGATGGGGTTGCTTCTGTTCAGTGCTGTCTGGAGTTGAGGTACTCAATCACCTGAATCCTTCCAAATGTCATTACTCTAACTCCCAAAGCCTTAATTTTTTTTCTAAATTGAAGGTCTTATGTTCACATAAAAAAAATGTAGCTGTAATTCAGTCTGTACTGTAGATTCTCCAGCTTATAGCCACAGATTCTGTGTGTAAATCTGAGATACAAGAGATGAGACACTGACTTGAATTGGGAGTGTAGAGCCTTGGGTTTGTCATATTCTTTCTCTAGTTCTCAAATACAGTTAAACACAGTGAAGCCATCCCAAATTTTGTATTCTTCATATGCACTATTCTATGATATAATAGTTGCCATGTGGTCAGTCCAAGCCATGCCTTTAACAGGCACTTTATTCCAAACAGTCACTCTTCTTAAGAAACTATTTTGCCACTGGTTGACAGATGACTGGTGTTCTATACTCCACTCAAACCAGATCTTCATTCCTTCAAATCCAATCAGGTCACATGACCCATTCCAGGTTCTACTGATTCCCTGTTTAACAGTCACTTCACTCTGCGGGGTGCCTGGTGGCTCAGTTGGTTAAGCAACTAACTTTTGGTTTTGGATCAGGTCATGATCTCAGGGCGGTGAGATCAAGTTATACATTGGGCTCCGTGCCCAGCTCGGAGTCTGCTTGAGATACTCTTTCTGCTCCTCACCCCTCTCTCACTCTCTTAAATAAATAGATAGATAGATAGATAGATAAATAAAGTACTTTTTTTAAAAATTCTCTTGACTATCAGTCTGAGCTTAGTTGCAAAAATAAAAAAAATCTGTAATTTTTAAAAATTTTTTTTTTATTATAAAGAGTTTGTGACAAATTAGCACCTTACAAAACAGGTGAAAGTGTTGAAGAGAATGCTCTGGACTAGAGCTCTAGGAATTATTAACTTGAAAAATACCGCAGAATGGACCAGATGAAGAAACATTTACTTGTGACATAATCTGCGAGTTTAGGTACCTCAACTCTATCAGTTATTAGCTTGAAGATGTTACTGCATTAATTGCAATCCATGAAACAGAAAGTTGCTTCTAGTCTGCTTTTACTGGAAGTACGATGCCTCGGATGCAATGGATGAATTGGTTAGGAAGCTGCTGCCAGGATCTTAGCCTCCAGAGTTGTACTACCTTTGCTGCACTTGTATGAGAAAATAACATTTCTGTCTGACTGACCTCTGTCTCTACTCATCTCAGTTTAAAATCCACCTTAGTGTGATACAACATAATTCATAAAGTCTGAATAACTCCAGAAACCAATCTGCATGGGATTCTGGGACACAGAGTGTTTATCATGGCCTTCTCGACTGCACAGAAGGATACACCAGATGCTGAGCCAAGTTGGTCTAGCATATTTGCCACAAACACCATTCTATCTTTCTCAGAATTTGAATTGAGGATTATATCCTTCTTTGTGTAACCTCATCCCCTCCTGATGCTACTATACTATACTAGTATAACGATACTATTATTTCAGGTTACCCCTCCCCTCCAAAATTCATCCTTTTCATTCTCTAGTGCTGTCTTACTTTCCTCTGTTGACCAGCAAATAACAAAAGTTTCATGGTCCTCCATCTCAGGAGATCATTTCTTCTTCTCCACACAGTTTCGTTCATTTTTCACAATTTTGTATGTCCAGCTCAGTATGCTATTAGAGCTATTTAAGCAATAGTATAATAATACAATAATATAATAGTATATCTAATTGTCTACCAGGTATCTCCAGTTGCATGTCTCTTCAAAGTTCCTAATTTAGTGGAAGGAAAGGGAACTTTTAAACATCCCTTATTGCTCCCATCTTATTTAAAGTTATTCAACTTGTTGGTTACTACATTAAAAACAACTAGACCCTACTTTAAGTTTGAAAAGAGATCAAGCTTTTTTCCATCCCAAGGCCTTTTTATGTGCTCTTCTGGATTTTTGCATGCCTGGTTCATTTGTATTCTTTTAGTTCCATTTAAAATTTCATTTTCTCTATGAAGTCAAGGAGAATTTGGGTCACTTTCACTAAATGAGTAACCACTATTCTCTGTCTCAGAAATTTTTGCCTGCCTCCATTTCCTTTATTTTGAATTTTTCACTTGTTTCGTGTCTCCTCCATTCTACTGCAAGGGGTGAGTAAAAAATTAATCCATTGTGTTCAACACTATAACCCTGGTACCAAGCATAGTACATGGAACAAAGTTAATTTTTTAAAAAAGATTTATTTATTTGAGAGAAAGAGAGAGAACTCAACGATACAGCACAGGAGTTGAGAGGGGCAGAGGGCGAGGGAGAAGCAGACACCCCACTAAGCAGGGAGCCTATCTCTGACGGGGGCTGGTTCCCAAGACCCCAGGATCATGACCTGAGCTGAAGGCAGATGCTTAATGAACTAAATGACCCAGGCACCCCTAATTTTTAATATTTTTTGGAGAAATGAAAAACAATAAAAGAAGAAAAAATATTTATTTTCCCAGATATCAACTGCGTGAGACCTATGAAAAATTGTGAAAAAGTTAGAAATTAAGTAATAACTGTAAGCAAGTCTCTCATTAAACTCTAAAGTTTAAACCATTCATTCATCCACTCATTCATCATTTTTGAGAATCTATTATATTCCAGACATATAAGCCTTAAAAAAGGGGGTGGGGGGAATTCAATTTCTGGCTTCATAGAACTTAAATTCTTCTATGGGATATAGGTAAGAAAAAAATTATAATATAGTATACTATAATATAGTATGATAAGATATATAGCATGAGGTGACATGATGTAACATGACAAAAACATAGTATCAGGGGGCATGATAATTAATTGTGTCCATGGATCCATTTTGCTCCTAAGAATGTCAGGGCTGCTATTTTTTAAATAGAATAGATTCTTTCCAAGACAAAGAAAATTCTGAACGTATATTCCTGCTGCTGATTCTATATGATTTACCTCCTTTAAAAAGCTGGCATTTGTAAATATTATTTCATTATTTAATTAAAAAAAATTAATTCATAGTAAACCTTAACAAGTTAGTGTATTGTAAAGTTAAATGACTACATGGAAAACGCATGAAAATCTTAAAACAAATTAATAATTTACTTGCATTCTCTGTGAACTTTAAATAGTTAATCATGCCTAGACTGTGCCTCATTTCAGTGAGTGCACCCCCCTTTCGGAGGTTGGGCCGGTCATACCACCCACACGCTTTGATCATTACCTAGATATGCAGTGGTCATGTCACTAGCTAATTGCCAACGCTACCTTCTTCATTTTTCTTGTTAAAGAGAGATTTTTTAAATGAGCTCAATATATCTGCCTTTTTAACAGAATTATTAATAATACGTACAACCTCATTTATTATTTGGTCTTTTTTTCCTGAGCTCTTCTTTCTTTGATAAATCTGTAAAGCCTGGTAGACTGTTAAAAATCATTTTGCTCTGACTTTACCTTGCTAACCCCTATACCTAAAATTATAACACATAGATACCTTACAGTTTATTCTGGCCTGGAGTTGACCTAATTTGCCAAATTTATTCAGCTGAATTTTAAAACTTAAAATAAGGCACATTTGGCCATAAGCAGAATGAGAGAAGACTTGGTTAATGGGTACAGCATGAAAAACGTGAACTAAAATAAACAAAGCATTAGGATCAACAACAACAGAATGCAGTGATTTACATGAAGATCTGGCTATAAGTTCCCAGAAGCAACTTTTAAGAAGGAAATAAGAACATTAAAAAAAAAAGTCTCTTTCTTTATATTTCCAAAACAGGCATGTTTCTCCTGGTGCTAAAGTCTAAAAGATATTTTCCCTTTAAGCTATGATATAGGAACCTTGAATAATTTAAGTATGTGGTTTTCACCAAGTTACTTAACTTTCCTGCCTCACGTTCTTCACCTGCAAAATGGCTTAAATATTGTACCTCTTATATATCTTCCAATGTTGGTGAAATAGTGAATTATAAAACTTATTTTTCATTCATCAAATGTTTACTGAGATACTAGTATTTCAGGTACAGATCTAGGTACTGAAGATAAGGAGTGAACTAAACAATAAGTGTCTACTCTCATGAGTTCATCCTCTATAGAAAAATAGAGAAAACAAACAAATGAAAAGATTATAGCATGCCAGGTAAATGTTTTGAAGAAAAATAGTGAGAGCTAAGGGGAAGGTGGAAAGGTGTGTGTGTGTTTTGAATAAGCTGCTCAGGCAAAAACTCTTTAAGAAGGTGGCCTTTAGCTAGAGACTCAAATGAAGTAAGGGAGAGAAACACATAAAGATCTAGGGAAGGAGGATTTCTGGAAGAAGAAATGGCAAGAATAATGTCCTTGAAGTAAAAATTAAAATAATAGATTTGGGTAATGGTAAAAATGTTAGCCAGCCAAAAAAGAACAAAGGAAGGGAAGCATGGACTAAGAGAAGGGGTCAGAAACATAGGCTGGGCTAAATGAAGTAGACCCTTATGCCTATGATAGGGAGTGAAGACTTTATTCTGAATGGACTAGAAACCAATGGTGGACTTTGAACTATGCCATGATTTTATTTCCACTTTTTTAAAAAGATTAGTAGCGGGGCACTTGGGTGGCTCAGTGGATAAAGCCACTGCCTTCGTCTCAGGTCATGATCTCAGGGTCCTGGGATTGAGCCCGACATCGGGCTCTCTGCTCAGCAGGGAGCCTGCTTCCCCGCACCCCGATTCTCTGCCTGCTTGTGATCTCTCTGACAAATAAATAAATAAAATCTTTAAAAATAAAATAAATAAATCTACATCTCTTTAAAAAAAAAAAAGATTAGTAGGATGGTTCTGTTGAGAACTGGTTACAATAGAACAATAATAGACCTCTGGCATATTGACAAGATGGGTTTTAGAGTAGTTGAAGGGCTTTATCCTGGGAAGACTGATGAAAATTTTGGGAAGGTGTTGAGTTTGCACTGTGTCTTGAGTGTAAATGTGACATCAGATGCTCACAGACCAGATATGATGTAAAATGGAGAGGAGTCAAGTATGACACCATGGAGAAACAGGTTTCCAGAGGAAAATCCATAGTTTGGGTTTAGACATTTTAAGTTAGGCACACTCATTATTCATCCAAGTGAAGGAGGCACGAAGACAGTTGAATATACCAATCTGGAGCTCAGGGAAGAATCAGGACTACAGGTGACATCTAAAGCTTTGGGACTACATTAACATCAGCTTACGAGTAAACTTATATAGATAAGAGAAGAAGGTGGAACACTTAGCACTGGGACACTCCAAAATTTAGCCCTGGGGCAGAAGGACAGAAAGAAGATGAGAATCATGAAGAAGTGACTAAAAGCTAGTATTCAGTATAATAGAAAGAGAGCCAAGGGAGTTAAATACCCGAGAACACATGTGAAAAAAAACTTGTTTCAAGAACAAAGAAGTGACCATTAATGAATGTCAAATGCTGTTGAGATCAAGGAAATATACTAAGAACAGACCTTGGATTTGGCAAGACAGGAATCACTAGTGACCTTGACAGTGAAATAGTGAGTTGAAAGCCAGCAGGATGTTAAGCATAGGAGAACATGGGAGGTAAGGAAATGGAGATACAAAGCACACACAACTCTTAGGAGTTTGCTGGAAAGGTCTTCACAGTTCATTTGTACTCTCATAAGTTTATCTACATGCTTTTCCCCAGACCTTCCTGCTCCTAAACCTCTTTCTCCTTCCAGGTCCCTCCAGGTCCTAAACAACCATAGCCTATGAGTCTGTATATTCTAATCTGGATTACTCCATTTTCTGTACAACGTGGATGACCAGGTGCTTCATCCCCAAAGCTTTACGTATTGGGAGCAGTTCCTCTCACCACTGTCTTTCAGGGTCACCTCTGGGTTTAGCAGCAGTCCATTCATAAATTAAGTGTAAACTTTTTTCTCCTCTATCCTATCAGCTTGTCATATGGGACTCTGTGAAGCCACAGGTATGAGTAATAAATATGGACAAGAGGCACAAGTACAGCATCGGTGGGCGACATGACAGTGTACTCTCTGGCCCTGCCTTTGCCTTATCCCAGATGTGCCACTTCTGTCTTACAATAATTTCTGGGCCCACTGAACCTTATGTGTCAGGAAGCCTAACAGAGCCCAGTTCGTGCTGGTCATTTCTGCTACATGGTTGATTCATGTCCCATAATAGATGCTCATTCTCTATTAAAACCCAGGAGCAGATCAGCTGCTATTTTTTGAGTGGTGTACAATTTTCTGTCAAAGATGATACGGTTGTACTCCAGAAATCAAAGGGTCTATGTTATGATTATCCTCATAGGACTTGCTATAAATTCCACAAGTTTTTTTTTTCAATCACAGATATATCTACAACCAAAGTCTGTGATCCCCATCTCAAAGGCTGCTTCCTGAAGAGTCCAACCGCAACAGGTCTCTAATGTCTTCCATCTTTTAAACAAGTTTTAAAATAATAGACATGCAACAACAAAACTATTATTTCTTTTACAAGACAAGAAGTTAAAAAAAAGTATTAAGTCAAACATAAAATTAATATAATACACCTTAATACAATGTTATTCTGTTTTTCTTTATTGGATATATTGCACCACTGAGCCTTCATTCATATGTAGTATTTTAGGGGTAGGAGTACATGGACTATTCTCACAAAGGCCAATGGTGAACAATAATGCATAGCTGGGATGTACTCAGTGTAGGACCCTAACTGTTAATTTTCAGAAATTTTACACATTAATTGTTGACAAATCACCTAAAACATGCCAACATGTACAGTTGGAATTGAATCAGCCTTTTCATTTTAAAATCATATAATCTCAAATCTAGAATCTGCCTGGCCAGTGTATAAAGAGAGCTCTAGAAGGTGGAGCCTCTATCTTTACATGTTTCATATCTTTTCTGTATGGAAAACCACCAATCTTTAATTACATCTCTAGCCAATTTATTTAGCATAATGTTATTTTGCTATAAAATTCATGTGCTGCAAAAGAAATATTTACAGAATAAAAGAAAGTCATTGAAAGCTTAATTATATTATCTCTAGAAAATATCATAACTCTAACAATTTTAAAGTAAGAAGTTTTCAAAATAAAGGATGTTGTATAAGCTTTAACCTACAGAACTGACCCCGTGAAGTCTCTCAGTTCAAGCAAAAGAAAAATATTTCACTTCCAATTAATCAGTAGATCCTGACAATAAAATTGCTAATATCTTGAGCTCTAAAAAATTTAATTTCTTTATCTGTTAGACCAACAATGGTTTTCAAAATTCGCTGTGCAAGGTGGTAAAAATACATTGGTCATGGCCAAATTCAACCTAGATCTATAAGCAAAAGAGCATTGCTTTTGTCTGCTGTATCTTGTAGGCTCTTGAAAAATGTATATCTCTAGAAGATGATCTTGGAAAGCAAAAGAGTAGTTTGTGTACCACTGTCCTATGGCTACTGCATTCTACATAGAGTTGAGCTGATCCATGCTGATATTGTAAATTTCTATAAGCCTATTCTCCAAGGTCAAAACCTGTATTAAAAATTTGGGAGTTATAATCAATATCTCTAAAATATTGACCCTCTTGATGATATTCATGAGAGATTTTGGTGGAGAGAAAGAAGGGATATCCAGAAGATGGCTTTTATACATACAAAAGACTATTCAGAATTGTATTTTGGGAAATAAGAGCTGTCATTCAATTTAATAAAGTTATGTATTCAAAACTCTTAATTTTTTCCCTAATCTTTTAGTTTAACTTTTAGAGTTCAGGAAAGTTTTAAGTTCAGAAAATTTTAATATTGTATTAATGATTGTGCAGATTATAATGAGAGTTTTGGATAATGTTTGGTTTCATTTATGTATACTTATACATATATACCTACATATTTTTGTATATATGTCTTCTGACATACTTTAAATGACATTCAAATTTAGGGATTCTTTTTTGTTTTAAAATACTTTAATAACTCAATTAATAAAACAGATCTTCCCAAATACTAAAATGATTTCATTAACCTAAAATTGAAACATAAAAATATAGTGAGGTTGACGTTTTCTTGAAAGTTCTAGTTCTGTAAGAAAACATAGTAAGATTTCAACTTAAAATCGTTTCTAAATAAACTACTCACTTACACATCTAAATTGAAGTTGTAAGGCTTTACTTTAAATGCCAAGATTCTCTCAAATATCAGCGTAAATAAAATGTTGGTCATACACAAATTCCTTCTTAACAAAATATTTATACTATGATTTTCATTTCTTTTTATAAGTAGATTTTATGATGTGCTGCTGTGGTAGACTATATTCTTTAAAAACGGTGACAACAGTATTTCTGGTAATACCATCGAGTGGCCGAGTCTATTTCCCTGCTTCCTAAACTTAGGTAAGTTTTTTGTCATTGCCTCAAAACTAGGATGCAGAGGAAGTGATATGGCCACCACGCTGTAAGGAAAGCCCAGGCCACAGAGGGAGACTGACAGTGCAAGCTCTGGTTCTGCCTGAAATCTAGCATCAAATACCACACATGTGAATGAGCAAGTCTTCTGAAAATGTCAGCCCCCCAGCCTTCAAATTTTTGCAGTTGATGTTGAGTGGTACAGAAAAAAGTTATCCCCACTGAGGCCTCCCCAAATTGCAGATTTGTGAGCAGAATGCAAGTTGTCCATTGTTTTAAGCCACAAAATTTGGGGTAGGTTTGTTAAGCAACAGTAGATAATTAATACATCTGCTCGAAAGCCCCCTTTAGTACTGTGATACCCGTTTCCCCAGCTGGTGGGAGTGTAGCCGATGGGTAGACTGTCAGCAGAGTCATTCTCTAGAAATTGCCTTTACCTATGAGATTCGCCACACCATGTCCTGGTAACTTGTCCTCTTGGAGCCAGCTCACGTCAAATGACTGGTTATTGTACGACTGTTACCTTACATGCCTTTGTCCTAAACATCATCAAGGTAAAAAAATTTGATTTGTGTTCCCAGTTCCTGAGGTCTCTGTGAGATCCTAGAAGACCTTCTGTGGGGGCATCACGCATGGACTCCTCTCTTTCCTCAGGCCTGCTTTCTTCATTCCCCTATAAATGTTGATTCTGAGAGCACTCCCCAAAAGAGTTCTTATACACAAAACTCTATCTGGATCTGTTCCTCTGGATTCCAACTTAAGCTGCTTTTGCATACTTAATTTAAAAAATTCCCAGAGTTAAAGATATACTCTCACTAGTGAAGACAACTATGTAAGCTTTTGAATGAGAGACTGACTGGTTTCTTGTAGGCCATCTTGATGTGACATACAAAACCCTATTCATTTTTGCTGTGTCAATAATTTTATTACTCAAAGGAGACGATCAGGTAGCTCAAATCCTTTGATTCAGTATTTACAGAAGTCTGCAATGCCTAAACAAGGGGTCCAGTCAGGAGACAGTCACCACAGTAATAAAAAGAATTGTTAACCATTAGAAGGTAGATAAAAAGGGTGAAAGAGCACTCAGAAGTAGCAGACATAAGAAAGAAATTACTACTTCTAAGATGAGGGAGTGTAGACAATAAAATAAAAACAAATTCAAATACAAATAAACAAAAAATGAAGGATTAGGAAAGCACTGCCCCCAGGATTGAGATTCAGATTCAGGGGGAACACGGAGACTACTGGCGGCAAAGAAACTTCCAAGAGACTGTTAAGTGAGAACTAATTTATACAAATGGTCTGTGGTTGCTGGGAGATGTGACCACAACAGAGCTGCTCAGAAGTCCTCACTGGTAGGGAGATCATAAACAAAGGACTCAGCTGGATTGCTTCTGTAGAAGGCCTCTAATCTCTTGAACTGAATAATAATGGAAGACCAGAACCCCAAAAGAAAGTATCTCCCCTTGTGATAGCCTTGTAGTACTGGATAGTGCCCTCTACTGATGATGCCTAGCATTTTTCCCAGTTGGCAAAGTAAATACGTTAACAGTATCCAGTTTTATTATCACAAGGCATGGGAAAGAGAGAGATTCGGAGCTGAAAGAAAATAATTGATTACTGGCACACAAGGTGTATCATTTGATTTAATGCTCTATTTCTTTTGCTTATTGTACTGCCTAATTAAAAGCTTTAAAGACCTTTGAAATTCACGGACTTCTGCACAATTTCAAATTCTAGCATTATATAATCCAAATGCATTTAAAATGCCATCTGACTGAATTTTGGTTAACTCACATGGTTTTTTTAGAATTGACTTTTGCACCTTCTGAGACCAGTTTGTAGTCATGTTGCATGGTACAGTTCTTGTTACTTCAATTAACATCAAAATTATTTCAAGGCAGTACATGAGAATAAGTAGTAGAGGAAGAGGGATCTTAGTTATGTGATCAGTCTTCATAAATATGTAGGAAAAAGATTCGTGCAGTTAGTTGTCTCTGAAGTCAGAACACAGAGTCAGATAGTAGAAGGAGCCAATGTTGAACTAGTGGCTGTATTATCTCACTGTCCTCTCTGCAGTGGTAACTGACAATTCTTTCACAACAGTCTCTCAGCTGATCTCTATCTTTTCTTCTGCACCTACCAAGGATCCTATTTTTACCTTTTTGTAGTGATTTTTCCAACTTCACAGTATATTCAAATTTAGAATTTAACTTTAACTATGGTTTCCTGCCTCTTCTAGCATCTGCCTTTTGCCTTTTCTTTGTAGGTCCTTAGCTTCTGTTTCTGCTACTAACACGTTGATGTTTCCCCCATATTGCTAGTTAAAATTAGAGAGAAATAGACTTTGAATAATATCTCTTCTTGAAAGTGACTAAATTTCAAGTCCCATCATAAGCCCTGGGTCATCCTATAGGTTGGTTGTCACTGAGTTAATGGTCAAACCCTGAAATAATCAGCTATAATCTGGGATATGAATTTATATGGAAGAGAATATGGTCACCACCTCTATGTTAGAAATCATATAGAGTTGCTTTTCTCAGCAAAGTACTGTCCACATGAAAGGGATATTTGAATGGTAGAACCCGCCAGAGACTTTGAAAGGCCCTCCCTAGTACAACACTCAATCTAAAAATTCTGATTAAAGGGAGTTCCCCAAAGAAGTTCTAGTCAATGGTTCCCAACAGTGGCTTTTATCACTTTCTGTCAGCACCATCAGTTGCTTCTGTTGACTGTGCTGACCAACAATGATAGTGTCTCCCATGAATTTCTCTTTGTGACAGTACCCTGTGTGTCTTGCCAACAGCTTGTAAGCCCTTGGAGTATGAAGAGTTCATAATTGCTCTCTCAGCATAACTCACAACTGAGACACTGCTGAGGCACAGTTTTTCAAGGTTATTTTTTAATAGCCACCTAATATTGGAATTGGACATGAGCCATTTCTTGAAATCCTCCTTGGTTCATAGTCAGCGTACTGTCACAAAGTACAATATGCTCTTCTAGGGGGAGGGGCTCATGATATAGATCTCCCCAACACAAATTATAAAGAATGAAATCTTGCAGTGACAGAAGGAGCATATTGGTTTAATGTAAGTCCTACCAATGTGAATTTGGATTTGGCTTTAATATTTACCTTTGCACAAACTTTAAAAAGAGGTGAATTACACATAAATGCTTGGAATTTGAAGGGCCCCAATAGATGGCATGGTCAGTACCCCATATTTTGTAGATGAAGTAAAAAAAAAATTCAGAGGATTATTCTCTTTGTCAATAAACAAATCAAGATTAGAACCCAGGCTTCTTCAAACTAAGCCTTGTCCTCTTTCCAGATACCATGCTGCCCCCTAGTGTTATCCACATTCATAAAATCTAGTGATTTCATTCATTAAAACAAATTTCAGTTAGTTTAAAGATCTATTTGCAAACTAAAAATGTGCTAGCTAATTTAAAATGATCCAAAGAAAATCTGATGTAAAACTCCATTTCTCAATATTTTATCATTTTTTAGTATTATTGTGAATAGTTGAAAAAATGTTTGTCTTATCTTCTAAAATAATCTAAGATTAAATAAATTAAGGGCCTAACAAGTAAAGAACAAAGTTGGGTATTGGGGTGGAGGCAAAGAGGCAGAGTCACTTAAAATAAACAACATCATAATTAATAGTCAACCTTTCTAAGTATATGAATGTGTGCTTTTTCTGCGTTACAGATAGAGTTAACTGGTATCTGAAGCTTCTTGTGTGTCTAATAAAAAAATTACAAAATACAAGACAATGAAGAACCAATTTTATAATGGGGGAAAAACTGAAAGATAAGAGAAAAAACCATATTAGAGTATCAAAGTTAGCTTTACCATATGTTTCCATTTATCTTCCTTCCAAAAAAGAAAGAGATATTTACAAAGAGAACAAAAATTAATTAGAAATAAACAACCAAAAAATACTGACTTTATACATCATAAGAAGAAAAAGAGTTAAAAAGTGTGTAAGAGACATATCAGGGAAAAGACAGAAACAGAAGAGAAAATAGGGCAACTAATAAATGAGAGGAAGCAAAGAATTAATTATTGCACTAAGAAGGCTGATATATTGAGCTCATTTAAAAATTGTCTTTAAAAAAGAATGAAGAAGGAAAATTTAAATAAGGGGAAAGTAATGAAGACAATGAAAATTGCTAATAAAAATGTTGAGAAGGAAAATGTGGAATACACTGTAAAATAGAGAATAGTGACTCGGAGGATCCGAAGTAGGTTATGGGATCCTTATAAAGAAAACACTGCAACCAAACACAGGCAAACATCTGAGCACTGTTTTGGATATACTTATCTGAATTAGCTGAAATTCTAAAAACATGTAAATCACACTTAAAAATTTACATTATTCAAGAAGGATTTCACAGGAGATACAGAATCTGGACATAGCTCTCTATCGTCCCTTTTTCCTCTTATCTCCGAGATTCTCTCTGATCAACTTTCAGGCAATTTCTGCCATAAAATGGCATTTGATCAGCACTCTCCAGTACAGCCTTTCCCAGTGTTATGCCTAAATACCCAAGAGGACCAGAAAACAATGAAAACTAAGACTGCTTGGTAAACTACTGCCAGAAATGTGGAGAAATACCTGTTTAGACTTTGTGGCATAGCTACTTTATGAAATAGAACCCATGTATTTAAATGGTAGGAATATGTTTTCTGCTTATTCCTTGTCTAATCTATGAATCATGGGCTCTGTCAACACAAAAGCTTTCTACACACTTTTAATTCTTTGTGAGTGACGATGGTCACGTCACTATTCTAAGTCCCTATTCCTACTCCTACTTTTACATTTATTCAGACATGACAAGTCTTCGGAAACCACAGAACAAGAATGGATGGGGAGGATAGAGCAGAATTACAGTTAGAGAACATGTAGTTCCTATAAGCAAAGTATTCCTGGTAGAATCAGAAAAAAAAAAATCTTGGCATACTACATTCTGGGAAACTGTATCTATTCACTTAAATCATTGCTTTAAATTGTTGGGGACAAAAAAAAAAGGAAATAGATGATTGCACATCACTGTATCGGGGCTGTGCAAGATGAGTACCTTCAAATACTGAGGAATTTGGCTGAGAGCTTTGAACTGTACAACCAGAATTAAAACACACATTAATGCTGCAAACATTTAAAATTAGTTGAGGAGAAGTACAAACTTGAAGAACTTTACTAAAATGCAAAAAATGTATAAAGGCCTGGAAAAGGTACTAGAGAAGATGACTGATATGGAGAACACTCAGTTCCATTTCTAAGGATCCTATGTATCCCCCAAAAGAAAACAGAGCAATTGGAACACTACCAACTACAGAACCCCTATATACAGATTGAAAATCTCTCCTCCAGGGAAACTCCATGCAGTGGATATGGTGGGGAGGCTCACTAAATATCCACTGCAACTCGCTTCTTTCTGCCTTTCTTTGCTTTTGGTACTATAAAGAGAAATCAGTTTCTATCTCCTCTTGAATCTGGACGTAGCCATGAGACTTAGTTCTAGCTACAGAGGTACAGAAACCTGAGTGAGGGCTTTCCTTACTAAAGACAAGGGCAGACGCAGTATCTTGATTATTTTTACATCCCTACTACTAGTAGGGGACCTGGCTTATTAATTCAAATACACCACTCTGTGGAGTTGTTTTTAGTTTGCTGATTCTCTAGGAAATTCTTTAGTTTATAGCTCTAAATTATGGTTACAGTTATTTGATTTTTGACAAGATTCCAAGGCAATTCAATGGAGAAAGAAATGTCTCTTTTTTAAACTATAAATTATTTTACAAAGTAGTTTTAAAATTTGAATTTGGCAAATAAATTTAGCAAGTGAACTTGGTATCTTTCAAGTATTGAAAAGTAAATTAAAATGTTTAAATAAAATACAAATTGTGGGCGCCTGGGTGGCTCAGTGTGTTAAGCCGCTGCCTTCGGCTCAGGTCATGATCCCAGAGTCCTGGGATCGAGTCCCGCATCGGGCTCTCTGCTCAGCAGGGAGCTTCCCTCTCTCTCTCTCTCTGCCTGCCTCTCTGCCTACTTGTGATTTCTCTCTGTCAAATAAATAAATAAATAAATCTTTAAAATAAAATAAAATAAAATACAAATTGTTAGTATTGAACAGATAAATTGGATCTCTGGGTTTAAGGATTTTTCACAGAATCAATTACAACATAAACAATCAAGAATTACAAACTCACCAAACACTGGCAGTAAATACTTTTTTCTTTGATATTTTGATGAAGAATAGGCTAAACAATTAAAAAAAAATTACCACTCTCAGGAGTGAGGTCATCAAGATGGTGACAGACTGTTCTTGACTTTAGTCTCACTCACAAGAAAACCAACCAGACAAGACAAATCTTGAAAAATCCCAGAACTCAGGGAAGGGGTGATCCTGAAGGAGTGAGGCTGAAGTACCCTGCTAGACAAGAGAGACCAAGAAGGACCATATCAGAAGGGTAAAAGAAATGGTTTTATTTTGACTTCATTGTCCCTTCCCTAGGCCAGCAGTGTCCAATGAAGAGGGCCCCCATGAACCTACAGCATCTCCTGTGGGAAAAAGGAAAACCAAGGTGGAGGTTCTGTTTGCCTAGGGTTGTGGGATGCTTCTATGGAGGTTCACTCAGGTCTTACCTCATGGGATTACTGGGGGAACCTGAGGACCTCGGGTTCATGTTAAGATGGAGAAGGGGAACAGGGCTTAGAGCAATCATCCCTAAGGCCTTAGCAGACTACACACTTGAGCAGAGATCCTAGCCACAGCTCTGCTCGTCTGAACTCTGCTCATCAGAGCTCAGTCAGGGTCCTGACCGCCACAGCTCTATTAGATGTTATGCCTGATTTGGATCCTAGCTAACAAGGCTATAACACTCACGGAGAATATCCTTGGTCCTTTCAATGAAGGTGACCAAATTTGTACCTCCACTCAACTGCTGAGCATAGCGTCTAAACCCACTCCTCCATGAAGCATGGCTGCAGATGCTGGCGACAATGCAGCACATCCTACATCCTTCTCAGGCCAGGAACCAAGCCAGCAGCCCTACCCAACTATTGAGCATAGCCTCTGACCCCACTTAACTAGGGAGCCTGAAAAATGAACAACCTTGGAGGCCAGCCTATTAATCCCACCAGCAGTACAACCCTGCCTGATCGCTGAACACAGCCTGCAGCCTTACCCACACAGGCACTCCAGACAGTGACTCCATCCAGTTTCAAAGCATAGCCTGAATAACCAATGGATCAAAGAAGAAATCAAGATGGACATAAAAAATGAGAAAAATGAGAAAAATGAAAATGGAAGCAGAACATACCAAACATTTTAGAATTCAGTCTTAAGAGGAAGTTTGCCGTGATTAATTACATTCATCAAGAAGAAAGAAAGATCTCAAATAAATAACCTAACTTTACACTTCAAGGAACTAGAAAAAGAAAGACAAACTAAGCCTAAAGGTAGCAGAAGGAAGGAAATAATAAAGATTGGAGCAGAAATAAATGTAATAGAGAATAGATAAATAATAGACAAAGCTCAGAGTATATTATTTGAAGACTTAAACAAAACAGACAGACTTTTAGCTGACTAGTCAAGAAAAAAAGAGAAGATCCAAATAAGTAAAATTATAAATGAAAAAGGAGATATTACAATGAATACCCCAGAAATACAAAGGGTTATAAGAGGCTACTGTGTACAGTTATGTGCCAACAAATTGGGACAATCTAGAAGAAATGGATAAATTCCTAGAAATAGAAAACCTACTAAGACCGAATCATGAGGAAATAGAATCTGAACAGATTAATAATGTATTGACCAACACAGGAGATTGAATCAGTAATCAAAAACCTCTCACAAAGAAAAGCTCAGGGCCAGACAGTTTTACTGACAATCCTACCAAACATTTAAAGACGAATTAATTCCAATCCTTCTCAAATTCTCGCAAAAAATTGAAGAGGAGGGAATACCTCCAAACTCATTTATGAGGTGAACATTACCCTGATACTAAAGACAGTTAAGTGCACTACAAGAAAAGAAAACTGTAGGTCAATATCCCTGATGAATATAAATGCAAAAATTCTCAACAAAACACTAACAAACCAACTTTGGCAGCATGTTAAAAGTATTTTACATGAAGGGGCACCTGGGTGGCTCCGTGGGTTAAGCCTCTGCCTTCAGCTCAGGTCATGATCTCAGGGTCCTGGAATCGAGCCCTATATCAGGATCTCTGCTAAGCAGGGAGCCTACTTCCCCCTCTCTCTCTGCCTGCCTCTCTGCCTACTTGTGATCACTCTCTCTCTCTCTGTCAAATAAATAAATAAAACCTTAAAAAAAAAAAAACCCAAAAGTATATTACATGATGATCACGTAGGACTCATCCCTGGGATCTAAGGACAGTTCAAATTGCAGGTCAGTAAATGTGATGCAACACATTACTAGAAGGAAAAATAAAAAGTCATAGAAGTAACTCAATAGGCACAGAAAAAACATTTGAACAACATTTAAAATCTGTTATGATAAAAACTCTCAACAAATTGGAAATAGAAGGAATGTACCTCAACATACTAAAGGCCATATGGCAAGTCCACAGCTAACTTCATACTCAATTGTGAAAAATTAAAAAAGCTTTTTCCTTTAAGATTAGGAGCAAGACAGTGGTGAACACTGTCACCACTCCTATTAATCATGGAACTGGAAGTCCTAGCAGAGCAATCAGGCAAGAAAAAGAAAAAAAAGGCATCCAAAGCAGAAAGGAAGAAATAGAGTCGTCTCTGTTTGCAGATGATATGATATGATACATAAAAATCCCTACAGATTTCACCGATATAGTTGGAACTAGTAAACTAATTTAGTAAGTTGCAGAATACAAAATCAACATGCAAAATTCAGTTATATTTCTATACACTTACAACAAACCATTTGAAAAAGAAACAAAGAGAATAATTCCATTTTTAGTAGCATCAGAAACAATAAAATACTTAGGAATAAATTTCACCAGCAAAGCAAAGGATCTATATACTGCAAATTATAAGATATTGATAAGAGAGACTGAGGACGACACCAATAATGGAAAGGTATCTCATGTTCATAAATTAGAAGAATTAAATTAATTATTGCTAAAATGTCATAATATGCATAGCCATCTATAGATTCAATCCTTATCAAGATTCCAATGGCATTTTCTACAGAAATAGAAAAAAATCCTAAAATTCATATTTATAAAATTCACAAGATCTCAAATATCCAAAGCAATCTTGAACAAGAAGAACAAAGCTACAGGCATTACATTTCTTGATTTCAAACTATACCACAAAGCTATGGTAATGAAACAGTATGTATGGTACAGGCATAAGAAGAGAAACAGGCAAATTGAACAGAATTGAGAGCCCAGAAATAAACCCATACATATATGGCCAAGTAATATTTAACAAGAGACCCAAGAATACTCAATGGGGAAAATATAATGTTTCTAAGAAAAGGTGCTAGGAAAATGTATATCCACATACAAAAGAATGAAACTTGGTTTCTGTGTTACATCATTTACAAAAATTAACTTGAAATGGATTAAAGACTTAATATAAGACTTGAAACTATAAAGCTCCTCATAGAAAACATAGAGAAAAATCTCCACACTTGTTTTGCAATGATTTTTTGGATACGACATCAAAAGCTCAAACAGAAGCAAAAATAAGTATGTGGGACCATGTCAGTCTTAAAAGCCTCTGAACAGCAAAACAATGATAAAAAAAAAAATGAAAAAAAACCTATGATATGAGAGAAAATATTTTCAAATCTGATAATGGGCTAATATAAAAAATTTTTTTAAAAAAACCATATATTTCAAGAGAAAAAAAAATCTAATTTTAAAAAAGTGGACAAAGGACCCGTGTAAACATTTTTCCAAGGACATTATACAAATAGCCAACACGTACACAGAAATGTGCTCAACATCACTCATCATCAGGGAAATGCAAACCAAAACCACAATGAGATACCATCTCACACCTGTCAGAATGGTTATTATCAAAAGGAAAAGAGGTAAGTGTTGGCAAGGATGTAGAAAAAAGGGAACCTCTGTGCACTGTTGGTGGGAATGTGAATTGAAATGGCCATTATGGAAAACAGTACGCAGTGTCTTTAAAAATTAAAAGTAGAACTACCATATGATCTGGCAATTGTACTTTGGGGTATATATTTGCAGGGAATGCAATCATGATCTCAAATATGTCTCCCAATCCTTATATGCTTTGCAGCATTATTTACAATAGCCAGGCACGAAACAATCTAAGTATCTACAGATGGGTTATATATACATACTATCTATATATAAGAATATTATTTAGCCATAAGAAGAAGGACATCCTGCCATTTGTGTCAGATTAATGCACCTTGAGGGCATTACGCTTAGAGAAATATAAATACTATATAATCTCCCATATACATGGTGAAATCTAAAACAACAACAACAACAACAACAAAGCCTGAATTCATAAAAACACAGAGTAGACTGGTGTTTACCAAGGGTGGGAGGTTGAATGGGAGAAATGGGCAAAGGTGGTCAAAGTGTACAAACTCCCAGTTATAAGATGAGTAAGTTTGGGGGGGGGTGCACAGCACACCATGGTTACTATAGAGAACAACACTCCATTGTTTACTGGAAAGTTGCCATGAGTGTAGATTTTAAAAGTTCTTAGGACACATGCAAAAAATGATAGCCATATGAGGTGATGGACGTATGAACTAACCTTATTCTGGTAATGATTTTATAATGTTTGTGTACTGTACATGAAAGGATGATGTTGTACACAATAATCTTATACTATGTTTTATGCCAATTACATGTCAACAAAGCTGGAAAAAAATAAGATAAAAAGATGGAAGCTTATAAACTTTATCACTTTCAAGATATATTCGAAACAGAAAATGAGAATCATTTTTTTATCAGAATTTGTTATTAGATTCCTCATTGAGTTAATACCTTTAATGGAAATGTGAGTGAAATGTGGTAGATAAAAATGAGTTAAGAAGTTAGAGTGTTGAAAATTTTGGAATTCATTATTGAATTTATTTGTATGTGAGGGTGTGTATTTGTGAGTGAGTTAGAAGTGGAGAACAGAAAAGAGAATTTTGAGGTAGAAATACATAGGGAATGATGTCTATTTACTGAGTCAGAGAGTCTGATTTCTCTCTAGATACTGGTCTTCATTGAAATAATAAGGGTTGAGGAAAATCAGATAATGAATCTGTTTCATAATACCTACGTACCAGAAAATACAGTGAATATCTACTGCTATTCAGGAGCCATTATCTCTTCAAAGGGTAGAACCATTATTCTGGGAAACACTTGACCCACCCCTGGTTTTACTCTTGTGTTTTGAGTGGAAGATATGTTCTCACAGGCCTCATACCCCAAAGCAGATATGAATACCTGACACAAGCTAGGCCAGTCAGAGTTGGTCTATGGATTTTTTTTTTTTTGATCACAGATAATGCAAACCAGTACTTTTGACACATATGAGAACCACAGCTCAGTTATAACTCATTACCACATTCCCAAAAATCAGAAAGTCAATCTGCATCTGTAGAATGTGAGGCCAACATAAAGAGAAAGCAAAGACAATGATTGACTGATCATACTGAGCTTTCTTGGATTTGGTAATACAGAATGTTTTAGTGTCTTTCTAATAAATTTCCTGTTGCATTTAAGTGTATTCAAATAGATTTCTTAGACTTAAGAACAAGAGCTCTGGTTTATAATGTAATAGCAGAATGCATGGTTTCAACAGACCAATTCCACTGAAGCAATATAACAGTGAATGCTTGGTGTGGTCAATTTAGACATGAACACCACCTAAACTGTGTGATCATGGAGGAAAAAAAACACAAACAACAACAACAACAACAAAAACACCTGATGTAATGGAAAGAACGCCAAGATGGAATTCTTTAGGGACAGTATTTCCCCAATATGCAGTAATCAGACACCTGCATCATGACGGCTGAGGGTGACCGCTAATGTGCACATTCCTGGGCTCCAGCCTGGACTCAAGACATGAGACTATCTGGAGACTGAGGGGGTTCTCCTTAAACAGGACCCCAGGTCTAATGTGAATAGTTAGAGGGTGAGAGTTACTGCCTTTGAGGAATAGTCGACATTTTAGAGGATGCTGAAAAAATGCGACTTTTACGGCAATGCATGTACCTTACGGACCCAATCGTGTTGAGTGATAAAAAAACAATATAGGAAAAAATCTAGACAATCTTTTCCTATTGCCATTATGTAATAACATCTAGAAATGGAAAAGTAGGGATGGATGCAAAGGACCTTAAAATTACCTATCAATAGTAAAGTAAACGAGAAGCTTTTTATAAAGGGAAAATATTGACTTGGTTTTCTTCCATGGGATAACAAAGATGATTTCCACATTCACTGTTGCTGGTATATGAATGTGTTTATGCTGCTGCATATAACCAACATATATTCATGAGAAATGAAAAATCCATTTGAATCAACAAATTGGTGGCCTATTGTAAAAACAACCATGCCAAAATATCTGCTCAATTTCTTCTCAATCATATCAAATAAATTTGTTACTAAAATGGTGATTTCAGATTTCTTTAGGATCGCCCATCTGATTCAACCAAATTTTCTTGCCTCAAAAACAGGTTCATAATTTTCTGGCTTTTACTTTGAAGGATGTTAAATCAGAGACCCAAATCAAGACAATTTTCAGAGGAAAACTATTCACTTCAAGTAAATTAGAAACCAAATGAATAAAAAAAAAAACAGCAAATGAAGAGCCATAAATTTGCTCAATGCAGTTCACTTTTGTATCTAGCCAGCAAGTTATCTGTTTTTCACAAGAAATGCAGGAGTTAATGCCTCTAAGAAGAACAGCCCCAATCTAACCATCTTGTCAAATCCATTCCCTGGAACCTCAGGGGTAGAGCCTTCCTCCCAGCTTCAGGGAGGCCACATTAGCCTTTCCTTCCATTCTTCAATCTTCCATTGTCAGACCGTGTTGGTAATTGGTTTTTAATTGGTTCATTTACCCGAATGATTTATACTGCCTCAGGTAGACAAGATTTAATGACACCCATTATAGTGCTGTAGATTATTTCACAAATAGATATGCTGTTGTCCTTCAAGATTGAAGATTCATGCACAGGAGTGTTATCATTCATACATCTCTGATGTAGAAAAAGTCCAGTGCATGGCTAACGAAGATAGAAATAATGGTTTATCAAGTGTGATCTATGGACCAGGCATTTTGCTAAGTGTTCTGTATGCATTATCTCATTTAACAGGCATTTTCATGAGAGCAGGAATGAACAGAAACTATCAACGTCCAAAGAGTTGCTTTTGTTTTGAACAGAGACTGTTGACAGCTGGTTCTCCTTACTTTCCACATGACCGGTCCCTTTGCTCAAAATCAGTCACTCCACTTTGAGCAGTAATAATGTACTGGGAAAATCACTAGAGAGAGGAAGTAAGAACTCTAGGTTCATTCTTGATTCTGGTGCTAATTGTGAGATTTTAATGCAGTTATACTTAACTCTTGGGTTCAGACCAGCTCTGAGAGTACTCTTGTAGTTCAGGAATAATGTGGCTCACTATGTATTCCTGTTTCTCATTTTGATTGATTAGCTATGTGGGGTGCCATCGAATCTTCTATAGTCTAACCTATGTTTGTACTTCAGGGTTCTCTTAAAATACGATTTCTGCCTAAACTGTTTAAAAACCTTTGACTCAAAAAAATAAAATAAAATAAAAACCTTTGACTCATTCTTCAGTTACTTGGGAGTTATATAACTGTCATACAAAAGGCCACATCCAGCTAAGGACTCTTTCCCAGGACCTACACTGGCCAAAAGAATCAAATAAAACACATGCATAGGTACAGAGTTCTGAGGAAACTTAGACATGTTCTAACAATAAATAAGCCAATTTTTCTACTTCAATATGTCATTTCTTTTAGGCAAATATCCTAGGAATGCAGTAAGATGTTTGCCAATGTTTTTTTATAATCAATTTGCATATATACACCATCACACATACGAATTAAGAGATGCACTGATATTTAGACATAGATTTTAATGTCATTTCTTTAAGACAACAAATTCAAATGGACTCTTTTGGTGGAGTTTGGGTGCATTTAAAAAGAGATATTTTAGGATTCGGGCTTTGTCCAATTATAAAGATTTGTACAGAAATCATGTAAGAAATAATTGGGCCTGGCATAAACTGTCTTGTTTTAATAAGACATTATCTTTGGCAAACTTAAATATTTTCACAACTGTATTTTTTCTTACCACCACCTGCCAAATGACTGGGAATAACACAGGGCTTTGAATTCATCCAGACTGAAAGTCACTCTCCCCTGGACTTGTCTTGCTGAAATGTCTTCTTGTGTCCTGTCTCACCCCCAACCTCTTCCCCACCCCAAGTTACTATGGTATCACCCTAAATTTAATAATTTAGACTTTGGGAAAATATACCATGCATCACATCCAACACTGTGGGCCAGGCATAGGTCTGAACCCTTTACAACTATCAGTTCATTTAATTCTTAGAGAAGTTTTATGAGGTAGCTTTTATTATAACCCTCATTTCCCAGAAGAGGAAACTGAGATGCAGAAGAGCTAATCAACTTGCCCGAAGGTCTCAGCACCAGTAAAAAGCAAAAATGAGGCATTCTGGAGCCAGAGGCTAAATCTGAGCACATATTTTGTATTCTCCGTTATTTTTATTAACCAAGATCCCCCCCCAGATTCCATCCCCTTCCCACCCTAGTGGCTGGGTTCTTCATGCTTTGGATACCTCCAGGTCTCTCTCTCTTCCTCCCAGAAATTTCACAATTTTTACTATATTAAGCACAGCAATTTAGCAGTCTTGGCCCCTCTCTACAGAATTTTGGCCTTCCCACACATATCCTGAAGCTCATCTTTTACAACCAAATGGCAAAAGGGGAAACTATTTTAAGGCTGAAAACTGATCTCTGTAGAAGCTAGCAGCCTCTGTAGGTACTTGTGAGTTTAAATAATATTTTGTTTCTCTCCATTGCCCTTATCATGACTTCCTTTGAGAAACACTATCTTTGTGTAAATTAGGAAACTGAGTCACAGAATGTAAATGACATTCTCATGTCGCACAACCATTAAAGGACAGAAAAGAGAATTCATCACCCCATTGCCGCCAGGGACTTCGAGGGTGCCTGCCAGCCCTTCCTGAGAGTACAGCAGCGTGTTGTCCAAGAACTCCAAGCACACCCCTCCACTGCCAGACAGAAAGACTGTCTCTATGACAGTCTTTCTCCAGGTTATGGGAAGGGCGTCTGCAGTCATGTTTTATGCGGAGCACAAATGGTGTCTTCGGCCAAAAATCTACGTATCTTAGAGAAATACAAAACGCCTCGGTCTGTAATTGTTATCACCACACTGATAAAGGGAAGATGAAGTCACGGAGTGCTATTTTTCTCTCTGCTAAATATGGAAATAATAAATGCTTTCTAGACATAGGAAGATGGAAAAATTGAGGCTATTAGAAAAGAAATTATTAGTGGATCAAAAATAGTTTAAAGAAATGTGAGTGTTCAGAACTTGACTGGAGAGCAAACTAATCAGCCAATGAAACTCTTTTGAGTTAATAATGAATGTCTCATCTCAACTTGAAACAAATCTGTCTGCTCTATTGGAAACATATAATATCAAAGGAGAGGAAGGCTGCCCCATAAAGGCATGGTAGCATTTGAACATCAATTTGACAGGTAGTGTAATTTTCTTACTAAGGACCGTGAATATCATATTGAAGCCTACTACAGAAATACTACTCGAATTCTTCACATAAGTCATCTGAACAGGAAAAGTTTCAGTAGAAGTCAGAGGAGATATAGGAAAAAAGGCTGAGGCTGATGAATTTCACTTATGACCAAAAAACCATGACCTTGACTTATTTCCGTTTAATACTAATCTATTATCTCTAAACCAGGGACAAGTAAAACTGAAATCAGTCTGAAGCTGAGTTATTTCTGCTCCAGATTTACTCTAAGTAGTGCTATGTCATCTGAATACATTTGTATGCAAGTGATTGGATTCAGAGAATGTTCTTTCTGATCTGTGCTTTTTCTACTATTTAAGTACTAGGGAAAGATGATAGTGATTTGAACCCTTGTGTTTCCAGCATACAGCACATGGCATGCATGTAGAAGATGAGAAAAACATTCTATTAATTTTCTTTCTGTGTTATCTTGTATAATATATTCAGAGGGTAGCTTTTTATTATCCATATTGGAAAAAAGTTTTGAGTAATGTTAAGCTTACATTTCAACAGTTTTAAAATATGTTTTTCCCTAGGTATCCCAGAAGCCTTTCACTGTGCAGAGTATGGGAAAGCTTTGACTATTTATGTATTTCCCTTTCAATGTGACTTACTAGAATAAAGGATACGACAGGAACTATGATGACATTCCCACCCCTCACTGGCTGCTAGATTCAGGTTTGGCTATAGCTAAGTCATCCAGACAAACAGAATATTTTCTGAATGGCCTCCAAATCTTAGGTGAAACTGTATTCTGGTAGGACTAACATATGAATGTATTATATGGAACTGAAAGCCATTGTTGACTTTCATATGCAATTAGGTAGACTTTGTAAGTATAGTACCTCAATATGGTAGCTAGTAGAGGTCAGGATAATTCAGTTCAACAAAACTTTATTTTGTTCTGACTTTACTGTGTTACTCCTCTCAATCTCCACAACCACCAAATCAGTTAGCAACTATTAATTAGAGAGTAATGAGGTTCAGTGAAGATACTGGGTTAACATTTGTAAATGGTAGAACTAGGATATCAGTTTTCATACTCTATGCTTTATCTAATACATATATCTTATAGTTTCTTCAATAAATGTTTGTTGAATTAGTGAATAACCCAATAAGCCAATATAAGACATTGGTAAATCTTTGCCCATTTTCACATAGTTAACTATGAGGATAATACGCACTATAATATTCTTTAAATGTATAAGCAGTTTTAGCATCAATTCTTCACTACATCTAATTAAATTTAATACCCTTATTCTGCCAAAATAAATAAACAACATCCCAGATATTACTTTCCAAAAATTATCTGAAGTTTACCTATTGAACAACATGTCTTATCCTGTTTCTTCAATCATATACAAAGTGTTATATGTACAAGTTTTAATATGCTATGAAACTAAATGTAAAATAACCCAATTTAAAAATTAATATTGAGTAATGCAAAGGTATTTGATTGCTGTTCTATGTGTCTCTTAATGTTATTGTTATTAGCTTAATTTAAATTTTAATTATTCTGTTGTAAAACAAGGTTATTAAAAATCCAAGTGATTACTAAAAACACTTTACAGGGATTACTTTTAACGAGAGAAACTTTACTAATATACTCTGTAGTATCAAATGCATTTTTGATAATAATTTCATATTTTACCTAGTTATAAGCATATTCCATTTTTAGCAGCATTATGAAATGCTAATAACAATACCATTAATTAGTAATACATATTCATTGAAATTTAGTGACTTAAAGATCTATCTAGCTTCATATTTGTATTGTCCTTTGGGACACATATTCCAGACCTAACATCACATTCAGTTACAGATAGTGAAAATAAGATCATCTAGCTGGTATTATGCTTTTGTGACAAAGAAAATGAGGACCAGAAAGTACGAGAAAGTACAAGCATCCTTTGTCCAACATGACCATGCTAGGAGGATGAGCAAGAACCAAAACTCAGTCTTCAGATTCCTAATCCAGTAAATATTTATTTCTCCTACAGTTAAAGTCTATTTTCAATAATGAAACAATAGAACAATGATTTGGTAAAAACAGTCCACTCTACCCCAGGTAAGGGATGGACAATCTTGTTCTCTTTTCTATGGTTACTGACTAGTCTTTACTACGCTAATGCACCATACATATCTATAAATTGATAGGTTTAGTCAAATTTGCTTAAGTAATTAGTTTGACTAATTACATGACTAAATTATTGGTTAACAGAGTGGTTAGTGAATTCATGTTAAAATAACAAATCAAACTTGTTGTTTACATGTAAGTAAACACATTCACTGGTTGAGAAAACATTTTATCCTTCATTCTATTGATTTGGTGCAGATTCAGCTTCTGAATGAAGCCATAGTCAACTACTAAGGATATTGTAATAAATTCAAGACAGTTTTTTTTTTTCCACATGACTTCAAATGACCACTTTGACTTAATTTTCATCTTTCTCCTAGAAACTCTGGCATCATGTTTCCAAAGAAGACAGTGTGTTCTGGATTTCCTTTGTTCACTTCTGGAAGTCATCATGAAGAAGGCAAGTTGGTAAACAATACCACCTGGGAACTCAGGGCAGGAGGAGACAGAGGGAACTGGGGTAATAGCTTACATGAGAAAGTAAACAGACAAAGAACAGACACAAAAAGCGTGAGAAAAAAAAAGAAAGGAAAGAGAATTTGGTGAATGTGAAGTATCACCATGCTATAGTTGTAACAAAAATTTCACTTTCTTATGCTGTTTTGCCCTAAAGGTTAGAAGCAATTTCAACAAACAAAAATAATCTTGCTCACATTTAAATGTTGAGGTCTCCTATCTGTATTAAGGATGGCCATCATATGAAGAAGTTGATGTCAAAACGAAGATACGTGTTAAAGAAACTAAACACAGCTTCTAGCTAGTGTTTCAGTGCTTAAAAACAGCCAGAAATGGTTAGTAAGTAGTCAGTTCTCCATGCTTCTCCAAGGGCTGAAGCACACACACCCCCCCGCTCCCCTCCCCATTCCACCCCCACACACTTTATTTCAAATGCTCATGTCTCTGGAGATTATGTGACAAATGAGGTAGGGGTGGATGAGAAGTGATTTAGCCACCTCTAAAGATTATTTTCTCTGGTGCATCCAAATTGTCTAAAATAATTTTTTTTCTAGGAAATAGATTGGGGTTTATTTTATACAGAGGAGGAAATTCTGAAAAAAAAAAAGAAAAGAAAAAAGCAGCATATGTCAAAAGATAAAATAGTGCAGCAGAAGGATTCATTGCCTAGGTAACTTTTTTCTTCTCTCATTTTACTTTGCGATAAGTTCTCAATGGACTGATTCATTTAAGCTATGATTTTTATTCATATTTTTAAGCTGTTGGGCCTGATGTTGAAATCTCCCTTGTCACCAGTTAGACTTACTAGTTTTAATGATTTGGGTTTTAAATGAAGGTCATTATATAATATCCTGCATTGCATGCAGATTATAAAGTTCCTGCCGGCTTTGCCTTTTAATTAAATTATTCTTTCAAGTGGAATATAGGAGTAGAAAAGTCCATCTTCTTTTTATATTGAAGAGACTCTATAGCCAAACTTTTCTGCTTTATTACTAATGAATATTTAAAATAATGTTCTTGAATAAACGTTGATTGGATCTAAAAGAATTATTTGTTTAATAAATCTTTTCCCCCACCCAATTAAATTACTGACATTATGCAGATAATGTAATCCCACATGACTCTCTTTCTCTCCATATATATTTTATATATATATAATATATCCATATATAATATATCCATATATATATATCCATATATAATATATCCATATATATTATATATATATATATCCCTCTATCTTGTCCCTGATTTTCAGACATTTCTGACACCCAGCAAAACAAACAAGAGAACCAAGAGAGAGAAGACTTAATCGTGATTCTGTTGATTAGCACTCCAGAAAAAGTGACTATAAAAAGTCAGGGAAAGGGGAAGGGACATTTATTGGAAGGAGCAGAGCGATGGCAGAAACTCTAGGGGAAAGGCCATTGCTCTGGGTAGAAAGACTGGCACTTCACCCTGCAGTTCACCTCTCTAAGATGGGTATCCAACGTGAGGGGGAACGGGCTGAAGGTTGGTGACTCTGATAGGAAGGAGAGCCTAAAACTCAGTATCTGGAGCAGAATCTGCCCATCACTGTGCCAAGGCATGGAAAACCAACAGTGACAGCCAAGTAGAGGGGCACAGAGTATTTCTGTGCCATGGCAACAATGTTGCCAACCCAGATTAGTTGATAACCGTTAGGACCACCTCAGTCCACTGGGAGACCAAGAAACCATCCATGAAGTAAAGGAAACTGACAATTCTTGGGTTAAAAAGTGAACAGAAAAGCCAAACAATCAGGACACCAGGAATAACCATCCAGGAAGCCACATTTTGGGGCCAACGAGTTAAAAATCATCCTGAACAGACCCAGTGTCTTAGAAAAGTTGAAGAAAGGCTAAAAAGAGAATTAGAAAAGTGAATTTCTGGGGCAAAACGAGGCACCTTAGGGAAAATCAGCCTTTTTCTTATCTATGGCCACCTTAAACTGTGTCATAAATCTTGACCAGAAATGGCAGTAGATGACATGTGAATGCTTTTAAAATCTTCCATTTCTGAAGGTGAGTGCTCTACCCTGTCCAGATGATCTCTGCTGTCTGAAATAATAAACGGTTGTTGGATGGCACCCAGAAGTCAGTGGACCTATCAGACTATCAACATGCAACGGCCCTGCACCGCTTTGACTAAGGCTATCTCCCGAACCCCGCGACAGATAATCTGAGCTTCAGTCTAGAAATCAGCTACCTCTGTATCCACTTGATGACTAATGAGGCAGGGGCCCTTGTTTATTTGCTTTCTCTGTAATCTGATCCTGTTTTTCGGTGCCCCTTTCTAGGTCTGATATAGAACTAATTGTTGGCAGATGTGGCCGGTATTTTGAGCCAAGATAGAGTATTTGTTTGCACTGTCTGAGTTTTCAGCCTTAACCAATGTCAGGTCATTGCAGCTGGTTTCTATCAAATCTCTGTATCCCAGAGACCATCCACCTGACAAAACAAGATCTGCTCATGTGACCTTCCTTCAAAAGTCTGTAATATGGGAATTCCAAGTCATAGGGAAATTTTGATGGAAATTCCTAATCAATGAGTGGCTTAATTTAATTTTTATTTACATGTAAATGGCCATTTTATAATACAGGTAACCTATGTTCTTTAAAAACAAATTCATTAACATTTATGGTTTTAGCTCACCATGAACTTTAATTTTAGGCTTAAAAATGATGTTGAATCCTTATCCTCTGTATAGGCATCCCTCGTAAAACAAAGCTTACACACCGCTTTTTAGCTTTCCTGAAAAAGAGTGATCTCATAGGCAAAACTACAGTAAACAGCGTGAGTTGGATCCAGCATGACATTCCTTTCTTTACTGACAGGCCTTCACTTTCCCTTTACATGCCAGAATCAGTATGGTGAATTATTTTCATGACCTTCCTCTTGTTTTAAATAAATATAAGATTAGCATTTCAGCCACCCTGTTTACATTAAACTACAAATTCCTTAAGCCACAGTAGTGTTTGTGTTTTCAGCTTTCCTGCATTTTTTATGGGTCCATGAGTTCATTTGATTTGTTTCAACTACCCCAAATATTTTAAGAGTACTGCACTGTAGAGAAGTATTTATTTGAAGTAGCTGTGGATAATTTGCAAACTCTATGATAATACAGTGGTCTTTAGTAATGAAACAGAAAGGCTTTTTATTCTGTCATGTCCCTAACATTGCAGGAAATAAAATCTCAGAGACCTAAGCTTTTATTAAAATGATTTTAGTTTTGGATTCTATTGACTCCTAGGGCTGTAATGCATCTAAAATAATGGGATTCAAAGGCAGTTTTACCTGTTTTCATGCTATCTGTGCAGTGACAAAATACTTTACATTGCTGGGGAATAAAAGTTGTCTGAATCTGAAAGCCTTACTGAACAATACACGAAAAGGTATATGGTTAGAAAAGCACAAAAATAAAAGGAATCTCACCTTCTGTTTTGGCAAATGTTGAAAATACATTTATTTGGGAAAGTTTAAAATACTTTGCAATACCAAATAAAGGAGTTCATACAATAAGGCAACTCCCCGCTTTTCCAATGAGAAATCCAAGTAAAGATTTTTTTCCTCATAGATTTGAATAGTACTTATGGGAAGCAGGTAAGGTAGTCAAATGCCTACTCACAATATTTAAAATAATTACTTACATATAGTTAAAAATTATATAAAATAAGGGAGTAACTGTGAATATTGCTCTGTTCCACTTAAATTTCATATATATTTTTTAAAATTCTACATATACATCTTTGATCTCAGACTCCTGGTCATCACTAGAGAAAGTTTTAAAGTTTTTAAAACAACTTTTTCCTGGAATACAATTTTTATGTTCCCTTAACAATTGTTTATAATACAGCACTTCCTAAAATCTAGTATGAAGTGTCCCTGGAAAATACATCCAAAAGACAAGAACCCTTGCACTTAACATTAGGACATAATCTTCATTATTGTTTTGATCTTCAAAATGTAAAGTACAACATTATTTTTTAACCAACGCAACACTTATTGAAGAATAAAACTCTTAAATCTCTATTTAAATCTGTTATTTCTTTTATAACAATCCCATCAGTTAACACTTAAGGTCATGCAAAGCTAGCACTGATCCTAAAATTAATAAAGTAACTTGCCAAATAGAATATTGATGTTCAAAATATCTGGGAAAGCCCCCAGTGAGATTTTGTAAGTATTCAAATGCAAATCAATGAATTCTCTTCTTTTAATAGACAATGGGGGGGGGGCGGGCGGATGAGACTCCCATAGAGTCCTATTTAGGACTCTATACAGACTCCTATATAGGCATGCACGGTGCTTCCTGCCTTCAAATCACTTAATTATCCAAGTATTATTTTAGCTTCCTAGTTACTGCCAAGCCGAGTTACTTCATTTTTTGTTTAAGTTTTGTTTATTTATCTATGTATTAAATAAGCAATACATTCTTGAGAGCTTGTTTGGAGGTTCTAGCAGGGGAGCGCAGCTACTCGTATACCCTTGACCAAAGAACGGTCCTCTCCTCTATCGGGGATGGTCGTCCTCTTCGACCGAGCGCGCAGCTTCGGGAGGGACGCACATGGAGCGGTGAGGGAGGAAGGGGACACACGCCTAGCCAGCCAGATCAGCCGAATCAACCCTGGCGATCAATGGGTGACAGATGTCGCAGCCAGATCGCCCTCACATCCAGCAATACATTCTTATATTCAATATTCAATAGGTATTTAAGATATATGGTGAAAAGTCTCCCTCTTATCCCAGCAGCCTCTTATTCAACTTCCTGTTCTGAAAGCAGCCAAAGTTATTAAGATTCCCATTATTTTATGCATATATGAACCAATATGTATGTATATTATTTTCTGTCCATTTAAATAATAATTGTCACAGTTTATGCACATTACCTTACTTTTTGAATGGATGTTATTATATATTAGGAATAATTCCATATAATAGGTTGTTTCTAAAATTTTTTTTTTTTGAGATTTATCTATTTATTTGAGAGAGTGTGTGCAAATGGGGGGGAGGGACAGAGGAAGAGGGAGCAGAAGAGAAGCAGACTCCCTGCTGATAGGTAAGCCTGATGCAGGGCTCAATTCCAGGACCCAGAGATCATGACCTGAGCTGAAATCAGGAGTCAGTCGCTTAACTGACTCAACCACCCATGTGCCCCAGGTTGTTTTTAAAATTTTGCTCTTACAAATTATATTGCTATTGGGGCAAATGGGTGGCTCAGTCAGTTAAGCCTCCAACTCCCGGTTTTGACTCGGGTCATGATCTCAGGGTTATGAGACCCAGCCGGGAATTGGGCTCTGCACTCTGTGGTCTGCTTGAGATTCTCTCTCTCTCTCCCTCACCCCTCCACCCCCTTTTCATGCCCCTCCCCCTTCTCTTTCTCTCTCTAGCATAAATTTAAAAATCTCTTAAAAAATGATCTTGCTGGGGCGCCTGGGTGGCTCAGTTGGTTAAGCAACCACCTTCGGCTCAGGTCACAGTCCCGGAGTCCTGGGATCGAGTCCCGCATCGGGCTCCCAGCTCCACGGGGTGTCTGCTTCTCCCTCTGACCTTCTCGCCTCTCATGCTCTCTCTCACTGTCTCTCTCTCAAATAAATAAAAATAAAAATCTTAAAAAAAATGATCTTGCTATTAAAAATAAGGACAGCAATCTTTTACGTAAGCCATTTTGTAAATAAGTGCATATACCTGTAGCAGAAATTCTTAAAGGTGGAAATCCTGAGTCACAAAGTAAGAACATTTAAAACTTTGATAGAAATTGCCATAATGCCTTTCCAATAAAGGTTTTTCCTAATAAACATTCCCATCAACAATTCTGGTGCACTTCCTGTCTCTGTAGTGGAGTTAGTTTTTAAAGGATTAAATGGTAGCCTTTACTTTATTAATGAAGTTAAAGATAGTTCAATCACAGAGATGAAATTGGAATAAAGTAACCAGAGGGGGAAAAAACCCACTACTTCTCTGAATATTTAATGGTAAGGAAAAAAATAGCTAGAAGTGATAAAACAGCCATAAGATGGTTTGGGGGTGCAGTGAACTTTGGCCAATAAGTTTTGTTTTTCTTTTTTTTTTTTTTAGATCAGTAATTTACATGTAGGGAGAAAGAACATTTTGAAAATATGAGTCAGGAAGTAGCTGAATTATCACAGATTGATAACCAACACTGTCCAGATTTTAAATATTACTTAATCATTCAGTATGGTTATAGGGTAGGGACATCATGTTTTATCAATTATATAGATTCTTGAGGGCTTACCAAAGCAACATCTCAGTGACTAAAGATTCAAGTTGGCTAATAGCATGAAAAAATTGAAACATCATTAATGGGAAGGCTCTTTACATCATCAGTTTTACTGTTACAATTCCTGGTGCTAAAGGCAACCTGTTGGAACTTCTGTAAGTGTTGTGGGTTTTCTTAATGTAGTTTAATGTAACAGTCTATATATTATTATATACTGGTAACTGCAATCAAGTAATAGAAATTTACACAGCTACTTACTGTTCCCCCCACCCAAGGAAAATATAAATTAAGTACTAAAAATTAATTTTTTAAATAGTTCTTTTTTTAAAAGATATATTTATTTCTTTTAGAGTGTGAGAGAGTGGGGACTTGGCAGAGGGAGATGGAGAGAGAGAATCTCAAGGAGCTCCCCACTGAGTGTCGAGCCTGACACAGAACTCCATCTCACAACCCTGGGACCATGACCTGAGCAAAAATCAAGAGTTGGACTCTCAACCAACTGAGCCACCCAGGTGCCCCAATATTTGCTGTCTATATTGCTTTCTTTTTTTTTTTCAATGTGGGGCTTGAACTCATGACCCTGAGATCCAGACCTTAGCTGAGACCATGAGTTGGACACTTAACTAACTGAGCCACCTAGATGTCCCCTAATAATTCTTTTGTTGTGACTATTTCTTTGGCTCCATATGGAACAATATTTGTATTTGTTGATTCAATGAATACATTTAAAACAACATTTGGTCAGTTAAGTCTGTCATTATACACAAACTGTTTATAAGAGTTTATTCTAAAATATTTCTCTAGTCAAATTGGTCTATTTGTATGGAAAAAATGCATAAAAAGGAGTAAGTATGCAGTTTACATGCTGAATAATTAGTTAATTATCTTATCAGCCTCTATCCAGTTAGTATAATAAAGATACTATTTTTAAAACATGTACACTTGGAATTCAGATTTTATTATTATTATTATTATAGTAATAAATGGTCACTGCAGATATTTTAAGAAACACAGACATGAAGAAATAAGGTATAAATCCCATGTAACCCTACTCATCACAGGCACTGCTAAGCAGTCTGTGAATATCATGGTATACCTCTAGGCCTTCACTGTCTGAAAGCTCATGCTGCACCCGTCCTCTGCCAGGTGCCCACTCTGAATCTTACAGCTCCTTCTCACGAGTGAGAAGGATTTGAACTTGTGTCCAAAACATTTAAGTGGCTGCATCCTTCCTTCTGGTCCAGGGCCAGTAGGGGCTGGACCTTCTGACATAGTCCCTGGTTCTGAGTCTATTCCAATTGTCTACTGAAGCTATAGATTCTTCAACTGGGCCTCAGGCCCTTGCCAGTTCCCTAAGTGCTGGGTCTAGACCCCAGCTGTAAAATCTTTCACATAACTTTGCGTGGACTTCATTGCTCTGTGACTTGTTCCCTCACCTAACGCTGAGACTTCTTCCTATTGCCTAGAAATCAGACACCATGCCTCACCAGCTGACCTTGGGTTGCCAAGACTCTTTGATGTCAGCCTACTTTCAACTTGAAATTTCTGCCTTAATTTTGAATTGTGATATGAACTTTCCCAACCTTTTGCATTTGTTGGATTTCCCCCAATGCCTGGTCTTAAGAGCCTTAGGTGACTTGCATTTCAATAGGAACTTTTAAGAAGCCTGGTGAGCATGGCAGCAAAAAGTACAAGTGAGCATCATCATCCCTGCCTAGATATTTACAGATGGCCCATAGACTCCCACATTGATCAGGCATGGAATCTATCCTAGAAACTAAACACTACTTACATGCATCCCAGGTAATCTTTTTACTCTAATGTTGGGAACTAATAACAAACTCCTATTTGGGGATCACTCTGGAGGATTTCTACAAGGTGCAAATGTTCCCCATTCTGGAACTATACCCCAAGGGACAATTCCAGAGTTTGAAAATTTAGCCCTCAGGGAAATTCCTTGTTTGCAGAGGAAGTGGAGTGCCCTCTGGGCACAGTGGCATAAAACTCCTGGACTAAAGAATACACATCAGAGACCTCTGTAAGATCAGAACAAACAAATTCCAGAGGACAGTTAAGGAGCTGCTAAAGGAATTCCTCAACCATTTTGTTTAAGGTGACATTATCTAAAAAGCCACTGTTAGCATAGTTAGCCCATTGGGAACTGTCCTAGCCATTGGTCTAAGCTTGATCATTCTGCTCTCTTCCTTTCTTCTTCTTAGGTACCATCCTCAGTCAGACCAATATCACTGTTCTCTGTATTCTATCCCTGATTTTCTATTTTATCTCATTTTGACAAATTCTGTTTTTTTTTTTTAAAGGATTATTTATTTATTTATTTAACAGAGAGAGAGAGAGAGAGACAGAGAGACAGAGAGAGAGAGATCGTAAAGAAGCAGAGAGGCAGGCAGAGAGAGACAGAAGGGGAGGCAGGCTCCCTGCCGAGCAGAGAGCCTGATGCAGGACTCGATCCCAGCACCCTGAGACCATGACCTGAGCCGAAGGCAGAGGCTTAACCCACTGAGCCACCCAGGTGCCCCTGACAAATTCTGTTTATTACTTTTCTTTTGTGAGTAGCCTCTGCCTAGCCATATACAACTAAAAATGCATTTTCTACCTCTGGTTGCCTGGCTAAGCCAACCTAATCTACTGTTTCTGATTGTATAATGGTAATACGTACAGTGAGCCTTGGCTATGTTCCACATACCAACAACTCTGAATTGACCAAAACTTTCTGGCATTCATGGCAGAAGGGATATATTAATAATCCTGGGTGTCTCGAGACCAAGGGCTAGGTCAGGATGTCCAGCCACCTGACAGGGTCCTGGACCAGAAGGAAGGATGCAGCCAAATGTTCTGGACACAAGTTCAGATCCCTCTCACTAGTGGGAAGGAGTGACAAGGTTCTTAGTGGGTACCCAGAGGTAGTGTAACCTACTGATGGCAATAAGCCTTGGAGGGAAAATTCTGTCAAAAATCTAAGCTAATATTTTGTTCAGATGATTTCTTAGTTGAGGTTTTTTCAAATTAATAATTCTCTTCATCTACTATGTTTTTTAATGCAGCAGAAGCCATAGCTGTCAGGATATGAAATAGTTACATGAGATTAAGTTCTGCAGAAAAATCAAGTATTTTGATTGTTTTTCATAAACATATAGAGAGTGTGGGGCTTGGACTTTAAAAAACAAAATGTAGGGATGTTTTTATAGTAATCAATAAAAATTAAGAATTCTCAACCCTTTTCCTTCCTCTTCTCTTTGATGAAATTCTGCTGGGTTAGAGGAAGTTCCACTATGAATAAGAAGACATTCTGAGCATTTGGAGGACTGAACTACTATATCATTTTTCCCTTTGCTGTTTGGTCCAGGGTCCATAAAATATTGATGTTCTCTGCTCAGGTAACATGCTTATTTTTATCTACATGAAACTCATTGATTTCCTTCCAATTTGGTGTTAGCCTCTTCATTCCACTACATTTCCGATGTAATGGATGATATTTTCATAGGCATGGCTAGTAATCAATATAGACAAGCTCTGCTTATTGATCTGAGGAAGACCTTTGATCTGAAAAATCACCAATTATGGCTATTTAAAGTAGATACAATTGGATTAGGTAGAACAAAAAAGAACTGGTTATCTACAGTATTCTTTAATACTTTTAGAACCTAGAAAGACACAGGTCTCTTAAAGAATAAGGGTTAATTTTCATTCTTTCAATTTTAAATGAGGATTTTCCTGCACATTCTACTTTATTTCTGAATTTTTTATGGCTGTGTAATGTGATACTCTTATAAGGGACATCCCAGGTACAAGGTAATTGACGATTTGCAGTGAGTTTCTGACAACCTTCAAGTCCTAATTAATAAAAATAGATTCAGCTTAAATATTGATATGCTAAGCATTAGTCTTATTTTAACTGAAAAAGGTGGACTCCTGGTCCCAGCAAATTAAGTCCTTAATGGTATGCAGGCTACCTGGTTGATTGATCTATTACATTTTTGAGTGGAATTCCAAGTTACTATTATTTTCAGGCTATGACCAAATTTGAATTGAAATGAGAATGTGGTTTGTTTCTTACCTACATTAAACCAAGTATTTTCCAGAATATAATCTATATTATTTAATGTGAAATGGTCTAAACGGTTTCTGAAGAACATGAATCATGAAATAAACTGAAGGGAAAATGGTAGAGAACCCAACTGTGTGTTTCCCTCTTTCTTTTCTCTATGTCCAGGGAGTCCTGAATTCTGGCAGAAGATCTACAATCCTAAAAGCTGTTTAATTTGTTTTACTTCTCAGGTTATGGACTGGTGAGATCTGCATTCAGATCCCAGCCAACTCCATTTGCTACCTATGCTGGTCTATTTTTCTTTAGTTTGCTTGTGCATAGTAATAGTACCTATCTCATAGTTTGGGAGGCTTAAGGAAACTAATAGTTAACAACAATACCTAATACTTATAATTCTTATTTATTCAGCAATTGCTATAGATAAGGAATGTTCTAAACACTTTAAATTATTTAATCCTCACAACAACCCTGTGAGCTACGGACTCTTTTTCTTCCCATCTTATAGATAAGGAAATAACTATAGACAATTTAAAGTTATCTGCCAAAAGTCATAAGGTGGTAAATTGTTGAGTGAGTACTTAAATACAAATAGTCTCATTTCAGAGCCTGCCCTCCTGATCATTAACACTTGCGAAAACATTTAGCATAGAAACCAGCTCTTAATAAATGATACTGAATGCTAACAAATGTAAATGATAAATTCCCCCAATTCCAGGACGACTTTGACTTTTAGACTTAGAGGAAAGGAACATCATACCTAGCCTGAAAACAACAGCTGGTTTTCTGTGAGCTGAGAACCCTGCAGAGCAGTCCAAAGGCTCCTCTGCTTTTAGTACTGACTGAGCTAATGTACAAGTGGGTGCTTTGCTCTTACCCTCTCCATGAGTATCCACCTCTTCCATCCAGGCTTCTTTCTTCCCTAGATATCTACCTTCTTTCCAATCTTTGCCTTTGGCCAGAATCAGTTAATTTTTGATAAAGTGTTAGGGGCTTTGTTTATTTTTATCTCCAGCTGAATTCATTCACCTCTTTTGGGAAACCTTGGCCAAACTTCCTTCTGAGAGCTATTCTCTGTCCTTGGAAGTTTCTGGGCTTCTCAGGTTGGGGTGATTACCCTCCAGACTCCAGAGGGAGCTATGTGATTCTTCAGAACAGACATATTACTTGGGCCAGGGAGAGGTTCAGGGATGGGTATGCGAGCTAATCTCTGCCCATATGATGTTGTTGGAATAGCTGGGGACAAATCAATTTGTTTTTCTCTTCTATTGACCTTGAAGTTGTGAGAATGTAAAATTTGGAACTGCTGTGCCCAGTATAACCCTCGGGGAGGGGCTTTCCTGACACTGGAGTCAGTGCAGTAGTAGAGAGAGAGAAACTGAGTCCTGGTGGTGTCACAAGCTATGCTTAGCGTTGGTTCTCCTATAGACATTTACATTATGTGATCTAGTAAGCTCTCCTTTGGTTTATGCCAGTTGGGTTAAGCTTTCCTTCACTTTCAACTGAAAGAGTTTTGAGACTGTTTCTTTATACTTTAATATAATATTAAAACTCAAAAGAATGAAATTATAATATTGGCATATGAGTCTTGGGTTTGATAGTTTTGATGGGATGCATGTTGGAGCCCTATAGGAGAACTGTGTAGGTAGCAGTAACAGATAATAAAATTATTGATCCCTTTCTCCATCTTCCTTTTGGTCAGAACCATTTTTCAAGAATTTCTTCATATCAATAAGTAGTCCTAGGGGTTTCTACAAGCTTATTGTCATTGTTCCCCTGGGGTTCAAGTGATAGTAAAAAGCACAATTTTATCCTCAGAGATTTTACATCTCTCTCACTCTCAGAGCTGACACTTTTAAGTGAATATCTTTCAAGTATATCAAATGTCTTCCTTGATGCTACCGGCTACCCATTATCTAGAAAACCTCGTGCCTTTAATCCCAGACGGTTTTCTTCCTGCTATATCCTCTGGGCCTGGAATATGGATAATTTAGAAATTCTACAACTGCTTTAGGACACACATGGGCAGCTACAGAAAGACAATTAAAAAAAAGTGAAGACCAAAAGCCAATTTACTGAGGACTACAGACAGAAGAGATAGGAAGCATCTAGGCTCTAACTGACAGCACTGGGCTAATAAATTATTGACCTAGAACCGCTTAACCACTGGACTTTTGAATCTGTGGGTACAGTAGACATTCATCTTTCCCTTTGACTATACAACATTTCCATCCCCTTTTTATGTGAGGATGTCCTCCTCCTTGTTGGGTACAACCAGCTCTAGAAAACTCAAGTTGCTGGATGTTCAATTTCCCCATTTTCCCTTGCAGTTCAGGCATGGGGACACAAGCTACACATTGCCCTACATTATACTGGGAGCCAGTGACTTGAAAGAGCAGGAACCATGAGGAAGTACATTGACTGAGGGCAGGGGGACCAGGAGTGGACATGTCCACTTCCCAGAGGCCCCTGGGCAGCATTGCCAGTAGCAAGTACCCCAGATTCAGCTTTGGCACTGCTGGTGGTGACAGCTGGACTGATCCATGCCAGGTGGTACTGAGGATGTTGTCCTCATGGACAGGTTTTGCAAGATGATTTCAGTTTTGTCCGTGGCTACACAACCTCCACACCAATGTCTCTGATCATCACAGAGATTTTGAGAGCCATGTAATCGAGATTTTTTTTTTCTTTTATATTGGCTATAGTTAATTTCCTTCACCTCAACTAAAAACCTTCAGTCTTATATAGATAGAACACATTTTAATATTCTTTTCAAATTTTTTTTTTATTGTTAAGCAGTTGCCTTCCTTTGTTGGTGTAGCTACATAAAATTTCCAAATTTTTAAACTGGTACCTGGACAAATAGGAGTCTCTATTATCTGCAAGGCACATGCTATTGCAGTTGCCAATAATTCAAGACAACATTGACGATCAAGAAACCAACACCCCAGTCTGGGTAGCAAAAATAAATAAATAAATAGAGTGACTGCCACTTTCTCTACACAGATGGTCATAGGGTTTACTTACATGAAGCTCTCTTAGGTCAAATACTAATATATTTCTTGATACAGTGAAAGAGTTATTTATTATCACCTTCTTTCAAAGTCTTATCTAACTAAGACTAAATGCTCCTGGTTATAACATGTCTTTTTAATGAGTTCTCTTATTTTATTCTCATTTTGAGACGCAGCACTCCATGACTTAACCTAGGGCTAAAATTGAGTATCAAAATCCCATTGTGGTTTCTGGTTCATCAGAAAACACACTGAGCTCCCTGAAAAGGAGCTCCCTTGCTTCTCTATGTTTGTAACAGAGGAGTGAGTGAATCCAGGATAAGTAGTGCTTTCTGGTCTCTTTTAATTACTAGAACATAGAGCTTAGGTTTGACAATGACATTGTCCAGCTGATGCAACACTAGAGGTCCAAGGGCAAGGAATTAGGGCTGCAGTGAAAACAGCAACACTTGTGTGCTCTTCTCACCATCACTCACCCTGCTCCTCTTCCTGAGCCTCAGAATGCAAGCTCAGACTCTTCTCGTTAATACACCCTTGCCTGATGCAGGGTGGCTCTATTTGTCTTCTCTGACTCTTTCTCTATATTGTAACTCATGCGGCTTAGAAGTCATGTGTCACAGTCCCCTTTCACCACCACATCCAGAGGCTTTCACCCGCTTTGTTCCGACAAAAGATGCCACTAGATCACTCAGTTAACTCTTTCTCTCCTATACTGGATTCAGCTCATTTTTGGTGACATAAAAAATGATCGTCTAGACTATATTTCTCCAAATTCAGAACTATAAGTTTCTTGTGAGTGTGGAGCTCCTTTTGGAATTGGTAGGGGCCATACATTTGTAAAAGAAATAATACTTGGGCCCACCTTGCCTATCTTTTTTCCCTTTATAGATTGCTGCAATTTCAGAAATAGCACTTATAGTTGCAAACCAGAATGCTTATTCATCTTCATAGAACTACCATTTCTTGTCAGATGTTTGTTAGAGTTATTTGTAGAACACTACTAATTATTATTTTTGTTAAAATAAGTGTTCAGGATTTCCTCTTTTGTTGTCACTTTTTTCTAGGCTAAGTTCTTTTATTATTTATTACCTTGGAAAAAACTAGAAAGAATAGTAAATACAGTAATGTGAAATGAAGAAAAGATCTTGCCTTCTTTTAGAGTTACATTGATTTAAAATGCATCATTGACAATATCGTCATTATTCAAACTACCGTACCTTATTCAGGTGGCAGATACTATTTGCAAATGCACAGCTCATCAGAGAGGGCTGCTTCTTCTCTTTTTTCTTTCAGTCCCACAAAACTCATCCATCCCATTAAAACAATGAATTAGAAAAATTATGAAAAACAGCCTGGAGCTCTTTTGTTCTTTAATGTACAGTACTTCTATTGAGGACTGCAAATGGAATTTATTCATATGTCAGATTATGGGATTGGACTATCCTCATTTTGTAAAGTTATATATTCTTCATTACTCTTCTGCCCATACTCCTGAATGCTTTAATGGTTAGGATGATAGCTGACCAAAGCAGTTCTAATTTGTAACTTGTGTTTTCCTTTCTATATTGGGGCTGGTTTCAGGATGAACTATTATTTTCATCCGAGGCCATACCTCTTCAGGTTAAAAAAAAGAATTTTTGCCTTTTCCTCTGTGTTATTTATTCATGTAAATTTCATAAAAATAAGACACAGACATGAGTTCCTTAAAATAAAACAATTACTATATCAGAAAGCAAACATCTCTTGATTTTGGAGAATTCATTTATAAGAGTTTAACTCTTAAATTATAGTTTATACATAGAGGCAACACACAGGCATAATAAAGGTATAGGAATTGTGTTTCGCATACTTACTTTAGAGAAGTAAGAAGCAAAATAATGCACCCTTATTTAAAATTTTAATACAAAAGATGAAGGATATCACTTTGTTACGTGAAAATGGTGTTATCTAGTACTGGGGTCAGCAAACTACCGTCCACAGTCTTGTTAGCTGTTTTTGTAAATGCAGTTTTGTCAGAATCCAGTCATGCCCCTTATTTTATGCCTCATCCGTGGCTGTGTCCCCTCCAATGACAGAACGGAGGAGTTGCAAGAGAGACCCTAAGGTGTGTAAACCCTAGAATATTTACTGTCTGGCCTTTTAAGGAGAGAAGTGTGCTGACCTCTGGTCTACACATATATTGATAAACCAATATTTTCCAAATTTAGAGGTTGAATGTGGTAACTGTCACTTTCCTAAGCGTAAATTATAGATATAATTTATTATTAGATAACAAGGCTTGAGACTCAGAGACTAGGGCCAGTGTGTAAAAGAAAGGAATGTTTTATCTCAAGATGCTCCATGTCCATTGCACAAACTTCTACCACTTGAGATATACTACAGGAAACTTTCTGTTAGACACTGAAAGAGCTCTTCAGTGTTTTGACAAAAGATCTAACTTCAGTAGAGAGCATAAACTTCCAGTCATGACACTGAAAACCTTATTCTCATATAAAAGAGGCAATAAAAGGGTGCCTGGGTGGCTCAGTTAGTTAAGTGACTGCCTTCAGCTCATGTCATGATCCTGGAGTCCAGGGATGGAGTACCACATCGGGCTCCCTGCTCAGCAGGGAGTCTGTTTCTCCCTCTGACCCTCTCTCCTCTCATGCTCTCTCTCTCTCTCTCCAGTAAATAAATAAAATCTTTAAAAAAGGGGGGGGCAATAAGAGGGTGCCTGGGTGGCTTAGTTGGTTGAATGTCCAACTCTTGGTTTCCTCTCAGTCACTGATGAGGGAGCAGAAGCCTGGCTTTACCTGACACCCTGCAACCTCCTCCACCGGCCACTCCTGGGTGGGACATGTGTGATATTTTTTCAGGAATCTCCCGACTATCTTAATGTCAGTGCCTTACTAGAGGGATAAACAACCTTAAACTGACAACGGCAAGGCCTCCATTATCGTGTAGGTGCTCTTTAGCGTATGAAAATTCTTTTAGAAACCTTCCTTTTTTCCTTACTTCCCCCAACTCTATAGTATATAATCAGCTACCCCTCAAAACCCTGGTACAGCATCTCTTTCTGTCCATGGGTCTTGTCCCTGTGCTTTAATAAACCACCATTTTGCACCAAAGACTCTTGATAATTCTTTCCTGGTTGTTGGCTCCAGACTCCACCCCACTGAACCTCATCTATATTCCAAAACCCCATCATCATGATCTCAGGGTCCTGAGATGGAGACCCATGTCAGGCTCCAATCTCAGTGCAGTGTGCTTGGCATTCTTTCCCTCTTTCTCCCAGCCCTGCCCCCACCATTCCCTCCTTCCCTGCTCCTGCATGTTCTCTCTCTCTCTCTCTCAAATAAATAAATAAATAAATAAAATCTTAAAAAAAAAAAAAAAAGAGGCAACAAGATCTGTGCAAGTTGTTGAGAAGGAACTCAGACTATTCTCTCATCCGACTCCTTTTCTGGAGGGCTGAGTCCAGAGAACCAGGGGAAAGGAAGGACACTTCAATTAGCCTGCATTTTGCATTCAGACCTTGCTTTGGTTCTGTATTTATCCTGTGATGTTTCATAAAAAATTTTTAAATTCATCAATAGTTGTGTGGGGCAGATCTGAAATGATCTTTCAGTGTTTAGCTTCCCTGCAAATAGTGACTTCACCCCCTGAAAAACTAGCTCCATTAATTAGAACTTTACATTCACTTTACTATCACTGATTGTTTGAAGTATTATTCCATTATTTCTACCCCTTTTCCTGCAATATTTTAGACATCACTGTTTGGGACTGTTCAGATATATTTTTATCCTAATAGCCACCAGTCTTCATATGGGCTAACTTAATAGTTATTAATGAACACAGTTGTTCTTTTTAAAAAGAAATCCTCCTTCTATTAGGTATCTATGTCTCCAATGAGAGCATGAAATTTGCAAAAATATGATATTGCTATTTTCAATATGTTACAGTCTGCATGGTTAAAGATCTAATCTCTATGTTTCTTTGACCTCATAACCTTTTACCTCAACTTTGAGTCTGTGTTCCATTTAAAAATGTAAATATTATTAGTGCATATAGGAAAGATCATCTCTGTTTGAAAATTGCATATAAATAACTCCAGAGGACTGGAAAGAAGCCTGAGCTAGAATCATTGCATAAGGATTAGATTTGTATTACATTAACTGCAAAAAAGAGGGAATTTCATATATTAACATAGAGAACTAGTGAGGAGGGTTAAGCTAAAATTTATAAACAACACAGAAGTGAGCCAGTCAACGAAGCTCATGTTGAAAGATCTTTTCTCCAATATTGTCTCTCTGAATTTTAAGTATCACACCAGTTATTAAGTATCAATACAGTCAAGTGATTAAAACAAAATGATGGTTCTGCTTATGCCTTGGAATCTTGAGAAAGCTGATGGACTCGAGTCCAAGGGTCTTATTTCCATCCTGTTACGCATCTCCTGAAATGACCAAAGAAATATAAAAATAGACACTAATGTGCATCAGTTAAAGGACCAGAGAAGGGTTATGATTTCCATTGTCAGAAATAGCAAAGTATTTCTGCTAGATTTCGTGCACATGAAATGACAAGGCACCAAAGGCTAGTTCACAATTCCCCTCTGGAGAACGCGTTCAGACTCTCCGGAAGCAATCAGAGGACAGGCTGGCAGAACCCTGACACCTTTTTAATTGGAAACATGAACACTGAAGGCAAGGAAAATCTATGGGGAAGATGGGAGGTTTAAATTTGAGATCACCTTTCTGTTGCAGATGAGTGTTTCCAACTAGTCATTTAGGGGAGTCTCCATCATTTCCTTGTTTTCCCAGCAGAAATAATAATAAGGTATGTGCCTAACATATGTGCCAGATGTTCTTCTAAATGCTTAACATGAATTATCACACTTAATGCTTCTCTTGACCCTTGAAGTAGGTGCCTTAATAGGTCAACTTCACCGGTAAGTAAAGCATAGAAAACTTAAGCAACTTATCCAAGTTCAAAAAATAAGGAAAGGAACTAAGATGTACACTGGCAATCTGACTCGAGATGACACTCCCAGATGCAATTCTGTATGGCCTCCCAGAAAGTCAGCAAGGCCACCAGCTATCTTGGCTTCTCTAATACATGGGGAATTCCACTGAGTATAGGATGGCTAGGTTTGGCAGATGCAGCAAATAAAAATATGAGATGCCCGGGAGCGACTGTATTTCAGAGGGTCAGTGAAAACTTTCTTCACTGCGACTGCATTGCCCTATGTGCTTTGGTACATACTTGGGCTAAAACTGTATTTGTTGTTTGAAATTAAAATTCACTGGGTCCTCTGTGCATTATCTGCCAGCCCTAGGCATGGCCCCAGCTCCTTCATGACAAAGAGGCAGCCATGGCAGGAGGAGGCACAAGAGCAACTTGTGGTCTGAAGGTGGGGCAGAAGGATCAGAGCACTTGATCCTGGGGCAGTAATTCTACCAAGTAGAGAAGAAATTGCATAAAGAACTCCTCCCTCTGCTGGCAAGTTCTATATTGGAGCCTGACCTCTTCTCCCAGGAAGTGAGGCTCTACACATAATATCTCATAACAGAGATATCTGGGTATTTTGTCAACAGCACTAGTAAGTACCCTAATGTCTGGATAACGTCTTTGTGGATGTTGAGAGGCAGGTGCCTCCATTTCTTTAGGTCTTCTGACAGTTCTGTGGGCCACTTAAGATCCTGAAATAAATCCCTTTGGCTCTAACTACCTGCAGTGCTATTCCATTCTCCACATTCTTTGAGATGGGCTGTACAGTGTATAGTCAGAACAGGAAACACTCAGGAAGTGAAAATATGTAACTGATTTCCTGTATTAGTTGCACTGAAGGCAGCAATGGTTTTATTAGCCTTAGAAGGTAGACACATAGTGGCAAAGAGTTTCTTAAACCATCACTGTCAACAAGGGAAAACATGAATTTATGGGCATTCAGCGACCTATAGCATCACTGCCAGAAAAGCCCAGAGAGCAGCAGAGACAGGTTGATTCCACTGGATTCCTCCTGTATGGAAGAGGAAGTAAGTATACCGACCAGTGAGTGAACTGACTTATCATAGTTACAGATTTGACTTTACTGCCTGTTTTGTAAGCAATATGTTTTGGACTTACTGAATAGTTTACTTTTTTGCCATGGTATTACCATACAACACAACTACTGACTGACTGTGAAATCCATTATATAGAAGAAATAGGAGAGAAAGTGTGCTGACTCACAAGAGGTTCACTATTTTTAGCATGCACTCAGAAACAATGGGCCTTTTGTAAAGATAGAATAGACTACTGAAAATTTTAAGTCGATATCTTGCTGGGATAGGATGTTTCCCTATAGGATGATATATCCGTTCAGTCGGAAAACATGTAGTCCTTTTCCTCTCATCATTGGAATACACTGGTCTAGGCACTATGGGACGGCTGTATTAATGGCACCCTTCATCAGTACATTCATGGACCCACTAATAATAGTTTTTTTCTCATTTCTGTGACTTTGTCTCTGATGATTTAGAGACTTGGCACTCAAGAGTTCAATGCTTCCACCAGGAACACATCAAGGGTTCTCTGAACTGAAAGTTGAGACTACTGCTTTTCAGTATTGAGATACTCCTGCCACTGGACCAATGGACAGAAAGGGGATTATTGTGTTTCCTGGGCTGAGTGGTCTTGATTACAAAGAGGAAATAGAATTGCAGCTGTTATGTGGGGCAGGGAGAAACATCTATAATTCAGGTATCCTCTAGGTCACATCCTGGCTCGGTGTGTCCAACTACAAAACTTAATGGAGGATACCTTGGTGGCTCAGTCAGTTAAGCGTCTGACTTCACCTCAGGGTATGATCTCAAGGTCCTGGGATTGAACCCCATGTTGGGCTCTCCACTCAGCAGGGAGTCTGTTTGTCTCTCTGCCCCTCCCCCTATTTGTGAGCTCTCTCCTCTTAAATAAATAGAACCTTAAAAAAAAATCTTAATGGAATAGCATGCACAATCAGTGAAATCTCAGAAACTGCAGATAGGATAATTTGGGTCATTCACCAGGTAAAAAATCCCAGCCCATTTGATATGTTGCCCGAGGAGAGACCTGAGGAGGAGTTTTGGAAGGAATTTGTAAATAATAATCACCTCATGATACTCATTGTCTTCCCGTGTGCTTATATTTATAGAATTTTTGCTAGGCAATTTTATATTCCTCATTTCTCCTGTCATTTTACATGAGCCATGTTGGTGTTAGTTTACTTTGTAATTGAGTTCGTAAGTTAAAGCACGTAAGAAACACATTATTGCAGGATGTGTTTTGCTGTGCTATTGCTTGCTGTCATCTGGAAGGTTAAAGTTGGAAAGAAGGGCTTGTTCAAAGTTGAATATCCAGAGCAGTAAATTGAGGTAGGTAGCATGGCTTGGTACTCAGTGTCTAGCAAAATTCCTCTCAAGGTAGTTTCTGATAAAGCAGATGCTAGAAAACTAAAACCCCATTTTTTTTCCCAGATCCCATCCCATTCCAGCCAAGTTTCTGGGTGTTATCCCATCCAGTGGTTCTACGACTAGATACACCCGAATGAGATTTGGGAGGGGAAAGCAAAACAAAAGATTACTCTATTTCTACTGGTAATCATGGTCAAAGAGGTATGTGTTTTTTTGTTTTCGTTTTTGTTTTTTTTTCCTATTGCACTATTAGTGACGGTCCCATTGCCTGGTCACTAGATTTGTGGATGTCAAACCAGGATGTGTAGCATCTATTGCGATTTACAGATTATTATATGGATAATGTTGGTTTGAAAATGCTATCAAGGTGACTTCTTGGTAGTGGTAGCTGACTGACTGACCACATGGAATCTGGTTTGTTGGAGTGGCAGTATAGTTCCAGAGCTGCAGCAACCATGTTGCACATCGGAAGACAGCTTTCTGATCAAAGATGAAGTATCATCTCCCATGGTGAACAGGTTCTTCAGTATGGCCGTAGGAGTCATCCCTGAAATCTCAACCTACAATTTGTTTCTTCAGCTATTCTGGCATTCTCTAAGCCAGGGACACGTGTCCCTTTTGACTCAAGGTAGGTAAAGTGTATTCTGTTTTCTAAGACAGAAGTCTTAACATGCAAAAGGCTTGACCATGGAGGTTGAAATGAGAAGTAAGGAGGCATAAAAATGGGCTGAAAAAAGACATGTGGAGGACATTAGGATTGCAAAGTTAAAAATTTTAAATTTTCATTGACACAGAAAAGATTAGAACTGGCACCTCAGGAAACTGAATAGGGATGTGACGAACTTAAGAAGCCCTCCTGGGAAAAGACCCAGATGTGAAAACAATAAAACAATGTACTAGACATGGTTGTCAGGAGACATTAAATATATGGATATAAGATATTACATAAAGAGAAATCATAACCAAAGAGAGGTAGTAATTATTGTAAATGAGATGAGGGGGCCAAACAAACAAAAAAGCATTATTTAACTCAGAAAACTATCGATCTGGTTGTAGAGAACACCAAGTCTTTTCTAGAGGTTCAGGTAAATTTCCTGATGACAAACTTGAATTTAAAGATGAAAAAACATTATGCAAACAACCAAGCTCAAACAACATGAATCTGGCGGTGCCTGGGTGGCTCAGTGGGTTAAAGCCTCTGCCTTCAGCTCAGGTCATTGTCCCAGGGTCCTGGGATGAAGCCCCTCATCAGTCTCTCTGCTCAGCGGGGAGCCTGTTTCCCTTCCTCTCTCTCTGCCTGCCTCTGTGCCTACTTGCGATCTCTGTCAAATAAATAAATAAAATCCTAAAAACAAAACAAAACAAAACATGAATCTTCCAGACACAACAAAAAGGAGTTAACACTAGTTCACCTAAGAAGATGGAAAAAAAGTCTTTTGCTCTATAATATTCAGTAATAACACATGAAGAAATAATGTATACAAAACTATGATGGTTTTTATGAGCTAAGGTCTATAAACCTAGCCAGTTTTGTTTTTTTTTTTTTAAGATTTTGTTTATATATTTGACAGAGAGATAGACAAAGAACCCAGGTAGGTAGAGCAGCAGGCAGAGGGAGAGGGAGAAGCAGGATCTCTGCTGAGCAGGGAGCCCTACTTGAGGCTTGATCCCAGGACTCAGGGATCATGACCTGAGCTGAAGGCAGCTGTTTAAATGACTGAGCCACCCAGATGTCCCAAAACCTAGCCAATTTTTGTGAAGTCAATAAAAGGAACTTATGATATGTAAGTATTCAGGGAATATGCCACCCACAGAACCTTCCTAAAAGCAATCATTCAGTAACCAATGATAATCAACCAAGATGAGTCAAAATAAGTAAATGAAGACTATGGTAGGTATAATACAAAAGTATGAGTAGTGAGCATCAAAACCTTGACTGCAAAAGAGAAATTAAAGTTGTAAAGCCTTCTTGAAAGTAAAGATAAATAATGTAAAACTATAGTTGATAAAAATAAATTTGTTTTTTATGTGTCTATGGAGTATTTTTTAAATGGATCATATATTAGCATATAAAGTTTGGTTCAATATGTTCCACAAAACACACTTTATTAGACCACATTGCCATAAATAAAAAACTAAATACTCTGATGTGAAAAGTGGAAAAAACACTCTTAAATAACTACTTGTACAGAAAAAAAATTAAAACTTCCATTATATGATATTCAGCAAAAAAAGAAATGAAAACATTGCAAACTAAAGCGTATGTGGCCAATAATATGAATAGAGGTAAATTCATCATGTTGAAAGGTTTAATTATTTGGCAAGGAAAATAAACTAAATAAACTTTATAGTTCCATATAAAATTTTTTCCAGAAGTTTGAAGAAATATAATCCAAGCTAAAGAAAACACAAAAATTGAGTTAAAAAGCATAAAAGCACAGTTTCAAAGTCACAAATGGAAAAACAGAATTGTTATCCATAAGTTGGCTCTAAAAATAATATACATACAATAAAATGTCTATTGTAATCAAATAAAATGACATGAAAGAAGAATCAGAATATGTGAATCACAGGTCTAGAGACTGGAAAAACAAAATCTAAGATAATACAAAACATAATCCTATTCTAACAAATGTAGAAATTTCTAAGTGAATGATTTTCAAGAAAAAAACTTCCCCTCCAAATGGACACCAAAGAATAACTGAACAAGTAAATAGTTATGAAAGAGTAAAAAATAATTTTAAAACCTCTAGAAATGTTGATATAAACCTGACAAAAAATTCTAAAATTGCATTAACTATTAAAAAATAAAACACTTTGAAATGGAAACATACCAATTCACAAACCAATCTAGCATACTCTTGATATCAAGACCTGAGATAGTATACGTAAAAAAAAAAACTATAGACTAATCTAATTGTGGACAGAAATATATAAATCCTAGTAGAATTAAGCAGTGCCTTATTAAGCATTTTGTCACTTTTATCACATACTTATCAAATAGTGTTTATTGATTCTCAATTATTATCTTCCTATATGTATGTGTAAAATATAAATACATTTCTATATGTATGTGTAAAATATAAATACATAGAATCTTTTCTATGATCAAAATGTACAGGTTTTATTTTTTAAAATAATATATTTAAAAAGCAATGTTAAAATATTTTTAATTTCATCTATTTTTTTAAAGATTTTAATTTATTTATTTGAGGAGATAGTAAGAGTGGGGTTAGGGAGAGGGGCAGAGGGAGTAGTAGACTTCCCATTGAGCAGGGAGCCTGATGTGGGGCTTGATCATGGATACTGATTCTAAGACCCTTAGATCATGACCTGAGCTTAAGGGATGGCAAATGCTTAATGGACTGAACCATCCAGGTGCCCCTTGTTTAATCTATTTTAAAAAGCAATCACTAATCACTACTCTAACTCTAAAATAAAATTGTGAAGATATGTGAAATATGACAAAAAATTTTTGAGCTTTAATAAATCATATTTTAAAAGATTGTGATAGGGTGCCTGGGTGGCTCAGCAGGTTAAAACCTCTGCCTTCGGCCCAGGTCATGGTCCCAGGGTCCTGGAATCGAGCCCCACATCGGGCTCTCTGCTCAGCAGGGAGCCTGCTTCCTCCTCTCTCTCTGCCTGTCTCTCTGCCTACTTGTGATCTTTGTCTGTTAAATAAATAAATAAAATCTTAAAAAAAAAAGATTGTGATAAATGAAAGATAAACCATATCTCTTGGTAGAAAGTCACACGATTGGAAAAATTATACTCTTCCTCAAATTAATTAATTAATTTAGCTTAATTGAAAACAAAATATCATTTTGTGTGTGTGTATGTTTTTTTCCTCAAGATTGTTTTGGCTGCTTGGGGTCTTTTGTGGTTCCATACAAATTTTAGTATTATTTATTCTAGTTCTATGAAAAATGCTGTTGGAATTTTGGTAGGAATTGCATTGAATCTGTAGATTCAATTGGGTAATATGGTCACTTTAACTCTTAATTCTCCCAATCCATGAACATGCAACAGCTTTCCATTTGTTTGTATCATCCTCAATTTCTTTCATCAATATTTTATAGTTTTCTGAGTACTTCTTTCACCTCTTCAGTTAAGTTTAATCCTAGATATTTTATTCTTTTGTCTGCAATTGTAGATGGCCCTGTTATCTTAATGTCTCTTTCTGTTACTTTGTCATTAATGTATACAGAAACACTTGCAGAGCACTACAGAAACACTGCTGGTTTCCAGGTGTTCATTTTGCATCCTGCAACTTTACTAAATTTATTACTTTTAGCAGTTTTTTGGTGGAGTCTTAAGGATTTTCTATGTATGGTATCATGTCATCTGCAAATAGTGGCAGTTTAACTTGCTTACCAATATGGATGCCTCTGACTTCTTTTTCTTATCTGATTGCTGTGGCTAGGACTTCAGTACTATGTTGAGTAGAAGTGGTGAGAGAGGACTTCAATGTTTTTTCCCTGATCATAGAGGAAAACCTCTCAGTTTTTCAATGGTATGTTGTTAGCCATGGGTTTTTCATATATAGCCTTTGTTATGTTCTGGTATATTACCTCTAAACCCACTTTGTTGAGAGTTTTTATCATGAATAAATGTTGAATTTTGTCAAATGCTTTTTCTGCATCTATTGAGATGCTCATGTGATTTTTATCCTTCATTTTGGTGATGTGTTCTATTATGATGATTGATTTGTAAATATTGAACCATCCTTGCATCACTGAAATAAATTGCACTTGATCATGGTGGATGATCTTTTTAATGTATTGTTGCATGCAGTTTGCTAATATTTTGGTAGAGAGTTTTGTATCTGTGTTCATCAGGGATATTGGCCTGTAGTTTTCTCCTTTTGTGGTCTCTTTGTCTGGTTTTGGTATCAGAGTAATGCTGGTCTCATAGAATGTATTTGAAAGCCTTCCTTCATCTTCCATTTTTTGAAATAGTTTGAGGAAGATAGGTATTAACTCTTCCTTAAATTTTTGGTAGAATTCATTTGTGAATACATCTGGTACTGGACTTTTGTTTTTTGGTAGTTTTGGTTACCAGTTCAATTTTATTACATGTAATCGATCTGTTCAGATTTTCTATTTTCTATAATTTCTATATATTGTTAGATTCAATTTGCTAGTATGTTCATTTTTTAATCCATATTCATAAGATATGTTGGTCATCAGTTTTATTTTTGTCTTGTGCACATGTATTGTTCAGGTATCAGAATAATACAGTTTTCACAGAATGATTTGTGAAGTCCTTTCTGTATACATTTTTATAGAAGAGTTTGTGAATAATTAGAACTAATTATTTAAATATTTGGTAGAATTTTAAAGGAAAGCCCTCTGGACCCAGTAGAGGTCCAGAACTACTTTTTAAGTAGTTCAGATTTTCCTATTTTTTCTTGAGTCAGTTTTGAGTTAGTTTGTGTCTTTTTAGGAATTTATCCATTTTATCTAATTTTCCTAATGTGGAGGACAGTTGTTTATTATATTCCCGTAATATAATTATTTTTTGTTTCTGTAAAGTCAGTAGTGATGACTCACACTTCTTTCACTTCTGATTTTAGTAATTTAAGCCTTTTATTGTTCTCCATCAGTCTAGTCAAGGATTTGTCAATTTTTTTAACCTTTTTAAATGAATCAACACTTACTTTCATTGATTTCTTCTATTTATTCATTTCTATTCTATATTTTATTTATGTCTAATGTTTATTATTTCCTTTCTATTTGCTTTGAGCATAATTTGTTCTTTTTCTGTTTTTTAAGATAAAACACAAGATTTCTTTTTTAATTTGAGATCTTTCTTCTTTAATGTAAGCTTTTCCAGTTTTAAAGTTGCTACTAAGCATGGCTTTAACTGCAACCCAAATGTTTTGGTAGGATATGTTTTCATTTCATTCATCTCAAAGTATTTTCAAATTGTCCTTTTGATTTCTTTTTTGATCCATCAATGATTTAGGAACATGTTTAATTTCTACGTATTTGTGAAATTCTCAATTTTCCTTATGTTACAGATCTCTGACTAAATTCCATTACTTTCTGAGAACATGCCTTTTATGGTTGTCATCCTTTTAAATTTACTGGGGCTTGCATATGACCTAACATATGGTCCACTATGGAGAATGTCCCATGTGTGCTTGAGAAGAATGTGTATTTTACTGTACTTGAATAGAGTGTTCAATAGATGTCTGTTAGGTCTTGTTGGTTGATAATATTCTTTGTGTCTATTCTTACTGATTTTCTACCTCTTTGTTCTATCTGTAATTTAAGAGAGGTACGAAGTCTTCAACTATTACTGCTGAGTTGTGCCTTTTTCCTCTCTGTTCTGTCTGTCTTAGCTTCATGTATTTGGGGCTCTGTCATCTAGCGCAAATATGTGTATAACTGTTATAGATTCCTCATAGATTTATACTTTTATCACTGTGAATTACTCCATTTATCCTAGTAACATTAATTTTGGTTTTAAAGTCATTTTGTCTGATACTAGTGTAGCCACCTCAGCTCTATTATGGTTGTTGTTTGCATGATATGTATATTTTTTCACCCTTTTACATTCACTGCATTTGTATTTTTGAAGCTAGGATGTCTTGTAGAAATGGCACGTGGTTAAATGATGTTTTTGTTTTTTAATCCAGATTGACCATTTTTGCCTTTTGAATGGATTGTTTAATGCATTTAATGTTATCATACTTATGAATAAGACAATTTGGAATAAAATGTGTCAAAATGTCAATCACTGTTATTTCTAAGATAACAATCTCAAGTTCTTTTAAATCACATCCATTTTACTTCAATGTTTTTTTTCTAATTTCTATAAAACAAGTCTACGTAACTTTATAATAAACAAGTGTGCTTCAACATGCAGATTCTAAGGTGGTTCATTCATTTTTTTTTTTAATGTCTTCAGAGTTTCTCTGAATGTAGCATTCTACTCACTAGTTAAGGAATATTGGTAGAAGCTGTGCGTCTCTGGACCACAGTGGAATGTGCACGGGGCACCACAAAAATGTCATCATTTGTAATCATCCCAGTCAAAGAATTTACTTTCCTAAAAGAGAACTGCTGCTTCGAGTCAAGAAGAAAATCTTCTCCAAAGAATGTGATAATGAGAGAACAGTCTAAATTGGAATAAGACACCCTCTCATAGAGGGAGATTTTGAAAATTCTTTCTTTTCATTCTTGAATTTTTAGTCATAAAGAGGGCTTATTCATATAAAACAAAAACCAAAACATGTTGTGACAGCTGAGCTAGCATTCCCATGGGCAAATGCCTAAGGTGATGCTAAGGAGACTGACCCAGAGCACTTCCCTGTGCCGCCCTCCAGGGCTCCCTTACTTCTCCTCCTAGGAAGATGAATAAATGCAACTGAACATCGCACCCTAATAGGGGATAGGACTATTTGAACTCCTCTATGTCCAATTTATTTTTTGAGTGACAACTTAGACCTTTACCTTTCATTCAACTTCCTTTCTTTGAGGTTCCAATACATTTTTATCTTTACCGTTTTGATGTACTGTAAGGGCTTTTAAACAGGTCTTATTTGTGTCTGAAACTTATTTAACTCATCATGTTTTCATTCGTTTCCTAAATACAATGCTGTTGTTTTGTGTCAACAAAAACAGGTTAATAACAATTAACTGCTTTAATTATATTTCCTCCCTTTCTTGGTGGTTTTAATATGCAAAATCAGTTATATAATAAACTAGCCACCACACTTGAACTTCAAAATGAGAGCACTGTTAAGAGAGGGGCTAAGAGATGGTGTAGAAACAATAGGGGGATTACTTAAGATGATGTATGCATATACCCAATTTGGGGCTCTTTTTTTAAAGAAAAAGGACCTTGGCAGAAGAAAAACAAGAATCTCTATTCAGACCTCAAGGAAAATTAGGCACCTCTAAAAAGAGAGTAAATGAAAGAAAAGTTAAGCATTTCACTTTCCAAAATATTAATTTTGCAATGGGTAATAACTTTATTGCTCTCTGAGCATTGGCAAAGGCAAGATGTGCATGTTCTCCTTTTGAGCACTGTATTAATGAAATTGAAGGTTGTGTGCTTTATGCAGTGTATGTTCTGCAACATTTTGAAAGCTTAGCTGGGAATCCCTGTGGTGCTGACTGCAGGAAAAAGGAAGCCAAGTCTTCTCCAGTTTTTAAAAACCAGAAGTATTTTTCAGAAGTCATGTATGAAATAAACTGCTTATGAGAAAATGACTGTAATGCTGCCTCAGTTTTCGGTGATAGAGGGATCTGTTTAAAACACTCTGACATAAAAAATAAATCAGCTTTAACTTCAATTATTAAGTGCTAAAGTAGCATTCTTTGATAGAACAGGGTGGGTTTCTGGCATTTCGATGATAAATATGTATGAAAAGAATTGTGTCACCATGGAAACCAAACCCTCACCATATAAGGCAAATAGTATAATAGAAACTTGGGATCTCTAAAAACAACACTGAAGACCAATCACCATTAGGGTAATTTTTTGTATTTCTAAAGTTTTAGCAATCCTTAGTCTTTAGCATTCCTTTAAAGTTCTGAAGAATACTTTGAAATTTTTATCAAGTCATTTTTGAAATCTCAAGCATTTTAACAAATACTTCTCAATAAGCATTGAGGCAACTATATTTTTGGTTACATTATTAACTGTGTTGAACAAACTTTGAACAGCATCTCTCTGAAAGAATCAAGTGTGTATTTTTTTTTTTTCCAGGTAACACAGTCCCTCTGATAGGCATTTAGGTAGATGCCCTTTATTTTTCTCTTTTGCTTTTTTGTTTCCTGGGAGTGAATTCTGGACTAGAAGTGATAAAGATACTGTCTCAATCTAGTGGTCTTTTTCCTGTGACAAATATTACAAATACTTTCCCGAGTTTCTGATAGAGTACCCCCTGGCTCTTTCACTTGGGACAACCTCCTGCTAGGAGCCAATACATTTCATATTCCCTCTTTCCCTAAAAGTACAGAGTTCAACTATTTTTAATGACTTAATTTTAAGTATATGTATATTTAAATGAAGGTGACAGTAGGCAATTCAAATATACCTTCTGATATAAGAGGCACTATTGGTGACAGAAAAGAGTACTGGTCCAAGATATCCAAATGTCTAACCCTAGTTCTATTTTTTAAATAGCAATTTAGCCTTGGAAAGGTCATTTCTTCTCTCTGAGCCTTGATTTCCATGTTTATGAAATAAGACCTATTATAATATGCACATGACCATGATTATTTTGAGAATCATAGTTTTCTTGAAAAATTCTGTACCAACTATACATTATATTTCAAATACAAGGTGAAAGTAAGTTTTATTGCAACTAAGAAAGCACCTAAGCTAAATATTGCCTAATACTAATATATGATAAACTAAGTTAAGGGTTTTTTGTTTTGTTTTGTTTTTTGTTTTTAAGATTTATTTATTTGAGAGAGAGCACAAATGGAAGCAGAGGGAGAGGGAGAGAGCAAAACTCAAGCAGACTCTACTGAGAACAGAGCCCAATGTGGGGCTGAATCTTACAACCCTGAGATTATGACCTGAGCCAAAACCAAGAGTCGGATGCTTAATGAACTGTGCCACCCAGGCACTCTCTAAATTAAGTTTATAACTCACACAATACATCTAATCTATGCTTGTGCAAACCAAAATACCCGGTTCAAAATGAAAATTCATCCAAGGTATATTTTCAAATAAAATTTCACCTGCTTACTCGTTTTCTGTATTTAATTTGTCAGCCATCAGAATTATTAGTAATTATATAGTTATCACTGAGTGGTTCAGTAGACAAATTTCAAAATTAAAATTTACTGTGGTAAACTCTTACCACAAGAGATGCCGTCAACTTTGATATGTTTGCCTGTCTGGGAATGACACTATTTCAGTGAGCAATGAGAAATATTTGATACAGCAGGACACTGAATTTTTTAAACATATACGTGAAAATGTATTATCAGTGACAACGAACAACAACAAATATTCCAATTTTCACATATCACTCTCTCAATGGATTTCTTCTAAAGAGGTTCCCCCCTCTTCTCCAACATTATCCTCATTCTCTAAGATTCCTTAGTCTACACAGCTGCATGCACAGGAGCCCAGCTACAATTCCCAGAGTTGGTTCCACACATTTGGTTCCCTGGCCAAGACTGTTTTGTAAGTTACTGGACTCCTTATGCGAGGATGCAAAACTTCCCCAGCTCAAGGAGAGCCCTTATATTCCAGAGGCACGTGTCATGGCTTTCCACACACCTCCGCAGTGTTAAGAATGTCGTTAGACTTCCATACTTAAAGCACAGCACCAGACAACACAATGTTTACCTATTATGGCAACTGATCCTTCTTTTTTTTTTTTTTTTTCCTGCATGAGGAACTTTTTCCGTACATAGCATTCAAAGTAATTCTCTTATTATCATAATACTAATTCTGCCTGAGTACTTGAAAAGCCTCAGTGTTAACATGGTTGAGAAGGACTAATTAGATCTGATTCACAATCTCAGTGACCACTAGAAAAATTCTTGTGAACAGACTGTGACAAGAAATATGCCCATCTCCTAATGTAATAACTAATATTAGTACAGTAATTTTTCATTTTCTCTTATTTATTGCAATGGGGAGTATATATTTAGTAATTTCTTTTTATTTGAAAGATAAGTTATTTGAAAGATAAGAAAACATAAGTTTTTAAGTTCCTTACATCTTTAAATAAGTTATAAAATTTCTGGTTTCATAGGTATCACATATTTTGGGGGGAAATGGACATTTATTTTCAAAATAAATTTTCCTCTATCTTCACTAGGATCAGCACCTATTATAAGCAAAGCTGTGGATTATTAGAAATAATTGAAAACAAGAACTGATAAAGTAACTTTCCTATGGCAAACACATTGAGTTTGAAAAATTTAAAAACACATTTATGTCTTTACATATTGTCCCTCATTTACCAAAAAAAAAAAATAATAAATCTCAGCCAGTTTTATGGCAAAAAATAAGGAGCTGTTTGAGAACATTCATCCATTTTCACTAGAACAGGCTGAACTATTATGGTCAATATACAGTACACATAAAAGTAAACATTCAGATAAAATAAAACCAAATCAACATCTTTTGCAAATCCAGGGTATTTCCTACATAATGCCTTAATCTTCAAATTTCTAATTATCAAGCCTGTTTTTTTTTATTGATATCAAGTATCATATAGATATAGCAATTTCTTAGTAATTTCCTACAAAGAGAATCACTATCCCATATTGCTTTTTTCTTTTTTTCCATCACTTCTTTTTTCTTTTTCAAAAATACTTTTTTTCCCCTAAAGGTTTTATTTATTTATTTGAGGGAGAGTGAATGAGTGAGAGAGCATGAGAACAGGGAGGGTCACAGAGAGAAGTGAATGTTTTGCCCAGCAGGGAGCCTGATGTGGGGCTCCATCCCAGGACCCTGGGATCATGTCCTAAGCTGAAGGCAGATCATGAAGGCAGATGCTTAACCAACTGAGCCACCCACTCCCATCACTTTTATACATTAATATCCTACTGGATAGGAAAGAGACCTATTTCTGGTTTTTTTTTTTCCTCCCCCTACAAATACAGATTTTAAGACTTTCTTTAAAAGTTACATGAAAATCTTTGGAGTCTTATATTCTTATTGACAAAAAAAAGCACTGAAATTTTTGCTTTTAACAGATTGAAATATCAGAAAGTAAGAAAGGGCTAATAGCCAAAGTTCTTAAAGTTCATATAAACCTATTTACTAACATTTTTACGTATAACATTTAAGTAGTGTGGGACAGAGAAAAGAGCAGATCTTTTTTAAAGGAAGAAATGTTTTACATAAATTGTTAAACTAAAAAGAAAACCTCATATACATATGATGAATGGCCAAAAATGGTCACAGAATACCCTGACCCCATCTCTTCTATCTAGCTGTGTCTTTTGTGACTATATTTGTCACGAGGTAAAAGATAATAAAAAGTGACTCAGTGAAAATATGACAAGCAAACCTCCTTTCTTCTAAGAAAAAAAAAAAAAACTCAAAATACACTACAATATTTTGGTACCTAAGTATGTTAACTACCTATAATCATTAATAGAAGAAAAGTGATTTGAATTCTAATTATGAAATTATTTGTTATTAGCTCTTTCTTCATACTACTAATCATTATTATTGATTATTTAGGAAACTTGGAATCCAATTGCTCAAATAGAAGTCGAGCTTTTGTATGGTATTTATTTGGAGAAAACCCTACAGAGTGAGATGCTAGCCAGGCTAGTGTCGGGCAAATTATCTGAAGTATGAATTTAGGAACACAAGATAGGTAAAAATTTTTCTAAAGTGTCAATGATACATCTTTGTCCCATTTTATTTAACAGTTTAATAGCCATTAAAATGCTTTGAGAACAAGGTGGAAAGAGTAGCAGGGTGGGGAAAAATGATGTAAAGAGGGAAAGTATACATAAGAATACTTACGGTTTAAAGTTGAAAAAAGGGTATAGTGGAGGAATCTGAGGTCCTTGAGAATAAAGTTTTGCTCATTCCAAGGGCATCCTAGATTTAACCTTCTCCTTCATGAATCTAATTACCTGCCTGACATTGCACATAGCCATTTACCTTCAACAAACATAGAGCATACAACCACAGGCATAGTCTCCTACATGGGTCCCTTGTCAACCAATCACGCTCTGGCATTTTGAGTTGAAAACTGGAAAAAAGACAACTAACCAAAAAGTGATTCTCTGATGCCAGGTCCCCAGTGACCCAGAAAGAGAGGATCAGTATAAACAACAATATTTGTTTATTATTTAGATGTTATTAATTGTTTAATTTTTGAAAATATTTTTGTGAGACTGGAGCTACATAGCTACCCTTGTGGCAAACATAGCACAATGTATAAACTTCTCAAATCACTATGTTGGATACCTGAAACTATGTTAACATTGTGTGTCCCATACACTCAAAAAAAAAAAAAAAAAAAGAAAGAAAGAAAGAAAGAAAGCAAGCATTGAGTTATAAAACTCTCTCTGGCTGTTACAATCCACAATCAGTAGATTGTAGCATCTACTGAATACCATGCTTGAGATTTTAAAAAATTATCATTTGCATATTTGAAACCAACATGTTGCATTCACTTTTTTTAAGTCCCCCCCCGACCCCCGATATCTTTTTCTCACTTATAAAACTTTCTAGGACACAAAATGCAACTTGTAAATAATTCTGGCCTGGCAAGTCCTCCTTGGTGCTCCCAGATGACATACTGTTCTGATCAGGCCCCAAAATATGCTACTGAGTGTGTAGACATGTTTCAGATCACGGTGACAGCTGATGTATGATCCACTGTGCTGACTGCTCCAGGCATTTGTACTGGTTCAATATTCATATTTATTTATGTCAAAATTTTTTTGTAAACAAAGCCAGTTGAAATGGTGTATCAGATGGTTACTGACAAAGGCGTTTTAAAAAACAACTCACTTGTACTTTCAAGGAAAGCAATTACATAAATACGTCAAAGTCCTATGAAAATAAAGTAGGGCCTTTTAAAAGTAAAATAAAGCCAGTGACATTCCATCGTGTGTTTCCTGTGCCACTTCAGTGATCTGCCGAAACAAAAGAACTAGCAACAACATGGTTTGAACGTTTGCTACAGGGAAATACTCTTTCTCTATTAAAGAAAACTCCCAAAGAAAAACTGATTGTTTTTTAAGTTCACCCAAGTCAGGGCTAAATCCAAGTGCCTTCATGCACAAACTTCTGCATGATCTAATTGGTGAACAGTGGGGCACAGGTAGGGTAATGTGCTATTTTACCTTAACAACCAGCTGTAAAACACTCCATCTAGGGAAAACTTGTTAAAAGCTTAATGGTCAGAGAAAAAAAAAAACAAAAACATGCAAATTTCCAAAAGGAAAACAAGAACCTATTTCAGGGTTTGTCTCATAAATTGTGCCCACACCTAGCTTGGCCACACAGGGAGAAGGCTCAGCTTTTGCTTAGACAATAAACCCAATCTTCTCAGTGGAAGGAGAACACACTTGTTCTGTATCATCTTGGCATTTTTATCTCTGATTGCGGATTACTACAATCTATAATTTAATCCTGGGAGGGGATACCTGAATAGTTCTATTCCCATGGTAGACTAAAAAAAAAAAGAGGAAGAACTAATCTATATATACATATGAATTAAGAAGCATATATTTTTAAAAAATCACTAAAATAAATTTACATTGTTTTCCAAGTGGTTTTCAATGACTTCAGAAATCATGTCCAGGGTTGAAAGCAGAAATGGGAGCAAAAGCTAAGCAAATAACTTTCTGAAATGTCACTGGAGAATGAAAGAGAAAAAGGATTTTTTCTTTTTTTAAAAAAGGATTAGAAGACAGAGGGAGAACTGATGAAAAAGGGGAAAATTAGAAAATCTTTTTGGGGATTCTAGGTTGTTTCCCTCTCACTCCAAAATATATTAAAAGTAAAGCCTTCTAGTTATTAAGACTGCACACAAGTCTGGACCAGTCTGACTCAAACATATTGCATTCTTTTATAATTCGCTGGTAACTAACAGAAATAAACACATTATTTTTTACCTAAAGGGTTACCAAGAAAAAAAAGTGTAATAACTTTTTGAAGTTTGGAAACTACATAGAATCCATTTTTCCCAAAATATGCTCAACATCAGAATGCCAATAATTGCCTGAATAAAGGTGATGGGATAAACACACAGAAATGTAGTTATCAACTACCCTGTTACGTAGGTATGTAGGAAAAAGATCTCATGAAGATGAAGTATTACATTTTTTTTTTCCCCATGGAAAAAGCCAGCTTTTCCTTTCTTTTCCTTTTCCTTCATCTCTAATTTTCCCTTATAGAGATTTTTAGCTCCCATATTTTTTAAAATTTTTTTTAAGATTTTATTTATTTATTTGACAGACAGAGATCACAAGTAGGCAGAGAGGCAGGCAGAGAGAGAGGGGGAAGCAGGCTCCCTGCTGAGCAGAGAGCCCGAAGCGGGGCTCAATCCCAGGACCCTGAGATCATGACCTGAGCCAAAGGCATAGGCTTAACCCACTGAGCCATCCAGGCGCCCCTAGCCCATATTTTAATGACATTATACCATCCTTTTCTCAAAACTGTACTTTGAAATACACAAGTTTGATGGTGGACTAATTTGAGCAACAAACTGCCTTAGAAGGAAGAAAAGAAAAAACCTACCACTTAACCAAAACCTTTATTCATTGCTTTTATTTGGATAATTTTGTTGTTGCTACAGTTGGGTATGGCTGACTGGGTCAATCTACCCTCTTATTAATTAGAATATTCCAGATTAAATAAAAAATAATAAGAGCTGCCTGAAACCAGAGATAATAGTTCATAACTTAGGAACAGAAACATGAAGGAAACATACCTTTAGGGGCATAGTGTCCTCTGATAGATAAAAAAACCTCCTGCACTGAATGTCTATCCTAAAAAACCATCCTTCTTAAAGATAGTGCTTATTTTACATTCCATTAAAATGAGCCAATTAATATTCCAAAATGTTTTTTCCATAATAACATGCTGTTAACGTGTCTTTAACTCTCAAAGCTTTTAGAGTCTCTATATCACTGTGGTGTGTTCAACTGTCTATGATGCTACCACACCACTCTTTGTTTTTAAACCACTGGCTCTCGGGTCTCAGAATAATCCAGTCCTATCGGGTTCTATGGTAGTCACCAACCTCCTTGAACAGTCTCTTCAACTGTAAAGTGAAAAACCTGGTCTCTTAGACTCCTTCCTGCAGGGAAGTCCCAGGAGTCTGTCACGTCTGTGCTGTAGTTTCTGCCATCTGAACAGTCCAGCCAGCTGGGGCGGGGGTGGGGGGGTGAGGGGGTAGTGTGCTTTCTTGAAGGGGGAGGGGCACAATTGGGGGATGCTGGTCACTCACACACAGGCCCCAACACTTTGTCAAAATGCCTGCTTCTTCTAGTTGCTCCAGTAAAAAAAAGTGCCAATCTCATATTTAATTCCATGGATTGGTTGTTGTTACACTACCAGTAATTCGCTGACAGTAGAAGTTGTGGCAGGTGGGGATTTAGACTCTCACCAAATACACGGATATGTTTGAACCGGTGTTGAAAGAAAGTAGGTACTTAATTGCTTAATAAATTACGGTTGGAGGAAGAGGTTTTGGGTAAACCCTTTGGGTAGCAGACTACAATTTCAATAATGTAAATAATGCATTATCTATTTTCTGCTTCTGTTCTAGGAAAGATTCTGATTCTCAAAACTGTTGTCTGACAGGTCTGTGTTCTCCTGGCCAGGTGGTGGTACATTTTTCAGCTTGTCAAATTTCCTTGCGCCCTTTTTCATTATACACTATTGCTCTGTGCTTAGCCACTGTATCCGTTCATGCCGACATACTCTACCTTCGGTATAACACTAAAATTGATTTGCTAGGCGCTCCTCTGCTTCTTCACATTTCACATCTTCCCATTGAATTTCTTGTGTCAGGAGCACAGCACTGTCTTTCTACTTCCATCCTCAGAAATCTGCTCACTCTTTGGGTTTGCTGAATATTTAAATGGCTTTGTGACCGATGTCAGTGTGTTTTTTTATTCTATAGTACTTTGTTCAATGCAATTTTCCTTGAAAGTCTTCAGTGCTTGTTTTCATTTTAGATTCTTTTCTGTTTTAACATTATTGAAACTTACTGGTCTTTTTGCATTAGTTAAAAGTAGGGGAATTTTTTTGGGTAAAATGTAGCTCCTCATTAGTATTTCCTCAGAAAATACCTTTTAGATACCAAAAAACCCCCTCCATAATAAAATATGGATTATTTTGAAGCTAATGCCTTATTTTCTGTAAAAAGAATATCAAGGAATCAGCCAAAATTAAATATCCCTACACAAATGAGAAAACGAGTTTTTTTTTTCCTTGCTGAAGTGAAAGTAGTGAATGTGAAACGATTTCAGGCTTGTGATTTTATGATCTAAGTCAGTACCAGATCTTAGATGTTCTTTAGAGAATTCCAAGCCTGACTGTTTAGCGCTCATTGGTAAGGCATATTTACTGTAGCATATTGTTTTAACGGGTCAAATTCTGAGACTTTTGGAGGCATAGGTGAAAGTTCCAACTTCTTTGCTAAAGTGTAGCCAATTGTGTAATAAAATACCCAAGATGATTCATTCAGTCAACCTAATATCTACCCATCAAGGAGGAGAACAAGCTAAGGAGGTATTATATCTTTCTCTAGCATAACATGTTAAGTGCAGCATTCCAATCTAAAAGGTAGAATTGTTCCTTTGAGTAAAATAATTAATGATTCCCAACAAAAGGAAAGCTGTTACGAGAGAGACCTCTAGTGGAAAAAAATGCAAGTGCCTTGGAGAAGGGTTTTTATTGTTCAGGCTTCATCCGAAAAAACGGAACTTGCATCCACTGTTTAGGCAGCAGCCCCAAAACAGCAAACTGCATTCCTCTTTAAGGCTTAGGACCTGTGATCTGTTTGAGCAAGTAAAGCTTTTCAGAGCACAGCAATGCCATGCCTGAGGGAGACTTGACTTCTAGACCTAAGATTTTGAAAAACAAGTTACGGGTATCTCTGAAGAAAGACAAGATTTGTGAGGGGCAACCCGAATTGGGAGGCACTACAGAATCTAGAACTTCATTTGTTTGTTGAATTTTTACTTTATTTGTAGGTAATATTTTGTATTTATTTGTTTGTTGAATTTATACTTTATTTGTAGGTAATATTTTGACATACAAAAAATACCAAAGCAGTTTGCTATGTGCGGAGGGCAAGGTGGGGTTTGGGGGATTTTCCAGATTTTCGTAAATCATAACTTTTAACAATAAATAACTGAAAATTAGTTTTTCAGAAAATGTCACAAGTCCATCATATGCGGAGTGGGGAGGCACCCAAGCATGGGTTATTTGAAGAAAATCGTTGCCTCCAGATTAGAGTATCTCATTCAACGAATTTAATGCTCCTTAGTTTTAAGATTATTTTTCCTCTGTTCTCCACCCAATTGCACTTAATTCACTCTCTGATGTATAACTAATTTGACTACTTAAAATTTTTCTACTTTAAGCAATATTAATGATAAATATAAAAATTAGGATATTTTTTTGCTTGGAGATTTGGCATTAAATCCCAGAGAAGTCTGGGTCTACTTATTGTGGTTACCAACTGGGTGGTAACATAACTTCTCATTTAAATTGGGACAGCCTCTTTAGTTCAGGGAGACACTGTGACCCAGAGCTACAGAATTTAAGGAAGTGCTCCAGGAATAAGGGAGAAAGTGAAAGAAGTTGAGAATTCAATGCTGTAGTTTTAAACTCGGCACTGAAATATTGTCACAGTTTTTAAGAGAAGTATCACAACTGTGGAAACCAGTTGTGTACGGTCACAATTTCTGAAATTCTCTTCTATTGCAGTAACAGTTGTTACAGATACTTTTTCAAAAATTAACCACGATAGAGCTTAGCTTTTATTATTGTTCAGATGTTCATCCAAATTGATTAGGAGTATTTCATGTGACTATGTTTATTTTCAGTGTCAGCCCCTAGCTTTCTTCATCACGTTTAATTTTGCCTATTGTCTTCAGTTTTTCCTCAGGACAATGAAATTTTGAGCCTGTTTTTGAGCCAAGTAATTCACAACCCTTAGAGTCTTCGTAGTAATACATCTCAGTTAATACTGAAGAGGATCTATCTTTCCATTCTTACCAAAGTCTGAACATCCCATAAAACAGGACATCATAATTCCGAGGAAACGTGGGCCATGAATCTCTCCAAACTTGGGCTGGTGGCTGGCAGCCAGCTAAATGAGAATCAGTAGTGATGGGGGGGGGGCATACGGCGGGGGGACTATTGCTAGAGAGTCACACAATGTTATTTCCCTGACTTTGTTTCCATTTTAGAATGGAGCTTGACAGAAAAAGAGCATCAAATTTTGGAGGCTTTGAGTGAGATTTTTTTTTTTTTTAAATCATTCTAATGGCTAAAAGAAAAATTTGAAAAGTAGAAAAGCGTAAAACAACTTATTTATTATATGCCCTCCTTTCAGATTCTTTATTCTTTAAAACAAAAGGAACCACAGTCTTAGGATGTCTTCTTTAAATAAAACTTGCACATTTCAGTTTGTAACTATTTCCATTAACAATGTTCAACCCTGTCTTTCTAGACATATGCACTTCTTGAATGGTTTCCTCACCCTCTTTCTGTTTCTCAGAAACTCATGCACTACACTCATGCACTACAAAAAATTAATTTCCATAAGCATCTTAGGATATTCTGAAAAAGAGTAAAGATGGAAACGAAAGTCTTCAGAGTGCGCCAGAATTCTCAGTGGAAAAGTCACGATTGGGTCTGACCAAAGGGCTGAAATGCAACCAACATACCCCTCACCACCTTGTGCCTTGCTTGAGGGCCTCATTCACACACACACACACACACACACACGCACATGCACACTAGCAAGAGGAAAGAACTCTGCAAATGTAATTTCATTCTTATTTCAGGTATGTTGCAGACCCCTGTCTTAATTATGAATGTGTATACATAGACTATCACCCCTTTTGCTTCTCTTGTGCATGCGGATGATAGGGATAAAATCATAAGGAAAGGGAGGAATAAAGAGAATAAGAGTTCTTTCTGTACTAAATATGTGCATTATTTTTAATTTCACTTCTAGTTTGGGGCTGTGTTTTTTAAATACTCTTCTTTCAGACTGCAACAAATTAAGCCAAAATGTATCCTTTCCCACCATTCGATGTCATCCTCACCCTTATTCCCATTCCAACAGCATGAAGCACCAAATCGGTACAAGATGTGCAATTACAAAGAAGCTTTCTGGCAAAAAAAAAAAAAAAAAAAGAAAGAAAGAAAAAGAAAAAGAAACATGCACCAGTGGACCAGTGAGCACTCCACTGACAAGTGTTCTTAATTTCCACAACACTGGATTATTGCCCCTGCTCTGCCAGTAAACAGGTCCCCTTAGTAGGTCCCCAACTCTTCTGTGCTTTATTTTCTTTACCTGCAACAAGTAGATATCACTATTTCCCCAGTCAAATGTTGCTGTAAAGATAAAATGCTTTAAAGAAATGCAAAGTAACATTATGCATGGGAAAATGAAGACCGTTTCTGTAGGATACCATGAGAAGAACTCTGCTTAACAGAATTGATGACCATACTTGAAATCCCCCTAGCTTCAATCCTGCATTCACTGTTTTGAGATCTTACCATAGCCATGCAGATGACTGAGAGTGAATTAAGACTAAGCCCAACTTTGAATTGACCTATGGTGTTTCCTTCCCTTTGCCAATTAAACAGCTGTGGCCAACTATTGTTCCACACTATCTTCTAGCCAATAAGTGATTTCAGGTTCCAGGTTCAAGTGCACCAAATCAGGCTAAAGCCTGATTGTTCTAGGCTTGTCAACAAAAATATTTCTGATAGGAAATATCCTTGAGATGTAAGTTATTATAACCAACATCTTACTTCAACATTTTTTTCACTAGAGTGAAACATTAGGCTAACTTTCCCTTCCTTATGAGAAATCACTAAGTTCAGTCATTATGGATTTTCTGGAAGTCCGCTGTTTCTACATCAAATATAGGGAAATAGGAAATGGGGGTGTTCACCTATCATCTCCAAAAAGGCATCTGTGTAATATGGGCTTATTTTCCTCACTAGGTATATTTGTTATCAAAAGTACCTCTCCCAATGCTAAAAACTCTGGCTTTATTTTTCTTTGTTCATACAGTAAAATTCACAGGAATGTAACAGTAGTGTGTGTATCAGTGCGAGCTTGAATTTGTTCTCACATATTGTTCCGCAGATGTTTGCACACAAAAAGAAAGAATGGAGAAATTACCAGATCGGTGATTACTCTCATGCTGCTGTGGTTGTACAGGAATAATTTTAAATTGTGTCAGGGTGTATGGAACATACATTTTTCTCCTCTACAAGATGATAATTTTCAGGGGACGGGGATCATATTAATCCTTGTAGCTCTCATATTCTGAATCCATTCTTGTATATGTATACATTCAACATTTATTGAGCACCTGCTATGTGCCAGGACTAGTGTTCAGTATAGAAATTTTTATGAAAATGATCCTAGTCCTAACATAGCTCACATTCTAAGGGAAATAAATAATTATATAATTTTAGAGATGGTACAGATTGAAAAACACATTTACTTCTGTGATATCCTTTGAACCTAACAACCATGTGAGGTTGGTATAATTAGCTTCATTTTTACAGATGAGGAAAGTGAGTTTCATCGAGGTTAATTGTGCTGCTTCAGGTCACACAGCTAATCAATGGCAGATCATGGGCTCTAGGCTTCTTATTCCAAATCCTACGAGTGTTTAATAAATACTACTAATAATCCAACAATATAAGCTTGTATTAATATTGTTGGATTATGAGTTGTTTCACTTCTTCTGATCAAGTGAAAATATTTATAAAACATCTTCCTAAACATCTGTCTCAAATCCATTCCATAAGTAAATTACATGGAATCAAAACTGAAATTCCTCATCTGAACAGATGAATTGTGAACATAGAATCTTTCAAAATAAATAAAAATATTCACATACCCTTAAAAATTTTGTATTGCAAATCTGATTCCATCCATTTCAACAGCCAAAAAACCTGCTTTTGTGCATAAGGCATTGCATGCAATAGAAGGATCCGTTAGTACTTGCCCTCATGGTTCCAGTTCAAAGAATTACTGTGCCAGAAGTTGTTTCCTCTGTTACTCTGTTACGGGTCCAGGAAAATCTGATTCTTGTTAGTATCACTTCCTATGCACAGGAAAAGGAGGAGAATGCTGCTTTGATTCAATCCAGTCTACACATAGCACTGTCTGCCAGCCTGGATTTATATTTAAAAGAGAAAAAAAAATAATATGTTACTCAAAAAAAAAAAAAAAAAGTTTCTGTGTTGCAAACAGAGAGTGGTGGGGCAGGGGTGTGAGAGTTGATGGCATCCTCTGTGTACCAAAGAAATGTTATAAAGAATCATTTAAGATTCTTTATAAGGATCTTATAAATCATATAAGACTATATGGTACCCATGTTAGGGTAGACATAGATCAAACCAAATAAACGTTGCATGAGAAATTATCAATTGGGGAATCATTTAAATAATGTTAAATGCTGTGTATGTCAATATGACATGACATGGCCCTTGGGTGGTTCAGCGGGTTAAGTGTCTGCTTTTGTCCGGGGTCATGATCCCAGGGTTCTGGGACTGAGTCCCACATTGGACTCCCTGCTCAGGGGGAGCCTGCTTCTCCCTCCTGTCTCTCTCTCAAATAAATAAAATCTTTAAAAAATAGATGATTGGTAATAGATGTAAAAAGTTGTGTGACTCTCATCTTGACTTTGGGTCTATTTTATTCTCAAGTATAGCCACACAGTAAACAGGGGCTGCTCTGGCCCATGTTTGAATCATAAGCTTCCCCTTCTGCTTTTTTCTTTTAAAGTTTCCCAAACCAAGATTGGGGTAAGATAGTATTTAAGAGGATTGAAAACAGTGTGTCGTGGGAGTGTTTGAGTATGTTAGGATAAAGACTAGCTAACTGAAGCTCACAAAGCAAGTATAATTCTGCTGCTATCTATTCTGTTTGTTCATTCATTCATTCTATTTTTTAAATTGAACATTTAGCCTGTGGTTCTAAAAATGACAAAAGCCTAGCTCTTTCCCTGTAGAAATCCACATCTTAGGTGAGGTAAGAAAGGCAAATGCAATGATCTCTTTCAGTGAAAATGTTTCTGTTAATATTGAAGAGAGTCAAGATGAAGATCAAGAAGTCAAGTCATCTGAGGAGGGGATAACACTAAGATGATTATCAGGCCTTTAAAGGAGGCACTCCGTGGCTCACCTCCATGTCCTGCAGTGTCTAGAAGAGCTGCTGATACATGGAAGACATAAATGTGGAGTGATAAGTGAATGAATGAATGAATGAATGAATGAAACGAAAATTACAGGTCAAATTCTCAAAAAATCCCAAAAAGTGAGTTTTCTTGGCTCTAGTGAATAAATAAATGCTAAGCTAAAGGTGAAGGAATGATATTAATACTGCAGTCTGATGCTTAAAATATCTAGAAGAGGCCCATCTTCTTGGCTCGATCACTGGACCCCACAGTGCACTGCTTTTTCCACCCAATAACCTAATCATTTAATAAGATGGACTGGGTGAGAAAGGACAGTAAGTTGACCATGTGATGGGTTGAGGCATGCCTTGGTTTTCACAGGGCCTGGCCTCCCCAGTACAGTCTACCTAGTGTCACTGTAATGTTTTGGTTTGAGGGCTCCTAGTGAGCTCTGAGGGATTTTTTTCATTCGCATACTGAAAACATCATCTGTTTTAGTGTTCTGCGTATGACATCACTCTGACATACTGTAAACATGATAGCGTATTTTATGGCACTGGAAAAATAAGCAAGAAAAGGAAATATCCTTTCTCCATGCTTTAGTCAAATCTATTTTATAGTTAACTAAACTTAGCACACATACGGTTTCCAGAAATGTTTAGAAATGAGCTTACTACTTTGAGTAAATTTGACTAATGAATGCAACTATTCATAGAAAAATGTAGAGATTCCTTGAAAATGTATTATTTCCTGTTTCAAAGATATATTAGCTCCTCTACAAAAATGTCTGCAGTAGAATTCTAGTTCTAGGTCACTAAATACTGGAAGGCTGTGGCTCACTTTCAAGCTTTCTGAATGCAAATAGAGGAATGAATTCTGAAGGTTTCAACTGATTTTTAAGTTTTGTTTTTTCCTCCCCACTCCTAGCAGAATCATAGCCATGGACTTGATTTCATTGTCATTGAACAGCCATTAGGAAGAAGCAAAGTGAGCATAACTTGAAAGGAATTAAATTCAAGAAGAGGACACAGGGAGAAGAGAGGGATAAGACTCACACAGAGCCAAAACATTGAAAATGCGTTGTCTGTCTGATCCCTCTCCAGCAGAAGGTCAAAGGTCCTGATGGGTCCAAGCTCCTAACACTGTTCTGATGGTTTTGGAGGCAGACTTTACACTCGGTATTTGAAAGAGCTACAGGGCAGGGGGCTTATCATGTAGTCATTCAAAATTATACAAAAAAGTAGTATTTAATCGTTTCCTCAAGTATTTTTCAAAAGATCCGATTACAGCATTCTAGTTTTGCCTCAAATTATTTCCTGACTTTCAGTTTCCCCGAAAACAGGCAATTGAAAACATCTATTGATCTGTGTGGCTTAAATACAGAACCCCAACTTACCCTGTTAATGTAAGTCATCTCAGCAGTAAAGATGAAGTACGAAAATCGGTTTTCATTAGGTTTTAATTTGTGATTCATTGTAGATATGTTAAGAGGATAAGCATTTGTTGACTCATTTTTTTTTAAAAGTTAAGGAAGAGAGAATGTATAATTAAGTTTGACGAGTCCAGTATTCCTGACAGATTTTAAGATTCAAGTTCATATGTTGACAAGTTAAAAAGTGACATAAGAGAAAAACAGTTCTACTTCCTAGAAAAAAAGAAAAAAAAAAATCGTAGCCAGGTTTGCTGTTTTCCAGCTGACCTGCACAGAGGAATTCTGTTCCTCTATCTTCATGAGGTAAACTGCTACTTCTAACATTACAGGCATGAGTTTCCCTTTTTGTTTTTTTCTAGCATTGACTCACGATGTTTAAAATAATCTTGAGCTACTTCAGAGCTATTTATTGATGTATTTTATGCCTTTTGTTAGCTATAATCTTAGTCATTTTAGTACATGGAGCCCTAATCTTCAAGTCTGTCAGTCCCATTTTGCATTACAAATCATTTGTAGTTTTATAACTGTCATTTCCAAGGACATCTGGAAAAGATGGATTTATGAAAGGTTACCATGCATTCTAAGAAGGCCGAGAATTAGCATGACTTTGTAAAGGTTCTTATAAATTGAGCAGCAGACATCACTGGCAATAAGGTGTTTTTTGCTTTTGTGAAGTATCTTTATTTAAATATTAAGGAAGAGGTATGACCTTTGGCCTTGGGGATCCCTGTGACAGGGCAATGGTCCAATGTATTAGCTGTCTATGGAGCACTGTGGCCTGACTCTCTCAAGGCCCCTATTTGTGGACAGTGTTATAATAACCCTTCCATTAGGCATCCCCAAGGCAAATAACCTCAGCTTTAACAGAGTCAGTTTAAAATTCCTTAGAGTAACATTAAGACACTATCTGGTTTGTGTCAGTTGAAGATCAACTACTTCCTGCATAGGTTCAATTCTGTAAATTTTAAGTAGCCACAGTTATTTAAAATTATTTCATATATGCCTGCAGGTAAATATTAGACACATAGAATGTAGAAATAACCTCATCTACTTCTTTGATTTCTTAACCAGCCTCTTTAGAGATTAACTGATTCCAAATGGGCTTGAGAATCAATTTTTTTTTTTAAATGACTCTGGTTCATCTGTATACATATCTTTTGTTGATAGAATCTCAGAGTTGCTGCTTATGGTTTAGACAGGATTTGGAGACATCAAATCACAAATGGGAGAGACAAGATATATTCATTTGGAAGCAGGCATACCTCTCCATGCATGTGCAATGGTAATAATGGTTATAAGATGAAAAGTGTATGTATGTGTATGTGTTTTCCTGCCTTTTCACTCTGATTTTGTCTGTCTCTTACACTATTTTACTTCCAAGTAAGTGAAACTGGTTATGCTCAGATGAAATGTTTGCATTTCAATCACAAATTATTACTGCTTTAACTCTAATAACTTACTACTAGGCTCAGATTTTGTGGGGAAATCTGAGGTCAAAAGACATCTTTTCCTGCAAAAATTCAAGGTCAAGCTACCCTAAAGTGCTTTGAAAAATCACAGTTGTCATCACAAGTCTTAAAATAAATCACTAAAGATGATATGAAACTTCAAGTATTTAGGCCATGAAATGAATTTAGTGTCTCCTCTGAATGCAACTTTTATGTCTGGTACACTGTGATTTCACTTATTTATCAAATCATCTAAATTAAAAAATAAACAAACTTACTGGTGACTAGATGGGTTCTCAAGCGCAACTCTCACTGTTTTATATGATTAGTTATGCACAAATTAATAAATCAATTTAATTTGTAAATTTCATTTTTTTAATAACTGATGGAAAACTCAACAAATGTTTGTAGAGTGCCCAAAAATGTATGCAGTAAGCATAAGGATAAGCATGCACCCCTTTCGATATTCTTTCCATTCCTACTGTAAAAATCCAGCCAATTTTTAAAATAACAGAGTAATTTTAGGAGAATTAATTATATGGTTAGTGTTTGACTTTCCTTATCAATGCCAAAGACATTAAAGTATAAATAATTGTTGATTGAATTAGGTTTTTGTCCCAGATTAGGTTAACTGTTATAAGAAAAAAAGTGAAATGATATCATGTGCTAAAACCCCAGTGCTCATAAACAACACTTAGCTTTTGATTTACAGTGAAATCACAATTTTCCGTTTCTTGTTCCCTCTGTCTCTGACATTGCATGTGAGACCATAGGGCAATACATGCCCTACGACATAATATAGGATGTAATTTAAAGGGTTCTATTGACGCTGTAAATCACAAGTAGTTCTGCTGAAGCAGTTTATGAATGGCAGTAAAACACTAAGACTGGATTATATCATTAGAATTATGTACCACGTACAGGTATTAGTATTTGTAATTGGGGACAAAGTATTACAAAACACATATACGGAAATGTCATTTTTCATTGTATTTAGAGGTTTCTTTTACACAAGGTATGTTTTTGGATAAAAAAAGAAATCCAAGGTTGTGGAATATCTGTCATTCTGGGGGAAGTATTTGTACAATCTCAGAGTAGGCCATAATAGTTAGAACATATTCTGACAGGTCAGATGTAACCAATTGTGAGACGCACAACAGACCATCTGCATATGGGCTACCAGAAAGCTTAACAAGGTGATTTAGTACACAATCAAAAGAGACATCACACCACAATGACCATGACAGGGTGGTGCTCCAAAAAGGAGGTGAAGAGTCTAGAAGGTCTGTTAGTGCTCTCTGCAATAAAATTACAATTATGATGGACTTCTTTTTTTCATTGAACTGACTGTTTTTGGTAGACACATAGACTTTGTCAGCCTCCAAATGATCTGTATTTACCAGTTTTTGTTTGTTTGTTTGCTTTTCTAGGAAGATAGAAGGACAATGGCAGTTCTTCAAATATTCTGGGCACATCTTTGATGATGAAGAGGAATTCCAGTCTTCTGTTAAGTTGTATCCTTCTGTTATAATGAGTAAATTGTCCTAGTGGATGTGTCTCTGTGGCTAAACCAGATGGCCTGGATGGATGCCAAACAATTCTTCCATCTGCTATTTTAATTTTTTTTTCCTCAAAGAAGCTAAAAATAACATATAGTGGGATATTATAAGTAATTTTAGAATATTCTAGATAGGTCTTTGGGTTCTTCAGATTAATTTTCCCAAAATGAGGTTAATCCCAAGCAATATTCTTTTTTTTTTTTAAGATTTTATTTATTTGAGAGAGAGAGAAAGAGAGAGAGCATGTGAGGAGGAGAGGTCAGTGGGAGAAGCAGACTCCCTGCTGAGCAGGGAGCCTGATGTGGGACTCAATCCCAGGACTCCAGATCATGACCTGAGCCCAAGGAAGTTGCTTAACCAACTGCGCCATCCAAACATTCCCAAGCAAATTCTAAAAGAGATTAAGACTCAAGTATCTCCTGCCTTTCTTACCCAGGCATTGAACAGCATAGCTATTAATCCCCAACTTTACCCCGAGTTTCCCAAGAATCATACAGGGCACTCCTGAGTTACTCATCTGGATTATAACCTGTCAAGAGTTAGGTCCTGGGGCACCTGGGTGGCTAAGTGGGTTAAGCCCCTGCCTTTAGCTCGGGTCATAATCTCAGGATCCTGGGATTGAGCCCCACATTGGCTCTCTGCTCAGTGGGGAGCCTGCTTCCCCCCGCACCCCGCCTGCCTCTCTGCCTACTTGCGATATCTCTCTCTGTTAAATAAATAAATAAAATCTAAAAAAAAAAAAAAGAGGTCCCATCATTGTAGACTTGTTACTGCCATATTTCCCTTTCCACAAAAATAAATTTCTTCTAACCTTATTCTTTCAGGACAAAGTTAACAATTAATTGGCTAATGAATTATCTGCATTCATTTGTAAAGGCAGAGATTGCTGTATATAGATTATTTTCAAGTGACTTTCTGGGAAAAACTCTGGTCAATTAATCCAAGGATTAAATATAAAGGCAAGTAGATGGACAATTGATAGTTGCGGCAAGTCAGGGTTAGCACTTAATTTGAACTGGCTAGGCATTGAAGTATATTCATCCTGTGTGTGTGTGTGTGTGTGTATAAATATAAATATAAATGGGTATATGTATGTAATTTATCCACAAAACTTAATGCCACTCAGATGAAAGGATTTTTCATAACCACTGCTTTGCAGAGGTATGTGACATAGCAGAAGACTTATCAAAAACTCAGAACACTGTAATATGACCAAGAACAAGATTTGGTGACTCAGACTACTTGGGTTCTAATCCTTACTAGCCGTATGACTTCGGTCAAGTTTCTTAGCATCTCATGTCTAAATGTCCTCATAGGGTAATTAAGAAGATTTAATGATTTAATTTATATTAAGTATCCACAGCAATGACTAACCAGTGAAAAGCATAATATGTATATTTGTCATTAATGTAGTAAATTGTTCTTGAAGAAATCAGAGCTTATTTAGCCATATCCTCAAATATATACACAAATGATCACATAGTAAATTCTGAATTATTGAATTGTTAGTTTTGGTTATTATCTATATTTTCATAAATGTATTCATTCAACAGATTTTTTAAAAATTTATTTTTTTGACAGAGAGAGATCACAAGTAGGCAGAGGCAGACAGAGAGAGAGAAAGGAAAGCAGGCTTCCTGCTGAGCAGAGAGCCCGATGCGGGGCTCGATCCTAGGATCCTGGGATCATGACCTGAGCCAAAGGCAGAGGCTTTAACCCACTGAGCCACCCAGGTGCCCCTATTCAACAGATTTTTTAAATGCCCACATGCTCTGCATTAAGATAAATGCTGTGAAATATACAAAAAGAATTTAAAAGATTCCTTTTCTCAACAAACTTAAATTCTGTTACCCACTGAATCATAATATATACATAAGTAGCTAAAATCCAGGATGGAAAGTGACAAAGCCATAAAGAGGTAGAGATAATGTATTATGACACTTCAGACATGGTATAAATAACTTCCAGCTACAGGTTCTATGGAAGGTTTCTGGGAGAAGATAAAATTTGAACTGATCCATGAAGATTAATCAGCAAGCAGAGATAAAAAGTCTGGAGGAGCTTATTCAAGGTACAAGGACAGGGAAGTGAGAGATTCCGAGTATATGAAGAGATGTCTGAGACAATCATGTGGGAACACTGGGAAATGCTAAAAACTTAGCAATTTGCCAAAAGAAAATTTTGAAGCACGTATACAAGAAAATAATGACTTTAAATCATAGTCTTGGAGCCAAAGATAATAAATATTAATATTATTGTTTATTTTCTAGTTTTTGTATGCATATAATTTTGTTTAATTGAGAAAGTATTATATATATGATACATGATTACATATTATTGCATACATATAGGTATATGTGTGTATATATATCAGTTACATATGATTATATATATTATTTTTAAATAAATTAATATTTAAATGATTGCATGAATTTTTAAAAGGGGGTGAATAATTAACAAATCAGTCAACTTTATAAGAAATATGTTTGTTCCTGACACTTTATTAGGTTAGAATAAACAGACTTACATAGAAATCTTTGCCTGTGCTTGCAATTTTGTTCTGAAGATATAGTCCTAGAAATAAAATTACTATCAAATATGTTAAGGATTTTAAGGTTTCTGATATATAATGTCACATTGCTTAAGTATATACAATTTAACCCTTCAAGTAGTAATGCAGTGTTATATTGATACTTATTTTAACTTCTCTTAATTTGATAGACACAAAATTGTATTTAATTTATCTTTAAATTTGAAATTTTAAGAAGGGAAATAATGCATTATTTAACTTTGTTTATGAAGTTTCTCCTTTTTTTTCCTTGCACTGATCTCCTTCTTGACTCTCACAAGACCATATATTTACTCTCATTTACTTGAGAATGTTAGAATTTTTACCACAGAAATTAAGAGAGAAACAATGGTTTTTAATCAGTTTCTAAATCCAAAATAGGATTTTTTTGCAAAGTTAAAATTATTTGGAAAATGAAGTTATTTTTAAGTAATTTTCTGCTAAATTCTGAATCTGGATTATCCCTGGACTTGCTCCTGTTAATTTAGAAACAAAAGAACTGTCTTGTTTATTAGTATCAGTAACATTTTCCTGCTTCTTCACGTGTCTAGTGATAATATTATATTACATTTTGAGCATTGCAAAAATTATAGTAAAGAAACTCTGGATTATGTTATTTTCCTTTGGAGAGTGTAAAATTTTCTTTTGGCAAATTGCTAAGTTTTTAGATGGTGAACTGCAGCTGTCATGACTCAGTTTTAGGCTTAGTTAAGGTGAATATGACTTTATGTAAGAATGTATCATACTCATACAGTTTTGCTGATACTCCAAGGGCAGACTCACTACTCCTAGGGCATAATCCTTATTCCTAGGACATAGGCTTTTTCACCTAAAAGCCCAAGATGTTTACCAAGGACTCCCCATTTTAATAGGGTCTGAACTTTAATTTCTTTATAGCACTTTCTGCCTTCTGAAACAGATTAGAAAAAACTCATTTGTCACAGGGTTTGTGTAGAGGACTTATAAAGTTTTAGCTCAGTGGGATCTGTATACCTGAACCACAGAAACTATAGGATAATGCATGTTGTTGTTTCAAACCATTAAGTTTTGGTTTAATTTTTTAAAAATTATTTTTATTTCTTTAGAGAGACAGAGTACAAGTCGGGGGAAGAGCAGAGGAGGAAGGAGAGAGAATCTGGAGCAGCCTCACCACTGAGCCCAGAGCCCACCACTGGGAGATCATGACTGAAACCAAGAGTTGGATGCTTAGTAATTTCTAATGTAGCAGCAGATAACTTAATAAAAGGGAACTTCTACAACAGATAAAAGGTATTTTTACCTTTTATTTAAAAACATATTTAATGACAAAATACTGAAAGTTTTCTTCCAAAAGATCAGAAACCACAGGAATGTCTGCTTGCACTATCTTTGTTCAATTTGTATCTTTGGTTCTAGCCATTGAACCAGTAGGGTAAGGAAAGGAAATAAAAGGGATCCACAACGGAAAAGAATTAGTAAAACCATCTTTACTCACAGACAACACGATTGATATAGAAAATCTGATGGACTCTACAGAATAAACTACTAGGAATAATAAGTGAGACTATCAAGATTGCATAAGCTAAACTTGTAAACATTGTATTTCCATGTATTAGAAGCAAAAAATTAGAAGTTGAAATAAATAAAGTGTCATTCACCAACAGCATCAAAATTTAAATACTTCAATAAGTATGACAAAAATTTATAAAATTTATACATTGGAGACTACAAAACTGAAAGAAATTAAAGACACCTAAGTAACTAGAGATACTATCTTCATGGGTTGAAGGTTCAATAGTCTTAAGATGCTATTTCTCCCAAATCCCAAAGATTTATAGATTCAAAACAATCTCAATTAAAATTTCAACTATCTATTTGCAAAAACCGAAAAGCTGATTCTACAATTCATATAGAAATATAAAGAAACCCAAAAAAGAAAAAAAAAAAATCCTGAACCTATACTATGTGCTTTCAAGTTATTTTATAAATGTACAATAATCCAGACAATGTGTTATTGACATAAATTAGTCAAAGTCAATGAAACAAATAGAGTCCAGAGATTCACCTACAACTACATAAAGGTACTGCTTTTTCAATAAAGGTACATGGACAATTCAGTGGAAGAAGACGGTCTTTTCCACAAATGGTACTGAAAATTGGATACCCATAGAAATAAAATAAATTAAAAAGTAGAAAGAAATAAAAACAAAAAGAAGAAAGAGAAAGCTAGACAAACAAAAAATTTAACTAAAGACAAATAACCCTCGAACTCCACACACAAATATGAGGAGATTGAACTTAGCCCGGTAAAAACAATTTAGGAAAAACTTACAGCAAACTTCACATTTATTGCTAAAAATATATATAAACATTTTCATTGCTGCAGCATAGTTTTAAAAAGTTAAAACATAACTTTCATACAAACACAAAGTGAACTTGTATTAAAATAAATTGTATGAATTGAACAGACATTTCTGCAAAGAAGACATCCAGATGGCCAACAGACACATGAAAAAGTGCTCCACATCACTCGGCATCAGGGAAATACAAATCAAAACCACAATGAGATATCACCTCACACCAGTCAGAATGGCTAAAATCAACAAGTCAGGAAATGACAGATGCTGGCGAGGATGCGGAGAAAGGGGAACCCTCCTACACTGTTGGTGGGAATGCAAGCTGGTGCAACCACTCTGGAAAACAGCATGGAGGTTCCTCAAAATGTTGAAAATAGAACTGCCCTATGACCCAGCAATTGCACTAATGGGTATTTACCCTAAAGATATAAACGTAGTGATCCGAAGGGGCACGTGCACCCGAATGTTTATAGCAGCAATGTCCACAATAGCCAAACTATGGAAAGAACCTAGATGTCCATCAACAAATGAATGGATCAAGAAGATGTGGTATATATACACAATGGAATACTATGCAGCCATCAAAAGAAATGAAATCTTGCCATTTGTGACAATCATGGATGGAACTAGAGTGTATCATGCTTAGCGAAATAAGTCAAGCGGAGAAAGACAACTATCATATGATCTCCCTGATAAGAGGAAGTGGTGATGCAATATGGGGGCTTGAGTGGGTAGGAGAAGAATAAATGAAACAAGATGGGATTGGGAGGGAGCCAAACCATAAGTGACTCTTAATCTCAAAAAAAAAAAACTTAGGGTTGCTGGGGGGAGAGGGGTTGGGAGAAGGGGGGTGGGGTTATGGACATTGGGGAGGGTATGTGCTTTGGTGAGTGCTGTGAAGTGCATAAACCTGGCAATTCACAGACCTGTACCCCTGGGGATAAAAATATATGTTTATAAAAAAAATAAAATAAATTGTATGACTATCAGGCAAAAGTCCTTTGTGTTGGCATGGACGGGATGATTTGCTGTTCTCTAATATGAGAATAATTTACATTGCAATCAATTTTCTGCAAGTTCACACCTACCCCCTCAGAGCTGTAAAATCATTCAGTAAATAAAAAGTCAAATTCACAAGCACTGAAAAAAATCACTCCATGTTCTCTTTTATATTTTTCCAACTTTGAATACTTTTCTTCAAAAGATAATTTTTATTGACACCACTGAAGTTGGGAAGCCCCTATCATTGCTAATTTAACACTAGTAATAGTAACAGAAGTTGATGAATTAATACTTGTAAAATGAACTAAAAGATATAAGAATTACTAAGGAAGAAAAAAGTTCTTGAGAGACTGTCTATATAGAAAATTCAATGAAGGTATTATTATAACTAACAAAAAAATCCAGCAAAAATTCTGGATTATATGTCAACACTCAAAGAACAGTAGCTTAGGCTGGCCAAGGGGGGGAAAAAACAAATAAATAAAGAGAGAGAGAGAGAGAAGACTCAAATTACTAAAATCAGGAATACGAGAGAATTTCACTACCAGTCTTTTAAATTTGAATGGATTATAAGAGAATACTATGAATAACTATGTACTAATAAATTAGAAAATTTAGATGAGATAGGAAAATTCCTAGAAATATAAAAGCTTTCCTACCGCAAATATAAATAAGCACCAAAAAATTTTAATGTAAAAAAATTGCACCTGTAGGAGGAACATTAAAAACAGAGGTAAAAATATAATTAAAGATAAGCAAGACCTTAGAAAAAAATTACAAGACACTGTCAGGCACATAAAAGTTGCCATAGAGTGAAAGATATGACATATTAAACATGTAAATTTCCACCAAATTATTCTTTAAGTGAAATGCAATTTTAAAATATATGCATGATTTACAAAATTAGAAAAATATTTTTTATATTCACATGCAGACCTGTAAACAGCAAAGAGAATTCTGCAGGAAGGGTATAGGAACAAAATCTCCTGTATGTTACTGATTGCTTTAAAACAGTATTAAAGTAGTATGGAATTGACAAAATGATATGTAACAGAAAGGCAAAACAAAAAGAGAACACAAGAAAATACCCGCATATAATACAATATATGGTAAATATACATTTTATAAAGGAGAGAGGACTGAATAAATGATACTGGAATTTTGGAATAAAAATGTTGATTTTTTATTAATAAGCATACGAAAACTTTAAGTGTGTGAAATAAATATTTTAAACTATTATAGGGTAATATGTGCAGTATCTTCAATTAACAAGGGTATAAAAAAATCTCTAGATAAGTATATGAAATACAACTCAGAAAGGGTGATTGAAAAATTTGACTATGTCAAAGTTTAAAATTTCTGTTTCGAAGGGTATAGCATCAACAAAGTTAAAAAAAAAAAAAGCCACAGTCTAGCAAAACATATCTACAAAGGTATAAGCAACAAAGAATTGGCATCTAGAATACAGTTAGAATTCTTATAATCAACTAAAAAATAGTTTCAGACAACAAACAATAAAACAAGAAAAGAGGCAAAGGATAGAAAGAGAATGCTCACACACACAAAACCCCCAAATGGCCAAAAAAATGTACTTTCAAAATTTATACTTAGTAGGAATCAGTGAAATGTAAAATAAGGGAAAACAAACATTTTATCACATAAAATTGATAAAAATAAAACAAGGCAAAATCAAGTGTTGTTGAGTTGTGACCATACGGAAGGAGCAGATGTTTTAAGTAAGGATACAAAATAATACTCCTACTTTTGAAGACACTACCTCATATTCTAGATATTAATTTTCCATATATGGGTCCTAGAGAAAATTCTGCGTGTGTACTAGGGGACATGTACATGGGGATTTGTGCATCTTCTGTAAAAGTGAAAAGGTAAAGTCCACCAACTAGGAATAGTTAAGTCAAATCAGTTCCATCTTTGCAATGAAGCATTTTTAAAAATGTATAAAATATTTCACGACAGAAAAGATATCCCTACGAAAATCAAAAAGTAAATTCAGTACAACTTTATTTTTTCAAAAACAAACCTTATCCACGTTATGTACACTTAGACACATACACACGTTCACACACGTGCAGGAAAACACATCAACAGGCTTGAAGAACACGAGAAAAGATCAATGGAATCTTTCTTTACAACGTGGGAATCTGATTGGTCATATAAAAATTTTTTGTTATATATTTTGATGACTAAATCATACTTTCATGTTATTCTAGGAGTTCAGACTGTTACATATAATTGTACAGTTTATCTTTTTAAATATCATGCTCTTTGTACTATTTTATACCATTTGGACTTTATAGCTATTAGCTATTTCTTTAAAAAGAAAAACACTGATTCACGTTAAAAAAAAAAACAAGCAGAATAATTTACTTTAAAATTTTAAGAAATCTGTTTGCAGTGACTTGGAATAGCGACACTCACCACAAACTCAGAGCAGAAGCGTTTTCTTCCAGGAATCCTTTCCTAACCCCCATAAATCTGGATACTTGGGCCTCTTATATGATTCTGCGTTTGTTCGTGGGCATACTGGTTCCTCTTGTCCACCAATGAGTCTCTTAAGGATGGGAACTCGGGCAACCTAATCTCTGTTAACCATTGACAGATGTAAAATAGCCAGACACCTGGCAGGAAATCAAGAACTGTTTGAGAAATGGATAGATGGGTCAAAGGAAGAAGCCACATTTTCATGGTGATCCTGTCCATTTTGCATTCAGAATTACTCGCATTTCTGTAAATGCAAAGAAACTTTTCAAACGATGTAAGTTAACTTGTTTTCACCAATGCAAGAGACTCGTTACCTTATGGGGGATGCCAAAAAAAAAAAAAAAAAATGGTGACCGAGTCCTGCTCTGTTTGAAAAGGAAAAGAGCTGTCTTCTGACGCCTAAGTTTCCTCGCACACACATTTCAGGCTAGAGGAACTGAGCACATTGGATCCATGTCCCTAAACAGGGCCATGGAGGTTTCAACTTGTGAACAATTCCATGCAGTCTGCGAAGAGGACAGAGGGAGGCTCTCTCAATCTCCTGCTCTTGTCTTAAACATCAACACGTGGGAGTCATGCTCTAATGCTCTGCAGGTGACGGTGCCTCCCACACATGGCCATGTCTGTCAGAAGATTAGGCAATGTTGTCTTAGTTCTGCTGTATCTATTAGCATGTTTTCATTTGCCAGTAACAGAAATTCCCACCCAAACTGGCTAAAACATGAAAGAAGCCCTGTTTTAAACCACAGAACTTAAAAAGACATGGGACAGGGCAGGACTGGGGTGGGATTCAATCAGTGCTGCGGTTGTTCCTCCAGAATTCTCCAAGCTTCTCCCTCCCCACATATGTCTGCTTTGTCCTTACGTTGACTTTCCTCCAGAAGACACGATGGCTGCCAGCTTTAACTGGTCCCACATGCTGTCCTGTTCACAAACATAAAGAGAAAGCAAGCAAATCACTTTGCAAAACCATTAAACAAAAGTTCTGAGCTTCCCAAACTTTACACCCTTGAACCAATTACGTACCAAGGAAAAGCCATGAACCAATTGCATGCCTGGGTTATCTGAACCAATCCCTAGTGTAAAAACCCACCTTTGAAACTCAAAATGGAATCAACTCTGCCAAAATTACACAGCTGCTTCAAAAAAATTTTTTTAAAGATATTTAGTGTAATATATTTCCACGTCTATTCCCACTTTAACACAGTTTCTTGTGTGTGTGCCAACAATTTGTTTTTGCATACACAGCAAATATAAATTCATATTCCTATCTTTCTCATCACCCAAAAGAGACTATACCCTACATGCAACTCAGTGCCATATATTACCAACTTAAAAGCTTTTCACAGTGACCTTTCCATATCAAAACACAGAGTGATTTTTGTTGTTTCTCATAACAGGGGCATAATATTCCATTACACGGACATGCTATAGTTCTCATATAGATGGGCATTTGGCATAATTTTGATACCATTTATAGAATAGTTTTGTTTCTGTTGGTCTGCAATGCTTCCTTTTCTTTAATTCCAATTATACTTAAGCTTATTTCTGTCCTTTGGACAGTGTGTTTATTCACATCCCATAACACAGATTTTTAATTCGTGAGACTTCAGGATACGTTTTAATATCTGGTAGTGCTTATCTTTCCTCATTTCTCTCCTTTTTCAGATATTTCTTTTTTTCCTTATTTATTTATAAAGTTTAATGTCAACTTGTCTGGTTTACAAAAACTTATTGGTACTGATAACATTTATAAATTAATTTAGAGAGAATTAAAATCTTCATTATATTGAGTTTTCCCATCCAAGGATATAGTATGCCTTTCAACTTGGGCGGTTTTCTCTTCACACTAGGTTTCTTAAATGACATATGTAGAAAATGAATGAAAAGGGGCAAGGTGTAATTGAATACTGCTGGGCATTCACAGACAGCATGGAGAGGTACTTCAAGGAGGAACTACTACTGGAAGCGTAGGGTTTACTATATACTTTCTACTAATAAGAAAAAGAAGCAGCTCATCACCAGTTCTGGGAGGAGAAGTGGGTAGTGGTAAAGCTGTTTGAGAACAGGGATGCCTGAGTGGCTCAGTTCTTTCAGGGACTGACTCTTGATTTTGGCCCAGGTCATGATCTCAGGGTCATGAAGATTGAGCCCGGTGTGGGGTTCCTTACTCATTGGGGAGTCTGCTTCTCTCCCTCTCTCTCACCCTCTTCCTCTTCCTCTGCTCCCCCCCCCCCACCTCGCAAGTCATGCTCACTCTCTCTCTTTCTCTCTCTCCAATAAATAAACCTTTGGAGAAAAAGTAATAATTTGAGAACTGTATACTTTGGTTCACCATATCAGTATACTTACGCTCTTCCTAGGTACACACACACACACACACACACACACAGATATGTAATATATGCCTTCTTACTCCAGGCTTAGAAGTAACACAAGGGTCCTCTGACCAAGTATCTGAATAACCTGGATCTTGTGTGATAAATATGAATTCAAGCTAATTATTCCAAATAAGTCCAAAATTTCTGATGCCACCCAGTTATATTCTATGTACTGAAAGTATTGATGAGCCCTCTCAATCAGTAATTGTCATCAGACTGCTGCCTCTGCTTAAAGATCGCTTCCCCCTGCCTCACCTTCCCATCTTGCACCACATTCAGCCCCCACCTTGCCCCTAGGTTTTAGTTTCCCTGATATTGGTACAGACGCCCTGATTTGGGCTTCCCCAGCACCCTTCATTCTGCCAGCATAGCCTTTACTATCCTTTATAGAAAAATCTCAATTACGTTCATCTTTTATATTCCCCTGAGCAACAATCATTTGTCCTTGCGGGATGCTTATTAAAGGAACAGTGAATGAATAAATGGATGAATTCTAGAGTAGATTTCTCTAAATCCATTATTGCAACATTTGATAATATTTTCATATCTCAAACTCATATTTTAGATAAGCCAAAAGAAACACAAACACTTATCTCACTGCAATTGCAAGAATTGAAAGAGAGCTTGGAAGAGATTCATTCCAATGGATTGTCACAGCCTTGAGTGAGGACCATTTCATTATCTGAATTATTTGACACTTGCACACTTTCCTTACCTAAAATTAACCATTGCTTATTGATTTTTAAAGGAAATAACATGTCAAGCAAGACACCGTGTTAGGTAACGTGGGATACAGAGAAAGCTAAGGCATGATTTTTGCTTGCAATGCCTGTCCATTTTGATGAGGCAGGTAATCTATGCTTAGCTATAATAAAAAGCAATACAAAGATTTTAAATAGCAGCTAGCTGGTATAGCCAGCAGGAACCATGATACTAATGATAACTGTGGAGTAGGGTGGTGAAGAAAGCTTTAAAAGTAGGTAAATCTTGAAGTGGCCTTGTCAGATTATAGAACAGAAGGCTGGACTATGGTGGAAGGTGCAAGGATGTCTATCTTTCTTGATTTGGGGACATGCATAGAAAAGGTAATTCATCAGTACCTCAAACATACTTCTTATATTTACCAAGGAGTAAATAAAAATTTAATGGCAGAATGAATAAAATCTCAGATATTGCCCTCTTCCTGTTCTTAAGTATATCAGAATAGCTTTTATAGAACTATAGACTGCTTCTAAAATTGTTGAGAGTCATTGTAAAATCTTGAAGGACTTAGAAACCTACTTGCTCCATATAATTATAAGAAATAAGTATTTTTGAAGAGATAACCATATAACTCAAACACTATTTTTCTCCACAGATACACAGCATCACCTTTCACTTGCATAAGCAAATAAATTACAATCTTGACTATAGTATTGTTTGCAGCAATTTAATTTTTTCTGAATATAGCTCTTATTCTATTATAATGCTTGAATGATTCACATGCAATGTTTCCAATCCACTTTTCCTGGCTTGTGAAACTTTTTAACGAAATGTTAGCATTTGCAGGCACCAGATGTTTTGACATAAGGAGAAGCAATATGTAAATTTTAATCCATGCTAGGAACAATAGCCTGCAGGCACCTTTTTCTTATTACGTGAATCATATACTTAACCGCAATGTGGTCGGTCCTATCAAAATCATCACCATCTAGAATGCTGTACTCTAGTCTTATGCTTGCCAATTAATAAAACTGATATATATTTTACATGATGGGTATCCACTACTTAACCAATAAGCCTTATTACATTTTACCACTTAACTACCCCAAAGCTAGAACACTGCAGGTGATAATATTGGTGGTCAGTAAACCCAATGCTTATTATCTAAATGGTTGGTAGCAACATGTATCATTTACTTTAACAAAAATAGTAAAACCCTGTTACAGCTGTCTTCATTCATCCCACCTTTTGGACTCAGTTCAGAGCAAGCTGTGTGTGTGCGTACACGCGCATGTGTACCTAATAGACCAGATTTGGGGACAACTCCAAATAGTGCCCATGTGTAGGTTCCAATAAACAATAATACAAGAATAACATATTCTTATAGTAGAGTCCTTTCTAATACCAAGACATTAGAAAACTTTTTTTGTAAGCTCCCACATGGGCACACATGTATCCATTCCCAAACACATCACACATGTATGTTTATACATGATAAATAGTCAGGTATAAAATCTGTTCAGTCATCCATTTTTTCAGTCTGTATAGGGCCAAAAAATTATCCTGATTTTTTGACCTATATTATACTAGTTATTTCTTTCCACACAGAAATTACGATACTGATCAGTATTTTTTGGCATTGATTAATGCTTTAAAAAATATTCATATGGCATAGCCTTAAAAAAGGAATGAACCTATACTTGAACATAAAATATTATTTTATATAGTCAACTTGGAGCTATCCTGTTTGATTATTTTTGAAGAAGGTATGTAGATGAAAATTCATAAACATGGTATTAAATATTAGAGTGTCTTAACATTTAACTGAAATCCTTATTAATTTCATTATCAAGGGATAGGGCTAGTCAATACCAATTAGCAGCTTTAAAATGTTTTACATATTAAAATACAGTATTCTATTTACCCTAGATTATCTGGGGACCATCTAGTATATTAAAAGATTTTGCAGTGTTTCTTAGTGATTGCACTGCTACGATTATGCCTGTTAGCAAATTTGCAACAGTTTGATAAATATTTTCCATAAGTCAAAACCATAGCAGCATGGAAAAGCAGATGGTAGGAGACTATAATAAAGAATGTAACTATTATTTTTGTTAATAGGGAACTACTGGGTCACGCTTTTCAGCATGGACTGTGTAGTGAGTCGTTGTCAGTTATGAAGTCTTGGGGCTGTTGAGTATCCTTTCCGATGATTAACCCACATTTTGTATTTTCCAGTGCACTCTATAGACAAAGGCAGAATAAAAAATATATTAAAGCATTTAATAAGTTTGTGCTTTCATTTAATATACTCAAAGAAAATATTGGTACATTTTTAAAAGAATGCGCACAAAGATTTATGTATGTATTAGAGTACACACCAGTTTTCTTCATTTTCCTAGACAATAAGACACATTACTTTGCTATATAAAAGTGAAAAATAGCATTAATTATAAATTCTATGGTCTTACTAGACTAGCAATGTTTTCTTGATCTAAGCAATGTTAGATTAAAGTTATAAGAATGTTACTTCAGCTATTCATATGTATAAAACACTATTAAAGTCAAAGATTTTTAACTACATTATTATTATTAAGATTAAATAGCTGAATTAATTTTAGCCTTGTATGCCATAAGCAACTGCAATGCTGTTAGGTAAGATCCTTGAATTTAGTTAGCTTTTAAACTTCAGTTGTCACGTATTAAAGAATAATATAATGTGTAACTTTCTGATCATATATAATTCTTTCTGCAAAATGATAGTCTACCTTTCTTTTACATATTTTCTCATTTGTTTGTTATATATAACCACCAGTTTTAAGTAACATTTATTTCTGTGGAAAAAACAAAGTTGAAAATATAGAATTTTTATAATAAGATGATAGTGAAGGAATAGGACAGGTAGTGTTGCAAACACAAAAATCTTTAATTTTATTCTTGAAGCCTGTTGAATAAATGTAGGAAAAAGACATTTTACTGAGGGTTAAGAGAAATAATTTGGATATATAGAAATACATAAATAAATCTCTTCACAAGAAGAAGACAAAACATCCTCTTTTATGTATTGAGCAGCAGAGAATAGTATTTCATCATTAAATTAACTGATCCAGTGGGAGGTTGCTTTTTTAATCAAAAGAACTATTTTCTGATAATCTCCTATACACTCAAATTCTCTATGAATGTCAGAGAAAAAAAAGTTAACACAAAAAATTTTAAAGAAAACTATTTTTATCACTTTTTGAATAGGTTCCTTATTTACAAATTAAATATCATACAAATGATAAAATATAGGTACATGCAATGAATAATGATTATGGGAAGGTCATATGACACATCAGATAAGCAACACTCTAAATGTGTTTAGTATTTGTTAAGTACATTTAATGACATCTCCGTATATGTAACTTACACTAACTCGAGTTGACATCTTACACTTATCAACATGCAGGGCACTGGAAGGCCAAATGATGTCATTCCATGTAGCTTATATAGGCTGTGCCATTATCAATACTGAAGTAAAATTCAATCCTTCAGGTGTTTTCAAGAAACCCAGATGGTTGATCTAGTGTTGATAACACAGCAGAATGATTAATTGATTCCAGTTTTCATCTACATCTTAGATATTATAAGATCAGTAAATATCAGCCTAGAGATACTGTAAAAACACTGAAACACTTCTAGTTATGACATTTATTTATTTAAACATCAAAATTCCATAGTATCAGAACAGCAAAAAAAAAATTTCAAGATACCTTGAAGTATAAAAAAATTAACATGACTCAATCTACCAAAACAAAGAAAAAATACATTCTTCTTAACGTTGGGAAATCTAACTTCTCCCCTGACATAAAGGTAAATGAGCATGCCAAATCAAGAAACTCGTACCTAATTTTTTTAAAGTAAGAGCTATTAAATATTTTATTTATAGTCATGTGAGTGGGAAAAAAATGAGTTAAAAAAAAGGAGGAAGGCTATTTCTCAATGTCCCCAGCTCATCTAGGTATTTATTATTTAGAGCTTTTGTACCCACATAAGGAAGACTATAGTCACTGATACCATGTCTGTAAACTGAGGAAATTTTTTCTGTATATATAAAATTTCCAGTAATGGGAAAGGACACTAAAAAGAAGAAATATATGGAGAGGTACTCAAAGGAGGTAGTTGTTATTTTAAGATAATTTGGAACTGGAAAGGCTACTTACACAAAAGACATAGCCATAAAAAAGAGAGCCAACAGTTTATAATAAATAGAGATGTAAGATTGCATGGGACATTATCTTGAAAAGATAACTAAAAGTAAATAAAACTTGTATCTTATTTTAAACAAAGTTTACTATAATTACAATTATTTGTAATTACAATCACAATTACAGTAATTAGAATTATGCAATAATCTTTTGAGTGAACAAATCTTAGTTAATTGCATATTAATAGTCCAGTGACAGCTGATGCTTTTTTGTGACAAAACCGTTTGATAAACAATATACCTCTTTTAATATTACAAGTCTCATTTCTACAAAAATATCTCAAGGATCTCTCTTGATTCTTAGATACTCACATAATTTGCTTTTGAATTTACATATTTTTGCCTTGATATACATACTGCATTATTTTATTTTATTTTTTTTTTAAAGATTTTATTTATTTATTTGACAGAGACAGATCACAAGTAGGCAGAGAGGCAGGCAGAGAGAGAGAGGAGGAAGCAGGCTCCCTGCTGAGCAGAGAGCCCGATGCGGGACTCGATCCCAGGACCCTGAGATCATGACCTGAGCCGAAGGCAGCGGCTTAACCCACTGAGCCACCCAGGCGCCCCCATACTGCATTATTTTAAACTGTTACTGGCATATGTTTACAATATCCAATAATCGTAGAGAAACTGACCATGAATATATAACATGAGTATATAATAGGAAGTATATAAACAACAGAGATGTTTGAAGGGAGACTACTTTATAAGTAAACAAGTTCCTTTGTGAATAGTCGAGTGTTTGGTATACATACTTTACTTCCCTAGGCAACCTCAACACTCTTAGGTTTGGGAGAGTGATGTACAGATAAACAGGGCTCCCTCCTCCATCACTGTAGATGATATTCATTACCCACTTAGCTCTTAATGGATATATAACTACAGTGGTTTCCATTAAAGTAATTCCTGATAGAGGAATTCTTTACCTGGCATCTAACAAGACATTTGGGAGGTCCCTAAAACTTCTTGGTGTGTGCAAATTTTGGACTGTATATACAGCTCTGTATTTTTCTGGGGGAATCTATAACTTTCACTAGATTCTCAATACCTTAAAACGTTAAGAACTACTGACTAAAATTAATTTTTTAATCTGTTTCAGTTGACTGTGACACAGCACCACTCTTTGCTTTGTCTTTCAAAATCCATTACCCATTTTACAATCCCCTGATAGCTATTATCATCTGAAAGTAGCAGAAATAGTGGTAGTACTCTTCTCAGATCTCTTTTGTTCAGACTCTACCACCTGAGTCAAGTTCTTACATTAGCTAAGATTATGAGGAATGACCTTCAGGCATGGAGTAGTAGTATTTAAACAGAATTGAAAAGAATGACAGAGTAATGACATCACCAGTGTAGGTCTTCTCAAAATACGAAGAAACGAGAATACTGGAAAATGAAAACAGAAATTAGCCTCTATTTAGAATGTATTTTGCATGGATTTAAAAATATGTTCCTTCTCTATGATTTGTATTGTTATATTAAACTATCAACCTAGATAATAAAGTAGAATTTTTTTTAAGATTTTATTTATTTATTTGACAGAGAGAAATCACAAGTAGGTGGAGAGGCAGGCAGAGAGAGAGAGAGAGAGGGAAGCAGGCCCCCTGCTGAGCAGAGAGCCCGATGCGGGATTCGATCCTAGGACCCTGAGATCATGACCTGAGCCGAAGGCAGCGGCTTAACCCACTGAGCCACCCAGGTGCCCCAATAAAGTAGAATTTTATCATGAAGTTAAAAGCATATAATGTTCTCTCAAAAATTCTTGAAGTGTATTTTATTGCTCTTTTTCACATGGCTTATTTCAGATGAATTTATCTATCTGGATTTAATGACTATTCCTATAAATTTAGAGTTATTTTTTCCATGTCAAACAATAAAAATTATTTTAATTCTCCAAACTCTGAGCTAATGCTGTAAGCTAAGCCTGAGATAATTACTAGACCATAGGAATTTAATATTTTCCCACTTTCATTAGCATTATGTCTCAAATTTTGTGATGACATATTTCCCTATGAGTAATACCTAAAGCACCCTTTCAAAAATTTATCCCAAAGTTAATATTCAAGAAAGATGACCTCTGAATTACTTTAGTAATGTACAGTAGCATTTTAATTTTTAGGCTTCTCTCTCCTAGTAAAAAAAATTCAATTTGTATCATATCATTTCATCCTACTATTCAAGATCTTCTATAATCTGTTGCCAAAATTATTTTCCAGGACTTCCAAGCAGACATCTTCTAGGGTGGCCAGATCTTTCTAATGAATTTTCCATGAAGACACTTCCTCAATTTATTCTCATTTTTGTCATTTGGTTGATATTATTCCCTAATATGCCCTCCCTTTCACCAAACTTATGCTTTTAAAAAGAAGTTACATTCTACTTTCCCGTAGACTTGTGATTTTCCAACCTTCTTCATTCATTTCCATTTTCTCTGACCTTCTGTATTTATAGCTTTTGCTGTACCATGCAGAGCTTAATTCTATGTGTCTTCTATCTTTTGTTTTTATTCCTCATGTAATTTTGTTACTCCCTGGGGAGTAAGACCATATCTTGTTCATCTGTTCTACATTTTCATGGGATCCACTGAAGTCTGAGTATTCCTCCATAAATAGTCATTGTTCAGATGATCACTCATGGAGATCTAGCACAGAGCAACCTCCTTGGTAAGTCAGTTCCTAATCCCAAGCTTGAGTTTTATTTTTTGAGAAAGAAAATTTTGAGTAGAGCATTATAGATAAAAATATTTTTAATAAATGCTAACAAAGCTAGCAAAGGTCACAGGGTATTCTAAGTACTTATGGGAATGGAGCTTTATCATCCACTCAGAGTTCAATATAATAAGAAAGAGTTTCTGTTTCACTAATTATTTTGTAAGATGGCAAACAAATTTTCTATATTTTGTCATTTTGGAGCAAAACTGTATCAACTAATTAATTTACATCCATTTTTAGAGACAGCGATAAATTGTAGCTAGCTGAGCAGTCCTGGTAAAGTTTTTTGGGGGGGTATTCTAATTATTGAAACTGATTATCCAGTATCTCTTTTGGATGAAGTAAAGAAGATTTGGAATACAATTTCTGATCCTGATTAGAAAAACCATGAAAGTGAAGGAAAATAAAAAAGACATGTACTACCTACATGTGTATCTGTGTGTAAGTGTATGTTTGTGGGAAGGAGTAAAATTTCAGCTCATATTCTTGAGGAAATTATTCAACATGTTCCTTTTTTGAACATGGCATGTTTCCATAAATATGCAAAGACACTCTCAGAATTAGTGTAATTGAACTGATAAGAGGAATTAGGGCCTCATTTTAGGAAGCAAAGCTCTCATAAATTTTTGGTATTTTATTGTGGAAAATTCAAATGTTTACTAAAGATTCACTTTTCAATTAGAATATGACAGATTCTGTATCTTTTAACTATTTCCTCTAGCAAGTTTGAACTTTCAACAACATGTCCCCCCAGACAGTGGAGAAAGTCAATGAACCATCAGAGCTGTTGATCTTGATACCTGATGACTAACATAAGACTTGAATAGAAGAGTTGGAAGTGAATAAGTGAAAAATGGTTTGCGTATTTCAGTAGGTTTTCTCCTTGCAGTCTGTTGGTTCCAGTGATACATCACCACATCTCCACTCTGACAACATTAGTAGGGAGTTATTTCTTATTCTGTACCTCTTTTCAGGAAAACACAATTTAGTCAAAGAAGAAAAAATCCTTAATCGTCCTCAATAATTCTTCAACACCAATTTCTTCTTCCTGTGGATTCTTCTGCCGTCTCTAGTTTTTCGTGAACAGTCTATTCCTTTTGAGAAAACTAAGCCAAAGCAATATATGAAACAGAACATACTTGCATAGCACCAGCGTAGAATTGCTTCCCAGTTGATGAATTGAGCCTGTTTGCTTTTTTATAATTCATTCCCATCATCTGAGCTAAAACTACTTCTCCTACTGCTTTCTTTGGAAACTGCAGGAGAAATGGCAGATAGCAGAGGATCTGTTCCAAATGGAGATATTGTGTCATCAAGTAGCATGTCATTCAATCTTTGCTCCTCTTTCAAAGCGGCACTAAAGGATAAATCTGTGAAATGTGACAAAGGATCAGAGAAGGCCATAGCTTGATCACAGAGCTCAGGACTGGTCCCTTGAGACAAAGTCAGTTGTTGGCAATAGTCTACTGAGTTCTGCTCAAGATGGGTCTGTTGTTTGGTGACATGAGCACCTAAATCCACTGCGCCAAGTGAAGCCAGGGCTGGCAGACCATGAGCACGAGCCTGTATTTCTAGTTCCTGCAATTTCAAACAATAATAATTAAACTATGACTTTGCAAGTGGACTTAACTCTAGTAAATAAACCAGAAATAGAAAAAAATATTAACAAGCATTCAAAATGAAAATATTATAATATTCTTTGCAAGTCATGGAACCGAGTGTGTTTCTAATGCCTGAAAAATAACCCTGAGAAAACTATACAGATTAAAAAAAATTCTTTTCTCATTGCTGTTCAAGGGAATGCATAACATAGAATGGTTCCATAGTGTCTCAGATTATAGTATAACCATTTGGAGATAGTGGAAAATATTTCATTTGTTCGTCCTGATTAATTTCTCACTATAGGACCATTTCATGGAACAGAGTGGTGCTTTACCTGGTAATAAGCACACGCACATAAAAAAAAAATCTTGAGAGTTATGAAAACCCATATTTTGATATTTTGTGTCACATGAACAGATGAGGACTGACTTAATATATACTGGCATAATATGCCTTGCGGCAATGAAATCCATAGCAATGTTACTAAAGAAATAAAAGGGAGAGAGAACAATTTAGTGTCCAATATGATATAAAGAAAAAATGTTTTAATTATTATTAGTTTTTGGCTGGGATAACATCATGTGCTTATCAAATTGGTTCTATTTTAGGCATTTTGCAATTAGTTGTCATTCATTCTACTTTTAAAGCCACCTTGATCGCGGACATCTAATCAAAGTCTAACTGAAACAACCCAATTCATGAGCTTCTAAAAGGCAATAAAATTATCCTTTAGAAGGAAAATAATTGTTAATAAGAAAAATAAATGAGACAATGAATAAAACCGATGGTGGATAAGTCATATATAAGTGACGTGGTTCTTGGCAACATTTTTATAAAAACCTGAATCCGGAGTAGAAGCCGCCTGTTAGCCTGCTCTAATTTCTTCTGTCTGTGTTCTAATTCTCGAGCTCTCTGTTGTTCTTTTTGTAGCCACTTGATGTACTCCACTGATGCTTTTAGAATGGTTCCTTTGTTCCAGCGCATATCACTATAGAACGGAGAGATAACCTTTTCACAATTGTGCATGTCAGCAGAATTCATAAGAACTTACAAAATCTTTTACATTAATATGAAATAATGATTTACATGACTATTATTCACTCTTAGATATTATTGCTTCTGAATAGAAATTTTAATAGAATAGTTAAGAAGCCCTTATATAGTAAAATTAATCCCAGAATGAAAATAAGTGTCAAAAGAAAGTAATAAAGTGACTTTTTGTGGGAGAGCTAAATGCAATATCATGATTCTACCATTACAGTTTTTATATTTTTAGTGAAAATTGCTTTTATTATTAACTCTGAGATTAAAATCTATGTGCGGTATTTCTGCATTAATGAACTAGGAAATGTACATTACTGAGGACTTAAGCCTAAATTTTTTAAGATCATTTCGAATGTACCAGTCTTTTAACCTACTTTCTAATAAGGTTGCTTTTATGCTTCTAAGAAAAAAAAAATAAGGTCCCTTCTGAATGGTGATCCTGAGTGATTGTGAAACAAATCAGAGTTCAGCAACATCACTTTAAGCAAGAGAGCAAAACTTTCTAGAATCATTAGGTAAATTTTTCTGCACAAAGACATCAATACTTGATTTAAAAGTTGGATGCCTATTTTTAAATACATTTAAGACAAGTAAATAAATTAAACATTACCAGATAATCTTTTTAGAGCACAGGAAAAATATTTTATTAAAACTTATTTTTAAGTCAGGAGAAATTATAAATCTGGAATTATGAAACAAGCTATCGGTTGCAACATCTGAAAAAATACGTCAATGAAATTAATCCCATATGAGAATTAATAATACATGTGGAGAATGATGTCAAACTAATTGCTAAATTTAATCAGAGTTGTAGAAAACCTTGATGAATTTTCAGTTCAGAGCCATGAGATTTTTTTTTTAGTACAGCATAAGTAAGCATGTAGGAAATTTTTAATGAAGACTTATTTATTTATTTGAGAGAGAGAGAGCATGAGTGGGGTGGGGAGAGGCAGAGGGAGAGGGTGAGAGAGAGTCCTTAAGCAGACTCCCCACTAAGTATGGAGCCCACTGTGGGGCTGGAGCCTAGGATGCTGAGATCATGACCTGAGCAAAAATCAAAAACGACTGAGCCATCCAGGCATCCCAGCATGTAGGAAAATTCTTTTAGAATTATACTTTATGTACTTTTGTTTTATATGATCTATGTGAGATATAATGAAATTAATATGTATGTATTAAGTGATCAGAGTGGGAAAGTATAGTTTATGAAAAATCTGGCTTGCATATTCCTCACTGGAAGTTAAGGTTAGGCGATACTTCCATTGGGGGCAATAAATGAAAGGAAGATATACTTTTCTACTGGCAGGTGAAAATGCCTACTAGAAAATGCTAAAGCATTTTCTACCAAAAGACACCAACCCATTACTAGAGTCTGTCAAGAGTGTGAAAATGCTTTGTCAGCTCCTCTAGGGCCATCATAGCTGCTACTCCCATTCCACTCACGGTGACTTCTCAGGTGATGGGAAGGCTATGGAGAAAGAGGCTACTTTTGTCATTAAGCTAAGAAGATACTTGTAACTCAAAAAGGTGAACTCCTGAATTAAAACCCTAAGCTGCAGCAGCAGACTTTTGGCCCTGATTTTGTTTCATTTCTTCTCATGGGGAAAAAACAAAACAAAACAAAACAAAACAAAACAAAAACTAGAAAGACAGAAGAAATAATATGGAAAGGATAACCACCAGTCAACTTTGAACTTTAAGGTACTGTTTATTAAAATAAACCTTCAAAATGGTGGTAGAGACCACACAATGGGTCTTCTGACCATTTCTATCTGACATCATTTGCACTAAATTTGTTAAGTTCATTCTATTTTGAAGTCATTTTAATATGTGAGGTTTCTTCTTAACCAATTTCTTGAGTCAAAATCAAGAGTCAGATGCTCAGCTGACTGAGCCACCCATGTGCGCCCCTCCCCCATGGATCCAAGTTTTAAAGAGGCTGTGTTCTGAATTCACCTATGGGACTCACACTGGTAGGCCCTCAAGAGAAGCCCTAGGGTAACAGGTGAGGCCACAGCAAGCCAAGGGATAAGATGTATTGAAACACAATTGGTATTGGATGTCTGGAATGCCACAGCCAACAATGCAGCATCTCTTCTACCTGTTATGTGCACAGAGCCACATATAGATATCTTCGATGTTGAATTAATTAATGTTTTTAATTAGACCTAAAATAAATACCATTCCATATATATAATACAATTAAAATAAATAGTGATACTTCTTCTTGAGGTCCATAAAGAGGAGGAAAACACTTAAAAATGTTTACAATAAAATTTTACCAGTGAGAGTCTCTTTTAGATATAATTCTGTGATAAATTGATTTTCTATATTCTAGATCAGGGCAGACAAACGAGGACCTGTGGTCTATTTTTGTCAATAAAGTTTCAGAGGACACATCCATGTTCATTCATGTACATATGGTCTATGCCTGCTTTCATGTTACAGCAACACGGTTAGAAAGTTGCCACAGGCTATGTGGCCCACAGACCTCAAAATATTTGCTATCTGGTCCCTTACAGGGAAAGGTTGCCATTCTCTGTTCCAGACAGTGAGTTGGAAGGAGAAAGGAGCCTTTTTATAACCAAAGTTTCTATAAAGTATAGAATAATCATCGCTTACAGAAGCGTTATCATTTGTACAGTATTCTCATACATAGTATTTGGCTTTATGTTTATAAAAACCCAACCATATGATTGGTGCTTTATAGGCATAGTGACATCTGAAGATGGTCAGTTAGGCTTCAGAGTCCAGTCTTGAATTTTTATGTGGCTTTCTGCATATAACCATGCTCTGGCACTGTGGGTTAGCTTCCACCAGTTACAAGAGAACCTCTCTCAACTGACCTTTACCCAATCACTTTCAAGGTTAATAATACTCCATTCCCTTTGTGATGTTCACTGACTGTTGACAGAACAAAATAGGTAATAGAGAGCACTGGGCTACCCTCTGATACATCCAGGTATTTCGGTTGTCAGTGTGGTGCCATGTACTGACTGAGAGGTTAAATTAATGCCCACTGTAATTACTATAATGATAATATAATTAAATTATAGGCACATTAGCTAACAAAATATGAATGCCAGAAAAGAAAGCACTTATAAAAATAGTTACTGTTTTTAGGAAGATTATATTAAAAGCTTTGGAAAAACTCAATTAAAATGTCAGTAAATTTGGGTTGCTAAAAAATGTGCTGTCACAAATAAGGTTTACAACAAACATTTTAAAAGTCTCTCTATATTTAAGTTGTATAAGTTTTTTATTTTATTTTAAAGAAATTAAAATAAACTATACATTTTAGTGCAGTTTATGTAGGAAAGAAAAGTTGAAACACATTTTCAAACAAAAAAAGCCTTGGCTTTACCTCAAATGCTTGGTGAATAAAGGTGCATGTATATATATATTAAGTGCTAAAGAAGAAAAGTCCCATCAGGACAATGGGTATTCTCTTCTGCTAACGGGAGGAGTTGCATGCTTAGAGACTTTAAGTAATTTGAAGAGTTATCAAATGACAACTACACTATGACCAAGTTCTTCAGACTCTCCAAAAGGGGCTCTATGTGCCATTCCACCTAATATGCCCATGAGGAGAAATACTACCTTCCCTTCTATTACAAATTATTGAATTGTCCATGTGAGTTGGCACATTTGAATTCAGGGAAAAAGTGTTTCCAAATCTCACTAATATATCACTTTATCAAACATCACTGTTTTTTTTTAAATTCTTTTTTATTTTTTTAAAGATTTTATTTATTTATTGACAGAGAGAGAGAGCACAAGTAGGCAGAGAGACAGGCAGAGAGAGGGGGAAGCAGGCTCACTGCTGAGCAGAGAGCCCAATGTGGGACTCGATTCCAGGACCCTGAGATCATAACCTGAGCTGAAGGCAGAGGCTTAACCCACTGAGCCACCCAGGCGCCCTCATCACTTTTTTCAAATAATGAATGATCACTAGTATTTGGAGAGGCCAGTTCTCAGTTTGAATGAAACGTTTTTGAAGTCGTTATTAATGCAACAGATCTTATTTTTATGTTTTGGAGAGACATTCGACATTCTAACTTGATACTTTGATTAATCAATTCTTTCCTGAAATTTACAACTTCAAACATCTTGTTTAACTGACTTTGTGTATGACACCAAAAAGTGGCTGAAAATTTAATTACAATAACTAATTATTGGTTGGCATCAATCAGCATGTTTTTACAAACCTATTTTTTACCTACATGTCTCCAGAATTTTGGGACCTCTGAAAACCTAACAATTCAATGTTCATGTATACATAAATCTCACATTGGAAGAATTGCTCTAACTGTAAACTGAGTATACAAGAAGTGTCATAGACAACATTTGATACTACCACTAAATTTACCAATATTGGTGCCATATCGAAAGACCTGCTGTGAACTGAGAAGAAGTAATGTCCTTATTTCCTACATCTCAGAAGAGCAAATGTTAGGAACAACATTGATGCTTAATAACTATCATTCTCGAATAGATACTTAATAAGACCAGGAGTAGCCTTACCTTTACCATATAGCTACTTGGTTTCTTAGCAATTGGTTCTCTTCCCCTCTTTTCCCTCCCACCCATGTTGGAGGGTATTCAAACTATTACATTATTATAGAAATGATTGTTGAACTCACGGATCATTAGACTTTGGAATAAGAGTGCCAAGCTCCTTGATTCGGTAATTAATATTATACCTTCTTCTTCTTTCAACTATTAAAAGAGAAATGTTATTGATTATTCTCACTGAAGCATAATTCACTTTTGGACTGCTGTAAACTTTCTTAATAATCTTTAAAAACGAGTGAGTGAAAAAATTTCCTTATAATCAAAAGAATATTCAAAATAAAAATTCAAATATATTTTAATCTAAAAGTAAAAAATGACAGTATTAGAATTGTGATTCTATTATTGACAATGTTTTAAAAACATTTTCTCTCAAAACAACTTTTTTCACTTTCTGAAATGCTATAATATTCACTCATACTGATATGCATATGTATTTATATATACTTATCTTTTTGGATCACCATTTCACACATACTCATTTTGCCCATCAGGATCATAATTTTTCAAGGTCTGCACCATGCTTTATTCTTATACAATCCCCAGAGACCCAACACAACTTTTGGCAGATCTCAGACATGTGTGCCCAACTAGACTGTGACCTTCTTGAGGGCAGGGGTCATTTATTCCTCATTTTTCTATTCTCAGAGGGTTTGGCATATAGGAGATATTAAATAAATGTTGATCAGACTGTAAATATATTTTTCTAATTTAAAATTTTTCAATAATATATAGAGTAATGGCTTTCAACCTTTGGCATACATCAGTTGGGGCCCAAGGATTTGCATTTCTGACGAATTCCCAGGTCATGTTGATGCTGTTAGGAAGCACATTTTGAGAACTACTGGTATAAATTCTTATTCAGAGACCGTTTTCTTTGTTTGCATTTCCATGACTTAACTGCTTTTGGAAATTTTATGATCTAATTAATATTCAGTAAATATCAGATATACAAATAAGTAGAGTTTCCTATATTGACCCTTATGAGAAAGCAGTCTTATGGAGTAGAGTGTAGTCTTACAATCTGCTCTAAATTCCTAGAATCAAGAACCACCACATATCCTTCTACACAGTATTTTTTCAATAGGTAACATTTTAAAAATCTTTCCAGGAAAATGGAGGAAGAAAAAGGTAATGAAGAAGAAAACCATATATCAAAAATATTTGAAAATACTTAATGCATGCTAAAAGTTAAGATCTGCTACCACAAACAAGGAAAGTCATGAAAGAATAATAATTGACTCTACAAAGCAATTTACCATGAATGGATTTGACCTTCAGTAATAATATATTGGGATTACTCTAAAATTAGAATATAATTGATTCTTGAGGGAGTTAATTCAAAAAACAATGACACCACATTAAAAAACTGAAAAGATAAACAAAGGTAAAGCTGATAGAAATACATACATATTTCACAGTAAGAATTATTAATAATTCTATGTTCACACATACTACTATATTATAAAACAGGCTTTTAAATATAAGATGAAGAATAGCTATCAAGGATGTTCACAGTTTTACCTCAAAATAAGGTTTAGTCCTATAATATTTCTTCAAAATCTATTATTTAAATGTACCTTATGTAAGATATCAGAAGTTTGTACTCTACTCTTCTTAGATTGTGCTTGATAAATTTCTAATGGGTAATTATAATGAGAACTTTGGTTCCTCAATGTTTTCCTATCCAGTAGTAGTTATTTGTGAAGGAGTCAAGTTTTAAGAAATTACCAAGGTTAGTGCATGCTGTGTGTGGTTTCACTCTCCACAGCATTGATATACCCATTCTTTCCTGTTCTGAGATCAGGGTGAGAGAGGAAACTACCCTGGACCCATACTTAAGAGGAGCCACTTTTTCTGCTCAGCGGGGAGCCTGCTTCCCTTCCTCTCTCTCTGCCTGCCTCTCTGCTTACTTGTGATCTCTCTCTGTCAAATGAATAAATAAAATCTTTAAAAAAAAAAAAAAAAGAGGAGCCACTTTTGCCTTCTCTCACCATACCCTTCCTTCCCAGCAAGCAAGTCAGTTCACGGAGTCAAGCTACACTGAGTAACTCACACTGGGGCTATCCTCCCAAATGCCCTGGGCCCACTTCCAGAGCCTGTGCAGGCTCCTTCCTGGGTCCATCCTCCTGAGGTCCTCCTGAGTGAGGACCATGACACTGATGTGCTCACCTCTAGGCTCAAGATTCGGATGAGGGAATTTATTTACACAGGTGGTTGTGGAGTTCAAATGTATAAGACAAATGTGCGCACTCATGTCTGAGGCCACTGGCAGTACAGAAAGAAACAAGGGGTCAGGAGAGCAGTGAGATGGACTGCTGGCTTAAGGCTAGCTTTGCCTTACCCTGACGCCCCCCACTCAGAGCTCCGATGATCTGAGAATTCTTAATTCACATCTGGCCTTCCAGTCTTTAGAAAGAATAGAGAATACTTAAGGTAGCACTCTCTAGCTTGAGTTACAACTTTTAAATATTTAAACTTCTGGTAAGTGGGTCTCCATTTGTCCTCTTGCCATGACCCCCCCCCCCAAATTTTAGGGGTGGTCCTAGCTTCATCATATTTAAAATAGGATATTAAAGTGTTTTTTAACATTGAGACCTCCAAAAAGCAATATCTTCCAGTAAGGGAATCCAGATTAGCAAACACTTGACGATGGACATACTAGGCACCTATCATACTTTATGCTAAATGACCTGCTATTTAAACTGGAGACGTAGAGAAAAGAAGAAAAGAGCAAGGAGAGTCATGAGTTAACAGGTTTTAAAAGACGAGAAAAGCCCATAATTCCTTGCTGTATTAATCCCTTCTATCAATAACTGGCTCCCCCCTACTTGTGTTCTACTTGTCTCACAATCTGGACCAAAGGTGATCTGCTCCACTGCTAAGGACTATCAGAGTGAGAACATTTCCCTTTCCATGACGACCTCACAGATGGTTAGAACCACTTGTCAGCTCTTCCCTCACAACCTCACCATCAGCAAACCCCGATCAGCCTGTGATGTAGCAGGTACAATATGAACAGACAGATGTAGGGTCCACAGGTACCTGGAGGATCAATTTCCACTAACCACATGTAAGAAAAATCCTGGTTTGTTTTAGAACTTTGAAGTTTTTATTTATGTTTATTTTATTTTATTCTTTTCTCATTTTTTGATTGGCCTTCCAAAACAGGAAGGCTTCACACTCAGACGAGCTCACTTGAGGCAGTTAAGCACTTGAGATGTGACCAAACACTATCAAGCTCAATACTGCTGTTAACCTACTTCCTCACTTGTATTTCTCATCTCATGTGACCAGTCATCAGAGTCAAACGGACCACTAGGAAGGCATCAAAGACATTTTATTAAATAAATAAATAATTTGCAGAGGTGGAATTCAACAGTACAATGTCAGCAATGTCTTTCAGATAACATCATTAGGAAGGGAGGGGCAGATTGACACAGAAAGAGGAGAACGTGGAGTTGTTTCTTGCTTTATAAGTGGTGTACATTTTCTAAAGCCACTTTTATCTCTAAACTTTGAGTCAAAGAGTCACAACAGAGTTCAAATGTAAGGAGACAATTTGAGATGTTTCACTTCCTAAAAATATGTAGCTCTCCTGAGAGTTCATATGATTTAAATTTCCCAAAATAGCACAACTAGTGAACATATACTATTCATTATGGTTATTTTGGTTATATGACCTCATAATAATACGAAGTGACAATAAAAGACCACATATTTTAGCTTCCATGGATTTCCTCTTGCATTAATTTTTTTTTTTTTTTAGAGAAAAAGGAAAATATACTTACTGAGGTTGTGGTTGTCCTTTTTTTGTCTCTCTTTTGCCAAAGCTCGTGTATCTGTTTCTGATCAAAAGGAAGATAATTTAAAGTGTGCTTAGTTCTACTTTACAACCTCTCTAGTCAACCTAATTCAGAAATATTAGGTGAAAATACAATATTACTTGCTCCAAATGGCATAATAATATTTTTATGCCAATATTTAGAAATTTGGAGCAGAGCACTCTTTAAGAGGCAATGGCAAACCTTTTAGGGTTTGAATAGTAAAACCTGGATTTGTATTCTGGCCTTCCTTTTAATAGCCATGTGATCTATTACCTAAGTTCTCTGTGTCTCAGCTCCTCATCTGTAAAATTGGCGTAATATAATACCTATCTGATGATCACTGTGATGATGAAAAGAGGTACATTGCATAGCAAATATTAAACTGCTCCATCATTATTATTATTTTAAGAATTTTAAAATTATTCAAAATTATTTCAGCTTAATTTTTACAACCAACATTTTTCATAATTAACTATGATTTCTACATCCCTGGAGTTGGAAATAGCAACACTTCTTAGGTATTCTTATCAAACGCTTCCAGGAAATGACACTTTATGTGCTACATGGTTGCAAGCATTTGTGATAGTCTCCAACATTGCCTACCATGATTCTCAATGATATTCACATCCTTGGGTGTTCCTTTGCACATTAGACAGGGCTGACCTGGGACACCAACAGAATATGTGAAAATGACTAGTGTGGTCACTAGTGTGACCAAGACTAGGTCATAAAAGACACGTTCAGGTACCACTTTAGTGTCTCTTGGATCACCAGTCATGTCATGAGGACATTTGATCAGACTCATAGAAAGGTTCACATGGTAAAGAAACAAAGTCTCTAGCCAACAAACAGCACTAACTTTCAAGACCTGCAACAGAACTGTTTTGGGAGCACATCCTCTAGCCTGCCTTGTCTCAAATGTCTGTACCTCTGGACAACATCTTGACTGTAGTCTTATGGAAGACTGAGTGAAAACCAATTTTCTAAGCCATCTCTGGATTTCTGACCCATAGAGATGATATGAGAGAATAAATATTTATTATTTCAAGTTGTTAAGTTTTGGGATAATTTGTTATATAACAAAGGAAGTAGTTGACTTAAAAGGGATAAAACTAAAAAGCAACATTACCTGTAATTTCTCTTTTCATTGGCAGACTACTTGGACAGGAAGCACTTGTAAGGCCCATATTAACTGATGAAATTCCCTGCTCACCACTATATACGTCCAAAATACTTCCAGACAACTTTAGAAATAAAAGGAAGAAAAGATGAATTAAACCTCCTGTAGACACAGATATATTTAGATGCATATTTTAAATTTGCCATTTTATTAGTAATTTTTATATACAGCATTTTAATTGTAAACAAGAGTGAGTATGCATTGACTTTTTAAAATCATTATGGGATGCTTGTGGATATGTTAAGAAAAAGCTATTTATATTTAAGCAAAAATAGAAATTAGTTCACTCATGAAAGAAAATTCTGATTAATATTTACAAAGTTATGGAAGTTTGATCTGCACATTACCTGGTTATAAATGAGTAATATTTTAAAAAGTCGCTTGGACAAAATCAAAATACATATTAGCAAAGCTGGAAAGGTCACTGCATATCATAAATTAGGTATAATGGCTGAACATTTTGGAAGCCTTCTTAATGCCATCAGTGCTACCAGCAACTCACAGTCAAGAGGTGTTTTACACTGTTAATTAAGTGAGAAACTTTCTTTCCTTCCTGGAAGGCATACTTTTTCTCTTCGCACACTTAATGTTCTAGATTATTATAAATATCCCAGCTGGTAACCAAAAGTAGTCTAAAACTACTTTTGCCTCTAGTGGATATAGGGTACATCTAATTATAGAAACACTGCAATTTCTAATGTGCTTCTTGAGAACAATTTTTCAGAAAACTAAGATGTTTTATAACACAATTCAAAATTGTAAAAATTTATTATTTAAAATGTGCTTATTGATTTGACTTCCCAAGAAAATTTAATTTAAATAATATTCATAATTCAAGTTAATATTCATTAATCCAGAGCAACCACATTTAAAATGTAGGATTTGAACATTTAAAATATTTCCATTTAAGTACCTATATTTCATTTCTGGGCAGTAAAATAAGAACAAAATAAGTAGCAACTTTTTTCTTTTCTTAAGGACTAGAAATAATACACATAATCAAACAAAATTATAACTATATTATTACAGAGATTCTTAATTCCTTATTTACATTTTTTGTAAAACTCCAAACTGAGGGAAATTTTTGATACTTATAAAGTCAGACTGAAAATAAATGTGAAGAAAGAACATTTTAAGACCAAAGTTAATTCTGACATAATAATCCATTAAACTACAGTAACAAATATTATGAATTTTGGAGGAAAAGGAACTTGAAAAATATAGTGGAAATCAGGCTAATATATGTGAATATGTATATCAGTAAGGATATCATGGATGAATATGTTATTCTGATACATATTTTTATATGTCGGTTCTTTTCATTATTTACTCTATTAAGACTCATCTTTATTTTTATTTTTTTTTCATTAAGACTCATCTTTATTTTATATAAACTCACTGTTTTCAAATGTATTTTTACTTCATAAATCTTGGAAGGGAATACTTAAGTTGAATATTTACTCATGTTCAAGTTCCTCATCTGAAAAATAGTTGATCAAATTGGAGAGATGATGAGTGCTTATATAGGAACAATACAATTAGGAAGAAATCCTAAAAGCAGATATCTCCCTAACGTGTGAGTCATTTAGTCATACTGTAAAAGTAAAAAATTTCAAGACCTTTTTTGAAAATCTTGTTGGTTATAGCTGAGGCATCACCAACCTGGATTGTACATTTCCTCTGTGCCTCTGAGAAATACAATGGATGTGCTGTAAAAAAAGATAGGGAGTGAGGGGGAAGGAAGAGGGAAGGAACCAGAGAAAGGGCACTTTTCTCTGAAGAGCTTGAATTCAGATGGATTTCAATGCAGCAGTGACAAATTGCAAAAATGTTTAAGAAGAAAAGGAGCTATATTATATATATACTGTAACAATAAAGTGATAAGTTCCCAACTATAACATTACTCTGGGTCCATGTTACTTGGTCAGACCATACCTAATATAGAAATGGTGCTGGAATTCTGATAATGAATCTAATCCTGCTTAACTATAGGTATATTACATTTTCTTCTGACCTTGATTATTGTTTAATTTATGCCCTAAAGCGTAATGATTAATATCATATTTAATTTTATGCTGTAGGTACCACTCTATTTCATGTAAATGGCTAATCACTTTTTGAATATCATTAGACAACTGGTTTCAATTTGAAATATGTATTATACTTCCTGTTATCTATAGTGCCTTTCCTCCTTTAAAATATGTGAGTACAATGTTAGTGAAAATTTAAAGATTACATACACCCTTGAAAAGGCTTACAAAGCAAAATTGTATCTACTTTTCTCAGAGGTATATGTTACTTAGGTAATGTATTAACTTTATTTTGTAGATTAGTAGGAAACTGGATAGATATTTTATGAAGAAATACTTATTATTCTGGTTTTAAAAACATTGCTTTTTCAGTAAAGCAAACCCTTGACATGACAATAGGGGAACATATCAGTATTAACAATAAAATTACAAATTTTAAATATATATGATAAAGAATTTATCATGATATTATTTCAAAAGTTAGAACATACTCTCCAAGACAATACTTCCTTCTGGTAAAAAGCATGAACCCCTGATCTCAGAAGTTGCCTTCAGGTGAGGAGTGATTGCCAGTGGTTCTTGTTGTTTAGGGTTCTCCACCCTAGATTTTAGTCACACCTCCATTAGTGAGACTATAAAGACTGAAGTAGACTAGGCCCTGACCTTCCCACATATGTACTTTTACATATGTAATTTCACGGTAGCTGATATTCCCTGAAGAAAATAAACAAACTAGTCAACATATCAAAACATTTGAGGAAAATGATTTTTTCAAAAGTAAAACAACATGCAATGTGAGAAATAACACCAGAAGCAAAAATTAAAAAAAAAGATCACATGAAACCAATTTTATTAAATTAGTCTAATGTTTGTTCTAAAAAAAAAAGTTTGTAATAATTAATTATATTAGAACAAATTAACATATGAATGGCCAAAGTGAATAAGCAGAAAGAAGAGGTTTGAAAATATAGTACTTGAAAAATAGTATTACAAAGAATATAAAATGGAAAATAGCATCATAAACACAGTGAGAAAGGAATAATGGAATCAGTAAACTATAAAACCAAATTGAAGTAATCTTTCAGGAGGATGAAGAAAAGGACCCAGAAATAGAACATATAGAAGAAAGTCTAGTCAGTATGGAAGACAGAGTTATTAGAACTACAATACAAATATTAAAAGTTGCAGAGAGAAAGAGAAATAAAATTAGAAGAAAGAAAATTTTTTAAGAAATAATGGAGATACATTTCTGAGAATTAACTAACTAAAGTCTATTGTTTTATTAAATCTTATTTTATTATGATTTTATTTTTATTAAAAAATACATAGGAAAAAGTTACCCCAGGCATATTCCAGTGAAATTTTAGAGTATACAATGACAAAGTAGAGAATCTAAAAGCCTAAAGAGAAAAAGGTAAGATTATGTCCAAAGGAACAAGAATCTGGTTAACGTAAGAGTTTTCAATAGCAACATTGAATGAAAGAGGAAAGTGAGTATTTTTTAAATGTTGAAAGAAAAGAACTTAAAACACAAGTTTATATCCAGCTTAAGAGTCATTCACAAATGAGGCCATGATAGAAATATTCCTAAAGTCATAAAATACTTAAGGATGTTTACCCAGAAAAACGAACATTGAAAACAGTTTTGGATAAAGTACTTAAATAGAAGAAGATATTTAAAGAATATGCTTCAAAAATACAAAATAAAAATGATCACATACCTTAGTAAGTGGTTGTAGTCTAAAAAATATGAGGAGAACCAAGGTAAAAAAAAATGAAATATATAATGATATAACTCGGTATTAAAGTTTAGATAATATCAATATGATTGAAATGAAGCAGAAGGAAACCCAAGGGTGTAAAAGTAGTTAAAACTAAGGAGAAATAAATGGGCACACTTAAATAATAAAGTAAGATGAGAGAAACAGGTTAAAACATATCAGTGTAAAGGAGTCAAACCTCTCAGCAAAAAGGCTGACAGTTTGGATAAGACAATACAAGAGACACACCTACATAGTGAAGGTTTTCACACAAAGATTGAAAATTAAAGAATGGAAAAAGATATAGCCAGTAAATGATAACCATAGAAAACTGACATAGCTATATAAATATCAGAGAAAATAGATTTAAAAATTTGAAAATGTACTAGGGATAGACAGAGTCTCTACATAATAACAAAGAGTGAAATTCTCAAAAAAGAATTATAATTATAGGCATGCATTCATGTAATAAAATAACCTCAAAATATGCAAAACTGTTTTGAACTGTAAGGCAAAATTAATAAATCAACCAATGTAGTGGGAAATTTTGACATTTCTCCTCATTTTTGGAAAGTCAAGCAGACAACAATAATCAGTAATGTTATAGAACCTTTGAATAAAAAAACTAAAAGCTTGGCCCAATAGACACTGCAAACTTCCATATCCAAAAATTAGAGAACATATAATTTTCTTGAGTATATATAGGACATATATAAATATTGATTATGAACTCTGTCAAAAACACCTTCAATGTATTTCATAGAGACTTGATTTCTAAAATCCTTGGAAATTTTTAAATAATTCAAAAGTAAAGACAAAATCATGCTGGAATTTAGAAATAAGTAAAAGATACTAAAAATACACATAAAGAAACTTCTGGGATATAGCAAAACAATGCTATAGAAGGAAATTTATACGTTTAAAAAGTAACATAAAAAATAGATAAAAATTTGAAATTCGATAAATTATCATTCTCAAGAAGCTAGGAAAATAACCAAATAAACCCAAAGAAAGTAGAAAAGATAATAAAATAAGAACAAAAATTATTGAAAAAATATAAAAGTAGATCCACAAAGCAAGTTTTTTTTTTAATTAACAGAAATGACATGTTTCTGACAAGATTTAGGAAAAAGAATTAATAATAACTAAATACTATTTCAAGTGAAAGAAAGGTAATACTAAGAGTACAAGTTGAGATTTAAAAATAAGCAGGACAATGTTGTCTGTTTTTACCACTTCTGTTCAACATAGTATTAGAAATTCTAGCCAGAGCCATTAGGCGAGAAAAAGAAACAAAGTTATCCAAATTGGAGAAGTATGAATAAAATGATCATGTTCATAGATGACATGATCTTATATGTAGAAAAACCTGAGATTACACACACACATATACACACAGAGCTATTAGAGCCAACAAAGAAATACAGCAAAGTTGCCAGATATAAAATGAACATCCAAAAGTCAGTGTATCTTTTATACACCAGCAATAAAGAATCTGAAAAGGAAATTAAGAAACCAATCCTATTTACAAGAACATCAAAAAGAATAAAATATTTAGTAATAACATTTACTCAAGGAGCCAAAAGACTTGTACAGCAAAAATGAAAAAATATTGCTAAGGGAAATTTGAAAAGATATGTATACATAGAAAGGCCTTGCATATTCATTGATCAGAAGACTTAATATTATTAAGATGACAACAATACCCAAAGTGATCTACAGATTCCATTGACTCTCAAAAGCACTTTTTGTAGAAAAAGAAAAACCCATTCTAAACTTCATATAGAATTTTGGGGGTCTTATAGCAGCAATGGCCACAGTCGCCAAACTATGGAAAGAACCAAGATGCCCTTCAACGGATGAATGGATAAGGAAGATGTGGTCCATATACACTATGGAGTATTATGCCTCCATCAGAAAGGACGAATATCCAACTTTTGTAGCAACATGGACGGGACTGGAAGAGATTATGCTGAGTGAAATCAGTCAAGCAGAGAGAGTCAATTATCATATGGTTTCACTCATTTGTGGAGCATAACCAATAGCATGGAGGACAAGGGGCGTTAGAGAGTAGTAGGGAATTTTTCAGAGACTATGGACTCTGAAAAACAGTCTGAGGGGTTTGAAGTGGCGGGGGGGGTGGGAGGTTGGGGTACCAGGTGGTGGGTATTATAGAGGGCACAGCTTGCATGGAGCACTGGGTGTGGTGAAAAAATAATGAATACTGTTTTTCTGAAAATAAATAAATTGGGAAAAAAAAAAAAAAAAAAGAATTTTGGGGGTCCCCAAAAACAATCTTGAAAAAGAACAAAGGTGGAGGACGCACATGTCCAGATTTTAAAACTTACAATAAAGTAACAATAATCAAAATAGTGGATGTTTGCATAATAGCAGACATAGACTGATGGAGTGGAATTTCTGCACTATTTCAGGCACAGTGTAGAAATAAACCCTCAACCATACGGTGAAATGATTTCACAAAGGTGCCAAGATCATTCAATAGGGACAGCACAGTCTTTTCAAATAATGGTGGAGAAAGTAGATTCCACATGCAAAAGAATAAAGTTGGACCCTTATCTTATACGTTATACAAAAATTAACTTGAAATGTATCAAAGATCTAAACATAAGAGCTAAAACTATGAAGGTTCTCAGAAAAAAGGTGGGTGAAATCTTGATAATGAGCTCAGTGATTTTTTTTTTTAATCTACCACTAAAGTCACAGGAAACCAAAAGGAAAAAAAAAAAGAATTTAGACTTCATCAAAATTTAAAGCTTTGTACATCAAAGCACATTAAAAAGAGAGTGAAAGATAACTCATCAGTATAATATTGAAACTATTTGCAAATTGTATGAGATTAATATCCAGATTATATTTTCTTAAAATTCCAACAACTCAACAACTGCAGCAACAACAAACCACCCGATTAAAAAATGGGCAAAGGATTGGAATAGACATTTCTCCAAAGAAGAAGGCCAATAAGCACATGAAAAGATGCTCAACATCATTAGTCATTAGGGAAATATAAATTAAAACTACAATGTGATACCACTTCACATTCATTAAGATGACTATTATCAAGAGAAAGGAAAATAACAAGTGTTGGTAAGGTGCAAAAATTGGAACCTTTTCTGATGATGTGAATGTGAAATGATGCAGTTGTGGAAGATGATATGACAGTTTCAAGTAATCTTTGTAAAAACTCCACGAGGAGTTAAAATGTTTCCCGTTTTAAATATAAAATAATTAAAACTGAAAAATTAAGTTATCTCAAGATCATACAGTTATATAAATAGTGGGCTTGGGATTTAATTTTGGGTCTATATGAAACAAAGGCTGGATTCTTTACTACCTACCCCAGTCCGGAAAGGTCCTTTCCTTAACACTGAATGGTAAGAAGTGATTTGAACATGCAAAAAGTTGGAAGCCATTGAACAACTTTTTTCTGTTTTATTCAAGTATCAAAATCCAACCTACTCTCTAAGGCTCAACTTAAAGTCCAAACGTTCTCCAACACTCTCTTTCATGGCAGCGCGGTTTATTTTTCTCCTCACCAAAACATACAGGACTGATAAACTCAATCATAAATTTAATAATTTGGTTTATATTTATTGTTTTTCCCCTCTTCATTTATATTCCACTCAGCAAAGAGAGTACTGTAGTATATACTACTTACCGTGTTCATGAAAATTAATTACTTATCTAAAAGCCTGAGAATTTTCTGGAGAGGTGTGTGTGTGTGTGTGTGTGTGTACATATGTATGCATAATGTATGTGTATAGATGTATTATATATGTATACTATGTATGTTTGTCTATATGTATGTGTGGTCTATGTGTGCAATAAGTCCTTCTCTCAGATAATCTCATTATAAATACAAAAGAGGAAAGAAAATACATTTGTTATATATTTTCAGAAAATTTTTCAGTATAAACACTAAAAGCAAAAAACTTCATATACCCTTTACATATATATGTGTATGTGTGATATCTATGTGTCTATATTTACATCACATATTTAGTGTAAGGTTCATGGGAAAACTGAGTTGTTTGGATCTTCTATTTTTCTTTTCTGTGAAGACATTCATGGTAGAACTAAAATGGTAAAAGTAAGCCTGAAATTATTAGAATAACTGTAGACATAAAAAGAAGAGAAACATCAGGCATAAAGAGAGAGCACTGTAGGGGAGAACATACCACACAATGTATGCATACATAAAAAAATGGCATTTAAAAGATTATTTTTTTTCCTTTGGGGTATTTGTTCATTTAAATGTAGTAAACTAGATTTTTCCAGTTTTAAGACACACACTATTGATCTCCCTCTGTATTTTATTTGCAAAAGCAGGGCTACATATGAGGTTTGAATGACAAACATTGAATAGAGAAGTCCCACTGAGTTATTAGTATTTTTGTTCTATTATGAGTGAAGAAAAATAATGTGTTGGGCGGGAGTAGAAGGTCCCTTGTCCTTGGCCAGCTGGTTTATAACTTAAGTAGAAAAGATAAAACACAAAATAGAGATGGTAACTTAGAAATACTTTTGCATCACACACTTTATATGCATATGATCTACTTAATACTAAATTAATAAAAACAGCAATTGACTTAATATAAACACTACAATAAATAACCAGTGGAACCCTCACTTTCTGATAGAAAAGTCCCAATATACATTTTTAACAATTCTTCTTTTTACTACAGAGACAATAACAGTATTCTTACTGTATCCAGAGCACCTAACACTATGTTGTAAGTAAACAAGTTTGTTGGTGTACAGCAGATTATATATTATGCATTTCAAAGCTCAATTTCTACATACCTTGTTTTATTGACTATTAGTTTATAAAGCTGACATTCAGTATTTAAGGTGGCTTCATCTCCAGACATTGAAAGAATTCCAAAATGCACTTGCTCACCAGTTTTAACGCTGCAGTGTCTCTAACCTTCACGAGAGCAACCGTTTTCTCTTTCTACTTCATCATTTTCTTTTCCTTAAAAACTGGCAAACAATAGCTGAGAGGACTGGGCAGAAAACTCAGCGCCAAGGTGAACTTTGGCTCTTCCTTGGACTTTAAGACTAATCTGCTCTAGATTGTGCTTGACAAAAGCTTGCTTGTTGATGTTATGCTGTCCTCTCAAGTTCCAACCAAATGCAAGGGGTTGTTAATGTTTACTCAGTCCTCGTCTCTGGAATGGTCTTGAACTATAACAGTTTACTGAGATTGCCAAATGCCACCAGCATTTAGAGACACCTGATTGAAAAAATAGCTATCTAGGATAAAAGAAATGAGTTACTCAGCACCACCACGTCTCGAAAAGGAAGGGGTGAAACCAAGACCACCCAGTGGAAATTACAGGGAGACAGATCTAAACTCACCGGCTAAGCTATCAGCCTACATGTGTGTGGCAGAGAATCCTATCAGGCCGGGGTTCCTTCAAATCTTAGGATTCTTCAGTTCTAGGAAACAGCTTCCTTCTGAGGCTGCTGGCACAGGAGGGTGGGTAGGGTTGTTGTTGCATCTGGTATCCTACAGGACTGGATTCAAACCCTCCCCTGCCATTCACTAACTGCGGTAACCAGGACAAATTACTGCACTTCTCTAAGCCTCTTTCCTCAACTGTAAAGTTATTACAGGTAATACTAGCCTCTCTCCCATAGGTTTGTTGGGATGATCTATACAATTTTTCACAAAAAGCGTTCTGCACAATCCTTGTCACAGAACAAGTACCTGAGGCACAGTAACTATTATAATAGTTGTTATCCTTGTTGCTACTGCTTTTTCTGTTAAAAAAATTATTAAATACTAATGTATAATGGGAATAATTTTTTCAATATGTGTGGATTTTGAAATATTTATTTAACATGTGTTTGCTGAACCCCTATGATGTGCTAAGCATTATGCTAGGTGCTGAGGATAAAATAATAAACAGGTCACAGCTCTAGGTTCCAGGGACATACAGACAAAATGCTTATCCTCAAAGAGTTTACATTCTAGGGGTGGGAGCACACAATAAATAGGTAAATAAAATAATCATTCTAATAAGTGTCAGAGGTCATCAAAATAAGACAGTGATTTAGGGACTGATGAGATGGGGTCTTTTAGCTAGCCTGATTGTGGAAGGCCTCTGTGACAAGTTGATATTGACTGAAGATTGGAAACTTCAGCCATGCAAAGGGGCAAGCATGCAAAGATCTGAGACAAAACAGGAAGTTCAATGGTCCTAAGATGAGAGTATGCATATCATGTTCAAGGGGCAGGAAGAAAGCGATTGAGGCCAAAGCCTAAAGTTAAAGGGAAATGCTGACAATGGTAAAATGTCTGGATTATATTCTGAGGATTTTAGGAAGTTAACAGAATGTTAAGCAAGGACAAACAGGATCTAATTTTTGCTTTGTGCAGATCATTCTGGCTACTGTGTGAACAGCTGTAAGGGGCAAGAAGTAGCAGAGAAGTTAGGCTAGATTCTGTTTCTGAAGTTCAAGTGAGAGATGATGGTAACTTGGAAAAGTGTTTTTAGTAGAGGAGCTGATAAGAAGCTGGGAGATTTGGGAAATCTTGAACGCTTGTGAGAATGTACTGATAGATGTGGAGGTGTGGGAGTAAGAGAGAGAAGAAAGATGACTCTTTAGGAGTAGGGGTTCTAGATGAACCAAAAGTAGATTTGAGTAGGCAGTGGGGGGGGGAGCTTTCTGTCAATCATATTAAGTTTGAGATGTCTGTTAGAAGCATTAAAGATGTCAAGCAGTAGGATAAATGGGTCTAGCATATAGGGGAGAGATCTAGGCTAGAAAAGGGTAGAGATCACCTGTAGGATGTATAAATACATGAGAAAAGAGGGCTGAAGTCTGTGCCTTGGAACAGGTAAGAATTTAGACACCTATTAGAAAAGAAAGAACCAGGAAGGTGGGTAGAAAAGCAGAAAATGTGGTGCCAGAGAATCCCCGATCATACATCAAGAAGGAAAAATGGTCAACCACGGCAAATACCACCGAGAAGCCAAGTGAGGTGAGAACGAAGACCTTACTACTGTCTTCTACTTCAGTTGGTTTTAAGAGCTCCTTTAGAATTGTGAGGACAATGGCTCTGTTGGAGACTAGAAAACAGAAGGGTAGGAAATGGTGGCAGGGTGAGGATGGAAGCAAGAAGCCCTTCTGTGTGTCAGTCAGTCATGAAATAGTGTGGCAACCAGAGAGAAAATGTGTTCAGAAGGAGTTTTGGTTTTACTTTTAGGGAGTGTTATTAAAGACCAGTGTAATGATGATATGCATAACCCTATAGATCAGAATAGACTGATTATGGAGGAGAAGGACTCACTATTTAGAGAAGGAAAGACCTTGAGACGGTAAGAAGGAGTAAGATTCAGGGCACAAGTGGTGGGCTGGCCTTAGATTATGAGCAGGAGCAATTATTCTAATAGAAGAGATGGCAGAAGAAATTAAAACAGATGCAGATGATTTAGTAGAATTGGTGATGCCAATCTACTAATGAATGAATCCAATAGTGTTGCATACATTTCTCCTTGAAATACATTGTAAAAGAGAAATTGGCTGCAAAAATGAAGAATGGGCAATGAATTGCAGGGTTTTGAGGAGAGAAGGGGAGATATTAAAAACTGGTCTGAATAAATGAAAGTTCTCATGAAAGTACACAGCTATGCCCTGTGTACACCTGCAGAATGGGTGGTGAAAGGCCCTGCGAAGTTTCGGTGATGTATTTGAGGTGAGTACTATGAACAATGTGGTGAAATTTTATCCGTTAACCTGCTCGGGTTGAGATGTGGAGTAAGATGAGAGAAGTCTAATCAGGGCAGGGGTTTTGCCAAGGAAGTAAAATGAAGAAAAAGAGAGGAGATGTTAGGAGTGTTTGCAAGAGGACTGGTTAGAGTGCTTGACCAAGGACTCTAGACAGGTTAAAGAAATTTCCAAAATGTTGTGAGTGTGAAGTCATAACTATTGAAAACAGTGATAGAGTCCATTGATTTGGAGCTTGAACAACTGATGAAATAATAACACTACAGTAGAGGTACAAATAGAATGTTAGGGTTAAAAAGTGTGAAATGAAGATCTTATGGGATAGAAAAAATAGCAATAACAAGATCTAGGATGCAATCATGTGAAGGAATGGCTAAATGGGGAAGAGAAAAATAAATTGACACTAAAGAGACTGAGAAACTGACAGGTTAGGGTTTTGTCAAAAGTATGACTGGTTTGGCTGAATGTTTCTTGCACCTTGGCTCTTTGCAATCTAGTTTACATAGTTGTTACAGTAAGAAGATGCTCACACATTAGGGTTAGAAAACAAGAGGTAACTTCTTAATTATTCTAACTCTAGTCACTCATCACTCAACATTCATTTCTGGGTCAGAAATACGTGGGCTAAATTGATCGGCAAAGACTTTGAACTCCTTCATTCAACCTGGATAAATGGGAAGGATGACCACAAGTGGTCCAAGATTCCCCTCAGGAGCTTTCAAGTTTCCCATCAATAGAACTTATTATGTGACATTTAGTTAAGCCTATATGCAGTGTTCCTAGGATAAATCTTAGCTAAGTGAGATCCAAGGTTTCCTGCTTCCACAGCAAGAGAATGCTAAAATGACTAACAGCACACTCAGTCAACAGGCCCTGAGATTCTACAGATTTCTAGGAGAACTAGAAATTGTAAGTAAAATATATAGAAAAGTGAGTCTCAAATAATAGGTGAGAAATTAATAATAATTATTGTTAATTGTTAACTATCTCACTTTTGAAGTTTGCCATAATGGACATCTGTTGGTTTAGCCTCGTTAGAATTCCCTGACATTTTTGTTAACAACTCCTGTTCTAATTTTAGTGTATATGTTGCTGAAGCGAGCACAACTCCTGTTCTCATTCTCACTCTTAGTCTAGGTAGTTTGTTGTGTGGGGCTGCTCAATCCACAGCTCTAGGGTGAGCCCAAGACCCAGAGAAATTGACTTGGATTAGACATATGACACACATTGCTCTGGTAAGAATCATCCCAGAGATTTAACTGGAACTAAGGGGGAAAACGATGTTCTCCCTCCCTTAGGTTGCCAACCCTGACTGACTGTATCCATTAAGATGAATTTGGCTATATAACAATAAAAAAATTCTGATACACTTAGCTTATAAAATAAAGGGAAAAAAAATCTTACGTAATGTGAAATCCACAGGTAAAGAATTCTCCAGGGTCATATAAGCAGGATTTCTTTCAGTTTTTCTTCTCCCTTTGTTTCTTTTGATTTTCTTTATTTACATAGCTTCTGGGCTATGTGACTACATCAGTCACATTGTCCTAGAACATCACAGAGAGGCAAAACCCTTCTCTTTCTTGGGTCTACTTTAAAGACTTAAGAAAATTCCCAGGGAGCTGCTCAACATGTCAAAATCACAACACAAGCTCTTTCCTAAAACCGTCTCTGCCAGGGGAAAGCGGGGCCACCAAAATTGGCTTAAATTAATCAGAAACTTCTCTTCCTTGTGAAGAAGTAGATGTCGGCAAAAAAGCAAAACACAAAACAAAACAAAAACTGGTTAGCAAGAAGAAACCATGTGGAAATATGTGCATAGCTTGGAATAGGCTATGATAGTGTTTGCTCGCAAGCTGGGAAAAAAGCCAGCACAGAAGAAAACAAAGGCAATGTTACGGAGGGCTGCCTGCATGCGATAGTATTAACAATTTACACGTGACATAAACCAACAAATTTCTTTCATGCTTAAGCCCCAGATGAGCCAGATTCGACCATCTGCACCAAAAGTTCACTTGCTAACATGCTCACTCAAAGTATTCCTCTGAATCCAACAGGTCTTTATTTTTATCCATATGAACTATAAAAATCCTTCAGAGTTTCCTATCTGTTCTACCAGCCATTATTAAGCATTTTTTTTTCCTCACCTCTTGACTTTTGTTATGTTGTTCTCTTAACTTGTTACTTTTCTGTGTTCCTGGCTACCTCTTAAAATCTTAAGTATCCCTCATAACTGTATTTCAAATATCATCTTTTCCTAAAGCACTTCCAAAAAAATCTCAATGTAATATGGTTTCTCCTTCACGAACCCCAGAACAGCTCTCTGACTAGTATTTCAAATGTACATATGTAGTATACTAGTATACTAAGGTAAGCATAGTATATATATATATAAAGCCTTGGAAATAAAAGATTTTAATTATTCTTATAATGCAGAAGAGAGCAGAAAGGTTAAGTGACTTGCACAACATCTAGATTAGAATCTGGGTTTAACACTGAGATCCACACTCTCCCTCCCTGCCTCTCTGGTGCACCTCACTCATTCCCCCACTATCATGTGATCTCCTGACTTGTGAACTGTGTCTTACTCAACTTGAGTTTCCGATAGTACATGGATTATGCTTTGTACATAATACATGTTGAATAAATGTATTTGGTTAATAGAACTCTTTGGTTTTATGTGTAGATCTAGACTTATCAGTGATTGCTGATTGGTCAACACAGGTATTTCTTGATGTAAGTGCAGGTAGGCCTGTAGTATCTATCTTTTTAAAAGAACATCCTAGCTATCATATGCAAATTCCAGATAGTTATTGTCACCAATTTGCCCTGAGTAAGGCATTCTATGCAGCCTCTACAAAAAAAGTAAGATAATTTGACAAAGAAAATGTTTCAGTGTACAATTTTAATGAGTACTACATACAAAGAAAAGATTGCAGGAAATTAATATCAATTCCTAAAACCCAGAGGTTGAATACTAGTTAAGAAAATAGTAACTTCATGCTGTGAAATTAGACAGGGAGAAATTATCATTAATAATATATTTATCTAGAGAATTAGTCAGATTTCCTATAACTATGCTGCCTGAAATCTGAAGAGAGAAGAGGTAGAAAGAATTGTCAGTCTATCCTAAAAAATAAAATAAAATAAAAATAAAGTCTGCAAAAAGACTAAATTTTAAACTTATTTGAACTTTGTCAGATAATGCCAGTATTCATGACCTATTCTAGGAGGCCCTGCTTATCAGAGGAAAGAGATACTTCTCTCTAGATATTCTGTCCAGGAAAAAAGGAACAGAAAAGAAAAAAAAAAAAGGATACTTTCTTTAGGTCTTAAATTTATATGTTCATCATTAACATAACCCAGCTCATTGATTTGCTGATGAAAAATATCCATACAACACAATATAGTCAGAATCCATTTTCTTTAAATGAAATGTTTAAAATAACAAGTCTATCACAATCTTTCATATTTTTCCCACTTTTTGAAAAGATCTAAAACTGTAAACAAACCAACCAACAAAACCCTTCAAAGTAGGTAAAAAGATCTTGCACGCCCTTTACAAATAACATTTTTAGTGATTTAATAAATGAACAACAAGAAAGCAACAGCAGTCAAAGAGGAGATAAGACACCATCCCTTCATGACACGTCATTCCAGGAATTTGTGCTGATTGCAACATAGTGGTCTGTCTACAAGCCTTAAAGTAGGGTGAGGCCTGTTCTGCTTTTCTTAAGTTCATCTTTGATCTCTGGTTATTGGTTCTAAAGTGAAGTCATATTTCTTGTTGTTATAATCTTTTTCTTGTCTCTGAATCTGATAGTTGTTAGTTGTGGTAAATTAGTCAAAACTTAGCCATTAGCTCATGAGGATGTTTTGATTATATGCTATGATTATATGCTAAAGATTAAATCACTCATGGAAAATAGCAGATATTTAATTAAATGGATGTTTATAAGGATTAGATAGGTAGATAGAGAGAGAGAGAGTATCACAAGCCCTGTCATCTTCCTCAATAACATTACATAATCTTTCTCTGCACCAATAAAATTTCCTAATATTCATCTGTTATCTTGTGTCTGTTTCAAAAACATAGAAGACACCATTTACTAATCAAATTAAATTTCTTTTTTTTTTAAATCATCAGATGCCATTATTTATTTCAATCTCATTGACCTCCTCAGGTCTAGAAACACTTACTGTTCTTTGCATTAGCAGAGGAGAGTCTGTTCCTTCCTCTTTAAAACTTGACTCCATACCGATTATATCCTCAATTACGTCTTCCATCTAGCAAAATATAATACATTTAGAATACTGTGCATAATGATAAGAGTTGTGCTTCAGCTTGAATTCAGAGAGAAAAAATTTAGCAATCTTTCAAAGTTTTAAAGAATATTTAAATTAAGGTTATATGTATATCAAAACCCAAAACACTTTAGAGCTTAAAATGAAGAAATCCTGCCACTCTTTGATCTGTGTTGCTTTTCCGTGCATTTGCTCCCGCCAGCTGGCAGGTGATGGCTGGGCAAATTACCCTGGGCCAGTCCCTTGGAAATCAGCATCTATATAAATAGAGTGGTTATCATGTGCCTCAAGCCAGAGCCTGAGTACTTAACATGTAGAGGGATGACTTCCTACAAACTTTACTTTCCTTTTGAAATGTTTTGATTGCATCTTACAGGTGGATATTCAAGTAGCAGTGGTCAAACCAGGCAATTGGTCCACATGGATACAAACTACACAGGAACATATTATCCAACTTTCCCTAATGGCTAATAATAATAATAGGAATATCAACAACAACAATAGTCACTGACCCATTAAACAGCAACAAAAGCAAACATACAGTGTTGGGGGATATGCCAGGCACTTTCTCTGTGCTTTGCATCCATCAGCTCATTTAATCTTCACAACAACTCTATGAAGTGATACTATCATTATCTCCATTATACAGAGGAAGAAACTGAGAGGAAAAAAAAATGCTCAATAGCTCATTCCAGATTATGAAACTGGTGAGTGACAAAGGCAGGACTGAAATTCTGGAAATCTGGCCCTAAAGTCCTAACTTAAATCAGCTTCTTACTCTCTTTCCCAATTCCTTTCTAAAATAGACTTTCTTCTCTCCTGTACTTTAGCTGGAGAAGATTTCAAAAGCTTGTATTTAGTCACCATACAGTACGTCCTTAGTTTTTGGTGTAGTGTTCCAAGATTCATTGACATAACATTAAAAAGAAAAAAAAAAAAGCAGGTGATATAACTCTCTCTCTCTCTCTCTCTCTCTCTCACACACACACACACACACACACACAGTCTTGTATTTAAGAAAAGAAAAAAAAAAAAATAAAAGAGGGACGCTTGGGTGACTCAGTCCATTAAACATCTGCCTTAGGCTCAGGGTCATGATCCCAGAGTCCTGGGATCCAGTCACATCAGGCTCCCTCACCAGCGGGAAGCCTGCTTCTCCTTCTCACTCCTCTTGCTTGTCTGTCTTTTGTGTGTGTGTGTGGTTTTTTTGCTTGCTTGTTTGTTTATTGTTTTGTTTTTGTTTTTGTTTTTGCTGTCTCTCTCAGTCAAATAAGTAAGTAAAATCTTAAAAAAAAAAAGTTAATGAGAATGCTGAATTTATACAACTGTAGTACTCTGAATTTCCTATAACATAGGCAGAAACAACTAGGAGTAAACTCAGAGAGATGTATGAGAATATTTTATGATTCCGTTAATGTTATCTTCTAAGCAAGATTTCTGAGAACCTTAGAGAATCAAATATTCAGGCTTCTATTAAGAAGGGTTTTGTCAAAAGTATGACGCCCAACTCCCAAAGTTGATACGCCAAAAAAAAAATTGGAACAATTTTCAATATTAATTTAACAAATATTTGTTGAGCAGTATTCATTGCAAGACCTTGTTGCAAGTATTAGAGCTATAAAAACAAACACCACAAAGCCTCTGCCCTCTTGGAACTCGAACGCTAATGAGGAAACAGACAAACAGCTTAATAACAGAAGGTGGTCTGAAGAAATTAAAGCAGGTAGGGAGAGAGCTTGAGGGGAATGAGTGTTATTTTAGAAAATGGTCAGAGAAGGACTTACTAATATGTGAACAAAGACATGAGTAACACGGCAAAGAACAGTCCTTGGAAAGGAAGCGAAAATTATAAAGACCCTTAGGTAGGAAGATTGGAGAAAGAATGTCGGTCAGTGGGAAGAGAGCAAGAGAAAGGTTTGAGATGAAGTTGAAAACTATGCCCTCTATATTGTAAAAGCTTCTAGGTTGGTGGTGTCCAACAAAAATTTCTTTAAGCATAGGTATGTCATCCACACTGCCCAGTATCGTAGCAACTGATCTCTTACAGCTACTGGGCACTTGAAAGTGTAGGTAGTTTAGCTGAGGAATTAAATCTTTTCTTTTCAAGTTTTTATTTAAATTCCTAGGCGCTCAGGAATTAAGTTTTTGATCTCATTGACTTTTTAAAGATTTTAGTAAATTTGAATGAATTTAAAATTAAATTTAAATAGCCACATGTGGGTGGTGAGTACCATCTTCAAGAGCACAGCACTTGTATTTTTTTAATTAATTAATTTTAATTTTTAAACTTGAATGTAGTTGATACCCAATGTTACATTAGTTTCAGATGTACAACGGAGTGATTTGATGAGTCTACATGTTATGCTATGCTCACCGCAAGTGTAGTTATCATCTGTCACCTACAACACTATGACAAAACCATTGCCTGCATTCCCTATGCTGTGCCTTTTATTTCCATGACTCATTCATTCCATAACTGAGAGCCTGTACTTTGTACTCTCCTTCATCTATTTTGACCACTCTCCACCTCTGTTCCCTCTGGCAACCATCAGTTCATTCTCTGTATTTATAGGTCAGATTCCGCTTTTTTGTTTGTTTATTTGTTTTATTTTTTAGATTTCACATATGGTCTGGACATTAGACGTTATTCCATGTGCATTGAGAGATCCTTAAAGGATCTAGGATAATAAATATGCATATTTTGTTTTCTTTTGTTTAATACAGTCTATGAAAGTTTTAAAATATATTCTTGATCGTTAAACTCAAAATTTAAACTCAAATTTTAAACTTAAACTCAAAATTTAATTTCATGATATTTCCCTCATTCACATTTATCCTTCCATGAACAACAAATTTACACTGAACAGGTGTAAAGAAGACCTGAGGAAAGAAGGATGCCAAACACAATTATATAAATGCTCTTCTTTGGGTACTTCCAGTAGTTTCAGCAAAAATTATATATATCATTTATCCCTTTTCTTCCTGGAAACTTGCATCATAAATGACTCACTCTACAGCATCATTAATTTTTCCTTATTAACCAATATGCTTAGGTTTCTCCTATTTCAGTAAGAAACTTTTCTTTCCTACATGTGAAAGCTCAGCCTCATTGGAGGCTCTTCTTTGCTTCCCTAACACCACTATCCCTCATTTCTCTCATCCACCTTCATGACTGAATTTGCCCCTAATTTATTGAAGACATTGGTTCCTCCATTATCCTAAATTGACTTTAAGATCTAAAGTCCATTCAAAATCTTGCTTCATAGCTTCCAGAAATCCTCAAAACTATTCACCTAAGAATCCAGTTGTTATTTTTGAAAAGACAATAAACACAATATTTTATATCAGATGAAAGAGAAATAACATATTAGATAAAAGAATTACAAATCAGTAGAATAAGTATCTTCAAAATGATAGATGAAGATAATGAAATATAACAAAAAACAAATTATTTTGACTAAAATCAAAATGGAGATAATAGGTATGCAAAGTATGAGGTTTGAGGGCAAAGAAAGAACATTTATAAGATTCACAAAGTTTAAAAACAAGATCTATGAAAGACCAACAATGAAATTTTTCAACACTGGGTACAGGAAGACAATGGGATAATAACTGAAGTATTAAAGGTAAAGAACTTTGAACCTAAACATTTATAACCAATAAAATATCCCATAAGTACATGGGCAAAATAAAATTGTTCTAAGGCATTATATACTCAAAAGTTTTAAAGCAAAAAGGCCTTTGAAAAACACTCTTCCAGGAAGTATTCCAGTTAGATGAAAAGTAAACTTATGAAATCTATACAAATGGAAAATGGGTAAATAGGGGCACCTGGGTGGCTCAGTTGTTTGAGGGTCCATCTCTTGATTTCAGCTTAGGTCTTGATCTCAAGGTCTGCTTTTCTCATTTTCCCTCTCCTCCTACCCCCACCCCCGCCCTGCGTGCACGCTGTCTTCCTCTCTCTCTTTAAAATAAATAAATAAATCTTCTGAGAAAAAGGAAAAGAAAAAGAAAAATGAGTAAATAAAAGTAAACTTTTTGGGGGCTAAACAAGAATATAGATAGAGAGAAGAGAGAAAGAGAGAGATACTGTAAGTCCCAATATAGGATGATAGGTGAGAACAAGGCGATAAGACCATAATAAGGAAAATTTTTACTTAAGGATATGACATAGATCTTGCTGAACAATGACATAGATATAGAAAAAGATATAACTATTGCATCTTAAAAAATTAGACTAACAAAAAAGAAAAGAGAGAAAAAAGACCTGCTCAATGGAGGATAGAAAAAAAAATAACAAATAATGAAACAAAGTACAGTAATTTTAAAACATTAAAAAAGTAATAAATCCTAGAAGTAATAAAAGGAATGTAAATGAGCTAACACACTGCTTGAGAAACTATCTCTCAAATTGGATTTGTTAAAAAGTTTTATAATAGTTAATTAAAACAAAATAAGAGAAAATTTAAAATAAAGTGAAAATTGTACCACAAATATGACCAAATGGAAAACACAGTAGCAATGTTAATATTGGGCCATATAAGAATCAAGATAAAATTTTAAAGGAAAAATAATGCCAAATGATCATAAATTGATATGCATTTAGAAATATCTATGGCAACAACCTGTCAGAATTCTACAGAAAAGTAAATCAACAATTGCAGATAAATATTTTAACTCACCTCTCTCAAAATTGTAAATCTGACTTTAACCTTCCTTTCACCTATTCCTTAGCACAGGCCTTGAGTCTTGTCATCCTCTAAACCACTACATTTCTAAAATCTTAAATTCTATGATCTCACTGACCAAAACACAATCTTCCTTTTAGATCCAATCTAGAGCCTGTTGCAAGTCAACTAAACAATTTTCAGTTTATGACTATCTCTCTGTCTTTGCCTTATTAGCTTTTGGCCCAGTGATCCCAAACATCCCAGGTTTCAACCTCTCCACCTCCTGTCAACTCTGAATTCAAGGTGGAAGAATGGTTTCTGCCAACCATCCTACTGAAATTCCTTTTGTTGTTGTTGTTGTTTTCTTGACTGCTTATCAGCCAAACTCAAGATGCTTATCAACCCTTATTTTGCTAGACTTGGCTACCACACTTGAGTGTATAGTTCATTTAAACTAGCTTCTTTAAGCTAACTCTTTGGTTTCGATGACAGCACACTGGCTATGTGTTTATTTTTATAGTTCCTCCTCTCTGACCACCTACTAAATATTGCTAATGGCTCAATCCCACCCTTGGTTCATTGCTCTTCTTACTCTCTTCATGATCTCTAGGAGCTCTCTTTCTCACGTGAACTTTTAAGTATCCCCCTGTTCCCCGCTCCCCCACCCCATGCTGACAACTCTCAATCTCTTCTTCCAGTCTAGATCACTCTCCTTGAGGCAAACTTGGATCTCTAGCTGTCACTGGCATCTCTACATGGTGATCTCCCAGATACCCCAACTCTAGCATGTTCTGATAGAGGGTCTCATCACCTTTCATTGCATTATAGAAGTAACCTCCCAACTGGCCCTTTCTCTCCAGGATTCCTATCCTCCATAGCAGACAGAAGGATATTACAGTCAAATCTGATTATGTCACTCCAGCCCCCACATTTAAACCTTTCCAGGATTTGAAATTTCTTTGCATGGAGTACCAGCCTTTCTGTGATTTGTCCACATCTCTGGTCTCATCTTTTGCTACCACCTGTTCCCTTTTTCTGCTCACTGCGTTTCCTGCTCTTCCCCATCTTTATTTTCCACTCATCCTACCTCATCTGTGTAAATGTTCTACTCGCCACTTTCTCCAAGTTTTACTATTGATATTTCTGAATAACAGCACTTTCATGTTCCTATCTGTACCATTATCCTTGCTACATAATATTATAATTATTTGCTAATTTTTTTCCTCATCCATTCAACTTATAACTCCTGGAAGTTACAGTTGGTAGGAAAACAAGACAACGAATAATTAAAATATAGCGTGTGCTATGAAAATGCTGTGATAAATGCAATTTTTATCCACATGATACGGGTGTTACTATGAAAATTCAGAGAATAAGTGCTTTTCTACACAGGGAACTACCAGCAAAAGCACCTTAGAGAAGAAACCTGAGATGAATTTTGGAGAGAGACTTAGAATCTCGACAAATGGTGAAGACTGGATGAGTAGATGGTAAAGAAATGACATAAGAATCGAGAACCCGGCCACTGTGAGAACCACTAGTGAACCCATATGGCTGAAGCACAGAGTGCCATGGGCCAGCTGAACGATAAGTCTGGATCAGGAGGCAAGGGTTAAGTATGGAAGGGTCCTCTGTGCCAGAGGTACAAATTTTATCCTCTGGAAAGGCCCAGGCTATAGAGCGCTTCTTTTGATTTTGTATTTCACTGTCTCAGAGACCATTAGTCACCAAGTTACTCCTAATACCAACCCCAAATCCTGAAACTAAGGATGTTCTTACAGACTTACTCTGTAGTAGCCATGATATGTGACTTCTTCTTTGAATTAATGAAATATTTTCTGATGTCCCAGCAAGACAAGCTTAGGAAAAAGAAACGCCAAAGAATGGCAATAGCCACCATCTCCTGAGCCCCCATTCTGCCTTCGTGTTAGGACCTTTAGAAAATGCAAGCAGTTCTTCCAGTTGTAGGAATGCTGGGAAGAGAGCTTAAGGACTGAGACCACACAGCTAGTAAATGGTGGTTCTAACCCCATGAATCAAAAAATATTATGAATTTGCAACGACATAGGATACATCTTAGCTATGAAAGATAACAAGACCGTGAATGGTGGCAGAATGTGAAAATGTGCACATAAGAAGTGGACTTCAAGAGAACACACACTGATGAAAACTACAACATACTGAATAAAATAATGATTAAGTAGAATTAACTATAGAAGAAACTTTACATACATAGCCAAAGGTACAATGGTTTAAAAAATAGCAAAAAAAAAAAAAATCCATGGCTAATGTGCACATTGCCCCCAGAGCTCTGCACCTTTGGGGCATTCAGCCCTTCTTAGCAGCTTCCTTTGACAGGCACCACATAAAAGACTACTAAAATCACATAGATTTCATTTATAATGTAAAAAATTCTTATGAAAGAAAATGTAAGTTGTGTGCCTAGGGAATAAAAACATTTACTAAGAAAAACTGAGAACACTGATATATGTTACTTATCCTTTCCTATTTTTTAGAAAACATATTTCATAAGATACATAATATCGTATTCTGGTTTTTGCCTGGAACTGACTGGCATATGCAAATCCTTAGGGATTTGTTTTTTTCCCTTAGAAATAAATCTTACACACAATGAAATGAACTTTGGAAGAAGGTGGTAGTAAGAAAAATTATATTGGTTGAGTTCTAATATTTACTATACAGATGATTTTCATCCTACATATATTTTTATGCTCTTCATAGAGTGACTAGAGAACTAACCTTACATTTTTTTTAAACAATTATTTATATAGTCACTACTGAGAAGTATCAGTAAATATCCATGTAGAGCTTTATGCTCAGTTTTGGATTTCAATGAGTCCTATTTCGTGGTTGTTTTCTATTTTATTAAGCAGTCTACCGGATACTTATTATTTTCCCTTTGCCTGATAAATGTAAAATTTGTAAAAAACTGAAATCTTCCTCTACCACTTTGGAATTCACATAATGGGACACTGAGCATTACTCTTTGGTGACTGGAGGCTACAGACTTCATAGCAAAAAGCAGCGACCTGAAATCAGTAATAATCATCAGGAATGTAGACTGGAAGATTAAACACGGGAGATCACAGGACCATGGCTCCATCTAACAAATCAAATGGAAAAAAAAAGAAAGAAAGAAAAGGAAACGAATAGAAAGCTCAGCTATAAAAGCTGTTTTTCTACACTGAGATATTAAAGGAAGTCTTTTTCCCAGTTCTGGTGGTTTGCCAGTTCAATTCATTCTTCAGTACTTTTCGAAGGTTCATTCATAAGCAGGTCACGATAAATATAAATTCCATGATGGTACACATTCTTATTCATTTTGTATCCCTGGCACCTCTAAGTTCCTGTTATTTAGTAAACGGTAGACAGTATTTGTTGAAAATAGAAATGAATGAATGAATAATTAATAGTAAGAAATCCAAATGTAATTCCATAAAACATTAAGTGCAATAACATTTTTAGTCTTATTTTAGAGCACGTGTTGACTGCTATTTAAACAACTTCTTCCTGTTTTATTTTAATGGGTATTTAAGATAATATAACTATCGATAAATATTTTAACTAAATATACCAGACAATCCTTACAAAGCTAAATCTTCCTAACATAAATGACTGTTAGAGCCCATTTTGACTCACACTGATACATAACTGAAAGGAGGTATTGAGAAATGAACTGTTATATTTTATTATGCAGAGGAATCAATATGTGCATAACTAACTATTATAAATGAATACATTGAGACATCCCTTTTGCTAAATACATTTGCATTTGGAATGTTTACTATAAAAATGTAGAGTTTCTCTACAGTTTTTTTCAAAAGCTGATTATATATTTTCATAAGTAGCTACTAGACATACATGCCATTCCACATTGTCATCTTCTTTCCCAAGAGTTAGTAACTTGGTGAGTGGATTTCCAGTAAAGCCAGTGTCACTCTCGGGAGACAGGTGTCCTTGCTGCACCAGAAGCGCACTGCTTGGAGCTGGAGGGTGTGACCGTTTAGGAGTCTGGTTGACAAGCTGGTAGTCAAGGGTCATGAAGGGTTTTACTTGTTGTCTCTGGACTCTCTGTAGCTGGGATTTTGCAGGATTTTCCAGATGTGCTGAGACCTACAGAATAAAAGTCAAACAAATACAATGTGTAGTATCACCTGGTAAATCAGAGTTCTACTTTCAACAACTGAATTGTGTTAATAGACACATTACAACATCTACTTCTCTCGAATTTACGGTTTATGCTTCTGTCATAATTTACATACCCTACTAATAAATGACAGTTTTTAAGAAGTAACTTAAACTTACTAAAACATTTTCAATGCTAACCAAGTGTTTAAGAACAGCTCTCAAAATAACAGGTAACTGAACCAGAATTGGGAATAAATATATAAGTAGCAATACATTTTGAGGTTCTAGAAAAGGAGCCTAAAATAATAGAAGGAAAATAGAGGAATTTTCATATAATAAGTATTTCTTGGATCTTTAAATATTACATATAAATATTCCATGGGACATAATCACAAATCATTTTTGTCAAATATTTTTAAAAATTGCTCATGATGAACAAAAACTAGAAATATATATGCAAAATATTAAGTATGATATGGGTGGTGAAATCTAAGTAGTTTTTTCCATATTTTAAAAATTTCTGTGCTAGACTTTTTATTTTTTATTTTTAAAAAATATTTATTTATTTATTTATTAGAAAAAGAAAGAGAGAGAGAGAGAAAGAGAGAGCACCAGTGGGGGGAGGAACAGACAGAGAGGGAGAGGGAGAGAATCTCAAGCAGACTCTCTGCAGAGCACGGAGCCCTCTCTGGGCTTCATCCCACAAACCTGAGATCATGACCTGAGCCAAAATCAAGAATCAGATGCTTAACCAACTGAGTCACCCAGGCACATCCCATTTTTATTTTTTAAAAATCTTATTTTTAGGGGCACCTGGCTTGATCTTGATCTCAGGGTTGTGAGTTTGAGCCCCACATTGGGTGTAGAGATTACATAGGTATATACATACATAATCTTACTTCTAAGCTTTTCTATATTCTCACTTAGTAATAATTGTGTAGATGATTATGAATCATAGGAAGCATTCAGAGAAAAATCTAACCAGTGTCATGTGCCAACTAAACAACTGTCCCGTGTTTTGAAATCCCTTTTCAAAACATAGCCTTAAAATTCTGGCTAGTTACCACAGTTAACAATATAACATGGAGTGCAGAAGTATAATTTTAACCATGTCAAGCTTTTCCTATAAAAGACTTTGAAAGTAGAATTGCCTGCCAGTCCTCTTTATATTTACTATGCTGTAATGTGGCTTCTAATACATTTTCCTCAAGTGGCCTATATATAAACCTATTTAATATTTCCCTCATGTTAAACAATAGTAAAGATTGCTGTACAGTGCTTATTTTTCCTTTTATTTCAGCTACGCAAACTACTCCTTAAATCCCTTAACATGCATTAGCCCAGATAAATAGCCTTTACAAAGTATTTTGCATTTAAATTAGCTGGTTTGGGGTACAATATTGTAGTAGTTACTTTAGTCTAATTCTGTTATGCTGACATTTTTAGCATTATTTTAATTGTAGTACCATAAAATAATTTTTCAGTCATATAAAAAAGATTAAGATTGGTAATAAAGATTACACATATTACTAATTATATTGCTATGAGATTTAAAGTTGTAAAATAACATTTCATTAAAATGCCAGTGATAATTTTTCTAGGGTAGCTATTTAGATTATCTTAGAGTTTTAGTTAATCCTTCTAATCTGTGTACATTTACAAAATATACATTATAAATAGCATCTCCAGATTTACAAATCATACGATGTAATTGAAGACTAAAGAGCACTGTATCCCCAGGAAGGAAAATGTCTCTTGCTCTAAGAAAAGTATGTTGAATCAGAATTTACAACATTCATTAACTAATTCATTTTTTACTTTTCATCCATTGACTCTGAGAGCTTTCATTAGGGTACTTATTGCATTTGGTGTTACATCAAGAGAAGCCGTAAATGTGATCCCAGGGCTCTACAGGCCTATGATCTAGTTAGGCAGTATTAATATCAACTACAGTAAAAACAACAATGATAATAATAACGTGCAACAGGTACCAGGGTATTTACATTCATTATTTCCTTTAATCTTTGTTACAGTTTTAGGAGGGAAGTATCATTAGTGTCCCCACTGCCTTATGTAGAAAAAGCCACAGAGACAGAGAGATTTAATAACACACTTCTCATTACTCTTTTAGTAAGGGACAGAACTGGAATACAGAGCCTACCTAAACACTGTGCACTATTGGCTCTTGAGTAAATAATTGAAGTGACTGGAGTGCAAAGGAAAAGCTCAGTGATGTATACAATGAATTAAAAATGCCACAAAAAGCAGTGGATTTTTTAAAAATGAATTATAAGAGGAAGTGGTTTTAAATCAGGTGTTGGAAGAAAATGGCCCTGAACAGGGGAAAAGGAAGGAAATCTCAAGAGCAAAAGATCAAAGAAAACAAGAAAGAAGAAAAGAAGTTGGGAGACAGGAGCACCTGGGTGCCTCAATCGATTAAGCTTCTGTCTTTGGTTCAGGTCCTGATCCCAGGGTCTTGGGATCAAGCCCTGCCTCAGGCTCCCTGCTCTGTGGGGACCAGCTTCTCCCTCTCCCTCTCCCTCTCCTGCGCTCGCTCCCCCTGCTTGTGCTCTCTCTCACTCTCTCTCCTGCTCTTTTGTTTTGTTTGTCAAATAAGTAGATTTAAAAAAAACAAAAAACAAAAAACAAACTTCTATATCTGCAGCCAAATAGAGATATTTGTTTAAAAAAAAAAAAGTTGGGAAGCATTCACATATATTAGCTGTGAAAAAGAATTCACATGAATAGAGTTTCCTTTCTCAAAACAAGACCACCATATCCTCTGCAGACCATTCTATAGAGTTGAAGCAAAACATAAAATGGGATTAACTCTAATTCTGCCGAAATTATTGAGTTTTTGTCATTTTGTCTTTTGGGGTTTTTGTTTGTTTGTTTACAGAGAATGACAGTGGGCTAGAGGGCAAAAGTGAGGACCGTCTGGAACCTCATCTACAGAACATCTGTAGAGCGAGCATAAGGGACTAAAAGCTTAGTGGAGCAGGAAAGATACAATGGAATGTGAAAAAAGTACTCCCCAGAAAATCTCCATCGTCTCCTATCATGAACTGATTATCAGAACAATGAGACAACTAAGTGTAAAGCAGCAGCTAAACCATGTGCAGCCTATTTTTTAAACGAATTTATTTATTTATTTGACAGAGAGAGAGAGAGCGCGCGCACCAGTGCACAGGCAGGAGGAGTGACAGAGGGAGCAGACTCCCCGCAGAGCAGGGAGCCCATGAGGCTGGATCCCAGGACTCTAGGATCATCATGACCTGAGCGAAAGGCAGATGCTTAACTGACTAACCCACCCAGGTGCCCCTTGTGAAGCCTATTTTATTTTATTTATTTATTTTTTAATATTATTTATTTATTTATTTGACAGAGAGAGATCACAAATAGGCAGAGAGGCAGGCAGAGAGAGAGAGGAGGAAGCAGGCTCCCTGCTCAGCAGGGAGCCTGATGCGGGACTCGATCCCAGGACCCTGAGATCATGACCTGAGCTGAAGGCAGCGGCTTAACCCACTGAGCCACCCAGGCGCCCGTGAAGCCTATTTTAAATTGCCTGGCATCTGAAGACAAAGCCATGAAACTACTGGCTTTCCCTTACTGAAGATCCCAGTATTTTGTGAGATGAAGTAGATGAAATGATAGGTTGCCCTTGTTCATTTATCCACTTATTCAAGAAATATTTTTTGAGTGCCAAGTTTCTGTGTGCTGAGAGGTACATCGAAGGCAGAAGGGAAATCAGCACAGTGCCTGCCTTCAGAGAACGACGGTCTAGTCAGAGTTTGGACAGGGAAGAAAAATGCAAGATCTCCAAGGGCAAGGACTGTGTTTTTCTTGCTGACGGTTTTCCTGCCATACATCCTGAACATAACCCAGAGAATGGCACCCAGCAGGTGATTAAAAATGCATCTACATGCGTTCAGTGAATGAATGAATGAGTCATTGAAGTACAGCATTTGAATAATTATGATGACCCCAGAGAGCTTTGGGAATCTACTAGAAGAGCTGGTAAACCATAACCAGAATGTCAAAGTCTTCACCTAGAAAGCCAGAGCAGCTGTAGACTGTGATTTGGTTCATGGACTGTCAAAGAGATTGAGACCATCCAAATGTAAAGGAATTTTGCTTATGAAAATCATATCCCCAGAACTTAGTACTATGCTTAAGCTTTACCACTAGGATATACCGCCATTGGAAACTAAACATAGACATGGTCATGCTGAGTCTAATGCCTGCATGCAGAAATCTGTTTTATTTCACTTAAAAGAATATATTTATAGTCTCCTTATTTTCCAATATATCATAAATAAATATGAAGTGTGAATGTGGTAAGAGATATTTACACCAGGAAATGTAAGCTGAAGATTAAATTTCAATTAAGTATAAAAACTTACCCATGAACATCCTGGCAGCCAAGGAAAAAGGAGAATTAAATATATATATATATTTATATATGGGTCAACCTAATATATATTTCTTATTAAGTAATTAGATCATACCAGTTCTGAGGAAAGACAAATATTTTTACAAATAATATCTGAGAATTTATAAACTGGATTTTTTCATAGACGACTTACACAAAATATTGAACAAAATCCCAATAGCAGTTTTTATAAAATAGGCAAAGAAATTCTTCATATGCTTATATTTTTTAAAAAATCACCTTAAGTTGGGTTACCCAGGAAATATACTCTGAGACATGCCTGCAGGAGATTTGTTGGAGGTTGATTTCAGAATCTCAGCCACAGTAGGATGAGGAGAACAGGATCAGGTGGAGGGAAAAGTGGCTCACTTGTGAAAGGGATCATCTAAGCAATGTACCATAACACACACTATTTTTATTTCTGATCAAAGGCATAATATGAATCAGCTCCAGTGAAAAGCCCAAATACATAACCTTGTACAAATCTGACTGGACCCTGAGATAACACTCACAGCCTCCCGAGCAATTTACACAGCAGACTCCATCTTCAGATAGACTAACCCAGAGGCTCACCTGGTAAGGCTATCACCCCAACACAATGGTCTCAAACTAACCATGAGATAGAAATTAAGGTGTTAAAAAAAGTTCCATTACTTGGAGTTAATAAAATGAAAAAATTAGCTTAAAAAGTCCATTTTTAATGTTTCAAATGTAGTTTATATTTTCATGTTCTAATAAAGGGATGGGGTCTTTCAAGAAATTAGGTGTAGTGTATTAGTGAGCTATAAAAAATGTTTAGATCCACTAATAAGAGAACTAGGACAATGTGCTTAACAGGTAAACTATTTTTAAAAAATTAGAATCACACAAATTCCTGCAAATACAATAACCTAAAGGGAAGGATTTGGTCAGGAAGCAAAAAAATGCATTCTCCTGGTTGCAAGAAACATGATGACTGGGGGATCACATTACAAATGCAAAGTGTATGTGTGTGTGCGTGTGTGTCCTTTTTCTATTTGTTCTTGGGCTAGCACAGATGCAGGAATCCTGACTACTAAGAGAATTGATAGGAGGTCCAGGAGAAAGCAGCCAAATGTCATAGAAAAAAGTCAGCTATATTCTCTTGACAATAGCAGGTGAAACAAGAGGAAACGATTTAGGGTAACTGATGTCTGATAAAATTTTTTGAAGTCGTAGAATTTAGATGAGGCTTGGGAGGGTTCAACTTTACACATCAGCGAAGATTTTGTTAGGAATTAATTAGGATTAACAAAATGTTATTAAGTGACCCTATTTGCATTTGGGTATAAGACCTCCTGGTAGGTAGAAGACTGTGGAGTAATGTGGGCTAGCCATGCAGTGCTGGCTGCAAGGACTCTCTATGCCCCCACGTGGAGTCATTCTTATTTTCACAGAGTGGCTTTCAAATTATGCTCCCAGATACATGAGTTCATTCCTCCAATTTACTTTTCAGTGTTCTATACTGTAGTCTTTTGACCTAGTTCTTGTATGGGTTTCATATCCCATCCAGTGGATAACAACAGAGAGAGTATAATGTACAAAGAAATTTTAGAAGCAAGTAGGTAGTTGCACCAAAAAAATCTTTGAAGGACTCCAACAAACCCTGTGATTCTGTATCTGTAAGATTGTCTGCTTGTATCATATCTCCTTAATACTGCTGTACATCATATAAAAACTTATAAACATGATTCCCACATATATATAAGCTTCTTTTAAAATGTTATCTTTTTATAGAGAAACCATAAGATGATGATAAAAGCCCTCAGCTAATTCTTTCAACATTTACGGAGAGTTTAACATTTAATGAGAGTTTGCTCTTTGTTAAAGCTAGTCCCAAGGGAAAGTCATTCCTCTCTAGAAAGCAGGTCTATGACCCACATGTCACTATCCACCTGGAGACCACTTATCTGAACTGAGGGCACAGGACCTGGGAGGAGATAAAACACCTTCTGGGTACCGGCCTTTTGAAACTCCAAACTAAAAAGGGACGGCAAACATCACACAAGCAATTATCTCAATAACAAGGCTTTTTATCACCATTAATTTGACGAGCCAAGCTAATCAATCAAGCAAACGTGGGCACTACCTAATAAGCATGTTTAGTCTATTTGCAAGAGGAGAAACAGAAATATATTCAGCAAGAAATAGATTTATAGTAAATATGGTACCTCATGATAGTAAAGAAAAACATGTACACTGTCACCACACACACACACACACATTTACATGTATGTACACACTCACAGACCCCTGTTGAAAAGACAGAAAATCCCATTCACTACGGCATGACAGTCCTTATTTAATTTTGTTAATTTTGTACTAAACTTGAATTTAATAAATGAAGTAAAAGCTTGGATTTCACAAGTGAATAATAGGTGACTATTCATTATGTTCCTAGCATCAGAGGTATATAAGAAGAAATCTATTTTGGGGGGCTCATGAATCTACTACCTCTAGGTAGCTACTTATAAAAGCCACACGACATTTGTTAATGTTATATGGTAAAGATTAATAACTCATTTCTTCAAATCTTACTTTCTTTGCAGCAGTCTTTGGATATGATATACCCATAAATCTCATCTTGACTAAACCTAAAATTATACAGTCGAGCTTGTCTGATTGAGATACAACTACTGAACAATGTAGGGCCTGGTTCATCAAAAGTTTTAGTTAGATTTCTGAATAACTGTCAGCATATTTCAGATGAGTGTTATATAATCCAAAGCTATCTAATGGATAATAATGTAAAATGTGATTGTAACATATCCCGTCAGTCCCAATCATTTGAATTTGGGTAATTCCAATGGTATGTCTTTGAGGGGAGACCCACACTTATGAGAGTTTAAAGAGGCATGAACATTATGAAGCAGAGGTTTTTTTTTTTTTTTTTTTGGTAATTCAGTAGTGTTCTAGCAATAAAAATGGTTTCACTCCATAAGCACTCATATTTACACTTTAAAGTCTAAGTTTCCCTTACAACTCAGTCTAATTCTATCTATGCTTGTGCTGATTTGTTTTGTTTATGTTAGCACCTCAGGAAAATCACCATATCATACCTTTAAGAGAATTAGAACAAATATAAGCAATAATTGTAGTTTATTTATTCTGCTCTCTTTCTTTTTTTTTTAAAGATTTTATTTATTTATTTGACAGACAGAGATCACAAGTAGGCAGAGAGGCAGGCAGAGAGAGAGAAGGAAGCAGGCTCCCTGCTGAGCAGAGAGCCCGATGCAGGGCTCGATCCCAGGACCCTGCGGGGCTCGATCCCAGGACCCTGGGATCATGACCTGAGCCGAAGGCAGAGGCTTTAACGCACTGAGCCACCCAGGCTGCTCTGCTCTGTTTCTTAAGGGCCTGTGCATTCGAAATTTTTGAGCTGTAAATGTCAAATACAAATGACATCAGAGACTGACCACCTCATGTTGGCTTTAAAAGAACACAACAGGCCATGTGCACACTAAGGTCAACTGGCAATATCATCAATGACCAAAATAAGTTAATATGAAACATGGAGATAACTTGAGCCATAATACTTTAAAATACATTTGACCCTGTACTCACAGGTTGAGCATTCATTGATTCTACAAATATTTTTTTGAGTGCCTATTGCATATCAGATTTTATGCTACTATGATAAGTTCTGGGGATATAATTCTGAACAAAACAGACATAGCCCAGTCTTCAAAGGTTCACAGTGTATTAGGAGATACATATAACTAAACATATAATTGTAACACAATGTGATAAAATTTTTAAAGTAAAAGGTATCTCAAAAGCAGACAGACAGACATAAAAGAGAAGCAAGTCATTCAAATGAACATGTGTGCCTCTATCCAGTAGCCATTTATGTGGGTAACAGTGGTGAGGAAGGTGAAACATAGTCCCTCTCCTTATGCAGCCTATGGACAGGCAGAAGAGACTGATTTTAGTCCAACGATCACATGAAAGACTGTAAATTCTCAAGTGCTGTTAGAATAGGAAGGAGAGATACACAAGACTAAGAGTTTGGGGACAGAAATTATCTAGACAAAAGTTAAGGATGATTTACCTGAGGAAGGGATGGTAGAGCTGGGTCTGGAAGATGAAAAGGAAGTAATTAGAGCAAGAGTATAGACAATGTATTCCAGGAAGATGGAACACCATGTGCAAAGACCTAGATGGGAGGAGGGAAGATGAGAAAAATGCTTGAGAGGAGCGAAGCGTGCAGGAGCAGAGAGATTATGGTGTGGTATGATACTGAGGAGGCCAGTCGGGTCAATCCTTGCAATGCTTTTAGGTGTATAGAGGTGTCTTGTTTTCTTTATCACAGGGAAGGGGACCCTAGTAGTTCAGTTAAATGAGTTCTAGCAGGGTAAAAGGAGAGTCCAGGAAAGAAAAATGGGTTCCTTGAACTAGGGTCATGGGATAAGGATGAGGGATCACATGGAAACAAGTAGCTGGATTTCAGAGATGCTTAGAAATGGATTAAGAAATCACCTGAGTTTCTGGCTTAAGTGAGAGAATGGATAGTGATGCTCTTTACAGAGAAGACTGGCGTTTTGGGAGGGACAGAGACTCATAATTTTGATTTTGAACACTTTGAGTTTGCGGTGTTTTGAAGGTGTGAAGTAGGCAGCCAGATACAGGGGTCTGGAACTCAGAAGTATGCACTGTGGATGAAGCCAGTTTGACATTTGCACTTAGATAGTAACTAATGAGATGAGTTGGGGGGAGATATACAGAATTAGAAGATGAGAAGTCCTAGAACTGAACATGGTGGACTCCCACGCTCTAAATACACACCAGGTAATCAATTCTGATTCTAAACTCTAGTTTTTCCCCAGATTCTGGTTGTTGTTTTTTTTTTAAACACTTTGCAAGAGTTCACTTGAAGTTAGTATATGTTACACAGTGGAGTAAATCCTCCTTAATAAAATCGTTATTTGTTTTTCCTATTTCCAAAGTGATATATTCAACCCTTTGATATATAGACTTATTTTCCTAATACAAGTGCATTTCAACTCTCCTTATCAGTCCTCAATCTTTTAACTGTAATTCCAGAATCCAAAAATCTCTGAAAATCAGAAGTTCATTTTTGTTTTTGATTTCAGTCTGGTGCAAACCCATTTTGTGGCAAAATCAGGTCTGAAATAAAGAAAGGCTATTTAAAATCTTTCTTTGTCTCACTTATAATAGATACTAGTCGCATTTCTGCAGATACATTAATGTGTTTGAGTATGGTATGCCATTTTAGGCCTCTCTATATGTACTGTTTCTGAAATACTGAGAATTCTAAAACACATCTAGCCCTAAGTTTTTGGATAATAGATTTTGTACTCTTTTTGTTTATTGAGTAAACAGCCTGCAGAAGGGACTATGCTATAGGTTTTAAATAAATAATATTATTTAATCATACACTATCATAAATAAAAAACTTGAATGGCCTCCACAGTTATTTTTAAAAACTTCAGCACAATATTTAACTTCATTTTATTTTCTGAAATGATAATGTGTCAAAAATCAAAATTCATATGGAAGAATACGTTAACTCTTGGGGAACTAATGACATGAGGAAATGTCCTTTTTGATTCAACAGACCAAGTGAATGAATGAAAGATGTGTTTTTCCTTTAAAAAGAAAGAATGAGGGGGGGAGCGCCTGGGTGGCTCAATGGGTTAAGCCTCTGCCTTCAGCTCAGGTTATGATCTCAGGGTCCTGGAATCGAGTCCCACATTGGGCTCTCTGCTCAGCAGGGAGCCTGCTTCCCTCTCTCTCTCTCTGCCTGCCTCTCTGCCTACTTGTGACCTATGTCTGTTAAATAAATAAATAAAATCTTAAAAAAAAAAAGAAGGAAAGGTTCAGGTGTAAGATTATATTTTGATATTAAACATATTCATATGTAGTGCTTTTAGCTGTGTTTAAATGAGTTAATACTCTTCCCCAAAGCTTTCAGAAGTTTCTCATATAATTAAATTTTTTTCTGTAAATGTAGAAATATACAAGTTAGTTGCTTAAGCTAGATTCAGTAAAATGTCTTAAATTTTTTTAAAAGTTTAACTGCATTAAAGCTTAAACATTAATATTTATTAAGAGAACTTTTATAAGTCCTCTTTGCTTTAGAAACCAACAGTTGTGTTTAGATGATACTTTATACTTCACAGTTACTTTCAACTTAAAACAAAGCTCTCATGTAGTGGTTAAACGTACTTTTTTTCATCCTCAGTATAGTGACCTTAAATCATTTTCATTATGAAGTTGTAAATGTTCTTTCAAGGATTCAGAGAATAAAGGAGAAACAAGACTGACTTCTTTAAGAGGTCTTGTTTCAAATTTCTTAGAAAGTCACGAGTGAATTTATTTTTAATTTTACATGTTCTAAAATAGATTCAAAACCATCAATAGGAACACCTAGGACAAAATCCAAACCTCCCTATAATACTTGCATCGTTTGCATCATTCTGTTACAAATGCATTATATTTTTACATTTTTAATGTATCTCAATGGTTAGATTTGGGATAATATCCATATATTGTCAACTTATACAGACCTTGTTGTAAAACAAACTCACAGGTCTCTTAAGGTAGTTGAATTTATAACAAATTCATACATCTTTTGGTGAGAATAAAATGATCACAGAGGTTTATTCCCGAAAAAAATTCTAAACAATTTAAATGGTTTTATACTATGTCAGGCTTGAAAACTTTTTATGTCCTTTATCTACTTTATGAGTTGATATATGATCATCAATTAATGAAGTCATTTTTATGATAATAAAATGTCATCATTAGAACTATGGTATTCTAGTCTAACCATTTTCTAAAGAATACGATTGGGGCATTTTAGGTAGTTAAATATTAAAATAATCTAATTGAAAATGAGACTTTGAAATTATTCATTTTGATTGACAAACTGCAGAAAATGGCTTTGTTTCATAAGTACATTTCTATCACTCAATTTTTATAGTTATTACTAGTATTTCCAGGAAAAAAAGGGCAAAATCAATATTGTCTTTGTTTTACTTAACTAGTAAATAGGATGATGTCTGGCTCTCTGTGTTTCAGATGCATCTGTTATTACTTTATCTACTTTAATCAAATTCCTCCAGTCATCATGCCTTCATGTAGGAAAGGCCTTCAGTTACAGATTGTTGCACAGTTTCACCTTCCCCTTGTCACTGAAGAACAGTGTTCCTTTTGAATCAAAGAAACATACTTCTGTCACAAATTTTTTATAGTTACAGAAAGTACCTGGCCATGAAACATTAATTTATCAAGAAGACTGATCATAGGACCTCGTGGACTAAATGAAAGCCCAAGAATACCGTATTAGGATAGCCACCATCACACGTGGAATCCAATGTTCCAATGGTCTGAGGAAGAACTTCTGTCTTTACTCCATTGATGAAGAAACAGAAGCTCAGATGGGCTATCAGACTTGCGCACAATCACTCAGATGAAAAAGTGAACTCTACTTTACGTCTTTTGATTGCAAGTAGGGTATTCTTTCAACTACAAGGTATTTATTACCAGCTTGCAAGGATAATAAAAATTAACTCCAGCCTCCATTATTAGAAAAAGATGTGTCCTATATCCATAGACAAGTGTCTACCAGCTGACTCTGATGGAAAAACCTTAGCAATTGCTTCCCCATGATTAGTTAAGTTTAATTTGGTTCACTCAGGATTTTGTTTTTGTGTTTCACTTTGTCTTGTAACTCTCACATGATGTAAGATCTGGCTTCTCTACACAGTATGGGACAATGCTATAGTTGAAATCTACCATCAGGAAATACTAACTTTAGATGAGTATTTCTTTCTTTCTTTTTTTTTTTTTTATTAAAGATGTTTTGTTCCACTTTTGTCTTTAGATCTGTGTATTTAATGTACACTGTTCTGAAGAATCCTAGCCCTCTTCCCCAGGAAGTTTCCTTAAATTATCTTTACTGTTACATAAATGTTTCTTTCCTAAAAACATCTAACACCTTTTCTTGATAGAGAACAGGTGGATGGGGAAGGAGGAGGTGAGGAGGGCAGAAAATACTATTTTCACCTTGGTTTGCTCTAAATAAATATCATGACTATCCTATTTGATTTCTTTAATCTTCTTGCTCTGAGGAATAAATTTAAGATATAAGCAAATACATATAAAAAGTTGGCAAGAGGTGAAATAACAGAAAACTTCTTTGTAAGATCTTTTTTGTGTGTGTCAATTGCTTTTGAGAAATAACAAAAAACTCAAAATGCTAGTTAATATTGTAGCTTTGAAATATGTGGAAAATATTTACTGTAACTTCAGAGATGAAGATCCAGAATTGTATTTCCATTCTAATTTGAGCAGACAAAGCATTAAAATAAAACCTTTTCATTGAAATTAAATATATATATATATATAAAATTAGTAAATATACTGTTTTAGTCTTTTAAGCTTTTACCAATTATTTTCAATTATTCTGTGGTAAGTAAAATAATGCTTCCCTCATCAAAGAAGTCCAAGTTCTAATCACCAGAACCTGTGGATATGTAACCTTACATTACAAAGGGATTTTGAAGGTGTGATCAAATTAAGGATTAAGGTGCAGCTGAGAGGCTGTGTTGGTCAAGGATGGTCAGTTGTATCAGGACAATGGGGCAAAAAGCACCTCTACCAGTGAGAACTGACAGAAGTAAGTAAAGACTAGACAGGGAGGAAACAAAGGCCCAAAGGTGAGAAGAGGGGATAGTTGTATATTAAGACTCAATCAGACCAAAGAGAAAGTATGAAGAGTAAGAGATCAAGAAAGCTGGAAGGCTGAGGCCCCAGTTTAGGACATTGGATCATCCTCTGAAATCCCCTGAAGAAGGTCCTTCACAGAATCTGTCCCTGTCAACTTTTACATTTTCATTTTTCCTATCAGTTCTCACTACCTCTCTGCTTAAGGAAACCAAATTTAAATATATATCCCAATGGCCTCTCTATAGCATTCTTTAAACTGTGAGATTTGATTTTGTTCTCTCTTTTACTCAGACCAAAGGGCTTTATTGCTAAAAACATTTAATCATAAAATGACTAAAAAGTATAAACCTTGAAAACAAAACTAAAGTAAGCGTCCTTTCCCTCAATTAATCACAAAATTCAAAAAAAGGAAAACCAAAACCAGAATGATACATCAAGTGACTAAAAGCAAGGGAAAATATGACAAGTAAGCAAGTTATTTTAGGAAAAGTGTCATAACTTTAAAGTCTTTACTAACACTGTAGCCCTAACTTCTACCTAATCTTATTATTAAATACATTTAATAGAAGTACATGAGTTAGCATCAAAGTTCCAGACATTTACTAAACATTTTCATGTCCGTGAGTAAAGCTAGAATTTTAGGAAGGTTAAAGAGCAGCACGTGAATAAGTCTTTCAAACAAGAACAGGATATTTCAAATTCTCAATGTAAACATTTTAGGATATTCAACCAACATAAACCAGACCATATAAAAATGTGCTTACAGCAGATAACAACCTCAATGTGTTCTTCCCCTAAAAATCCAATATTGTCATGTGAGAATAAATTATTCTTCCCATCCTTATCGTATTGTCTTGTCCAAACCTGGGAGCTCATTTCAAAGTAAATTTCCAAAAGGAACACAAGTATAGATATATAAGGTGGCTTGCTTTCAGAAAGCAGCTCAAGTAATAATGTCAACCAGATTCTCTTGCATCTGACCAAGGGGTTTGTTTGGTATTTTATTTTGATTTTTTTCTTTCTCTTATACATTCTTCTTCTTAGAAGAACTACTATTTGTGGCAAAGTCAACTTGGCCCTTACCACAAGTTGCTAATGACTGAACTGGTATCCTGATATCTGAGAAGTCATTTGCTGTCACATATCTATCATCAACCCTTCAGAAGAGTTACAGAGTATGATGCCTTATTAAGACTTGGCCAAGTTAGGGTAGAGTTTCAATCCTATTGAACTCTATATGCGCATAGGGAAAAATGTGATTGTTTTGTAGCCTATAAATATATTGCTAACTCTAGCAAGCGACAAGACATCTCACTCCAGAAAGTCAAATGCTGCAATGTGTCACTTTCAAATTTCTCCCGCTGGTCCCAGGAAAATAGGTACATATTTCAAATAAAGTTATTTAAAGTGATTCTGGTATACAGACACCCACGTCCTCCAGAGTTAAATCTCTCAGTTAGACTGTCTCCAGTCAATCTGACCACTTCAACCTGACAGGCAAGCCAGTCAAATAAGCAGTCACAGTGGGCCAAAAATCTGTCAGAATGGTTTGCTTCACTGATGATTACTTTTTGACTGACTTGAGCAGTCAAGTAATCAAAACAGTCAAACCAGGTTTCCCATGTATACATAGTCTTAGCCCTTCCTGTGTTAGTAGTAGGTAGGCCTTGTTTATATATTTTAAAGGAATTTTATTAGGTTACACTGTTTAAGAGAAACAAGACAAAATGTTATGAGCAACTAGTTAGACAATTAGGGTTCTCTTCAGAGTTGGTCCTCAGCTTCAGTGCTGGGGAGAAAAGGCTCATTGGGCCTGCCAGAGAGCTACAGAAGGGGACAGGGGAAATGCAGCCAAGAGAAAAGCACCATGGAAGCAGGAAGGACCCCTATGCCCAGCTCCTAATATTTTTTGGTTAGAGGACTGAGACCTGCGTCCTGACAAAGACTGGGTTAGTTTTACTTTTGGAGACAAAATAAATTAAAACACTTAGAAAGAAACCAATGTAGGGTTAGTCACATAGATGTCATTGTTGACGGGTTTTCCATTTTAGTGTGACTAGACATTCTTGTCAAAAGAAGGATAAGCTTTAAGAATCTCCTTAATTAATTTTAAAGTGGAGGTGAAGGCAATTTAATTTCTCAGCTTGCACGATGACAACTTAAAATTACCGTCTGATGTTTCAAAAGCACTGTTAGAGAAGCAGTTGGAATTACAGGTTTTGGAATCAGCCTACCTGGTTTCAAACCTGGACTCCTCTCTGACAAGCTGTGTGCCAGTATTATATTCTTCCCAGTATATAAATACCCTTATCTTAAAATGGGCACAATAATATTACTCAATTCCCAGAATAGTTCTGATTACCAAATGGCAATAGGAAGAAAACACTTTCAATAGGCTAGAGTAAGGAAGACTTGCCATGGAGAGGCATCCAACGAGAGGAACAAGGTCCAGCTCAAGTTCACCAAAACTATGAGAGCATCTTATTCAAATAAATTATTTCTATAGAATACTGGACTTCTTTAATACCAGCATCTTAAGCTTTTTAAACCTTGTCCCAATTAATAGTTATATTATTTAATATCTTTATAATTTCTAGCAACAATAAGCATATGGTTAAGGTCTCTAGGTCCTCATTCTATGCTGGCATTAAGCAAGGTGCTTCACCACCACTTTCTCATTTATAACCTTGAAACTTAATGAGGTATTTCAGGTTTCCACATAAAGAAACTGAGTCTCAATCAAATTACATGACCCGTCTGGGATCAAACAACTGGTTACGACAGAGCTGGTTTTGAAACTTAACCATCCTTAAAACCTATGCTCATTCAAATAGGTCATAAGTGACCTATAGTGTAACAACTATCTAATTAAGAACAACATATTTCTGGTTCTTCCAGAAAAGAAAAGTAGTTGATACTGAAGATTTGGGACTTCCTAAAGAGAAACGTTTGTCTATTGGGCCTCTGAAGGTAGTGCAAGTAAACACTGACTTATCCAGAGCTCATGTTCTTTCCCTTTTCTATACTGCCGCTTTGGGTTTCAGAACAATAAAACAAAATGTCTGGAATACAAAATTCATCTATTCCAGAGAACTTAGAGCTGGGCAGCATTTCAAAGACTGGTTGAGTCATCAAACACAAAATAAAATGTCTTATTAATTGAAAATGGCTGGAATGTCAATTAATAAGCTGAAAACTGAGCAACAGTTGTGACATCAAGACCATTTCATGCTGTTTTCTTGGGTGATTTTTCTGTCATTGATAGAAGGAGTAATCTCAGATGATAATGTGCACAAAAGTCTTTAGACTCTGAAGGAGCATGAATGAATGATACTTCTGGGAAGAGCCCAGGCTTCTAGCTAAAACTCAACATAGGAGGGTGCAATCCAACATACAGGATTAATATCTCAGGAGACTTGCCCGAGGTCAATTCATCTCTCTGTGATGCCTTATCCTCTAGATGGAAATAAAAACAGTGAACTCTCTTAAATGTGCCCTACGGTCTGATTAAAGATTGAAAAGGTCTCTAAAAATCCACAGCACTCCCAGGGAAAAATGCTAAATATCATTATAATTATTACACCAAATGCCATAATTTGGTCTCCTCAGATTCCCTTTTTATGTAGATTCCATCACACTCTGACTTTTGACTTTTTGCCTCTCTGACCAAATCTCCAATGACAAAGCAAAGGGAAATGTTGAGGCAATTAGTGGGAAATGGAAGCAATTAATTCCCTTTTTTAGTGGAGACCTGGCCTCTGTGAACCAGTTTAACCAAAAATAATCAATGACCTTTCTCTGACCAAACTGAAGGAAATCTACTTGATATTTGTCACTGGTTATCCATCTACTGCTTCAACATTAATGAGTCTTTTCACTTTGCCCCTTTCTTTTATGAAATAGAGCCATCTATTCTGGTCCCTTGTTACCTCTGCAACTGCTATTTTTGCAAATCTAATACGGTCAAAGACCTCGTTATCCATGTATAAGCCTGGAAACCATTTTTAGCATAGCATGGTTTCTGATTTCCCCCAACCTTTCTCCCTTGAACTGTTTCCCCTTCTCTGCAATAAAGGTGGGATTTTGTTCAAAATGAATGAAATAGAACAACAAAGAAAGTTTAAATCTAAAAGTGATAAAAAAAAAAAGATTATATAATTTGCTTGTGTCTAAGCACCTAGCAGATCTAGAACCAAGTCGCTGCCCCATCACTTACTCATTGATTACCTTGGCAAAGTTATCTATCTTCTAAAAAATCTCATTTTTTTGCTTCTGAACAATGGAAATAAGAGCACTTGCCTCAAGGGTATTTTCAGGTTCAAATGAGGTGATACATGCAAAGCCTTTTGCACCGGATGAGAGCCCGATCAGTGTTAACTTTTATCAACTGGAGAAGAGAAGAGTCTAGGTATATAGCTGCTTTTGATATTCATGAAAACTCTTCTAAGATGACTGCTACTCAAGTAGGAGTAGTTAACAGTCACTGTTTCCTTTTTATCCCAAATTAGAGAACTTACTATTTTAGCTTATGCATTTATTTTATAAATTCTTTCCTTCTAGCATATTCTGGAATATCTTTGCTTACTATTTTGTTGTTGTTGTTTATTTTTGTCTTGAAAGAAATACATCGTAAGCAAATGGTCAGAAATTTTGTCATACATTTCACTGGGTGTCCTCAGTAAGGTTGAATATAAATGAATTTAGATACTACTTAGTACAACCAGTATTTCATATTGAAACAAACACAAATGTGAGTGAATTGGCACTATCTCCCCAGGAAATATGGAAAAACAGAAATGACCTATGAAGAAAGGCAAATTAAAAGTTACCTCCCAAATTATCCAGAGTTGCTTCATGCTCTAGTTCATTTTGCTCTGAGAGCTCTGTCCTAAGTTTGAGTCCTCTGAGCCTGTATTTAAGAAAGGATACTGAGGGGGGGATAAAGGGCCAGAAATACAAGATAGTAGTCCATGGTTATGTTTTATGCTCTTAATATCTGTCAGAAATGTGAGATCAAAGATCCCATAGGGAGAAGAAGAGAGGTCCTCCCTTTGGCTCCGACCTAGATTTCCAATCTTAGAGTTCCCACATCCAATCTAAGTTTGAAATCCCAGGAGTGAATCCAGAGCTACTCTTCAGGCACTGAAGACCTAAACTTTACTACCACCAGACCCCTTGTCCTTCACATTCAGTCCCAGCCCTAGCCCTTCACTCTCCACATCAGATATTAATTCAACTTAGAATACTCAGAAAACCCACCCCCTCCACACACACACTTATTCAAAGTCACATGGCAAGTTAGAAGCAAATGCTGAACTCTAACTTCCCATTTCAGTGTGTTCTACCAACACTAAACCAAGCAACCACAAAGAAATCACTGAGTCACTTGCAAATATTGGCCTGGCCCACTGGTTTGGGAGCTAATCCATGTTCAATTTCAGTGGTTATTTCTATAGTGGAAAATGACACAGTCAACCACCTTTGATTTTCTTATAAAGTAGGTTCTGTCATATTTTTAGCAAAGCACTTGCCTTCTGTTCTTGCCAGAGGTGCAACCACTTTGCAAAGTGTTATGCAGAGGCACATACTTGTCCTTTTTCTCTTAAAGCAGATACAGGGGCACTATATAAACAAAATCTAAAACTAATGGCTCTAGTCTTTCATCCCCCCAAACTGTGTTCCAAATGGCCAGAGATATCCAGCTAAAACACAATCAGATCAAGCTACTCCTCTTGTTAAAATCCTAAAACCCTTAAAAGCATAGTTATGGTCTGCCCCCATCTTAACTCTCCAGCCCTACTTTATGTTATTCCCCACAATGATCGCAAGCTCTAATCAAAGACCCCTGGATGTGCCATGCTTTTCACAACTCTGCACATGCTAGTCTTTTTGTCTGATGCCTTTCTCCTATCCTTTGCCTGCCTAAAGAATAGCTAATTATTTTTCAAGGGTTCTTTGAACCCTTCCCAAACCCCCAGACTCATAGGAAATTGATATATACTTTTTAAACTTGTCAGTGAGATTAATTGTTGAAATGCCTCAAATACTCATTGGCAGGTACCCTATCTTAGGCATCTTTAGCATCCTTAAAAACTATTGTTGCACCTGGTACAATCCTCTACTTATATACCTTCAACTTAACCATAGATATTAACTAAGTTATCACTGAAGACAAAATTATACATTTTCTACCTTCTCCAGAAGACAGTGTCATCAGTCATCTCACTGGGCAGACTCACCCACTGGTTTGTTCCTACTGTAAGAGTGGATCCACTCTAATAGTGGATATTCCCAGTGTTTTCCAAACACTATAACCCTACATGACCACAACATGTCAAAAGTCTAATAAGGAAAAAAAAAAATGGTTGTTTGCAATAAAAACAACAATAGATGTTTTATAATTTGAGAGCAGAGAGAAAGTAAAGAAGGTTGAATATACTTATGGGAAAAAGTCTTGAATTGTAGATCTAATTCTGATGGAAAGAGCAAATCATCCATCATGTGAAAAGAGCCTTGCATATGTGAAGGATAAACATAAGCTACAGAAGCGAGAAAGCGAATTGTCTAAATGGAGAGAAACATTTGCAAGTATGACCAAAGGATTAATGCCCTTTTGGCCCAAGAGTAATTAAGAGGAAGCCTAAAAGTTTACCGGAACTTAAAGTCTGATGGTAAAAAATGCTGCTGACAAAATTTCTATTGCAGACCTCGGGTTGTTCAATAGGTTCAGATCCTTTTGAGTCTGTACAAGATCAAAGGGAGTAGAGATTATAAACATCTTAGCTGCTGAGATACTCCTTGCAGACACCAGCTGAGATCATGGCCTGTCTGTAGACAGGTTTTCAAAGTAGTAGGTACTGGTCTAGATTTTGGTGGGAGTAGGGAAAGATGGTGGATAGAATGAGTTTTTGGCAAAGGGAAGTTAAAAGGACAGAGCAAAATATTTGATTGAAGAGAGAGAGAGAGAGGCCTGGCTCAAATTCTTATTTGGATGGAAATAAATCTCAGCAAGCTGAATATCTTTCAGAACTTAATTTGTTCATGTGCATATGAACTTCTGTATTGGAAACATGTTCATAAAATAAGAAATTTTAAAAAAGGAGATTATGCTGAGTGAAATAAGTCAAGCAGAGAGAGTCAATTATCATATGGTTTCACTCATTTGTGGAGCATAACCAATAGCATGGAGGACAAGGGGCGTTAGAGAGGAGTAGGGAATTTGGGTAAATTGGAAGGGGAGGTGAATCATGAGAGACTATGCACTCTGAAAAACAGTCTGAGGGGTTTGAAGTGGCGGGGGGGGGGGGGGTGGGAGGTTGTGGTACCAGGTGGTGGGTATTATAGAGGGCACGGCTTGCATGGAGCACTGGGTGTGGTGAAAAAATAATGAATACTGTTTTTCTTAAAATAAATAAATTGGAGAAAAAAAAAAAAAGAAAAGAAAAAAAGGAATAAAAGGGAGGGATAGAAGGATTTTCTGGCCCAGTAGAAAAATCCAGAAAATGAATCATATTGTGTGCTAGTATGTAGGTGAAGGAGAAGTCTTTCAGAAAAGGTAAGAAATTATTTGTAGATACTCTTCCATGGTAACTCCTGGGAATGAACATCAGGGAACATAAGAAACCTTATTAAAACTCAATTTCTACTTCCTAGATTTATTTCCTTCTTGCTTTTTTTTTTTTTTTAGTCCTATTTTATGAAATCTCACTTAGTCTTCAAACCTGAAGAGAGAAAAAGAAAAACAGCAACCTAATGCATCTTTTAGATCATTAGGTCCAACCTTTCATTGTGTCTTGAGAGCAATTACAACATCAGTAACAAGGGCTTTCTTTCCTTAACCAATCTGTTCTTTAAACTGGTTCCCTAAGGAAATTCTACAACCTACCTTACTATTTCACTTTTCAATAATACAGATTCCCCCAATTTTCTGACATTTAACTTAAACTACCTGTAATACATTTTCATACCATTCTTCTTCTTTTTTCTTTTTTTTTTTTTTTTTTTTTTTTTTTTTTTTTTTGCTGATGAGTAAGCCGCCAGACTTCCCATGCTCCAATGAATACACTTTAATAGAATCACATAATTATGTATTCACTAAGCTCTCACAGGCAAAGTGATGTCTGCCAAATCTTTGATATGTCTCCAAATACCTGCACCCCAGCCCACAGACTCCTTAATGGGCTGGTAATTCACACCTCTATAAAATAAATAGTATACAGTAGTTTCTTGCTACTCATTTTTCCTATAAGACTGTTGTTAAGCTCTCCCCTCATAGCTTGTGTTTTTGAAGACACTTGTGGTTCTTCATGCTTTCCTCACACATCTTCAGCTCTATGCTTCACAGACTCTTCCTACTGATCTTAGTAAACACAATCCGAAAACCTGAGGAGGCACTATATGCTACATTTTACATTTGTTTCGTTTACCAAATAGCATAAAATTTGCAGTCTGCTATTAGTAAACTTCACCTCTTTAGATCTCGTATCTCTCTGGTGCTTAATTCAGTATTTCTTACTAAAAGAGTTACATTTATCTCTGTAAAGAATCTGGCATGCCGAACTGACTTCAGATAATTTGATTTGTACATTGATTTCCAAAGAGTTGAATGATTGCATTTCCACATGTATAATTATGATTATTATTATACCAATATCTATCATCATCCCCTTTGAATCATATTTCATTAGTTTATTTGAAGTGATTGTGTAAGAATATTACATTTCTTTCAGTTTTTCCTTTCCTATTTCTTCTTTTTGACGATTCAAACCACTGTTCTCAAAATTGTTTTCTACTTCCACTGTGTTAATTACTACAGTTTGTGAAAATTTCATTTATGCTAGATATTTACATCATGTTTTAATGTCTATAATTATTTTGGTTGTTTAGAACTTATTACAAACCCTGTGCCATAGTCATTAAAATTCAGCTGACGCTTAAGAAACGTTTTTCAGCTCGTTTCATTTTTGACATGAGCTCCAAGTTTCAGTTCAACAAAATATACTCATGCATTTAACTGTTCTACTGCTTTGTAATGAAACTGAAAATTTTAAAAATAATATTAATAATCAAAACCATAAAAATAGACAACATGGAAATTACATATATTCCATTTGTTTTAATAGCGAAAAAAGATCTTGTATTCTCAAAATGGAGATCACAAATTTGGCCTCTTCAAGGTAGTTTCCACCAAAAAAGTGAAAGATTTAGTATTCATTAAAAAATGACTTGAAAATATAAAGCTACACTTAGATTCATCTAGAAGAGAAGTAAAGCAGAATGGTCTAAATAATTTTGATAAGAAATTCCCATTCTGTTTCACTTTGCTTTGTTGACACAGTCTCTGAATAGGAAGAGGTTATTTTGGTGTCAATGTTAAATGAAGTTTCCTGTAAATAAGTTACTAATTAAGCTACTTGGGATGAATTAAAGATTACTTCAGGTTTATTTTTTTTCTCAAAATGTCTATTTCCAATGAAACATTTAAGGAAATATTGAAAATATGGGATTATAATTCACAGGAACAAATATGTAAGAAATAGATGTGTACATATGTGTGTAAACAGATACATGATCTTCAGATCCCTACCACAACTCTACTAATTATAACAATTGAAAACTTTACTACGAAAAGTCATTGCTTTGAAATATTTGACATCTCCTATACAAACTTTTCAGATCCAAATCTTCATTTAAAAAACCAGAATAAGTTTTAATCCTGGAAAAATAACATACACTAAAGTACTATGTGGTGTTAACTCACCTATGAACAGAACTCATATTTTCTTACTGTCAAAAGCCAATAAAATATATATTGCTAAAATATAAACAGAAATTAACATTTACTCATAAAATAACATATAAGATGCAATAAAATGTTAAATCAGTACAATTTAGTAAATATATAAGAAATTAAACTGGAAGAAGAAATTTCTTTGGTTATCATGAACTAAAACAGTGATTTCTAATCTTGATTAAAAATAAGACATTAATAAAGTTTCAGATATATTTTACCTAGATTATAGCAAATCACAGCTCATGATACCTAATGATCACACAAGATGAAACCATAAATATAAACAAGGCACACATATCAAAGTAAAATAAGTATTGATTAGACTTGTCTTCACAGTTTGTTTAAAGTACAGAAAATTAACCTGCCAGTTTAGTTACCTACCAGAAGTGATTGGATTCTACCAGTGTTATCACCTCTACAAACAGCACCAAATTATCATCCCTCTTCCCATAACATAAGCAGCATGCCAAAAGAGACAACCAGAGTAAATGATCTGATCATGAATAATGAACAGTTAGGGCTGGTTGGAATCCACTTAGTTGAGGAAAGAGAAAAGAGAAGTGGCTCATTAGGGCATTTCCTGAAACTTGGTTGGAATTTCAGTTAAGGAAGAAGAAATGACACAGCAGTTTCAAGTAGGGGGGACTTCCTTTCTTTATCTGAAATATGCTACCAATTTGAGAAACAGCACTCCAAAAAAACTACTCTACAGTAAGGTGGTCACAGTAAAAGCTCTCCTTGAGCCCATTATTGCCCTGTAATTAACATTTCTTCCTAGCATATACACGAGTAACACACGGCTGTTATCAAAATGGACTAAGATCCCACATCTATTGCAACATGTTAAGTTTCACAGTTAACAGTTCTTCAACAAACTGCCCTGTCCTAATTTTCAGGTTTTAAGAATTGCAGTTTTGTTTAGAGCACTAATAGATTTTGAGTTTTTGCGTAAGGCCATCAAATTTCCCATATATCATATAATCACATTTACCTTAAATATGATTTTGCACACAGTGACTCCAAGTTAATTTTCATCTTCTCCAAGAATATTTTATTTTCCTATGTTGGTGGAAGATATATAATCCAGCTTATAAGATTTCTAGTAATTTTTTTTTCATATTCCAGTGTGATCTGTATTTTTAAGGAAGATGAGCACTGGTTACTTACTGCCTTTACAAATGAAATTTTCAAAAGGTTTCTTTTTATGTATTAGTTATCTGCATGAACTTAAAAATCTAAAGATGCAACTTTGTTCCCACACTATAATTTGTACTGAGAAAATCTACACTTATTCTATAAACTTATACCAGTTGCTTACTTTATCTAAATCTTTATTTTAAAACAATATATGAAGTAAAGCATTCCCACTAATTACTGAAGTTTAATGCAAAGGTTACATTCAGATTTCTCTTTCTGAATTTCTCTTTTCTCTTTCTGCTTTGAAAATTCATGCAATTAAATTGACATTTATGTTTTTCAAGGAGTAGAAGTTATGTGAAAATATCTCAGCACTTTATATCTTGCTTGAAGAACCGTAAAATTATTAGGAAAAAGTTCTCTTGTTGTCAGTAGCAGTTTGGAGTCATCTTACGTTTTCCAATGATGTTATCATACATTTAAATCTCTGAGGCGATAGGAAGGAGTAAGTATTTAATTTAGAATAAAACTCACTTAGATTCATATTATAAATAAAAAAATAAGATGGATAAGAGACATTGTTAAGAAAGAGAAACACTTAGGGCTTTAATTCATATGAGAAACTAGTTAGAATTGAATTACAGTTTAAAATTCATTTTTGTGATTCAGAGGGTAAGGTTTGAAGCTGTATTACCATATGAGCATACATTTTGGTTTTGAAAAGTTGTAAATGCACACATGACTATATACGCCTGAAGAAACTGTTTATCTCTTTAAGAGGTCCAACAGAAGAGTTACATTAAAAAAATATATTTTTACCTATAGTTCCTATACTTTATGTAATATTTTGGATTAAAATATAATGTTAATGTAAAAAATTAGGTTATACATCAAAACATTTAGGGATAGCATACTGCGTGTGTGATACTGTAGTATGAAGAACACATGGGGCGCCTGGGTTCCTCAGTGGTTAAGCTTCCAACTCTTGATTATGGCTCAGATCATGATCTCAGGGTGGAGCAATCAAGTACGGAGCCCCTCCTAGAGCCCCGCAGCTGTGCTCAGAGCAGAGCCTGCCTGTCCCTTTCCCTCTTGCTTCCCCCGCCCCCAGCGCTCATTCTCTCTCTAACTAACTAAATGAATAAATAAAATCCTTAAAAAAAAAAAAAAAAAAAATCCATGTTTGGGGTCCACCCCTAGTTACTGATAACAGTGAGCCAAGCATCTTTTCAAATTCATAGTAAGTCCCTTTCACAGGCCTTTATGTTAATGAGGTAACTTGGTGGGCCCCTAAATAGCTTCAGGTGGGGGCTGCTTGCCACAGGAACGAACCATGTGATTAAAGGGTTATCTTTCTAAGTCACAGATTCCATCATTTTCTTTTCCTTACTTACAACCCTCAGAAACTTCCTATTGCTTGAACTTGGAATCCGAATTCTCTAAAATAGCTTACAAAAGTCTTCACAATCCAGTCTGAGTCTGGACTTCAAGCTTTATTAGAAACATCCTCCTATCCTTCTGCTTAGAATGTCTTGCTGCAAGATCTCCTTTTTTTCAAAGTATAGATCATATCTGACCTTCGGTTTAAGGTATTCTTTTGAAAGACAGTGAAAGAAAGAAAGTGTACTTGTGTGTATGTGTGAACAGATGGAACTTTACACATTTTTCTATGATGTTATGTCAATATAGTTTAATACCAAATATATTTATAAGTTCTATATAATATCCTTCAAAATTCTAGTTACTTTCTATGGGTATTTTTATTATTTACTAAGGATAATAAATGAAAAACAGGCAAAATATTTTTAAACTAAAAAACAGGGAGAAAGTACTTGAAAAACAAGATACTGAACACATTATAAAACTACACTAACTAAAACAGTTTACTTCTAGTATATAATAGAAAACTCAAATCTTCTGCATTTCTAGAAATTTAGTATATATTGAAGGTTGTATGTTACATTAGTAGGAAATTGATATATTCCACAACAAATACTCTAAGGATAAGTGACAATTTGTTGAGAAGAAAAGGGAAGAGAAATAGAAAGAGAGAGACTCATACCTCTATTACACCAAAAATCTAATTTTAAAACCTTAAATATTTAAACACAAAAATTTCAAAACATCACTTAGAAAAATGAGTGATTATTTTATAACTTACAGAGTAATATATCAACAAAGGACTCTCCAACATGTTTGATTACATAAATATTAAAATCTCTCTAAGAAAAGAAGCATTCTTTTATAATTTGACCAAGCAAAAACTGGGAAACTGGGTTTTTTTGTCTGTAGCCTGAAAACATATACTAGGTGGTTAATTGTCACCACTACATTATAAATGTTTAATTGTTTTCTTTTTTTGTTTTCTTACCTGAAAATGTGTTTATTGCTGGATTGGATTATAACTCTTTCTTCTTTTATTAGTAGTGATTCTAACTTGGTTTTATGACACTGAAAATTATGTAAACTACATATCTCTGACTTAACCTAGGCAGGGAGTAAAGAATATAGAATAGTTAAGCCCTCAAAATCTATCAATCACTGTTTTCAGGCTGCCTCCCAGGAAAATCAGTTCCTAGACACATCCTGCCCAACTTACACTCAAGCAAAGTGGATTCTGTCACAATGAGGGCAGCCCTCTGACAAAACTGCCATTGCAGGCTGTTGGGAGACAAGCTGTCATTCACTGAAACAGTAAGAGGTATGAGGAAGTATAGATAGAACACCAGTAGTCTCTGCTCCAAGTTATTTAGAGCTAGTGCTATCACACACTAGACAGTCTGTATTAAATACTAAGCTTTCATGTTCTTTACATTAACCTTCCCATCAAAACTAAACCCACATTTGCTCATTTATTCATTTGTTAATAAGTTTCTATTGGATGCTTACCATTTATCGGGCACTAGGATACGAAGAGAAACATGGTTCTCACCCTCAAGGAGATTAAAATCTAATAGAATTTGAAAGATAAATCACCCATGGTTAAAAATAGTTAAAAGACAGAAAAACAGTAATTTAATGGGGTAAGATTTAAAATAACAAACAAAAATAATATAAGGAATGAAAGGATTGTTTTCTTTTGTCTGATTTTTGTAGGAAAATAGGATATTGAAATAAGAAATATGATGAAAGTGGAGGATGGTGGGTTTCTAAAGTCAAACATACTTGGGGGTATTAAGGTAATCAATAGTATATAATGCCTAAGTTAAATAATGTTAGCATTAAAAATATTAACAGATCATATGGGAAAAAATCACTGCTTGCCAAATGGCAGTTAATACTTTTGGAAAGGGACTCAAGAGAGTAGCTCTACAGATCGGTAAAAAGCAGAAGAGAAGGGAGCATATTAGCCTTTCAAAAAGGAAAAACAACACATCTGTTGTTAATTCAGATTGCTTTTATAGAAGTCTTGAAGATAAAAGGTAAAAATCTTTTTAATAGAAATTGATTTTATAACTATACACCTGCAATACTGAGGATATTTACGCTCATAAATATAACTCTTTTCTTACTGACAAGTAGCTTCGTTAAAAACAATCACTACTTCACAGAAGACTTCCAATTTGATAAACACTGAAGAAACCTAGTTTCTCTCTTAAAAATAAATCAAATAAATCAAAGGAAATGATATATCTCTCCTAAGAAGTTTGGAAAGAATGTCCAATATCAATATTATGATAGAAAACAAACAAAATCAGTTGTGAGTAGGCAGAACTGAAATTTATGTCACCCATAAATAGGAATCATGCTTTTGGAGAGATTAATAATATAATTCAGTCACTTGGCAAATAATTAGCATTGATTATTTAAAATTCTGATTTCAATATCAGTTTGGGAAAATGTAAGTTAGAAAGTTAGTATCCCATGTCTTTATGTCATAACTCCGAGTTTTGCCTGAATAGTGCTTAAACAAACACCAAATGATCTTGAATTCTGATACTTGAGAACTACAGACCATTTAACAGACAAGAGTTAATCCTACTAAAATATGAACATCAAAACTTATCTAGATTTCTACTATTTTATTAGCATACAAGCAAGTATAATATTTGTAAACTTTCAAAACATAAAATTGCACTTAAGTTTTATCCTATCAGAGTTATTATGTCCTTAACCAGAAGGAACCAGTTACAAGGGCTGTGAAACAGCAGTAAAATATGCATATCATTATACAATTGCAGCAGTAGTTATTTTTTACTTTTATAAAATGCTTTCCATCTACCTCAGTGAACTTCAGAAACATTAACTCATCAATCCAACTGTATTAGCAGAAGTGCATGGACTTAATCATTGTTCCATGATAAATGGGTTAATTCTAACAAGAGAATCAAATGACATTTCCAAGTTTTTCTGTTCCCAACAACTCAGTTCTGAAGAACAAGAAGTCTCTGGAAACCTTTAAGGCAGTAATATAATTTAATTCTTCTATGATGCCAAAGGCTTTAAGATTTCCCTAGAGTTGATATTTGATCTTGATCTTGGCATACACTAGGGTATTAAACAAGAACCAGCCCTTCTGAAAATTATGTAGTAGTCAACATTTGTCTTTAACATGAAATCTCTATGTCCTTTTCCCTTTTGTCAGATAGGTACCACGATTCCTTATCATCTGCCAATTTTTCTGCTATCTAAAACTATTTTTAGAAGACTCTCTAATTCATTATCCACTTTATTCACTAAGATATAAATGACTGATAAGACTTAAAATATTCTCCCTCCCAAAAGCATTTGCATTTGGAATGTAATGAATCTTTAAGGTAAAGAAGGAAGATATATTTAAATTTGTGAAGGAATTATTACATATAAAATTCCAGAAATAAAAAATATTCCATGGAGGCTGCCATCTAATTTGAGCACTGTTATGCTCAGACTAGACAACCTATTATCCATAAAATAAATAAAAGCATAAAGCTTCTTCCTTTATAATGTTAGGATGTTTCAAGTAAGACACCATGCCCCATGATTGACATTGCAGCTCACTAGAAATTGGAAAAATGACAAGTTCTCTACAGTCTTCCAAAATCATACAGTTGCTCTGTATCAGACAGGGAAGGATAGGATATGTTGTTGAAACAAACAACTCCAGAAAACCCAGAGTGTTAAAAACAAAATGCTCTTTCATACTCTACATGTCCAGTGTGGAATAGGGGAGAGCTCTATGCCACAGTTACCATATGACCCAGCATTATGGAAACCCCAAGTCCATATATGCTTTCAATACCAGCTAGGCAGGGAAACAAGATGTGGAGAACCATATATACACATTTTTTAAGTTTCTAAAAAGTGACTAATTTCTGTTTATCATTCATTGGCTGAAGCTATCAAGGGCCATGCCTAGTTCAAAGGAAATTAACCTGCAATCCTCCTATGTGTTGATGAGAGAGAACAGGGATATTTGTTATTAGGGCCAGTGACTATAACATTCTCCTAATAGCCTTTAATATATCAACTTTTCCCAGGGAATTACTCCTCAGTGAAGGTGTGTTTTTCCTTAATGTCTCCTAAGAATTTCAGTCCACCCAGTAAGAAGCTGTGAGTTTTATTCTGAGCCATTTCACTATAAATACAAATAAGAGGAGAGACTCAGTACAGAAGAGAAGGGGAAACAGACAGATAGATGAGGATGATAATTTTGATCATCATGATTCGGAGAGGTAAGAACTAAAATAAAAACAAACTCTGTGTATAAGCATATGTGTGTTTGTCAGTATTATGATGTTTGTTCTCTATGCCAAAACACTTCCAGGATCTATCTACATGGGGGAAACTGTCATCTTTCAGAGACATTTCACAAATATATATTTTGTTACAAGCAAACATAAAGTTTTCCTGAAGAAACTATAATAGTTGCAACAATACACTTATGTTTAAAGGAAGAAAACCTGGAAAGGATAATAAGAGCAGATATTTGGAAGAAGAAAATGTAGAAATATTTTTCCATTTTTCTATTTTGAGGGTTTTTTTTTTCATTCCTTTAGAGGTTTTAAAAATGCCCATGCATGCTAAAGAATATTCAATGCACATCCCTTGTTTTAATTTATAATTTTTCATTGATATTTTCATCTATTATAAAACTATATTCTGACAAAGTAAAATAAGAAGAAACAGAAGAGGGGAGAGGTCTAGATGTGAACTGAACAAAAAGAGTAGAATAAAGTAAGGTGTAAATGATCTGTTAAAGATAATTCCTACTCTTGGTGACCACAAATGTCAATGGTATCTAAATTCACTTTGGTCAGTAGGTGCTTCATGGTATAGGAATAAAACAAAGAAAAATGAGGCTGGTAGGATTTTAATAAGGATGTCAACAAATCCCAAGGAAAATGATTACATTGGCAGGAAGAGTGTTGTTGTTGTTGTTGTTTTAATGGAATCTTTGTATCTTAGAAAGTAGCCAGCATGATTTATTCTTATTTCCTGATTTAAAAAATAAAATATAATTACATGTGTATCCTATGGGTTCAGAAGAAAGGTACCAAAATAAATATCCAAAACAGCATTTAAAATAACTTTTCCCTTAAATTTCTACAAGGACATATAAATTAGAAATTATAAATGGAAAGACTGCTATTTTAATATTGATTTTATTTTACAATTGCATTTTAAGCATTTCATTTTTATTTATTTTCTCACACCGGATTAAAAATTGATTATAATATAATGCTGAAATTGCACAGTGTTGTGGTGGTCAGCTTTGAGTGCCTGGATCAAGGACACTGAACCCAGCAAGTACAAACATGGAATCACACATCCACAACATCTAGCCACTAATATGACAATCAGTGAAAAACATCCTACACATTCCAAACTACCTTCCCAACTGCACCCTTGCCATTTGGAACCCATGCAATATGATTTAACCCAGATTTGCAATACCCCATGTTTGTGAGACTATTAGGCCAAATGGTTAAAAAATTAACTTTGAATCATTCACTTTTATTTTGACAGAGAGAGAGATTAGATATACTGCTATGGTTTAGGAAATTTAGAATCGAAGATGTTACTATGTAGAGGCTTCCTTCAAGGGAAGGTTAATAGTTACTTTCCCAAGCTACTTAGTTCCTATAGCTTGAGTATCTATCTCTTGTGAAATTTAAACAAGAAGGACCTGTTAAATCTGGTAACTGAAATATTTCTCAAACTGCAAATTACCGGGTGTGTCTAAACACATCAGTTGCACTGGATGTGAGCTCTGAATTGCCTTATCTTTCCATAGAACATTTCTATGGGTTACATTCCCCATATGATAATGTTTCTTTTTGTTTTTTGATAATCTAATGAGGAAAAAGGAGGAGAATATAAAAAGAAAAAAAAGAAATGAAAATGTAATCAACTTTTAAAATGCTAGTGAAAGTGGCAGACTATCATAAAATACAAGCCAAATACTCCTCAAATATCAGTTCTACATTCAGGTAATTTGAGTATATGGACCAAGTGTCGGGACTTGCACTAGGTGGTGGTGTTTGTATTGTAGAATACGTGACTTTTTTTTTTTTTAAAGGTAACACAGTTCAGATATTAAAAAGTTAGGAGACTGTAAAATTCAAAGCTTTGAGAAGTTTCTATGTTAAGTAAGAGAAAAAGAGAGTTGGTAAGTGTCAGTAACCATGTTGGTATATCTGAAATGTGTGACAAGTAATAGTGTGCTCAGAAGTAATTCTTTTCTCCTGTGTGTAGATCTTGCTAATCATTAGAAAACTGTACTTCATTGTCTGGTTTCAGTTCAAAGCAGGAAAAGCTGCGCTTCTAAAAACACAGGGATTTCACAGGTTTTATGTTCTCTGCCATGCTCCCCAGTTTTGGATAACAGCTCTGAAACAAAGAGAACACACACACACACACACACATAAGTAAAATGGCTGTTGGTGACTCTCACTTCTAAAAGATAGAGATTCATGATCAGACATTTCACAAAACAAGAGGCAAGTGATGTATCTCTCGCACAATATGCAGAACTACAACTGTTCATCTTCAGCTGCCAATCTGATAGGAAGCTATAAACCAGGTATTAGAGACACACAATAGGGTGACTAGAAGGAACAATAGTGAAAGTGGTGCCTAGTAACCTTAATTTTAAAGAAAAGAAAAAACAGGTAAAAGTATCAGGCACAATAGTTAGGTTTTAGATGTCTATATTATCAATTCACAGAGTATAGGAAGCAAAGTGAAAATGACATTTTAGCACAATGAGATAAATGCGATCCTACAGGTACCACTGACAGTCGGTAGAGTAGCATTCTTTTCTAGAATAGAACCACAAATGAACATGCTTGGTTACAAAAAAATATACATAATACAGCCTAAGCACTAGAAGTATGGCACTGCATATGAAGGAACAACTAAATGGGTTACATGGGCTCAGGGAAACATTCACAATGTAGACGACCTGATAAAAAGAAATGCTATGAGATGGATACCACCTGATATCAAAAGTAAATTTGGAGTTCTTTAACAAATATTATTTAATTCTGAATATTAGGAGTTTTTAAAAATTTTTCCCGCTTTATTGAAGCGTGATGAAATAATTTAACTATGTGTGTTTAAAATGTACAACGTGATGATTTTATATACTTACATAGCGAAATAATTACCACGATCAAGATCATTAACACACCCATCAACTCACAGTCAATCCTTTTTTTATAGTGAAAACAAGACATACTCTGAACAAATTTCAAGTATACAAAACTGTATTATTAACTATAGTCTAACTGAAAGCAGAAGTTCATAATTAAATGGACAATGCTAAGTTCATTATTAATTTGCTAAAAGTTCATCTGTATAGGAGTATAAAACCTAACTAGGGATATAATGGCTTTTTGTTCAAAGTAATTAGCACAAACTGATTTGGAAGCTAGAACTAAATATTTAAAAAAAAAAAACATCAAAAAGCAAAAACACCATCCATTCCTGAATCCAGCAGAACTCAGGACATACTCAGAAGTCAGGCAGGGATGATGGGAGAAAAGAGTAAGAGTAAGTCAATGTCTAGGTCAATATGACTCTCTTCTCTCTAAATTTTGTTAATAACTCTTCATTAATTCAATGAAAAAAAGGCTGAATAAACTTTGAAACTATAAACTTGAATAACTTATTTGGGCTCCTTTTAAAAATAATGGTTATATTTCCCAGAAATCTAAAATAAACTTCCCTTACATTGAAAGAGATGGCCATAATGTGTGGGAGAACTGATCACAAATATATGTACATTTGTTGCTAAAACTTGAATCTCTTTACTTGTTAACTCAAACTGCCTTGACTTCTCATGTTTATGCAAAACAGATTTTTTTTGGAGAAAAAAAGAAAGGTACTGTAACATCAGAGGAAATCATCAAAGAACTAGTGGCAACATCTTAAGGCTTTTATCAAAGTAGTGAGGGAATGCATTAAAGCAACAATATCTGAAGCTTACATGTGATGGGACTACTAAATTTAATAGTGTATCTTATGAACATATGTGTATATAAAGATTTTTCTGTAAGAATACCCCATTCTGAAAGACTTTTTTTCCTGAGTAATAGAACATTATTCTCTCAAGACAATTCAGGAAAAAAAAATCTACCAATAGTTTATTAATAATAGATGCCTCACACTCTACAAACAGAGGACCAAAGTTTTTGAAAAACTATATGCACTGTAAGTTAAGGTTATACAAAGGGGAATAAGCTTATGAATGGAAAAGTCATTAAAAAAATCCCTCATAGAAGCCTGAGGAGAAAATGGTAGGCTAAAACATGAATTGTTAAAACTGAGTCACAGTACAGGAGGATTTAAAAAAAATAGGCATTTCTCATCTAGCAAATCTGGCCAAGCAAGCTCTGATCAAATTTGAGATATCTATTTACATTTATAAAAATGTGTTAAGAATAAAACATTTCTTATTTTCAAAGAAAAAGTATTAAAAACAACATAGTTTTACCTGTAAGTAATAGTTAAGTAGAAAAAGGAAAGGAAACCCATACAAAAATGTACTTCTAAGTATTTGAGACTGTGACCATTTGAGATGCTGCTACAGAGAAAAGTCATGGGAGGTCACCAGTGGGTTTACTCATACACTGACAAATCAAAGGTCAACTTCTCATGCATATTTGGTCATGAAAAATAAACCAAACACTCTTTGATTACTGAAGGAGAATGTATAAGTAGGATTGCTAATGCTGTTAAGGAACTCTTCTGCCTGCTATATGGGGTCTTCCCATGAACATGAACTACAAAGCCACTACCATCCAATTTCTGGGACTCTCAGTTGCTACATAATGCATAATTATTTGCTCAACAATAAAAAGGTAATCTACAATCTCTAAAATTCAATCATTTAAATTTCTGGCAGAATTAGCACCTAAGTCTTCCAATAGGAAAAATGTAAAGTTTTTCTCAGACGTTGAGAAATTGACCCTCTGAATATTAAACATAGTAGTGAGTTGACCTAAAGAAGACAAGAGTGGGATTTATTTAACAGTCTAAATTTTTTAATGCATATTCTCTATCGTGGCTAGAGCAATGGGCTACCCCATAGGCCAATAATGCATTATCCCTTCTTACCTGATATTTTAAGGTATTTGAACAAAATCTATTTAATGAGAATAAGCATTTGTTCTTAATTAGTACTAATATTATGCCTCTTTATACTCAAAACAAGAGGTTAATTACATGTTCTAAATATAAAATTAAATTGTTTGGAATTAAATTGTTTGGAATATTCTTTCCTTTCATGGGTCACTGAGAATAGATGTAACAACCTATACTTGTTTAGTTACAAAATCTTATCAGAATGGTAAGTTTATTTTCTTTGGGCTACCATATCAACAAAATGTTCTTCAGTTTATTTAGTTCTGGTGTTTTCCTCAGTTTTTGAGCAACAACCATTTGGGAAGCATATTTAAGGTTAGATAAGAAAGGGGATCACTGGCTCCTGGTAAACAGCCAGATGCTGAGTATCATTCTCTCCTATAGCATTTTAACTGCATACACCTGCTGGCTTCAGGCATCTGAGAGCTGATTGGTCTCAAGCTTGGAGGCATAATCTGTAGTTCCACTCTGAACCTGCCTATGTAAGGTGCAAAATACCCAACTGGGACAGGCCAGCATCCGTAAAGGGTTTCTCCTTTTCAAATTATTTTCCACTGAGCAGCAGTGTCTACTTCAGTGGAAAGGAAGCCAAATTTGATTTTACCAATTATGCAAGGAATTGCATAGAGGAAACCTGAGCAAATTAGCACCCTATAGCCCACGTATCCCAGTGTTGTTGTGCTGCCTAAAAACTGGCACCGTGTGATACTGTAAAGTCAGCTGGATCATAATTTAACACAGGTATAAAGGAAAGGAAAAGTTGGGCTTCTAGTAATTTATGTGAAAAATATCTCTTCCTTATTTCATGAGCTCAAAGAGAAGAGAAATTTTTTACAGCTTAATCACCACTGAACCCCACCACAAAACTTAGTGCCCAACATAAAATTAGTGCTTAATAGCTCTCTAATGAATAAATGAAATTGACAAACATATGGATGATATTCCCTGTACATTAAGTGCGACTAAAATCATCCTGTCTCCTTCCAGAAAGATGTAAGTACAAAAAAAAAAAAAAAAAAAAAGGCAAAGGATCTGGGGCAAAAAAAATCTCACAGCGATTTACATTTTTGAAGTTGTAAAAAACTATTCCCATATGTATAGACCATAAGACCTGCAAGGGAGATGAGCTATTATGCAATCTTTTGAATTTATGCCTTGAAACCTTCTTACAGAAAAGACCACTTCATTACAATAAAAACAAGAGCAAACACAGTGTTGTTAAAATCTCTGTAATTATACTGAAAACTATACAAATATGGAAAAATTAAACAATCCTATGAGGAAGTACTGATAATTCCCATATTATAGATGAGAAAATTGAGGTGTAGAGTTCAAGTAAGACACAAAGTCATATTGGAGGTAAAATTCAAGCTCAGGAAGTCTGGCTCCAGTTGAATTTTTTTTTAAGTTTATTTATATATTTTAGTAATCTCTATACCCAATGACCCCCAAGTTAAGAGTTATGTGTTCCTTCAACTGCGCCAGCCAGGTATGCCTCAAGTTGAATTCTTAATGCCATAAAACATGATTTCTAGGGATGAGATTCTCAAGTTAAACTCACAGAATAGTCCAAAAGAAATTGCCTCTTCTACAGAACCCAAGCAAATAGTATTATTGTGTGTGAATACACATCTCACAACAGTTATGCTTGTGATGCCTCATATTCAGATGCATGTGTATGTATATTTATCCGCATTAGGACATTCAGGAGGAGGAGGAAAAGGAACAGCATTAATAATACTCAAAATAGCTGCAAACATTTATTGAATGTTGACTACACACTGGGGTCAGCATTTTTCATGTATTATTGGTTTAACTCTTCCAAAAATTTTTGAGAGGTGCTACTATTTATCATCTCCTTAATCCATATTGTCAAACTAAGGACTACTTAAATTAACTTTGTGGCATGTCAGTTGCTCTTTGGAACCTCATGGAAAAGATCTGTGCTGTGGGAAGAGAGGAGCAAAAGGCTATGTCCTGAGGGACTGTCCTGGGGATGGGGTTGCTAGAGATATTAGCAGGGTGGTTTGCAGCATGTTAACTTTGATATGCCTATTAGATAGCAAAATGCAAACATACAGGAGAGCACAAATAGGGAGATTGGTCAAGATGGGTGGTGCGCGCACGGTGGGAAGATTGGTCGAGGTGGTGAGCAAGAGTCCATTCTGAGTGAAAGAAAGGAAGCCAGGGAGTGTGGACAGACTTAGGAAGTGGGAAATGGGAACTGTGGAGTTGAGAGTTTGGGGAAGCTCTCTTCTGATAGCTCCCATTTCCTAGGTGAAGACTGTAAGAACAGGGAGAGGTATTTAAGGTTGGTGAGAAAGGAGAGATTTCAAAGACAGAATGCATTTGGACATGGAACTGAATTTCTGGGCAATAGTAAAAACCAATTTGAAATTCATAGTTATTAAAGTGAAACCAAATAGCCAGTTTGTTTTGGGTTTTCTCCCCTATACTTTGTGTGGGCATGTACAGAGTATAGTTGGATTTAAATAGGATTGAGATTTTGGTAGACAAGAAAGGTGAAGAAAGAGGTGGACAAAAAATTTAAATGTGAACAAAGGCATTTTGACATTTCCAGTGGCAGTAATGTTAGTACTGGGCGCCTGAGTGGCTCAGTGGGTTAAAGCCTCTGTCTTCGGCTCAGGTCATGATCCCAGGGTTCTGGGATGGAGCCCCGCATCAGGCTCTCTGCTCTGCAGGGAGACTGCTTCCTCCTCTCTCTCTTTCTCTCTCTCTGCCTGCTTCTTCTGCCTACTTGTGCTCTCTGTCTGTCAAATAAATAAATAAAATCTTTAAAAAATAAAAAAATAATGTAAGTACCGAGGACAATAATAAAAAAAGCTAACCTGATAGTGTACACTATGTGCCAAAAAGGAACTTTTCAAAGCACATTATATAATTTATTTTTTATTCATAATCATCTTATGTGGCATGTATAACTGTTATCATTTCCATTTTATAGGTTAGCAAACTGAAGCAGAAAGATTTAGTAAATTATTGAAGGTTATAGCTAGTAAATGGTAAAGGCAGGGTTTAAGCCTTTTATTCCAGGCAGTCTGGCTGCATATAACAGTAATTCTATACTGCCATGAAGAATTGTGGAAACTATTGAATAAGGAGAGAATTACTTACGATCATGAAAGATAAAGGTAATGAAATGGTGGAAAGATCAATGAGTTGCAGGTCCCAATGGAGTAAAAAAGAATTAATGCTGCAGTTGTGGTTCTTCAATGATATGAAATAAAAAATAAGATGTGTTAGTTAGTGATGAAATTCCCGGAATTAAAAATCATGAAAGATGTGCCTATATCTGGAATGATGGGGTCTAGAATATAATCATGTAAAATGATGGTTAACATAATAGAGGAATAAAGATCAATAGGAGGAAAAAAGATCAAGGGATTAAAAGACCAAAGTATTAAAGATATTATCTAAGAGGTATTGAAATGACTGAGACAAAACCAGTTTTAGAGAGTATGACCCAGATCCAGAGAAAGACACAGATCCAGATCAGAGAATGAATGAAGAGGATCAATACTGAAATGATGATAGATGAATGGGGCCGTCCGATTTAGCAAATAAAAATACGGGATACCTAGATACATTTGAATTTCAGATAAAAATGATTTTTTTTTTTTTAGTGAAAGTATATCCCAACTATTGTGTAGGTCATAAAAACAACAACAACAAAGTATTGTTCTTCTGACACTCAGAGATAGCTGGGCATCATCTGTTTTCTCTGGCAAGCCTACTAATGGAGTCAGCATCTGAATTCAGATTTGTCCTACTCACAGATTAAGTTCCTAAACTTGATATATCTTTATCATCAGTATAATTTAAGGAAATGAATAAACAAGTTTTACCAAGTCAGAATTATGCTCCTAGTCTGCTAAATTAGAATAAATTTCATTCTATGATTTTATATTATATTATATTCATATGACTATATAAAGATATATGGCATTTTATAAAAGCAAAAGTATTTTAAAAGCACAAACTGCAATCTAAAATTTTTATCACTAGTTATATGTGTAATTAGATATCAATGGGCAGACTCCCTGATCATCTATGTTGTTAATTCAGTTTAGCGAATAAGTCCAATTATGATGACAGGAAAATAGCTATGCATTATCACAAATCATCTTTCATCTCTGACATAAATGGGAAAAGATCCCTCTCAGTAATTCCATAGTTATATTTAAAACAAATTTAGCATTGTGTTTGAAGTTGTGCTTTTAAAAGCAATAGGCCCCATAGTTTGGAATCAATGCTATAGTAATGTCTGTCATTTAAATATGGCTTTTTTTCTTTTTCCATTGCTATTTCATCCTATTTCATCTTTAATTTAAACCCTTTTTGAATTATGTAGGCAAAATCAAAAAAGATAGAAATATATGTGTATAAGAAAGAATAGAAAGCTAAATAATTCCAAAAGAATTAAACATACAAATATTTTATAATATTTGTTTTATAGTGATTTCATAGTCTATTTGGACTTTATACTGTTTTCATGTTATGGGCTTTCCCTACAAATTATATAAGCAACATAAGAAATATACGTGATTATATACTGTAAAAAGATTTATAATAAATATTTTATAAAATTAAAATGTAAAACTTTTAAAGAGATCTTATACATAAAATGTCGATTTTTCAAAGTAATATATATACATCATCCCAATGATTTCACAATTCTGTGATGAATATATTATGGCTGTAGTAATCTGTTTTGCAAATAAGAAAATCAAGAATAAACAAAAGTTTAAAATATGACTGACAAACTAATCAATTGCAGGTTTCATTCAAGGACCAGATATTCCTCTTATGTTTTTGTGATCTTTTCACTATGATGACCTACATTTCTAGGTGCTTCTATTTGGTACATACTGTACCATATTCTTTCTGTTTTCATTGATATTATAATTAGCGGTTTTTAAAGATAACTAATATCTTTATCTAACTATTGCTACATATTGTTAAACCTCACTAAAACAGTAGTAAAATATTGTTAAGAAAGCACAAACTGAATGTTACTACAGCTGACAAAGACTAACAGAGACTGGACTTACCCTCCTAATTGAAGCAACTAAAAAATGACCAAAAAATCTTGAAAAAACAACTTTCAAGAAACTGGACATGAGTCAATAAGAGAATGATGCCTGAGAGACAGGAGACATTCAAGAAAAAAGTAAGCTCAATGATTTCCCTAGTTTACTGCCATGAGAGTTTCCAGTCCCTGATACAGAGAAAGTCAACCCAAGCAGAAGCTGGCAGATTCTGTGAGTGGGGAAAGCAGAAATGAGAATATAGGGAGACTAAGGTGCCTACAGTTCTCAAGGCAGTATACTGGGAAGAAAAGAGCTCCACAGAGAAAGAACTCCAGATACCTGCAGGTATCCCTCTCAAAGTACTCATCTACATACTAAACTATGCATTTATGTGAGAAAAATAACCCAAACCAAAAAAAGGACCACATGAAATGATTAGAGCAACAGATCTTCTGAAAAGCATGATTCATAGGTATTGGGTAGAGAATTCATAAGGATCTTGCCTCAGTTATCAGGGTACTTAACCCTAGATTAGACTAGTGCTGCTCTACTCTTATCTAAACAACAACATCAACATTAACAACAACAACAACAACCCTTAAAAACATGACACAAAATTTTCAAATTCTTTCCAAGTTACTAAATTGTGTCCTAGAACAAAGCTCAAAAACATTAAGAATACAAAAATATTCAGCATCCAATAAGGTAAAATTTACAATGTCTGGGATCTGTAAAAAAAAAAAAAAATCATCGAAGATGCAAAGAAATAGAAAACACAACCCAAAGTGAGGAGAAAAATCAATTAAGAAATATTGCTCTTGGAGTGCCTTGGTGGATCAGTTGGTTAAGCATCTGTCTTAAGCTCAGGTCATCTGGGATCTAGCCCCACACTGGGTCCCCTGCTTAGTGAGGAGTCTGCTTCTCCCTCTCCCTCTGCCTTTCCCTGTGCCTGTGTTCTCCGGCTCTCTCTCTGTCAAATAAATAAATAAAAATCCTTAAGAAAAAGAAAAAAAGAAAAATCAATCTTTAAAAATAAGCGTAAAATGCCATTAAAACATTATGATAACTGTGCTGTATATTTGAGAAAATTTGGAGAGTTACATAAGCTATATAAAAAACTCAAAACAAACTTCCAGAGATGAAAACAACAATCTGTGAGATACAAAGTATGCTAGATTGAGATAACAACAGATTAGATACTGCTGAGAAAAAAAGTTTAGGAAACTCAAAGTCATAACAAAATAAACAATTCAAAAAGAAATACAGAGTAAACAAGAATAACAACAATTAAAATGAACACAGTGTCAGTTTGCTGTGGGATAACTTCAAGTAACCTAAGATAAGTGCAACTGTAATCCCCAGAGTTAGGAAGAGAGAGAGAATGGAAAAAAATATTGGGAGAAATAATGGCCAAAAACTTTTCAAATATGATAAAAAATATAAACCCATACATCCAAGAAGCTCAATTAACCCCAAGCCCTAAACATCATAGCATATATTACTAAACTGTTCAAAGCCAGTGATAAAGACAAAATCTTAAAAGCAGCCAGAGGCAGAGGAAAAACATGTTATGTACAGAGGAACAAAGGTAAAGATGACAGTAAGTTTCTGTCACTGAAGTCAGTGAAAGAACATCATTAAGACACTAAAAGATAAAAATGATAAACCCAGATTTCTAAACTCAACAAAAATATCTTTTGAAAATGAAGGTAAAATACTTTTCTAGACATACAAAATCTGAAAGATTCATTACCAGAAAATCCATACTATAAGTGTCAAAGGAAGAAAGGGACTATAAATAGTAATTTATGGGCAAATATACAAGAATTTTTTCTATTTAAATTTCTCTAAAAGATAATTGACTCTTTAAACAAAAATTATAACAATGGCAATGTGAGGTTTAAAATATCTGTAAAAGCAAAATTAATAAAAAATAACACAAGAGTGGGGAGAGGAGAAATGGAAGTCTACAATTGTGATGTTCTAATAGTACACATTGAGGTATAGTATCAACTAAGGGTAACCTGTGTTAAGTCAAAGATATAAACTATAAGCCCTAAAGTAACAATTGAAATAATTAAACAGAATTATAATGAATAAGCCATCAAAGTACATAAAACTATATTTGTTTAATTTGACTAATCTAAGAAGTAGCAGAAAAAGAGAACAAAAAATGGATGAAAAAAATGCAAATATTAAGATGATAGGTTTAAATGACCCAAACTAATAATTAATAATCTACATTAAAGGTAAATGGTCTTATTACCTGATTCAAAGTCAAAGATTGTAAAACTGCATTTTTTAAAAAGTAAGACCCAACCATATACTTCCTACAAGAAATACACTTTAAATATAAAGTAATAAATACTTTAAAAGTGAACGAATGGGGAAAAAACTATATTATACTAACACCTAGTCAAAGAATCAACTGAAGTTGGTTTCTGAGCAAAGAATATCAGCAAGGATAAAGAAGTCCATTTCATAATAATGAAAGTGTTGAGGACATAATGATTTTAAACAGTTATGCAACTAATGACAGAAATTCAAACTATATGAAGCAAAACCTGATGGAACTCCAATAAGAAATAGAAAATCTTGAAATCCTAGGATTTTTTTAAAAGATTTTATTTATTTATTGATTTAGAGAGCACCAGTGTGTGAGCTGGCGCTGGGGTGGGGTGGTAAGAACACAGGAAGAGAGAGAGAGAGAACCTCTAGCAGACTCCACGTTGAGCACAAGCCAGATGCAGGGGTCAATCCCAGGACCCTGATATGACCTGAGCCAAAATCAGGAGTTGGATTCCTAACCAACTGAGCCACCCAAGCGCCCGTGAAATCTTAGGGATTCCACCCAACCACAACAAATTCACATTGTTTTCATGTGTAGATGAAAAAATTTACCAAGATAGAACATAGTATTGGCAACAAAACAAATATTGAAGCATTTTTAAAAAATTGTGTCATACCAAGTATGTTCTCTGTAATCAAAACAGAATCAAAATAGAAAGGTCTCTGGAAAATCAAACATTTGGAACAAAACAATATACTTCTAAATAACACATAGTCAAAAAAGAAATCAAAAGAGAAACTGGGTATTTTGAACTGAATGAAAATAAAAATAAAACAGCTGAATTTATGAGATGCTGGTAAAGCAGTGCTTAGGGAAGAATTTTTAATAGCACATTTCTATATTAAAAATGAGAAATGCTTCATATCAAAGGCCTCAGATTCCACTTTTAGAAACTAGAAAAAGAGGACAGATTAAACCCAAGTAAAAGAAAGGAAATATTAAAGATCAGAATGAAAATTAATGATTAATGAAACAAAAAACTGGTTATTGAGAAAATAAATAAAACTGACAAAATTCTAGGCAGGCAGAAGAGAAAATAGAGAAAAAAATAAAAACCACCCAATAAGAAATGAAAGAGGTGGCCTTACTATATATACTAAGAGTAGTAAAATGATGATTAGTGCATATTACAAACATCTTTTTGCCAAAAAAATAAAAACTTTAAAAAATAAAATGGAAACAAATTTTAAAAGACAGAAACAAGATTTTAAGAAGAAACAGGTGATCTGAATAGCCTATATCTATTAAAGAAAAAGAAATAAAAAATTTTCCTATAAAGGAAATTCCAAGGTCAGATGGCTTCATTGATAAGGATAAAATAAGTTCTACACAAACTTTTCCAGAAAATTGAAAAGGAGGGCATCTTTTCCTATTCATTCTAGAAAGTTAGTATTACCCTGCACCAAAACCAGATTTTACAAAACAAGAAAACTACATGTCTATATGTAGTTTTACATATCTATATTTTATCTATATATATTTTACATATCTATATTTTTATGAACATAAATGAAAGAATATTAAAGAAAAATTTTGTAAATTGAATCCAGCAGTATATCACATGGAAAAAATAACATGACTTTTTGGAATTCATCCTACAAATACATGACTTAGAGACTTGAAGTACCAAACACATGAGCTAAAGTCATGAATGGAGATGCTTCTGGGACAGAGAAAATGAAGGGACAGGGTGAGGGGGTAGAACACTGATTTTTTTTAAAGGCCATGATGAACTCTTTGACTATGTATAACACTGATAAAAATGGACACCAACAAAGGATTTATATTCAGTACAGATTATAGCACATTTACCAACTATGGCATGAATTTTAAATTGATTATAAATTGATTCTTAAAACAAAGAATATTTCATCATTTGAACTTGTGACAGCTTCATCACCTATGGTATGGTGGTGGCTAAATATAGGTATCTAAACATATGTGCACATTTATGTATGGATTTGATGCAGTTGCTGGTCCCCTAGGAATTTCAGCAGGTCTTCTGCAGCACAGTTGAGACATAGTATCACATTAAAGTTACACAGCATCATCCTAAAGTGAGAAAAGGGCTTCCCAGTCAGTTTAAAAAAAGTGAATACAACCTGATTGAAGTTATTATCTTACCTCAAGAAAGAATATAGCAAACAGAAGGAGCCTTGGTCCGCAAAGTAAATAAAGTAAAATTAGAATCTTCCTGGTAAATGCTGGCAATGTTCATTCAAGGCCCACCCAGGGAAGAAGGTGCTCTGTTTACCTAACACAGCCTGATGACCCTGGTGGCTTTTCTGTGCCTAATGAAGAAATAAATTCACTCATCTTTCATTACCTGCTGCCATTAAATGTTTGAGTCACTTAACCAGTTCTTTATTCTGACTCCAGGCCCATCAGAAAGCTATAAAGATCAGATATAGTCATCAGAGGACACAAATATGTAGCAACTGAGGTAGTAGCATTTCTCATTGGAAATTATTGTAATATACATTTATTTTCATCTAGGCTAAAGTGGGTTCCTCCCTAAGGTATTAGTCAACATTTAATATGCTGGAAAATATTTTTTTTTAGTTGGTAATTCTGAGTTAGTGGTGATGAAATAGAGGATAATGTTTTTAAAACTGCTGGGGAATATGAGTCTGAGATAAAGCTAAAGAGCGACATATATTCTAATTTTAAAATACTGACTTACATTTGGGATTAAAAATTTTCTTTCTCTGAGTTGTAATGATCCTGGGAAACATTTAAAAAGCTTGAGAGCTTTTGAACTTAACTGGGGAAGTGTTAAACTAGTTCAGATAAAGGAGTTTAGCCAAATTGTAATTGTTTTCTGTGACGTTTAAAAACAATTCACTCACAAATTAAAAAAAATATATATCTGGAGCTGAATATATATATCATAGATTATTTCTACTATATAAATTGCATCTTCAGTAGCTCAAGGTTACCCTAGGAGTCTTGATAAGATAATGCAATTTGCAACTTTCTAAATTATTCCCTAAGCAGTTTACACAGTAAGAGTGTATGATCTATTAAAGTCACAGTACAATTTATATGAAAACTATAATACATCTTACCCAAGAGGTGATTTCAAGTTAAATATTGGGAATTCAATCATTCTCTCACCTAAGAACTACTTGTGTTTTAAAAAATACAATGAAAAAAAATCATGATCTTTGAGATCAGTTCGTGTAAACTGTAAAGCACATTTTAAATTAACACTTAAATTCTGATTTTTCTACTAAAATTTCTCAGATTGGAATTACTGCACATGGAATTTTATAAAGGGGACAATTAGAACAGCCCCGCTAGCCCAGAAGGAAAAGGCCATAAAACATGAGGCAGGAACTAGGAAAAACTCTATTTTTCATGGCTTACACTAAGGATTCCCCAATTTTCCACAAACTTTGGTTCACTTATTTCAGATGCTTAGGGAAGACTTATTATTCATGGATGTTTGAATGAATGCTTAATAGGTAGAATTTCAGGGAGTGTTTCAAAACAAAATGAGAATTTCAAGGAAAATGAAGCAATTTCTTTTTTATATTTTTGAGGCGGTTGAAGAGATCTGGAGGTCCCTTCTTCCCTTGCATTGTATGGCAGGATGATTACTTTTCTATATTCCTGACCCTGATCTCCCTCAACCTGGGCAAAAAACTACTTCAAGTCTGCTAAGCCTAGAAATAGTTTAAGTATTACATTAAGTACGACTTGAAAACAAACATTCAGAGAATCTGACTTTAAAAACCTAAAAGGAAAGGAGAGTAAATTGTGGGTGGACAGAATTAGATTTGTGGGAGGTAAGCAAATAGGAAAGCAAAAAGCTGAAAAATATATATTTATGTCTGAAAAATAATTAAATTGAGTTCCTGACATTAAAAAGTTCTAATAGTCTAAGCAATATGTACTAAACATTTTAGTTATAATTCTTTGAATAATTTGACTCGTTTTTGAAATAATTAACGAAGTGGGAGAAATGTCTTGTGTATAAACAGTTTATCTATGAAACAAAATTTTAATAATTTTTAACACTATCAGAAAAGAATGCTCTGCCTTCACAAGTCTTAGTAATAAACAATCTAAAAGTAAGAGACAAAAAATATATCCCAAAGTCATAAACCAACTGCAGAAAATCTCTTAGATATACCCAGATCTGAGTCCATAGTCTCTCATGGTTCATCTCCCCTTCCAATTTACCCAAGATCTTCAGTGTATGTGCAGGCTATTTCACAAAGATCCACACTCTCATTTTTACTGTAACACTTATATTTTCTAAGAATAGGTCCAAGAATAAAATATACTGAACTTAAACACTGAAATAATAAAAATAATGCAAATGCTGAACACAAAAAAACAACAGAAATAAGAACACAACTTTTGGAAATAGGAAAAACAGGTTACTATTATTTGTTAAGATGTATTAAATTTGAGGTTTGTTAACATTACATTTCTCCACACTTGATTCTTGGTTAACATGCCGAGCTCACATACATAGAAAGAGTAGTTATTCTTCAAGTTCAATGAAATAGAAACCACAGTACTGTAGAGAAGATCAACAAAGCAGTAGTTGGTTCTTTGAGATAAAAAAACCTAACGAAACAGATAAATCTCTAGAAAAATTGATCAAAAAATAGAAAAGACATAAACAATATATAAAGGAGATAAAGAAGAGACTAAAATTACAAGAGAATATAGCCAATAGTTATATGGCAATGATTTTGAAAGCAAAATTTACAATTGCCAAAAAAATACATCTTATCAGAATTGACTCAGTAAGAACCAAAGATCTTGAGTAATCCTAAAAACATATTGGACACGTACTCCCTTTTTATGTTAATGATAAAAATCTTGAAAGGAAAATTTGAAATAAAGTATTCTCTGAAATGTTGTTAGAACCTTACCTTCAGGTAAAGAGACCATTATTAATCAAGAATGTAATAGATGTCTGTCATGATTCTGAGCTATAATTTTAGATTGACATTATTTATTCATGTAGGTTTTTAGTGAGCACTGCTTCCTTTTCCAAAGAGGTCATAATTAATAATTAATCCTATACCACTAATGTGTTAATCAGTTAATCCCCACCTTTCTCCTCACTGCCCCTGCATTAGTTGATAGGTTCATGATTTCTTGTACCAAAAATTATAAAAGCTTCCAAAAAAATTTTTTTGCCAACCAAAATTAATTAATCTTTCTACTAATCAACTTAAAATATTTTTAGATGGGGTGCCTCAGTGGCTCAGTTGGTTGAGCAACTGACTCTTGGTTTTGTCTCAGAGTCATAGATCAAGCCCTGCATTTGGCTCTATCCTTAGTGGAGGGTCCTCTTGGGATTCTTTCTCTCTCTCTCTCTCTCTCTCTCTTTCCCTCTCCTTCTGCCCCTCTTTCCACTCATTCTCTCTCTCTCTAAAATAAATAACCAAATCCTTAAATAAATATATATATATATTTAGAAATTTACCTCAGATTCACAATCAAGTAATTTTAATCTATCAAGACATTTGACCATTTTTAGACTCCAGTGATTATATATAGTCTGATTCTCTCAGATATGCTTCTTTTAAAATAATATAAATAAACACATATATAATAATAGTAAAACAGTATAAGTATACATATTTATTTTGTATATACATAAAATATGCATATATAAAGCAATATAAATATATGTGTGTGAGTATACAGCTGTTTTCAAAATCCCCCAGAAAATCCAACCTAGTTAATTCTTAGCAAAATCTATAAAATTCACTATGGTTTCTTATATTAAAACATCAAGTATATTCATTTATTATTTCTCTGTCACCAGACAAATCAAAAGATCACATTAATCCCTAATGCAAACAAATGTGTCATTTGTGTTTATTTATACAAAAATACCCACCATGTCTTTATCTGAGGAAAAAAAAAGATTATTTATAAACCTAATATTTATGAATAAATATTGAACTAATAAATTCTCTCAGATCATCTAATCCAAAACTATGGTGTTAGGTATTTTAGTAGTTTGGTACTTAAGAATCTACTGTTATATCCTTAGAAAGGAGTATTATTGAATTATATGATAAATCTGAAGAAAATATAAATATAAACACATTGGAAGTGGAAAAAAAGCACATTCAATGTACACATTCTTTTTGGCAGTTGATTAGAATGTCATCTCTTAATACATATCACAATAAATACCAGGGTCTATTATATCTAAGTTGAAGTTTCAGTGAAATAATATAGTTTTAAAGTAATAAGGTTCCTCTATACCAAATTATGGAACACTCTTAGATATCTTTATCACATAGTTAAAGTCAAATTTAATAATGTAATTACCAATATTACCTTCATCATAGAAATATGAAAAAAAAAATTTTTCCAGAAATGTATTTGAAGAAATAGTTCCCAGAGAAGAGTAAGACAGAACAAAAACATAAAGGCACAAACCTCAAAATAACACACAGACACACACATACTCAGGTAATGAATGCACAAGGAAATTGACTTAAAATTTCCTCTCAGCTGAGACTGAGAATGATCTCAATTCTCTATGCAGAATGTTAAAAGAAAAAAAGGCAAGGATTCAAATGACAAAATACATTCACACACATTTAAAGCTATTTTATATGGTTATTAAACAAGAAAGGGATTTTTTTTAATAAAATATTTTTTTCTGATCAAAAAATTAACATTTTTTACTATATTTAGGTGATGCTAAAAACAGTCAACTTAATGAAAAGAGAAACACTCCCAACACAAAAAGTTTAAAATATTACTTTTAGAGTTTAGAGAGTTTCAGAAATTTAAGCTTCCCAACAGCTGTGATATAATGATATTCTATATATCAAATGAAATTAATACAAGATGAGATGGCTCTTTCATCACAGCAGGCAGACTAAAGTTTAAAAAAAACTGAATATGAATCAAGTTATTAGGTACTTAAAGGGCAACTCAGGTATGCAGCAATACAGAAATATTTATCTTGAGTTGAGATTTTAATATACTATATAATCAAAGATATTTTTAAGAAATGACATTACTTTAAGAATAATTGCTAAATTTGAAAAATAGCTCTCCTTCCTTTTCCTAAAAATTCTACTTAACTAGATATAGAAAGATTTCTTTAATCTCTTTATATTGTTTTCTATATTTATGTAAAGGATACAGTGAGAGAAATTCTGCAGTTGCCACATAATACACAAATCTTATTTTAAATAATTCTCTTATGAATGCTAATAACTTCCTATTCTGATCTAAACATCTGCTTATGATTCCTCACTGTCTAGATAATGTGCTTGAATTTTCTCAAGTTTTAATACCACATATCGAATGAGAAATCCATTTTTAGTTCTGTATGTCATAGTTTTGAGTAAAATATATAGTATTACTTACTTAGGAAATGTGTATTTTTCATAATAGAAATATATCAAGATTCTAAGAAGTGAATTTATTCATTGTTTATTTCTTTCTCAAAGATTAGCCCCCTATTCTTGTCTTTGTTGAAAACACATAAAAATATAGTTAGGACTGCATAGTTGTGTGTGTTTATGAAATAATTTCAGTTATTTTTATTTCATAGACAGAATACATTTAAAATCTTACACAAGGGATGCCTGGGTGACTCAGTTATTAGGCATCTGTCCTCGGTTCAGGTCATTATCCCAGAGCTGGGATCAAACCCCACATTGGGTTCCCTGCTCAGTGGGGAGACTGCTTCTCCCTCTCCCTCTAGATGCTATTCTGCCTGCTTGTGCTCTCTTGCTTTCTCTGTCAAGTAAATAAGTAAATAAATCTTAAAAAAAAAATAACTGCTTTAAAATCTTACACACAAAAAATATATTCCGTATGGGATACTGAAATATAGGATATACAGATCATGCTTTTGTAGTTGGACCTAAAGTTTTTTCTTAAAAAAATTTTTTCTAAAAATAAGATTTGTTACAAAATTGTTTCAGCAGACTTATAAGTGTACTGGTATATATCCATGGACCGTTAAATTTAAAATTTTAAATTCCATTTCATCAAACCACATGTTCATCTCAATAAATGTAGAGAAAGAATCACAAAATTCAACACAGTTTCATGATAAAAAGCTGTCAACAAACTAAGAATAGAAGAGCACTTCCTCAACTTGATAGAGGATATCTTTGAAAAAACAACAACAACAACAGATATCAAAAGTTGATACTTAATTAAGGACAGCTGAATGAATACTTTCCCCTTAAGATTCAGAACAAGACAAGGGTGTCTAGTCTTACCACCTCTATTCAGCATTGTCCCAGAGAGCCCAGTCAAGGCAATTAGGCAAGAAAAATAAATAAAAGGTATCCAAATTGGAAAGAAAAACTATCTCTATTTGCAAATGATACAATCTTGTACATAGAACATTCTAAGATATCCACTGAAAAAGTATTAAAATGAATGAATGATTTCAGCAAGTTTGCAGAATACAAGATCAATAAACAAAATTTTGTATGTCTATAAACTAAAATAAACAATCTGAAAAATAAAATTAAGAAAACAACCCTATTTACAATTGCATCAAAAAGAAGAAAATTCTAGGAATAAATGTAATAAAATGCAAGATATTTATCTTAACCGACAAAATGTCACTGAAAGAAAATAATGATCTAAATATTTGATGAGTTGTGCCATGGTTATGGATAGGAATATTCAATTCTGTTAAATTGAATCTGCAATACAGATTCAATAAAATTGAATTGATCTACAGATAACTTATCTACAAATTCAATGAAATCCTGATCAAAATTCCAGCAGCTGAAACTGAGAAATAGATCCTTAAATTCATATGGAAATTCAATAGATCCATAAAAACCAAAACAATTCTTAAAAAACAAAAGCTAAGTTGGAAGACTTATAGTTATCAATTTCAAAACTTATTTTAAAAGTGCAATAATCAATACAGGTGGCACTGGCCAAGGATAGACATAGATTAATGGAATAGAATTAAAAGTTCAGAAATAAACCCTTACCTTATGGTCAATTGATTTTCAACAAGGGTGTTCAGAAAATAAAACAGGAAAGAAATCTTTTCAACAATGGTGCTGAGACAACTGGATATCCACACACAGAAGAATGAAATTGAACCCTTTCCTCACACCAAACAAAAAGTTGGCCTAAAATGGGCCATAGACCTAAACATAAGAGTTAAAAGTATAAAATTCCCAGAAGAAAACATAAGAGGAAATATTTGTGTCTTTGGGTTAGGCAATGGTTTCTTGGGAATGACAGTGAAAGCTCAAGGGATGAAAGAAAAATATATATAAACAAGACTCAAAATTAAAAATGTTTGTCCTTCAGAGGACACCATCAAGAGTGCGAAAAGATAACCCACATAATGGGAGAAAATACTTGCAAATCATATACTTGGCAAAGAATTTTTATCTGAAATATAAAAGGAATTCTTATAACTCAAAAATAAAAATATAAAGAATTCTATTTAAAAACAGGCAAGGATATGAATAGATATTTCTCTAAAAAAGATATAAAAATAACCAATTAACACATGAAAAGAGGCTAAGCATCATTATTTATTAGGGAAATAAAAATCAAAACCACAATGAATTCAGCCACACTTGGATGACCATAACAAAATCATGACAAGTGTTGGAAAGAATATGAAGAAATTGGAACCTTCACATATTTCTGATGGGAATGTAAAATTGTGCAGTTACTTTGGAAAATAATTTGGCAGTTCCTTAAAATGTTAAACATAGAATTACTGTACGACCCAGTAATTCCACACCTAGGTTTATTCACCCAAATGAAGTGAAACCTTACATCTATACAAAAAACTTCTACATATATATTATAGCAGCATTATTTACAATAGCCAAAAAGTAAAAGCAACTCAAATGTCTAATTAATTAATGGATGAATAAAATGTAATATACCCATACAATGAAATATTATTTACCAATAAAAATGAAGAATGACGTTTTTATACATGCAATAATATGGATGGATTTTGAACATTACATTGAACAAAAGAAGCCAGTCACAAAAAATTGTGTATTCCATTTATATTAAGTGGTCAGAATAGGCAAAAATAGAAAGCATAGTAGTGGTAGCTCAGAGTTGAAAAAATGTGAATAAGAGGGAGTGACAGCTAATAGGTGTGATTTTTTTTTTCAGGGGAATGATGAAAACATTCTAAAATTAGATTGTGGTGTTGTTTGCATAACACTGTGAATATGCTCAAACCACTGAATTCAACATTTTAAGTGAATGAACTAAATTACATATAAATTATATATCAATGACACTATTTTTGAATGTTAATCTCATTATCTTCTTACAAAGAAATAATACATTGTATTGTCCCAAACACCAAAAAAATAGAGTTTGGGTAATTTCCTTCAACTCTATCAACTTCTTTACTTGGCAGTATCAAATCCTGTGGATTCTGTCTCAGCAATCTTTGAATCAGTTCTATTTTCTTCCATGCTCACTTGCCCCTGCCTCAGTTGAGTATGTCACCATTTATAATCTAAATAATCATAGCATCTTGCCAAAAAGTTTTTGCCGCAGGCCACCAATCTCTACTCTCTCCAGATCAGGTACTCATTGACTACACATTTGTCTTCCCAAAGTACATGTTCTTATAGATATTCCAAGTTTCCCTATAATTCCCAAAGTTAAGTCCAAAATCTTTAGCACAGATACAAAACACTTTTCAGCCTAGTCCCCGCCCAACACACACACAAAATTAACCAAATACTCTTCAACTTTCCAGTAAGTACTCAAAACTCAAGATAATCTTCCAAGCAACTTACTTTCTGCTTTTTCAACAGATATGCCCTTTAAGCCTCAGTACCTTCATATAATACATCCCCTCCATATTTCACCTTTCCTGACTTATTAATGTTTATCAGTTAAAGGACAAGTTTAAATGCTACCTTTTCTATGAAGTCCGTTAGGAGACCTTCAGGCATCTTTAATGACTCCTTTCTTCCTTGGAAAGAATTGCATTTATATACTCATTATGTTATTGAACATTACTATGTTGTTATTATCTGTTTACACATCTCTTTCTTCCAAGAGACCGTGAGATTAGTGATAATGCTTTTATTCATCCTTGATATTCCAATGTTTCTATTGCAATGCTTGTTATACCAGGAAATCCTTCATTAATACCTATTAATTCATGGAATGCATACAGAAATAATAAATATGTGTACATACCCATTTGCTTCAGGGTAAGTGGAGACATTAACACTGAGAGGCAAATCCTCCGAAAGCCCCACTCTTAAATTTACTACTTCACCCAGACTTTGGCATAGGATATTAGAGCTGGGAGGACCTTTTGCTAGTTTAACCTGGTAAACTAAAGTCAAAAGATATTCTCTAGGTATTCTTAAATCTTTAAAATTATAAATCCAGAAAAATTTTAACTAACCACAGAAAATACTTGGCTAATGTTGTGTATTAACAAATCATTTATTAACCAAAATAAAAAGGTGCTTTCTGTTACTGCTAAAGAAAAAATGAGTATCTTCATATAAAATCTAATATATCATATGATCTAAAACAGAAGAAAATATACTGAGTTAAAAACTGTCCACCAGGAAATGTAAAAGCTAAATTTGTAGATTCATGGATTAAAATCATAATAATTTTCCAACAATATGTTCTAATTAATTAGTGATGATGTCATAAATTTTTCTGTTGGCAGACACATCTTAGGTAATTAGTACAGATTTCATTTTTGTGAGATAATGAAATTGTGTTTCTAGTCAGCCTCATATCCATCAATCATTTCCAATACATTTTAATAGATGTTAAATTAAGAGAAATCACAAAACTAAATATCTATTGGCATTTGACTTCCATTTGTCTCTAAAGTTTGAGATAAATTTGATTGAAATATTATCAACAAATATATGGTGTATTTGCCAATATACAGGCTGCTTTTTTATAATATTATTATAACAGCTAAAAATAGAGAAGCTTTTAATAAAATTCAAGTTTAAAATTTTTTTAGATAAAATGATAATATTAAGCACTATGAAAATATGACATTTTAAATAATCATGTGCATTAATTAGTTTTAGGCTGATAGATATTAGCAATTATAATATTTCAATTATATCATGACACCTAATTTCTAAAATTGAAATTAGTTGTACTAACATGATAAGATAAATTAATAACTACAGTGCTGACTTCCTCTAGAAACTTAAGAGTGATTAGCAAACAAAGATATTTTTTCAAGTATCCAAGTTAAAAAAAATAAAATTTACCTTGTCTTACATAATGAACACACAAAATTAAATAACAAAGGGTAAGTCTTAAAAATATTTGCATATCTTGTGCACAAAAATACAAGTTATTATTAAAACATATCCAAATATTAAATAAGCTTGGCTTACCAAATTAAAAGAATTCAGAACACTTGTCTTAGGAATTTCTTGGGAAACTTTCCATTTTTTCTGACATTATGATCTAAAGTAAATAAAAGGAATCAAAATTTCTGCCAACTATATAATTCAAAAATATAAGAAAGAATCTACAGTTACGTGTTTGGAGAGACAAAATCCTTAGTGTCTTTATGTGTCATATGCCAATAATTTAGTTCCATTTAAAATAATACAGGGAATATAATCCTTTCACCACAGCTTCATACATCATTCAAATGGAAATATACATACCTGCCCACACCAACCATATTCCAGCATTGTAGTGTTGAAAAATATAAGGCTTTCAAGATTCTGAATATGTGTGTAAATGCTGTTGATCCATTAAGAAAGAATCGGCTATTTTCCCTCTGCCAGGAGTGGTTACCAACTACAACTTCTTAACGTGGCCATCAACACTGCCACAATCCAAGCTTTGTTGTAATGTTGTAGTCTTACAGCTAAAAACCTGTTGATAATGAACCTGAACCCATTATTTTGAGTCAATGAATTGAAAGAAATAGGGCAAAGAATGAAAGCCACAGGGCCAATTACGAGCATTCTTTGATGTATTACTTGCTAGCACCCACCATATCACTTTGTGTCTTTGTCTTGATCCCCTCTGTTACTCATTAATTATTCTCGAAGGGTTAAAGTTCAGAGAGCTAATTGCACAAACCGTCTTTCTTGGTAGGGATTCTCCCTACTCTGACACTTTCCCCAACTGTGCCCAGCCACCTTGTATTATGCCAATTAACCCAATTCTTGGCATTTTTGCTTGTCCTTCCAGCATCTTTTCAAGTTTTGCCTAAAATATTTTCACTGGGTTGCCTACAAAAGAAACCAAGACAACTTTAAGATGTGATTAAAACTTTACTTCATAATATAATCTTTCCTAAACGTCTAGTGATGGTACAGCAGTTAAATTTTCTTTTGTACCAATTATGCCAGAAACACAATATTATTTATAACAAAATTATTTTAACTAATTGCTAAACATTTTATAATATTAAATTGTTCTTCTTCCCTTCTAACTGAGTCACAACTCATTTTAACAAAAATGACTTTTTTTGCCCATTTGTCAGCCAAGATCTGAAATGAAAAGACTCAGTTTTTATTATGGCATGTTGGTGAGGTTTCCGTAATATATGACCCAAGTACTACTTCAAAAGTATCAGGATATTTAGTGGAATCAACTGGTGAGTCTATGGAGCTTATGGAAATTTTCCATATTTGACTATTGTAATAATCCTGAAATAACAATTTCAAGAAAATAATCATGCCTTACAGTGTTTCCTGGGATGTATAAAGCATATCATGCCTCATACTTCTTTATATTTTCAAAATCCTCAAGAATCCATGCTTCCAATATATTTCAGTTTTCATTAAGTATTTGACAATTGTTTGAAAGCACCTATATCAGAGCTTTGCAATAATTAAGTACTTGACTTCTTTTCAATTATTGCAGTTGTGTTTTCATTGATTAGTAATTTTTGAGCAGCTACTAAATAATAAGAATTTTCTGGCTGCTGTGGATAAAGAGTGAATTAATCATACAGGGTCTCTTCCCTCACAGAAGTTTAGTCTAATGGTATCGTCAAAAGATCAACAGATAAACATTACTGTGAGTACTAATTAACAGAGGCTAACTAGAAGAAGGAGGAGACTCATTAGCAAACAGGGCCATCAACTTAAGGAAGCCATACAAAGAATAGGGCAGAAGGAATAGCATATGCAGAAGTTCTTCATTAGAAGTAAACTTGTAGAATTTGAGGAACTAACTTAAGGCCAGTTTGCAGTGTAAGGAGAGAAAAAAAGAATGGTTTGGAACTAGATTAGGAAGATAGATAACAGTCAGATCACAGAGGGTGTTTTAAGTTGTGACAAAAAGTTATATTTTATTTAAAGAACAATGTGTATAATGTGGTTGATTTTTGTACTGCTGAGAAGAATACACAAAGATTTTTTAAACTAAGAGAGAGGACATTAGGAAAAGGGAAAAATGAAGGGGGAGAAATCGAAGTGGAAGACAAACCATGAAAGGCTATGGAATCCGGGAAACAAATGGAAAGTCTTAGAAGGGAGGGGGTGTGGGATGGGTAAGCCTGGTGATGGGTATTAAGGAGGGCATGGATTGCATGGAACACTGGATGTTATACACAAACAATGAATCATGCAACACTACATTGAAAACTAATGATGTACTGTATGGTAACATAACACAATAAAAAAATTAAAAATAAATAAATAATAAAGAGAGAAGTAAAACATGGGACCTGTTTCTAAGTAGAAATTTCATAAATCTCCTAATTACTTCTGTGGTAGAGAGAGGGTTTTTTTGCATGAACTGATAAAACTTTTCTTAAAAGTCTTATTTATAGAACTAGTTTAACCACGTGGATTGCATTTATTAATCTCCATTAAGCAGGTGATAGAATGCTATGCCCCACAAACTAATTATGTCAAAAGAACAGGCCAATAACTTCTTGGTTTAAATAAAAATATGTTCAAAAGCCCAAAGTATGTAATTGTTGAATAAGATTTTTTAAAAGTTTGTTTATAGATTTCATTAAATGTCACAAGAATAAAATAAGCCCAAGATGGAGTTAAAATGAAATTATTAGCTCCAGTGAGGTTAGGCCAATCATTCATTCAAAGTTACATAGATATCACCTTTAGCTGGAGCTATGTATTAAATATATTTGGTTAGTTTATTCACAGTGTTACCAATGACAGAACTTTCCAGATTGACCTTTTGATAAAGCTAACACAAAAATAACCAACCATGATTCCAAAGTTATTAAATGTATCCTTTTAACCTCTCTTTCATAAGATGCTCTAACATTAACATTCAGAAGGCAAAAATAGTCCCATGAATTAATGGACTGTTACATAACATCTGCAAAAATACATCTTTCAGAGACTGTAGCTTGCCTATTCCTCATTTTTAGAATGCCAATTATTCTCTTTTAAATTTAACTTCTTTCACACATGATTTATTAAGATATTAAGCTATTTTCCTTAATAAAAATTAAAGCTAAATGATAGTTTTAAAAAGTAGTTTGATTCTAATGACTTTACTCTCTTAACTCAAAGTTCCATACTTAAGGAAGGGTGCTCTGAATTGATGTTAACCCCTGCCCCAGAAGTCAAAGGACTTATTTGCTTTACTATAATCCCCTTCATTCCCCCAGCCCAGTTTTTTCAAACTAAATATTTATCTGTCTCTATTTCTGGCTATCGGTTAATGGGCACTTTCCTAAAATAATGACACCATATTAAGGACCAGGGATTTAGAAAGAGCCAACTCCAAATTACCATTCAATTGTTCTTGTATCATTTTTTAGAATCTTGAATATTTCTTTACTATTACCTTACCCACTGTTTCCCAAATGGCAATGCTATAACACACTGCATTTCTCTCAATGAATTGTTTGTTTGCACCAAATGCAAAGTGACAATATCCATACTTGGAGAAAGTTGGATCTTACTTTTAGGAATGAGGGCCTAGGAGAATGGCCAGTTGGTATTTAACTGGAAAGAAAGAAAGTAGAATGTTCTGCCAAGTCATTATTTTAAAATTCCCTCCCCTATTTGTACTAATAGCAAACTGCTTACACTAAAACAGAATGGAAATTATAAAATTATATAATTTCTGCTCCCACAGTTGTTTCCTTATGTCTCACAAGATTATTTTTCCATTACATATTCCCTTCTGGATCCACAAGTGAGATAGTTCTGAATCTGCCAAATGCCAAATAAATCTGCCAAGAGTAGTGAAGTGACATCTTTAGAGTAGAGCAGCAACAGCAATAAGAGAGCTATTTTCCTTTGGTAAATTTGTTAACTCTCTGGCTTAATCTGCCACTACTTGGACCATTACTGGAAATTTTATGACAAAACTCTTTGGTACATGACCCACAATCAATTAGAGGTCAAGGAAGAAAAGATATTTCAGCCCATGTTAAAAACTTCCAACTAAGCCTAGATGCCACCAATTCACAGCTTGGGCCCAGAATTTTATTCCAAAAAAACCCTGTTTAAAATACATTTATTTGGGAATGACATTTAAAATGGTGTTAAATATTTTACTCCACCAATTCATAGATTCAACAAAAGTATTTATCTTTTAAGAAAGGGTTTCAGGTGAAAATTAAAAAATAAAAAATGCTGTATTTAATATTTGGGCCCTCTAAAATATGTAACCCACCAAAATAGAATGTATAGGTTACTAAGAAATATTGACATATAAATTGAAAATGTATATAATAATATATACAATAAAAAACCCAACATTTTATATTCCTTTATTATTTTTCCAAAGTACCGAGGGTGTTGACTCACAAATTAAACTTTAAATATTATCAAATATATCTCCTTTTCTACAAATTCTTTACTCGCAAATTGGAATGCTACATTCCATTGTTCATCTTTTCTTAACATCATCCTTTACAATCTAGTTATGATTTCAGGGGTAGGGGAGGTAGAAAGTATCTCAGAACAATTTAACTTCCTTCCCAAAGAAAGAAAAAAAAGTCGTTCAGTATTCATTAAAAAATCTTTCAACCTGTAATTAAATGCCTCCAGTAATAGGAATTTCAAACCCATTCTGCTGTTAGATCAATCTAGTACATTAAGTGTTTATTTTTTATTTTACCCAACTGCAAATCGCCACATTCTAACTCCTACATGTTAATTCCTGTAGGTCACTCTTCCTTCCGGAATAATGTGTACTAAGATTATTTTCTCCATAGAACAATCTTTCAGAAAACACTTGCTATCACAATTGCCTTCAGTCCTATTTCTGAGATAAATATGTAACATATTTCTTTATCCTTCTTTGTATGACTTTGTTGTCAAGTTCTTCACCATCTCTCGCATTTCAGAGTTCTTGCACCTGCTGTTCTTTGTGCTTGGACCACTATTTGTTGGTCCCTTACGATCCAGGCTGTCTGTTTCTCATTCATCAGATCTTAACCTAGGAATAACTTTCTTTGGGGAATTTTCTCTAAAGCTCCCAAAGATTGGCTTAACCACCCCCACCTCCAACCTTAGTGTTGCTATAGAACTATAGAAATGTGTGCTGACCCATTATGGAACTCTTCCTAGAGCACTGTAATTTTTTTTTTTCCTTCCATGTTTCCAGTTAGATTGCCAGCTCTCTTTCAACAAGAACTGTTTTACTCATCTCCAAAACTGAGCACATGGTAGATGTCCACTAAATATTTGTGAAATAACTGGAAAACCAAAGAATGTGACAGGATGATAAACATCTGTGTTCCTCAGTTTCTTTATATATAAAATGGAAATGAGAACAGTATCCACCTCTTGTGGTTACTGTAAATAACGAGTCAATATATATGAAAATCTAAGAAAAGTCCTTAGTACGTAGGAAAGTCTCAATAAATCTTGGTCATTATTTTTTGTGGTCAACTAAAACCCTTCCTTTTTCACATAACCTAATGCTAAAACTATGTCTAGACAACTTTGTACTTGCAGTGTTGATTTTTCAAATACAAATGAAGAGCTTAACATTTATATTTATTACTTTTCATCTTAGCCATTGTTCCAGATAACTGAAGTGCAAATACATTTAACATCATCGCTGAAGATATTAAAAATAAACACACATATATATGTATATATAATGTATATATATATATATGGAATATATACTTATATAAATATAATATACATACATATACAGAGACAGAGATACAGAGATGGGGGTTGGAAAAGAGGGAAAGGGTCACCTGGGTGGCTCAGTGGGTTAAGGCCTCTTCTTTCGGCTCAGGTCATGATCCTAGGGTCATGGGATCGAGCCCCACATCAGGCTCTTTGCTCAGCAGGGAGCCTGCTTCCCCTTCTCTCTCTGCCTGCCTCTCTGCCTACTTGTGATCTCTCTCTGTCAAAAAAATAAATAAAATCTTTAAAAAAAAAAAAAAAAAAAGAAAGAAAAGAGGGACAAAATAGTCTATATAGAGAAGGAAATTTATTAACTACATACAAGGACTTTGGACATAATCTTGGGTCCAAGCCTCAGTTCTTGAACCTGGTGATTGTACAAATTTGAAAAAGTTGTTTACTCTCTTCTATTATTAATCTCTTTATGTATACTTATATGTGGAATCTAAAAAACAAAACAAACAAACAGACTCTTAGATACAGAGAAATGGTGCTTGCCAGTGAGGAGATGAATAAGAGGATGGGTGAAATAGATAAAGGGAATTAAAAGGTGCAAACTTCCAGTTATACAACAAATAAATCACAGAGATGAAAAGTACAGCATAGGAAATACAGTCAATAATATAATAACCGCATATGATGACTACACTTAACATGGTAAGCAATGAGTAATGTATAGAATTGTTGAATCAATATATTGTACACATGAAAGTAATATTGTATATTTTAAAAAATCTTTTCATGTATAAATATTCAGCCAACTATAAATTCAGCACACTACATTATCACTAAATCGATATTTCATTATGACTTTGCCATGTATTTGCTTACATCTGTAGTAAGTGGAAACAATATCTATCCTGTGATGTATAATAACTCCATAGTATTTATCACAAGAAATATCGAGTGTATTTGATGAATTGTAAGCATAATGCCTGAACCTGAAAACATAGTACACAAAAAGTAATAAAGAACTACCAGTGAAAAAGTGGAAATGAGCCAGATTATTTAAGGCCTTGAATAGAAGGATGAAGAGTCTACATTTAATTGGAAAAGGAGTCAATGAGAGCTTTTTAGTGAAAGAATGACTCAAGTGGAGCTCTACTTCAGGAATGTAATGTGTTAGAATATGCAAAATGATGGGGAGGGGATGACTCTTAAGCAAGGAGACCATTTAAAAGGTTTTATAGTGGCCTGAACAAGAGGTTAGGCAAAATCGTTTACTGAATGACCATCCTGCACAAATCATAGCGACTGACATTGATGGGGATACAATGATAGAAATACACTATTAGCATTATAGGCTGAAAAACATAAATAAGTGGATTAAAAAATATAAATATATATTTTTAAACTGACATAGGCAGCTATGGCTACTCTTTAAATTTGAATAAAGATTTAGAAGAAGAGATACTAATTCCCACTGAGGTGGAAGAGACTAAGGGAAGTATCTCTGAAGAGGAATCATTGAAGTTGGGCCTTGAGAACTGGTAGATGTCAACCATTAGCTATGAGAGGAAAATGCACACAAATAGGATAATATGAAGAAGCTGATTTTAAAACAAAGAGCGTAAGCTCTGTCCTAGCCATGATCCCTGGAATTTCTCTTCTGTCCAGAGGCCTAGGATGTCAGAGATTGGGAAGCGGTCCCTAACCATAGAAGTCAGCATGACTCCTCCCACATGTGTCAAACCATCACACAGACTGACAGCTGATATCCAGGACGCTGCTTCAACGTGAGGTCTCTCCACTGGAGTGGAAATAGGAAATACTAGACTCTTAAACTTGTTTATTTTTTCTCAAAGATGAAACTTTTTTTAATCTAGAAAATGTATAAGTAATATCATGACTATAAATGTGTAAAAATAATAGACATACATAATTTGCAGGTGCTCAAAAAAATTTAAATTGTATTTTCCCCTATTTGTTTTTCCCTCAGGCCATCACAAATAGGAGGCTTTTAATATAAGTAATTCATAGACATTTATAATGTCACTACCATTACAAAATCATCATTCTTTACTTAAAAAATCTTTCTATGGGAGAATAAGAGCATAGACTCAAAAACCTACATAAACAAAGATATTTGGCTTTCAATGGATATCAAAATTAAGTTGCACTCTAAATGCAGAAACATTTTCAACATGAAATTTTGAAATAATAATGAACAAGAACTATAATCACTTAAACTAATTTACAAAATTATCCAAAATTGAAAATGTGCCAAGTTCCAAACTGCTCTTTTTATAAACATATGCCTGTTTTAGTTGCATGAAGAAAAAACTATCCTATTGCAAATATGATCGAAAAAATTTCATAACTACATTTAAAAAAAAGCAGTTGGACAGTTGGACGCATATATTCATCCCCTTAACTAAAAGCTAAAATGGCCCAAATGAATTTCTAAAACAAAATAGCTTCTAGGCTAGAATCTTGATGCCACCTTTAGCCTGGAGCAAATTTTTACATTGACAGTGTTTGCTCTGGAAAATGGTGTTTTAATGGAAACACTGTCAGACCTTTATCTCCAGTAGAACTACTGGATCCCCCATAAAGACATAATTTAAACTTCCAAACATAGGGGCTCTCTCTCTCTCTCTCTCTCTCTCTCCATATATATATATACATATACATATATATATATATATATCCCTACTAATTGTCCTTTTAAGAGATCAGATCTCATCCCAATGTCTCCAATGAATTGCCCTATGAACTCAGAAAGCATTCTTTCACATTGCCCTAAGGTTCAAGTGGAAATAATAAATGGCAGAAGTTAGGCGTTACTGTTTGGTTCTTGTATTTTTCTTTCCTTAATAGTAGTTACAAGTTGAACTTCATCTAACTGACAAAGCCTACAGACTCCATTCAATTAGCTTTAATAGGATTAAAACTGTGCCTTGGAACTGTGGGTTTAAATAGACAAAAATCTTGGCAAATATATCTTTCATGTATTCCATCAATTCTAAAATAAATATGTTACCTGAGGCAAAATAAGCATAATCAGATATTTTAGCATTTTATTTTCCAACTAAAGATTTTTTTCCCATTATGGTGAAGTTTTAAAACCCAAAGTTTAAAAAGAAAGATTGATAAGTGTGTGTATAAATTAAAGTTTTACTCAATATACATTCTTCCTTGGTAATATTTGTTGAACTGACTTAAAATCAGGGCCATGGCTGACTGCATTAGCAAATTTAATAATTTAATAAATTTTTAAAAATAGACAATCTCCACCGAATAAATAAGACTGTCACTACTGCTCCCTTAACTTTTTTTTTTTTTTAATGTAGAAAATGTAGGTCACCTCAGGAGTCAGTGAGTAATTGCCAGATCAGATCTCTAATCCTGTGTCTTAAAAGTATACTACAGAAGTGAATATGATCATAACCAGAAAACTAGCCAATGTGTTTAATCTCTACAACAGCAACAAAAAACAAGTTAAACTAATAAACAGCTCCAAGGAATGCCCTTACAGCAATTTGAACCAATCCCAAAAAAGAATAGATTAACCATGTCTTAACAAAGAATTTGCATTCCTTTCATTGGCTCCTATATTCAACCAATTAACATTTACTGAGTACCTATTGAGTTAACACATCAGCAGACTGAATACTTTGAAGTTTCAAAGAAAGCAGTAGTCTTAGGCCTTGTCCTCAAGGGGAAGTTTCCTAGTAAGAGGCAAGACGTGACATCCATGAAACCGTGGTAAGACACATGAACTCTGCAGTGTTGTCTATATAATTTTATGCTTGAAAAGTGGAAAGTTAAAAAAAAGAAAAATCTACAGGTACAGTTCATAGAAAAGGCCATCATTTTTGTGTTTTAAAGCAAAAGAAAATTTCTCAGGGACATATATGTGAGGAAGAGAGATTACAAAGGCACAAAGCAACAAGAAAGACAGAAAGTGTTTTAGGAAGAAAAATTAAAAATGCAGAATTTGAGTGTTCAATTCTGAAGATTAAATTTACCTAATTTACAGTATAATAAATGACTTACCCTATTAAATGGTTTAGAGTGGATTAGCTTTTGTTTTGTTTCTTATTTTATTATTATTATTATTATTATTTTGCTTAATTTTATTGCTCTGTCATTCATTGTGCTCTTAGCAAACACATATTCTCTTTGTAACTTCATATCCCACAGTCTTTTTGTCACATCTGTTTATGGCTATTGCTTTTTGTAGAAATATCCCTGCTTCTTTCCCAACTATATGAGTTCATTGATTTCTGATGCCCTGATAGTGAAAAAAGATCTAAGTGGTTTGTTAGGAAAATCTATTCATTGGTGATTTACTTAGAGGAAATGTAAGCTTTAAAAGTTTGTATAGATATAACCAAGTCAATATCAGAAATTTGGGTTTGTTCACTTTTCTTATCTTCCTCAAATACCAACTTTCCAAAGGCAGTTTGTAAAACTTTTATACACAGGGTTTTGCTATTGTTTTGTTTCATTTTTCCATTTTCCCCCAAATTGTACAAATTGATAGACTTTATTATAAATATCAGATGAATTTATAAAGACAAATACCACAAGAATAATTCAAAAGCATTAGGGACAAATATAGAAACCACTGAGATGGTTAAAAACTAACAAAATAATATATAAGGTCATTTTAAATACGTTAAGAAGGTAGAAAAGGACATAAATAATCTTGATTCCTAAGTGTGAAATCATAAACACTACAAAGAATTTGCCCCTAGCATCTGGTAACCTGAAAAGTTTTATAAAAATCAGAACTGGTTTGAAGTCAGATGTAAGACCAACTGCTGTTAATGTGATTACTTTTTCTCATTATGTCTAGGTCTAGACTAGAGTTCAGGTTTTAGTCTCCCATAAGCACTACCATGTAATGACAAATGTATTAAAAATTAAAAATTAGAGTACATTTTTATTGGGATTTAGTACCTTTACAGATTACCAAACTCATGGATGGTTTTCCTCTACTCTTATTTTTATACTCTGTGGTCAATTTACTATTCATTATTATAATAGCATCAGGATTATAGAATGAGCTCACCACACCTAACCTTTATGCTGTAAATTGAAGTTAAATTGCTAACTCCCATCAGATGCTAATTAAACTGACTATCACTGATTTTATGTAGCATATTGTGCTTTAAATATATATGCCTCAGATACCCAGCAGATGAATTGCTACTTACAGATACTAATAATGAGGATGTTGGTTATTTTTTCAACTTTAATTAACAGGTGTAATACCCACTTGCAAAGATATCATTAAAACAGTATCCAAGATTTATAGAATTTATAATACAGAGTTGGTTACTTAATATTCCTTTTAGAGTTTGACCTTTTCAAAATGCAGTCTAATATTTGGCCATAAAACCACTGAATTTTCTAAACTTTGTTGCCTTAGCTCACCTTAAAACCTATTTTCTCTGTGAAGTCTTGGTGTTTTATTGGACGTGGAAAACATTTCACTCATGCTACTATACCAATTACAAAAATAAAACAAAAGGAAGTGTGTTACTTCTGGTTTCTAGTCCAAAATGTAAAGAACTTAAAAGTAGCCACATCATCCTACACCCAAATTAAAAACAACAAACTGAAAAATCAACAACTCTTCTTAGATCTGTCAGAATAGTGAGGTCACATGGCAAACCGTTGTCCCCTCCCAAACTGGAGAGACAGACATATGAGGCCTCCCACTTTTATCAGTTTTATCTCCAGGAGCTCTACCATGTTCTCACAATGAATAATCAGAGAAAAATTCCCCTCTACTTCAGACAAAAGGTAGGAGAAAATAATGATTTTGAAGTACATTAGAGCACTGTTTTTCTTAATAAGACCTTCCTTCAGGAGAAACTATTTTACCAGATCCTAACATACCTGGGAGAAGGAAATACACAATGTCAGCCCCATCTAGACATTTTTTCTCACCTAAGGTATTTGGAAGTGGAAACTGAGAAGGTGTGAAGTCCAGAAGCATGGGCTCACCAAAGGACTGGGACCTAATCACAGGATTATAGAATGTTTCCCTTCCCCGTACAACTTACCACTATATTACTAAAGGTCTATTTGTAGCAGATTCTTTCATCTAATACATCAGGTCCACTTCTCAACAAAAAGATTACAAGGTGTACCAAAAGGTAATAAAGCATAGTTTGAGGAGATTGAAGCATAAGACCAGAGTCAGATATGGCAGGGATGTTGGAAATTTAAGCCAAGAATTTTAAAAATATGTAAACTATGATCAACATGTTAAGGGCTTTATTAGAAAAAGTATACAACATGCAAGAACAGATGGCTAATATAAGCAGAGAGATAGAAACCCTAAAATGAAATTAAAAAGAAATGCTAGAGACCAAAACCACTATAATAATAGTGAAGAATGTTTTTGATAGACTCTTTGGTAGACTGGATGTGACTGAGAAAAGAAACTCTAAGTTTAATGATATGACAATACAAACTTCTAAAGCTGAAAAGGAAAGAGAAAAAAAAAAAACTGAAAAAAGCAGAACAGAATATTCAAGAACTGTGGAACAGCCACATGAAGTATAACATACATATAATGGGAATAACAGAAGAAGGAAGAGGAGCAAAAGAATATTTGAAGCAATAATAACTGAAAATTTCCCCAAATTAATGTCAGACATCAAATCATAGATTCAGGAAGCTTAGAGAACACCAAGCAGGAAAAAAATGCTTAAAGGATTGTACTTAGGTATATTATATTCACACTTCAAAAAAATCCAAGATAAGGAATATTGAAAGAAGCCAGAGGGAGAAAAAAAGAGAGAGAAAGAAAGCAAAACACCTTATCTATCTAGGGGCAAAGCAAACATGCAAGCAAAAAGAGAATGGAATTATATATTTAAAGTGTTGAGAGGAAAGCAAACAAATGAACAAATATCAACCTAGAATCCTGAAAAACTACCCTGGAAAAGTGAGGAGAAATACTTTCTCAGACAAGCAAAAATTAAGGGAATTTGTTGCCAGTAGACCCGTCTTGAAAGGATTGTTAAAACAAGTTCTTGGGGTGACTGGGTGGCTCAGTAATTTAAGCATCTACCTTTGTTTCAGGTCATGATCCCAGAATCCTAGAATCAAGCTCTGTGGGGTTCCTGCTCCCCAGGGAGTCTGCTTCTTGCTTTCCCTCTGCCTCCCCCTCTGCATGTGCTCTTTCTCTCTCTCTCTCTTTCAAATAAATAAACCTAAAAAAAAAAAAAAAAAGCTCTTTAGCAAGAATGAAAATGATATAGGTGAAACTTGGATCTACATAAATGAAAATATAAGTGATAGTAAAAATAAAAGCTATTAGTATTCTTATTCTTAATAGATCTAACAGAAGATAGTCTATCCAAAATAATAATGGCAACAATGTATTTGATTATGCATGCTTGTTTGTGTGTGTGTGCATACTTATGTATAAGTGAAATAGTTGATACAAAGAACATAAAGGAGAAAATTGGGATTATTTTGTTATTAGAAGGTACTAGCCCTACCATGAAGTGATGTAGTATTATTTGAAAGTGGTCTTGAATTTGTGGTAAATGTATATTGTAAACTCTAAGGAAAATACTAAAAAGTTTTTTTAAAGTATAATGGATATGCTAAGAAAGAAGAGAAAATGGAGTCACACAAGATGTTCAGTGAAAACCATAAAAGACAGAAAAAGAGTGGAAGACAACGATAGAAACAAAGAACAAGGACAACAAAGAGAAAACAGTTACAAATATGGTAGATATTAATCCAACCATATCCTTTTGAACATCAATAGTCTATATGCACCAATTAAAAGACAGAGATTGTCAGAGTGGATCAAAAAACAAGACCCAACTATATGTTGTTTACAAGAAACTCACTTTAAATATAAATGTTATAATAATAACACACAAATATTTATATATTACATAATATATGTATTAAAAATAAATGGTGAAAAATATAAGATATACCATACTAACACTAATCAACTGAAAGTGGGAATAGCTACATTAACTTCAGACATAGTGACTCATGAAAAAAGAAAGTTATCAGGATAAAGAAAGGCCTTACATAATGATAAAGAGGTCAATTCCCCAAGAAGATATAATAATCCTTAATATGTATGTATCTAACCATAGAATACATGAAGTAAAAAGTGATACAATTTCAAGGAGAAACAGATGAATCCACTATTATAGTTGGAGGCTTCAACACCCATATATCAAAAATGGACAGATCCAGCAAGCAGAAAATCACTAAGGACACACTTAAATTCAATGCAATTAATCAACTGACATCTATAGACTGCTTCATCCAACAGCCAAATGCATATTTTTCTCAAGCTCTTACGGAATGTTCACCAAGATAAATCACATTCTGGACCATAAAACACATCTTAATAAATTTAAAAGAAAAGAAATCACACACTGAGTGCTATTAAACCACGAATTTAAGCTAGAAATCAATAATAAAAAGATAGCATGAAATCTCAAAATATTTGGAGATTCAACAACATGCACGGATCAGATAACACATGGGTGAAAGAAAAAAAATTCAAGAAAAATATTTTGATCTAATAAAACCGATCATACAACTTATTAAAATTGGTGAGATGCAGTGAAAGCAGTGCTTAGAGGGATATTTGTAGCACTGAATGCATATATTAGAAAAGAAAAAGGATCTAAAACAATACTCTAAGGTTCCACATTAGAAAGTTAGAAAAAGAAGAACAAATTAAATCCAAAGTAAGTAAAAGAAGACAAAAAATAAAAATCAGAGCAGAAATTAATGAAATTGAAAAAAGAAATTAATAGAAAATTAACAAAGCCAAAAGCTAGTTCTTTGAAAATATCAATAAAATCAATAAGCCTCTAGTGAAACTAAGATAAAAAAGAAAGAAGAAACAAATTATCAATATCAGAAATGAAAAAGGGACATTACAACAGATCCCACAGACATTAAAAAGATAATAAAACATATGCTCTATGCCCTTTATACCTAGATTAAGTGGACTAGTTTCTTGAAAGACACAATTTGCTAAAACTCATACAAAAAGTAGACAATCCAAAGAGACTTACATCTATTAAAGTAATCAAATCAATAATTAATAGACTTCCAAAACAGAAAGCACTAGGCCCAGATGGACTCACTGGTGAATTCTACCAAATGATACCAATTCTCTACAATGTCTTCCAGAAGACAGAAGCAGAGGGAATATTTCCTAACTATGAGGCCAACATTACCCAAACAAAGACATTACAAGGACAGAAAACCACATACCAATATTTCTCATGAACATAGATGCAAAAATCCTCAACAAACTGATGGACTAGCAAACTGACTCCAATAATCTATAAAAACAATTATACACCATGACCAACTAGGATTTAACTCAGATATGCAAGAATGATTTGAAATATTTAAAAATCAATTAATGTAATCCATTACCTCAACAAGCTGAAGAGGAAAAAAAATCACATAATCATATCAATATATATAAAAAAGCATTTAACAAAATCCAGCATCCCTTTATAATAAAAACTCTCAGCAAACTAGAAATAGAGGGGAAGTTCCTCAGAGGAATCAAGAGAGACTGTGGACTCTGAGAAACAAACTGAAGGTTTTAGAGGGGAGGGGGTTGGGGGGATGCGTGAACCTGGTGGTGGGTATTAAGAAGGGTATGTATTGCATGGAGCACTGTGTATGGTATGTAAACAATGAATCTTAGAACACTGTACAGTGGGAATACTTGGAACACTAAAAATAAAATTTTTTAAAAAAAGAATATCTACAAAAATCTAACATCTAACTAACATTATACTTAATTGTGAGAAATGAAGCTTTCTCACTATGATCAAGAACTGACTAAAAAAAAAAACAAAAACAAAAACAAAACTGACTCTCACCAATGCTTTCCAGGTTCTTCCTGGAAGTTCTAGCTAATGCAATAAAATGAACAACAAAAAAGGTAATAAAAATATATATATTGGAAAGAAATAAAACTTTGTTCATAGATGGCATGTCCTCTATGTAGAAAATCTGAAAGAAAGAGCATGTTTAGTTTTGTAAGAAAAAAACAAAACAAAACAAAACACAACAACAACAAAAAAATACCAAACTTTCTCCCCTAGAAACTGTCCCATTTTGCATTGCCACCAGCAGTAATTAAGAGTTTCTTCACATCCTCGCCGGCATTTGGTGTTTTATTAACACTTTAGATTTTGGCCATTATGATAGGTGTGTAGTAGTATTTCATTTTGGTTTTAATTTGAAATTCCATATTGACATATGATATTGAACATCTTTCCAGACGCTTAATTGACATATGTATATCTTCTTTAGTGAGGTATCTGCTCAGATCTTTTGCCCAACTTTGAATTGAGTCATTTTTAAATTGTTTTATGAGTTTTTGAATTTTTAAAACTATGTTTGTTAGTAGAAGCAAAAATTATAATACCATTTCATGTGAGCTAAAAGTATCTAGAAAATAAAATAAAGAAAATTATATTTAAAAAGTTGGCAGGGTAAAAGTACCAAAATGGAATTCTACTTTACAGTTGTAAAGTTCCTGCTTTGAGTAAAGTACCCTCAAAGCAGTAAAATGTCAATTCTAGTAGAAAGTGACATATGTAGATTGTGACAATAAATATATGTATACAGTAATACCTAGAGTCATTGCTAAAAATGATATATTGATGTATACTCAAAACATTGTAAACAAGTCAAAAGAAACTCTAAAAAAAAAAACTTTCAGTAACCCAAAAGAAGGAAAGGAAAACAGGTGAATGAGAAACAGAGAACAAATAGGAAACAAATAAAATGCAAGACTTATTCACTAACATATCAATAGTTGCATTAATTTTAACTGTTTCAGCTATATCAATTAAAAGAAAAACAGGATGGGGGCGCCTAGGTGGCTCAGTGGGTTAAAGCCTCTGCCTTCAGCTCAGGTCATGATCCCAGGGTCCTGAGATCAAGCTCTGAGTTGGGCTCTCTGCTCAGCAGGGAACTTGCTTCCCCCTCCACCCCCCACCTGCCTCTCTGCCTACTTGTGATTTCTGTCTGTCAAATAAACAAATAAAATCTTAAAAAAAGAAAAAGGATGGATAAAAAACATGATCAAATTATATAAGAAACTTGTTTCCAAAAAATGATATAAATAGATTGAAAGGATTATAAAAGATATACCATGCAAACCTTTTTTAAAAAGAGTAAACATTAAGTATCATATAAAATAAACTTCTGAGAAGAAACTTACCAGCAACAAAGAGTATTACATAATAATAAAAGGGTCAGTCTACCAAGAAGACATAGTGATCCTACATGGGTATACACTAAGCAACAGAACATCAAAATACATGAAACAAGAACTGATAGAACTGAAAGAAAAAATAGACAAACCCACACTTTTGACTGGGGATTTCAACACTCTATAACCATTACATTAAATTTGCAACTTAAACTTTACAAAAAAGAAATCTTCAGACCCAGGTGGCTTCGATGGTGGAATCTGCCAAACATTAAGTAAGAACTGATACCAACCCTATATGATCTTTTCTAGAAAATAGGAGAGGAACTAACATTTTCCAACTCATTGTATGAGGTCAGTGTTATCCTAATATCACAGTCACACAAAAACAATACAGAAAAAGGAAAAAAAGAAAACTATAGGCCAATATCCGTCAAGGGATTAAATGTAAAAATCCTCAACAACACATTAGCAAATTGTATAAACAGATTATATACAGCAATGTATAAATGGAGTTCTTAAAACATGACAGCAAAACACAATCCATAAAATAAATAATGAATTGGATATTATCTAAATTAAAAAGGTTTGCTCTTAAGAAAATGAAAGATCTTATTTAAGAGATAAAAAGATAAACTATAGGCTGGGAGAAAATATTTGCAAAGTACATATTTGACAAAGAACTTGTATCTAAAATATATAGAAAGGAGAATTAATTTTACCAATCTTTATATTATTTACACAATTCTTTTACAGATTTACAGAATTTAGCACAATATTCCAGTGATGGTGGTACCATAAATTCCTGCCAGCAATACAGTAACAAGATGTGGCAGATTATTACAGTTAAACTACCCACAAAAATCAAACCTTTCTGTATCTGCTCTATTTTACAGTCTTCTCCCACATTGACTCTGGGCTTCACATGAGTCTGGCCCAGTAGAAACAGTATGCAAACAGAAATAACTTCCACATTAAGGCTGGTCCCTTTCTTCTTGCTTTTAGAACTCTGCAACATAGGAAAAAGGCAACTTATCCTACTAGAGAAAATGGTCCAGGAGACCACCAACACCAAAACCAGACCTCTGAGTGAGGCTGTCTTAGACCATCAATCCATAGACAGTATGCCAATGGGACAGCAAAAAAAAAAAGAGAGAGAGAGAGAGAGAGAATCACTAAAATGAACCCAGCCCATATTGCTAGCATAGAGAATTATTAAGAGGTAAAAGTTATTTCAAGTCACTAATTCTCATGTTAGTAGGTATTACAAAATACAAGTCATACCAAATGTTTAAATCTTACTCAAACATAAACTTAAGTAAATGGGTTATTTCAATCAAATAATTAAGTAATTTAATTTTAATTCTAATGTTAAAAACCTTTCACAATTATACCATTCTAACTTTTTTCAGTCTGAGGTTGTTTGTGGTGTTCTGAGGATCACTAAAGAGGGTAACACCACCAATGTAGATGTTTTGGGGGAACTGAGTTAGGTTTGAATTTATTCAGAACCTACCTTGTATATTACATTTTTAATTTGCCTATAATGATTTTGCCTCTAAATCCTGCTTGTCTTTTTAATATGAAATGGCTAAAAATCAAGAAATTCAGAGTTTACTGAGAATGAATTAATATGTCTTACCAAATCCACTTTTATTCAAAAATTCAAATCTTGAACCATTATGGACTGTGAACCATTTTTCTTATCATCTGTTTGAAATAGTTTAAAGAAGAAGGAAATAATTGGCAAACATGGGGATCAGCACTCTTAAAAGATTAAAATGCTCATCTGTCATTGTAATTTTGCCAAATAATGAGTTATTAAGAGTAATTTGTAGGATTTACTATTCAAGTTATTTATTTAGGTCTAACAATCTGGTAAGCACATTAATATGAAAAACATCCTTTTTTTCACCATCTTAGCTACAATAAACTTAAAATATGCCAATCTTCATGCTTTAGGGCATAATTTGGTTACCAGCTGGGGTCAGGAAGAAATTTTCCCCATAGTGTAGTATTGCCAATTACCATAGGTGTAGCGAGAACAAGAGAGAGAGTCAGGGGGTTACAGGGCCCTCCAAAGCATCTGGTATTGGATGCTCTCTGAGTGAGAATTCAGGAAAAGATGAAACATTCAATTGTTCCTGTATGTCAATTTTGATATTCCTATGAGCTGCCAATATGACACTGCTGCCACAAGGGAGGGATTTCCTACAGAACAGATGTCACTTACAGTATTATGTGGGCTATCTATCTCAACAAATAATTGCTTGGCACTTCTGCCCTATGGCAAGGGTCTGAAAATATGTTAGGGTGGGAACACACCATACAAGCAGATGGGCATAGATAAAAGAAAGAGCAAGAGCATACTGAGTCTGAAATGCCTGTGTAAAAGCCAGATGGGGTACGGAAGCAGATGTCTTTCCTTATCTTCAGTGACTACAGCCCAAGATCAGAATTTTCCAGTTATTAGTTATTTGGAGGTCCTATTCTAAAATTTCTTTAGATGAGTATGTGTTACATAAGGCTCTAATTCATTTTTAAAAAATTAACTTTTTTAATGTAAACTGCAATTTCCATTTGAAATTAATTCATTTTGCTTAAGGCCAGAAATGGATGTGAGATTCTCAACACCAATGCTCCCTACTTCCACCTCTTCCCTCCCTCCCCACCCCCCAAAAAAAAGAAAAAGAAAAAAGAAGAAAACTAGGCTGGGATAAGAGGATGGACACAAAGACTGACAGTGAATGACAAAGTCCTATTGAGTCGGGACTTGCCTGAGAGACAGCAAGAGAGGGAAAAAAGTTCTTTTAAAATATCAGTAAGAGAATCAAAGAAAGTAAGATCTTTTTTCTGATGAAAGGGGAAAAGTTAATAACAGTGAAAGGAAGCAATTGCAATCTGCTCCAACTGTAATGGAAGAAAAGAAGATGAAGGTAGAATTAGGAAGCAACCATTTTAAATAAGTTTAACATATATGTACCTTTCACACTTTACACAATTCAAGGATTGAAGTCTTTAAAATATTGAAACTATTTGCCTTAATGGCAGACCTCACTGACTACATAAATAACTGGCTGAAGAAAGAGGAGGAATGTTTTTGTTCACAAGAACTAGTAAAGGAATTTTTGCTTTTAAAACAAGACTGATTGCAGAAAAAAGCTTGGGGTAGGCATGGGAGATAATAATGAATATACCGCAAATTATTAAAAAGCATTAGATGATACCCCAGAATTAGGAAATATTTGAGGGTGTTATTGATACATTTCTATGGCTATTATTGGACATAACTAATAAGTGTTTTGAAAATTTTCTAGACCAAAATAATTTGGCCATTTAGCTATGTCTGAAAATGGTAATTGAACAGAACATTTGTTCATGTGTTGGAGTAGGTCCAAAGATGAGTCTCAAGGAAAATTCCAAGCTTTGCTGCTAGTAACCCTTTTTGTGTATTTTAATCTTAAGGAATGTTTTTTTTTTTATCATAAAATGTTCATCCTACCACATCCTTCTGTTTTCAAATTTTAATATTCCATTCTCAAATGTTAATATGGAAAAACAAGATATAAGGTACTTATGGGATAATATAATCTCAAATTTGCTTCTAACTATAGTCCATCTGAGAAAAGTATAATATGGGGGAAATTGCCTAAAGCTCAATCATTCACTCTTAAGAGTATGCAAAGAAAGGTAAGAGGAGTAAGGATACATCTCTCCTCGAAGCAACTTAAGGAGGTTGAACTTTATCTGAAAGAGAAGGGGAAGCCACTGTAGAGCTTTTGTTGGTGAGTTTGCTTATTTGGGAAAAGGGTACTACAGTCATATTTCCTTGGTGAAAGGTCCTTGGGGATACCTGGTGCAAAAGTTTGGATGGGAACCAGACAGAAAGCAAGGACATCAATAGGGAGCACTGTAGTTAAATACATGAGAAATGATAATAACCTTGACTAGCAGCAGTAGAAGAAAGTGGGTAGATTTGAGAACTATTTATGAGGCAAATTCAACAGTATGAAAGATACTTAAAAAGAATTTACGATAACAGAGGATGAAAGGATGAGCCTAGTTTTAAGACGAGCACATGCATGGATAAATATTCCAGTTATGAAGTACAAAACACAGAATGATGAGCAGGTTTTTCGTTTGTTTTATTTGAGAAGGCACTGGGAGACACTAGATTACTAATCTAGCATGGGATATATTGAATTTGAAAAAGCCTCTAGGAAGAAGCAGCTGGATATTTGGATGTCAGCTCAGAGGACATCACCGCTAATCTTTGTAGGTTAGAGCATTTACATTTATTGAAAACATGATAATATATTAATTTGCCTGTGGATAGTGTGAGAAGCCATCCCCCCTCAAGAAAAAAATGTATCCCCAAAGCACAGTTTTAAGGAGAATTCTTTATTAAACAAATACTTCGTAAGCACTGACTCTGTTCTAGTCCCCAGAACTGCATCTACAAGATAGACAAGACCCATTCTCCCATGCAGCTTACATTTTCAATGGTTGAGCCAAACAACCAGTAAACAAATAAACAATACCAAAAGCCCCCACACGATAAGATTAGTTATTTTCAGAAACTTTGAAAAGCCGTGTAGAAAATAAAACAGTATATGGTAAGAACAAGAGCCTGGAATGTGGTAGAATACTTTAAGAGCGGGTGACAAGATGGAGCAAGTGTAGGAGGGAAGCAGGAGGGAAAGTCTGGAGCCCCAGGGGTAAATGGTCTCTGATGGACAAAGGGAAAGTCTTGTAACTAGGAACCAAACAAGAATAAGAAAATGGAAAAGTAGTTTTCTCTCTGCTAGCAAGTGAAAAGAGGATCTGCCAAAACTGCTGTGTAATCACACACAGTGTGTAATCAGACTGGAGAAGTCTCAGAAAAGTTTAGACAAGCAATCCCTTGGACCTAAACAGGAGAAAGTTGAAAGGAAGGCCAGAGAGACTGGGAACAGTTGAATCTAGGGAGCTAAAACAATTCACAAAACATCCAGACACCACCTTAAATCTTGAACTGAATCTCTTTGCTTATATAGTTTAGATTAATATTAAAAATGTAATTTGGAGGGGCGCCTGGGTGGCTCAGTGTGTTAAGCTGCTGCCTTCGGCTCAGGTCATGATCCCAGGGTCCTGGGATCGAGCCCCACGTTGGGCTCTCTGCTCAGCGGGGAGCCTGCTTTCTCCCCTTTCTCTCTGCCTGCCTCTCTGTCTGCTTGTGATCTCTGTCTGTCAAATAAATAAATAAAATTTTTAAAAAAATGTAATTTGGAGTTAACATATATACCATTTCTGCTTTTCTCAGCTTTTTGTGTTTGAGATTTTATCCACAGGGTCAGATAGCTCATATAAATATCATTATTCATCTACTGGAAGCTAATAGAAATAATTAGCATGTATATAACTGGACTTCATACTTAACATGTAATTGAAAATGAAGAAAAGGAGCATTGTTATTAAAAATTCATAAAACAAATTTGTATGTTAAGTACATGTTATTTTACACTTTAATGAATTCTTTTGGGGTCAATCCCTATGATGCAGTTTCAAGGTAACCATGAGAAATTAGAAGAGGTGACTGTTAGCCAAAATAATTTATTAAAAGCCTCAAAAAAAGAGACATACAAGGAAGAACTGAAAATGGACAACGGTCTTCACGTTTATGGAGGACGATTATAAAGTTAAAGGTAACCAATTTTCTATGTTTCAAGGTAAGTAAAAGGAAATTATGCTAAAATTATAGGCCAATCATGGTGAAGAAGAACATTAATATTATAACATCTTTGGATGCCACAAAATATTACCCAAAAGGTTGTATAATTCTCTGCTTCATTACCTAAAATCAAAATGGCTCCTGAAAAGCAGGTATTGATCAATATGAATCACAGTGCCAGACTGTCTTATACTTGAAGACTGTAGGAAACAGATGACTCCCACTCTTGTACCCCTTGGCTTCAGTGAGCCATTTTCCTCCATTAGTAAACTCTTGGGCTATAAAGCTATTTCACAGGGTATTAGATACTAAGGGTCTCAGATGTATAATAATGAATAATGTATTATTCAGAAAACACAATGGGGATTAGGTGAGTTCTTTAGGTTTCTTGATTATGAAGATGATCATAACTTGGATGAACTTAGCTTGAGCTGCTGCTAGCATTTCAGTTCACCCATCACTTGGTATCAGAGAGTAGCAGCTACATTTGCTCAGGTCTGAACATGCATTCCTTATTATTTAGAACAAATGGAATTTGGAAGGGAAAAATCTTTATTCCGATTTTAAAAAACTTTTATAGATAACGCATAGCTGTCAATGTTTTTTAGCTCTATAGTCTCTGTAATTTCCCTTTATCAACACTAGAGGCAGAGGGCCTTTTAAAGTATGTAAGTGGTAATACACAGGACACTTGACATAATTTACTTTTTAAGTCTGAGTTTAATTTTTTTTAATCAAGGGTTATTAAGAGGTCTTTGAAATAGATAACTTCAAAAGGTTTTTCAACATAAATGGAAATGAGATTTATCTGGAGGAGATAACCAAATTCTACAGGTTATTTGACAAATTTAGAACAACCAATGTACAATGGAAAACTGGAAGCATGGAATGTTTATCAATTGATTCTGTGATTGGGTATTTTTTTAATTGCCTCTCTTGTTCTGTAAGTTTTACCCCCAAATTAGGATTAATATTCTTGACATACACCTCTTATATATTTTCCTTTCTGTATTCCAACTCCCTACCCTTTTGCTCATGGCCCCAGAGAAAAAGGTGGATGTCAACACCAGAAAAAGGAAATATAGGAGGTTTTTAATAGGCCAAGAAGAATTAATATGTTTCCTCCAGGGGTGAATAATAATTGTGGAAAGAAGACAAAGAGTAACAACAAGACAGACATGAGGGTTCAAATTCCCTGTTCTGGAGAAAAGTCACTACTGTGTAAGCACTAGAGAGTTTGGAAAAGGACAGAAACCCCAATGGGGAGAATAAACGTGAACAAGAGGAGCCTTAAGTCTGTGTTCCATTTAGAACTCTGATAGTGTTGAGTGACCTTGGCATATCAGAAATGGTGATCTGACAAGTATTCCTTCAGGCCCCCTGTGGTTAAGGGGTAGCATAAGGAAGTCCAGACTCGGCTCTATGATTGAGGTTCAGAGTCTACCAGCATTGAGCACTAATGCTGCCTCAGCCAAGAGGAGAGGCCATGAATCCCATTAGCCATAGATCTAGCAGTGAAAGCCAACAGGAAGTCTAGTCAGAGGACACATAGACACATGAGCTTTACCTCATACCCATGAAAGACAACATTTGCTAAAAAGACACAGATTTAACCTGAAAGCAAACATTTTAAACTGAAAGATTGAAATACATTTAACTAGAAAGTTAAATTTTTATCCCATTATCTTCTCTACAATTAGCCATCTCCTCTTCCCCATCTCTTAGGCCCTACCCATCTCCCAGTAAGATATGAGTATTGGAAGGGCAGTGGGGAATTTAAGAAAGGTTTGAAATTATTATAGAAAAGAAAGGGACTACATTCTTCTCATAATTTTTATCCCCTTTACATGTTATCAACAAAATGAAATTAGATACTTCCAGAGGCTAGAGCTTCCCACATAGAGTCTGTTCATTAACATTCTACACAGGGATGGCACACAACTATGCTCAGAAAGAAATGTTCCATTTTAAAGAAGATGCCTATCTTACATACTCTAAAACAGCCACATTTCATACTTCAAAATAAAAAATGTTTATTGAAACTTATATTAAAATGTGTTAAGAAATCTCATAATATATAGGGCACCTGGGTGACACAATCAGTTAAGCTTCTGACTTGGGTTTCAGCTCCAGTCATGATCTCATGGTTATGAAATCGAGCCAGAAGTGGGGCTCTGCTCTAAGTGCGGAGTCTGCTTAAGACTTCCTCTTCCTCTATCCTTCCTCCCCATAAAGAAATGTTTGTAACAAACTTGACATACTTTAGCTTAGTGGGTAAAATTAGAGAGAAATTATTCATCTTGCAGATATAATTTAATAGATCTCATCAGTTAGGGGTGTTACTGGTAGAAAATTAACAAACGCAATGAGAACAGGTATCATAATGGCCTGTGTAAAGAGCCACAAATTGGGACTACTGCCTAATTGTTTCCTGGAAGGCATATCTATAGAGTATCAACCACCTAATTCAAATAACACACTATCCCTTCCATCTGTCCCTACAGTCGCAGAAGTGAACGCCTGACCAATAAAAAACGAGCATAGCACTCACCATCACCTTAATGACCAGACCAAGGGATGGAACTGTGATCCCGGGCAAGTCTTAATGTGAAATTTTTCATACTGGAGCTAGGTAACATAAGCCCCCATTTTCCTAAGTTGCAACTTGTGAGAATGTAAGTCTGGAGGGAATGAAGCCTATGTGGTTTGCTGCTAGGAGGAGTTGGTCTGAGAAACACAGTATGCAGAGAAAAGCAAAGATGAGAGACAAACACATTCTTAACATATTTGAAGTCCTGGTACAGTCAGCCCTGGTATCAGCTATCCTTCCTAGGAATAGAAACCAACAAATTCTCTTGGTGGCTCAATCTGCTTCCACATGGGTATTCTTACTGGAAACCATCTGAGTTCTCACTAATAAACCTAGTAAGAAAGTGATATACTCCAACTAGGTAGAATAATAATAAATGTCAATATTGCCATTTTGCTAATTGTGTAGTTTTGAACTAATTTCTTAAAATCTCTGAGCCTTAGCTCAGCATCTGCAAACGGGGGCTTACAACTCTTCTACTGAATTACTAAGAAATTAGGCATGATGTACATGAAGTACTTAACAGGATGGCTCTCCCATAGCACTTGCTTAAAAAGTGCTAAAATTTTATTGTTTTGATAATGAGGTTTTGAGGAGGGGGTGGGAGGAGAACCCTAAGAAGACAAAAATTACAGCACTCAATCTTACGTGATTTTTCCATGAAAAGCAAGCCTACTTAGGAAGACAGAGGGGGAGGGACAGGGGTTGGGCAAAATGAGTAAAGATAAGTAGAAAATATAGGCTTCCAGTTATGAAATGAATAAGTCACAGGAATAAAATGTACAGCAGAGGGAATATAATCAGTGGTGTTTTAATGGCTTTGCATGGGGACAGGCGGCATCTACACTTGTGGGGAGCACAGAGTAACATACAGACATGGTGAATCACTATGCTGTAAACCAATGTAACACTGTGTGGCAACTGTATTTCAATTTTAAAAATTAAAGATTAAAAAATTTTAAAAAAATTCCTACCTAAACAGAGTTTAGTAAATACAAGTTAGAAAGACTTTAAAAAATGTAATAAAGTCAGAAATAAGTATAAACAAAAGATATCTATGACCTTAAGGAGCAATGATTTTTGAAAGCTTAATTTACAATAAATAAGCATTTGCGGTTGAAAGTCTATGAGGTTAATGGAATGGTCTCATTTTTAAGAATAGTCTTAATAGGAAAGCTAAAGCAAATATGATTGATATAGCTATTCCCTGAAAATGGATGTAGCAATACTTTTAGGTCCAACTCGAATGCCTCACAATAATAAAGCCTTCCATGGCATCATCAAACCCATGCAATTACTATGTACCACACGTAAGGTACAGTCTTTCTTTTAATGTATTTATTTGCTTACCCTTCTACATTACAAAATCTTCATAGTAAGGTCTCTCTTTTTCATATTTGTATCTTATAATTATAGATCAAGAAACTGGTCAAAGATTCAAAATAGAGTGTTTAAATTGGGACGCCTGGGTGGCGCAGTTGGTTGGACGACTGCCTCCGGCTCAGGGCGTGATCCTGGAGTCCCGGGATCGAGTCCCACATCAGGCTCCCAGCTCCATGGGGAGTCTGCTTCGCTCTCTGACCTTCTCCTCGCTCATTCTCTCTCTCACTGTCTCTCTCTCTCAAATAAATAAAAAATAAAATCTTTAAAAAAAAAAAAAACAAAATAGAGTGTTTAAATGAAACTGAATTCTAGATGCATACTAGGAGTCAGGAAAAAAAAATGGATTCTAAACTTGCATCTGCTATCTACTAGGTGTGTTCCCTTGAATAGGTTGCTAGCTTTAGGATCATACACTCATTGTGTCTGTCTTCAAAGTTGTGTTCTCTAACCCGCTCCCCTGCAAAAATCACATCTAAAATACATTTGCTACCTTTACACACTAAAACGGACCCTCTACAAAAGGTAATCTTCAACCAAATTCCATAACCAATCTCGGAATAATTATCTCTCAAATTGAACAATTCAACAAGGTGATGCTTTAAAAGGCCCGATATCATAGAATCAGCAAAGTAGACTCAGAATTCTAACTCAAAGATGTCATGCTTTCTATATACCACATGCTTTCTATATACCACACCACTTACTTGTGTTTTAGAAGTCTTGGAATGTTTTTAAAAGGCTTTTCACTCTTAATAATGTTTCTGTTCATAAGGCGCACCTCACTGGTTTGGATAGTCAAATGAGATGATATGAAACTTCCTTGTAAAGAATAAAAGCCTCCGAAATACCAACTGGTGTTATTATCACGATGCTGATGTTGATAAAGATGATATGGAAGAGAAAATTATGTACTTTGGATGTTCTGTCACTCTGATACTTACATTCTTTTAAATGAGCTACTTACTGGGAGCTGGGAGAAGACTCTGGATTTTTATTACTTGCTCTTCAACTTTTGAGTAAAATTAAAATGTAATCTTCAGAGGTGTAAAATGTAAAATTTCAGAGGTGATTACCTACTGTATTTACTTAGAAATTATGGCTCTCTCTATATGTGTGTATATATATACATATATACACAGATAGATATATACCTTAGAAAAGGATGATAATTGACTTGAAGAAATTTCTGGTCTTACTGGCAAAAGTCTCTGAAACATTGGTTTGTATGAAAATTGCATGTGGAACTGTGTATGCTGGGCCCTGGCTTCCTGGCTGAGATGAAGTCTCCTGTCCTTTTCTCCTAATTGTTCTTTCTTTTGAAACTGGAGTCCGGTTAGAGCTTGTAACATATTTGTCTTCTTTTCTTCTCACTAATAATGGATTTGAAAAAAAGGAGCTCTGCAAAAAAATGCAAAAAATTATTCTCTTTTATTATCTAAGATTATATATTGTGAAATAAATCTAGTAAATGATAGGGGAAGCATCTAAAATAGAAAAACAAACTCATTCTTTAATGGTTATGGTTCACCCATAAAGATACAATTCTTAATGCTCAAGTTTAAAAAAAAAAAAAAAGATGAGAAGAAACAGTTGGCATTCAGCTAACAATTGTGTTTGGAGATTTGTGCCTGACTTTGTTATTCTGAGCAAAGCCAGGTACCAGCCTCTTGGGATTATGTACAAAGGCAAGAAAAAAAGTGGACATGTACAAACCTCAAAGGTGACTGCTGGGTTAATAAAACAGTCTGTTTTCTGTTCACCCACTCTTGCTCTCAGTGTGCAAGTATATTAAAATATGTCAAAAGGAAAACCATTCGCTGTGCAAAAATAATTCAGCTACAAGTCACAATTTCCAGCTGATGGAGTGCCTTAGTGCATTTAAGTGCACTAGCAAGTGATCCATACATCTCCCTAGATGAAAGTTGTATCCTCATTAAAAGAGAAACAAACACAAAATAGGAACAACTGTCACAGAGAAAAACAGACCACAATGGATACCGCATTTCCCCCAGTTTCTGACTTGAGCTATTGCAGACTGAAGAGCAGTGCTGTCCTAGAAGTAACCTCTTAAAAAGCCATGAAAGTAAAACGAGGAAGCTGCTAGAGGAACTGAATGTGTAGCTAATGGCCGTCCATATTACTGTTCAATGTATCTGGAAAAATATCTTTTTCTTTGGAGTCTCTATAAAATCTCCCACCGCACAAGACTTCGTAATAATGTGAAGTGTCTGGATTAAACAAATGCACCCCAGGGAATTTAGAATTAATGCTCTAACATATCTTTAAATAACCTCTTTTAGATAAACTCTGGTTTAAGCGTTTGTAAGATATCATACCAACCTTTGTTTTTCTGATTTTCTTCTAAAGAACAATATCATTGATATGAATCTGCAAAAAAAAAAAAGAGGAGGTTAATATTTTTAACTCTAATAATACTGTTCTTATTTGATTAATATGTTGCCATTATTATAAGGCAAAAAAAAAAATACAGTGGCTACAGAATGTGGGAGCTCTGGTCTTAGGCACCACCAGATCTATAAAAGGAACACGTGTCTTCAAAAAGTAGATATTATGATAGAATAATAAGGGAACAATATATGAAAAAACACAACTAATTACAAAAATGCTGTACTAGCAATTATTTAAAAGATGGGTAAGGTATTCCTCTTGTACATGGGCATCTTTGCTCAATAATTTTCAGAGCAGTTACCATATACTATTACAATTACCTGCTTACTCTGTTGTGTTCCCCATACTAGAATACAAGCTCCTCAAGGGCAAGTTTTCTTATGTGTTGCTTCTTACATTGTTAGAACCCACCCCCCTCTTACATAGCCCTTGCTCATAATAGGAATCCTATAATTATCAATTGGTTGGTTAACTGACTGGATTTGGCTGAGCCCTACTTTGAACTGCCAATCCTTAGGGGAAGGTACCAGAACAATAAAGGGAAGGTGGATGCAGGAAAAGACCAGTGATTTCCATGGCAAATCACAGAGCAGGAACAATGGATATGCACATGGAAAAGAAGAACTCATTATGCATTAAACTAGAATATATAGAATAATCATTAAAATGAGCCCAGTATAGGAGTATGGGTGATAAGGAATCAGCAAACCAATCTAAATAAATTGTCAAAAGCAATTATGCGAGTTTGGAAACAAGAAAAGTACTTGAGGAACCTGAGTTAATGTAAGAACAACTTAATAAAGATGGGAAATAATAGATTTGGATGCCGAGAATTAGTGAGATATATTTTTGGTACCCATGAAATTCTACAGCAAATTATTAAGCAGCTAGCCTATGATGACATGGAAAATAAAGTGGAATTTGCTAGGAGACAGGGAACTGGAAACAAGAGAGTATTGTATGATGACAAAAGTATTGGCTTCACATTCCATATGCATTCCCTGGTCACTTTAGTGATTTCACCTTTTCTCTCTTTGTTAGGAGTTGAATTGTGTCCTTCCCCACCCACCACCCCTGCAAAATGTTGAAGTTCTAACCTCTGGTATCTGTAAATATGACCTAATTTGGAAATGGGGTCTTTGCAGATGTAATTAAATTGCTCATTAAGATGAGGTCATCTTGGAATAGGGTGAGGCCTTGACTCCTACGTCTGGAATTCTTACGGGAGGGAAAGAGACACCAACAAGACAGACACAGAGGGAAGAGTAGTTCCATGTGATGACAGAGGTAGAGACAGTAGTTCCATGTGATGACAGAGGTAGAGCCAGGAGAGAGGAAGCACGGAAATCTCCCTCTGAGTCCCCCAGAAGAGACCATTCCTGTTGATACCTCGATTTTGGACTTCTGGCCCTCGAAACTGTGAAAGAATACATTTCTACCTCTTAAGAATACTTCTACCTCTTAAGCCACCAGTTTGTGGCTTAAATTTGTTATGAAAGCCCTAGGAAACTAATACAGTGTTCTATAAAATAAAATTAGTGATGCATCTTCCTAAGATGATTGTCAGGAGGATTATAATATATCAGTTCTTAATTTCAGCGAAGCATTTTACAAAGTCTTTTATAATGTGTTCACTGATAAAATACATCACACGAGCTCAGTTATTAGTGAAGCAAAGTTGTTAAAACTATCAATCCCAAAGAGAACTGATTAATATTTCAACATGAGCCTAATTTTTCCCAAAATTTTCACTTGATATATTAAAAATAGTTCTCAGACCTTGGATATCTATATTTTAGGGCTCTTTGAAGAAAAATGCAAAGAAGTTTGGGAGACTGACCTTGAGTAACATTTGCAATGGTGGACACAGAACCTTTCTTTCTTTTTTCTTTTTTAAATTAAGATTATTTATTTATTTGAGAGAGAGTAAGCAAGAGAGAGAGAGTGTGCATGAGCGGGGGTGGTGGGTAGGGGCAGACAGAGAGGGAGAAGCAGACTCCCTGCTGAGCAGGGAGCCCAACTTGGGGTGGGGGTGGGGGGTTCAGTCCCTGGGACTCCAAGATCACACCTGAGCTGAAGGCAGATGCTTAACCAACTGACCCATCCAGGCACCCCAACACAGAACCTTTCATTTCTGCATTGCTGTTCAACATATTTAACAGGACTCAGCTAAATATTCTCAAATATGGGGGAAGAAAACTAACTTGGGAGAAATAACATTGACTGAATGCCAAAATCAGCATTTAAAAATATAAAGTTATTATTATGTTGATTGTTATAACAATATGATTTAGTAATAATTATTATTAAAAGCAATTTAATACTTTAACCCCCTAATAGTACTGGATACATAATACTCAGTAAATTACTATTATTATTAATAGTGTGATAGCCTAAGATAGTGGGCCAAACCCACTTAGGTGGAAAATACACAATATTTCATGTGGGTTCAAAATTTAAATAGACGTAAATTGGGAAATATCCAGGCTCCCCATTAATTTATATGGGATAGATTTGGAGATTTCAATTGACCAAAGACTCAATGTGTGTGAATAGCATTTTTTGTGGCCTTTAAAACAAAAACAAAACAAAGCAAACAACAAAGGTGAGGATTTGAGATGAATTAACATGTATATGCAAACCTGTGATAATTTACGAAGAGGGAGGATAAGAGGTCTGTTTTTCTAAAAGCAGTGATGCTCCTCTTTAAGTTTAGCAATGGTTAACATGGTGCAATGAGGGAGGTAGAATTTTAGAGGAGATGAGGGATTTCTGTATATTCTTATCCAAACTTCAGGAAGATTAAAGGCTGTAGGATTGCAAATCTGTGCCACAGGAAGTAGATCTCAGTGGAAGACATTTCTTCTACCTCTTAGAAACAACTGAAGGTTTACAAAAGCAGCTTCCAAGATGTACTGTGGCCAGCAGTAAGGAATATCAGACTCACTCAGTTAAGACTGAAGTGCAAACAATGACAACAGACATTTGAGGGGCTAAAGGAAGATACCACTTAGAAAGAGCAACTCACTCTCAAAGATACAGAGGAGGCCCTAAACAAAAGGGGGAGGGAGGGCATTCGACAAAGGATAAAAACAAAAGCACCAATGAGATAAATTTCTCCCTTACTGATTGTCAGGAGCATGGCTGATACCCAAGAAAAGGGGGAAGGTAGAGCAGACTTAATGTTGCTAGTGTGGCCTTTTGCTAATTAGACTTCTTTCTCAGGGCTCTTGGGACTATCACAGGCAAGTAGAAATGTTCTGGATGTAAAATGTATTTTCCTGGATGTTGATTAGGACACAATGCCTATGATACTCATCACAGATATAACGCGGGTTCTTTATACTTGAGATCTTTCTAACGCAAGGTATCAAATAGGGACAATTGCTGTATGAGTTTCCTGTGGATGCTGTAAGAAAATATCAAAAATTTGGTGGCTTAACACAAATTTTTTATCTTCTAGGACTGAGGTCTGAAATCAGTCAAGGTGTTGTCAGGGATGTTCTTTCTGGAGGCAATAGGGGAGAATTCATTTCCTTGCCTTTTCATATTCTAGAAATAGTCTATATTTCTCAGTTTGTAGCTCTTTCTTCCAGAGTACATCATTCTTATCTCTGCTTCCACAGTCACGTGGTTTTCTCCCTGACTCAAATGTCTGCATCCCTTTTATAAGGACTATTATGATTACATTGGATCCACCTGGAAAATCTACCCATCTCAAGATCCTTAATCACATCTGCAAGGTCCCTTTCACTGTATAAGGTAATAGCTACAGGTTCGGGGAATTAACACAGGGATATACTTGGGGGACCTTGATGAGACATACCAAACCCACTTAAAAAAGAAAAAAAAAGGCAACACATTATAAGGTATGGTAGGGTGTGGAAGCATAAAGTAGGTTTGCTTGTTTCACAAACACTTACAGTGCTTTTTATTGGCCAGATGCTTTTTTAAGTTCTTTACAAATATGAACTCATTTAATCTTTATGACAACTCTAGGATGTAGGGATGATTATAATCCTCATTTCACTGATGAGAAAACAGAGGCAAAGAAAGGCTAAGATACTTGCACATGATTTGGTGGTTATCTACAGTTAGTATGAATCCAAGTCATGTTTCTTAGCTGGATGGCTTTGACATGGTGTTTTCACTGGGAAAAGCCGACTTTATATGGTTGGTGTGGGAGTTAAATAAAATAATGTAAATAAAGTAGCTGTCACAGTTGTTGATTCATAAAGTACTCATTATACAGAAGAAGATAAAATAACTAAATATATTAGAAACATTGACCAAAAAACAAGGAAAAGAAGAATAAGGATGGTTAGGGAACTGGAAACACTATCAGTTGAAAAATGGTAGTTTAGTTTGGAGAAGAAAAGAATTATGGGGACATGAGAGCTGTCTTGAAATATGTGATGAACTTTCATGTGAAAGGGGAAGTAGATTTATTTTAATGTTCTCCCATAAAACCAAACTAAAACCTAAGGGTGGAAATTACACGGTGATAAAAACTGGCTCAAAAAAAAAAAAGGAAAGTAAGAAAGAAAAAGATCCAATAATTAGAGTGATCTACCAATGAAAGGGGCTGCCTCTGAATTTTGTAAGCTTTTAGTCAGTTAGAATGTGCAAGCACAGGCTAAATGACTCTTTGTAGTATATAAAAAATGGAAAAGGTTTCAACAATGAGAGGGACATTAAAATACATTCATGCATTTATTCAGCAAATATTGACTGACCACCTTCTGTGTGCAGTGCCTGTAAGGCCCCTTACAACTCCAAAAATAATAGAATCTACTATTCTATGAATGAGCAAATAAGAACACATGTCGCATAAATAGACATAATTTCAGGCTGATTCTCATTGGAAAGGTCTACTAATTCTTTAACTCCAAGGCTATCTGGCTGGTCTAGTGTAATCTACAATAAGCCTTTATTTTCACAATCATTTTTTACCAGTCACAAGAAGAATTTTCCTACAGGAAAGCATCAGTTTTAATAGAAAAAAAAAAAATCAACCAGTTTTACATTCCAAGAAGAAGAGTTTTCTTAAAAGAAGAGAAATGAATTCTACCTCACAAGCTTAGGTGTTTTTCTTTTTGGCCTATGCAATCAAATATAATAACAACCAACATCTTGTAACCAAGAGAAAGGGAATAGATGGGACACTTCTCATTTAATCTGGACCATGTGCCACTTTTGGCAGAGTCTGTGCTTTGCCATTGTCTGTAGCAAAGGTATTCAGAAACTTCACCCCCTCCTTTGAGCTCACAAATTAGTTGTAGTAGAAATCTATCGAGCCTGGTTTGTCCTAGGTATTATTATGATGCTAACTAGCTACCTCTCACCAAATCCCCCTGGCTGTGGGAGGTTGTTTTTAGAGAATTATCGGAATTACACGGTAAATCCAAGAAAGTCTCCAACGCCTGGGAGGAATATGTCCAGTATCTATACCTCCCACACAACACATCATCATGCACTGATTACACAGTTGTCAGTATGTGTCAGAATTAACCAGATAACTGGAAAGTCCTCTATTTTTTTGCTGTTTTCAATATTTTCTTTGCAGAAAGTACAGAGCAGGGATAAGAATAACCCTAAATGACCTTTAGCGAGCTCTTGCTATATGATGGTTACATCATATGAACCGTCCTGGGCAATCTTTTCAGCACCCGGCTGGGCAGGTACCACCCCTAACTTCTCTAAACAATGGGTTGGGGCCCAAGATTAAAAACCAAAGGGACATGGAGAGCTCCTGAGCTCCCACTGACTGACAAAGGTTGCCCCCACAACCTTCTTAACAGAGACAAATAAGTTAGAAGAAATATTGGAACGTAATTAAAAGTCTGTATTTAGATCTCTTTTATAGGCATAAACAGTGAGCCAACGATGGGCTTAGAACACCGTGTTCCAGATAACCTGTGTTCCAAATGGTTATGATTAATTTAAATATAAAAAGCACTGCAAACCCCTGAGGGCTAGCCACATCACTGAGTTATTAAATATCATGCAAGAGCCTGTATAGGTGAGAACATTTTTTAAAATATGGTAAATTTTCTTCTCTTCCCCTTCAAAATGCCCCCAGGCACTCGTATACATTATGGACACCACTGGCCTAAAAATTCTCAGTTGAGGGAAAAAGAAATCCAAAATCCTTGAATTATAAGAGCACTTAAAGCATCTAAAATGATAACTATTTTGCCCCTTTAACACCAAAAGATCAACTGATTCTTATTTTTCACTTGGAGTTGACCTTTATTTAACCCATGGCATGCCAAAGTTATGGCCTGAAGCGATTTTTTCAGTGAATGCCTTGACTGGGGACAAGAATAGACATTTCACTCACCCTGTCTCTAAATCATCATTTCATACCACTGCTGATGGTCAGTCTAACAAAGAAAACACATTTCTCAGCATTTACAAAACACTAAAACTTTCTATTCAATTATTTATCTCTTCCACTTCAAATATATTCACAACTGGAAAATGTTTGCAAGTTCCAAAATAATCTGCATTATTATTCAGAGTTATTACTAAGCTCTTCCCTAAAATGTTTGTGCTCAATTATATATTAAAAATAGCCAGCTGATTGTGTCTGCTTTACAAGTTTAAACAGTTTCTTTTGATCAATTGACTGCCTGCTGGAATCTTTCCATAACAAGGAAATTAACTTTCAGTATTCTGGTGGCTCTTCTCCCCCCAGATAAGTCCTGTGCCTATATACAATTGTTCAGGGTTATGTCATTATTTTTTAATGTAATAAATGAGGTGCATTTAAAGGATTTAGATATGATTAGTATAGTCTAACAGTCTTTCTCTAACAAAAACAAACTAAATAGCTGCATGTTATGAAAGATTACTATACTAAAGAGAAAAGTCCAAAAGTACAGTAGGAAGTATCTAATTTGGAGATTAAGAATTTACGGCTGTAAGGGCTGTGAGGCACCTTTGTGAGTTATCCAAGGGAGAATGCAGATTCTCTGGAGATTTTTAATGATGCAAACAGCTATAATTCTGAGCTGACATAAATGGGATCCTGGATATAGGTAGGCAGCATAATAAAATAAAATAACTCTATGTAGAAAAGGCAGAGATAGTCTGGCTCAAGGGTGTCTAGAAGATATTGTTCAGTAATAACTATTTATATGGACATAATTTAGTTGTAGCACTTGTCTTCTTTTGTGTATTATTGTCACATGGTTTTATTTCCTGGGCAGCAATGATCTTTAGAAATTCATGAAAAAGGAATCAATATCAACCATACATGGATCAATATCAACCATATATGAAACACTTGGTTAAGTATTTTATATTAGTTATCTACTTCAATGTTTTCAATAAGCCTATTTATGAATACTCCTTATTGTTATCAAATGGAGAACTTGAAACTCAACAACAACAAATAGTTTGCACCACACTACGTATTTAATAAACAGAATACTAAATCCAGATCAGTTTGACTTTCCAAACTCCTCTGTTACAGAGCAAAATAGTCTTATCAGTCATTAAGAAAAGTATGGAACAGCCAATGAAATAGGTCAGGAAAGAGAAAGGAGTTAAAACTAATAGAAATAATACATGATTATTATTTATAATGATCCAAGTAACTATATATAAAACTAAGAGAAACAACAAAAAGTGATTGTAAATAACAAGACTTTGAACATACAAATTTAACAAAATTTTTAAAATTATATGCACAAGGGGTGCCTAGATGGCTCAGTCAGTTAAGCAACTGACTTTTGATTTTAGCCCAGGTCATGACTCAAGGTCTCAAGATCAAGCCTTGTGTTGGGTTCCATGCTCAGCAGGGAGTCAGCTTGAAGTTCTCTCTCCCTTTGCCACTCCTACTCCTGCTTGCATATGCACATGCTCTCTCTCTCTCAACTAAGTAAATCTTTAAAAAAAATAAAATTACATGCACAAACTTATGAATATACATTTTAAAAAACCACTCAACTGTATACTTTAAGAGAATGAGTTTTATGGTATATAAATGAGTTTTATGGTATATAAATTGTATCTCAATAAAAAGTTAACAAAAAATGATTATTCTGTCAGTTAATATGGGGGAAAAGGAGGTGAAATAAGGACTATTTGCTGACAGTATGAATATAAATTAGAACATTTCTCGGGGGCAATTAAGCTTTGTTTATCAAAAGTCTAGTTACTACATTTTTAAAAATTTATTCTAAGAAACTAATTGGAGATACATCATTGGATTTATATACAATTATATTGTATATAAACATATATACATAACATAGTCTTGTTTATAATAGTCCCCTCCAAAAGAATTAGAACAACAAAAGCTACAAAACTCCAGGAACTCCTAAATATACCTAGCTATCTCCATGTAAAATCAAGTTTCAGAATAGTTTAGTTCATTGGACATGTACACAATGTTAAGTGAAAGGGCAAGAAAACAAAAAAGAAAAAGAAAAAAGAAATCAAAGGTTAGAAAGAAATTAGAGCTGCAGTAAGTGGATTGCGAGAAGACATTTTTGCAAACATTGATTGGACAAGATAAAGGAAGCTGATTGAAAGGTACACTTCAATCAAGAATGAATTCATTCATTGGTTATTGGGGAAGAGGCTGTAACTGATGTAAGAGATCAAAGAGTTCTGGCTTGTTCTGTTTGTCGAACCAAGTATGGGTCAGGGAGGGACTACTACTCTACAGCGCTTTCCCTCAGATATGCCAAGCCTACTCCCTTCATGGAGCCTTTGCAAAAGCTGTTTCCTCTCCCTGGAATTTTCTCTCATATTTTTGACTAGGCTGGCTCTGGACGCATACTCCATATTCATGTCCCTGCTGAAAAGTCATTAAACGGTAAGGCCTTCTCTGCCTGGCCCAAGGCACTTCACCTAAGATTCACTGAATTCAAAGCTGTAGTTCAATAATATCTGAAGGTGTTCTCAAACACCTTAAAATTTGAGAAGTACCAATTTTATAGTCTAGGATGGAAACTTCATACCAGTTCCCTACATAATTGTCTTCATAGTTCTTATCCATATCGAAAATTCTCCCCCACTTCTTATATTCTTACATCCCTGTTCCACGAGGGTAAAAATCCTTTTGTCTTTTTGTCTGTATTCCAAGTTCCTAAAATCATTCTTGATGCACAGTTGGAACACAGTGAATGTTTATTTAAAGAAAGCACAGGATGGGGACAGAAAATATGCCTCAGTAATTTTGATTGAAGACATACTATTTCATGTTTCCTTAACTGTCAGAGTTACTCTGTCTTTGAAGTTTTATTATTGAATATGGAGATAAGAATTAGTAGATTAACTGATTAGTATTATAGCCCAAGACATCATATGTAAATAATATCTGTGTTTGCAATAATAAATCCTATCCAATAACCTTCTGAAGAATAATCAATATTATCATATATAAAAATAAAAACTATGTTCCTAAAAGAATTAAAGATATAATTACCATATAATCCAGTAATTCCACTCCTAGGTATATATTCAAGAATCCATGAAACAAGATGGGATAGGGAGGGAGACAAACCATAAGTGACTCTTAATCTCACGAAACAAACTGCGGGTTGCTGGGGGGAGGGGGGTTGGGAGAAGGGGGGTAGGGTTATGGACATTGGGGAGGGTAGGTGCTTTTGGGTAAATTGGAAGGGGAGATGAACCATGAGAGACTATGGACTCTGAAAAACAATCTGAGGGGTTTGAAGTGGCGGGGGGTGGGAGGTTGGGGTACCAGGTGGTGGGTATTATAGAGGGCACAGCTTGCATGGAGCACTGGGTGTGGTGAAAAAATAATGAATACTGTTTTTCTGAAAATAAGTAAATTGTAAAAAAAAATAAATAAAAGACAGTTTTACAAATTAAAAAAAAAAAAGAATTAAAAACAGGTATTCAAACAAAAACCTAAACATGATTAATAACAGCATTGTTCATTATAGCAAATAAAGTGGAAACAGCCCAAATGGATAAACAAATGTGTTGCATACATACAATGGAATACTATTCAGCCATAAAAAAGAGAATGAAGTCATGATACACATTATGACATGGATGAACCTCAACAATATGTTAATTAAAAGCCAGACACAAAAATGTCACATAATGCTTAATTGATTCTATGTGAAATGTCTAGAACAGGCCAATCCATACAGAGAAAAAGCAGATTAATGGTGGTCAGGGGAGGGAGGGAAGGAGGAATTGGAAATGCCTACTTAATGGGTATGGGTTTATTCTGGGGGTTATGAAATGTTTCAGAATCAGATAGTGATAATGGTTGCACATTACCATGAATGCCCTGGAAGTCACTGAATTGTACACTTCATAATGGTTAAAATGGTGAATTTTATGTGATATGAATTTCACCTCAAAAAGTAAATAAAAAGCAAAAGATTATTTTAAAATGTAGCACCACTTAATTGTATTGACTTGCTATCAAGAAATTTTATGTTACAGACTTACTATTTCTAGGTCAGAGTTCTAAATCATAAATATTAAGTGGTGATTATCTCTGTCAGACAGAGATAAGACAGGGAAATAAGGTAAAAGAAATGCGTCTGGGATTTGCCTAAACCTGGACCCAAATTTCTTTGATTCTTGGCTAAAAGGTCAAATGGAAAGGAAAAAGCAGTCAAGACTAAATCAGTAAAATAAAAAATTCATTAAAATTTAGCTATTGGGAGGAAAGAAAATAACCTTCCTTTCTTCCACTACAGATAAAATTGACAACCTAATTTTCAGAACAGGTAACAGATGTACAGCTGTAGCTAGGTGCCCAGAATTTCTTCTCTACAGGGAGATGTTGGAAATAAATTTAGGAAGAGCCTTCAGACTTACTAAGCCATTGAAGTTGTAATTGTTGTTACACTTGCAAGGGTTTATTAAAGATCATCAGGAAACTTGGCATTAAAAAAGTGTTTGCACTTTAAGCCTTTACAGTTAATTACATGTTGCTGTGACTAAGAACTTCAAAAGTGACTTTTATGAACTGTGCTATTGTTTAATTTAATAAGAACTTCTTATAAAGTCACAGGTTAACAAAAGTTCATTAGTAAGTTAAATGTTTGGAACTCAGGAAGCATTTCCCCACAGAACAATGTTAACTATGGTGGTTGGACTCTATGTCAACAGGGTATGATGGGCCAGGTAACCTGCAACACCCCCACCAAGAGTACTAAAGAGCACAACGCATATGTCAAAAGATTTCCGTGGAAACATTCATTTTGGCATTTTGGGACCTCCCCCTCCCTCCAGGGTATTACCAATGCTCATTCGTACCTTCATCCTTTGATCACTCATTTAACAGGCACTGGACAAGTTCTATCCCTTTCCACCTGCCAGGTAGTAGGCTCTTTGCAACTTGGCACAAGAACCTAGGGGCTTAGTTTATAAACTCCATCATGGAGGGGTCTTTATAGGGGCAGAAGATGAGATTCTATGGATAGTAAACATAATGAGGGTTGGGGACCAGTAAAACAGAATAATGGCGTGGGAATTACGCATCAGGCAAGCCACCTAGCCACCTCTCCCCATTCACCACACCATAGTCAACACTGGCTTTATCCTAGAGAACACCTTGCAGAGGATCCTGATGAGGCCAACAAGATAAATGATGCCTTTTCTCTCTCCACTGTTCCAAAGGACAGGGACCAGAATTGGGAAATGCCAGGAGTGTTAAAACCAAACAGGTGTGAGGACTGAGATCTCATATTTACTTCCTTCCCATCTCCCTTATCTTACCTGAAAGCACAGGCTAAAAAGAATAAAGGAGGAGGAAAAACATTTATGGATGTATTACCATAGGTGAAAATGCTGTATATGAGGAATTGTATGAAACAAAAACATGGGTTTTCTCGCAACTGCTGAACTCTTTAAAGAATCACGTTACCGACTAACAAAGATCACCACCTAGTGGCCCCAGCAGGATAATTGCACTTGAATAAAAGCACAGTGAAATCCAAAAATACTGGGGTTTGTTATAAAAACGTAAGGTAACATTGAAGCTTCTTCTTTCATCCCTTGGATTTCAATCTCCCATGTTCCTTTTACTCTGGCCTTGTTCCTCCTAGTTTATAATTCGAATTGTTTTTAAAGTATTTTATTTACAGTTACCATTATTTTAATCTTCACAATGAGCTGCCTACTTTGTCACATTTTGAGCTCCTCCTCTCTTTTTATTAGACGCCATAAGTGCCTAAGCATCTTAACTGAAGTCAATCTCTTTAAACAAAACTTTTGTCATCCTACTTCCCTATTACAAGCTTGAATGCTTAAGGACCCTGACATGATCTTTTACAAGCTTTGTGTAACCAACCCCACACTCCACTCAGCACACATATTCCCTGTGCATTAGGCTACTTTCATCACTGTTACTTCGCTGCTTCCAGATCTCAAACACAGCCACCCTTTTACCCACCTCCAAGTGCTCTGGGCCAATCCAAATTCCACAAAGCTCACTTCTTTTTTCTCTACTTTCTGACACTCGTGGTCATTACCATGGAGTTTAGTATTTTAATTGTTTTCTAATTGTTTTACACGTATTATTCTGCAAAGGAAGTTTCATGGCTTCAATACACTTTCCATAAATCTCAGTATGGTGTTAAACAGAACATCAGAGTGCAAAAAATTAAATGGCTGACTTAGAAAGAGACAGTGGTCTGGTGGGGGGGGACAAGGGAAGAAGAGGGAGTGTAAAATGGGGTAAGATTTCTGGAATCATATTCTATGAAAAATAAATTCTATCCACCATTAACATGTAAAACGGAAGTGACAAATTAGATAGAAAAGTACCATACCCCCAAACACGAGGATGCATTTAAATATACTTCAAAATATATAGTACAATTTAATCAGGAAAGTTTGCTGCAGAAGATAGTTTGGGTGCAGACAGAGAAGCTCACTTCACAGATGAGAAGCAGGGAAACACAGGAGGAAAAGGAATTTGTTGTGAAGCAGGTAAGGAAATGTTCACTTGCATTCTCGGGTAAGACAAAGTTTTGCTTCTTGGAGAGCAGCAGCAAATCCGCTCCAGGGATGTGAATTACAGACACACGAGATAGGGGCACACTTGGAAATAACAGAACGAAGAGAAAGTTCTCTGCACTCAAACTCTGGCAGACAATTCAACCAACTTTGAATGTGAATGGAAATATTTTACCCCCAAAATGTGAATAATAAAACAAATAAAATATTAAACAATCTACTCAAATGAAGAAGTCTGCAGAATAAGTAATGTGAACTTGAAAAATCTCATTAAGTGACACCAGAATTCTATTTCTAGTGCAACTGCAAGTAGTTTTATAACTAGGCCTCCAGTAAAATAATTAGACTATTTTAAGGGGTAGCAGCTGATTCTATCTTGAGGAAAGGAAAAAAAAATGCTTCTCCTATGTAAATCCCCCCCCCCCAATTCCTCAAGCTGACATTTCAAAGGCATCACAGAAGGATAATTACTTATATGCTGTATATATTGCTATTTTGCCACAAAAGAGGAATACATATGAAGGCATGATGCAAGACACTGTAGAGGGAAACAAAGAACAAAATGCCATAGACCCTGTCCTCAAGTGTGTTTCTGGGATAAGAAGACCAATATATATTCAATAGATAGTAAATAATTTCATGGTAGCTTTCAAGTATGTATACCACATACTATGCATAAAATCTATATTTTCATGCCTCAACAGATACTAAATGTCCATAGTTGGCAAGATGTTATGCTAGGCATTTGGGGAATAAAAAGTAAAGGAACTACTAAATTGACACTTGAGAGCAGTATGTCTACAAAGAAATGTATGGCAGGTACAGCAAAATAGGGACAAGAGATTACTTGATAGAAGAGGTAGACTCAGTGATTTGTCTTAAAGCACATGCATAGTTCAAATATACAGGGTTGAGAGATATTAAAGAAAGCATTCCAGGCAGAGGTTTTATCGTGTGCAAAGTCACAGAGCTGGTAAAGCTAGGATGGGTAAGAGAGCATTAATTTCTTTTACTGGGATATATGGAAAATGTGACATGAAACAATGAAAAATAAAATCAGAAAGCTAGATTGGAACTAGAATATGGAAGCCATTCAATTCTAGGCTGAAGAATTTGGCTTTACTTGAGCAAACAAGAAGTCATTAAAATTTTGAGCAGCTGAATGACACGATGGGGCATTGCTTGGGGGCAATTAACCAGATGACAATGCATGTAATGGTCTTGAATGTGGAAGCTTGGGGGATCCCTTTAGAGGCTATATTACAGTAGTTTAGGGAAAAAGTAAAGCTGGTGATATATATTGTAGTAACCAGGAGAAAATGGAAAAGATAATTCCAAAAGATCCTACAGAAACAAAATTGAGATTTGGTTGAATTGATTAAATATGAATGATAATTGAGAGAATGAACTCAAAGATGATGCCACTTCAAGAAACTAAGAATAAAAGAGGAATAAGGCTGGTATCTTTGGAGAGGTGACTACTTCATGAAGCCATATTTTCTTGCTTGAAGTGCCTTTCAAAAGGAAATATCTGGTTGTGAATTACAATATAGGACAACTGAGATCAGAGCTAAAGTTGTAGATTTGGAAACCATCTAGAATGAATGTATAAAAACTGAACAAACTGAAATTTCAGAGTTTGTACAGATGGCAGCAAGGGAAATAAGTTTGATGACTTAGGAGCAGTTAGCTCACCATATCCTCCCACTGTATTTAGTCCTCTACCAATATGTTAGAAGGTGGGAGTTTTACACATTAGAGAAATTAAACCAAGCAGTAGAAAAAAATTCCCCAAAACGGTCATTATAGGAAAGAAACTTAAAGAAAATGAGACAATGAGGAGTGTCTGTCTGGCTCAGTCTGTTAAGCATCTGCCTTCAGCTCAAGTCATGAACTCAGGATCCCGGGATCAGGCTCCCTGTTCAGCAGGGAGTCTACTTGTCCCTCTCCCCGTCCTTCACCCTTGCTCATGTTCTCTCTTGTTCTGCTCTCTCTCTCAAATAAATAAACAAAACTTAAAAAAAAAAAAGAAAAGAAAAGAAACAATGAGAAAAAAACGGAGCCTAAAATTAATAGCCTCAGAATGACAGAAGAATTTATCTTATGAAATAAAAATCAGGATGTACTAAAAATAACAGAAATCAATTTTGATTAACTAAACAAACATAAGAGACTATCCAAAGAAGCATAAACAAAAATGTGATGGAAATAGATAGGATAAAAATAGGAAATAAGTTATTAAATGAAGAGTCAAGAGATCCATAAAAAAAGAGGGAATGAAATGATCAAAGAATTAATAAATTGATAAATAAAATTTACTAGATCATTAATTTCCAGTTTGAAAAGACTATTAAGCAACTAGCCTAAGGCATGACAAAAATCACACTCCCAAGAAATTTTAGTGAAAAAGAAACCTAGGATCAGAACTTGAGATGGAATCAACATCAGTAACTGGGGAAGCTAGGAAACAATGGAGATAAGCATTCAAAATCTGAGGGAAAATGATTTTTGTTCTAGAATTCCTTACCATCCTAATTATTAGGCAGGTGTGAGGGTGGGGGGAAAAAAACTCACAAACTTGTGAAATTCTGAAATTCTGCATGTTCGTTTGATCCACTACTGAATAATGTATGTTAGTCATTTATGAAAGTAAAAAAAAAGAAAAGGAGTGGAATTCAAAAAACTAAAAACTGGGACTCCAACAGAAAAGAAGACAAAGGACACCTGAAGGATTACTATGTCCTGCGTCTACACAACAACCTGTACAGAGTGAAGCAAGAGAACAGAGGACTCCTGAAAGGAGAACTCTTGAGACAGTGGGGAAGGGGGAGTGTTTCTCTATAGAGAAACTGTAATTTTAGGAGTTTGGAACAGGTCAGATGGAAAGTTTTATCTGTTTCAAATATTGTTACAGATTTTTTTTTTAATGTTAGCTTCCTGGCTTATTGTTATTTATTGTAATATCAACCTTTCTGAAGGGATTTGTTTTAGATGGAACTCTTAAAAATGGTTCATGTCTGGACTTAGGTTTTTTCATCCAATGTAATAATCTCTGCTTTCAGTAGGTGAGAATAATCTCTCTAATCAATAATGAGGCACAGTCAAATGTCTAAAACAATTGCAAGTAATTACTCTCAATTCTTGTACTTACAGAAGATCAATAACAAGTAATTCATGCACAGACACAGATCTGATAACCATACTTTGAGTAGTACTGGCCTATAGTTTTAGTTTAACTTTGATTTATAAAAATAAAAATTAGGTGGGTGCCTGAATGACACAGTCAGTTGAGCAACAGACCTTTGGTTTTGGCTCAGGTCATGATCTCAGGGTCGTGAGATGGAGTCCCACATGAGGTTCTGTGCTTAGCACAAAGTCTGCTTGAGACTCTCTCTCCCTTTGCCCCTTCTCCCACTCATTTGTTTCCTCTCCCTCTCTCTAAAATAAATAAATAAAAATAACAATAAAAAATAAAAATTAATTGTTTCATACAGTCAATAGTTAAATAAATATATTGACTTTTTTTTTGCCATTTCTTGGTTCATCACTGTTTCTTGTAATGGCATCAGTTTTATTTTGATCAATAATTCTTTTCTAAAAATATTTACATTTCTAAAAATGGATTTATTTTGACCTGACCCTAGAGTAATAGTTTAGCTAGGTATAAAACTTTAGATTATAATTATTTCCCTTCACTACTTCATTGTCTTCTGGCCTCTGTTGTTTCTGATGAGAAATTTTCAATTAACGAATTCTCACCCCTTTTAAGATCATCATTCTTGGGGTGCCTGGGTGGCTCAGTTGGTTAAGTGGCTGCCTTTGGCTCAGGTCATGATTCCAGGGTGCTGAGATCGAGCCCTGCCTAGGGCTGTCTGCTCAGCAGAGAGCCTGCTTCTCTCTGCCTCTGCCTGCCACTCTGCTTACTTGTGCTCTTTATCTCTCTGTCAAGTAAATAAATAAAATCTTTAAAAAAATAATCAATTTTTTCTCTCTACTTGTTTTAAATATTTTTGCTTCATATATGATATTCTGTTTGATATGGATATAACCTCACTTATCTTTCTAGATATGGAGAGTGTAACTTCAAACTAGTATGCTCACAGCTTCAGTTCTATTGACTGTTTTGAATTTTACTTCAGAGGACGTTTAGATTGTGCTTTAGAGAAGCTATATATCCTTTGGCTTATTTCTTGGTTTAGTTCATCTATCAGTGTTTTTCGAGGGAATTTCAAATTTAGAAAAGTCTTATAAATCCAAAGACTATACAAATATTCAGATTGGTAAAAACAAAACAAAACAAAATCAAAGTAACTTGACAAAGTGTTATTTAAAGGCAAGTAGCTGAAGAGTAATATAGCAGCAGTGTCTAAGTGTGACTGGGCTAGAGAGGGCAACAGAGAAAAGCTGCCACATAAGGATGTGTCATGTAGAGGAAGAATTGGTACTGAGAGACAAAGGGAAACACAGATTTGTATTTTCTTTTTCATATGTTGCTTTATGTTGGCACACCATATTTCAATAAGCATATGGAAGACATTAAATATCACTTGTGTATTAAAGGTAATAAAATTGATTTCTAAGCCTCACCAACAAAGTGGTAATAGAACAAGATCTAGAACATTAACCTTTTTATATGGTTTTTCTCTTGTCACCTTTCTGGTTCCCAGTATTCTTACATTTTAATAATTTCTAAAGCTAGTTCTTAGCCAAATTGTGAAGAAAAAGAGGCTGTTGCGATTCTCGCAGATGTCTTTCCCTGTTGTACTTTTTCCTCTTTGATGGTGGTTCCCTGTCACCTTCAACACCCAGTAATCTCCTCCCCCACACATTATAATGCTAATGATTCAATATTTTTGTCTGCATTCTTATTGTATTACTATATTCCTGCCACATTAATGCAAGAACACACATACATGAGTGTGCACACTCACACACACACACACACACACACACACACACACACACATTGGCAAATTCCTTTCTGTTCACTTACAGATCTGAAACCCTATTCACTAGAAATCTCCTCAGACTAAACAAGTGCAGGTTAGGTGTATTATTTCCCTGCTATGGTTTTGCTACCATTGCTCTTACCACAAAGTGCTCGCAATTTGTTTTCTTATCCATTCACTAGCTAGACTAGGAAGTCCATGAAAGCTAAAACCTAATCTGTCTTTTTCACTGTTGCCAATCTGGGACAGCATAACAAAGATGCAAGTAAATGAAAGGAATTCTATCAAATGCAGAGAAAAGGGAATGAAAATGATAATATGGTGACCCTTGAGAAAAACTAGTGCTATATGTTTAAGACTTGGAGGAAGTCCAGTGAAGAGACTGAGAAGGCACATGTTGTCCGAACACTGAGTTTAAAGGATCTGTAAACTTCCAGGTAACTGTTCTAAATTTACTTCATATTATTATTGAAATTCCTATCTAAGATACTAAATGATAAAAAAGAAATTAAGAAGTGATAAATATCCAAATATAGGAGACCAGGAAGGAAACATCAGTTGGTAGAGCTTTTATCAAAATTGTACAAGATAGAAGCAAATAAAAAGATAGTAAAAATCTTTGCTATGAAAAGTGTGTATAGTCTATATTTTAATTCACAGCAAAACTAATTTAGAAGAAAGGAAGGGAAAACCAGGTGGAAGTAATAAGACATTTGAATCCCAGAATAGAATCATTAATTTTTATGTTATCCATCTAATATTCTGTAAGTTAGAAAGGACCTTTGTTGTCCACCTCAGTTTCATATGATAAAAAATCTCCCCAAAGCTCTTGAAAACTGTCAGCATTGAGCAACCTTATCTAGTCTCACACAGCTCTCAGACCAATCAAGTCTCTTATCACTTCACAGTTCTTCATAATCATAAAACAATTACCAAGTCTCCTCTAAGTCTTCATTTTTTTATGCAAAGTATACTCAGTTCCTCCATATAGCATAGCTTATGATAACATCTCTTCTGAAAAATTCCACTACATAAGAATTATCCAAGCATGCCAGAAACGAAATATAACACCCCAGATATAAGATGACCAATCTAATTGTGGTAGAAATGGGCCTCTCCTCATTCTATGTATCATATCTATTAATATAAGTACTACTAGTGTTTCTCTCTTCTGTGACAAGACATGGTTTATTAATCTGAGTTCTATTTAGAAAAGAAAAGATCAAAGACTTGAGATTTAAAACTAATAACAACTAAGGTTTAAGTATGGACTCTACCACTTACTAGTTTAGGTTAGTTAATCTGTCTTTAAATTTCTATTTTTTTCTCCTCATCCTGGCATGGAAGTTTCTTGAAGATAGGGATTTTTGCATGTTTTATTGTTACATCCTACTACTTAAAATAGTTATTGGCAGAGGTAAGGACTTAATAAATATTATTTGCATAAATCAGTGAGTGACTGAATATTTATAAAATGAAAATGGTAACTGAGTTACAGCTTTATTGTGAATGTCAAATGAAGTAATATATGCAATTAATAATTTTCATACCAGTGATAACTATGACTCCATTAAGCCATATTTCCAACCAACTAATGGACAGCTCCACCTATGAATCACAGACACATCAGGTTTAACCTTTGTATGACTGTTCATTGAGAGCTAACCTCCAGTCCTGCTGTTTCTCATTATTTCTCGAAGATGTCCTTCCATCTTCTTTCCTTTTGCCAAGATTCTGCCTAAATTAAAATCACTCAAAGTATAGTATAAACACTAATTTAACTATATGACATGATTATATGGTTGAATTTTATTTTTACATTAATAAAATTTGTTAATCTATGTTAATAAAAAATTATACCTAGGAAATTGAGAGCCACAATCTCATTTATGGTGTTGCTTATGTGCAGCAAATTTTTAAGATAAGTTTATTTATTTATAAGTAGGTTTATTTATTAAATATGAATTATCAATGGCAAACAGACATGACCATGCTTTTACACCATGTGAAACTGGGTCAATATGCTATCAATAAGACTTCTGCATCCTCATGCAAATAATTAATAAATATCTTGGGCAGGATAAAAACAAAAACAAGGCACAAAGATCAGTCAATAGAGACTTCCCTCTGGGGTAATATGGACCCACTAATCAAGACTAGTCTACTAATCAGTTATAATTAATTAATGATATTATTATTCAGAAAATTGACCTTTACTGTGATCACAAAGATATCATGAACATATATACCTAGAATAGATTCCTCATTTACCAGTCTAGTAACTTTATACTTATGATAAAAACAAGTATAATCATATTATTTTATATTCATTTTACTAATTGCAGATAAAACATTGCCTCATAGAAAGAGTCTTCTAAAATCAAAAGGGGGGGAAGGAAAGATTTTAATTAACAATGCTTTTTTTTTATATTTAAGCATATTTTTCTAGAGAACATGAGAGTACTTAAAAAAATTGTTTCCTTGGGGCGCCTGGGTGGCTCAGTGGGTTAGAGCCTCTGCCTTTGGCTCAGGTCATGATCCCAGGGTTCTGGGATCGAGCCCCCACGTCAGGCTCTCTGCTCAGCAGGGAGCCTGCTTCCTCCTCTCTCTCTGCCTGCCTTTCTGCCTACTTGTGATCTCTGCCTATCAAATAAATAAATAAAATCTTTAAAAAAAATTTTTTTTCCTTAAATATCTTGTTTCCTCTATCTTTTATGTCATTTCCACCAGCCATAAAGAGAGAATTTGCTAAGCAATGGTAAAATTAAGAGGAGCCTCTGCTCCAGAAGGACTCACAACAAATGATGATTTATAGTATTTACTACCCTGAGATGTTAACACATACTGAATAGAAAGTGGCTTCAGAAGAGCTTTCTCTACATAACAATAAATGGTAGATTCCAGGTACTTAATTATTGTTGCTTATAATTATATTAGGTTATTATATTCAGTTTATGCGCCAAAGTAGAGATTATTTGATGGAAAGATGGGAATGAATGCTTTTTTTTTTTTTTAAAGATTTTATTTATTTGACAGGGAGAAAGATCACAAGTAGGCAGAGAGGCAGGCAGAGAAAGAGGGGGAAGCAGGCTCCCTGCTGAGCAGAGAGCCCATGCTTTTTTTTTTTTTTTTTAATCAGAAAGTAGTGCTGTTCCCTCTAGATCTGGATGATGTTCCATCACCACACACACACCAGGTGTTGAGTTGTACCAAGGAGCTGGCAGCATTGTTTTGAAAAGTTAGTGCTTACAGTTGACCTATGAGTCCCCAAAAATGTACATAATAAAAATTATTCATGGAAATCCCTTCAATCAGCCAAAAGCTGTATCCTTCAGTGCTGTTCACACAACACTGTTTAAAAATACCATTTCTTGGGGCGCCTGGGTGGCTCAGTGGGTTAAAGCCTCTGCCTTTGGCTCAGGTCATGATCCCAGGGTCTTGGGATCGAGCCCCACGTCAGGCTCTCCGCTTAGCAAAGAGCCTGCTTCCCCTCACCCCCCTGCCTGCCTCCCTGCCTGCTTGTGATCTCTATCTGTCAAATAAATAAATTTTTTAAAAAATACAATTTCTTGATGTTTTCTTAAGGATTTGAACAAACTGCAGCCTCTTTGGTTATGTGTCAGAGGAAGTACTTGGCCGTTTAGGTAGACACTGAATAAAAAATACAAATACAAAAAAATCAAAGTTCCATATTCAGGAGGTGCTTAGAATATCAGCAATTAAGTACAGCTTTTGAAAAACTGAATGTGCTTAAGGGTCAAAATTTAATAAGTTAATATTTCCTGCCTGATCAAGGGTATTTTTAAGTAAAACTGATATCTTTTGTCTCTATCTGTGGGAACGTGGTTGAGAAGAACACAGTAAGTATTATGACCAGTTTGGTGCCACTGCCCTGAGGCATTGACGCTTGAAAAGGCACCAGCAATTCTACTCACCATTGTTTTTTGCACCATCAGTACAAATATCAAAACTGTGAAAATGGCAAACAACATCCCACAATTAATCTGAAAATAATTTTGACAGTGTGGGTCTCCTGAAAGAGTCTTGGAGATGCCCTGGGGATTGTGGAATACTTTCTGAGAACTATAACATTTAGTCAACATTTAAACAAACTAGAGAAGAGTAGTAGCTGACAAAAAAAGATGAGAATTCTTTTCTCAAAATGGCAAAATATCTGTAAATTTTACTGAGACTATTTATATGATGAATATTCTTATCAAAGTGTAACCAATATAATATGTGCCAATTTTACATCACTTTTATTTTTGCCTTTTATCCCATTCTTTATTTGTCCCTTTTCCAGAACAATGTCAATTTTGTAGCTTTGTCCAATTACTTCTTAAATTTTTCTTCATAATAGCTTTCTCCTAGATTAGGAGATAAAGAAATCCATTAATACAGTACCTTAGAGAGAGATAAATTTATGCAATAATAGCTACCATAAACTTTCAAGGACTTATAGTCTTTTTAAGTTTTTGTTGATTTTCAGAAATTATACAATAGTGATTAATAGTGATTTTTGTTTACATCACAATGCCTTATATTTACATTCCTGCTAACAGAAAGTATAAGCTTATCTTATTTAGCAAGAAAAAAAATCCTTCCTTTATCAGAAAAGTTCCTTTGCTAAAAAATGTTTTGTGGGAAAGATAACATACTTTAATTACTTAAATTAAAGATTTTCATGCCACTCTTTTTGATGTCCTCAAAATTCACCTTTTTCTTTCCTGACAGAATTGTACTTTGAAATAATTGGGAGAAAATTTTAGATTTTTATCTATTTCTCATTTTTTTGTGTGTTATTTTCCGGGCTTCCCCTAAGCTACCATAGTAAGTGCTAACTAAAGCCTCATGAACAGCAGCTTACTAGATGCTTAAGACATCTTTAAGATTTAAAAACCGTGTTTATGAAGTAGAATAGTGTTGAACTCATAGTGCAGATAAAGTAGAATAGGTCCAGAAAGCTAATAATGCAAAAAATAACAAAAAAAAATAGATTGACACGAGCTCCTAATGTATAAATCATTGGCAGGAAAAGCCTACAAAGCAAGCTATAGAGAGCAGGCCAAACAAACCAGACTGAGAGCTTAGGCTAAAAATAACTACCATACTAGATCTTTGTAGAAAATTCTACATGCTAAGGATGTCAACATAAATGTGTCTGGTTTATGAATAAGAACATTTAAGAACAAAGGTTGCATACATTAAAAGAAATAAAATTAATATAAAAGACCGAGTCCCGTAAATGATCTATGTAAGTTAAGAAACTTTTCAATGAAATAGTTGAAAAGCTATAAAGCTAGTATGACAGTTTTATTCTTTATCATATGTAAAGCAGAGAGTCTATGCTTGACTTCTGTTCTATGCTGAAAATGAAAAAGAAAATAAGATAAAAAAGGAAGAGGGAAGGAAAAAATGCTACCTCTAAATCAATTAATTGAAGACAAATTGAATCACCTCTCACAAGTTAATCAGAAACATTGCTGTGTGCAGAAATGGCCTGTCTTCCATCTCAACTCAAATTCAAACTGTTCCCTGTAGGTCTGACATTATTTTCACGCATTTGACAATTAATTTTACACATCAGGAGGAAATGTGATTATTTGTGAATCCCTTATTTTGGAAGAAAAAATATTATAAGAAAACTTGGAGATTAATAAGATTGTGAGCATTACCATATAGAAGACCAGTCACCTTTTTTGTCTCTTATTTTTATAACTATTAAATATATGGACGTAAATATTTTCTTTCTCTATACACATCTTACAAATGTATCACATCCATGGAAAACAAAAGGAAGGTTGTAGCTTCATGGTGGAGTGGCAAAAATGCACCAACCCATACTTGAAGTATTAAATAATATTATAACACTGGTCTTTGAAACCAAAATAAATGTCTTATTTATTAAGCCTCAGGAAAACCTCTTCAGCTTCTGTTCAAATACGTTACACATTTGAATAATGCCAGTCTCTGTAGGATTGATATTGGACTATGAATATTTGACCTAGAATGTCATTAACAACTTATACATTTTAAAATCACGTTTTGAAATGCGGCAAAACTAAGATTGTAGTGAATTTAATTTCAAAGTCATACTATCCCTCCTTTTATGCTGTATGTGGTAATCCTTGATTTTTTGCACTGATGCTAAATGTTAATGAACAGAGCCACCGTGTACCATTTCACCTGGAGCAATGAAAACATTAAAATCTCTTTAGAAGCCTGAATAAAACTTTATTTTATAAATATAATCCATGTTAAAGCTCCACCGTTTCACTGTACTTTTGAAATAAGGGCACATGGAAAATATGGAAGCGTTTCCTTTGAGATGGCTAACTAAAGCTACAAAATGAGCACTGTACGGCATTTCCAAGGAGCACGGTTCAAAAGTTGTACGATTACTACTAAGGTTGTTTTATTCTCTACCACATTTGGAACAGGAAGTCTGTGTTGTTCTTGAAGAATTCTGAAAAGCAATGTCACAGTCTGATGACCTCTTCTCCTCATTAAAACGTTCCCAAAGACAGCTCTCTGCATGATGTTTTGTAGTTTCAGCAGCCATGAACTAATTTGTACCTCTTATTTTGATCATGCACTGGTGAAAGCACCAAACAATATTTTTCTTTAAACACAGAGAGGTCTTTCAACAGCTCAGCATGCACTTCTACCCTCTTTTTAATCTTGGAGCACCTATTTATTTGCTCTTTTCACCACTAAATCTTCTTTGCTCCTTTCTGCCCCCTGCAAAGCAGCTAGTTAAAAATCTTCAGTGTTTTTTCTTCATAGGCTTAAACCATGAAAAGGGTATTACCATAAAAACAGAGATGTGGGCTTATAGATATAGTACAAGGAGAATTTGCATTTCTAATTTTTAATCCAATTAAACTAAAATAATATTTATTTAGTTACTACCTTTCTATAATGTGCATGATCACTAAAACTAATATGAAAAAAAATTGCTTTAGAAAATTAGTTTTTAGGATTCTCTGCAAGGACTGATCGGTTCCTCACAGTAAATAAAAGAGGGCTTTACTTAAGGCTTATTAGTATGTATGTGACTTATTTGTTTATTTTGCATACTCATACACTTTTTTTGCTTCACTTACATCAGTCTTTCATATGTTCCTCTATATGTATCGATAAGGTATTGCAATTACTGCATGCATTGTGTAGGAAATTGGTTTTAAGCTATGCATTTAATTTACTCAGAAAAAAAAAAAGCAGCGGTGGGGGGGGACCAAAATTAAATGACATTATTCATGGATATAAATTTGTAAGCAGTAATATTTTGAGCTTTATTAATGAAAACAAGCTCAAATAGCTTAGTAATTCAAAGCATTGTTTTAAAAAGTATACTAATTTGAGTTACATAAAACTCAAATATGGATAAAGGCTAACAACTGAATAAATTATAGACTTCATCAAGCCAGTGGTTTAGCTGTAAATAGGGCATGCTGCTAGGATTACAGATCTAGTTGAGGCAAAATCTATAATTATGTACTAGTAAATGGATCCTTTTTTGTTATGAAAGATTTATTCTTTTAAGATATAATTACTGAACACACTGGATTTCTCTTAAACATAGCAATGATAATAATGTAAATGTTTCACCGTTAATGAATCAGAGCATATTTCCAATCCCAATAGAAATTTGAATATTAATATTAAGTTATTTAAAATATTGGCTCATTGACTTTCAAGTTTTCATATAACAATTTATTCCTGAGTACTGTTTTACATAACTATGTAGTTCATCTAAGTAGTTTTTCAAATTGTTTATAAAACTAAACATGTTTATGAAAATAAATGAAATACTTAAAAAAGTGTTGTTTCTAATGATACCGTTAGCATTTAATGTTAGAGACATTTTAAAAATACTTTAACTAAAAGTGACCAGATCAATGTTGTCAGAATAAATCATGAGTATTTAAGTCACCATATCTAATTAATTGATCCCTCTCTCTATTCCAAAAAGCTTCCTAATGAATATTTTTCATTGCATTATCCATATCAGAGGCCAACTAAAATATGTACTTTTTAAATTCTGTGTACTGTTTTTCCAAATTAAATCAATTTTGCTGTTTAAAATTATTCTATACCTTTGTTTTAGCTAATTTAATCTTAAAGCTTACATGTCTTATCACGTCTCTGCTGTGTCTTAAACATTTTTTCATGAGTATATAACACACAGTGACCAGCAATTGTCAAATATTTTCTTGATGATCTTCTTCCCCCAAGATAAAAGACTCACCAAGTTGTTTTAATTTGTTTTTTAAAATAATTTTTAAGAGATCTTCTGGGACATTCATTGTGTAGTTGTATTTATGTTTCCAGGTTTTTATGTTTAAGAGGTCCAGTTTGAGACTTTGGGAACACCTACCGTAGGCTTTTTAATCCTCAGGGGGAAAACACACAGAGCACCAGCTTTCAGGGGTTCCCTTGGTTGGTCAAGGGATGCTCTGCAGCTTTGTGTAATAAAGCCAGAGACTGGAATGTCCACATCGGCCCTGTCACAGACCCTCTGGTGACCTTGAGTCTTCACTTATTTGAGTCTTAACTTTCTCAACTTTATATTGGGTTTAATAATCCTTTTCTGCATGGTTACTAAGATGATTAGAAATAATGTATGTAAAAGATATGGTAACTGTAGATGTTAGCTGGTAGTTACTAGCTGTTGAAAGTTGAGCTGAGCCCCCCCGACATTAAGAAATTTACTCGAACTGCATCAACAGTGGGATCTACTAGGTGTGTGTCAGAATGAATGTCAAGAAACTTGGTCTCTTTCTTCAGGTCATAAGCCCCCTCCCCTTCCAGAGCATCACTGAACAAACTTTACAGTAAATAACTAGGACACTTATTAAGAGTCAGTTTAGATGATAGCTGTGCAAACCCTCTCAAAAGTGTCAAGGAGTAGAGAAAACAAAAATAATACTATACAAATAAGCTTTTAGATTTCCAAACCAGAAAAAAATATTTGTTTAATCACACATTTTACATGTGAAAGAAGAGATTCAGACAGGTTTTCCCAAGATAACGTAACTAGGGGCGCCTGCATGACTTAGTTGAGCGTCTGCCTTCTGCTCAAGTCATGATCCCAGGGTCCTGGGATCAGGCCCCGGGTCAGGCTCCCTGCTCAGCAGAAAGCCTGCTTCTCCCTGTGCCCCTCACCCCACTCGTGCTCGCTCGCTCTCCCTTTCTCTCTCAAATAAATAAATAAAATCTTAAAAAAAAAAAAAAAAGGCTACATAACTAGCCAAATACAACAGTCCTTTGTTCCATGTAAATCTACCTCTCCGAGATTGGTAGTGAGAGATCTCCCTCTACGTATAGGATATATTAAATTAAAATCTGACACTGACACAGATAACTGTGCCAAGTTAAGCAATATAGGTCATTATAGTCATAATGAGTTCAAAACAACAAAGTTAAAATCAGATTTAAAACACACAGGACAATTTATTTTCAGAGAAAGTATACTGGTTTTCATGCAGGAAGGAAATACCTTCCTAATTTTTTAAAGCATAATGTTATCTCAAAGTTAGGATCCCGCCTGGGAGCAGTTTTATGTTCCATTCTGACTTTTGTCCACTAGATGTCTCCAGCACGTCATACAGAAGCTCTGATCTCAGATGGGGCCTTGTTAGACAGAATCTGCATCTACTGTTTCTTTTTGAAGTGAGTTCCTGAGATACCTTGTCAAATGATTTTTATCCCTCCTTTCATTTCATCCTCAAAATTAACAAGCTACTAATCTACAGAGAAACGCAATCATTTAAAGTTTTTTTGTCTGAGACAGAATATAACTTTGCCAATTTAAGAAGCAATTAAAGAACATGTATATCTTCTTTCTGAAATGCGTCTAAGAAATCAAAGACCTGAAACAAGTTAAAAATCCTTAGAATAAAAGTTCACAGCCTTGAAAAGGAGGATTCTTAACACAACTTTTAATTGTATTGATTTCAAAGAGTGAATAACATTTACACAAAATAGTTCAGAAAACTTTGGTAACAGCAGGAGCCTTGTTTAATTTGAACTTTAATAAATTAAAGAAAAAAAGTAAAAGCCTGAATAGTCACCCAAAGCGTCCCCTCCTAACTCACACAAAAACCTCTGTAACAAAGGCTACAAGACTGAAATACAATAATAATTGCAACGTGGAGATGTTCAATTAGAACTAGGCTTGCAAAATGCTCTTTTTTCCCCCAAAAGCCCAGTGAGCCCATGTTACAGGAGGCTTCTGCCTCTGACAGAAATATAACACCCTCTGTGGTTGCTGTGGCAGATTGCTGCACTAGAGGGCTGAGAATCTACTCTTCTAAAGCAATTCAATAAGGATTCCTACAAGGTGTCTCAAAATGGAAGCACTCAGGCAGCATGTTTCTGCCTCGCAGGGCAAGAGGTAAAAAGTTCAGCCTGTGAAGTAGAGCAGTTTCTGCCCCGGAGCAAGAGAGAAAAAAAAGTACAAGAGCGTTCTGATGAATTATCTCTTACTCAGAGCTAACGCGGGCTTCCCAGGAACAATGGCCAAGTATAACCAGAGTTGACAGCCTCCATTCTCTGCCCAGCACTCCATCCAGCACCGTAGGAACAATGGGCCATTCTCACCGCTTCCCAACCTGTCCCCAGCCTTTCAACAAACCTTCTCCATTCAAGAGCCACTTCTTGATCGTGCTTTCCTTTGATTAAAGCTCACCTTTCATCTCTTTAGTATTTTTTTGTTATTATTTATGGAGTGTGCCAAGAATGGAGGTAATGTCAAAAAAAAAAAAAGTTAAAACCATCAAGCCTTAAATTTACTTAGTTTATGATCAAGGTTAGGAAAGTCAACCAAATCAGAAGAAACAACTAGAAAACAACTTAATGATAAACTATGGGATCCTGGGAAGAATTACTATGGTAATTCAGGGAAGATTATATTTGTGTCTGGGAAAAACAGGTTTATAGAGGGGTGGGAGCTTAAACTAAATCTAAAGTATTCCAGGAACTGGGAGGAAGAAGGGAGGAAAAGGAGAGACCAGGGGGAAATCACCAAGTGAAAGAACACAGATATAAACAAGGCCATCACATAAGCAAAAAACAGAGAAGCCAGCTAGACTGGGCACCTAGAGATGCTTGAACAGAAATAGACATAACCTCCAGTAGGCTGGATTGTAGAGGTTCAGGAGAGATAGGACAACAGGTTTAAAAAGCAAATGGGAGCCATTATACTGTCTTATGCTGGGACATGAGGCAATAGAAGCAATGTTCTAGAAATACAGTCAGCAGATTAGATTGTTAAGACAAGTTTACCAAGAGAGGTGAAGGACTGCCGGAAACACTTTAAAATAATCTGGCGTTTTTCAAAGTGCTAGAACAAACAATCCTAAAATTTGTGTGGAACCAGAAGAGACCCCCAAATTGCTAAGGAAATGTTGAAAAAGAAAAATAAAACTGGGGGCATCATGTTGCCTAATCTCAAGCTTTACTACAAAGCTGTGATCACCAAGACAGCATGGTATTAGCACAAAAACAGACACATAGACCAGTGGAACAGCGTAGAGAGCCCGGATATGGACCCTAAACTCTATGGCCAAATAATCCTCTCCAAAGCAGGAAAAAATATACAGTCGAAAAAAGACAGTCTCTTCAATAAATGGTGCTGGGAAAATTAGACAGCTATGTATAGAAGAATGAAACTCAAACATTCTCTTACAACATACACAAAGATAAAGTCAAAATGGATAAAAGACCAATGTGAGGCAGGAATCTGTCAAAATCCTAGAGAAGAACATAGGCAGCAACCTCTTTGACATTGGCTACAGCAACTTCTTTCAAAATAGGTCTCCAAAGGCAAAGGAAACAAAAGTTAAAGTGAACTTTTAGGACTTCATCAAGATCTGAAGCTTCTGCACAGCAAAGGAAACAGTGAACAAAACAAAGAGGCAACCCATGGAATGGGAGAAGATATTTGCAAATGACACTACAGACAAAGGGCTGATGTCCAAGATCTATAAAGAACTCCTCAAACTCAACACATTCGAAACAGATAATCACATTGAAAAATAGGCAGAAGACATGAACAGACACTTCTCCAAAGAAGACATACAAATGGCTATCAGGCACATTAAAAATGGGCGCCTGGGTGGCTCAGTGGGTTAAGCCGCTGCCTTCGGCTCGGGTCATGATCTCAGGGTCCTGGGATCGAGTCCCGTATCGGGCTCTCTGCTCAGCGGGGAGCCTGCTTCCCTCTCTCTCTCTCTGCCTGCCTCTCCGTCTACTTGTGATTTCTCTCTGTCAAATAAATAAATAAAATCTTAAAAAAATTAAAAAAAAAAATGTTCATCACTATCAGCCATCAGGGAGATTCAAATCAAAACTACATTGAGATACCACCTTACACCAGTTAGAATGGCCAAAATTAACAAGACAGTAAACAACGTGTGTTGGAGAGAATGTGGAGAAAGGGGAACCCTCTTACACTGTTGGTGGGAATGCAAGTTGGTGCAGCCACTTTGGAAAACAGTGTGGAGATTCCTTAAGAAATTAAAAATAGAGCTTCCTTATGACCCTGCAATTGCACTACTAGGTATTTATCCCAAAGATACTGATGTAGTGAAAAGAAGGGCCATCTGTACCCCAGTGTTCATAGCAGCAATGGCCACTGTCGCCAAATTGTGGAAAGAACCAAGATGCCCTTCAACAGATGAATGGATAAAGAAGATATGGTCCATATATACAATGGAGTATTGTGCCTCCATCAGAAAGGATGAATACCCAACTTTTGTATCAACATGGACGGGACTGGAAGAGATTATGCTGAGTAAAATAAGGCAAGCAGAGACAGTCAATTATCATATGGTTTCACTTACTTGTAGAGTATAAGGAATAATATGGAGGACATTGGGAGATGGAAAGAAGTGAGCTGGGGGAAATTGGAAGGGGAGACAAACCATGCGGGTCTGTGGGCTCTGAGAAACAAACTGAGGATTTTAGAGGGGAGGGGGGTGGGAGATTGGGTAAAACTGGTGGTGGGTATTATGGAGGTATAGAAGACAACTTTTATAAAATTTCAAGGTATTATATCATTAAAAAATAAATGAAAGCATTGATATATTAGCAGTATACTATGGCAGCATACAGCATATGAATATCAATTACTATTTTATTTTATTTTTTTTATCAATTACTATTTTAAATGTATTGCCTAATGGAATATGGTAGTCCACAGACCCAGGCTTAGAGACAAAATGATATTTCAGGTGAAAATCATCTTCAATTTCTCTCTTCCCATTTGTGACCTTCACCAGACTCTCCACACTCTGGAGGATATAGCATTACGGTCTTTTCATGTCTCAACAAATATTTATAGGGCAGTCATAATGTGCTAGCATGCTACTATCCACTAGAGACATAATGTTGAATATGACACAATCTATGCCCTCAAAGTACTTGAATCCAATGTCCTTTCTGGGCCATCACCAAATTTCCCCCACCACACAGGTATCAGCCACTTATTTATAAAATGATTACTCTGAATAAAGTACCAAGTCCTGTTGGACACTTAAAAAAAACAAGCAAGTAAACAAACTCCTCTATTACATGGTCAACACCTTCTGGAAATTTATAATCAATAAATCACTGAAATACTTTAAGAGAAGCACGAGCACTTATATTACTTGCTAATTAAGGAAGTGCTGTAGGAATTGTTCAAAAGTTCACCAGAAGAATATGTCAGGCAGGATGTGACCAAAAAAAGTAAAAATTAAAAGGCTAATTGCCATTTCCAAACTTAAATTTCTTTTTTTTTTTTCCAAACTTAAATTTCTTGAGTAGTTTTAAATATGTGGAACTGTATAAAGGAGTTAGAGCAGTTCAAACTATTCTATTTTCATCTTTATGTTAATGTAACGAATAATAAACTTTCAAGGTGATTTTTTCATATTTTAAGAAGTTTTAAGAGCTAAGTTAAAAAAAATGAGTTTCTGTAACATCCCCTTGCAACAAGCTATTGAGCTCCTCAAGTTATAACAAGTATATTTAATCATCTTCTAAATGAACCAGTTCACCTAAAAATATGCTCAGTACCACTGGACAAAAAATACAAGAGACAAAGGGAGTCTCTGTGTGTATGCACATGTGTATAGAGTGTTTTGTTTTATCAATTTTGCTTTGTTTTTCTTTCAGTCAGATCCCTCAGAGAAGTACCATCATCCAAGGACTATAGACATACCGTGGAAGTCAAACAAAGTTGGATTGATTGCTTGCCAGAGCCAGGGAGACCATATCCCATGAGGAGCTACGGATCACCTCAGTTCAAGGGTGCAGCGGGGAGCTAGTTATAAGAGTTGGGCTTCTATTAGATGATTTTTAAAGAAGGTACTAAGAATCAGCCCAGCACTAGGTTGGATGTTATCAGAAAGTACAAGCAATTCAGTAGTTGGGTGTCAGTTTTCTCAGCATCAGCAAAAACACAATGAGTCTAAAGCTGTAATTGGTAAACAGGCAGCAGTCACTCATTTAGACAGGAGAGGAAGGGACTCGGCCATTTGTCTGCATTGTGCAGGGTTTTATCCTTGTCTTTCTATTGTGATCAGAGGTGACTGGTGCTATTTAGGAAAAGCAGAGCACCATGCCTTAGCTGTTGGTGTCAGGCCAGCTACCAGCAGACAGCTGTCCTAGCTGTTCTCTTTCTCAAGTACAGTCTTCTGTGATGAAGATTGTCCATACTGTAAAAATCTTCAGAAGGAATTTTTTACAACTCAATAAATAAGAATCTGCTATGAATTCTGTTGGTCTCTAGGAATGTTTGCCTTAGCAGTAAACTGGAAAAGCTGGGCACAAAAGGTCAGGATCATATCTAAGTGGAGGATTTCTAAGAATACTAATAAGGCTGGAGGTAGTGACATCTTTTAGGGAACCCCTCCTCATTTTTCTGAACGTATTTCCCACACATTGTTGGGCCCTACCAGCTATAATTACACTAACTGACCCTTTGCTACAAGGAAGTAGACAAAAGTAGACACTTGATCCTAGCTAGACCAATCAGAGCCCCCCACCCTGAAACTTCGAATTGAGATTCAGAAAAGCCAAACAAAATCTGCATGCAGCTTTTGTTGTCTCAGATTAGCTCAGGATCTCTGTACATGCTATTTTTCTTAGGCGGCCTAGGGTTGCAGAAAGCCAAGCAATGGAGAGAGAACGAATCAGAACTACAGAAAGAAGCAGAGATGCAAACAGGAGGGACCTCATAATTTTCAGTTCCTGTTTCTAGTCTCTTCCTGAGGTCCAGCTGCATTCCCACACTCAAGTTCCCTTGTCTTTACAAAACATTCTCTATTTTCATTAAAGTCAGCTCAAACATATTTATTATTTATATTTACAAAAAAGCCTTAACTAAGAATAGCAAACAGTTTAATGCTGAGTGTAAGTATAGCACAGACCACTGACTGCCATCCAGTATTTATTATTCTTCTCTTTTTTTTCTTTTATAAAACCCTCTGGGTTTTGGCTAGGTACATGGCTATTGAGCTAAAGACTAAATTTCCCAACTTCCTTTGCAGCTAGCTGTAGCCATATGACTGAGTTCAGCCAAATAGGAGATGAGTGAATGTGATGCATGTAACTTTTATGACTACCTCTTTTAGATAAGCAGCCTGTCCTGAACCAGCTTCTTTTCTCACTAGTTGGAATGCAGTGACCAGTAGAACAACTGTCTTGGACCAGAAACAGAAATAAATTTCTGGTGACAAAACCAACCCACCAACAAAGATACTTTGTTGACCTTTTAGGAGAAAACCTTCTACCATTATCTTCAGACTACAGCCTAACTTTAGACTATCAATATGTCAGAGAAATAAACTTTTATTTCATTTTTATCTCTGTCTTGTGAGCTCTTTTCGCTACAGAAGACCAGATGAACACAGAGAGGTTGCCATAGCAGACATTCAGAGAAAATGCAGAGCTAGCTGAATAGAAGATATATGGGGTAGTAATTCTCATTTCAGAGTGAAAAGCTGACTGTTATGCAATACTGAAGTAGTTGGTTCAATTCCTACCTGTAATCTCTTGAAATTCAAATGACATTTCCACCAAAGATGACAATGTTTTAGGAGAATTCTTTGTTGAGTGTGAGAATTTCAAAACCTGAAGGCTACTCTTTTTTTTTTTTTTTCAATTTATTTATTTTCAGAAAAACAGTATTCATTATTTTTTGACCACACCCAGTGCTCCATGCAAGCTGTGCCCTCTATAATACCCACCACCTGGTACCCCAACCTCCCACCCCCCCGCCACTTCAAACCCCTCAGATTGTTTTTCAGAGTCCATAGTCTCTCATGGTTCACCACCCCTTCCAATTTACCCAAAAGCACATACCCTCCCCAATGTCCATAACCCTACCCCCCTTCTCCCAACCCCCCTCCCCCCAGCAACCCACAGTTTGTTTCGTGAGATTAAGAGTCACTTATGGTTTGTCTCCCTCCCTATCCATGAAACAAGATGGGATAGGTAGGGATGAAGGCTACTCTTTATGATAATCAATGAAGTACAACATGAAAGAGAAAAACATCAGTTTAGAGTTTCCCAGCTGGAAGCAGACACAGAAAACACGTTTAATGTACTGAAAACGCTGAGTCTAAATCAAGAAATGAATTGATGTCTTGACAGATTGAATTGTGTACATGACCCCTTGCTGTATATGTTACTGATGTTTCTGTCAGGGAACTGTGCAATCTTGACCAGTGAAATGAGATCTGGGAGTAGTCAGAGAAGTGGGGAAACCCACCTTTCACATTCTTCCAATATATTATCTCTGTCTCTACCTTTTCTACAAACATATCGCAATGCCTTTAACTATAAACTTTAGCACAGGATTATGGAGAAGGAAGAGGCCCAGAGAAAACTGGAGATGAAGGACTCTCAGACACTTTTCCTTAGCGTGGTATTTTGCAAACATGTCTTGATTCACTGATCAAGTTAGCACCTCAGCACAAAAACTCCATGACTATCAGTCATGTGGGTATCTGGATTACTAAATTTGGGTATGCAAAAGGCATGATATAAAAGTTATGAAGCATTAGCAAATGTAATCATGTTAAATGAAATTGGCAGGCAGTCCACTAAAATTTTATAGGATTGTATGATGATTAATTTTTGTGTCAAGTTGGCTAGGCCATGGTGCTCAGTCATTTGGTCAAACACCAGTCTAGATGTTGGTATGTAGGTATATTTTAGATGTGATTAGTATTTAAATTAGTAGACCTTAAGTAAAGCAAATTGCATCCATAATGTAGGTGGGCTTCATCTATTCAATTACTAAGGCCTAAAGAGAAAAGATAGGTTTTCCTAAAGAATATTCAGTTCTGCCTTAAAATCACAACATAGGAACCCTGCCTGAGTTTCCCATCTGTTGGCCTACTCTGCAGAATTCAGTCAGACTCAGAACTGCAACATCGACTCTTGACTTAAAGGTCCAGCCTACCAGCACACCCTACTGATTTCAGACTTGACAGCTCCCACAGTCATGTAAGCCAATTGTTTAAAAATCAGTCTCCTCTCTCTTTCTCTGGAGAAATCTGACAAATACATATAGACTGTATGTAATCCTGGCTAACTACTGCAAAAAAAGTAAAAATAAATACAAATAAAACTGTATTCTAAAAATAATCATGCCAGCAGCCTGGGTGGCTTAGTCAATTAGGCAACCAACTCTTGGATTCAGCTCAGGTCATGATCTCAAGGTCATGAGATGGAGCCCCACATCAGACTCCACCCACAGCAGGGAGTCTCCTTAGAATTCTCTCTCTCCCTCGTCCTCTGCCCTCCCCACTTGTACTTGCTTTCTCTCTCTCTCTCTCTCTCTCTCAAATAAGTAAATCTTATAAATAATAATAATGATGAAGGACAATTGGAAAGCAGGAAAACAGGGACAAATCCCCCCTCACGAGGAAACCACCCTTAAAAGGATTTTATCCTCCCTAGTAGGAGCCCTCCACCCTTTCACAAGTGATAGATTGGTGACAAAAACCTGATCGGATGACAGGCACAGAGAGGGTTAATCAAATTAAAAGAGTCAGCTAACAAGTCCATAAAACCCCCTAGACTTAGAAACTCCTGTGGCCAACCCCTCCGGGGTCCCTCCCTCTTTGGGAGCTTTGTGCAATTGCTTTGCTTTGCTATGACTCAATAAACCTTGCTTTGCTGCCCACCACTCTGTCTGGTCTACCTCCACGTTCTTTAAAGGGGTGTGGCCAAGAAGCATGGCACCAACAGAGAAAAAAATCTTTCAACAGTAAAAATCACCCCAACATTTTCCCCTGACCTTTGGAAATTTTTAATGCTTGTCCTTTCACAACAGTAAATTGTCTGAATGACTTCCGACAGATTCTTCTTCTTTCCTTGGAAATTTACCAGTCCTAAATCTTTTCTCCATAGGCTCTTAACCTTCCACAATGACATTCACCTTATCTTATAATCAAATCCATACTAAGGAGAAAGCTGATATCTATAAATACTACCCTTCCCCTGAGCTATTTGAAGACTGTGACTCCTGTTTTTGCTGTCTGATTATGAAATGGCTAAAACAGTCATCTCTGAGCCACAGCTAAAGAGAGGAGGAAATCGTTTGGTCAAAAAGGTCTGGGCAGCATCCATCAAATCACACCACAGAGGCCACTTCCTTTCGTGCACCCATGTAGAGGATCACAATTACTAGACTCCTATCCAGCAAATGCCCGGAGCTCAATCAATTACAGGCAGTTCTTAGAAACCAAAATATTTCCAATCAGAGATACCAGGACTCAGAAGCCAAAAATAAAGTTTTGATTTGTTAAAGGACCCAGGAGCTCTACTTAGGTATCATGTAGTTTCAGGTCCAGAAACACTCTCAGGAAATAGTTACTTTGGATTAATTTAGATCCAGATATTAGATTGAATCCATAGGCAAATAATGAAGGATAGTCAGAAAAAAGGCAGGCAGGGACAAACCCCACTCCCCTTCTCCCTCTTCTCCACCCCACCCTAAAAGGAAACTATCCTTAAAGGAATTTTACACCATCCTAGAAGGAGCCCTCCACCCTTTCCCATCTGAACAACTACCTGATAGGTAGATGAGTGCATGAACAAAAACCTGATTAGGTGACAGGTGCATGGAGGGTTAATTAGATTAAAATGACCCATCAACAGTCTCATAAAAACCGTTAGACTTTGAAACCCCTGCAGCCACCCACACCGGTCCCCTCCCTCTTCTAGAGCTTTGTACTACTGCTCAATAAACTTAACTATCCTTCAGTAAACTTTGCTTTGCTGCCCATCACTCTTCATGTGGTCTACCTCTTCATTCTTCAAAGCAGCATGACCAAGAACCACAGGCATATAAGGAAAAGAAATACAAATAGACCTGAATTCCTTATTCACATTGTCTCAGAAATATCCATGACAACTTACTAAAACAAGGTAACACTAGAGCAGGCAAAATTTCTCAGGTTGCTGACAAATATAAAATGTAGATTAAAGTGATTCAAGGTTGGTAGTAAACATAAGTTTCTAACATAAGTGAGAAAAATTCACTTTACATATTCCTCAAAAAAGTATCAGTTGATGCTTCAAAACTGACTCACAGTGAAAAATCACCAAACATGGAAGGGTTAAATAACTAGAGGTGAGAAACAAGATATAAATCAGGAAACTGCCAAATAATATTTTCGGAGGGTTTCTCTTCTAATAATCATAAGAAGCGTGCAAAATGAGTTTACTTGATAGAGTTAAATAACTGGAAAAGACTATTATGAAGTACAGTGGCAGAAGAAGGGATCATGGAAAATGACAGATATTTGAAAAGGAAAAAATTAAAAATTTTTAAATGAGGGAACATAGTAACAAGAACTATGGATGCAAAGTTTGGATTATACAACAGATTATACAAAAATGAAGAGAAATTTGTGAATTCTGAGACATATATGAATAAATTACTCAAAATAGAATTCAGAGAACCAAGACTGAAAATCAATAAAGTTAAGAGACATGAAAATAGAGAGTCTAACATATGTCTATTAATTGGAGTCTCAGAAATTAATGAGAGAAAAAATGTAGAAGAAATATTTGATGTGACAGTGGTTGAGATCTTTCCTGATATGATGAGATACAGAGGAACCTCAATAAGTCTCAATCAGAATTAATGAAAAACACCATACTCAGACATATTGTAATGAAGCTACAAAACATCAGAGAAAAAAAGAGGTCCTTAAAACATCCCAAGGAAAAAGATAGATTTGCTGAAAGGAAAAATTTGACTGGTGGCTGATTTCTTAATGACAATAATGGAAGCCAGAAGATTGATAAATGATAACTCCAAAATACTGAGAAAAACTAGCTGTCAATGTAGCATCCTACACCCCATGAAATTATCCCATTCAATCATTCATTCAACAAAATGTATTGTTCATATACTATGTTAGACAGTGATTAGAATCTACCAAAAATTGACCAAAAAATTCCTACTTTTCTGGAATTTATGTTCCAACAGAGAGAAACAATCAATAAATAATAACCATAATAAATAAGGAAAGTATTCTGTGAAAACAGTAGACCAGGGGACTGAAAAGACAGAGGTTAATAAACTTAAATGGGCTGTCAGAATAGAATTCATGAAAAAGGTGAGATTTGATTTTCTGGGAATGCAAGCTGGTGCAGTATGGAAGTTCCTCAAAAAGGTGAAAATAGAGTTAACCTATGACCTAGAGATTGCACTATTGGATATTTACCCTAAAGATAACAAATGGAGTGATCAGAAAGGGTATCTGTACCCCAATGTTTATAGCAACAATGTCCACAAGAGCCAAACTATGGAAAGAGCCCAGATGTCCATCACAGATGAATGGATAAAGAAGATACGGTACACACACACACACACACACACACACACACACACACACACACGGAATATTACACAGCCACAAAAAATGAAATATTGCCATTTGCAACAACATGGATGGAACTACAGGGTATTATGCTAATTGAATTAAGTCAAACAGAGAAAGACAATTATCATATGATCTCACTGATATGTGGAATTTAAGAAACAAGGCAGAGGATCATAGGGGAAGAGAGAAAAAAATGAAGCAAGATGAAGCCCCAGAGGGAGACAAAGCATGACAGACTCTTAATCTTAGAAAACAAACGGAGGGTTCCAGGAGGGGAGGGCAGTAGGGGGGTGGGATAACTGGGTGATGGAACATTAGGGAGAGTATGTGTTGTGATAAGTGCTGGGTATTATATAAGACTGATGAATCAAGGGTGCCTGGGTGGCTAATTAAGCCTCTGCCTCTGACTCAGGTCATGATCTCAGAGTCTTGGGATTGAGCCCAGCATTGAGCTGTATGCTCAGCAGGGAGCCTGCTTCCTCCCTTTCTCTGCCTGCCTCTCTACCTACTTGTGATCTCTCTCAAATAAATAAATAAAATCTTAAAAAAAAAAAGGCTGATGAATCACAGACCTATACCCCTGAACCAAATAATATATTGTATGTTAATTTAAAAAAAAAGAACTTTTTTACTCAGTGAAATAGGGAACGGAGGGCAAGAAGTGTGTGCAGTTGCACACTTGATATTTTAACTGGATCACATTGACTACTGACTACTATGTGAAAATATGTGGCTGGAGGTGGTGACAAAGAAGAAAACCAGTTATGAGACTTTGAAGTAATTTGGGCTCAAGATAAAGATGCTTCAGACTAGAGTGAGAGCAGGGGAGTGGTAAGACATGGCTAGACTCTGGATTTATTGTGGATATAGACAATAGAATTTCCTGCTAGATTGGTAAGAGGAATCAAGATTACTAAAACATTCTATCTGAGCTACTAAAAAAGGGGGGAGGTCATTAATCTGCCTTGTGGCTATGGTTGAAGCAGCTTAACAGAAAGAGGGAAGATATTGGAAATTAGGTTTGGACATGCTGACTTTGAAACATCTATTAATATCAATGTGGAGCTGTTGAATAGGAAGTTAGATAATTTCTTTTTTAATTAACATATAATATATTATTTGTTTCAGGGGTACAGGTCTGTGATTCATCAGTCTTACACAATTCACAGCACCCACCATAGCACAAACCCTCCCCAAAGTCCATCACCCAGCCACTCCATCCCTCCTATCCCCCTCCATTTCAGCAACCCTGTTTGTTCCCTGAGATTAAGAGTCTCTAATGGTTAGATAATTTCATCCAGAGTTCAGGAGAAAGATCTTCACTAGAGATATAAACTTGGGAGTCATTGGCATATGGATGGCAATTAAAGGCAAAACACTGGACAAGATGACCAAGAGATGGAGTGTGAATATAAAAGAGAAATGGACCACGTGTTGACTAGGGAAATTTCAGCTGGTTAGGGAAATGAAGAGAAATGGGCACAAAACACTGAGAGAGAGTAATCCAATCCATGTGAGAAGGAAAACCAAAAGAGGTATTGTATGGCCACGTCAAGAAAATATATTAAAGGAATGATGGTGTCCAATGCTGCTGATAGTGGACTGTGATGGAAACTGAGAATTCAGCATTGGATTTAGTCACTGAACCTTTAAAAAAGTGATTTGGAAAATTAGTGGTGTGCAAACCCAATTGGATAGTTGAATAGAATAATTGAAAGAAGTAGAAACAGGCTTTAAAGAATAATCATTTCAAGGAGGTTTGCTGCAAAGGGAAGCAGAGAAATATTGTGGTAGCTGACCATGCAAATAAGGACAAAAACTTTTCAGAAATACATGGGAGAAATAAGAAGATGCTGTCTGTTGATGAGACAGTCCTCTAGAAAACAAACAGTGATTGTGCAGAAGAAAGAGGAAAGAATTGCTGGAGGAGATGATAAAAGGAATGGGGACAAGCACACACTGGAAAACTTGATTTTAGGCGGGACGTGGTGAGTCATCTCAAGTTTCAGTCAGAGCAGCAGAGTGTAGGTACGGTGGTGCTGGGTGCCTCTGCATGTTCTCTTCTAAGGACTTCAATTTTTTTCACTGAATAGAAAGCAAGATCATCAGCCGAGGCTTACACTGGAAAAGAGAGTGTAGGAGGTTGGAAAAAAGAAGAACCAAAAAACTGGTTTCAAGCATTTTTCCAAAATGAGGATGAAATAAACTCATTTTGCAGACAGACACATAAAAATTGATAGTTTACTATTAACATACACTCACTAAAGGGATTAGGAAGAAAATGATCTGAAAAGCAAGATCTGAAGGGCTGAAAATGAATGGTGAGCACAGAAGTAGTTAGTAAGCAGTTAAATCTAAACAAGCATCTAAATAAATCAAAAACAATAATTCTAATTTGGGGGATTACAATAATGTTTAATTATAAAACTGTGTAAGAATAACATGCAAGGGAGGAGTGGGTATGATTAGTGTGTGTGCGTGTAAGTTTGAGCACCATTTCTCAAATTGCAGCTGTGAACATAGACTTTAAGAATTACTTTTAAATAATACTGGGGCTCCTGGGTGGCTCAGTGGATTAAAGCCTCTGCCTTCGGCTCAGGTCATGATCTCAGGGTGCTGGGATAGAACCCCGCATCGGGCTCTCTGCTCAGCAGGGAGCCTGCCTCCTCTTCTCTCTCTGCCTGCCTTAGCCTACTTGTAATCTCTGTCTGTCAAATAAATAAATCAAATCTTAAAAAAAAAAATAATTACTTCTAAATAATATTTCATTTGATGTAATATTTGGTGATAGCTTCAAATAACAACAAAAGAAATGCACTTTTTTTTCTCTAATGGTCCCAGTACTTGCATTCAACACCCAACTAAACAAAACAAAAATTCAGACAACTTTTCAGTTTGTAGACAGTAGAGAACTCCAAGAATCATTACCAAACTTGGCAATTCACCATGACCTCCTCAAGCATTTTGCCTTGCAGCTAGGTAATAGGCATCCATACTACAATCTCTTTCTTTTTTTTTTTTAAGATTTTGTTTATTTGTTTGACAGACAGAAATCACAAGTAGGCAGAGAGGGAGGCAGAGAGAGAGAGATGAAGGGAGGCAGGCTCCCTGCTGAGCAGAGAGCCCGATGTGGGGCTCAATCCCAGGACCCTGGTATCATGACCTGAGCCGAAGGCAGAGGCTTTAATGCACTGAGCCACCCAGGTGCCCCTATAATCTCCTTTATGACAGCCAATGTGTACAGAATACAGACCAAACAGAAAAGCTTCCTTCTCCCTATCTTGATTCTCCATCAGGTAAATTAATTCTCAAAAGTACAAGTTTGTTTCTTTTGGCTCTTAAAGTCTAAATTATTACACAGTTCAACACACCAAAACATTTTTCTTGCTTAATCTACAACTTTTTTGTTATACTTTGTTTATTCTTATAGTTTTACTACTGGTCTTCTGTTACTTAAAATTGCTTAATGTTAGTCCAAAGACCTTATTTCTGTTAAAGTTCCTCTTCCTGGGGTAGTGGAACTATGACTGGCCATTCTCAATTTCACTCATTTTTAAGATTTCCAATAATATGCATGAATTATTTTTATAATAAAAAGAATTAAATCTGTTTTAAATTAAAAGTCAGGGAATAAATTGTATTATGCCTTCTGGGACATCTAATATAATATTGAATACAAGTAATGTAATGATTCCAGGCCTGCTTGTCATTCAACTTTCTTTGGAGTCACTAGAACTAGACTCAGTGGCCTTAAAGAAAAAAAATCCACAACCTATCTCCTTGCTCAACAATGAAACCATAGCAATCACATGGTAATATATGACACAGTTAAGAATATTAAATAAAACCACCACAACCACAACAACAACAACTCTGGCATCTATATTATAGAATATGTTTGCATTTTTATTGTAATAGTGCTTTCTTGTTGAGTGTATAGTTAGGGGAATACTATTTTAATACTTTGCTGAGTGGAAGTGAAACTAACATTTAAAAATTCATGAGAAGAATTTTTGTGTTCTTATATTAGCATTCAGAGGCAAAGTAAGGGTGATTGGAAGACATGTGAGTGTGACTCAAACTCAAATTATATTTGTTCATACAGAAATAAAGCCCTTGTGATATATGGCTTTGTTTTGACTCAAAACTTAATTTGTTAAACATTCATTTTGAGATGCATCTCATTTAGATCAGTATAATTAATCATATAAAATCAAAATTTGAGGTTTTAAAACTATAAATTCTAAATATAATTTTATTCAAACTGCAATATTTCCATTACTCTCCTTTGAAAATAATGCAGTGGGCTGCATTATTTGAGCAAGTTGCAGGTAGGATTTCATAATACTGTATCAGTAGCATATGAAAATGAATAAATATATGAGAAAGTCTGAATTTCTTTTGGAAGTTTGCTTGATCAATCTTTGTTAATTCAAAATAGATTTCTCTAACATTAATCTGAAAAGAGAATATTCTCTTTTGATACTAGCTTTTGAAATTTTTGTTCTCCAGTTAAATTTTTCTTCTTATCCTAATAGTGGTTTTTTTTCCTCTCTGAGAATGAAAATCTGTTACAATGGAATTTTCTTTCATTCAGCAGGACAAATACACTTATCTCTTACATAATTATATAACTTTTCATAATGAGATTTACCTTTTAGTGGATGAAATAGTAAATGAATACCTCGAGTTTGAGATAACATGAAATGGCCAATTTAATTAGTTCCTAAGATAATAACAAAATCTGAACTGATTTGTTTCACTGGATTTTAAAATTTTTGTTCACAGAGACATTCATGCTAATTTGGTAAGCACCTTGGACTTCAACAAAGATTAAATTCCTGAAATTTTTTTCATTCCTTCCTAATGTAGGAAGTAATAATTCAAACATAAACATAGCTCTCTTTATGGTCATTTTCTTAAAACATGTATTAAAACCTTTCCAAATGATGGTGCAGAATAACGTTCAGATACCAAGTGTACCTAGATTAAATTTTAAATTTAAAAGATGACATTTAGGGGGTATCTGGGTGGCTCAGTCAGTTAAGCGTCCAACTCTTGGTTTTGGCTCAGGTCATGATCTCAGTGTCGCGAGATGGAGTCCCACAACAGGTTTCATGCTCTGTGGGGAGTCTGCTTGAGATTCTCTCCCTTTCCCCCTTCCTCTGCCTTCCCCCTGCCACTTATGTGCATGCTCTCTAAGATAAATAAATACATCTGTTTTAAAAAAAAGGTATTTAGGAACAATGTGGGCAGGACCTTTAGTTTGGCAAAAAAAAAAAAAAAAAAAAATCAAGAAGCTCCACTGCCAGCCAAGATAGAGGACCAAGAACTAGATTTTCACCCATACCTTAAACAACTAGAAAAAGTCAAACAAAATATTTTCAAACATTGAACAACAGGCAGCAGAGAGCAATGCCTCCCTGAGAGAAGGGAAATAAACTAGGTAAGTTCTATGATTGTTTCAGTTCATTACCTGGGAAGAATTTTCAAACTTCAGTCACAGGGAGAGGAAATCCCAACAGAGCCCAGCATTCTCTCTGAATTGAAGAGACAGAAATGAGGATCTGGGAAGGTCATGACAGAATTTGCAAGACAGAGTATCAGAGCAGAGAGAGCTACAAGAGGGAGCTCCTGCAATCTACAGAGGGTCTCCCAGAGTCCTCAGCTTAACGCTAATCAGAGCATATGTATAAGCAAACTACCTTTTGGCTGAGCAATGCACTACTGGAAGGGAGTAGAAGGAACAATTTCCAGCAATCATACAAAGTTGGGAATGGTTCACATTTCCAAGAACCAGAGATAAGAAACATCATAATGCATAGGGCATGTGTCAAGCAGGTACTCAGAAGATATTGCCCGACTTACAGGGACAAATTAGCCTTTGACTCAAGACTACTCTAATTCCATTTGGCAAAGATTAAACCTAGTTGTGAAAGAATCAAAATGTTTCCAAGCAACTAAGCAAAGCTCAAAGTGTTTTTAAAATTACTAAGAGTGCCACCACTCATGATGCTTGGTATCCAATCAAAAATCATCAGGCATACAAAGAAGTAGGAAAATATGGCCAATAACATGGGGGAAAAATCATTCAAAAGAAATGACCAATAAACACCTCAAATGACAGCAACAGGAAAAAGCCATTAAATAGCTGCTATGGAGTACCTGGGTAGCTCAGTTGGTTAAGCATCTGCCTTCCGCTCAGGTCATGATCCCAGAATCCTGGGATGGAGCCCCATCTGGCTCCCTGCTCAGCAGGGAGTTGACTTCTCCCATTCCTTCTCCCCATCCCACCTATCCATGAGCTCTCTCTCTCTTTCTCAAATGAATAAATTTAAAAATCTAAAACAAAACAAAAGAAAACAAACAAAACAACAAAAAAAACAGCTGCTATAGCCATATGCCTCATGTTCAAGAAGGTAAAGGAAAGAAAGCATAAACCTATTAAATAGGTTTTTGAATATTTTAAAAGACCTAAATCTAAATTCTAGAAAAGGAAAATATAGTATCTAAAATGAAAATTTCATTGGATAACATAAATCTTAGCTAGGGAACTGCAGAAGCTTTCAAACCAGTAAAAACCAATAAGCTGGATAAATAGCGCAGATATTCCTTATCATTCAGGTAAACAATGATGATGATCTTGTTATTTTCTTTTTTTGATGTCACAGTTGCTGTTACTCATTTTGTGTTTTGCATTCTTACTCTGATCATTTGCTTTGCCAGTAGTGATTATTAGTGATTAGTAATTGGGCAAAGAAAAAACCAAAGCCCCTATTTCTTCATTGCTGTAGCAAACAAAACAAAATTTATAATGAAGGGGGGGAATGCACTAGATAGGATTAACAGCAGATTCAATATTACATAAGAAATAATTAGTGAATTTAAAGACACAACAATAGAAAAGATTCAAAATTAGACTAATGGAAAAAGTATGAAAAAACACAAATGAACTGTGAGACAACTTCAGATGAATTAATATACATGTAATTGGAGTCTCAAAAGGAGAGGGTAAACAAGAAGTGTTTCCTAAAATTTTAAAATGTTGCTACATTTTAAAATCTTGGGTTGGTGGCGCATCCTTTAAACAGAGAATTAGATGAAACCATAAGGAGAGAAGAATGATCCTGCCCTACCATAACGGTAAAGAACACAGTGTCTACTGAACATTGCCTTGAAACAGACTTAGAAAGACTGTCTTTTAATCTTAGTTATGAGTATTGAGGTATAGTGGCCACTTTTCACTTAATGACAGTGTTGCTACTTCTGAAAAAAAAAAGAAAAATCTTCCTTAGTTAATACATATACTAGAGTGTCCCATGAGGTATAAGGGCTAGATGGATAAAGCAGTTAAGACTTAGGCAGAACACTCAAATAAATAAATAAAATCTTTAAAAAAAAAAAAAAAAAGACTTAGGCAGAACAAAATTTTCTAAGCTCTGAAACCATCATGAACACACTTCTTTTTTTTCCTCTCTCTCACCTCTATCCTTCACTATTTTTAGATAGAGGACTTATTTCTTTTGGTAAATCGTGGAGTTCCTATTCACATTGCTGTTGGAAGGAGCACATTACTAAGTTTTGGTGAAAATCATGACTCTTATAAGTATAATGGAAATGACAATATTGATTCATACATTTTTTTTTCATTCATTCAAAATCTTCAGTGGGCTAGGAACTATGAAATGTGTTGGAAATATATTAGTTAATAAGGAAGCCACAACACTGACCCACAGAAGTTACACTGCCTAGAAAGATTAGCATTACCCTGATAACAGCATTAATTAATATAATTATTCAGTATACTAACATTGTGTGCCTTAGCTCCATGTCTTTCTTCTATATTCTGTGCTCTCACATAGGGGTCCAGGGACCTCTATAAACTATATTATCCAGAATCCCTTGTCAACTGATCTTCAGTTAGTTTTGGCCAATGAGAGGCATTCATACAAAATTGGAAGACGGTAGGAGAGGAGAAGTCATGGCTCTCCCCCCTCCCTTGGATATTGTTCTTCTCTCTTTGCCTTGTGATGGTATCTCTCAAAGTGGCTACGACCTTTTAGGGGTCCCATCCTTGGCCCTGATTTCCCCACTTCAGTTATACTAGCCCATGCAACATCATCCTCTTTGGCAGTTGTGGAGCCCTGCTAGGAACTCTGACAACTCACAAACACAGTCTGGGTTACCTCACAGTCCCAGTCTGGGTTACTTCACCCTACTTTTACATTTCCAGAGGGTACCCCACAAATCTAGCATCTCCAATATCAATGTTAATAGGTCCCTGTTCAATAGAAAAAGACACCAGGGTGTAGAATCAACCCTTCCACCATTTGCATAACTAATTCTTTCTATTAAATTCACTCTTTTTGAAAGACTTAGTATGATTTCTTTTTCTTTGACTGATATGCTTATCATTTTGATTAATGCCAAATATGTGGTCGAATGAACATATATAATTGGGGATCTACTCTATAGTGAATCAGACAGTTTCCTGGAGGAATTAATACTTAAATTAAGAACTGGAGTATGAATAGAAGTTAAACAAGTGAAGGGAAGCAGCCATAGCCATGAGGTCAAACATCACATTATTTAAGGTATCGAAGAAGGACTACATTCTACAAAATGCAATTGCTTGCTCTATGGCTGACATATTTCCATGTTGTACTTCTTACTGTGTCACTGAACCTACAACAAGCCTGTCAGGGTCTACCTCAAAAGACTAGTTAAAAGATTTGCTTTATCTTGTTCTATTGTGATTCTATTAAACTCAGCAATATTTTTGCTTTTAACCAAAACTAATGTCTTCACAGGATTGGAAGAACATTTCTGATGAGAAATGTCCAGCTTTTAAAAACGTCTCATTTGCCATTCCCAGCATCTCCCAAGCATGTTTCCCACCTCGCCACCATCAAGGCACACATTTAATCGAAAATCCTAACATGTCAAAAAGATTAGATTAGCTGACTGAATAAATGGTTCTATCTTTCCATCTTTTTTTTTTTTAAGATTTATTTATTTATCAGAGAGAGAGGGAGAGAGAGTGAGCGAGCACAGTCAGACAGAATGGCAAGCACAGGCAGAAGCAGAAGCAGGCTCCCTGCTGAGCAAGGAGCCCGATGTGGGACTCGATCCCAGGACGCTGGGATCATGCCCTGAGCCGAAGGCAGCTGCTTAACCAACTGAGCCACCCAGGCGTCCCTTTCCATCTTTTATATAACATTCCTTGTGACATGGCTGTCTAATTAAAATGTAGCTTACCAATAAAATAAAACTCCCCGTTCTCCCCAACTCTTAGATCAGTATTATTGAGTTTTTTTTCTTTTTCCTCAGGCTCTGATATGGCCTGGAACCATGTTATTACTGATTCTGTCATACTTTGTTCATTAGGCAGGTTTTTTTGTGTGTGTGCTAAAAGTTTTCAGTTTTTAAAAAAATATTGGATTAAAATATTATTTGTCTTGATTTCTGAATTTGTTGGTGCTCCCTTAAATTTTGCACCTGAGGCAAGTACCTGTCTCTCCTACCCTAATCCAGACCCTATAGCTCTTGTTGCTCCCTGAAGGAACTTCAGCCAATACTGGAGGCAGAATGGGACAACTGTCTATATGGCCCCAGAGGCTTCCCTTCAGTGGGATGACAAGAACTACTAAGAGGAGAGAGAAAATTTTCTTACAGCAGAATGAAGGGCAATTGCCCACATTTGCATTAACAAGTTTGAATATTAGATATTATCATTTTTGAAACTCATTATTTATTTATAAAAACTAGGAACTGAGGCATCTAGGTGGCTCAGTCAATTAAGTGTTCAACTCTTGATTTTGCTTAGGTCATAATCTCAGGGTAATGAGATCGAGTTCTCATTGGACTCCATGTTGGGAGTGGAGTCTGCTAACAATTCTCTCTCTCTCTCACCCCTTATCCTTCCGCCCCTCCCCCATTCCTTCTCTCTTTCCCTCTCTTTCTAACATAAAGCAATTAATCTCTTTTAAAAATGGGTAATCTGAGGGGTGCCTGGGTGGCTAAGTGGGTTAAAGCCTCTGCCTTGGGCTCAGGTCATGATCCCAGGGTCCTCAGATCGAGCCCTGCATCGGGCTCTCTGCTCAGTGGGGAGCCTGTTTCCTCCTCTCTCTCTCTGCCTGACTCTCTGCCTGCTTGTGATCTCTGTCTATCAAATAAATAAATAAAATCTTTCAAAAAAATGGGTAATCTGAGAGATACACTTCAAAAAGAAAAATCTGTTTTAAAAATTACTTCAACTTTTTATCGGTCCTAAGATTACAATTCTAATATAATAATCAACCCACAATTAGCAAGACATTTAAAAGATAGAAAATGAGATATTAAAAGTCAGAGAAATATTTAATTTCACATCTGCTTCCCCACAACTGCACCCACCCTCACTCAGCCTTGAATCTTCAAATAGTTTGGCCCACATAGAAATCGTAACATGTTTTTGTAGTTCTCTCTTTATTATGATTCTCTAGAATTTCTGCTTGACTTCTCAAGCGCTTAATTTTATGTCTCCTAAGTGTAGTCCACTTATGACATCTTCCATGTCCATGTTAATAGGCCTCAGTTTACTAGGAAAGGAATCCAGGATGTAAAATCTAGTCAGGTCTCCTAACGGTTCCTTGTTTGTGCTTGGAAAAGGCATATAGGTCTCCATTTCCTCATCTCCAAAATGAATGTTTGAGACTAAAAGGTTATTAACAAATTTTCCATTTTCACATCCTATGATCAAGTAATTCTCCTCTATATACACATGTTAGACAATATGGAAGACTTGGCTTCTGTTGGCCTTAGAGGCCTTCTCTTTTCATCTCCACATTTGTGTGTAATACCAAACTTTATTCTGAAGTATCTTGAACTAATATTGCTCACTTAGAAAATAATTTGGCGATTTCAAAGAACGAGTTTTGATTTCATATATCAGGCCTCCGTCATGTCTCTAATGATCTTTCCTATACTTTTTCATGTCCTATTTTCATATCATAATCCCTAAAATTTCCTGTCTAGGAAAGCTTTCCTTTCACATGCACAAAATTTGCAAGCAGGTGGAAAGAGCTAGCATCTTGCTGCCCAAAGTTGTTTGTTTGTTTAATATATTTTCTAAGTCTTTATTTATTTGAGAGAGAGAGAGCGAGCATGAGAAGGGGAAGGTTTGGAGGGAGAAGCAGACTCCCTGCCAAGCAGGGAGCCTGATGTGGGACTCGATCCCAGGACTCTAGGATCACGACCTGAGCTGAAGTCAGTTGCTTAACCAGCTGAGCCACCCAGGCGCCCTGCCCACAGTTATTAACAATCATTCCTTTTTCTCTCTATTTCTTTCTCACCATTTTCTTCTTTTTTCTTCCTTAGCTCACTTTTCCCATTTTTTTCTTCTTTTTCTCTGTCATTAGTTTCCCTAACAACAGTTAAGAAGATACTAGATGTTCAGAACAAACAAGGAAATTAAAGTAACATTACATATCAAATTTTTTTCAATAGTATACATATATACTTACTATAATCAGTGTAAATGGCATAGCACAGTAAAGAAAACATAGTCCATAACTCAAATGGGTTAGTGACCACACACGATACTGTGGTGATAAAAGATACTTAAAAGGCATTGACCAGTGGTTTTTCTTTTTCTTTTTTTTTTTTTTGTTTGTTTGTTTGTTTGTTTGTTGGGGGGAGGAAATCAGGATACAGAGGGAAAACAAGAAATAAGACAGTAAGTGTAGGGATGGGACTGACTAGGAAATGACAAATGCAAGAATACTCCAAATAACTCTCCCTGACTCTCCCCTCTTTTTGAATGTTTGGTTCCTTCTTCTTAGAAACCTCACCTGTGGGGCACCTGGGTGGTTCAGTGGTTAGGCCTCTGCCTTCAGCTCAGGTCATGATCCCAGGATGCTAGGATTGAGCCCTGCATAGGGCTCTCTGCTCAGCAGGGATCCTGCTTCCCTTCCTCTCTTTCTCTGCCTGCCTCTCTGCCTACTTGTGATCTCTGTCAAATAAATAAATAAAATCTTAAAAAAAAGAAAAGAAAAGAAACCTTACTTGGGCACCCCATACTGAATTGTTCATTCCCTCCTGTTTTCTCACTTAGATTCTAATATAATTTCACACTAACTTCTATTACACTGAAAGGCATTAATTCATTTGTATATCTATTGTCTCCCTTCCCACTACATACCAGTATCCTTGAGGACATGTCTATATTATCCAACTCTGAATTCTTTGTCTGGCACATATCAGGTACCTAGTTTTAAATTCTATGTCCCCTATTTGTTCACATAAACACAACACGTTTTAAAAATGTTTTCCTAAGCCACAATCTCCTCGTTTATAAAATTAGGAAAATACTACTTCAGAATTAAAGTGAAATAGCTAAGGTTGAACTTTTCTTTCTATTTTATTTTATTTATTTGACAGAGAGAGAGAGAGAGAGAGAGAGAGAGAGAACAAGTAGGCAGAGAGAGAGGGGGAAGCAGGCTCCCCACTGAGCAGAGAGCCCGATGTGGGGCTCAATCCCAGGACCCTGGGATCATGACCTGATCTGAAGGCAGAGGCTTTAACCCACTGAGCCACCCAGGTGTCCCAGGTTGAACTTTTCTTAAGCACTGGAAAGTTAACAAAAATTTTGGTTTTAAAGGCTCAAGTTTTGAAAGATACTAAAGTGGATTCTGTAAGAAAGAAAAGCTGATGAAGCAGCAAATGACCTGATCCCTGGCAGATAGATTCTTGAGGTTTGGTGTTTGGTGAGACAAGAGGGCAGCAAGTTGTACAGTGTGAGACTGAAACTCAGAGGTGGCAGGCCTCCCACAGAGACCGGAAACAGTTGAGCACTGAAAGCAACTTCCTTCCAATGGACCACTGCAGACAACAGAGTCTCCACAATGTTGTTCCTGAAATGTGCAAATCCGAAAGCAGCCCAAAGCACTATGAAGGAGCCACAAAACAACTGATGCTAGATTTGGTGAATGCAGATCTAAATTTAGTTTCATTTTCCCCTGCAGAGTAATACAGCAGCTCTTGTCTTTCCTGCATTTTCAAGCAGTACCTATGGACTCACAAAATCTAACCATCTGAGGTTTCCGGTCAGTGTGACGGGGAGCACTACAATACAGAGCCAGGGACTGGCTGGGGGAGCTGCACAGGAGGTGCTTTTTCAGAAGAGCAGACTGTTCTCACTAGAAAAATAGCTCTGTGGTTTCTATTCTGAGCTGGGGAAGAATGCACTAATCTCACCTGAAGACTGTTTGGGGAAGATTTTAGTCAACAGCTAACATTTTGGAAATTATTTCCAAAGTTTTTAAAACGTATTCTCTAGAAGTAGCACTGTGTTAAACTACCCATAGCAGATCTCAGAAAGTCTTTATTATATATTAAGATACTTAAGTGGTTTCAGTATATTCCCTTTTCCTATATTTTTCCACACACATTTAAAATGCTTCTCCATTTTCTACATTCATATTTATCTTTCTAATAATGAGTGTGGCTCACACTCATTACCATTACCCACTGTATGTGTTATAACATTCTTCTAAGAAATAACAATAGTGCCACTGGAATTTTGGGGTTTGACTATAAATCAAAAAAGGAAATTCTATGAAGTCTATGAATGGGTAAAGGTCATAAGCAAATCAACTGAAAAATACATCTAAAATTCAATCCTGTATCTGTCACCTGAGTATATCTCTGAGTCTGTCACCAGTATAACACTATGAAAAGATATTTCTGGAGATACCTGGGTGGCTCAGTAAGTCAAGCATCTGACTTGGGCTCAGGTCATGATCTTAGGGTCCTCAGCGGGGAGTCTGCTTGTCCCTCTCCCTCTGCCAATCCCCCCCAGTCCTGTGCATGCTCTCTCTCATACATAAATAAATTTTTAAAAAGAAAAAAAAATATTTCTGACCCATTTCACAGCCTATCAAATATTTTTTTAATGATTATTTCTTTACTTTGTTCTGTATTTTCAGTGAGAAATAGCAACTAAAACTCTACCTTTACATGAGAATTATGGACAAGAAAAGAAATAGCTAACGTGAGTAAATCAAATTATTTAGTTGTATGAAAAATTGTGCAAACCTCTGAAGTACGTATTCCTTCTTCTTGTTGGCCTCATGTAATTTAAGCAACTAAATATATCTCTAGCTGAATTTAACAAATTCACATCCTAATAATGCTTTCTAAGCGATTTATTTTCTATTTTTTTCAAATTCTGACACAATTCCCCCCAAAAGTGAAAGGTAGCTAAAGAAAATTTTACTGATATCCAAGGGGAAAATTTTTTGAGTTCTGAGCTATAAAAATATTTTGTGAAGTTCTGTGCAGTCTTTGTTTAAAATGGGCAATAATGGATAAGCAGTTATATTTTTTCTTTCTTTTGTGATAGCATACACCTGTAAAAATATAATTATAATGTCATACTATAACAACATAATTTCTATTTTATAGTATTTCTCAAATCCCTATTAATATATGTGAGTTGAAGGTCTTTGCTTAATTGTACTTGCTTTTTTTTAATATTTGCTCATATTAAAAATATGAAGTAGCAAAAAGTTATAATCAAATATTCTTTCATTTTTGCCCCTAAAACACTATAAATTGTGCGAATTTATTTATTTGTTACATTGTTTATCATGCTTTAACAATAAAGAAAGTCAACCTTACAAATATGATTTGAATAATCCATATTTAATATCATTCATATCTAATTCAAGTGATTTATTTATTTTAACAGTTTTCATTTTTATAGAACTCATTTCTCCCCATGCAAGGGCTTCCTGAATGCTATTCAATGTGATAAATGATATGAGCACTAAACTGCAAGTACATTTACTGCAGTGGATACTGAGAGGTGTCTCAAATTAAATTACAAAATTCAAACCTAGCCTCACTTTAAGGAAATATAATTGTCAAAATTTCACATTTATAATGCATCAAAAACATATCAATAAAATGACTTCCTTATCTGTGCTTTTTAAAAAATTAGATGATTGATAGATGATAGATATATAAACATTTCTTACATCATATATATTATAATCATGTCTTCAATGAATTCTTTGTAACACATATATTTTATAAAATGAGAAAACATATTCATTCCAGTTCTGTATGGATTTTGGCAAAATTTGAAGCCATTTCTGCACAGTCAAAAAAGAATAATGTTTAGAAGTCTCACATATCAGTTCTTCAATTCCCCATTTCCTTTTTCTTCTATCAAATTTATACTGAATGAAACCTTATAATAAAATGTGACCAATAATTTAAAAAACAGCATTAAAAATTTTATCTATTTCTAACTTATAAAGCAAAATGTAAGTTAAAGTTTAAATGTTTATAAGACTTAAACATGTAAAATTAAGTTGAAATTTAGAGTTATGTGTTTTCAAGCCCTGGATATAAGTAATTTCATATCTTATTGTTCTAATTAAATAACATAGAGGAAAAAAATTACCTTTGGTAATGGCTCAGGAGCATAATCTTTAAGAGTCAATCTCTCCATTTGCTTTTTATGTACTGTAAGCATTACAGCTCTGTGTACTCCGATTTCTCTACGTGTTCTCCTTCTAAGTGAGACTGAGCTAGATAAACCATGATTTAGTTCCTCTTTTTGGCATTACATTCATTTCTCATATTCCTAACTATAATGTTAAAGAGAGTGAGTAATATTTAACAGATCACGATTTGAACAATTTGCAGTTACAAAAAAAAAAGCCCAATTCTTTTTTCCCCCCTCTATCAAAAACCTTATTATTTTATCAATAACTATCTGTATAGAAATGAAAGTTAAAAGTGATGAGTTAAAAAACTGAGAAGCAAGGACAAATTTCAATGTGTAATAAGGGGACAAAATTACTACTGATGGAGAAAGGCTCCTGGGAGAAGATAAATGGTTTCTCTGTCATCATCATCTGGGTTCAGTTTCCCTGGATGTTACAAGACCCTTCCAGAGAAGTCAACAGTTAAACACAAGTAGGAGATACAGTCTCACCACAAAGATTTTGAAGGACAAATGAGTCATCTTTCCATTAAAAAAAAGTAACATACAAAGCATCTGTGTGTCTGTGTGTGTATTTGTCAGTGGGTGGATGTAATAATCATTACCAGTGTTCACCATTTTCACCCATATTCCATTCTCCTACACTTCAGGCTCACCCGAAGTTTGGAGTGGCCATGAGACCATGGCAGCAAAATGGGAGGGTTTGAAAGATCTACTTGCTGGTGCCCAGTTCTACAGCCTTCCTTTTCTGTCTGTCTTTGTGATCATGGTTTCCAAACCATGTTTAGGTTTCCAAACAGCTTCCATCAACCCAGGACCCCAAGTAACTTTAATGGACAGAGCCATCCTATAACCTATGTTGAGATTATAGCATAAATGAGAAGCAATTTTAGTAACTACTTAGATCTGGAAGTTATATGTTTAACCTAGCCAATGCTTACTGGTTCAGAGGATGAAATTATAGTTGCTCTATTTTCAAAACTGTACCATTAACTATCCATATCTAGAATAAACCTCTCCTCATTCCTATGAGCCATCTTGGCAAAATGTGGCAAATATATGCACTACAGAGACAGTGGATGTGCTGAAGAGCAATGTGGTAGACTGGAAAGAAGACAAGGCTTGGAACTCTGGACAGTTGTCCAAGTAAGGCAAACTAGTTAGTAGCAAAGCTTGGACCTCTCACTAAATTGTATTACTTTGGGCAAGTCACTTAAGTGCTCTACATTTAAGTTACATTTAAGTTATGTCCCCATTTTACAAATAGGGACAATAATAGTTTATCTGTCTCTGTAACAATGTTCAGTATCAAATAAAATAATACACAAGTTTTATGTGTTGCCCTTCAACAGAAATATGTTCTATTGTACTTTAAATCCCCAATCACTTAGTCAAGTATCTTTTGTCACAATGGGTACTAAACAAATGTTTCGTAGCTAAAGGCAAATTCTTTTCCAACAATTATGTAAGCCTTTAGTTGATGTCTAACTCTGGTTTGTAGACTAAGTAAGAACAAGTCTTTCAGGAAATACATTGTTAGTCTTCAATTTTTTTTAATGTGTTAAATATCTAATAATCATTAACCACATGCCAGGTACTGTTTAAGGCACTAGAAGAGTGGATAATTGAGCAAATTAGATAAATTCTCTGTTCTAATGGACAGAAACAGACAGTGACAAGCAAAGGCTGTGTGTGAGAGAAGAAGTAAAGAAGGAAGACTTCAATAAGTGGTCAGGAAAGGCTTCCTTGTATAGGCTTCCTTGTTAACACGTTTAAGCAGAGGGGCACCTGGATGGCTCAGCAGTTTAAGCCTCCAACTCTTTCTTGGTTTCAGCTCAGCTCATGATCTCAGAGTTGTGAGATCCAGCTCCATGTTGGGCTCCATGCTCAGTGTGGAGTCAGCTTGAGATTCTCTCCCTCTCACCCCTCCTCAGCTCCTCCCTTCACACCTCACCTCTGCATGTATACATTTACATGTGTGAATGTATGTCTCTCTCTCTCTCAAGTAAAAAGTTAAATAAAATCTTCAAAGAAGAGAAGTTTTTTTTTAAAAAAAGACATTTAAGCAGAGAATTCAGTGAAGGAATATAAACCATGTAGATTATTGAAGGACTAGCATTCCAGGCAGTAAGCACAGCAGTAAGGGACCCCAAGCAGGAGTGTTCTTAGTGTGTTTGAAAAATAAGAAGCAACAGTAGAAACTGGCAATATTGAGTATTTTTGCAAAATGCCATGTTATAGCAATCCTACAATATATCAGTTTGTTTACCATCTATTGGTTACAAGTTTGATGGAGGATTTGATTGATTTATAAGCTCATCTTACACTTCTAGGCTGATGCGTTGCTCTTCTGGGCTGGGAGCATTAGATGGTTTTGAGCAGAGGAAAAACATGATGTGACTTACATTTCCAAAGGATTATCCAGGTTACTTTGTGGAGAATAGATTGTAAGAGAGCCAAGTGTGGATGCAGGAAAGTAAATTGGAAGGTTAATGAAATAGTCCAGGTGAGACAATTAGTTCCAAGTAGTTTGTTATATATATATCTATATTATTTTTATATTTATATAATTGTGTATGTTTATTTATCTCATTTGCACATATACCTGCAGATATATATAGATATAGATATCTAGACAGACAGATAGATAGATAACAGTTTCTTTCTATATCTCTTCTCAGAGATGCCATGACAAGAGTCAAACTGGAGAGCCAGGGAATTTTTCCCTAAATTCCGGTATAGTTACCATACAGCACTATACTAGCTTAGGTACAACAGAGTGATTCAGCAATTCCATGCATCACCCTGTGCTCATCACATCAAGTGAAGACAGGGAATTTGTTGCATATGTAGGGGTATATATATATGATAGGACCAAAGCCTCTCCATATGTGGAGGGAAGGAAAAAGGAATTTGCCCTAAGAGATGCACAAGAACATCCATAGAAAAGGAAGAAAAAGAAGAAGGTCAAGGAGGAAGAAAGTTTTTACTTGCTGAAAGCTGATTATTTTCAAAAACCTATCTTCAAGAGGAAGTTTGGGAATCAAGACAATCTAGATAGAAAACAGCGGATAATGGGGCAACCCGTATGACTAAAAACAAACAAACAAACAAGCAAACACACAAAAAACCCTGAAGACCAATTTCCGGAGACATCAGAAGAGCTATTTGGAAAGAACAGCCAGGAAGAGCAATACAGGTATTTGAAGTACAATAAGGACATCAGCCTGGAGGTGTAAGATGAGCTTGTAAATCAGTGAAATCCTCCGTAAGACTTATAACCAACCAGTGGAAAACATGGTGGGATTCCTGTGACATGTCATTTTGCAAAATACTCAGTAGTTGCCAGTTTCTATTGTTGCAAGAGAATTTCCCTTGGGTGCACATGATCAGCAGGACTATTACCAGTATCTGACTTTACAAATCTCAAACTTTCTACAGACGGCATTTCCCTAAATTTCGGTGAAATTTGAGCTGATCAAGAAGTAACCCCCTTAAACAGAGTCTAATATTTAATGCCAGAGAAAACAAACAAGGACCCACACTCCCAGGCAGTTCCCAAGGACAATTACAAAGTCAGCAGTTCAAGTCAGCTGGGGGGTCATGGACCAGGTAAGAGGGCTGAGATACAAGGCCCAGACCAAAGAAGCCACAGGGCCAAGTCCAGGGCCAAAGAAGAGAGACATTTATACTGCTGGCAGTCTACATCACAAAGTCACAGCAACAGGAGGCAGCAGTTGCTCCAATAGCTACTATGACCTAAGATGATTAATGCTGGCACAGCTCAGACCTAGAAACTGCTGCTCAGTTAAAAAATCTCTGGAATGTTTAGAGATCTCTGACCTTTCTGACTGCTGCCATTGGCTGTCAGTAGTGTTCAGTCAGAGTGGTCAAGACACCACAATAATGTTTATCTAGAAAATGCCAACATTTTCTCTGGGCACTGCTGTGTTCCTCTGATGGGTTGAATGAATAGGGCACAGGCCAAGTTTCTGCAACAGAGTCCTAAAATAATGGTGGCTTAAAGGAGGGCGTTTATCTTGTGCTCCTAGAGTCATAACAGAGAAGAGGTCTCAGGACTGGTGTGAGCTATCTGTTACTTTAATGGGTTCTATCTCTGGGCCAATGTACTTGTCCCTGTGTCAGTTCAGTCAGATTCTGGTAGCACATATCACTTTCTTTTCCATTCTTTTGGTCAAAATGAAGTCTGATAAGGAAATGGGAGAGGGAGGGAGGAACCTGGGAAACAATGGCTAGCTGGGCAACCGTGCACCCTGCTGAAACTCAGGAGTCCTTTTAATAAAAGAGGAAAGAATTGATCTCTGTCAAAGTGGAATATTCAGGAGATATTCAGGAGACTCTGCCACAGGGGAATTTCACAAAGGATTACAAAGGTGGAACCTGAGAGGAAGAAACTAAAATATAGCTTTATAATATCTTCTAACTTATTCAGAAAAATCTGGAAAATCAGTGAGTGACTTTCCTTGCTATCTTTCATATACTTGTTTCCCTTAAGTATTCATACCCTTTGTATTTACACCAAATACTGCTGGAAATAGTTTTATTTTTCCACATTGTATTTTAAAAATGATCAGTCGTCCATGGTTAGAAGACTAAGAATTATAGAACATGCTATGTAAAATGTAGCTGTGATTGAGCCCTTCTTTTCTTCTCCTTCAACATATTTTTTATTATGTTGTGTTAGTCATCATACAGTTCGTTGTTAGTTTTTGATGGAGTGTTCCATGATTCACTGTTTGCATATAACACCCAGTGCTCCATGCCCTCCTTAATACCCATTATAGGACCACCCATCCCCCTACCCTCTCCCCTCTAAAACCCTCAGCCATCAGAAAGGATGAATACCCAACTTTTGCATCAACATGGATGGGACTGGAGGATATTATACTGAGTGAAATAAGTCAAGCAGAGGAAGTCAATTATCATATGGTATCACTTACTTGTGGAACATAAGGAATAACATGGAGCACATTAGGAGAAGGAAGGGGAAAATGAAAGGGGGAAAGTCAGAGGAGATGAACCATGGAGAGACTGTGGACTCCAAGAAACACATTTTAATAAACAGCTGCAGACCATGTCCTCAAAGTAAAACCCCTTTGACTGAAAAAGATTAAAGATGTATGTTGTCTATTTCAACCCAAATGATCATCTCCATTAACAAACAAATGCATATAATTCCCCAGCCAGAGGTTAGTTTTAAATTCTAATTCTTACTTATTTTATTTTATTATTATTTTTTTTTTAAGATTTTACTTCTTTATTTGTCAGAGAGAAAGAGAGAGAGCACAAGAAGGGGGAGTGGCAGGCAGAGAGAGAAGCTGGTTCCTGAGTGAGCAAGGAGCCTGATGCAGGACTCTATCCCAGGACCTTGGGATCATGATCTGAGCCAAAGGCAGATGCTTAACTGACTGAGCCACCTAGGCATCCCCCTAATTCTTACTTAAAAGTAAATATGTGAGAAAAGAGTTATAGAAAATAATTATGAATTTCTATGTAATATGTAATATTTTAATACTGTACCATAATTGCCTGCAGTAGCAATAGACATTTTACACACATTACCACTAATTCTTACAGCATTTTAAGGAAGATAATATGATCCTCATTTTTAAATCTCAGAGGCTTAAAGAATTTATCTTACCCAAAATCATACAGCTAGTAAGTGACAGTCATGAGGCCAATCAGGTCTCTCAGTATTTAAGATTTGCATAGGACATGTTAAAGAAGCATTTTATGTTGGTGCCATTGTTGAATCAAAGATTAAATTGTGCTCCATGGACTAGATTAAATCAAGCAATGAACTTCTGGAAAGTTCTAGCACTTCAAATAAACCTCACTTTCATTTTAAGTTCCCTTTCCCTGAATTTCCTTTGATTTTTACTGCATTGCTAACATTTCCTTTCATATTTGTTTAGATAACTGGAGCAAAAGGTCTAAGAAATTTTCTACACAAAATTAGAAATTTCTCTTTTTTAAGATACTAATATCAAGTGAAGGTATTGGTTGATAGATTATAAGAAGCAGAACCCATACTGTGAATTTAGAAATGGCCTATACCTAACTTCATTACTGGTTTTTGTGACTTGCCCAGTGGACCTAAACTGAGAAAGAACATTAGCCAGAATGTCCATCTTTTTTTTTTTTTTAAAGATTTTATTTATTCATTTGTCAGAGAGAGAGAGCAAGCACAGGCAGACAGAGAGGCAGGCAGAGGCAGAAGGAGAAGCAGGCTCCCTGCCGAGCAAGGAGCCCCATGTGGGACTCGATCCCAGGACGCTGGGATCACGACCCGAGCCGAAGGCAGCTGCTTAACCAACTGAGCCACCCAGGCGTCCCCAGAATGTCCATCATTAAATTGTGTATGCTAACATCTTCAATCTATCAGTATGATTAATTCTCTTACTTTTTCTGTTTTCAATGCAACCCCCATTGGAATGTTGGTACAATTCTGGCAATTAGGGAGTTCATCACTTATAGAGATAAAATAAACACAGCAAGAAAATACCCTGAAAACAAAACTTTCTTCAGAAAGAAGATCTATTTTCATAGAGTAAACTCTACAGTGGAGTTTACTCTTTTTTTTTTTTTTTTTAACTACCAAGACATGGGCAATTGGTATTCTTCACTTCTCTATTCTTATTCATGTAGTTCCTCTTTATTCTACTTGGGTAATAATATAAGTAATAACAGTCCTAGTTCTTGTTAGAAAGTCCCTGGGTGGTGTTGGGGCAGATATTGGAATTGAACTGCTGACACGCTGTCATATGACTACACTGTAAAGTCCTAGAACTGAGGGGGTCTAGCAGGAAAATTCTATATCACATTCACTACATAGTCACAAGGAAAAAAAAGCAAATTTAGAATTGAATAGACTGTGGCTCGATGGGATTTCCACTGGCAACATAGTAAGTCTGAACTTCTGATTATGAAGACTAAGGTTCAGTGGTACCTTCTCTGGATTATTGAGTGGACAACTTACTACAGGTCATCTGAAGGGAAGACTGGAGAGAAAGGAGTCAGTAAAATCTACACTGCCTTCAAAGGTGAAGGAATAGTATTGAGTGGGAATGCACTAAGCCCAATAGGATTACCACACATTTGCTTAAATGCAGGAAGAGGAAAAAATGGGTGAAGCCCAAGCTCTATGAACACATGGTAAAAGTCCATTTCACAGGGCTCTTCACCTTCTCTCATGCTATCCTCCCAAACAAAATGATCAAATATTAGCTATTCATGACTGACTAAAGAACAATGAGATCAACCTGAAGTACAAGCACTGGTGGAATGCCAGGAGATTCCAAACAAGTCCAAATTTAACCAGCTTTTGGGGGAACTTATAAGGCATGCTGTTCTGATTCTTGCCCATTTGCCCCACTCCTACCCCAGGTTATTCTCTGTCCTGCTTTGCCCTTCTCTGTGCCCAGGAATAGAGGCTGATTTACTTGGAAGCTAATGAAGTTTCAGCTTCAGGGACACTCAGCTATTGTCCCTGTAAAGCCTTGTACCTAAGTCAATTTTGAATTATGTTTCCTACAGATGGCCTCCAACCTGTATAAGCTCTATCCCCTCCCCCCATAACCTGGATCCAACCCTACACAGGAGGTTGAATCTTCCTGACCCTTCACTGATATGATAGACAAAAGAATGGCTCCTCCCAATCATGTCCACATCCTAACTCCTGCATCCAGTGGATATGTTACCTTGGGTAGCAAAAGAGGTAAGAGTGATTGCTATGTGATGTTACTCAGTCTGTCATTGCAGGCTTTGAAGATGGAGTAAAGGAGTTATGAGCAAAGAAATGTAAATGATGGCATTTAGAAGCTGGAAAAGGCCAGGGAGTAGATTCTCCCTTAGAGCTTCCAGAAAGAAACAATCCTTGCTGACACCTTGATTTTTAACCCATTGAGCTGTCTGTAGAACTTCTGACCTATAGAACAATGATAGGTTTGCAGGATGATAAATTTGAATTGTTTTAAGCCCCCAAGTTTGTGTCACTTTTACATCAATAATAGGAAGCTAATACATCTGGATTCTGGTTGTATATGGTTAATAAGAATCATTGGAAGGAGCCTGGAGATTGAAAGAAATGGTAGAATGTTTCCTTACTGTTCTCTACTTGTCCTGAGTCTAGAGCCCTAACAGGGGCTGTATCCCTTTATAGTTAGAATTCCCATAACGGTTCCCTTCTTTACTGCTCCTGATCACTGAAGTCCTGGGACACAATTTTACCTTCTTGCCCCTTCAAGCCTAGGACCGGTGAGGGCTTCTCATTCTTGCTTCTTTCCTTATTCTACCCACAGTTTTGTAAATGGTACCAATAATGGGTCAAATAGTGTTGCCCAAAAATTCCTATTCACCCAGCACCTCAGAATGTGACCTTATTTGGAAATAGGATCTTTGCAGATATAATTAATTAAAGATCTGGAGATGAAATCATCCTGGATTTAGGGTGAGTCTTGAGCCCAATTACCAATGCCCTTATAAGGAGAGGAGAGGACACAGAAAGATACACAAAGATTATGTGACGATGCCTTTATAAACCAGTGAGTGCCAAGAATTGCTGGAAAACAGTAGAAGCTAGGAGAGAAGCATGGACAATTTTTTCCTTTAGAGCCTCTGGAAGGAACCAATATTTGATTTTAGATTTCTGGCATCCTTAACTGTGAAAGAATAAATTTCTTTTGTTTTAAGCCACTGAGTTTGTGGTAATTTGCTATAGCAGTCCTGGAAAACCAATACAATACCTTTGTTAAAGTCTCTTGAACCATGAGTTGGCTTGTTTTTTCCCAGGACCCTGCAGATAGAGGCCTATGCTTTATACTGTTATAAATGATAGGAAAATGGGAGGGATAGTTAAAACTGGATCACAGAGTCAAAATTAAAATTATCCTATATTCTAAGGTAAAGGACCATACTTGAAAAATATAGTATTTAACAGCTTTGCACTTAGGTTCAAAAATTCAGTTGGCATTATTGCCCACGTATCTTAGACAAATGACTTAGCATTTCTGACTCCAAGTTTCATCATATGTCAAGTAGAATTAATAGATCTTGCTCTTCCTACCTCACAGTATTCTAAGAGTAAGAGGAAATAATAGAATACAAGGAAATGAGTAAAGAATTAGGAACCAGAAGATCTGGGTCTAGACCTGACTTTATTACCAAAAAAACTATGTAGTCTTATTTAAATAAATTAATCTCTCTGTGATTTCTAGGTCCCTCATCTCTAGAATGAGAAGCTTGGGCTAATCTAAAGGCTAACTTTCCACAGTTCAGTTGATTAGGACAGAGAACACCTGTAAAAACATCCATCCTCATGAAAAAGACCAAGGGGATTTTTGACAGTTGATCACAAGTTCAAAAGTAAAGCCAAGTTCTATCATGTGACTGCTAAAAATTAATTAATTAATTAAAAAGAAAGAAAAAGAAACATAGAATTAGTCTGTATTAGAAACATCTATTTAGAGAGAAATAAGAGTTCTTTTGAGCTCTGTTATGTGGTCAATTATAAATATTAAATTCATAAAGGAAGAGTAACAATGAAGAATATTGTCAAAGCAGTTTGTCAGGGTGATCTGACCTCCGGAAAATGTCATATATACATATATATGAGTGGTATATATGTATATATACATATACATATATATGACATTTTCCATGTATATACATATACATATACATATATATGTATATATATATTGACTTGATGAGCAAAGAATACATATCCTGAAGAAGAAAAGATTTAAGATGACAGTAAACAAGGAGAACTAGGTCAAAGAGATAAAGTGGAGCAAAAGTAATTTTAGAAGCAAGATCAGGAAAAGAATTACAATAATTAGAACTGTCAAATAGTAGAATGGTAATGTGGGACTCTAAAAATATTCAAAGCTAAGACTAGGTTGCATTTTAGGGTTGCAATCAACCTACCAGTGGTTTGTTAAACTGGCTTGTACCATCTCACAAGACATAATTATTAGCACCTCTTCCAGACTCCATGTTTGTGGACATCATTTTAGTAGGTTGAAACTGCCCTCATGGGTGTATTTACACCACAAAAATCAGCAAACACTAAAAACAAGGGCCTTTGTTGTCCACTAAGAACTGGTGGTTAAATATTTACCATGACACCACTGGGTGCTATTGAATAGTTCTACCTTTGCCATTTTACTCCCAATTTTAAGATTCTATTTGACTTGTTCTTTTTTTTTAATGTTATGTTAGTCACCATACAGTACATCATTAGTTTTTGATGTAGTATTGCATGATTCATTGTTTGCATATAACACCCAGTGCCCTTCTTTAAGGAGGGCACATATTTGACTTGCTCTAATGGAGGGAAAAGTCAAGAGAAATAACTCTAAGTGCAGTTATAATGCCTTCAAAGTAGACTTTCTGGTCAGCTTCCTGGTTTTGCACCCTCCTGTTATTCTTTTGATGATGATTCTTTCACCCATATTGGCTATCCCCCCCTACTAGATTTCTTTACTTCCTTTCTTTCTTTTTAAAACTAAGATAGGTATGACAACAAGAGAAGATGGAGACACATAATAAGAACCTTCAAATAGGTAAAGGATTGTCATGTAGAAAAGAGATAAGGCTATTACGATCATTAACTATATCATTTATTAGAATTATTATAGAATGATTTAAACAATAATAACAACCACCATATATGGATTAACACCATTCATGAGATGACACTGATTAGTAACACATGTGAGAAAGGCACTTAACCCTCCCTGGATTCTGTTTCTCATCTGTGAAATAAGACATCATTCTGAACTTAAAACATTTTGAAGCTTCTATATGACATAATGAAATAAAAATATTTTGGCAACTACTATACAAAGAAAAATTGTTATTGTTAATATATTATCACTAAATTTTATTTATATTTTGATTCAAAATTGTGTTTATTTTATGATTTTTAAATTTTTATTTTATGATTATAAGAGAACCTGTATATATGATATACAGATATAATACATACAGAATTAGCTATATATCCATATTCCTATATCTTCTATCTGAATGTGATTCAAAAGCAAAATGGTACAATCCAGACCTTGCCATTCTCCATGTAACAGCAGTAGCAACCACTACAAACAGATCTTCTTCTGTGATTTTACCTATCTCTTCGGCATATTACTAGGAACCTATCATACCAAGGGTGCCCCAAAGCCTTGGTAATAGAACATATCTTTTCTCAATATGGTTTCTTCCATGCCCTAAGAAATACATAAATAGAAGTTTGAAAATGAAAGCATTTTGAAATACCTCACATCATATTTTTCCCTTGTATTAATCTATTTTTCTCCTTTCTTTAAAGACAATTTTTTTTCCACCACTAAGGCTAAGGCATAAGGTTCAGTGTCCTTAAAAAAAGAGAAAGTGTTAAGAGGAAAGAGGTCACTGTTTCTTTCTAAAATGCAAAGTTTAAATTTTTGAGTCCACATCAAGAAAATACTCTTAAAAGTCAGACTTTATTGTAAGAATAAAGAATGTTCCAAAATCTAAAGTCTGCCTATGCATATCAAGCTCAGAGGTCTGAATATAAAATCTTCCAATAAGATACAGGCAGAGAAGGTATCACATAACATCCTGAAGCTCAAATGGGCCCATTGGATTTGAATAGATGTTTGGGAAGGAGAGTGTTGGGTATAGGGGTGGAGAGGTGGATGGGAGGTGGAGGGAAAAAGAAGAGAAATTTAGATACAACAGGTCCAAGACAAAGAAAAAAGGTGTAGGCACATGAAAAGGCCTCAATTCAGTGATTGAAAAAAATTCTGAAACTCCAAATAAGTTGATAACAACTAAGTTAGAACTCTGTCTCACACCTTGGAGAACAGCAAAGCAGCAAAGGCAGAGAAAGGCGCCTAGATACATGGGGCAGGGTGTTTCCATATCCTCCATTTCCTGATTAACAGAGAAGCAATCCAGTAGTTAGTTCCCTTGTGTGGTAGAAAGTACATGAAGTGAGCTTACAGGAGGGGTTTGGATGAGTAGGAAATTAACTTAGAGCACAGAGATTTGAAGTCAATGTCCCATGTTAAGAGACTGAATTAGAGTCATAGCTGGACCTTAAGGGAAACATAAAGCCAGAAAGAGTCAAGATAGGACCTGGCCAGATGGAAGAGGTGACAAAGTTCATGAGGAGCATTCTCCACACCACGTCAATACCAGGAGAACAAAAGAGAAATTATGTCACCCGAGGACACATTAGAAGTGGCACTGGTGGACATGGAGTCCTCAAGGAAGGCCCTGGTAAACTGTAAGTTCTGTGTCATCAAAAGACTAATATGGTTAAAGTTATGAGAGTGGGGTTTGATGTTTAAAAAACCCAACCCACGGAATACACAGATAAAGGGAAATTGCAAAGCCGATGTTCTTCCTTGACCCTGAGATAAGTTTTATAAAAGGAAGAAGAGAATATATGAAAGACTGAGATTAATATAGGAGATACTAAATTTAACCCAAAGAAACCATTTTAAAACCGAAAAGTATCAGTTACTTATAATTGATGTTTATGCCCATCCTTCAAATTTCCCAGTACAAAAATAGCAGGCATGTATAAATGATCAAAATAAAGAAAATTTGCTTGCATGGCTGAATGGGAAAACCTATATTTTAACCTCCCATAATCATTCCTCACCATTTGCTTTAGCAAAAGATACGTTGGATAATAAGCTCGCTAATAAAGAGGTCAGCAGACCTTACAGTTCTTGCTGTGAAGGCATTAAAAAAGAAACTCTAATAGATGGACCTGTATTCATCGTCCCTTATGAGACTGAGCGGTAATGAATGTCAGTGTCCATTAGACTGAGGCCCAAAGTATCAGATTCATGTGGATCCAAGCACTGATAGCCCTCTCCTGTGGAAAGTGGTAGAGTTTTCCCAAGAGAATATAGTAGAATTTCAAATGGAAAATGTTGAGGAAGGGAGTGCAGAGTGGGAAAGGAGACATGACTGGCCAGTTATCTTTAGAAGGTGGAACAGAGGACATTCATAAAGGCCCATCCTAGGGAAGCTCTAAGTATTTAGATTCCATAACGTGGGATTCAAGAGAAATGTCAAGTTAACGTAAACTTAACTTTGGTCCTTTGACCTTGTAATTCCTTTTAAAAATTGCTCTCAACCTAAAGTAAAGAAGTCATATACTTGAAACTAATTACAATGTTATATGTCAAATACATCTCAGTAAAAAAAGAAAGATCTTACTTGTTATATGGATATCAGAATTTTCAAAATAGGTCAAGATCACACATATTTATAATGCTCTTAGTTTTTCACCAATGTCTAAAGCTAATGTATTTTTGACATAAAAATAGAACTTCTGAGACATACCCTATGTTCCCTCCTTTTAGTTTAATTAGAAACAAATAAAGGGGGCACCTGGGTGGCTCAGTGGGTTAAGCTGCTGCCTTCGGCTCAGGTCATGATCTCAGGGTCCTGGGATGGAGGCCCGCATCGGGCTCTCTGCTCAGCAGGGAGCCTGCTTCCTCCTCTCTCTCTGCCTGCCTCTCTGCCTGCTTGTGATCTCTCTCTGTCAAATAAATAAATAAAATCTTAAAAAAAAAAAAAAAGAAAAGAAACAAATAAAGGAAAGAATGCATTTTTTTTTTTAAGTGTGAAGAATTTTCAGGAATGGTGGCAGACTGAAAACTAAGAACTAAGGTAACCTTCCTAATCAATGTCTTTCAGGAATCATACAACCTCAGCATCTGTCTCTTCAAAATGAGAAGGAAAGGTATTTTTCAAAGTCATATATTTTTTGAAAACTGGGTATGATGGTTTTATGGGAGATTAAAGAATATGGTGGCCAGGAGTTTCTATGGGTCCACTGGGAAAAAGGATGTTGATATATTGGGCAACTATATTCCAGAGAGTGTATATAGAGCCCAAAGGGAAACTGGGAATGGGAGAAAATCCTTAGGATTTGGGGAATATTCCAGAATATGGAGATGAGATATTCTGCAACCAAACTTTGCAACCGTCACAGATTAAGGTTGTGGTAATTTGTTTTTCCTTCCTCTATTTTCTAGAATTTATGTAATCACATAAATACTATTCATCCAACAAATATTAACACTTAGAATGCACCAGGCATTCATCAGTGAAGAAAAGAGTCAAAAAGCAATTCCTGCATGTATTTTAAATAAGTGCAATGTAAAAGTAGATTATAAGAAGAAAAAAGCAACTTTGAGTATTTTTAGATCAGTAGGTAAATCTATTTATCTATCTAACTATACATATATGTGTTTTTCCTTACATATATAAGTTTTTTCTGTTTATTTCCCTATCATGCTTTCATATGATGGATAAAAATTCTTTTCATTCACAGGATTACCCAAATTGCCTAAGTTCATAGAGCACAAAAGCTCAATATTCACAACTCATCTATTATATCCTTAAACATTTAGCAAATTTCACTTAAACAAAATTATAGAAAATAAATCATGATGCTTATATTAAAACTTACTCAAACTAATTTTACATTCTATTATACCTCCTGCATTACAACCACCACAACTCACATACATAGCGCACAAACCTCAATAACATTAAAATTAATAGAAATGAAAAAAAAAAAAAAAAAGATCAGGGCACCTGGGTGGCTCAGTGGGTTGAGCTTCTGCCTTTGGCTCAGGTCATGATCTCAGGATCCTGGGATTGAGCCCTGCATCAGGCTCTCTGCTCAGCAGGGATCCTGCTTCCCCCCTCTCTCTGCCTGCCTCTCTCCCTACTTGTGATCTCTCTCTCTCTTTCTCTGTCAAATAAATACAAAAATCTTTAAAAAAAAAAAAAGAAAAAATCATTTCCAACTGAAATATATTTAATAAAATAATGAATACAGATTTGTATGAATATTCAAGGTAAAAGGTAATATTCGAGGTAATATAAAAGGTAATATTCAAAAATATTCAAGGTAAAAAGAAAACTGTCTATTGCAGAATAATGAAAAATATGATACTTTTCCATTAGGTGGCAGCAAAACCCTGTCATACTGTTAAAGTTACAGTCTGTCTTTAGTACTTTCATGACAGGTTTGACAGGTTATAATACACATAGAGAAATAAAACTGTTCAATTGTTACCTCTCAGAGAAAGGGGCTCCATAAACATCAAGATACATGGTATATCGAATTTAAATCCTTACTGGTTAGAATAAATTATCTTCAAATTTTAAAAAAAGCAAATAATTATTTTATTTTAGACTTCAAAGAATTAGTGTCAAACATATATGCCAATAATACTCTAGGAGTTGTTGGGTTTTTGGTTTTTTGTTTTTTTTAATTTCTATGAAGTTGGCTCCAATGAATAGAGCTCGACATGGAATAAACACAAGCAACATCAAAAATATCAGGTTGTGACCTTCACCTCCTCCCTCACTGGTCTCCTGCCACCTGGGCAAAACTCCCCCATTTGAAAAAGTTACTTCTTGGGGTGCCTTGATTGCTCAGTCAGTATCCAACTCTTTTTTTTTTTTTTAATATTTTACTTATTTATTTGACAGAGAGAGAGAGAGACCATAAGGAGGGGAGAGTGGGAGAGAAAGAAGCAGATTGCCCACGGAGCAAGAACAGCCCAGTGCAGGGCTTGATCCCAGGACCCTGGGATCATGACCTGAGCCGAAGATAGCCATTTAACTGACTGAGCCACCCAGGCGCCCCAAAGCATCCAACTATTGATTTCAGCTCAGGTCATGATCTCAGGATGGTGAGACTGAGCCCCACCTTGGGCTCCATACTCGGCTGGGCATAGAGCCTGCCTAAGATTCTCTCTCTCTCTCTCTCAAGAAAAAAAAAAAAAAAAGGTACTTCTTGATTAGAAATTCACACATCATCAAAATTACTCTAGTTGTCTAAAAGAATACTGACTTCATTAATCCCCAAATTCAGCTGTCCTAGAGGTCTCACGCCTATCCCCAAAGTTCAACTTGCCCCTGCCTTCATCAATATCCTGGACTGTAAAAGCAAAAGGTCCAAACTGGGGCAGAATTATACCAAGTACAAGGATTCAAAGTACCTATGGGATGATTGTTGCCTATGCAGTGGGAGAGATCCTCAAACACAGGCAGGGTGATAGTCTTCCTCCCACAGTGGCTGGACTCAATGTATAAAGCAGATAAGAACTGTTGACCAGAGAAGGAGGCTGCCCCATTCTGCACGGACTGAGGTAGGTCATGAACAAAGACAGCTCCTGCCGCTTAAATGGTGTCCTTGCCCAGAGCTCTTTCAGTTCAATAGCAAGAGCCTTGGATGACGCTCAGGCATCTAAATTCTGTATCCAAGCCCTTCCTCCTCACCACCCCACTCCCACCCTGATTCCCTCTCTTGGCTTTAAAACACCAAACCAAAACAAACAAACAAACAAACAAAAAACTCTGATATTTGCACACAGAAATAGAATAACTAGTATATAAAGTGAAATTCAGTTGTTTCCCACCCAACACTGCTTCCCAAATCCCACTCATCAGAGGTAGCATGTTTTAGTATATCTGGGTTTTATTTTTCCTGGTGTCACCATAATAATGCATTGCGTGCTTATTTTATTTCTTTTAATTTTATCAAAGTTACTGAATTATAATTTTCATCTAATAAAGTGGACCAATTATAAGTATACAGCTTGATGAATTTTTGACAAATGTGTACATCCATGTATCCACTATCTTATTCAAGATATGACATTCTATCGCCTGAAAAGTTTTCTCATGCTATATCCAATACCTCCTACCTCCCAGCCAACCACTGGTAGGAATTCTACCACCACAGAGACCACATTTAGTGCAAAGTGATCAGAACAGGTAATGAATTTGTCCTTGGAGAAATAACTTTTGTTATCGTAAAATATCAGGCAAAATGGATTAAATGTTCCTATGGAATTGTCTGATGAAATGTAGTGTCCTGAGCTTGAAGAAAATTGCCTAAAGCCTGTCTCAAGTGTTTCTTTGATTCATTTGTTTGTTTTCTCAGTAATTTATTATAGTGAAATTCACATAACATAAAATTAACTGTTTGAAGGGACAACTTGGTGGTATTTAGTTCATTCACATTGTTGGGCAACCACCACTTCATCAAGCTCCAAACATTTCCATCACTTCAAAATAAAACCTCATACCCATTAAGCAATTTCTCCCTGTTTCCCTCTCTTACCAGCCTCTGGAAATCTGCATTCTGTCTCTATAGATTTATCTATTCTGGATATTTCATATAAATGGAATCACACAATATGTGACTTTTGATATCTAGTTTCTTTCACTCAGCATAATGTTATCAAGTTTCATTGAGGTTATAGCTTGTATCGGTATTTCCTTCCTTTTTATGGTTGAACAACATTCCAGTGTGTGTGTGTGTGTGTGTGTGTGTGTGTGTGAGAGAGAGAGAGAGAGAGAGAGAGAGAGATTTGTTTATCCATTTAGCTGCTGATGATGGACATTTGTACTGTTTCCACCTTTTGGTTACTTACAGATAATACTGCTGTGAACATGACTGTGCAAGAATATATTTGGCTACCTGTTTCTTGTTTTGAGGGCCTCTTCTTGGGCCCTTAATTAACCAGGTTTTTTTTTGCAAGAGAGTGTAGAAAAATCTGCAACTATAAGAGAGAAATATTAGTCAAAAGGATTAATTTGGATTTTTTAAAAAATAAAGTCCCATTTATTTTCTACTTTGATGGTGAGGATCTTTTTGTTCCAGTTATGAAAAGTGAAAAGCACCCCAACTCCCTTACCACCCCTTAGGAGAGGCAGTGGAGTGACAGAGGTTCATCCATTATATCAGAGAAGCAAGCTAGAATCATTTCTACCACATAAAACATTCAAAGACCAAATAAGGCATCTCTCAATTTTGTCTCCATCTTTTATTGGAGCATAAATGAATTATTCGGGGGCACCTGGGTGGCTCAGTGGTTAAGCCTCTGCCTTCGGCTTAAGTCATGATCTCAGGTTCCTGGAATCGAGTACCACATCTGGCTCTCTGCTTGGCAGGGAGCCTGCTTCCTCCTCTCTCTCTGCCTGTCTCTCTGCCTACTTGTGATCTCTCTCTGTCAAATAAATAAATAAAATCTTTTTTTAAAAAAATAAATAAATAAATTATTTTTGGTGGCTTGAATTGTCCAAGTACTGCAGATCTATATTTTAGGAAAACTATCAATATTGGGATTTTTTTTTTCCTTCTGGGAGTACCTGAACCCCCAGGTATGGGTCATTTTGTCTTACATTCTCTTTTGAACTCTATGTATTCTTTCTATCTTAAATCTTGTGTCTCTCTTAATTTGAGATGTTTTCTTCTATTATGTCTGATAGTTTTCTTCCTGACATCATTTTTTGGCTATTTTAGGACTTCTATCCTGCTGGATTTACTCTTCCTATCTCGATTTTTTTTCTCTGATTTTTTACATAAATGTCTATTTATAGAGTTCACCCATGTCTCTTCAATAGTTAGTGGCACTGTTTCCCCTGCACACTTCTCTAAGGCCCTGGAAAGTCTCACTGCCAGCTGTCCCATGGACACTCTCCCGTGGACACTCTTGGACTAGTGCCATCTGGGTTCCTGAAGTCTTTGTCCCAGTAGGCTAACACTATTTCTACCTTGGATCCTCAGAGAGCATTCCCTTTGTCTTCCAGAAGAATACACATCACTCCAGCTAAACATCAATGTTTTTCTTTGTCTCACAGCAGTCTCACAAACAAATTAGGTTTAAATTATGCAGCTTCCCTTGAATGCCACAAAGGAAGGAATTCAAAGAAATTAGTTTATATAAGGAAGGCACTCCTGTGGGTACCCCACCTCCAACCCCTAACCAAGGTTACCTGCTTTCCTTTTGGTATTTGTTGGGGGTAGGGGGAATGCATCAGAAAACGTGCTCCAAAAAATAGACAGTTCTGTGTTATGATGATAGAAAAATAAGGGATTTTGTTTACTTTTTCCTGTTTTCCAGTATTTAAGTAATGTATTCATCAATTTTAAAATAAATAAAAAATTCAAAGTAAATTTTAAAACAAAATTTTAAAGAATATTAGTGTTCATGGCTCAACAGCCAAATATTCAAGACTGTGGATGTCCTTATTTTTTAAAGGATCAACTTCTCTGATCTTTTGTGTCATATTCCCTATTTTAAATGAGAGTCATCATTGCAAAGCACCCAAAACATGTAGGATATTAATGTTTTATGACATTCCTTAGCACCTGTGGCTTTTCAGCTCTTGACCCAGGATCTTATGAGGCCTAACAGCACTTTTTTACTGAAGGGTCCATGATATCCCCTGTAATCTTAACAGTTTCTCATGTTCAGAGCAAAATAGCTTCTAGGTTTCAATTGTTTGGAATAAAAAAGTCCCTGAGAACGATGTAGAAAAATCTCTAGTGGTAACAAACCATCAGATTGCTAACATAAAGGCTTTAAAAGACATAGCGGAGACTTACCATGTCCTAAAGAGGTAGCAAAAGGGGCAGTTTTCTGCTACCAAAGCCACTGCATCTGCCCTTGGTTTGTGTTATAGGAAGAGAAATCACATTGCAGCAATTCTAGTTGTGAAGACAGCTAACTCTAGAAGTCTGTTACCAACAACTTCACACTCCTTTCCCCCATAAATAGCACTTTCCTTCAAGGGAAAACACATGCCTTCAAGGTCAGAATGGTAAGTGGTACTTTTCAAGTACAGCCATTAGTCAAAAACAGTTCAGACCTGGAATACTTGTATTTTTCAAATAGACATTATTACTTTTATTTTACAGGTGAGGAAACAAGAGCTTAGAGAATTATCTATTTTGCTTGAGACCTCAAACCTAATAACTGTGCAGTAAGTTACCAATAAAATCCTAAGCTAACAATAAAACCCTGGGCTTTTGATTCTAAGTTTAGTGGTTTTCCCATCTTCCCAGAACCCCCATTTTTAAGATAAGACTACACAGCACATTGCTCTCGGTGGAGACCAGCCTTAGGAACAGAAGCAGCTAAAGAATGTATTGAAAAGCTCTAGGCAAAATCCCCTTTTCCAAAACATTTCCCCCACTACCTAACATATTTCCTCATCCTTGTACTCAGGTGGGAGGGGGTTAACTGAGATGAAAGGAATCACAAATTCTGCCCTCATCAGTTAGCAGGGGATATCATAGTATTATTGGAAGTTTTTCACTGTACTTATGCCTGGATCACTCCATCCCCCTTCTCCCAAATCCAGACTTGGTGTTGAGAGGAACTAGCACATGTACATATCGGAAAAGTTCCCCAGGGGATTCTGGGGTACTGCTCTAATTCAGGAACAACTGCCTTGTGAAGATTTGATGATTGATGGCTAAGAGCAAATTGTATTTTTCCCAAAAATATATTTATTGTCAATTATGTATCAGGCACTCTATCAGCCGCTGCCTTCAAGGCATGCCTTCATGCCTTTATTTTACAAAAGCAGAACAATTCTGTTCTGTAGAGTAAAGAATTAAAAGGTAATAGGGAGATTACAGATAGAACAACAAAAATAAATTGCCACCCATGCCTTCTCACGATCCCGAGATCAGTACCTTTACCAACTGAGCCACCCAGGAGTTCCAAATTCCACATATTGTTAAAACATAAACCCTGGAGAGAATAAATCATTGAATCTTGGCATGAAGAAGTAGAGGGAAAAATATTGATATAAAATTCAGTAAAGAAGTATTTAGGTTGTTTTGGGGGGATAAAAATCTTGTGAGAGAAAAGGATCAATGTAGTTCTTAAAATATTTCTCTATCCAGTGGACCTCATGAAATAATAGTTATTAACATGGAAAACTGGATTAGACAGAGCCCTAAGAGTTGTACACCAATGATTAACTTTGATTTGGGGGAGGTAACTACAATATAAGGTCTCTTTTAATACTACTTCCCTTAATTCCATAATGTCTTCATCCCAATTTCCACTACTTAATTTGGCATACAAGCTCTTCTCATAAAGTGGCCTCTTCCTGTCTTTCTAACCTTACTCCTCAAAATTCCCCAGGTCTCTTCCCCACAGCATGACCAGTAATCTGGTCTTACTGAACTACTTAACAGCTTCCCAACTAAGCTATGATCTTTCATTATTAGTTGTTTTGCACATTTTCTTCCCTCTACTTAGAAAGGTCTTAGCTTCATCCTGAAAAAAAAAAAAATCAGAATACATGTTTGTTAGGGCTGCTGTAATGACGTAATACAGATTGGGTAGATTAGACAACACTAATTTATGGCCTTACCATTCTGGAGGCTGGAAATCGGTGATCCACGTACCGACAGGGTTGATGGCTTGTGGAGTGCTATCTTCTCCCCATGTCTTCACATCATCTTCCCTCTGTGTCCATCTGTGTCCAAATTTCCTCTTCTTACAAGGACACCAGTCATACTGGATAAGGGCTGACTCAAATGACCACATCTTAATTAGGTTTTCAAAGACCATCTCCAAGTACAGTCACATTCTGAAGTACTGGTTGGATTTCAACTTATGCATGTTGGCGGGACACAATCCAGCTCATAACACAGACAAATTCTTAGTGTTTATAATGCATAGCTTGGCAGAAATTTCTTCCATAAATCCTTCATCTTGAATCTTTCCCACTCAGGCTGGGTTAAATCTCCTTCTCAAAACTCCCAAAACAGAATATACATTCCTCTCACATTAAAGGGCCTATTTTGGGGCACCTGGGTGGTTCAGTCTGTTAAGTGTCTGCCTTAGGCTCAGGGACCTGGGAAGGAGCCCCAAGTGGAGACCGGCAGATGGAGCCTTGCACGTGGAACCTTGCACGTGGAGCAGAGCAGTCGGGCTCCCTGCTCTGCCAGGAGTCTTCTTCTCCCTCTCCCTCTGCTCCTCCCCCCACTCATGCTCTTTCTCTCTCAAATAAATAAATAAAATCTTTTAAAAAAAAAATAAAGGATCTATTTACTCACTCTACTCGAAGATGCGTTTTTATTTTCCTTGTGCCAGCACTAGCCCTGTTCCGGGTACATGCTAAGTGTGCAAGATTCTTTGTACCTTTATACTTTATTGACGTATACGTCCTTTGGCTTGGCTGTATTGTGACACCACTTCCTAAGAAGTGCCGGATTAACAGACTTTGAAAATAATTCTTTCCACATGTTGAGTTTAAGAGCCATCTCAATAGAAATGGCTAGCAAGGAGTTGGAAATATGAGCATGGACTCCATAGAAAAAAACATGTTAAATGTGTGATTTGATGAATGGATGGGGTCATTTAAGGAGAACATGTAAGTGAAAAGATAGCATGGAAAATCCTTTCAGGAATGACAGTGTTTTTAAAGGCACTCTATCAGCCGCCGGGAAAAAGAAAAAAAAGACCGGGAAAAAGAAAAATTAAGTAGAAAGGTCAGAGAAATAAAGGGGACTCAGAGAGGATGGCTTTAGTTTCTTTTTGGTTGTTGTTGCTAAGTTATCATTCCAGTTAGTTTACATACAGTGCTGTATTAGTTTCAGGTATATGACATCATGATTCAGCACAAGTGCCCTCCTTAATCCCTATCACCTGTTTAACTCATTCCCCCCATCCCCACCACCACCTCCTCTCTGGTAACCATCAGTTTGTTCTCTATAATTAAGAGTCTGTTTCTTGATTTCTCTCTCCCATGCCGCTCTCTCTCTCTCTCTCATTTTTTTCCCTTAATTTCGTTTCTTAAATTCCACATATGAGTGAAATCATATGGTATTTGTCTCTCTCTGACTTATTTAGTTTAGCATTATACTCTCTAGCTCCATCTGCGCTGTTGTAAATGGCAAGATTTCATTCTTTTTTATGGCTGTTTCCATTTACTCTGTTTTACACACTAGGAAGACTGGGAATTTGTGCTGAGCTGTTTTTCATTTATGTTGCCACCAGGGGTCTCCAATATCTTCTGCAAGGTCCATCAGGGAGTGCCTTCAACGAGTATCTTGCAGCTGCCATTTTAAGAGTTTTTCCAGCAGATAGAGATGTCCAAGGAGCAAGAAGACCAGGTGTTCATGACAGCAGTGGTTTATTGGATGCCTGGCACTCTTGACTGTGCTGAAGTTCAGATTGGTCCTTCAAACAATTCCTGGTCTGTGACTTATTGACCTCTGTGTAGTCTCTTGCATTGGCAACACTGTCACAAGAAAGGTGAATGGCGCATATTCCCTATTTCAAAAACTGGGACTGGGTATCTGCCTAGGACACACTAGACCCCAATATACAGATAGTATGAAGTTCAGTAAGGCCCTCAGGCAGCCTGGAATGAGCTGAATATTCTTTCCATTTTTGAAGATTTTATTTATTTACTAGAGAGAGAGAGAGAGACCCAGAGCGAGAGTGAGAAGGGGAGAGAGAAAGAATGAATAGAGGGGAGCAGCACAGGGAGAAGGAGAAGCAGGCTCCTGACTGATTAGGGAGCCGGATATGGGGCTGGATCCCAGGACCCCAGGATCATGACCTAAGCCAAAGGCAGACGCTTAACAGACTGAGCCACCCCTGTTGCCCCAAGAACTATTCTTTTTAAAAAATTCCATCATGGGGGCGCCTGGGTGGCTCAGTGGGTTAAGCCGCTGCCTTCGGCTCAGGTCATGATCTCAGGGTCCTGGGATCGAGCCCCGCATCGGGCTCTCTGCTCAGCGGGGAGCCTGCTTCCCTCTCTCTCTGCCTGCCTCTCCATCTACTTGTGATTTCTCTCTGTCAAATAAATACATAAAATCTTTAAAAAAAAAAAAAATTCCATCATGTTGTTCTGACTCTAGAAACTATCTTTCTTCTAAAAAAAAATAGAGAGAGAGAGAGAGAGAGAAAATAAGCCTGTTCCCTAGAATGAGAAAAGATGAAACTACATAAAGCTGGGGGGAAAAAGGTCTGTTTCTTAAACTTTTACATTTTTCTAATTATTTCTGCAGATTTTCTTTCTGTAACGACTCCATTATCTCCAACAGATTCTATTGCAATTAAGTTATGTATATATATATATAATTTTATATTGGATTTTTAAACTTTTACTACCATGAAAATGTTCATAATACAGAAAAGTAGAGATAGCACAATATCACCCATAGACACTTCATAATTAATATTTTGCCATATTTGTTTCCTCAACATGTTTTTCCTGACCCATTATAAAATAAATAATAAACATTATTTGCTTCAACCCAGCTACTTTAGCTTACATTTTCAGAAAATAAGAGCATCTCCCACCTGTTAACAGTACTGTCAACACGTCCAACAACTTTAGAAAACTTCTTAATGTTTTCTATTTCCCAATCTATATTTAAATATTGTTACTTGTCTCCAAAACATACTTTATAGCTGTTTATATATATACATATATAGAAGATTTTATTTATTTATTTTTGAGAGAGATCAACACCAGCAGGAATAGCAGCAGGAAGAGAAGCATGTTCCCCACAGAGCAAGCAGCCCAATACAGGACTTGATCCCAGGACCCTAAGATCATGATCTGAGCAGAAGGCAGACATTTAACTGACTGAGCCACCCTGGCATCCCTGTTTTTACATTTTCAAACCAAAGTCTAGTCAAGGACCATGCACTGTTTTTGGCTGTCATGTCTCCCTTAATCTGAAGCAATTCCCACTCCTTCTTCCTTTTTCCTCTATGACAGAGATGTTGTCAAAGACACAACTTTGATGGAATGTAGTTAGAAAATAATAAAAACAGAAGGAAAGTTGGGAAATTTATAAATATGTAGAAATTAAAGAACACCCTCTTAAGTAATCAAAAATATACCTGGCTGGGAAGCTGGAATGAGCAGTGTTCGTCCTGCAAATGATTGTTAGTGAGGCGTCTCAAGGCTAGAGCCAATGTTTGGCAGGGCCTAAAAAATGCTACTATGTTCAACTGTCAACTATTTCTTGGAGCTGTCTTTGCAAACAAACACACATTTGATGGCTTCTAAGATAAACTCCCAATCCCATTATAATCAAACTTTATGAACCTGTTGATCTATTGCTCATTAAGGCCCAATCCTACTCCCCAACTACGTTGATCGCTCAAGGTTGTGTAACACAAAATGTGCCCACTCTGCCTTGGCTATGCTATTTTCCTAATTTTGGATGCCTGCTCTCATCCCTCTCTGCCTATCCAGATTCAATATGACATTATGTATAGACAACATTTTGTAAGCTATAAAATAATACATCAATGTGAACTATATTTACTGGAATCCACACCCTCAAGAATCAATTTAAGTTCCTCCTTCCCAGGAAGGTTTACCGAATTCCTTTAGCTTTCACTGATTTCTTTTTTTTCTTTTTTGCATTTCTGCCTCCTTGCCTCCCTCCCTCCCAACCTTCTATCCTCCCTTCCTTCCTTCTAAAGTTGCATCTACCTTGCTCTATACCTTCATTCCCCACTCCCAATACTGGTAATAACTATTCTGGATTTTGTATTAATCATTTCCTGGTTTGTTTTACAGCATTTATCGTCCATGTATATAACCTAAAATAATAAACTAATATATTTTGTCTCTTTCTAAACTTCACATAAAAGCAATCACACTGTATTTGTTCTTCTGTACTTTGTTCCTTCTTATTTTCATGCATCTGTTAGTTAATTTAAGTAAGTATTATGTACAAGTTCCAAAATCAAAACAATACAACAGTATAATACAATATACTGAAAAATCTTACTTCTTCCCCTGTTATAACTATCGTATGTCCCCCTCTACCTTCTTCCCATGGGAAATCACTCATTATTTTCTTTTGGATCTTTCCAATATAAGCAAACATAACTGTATTATGTGTTCTTATTTTTCCCTTCCCATCTTTTCATTTAAAAGAATACCTAATATCGCATATAGATCTTCCTGTATCTATACAAGACAGCACATTCTCATTCTTTTTGAAAACTGCATAACATTCCAAGGTGTGCATCTACCATAGTTTCTATAACCGTACTCAATTAATGGACAATGAGTTATTCTCTTATCTTTTACAAATATGATGATGCAGATAATAAGACTCCATTTTTCTGCGTGCATGTATTCCTGCAGTATAAATTCCTGTGAGTGGCACTTCTGGGTTGACGGGGAAATATGATTGTAATTTTGATGGGCATTACCAAATTGCCCTTCAGAAAGGATGCACTATTTTATATTCATACCAATGACATATAAATTCCTGTTTCCCCATCTCATTAAACTTAGATTCTTGCTAATCTAATTGGTGAAAAGTATACATCATGTAGTTTCATTTGAAACTGTCTCACTGAGTGAAGTTGTATGTTTTTCTTATGTTTAAGCTCTCTGTGACCTAGCTTTTCATGCCACAGCATATTTTTTCATTTAGATTATTGACATTTTAAAAAATCAATTCCTAGCATATTAATACTTACCATTACATGAGTAATAATTTTTCTCTCTTAGTTGTCATTTATCTTTTTGGCTTTGAGTATGGTAGTTTGGCCACACAGTGTTTTGTTTTGTTTTTAAATATATATATGTATATAAAAATTAGTTTTATCTTTTTAAAAGTAGCTCCAGATTTTTAATCAAAGCTATAAAAGTACTTTCTTAATCTATTCTTTGAAGATTTTATTTTTTTATTTGATAGAGAGAGATCACAAATAGGCAGAGAGGCAGATAGAGAGACGGGGGGAAGCAGGCTGCCTCTGGGCAGAGAGCCCAATGCGGGGCTTGATCCCAGGACCCTGAGACCATGACACAAGCCAAAGGCAGAGGCTCAACCCACTGAGCCATCCAGGTGCCCCTCCTAATCTAATTTTATAAAGAAATTCTTCTATGTCTTCTTCCAATACTCAAATGATTTCACTTAAATCTTTGAGTTTATAAAAGTATATAGTATGACTAGACCAAACTGTATCTTTTTTTAAATGCAGCTACCTAATTGTTCCAACCCAACATTATATATAAGATCCATCAGTGTTGATGCATCTAGCTATACTCCATTCCTCTTAAAAATTGCATTCCATTGTATAACTATAAACAATTTACTTATCTTCTTCAATGAAAATGAGCATTTTGGTTATTTCTAGTTTTTTGCAATTATGAAGAGAACTATTATAAACATGTTTATACACATATTACTTTTAAAGTCTATTGCACTTACTGTCTATCATTGGGAGTTCCCATTAATTGAATAAGTAAATAGTTATTTAACTATTTCCTACTACTTACTCTTTTCACACTAGGACCTGAGAGAAAGAAAATAATTTTTCATCTTTGGGGTATATACAATATTGATTAGGACAGACATGAGCTCTCAGTATGAAATAAATTAAATTGAGTTGAGTTAAATTGAATGGAGTTAGTAGTATGCTGTGCGCAGTGAAATGTAACATGAAATACATAGTTTATTTCCTGTTAATTCACCAAAGCAGAAGGAACAGGATAAAATAAAATTAACTGTATACATATTTTGGATATGTTTGGGTCTTTAATTTTTAAGTTTACACAGACACTACATCTTAAGAAGTATACAAGTCAATTAATTCATTCACCTTTGATATTCTTGGAATTTCTCATATGCATATGAATACTGATCCAACTTCTGTGACCTAGTGGAAACAGATAAAATATGATGGAAATTTTATTGCACAATTTACTTTTCACGTATCCAAAAGAACATGTTGGCCTTATTTGGAGAATCTCTCACATCATTATTTTGACTAATCCATTTGTTTAAATGATAGGTGCCTAGAGTTACTACACCCTCTTATGGTAGAAGCAAATGTCTTTCAGACGAATTCCAGGCTAGGTTTTTATCCACAGATTAAAAGCCTGAGTTAAGTGAACAAAATCTACATCTCTTTCAAAACTATAATTGATTTTCCTCTTTACCCAGCTATTATAGTAAGCACGACACTAAAATAGTCACCAAAAGGCTGGTGCCATCCCTTTTTAGGACTGATTCAACTTATGAAAAATAAATTAGTAACTTCTGACCACACTGAGACTTACCAGAGACTCATATTTATATTACAGTTAAGAGGCAATCTTAAAAGGACAACATTTCCTTTAGCAGTAACATATTGGACTCTCAGGAAATGGTATACCCAAGAAAAAGCAGTTAAAAAGAATGAGGCCTTGTTTAAATTGTTAAAGTAAGAAAGTTTATTAAATGACAATATGATGGATAGAGGAATGTTGTACTATAAAGTAAAATTACAGTTTCACTATTAAGTCGTAATTAAAGCAAGGTGTTCTGTTATAATTAACGTGGAACTAAAATATCTATGAGCTTTGAGTTTGTAGGAATTATACATAACACTGTCTCACATACAAGTCAACTTTTCTTTTTCTATGCTATAGCACTGTACCAACTCGTTACTGGAAAACCATAATTACATTGTTTAGAAAACAAATTGCTACAATAGCTAAAAGAATATAAGACTGTGATATTTGCTTAAACTTTGCAAGATGCTAATCTTGGTCCTTTCTAGCTTCCATAACAAAAACAGCATAGACTAGGTGACTTAAACAATTTATTTCTCACAGTTCTGGATACTGGGAAGTCTAAGATCAAGGTATTGGCAGATTAGGTGTCTGGTGAGAACCTGCTTTCATATTTATAGTTGACAGTTTTTTCCTGTGTCCTCCTCACACCAAGGGAACTCTCTGAGATTGCTTTTGTAAGAACACTAATCCCATCCATGAGGGTTCTGCCCTCAGGAAATCACCTCCCAAAGGCCCTACCCCCCAATACTATCACATGGGGTCTAGGTTTCAACATTGGAATTTTAGAGGGACACAAACATTCAGTCCATGACAGTGCCCATGATTCTTCATCCACAGAATGTTTTCATAGCTGTCTTGATTACTGAGCAAAACCAAAAAAGCCCAATTGCTTATTCCTAAAAGGTATCGTTCTACCCAGGGAACATGCTGCATAGACAATAATTCCAGAAATATCATTCAGCACTCCCTTCATTTGCCCACAAGGAAATATTTGTTTTAGAAATGATGTGAAATTCTCCACTCCAAGACACACAGGGATTCCTAGCCAATTACCTCAATAAACTGCAATGCTATAATGTCTCGTACTTTTCTATTACAATCCTATCTTTTACATCACATTTTCCTTGTTTGCCTAGGAAAGTAGTGAGCATATATTTAGCATTATTGTTAACATTTCACAGTGACTTGTGCGGGAAACAGACGGTATCTTTCCTTTCTACTGTTTACATCATTTCTAAATTCATTTGGCAATTCAAAAGGGATTATTCAGTACTCTAGGTTTAGGTTAAAAATAAATCCAACTACATTTTGGTGCAATATTATGGAGTTTTCTCAATCAAAATAACAACAAAAAAAGCTTTGTTCCTAGAATATAAAAATGAGTATTTTGTGCCAGCATTTGCCTTAAGATTATGAGGGACAGATATAAATAAGGTTAGCTTATATCGCCTCATTTTAGTAAAAAGAGAAAATTAGATTGATCATAAATCACTCCCAGGGTTTTTCAATTTGAACTTGAAAAGAAGAACCTTGGTTTATTTGGTTATGAAAGATGTGACCTGGAATTGTCTGTAGGCACATCCTCCATATATGGAGAAACTGAGAGAATGAATCTGAAGTTAACAGAGAGAGAGAGAGAGAGAGAGAGAGAGGAAAGAAGAGGGGAAGAGAAAGAGAAAAGAGAATTTTAATAGCGTCAATAAACCCAACAGGTTTGAACTAATTCAGACTGTGTTTCTGTCATATGCAACTAGGTAATGACAAGACACTGAGAAATTACTATCTTAAAGCATGTATTGCAAAGGAAACACCTTAAAATGTGATTCTGTTCAATGAGGGAGGCTATGAGGAGATAACAATCCTTTAAAAATGACCTCAGGAGACTTGGTGAAATTTCTTTCCAGTTTTCTTTTAGGACACAGGCCATGTACACCAAAATTGTAACATGGGAAATTTCCACAGCAAATGTCAGGGTATTGGAGGTGTTGATGACTTCTTACAGCCTCTAATAAACTATAAGACAGAAACAAGTTAGGATCCAAGCTGGCTCATCTGAGAGGAAAAGGGTGCATTGGGATCAATCAACAGTTTTGTTAAGAGAAGTCCTTTCCATTGGTAGCCAGAAATACAAAGAAGTAGAAAGTCTGCTGATTACCAAGACTGAACACTTTGTCTTTTACTAAATGTAGTATGTTGGCTTGGACTGATGCTTTCAGAAGGAGTCAGAGAAATGGGGAAGGTATAATCTCCCGTGATTCACCAAATTATCTGTTGCGTACTCCCTGCCTGGCTGCCTCTTCAACCCCTCATTACAGAATACAGTAACCTGGGATCAGCCCAATGGCAGGGTGAAGGTTTTATCTCTGGCTATTGTCTGGCCGACAGCAGACAATTAAATTGAGGATGGATGAGGTAAAGACCCAATTGGTTGCTATGGATTCAAATCTATGCCTATGGGGGTGCCTGGGTGGCTCAGTGGGTTAAAGCCTCTGCCTTCAGCTCGGGTCATGATCCCAGGGTCCTGGAATCGAGCCCCACATCTGGCTCTCTGCTCAGTGGGGAGCCTGCTTCCTCTTCTCTCTCTGCCTGCCTCTCTGCCTACTTGTGATCTCTGTCTGTCAAATGAATACATAAAATCTTAAAAAAAAAAATCTATGCCTATGGTAGGTTGTATTTTCCAAAGATGACCACAAAATTATCTTCCATACCACATTCTTACCATGTGATATTGATGTTTTTCCTATTGCATAGTGAGGTCTATTCCCCTTGGACCTCTGTGACTACCTTAACTGACAGAGTTTAGTGATGCCATAAGACTTAGGAGGCTAGTTCAGAAAATGCCTTCACTTCCACCTTGCTTTCTTGGGATACTTATTCTTGAAACCCAGCTACCGAATGTGAAGCTGTTCAACCTAACCCATGCTAAAAGAACACATGGAGAAACCATTTGTAGATGTTCTTGCTGGTAGTCCTGGTTAACAGCCGTCAGCAACGAGACACATGAAGGTAACTTCAGATGATTTTAGCTCCCAAACATTGAGCCACCCCTAGGTTTCTGGTCTTCCAGCAAAAGCTCCAGACATAATGGAGTAGATTTATGAAGCATAATCTTAAGATATTAGGGGCCTTCTGTCTGTAAAAGCTTATATATGAGTCACTCCTCTAGATCTTTCTGAAGTCTTAAAAAAGGCTCCTATATACCACTCTAGATTTGATCTTTTTCTAGAAGTCCACTCTAAATTTTTTTTTATTAACGTATACTATAGTATTTGTTTCAGGGATAGAGGTCTGTGATTCATCAGTTTTAACACAATTCACAGCACTCACCATAGCACATACCCTCCCCAATGTCCATCCCCCAGCCATCCCATCCCTCCCACCCCAATTCCCCTCCAGTAATGCTCAATTTGTTTCCTGAGATTAAGAGTCTCTTATCATTTGTCTCCCTCTCTGGTTTCATCTTGTTTCATTTTTCTCTCCCTTCCCCTATGATCCTCTGTCTTATTTCTCAAATTCCTCATATCAGTGAGATCATATGATATTTGTCTTTCTCTGATTGACTTACTTTGCTTAGCATAATATCTTCTAGTTCTATCCATGTTGTTGCAGTTGACAAGATTTCATTTTTTGATGGCTGCATAGTATTCCATTGTGTATATATACCACATCTTAATTGTTAATTTAAAAGCCATTTGCTTTATGGGAATGCTGAGTATAAGAAACAGTTTTACTTTTCAACCCAGAAAGTACTAGTTCTTTCTAATGTAACAGTGCCAGAATTCTTCAGTTCATCTCTTCTCACATTTTATCATAAGCAGTAAAAAGAAGCCAGGTGGCATTTTTATATTCTGCAGTCATCAAGTTCTAGGGATTTGTATTTCTGCCTCACTTTAGACAATAGTCTTGGCAAACTATCTGCTACTACTTAGCAGTTGCTGCTTCTTCTCTCACTTCTAGTAACATGTGCATATTTTTCTTTGAACCCTTGTTGATAGCCTCCTCAAAGTCCTTCAATTTCAGCTGTCTCCTAAAAGTCCCTTAGATTTTCAGCTAGCATCCTCAAGTGCCTTTGAGTTTCTTCTCACTCCTGCCCAAAGCCAATGCCACATTTTAGATTTTTGTTGTTGTTTTTGTTTTGGTAAAACTCAAAATGTGTTGTAGTATTTATTACAAACCACCCTGAAGTTAGTTGCATAGAACAGTCATTTTAGTAGGCTTAGAAATTGTGTGGACCAGGAATTTGGACAGATCATAGTGGGAAAGTTTCTGGGTTGAAAAGAACTCAGAAAAGTTTTCTTGAATTACAGTTTTTGGTATTTGTTCCTCTGATTTGATTTTCTTCGTCAAGGATACTCCCTTTCATATGTCCATCATTTTATCTTATTTTCAATATTTGTTACTGTTTCTAGAATATTTTCTCTTTTTCCCTTCATTTCTCTTTGATTTTTTAGAAAAAAAAAACTTCCTTTTTACCTATTTTTCTGAGGCATCATCAGTTTTGCCCTTGTATTCTTTTTCACTTAGTCTTCATTTTTGTAATTTTTTTTTCATTTCCAATTTCATTTCTGAATTCTATCACCTCTCTTCTGAGTTTTTCTAATTCTGCTTTGTGTGTTTTTTTTCCTGACATGTTAACTTTTTAATGTCTTTTAGCTTGTTTTGAAATAATTGTTTACAGTTTTGTTTTGTGAACACATCTTTCTGATGTTCTTTCATTATCTGTAATGAAGTTATTCTGCTTTATTTTTTCTTTTTATGACTTTTTTCTTATGATAAATCTGTATTTAGCTTGAGCTTGATAATTTACTGTTGCTCATTTTTGTGATATTAATTTTCCTAAACTTTTATCAACAGGCAGTTTTCAGAAAATTGTGCCCCAATTCAGAGAACTCCATCTTTCCTTGTTTTTATGACATATTAAAAAATACTGCAGTGCCTTTGGGTCCCTGATTCTGTTTCCCTCTCTAGCTGTTGAGCACTTGAAATATGGCTAGTGTGACTGAGAAGCTGAATTTTAAATTTCCATTTATGTTAATTAAATTAATTAACATTAAATAACTGCATGTGGTTCCTGGTTAGCATGTTAAAGAGTGCTCCTGTAGCCTTTCACTTTTCAATATCTGTTCTGCCTCATCTTACTCAATTTTGATTTTCCTCAGGGAAGTTTCTTATTGTGGGTCCTTCTACAAGGGAATCCTTGAGGGCCAGTTTTGAAAGATCACGAGGGTGAGATTGTTTCACCCCCTTTAATCATTCTTACTGTGTCAACTGCTGTTATAAAATGCCTGCCACATTTTAAAATGAACTGGAAAAAATAAGATGCATAAGTGGAGAACATCTTGAGTTCTTTTTTCCATCAGACACCACCCTATTCCTTCCCTCCCTCCCCCCACAAAATTGTTTATACCTACATGTCTTGAGGCTCTTAGTGGTTTGTCTTCACTGCTTGTATTTTGGGGTTTATGCAGATACCTTATCACCTAGTTTCATTGCAAAGGGTGCCCATGGGCTTTTGGTTTTGCTAACTAGTTAATTTGTTTTTTTCATAGGGGTTTACAGAGAGATTGAAAATTACGCTGTCACTGTCCCGTCTTCCTAAAATGCTCTGAAAAACATTTTAAAGAAGGTTTTTCCATTAAGAAATATGTCATGCTCATCATGCAATATTTTTTAAAGGAAGGAAGGAATCCCCAGGGACCCACCAAACAAAGACAAACCACTACTGATATTTTAGTGTATTTTTCTCATGTTCCTTTTCTGTGCAAGTGTATTTTTCTCATGTTCCTTTTTCTCATGTTCCGTTTCTGCATAGTTGTGAGCATACTCTGTATATAATTCTATATTCTATTTTGTTCCCATAACGTAATTTTTCACTATTACAAAAATTTTAAGCTACTATAATTTAGAACCTCTAATAAATCTATCATATGAATCATCCATTACTAACTTAGCCAGTGCCTACTCTTTGGTCAACTTAAAAAAATTTTTTATAAGTAATGGTTTGCTCTGAGATATGTTGGTACATCCCTACAGGACAATATGTAATCCTATACAGGCTGCTAAGGAGCAATAATAGCTCTACCAGTAGCACAGGAGTTCCTTTAACATGTGTTAATAAACATTTCTAAAGAGGACTTCTGGGACCACATTAACAATTGAGGAGAGAGGTATAATCATCTCTGTCTTGAAATCTTACCTCACTTGTGTAGAAAACTTTCCTTTTCCTAGTGATTATGGTATGTTTACTATGTGTGCTTCTTTATATGTGTATATGTATATGTGTATACATATGTGTGTATGCCTTGTATTTATAATCAGCCATCTGAATCTCTAACCCACATCTTTCTTTGGATCACCAGACTCAATACAACTGCCCTAAAAAAAAAAAAAAAACCATATACAAAATACCAATTATCTTTCTCAATATTCCTTCTCTTCTGTTTCTTACCTTATTGAGTTAGATCTATCAAACCATTCTCCCTAACAGATGCCTAAGAGTCATTCTAGACTCCTTATCTTCCCTCCTTTCAAACCAATCAATTCCAATATTCTCCACCTCCTTAATAACATTGATTACCCTTTCTAACTCTCCATATCCTTCGCAACTGTCCTACTTTAGCCCTCCACCGTTTCAAGTGAGATATAGCTAACATTTCCCAAGTCTGCTAATGATTTTCTTTTTTAAAAATCCAATGGGGATTCAACCCTCTTCTACAATTGACCTTGTTGACTAATTCCTTCTTGAATTTCCTCTCTTGGTTGCTGGAACTCTACTTGAATTTTTTTTCTTATATTCTAATTGGCTCTCATGTCCTTTCTGTGCTTCTCTTGTTCAGCTTTGCTCAATTGTAATACTCTCTTATTTTGCCATCTCCCATGCTGATCTTACTCTGTCCATGACTTTCAATGATTTAACTATGTAGGCTGTTGAGTCCTAAATCACCATTTCAGTCCAGCTCTCATCTCTAAGATTTGTATTTAGATACTTTTTCTCATATCCCAACCTCAAACCCAATATATTCAGAACTGAACATTTTCTCCACCATCCCCCAGAGAAAGCACAACAAAACAAAATTGTGCCCTTCATCATATATTCTATCTTTTCCTGAACCATCTACATAGGTGATCAAACCAGAAACATGTATGCTGTCTTCTACTTATTTTTCTGTCAATTATGTTTAGTCAAGAATACAAGTTCTCTTTATTATCTCTTTAGCTTAACCCCTGAATTACTAAATGAAGACTCACAATCTAATCCTCCTAACTTAACATTTATCCACCTCCATTTTATCTTCTATAATATTGGCACAGTAGATTCCAGATAGAAATCAACTTCCATCCTTGCTAATGATACCAACACAAAATGAGGCTGGGAGAGCTGGGAAGAAAGAGGAGGAGAAGGCAGAATTTCATGGTTAAAAAAAAAAAAAGTCTCCAATCGTTTTCTTAGTGTCATCTCTGAAATCCCACCAAATAAGCCCAAAATTTATGTCATGACATTTTTCTGATGCCTTATTTAGACTGTTTTATTGGGCATTATCCATCTCTTAAGCTCCCTGAAAGAGACCAAATTCCCTAGTCATAGCTAAGCCTCCTGTTCAGGGAGCTTATAGACGGTAAACATTGTAGGGGCCCAAATATTTCAAGATGGTTTGGGAAAATGGGAAAGGAAAGTTTTACTTCAACTGAGTTAGAATGAAAGATTCACAATCCATTTTGATCATTCCATTCTTAGTTTATTAATAGGATGAGGAAAACATGCACATTATAAATCAACGCTCTGTTGAACGGTGCTAGCAAACAGCCAAGTGAGCAAAACACTGAAAGTGTTGACTAATACGAGTTTTGGCTGCTTTCAGTTACTAAATTTTCAGAGGTAAAGGAAGAGACATCTGTACCCAGATATCTACATTTGTGGGGGGATTTCTTTTTAAAAATAGATGCCAGATTAGGTCACCCCTGGTCTGTGCATTGTAATTATTTGTCATTATCACAAACTGAAAAAGAAATGGGCTCTTCTCTCTCTTCTCTTAGTCAATACACTGTGTCTATGTTCCCAAACATGCTGGAGGCACTGCCTCGTGAGCTTTAGCTCTGCCCCCAAGTAAGAAACTGGACAGATCCTACACCTCCGTAGTTCTCAGTTCCCAGAAATATGAGAAAGCTAGACTCAGTAATCCGTAGGATCCCTTCCAGACCCACCAATCTTGATGGTATTCGCTGTAATGGCTGTAATGAATGAGGCCATAAATGGATCCTAGCTCTGGTGCACTACTGCTGCTTGTTATGACTATGAAATTTCATCAAGGCAACAGAAGATGAGCAGGAGCCTCACACCATTTCATGTAGAAGGGACAAAGGACACGCCCCTTCTTCCAAAGGAATGACACAACCTATCCGAAGCGATTCACATCATCGCCCTTTTTGAACAACTGAATGCTCAGAAAACATGTATAATCTTGTTTATGGACATTAAGTCTGTGAATGAGGTTCTTTGCCAGTGCTTGGGATTATGGAGAAAAGCATTTGGGAAATGGCCACCTCTACAACTCAGTGGTGAAATTGGGGTGCAGTGACCATCATAGAAATCCCAAACAGTCTCCACAATCTCAAGTCTTTCTCTTTGCTCTGAAAATAAACCAAGAAGCTAAGCAGTGAGATAAGTACTCCCCAGGACACATATCTAAAGTCCCAGGCAAACACAGGTACGAGCTGCCAGAATGGAAAGGGGTCTTCCTCATCTTCAGGTGGAGGCTGGGTGGGCCTCAATTTCTTCCGGAGAGGATCTGCAGACGCTCGGTGCATCGAAAGAGACCAGGTCGGGGCTACCGGAATGCGACTCCGCCCCTCACCTTGCCGGCGACCAGCTCGGGCCGCGAAGGTGCGTGCGGCGCTCGGTGATTGGCGGCTGGTCGGCGCTGCCCCGCTGCCATTGGCTGCCTGGGCCTCTTTGTTCCCGGGTCCCCGCCGCAGGCTGGCTGCGGCGGACTGGGCGGCGGAAGTTTGACGGCGCCGGCTAGTGGCTCCGGCAGCGGCGCTGGAGTCCCCGCAGGTCCTCCCCCCGTACCCGCAGTGAAGCCGGAGGCCAGGCGATCCTGGCCGTGAGATCCTGGACGGGAGGAGGAACTCCTTTGACACGCAAACATGGACCTGGAGGCCAAAGTGAAAAAGGTAGGAGGGAGCGGGCGGCGGGCAGCAGCCGCCTCACCTGCGCGGGACGCCGCCCCCTGGCTGCGGGCGGCGGGTGGGGCGCACGGGGACCGCCGGCGCGAGCCCGCCCCGGGTCTCCGGTACCCCCGGGCCAGGTACCCGCCTCTCCCGGTAGCCGGGATGCCTGGCAGCCCGCCTAACTCCTGAGATCCGGGAGCGACGGAGAGTCGGGCGCGAGAGCGAGAACGGGCGCGGGGCATTTCTCCCCGTCTCCCCGCGTCCAACGGTTGGAGGTGTCTGAAACTTTCCTCAGTGTGTTTCAGCGGCGCCTGTGCCTCCCCAGAAGAAAAGGATGAGGGCAGGGCGAGTTCGGGCGAGATCGTGACACTTCTTCTTCCTGTCTCAGGAAGTTCAACTTTATTAAGCCTTTGTGGTTTAGGAGCACTGCGGTAACTTTGACAGCTCAGACCTCCTCCCCTCCCACCCTGGCTGCTCTGCCTCTCAAAAGTGAGCGCTGATTTAGTGCACTTCCTTCGCATTCGCGGCTGGTGATAACGTGAAAATGATTTTTTTTCTCCCCACCCCACCTTTTTTTTTTTTTTTTTTTTCCCATTCATTATTGACGTCCCACGCACTGTCTCCCTCTTAGTGCTTTATCTCTCAGAGAAAACGTTCTTCCTCTTCGGCAGCTAGCCCCAAAGGGGCAATAGTCACTAGTGGTTTAACGCCAGGAACGTTTCCCTCCTGTCTGTGCCCCTAGCCCCCGTGCTCCCTCTGCCTCCCTTTGGAGCTTCAGGACCCACAGCCCTACCTGAGCTGCTCCCTGACTACGGGAGCCTCAAGTCTCCTGGGAGAAAGGGGTGGGCACCAGACTGTGACTCAGAAGGAATGCTGATGTCACATTCCAGTATAACATTCTTTGTGAAAGGTCTTGTTCCGGGGAATTGCGCCTGTTTACTTTGCGGTAAATTTAAGCTAGCTGTCCCTTATCAAATAGAGAAGGGAGTTTTACAGAGAGAGAGAAAGGAGAAAAAAATAGAACCTAATTTTCTTCTCTTGTCCACTATGGTTGCCAATGTTGCTATTATTTCATCTGCTAAAGGCAGAGTTCTTGACTTGAGCATTAATTCTGTTTCATGCCCACAACTGGATTTTTGAAAATGTAGGCAAATGTAAAATATTAGGTTAGGAAGCTGCTGAAATATAAAAACTTGCAGTAGAAAAGTAGCTTATCACTTATGAGTAGAACTGACATTCAAAAGGGAATCTAAGGACAGGAAAACATATGTAAATTATAAGAGTAATGTATTCTTTTCTATTCCCTTTTGGTTTCTTATTCTTGACCTTTTAAATGACACAACATTTGTTAATCTTGCTTGTCACTAAGAAAGCATTTTGTTTGCTGCCTAGTTATCCTTTTGTTGCTGAAAACTGCTAATTTTTTTCAAGTGGGTAAGAGCCATTTAAGACCTGTCTAAAATTTAGGAGGTCTTGACTGTGCTTATAAATATTGATGCAAAAACTACTTTTTAAGAGTCAGCACCCTTTGGAGGAGGAAAGGATGAATAGGTGAAGCACAGATGATTTTTTAGGGCAGTAAAAATATTCTGTATGCTACCTACAATGGCAGCTACATGTCAGTATATATTTGTAAAAATGCATAGAATGGACAATACCAAGAATGAGCCCTAAAATAAACTCTGGACTTTGGGGGATAATGATGTGTCAGTGTGGTCTCATCAGTTGTAATAAAGGTACCACTTCGATGTGGGATATTGATACTGTGGTAGGATAATGTGGGAGATAGGGGGGCAGGGAGTTATATGGGAACTCCATACCTTGTGCTTAATTTTGCTGTGAACATAAAACTGCTCTGAAAAAGGAAATGCACTTAAGGGCAAGGGGTCAACATTTAAAAGTGATTTTGAAATTATTCGAGACAAAAAAGGTAATTCTGAGGGAGAAAGTCCAAAGTTAAGAATTAATGTCCTTACAAGGGAAAAATTGAGACATTATATATAAACAATTTCTTTAGTTTTAAAATGTGAATTATGATTTTTAAAATGCCCTTGATATATGATATAATTTTTCTCTTTCATCTCCCCTTTAGTTTAAAAGGTTCTCTTTTCATCCAAGATTCTTACCCTTTTCTCTAAACCTCCTTCTGTCCTTCCTCTACCCCAGAGAAAAAGGATTCTATAAATTTAAAGCTCTTACAATCCCATGACAGTAACAAATGCTTGTTTCACTACCTTGTCATCATTGCTGATTCTCAGGGCAGAGTCCTCAACCAATAATTTGGAAACTACTCAAGGACCCCAAGAAAATGTCCAATTTGACTGCTAACCATAACCCTTTCTGTGCCTTTGTAGAATCCTCGACAGGCTTGATGTTCTATGGATTTGACAAAAAGTTTCCCTGTACAAAATGTTTGGAGATTCCAGGAATAGATTTTACAGTTTTAGCCGTGATCTGAAAAAGAAACTTGCATTCCTTTTGGAAAATGTTTTCCAACATATTGGAAGAAGGAAACGTTATAAGATTTTTATCTCTGATCTATTAGCAGAGCCTTCTCACCTTATTTTGGTAGGCTAATTTTCAAGTCTCCCTTCTTTTTGGCTTGGGTATACAAGAAAGTAATAGTTTGAATGTACCTTTAAAAAAGCCAGGTTGGAAGTTGGAACAGAGACACAACCATTTATATAAAACTGTTTTGACGTCAGTTTTAAGATATGTGGCATTTTTTTTCCTTCTAAAACCCTTATACTCTTGATTTCATGATGAATTTTCCCCAGACAAATGAAAAATATTACTTTTTTTCCCATTAATATTTTGTGTAAAAAGAATTAAAGGTTGTCCTTATTCCATAACAACTTAAGCAGATGATACTATTATAGGATTCTTGGTTTATAAAAGGAGAACTTGGGTGTCTACATCATTTGCACAGATTTGGAGTAATTACCAGTTAAAACCCACCATCATAAAAACAAGAGATTTTTATAATTAAATTTTGCTATATTTTGTTTTGTTTGAAGCAAGTGAGCTGTTGCTAGGATGTGAAGCTAGTTTGGTTATACAGAGTTTTTGTTTTAATATTTTAGAGTGGAATATGACTTTTATGTCTGTGCCCTGTCTTCTGAGTTATTTGTCTAGATCTCTTCCTTATGTTTTATGTCTCTTCATTGTAATTGACTTTGTATAATAGAGGCCATGTCTGCTTGGAAAAAACAATGGCCTTTCAGAAGCAGAAACAGAGTCTCATTTTGTGGTGAATGGTAAATCATGGCCCACAGCCAGCTGTTTTCCTCTTTCCTTTCTGTGTTACTCTCCCATGAGAATCACTTTTTTCCCTTTAAAAACATACCAGAGAGAAGGAGAAGTCCCATAATTTCCCTTAGGCTGCCTGGAATTGCTGCAGAGCTTTTAAGTTTACTTCTTATTCATTTCTAGCCTCCTATCTAACCTTTGTCTTTTGATCCTTCCTAACGCCTTACATATTTTTCCCAGGACTCTCTTCTTTGTTTCTTTAATTTTATTTTAAAAAGATGAGATGCACTTCTACAATTACAGGTCACAAAAAATCCCCTTTCTCAGCATCCAAACTTGTTTTAAAAGCTCTGTCATTAGCCAGAGAAACATAGTGAAACCACGTGACTGCAGTTGGCAAGAGTACTGAACCACAAAGATTATTTCCATTAGGAATTAGAACGAGACTTTTCTCTTAGGTGGCCCTTGATTGAAGCAGAAAAGGCAAGTAAATGGTGACCTGGATGTTCAAATCTACAGTTGGATTCTCGGCTTGAAGCCATTCTTGCTGTGAGAATCATTGGCAAAGCTGGGGGTAATGGGAGGGCAAGGTACTGCCAGGTCTCTGCCTTAGAGGCAGTTACTCTGTCTCTCAGAACAAGTACAGAAGAAAGTGAAGTGGTCCTCAGCTGGGCTTTTATCTCTGCTAACCCATGGGGTGATTCATTACATTAATTGGATATGAAAAGTCACTTTCTCTAACTTGCCCTGAATATTGGTTTGAATAGAACTGTAGTAGGTTTTCTATTGATTTTGTTCCTTTATGCTCTCCTATGAAGTAGAATTGGGGTTTTATCTCTCTGCTGGCTATTACCACATACCATCACCTCACTCCTTGACTTCGCTTTCTCATCTACAATACTAAATATTACTCATCCTTCAAGACACTCCCCTCCTCCCCACCATGCCCTGTCCTCCAGGAAATCTTTCTTCTCATTCCTAGCTAGAAGCAATATCTCTTTCTTCTGAATTCGCAAAGTGTGTAATCTGTAACTCTTCGGACATTCATTCCTTTCTCCCTCAGATTATGATTTCTTCTTACCTAGATTTCAAGCTTCTTGAACAGTGAATTCCTTTTCTATTTATACTTGCATAGTTTTGTTTGCTGTCCAAAGCAATCCTATGAAGTAGATCTTAGCCTCATTTTAAGACAAAAGAAGCAGGCTTAGATAGGTTCTGGCAGTTTCAGATTAACCTAACTTGAGCCATAGTCTTCAGAACCATTCTTCTCCATCCTGTCCTCTAGCCCCTGAGTCCTCTTATATCTTTCCCTTGTTTGCTAAATATATGTTAAATGAATTACCCTAATATAAAAAAAGAAATAAGCAAAAGAGCGCATTTCATATTTTTTGTTTTAAGGAATTATTTGGAAGAAGTGGTTTCTATTCCAATAAAATTACCACCCTACTGGTTTTCTGTATTTTATTTATATTTTATCCATGTTGTATATTTACCCTTTAGTGTAAGTTGCCACAGACGTTCTTTGAACAGTCACAAAGTCTAAATAAAATAAACATATTGTGCAAAAGTCCTTCTCAAAGACTTTTACAGGCAAAGAAATTTTATAAGCTCCAATAATATTCTGGACCATAGCCTTCAGGATTCTTCCAACATTCCAGCTTTTGTTGGGAGCAACGGTAATGCTGCCTCCTGGCTACTAAATATGGTCCTTGAACAATAGCGACCCAGCATTTGGCTCTGTGCTTGGGGTTATCAGTGACAACTGGAACTGTATCGAGGCACTTATGGGTTGAGCTGTAGAAGAGTCCATCTACCTGCTGAAGCCGAGCTGATAGAAAGCTTTATCCATACATCGCTTGATAGGCTAAACCTTTCTTTCCCCCAGCAGCAAAGTGCTTAGTGTGCCACTGGACCAGCAGACCAGATACTAAAGAATAGGGGAGTTAAAAAAAAAAAAAAAAATCAGTGCTGGAAGGAGAACTGTTTTATTGTTGTTGTTGTTATCATTATTGTTTTAAATTTCCCATTCTTGATACAAGAACATCTATTAAAAAGCAATGGCAGGGCGCCTGGGTGGCTCAGTGGGTTAAGCCGCTGCCTTCGGCTCAGGTCATGATCTCAGGGTCCTGGGATCGAGTCCCGCATCGGGCTCTCTGCTCAGCAGGGGGCCTGCTTCCCTTCCTCTCTATCTGCCTGCTTCTCTGCCTGCTTGTGATCTCTGTCTGTCAAATAAATAAATAAAACCTTTAAAAAAAAAAAAAAAAGCAATGGCAAACACCAAAATGATCAACTATTTCACGAGGCTCTCCCTGAGCTCTGAAATTATACCAGCATTGTGAACATGGAATTAACCTTAAGGGCCATCAGAGAGCAACAAGGGTTACTCTGAAAGGCCTACTTAGTAGGAAGAAAATGATAAATTGACACAAGAGGACTACTTCCAGTGTTCTTTGTTCTGAGAACTATAAGTAGGAATAGAGTTTGGCCCCACGCTAATTTGAATATAAGGTTTTTTTACAAACCATATTATCACAATGTGCTCCAAAAACAGAAAATGTCAGTATATGTAAAGACCTGTCATGAATGGAGAGATCTGTAGTGTATCAGCTTTCTCACTTCCATTTATCAGTATGATGTCAGTGACATCATTTTGAGGAGTTAGTGGATCCTCGTCTACTCTAGTGTCTGTGATGTTGGCCACTTTGGTTCTCAGTTTCCATATCTATAAAAATCAACAGGGGAATCAAGTGATTTCTAAGATTTCTTCAGACCTGTGACTCTTTTTGACTTTGATAAATTACCAAGTGTAATAAGGTTCCACAGCGCTTAGAAATCACATAAGGCTATGTGTAATTTTAATAAAATAGTATAGTGTATAATGTTATGCAGTTCTGTGAATTTCATGAGGAAACCTATAAATTAAATAATTTTTAATAAATTTTAACTCTTTGCAACTTGTTTTTACTTAACTCACCTTTATAAGATTTGTAAAGTATTTGAAGACATTAAGTTTAATTATTTTATTGTAAATGTGTAGTATGAAGTTTCAAATGCATAATAAACTGCTTCATTAGGTCAGCTAATCCTAGGTGTGATATATCACTTTCCTCGGTATTTAATTACAAGAAAATGAAAAAATAATGGATTTTTTATTGTCTTTAAAAGTTCTTTCCCAAATTAAGATAATTTATTTAAAAATTATGAGTACTTCATGTGCCAAGCACTGTTCTAGACTTTGCAAGTGTAGTATGAGCAGAAAAGGTAAGGTAGCTTGTGTCACAGAATTTACACTCTTGATAGACCAAAAAAGTAAATATCAAAATAAATTATCAAAAGCACAACTGGGATTATACCCATTATATAACATAATATAATATAATATAATGTAATATAATATACTACTTACTGGTCAGCAATACACTAGAATTCTAACACAGAGAAGGGGCATTGTTTGGTAGTAATTCATAGTATTGGTTCCTGGTTTGGAAAACTTTGTAATTATGAATTCTTATTTATCTTATTGGCAAATGTAAAAAGAATGAGAAAGCAGCTTTTAAATTTTAGGATGTGAAAAAGCTCATAAATTGATAAGGCTGTAATTAGTTACATTATACCTGTAAAGTTACACAAACTAAGTCTTCTTCCTAGTTAGAAATGCCCTACAAGAGTCATTACTGGATTGTGGTTCGGGTTTTGTTTTTTGTTTTTTTTTTTTAAGATTTTATTTATTTATTTGTCAGAGAGAGAGAGAGAGAGAGAGAGAGAGCACAAGCAGGGGGAGCAGCAGGCAGAGGGAGAAGCAGGCTCCCAGCTGAGCAAGGAGCCTGATGTGGAACTCCATCCCAGGACTCTGGGATCATGACCTAAACTGAAGGCAGCTGCTTCACCAATTGAGCCAGCCAGGCATCTCTGGATTATGTTTTCTGTTTACAGTCATTACTAGTCTTTGTTTGGTAACTACTGCCATGAAACTATGATTTTTTAAAATCTGCTCATTAGATCATTAATATATAGTACCTACAGGAAATTATTTTGCTCTTTACAAGGTGGTGAGATTCAGGGAACATTATATAAATTATGAATTATGAAATCAACTTTTTCGAGGAGAGGAAAACAGACTAACCAAATTGAAAACAGGTATCAAAACTTCATAGATTTTCAGGATTTTTAAGGAAAAATAACTTGGTAACTGGTAAGTTCACACCTGCTCTTTGGGTAAATGTCCATGTATTAAAATTTGTATGCTTTTCAGTTATCCAGCCCCAGTCTTTGACTTTCCTATAAAAGGGCTCCAGTCATATTTAGAATTGTTTTCCCTGTTTTTTTCCCCCAAGTATCCAATTTACTTAACTCCCTACATAAATAATAAGGAATTAGAGAGATAAGAGTATGCATGACTATAATTTTCTAATGTAAACTCATGCTGTACCCCTAAAATGACTTCTTAATTGCTTCTCTCTTCTTTCCTTCTCAATCAACTACTATAATCACTACCCACTGTCTATGACAAAAATATTAGGAAAGAACAGAAGGTGATAGAAAAAAGAACCACAAGAAATTCACGAGGTATATTTTGAGAACATGCTGTGGAAGTACTTTGTTTCTGCCACACTGAGAAGTACATAGCTATAAAAATTAGTTGATTCCAGGTATTGCTGCTTTTATTTTGGTTATATTCTAAAAAGCAGAATATCATAGTTTAAGATTCCTAGTTTGTCTGGTCCTTGGGTAGTCTACTAAAAATGCAGGGCTTCTTGGGTTTGAGCAAGGCATGAAAGGAAGCTGTATTTGAGAAGCCAGGCACTGAGGACTGCTGACATCTCAGCTGCCACATGACAACACGTTTGCTGCTAACAAATATATCTAATCTCTGAAATGCTGGATCATTCTCAAATCACAAATGATTCAGCCTGTGTTTATTATTTGGACATTCTGACCACTGTACAAAACTGTAAAAGAAGTTTCAGGTGGTCTGTTGGATAGCTTCTTACCTAAGCAGCAAGCCTAGCAAAAAAAGAGGCCGAGAGCCCGCACAAATGCCTTGGTGCTGAGTCCATTAATAAGTCTGCAGCCACAGTGAACTTGCCCTTGCTTTGTTTGAAGATAAAGTAATAGCATGTTTTCATTGAAAAACGATCTTGCATAAGTCAGGTGGATTTTTGTTTCTTTGAGTATAACCTCTGGAAGTCTTCATAGAGCGAGTCACAAAGTAAAGGTAAAGAATATTTCTTCCTTCATGAGGTATAAGCCTACAATAAAAGTAATTGGGGGTTAAACAAAACAAAGTTACCCTCTGTTCTTCATAGAGAATATTAAAGGGCAGTTTAAAATGTAAGATTACAAAAACTCCATTGCTATCAATGTCACTTGTTGAGTGTGTATCCCCAAAATGCCATGATGTCAGCTTTGGTCGGTAAAAGAAGGCAGACAGACAAACTGAACAGATATGTAAGTTAACTGTAGTGCTGGACAGAATGAAGTAAGTGCTGTAACATAGGATTGCTCAAAATAGCTGTGGGGAGGAACCATTTTTTTTTTAAACTTTGAATCTTTCATAGGCTAGTATTTAAAAAAAAAAAAAAACTAAAAATGAATTGCTAAAAGAAAAAAGAAAGATGAGGCCAATTAAAAAATTATTAACTGCATCGTGATAAAATTACTGTCAAATTGCTAATAATCCCTCATAGCTTACTCTCAGTTTCTTTATATGTCTCACCACAGACTAATAACCAGTAGTTCACAGACTGCCGCATTTTTGAGTAGCCCTGCAATCACAGGAATACCGACAACTACTATGAAGTCTCCAAAGCAGCAGTAATTAACTTGGATGGATTTGGAAGTGTTCTATGGAGGAAACAACATTCAAATTAACTCCTATTGGGCACCTGGGTGGCTCAGTGGGTTAAGCCACTGCCTTTGGCTCAGGTCATGATCCTAGAGTCCTGGGATCCAGTCCCACATCTGGCTTCCCTTGCTCTGCAGGGAGCCTGCTTCTCCCCTTCCTCTGCCTCTCCCCCTGCTTGTGCGCCCGCTCGTGCGCTCTCCCCCCCCCCCAGTGTCAAATAAATAAATAAAATCTTAAAAAACAACAACTAACTCCTATTGGGTAAAGAGGGTTTCATTAGGCAAAGAAGGCATTGCAAGAATAAACAGCATGAACCAAGAGAAAAAAAGTCAGTGAAAAGGGAAAAGTCAGTAAACCTTTGTTATTTACTCCATTAACATATTCAGTTTGACTCTTCTAAAATAAAGCAAAGGTAGGTGATCTGCAGTAATTTCTGATTTTCCTCAGTTACAGGCTCAAATTGTGGAAGTGTGTCACTGATCTTGCTGTTAAGGATCTGTTTCTCCATCCTAACCCTGATTCTTATTTATTACACTATATCATCTCTTGAAGGAGAGGTGGAAATTTCACACTGGGGTCTAGTTCGTGTAGGCTGGGTTTGGTTCCAGGTTGTGGGTTGGGACCACTTTGACTCCATATATCTTTCATCCTCTTTAGATCATGGGATCCCTGAAGTAAAGGCTGGAGTGGTAGAGGGCATGCCCAACTGTAGGAACACACTTTAAGCCTCTGCTATTCCCCAATAGCCATGTATCCAAACTCAAGTCAAAGAGAGGAGCAGTCCATTCTAGTGACTATGAGGCTATGGCAAGGGTGTGAATTTTTTTTTATAATTTTTTAAATTAACATATAATGTATTATTAGCCCCAGTGGTACGGGTCTGTGAATCACCAGGTTTACACACTTCATAGCATGTACCTTCCCCAATGTCCATAACCCCACAACCCTCTCTCTACCCCCCTCCCCGCTGGCAACCTTCAGTTTGTTTTGTGAGATTAAGAGTCTTTTATGGTTTGTCTCCCTCCCGATCCCATATTGTTTCATTTATTCTTTTTCTACCCCAAACCCCCCACGTTACCTCTCAACTTCCTCATATCAGGGAGATCAAATGATAATTGTCTTTCTCTGATTGACTTATTTCACTAAGCATAATATGGGGTGTGAATGTTTAATACTGCTACCTGACAATGAAGAATTGGGATCATTACTTCAATCTAGCACACATGCCAGAGTGGGACTGTTGAATTTTGTGGGCTGAAGTATAATTTCCTGAAGATCTCTCATGTATCAGAGTCTATTCTGAGAAGATATTCTACACAATATCACAGACTACTGATATTTCAAAAGCTTTTGAAAAATTATAAAGGAAAATTAACCTTGCAGTATCCCTTGGTTGATTTTTAGAGGAGCCTTTTCTCATTCTAGGCATTCTTCGGTTAGGCTTTAGACTCAGACCTCTTCAAACTCACTCCACCTAAGTCATGTGATCTCTATGTAAATAAATATAGGGCTCATTTTTCTGGGGAATGGCAAGTTGCCAAAGATTTCTAAGAGGAGTTACAAATTCTGTTACTGCAACAAATTGAAAGTAGGTTTCACAAATATTCAAATGTTGCTCTGTGTTAGACTGTGCCATTGGTAGCAGAATAGAAAATTAACCCAAGAGAAATTGGGAGAAATTAAAGGTAAAGTCAGGCAAGACAGATTTTGATGGCTTAATATCCATATTGCTTTTAAGATGTCACAAGTGAAAACAATAGAGATGTTATTTGTTGGTACTTTCTCATGGACCAGATGAAGTCAACCCAGAGGACAGGATCCTCCTGAGGTCCACCATTGCCCACTCTGGTGGAGCACAGTTAGGGACTTTAGAGGCTGCAGAACAGACTTTGATGGCTCCAGACAGAGATTTGAATTCCAGTTTGATACACCCCTAGAAATTTGGACACGTTTCTTAGCTTCATTAGCTTCAGGGAGTTTATCTATAAAACATGGAAAATACTTCCTTATTGGGTAATTTTGTCATTAAACAAAGCAATGCATGTAAACAGCACAGTTAGCAAGTGCTTAATCAGTGTTATTAATGCTGTTAATGTTCCCTGATCAGTTTTGTTTAGGTAACTAGACTTTGACATCAATAAGTAAATGTTTGGAGCAGCTGAATTGCAGCAGTTATCAGCTTTAGAATCCTGGGTTCATTTCTTTGCCCTGACACTTACAAGCTGGGTGAATTTGGCAAAGTTACTTAACACTCTAAACCTTGGGATCTTGATCAGAAAATGGGTTACAATTATTGATCTCTCAGGGGTATAAGGATAACTGAAATGGACATTTTAAAGCACAAAGTATGGTGCTTGCACATAGACAATAAATAGATGAATTGTGATCACTATCAAGAAATTCAGCCCAGAAGGAAGAAAATTCTGCATAGAACTTCAAACAATTTAACAGGCACCTGAATATATCATCAAGAATTTTGTGACAACATGCAGTTTCCAAGACCCCTGTCTGTGCTATTGGACTTTGGTTTTTTGTTTTTGTTTTGTTTTGTTTTTTCTAAATGTCCCTGAATGCCAATTCTGGGCTAAAGTAGAAAATGAGAAGACTGTCTTTTTGTGCTTTTTATCCTCCCCACCCCCCTCTTTTTCTATGCCTTCTCTCCTTTGGACCCTCTTGTTCCCTCAATGACTCAGCCAATGCCTCAAGCCTCTCCCTTCATTCTCTGTTCTGCTCTCTTCCTGTATGTGTTCTGATTAGATAAGCAGTTAAGGGCAATAAGTAAAACAAGTATATAGTTACCTTCCCCACACCCTCATTCATCTGTTATAACAAGTTACTCCTAAAGAAATAATATTATAGCCCTTAGGCCTGGCAAAAATGATGACAACACTCAAGTTTTAGGACATACAGAGTATTAATAAGAGCCTCTGAAGATACAGCCATGTGTGGGATACACTTTTTAGAGTCAGCTGTTGAGATAGTGACACAAGACCAAATTAGGATTGCTTCTTATGATCTAAATTCTTTTAAGGGACTACTACAGATGCCTTTTGGAATCAGGTTTTAAAAATCCCTTTTATAGCTAATAATCGGGAGGTTTTGAGGGCTGTGTATAAAAGCACATGCCACTGCAGTGTCCTTCCATAGAGCCAGAGCTCAGCCGATCCTAACTAAGAAATCATTTCAGTAGCAATCATAACCTGTTATTATGACATTGTTATAGCCTGGATTGTCCTTCTCAAATTAACAGATTGAGGATAATGCCTTCTTTGAATAGAGTCTGCGAGGAGGTATTCTATTGGTGAACATTTCAAGCAACTTCTTTTAAGCAATAGTATAAAAGCATTTTGATAGTAGTCAGTTTGAAAAATGTTTATAAGGAACTAGTATAAACTGAACAAACAATACATTTTTAATCATTTAACTAAAATAAGTGTAGATTTTTCTAACTTATTTTTTCCCTCATGGTACTGTTAGGTTACATTAGACTTTGAATAGATAAGCAGTACAGTTAGGAACTCCTGACTATAACTACTGCCTAACTGGAATCAAGTAATTTGCATTCTGACATCACAAAGAAATGCTATAATTTTTTTTCCTTAATTCTATCATCAAATAAATTTATGTAATAGAATAAAGATTATATAAATCTTTTTTCTATTTTTAATGTACTTATTAAGGAGGACTATGGCATAGTATAAAAATAGTAAAATTTTTCTCTTAAATAGATTTCTGATTATTTCTTGCTATTCAAACTTGACATTTTATATTCCAATTTATGATTGTGTTCTAAAACACAAGCAGTATGTATATGTATATATATACTACCAAAAGTATGTATATGTGCTGAGATCAATGGAAAATAAGACTTAGAGACTAAAAATCATATTCTACCCTATCTTCTGGAAGATTGTTCCCTGCTCCTGACTGAGTAAACAGCTAACAGCTAACAAATCGAGAGGAATAAAAGTATTTATAAGGAAGGGGCAAAGTTCTGTTCACTATGCCCATTTGGGTGAAGAGACACTTAAACATTTGAAATGGAAAAAAAATAAAGATGAGTGGTAGATAAGCACACCCTATATCCCCTCCCTTTGTAATATGTCTGTCTCATCACAAATCACTTGTCTTTGGATTTAAAACCAAAACAGAAAAGAGGTTGTAGAAGACAGCTTTTTATTTTCTTTTTAAGATTTGTTTAGCTGAGAGAGCAGGGGGAGGGACAGAGGAAGCAGGGGGAGGAGGAGAGAGAGAACCTCAAGCAGACTCCACACTGAGCACAGAGCCCATTGTAGGGCTTAATCTCAGGACCCTGAGATCATGACCTGAGCCAAAACCAAGGGTCTGATGCTTAACTGACTCAACTGAGCCATCTAGGTGCCCCAAGGAAGCTTCTAAGATGGCCCCCATTTGATTCACAACCACATGAATTCATACTCTTGTGCGTTTCCCTCCTCTTGAGTGTCAGCTGAACCTGGTCAATTGCTACCAAAAAGTATAACATGGCAGAAATGATTATATGTCCCTTCCAGGATTAAAGGCCACAGCTTCTGTCTTGGGTGTTCTCATTCTTGGGTGCTTGAAAGTGGTCTTGGCCCCATTTGGGCCTTGTGATGTGACTGCATCCCTAACTGACCCCTGATTGCAATGTGGCAAGAGGCCCTGAGCCAGTTCACCTCATTAAGCCACTCCCAGATGGCTTGACCCACAGAAACTGTGAGATCATAATGTTTATTTCAGGCCCTGAGTTTTGTGGGTAATTTGTAACCAGTACAGACATTTAACATTATAAATCTAGAAATTTAGTTATTTGAAAAAAATGAAAAGTATTATTTCAATTTTTACCTCATTATATTACCCTTGGCCACTACATGGTATCTTCTATGTAATGTGTATTTAGGTTATAAATATATATATATATATATATATATATATCTCCTATATAATGTATATATAGATAATATATATATAGGTAATAGATATATAACATAGCAAATAATTTTCAGTATTAATATTAAGTCTACTAGTTTGAATAAACATCTTCCAGCTTTGAAATTTAATTTGTTCATCTGTATTTCATTGTTTTATTTATTTTATTTTTTCCAGGGGATGATATAAATATATTTTGGATTCATTGTTTCTCTTAAAACATTTTTCCTCTTGATATAACATTGGAAGAGACCTATTTTGTGTCCGGACCCTGGAGATTTTCCTTGACTTGCACCCCATTCTTCTGCAGGCCTTCCTGCATGTGTGAATAATCACCTCAGGGCCTTCAGTGTTAGTGCAGCTGGTGTGCAGACATTCAGGTTCCTTATAACCAGTCTCACATTTGTTTAGGAAGGAGGAGCTCCTGGCTAGTGAGGAATAGACAGTTTTTCAGATCAAAACCTAATGTTCTAGAGAAGTTACAGATGAGAAATATTACTTATTTAAATTATTATTTATCTTCAGACTCTCATTTTGGAGAAGAAAAAATGATGGCTTTGGAGTAAAGAGCTCAGGACTTGGAGTTATAATTGCTAAGATTCAAGTCTCAGTTCTACCACTTGCTAGTTGGGCAGTCTTGGACAAATTACTCAATCTGTCCAAATCCTACTTCCCTTCTTTGTGAAATAGAGAAGAAAACACTTTGCCATAGCTTGTCTGGAGAACTGAATGGGATGGTATATGTGCTGTGCCTGGCAGTGCTAACACCTTAACAAATGGTGGTGGAGGTACTTTTAGCTCCACCATCACAATCAGCACTGCTCATGAAGAAAAAGCATAGTTAGAAACGTTTCAAGGTATCCTATCAGAACTAGAAAAAAGTAGCAGGATCTACTTCTGATCTTTGTCAAAAAGTTATCGTATTTATTGAAACTGTATAGATGTCTTAGGAGATCTGCTGTCACCTGATTACATCTCAGACTGAAGCAGAAAAGTTGCCTTGGTGACAGTCCGTATGTCGCTTACCTGATTCTGGTACTGCCTTTAAAAATGTAGGGACAGATTGAGTGGGAGTTATCTACTTAATTTGTTAAAGTTCCAGGAAGAGTGACACCAGAATACCTCCAGAATATAATTTAGTATAAACTAGGTTGAAAGATCACTTGTTTCCTTTTCTTTCCTAACACAATAATCTATGTGATGGTATACTACTGTGTGTGAATAAAAATGTCGGTCCACTTGGCTCACAGTATTTTATGATACAGATTCATGTAGGGCTCTGTCTTTGCACTTATGGCACTGAAAAACTGAAGGAATATGGAAATAAATCCTAGAATCTACAATAAAGAGTTTTATTCCCATTTGCTTCTGTATAAGAAGTATCTTATAACTAAAGACCCTTAATTGATTATTCTATTCTTGAACTATAATCCGTGGTATCAAGTTAAATATTCTATTCTTTCTATTTTTAAAAAGTTAACTTACTGGAGAAAAAAAAAAAGTTAACTTACTAAGTAGTTAAAAAACTAACTTAAGGGCGCCTGGGTGGCTCAGTGGGTTAAGCCACTGCCTTCGGCTCAGGTCATGATCTCAGTGTCCTGGGATCGAGTCCCGCATCGGGCTCTCTGCTCAGCAGGGAGCCTGCTTCCCTCTCTCTCTCTCTGCCTGCCTCTCCATCTACTTGTGATTTCTCTCGTCAAATAAATAAATAAAATCTTTAAAAAAAAAAAAAAACTAACTTAATAAGTAGTACTAAGTTACTAAGTAGTTATCTCCAGGATCTTTCCATGTTCATGACCTACACTTAGGCACTAATGGTTAAGAATAGGCATTCTGCAATACAACTTGAAAATTAAGTTAATTAACCTGGGGCAAATTAAAAATTCTCTGCTTTAGGGTGCCTGGGTGGCTCAGTGGGTTAAGCCGCTGCCTTCGGCTCAGGTCATGATCTCAGGGTCCTGGGATCGAGTCCCGCATCGGGCTCTCTGCTCAGCAGGGAGCCTGCTTCCTCCTCTCTCTCTCTGCCTGCCTCTCTGCCTACTTGTAATCTGTCTCTGTCAAATGAATAAATAAAATCTTTAAAAAAAAAATTCTCTGCTTCGGTTTCTTCATCTGGCTGAAAATGCAGATGATAATTAATAGTATCTCAGAGACTTTCATGGGGTTGTTGCGAGGATAAAATGAATGATCCATCTTAGAACCATGCTGGGCAATAACTAGCCCTACCAGAGCTGCTTTTCTTTTTTTCTCTTTTTTGAACTCCAATGGGATTCCCTGGGGTAAAAGTACTATGTGAACTTGTGAGATAAAAGTACTATGTTAAAGGTCATTAGATAATTAAGGCAAATATTAAATAAAACTTTCTGGCATTTCTGTCAAGTTTGGGCCCTGTGGCAAGCATTAGGATTCAAATATGAACAAGAAACTTGTAATCTAATGGGGTAAACTGAGGTTAAACAGTCATAGCACAGAAAAAAGGACTAAGTAATAGACTGATGGGGATATAGTACTTGGCTGAGAAAAGTCCAAGAAGGGCATCGCATAGTAACTGATGTTTAAATTGGGTATGTACAAAGTAGGATTTTGTCAGAGGGAGGAGAAGGAATGAGATCCAACAAAGGGAAGAAGCTCCTTTGGGAAGCAGAACTTTGTGAGGAAGAGAGTAGAAGGAACAAGAGAGAGGTGTGGATTGAAAACAACCTTCTCTGCCATGTTAAGACTTGTGGAATTCATTGAACTAAGTAAAAGCGTCTGACAAGGGGAATGTTGTGATCATCTTTAGATTTTATTAAAATAATTTTGAGAGTGGCAATAAGACACCATCAAAGGGAGCGATCATTGAGGAGAGTGGTCCCAGGTTGACATGATAGAAGTGTGAAACTGAGCAGTGGAGTGGAGGTGAGGGGAATAAACCATGGAGTCTTTAGAGGAGAGACCAGCAAGACTTGGAGCATAGTAAGCATGGCTTGACAGGGACAAGGAAGACTCTGGGCCCCAGCTTGTACAACCAAGTGAGTGGTGACAACTTTTTCTTCCTTTTTCCTTTTAAGTATGTGGAACTTAAACGAGAGATGGAAAGTTTTTGTTCTTGCAAGCAAAAAAAAAAAAAAAAGATATAGCAATTTTGCTAGAAATGATTAATAGTAGCTCTTAATCATAAATTATTTCTTTGTATTCTCATCTAAGAAATTTACCAAACTATCCAAAAGTTGAAGGATGCCTCTGTTTTTATATTTAAGTCTGGTATTCTGGGGGTTGGGGGTGGGTACTGCAAATCTTGGTAGAGGTTGGGAAACAGCCAATGAACAAAAATTCTAAAACAATTTAAATTTTTGTGTCACCGATGAATCAAATAGATTCAGGTTGGGGGAACTTCCCATATCACACCAAGTTTTTAAAAGAGTCATGTGCTGAGAGAAATTATTTTTTTGGAAATGTTGTTCCTTTTTTCAGAATATTCATTTGTTTGAACGAGATTGAAAATGCTTAAGACTGTAATATGAATATATGTATGTCTGCATATGTGATAAGTAGATAAATAATATGCACATGTACAGAAAGAGAAGATATGCATATTTCCTATAATCTACCTAGGTCTGCTTCATTCCAAAATGATTAAAGAAGTCTTAGTAACACTTGCTTGTTTAGTAACCACATATGATTCTTTGCTCCAGAGGGAAATTTGGTTATGAAAACAGCATGAATCAGATGATCTCACCCTGAATACTGCATAATATCTTCCAGACTGAAATTATCGCCAAATCAATTCAGACCATGTTTGAAATACCAGATGTTCCCTAACCTTCTTTCTTTTTTCTTTAAAGTATCTGACATACAATACTCTTTCCTGGGTCAGCAGGGTCACTTGAAATGTTGCCAACCTATCTGGTTACCTGAAATTATGAATATGGAGAAATTGATTCCATTCCCATTTTTTACCCTAGAATAAGCAGGGGACAAGGGATGTTTTGAGGCATAGATCATGGTAATATAAGTTCAAGATCTGGAACCTTTAGTTAAGGATATTTTAAAAATCTTATTTGTCTAAGACTAGTATTTCAGGGTAAATACTATAGAGTCATTTTTATTTTCTGAAAGAACTTTGATAGGTATTCCCAAAGCCTGACTGTAGTTTTTCCAAATATAGTCAACCCAAAGGATTTGCTCTTTTGGATGCTGAAGAGAAATTAATCTGTTATATCCTTGTATTGATACTGGCCAGAAAGTGTTACTAAAATTATATGAAGTACATAGAGAGCTTTGGGACCTGTGTGCTTATGAAAAACATGTTTTTTTAACGCACCAAGTGTTGACTCTGCAGGGAATACCATATCACATTTGCTGCTAAAATAATTACGTGCAACAGAACTGTGTCTTATACCTCAGAATTTAAACTTTTTTGTTTCCTTTATAAACTACTCTTCCAAACTGAATTCGAAATGATTCTGACCTATAGGAGCCAATAATCTATTAGATTTCTCAAATGACTATTGTCTATTTAGTGTTTAAATGTTGAGCAGAAAACCATGCTGAATAACAAATTCAGATCAGGTTAATCTGAAACCTGATTTGCAGTCATAATTTTAGAATTAAAAGTTTGTTAGAATTGCTCTCAGTTCCTTCATTGTCTACACGAAGAAGCTCAGAGAAGAAAAATGACTTCTGAAATCATTGGCCTTGTCAGGGACTCCCTGGGACCAGATCACGGTTTTCCTGACTCTTTCACGAGCTCTTTTTGCATTTTCAGTTCTCTGGTTAGCCATGTAGATCTTGATCATTTCCTTAATACCTGGCATAGCTAATTCTCACAACATGTTATTACATGTGAGTACACATATCTTGGTGTTTGTATTAGTCCAGGGATCTGGATTTCATTTAGCTTCACTTGCCCTAGCTGAGGAGCCAGTACTTTCTGGGTGCCCCTCCCCTTCACCACTCCCTCTCACATTCCCCTGCACACATCCTGGGTATCATTAAATAACGCCTTCCCTGTCTTACCCCTCCCCAATAATTCTCAAGCCCAGATGCCTGGGCAGAATCTAACCTATATGATCTGGATATCTAAGAGTCGCAGCCAGGGTCCTTGAGGACACAAGGATGCTAACCAGAAGGTGCAGCCTGTGTTGAGGATAAAGGAGATGGAAGAGATAGAGGAAGAAGAATCTGGGATCCTGCGCTTCCAGGAATCCTGAACACAAAAGTGAAGGAGGGAGAGAAACTGGCTGAGGATAATGGAGTTCCAGACCGCTGGACTAAGATTAGGAAGAGTTGGGGGAATCCGGCTCCTATGACCTCCGCCCAAAGAGGTCTGGGAACAGGACCCAAGAAACTGTGCCTGGGGCAGCTCTGGCTCGGAAACTCATTTTGTTATTGAGTAGAATGAGCACACTTTCCTTCATCGGAAATATGTTTGACTTGTGAAGGGAAGGATAGCAGATGCCTAAATGCCAAAGTTGTGGTAGAAACAGAAACAGAAGTTTGCCTCACACCAGTAGAGATATGTCCACTCTGGTGCAGTTTTCTCATATAAATCGGAATTAACAGGATTAGAGAACACATTGCATTCTAGGTGTGGACCTGGGCAAACACTAGGGAAAACACTAGAATAAGAACCATGCATCTTTGTTATTAGTGGCATTGTGCCTCTTTATCCTAACAGGTTGATAGAGTCAGAATATGGAAGAAGGTCTCACCCAAGAAGTGGCATAGCTTAGAGATCTTTATTGCTGGGTTTCAAGGAAGTTAAAGTTTTATAGTTAAATACTTAATAGCTATAAAATAATTTAATGAAATTCCTCTAGGAAAACAGCTTTCCAGTCTGAAACTCTCTCTAATCCCTTTAGCTTTGAACAATGGTTTTGAAAGCTAGGTGTCTCTTTCATTTGTATGTTATTTTTAATTAGAAATTATCATATGTATCATATTGCCATGATCACATTCCAGATTCCACATTCTTTCATTTACTTGTCCCTTCTCTGTGATATTTTCAGATTCGCCTCCCTCCTTGTGTCTGAGCATTTGGGGAAAATGAAACTGTATGTGTTTGGAAAGGTGGGAGGGCCGCTCTCTTCAGGTAGTCATAACCTGTAGTGGACCAAGGAACCTAGATAGAGATTTCATTGGCCTTTCAGGCTCAACCCGGGGTGTAGGGAGGGGGTGGCCTGCGGGACCCTGGAGCAGTGCTTCCTGAGCTCTCTGGGCTAGGCTGCAGAGCCCTCTCCTCAAATGGCTGCTTTGTTCAGAGCCAGGTTCCTGCTCTCCACAGAGGGGGCTCTGTGGCACAGCTAGCCAAGCTTGAGGGGTGCTCTTGCTCCCCTAGTCCCCACCCATCTCCTCCACTGCCTGCATGGCTTTCCTCCAGTGCTTGATCCTTACCAGTCTCATCCTCAGATTATTTCTTCCTTAGGAGAAGGAAAAGAAAAGGAGAAAGAAAAAAAAAAAAAAAAAGCCCACTCCAGCCTGCTGCAAGTCTGATTCGATCACCTTTCGAGTGCCCTGAGGTGTCCCAGCTCTAACAATGCCCTCTTCTGCCACAGACCTTGACATCAGGTGTTCCCTCTGCCCTAAATGTGCTTTTTCCTCTCTCTGCTGAGTCAGGTGCTGCTCATCCTTTCAGCTCAGTTCAAGCATCATTTGTTCCAAAGAGCCTCCCCAGCCTTCCTGACACATTTGTACATTCCCATTCTAAAGCTCTCAGTCATCTGCATTTAGAGGCTTGTAGTCCTTTTCCTTGAAGCAGAAATGGGCCAGGGAATCTTTGGAAAATTGACGGGCTTGCACCCGATGCTCTGCGGAGGTCCATCCGCAGCGCAGTGGAGTACCGGCCTGACCAGAAGTGTTAGGTTAGCAAGCTGCTGACTGGCTGTGCCATCAACTGCCCTCCTCTTGATTTGAGTTTCCTGGCCTCTTACATCAGGGGGATGCCTAGACCTGTCCAGCAATAAGAATTTGTGGGCCACTTTAGAAGATGCATTCATGAAACATCACCAGTTTTAATAATTCTATAGGTAAACCGATCACTATTGTAAAAAGATAAAAAGCAACTAGGAAATAAACAATTTGCCCCTTTCCAATGCTGACTTTCTAAGTTGGCAATTAATAGCACTGGGCCTTAGTGTAAAACCTCTGCTGACTAATTGGGGTTCTAGTTATATTAGCTAAGCTTCCAAGTTCCATTCAGAATTAGAGAATGAGGTGCTATTTTTCGAGTATGCTTGCAGGATTTTATTAAGGCTGGCGTTGCTCAGTCCAGGTGATTCAGATTTGAAAGCAGGTAGGAATTTGTGGACGTTTAATTTAATGTGTGTGTGCATATCTCAGTTATGAGATAAAATGTATTTCTTGGGGCACCTGGGTGGCTCAGTGGGTTAAAGCCTCTGCCTTCGGCTCGGGTCATGATCTCGGGGTCCTGGGATCGAGCCCCACGTTGGGCTCTCTGCTCAGCAGGGAGCCTGCTTCCTCCTCTCTCTCTGCCTGCCTCTCTGCCTACTTGTGATCTCTGTCAAATAAATAAATAAAAATCTAAAAAAAAATGTATTTCTTACTGTGATTTATATACAGGAGAGTTTAGAAGCAGCTGATTTAAGCTAAACTATGTGATTAAGCCTTAATAATGTCATCTTAATTTTTATTTGGGATCAGAGTTTGGTAGGAATACATGAAACACCTTATGAAGGAAATCCATACACCTGGTGAATTCAGGATTGTTAACTTTCCTGTAATGGAAAATTAGAAAGAGTTTAAAAAAGAGTACCCTTTTTTCGATTTGCCATTCATTTTAGTCTGGATATCATAATGGAGAAAATTCTTTAATCACATTCCTTACAAAGACCAGAAAACTCAGGGGTACCTGGGTGGCTCAGTCAGTTAAGTGTCTGCCTTCAGCTCGGGCCATGATGCCCAGGTGTGGGGATCGAGTTCGGCATCTGGCTACCACCACCTTCATGTTCTCTCAAATAAATAAATAGAATCTTAAAAAAGAAAATTCAAATAATGGGTTTCTCTCTCTATTGCTTAAACCACTTTATTTCTACACTGTGAGCTGTGATCATCAGTGACAAGGAAATAATTTGATTCCCTAAGAAAAGGCAAGAAAACAAGCGAGCAAGCAAGAGAAAGTGTTACCTAGTATTAAAGCATACAACTTCAAAATCTTTTTAGATTTTGGTAATGGGGACATGGCAAAAGTGATGAAGTTTAGTTAGTACTGGACAGAGCTGTATCACCTTTAGAGAGTATGCTTGAGACGACCTGGCTTAAAAGTTAATGTTGTTTCCCTGAGCAGCTGGGTTGACCTTAGTTATGGTAAGAGGATGTGGTCATTTTCTTCAGAAAAAAAGGAAGGGCTTCATCTAAACTTGAGGGCATGGTGAGACTGATCTTTCAAGGAACAAGTAACAGTGTGGTTTGGATTGCATAGCAAAGACACAACTTGAACTCTTACTCCAGGCACTAGGTGGTAATGAATCTGTCAGCAGTCACTGATGTGATATTTAAAATACAGAGTGACCTGGTCACTGCTGATTTGCCAATGTGCTGATGTAAAGTGGGCTGGTCTTTTTTACTCTAATATCAATAGTTGGGTAAAAGAGCTTTCATGACCTTCTTGTGTCCTTCCCTCATCTGCACCTTCTTCTTTTCTGTTTATTAAGTCATGTCTCAGCAAGTTCCCAAGAATTATTGTTTAATATGATTAAAAAAATAGTTTGCCCTATAAAAAAATATATTGCCCTATAATAAGGGCAATAGTACATCCCTTCTATTTCCACCCTAGGCGTAAAAACACAGGCTTCAGAGTCAGAAAGACATGGACCCAGATCACTTCTCTACCATTTATTTACACTTTGAGCTTAAACAAGTTCTGTAGCCTCTCTGAATTTCAGTTGTCATCTCTAAAATAGAGAATAATATTGCCTACTTTGTAAGTGTCTTATGAGATTTTTTAAGATTTAGGTAAGTGCTTACTTCTATTTCTGGCATTCAATATATGCTTGTTGCTATTATTATTATACTTATAATAAATAATATTTTGAATATAATAAATGTGATATAAATAAAAATGATCATATATTAATAAATTAATAGTAAATAATAAAATGAAATAATGTTATTTTAATCATAACTCCTAAAATCTTTTTCATATTCCTTGTTTGCTGCAAAATATGTTAATTGGGGGCAGACTTGCTTTCCGAGCTCTGGCTCTTTGCTCCCTGTTCCTATTGTATACAGGGCATGTAGTAGCCAAAGAGATAAATTTATGACTTTTTGCAACTTGCAGTATTTATAGTTTTCTACACAGTTGTATTCTGGTGCTTTTCATGAAAAAGCCAATAAGAATTAAAGGTATGTTGTGTAGGTATTTCTAATCCCCATATCCATATCTAGGTGTCATCATTAACCGAATAATGTGATACTCATAAAAGATTTGTTTGAAATTATAGCTATAGGAGTGGTAAGTGGAATTTATTGAATTCATAAGATTTTTAAAAACTATTATAATACACATTGTTTTCTCCTTAACAGATGGGCTTAGGTCATGAGCAAGGATTTGGAGCCCCCTGTTTAAAATGCAAAGAAAAATGTGAAGGATTCGAACTACACTTCTGGAGGTAATGTTCTAAAAACTGTAAGCACATGAATAATTTCTGCTCTTTGACACTGCTTCCTCAGGCAGTGGAGATCTCTTGCAAATTCTCTAGCATGGCTGCTGAGAGGTAGATCTGTCATAGTCTTTTCTAAGAAATAAACAAATAAATCTATTTTGTCTTCCTATCATTAAGTGTGAGTGGGCTAATTAGATCATAGTAACTATATTTGGAATTGTTTATTTGCTGTCCTTCAGATTTCCTATGAGTTTAGATTACTGAATATGTCTCTTTTCTGAGTGGCAAATAAGTTTATGGTAATCTGTCACTGTTTATTTTAATTCTTTTCTTAAAAACTGATAACTTTGCACATCTTATCTGTATATTTGCAATAAACAATAAATATGGTTAATTAAGCATTCATGTGTTAGTTGCCAGGATGTAGACTTGAACCTAAGGGCTCTTCGAAATTTCCGGCTATAAATTTACTACTGAGAAACTTTGAAACACTTAAATTAAAAAAATAATTCATTTCCATGGTCTTGGCTTGAATCAAGTGCACATACATGGCAGACAAATGTTAGTGGATCAAAAATGTGGATTTTTGGAAACAAAAATGTGAATTTTGTGTAGACCTTATTTACATATTTTAAAGTGATAGTAGGTCATATAAATCTAAAAATTACTATTTTAAACCTGTTCTTATAAAGAATATAAGTGTTGTTCATCAGTGGCTGTCAATGACTGTAATAGTAGTTTATAAATCTAGTTAGAATCAGCATGTTATTGTTAGAAGAAAAAAGTCATCAACTATACATCATTAGGACAAGGATAAAAAGTTAGTCATCAGCTATACATTATTAGGATGGCAGATGCCTTATTAGAATAAATATCACTTGAGAACCACTTCTGTACTGCATTTCCATAGAAAACTCTAGAATAAATTTAATCTGCTATGGACTGTATACAATGTAAAAAAAAAGGAGAATGTAAACAAAATTTGAGATATTAGTCTCTTTTTAAAGTTAGTTCATTTAGCAAGTTTTAGGAAACAAAGACAGTTTTAAGTAGCAAAGGCAGGGATGCCTGGGTGGCTCAGTAGGTTAAAGCCTCTGCCTTCGGCTCAGGTCATGATCCCAGAGTTCTGGAATCAAGCCCCTCCTTGGGCTCTCTGCTCAGCGGGGAGCCTGTCCCTCCCTCCCTCTCTCTCTCCCTCCCTCTCTCTGCCTACTGTGATCTCTGTCTGTCAAATAAATAAATAAATAAATAAATAAATAAATAGGTAAATAGTGAAGGCAACAGAAACCTCAGCTTGCCGAGAATTGATGGTATAGGTCTTTATTTGTAGGGAGCTAAAATTTTCCAGGGAGGTTTTTAATTACAAAGTTTTTAACTACAAGACTTTCATGGCTCTTCCCTGTGCCCCCTTCTCAAGGGACATAGCTGTTAGGCAGCATGTCTGTTATGGTTTTGAAAGGTAAAGTCACTAGACACAAAATAGATTGCTTGGATTAGAATACTTTAGCTCATAAGGTACACACCATTTACTTGTGGGCTGTGTAGAGAGTCGCACTGCCCTCTGCTGGGCATGATTCTTACGGTACAATCAAAATAATCTTTTTAGACTACAGTTGCCAAAAACTGCTAATGACATTTTTAAAGCTCATTCCCAAGTGGTAGCATTCCTAAGTGATAGCATCATTTCTCTAAAGCAGAAGGTTAGTTTAGAGTAATTCTTGTTTGTGCTATATGATTTTTCTATTGCAGACTGTATTCTCTTCTCTTCTCTTCTAGTCTATCCAGACTATAATCTGAGACTTTCAGATAAAAATGTCAGAGAAGAGCTGACTTCTATAGCATGAAAATCACTTTTTAATTTTAATTTTTGCATTTACTTACCTTGGTATACTCTGAGAATCTGTTAGGAGCCCTAATAGACTAAGGTTCTGCCACAGTCTCCAACTTCACTTGAGTTTTATACGGTTTGTCCAGAAGATATTACTTAGCAGTTCTGTCTTATTCCTGGCATGAATCCAGACACATTTCTCTTTCAAAATTCTTTATAATTCCCTGACTTTTTCTCCATAACTGGAAGGCTAGAGGGCAGGTGCCTTTGACCTCCAGATGAGCCATTTTTAGTACAGTCATTGAAGTAAAATATGCTAGGCCAGCTGTCCTCAGTGTAATGAACATTCCAGGTCTGGTCCAGGACCATAGAACTTCTGTGATTACAGTGGACATAGAGCCCTAGGATCCTGTCCACTGAGCTTCCTCTTCCATCTTCATAGTAACTGTTGACTTCTAGGACCCTTAGGTCTTCATGGGGCACACTATAAAAATCAGAGCTAAATTATTCCGCACTTTTTAGCAATCTGACTTCCACGCAGCCACAGAATGATCTTGAAAACAGATACAACTGTGTACTTCCCAATAGCTTAAGAACCTTCATTGCTTTCCCACTGGGCTTGATCCTTTAGGCAAAATCTTTGACCTCAAAGCTCAACTCCTGCTTGCTTGTGTATTCTCTCCCACTTCCCTTCTAAGCACTCTCTGCATCAGCTGCTGAGCTACATGCTGTTCCCTGAAATTCTCAAAGGTTTTGTGTGTGTGTGTGTGTGTGTGTGTGTGTATGTTTCTTTTAGCTGGAAAGACCCTACATCTTACCATCATGAAACAAAAAGTCCTTCCTATTCTTCAAGTCTCAGTTCAAGCATTACCTCTGAGAACTCTTCCTTACTCCCTGTCTAGGTCAGCTCAGTCTCCCATAGCAAAATCCCATAGACTGGGTGGGTGCCTGAAACAACAGAGACATAGTGTCCTAGTTCTGGAGGCTAGAAGTGCAAGAAGTTCAGTATCAGAGCATGGCTGGGTTCTGTGAGAAACCTTTTCTTGCTGCAGATAGCCACCTTCTCTCTGTGTCCTCCCGTGTCTTTGTGCATGTACATGGAGAGATTTCTCTCCTCATCTTCTTACAAGGCCACCAATCCTATCAGATTAGGGCCCTACTCTTATGACCTCATCTAAAAAAAAATTTTTTTTTAATTTATCTAACAGACAGAGACCACAAGCAGGCAGAGAGGCAGGCAGAGAGAGAGAGGGGGAAGCAGGCTCCCCGCTCAGCAGAAAGCCCAACGTGGGGCTCAATCCCAGGACCCCGGGACCATGACCTGAGCCGAAGGCAGAGGCTCAACCCACTGAGCCACCCAGGCGCCCCTATGATCTCATTTAAATTTACCTCCCAAAAGCTGTATCTACAAATACATCACACTAGGGATAAGGTCCTCAATATACAAATCAGGGGATTAGGGTGGCACATTTCAGTTTGGCACCTTCTTCCCTGCTTCTACATATCCCCAAGTAAATTAAGGGGTCATTTTTGGCCTGAGCACCTTGTACACGTGTAGGAAGCCAGGAAATAAATCCTTAGACCTTACTGTTCTTCATCACTCAGATTTCCTGCTGGTATCTTCCAATGCTAGCCTCCTAGAGCATGGCTCAGGGTACTGTGCAGAAGGGTGCAGAATGGATCTGGAGAGTGAAAGGAAGAGAACCAGCAGGCATGATTGCCTGTTCAAGGTGTGTTGCAACAGTTGTGGAAAATGAATTAATGAGAATTCATCTAAAAATGAATTCTTAGACTTATGGAAGTTTAGAGTGGGAACTTGGAACTTAGCTAGTCAGACCTTATTTTTTTAGATCAAAGACCTAAAACCCAAGGAAATTAAAATGACTTGTCTGAGCCTATTAGATATTAATAAGAAATGTAGTTTATGAAATTTCCTATGTGTCACACACTAATAAGCACTTGTAATGATTTTCTACTGCTGCATAACAAAATTAATACAAATTTAGCAGGTTAAAACAACAGTTATTAATGGATTCCATTTATGCTTTAGGCAAGAAATCAAGGCAGTTGTAGCTGGATTCTCTGCTTAGGATTTCAAAAGGTTGAAAGCAGGTTTTGGCCAAGTTGGGCTCTAATCTGGAAAGTGGGGTTAGAATTTGCTTCTAAACTCATTTGTGATGTTGGTAGAATTCATTTGCTTCATTTCCTGTGGTTGTAGGTTATCCCTGTTTCTTTGCTGGCTGCCAGTCAGAGGTTGTTCCCAGCTTCTAGGAGCGACCCACATTCCTTGGCACAAGGCCACCTCTGTCTTCAAAGTCACTAACACCGCTTAGAATCCTTTCTGTGCCTTAAATCTCTCGAGCTTCCTTTTCTGTGCCCAGCCAGAGAAAATTTATGTTTTCATAGGGCTCATGTGATTAGATTTGGTACACCTGGGTAATCTCCCTTTGTCATACATAGTAACATAATCATGGGGGTAACACCAGAGGGTACAGGTCAGAGGGGCCATCTTAGAACTCTGCTTACTTCAGCATCTTATGTCCCTGATTGTAACTAATCTTCATAATATCCTTTGAGGTAAGTGATAGTATTCCATTTTATATGAGAAATCAAAGATTTAGGGAGATTAAATGACTTACCAGAGCCATGGCTAATAGACAGCAGAGCTGGAATTTGGACCCAAATTTTTTGCCAAAACCTTCCTCATCACACCACCTTCTACAAGGCAGAACACAAGCTAAAACCCATGTTCCTATGTTCGTGATCAGTGACCTTTAGGGGCTGCATCAGGCTGTCTTCTCTACAGTGTGGTGCTTTTGTGACATATACATCTTTGTGGACAATGATGCTTTAACTGTGAGCTCTTTCTTCACTGCATCAGTAATGACAAGACTAGAGAAAAATAAAAGGTTGAGGATGCCTGATATTTACTCAATAAGAACTGCTGTCTTCTGGACACACTTCCAAATAATATCTAGAGCTAAAAATATTTATGAGATGTTAGGACACAAACCCAAGATTTTGAATTTATAATCATTCGTTTCATTTAAGTATAGTAATATCATTAGAATAATAGTTATTCATCATGTAAGTAATAGAATGAGTCTTTTATCTTCGATAAATCCTTCTATTGAGATAGTAGCATTTGGTAAGAAAAGTGTTACTTGAATATAGCACACATCTGTCCAGAGGATTTGATTGGTTTAGGGCTGGCTGAAAACTAAAAATTTCCCACCATAAATGGATTAATCCTTGTGTGGAATCCTGTAACAGAGGCCCATGCTTAAGTCCATATAAGTATATCCTTGTTATAAAACAGCAGCTTCCAACCCTTTTAAAATATGGTTTGTAGCTGTGCCGTGACCATACCTTTAAATCTCTGTGAATGCTGGCAGCATGTCAAAGCACTCCAGTTGTTGCTACTGGCCGTAAAAATAATATTTTTTACAAAGAGTGATATAAAAATAATTTCTCCTTGGGGGGGGTGGGGGATGAAAAATAGTATCTTGCCTGCTTTCAGCTTGAAACTGTAAATCTCTGTATTTTTCTGAGACAATACTTTTGCTAAATTTTGGTATAACTCTCCTGGATTTAACTCAAGAAATCCAAAGTTGAAATATAAAAATGTGAGTATACAGTTCCAATTTGTCATGCATATTAACCTTTACATGTGTATGTGTTAACACCCTAAACTTTTTGTACAAAGAACTTTTTAGTACAAATAACCCTACTCCCCCATACCTTAGAGCTTCCTGGCCTATCAGATTACATTTGCAACTTTTTTTAAAAGGTTATTAAAAAGACTCTTTTAAATAAACTTAATTCTGAATTCACTTCCCTTCTTTCTTCCCCAATCTAACTTTTATTAACATCCTATGGAGAATTTGAGTAGTGCTCTATAGGAAGGATAGGTTAGAAGATTTAGAGATTTGGCAACTGTGCTAAGTGTGGTAACTGACTTATAACTCCTTCAAAAATTGTTATCAAATTGGTATAGCTCATATAAATGTAGTAAACAAACTATTTGTCCGCATAAATCATCAGAAGTTACTGGTGAAGCATCTGAGGAAAGATACTAAACAAACCTTACAAACATTGCCCCAGCATGTGGGTACTACTGTGCTCACCCATGGCATTTTTGTTTTGTTTTAGGTTGGTATAAAATCAATTTTTTTTTAAATTCTTCATTTTCTTACGAAGAGTAAGATCTGGGTGATTTTAGGCTGAAGTTAATTCTGTAATAAATGTCCTACTCAGTCTCATACCTTTTCTTGGGTACCAAGATAATGATATCCTTTTCTCCCCTGATTTCTCAGCAAAATTTTTGTTTAGATAAACTTACTGGATATCTTCCTAATGACTTTAAAAGTTCTTAAAAGAGGGTGCTTGGGTGGCTCAGTCGGTTAAGTGTCAGACTCTTGATTTTGGCTCAGGTCATGATGTTGGGGTTGTGAGATCAAGCCCCACACTGGGCTCCACGCTCGGCGCAGTGTGCTGGAGATTCTCTCCCTCTGTCCCTCCCCTGCTGATGTGTGTTCTCTCTCTCAAATGAATAAATACATTAGAAACAAAACCAAAAAAATAAATAAAAGTTCTTAAGAGAGATTTGTAGAAATAAAAGTCTCTAATTTAAATAGTTGATTCAAATGTAAAACACTGTAGCCTGACCCCCCCCCATATTACTTAAAATAATTTTTTGAACTAGTAAATAGCATAGATTTCTATAATGGATAGCTCTTGGCACCTGGCCCAGATTTTATAGGTCTCTTTCTTGAACTGTGGTTTGTAGCTATCCCCTTGTATTTTAGAAATGGAGCTCTAGAGTAAGGGGTCCCAAAGGAATGTGGTCACTCCAGCTGCTTAGTGATGACAACTCAAACTGAAAGAACCATTCCACCCCTCAGTCCTGTTCCTGCCAAGTGCTTTATTACTGCAGACACCGTGCTGCCACGAGGATGCAGATGAGGTTTATAATGTGTGTGTGACTTTGAAAGCTATCATGAATCAATCATGGGTTTTCCCCACTGAGAAAACTGAAAACCTCTTTTTCCCCTCATCACTGCTGCTATTGGTATATTGTTTTAACCTGATTTTACCTACTTAATAAGGATATGTGGATGGGTGAAGGGATGGATGGGGAAGATAGATATTCTCAGAACGTAAACCTTCCAAGAATAGCCAGAACAAGTAATAAGAAAAAGTATAGAGATGGCTCTTATATCACCTTTTTATATATAATGTTTCATAGTAAATAGAACTTATTTATTCTATAGCTCATTGTAGTTCATGCTTTAGAAACCACCAGACTTTATTTCACATTTTTTTTGTCTTTCAAATTCTAAAATCTAACTCCCCTTATTTTAGGGTGCACATGTTGTTCTGGAGTAGAACTTGATAATAAACATTTCCAGAGGAAGTCCATATCCTTCATCACATATCCTTGTGACTTTATTACTCCCTTCTTTAGTCAATCACTTTGCTAATTATTAGGATGCATGCCATAGTTCACAGCCATATAAGGATCTATTTATCTATATTAAGGACTAAATCCCCACCCCTAAAGAACTAAAGACTTCTCAGGAAGGTATGATTTTAAACTTGGACCAAAAACAATGTGATAGTTTTATGGATGATTATATTGTTTTTGTTAACTAAAGAACAAGAATAAAGAACATACTGTAGTAGAATAAGATGCTCCTTTCCACTGGGTGGGAGTATGAGATAACCAGATTTAAGAGTCTTTTATAGCTGAACTAGAATACGCAAACTCTTCAGCACATTCTTACCAAATAAAGATTTCTAACCAATGTGTGCACAAGGAAGTTAGTTTGCCTCCCCACCCCCTATATCTCTGACGCTCTCTCTCTCTCTCTCTCTATGGACTGCACAAGTCAAATCTAATATTTTTAGTTTGATGCCTCACCTTAAGAAAACAAAACACAAAAATGTATAATCATTTAATAATTTGTTATTTGGCAAAGAGATTCATTTAAGAATTTTTAGTTGTTTTTTCCTAACTTAAGTAGTATAGAGAAATCCAATTTTATTTTAAATCCAGAAAACTTATTAAACTCTTACTGAAGTTAATGCATTTCTGTATGATCAGTCATAGTGTCTGTGATTAATAGCGGTTTAGTTTCCTCCCTTCTGATGAATCCTTATAACTTCACTTTCTTTGATTTTTCTTACTGCTCTGATTAGTAACCACAGGACTGTATGAGTGAAGTGATGGCAAGGTTGCTTTCTTGATGAAAAAAATGCACTAAATATGATGTATGTTTAGTGTGGGCTTTTCCCCAGAAACCCTTCCTAAAATTCTGTCTGTTTTTCTTCTGGAGCTAAAACTACTAAGCAAAATGTAGTCAGAAGAGATGTTAAAATGTATGGAATGCTTTTCTTTTTTTCCCCCTGTATCTTATAAGAAGCAAGTACTTGTTTTATTAGTTTCTGCTATTTTTATTACCTTCCATGTTCTTTAGACTTATTCTTTGTTTTTCCTAACTTCTTGAGTTAAACTTACTAATTTTATTCTTTTGTTCTTCCAGCTTGAGCATGTTAGCTATGCCTTTTCTCCTAAGCACCCCCTCAGCTGTGTTCTGCATTTCAAGAAGTAATAGTTTTGTTTTCTTTTTTCCTAAAAATGTTAGTTTTAATTCCTATTGTGATTGTTTCAATATTGAATTTTTTAGGAGTCTTTCAAAAGTACTTTCTAGTTACTTTTCTTTCAAATTATGTTCAGTTAGCCAACTTATGGCACATCATTGGTTTTTAATGTAGTAATCAGTGATTCATTAGTTGCATATAACACCCCATGCTCATCATGTACCCTCCTTAATACCATCACCCGGCTACCCCATCCCCCCACCCTCCTCCCTTCTGAAACCCCCAGTTTGTTTCCTGGAGTCCAGAGTCTCTCGTGGTTTGTCTCCCTCTCTGATTTCTTTTTTTTGCTGTTGATTTCTAACATACTTATATTCTGATCAGATAATGTGGTTGATGGTGATTTCTTGGGCATTTCTTGAGACTTGGTCTATCAGTATGTGTTCAGTTTCCCGAAGTGTATCAACTGTTCACAAAAGAGGTGCTCTTCAGTCACTGGATAGGATATTTTTTATGCATCTGCTTGATCAGGATTATTGCGTTATTCAAATCTTTATTTCTAATTTTTAGTGTTATTATAATGAGTTTATTTCTTAAAGTTCTGTTATTTTTGCTTATATATTTTGAATAGGTTATTAAACTATATTAATTTTATACTTGTTACATCCTAGAGGTGATTTTAAATTTCCGTCACTATGTAGTGATTCTCTTTAATACTCATTAAAGAGCATTAAAGTCTAAAGTGTGTGATATTAATATAAATATCTAATTTACTTTTTGTTGGAATTTGCCTGATGTATCTCTTTGCATCTTTATGTTTTCATCCTTTCTTTGTCCTTAAATTTTAAGTGTCTCTTCCAAGTAGCATAGAGTCTGATTTTGTTGTATTACTCAGTCTGAAATCCTTTGTCTTTTAACTGGAGCATTGAGTCCATTTACTGTGACTATTGGTATATTTGGATTATGTTAACCATCTTAATTTGTGCTTTCTACATGTCCTAATCTTCTAAGTTTCTTTTTTCTCCTCTTACTGCCTCCTGTTTAATTATTTGCATTTTATATCACCCTTCCATTTTCTAAGTTGAGAAATTATATGTAATATGTCCTTTTTTAGTTATCTAGTTAACTTACTATGCATGCTTAACAACATCAAATGTTAATCTGTATCTTCGAGATCTTCCTGAACAATGTAAGGATATTAAAATTTTTTTTTAAATTTTCAGACTCCTCCCTCTGATTTATATACTACCATTGCCCTATATTTACTTCCAGCTTATATTTTTAACACCACAAAGTCTCTCAACTTCTCTGTTTTCCTCAGTCACCTTTTCCAGCTTTTGCTTCTCTGCCAGGCTCCTTCCTGAGTCCCCACCTTTTCCCTGTACTCTTGCCCAGGAAGTGAAAGTGATCTGTTTACTTTATATGCAAATGTGTCACTCCCTGACTCCCAAATTTATATTTTCTAACAGGCTACAGTTTTTAACACCAGATCTACATATCCTACAGTCTACTTGATATCTTTACCTTGTTTTGTAGACATTTCGAACTTTTCAGTAGTTGAATTTTGGAGAGCTTTGATCAGCCTCCCCCCTCCCAACTATCTTAGATCTGTTCTTTCATAGTTATATTCCTTCTACCAGCTTACTCATCCTGGAAACCTGGGTTCATTTTCTGACAGATTGGGCCTTCCCTTTAGCATCACTACGTCCAAATCAACCGCAAAGTTTAATTAGTTTTACCTTTGAGGAGATCTGTTCTTTTTTTTTTCCCTACCTCCACTGTTAAATACTATAGTCTAAGCTATAATACATTGTACCTAGACCACAACAATAACCATCCAAAATATAAATTCCACTTGTAAAGCAGTAGTAGCATGCAAACTGGATGCACTATTGACATAGTAATTGAACTGCTCTCACTCCTTCCAATTATGTCTACCCCTAATCCATTCTCATATAATAGGTGGTAGAGTTTTTGAGAATGATAGATCTAATCATGTTAGTCCATTACCTAAAAGCCTTCAGTGCCTCCTGCTTATTCTTACAGTAAAAGCCAAATCTTTAATGTGTCCTACAAGTCCCTACATGATCCGCCTGCCTACCTCTCCAACCTTATCACTCCCCATTTACTTACCTCACTGCAGCCATGCCAGCCTTCTCGGATTATGGGACCTAAGGGCACAAACTCCTAATTCAGGACCATCACAAATACACTTTCTACTCAATGTTTGGAGGCTTTTTTTCTCTTTTCTTTATCCCATCTCAAGTAAACACACACACACACACACACACACACACACACACACCATACTTATTTCATTATCCTTCAGATTCTCAACCTAAATGTTAGTTTCTTATGGAGTAATATTTCTATGGAGCCCTTTTCTCACCAGTTCTAAGTAAAAATTAGACCTCTCAAAATATCCTTACTTATCTATCACAAATGCAGTTATAGGGTGTATCAATCTAAGTTCATTGCTATAAGCTTAGCTAAGTGCTATATATAAGCTAAGCACACGGATGTTCATATAAGTTGCATGAAAGAATGATTACCTGCTAGACCAGATTGGAGAAAGAGAGCAGTAGCTTTCATCTAGTGGTATCTTTCATTTCATTTCTCTGAAAACTCCAGAGACTTTCATCTATCTGGTTTTTTATACATATGAGAGCACATAGTAAGTGGTCAGTGAATGTTTGAAGGAATAAAGGGAAAGGAAAGAAAGAGAAAGAAAACAGGACATGGGAAAGGAAGGGAATTTAGCAAGGGGACAGGAAAGGAGATGAGGAAAGCTAATGCTGCATATAGCTTTATAGTCCTTGATCAGAAAAGTTATATCAGCCTCCCTCTCACTTAGAAAAAAATCCCAAAACATAAAACTTAGGTAATGGCTATGAAATTTTACCATGCAATAAAATATGAAACTTGCTGTAATAGTGTTTTGGTGATTCTATTTACTTATTGATTTAAGAAAATGAGGAATACCAGATGAGGCTTTGGTCAGATATGCCCCCTTGAGTGTACACTTTTTAATTAAAAACTAACTTTTTGGGCACCTGGGTAGTTCAGTGGGTTAAGCTTCTGCCTTCGGCTCAGGTCATGACCCCAAGGTCCTGGGATCGAGATCCACATCAGGCTCTCTGCTCAGTGGGGAGCCTGCCTCCCCCTCTCTCTCTGCCTGCCTCTCTGCCTACTTGTGATCTCTCTCTCTCTCTGTCAAATAAATAAACAAAATCTTAAAAAAGAAAAAACAACTAACTTTTTAAAGTCTTATAATGTGAAGGTACATTTTTATGTTTCCTTGGTTAAATTTATGGATAGCTTCTTGGAACCCCCCTGCCCAATAGCTTGCCTTTCCATACCATTATGTGGAACATGTATAGAAGTATTTTATAAACTATAAATGTATGAGTATGCTTACTTATTTACTACATATAATTAGTTATTGCCAACTTATTTCCAAAATTATAGAAAAATATGTCGTAACTGCAAGTGTGGCCAAGAAGAGCATGATGTCCTCTTGAGCAATGAAGAGGATCGAAAAGTGGGAAAACTTTTTGAAGACACCAAATATACCACCCTGATTGCAAAGCTAAAATCAGATGGAATTCCCATGTATAAACGTAATGTTATGATACTGACCAATCCAGTTGCTGCCAAGAAGAATGTCTCCATCAATACAGTTACCTATGAATGGGCTCCTCCTGTCCAGAATCAGGCATTGGTAAATAATTAGGGGAAGGGCAGTCTGTTTGTTAAATTTCAGGGGCTACTTTTTTAGGGCAGTCCCTTTGGTGACCTAAACAACCTCAAGTCTGTTATTTTTCTGGGGTTCCCATTACTTTGACTTCCAACTCTTATTGGTTTTTGAAGAAAACCAATAGAATAGAAGAAAACCATAGAATTTTCCTGACTACTCAGGTATGTTAACCTTTTTGAGGAAATGGTCTGACATTTTTTAATAATTAGATGAAAAACATATTTTGTATATATCTAGTAACTTCTAGCTTATACTTGAGAGGTATCTCTTAAGATAGCAAGGACTATCTGAAAGAATAGAATTTGCCTTTTTTTTTTTAAACTCAAAAAGTGTTTAACAATATATTTTACTATATAAAGAAAAAAAAGGTAATTTTGTGTCAAATTCCTTTTACTGTTATAACAACCAAATACAACATTTGGAAGTCTTTTAAGAAGACTAGTTAAATTATTCAAGTGAATCTTATGATATCTTTTTTTATATATAATGATAAAATGTTCTTGATCCATAGGCAATTCTAAACGTTTAACCATGCCTGCTAAAAATTTGTGTTCTCTTGCAATTATACATTTGTATATATAGCACAAGTAAACATTAATAACCAAAATCTTCTTATACACTGACAACAAAGGTTTAATTTCATGGAGAAAAATGTATTTATTTTTACTGAACTTAATCTATTTACAATACCTTTTTTGATTATGTTAATATCTTAAGATATTTATATTATAAAGACTGTTATGAATGGATAAAACCCCCTTCTTTCTTAATTTGCTTCTGGTGTGTGTTATAAAATATTGCTTGTCTGATGACCAAGGGATCTCTTAGTTAACACTGGTCTCCTTGTGGTTCAGGCCAGGCAGTACATGCAGATGCTGCCCAAGGAGAAGCAGCCAGTGGCAGGCTCAGAGGGGGCACAGTACCGAAAGAAACAGCTGGCAAAGCAGCTCCCTGCACATGACCAGGACCCTTCAAAATGTCATGAGTTGTCTCCCAAAGAGGTAAAGGAGATGGAACAGTTTGTGAAGAAATACAAGAGCGAAGCTCTGGGAGTAGGAGATGTCAAACTTCCCCGTGAGATGGATGCTCAAGGCCCCAACAGAATGTACATCCCTAGCGGGGATAGAAGCACCCCAGCAGCTGTGGGGGCCATGGAAGACAAATCAGCCGAACACAGAAAAACTCAGTATGTAAGTACAGAGCTCCTGGTGTTGGCCCAACTGGTCTGTTTCTACAGGTTCTTTCCCATTCTTTGAATATTTTTTACGGGGGGGTGGGGGGGGCGGGCGGGGTGGCATTCCTGTTTCCAAAAGGAGTAAGTGAAGGAAATAAATTAAAATTCATTTTAGGTTTATTTTAGCAAATCATCACATTTGAAACCTCTATCTAACTCCAATTTTCTGATTCTCTGTTGCCAAGGGTAATTGTGAGTTTTATGTATACATAGTAGTTAGCATTGGTGTCACGCTGGAAGACAACATGCTCCTCTAGAATCTGTTTCCAAACATAATTTTGGTGTTAATTGTTTATCTCTTCCCATAAACAAGAATAATGTATGATTAGGTTAATTCAGTTTTGCTTGTGAGAACATGCCTAAAATTCATAATTCAAATTTATATGGATATACAGTTGACCCTGAAAAACACAGGTTTGAACTGTATAGATCCACTTAAACACAGATTTTTTTTTATCGATACAGTATAGTCCTATAAATGTATTTTCTCTTCCATTTTATTTTCTTAATAATAATTTCTTTTTTCTAGCTTACTCTTTTGTAAGAATTCAGTATATAATACATAAAACATACAAAATATGTGTTAATCAACTATGTTATTGGTAAGGCTTCAAATCAGTAGTAGACTATTAGACTATTAATTAGTAGACTATTACTATAAGTAGTTGAGTTTTGAGGAAGTCAAATTTATACGTAGCTTTCTGATTACGTGTGGGGTCAGCACCCCTAGCCCCTGTGTTGTTCAAGGGTCAACTATATAACCAATATTACTTTTTAAAAATCTCTCATAGGAGGGAAATTGAAGTCTTTTTCTTATGCCTTGAAATTAAAAGAGAATTGTGATACACATGAACAAAATATAAGAGCTAAATTTAGTGTAATATATTTCTCATAGATACAAATAACGCATTAACCAATAAGGCTTAGTCCTGTTTAAAAAGAGAGAGAGAGAGAGAGAGAAAGATACCAATACCAATAAGCTCTATGTTAATGATTTGGGGAGAACCACTTAAAAGTTAGGGTGGAAATTACTGTTGCCCTTTTTCTGTAAGTGATAATTCAGGAAACAGTGATCCTTTACAGCAGGGCACAAGAATTAGGTTTGAAGAGCCTGGAGAAAGCCAAGAAATTCCATTTCCCGGAAATGCTGACATCTTACTGTCTCTGTGGACAAATTACTAATTTTAGTAGGAATTCTTTCTCTTGGAAGTTGTTTCTCTGAATTCCTGTGACACTGATGATGAGAAATGCCAGTCTTACAATGACATATTGTTTTGGACGGGTTTCCTTTCAGTCCTGCTACCGCTGCAAACAGAGTATGAAAGAGGGTGACCCAGCCATCTACGCTGAAAGGGCCGGCTATGATAAACTGTGGCACCCGGCTTGTTTCGTCTGCAGTACCTGCCATGAGCTCCTGGTCGACATGATTTATTTCTGGAAGAATGGGAAGCTGTACTGTGGCAGACATTACTGTGACAGTGAGAAACCACGGTGTGCTGGCTGCGATGAGGTGTGTTCCCTGCAGCTCCTATAGATGGGCTCCCTCTGGTGCCCCCATAGAGTCCCCTAACCATCTGCACCAGGCCATCCTTGGCAGAAAGTCCACATGAATTAGCCAATCATCAGTCTCTTTATTTACACGCAGAGGAGTTGAGTGGGAAAACAACTTTTAACTCAGTCATTCGGGGTGTCTATGTTAACTGTGTTGACTAATGAAAGACTGTCCAGGAACATAGAAGACTGATTTGGACTGAAGGAAATAATAACCTGAGTTTAAGGATTAAGTTATTTTCATACTTTGAGATCAGGAAAGTGGGTTGATTTTTTACTTGTGGATCTAAATCCCTTACTGGTCTACGGAACCTAGCTTTGTCATTTGTAGCAAAAAGGAAAATACGTGATTCCTCTTATTTTTGCCCTCTTTCCAGTTGATATTCAGCAATGAGTACACCCAAGCAGAAAACCAAAATTGGCATTTGAAACATTTCTGCTGCTTTGACTGTGACAACATCCTAGCTGGGGAAATATATGTGATGGTCAATGACAAGCCCGTGTGCAAGCCCTGCTATGTGAAGAATCATGCTGTGGTAAGAAGCGTTCTGGGGTATGGGTGCTTTGACCTGCTTGAGGACTTAACACTATGCCTTTATTTAAGCCAATGAGAAACAGAAAGGATTGCGGTTAAGTAAGAAACCTGTGATTCCTGCTATAGGGTCTTAAAATCCAGGTAATTCAAAAACAATAACATGCATTGACTGTGAGCCACCTCAAGATTTCTATCTGTACAGTTTACACTATAGATTATAAGTGCTACTTAGTTATCAAATCCCCACTAAAAAAAGTTATTTAATGGAAATGAGACTGATTGGTTCTCATCATACAGATCAGAGTCCATTTACATTAAGATTTTAGGAGCTGTTTGTGTTCTTTAGCTGTGTTTGAGTGTTTTTGCTTTCTGTTCCATGTTCCTAGGGCTCCCAACTGTGGCTTCATTTTCTCTTTTTAACCTGGACGTTGTACAATGCCTGTTTCTTAAACCCTCATTGAATTGATTGACTATAACGAAATTTGACCTACATATTTAGATTTATTTGTATCAGCCAAACATTCAAATAGTTAATGTGAGAGTATATTTTTTTCTTGGCTCTACCCTGCTTACACAGAGCTGCTGTTGCACGAAGGCCAAGAGATAAGCAATTTAGATAAAGGATAGATAAAGAAAGTTGACCATATATAGTAAACCTCTTAATCCAAGGGATATTAAAATGATAGACATCTACTTCTTTATAAGCAGGAAAATATGTACTAAAGTTCCTCAGAGCTATCATGTAAAGCAGGCTTCTGGCTAAGGAATACAGTGTTGTGTTTATATCATTCTAGGAGTGTGGTACTGTGGGAATAACGTAATAAGTTCTGATGCCAGTGCCAGTTTTCAACCTTTAATCTACTCTCTGAGTATAATTCGTCATTTTCTATCAATTCTGCCTCGTCCATAAATCTCAGATCCTCACAGTTACAGCTATACTCTATTTCAGACCTTTTATTTTTTGTCATTTGGATTATTATAGTGACCTCAAGTTTGGTCTCCCCACGTCCATTCTTCATCTTGTCCAAAATCACCTTCCATAATGGTGGAAGGTAATCTTTCTGAAACGCAAACCTAATCATTAAGCCTTTGCTTACCAGATCCAGCCCCTCCTTGCCTGTTCAGCCTCTTCTACTAGTTACCCAATCCAAATCATATTCACCAAGTTACGCGTTTTCTAGCTTTTGGACCATTCTGGATCTTCTACTCACCTTAACTCCTCCATCTGTTGCACTCTCCCCATTCCCCGTGTCACCTGCTCAGACTCAGTGGAGGCTTTTTTTAGAATACCTTTCTTAATTTTTTTGGTCCTAAGCTCCAGCCATTTTTCTCTGGGTAAGAAGCCTCTCTGTGCTCCAGCAGAGCACATCTGTGTGTAATTAATACCACCCTTCTGTCTCCTCCCCTAGACTATAAGCAGCTGGTGGACAGAGCTTGCCTTTTTATTTCCATGCCCTCAATGTCTGCCCTTAGGAAATGTTCAAGTGACTTCTTTGTCCTCTAATATTTCTCATTTGCTTTGGATCAACATGGGCCTCCTTATACCTGGGGAAAGAATTATGAATCACCATGTGACCTGGTACATAATTTAGCTAAAAACTGCTTCCCTGAATATTATTGCTACAGTTTCTTTGAAGGTAAATTGTTATCATAATGTATATTTTACTATAGGGCTGTGTGACCTCAGTCTCAAGGACTAGGATGCAAATTCCATGTAGGCAGGGAACTTTGTCTGTGGTGTTTTCTAATTCCAATGTGGTGTTTTCTAATTCCAACACAAGAACAGCACAGTAGATACTCAGTAAATACTGAATAAAGCTTTAAACAGATGAAGCTGCTTTATGTAACTGTTACAAGCTTCTCTTTCTTAGGTTGTAACTAACCAACACAGAGGAATAACTAGAGATATTATGAAAACACAGAGAGAAAATTTATAAATCATTTAGCTTTATAATGTGGTACGATTTCTTTTAGAAAGTTTACTTTCTCAGTAAGATGTACTATTGCCCTTTGCCTAAAATTAAAATGAACAGCTCTTTCCATTGCCTGCACAAACCAGCTAATGATAAAACAAGCTATCCCTTCCACATACTAAATGATGTAAAATTTTGAAGATTGTCTGGTTCAGGGCATCAGTCTACTTAGATCATTTGATCTTCAAACAAACAAATTATCTGTGGACCTGAAGGCAAGAACTCAATTTAAAACAGGATATTTCTGTGGGAAAAAAATTAACTTAGAAAGAGGATAGTGGGAAATACACTTAGTTTGTCTCTGAATGGTCTCTGGAATTCTGGTCTCAAATGGCCATTTCCTGAATTCACATCTCTGAGACTTCACAGGAAGCTCTTGCCAGAGAGGTCATTACAATAAGTGTTGTTAGTGTTTTGTTTTGTTTTGTTTTGTTTCACATTGTGTATACAAATAAACTAAAAGAAGTAGGAGAAATTGAAGGAAATCAGAACAAATTGAAATACTTTAAGTTTAAGAACCCCAAAAAATCAAATGCCAGGCAGAAAGTGGTAAAGCACATCATCTCCCAGACACTCAGTGAGGCCTAGGCAACTTTCAGATTTATAAAGAATTAGGGGCAGTAGGTTTTAGCTGGGACTCTATGTCAGAATTTGGGATGAATGACAAATTATTAGAAAAACTAAATTATATGAAACCACAAAGCCTAAATTCCTAGACCATTCAGTGTGTTCATTAGTTTTTTTTTTTTAGCCTAAGCAATTTCCTTAATTTTATATATAATTGAATAGTAGTGATCTCTTTTTTATTTTTTTTTTAAGATTTTATTTATTTATTTGATAGAGAGTGAGAGAGAGAGAATGACAGGAGAGAAGGTCAGAGGGAGAAGTAGTCTCCTCATGGAGCTGGGAGCCAGATGCAGGACCCGATCCCGGGATTCCCGGGATCATGACCTGAGCCGAAGGCAGTCGCTTAACCAACTGAGCCCCCCAGGCACCCCAGTTATATCTTTTTTAAAATCACAAATAAAAATATGAATTTCAAAAGATATGAAAAGATCCACAAGTATTGTTAGAGGGTTGAGATAAAGAAGATAAGTCATGGTCTAAAAGCATGTTCTAAAGACAATTTTTTCTAAAAAAAATTGTGAGATGCTTCTATATTACACAAACAAGTTTAAAATATTGAAAAATTAATATGAAAGATAGAAAACTGCAAAGGGCAATGTTCTAAATATAAATCTACAAAATATGAATATATGCAAAAGCAATTGCTTGCATGATACAGCTACAAATTAAGAGCTCACTTGTAATTAAAACACCCATTTTTGTCGTATTCAGGAATAGCCACATATTGATCATGGAAAGAGAATATCTCTCTTGCTTCTCAGGAAACACTAGGTTGAAATAACATGGGAATTAAATAGCTATAATCTCTGTAATTAGAAGTCATGTAGCACTAAAAAGAATGGAAAGTCAGGGCGCCTGGGTAACTTAGTCGGTTGAGTGTCCAACTCTTGATTTCTGCTCAGGTCATGATCTCAGGTTGTGGGATCAAGCCCATGTCAGCCTCCATGCAAAGCTCAAAATCTCTACCCCCATCTCTTTCTGCCTCTCTCTTTCTCTCAAAATAAACAAAACCTTAAAAAAAAAAAAGCATAGAAAGTATATTGCACATTTGAAGTGGGTATTTGTAATAAGGCCTCACTTCACAACCTAGACCAGTTTTCCCCACTGAATAGCAGCCATGTTTTAAGGTCTTTTCAAGTAAGGAGGCTCAGGCTGAATGACATGCCCTCTTCTCTGAAGGATTCACATTAAGAAACCAAAGGTGTTGAAGATTAGACACTTCTATGTAATGCAGGACAGTCTGTCGCTTTCTTTACTTGTTATAAAATACTTAAAAACTTTAGATAGTCCCATTCATTCAGAATATGCACAAACAAGAAAGCCTATGAACTATCTAGTGTTTTGGAAGTCTCAATAGGGTAGTTTTGTCTTCTCTTAAAATATTGAGGGTTATTCATTTATTTTCTTCATATGGATGTTCAGCTAAAGAAGAAAATTATGTGTGTTGTGGATGTGGATATATGTGCATGCCATGTATTTATTTGTACGTAACATACACTGAATTCCACAAAGAATATAAGTATTAATATTTTACAATATTTGATTATACATAAATTATGACTTAGAACAGAAGCCAATTAACTACAATTTTTAGTGCAAACTAATTATTCTCAAACACTGGCAATATTTTAAGTTGCGTCCTTAATTATTTTGAACATGATTTTCATTTCATACTCTCTAGAAACCAGTGATGTTAATAATCTCATGTGTCAGAGGTAAGACTAGTAAAATTATGCTTCAAAGCTTTAATGACTGAGGAAAATCTTTTTTCTTAAAGACTATTTTTTAAGAGCAGTGTTAGGTTTACAACAAAAGAGGAAGACACAGCAATTTCCCACATAGCCCCTACACTTATGCATATATTATCTCACTCACTGTAACATCACTCACCTGAATGCTACATTTTTTACCAAGGATTAATCTATATTCACATTTCATAATCACCCAGAGTCCATAGTTCACCTCAAGGTTCATCCTCAGTGTTTCACATTCTGTGGGTTTGGACAAAAGTATAGCCTGGGCAAATGACATATACCCATCATAATAAAATTGTAGAGAATATTTTCACTGCCCTAAATGTTCTCTGTGCTCTCTACCTTGTCTTCTCTCCAATCCCCCTATCCCACCCCTGACAACCACTAATCTTTTTATTTTCTCCATAGTTTTGCCTTTGCCAGAATGTGATATGGTTGGAATCATACAGTATGTTGCTTTTTTAAAAGATTGGCTTCTTTCTCTTAGCAATGTGCATTTAAAATTCCTCCATGTCTTTTCATGGTTTGATAGCTCTATCTTTTTTAGCACTGGTTAATATCCCATTGTCTCGATTACCACAGTGTATTTATCTCTTTACTTACTGAAGGACATCTTAGTTGCTTCCAGATTTTGGCAATTATAAATAAAGATTCTATAAATATCAATGTGCAAGTTTTTGTGGGCATAAGTTTTCAGCTCCTTTAAGTAAATGCCAAGGAGCATCATTTTGGACTGTATGATGAAAGTATGTTCAGTTTTCTAAGAAACTGCTAAACTGTCTCCCAAAGTGGCTGTACATTTTGCATTCCCACTGATAATGAATGAGAGTTCCTGTTGTTCCACATCTTCACCAGAATTTGGATTTATAGAGAAAATCATAAAACTTTTCTATAATTAGTAAAGTAGAATACGCTAGAATGAAACTTCTCTGAAACTCACCATTAAGACTTTCTGCCTCAAACACCACGGGGATATCTTACAAGCACCAAATCATCTGTTTGGTCTTTACCTGTTATTTCTCAGAGACACCCATTCTCTATAGACATCCATTAACAGTGGTTGGCTAAAAAGTTAACTAGAAGGTCAATCTTAGTTATATATTTTTGAGGTGGTCATTCTCAGTTTAATTTACCATCTGAAAGAAAGACATTGTTTGTTCTAACATGAAAATGTTACTATCAGTTTGATCTCTCATCCTCTTCTGTTATCTATGTAATCAACTTAACAGGTATGTCAAGGGTGCCACAATGCCATCGACCCTGAAGTGCAGCGGGTGACCTATAACAATTTCAGCTGGCATGCGTCCACAGAGTGCTTTTTGTGTTCCTGCTGCAGCAAGTGTCTCATTGGGCAGAAGTTCATGCCAGTAGAAGGGATGGTTTTCTGTTCAGTGGAGTGTAAGAAGATGATGTCTTAAGAGGACAGGACCAAGCAGTATTGAGCCATAGCTATGCTAAATGGTCTGCATTTCTACTGTAAAATGCAATTTGGAAAAATAAATGGAAAAAAAGAAACTGTAAAGGAAACCAGAAGATTCTGTTCAATACCTTTCTTTGCTGTTTTTCCTTATCAATTTTTTTTTCATCTCAATTTTTAAAACCTGACTTTTAAACACTTGATTTTTAAAACAGTAAGGAATTTTTATCTTTCCTTAGCTTTCCTCATGTAAAATCTTGGAGGTGGAAGCCTGGGTTTAATTAATCTTCATACACCTATCCCCCTGTGCCAAACAAACTATTTATGAACACTTAAAAATTAGTGTGCTCGATGGAAAGATGCACATTACTAGTTCTATATTCTTTTCCCCCTCTCATGTAAAATGAAAGGAAATTAAACTTGCCCTAATGCCAAGGCTCTGCGTTTATTGCCTTATCTTATTCACTGAACTTTGTAGTGATACTCAGTGAATTCTTTTGACAAAGAAAAGAGAAACGCAGCAGAGTACAGAGGGCTATTATCATTCTAATGCTTTTGCATTTGCTCTTTTCTCATTTAGGCAGAGGTGGCTTTATTGCATTTCTCTACTTTTTTTTTTTTTTAACTTGCCCTACCTCGCAGTATTCTCTTTGTAAGCTCATGACCTCCATCTGTGGCCTTAAATACTTTATTGTCACACGTGGCATCCACTTTTTCCTTCTATAGGAGATTTCTGGCTTGGACATAAAAGCCAAGCCATTCACTTACGTTTCCAATCCAAAGAACATTTATACCTTTTGTACCCAAGAAACTATAACTTGTACTGATTGCACTTGCCTACCATGGTTTGGATAGATTTTTTTTTTTTTTTTTGCATGAATTTACTCTTTTCTAATGGATACTGTTGTATGGTGCTTCTAAACCTGTTCAAGGGTATATATCGAATGTCTTCTTTGCCTGTATACTTCCATCTTTAGATATTTCTAAGTTTATTTTTCCATATATACTTCCATATATACTATGCACTATAAAGATGAAACTGAATGAATGATATGTATATTCAAAATAAAGTCTCTTTCACCTCAACAATTGTACCTTTATTCTTCATATCCTTTCCCTTAAAGGAAAAAAAAAATCAGTCTGCAGTTTAGCTTTGTCACAGCAGGGGGCGTCATCTCCACAGATAAAGCCTCAAACAAAAATAAAGGCTGTTTCTCACAAGACAGGAAATTAAGCTTTTCTTTATGATGAAGGGATACATTTTATGAAAAAAAATTTTTTTGAGAGAGAGAGAGCATATGATCAGGAAAGGGCAGAAGAAGAATATCAAGAAGGTTCCACACTCAATGCAGAGCCTCCCACACAGCTAGATCTTAAGACCCCAAGATCATGATCTGGGTTGAAATCAAGAGTCAGAAGTTTAACCAACTGAGCCATCCAGGTGCCCCTTTTATGACACTTAAATAAATCAAGCAAACAACAAATTTAAGTTTTCAATTCGTGCACAAGTTTCATCTTTCAGAAAAGAAATGTGTTGTTTTTTTTTTAAGATTTTATTTATTTATTTGACAGAGAGAGATCACAAGTAGGCAGAGAGGCAGGCGGCGGGACAGGGTGGGGGGGTGAGCAGGATCCCCACCGAGCAGAGAGCCCAATGCAGGACTCCATCCCAGGACCCTGAGGTCATGACCTGAGTTGAAGGTAGAGGCTTAACCCACTAAGGCACCTAGGCACCCAGAAATGTGTCATTTTATTTTTTTTTTAAAGATTTTATTTATTTATTTGACAGAGATCACAAGCAGGCAGAGAGGCAGGCAGAGAGAGAGGGGGAAGCAGGCTCCCTGCTGAGCAGAGAGCCTGATGCGGGGCTCGATCCCAGGACCCTGAGATCATGACCTGAGCCGAAGGCAGCGGCTTAACCACTGAGCCACCCAGGTGCCCCGAAATGTGTCATTTTAATTGAAGTTTGGGTAAGCTCTATCCTTTTGAGGTGAATCTAACAATTATTACTCTTACACTTGAATTGTTTTTTGGTTTTCTAACAATTTTTTCTGGCTACTTAGTGTGAAAAAGATGTGGTATAGTAGTAGATTAATTCTTCCTAGTTTAGCAGATCAAGAGATCTTTCTTTCTTTCTTTTTCTTTTTTTCAGTCTGAAGTATTTCTGTCATAGTGGGAGTAGTGGTTTTCTATGACACATACTCAGCATAATTTGCTTTGGATTTTTTTTCCCCCAGTTCATGATTATTTGGCTGATAGTGCTTTTCCTAAATTCCATATCCCATCTCACCACTCACATCCTATCACTAACATAAAGGTAGACACATTTATTCCTTCTGCATTATGCTTTCCTCAGCCATGAAAAAGTATCTTGAACACATGTCACTTTATCTGAAGAAGTAATCTAATGCTTCATAGAGTATTAAATGCTTATATCACAAGTATCCATCGTTATCTATAAATATCACTTTATGCTTGCTCTATTTCAGATGGCAACAAATATACTTTCTGTAGCATTTTTTCCACAAAGTTGAACAAGTTAACTTTCCCAGGCATGGCTATGTGTGGATAAACTGAAACAATTCCCCTACATCTGAACATGGCCACTCTCTACATGTCTGCCTGCACAACCTACATTCCCGGGGCTGAGGTAGAATCAAGCTGTCTGGGGATTGTTAGAGACCCAAGAAAATTGACCAAATCCATCATTCACTACCCAACTGCATGTATGTTAGGCATTTCCTAAAAGAATAAAGAACTTTGGCCTGGGAAATACAGAGCCACTAGGTTCAACTCTTTACCGTGACTTCTTATTAAGTGAACTGTAATGAAATTTATGTAATGCAAGAGAATGAGTGCTATTTTTTAATTTGTCTTAATATTTTAATTAGGTTATTTTTTAAACAAAAAGTCTTTTAAATACTTTGTCCTATAACAAGAGAATAAGATGGTTACTAGATTCTCTATGATTTATTTTCCCTCTAGCATTTGGATATGCTCACCTCTCACTCTCCACTATCATTTTATATTCTGCATTGTCGTCAATTCTAAATAATGGTTTACTTGGTACAGGGACCAAAGTTAAATCCTCTCCATGCTATAAGAAAAGATAGGGAAGTAATAAATGTTTTTATCTGAATTCATGCATTCTTTTTCTTTAAAAGTAGATAATGAAGAATAGGTCTTTGTTTCCTAACTTCTCAAGGGTAAATGGAAATCTCTATCACCCAAATTCCATTTCAGTTCTTATTTTCAGAGATACAGCTTATTCTTTCTGTAGTCCATATAGAAGGCATTAACAACCATGTCTATGCAGTTAGCAGTAGAGATACTCTGGAAACTAGAATGGGAGGAAGAGAATACCAGAATATGAACCATGATAAAGGACCACAGAGAATAAGAGATGTCTTTTTCCCTTCGGCAGAAGCCACCATTTTGGATATTAAAAGGTGCTGTGGGGACTTCTGATTCTCTTATTCCCTACTCTGCTGTAGGTTCTTGAGAATAGAGAGGTTTCTTTCCTGACCCAGGAAGTTCAAAAGATTTTGACACATCAGTTGTTGAAGAATACTGAGGTGAGGTAATACATTTATCATCCTTATTGGAAGAATCTGACATGTTAGAATGATTAATCATGAACTCATTCACAGAAACTGGACACATCCTGTTCATCTCTAAGTAGAATTTTGCTTGTAACCCTTGGATACAGTAATAATTTTGAGAAATCAATGGATTTCAGTTATTTGATTCCATTAAGAAATGTGAGTTGCTTAAGAGACACACCAGCATTTCTATTTGTTGTAAAATATCTTTTTTTTCCTCAAATGAAGGCCTTTGAGGGGTTTTCTTCTTTAATCAACCCAAGCTGAGACTTCTTAACTCTGAAATCTTCAAGCATAGATTTCCAAATCTGACTTTGAAGTATTTCAGACCGATTTTACCGGCAAGAGATTCATTATTGACTCATTCGTAAGGAATTTCCAACATGCAGTGTTTAAGCTCATCCAGCTTCACCATGGTTACCAAAGAGACACCATAACCCAAGATCAGTATTAAGTCTTTGTCTCAGGATACCCTGGCATATCTGAACTTGTCTTCTGGGCATTCACTTAATTCCTCAGAAAACTTATGACTCCATCAAAGTCTTCATAAAATAGCATTTTACCACAGAGTCTTACTAGATATTCTCTGTCCCTACCTGACCTCGCCTGATTTAAATGCTCAATGACAACTTTGATGATTGCACTGAATACTCACAAATATGAAAAGGACCCACTGTGCTGGGGTATACAGGTGTGTTTTGAGCACATAATCTGATACACATGCTTGCTTAATTGAATTTTTTTTCATATAGTTAACAGATATTTAAATAGCTTTAGCTAATTATTTTACCTCTTCATGGGGAACAACATGTCATTGTAACTTCTATTTAATCTGATAATATATTTTGAAACACTCAAAACAAGGTATCATGAGGCTTTTATACTTGTTTTGAACAGCATGTTATGCTGACATTTATGAAGGCTACTATTGATTTTTCCTCAATGATACTTCACCCCAGAATATCTTGACCTTCAGACAATAACAAAACAACTTCCACCCAGTTACCTTTACTAGAATCTGCTGTTATCGAATAGCAGAGACATTAGAGTTGATGCTCTCATAAATACTGACTGTGAAGGCATCATGGTGTAGATTAAAGGAGGGCTGGGTTTAGGAGTCTAGAGACCTTCTGGCCAACCCCATTGATTGTTTCTCTTCTCCTCATAGTTATAGCTGAGCAGGATGGAGGAAAAGATCATTGGAGGTGAGGAGTCTAGGAAATAATGGGCCCAAGGGTAGGATAGACATCTATAAATATATTGAAGTCACCAAGAATAACAATAGGGAAAATGGTTGAGAGAAGAATGAGCCAGAGGCCAAAAGTCATCAAAAAATGAAATGAGGTATCCTGGAATTAGACTCAAGATGACAACTAAAGGTAGAAATAGGTGGTAAAGTCTGAGGCCATCTACTATACACATTTCAAAGAGCTGTGATTTTGTTAGGGGAAAAAAAAAAGAATTAATGAAAATGCCAACAGAGAACAAGGAAGACACTGACACCACAGGAACTCTGGAATGCCTATACGAGAGCAAAAATTACTGGTCTCTACTGGAGAATACTACAGAGGAAATAGAGAACTTGAGGGATAACTGGTTCTCAGTTGGAACAAGGAGATGCAGCAGCTGAGAGTACAGGGAGTTTGCAGTTCACAGAAGTTGGAATTCATAGGACATAGACGTCAAGTAGGAAGTGTGGGAAGGGATAGGGCCAGATTAAGGGATTTACAAAGCAGAATGATATCAGATTTCCAAATGAGGCCAAAAAATCTAGATGCCTGGAGTAAACAGAGCTGAGAAACATACCAAGGTTAGTTCTGGTAGTTTGCTAGAGAAGAATGAGTAATCAATTAGGAATGTTTTTGGCTGTAAGTACTTAAAGACAAGACATAGGCTAGTCCAAATGGGGCTCAGAACAAGCTCTTTCTAATCTCTCTATTCTGCCATCCCATATGCATTGCCTTTCGTTCTCAAAAGCCAGTGCTTCACATAACAGCACCCAAAGTGTAAAGCAGAGGTGGGACAAAAGGGTATTTTACTCCCTCAAGGAGAAACGTCTTTCCCAGGAACCCCCAACAGATGTTCCTACCCTTCCGTTTCTTAGCTAGAACTTGGTCACCTGCTCAGAGAAAATGGGAAGCTATAGGTATGGTTGACTTATCCATCATAATTCATACGCTGAGGGTTGGGCACATGGTCACTCAGAACAAAGTTGATGATATAGGAAGAGGGGTAATGACTGTTGAATTGGCAAACAACTCAATACTATGGTGAATAATTATTTGAAGTTCAGAATCTATGGACCACTATGATGAATGATTATTTAGAGTTCAGATTCTTTAGCTGTAGGGTATAGGCTTGCTGGACACCTATCTAGTTCTGAAGCTTGGGGTTTGTGTTGGCTTTGTTAGATGAGACAGGGGCATCATTTGGGGTGTGTTTCTTGGGCAGAATGCCAGAGAATGGCCAGAGATGATGTGAAGTCACAGCAAGAGATACTAATGAAGTTCTTGCAATGACTGGTTACTAGATTTTTGCTTGGCTTGTCCCCCCTCCATCTCATTCTATCTGATCCATTTCAAGTCACAGGTCATTGTTACTTCCTCTATCAAAGTTTCTCTCTCTCTCTCTCTCTCTCTCTCTCCCTCCTTATATCTTATTCCTTGGTTCCCCTACCATGCTGACTTATCTTACCATCTGAAACATTTATTTACATCTATCTGTGCCTGCCTCTCTAATACCATAACCAACACTGTAGTTGATGCCCTCACTGTTTCTCACCAGGGATATTTTAAGTTCCTATCAAGTCTTCCTGCTATAGTCTTACCCTCTCACACTCATGCTCACTCAGTCGTTCTCAAACTTTAGTATGCAGCAAAATCACCAGGAGGGCTTGTTCAATACAAATTACTGGACCCCACTCCCCAGAGTTTCTGAATCAATAGGTCTTGGGTGGGGCCTGATTATCTGCATTCCTAAAAAGTTCCCAAGTGATGCTGATGCTAATACCTGGGTCCACACTTTGAGAAACACTATTGTGATTCCTTCTCTATTTTTCCTCCCAGAGTATAAAACAAAGACAGAATTTCTCTTCTCCTACTTAAAAATCCAACAGTGATCCAGACTCTTTTTCTAACTGTCCATACATATACATTGTTATCTAGCCATAGCCAAATGCTTAGTTTGTTGAAGCCTGCAACGTCTTTCATCCATGACTACAAAGGTAGCTACCGCTAAGAGGCTGATCCATGACATACTCATACCCTACTAAGTTTGTGACCCATCTTCTGTGCTCCCCCAAAGGTTTCGATCTATAGTACTAGCATACCTACATCATTGCCCTAATCGAGTGCAGGAATATAATACTATTTATATATTTTTTTCTGGAACCCAATATAGCACTTAACACATGATATATGCCTTCAAAATAGTGAATAACAAAAGGAATTGACATGTGAATCGGTCACGAAAACCAGGTAAGAATTTTACTAGTTGATATGGAACTCATTTGGTCAATTTTTTAAAAAATGGATCAATAGAAGAAATACAGCTCAGAAAGTTAAAAAAATTTTACTTGAATATTTATTTTTTAATTTAGAATGAAGAAAAATTTTTATTTTTTTCAACATATGAGATGGCATTTTTTATTCAGTACATGCTTTTTTAAAAAAAAAGGTTTTTTTTAAGATTTTATTTATTTATTTGACAGACAGAGATGACAAGTAGGCAGAGAGGCAGGCGGGGGGTAGGGGGAGGCAGGCTCCCTGCTGAGCAGAGAGCCTGATGCGGGGCTCAATCCCAGAATCCCAGGATCGTGACCTGAGACAAAGGCAGAGGCTTTAACCCACTGAGCCACCCAGGCACCCCCAAAATTTTTTATTAACATATATTATTTGTTTCAGGGGTACAGATCTGTGATTCATCAGTCTTACACAATTCACAGCACTCACCACAGTACTGAATTTTTATTTTATTTTATTTTATTTTAAAGACTTTATTTATTGGGGCACCTGGGTGGCTCAGTGGGTTAAGCCTCTGCCTTTGGCTCAGGTCATGATCTCAGGGTCCTGGGATTGAGCCCCGCATCGGGATCCCTGCTCAGCTGGGAGCCTGCTTCCCCTCTCTCTCTGCCTGCCTCTCTGCCTACTTGTGATCTCTGTCTGTCGAATAAATAAATTTTAAAAATCTTAAAAAAAAAAAAGATTTTATTTATTTATTTGACAGAGAGAGAGATCACAAGCAGGCAGAGAGGCAGGCAGAGAGAGAGGGAGAACCAGGCTCCCCGCTGAGCAGACAGCCCGATGCGGGGCTCAATCCCAGGACCCTGAGATCATGGCCTGAGCCGAAGGCAGAGGCTTAACCCACTGAGCCACTCAGGCGCCCCAGCACTGAACTTTTAAAAAAAATGTTCGTAGTACACTGCCCTCAGCAATACTTATAAAATTGCTCTTCTCTCCTGCCTGCTTGCTTTACACCTCTAGCTGTCCTCTCTCGCACAAGTCCCCTAAGCCTCAATCTTACCCGGTTTCTCTTCTCTTGCACTCTGCCATGTCCACTTCTTTCCGTTGCTTCATTCATGCATTTAGGCACTCACACATTCACTCACAGTCAGTCAGTATTTATTGAACATCTACTATATGCCTGGAAAGGCTGCACGCACTGGCAACAAAGTAGTGAATGAGACAAAATTCTTGTTCTCATGATGCTTTATGTTCTAGAGAGAATGGAAGAGTTCCAACACATAAAATTAAATGTGGCCAACTGAAGAAAATAAGATTCAAGAGCAGAGAATATATAAAAAGTAAGAGGAGGTCAAAGCCATTAAAAATATTAGATAATAAGGGACTACATAATAGCTATAATGAGGTTCTAATTACTCTAAGATTCTAAGCATTGACTTTACCACGACATGTGAGAACTGAGACCTCTTCAATAGTCTGAGTGGATTGAGGGAAGGCTGTGAACTCTCCCAAATGAATCATTTAATACCCCACTACCTAAGAAATTACTATTAGAGTTTAGTGCTGAAGGGATTCAGAATGAGCCTCTCCTTAAATGCCACTTTGGCATGTGGATTACTTTGAGCTGAAGTTAATCAAGACCCAAAGACTTGGGGGAAAAACTTTACCTTCCCCTGACCTGCCTAAAAGAATTTAGAACACCGACCAGGTGTGGTAAACGGGGGGTAAACTCAGCATAATCTGGAAAGCAAATTCCTTGGGGTGTCCCACTGTCTATGAATGGTATGGCAAACATTTATTTACCAAAATATTTGTTCTTCCCATCTTCTTATAATTTGTCTTCCTCCTCTTTGAAGTCTCAGACTCCCTACTCCCTTCTTAGTTCCGGATGGCTAGCTTCTTCAACTGCCCAGCTTCCCGTGCGGTCTCATGATCTCATGGGGTTCCTGCACATCTGTAATTAAGTTTGTTTTTCCCCTATTAATCTGTCTTATATCAATTTGTCAGCCAAATAACACAGAAAGGTAAAGTAAAATCTTTTCCTCCCTAATAGTGCTACCAGGTTCTGATTCCAAATTCCCCCAAAGAAGGTCTGACCTCAATTGTTTCTCCCTGGGCAAACCAGTTTTATGCCCAGAGGCCAGAGTTATGCAATGTACACAAAAAAAAGTTAAAAATGTCCCCAAATGAGATTTGGCGGAGGAAGGAGGCAGAGAACAGAATGGAAATAAGGAGGTGTAGGACCAGCAGATCTACAAGATGACTATTATAAATAAAAATATAGTTGAAAGAATAGTGATAGATGATAGATAGACAGATGATAACCAAACTTATCTCCAGTGGGACTGTATTTCCCAGCAAGAGCCCTCTAGATTTGGCCATTAAAACTCAAGATTCCTTAGAAGATGGTGGAGCCAAGAGATCAAGGAGATAAAGGAGACCCTCTTTTCCACACTATTGTGCATTGGAACATGATGTGAGCAAGAAGTAAGCATTTACTGTTTTAAACCACTGAAATTAGTGTTGTTTTTCATGGGAGTTTGCCTTTCCTAAATAATATAGATAAATAAAGCAGATTATTTGCTAATTCTACAAACATACCTTGACTAGGTCAAGTGTTATATTGGGGATACTGGGAAACAGGAGGTGAATAAGATTAGACTTCTCTCAATTCTTCATAGTCTCATGGAGGAGACAAACAGCTAAACAGAAAATTAAGGAGACAACAGAAATGATCCTAAAGTGACTGAGATATTGGAATGTCTTCTCTAATAACAGAGGTTATTTTCATTATTTACCTAGAGTAGTGGATAGATAAATAGAAGCATTGCAAAACAAAGTCTAAAATACCTGGTCACAGTGGGATTGAAGGACAGGAGGAATCAAGACAACCCCAAAACCCCATTCCTTCCAGTTGGAAGAATGGCAGTGACAGAAATGGAAAAGTGTCCTTGTGGAGGAGACAGGTTGACAGAAAAATAAATTTGCTTTGGAAAACACTGAGTTTGAGACAGTTATAGGGGTATAGTTTGGAAACTGAAATCTAAACCTCAGGAAACACTGGCTAGAAAGGTAGATAAAGAAGTCAGTAAATAAAAGTTATGTTGGCATCTCATATTAACTTACAAAAAAAGGTCCTAGTCTCCTTATGAAACATGACTATATGCCAATGATACTTTGAAATGAATTTCATGTTACTATTTTTCCAGGGTAAAATTAAGACAAGCTAAGTATATTTTCTCCTTACTGAAGAATTAAAAAATATACTAGTAGTTTTGGTACCCCTGTTTGGTACAGTAGATATTGAAAGTTCTGAACAACTACTTAACCTGTTTCTGTCTCAATTTCTCATCTATAAAATGGGACTATCAATCCCTATGTGGCAGATTGCATTTTCAAAAATGGCCCTAGTAATATCTGTGGTCTCACATGTTCTCCCAGGACCTTGCCACTTACCATCCGGAATCTATCTCCCCTCCCTTTGTGCCTGAGGAGGACTTTGTGACTACTCGGATGAACAGAATGTGGCAAGCATACCTTCCTAGGCTAGCTCACAAATATGACCTCTCTAGCCTATCTCAAGGAATGGGGCCCAGTTATTATACTGTGAGGAGGCCCAAAGTAGCCCACTTGGAGATTCCATGTGGGGAAGTCCATATGGAGAAGAACTGAGGCTCCCTGCCCAATGCCAGCATCAACTTCCAGACATAAGTGAATGAGTCTTCTAATGATTCCATTCCCCAGCCTCAAGTCATCCAGCGAAAGCCCCCAATGTCAGCAGAGGCAGGCTAAACCTACTGTGTCCTGTTCACATTCCCAACCATAGGTGCCATGAGTATAATAAATGGATGCTTTATGTCACAAAATTTAAGGGTAATTCATTACTCGGCCCTAGTATCTGTAAGTCATGTTGAACAGAATTAGTTGATCCATAAAAGAGAAATCCTGCAAAGCCTGTAAATTTCCTCCATATACTATAAAATAATATTTATACAAAACCCTACTGAAGATATTAACTCATCTTTTTATCTGCCTTTCCTCTCCCTGGCTCAAAGATTTATACAAATGTGCAGACTTAATAAACATAAGTCTATAAACTCTACCTGTAGAGTTTATAAACATAAGGAACATTCATAATAATTCTGACTCAGAAAACCTGGCGAGCACTGTTTTCAAGACAGAACATTCTGGAGGTTGGTATAACGGTCCTGGAGAAAATGGAAGGCCTATATTCCTATTGATAGACTTTAGTTCTTGAATTCCTGTGCTAGACAAACGGAATCCTCAGCATTCCAGTTGCCAAAATGAGAAACACCTTTAGTGCTGCTAAGAATTCAGTGGGAAAGAATTTAGAACACAAGGTCTTGTTCATTTTCCAAGTTTTATGAAATAAGCATCATTTATTTAAGGAGGATTGAAAGGGGATTTGATTATCATCCATAAGCTCCCAAGTACTATGGGTATAAAACCATGTACAACATAGGCCTTGCCCTCAAGAAGTTCATAATCTTATATCTTATAAAGGAGATAGGCGTTTAACCCATTATGATAAATGTAGAGATAAAATCTGGAGATCAACCTGGAAGTTTGTCAATTCTTATAGTTTATCAGAGAACAGTGGTATGTGATACTATTCATCATCATTTATTCACCCAATTTCTTACAGTTCTTTTTTCTCACATTTAAAAATGAGTTACTTCTTTTGAATCGCAATTTATACAATTTAGGGATCATAACTTCAATGTATTTAACCTTATATAAGAGTGAATTGTGGCGTGCCTGGGCAACTCAGTTGGTTAGGAGTCTGCCTTTGTCTCAGGTCATGACCCAGCCCTGGTGTCTGGCTCCTTGCTCAGTGAGATGTCTGCTTCTCACTCTACCTCTGTCCCTCCCCACCTAGCCCACTTGTGATTTTTCTCTGTCAAATAAATAAAATCATAAAAAGAAAAAAAAAAAGAATCGTAAGGGTACAAGTGAAAGTTTTGGCAGTCCTGCTTAACAAAGGTACATAGGGCCTGGGAAGAGAAGCTGAGGACGGTATAGGACCACAGTGTCTTAAAGTATTTTTCATTCAGAATTGATTTTCCATACCCCACCGCATTTTCTCCCAAATGGCACTATACCCCTTATTTTCCAATATCAGGAAATTCCCTGTGCTGTTTTGCAAAATCTATAAGGTAACTGTAAGGCACTATTGTGAAATCATCGTCACCATTTAATATTTATTAAAGAGTCCCCTCTGCCCTATGGTGGCACAAGACAGGGTAAGCACATCAGGCTAACCCCCGGGGAGGGTTCAGTATCCTTACTGAAGGCTGAAGACAATTCTTGCTGCTGCTTCTGCTACTGCTTCTGCTTCTGCTTCTTCTTCTTCCTCTCCTAGTGTCTAGCTATGATCAACATTTATTTGTTTTTATTAACATATAATGTATTATTTGCCCCAGGGGTACAGGTCTCAATTCTTGTTTCTTATAGAATAAACACAGGAATTTTTATTACTTATTTCTAGCCAAAAGGTCTTTGGGAAAATAATCATAGAGCCTTTTTCAGAGTACTTAATCTGCATTTTACCAAGGGAAGAGTTAATAGCTTTAGAAGGACCTTTCCTAAGTGTGGGTGTTGGGGTAAGCGGGAGAGCAAATTTTAGCCAACACATTGTTTTACAAAGTTCATTCTTAATCACTCTCTTTTTAAAGTTGCCTTACTATTCTTTTGAACATCAGAGCTAGTCATTGTTCTAAATGCTTTATACATATGTACTCACTCCCTTGGAGGTAGGTTTTAGCATATCATTTTACAGATAGGGAAACTGGAAGACAGCGAGATTGTGTGATTTGACCAGGGCCACAAAACTAGGAAGCGGAAGAACTAGCGTTTGAACTTTGTCCATCCAGCCTCCCCATATTGCCATACTGACTCCATGTCTTTCCTCTTCCATATAAACTATACCAGGACCACATAAAAAGTTTTCTCTTGCTTGTTTGCCCTTCCGCAGAGGTTTCTTCCATGCACATTTGCTTTAGCACCTCTTGTAAAGAAAGTTCTCTCATGAACAGAGTTGCTCCACACTGCATTGACTCTGGGTCACACAACCAGCAGCAGCCCCATGTCAGCCCGTTAAAGACAAAACCCTTTCTGTTTCTGAACCAAATCCCTCATATTTTGAGCCGAAAACAAGAACTGCCCTGCTGAGGTGCCAAGGGAAACATACTTATATTATGAAGTTTTCTAACAAATGTTTTGGAGATTTTAAAGGGGCAGCTTTCTAAATATCTGAGGCATGTACAAACAATCCAGACACCCAGGCTAGTTTTGCAGCCCAGTCTTTGTTTCTGGGTTGTATATCTTCCTGAAAACCAGCACAGCTGTTGCAAGGCCCATTTATCAATTGTCCAATGATACCAATAAATGTTTTCTAGGCTTGAAGTAATCAAAATAGTGTTCTAGGTCTTTGGTTTTGAAATGTGCATTGTGAATATAATTTCAGCATTCTTTTACAGATTTCAAAGTGGAATCAGAGGTTTATGTTTATAAAGTTTATAATCATTCCACAAAGTTCAAGACGTTTGGCAGTGCTTGGGAAAAGTTAAAAAGAGTAATAAAAGGTTACCATGTGGAATTCAAAGCTGCCTTGTATGGCAATGCCGATTCAAACCAGGACACACTGCAGCATTATGAGTTTAAGGGCGGATCAGTATGTATCTGCAGACACAGCTAAGGATAACACAGCAGCTTGCCTGTAACACAATGAATAGGGGACTTTGGAAATTTTACAGTTAACATCGCAACTTTGAAAACATATTAGGGAAATAAGAGAGAGAAAAAAGCAGGGAAGGAAAGTGGAGAGACAGAGAGAAAGAGAGAGCGATTGTGTGCTTTTGGGGCCTCATTTACCGAGTATTTATTAGCCTTCTGGACTGTTTTTCAGCATCAGCACTCTGCCTTCCCTTGCAATTGTAAACTGTGCTCGTCTGCCAACCTGGAATGCACACTGTGTTCCTGCCCAGCCCCGGCTCACGCTGAATCCGTGCCCTCTTAAACCCTGTTAGCCCAAGCTCTTGATTTGTTGGCAGCCAGTAAAAGGGGTTTCCGTATGAATCATCGTGTGTGGGAGGCTGAGTAGTATACCCTACACTGTGCCATAATCTGCATGGAATGTATCTGAAATAGAAGACAGAAATCTAGAGTTTAGTTCAACATCCTTCTTCAAGCACATTCTCAAGAAATTGGAGTGCAATACGGAAAAGTCATGATGTCTTTCTGCTATGGAAAAGTTTATTCCCATAAGTTTGTCTCCAAAGGGACAGGACCCAAGTTGCACACATTCAGGCTCTGAGGTCTCTGATTAGGAAAGAATCTGGTTTTTGACCCTTTTAGATGACTCAGTTTTCCTGTTCAGGTAATAAAAGTAGTCCATCATTTGGTGAGCTGAAGTGGAAAGATGCATGATTGAGACACACAGTTGTTGCAAAGACTTGCATCAATTCTGTTGAACAAATGTAAAGTCTGAAAGGTCATATCCTTAAAGCCAAGAAGAAAGCTAAAGAATGTTACAAGACAAATGTGTTTTGAAAGTCAGAATAGACATAAGAACACTATTTCCCACCATATTTCTTTACTTGTTTACACTCAGTTGAAGAAAATAGGCTTACTTTTCAGCAACATACACTTAATTACAAAATTAGTTAAGACCAGCTATCAAATTCTTTCATTTCATTTCAAAGAAAATAGATAATGGTAACCAAATCTTTTTTCTGCTTAATCTCATAAAATGCCCAAACAGCTTAAACGAAAAAAAGACTGGTGAATTCAAAATTTATCCATTTTGAATGACTAGAAAACCTGGAAAATTTGTGGCGATAAGCTTAGAATTTGCTCTAAAAGCTAAATGTGTGAAATTCACAAACTACAGAGAATAAATAATGTTTCAGAAATGTAGAATGTACATGTGACCCAAAGTTTTCTCTGGTTACAAGGCAATAAAATGATTATACCTTCTTACTTTATAAATTTTATAAATGGAAATAAGTCTGATACTTGGTGATTCCAGTTAATATTAAAAGAAATGGCTCAGCTATTTCCTCATATACCTTATAATATGTATTTCCAAATATACGTGAATGATGTGAGAAAATGAAAATTAATAATAAAATATCCTTTTTTTTTAAAAAGGTTTTATTTATTTATTTGACAGACAGAGAACACAAGTAGGCAGAGAGAGAGGAGGAAGCAGGCTCCCTGCTGAGCAGAGAGCCCGATGCGGGGCTCGATCCCAGGACCCTGGGATCACGACCTGAGCCGAAGGCAGAGGCTTAACCCACTGAGCCACCCAGGCGCCCTGAAAATTAATAATAAATAAACTATGTTAGATACTTACAGTTGTGGCTTGATAAAAAAGTCCTCTCACTGTCAATAGTCTGTTATGGTCAACAAGTAGAGCTGATGTCAGCAAATTCACCAGATAATTGTCTCATGAATATTAGAATACATCAACTTGTGTTCATTCATTTATTCAACAACCAATCGCTCAGAGTTTACAAAAAGACTCTGATGTTTTCCAAGGTGTACAAGGAGTCAATGAGCTCAAGAAGCTCACCAGATGGTGCTGGAGAGAGGCAGACATGCAAACAGGTCATTATCATGTAATGTGTTAAGCCCTCAATAGAGGGGATGCATGAAGGGAGTTGAGATGAGAGCAGAACAGATTTCAGAGGGAAAGGCAACACTGTAACTGGGTCATTAACAGGAATATAAGTGGCCAGGAGAAAAAGAGGTTGGAGGTTGTCATATTGTGATTTATATTAAGAAATACATATTTGGTCTTCATCCAGTTCATGGATCCTAAAACCCTTCAGATTTCCTAAGTGATGAAAGAGATAAAGGTGTCTTCAGTTATTCATATGAAACCCCTTTCAGTCACACCTGAGTTTGCCAGAGGAACCAATCAGAGGATTAGAAGGCTGGATCTTTCAGCCCTCTAGAAGGGGAGAGGGGCTAGAAATTGAGGTCATTCATGAATGGCCTAATGATTTAGTCAGTAATACCTAGGTGGTGAGGCCTCCATAAAAATCCAAAATGACAGAGTTTGGGGAGTTTCCAGGTTGACAAATATGGTGTTTTGTTTGGGGTAGGTTTCTTTAAAATGCCAATATCATAGCCAGGTGGTGTGCCTGGCAAAAGATGTGCCTGAATTTCTGAAAAGAGGGGACACTGGAGTCTGAGATTTTGAAAACATCTTTACACAAGACTGTCTCCACCTGCTGTTGCTTTTAATTAAATGGCAGCTTCTCTCTTCAAACAACTTTTGCTAACCCAGAGCAAACTCAATTTTAGCCTGGACTTAATCTTTAATCTCTAAATAAAATGTATGAAAATTTACCACCTTTTTGATGAGCTAGCCTCTCCCCCAAAAGGATATGGACATAAATCACTTACTTACAATTAAGTTTTGAAGAAAAATCCAGGTATATTAAATAATTGATTCTGAGAGTGTCTGCATGGCTCAGTAGGTTAAGCATCTGATAGTTGATTTCAGCTCAGGTCATGATCTCAGGGTTCTGGGATCAAGCCCTGCTTCAGGCTCCATGCTCAGTGGGGAGTCTGCTTGAGGATTATCTCTCTCCCTCTCCTCATGCATGTGCATGCACATGCTTTCTATGCCCCCCAACACTCAAATAAATAAATAGTTAAATAACTGATTCTCAATTTTATATTAGGGATCAAAATCCACAACCTGGCTTCCTAGACATTAATGGCAATGAAGAGCATTTTGCATATGTTCTCAAAAATTGATTAAAAATTTAACATATGAGCTGAGATTTAAGATTCCTCAAGAATACCCATCAGCTATATGTTTTATCCTTCTGAATCTTCACAATCTACAGAGCTTATGTTCCAGGGACAACTTGGATACCAGTCTGATAAAATTAAACAACATTACAGTAAAAACAACATTTGCTTTAATAAATCCTGCTCTTTAACCAAAAACTCTAATTGTATTAGAAAATGGGGAACACTGATGCTAAAGTAGATTAGAAGAGCTAGGCAAGAGAATGCCAGGTTTTCCAGACCTCAGGGTACAAAAACGAACAGGCTTAAAATATTTTGCTGAAATAAAAATTACCTCAATCTGGTGTACATAAGGCAGTTTCAATTTTTCCAATACTGAATGCAAGATATTCTTGCATGACTTTTGCCTGTTGTGAGACAGCAGAGATACTGTCCCATCATACTGTGACACCAACTTACACTAACAAGTAAATACCTTATGCACAATGTCTTTCCATTTCTTGGAGCAATTATTTGAATAACAGTAGAGCAATCCTTCCACGCTCTTTCCTGGACTTAAATGCTAATCAAATCTTATCAAACAGACTGTCTAGCCAGACTGCCTGTGTTTGATTCCTACTGTGACTGATTAACTGTGATGTTGGACAAGTTGTTAAATATCTTTGTGCCCTGTTTTTCTATCTGTAAAATGGAACGCTGTACTTAGAGCTGTGGTCACACTCTGTGTCTTATCAGTTGGCCAAAGTAAAATGAATCACGAATGAATATTTTCCAGGGAGACTAGAGGTGCCAGCTTCCTCCAGGGGCTTATCCTTCATATTATCAAGAAGCTACAAAAATGATTACTTATGTCCAAAAGGTCAGTCCTAGTACTTCGCAACTACAATTCAGACAGTATTCCTTGGGATGAGAGGACTCCACCAGCAGTGTTCACACAATGGTAATTTTAGAAATGAAAGTCCTCTGCACCACTGTTGTGACTGCTGTCATTTCTCTCACCCCATGAAGCCCCTCTTAGCCACTCCTCATGTTCTGCTTGTGTTTGTTTAACATTCCCCTGTTCTGGCCTTGAAGAAGGGAATCTACTTTCCTCTCTACCACTCTGCCCCAAGATCTGTGGAATCTATAAGATGATCACTGCAGTGCAGGAACCCCAAAAGCTAACCAATCACTAATTTTAAATTACCAAATGGTCTATTTTGGCGTTTTCTTTATAAAAGTCTTCAATAAGCTGGAACAATTGGCCACTGTGTGAAAATACCCTCCTCCTAGTACGAAGTTCAGAAAAGTTGGCAAAAGGGCTATTAGGAGAGGCAGGAGGGGTGTTACCTGAGGAGAAGCACATAGTGGGGGCCAGGGGAGGCAGAGACAGAGGGTTGGTGCAAAGGAACTGCAAAGACCAAACTGTGATGTGAAAAGATCTGAGGAAAATTTCTCAAAACTTTTGTTATATCTCAACAAGTAATGTGTCAGAGAGCTAATAAAGATGAGGTTCAAATACACTAACACACGAATTTAGGAAAATTCTAAACCCAAATATAGAAGGGTTTCCACCACCATCTACCACCTCTTCAGGGTCTTTGTGCTCAAAGAATGCTTTAATAAAATTTAAAATAAAAGTCAGGGGTATTTTTTGCTGGGTGATTTTCCTGGTACTGATCCACCATAAACCTATATTTTTTCCTACCAAAACTATGGCTATTTTCTAGAAAACAGTTGTTCTTTCCAATACAGATTGTCAATAATCCTAGTGAGAAGAAACTGCATCACTACTGGGGGGTGAGTTGAATGCTAGTAGCCTTATTTGGCCATCCCAAAGACAGTGTGTCAAGAGGGCTCAATGGCCATGCTACACTATCCTGTCTGTCTCAGCCCTTGGGCAGCTTGCAAGGCCAGGGGTGGCTGGCATTCTTTGATGGTGGCCTTGTGGCTGCATCACTGCAATTTGTGCCTCCATGGTCCCATTACTTCCTCATCATGTCAAATCTCTCCTGTGTGCTTCTTATAAAGGCATTTGTCATTGGTTTTAGTGACCATCCAAACAATCCAGAATGATTACTTCATCTCAAGACCCTTAATTTAATCATGTACGCAAAGACTCTTTCTCCAAATAAGGTAACATCTACCTAGGAATTAAGGCATGGACATATCTGCTGGGGAGCCACAAATCAACCCATTTATGAGGCCAAGAGGCCTCTGGAGGAGTTGGGGTCAGAGAGGCCAAATAGCTTAAGGTGAACCTGGTAGAGGGGTTAGGAGAGAGGAGGAAGGGGGCCAGGTGGGATATTAGGAAGAAGATAGATCTGGACAGTGACCCCACATTTATAGCTTCCCATATATTGGATGTTTCTTTCTGTTTTCAGTTGATGTGCTGGCTGTATGATTTCTCCTCTGATGTGTAGGTAGGCGTGTCCTAAAATAGAGCTTTGTCATTATCTCAAATACTTGATATTTTAAAAATTCTATTGGATTAAAAATCTAGACTCATTAGCAAAGGAAATTTCAATGTTACAGTTGTCAGTGAGAAATAAAGAGATCGCTAATTTTTCAAATATAATTTAAACTGTTACAATATTTTAATGGTTTTAATACTTTAACACTTGCACCAAAAAAGTGTCTCATTGATGGTAATTATCAAGACTTTGCATCATTAATAAGACTTGAATAGGAAATTTATAGACACTTGAGTTATAAAATGTGACACAAAAATACCAGATTCTTTCACCAAAGCAAACTTCTTAAGTTTCTCATTTAAAAAACTATAAATATTTGTCATCTTTATATAGACAATATTTAATTTCTTCATTAACATGTTGTATTTTATTGTAATTAAATTAAAAAATATACATAATTTTTTCAACAAGTTCCATATAAATGTCTCCAAATTACCTCCCATTTTTCCCAATATAAAAAAAATTGGGAATAACTGGCATATGAGATAAGCATGAAAAAAGTGTGTGTGGGTTACATAAAACATTAGATAGATAGATAGATCATATATATATATATATATATATATGCATGCAGTAGCAGAAGAATTCAGGAAAGAATGAGCAAGGAAAACAAGAAGAGAACTATGACTGGATTTGCCTCAGAGCCAGCAGTGCCCTCGTGGAAATACAATGACTGTCAGCCTCAAAAGGAGAGTAGTCATAAGTGATCAGAAGACACCAGGAAACTGATCAAGAGAAGCAGGATATCAATTACATACGAAAATTCTTTCCAGTTCTCTAGCCAACAGAGATTGGTGGTCAAAAGAGAAATGGAAATCTAATAGTATGGCTATATTCACACAGTGGAATACATTAGCAGTGAGAGTTACAACCTAACAGCATAACATAATAATGTACATTCAGTATAATGCTGAGTGGAAGAAGCATAATGTCCTGAGCACGCTACGAAGGTACACACACAAGTTGTGTCTTTCCACAATGTCAGCTTCAAAGGGGCACCTGCACCCAAATGTTTGTTTTTTTTTTTAATGTTCCCAAATAATATTCATCTGAAATGTCTCTGCCTCTTTTTGTCTTTGTTTCTGTACCTGTCACTGTCACACATACACAAACACACATACCAACATACTCGTCGCTTTTCTACATCCATGTTGATACTACAAATATATATATATATATATACCATGGGGAAATTTGACCAAAACGTCAAAATTTACATCTAAGTATTATTTATGATAGTTAACTGATAGCAACCCAGCATTAGATAACAATCCAGCATCAGTACATTTCAATTTTTTTTTTTTTTGAGGACTTAGGAAATGTGGCAGTGGGAGGGAAGAAGGAAAGGGGACGAGTAGAGGAAAGAAAGGAAGGTTTAAGGGAAGGCTAGAGTGTTAGAAATGAGAAGTGGTTAGAAGAAAAAGGATATTTTTGATGGAAGTCATGCAACAGAAAGTCTGTTATGGAAGCATTGGGTTCACAATTTAGTGCTTATTTTTCAGTGTACTTTTTGTTCATTTATTCAGTTTATTTAGCTAGCTCACAAAATTTCGCCATTCTTTTCAGGCTGTTGGATAAAGAACAGGCAGAAAGATAACCAGGAAACAGTCCAAGAGTTTATATTGTTGGTTACAGCAGTACCCCTGTAACAATTTTTTAAAGAACTAGAAGTATGTAGGCCAGTGGTTTCTTCAAAAGAAAGCAGTCTTCACATTCCAGAAACTCACAGGGAGGTCACTGAAAAGAACAAGCCGTGCACACAGAAACATGCCCCAGAGAATCAGTCATTCTCTGAGATCCCCTACATTCTGGAATTATTAGATTTGCTTAAGAATAGCTGAGGTGATAGTGATGTCCCTGGTAAAGAGTGAGAGTAAAACCTGACAAGGTCATTCACCTTAGGGGCTGGACTAAGAGTATGCCTAGCCAATTGGTTCATGGCCATATTTTTATTTAATGTAGCTGGCTCCTCAGTGGATGAGATTGAGGACCCCACAGCTAAAGAATCAGCAGATGGAGAAACCATGTTAAGAAAGAAAACAACAGGAACAATAACCTTGAATACCAGGGGCTAATATAGGATTTGGCTGTGCTCCAACAGGATGCCAAAGAGTTGGCATGGCACTTGGTGGTGAAGTTGACTGGACCTGGAAACCACAGTCCTGGACTCCAGTTTGCACCCAGTGTAAGACACTTTTATAAAGCCTATCCTAACTTTTCTTATCTGTAAAATGAGCAAATTTTTATGCAATGGGTTATAAGACTTCCTCTCACCTAGTACTCTATTATATCACAGCACAAAGCTGTGCTCCGAGGTATGGCTCAAGGAGACAGCCTTGAAGTCAAGCAGAGGAGCAGAATGGATTCCTTGGCCTCTTAAGCCTCCTATCTCAGTCTCTGTTGATATATGTACATATATAATATATATATATATATTTTTTTAATTTTATTTATTTTGTAAGACTTTATTTATTTCTTTCTCAGAGACAGAGAGTAGGGAGCAGTGATAGGCAGAGAGTGAAGCAGGCTCTCTGCTAACCAAGGAGCCTGATGCAGGACTCGATCCCAGGACCCTGAGATCATGACCTGAGCCAAAGGCATCCCTGTTGAGAACTATGAAATCAAGAATCTGTAGTAATGGAGGAATAAACTGGAAGCATTCTTTCTTTATAAAAGAGTGGTCCAGGCTATGATATTTGAGGGAGGTGAATAAAAAGGAAAACAAAAATGTAGGGAAAAGAGGAATGATAACACAAATACAGTACTTAAGAAATGTTGCAGATAAAATTGCCCGAGAACCATTGTTCCAATGACTGTGTTGTATTCTCCAGATTGTTGTTAGTTTAGCTTGTTTTGTTTTTTGTTTCCTTAGAATCTGTGTGTTTTAGAAATTAGAAGGTAATGGCTGTCCAAATGAAAATTGAGAGTAAGTACTTCCGTTCTTATTAGTGAACCTCCTTCCCCTCCTTTAAATCTCAGTAGTTTTTCAAAACTTAGTTTCACAAAACCATTCAAGGGGCTCCTGGGTGGCTCAGTCAGTTAAGTGTCTGCCTTCAGCTAAGAATCCCAAGGTCTTGGAATCAAGCTCCACATCCAGCTCCCTGCTCAGGAGGGAGTCTGCTTCTCCCTCCCTCTGCTCCTCCTCTCACGAATGATATCTCTGTTTCTCTCTCTCTCAAATAAGTAAAATCTTTAAAAAAAAAAAAAAAGGTGCTATCAATAAATAAGATCTGATGATCTAATGTGTAACATAATTACTACAGTTGATAACAATGTATTGTGTAATTGAAATATGCTACAACAGAACTTAAATGGTCTCACCACTTAAAGAAATAGATACGTGAGGTGATAGATACATTAATTAGCTAGGTTAGAGGAATTCTTTCACAATGCATATGTTTATCAAATCACCACGATGTACACTAAATGTTTTATGATTTTATTTATATCTCAGTAAAAGTGGAAAAAAATTTGAGCTCAAATAGGCTTTTCCAGAACTCATGGACTCTATATTCCCTGCATTCTCCTATACTGGAAAATTTGCCAGTGACTTTTATAAACGAATGATGTTTTGGCAAATTATAATATTTCTGGTTAAAATCTCTAATATCATAACTCTGCAGTCATTATTCCTGTTTTCTGGCATCGGACGCTACTGCAGAGGACAAAAGCTATTTCAATCCCAGCTCTTATTGACTTCTTTTGCTTTCTAGGTATCCAAAGAATTATTTTCTTTTTCCTCAAACTTTAATTATTTCAATTATATATACCTATGTTGCTATGTATTGATTTTTTTTAATGATCTAAATTCTTTATTCTTCCTTCATTTCAGAGGAAATTTCCCCTACATTTTTATATAAAATTCTATTCCTTTTGTTGGCATTTCTACTTTAGGGACCTCTAGAATCCTCATAGTGAATTTTATTTGTTCACTTTATCATCATTTCTATGACTTTTAAATCCCTATGGGCATTGAGGTTATCTAAATTTTTCCTATGTACAAGAATTTATATTTCCAGCCATATGTATTTTGTATTTTGTTATTTCCACTTTATTAAACAGTAGTGTTGGTATTAACATTTTGCTTACTTAGTAACCACCCTCTTGATATCATCCTATTGTTATATTTCACATTTATTTTCAAATTCACAATTTTACGAGTTTTTTGTTTTGGGTTTTTTTTTTTTAAGATTTATTTATTTATTTATTTGAGAGAGAGAGAGAGAGAGAGAGAGCAGTGGGTAGGGGCAGAGGGAGAGAGAAAATCCCAGGCGGACTTCCCGCTGAGCACAGAGCCTTATGCAAGGCTTGATCTCACATCCTGAGGTTCGATCCCATGACCCATGAATGAGATCATGACCAGAGCCAAAATCATGAGTCAGATGCTTAACCGACTGACCTACCTAGGCACCTCTTTTTTTGTTGTTTTTAATAAACTCAGAGCACTCACATTAGGTTGTCTTCTATTCTCTGGCATTTTCCTCCAGATGTAGTTCATCATTTTGTCTCTTCTAGGCCATGTCCACATTTACACATAACTCTATCTAGCTACTGATTGATGGATCATATTTCTACATCTTGTTCTTTCTTTTTTTTTTTTTTAAAGATTTTATTTATTTATTTGACAGACAGAGATCACAAGCAGGCAGAGAGGCAGGCTCCCTGTTGGGCAAAGAGCCTGATGAGGGGCTTGATCCCAGGACCCTGGGATCATGACCTGAGCTGAAAGCAGAGGCTTTAATCCCCTGAGCCACCCAGTTGCCCCCATCTTATTCCTTCTTAACATGACAATAGATATTGTGTGGTAAATCTACTTGAAAGCCACCCTCCCCATCTCTTGATATGACTTTAAGTCTAATTCTGAGATGTGAAATTCTCTATTTTCTGTATTTTGAGGCTATAGAGGTGGGGAAAGACAGTGTTCAAAGACACATATTTTATTTCCTTCTGAAATACTTTTAAAGAAACTGTAAGAAAGTTCACTTCACTCAGCCAGGGATCCATTCACTTCTTTAAACTTCCCCTTCTCTATCCATCTCAGCATCAATCCCTACAAACCAGCAGGTTCGTGGGACCCTTTTTGCCTTTGCTGAGATCATACAATGAGAGTTTATATACTCAAAACTATTTCCTATTATTTTTCTCTTGGCCTTCCAACAATGCCTGGTCAGGCCATTTCTCTTCCTGTGGAAGAAGTTGGTGAGAATGTCATTACATTGTGGATTCACACTATTAACAGAGGATTGCTTCTGCAGAACAGAAGTATGGCTAGAACTCTGTTCCACACCAGAATTCACTCATTCAACATATTTTTTTGAGTCAACTCTTTGCCAAATCCATTTTTTGGTTTATAGCTGTGAGCAAAATAGACCAAGTACCTATCCCATAAAGATTACCTTCTAGTGGGAATGAGACAACAATGAATAAATAACAAAACATACATAAGCCAGGTGATATAAGTATGATGAAGAAAAATGAAGCAAGCATAATAGAAAGTGACAGGGCTTAGTATTTTGGATAGGGTGGTCTGAAAGGACCTCTGGTAAGGTGACATATGACCTACAGACTTGAAAAAAGTAGAGAAATGAGCCATGCTATCCAAGGGAAGAGCTCTCCAGGCCAAGGAACTATAAATGCAAAGGCCCAGCACTAGGAAAAGTGATCGGCATGTTTGAAGAAGAATGAGGAGGCCATCAAGACTCGTAGGCAATGAGGTCAGAAAGATAGTGGAAGCCAGGATCTAGAGAAACCAGGAAAACATTTTAAGGACTTGGGCTTTTACACTGAAGAAGATGGAAAGCCACTGAAGGGTTTTGCATGGAGGATTGACATGATGTTTTGAAAGAAGCTTTCTGTCTCTCCCTAGCTTCCTCTAAGGTAACTACTTTTCAAATTTATGGAGAGAAGGAGTAGAAATTTTCTTGTGAAGCTGCTGCTGAATTTTAACTTTCTTTTTTTTTTTTTCTTGGTTACATGTTGGGAGGAGAGGCTGTGAACCCACTTCATTCTACCTCTGCAGTCCAGATCAAAGTTTGTTCCCACTGTGCTCTGGTGGTTTGGAGGAAGGGTCTCATTCACACTCACTTGCCACAACACACAGGAAACTGTACCCTGAGGCAATCTGGGAACAGCACAGTGAGCCCATTTGCCTGCTCTAGCCTCAAATGAACCTCCTGTGTAATTAGGCAGCATGTGCCTGTGCACTAGTACTTTATAGTTCTTTTTTATAAATACATGACTCATAACAGTATTGTTCTTTGTTTAGCCTTCATCTTTGTCAGAGTTTGAAGTGTTTGTAAAAAAAAAAAAAAGTTGTAGCTTTATTTTTCCAGATTGCCATCTTTTTTTTTTTTTTAAGATTTTATTTATTTATTTGACAGGCAGAGATCACAAGTAGGCAGAGAGGCAGGCAGAGAGAGAGGAAGAAACAGGCTCCCTGCTGAGCAGAGAGCCCGATGTGGGGCTCGATCCCAGGATCCTGGGATCATGACCTGAGCCAAAGGCAGCGGCTTTAACCCACTGAGCCACCCAGGCGCCCCCAGATTGCCATCTTAAATCAAGAATTTTCAAAAACATAACAATGGGGTGTGCCTGGGGGCTCAGTTGGTTAAGCATCTGCTTTTGGCCCAGGTCATGATCTGAGGATGGAGCCCGTGATGGAGCCCGGTACAGGGCTCCTCACTTAGCAGGGAATCTGCTTGTCCTTCTGCCACTCCCCCTGCTCATGTGCTCACTCATGTTCTCTCTCTCTCTCTCCTTCAAATAAGTAAGTAAAATCTTTTAGAAAATGAAAACATAAAGCCATAATTATGACCCCAAATTTCTTAGGAAAAAGGTTGCTAACTTATAAGAATAATGTTACATTTGCATGAAGGAAATGTTATTAACCCACTAAGATAATATATCATCTCTGATACCAAAGGTAAAACAAGACTTCTTGAATATCTGAAGGAGAGGATTTCTGATAAAGAATTCACCATATCTTGTTTTTTTTTTAACTGGAATATCTCAAATTTAGTTGTTGTGTTTAAAGGAGCACCAAATTCTCTTCATGCAAAAGTCTAGGTCTTGGGCCTGAAGTTTACTGTCTTTGAGTAAATGGAAATAACTGTCTGGGCACAGTAGAAACAATAGCACTAGATTTATTAAACTTTTGTTCAAGATGTAAATTATGCAAAGTTTTATGGGTTATCTATAGAGTAGTGAGCAAAACCAGTTAAGTGTTAAGGGAGTAAGAAGTTAACTTTGAATCTACACGTATTTTAAATAAAACTTTTTTAGCTATGGTAAGGACAACTTGAATTTTTAAAGGACAGACATTGGAAAAAATGCTAGGCTTGATTCTATGACCCTGAGATCATGACCTGAGCCAAAACCAAGAGTCAGATGCTTAACTGACTATGCCATCCATACACCCCACACTGTGTCTACATTTAAAAGAAAGTGTCATTATTATTGAAAACATTTTTGTGATGAGTAAATGAAGTCCCCCAAATAAAAATGAATCATTCTATGAAATACCTCTATTTGAGGTGCTTTCTTCTCTGAGCAAGCAAAGCCCATCTAGGACCTTTGTTTAAGATTATAAAACAACAAATAAGCACTAAAAATACATGCAAAACAAAAACAGAAAAACAAAAGATAGCCAATATTTTTGTCTCTATGTTTCCTCTATCCATTTTATTTTATTTTTTAAGATTTCTTTACTTTTTTGAGGGACAGCATGCCTGCACATGCACCAGTGATGGGAGGGGTAGAGGGCAAGAGTCTCAAGCAGCAGCCCATGGGACTCCAGCTCACAACACATTAGATCATAACCTCAGCCAAAATCATGAGCTGGTCACTTAACTGATTCCGCCACCCAGGTGCCCCAGTCCATTTAAAATAAAAGCTTGGAGAAAAAAGGTGTTATAGCCATAGGAAACTAACTAATATTCTTATAACTTAATATTTCTTGAGGTTTCTACCAAGAACTATTACAAACATCTCTATGAGAAGTTTTATGTCATGTGTCTAAGGGCTCACACATTTCCCTCTGCAACTGTAAACTCCCCAATCCCATATACACTTTAGTATAAAGTAAGCCAAACATAATGAAGTTAGGAACCTATTGTACTAACTACAGATACACAAGCATGTGTCAGGCTCACCAAGTCATGAGCAGGAAATGTCTAATAAAGTAAGTTCAAAATACAAACATTTCACCCTCAGATTCTCCTAACTTTTAGTTCAGTCTTCTTCTGTGAACCAATATTACCACATAAATATGCTAATGTATGCTTGATTATATTATTCCTTACAAGCCTAGATATCAAAGCTTATGTACGTTTAGAAAAAAAACAAATCCTTGTGAAAGGTAGTCACTACTAATTAATTAGTTAGTTAATGGTCAATTGATTTTGATTTTCTTTGCTTAATAATAAAATTATTTAATAATTTCAATTTGTCTTCTTTTTAATTATTTTTATTAACATATAATGTATTATTTGCCCCAGGGGTACAGGTCTGTGAATCGTCAGGCTTACACATTTCACAGTACTAACCATAGCACATACCCTTCCCAATGTCCATAACCCAACCACCCTACCCTTAACCCCATCCCCCGCCCTGCCTCTCAAATTCTTCATATCAGAAAGATCATCAATTTGCCTATAGTTACAACTCTATCCCAGAGATCTTTATATGTAATGATTTCATTAATACTATTTTCTAAGTAACTATAAATTTTTATTTCCTTCATGGTTCAACAGTTACGGAGAAAAACAACTTTAAGTGTATGAGTGGTTGACCTTTTTAATATTTCTATATAATGACTTTCTAGTTTTATTGCATTATTGTCAGATATTATGACCCATACAATGCCTTATAATTCCCATGGTTTGAAAGGTGGATATTTATTCTCTGGGTCTGTAGGGTACAGTTTGATTCAGTCTTTTAAACTAACATAATCCTTTTATTCAGGTCCCATATATTATTATGTATTACAACTTAAAGTATCTGTTTCAACTGAGGTCCTAAAGGCTAAGAACAATAGATTAGGTGCTGAGAGTTCTAGCATCCCAAATCAAGGGACTGGATGACCCAGATGATATATTCCAAGAGACTATAAACCAATTCTCCCAACATTAGCAGGTCACAGTGGATTACTGCACAATCATGAAGATTAAACTTCAAGCCCCCTCACTTGCACAGGTGTCTCCCCAGAAATGAAAAATGTCCATTAAAAGAGTACTTAATATTAACTCACTGTACCAGAAAACTGGAAATCTTACAGCTCATATGTGAAACAGCTCATATATGAAAGAAACTTAATGGTTTTCCCACATTTTATAAGAATTCTAAAAATGTATATGGCAGTTGCAATAAAGAAGCATAAAGGTGGAAGGAACTTCTAAACTAATAATAAAAGAAATTTTAATTAGCCATGACAAAGCAGAAATTGAAATTCCTTTCTAATATATCTATTGAAAATGGCATTTCTAAATCATTGGCATATGAAGAGGAGATTGAATAATATGCAGTCAAAAATCATAGGGAAAAAGGTATTTCAGAGGTGCAGGAGTCATGGCATAAAATAGCATTAAACGCTATTTTTTAATTCTGTGAAGTTTAGAGTGCTTGTAAGCTTTTTAAAATTTGTCATTAGTTCTGATTTCTTTTCACCTTCTTAGCAAATATTCATGTTCATTCCTAATTTCACATTTGTTCTTTTGTATTCTTTTTTTAAACATCCCTGAAAAACTGAATCAGCTTCAGACCCCATGAAAGTCAGATCACACACCTTCTGTGATTGTAGACCTTCAGTGATTAAAGAATGAAAAATGAAGTATTGAATAGTTTAAAGAGAAGTTTCATTTGTAACCCCTCACCTCAAGCCAAATAACCACAAGGCAAGGATGCCTGACAAGAGCCAGGTAGTTCCCTGGGAAGGAGCATACTTGAGAAGTTTTAAAAGGGCTCTCATATAAGACAACAGCCTGAAGATACAAAAGGACCCCAACACGGAGAGACTATGTGTCATGGACTGCCCTTTGCTCTGCCCCACCTCTCACAGAGAAAGCTTTACCTCAAATGAAATTTGGAGTTCTGATTATTACCTTGGACTGGACATTCTCACTACTGAATTGTGATTGTCCTTGTGGCTCAGTGACCCACCTGAGACATCATTCAACAGTGAGGCAAAGCTTATTAACTGAGCCTGAACTTGAAGAAACTATGGTAAAAAAAATAATGTTGTTTAGTATTACACACTAATAAGCCCAATTTACTCAAGAAATGTTACATCCATTTACCTTTAACCATCTTAATCTACCAAGGACTTAGAAATTTGTGTAAAACCCTGCCTTGTTTTTTTTATCTTTAGAGCTTCTTTTCTATTTTTAACCAATTAAAAAAAAAGTATTTCAAGGCTATGTTACCTAAACATAAAGGCTTAACCTCAACAAACATGTCAATATAAATCATCCAGTCCTTGCTTCCTTTCTTTTTTTTCTTTTTTCCCCCTTTTCTTTTCTTATCTTTTTTTTTTTTTTTAATTCAAGCGTCTAACTAAATTTAGCTTTGAGAAAAGAAGATGCAGCTTGTATAATTCTACTTTTTGGAATTAAAAAGTTTTCTTTGTTACCTTAAAAAGGATCTTAGGCATTTTTATAAGTGTTACATGGTGTTGAAAGAAATTTATATTCTCTGGTTTAAAAAAGTAAGTTTTTTTACATACCTAATTTATATCTATAGCCAAATATAAGATAAAAGGATTTTCTCCCACCATTATCCAGCAGAAAAGAGAAAGTACCTTCCTTATATTTGAATCCCCTAGCAAGTTCCAAAAGGAGTAAAAGAAACAGTGTGAAATTCCTTATGTTTGGCATTGGAAGCGGCACATCTGATTTTTTCCAGATCTTATGAGCCCATCTATGTACACAAAGAAATGGAGATAGCAGAGTTGTTCAAATGATGACCCTAGGTACCCTCTTGAGATCCCCTGCAACATCTTGGAACTTTTTAAAATTCAGGTTAGACTAGGAATGTGATCAGCAAGGCAGTCAAGGATTCTGGGAGAAGATCAGACATTATGTCAGATATACTAGAGAACCAGATGTGGGAGTACAAAAAATAGCATTTTAAAGGCAGGATTTATGTGAATTAAAAATGTTTGTATCTTTTGGGCTATCAGCTCCACTTATATATCTATTCTGGAAAAAAATTTTACACGTGCATCAAAATATGGCATTGTCCTCTTCCAAATTTGTTAAGAGGATAGATTTCATGTTGTGTTCTTAAAGCAAAAATCCCACAAGGACACATGGGAACTCTGAGAGGTGCTGCATGTGTCTATTATCATGATTATAGTGATGGTTACCATGACTGAATGTTCTATTTCATTGAATTATATACATTAAATATGTATAGCTTTTTGCATATCAATTATACCTCAATAAAGGTGTTTTTTAAAAAAGACTTGAGGGGTTCCTGGGTGGCTCACTTTGTTACACGTCAAACTCTTGGTTTCGGCTCAGGTGATGGTCTCAGGGTCATGAGATCAAGCCCAGCACAGGGCTGCACCCTCAGTGTGGAGGCTGCTTGGGATCTCTCTTTCTCTGTGTTCCTCCGCCCCTTTCCCTGCCTGTGCATACTCTCTTTCTGTCTCTCTCCCTTTCCCTCAAATAAATAAGTTAATTTTTTTAAAAAAGGGTTTGGGTCCACTTCACTTTTTTGAGACTTGTGGTACATAAAAATTAAATAAATGTCAAAACTGGTCACAAAAAAAAAAAGCATCAACAGGAACTTTTATGAAACATTATTTTAAGAGCAAAAAAGAGGTAATTATCGGACTACTAATCAATAGAGGATTAAATTATAATACACCTATACCATGATACTATGCAATAATTATAAGTAAAATTTATATGCTTACATGTAAGATCCACAAGACATTGTAGATTTTTTAAATAAACTTGTAAAAACAATATATAAAGTCTTATCCCATTTGTAAAAGTGTGTGTGACTTTGCATAAATCCCCAGAAAGGGCTTTGGAAGGATATGCAACAAACTATTAATAATATACTTTGGGAAAGCAAGGAGGGTTGGGGAGGGCTGAAGAAATGCTGAAGTTATAATTCTCAACTGATTAAATTTTACAATGAGAATACTCGTATGTATTAGTTGCATAAAAGACTGTAATAAAAATATGGAAATTTTCTTTCCTACAACCTGGAAGTTTGGGTTTTTGCAACCTACAGAGCCAAAAAATTAAATTGAATACAGAATGGATTATAAAGCTTTAAAATGTTCCATTTCCATTTTATTATATAATGCTAAAAACATTCTCTTTCTATAATTTTATGGTGAAATCTCTTTATCATTAACAAAGGTGCCAGATTATAGATGCTACAGGCAAATGAAGAAGTCATTAGATCAATATTTATAAATCAGCAAGCAGTTATTAAATATAAGCTATGCTTCCCATACTGTTTTAGACACAAATATCACCAAGCATCTCGGAATTTTAAAATGTAAAAATGTAGTAACATTATATGTGAACTACCATATAAATGCCAATAAATTAAACCACATCCCTTCTAGTCACCCAATATATGTGCTTTCAATATCATGATAATTGACTATTTGAATAATGGCAGTTAACTGGTGTGGTATTTGCCAGTCTTTAATAGTAAAATCAGAAAGCATTAATAAAAATACCACAATGAATATTTAATGCTGTCCCTATTTAAACATGAGGAACTGAGGGAAAAAGACTTCAAGTGTCTTCATCATGGCACTTAGGGGGGCTTAATAAAGTAGGAGATTTCCTATGAGAAGCCAGAAGAGCACAGAGCTGTGATTGGTGGGGAAGGAACTGAAGGGGACAGAAAACATCACAAGGTCCTTTCAATGTAGAATAAAATTCAAAGGAGGAATACTTGGAGACAAGAAAATGATGCTTATTTATCTTATGCTGGGACTAGGGCAAGAACTGTAGAGAATGAAATGTATCATTACGTGGACTAGGTAGGATATCTCCACCAAGTGACAAAACTAGCCTCCGATTTTGGGTGGAACTGAGAATTCTACAGGTTCTTATAAACTACTGACCGAAATCTAACTGTAGCTAAAATTCTTTTTTAAGTCTTCTAATCCAACTCAGAAACATTCTCATGTGACTTGTAATGCCATCTCATCTTATTTATTATTTTTAAGACATGTCTTCTGCTTTTTCTTTATTTCAGTTCATTGCTAAACTATCATTTAAGCCTTCTAGGTATCAAGGAATTTGTCAAGAGAAAGGAATAGATCGCTGTTTCCACACCACCAGACTGTGGGTAACGCAACAGGACGGGCAGTTATTGAACTCTGCATCCCTAGCCACCAGCACAGAGTCTGACTTCTTGCAGTTGCTCAATAAATATTTGCTGAATGATTCAGATGTCGAGCAGACCACCCCAGGGAAGCCAGGTGTCACGTTAACAGAAACAGACCAGATCAAGGGCAGAGGTGACTGGACCATCAGAGCAGGTGGTGAGAAAGAATTTCAGAATTATAAAATTCAACTGCAAACATGACTTTAGTCCTTCTAAACCCATAATAGCAGGGTCCTAACTGGGACTAGATAGACTTCTATGCTTGGGTGTATTCTAAAGCAACTAGTAGAATAAAGTTGTTTACCTCAATACAACAGAATAGATCAAAACCCAAAAGGTTTTATGGTGCTTGAAATCTTTTTAGAAGAGTCTGGAAGCAGGACTGAGGATGGCACAGTTCACTCTCTTCATTTAGACAAGTGCCTCACACCTTCACCCTCTGTTGCTCCCATCATGGAGCATCCAAGATGGGGGGGGGTCTTTTTTTTTGATGGGGGATGTACTGAGACTGCATGGGCCAGTTAGAGATAAATGATGTTTATCTCTAATTAGAGATCAAATACACCATTCTATAGGAAGCTTTTCCTCCAACCCCTAGCACCACGAGGTAGATATCACCCTTTGATTTGTGAAAGACTCAACATGAATGGTAGAGATAGAGGTTTTCTTTTCAAAATCTTTACTGGTTGACTAGTCTCATTTAAATGCATGAAAAGGAAGTGAGTCAGGGAAACAAGGGAAACCACGGTTAAGTCACTCAGCCTCAGTCCTCACATATTTTACTTTAACTTAAATTCATCCAATGGTCTCCTTAACATTATTTCAAGAACCACCATTTCTCTCTATCTCTGTGCTGACAAGAAAAAAATTGTCCTTCGTAAAGATACAGGAAATGAGTACACATTTTTTAAAAGTCCGATATTCACAAGTATTTAAGCATAAAATTAAATTGAAAAAATTTTTTTTAAATCTCTGATTTTCTGAGTGTCCCTTTAAGGATTTTGATTAATGGCTTATTATGAAGGACACAGGTTGGAGTAACATGTTATCTTTCATTACATGGAGTCAAGTAATGTTTTAATTTATCGGAGCACCAAATTTCATTCTGAAAACGAACGTGATTTCTTGGGCGCCTCACACTTTTCCTTTTAGAAACCTCTGCTTTTTCTAAGTTACATATTTGGCTCCCATGTTACTCTTATCTCTTCTATCTCCGGATTTGGCTCTAACACAACTATTGCAGCTGGCCCATGGACTGCCCCCGCCTGGCAAGAACCTGTGGAATTTTGAATTCACGCTTTAGGAAAATTTCATTTTCTCCTCCTATTAATTGTGAAATCAAATTCAAAATATTTCCCAGCTCCAGGGTGGGATGTTCTCATTCTCCCTACATTCTCTTTCCTTATCCCACTATTATAGAATTTAAACTACAAATGCTATGAACTCCCTCAGTATATGCTGGTTTGACATACATTAACATATATCCTTTCAAACTAACATTGACATGGAGTATCTGCCAATGTACTTGAGTAATTTTTTAAATAATAATATAAATACTCATCACTGAACTTCTATGATCTGTAAAGCAGTATTATAGTGGATACCTATAAAGTTGAATTTGTGCCCATATGAATTTTCTCATAATCTGGTCCAACTTCATAAATGGATAAAATCTAGCTTCCTTTTCACCTAGTTTCATACTATTCTTTTGGTTTATAAGGACCCTACATTAAGAACACACTCTCAAATTAGAACCAGTCTATTTCATGAGAAAATAGAAGACTCATACCTCTATTTTTTGCCTCAAAGGTTTTAATTCACCTAATTACTTCTAGGGATGCATCTGAGTAAATCACATGCCTCAGTCCTAGGTGCAGAGGAGAATGGTTAATATAATTATGGCTTCCCACAATATTGAAAGGATATTCAAAAACATAAAGTCAGCCACAGATACAAAATGTGCCCATCAACTATGCTTTGCTGTTCAATGTAAACACCTATACCCTTCTTTTTCATTTAAACTTTCAACACTATTTTCTCACCCAACGTTATGCCATTGTTTATCATTTGAATACAATATTCTCAGTCTATGAGATAACCCAAAGCTCATTAACTATTATATTTGATTTCAAGTCAGGATGCCTCAGAAATATTCATTCCCCCTCCAGCTCCACCATGATCCTATCTTAACATGTTGTAAGCTATACACTAAATACTGAGGTCACCTACTGCCAACCCTTCTGCATATAAAGAAGTATATGCAATGGAAGTGATGGAAGTGGGGTGGGGGGTGGTGGGAATAAAGAGCAAATAGTTAGAGGTCCATATTGGAAACCTAACTATTGCAATACAGGTTTATCCCCCCCCCACTCCCATATTTCTATTTGTACTTCTTTATTCCTATGTAGTAAAATGTACTGGGAAAATATCAGCCTGGGGTGCCTGGATGGCTCAGTCTATTAAGTGTCTGCCTTCGGCTCAGGTCTCCTGGGATCAAGCCTCTGCATCTGGCTTCTTGCTCAGTGGGAGCCTGCTTCTCTCTCTCCCTCTGCCTGTCATTTCCCCTATTTGTGTTCTCTCTCTCTGTCAGCTAAATAAATAAAAATCTTGAAGGAAGGAAGGAGGGAAAAAAGGAAGGAAGGAAGGAAAGAAGGGGGGAAGGGAGGAAGGGAGGAAGGGGAAGGAAGAAAATATCAGCCTGTCTTGGGTTTTCTGAGTGGAAGCAACTGAAAGGGCTTCTGTGTACCAGAGCCAGGGTGGTAAAAAGTCAGGAGGTAAGAGTGGCAGCAGCAATCCATGGACTAGACTCCAGAGATGGAGACACTGACAAAGAGGCAGAGGCTGTTTGTACATCTGGAACCCTTTCTACTCAAATCTTAGAAAGAACTGCTTTGTTTCAATTACAGAGGCCAGCACCTATAAAAGGAGATGAATTTCTTTAATGTTTGTCAGAAACAATTCAGATATGTACAAAGGTGAATTCAAAAGTCACTGGGGAACTATTTGCAGAAAGGAAAGCAAGACAAAAGGTTTACTTGGGTCAGTATCATGTTCAGATTTGATAAAACATGCTGATTTATTGATGTTTACAAACTTTGTTGAAATGAAATACGCATACAGGAAAGAGCATATGTAACAATGAAGAACTCCATGAATTTTTTCAAAATGAATGCACATGAAACTACCTCTCTTTTAATCTAGGCCCTTCAGAATTCATTCCCTAAACTTTTGCCATCACAAATTAATAAAGTGTTTATAGTTATCTGGTATATAAATTTTCCCCTCTCTGATTTATTGGAAAGTGGCCCCTTGAGATATGCTGGTGTCGGACTCGAGTTATACTGAAAGCAATGAGAGGAGGTACAGGTACGCATGAGGAAAAATGACTGTAATTACTTACTTAGACTGTAAGTTAAACTGACTTCATAACTTAGTGACCCTCAGGATAAAATTTTATATCTTATTGTCAGCAACAACTGTTCCATTATTAAAAAATGTAAAAAATAATTTCATATCATCAAAGAAATTATCTACCCTTGAATGCATCAAGACAAGAATTTTGAATATTGAGCATATTTTTTAATGTCTGTAAGTTCTCCAGTGCACTTAGAAACAACCAGCCTATGCCACAATCCTTGCATTTCTCATACATATCCTACTATGCCAGATCAGCAAACATTTATTTCCTAAAGCCTGTCTTTAAGGTAATCACAGGTGAAGAATTAGTTAATTCTTTTGTTTTAACACTGCTTGCTATAGATGTAGAATCCCATTATCTGGTAACATTTTTATTCTCAAAGCCTTCTATGTAAGTAGGTCATATAATCTCAGTTTTCCATTTCCTTAAGGATGCTGGCTTCCTGCAAATTTTTCTGATGCCATTTATTATTTGGTCAGAGTACTAAGCACAACCAACTTGGCCTACTTTGAATAGTAAAGAAAATGATATTGGGTCATCACAAGATTTTTGAGGGTCAGAGACTTAATGTGAAAAGCCATCTAGCCTGAAACAAGATCTAATCATGATACTCTTGCTACATCTGTACTGCAACACCACAACCTATACAAAAACTGCAACTTTCCATGTTGATAATTGGGGCTCAATAAGGGAACCTCATCACTGCTGTACATAAACTGTCGGATACCAGCACCACCACACTCAAAAGGACACTTTCTTGAATACCTAATGATTCATGTTCCCAGTCAAACTCAGGCCCTTGATGGGTGGAAGCCTTGTCATATACACATGTCCTAACTACAAAGAATGCTGGAGAAAGTTTCTGCCTTTGACACTTCATATTTTGTTGAGAATTTCACCAAATAAAAAAAGGGTGTTTAATTAACAATCATTGGGTGGTATTTTAATCACCTACGACTCACTCTATTGGTAAGGGAGAGATTTCTGCCTATAGTTACAGGGACGACTGAACACCAGTACCCAACACTGGACCCATGAGATCAACCGCAGTTTACTAATCATATATACTCACAGCTTGGGAGAGGGGAACTCCACGTGCCACACAAGTCTACATGGGGGGTACACTCAGGAGCGGCGTGAATAAGCAAGGACACTGGCAGGCAGGCTTTGTAGTATCAAGAGGGCAGAGTGACTCCTAGTTCCAGCAGAAGGACGGGATTGGCTTATTTGAATGATCCCTGAGCAAAGAAATGAAGCCCACTATTTAGGGATAAGCAGGAACTGTGCCTAGTGGTAAGAAGGATTGCTAATCCATGATAAGCCTGGTAGGGGACCTTATCTACAAAAGCAAAATGGCAAGGGCAACTTGCAGCTATACCGGTCACTCGAGATCCTTCTCATTTTACCAGATGTCAAGATCTCACATAATACTGAGCCTTAATTTCAAGTCTGACACCACAGATGGCTACATATAGGACAAATGCGTACCACAATATATATTATTTTAAGCAATGAAAAATATTTTAAACAAAATTTTCATATTGAATATGTAATCCGATAAGCCATTTTTGATTTTACATTATTATTACCTTTTAAAAAATTTTTATTTAGCAATCTCTGCACCTAACATGGGGCTCAAACTCATGATCCTGAAATCAAGCATTGCATCCTCTACTGACTGAGCCAGCCAGGTGCCCCAAACAATTTCAAATGTCAAATAATTCTTAAAATACTATTTTAAATGCATACATAATCATTTTTAAGGCATTATCTCTTTCATCCTATAGGAAAGGAAAGGTTGTACAAGAATTTTTCTGAAACAAATTATTTTTTATCCTATATGATCTTTTCCCTAGCTTATTTCTAACTTTTCACAGTTTTGAATCATGTTATGATTCTTCTTGGGACAGGTCTTTATTATTAAAATTTTGTTCCAGCTATATTGAGATATAATTGATATATGACATTGTGGAAGTTTAAGGTATGTAATTGATATGTGATATTGTGGAAGTTTAAGGTATACAACAAATTGATATTCATACACTTATATAGTGCAAAATGATTATAGCCATAGTGTTAGCTAACACCTCCATCACAAAACATAATTACCTTTTTTTTTTTTTGAGAGAGAGAGAGTGCCCATGAGCTGGGGCAAGGGGTTGAGAGAGAGAATCCTAACTGTGGAGCCTGATACGGGGCTTGATCTCATAACCCTGAAATCATGACCTGAGCTGAAATCAAGAGTCAGACACTTAACTGACTGAACCATCCAAGCATCCATTTTCATTTCATTTTTGTAATAAGAACATTTAAGAACTATTCTCCTAGCAACTTTCAAGTACAGATGGTCCTGATTACAATGGGTTGACTTACGATTTTTCCACTTTATAATGGTGCAAAAGTAATACAGATTCAGTAGAAACTGTACTTCTGATTTTGAATTTAGATCTTTTCCTGGGCTAGTGATTTGCAGTACAATACTTTCTGGTGATGCTGGGCAGTGGTAGTGAGCCACAACTTCTGGTCAGCCACACAGTTAACAAGGTAAACAACAGATACATTTATGACCATTCTGTGCTCATGCAACCATCCTGTTTTTCACTTTCAGTGCAGTATTTAATAAATTACATATGTTATTCAACACTTTTTTACACAATAGGCTTCAGGTTAGCTGATTTTGTTAAAATAATAGGTGAATATAAGTAGGCTAGGCTAAGCTATGATGTTTGGTACGTTAGTTTTGTTAAATGCATTTTTGACTTATGATAGTTTCAACTTATGATGAGCTTATTGGTTATTCTTACATAAATCCATTGTTAAGTTGAGAAAGATCTCCATATAATATAGTTTATTAACTATAATCACTGTGCTATGTATTATATCTCCAGAACTTACTTATTTTTCTGACTGGATTTGTACCCTTTGCCCAAATCTCTCTGTCTTCCCCACCCCCAGCCCAAGGTATCCACCATTCTATTCTCTGTCTCTATGAGTTCAGCCATGTTAGAGTCCACATATAAGTGATATAACCCAAAATTTGTTGCTCTCTGACTTATTTCATTTAACATAATGTTCTCAAGATTCATTGATACTGTGGCAAATGGCAAGATTTTTTTTTCCTCTTGGCCGAATAATACCCCATCACATACATTAACCACATCTTCTTTATCCACTCACCCATTTACAGAGATTTAGGTTGTTCCATGTTGTGGCTATTATGAATAATGCTACAATGAACATGAGAGCATAGACATCTCTTTGAGATCCTGGGTATTCATTTCCTATGGATACATACCCAGGAGAGGGATTACTCGATCATCTGGGAGTTCTAATTTTAAATTTTTTTTAAGATTTTATTTATTTATTTGACAGAGATCACAAGTAGTCAGAGAGGCAGGCAGAGAGAGGGGAAGGGAAGCAGACTCCCTGCTGAGCAGGGAGCCCTATGCAGGGCTCGATCCCAGGACCCTGGAATCATGACCTGAGCTGAATGCAGAGGCTTTAAGCCACTGAGCCACCCAGGCGCCCCATCTAATTTTAATTTTTTGAAGAACTTCCATGACTGTTTTCCATAGTGGATGCACCAATTTACATTTTGGGCCAAATTTTTAGAAATGTAGTGAATGTGTCTAAGGATGAAATAGTTTGAGATTCATAATATGTTAAATTCATTAATGTTCAATCTTTTGGAAATATATTTTATAAAAGCAAGAAGAATTAATTAGTAGAACTGGCTTAAACTACTAAGACTTCATTCATCAGAATAATATTTTGAAGATCACTATTTCCAAATAAATGTGGCTCTTCCATTTTTAAATGGATGTCCTTTCTTCAGGTGTTAGATGTACCACTTCTCGAAGCTTCATTAAAATTTTCACTGTTTTTATGCTTTGTGACTCAGTATTTCTCAGAACACAATTATTAAGAGGCTTGAAGAGAAAAGACTATTAAAAAGTTAAAGAAATAGGTTTATTTTAGTAAGAGGAGAAAGATCCAATGTGAATGTTTACATGTATGACAGGTTATTTTATAGGGAATGAAAGCAGCTGTTTTCTTTTTCCACTGATGTAAAAAATTAAGTGATAAACTTTCCTTTAAAGTGTGTGTTTGACTTAGAGAAACGTTGACCAGAGAATCTTACCAAAGGAGATTAGAGAATTTCTTTTTTAGGTATTTTGAAAGAGTAGACAATGATATAGCTTGACTTGGACTAGAACGCCCTTTCTGAAATACAACCACAGATATTAGCTTCATTTATGGTAGAGAATCAGATAAGCTTACTCTTTGAATTCATTCAGCAAACTTTTATGGGGTCTCACGTTGTACCAGGCACTGGGGATTCAACTTCCAGTTCTCAGTCTGCATGCAAACAGACATGCAACGTGGTAAGTGGTTTGCTAGAGAAAGAGAACGGCTGGTCAGTAATCACAACCACTTTTCATGGGTTCTTTCAATGTGCCGGGGTTTGTGTGCATTATATCATTTACTGTTCACAACCATATGGAATGCATACTATCATTTGCCAGATTTTATTGATAAAGAAACTGGACTAGAAGAGGTTAAATAACATGCCCAAGATTGTGCAGACAACAAATTGCAGAGATTATTTTCAAATATGGTGTGACTTTACAGCTCCAGTTCTTAAACTCTGGGTCAGCCAGTCTGAATCTGAGAGGAGGCAATGTAAGGCTGATGGGTAAGTGGAAATTGAAAGAGTTGAAGAAAGCCTTCTGGAGGAGATGCCATTACACTGAATACTGAATGAGTAGAAGTTAAATACCTCCATAGGAGTGGTGGCGGTGAAAGGGCAGGAGGTTGAGGGGTGGGAAGTGGACGATGGTAGGCGGGTAGAGTGGTGACAGGTGGAGAATGGGAAATGGAGAAAGGTGAGAAGGAGGAGAAGATCTGCTTGTCAAAGCAGCTACGAAAGGACTGGATTTTTCACTCGATATTTTAAAGACTGTCATTCTAAAGCCCTCATCAGGTGCTTTTATAATGAAAGCAGGGTTTCTGATCAGGAGTGCTCAATTTTGAGTAAGAAAAGGTAAGGAGTTACATTTTCTTTCTTTATCCAAATAAAAATATTATTTCAGCAGAGATTTGCATTGCTGTTGCTCTACTTGTCTTTGATCAAGCCATTTTCAGCTCCCATTATTTGTCCCTTCTTTCCCTCTGGCCTCTAGCTTTCTTATAACTAAACTTTCAGATTTTCCTCCTTTTTTCTGAAAGGAAGCTCTCGCCTTCCCATAGAACATTCTCCACTCTGTCCCACTGGGACACATAGCTTCATGGTATCTCATATACCCTATTGTGATTGATCCTGGTTTATATCCTGAAATCAGTTATCCTTAGTCTGAAATTTGATTTTACTGCATAGCCTCACAGCATCTATGGCCATGTTTTCCTTTCAAATATCTGTAGTTACTCTTTTTTGGAAGGGAGAAGGAAGAGTGAAATGCATAATTCTTTTCTCCTCTCAGTCTTTTTTGATGTTAACTAGTACATCTGTTTAACTAGTGTAGCTTTATGCTCCCTCTATGCTGTTTTCTTTCATACATCTGCCTATCTGATATCATACATCACTATAAACAAATAAACATGAAGGGATTTAGTTTGTATTATTTTTCTGGTTTTGCTTCTTCTCAGGAGGATAAATTTTATTTATTTTTTTCTGAGGGATACTTAGATATACTTCTTACATCTCACATAATTTTGTTTCATAATCAACTATTGGAGCTTCATCAAGATCCAAAAATAACTCTTCCCTTTCCGACCTAAATTCAGAACCAATTGAGAGATAGAGGGTGAGTCAGACCAGCAGCCTCAAAAAAGTTGAATATAGGGCACCAGGGTGGCTCAGTGGGTTAAAACCTCTGCCTTTGGCACAGGTCATGATCTCAGGGTCCTGGGATGGAGCCCAGCATCGGGCTCTCTGCTTGGCAGGGAGCCTGCTTCCTCCTCTCTCTCTGCCTGCCTTTCTGCCTACTTGTGATCTCTCTCTGTCAAATAAATAAAATCTTTAAGAAAAAAAAAAAAGGTGAATATAAGAACTTGGCTTTAGATCTGTAGTCGTAAAGATCGTCCAACATTTAGACCCTGAATGAGCGCACTGGACCCAATGAGTCCAAGGCAGAGCTAGAGAATTGCAGACCTTCACCAGGCCATCCCCATAGGGCTGAGTCTGCCCTGAATTGCTCACCCCTCTGGGAAGGAATGAGTCAGGGTGGCTAGAACTGGGACTGACATATTCAACGAAGTTTCTCCACATGGAAAACAGGAAGCCAAGAGAAAAGGAGATTCCTATATGAAAGGATATGGAAAAAAGCCTGATTTACATTTGTCTCCTTGATAACATTACCTTCCATTTCCTTCATATTGGTCTTTTGTGTTTTATTTTAAATGGTGAATTGTCTTTTAAGTAATCACTTAGGTAATACTATTGAATATAATTATTTAAAACTTTCCTTGCTTCACATTTCTTAAATTGAGGTCCTTTCACTCTCCCCTTCAGGATATATCACTGTTCTATTGTAACTGTTATCCAGGAAAAATAATTGATATTTTTACAGCATAGTCTTTAATAATGCTCATATTTTAATATTTATAAAATGCATTTCCCTGAGTTGATTTTATCAGTGACTTCCAAAATAATTTCCTTTTACGAAGATATCAGAACAGTACACATAACTGTCCCCAAAGCATATCTGGAATAAAACAGCTTGGGACCATGAGTCAGAAAAGGTGTGTAACCAGCATAGTTCTGCTACTGAAATGGGTTTCCCAGGGCAAGCAAAAGAACATTGTAGATTGTTTAAAGATTTCAAGACCTGGGACATAGATTTTAAGAATGTCAAACACAGGGCAGGGAGGAGTCCACTGGGATGCTTTTCTGCATTAGAATTTGTATCTCTATCTGGCTTTTGAATGACCTCCTGTGTACCCCCACCAAGAAAAAAAAATAAGAGAGAGAAAGAGAGAGACACTCTCTTATAACAGCTTTAATAGGCGTTCTTAAAATTGGATGCTTGGACTTCCTCCAACTGGTGTCTTTAAAACAGCCGTTGTTTAAGAGGCAAATAGGATGAGTTATCCATTAGAAGAAAGTTGAATCCTTTGCTTCCGCCAGATTCAGCTTCACTGTCATCAGATCTGTCATTTCATTCAAAGTTCTTGGCCTCACTGGCTATCATCCCTCTCTGTCATCTTTGAAATGCCTTCAACATCCCCTCTGTGTGGTCCCATTGCCTCACCTAAATTTGCATTAGGCTGACTCATTCATTCCCCAGCAGGTTATTTGATGTGTTTTTCCCCTAATGGCGTCCATCTCGTATAAAGCTGTCTGTTACCAGCTCTTATCACAGTAGGATTCAGAATGCTCATTTTGGAAAGACTGCAGGTCTTAATAGATGGTAGAGAATTCAATAAGATGCACACAGAGAGTTTAAGAATTGTTTTTATAAGACTTGAAGTCCATTTTGCTTATATTAAAATGGTTTTCTGCAGAGGGTAAAAAATCCTGCTGGCAATCAGAGAATTGTGTGACATTCAAGTCTGCCTAGAGTAAGTGGCCAAGCAGAGCAGTCTCTGGTCTACAAGATTTGCATTGTTCTGCTAAATTTACTATGCCAAAAACACTCAGTTGCTCCCTTTCACCAGCCTTTAAGGTCACAAGACAGACAGTTCTTTCTTGATTACTCAAACAAATACACGTCTGATTCAGAGTGGGAAAAAGAGAGTTGCCAACAGTCAAAGTCTAGGAAGGGCAAGGCTGCTTTCGCTTTTTAAGCCAACCTGATGAATCACCACATCCATGACTAATTGTAGTGTTAAAATGTGCCCTGTAATATAGTCTGTTTTTTAGAAAGGAAAATATTAACAAAGACACAAAGAAATATGGAAGAAAACTACACTCTTTTGAATGAACATGTAAATGGCCCAATAATCATAATTGGCTTGATAAACATCTGTATACAGTCTTTCAATTAAGTCTTGGAAAATACGGAATTGGCTTTGCTCTTAACCTGGCCTTCCTTATAGGAGTTAACCTCACAGACTTAAAAAAAAAAATGTCCAAGTGGTTTCTAAATTTCATAAGGTTAAGCATGAGCAGTGACTTCAATAAATTATGAAGCTGAAAGTCTTTCATTTTATGAAAATGATAGAAATAGACTGGCTTTTACATATGAATTATAAATATATGTGATATAAATATACACATATACATAATGCAGATACACATATCTATAAAATATGTACACACATATACATATATATGAGGTATATGTGTCTAATATATGGATATATATGTAAATCCCATGTTTTCCTTATATAGACATAAATGATATGGTAATTTTTTAAAAAACACATAGTTTTTGTCCTCAGTTGTCTAGTCTGTTGGAGAAGAAAATACATAAACAGAAAACTTTAACATGGTGATAAAAGATCAATAATAGTTATATACAGATTATTATGGAAACGAAAGAGGAAATCTTAAGGGAGGAGAGCATATCAGGAAAAGATTTAGGAATATGAGAAGTGAGCTGATCTTAAATGATTTGCAGCAGTTAATCTCATAAAAATGAAGGGAGGCAAGGAACATTGGATGGATGGCATTCCAGGTAGAGGAGATAGCATAAGTAAAAAAAGGCAACTAGGAAAGCAACAGCAGGGAATGTATAGGGAATGAAAATATTTTGACTCAAGTAGACCAGAGAGAGCCAAACTAAAGTCTATGACCAAGTCCAGCCTGCCATCTGTTCTAATATGGCCCATGATCTGAGTGCTTTTTTTCTTTACAAAATGTTTTAAAAATCTAAATAAGAATATTATTTCATATATTTTACATGAAAATTATATGAAATTCAAATTTCAGTTTACACAAATAAAGTTTCATTGAAACACAAACATTCATTTAGGTATGGTCTATGGCTGTTTTCTTGCTACAATGCAGAGTTGAACAGTTGTGACAGAGACCGAATGTGTTATTCATTCAGTCTCTGTCACTTGCTTCGCAGTGTACTGCAAATCACAGTGAAGCATTGTTTTGAGTGCCATGAATATCACCATATTGCAACATGTTATTTCATTATTATTACCAGTGCATACCTATCAAGGTAAAACAAAAAGAGGAAATTGGACTTCAAATACAGGGCCATACTTTTAAGGCACAGAGGAGTGTGGATTACTTTGTTATTGAATTATATGACAAAACATTGTGTTTAAAATACAATGAACTATAGCTATGCCTATATAATATTTGTTGATATTCCCAAATTAAGAACTTCTCACAATATTCTCAACCCATAGAAAAGTAATAGAAAAATTAGAAAATGGAATAACTCATCACAGCAGAATTCCTTCACAAAAATGTAAAAATCGAGAATGAAGTTGCAACCAAATTAGACTTCTGAGCAGCTCATTTGTTAGCCAGATACGGAAAGCCATTTACCATATTTGACTGCAGCAACCGAAGAAATATGTCCAGAGAAAATAAATTTGTTCAAAAATATTAGACTTTCGGGGCACCTGGGTGGCTCAGTGGATTAAAGCCTCTGCTTTCGGCTCAGGTCATGATCCCAGAGTCCTAGGATCCAGCCCCACATAGGGCTTTCTGCTCAGCGGGGAGCCTGCTTCCTCCTCTCTCTGCCTGCCTCTCTGCCTACTTGTGATCTCTGTCAAATAAATAAATAAATAAGCCTTTCCATGATAATGGTTGCTTGTAAAGTTGAGGGTATTAGAAGTAATATCAATAGTCAATTGAAAAAAAAAAAGACAAATAATTTCAAATTGTTTTCTTTGATTTTTGATGACTCAAGGGTTAATCCTGAATTTGAAGTGACAAAAGAATTAGCCTCCAAAGGGCCCCTGTGTGGCTCAGTCATTAAGCATCTGCCTTCAGCTCAGGTCATGATCCCAGGATCCTGGGATCAATCCCTGCATCAAGCCTCAGGTACAGCTCCACATTGAGCCTACATCATGCTCCCTCCTCAGCAGGAAGCCTCCTTTTCCATCTCCCACTCCCCCTGCTTGTATTCCCTCTCTTGCTGTCTCTCTAAAAAAAGAATTAGCTTCTATGAGCAGTTTGCAATGGAAAAGGTATAGATGACAATATTTTTGAAGAAGTTGAGAAAACTAATTCAATACAACTCAAAGTGGAATCTGCTAAGATGTGTTACAACTGATAGTAGTAAAAATATATGTGAAGTAGAAAAGGTTTATTTGAATACATTTATAAATCTTATGAAACTGTAAAGTATTTACTCATTGTAATAGTCATCAGCAAGCACTTGCCAGAAATTATTTGAATCTATATGTGTCGCTGACCGAGTGGTATCAACGGTGAGCTACAATGACTCATAGACCATTATTTCAATGAGTTTTTGTCAGAAGTAGAAACTGAACAACCTGATTTGTCCTACCATACCAAAGTTCAATAGCTTAACAGTGGTTAACACTTAATTGAAATATTTTGACCTCAGGGCCAAGACTGAGGTATTTCTTGGTTTAAAAAAAAAAAAAAAAAAAAAAAGAACTACTCAAAGCCATAATTATTGAACAATAAATGGTTTTGAAAATAAGCTTTTGCTGTAGACTTGAGTACATTTCTTAATTAATTTAAATTACAAGGCAAATCAGCACTTATAGGTAAAACTCCATGACAACTATTGTTATTTGAATCATAAAAAATGTTAAGCTTTTTTATATACTTCTATTTGTCAAAAGTTAAAACAAGAAGTAAGATATTCAGTTAAATATAGATTCACAACAGATACATGTTTTGACCTCAAACTACATATAGTTCCAGGTGTGTTTTTCACACCTAAATGAAAGTGATAAGGAAATTTCTATATTTTAAAATCCATTTAACTGTGCAATTGATGAGCTTCTACCTAGCCTTCCATTAGAAGTGATTAATATCCAATATAATGCATGTTAAAAATCAAATGTGGATAAGAATTTAGTGGAATACCATAAATGCTTTCCAGACAATAATGATGTTTAATTAAAATTTTATGCTCATGGATAGATATCAGCATTTGGCAATACCTGTGTAAAAAGACATTTTCAAAGTGAAACACTGGAAACCTCATTACAGATCAACATTGACAGATAGATGTGCCTTCACAATAAACTTTGATGGATAGAGATTACTAACTTTGAATTCCTATTAAACAAATGTTATTCATAGGAAAAAATGCCATTATCATCATAAGTGGACCAATAGTTCAAAAATAACAATACTCAATTATTATTATTGTATTTTTAGTTCTGCTAAACAAAATTTGTGGAAATTTGTTTTCTCTCTTGTTACATACTTATCTTCACAATATCTTCAATTTTGCCCCTTGGCCCACAAAGCCCAAAATATTTACTGTTTTGCTTTTTTCAGAAAAAAATTGCTGATCCTTATATAGAGTACACAACAATAATCAATGCAAGTCAAAAATTTAGTGGAGTGACATATAAATAATAAATGCAAGATTCAAATACATATCTGCCTGAACCCAGGGCTCATATACTTTATACAGCTAAGCTTCATTGTTTTACAAAAAAATATAGATAATCATAACAAATAAAAATTAAACCCATCTCATTCATAATCAATACCACTTAGTGGTATTAAAATTTTCAGCATATCATCCTATACCTGTCATAGTAACCAAAATCAAAAAGATAAGAAATAACAAGTGTTAGGAAGGTTGTAGAGAAAAAGCAACCCTCCTTCACTGTTGGTGGGAATGTAAATTGGTACAGCCACTGTGAAAAATAGTATGGAAGTTACTCAAAAAATTAATAATAAAAATATCATATGATGCAATAATTTCAATCTTTTTCTTTTTAATGCATACTCACACATTAACCCACTCCCAAATATTTACAAACTTTCATCCCAAAGTATAACATCTTTTTATAGTTTTTAATATTATGTCTTGAACATTTTTGTCATTAAATATTATTTGACAGAATTATATATAATTGTTACATAGTATTTTATCATGCAGTAATTCATAGGTATTTAACCAGTGTCTTAATGTTAATCATTTAGTATGTTTCTACTTTTTCTTATTACAAATACTATTTATTTTCTTGGTGCACAAATATTCCTATATATTTAAAGTTATTTATCTCACTGATATAAAATCCTAGAAGAACAGAGAATCAAACTATATGATTATTAAAAGTTCTTTTTACTAATGACTAAAAATAGCCCTTTTATTGACACCAAATTTGTGACAGTTTAAAATTCTACTACCAGCACTTAACTATATCCTTATTAGTAATATGTACTATTGTTATAAAGCCTTGCTTAAGAGGCAAAAAAGTCAGATATTACTATTTTGATTTTTATTTCTTATACTCCCAATTATGTTAAGGAATTTTTAATCTATGTGTCTTTCTTTCTAAATTGATAATTAATGCCATGTAACCATTAGGTTATTTATTTATGAAGCTATAATTCTTGATATATATGTTTAAATTTTTTCAGAAGTTTTCAAATTTCCTTCTATTTTTATTTATGTATTTTGACCTTTAAATTTTAAAATTTCCTATTGTTCATATTTCATATTTTTAGATTTATTTAGTCTTATGTTAGTCTAACTTAATTTAGTCTTTTCCTTCATGTATGTGCCTTTGCTTTGGTGCTATACAAACATTTCTTTCCCAAAAGGCAAATAGTTATTCTTAATTTCTGTTAGCTTCAATTTTTCTTATTTTCTAATTTTCTATTTTTTAATTTTTCTAATTTTCTTATCTAATTCTTTAATTTATTGAAAGTTTATTTTTATGAAAACTATTAAATGTCTTTTATTATTTTTTCCAAATTACCATTTATTAAATAGTACTATCTTTATTTTATGATTTGAGTTGGTAGCTTTGATTTATACTAAATTCTTTTACCCCTTAAGACTTGTTTATGAATTGTTGATCCTACAGCTTTAATCAGCCCATTTCTACACAAGTAATCCATTGAATAATTGAATTGTAGGATATGCAGCAATCCAGGAAAATCAGGAAACACAGAACCACTGCACATTATCATAATAAAAGTAATTTAATATAGGAAGCAGGGCTTGCACAAGTATGGAAGGAACTGGAGGAGGGAAGGTCTAGAGATGGCAACAAAAGGATCATAGATTCAGTTACTAATGACTTCAGCCCAAAGACCTAGAACACAGTGGAGAAGCTAGAGCTTTGAGATAAGTCTGAGAAGCTACATATGGCTGTCACAGCTATGAAATGGTTGCTTGTAGTAAGTTTTATACATCTGCCATATCAGGTCACCATGACTTCAAAGAGAAACTCCTGGGAAGATCTGCAAAGTCACTACATCTGGCCACCACACCTCCTTAGAATAATGACCTTTTCATCCTGCCATCCAAATCTTAAACGAGTAAGTCACATGAGAACAGCACATCAGAAAAGGGATTCTGGGAAATACAATTCCTTAGAATTGGGAATAATGCAAAGTTGACAGCAAATAATCTAGCCGTCTGTACACCATTGTTGATTCAGCTTCTAGTTCCTCTCTTTTACATACATTAACTTCTGACTAAAAATAATAGTATCATTCTTCCACCTAAACAAAGATATTCTTACTCTCTCACTAAAAGTGAAAACATTAAACCTTCAATTTGTCCATCTCTGGGTGAGGCTTGTTCCTTTGTAATTTTATTCTTTCCTTGATAAATCTGTAACTTAAATACCAAGATACAAAGTTCAGTATTAACTCTTACATAGAGAGGAATATGAAAGGGGAAAAGAAAAAGAATGCAAGAAAATAAGCATAACCGCTTTGGTTCAAAATTCTGCAATCAGTCATGTGAACCTAGGTGAAAGTATAGCTTCCTTTCTTGACATCCCGTTTCATCTTCCCTCTGCCCTTCAGCAAACACCTCTGCCAATTGCATGTCTCTGCCTGAAGGGTGATGATCCAAACCTTTACACCTGAAGTGTCTATGCCATAAACAGGCCTGCCTGTTTTGATCTCTGTAGTTTACAATACTTACTACAGGACAAGAGAATACAAAGTGTGAAGTAAGAACAAGTCAAGTTTCAAAGCCTGGTGACCAAGGTTGAAGAGTTGATCAGAAAAAGAGAAACTCATCTACGATTAAGAGAATTTGGGGGAAAAAAAAAAAAAAAGAACAGAAAAGTTATGAGCCCAAGATCATGTATTTTTTAAAAAGGAAAATCTACCTACTGTCAGGCAAATTACAGACCCAAACCTAAAAAACTTCTAAGACCTAACTGCTACAGATCTTACACTAAATTTCACAGGTTTCTTTTGACTTTTAAATTCAGATAAAATAAACCTGTTTTCAATAAATCTTTCAGAAGCTTTAGCTTTTACTAGAAAGTTATCCTAAAGAAATAATCCTCAATGCACATAAATATAAAATCATCGGGACACCTGGGTGGCTCAGCTGGCTGAGTGGCTGACTCTTGATTTTGGCCCAGGTCATGATCTCAGGGTTGTGAGATCGAAGAAAACAGTGTCAGGCTCTGTGCTGGACCGAGAGTCTGCTTGAGATTCTCTCCCCCTCTCTCTGCCCCTCCCCTGCTTGTGTTCTCCATAAATAAATACATACATACATAAATACAATCTTTTAAAAAATATGGTCATTGACATATATAGTAGGGATTTTCTTTTGCTGTTGTTAAATAGGAAAAATGTCTAAAATACCCATCAGAGAGAGACTATTATATATATCATAGTATATCTATATAACAGATAATTATGGATCCATAGAAAACTGTATTTTAAAAAATTATTTAATGCTACAAATGTAATTTATATTTTATTAGTAAAAGTAACAAGTTAAAACTGCACTCAAAACATAATGATATTTTTGTTATGAACATTTAGATAAATGTTCTATGAATCTTACATGGGAACAAAAAAGGTCATGCCTCTTACTTTTTCATTTTAATAACCTGAACCTCAATCACTTTAATCAGAAGAAGTTCAGGATTACATTTTTGAAAAACCATATCCTCTCCCACTCCTACAGTTTGGCCTTCCACTTCCTCCTCACCACAAAATGTTTCCAAGAGCCCTAGAAGATTATTTACTCCTGAAAGAACTTGCTTCCCAAAGCCAGTATTACAGATCACTAGAAAGCACAATGACTCCACTACTGCCTCAGACTTTTTTTTATGCTGTAAAATGTTGCTATTGAAGAATACGTCAGCAAAAGTTTTGGCACTGTCTACTCTTCTGTGGTGCCAGCAAAGGCCTGTGTACAGGGTATGAAAACATCGGCAGACAGACGTTATTGCAAATGATATAAATTAATTAAAAAGCAGAAATTGACAGATTGGATAAAAAATGGTACTCATCTATATGATGCCTATAAGAATTTTAAGTGTAAAGACACAAAAAATTACAAGTAAAAGGATGAAAAAGATATATATGATTCAAACTATATGACATTGTAGAAAAGGCAAAACTATGGAGTTGGTAAAAAGGTCAGTGGCTGTCAGGGATTGGAGGGGGAAAGGAATGAATAGATGAAACACAGAGGATTTGGGAGGCAGTGAAAATGCTTGGTATGACATCATAATAATGGATACAGATCATTATAAATTTGTACAAACCCATAAACTGTACAATGCTGAGAGTGGACTATAATGTAAACTATGGATATTGAGAATGATGATGTGTCTGTGAGGTTCATTAACTGTGACAAATGCATCACTCTGGTGAGTGATGTTGATAATGGGGTAAGCTATGCATATGTGGGGGGCAGAAAGTATATGGATAATCTCTGTACTTTTTCCTCAATCTTCCTATGAACTTAAAACTGCTCTAAGAAATAAAATCTTAACAATAAAGAAGATATGCCATGCTAACATTAATTAAAAGAAGACTACAGTAACTATTTTAATAATAGTCCAAATAACATCCATAGTAAAGAATATTACATAAAGATGGTCATCCTATAATTATAAAAAGGTGAATTCATCAAAAAATATCTTACATGTTTATGCACGTAATAACAGAGCTTCCAAGTATACAATGCAAAAACGGATAGAACTGAAAGCAGTAATAAGCAAATTCACAATTACCAAGATTTCAACAAAACTCTCTCAATAATCAAAAGAATATATCATAAAATCAGTAAGATTATAAAAAACATGAACAACATTATTAATCAACTTGAATTAACTGACAAATGAAAAGACAAGTGAAATCCAAACAAGCATAAGAGAGGAAATGATAAAGAATAGAGCAAAAATTGATAAAAGTTGAAAATAAAAAACAATAGAGAAAATCATTAAAGCAAATGCTAGATTTCTGAAAAGATGTATAAAGTTGATAAACCTCTAACTAGATTGATCAAGAAAAAAAACAGAGAATGAAAAGACACAATTTATCAAGTTGCTAGTATCAGGAATATGTGAAAGAACCTCATTGCATTTCCTTTAGACAATAAAAAGGTAAAAAGAAAATATAAAAACAATTTCATGTCACTAGTTTCAAAAACTTACATGAGATAAATTCCTTAAAGCCACACTCAAATCTGACTCAAGGAAAAATATAACCAGAATAGTCTCACATCTATTAATTAAATTTATAGTTTAACAAAACTTCCCACAAAGAAAACTCTTGGCCCCAAAGTCTTTACCATTAAACTGTACAAACATTTAAGAAAGAAATAATACCAATTCTACACAAACTCTCCCCAAAAAATTCAAAACAAGGAAATACTACTGAACTCATCTCTGAGGCCTTCATTACTTGAAACCCAAAATCCAGACCGTGTGAAGAAAGATAAGTTGACACCAATATCACATAAATACAGCTGCAAAAATCTTAAGAAAATTTTAGCAAATCAAATTCAATGATATATAAAAAGGATAATAATCATGGATACACTAGAGGTTAACAAGGGTCTCCAAGGCAGGCTAAACATGTGAAAATCAGTCAATGTAATTCATCATATTAAAAAATCTAAAAAATAAAATAATCCTCTGAGTAGGTGTAGATAAACCAACTGACAAAAAAAAAAAATTCAATATCCATTATAATAGAAAGCACATCACATCTCCCAGTAATCTAAGTATAAAAGGGAACTTCCTTAACTTAATAAGTACATCTATTTAAGAAAAAAAATAGCTAACATCATCACACAATGGTAAAGGACTAGCTCTTTCCCCCTAAGAATGTAACAAAACAAGGATTTCTATCCGTATTACTTCTATTCCATATCATACTGAGGATTCTAGATTGGCTGCATAGAAAATACCAAAGAATTTACAAAAACACTACAAGAACTAATAAATGAGTTGAACAAGCTGGCAAAATATAAGGTCAATGTACAAATGTATCAATCATATTTTATATTCCATTAATGAAAAATCTGAAGTTGAAATTTTAAAACAGCAATATTTATACTTAAGGACACTAAATAACATGAATTCTTAGACATACAACTAACAAAATATGTTTAAGATCAAAGAGATAAAAACTACAAAATACTGATGAAAAAATAAAAGAAGAGCTAAATAACTGGAAAGATACACTGTTTTCATGGATTTTATGACTCAATACTATTAAGAAGTCAATTCTCCCCAGACTGATAAATTTAGTGCAATTCCAATTAAAATACCAGCAGGCTTTTTAGTTTTTAAAATTATATGAAAGGCAAAGGAACTAGAATAGGCAATTTTGAAAAAGAAAAACAAAATTGCCATCATCTGATGGCAAGATCCATAAAACATGACATATCTGATAAAGGGTTAATACCCAAAATCTATAAAGAACTTCTTAAACTCAATACCCTCAAAATGAATAATCCAATTAAAAACAAGAAGACATAAATAGACACTTCTCCAAAGAAGACATACAGATGGCAAACAGACACATGAAAAGATGTTCAATATCACTCATCATCAGAGAAATACAAATCAAAACTACAATGAGATACCACCTTATACCTATGAAATTTTAGAATGGCTAAAATCAACAACACAAGAAACAAGTGTTGATGAGGATGTGGAGAAAGGGGAACACTTTTGCACTGTTGGTGGGAATGCAAAGTGGCACAACCACTCTGAAAAATAATATGGAGGCTCTTCAGAAAGTTAAAAATAGAACCACCCTATAAGCCAGCAATTACACTACCAGGTGTTTACCTAAAGAATACAAAAACACTAATTCTTTTGTATTCATGTGCCTGATATTTATGTTTATGGCAACCTTATCTATAATAGCCAAATTATGGAAACAGCCCAAGTGTCCATAAATTGATGAATGGATGAAAAAGAGATGGCATATATATACAATGGAATATTAGTCATAAAAAAGAATGAAATTTTGCCATTTGCAAAGACATGGATAGAACTAGAGAGTTTTATGCTAAGTGAAATAAGTCAGCCAAAGACAAATACCATATGATTTCACTCATATATGGAATTTTAGAAACAAAACAAGCAAGCAAGCAAGACAGAGGCAAAGCAAGAAACAGATTCTTAAATATAGAGAACAAACTGATGGTTACCAGAAAGGAGGTTGGTGGAGGGATGAATGAAATAAGTGATGCAAATTAAGGGGTACACTTGAGATGAGCACTGGATGTTGTACTGAAGTGCTGAATCACTATGTTGTACACCTAAAACTAATATTACATTGTAGGTTAACTGGAATTTATATAAGAACTTAAAACACACACACACACACACACACACACCCCAAGGCGCTGACAATAAATGCAAAATGCTGATGATCGTATTGAGCAACCAGAACTTTCATATATGACTGGTGGGACTGCAAAATGGAATAACTGCTTTGGAAACTAGTTTAACAGTACTTATAATACAATCCAGCACTCCCACTTTAAGGATGAAAGTCTTACTTACATAAAAATATGCAAACAAAAGTTTATAACAGCTTTGTTATAAAACAACTCCCCAAATGTCCTTTCATTGATGATTGGATAAATAAACAGTGGTATATCTGTACAAGATAATATTTGGGTGTAAAAATGATACACACAACACAGACCAGCCTCATCTGCATTACGTGAAATAAAAAGAAGCCAGACTTTAAAAGCTGCATAGTGGATGATCTAATTTATATGAAATTCTGAAAAAAGTGAAACTATAGGTATAGAAAACAGATCAATGGTTACCATGAGTTTGAGGTAGGGCAAGGAGTTAGTTACAGAGGGACAAGATGAATATTTTGGGGTGATGGAACAATGATATATCTTTATAATGGTGGTGGTCACAGAAGAAAAAACTACACCAAAAAATACAAAACTAATATTTGTCAAAACCCACAAACTATACACCAAAATGGGTAAATTTTATTGTATGTAAAATGAATCTTAATAAAAAATGAAGAAAGATTAAAATGCTGTCAGTAAGCAATAACATAATTATTTAAATTATAATTTAATTGTAATATAAATATAAATTATCGTATCTTATAACTCAAAATTAAAATGCTGGATTTTAATTTTGGATTTAATAATGGATTAAAATTTTACTATTTTGCATTTTAATCTGTAGTAATATGGCAAACATTTCAGGAAATTGTGTCATTTTTTGAAAAATTCTTCCCTAAATGAAAACACAAGATAAAGGTGGCTTCAGCACTGAATTCTAACTAAACACCGAGGGAACAAATATTTGCAGTATTACATAAATTTTTCAAAAGAATATTAAAATAATAAATACTTTCTAACTCATTTTATGCTGCCAGTATAATATTGATGTAAAAATCTGAAGATAGAATGGGAAAGACAATGATGGGACAAATTCACTCATGAATTTACATATAAAAATCCCAAACCAAATATTAGCTAAGTAAATCTTGCAATGTATTAAGAATATTACATCATGATCAAGTTGGTTTATGCCAGACATGCAAAGTTGATTTACAATAGAAAATTAGTTCATGTAAGTCACCCAATTACAAAAATATGTACTTGTCTCAATGAATACAGGAAAATAACTTCATAAAATTCATCATGGATTCATTCTTAAACAGAACAAAACAAAAACCTCTTAACAATTTGGGGATAAAAGAGAATGTTCTCATTTAGATTAAAAGTTCTAACAAACCTCTCCCTCAGAGACCAGGAAAAAATACTATGAATATTTTTATTTAACATTATACCGAAGATCGCAGCCAAAGCATTTAAGTATTAGAAGAAATGAAAAATATGAAAAAAAAATGGGATGAAGAAATAAAACTCTCAGCATATGCCAATGATATGAATGTTCATATAAAACCCAAAAGAACCTAAGATAAATTATCATAATTAATAAGAACTTTTTAATTATTATTTTTATTAACATATACTCTATTATTTGCCCCAGGGGTACAGGTCTGTGAATCGTCAGGCTTACACACTTCACAGCACTCACCATAGCACATACCCTCTCCAATGTCCATAACCCAACCACCCTCTCCATACCCCCAACCCCCAGCAACTTTCAGTTTGTTTTGTGAGATTAAGAGTCTCTTATGGTTGGTCTCCCTCCCGATCCTATCTTCTTTCATTTTTTCCTTCCCTACCCGCCAATCCCTCCACTCTGTCTCTCAAATTCCTCATATCAGGGAGATCATATGATAATTATCTTTCTCTGATTGACTTATTTTGCTCAGCATAATACTCTAGAGAGTATTCCACCCACATTGTTGTAAATGACAAGATTTCATTTCTGTTCATGTCCTCTGTTCATTTCTTGATTGGATTATTTATTCTTTAGGTGTTGAGTTTGGTAAGTTCTTTATAGATTTTGGATACTAGCCCTTTATTTGACATATCATTTGAGAATATCTTCTCCCACTCTGTCTGTTGTCTTTTGGTTTTGTTGACTGTTTCCTTTGCTGTGCAAAAGCTTTTGATCTTGAGGAAGTCCCAATAATTCATTTTTGCTCTTGCTTCCCTTGCCTTTGGTGATGCTTCTAAAAAGAAGATGCTGTGGCTGCGGTCAAAGAGGCTGCTGCCTGTGTTCTCCTCAAAGATTTTGATGGATTCCTGTCTCACACTGAGGTCTTTTATCCATTTTGAGTCTATTTGTGTGTGCAGTATAAGGAAATGGTCCAGTTTCATTTTTCTGCATGTGGCTGTCTAATTTTCCCAACACCATTTGTTGAAGAGAGTGTCTTTTTTCCATTGGACAATCTTTCCTGCTTTGTCAAAGATTGGTTGACCAAAGAGTTGAGGGTCTATTTCTGGGCTCTCTATTCTGTTCCATTGATCTATGTGTCTGTTTTTGTGCCAGTACCATGCTGTCTTGATGATGACAGCTTTGTAATAGAGCTTGAAGTCTGGAATTGTGATGCCACCAACTTTGGCTTTCTTTGGCTTTTTTTTTTTCAACTTTGGCTTTTCTTTTTCTTCTGGCTATTCTGGATCTTTTCTGGTTCCATATAAATTTTAGGATTATTTATTCTATTTCTCTGAAAAAAAGGTGATGGTATTTTGATAGGGATTGCATTAAATGTGTAGATTGCTTTAGGTAGCATAGACATTTTCACAATATTTGTTCTTCCAATCCATGAGCATGGAACACTTTTCCATTTCTTTGTGTCTTCCTCAATTTCTTTCATGAGTACTTTATAGTTTTCTGAGTACAGATTCTTTGCCACTTTGGTTATGTTTATTCCTAGGTGTCTTATGATTTTGGGTGCAGTTGTAAATGGGATTGACTCCTTCATTTCGCTTTCTTCTCTCCTGCTGTTGGTGTATAGACATGCAACTGATTTCTGTGCATTGATTTGATATCCTGACACGTTACTAAATTCCTGTATGAGTTCTAGCAGTTTTGGAGTGGAGTCTTTGGGGTTTTCCACATAAAGTATCATATCATCTGCAAAGAGTGAGAGTTTGACTTCTTTGCTGATTTGGATGCATTTTATTTCTTTTTGTTGTCTGACTGCTGAGGCTAGGACTTCTACTACTATGTTGAATAGCAGTGGTGATAGTGGACATCCCTGCCGCATTCCTGATCTTAGCGGAGAAGCTCTCAATTTTTCTCCATTGAGAATGATATTCGCTGTGGGTTTTTCATAGATGGCTTTCATGATATTGAAGAATGTACCCTCTATCCCAACACTGTGAAGAGTTTTGATCAAGAAAGGATGCTGGACTTTGTCAAATACTTTTTCAGCATGTATTGAGAGTATCATGTGGTTCTTGTTCTTTCTTTTGTTAATGTATTATATCACATTGATTGATTTGCAGATGTTGAACCAAACTTGCAGCCCAGGAATAAATACCACTTGGTCGTGGTGAATAATCCTTTTAATGTACTGTTGGATCCTATTGGCTAGTATTTTGGTGAGAATTTTCATATCTGTGTTCATCAAGGATATAGGTCTGTAATTCTCCTTTTTGATGGGGTCTTTGTCTGTTTGGGGGATCAAGGTAATGCTGGCCTCATAAAATGAGTATGGAAGTTTTCCTTCCATTTCTATTTTTTTGGAATAGTTTCTGAAGAACAGGTATTAATTCTTCTTCAAATGTTTTGTAGAATTACCCTAGGAAGATGTCTGGCCCTGGGATCTTGTTTGTTGGGAGTTTTTTTTTTTTTTTTAAAGATTTTATTTATTTATTTGATAGACGGAGATCACAAGTAGGCAGAGAAGCAGGCAGAGAGAGAGAGAGGAGGAAGCAGGCTCCCAGCTGAGCAGAGAGCCCGATGCAGGCCTCGATCCCAGGACCCTGGGATCATGACCTGAGCCGAAGGCAGAGGCTTTAACCCACTGAACCACCCAGGTGCCCGTGTTGGGAGATTTTTGATGACAGCTTCAATCTCCTTACTGGTTATGGGTCTGTTCAGGTTTTCTATTTCTTCCTGGTTCAGATTTGGTAGTTTATATGTTCTAGGAGTGCATCCATTTCTTCCAGCTTGTCTAATTTGTTGGCGTATAGTTGCTCATAATATGCCCTTATAATTGTTTGTATTTTTTTGGTGTTGGTTGTGATCTCTCCTCTTTCATTCATGATTTTATTTATTTGGGTCCTTTCTCTTTTCTTTTTCATAAGTCTGGCCAGGGGGTTATCAATCTTATTAATCCTTTCAAAGAACCAGCTCCTAGTTTCATTGGTTTGGTCTAGTGTTTTTTTGGTTTCTGTTTGATTGATTTCTGCTCTGATCTTTATGATTTCTCTTCTCCTGCTGATTTTAGGCTTTCTTTGCTGTTCTTTCTCTAGCTCCTTTAGGTCTAGGGTTGGGTTGTGTACTTGAGACCTTTCTTGTTTCTTGAGAAAGGCTTGTATCACTGTATACTTTCCTCTCAGGACTGCCTTTGCTGTGTCCCAAAGATTTTGAACAGTTGTGTTTTCATTTTCATTTCTTTCCATGGATTTTTTCAATTCTTCTTTAATTTCCTGGTTGACCCATTCATTCTTTAGTGGGGTGCTCTTTAGCCTCTATGTATTTGAGTTCTTCCCAACTTTTCTCTTGTGATTGTGTTCTAGCTTCAGAGCACTGTGGTCTGAAAATATGCAGGGAATGATCCCAATCTTTTGGTACTAGTTGAGACCTGATTTGCAACCCAGGATGTGATCTGTTCTGGAAAATGTTCTACGTGCACTAGAGAAGAGTGTGTATTCTGTTGCTTTAGGATGGAATGTTCTGAATAATATCTGTGATGTCCATCTGGCCTAGTGTGTCACTTAAGGCCTTAATTTCCTTATTGATCTTTTGCTTGGATGATCTGTCCATTTCAGTGAGAGGGGTGTTAAAGCCCCTATTATTATTGCATTATTGTCAATGTGTTTCTTTGATTTCGTTATTAATTGGTTTATAGAGTTGGCTGCTCCCATGTTAGGGGCATAGATATTTAAAATTGTTAGATCTTCTTGTTGGACAGACCCTTTGAGTATGATACAGTGTCCTTCCTCATCTCTTATTATAGTCTTTGGCTTAAAATCTAATTGATCTGATATAAGGATTGCCACCCCAGCTTTCTTTTGATGTCCATTAGCATGGCAAATTGTTTTCCATCACCTCACTTTAAATCTGGAGGTGTCTTTGGGTCTAAAATTAGTTTCCTGTGGACAGCATATAGATGGGTTTTATTTTTTTGTCCATTCTGATACTGTCTGTCTTTTGATTGGGGCATTTAGCCCATTTACATTCAGGATAACTATTGAAAGTTATGAGTTTAGTGCCATTTTAATGCCTACAAGGTGGCTGTTAATGTATATTGTCACTGTTCCTTTCTGGTCTATTACTTTTAGGTTCTCTCTTTGTTTAGAGGACCCCTTTCAATATTTCCTGTAGGGCTGGTTTGGTGTTTGAAAATTCTTTTAATTTTTGTTTGTCCTGGAAGCTTTTTTATCTCTCCTTCTATTTTCAATGACAGCCTAGCTGGATATAGTATTCTGCGGCATATTTTTCTCATTAGTGCTCTGAATATATCATGCCAGTTCTTTCTGGCCTGCCTGGTCTCTGTGGATGAGTCTGCTGCCAATCTAATATTTCTACCATTGTATGTTACAGACCTCTTGTCCTGAGCTGCTTTCAGGATTTTCTCTTTGTCGCTAAGACTTGTAAGTTTTACTATTAGAGGATGGAGTGTGGACCTATTTTTTATTGATTTTAGGGGGAGTCTCTGTGCCTCCTGGATTTTGATGCTTGTTCCCTTTGCCATATTAGGGAAATTCTCTACTATAATTCACTCCAATATACCTCCTGCCTCTCTCTCTCTCTCTCTCTCTTTCTTCTTCTTCTGGGATCCCAATTATTCTAATATTATTTTGTCTTATGGTATCACTTCTCTCTCGAACTCTCCCCTAATGGTCCATTAGTAGTTTGTTGCTCTTTTGCTTGACTTCTTTATTCTCCATCATTTGGTCTTCTGTATCACTGATTCTCTCTTCTGCCTCATCTATCCTAGCAGTAAGAGCCTCAGTTTTTTATTGCACCTCATTAATAGCTTTTTTTTTTTATTTCAACTTGGTTGGATTTAATTCTTCTATTTCTCCAGAAAGGGATTTTATTTCTCCAGAAAGGGTTTCCCTAATATCATCCATGTCTTTTTCAAGCCCAGCTAGCACCTTGAGAATCATCATTCTGAACTCTACTTATGACATATTACCAATGTCTGAATTGATTAGGTCCCTAGTCATCAGTACCGCATCTTGTTCTTTTTTTGTGTAGTGAGTTTTTCCACCTTGTCATTTTATCCAGATAAGAATATATGAATGAGAGAATAAGATACTAAAAGTGTGGCAAAGACCCCCAGAAAAATGTATGCTAACCAAATCAGAAGAGACCCAAACCAGGGGGAGAAAAAAGGAGGAAAAAAGAAATTAAAATTTAACAAAGATAAAATAAAATAAAATATATATTTTTTTAAATTTCTTTTATATAGATACACATATGTATACATATATATGCACACACATATATAAAAATATATATATATGCACACACACACATATATATGTGTGTGTATATACACATATATATATTAGACTGGTGAACAGAACAAGAGCCACCCACTTGATTTTGGGTGTATTTTGGTCTCTTAGAAGAAACTACCTCCCAAAATTTTAAGGAAAGAAAAACTATATATATACAAAAAGAAGGGGAAACACAATGAAGGGATGGAGTATGACTGTAAAGACAAATTTTTTTTTAATTGTAAAAAAGGAATTGATAAGCTGGTTGGAAAAAGAAAAAGAAAAAAAAGAGGAGAGGATGTGGCCAGGCTGGATACTAGAACAAAGCTAGATTTAGGGTATATTTTGACCTATTAGAAGAAATTTTATCCCAGAATTTTTTAGAATAAAAAAACCTATATGTATACAAAAAAAATAAGGTTAAATACAATGAAGGGATAAAATATGACTATAACAATGAAGGTTTAAAAAGATTTTTTTTTTGGAAAGAGGAAAAGTTAAAAAAAATAGAATAAGAAGAAGTGAAAAAAATTTAATTTAGCTTTGCAAGACTAAAGGATCATGGGAAAACATGATTAATAAGAGCTTTAAACAAAGATTACTGGATGCAAAATCAATATACAAAATTAACTCCATTTTTATCCAGAAAAAAAAATTTAGAAATAAAATTTAACAGATACCACAGAGAATATAAAAGAGTAAGATCCCAAGGAATAAATATAATAATAATGTATATAAAACTTTTTTGATAGAAATTAAAGAAGACATATACAATAAAAAGATGCCATATATATATACTACGCTAACAGATTGAAAGATACATTCACACAGAGTCCAGAGCAGTGCTGTTCCTACCAGCCAGACTGGAAAAAGTCATCATTCACAGACCATTTGGTAGAGGGCTCAGGAAAATGAAACCTTAATAGTGGGAAATAATTAGCCCTCACTGATCACTGCCATGTACCCACCTAACCAATCATAAAAGTGAGACCCCAAACTGTTTTATGATATCATCTTTCATCTAGGCATGAACTTCTTCTCCAGCTCCTTCTTTATCCTTTTCCCAAAGTACAGCGATGTAGACCTCCTGTTATTCAGCTACTGATTACTTACATGTGACCTTTCTCTTTGTGATATAATGAATATTAGGGGCTCACAACCAAGGTAATCAGGGATGATGAGTATGTCGTTCAATCTTAGTAATTACTATATACTTAATTCAATCAAAATCATTGAGTTCTTAGTGTGGTTTATTTCTACAAGAATATAAATCTTTTGCAGTTTCCTCTCCTGTATCTCATCTTTTGTTTCACAATGACTGGGCAAAACTTACACATGTCCACCTAAAATCACTGGATTAACACATTTCATTTCTACTAACTCAACTTGGAGAATTTGCTTTTCTTATCCTACTGGTTGAAGGATTTCCCTCCCTGTGGGGTTGTTGGAAGACAAGACTGGCAATATCATAAGAATTGGCTTTTCAGGGTGAAATGCAAAGCCTCTGAAAAGTTTTAGTGGAGGGGTCACCTAATCTGATTTTCATTCTATATAGGTCATTCTGTCAACTGTCTAAACATGAAATAGAGAAGGGTAAGGCAGACTCAGGGAGGACAAATAAGCTATTTTCATAATCCGGGTGAGAGACGGTGGTGGTATAGACCCGGGTGGTAGGTGGATGTGGTAAGAAGTAGTTAATCGTGGGTGTATTTACAAGGTAGAGCCAAAGCAGTCACTCATGAATTAGATATGAAGCATAAGGGAAAGAGTGAAATACAAGGATAACTCCAAAGTTGTTTTTTTTAAAGTCATCAGAAGTATAGATGCCATTTTCCTGAGATGGAGACTGTTGGAAGAGGAAGTTTGAAGTAAACTAAGAGTCCTAAGATGTACAAGATAAGTTTGAAATTCCTAAGTTTCATTTAAGTGGAAACATGAAGTAAATAGGTGAATAGACAAACCTGTGATTAATAGAACTGGAGATCTAAATTTGGGGTCATCTGTATGCAGAAATTTTAAAAGGAGGGAGTTGGATAAAGATACCTCAGGAACAAAGATAGAGAAGAGAGTACATAAAGCCAGAACTTGCTGCATTTCAGTGTTTACAGATCAGAAAGAAGAGACAAGTGGAAGCCATGTAATGAACCGAGACAAAGATGAAGAATGTAAAATGGCATTGGATTCAGCAATGTGAAGGTTATTATGCTCTGATAATGGGATAATCCTCAATGGGAGGTTATTAGCTCTGATCAAAGAGTTTTCAGTGGAGTTGTTAAGAAAAGCTTTAAAGACAAGATTAGCCATAAAAGAAAAACAAAAAAGCGAGGTGACTGTTAGAAGAGTACATAGAATTTAGAAGTTTGTATGTTTAAAACAGGAGATAATACCGCATATTATATAATGATGGAAATGCCCAGAGATTAAAAAATTGATAATCCTTATTTCTTCAATCCTGTTTGGTTCATTTTTTTTAGAATTTTATGCAATTTTTTTAATGGCATCATTGAATTAGTTTGAGGGCTTTTAAAAAATATCAAACATACTTCCCAACAGAGTTTACTTTATTTATGTTTACTTTTTGTCTCAATAAATTGTTGATATATCGAGATAAGTGTTTATATCCACTGTGAGCAACAGGCATCTATTTATTAAAATATTTGCTATTATGCCAGTTCTATTTTTTAACATCCACATTAAATTCTAAATTGTTTAGATTGGTTATCTACACACCCTGCATTCACCAGATAATGGCCCCAGGATATGCTGCACATGGTCACAAATTGAGTATATAATTCTAACTTACACAAGATTTACATTTTATTAGGTCAAAACAGAGTTGGTTTTAGAAAAATATGATGTAGTTCCCAAAAACTGGGAAGGTTTTGAATTAAGTGAGAAAAATTGCTAACAGTTATAGAGTATTCCCCAGTATTCTACAGTTGCAGTCAACTTTACGTTCACCCTTTTCTTTTACTCCTAAAAGCAACTGTATTTGGTGGTGGTCACCACGATCCTGTTCTACAGACCCAGAAGTTAAGTCTTTAAAGTCTAGTATATAAGTGATTTGCTGAAAGTAGCACAGTTGGTGAGTAGTGGAGGTGGAGTTTGAGGTCCCACTTTCAACAGTCATAGTATATGGCCTCTTGAACCAATACATGGCTGGAGGTAGCCTCTCAGGCCTGTATATATACGTACTCATGCCTCCACTTATGAAAAGGGATGTTACAGTAAGTACATCAAAAATCATAGGTCAAGTAATTAATTTATATTTCACCACTTAAGATTATGAATTAAGAGACTGAGTATTTCAATGTAGCAAATTACCTCCTATTGAAAGAATTGGGCAAAAATTTGCTATTGATGAAGAGGAATATCTTATTTCTCAAAAACCTATATTTTGAATTAGAATGTATATCCACTGTGCATTTGGAAGGAAGAAGCCAGAAACTCAAAACTCTAAAAGCAACTTTTGAGGCAGACAGAATTCCTTTGGGACTTCATATCAAGCTATTTTCAGTAAGGAGCACAAATACTTTGTTCAAAATACTAAGATACGACATTAAAACATCTCCTAATAGGGTCATAAATGGCCTGTTGAGCAGAAACTAATTTTGCTCTATGCCTATGATATTATTTTACATGAAAACTCAGAGTTTGCTACTAATGGTTTTGTTCTCCCTTCCCTTTTGTGCTTTTTAAAACTGGCTGTTAAACTTTTATAATTCCTTAGCATTTAATTCAATACTAAACTTAAATATTTATTGATAGATTGCCCCCTTTTCCCAATGAAGAGAATTCCAACACTTGAAGAGAGAAATACTATAGGCCTCTAACCACTTAGGAGTACTCTCCTATACTTTGTCTTCACTATTAAGTCTAAAGTTGGGGACGAATTGTAATACTTTCCCACCTGAAGGAGGTGAGAGACCGAGCATGTCAATTCTAAAGCAAACAGTAAAGTTCCCCACCCTCTATTCTCTGTGGCCTTCTCCTTTATGTCCCTTCTCACACTTTTAGGGGTTCAAGTGTCTGCTCTCATAATTTGCTCAATAAATAGGCTCTGAAACCAATAATCTTTACCTTAGTGAAAATTAAAACTTCTATATATTCTCTCCTTAATGGATTTTTGTTTTAAACCTTGTTCAACATAACATGACATGGGGAGTATTATCTCCTTTCTCCTTTAAAGACATGTGAACATCAGAGATTATGAAGACATATGAGTGAAGGTTGAAAACAAGCCTTGAGAAGTTTATTTATGCATCCCAAATAACACAAACCTATTCATAGCTAGTCCCAAAATAAACTATAATAAATTGCATGAAATAACAAATTAATATGAGGTGCTTGAATAATAGAATCATAGGACTGGATAGAACATAAGAATTTATTATATTCTTCCTTCCACCCAAGGCAGCAATCTTTTCTATAAGAGCACTAGCAGATGGTCAACAACTTATACCACTATTTTGGGTTTTCTTACTAAAACAGCTAGATTTCAGAAATTACTTGGCAAGCTGCTATTCAACTGCAGAAATGCATCTGCTGAGAAACCCAAAAATAAACATGCTTCCCAGGGGAATGAAGTATGTTCTATAAAATCCTGGCCTGTTCATGGAATGCGGTAAGCATGAATTTCATTACAATTCTACTATGATGGCGGTGAGGTCCTTTGTGCCAGAATAAGAGATGTTGAATGTAGTTGGTGATACATTGAAATTGAAACAGAGAGCTGTGAACTGAGAGATGTATCCTCCAAACCTGGATGTATCTTGGTATGAGATTTCAGATAGTTAAGAAATCGTGTTTCATAAGACAATTTGTCTCATAATTTTAAGGCATAGTACTCATTATACATGAAATCTGCCATTATGTTTAAATAGACACAGAATACAAAGAATTTAATCTGGACCAAACATACCCTTTAATTGACAGAGCCATTGGGTTGGGAAGACCACACCCTGAGTTCCAGGCACACTGGCACACTAAGTATTTCCAGGCAGGGATGAGACACTGAACTCAGCAAAAAATTGGACAAAAGGGAGTTTTTGAGCACAACTAATCAGTCTGTGTGCATTTCTGTATGCATTATATACCTTCAATGCTTCTTAAATGTAGAAATGCTTATAAATTTTTATTTGTATACAGTCATAAATTTCAAATTTATTCATTAGATATTACTGCACACATATCAGAATTTGACTTATAATCTTTCAGTCCTTCAGACAGAGAGTAATAATTTTGGTAATCTCTAGTTGCTTAACACTCCTTGATCTCTCTGCTTTTGAAAGTTTTCCATGAATCATTTAATGGAGAAAAGATTACATTAATATTCAATGATATATGACCCAACATTTAAAATAATTTCTACTCTACTCTGGAAGAAATTCTGAAATCTAATATTATATAAATGCTATATTCTTGAAAATATGTGGATATATATTGTAGGCAGAGACTGGTTTCAAAAAATGAGGCAATTATATGGCACCACACACAATATCAATATGAGCAACTTGGATTTCATATCTTAAGACTAATTTGATTATTTTGTGAATTTTACCATTTTAGGGAGATTTCCTCATGATACTGATTTTAACTCAAAAGACTCATTACTCTTCTTTACTATGCCCCTAAAACCCTGTTCCCAACACCACCTGCAGAAAAAATAAATAAAAATAAAACTGAAACGTTAGGAAGGTTTTTGTACTTTTAATGGTGGTTAATTCACATGCACACTAATCGGAAACACATGGGACTGAATTCCCCTTGAGATTTTCATCTGGGTGAAAGGATTGACAAATGATTTAACAACAGTAAAAAAAAAAAAAAAATCAAGAGCATTCAGCATAGCAAGTCTCTAAATTTCTTCTTAGTTCACTTATATTTAAGAGAAGCATGTGCTAGAGGCCAGAGTTAGGGAAACTGACTGGTTATCTGATCTGGGGCACTAGCACCTCATTCACCACCCATCACCTGAATTTATTATCTCAACCATGATGATACTGAATTAAAAGAAGAGCCTAAGCTGGGATGTGATGTATGGTCTATCTACTTCTATCCTCTATCTGTTCTGCATCTCAGATGGGCTCTGAAAACTCTTGTAGAGGGTAGACAATTTATTATACTCCTTCCTGTAACTTGAACAAGAAAATTATCAGGATTGTATTTTTTTTTTTTAAGATTTTAGTTATTTATTTATTTGACAAACAGAGACCACACGTAGGCAGAGAGGCAGGCGGAGAGAGAGGAAGGGAAGCAGGCTCCCTGCTGAGCAGAGAGCCCAGTGCTGGGCTCCATCCCAGGACCCTGGGATCATGACCTGAGCGGAATGCAGAGGCTTTAACCCACTGAGCCACCCAGGTTCCCCCAGGATTGTATTCTTATAATACCCTCAATTTTCTTCCAGAAATATTCTGATCTGTGTATTCCTTGCCATGTGGCCTTCTCCATAGGTAATTCACAACATGGCCTTTTGTTTCTTCAAGGCCAATGTTAGCATCTATGCTTAGATAGTCTTCATAACATAATTTAATCAAGGCAAGACATTCCATCATCTTTGTCATACACTAGAACCTAAGTAAGGGAGTGAAATCCCATCACTTTTGCCATATTTTATTGGTTAAAATATAAGTCACAGATCCTACTCACATTCCAAAGGAGAGGATTATAGGAAAGTAGGACTCAGTGAAGCTCACCTCAGGGTCTGTCTGTCACAGTTTGGATAGCTCCTTCTGGTGAAACCGTCATCAGCATTATAAAATAGACAGTATATTTCTGGAAAGTTCTGTCCTTAGTGAACTTTAATAACAACTTGAATTAAATTTCTATATCCTTATACTACTTTATCCAGGTTGTGCTAGATAAGTTTTAAAATCAAGAAGACTAAACCTTATTGTGACATAAAAAATGAAATGATATTTTTCAGGTGAGAATGAAAATAAAACATAAAAAGATATATTCAATGGCATCACCCAAACAGGGCTAGAAAGCATGGAGATGAATGTTTATCTCTTAAAGCCAGAGATAATCTAATTTTCTTATCTGAAAAGTGTCATAGCACATAAATTGGCAGCCTCTCAGCCAAATATCTTTTGGAGAAAGAAGCAATACCTCCCACTACACTTTAGCTTCTGAGCCAATTTTCATCTACACACAGAAGTTGATTCTAGTCAGCTCTCAACAAAATCTTGACCTTTGAATATCATTTGGAAAATTGAAGGGAGATTTAGAAACAGAGACAATACACTGAAAATTGGTACCACATTATCAGCTACTCCCTTTGGTTCCTTTTTCTCCTATCCCTAAGTGACTAAATAAAATGAGCCTAGGTCAACTCTATCTTGGTTTTATGTGACCAAATCTGTTAACAAATCAATAACATTACTTGTGCATGAAGTTTTTTTTTTTAATTTCTCTTTTTTTAATTTCTGGTGGCTTTGGCCAATAGCCACTCCATCCTCTAAAGTCAGAAAATAGAATGGAAGTGCCTGGGTGGCTCTGTCTGTTAAGCATCTGAGTTTTGATCTCAGCTTAGGTCTTGATCTCAGGGTCATGAGTTCAAACTCTGCTTTTTGGGCATGGAGCCTATTTACAAAATGTTTTAAAGATAGAACAAAAGATCATCATATTTCACAAAGAAAAAACTCCAAGAACTCTAAGGAATTTCCTTCTGCCTAAATTTTGAATTCGTTGCTTTACATAATCGTATACATTTCAAAAAGATAGATATAGGGACATCTGGGTGGCTCAGTCAGGTAAGTGTCTGCCTTCATCTCTGGTCATGATCCCAGAGTCAAGGGATTGAGCCCTGCATCAGGCTCCCTGCTCAGAGGGGAGCCTGCTTCTCCCTCTGCCCCTACCCCTGCTCCTGCTTTCTCTCTCTTTCTGGCTCTCTCAAATAAATAAATAAGTAAATAAAATCTTTTTAAAAAGATAAATATAAAACCTCAAAAGTTACACCATAACAAGGAGAAATATTTGGGACATATATGGCAAGGACTGCTATCTGTTATATCTGAAGAGTCTTTAAAATAGGAAAACAAAGATTAAAACAAAAATAATAGAAGAAGTAAAAAATATGAAGAAACACAATGGCTAATGTGCTTCTGAAAAAACCCTCATCTTATTTGGAATGAAAGGCATGTAAATTAAAGCATTAACTATTTTAATATATTGAATAAGCAAATTAATAACCCAGGTGGGAATATAGGGGGAAAAAAAAAAGGACTTTTAAGTAGCTAGAGATGGCATAAATTGACACAAGATTTCGGGAAGTTAATTTCAATATCCATCGAAAGTTCTAAAATGTGATGTTTCTTTGCACCAGCAGTTCTATTTCTAGGAATTAATCTTAAGGAGGGAAAAAAAAAAATGTGACTTAATTCCAAGGATTTTTATCACAGTTTGTTTATAGTAGGAGAAAATGGGGATGAAATAATAGAGGATTAGTAAAATAAATTATGATATAGTCACACTTTGAAATACCATTGGCCTGCAATACACTTTTAACCTGTTTTCCCACACTATGCCCCATCCCCTGCTCTCTGGGAACAACCACCAGCCTCACACCATCCACAGGAGGGCCTGTGTCCCTTAGTCCTTTGCATCCACGTCTTCCCCTTGGATTCATAGCTAATTAGGTATGGATACACCAAGTTAGCCCAATACATTTTCTCTCCTAGCAGTTTAGAATTGGAATTAAGAGACTGTGGTAAATCTGCACCATACTTGAGGGACCATTTACACAAAGAGAAAATAAAGAATGAAGCAGAGAAGCGGGGGCGGGGGGGGCACTGTGGTATTTGTGCTATAGCCAAGGTCAAGCTTCAAACCCCAGCATTATACATATCCTTGACAGAACTGCAAAGAAGGATCTTATTTTTGGAGACCTTGCCTTCTATTTCTTAGCCCTGCCTCCCTACCTTTCCTCGGTTTTCACTTAGGTGTCAAATGTATTTATCATTTAGGGGTTCCCTAAGGAAAAAACTCCTAACAACACCCTAATTCTTCCTTCAAAGATTGATTAACCTCCAGAAGAGCCATTAATTGTACTGTGTTGGTGACAGGATAATCCAGTTGCATGTAATTCATTATAGAAGCTGAAACTGACAGATGCCACCTCTTCCCACTCCTGGCAAAAGCAGAAGGTAGACCCCACTTAGCTCACCTCTGATGCTCTCCCACCTGGCCTTTGAATCTTAAACAGCAGCATCCAATCCACACTGCCTTGCTTTCTTTATCTTGGTATTCTGTATCACCCTGGGCTCCTGCTCATTCCCATACTTTTCCTTCAGTCCCCCTCCCACTGGTTTTCTGGGAGCCTAGTATAGTAGCCTTCTAATCTGTTTCCTTTGGTTAAGTTAGCCAGATCCAATTTTATAGGAATATTTTAAAATATATTAGTAGGTGTTTTTCTTTCTCACATTTCCATGTATATTATGTTGTTCCCTCTTTGACTAGTGGAACCTTGGCCAATATCTTAAGGAAGCTTTGAATTAAAACAGAAATGCAAGATGGCAAGGTGTCCACGTTCAGTTTTTGATTTCCAAAATTAGATTTTCTGAATCTCTAGTGAGATTCTTGAAACTGACGATTTGTTTAAAAGGATAAGGTTTTTTTAAAATAAATCCCCTAAACTCCAATTCCCATATAAGGATAAAGTCGTGATGTACTCTGATCCTAGAGTTTTACTGAGCTCTAGAGAGATGGGGACAGGAGAGGATGCAAGAGAAGAGGGAAGAGCAGAAAAGTCTTTTGCCATGCAAAAAAGGCACGTGTCTCCAAGGTAAGGCAGTTAAAGCTGATGAGGTACCTGGTTCCCTTGTCAGAACTAGAACAATCACACTGCCATCTCTGCGCCTCAGGCAAAGGGAAAGAGACCAAGATCTTTCAAAGTGCCCACAGAAAGCTGAAATAGGTAAAGGGAGAGGTCCATGCTCTGCTGCTCTGTCAAGAGGCAAAAACAAACAAACAAACAAAAACACAACTGTACAGTGGTGTTTAAAGATTTTTTTTTTTTTTAATTTGTCAGAGAGAGAGAGGGAGTGAGAGCGAGCACAGGCAGACAGAATGGCAGGCAGAGACAGAGGGAGAAGCAGGCTCCCTGCCGAGCAAGGAGCCCAATGTGGGACTCGATCCCAGGACGCTGGGATCATGACCTGAGCCGAAGGCAGCCGCCCAACCAACTGAGCCACCCAGGCGTCCCTACAGTGGTGTTTAGAGAGGGAGGCTTTCAAAGATGTATCCAAAAGGGTGTCCCAATCCTTCGGTAGCCTGTGCATGGTGTGCCAGAGATCCAGGAGCTCCTGTGTGACCAGTGGGGGAATATAGAGATGCCACAAGGACCTAGAAGGAACTCTGGATTGGGAAAGAAATTCCACATGCATAGTAAAGGAACCTCACACCTGAAGGCAACAACCAATAAGACCAATCCCTCTCTAGTAAAGAACATCAAGAACATAGAAGACAGTGGCCCCAACTTCTGCCACGTTAAGATGGGTACAACCTCTGCCTGCCTACTAGGAAGAAGGATAGGGGCAGAGAGCTTTTGTTGGCGGGAGATAGAAACAAAACAGGGTTCTAAATTGTTGAAAGTAAGAGTATCTCCTCACAAGAATCTGAGTTATCTTTACTTGAAAAGGCTGTACCATAACTGAATCTTCTCTTGAATTTGAATCTTACAAGCAAGATGTAATCTGCTAAATAAAATAAGTTACAAAATATTTAGCACATACAGGGCATAGAGAATACATTTAATTCCTGCTATATTAGTCATCAAGTAAACTCAGTAAGATAATTGTGTGTGTGTGTGTGTATGTGTGTGTAGGTAGGTAGGTAGAGACTGAAAAATGTATATTGAAAAAGAAACTACAGATGCAGTTGGGTTCTTTCCTATTTCCAAGGTGCCTACTACTATGCCTATACTCTCAACTTTGTCTTTTCAATCTGTGCTCAGATTTTTTTCCCTCTACTATAACTTACTCTGATACAAAAGAAACACAAAATGAATACAGACTTCATTATTTAAAGAGAGAAAAAAAGAAATATGGATGCTAATATGACTCATGTCTTCAACTATCTCAAGTCATACGTACAGAGAGAAGGAAAGCTTATAAAGTATCAAAATGTTGTGAAGTTCATTGTGTCATATATTCTGTAGAATGAAGACAATAGGAATAAAATAAGAGCAAGAAAAAAATTTGTAGTGAGCCAAGTCACCATGGTTGCTGAAAACAGAGACTTAGGGGACACTGGTAGTGACAACATATAACTTTAAGTAAAATGTGGAAGGAGGGTGCTGCAAGGAAACTGTAGGGTCCTATAAACATTACTGAAAAATTACTGAAGAAATGAAGCTAACTTGCGGAGAAGTCCATACATTAGCCAGGTCTCTGAAATCATACCAAATTGGCAGTTACCATTTTGGGGAGACAATTCTCCATTGGTCTTTCAATTTTCTGTATGTCTTATCAGTGATGGCACCGACTGACTTTTTCTTTTCAAGAATGATTTATAGTGAGCAGCTTTGGAAGAGAGAAATAAGTCTCTCTGGGTCACAGGGTATCTTTGCTAATTGTCTATTAAGGTAATGATGTTGTCTCCCTCCAGAGCAAAAGTTAGGCAAGTTTGCTTACTTTCCATTAAAAGATTCAAATTCACTAAGCTTGGGGTTTTTCATTTGTGATGGAAAACCACTGCATAAATAAATAATAAGGGCACATTCTGACTTTTACAAAATACCATAAATCTCATCCTAGACTTTTTCTAGTATAGTTGACACACAATGTTAGATTAGTTTCAGATGTACAAGATTCAACATCTCTATATGTTATAGTAGGCTCACCACAAGTGTAGCTATTGTTTGTCACCATATAACAATTGACTGTACTCCCTATGTTGTACCTTATATTCCTGTGACTTACTTATTCCATAACTGGTAGTCTGTGCCTCTCACTCCCCTTCACCCATTTTACCAATTCCCCTATCCCCTTTCCTTTGACAACCATTCAATTTTTTCTCTGCATTTATAGGTCAGCTTCTGCTTTGTGTTTGTTTAGTCATTTGTTTTGTTTTTTAGATTCCACATACATGTGAAATCACATGGTATTTGTCTTTCTCAGTCTGGCTTATTTCACTTAGCATAATACACTCTAGGTCCATCCATGTTGTTGCAAATGACAAGATCTCATTTTTTATGGCTCTGTAGTATTCCTCTGTGTGTGTGTGTGTGTGTGTGTGTGTGTGTGTGTGACGCCACATCTTCTTTATCCATTCATCTACCAACAGATGCTTAGGTTGCTTCCATATCTTGGCTACTGTATATAATGCTGAAATAAACATAGGGATACATTTATCTTTTCAAATTAGTGGTTTTGCTTTCTTTGGGTAAATACCCAGCAATGGAATTATTGGATCATATGATATTTCTATTTTTAATTTTTTTGAGAAATCACCATACTGTTTTCCAAGTGGTTGTACCAATTGATATTCCCATCAATAGTACATGAGAATTTCTCTTTCTCCATGTCCTTGTCCTTTGTTATTTCTTATCTTTTTTAGTTTTAGCCATCCTGACAGGTAATCTCACTCTAGACTTTTAAAATAATAGAATCAAGCTATTATATCACAGCAACTATGGACTGACCATTTTTCTCAAAGACATTTCTACCTATGGAAGAAATAAGCTTTGTTATTTTCATTTGTATTTGATAAATATGGATGCAATGAAAGTTATATAATTCTTGATTACACATATCTTATCATGCTAATTAAACAATACTGATGTAAATTATTCTCTGATCCAAATGTATTTCTCTGTGTCATTGGGATGAAAACAGTCAGAGAAGGCTTCAAATTAAAATACATTTGAATTGTTTATGGCTAGGTACCACAAAACACTTTATGTTTCTTAAAGGTAATTGTCAAGAAAAGTGTATACTTCAGGATCACCTGGGTGGCTCAGTGGGTGAAAACCTCTGCCTTCAGCTCAGGACATGATCCCAGGGTCCTGGGATTGAGTCCCACACCGGACTCTCTGCTCAGCAGGGAACCTGCTTCCTCCTCTCTCTCTGCCTGCCTCTCTGCCTACTTGTGATCTCTGTCAAATAAATAAACAAAATCTTAAAAAAAAAAAAGTGTATACTTCAGTAACAATTTGGCTAAACATCCAAAAACCAAAGTAATTCTGAGATTAAGTATCTACACTCAAACTAGCAAGTATACTTTTAAAAGTTTTGTAGATTGTTTCTTTTGGGTGAGAGTTTATGACTGGGGGTGGGTGGGTATAGTAGGAAGGAAGAAGGACTGCCTCACAATAAACTGATAACAGGGTTGTTAAAATCTTTCTTATCGATGATCTTTGCACTTGTTTAGAAATAAAAGAGAAAACATGTTTGTGAGTCACTGCATTTTGTCCTTTCTATCTTGGCAGGTCACCTTGTTCTAGTGGCTAGAAACGGAGTCAATGTGAGAAGAGTCAGAATTTGGATGAAGCTCATCAAACATTCACACCGATGCCAGGTGAGCCAGAGAACGAGAATGTCCTGCAACTAACTGGAAGTGCTAAAACAGTTTTTCAGGTTCCATTTAAATCAAGTGTTCAGCGTTGTGAAGTCAGAACTTCAAATCTCCAATAAAAAACAAAAACAGAATTATTCCCTGAACCTCCTGATTGGACTCATGGTAATCTAATAAAATTTTAACTTTAAAGGAATCAGATAGCATTGTGAAAAATGACTTATTGGTGGTTTGCACTTTCCCACTTATGGTTAAGTCACCTCCCTCCATACATGCATATGTTAAATTCAAATGTTATGAAATGATCAGTTATATTTCCTATTCTACACCTCCTACATTTCCTACTCCCCAACCCCTACCCCCATTTTTATGGATACCGATCTTAGGGGAAAAAACATCATAAGTGTTGTGACTGGAGGGGGGGGAGGTAGATTAATCTTACATTTTAAAAATCTCCATTACAACCAGTTTTTAGTTTTGAGTCAGAAGATGCTTCATAGGACATAAACAAGGACTCCAACTGGCACTGCATATTAAATGAAATTATAGATTTTTAAGGAACACTATTTTTATAATGTCTGTCAATAGATTTTCTGCAGGATACATTTTTAACTACTATATTGTTCAATTTGAAAAAGAGTTCAGGGTGAGGAAGATTATAGCTGAGGCATTCAGCAGGATTTCCTGTTTTCGGTGGCTCATTTTTCCTCCTTGGTAATGAGTTTCTTACATTTTAAAAGCTACCCATGTGTTTTAATATTACTCAATCTTCCTCCACCCATTAAGAAGCTATGGGGTAGAGGAAGACAGTTCCAGTGCTGGCCCTTTCCTTTCTCAATGACATGAAACAGTTTCTTAACCTCACTCAACTTTATTGATAAAATTCTCTGAGTTGTCACAGAACTGTGGTGTGGCACAAACAAAATATATGTTTCATATTTAACAAGTCAATATGTAATGAAGATCCTGAAGTGTTAGTAGTAAATTATATGAGATAGATAAATCCACCAACTTCCAAGGGGAAAAAAGAGAGCTCCATACCCTACAGGAAATACCATCTATTTAATTTGTCCACAAAATTATGATACAAAAGAGCATCCTGTGCCTCCACTTCATCAGAGTCCAAAAAAAAGCATGAGGCATAGTAATCCTGAAGTGATTTAGGATCTGTTTGATTTTTGAGATTTGCAAATACCCCTCTGCAAATTTACTAGGCAACTGGGTGATTATACAATGATGATGCTATGAAAAAACAAACAAACAAACAAACAAACAAACCCAGAATGACCTTCCTTCTCTTCTTCTTCCCATCCTCCATAACTCTCTTTTCCCTTCTTACAAAATAATACATTGTTAAAGATAAACTGAAGCATGTTAAACATTTTGAAAGTTTATTTGGGCAAAACAAGATTCCAAACAAGCAGCACCAAACTCAAAGTGGTTAGGAACACTTCTCGACAAGAGCCAGGGAAATGACTTATATAGAGAAAGTACAAGAAGCAAAATTGGTTATAACTTAAAGCCTAGTTTGTTGTTTGTAATTTGGTTTTGATTTTGTCACTTTGAGTCCTCAACAGGCTTAGATTTTGGTTTGCTTCCATAGGCCACCATGACATTAGAGCCACATCAGTGTAACTGCTTCCTTCTTTAATTAATTTAACATACCTATATAAAACAAACTCAAATGGTATCAAAGGAAAGGTTACATTTTCTGTCCTGCTACCTGCTATTTATCCCACTTTCCAGAGTTTCTATTTTTAGTTCTAGTGGTTTCCTCTTTATTCCCCACTCTGGTAAGTTTTTTGGTTTTTTGTTTTTGTTTTTTGCTTTGGGTTTTTTTTTTAATACATTTTAATTTTTTTAAGTTTTAATTTTAATTCCAATTAGTTAACATCCAGTGTTATATTAGTTTGGAGTGCACAATACTGATTCAACAATTCCACACATCACCCAGTGCTCACCAGGACAAGTGTACTTCTTAATCCCCAATGCTTATTTCACCCATTCCTCCCTGATCTCCCCTCTGGTAACCATCAATTTGTTCTCTACAGTTAAGAGTCTGTTTCTTGCCTCTTTCTCTCTCTTTTTTTCCTTCACTCATTTATTTTGTTTCTTAAACTCCACAAACGAGTGAAATCATATTGTCTTTCTCTGACTGACCTATTTTGCTTTATATTATACTTTCTAGCTCCATCCATGTTGCTGCAAATGGCAAGATTTCATTCTCTTTTCTGGCTAAATACTGTTCCATTATATATATAATATGTATGTATACATACATATTATATATACATGTATACATGTATATTATATATACATATTACATATATAATGTATGTATATATATAATGTATACATACATGTTATATATATAATGGCTGCTGCACCATTGCCTCCTTTGAGAATGGTGTCTCCTAGATTTGGACAGTGGATAGCTCATGTGTATCATAAGGGTCCCAATTATATTTACATTTCATTATTGTATGTCCATAATTAATCTTTAAAGCCTTGTCTATAGTTGATTCACTGAAGCTGGAAAATAATAACTAGCATTTTGATAATATTATTCATGATTTTGGTAATATTATTCACTATAGAAATTGATAGTATGCTCTTTTTCTCCATATCCTTTTTGAGTCTTTAAATTTCTGAAATTTCACTAGGATAAGTCCAGGTGGGACTTTTCTTTAGTCATCCCATTTACCACTTTGTAGGCTTTTAAAAATTGCAGACTTGTTTTTTTTTTTTAATCAGATAATTTTCTTCTATTACATCTTTGATCGTTTTAATTCTTCTATTTCCTCTGTTTACTCTAGAACTCCTAATAGGTGCTCACTGTCCTGAATTGATTCTCCATAGTTAACTCTTATATCTTTTTTGCTGTATAATCTGAGATATTTAATTGATTTCATTTTATCTTCTGTTTCTGTTCACTTTTTAAATTTAGGCAATTATTTTTCAATTTCCAAGAACTCTTGCTTGTTCCCTAAGTGCTCATCTTTTATAGCAGCTTAAACTTATCTTATGGTTACAAGATTTAATCCAATCTTTTTGAAAATAAAAACAACAGTTTTAAATTTTTTGTTTGTTCATTTTGATTATCCTTTTTGCCTTACTGATTTTCCTTAATGAGTGTTGGTCCTTGGTTGGCCATTCATACTGGCAAATAAATGACTAACTTGATTAACATATGTAGCTGTTACAGGTTTCTCCTGAAGTTCTGTTTCTCTATGGTTAGCATAGCCACATTAACTTTTTTATTTTTTTAAGATTTTATTCATTTACTTGCGAGAGAGAGATAGCAAGAGAGAACATGAGAAGTGAGGAGAAGGGAGAAATAGACTCCCCACTGAGCAGGGAGCCCAACATGGGACTCCATCCCAGGGTCCTGGGATCATGATCTGAGCTGAAGGTTGATGCTTAACTGATTGTGCTACCCAGGGGCCCTGGCAGTCTTCATTTTAGAAAGGCATGGGAAAGAAAGCAATGCAAGTTGGGGGTTTCTTATCATCCCACATTTGTTCTGATGTGCCAAAACCTGTATTAGAAGCTATAGCACTTTGGATGACTATTCAATTTCTTTGGAGATCACCCCTCTGATTTAGAAAGAGCTAAAGGGGATTGGATAAATGCTTCCATTCAATTTATATTCGATAAGATTTGCAACTCAATTAGCTGTTCCATGGAGAGTCCTTCAATTAATCACTCACTTCCCAATTCTGCCTGGCAGAACGCGGCTGAGGGGGTGTGGAAACTCTACAGAGGCCTCTCAGAAAGAGGGGCAACAGCCCTGAGGCCACCTTCTCTTCTGCAAGTTGTGAGCTGATACTAGAGGTATTCAGTTTCATCTATCAGAAAGTATTTAACTTCTTCTGCCATCCAGGTATGTATTCAGCCTGCTGGGTCTATCAGGAGCACTCTTCTATCCTAAGTGATTTTCTCCCTGGGTTAATGGAATGGGAAAATGGCAGAGGAGAAAAGTAAATGTACTTCCCAAACATTCCATTTAAAACTGAATTTTATTCCTTTTTTTTTTTTTTTGGTAGAATAAAAAGAAACATATTTTTCCCCCAAGAATGGCAGAAAAAGGCACCTGATTTGTCATCCAAACCAGGACAGTTTGGGACTGACAATGGGTTTTAGTAACAATGACTCCTGGCTAATAGGCGTGCCCCAGCACGGATCTGGATGAACCAGTTGCATGTTCTCCTTACACCTAACTGGGTGCAGAATCAGTTACACAAAGACTTAAATCCAAAGGAGAGAAAAGAAATTTCAGCAAGAGAAATATGCTATTCTGTGAGTAGACATCAAATCCCCATCTGGATTCCTTGGGCCTAATACAACCAGGATATTTTACAGGTAATGAAGTTGTAATCATGTAGAACAGAACAGCTTAGAGAGCAGTGTTCTTTTTACTATCTCAGCTGCACAAACTTTTCTAGGATATTATGGTTCAAGAGCAATAACAGCATGTTAATTCAGTTTGTTAGGGTTATGATTTGGGCAGTGATTTTCTACTGAGGTTTAATTTGCCTTTCCCTCTACCTCTCCATCTTCCCTCCCCTAATACACACACACACACACACACACACACACACCACACACCACACACACCTGGTACATTTCTTAATGTTGGAAGACATTTCTGGTTATCAATACTAGAAAATGCTGCTAGAATCTATGGGTGGAGTCCAAGGATATTGCTAACTATCCTAGAATGCATTCAGTAGCCCCCACAATACACAGAGGTTTTTACTCTAAAATATCAATAGTGCTGAACTGAGAAACCCTGAATTAGAATTAGAAAAATGCCCTGAACAGAACCTGCAGAAGTAAGCATATAGTGAGCATGTCACTTGGGAGTAACCAGTAACTAACCATAGTACTTGTTAGTGTTCTTTTCTCTGACAAGGCTTCTTTCTGACATTTTGACACATTGGTTAAGCCTCCAAATTGCAAGCTGATGACAACTTCCTGGACTGACTGACCAGTGAAGAGATTTTTCCCAGACTTTTAAGTGGGAACTCAACCCAATAAAGGAGTGATATTCATATGAATTAATTATGATCCCTTCTGCTCCAGGCATCTGCCAGGATCACACATACAAAATTCATACCATAACAGTTATGTCATTTCTAAATGTATATTTGCAACTTCAAGTCAAGTTCTTTGTTGTTGTTTTTTGTTAAGATTGTATTTATTTATTTGAGAAAGAGCATAAGGGAGAGAGCATGAGCAAAAGAGAGCACAAGCTGGGGAGAGGCAGAGGGAGAGGGAAGAGCGGACACCCCACCGAGCAAGGAGCCTGATGTGGCACTCCATCCCAGGTTCCTGGGATCGTGACCTGAGCTGAAGGTAGATGCTTAATGGACTGAGTTACCCAGGTGCTCCAAGTTCTTTGTTTCTACGGAATTAAGATTTCTGAGTAAAATGATTTGTTAACTTAAAATTCAACCACAAAATCTGTGGTAAAAATATATGTCACAGTCATATGATTTATAAGAATTTAGAAGGGGTTACTTTTTATATAGTTGACTTTCAGGAGAAAGTTTTATCCATTCCAGTAAAGTTAGTTACTAAGTTATTAATAATTATTACAACATTTTAAATTCAGGTCTCTTAATTTCTCTCAGCATTTTAATCTCCTCTGAAAACATTGTGAATGTTCTTGAATATTTTCATTTATTTCTCATTCTTTTGCCTTTGTGGCAACTATTTATTCTATACCAATTAAATATTAAAAAGAATTGGGAAAAAAAGAATTAAAAGGTAGTTATAAAGGAGAGAACAATAATGATTTCCTTTACCATTTTTGACCATTTGGAAAATGGTTAGTGTCTTGGTCACTAAGGCTGCTGTACCAAAATTTTGGTACTGCTGTACCAAAATACCATATACTGGGTGGCTTATCAACAACAGAAATTTATTTCTCACAGTTCTAGAGGCTGTAAGTTCAAGTTTGGGGTGTCAGCATAGTTGGGTAAGGACCCTCTTCAGGGCTGCAGACTCATATCCCCGCATTGTGAAAGAGGCAAGAGGCAAGATTTCTCTGAGTTTCCTTTATAAGTCACTAACCCCATTATGAGGGCCCTAACCTCATAACTTAGGAACCTCCCAAAGTCCATACCTCCAATACCATCATCTTTGGGGGGTTATGATTCCAATATGTGAATATTTAAACCATAGCAATAGACTTTGCAACTACCAACACAGGAGCTGAAGAAAAGTAAAGAGTGTGTTGTGAGAATAACAGTTGAGAAAGGAAGGAAGGTGATAACTAGAGAGTGAGAGGGGCAGTTCTGACAGAACTCATAAAAGAGATATATTCATTTTCATAGTCTCTTAGTGACTTCCTTACAAGGCTTTATAGCAGAAACCATAAGAGAAACAACCGTATCTTATGTTATTAATTCTTCAAGCAATGAAAACCTTTGCATTCCTAACCTGTTTATTTAACAAATTTTGATGAAAAACCATGTCATAATTTAATTTTCCTTGATAACACTGGTCCATAACTTTATCTCTCTTTTCTTGCACAATGCTATAAAGCAGAGTACAATTCTGCACCAACTTTCCATTTTTAAGCCTTTCCTTCGCCATCAGGTTGTCAGTTCTCAAATCTGTCTGCTCCTGACAGAATACCGGCCTCTAGCTTGCTTCCCATTTTTCTGGGGCTTGGGGAACAGATAACTGAGCTGGCTAAGAGTTATACATAAAATACATTAGCTTTAAGGCTGCAAAATCTAGAACCACAGCCTAGACTGAGCCTCTTGAGTGTCTCAACAGCCATTCTGGGGGACAGCAGCATTTTCTCCCTTACACTCTTGCTCAGGGCTTCATTGAAGTTATGCAAATGCTGACTCCTTAATAAACAATTAAGAAACAATAGTCCTCCTCGGGTTCATTGTTCCATTTCTCTAGACAGCTACAACTTGGGTTTTAGAATGGGGGTACTAAATCATGCTACCATTCACTCTTCGAAGGGAAGACTTGCCAATTGGCTTAGCTTGTCCCCAGACAGTCAAGTGACCAATCACCATTTTCCTACCTACCTTCCCCATGCTCTGAGCAAGGAATCTCTCTAGGGCTCAACAAGAATAGTCTACAGTTCAGTGGCAGCCCTCTCCAGCACATGTGCACATCTGCTCTTGCAAAATGGGAAGAACATAAAGCACTAAAAATGGAAATTTAGAAACCAAAATCATATTTTAGTTTTTTTTAATTAGTTAGAGGAAAACAACTGAAAAGGGGAAGTTCTGTGAGTAGGTCAAATTATGATCGCTGCCATGACTTATTAGACAAGTGTCTTTGCTACGGAAATAATTGTTAAAAATGCATAGTTTATGATAAAATTTGAAAAAGGAGAAATTACCTATACAGGAAAAAGTATATGAAAAATAATTCTGAGTCTCTATACTAGATAGATTTTGATATCTCCAATAGTTGTTTAGAGAGTATTTTTTCAGGACAAAAATCAAAAGTTAACTTGAGGGAATCTCCAACAAGGTCTTCAGCAAGCAATGACATAGCAGAAGGGGCATGATGTATGTGTCATGGGGTTATGTGTTCAATGGTAGTTATATTGATTATAGTTTTTCAGGTTGAATTCCTCTGGCTGGATTTCCAGTGACTTTAGATGTATCTGGAATAGATGGTCTATACCAAAATGGGGACCTTGTGAAGGATGTTTGTGATTTTTTCTTCACCAAATCTATTTAAGCATAAGTCCTGTTAATTGTACCTTTTAAAATTCTCTTAATTTATCCCCTCTTCTCTACCACACTGGAATTGCCTTAGGTCAGACACTCATCATTTCTACCTTGGACTACAGCAATTGCCTTCTAATAGATCTCTTTATCTTCCATCTCACCATCTGGTCTATGTTCTATACATCACTAGAATGATCTGGGTAACAAGAAAGATCTAAACGTTAAATTGTTTAATGTGCTCATACTTCTTTAGGAAAATTCTAAATCTGTAATAAAAATGTGTCAATATTCCTGATTTAGTTTCTTCCAATCTCACTAGAGTCACTTCTTGTCCTCTACCCCACAGCCCAGGTACCCTATATTCTAATAATGCAGAACTCTTTGCCACTGCCTCAAGTCACACCCTCTCTTGCCTTTAGTCCCATTGCTTGTCTTCTTCTTTTCTCCACCCCACATCCTGAAACAGGCTCTCTTCCACTTGCCCAAAGAGACTCAAAGTTATCTCCTCCAGGATAACTTTACCAACACTCTGCCTTTCCATTCCAGACTGCCCCACTCTATCCAGGATAACTTAGGAGTCTAACTACACTTACCCACAACAAAATGGATATAATTCTTACCAGACAGAATGTTTGTCCTCTTTATGTCTCCACTCCCTCCTCAAAAGAAGGAAGTTTTCTGAGGACCAGGATCATGTTTTAATACCTGTATCTTCATCAGAAGCCCTTCATAAAGTAGATAATTTAAAAATGTTTGTTGAAGGAAGAAATGAAGAAAGGGACAGAAGGAAGGAAGAAAGGAAGGATGGATGGATCAGAGGAAGGGTCAGAGGAAGGGAGGAAATAATGAGGAGCTCCTCTTCAAAATTAAGCTTGGCAGCCAAAAATGCTGGAAAACAATTGAGTACAACCTCCACCTTAATACCCAAGTAAAGCCTGCCTTTAAAATGCTCTTCAGGGGGCACCTAGGTGGCTCAATGGGTTAAGCCTCTGCCTTTGGCTCAGGTAATGATCTCAGGGTTCTGGAATCGAGCCCCACGTCGGGCTCTCTGTTCAGCAGGGAGCCTGCTTCCTCTTCTCTCTGCCTTCCTGTCTGCCTATTTGCGATCTCCATCTGTCAAATAAATAAAATCTTTTAAAAAAATAAAAATGCTCTTCAGGGGACATATTGAAAGTTTTTTCTTTGGAAGTATGCTCACTGGGAGTGACATGATAACAAGAATTCATATCTCTAGGCAACAAAATCAAAATTCCTTAAAAGAAAAAGCATGTTGTTCTCTGAAAAGCTTGTGGAACCCATAACAGATCTTATATTCTGCTATTTGTTCCTGCTTCATGAGCATACTTGACAGTCTCATGGGTTACTAAAAAGAATACCTGTTATCAATGATAATCAAAAAATTTTTGGAATTATATTTCAACACAGAACTAGCAAGATGTTTGTAGTGCTGAATGGTGCCATCTGTGTGCATTACAACTCAAAGGATTACTTCAATGATCTATTAGCAGAATAGTGTTATAAAAGGAATTTGCAATGAAACTTTTTATGACTTTCTATTTAGGCTATTTGATTTGGGATCAAAGGCAACATATACAAAAGTCCTAGAATCAACCTTGCCAAATGACAAGTCTGCAGAATTCATAGTAAGTAAGGACACGGTTTCTTATTTAATGACTGGGCGTATCAATCAAGCACAGCTTTCTTGCCATGATGGTCAGCAGGGTCTACTGCATGGGAATGCATAGTCCAGACTCCCTGCCAATCAGTGCAGACACACTAACCTCTGTTTAACTTGCAAGGGTGATATCTCTACTCCTTCTCTGGCAAAGCCAATATCTTGCTAGAAAGAAAGGGAAGACATTTGCATCACTCCCAAAGGAAATTTAATAACTAACATCACAATTCCCATTATTGACCATTGGACACATGATGGTAAGTCCAAGAAGGGATCTTCACATCCAGAGGGTCCAGCACAAGATGCTCTAGGATAACTAAGTGTTGGTACTACACTGGTCTATGCTATAACACAAGAGGGAATTGGCGTCTAGTTATGTTGGATCAAAAATTGGTAAACATGTTTTCCATAGTACTCTCTTTTGAGGCCCTTTGCCAAAGAAGTCAACATTAAAACTTGCCTTTCTTAAGAGTACTGCAAGTTAATTAGGGGGAAAAAATATCTCCTTTACAGAGAAGGAAATTGGGATAAGAAGTGTAAAAGCAGATGAATCACATTTTATTCAAAAATCAGTGCCTAATCATAAGATGAGGGTGACTTGACTTCCAGAGGTTGTTAACCAATATGCCAAGGTGATCCCAGAGATACTTGGCAGAAAAGGCAGTGTTATTACCTCAGGAAAAAACAATTGAATCAATTTACTTGAACCAGTTTAGCTTGGAATATCTTCTTGGTTTCCCTGATTGTATTGAAGGACTCCAGAAACTACTTTCAAGGAATTCTCCAAGTACTCAACCACATCCAATGATTCTAAAGCCTAAGGCAAACCTTGGCAGCCATAAGGGTACTATAAAGAGTACCCTGAAAGAGCATTTCCATCTAGTGTCTGCAATAAATTAGCTACTTGTTATTCTAAAGGAAAGTTTGTTTAAGTAAGTCTAAATCTATCAATGTCAATTTCAGAGTTGCCACTGAAGAAACTAAAACCATTGTCATTTGAGGGGGTCTCTGAATTGTCATCAATTCAGAATTTAATAAATCTTAAATTTTCCTAGTTATAAGACCCTGTTTTCAAAGAATCCAGGAATAGGACTGCATTTTGAAGATGTGTTCAAAAAGCCTTGCAGAAATAACCACTGACTACCACATTTGATGATACTGGTTATAAGAATGGAGAAAATTTTTAAATATAAAATCAGAAAGTTTAATGTCTCTTTCTAAAAAGTTACCCATATTACTGGTATTTCTCCCACCTAAGATAATATGCATGTAATTACAGTTAGCTTTCTAAAAAGGCCAAGCAAAAATTTTAAGCTTTTTGTTTTCAGTTAGGAGGCCAATCACTTTTTCAGTCCTCGGAGTAATGTTTCCCATGGCCCTGACCTCACTAAGAGTTAAGTCTGATATCTGGAAAGCACAGCAGCCCCTGGTGTCTGGGTCATGATCCCAACCAGTGAAATCAGAATCTCTGGTGGTGGCGAAGGGGAGCACTGAAAGCTGAAATGTTCCTAAAAGTTCCCCAGGTGATTCTGTTGTGCAGCCAGGGTTGTGACTCACTGTGGCAGATGAATAGCTCTGTGCTAAACACAGCGATGGATGCAAGCAACATGTAATTTACCCCTTGCCCTTTAGGCCTTTGCTTTGGGAAATAATACAACTCCGAAGGCAATGAATATCTTTTGGAGTGCATACCTACTTGTTTCCCTCTTCCCTGAAACTTTTTCACCTATATGCTGCCATGGGAGTGGGCTTAGGCAGCTGTTTTATCAAAAACCCCTGCCCTGGCCAACCACACTGATCAAACAGAGGACTGGATATATAGTACAAGATGAGATGACCAAATGTCTTGAGGTTCAGAATTAAGTTTCTAAAAGCCTAATTCAGTTATTTGAGCATAGTTGAGCTGAAAGAAAGTGGAAATGATAACAGAGGGAAGTGTGGGAGAGACAAAAGGAAAGAATGTGAAAGTAAGTATTCGTGGGAAAGCATCAGAATGGTAGTATATGACCCTGAGAGTCAGGAAGAGAGTGGCCTAGCTTTCTGGGAGGTTCCAGTTCATATCCTGCAAGGCCCATTTTTTGAACTGTGTGGGTTCACAATACGTTCTCCTTATTTTGAGTTAGTTGAGTGGGTCTTTATACCTTGTAATAAAAAAATTCTCTTTTCTCCATTTTCTATTCTGGGTCCCAGTTCACTTCCCATCTAATCTGTGAGTCGTCCACATCCGAACCTGGTTTCATGAACATGGTAAGAGCAGTAAGAGATCACATAAATGGGAAACCCAAGGGCACTGGAGTGGTTTGGAAGGTTTCACAGACTGGGTGGAACTGAACTGGAATCTAAAAGGAGAAGAGAATGGAGCCTAATCCAGGTGAGACAAAGAGCAAGCACAAAATCACAGATGCAGGAATGTACCGAAGGAGCCTGATGCCTTCATGGAAAGACGGGGGACACTGGAAAGTTCCTTACCTTAGTGGGAATGAACTAAGTTAAAGGCCAGTAACGTTAACTCAATATTCCTCTATTTCTTGGTTTCTCCTGCAGGTAAAACATCCTGACTCTCTATACTTTTAAATCAAATGTTTTCTAAACCTTTAAATACATCCCATTCTGCCTAACTATTCTAGGGGGAAATGCACTAAAAAATAACAAACACTGACGGGGGCCTGGATGGCTCAGTCAGTTAAGCGACTGACTCTTGACTTTGGCACAGGTCATGATCCCAGAGTTGTGAAATGGAGCCCCACATTGGGCTCTCTGTTCAGCAGGGAGTCTCTTGAGATTCTCTCCCCATCCCTCTCCATCTGCCCCTCGCCCCACTGGTGCAAACACACTCTCTCTCGCACGCACGCGCTCTAAAATAAATAAATAGATCTTTTTAAAAATGCATTTTGGATAATATTAGATAAATGTTTATCTGTGAAATTTGTGGTAGTTTTACCATTAACTGGAAATAATGAGAACAGGGTTCTAAGTATTAGGAAACCTTTCAGTTCAGCACTTTTCCATCAGTAATATAGACATAGAGTCAAGGTGTGTGGCCAGGGGGCAATGCTGGCAATTAACCAAAATGCATCAGAATCCCAGCCCTGGACCGGCCCGCGCTCCAAAAATCCCAAGAGTGACTCTCACCAGCTCACTTCTACTGATCTGCTCTCTAGAATATCGACATCCAGTATCTTCTCTCTGTGCTAAACTCGGTCCTTAAGTTAGAGATGGCCCACACTGAATGAGCTCCTAAGAGGTTAGCAGACATTTTATCAATGTGGAAACTAAAGTGGGTAATTATCAGGATCAAGGGGAATGCTGAATTCATTTACTTAAAAAATGCTTTTTTCTTCTATGTATTATCTCTATCATTTAACTGAAATCACTTTTTCAAGTCTCTTGTTCTCTTTCCTTAGAATGCAGGCGGGAGCGGCCTGTACAAAACCAGCCCACTCCATACGTCAAGCAGTGTTTGTATATATTTCAGCGTATCCAAGCAAGGCCTTTTTAACTTTCCATCCTACAAACGGAGCTGTACTTTCCTGAATGGCAGCCAGGAAAAAACTTGGAGAATTGGCAGGAAGACTGTGGGAAGCCTGGTGCAACACCAGGCTGAGATCTGGAGCAGAGGCTTTCTACAAAGACAGAGAAGTGCAACACCTCCCTTTGTTTAGTGCTACATATGAGTACAAATGGAGCCCCCAGATTGCAATCAGGCCCTATTGTATAAACTTGGGGTTTCCACGCCATACAGCATTTTTGGCACTAGTACCTTATTATTTTTCAGCTGGAAAACCAATTAGCATTCTTTTTATATCTGGGTGTTAATACTTGGGACTTAGAGCGATATTTTGGCCACCAGCCCACATGGCTGTAGTCTCTTGGGCAATGCCTGACAAATTAAGATAAAACCGTTACTTCATGTTTTCCTACAAAGAGAAAACAAAAACTGTTTCCTGCACTTATTAATTGGATGAAGTCAATTTCCACATTTAACAAATAAAAAGGTAGGCATAATCAGGGTGTCAACCCAGAGCTCTTATCTCTCCCCAAGCTGGTTCCTCTGCAGGAATGTGAGGCAGCAAGAACTGTCAGGTTCTGACTAAGCTTTCCTTCTCTCGGAAAAAAATCCTCACGGTCAACAGAGGATGGGCTTCAAGCACCGCAAAGTCACCCTTTGGCCTCTGTGGCATTTTTGCTTCACAAGTTCAAGCGATGTGATCTACCTGGGGTAAAGAACTGTTAGCAGATTCCAGCCCTGACAAGTAGATTAGTCATAACAGTCAAGGGCACTGCCCAGTTTGAAAGAAATAAACAGAGCCAAATATTTCCCTATCTTAAAAGCAGAGCAAAGTGAAGTTACACTCTAGGAATGTAGTTTATGATTAGAGAAAGCCATATCTGGGCTGCTGTCTCAGAATATCTGAGCATGTGAAGAGGAGGAAAGAAAGGTGAAATTGTTTTGAGAGGTGCCCATCCCATGAAATACTCCCTTATGATAAACAAGCCTTGCCATGGCGACACAACTTAATGCCACAAGTCAGAGGAATGTGGCCCTCCAGCAGACAGACCACAACTTGGGAAAATCTCCAGGATGATGCAAAATATTTAGAAGGGAAGTGGTAAAACAAACAGAAAGGAAACAGCCATCCAACTGCAGTCTGAAGACAAAAATATGTTGGACACAAGAAATGGTTTGGGTGTAGTTACAACAGCATTTCTGTGTTGTTGGTACTGAATGTACAACTCTTTGCTAGAAATGGCCTGAAGGGTCTGCCTCTTCCCTTCAAGGCTTTCTTTGTAAATAGTGTAGTGGGTGGTGGCATCCTATAAAAAAAAAAAAGAAAGAAAGAAAGAAAGAAAGAAAAACCCAAAAAACAAAAAAACCGTTTGAAAGACTTCCTTAAAGAATTTGTACAGAACATTTTCTTTGCAACAAAATCTATTCTGGAGCTATATTATTTAACAAGGGGGCTGTGTTCTGAGTCATACGGAAATTTTTTGTTTTCTTATTGCTATGTTTGCTATTAAACACAGAAAATGATTGTCTATAATAATCTAAAGGAGTGACTAGAAAATGCCCAGTCTTGTACAGGAAAAGAAGCATTAGAATTGAGGCTCTAGCAAAGGACTCACCCATATGCACGAGGGCTCCATATATCCGAATTTGCCCACAAAGTCTCACTTTATTCCAGTTGTTCAGGTTAAATTACTAAAAATCCCCCTTTCACTCACAAAAATGGTTTGCATAATAAATAACTTAGTGACCCTACTCCTGCTCAGAGACCAAAAGTCTTCTGTCTGTTCCCAAGTCCTCAGAGGACACCAGTCTAATAAGGCTTTGCCAAGCTCAGAACCTGAAAGCAATATTAAAAAGGGAGGAGAAGGGGGAGTTGCTATTATCTTGAAAAGGTGTTGAGGCAGCATCAACTGTTGGGCTTCACCTAAAAGAAGCATAGAAAACCCATGCAAAATATCAACTCCTCTTCTACTGGGGAAAGGAGAGAAACTTCCATCTGCAGGGACCCCCTGAGGCAGCCTTCAGGAGTACCTGGGTGCTTCCCGCTAGGTTCTAAACTGAGGTCTAAACAGGAGTTTCTTTGTCAGATCCTGAAAGGCAAGCAGTCACTTCCAAAGCAGACGTGCATGCTTTTTGGTGCCCAGCAGTCTGGAATATACAGACATCCCCTCACTGAACAATTATTTGACTTGCAAGTTTTTTTACTTTACCATGGTGCACAAGCAATATACATCCACTAGAAACCATACTTTGAATTTTTAAATTTGATCTTTTCCAGGGATTGTAATATGGTCCTTTCTTGGGATGCTAGGCAATGGCAGTGAGCCACAGCTCCCAATGATTCTGTTCCTATACAACCATTCTGGCTTTCACTTTTAGTACAGTATTCAATAAATTACATGAGATATTCAAAACATTATGATGAAACAGGCTTTGTGTTACATGATTTTGCCCAACTGTGGCCTAATGTAAGTGTTCTGATCATGTTTAAGTTAGGCTAGGCTAAGCTACGATGTCCAGTAGGTTTTTGTGTATTAAATGCAATTTCAACTTACAGTATTTTCAACTTATGATGGGGAATGGGGACGTAACCCCATCATAAGCTGAGGAAGATCTATATAGCTTAGATGTTCCAAAGCAGAAAGTGTTTAGTCATTTCATATTGCCACTAGCTACACTGCTGGGCTGCAGCTATTCGGATCAGAATGGAAATGCTTTGATCTCTTTTACATCTAAGTTTAATTGTGGCCTGGGCCCAAAAGGTGGACTAATTTTAGCAACTTCCCTTGTACACTTTTATCTAAAGATAAAAGGAACACTTGGAAGTATAAACAGAAGGTGTATTTCTGTAAGCTCAACAGCCACCACATCAAACAAACAAGACTATAGAAACTTGTGCTGAATATTAGCTCTGATTTCTTCAGCTCTGCTCTGCTCTCCCTCATTCACTGGCAGCCAGTAGGATCATTTCCTTCCATTGTAAACATATAAAGATAATATAACATTAAAGAACTTTAAAAAGGAAAGAACATTTCCAGCACGGTGACTTTCAGTTTTATATGAAATTTTTAAAAATTAAAAACCCTACATTTTAAAGTTACAGAATTATTACACTGATCTTGCTTGTGTCCAGGAGTTCAAGGTTCTTATGCATGCTCAGAATATATGTGGATGTCAGGAGATGTTGGAAGAGTCATTCTCCTATGTGTCTCAAGGGTCCGAGCTTCAATTGGAATTAATAGCTTGCAAAGCTCAGTTAGAATGGAACACAGGCCCCCATAGAAAGCCAGCTTAGAGCTCCAGGAAGGAAACATTACTTGACAATGACCTTTGCACTTAGCAAATTCTTCAGTCAAGGACAAAATGAAAGTCACTCAAGAGCTCAGCGGGGTTTGCTGTAGCCTATTTGATCTCATAAAGCTACAGTCCATCTGATTAGAGGCCAAAGGACAATGGAGATAAAAAAGTGGGGAAGTGGTCTCTATAGGGATACCATCTGAGAACACAGACACAGTTTAGCTGAATGCAAATCAGATAAGCTCTGAGCAAAGGTATTGGGCACATTATTGGAAAAGCAGTGTGCTCAATAAAAACAAAAAATACCAAATTGGAAGAAGAGGTGTCTAGCTTTTCCTTGCCAATATTCTAAGGAAACAAGTGAGTTTCGTGAAGGACTCTTAGAACACACAGGAATATTACATGGCTTAAACATAGTAACTTTCCCGACTACTTCTTTCTAATGATTTGACCAATGAAGATAAACCAACCAGACCAGTGTTGGTAAGAGCTGTTGGAAGGTAATACAAAAGAATTTATGGATTAAAAAGTCCTAATATTGAGAATTAAATTAACACTGAAAAACACTTTTTGTAGCTTGTCAGAAGGCATCACCGTAATAATTTGTCTGCTGAAATACACCTTTTAATTTGTATTCCTTTGAATGAAATTGCCTTTTTGTCTTGTTACATTATCTGCTTAAAAGTTAGAGGAGTAGTACCACTTCAACTTGTTTTTCAGTGGTAAAAATTTTTCACATTTCTGGATAAGGGGATGTGACTCAAGCATGAGAAATATGAAATTCCCATTAAAGTTTCCTGGCTATCTCGGAAATCAGAATTCCACGTAAAGCTTGGGAGCTGCATTAGATCACATCTAAAACCCCTTCCAATAATGCAACTTTGGCATAACAAGAATCTCAATAGTCTTAAAGAACTTCTTTTTACCTTCATTTCTACACCACCTCCGCAAAAAGAAAAATTGGCAGCATAGCCCGAGGTCAAGAGAAAATGTAAGTAGAGAGAGACCCAAACCATGTTAGTGATAGACATGTGATTCTCACCCTCCTGAAAGGAGTCCTCCATCACGTGAGGAAGAGCTTGAGCCACCATGCTTGACCTTCCCGAAATACACTTCCCTTTGATTTAAAAGAAAAATTTTTTTGGTTAAACAAAAAGCACATAAATATGTTCTCACAGAACAGTCAATCCACACAAAAGCACATGGAATAAAAAATAGAGAGACACATGTATTAATATATATATGGGTCATACATATTTACATATGATTCTATTAGGATATGGCAAATTCTTTCCACTTGGGTCTTTAAAAAAAAAAAAAGATTTTATTTATTTATTTGAGAGAGAGAGCAGAGCTAGAGAGAGAGAGCATGAGTGGAGAAGAGGGGCAAAGGGAGAAAAGGGAGAGGGAGAAGCAAACTCCCTTCTGAGCAGGAGCTTAGGGCTAGATCCCAGAACACTGGGATTATGACCTGGGCCCAGAAGGCAGAAAAGATGCTTAACCAACTGAGCCACCCAGACACCCCTCACTTGGTCTTAAAGAACTCTATAATTTAGTTTTAAGTAGATAAAGATCTGGCTTTTTCTTTATAATAATGGAAGGGTCTATGTTTTATTTACTCTCTCTTTTGTTGATAGTATTTGCTATTATAAAAGAGAATACCCTTTTTAAATATGTTTTACTGACCATGAGTGAATATTTCTGTGGGGTAGATTCCTAGAAATAGATTGCAAGGCCAAAGATTAGGCTTATTTTAAATTTTGGTAAATATTATCTAATTTACACATGTTTTGGTCATATGTATTTCTTCTGTAAATGGTCCTTTGTATCTTTTGTCCACCTTTTATTTGATTCTTTGTGTTTTGCATATTCATATGTAGTCACTCTGCATATTGCTAATCCTTTATATATGTTGTAAATATTTCCCCGTCCTTAGCTTATTGTTTAACTCCATTTTTATTGTCGTTTTTTGTATGTTGTTTTTTTTTTTTTTAAAGATTTTTTTTTCCAATTTATTTATTTTCAGGAAAACAGTATTCATTATTTTTTCACCACACCCAGTGCTCCATGCAAGCCGTGCCCTCTATAATACCCACCACCTGGTACCCCAACCTCCCACCCCCCCGCCACTTCAAACCCCTCAGACTGTTTTTCAGAGTCCATAGTCTCTCATGGTTGTTGTTGTTTTTGTGAGATTGAAGTTACAATAATTTCTTATATGATTTATGATTTTTGTGTATTACTTAGGAAAGCTTTCCCAATCCTGAGAGTTATAAAAACTTTTTCTATATTTCCTTTAACCCACTGAGCCACCCAGGAGCCCCTCTACATTTCCTTTAAATACTTTTATAATTTGTTTTTAACATTTATTCTCAATAATATCTCCAAAATAGATTTTTGCTTATGATGTGAGATGAGTTCAATTTTTCCCCTGAAAGGATAGCCAGCTGTCATAACGCAATTCAGTGAGAAGTCTGAACACCTTTACTAATTAGAGATGACACTTTTACTATAAACTACATTCCTGTATATTCTTGCGTTTCCATTCTATTTTTTTCTGTTAATGTGTTTGTCTACTCATGTGCCAAAGTACACTGTCTATATCTCTTTACATTATGTTCTGATTATTAGTAGGCCAAATACCATCATTCTCTCTCTTTTTTTTTTAAAGATTTTATTTATTTATTTATTTGATAGAGAGATCACAAGTAGGCAGAGAGGCAGGCAGAGAGAGAAGAGGAAGCAGACTCTGGGATCATGACCTGAGCTGAAGGCAGAAGCTTTAACCCACTGAGCCACCCAGGTGCCCCCCATCATTCTCTTCTTTAAAAATTTGATTTACTAAGCATTGCTGTTCTTTCTCCCATTATGTATTTGAGAGCCAGCTTGTCAGCATCTTGATATTGTTGAGTCCTCCCATTGAAAAATATGGAATAGCACTTGATTTATGTAGGTTTTTATACCCTATTCATAAAAGTCTGGCAGATTTCCTATTTACTCTAAATATAAAATGAACTTTATTGCTATTATGAATGAAACCCAACTTACTATGTTTTCTAATTGATTATATTTAATATCAAGAAAGCCAATGATTTTTATATATTGGCTTATATCTGATCACCTTACTATAATCTTAAAGTACCCTCTTAAATTCTAACAGGTTTTTTTTTTAATCACCTTATTATCTTAGTAGAAAACCTTATATATTTCTCAGTTCATTTATTGGGGTTTTAGTAAAACTTAAAACTCATGTTTTTTTAAGATCAACCAATCAACAGTTAAGCTTTGAGAGTTTTATAGACTGAATGTCTATATTTCCCTCAAATTCACATGTTGAAGCCCTAACCAACAACAATGAGATGATATTTGGAGATGAGGCCTCAGGAAAGTAATAGGGTTAAATGAAGAGGTGAGGGTCAGAGGCCTTAGGAAAGTCATTAGGTTAAATAAGTGTGAGAGCTTATCTCATGATAAGATCAGTGGTCTTACAAGAGAAAGAAAGAGAGAGCTCTTTTTCTTTCCCAGTACACATACCAATGAAAGGCCATGTGAGATCACAGCAAGAAGGCTGCCATATGAAAACCAGAAAAAGAGGTGTCAACAGAACCCAACCATGCTGGCACCTTGATCTCACACTTCTAGCCTTCAGAACTATGAGAAAATAAACTTCTGTTGCTTAAGTCACTAAGTCCATAGTATTTTTTTATGGCAGCCCATGCTGACCAAGACAGAGAACTATATTATGCTAGGCATGGTATGGATATTCCTGGGATTCTAATGAGAAACCGTGTCAACTCTTATTTGTGAAACTTACAGGTTCAATACCTTGACATTATGGTTTGCTTGCTTTGGATTTTTTGGTATAGGTCAAGTACTATAATCTTTTCCTAGTAAGTTTATCCTACTTCTCCCACAGACACAAAAAGAGTCTCAAATTTCATAGTTGTTTTCAATTTTTAATGATTGTCAACAGGCCACAGGTGAACTTACAATCAAGAATATATAAACTATAAAGGGAAGCTATCCCTAAAACTGAATAAATAAGGACAAAAGGAAATCATTTTCAGTTTCACTAGCACACAGGATATTTCTATTCTTAGCTGGCCTGGGTCTTCCATAGAAGAAGAGCCCTGGGTCAGGGTTTGCCTGACATATGGAAATGCTACAGCACTTCCAGTAGCCCAGCCCTTCAGTTTGCAAGGCCACATTTCCTGTGGGAAGGAATTCCTGAGGCCAGAATCCTTGCGAACTTCCCTTCCCAAAACTGATTGCTTCATAAAAGAACACACTTTCTCTGGTTCTCTAGATCCAAAAGAATATAGAAAAATAAAGATAAAAAACTTTTGGGTGAACTTGTCCCTCCATTTTCTTTCTTACAAGCTATGAGCTCATTTCCTTCAATTTAATTTGTATGTAGTAGATCCATTTTGGTTTATAGATACAGATGGGAGAGATTCATGGATGAGAAGATGTCATATTATATCTTTATTTGTAATAATGGATTGCTTTATTCCCCAAGCCATGCCTGACTGACTGTGGCTGTCCAGAGCACTGTTTTGAGGAAGACCGAGGCTGCTTCTGGCCATGATCAATAGTGTCAGCCATGAGCAAGGGAGAGAAAGTCGGGGGATACCTGCCAAGCATTTCCCATCTTTGAATATAATTGTTTTTTTCTGAGCTTAGTTATATAATCTTGGAAGTTTTATTCATTTGTAGCTATTGTACACATAAAAGGAAAAAAATTTTTTAACTTAAATCAACAAAAAGGGCCAAACAGTTAAGGGCTCTTAAATCTAGGAAGTCTTAATGCTAAACACAGTGTATTAGTGTATAACCTAAGCAAAGCCTGGGTTAAAATAATATATTCCATAAACATATTATTACATAGTTGTGATTTTCCTCATTATGATTAATGGTACCAGTATGGTGGTATTACTAACACTTTCAAAATCCAACTTGGTATAATATTGGGTGGCATATAAGATTAACAATTATCAATTAACAAGCCAGATATTTTCAGATAAAAATAGAGTACTTCATTTTCACAACTGAAACATGTCAGGAGACTAAGAACTAGGGAAAGAATATGAATGTTGTTGTTTTTTTTACCAAAGACTAGTTTTATGCTTTGTGTAACTGAGTGAGTAATACAACCCAAAAATTAGACTTTGCAAAATATTTCAGAAACTTCCAAGAAAATAGTGATTTAAAAAAGAAAGAAGGAAAAGAAGAAAAAAAAAAGAAAGAAAAGAAAAGAAAAAGATTTAAAAAAATAATGCACAGTTCTAGGCACTGGAGGCTCACAAGTCTGTCTTTCAGGGTGGAATTATCTATGAAGTCTGGTAGTGACAACAGTGTGTTTAAAAAAGTGTTTAGCTATGGTTTGGGATATTATATCATAAGAACTCCAATCACTGTTTTTCCATTTCCACATATTTCTAAAATTTTACTTTTTTTAACAGGCAAGGATTCATTCCTTCTAACCACCTACTACTGTGACTCAACTTCTATATTACATTAGAAATATAAGCAGAAAAAAGGGGGAATTCTCTTGGAAAATTAGCTAACAATCATCATACTGATCCATTTCCATGAACCATTATGACACATCTTAAGAAATCCTGTAGAAATTCACACAGAAATTTGGGCTATAAAATAAACATTTATTGATACCATGTTTTTATTAAGGTTTTTAAAATTATTTTAAACAGCCATCTGTAATATGTTGCCATGAAATTTAATGGTACTTCCTTCTAGGATGATATGCTTATCACTGTTTCCCACTAAATACCAAACAACAGGATCTTTGTCATCAAACTTGGGTAAAAAATGAGTTTTTAGACTATGTGCTTACCATTAGCCAATAGTTTGTTCACAATTCTAAGGACTTAACACATTGGCCCTAAAGAGAGTGTTCTGTTCAGAATAAAAAATGTTTTTAAAAAAAATTTTTTCCCAAATCTAGTCAAACATTTACAAAAGTTTGAAAGCCTTGTCATATCTCATCAGAATGGCAATATGCTTAGTCATAACAACTTTTTTTACTCTGTCCCTGAAGTGTACAGATATACAGATATACAGATATTTACTATGTCCCTGAAGTGAAGTCCCTGAATGGTAATATGCTTAGTCATAACAACTTTTTTTACTCTGTCCCTGAAGTGTACAGATATACAGATATACAGATATTTACTATGTCCCTGAACTGTTGAAGTTCCTATAGTGATGTAATACCATGAATGTACAATTTCGCTATTCATTGGAGACAATGTCTTTGGAGGGACTAGAAGACCATTGCTTCTTTTAACCTATGCTGCATTTGACTCTAACACTAACAAAGCCACATTAAGATACAAAGAAATCCCTTGATTCTGTTTTGCTACAAATTTTATTTTAAAAACTGCCACTCTAAAATAATCTTCTGCAAAATATATGGTCTGTGTAGAAAAGCTATGACAGTTCTACATTTACATACGAGACTCTAAAAACCACGCAGCTCTTCATCACTGCAGTATAGCAGCTAATTGTTTATGGCGCTTCCCTCCAGGCTGTAGCCTTGAATCCTAACTTGACGATTTTCTAGTTAAGTGACCCAGGACAAGTTACTTAAATGTCTTTGTTCTGAGTTCCCTTACATAAATGAGGGTATTAACAGTGCCTATTCAAAAGATGGTATGATAATTAAATTAAGAAATACATGTAAAGCACTTAAAATAGTTTCAAGCATAAAATAAACATCATTTAAGAATTTTAAAATGATGCCAGGAGTTTTCAGGAATAGGTAGTTGTATTTAGGAGCATGAATTAACAATAAGGCAATAGAATCTATTTTCCAAAACTGGCAAAGATGTAATCAAGGTGTAGTGTGGACAATTCCCAGTCTTTTCATCCACCTGGCCTAGTGGAGTAATGTCTTGCATGATGTGTCAGACTCTGACACAGATTTCAATGCCTCTTCATTTTCCATGGGATCGATTTTATAAGAGTTTGTTAAGAGGCCAGATGACAAATGGACTGTTACCAAAGATTTTTGTTTTTGTGTTTTTTTACCACCATAATAATTTCTTAAATAAAGTATAAAATGTATGGGCTTCACGATTTTTTTTTAATCAGAATGGTTTCATTTCATAAATAATGTATTCTGTAATTATCCTTTGGTAATACGTTGAGTCTGGCAAAAAGCTAATCACTCACCCTGCAAAAACTGAACAATTGAGAAGCTAGTTGAATTAAATGGCATAATTTATGAAGGTTTAATTGTTATTACCTGATTAACAATTGCATTAAGAATGAATGTTCATCATCACTAGCCATCAGGGAGATTCAAATTAAAACCACATTGAGATATCACCTTACACCAGTCAGAATAGCCAAAATTAGCAAGACAGGAAACAACATGTGTTGGAGAGGATGTGGAGAAAGGGGAACCCTCTTACACGGTTGGTGGGAATGCAAGTTGGTGCAGCCTCTTTGGAGAACAGTGTGGAGATTCCTCAAGAAATTAAAAATAGAACTTTCCTATGACCCTACAATTGCACTCCTGGGTATTTACCCCAAAAATACAGATGTCGTGAAAAGAAGGGCCATCTGTACCCCAATGTTTATAGCAGCAATGGCCACGGTCGCCAAACTGTGGAAAGAACCAAGATGCCCTTCAACAGATGAATGGATAAGGATGATGTGGTCCATATACAATATAGAGTATTATGCCTCCATCAGAAAGGATGAATACCCAACTTTTGTAGCAACATGGACTGGAAGAGATTATGCTGAGTGAAATAAGTCAAGCAGAGAGAGTCAGTTATCATATGGTTTCACTTATTTGTGGAGCATAACAAAAAGCATGGAGGACATGGGGAGTTAGAGAGAAGGGGGTTGGGGTAAATTGGAAGGGGAGGTGAATCATGAGAGACTATGGACTCTGAAAAACAATCTGAGGGGTTTGAAGTGGCGGGGGGGGGGGGGGTGGGAGGTCGGGGTACCAGGTGGTGGGTATTATAGAGGGCACGGATTGCATGGAGCACTGGGTGTGGTGAAAAAATAATGATACTGTTATGCTGAAAATAAATAAATGGAAAAAAAAATGAAGCTTTGGGGGTGCCTGGGTGGCTCAGTAGGTTAAAGCCTCTGCCTTCGGCTCCGGTCATGATCCCAGGGTCCTGGGATCCAGCCCAGCGTTAGGCTCTCTGCTCAGCAGGAAGCCTGCTTCCCTTCCTATCTCTGCCTACCTCTCTGCCTACTTGTGATCTCTGTCTGTCAAATAAATAAATAAAATCTTAAAAAAAAAAAAAGAAGAAGAAGAATGAAGCTTTTTTTTTTTTTTTAAAGATTTTATTATTTGACGGAGAGAGAGAGATCACAAGTAGGCAGAGAGGCAGGCAGAGAGAGAGGGGGAAGCAGGCTCTCCACTGAGCAGAGAGCCCGATGTGGGGCTTGATCCCAGGACCCTGGGATCATGACCTGGGCCAAAGGCAGAGGCTTTAACCCACTGAGCCACCCAGGTGCCCCAAGAATGAAGCTTTGAAGCAAAATAATCCAACTTGAAAGCCAAGTATCAACACTATTAGATCCATCCAAGATAGTAGCTATAAAATTTAAAGCTGAAAGAGACCTTAGAATCCATATACTCTAATCTCCTAGATTTTATAATTGAGTAATCTGGAATTCCCAGTAATGAGCATACATTAACTATAAGAATCAGCTATGAAATTACAGAATCTCAACTAGAAACCAGAGCCCTAAATTCTAGGTTCTATATTTTGTTTTCCTTTAAATGTATACCAAACCATGTCTTTGTTGCAAGGATCAGCATTTTTTTTCTCTGAATTAACATTACGTGGTGGTTAAGTTGAATGTTTCATTTTATAGATACTAGGTGAAAAATGCAAGGTTGCCTTTGATTAAATGCTAAACATCCTTCTTGGCTCATTGCCTGTGTGATTTATTGTACAGAGTTTCTCAATGATTTCTGTCAGCCACAATACAAAATAAAAAGGGGCTCAGCTGCAAAATTAGGAACACCATTAGTAACAATGTTAAAAATTTCCCCCATAATAACTTAGCAAAGTAGAAATGGGAAAAGGGAGTTCTTAAAATTTATTTTATCTGAGTTTTGCCTTTAACTTTTTCCTTTTACATCACTGCTTAAAACCACATTGTCATCTTCCTCCCTTGAAAGAGACTCAACAGATCAAACCTTTGCTGTTGGCACTTACCAAAGTTGAGCATCTGAAAATAACTAGGTTGAACTTCAACACCGTCAATTCTAACCTGAGCTTTAAATATCACATCACTGCAGGCAAATGGTATACATTTGTGAGGAAGAAAATGGTTCCTATATTTATCTTACTAATTTGATTTTTATGCATGAGTAAATGTACTTAATGCCTCACAGTCATTCTGTCCAAGGAACTGCCTTGTGAGACAGGGATATTTGGTGTTTGATTGAGGGTCACTGCTTGAAGATAATCCACACTGCATTGGCATTTTACTGAATCCTGCCAATAGCAGTACATTCTGCTTCAATGGAGAGACATATCAAAAGCCAGGATGCTTTTCTCTAGGAATTTCTATTGATGCTAAAGTTTAAAAATGTCTTTCAGTGTGACAGAGCAGTACTAACTAATGAGGAGAGTTTGAGCATTGCCAAGAGTTGCAGTATGTCAAGTTATTCAAGGGATCCTATTAATATTTCCCTTTTGTTTTATGATCAGTAATACTGGGATTGACTAACTCTCCCATTTTATTACCTGAATCACTGCCATCTCAAAAATCCCCTCTTCCCTGCAGTCTTCCCAAACTCCCTCAGGCAATTACTGGTTCCTTTCTCTCTGAACCAAAAGAACATTGAACACAACTTTAACACCATTTGTCTCACAGTGTCACTATTACTTCCTTCATATCCGTCCTCACAAGAGTACAGTAATGGGGTCTACTCATCTTTGTGTCTTCAGCGTCCTCTGCACAGGGTATTATCAAGATCTGTCTTGGACTGTTGGTACAGTATTCTTACTACATGCTTTCAAATTAATTAAGGAACTTAATACAGGAGTAACAATAATGAATAAAATTATGTGTTAAATAAAGGAGGAGTAACAGTCTGTGCCTGTATGACCAAAACATGTAAGCACTATAAACACACATACACACTGATTTAGGTCCACCACCCCTCATCTGAAACTCTTGAGGATAACTGTATTTCAAAATTCAGAACTTGTAGTGAATTTTAGCATACGACAGTCTGTAAATGGCATATTGTTTAATATTCCCATCATGGTCTGGGTCAGCATCCCCCCAAATACCACATTAATATTTCTATAGCATAAGTATGAATATTCCCCTTCAAGAGGAGTAAAGATACAAGTGACTTCATCAATTCAGGTTAGGTTTTGTCACCAAATTAGTTTGCCACAAACTCATGAAAAATTTTTTTTGGTTTCCAGAGTTCTCTGGATTTTGAATCGTGAATAAGGGATTATGAACATGCATAACAAAATCCATTTCGTGCTTTATCAAGTCTGCCTCTGAATATACTCCAAACTAAATTTGGAACAAGATATTATTCTTTCCAATGAAAACAGAGTAACAGAATAAAATATTCTTCATGTCTGTCATTGAATTTTAGTTTATTACCAAAATCTTTATTCCTATAAAAATATAAATTGATCTGCACTGGTTTAGCTCATCAATAAGTTATATTACTTGAAAGAATAAAAACAGGCAAAAAAATCAGATTATTGAAAAGCTGTTATAATGATCTTATTAAATGAAAAGGAATAATAAGAGGGCTTTCTCACTGTAATCATTTAGAAAATTTTAATTAACTTATAAGGCAAAAACATAAATCAGCAGATGTTATATATATTGTATATTGTGATAAGATTATTGCTTTTCTTTTAGTACTTGTACTTTAAAATTTTTTATAGTGAATCTAGTTTTTAAGTATAGGTTTTATTATTATTATTATCCAGATATGTCAAGCTGATCAGAAGACAACTGCCACTGAAAAGATAGTTTGTTATACTCACAGTTCCCAAGAGAGAGGAAGGGGCATGCCAGACCAGGTGGGGCCACACGGGGAAGCATCAGGCTCAGTCAGGCAGAGGAAGGAAAGAGAAAACATGGACAGGAGTCTTTATTGCAGTTTCTGTGGGAAAGAACAGGCAAGGCAGGGTAAGCAGGTTTAGGATTGGCTAGTTTAAATAATTTCAGCAGCCTCAGGGACATAGGGGCTATCCCAAGACCGGAACAAGATCCTGAAGTGATTAGAGCAGGTAGATAGTGGCCCAGAGTGTCAGAGGCCAATAAAGGGGGTGGTTGGTTTATAGGCTCTAGGGTGGTTGGTTTGCATGTGAAAGCTACCCTCTGATGTGAGTTGATTGCTGTCTCAAGGAGTTACTTAGCTCTTCAAAGAGCAGTCCCTTGACCATCAGCGAGGCCCTAGGATGTAATGCATCAAATACAGAAATTAGAAAATATTATATCATCTACAAATTCATGCAAGTATATACATTTAAACCAGTAGTGAATTATATGAATCATTGCTTTACTCTCTTTATTAGTTTTGTTTTATTATAGTCTTTTCTCACTTCATTGCAAGAACATAAATTCATATTATATTTTTAAACTTTTTTTCACTTTTAGTTTAAAAGCTGAATCATGTTCAGAGAGTGATGGGCTTTGGTATATAGTATAATCTCAAGGAACATTAATTCTCTTGTCTTGCCACACTTCCTCTCCCTTTCTCTTTTTTCACTCATTTATTAATATCTAATGAGAACTCACTGTGTACCATGCTAGACACCAGGATTGCACCTTGTAGTCTTCACAGAGGGGAATGTCTCCTTGGGGCTACAGATATCCAATACATAACCACACGCAGAATTAACTATTTGGCATCCTGAGATGCCAAAAGATACTGCAAGGAGGCATGATGCCCTCATTAGTTTGAGTTCAAGAATACATCATGTAAACAGTTTTTAACATCATTTAGTAAAGTTGAATTATTTACTTTTATGCATTTTGCAAAGTTTGAACTTGAAATCTTCTGAAGTTGGCAAGCAATAGAATTTCTTTTAAAAATTTCATGGGACATATGAAAAATATACTATATGAAGCAACTTATGAATAAGATAAAAAGTAGAATTCTGAATTATGAGCTTTCATTATTCCCTTGAAACTGTTCTATTATGTTGTACTTATTGGGTACCTACTATATGCCCAGAAATCTTTGGTGGGAAATTCCAGGTAATACAAAACTCTAAGTGTAAATAGTTCATTGTTCTGAGCCCTGAGAGGTCATCAAGTGTATGTAACACAAAATAACAAGCACATTCAACAGCTTTAGTAAGAAACTGAAAGAGGTGTTACTAGAAATTGCAACTAAGAACATTGAGGTATATCCTCCCATCTCAGTACGGTGAGGAAGCTTGAATAATCAAGGAGATACCTCTTTCTGGGGAATTTTGTCATATTTGGAAGATTATATATCAAAGTATCTGAGAAAAAGAACTAATATTACAAAACCCTGTTTTTATTAAATTCTATTGTTGCAATAATGTGCAACAAATCACTTAATAGAGATCACGATATCAAAAAGCAAAGTACTCTGACTGCCATTTGGAAAATGAATTTTAAAAAGAAAACAAAAAGTTTATCTACAAAAGATGAATAAAGATAGACTGGTTAAAAAGTAGTCCCCAGTGAGCTGGGATAATGTTTCATAGAGAGTCTTCATTTGGACAGAGTTTATGACAAGTCTATGGAGGCACTCATGGAGAATTAGTAAGTCATAGAACTATCACTGTTATTGTTGTTATAAAAGCTGTATCACATAAGTTGCTTTTTTGAACTATATGCACTTGTATGTAATTTTTATTAATCAAATATATAAATAAAAGTATAAGTTAGATACTCTTTTAAGCTTTCTCCAAGACCTAGGATTTTATGGTATTTAAGAAATAACTATTTTTACCACTCCGGAACTGAGATAACATGGTAAAAGCACATTATGCTAAAGAAGGAAGGAAGTAGGGCAGAGAGAGGGGGGTGGGGGAAGGCCCTGGAGGTGCTGCTGTTATTTGCTTCCTATCCTTGGTCACAAGTTATCACATACTGAGAATGAGGAGGCTTAAGTCAAGGACAGAGGAAGCCTCCTTCCTCACCTGTGCCCGCAGGCACAAGGCTGACGACAGCCATGACCGACCACAGAATCAAAAAGATGTCTCTGCTGCATCTATTTTGTGCCTGAAATGTGGCTGTTAATTGTTAATCTTGCATTCATAACAGCCAAAGAGAGCAATGTTTGGTATGGTTTTATAATATCTCATCCAATATTGGTTTTGAAATGATCACATTCAGAAATAGTTGAATCTATTCAAAATATCATCTAATGTTTTATTGAATGAAAGCTTAAAAAATCAAATTTCTCAAAAAAGTACAAATTCATTGAATTTCTGCAGCCCCAAGGAAATAGTTCCTTCAATGATTTTGTACTTTCCTGGGTAACTTGTTTGTTTTTTAAGCTTCCATCCCATAAAACACTAATGGGTAGTTTGAACAGATTCAACTATTTCTGAATCTAGTCATTTCAACACTAATACCAAGTGAGTATTATAAAACCAGGTTCAAGACAGTGTTCTCCTTGGCCATTATGAACGCAAGATAATCAAATTTCAGTTCTGGCAATGATGTTGAACTCTAAATCAGGTCTAAATTTTTTTTAACTTAAGATTTCTTGAGATTAGAGAGCTAATGCCATTTAGAAATCCAGATGCCTTTGCCCATATCTGGCCTTAAAGATCAGTCAGAGTGGGTTTAAGCTTTTAGGAAATTCCTCTGCCCACCTACCAGAGCCAACCCCCATCTTTACCTTAAAAGCAGTGTACAGGCTCAGTGCTTCCCAGAGCATGATGTGTAAACCATCTGCCTCAGAACCCACTGAAATATTTATTATGGATGCTTATTTAGTAGCTATAGCGAGATGAATAGTGCCCCCTAAAAATTCATATCCACCCAGAACCTCAGAATGTGACCTTATTTGGAAATAGGGTCTTTGTAGATGTAATTAGTTAAGATGAGGTCCTAAATTAGAGTGAGTCCTAAATCCAATGACTGCTGTTCTTATAAGAAGAGGAGATGCAGCTACTATCCAAAAAAATGCCAAGGATGTCCAGAAGCCACCAGAAGCTGGCAAGAGGCAAGGAAGTGTTCTTTCCTAAAATCTTAAGAGTAAGCATGGCCCTGATGATACCTTGATTTCAGATTTTTGGCCTTTAGACTGTGAGATAACTTTCATTGTTTTAAGCTACCCAGTTTGTGTTTGTTGTAATATCCATAGGAAATTAAGACAGTGGCCTTACCCACAACTGACTGAATTCTGAGGTTATAGCTCAGAACTTTTGAAAAGCCTCTTAGCTATCTCTGGTGTTCATCATCTGGTGCTTACTAGAGTGAGGATATCATAAAGGGGGATGGCTGATTTTATATGTCAATTTGATTGGGTCACGGCATGCTCAGATATTTGGTCAGACATTATTCTGGGTGTTTGTCTGAGGGTACTTTTGGATGAAGTCAACATTTATATTGGTAAACTAACATAGATGGATCTCCCTAATGTGGGTGAGCCTCATCCAATCACTTGAAGATCTGAATAAAATGAAAGGCTGACCCTCATCTGAATAGGAGAGAAATTTTTCAGCCAGACAGCCTTTGAACTGGGACACTAGGTGTTTTCCTGCCTTTGGACATGAATGGAAACTTTGGCTCTTCTTGGGTCTCCAGATTGCTGACTATGGATCTTGGGGATTGCCAGCCTCCATAATCGCATGAATTGATTATTTGGAATCAATTATATATTATATAATTGCATATATATAATATAAACACATATTTAATACATATATACATACAGTACACATATATACAATATACACATATATAATACACATACATGCAATATACATACATTTCACACACACACGCACATACACACATATCTCATTGGTTCTGTTTCTCTGGAGAACCTGGACTAATATAGCATCCTTATATGCTGTCATCCTGAGGTAGATGCTTTCCCGTCATAGAGCCTGATTCCCGCAAAAGCTGTTATTTGCTTCCTATCCTTGGTCACATGTTATCACAACTGGGAATGAGGAGACTTAAGTCAAGGACAGAGGAAGCCTCCTTCCTCCACAGTTACTAACAACCAGAATGTGGCCAGGTCCCATGTTACTTGTAAATCCCTCTCTTACGTGACTTCCCTGTTGAGGGTTCTTTCTGGAACTAGCCCCTTTGTTCTGTGACTCCACACTTACCATGCATGGCAATCTTCATGGCAATCTCCTCCTTCTCTGACCAGCCCTCAGTATTGTGGTCTTTGGTGCCCAGCTGAAGCTTTTTCCACACATCTCCTACCAATTCTCACTAGGAAAGGTACTCCTGTACCTTAGCTTTGAATCTCTATGCTGATAATTCCTGAATCTTTGTCTCAAGTCCAAGTCTCCCGTCTAAGTTTCTGACATGTCAAACTGCCTCTTAAATAACTCACTCTGTATGTACCACTAGCAAATCAGCTCTGATATGCAACATTGAATTTATTGTTTTCCTCACCTAGTTTTCAGATCTCTCTATGCTCTGCTCATGAATGGGACAACTGCTTACTCATTGTCAAAACCAGTAATCTGGCAGTTTCCCTAGACTCTTCTGTCTCCCTCATATGCCAGTCTAGCTAATCACTAAATCCTACTGATTTCAACTCCTAAATAATCCTCAAATCTGTCCATATCATTTCTCTCCTGAACCTTTACCCTAAGTCAGGCCAGCAGCATCTCTTGCTTGGACTTTTGCAGAGACTCATAACTTGTTTTTCTTTCTTTCACTTAAATATGGCCACTTTCTATCCACCCCTATATAGTGTCACTCTTCAATTGCTCACCACTGACTCAGGATCAAATTGAGACCCTTTCCTGCAGTTTTTGAGGCCCTATCTGACATGGTTACCTCCCCAGTGGTATCATTCTCCACTTTTTTCTTATACCTATGCTCCAGATACTCTTGTTTCTTTTCACTTCCCCAATACTCTGTGTTTTCCTTTACTTTTAAACCTTTACACATGCTATTATTCTGGTCTGAAAGATTAAAGAGTCCTAATCTGCATACCATAGAAATGATTCTATTTCTCTAACTAAGGTTGTAAAAACATAAAAAGCAAACATTATGGCATTACCCTTCCCATCCATTATATAGCTATTAATCTCTCAGCATTATTGGAAGTCTATGGGAGTATAGGTCCTTATATTAGGAAAAGGAGAAATATCACAGAACTAAAAGATAATCATCTCTATCCTTAAGAAACTCAGACATTTGAGAAAGAATATGCGCTGAGAAAGAATATAATATACCTAGGGAGAGGAGAGAAAACCATGAATACTTGAGTAAAATCTTTGAACTACTGGAAAATAAAACTAAATAAAATTTAGAATATCATAAATATGATATCATAATATCATAATGTGCAAGTATGAAGTACAGTATGAAAGTATGAAAAAGTCAACAGAATGGTTCAGGGAGTTGATTTAAACCAGGTCATGAAGGCGGGAAGGGACATGAATTGGGATCTATAATGGGGGAGATGGGAAAGAAGAGTTATAATAAAGGAAATAAAACATCAGAAGAATAAACATTAGAAATCAGTAATTTACATACAAGGTTCAATAAGTTCTACTGTGGCCAGAGTTGTGTATGATGATTTCATATTTCAAATATTATTCAAATCAATGTGTATTAGAAAATTATACCTAAGACATTAACTTCATAATTGTGCAAATATTATCAGGCAAAGGCTATAAGAGGTAGTGAGCTTATTTAAACTGAAAACAGACCATGCTAGCTAGTCAATTGATTTAAATTAAATCTTTAAGTAAATAATAATGAAGGAGGAATACAGACAAAGCAACAATCAGAAGGCCCTATGCAAATGACCAAAGATGGGGTTCACTATTCTAGAGCATTAGGTCTTACCTAAAAGACTATGGGTGATAAAATGAGCAAGAAGGAGGAACTCAGAGGACATACACATCTGTGCTATTTAGCTTTTTCCTAGTTCTGATCAGGTAAAAGTGAAATGTATTTTGGTGTGAAATAATTCTTGCAGCAAGGTATATATATTTTTATATATATGAATTTTATAAATTTTACAAATATGTTATATATAAATATAAAATGTTATAAATATATATTTTACATATATATAATCAGTCAATGAGAGAGAAGCTGGGTAAAAGAGAGATCCATGAAGTTGCTGGAAGCATGAAAAACAACATTCTCTGGCTCATAAACAGAAAGGAGAAAACTGGATATGGTGAGTGAATCACACAGCACTTACAAATCAGGGTAGTTGCTGAGGGCTCAGCATTATGGTGCTTTCCTCAGGGTAGCCCAAGAGGTTAAATAAGGCAGACAATAAAGAGAAAGTTATTGTTTCAATAAAATAGAAATCTTCAATCAATTCTATCTACAGCGCTCCTCTGACACACTGGAGAAGAGCACAGGATGGGACTTAGGTAGAGATCAGGGAGACATGTGTCTAAAGGGTAAATAACCAGTGAAACAAAGGAAGAATTTTAATGTAGGAAGACATGAATAAAGGTGATATTTTCACTGTTTAGGAAAAGAATGTGTAGAATTCCATGCATTGGTGGGGAACTTATTGATCATAATTTTTTTTGTAATAATCACTGTACATATTTTGATTCAATGAATGAATTGTGCAACAAGGGCAATAAAGTGCATTCTTATAATTACACAAAACATTTCAAAACACCAAAAAAAGTAATATATAAATGCTTTATACTACAAACAACAACTTTTCCATTTGTATTGAGGTCAGTTTAAATTAGTTGAGCACTGTCATTCCAGTCCTTTGATACTTTAATAACTAGTGTTAATATGGGGTGGAACAGAGAAATGAATCATTAAGTCTAGAAAAGCAAACTATCTGCAACTAGAGACAGACTTCACATTATACAAACTGACTTTATATTTCTAATTTTTGTTTTCTTTTACAGAAAAATCTGTAATGCATTTCACTGCCTTCAATGAGATAAAAATAGAATTCAGGGGATTTTGAAATCTGTTACTAACATTTTAAAAATGTATCCTAAGCCCTTGCACACTTATAAATAGGTACTTTGAGACAGCTTAGGGAATACAACCATTTCAGATTTGTTTAACTGGCTTGCAGATTTTCCCTTCTAAATAAGCCAGCATGCAATTAGTCAATGGCAAGTTTTCACAATAGTTTAACTAGCAACATTAAGGCATCAACTTAAAACCCATTACACCAAGAGCTACAGCTGTCTGCTTTTCTGACTTGTTATTCATCATCATACTTACGATAGGCTCTTTTAAGTCACACTTCCTTTTGCATTTGCTAACTTAATGAGCCCAAGAAAATGAAAAAGAAATGAAGTTCTTTGAGATTCAGAATTACATTTCATAGAGCCAGGACTCTGAGTAATCTAAAATAAGAGCTGGCAAAAATGGCTTGTCGGCTGTTACACATTTACCAGCCCAGCTACATTTTCCCCCCTGTGGGCCCAGTAGTTATAAAGGGCCACTCTTAACCTTATTTGGATTAAAATTTATGCCATTCACACAACAGGATTTCTTTTTAAATTCTGCATGTTCACTTTCTCTATCCAGTACTTATATTAAAACCAGAGACCTCTGATGTTCTGTCATATCTTAGGGATTATAAAATGCTATCCTTATAATACCGGAAAAAGAAAGTTTGGCCTATTTGCTTGCCAGAATGAGAAGATAAGGGGCGCCTGGGTGGCTCAGTGGGTTGAGCCGCTGCCTTTGGCTCAGGTCATGATCTCAGGGTCCTGGGATCGAGTCCCGCATTGGGCCCTCTGCTCAGCAGGAAGCCTGCTTCCTCCTCTCTCTCTGCCTGCCTCTCTGCCTACTTGTGACCTCTCTCTGTCAAATAAATAAAAAAAATCTTAAAAAAAAAAGAATGAGAAGATAAAATTTAATCAATCTTTGTGATGAAACCCTATAAATCAGCAGTTACGGCCCATTTATTCTTTTCTATTTTTATGTCAAGTTACTTATTTCTTAAAACAAAATTGTAATATACTGCAAAGGTATAAGTATTTGGCTTCCTCAAGACCATTCTGCATTTGGAGATTCCCTTAAAGGATTCACGGGATTTAGCATATTAAAATAGCAATGTAGTAAGGTTAGACAGCCCATCATAAGGAAAAGAGAAACAGGCAGAATCCAGAGGAATTCATGCCCAGGCTTCCTTATGCTCACTCCTCTCGTGAGAGGTCACATGAACATGTTCTTCCCCAGCAGAAAACACAACCACATGCATGTGTTGTACCCAGGCAAACCCACCGGAGACTCAGAATCCAAGGTTTTTATTGCGGGTTGGTTAAATAGATACTCTCTGCTTAGTATGCACGAAAATTCCAGACTTCCAGAAGGAAAAAAGATTTTCAGCACAAACCACATTGTGTTGCATTCTGGGCATAGTCAACTATACTTACCAGTTAAGGAATGGTGGGTAAATCCTTGAAACTCAAATTCTCAACCTGGAAAGCAGGCCTTTCTAAAGACAGAAGTCTTTAGATGTCTGCTATATCGACCCTATCTTCACAAAAGGACACTTGTAATTATTTCAATTTACCAAAAAAATTATTTTTAATTTAAATTCAGAGAGTAAAGAAAATATTTCTAAATAGATTTTTTTAACAGTTGAAGAATTTGAGGAAAACCTGGATCATGTGCATTTCACCTTCAAATATAAAGTAAAAGAGAAAATTCTACCACAAAGGAAACTTCTTTTTGTCTTATTGAAAAACACTTTGAAAAAATTATTAGCTCTTGTAGATAAGTAAGTAAATTCAGCAGCATTTTCTAAATTTTATTCTAAAATTACTTCTGGAGTTGACGCTTTCTCCCACTTCTAATAGATCATTTATAAATGTAATGTCTCATTATTTGGGGTATCCATTAACTCAAATTTAAAAAGCAGAGACTTTTAAAGAAGATAATTTTCTTTCAAAGAGGAGAATTTTTAAATTCTACTTATTCTATTGTGTTTCACATTTAAGTAACCTAAGCACTGCCAAAAATCAGTAAAATGGTGCTGTGAGAATTGGTTTGACATTTTCTGATGGGGCACAAAATATTTAAGTCCTTTTCTTTTCTATTCCAAAGGCAATTTGGGTATCAGGAAAAAGTATTTAAGGTTAATATATTTAAAATAATGAGATATGTGGCCTTGAATATACACAAGTGGTCTCAAGGCCATAGCCAGTGTTATTAAAATAGACCAGGAGACTTTTTTGTTATTGTTGTTATATTTTAGGGCCTTATAAATAAAGAAAGAGCCACAATCTGAAATCTCAAGAGTGTCAGATTAATGTATTAACATTTTTCAAAGTTCTTGTGAACATGTGACTTTAGAAATTAACTTGATAGCACCCAGCATTATCCTCCCTATTTTGATAACTTGGAAACTAGTTATGTTACCCCAGGTGACAGTGCATGGACCAAAGAGGCTTTCTTTCAGGGCATAAAAACACATAGGCTTCCCTTGAAATAAGATGCCACCATATGGAAGAGAAATTGATAAATCCTAAAAGATGAAGTGTTTCCCAAAAAGAGGCTGTGTTAACCCTATGTAAGATTATTTTAAATTAGAAAAACCAAGATTATGTTAATGGGCAAGTTTAAATTCCCTGTTTCTCTTCCAGCCAATCAGCCGAAGTGTTGGGGGCTGGAGGACATTACCTCAATTACAGAAGTTTAGAACTTATGATTCCCTTTGTATATCTGACTTTAATGCATTTGTTGTTGACCCTGTGGTACCACAACTGAATAAATACAACCACAATATTAAATGGCTTTCCCTATGTAGGAGTTTATTTGGTTATAAATCAAGCCCTACACTGTAGATGCTATATTCGTCTGACTTTTGATGTAGGGTCAATTTTCGAGTTTCTAAATATGTCTGGTACATTTGTCCCAGTTAGAAGTCAGAGCTTCTAGGGTGGAGAATTGAACCCTCCTAGATTTTCTCCCAAGAGCCTGATGAGGTCCACTGGGAGTGCAAGCTCTAAATGTGACGCCATCCATTTAACCAATTTTCTTGATATGGTAAGATTCAACATGTAATTGTATGTATACAAAGCTTTTCCTCAATGCTATGTAGCACAGTGCCTGGCATATAGGAAAAGCTTAATAATATTTATGGAAGGAAATTCTTGAAGAAATTATAAAATTTAATTCATCTGAATAAATGGTATTACATTAAGTATGGTAATACGTTTCTTTTAAAACAGACTGATCTACATTCAAATTCATGCTCTGTTACTTAATAGATTTATAACTAGGATAATTTTAAATAATAATAATAATATAAAAATCTTTTTATAACATTTACTAAGTACCAGGCACACTTCTAATTACTTTTTCTGTATTAGTACATTAATTCTCACAACCCTAACAGTATATAATATCATTTTCCCCAATTACAGTTAAGAAAATCAAGGTACAGAGAGGTTAAGCAAATTGTCCAATGTCACACAGCTAGTAAGTGGCAGAGCCAGGTTTAACACCAGACGGTCTAGCTCTAGAGACTGTGCTGGTGATCACTTTGCCTTGCTCCTTCTCTAAGGATATGCTGCTTAACTTTCCTGAGCCTCTACTTCTCAACTGTAGAAATATGATGATAATACTCTCACATGGTTTTTGTAAACAAATAATCTAATAACAAAAGCAAAATGCCTAAAAGTCTTGTCACAAAATAGGGACTCAATGCAGGAGACTTCCTTTCTTCCTTCTTTTTGGTGGCTCCCCAACCCAGCACCAATCAGCAGCTCCCAGAGATTAATCTTCTCTAGGCTAAAAGGCTCTAGGTCCTCTAAAAAATCCTCATAAAAGGAGTCAAAGGAAACCTTTCTTAAAGATTAATAGACATCTGAATTGCAAATCTTGCATAAGTGTGTTAAGGGATAAGAATTAAAGATATCAGTTTCTCCAGTCCTTGGCATCACCACCTCATTTCATCAACAGCATCACCACCCGGGGCCCTCCTCCCCACAACACACACTCTTTCTGAGACCACTGCCCTATGACATGAGTGGCACACATCGGCTTGAGGCATGACTAACACAGCTGCATGCAGAATCAGAGGCAAGTTCTTGGCTTTAGCTCCAAATAAGTTCTTGCAACTCACAGCAAAAGTCATTATGAAAGCCAAGGATTCTAATTCAGAAGATCTGGGTATTTTGAAACTCAAAAGACTAATCTCTAGAGAAGACCAAATCTAACAAAAACTTTGTATCATTTAACAAACAGACTGAAAAGAAAAAAAAATATGAAGAGCTGTATAAACTTTACCCCTGCAAACAAGATAGAGCTGGTCTGGGATTAGAGGTAACTCTGTGGAAAATGGAAGACAGCTCAGAAATTTCTGAAGTCTGAAGAAGAAGAAGAAAGAGGAGGAGGAGGAGGAGGAGGGAGGGAGGAGGAGGAGGAGGAGAGGGAGGAGGAGGAGGAGGAGAGGAAGGAGGAGGAGGAAGAGGAGAAGAAAGAAAAAGAGAAATCTCTTAAGCCCTTAGAAGGGGCCTGATACCCTTACCCTTAGGCTGAGTATAATAGATTGGGGATGGAAGACAACTTGGATTGTCCAGCCAGACATGTTTGAGGCTATCAGAGGACAGATAAGTAAGGACAGAGGTAGGATTCAAGGAGATAATGAACACTTTCCAGATGCCATCTGCTCTAGTATGCACCTCAGCCATTGGGTAGAAATGACCAGAGAGACTCTGAGAGTCTTCTGAAATTATTAGGGGAAGCTAGAAAATTCAGAGAGTGAACTATTGATACTAGGTGGGTCTGGTATGCAGGGGGAAAAGGCAGAGGTAGGTACAATAGAAATATATAATAAATCAGATGGTAGGATCCATTGGACTGCAACATCTCACTGAATGCAGTGGAAATATACCCACAAACAAGATGATTTCTATCTCAGTGGGTGCTGGCACCTGTCAGAGAAGAGCTGAGACCCAAATGCACCCACCCCCAGAGAAGCCTAGATGTCATGCATGCAGCTGAATCTCTAGAGCAGGACACTGAACTCTTCTTTGACCAAGTTAAAGTTCTGAAATGAAAGAAATCACTAAATGGGTCAAATTTATTTAAAGATAGTGGAAGTTTTTTACCATCAGGTAGAAAGGAGACTTATACTAGAAATACATTCCATTTACAGAAAAATTAATTTTTGTAAAAGTAAGCTATGACCTGTGAAAATATCATACACAATGCATGTCTAAAGGTGACAGAGGTGGCAAGTATATTATTTGTTAGAAGTAGCTACAATTGATCAGCACACTTGATGACACTGGGAAAGAATCTCTTCTGTCTTCTATCTTCATTCCCTGAGACCATGAGCTTATTAATTCTTAGTGACTTGTAAACTCTTACCTTCAGGATCACCAGATAACTTCCAAACTCTTACACCTACTGCTTATGAGCACCTGCTTTTGATCTCTGTGGCACTCAGACCTCTGGACCAGCTCCTCCCCCACCCTTCACTGCTCTGTTTTCCAGGATGTTCTTCTGACCATCGTTTATCTCCTTGACCACTCCCAGATGGCATCTCATCCTCCTCCCACTGACTTAGTTGAGCTGAGGGCTTCAGTTCTCAAGGAACTGAATTCTGACAACAATCTACAAGCTTAGAAGTGTACCCCAAACCCCTGATGAAATTCCAGCCCCAGACATTGCTTTCATTGCACCCTTGTGCAACATGGAGAAGAGGATCCAGCCAACCCATACCTGGACTCCTTATACATGGGAACTGTGAGATAATAACCTTGTGTTGTTTTAACACAATGAGTTTGTAGTAATTTGTTATACAGCATTAGAAAACAAATACAGGCCTTAATATTATGCACTTTGGTTCAGTCTATATAAATGTATTACCTTTTCCTTGACCTTTAGTGTGTAGTCTAGCTCACTATAAATCACCTTTCCTAAATGAAAATTTCATATTTTACCGTGCCAGAAAGAACAAATAAAATGGTTTCAGCTTCCTGGCAAATTGAACTATTTGTCTCTTGATGCAAACTCTAAAGTCACTTCCTAACCCCAAATATAAACTGACTTAAATTAAATGATGCCAAATTGTCTTCCCTTAAAAACTTAACTGTTAACCCTACTATTTTTACGAATGGGGAAAAAAGTAAGACATTCCAAGAAACTTATTTGAAAAATATTCTTTCCCACAGTCACAGTGATTTCAAATTAAATCTCTGAGGGGTGTCTGGATGGCACAATCAGTTAAGCAACCAACTCTTGTTTTCAGCTCAGGTCACGATCTCAGGGTCATGAAATCAAACCCCATATCAGGCTCTGTGCTCAGCACAGAGTCTGCCTGAGATTTTCTCTCCCTCTCCCTTCCACTAGTTTTCTCTCTCTGTCTCTTTCAAATAAACAAATAAATAAATAAATAAATATTTTTTTAAATTGACTATCAGATGGGGCACCTGGGTGGCTCAGTGGGTTAGGCCTCTGCCTTCGGCTCAGGTCATGATCTCAGGGTTGTGGAATTGAGTCCTGCATCGGCCTCTCTGCTCAGCAGGGAGTCTGCTTCCCTCTCTCTCTGCCTGCCTCTCTGCCTACGTGGGATCTCTGTCAAATAAATAAATAAAAGCTTTTTAAAAATATTAAATCTCTGAGAATTAGCACCACCCATTTCACCAAGAAGAAAATCCATCTATGATTTCGGCCAGGCTGTAGTCATTCACTCTTCTACAGCATTCTGATGCTGACAAGTTTTTTTAAAACGTGAGTACAGTGCTCTAATTCTCATAAGATTTTCTCACATTTCTCACAACATCCTAAATAAAGATTTTAGGTCAACTCTTTCATAGAAACAGAAAGTGAGAGACCATGCTTAGAATCACGGGACAGAATCATAGACTTGACTCAAGAAATAACACTATCTTAAGGATTCCATCTCTGAAGCATCTGTTTGAATGTTCCTGTTGGCAGAAGATTAACTGGAGTCCATATTTAGTGAGTATGCATAATGATGGCAAAAAATAAGGCATAGAAACTCACTGTCTTATCTATTTCCACAGAAAAAGAGAAAGAAATGTTTAGACTTTTCAAGCACTGCTCCTGTCTCCATTTTCCTACATAGCATGATTCTTGGACTTTGTGTTGGTCAGTTCCATGCCCACAACAGAGAAAATCTAGGAATAGCGTAAACTATAAAGTAATCTAGTAATGAGAAGGCTACAAGTAGAATAGTAGGCTAATGAAGTACTTTCTCAAGAATCAGACCAATGGAAAATGCATCTAACAGGTGTTAACTGACATTCCTAAATGTCAGTTTAGGCCACTAAACTGTCATGGGCCACTGAGGGCCACTTACCAAACACCAGGCAATCTAATTTTTTAAAAGATGGTCCAAAACAAGAGGAAGAGGATTTCTATCACATTCTCTTGACAATCACTTAAGCAAATAATACCTATCAAACATTTATTGTGCTCAAGGGAATATAGTTGGCATCTTATTGAATGTAAGCACTTACAAGATACATGGGGAGAGAAAGAATGATTACAGAAAATGTTTTATAAAAACAAAATTGATTTATCAGCCCAACACAAGACAACGTATGGAAAAGTTTACTGTGGGTTCATGATCATTTTCATTTGTTCCACTAGTGTTTATTGGGTGCCTGCTATGTCATGCTGACCCCCTTTCTGAGGGGGTTTAAAGAAGTCCAACACAGCCCCAGTCCTCTAGCTCTCCCGGTAACATAGTGTGGCTCTAATCATCAGCATTCAGTGCTGCATAGAAATGACTATGTGTTACTTTGCATGGCATTCGAGTATGTATCATCACCTACCTCTCGCTACAAGGGCTACCCCTATTTTCTTTTTGGCAGTTTCATTTCTACTATTTGTGGGAATATTAGGGAATAGGTAGGGGACACAGGTACTCCTTATTAGCTGGTTTTATTATAAACTGAGCTACATATGACCATTATGTTCAAATTAACATCATAGATGAGCCTTGAAAACACTGTGTGAGTGTGAGTGAGAGCTCAGTGAGTTAAAGCCTCTGCCTTCGGCTTAGGTCATGATCCCAGGGTCCTGCTCAGCAGGGGGCCTGCTTCCCCCTCCTCTCTCTCTGCCTGCCTCTCTGCCTACTTGTGATCTCTGTCTGTCTGTCAAATAAATAAACAAAATCTTTAAAAAAAAAAAAGAAAGAAAGAAAAGAAAACACTGTGTGAAGTTAAATAAGCCAGATACAAAAGGACAAATATCGTATGATTTCACTTATGTAAGACACCTAGAATAGGCAAATTCACATAGATACAGAAAGTAGAATAGAGGTTACCTGGGTCTGGGGGCAGGGAGAGAAATGGGAGCTATTATTTAATGTATATTAAGTTTTTGTTTAGAAAAATTAAAACAATTTGAAAATGAATAATGGTGGTGGCTGTACAACATTATAAATGTACTTAATGGCACTTAATTACACATTTAAAATGGTCAAAATGATAGAATTTATTATAAATATTTTACTACATAAAAATTAAATTTAAAAATCTCAGTAGCAACACATTATCCTGTTGAAATTTTAATACATATTTGAAGTAATGCCTTACCTCAATTTACAACTATGGTTCAAAAAAATTAAAATGGTGCTACCTTGTCAGAATACTCTATTAGCTGCAAAATAAAAGGAAATGACATGCTTCTGGAAACAAACAAAAACAACTGACGTCTAAATCCAGAATATTTTTTGCGTATCTCCTTGGTCTACCTCAAAAATATAATGGAACTAATAAGATAGATCCAAAAAAGAATATTAAACTTCCACAAACACACATTCAGTACTTACAATACGCCAAACACCATGCTAGGCATTAAGGAAACTAAGATAAATAAGGCAAAGTCCCTGACCTCAAAGAGTTCTTGGGTAAAAATGGCCTACTTATCTGAAAGAATTAATATTTGACTGATAAGCTTCAATATACAGTAAGAATAAGAAAATCAGGGGCCCCTGGGTAGCTCAGTGGGTTAAAGCCTCTGCCTTTGGTACAGGACCCTCGGATCGAGCCCTGCATCGGGCTCTCTGCTCGGCAGGGAGCCTGCTTCCCCCCCTCTCTCTGCCTGCCTCTGTGCCTACTTGTGATCTCTGTCTGTCAAATAAATAAATAAAAAGTCTTTGGGGAAAAAAAAGAAAAGAACATCAGAAAATTGCCCTTATAGCTACTACCCCATAAAATGACTGCATTATGGATTTACTTTATATAATGAAAATAAAGTTATAGAATCTATTTTCTGGTTGGTTATGCTTTTTGAAAAATAAACATCAGGATAAGATTTTAGAGCATTGGGTGTTACATGCAACTAATGAATCATTGAATACTACATCAAAAACTAATGATGTACTATATGTTGGGTAACTGAACATAATTTAAAAAATGAAAAAATAAGACTTTAGGCAACTCATAAATAACAAATGATACTTAAATTATTATCACAAAGTAAAGCATGCTAGCATATATCATTTAGCCTTTGAGATTGACATCATGGAGTTTATATGAGGCTCTTCTACAAGCTCCAGTTCTACTGTCAGTGACAGAACACAGTCCTGACCAAACTAAAAGAAGAATAGTGATTCTTTTGATTGTATATTAAGTTATCTTTTTATTGTATGTTACCTTTAATCATGAGAGATATTAAGAGGGTTTGATAGGATATTCCTGAATATCCATTCCAAAATCAAAGAGAAGTAGGAATAAATCCAAAATCCTTTCTATATTAAATAGGTTTCCAAAAATACATAACAAAATAACAGGACAATAAAGTACTCGGGTGGTCAGTGGTGTAATTGTCTATACTTAATACCTGGAGGTACAGGTAAGGTCGAACAAGCTGGGAGTAGAGGTTAAAGGTTAACAATGGTATACCTTACAAAACAAAAACACAGATTTGGTAAGAAGAAAGTGTGGAATTTAAGAAACAAGGCAGAAGATCTTAGGGGAAGACAGGAAAAAATGAAACAAGACAAAACCAGAGAGGGAAACAAACCATAAGAGAGTCTTAATCATAGGGAACAAACTGAGGGTTGCTGGAGGGGAGGGGGCAGGGGAATGGGGTAATTGGGTGATGGACATTGTGGAGATTATGTGTTGTAATGAGCACTGGATATTATGTAAGATTGTTGAATCACAGACCTGTACCCTTGAAATAAAAAATACCTTATATGTTAATTAATTGAATTTAAATTAAAAAGCATAAATTAAAAAAGAGCATTCACATCATGAATTTTCACTTCTAAGTTGCTATTTCTTTGGATGTTATTTTGGCTCATTCTTAGATAGGGCTAACTACTTCCTATAGTCAAGAGGCTAAGCCATTGCACAACTCCGGGGGCAACATTTGCATACACAGACTCATATGTAAATGTAACCCTCTGGAGTTGCATTACCTAGTAACCCTATTCCATATAAGAGAGTGGGGAAGGGGTGAGGTTGGGAAGGATTATGAGGAAGACCAGGTGGTGTATAAGGGAAGGAAGGCCAGTAGGCACACACAATCCAGCACTCCTGACCTGAGCACGTAATCTGGAACTAAACTACGTGTTTACATATATTGTATTTGGTACACTTTTCGAACATATATTCTCAAATACCATGCTACCATTTCGTGTTACCTTCCATGGAGTTGTGTTAGCTTCATTATAAAACCATTTAAAACTAAAGGATTTGATCTTAACATTTTAATTTCTTAGATTCAAATGAATTTGAAAATACATGCTCCTAAAATAAAGAACATATTTGGGATGTTCTCCACATGCATACTGAAAATTCTGTCTTACATGCTATTCTACTTATTTTTTTCTAACAAATTTTAGGAAGGTTTTGGCTTAAAGAAATCTGTCATTCTGGTATTCATACTACATTTGTTATATTAAATCATATATATGTACTTCTGGAAATTACAAGAATTAAATCAAACACACCTTACTTAAACAAGTCAAGCACTACCATTGCCATCTTGATGAGGATATGTATCTGTTTGGTTTACTTGCAACACAAACACATGCATACACATGCAAGTCCTAAATTCTATAAAGTAATATGCTATTTTATGGCATAAATTCAACTGAAGAATGTTCAGTTAATAACAGAAGTAAATATCATATATCTATCACACATTTCTATGGTTTTTCAATAACAGAAGGGTGTTCTTTTGTAGATAGATGTACATAGTCAGCATGAATGGCACTTAGTATATTCATTTAGAACATGGCATTCATTGGTTAAAAAAAAAATTGAATTGATAGCACTAAAAAGGTAAAATTTGACAAAAAAAGTATATTTAAATTAACAATGATAGCAAAAATTAAATTAATTATGAATAATTATAACAGTTACTACTTTTAAACATCTACTTCTGCTGTACTTGACACTGTATTAAGCATTATTGCTCATTTATATTTTGACATTGTAAAAATGATGTCAGTTCACATCAGATTAATTAAATAAAATTTCAAGATATTATATCTGGGACTTAAACCCAGACTATCTCTATCCAAGGCTCTCAAACCTATACTGTACTATCTATGGAAAGAACTAAAAATATTTTATTTTAAAATAAAATGATTATAAGAAATAAAAGCACTTTCATTTTGTTTTGTTTCTCTCCTATACTTACCTAGAAAATACTTTTCAGGCCCAATTCACCTGGGTTTAGGAGCCCATTCTAGTCTTTATTTAATTTTAAATAGAATTTTATGACAGGAGGCATTTTAAATGGAATTTGACAAGATGCCAGGTTCAATATAAATGCTTTTATACACTGGATCCATGGTATTAGCAACCTCTGTGTAAGGAAGACCAAAAAAAGTCATCTTTTAGTTGCTTCAATTTTCCTCTTAGCTTTATCACTAAACTAATATTTCTTACAAAGAAAGTTATTTAAATTATAGGAGCCTTTTTTCTATTTTAGAATCATGGGCCACTGGGAACAACAGCCGAAGTCAGACACTATTATTAATGTACTTGTTATCCATAAGCCAATTCAACCCCAGATCCCTGACTCCCCATCACATATACACACACAGTCATATAACCTCTATGGGGTTCGGTTCTGTCATCTGGAAAATGGGAAAAACTATGTTGGTTTAACATATTAAAAGTAATTTCTATGATAACTGAGAAAACATCATACTTACATCCAGTTTTGGGAGAAGGAAAGACAAGTTGATGATATGTATTTACTGTATCAAGCATTTATTCAACAAATATTTAAGAAGCATCTTTTAGAGGGGCACCTGGGTGGCACAGTTTGTTAAGCATCCAACTCTCGATTTTAGCTCAGGTCATGATCTCAAGGTCGTGAGATCGAGCCCCACATCCAGGCTCTGCAGTCAATGCAGAATATGCCTGATATTCCCTCTCCTCTCCCTTTGCTCCTCCCACTCGTGCTCTCTCACACACACTCTTTCTCTCTAAAATATAAGGATAAATCTTTTTTAAAAAGAGAAGTACCTTTTAGATGTAAGCCTCCTTAAAGAAAACAAGAATGAGATGGAAGAGACCCTATGGCATAGGCTCCTTGAGTGGAAGATGGTAAACTCCTGAATTATTCCAAATAAAAGAATAAAGATAAGTCAAATATAATCCAGAACACATTACAATGTCTAATTTTTAGTTAAAAATTAAGGGAGTCTATTAATTATCTTTTAATTGATGCCATGATATAATTTTATATTCACTTTGCAAACAACAGAGCCCAAAAAGCCTTGGCAAGATAAACATTCTGACTATTTAAAAGATTCATCGTACTCAGTGTGTTTTAGATTCTTTTGGTTGCCGGGATATGAGAAGCCAAGGAAAGCATGCTTCCAACAATATTTGTAACCGCCCCTTTCTTCCTCTTCTCCCTAACAAGGTTAGTCAGATTCGTGCAGATCCTGTAGGTTAAAAAAGGTCCTTATCACTGCCTAGTGATCACGGTTCCAGCCGGGACAATGAGGGTTCATCCAAAAGCAGTGCTTCCTCTCTCCTATTGACAGGAAACCCTGCCTGTGACAAGCTGCACAAGCCTTGCTCAGTGCCTGGCAGGGTAGCTGCTGGAGGCTTGGGAAGAAAAACAATTTCTAAACCTGGTGATTGTGTAATAAAGTGTCAAGTGGTGGTGAGGTAAGATCGCTCATTGGGGATGTTCTTAAATACTCATATTCTTATAGTCTTCCCCAGGTGATATAGAGAATTGTGATAGTCACAAAAAAAATTTCTTTTAAGTACAAAATAAAATAATTTTCCTTGTAAGACAACGTGTAAAGAGATGTGGTAAGGCTCTATAATATAATGATAAATGTATTAAGTGAAGTAAAGGACTTTCTAAAGGACTTTCTAAAAATGCATTTTAAACACTTGAATTTTTTTTTTTGAGAGAGAGAGAGAGTGCATATGTATGAACAGGGAGGGGGATGGGCAGAGGAGAGGAGAGAAAATCTCAAGCAGCCTCCACACCCAGTGCAGAGTCTGATGCAGAGCTTAGCCTCATGACCCTGAGATCAGGACCTGAGCTGGCATCAACAGTCTGATGCTTAACCAACTGAGCCACCCAGGAGGCCCTAAACACTTGAATTCTTATGTTCAGTTTTAGAAGAGTATATCGGATCTCATTCTGAAAATTTATTCTTAAAAATGTGTATTGAATACCTTGTTTTCATATATTTTTCATCCATATTGCTTCAAAGAAATGCACTAATCATGAGACTTTGTTTGGACACCTAACTGAAAGCATCAAAGGAAAAAAATAAACCATATCTTCGATGTGCTAAAATTGGGAAGCTGATGGGAGAACATGGGTGGCAGTGTGTACTGAGTATTTGGGGATTTGCACCTAGGTTCAACAGGAGAGTCTAAACTACTGTAACAGGGAAAAAATGTCAATGGAGAGAAAAGAATATTGAAAAAGAACCCCCCCCAATACTTATATTTGGTGGATGAAGAGAGAATCAAACAAATAATTTTACTGAGTGTATATTTAGATAAAAAGAAAAACCAAAAGAATATAATAAACCTAGAGGTTGAGAGGTTACCAGGACTCAGAAGATGCAAAGAGGTCAGAAGGAGGAGGAGAAGAAGGTGAAGAAGGACAAGGAGAGGAGGAGGAGAAGGGGGAGGAGGAGGGAAAAGAGGAGGACAGAAGGACAAGGAGGATGAGGAGGAAGAAGAAGTCAGAGTAGGTCATCAAAATTGTCAGATTGGCAAAGTTTTGACTGTTGTGAAAACAATTTCAGTGGATGGTAAGAGCAGAAACCAGATTGCCAGAAGAACCAGGTTTCAAGTGAGTCAAGGAGAGAGGCAATGTAGGAAACATGAATAGATTATTTCAAAAAAACAATTGAGGAAGGAAGAGACAGAACCTTTGAGAGGGGAGAAAGCTGGAGGGCAGCTTCTTGCTTTTGGAAAAAGGAAAGCTCAAGTGGTGGGAATAGGAACAGAGATGAGGAAAGATGCAGATTCTTTATCCTCAAGAAAACAAAAATCTGTTTCAAAAAAAAAAATTAAAATTCCAAAGAACTGAAAATTAAGGTTTCAGCTGTTACTTAGCACACTCATGTAGGCCACCCAAGTCAGCATTTAGAAATTCCCTGTCCAGAAACAGCCATGAGCTTAAGCCCCTGATTCAGGCAGTTTGCTGTTTGTTTGCTTTTCCTTCGGGGAGAGAATCTGAACATCCTGTGGTAAACCAAAGGCATCCCTGCCCTCTCTTCCTTCCAGCATCCCACACCTTCACCCCACCTCTCACCCCACCACCACTTTTTCTCTTAAGCTGAATTTGTCTTGGGAATTCTAACCTAGAATATTAAGATTATTAAAACAAGGTAGGCAAATATCCCTGGCAATCCTGGAGTGATTCATTCCACTGGAAACAGCAGCCAATTTTTTTTTTTTTTTTTTTTTTAAAGAGAGAGAGAGAGAAAGGAAAAAGTTATGGAGGAATGAAGATAAAACTTGATTACTGATTGTCTGCCCGGTGGTCTAGTTTCCTGAGTCAATAAGTTGGCCCAAATTTGCAGAGCTATCTGAAGTGTAGAAAGCACCAGAAACAATCAGCTAAATCATTGAAGGAGAGAATGCTTCCCAGCTTTAGCCCAAAGTCCTGAATGACGTTAATGCCATTTACTAAAAAATGGAACTCAAACACAGTGTGAAATAGGGTCTGATGAGTGTGGGAATTAATGTACTTTCTGAGAAGTAACCCATACTTAGGGATCTCTGTGCCAATGTGTATTTTCCTTTCTTAGCTTTAATACTTTTCCCTGCCATCCCTACTTACTGAAATCTTCCTCAAACTTAAAATCCAAACACTACCTACACCATCAATTTCTACAAAATTCACAAACTGGAAACCTTTCCTCAAATAACAGGAACTTACAACTTACATGGCATCTTGGTCAGCATGCCATGTCAGAAATTGCGCTATGATGCTGGGGGTACTCTTCCTCCGCACTTCCCCTCCCTGCCCTCATCATTCTCTGACTATACCTTGCTTTTTATTTCTTAACTAGATAACATCTTTTATTTACTGATATTATATTTATCCATTTATTTATCTTGTGTCTCTTCCTACAACAATATAAGATCTGTGAACACTGATTTTATTTCATTCACAAATATATTTCTAGAACTCTGAATAGTGCCCAACACATGGTAAGCCCTAGGCATATATTTGTTGAATTAATCTATAAACCAACCAACCCACACTTTCACTTAATCCTTACAGCAATTTGTGAAGTAGAAATTAATATGCACATCTTTTCAGATAAAAAATTAAGATGAGAAAATCAAGGATAACAGAAAATTAATAAATGACACAAGTAATTCAAATCCTTCTTATGACAAAATCCCATTATCTCCATTTAACATCACGCATAGCCCTTATCATACACATCCTTATATACTATTTATGTTCTTACCAGGGGCAGGCTTTACATATTCCCTCTCATACAATTATTATGACATGAAGACAGAGATGGTTCAGTAAATATTTCAGTTGAAATTGAACTTTCTCATCTCAATGCTAAGCAGTAACTAGACTTAGGATTCATTTATGCTTATAATTTTTGCTCACAAAAGGGGTATGTAATTTTCCACAGCTAAACCAAGATAGGGGATCCCCCCCCCCCAGCTAAGTGACTATAATACAGGACAAAGAAACAACAGTGAATTTATAAAACAAGTGAACCTGCTGGCTGGAAAAGAATCTGAACAGAATAACAAGAGGACATTCCAGGAGGTAGAGACAGTAAGAGGATCAGCATAAAGAGAGGAAGGTATTGAGGATGCACTGGGATCTGAAAGAATAGACACATTCGGCCAGGAACAACGGACAGCCACTAGAGTGGTAATAGACACCAGTTGCCTCTATATTCACAAAGCAAATAAGTTCTAAACACTGGGCTCTCAATAGCACAGTTTGTGAACTGGTTCCTGTGTGTATTCAATTCCCATTGCTGCAAATTAGCACAAAGTTAGTGGCTTAAGACAATACAAAGTTATTATCTTACACTTCTGGAGACCAGAAGTCCAAAAAGTTTTTATAGGGTTTATATATATTACTTAACATTAAAAAAGAAGGAAATCCTGCCATTTTCAACAGCATGGATGAATCCATGTCAATATGCTAAGTGAAATATCAGAGAAAGATAAACAGTACATGGTATCACTTATATATGGAATCTAAACATATTTTAAAAATCAAACTAAGAAAACAGAGATAGGAATGGTGGTTTCCAGGGAGTGAGGTGGGGCTGGGGAACAGGGAGAAGCTGGTAAAAGGGTGCATACAAACTTCCACTTAGAAGATGAATAAGGTCTGAGGATCTAATGCAACGGTGACTATAGTTGATAAGACTACGTTGTAAAATTAAAATTTTCTAAGAGAGTAGAGCTTAAGTGTTCTCACCAAAACAAACAAAAAACAAAAAAACTAAATATGTGAGGTGACAGATGTTTTAATTAACTTGAAGGTTTAAAATTTTGTCAGTTATTCCTCAATAACACTGAAAAATAAAATAAATAACTTCTGCAAAGTCTCTTCTGCTGTGTAAGGTAACATATTCACAGGTTCTGGGAATTAAAATGTCGACATCTTTGAGGGGGGCATTATTCTACCTACCTCACTTTATCAGTTTCCATTTGACCAATTATTCATCTTAAACAATATTACATCTAGGTCTGTGGACTAACCTCCTATTTATAATCTCTCACAAAAACAAAACAAAACAAAACAAAAAAAAACAACAAAAAAAAGGAAGACCTGAAAGACACTATCTTTTTTTAAAATTTTTTATTTTTTAACATATAATGTATTATTAGCCCCAGGGGTACAGGTCTACAGGTCTGTGAATCGTCAGGCTTATATGTTTCACAGCACTCACCATAGCACATTACCCTCCCCAATGTCCATAACCCAACCATCCTCTCCATACCCCTCTCCCCACAGCAACCCTCTGTTTGATTTGTGAGATTAAGAGTCTTTTATAGTTTGGAAGGCACTATCTTAAAAAATAATGGCATCGCATTTCTAGCAAGTAAACTTCAAATTAATAAGTATGATTGTTATATTTTCCCTTTGCCCCAAATGCATGATTTCTATGACACAAAATGACAAAGGCCCTGAAAATTCTGGGACTCAACTAGTTTAACAAAAACTGTATGGGGTGTCATACCTTTATATCAATAGTGCTGATTAGAGAGATATGCAAATAAAATACTATATCTCAAGGAAGAACAAAGCTGGAAGCATCATGCTCCCTAATTTCAAACTACAAATACAAAGATATAGTAATCAAAACAGTATAATAACTGGCATAAAAACAGACATGGCACAAAACATAAATCAATAAATTAAAAGTCCAAAAATAAACCCATACATATATAGTCAATTAATTTATGACAGAGGATCCATAAACATACAGTGGGGCTTGTACATAAGTAGGGCTGGAAAACCAGACAGCCACATGCAAAAGGACAACACTGGACCACTATCTTAAACCATACACAAAAATTTGCTCAAAATGGAATAAAAATTTGAAGATAAAACCTAAAACCATAAAATTCCAAGAAGAAAACAGGCTATAAGCTCCTTGACCTTGGTCTTGGTGATAATTTTTTTAGGTTTGACTCCCAAAGCAAAGACAACAAAAATAAAAATGAATAAGTGGGCCTACATCAAACTAAAAATCTTCACAGCAAACAAAACCATTAACAAAATGAAAAGGCCACCTACTGAATGGAAGAAAATATTTACAAATCATTTAACTCATATATATGGGGTTAGTATCAAAAATACATAAAGGGGTGCCTCGGTGGCTCCGTGGATTAAAAGCCTCTGCCTCAGCTCGGGTCATGATCCCAGGGTTCTGGGATCGAGCCCCACATCAGGCTCTCTGCTCTGCGGGGAGCCTGCTTCTTCCTCTCTCTCTCTCTCTCTGCCTGCCTCTCTGCCTACTTGTGATCTCTGTCTGTCAAATAAATAAATAAATCTTTTAAAAAAAAATTTAAAAATACATAAAGAACTCCTGCAATTCAATAGCAAAAATACAACTAGATTTAAAAATGGGCAAAGGAGTTAAATAGGCAATTTTCCAAAGAGGAAATATAGATAGCCAATAAGTACATGAAAATATGCCCAATATCACTAATCATGAGGGAAATGCAAATCAAAACCACAAGGATATGTCACCTCATAGATGGTAGAAGGACTATTATTAAAAGGACAAGAAATAACAAGTGTTGGAGAGGATGTAGAGAAAAGGGAACCCTACTACTATATTGCATATTTGTTTGTGGGAATGTAAATTGGTGCAGCTACTATGGAAAACAGTATGGAGGTTCTTGAAAAATTAAAAATAGAACTAACATGTAGTATCTATCTGGAGAAAATGAAAACACTTATTCAAAATGAAATATGCACCCCATGTTCATTACGGCATTATTTGTAATTGCCAAGACATGGAAACAATCTAAATGTCCATAGATAGACGAATAAAGAAAACATAGTTGATATATGAAATATTATTCAGCCATTAAAAAGAATATAATCTTGCCATTTGTGACAACACAAATAAATCTTGAGGGCAATATGCTAAGTGAAATAAGTCAAACAAAGAAAGGCAAATACTGGATGATCTCACTTATATGTGGAATCTAAAAACAAAACAAAATGAGCTCACAGATACAGAGAACAGATTGGTAGACTGGTGGTTGCCAGAGGTAGGTGGTGAGGAACGGGCAAAATTGGGTGAAAGGGATCACAAAATAGGAGCTTCCAAATTAGTCATGAAAATGTAATGTAGATCATGGTAACTACAATTAATAATACTATATTGCATATCTGAAAGTTGCTAAGAGAATAAATCTCGAAAGTTCTCATCACAAGAAAAAAATTTATAACTGTGTATGATGACAGATGTTACATAGACTTATTGTGGTGATCATTTCACAATACATACAAATATCAAATCCTTACCTTTATACCTGAAATGAGTATGAAATTATATGCCAACTATACCTTAATTTTTAAAAAATGGGAAAGGTGGGGCACCTGGGTGGCTCAGTGGGTTAAGCCTCTGCCTTCGGCTCAGATCATGATCTCAGGGTCCTGGGATCGAGTCCCGCATCGGGCTCTCTGCTTGGCAGGGAGCCTGCTTCCTCCTCCCTCTCTCTCTGCCTGCCTCTCTGCCTACTTGTGATCTCTCTCTGTCAAATAAATAAATAAAATCTTTAAAAAAAATGGGAAAGGGGCTTTAAAGATGGCATGATATTGACATTCACAAATGGAGAAAAAAATACATTTTAACAAAAGCAGAGTGTGAGCACAGAAACTGTAGAAATGCTTGAGCTATAAATGGAGACTAGCAAAACAAACAAAAAAATTACCACATTTCAGACAAATTACTTAGAAATAGATCTAATGACTAATGTAAGGAAAATGCTATAACCCAAACAATAGAATTTCAGCAGTCCTGTACACTATTTAATTTCACTTTTATCCTTAGAATTATTTGAACACTACAGAAAGTGAAAGAAAATAATTTTATATAAAACATAATGTTGTGTTTGGAGAAAGACTTTTGCTTCAGGTAATGATTTTAACTGACAAGGAATCAGGAAGTTTTGTCTCCTCAAATGGGATTCTAATTTTCCCCCATCTTTTCAAAATTCTCAGTAAAAAGTGGAAACTCTCTGATCCACACCATCTGTTTGTCTCATCCAGTGGTGCATTCCAATCTCTACAGCAGAAAGCTCAGGACAACCTGCCAATAAAATTCCTGAGATTGTCAAGACACAGAGTACTTGTGAAAAAGATTAGGATAAGATTTTTCATGGTTAAATTCCTCCTACACACCCTCTCTCAGACCACCACTGGCTTCAGTGACAGATTTCAGGTAAACCTGGAAAATGCCACACAGAGAGAGCTTTCAATGATTTATTCCATAAACAGGCAATTTGCTGGGTTGGAATCCTTGACTCACTCAGCTGTGGGGCAGAAGTCTAGGCTTCTATTTGCATTCATTTAAATGGCAATTAGCTGGTGGCAGGTCACATCCAACTCACTACATTCCATAAAGAACAGAAATCCAGGCCTTCCAGAGAACACTGCTCATGTTGAATCCATAGTGAGGATCCTTTGTGTTGAACTCAAACAAGGTCACAAGAAAAATATCTATGATCCTTTGAGTTCCACAAATGTCCTCAGTGTTGAAAAGCTGCTCTCTGAAACAAGAGACCTTATGTAGTAACATTTTCTGTAGGGTTACTAAAGTGCCAGAGGCTACACTAAGAACTTTAAATACACCATCACAACTAATGCTACAACTACCCTATGAGTTGCTACAACCTACTATCTGACCTACTTCTCAAATGGAGAGATTAAGGCTGAGAGGCTAAGTAATTTGGCCAGAGTAGAAGGATTCTAGAGCCTATTGACCCTGGAGCCAGGACATAAACTCAAATAGATTGTCTGGAAAATCCATATACTCAACCACTGGGCTTTGCAACATTTATACCAAGAATCTGCTGCTCCTTATGAAGATTCTAATCTTAACATAATTGGGTATGACTGGATTTTCCAGGGGGTGATGAGAATAGTTTTGTACTGACCCATCCATCCATACTCAAACAATCTCCAGGAACAATTTTGCAAGATGGCTGGCTAAATTTGGGTGGAGTTGTTGGTTTCAACCCAGAGTAAATTTATTGGTTCACTTGGGGATGCATCTGAAACTTGGGCTCATTAAGATGATGCTTTAATGAAATAAGCTAGTAAGCCATAGGCATTGTTACAAATAATTTCTTTGATTGCTTGAAGCCACTTTCTGCAAATGAAATGAATAGTTAATTAAAAACAGAAATGTTCTTTGCTGTATGGTATACAAGAAGAAATCTCTTAGTTATATTTTCCATTTTTTTTTCCTGGGAGCCATCAAATTTCCAATGTTGCTAAATATACTGAGTTCCCCGAATTCACATTATATTGCCTCCAAGTGGCTCTAATTCCTTTGCCAATAAACAGCTCCATGGTTTGTTCTGAGATCAGTCGGGAAGATCAAGAGGAATTCTCCAAGTTGTCACAAATGTTGAGCTCTCCTAAGTAATATCATTTCTTACAGAAACCTCACAGACAGTTCTCTCAAATCAATGAATTGATTCTCCAAAGCATTTGATTAATGATAATAATGTACTGCTTATTTAAAAGTGCTCATGGTTTCCCACAGATAAGGAAAGAAACAAAAGAATCACTGAATTAATGATTGTCACATAGCCATCTGTTATTCTTTTTCTTTCTAAAGCATAGAGTGATGGATACCCAATGTAACTATTTCTTTCAAAACAACTTTTGCAAGTCATTTTCAAGGTTTACGTTACATTTGGGAAGATGCAAACAAAGGAATTTACATTGAAGAGCACGGAACTCTTCTCATCCCTTCCGAAGACGTGAGTAATAATGAACCTGTGGGAAGAGATTACTCAGATGGAAATGACAACCACCCAAAACCTCTGTGTTTCACATTTCCTGAATATAGAGACTATCTCTTAGAACTCTGATATCTGGAAAACCTTTGCATTTGACTTTGTAGAACTAGACTGTTCATTTACATGAAATAGAAACCATATAAGTCAAAGCTACAATTGTTGTGAAAGATAGTTTTAGGAGTAAAGGAAACAGTAGAAAAAATATCATTTGTCAAATATAATAGAGCCATCATACAAATCACACAGTCATATTTAAAGGATTAGAGATAAAAGTGACAAGACCTGAACCATTCTTGTATTGTTTCTATTTAGTACCATATCAGTGAACCATACAACTAAAAAGAATTTTTTTCATTTTTTTATGATCATAAAAGTGCCATTTGTTCTGCATACAAAAATGGAAAAGAGTTTATAAAGAAGATGATTAAAATCCCTCATAATTATACCATCATGGGAATTATAATCACTCATAATTATGCAAATGCTATTTCAGTGTATTCTCCTTTTTCTATTTCTATGCATTTTTTACATGAATCTAATTGCAGTGTATATTTGCTCTGTAACGTTTATGGTGAGATGTGTTAATGTCACTAGTCTGTTATGATATCACTTTATTGGAATATACAGTAGCCTCAATGTGTAGAACATCATTTACTTCAGTAGTTCCAGGACTTCTGTGTTGCACCCATCCAAAGGAAATTTGCATTTGTATTGCATTTTGTATTGTATTTTGAATTTGCATTTGCACTGTATTTTGCCCATAAAGCACCATTATATGGTGAAACAACTGTGCAATGAGGCAACCCAACCATTACCTAACCTCTATTACTGAACTTCTAAGTTGTGTAAAATTTTTTCTATTATAATTATTTCATAATAATCATTCTTATGTGTATACAATAGCTTAATCTTCAAAGTTCTCATTTTTTCCAGAATTTTTAACCTATACTCACAAACCTGCTGGTAATAGTACATGTATATCAAGCGTACTTATTATCTTTTTTGTTGTTGTCTTTTTCAATTTTGTCTCTTACAAGTTATATGTCTTAGTCAAGATTTTTTAGCAACAATTAATAAAGGACTCATAATGTCATAAATCCATAATGTCAAAAACAAAAAGATTTATTATTTTATAACATAAGAACTCCTGAGATATAAACATTACAGTTGACTCATTTAACAATTCATTGATAATATCAAACATCTAAGTTCTTTTTCATCTTCATAATGTTAGCTTTAAGTTTGTCTTTTTGTGGTTACAACATGGTTGCAGCAGCTCCCAGCATCACATCTTCACACAACATCTAAAGGTCGGGAGAAAGAAAATATTTTCCTTGTGTGCTTTATGTGTCCCAGCTGATCTCTGAAGCAACTACTGTATTCAGTCCTTGTAGCAGGAAAGAGTCTATAGATGATACTAAGTAACTGGGTGTGGTGTGTTCCAGTAAATTTTATTTAAGGGGGTACCAGGGTGGCTCAGTCGGTTAAGTGGCCGACTCTTGATTTTGGCTCAAGTCATGATCTCAGTTTCCTGGAATGGAGTTCCCTGTGCACAATGAAGAGTCTGCTTGAGGATTCTTTCTCTCTCTCCCTCTGCCCTTTCCCTACTCTGCTTGCATGTATGCACATGCAACATGTGCACATAGTCTCTCTCTCTCTCTCTCTAAAATAAATAAATTGTAAATAAATTTTTTTATTTACAGAACAGGTGACAAGACTGCAGGTTACCATCACCTGACTTAGATTAATCAAGATTCATAATCTTGAGGAAGGAAAAGGTCAGAAGAAATTGACATCCTGACATATAAGCAAAACTGGGATTCCAATTATAATTGAGAAGAGTGGCAGAGCAGAGATAAGGTAGGCAAACAACAAAGACAGACATGGTCATTCAAAAAAAAAAAAAAATCACTGCATCACATTTCTCTTCCAAAAGCCTACATCATTTTGCTAGTCAATAAAGTACCACAATAGACATTTCAAAATCCTTTGTGCACTTTGCTTAGATTATAGCCACACATCCGTTTCTCTATTTCTTGTTATTTTCTTTGCTCTTCAATACAGCTAACGGTAATCTAGCACTCAATAACAACCCTATTTTTGTTATCGTTAGCCTGAAAACTTTCACTTGATTAACTATCCATGGTCTATTAGCTCATATTTGCCTGCTCTGTTTAGTCTAACAAATGTCTTCAGTTAGTGTTGTTCTATAGTTATTTTAATAATTAATAAAGACATAATATTAAATCTTTATGAAGGTACAGGGAGTTGTCTTATAGATGAAAGCTTATGCTATACTCAAAGCAACACTATGCTTTGGCTATAATGAAGGCTGCTTCTCCCCATGAAAATAACCAAGAACTTGCTCTTTTCTTCCACCTTATTCCTATGCCCCCATGACAAGACCAGATACTGTGAAATTAAATCCCTTCTGAACCACAGATGGCTATCATTACTTGGGAACTATCACGGTGAGGTTAAATTCCAAACAGCAGTATTTTGCTCAGTTCAAGGGCAGCGATGATGTCAGGCATGTTCAGTTTAGTCAAGTGAGAAGAATAACCTCAGTGTCTTTTTTTAAATACATATCATTGTGAAAAGTGCAGATGTGCAATTCAGAGTTAGATATTTAATTATCCAAAAGGAAAATTTAGTAATAAGGAGCAACTTCTTTTACCAGTTCTCCTTGACATTAGTAGAATATCACTATTAAATATGGCTTATCTTCAAGGCCATCAAGAAAAATTACAAAAAAACAATTCTTCATTGAGTAGAACTTTCCCACTGACCCTTAGAGGGGTTTCTCAATCACATTACATCAAATGTAGAAAAGACTTGAATGGGGTTTTTTTCAACATAAGCTTAGAGTTGATTTTTAGGATATAGATTGTGTGTAGAGATTGTATGCCAGCTATCTACACATGGTTAGAGGAATAATAGTGCACAGAAAAACACAAGGTATTCTAAATTTGCAAATACTCTCTTCTCCTATAAATGGGGTATGCGAAGTGTCTTCCCCTTAACTCTGTTTCATCAGTTGCCTGTGAATTTGCTGGCTTCCAGTTTTCTCCTACCCTGCAAAACCTTTGCTGTCAGCATACTTTTATTAGTGAAATACAATCCATGAAAAGCAAATTCCCCCAGGAAACAACAGCAGATAAGATTTAAGATTGCCTGAATCTGAGGCCAGCCAGAGAGCATGCCACTACTCTAATATGAGAGACCAACAGCCAAGTGTAAGGTCTTCAAGAAGTAATTTCTGAAACCAAATTCTGCAAGGGGCAAACACAGGGGAAGTGATCAACTATGAGCAAGCAACTCATGAATGGAATATAAACTGAAATGTATTTTCAAACATACTCAGCTACGTTAGTAGGAGGCTTTATTTTCTTCCAAGTCACAGGCTTGGTACTACATATAATCATGAGCTTTATTTGTTATTTTTTTTTAATTGAGGAGAAAACTGAAATAGCACCTAGGAAAGCTAAATTCACTAAAAATGAAAAGCTGATATGTCATTGTTTCTCTTTCAAGAGAGCTGTTTTATTTCAAGTATATAGTTTCTCTTTATTTATATTTCAAATACCAAAAATAAAATTGCTAAAGATAAAACATTATAACCAAATATTTATACATCCATTGTTGTCCATATTCTTTTGATGGCAAGTGCTTTTACAAAGAAAAGAGAAACAGTAAAATGTAATAATAAATTTTGAATTATTTATGACATCGTAAATGCAAGAATTTTAAAATCCTTCTTAGAAAAAAATAATAAAATGCTTCCTAGAAGTGATTTCTCCTCCAGCATACAGTCTAAATGGGCTTCAGATGGCTGACAAATAGTCTACACCTGCACCCAATGAAGGCAGCATTAATTTTAGAATCAGACAACTTGGATTCTTACATAAGATTATTAATTTTGTACATACAGGCTGTGTCATGTCTTTAAGGCTCTTCTGCGGAGAGAGTCATTATGCACATACCTAGGTCAATAAAAACAAGCTCTGAAAATAAGCCAGCATTTAGTGTTTATCTAAGGTCTCCAATGAGCTACTTTATCTCATGATACCTGACTATACATTGTGGTAGAGCCTAGGATGCAAACGCTACAATGCACATGTTTAGTATAAATAATCCTATTTGAATTAGTGAACAGTTGTTATTCATCACTGTGGATCTACATAAATCATAAATACTAATGGTGAGAGCCTGCAGACATGCATCCACACTGGACCAGGAAAAGCAGCCTTTGGAGATGAAGGGCTTTGCAGGCAGGTGAGTAAGTGAGTAGGTGACTAAAGACAGAACTTCAGAATGTACACACCCAGGTGCAAAACTCACACTCTGCATGACTTTGCCAGGGATTGATTCTATTCAGAGAATTGTAAATACCAATTAGTTTGCAAAAATAAAGTATTCAGAGCAAAATTTCTTAAAACAATAGGAAAAGTGTTTTCTCACATAAAAAGTAGATAGTTCAAGAATTAGTCAGTTCACAGATTCGGTGATATTATCAAGACTCTCTTCTCTGTATTTCCATTCCTCTCTCCTCAGTGTGATGCCAATGTTTTCCCTAATTCCAAAATGATAGCAGCAATTCCAAAGACTCTTACTGTTTTTGCCGAGTTAGTAGATTTTACTGAATGGATGTCTCTCCATTTGCTATACCTTCTTAGGACAATTTTTAGATACCTTTTTAAAGTTTATTCTTAAATTGTTAGCTTACCATATAGTGTAAAGTGTTCCAAGTGTACAATACATTGATTCAACACTTCCATACAACACCCAGTGTTTATCACAACAAGTGATATTCTCCAGATCTATCCATGTCATTGCAAATGGCAACATTTCCTTCTTTTTTATAGCTGATTAATATTACATTATATATGGAATATATATATATATTTTTCTCAGATCTAGAATTAGGCTTAGGTCCATGGTGAGGGTATATGCCGGGTATCCTGCAGTTCACAGCCCTCTCCGGAGAATAAAATCCCAGACTTCTGTTGAGGTGAGAATAGACATGGCATCCATCTACCAAGCTGAGACAAGGATGGGATTGGGGTCCTAAATACTCTTTTAATAGATATTCAATTTTTCCTTCTGTTTTTATCTCTACCTTCATCCCCAATTTCAGAAATATTACCAGTTCTTAAATGTTTGGATTTTTTTTAAGTTTTTAAATCCCAACTAATTTTAATCCCAACTAATTAACACAGTATTATATTATTTTCAGGCATACTATATGGTAATTTAACACTTGCATACATCATCCTGCATTCATCACAACAAGTGCACTCCTTAATCATCATCACCTATTTCACCCATCCCCCTACCCACCTCCCCTCTAGTAACCATCAGTTTGTTCTCCATAGTTTAGAGTCTGTTTCTTGGTCTGTCTGTGTGTGTCTCTCTCTCTTTTTTTCCCTTTGCTCATTTGTTTTATTTCTTAAATCCCACATATGAGTGAAATCATATAGACAATTTTCAGAGACTTTAAATAATTGTTTGCTTTTTAATTTTCATTGTGTCAAGAGTCCACCAAGCTCTTTACTCTGTTACTCTTGGTGTCTCACCTTTCAAAGTTTCGTCAGGCTAGGCTTCAAAATGGTATGCCATTTTGTTATATTCTGTTATATTTCTGTTATATTCTGTTGCTGAAATTAGGTCACAACATTGATCTAACTCCAAGAAGTGGGGAAACAGATTCCACCTCTACACATGGAAAAGACAAAGTCATGCTGCAAAGAGTTTGGATACAAAGAAGTTTTGATAGCTGAGACCATAGTTCACTACCTTGAGAAATACCTTTCTGAGAGTTCCTAAGTAGATGTCTCCCTGGCTCGCTGGACAGGACTGGATAACATCCCCATGACTCAGGTGCAAGAATAACTGGGATAGCCAGAATTTGACATTTTCAGGTTCCATATTGACAAGAACTAGTGTTGAGGAGTGGGTAGAAAATGGCTGTTTGGTAGGCAACACACAGTGTCTGTCAAATTGTACAATCTTTTACCTCAATTTAAGAAAACTATCTAGGGGGACGCCTGGGTGGCTCAGTTGGTTGGACGACTGCCTTGGGCTCAGGGCGTGATCCTGGAGTCCCGGGATCGAGTCCCACATCGGGCTCCCAGCTCCATGGGGAGTCTGCTTCACTCTCTGACCTTCTCCTCGCTCATGCTCTTTCTCACTGTCTCTCTCTCTCAAATAAATAAATAAAATCTTTAAAAAAAAAAAAAAAAAGAAAACTATCTAGGTTTAGTTCTAGTCCTAGGGTCAAAGGGTATGTAAATGTAAAAGTGTTGTGGGGGTTTTTTGAGTTTTTTTTTTTTAAATTGTATTTATTTGTTTATTTAGCAGAGAGAATGAGAGAGACAGAGTACAAGCAGGGGGAGCTACAGAGGGAGAGGGAGAAGCAGGCTCCCCACTAAGCAGGGAGCCCTGATACAGGCCTCAATTCCAGGCTCAATCCCAGGCTTGATCCCAAGCTCTATCCCAGGACCCCAGGATTATGATCTGAGCCACATTTAAGACAGATTTTAACCGACTGTGCCACCCAGGTGCCCCCATAAAAGGTTTTTTAAATTGTCTTCCAGGAAGCTCGTATATCATTTTAAAAGCCTACCAACAAGTCAATGGAGAATTTCCTCAATAGTTCACTTATTTACAGTGCAACAATTTTTTCTAACACAGGCAGGTAACTTTTGTGAGGAATTCACTAGAATCTTTAATTGGCTCTTCTACTAGTTATTTGTATATCCTAAGCTAAATCTATGTAACATACTTATCCTTCAACTTATTTCAAGGAGCAAATATCATAGCGTAGTTTATACTTAAAATGCTGTAAAATATAAGATAATACAAATACAAATTAAATATTTCAGGCCTTGAAATGTCAAGACAGGAACAGAGATAAAGCACTTTACAAATTAAAACAAAAACAAAAACAAAAACAAAAACCCACAACCAATTGATAACTCTCCCCGCTTGGGAGCAGCAGCAAGCCAGGGCAGACCACAGAAACCAATGAAAATTCTTCGTCCTATTTATACTAGATCTCATTTCACCATTTCTGACTGGTGGAAAGTTTGGAGAAGAATATTAATGACCACTGGGAGAGGACACTGCTCATTTAGAAAAACAATAATAAGGCAAGTGATACTCTACACCCAAACTCCCTAGATTTGTAAAATGTTTAGAAGCCAGAGCCTGGGACTTTATATTTTAAAGATTAATAAAGCTTAACTCTGTAGGACTCCCAGACAGAGTAATACAGTCCATGAATAACACATTCTAGTCTTTTTAAAGACCTCTATTACTTTTTTTTTCTATATATTCTAGAGTTATATAACGTAGGTATGATCTGACTTGAAAATATATGATGTTTTCATCTCTTGTAAGCCAAATGAATTAGTATGTTAAAAGGGATTGTGAAAGCTGCTTGGTGTCAAGAAGCATGGATGACTGTCTCTGAGCAGAACTCCAAAAAACCTTAACAGTTGGAACAGCCATTCTGCTGGCCAAAGGCTTAGAAGGCACCCCCTGGACAGAGGCACAAGCACGCCTTATTCATCCTAGCTAGAAGGCTCATTCACCACATTGGTGGGCTAAAGAGAAGAGGGGCAACAAATACCTGCAAAGAAAATTAATTCTGTGCTTCTGAAAGTTAGTCAGTCCTATTTATCCTAATCTTTTCTTTCTTCTCCCAAATTTCATGACTATCAATCTGAATGTTGAAGTATAAGACCAAGATGATTCTGATTAGAACAAAAAGATAAGAGATCATGGAGAGCTGTGTATTTTATTCAAATAACTTTCACATAACTAGGATTGCTAAATTCCTTTAAAAATGAGTCACAATATTTCTTAATAAATCTAATGATCAAAGGGATTCCCTAGCTATTTTAGGAGCCTCATATTTTCTATGCTAAATTACCTAATCTATCTAACTTGGGTTCTCTTGAGAGACTAGACAGTAAACAGTCCAAATCTTCCTCCAACAGAGGGATGTGAGACTCTGGTATGTGAGACTCTTGCAGTCATCTGTAAAGAATAACAAGGACCCCTCAAATAACTCCCTCAGGATTATCCCTGCATATGTCCGGAGAAATCCCAGAAATGATATGACTACAATATAGTATGAAATATATTAAAAATGCTAAGGTCACAGGATAGGTTGTTTCGGATACAGAAAACACATACTACACAATGTTAAATGAATAATACAAACTTTCATCAGAGAAAATGAGTTATTTTAAAGAATGTAAAGACAAAAGACTTGATTCAGGGAGAATGACATTGAAGGAAAATATTTAAGAACAAATATTGATGAGCTTAAATGCAAATCCATAGTTAAATACAGTAATGAAGAACCATATGGAATTTTAGATTTTATTATTATAGTATATTTTCTGTAAAATTTGAACTATCTAGATAATGGTGGTAATATTCAGTATCTGATAGTTTAAAGACAAAGCCATATTTAAAGAAATGTGCAATGAGAATTAAAATGTTGGAGGTAATAAGTCCAAGTGAAGATTAAGAAAATGTAGAATTTGACAGAATGGCAACTTCACAAGAGACAGAAAAAGAACGTAAGTACCACTAAAATGAGGAATCACTTAAGATGGCCCTTAGAGGGATATTAATGAGGAGTAGTGATTGGAAAGTATGAAAAGGAAAACAGAAGAATAAACACAAGAAGTTTCCTGACATTCAAGGGATGCCTGGGTGGCTCAGTTGGTTAAGAAGTTTCCTGATGGGCGCCTGGGTGGCTCAGTGGGTTAAGCCGCTGCCTTCGGTTCAGGTCATGATCTCAGGGTCCTGGGATCGAGTCCCGCATTGGGCTCTCTGCTCAGCAGGGAGCCTGCTTCCTCCTCTCTCTCTCTGCCTGCTTCTCTGCCTACTTGTGATCTCTCTCTGTCAAATAAATAAATAAAATCTTTAAAAAAAAAAAAAAAGAAGTTTCCTGATATTCAAACTTTTCAGTCTGTAGGGAGTCAATGGAAAATCCATCAGATCATATTAAACTGTACTATTCAGAGTATTAATGAAACTTTGCATTTCTACTTCTCAGCTCTGCACTCTGAGAAAATATGTGTGCTGCCCTCAACAGCAGAATTCTTCAGTTTTGATTTGTTTTCTTTTTTAACTCTTCCTTCATCAACTGTCAATGATAGCTATAAATAAACATAACAGGTAGCTAAAGTGGAAATGAGAAGTTCCCAACTCCCAAGGTAAGTGAATATAGTAACCTACTTAATTTTCTCATAAAAAGATATTGATGGTTAATAAGTGATTTGTAAATAATTTCCAAAATACTATTGAGGCTACAGTTTCTGTTGCAGAAAGTCAAAATCCATATATGGCATTATTTCAATTATCTAAAATGTATGGACTAGATAGTTTTAAATTTTCATAATTAGTAGAGAAAATCTGATCTCCAATTCAGATCATAGGGACTCTTAGTTTTTTAAAGTGAAGTAACATTTCCTTGATATTAAAAAGTTCACCTGAGGGGCGCCTACGTGGCTCAACCAGTTAAGTCATCAACTCTTGGTTTTGGCTCAGTCATGATCACAGGGTCCTGAGATCCAGCCCTAAGTCAAGCTCCACACTCAGTGCAATCTGCTTGAGATCCTCTCTCTCCCTCTCCCTGTCTCCTTCCCCCAACTTACATGCTCACTCTGGCTCTCGCTCTCTCTCTCTCTCTCTCAAATAAATGAATAAGATAAACCTTTAAAAAAAAAAAAAAAGCTCACCTTAAATTTGTTTAAGAGTTAAATGAAGAAAATTAAATGTTCCATACTAATATTTTAGGTATCATTTTTTAGCACAAATAATATGCAGATTACCAATTACTATTAAGTAATATTAGGAGAGCCTGGGTTGCAGAGTTGGCTAAGTGTCCACCTCTTGGTTACCACTCAGGTCATGATCTCAGGATCCTGAGATCGAACCCTGCGATGGGCACCACACTCAGCATGGAGTCTGCTTAAGATTCTCTTATCCCTCTGCCTGTCCCCCTACCCCTGCTCTCTCTCTATCTCAAATAAATAAATTTTAAAAATATTTAACTTTTTTTCATGGAGCACTGGGTGTGGTGCATAAACAATGAATTTTGGAACACTGAAAAAAAATAAAATTTGAAAAAATTTTAAAATACTAAAAATCTTTAAATAAAAAGTAATATTAATATTACTAATTATTAATGACTTAATACCTAAATATCTGTTTGTCCTATGGCAACAGTGGTCTCTTTTATATATCTCACAATTTTTACTGAGCAACACCACAGAAGACTGTGGCAAATGTTTTCCTACCCCTGTTAAGATGATATGTGGATATTACAGAGGTCAGATGTCTCCAGTGAATACTATTTCTCATTAAAATTTATTCCCCCTTTTGCAGACTGAACTAGTACTCCAGAGGTTTTTCATTAATATTTGCAAGGTCTTTTGCAGATTTGGGGACTATACCAAATAAGCTTTCCATAGAATAAATCCGTAAGCAGCTAGTTATCCAATGTAGCTCAGGTTTCACTTGTACATGTGCATAACCAGTTACTTTCACCACTAATATAAACCAAGTGACTAGAAAAGAAAATAAAGCCAGAATAATAATTCACACTTTCTTCTCTCTTTTTTGTGAACATCTCCTATTTTCTCAAAATAATTATTCTGTACAAATTTTCTCAATAATTTGTATGGATCTCCCATACATTTCAGCCATTCCATAGTTCATTTAACCACACCAAGGCTTTCCCTTTACTACTGCTGTTCATGATAAACTTGGAGTCCTCTTTCTATTGCTGATCTCAAGGTGAGTTTCATTCCTTCTAGTTGTGTTGCTGAACTCCATTCCCACCTTCCCCGTCTTACATAGTGAGAGTGGAGGAAGCATAGAGGTGAGCATAGAGGAGGAAGCATACATACACACACACATGCACGCACACACGCACACACACACACACACACACACACAGAGTACAGTTCCTTAGGCAGAGAGACTGAGCTATTTGTCTTGTGTTTGGGGAAGGAAGGAAGATGCAGAAGGAACATGCTTAGTTCTAAGACCTTCTAAGTCTTTTTCTGCTCAGGACAGAGAACTGAGGTTTCTGAAGCCAGCCTTTACTTTACTCCTTTTACCACAAAGAATGCTAGAGTGACCTCCACAAGCACCTGTGTCTGTCTCCAGTGAAGAGATTATATTTTTTCATGGAAAGAAGGATAAGAAACTTGAAGCAAAATAAGTCTTGCCTCATGGTAGGATCAGAGTGCATAATGTGGAAACATAGCATAGAGTTTGTTTCTCTGAAAGGTGCATTAGGATGCATTCATCTACAAGAAAGAGTAAACTGATTAACAGGAGTTTAAACAAATGGGAAATTATTTTATTATAAATTTAAAGGTAAATGGTTGGTGACATGGATTTACTGGCTCAAGGATGTAATGCTATTGTCTGATTCATTCACCCTTCCCTCATGGTCACTAGATAACTGCCAGAACTCTAGGCAACATGTCCCCATTTGAGCAAAAGGACCAAGGGGACAAGAGAAGATCTCAGATGCCTACTTATCTCTCGGTAGTCACACATCACAGCCACCTTCAGTTCTAAGGGAGGCTGGAAGAACAAGAATTTCACTTTTTCAGTCTCTAACTGGGGTCAGAAAGGGAGAAAAAAGTTGAAATTAAATGTTAAGCAAGTCAACTAACAGTGTCTGCCACAAAAGAGATCCCGGGCTTGAACTTTTTCATTCATTTTTCTTTTTCTTGGAAATACCCAGGAAGCACACCACACCTGTTGAGGAACACCTAATGCTAATGTCGCTCTCCACTTAAAATTTAGGGAGTTCTTCCTTTTTGCATAGAATTTGAGCATATTGTGTGTTCTGGGGGCCTGTAGGGTTTATTTTTAGATGCCCTAGTCACCCTGCTTGCTATGATCCAACTATTATCAAGGTTTTATACTCTACACTCTGGTTATATACTCTATACTCACATTCGAATGTTAAATTGCAGACAAGGAAACTGAATGAAAAAAATACATTCCTTCTTAAATCATCATGTTCGTTCATTTCAATACACAATATGACTATCCTAATCACATCCCAGACTCAATTATTTTTTTTCCTTTTGCAATTTCAGATGGCGCCTACAAGCCTGAATGTCTAGTTAAAAATATTATTTGTCCTTGGTTTTTCCTCTTGCCTCAATTCTTCCTCTAATTCCGGCTCTACCCACCCAGTCTTTGATTTTTCTCACAGAACCCTTTGCTTTTCTAGTTATTCATCTCTCTCTTAAAGAAAGAGCTTTCCTCCCTTGGATGCTATGTAATCTTTCTCAAGACCACACAATGTGCCTTTTTGTGTGATGATGGTGGACAGATGTGATTTTCCAATGAGTTCTATTTTGCTTGCTTAGTTATGCATTCTTAAGACCTCAGTCGTTAGTCTGGAACAAAATAAATCAGGATATTCATTTCTCCTGATTTATATTGAGGTGGATTTTCATTAATTTGAAATGATTTGTTAATTATACAAAGTTCTTAAACCCCCTTATTGAAAATTATAAAAGATACTAGGCAAGGTTCAAAGGTACAAGTTTATCTTTGAAAAGGGATTTTTAAAAGCAAGGCTTTTATTAGTTAACAGTAGCTTATTTTTCACAGAACAGTTTTCACAATATTTATGCAAAATGTACACAAGTGTTCCATAAGCCATACATCAAAAGATTTCCTATTATATGTCTCTTCTTTGAAATAACTATTTCATGTTAACAGAGAATATTTGATCCAGAAGACAGTTTATTAGTAACCAACATTTAATCTTGTTTTACAGATAAGGATATGGAAAACACAGAAGTGACCAATGTGGCAGGTTCATGGTTGGAGTGGCAAAGCCAGGATTGCAAACCAGGTTCCTGATACTCAATTCTGGGATCTTTCACAATCACCTACCTCTAAAGAGCTCACCCCTATGATAAGCAACTACAAATAATCGTCCCTAAGTCTGGAGGGTCATGTGGTAAAAGGCCCAGACAGCAGAAGTACATGTTTGGCAGAGCCATATCAGGGCCATGTCAGGAACTAAGTACTGGGTGGTGGGCAAGGAATGAAAAGAAGGAACAGAGATCAGACCATGAGTATGGGCCTGCTACACTTGGGATGGTAGGACGCTAGCACGTATGTTCTCTACATTCACTGCGCCAGACTGGGATAAGGGTAGCAGGAAAAAGGCTACAGGTCCAAAAGAGAGATAGTAGGAATCATTCCCAAAGACAGATTTCTCTCAGAATCAGAAAACTAGACAAGTATCATGAGGGAGAGGTTAGCTATAGTTTCCCTCCCTCATTAACTGGTTTAAATCATGCTGATCAACTGACTTTCAGGCAATTTTACTTAAAAAGTGTGGTGGGGTGGTGTAGAAGACAGGAGAATATCAACCCCCACAGCAACTTCAGAGGACATTTTTCAGAGAATTTGTACCAGTGTAGCTAGCTGTTCTTATAAAAGTATGCTTGCTCTGAAAGAAAATCCTTTTTTGACTCAGTCTACTCCTTAATGTTTCTTCTATATTCTTATTCATTCATCCATTCAATCATCCAATTCAGAAACTACCTACTATATGCCAAGCAACTTAATTATTGTCAATATTTACAATAAAGAGAGCTGCTTTGATGCAGTGAAGACTTGGAAAACATGAAATTCTTCTTTTAAGGTATTTGTAACTCTTTCTGCCAATTTGCAATAAGTTACTGTGTTTGTCTTCCAAGCACACAACTCCAATGTCCCATATTGGAAAAGCAATTCGTCTTATCTTCTGGAATGTTAAAACAACAAACAAAACACTCATAAAAGAGTTGGCCATGAAAGAATGGGATGCATTTGGGGTATACTAGTTCAGAGGGTACGTTCTTACTTAAACCATGTTATCTTTGTTATATAAAACCTACTCCCAATTAAGAATAGCACTTAAATAAATCTCGGAGCTAAAATGGCATTAGCTAATACATTTTTTTTTTAACTTCAGAGCAAATTCCTCACCATCTTGGATAAAGATGTTTGGTATACATTAATTATATATGAGGACTTAGTTTTCTTCCTATCTCCCCAACCCCAACCCCACTCTTGGTCTTTAGTAAAAGAGATTAAAGAGAAAGAGTCTTTGTTAACATAAGGCACACATAGAAAAGAACACATGAACCATATTAAATATGTGTCTCCATGTGTAATAGCCATCCTACTAATAACACCAATGACTGAATTACTCCACTCTGCTCTCTTTCTAGGGTCCTGCTTCTATATGGAGGAGTAAAATCATATTCTGCAGGTCCCGCATATCCCTGGAAGGGACTTTAGGACCACATGACCTTCAGGGGGACACATGGACAAGAAACAGATCTTCCTCTTGTAAATATTACTGCTTTGTAGTATAACTTGGAATTGTTATTTTATTTTACTGGTAAGTTTATATTCCATCCTACCAAATGATGGTGTGTTGCAGCGGGGGGAAAAAAAAAGCCATGTCTTGCTGCGTAGGTACATGTATAATTAGCTTACACACAAATTACCCAAACAATTAAATTATATATGTGGTTCCAAATGCACCTAGTACATATATTGGTTATTATTTTGCCTTCCAGCCTGCCTTTGGTAAAGATTGCTAATATTCCCTAAACCACAAGCTATGTGAGGCCAGAGAAAAGTATATTTTACACTGTCCCCAATGGATCAATTGACCAAAGTGTTCTCCCTTCTCTCTCCAAACCACTTCTAAAGCAATACAAAAGGATTACCTGATTTATCATTCCCAGGAATTTACGCAGAGTGACACTAAAGAGACCAGTGTGCCAGAAAGCAAATATCCATTTAAAAACAAAACAAAAAAACCTCATGAAAAGAAAATAATCCCCGTGCTTAAATGAGAGGACTGACTTGAACCATTCACATTTAACTGATAAAAGCAGAAAAGAAAAGTATCATCAGGGGACACTGTTACCCAAATAGCTCTTCAAAAAGGGAGGAATCCAGAGAGGACTTGTAAAAATTTCCAAAATAAGATCCCAAACCAAAAATCAATTAAATCATTTAAAAATGTAACTATGAAGGGAGGAGGAAAGATTTAAAAATCTAATAATAATATCTCATCATTAGGAAAGACTAGACTGATTATCTAAATTTATTTCACTTCATATTAGAAGAAAAGATGTTAACACTTCCTATACTTTTTCATTATCATCCATTGCAGGGAAGTTAACCATCTTTCGGCATATTTGCCAGATTAGTCTAATCAATGATTACTAACATATGTTTTAATATCCAAAACCTAAGAACTGATCCTATGCCAAGGAAAACAGGGTGGAAACAAAAGAAATGTAAGGAATTCAGCCTCACCTTTCCAAATTGTCACAAGAAACTGTCATTTAAAAAATATATTAATATAGAACATTTATTTTAAATCAAGAATGTGTAAATGAAGCAATGGATGGTAGCTGACCCCAGGATACGTAGAGAAACAACGTAAATGCAAAAGGAAGTACAAAAGTTGCCTGTGAATTTGGTTCCTCCATTTTCTGTTGGATGCTATGTAGGCTCCCACTGAGTGACTGTGGAACCAAAGACTAGACAACAGTTACCCAACTTCTGAATCCTCTTCCTTCTCCACCTACCACATCTATTCTCAAAAACAACCTCCACTCACCCACTCCCAAAAAAGTTTTCTTCTGTTTAAAGTAGACCCTTAGTGATGCAGATATTGTTTCCAATGTCTTTTTCTCAGATAGTTTGTTTGCACAGATGTTAGCTAGTCTCATTATTTCTCACATCACGACTTCCCTCCATGTTTACTTCTCTAGTTTTACACCAGTTGGTGATATTTTTTCTCTAAATAAAAATTTTTTTAGAGAAATTTTTTCACTAAATAAAGGAAATGTACCAATACAGAGGTCTCTGCTAGCTTCTTTCCTTGCTTCCTACCGTGTCAGACTGCTCAGTTCTAGGTTTTTCCACAATTTGTGGGATCTTCTCAAGGATTTTGGATAATAGCTGACATTTTGTGTGTGACACCAGGCCCTATGTGATTTTTTTCATGTGTTATCTTATTTGGTCCCTAAAACAACTCTGTGAGATAAGCACTACCCTTATTCCCATTTTTAAGATGAGGAAATTGAGGTTTGGAAAGATTAATCCTGTCACCCTTGGAAAAGAAAAGTCGATTTTTTTTTTAATTTTTTAAAATTTTATGCAAAAATGACTATTGTGCTATTATCCATGCATTCACCTTTCAAAAAGGAATTGTTTGTTATCCAAGACTATGTTCTTGTCAAAATGTAATGCCTTTCTACTTCAGTGAAAGAATTGCAAGTTATCATGTCAGGAAAATAATTCACCTACTCTTGTTCAAAAAATATTAATATATGTATACCTCCAAAAGTTTCCCTGTGTCCTTTTGTCATTTCTCCTTTCTCTCCCTCCCCTGCCAGGCAGCCACTGATCTGCTTCCTGTCAAGATACGTAGGTCTTCATTTTATATGAATCAAATCATATAGTATATACTCATTTTTGTCTGGCTTCTTTCACTCAGACTAATTATTTGAGATTCATCCATGTTGTAGGATTTTTATTGGTTATATAGCATTTCACTGCATGGATATACCAAAGTTTATTTATCCATTAATAGTTAATGAATATTCGGATTTTCCAGTTTTTTACTTCTACAATTACAGCTACCATTAGCATAAATGTACAACTTTTTGTACAGATACATTTCATTTTATTTGGGTATATCAGAAAAGTAGAAAGACTAGGTAATGTCTTTTACTAGGTAAAAGAAAACACTCCTTTTTTGTTTGTTTCTTTTTTTTTTTAACCCTTCTCTCTCCTTTTTAAAAATTATTTGTAATAACATATAATGTATTATTTGCCCCAGGGGTACAGGTCTATGAATCATCAGGCTTACACATTTCACAGCACTCACCATAGTCCATAACCCCCCCAATGTCCATAATCCAGCCACCCTTTCCCTAACCTCGACCCCCAGCAACCCTCAGTTTATTTCCTGAGATTGAGAGTTGGCACAGAGTGTTTCTAACTCATCATTGCATCATGGTGCATAGAGCCATGCTTGGTGCTTAGCAGATACTGAATGAACAAAAATCTCAAAAGTCTGAGAGATTTGAAAAAAGAGATTTGGGAAAAAGAGAATCTCCCATAAGGTTCTGGGATGCTATGAAATATTGGATCATAAATGTAAAACCAGTAGAGCAGGGACCTGCAAATCTGCTATTAGATGCATTTTGACATAATATGTGGTTATTCTAGATTTAAAGTCTGCCTAGATTACAAAAATTCCCTCTCTCCACTGGATGGGTGTGTTTTTTAGTGATTACTCTTTTGTGTACATTATATAATCTCACTAAATAGATTTGACTTTCAAGAGAAATCAAAACATTGTCACAATAAAGTCATTGCATAGCAAACTTCTGTAGGACAATCTTGTTGGTAGCATCTGGCTCCTCAGAGAATAGAAAGTTGAAGTCTAGATAATAATTTTTTAAGTACTTGTGAATTTCATTAGAAAAGTAGGTGACAAATACATCAACAGCTCCTGAAATGAACCTCTTAGAATACTGCATTAAGACCAAAAATAAATTAATAAATAGAAACTTCAAAAGAAATTAAATAATTAATTGTTTTGGAGACCCTTGACCAAAACAGGGAAATGCCTCTTCAGAACTGCTCTCATCTTCTGAGGATGCATCTGCATATGAAGCAGGGCAAGGATGTGTGACTCAGAAATTCCACTCACTGGAAGTCAAAGGCATTTTTTTCCTATCTGGGCTTAAAGCCAATGTCACCATAGCCTTTACAGACCCAATGAAGCTGTGAGTCATTTGACCTTAGAAGAATAATTATAAAGATAAATTTAAAATAGCATTCCAGGAGTTGACATTCTATTATAAAACAAATTAATATGGCTGAGGATAGAACTAGAAAAGGCATCACTATATATATGAAATTGCTATAAAAAAAGTTTGAAATTTTCACTAATATTTATCCCCTTATCTCACACACACAAACACACACACACACACACACACACACAACTAAGATATATGGCTTCTCAGTCTAGCTTACTGGTAAAAGAGATTGTGATTTAAGTTAAATTCAATTCAATTAAAAAAAAGTTACTATGCTTATTAAGTATAAGGTAATTAGCTAAGACACAGTAGTGAACCAGATAGAGTCTGCCCCATCATGTACAATAGTATGTGAAGAATTAACTTACAACTAATGAAGTTTAGAATATAAGTGAGGTTCAGTGGAGTGAGGTCCAGAGCTGATGACCAAGAAAGAATTCTTGAGACATCTTTGGTGCAAAATGGTGGTTTATTTGGGCACCTGGGTGGCTCAGTGGGTTAAGCCTCTGCTTTGGGGCCCAGGTCACGATCTCAGGGTCCTGGGATTGAGCCCCCACACTGGGCTCTCTGCTGGGCAGGGAGCCTGCTTCCCCCTCTTCCTCTGCATGCCTCTCTGCCTACTTGTGATTTCTCTCTCTCTCACTCTCTATCAAATAAATAAATAAATAAAAATTTTTAAAAAATAAAAATAAAACCATATTCAGAACACAGGAAAAACAGGGGAGTCCCTCCCCCATTAAAAAAAAATAAATGGTGGTTTATTAAAACACAATGACAGGACCCATGGGCAGAAAAACTGCTTCCCAGGGTTGTGAGGAGTGGTCCATTATATACTTGCAAGTTGGGAGGGAGTCAGGAATAGAGTAAGTCTCTAAGGAATTTTGGAAGCAAGGTTTCCTGGACCTTGAGGGGCTAGCTGTTGTTGGGAGAAGGTCATACGTTACTGTCTGATAAAACCCGAGTCATGAGACCCTTCAGATATATATTGGTGGGCCATATGCTTGGGGATGATCGCCAGCATGTATCTTGGAAGGTTTAGAGATACAGGAAGTTTCCAAAGGACTTTTTATATGTTAAATTAGAGCCACAGGATCTTGGTTGAGGGTGGGGGGCAGTCAGGCTAAGATTGCCTTTTGGTCTTAGCAAAGTATTAAGGTGGAGGCAACTGAGTCCCTAGAGGAATGTCACTCTGCCTGTTTCAAGGACTTGTCAGTGGGCTCTAGAGAGTAAAGAAATTTAATAACTTTTCTTCTGCCTCTGTTTCCCACATCAGAACTAAGGAAAAAATGGAAAGCAATGTTAAATGAATGTATTCCTTAAATTATATTTTACCTGATATTAATATTGCTATGCTTTATTTTGTTAATCATTGATATAAATTTTGATTCTCATATTTTTTATTTTTTGAAATCTTTTATTCTTGGAACATTCTGTTCTTGTTTTATTGATATGCTATTTTTGAATGTCCCTGAAGATAGTAAGATTTTTTTTTTTTAAAGTTTTCTGTTTCCTCCATTAGTTCAATTTCCTCAATTTCATTTTTCTTAATTATTTGGAATTCTTGGTGTGTTAGAATCCCTTTTTTGCTTCTGTGTGATTTCAGGTATTTATCATATCATCACTTCAATTGGTTATCATAAAGAAAAGGTGACCTGTGCTACCAGCCAAAGAACAGAATGCTAGCAGCATTGTGTCTTCTGGGTTTGGGGCTTCTTGCTCCTAGGAGCTCTCTGTTTCCCTCTGTCTCTGTCTCTTTATCCATCTTTCTCTCATCAGAGCCAACACATATGCTCACTACTCTTCATTACAAGGAAAAATATTGCTTAAAAAAAACTTTCAGATTTCAACAGAAACATGGAAAAGGAAAAGAGATAACTGGCTCAGTTGTGCCAAATATAATTATGCATCTTAAGAATGATAAGATTTAATCTAATTATGACAGCATTCCTGACATGAATTTCACAAAACTCTTGCTTTCTAGAATCAATTTTTCTGGACACACACACACACACACACATACACACACATGAGCTGCCATTTTACTCTCTGCTACTTATTCTACATGTGTGTACATTTTTCACACAATGGTCCACAAAATTCTCAGTTTTGTGAACATACGATTCTATTTCATCTAACAAATGTATTATCTATCATGAGCTCCTATAGCTGCATGATATAAAAAAAATTTCAAGTTACTCAAATTCCATTTTTCTTAGTCCAAACCTGTGATTCCTTTAAACCAATCCCATTTTTTTATTCACATTTAAGATATATATGTTCCTGTTTTATCCCTAACCCATATTTCTTAGTCAAGGGAATATATGCTCATTAGGGAATTGCCACCCTATAGTGAAACAAAAAGTCTTTGAGTCTTCCTTTTTCTCCATTGTGTGCTGAAATCTTTTTTAATGATATGATTGATTCATTGACTCATATGGAAATGAGGAGTATATGTTAAGCATATTTTACACTTAGAGAATAATTGTCAGTAGGTGTGTTACCTGGCACTTTATCAATCCTAATCCTTACCCATTGCTGGTATGGTCCACTTACATCTGTGCTTACTGTTTTCCCAGTCCCAAGACCTTTTGGTCAACTTGTTCCTTCTCCCAAATGCAGCTACACCATTTCACTGTCCCTAGTAGAGTGTTCCACATCTATGAGGAGGCTGCCTTTCAAGATTTTTTGATGAGTAGTAGGGCACAAGACCATTTATTCTCATATTCTTACTTAAAGTTAATTATATCATTCCTCCCCATGCCACTCCTCCCCATAAACTAGACTCCTAATGAGGAATAACAAAACATGTGGTCACGACAATACTAATTTACTTATTTTCTAAACTCTTTTCTTCCTTCAAAGTTTCTTTATCTAGTATGAAGAGCAAAAAGCATCTATTCTTCCTGCTAGTGAACCAACATCAAATCTTTTTGTTCTTAAACTGAGATGTCTTTTGCCTTATAAAAGCTTAAACATGGCTTAGGATATAGAATGTAGAAGTGCTTCGATCTCACCTGTGGGCTCTTTCTTCCCTGAGCAACAGGTGCACCCCTCCCTCATTGCCCAATATTTAGAAGGTGGCAGTTCAACAAGGAAAACAAGAAAGTTCATATCAGTTATATTTGAACTATTACTCCACCACAAATTAATGCTTCCTGTGCTATCTTGCCATATATTTCTTGTCTCTGCAATAAGATTGAGTAGGATTGTCTCAAATTGCCATTAGCTTGAGTCTGATCTGCATGGTGTGCTGTAGTTTGTCTTCATATAGGGATGGCAGAGCTAATACTCTGAGCAGGCCAACTGGTTAGCTCAAGAGAGGCCGTGATTAGCCTGATTGATGAAATGTTAAATTCTCTTTCCTGTCTTTCCTGGAAGGATCTTTTCCTTGTTCAGATATCTTTTCTTTTTATTGTATTTATTTTTTACCAGATTTCTTAAGGAATAACTGACAAACATAACTATACAAATTTAAAGTGTACAAGGTGATGATTTAACATACATATACATTGTGAAAGGATTACCAAAGTCAAGATAATCAATACATCCATCACCTCACATAGTTAACTCTTTCTGTGTTGTGGTGAAATCCTGAGTCCAGTTCTTAGAGATACAGATGTAGTCAAAGTCCTGTTACAACTGGCAGGGACAAATTAAAACAATTATGCCTGTCACACTGTTTTTCATTGCCTTAATGCTCCACTTTGTACCACCAGACTACATTTCTCAAGGCTTGACAGAGAGAGAGATAGACCCAAAAGTGCACACCCTAGGGCTCTAACATCCAGGACTAACAAGCACAAAACTCAATAGCGCACTGTATTGCCAATCTATTTACAAAGGAATAAGAAGATTAAATCCTCTCTAATGAACATGAAATTCAGACAGCCTTGCTTAGACTCTCTGCTGATGACCAGAGGAATATTATATTCTTTGTGAAATGATCACTCAGCATTAACCTAGCTTTGGATTATTTTAACATCCAAATTTTTTCTAAAAACCTGGTAAGTGTTGTCCTAATTTTATTTGATACAATAATTATTTGGTAAAGATAGCATTTCTTTATGCTTTGATGGAATATATTCATCTTTTAGGCAGGAATCAGTAATTCCAAAGAAGGAAAAATAAAAACTCTCTTTGTAGGAAAATCAGTTACAAGTACTTCTTGAAAATTTGAAAATAAAGTCCAGTTCCTCATAGTTTGTCTCCCTTTCATCTCCCAATGTCCTCTGTGTTATTCCTTATGCTCCAAACCATGAGAGACTGTAGGTTCTGAGAGACAAACTAAGAGTTTGGGGTAGGGGTGGGGTAAGCCTGGTGGTGGGTATTGTGGAGGGCACATATTGCATGGAACACTGGGTGTGGTGCATAAACAATGAATCTTGGAACACTGAAAAATAAAATAAAATAATTTTTTTTTTAAAAGTCCAATTCCGGGCACCTGGGTGGCTCAGTGGGTTTAAGACTCTGTCTTCTCGGCTCAGGTCATGATCTCAGGGTCTTGGGATCAAGCTCCGCATCAGGCTCTCTGCTCAACAGGGAGCCTGCTTCCTCCTCTCTCTCTGCCTGCCTTTCTGTCTACTTGTGATCTCTATCTGTCAAATAAATAAATAAAATCTTTAAAAAAAGTCCTATTCCACTTCTGATATCATTAAGTAGATGGAAGATGAATACATTCCACAGTAACTAGAAAATGATTGAACTAATTCTGAAATATCATCTAAAGATTTTTCAATGTAGTGCTCATAACTAACTCTTTTTATAATAGGGAAATAGCATAAGCTTTTCATACTTTGTGCATATTTAAAATAAAAATATTGATGAGCAGAAGCAGCATGCCTTGATGGATTCAAAACAAGGAGTTATGAGCCCAAGGCTTATTCTTCAATGGAACTTTAAAAAAAAAAATCACTTAAGTGTACCACAATTTTTCTTTCATGAAATACATTTTTCAGCTTCATGTATCAATCAGAGAAATCTGGACTGATTCACTAAAGCTCCTAATAAAATTTTATAATCTGAAGGCCAAGTAAGAGTGTTAATTCAAAATGAAGATATTTTCTTTTTTTCACCCTGGAATTTTTTCAGCCCATAATCTACAGAGAGAAATATAAAAAATTGAAATGTTATATTCAACTATATGAGAGGCATAACAATTATCTAGGAGGAAAGGAAGGAAATGCCAATGATTTTAATATTGAATTGCCATCATCATAAATAGTATGTTGGAAGGATATCAAATCACACTTGTCTTATCAGGATATTTTTATATACAGGAAAAAAAAATTCTACTACACAGTCAACTTCTGGCAGTGGCGTTTCTCACTCTGGTACATCTTGGAAGATCACCAAAGCCAAAATAAACATCGAACTATTCAAAAGGCACCTGGATTATTAAAAATAAAATGAAGTCCTCATGCCATATTTTGGAGCTAAATATGAATTCAGTGACTGGCCTAGAAAAAGTACTCAGAAAGTATTTTTTTAAAAACAATAAAAGTGCTCATTCATCAGATTGGTACATTGATAAAATTATAACTCAGGGTTGCAAAGACCAACACTATCCCTTGTTTCACAAAAAAGATATGAAAAAAATTACAGTGTGATATATTAAATGGAACAAGAGTCACATCAGGTTTTATGAGAATATAATAAACAAGGTTTGCACAAGCAGGCACAAAATAAGTAATATTTGAGCTCGTTCTTGAAGCATGAATAGGATTTAGGTAGATAGAGAACAGGAAAGGATCTCCCAGAAGGGCCAGCATGTACAAAGGCACAGCATTTTTTAAAATCTCTATTTAAAGCAAAGGGGGCAGGTTTGGGGTATATGTGTGAAAGAGTGAAACAAGATGGAGCTGGGAAGTCAGGTTCAGATCTTGTGAAAACACTCGTAAGCTGTTGTAAGGATTTTGAATATTCTCCATTAAGTCTCAGGAAACCATTGAAATTATTTAAGCAGAAATCAGGTATAATTGAAATGGTGTTGGAAAAGCTGGACAGCTACATGCAAAAGAATGAAACTGGACCATTTTCTCAAACCGTACACAAGACTAAACTTGAAATGGACTAAAGACCTAAATGTGAGACATGGAACCATAAAAATCCTAAAAAAGAGCAGAGGCAGCATTTCTCTGACATCAGCCATAGCAACATTTTTTCTAGATAAAGTCTCCTGAGGCAAGGGAAATAAAACCAAAAATAACCTATTGGAATTACATCAAAATAAAAAGCTTCTGAACAGCAAAGGAAACAATAAAACAAAAAGACAACCCACTGATTTGGAGAAGATATTTGCAAATGACATATCCAATAAGGTGTTAATATCCAAAATATATAAAGAACTTATGTAACTCAACACCAAAACCCCTAATAATCTAATTAATAAAAGGGCAGAAGACATGTACAGACATTTTTCCAAAGAAGGCACAGAGATGGCCAACGGATGTATAAAGAGATGCTCAACATCACTCATCGCCAGGGAAATGCAAAGAAAATCACAATGAGATATCCTTTCACACCTGTGAGAATGGCTAAAATCAAAGTGTTGGTGAAGATATGGAGAAAAAGGAACACTTGTGCACTATTGGTGAGAATGCAAACTGGTGCAGCCACTGCGGAAAATAATATGGAGATTCCTCAAAAAATTAAAAATAGAACTACCATATGATTTGTAATTCCTCTACTGTTTACTCAAAGAATAGGAAACACTAATTTAAAAAGATATGTTCATTGCAGCATTATTTAAAATAGACAAAATATGACAGTAAATCGTGTCAGTATACAGATGAATGGATAAAGATGTGGTATATACACATATAATGGTACTACTCAACCATTAAAAAAAAAAAGAATGAGATCTTAACATTTACAATAACATGGATGGGTGTAGAGGATATAATACTAAGTGAAATAAGTCAGTCAGAAAGACAAAGACCATAAAATTTCACTCATATATGGGATTTAAGAAACAAAACAAATGAACGCTATAAAAGACAAAAAAACCAGACTCGGGGTAGGAGTCAAGATGGCGGAGACGTAGCAGGCTGAGACAACTTCAGCTAGCAGGAGATCAGCTAGATAGCTTATCTAAAGATTGCAAACACCTGCAAATCCATCGGCAGATGGAAGAGAAGAACAGCAATTCTGGAAACAGAAAAACAACCACTTTCTGAAAGGTAGGACTGGCGGAGAAGTGAATACAAAGCGACGGGAAGATAGACCCCGGGGGGAGGGGCCGGCTCCCGGCAAGCGGCAGACCAACGGAGCACAAAATCAGGACTTTTAAAAGTCTGTTCCGCTGAGGGACATCGCTCCAGAGTCTAAACCGGGGCGAAGCCCACGCGGGGTCAGCGTGGCCTCAGGTTCCACAGGGTCACAGAAGGATCGGGGGTGTTTGAGTGTCGCAGAGCTTGCGGGTATTGGAGCGAGAAAGCCGGCTGCAGAGACAGAGCCAACAGTAAGTCGCAGCTCGGGGTTACCTTGAACCTGTCGCAGGCTCGGTGAGCTTAGAGCGCGGCCGGAGGTCAGGCAGACGGGAGTAACTGGGCACTGTTCTCTGAGGGCGCACTGAGGAGTGGGGCCCCGGGCTCTCGGCTCCTCCGGGCCGGAGACCAGGAGGCCGCCATTTGTATTCCCATCCTCCGGAACTCTATGGAAAGCACTCAGGGAACAAAAGCTCCTGAAAGCAAACCCGAGTGGATTACTCAGCCGGCCCCTGGTAAGGGCGGTGCAATTCCGCCTGGGGCAAAGACACTTGAGAATCACTACACCAGGCCCCTCCCCCAGAAGATCAACAAGAAATCCAGCCAAGACCAAGTTCACCTACCAAGGACTGCGGTTTCAATACCAAGGAGAGCAGCAGAATTCCAGAGGAGGAGAAAGCAAAGCACGGAATTCATGGATTTCTCCCTGTGATTTTTTTAGTCTTGCAGTTAATTTAATTTTTTTCTTTTTCATTTTTTTTCTCTTCTTCTGCTAAAACTTTTTTTTAACTTTTACCCTTTTCTTTTTTAACGTTTTTAAACTAGTTTATCTAATATATATATTTTTTTCTTTTTTATATTTTTCTTTATTCGTTTTCTTTTTTTAGTTCTTTTTTTCTTTTTTTTTCTTTCTTTTTTTTTTTTAAAGATTTTATTTATTTATTTGACAGACAGAGATCACAAGTAGGCAGAGAGGCAGGCAGAGAGAGAGAAAGGAGGAAGCAGGCTCTCTGTGGAGCAGACAGCCCTATGTGGGCCTCGATCCCAGGACACTGGGATCATGACCTGAGCCGGAAGGCAGAGGCTTTAACCCACTGAGCCACCCAGGTGCCCCCCCTTTCTTTCTTTTTGAACCTCTTTTTATCCCCTTTCTCCCCCCTCATGATTTGGGATCTCTTCTGATTTGGTTAAAGCATATTTTCCTGAGGTTCTTGCCACCCTTTTAGTATTTTACTTGCTCCTTCATATACTCTTATCTGGACAAAATGACAAGGCGGAAAAATTCAACGCAAAAAAAAGAACAAGAGGCAGTACCGAAGGCTAGGGACCTAATGAATACAGACATTGGTAATATGTCATATCTAGAGTTCAGAATGACAATTCTCAAGGTTCTAGCCGGGCTCAAAAAAGGCATGGAAGATATTAGAGAAACCCTCTCAGGAGATATAAAAGCCCTTTCTGGAGAAATAAAAGAACTAAAATCTAACCAAATTGAAATAAAAAAAGCTATTAATGAGGTGCAATCAAAAATGGAGGCTCTCACTGCTAGGATAAATGAGGCAGAAGAAAGAATTAGCGATATAGAAGACCAAATGACAGAGAATAAAGAAGCTGAGCAAAAGAGGGACAAACAGCTACTGGACCACGAGGGGAGAATTCGAGAGATAAGTGACACCACAAGACGAAACAACATTAGAATAATTGGGATTCCAGAAGAAGAAGAAAGAGAGAGGGGAGCAGAAGGTATACTGGAGAGAATTATTGCGGAGAATTTCCCCAATATGGCAAAGGGAACGAGCATCAAAAATCAGGAGGTTCAGAAAACACCCCTCAAAATCAATAAGAATAGGCCCACACACAGTCACCTAATAGTAAAATTTACAAGTCTTAGTGAAAAAGAGAAAATCCTGAAAGCAGCCCGGGAAAAGAAGTCTGTAACATACAATGGTAAAAATATTAGATTGGCAGCTGACTTATCCACAGAGACCTGGCAGGCCAGAAAGAGCTGGCATGATATTTTCAGAGCACTAAATGAGAAAAACATGCAGCCAAGAATACTATATCCAGCTAGGCTATCATTGAAAATAGAAGGAGAGATTAAAAGCTTCCAGGACAAACAAAAACTGAAAGAATATGCAAACACCATTCCAGCTCTACAGGAAATATTGAAAGGGGTCCTCTAAGCAAAGAGAGGGCCTACAAGTGGTAGACCAGAAAGGAACAGAGACAATATACAGTAACAGTCACCTTACAGGCAATACAATGGCACTAAATTCATATCTCTCAATAGTTACCCTGAATGTTAATAGGCTAAATGCCCCAATCAAAAGACACAGAGTATGAGAATGGATAAAAAAACAAAACCCATCTATATGTTGCCTCCAAGAAACTCATTTTAAGCCCAAAGACACCTCCAGATTTAAAGTGAGTGGGTGGAAAAGAATTTACCATGCTAATGGATATCAGAAGCAAGCAGGAGTGGCAATCCTTATATCAGATCAATTAGATTTTAAGCCAAAGACTATAAGAGATGAGGAAGGACACTATATCATACTCAAAGGGTATGTCCAACAAGAAGATCTAAAAATTTTAAATATCTATGCCCCCAATGTGGGCGCAGCAAACTATATAAACCAATTAATAACAAAATCAAAGAAACACTTCAACAATGATACGATAATAGTAGAGGACTTTAACACTCCCCTCACTGAAATGGACAGATCATCCAAGCAAAAGATCAACAAGGAAATAAAGGCCTTAAACGACACACTGGACCAGATGGACATCACAGATATATTCAGAACATTTCATCCCAAAGCAACAGAATACACATTCTTCTCTAGTGCACATGGAACATTCTCCAGAACAGATCACATCCTTGGTCCTAAATCAGGACTCAACCGGTAGCAAAAGATTGGGATCATTCCCTGCATATTTTCAGACCACAATGCTCTGAAGCTAGAACTCAACCACAAGAGAAAGTTTGGAAAGAACCCAAATACATAGAGACAAAACAGCATCCTTCTAAAGAATGAATGGGTCAACCGGGAAATTAAAGAAGAATTGAAAAAAATCATGGAAACAAATGATAATGAAAATACAACGGTTCAAAATCTATGGGACACAACAAAGGCAGTCCTGAGAGGAAAATATATAGCGGTACAAGCCTTTCTCAAGAAACAAGAAAGGTCTCAGGTACACAACCTAACCCTATACCTACAGGAGCTGGAGAAAGAACAAGAAAGAAACCCTAAGCCCAGCAGGAGAAGAGAAATCATAAAGATCAGAGCAGAAATCAATGAAATAGAAACCAAAAAAACAATAGAACAAATCAACGAAACTAGGAGCTGGTTCTTTGAAAGAATTAATAAGATTGATAAACCCCTGGCCAGACTTATCAAAAAGAAAAGAGAAAGGACCCAAATAAATAAAATCATGAATGAAAGAGGAGAGATCACCACTAACACCAAAGAAATACAAACTATTATAAGAACATACTATGAGCAACTCTATGCCAAGAAATTTGACAATCTGGAAGAAATGGATGCATTCCTAGAAACATATAAACTACCACAACTGAACCAGGAAGAAATAGAAAGCCTGAACAGACCCATAACCAGTAAGGAGAATGAAACAGTCATTAAAAATCTCCAAACAAACAAAAGCCCAGGGCCAGACGGTTTCCTGGGGGAATTCTACCAAACATATAAAGAAGAACTAATTCCTATTCTCCTAAAACTGTTCCAAAAAATAGAAATGGAAGGAAAACTTCCAAACTCATTTTATGAGGCCAGCATCACCTTGATCCCAAAACCAGACAAGGATCCCATCAAAAAAGAGAGCTATAGACCAATATCCTTGATGAACACAGATGCGAAAATTCTCACCAAAATACTAGCCAATAGGATTCAACAGTACATTAAAAGGATTATTCACCACGACCAAGTGGGATTTATTCCAGGGCTGCAAGGTTGGTTCAACATCTGCAAATCAGTCAATGTGATACAACACATCAATAAAAGAAAGAACAAGAACCATATAATACTCTCAATAGATGCTGAAAAAGCATTTGACAAAGTACAGCATCCCTTCCTGATCAAAACTCTTCAAAATGTAGGGATAGAGGGCACATACCTCAATATCATCAAAGCCAACTATGAAAAACCCACCGCAAATATCATTCTCAATGGAGAAAAACTGAAAGCTTTTCTGCTAAGGTCAGGAACACAGCAGGGATGTCCATTATCACCACTGCTATTCAACATAGTACTAGAAGTCCTAGCCTCAGCAATCAGACAACAAAAGGAAATTAAAGGCATCCAAATCGGCAAAGAAGAAGTCAAACTATCACTCTTCACAGATGATATGATACTATATGTGGAAAACCCAAAAGACTCCACTCCAAAACTGCTAGAACTTGTACAGGAATTCAGTAAAGTGTCAGGATATAAAATCAATGCACAGAAATCAGTTGCATTTCTCTACACCAACAAGACAGAAGAAAGAGAAATTAAGGAGTCAATCCCATTTACAATTGCACCCCAAACCGTAAGATACCTAGGAATAAACCTAACCAAAGAGGCTAAGAATCTATACTCAGAAAACTATAAAGTACTCATGAAAGAAATTGAGGAAGACACAAAGAAATGGAAAAATGTTCCATGCTCCTGGATTGGAAGAATAAATATTGTGAAAATGTCTATGCTACCTAAAGCAATCTACACATTTAATGCAATTCCTATCAAAGTACCATCCATCTTTTTCAAAGAAATGGAACAAATAATCCTAAAATTTATATGGAACCAGAAAAGACCTCGAATAGCCAAAGGGATATTGAAAAAGAAAGCCAAAGTTGGTGGCATCACAATTCCAGACTTTAAGTTCTATTACAAAGCTGTCATTATCAAGACAGCATGGTACTGGCACAAAAACAGACACATAGATCAATGGAACAGAATAGAGAGTCCAGAAATAGACCCTCAACTCTGTGGTCAACTAATCTTCGACAAAGCAGGAAAGAATGTCCAATTGAAAAAAGACAGCCTCTTCAATAAATGGTGTTGGGAAAATTGGACAGCCACATGCAGAAAAATGAAATTGGACCATTTCCTTACACCACACACGAAAGTAGACTCAAAATGGATGAAGGACCTCAATGTGAGAAAGGAATCCATCAAAATCCTTGAGGAATTAAGAGTCACTTATGGTTTGTCTCCCTCCCTATCCCATCTTGTTTCATGGGGAGGGTATGTGCTTTTGGGTAAATTGGAAGGGGAGGTGAACCATGAGAGACTATGGACTCTGAAAAACAATCTGAGCGGTTTGAAGTGGCGGCGAGGTGGGAGGTTGGGGTACCAGGTGGTGGGTATTATAGAGGGCACGGCTTGCATGGAGCACTGGGTGTGGTGAAAAAATAATGAATACTGTTTTTCTGAAAATAAATAAATTGGAAAAAAAAATCCTTGAGGAGAACATAGTCAGCAACCTCTTCAACCTCAGCCACAGCAACATCTTCCTAGGAACATCGCCAAAGGCAAGGGAAGCAAGGGCAAAAATGAACTATTGGGATTTCATCAAAATCAAAAGCTTTTGCACAGCAAAGGAAACAGTTAACAAAACCAAAAGACAACTGACAGAATGGGAGAAGATATTTTCAAACGACATATCAGATAAAGGACTAGTGTCCAAAATCTATAAAGAACTTAACAAACTCAACACCCAAAGAACAAATAATCCAATCAAGAAATGGGCAGAGGACATGAACAGACATTTCTGCAAAGAAGACATCCAGATGGCCAACAGACACATGAAAAAGTGCTCCATATCACTCGGCATCAGGGAAATACAAATCAAAACCACAATGAGATATCACCTCACACCAGTCAGAATGGCTAAAATCAACAAGTCAGGAAATGACAGATGCTGGCGAGGATGCGGAGAAAGGGGAACCCTCCTACACTGTTGGTGGGAATGCAAGCTGGTGCAACCACTCTGGAAAACAACATGGAGGTTCCTCAAAATGTTGAAAATAGAACTGCCCTATGACCCAGCAATTGCACTACTGGGAATTTACCCTAAAGATACAAACGTAGTGATCCAAAGGGGCACGTGCACCCGAATGTTTATAGCAGCAATGTCCACAATAGCCGAACTATGGAAAGAACCTAGATGTCCATCAACAGATGAATGGATCAAGAAGATGTGGTATATATACACAATGGAATATTATGCAGCGATCAAAAGAAATGAAATCTTGCCATTTGCGACAACATGGATGGAACTAGAGCGTATCATGCTTAGCGAAATAAGTCAAGCGGAGAAAGACAACTATCATATGATCTCCCTGACATGAGGAAGTGGTGATGCAACATGGGGGCTTAAGTGGGTAGGAGAAGAATAAATGAAACAAGATGGGATTGGAGGGAGACAAACCATAAATGATTCTTAATCTCACAAAACAAACTGAGGGTTGCTGGGGGGGAAGGGGGTTGGGAGAAGGGGGGTGGGGTTATGGACACTGGGGAGAGTATGTGCTTTGGTGAGTGCTGTGAAGTGTGTAAACCTGGCGATTCACAGACCTGTACCCCTGGGGATAAAAATACATGTTTATAAAAAATAAAAAATTAAAAAACAAAAAACCAAAAACAGACTCAACTATAAAGGACAAATTGAGGCTACCAAAGGTGAGTGAAACGGATGGATAGGTGAAACAGATGACAGGGATTAAGAATACACTTGTTGTAATGATCACTGAGTAATGTTGAATCACTATATTGTACACCTGAAACTAATACAACACTGTATGTTAATTATACTGGGGCCAGAAGAAGAAGAAGAGGGAGGAGGAGAAGGGGAATTATTAAGGTATAACTGAATCTGAGTTTTGTAAAAATTGTTCTGTTGGCAGGCTGTAAGAAGGCTCAGTAACGGAGGGAGGCAAAAATTATGGGAAAGCCTCTCAGGGAAGAAATTCTGAGAATCTACAGAGAATTCACATACAACTGACAAGTACCCACCAGCCTATCCACAAGAGTTTGGTGCTCAACTATAGAACTTATCAAATAAGTGAGCATGTGAATGCATGTCTATAGGAGTTAGCTTTGAGGTCACTTTTAATCATGGCATATGTAATTTCAGTGAAACATGGAAGAACTGAGATTTCTAGAGGTTGATGAGCAGACATTCTGTGATATATCCTAACCACCTACTTTTCAGAAATAATCTGGTCATATTTAGTTGCATGGGGGGGTCCTAGTAAAATTGAAAAATGAATCTAAATTAGTAAGCTATGTTGCAGTTTACTAGATAGTAGTATATATACTGTTTTTATAATTACAAATAATACTAAGTATTCAGTGAGAATTATATAACATTCAGTTTTATTTTCAAACTATTTTCTCTTTCATATTTACCTAAAAAATTCAATTTCTTAGTAGTCTTATTTCATATTTTGCAAAAATTTAGAGATAAATGCTATTTCCCCTGAAGAGTTTTAATACAATATGATATTAAAGATTTCCTGAAAAGATTGTTGGAATTTAGAAATTTATACCTCAACAATAAATGGATCTTCAGGCAATATTGTGATAAGCCACCATATCTCTGAGGGCCCACATTCTCAAAATGAGGAATGTAGTAAAAACTGGGGTTCCCTGCCTTCTCTTCATTCCCCCATCCCCCCACAATTACCTTCAGTTTGTTTATTCACATAAGAAATTCATGTACTTCAGGGAAAGTTGATTTCAACACTGGATTTAGAGGTGAGGCAAGACACTCAGGTGTACACTGATCTGAACAAACCCATCCACTCATTGGTACTAAAGGGTGTATGACCTAATTTCTGTCTGTGAGGCTAGAAGACATATTTAGAGGTGATTCTGTGACAGTTTTCTCTTTGGGGGGACAATTGAAGACAATATCTCTTTTTCTAGATCATAACTCATAAAACAACTATAGTCATCTCCCTACCATTTTCTCTAGCTAGTTGAAGATGAGGCTGACATCTCGAGAAATGCATGGCTGGTAGGTTAATGGAAACCAAACCACAGCCCAGATAAGCTATCCTAGAGTCTATCCTAGAGTCTGACCTATCTGTGAACATTTTGGTTACATGAGCCAATAAATCCTCTACATTTTGAAATGGGTTTTCTGCAACTTACAACTAAGGCATCACCAGAAATCACATAGAAAATTACTACAAAGACATTACAAAGAAGAAGTATTACAGAGAAAAAGAGAAGGGACTTTGAAACCACATTGCCTGCTTGACTCCCAGCTCTGTATTCCCTAGTCATGTGACCTCTGAGAATCCTGTAGACTTGCTGTGCCTCATTTCCATCATCTGTAAAATGAGGAGAATAATGCTTGTCTTACAATGTTACAAGTTAATAACAATGAATTCATAAAAATGAGTTAATACCCATAAAATATTTAGAACATTATCTAATACACTATCAATGCCTCAATAGAAGATAGGACCTTCTGGTCCTGAAGAATCTGGAAATTTCAGTGCAAACTTCAGATCCAGATTAACTCTTCAGATCAAGCATAGACTGCTAGTACATCTAGGACAGAACCTAAAACTTCTGAACCATTCAGTCATTCAACAAATAATTAAGTCTCTCTGCTATGAAAGATACTGGATGTATAGATACATTGCTTTAACAACTGCAGTGGCTGGATATTTTTTTAAATTCTTGGGCTACAGTAGTAAGCAAAAGAGACCACTCTATACCCTCATGGCATTTCCACTGGAGTGGCCATCTGAGCTCCCTAACTAGGTTACATTCACTACCCTTAACTTATTCACAGCCTGCAAGTACAGTATGGAGTCCCATATAGAAAAAATTTTAAGACTGCAATTCACTGATAAGTGCTATCATATAGCAAAATAAATGGTATGGTGGAGGGCAAGAAAACAAGGGAGGATTAGAGAGAAAGGTGTGCCTCCAGAATAAAATGGAATTTACCAGAGATACTGGTATTAGGCAGAGGTGAATAAAGGGCTCATAATGAAGAGAAAAAAGACTGTAACATGTAAAGGAAGAGGTGTGACACAGCATGATACACTGATTCAGAAAATACAAGGTGCCTCAATATGGACCTGCAGATAAGCAAAGTCAGGGCAACTGACTCAGGGTCAGAGTTCAGACCCTGGAGGGCTGTGTAATCAATGCTAACAAGTTTAGACCTGACATTATAGGAGCTCTGGAAGAGATCTGTCACTAAGTGGATGAGGAAAAGTGAGAGCATTGGGTGCCTCCTGACAGACAAGAGTGGATCAAGGAATGAAAGAAGTGTTAAAGAGGATGAAATGTATTCCAAAGCAACTTTCCCTTACTAATTTTCTTTTAATTGATCCAGATCAGTTAGGAATATCTCAGTCATTTCTTAGTGGGTTTTGAAAAATAATTGAGAAAAACACTGAACTTCATAACACCAAAATCTGTTGATTCACTTTGATCCTGAAAACATAATGCTTTATTAAAGCCAACTAACATGTTTATGTTAATTTTTAAAAGATCAAACAATACCTATGCTGTTACAGCAAATAATGCTTAGAATCCTAAGAAATTACATTAGTTTCATATCCAGACATTTTGGCTGGAACTAAAATATCAAGTCATGAAGTCATATCATCTCAGAATCAGAAGATGTTAAAGGTCATCTAGTCCAACATCCAGACCAATGCAGGAGGCCATCCTCTCTATGACATCCAACTTATTTTAAAAATCTTATTTATTCATCTAATGAACATTTGTAGAGTACCAACAACATGCAAGGCTCTTCATCAGGTATTGGGCATTTGGGAGTTAAATATAGTCTCTTTCTTCAAGAAACTTACATTTTAAAAAAATGATTAATAGTGTAGCAAGTATCAATTTAGACTGTTGTTTTTCTTCCCATCACCACTATACCCCTCCTCTCAACACCAAAAAATGCAAACCATTCTACTAGTCAAATATGTCAAAATATGTCCTGGCACATTGTCCATTGCCCTTGGGAGTAGCATGAATTCTATTCCTAGCCTAGTCTACTCCTCAAGTCTTGAGCCATTCCCAAATGTTCACGCCTATCTCTCTCTGATTCTTTGTCTTATGGCTTACAAAAACCCATTGCAGCTACCAGAAACAAGAATATGACTAAAGGCTCCCTACTCATAAATTCAAAGGCCTAATTATTTTAATGATAAAACTTACACTTACATGTACCTCCTTCCAGTGTGACCCCCATTTAAATCAAGGTCATTTTTGTTATACATCTCTCACTATTCATGCAGGGGCAGATTCCACAGATGAAAGTTTCACCAATCTCTGTCTCACTTACTCCTAGCTTTTTTCCTTCCACTACTACTAAAATTTTTGAGAGTCTAACATGTTTTAACAGATACCTGAGCTTTTCTTAATTGTTAGAATCAAGGACAATGGTTTGTGACGCTCAGAGATTTTAAAAAGTAAAGACTTCTTAAAGATTTTAAAGTATTTACTTTTAGTTCTGACCCACATTAATTTTTTTTTAAGTAAACTCTACCTCTAACATGGGGCTTGAACTCACAACCCTGAGTTTAAGTATCACATGCTCTACCAACTGAGCAGCCAAGTGCCCCAACTGACCTGTATTATTCCTACCTTCTCCCATAACTAGTAGTTTTACAACAAGATTCTAGTTTACTTTTAATAAATATGGACTTCCATTTAATAGATATGTATAATCATTTATACAGAAAATAAATATCCAAATAACTATGTATAAATAAATGCAGGCTTGTGTAATCACAAACAGTGCTACAATACTTTTTAGATGCCTATGATTGATTTTTGTTTTGGATATATCTGAGTCTGAATTGTCCAATATAGAAGCCATTAGCAATAGCTGGCTATACTAAAGATTTAATTCCTCAGTCACAACAGCTATACAGGAGCTCAGTAACCAGAAGCCACACATGGCTAGATTACTGAGCAGCACAGACACAGAATGTCTCCAATACCACAAAGTTTTATTGAAAAACAATTATCTAGATAGTATAACAATGGTGAAATACATCTATCAGAGAGAAGACCAGACTAAAGTCCTTTAAGTTGTTAAATCCGGCCTTCTTTGTCTCATGAGTAAAATAGAATAAGTAAATGCTTCATTTTCTTGTTCTTTCTTCTCCTGTATCACGCAACAAATATTCATTATTGACAAAGTTAAAATATAAAGAAGTAAAAGAAAAAGAGGTAAATAATAAGTCACCCTAAATTAGATAGGCTACCATAATGAAGAAATTCATTTCTTTTTTTTTTTAAAGATTTTATTTATTTATTTGACAGACAGAGATCACAAGTAGGCAGAGGGGCAGGCAGAGAGAGAGAGAAGGAAGCAGGCTCCCTGCTGAGCAGAGAGTCCGATGTCGATGTCGGGCTCTATCCCAGGACCCTGGGAGCATGACCAGAGCCGAAGGCAGAGGCTTTAACCCACTAAGCCACCCAGCTGCCCCAAGAAATTCATTTCTAAATAGTGACTGGTTCTTCCAATTTTCTGTTTAAAGTAGCTTTTCCCTTGATTCTTTTAATAGGTAATACATTGATCTGCTATGAGAACTCACAAAATCTACAGCAATTATACATATTCATCAAGTAATCATAATGTCTTTGAATTTTAAAAAAATTAGTTACCAGGACACAGGTGCTCCACCCAGAGGGAAAAATGTAACGCTTTAATGAAGAGCAGCTAATTTCAACTATTAGGAAACCCAGGGAATCCCATTCTTCTATAAAAAAATGTTCTCATACTCCCTTTGAAGAGTAGAGTGGGAAAATGTTGAGCAAATGAGGCCTTCCTGTTTCTGCCACATGTGGATAATAATCCAGCTGCATCTCCAAAATAAGTATGGCTGGGAAGTTCTTTCAAAGATCTCTTTGCAGCTGAATATCAAAGGGGAAATTTGCATGTTTCTAAAACTATTGTTCTTGTGGTGCATGATGGATTTATGAGGGATCTCCTGTTTTTGTCTCTTAATACATAAATAAAGTTAGTAATTTGAACCTCCTGGATCTCTCTGCAGACTTTTTTTTTTTTTCCTTTGCTTTTTTTTTTTCTTTTTTATATGATGGCTATATCATAAGCAAGGAATGTTTTGATGTGAACAAGTTGTCTTTATTTATGTGAGGCCAAACACCACTGTAAAATCTTTGTTCTACTTGATACTCATATTTTTGGGGTGTTTTTTTGGTGGCTTTGGTGTTAGATTTTATTAAATACTCTTTAGAGTTCTGCTTAGAATACTTTTCTACACACATCTAAGAAAAAGTATGTCACAATAATAATGGTCATACTTTGCTGGGCAGAATATATTTTACAGATGTTACTCTTTTATAATAAATAAATAAATAAAGATCTAAAGGAGCTTTAGACAATCAGGTCAGTCCATTTTGTTTCTGAAGAGGGCTGATGAGGCCTGAGCTGGTGGTACCACCAAGTCACATTTCCTGGTTGCAGAAGGTAGTACGGTAGTTGAGAAATAACAAACAGAGCAAGAAAGCAGTTCTGGGCTCCAGCTTCAGCATTGCGACCACAGTGCTTCCTCTCCTGGATGGGTCACTTCCTTAGAAAAGGAAACTTCTACCTCATTGTTAAATATAAGAGTTCAAAACCTTTGAAACATTTCTCATATAATATTAAGGAGTACAAGAAAGGGTAATAGTGAAAAATCAATCAGTGAAAATGATTAATACATACTAATCAAAAAGATGAAACCTTCCAAGTGAAAGGACATTAATTTAGCAAAGGAATTCTTTTATGTAGAATAAAGAAGTTTAAAACATGGCAATGCATATTTAATATAAGGTATTAAAATATAAACCAAATTTAATTAGAAAATTAAAAACAAAAAATTATACTGTTACCAGAGTATAAAATAGGGTGAGGGCTTTGGGCCAGGAGAGTAATATTGGTCAGAATCAGAAAAATGTACTGTGATTTCAAAGCTGGTAATTTGAAAGGAAGTTTGGCCTCTGAGAGAGGTGAAAGGGAAGGCAGTATAAATATTTTTCCACAAACACTCCTAGATCAGGAATTTATGTAACTGACTAAGGCATGATACATAACAAGTTTTTTATATGAGTGTAAAAAGATGTGACTAATTTCTATGTAATTCTTTGTGCTGTACTTCTTTTCATGAAAGTAAAGCAGTGTTGTCTTCAAGTTTTAATATTCGGACAGTTTCCCACAGGGAATATCAAAATATCAAATATTCTTCTACTTCCCTTATTCTTCCACAGTTAAATCCTGGCTTCACACTTCACCTTTTAAAGGACTGTGAGCAAGTTACCTAACTCTCTATCTTGGCTTCTCCACCTAGAAAATGGAAATACTAATAGCACCTATGACATATAGTTGTTGTAATGATTACATGAGCTAATGCAGATAAAGTGCAGAGCACAGTGCCTAGAACATAGTTAAGTCCTCAGTAAAAAGAAATCATTCAAACTATCTCTGCTTTCAAGACCATAGTGATATTTCACAGGAACAAAGCAATGATGTATGTAGTTTGTCAACCCTCAAAGAGAAAAAACAGCCAGTGTGACAAAAAGAGTAAATTTCAGTGTCCACTGAGATATGGCTCTAGTTGGTGATAGATCCTGTACCTATGGATTTCATTCTTTCTTTCTTTCTTTCTTTCTTTTAGAGAGAAAGAGAGAAGATGGGAGGGGTAAAGGGAAAAAGAGCATCTTAGGCAGGCTCCACACTCAGCACAGAGCCCAACTCAGGGTTCGACCTCACTATGCTAGGATCATGACATGAGCTGAAATAAAGAGGTGGATGCTTAACTGACTGAGCCACCCAGGCTCCTCTACCCCTGTGGATTTCAGATGACCTACTAAACACATGCAATTCCCAATAAGTATACTTGTCTGCATGACAGAGAAGCATTCTGTTGAACAGTGTTGTCCAGTAAAACTTTCCCTGATCGTGGAAAAATACTATTTTTCTGCATTCAAGATAATAGCCTCTAGCCAGATGTAGCTATTGAGTAATTAGAATGTGGGTAGTATAAGTGAGGAACTAATTTTTATTTTATTTTACTTTATCTTTTTAAAATTTTTTAAAGTAGACTCCATGCCCAGTGTGGAGCCCAACACAGAGCCTGAATTCATGATGCTGAGATCAAGAATCAATAGACTAAGCCACCCAGGCACCCCAATTTTAATTTATTAAATTTATCAATTTATTAAATTTAAATTTAAGTGGCTACATGTTACAAGATTACCATTTGGACAATACACCCATACACAGACACAAACACCATACTTAGGTCATATATTTAAGGCAAACTTCTCTTTTCTTCACATTGCATTACTCTAAAAATAAACTTTAAAGTGTGAGTTCAATTACCATGCATCATTCTTAAATTAAAGTATACTACAACAATCCAGCATGTATGTATGTATGTATATATGTATATATGTGTATGTGTGTGTGTATGTGTGTGTGTATGCCTATATACATATATATATGGGCTTAAATCAGCTAACCCTAAACCTTGGCATAGTCACATTTCTTTTTTTTTCTTTTTTTTTCTTTTTTTAAAAATTTATTTCCAATTTATTTATTTTCAGAAAAACAGTATTCATTATTTTTTTTTCACCACACCCAGTGCTCCATGCAACATAGTTACATTTCTTAAATTGAGAATTCCCTTTCTGGTAATGGCTGAGGAGCTCTTATTGAACAATCTTCCTGAAGATTAACAATTATTCCCTCTGGGCAAAATATTAAAAAAGAATTACCTAAAAATACTGGAGAACAAGCCAAAACAGGAAGGATCTAGATATGGGAAAGAATCCACACAAAGAGGGGATCAGCCCTGAGTGAGCTCCCATTTGTTATAGCCTAGTGTCCCAGGACAGAGCCCAGTTTGGCTCAGTGCTCAGAACTCTGGTAGAATCCAACAGTCTTTCTGGTGTAAAGAATGAAGGAACAGGGTGCTGGTGACCACAGCAGCTAGAAAGTGAGTGGTAAATCCAAAAACAGAGAGAGCAAGAGAGGAAGTGCTCCAAATGCTGTGCATAAACTCTACCCAAATTTCTGGTAAACCCCGCACTATACACACTCAGGGAAGACTATAAGCTTAGAACTAAAAAGAACCAAATAGGTACTTTAACTGTTATTCATTACAAGAGAAACAGAGCTGGTAGTGTGAATTTAGCCAAGTTTATTGCCAGCTTAAATCAAAAGTGGAACACTCTTCTAAGGAATATAAGAGAATCCTAGAGTCTCTAGAACATATCATTCATAAAGTCCAGCATGTAATCAAAAACTCCTAGATTATAAGAAACAGAAAATATGACCAATATTTAGAAAAAAGGCAACCAAAGGAAAGAAACCTGAGATGACCCAAATTTTGGAGTTAGCATACAAGTGTTTAAAGCAGATGTTATAATTATGCTCAATAACAGAAAATATGCTCATGATCAATGAGCAGATGTAATAAATCTCAGCAGAGAAATAGAAACTATAAAAAGGTACCAAAAGGAGATTCTAGAAATAAAAACTACATACGTAAAATAAAACTCCAATAAATCAGTTTATGAGAAAATTAGAGATAATAAATGAACTTCAATATTTATTTCATATTTTTAAACTACAGATGTCAGTGAACTTCAATATAAAATAATAGAAAAAAAAGAAGAAAAAGAGGAAAAATATTTTGAGAATTTAACAGAGCCTTGAATATCTGTGAGAGAATAGCAAAAGATTTCTCTGATATGTATGCATGTATATATATGTACATATATTTATACATATATTTGTAATCCCAGAAGGGAGGGGAGAGAGATAATGGGACAGAAAAATATATATTTAAAGAAATCATGTCTGAAAATCTCCCAAATTTTGTCAAATATATAATTTCGGGGGCGTTTAAAGTTTATTTTAATTCCAGTTAATTCACATACAGCATTATATTAATTTCAGGTGTACAATATAGTAATTCAACAACCACACATCACAAGATCACTCCTTAATCCCCATCACCTATTTCACCCATCCTCCACCCATCTCCCTTCTAGTAACCATCCATTTGTTTTCTACGGTTAAGAGTCTGTTTCTCAATTTCTTTCTTTCTCTCTCTTTTTTTCCTTTTGCCTGTTTGTTTTGTTTCTTAAATTCCACATATGAGTGAAGTCATATGGTATTTGTCTTTCTCTGATTGACTTATTTCGCTTAGCATTTTACTCTAGCTCCATCCCCGTCATTGCAAAAGGCAAAACTGCAATCTTTTTATGGCTGAATAATATTCCATACATATAGATGTGAGATATATATGTATCTATATATCTCACATCTTTATCCATTCATCATCTGATGGATACTTGGACTGTTTCCATATCTTGGTTATTGTAAATAATGTTGCTATGAGCAGAGGATTACATATATCTTTTTTAATCCATGTTTTTCTATTCTTTAGATAAACATCCAGCAGTATGATTGCTGAATCATAAGGTAGTGCTATTTTCAACTCAAAGATGTAAATTTAAAGATTCCAGAAATTTAGCAAATATTATGCAGAATACACACACACACAAATAAATAATAAAAACTAATAAAATATAGTAAGATAGATTTCATAGTATACACATGATACCACACACCATCACACACATCATATATGCATACATGTCATTCAGTTATATATGTATTATCACACTGTGTATGTATTGTCATATATGTTGTACTGTAGTTGGTCTGCTTTCCAAACTAAACTGTGTTCCCTAAGGAAAGGAGTTTTATTTGTCTCTAGTTTCTGGAACATAGTACAGGAAAAATATGCATAAAGATGAATGAATAAAGTGTCATGGTTTAAATCACAAAGAAAGTTAGTGGTACAGACAGAATTTAATCAAGTCTTTAGTATTTCCCCCCAGCCTGCCACCATTAACTTGGGGTTCATCTTCTCTCTACCTAGTTAGAGACAGACAAACTTCTGCTTAGAAATTTAGGGATTTGTTTGCTATGTCAAGTGAAAGTTAAACAGGTTTTATGAAACTAATCTCCATGTTAAGCCTCAAAAAGGATCTTAATAAAAGCAGGGATTTAGATACAAATAAGCTATATACAAACTTGATCTCCTAAGCGGAAGGAAGATTAAGGTTGGACCTAATACTTCAATCGCCACATTATGCAAGCAATTCCCAAAATCTGAATCATGCCTATGATATGAAAGAAGAGAAGTTCCTATCTTTTCCTATTGGAAAACTATCTTCAGAATGCATCTTAGGTCCTCAAAAACATAAGAAGAAATTCATGTGTGTAGGTATTTCTATGTGCTCAGACAGGACTAATACTTCTGAATATTTCTGAATAATCAACAAGTCAAGATAATAAGAATAAAAATAACTAACATTTAATGTGTATTTTATAAGTGTGGGCATTTTGCTGTGTTTTACATGAGTTGCTTTATATTAGCCTCTTGGTAGCTATCTAAGGTAAATACTATTATTGTTCCCATTCATAACTTTTGAAAGAGTAAGTCAAATGTCTAAGGTCATGTAGTCAGTAAGAAGATGAGCCAGGAATGTCATCCACTTTCTGGCCTCCAAGCCAGATTAACAATTATACCCTCTTTTTTCCTGAAGTTCTCTCTTTTCCTGAAGTCAGTTTTTCACAAGTCCACCTTCAGTCCAGGACAAAGCAGTCTGTCCTGCCGGCACATCAAGACATCCCTCAAGACTATAAAGTGGTAAAGAAAATATCCAAAAAAAACCAGGGAGATATAAATTTGACATACTTAAAATAGGAATCATGCAGACATTGACTTTATTGTAGACAATTGTTTGGCAAGATGATTTTGTGAGACAAAATTCTTGGGACTTTAGATTGTATACATATTGTAGTTAAGCTGATCTCTTGGTTTTAATTTATGAGTATATTTTATTTAGAAACACAATTGTTTTCATAATACAGCAATAACAAAATTCTCACTCTGAATAAACAGGAATATATGTTTATATTGTACAGTAATTTGTTCCAAGGAGTTATTAAAACTATAAACCAGGCTTTACAGAAGGCAGGGGAAAGTATGTTACTATCTCATCCTGCAGTGCAGATGAAGATATCAAAATGGGCAATTGCCTGCCAGGCATAGTATAAACTGTAATTGGAGGAAACTAAATAAAGAATCAAGATATCATGCCAAAACTTTAAAAGAAAACATTTTTGTTTTTGATATATTTTTAAGAATGTCAGAATAAAAAGATAATTAAAATCAATGGTTGGTTTTTACATGTTTCTTTCCATTTTCCAGAATTTGTTTGCCTTTCTCATTTGCCATGTCAGGGTGTTTTGGATTAAAACGTTTTCCTTCCTAAATTTAAAGCAGTAATGAAATTTAAATCCAGAAGTAAAATGACAGTATGCATTAAATGAAGTTCCAATAGTGAATTACTGAAAACACGAATCTAGTTAGATTATTGTTGGTGCAACACTTTTCTTTCGTTACATATGTATTGGGGAGGTAGTGGGGGGCCTAAGTTAAAAAGGAGCTTCTGAAGAAGATGACATGGACTGAGACACTTTTTTATCCTTTTTCCTTCTTTAGATTTTATCAGAAGGAAAGGAATGAAGATTGTAAGAAACTATAACATAAGAGAACCAGAGATGAACTACCAGTTTTTAAAAAAAAAGAGTTTTCAATGACTTTTCAGGACATAAAACGTAGAATGATATGGGATCATTACTGAAGGTGGCCAAAAAAAAAAAAGAAAAACACAGACCAGGATATGTTGATTTTCAACTTTAGAATCAGCTTATATATACATCAGAATGCATTAACTGTGAATACAGAATACAAAGCAAATGATTTTCAACTTGATATGTATAAATGGAAGTGTAAACAATTTGCTAGATGAAACAAGGAAAAGAATTTAAATGCAGACCAGGAGCACTGATGTCCTTTTATGAAGTGAGAAGTATGGAGATACTATATAACAATTGGTATTGTTATAAATTGTTTAACAATGACCAATACGAGTCATAAAATCATGCCATAACCAACTAGAAGGTGATGATGGTGGTGGTGACAAGGATGTGGAGGAGATAACTGATCTAAATCTGTATCTAACAGAAAGTCATTAAACAATTTCTGTGGGAAATTAAGAAACAGAGTCATAGTATACGTAACACATAGAGATATATGAGGTGAACTGGCAAAGAAGTTTAAGATGGGAACACTTAAAAAAAGAAAACTGTTGCCTCTGGGGTACAGAATTACATGTGGGAGAAGATGAGGTGGGACCAATGGCTTTTTTTTTATTAAATTGATTTATTTATTTTCAGAAAAACAGTATTCATTATTTTTTCACCACACCCAGTGCTCCATACAATCCGTGCCCTCTATAATACCCACCACCTGGTACCCCAACCTCCCCCCCCCTGCCACTTCAAACCCCTCGGATTGTTTTTCAGAGTCTATAGTCTCTCATGATCCACCTCCCCTTCCAATTTACCCCAACTCCCTTCTCCTCTCTAACACCCCTTGTCATCCATGCTATTTGTTATGCTCCACAAATAAGTGAAACCATATGATAATTGACCCTCTCTGCTTGACTTATTTCACTCAGCATAATCTCTTCCAGTCCTGTCCATGTTGCTACAAAAGTTGGTATTCATCCTTTCTGATGGAGGCCTAATACTCTATAGTGTATATGGACCATATTTTCCTTATCCATTCGTCCATTGAAGGGCATCTTGGTTCTTTCCATAGTTTGGCGACCGTGGCCATTGCTGCTATAAACATTGGGGTACTAGATGGCCCTTCTTTTCACTACATCTGTATCTTTGGGGTAAATACCCAGGAGTGCAATTGCAGGGTCATAGGGAAGTTCTATTTTTAATTTCTTGAGGAATCTCCACACTGTTCTCCAAAGAGGCTGCACCAACCTGCATTCCCACCAACCGTGTAAGAGGGTTCCCCTTTCTCCACATCCTCTCCAACACATGTTGTTTCCTGTCTTGTTAATTTTGGCCATTCTAACTGGTGTAAGGTGATATCTCAATGTGGTTTTAATTTGAATCTCCCTGAGGGCTAGTGATGGTGAACATTTTTTCATGTGTCTGATAGCCATTTGTATGTCTTCATTGGAGAAGTGTCTGTTCATATCTTCTGCCCATTTTTTGATATGTTTGCCTGTTTCGTGTGTGTTGAGTTTGAGGAGTTCTTTATAGATCCTGGATATCAGCCTTTTGTCTGTACTGTCATTTGCAAATATCTTCTCCCATTCCGTGGGTTGCCTCTTTGTTTTGTTGACCGTTTCCTTTGCTGTGCAGAAGCTTTTGATTTTGATGAAGTCCCAAAAGTTTATTTTCACTTTTGTTTCCTTTGCCTTTGGAGACATATCTTGGAAGAAGTTGCTGTGGCTGATATCGAAGAGATTACTGCCTATGTTCTCCTCTAGGAGTCTGATGGATTCCTGTCTCACGTTGAGGTCTTTTATCCATTTTGAGTTTATCTTTGTGTACGGTGTAAGAGAATGATCGAGTTCCAATGGCTTTTAATTATAAACCCTTCCGCCTGTTTTTTTTTAACATGAACCTATATCATGTTTACAAGAAGTTAAAATGTATGTAAGAAAAATAAAAGGTTTTGAAAACCTCTGTATGTTCAGTATATCAATTTAAGCCTCAAAAGCAAGGTGGAAACTTAAGGCCAATGCATCAAAAATTCAGAATATTCCAATGCTGCAGTAGAAAACATAGATGTTCCTGTTTAGGACTGTTATGACATAGTGATGTCTGTTTCTGTTCTGGCTAATAAAACCTGGCAGTTTGTCAACTGTTATCCTGTTAAAAGTACTGGAGTGGAAGGATGAATTAAATGTGTTTTTCATAAAAGGCTCTCTAACAAAACCAGAGAGAGGCTTCCCTGGCAACTTTAGTACACAGTCTTTCTGTTCTTTGGGCAATATAGATGTTGGCAGTGGGCTACCACATGGCCTCTAAAATCCTTCACTTCACTATTATGGATGTAAACCTCTACAGTATAGAATGTTCTGAAAAATTCTATGATTCTGTAATTTACTAGTACTCTTAAAAAATATTTAGAACTATAGCAGAAAAAGGGCTTGATTTTCCAGAACATGGTGGCTTGGTGATATAGCATCAACTAATTCAAGAGAACATAGTTTTTACAGGTCTAAAAAATTAGAAAATTTCTAATGATTCATGGAATGAATTGGTCAATTATTGACAATTTAAATTACTAAGGAAAACGCACACACACACACACACACACACACACACACACCAGAACAAACCTCTGCATTGTTTAGTTTTGTCCCAAAAGGAAATGATAATGACTAAGGCAACAGAAGTGTCAACAGTCTGTCAGGTTCCTGAGTAGCATTCTGAGACTGAGAGTTCATTTTATCCCATATTAGGAAGTTATTAAGTACTACTGTAGAACAGAATATAAATGTTTTTAAGCAAACATATCAATGATATCATTTAGAAGGTACATTTTTTCTAAATGTGGCCCACTGAGTCCCAAAGCATTGACCCCTTGTGAATGGCTGCTGCTTGCTTGCATGTGACATACACAAATGAGGCCCATGCCACTGAGTTAATATGGTAACTATTGGCTATAGATTAATTTATGAGCTAACATAGCTATAAAAACACATGCTAGCAACAGAGGTATAAGTCTCTACCCATTCAATTCCTAATAGGAATAATTTAGGATAATCCTCAGTCTCCCCTTGTTTCTCTAATGAACATCATTTCTGCAAAGATGATTTTCAGAGAGCCTGGAGCATACTCTAGTACTCCTAACAGCCTCTAGATAGGCTCCCTCTTCTTCCAAATGAGCCTAACCTGCTTTATTCTTGTTGGACTTTTTCTTGGAACTTTTCACCAGTGCTAAGCTATGAAAAGCTAATAGTGGTTTAATAATAACTTATATTTGTCTATTTTTTTGAGTTGGTTTCATTTGATGTTCATGTCAAATTCAAGGCACATCTTCCATAGACACTTGCACACAAGCTTTACAGAGACTCCCATCACATCTCATTCTTCAATTCTGCCTTCCTACTTGTCCCTAGCTAATCAGTTCTTCCACTTGCAGCAGACATATCTACTCCCCCTTGTTAAGAACATTACTTTAGCAACTTTTACCCTTGTCTCTTGTATCAGTGTTTTTCTATCCATTCATTAGCATACACATGGGTTATTATTTTTCTCATTTAACAAAACCTTGTTGGAGAGTGCCTGAGTGGCTCAGTCTGTTAAGCTTCCAAGTCTTGGTCTGGGCTCAGGTAGCAACCTCACGGTCATAGGATCAAGTCCTGCAATGGGCTCTTGTGCAGCACGGGTCTGCTTCAGACTCTCTCTCTTTCCCCCTCCTGCTCACTGTCTCTCTCAAATAAAGAAATAAAATCTTTTTCTAAAAAATCTTGTTTTTCATCTCCTCTTGCTTTAGCTGACGCTCCACTTATTTCACCTTTTTTATTATATTTCCTCAAAAAGAGTTGCCTATCCTTACAATCTCAAATTCCTCTCCTCCAGCTCTCCCTTAAATTCACTCCAAAAAGTTGTTACCTTGTTAATGTAATGGTTAATTCTCAGTTCTCATCGTACTGGAAATATCAGTAGCTCTGTTATAGTTCATCACTCTATTTCCTTTGGTACCCTTTCTTCACTTGAATTTCAGGGTGCTCTAGGCTCCTGGCTTTCCTCTTACTTCATTATATAGTCCTTCTCAGTCTCCTTTGTTTTTTTTCTTCTGCTCTCTAACCTATAAACAATGGAGAACCCCACAGCTCAATTCTTCTTCCTCTCCTCTTCTCTAACTTTGTTCTCTCCCTGGTGATTTCACAATCCCCTGGATTTAAATATTATTCACATAGTAAATCACTCTCAAATTCATATTACAGCAAAGACCTCTCAGCTGAATGTCTGCTCATTTATCAAAGTCCGTATTTTCCACCCTTTTACAATTAGATGGTGCCATATGACTAGGTTTGGTCAGTGGGTTGTAGGAGAAAGTACATGGCACTTCTGGGCAGATATATTAAGAGCCAAGACAACTCTCTAGTTCTTCTCTTCCCCTGTTTCGTGATCCTGGAAGCCATATGTTTCTAAATTCAGTTACAATAAAGCAGTCTTTCCATCACCTTTGGTCCCTTTGTCTGTGTGTGTAAAGCACATTTTATGTATAAGATGAGTGAGAAGTAAACTTTTGATACATTACATCACTGATATTTTGAGATTTAGTTTCAACAACAACATAATTTAGATTATCCTAAATTAGATGTCACATAGACATCTCAATCCTAACATTACCAAAATGAATTTCTGGCATTCCTCCTTCAAAATTTAGTCTACCTACAGGCTCCCTATATGAGTTGATGTTAACTCCACCCTTCCAGATGCTCAGGTCAAACTTTGAGCAACCTAACTACTCACTTCTCACATCCCATATCCAATCTACCAGGAAATGCTTTTGACTGCCTTCAGTAGATATCTACAGAGCAGAGGCAAGATGGTAGAGGGTAGTGGACTGAAAAGACATTAGGTTGCAGGAGTTCAGCTAGATACTTATCAAACCATTCTGAACACCTATAAACTCAACAGGAGATTGAAGAGAAGAAGAGTAGCAATTCTAGGAAGAGAAAATTGACCACTTTCTGAAAGGTAGGGTGTGCGAGAAGTGACAGGAAGACAGACCAAAGAGGGAAGGACCAGCTCCCGGCAAGTGGCAGAGCAGTGGAGCACAAAACCAGAACTTTTAGAAGTCTGTTCCACTGAGGGATATAGCTCCAGAGCTAAGTAGAGGTGGAGCCTTTGCAGGGACAGTGTAGTCTCAGGATCCACAGGGTCACTGAAATATCGGGGGTGTCTGAGCGTGGCAGAGCTCCTAGGTATCCGAGCAGGGAACCTGACTACAGAGACAGAGTCAAGGAGTGAGCTCTCAGCTCGGGATTACCTTAAGCCATGATCTGAGGCACAGTCGGGCCACTACTCTTTTTATTCTAAAAAATTTTGGGATACAATTTCTTCTAATAGGTCAAAATATGCCCTAAGTCTAGCACACGGCTTTGTTCTAGTCTCCAACATGAGCACATTCTCTCCCTCTTTTTTCTTCTTTCTTTTTCCAACCAACTTATCTTATCAATTCTTTTTATAGAATTTTTTTAAAATTTTCATCTTTATATTCATATTCCATCCCTTCATTGTATTTACCCTTATTTTTGTATATATATGTTTTTCATTCTTTAAAATGCTGGGAGGTAGTTTCTTCTAAGAGACCAAAATACACCCAAAATCAAGTGGGTGGCTCTGTTCTATTCACCAGTCATATATATATATACACATATATGTGTATATATATATATATTTTTTTTTTAATTTAATTTTACTCCCCTCCTCTGTTCCCAGTTTGGGCTCCTTCTGATTTGGTTAGCATACATTTTTCTGAGGTCTTTACCACACTTTTAGTATTTCATTCTCTCATTCTTATATCCTTATCTGGATAAAATGACAAGGTGGAAAAACAAACCACAGAAAAAAGAATAAGAGGCAGTACCTATGGTTAGGGACCTAATAAATACAGACATTGGTAATATGTCAGATCTAGAGTTCAGAATGATAATTCTCAAGTTGTTAGTTGGGGTCCAAAAAGGCATGGAGGATATTAGAGAAATCTTGTCTGGAGAAATAAAATCCCTTTCTGGAGAAATAAAAGAACTAAAATCTAACCAAGCTGAAATCAAAATAGGTATTAATGAGGTGCAATCAAGAATGAATAAATGAGGCAGAAGAGAGAATTAGTGATATGGAAGAAGATCAAATGACAGGGAATAAAGAAGCTGGGCAAAAGAGACACAAACAACTACTAGACCATGAAGGGAGGATTTGGGAGATAAGTGATACCATAAGACAAAACAATACTGGAATAATTGAGATTCCAGTAGAAGAGGAAAGAGAGAGAGGAGCAGATGGTATATTGGAGCAAATTGTAATAGAGAATTTCCCTAACATGGCAAAGGGAACAAGCATCAAAATCCAGGAAGCACAGAGAAACCCCCACAAAATCAGTAAAAATGGGTCCACATGCCATCATCTAACAGTAAAACTTACAAGTCTTAGTGATAAAGAGAAAATCCTGAAAGCAGCTTGGGATAAGAAGTCTGTAACATACAATGGTAGAAATATTAAATTGGCAGCAGACTTACCCACAGAGACCTGGTAGGCCAAAAAGAACTGGCATGAGATATTCAGAGCACTAATGAGAAAAATATGCAGCCAAGAATACTATATCCAGCCAGGCTATCATTGAAAATAGAAGGAAAGATAAAATGCTTCCACGACAAACAAAAATTAAAAGAATTTTCAAACACCAGCCCTATAGGAAATATTGAAAAGGGCCCTCTAACCTAAGAGAGAGCCTAAAATGAATAGACCAGATAGGAGCAGAGACAATATACAGTAACCTTACAGGCAATAAAATGGCACTAAACTCATAACTTTCAATAATTACCCTGAATGTAAATGGACTAAATGCCCCAATCAAAAGACAGAGGGTATCAAAATGGATAAAAAAACAAAACTCATCTTTATATTGTCTACAGGAAACTCATTTTAGACCCAAAGACACCTCCAGAAAAGTGAGGGGGTGGAAAACAATTTACCGTGCTAATGGACATCAAAAGAAAAGCTGGGGTGGCAAACCTTATATCAGATAAGGTAGATTTTAAGCCAAAGACTATAATAAGAGATGAGAAAGGATACTACATCATACTCAAAGCATTGTACAACAAGAAGATCTAACAATTTTAAATATCTATACCCCAACATGGAAGCAGACAACTATATAAACCAAATAATTGCAAAATCAAAGAAACACATTGACAATAATACAATAATAATAAGACACTTTAACACCCCCCTCACTGAAATGGACAGATCATCCAAGCAAAAGATCAACAAGGAAATAAAGGTCTAAATGACACACTGGATCAGATGGACATCACAGATATATTCAGAACATTCTATCCCAAAGCAACAGAATACACATTCTTCTCTAGTGCACATGAAATATCCTCCAGAACAGATCACATCCTGGGTCACAAATCAGGTCTCAACTGGTACCAAAAGATTGGGATCATTCCCTGCATATTTTCAGACCGCAGTGCTCTGAAGCTAGAACTCAATCACAAGAGGAAAGTAGGAAAGAACTCAAATACATAGAGGCTAAAGAGCATCCCACTAAAGAATGAATGGGTCAACCAGGAAATTAAAGAAGAATTGAAAAAATCCATGGAAGGAAATGAAAATGAAAACACAACTATTCAAAATCTTTGGGACACAACAAAGGCAGTCCTGAGAGGAAAGTATACAGGGATACAAGCCTTTCTAAAGAAACAAGAAAGGTCTCAAGTACACAACCTAACCCTACACCTAAAGGATCTGGAGAAAGAACAGCAAAGAAAGCCTAAACTCAGCAGGAGAAGAGAAATCATAAAGATCAAAGCAGAAATCAAACAGAAACCAAAAGAACACTAAAACAAATCAACAAAACTAGGAGCTAGTTCTTTGAAAGAATTAATAAGATTGATAAACCCCTGGCCAAACTTGTGAAAAAGAAAAGAGAAAGGACCCAAATAAATAAAATCATGAATGAAAGAGGAGAGATCACAACCAACACCAAAGAAATACAAACAATTATAAAAACACATTATGAGCAACTCTATACCAGCAAATTTGACAATCTGGAAGGTATTCCTAGAGACATATAAAGTACCACAACTGCACCAGGAAGAAATAGAAAACCTGAACAGACCCATAACCAGTAAGGAGATTGAAACAATCATCAAAAATCTCCCAACAAACAAGAGCCCAGGACCAGACAGCTTCTCAGGGGAATTCCACCAAACATTTAAATAAGAATCAATACCTATTTTTCTGAAATTGTTCCAAAAAAATAGAAATGGAAGGAAAACTTTCAAACTCATTTTATGAGGCCAGCATTACTTTGATCTCCAAACCAGACAAAGATCCCATCAAAAAAGAGAATTACAGACCAATATCCTTGCTGAACACAGATGCAAAAATTCTCACCAAAATACAGTCAATAGGATTAAAAGGATTATGCTCACCAAAATACTAGCCAATAGTATTAAAAGGATTATTCACCACGAACAAATGGGATTTATTCCCGGTCTTGCCAGGTTGGTTCAACATCTGCAAATCAATCAATGTGATACAATACATTAACAAAAGAAAGAACAAGAACCATATGATAGTCTCAATACATGCTGAAAAAGCATTTGACAAGGTACAGCATCCTTTCTTGATCAAAACTCTTCAAAGTGTAGGAATAGAAGGTACATTCCTCAATATCATCAAAGCCATCTATGAAAAACCCACAGCGAATATCATTCTCAATGGGGAAAAACTGAGAGCTTTTCTGCTAAGATCAGGAACACGGCAGGGATGTCCACTATCACCACTGCTATTCAACATAGCACTAGAAGTCCTAGCCCCAGCAGTCAGACAACAAAAAGAAATAAAAGGCATCCAAATCAGCAAAGAAGAAGTCAAATGCTCACTCTTTGCAGATGATATGATACTTTATGTAGAAAACCCAAAACCCAAAACACTCTAAAACTTCTAGAACTCATACAAGAATTCAGTAAAGTGTCAGGATATAAAATCAATGCACAGAAATCAGTTGCATGTCTATACACCAACAGCAGGAGAGAAGAAAACGAAATGATAGAGTCAATCCCATTTACAACTGCACCCAAAACCACAAGACACCTAGGAATAAACATAACCAAAGTGGCAAAGAATCTGTACTCAGAAAACTATAAAGTACTCATGAAAGAAATTGAGGAAGACACAAAGAAATGGAAAAGTGTTCCATGCTCCTGGATTGGAAGAACAGATATTGTGAAAATGTCTATGCTACCTAAAGCAATCTACACATTTAATGCAATCCCTATCAAAATACCATCAACTTTTTTTCAAAGAAATAGAACAAATAATCTTAAAATTTATATGGAACCAGATAAGACCCCAAATAGCCCAAGGAATGTTGAAAAGGAAAGCCCAAGTTGGTGGCATCACAATTCCAGACTTCAAGCTCTATTACAAAGCTGTCATCATCAAGACAGTATGGTACTGGCACAAAAACAGACACATACATCAGTGGAACAGAGTAGAGAGCCCAGAAATAGACCCTCAACTCTATGGTCAACTAATCTTCGACAAAGCAGGAAAGAATGTCCAATGGAAAAAAGACAGTCTCTTCAACAAATGGTGTTGGGAAAATTGGACAGCCAGATGCAGAAAAATGAAACTGGACAATTTCCTTATACCGCACACACAAATAGACTCAAAATGGATGAAAGACCTCAATGTGAGACAGGAATTCATCAAAATCCTTGAGGAGAACACGGGCAGCAACCTCTTTGACCGCAGCCACAGCAACTTCTTCCTAGAAACATCGCCAAAGGTAAGGAAAGCAAGGGCTAAAATGAACTATTGGGACATCCTCAAGATCAAAAGCTTTTGCACAGCAAAGGAAATAGTCAACAAAACCAAAAGACAACTGACAGAATGTGAGAAGATATTTGCAAATAACATATCAGATAAAGGACTAGTATCCAAAATCTGTAAAGAACTTACCAAACTCAATACCCAAAGAACAAATAATCCAATCAAGGAATGGGCAGAGGACATGAACAGACATTTCTGCTAAAAAGACATCCAGATGGCCAACAGACACATGAGAAAGTGATCCATATCACTCGGTATCAGGGAAATACAAATCAAAACCACAATGAGATACCACCTCACACAAGTCAGAATGGCTAAAATTAACAAGTCAGGAAAGAACAGATGTTGGAGAAGATGCAGAGGAAGGGGAACCCTCCTACACTGTTGGTGGGAATGCAAGCTGGTGCAGCCATTCTAGAAAACAGCATGGAGGTTCCTCAAAAAGTTGAAAATAGAGCAACCCTATGACTCAGCAATCACACTACTGGGTATTTACCTTAAATATACAAATGTAATGATCCAAAGGGGCACATGCTCCCGAATGTTTATAACAGCAATGTCCACAATAGCCCAATTATTCAAAGACCCTAGATGTCCATCAAAAGGTGAATGGATAAAGAAGACGTGGTATGTATATACAATGGAATACTATGCAGCCATCAAAAGAAATGAAATCTTGCCATTTGCAATGACGTGGATGGAACTAGAGAGTATTACACTGAGTGAAATAAGTCAGAGAAAGACAATTACCATATTATCTCCCTGATATGAAGAATTTGAGAGGGAGAGTGGGGGTTTGGGGGGGAAGAGAAGGAAAAAATAAAACAGATGAGATTGGAAGGGAGACAAACCATAAGAGACTTAATCTCACGAAACAAACTGAGGATTGCTGCGGGGAGAGGAGATATGGAGAGGGTGGCTCTGTTATGAACATTGGGGAGGGTATGTGATACAGTGAGTGCCGTGAAGTGTGTAAGCCTGATGATTCATAGACGTGTAGCCCTGGGGCAAATAATAGATTATATGTTCATAAAAATAATTTTTAAAAAAAGATATCTACAAATCAAGCACTTCACCCCACCTCCAGGCCTAGCAGCCTGGTCCATTGGCCAACATCGTCTTTCTCAGATCTCCTCTACAGCCTCCCAAAGGTCTCCTTTCTCCCACTCTTTTCTTTTGAATATATTCTCAAAATAATAGTTAGAATGGTACTTTTAACACCCAATTCAAATCATATCACTCCTAATCAAACCCTCATAATTTTTCTCATCTCCCCCAGAATCAAAGCAAACTGCTTACTATGGCTTACAAAACTTTACATGATCAACTTGTACTCCTGTCCTCCTTATCTCTCTTGATTTCTACTACTTTTCCACTCACTCCATTTTAGTCACACTGGCCTCCTTTCTGTCTGCCGACTCACCAAACATGCCTTGGGCCTTTGCCCTAGTGAATCCGTAAGGCTGGAATGTTCCTTGGTGGCTGTCTCCTTTATATATCTTGAGTCTTTTCTCAGACGCCACCTTCTCAATGCAGTCTACCCTGACAATTCTTTTTTTTTTTAAGATTTTAAGATTTTTTTTAGTTATTTATTTGACAGAGAAAGAGAGAGATCACAAATAGGCAGAGAGGCAGGTGGGGGGTTGGGGGGGGGAAGCTGGCTCCCTGCTGAGCAGAGAGCCTGGTACAGGCCTCGATCCCAGGACCCTGAGATCATGACCTGAGACCAAGGTAGAGGCTTAACCCGCTGAGCCACCCAGGTGCCCAACAATTCTATTTTAAATAGCAATGAGCCCAGCCCTCCCACCAGAAACTTTCTGCCTTTAACCTGCTTTATTTATTTCCACATCACTTCCCATCTTCTAATTTGCTATATGGTTTATTGATTTATTGTGGTTCTTGTGGACCTTCCTACTTATTTCTGTCTCTTCTGCCATGTAACATAAATATCTAGAATAGTCATTATGTCCCATAAGAGGAACTTAAGAAACTTACTGTACTAACTAAGGTAGGTGAGGCAGACATGTTTTTACTTGTCACAGGTAAAAATGCAGGCTCAGAGACAGCATAGACTTGTCCCAAATCATCTAATTAATAAGTGTATCCAAAAATAGAAAAGAAAAGATGCAAAAGCACAATTTCCCAAATATGACAGAAGTGTCTCTGTTCTCTACATTTACCAGATATTTCAAACCTTTTAGTTTCATCCTGATGTTGGATAAAAACCTACTTAAATTGTTTGCTCATACTCTGGATTAAGTTGCCAGAATGATACATGTTAGGGGCTCCATTTTTACTGGTTTTAACAACCAAATTTTTCAAAGAGGATTTTGATGTAGATAGAAAAATTTTCAAAGTAAATTTAATATAGGAATAGATCTTAAATGAATTTGCATATTTATTTTTTTTGTACCATGATACAAATTGCTTTTTTTTTTTTTTTTGGAAAGCTATAATTTGCTCATGATCTAACTTTCTATTCATCAAAGTTTCCACAAGGAATGGAAATAATAAACAAGTTGGCATTAGTCATTAGTGATCTGTGCTCATAAGCCACATGTGAAGATCAAGCATCTGCTAAGATCCTGCTTTTATGATGCCTTTCTTATATCCAAGATTAAAGTAAAAAACAAATGAAATTTTTAAATATGTTGACCATATGCAAAACGTACGTCAGATTGCTCATTAAAATTTTTCACCACCCGTATTTAAAACCTTGATTTAATTTACTTCATACAGTTATTGTAAAACAAAATAAAAAATAAGGAAAAACAAAATATTTTCTTTCATCAAAAATTAAGTGAATAATGGCAAAAAATAAAAAATAATAGCATACCAAAACCAAATACCTGAAGTCTAAGGGGATAGGAAAGCCAAAAGATATATTGGCCTTGTTGGCAGGACATGAGTATTACCTCATAAAACTTCAGCAAAAAAATATTTAAGAAGAAACAAGTACCAAGGTCTAATTAATACAAATATAAGAAGCTGTTTTTTATATTCTTACACTTGTATTTCTATGAAACTCTGGATTTGGGGAGCAGGGAAGAAGATAAAAGCCAGAGTTTCCAAAGCTGGCTTTGTATAAGGTTCATGTTTGTAATTGTTCTGTGTCTATAATCTTATAATTTTAGTCTTGACATAATTTGATTCATATTTATTATGTCACATCTCTGAGCCAGACTCTGCATGAGGGATTATTATGTTCTTGCCTCAAAAACTTCAACATTCAATACTAACTGCAAAGCAAGGCAATATGAGTTTAAAGGGGCTTTCAGAGCATAAGAAAAGAATGGATAATTTCTGACTTTAGAACTAGGGTAAAGAATTAGGAATGAAGAGACATGTGCGCTAAAATGTTCAATTTCAATCATTGGTATTTCACCAAATGCAGCCTAATTTTCAATATGAATAGGATTAAGATGAGTTTTCCATTAGGGTCATGGGCCTTTATGCCTCCCACAAATTGAAATAGATTTAGAGCCAAATAAATGTGAATAACTTGACAATCTTTTTAATTGAGTATGTAACTATTGGCCCACCCAATACCAGGAATAAGACAGTTCTCATCATTCTGGCTGTGCTATAATCAAGTATTTAATTCTTTGTTATTCTAGTTAGGGAAATGTTGACTATGGTTATTGCACAGAAGTTGCAATAATTTTTCACCTTGCTAAGTTATGTGGAATTCATTTTTAACTCAAATCCTTTCTGGACATTTCTTTAACAGGGAACAGATCTTGAAGTTCAAGAACTGCATTAATGTGTTCATGTGCTAAAAACAAAAAAAGGAGACATTAAGTAATTTTAAGCAGAAAAGGGTAATTTATTTTTCAGAGAGGTTAAGCTAGTAGCAATGTAAAAGACAGGCTGGTATTGGCAACAGTAGCCAGTTAGAGTATGGTTTTTCTTGGTAAGCCAAGAGAGATATGGTGAGCATCTAGACAATGATAGGATACAGAAAAGGCGGTGGCACTGATTAATTTTTAAGATATAGAGTTCACAATATTTGATTATGGATCAAAGATAGATAATAACAGAGGAAGAACCATGTTTTTCTGATTTGGATGATAAAATGTACAGAGTTGTCAATAGCAGAAAATACTAGAGAAGATGATTGGGTCTGAGGAAAGAGAGGAATACAGTGAAGGCATTTGTGTAACAGTCCAAGTTAAAATATCCTGTATGAAAAGAAAAGAAAATATCTGGTACTTTATATAAATGTTACTATGTATAATATATCTAAAGAAATCACAGATCAAAGTTACAGAGAATGATTTGAGATATGTGAAGATCTTTATTCTTACTATAAACTTCGAGTAAATACATTGATATAAACTGTGGATATAATGAAATAAATACAATAAAGCTATCACATTATGACCACGTGTGGTTTATTCCAGGAATGCAAGGTTGACTCAAAATTCAAAGGTCAAGGATGCCTGGGGGGCTCAGTTAGCTGAGTGTCCAACTCTTGGTTTCTGCTGAAGCCATGGTCTCAGGGTTATGAGATGGAGCTCTCTGTGGGGCTCCATGCTAGGTGTGCAGCCAGCTTTAAGTACCTCTCTCTCTCTCTCTCTCCCACTCTCCCTCTGCCCTTCCCACCCCTCCCTCTTGCGCATGTGTACATGTGTGCATGCATGCCTGTGCGCTCTCTCTCTCTCTCAAAAAAAAAAAAAGATCAAAGGTTAATCGAAAATAACCACACTAATAGAACAAAGAAAAATCAAAGGATTCTTTCAATAGATGAAGAAAAAATGTTTGACAAAAATTAAATGTGATTCATGATAAAAACACTAAGCAAACTAGGAATAGAAGTGAATTTCCTCAATTTAATAAAATGCATCTAAGGAAAACCCACAGCTAACATTATAGTTAATAGTAAAATATTGAATAGCTCCCTTTAAGATAGAGAACATGGCAAAGATGACCACTTTCACCACTTCCATTAACACAGTACTGCAAGTACTATATGGCAATAAAACAAAATAAAAATAAAAGATATACAGATTGTAAAGAAAGGACTAGACTGTTGTTATTTGCAGATGTCATGTTTGAGTACATAAAATATCCTAAAGGAATCAATAAAACAATTCTAGAAGTAAAGCTCTATTTATCAAAGTCTCAGAATCCAAGGTCAATTAAAAAAATTAATTGTATTTCTATAGACTCAAATAATTGGAAAATAAAAGTTTTAACATTACCATGTGTAAGCATCAAGAACATTAAAATATTAGGAATTAATTTAACAAAAGATGTGCTATGTATTTGAAACTGCAAAATACTGATGAGAACATATAAAGACCTAAGTAAGTGGAAAGATATGTCATTTGTCTTGTTTGGAAGACTACATTATTAAGATACTCATTCTCCATAAGTTGATCTATAAGTTCAACACAGTTGCATTCAAGTCCCAGAGGTTTTTTAACAGAAACTGACAAGCTGATCCTAATATGCAAACACTTAGACTCTAATATACATACATATTTATACATATATATGTACAAAGGATGAGAATGGAGCAAAATTTTTTGAGAATAAAGTTAAAAGACTTATATAAAGTTATTCCAAGACTTAAAGCTACATTTCTCAAGAGAGTGAAGAGTGAAAATATACTATATATGACAACACCGTCATATTATTATGGATATTTAAAATATTTTAAATAGGTCTTGATTTTCTTTTTTGTTTTTAGAGAGGGAGGAAGAGTGATGGGAGAGGGAGAGAGAGAATTTTAAGCAGGTTCCACACCCAGCAAAGAGCCCAACATGGGGCTTGATCTCACAACCCTGAGATCATGATCTGAGCCAAGAGTCAGACGCCTAACCAACTGAGCCCCCCAGGGGCCCCAACAGCTCTTGATTTTAATTGCTACGAAGAACACTGTGGAGATGTGTAGATTTAAACATTCTTTTTACTTATGTAACACAGAAGATTTCCTCACGTCCTCCTCTTCAATACTTAACAAAATTTGATGAGAAAATCTTCAGATGGTAATGTACATTTTAGTGAATAGTTCAGACAGCAAATACACAGCAATTCAAATATTACTTGTTAGTCGTATCTCTTTTCCATGCTCTTCAACTGTCAGTAGCTAGCACTTCTCCCAGCCTCAGTCCCCCACTCTCCCAGTCACTTCTCTGCCCTCTCTCTCCATTCATTCCTCCCACCAGTCCACCACCTCCCTGCTATTTTCTTCTATTTCAGTAATTTTCTCTCTCTCAGCATCTCCCATACAGAACAATTTTACTCCCACTAACCCACAACCTTGAATTTGAACAACTCACCCTCTACTTAATACTGCATATTACTGCATCTTTCACTGACTCATACTTTTTAAATCATTTTTTTTCTAATTTATTTATTTATTTGACAGAGAGAGAGAGATCACAAGTAGGCAGAGAGTCACTGACTCATACTTTTGAATTTGGAATGCTTTCCTTCTAATGAAGAAACCACAAAGAATGTATGGAACGGTCATTTCCTCCTTTCTTCCATTCCCTCCTCCTTCCCTCCCTCTTCTCCTCAATAAGTAATACAATACAAAAGAAATAAAAGATGTGCTATGTACCTTCACAGGAGATGAGACATACCTATGTAAGTCTAAAGAACTCTGTATTAATTTGTGTACAAAAGACATCTAAAGTAGAAAAATATGTACTAATTAAGATCTGGTTTTCATTGTGCTATGAAAAATAGCAACTTGTTAATTAAGACCTTGTGTTTTACAGTATAATTTTTTTTACAAAAGTATTGATTGGGTCACCTGAGAGGCTCAGTCAGTTAAGCATCTGACTCTTGATTTTGGCTCAGGTCATGATTTCAGGGCTGTGGAATCAAGCCTGGTGTGGGGTTCCCCACACTTAGCAGGGAGTCAGCTTGAGATTCTCTCCCTCTACACTTCCCCGCTCATGCTCCCTCTGTCTCTCTAATAAATAAATAAGTCTTTTTAAAAAATTATTGACTGAGGATGAGTCTTTGATAAGCAAATCAAGTATATAATTCGAGGAGGGCTATTTAATTTAAGGGCATTTTTCTTATCATCATAGTTAAATGCCTATAAGCAGGACTTGTAAGACATCAGGTCAAACCAACAAATGACTCTAGTTTGCTACAGAAAAACCCACAGGCACTAAATAATGAATTTTCTAAAAGTGTTATTTTATGTATATCTTATGATATAACTGTCTATAAAAAAAACTAAAGCAAATAAAACATAACAAATTACAAAATAGATAATAAGGATAGAGGAAACACCAACTATGGGTTAGAAATACTTCTGTGGAGTAGGTGGATCTAGGAAGATATTCAAAGGAAACTCTATTAGTCTGGAAGGACCACCATAGCAAAATACCACAGACTGGGTGGCTTAAACAGAATTTATTTTCTCCCAGATCTGAGGTCTGAAAGTCAAAGATCAAAGTCCTGGCAGGGTTATCCTCTCCTGAGGCCTCCCTTCCTTGGATGGCAGGTGGCTGGCTTCCTACTGTATCCTCACATGACTTTTTCTCCGTGCACCTGCATTCTCGGTGTCTCTTCCCTTCTAATAAGCACACCAGTCCTACTGGATTAGGGCCTCACCCTTACAACTTCATTTAACATTAATCAGTTCTTTCAAGGTCCTATCTCCAAATCAACTGGAAGATCAGGGCTTTGACCCAAGCTATATAGTTTGGGAGGACACAATTTAGTCCATGATATGAATAATAGACATAAAGATTGTGGTAAAAATAATACAGGTGAATGTATATTATTAAGTATATTATTATATTTTTCTTAAGAAACAGAAACACATTGAGATACACTAACATCATGGCAATTTCCCTGACCATCTTTATTTGCTGAAAACCAAAAGGACATCCCAGATGAGTGAGTAATATAAGCAATGACACAGAAATGGGAACAGGAAAAACAAGCCTGAGAAAGGTGAAAACCCCCATCTAGGCAGATATAAGGCAGAATGGATAAGGACGGAGTAAGAAAAAGCAGGGAGAAAGGACTCTATTTTAAAATTCAATACCAAATAAAATAAAATAAAATTCAGTATCAATTAAAGAAATTTTCAGTTAAAAATCAAGACTTTGCCACTTGCTAGTTTTGTGGTGTTGGGTAGTAATTTCATCTTCCCTGCCCTCAGATATTGGAAAAATTTCTAGGTGTTTACCATTCTAAAATTTTATTATTTATTCTATTATATCTATGCTTATGTTCATATATTATTTTTATTTCATTCTTTGAAGATTTTATTTATTTATTTGAGAGACAGAATGAGTGAGAGGGAAGAGGAGAGAGACTCTTAAACAGACTCTGCCCTGAGCACAGGGCCCAACTCGGGGCTCAATCCCACACCTCAAGATCATGACCTGAGCAGAAAACAAGAGTCAGATGCTCACCAACAGAGCCACCCAAGTGCCCCTGGTTTGTTTTTGGGTTTTTTTTTTGTTGTTTTTTTTTTCACAGAATAATTAAGTTACAATAGACACTTAAGTTACCACAGCCTACAAGAGACTGGACTTGTTTCTAAGATGAGCAAGAATGATAATGCCAAAATAATTCAAAGATACTTTCACTTTGAACTAGAAACAAGCACTAATATCATATACAAAATCAAGGATACAAATTAGCAAAGGGATGCAATTATTTTCTTGCTATAGTTACATATTGTTGTATTCTGTTTCTTGCAGCAAACAAGCTTACCGCAGGACTTATAGGACACAGGACTCCTCAAAGTGTGTCCACTCTTCAGCCAAATAGAATTAATTTCCTTTTTGTTCTAGTGATGACACATTTTTAATCAACTTTATTGAGGTATAATTTACATATGTAAAACACATCCATTTTAGGTATACATTTCAATGAGTTTTTACAAGTATATATATCATATAACCACAGCAGTCAGAATATAGTATACGTCCATGGCCTCTAAAAGTACCTAGTGTCCCTTCTAAGTCAATAAACAGCCAAGCCCCATGTGCCTTGTTCACTGGTAACCACTGATCTTTATTCTGTCATTCTAAATAAATGTTGTCTTCTCCATAGTTTCATATAAATGGAATCACACACTATATACTCTTTGGAATATGGTTCCTTATACTCACTGTAATAGTTTTGAGCTTCATCCGTGTTGCTGCATGCACAGTATTTCATTCCTTTTGACTTGTAAGTAACATTCTATGCTATAAATGTACCATTGTCTGTATTATCCATCACCTCTTGATGGACACCTGGGTTATTTTCATTTTCTGGCTGCTATAAATAAAGTTGCAATGAAGGTTCGTGTGTAAGTCTATGTGAACTTAACTTTTCATTTCTCTTAGATAAAAATGGAGTGGGGGATTTCTAAATCACATGGTAGTTTTACATTTAATTTTATTTTTAAAGATTTACTTATTTATTTTAGAAAGAGAGTGTGCTCATGCATGCTGTGGAGGAGGGGCAGAGGGAAAGGGAAAGAAGAATAAATATTCCCCACTGAGTATGGAGCCAGATGGGGGTCTCCATCTCATGATCCAGAAATCTTGACCTGAACTGAAATCAATAGACGCTTAACTGATTGAGTCACCCAGGTGCTCCAATATATGTTTAACTTTAAAAGAAACTCTCTGCTGTGAAATGTGTAAACCTGGCGATTCACAGACCTGTACCCCTGGGGATAAAAATACATTTTATGTTTATTAAAAATAAATAAATTTAAAAAAATAAAAGAAACTCTCGAACTATACCATTTATAGTGTCAAAATCAGTGTATAATGTTTCTAATTGTTCTACACCCTGGCCAGTACTTGGTATGGTCAGTCTTTTTAAAATTAGACAATGTTGGGAGGGGGAAAGGGCTGGATGGCTCAGTTCATTAATCAACTGCCTTTGGCTTAGGTCATGATCTCAGTCAGGATCCTGGGACTGAGCCCCAAGTAGAGCTCCTTGCTCAGTAGGGAGTCTGCTTCTCCCTCTCCCTGCTCCCACTTGTACTCTCTCTCTCCTTCTACCTCTTGATCACTCTCTCTCACTAAAATCTTTTTTAAAAGGAATAAAATAAAATTAGATAATAAGTATTTTTTTAAGATTTATTTATTTATTTGAGATAGAGAGAAAGCGTGAGCAGGAGGGGCAGAGGAACAAGGAAAGAACCTCAAGCAGACTGCACTGAACTCAGAGCCTGACACAGGGCTCAATCTCATGACTCTTGAGATCATGATCTGAGCCAAAACCAAGAGTCAGACATTTAACTCACTGCACCACCCAGACACTCCACAGTGGTTTTAATTCACATTTCCCTAATGACTAATAATATTGAGCATATTTTCAAGGTTTTGTCATTTATGTATCTTCTTTTACTTCTCCCTCCTCTCCCTTGTGCTATTATTATACATTTTATTTCTACATATGTTATAAACTCTCAAAATACATTGCATTATTTTTACTTTAAGCAATTACATACTTTTTTAAAGTACTAAAAATTAAAGGTAATGGTCTTTATATTTAACTATATATTTAGCATCACCAGTGCTTTTCATTCCTTTGTATTGATTCACACTTCCATCTGGTTTCATCTCCACCTAAAGAACTTCAACTTTTCTTACAGTTCAGTCTTTTTTAAAACAATTTTTTCATTTTTTTTCCTGAAAAAATGTCTTCATTTAGCTTTATTTGGTGGGGAGAGCAATGCTGCTGTTCATTGGCTTTTAGATTAATAGCTTCTTTTTCTTTTCAGTACTTAAAAACATCATTCCATTGTCTGCTTATATTATGAGATAATAAATCTGCTGTAATTTTTACCTTTGTTTCTCTGTAAATCATGTGCCTTTTTCCTTTCTTTTAAAATATTCTTTTTCAGTGGTTTTCACAAATTTGATTACAGTATGCTTTGATGCAACTGTATTATAAGCATGTGTGTGTTCACCCTGCTTTGGGCCCATTGTGCTTTAGGGATCTGTGGGTTTATAACTTTCATCAAACATGGAAAACTGGGGGCCATCATTTCTTTTTTTCACACATAGTATTTTTATTCCTATAAATTCTATTTGGTCTATTTTAATAGTTTACATTTCTCTCCCTATTATGTTCATGTTGTTAATGTCTTTGCTAATTCACACAACTCTGTTACTTCTGTGCTTTTTCTGTTGACTAATTTGTTTTTTGGCTATGTGTTACATTTTCCTTCTTCTTATCTTGTTTATTAATTTTTTGTTGGATGCTGGGTGTTGTGAACGTTATGTTCTTAAGGGTTTGGATGTGTTTGCTTCCTTTATAGAGTTAAATAACTTACAGATACATTTTTATCACTTTGAACCCTATTTTTACATTTTGCTAGGGTGGGTCTACAATAGCCTTCACTCCAGTGTTAGTTCACTCCTACCTCTGAGTCAGGACTCCTGGGATCTCCATCAAATTTCCCAGATGACCAACAAGGAATCTCCACTGTCGATGGTTAGCATTCAAGTATCTTCCTGCCCTATGTGGCCTTTGGGAATATTTGCATTTACAGTTCCATGGTGATTCTTTGTCCATCTTTGTGAAGCTTTACTCTACACAGGGAAGCCCAGTATTTAAAAAAATACCAGAGAGACGCTATGCAGATTTATGGAGCTCCTTTAGTATAGAGTATCCCCCTTCCTAAAATTCCACCCTTTACTTCCAGCTGCCTCAGTCTCCCCAGACTTGGATCTTCATTTTCCCAAGTCAGTGGGCGTCCAGAATTTGTTGGGGTTTTCCTTTGTGTGTCCAGGGTTAGAAATCAACTCTAGGCAGAAAGCCAGGAAGATTGCAGGGTTCATAGTTACTTTCTTTCTCACAAGGATCACAGACTCATGCTGCTTATTCCCCAATCACTAAAAACATCTATTTCATTCTTTTGTTCAGTTGTCTAATTGTTTACTATGGGAAATTAAAGCTGGTCTTTGACAATGTTTTTTAACAGAGTACTGGCACAAGATTTATTCCTGGGTGGGACTATACAATGAGTATAGTCATTATATAATGATTTAGTCCACAGACTAAATGGAGTTTATATGGCAACTTCTTTTAGAAATTGCTACCTGAAGCAATGTGTTGTAATTGAATGTTTCAACAAAGACATTCACCATCATGTTAGAACTGGTTGTGGACAGTCACCTCTGCCCTGACTCAAAAAGTCAGCTCAAAAGCCCCATACATCCCAGGCAACAAATAGAACAATTTAAAATTAATCTAATTAGTTTAAAAGTCATTTTATAATACATGCATTATTCTAAAGAAATTAATAATGTGTAGGTTTTAAACACACACATAAAGTTCTTATTAATATTAAACAAATTATCATTTTGTTTCACCAGGATGCATCTATACATACATACATACCCAAATTGAATGTTAACCTATTCAAAGTGTTCTCCAATTATTTCTAATGCTCCCAAATGGTTACCATTCATATTTCCATTTGAACAATCTTCTTTAGCTATAGTCACCTAATGCCATCCAATATTCTCTCTCCCCCATTTCACTGAGTCTCACTGAAGAAACCTATAATTGTCCCCACTGATGGTGCCCACCAACCCAAAATCTATGTCAAGTGTGCTGAATCCTGAAGCTGTCAAAGCCATTAAACTTAGGGATGTCAGAGCAAGACTGCAATCCATAAAGAATCAAGAAGAATGTGTCCTAAAGTTGCTCCAGTAGTTACAGAATTTTACAAGGTCTTTTAAGAAAACAGTTCTTCCAACTTCTAGCCTTTCCCTTCTAATCCAAGGGCCCCACTCCAGTCCAAAAAGCCAGGCTAGGAACATATGCCATGCCATCCTTTCCATTCTCTAGCTTGCCCCATTCCCTATGATACCTTCCTAAAATGAAACTCAGAGTCCGGCAGCAAAAAAGAAGCTTCATGCATACAACAGATTATAGACACACTGATATGTGTGTGTGTGTGTGTGTGTGTGTGTGTGTGTTGACTGGGAAGTGGGAGGGGAGCTATTGATGTTTTATATTCTAAAATACTTGCATCCCAATCCAAAAACAGTGAAAACCACCCTTTTATAGGTCATTAAACACTCAATGAAATTTCAGAGGGCATCAAAATGGTGCCTATATATTTTACATTTCATAATGTATTTCCTCTTTTAAATCCCTTTAAAATTTCCTCTTTTAAATCCCTTTAAAATTGTCAAAACTCCAAGGGTTCTAAAATATCCTAAAACGATTACCATTTTAATCGTTAGAGTTAGCAATTTAGATGTTTAATTAATATTTTAATACAGTAATTATAATGAGTTACAGAACGCATAAGTTTAGAAATCAACAAAAATGTAGAAAATATGTTAGAACATGTTAGGTATGTGTTAAATATGTTAAATGTTGTCCACTTTATGTGTTAAATATGTTAAATACTTCTCTACTTTAATTATTGGCATTATAGACAACAAATTCTAATGTTTATAATTAAGGTACATAAATACCAAAATCTATCATGCTATGTAAAATATGAAAAACATATAATATCTTTTTTGCAAAGCACTTACACTGCTTACAAAAAATTTACAATCCCTAAGAAGATTCTTTATTTTTTTTTAAATATTTTTATTTATTTGACAGACAGATCACAAGTAGGCAGAGAGGCAGGTAGAGAGAGAAAGGAGGAGGAGGCAGGATCCCTGCTGAGCAGAGAGCCGGATGTGAGGCTCGATCCCAGGACCCTGGGATCATGACCTGAGCTGAAGGCAGAGGCTTTAACTACTGAGCCACCCAGGCACCCCCTAAGAAGATTCTTAATAAACCTCCTGTTAATGTTAGTCATGATTTAGTAAATAGTAACTCCCATGCATTCACCCACAGATTTAAATAAATCAAGAAAATGAAAATATATGATAATACATTTTCTCCTAAATGTAAGTAAGCTTAGTATATTCACACTAAAAAAAAAAAAAAACAAATTAATTTAATTGATAAGATCAGGTTATAACAGAAAAAGTCATTACACAATTACTCTAAGATCACTGCAGATCTGGGAGACCACCACGCAAATTCTGGGGCATGAATTTGTCTTATAAAATCATTTATCACAAGGTCAAATCACTATATTGTAGCCCTGAAACCAATGAAACATTTTGTGTCAACTGTACTCTAATTTTTAAAAATCCATTTATCACAACCCTAGTGTATATAATTGCCACAAAGTTATGTGATCAAACCTGCGTTTGCAAATTGTTTGAAGTTACTCTTTTGTGTGGAGGGTAGGGGGCAGGGGTGGTGTGGGATATGCATATATGTCAACAAAATATGTAAGATATATATTAATTTTTAGACTATAACTGAGTAAGGACAAGTGAATGCTAACAGGTCTTTTAAAAAATATAAAGAAAACAAAATAGTTCCATTAACTTTTCAGAATTTTCTTTACCAAGTCTCCACCTATCTCTTTTCTCCTACTACTGGGGTAGATCAGTGATCTGTTCTTTCAATTCTCTTTGATGCCCCTTCTCCAAATTCTAATAGCACATACCATCAAACATTCTTTTTTTTTTTAATATTTTTATTTATTTGACACAGAGAGAGATCACAAGCAGGCAGAGAGGCAGGCGGGGGGGGGGCGGGGAGCAGGCTCCCTGCTGAGCAGAGAGCCCGATGCAGGACTCGATCCCAGGACCCTGGGATCATGACCTGAGCCGAAGGCAGCGGCTTAACCCACTGACCCACCCAGGTGCCCCCATCAACCATTCTTAAGCGCACATTTCCACACTGAAAAGAATCTAAAGATTCAAAGTCTATATAATTAAGAATACTCTGTATCCGTTGCTTAAGTAACTTCACTCAGCATAAACCATATGAGCACCTCTTCCTATCATTCTCTACTTCACTTATTTCAACCCCAGAAGACTGGCTCCTCCTTGGCACATGCTTCCAGATTATCATTCTTCCTTACTAATTTACTGTTTCTCTATCCACTTCTCAAGATCAGTTGGCTAGATTAAACCCGGTTTGCCTCATCCCATTGACAATGGAATTTAGAATACATTCACCAAAATGCACTACTCAGATCTCCTGTCCCAAGGAGCATAATTGACAGGTGGCCCTAGTTGCTGCTCTCTCTATCCACACCCTATTCCTGCTGATACCACACTTTCCCACTGGTTGTCCACAGCCAGTAACTGAGCATGGAGATGCTGAAGCCAACCCAAAATTTCTTCTAACTTCACTGCAGTCTGAGCCTCTTTCTAACCAACTCTTCTTCCTTTCCTCTTTATTTTACATTGCACCATGATCTGACGATTCTCCCAACCACCTATAGGCTTCCTTCCCTTTTCCTCTCACCAGGTGTTCCCCCAAGAAATCTCCAGCACATGCATTATATAATCCCATTTTGGTGTCTGTTCTGCAGAAGACTCAATTTGGTGCACCTCCAGCTCCATAGTCAGCCTATCTCTCTGAGTTCCTCCCCATCAAGTGGGCCCAAAATAAGCCCAGTGTGTGAACTCTCAGAGTTTCTTATTACCAAGTGAATATGACATAAGGAACACAAGCAATTTACACACTTTATATACATGAAGTACCTTAACATTAAAAAGTGTGTATAGAAGATACTCAAAGAATGTGGATTCTATTCACTTGCCTCCCAAAGCTGTACACACTAACCTGAGATTCTCAGGACAAGCTGAAATTTATTCAAGGAACATTAATAACTTCACACTGTATATTTAACCCTATGCTAGATGTGCAAAATTTGAAGATCAATAAGGTATGGTTGCTGTCTTCAAGGAATTCATGGCTTGTTTGTAATAAAAGATAACCTTTAGGGGCACCTGGGTGGCTCAGTGGGCTAAGCCACTGCCTTCAGCTCAGGTTGTGATCTCAGGGTCCTGGGATTGAGTCCCACATTGGGCTCTTTGCTCAGCAAGGAGCCTGTTTCCTCCTCTCTCTCTGCCTGCCTCTCTGCCTTCTTGTGATCTCTCTCTCTCTCTGTGTCAAATAAACAAGTTTTTAAAAGAAAAAAATAAAAGATAACCTTTAGAATGTGCTATAGAGTTTACAAAGCAATTTAGATATTTTCCTTACTTGTGCCTCATGAATTCCTTTTAACATAATAAAAGATTACTACCTTTATTTTCATGTCATAGTTGAGAAGTGGAACACTTACTATGTTTCAGGTTATTCTAGTTCCTGGGGACAGGACATTGAACAAAGTAGATAAAAATCCCTGCCCTTATAGAGCTTGAATTCTGTGTGGAACTCACAGAACTAGAGTATTTGAGCTGGGACTCCAACACAGCTCTTCTTATAACACCATGGATAGCTCTCCAAAATATGTTGAGCAGAAGAAGCCATGCAAAAAGAGCATATCCTAATAGGATTCCATTTATATAAGGTTCAAGTATTGGCCAAATTAAAAATAATTTTTAAAAAATCAGCCAAACTAATCTATGGTGATAGAAATTGGAACTGCCATTTCCTCACCAGGATGGGGGTGAATACAGACTAACTGAAAAGGGGCACAGGGGAACATTCTATAATAATAGCAATGTTCTTCGTCATGATTAGAGTGATGATTACCCAAGTGTACACATATGTCAGGATCCATCAAACTCCACAATTGAGATCTTATCACATGTAATTATGTCTGAAAAAAATAAATAAATGATTCTGCAAACTCCTACTTTCACAATCACACTTTTTCATCATTTATCAAGAGCTTCAAAGGCTTCTACCTATTTTTTTTTCCTCTTTGACAGTAAGACAGAAGTAAAACAGAATCCTAGCAATTTAGCCTCCCCTCTTGCAATGGTTAACTGGCCTACATTCTCCCACTAGAAGGCAGATAATTTCACTTTTGTTGATCATCTTGCATCAAATTGAGCTTTAAGCCGTCCATGCCCTTCACTACATTTATATTTTGCCTCTAACCATTTTCACAAGCTTTGTTTTGGTTTTGTCTCTAACTTTTATAACACTTGTTTCATTTCTCTTTAATTACACCTTTTTTTTGTTCCATTTGACGCAGACATGCTTGCTTAGTACCACAGTTCAATGTGCAACAAACATTGGTTTATTTAGGTTTTTCCTCCTTTCCATTCCAACTATGACATTTCATTGTGTCTAGCTATTTCTACTCAATTAGTCATACTTAGCTTCTTCCTATAACCTGCCTTCCAAGTAAACAGTTGCTTTGCCTTTAATGATCCAAGGTGTGCATTAAGGTCCCCCCTTATTCCAGATTACAGGCTTAGTTTGAAATAAGACCAGAAAGGTATTTCCCTCAATATGTATACTCTCTTCTGAAAAGTGAGAAATTTAGGAGATACTCTGTTTTTAACAGACTCTTACACAACTTGTCCAAACAATTAATGCTCCTGCTTCTCAACTATATCTTGCCTCAATGTCACAATTATTTACTTCTTCCCACTGGACAAGAGAGCTGGAATATACATCCTTACACACATACCATTTGTTTCCCTTTCCTTCTATGGGGAGAGAATATGCCAATATTCACATAACTGAAGAGATTTCTTAACACTCAGTTTCTTTCAATTCTCTTAAATCATTTTCTTCTAAAGAAAATGTTAGAAAGTACCATATATTTATTCAACAGCAAATAAATTTATCATATAATCACTGTCCCTATTTGAAGGATATCTATAGAAATCATGTTTCCATACTTTTTATTTCTTTTAAAACTAACTATTTGTAACTGTTTAAATGCTAGAATAGTGTTAAACATCTATGGAGTTATACAGGTTCTGAATCAAACAAGTTAAATATAGTTTTGAATTACATAGTTTTGACACTATGGCATAAAACTTGGAAGTAATATAGATATAGGATCTGTTTCTAATCACTTTGAAATAAAGCCTATCTTTTTAAATTAAAATTAACAACCAATATTGAGAATTGTATTTATAATCTATTAATATGCTTATGTGTATGTATGTACATATGAATGTATAAACACATATAAATATATATACGTATACATAAATAATTTCTTAGGTGTGTCACTAATGTTTGAAAAGATGGAGAGGAAAAGTCCATTAGAAGAAAGAAATTTTGCTATTCAGTGAAAACAGCAGAGTTCCCAGAGAATGAAACAGAATGATTCATTTCCTTGTCTGTCAATCCTCTTATCAGTTCATGCTACGTCTTCCTTGAAAGGTTTATTGCCCCTGTAACTTCCCAGGGTCCTAGCTCCCAGATAAGAAATGTGTATATGTTGTGTGGAGGGCAGTAGCTTTAGGACCTGTAGACCCCTTGTCTTAGTCAGTCTGGGCTACCATAACAAAACACCATAGACTGGGGAACCTTAACAATGGACATTTATTTTCTCACAGTTTAAGAAGCTGGGCAGCCCAAGGATAAAGTTCTAGCATTGTCAAGTTCATGATAAAGGCACTGTTCTTAGCTTGCTGATAGCAGCCTTCTCACTGTACCCTCACTTAGCAAGGTGTCTTTCTTGGAGTTTCTTCCTCTTTTTATAAGGGTACTAATCCCATCATGGGGGCTCCACCCTCATGACCCCGTCTAAATACAGTTACCTACCCCAAAGGCCTTATCTCCTAATACCTAATCTCATTGGTGATTAAGATTTCAACAAGAATTTTGAAGGAAAACACAAACATTCAGTTCACCACACCCCTCAATTCTTTTAGAAATCTATAAGCAATTGAGCTATAAGACACAACTTTCTCTTGCCCTGACAACCTCTTATAGCACTAGTATATTGTTTTTCTCAGCATGCTGGATATTCTCCACGTGCTCTTCAGATAGGCTTTCTATTCTCCCCTGCCCTGGCCTGTGTCCCAGAGAGCTGGCCTTATGGACTACACCTAGAGTGCCCCTGCCTTTTGTTTTCTAGCTCAGTTTGGCCAGTTGGAGGCACTTGTAGAAGATCAAAGGATGGGAGGAGAATGAACCTGGGCTTTTTCCCCCCAAAACCTACCAACAGCTATATTTGTCTTCCAAAGTCTACACTATCAGATGGCTTCTGGGTTCTGGTCAGTAACCCTTTCTTCCCACCCTTCAGGGCTGTTTGGCAATGGCACCCACTGTTGGTAAGGTTCCCCTTCCTCACCTCATACCCTTGAAAACAGTCTCTTAAAATTCGTACAGATTACCTATCTCCTTTCTCCATTTTATCAAAGATCCCTTCCTATTAGCCTAATTTCTCATGAGCTTGGACCTCAGAGGGAGCATGGTTAAGTGCCAAACTACGAGAAGTTTAAAGGCAGGAAAAACCCATTCTGCAACATGGAGAAGTTGTATGAGTGATAAATCCAAGTCACACTATAAACAGAAACCTATATATGGATGGACATTGTCAAGAGTAAAAAATTGACCATATTTGGCTTGAAAAGAGAAAATCTTACCTTCAGTTAACACTGTACTTCTCACTGCCAAATCAAACACTGCAATACACTTACCAACTTGTAACCCTCTTATAATATTTAAATGTAACCACTTTTCTGAATTTTTATCTACTATAATTTAGATATAACTAGGTTTTTCTTTTAACCTGACAGTATTTTTAAATTCTTTCAATATATTGATCACAAACCAACCAAACAAACAAAATCCTAATCTTAAAAATCCTAATCCAAATCCTAAAAAATGATAACCACTCTGAGGGGAAAGATCAAAGGCCTTCTGTGAAGGTCTTGAAAAGCAGGCTTGGTTCACATCTCACTGGAATCATTCAGGAGCATCTTCTGGGATGAATTCCAGAAGCAGAATGTGCTCAGAGACTGGACAGCTGCTGTTCATTTGCTTTCCCACCATCCCCCAACACCAGATTTTTCAGATAAAATCAGAATCAAAATTAATCTAATGGATAGCATCAGAGAGGAAAGTCAGTTACAAAAGCAAAGCCTGTGCAATTGGAAAATATCCTTCCTTGGTCCATAGCAATGTTCTTCACTTCATTATTTTTTTCTACAATATCCCCTGAAAAAGTTTGAAAAAAGTATGCACCCTTTTGAACATTTCCAGGCTGATATATAAAATAACCTCCCTACCACTGTTTAACTCCAAAGAATGTAATTTCCAGAATATTATAAATATTAACATTACTGTTTTAAATATAGCCAATGGAATAGAAATATCACATCAATTTGATACCATCATGTTATTTTTTTAATGTATGAGCAAATACATTTTAATGTATTAGCAATTTTAATGTATGAGCAAATACAAACTTCTCTTTAATTGTCAAAAATCTGACTTAGTCCTTTATCTTCTTGAAACAATTATTCCAAGTGACTTCCACTATACTATCTACAGAATAAGATTTTGAGGTAATTTTTTGCTTTTTCGTTTTTTATGCTGTCTATGAACCATGAAGACTTCACCAAACACTGAATCTGCTGGTACCATGATCCTGGATTTCCCAGCCTCTGGAACTGTGAGAAATAAATGTTTGTTTTTAAAAGCCACCCCATTTGATGGTATTTTTTTTATACTTTCCCAAATGAGATACCACTTACCATCACTCACATGACTATATTCAAAAAGATAACTAATAACAAGCAATGATGAGAATGTGGAAAACTGGAACCCTCATAAACTGCTGGTAGAAGTATAAAATGGTGCAATCACTTTAGGATACATTTTGGAAGCTCCTCAAAAGACTAAACATAGAAATACAAAATGACCCAGCAATTCCACCTCTAGGATTCAAGAGAAATGAAAACATGTCTCTATAAAGACCTACAGACAAATGTTCACAGGAGCATTATTCACCAAAACCAAAAAGTAGAAACAACCCAAAAGTCCAACTACTAAAGTTCGAGAAATAACATTATTAAAAGGAAATATTACTCATCCACCAAAGGAATGAAGTACTGATTCATAATGCAATACTGATAACCTTAGAAGTATTGTGCTGACCTGAAAAAATACTTCACGTCACTTGCCATCAGGGAAATACAAATCAAAACCACAATGAGATACCACCTCACACCAGTTAGAATGGCTAAAATTAACAAGACAGGGAACAACAAATGTTGGCAAAGATGTGGAGAAAGGGGAAGCCTCTTACACTGTTGGTGGGAATGCAAGCTGGTGCAGCTACTCTGTAAAGCAGTATGGAGGTTCCTCAAGAAATTAAAAATAGAGCTATAGCTTAGCAATTGCACTACTGGGTATCTACCCAAAGATACAGATGTAGTGAAAGGAAGGGGAACATGCACCACAGTGTTCAGAGCAGCAATGTCCACGAGAGCCAAACTGTGGAAGGAGCCAAGATGTCCATCAACAGATGAATGGATAAAGAAGATGTTGTTCATATACACAATGGAATATTACTCAGTCATCAGAAAGGATGAATACCTACCATTTACATTAACACATATGGAACTGGAGGGTATTATGCTAAGTGAAATAAGTCAATCAGAGAAAAACAATTATCACATGATTTCATTCATGTGTGAAATATAAGTAATAGCCCAAAGGATCATAAGGGAAGGGAGGGAAAACTGAATGGGAAGAAATCAGAGAAGGAGATAAACCATGAGAGGCTCTCAATTTTGGGAAACACACTGAGGGTTGCAGAAGGGAGGTGGGTGGGAGGATGGGTAATTGGGTGATGGGCATTAAAGAGGGCAAGTGATGTGATGAGCACTGAGTGTTATATGAAACTAACGAATCATTGAACACTAGGTCAAAAACTAATGATGTAATATACACTGGTTACTTGAATTTAAATAAAAAATAAAATAAAATTTAATAATTTAAGAAGTATATGAAAAAAGAAATAGTGTACTGACAGAAGCAATCACAAAAGACGAGATATTGCATGCATTCATTTATATGAAATGCTCAGGATAGGCAAATCTACAGAGATAAAAAATAGATCAGTGGTTGCCTGGGGAAGTGGGGTGGGGGGAATGGAGAGATTAAGAGATAATAGCTAATGTGTAGTTTCTTTTGAGGGTGATGAAAATGTTCTAAAATTGATTGTGGAGATGACTGCATGTTCTGTGAATACACCAAAAACCAATGAATTGTGCATTTAAAATTTGTAAATTGTATGGTATGTGAATTATAGCTCAGTAAAGCTCTTGTTTAAAAAAAAAAAAAGAAACCCAAAAATAACCTGAATTTTTTCCCGTATGGTTCCATCTTCCACTTAGACCATTCTTCCAAAGACAGCAAAGTACACACATTTCTCTCTACTCTTTTAGTGCAGTGCTTTCTGATGTACTTCAGAGCTATTAGGGACCAAACCAGCAGCCATGTGGGTGGCCCCTTCCCTTGCCAGTGCTCAGGGTCAGTCCACTGGCTCATCCCCCTTTGGAAAGGCATGAGCCACTCCCATTGACTTGGAACATTGTCCACCTGCTTTCCCTTCTTTCCTTTGTTGTTGAAGAACTAGCAAAGCCCTAACTTTTAAGCTCCAAATGTTTTAGGATTAGTTCTAGTTCCCTCATGCTATTAATCAAAGAAGGCAGTGGAAAATAATTCTCAATAATAGTTGGCCCATGATTAACTTTTAATTTGCCTTCAAAATAATTTATGTGCTTTTTTCACAAACTGAAATTATCTATTTCATTTTGGATATACTATCAGCACTCCCAGAACATAATGCTCTCATTGAATAAGGAGTTTAAGGAAAGCTATCTGAGGCATTTCTAGCATTCAGGGAAAAGCCACTGCAGAATTAAACCTTTGTTTTAGAATAACCAAAAACTATATAATACATATGCAGATTATGAGGTTAGTGATTTTATTCTTTAGCTGATTCCAGAACTATAATTGATACTTGTATCAAAAAAATAATGAGGGGCGCCTGGGTGGCTCAGTGGGTTAAAGCCTCTGCCTTCAGCTCAGGTCATGATCCCAGGGTCCTGGGAGCCCGCATTGGGCTCTCTGCTCAGCAGGAAGCCTGCTTCCTCCCTCTCCTCTCTGCCTGCCTCTCTGCCTACTTGTGATCTCTGGCTGTCAAATAAATAAATAAAATCTTTTAAAAAAATAAATAATGAGCATATTCTACAAACAAACACACCTTAAATGTTTTACTGAAAGGTTTTTTCCAAACCAATGTAATATCTATCTCAAGTCTAAGGCCAAAGTTAATCAATTCTCCACCCATTTCCTTGAAAAAGGCAGGAAGAACGTGGACATGCTAGAAAAAGTCCTGGACCAAAACTGAAGAAACAAGTTTATGTCCTGGACCTAACATTTAATAACAGTGGAAACTCTCAACTCTAGATACTTCGAACCTCAGTTTCTTCGTCTCTAATAATAATTGGTTTGCCTAACTCACAGGACAGTTCTTTTTTTTTTTTAATATTTATTTATTTATTTTTATTTATTAGAGAGATTGAGAGAGAGCACAAGTAGGCAGAGAGGCAGACAAGGAGAGAGGGGGAAGCAGCCTCCCTGCTGAGCAGAGACCCCGATGCGGGGCTTGATCCCAGGACCCTGAGATCATGACCAGAGCCGAAGGCAGAGGCTCAACCCACTGAGCCACCCAGGCGCCCCTCAGTTCTTTTTTTTTTTTTTTTTCAATTTATTTATTTTCAGAAAAACAGTATTCATTATTTTTTCACCACACCCAGTGCTCCTTGCAAGCCGTGCCCTCTATAATACCCACCACCTGGTACCCCAACCTCCCACCCCCCCGCCACTTCAAACCCCTCAGATTGTTTTTCAGAGTCCATAGTCTCTCATGGTTCATCTCCCCTTCCAATTTACCCAAAAGCACATACCCTCCCCAATGTCCATAACCCTACCCCCCTTCTCCCAACCCCCCTGCCCCCAGCAACCCACAGTTTGTTTCGTGAGATTAAGAGTCACTTATGGTTTGTCTCCCTCCCTATCCCATCTTGTTTCATGGATTCTTCTCCTACCCACTTAAGCCCCCATGTTGCATCACCACTCCCTCATATCAGGGAGATCATATGATAGTTGTCTTTCTCCGCTTGACTTATTTCGCTAAGCATGATACGCTCTAGTTCCATCCATGTTGTCGCAAATGGCAAGATTTCGTTTCTTTTGATGGCTGCATAGTATTCCATTGTGTATATATACCACATCTTCTTGATCCATTCATCTGTTGATGGACATCTAGGTTCTTTCCATAGTTTGGCTATTGTGGACATTGCTGCTATAAACATTCGGGTGCACGTGCCCCTTTGGATCACTACGTTTGTATCTTTAGGGTAAATTCCCAGTAGTGCAATTGCTGGGTCATAGGGCAGTTCTATTTTCAACATTTTGAGGAACCTCCATGCTGTTTTCCAGAGGGGTTGCACCAGCTTGCATTCCCACCAACAGTGTAGGAGGGTTCCCCTTTCTCCGCATCCTCGCCAGCATCTGTCATTTCCTGACTTGTTGATTTTAGCCATTCTGACTGGTGTGAGGTGATATCTCATTGTGGTTTTGATTTGTATTTCCCTGATGCCGAGTGATATGGAGCACTTTTTCATGTGTCTGTTGGCCATCTGGATGTCTTCTTTGCAGAAACGTCTGTTCATGTCCTCTGCCCATTTCTTGATTGGATTATTTGTTCTTGGGTGTTGAGTTTGTTAAGTTCTTTATAGATTTTGGACACTAGTCCTTTATCTGATATGTCGTTTGCAAATATCTTCTCCCATTCTGTCAGTTGTCTTTTGGTTTTGTTAACTGTTTCCTTTGCTGTGCAAAAGCTTTTGATTTTGATGAAATCCCAAAAGTTCATTTTTGCCCTTGCTTCCCTTGCCTTTGGCGATGTTCCTAGGAAGATGTTGCTGCGGCTGAGGTCGAAGAGGTTGCTGCCTGTGTTCTCCTCAAGGATTTTGATGGATTCCTTTCTCACATTGAGGTCCTTAATCCATTTTGAATCTATTTTTGTGTGTGGTGTAAGGAAATGGTCCAATTTCACTTTTCTGCACGTGGCTGTCCAATTTTCCCAACACCATTTATTGAAGAGGCTGTCTTTTTTCCATTGGACATTCTTTCCTGCTTTGTCGAAGATTAGTTGACCATAGAGTTGAGGGTCTATTTCTGGGCTCTCTATTCTGTTCCATTGGTCTATGTGTCTGTTTTTGTGCCAGTACCATGCTGTCTTGATGATGACAGCTTTGTAATAAAGCTTGAAGTCCGGAATTGTGATGCCACCAACTTTGGCTTTGTTTTTCAATATCCCTTTGGCTATTCGAGGTCTTTTCTGGTTCCATATAAATTTTAAAATTATTTGTTCCATTTCTTTGAAAAAGATGGATGGTACTTTGATAGGAACCGCATTAAATGTGTAGATTGCTTTAGGTAGCATAGACATTTTCACGATATTTATTCTTCCAATCCAGGAGCATGGAACATTTTTCCATATCTTTGTGTCTTCCTCAATTTCTTTCATGAGTACTTTATAGTTTTCTGAGTATAGATTCTTAGCCTCTTTGGTTAGGTTTATTCCTAGGTATCTTATGGTCTGGGGTGCAATTGTAAATGGGATTGACTCCTTAATTTCTCTTTCTTCTGTCTTGTTGTTGGTGTAGAGAAATGCAACTGATTTCTGTGCATTGATCTTATATCCTGACACTTTACTGAATTCCTGTATAAGTTCTAGCAGTTTTGGAGTGGAGTCTTTTGGGTTTTCCACATAGAGTATCATATCATCTGCGAAGAGTGATAATTTGACTTCTTCTTTGCCGATTTGGATGCCTTTAATTTCCTTTTGTTGTCTGATTGCTGAGGCTAGGACTTCTAGTACTATGTTGAATAGCAGTGGTGATAATGGACATCCCTGCCGTGTTCCTGACCTTAGTGGAAAAGCTTTCAGTTTTTCTCCATTGAGAATGATATTTGCAGTGGGTTTTTCATAGATGGCTTTGATGATATTGAGGTATGTGCCCTCTATCCCTACACTTTGAAGGGTTTTGATCAGGAAGGGATGCTGTACTTTGTCAAATGCTTTTTCAGCATCTATTGAGAGTATCATATGGTTCTTGTTCTTTCTTTTATTGATGTGTTGTATCACATTGACTGATTTGCGGATGTTGAACCAACCTTGCAGCCCTGGGATAAATCCCACTTGGTCGTGGTGAATAATCCTTTTAATGTACTGTTGAATCCTGTTGGCTAGTATTTTGGTGAGAATTTTTGCATCTGTGTTCATCAAGGATATTGGTCTATAGCTCTCTTTTTTGATGGGATCCTTGTCTGGTTTTGGGATCAAGGTGATGCTGGCCTCATAAAATGAGTTTGGGAGTTTTCCTTCCATTTCTATTTTTTGGAACAGTTTTAGGAGAATAGGAATTAGTTCTTCTTTAAATGTTTGGTAGAATTCCCCCGGGAAGCCATCTGGCCCTGGGCTTTTGTTTGTTTGGTGATTTTTAATGACTGTTTCCATCTCCTTACTGGTTATGGGTCTGTTCAGGCTTTCTATTTCTTTCTGGTTCAATTTTGGTAGTTTATATGTTTCTAGGAATGCATCCATTTCTTCCAGATTGTCAAATTTGTTGGCGTAGAGTTGCTCATAGTATGTTCTTATAATAGTTTGTATTTCTTTGGTGTTAGTGGTGATCTCTCCTCTTTCGTTCATGATTTTATTTATTTGGGTCCTTTCTCTTTTCTTTTTGATAAGTCTGGCCAAGGGTTTATCAATTTTATTAATTCTTTCAAAGAACCAGCTCCTAGTTTGGTTGATTTGTTCTATTGTTTTTTTGGTTTCTATTTCATTGATTTCTGCTCTGATCTTTATGATTTCTCTTCTCCTGCTGGGCTTAGGGTTTCTTTCTTGTTCTTTCTCCAGCTCCTGTAGGTGTAGGGTTAGGTTGTGTACCTGAGACCTTTCTTGTTTCTTGAGAAAAGCTTGTACGGCTATATATTTTCCTCTCAGGACTGCCTTTGTTGTGTCCCATAGATTTTGAACCGTTGTATTTTCATTATCATTTGTTTCCATGATTTTTTTCAATTCTTCTTTAATTTCCCGGTTGACCCATTCATTCTTTAGAAGGATGCTGTTTAGTTTCCATGTATTTGTGTTCTTTCCAAACTTCCTCTTGTGGTTGAGTTCTAGCTTCAGAGCATTGTGGTCTGAAAATATGCAGGGAATGATCCCAATCTTTTGATACCGGTTGAGTCCTGATTTAGGACCGAGGATGTGATCTATTCTGGAGAATGTTCCATGTGCACTAGAGAAGAATGTGTATTCTGTTGCTTTGGGATGAAATGTTCTGAATATATCTGTGATGTCCATCTCATCCAGTGTATCGTTTAAGGCCTTTATTTCCCTGTTGATCTTTTGCTTGGATGATCTGTCCATTTCCGTGAGGGGAGTGTTAAAGTCCCCTACTATTATTGTATTATTGTTGAGGTGTTTCTTTGATTTTGTTATTAATTGGTTTATATAGTTTGCTGCGCCCACGTTGGGGGCATAGATATTTAAAATTGTTAGATCTTCTTGTTGGACAGACCCTTTGAGTATGATATAGTGTCCTTCCTCATCTCTTGTTATACTCTTTGGCTTAACATCTAATTGATCTGATATAAGGATTGCCACTCCTGCTTTTTTCTGATGTCCATTAGGATGGTAAATTCTTTTCCACCCCCTCACTTTAAGTCTGGAGGTGTCTTCGGGTTTAAAATGAGTTTCTTGGAGGCAACATATAGATGGGTTTTGTTTTTTTATCCATTCTGATACCCTGTGTCTTTTGATTGGGGCATTTAGCCCATTAACATTCAGGGTAACTATTGAGAGATATGATTTTAGTGCCATTGTATTGCCTGTAAGGTGACTGTTACTGTATATTGTCTCTGTTCCTTTCTGATCTACCACTTGTAAGCTCTCTCTTTGCTTAGAGGACCCCTTTCAGTATTTCCTGTAGAGCTGGTTTGGTGTTTGCAGATTCTTTCAGTTTTTGTTTGTCCTGGAAGCTTTTAATCTCTCCTTCTATTTTCAATGATAGCCTCGCTGGATATAGTATTCTTGGCTGCATGTTTTTCTCGTTTAGTGCTCTGAAAATGTCATGCCAGCTCTTTCTGGCCTGCCAGGTCTCTGTGGATAAGTCAGCTGCCAATCTAATACTTTTACCATTGTATGTTACAGACTTCTTTTCCTGGGCTGCTTTCAGGATTTTCTCTTTGTCACTAAGGCTTGTAAATTTTACTATTAGGTGACGGGGTGTGGGCCTATTCTTTTGATTTTGAGGGGCGTTCTCTGAACCTCCTGAATTTTGATGCTCATTCCCTTTGCCATATTGGGGAAATTCTCCCCAATAATTCTCTCCAGTATACCTTCTGCTCCCCTCTCTCTTTCTTCTTCTTCTGGAATCCCAATTATTCTAATGTTGTTTTGTCTTATGGTGTCACTTATCTCTCGAATTCTCCCCTCGTGGTCCAGTAGCTGTTTGTCCCTCTTTTGCTCAGCTTCTTTATTCTCTGTCATTTGGTCTTCTATATCGCTAATTCTTTCTTCTGCCTCATTTATCCTAGCAGTGAGAGCCTCCATTTTTTATTGAACTTCATTAATAGCTTTTTTGATTTCAACTTGGTTAGATTTTAGTTCTTTTATTTCTCCAGAAAGGGCTTTTATATCTCTGGAGAGGGTTTCTCTAATATCTTCCATGCCTTTTTCAAGCCCGGCTATAACCTTGAGAATTGTCATTTTGAACTCTAGATCTGACATATTACTAATGTCTGTATTGATTAGGTCCCTAGCCTTCGGTACTGCCTCTTGTTCTTTTTTTTGTTGTGAATTTTTCCGCCTTGTCATTTTGTCCAGCTAAGAGTATATGAAGGAGCAAGTAAAATACTAAAAGGGTGGCAACAATCCCAGGAAAATATGCTTTAACCAAATCAGAGGAGATCCCAAATCGTGAGGGGGGATTTCTCCCCCCTCACGATTGGGTGAGGGATCTCCTCTGATTGGGATCTCCTTTGATTGGGATCTCCCAATCTCTTCTGATTGGGATCTCCCAATCTCTTCTGATTGGGATCTCTTCTGATTTGGGGATAAAAAGAGGTTCAAAAAGAAAGAAAGAAAAAAAAGAAAAAAATAATTAAAAAAAAGAGATTGAATTAAAAATTCAATCAAGAATTTTAAAAAGAATTAAGAAAAAAAGATTGAAGAGATTAGGATCTCTTCTGATTTGGGGATAAAAAGCGGTTCAAAAAAGAAAGAAAGAAAAAAAAGAAAAAAAAAGAATTAAAAAAAAAGAAAATGAATAAACAAAAGTATAAAAAAGAAAAAAATATATATATTAGATAATCTAGTTAAAAAACGTTAAAAAAGAAAAGGGTAAAAGTTATAAAAAATTTTAGCAGAAGAAGAGAAAAAAAATGAAAAAGAAAAAATTTAAATTAACTGCAAGACTAAAAAATCACAGGCAGAAAGCCATGAGTTCCGTGGTTTGTTTTCTCCTCCTCTGGAATTCTGCTGCTCTCTCCTTGGTATTGAAACTGCACTCCTTGGTAGGTGAACTTGGTCTTGCCTGGATTTCTTGTTGATCTTCTGGGGGAGGGGCCTGGTGTAGTGATTCTCAAGTGTCTTTGCCCCAGGCGGAATTACACCGCCCTTACCAGGGGCCGAGCGCCCCTCAGTTCTTAGCAGCAAATGTAAAATGTATTTGGAGAAAAATGTAAACCACACACACAATATTAAGAATAATGAGTTGGGTGAGCGAATTAAACTTATTCAGTATGAAGTCACCTCCCCTCCCTTTGGTTACCTTGTTTTCTGCAAGCATTGACCCTCTGAAGAGACTAAAATGTATTAAGTAGCATTTCTGGTATGGCAGAATTTAACACTTCCTGAGGCATTTTGTTTCATGCTTATGTCATTACCATTTTACAATGAAGAACCCAAGAATAAGAGAGGTCAAGTAACAACCAAAGTTATACAACTAATGATTTTTAGGAAAGGAATTAAAAACTTAACCTTAAACTTGTGTTTTTTTCTACTACATGATACTTTCAGGAAAAATTCTCTTTTCCCCAACTTCTTGAATAGCTCTAATCAACTTTAAGGCATCCCAAATTACAAATTACCCCATCCATAGTCCTGGAAATGGAGAAAGATGGTCTGAAGACTGTTGTCAAGCTCAGTGACAATAGGTTTTAATTTCCCTGGAACAGTCTCTGTCTACACTGGTTATCCTAATGTAATTATCAACAGTGCCCTAGTTGTACTCCCAGAAATGTTTTAGTTTGGACCTGAGATGTTAACATTGGCTTTATACCATGAAGGTTAATCAGAATCATCAAGGAAATAGATCAGTACTTCTCAACTGTCATCACTAGATATCAAAATTATAGATCTTTAATGTATTAAAAATAAATATATATATATATTTCAAGTTGTATGCAGTTAAAAGGGACAGAAAAGATAAGAGAAAAAGAGAAGTAATCAGCATATAAAAGAAGAACTGCCATACTGAATATATCATCATATTCAGAAAAAAAAATTCACTCATTCCTAATCAGATATTTTAAAAGACAGCTTGTAGAGCAAGATGTAACCTGTAACACTTGATATATCCATTCCCAGAAAGCAAGCAGAATGAATAAGAATGTATTTTCTACTCTCTGAAGAGCTAGATTGATTTTGTTGACCATTTCGTGTTCCTATGAGTGTGTCTTCCAGTGATACACCTTTTGGGTAAAATAACAGTCTCAAACCAGTACTCGATTTTCCTTTTCACCCCCCTCCTGAATTTAGAAAGCCAACAGGGGTCTGTCACCTTTCACTCTTGACATTGCCAACCTTAATATTTTCTTATATTCCTATTGAATTAACAAATTCGTGGAAAGGATGTAGAGCAATTAGAATTTTCACTTGCTGCTGTTGAACATGTAAATTAGTAAAATCACTTTATAAAATGGAAATAACTACTATAAGTGAACACACATTTACCCTTTAACTCAGGGAATAATCTCTTAGCTAAAACCCAACAGAAATATGCATATATATGCACCAAAAGACTTATTCAGAAATGTTCATAGCAGTATTATTCATAGAACCCCTCAAAGGAAACAACCACATACTCATCAACATTGGAGTAGATAAATGAATTGTGGTTTATTCATACAATGAAACACCACCCAGCAATGAAGAGATGAAATGAAAATGACAGAACTATTCCTCCCTACAAATGGATGTATCTCACAGTCATGTTTAATGAGATGAATTTGACTTTTAAAAAGTATTATGTATTATGCCTTTTATATGAAATTTATAACAAGCAAGTCTAACTAATATATTATGTTAGCATTCAGAATCATAATTACTTTGGGGGAGGAGATGAGGGTGATACAGAGACTGGCATGTGACAGATTTCTGAGGTCTGGTAATCTATTTATTGATCTGAGTAGAAGTTATAGGGTGTGTTTTCCTTGTGATAAGTTGAGCTGATGCTTATAATTTGTTCACTTTGATATGTTTGATACACATATATGACATATGTGTATATATACATATATATACATATATATGTATATATATAATATAACACTTTAACAAAAATATATATATTCTTTGGCTTTGTGTGGAGAAAATAATTTTGGGGAGAAGAACGGAAGCAGAGTCAAACATGGAGCCTACTGAGATGATTCATGTTGAGATGTTAATTTAGACCAAGGAGAGGAAATAAAAATGAAAGAAGGTGAAAGCACTGGGTTTGGAGGTAGAACTAACCAGTTTGATTGGGAAAGAAGCAATGAGGGAAATGGAAGAATTCAAGTTGACTCTTAGGCTTTGAGTTTGACCAACTATGTGATGAGAATGACCAGTGGTAGAAATCAAGAGCTAAGTTTTAGACATAAAAAGTTTAAGATGTCTAAGTTATGAGCAGGACATATAAACTTGAAGTTTAGGAACAGGCTTCCAATCATCAGCATATAGACAATATTGATAGCCATTACACTGAAATGCCTTACAACTAACTCAGTTCTCAACATGCCTTATTCAAAATTCTACCAGTGACTATGAGTAAAGATCTAAACAAAAACACAGACTAACAATAAAGCAATAGATTGAAAAATGTCAAAAACAAGAAAAGAAACTCAAAGCCTGATAAATTTTAATAGGAATAATATAGTCATTCTGTTAAGGTCAAATAATCATCTACTTCATATGAGCAGATGACCTAACCAAAATACAAAGGAATACAAAGGACTTAGAAAGTTTACTATCCAATGGTATTAGTCTGAATCAGCAACAGGATACAGCACTCAAAGAATCAGTCTAGAGATCAATACACAGAAGGCAATATAGCATGCTTTCTTTACCACATACCGCTGAGACCCCAGACCAAGTGTTACGCTTTATGTGTGATTCTGAGATAAGAAACAGGATCAGAAAAAATATACAATGGAAAAAAGACAGACTCTTCAATAAATGGTGCTGGGAAAACTGGACAGCTATATGTAGAAAAATGAAACTCGACCATTCTCTTACACCGTACACAAAGATAAACTCGAAATGGATAAAAGACCTCAACGTGACACAGGAATCCATCAGAATCCTAGAGCAGAACATAGGCAGTAACCTCTTCGATATCAGCCACAGCAACTTCTTTCAAGATATGTCTCCAAAGGCAAAGGAAACAAAAGTGAAAATAAACTTTTGGGACTTCATCAAAATCAAAAGCTTCTGCACAGCAAAGGAAACAGTCAACAAAACAAAGAGGCAACCCACGGAATGGGAGAAGATATTTGCAAATGACAGTACAGACAAAAGGCTGATATCCAGGATCTATAAAGAGCTCCTCAAACTCAACACACACAAAACAGATAATCATATCAAAAAATGGGCAGAAGACATGAACAGACGCTTCTCCAATGAAGACATACAAATGCCTATCAGACACATGAAAAAATGTTCACCATCACTAGCCCTCAGGGAGATTCAAATTAAAACCACATTAAGATACCACCTTACACCAGTTAAAAGGGCCAAAATTAGCAAGACAGGAAACAACATGTGTTGGAGAGGATGTGGAGAAAGGGGAACCCTCTTACACGGTTGGTGGGAATGCAAGTTGGTGCAGCCACCTTGGAGAACAGTGTGGAGATTCCTCAAGAAATTAAAAATAGAGCTTCCCTATGACCCTGCAATTGCACTCCTGGGTATTTACCCCAAAGATACAGATGTCGTGAAAAGTAGGGCCATCTGTACCCCAATGTTTATAGCAGCAATGGCCACGGTCGCCAAACTGTGGAAAGAACCAAGATGCCTTTCAACAGACGAATGGATAAGGAAGATGTGGTCCATATACACTATGGAGTATTATGCCTCCATCAGAAAGGATGAATACCCAACTTTTGTAGCAACATGGACGGGACTGGAAGAGATTATGCTGAGTGAAATAAGTCAAGCAGAGAGGGTCAATTATCATATGGTTTCACTTATTTGTGGAGCATAACAAATACCATGGAGGACATGGGGAGATGGAGAGGAGAAGGGAGTTGAGGGAAATTAGAAGGGGAGGTGAACCATGAGAGACTATGGACTCTGAAAAACACTCTTAGAGTTTTGAAGGGGCAAGGGGTGGGACATTGGGGGAGCCAGGTGGTGGGTATTATGGAGGGCACATATGGCATGGAGCACTGGGTGTGGTGCATAAACAATGAATACTGTTACGCTGAAAAGAAATTAATTAAAAAAAAAGAAAGAAAGAAAGAAAAGAAACAGGATCAGAGAAAAATAATTAAAAGAAACATTTGGGAACAGTGACACGTAAAGAACAATTGCAGGAAGTGAATCTGTTCACTTAGAAAGGGGATTTAATAGCAACAGGGGCTGGTGTTTAAAAACTACTTTCAAACACTTCAAGAGCTGACATTTCTTACTATTGTTTTAACTGTAGAAGGCAGAAAATGATATGGTTGGATGGACAGTTGGAAGGAAGGAGAAAGATAAGTAGAAAAGAAGGAAGAATTTCAGATAAATGATTCTGGAACAAATAATGAAGAATTTTATAGCAACCATATTTAGCACCATTGCTGACAATCTGTAAGATCAATTATGAAGATTCATTGATAGGTGAACATTGGTCTAGAACCTATAAATTTTTTCCAACACTGAGATTAATGAGCAAGACTGTGTGACTGGGGAAAATAACATTTTGGAAAAGAAGAGAGCAAGAAAGCAAGAAAGAGAGGAGGAAAAAAGAAACAGTTCCATCATGGAAACACTTTCTCTGGTAGGAAAAAACAAACCAACAAAAAAACACCAAAGAAACTTAGAAGAAGGTAAGATCCATGGCACAAGTATAGGCCTCTAAAGGACGTTCTAATATCCTTAAACATCTCCCTACACCTAAAAGGAACTTCCCTGCATTTTATTCTGCCCCTAACAGATAGTTGAACTCTGATAGATAATCAGAATCCTATAATTATAAACAATTTAAACTTAGCATTCATTTGTCACCTTTTGTGTCTTGTATTATGCTTTTTATTTTTTTAATTAAAAAGACTTACAATACATACATGGTGAACTTGGATAAGCTTTTCCAAAGTGATAAAATAATAACTCCATTTTTTGGCCCAAACATTTAGCTATTTGTGTTCTACTCCTTCAGAAAATACTTTGCTTTCACAGTAAGAGTCTCCAGAACCAAGTAATTTGAGTAACATGCCCTTTACAGCAACATTCTGGAAATTCTACTATTTCCAAATAAAGTAGTGTGCAGTTTTTCAGGGCCACAGTGTTTTACTATCTAAGTTTATTTTCAGTGACATGTTTATCCAAGAGCTTCCAATGACCACGATAATTTTTAAAAAGGAAAAGGCATACTTGTTAGTAAAATGTGTAATTATGTGAATGTATGTACACTGATAAGTGACAAGCAGAATCTTACATTCGTTCACTATTATTAAAGAGAAAATGTCTCGTTATCAGGTACCAAAAGTGAGATGGTGACATAAATACAGATGTTATTGGAAACAGTGCATATTTCAATGAAAAGTTTTATTGTTTCTCTTGAGATTAGCATGATGAGAATGTTCTGAACGCTCTGAAGGATTCCTATCTTTTTAAGAAAATGCAAACATCCATTAAAATTGCTTTTGAAATCAGACATTTATTCACTTACTAATTGTTTAACTAGAGAAAAATTACCTTATTCAGACACACAAGAATGCCAATGGTCCTATATATGATGTATTTAGTAGAGTAGCTTCTTTAAAAAATAAATAAATAAAGTAACTTCTTTAATATCTACCTTTAAATGCAGTCCTCTCACTGCTCTAAACAAGGAACCTAGAAGTTAAAAAGCAATTGGCAGACAGAAGGTCTGTCTGGGCTTCAGCAGCCCAGAGAGAGTGGAAAAAGATACCTAAATTGCTTAATTTATTTTGTGCCTTTAAGGAGTATAAAAATCTGCCTTATAGTTTTGTGTAACCATAGAACAGAAATAGACATATTATTTTAGTAAACTCTGTAGAAACAAAATTCTTCCCACATATTTGATAGAAAAATATAATCTAAAAATTCTCCTGCCCAACCCCTTGGCAGCCTGCCAGTCTTCCATCTGTACCATGCTGTTGGATTCCCCTTGCTCTTGATTCCCAGATGACTCTCGCACTCATTAAAGGTCACCTTGCAGACACTAAAATGTTACTTTACAAGAATCAGGTAAAAGGTATTCTGTGTTTTGGCTTTATTCTTATATTGGAAATATGCAAAATATGAAACAAAACAAAAATTTCCATCCTTTTTTCTCTTGACTAATGTAGATAAGCTATATTTTTAAATTGGCATTTACTCTAAATGAAAATGAAATAACATTTGGAAAAAGAATTAGAGAAGAAAACAAAGTCTTCAAATTAAGCTATACTTTCTCTGTCTAAAATAAAACCCCAAATCAAGAAAACAACCTCCAGATCTGTTGTTTTAATAATCAGTATTTCAATTCTTACTGTACACTTTGGAAAACATGTAACCATTCATCTTTACAGAAATACGTTCCCATTTGAATATAGAGGAAGCTGTATTTATTAAGAGGTTAACTTGAAAGTTAGTGCTCACCAAAAGCTAATTAGCACCTATTTCATGTTCTAGAAAGATAAAATATCAAAGTCCTATGCACATGTCTTATTTATGTATACAGTATTCCAGAAATGAATGGGATACTTAAAAAATTAAACAGGAACATCCTTTACTTATGGAAAACAGGATAAAATAAATCTGAAATTAATTGTCATACATTGTTTTGAATAAGAACAGAATGACCTATCCTCTCAGCTCTAATCATGGATATAGACTTTTTAAGAGTGCACTTTTCCCTATGTCTAATAGTTAAGTATTTCCAAACAAAAGTTAATTCTGGAAATTCTTGTGTCTGAAGAGAGGTTTTTGGCCAGAGGAGGTACTATTTGAAACAGACAGATTAAGTTGGCACTAATTACAAACAAATGACTATGTCTTAATACTAAACTAAAATTTCCCTGGTTTGCTGGTACAAGGCTAATTTTACTCAGAATGTAGACATAAAGACAAGTGATAGGTAAGAAAAAAAATTTAACAAGATTTCATTAAATGCCATACAACTACCTGGCACCACCCCACAAGTTACTGAATAACTTTAACAACAGGTATTTTTTTAATCTGTTCCTTTAAATTGTTTTGTGGGAGGCTGTCCTATGTATTGAGGAGGGAATAACTGGAGGGTGGGGAATGGAGAGAGGAGAAGATGAAAAGATACACTGATGAAGAAGGTCTGGGGAACAGGGAGCTAGGCCAGAAAGAGTTTATGGGAAGGCCACTATCTACAGAGAGAAAAGGTCGTACGGGACTCTGGAGATCTTTCCAAATTCTCAGGCTCAGTCTTCGCGGTTAGTAAGCAAGGCTGGTTAGAGATGCTTAAGCAATTGTCTGGCTATTCACTAACAGATCCATGGACTTCTCTGTTAAGGTCATATAAAATTTGAAAAGCTATCCAGTTGCTGAAAAGCCTCAAAAATTACTAAATCTTACCAGCTGAGGGAATCAAGAAGTCCCAAATTTCCATTTATCTAGCTATAATTATTAAAACCATTCTGGCCCATATGAGGGAAGGGCAGGAGTTTGCAAGGTTGACAGGGCTTAGCAGTTGCTTCTTGTTGGTCTCTAAATGAGGTGTAGGTATCCCTCAAATACTACCAGCATTGTATTGAAAATCTGTAACTAAACAATGACAAGGGGTTATTCTGAAAACTTAAGAGAGCAAACAAGTATCCTTAAGTTTAATTTCAAAAATCCCTGGAATTTCTGATAATTGGTGTTACAGTTCTGAGATTTATCCTCACCGTGGGTTTGTAAATGGACAGCTGGAGCTTAATTTTTCCTATTCACATGAAGAACTGTTTCAACAATGTCCTATCTAAGGGTTCTCAGCCTGGGAAAGGAGGGGAAAGATGATGTTGGCCCCCAAGGGACATTTGGCAATGTCTGGAAATGTTTTTGGTTGTCATAACTGGGGAGTGCTATTGGCAACTAGTGGACAGAGGGCAGAGATACTGCTAAACATCCAGCAAAGCACAAGACAGCTCCTTACAACAAAGAAGGATCCAACCCGAAATGCCAATACTGTTGAGGTTGAGAAAACCTGGTCTACTCCAAATGTTTTAAATATTATTAACTCATAATACTATATGGTGAGTTTAAGGAGTCTTTATTATTTTCATTAGGAACCAATTTCACCATGGCACTTTGAAAAACAGACCCTGCCCTAAAGTTATACGTAAGCTATACAGAAGGAAAAGATGACGCCTTTGTGATTTGTGAGAGAAAGAAAGAGAAATAAAGAGGGAGGGAGGGAGGGAGGGAGTGAGAGAGGAAAGAAAGGGAAAGGAAAGGAAGTAAAGGAAAGAAAGGGGGGGGGGAATAGCTATTTTTATTCATAAAGATATTCAGATACAATTTTCAATGAACCAGAAAAATTATCTTTCTTAGACAATACACTGAGAAAAGTAAGGAACAAAATAATTATAAACTATCCTACTAATTAATTATCAAGTTACTCATAAAAATTAATCAACTACCAATTCATTATTCCTTAACTATATTAATATGCCATCTGAAAATCAGCTCTCTACTAATCAATTATCAAGTTACTCATAAAAATTAATCAATTACCAATTCATTATTCCTTAAATATATTAATATGCCATCTGAAAATCAGCTCTCTTATCAGAAGCTATAACAGCTAGGAGAGGAGTATAACAGTATGTATTTATTATGAAATTTTTTAGTTCCCTTGGTTATACGGCAATTAAAAAAAAAAAAAAGAAAGAAAGCTATGGAAGGAGTAACCCTGTGATCTGGGAGATACTAGAGTGTGCTCAGCCATTTAGCTCTAACCCACTTCTTGTCTTCTCCCTTTCCTGTTAGATTTCCCTTCCAGTTAGTAGGGACCATTTGCCTTGGTAATCACTCGCTTAAAGTCCTTGAGAACAGTAGCTAACATTTCCTAAGTATCTACTAATAAGATAAGCAAAATCATTTTTATAGCTCCTCTCAAAAAATCTTTGGTATTAAAATGATGAAATGAGCCAGAATTTCATCAACATAAGAACCTCACACAGATCAAACCATGGGGGAGGTGCTCAATAAAAATCTGTTAGCAAATGGGTGAGTGAATCCTTCTTTTTTAAAGCTCTATGGGAAATACAACAAACCTAGATGGATTTCTTTTAGCTTAGGTTTCAGAGTAACATTTTCATAAATACCTATCATTTTACAAATGAATTTATAATCTAAGTTGTCCCATTAAGACAATGTTAATTTCTTCTGCCTTTTGGCCTCCTGGCCCTGCTGCCTGAAAAATGAGTCAATTACTTTTGATAACTATTGCAAATGTCTTACTGGCAATGTAAACGTGATCAGAGGACAAAGAAAGGAAAGAAGCTTAGCCAGATTTTCAGTCACTGCTTTAACTCACTCCAGCACTATGGGAATGACTTTCGTCTTCAGCAATATCTTAAACTCTGGGATTATTTTAAGGAAAATAAACTTTTACAAAATGCTATTTAGCTGTAAACGCATTTCTTTTCTGCTTCCTGGTAATCATTATTATGAATTTTATGAGGTATTAATGTCTTCTATTCCATTCACTATTTCACTTTGAAAAATGGTTTTGGGGCAACAACTCTAGGAGAACCCCAAGACTCTCTAGAAGAGAATCAGTCTGTTTAGGTGAAAGGAGGAGGTAAAGAAGGATAGAAAAAGCAGTAAGCAAAATGTCTAAGTCATCACTTTGGAATGACTAAACATAAATAAAATGGGGAAAGTAAAGTCAGAAAAGAAGAGAATAGGCAAGCAGGACCACCTGCTTGGCGGGAAGGCACACGATGAGAGGCATGAGATTCAACCAGGGGGTTACAACACTGACATCCATTTAATTATTAGAAATACTGAGTTTTGGCTCCAAAATATTTTTCCTATTCAGATCCTGCTCTTTGTATGTAATTTTTATTGTTTCAAAAGTCATCTTTTTTTTTTCTTTTTCAGAAAAAGCAATTCTTCACATCCAGTTCCCACACCAGGATTTGAATGCAGCAAGTTCCAAATACACTGTAGTTCAGCAGTACTTAAGTCTGTTCCTTCTGCATCTCAGGCCCTGAGCAAGCAGTAGGCACTCCCAGTTTCGCTTTTGGCAAATTTTCACTAAGTACTTGCCCTCCCCAAACATGTATCTAAATCCACCAGACTTTTAAACCTTTATAAACATGCAAACCCCTCCCTTCTGAAAGCTTTTGAGTGAGCGCTCTGCAGTCTGGCTCTTCTCCTGCAGAGTGGCTTTAGGGTAGGGGTCTGTTCACATGTTTGCTACAGGTAGTTGCGGCTGTGACTGTATCTTGCAGATAGATACCTGACATCTTGGAGATACCTGACATCTTTCAACAGGGCTTGATTCAAAGGCAAATCGAAATTTTAATTTAGAAAGGAAAAAAAGAGAGAGACCTCCTTTCTGCTCTGAGAGTGCAGACTCCTGGGCAGGGAGCTCACCAAACCGACTCTATTTCCTCACCTTGCCTCCAACAGGCTCCCACATCTGTGGGCGCTGAGACAGCTGAAGCGCTGACGTGCTTCCTGGATCCTCAAGCACTTGTGGGATTGCCTGGCAGTCAGGTATGTCCTAACTGTGTGTTAAGACCACGTTAAGAGTTTTACAGGAATTTAATTCTCAAGCGACAACTCTGTGAAGCAGGAACAATTGCTCCGATTCTTTAAAAAGACTTTTATGTATTTATTTGGGGGGAGACGGGAGAGAGTGAGTGCAGGAACAGGGGTTAGGGGCAGAGAACGTAGCAGGCTCTCTGCTGAGCAGAACCCTGGAATCATGACCAGAGCCACCCAGGCGTTCCCAGTTGCTCCCATTTTACACGGAGGTAGCTGAGGTCCTGAGCACACAAGTCAACGGTACAGCAGGGAGGTTAAGGCTAAACGTTGTGATTCTATACCTGCGCCCCTAAACACCTAGCTGCGTCCCTGCACTAAGTCCATCATCCCTGGGCAGCTCTTAAAAGTCTCAGTTCTGAGCATCAAGCGATAAGACCCAGGGGGCTCTCCGGCTCCTCAGTGGCTCCGGGAAACGGGTCCTCGTCCCCAGGGCACGCTTCGCCCCCCTGTGCAGGGCCGGAACGTGCCTGCTGGGATGATTCCCGATCGGGAGGCAGACGTGGAGCAGGCCGAAACGCGGCGGCGGGACTCTGGGTGGGAGCCACCTCTCCGGCTGCGTCCTGTTCCCGCCCCTCAGCCGGGGCAGCGAGGCGGGGCTCGGGTCGGGTTGGGCCCCCACCGGGAGTGGTAGCCCGCGGCGGGAAACAGCCGCCGCCCGGGCCGCGAAAGTAGAGGCGAGGCGGGGCGGAGCCGGGCGCGACGGGAAGGGGAGGCAGCGCAGGCCGGGTTGCAGCCGCCGCCGCCGCCGCCGCCGCCGCCGCCGCGCACTGAGCGCCGCGATGGGGCTGGAGACCGAGAAAGCAGACGTCCAGCTCTTCATGGACGACGATGCCTACAGCCGCCATAGCGGCGTCGACTACGCGGACCTGGATAAGTTCGCGGACTCGGGCTCCGATCGGGATCCCCACCGGCTCAACTCGCATCTGAAGGTGAAGAAGCCTGGGGCGGGCCGTAACCTGGGCCCCGCCAAGGCTTGGGGGCACGGGTGCCCCCTTTACCCCTGCCCGGACCCCAACCCCCACCCTCAACACTGGGTCAGCCCCGCGGGGTCAGAGACCCGGAATTCACAGGCCTTGGGGCCGCCTGTGTAACTTGGAATTCTTAGCCAAATTCTTGTGTGTCCAACCTCACCCTAAGAGAAGGTAGGCGACCCAGCCAGCTCCTTCCTTCTCGCTTCTTCTATCCGAGCACTCCTGGTTCCCGGGGCTGCGGGTTGGGTGACAGTAAGGTGTTCCTGTGTCTTGCAGGTGGGCTTCGAGGATGTGATTGCAGAGCCGGTGTCTACACACTCCTTTGACAAAGTGTGGATTTGCAGCCATGCCCTCTTTGAAATCAGCAAATACGTGATCTACAAGTTCCTGACATTTTTCCTGGCTATCCCCATGGCCTTCGCTGCAGGAATTCTCTTTGCCATCCTCAGCTGTCTGCACATCTGGTGAGAAGGGCACACGGGGTGGACCGACTTTCTGAAACGTAGAAATGTTCTTTGCCACCTGCCCCCTGCACTCCCCTTCTCCCAAGGCCTGCTTGCAAGAAGAACACGCATCAGCTCGCCACAGTAGCAAGAAATGGGAGCAAGAAATGGGAGGCCTTGAAGGGCAGGTTAGGTTAGGAGTTGAAACAGAAGTAACGTCCCTCTTCCCTTGGGTGTGATTTTCCTTCTGATGTTAATAAGGCCCCGGCTGACTGTGGAGGTGGAGACCTGGAGGCCATGCTTCCTGCCACAGACTGTTCTCTTATAGGACAAGTTAGGACTTGTGCCAGTGGTTCTGGGCTAGGCTCTTAACTTCTATCATCACCATTTATTCAGTCACCACCTGTGCTTGGGCTAAACAGAAGTGATCTCTGAGCAGAATGCCAGTGACAGTATAATTGAACAGGGGTATCAGGCCTGATTAAGAAATGGTATGGAGGGGCTGTCCAATCCTGACAGTAGCAGATGGCAAGAATGTGACCCTGTGTGTGTGCTATTAAGGTGAGGGGCCCCCCAGCAGAAATGAATGAAAAGTCAAGCCGCAGGATAATGAAATGAGAAGGCCTCCAAATTACTTTTTCACCTATGAGACAACATAGGGAGTGGCATCAACTTGAAGTACGTATGAAACCTTCTGGGCATTAATAGGCTGTTTTGAGTAACTTTATTCACACTCAAAGTGCATCATAAAACTTTGGAGAACAGTTTAAGCATTAAAAATTTTTAAAGGAAAATGTTACATTGTTTTAAAAGATATCCACCTTGTCTTGAGAGGGAAAGAACATTCTGATCATCCCCTGTATTGCAACAGTTGTCAAGATTGTGCTTTAGGGCAGTCCTGGCAAAATGTATAATCCTCAATGCCTCCATGTCTTTCTTAGTCACTTCTTATGGTATTGCCACACCCTAACACATGTTGTGTTCATTGTTAGAAGTTACAGAATTATTCTCAATTCCCCTTTACCTTATAAATCAATTCAATTTCTTTTAGTTACTTAGCTAGTTAGCTCAACCCGATAAATTTATTGAGTGCTTAGTTTGTGCTGGGCACTGGGCCAAGGATGAGTAAGATGTAGAATCTGCCTTCAGTTTATTCAGCATATCAGGGTAGCAGGCTAGGTACAGAAGTAGATGGTGAGGAAAACTCTGCTAAATCTATTATGGAAGAGGGAGGCACTAGGAAGCCTTCATAGAGAAAAAGGAATCTAAAAAATCTCATAAAGGATAAATAAAAATTCTGGGTGCCTGTGTGGCTCAGTTGGTTAAGTGACCAACTGTTGATTTCAGCTCAGGCCATGATCTCAGGGTCAAGAGATCAAACCTTGCATCAGCCTTGGCACTCAGCATAGAGTCTGCTTGAGGATTCTTTCTCTACCTCTTCTTTTGTCCTTTCCCCTGCTCATAGGCTGTCTCTCAAAAATAAATAAATAAATCTTAAAAAAAAAAAAAGATAAAAATTCAAATAAGTAAAGGACAACACCAATTTAATTTGGTCACTAAAGATGGAAACAGCTAAAATATATTGAAAGTGTCAATAGACTGTTGGAGGAATGAAAATCTTTGCCTTTATACATAAGCAAATTCACTAAGGCCAGATGTATAGTTTGCTTATAATCTGACATTATTAGCACATGGATTTTTTTAAAAGAGGCACAAGCCAGCATATAAAATTTTGGATTCCTAATTAACCAAAACCAATCATGTAACCTCTTTCAAAAGTGTGAAGAACTGAGTGACCACATAACATGTTGTGAAATGTTGGCTATTAAGCTATTTGGAAATACAGAGTGCTGCATTTATAATCAACAAAGCTGGGCTTCCTAAAGCACTGGCTTAGGAATTAAAGACATAATGGTTTTCATTTACTAAATGGTGGAAAGATACAAGTATAGCTACAATTACCCAATGATGCTTCTCTTAACCTGGGTCGCCTGAAAACAGATGATGTTTTTTGTGTGCAGTGCTTCCAATGGTGAATCATCAAACCATTTCTTTTTCAGACACATAAAATGTATTATTTAACCTCAGCTTGTTTTTCGGATTACATTCATGTGGGTCATTAATGTTTAACAGTCATCCATTCATCATCAGGCAGCTGTGATTGCAAGTAAAGGAGTTACTTCAAACAAAAAAATGCTCAAAAGTTAGTGTGTATCTTGATAAAATAGATTTATCATTAATGGATTACATTCCCTTGACATGATAAGACCAGATCAAGGAGAGGCCCTGTAAAAATAAAAAACCTATTTGAGTAAACCTTTCTTCCCCATTGTTTCACTTCCCCTTCTTTCTTTTTTTTTTCCCTTTTTGCAGGAAGTAGGGGTTGTTATTACCAGGAGTTTGAGAACCAAAGTATGAAACTATGCAGTAATAGATATTCAACCCACATCACATCATTACAATGGATCTGATTTTAGATTCCTTAAACAAACAAACAAACAACAACAAAACATTCAGAACTCAGTCTGGTGTTATTGGATCCTAGGTCAGAAGTACAGGTCGGTGGATTGTTTTGCTACCATGCCACATTCAGACTGAGATAACCACCATTTGGCAACAGCAGATTATTGGCCATAAGGGGATCATATCAAAGAAATGTGTCTGGAGTACCCTTACCTTTTGTGTTTGCTGGGATGCAATTCAAATAGATAGTCCAACTTAACAGAAATACAGTAGTAGCAATTTCACTTCTAGAAGAAATAGCAAATTGCTATATGACAATGCAACCTATATGACACTAGTTAATACAAAGCTAAGTAAAAGTCTCTGTCCCAAGGGCTTTGTGCAACGGAGGGATGTATAATCTTACAAATTATAAGATTTCTTTAAGAAGTGTTTAGATCCGGCGCTGGGGGCTAAGTGGGTTAAGTGCCTGCCTTCAGCTCAGGTCATGATCCAGGAATCCCTGGACCAAGTTCTGCATCAGGCTCCCTGCTCAGCGGGGAGTCTGCTTCCCCACCTTGTGCTCCCATTCTCTCTCCTTTTCTCTCGCCCTTTCTCTCTCTCTCTCTCAAATAAATATATAAAACCTTAAAAAAAAAAAAAAAAAGAAGAAGCATTTGAGTCATGGATCCTCTGACCCACAGTGAGAGAACAACAACTTAAAGAAAATGAGTTTACCAGTTGACCACATCCTATCAACTGAACTTTCACATGTAAGCATCCACACTTAGCTGCACTGGAAAGTCCACATTTGTCCTGTGCTTCATTCCCTTTTAGGATATAGAAATCTAAGAAATTATGAGAAAGAAAATGTCTCAACCTATGGAAGAGTGGAAAGTATATTATATTCTCAGTGAAGTAGATTTGGTTAGGAAGCTTTCTGATTTAAACTTTAGTCTTAGAGTATATCAGTTTGAGATCATTTTCTTTATACTATATATTCTGACTTCAATTGTTCTACTTATAAATGATGATATCATATATACATTTTAATGACAGCATCATATAGACATTTCAAGGGTGCAAAGTAAGTGTTAGCCTTATAGCCAATCTTACGAACTCCGGTTCTACTTTCATTTGTAGTGATATGCCCAAGGCCACATATCAAGTGAGAAACATAATGTGATAAGAAATCAGAAGCTGTCATCATTCGGGTTTCTATTCAGCTATTTAGCTTTGAAACACCTAGTAATTAATTTTCTTTAAAAATTTCTTTTAAGTCTTTAGTACTTGGAACAAAATATGAGATAAATATAAATGTGTACACAGTCCCTATGAATATTCAGTATTTTGAAAATATCTCAATCAATCAGACAGTTACCTGATCTTCCACTTCCCTTAGCTAAGTACAACAGACCGTTATTTAAGTCACATTTTAATAACAAACCAAGAAAATCAACCTTACTTCTTGTGCCCATCCAGATAATAATAAAAATCCCTTTGAGGCTACCAACAATTCCTGAGAATTCAAAGATACTTCTGTGCTCAAATAGCACTACTACAACAGAGAGCATTATACAGAGGATTATACAGAAAATTAATCAGGCTGAGGATATAAAGATTTGCAGTTATCTTACAAAAAGACAAAAGGAAAAAATAATTTCAGGATAGTCTAGGTTGTTTTGTTTTGTCTAGGAGTTCTGACATAATTCAGGGTTCTTTTAACTCTACCACATAGCTCTTTTCAGTGTATGTAATTACCATGAGAGATTAGTAATATTAAGCATGAAAATGCTAAATTCACTTCCCCCCAAACCTTTAATAAAGGTCAAGATTGTCCTCACTTAAACAGCTTCCACTCTAGGGGCATCTGGGTGGCTCAGTTGATTAAGCGTCTGCCTTCAGTTCTGCTTATGATCTCAGGGTCCTGGGATCAAGCCCTGCATGGGGCTCCCTGCTCACTGGGAGTCTGCTTTACCCTCTCCCTCTGCCCCTCCCCCTGCTCATGCTCTGAAATAAAATCTGTAAAAGGGAGGGGGGCTTTTATGCAAGTAGGAAAGACAGAAATATAGCCCTATATTTATGATACCCCTTGGTAAATTTAAGGGTTAAGAAATTTAGTATTATAGCACAAAAAAGGAGTGTCCAACCCAGCCTGGCCCAAGGGGTGGGGAAGTGGAATGAGGCAACAGGAAAAGGCTACCATCAAGTAGAACTCCAGGGAATTATGAAGAATTAAGCAGGTTAATGTTTAGGGGCAGAGATCAGGTAGATCCATTTACCGTTTTATTTTTTTGTTTTACTGTTTCAGATAGCATGCCATCTATAGAGAGAATACTGGTGTTATCTATATGCCTGGTTATTTTTTTAAGCAACATATCTCTGTGCATCTTATCACTATGTGGGTCACTATTTGTTTCAGATGTTCAGATTTAGGTGAATTAGGCCATTATTATATCTTTTCCTGCATGTACAAGAGTCAATGGCCTTACTTGGCTATACCAATAATCCTTACACAAATCTCTTCCTCCATTCTAGGATTATAATGCCTTTTGTAAAGACCTGCCTAATGGTCCTGCCTTCAGTGCAGACAATATGGAAGACTATAACAGATGTTGTCATTGCCCCATTGTGTACAAGTGTAGGACGCAGCTTCTCTTCTATCAGCTTGCAACTGAGTCACGACTAAACACTTGGACCCCAGGTCTGGAGATTTGGATACTGTAATACTTCTTGACTGTCATAATGTAAAAGCACTACTGTTCTGTTCTAAGCGTTCCCACCTGTTCTAATTAAGAAAATTTTTAATATTGGGCAACCACATGTAGAAATGTTTATTGGCAGATCTTTTCAAATAATGCTTTTCTAATTAATAGTCAAGGGTTTAATATATAACTTTAGAGCCAGAATTATACAGTAGGTTGGCGACACTTAATTTTAAAGGCAGACAGTTTTTACTTTAGTACAAAAGTATACATTTTATAATGATGAATTTATAAAGATCAAGAGACATTTCTCAAACACTTTAATTTTTTGCACAACTGCCCGTAAAAATATGGAATTTCTTATTTTTTTTTACTCTGAAAGTAATACTTTTAAAATTACCTTTGCAGATAAAGTCATGGGAATACTTACAGAAAAAATATACAAAGACCCTAGAAATTATAGTAACAAAAGCATGCAGTGGTGATAGGAGCTATGAAATATAATAGGACAAATAAATGTGAAAATAGATTCATGAACATGTGTACCTTTAAATAAGATATTGTTAACCTACAGATCTATTTAATAAGATGTTTCATTTTACTGTATATTTTGTACTTAATGTAAATTTTGCTCTAATCAGATTACTTTTAAGTACTTTTATTGTATTTGTTACCTTTTTGAACTAATATATAGAATGAGTAAATGTCTCTTTCACGGGGAACTTCATTGGTGAGATTGTACTGTCTTGATAATGTAAGCATATATATCTTGTTTGGGAATAGAATGTAAAAGAGCAATATACAAGGCTTTTCTAACTTTTCCAGGCAAAATCCTGAAATGGTTTATGACTGAACTTTACCTGGCTGTGACCTTAAAAAGAATTCAAATCTAATTGGTATTTCATCTGGGAGATGCTTTTCTCTCTTATAGTTAGAAATTAAACTTGCATTCTGCATTCCTGTTAATGTCTCACTTTACCTTCAAGTAATACTGGTGCTAATTAATAACATTTTACATAAAGGCTATTTCTGACACTCAAGTACTATTTCAACTACAGTGATTCATGGAGATACACTTATAGGAAAGTTGTCAATTTGTTGGGCCCATGCTACTTAGCTACATATATATATGTAAGAGACTAACAGATACAGACTTTCATGATGTCATCTGATATGGGATTTGTTATACAGTATAAAATTATTCTTATCACTTTTGAGTTGTAGAGTCCTATTTCAATGTTATGAGTCACTGTTATTTTAAAAATCTCATTATTCCAAAATGATAGGCATATACGAAAGATGTCTATGATGTAAGTGGTTACTAAAATTTACATATCTTAAGTGCGTAAATGCTCAAATTTTAAGAATTATTATCAGAACCTGATTTAACATTCCTTTGAGTATCTATCTTCGTAGATGAAGGATGATTTAACTGGAATATTATTGGGGGCCAAAGTAAACAAATGATTAAATTATGAAACTCCTATCAGTTTGAAGATAACTACAGAAGAGATTTCAAAATTGCCACTAGGACACTGTAGCATTCTTAGAAAAGATTCTCATGATCATTACCTTAAAACATTACCACTCATTTGACTACATAGATTTTATTATGTTACTTAAAAAGATCAATCTCATTACTTTACAGCTATACTATAAACTATACAACTGTCCCGTTGTATTTAAGGTGTTTTTTAAAATATGTGGATATGCTGATTGACAAAAGTATTTGATTAATAAAATATGCATTTAAATAAGTTATAAGTTTAAATAAATCATATCTTTTCAAATAGCTGTTGATAAGTTTTAAAGCCAAAATATATAGCAAACCTTTTAACTTTTAACAAGTGAGACGTATGATTTCCTTATTTCTGAACTGCATTGATTATTCACCAAAATGAATTTTTATTGAGATTTACCATTAACTATTTTATTTCAAAGACTGAAATTTTGTACCAAGTGGATCCAGGTTTCATTTGCAAATATGTTGGTTCTTTTATTTGGGGGTGGGACAAATAGATGATGAGTATCTATAATAAACTTTCTAAAAACCCATAAACTGTGCTCATTGTTTTTATTACATTAGATATGATATTGATCAATAAAGAACCTTTTTAAACCTTGCTAAAAACCCATAAGAGAAAAAAATACATGAGTTACTGCTCATTCAGGGATGTACTTATGAAAAATTATGGGATTGGTAATTTAATTATTTCTTTTCCCAGCACATAAACAGGTTCCCTGTAAATTTTTCTATCATTTGATGAATAGTATACACAATGAATTGCTCAGAAGCCCATCATACTTCATCTTCCTCATGAAATGAAAGTCTCTTACTGATTCTAAATAAACTGATGTTTCTGTTTTCAATTTTTTAAATAAGAAAGTAAAACAATATAAATCAAATGTACTTGGATACTGGTACCACGAAGCCTGACTAGAGTCCAAAATTATTTTTGGAAAGTGAGTATGTGATGAAAAGTTGCTGATTTTGGCACGGATTTTCCCATCAGCTAATCTGGAAAAATGAACAGCCCCTAATAATAAAGCAGGTGTTTGGCTTTCTAAAATGCTTTTTATAGTTTTGAAGAACTTAAAAATCTCCTCTTTTCAAATAGTCATCTACATCCCATTGATTTACTTAGATGTCTTTCCTGGGAAGCTGTTAGAGTGCAGTGAAAAGGGCCCTGCCCTCCTGATTAGGCATCTGGATTCCAGTCTCAGATCTGTCATTACTGTGTCACCTGCAAGGGGTTTAATCTCAGGGTCTCAGTTTTCTTACCCCTTTAATGAAAGAATTGAACTAAAGGATCTCAGGAGCTTGCCATTTAATTGCTTTCTATGACTTCAGTAAGATGAAGACTTGCCTATATATATGCAAGCCAGTCTAGCTGTTCAGACCAAGAATTTTCTAAAAATCACAAACTTTCTATCAATTAGAGGGCCTATGTGCTATAAAGATAATAATGAATGCATTTACTTTTCAATCTTCAGCTGATTGTGAAAATGAGTGATGTGGCTTTGATTCTCCATGACGGGGACTTCAAGGTCTTTAACAATTCTGATTCTTTATTGTTGTTACATTTTCTCTGAAAATAATGTTATTCTATCTTTTTAATTAATTAAAATATATTTTATTTGAAGGTATTTCTACCAAAATCACTGTTGTAAGATTGTTGCCATTTTCATCTTTTGCCTAGCTAGTTGCCACAGCCTCCTAAGGGGCCTCACTTCCAACCTTCAAAGATCTCCAATCCATCTTCCTTTTCAAAAAATAGAGTGATCTTATCAAAACTCTCCTGACATTCTCCTGCATAAAATGATCAATTGTATGTGATTGCCCTTAGACCAAAATCTAAACTCTTGAGCTATGGATACAAGATATTCACTCTCAATCCATTGCTGTCTTCAGCCAGTGTCTATTCTAGCCCTCACTGAAGTGCCATTCTGCTCTTGTGTGCCCCACCCTCTCCTCTGTTCCCATGCCAACATCCCTCTGGGAGGCCTGCCCCACCCCCACTTCTAAAACTCCTCCACATCAAGTACCTCTTCTTGTCTTCAGATAAAATCTTGTGCACACCCCTGTTACCACTTCCCACATGGTAAAACCAACCCTGTTAAACCCCTCTAGACTACTAAATGGTCTTTGAGAACCAAAGACATCATCTTTGTTTCCTAAGATTCTGAAATGGTGCCCAGCAGTCAGTGAGCTCAATCAGTATTTTCTGAATGAATGACAATGTGACTAAATAATTGAAGAAAACTAGGAATGACTGCAGAGCTGAGATGGGAATCACATTTCAACTTCATGATTTTCTTTATTTTCAAGAGATGTTTGAAATGTACTGATTCTAGTAAGATTTCCTTTCTCACCATTTTCTCACTCATGAATCATCAAGTTGGGAAAACAAAAATGTATGTAAAACATATTAGGTGTATTTCATCCTTTGGGATAATGGTTGTCTTTACTCTCAATTCTCTTACCTAAATGAAATGTATTTTCGCATCTCAGGGGTAGGAAATACCAGGACTTAAAAGCTCATCTGGAAACATATTTTCTGGTATGTTTAAAATATTGCTATTTCTTTTACTATCATATTTTCCATTTTGAAATCTATAATACGAAAAGATTGTTTTATGGAGTTTTACATTGTCGAAAACACAATCCCTACTTCGTCTCATTTGAATCCCAGGACAAATTAAATAGCATAGTAGAGAAATCATATAAAATAGTGGCTTAGTTTCTTTAGCTTGCAGCTTTGTCATTTTAGAATGTTTATTTAAGATAACAAGAGCTTAAAGAATGTTAAAAAAAAAAAAAAGCTACACATTAAGAAACCAAAAAAAAAAAAAATGTAGGTAGTGAAAAATTACCACCACTAATGCAATTTATCATAAACCAGGATTTGGTATATTTCTTTCCTTCAAGGTATATCTATGTGTATGGGGAAGGACAAGAGAAAGAATTAAAGGAGGAGGAAGCAGAAGATAAAGATATACTAGATATTCAGGCAATAATTTTTAGGAATAAAAACAATTTAGGTTCCCATAATTTAATCATTCCAGTTTCCTCTCCCTGTTCACCCCCAAAGGGAAAAATGAGCAAAGACCCTTTGTTATATTTTTAAGACATTTTTGTATCTCCTCCTCAGCCTTTTTCTTTGGACTATATCTGAAATACCAACAATGAAACCTTATACTTGGATGTTTGTTTAAGTAAAAGATGCCCTTGGGTGGGGTAACATTTCAATCATGAGCAGTCATCCATTACTTTATGTGAATGAAGGACCTGAGAAGGGGATACTGAAAACTACATAAGGGACCTGAAAGTGAGGACCTTAACCTGAGTTCCAAATGAGAGTACCAAAGAGGAAGTTGGGACAGAAAAAGGGAAAATAGGAGCCTCCTCCAAAGACAATGATCCTCACCCATCACAGCTCTGCTTTTGGACATTCCTGCCCCCAAACCTCTAGTGAAGGGGACAATGGAAAATGAACAGGGATAAAGGAAGTTGAAGTTATCTACAGACTTCTCTTTTTTCCATAAAAAAGTGTTACTTATGTCTTATTGGAGGAAAAGGGTCCTGGAAGGGGGCATGAGGGCTCTGCTACCACCATGTGCCCTAAAGACAATGCTGAAAAGCAAAAGTTGAAGTAAAAATGGAACTATAATTTCTGACTATCTGTCTCTATCCCACCTTGCCTCTCTGTGCTGTTGATTGTTGCCATGTGTCTGTAGCAAAGAAAGAAGACCATGCAGCAGTCAGAGAAATCAGAGGACACCACTTCAACAATTATCCGAAAATAGGACAGAGACACCTATCAGCCTGCACGTGTACGGTTAGGTCACTCAGCTTGGCTGCACGGCTGGAGAAGTGGTTTTTGCCATTATAGGAAAAGGTAGGGGTGGAAAATGATGAGAGAAAGGAAGAGACATGACTCAGAGTGGGAAACAGCACGTAAGCAAGGGCAAATATTTCTCCTAGACATAAATGCATCAGGAAAAGACTGGAGCAAAAGGTCATCTGTGGAGCATTCTTTTCTTTCCCAGCCTCCCAGTAGCTTGTCATCCAGCACCTGCCAGTAACAAAAGGGAAGGGAAGGGCAGTAAGCAGGACCTGCTTCTCTAGCTGAATGGCATACCGGTTCCAACCAGCTGCTGGCTCAGCTAACTGGGACAGTGAAACAAGAAGTCCTTTGGAAAGCTGCAGGGATAAACACACAATTTCCCAGTGAGGCAAGTAGCGAGGATTAACATACTTCTTATACTGAGGGGGAAATTAGTTGGACTCCTTCATGCATAATATCAGCAGGAAAATTCTGATCTCTGGTACAAAACCTAACACTGACATTTGGTGAACATTTATTACCTGTTAGGCATTTATTTAATCTCCATGATAACCCTATGACATGTGTTCTATCATTATCCCCATTTTTCAGAAGAGTAAACTGATGCCCTGCAGTTGAGGGATTTTCCCAAGATCACAATGGGAATCAGGATTTGAACCAAGAGAACCTGACACCAGAGCCTAGGCTCTTAATCACTATAGAGGTGATTTGCTATTTCTAGCATGTGTGCACAGCTATTGTAATGATTTGTTCTCCCTTCCAGACAATTTCATTCGTCATTCAGTCATGCCACATTCCTGCCCTGAGAAGCTGGAGAAGCTACTCCGATCAATGGAGTCAGTTCCAAGTACTCAGTGGTTAGAGCTCCCCTCAAGTTAGTAACTGAGTTCCCTGTACCCTCCTCACTCTGTCCCCTTCTGATCCCTAAGCCCTCCCTGAGCCTCATACCCTACTCTCCCGAGCACACTCTTTCCTTACCTTTATGATCTGTGCTCTAGGCCCTATACTCTAGTTCAGGGCAGAAAAATATTTTTCAAATACCATTATTCCTATCTGTTGTAAATTTTATAAAATTTCACTATCTTTAACATAGACATCCTTAACATATATCAAAAACATGATGATATTTATCTTCAGTACTTGACAGCTTGACATATAAAATATTAATATTTATAGTAATAACTTCTATTGATACTAAGCATGTATTTTTCTAAACAGAGGCCATATTTTGTATCTTTCTCACTTGGTGGGACATTTCTTGTCAGTTTGTACATCTTTTAATATGTTATCCAGTCTGATTAACAATTGTTTAATCTTGGAAATCCCAGGGAAAACCATATCTAGATTTTTCTTTCTCTTATAAGGTAATTTGCTCATGATAACTTTTTCTTTTTTTTAATATTTTATTTATTTATTTGAGAGAGAGAGATAGCAAGAGGGAGAATACAAGTGTGGGGGGGGTGGCAGGTAGGGGAGAAGTAGGCTCCCTGCTGAGCAGGGCACCCAACTGGGACTTGATCCCAGGACCCTGGGATCATGACCTGAGCTGAAAGTAGATGCTTAATGACTGAGCCACCCAGGCGCCCTGCTCATGATAAGTTTTCAAAAGCAGAAAAACTGGATTGAAGTATGCAATCATATTAATGATTAATGGTGTTTGTATATTGTCATACTGCTTTTCAATGGGCTTATACAATTTAAAATTGCAATCACAGTGTGTGACGGCATTTCTATGTTAGTAAAAAGTTATACATATATTTGTAATTTTTACTAAGGTATTAGGTGTTATTGTAGAACAACATTATAGTATTTCATTTTATACATATAAAAATGTAATAAACATTTTTATAGTGATAACCACTATTGTTATCCCCATACTCATTTCTCCTCCCAATTCTTCACCCACATCTAAAATAGTAATGCTATCTGTGCTTTGCAATAGTAATAATAATAATGCTAGACCCTATCATAGGGCTCGGACTTTCTATTTCCCAGTGTTGGCCCAGTGTTGGGCTAGGACTGATCCATCCATTCTCTTCCTTTCTTCTTTCTCCTGCTCCCCTTTTGCAGTCCAATGAACTGAACACTTTAGATGGCTGTGTAGGGTAAAGTATTACAAAGTTTTCTTTTGAGACAAAGAAAAACTAAATACCCACAAAATATAATCTTGATGTCTTCAGAACTCTGTCTTAGATGATCTAACAAAGTTTAATATTCTTTCTGATTAAAACTTTGTAAACTACAATGCACCCAAGTAAAGAAGTTACCAAATGGACATGCCTGCAATGACAAATACTTTTATATACATATTTTCTCACAAAGTGATAGCCACAAACTAATCAATATTAAAATAGGGACCAATATTGAAAATGAGATGTTGCAGCACTGGAATATATAAAATGAAGCATAAGATAAACCAAACCCTCCTCTCCAGTTTAGATATGACCTACTTGAGGCTGTCGCAGGAATAGTCCACATTATTTGGGGTTAAATAATATAAGCAAAATGAAAATCTCCACTGAGTATTTAGCATACTCAATCAATTTCTTTTTTTTTTAAGATTTTATTTATTTATTCGACAGAGAGAGAGAGAGATCACAAGTAGGCAGAGAGAGAGAGGAGGAAGCAGGCTCCCTGCTCAGCAGAGAGCCCCATGTGGGACTCGATCCCAGGACCCTGAGATCATGACCTGAGCTGAAGGCAGCGGCTTAACCCACTGAGCCACCCAGGCGCTGTACTCAATCAATTTCATGGTCTCCTTGTACCAGGGCCATGCAGGGGGTAGAAGGGGGATGAAAGGGGCATAACCAAAGCACTGGAAATAAAACACCAAAATTTCATTTTTTACTGTGTGGAAGAAACAGGTGAGCAATCAACTGAATTATTTATATACATTTTATTTAGATGAGAGGAAGAATCCTATCATAATTAAAAATTTGAAATAGACGAAATAGACCCCTAAAAAAAAAAAAAGAGCCAGTTTTGGTATTATTTATTCTAAAGATGATTGAAGGGCCATGTGAAACATGAAAGATTTTGTACAAAGAAACGATTTTATTAAAACTATTCTTTTTTTCTGAGACGGAGAAGGTCTAAGTGGAATTCTCTTACGTGAAAATTTCATTAGAGTAAATACACACAATAAGATTGTGATCATAAATATATTCAAACAAAAGGAAACGACAAAAAGGAGATTATAGAATATTTTTCCTTGAAGAACTTTGGGAATGATAAGCATTAATCTATCTGGGACAGATTAAATGCAGGCAGGTTCTATGCTGCATATTGAACTAAGGATTCATTTAAAGGTTTTCATGATTTTATAATACTTAGAGTTGAAGAAATATTCAGAATTGTAAAGGAAAATTTCCCCAGCCTTAAAATCTGCAGTGAAGTCTGCCCAGCATGAAACACTACATGGTGCAAGATGGGTTTTGGCTACTTTAAGCAGTCCCTAAAAAAACTGCTCTGTGTTCTTAATAGTTAACAAGCCAGTGGTGTCTCAAATCTTGCTACAGACCAATACTTTTTTGGGTGTGGCTAACGGGATAGTTTAATATAGCTCAGGACCTTTCATACCAAAAAAAAAAAAAAAAAAAAAAAAAAAAAAAAAACCTTGGCAGCTTCCCAGTTTGTAATTCTTGATTTCACATTCCAAGAAGCCTTCAGTTTATAGAAATGAAAAGAACTGCCAGTTCCCTGCAAGCAACTTGGCCAACTTAGCCTGTAGGATTCCCCCTTAAATGATGGTTCCTTCACTTTGTTTACAAATATTTCCTTAATAGTATGTTTGTTACTTCCTCTTGTGGAGTTGGGATTCCCTGTTAAGTCATCCAGGCTTCAGTTCTACTGCTCTTCCTATCATGTAAAGGATCTTTTTGCATGTAATTATATGTGGGGTGGGGGAGGGGGTCTTCATTTATAGTTCTTATATTGGGAAGTAGTATTCGCTGGCATAACTCCTGACTATGAAAATGCTTCAGAAAATGTGCATTCTCAAGTTTCCCCTAGATCACAGCTTCTTAAAGTATAATGTGCATACCAATAACCTAGAGCTCTTGTTAAAGAGCAGATTTGGATTCAGTAAATCAGGCACTGGACCTGAAATTCTGAATTCTAACAAGCTCTCTGGTGATGCTGATGCTGTAGCTCCCTGGACCGCACTTTGAGTAATAAGGCCCTAGTAAAGCTTGAATAGGACATGGAGAGAGATGGCAATGAAGCAGCTGCAGACAGAGAAAAGATGAAACTGACAGATATATTTGTTTGGTCCCATGAAAGGATTCTACCATCTGTCTCATAACCATAATTGGTGATACATGCTTTTAAAACACATTCACATCTCCTCTGATGCAAACTGAATTGATTGAAGGCAAAACCAGGAGTGCAGAATTAAGCCCATCCTCTAGTATCTACAAAAGCTGATGTGGCAATCATCAAATGATTATAAGAAAGCAGAGCTCTCTATAAAGACAAAATCACTTAATAAATTATCAGTATGAACTTACATATATTTTTGAAGAGTGAAGACTAAGCATCATGGCCTTAAAGGGAGTGGTTGTAGAGATAAATTTCTCCAGGTAAAAGCAACTCCTGGTAAATAGTTTATTTACTAGGGAAAGGGCCAAAAGGAAAAGAGAGTTTCCTTTGTTATATAATGGAGCTCTGACTTAAAGCCAGGCTGGTCCGTTACAAAACAAAGAGCTTTTGTAGAGGACTCCTCCCAAATATTTACATTAAGTTAAGAAAAAGGTGGAAGTCTGTATCTCCTCGTAATTTTTGCTGATATTCAGCGGATAATGTTATTTTATTCTTTATCATTTCATTATAGTTAAAATGGAATTTTAAAATTAATTATTTGTTAAGGTGAAAGATGTGATGTTCTAATATGCTGTGTTTTTTTTTCCTAATATCCTGTTAAAACACTCTGCTGGTAAAAAAAAAAAAATCATTCTACTAGCATATTATAAAATGGTAAATATTGCAGATATGTTACATTACATTATATCATACATATGACATTTTGTTGCCCTATTAGGTTTTCTAAGAGTTAGTCATAGTTTGAATAAGACTTACGGAGTTTTCATAGTTCTAAATGTAGTCATAATTTTGTTTTGCTTGGGTAGGAGAAAATGCAGTCATTGTCCACATGTCTATTCTACTTCTCTCAATAAGAAAGATGTGATGTAGTAATCTGGTTCTGAAAATTGCTATGCCCAAGACTTATATTAAATATTTTCAAACTTGGATTAGATAAGACTGTAATTATAACTTCTATTATTGATATAAATTTATCTAGATGATAAAATGAGCCAAACATTTATTTACCTCTCATTTCATGCTTTCTGATTGCACTATCCCTGGGTTATATTATTATGTGGCTCTAAGTTTATTTTAGACTCAGATTTTCTCTATTAAAGAACGCTAGACCAGGGGCTCCTGGATGGGTTAAAGCATCTGACTCTTGATTTCATCTCAGGTCATGATCACAGGGTATGAGATCATGAGATCCAGCTCACCACTGTGCACCCCTCTCAGCTAGGAGTTTGCTTGGGATTCTGTCTCTGTCTTGGGATTCTCTCTCTTTCTGGGCAGGAAAGGAAGGAAGGAAGCAAGGAAGGAAGGAATAAAGGAAGGAAAAGAGAGAGAAAGGAGAGAAGGAAAGAAACCAAATCTACAAATAAATAAATAAAGATGGACCAGTTATTTTGTTAGGGCTATTATAATCTAGTTATTAAAATAATCAAGGTAGGTAGATAACCCAATTTCATAGTAGCTAGTTTGATTTCTTATGTCATCATAATGAGATGATAAATTAAACCTGGAATTTTGCAAGGATCTAAGCACAAATTAAAAAGAACTCAATGTGATTTGTGTTTGCTTCTCGTTGAGCATTTGCTCAATATTTAAGTTTATATAAGATGACAAACCAGACTGTTTTTATAGTTTTTCTTTTAATATAATATGTAAAAGACAGTATCTCAAAGAAAAATTTTATAGGTAAAAAAAAATGTAAAGCCATAAGTTTCGAGCGCCTGCTTTTAGAGACAATATTTTGCTACATTTTCAAAGAAAGCCACAACTTTCATCAGAACAACAATAATAGTAATCCAGAACAATAATCCAGAATAATAATAATGGAGATGACAATGATAAGATAATGGCCTAATGTTTTGAAAGTAAGATAAATTGTCAACTGTTTGGAAAATCACATTCTGCTTTAAAGCAAGAGAGTGCATCTTTTTTTATATGCATTTTTTTAAGGATTTTATTTCTTTTTTTTGTCAGAGAGAGAGAGGGAGAATAAGAGGAGGAATTGCAGGCAGAGGAAGAAGCAGGCACAGGGAGAAGCAGGCTCCTATCTGAGCAAGAATTTCTCCAAGGAAGACTCAATCCCAGGACCCAGGGATCATGACCTGAGCAGAAGGCAAATGCTTAACCACTTAACCACTTAACTGACTGAGCCACCCAGGCATCCCAAGAAAGTGCATCCATCTTATCACCTGTCTAGACCCCTCTTGCTGAAGTCCTCTGTCAAGGATCATATGTGAGAATCTTCATACAGAAGTTGGCATTTAAGATTAAGAGATTTTTTTGTTACCAACTATTTAATGGGAAGATTTTAAATATACTATATAAAGCTTTATGAGAATTAAATAAAAGATAGCAAAAGATTATATCTAACAAACTAGGTTAAAACACAGAAAACTGAAACCAAGAACCAGTCTAACAACTAATGCATTTAATGTATATTTGGGAACTTCACATCTTCCTGTATTCACACTCTGCCCTGGTCTCATCATTGATGAAATTCACTCCGCAACCCTTGACTTTGGCCTAGGTCATGTGACTTGCCTTGGCCCACAGAATGGGGCAGAAGTTAAGTGTGTCATTTCCAGGTCTAGGCTGCCGAGAGCCTATGACATATTTTTTCTCTTCCTTTTTTGTAGCTTCTATTTCTTGTATCATGAAAAGAATCTTCCCCAATAGCTTGCTGGTCCAAGGAAGACAGAGACATGGAACAGAGCCAACACAGACTTGCAGTGAAAAGCAGAGCTGCCCCAGCCATCGTAGCCTACATCAGCCAAGCCCCAGCCCACGTAGTCCATAGAACTGTGTGAACAAATGAGCTACGGAGTTTTGTAGTAGTTTCTTTATGCCAAAATATTATAACAATAACTGATTGATACACCCTAAAATTCAGTTTAAAATGTGCAATGGATAGGGGCACCTGGGTGGCTCAGTGGATTAAGTGGACCTTTGCCTTCGGCTCAGGTCATGATCTCAGGGTCTTGGGATGGAGTCCCACATCACATCGGGCTCTCTGCTCAGCAGGAAGCCTGCTCCCCCCCCCCGCCCCGCCCCGCCTGCCTCTCTGTGTATTTGTGATCTCTGTCAAATAGACAAATAAAATCTTTTTTAAAAAATATGCAATGGATAGATGATGACAAAAGAAGTGTTGGTTCACACCATCTTTCACTTTTAACTAGCTATTGTGATATCACTCAGACATAGCCATAAAGCTTCATCTGCACTGATTTAAGAACATACAACTGTACTTTTACCAAGTTTAGTTAGGACACTGAAAAGAACTGTACTTTTCTACACATGATTTGTATCCAAAATTTTTTCTCAAGAATTAATCTTATTTCAATCATATTAAATAACCAGTCAGATTGCTTTGGTCTTAGTAACAAAATATTTAATAAAAAAATTGTAAAGTAAACTGATATGATAGCTAAAGGCCAGATATATTATTCCACTATCAATATTTTGAGTTATTTAGAAGGATGGAAGCCTTAATGTAAGGCTATCAATGAAATATAAATACTGACAGAAGTTCTCCTATATTTAAAATTTGAATTTAAGGGTTTGTTATCATTCAGAAATACCAGATAGAACTTAAGAAAGATGTTACTGGCAAAACTTGGCAGGATTTGGTTGAAGGGGAAAAAGAAAACTGAATGATGACACTTCTGAAATGTTAACTTCTGTTCTTCTCTAGATGCCCCTGGAGCCCTCCCCTCCCTACCCACCCCCATGCCTAGGGAAGGATCATTACAGGAGAAAAGCAGAGATAAGACTTTTCTTGATTCCAAAAGCCTTGGTGAATGTCCTGGGGGAATTCAAAGCACAGAAAAATTCTTGGGTGATGTATAAGCATGGCTTCCTACACAAGGGAAAAGAAATTGGGGAAATAAGCAAAATGATTTTTGACATATGTGTGTCTTTAGCTGAGGCCCAGATAAATTAAGAGAATCTAATAGCTGAGATATTTGTGCCTCCTGTTTCTGAGTAGGGCTCGTGGAGATGGCAACCCCCTAGAGTATCTCTGTACCATGGCAGGGCATTTCTTCTCTTCTCCAAAGCAGTTTTACCGTGGGTGGATCCGTGCTGCTACGTAAGGCCTGCCCACCCAGATTCAGTAGATATAACTAGAGCCCAAGAAAAAAACAGAAGTAGCAAAAAAGTGCCTCGAGCCTTAAAGGGTATATTAAAGGAACACGAAGGGAAGGAGTAGCAGTGCTCTGAATGGACCAATAACTGAGGATGATGATGTACCTATCAGCAGATCCAAGACGGACAGTCAAGGAAGAGATTCCTCCACAGACCCACCTCGAGATTCCTTGGCAATTCATAAGCCCCTGGAATTTAGGTGCAATCCCGATGACATGGCAGAAACTAGAAATAGACTGACCTGAAGTTTCTGTCACCTGAAAGGGTGGGGTTTGTGAAAGAAATTAAGCTCAGTTACCAAAAGAGAGGAAGTTACACCTCACAAGGCACTTCAGTAATACACGTTTTCCATTTTTAAAAAATCTAAAACAGGGGCACCTGGGTGGTTCAGAGGGTTTAGCCTCTGCCTTCAGCTCAAGTCATGACCTCAGGGTCCTGGGATCAAGCCCTGCATTGGGCTCACTGCTCAGCCGGGAGCCTGCTTCCCTCTGCCCCACTATGCCTGCCTCTCTGCCTACTTGTGATCTCTCTCTGTGTCAAATAAATAAAAATCTTAAAAAAAAAATCTAAAACAAATAAGACAAAATGGTATTATTTGGTCAGGCTTGATAGTGGGAGGTTATTAAACTATTTACTACAACTTGGGGGATTAAACTATTTTACAATAAAAATACTTTAAAATAAATACATTTATTTCAATTCTGAATCTGTAGACTGAAATTTGTCCCTAACCCTAGCATCTGTTATGATTTATCCTTTGTGATTTAAATGCATCACCTCATTAAATGTGTATGGCACCACTATTGGGTAGATGTCAATATGTTTTCCATTTTACAAATAAGCAGAGTGAGGTTAATTTAAAGAAACAATATGAAAAGAATATTTTCTCATCCATTATGATCAGGAAGATTTTTGAATGTAGAAATAGGTGTTTGTTTATTATTTTAAGAAAATAAATAGATGGGGCGCCTGGGTGGCTCAGTTGTTAAGCATCTGCCTTCAGCTCAGGTCATGATCCCAGGGTCCTGGAATCGAGCCCCACATTGGGCTCCCTGCTCAGAGGGGAGCCTGCTTCTCCCTCTCCCACTCCCCTTGCTTGTGTTCCCTCTCTCTCTCTGTCAAATAAATAAAATCTAAAAAAAAAAAAAAGAAAGAAAAAAGAAAATAAACAGAAAAAAAGACATTTAAAATACTCAAGATGGAAAGGCCCACAACAAGGAAGAGTCCAATGTGAGCCTTCAAACCACAAGAGGGATGGAACGGGATCAGATGATGAGGCAGATCTTCATCTAGAAAGCTGTTTCTTTCCATATATAAAATGGAAGTTATAGAACAAGGTAAGGCGGGTGTGGAAAGGCCTGAATGGAATTTAGTGGAAGGTATGTGAGGTGGTGATGCTGAAAAACAGGATAAATATTCAGCTGAACATACAGCTTATAAAAATATTGATATTTATGCATGTAAATAGTCACCCTCTGAAATGTTCCCCCTTCCCCTTCTGAACTTCTCCTAAAGGCCCCTAACGTCCTAGTGAGCCAACAACTAGCCAGCAGGACTCCAAGACATAGCTCCAGAGCTGTGATCCGAGCTGGGAATGACTGCTGGGTAGCTCTGCCTTGCTGGTTATTATTCTTTTTATATCACACCTAGTGATGGCCGCTATTATAATCCAAACTGTAATCACTTTTCTTTTCTTTTCTTTTTTTTTTTTAAAGATTTTATCCATTCATTTGACAGAGAGAGATCATAAGTAGGCAGAGAGGCAGGCAGAGAGAGAGAGGAGGAAGCAGGCTCCCTGCTGAGCAGAGAGCCCGATGCGGGACTCGATCCCAGGACCCTGAGATCATGACCTGAGCTGAAGGCAGCGGCTCAACCCGCTGAGCCACCCAGGCGCCCCCCAAACTGTAATCACTTTTCTGAACTCACTGACAAAATCACATTTGGGCGATCTTGGGCTTCTGAATATTACAAACATTGGAAAGCTGCCTGCTTCTTAAAACCACTGATATCATTGTAAGCAGTCAAACCTTAGACTCCTAATCCTAGAGTGGAAATTAGATGAAGCCAGTTTAGCATAAGAGGATTCTAGGCTGGTGGGGACTGGAGAGGTTGGTGGGGGCAGTTGGTAAGATAAGAGAACACAAAAGGCAACTAACTTCACAATTTTACCATGAGTAGATCCTCGCCAGACTATTTAAGAATCTTATGTCCCAGAAATTGTTAATAGGTCCTCTAGTTATTTATCAACTTTAAAATATTTCGTTACCTGCAAAATTCCTTAAGAACAAATCATTTTTATATATTTAGACATCAATTTCCACATCTCTAATGCAACTATTTAGATGAATGGTATCCCTTTTAGCTCTATATTTTTGTTAACATAAAATGCGTGAGCTGACCTTTAAGGCTGCTTCTTTAAAAAAAAAAAAAAAGGAATGCAAATAAGTTGCCATTTACTCATTTTTTAGTAAATGTTTTGGAGAAATTTATTAACTTGCCTCCAAGCCTAAAGTTATCTGTGGGAGTATCAAAGAAAAAATATATTGCTTTTTATATCATCTGTTCGTTTCAAATCTTATACCCATGCTAACAATGTTCTTCATTTTTATTTCTCATGAAGTTGGAGCCAATAGTTTAATTCAGCTGTTATAACCAGAATACAATCTGTTTCTTTTTGGTTCTAGCTTCTTGTTGAGGCAGGTTAATGAAAACTTTGTGGTTTTTCCTCTCATTAGGAATTCATTTTGGCATTGACAACGGTTCAGTGATCATTATGATTCCCTGTGCTGTGTTGATTTGGCTTCGCCATGGACTTCCCTAGGTTGAGTGCTAGTTAAGCATTCACTCACAGGCCTCCCCAGAAAGTCCATTCCTTGCTGGAATGCAGGACACACACTCTCCCTGTTCCTGTTGACTTTTTTCACAGTCAAGATTACTCATCACAGCTGAAAACTGAATAACAATGGATGGGAAACAGCTTCCACATTTTTCCAGAGACCATAACCACAGCTGCTTTGCAACCAACTTATGAAGGAAGAATTAGATGAAAAGCAACTCTTCAGCAATCCCTTAGAGGTAGACTGGGCACCACACAACACACTGACTCTGACACCACTCTTCCGTAGTATATCATGTTTGTTAAGCCACAATTTGTTCAAAAAATTTAGAAATGGATTTTGGCAGAAATAAAAAATTAAAAACCCAATTTTTAGAAGATCTTTAGTATTCTAGTAATGACTAGCCACCATAATTAATGCCAACACTTGTGACATTTTGCCTGCCATATAATTAAAGCTGATCTTTTTAAAAAATTGTATTGCTCGGGTGCCTGGGTGGCTCAGCGGGTTAAGCCACTGCCTTCGGCTCAGGTCATGATCTCAGGGTCCTGGGATCGAGTCCCGCATCGGGCTCTCTGCTCGGCAGGGAGCCTGCTTCCTCCTCTCTCTCTCTGCCTGCCTCTCTGCCTACTTGTAATCTCTCTCTGTCAAATAAATGAATAAAATCTTTTAAAAAAAATTGTATTGCTCTTTTACTATAAACAATAGCTTGTCCTTTATAGTTCTTTTATATTTTCGTATCTTCTCCCCAACTAGATAATCAACTCCAAGTGTTCCATCCTCTATTCCACCTCTCCTCCCCCTTTTGTGTCCCCACCTCCATGTCAGACTGCCAGTATTTTTTAATGTAATCTATGCCCCTTCATGTATATTCTCATTTTTTTTTTAATTTCAAGTCATAATTTTACTCTTGATTGTATGTGGAACCTTAGGTAAAATGTCCTTTCCGGACAGTGAATTTCTTGACTGATTATATCGCAAATGCAAAATTACTGCTTATTGTTTAATTATCTTGTATTGCTTTATAATAAAAATTCCGAAATTCAGCATCCCCAAATTGAGGAATAGATAAACTATTTTAACTGCAAACAATTTCTTAAACTTCTAATCAATTAGAAAAACCGGGTCTCCTCTAACTCACAGGCGAGTACATTAGAAAAAAACTCGATGACAAACTTGAAGTTCTAATTAAATATTTCTACAACTGTAAATAGTTTACATATTTGTAAATATGACACAACGTGTTGACATGAATTTTCTTTGTTCCAAAAAAGATCAGTAAAATTTAACATTTTCATTTATTTTAAAGCGTTGTGGAGAATTTCAGAATTGGGTGGGAAATGTTAAATTCTACATGTCTGCTTCTTCCAGTTTCCATCCCCATCAACTAGATGTAAAGGAGTGTCACCAAAAGCACACCATACACAGGAACCCACACAAATTCCTTCCCTGTGTTTAAATGTGAAATGCACCTAAAGGTTTTGGGTCATTTTTCCTCCCTTCCTCTGTGAAACTGGAAGATAGCTGTGTCCTGGGCAGCGATGGAACGTGGGCGATGAGAAACGGCTCAGAACAAAGCTGAATTCTTTCTGAAGCTCGGGTGCCCACACGGGGCATCTCTGCTTGAGCGCGGGTCCCTTCACTCCCCACCCCTGTGAGAATGATAACACTTCGAAAACATTCGCTCTCCGCAGGACGCCTCTGAGTGGTTCGTAACTGGGAAAATCTTGCCCCAGGTTTAAAATATTTGCCCAAGCAACTCAGCGCTGGTGAAACGCTTTCTCATTGCTCTTTGCTCCCTGCGGGCGCTCCCCGCCCTCTGCTGCCAGAACCTTGGGGATGTGCCTAGACCCGGCACCGCGCAAGTCCCGGCCAACCGCTGCAGAACAAACCCTTGGAGGACGGCCAGGAGGCTCCCTCCCAGCCACCGCCCCCCGCCAGCGCCTTTTTCTCCCCCTTACAATACAAGATCTTCCTTCCTCAGTTCCCTTAAATAACAGCCCAGGGAAATCTCAGAGCCTTCATCCAGCCACCGGCCAGCATGTCTGGGGGCAAATACGTAGACTCCGAGGTAGGCTTGTGTGGGTACGCGCCGAACCCTGCCGAGCGCAAGGAGTGCCTCCTTCTGCTATCTCCCACTCCAAATATTCCGACTGCTTTCCCTGCCCCAGCCCTCTCTCGACTTCGGAACACTTCTCTCGCGCTGGCATCTCTGCGGAATGGGCCTGGGCAGAGAGGTGAAGAGGAGGCAGGAATGTTTTCTATTTTCCTATTTAGAAAAGGGGCCGGGTGCCCCTAGACTAGAGGGAGGCGGAAAGGAGGGTCGGGTCCTGAAATTAGCACTGAGGACGCATTTCTAGGTGGATCTGGGGTGCTGCTTGCTGCTTTATTTCAGGACTCCCACGGTCCAGCCCGTGCTTGCTGAGAGGCGGCGAGATGGAACGCAGGGTGGGAAGTCATTCACCCGCAATCCTGGGGACAGTCCCCGCGGCTCCCTGCCAGGCTCCTGGACGGGTTGGCTTGGGCGGAGAGCGTCCTGTTTGCACTTTCCAAAGCTCTTGGGCCATCTCAAGAACTCTTCCTGCATCTTGGCGCCTGGTGGGGGTGTTTGGAGAGGGATGGACCTCTCCTCCCCCCAACTACCACCACCCTTTCCAACCACCCCCTCCTGTGCTCGGGCTCCGCCCGGGTGTGGAGACCTCGTTTTCTCAAGCGCGGCCGCGGCTCAGCCACCGGCCGGCAGCCTAAAAGTGACCTGAGGGTGGGTCGAGGGCGCTGTGCAGGTGAGAGATCGTTGTTCTAAGGAGTTTTGGGGGGGGGGGTGACACATGGTTTGCTCCAGAGATGGGAGCTTTCGGCACTGTGACCACCACGGGGGTGGGGAGAGCAATGTAGGGACAAAGAAGGCTGAGAGAGGGTGGGGGACGCGAACAAGTGCGAGGGAGATGTGACCAGAAAGCAATAAAAATGGGGACACTCCGTGGGTCGGGGGCTCAACCTGGATCTGAAAGATAAGCTTGAAGAGCTTATTGAGAGAAGGAATTGGGGCTAGGGGGACAGGAAAAATAAAGCAGGTGAATCATTCGGGGCGAGGAAGGCGTAGCAGCAAGAGTGGTTGGACGGAAGTCAGAGATCGGGTCCCCTCTCCTGCTGGGGTCTCCGCAGGGTACAGTGGGCTGGGTGTGCACCGGGCGGGGGCCTAGGCGGACGCTGCGGGGTTTGCCCTGACCCCTGGCGGCGGGCTGGGGAGACCGGAGCTCCCTGCCTGGTACGGAGGGGTGTGGTGTCCTCTCCTCGATCCTCTTAAAAAGCTTGCGGCGCCAAGGAGTTTACTGTGCGCGGAGCCACCACTGCCGAGGCCGTTAGTTCGATTTTGAAACTCGAGGTTGCCCCGCCACCAGGCTGACTTCTGATCGCTTGTTTTTGTTTTTGTTTTTGAAATTTTCTTCCCATCTCCCCGGTCACCCTCCCCTTCCTGGACGTCTGCCCTGTACAGGGACATCTCTACACTGTTCCCATCCGGGAACAGGGCAACATCTACAAGCCCAACAACAAGGCCATGGCAGAAGAGATGAATGAGAAGCAAGTGTACGACGCGCACACCAAGGAAATCGACCTGGTCAACCGCGACCCCAAGCATCTCAACGACGATGTGGTCAAGGTAAGGGAGGCGGCCAGCGTGTAAAAGCCGCCGCCCCTCCGTGCCCCCTGCCCCAGGGATGCTGTCAGGGTTGGGACATCTCTCTCTGGCAAGCAGTCTGTGTATCCTTTTGTACCTTTGCCACACATACTGTTTTCTCGGCTTGATAATGTGGGAGCTTCCACGGTTGTCAAAAATGTCACATATTCCCTCCCACCTCCTGCTGGTTAGTTCAGGTGGAATTTAGCTAACTTGAGTTTCATATAACTGCACTTTTCTCCTAGCAAATGAACCTCCAGATTTCTGCAACCGATTGACCCGTACTCCTTGGGAGACAGGCAGTTGCCTTGCAGTTCACCCTCTGTGTATTCCCAGGCTTAAAAGCTAGCAAAGGGTGGTGCCCCATTGCACACAAAATTAAAGCAGTAAGGTCATTGTGTAAGGTCTTGTGCTGAGATGAGAAAAGTAATACAGAATGGGCAGGTTCTCCCAGCTCAAATCAAGATAACCCAAAGTTATTTTCTTAAAAATAATAAGGTGGGTAAAATGCTTCAGAGTAAAGACAAAGAGTACATATAACATGTATTTTATATATATATATAAATATAAATATAAATATAAATATAAATATATATATTTATATATATATACAGAGAGAGAGAGAATTTTAACTGGGAAAAAGTGGTACTTGTGCACAACCAAGCTAATTTACACAATCAAAAATAATGCGCACCTCTTGATTTCTCCCATAGACAACTCTAGTTAGGTATATAAAGTTTCTTCTTTAGTGACTGCCTGGGTCAGGCTTCCCTGAGTTAATGGGACACTCAGGTTGGAGTTCTTTTTTATACTTTCAGAATGTGTTTAGTGATTTAAAAATAAATAAATAAATCAATTGAATGAGTTACTGGCCAAACTTAGATTTGAGTCAGTGATCAGTTTTTCATTATCATTATATTATTCAACTTTGACCCTTTTAGCAAATCAAGTTAGAGAAATTTATTGTCTGAACCCATCTGGGTTGGGAAATCATGGGCCTGAGCCATTCTTGGCAGAGGGTTTACTTTGAGGGGTAGGGAGGGCCAAGGAAAATCCTGGCATGGAAGTGTGAAGACCCAGCTCTGTACAACTCCAGAACAGCCAATGGGGCAGATGAGCAATTTCCAGCTACCTAGTCTTCTGTCTGTGGATGGGAGGAGCTATAGTTCAGAGACTGTTCACATTTATGAATAATATATTTCAAAAAGGGAAACAATTTAACCTGTAACTGGAAGGAAAATGTAACTGTCAGAATTGACTCTCTTGGCTTGCTGGTGGAGGAAAAAGGAAAATTGGACCATTAGTGGGTTTTTCTACTAGCTAGATTATGGAATATTTAAAAGCTTCAGCAATAACAGAAGTAGCTTATAAACTGGAAATTAGGGTTACTAGAAACTACTTACTAAAAGTGTTACCTTAAAGTGGGGGGAGGACATTTTTGCTTTTTTCCCTTCTCATGTAGCTATAGACAAGAAGAAGAGATGCCAGGAAAAGAGCCAGATTTCAGAAAGGGCTGGCTTTATTGGAGCCTCCCTGTTGTTCCACTGCAGTGTGAGTGGGGTTCCTGGAGCAAGCAAGCCTCCCAGGATGAGTCAGAGAAGCCAGCAGTGTGGATGTGGGTCTCCACACATAGCATGACTAAGCTGAGAAAGAAAGGCTCCACTGGGAAAAGAGACTTCAACTCAGATGGAAAAAAGGCATAATAGGCTTAAAGGAAATAACAGTTAACAGAATAGCATTTCAAAAAGCAAGTGTGGGGATCCTCATATTAAAAAAAAAAAAAAATTAAAAGGAAGAGTTAGAGCAAGCTCCTCCTGGCCTAAAGAAAACAAACCCCTCCCATTTGCTCCTATGAGCAAAATAAGAGGGAAAAGCCCACCTTGAGAAGAATTTGGTAGACCCACCTGCTCAGATGCCCAGTTGAGAGAGGATTTTAGAGAATGTCACACAGAGGGACACTCAGGCTACAAGTACAAATTCTGCCCAAAGGGTGTCATCTTCCAGTAGCCCAGGAAAAGTGGCCTATACCCTGTGGAGACTCCTATTTTAGAAGTGCTTTTCTTTAAGTCCACGAACAAACATAATGCAGAAACAGGGATGATCCTCTCCATGTTACAAGGCAGTAAATCATAAATTTCTCTAAATTTTACTTTTGACCACATAGACTTTTTTTTCGATTTTTTGGGTTTTGTTTTGTTTTTATAATTTTTTTTATTTTTTTAATAAACATATAATGTATTATTAGCCCCAGGGGTACAGGTCTGTGAATTGCCAGGTTTACACACTTCACAGCACTCACCATAGCACATACCCTCCCCAATGTCCATAACCCCACCACCCTTGCCCTCTCCCCTTCCCACCCCGGCACCCCTCAGTTTGTTTTGTGAGATTAAGAGTCTCTTATGGCTTGTCTCCCTCCCTATCGCATCTTGTTTCATTTATTCTTTTCCTACCCCCCAAACCCCCCATGTTGCATCTCCATTTCCTCATATCAGGGAGATAATATGATAGTTGTCTTTCTTCGATTGACTCATTTCGCTAAGCATAATACCTTCTAGTTCCATCCACGTCGTCACAAATGGCAAGGTTTCATTTCTTTTGATGGCTGCATAGTATTCCATTATATACCTATACCATATCTTCTTTATCCATTGATCTGTTGATGGACAACTAGGTTCTTTCCATAGTTCGACTATTGTGGACATTGCTGCTATAAACATTCCGGTGCATGTGCCCCTTCAGATCACTACATTTGTATCTTTGGGGTAAATACCCAGTAGTGCAACTGCTGGGTCGTAGAGTAGTTCTATTTTCAACTTTTTGAGGAACCTCCATGCTATTTTCCAGAGTGGTTGCACCAGCTTTCATTCCCACCAACAGTGTAGGAGGGTTCCCCTTTCTGCGCATCCTCACCAGCATCTGTCATTTCCTAACTTGTTAATTTTAGCCATTCTGACCCATGTGAGGTGGTATCTCATTGTGGTTTTGATTTGTATTTCCCTGATGCCGACCACATAGACTTCTTAAAATAACAAAAACGCACAAAGTTTTACTGTTAATACATGGTACCTTAAAACTTCATGTGATAATGAAGAAACAGTGGTCAAGTTACCCAATCAGATATGGAAAGTTCTGTTTAAAGGCAAGTAGCTCTGTAAAAGCTGCCTCTGCCAACTCTATAGTCACCAGCCACTTGTGGCTCTTTCCATTTAAATTTCAAGTAATTAACATCAAGTATAATTTAAAATTCAGTTCCTCAGTCAATACTAGCCACATTCTTAACTCTCAATACATGAGGTTACTGGCTCCCAAATTGGACAGCACAGGTATAGATTTCCATCATCATGGAAATTGCTTCTGGACAGTGCCAGACTAGTTCCCTCTGTTTTAAAAAGGCTCTTATACCAAGTTTAGAAAAATAGGTTTGGATGGAGAAGAAATGAAACCCTGATGTACAGTGTGAGGAAAAGCATGGTGTATCTGCACAGTAACCTTTCAGTTTCATAAAACAGCTCCTTAGGGAGGGAAAGACGAATCAGGAAATTAGTCTATACAATTTAGTTCCAATAAAATTGGTTTCTTAATCTTATTAAAGGTTTGCTGTACTATATTACATCCGTGTGGTCATTTATCCCAAAACAGTAGGCTATGAATGCTTTTTAAAATTTCCTCTGATTAAAGTGATCACAACTTCAGACCTTCATCCTTCCTCTGAGATTTCTATGTCTTCTTTTTATGTTCACGTTTTCATTTGTATGTTCACTATGCCCCTATTTGGAATTTCTATATAAATAAAATAGCTTCAAATTTATGAATCTGATAATTATCACCAATTAATTTATTAAACTCAACATATGTTAGACTCCACACTGTGCCACATACTACAAAGGATAATTCCTAAAATAAGTCCTAGCAATCACAAAGATTAGAGTTAGAGAGACAAGATGCATATAGATAAAAAGTTTTTAAAAATACACACACCATATCACAATAGTAAGTCACTGCCAAATGGTAACTAATGGGTTCTTTTTTGCTTTGACTACCAGGAAACATATAGTTAGATTTTAAGTTTCATTAATACAGGTTACTCCTCTCTCCCACTTTTTGTTTTTTATTTTCACTTTCTTTTTTAACTGATATGCTGTTTTATGTGGTCTCTACTGTAAACCTTCTCATCATCATTTTGGAAATAGATCAGATATATACTATAAATAAATCAAAAGTAAGCAGCATTGAGTATTGAATAATACAAAGGTTTTTAAAAAGTGAATGACATTAATTACATTGATCTTGGTAATCAGTAGATGTATATCAGATCATCACATTGTACACTTTGAATACATACAATTATATTTGTCAACTATTCTTCAATAAAGTTTTTTAAAAAGTGAATGGTATTGGGACGCCTGGGTGGCGCAGTTGGTTGGACGACTGCCTTCGGCTCAGGGCGTGATCCTGGAGTCCTGGGATCGAGTCCCACATCAGGCTCCCAGCTCCATGGGGAGTCTGCTTCGCTCTCTGACCTTCTCCTCGCTCATGCTCTCTCTCACTGTCTCTCTCTCTCAAATAAATAAATAAAATCTTTAAAAAATAAATAAATAAAAAGTGAATGGTATTGATATTTAAGTATCAGGGAGACCCTGTGGATGGGGTCAATGTCAGGTATGTCAGGGTAAAGGAAAGAAGATGGATTACAGATAATTTAAAAGAGTAGGGCCTGAGGAGTACAATCTGAGTTGGATCATGAAGGACAAACAGAATGCAAATAGCTGAGAAAAACATAGGAGGGTGTTCTAAACAAGTCAGACATGGAAATGGGAATGTCTCATAGAGGGCATGATGGAAGGTTTAGTAGCCCATTTTGAGTGGGACTAGAGAATCATGTGGCAGAGTGGTAGATCATAAAAATGAACAGACTGATCATGGCCCGATGGCAGAGTACTTTACTTCACCCAGCTCTCATGGTAAATTTGGACTTTATCATCTCAGGAAGACTTGATGTTTGAGTATGGCATGATGACGGTGGGCTTTCTCGAAGATGACTGGTTAAGCTATTGGATGTAATGAAAGATAGTCAGTGTGGTTGAACAGAGAACAGTTAAGATGTAACTGCATCATCGTCTAGACATGAAATGAGAACAGTATGCAGTGGCACTGGGGATAAAATCAGATAGGCATAAGATGACAGATTCTGAGAACTGGAAGAGAACATAATGGTTACCGGCCCAATTTCCAATTCCTTAAGAGAAGCACAAACACTAAAGATGTTTAAAATTTTATCCACGTTTTCAAATGGTTACTGTCCAAAACAGATATTTTAAAATAAGGGAAGAATAGACAAGATTATGTGATTCTTATAGACTGTTGCTATGAGGCGATAAATGACTTGAAGATGATTCTGAGATTAGTCCTGAGAAAAATCAGAACATCTGAGAGAAGGCTTTCGTTGGAAAATAAAAATATACATTTATAACTTTCTATCCAAAAACTTGAATGTAATAATTCTTAAATATGCTCAGACACAAATTTTCTTTAGCAGTCAAAAAAAGTCATAACATGGTAATCAGATTGGTTTTGATTTCAGAATAATGTCCCCATGCCTCCCTAATCCTTTTCAGCTGGAAAGCATTCTAGAGTGATTATTGATTAATCTCAATATAATGGTAATTTCAAATTCTATATTCATTTGATATATTATCAAAGCATAAGATTTAAAAGATCAGATTGTCTCAGAGCACTCAGCACCCTGTTAATATTATCTTCTGTTAGAATTGGTACTGGTTTTGTTTGTTTATTTGTTTAGGAGATAGCTCCACACGATGGTGATTGATATTCTGCCACATATGAGATCATGCACGCAATTCAGAATCTCCAGCTTGTAAAGGAGTGTTATGGTCATTTTTGTTGGGAAATTATTCTCACATCACTGAGCGATACTAAATGGGGGATATTATTCATTCTTAAGCAGCTGAAAACACTTTCAAGTTCAGCCAACAATGATATATATTTTAAATGACTATTAAAAGAAAGTCTTTTTCTCTTCTCCATATCCCATTATCAAAAAATAACTTGTTTTTAGCCAAATAAAATTTCATAATTATTTAAGACCAGATAGACCAAATATCTTTGAATTATGGAAAAGCTCAAGATGTGGCTTATTCTTCCAATTAATAGCAGTGCTGGCTACATTTTAAAAGGGCTTAAAGTAAGAACAGCTGCAATAGTAAGCAGCATCTGGAAAGTCCAGTAATTTGAAGAACCACCTGCTTTATGTGTCCTGTCCACTCAAGTCCATAAAATAATAGACATTTTCATATTTTGAATGAAACTGCTTTTTAGTTTGCCCTACTTTTCAACATAAGATTTCTATGACGAAATGCCCACAAAGAATTAGTCCCTACAAGAATGGGGCTGTGTGCACTGACCTATGGGGTGCTGGGCCCTTTCATGATCCTTCTGACTTGGTTTGTGTGGGGAAAGGGCAAGGCTGCTGTTTTCATACAAAGACGGTTTATGCCAAGAAACACACACCGTTTCTTCTTCCATACTGTGGACCTTGTATATTATCTCCTTTATAGTACCCTAAGGCCATGGAGAAAAAGATTTGCCTACTATACTTCTTTTAAAAGAAATTCCTAAAAAAAAAAAAAAAAAAACCCTCAGCCCCTAGACAAATGCCTGACATATATCCTGATAGAGTGGAAAGAGTATTGTGTCAAGATAAGAAAAAATATTTTTGTAACTTTCTTCTCTAAAAGTTGAATGTAATCTTTCTTCTCTAAAAGTTGAATGTAATCATTCTTAAATACACACGCAAAATTCTTCTTCTTTAACAGTCAGGGGAAAACATGTACATAGTAATCAGATCAGTTTTGGTTTCAACATAATGGCCTATTGCTTTCATGATCTCTTTCAACTAGAAAGCATCTAGTCCCGTTAGTGTGGGACCGAGGAAGGAGTAAAGAATGTCAGAGCCAACCGATTTCTTTCCCTCAGTAGTCCCTAAGAATTAGGTTTATAAATAGGATTGAACTTGTTTGGCTAATAAAAGCTAATAAACACCAACCCTAAAAGTATTGGGGGCAAGCTATTTTGTTTCTATGCTTCAATTTCTCTAACTATAAAGAATGAGAGTCATTCTCATATAATAGCATTCCCTCCAAAAGCCATCCTTCTTTCTATAAGTAATTATTATGCACTATGCCAGTGGCTACCATATGGAATTAGATATGAACACTACTCACATAGAGTTTATAGCTATTTCCTTGCCTCTGTTTATATAGTTTCCTTTGTAAACTTTGCTGGAATTCCTTTACCACATTCCACTGTCTGTTAAAATTTTATAAACTTCAGGGCTTAGTTCAAAAAATGACTCATCTATAATGTCTTAAATTCTGAGCCAGTAAACAAGGCATAAGAAAAATAAGGAATATATATATTTTTAAACAATTTGCCTCTGTTCTTATATAATTAAATTATGGAAAATATTTATGTTCTTTCATATTTCCTCTTCTTGTATTGGCTCTCAACTTCTAATATTCATATTAAAAATTTGAAATTTTTAGCTCTTTAAAAACCCTATAGCCTCTTTACAAACCTAAGAGTGTTTTCAAATATAGCTAGGCATCAGAATCACCAGAGGAATTTTTGAAAACACAGGTGCTTGAACTTACTATAGATCTATTAAATTAGAATATCTAGGGCTAGAGTCTAAGGATCTGTATTTTTCAAAGTTCCCTATATAATTACATTGTGAAGTCAGGTTTAGAAAGGTGGTTTAAAGACATACACTCTGGATGAGTCTATCCTAAGACAATAGGGAACTATTCAGAAACACTACATAATTCTAGATGTTCTCCCTGCCAGAAGAATATTTGAAGGTCAGGCCAGTTTAAACCCTGCCAGAGAGTTTTGAAACACCACGAAGGGCTCCCAGATCAACTTTGCTCAGTGGTTCTCCATCTCTTGAGGCCACTTAGGCTTATGGACAACCATAAGCTTAGCATTGTAGGGTCACCTAGGAGTGGGGTAGCCATATGCTCTAGGTTGTTGCATACAGACAATTTAGTACTGATCAACCCTGAGTAACTATTAATAGTGCCCCTTCCATATTTAGAAGTGTCCTAGCTTGGAAGAAAAATTATAAGGTCACAGATGGATTAGTAATGGCCTATAGCCGATTCCTATAACCTGGAATACATTCGAAACCCCAACACACACTAATTTTTAGCAAAATGGGCAAAATTTTCTTTTTTTTTTTTAAAGATTTTATTTATTTATCAGAGAGAGAGAGAGAGGGAGAGCGAGCACAGGCAGACAGAATGGCAGGCAGAGGCAGAGGGAGAAGCAGGCTCCCCGCTGAGCAAGAAGCCCGATGCTGGACTCGATCCCAGGACGCCAGGATCATGACCTGAGCCGAAGGCAGCTGCTTAACCAACTGAGCCACCCAGGCATCCCTGGGCAAAATTTTCTTATGCCAGTCATGGCATGCCTTTCTTTCCTCTCTGCTCTCCTGCATGACCCCACTCCTGCCCATCATCACAGCCATCGAGCTGCACTATAACTTGAAGGAGGAGCTCTAATGCCAATCTACTCCACCCTCAAACCTTAGTTTCTTTCCCTGCAACATAGGGTTAATGAAACTGACATACTTCCATCACATTTTTTGTCAGCTCCTCCATCAAAGATTAAAATGTTTAAAATAGTTTTAACCATTTTTTCAGTTAGTCCAGGAAACATAAAATGGCATGCTTTCACATGAACCATTGTTTAGGGCAGGGGAAGTGTTTTTAATTTTGTCTTAAAGGAAATCTGCATGATCCATGTACTTTGCAACTACCAGGGGAACTAATTGGTAGAACAGATTTACACCTGCAAGGAATACCTATTTCCTGCCTTTCATGGGAACTATGTTGATGTTTCAGATATAAAATACATCTTGTTTCCTTTATTGAACCTTGAGAAGATGTCCTCTCATTGGTCATGATTTTATGGCAGGGGAAATACATATTCCTAAGGGCACAACCAAGCTTCCCCTTTAGTCATTATCAGCTGTTTAGTTAATTAAGAGCCAGGCATTTTTAATTTGGGGGAGGCTTAAATAAATTGTGATGCTGTGTGTATGTGCTTAATATTCTATCTTATAGCAATTTAAAAGTGAAGTTTTTAAAAATTGTATTCAATTTTCAATTCCTGAACCCAATAAAGACATTACAGTACCAACGGGCATTGATAGAATCTTATGTAAAAAGATAAATTGTGTCTAGAGATTGCACTGCATCATCTCCTGTTTGTTGCAGGTATCAAACACAATTACATTTTTTCATTTATAATGAGTGACTAGAAAAGATGCTGATATCTGGACACAAGTTGTGAGAATGTAGAAGACTGGGAGAAAAAAGAAACAGAGATAAAGAGAACCACATGGCCCCTTCTCCCTGTCCTGCCACCCACTCTGTGCTGGACTGAGCTTTGCACACATCAACTCCAGGATCCCCACATCCATTTCTTTGTGGGGGTCCCCACAATGCTTCCATGTCTGATGACACAGTGTGGCCAGAGCAAGCAGTTCCCAGATCAGCAGGGCCTCCCATGCCCAGCCAAGGTGTTTGTCCCTTTATAGGCCACAGCATTGCACAGAGGCATTATTAGGCCAGGAAGTCAACTCATGAGATACGGCCTTCACTAATAGAAAGGATCAACTTCAAGCAATGGGGCCAACCAAAAAGTGCTGGAGGTGCAGGCGAGAGTAAATAGGCGATGGGAGGCTTCCTCCAACATTCCTACAGGCTAGCTCCGTGGCACAATTCCTCCTCCAATGACTATGGAAGACTATTATTATCACCATCACCTTCAGTTTGCAGATAAGGAAACTCAGGCTTAGCCATTCACTCAGAATGACAAAGGTAAGAAGTAGTCAGAGTTTCAACCTAGACAGTGAGAGACTAGAATCAGGTTGTCACCCAGGACACTCCAGTGCCTTTCTCTCTCTCTCCAGCAATAGATCATAATCCAAGCAGATGGCAGTATCTGCATAGTGCAGAAAGAGATGGCTGTGTTCTTAGAGTGGGTGGGCAGCATTTGGCAAGGGGGATTCCAGAAGTCCTCTGAATTGGGAATATAGGCTTGTAGCTCTAAGGTCAGTCTCTAGATCCTGGCAGGTATGCTGGGGAACGAGGGGCAAGGACCAATGTGAAGACTAATGTAAAACCTCAGACCTCAAGAAATCTGGATGCTGGGTGAGTTCCCAACAAGCGATGGCGGATCAAGTCTCAAAGAACAGATTTGGGGTACAAAGTGGGGGTGTAGTGTCAGTGATTAGAAGTACAGCACATGCCCAGAACCAGACACGCAGCAATGCCGACTTGTGCTGAAATCTCCTGAGTCTTTAAAGCACCTTGACTGCTAAGGGAAGAGCCTGTATGTGGGGAGGAGCAAGTGTGAGAGAATAAAGCAGGTCCTGACAGGCACTCTGAATTTAACAGCTTCATTTAAAGTTCTCGATTTGCCTGTTTGAATTCCAGATACTTATGCTGTTACAGTAATACATTGTGAAAACAGAAACAATTGAGAAAAACCTGAATTGTATGCTAGTGGGAGAAATGCCTCTTTAATCCTGAAAGTAGTTTCTCTGAGACTTCCTCCCTGGTAATTATGTATTTGTTCTCAAAAACAAATGCCAGAAGTAAGGAACAGTCTTCATAGGGCATTTTACAAGGCACCATTAATCTCTCAGAAGAACAACTGAAATGTTCCATCAATCATGGCTCACTTGTTGGCCTTGTCTATACGATTAGCAGTAATAATAGATAGCTGGAAATGGGTATACCAAAATCTGTCAAGGCAGTGGAATTGCATTCTCTGGATTTCACCCCCAATTATTTTGGTTACGTCAACAGATCTCTTCCTCACTCGACCCTGAGCATCATGCTTTTTAGCAGGGAGAGCAACTGTTTGTCTAAAATACTTAATAACCACCAATTCACCAATTTATTTTGAGTAAACCCCTCCACTACTCTAGTTATAATTATAGAATGATTCTCATTCTCAGATATTATGCTCCCTGAGGAAGGTCATTCAACAAATACTTAGGAAGCACCTGCTCCACACCAAGCACAGAGCATGTCATGAGTCCTACTGCATGAGTGTCCACCTGACACACTACAGCCATCTGCCAGGGCTCACCTGAAACACAGGGGCTTCTGTTAGCCTTTGCTGACCACCCTCTTGGAACTGGTCATCTCTTCACTTCGCTTCCACCACATCTTATTTTTATTCTATTTTTGGCATATATCGAAGCCCTCTGAGTATTCTGCTTCTCTATCTCCATCCCTCTCTCCCCAACTTTCCTTCCTATTGCATGCCTGCCTTCAGGGTAGTACAATGGCACCCTGGTGGCCCCAGGACTATGGCTTCCCTGTACCCATCTCGGGGCTCCACACTGAGTCTGTCATCAGCAAGTGGATATCAAATTGAATCTGCTGAAAAAAATCTGAAATTCTTCTTTAAGTAACTGAATGTCTCCTGTGAGTAAAAAGACAATAGGATTACATTTCTGAATGTCTTTCTTTGCCCCTTTCCCCAATGGCAGCCACATTTTAAACCTTCTAAGAAAAAACATATCCAAATAATGAATAAAGAAATCCAGAAACTTTCACTCTATTTACCAAAGTAAAGAAAAAATATGTTCTGTGTATATATTTATTATTAAGAGTTTTATTTTTATCTGTTTGAGGAAGACACAGATGCATCTCTCCTGAGCCTTCAGTAAACAGGCCATGGCACCTGGATGACCTTCTGGGGCCTGGAGGGTAAGGCTAAACTCCTAAGTATCTGTCAGGCAGGACAAGCAAATTCCCAGAATGCCAAGAGATGCTATTGCAAGTGGTTGGCATTGCCCACTGGGACAGAAATTTGAAGACTGACAAGTGGATCTCAGGCCACATGAGAAATTCCTTACAAAGAGAGGGGTGGAAGGACTCCCTGTCAGACCATATGCCAACGGACAATGGCAAACATCAAAGAAATGACTAAGTCAGCAGACAACCCTGAAGAAAAATCCAAACTTTCCATACCTGAGGGAGACAACAGCTATAAGAAACCCAAGCCTCTTTTTCCTTCTCTTTGGCTTTCTTATTTCTAGATTTCTTAAGTACACAGAGCTCAGAGATTTTACTAGCTGGGAAGGGGTGACCATTAATATCCACCATTCCAACAGCATAGAAATTTCTTTGTACCTCGGAAGTGGTCTTTCATAAATCTCAGAACCCTTCTCAGAAGGAAAAAAAAAAAATAGACAAAACACACAGATGTCTCTAGAAAGGATCGGACATCATTTATTTCATTCTTGATGTCTGTACCAAGTGAAACAAATGCTAGCTCCTTTTCCAAATGTGCTCCTTTCTCTCACCTCTTGTGAGAGAAGGTGGATTTACTGTAACATGTAAAAAGTAAGACTTTTCAATTTGACTCCAAATAGTTTCCCTATCAACAAGCTAAATATAGAAAATTAGGATCATTATTCAGTTCAGAATACATAGGACTAGGAAGTAACCATCAAAAAAGGGTGATGATGTGTGATGAGAATTTTAGGTGTGACTGGTATCTAACATACAGCCAGGACCACAGCCCTAGCACATTCAGTATTTTATCAATGACTGGAATGAATAGGTTAAGAGGACTTACAACTTAAAAATGACACCAATCACAATGACCTTGTTAACATCTGTGATAAAAATAACATCAAAGTGATTTTGACAAATACCAATCACCCACAAAAATAAGATTAAGACCTATATACAAAGTGAGATAATGCAAAATGACTAGAAATAATGAACATAGATATTGAGTAGGAAAAAGTGGGTAAATTTATGAAAAATAAGAAAAATACTAGGAAAAGATTATCATTTTTGTGGGAGCTTGTGATATGGAAAACCAAGATGGTTGGTGAGTATAATGGATCAGCTCATAATACCACAGTCCCCACGGGACAAAGATCTCCAGGGTGATAATCACTATTGTAAATGTGCCCTTAAATGAATTTCCCACGCTCCATTCCCCTTGGGCAATAGGGGATAGAAACTAAGGCTACCAGTTGTTCATAAACATTAAACATCTCAATAATTTAATGATAGTTTAAAGGAAATATAATGGGGGTGGATGGCTCAGTCTGGTTAAGTGTCCGCCTTTGGCTCAGGTCATGACCCAAGGGTCCTGGGATTGAGTCCCACATCAGGTTCCCCACTCAGCAGGGAGTCTCCTTCTCCTTCTACTGTCCCCTGCAGCTTGTGAACTCTTTCTCTCTCTCTCTCAAGTTCTCTCTCTTTCTCTCTCTCAATAAATAAATAAAATCTTTTTAAAAATAAAGGAAATATAAAGGATGGAAACAAAAAGATAATGTAATCAGAAGAAATGTCACCTATAAGATTCTCCGCCTCACTTGCTGTTTGTCAGACTTATTAAGAATGGATTCCTCTTTTGATCTTTTGAGGGAAGTAGTGATGCTACAAAGATCCTAAGGAGGAACAAAAGGAAAGAGATAAGGGATGAAGAGATACCCTCAAGTTTGGCTGAGGAGGGACTGCTTTGTCTGGCAAATCTGTTAGAAGAGCTGAAGGAACATGGAATGACAGTCGTCTTTAGGTGTGCCAGGATATTAAGAGACTTACAAGAAAAATACTGCTTGGACACAATCACCATTCAGGACAAGGGAAAAGGGGGAAGGGCTGTACCCTTCGTTTAAAAAAAAAAAAAAAATATATATATATATATATATATATATATATATATATATATATTAGGTTACCTGGGAGAAAGAATTCTTTCTTTCTTGAGTGGTTAATCCGAGGAATGGTTAAGAGTGGTTAATCCGAGGAATGTATCACAGTTGTTTTAAAATGATTGTGTGTTAAATTCCTTGTCTATGTAACTTCTCAAATCCCTCTACCTCTACAATTACAATTAGGTGTATAATAACACTGACATACAATCAATCTCATAATTAAGCGCTAGCATACGTACAAACACTTTCCTCTATTCCAGGATACCTGGTGTATTTGGAGGCAAAGAGGGGTCAGTATGGCATTGTTTTAAACAGTGGTTGAGAATGCAAGTGGTAAACATCTAAAAATAGAACACCGCAAAATGCATGCATTGTCTGTACCAAAAGGTCAGTATGAAACATTATCTTTATGGCAAGCCTGCCCATCCACTCCCTCCTACACATTGTATATTCATACAATTTCTCAGCTTGTATAAAACCCTATTGTGATTTAAACTCATGAGAGAGAATGGCTTCTGCAAAGGGTGTCTGTTTTGTGACTTTTGACCAGAAGTTCTTTACCCAAGCTGTAGATTATCTGGGGAACATTTTGAAATACTGTTGTGTCTATCCCACCCCTAAAAATTCTAATTGAACTGATCATGATGGGACCCAGGCCTATGTACTGTGCTTTGTTTTGTTTTGTTTCATTTCTGAAAGCTCCCCAGGTGATGCTAATGTAAGAGCTGGAATTGAATCTAATTTAGACGCTCAGTTAGAATTTCTTAATAATAAAAACATGTAGTGTGATAAAACTTTCAGGACCATAAGGGCCACAGTGGGGAAATTATTACTTCTTTAGGTCCTCATTTGGGGAGTCTTGGCATTTAATTGGAATATGATATTTTCTCTCAAATTCCTATTATAAACAAATACTTTCTGGAATTCTACTATAGCAACTGCAAAAGACAGACTCTGTATGTGGGATAAAACTCACGTGATTTATGTAATCCAGCCCTATTGTTTCCCCTTTCTTTTGCTTGTTCTTTCTATTATCCCCAAGAGGAAGATCATCTGGTTGGAGTGTCATCCCTATCCCCCCTTTTTCTACATGGGTTCATGGCTCAGACATACTAAGAATGGAGATAATGACATGCACTAGTTTTTCTCCTAATGGTGCAGAGGCCACAGGAAGCTTCAGTGGACCTAGGGACAGGCAGGTCTCCTTCATTTGTCCAGTGCCTGGCACAGAGAAGAGACCTGAAGTCAATAAGAAGTGCTTTACTGATGCCAATCACTCTTCGGAGCAGATGGGGAAACTGAACCTCAAAAGAAATCTGAATTCTAGGCCTCTTTTGGACATTCAGCTCAAGTGGTAACTTGGGTCTCAGAAAAGTCACTTGGACCAATGGACAGCAGCTTCTTCACCTATAGCAATCAAGAAGTGACTAGATGGTCCCTAAATCGCTTCCATTTCTAAAATTCTGTGATCTGTTTAACCATTATTCATTAAAGAGTAGAATCCTGTAAAGATACACGAAGTCCATTCAGAGAGAATGGTGGAAGATCTCTCATCTATACTAGGTTTACTACCTTCTTCCTAGATTTTACCAATGGTCAATCTCATTCTTAATATTCAGGCTGTGGGATTTAGCTGAGTCTGAAATACTGAGCTATCAACGGATAGCATGCAAATGCAAATATACCACAAATAAATATGAAAGAGATCAAGAGCTGGAGTTCATTTCCCCTTCTCAACTGTGCTCAGAACTGTGTGGTACCTTTTATTGCCCTTGCCTCAAAAATGGGATTTTTGTGTTCCAAGATAGACCAGAAAATCATTTCTAAAGTAGGTTACAAACATTCAGGAATCTTTTTTGTAACCAGTAAATTCCTCTTCGTTCACATAACAGAGTGCATCATTACTTACAACTTTAGTTAGAGCAATGGTCTTAAAAAGGTCTAGCTAAATAAAAAATGCTCAGACTGTCCAAGTGCTGACAGTTGTCAAATTGCCGAGTTCATGTAGCTACATTTCTGAAGATCTTTTAACAGCCTATCTCTGAGGAATTTGATCAGATGACTAAGAACTACAGAGCAGAAGCACTATTACTTTGAGTCAGATTCTCCCATTAGCCAACTATAGTTTATTTCTTTCTGATCCATAAAAAATTTCAAATTTAGGGCCCTGTGTGATTTTAATCCCATCACTTAGCACCCAAGCTGTATGATTCCGAAGATAAACATGAAGTTGTCTGAATTCCTGACCACTTGAACATTCTTCAGGAATTCATCAGCTCCCTAAGCAAAGCTATGTCTGCATCTGTAGGCTTGAACCCAAATTTCACGAGAAGCAAAAGCTAAATTGATTTTATTTCACTGTCATTAGTCACCTTTGATCACTCTTTTATCAAAGCTACTGTGACTGGGTTAGAATAAATTAATGCAATTACTAACCCTTGGACAGGATAAGGCATTCAGAACTTCTTTCCTAAAGGAGATTATATCAGATTATTGCTCTTGTAAATAGAAGAAAGAGAGAAATATAACATAGCAAATACCAGCATTCACTAATTCATTAATTAATGGGGTAAATATTAACTTAGTACTTATTATATTCCAGGGATCTTATAGTCTAGTAACAGAAATAACCTCTCCCCACTCTCTCTCTCTCTCTCACACACAAACACACACACACACACACACAAACCATTAAATAAATGTCAGATATGCTGGATGATAAAAACATCTGGGTGAGAAAAGGCATGGGGACCAGAAAGAAGTCTCCAAAGAAAGAACATTTAGGTTAACACATGACCAATAACTTAGAGTTAGTCAGGTGAAAAGTGATGGAAGGAGTTTTCCAAGCAAAACCAACAGCAGGTGGAAAGGCTGTGAAGCAGGGACGGGCTTGGACCATTGTCCTCAAAGAAAGTATTCAAAATTCCAGTGTACACTCAATGATTACTGATTTGGGAAAGGGCAAGAAAATTAGTTCCTCTTCCTCAACAGTTAAGGTAGTGTACCACAGAAGGATAGCACCTCTCCTTCTTAATGATTCCTGAGGAGCTCGAGTAGCCAGACGCCATCTCCATTTCATTTGCACTGCTCCCTTTTCGGTGACCCATAACCAGCTCATCAACCCTATTCTGGCTCTGTTTCCTTGTTTAACTTTTTCCATCCTCAAAAGGTAGGTGCTTCATAAATATTGAACAAATGGATGAACTCACAAGGCCACAGTACTATAAACCAAAAGGTTCCTGCAATAAATACACAAGCATTCTAGCTTATAAATATTTCCAAAATTCGAGCCCTATCTCATCACATCAATTCTGATTTTCTAGAGCAGTGGTTTTCAACCAGGAATAATTCCCCACCCACCCACTGCTAGGGGACATTTGGCAATGTTTGCAGTTATTTTCAGTTGTCACAGCTTAGGGAGTACTACTCTGGCATCTAATGGGTAGAGGACAGGGATACTGATAATCACTCGACAGTGCACAGGACAGCATGTCTACATTCACCCCAACAACAAAGGATTATCCAGTCCAAAACGCCGACAGTGCTCAGAAAAACCCCATAGTAGAGGTCAGGGGTTGTGTCTTGGGAGCCACATATGGGCTATGATTATCCTTGCTTAGACCTGACAAGAACTCTAGTTTAGATCCTTTTCTTCACTTGCCTAGTAATGTTCAAACCTGCAGAGATTTATTTCATCCATTTTCTATTTGTTTAATAAACAGACTCCAAGCACTGGAGGGAAAAATATTCCAGCAGTGAGGTAAGATGAAAGCTATTAGTAACCCTAGTTTGACTTGACTGAATGGTAGGAAAAAACCTCTGCCATCAGGAAGTGAATTAAAGAAACTGAAAAGAAGTTGAGACTGTTTAAAAAGCTCTGGTTCAAACAAATGTCTATGCAAACCAATGGGTAGTTTGAAAATGGTGAAGACATTTCCGTTTCTTATGTCTTTGTTAGAATGGAAAGAGCTTTTGTTTTCTTTAGTGTAGTAATCATTTATATTTGTCCCATGACACACCCAGAAGTTTAAAAAAATAACAAATTCCCAAGTGTAAACACAGAATTTAGTGAGCAAGTGAGGCTTGCTCACTAAAGTGAGTGAATCCTTATAATTGCCTGTTTGGATAGAATAGGATTTCCATGCATTAACCAATGCAAGATTGTTCTATTAGGAAAGAGAACTTCCAACACTTCCAAGGGCTGAAGTTACTTCTCCTAAAGGATGGCACACACACACATACCGCCCCCAAGGTATTACTCTTCCTGTTCAGTCCTGTTTCAATTTCAAGGCTATCACTAGCCCTTGCATGGCCTATTTTTACGCTGTTCACTGTTGCATGTCATTCATTTGGTGACACTCAACATCAACAACTGCCACTAAATCGATACCAGAAGCCTGGAGATTTAAATAAGGAATCAAAAGATATGCAACCTGCTTTGTACTGAGCTATCTGCAGCTAGGCACCTTTTGTGATCATAAAAATGTGAGGCCACGTGGACTGAAGAGATGGTTCTGGGTTCCTGAAGAAGCCTCAAAACCAGCTGGTTGCAGGTACACTGAAGGTGGCTTTAGATTTCTACTTGGGATCTCAGGTAAAAAAAAAAAGGGTGGACAGCCTACTCAAGGAAATATGAAAATGCTCTGGAACCCGGAAATCATCTCATCATGAAGGATAGTTTTTAGCAATTTTTCAAAAGGATGTATAATCATTTCCTGGAGCTACCTTAGCATGTATCACAAACTGGGTGGCTTAAAACAATAGAACTTTATAGTCTCATAGTTCTGGAGGCTAGATGCCCAAAATTAAGATGTCACCAGGGCCATGCTCCCTCTGAAACCTGTATGGGACTCCTCTTTGTCTCTTAGTTTATGGTGGTTTGCTAGTAATCTTTGGCATTCCTTGGCTTGCAGCTGCATCACCCCAATCATGAGGCCTTCTCCCTGTGTGTCTCCTCATTACCATCTTCTTATAAGGATGCTAACCATATTGGATGAAGGGCTCACCCCATTCCAGTATGATCTCATCCTAGTTACATCCATAAGACCCTGTCTCCAAATACGGTCACATTCTGAAGTACTAGGGATTAAAATTTCAACATATCTTTTTGAAGGGACACAATTCAATGCACAACAGGATGTAAACTAGGAGTATATATCTTTGTTATCAAAAAAGGGAAATTTAACTTAAATTTTCAAACTGTAGTACAAACCCTAGGGTAATTCATACTCTCTCCTAAGAACAAAAGATGGAGAAACCTGTTGGTTACTTTCAAATGAATGAAAAAGAAAAAGAAGGCAAAAAGGAATTAATCTAAAGCAAAGAGAGTCCCATTACTTCATGTTGGTGTCACTTTCTGACAAATCCATGAGCTCAGTCAGCTGGGACATTTTTATCCCAAGGGCCTATTTGGTTGCCGTGTGCCTCATGTTTATAATAAACTCTAGAAGGTTGATGCATTTGATAGAGATGACCTACTCCTTCTTGTTTGCATAATGGCAGAATGCAAAATAAGCACTCACCTGCCTGAAATGATTTCAGTAATGCCAAGAGGTTCTCCTTTTCCAATATATCTCCTCCATTCTCCCAACACTATTACTGAAATCCCTGACATTCCCTCTTCTCCTGGTTGGAGTGGCTGGGCCAGAAGCTCCTGGTGTAGCACTCACCATTGCCCAGGAACTGCCCCAAACATTTTGCATAATTTAAATGTTTTAGTACGTGGAACAATCCTGTGAAGTAAGTACTATTTTACCAGCAATTTACAGATGAGAGACTAAGACTGAGCGGCTTAGTAGCTTATGTGAGATAGCATAGCAGAGTTGAGAGTCAAACCAAGCCCTAGTGCTACCAACCAGAGGACAGTGCTGCCTCTCAAAAGTAGGGGGCAACACAGTAACTAAACTACTATTATGTCCACTCAGAAATGAATGTCAGATTTTTCAGAGCCTCTCACCTAGCATAGAATGAAGCCCAAGGCAGCCTTTGTTTCTCAAAGTCTTCTCCCCAGACTACTTGCATCAAAATGGGTGGGGACGGGGTACAGATATCTGAACCCTACCCTTGAACCACCGATTCAGAATCCAAAGGCCCAAGAATCTGCATTTTAACGAGCATCCCCAGAAACTTCTTGAGTGGACTAATGTTGGATAACCACTGGCCCTACAGAAATGGAGTAAGATATAATGTTCTGGTAAATCCAGGAAAACCAGAGAGAGATGACAAGGTAATGGGGACCTGGTAACCAATGGTCAGCCAAATGACCCAGGGATCCTGGCTAGAGAGGAGCTTGGTTGCTGGGGAATGAGAGTAATGCTGAGCATGGAGGATTGACAGCAGGACAGCCACATCCTCTGACTTGGATCACTTGCTCTGTCCTGGTGAACGTCATTACTTGCTGAGTCAGGAAGGCATGTTCTATCAGTCTGGACGGGAAGCATGGGTGCAGGCAAGAAAGAGCAACCAGAGCGTGTGGATTCAGAAATTCCCATGTGACTCCGTCTGAATGAGCAGGGTTGCATAAACAGAATGAGAATTTTGGTGTGAGGTTAAAGAGATGTAATAGAGGGTGAAGTGAATGATGATCTGAGAGACACAAGTCCTGTATTTGGTCCAGTCATGGATTACAACCTCCCTGAGGTTCAGTCTCCTAGTCTGTAAAATAGGGAAGACAACTCCTGCCTTGCCACTCCTCATACACATACAGGATGTGATGTCAACCCAGTGAGGCATATAGTGTTCCAAAACACTATCGTTATTACAAGGTCTCTGTGAAAGTCTGCTGCCTCAGAATATACAGTTGACCCTGCACCCTTGTGCAGTCAAAAATCCATGTTTAACTTTTGTCTCCCCCAAAACTTAACTACTAAGAGCCTACTGTTGACCAGGAGCTTTACCGATAACACAAGTAGTCGATTAACACATATGTTGATTGTTATATGTATTATGTACTATATTCTTAAAATAAAGTAAGCTAGAGAAAAGACAATGCTATTAAGAAAACCATACGGAAGAGAAAACATATTTACAGTACCGTACTGTATTTATCAGAAAAATCTGTGTATAACTGGGCCCACACAATTCAAACCCATGCTGCTGAAGGTCACCTCTATCTACCACCCTACTACTCTGCCTTTTTCTCCACCTCTTCTTATGCTCCCTCCAGGAAAGTAAACGCAGTCAGCTATATTCATTCTGAACTACAAATTACTCGTAAGCCTCCTTTCCTGCACTGGGAAAACACACACACACACACACACACACACACACACACACACACACACACACACACCAGGAAAACGTAGGGGGAAAAAAACAAGTTTATTCCCTCACCCTGTCCATTCCCCACTGGAGTGTTCTGCTGATCCCCTGCTTCCTTTCTGAGAGTTCATCTCACCCTCCTTTTAGGTCAGGTTTACACAATTGTATTCAGATCACTGAGGGCAAAACCCAACCAAGCAAAAGAGTCCTTTAATCAATATTTTCTAAATCAGCTCTCCTTAAAGGTGAAGACTTCTGAGCTTGAATTGCCCCTTTCTGTGGTGCCCAAGTCACTTAAACAATAACCAACCCTCCACTTCATTTTGATCAGAATGGTCATGGCATTGTAGGGCTTTGGTAAATAAGAACATCATTTTGAATGGGATACAAAAAAAAACAGATAAATAAAAATGCACTTGTGATAGCAGGTAGAGAATTCATAGGAGATAATATGATGGTTAGTGAAATGTTATATATATGCCTATATCCTTCTGATGTACATTTATAGCTCCTTTAAAAAAGTATACTTACTGAAGAAATATTTATTTCTAATTAATGTGTGCATAGTACTATTAGGTATCATGGAAGATACCAAGATGGGTGCCACAGACCCAGACCTCCCTTAAGTCCTAGTCTGATCCAGTCATTTATAGTAAAGTGACCTCTTCTTAGTGGGAAAATGAAAGACAATTTTCCATTCTTATTATGAAGATAACCTAGAACGTTACAAGTTTATAAAGAGAAGTAGATGCATGAAGTTGGGCACTCTAAATGTGAAGTATCATTATTCTGAGGCTTCTGTAATGTTTGGAAGACAGAAAGAGGAAGGTCAGTCTAAAGGAAGAGACTCAAGGGTCCCAGCTAGAGGCCCAGGTCAGAGATGACAGATTTCCTCTGAATTCCTCCCCTTGTACCCCAACCCTCTCCTCTCACTCAGAGAGGTAGATAAATACCCCAATTTTATCCTCTTCCAGCTTGAAACCCGCATTAGTAATACAGACATCTATCTCCCCTCCTCCCCCAGGAAGCAAACCTGTGTTCTTATGCAAGGTGAAGTTGCCTAGTACCTCCCACCCCAAGGCAGCCCAAATCACCTCAGTGTTCCCGCTCCAGGTTTACATTTTTCTTAGGGCTACATAAGGATCCTCTGGGAATCCAAGTAATTGCAGGCATTCGCACAATCCAGGCCTCCTCTTTTTAGTTGGTGCTGCAAGAACACTGCAGTCTTTTCCCTCAGTGGTGCTAATTTGGCCCAGTAAACACATGGGTATTGGCCCTTGCCCCTGAGAAAGCACACTGACATTAGGGAAAAGTTCTTGTGCTCTGGTAACATTTAATTGTGCTAGTTCTCAACCCTCTCTACGCCCACACATTCATGCACATTTATTCTGTTGACTTCAAAAGCTACTCAACATGTTGGAAATATGTGTGAGAACAGTGAAGGGAGCTTGCAATTAGTCTAAACCTTCTTTCAGGATGACTGGGTTTAGTACATATGTGAACATTTTAGAAGTACATATTTGATATTTTTAAATATACTTTTGTTTATACTGGGTTTAGAATTGAAAATAAATCAGGATTTCTATTGCCAGTTAGTGTGTTTTCATAATAAATAAGTCATTCATCCTTGTCCAATAATACATATTTAATAGGTTTAAATTAGGAAAAGCTTTTCAGAGGGAATTTCCATTCATTATCCACCAACATCCAGATGCCATCCAGCATATGAGGAGCTTCCAGAGAGAAGCAGGAAGCAAACCAGGGCCTCAAGGCATGGAGGGAAAAGAGTAGCATGGACAAAAAGGAGTTCTTACTAGATCCAAAGGTGCAGGCATAACTCTGATTTAGTCTTTTGCATGAGAAAAGAGGAGAAATCTTGTTAAAAATACAGATTCAGGGCACCTGGGTGGCTCAGTGGGTTAAAGCCTCTGCCTTCAGCTCAGGTCATGATCCCAGGGTCCTGGGATCAAGCCCCGCATCAGGCTCTCTGCTCAGCAGGGAGCCTGCCTCCTCTTCTCTCTCTGCCTGCCTCTCTGTCTACTTGTGATCTCTGTCTGTCAAATAAATAAATAAAATATTTTTAAAAAGTAAAAATAAAAATACAGATTCCCCAGATCCTGTCCCAGAGAATCTGATCTGAGAATAAAATGGGGCTGAGTTTTGCATTTTAACAAGCACCCTCCCCAGCTGATTCCTTTGCCACATGGTCCATTCTGAGAACCCCTAGGAACTGGGACCCCTGTGCTAGTTCACTCATAAGTATTAAGTGTAAGAGTCCATAATTGGTGATGGGCCTTCTATATGGAGCTGGCTCTTAGTCTTTGGTAATATTATAAATCCAAGCCACTTTAAGGTAAATGAATGATTGCACCATAAGTAGCCTAAAACTTTTCTAACATTCTGTTTGACGTGAATTGAAGAAAGTTGAAAATGCTCTTTACTTTTCATATATTTCTGAATTTTGCCCCAAGACTGAAGTCTAGGATATTTATTTGTTGTTGTTGTTGTTTATATAAATTCAATGAATTAACATCTAATGTATTCTTAGTTTTCAAGGTAGAGGTCAGTGATTCATCAGTCTTATATAATACTCAGTGCTCATTACATCACATTCCCTCCTTAATGTCCATCACCCAGTCACCCCATCCCATCACCTACCTCCCCTCCAGCAACCTTCAGTTTGTTTCCTATGATTAAGAGTCTCTTATAGTTTGTCTCCCTCCCTGATTTCATCTTATTTTATTTTTCCCTCCCTTTTCCTATGATCTTGTTTCATTTCTCAAATTCCACATGTGAGATCATAATTGTCTTTCTCTGATTGATTTGTTTCACTTAGCATAACACCCTCTAGTTCCATCCATGTCATTGCAAATGGCAATATTTCATCCTTTTGATGGATGAGTAATATTCCTTTATATACACAACACACCACTTCTTTATCCATTCATCTGTTGATGGACATCTGGGCTCTTTCCTTAGTTTGACTATTGTGGACATTGCTGCTATAAAGTTGGAGTGCACATGCCCCTTCAGATCACTATATTTGTATCTTTGGAGTAAATACCCAGTAGTACAATTGCTGGGTCATAGGGTTGCTCTATTTTCAACTTTTGGAGGAAACTCCATATTGTTTTCCAGAGTGGCTGCATCAGCTTGCATTCCCACCAATTGTATAAGAGGGTTCCACTTTCTCGACATTTTTACCAACATCTGTCATCTGACTGGTGTGAGATAGTATCTCATGGTGATTTTGATTTGTATTTCCCTGATGCTGAGTGATGTTGAGCATTTTTTCATGTGTCTGTTGGCCGTTTGTACGTCTTCTCTGGAGAAATGTCAGTTCATGTCTTCTGACCATTTCTTGATTGGATTATTTGTTCTTTGGGTGTTGAGTTTGATAAGTTCTTTATAGATTTTGGATACTAGCCCTTTATCTGATAAGACATCTGCAAATGTCTTCTCCCATTCTTTTGGTTGTCTTTTGGTTTTGTCAACTGTTTCCTTTGCTGTGAGAAATGAAGTCCCAATAGTTCATTTTTGTTTTTGTTTCCCTTGTCTTTGGAGACATGTCCAACAAGAAGTTGTTGTGGCTGAGGTCACAAAGTTTGCTGGCTGTGTTCTCCTCTAGGATTTTGATGGATTCCTGTCTCACACTGAGGTTTTCATCCATTTTGAGTCTATTTTTGTGTATGATGTAAGGAAATGGTCCAGTTTCATTTTTCTGCATGTGGATGTCCAATTTTCCCAACACCATTTGTTGAAGAAACTATCTTTTTTTCCATTGGATATTCTTTCCTGCTTTGTCAAAGATTACTTGACCATAGATTTGAGGGTCCTATTATGGGTTCTCTATTCTATTCTACTGATCTATGTGTCTGTTTTTGTGCAGTCCTGAGGATTATAGTTTTGTAATAGAGATTGATCAGGATATTTATATACATTCACTGTATATAATTTTCTATAAGCATGAGAATTGAATTATCTAACAGAGAAGAGAAATGAAATAGAACACAAGAAAAAAATACCTTGAAAAATACCTTGAAAAAATACCTTTTTTCAATACCTTGAAAAAAAAAAGAAAATAAGAAATGATAATCAAAATAAAGGTGGTTTGTTTGGGGATTGTTTTAATTATTCCTGGTGGCATTAACAAATCACCCCAAAATTCAGTGTCCTGTAACAACAAACGTTTATTATCTTGTGGTATGTCAGAATTCCAAGTGTGGCTTAGTTTAGTAATTCTGGCTCAGGGCCTCTCAAGGCTGCAACCAAGGTATCAGAGCTAGAATCACTTCAAGACTCAACCGGGAAAGGACCTACTTCTAAGCACACTCACATGGCTGGTAGCAGAATTCAGTTCCTCGCAAGCTGTTGGACTATGGGCCTCAATTTCTCAATGATTGTTGGCCAGTGCCCCCCGTAGCAGGGTAAGCAAACGTGAGAGTAAGAAAGGAAGCAAGGCAGATGCCACACTCTTTTGTAACTTAATTTTGGAAGTGACATCCCATCACTCTTGCCATGTTTTATTATTTAGAACCACATCTCTAACTCCAGCCCACAGTGAAAGGGAATATATTACATGGGGCAAGAATACCAGGAAATAGGGGAGAAGGAATCACTGGGAGCCATCTTAGATGTTACTTATCACAAATATGTTTGTCTCTTTCATAGTTAATTTATCATCCTAGTTATGCTTTACTAAAATTAAATGTTAATGTAAAGCAAACATTTTGTGATACAGGTTAGGAGCATATTCTGGGAATAGAGTCTACTAGTGCTAAACAGATACATTGAGGTTAGAAATTGAACTCAGATCTCTAAATGTGGAGATATACAACTACTATGTCAACCAACAGAAAAGACTACTAGTTACTATATCACTTAGGAATGTTTTCTGCTATAGGTAACTGAAAATTTGAATAGCTGTGGCTTAAAAATAAGTGTATATATGTGTTACCCAAGAAGCCCAGAGATGGCCAGCTACTGGCATTGTTTTTATAGTTTGACAATGGCAAAAGCAATATCTTTTATATTCTTGGCCTTTAAAACATGCATGTCACCTCCTTGTCACATGATGACTTCCCTACATCAAGGCAATATATAATTTAAGCAGGATAAAAGGGAAAAGGGCTACATCAAGCACCTCTGTCTCTTTTCATAAGGAAGATAAAGTTTTCCTGGAAGTCCCACCCAGCCGACTTCCATTTAGGGAGAACTGAGCCACATGTCTTCCTTAAACAAATCTCTTGCCAAGGAGACTAACACTATCCTAGCAAGTCTAAACCAACCTAACTTATCTGTGAGATCAAAGGATTATTTCCATTACCTGAATAAATCAGGATTCTGTGGACGTTGGGCAGACAACACATAAGGTTTCAGTAAACACCTTGTATATTGTTAGTTATGTGTTCTATATATCTAATACTTTCACAATTTCTACTAAGAGTCTAAAAAGATATTTCCACATATAAACAGAATATTCAAGCTTCATATTCTTTGAGATTCTAAATGTACTTTAAATTTTCTACTTCAGAAATAAAACGTCCAGATTTTAGGAAAAAAAAATGACCCTGAAAACAAACAAACAACAACAAAAAAAAAAACAAACAAAAAAATGACACTGTATTTTATTAATACTGTGCACATATAAAAAATGTTTTAAATATGGTTATGGCATACTTTTAACAAGATGAAACCTTAGATTTATTACCTTAGTAAAGTATTATCAAAACACAGGACAGATTGCTTTTCTTGATGTCTGTGGCTAGATTTTTGTTGATTTATGTTTCTGAAATTATAGCATCATAAGTCAATGCTGCATAAAGGAATTTAATGTCATTTATAAAAATCTAGTAATATAAACTGTTGATTCCTTATAAAGCATCTATTAAGACATAGAAATATCACTGAAACATGTTCATGCCTTTGATCTTGAGGTCTGCATAAGGATTCTTGCCAGAAGGGCAACTTGTTCCATGGATTACAGAACAGAAAATCAATTCTTGCAGATGCAGGTCAACCTCCCCTGAGGCATCTTATTTTAAGAAAATAAATGACACCTGCATCTCTTGGTTTTTGTGTTTGTTTTAAATCAAATCTCTAATTCCTCTTCTGCTCCAAATCTAAGTGAGCAGATAAAGTTCCTGTCTAGGTAAGACATACTCATTAAGGAGTAAGAGGAATAAGTTCCTGAAGAAATGGGACTCCAGAGTGATAGTTTTAATGAGGGATAAATCAGCCAATGATGGATGTGAACAATGAACACACTGGGGATTGTCAGAGAGAGGCACCATCACTTACTCAGCAATAGCCCTATGGGACCTCTTGAGAGCAAGATGATGTTCAAGTTCCAGTGTAAACCTCTCTGTCTTTTGCAGCAGCTACAGCAGCTAGACTGACAGGGGATGTGTAGCAGACAGGAGCAAAAGAGCCCAGTAGAGTTCCTAAGCCTGTATTCTAATCCTGTGTCTGCCATACCTGGGAAGGTACCCTTAGATCCAGTCATCTGACAACCTTGGCCAATAATTTCTAAGGATTTCTTTAGCTTTAAACATCTAAGAAAATGCTGAATCAACTGTGCTTTAGGTGATGGAGAATTCTGACCTAATGCTATATGGAATGACTGATTATCTAGCAGAACTCTGTTGAGTTCAGTGCATTACCGATACATATCAAAATATGAAATGAAGATTTTTTTTAGAATATCCCTTCCTGTTTTCTTCACCCCAGGTAGATATTCAGAAATGTTCACGTTCATACTATAAAAAGGACATTTCTTCTAACTTCAAGTAGAAATAACCTTCAAGTCAATGCCTTTGAAGGTAATGAGAGACTTACAGGAGACCTGAAGATATGATTGGGGTAAATGGAGAAGGGATATGGTAAGAAAGATAGAAGTTCCTAAAGATACAGTGTTGAGCACAGAGCTAGACCTAGGCCTGGGAATCAAGAAGTTAGAGTTCTAATTTCAGCTTTTCCACTGGTTCATTTGGGACCTTGAGAATGTCTGGCCCATTTTAAACCTTCTGTGCCTCAGTTTCCTTATCTGCCAGTTAGAGTGAGAGTTCTTGGCTGAGTGCCCAGGGTTGTGAGAACACACTGTGCAGAGCCAAGAAAATACAATCAGTACCAAAAATCCAAAACATCCTAATTACTAGATGTCCTAACTTAAAATGGAAACCCTATCAACAGTAATTCCTTTAATAATCAAAATGGGAATGTTTTAGGAAACATATCTATGTGGGTCAAAATTAAGCAAGTATGACTATTATAGGGGCTTATAACCCCAGGTATACAAAAAAAAAATGAGCTCACACTTCAGGTTGAACAAGTTTCAGCTTTGCCACTTAACATTTGTATAACCTTGAGCAATTTTTTAACTTCAAACACCACCCTCATCTATAAAATAGAAATAATGTCATGCATCTCAGAGAATTGTGGTGAAAATTGTTACAGATGGAAATTAGTTCTTTTGAGCCATTGGTGCTTTGTGGTTGATAGTTTCTATTAAAATTCTCAATTAAAAAGCTTAGTCATCCACAGCAAGGAATTTTTAATGCTACTATTTATTGAGCATTTACTATATTGCAATGCTCTATACCCATGTTAAGCACTTTATATAAATTATGTCCTATACTCTTCATAAAAACCTACTACTATTAGTGTTACAGAAATGGAAGTAGAAAGTAAGCTTTATTTCTGGTTCCAATGTGTTTCCTTTACATGCCTTACTTTCTTTTGCTCAGCTGCATCTAATGGGCTATACTTTTAGTAATCTCTAGCCATCTTAAATTTTCAGGACTAAAACAGCAACCAACTAACTGAATATATTTATGTAACATGTTATTTTCATCATGTTTTGTCCACCCCTAGAGACCTGCTCTAAATTTACTTGAAGGCAGTTAAGAATTTCCAATATGTTCGTTGAAAAAATGCATTTATAGTTATGCTTAAAAAAATAAAGTTGTTATCAAGAAATCTCACCCACATTCATATGTCCACAGATCTTCATTAAGGACCAAATTGTATGTATGATATACATAACCTCATTGCAACATTGTCCTTAGAGACCATGTTTTGAGAATTCTTACTGTTACAAGAAAAGTAAAATTCAGCAAATTCTTTTTTGTTAATATGGTTTTTAATTCTGAAATAGTAAAATTGTCTTGGAGAAAATTTGAAAAATATTTTTCTAAAGTGATGTGGTATTGAAGAAAGAGTCAGTATCTTTCAGACCAGATTCAAAACTCAAATCCACCTCTTATCTATCTGGACAATTTATTAACATTGCTGAATCTTGAATTTTTCCTGTAAAGTGGGAACAATCTATGAAGAGGTGATGTGAGTTAAATGAGAACAGTGTCTGATCATAATAGCAAGTCAACAAATGTTAGTAACTATCCCTCCCTAGGAAATGCATCTCAAGGCAGGCATAATTCATGTTCTGCTTTGTAAAGAGGTAGGAATACCCTAACTCCAATAATGTGCTCCCTGCCCTCCTTTGATAGTAGACTACCTTTATTTTTTAATAAAAGTGAGGTACCCTCTCCCATTGCGCACTCTGAATGTTCCCATTAAAGGGCATTCATGGACCATGACTGCTCTTCTTTTGTCTGCTCCAGTGTATTACTTTTGGCTTCACCAAATATTTTTACAAAATAAGGTCATCTTTAAAAAAAAAAACAAACACTATTGGGTATCTTGAAATTGGATGAAGAAAAACCACAGGCTTTTATTCTTAATAGCTTTGGGAAAATACAGTGTCAGTACAAAACCCCATAGTGGACAATTAAGTAAAGTGCACAGAAATACCATTAAAGGATTGATCTGACTTGCCACATATTTCATGCAACCTTTTAAAACACACAAGTAAATATTTTTCTCTGAGTCTAGATCTAAATAGGCAAAGAAAAGAGTTGGAATGACAATAAATCTGTTTAAAAAATGAAGTTAATTATGTAAATAAAGCATATGTAAATAAAATTACAATCATCATGCAAATGAAACATAATAACAGAAATACCATTTTTTACATATTACCTTATTAAGGCATTGGACAATAGATCAAGAAACAGAATGTTCTAGAAAATAAACTTTTAATTATTAGTAAGCATCATGTACTTTTTCCAAAAGAGGTTTTATTGTGTTGAATCAAAGGTGGCATTCTGGCACTGAGAAGCTCCACAGGCACCCAAGACCTCATCCCCTAATCCTGAGCTTGCCTGGATTCCTGATGATGTTGGCAGTCATCAACTTGTCTGGATTTGAAACTACATTATATCCCTTCATATAGCTGCCTTTGCCAAGCAGATGAGCTGGCTCTGTCCTACTGTTCTATTGGTAATTTTTTTAATCCTGTGCTTCTGTTGAGATTGTATAAATCCTTCTAGAGAGATAAAAGCTCCTGCGAATTCATTGTTTAGGGAGCAGGTACTGCGGAAGAGAATGCTCTAGGGAAATGTGTCAAGTTTGCATTCTGGTCCCATCATTGCTGTTTACTTCCTGTTAGCAAGTCATCTTCACCTCTCTGAACTTCTGTATCTTCTTTTGTAAAGGGATAACAACCCACCTTCTCAGATTGGTTTGAAACCCCAGATCATATAGAGACAATGCATGGAGAAGCACTTGGTTACTGTTAACTGCTTTGTACTGCAAATTCATTTATTTGATTACTTCCTTATGGCCACCCAAAGGGACTACTACAGGATTCACTGGTGTGGACCACTGATACTTGTATCTGTCTTTATTCAAAACTTTATTCTGTTCATTTAATTCAAAAATGAAGCTCTCCTTTAACATGTTTTTTACTGCCTTCCTTTCTAACTTTCTTCTTGCTGTTAATGTCACCTCAGCTTTCCTTAGCTAGCAAATCAGAATCTCAAAGCTCATCTTTGAGCTCATCTCTCTCTAATCTTGAAGTAACCAAATCCTGTGGGGTCTTCCTTTAACATCCCTGAAATTCATTCTTTCATTTTCTTTTTCCTGGCCACAATTCCAGTTTGGGCCCGGCACCAAACCTGGGATATAACAACAGTCTCTTTGCCTTGAGTTTCTTTTCTCCAGCCTATACACTGCTGTCAAATTCATCTTGATAAATGACCACATTGAGTGTGGCTGCATTCCCCCACTCTACTATCTTCAATAGACCTTCCACTGTATGCAAAATAAAATTGAGACTGGCTTCAATCAGTCTTACTAGCTGTGCCCACACAAGTCTCGCTGCCTGTGAGACTCACTGAATCACCCTTCCTTGTTCCTGGGATCTTGCTCACACCATTTTCAAAGTACCCTCTTTCTTCTTCTCCAAATCATACCCCATTTTCCAAGCCCTGCCCAAGTTCCACCACCCCATGAAGACTTCTTGAGTCCTCACAACTCACAGTGATCTAATTTGCTGAAGAAAGTCTACCAATGGAGTGTTCGAAGAGTCAGCAATCAACTATACACTAACTATCCCTCAACACTGTTTATGTAGTTGTGTTGGAATACAGTTAGCTTAGGTCATGTCATTTACATTTCACAGAGCACCTCGTCTATTTATCCATGTTGCCAGGTTTTACTTAAATGCAGGAAGTTTAAAGAAACATGTGGAGAACAAGTTAGAAATTCTCCTGGATTCCACCCCCAGAGATGCTATAAGGAAGGTCCAGGTGACAGCCAAATACCTGTTTCCAGCAAGTTCAGAGTGATGTTGATGCTGCTGAGTACTTTCAAGCATCTCACACAGACCCGTACATTAAAGCTAATATGTATTTATGGATACTCAGTAGTGTTTTTTCCTCTTTTCTTCTATTGTAAGCTCACATTCTGTCTCTTCTTCCCTTTAGATTGATTTTGAAGATGTGATAGCAGAACCAGAAGGAACACACAGTTTTGATGGCATCTGGAAGGCCAGCTTCACCACCTTCACTGTGACAAAATACTGGTTTTACCGCTTGCTGTCTGCCCTCTTTGGCATCCCAATGGCACTCATCTGGGGCATTTACTTTGCCATTCTTTCTTTCCTGCACATCTGGGCAGTTGTACCGTGCATTAAGAGTTTCCTGATTGAGATTCAGTGCGTCAGCCGTGTGTATTCCATCTACGTCCACACCTTCTGTGACCCGTTCTTTGAGGCTGTTGGCAAAATATTCAGCAGTATTCGCATCAACATGCAGAAAGAAATATAAATGACATTTTAAGGATAGAAGTATACCTGATTCTTTTTTTTTTCCTTTTAATTTTCTTGGTGCCAATTTCAAGTTTTAAGTTGCTGGTACAGCAACAGTATATGAATGAATTTTCTTGGTTCAGAACAAAGAAATCACTCAGTTTTCATAACCATTATTTGTGTCTTCTGAGCTATTTCATCTATTTTTTTTTTTTTGGTGGTCTTGATTTTTTAAACCCATTTAAAATTTTTTTCCTTACATTCTTATTTGCATGTGGACCATTGTTTTATTGGCTGAGATGTGGACCTATTATTGAAAGGTAACTTGAGAGAAATATGAAGAACTGAGGAGGAAAAAAAAAAAAAGAACAAACAACCTCAAGTGCCTATTCTAAAATGTTGATCATTTTATGGTAAGGGAAGAATTCCTGGCTAAGGCCATTAAGTGTACAGGTATGTGGGCAGGTTTTAAACAAACTCTTCCCCCACCATCTGAAGCATTAATAGACCATTGCCATTCACTTTAATGATCCAACTGGATCTAGTGATCTTTATCAGGTTAGAAAATATAATCTGCACTCACGTGTTCCAACTAATGCCTTACACTTCTTGAAATTTTAACCTGTGATTCTTTCTGTGCCTGAATATTTGTTATATAGATAATGAAACCTAAGTGCCTTCCTGTTCTTCACATTTTCCTTTTCAAATAGGGTCCAACTCATCAACTTTCATTAGGTCCAGCAGCCTTCCTGAAGACCAAAATTAGAAAGCCCATTCTCCATGCTTCTTTCTAGCTCTCAGAAACAGAGTTGGATGAAGTTCACATCTGCACTTGATCATGCAGCATCTTTATCTATATCAAGTATGGTGTACATCAACCCCATGAAACAAATTAAGGTGGACAAATGGGACTGAGCCCTCTCTGGGCTGGCAGGAGTGGAAGCCAACTTTCCCTGCCTCTCATCAGCTGAATGAGGTCAGCATGTCTATTCAGCTTCGTTTATTTTCAAGAATAATCACGCTTTCCTGACTCCAAACTAATCCATCACTGGGGTGGTTTAGTGGCTGAACATTGTGTTCCCTTTTCAGCTGATCAGTGGGCCTCTGGGGAAGGGCTCATAAAATGGAGGCCATTGTGAGACTGTCAGAGTTGTTGCAAATGTGACCCCCTTCAAAGTAAAGCACTTGTAACTGTCTGTTATGCTGTGACACACAGCCCCTCCCCCTGCCAGGAGCTTTGGACCTAATCCAAGCATCACTTTGCTCAGAAAGAAGATGGGGAGGAGGCAGTAATAAAATATTGAGGTAATTTTGCTGGAATAAATTCAAATTCTTCTGAACTCAAACTGAGGAATTTCACCTGTAAACCTGAGTCATACAGAAAGCTGCCTGGTACATCTAAAAGCTTTTTATTCCTTCTGCTTATATTAAGAGTCTGACCTTGGGGACATTACTTTTAACCTTCAGTTATATGCTTTTATTTTTGTTTTCATACACCTATTGGAACTCTGCTTGATTTTATTTTTCATCTCTTCTAGATTTCCTGACACTTTAATTATCAACCTGTTACCTACGTTTAAGTTTTGCATTTAAAACAGACACTGGCATGGACATAGTTTTACTTTTAAACTGTGTACATAACTGAAAATATAGTATATTTGCATACTTCTTAAGTGTAAAGATATTTTTATCTTTATATGAGGAAAATCACTTGGGAAATTGCTGTGTGATTCAATCTGTAAACTGTGTATCCCAAGACATGTCTGTTCTATTCCCTCATGCAAATCAATTGCTGGTCCAAAAGATTGCTGAAATTTTATATGCTTACTGATATATTTTACACTTTTTTATCTTGCATGTCCTGTAAAGGTTACAACCCTGCACAATAAAAATGTTTAACAGTTCAACAGTCAGCTTCATTATTTTAACCCAGAACTGGTGTGTATGTCAGTGTCTGTGTTTGTGTGTGGTAAGCACGTACATAGTGTGTGCATGTATTTGTAGTATGGTTGTGGGAGATAATGGTCTTACACTTGTCAGTTATTGCGAAGTGGGATTAGGTGTGATCTTTGTTCTAAGGCCATCACCATGCATGTTACCTCAGATAAAAGTTATAATTAATAAGAATTTCTTTAACAGTATACCCAATGCTTTATTTAAGTTTTTACTTAAATTCCAGTAAGTTAATATACAATGTAATTTTAGTTTCAGGTGTATGACACAGTGATTTACACCTGCATATAACACCCAGTGTTAATCACAAGTGCACTCCTTAATCTCCATCATCTATGTAATCTATTTCCCAACCACCCTATGTGTCATCTAATTTGAGCCCCCAACAACTTTGTGTGATGGATATTAATATTCTCATTTGGTAAGGGACACATCCAGGGGCTAATGCTTTGAAATTTGCTATGTCTTAACTGGGATTTTTTTTTTTAAGAGGTGTATTTCAGTCACAGTTTATTTTTGGCCTTGGCTAAGCTTACATTCAGAACTTCTGTATTAGGGTTCTAGAGAGAAGCAGAACCAATAAGAAATATATTGATTCTTCATATCTGAAAATATACTGGTATATATAAAGAATAATATTAAAAGCTATATAAAGACATATACGTATAGATAAGGAGATTTATTTTAAGAAATTGGTTCACATGATTTATGGGGACTAACAAGTCTTGAGATATGCAGGGTGAGTTGACAAGCTGAAGACCCAAGAGAGTGTCAGTGGTGTAATTCCTGTCTTAAAGCTGTTGGCAAGCTCAAGACCCAGGAAAAGCTGATGTTTTAGTTCACGTCCAAAGGCAGTGAAGAAACTAATGTCTCAGTTTGAAGGCAGTCAAACAGGAGGAATTCTGTCTTATGCAGAGAAGGATCAGCCTCTTAGTTTATTCAGTCCCTTCAAATGATTGGATAAGGCCCACCTATACAGGGGAGTGCAGTCTGCTTTACTTGTCTACCAATTTAAGTGAGATTCATAAAAAAAAAAAAACACCCACACAAAACTTCCCAGAATAATGTTTGATGAAATATCTGGGCATCTTATGGCCCAGTCAAATGAACACATAAAATTAACTATCACAGCTTCCAAACAAAAATTTTCAAAGGAGATCCTCTTCTAATCTCTCTGAAATTCCTTTCATGAAGTTTACAGTCTCTCTCTTAGTGGAGCTCTCAAGAAAGCACTGAGGCTATGTATTTAGCAACCCAGTCTGGCATTTGTATTTGCCCAATAAATCTATTTCTAGCATATGAACTAGAAACATGTCTTTAACCATGGTAGTATGTGAAATACTGGCCAAAGTTATGCATGCGATTCAAGCAAAATTCATGATGTTACTTTAAAGAGGGACTATCTTTCTTTTGGCTTTATTATTTGAATTTCTAAATGAATGCATATTAACAAAATCAAGACTTTCCTTATATACATTTTGGTTCAGCCACACACATGAAACAGTTCCATTTCTGGACATACAAATAACTACATGGGTTCAGACAACTTTTATTCCATATTGGGAATAAGCAGCTTCATACTTCACACCTTCAGTAAGTGTTAGTTAAATAATAGTACACTCTAACCTAATAGGGTAGAGCTCTGTCTGAATAGTTGACACATACCTTCTCTAATGTAAGCACTGATATTTATATGTTCCAGTTATAAATGAAAATCCATATTTGTATAACCGGGCAGAAAGTGGAGAGGTAGAGAAAAATACCTGTACCATAACACAAAAAATAAAATCATAGAGTAAAACATCATGGCTGTGAATACATAAAAATGTTAAACTCCTATATATCAAAAACAGTAGAAATAAATTTAAAACAATGATCAAGAGTGTCAAAAGAAAGTATGTGTATCTATATATGTTCATATATATGTAAATTGCAAAGCATTATAGTACACTGAAAGTATAGAGAAATCTCATGTCAAGAAAAAGATGAATATAGTAGAAAATAGGCAAAGATATGAAAAGATAATTCACAAAAAGAAATGCACAACATATCAAAACACTTATACTCATTAGTAATGATATAATAAAAATCAAAGCAATGAGATACTATTTTTGCCTGAGTTTGCAGTGATAAAAATAATAATAATATCCAAGTTGATGAGGGTACAGAGAAGCCAGCACACTCATCCATTGCTTTGGCAAATGTAGTTGATACAAGCTTTTTGGAGAACAATTAAATGTATATATGATTGATCCAACAATTTCACTTATGTAATAAAAATAACAGGGTTGGGGGAGAGGGCAGAAAGCTTGGGTGGCTCAGTCAGTAAGCATCTGCCTTCAGCTCAGGTCATGATCTCTGGATCCTGAGATCAAATGCTGCCCAGTGGTGGGCTCCCTGCTCAGCATGGAGTCTGCTTCTCCCTCTTCCTCTGTTCCCTCTTCCCCTCCCCGTTTGTGTGCTCTCTCTCTTTCTCGCTCATTTTCTTAAATAAATAAAAAATTTTAAAAAATAACGGGGATATACCAAGGGTCAATCACCATAAATATTCATTATTTGATTGTCGATAGTAGAGAATATTGGAAACAACATAAATAATCAGAAATAGGGAAGTGGTTAAGTAAATTATGGTATACATATTTAATAAGCTACTATTAGTTTTTAAATATTCTTATGTAATCAAATATTTAATGACATGGAAATATATTCATGATATAATATTAATTTAAAATGTAAAGTTAAAAATTATATGTAAGATATACTACTTTTTTCTCACTTTAAAAAATGGAGAGGAGGAGTCAAATAATTGTGTCATTTCTGAGTGCTTTATAGGCATTATGTCATTTATACAAGATTTCAAAATGTATTGATGCCCTCATTTTGCAAAAGATTTCATTTAATGAGTCACCAATTCACATAACTAATAAGCATCTCGTTTAATCCAGGTGTCTCTGCCAACCAAAGCCCTGCTCCTTCTACTCCTCTATCTGCACTGTATGGTTTCTGAGCTCTAACCCTTCCTCCTCTTCATAAAGTTTCCTGTTCCTACCGGCTTGCAGAATCACTTCATACATGCTTAAATACATAATAGGCAAATAATATGAGCAGAGTCAGAGTAAACTTTAGCAATAGTTAAGTAATAGTAGTTAAACCTCATAATAATCTCTACATGTCAAACATTGCTCTACACACTTTAAATGTATTAGTTCATTTAATCCCCCCAATAATCCTATGTGGTATGTACTATCATTACTATCTCAGTTTTACAGACTAGGAAATTTAAGCACAAAGGAGCCAAGTAACTTGCTCGAGGTCACAAAACCAGCAAGTGACAGGGTCTGGCTCCAGAGTCTGGAACCTGAACCATGGCACCAAACCATAGAATTAATGATAATGCAAAAATCCAGAAAAGCAAGTTGTGTCTCTACCAAGAGCAAATAATAGTCAACAATATGAATGGCAATCAAAATATTGCTACAACATTATACATCTAAAGTATAAAATTAAAATTACTCTCACAGATTTACCAAATCTTTGATTACAAAACTTAAATACAAGTTTTTACAATATAAAAAATGTTTTGCAATAGTGTATATTTGATGACCTTATAGTTTAGTGACTTTCAAGACTATAAAATCACTAGTGACAAGTTAATGTACAGACTCCAGGATAGAGATTTCAAAGATGGAAAGAAACATAAGCTTTTTGAAATGAACTATAATATTTATGTGTATTCAGAAAATTCAATAACATACTGGAATCTGATAGGATATAAATAACTGACAGACCATTTTACCATTAAGAATTAAAGCACTTTTATTTTTATGTCTCTAGGAATCCTTTCATTTACTTGACTTATATGCATTCTCAGATCTGTCAGTTGCTTGAGCAATAATGAGTTTCTCTAGGTGTTATTCATCACCCAACTTACTAGAACTATCAATACAAATTCTCTCTTCTTCTCACAATGGACAACAAATCTACTTATATTTTCTCCCATTTTCTTTTCTTTTCCTTCTGCTAAAATGGAGAAAAGACAAAAAGCCATTCCCGGGCACCTGGGTGGCTCAGTGGGTTGGGCCGCTGCCTTCGGCTCAGGTCATGATTTCAGGGTCCTGGGATCGAGTCCCGCATCGGGCTCTCTGCTCAGCGGGGATCCTGCTTCCTCCTCTCTCTCTCTGCCTGCCTCTCTGCCTACTTGTGATCTCTCTCTATCAAATAAGTAAATAAATAAAATCTTTAAAAAAAAAAAAAAGCCATTCCCTCCACATGTGTCCTGAATTTCATTCCTTACTATTTTCCCAAGACCTTTGCTCCTTGATTATCAGCTCCATTCCTTTACCATCAATTTCCCCCAGTCTGTATTCTGGATTGTTTCCATCAGCCTACAAACATGACCTACATCTTTCTCACTAAAACAAAACTCTATCCCTTGAAATCAGATCCTCCTCCAATCATCAACAATTTTCTCTTTTACAGTCAAATTTATCAAAAGAATATTTATAGACATCAAACATTATCAAATTATCCTAACTGTAACTCTATTTTTAAACCAAATAGGTTTTTAAAATAATTTGTTACTTCAGGTATCCCAATGTAAGCATAGGCATAACTATAGGCCAATGTCACCATTGGTGTTATGTGGCTCTCTTTATTTGATTTTACTTATTTTGTTGTTTAGTCATCATTAATTAGCATCTGTGAATTCATCTCCTATCAAAGCACAAGGACATGGGAGGTCTGGGTGTCTCAGTCGGTTAAACATCTGACTTCTAGTCAGGTCATGATCTCAGGGTCCTGGGATTGAGCCCCAGGGCAGGCTCCCACTCAGTTAGGAGTCTGCTTCTCCCTCTGTGTCTCTCCCAGCTCCCCATGTTTGTGCTCTCCCTGCTTATGCTCCCCCTGCTTGTGCTCTCTCTGCATCTCTTCATAGGTTTATTGGTTGTGTAGCTTTCCACCGCTGTGAAATGTCCTTCCATGTCATGTAGCAATTTTTTCTAAGGATGGTTTCTCTTGCATCATCAGTTCATAGAATTTTATCAGTTCCATCTTGACTATGAATCTTCCTTTTGAACTCTTACCTCATCTCCACTGTCACTACCTCACACTGAATGATCATCATTAAATCCTGGTCTACCCTAGCTAGTCTTTTTGTTTCCACTCTTGTTCTCCATCTAAATCATTTGGCCATTTTGCTATATGGCAACTCAGACATACGCATACATATGCATGCATACACAGTTAAAACACTCCAGTAACTTCTCACTGTATTCAGTATAAAATCTAGTCTCTTTATCAAGACCTACAAAGTCTTACATGACCAGCCCCGACCTATCTTTCTCATACCTATCTTTCTCCCCGACCTATCTATCTCATACCATCACCTCCTCAATATCTTTGCTCCAGACACACTGATCATTCAGTTCCAAAAACATGTTAAGTTCTATCAGGACACAGGATTTTGCAAAGCTCTTTCCTCTGATCAATGATCTTACACTCTCCTCTCTGCTGCCTCCTTCTTATCCTTTGGGTCTCAGACTCAATGGCTCCTAAGAAAGAGGTCTTCCATGTCTTCCCTACCTGAAGCAAGTTCTCCCTATTAATCTCCATCTTAACCTCTTGCCTTTTCCCTTACTGCCCACATCACATTGAATAATCATTTTATTTTTTTGTTTACAATTTTTTGTTCTTTATCCCCCTTAGGATGTGAACTCCATGAAGGAGAGATTTCACCATAATAAATTAATACTCAATTATTTGTTAAATGCATAAATGGATGGATGAACAGACCTCCTGGAGACTATAGAAGGCATGAGGTACCAAGTTTCTGCTTTACCATTAATAGCATCATGAAGGGGATATCTGGGTGGCTCAGTCAGTTAAGTGTCTGCCTTCAGTTGAGGTCATGATCCCAGGGGTCTGGGATTGAGTCCTGCATCAGGGCCCTGCTAAGCAGAGAGTCTGCTTCTCCCTCTGTCCTTCCCCCTGCTCGTGCACTCGCTCTCCCTCTCTCGCAAACATAAATAAATAAAATCTTTTTTTAAAATAGTGTCATGAATGGGGCACCTGGGTGGCTCAGTGGATTAAAGCCTCTGCTTTCGGCTTAGGTCATGATCCCAGCATCCTGGGATCGAGCCCCACATTGGACTCTATGCTTAGCAGGGAGCCTGCTTCCCCCCCTCTCTCTGCCTGCCTCTCTGCCTACTTGTGATCTCCCTCAAATAAATAAATAAATTATTTTTTAAAAAATAGTGTCATGAAGAAAGTCACTGAACACATTCTGATATAAATTACAACATTACCAACAACATACACATCATTTGTTCTTCTCTTCCACTTTATTTCTCCATGATTTTTTCTTTCCATCAAAACTTTCCCTACTGTACCCATTTATACATTTTGATATGTCAAAATATGAGTTTCACCAAGGAAAATTTTAGCAAAAAACTATCATGGATATTTGAAATATGTATTTTTCTTAATTGAATAATAGCAAACACATGTTGACAGTTACTAAGGAAAAAGTTGACTTTCCAGCAGCTGTTGACTTCATCAACTTCACTATGTGATGAGTCACACAAAATTCCACAGAGCTAGAAAGCTACAAGTGAGGAAGAGGGAGTGTGTGTGTGTGTGTGTGTGTGTGTGTGTGATGAGAGAGGAATAGGGAGACTGAGACATGGGGAAGCAAGTAAAATTAAGTTGTATGAGTGATTTGATGCTACAGGATGTTGAATTGTTTACTGTACACCTAACTAGTACTTCAACAGAACAACTGAAAAACATATGAAAACTAGCATAAAGTATGAGGTGCTTGCAACTGGTAGAAGGCAATCAAAAAAATAAAAATAAAAAAGACGACATCTGCCCACCTGAGCCACTTATGAATGGGCAAGCACATTTTGGAGCGAAATCTACTCTTCTTCATTTTTTTTTAAAGATATTATTTATTTATTTGACAGAGAGACCTCACAAGTAGGCAGAAAAGCAGGCAGAAAGAGAGAGAGAGGGAAGCAGGCTCCCCACTGAGCAGAGAGCCCGATGCGGGACTTGACCCCAGGACCCCGAGATCATGACCTGAGCCTAAGGTAGCAGCTTAACCCACTGAGCCACCCAGGCGCCCCCCTCTTCTTCATTTTTATTAATATCTTGCCAACTATTAATGAGATAGTAACTATTCCAGCCATTAGTCAAAGTCCTTTTTGAGAGTATATTTCTTTAATCCTTCATCGCATTGCATAACCACCTCAAAAAGGTGAGATTTAGTTACCTGCCAACTCTGAATAGAAAGTTCTGTCAACTCTATAACACAAGTGAGCACTGTGAAATGTACAGCACAATGCTCACATTGATGGATGTAATTTGGCTTGATATTGACTTTACATTTTCACAGTGGTTTCTTCTTTGCTTCATTGTTTCTTATATTGACCTCAAAATAAAAATAGCTTCCATATATTGAACATATAAAATATGCCAAGCAATGTACTAAACATTTCACAAATGGTACCTCTACAATAGCCATATGGCTTATGTGCTACAATCTAGGTCAAAAGGATACAATTGCTCTGTCTTTGAGATCAGAATATAGAAGCTCATTGGAGTTAAATAACTTACTCAAGGTTACTCAGCAAGTTTAACACCCATGATATTATTTCCAAAGCTCTTCTTTATGTATAAATCCACTCCATCCTTGGGAGAAATTCGAAAAGTAGAATACCATTTGGCAGTATTACAATAGCATTATGTGTTATTAAGGGGAAAGAAAAAAAAACACTAAATGGTTAGAAGTCATGAAGATAATGTGTTTCCTAACCCACGATTCTATTCACATAATAGTTCACATTGTTCCTTCAATAGGCATTTATGGAACCAACTATTTGGTGAAACAGGGAATAGAAAGATAAGACAAAGAATGGTGAGATGAAGGCCTTTGTCTTCAGGGAATCTCATTAAAAGCAATAATGAAGGAAACTCCAAAATGGAATTAATATTTTGCCATTTTTATGCTAAGAAAATAGCTTTTTGTAAAAATTAAAATTATTGACAATAAACTTAATGGTTTAATATGATGGCTTTGAAACTGTGCTCTATAGAATCTAGAAGTGTTTGACTGGGTTCTCTAAGATGACAGAGGTTAGTGGTAGAGATGAGAAGAATAACATCCACCACTGTCTTCAGACAGGCAAACTCCTCTGTGATTTCTTTTCATATCAGTTTTTAGCATATTTTGTTTGATAAAATAATCCATCACTAAGAAAATTTGAAAACCATTGAATGACTTGTTGATGAAATAATACATTTTTATACAAACTTAGATCTTAAAAGAAATGATGCTTGCTTTTGTGATTATCACTAAATATGTTCTAATAATATTTTTTGAAGATGCAGGCTCAACTGAGGGGTGGACCAGTCAGAAAATGTCTGTCAAAACCATGAGTACAAACCAATTAAATATATGATTGCCTTGCAAACTCTCACACTCTGGTTCTAACAGAAATGAGTAATGATTTGAGTAGGATGACTAGGAAAAAAACTAATAGTGTCATCTATATTCCAGAGGAGAAAATAAATTTAACAGTGAGGTTTTTGGCATTAGAACACATATCTAGGATGATGTCAAATATTGTCCAGGCAATTTACAAATAAAATATTAGTCTTCAGTATCTACACTGGACTAGAACAATTTCTTTAGATTTCCTTATTTCAACCTTAAACAATAATGAATGCAAATAATAAGCCACGCCTGCAACAGAAAAAAACTGAATTTAGAAGCAGGAACCTATAATCAAATCCTCAATCAATCTTAGAACCAGCTGTGAGTATGGATAAGTCTTATAACTGACTCAACTCTCAAGGTAGAAGCTTTGTTGTTTCCTACTTCATTAGACTATCATGCAAATAAAAATGTGAAAATGCCTAAAACAGACCCAGATCTCATGGAAATTAGAAAGTTTCAGGCAACCCCTCATTCTATTACCTTATTTCATTCTTTCTAGTGCCTCAGGGTCATCTACCTGCTTTTCTTAATGCATTTAAGCCATTCTTTTGCCTGTCTTCATACAACCATATCTCTTCTTGTGCTCATCAATATGGACTGAGTCAAAATGCCCAAAGTCTACCTGACCATTTACTTAAAGGATCAATCATCATCTGACTTCCATTTCTGTATCTCTGTAGACTCAAGAGGGGCATCTGATTTGCTCAGACTAGATAATACAATGGCTCCTCCTATATTTGATGTCCACTCTGGCCCAGTCAGGGGTAGCTTGGTTTCAAAGGCTGTCCATTCAAGGAATTGTGGAAGGAAAGAGAAGCTAATCAGCAATAGGGATGTGAATGGCAAACTGGCAAACATGTCCATTATAATGTCAATCTCCATAAAACTCTAATCTTCCAAACTCTTTCACATCTCTGTCTTCCTGTATTCCCATGATATAAGAAAAGAAGTGTACTCATAACCCCATTTTATATATACAAAGAATGAAACACCAAAGATAAATGACTTACCTAGGGTCACTTGGTTAGTGACTGGTGGAGCAAGATATAAATCCAGATTTTCTGAAAGTTCAGGCTGCCAGATCTCTCTTTAGCAATTAAGATTACAAGGATTTCAAAACAAACAGCAAGTACAACAAAAGCTGTATCAGTATCAACTGTAGAGGTAGAAATACAGGCATAGATAAAAAGAAGTACCTACCCAAAGTCACTAAAATAAGGGAATAAATCAGATTGAAATATACTTCTATCTTCACAGCAATGTGCTTACCCTCTCTTCACAACTTTCTCTCTATAAAGTAACATTAATGCCTGTGAAAAAAGAACTTGAGGGTTAAATCCTTGGCGCCAGTCCTGGATGGCAATGAAGAACTTCCCTTCACCCCCTTCCAGAATTCAGCCAATGAATAGATGCCTCTTTCATATGAGTCTTGGAAAATACAGTTAATATTTAGCCACTACCCACAAATTAAATGAGGAGTTATCTTACTGTAAATGACACAACTATTTCATTATTTATGGAATTTAAATAAGACATAAAGGGGGAAGAGACATAAAACAGCTGCTGCTGAAAGTTTCAATAAAAGATCACTGCTGACCACTTAGAACTGTGAGACTATTATTAAATACAAATATCTATTGCACCTGACCCATGGTGATGGGGAGGGAACAGGAGAAGGCAAAAAGTATCACTGGCATGAGGTCTAACTTCCTGCATTACGAATAATGTTGCCAGCAAATTTGGGAGTTGTCATGGTTCCCACTGTATGGTCCAGGCTCATTTGTAGAATAGAGCAAAGAGAGCTCAGTGTTTTGGAATGTCAATGCAAAATTATAATAATTGCTTATTACATAATACAGTTGTTAAAGTATTTTCTGTGTTATTCATCTACATGGATAAGAAAGACAGAAGAAATAAACATAATTGTGTTTTCCTCTCATAACTTTCCCAGGCAGAGAGAGCTGCTCTGGTCCTCAAGGACTTGAGACATTTTACTCATATCTTCACTGAACTGTAAAATACTATGGGGCAGAGACCAATTTTTAGCCACCACTGTGTCCACAGAGTTTAGCATTGTGACTATCACAATAAATATCTGCTCAACTGAACTGACAACTCAGTTTTGGAATTTGCTGTGATATATTCTAAGTTCTGCTATAGGCATATAATTATAAGTTCTTAAAATAGAGGGGCCAAGTCTGATCCCTTTACATCTTTGTAACCATGAAGCAGTGTTGTCCAACAGAACTTTCTGTGATTATAGAAATGTTCTATTTCTATTATAATGAGTGGAAAGCTCTTAAAGAAATATTATTCCTTTAAGAAACTGTATCTGCACTGTCCAGTAACAGCCACCAGCTGTATGTGGCTATTTTGAAATGTGGCTATTGTGACCAGGATCAGAAATTTTTAATTACATTTAATTTCAATTTGAACCACAGGTGGTGGTTTAAATAGTAGTTACAATTTAAATATTTCTGAATGAAACATACCTAAATGAACTCTCCATAAACCTACATTCTTCCAAAAGCTCTCATCTTCAGAATTCCAGGAGCATTTACTACCTCTTGGCTCAGCTGGGTTAAGTATGTGGTGTTAAGAAAGAGAGAATTTAGTCATTCACTGGATTTTGTGAGGAAAGCCTTTTGTGGCTAATTCCAAAGATATGCTTCATTGTCACTGATGCACTCAATACTCCCCAAAGTAATCTACAGACTTAATGCAATCCTTACCGAAATAGCAACAGCCCTTTTCACAGAACTAGAACAAATAATCCTAAAATTTGATTAGAACTACAGAAAAACTCAAATAACCAAATCAATCTTGAAAAAGAACAAAACTGGTGGTATCACGATCCCTGATTTCAAGAAATACTACAAAGCTATAGTAATCAAAACTGTATGGTACTGACACAAAAACAAATGCATAAATCAATAGAGTAGAACAGAGAGCCCAGAAATAAACCCACAATTATATGGTCAATTAATCTTTGACAAAGGAGGCAAGAATATGCAATGGGAAAAAGAGATTCTCTTCAACAAATGATATTGGGAAAACTAGACAGCTACATGCAAAAGAAAGAAAGGAAGGAAGGAAGGAAGGAAGGAAAGAAGGAAGGAAGGAAGGAACTGGAACATAGGCAGTAATTTCTCTGACATCAGTCTTACCAACAATTTTTCTAGATATGTCTCCTGAGGCAACGGAAATAAAACCAAAAATAACTATTGGTATTACATCAAAATAACAAGCTTCTGAACAGCAAAGGAGACAACAAAACAAAAAGGCAACCTACTGAATTGGAGAAGATATTTACAAATGATATATTTGATAAAGGGTTAATAACCAAAATATATTGAAGAACTTACACAACTCAAAATAATCAATTTAAAATTGGGTAAAAGACATGAATAAACATTTCTTCAAAGAACACATAAAGATGGCCAATAGCCACACGAAGAGATGCTTGACATCACTCATCATCCGGGAAATGCAAATCAAAACCACAAAGAGATATCATTTCACACTTGTTAGAATGGAGAAAATAAAAAACACAAGAAACAACAAGTGTTGACAAGGATGTAGAGAAAAAGGAAATCTCATACACTGTTGGTAGGAATGCAAATTGGTGCAGTCACTGTGGAAAACAGTATGGAGGTCCCTCAAAAAATAAAAACAGAATTACCATATGATCCAATAATTCCACTACTGGCTATTTACCCAAAAAATATGAAAACACTAATTCAAAAAGATATATGCACCTCTATGTTTATTGTGTTATCTACAATAGCCAAAATATGGAAGCAACCTGTGTCCATTTTTAGATGAATGGATAAAGAAGATAATACACATATACAATGGAATGTTGCTCAGCCATGAATAAGTCATCTATAAGCCATATTTTTACTCCTAGTTTTATAGCTTAGGGCAGAGTGCTTAAGTAGAAAAGCAATCTACCTCTGTTCTAGTCCTACTCAACTATCTACCAGACTGACTTTGGAGCTCAAGTACCATGGAAACTACTCGACTTTTCTTAGGTACAAAAAAGGGGAATTCCTATCTGTTGTGTCGCCTTCCCAGAATGTGGTTAACAGCAAATGAGATCACATGCATGAAAATATATAATGCTAAGCAAATATAGATTATTATTAAAATATGTTATTCATCTTGAATTAAGTGGTATTTTTTTATTTTTTTAAGATTTTTTTTTTAATTTGTTTATTTGACAGGCAAAGATCACAAGTAGGCAGAGAGGCAGGTGGAGAGAGAGGGAGAAGCAGGCTCCCGGCCAAGCAGAGAGCCCAATGTGGGGCTCGATCCCAGGACTCCGGGATCATGACCTGAGCTGAAGGCAGAGGCTTTAACCCACTGAGCCACCCAGGCAACCCCCGAATTAAGTGGTATTTTAAATAATGATTGTCATAGCTATGATGCTTGTGTTATTAACAAATAATTAAATATACATTTCCTTGCATAGTAAAGATATACATATATGCCCCCCAAAAAAATAAAAAATTACATTCTTCCACTTTTATTTCTACTTTTTCTCTGCTGTTTCATATCTTATAAGGTTATATCTTGCTTCCTGGGTTGATTTAAGTGACGATTCTGTACTTATTCCTCTCATCCATTTTTCAACATTATTGGATGTGGCTCTCAGCACAGTAGGGTTACACTGTAGGATCTAAGTTTGTAGGAAAAACCCTATACTGACATATTATTTCCCAGCCACACTTCCAAGAAGGAGATTTCACACACTGTGTTTTTAAAGGTCCCCTGAAGAATGGCTATATGGGATCCTCTCAGAAATAAAAGGAATAGAAGGAGCTACACCAGAAAGTGATCTAGGGAGTGTCCTTCAAGACTGGGGAGACAGCACAGAAGTGTGTAGGCTCCACAAGCACTGGAAGCCTCTACCCTGACCCTATGCACTGGCCTAAAATGTAACAACCTCAAAGGGCATGGCTGCCTCAGGTTCCTAAGGAGGCTGGATCCTCAGTACTGGGCTCCTAGCCTTGGCAATGATCCCAGTGCCCCAGGAGAGTCCCCATGCTTGAGGAACAGTAGTTCTCTAAACACTACCACATCATCTTTGGGGACCAAATACAAGAGCCCCTTTGGGCATTCACATGATACCAAGAAACATCCCATCATGGCAGAGCTTGGCCTTTCCACCAGTCAGGTCAAATGGGGGACTGGAGCATATTAAATTTATTTACAGGAAGGGAAGAAATTAATATTACTCACATCCTGTGTTTTGAAGAAAAATCATACTGCTACCCACTTTATGACTATGCCTCAAAGAAGCAGGGCTGCCTTCCATTCCACATTTTTTATAGAGGACATAGCGACATGGCTTTTGGATTCATCCTTTGTCACAGCCCCATATCCACAGAACTATGAAGACTGAGCTGGAGACAAATCCAATGACACTTACCAGGCTGTGTTCAAAAACCAGTGTTTTTCTCCAACCCTCAAACAAGCTTCTTAGATCAAATGAATGTATCTAGGGAACTGACGTAAGCTAATTTGGTTGCTCATGAGTTTTAGATTATTCTGGAAGATATCAGTTACTTCCAGTGACTATAAACGAGTGAGAATTATAATTCTTCCCACCCCACAACATTATTACAAAGGGTTTTACTAAAAGTACATTTCAAACCAAAAGAGCCACGTGTTCAAATACTCACAACAAGCAGACCCCAAAACTACTAGATAACCTGAGACAATAAGTACAATGAAGTCCTAAGCAACACCAGATATAAAAGGGTCACTCAAACATGTATCAGTGCTCTGGTGAAGAATTCACCTGAAGTTGTAGTCAGAGGTCAGGCCATAAGATCCTCTGTTGAGATGTTAAGCAAAGCCTGGGTAAAGCCCTGGTCCCAGAAGACCCCTGTGAAGGGGGTAGACAGCCAAGCTCTTTCTAGAGTCTTACTCCCTATTGTTCATACAAGGACAGTGGTGCCTATACAATATTTCTAGCTAATCCACATAATTCGATTACCACTCATTTGACCAATGAAAAAATAGTGTAGCATCCCTTATGGTGGTTAGCAAACTTTCTTGTGCTCATTGGAGATGAAGTTAAAATAGTATTGCTGGTTATATTCTTTCAAGCGCTAGCTGAGCATTCACAAAGTATGAATTTCTTAGCCCAGTATTTCAAAAGTTAACTACCCATCGCTAAGGTAAAAATGTGCACACAGACATGTGCACACACATCCTTCTGTTTGTGCTACAGAATTATAATTTACAGAGAATATAACAATACTGTTCTCCCTTCAGAATTCTTCCCCTGAATGGTTGAGGGGTTTGAACTCTTCCTTCTCCCACTCATAGGGCTTAACCTTCGAGTTCAGTGTTTCCCCTCACTGTCTTTATTCTGAGTCCCCATCCAAATAAGCCTCTGGTAAGTCCATGAAGCTATCTGGAGATAACCACACATGTATAAGATCATAGTGAGCACACAGCTTGCATGTGTCCAGCTGCTGGTTCTTCCATCCAGTCAACGCACTAGAGTCATTCTTTTTTTTTTTTTAAGATTTTATTTATTTATTTGATAGAATGAGAGCGAGAATGACAAGTACAGAAGAAGGTCAGAGGGAGAAGAAGACTCCTCATGGAGCTGGGAGCCCGATGTGGGACTCGATCCTGGGATTCCGGGAGTAAGGCAGTTGCTTAACCAACTAAGCCACCCAGATGCCCCGCTAGAGCCATTCTTAAAAATAAGTGCAAACCCAGTAGTGTTGTTCCAAACCTTCAGGAGCCTCCCAATTTCCTCCCAATATTCAACTGATACTTTCTCCAAACATCTATTTGTTCCATTTGAAACAGAGTATCTTCTCACTCAACTGGGGATTATCTGAAAAAATTTCCACCTCTTGCCAAATAGCCTGGTATCTACAATTTAATTTTTTTCTTTCTTCTAGGGATAGAGGATGTTAATAAACTGTGGGTTCTAATAGCAAAGTTGGCCACATAGTTAACTTAAAGGACAATGAATAATAGCCCGTAAATCCCCTTCTTGAACTTTCTTCCTTTAAGAATACTGTTTTGTGGGACGCCTGGGTGGCTCAGTTGGTTGGACGACTGCCTTCGGCTCAGGGCGTGATCCTGGAGTCCCGGGATCGAGTCCCACATCAGGCTCCCAGCTCCACGGGGAGTCTGCTTCGCTCTCTGACCTTCTCCTCGCTCATGCTCTCTCTCACTGTCTCTCTCTCTCAAATAAATAAATAAAAAATCTTTAAAAAAAAAAAAAGAATACTGTTTTGTCAGTCTCTGTTTTAAAATATATGTCTCCTTCAGCTAGTGTTTCTCAAACTGTGAGTGCTGACCTATTACAGAATTATAAAGTTGTTTTAGTGGGTAATAGCTTTCCTTTTTTAATGAAAATAGAATAAAATCTGATAGGATAGGATGGGATGGATGATGATAGGATAGGATAGAAATATTAAAGTAGATCACAGCAAAAGTAATAGGATGAATTTAGTAAGACTTGGTTTACTTTTATGAACGTGTGTGCAGTGAGTTGCAATATAGAGCACATTTCTTACTGAGGATAATAACAAAAAATTTTAGGCCACTACTGTAACTTATGTGGAGATAAATCTTCTTTGGATCTCAAAAAAGTAAAAGAAAATTCTAATGGGAATCACCTTGTGTCAATCAAGATTACCTAGGGTGGGGGGGAGATACCTAAGGGGAAAGTTTGAGATTAAATTCCAACATGACCTCAAAGTATCTGCCTGGGAAAACATTATTTGAAGTATAGGAATTACCCCTGCATGCAGCCCGGTCTATTTTCTGGAAACTAGAGTCTTTGCATTCTCCCCAAAGCAGACCCTGAGACAAAGATTCACATGCAAATCATTTATTTAAGAAGAACAGGAAATACTAAGTGATACAGGGAAGCAAAGACAGCTGTAAGAGTCAGCTACTGTGGTTAGCTTACACACACATAAAACCAGAGGAACAATGCACATCCAAGGGGCAAGAGAGAAGGCATTTATATCCAGTTCCCAAGTTGACTGAAGCCTGCTGCCAGGGCTCAGGGTGGAAGTGACAGGTGTCAATTCCCTGGTACTTCCAGCCTACCCTATGCCTGGGTAGAGTGAGACAAAGAGGTTTCCCTTACCTGCTCTCTAAAAAAGCCCTTGGACCCTGAGACGCAGATACTGAAAGGCCCAAGCATTGTGGGTAGAGTGGCGCTAACATCTGCTCAGGTGGCCTGATCCTACAGAGACTCACCTGAAAGGCTATGGTAACATGTCATTCTTTTCTACTACACCAACTTGGGGGCATTGCTAGTCCTGAGCTGACCACCATGGCGTAACTGAGGGTGGAAGGCTGTATAAGTAATGTCAAGTCTTGTTTTGGCTCTAGTGTTTGGTAGTAAATGAGGTGTAAGTAAAACCTTTTTGATTGTCCTTTCTACTACTTTTGTGTAGAGAACAAAGCTTGCAGAAACCTAAAAGGAAAGCCCTAGTTCTAGCAGATTTTAAACCACTTATGCTAGCTAGCTTCCTTGGCTCTCAACCATCAGCCACATACTCTAGCTTTGCCTGCTGCAGATCCATCCCTCCAAAAATTAGTATGCAGTCCGAAATTCTGGGCATGAACTCCTCCATGGTTTCTGAAGTAGCCCACTCTTCTGGCTTCATTGTCTCCAGCCACCCGAATGGAGGGTGGTAGGCTACTATAGTACTCAGACTCTTAGCCCATCGCTCCCACTTTTGCCTTAACACTGATGTCCTACTTGTAACAATTCTTCCTGGGCTTCTGGCATACTGAGTGGGAGGGGGATTTGCTAAAATTCTATAGTCACCCAGCTCAGTCACTGAGCTGGAATGGACAGATCCACGGCATCTCCATATCCTGTGCTGGGAAATGCCCCCAGATAAGAGGGGTGTTACTCATAGGTGCAGAGTAGGTCCCGAGGGCTACCAAAGGGACTGGTAATTTCATACTTTCTCATCAATTATGCAACTGCAGATTCACATGGGGGTTCTCGGCTCTGTCAAATAGCCTGGCTAGGAAAATGAATGAAATAACCAAGATGAGTTTAGAGCCGTAGTGAAATAGACCTTGGAGCCTCAACCACAATTTCCACTAAATTCAAAGAGAGAAATGGTGTGTGGAACTACATTCCTCAACCGCAACCAACTGAAGAAATACAAGACCTTTATCCTGCTCACCTCCAGAGTTCATTCCTCTGAGTCTGGAAGAACTCTAAGGAACCCCCCCTCCACCAGATGGTATGGTCTAGAGTTGTATTTTCCATAGCATGCCCAATACATTTGTATCAGGCCCTGAGCACCCTCCCAAAGCCTGGGCTACAACTTCTCCTATTTTGTTGCATTGGCTAAGGAATCATGACTGAGTTTCCATCTTGGGTTTCCTTGAGATCATTCTGATTTCTCCCAGGACTGAAGACTGTCTGGGCCCAGATCATGTGGCTATGGTCTTCCACCATGAAACCCTGTTTGCTTCTTCTAAGCCTTGTCTTCCCATCCCTGAGGGGACTAAACGAAATTCTCCATGTCCCTGCCACTGGCCTCTTCAAAGTAAGCAGACTCTCTTAGATATAGGTATAACTTATCATCTGACTTCAAGACCCTGGCATCACTACCAGCCATGCTGGGAAGTAGGCTTTGGCCTCTGTGACAGAGACTAGTTAGTTGTGCACAAAATTGTTTTGCCTTTTTTCCTGGGCACACAGCTAAACTACATTTCCCAGAACTTCTTGCAAGGCCATGTGACTCAGATCTGGCACTGGATTTGGGGCAGAAATTATGTGCTCTCTTTCTAGGCCTGAGCCATAAAAACCTCCCACGTGTCCTTCCATCTGTAGGCCGGATGTCAAGATCAAGGACATCTATGAAAACCATGTGTTGAAATGGCAGAACATCTCTTCTTTTGGGTCCTCCAAAGACTACATAGAGAAAAATGCCACTCCCCACCCCACCCCTCTTTCCAGCACTAATGGGTTCTTACATGAGTAAAAGCTGAGCTACTGAGATTTCAAGGTTTATCTGGTATAGCAGCTGCACTCAGATTAACCGATACAGTCACCCATGACAAAGGTTAGGCTCACAGCCAAGTTGGTTACCCCAGCTGTCTGCAGCCTGCTCCCTTTACCCTCAGAGTTGTAGAGGTCCCAGCCTTCTTTATCTCTTAAGGAGGCAGTGTTACACATACAGGTTGTGTGGATGGGTAGAGACACTGTCAAGGAGATGTTTCTCAAGGGAAAACTTTGCTTTTCCATGTTTTGTAATCAGAATTTTCCACAGTCACTCAGTGAGTCAGAGGAAAAACAAGGATTCATGTTCTCCTTCTGCTGGGGTATCTCTCCTCCTACAGAATGGGATTTAGGTTCTGTGCTTAGGAACGTGGGGAATCAATCACAAGAAGGTCATGAAATCAGGTTCCTACCTTCTCACATAGAACATTAAGAAGATTTAAGCCAGCCAGCCTCAGACAACTAAGGAAGCTTAAAATCAGCTGGACAATTCCTTTTTGGTTTAAATATAGTAATGTTCACTCCCTCTCCCAAGTGACTCTGTCCTGTTATTATTTTCTTGTCGTTAAAAATGCACATGCCTTTGTTCAATGTGTAAACTATACTGTTTGATTCATAGGTACAAAGAAGCAAATTGAAATCCACACTTAGCTAAGTGTTGCCACTCAAATGCATAGCAAATTAGCTTAAGAACTAGGAAGAAAACATGCTCTAACAGGGTAATTTGAGGGTCCTGACCCTATGCCTGGTCACCATAACCAGCTTGCTTCCTCCAGGAAAGAGTTCATGCAGCTGAAGTTTCGTGTATCCTCAGGGAATTTAGGAACATTTCATCAGCCCTACCCTGAGGAGAAAGATTCCTCAGAGTGGTGCAAAAGACACAGGGTAGAGAAAGGGGGAGGAGGCTTATGACATGTAGCAGACCTCCATCTAAAGCCAAATGGCTTGGCCTGAGAGCGCCTTGCTGAGCCTATATTTAGTTCGTTCAGTGACATCTTTGCACCTCATCGCCATCTCTCACGCTAGCAAAGGCCTGTGAGACCGAACGTTTTTCTCATTGTAGCAGGGTTCTGACTCATGAGTTTAAAAAAATATATGAGAACAATAAGACCCAAGGGGACAAGAGAGTTCCAAAAAATAATAATAAAAAAATAAATAGTTGAGCATTCTTGTAGGCTGAATAAAAAATGATGGTCCTGTAAAACTTTTCCAAGTAGCCTCCAAAAAGTTTTTTTGTTTTTTGGGTTTTTTTGTTGTTGTTGTTGTTGTTAGAGCACAAATCCAAATTGCACCAAGTACTAGTTTATAATTTCCAATGAGTTCTGAAAAACACAAGCGTCTTTTTATAATGGGTGTTTGCAAAATGAAAAACTGTTAGCACCAAATACAGACCAGCATTGCAACCTGACTCCAATCTGCAGAAGTACCATATTTAAGCCAAGAGGGGTCCTGTTTTGGTTTGGTGGTGACCCCTAGAAGAGGTTAGAGACAAAGTGAAAATTTTTAACCAATTCTCCTCTAAATCTGTGAATAACTTACTGCAAAATTTTTCTGGACCAGATAGTATTTTTAACTTTGCAGGACATATGGTCTTTGACACAACTAGTCAATCTTGTCATTCCCACACTTTGGCTGTGTTTCAACAAAACTCCATTTCATTGGACAAAAAGGGGAGCCAGGCTGAATTTGTCTTATGGCCATAGTTTGCTGATCCCTGACTTAGTGGTCAAAGCCAGTGTTAATGAGGCCAGGCTCTCAACCACGACCAGGGCTTCACCCTGTCCAACGGCCAGAAATGTCCCCCTGACCCCCACCCCAGAAGGCATTTCAAAAACCTTTCTGGGCCAAGGAAGACCAAGCAAGGGAGGGTGACTCTATCTCTATGTTTCTATCAGCTCCACAGGATTATCAACTCAAACTCTAACTTTGTAGGCAACAGAAAGTTATGAGAAAATGGAAAATGACTGCATACTCTTTTAGATATGAACCTGAAGGAAAAATGAAGTTTCTGGAAATTCCTGCATCCACCAAAAACAACTGGACACTTAACAAACTTATCTGCAGTTGGGCTTTTGTACAAGCTAGCTTTTGTGATTATAGATTAACCATGTTCTAGGACCATTATACAAGAGTTGATGTCCAGGAACCACTAACACCCAGAAAGTTATGAGTAGTGTTTTTGAGGCTAGGGGCCTGGTAGACCCAATTGATTTATGTCTAAGCACCAATATTAATGGATATCCACCCAAACTGTGAACATTTCTGATTTCATAGTACCTAGAAAAATAACAAAAGAGGGGGGAGGAAAAATGACAAAAAGAATTAAATTAAATTAATTAAATTAAAAATTAAAATAAAAGAATTAAAAAGAATTAAAGAATTGGGCTTATAAATAACTTATTTAGACATGTGTAAGTCATATACTTGCCCCAAAGAAATGGTAAACTCTTACCATACCAAGTGAAATCTCAAAATCTATCTCCTGGTTCTATATCTTTTCCAAGGCAAAAGATGGCCTTGGATGAGAAATGAGGAGGATCCATTTTTTTGTTTGTTTGTTTTGTTTTTAAGTGAGGATAACTTTTATAAGACATGAATTCTGGAAGAAACTAGGACCTCATTTTGATCCAGTCAGTTGTGAAGGGCATGTACCAAGCTGGGCACACCCAGCCTCTAGTGTAAAAAGGACATGACATCAGGGTAAGATGTCAAGAGAATACACAGGACTATGGCACTTGTCTTCACCACCCATGTCTAAGACTGTCTGATTTACCTATCGGCAGGAGCCAACAGAAGGAAGCAACAGCATGTGGCTATGTCTATGGTACCTGCCTGAGAAGTCTTCTCATTACTCCTTCCTAGCTCTCAGTCCAGCTGCCCCAGCTCTGCCCATCTTCTGAAACTTCACCTTCATTAAAGATAGAACTGAGTAGCTATTAGAATACTGGGTTTTAGTGCAGTGGTTCTAAATCCTGGATGTACATCAAAAAGAGAAGTTTGTAAAAACCCCAGTGCTGAGGCCATGCCTCAGACCAACTAAATGAGATTTCTAGGTGTAAAACCAGGTATCAGTTTGTTTTAAAGCTCCCTAGCAACTGGTTTAAAATCGATGGCCTAAGTTCAAAATCTGGCAAAACCAATTACACATTATTCTAAGTCTCAGTTTCCTCATCTGTAAAATGGTAGTAATCAGAGTGTGTGATATAAGGTTATAAGGATTAAATGAATTGATCTGTGTCAAAATCTTAGCACCATTCTGAAACATTAGCTCGTAGCATTTAATTTCCTCTTCTTGGCTTACAAGTTTTGCATTTCAATGCCTTCCAAATATTTAGCTTTTCCTCATCCTCTGTGTCCTCTCGTATCAGGTCATTTTAGGTATGACTCTTAACCCCAGGTTGTATAGTTGGCCTCCAGTTGGCCCATACCTTCACTAAGTGCTACTGGACAAGCACTGGAAGGTCCAACACTGAAGAACATATCAACAGAGGACACTTAGATGTAGAGTGACCACCTGTTCTAGTTTGCTTAGGGCAAAGGAATTTTCCAAGATCAAGGAATTTCAGTGCAAAACCAGGATAGTCTTGGGCAACTCGGCACAGTTGGTCACCCAAGAAATCAATGCAGACAGGAGTCATCTTTAAGGAATTCAGTTAGCAGGAAATCAGAGTCTCAACACTAGGTTCCACTCCTGGACAAGGATGAGGTTTCAGAAGAGATGGAACTATAACAGAGCAAAGCAGGACCCCAATCCTAGAGACATCAACAGGCCAGTACAGGGATGCAAGGACCCAGTTCACAAAACTGGAATTCAAGAAGGCAATAGTATGAGGCCAAGGCCCAACTAGACCATAAGTGGCATGTGTGTTGAGCTAAAAATGCTCAAATTCCTAAGATTTGAACAAATACATGGAGATTTCAGGTCCAAGGAAAAGACAGATATAGATGCTGGCTGAAGCACTCTGCCCTGAACCATCCCACTCTTGACCTCTTCATTTCATTTTGTTTTTTCTTTTTACCTTATTTTTAATTCTGGTAAAATACACATCATATAAAATTTAGCTTCTTCAGTGTTAAGTGTATTCATATTGTTGTACAACCAATCTCTAGAACCTTTTGATCTCATAAAACTGAAATTCTATACCCACTAAACAACAGCTCCTCATATCCACCTCCATCAGCCCTGGCAACCACCATTCTACTTGCTGTTTCTTTGAGTTTGACTACTTGAGATAAGTCATGTAAGTGGAATAATACCGCGTGTTTTTGCAACTGGCTTATTTTACTTACACAATGTCCTCAAGTTTCATCCATGTTGCAGCATGTGTCGGAATTTCCTTCCTTTTTAAGGCTGAATAATGGTCTATTGTTTGTATGTAACACATGTTGCTTATCTGTTCATGCATCAGTGGACATTTGGATCATTTCTACTTTTTGGCTATTATGAATAATGTTGCTATGAACGTAAGTGTACAAATATCTCTTTAAAACCTGCTTTTGATTCTTTTGGATAAATACCCACAAATAGGGGTGCCTGGGTGGCTCAGTGGGTTAAAGCCTTTGCCTTCGGATTGGGTCCTGATCCCAGGGTTCTGGGATCGAGCCCCAGATCAGGCTCTCTGCTCAGTGGGAAGTCTGCTTCTCTCTCTCTCTCTCTCTCTCTCTCTCTCTCTCTCTTTCTCTGCCTGCTTCTCTGCCAACTTGTGATCTCTGTCTGTCAAATAAATAAATAAAATCTTAAAAAAAAAAAATACCCAGAAGTAGAATTGTCTTGAGGTCTTCTTAAGCTCTCGTCCTGACCTTCATATAACCTTATAGTGGACACAGAGAGATTCTCTGGCTTTTTGCAGGGTGGCAAGAACTTGCTACCCTTCCCCCAGAAAAGCTTTCCCCTGCCACCACTACCAGGGTTGTAGTTACTGCATCTTTAGTGCCTTCACTCTCTTAGGCTTAGAATATTTACTTTCATTCATTTACTGAAGTAACACTTACATGAGGTTAAGATGTAAAGAATGAGAAGACAATGGCCTGGTGAAAAGCAAATTCTGAAATTTGCTTCAGAATCAAGCAAATGGCATATGTGAAGACTTATACTTAGTTCATTTCCTCTCGCCTTGCTTGATTTTCTTACTATGTGCTCTTTCTTCAACATTCGGCCCATGTCCCTTGGCTTCCAACAGTCAATGACTCCACCTGGCATATTCCTGATGCTCTCACCAAGAAAGTTCTCTCCTTGACCTTCTTCTGACCTTGACAGTCTCAACACCAGCAGCAGCCACCTCCCTACCTCCAGCAGCCTCACACTTGGCTTATTCCTGACAAATTCACAATGACTGTTCTGAATGCACTGACTCCTGGAAACAATTATTTTTCCTCTTTGCTCTCCAGTGGAGTGGGATAAGTTCTTTATCCTGCCCAAGTCTTTGGAGGTAGGCAAGGGCAAACTCACCGTGGAAACTCCTGTCCCTCAAGAGAAAACGTTCCATTATCATTTTCTATCTCTTTTTTATCCCCCCAAACTTTCCCCTTTGAAAAATCAGACTGGCAGTCTGTACAAAAACCACTTTGTAGTATTTAACATTAATAAAATTTTCTACAATTACCCATAAATTGTGTCTTTCAACAGATAGAGGAAACTTTGTAGAAGAACAAGGAATCATCTTGTATGTTGCCAGACACATTTATAGAGCAGCACATTGGCCAAGACTCACATCCCCCAGTCTGTTCCTCTTTAAAAAATTAAGAAAACTTACTGAAAATTAGCTTATAGACTTCATTATTCCAGTGCTTATAGATATTAATAAATGAATAATTTGTTTTATTATGCCAAATTTTTTCAAGCAAAATGAAAAAGCAGATATGTTTTATTTATAAACTTTAAAGCTAAAAATAAAGATACAGCATGAAATTGACTTTCAACCTCATGTGTCCTGAAATTGACTTTCAACCTTATGTGTGAAACTTCAGCTTCCAAAATGCAGGTTTTAAAAAAACCCTGGTCTTAGAGTTTCAGACGATATCTGTGAATCCTAGTGCATAGACTGCCATCTACTGGATATTTATAATATAAAATTAATTAAGCTGCTCTAGAACTGAGGGTATTTAATAACTGAAGCAGAATCTGAAGAAGAAAAGTACATTACAACTGTTAATTCTTATAACCAAGGTAAGTATCTCGATGGCTGCATGGAATAAGTAAGTAGAACATGTGGTCCCAGCAATATTCTGTGTTGAAATATTACTAAGGAATTTTCATTTCTATCTACATTGTAATGTTTGTTTGCCACTCTGGTGAACACAGAATCACTGCATTCATGATAATAAAATGATTTTCAAATTGTGCTTCCTTGAAATGGCTACAGAACAGAAGTAACTCATACTATGCTTCATATGGTAGAGTAAAAGTAGGTATGCGGAAATTCCTTTCTTTCTAAGATTATTGCCGAATAGGACATTCTGTCTAATTTATTTTATTCTGTCTAATCACACATTCTGAAAACACACATTACAAGTGCATATACAGGGACGCCTGGGTGGCTCAGTTGCTTGGACGACTGCCTTCAGCTCAGGTCATGATCCCGGAGTCCCGAGACTGAGTCCGGCATTGGGCTCCCAGCTCCACGGGGAGTCGGCTTCTCTCTGACCTTCTCCTCACTCATGCTCTCTCTCACTGTCTCTCTCTCAAATAAATAAATAAAATCTTTAAAAAAAAAAAAACAAGTGCATATATAATTATGTACATTTAAAGTAGACCAATTTTTAAGGAATTGAACTAGATCACATTCACAATGGTGACCTTCTCATAAAGTTCAATCTTCATTTCAGAAAGCAGTTCGGTTTTGTAGGGCCTTGTGGTCATTATTGAAAACATCAATTATTTTCTTATAATATCGTAAAAAATACACTTAGTTGAACTTTGATCTGTTGCTACTTTGGATAGATAAATGCTATCCTTTGATTGTATGGCCAAAATAAATAAATAAATAAATACATGGGTTTAGCATTTTATTTATTTGACAGAGAGAGGTCACAAGTAGGCAGAGAGGCAGGCAGAGAGAGAGGAGGAAGCAGGCTCCCTGCTGAGCAGAGAGCTCGATGCGGGGCTTGATCCCAGCACCCTGAGATCCTGACCTGAGCCGAAGGCAGCGGCTTAACCCACTGAGCCACCCAGGCACCCAGGTTTAGCATTTTAAAAAGTACAAAGTAACTAGTTTGGATATTTGACATACATGTTGGAATTATAAGGATATTTTTTCATAGTAAATTTATTATAAAGCAAATATTTGGGCCAGGAAAAGCTTAGGTGTGGAAGAGACAAAAATCATAATAGATATCAGAATCAATCCTTATGAGTCATATGTCATTTTTCTATTAATCTTAGTCCAGACCTCCCACACATATGCACCTTGTCAGCAAGGCTCTTTCAACAACATATAATAAATTGCTCCCAGTCACTATAAATCTGAAAAGATGTATGTGTATTTGTGTGTGTGAATGTGTATGTGTGTGAGGTAAAAATATGTATGTATAATTTATGTCTATGTGTATGTGTGTGTGTATGCTGTTGTTGGAGGAGTTGTTTATCTGGCAGTAGGGATTAAATTAAAGTGTTTTCTATGATGCCAATAACAGAAATCAAGGCTGATTACAGTTGAATCTTGCATGACACAGGCATTTAGGGATACCAACTCGCTCCACAGTTGAGAATCCACATATAACTTAATTCCCCCCAAAACTTAACTACTAATAGTCTGCTGTTAACAGGAAACCTTACCAACAACATAGTCAATTCACAAAGATTTTGCATATGTAATATATACTGTATTCTTAGAATAAAGTAAGTTAGAAAACAGAAAATGTTATTAAGAAAATGATAAGGAAAAGAAAATACACTTACAGTACTGTACGTTATTTATCAAAAACAATTGGCCTATAGGTGGACATACACAGTTCAAATCCATGTTGCTCAACGGTCAACTGTATAGCTAATGAAATGGATAGAAGAGTGGATTCAATTATAACTGAAAGAGCACAAAAGAAAGTATACCTAATGATAAATAATCTGCAATGAGTAAAAATGGGATGAAGTTTCTATTCAAAATCTTTGAGTGTTTGCAGGATAGATTTTTTAAAAAGGTAAAATTTAAGTTAAATAAAATTTTTTAAAGTTGTCTAAGTATTTATCTATTTCTAGAGATATAATAAGTAGAATATAATAAATAGAACAATAGAAAATAGTATATTTTGACATTGCTAGCTTTTTTTTCCCAGTGTTCCAAGACTCGTTGTTGCTAGCTTTTTTTTAAAACCTGAATTCTCAAATCCAGCTTAAAAAATGGTTATAGGGGTTTGGCTTTGAAACTTACCCTTACTAAGCATTACAAAGTGGTTCTCCATGTTCTTGCATGTTTTAATCCTTTATGAACCAGAAAAAAAATCTTTGTTTTACCTAAATTTAATTAAACCAGAGTACATAACTGAAACCAAGAGAGAAAACACAATTATGGAATAAATCCTAAAGCACTTGTATGGTAAAGTGTCATGAATGTGGAATAGTAAGAATAATATAGGGCCAATCAGCACAGAAAGCACACGAGTATATTGGTGAATACAACCCTAAATTCATCAAGAAATTCCCGTGTTTCCATACACCACAGATCTGTATTGTTCATGATGATAGCCACTGACCACATGTGGCTATTTAAATTTGAATCAATATTACATCAAATAAAATTAAAATTTAATTCTTTAGAGGTGCCTGGGTGACTCAGTCGGTTAAGCCTCTGCCTTCAGCTCAGGTCATGATCCTGGGGTCCTGGAGTCCTGCAGTGGGCTCCCTGCTCAGTGGGAACCCTGGTTTCCCCTCTCCCCCTGGCCTATTATGCTCTTGCTCGCTCGCTCTCTCTCAAATAAATAAATAAAATAATTAATTAATTAATTAAGTTCCTTAGTCTTACTGGCTACATTTCAAGTGCCACAATACTGGACTATGCAGATATAGAACATTTCCATCATCCAGAAGCTCTCCTACACAGTGGTACTATAAATCATTAAAATCCTACTTTGGTTCTTTGTTATAAAATTTTTTTAGCAAAAGAATAACTATACTGCTCCAATTAACAACTGTTTTATTTGCTAGTTTACTGTGTGACCATATTCCAAGTTTCAAAAAAAGAGTTGGTGTATATATCCATGCTTTAAAAAGATATCTCATAAGATGCTAGAGTTAGGAAGAAACTAGAGATAAACAAGATACTCTATGACTCTCATTTTACCAATGAGGGCACTCCGACGGACTCTGAGAGGAAAATTACTTGCACAAGGTCACAGGAGCTAGTCAGCTCAAATACTAGACCCCAGCTTCATGACTTCAAGTCCTATTTTATAATCTGAATACCAAAGAGTAAACTCTATCTACCTTGCATCGGTGTGGTAACCCGAATAAATCCTACAAGGTATGTAAAAAAACTAACTATACTTGTGAAATATTTAGCAGTACTCAAAATTAACACTAGGTGTCAGATCATCAGATTTGAAAAAGTTAAGCCTGATGAACAGAATTTTTATGTATATGATCAAAACTTACCTATCTTCCCAAATTCATTACAAAATTCTATAGGATGGTAAAATAGCTTTGCTTGATTTGGTTATCCCTGAAGAATGGAGCAATATAGTCAGTCACTCCCTGCTTCTGATCTTTGTTCTAAGAAGAGAATGATAATACTTACATTTCATAAGTCTAAAATGCTTTCTGTTAATTATTCAGGTACATTTTAATTGTTCTTCTCTGTGTTTGAGAAGAAATCAGAATATTCAATGCTTAACAATAAAGAGACTTAAAGTGGCACTGTACTTCATCATTATGATATGTACTTAATACCTGAAAGGTAACATAGCTACAATGCAAATGTAAAAGTCTTTCCTTCAGATAAGTTAAGAAAACAACACAAATGTAAGGCAAGAAACAGAGTTAATCCCTTTGACAGAAGAAAATATAGCAGGTTGAAGACTAGGGACCTACAGGAAGGATCTCGGCAGAGGAAGGGGAGAGTTCATGGTAAAGCAGATTAGAAGATGGGTTCTAACATGAGGGGCATGTGGCAGAAGAGGCTCTGAGTCCAAAGCCAGCTCAGGGAGTGAAGGGCAGAGTAAAGAGGGAAGTTTGACAAGAGAAGGGAACAGGAAGGAGTGTGGGTAGAGATAACGGCTATAATCTAGCTAGCCATGACTCTGCCCGTCCCTCGGAAGATGAGAATTTGTTATAAGGGAAACGAGGGACAATGTGGGGTATTAGAATTAGAAGTGAGAGAATTAGAAGACCTTGAAAGGAAAGTGAACCCACTATAATTCTGGGGAAAATGGGAAGGGTGAGATTAAAGAAATCAGAGTTCAGAGCACAAGAGAAATTCAAATGAAAATATTCAACCCAAAATTTGTGCTTATGACCTCACTTTGGCATGTGAAAAGAAAAGGATTCCACAACCAGTGATAAAGGCAGTTTGGTTTGGTAAATTTTGTGACAGATCCTATTCTCTGATTTATGGACTCCCTAGAAACATCAGGGTTGCTTCAAGCATGTCCCACAAGATACCTGGACTTCTGTTCCAGGTCCCTGACAACCTACATGATCCTCCTAAGGCCATTTTCAGGTACTACAGGGAATAGGCCAGACAGCCCAAAAGAATAAGTGGACAAAACTTGCCCTTGACGAGTTATCCTTTTAAAGCCTGTTCACATTTTTTAGGAGCCCATCCAATGATCTATTGATCATATAAACTTGCCTTTCCATAGCTTCTACCCTCCACAGATTACAACATTCCACCAAATCTTATTCTCAGGGTATTATATCTAACAACTAGAACAAAAAGTTAACATGAAAGGTTTGGGGTGCTTTACAACATGTAAAACTTATGAATACACATAGGGCTGGGCATATATCCCAAAAGAAAACTCACAATTCCATTAAGAACATTTACAAAGTGAGGAAACTCACTATTTCCTATGTTCATTTCTTCTTGTGTTTATAGGAATCACATTTCCAATGTTCTCAAACTGATCCCTTTGGCACGAATTTCAAAAACAATCACGTAAAACTGAGGGAAACCCTGCTGTTTTATGTCTGTATTTTAGATTGAGGAAAAGCAAAATAATGGTTCAAAGAATACAGTCATAGCATGGGCAGAAAAGACTATTTTCCAGAGCTTTTTAAAGTTATAGGGTGCCACAGAGGTGCCTTAGAATTTTTTATGGGAGAAAGACATGCTCAGTCAAGGGAGAAGCTAGGTAGATGTGGTTTAAAGCTTCAATCCCTTAGCTTCATTCTTCTTTTATCTATGTTATATACTGGAGAGTTCATATTTTTTAAAAAAATTAATGGTTCTACTGGTAAATGTTTAACAACCAGCTCTCCAGAGCATGCAAAAAGCCCTGACTTGCAGTGTTTGCCAGTTGCCATAATGTAAGTACTCCCACTATGGCCAGTTTCAAACTGCCAACATGAAGTCTCTGAATACAAAAGCTGGGAAGAAATGATACAGTCAACTCTCACAAGCTGGTGTGAGCTGATTCCGGCACACTTCTGCACAGCTCATTAGCAGCTAGACCAAAACTGGATCATCAAAATACAGTCCCACCACTCATTTCAAACTACTAACAATCTTGGGCTAAATTACCCAGATTAGTATTTAAATCTCACATACAAAAAACCTGAGTTTAGACCCTTCTTTATCATGATGATTCAAATGCTTTATAACAAATGAATGTTCCAATTAGACATGGAAATCACGTACTCAGGATTTCCAGCTTCACTAGGAACTTAGAGGTTATTAGTCCAACCACGCTTCTTATGCCTAAATACCTACTGTAATTGATCTTTCAACTTATAAGTAAATGTCCCAATGACAGAATTTACTACCTTTCAGATCACCTGTTACATCTTTAGTTATGAAATACCCTTTCTTAGAGTAAACTATCTATCACCTTGACACTATATCTATTTTTCATCATCAACCACATGAAACCAAGCAGAACAAATCAAACTAAATTCACATTAACAGCCTCTTGGCTGGGACATTAACATTTCCATGAGTTTTCTCTTTCCAGTCCAAACACTCCTAGCTTCCTTGAGTATTCTCCTGACATGATTTCAAAGCCCTATCACCATCCTAGTCCCTCTCTTCTGAGCCTGCTTCAACTTGCTTGTCTCTCTGCTTCTCCAAGCTTGCAATGAGTGTCCTAGGCATCATGTGACTAGTTCAGAGTAAATCAGGAACAACCTCCTCTGCTTACTTACTTCCTAATGGCCGCTACAGTGTCAACTTTGTGACAAAAAAGACTTTCTCATACATGCCATTGTTAAAACATGCCTAACTGAAATAATCCCCTTAAAATCAAAGGGGAATCTTGAACCCAAACACAGATTTTTGTATTTATCATCATCTCCTTTAATCTTGTGAAATTATTCCTCTCCTTCAGTACCTTTTTGAGCCTTAATTCTCCCATCCAATATATCCCTATTTGCTTTCTTGAGATCCAGACAAAAGACCAAGTCATGTGGCACCCACTGCCTAAAAAACTATTCTTCCAGGTGATATCAATCTATTTATCAACATCATTTGTGTGTCATTATTCCAATTCCCCTTTGGAAAGTTAAAAATGACGATTCAATTTAGTCCTCACTGTGAGCTCCTAAACGTCCTTCAGGTGATCATTATTACTAGCACATGAGTGATCCAGAATAACCCACAAAAGGGTCTGACCTCAAAGCATGGGCCTTTGTCTTCCTGTATTCCTAGTGGGACCCTCTTCTTGCATTCCTAGTGTCAGAAAAAGAAAGGACTGTGAAGAGTAGACAGGTTTCCTGCGGTCTGGTTTTTGTTTAAGGTTGTGTGTATGTGAGTGGGTGTGGGTGTGGGTGTGTTTTTAAACTGTTCTTTCTGGTACTTGAGCTCTGTAATTATAAGAGAATTCTAGATAATAGCCCCCAAATAATGAAATCCTCTGTTCACAAGGCAAGGCAGTATCTGTCACAACCGTGTCATTCTAACATATTTCCTGCACCACAACCTTTCACTGGAATACTTAAAAGACTCTTCTTTGGGATCAACACCAAAATAAAAGACAGAGTAACTGTTAGGGAAGTCAGCAATTTGTACTATCTCAGGGGAGTCACATCTGGACAGGAGCTAGAAAATGGCAGCAGCTGAATTCCCAGTAGTATCGATACACACTATCTAACAAATCTGGTCCTGTGATAAGGTAGCTATGAAAGGTCTACAACGGCCTATTTTCAGAGAGAAAATTCAAAAGATTGAGTGGATTTTCTACTATTATGAGGCACTGATTCTAGACTGGAGTTGTTTTCACTCCATTCCAGGACACCCATGGAAACACTTGCATGCTGGATTTAGAGGCAGTAAACTCTAAGGTTGGCTTCAAGTGCTTTGATTATAGTGAGGTCTTCAGCTCCTGGTCACCCAATATACTGTGACATACGCTGAGAACCTGGGGGCTCCTTGTGGGGCTCCTAATTGTTTTAGTGTCCCCAAAGGTAATAATACTTTGCCATCTAAGTGAGGGGAAATAACAAAAATAAATCAGAAAACCCGCAAGCTTAACCTTGTGGCCTATCTAACTCCTTCAAGGTGGTAGTTGGATGATGAACATGAAGGCCCAAATGGACACATTCCAAAGTTTACAGGAGGTGACCTTGCTCCTGGATAAGGAAAGGAAGTGAGTATGGCCCCTCGGGTGTTCAGTCAGGGAGATTTAGGGAAATTCAGTCTAGCAAACTCGGGTGGTCCCAAAGAAATTCTTGTCAAGGCCAGTGCCAATCAGGAAAGGTAGAGAGGAATGCATTTGAAATTCCCCTGGAAGTTGGAGCTATAAAATAGCCATGAGTTTTTGTTGAGTATGTAGTAAAGAGGAGATAAGAGAAAGATTTGGAAATGAGATGGAAATAACATTTTATTCAGTATTCATAGTTTTATTTATTTTAATTTTATTAAACTTCTGAAATAATTATTTTTGAACCATTTTACTAATGACAAAACTAAGTCTCAGGTTAAGAGACTAGCCCACGGTCACAGCTAGCAAATAAAGGAGTCAAAATTCAAAAGTCAAGTTGTTTGATGCTCAAATCTGTTTTCCCTTCATAAGAAAGAAGAAAAAAATAGAGAAGGATATGAATGAGAAGAAAACATGTTGAATTTCTAACAGACACCAAGTTCTAAGCTAGGCACTTTATATATTTATTTTTGTTTGTCTATCTATCCTATTTATTTATATATATATGTATTTATTTTTATTTTATGTAGTCTTCAAAACACTAGGTACAGTTGCTATTTTTGTTCTACTTTACATCTATAACTGTGATTTCTTGTGTGACTTTGAGGGTCCCACAACCCCTTTTATCCCCACCTATCACTTTTCACCTACTCTAGACTTTTCCTTGATATATTCAAGGTTTTGGGCCAGTATATAAAATACTCAAAGGCCCAGACCTATTAATGTCTCTCGAGCTTCACTCAAAAGAGTGGAGTTAAGGATGAGGAATCTCATAACTGGCATCTGTAGCATTTGCCCTGAAGTACACCAATGCTCACCTCAAAAACGGGAGGCCACAGTATAAATGAGCAGCCTGAAGAGCTTCTCCTCTACCACTAGAGGACATCATTCCTGTTTCGTCCGGGGTTGATTTCCGCCACCACTGTGCTCCACATCCCTGAGCTCTGCCAAGGAAAAGAAGGTATCTGCCCTCCTCTCTCCTACTGCAAAAGTTCAGACACGGAGACTCCAAGCCAAAGTAGCCCAGGCTAACCTTGCAGCCCTTTCAAGTGGTTCACACAGAAATCCCACCAAAGCAAAAGCAAGTTCTCCTTCACTTCTCCCAAACAGTGACTGTGACTAGGTCGGTGGTTCTCCCTTTCTACACTCATCATTATTTAATTTCAGGAGTTCTATCACCTATCCCTGTCCTTGGGCCTTGATCAAGGCAATCCCAGTCCACTCTGGTAGGTTTGCTGACTGAATCACAGAAAGACTGGAATTAAAGGGTCAGTGAATAGTCTTGGCCCCTTCCCTCCCAGAAGTCTTCTGGGCTCCTTATGCAAAATTACAAAATTACTAACTTTATTCCCAAATAGTTAACTATTCATCTCACAGGGGAAGAAAAAAGGTTTGCAGGTTTGCTTCCCACCTTCCAGATTCTCCATAAACAGATAAAGAAATTAAAGCTCAGAAACATAGCAAAGAAAGATGAGAAAGGAGAAAACACACCTAAGTTCTTTAAGCTAGTTAGTGAGACAGCAAAGATTCAAACCCATGTCTAACTCCATGATGCTATGTGCCTCAACATACACACACACACACACACACACAAAAAAAAAAAAAAAACAAAAAAAAAAAACCTCACTGTGATTCAAAATGTGGAATATTCATTATTGGGGTACTCACCCCAGGAACCTAGTCAACATGCTGTGAGAAACCAGTGCCTCACCAGAGAAGCCACTGGTAGGTGCTATAGTCCATAATCACAGCGGAGCCCAAACTCTCTGTCATCCCAACCCAGGTACCCGCATGGACCCTCCAGAGGATTCCGAGTCTTCCAAACTGAGGTCTCAGACATGAAAGAACAAAGATTCCAACCTCCTTGTGCCCTGGCTGAATTCCTGACCACAGAATCAGGAGCAGAACATGAAGGCTGTTGTTTCACCACCTGAGACTTGGTGTGACTTGTTATGCAGGAACAGATAATTCTGGAAATTCCTCAAGAAGGCTAAGAGATCAAATACTCCATAAGCAAAGTTTTTGGCCATCCTAGACAAACAGCCTCAAATGCCAAAAAACACACTCTGTCACATAAGTTATTTAAATGCATGTCTCTCACATAATAATCTTGAGCTGGGGGACTCAATATACACATTACTAGGTTATTGTTAACTGAGTATTGTTCATGTTGGGCCGGGAAAACCTTTACTGGCAACAGTGGAACATTTGGATATGGAATTCACTGCCATGGAAAATATAAAAAACATTCTTTAGTAAAAAACACTGGTCATCTGGAAAAATATTTATCAGTATTTTACTGATGCTTTTCATTTTCTTATGAGACAAAAGCAGTTTCTCTTAAGTCTAGGCTATGTTCCGAACTTTTAAAAAATAGTCCCCTGGTCCCTATTATGTAGATAACAGTGCACAAGAAATGAGAAGTTGTCTAAACTGTGGAAAAGATTAGATAAACCTATGAAGTATAAGACAAAGACTCATAAATATGAGGTTTTCATATTTCTTTAACATGCACAGTGTGTCATATACCATATATGTGTTATGTGTGTGTGTGTGTGTGTGTGTGTATTTGTGGCCATGAAACAACAAAATAAACAATATAAACTTCTAGTAAATCTGTTGGTTGTGTGGAACTAAAACATAAGGATAAAATTTTTGATTGATTTTCAGCATTTTTCTATCATAGTAGCAAGCAGTTAAAGTCAAGAAGAACATATAACCTTATGCATGTATTTACAGAATTGTAACCATATAGTTAACAATACAGGAATTAGGGATGCCAACTCTCTGTACAGCCAAAAATCTGTGTATATAATTTGATTCCCCATAAACTTACTAATAACTTATTGTTGACTGGAAACCTTATCAGTAACATTAATAGTTGATCCACACATATTTTGTATATATATGTATTATATACTATATTTGTATAATTTAGAAAAAGGAAAATGTTATTAAGAGAATCATAAGGAAAATTCATTTAGAGTAATGTACTATATTTATATAAAAAAGGTATAAATGTACTGGCATAGCTCAAACCCAGGCTGTTTAAAGATCAACTATTCATTTGTTTATAAACTATCTTAGTTCAATACCATAAAAAGGGTAGCTTATAACCACAGAAATTATTTCTCACACCTCTGGAGGCTGGGAAGTCGAAGACCAAGGCTCCAACAGATTTGGTAACTGCTGAAGCCCACTTCCCAGTTTATAGATGGCCATCTTTTCATTGTGTCCTCTCACGATGTAAGAAGCAAGGGAGTCTGGGGGGTCACTTTTATAAGAGCACTAATCCTATTCCTGAGGTTCACACTAATGATCTATTTAGATTCTCCACAGGCCCCAACTCCAAATAGCTTCACATTGGGGTTTAGGTTTCATCATATGAATTTTGGGGATATACATTTAGTCTACAGCATAAACTGTCTATTGCCCATAGTCAAACATTTATTCATACATTTATTTATTGAAAAAATATCTATTAAACACCAACTATGTGTCAGACATGGTTCTAGGTACTGGAAATAACAATGGTGGAAAAAAGAAACAAGACCCCTCCCCTCTTAAACTTACATTCTGTGGGGGAAAGAGTTAAATGATAAACAAGTAAATAAATAAGAAGATCTATGGTCTCTGAGGATTCAAGAAAAAAACAGTTTGAAACAATGATCTTTTGAAATATGGGCTTACACAGCAAAGAAGTGAAGTAGAAGTTTGTTCTTCAACTGTCCAAAATAGTATACCTCCTTTTCCTTGAATAGCTTGGTCTCCCTTTAAGTAAAATCTCTTGATAAAGGTAATATCACACTCCCATAATGCAAACGAAGGAGTAAGAACCTCCCTTTCCTCACCCTGCTATAGTGGTAGACGGGCATATGACTGAGATGTGACCAAACAGAACTTTGATTTTTTTTTAAAGATTTTTTTTTTTCACAAGTAGGCAGAGAAGCAGGCAGAGAGAGAGGAGGAAGCAGGCTCCCCGCCGAGTGGAGAGCCCAATGCGGGGCTCGATCCCAGATCCCTGGGATCATGACCCCAGCCGAAGACAGAGGCTTTAACCCACTGAGCCACCCCGGGCGCCCCAGGACTTTGATTCTTAATCGCCAGATTCTTCACACCTCTCAGTGGTAGCAGGCTAATCTGGCCTACCTAAAAAGAGGATCTTGCATGCATAATTTAATTTATAGGTCAACTTATCTAGGCTATGGTAACCAAATATTGGTTCAAACATTATTTTAGATATTTCTGTGAAGGTATTTTAAGATGACATTAATATTTAAATTAATAGACGGAGTAAAGCAGATTACCCTCTATAATATGGGATGTGCCTCATGCAATCAGTGGAAGACCTTAAGAAAAAAGACTGACCTCCCCCTAAGAGGGAATTCTGCCAGCAAACTGCCTTTAGACTCAAGCTGCAGCATCAGCTCCTCCTAGAGCAATCACACAGATTAGCATCATAAAAGCACAAATTACATTTTACAAAATCCACCCATTTCGACTTATACATCAGTCCAACAAACTTCCTTCTGCTCCTAATGGACAGAGGAGACTGCAAGGATGCATGCTAGCAGACACAGGAAAGCTGTAGTCTTTGAAACCTGTGGTATCTTCTATATCTTTTGCCTAATATCTTTTGCCTTTTCTTCCCTGTAACTTGTCCCAGTCTCTTCCTGCCTCCAGTAAATCACATACCTACTGAGGACATTTTTGGCATCCTCACATTAATTCTGGTTTGATTTATGTGTTATAATTAAAGCTTTCCTTATCTCCCTAGCTAGGTCCTTCAGAGCAGAAATCATGCTTCACACTCTCTCCTACCATCCACAGTGGCCCATTAAAGCCCTGTGGTCTCTTGATGTGCTGGAAGTGCCTCAGTGAAAGACCAACTTTCAGTCTGAGAATTTTGTTACCTGTAGTAGCAGTAGTGACTAATTTGATTTATAGACCATCCTTCTTCCAATGAATAGTAAACGTTTGAGCATATTATTTTACGCATGCAAGATACTTTTTTTTTTTTTAGATTTTATTTATTTATTTGAGAGAGAGAGTGCAGAGTGGGGAGAGGGGCAGAGGAAAAGGGAGAAGCAGACTCCCTACTGAGCCCCACTCAGGGCTTAGTCAAGGACCCTCAGGATCTAGGATCATGACCTGAGCTGAAGGCTGACGCAGAAGAGACTGAGCTGCCCAGGTGCCCCACAAGACAAACTTCTGACAATTATTTATAAATAGAAGTCCAACAAAGACAAAACATTACAGTGGTTTTTCCATAGAGTCAGTTGAAGGTAACCTGAGAAAAAGGCTACAACTGTCTTTATTTTCAGTAAGTTGTGTTTTTATTTTGCCTGTCTGTGTGGTTGACCTATAGTCTTTTTTCTCTAATTGAAAAAAAACATTTGTTGATATTTGAGGTGAAACTGGAATGTTGACTGGAATATCCCGCATATCCCAGACTGACAGAGAAAGAGGATAAAGAAAGGGTAAAAAGCCCGGATGTGGGAGGGGCATTCAAAGCTGCTCATATCTATATAGGTCAGGAGCCAGAATCAAGGCAACCAGAAGGAGACTGGGTACATCACTCCAGCTCCTGTATTGTTGCGCATTAAAGAAATCGGGCAAAGGACTGTGGCAACGAGTAAAGGTTTATGGGCTGAACACAGCTAAGATGTGACAGCACATTAATAAGGAAGACCTCTTTTTCAGTTCCTCTTAAGCAGAATGTTTCCTTTAAAGCATTTCTCATCAGACAAAAATGTTTCTAAGGCAGTTCCCATTTTTCAGTACTTCTCATGAGCTTGAAGGTAAGTTTAAAAATCACAAGATCAGAGGTTGCAGATATGAGCATCTCTCTTAACTTGAATTTTTATATTTTGAAGTTTAGAAGTTAGTAAGGGGAAGCAGCAAAAAAATAAGAAACAAAGCTTACAGATTTCAAATTATTAAATATAAATTGCTATTTGCTATCAGCTATCTGCTATAGATAGCTATCTGCTATCACAATTCAAATTATAACTAATAAATTACACTTTACATTACACAGAATTACACAGAAAGATCATGTTGGTGAAAACTGCTAGTACAGAGCCTAAGTAATAATGGCATGATGGTCTTATGTAGACACAAGAAAGGAAAATTCAGCCCCTATTGTTTTAAACTCTCTTCTTTGAATTTACTACAGAGGCCATTAACTGCCAAGCTCAGATGCAAAAGGCAATGAGACAATAAAGGTAAAATTTAAAGCAGCTGAAAGGGAACTTGGCTTCCAGTGTAACTTTCCCATTAAATTACTATCATCACAGACTCATTTCCACCACAGTCCAAGTTACTGGCTTTTACGACAAGCCATCTAATAGGCAATGCAGGAAAATTCTTGTTCCGCTACAGAGCTCCAAACATGGTGACTACGCTACTTCAATGCCTCATACACACCACGAGCAGCCATAAAACCCCATTACGAACAGCACTCTGCAGGTGGTGCCTCGTAAACGCTACACAGCATTAAGTTTCTGTAGCCATTTGAATATGGCCAAAATGAGGCCCTCAAATGAAATCCAGCTCTTAAAAGAGCCACTTCCAATTCTTACCTAGGAAGTAGAGTTTATACCTGGGCTCCAGGTACAGAAAGGCCACGGGGGCCTGGCATAAATCACTTAACTTCTGAGCTTCAGTGTTCTCATGTGTGAAGTGAGGACAATAATAATGATAGTAATAACAAAAAAGATAATAATAGCCAACAACTAGGCAGCCTTCACTACTTACCAGGAACTATTCTCAGCAATTAGGACAATCCTGTGAGACAGGTACAGGTATCAGCTGCCCTTCTTTCTGTGGCCTTAGGTGTCAGGCCAGCTTAACCTCACCTCTTATAGATTATGGAGCTGATCTCAAGTGGTGCCAGCTAAGGGAAGAGGCCTTAAAACCTAAGACAGAAAACAGCACCAGGACACTACAAGCAGGATGTATATATGTGGCATTAAACAAACAAACAAACAAACAAAAAACACCACACCATATAATTTTGAGTTTGCCCCTGGTTTCTGGCAAAGCTCCCAAAACCCTTGGAATTTCCTGAGTGATAGGAGTGTCTTTTGTTATTCATAGCCAGCCCCTTTCTACCATAGGAGTTGGTAATGGGGTGACTCATGGTGAGGCCCTTAGAGGAAGTCCAAGCACATGATTAGAGGGTTGGAACTTGGCCTCACCATTCAATCTCAGGGGAAGGGACTGGGGGCTGGGGATTGAGTGTAACTGCCATGGCCAATGATTTAATCAATCACGTTTACACAATGAAACTTCATTTAAAAAAACTCTTGAACATGAGATTTGGGGTGCTTCCTGAGTGGTGAACACATCAAGGTGTTGCGAGGGTGGCACACCCAAAGAGGGTGTGGAAGCTCTACCCAGATACCTGGCCCTGGGCATTGCTTCCATTCAACAGTTTCTGCACTGTAGCTTTGAAAACAGAACTATAAGTATAGCATTTTCCTGAGTTCCGTGAGTAGTTCTAGCCAACTTAAACCTGAGGGGCAATTATGAGAACCACTGACGATGCAGTTGACCAGGCAGAAATGTGGGTAGTCTGGTGACCCCATTTGTAGCTGGTATTTGAACTAAGGGCAATCTTGTGGGACTGAGCCCTTAAGTTTCGGGGTTCACTAACTTCACATAGTTGATGTAAAAACTGAATTGAATTCCAGAACACCCAGCTGGCATTAGGGAATTGAAGATTTGGTTGTTTTGGTGGGGGGAGAATATTCCCAATGGCTAATTAATTGGCTAAATCAAGCTCAGGGGCAGAGATGGGTATTTCTAAAATGGAGTGGTATAATTTACTCTGTAAATTGCAAAGTAACCTGTATTTCTAGAAATTAGAAAAAAGAAACAGAAAATTCTTACTTATTACATAATATTAAAATTTCCCCAATCTCTAAGGTCATCTGACCCTACTCTGAATGGGAAGATATATTTATAATAAAAGCCATATCTGAAATTTTCCATGAGGAATCTGTATCTTTTGAAAAGTTTACTTAAAGACTCTTTCCTCAGGAGAAAACAGATACATATATATCAGGGAGAGGTGGGTTATAAAAGATTTCATATAATCATAAAAATTTATTATAATATTTCTTTTTAAAATGCCCACTGAAATACTTAGCATTCTAAATATCTAGTGAAAGATAAGGGATACCTGGCCTTAAGTCACTACTTCTGTAATCTAAATCACTTTGGCAAAAGGAGGAAATAGATGAAGGATTGGAGAAAAGAAGACAGAGACAAGAAAGGTGGGAGAGAGGCAGGGAAGGAGGGGGAGGAGAATGTCTGCCTTCCCCCACATTAATCTGCAGTCATTCTTTTTGTCAGGTATTAATGTGATCTAATGAAACATCAGCCTCTATTTTGATCTGTTGCTGCTGCAGAACCCTCAATTTATTAGGTACTTGCTTGCATTTCAAAACACAACAATGCTTTGAAGGATGGTTGGCCTCCTCTGATCAAAGCAAATTTCATTAGCTGAAATAGCTTGACTTCTAGCCGGCCTATAATACAGAATTGGAAAAAAATTTTAATGTCTCTATAAAAATACCTGCCAAAGGCCTTTCAATAATGTTTATTTTTCTTCAAAAGACAAAAGGAAGATTGTGTAGCTAAATAATTTCTTATCCAATTGAAAAGCCTAGTGCCCAGAAACCATTCAAAAATTTTTCATATAAATTAAAATTAAAAACTTTGAAATGCTACCACATGAACTGTAAAATCTTACTTAACAGAACTGAAAGTGATTTAGAAAAGCTAGCAGACTACATAGCTAATTCTTTTAAAGCTCCTGACTGATAGGATGTAAGTGTACCCAATTCTTGGTGATTTAGAAATTGATAATCCAAATCATAGGTTTTCTATGAACCCTGTTTTTCCAGAATATTCTTTCCCTGGCTGCATTTTGGGCATTTAATTGCTTTCCGTCTCAGCCACTGCATTTGGTAAGGAGTGAAAGAGAAGGTCTAGCCCAAATTTCCAACCCAGTCTTTATCTGATAACTTGGTTACTTGACCGGAAAATTTCAAACCATGGATTAACATGGGTTTCTTCTGCTACTGTTTGTTAAGAAAAAAAAAAATGTTAAAGTTATTTGTAATAATTTTACAGTGGAAAATCTTAGATATTTTCCTATTAAGACAAAATGAATGAAAGTGCCTATCAAACAGCCAATCAAGTTAAGTTAAAAAGAAACACATTCATCAATACAAATGCTATTCCACCTTAAATATTCTAGTACTTGCATTTTTCTGTAATTTTGTCTAAGTTTTATATTTTATTTTACCTATGTAAATACAACATCCACCGTAAGACTTTTTAGGGTTTTTCTCATTTTTAATAACTTTGGCTACATGCACTATAAATCATCAATAATTGGGAAAGTCAGATGACATTCGCATTCAAGCCACTTAGTATAATTGTATAAAGAGCGAATTTGGGAATTTATCACTGGTAAATTCATTTAAGATTTCCCACTGCTCTCAATAATTATATTTAACTCAAATTTTAGACCATTAAGAACTCTGAGACTGAAGAAAAAATTCTGTCCATGGACTTCAGCAACAGCTCCTGCCTGAGAATTTCCAGACTGCTCTTCCTGAGGGTCTGCCTTACTGATGTGGGGCTTAGTCAGCTAGGCCCCACAATTGCATAGGTCAATTCCTTGTGTATCTCCTACTGGTTCTGTTTCTCTAGTAGAACTCTGACTGAAACACTCTTCAACACTCTTGCCAACCTCCCCAGAAAAGTCTCCTTTTTCGGAGACTCCTCTCCAAAAAGTCTTGCCTTATATCCCATCCACCCACCTCTCCTGGCACCATAAAGGTAGACATATCATAGAGAGAGAAAGAAATCCATTACTAACAAGAAACTATAAACCACAAGGCATTTTAAACTTTTCTACCTGTCTTCCTCCTACCCAACATTTCATTAAAAAAATTTTAAACTATAGAAAATTTGAAAACTTTTATAGTAAACACTGTACAACCTAGATTCTGCCATTAACTTTTTATTACACTTACTTATATGTTATCTACCCATCCACGTATCTCTTTACTCATCCATCAAATAAGTTGCAGACAATAATATCCTTCTTCCTAAGTGCTTCAACATGCATATCATTAATTCGAATTTAATATTTGTTCAAAACTCTTTTTTAAGGAAAATTTCATACAATGAAATGCCCAAATATTAAGTGTACCATTGCGTAAGTTTTTGTTTTGTTGTTGTTATTACTGTTGCTTCTTAAGACTTCATTTTTTAGAGCAGTTTAAGGTCACAGAAAAATGGAGAGAAAGGTAAGGGATTTCCCATACACCCCCTGCCCTCACACATGCATAGCCTCCCCCATTGTCAACATCCCTCACCAGAATGGTATATTTGTTACAAATTGATGAATTTACATTAATACATCATAATCACCCAAATTCAACAGTTTACATTATGGTTCACTCTTGGTGTTGTGCATTCTTTGGGTCCAGACAAATGTTTAATGACAAGCATCCATCATTACAGTATCATACATGGTATTATCACTGCCCTAAAATCTTCTCTGCTCTGTCCCTTGATCTCTCTCCCCTCCCCAACCCACAGAAACCACTGATCTTTTTACTCTCGCTACAGGTTTGTCTTCCATTCAATGAGTTTTGACAAATGCATACATGTGACGCAGAATTTATCAACAGCACATTTACATTAACCAGAGTTCTCCTATGTTTCTTCCCAATCTTTGTCTCATCCCACCAGAAGCAACCACTAGTAAGATTTATTTTCCTCCAAAAATTAGTTTTGCTTCTTCAAGAAATTCCTAAATAGGGAATCATAGAGTATATACTCTTTTGTATATGGCGTGTTTTCTCAGCATGTTTTTGAGATTCATTCATGTTGTTGAGCATATCACTTGTCCTGTTTTGCTATTAAGAAGCAACTACTTGTATGAAAAAACCATAAACTGTTTATACATTCTCCTACTGATAGATATCTGGGTTGTGTTCAGCTATTATAAGTAAAGCTGCTGTGGACATTCTAGATCAAAAATCAATCAATTGATCAATCAATCAATAAAAAGAAATCCAAGCAACAGTGATCAGACAACAAAGAGAAATAAAAGGTATCCTAATTGGCAATGAAGAAGTCAAACTCTCTCTCTTCGCAGATGACAGGATTCTTTATATGGAAAACCCAAAAGACTCCACCCCCAAACTACTAGAACTCATACAGCAATTCAGCAACGTGGCAGGATACAAAGTCAATGTACAGAAATCAGTGGCTTTTTTATATACTAACAATGAAAATACAGAAAGGGGAAATTAGAGAATCGATTCCATTTACTATAGCACCAAGAACCATAAGATACCTGGGAATAAACCTAACCAAAGAGGTAAAGGATCTGTACTCGAGGAACTACACAACACTCATGAAAGATACTGAAGAAGACACAAAAAGATGGAAGACTATTCCATGCACTTGGATCGGAAGAATAAACATTGTTAAAATGTCTACACTGCCTAGAGCAATCTATACTTTTAATGCCATTCCAATCAAAATTCCGCTGGTATTTTTCAAAGAGCTGGAGCAAATAATCCTAAAATTTGTATGGAATCAGAAGAGACCCCGAATTGCTAAGGAAATGTTGAAAACAAAAATAAAACTGGCGGCATCACGTTACCTGATTTCAAGCTTTACTACAAAGCTGTGATCACCAAGACAGCATGGCACTGGCATAAAAACAGACACATAGACCAGTGGAACAGAGTAAAGAGCCCACATATGGACCCTCAACTCTATGGTCAAATAATCTTCGACAAAGAGGAAAAAATTTACAGTGGGAAAAAGACAGTCTCTTCAATAAATGGCGCTGGGAAAACTGGAAAGCTATATGTAGAAGAATGAAATTCGACCATTCTCTTACACCGTACACAAAGATAAACTCGAAATGGATGAAAGACCTCAACGTGAGACAGGAATCCATCAGAATCCTAGAGGAGAACATAGGCAGTAACCTCTTCAATATCAGCCACAGCAACTTCTTTCAAGATATGTCTCCAAAGGCAAAGGAAACAAAAGCAAAAATGAACTTTTAGGACTTCATCAAGATCAAAAGCTTCTGCACAGCAAAGGAAACTGTCAACAAAACAAAGAGGCAACCCACGGAATGAAAGAAGATATTTGCAAATGACAGTACAGACAAAAGGCTGATATCCAGGATCTATAAAGAACTCCTCAAACTCAACACACACAAAACAGATAATCATATCAAAAAATGGGCAGAAGATATGAACAGACACTTCTCCAATGAAGACATACAAATGGCTATCAGACACATGAAAATATGTTCATCATCACTAGCCATCAGGGAGATTCAAATTAAAACCACATTGAGATACCACCTTACACCAGTTAGAATGGCCAAAATTAGCAAGACAGGAAACAACATGTGTTGGAGAGGATGTGGAGAAAGGGGAACCCTCTTACATGATTGGTGGGAATGCAAGTTGGTGCAGCCACCTTGGAGAACAGTGTGGAGATTCCTCAAGAAATTAAAAATAGTGCTTCCTCTGAAAAACAATCTGAGGGGTTTGAAGTGGCGGGGGGATGGGAGGTTGGGGTACCAGGTGGTGGGTATTATAGAGGGCACAGCTTGCATGGAGCATGGGTGTGGTGAAAAAATAATGAATAATGTTTTTCTGAAAATAAATAAATTGGAAAAAAAAATAGTGCTTCCCTATGACCCTGCAATTGTACTATTGGGTATTTACCCCAAAGATACAGATTAGCAAACAGTAGGGCCATCTGTACCCCAATGTTTATAGCAGCAATGGCCACGGTTGCCAAACTGGTCGCCAAGATGCCCTTCAATGGACGAATGGATAAGGAAGATGTGATCCATATACACTATGGAGTATTTTATTATGCCTCCATCAGAAAGGATGAATACCCAACTTTTGTAGCAAAATGGACAAGACGGGAAAAGATTATGCTGAGTGAAATAAGTAAAGCAGAGAGAGTCAATTATCATATGGTTTCACTTATTTGTGGAGCATAACAAATACCATGGAGGACATGGGGAGATGGAGAGGAGAAGGGAGTTGAGGGAAACTGGAAGGAGAGGTGAACCATGACAGACTATGGACTCTGAAAAACAACCTGAGGGTTTTGAAGGGGCAGGGGGTGGGAGTTTGGGGGAACCAGGTGGTGGGTATTGGGAGGGCACGTATTGCATGGAGCACTGGTATGGTGCAAAAACAATGAATACTGTTACACTGAAATTTTAAAAAATAATAATAATCACACACACACACACACACACACACACACACAAGAAATCCAAAACTATATTGCAAGTTGCATTCCTCATATGATTATTTATTATACATTTACTATATGCAAAGCACTACTTTAAACACTGATGTCAAGAAGCTTAAAACCCAGTGGTAGAACAAAACATGAACATAAATTATTACTCTAAAAAGTAAAGGTGTCACAAGAATAATGTGAAATTGAGTGTATCTGGAGAGGTTTCAGGAGAAAGTCTACAAAAGTGTGTTTGGACTATACTTCAGAGAAATTTTCATGGGAAGATTGTTCTATTGACTTCAGCAAATAGTGAAAGGGAAGTTGCTGAAGGGTTTTGAGTAGGAACGTGATGATCAGAACTATGTTTTCACTAGATCCTTCCAGAGTTTGTGACAGATTGAAGAGAGGATAGCCTGGAATTAAGATTCTAATTAAAAGGCCACTAAACCCAAAGGAGGTCATGGAGAAACTGCCTAAAGGTTGGGTCAGTGAAAATGTAAGGAGGGAATAGGTTTGTTACAAATGGACCTACAGAACTTGGCTTCCAACTACTATTTTATGCACCCTTTGGTTACTTTGTAATTCAACACAGATACATATGCATAAATAACTGAAACAGAAGTTTCACAAAAATATGCCCTTACTATGTGTAATGCACACTATTATTTTCTATTATTTATTCTCTTTCTTTTTTTACTTAAAAGCAGAGAATAAACCACTAAACTGATTCCGTAATCTGTTGGGTCGTGAACTATGGTTGAAAAAACACTACATTAAATGATAGTAATGAAGGTAACTCAGATTCAAATGCAGCCAATTGGGAGAAGGGTGGTTTTGTGCACTTGAAAATACCTTATTGAGAAGTCTCAACTTGTTGGAGAATAAACATAAGACAAATTAATTTTTTCCAGTAATGGCCTTCAGCTATGCTCCATTGCTCACCTTATCCCCACCTGGCTTCACAACTTTTCTATGTATTTTTCTAATGGATTTTAGGACTATAACATTGGCTAAAGCATAGTGTTTTGCTCATTACATACTATCATCATTCATGGCCCCCTTTTTACTTATGTATTAAGTACTTATTAATGATATAATCAATACCCACAAATCACTCAGCCAACTGGAGAATTAGAACAATGACAAAAACTTATATCTACTTATGTTCACTATCTTATTCTATCTCTTGCCTATTCTTATCTAATATGACCATTATACTAAATTGTGTTTATCATTTTTTAGAAGTTTTTTAAAGATTTTATTTATACATTTGAGAGAGAGAGAGAGAGACAGCATGAGCAGGGGGAGAGGCAGAGGGAGAGGGAGAACAAGACTACCCACCAAGCAGGGAGTCTGATGTGGAACTCAGCCCCAGGACCCCAGGATTATGATATGAGTTGAAGGCAGACACTTAACTGACTGAGCTACCCAGGTACCCCTCATTTCCCTGATTTTTGAAAAATAATTTTCTATAAATACGGGTTAGAACAAAGTGGTAAAGCTTTATAATATTGGAGGGCTGCCTGGGGTTTTTTTTTTTTTTTCACTCAACATTATACTATTAGAATTCATCCCCATTTTTGAATAGAGCTATAATTTATTTTAACTGTTGTATAATATTCCATCATGTAAACAACTGTCATTTATCTTTTTTTAATGCTTTTTTGTTTTTGCCATGAACATTTTAGTTGTCCAAAGATTTTTGTCTGTTTCTGTTACTATGAACAGTGGTGCTATATTTTTTTTTCTTTTTTAAGTAGGCTTCACCCAATGTGGGGCTTGTACTCACAACTCTGAGATCAAGACCTGAGCTGAGATCAAGAGTCAGACCCTTAAACTAAGTCACCCACGCGCCCCACTAGCAATATTTTTGTATCTGTGTCCTGGTGCACATATTCATGAGTTTATCTTAGAGACATACCTGGAAGTAGAATTAGTGGGTCATGGGGTATTTATATCTTTAACATCGTAAGATAATTCCCAGGTTAATTTGACAACTTATCTCCCTCTAGTTGAGATATTGGAGATATTATTGCTTCATATTCTAACACTTGGTATCATCTCTACCTCTCTATACTTTTTATTCTACTTCTCTAAATTAAGTCCTGGTAATTTAGAAACCTCAACATCGTATGGATTTACAGCTCTTCTTTGAACACTCTTTTCCCATCATGCCATGTTAGACCTGCAGCTCAGGGTGGAGGTTGAGGCATGGACTCTTTCACATACATCCCTCACTGCTCAAACCACCCCCCGCCCCCCCCCGCAGCATTACCCATCCTTCTCTGCTCTTAGTATAGGAAGAAAGGACAAAGATGGAAGAAGTATCTTCACTTGATAACTCCAGACCAAATTTTACAATTTCCTGTTGCTGCTAGGGGAAGGATGGAGAAAGAGGTTAGAGAGAGATGGAAGCGGTAAAATACTGAGTAGTCAGAGAGGCCTAGCTAGGTACACAGCAGACTCTGAAAAAACCATTCATCAAGCACTGAGGGAAAATGCCTGATTTCTACAACAGTATAGTCTCTGCATTTAGAATGCAGACTATTTAGAATCTTCTATTTCTAACTTTGGGCCTTAGTCACAGTTTTGAGCTAAGTCCCACTCAGCATCTAAAACAACCTATTACAAAGAAGTAGCAGTGGGTTGAAGGGAGATAAAATTCACCGTCAGAACACTGAGTATAAATTGCTAATGAGGCATCCAAGTAGAGATTCCTAGTAAGCAGTTGGTAACAGGGTTCTGGACCTCAAGAGGATGCTGTGGGCTAGAGATGAGAATTTGGAAATTAGCCACATTGCTGAAGTCATTAAAAGATAGATATTATAATATATTTTTACTAATTTTAAAAAAACCTAAAGGTCACCTGATATAAATAATTTACCCAAGATCCTATAGCTGGCCAGCTACATATATATAGCTATATATCTTATAGTCTCCCAACTAGCAGAGACCATATCTGTCTCTGAAATTTCATGACTGCAAAAATCTAAGCTCCTTTGACCACACAATAACATTGCATGAGGGACTAAACAAAGAAAGAAGGGAAGGAGGCACCTATGACAATCATTATTTCCTTTGGGAATCATAGAGATAAGATAGCAAATGAGAGTTTTATAAATTGAATCAATGATCCTTGATACAATCTGCTTTTAATAACTCAGAGGATAAAGGGATTCTCATATCTATTAAGATATGACTGTACTCTAAAGAAAGACCATTCATAAAGAATATGTGAAGAGAACATAAAGTGGGACATGGTATGATGAAAATTAGCTAATGAAGCAAAGATGAAAGAGGAGCACAGAACACTGCTCATCCCAACTCCAAGTACTACCCACAGGGAGAAAGAACACTGATCCATGAACTCATCCTTTCCAAATCCAGATCAAGAACATCCCCATTGTGAAGATCAATTACATAATCTGCTCCTCATTTTCCTTCCCCACATTCACCGTGCAACCCTGATGATGGTAACTTGGCTTCCTTACACTTTTCCTTAAAAAAAGAATGCAGTGGGGCGCCTGGGTGGCTCAGTGGGTTAAGCCGCTGCCTTCGGCTCAGGTCATGATCTCGGGGTCCTGGGATCGAGTCCCGCGTGGGGCTCTCTGCTCAGCAGGGGGCCTGCTTCCTCCTCTCTCTCTCTGCCTGCCTCTCTGCCTACTTGTGATCTCTCTCTGTCAAATAAAGAAATAAAAATCTTAAAAAAAAAAAAAAAAAGAATGCAGTGACCAGAAGACAGGAGCACCCAGCCCCTCAGCCCTTCCCTATCTCACTGTAGCCTAATTTAATAGAGTTTTTAAGCATCAACTTCTGGTAACATTTTCTATGAGATAAGGTTTGCTAAGTCAATTTTGAAAGCTGGCTCTCAGCAATGGTCTCTCCACCATGGTAAAGATTTGGTAAGGCTCCATGTCTATCCAGTGCCTTCCATCCCACTGCCCAACTCTGCTCTAGGCTTCTGCAACAAGAAAGTTAGCGCTGTAGATAGCCAAAATACTTTAATAAAGGAAGAGTAAGTACAAAGCCAAGAATGGTATGGCCACAGGACAGAGAATATCATAGTTTAATGAGCAGAGGGTAAATGTTCACTGTGCCAAATAGTACCAAGGTAGTAGGACCCACACAAGAGAAAAGACTTGAACCATTTTCTATATTAAGTATACTGCAATGACTAAAAGTCATATCAAAGAGAAAAAGCTAGGGGCTAACAATTGAAGAACTGCTTCTGCATGAAGATGTTAAATTTAGGGGAAAATATTATTTATAAGTTTTGAAAAAAAGAGTAAGTGCTTTGACTTTTTTAAAGTATAGGTTATTAATCCATTCAATTATAAACAGCCTGGGCTTGTACATTTGAGAATATCAGCATAAAACCTGTTCTACAAAAGGAAGAAAGACTGAGATGGTCTCCTGAAAGTTTGCTGTATAGAAACCCTTCATGTTAAGTCATGATATTCTTGATAAAATTGCACACATTGATCATAAATGTGAATGGATGGGGTAAAATAATTTTTATTTTCAAATTACTGATTTCAGAATCACAAATTACTTTCCCCTAAATAGCTGTTAAAAAGAAAGAAAAGCCTGCCCTTCTTCTTTACAGCTTCAAATCTTTCAAAATAATAGTATCTCAAATGCAACTAAAAACATAAGCCAGAATACCCTTGATAAATAATAATGCATCTGATGGGACAGATGCCATTATTCTTTCTGTGTCCAGTAATTGAATTCAAGCTCAAATTATTTGTAAGGTTTGGATGAGAATTTAACTTTAAACCCTGGTTTCCCTTCCCTCTATATTTGTGATTCTCTCAGATTATCTTTATTTGGGGTGATAAGAATATGAAAAAGGAATACCTAGAAGTCCCAATTAAATAAGAAAATCATAGAGGCACCTATGAAGCTCAATCAGTTCAGAGTCTGCCTTTGGTTCAGGTCATGGTCTCAGGGATCCTGGGGTTGAGCCCCACATCACATCAGGCTCCGTGCTCAGTAGGGAGTCTGCTTCTCCATTTCCCTCTGCCCTTCCCCTCACACCAGTGTATAAGTGAACGTTCTCTCTCTCTCTCAAATAAAAGCTTTTTTAAAAAAAGAAAAAAAAATTTTGGTTTGTTTGTTCATTTGTTTTAAAGATTTTATTTATTTATCTGACAGAGAGAGAGATCACAAGTAGGCAGAGAAACAGGCAGAGAGAGAGGGGGAACCACGCTCCCCACCTAGCAGAGAGCCTGATGCAGGGCTTGACCCCAGGACCCTGAGACCATGACCTGAGCCAAAGGCAGAGGCTTAACCTACTGAGCCACCCAGGTGCCCCTAAAAATAAAAAATTGTGTAAGGCCATATTTCATTTGCCTAAACATGTGGTTTAGACCTATCACATTGCCCAGGCTTTGTGGCAAAGCTGTGAATCCTTGGCTGCCAGTTAGTAACAAATGAACAGGGAAAGGCTATGGTCCTCCCCTCAGCTGAGGTTGCAGGTGTACAAACCACTAACTAAGGGCAAGCAGGGAGCAGAATAGCAGGAGAGTGTCCTAGGTGAGCCCTGTTTTCCCTCTGTGCCCAGACAGGACTGTTAGGAGTGTCCTCTAGGATCTTCATAGACTAAGAATAAATATATATATTAAGATATTGAAGGGAGTGTCAAAGAATTTAGCTTATTCATAATTGGAAAGAACTCAATTCTGAACCTAACAAATGCATGGACAGTTCATTTAAGGAGGATCCATGCGTATATAAAAAAGAAATCTCTGTGATGTCATATTCTCTGGTGTCTGAGACCTACACAACAAGACAAGTCAAAATGTTGGCAACCTCAGTAGTGTTTCCTTAATTTGATGTAAATGTTGTACTCTCAGTATTGATGTCTGTACTTTATCTTGACTTTTTTTTATTGGCATGGCCTTCCTGAGGACCTAGTTGTCTAGGTGATGAATACTGCATACCATAATAAAATAAAGTACAGTAATTAATGCATTTGCTTTGTAAGTTTAACCTTTCCCCTGATGGGGGAATGGGAGTAGGGATAGCTTCCTTGTCAATAGTCAGGAGGTTTGGTGTTAATTCACCTGTGTCTTTGTTCATCCTTGATGGGCTGCAATTTATCCACATTATGAAAATACTTTAAGTAAGCTTGATTTGAAAAAAAGAAAAGAATGTTACCTAATTTCTTGCCAATCATTATATCATGTGTATAAACTATTATTTCTTTACAATTCTTTTCATAACTTACTGAATTCGCATTCCAAGAATTTCCTGGAAGTATATATGCAGTTAGGTTTCACTTTTAGCACAAGTTTTGGTCTTGCCCCAACCTGAGCCCTAACATACCAGTTCTCAATTATCAGCAATTCCATCAAGTTCACATAAAGGGTTCTCTCAGTTATAGCTCAGTGATTCAGTGACAAGCAGCGGCCTGAGTGAGGGGGAAATGCACAGCAGTGCATTGGCTAATCCTTTTATACTTTTAGGGAAAATAATAAAACTGAAGAGAAACAAAAATCATCTATAAAAGAAGGAAAGTGAGAACAGGATATAAACAGCTCATTAGGCTAGCATGGTAGGTTTCACATTTGAGGAAAAAGGATTTCAAGAGCTAGGGATAAATGAAAAGGAATTGTTTTGAATGTTTGAATGTTCATGTTATTATTCATTTAGAAGAACATCCACACACACACCATACAAAGACACACATATACACTCACACATTCACACCTATGTACACACCTGAAAACTTAGTACATGGGTGTGCCGTGCCCAAGAAAGGAAAGGGTAGTAGCAGCAGGAGCAGGTTTGTTGGCAGAGCTGCACAACAAAGGATAAGTATACACAGCATGCAGTATGTGTGCTTGGCTCAAGTCTGTGCAATTAGTACTGCTATTTACAGCAAATTCCTTGTACCAGCACTTTAAAAGTAAATGACAACTAGATTGAAACTATTTAATCAGAATGTAAAATTGAACCACCGTAGGTTCCAAAGCTGATTAACTAGCTCACATTTTTTTTTTCCTCCTGCTAATTGCTAAGTACATTTGCTGGTTCCTGGCATTGATTTGCTGGATTCTAATTCAGGGTATGAGTTTAAAATATTAATCCACAAACTTTTCATTTTCTTTATTGGTCAATACAACTCATGACAAATAGTACTCCATAAATTCTTCATCTTAATGCTTCCATTTTGATTTTTTCCCCTGATTCTTCCATTTCATATATTTGTCTCCATCCCTTCCCCGACAGACTGCATTTTTATTCTTTCTTCCGCTAAATTTCCTTAGACAAGAGCAACATCAGTCAGAAAAATGAGACTACAAGTAACAGAGATTAATAGATACCACTTAGAGCCCAGGGGCTCAACACAATGGGTGTTTTAAGCTAAAGAATGGAAGCAGATTAGAAACCTAGAGAGACTCAGTCAAAGGTAAGTATGGGCAAATTCCTTCCTTTCTATGAATGTTTCCAAATACCTTATTTAGGAAACATGGGGTCTTACATTAATCAATATATTTTCCTTTGGAGTTTATGACTAATCTAATTTTACAAAGATGCCAAATTTCTGTTTGTTGGGGAGAATGATATCGGTGCTCCAAAGAAGGTGGGTTATCCCAGCAAATATATAATGCCTGATTCTGCAGTCTGTTCTTTCTAGACAGGGAATAAATAAATTCTGTGCCACTGTGAAGGGACTCACAGTGATGATTCTTCCAGCAGATAATGGTGTGAAAAACCTCTGTATTCCACAGTTCTTTTGGGGAAGACTTACTGTTCCTCAAAGGATCTACCCTTTTAATCACGATTTATACTACATCGAAAAAATTAAATTCACCTTTGCCAAAAAGGCAAAATCACTATAAGAAGTTGTACTTCTTTATTTCTAAAACAAATATTTCTCATACAAAGAACGTGAACCAATTAAATTAAAAATTTCTTCAAGAAAGTAATCAACCTTTAAATCGTCTAATTGATGCAAATATGAAAGCAGAGATTTTTAATGTTACCATTTTATTTACAAAATTTCTCCAAGTATTCTCATCACTTACAATTCAGAGGTGTTTGGAGGAATAAGAAGTGAAGGGAACCATATCTTTTTAAACCACCTATATGCAAGATGCTTTACATATATCATTTCACTAAACAGTCAGAAGAAGCCTATAAGGTCCGTAAGTAAAAAACTGAGACTCTGAGAGACCAAGTATGTTGTCCCAGATCGCTATGATAGTAAGTTGTATATTCAAGATTTAGACCCAGGATATCTGCCCTAACAGCCATCATAATCTTTTTACACATTGTATCATTCCCTACACTTCTCTTTCTTCTTTTTCTCTTTTTTCCCAAAAATGAATTTCTTCTATCACAATGATTAGGGATGTATATTGAAGAACATATCACTTAAATTGGTAAAGATGTTCTTATGTATAAATCAAATTAATTTTTAAGTGAACAAGGGTGGGATTTTTTTGCTATAAATTCTTTGCCAAAAATTTAATAATTAATTAAGTTATTAATAAAGTGTAGGTTAAATTATTAAATCCTCTTATATTTAAGGTGCATGTCCTAATTGGAACTTCAGTATAACAAATTTAAGCATGGCACTTAATAATTATGAGCCATTCTTCATATGTAACATAAATGACACCAGTGACCAGCCATAAGTCGGTAATATTACTCAAGGTGTTTTTCCAGCAGTGGTGATGGATTTGCACTGATTCATTCTCTCTCCTTTCTTTTGCTGGTTCCCTTGGGACCACGTGTATATATTTGCATTTGCTATAAAGTCTGTTTAAGATTGAGAGCATGAAAATAGTGCAAAGTGAACTGGCCCACAAAGGGATTAAACCTATGACCTTGGCCTCATTAGTATCATACTCAAGTCAACTGAGTTAACCAGCTGTGTTTTCTTAAGTCCAAGCACATATTTATTTGGTAAATACAGAAGTTTGAACTTCTTCAAGTCCCTTGGGGACCACTAAGTGGACTGCAACATTCATTCATTGAACAGATACTAACTGAATACTTACACTGAACAAATCTCGTTCTTAGCAATCTGAGAGCCATAGAGCAGAGCAAGATGTGGCTCATGGTCACCAGGAATTACAAGTTAGTTAATTAAGAGGAGAAGACATATGCACAAGTAGAGTCTTATGTATTATTTAAGAGTCTGGACTTGGAGACAAAGAAACTTGACTTTGAAACCTATGTTAAACACCCAGTAGGTTATAGTATGTTAAGACTAGAAAGATGTGTGGGGCACCTGGGTGGCTCAGTGAGTTAAGCCTCTGTCTTCAGCTCAGGTCATGATCCCAGAGTCCTGGGATCGAGCCCCGCGTCGGGCTCTCTGCTCAGTGGGGAGCCTGCTTCCTCCTTTCCCTCTCTCTGCCTGCCTCTCCACCTCCTTGTGATCTGTCAAAAAAAAAAAAAAAAAAAGACTAGAAAGATGTGAATCAAAATTTTCTAATCTCTTAAAATTATTCAATTTGTCTAGAACTAAAGCTCCTCTCAACCCAAACTACCCATATTTTTCTTCTCCATTTCCACTATTGGTATCACTATTCCCCAAACCAATCTTATAAGCTCTAGTATCCTTTCTACTTCCCTTCAGTTAGATTCCAACATCTCAACACTACTTCTTGTCACTGCTTTCACAAACTCCTTTAGTTCTCTGTAGAGCCATCTCCTCACTCCTTTCTAAGTAAAGCTCCTGGGCTGGACTAGTCCCTTGCCAACCTCGGTAGCCCTCTGATTTGATATATTTCTTTCTAGTTTATCATTCATTCAAACAGTCTTCCATGCATCTGTCCTTAGCAATCCTACTAAGCAAAGTGCTAGTCAAGTCCTGACTTACTTTCATTGGCTTTCCATTGCCTACTGAGTACTCATGAAATGCTCAACAGCTTTATAAAAATTCCTTTCTGTTACTCCATTTCTTGTAGTATCCTCAATATTTGCCATTAAACCTATCACACAAAGGTCAAACTTCACGGTCTTCCCATCTGTCTCACATCTTTCCCCTTTAGGGGCTTTGCTTAGTCTAGTCTCTGCCTCCTGAAACACAGCCTATCCTGAGGGGGAAAAAAAAAAAAAGGCCCAATTTAAGTGCATCTTCCTTCAAATTAAGCCTGCTCTGATGTTCTCAGAATGAGACAATCTCTCCTTCCCTTGTGTTCTAGTTACACCTCATTTGTTGTTTCATACAACATTCTCTGCCGTGCATCTTCTACTGGGATTATTTATATGTGCCTCTCCTCCATTTCTAAAGTAAATCCCTGAAAACAGTCACAGCACCTTATACATCTCCCCATCTTACAACATTCTAGCACAATGACTTCTTCAACCTGCACAGTCCAATTCCCTATTATCCACTTCTAACGCTTATACTATATATGATAAAGAACAGTACAAGATCTCCTAGCTCCTAAATCCTATTGACACATTTCAGTTCTTATTTTTAGTTGGCCTCTCTGCAGCATTAGGCATTATTCATCCCTCCTCTCTTTCTTTAAATCTCTCTTCGTTGGCTTCCATAACACCCCCATCCACAATTTTACCTCTGTCCGCTTTCTGGGACACTACAAAAGAATGGAGCATAGGTCTGCAAGGACCCTGAAGACCTTCACCCTTTCCAGCTTAAAGAACCTCTTGTTTTTCCTCTTCCTTCTCTTAACAAAGTGAGGTTTCTCCCAATAAGATCTATTTCCTCTGGCAACTCTGCTTTTAGACACCAAAACCCAAAACTCTTCCAGGCCAAGAAACACAAAATCCTGGCCACCTTCTAGAAATGGAAAAAGAGAAAGGAATACATGAAGGATAAAAAAGAAATTAATATCTCACATAGGGTCAGAATTTTTTAATCTAGAAAAAAATCTTTAGTCCTTCATGTTTCTGGCCAAGACTTCTTAAATACATGTTGTATCCTCTCAAACTCCTTTTATTTTTTCCACAAATCTTCTAAAATTTCCAATAAAAAGTTTAGGTTTCAGAGACACAATTTCTCAGACTTTTTGTACTTTTTTTCTTGCTACAATTCTAAGGCAATGAGCATAGGGCTAGCAGTCTGAATATGGGAAGTTGAGGTAGGCAAACAATAGAGATAAAGGGGGCAATACAAAGAGAAAATAAAACATCAGCTAATCCCTCAATACATTATCTCACCAGAAATTCAATAAACTATCCTTCCGCAAATGCAAATTCAACTTGTCCCTCCCTAATTACCATCATTATTTCTCAATTATTTCTAGAACAAAAATTCAGTCTCCCTGCATCTGGGCATGCTTCTCCTCAATGTGGCTCATGAAGACTTTTCTAGGCTCATGTCCTTTACAGGTTTTGCTCCATGCATGCTCTAAGTACTGGCAGTTTTCCTGGGACTTATCCTCCATCTGGCCTCATACTTTTTATTAACTAGTCCATCTTAGAAACATCTAGATAGTCTTTCAAAACTCAGCTCAGGTGACAACTCCACCAAGAAACTTGTAGGCCTGCCCCCCCACTACATCAGTCACTCCTTCACAGTGCTTCTCATACCCTGTGCATTCCACAGTCATAGCACCTGCATTGTGTTTTATTATGATCTGGATTTTACATTTCTGTTTGTTTTCTTCTCTGTTACCCTCTCTAAATGATGAGTTATTTCGGGGACAGGCAGGGTACCTCTCATCTCCATATCCCAGAGCTAAGAGCAAAGATTGTTCTTGAATGTTTCCATATTTGTTATATCCTTTTATTAATTCCTTTCAGTGGCTACAAATAAATCTGAAGACAGGAGTGCCCTGAAAGATGCATTGTTCTGTGAGATGTCAGAACTGAGTTGTCAGGTATTCTTTCATTTTTCTAAGAACAACTAACTTCATCATTAATTTCAGCTATAAAAAAGGGCCGCTTAACTACTTCATCTTTCAAATACTACTGACAGCATCTGCTGTGATACAGTCTTTGGAAACTTCTAAATATGGAAAAACATGGAAACCTCTCATTCTCCACATTTTCGGAAGTCAGGTGTGTATTTTAGAATATGATACATTAAATAGGGGTATGCAAGTCTTTCTGATGATCAGCAATAAAACTGTTGATGATTTGCATTTTTAGGCTTCTAGAATTTGGATTACTGAGTTTTCAGAAGGGGTGAATATTTTTCCCTTAAAAATGAAATGTTAATATTTTTGTGTTATTTGTGTATTTTGGCAATCTCAAGAAATGCCATCTGGATTAACAAAATGAGGTATATTCTTAAGGGCTGGAAAATAGCTCACAATTTATAAAATGTTAGTGCAGAAAATATAAGTTTTTTTTAAAAAAAAACAACAACAAAAGCAATTAAGTTAACTCAGCATGTAGCAAAAATATGGTAGGGGCTCAGTATAATTCATTCGATACTTGGCTGTCCAAAAGTGAGGTTATCCAAGTGCATTTCATTGTGCATATAAACCAACTTTCTTTTGTGATTATTAGGTAAAATTATTTCACAATTTTGCAAAGCAGCAATTCTGGTTGGTTCAAATGGTTCTGCTACTTTCTGGCTGTGTAACCTTGACAAATTATCTAACTACTCTGTTACTTAGTTTTCTCATTGAAAACTGGATACAATAATAGATAATTGTGGTGACAATTTAATAAATAACATCAATCAAAAAATATTTGTTTGTCTTTTATGGATCAAGGGCCATGCCAGGCTCTTGAGATACAGCAGGGAACAACACAGCCAAAAATCTCTATCCTCATAGAGCTTATATTTTAATTAAAATGCTTAAGGGGTTTGCACATGAATCATGGGAAAAGAGTTATCATCATCATCATTATTATTATATTATTATTAATACTGTGACCAGTAGGAAAGTATGTGCTGACTAGTAAGTAAATGCTGACAGTCCTTTTTCTTTTAATATTTTATTTATTTATTTGTCAGAGAGAGAGAGTGAGCACACAAGCAGGGGGAGTGGCAGGCAGAGGGAGAAGCAGGCTACCTGCTGAGCAAGGCCTGATATAGAACTTGATCCCAGGACCCTGCAATTATGACCTGAGCCAAAATCAGCCTGCTTAACTGAGCCACCCAGACACCCTAAATGGTAAGAGTCCTTATACAATTGTCCAGGATCTCAAGTTATTTCTCTGTAGCCTGCCACACCCAAGGCTTCTGGATAGAAGGTTGCAGACCACTGCCCAGCTAGGTCAGGTCCTGCTCATGGGAGGAGGAGGAATGATTGCGAGGGGGAGGGTTTAATTCATCTCCAAATGCTTAATGTTAGCAAGACTAATGGAGTATCATGGGATATATTTTTTCCCCTTTGCAAAAGCCTAGGGAAGATAGGATGGAAACATGAAACAAAACCAACTCGAGGCACAGAGAATAAACCAATCCTGAGAGTCTACGGTAGCCAATAGCACTAGTGGGAACATTCTAAAGAGGTTGAAACACATGGCATGTGAATCTGAAAGGCAGTACATGTGTGTAGGGAGAATTATGGAAGTTTTGGGAATAAACAGATGTGCCCTGATGCTCCATTTCCTTCAGAGTTTTGTACCAACTTGAACATCACATAAGGTATTTTTCACAGAGAATGACTAATACAGGTAGCCTGCAATTCTCTTACAACTATCTTAGCTTTATCCTGGTTTTTCCAGTATTTTGTCTTTCCCTACGCACAGTTTTTAACTTCCTCTTCCTCCTTCTCAACCCTTGCTTTATTGACTCTCCCCTATACTCTTAATTATTTACTACATCATAATTTGGGAGAAACTTATTAAAATGATTTTGTAAGATTTTTCTAAACCTACTTGAAGACAGGCAAAAGTAAAGAAAGCATAAGCAATGGAAGTCTTTTCAGATTGAACTTTACTACATCGGCAAGATTTAGACATGATTTGGTGAGCTTGCATCTATACCCTGAATACTATCCTGGAGGACTCTCAGTGCTTCCAAGCTCCTTGTCACATGAGGCCAGATGGACAAGACCACCAACTAGTCTCTGTGCCTACACAATCCAGCCAGACCTTGGTTGACCTCTAAAAAGGTGGGGGGTCTCCCAAATGAGAACAGAAGCCCCTCAGAAATGCAGTTCAATTGCCTTCCCAGTGACTTAGATGGAACTGAGTCTCATATTTCTGCAAACCTTAGTCACTTCCAAGATATACGACCCCCTTGCTACTTGTTTGCCCAAGGATACTTATCCTCCAAATATTCTTTATTTTCTCTCCATTGACTTAACTTTCCACTTTTCTTCTCCCTCCCTCACCTTCAACACGCGCCCTTGGAACTCCTTTGATTGCTTAACAAACTTCACCAGCCTCCTCACTAGATGTTCCTTCTACCTCCTTGCCAGCAGGAGAGAATGATGTTTTCTCTACACCCTTTCACCCTGAGATAGGAGGTGGAGTCATTGTCTTCAGGAAACTTCCTGCTCCTTTGAGGCTTGTGCCATTTTGCTATCTCTCCTGTTTCTATCATCTACCAGCCTCTAGTCATTCCTTCTTTCTACCAAAGTCTTAGGCACCCTGTCTTCATCCACACTACAAATCTTAATTCTGGGAGAGACCAAGCCCATAAAAATTACCTAATTAGTGCTTCAACCACCCAACATATGAACAGCGTCATAAACCAAGTAAATCTATCCTTTTAAATTACAGATGTGGTTTTTTAATAACCTACACCTCCTCAATCACTTGAGCTATCACTTGTGATAACATTTATCACCTTGTTGGCTTTCTCCCCAGTTAGACTATGAGTTCCATGAGGGCAAGGATTTTGTCTGACTAATTTACTACAATGGTCTCAACCTCTACCACAGTGCTTGACACAGAGTAAATTTCAAATAAATACTTGTTACATGAAAAAACAATGCCCTGTGTTTGCCTCGATGGACAAAATAGCTCCCAAAGGCAATACAACTTGAGAAATTCATGAAATCGATGGAAGTTGAGCTACTTTGCATTCAGCAATGTGGCAGAAGTGGATGCCAAGCCACCCATGTATTAGCTGTCTTTGCAACAAACAGTTAATAACTACTGACCGAAAAGAGCAAGAGGACCATTTGCTTGACTAATGAAAAATTTATCTCAAAGGGAGTTTCCAGTAAAGCTTTCCTGATGGTGTTTATGGCATTTTTTTTTTATCTACATGTAAACTGTTCTGATTGGTAAAGAAATCACTTTCTTTTGGACTAAGATAAGACTGATCCTGTTGGAAACGACCTTCCTGGAGACTGCCCTGGCTACGTGCTAGGTATTCCCTGGACTCAAACCAACCACACTCCACTTGTAACATAAGTAGGAAAGGCAACTATTTACTAAAACAAATGAACTTAGAAAGTATTCTTTCAGTTTGATTAGCCCAACTATAAAAAATTGTTTTGATACCACAAAAGAAAAAAATAATAATAACGAAGTCAGCACTGATATTCTTTGAAACTAATTAGCTATTTAAACTTATAGATTTATTAGTAGAATAGTTTTATTAATTACAATATTTTTAATGGTGATTTAATTTAATTATAACTTTTAAAACTATAATCACAGTCCAGAGCGTTAATGAAAGATCATGCAAACCTGTTACAGCAGTAAACTGAAATCCAGGGTTCCTGGGATTTCGGTGCTGACTTCACAGTTGTAGGAAAATATTTGGGAAAATATCTCTCATGCAGAAAAAACATGAGTCTTTTTCTGGGCCTTCCTATGCAGTCTTCAGGAATACCACAGAGAGCCTCTAAAATAGCACAAATATACTTCAGCTACCCACTGGGACCAAGAAAAAGATATTCTATTTAACAATCTTTTTGAAAATAACCTGTTTTTATTATAGACTAGATCTAGACACAACTATTTCTACAAAGGATTTATAAAAGAGTGCTCAGAACAATTCTCTTAAATGCTTAGAGTGATATTAGTGCATTCCCCCATTAGTGCATTCCCCCATTCTTGAGAAATACAGGATTTTACCAACTAAGTCTTATAACCAGACTTCTGAATTTCAGTGTAAAAATAATCTCAATGAATTTTCATAAAAATGCATAGGGTTTTTAAGCCAAATTAAATCAAATTATGATAACAGCTACCACTTACTGAACATTTATTAGGTGTCAGGCTCTGCACTGAGCTCTTTTGCATGCATAATCGTTCCCTAATCAAGAAAACTTGAGAAGTTCATGAAAAATGACAGGCATCTAAAAGAGAAAATTTGATTATGGAATATAAGCACAGAGTACTGGCTCTGAGAACAGTGACTGATGGGAAGTATTATTAAGGTAATAGCCTTTAAAGATATTATAAAAATATAAATATAGGAGTTTAATCAATTCTTCCCTTAAGATCAAAACTGCAGTTTCTGTATGTTGAGAGCACAGAACTCTTGAGGAGCACCTGGGAAACATCAGGGCAGGTTACCCAACTTCATTTCCAGACTCCCTCTGACAGATTTCTCTGCATCTTTGGTAGAGATCCCAGTGTGCCTTAGGGCACCGGGTAAATCTGAAGTAACTGAAATATTATTATAGTAAGTACTATTATTAATAAAACAGATCCCAAGAAAGAAAATAATAAAAAATCAAAAATGAAGAATAAATCAAGATTGAGTTGATTTCTTGTTGAAGTCTCAACAAGAAAATAAACACAACTTAAAAAATACTTATTAAATTAAAAATTTAATAATTTAGATGTGAAGTAATTCCATGATTGTGCATGTACCAAATCAGTACCATCAATGCACACAATTTTCGACCACGAAATAACTGTAATGATATTTTTATTTTTTTTTAAAGATTTTATTTATTTATTTGACAGAGAGAAATCACAAGTAGATGGAGAGGCAGGCAGAGAGAGAGAGGGAAACAGGCTCCCTGCTGAGCAGAGAGCCCAATGTGGGACTCGATCCCAGGACCCTGAGATCATGACCTGAGCCGAAGGCAGCAGCTTAACCCACTGAGCCACCCAGGCGCCCCATGTAATGATATTTTAAAAGAATAAACAAAAACATTTATTTTCATCACAACAAAGACCAATGTAAATTTAAATGGACCAATGTATGATGTGAAAAGTGGAAACAAAACACATTTCACATCTGTAGTACTAAAAGGAAATAAGAGTAATTAAGGAAAAATTAATGTAGAACATACCTAGTAATTATCATAGCTAAAGTGATAAAATATGAACTGTGATTAGAAAAAATCATACCACTAAAGAGATTACCTAAAGATAAATGTGGAGATGATAAGAAATATAAGCAGAAGAACTAAATTACAACTGTAAATTAGTTCAGGTGCTTTTTAAACTATCTCTACCTAAGTGATATGAACCAAACCTGACCAGCGATCAAAGTCTATTTCTAACTATGATTTAGCTGGACACACATTAACTTCCTTAGCACCACTCTGTGAGCACCAACCCAATGAATTTTTGTACAGTCCTGTTTAGGTTTTCCAGAAAAAGAGCTTTTAAAAGAATAGTAAAAAGCACAGAGATTTTTGAAAACTCTTTGGCATTGGTATTTCTCTAAAAGCTCTCTGGCAACAGATTGTCCTTTGTCAATGACAGAAAAAAGAAAAACTTACCCACTGCTCACCTTAGACTCTGCCTCTTTAGCACAAGAATAGCAAAGATACTCTTTGCATAGCAATGGTAGCTTCATACTTTAGGACAGGGGTTGAAAAAACTTTCTCTGGAAAGGGCCATATAGTTAATATTTTAGACTTTGTGAGACATGAAACAAAAATAAAGGATAGCATGTTGATACTTACATACTAGGAAGAAAGCATATTTCTAAAAAAATTTTTTTATTGGCAAAATTGAAAATATAGTGATGATAATAATTGAGTACAACTTTTGTTGTAATACAGGTCTACTAATAAGAAGAGTGAAATTCTCAGGGCACTTGGGTGGTTCAACAGTTAAGTGTCCAACTCTTGATTTCCGCTTAGGTCATGATCTCAGAGTCATGAGATAGAGCCCAGTGTTGGGCATGGAGCCTGCTTAAGATTCTCTCTCTCTCTCTCTCTACCCCTTTCCCTTTGTTCCCCTCCCACTCTTCCCCCTCATAAATAAATAAATAAAAACATTTTTCTAATTAAAAAAAAGTGAAATTCTTTTCCAGAGGGATAATTAACTTACCTGTGGGATAAAAGTTAGAGTTTTCTATCCTCAAATCAATTGCAAATATTCATCTGTAAAAATCATTATTAGCTCACAGGCCATACAAAATCAGATGACCAGATTTGGTCTGCAGACCATAGGTGACGATGAGACTCCTTACTGGCACAACGGAAGAGATTTAAAAAAAACAGAAGCAAAGACCAGTAACAATACAAATTGTAATTTACGTTTTTTTCTGAAATAGATTTATATGCTTCTTTATTTCACATTTCATTTTATTCAACCTTCTCCTTGAATGGCCAAAAGCATCCACTTGCCTTGGGGGTGATTTGGGTTATTTAGCAGAAATTAAGAGGGAGAAAGAATCAATGCTTAGCTATTGATTACCAAAATAAAATTTTACAGTTCTAACTAAGTAAGGCCAGAATATTAAAGCCAAGCATAGCAGAAAGTGAAACTTTTTTTTAGTTATTCAAATTCCTATTCTTATAAATTCCTTAAAGTCTTCAGACTCATTAAGGGAAAGGAAGAGAGTTATATGATATGTCAGTCACCCATAGCCACATTAATACTGAATAACAAACCACCGCAAATCTCAGTGGCTTACAACAGTAAGAACTTACTCTCATCTTCTTGGAGTCTACAGGTCAACTGTGGTTCAACTGATAAAGTCTTGGCTTAGCTAGAAGTCTGTGCTTTAGCCTGAGGTCCAGCTGGGCTGTATTCTAGGTTGTGGGTTCATTCAAGTTTGCTCATGTCTACTTATTCTGGGGCCCAGCTAATGAAGCAGCAACTAGCAATAGAATATTGTGTTTGTGGTACATCATCAGACTGCAAGAGGCCAACCACACTACACAAACATTTAAGGCTTCTGCCCATGTCATAGCCACTAAATTCCACAGCCAAAGCTTGTCACATTGCCAAGCCCTTAATTACTCAAGTGAGTAATTAAGAGAATATACTCTCTTAGGTGAGAAATTGGTGTGAGAAGTATAGATCTTGGTTCCTGTTTGTATATGATCTGAGACTCAGAAAAAAGAGTACTGAGGAGGACACAAAAAGGAACAAAGGCCTGAGAGCAGAGCATTCTGGGAAGAAGTGTTCAGTGTTCAATCCCCTCTCCTAAGATTCAAAATTATTGAGATAGGCTATGGGGGACCAACATACTTCAACCAAGTCCAACAGAGAGTAAAAGGCAATAGATCCTAAATAAAGTTACTTTGGAGATGGAATAAAGCCTAACCCAATGAGCTGGCCAGAACTAAGTCCAGAAGTCAGGTGGGAATAAAGCCAGACTACCCAAGCCTGACCATTTAAATCAGGCTTATGTCCCAAAGAAGTGGCTCTGAATATGAACCTAAAGGTCTGGAAGGGGGAAGCAAAGGAAGCAGAGGAAGGTAAGAACTTTCCCTCAGCACCCTGAAGAACCATAATGTCCTGGGAAAGACAAGAACCAGTACCTTTGGCAATGAAACATGAAGAGATATAGCTGTTGTCTATCATCACAGACAAGACTTGAAGCTGTGGACCTCCCATTTTCTGAGCATTAGCTGTGACCCCAAATATCTGGCCTAGTGTTTCAACTAGTTTAACAGACTGATTACACATGGTGGCACAGCATCCTTCATCACTAGTAGGTATGTCTGGAACTAACCCAAACACAACTATGGAGCTAGACAGCTTATAGCAGTTATCTCAAAAGAATATTCTTTCTCTCTAGGCAAGATGGGAACTCAGGGCAGAACTAACTACCTTATTTTGAAAGCCAACAGAGAGAGTAGGGCCTCCAAAATAGAAGAAAAACAAGTAGGTGTTTATGGCTTTGTTAGTTATTTTCTTTCTCCCATGATGAAGAGAAAAAAAAATTCATCACATATTATTTATATAAAGGACAGCATAAATCTCAATTTTGTTTCTGGGGAGCATGAGCATGTAAAATATAATATTTTACTTATTGTGATTATAGCTAATCTTGGTCTTTAGCTCTTAAAATCTTTTGGATAATAATGGTGAAGAATATCTTTAATAGTATAGTGAAGGTGAGTTTATGGAGGATGAACTTTCTATTAATATACCTCGGGAATCTTTTTATATCTCAATTTTGTTGAGGAATATGTGGGAATAATCATTAAGAATGCCCAGGAAAGGGGCACCTGGGAGCCTCATTCAGTTGAGCATCCAACTTTTAGTTTCAGCTCAGGTCATGATCCCGGGTCCTGGGATCGAACCCCGCATCAGGCTCCATGCTCAGCAGGGACTCTGCTTGAGGATTTCTCTCCCTCTCCTTCTGTCCTCCCTTTGCTCACACTCTCCCTGTAAAATAAATAAATAAATCCTTTTTAAAAAATGGCCAGGAAAGAAGACTTTCCATAATTCTCTTCTCCAATAAATGTGACAGGTTGTCACCCTGTAACAACATAATCATCCCTCTATGTAATGAAGATATTAGGGAACAAGACATAGAGGGAGAGACAGAGAGATGGAGAGAGAGAATTAGTTAATTAAAATGAGAAAGAGAGAAAAGGAGAGGAGAATAGACTCCACAGCCTGTCTCCAAAATTGTGAAAGCAAGGAAAAGGAAGGCAGTACAGCAATACATTATCTAGGTTTACACCTCAGATCCCCTCATTTATTAGTTGTGTGACATTGGGCATTGTTTGAGTCACTTAAACCTCAGCCTCTTTATCTGTACAATGAAACTAATAGTGCCTACTTCATATGGTTATAATGACTATTAGAAGACCTAGTGGGTATGAAGTATTTTCTAGAGTGTCTGGTAATAGAACTTGGTAAACATTAAATGCTATCATTACAGTAAATAAATAAATCAAACAGTCCGTCTCTGCAAATTACCTAATGGACATCTATTTTATCTGCTGAAGTCTATAAAATGGGTTCTTCCTTAAGTTGATTTACTCTTTTATAATTATTTGGAGTTGATTTTTCCACCCACAGCTTACACAAAGCTTACCTTATTCCTGAAAAAGGTCCACTTTTACCTGCTTCCTCACTTACCACCTCCCACAAAGCAGACAGTGCCCACTCTTCCTGCTACTCTTTAGCCCTCAGGATCAGCATGACCACTTTCATGGGCTCTTCCAAGCTACAGAATCTAGGCACCCCATGGATCAGTCCATCAAACAGGGTTCCAGGCTCAGGCACTATGAAATGACCCTCCCCTGGGTCACTCAGTAGTCACAAGTGTACACTTAGGGAGGAGGGCACTCTGAAACTGGGCTCATCAGCAGCCTCTTCTTTTAGCCATTTCAGGGCTCCATGCTTAAGAATTTCTCCTCAGGCAAAGAAAAGTTGCCCCGTATTTGGAAGAAATTTGCTACCTAAGAGGTCTCCTCTGGGTGAACTTTCAAAAGAGACTGTGAGTCTACTAATGATCACCTTTCATGGAATCATAACATTTTAGAGCTGAGCAGTGTATATAGTCCTCTCATTTCATAGAAGAGGAAACTGGGGCCCAGAGAGGCAGATGCCTTGTCTGGAGTCACACAGCCAGGTCACAGTGCAGCTGGAAGGACCGGATTCCTGGTCCTGTATCTTTCCATTAGATCTTACTATTCCCTTCCTGTTTCACCTAGGGATGAAGAGAAAGGGTTGAATTATGTCATATATGTCCCTTTAAATAGTACAATCTAAGCAACTACCATATTATAGGAACTATTTACAGAAAGGGACGATACCCTCCTCCACTGAGATCTGCATGCATTAAAATAAGCAAATGTCTTAGGTTTAACTTGATTGTCTAGAAATAGACTTTATGCCTCTAGGAACACATCTGAAATTATGATGGAAACAATGCTTACCCAAAAGCCTGACTTTCATCTACAAAATTTACTTTTAGGCTCTTCAATAGGACATGGAAAAACCTAAGATGTTGTCAGTTCTTACCCACTTACTGTGTGTGTGTGTGTGTACACGCACGCGCGCACGCGCATGCTTATCCTGTCATAACAGTGTATGACAGGTCAAAATTTTCAATTGGTGAAGTTTCCTGCAAACAAGGAAAGGGCTGGCCCTGTTGTAAGTTCGCCCTAATGACTGCCCCTTCCTTTCCATCTGCCTGTTGGTCAAACTGCAACGCCAGATGGATTGAAATCCAGTGCCATACGCTCTGCAGTGGTTGCTATTCAGGCTGAGCACAGATTGTCAGGACACAGAGCTTACCTAGACTTTGGTGAAATATAAGGTTTATAATCTAAGGGAAGACTATATTATATCAGGTATAGTCAAACCGATTTAAACTCTAAGCTATTTAGCATCCACAACTGAAACTACAAACTGTAAATATTATTTGATGGATTAGTCTTCAACTTCACTACTGATTAGAGAACAGAACACAGAGTTAATGTAAGGCTTGGGGCATATATTCCCCCCATATAAGCTAACATTTGATGAAGCTTAGAATAAAGATAAAAGAAGGCTATAAAACATAGGTTATATAAAGGGGGGGGAGGACAAAGATTAAAAAAAAATTTATCAGAAATGTGGGATAAGCAGTTACTTCAACTGAATACCAGATTCACCCTGGGCTTCCACAAATAATATTGGTGAAACTGAGCTCCTTATTTTACATATTTGCTCTCCCATAGATAGCATTCTGCTTATCTCATTTAATTTTCTTTGGTTCATATACTTTGAACCAAAGAAAATCATATGTAAAGGCTGTTATGAATCACTGAGTTATAAGTCAATACTATATAAACTAATGTGGTGAAATCACATTATGGACAAATTGAAGATCCACAATCACTTATCTAAAACTACTGGAACCAGAATTCAGAATGATTCAGGGTTCAAAAAATGTAATAAATTATGTCAAGCCTGTGTTATGTATCATTTCCAGAGCCTATGGCAGCACCCTACAATCAAACATATGACTGTTTCTAAAGTGAAATACATGAAGAATCACGCTTGCTGGTTTATATGAAGTCTATAAATAGCCATGCATCAGTTCACATGAGGTTTTGCCACAATAGAGTTTATCCCAAAGATGAACAACTTTTAGTTTCTAGAGCTTTTTGGATTTGGGAACAGTGGATATGGGATTGTTCACAAATACACACACACACACATGCACACGCACACAGATGTACACACACGTACATATACATAGTAAAGAACTACACATTAAAAATTGGACTAGGGAAAGCTTTGCCTTTTTTCTTATTATGTATTTGAACTAAAGCAAATTATATCACTCTGGCCTATTTTTGCAGCCACAAAAATAGGAGTAAATGTGGAGTTAACCAAAAGATAAACTGTGACGAAAGGTTGTAAACACTCTTTGAAACACTCTGCCTGAATGAGCGTAGCCAGAAAGTTAGGAGATTTGAATGGCATCATAGCTTTGCTGTTGACTTTCAATGTGACCCCAAGAAAGTCACTTCATTTCCCTGGTCCTCATATTTCTCTCCTGTAAAGTGAGGCGATTAGAAATGATCTCTAAAGACCTTTCCAGTTCCACAATCTGGGCTTCTAAGGTTTTCATTTTGCTCATGCCAACAGTTTTGATTTTTTAAAATTAATATCCAATAATATGTTTTAAATCATTTCTTAGACTAGAATGACTATTTTTATACAACTGTATATGTTAAGCTTCCTTTAGTCGTTGAATTACAAGAGTTTGGGGCCAATCATTTCACTTACCATTTCTAAATACATTCTTTTACATGCAAGCAGCATGGAACAAGTAAGCATGGGAGTAAACCCAGAATGTTCCCACTCCCTTCAGCTAAGCTGTAAAAACTGTGCATTATTTAAATGCCTTGATATCCTTAAAATAAGAACAGAAAGTGCTATAAGATTATTTCTCAACTCTGGAAATATTTGTGAGTAATTTTGCCAAAGCATTAGTCAGAGATGCTAATTGAAAACTACAGATGGCAGTATCACAGTTACCTTGCTTTGCTAATTTTCCTCTTTGAAATCTTGCCCTCCTAAGAAAACACGTTGAAAAGAAATCTCTTTGAAACATTATCTTGAGCATGGAAATTAGCTTCTCAAGGGTTTTAAAAAGAAAATCCATACTATGTCCTCTGCACTATCTCTTTTTTGTAGGCACTGTCTTCATTTATAAAAAGTAAATCTTGGAATAGCCCAATGGTAGGAAATAGTAAGTTGAGTTTTATAAAAAAAAATATTTACCCGTTGTGAATCTTACTAAACTGCTGGCACTCGGGGGGACAATTATTGTGCTATCCAATGTCCTCCTGGAGCCAATCCAAATTCAAAATTTCCAATGACCTTGAATGGGACTTTGTACTCCTGTCAGCTGCTTAGTTATAAGAATAAAATAATAATCTAGGTTAGTATTTCTTGTGCTGACAGTATAACACTTTTAAAATTGGTGTCATGCATATTTCTCCATGACTTACATTCTTGCTAATATATATTTTCTTTTATCTGCAAAATATGTTTCTAATATTGTGTGTCTGAGTGTCTATATGTGTGTATTTACATGTACATATACATATAGTGACCTCTTCAATCTCCATCCTTAAAACTGGTAACTCATTCCACTATAATTACTTAGTTTAGTGATTAAAATGCTAAAGAGCCTAAATAGTTTAATACATTTCATTCCATTTCATTTTATAGTTTAGGAACAGGTCCTCCAAATCCTAGCCTGATTTTCCACTCCTAATATGTATACTTCCTGCCCTACTCTTGTCTCTATAGGTTTAGAATGTAAGCTGGAAAGAAAGCTCAAGGATTAGAGCATTTTATCTTTTCAGCCTTTCTAGCTCTCATTCCAAACTCTGCCTTACACTCATACTGTGTCTTCAGTAGTGGCCTGAAGTTCATATATTAATGCATTTTAAACTGGAGAGACACAAAGTGATGTATAGTACATCCAAATACAAATTATTATAAGAATCTACTTGTAGTACTTGTGTTTTTCCACTTAAAGAACATGTTTCCTAGGGGCACCTGGGTGGCTCAGTGGGTTAAGCCTCTGCCTTCAGCTCAGGTTATGGTCTCAGAGTCCTAGGATCGAGCCTGCTTCCACCTCTCTCTGCCTGCCTCTCTGCCTGCTCGTGATCCCTGTCAAATAAATAAAATCTTTAAAAAAAAAAAAAAAAGAGGGGCGCCTGGGTGGCTCAGTGGGTTAAAGCCTCTGCCTTCAGCTCAGATTGTGATCCCAGGGTCCTGGGATCGAGCCCAGCATCAGGCTCTCTGCTCAGCAGGGAGCCTGGTTCACCCTCTCTCTCTCTGCCTGCCTCTCTGCCTACTTGTGATCTCTGTCAAATAAATAAATAAAATCTTTTAAAAAATTTAAAAAAAAGAAAATGTTTCCTACTATGTGTAAGAAATATTTTTATATATCTTTTTTATTTTTGTACATTACAACTAATTTCCTAATCTAGTTTTTTCAAACTTTTTAAAAACAGACATCAGTATTTCTACTCATTGCTCAACTTTTTTCAGCAATAGTCTCACTTCGTTAAATTCTTTTAAAGTTCAGTGAGCAAAATTTCTGTATAACTTCTCCATGTTTTCTTCTAAGAATATGGTCTTGAAAATAGAGTTACATATACTTATGCCTACAAAATATATTAAGAGACATTTTGGTAAGTTCAAAAATTTAAATGGGAGGATAAAAAGAAGGCAAATTTGTTCTCCCAGCTCCACTCTCAACCATAACATACCATTCATATAGCTCTCACCATGCCTCCTAAGGTTTATTGATTCTGCCTACTGGTCTACCTACCCATAAGGGATAGAGAATTAGGGAATGGCTGTTAAAGAGAGATGGAAATAAAGCTAAAACATAAAAAGAGATAAATGAGGGAAGTTTGGGTGCTAGCTAGTGAGTTCTTGCATGTTTGATACAAACTAAAAGGTAATGGACACCACATAATGCACACCAAAGAACAGGAGAATCTCCAAGGTTCCCTATCCATCAATAGCCTTCCCCTGTTCTCCAAACTTAAACACCCACCCAAATTCTTTATGTAAATTTTCCTATAAAAGGAATCAAATCAGTAACTATGAATAAGATGTAACCCAGACTATTTGTTTTTTTGAGTAGGCTAACAGATCCAAGCATGTTTAACAGTGATTATAGATTTGGTGAAAGAAATGGTATATTACTAATAATTTACAGTTTCTCCAGTGTACACTCAAAATAATAGTAATAATTGCTAACATCTATGGTATACTTTTTGATGTCATACACTTTCATGTATTTTCAACACTTTACATATATGAAATCAACTTAATTGTCACAACAATCTTATTAGCATCCCTGTTTTAGAGACAAACAGAGACACTGAAAAATTAAATAACTTTTCCAAGGTCTCCCAGCTCATAAGTGGTAGCCTCAAGGTCACACACATGCAAGAGAAATTTTCACTAACTTGAGAGCTTACTGAAAACAGATAATTGTGCAAATAAGAAATAAATAATATACTTCATCAAATTTTGGAAATGGTTCATTTGTATTTAATTAATTCTGTTGTAACTTCTGAAGGGAGAAGTTTAGATTAATCAAACAAAAAAACTTTAACCACATAGTAAATAAACAATCATAGTTACAGAATAACCACTTTTTGCCAAGAATTACTCTATGGAGTGAATGTTTTTATTATTTCTTTAAACTCAGAATATATACTAGTTGAATATTCCCATGATCTAGCAAAAATGCAAAAAATATGTCTGTGTGTGTGTTATATATAACATTGAAGCTTTATTATATCTCCTAATACTGAAAATATTTATTGGGAATGTACATTAATCTTCAGTTGCCCCCTTGCCAGCAGTATATTAAAATTACAGCCTTTCATGACTTTATACTGAGAATTTAAACTGCACGTGTTATTTAGCTCTAATTTTACCACCACCTCAGATGTTGTGTTTGTAAACTTACACCTCCTGGTTCATTTTATAGGATACAGTTATGTGGATAGCTGCACATGGCTGTGACACAGTAATATATTTTTGCATGGTAGTTTGATTTAAGGCTATTGATATGTTTGTTCAAAAGACTGAAGACTGAGCATTTGCTAGACATTTAAAGTAGCTGCCATAAAATCAAACTGCAAACAGTACAATGGTTTACATGCCCATCATAAATGCTCTGCTTTACTGTTATTTTGAAGACCTAAAATAACTTGCAAAAAATAAAATTGGAGTTCAAACACTCGAATATAAATACTGGAATGAAGGTTTAGTTTTAAAATTTTTTAAATAAAGGTTTTGGAAATATTTTAAAACATTAGGAAAATAATAATGCAAATACAGAGAACCAAACCAAACTTCACAAAATGCTACAGTGTTACAGACATTACCCACCCCCTCTAAAAAATTCATTTGGATGTTAAATAATTTGGAGAGATGCAATTTCTTTATACATTTTTTTCTATAACTCCTCTTGATAATTTTAGTGCTAATTAATTGCCTTATGAATCTCCAAGAAGGGAATATGACATCCAGCATTTCATAAAACGCTTGACTATAAAACTACTTTTTCAAAGCATATTGGAAAACCCAAGTTACACAGAAATCATTTGGGAATTTTTGATTCAGAAACAAAAGACTCTTGCAAGAGATCTATTTGTTGGTCTCTACTGGAAAGATGCCCCTGAGTGCAGGCAATCCCCCTACAGAAGATTTCACTTGGAGCACCTGGAGGGTTCATTCTGTTAAGTATCTGACTCTTAGTTTTGGCTCAGGTCATGATCTTATCACCGTGAGATCAAATCCTGCCTTGGGTTCTGCGCTGAGCTGAGCGTGGAGCCTGCTTAGATTTCTCTCTTTTTTTTATTCCTCTGCCCCTCCTTCTTGCTCACGTGCGCGCTCTCTCTCTCTCTCTCAAATAAATAAATAAAATGTTTAAAAAAGATTTCCACTTGACTCAGCTCCCCTGAGGTAGAAGCAGTGCCATCCATCATTGACTCCCCAATCTACCACATTGCTTGATATATTTCAAGGACTCAATGAATATTTGCTAAACATTTCTATTCCATATACTGTCATTACACTGCTGTCTCATTATCCTTTCCCCTTTTTTCTCTCATTTAGCTCCCTGAAGTTGATCCATTAATTGGTCATTTAAGTCTGGGCCTTTCTAGTTCCCGATTCAGTGTTTCCAGAGCCCAGAGATGATTAAGGACAAATGTAGCTTCTCCATACCACAATCTTCTTGATAGCAACCTGGGTGCCAAGAGCCAGAGTTTGTATGTATAAGGACCTCAGTTATACCCACCCAAGGCCCTTCCAAATTGGCATGGCCCAGATATTTCTCTTCCGTGAAATATTTTCTCTTTCTTTTATATAAGATATTTCAGTTATACAGGAAAATGAAGAGAGTATTTTTTAAATGTACACAATTATGACTTAATGAAATGTTAACATTGTACCATATTATTAAAACATTACAGAAATACCTGAAGCCCGTTTGTAGCCATCTTAATCCATTCCTATTCTTCCATTCCAAAAGGTAACCACTATCCTAACAAAATCAGGGTAAATACACAATATAATACCTTTACTACATACTATGCAAACATAGCAACACCAATATTCTGTGTGCGTCTTTAATATGCATAATGATACCACTTACTGGTATCATTTTTCAATTTGCTTTTCTCAGTCAACATTATCCTTTCACTATTTATCCATGTAATGCATGTAAATCTTGTTCATTCATAATACAGAATTCCACTGTATGCATATGCCTTAATTTTTTTTTTACTCATTCTCCTTTCTTTTTTTTTAAAGTGGGCTCCACACCCAACACGGAGTCCAATGTAGTACTTGAACTCACAACCCTGAGATCAATACCTGAGCTAAGATAAGGAGTCAGACACTTAACCAACTAAGCCACCCAGGCACCGCTCACCCACTGAACCACACTGGCACCACTTACCATTGGGTATTGCATTTTCTAAGAAAGTTGCAGTGCCCCACCCAGATCCCTTTCCCTGGGCAGTGCACCTACCTCCAGCTGCTTTAAGTATTGGCTGCTGATGGCTCACAACCTGCCCCTCTATCCAGAAATCTCTCTTGGCTAAGAGAAGCTACCTCACACTGGAGGTGATATACATATCCCAGGTATGACAGGCATGGAATACAAAATGAACCCACTATCTCAAGGAAGAAATTGTTCAATGTAATTTATGTCACAGAGCCTTTCATGGATCTAACCATGAAGACTTCTTCACCTGAGACCATATCTTCCCCTAAAATTTCTCCACCCTGCCTCTGCTTCCCTCACTCCTTTACAGGTTTCTCCTGAAGAGCATGCTCATAATAAACCGCATATACCTTCATCACTGTCTTGGACTCTGCTGCTGAGGAACCTGACCTCTGACAGAATCACTATCATAAACACTATTACAAAATGTGGAAAACATCCTCAAGGGTCTCCATAAGCAAGTTTGCTAGAGGGTTGCCTGGGTATATACCAAAACTTCTGCCCAGTAAGATAAGCCATCTTCAACCTAATTAAATGTCACCAAATTGCTTTAGAAAGTAGTATAAATTTACGCAACTATTCCCATTTCTCCACAGTAACTCTAGCACTTGCTGTTGTCAGGCATTTTTAATTTTTAAATCAAGCTGGGAGTAAAATGGTTCACTTTTAAAAAATATATTTTATTTATTTAAGAGAGAGAGAAGGAGAGAGACAGATGGGAGGGGAGCAGAGAAAGAGCAGCAAGCAGACACCACACTGAGCGAGGAGCTGGATGTGGAGCTCAATCTCAGTACTCCAAGATCATGACCTGAGCCAAAACCAAGAATCGGAAGCCAAAACCAACTGAGTCACCCAGGTGCCCCTTGAATTATTTCTTTTAATTTTGTTATTTAATAAATATTTTTATAACAGTTACCTTAAAAATGTTGCCTTATAAATGTGCCTTATAAATGTTGAAAGCACTTTACTAACATAATTCATTTAATCTTCATAAGAAACCTATGAAGTAGATACTTCTATGATTATTCCCATTTTACATGAGGAAACTGAGTCACAGGGGTCACAGAGGGTAAGAAACTTGCTCAAATTTGCACAGATAGAAAGTGGCAGAATCTGTATTTGAACCAAGGCAATCTATCTAAAAAAATCCAGTGTTTAAACACTATCCAATACCATTTATTAATTATATCCTTTAGTAGTTCTTACAATATTGATCTCTGCTTAGTAAGTTTCTTGAATTTTTGTTTTCTTGGAAATGTCTGAGTTTTTTTTTAAATGAATAAATAAAAATTAAAAATAAAACCCTATATAACAATTGTGGTCTGCCGAATAATGCCTGCTCCCCCAAGGTATCCAAATCCTAATTCCGAAAACCTGTGAATATTAACTTATAGAGCAAAAAGGACTTGGCATTTTTAAGTTAAGTTTCCTAAAATGGGAAGAATATCCTGGATTATCCAATTAGGCCCTGAATGTAATCACAAGTGTCCTTATAAAAAGGAAAACAGAAACAGATTTGACTACAGAAGTAGGAGATGTGACAACAGAAGCAAAAGCCTAGAGTGGAATGAGGAAGGATTCATGAGCCATGGAATATGGGTGGCCCCCAGAAGCTAAAAAGTCAAGGAAATGAACTCTCCTCCAAAGACTCCTGAAAAAACAGCCCTGCCAACCTTTGATTTTAGCCCTGTACAACTCATTTTTTAACAACAGAACTGTAAGAGAATGAATTTGTGCTGTTTTAAGTCACTAAGTTTGTGTTAATTTTATATATCAGTAATACAAAAATAATCCAATAATCCATCTGTAAAACTCAAGAACAGAAAAAAAATGATTTATTCTCATGGATTGAATATGTGGGTCAGCTATTTCCTGCTTATTGTTTGGGATGGCACTGTTCTTCATGTCTCTCTCTCATCCTCCTGGGTCCAGTGGGGTGACCCAGGCATATCCTTTCCCAAGGGGATGATGATACCACCACAGAAGAAATTCACAATTGAGGCCTGCATCAGAAACTAGCATTTTGTCATTTTCACTTCATTCTATTGGCTACAGCAAGTCACATGACTGAGCCCAAACTCAAATAGTAAACAACTACACACCACGTCCTTTCACCTCAACATTTAAAAATGCATTCCAGGGGTGCCTGGGTAGCTCAAGTTAAGCATCTGACTGATTTTGTCTCAGGTCATGACCCAGGGTCATGAGATCTATCCCTGCTTGGATGCTCAGCATGGAGTCTCTCTCTCTCTCTCTCTCTTTGCCCCTGCCCCCACTTCCATGGGCATGCTCTTTCTCGCTCTAAAAAATAAAGAAAGAAAGAAAATCTTTTTAAAAGATGCATTCCATCTTTTAAAAGTTTCCTGAATCTAGTTTCTAAGTCTAATTGCTTTCAGTCTAATTTGTCATTTGTTTTAGGTTTTCTTTCATTTCTGTCAGATAGCTTTCAAGATTTTTTGCTTGTTTTTAAGGCGCTTAGATTTGAATTTGTTTCTATTTATCTCACTATTTCTATTTATCTCACTCAGATGTTGGTATATTCTGTCAAATTGAGCACTCCTATCCTCCTTCAGGCCTAGAAAATTTACAACCATACAACCTCTTTCTTATTATTCCAATTTTATGGAATTCCAAATTTCTGGAATTTCTATGCTGGATCTTCTAATCTATCCTCCATCTCTCCTCATAATTTTTCTTACATTTCTTTACATTTCTGTGCTATATTCTAATTTATTTTTTCCAGAATAGCTTCACTTCACTAATCCTCTCTTTGGCTAGGCCTATTCTGCTATTTATTTAACATTTATTGAGTTTTCATTTCACTTACTATTTATGCTTTATAACTATGCATTTTCTTTTTCATACAACTTTGTTTATTTTTTATTATGGCTTTTATTCTTTATCACTTTAAGCTTTTTTATTGGGCTACTATATTTCAGATCATTCTATAATCTTCAGTTCTTGATGTGCAAACTCTCCTGGTTATTGCAGCTGTTCTGTCTCCCTCATGGAATTCTGTTTTCCTCTTTCTTTCTTTCTCTCTTTCATTCATGCATTCATTCATTCCTATATGTTCTGTCTTGTGAGATGATCCTTTCAGAACTGTTCCACTCCTTTTTCTTCCAGAGACCTGAGAGGTTCATGAGTTCTATTACCAATATTGTTTAATTTCTTATTTGGGGATTCCTCCACCCCTGAAGTGGTATAAATTCAGGACTCACACCTGTTGGTGTTAGGTTAGGCTTCCAATCTCGTGCAGATATCTTTATTCAACCCTCCCCAGGCCTGCCCCAGAGGACAGAATCTTAATAGTCCCACTTAATACTAGAGGCAGCCCTTTAAGACTCATGATGATGCAGGAGACTGTCCCAGTGTCTGTCTCACATGAGTCTAGGGCCTCATCTCCTGACTGAACTGGTCTTTAGACCCAACTCTCAAATCTCTATCCAGTTGTAAAATTCCTGTGAGCCTCCATGGCTTCATCTTCTTACAAATCTGACTTTGTATTCCTTCTCCATTTCTGTTACCAGGGATTTTTAAATTCTTTCCTTAAAGCCTGGTTATTTACTTTTAAAAAATGAACATATTTTCCAGTATTTCCTAACTAGGAGCAAGAGGAAAAGACTTCCATTGTCATCTCCTCAATTCTTTATTGTATATTTGCATCTGGTGATCCTATTTCCTCTCCCAATCCCTTTTAGCACTGGGACCCTATACTAAATCCAGCTGATACCCATCGGCCCTATTGTCTCCTCGCCTTCCTTTCCCAGATTGAATCCTCCACTCACGAGCACCACTATGCAGAAGTCTTCCAGAACCAATCAACCACCATCCATTTGGTTAGATTTCCTGGTTGTAGCAGTTCCACCATATCTGAACTTCTATTATTCTAAATCTAAATTTCCATTATTCTAAAATCAAGCCAGAGGTTTTGACAGTGCTTGATGCTAAACAGATTACCCTTGCTCAAGATCCATCTCTATACCCAGGTTACTTCCTTCTATCTATTCCCCAACCACGAGCTGCACCCTCTTGAGTAAAATCACTGTCTGGATATGGAGTAAGCCTCAACAGTTTACCCCTGTGCTCATCAAAATCCTGCCATAACACAGTAAAATCTTATTTCAACAAACATCTAGTATCTAGAGCCCCTGATTAAAGAATTTCCAATCCCAAACCATTGCTAGAGTTCTATGTTGAGATGGGAAAAGAGGCTTATGTTGAGAAAGGAAGTTTATATCAAGGCCTTATTCCAATAATAAATTTCTAGTTACGTGCTGAAGTTATATACATTCATCCTAATCTCTGACTGTACAATGATTATTGACATTCAGAAAAATCAATATCAGACACTGGAAATTCACAGTGGCCAAAGATTAATACACTTTTTATACTTCCAAGACAGTAAAGGTCATGAATACATTTTAAAAGTTTTTCAGTAAGAACAGAAAGTGAAATAGTTGATCCTAAATTTACAAAGTAATTAAACAGAACAGAATGCTACCAGAATTTCCCATTAATTAAGGTATTTCCATACAGCATTTCTATTAAGGTACAGTATTATTTAATGAAAGTTTTCAGTTTCCTAAGAGTGTTTCCTATAGATGTTTCAAAATTAGATTATAGATTTTATTCACCTTGTGAAAACTTGCAGAAAATACTGTCTTTTAACATAGTAAAAAAAAATCAATGATGTTTTAATTTGAAGTTGATTCTTTAAGAATATTCTGACCTACAGCATGACAAATACTGTTGAAAATCTTTGAGATTTGTAAAGAAAAAAATAGAACAGTAGTAAATAAGTAAACTTACCTATAGTATAGTTAACATGCATGAATAACCTATCCCTTGGCTTTTTCATCTAGAATTCTTTAGAAACTTTGGCTTATTCATGTGTGCTACAAGCGATTTCAGGTGTCTCCCTCCCGGGAATTTTTTTTTTTTTTTTAGAAAACTCCCCAAATAACTTTCTAATATGAAGCCCCATGTGTATGCTATGCCATGTTTTCTATTTGACTATTTTAAAAAAGTTATCCCACGAAGTGTTTAGCAACATTTTCTGGGGAAAATTATTTCATAATTAGAACTAAAAGATTTCCAGTAATAAATATAAATACTTCTATATTTCTTATAGCTGATCTATGTAATAATGAATTCTGTATACAGCTTAAGGTACCTGAAGATATGATTTCGATGTATGGTATAACGAAGCCATGAAATAGGTTCTATGTTAAGAACAGAGGCCTGTGTTACTCTTAAAGAGATAGGAAAGAGAATATTCTCATAATATTAATTAATTAACATTAATTAATGCAGCATCTGTTATATTATTCCTAACATCATTAAAATTCAACTGCCTATTTTTTTTAAAGACTTTATTTATTTATTTGACAGACAGAGATCACAAGTAGGCAGAGAGGTAAGCAGAGAGAGAGAGAGAGGAGAAAGCAGGGAGAGAGAGATGGGAAAAGAGGCTTTTCCCATGCGGGGCTCAACTACAGGACCCTGGGATCATGACCCGAGCCAAAGGCAGAGGCTTTAACCCACCGAGCCACCGAGGCACACCTGCCTAACTTTTTTAATGTCCAATCTCTCTGGATTAGAAAACATCCAATACAACTCATTCTTACTGTAGATAGACATAACTATAACATATTTGCAGATCAATGATATTTATGAGTCAAAAAGAATGTTACAAAAAGTATCCAAGTATGCATTGCCTTTAACTAGGATATTTCTAATACCAACATAGGATTGGATTTGCTAAGGAAATCCTAGAAGTTGGTTAGATCTTTCCATCTAGTCAGTTTACTGTGGTAGCTTCCATTAATGATACTGCTTGTTGTTTTTGATTAAATTTCTAAGAGTTTGGGGCACCTGGGTGGCTCAGTTGGTTAAGGGACTGCTTTCAGCTCAGGTCATGATCCTGGAGTCCCAGGATCGAGTCCCGCATCGGGCTCCCGGCTTCACAGGGAGTCTGCTTCTCTCTCTGACCTTCTCCTCGCTCATACTCTCTCTCACTGTCTCTCTCTCAAATCAATAAATAAAAAAATTTTTTTTTAATTTTCTAAGAGTTTAAGTTGCATCAGTGATGGAGTCCCCCGTTCTTTCAGGCCTCTGCTAGCCAAGATGTCATGATTCTTTTCCTAAGTCGAGCATAGAGCCCCTCTTTTTCCTATTCTAATGAATGTTCTCACTCTATATACATTTCTTTAGCTAGACTTCCCACTTTACAATGGGACTTTGTGTTAAAACCAAATTAGTTTTTAAGGGGCTTTTTCCTTTATCCTTGTCTAAATACAATCACTATTTGAATAGGCAGCACTAAATAATTTTTAACAACTTCACTGATACTGATTCATTTTAATTGTTCAATATTTTCTAAACTTCCAAATTAAGTGCACATCAAGAATGGTGATAAGAAAAAAAAATTAAAAAATAAAAAAAAAAAGAATGGTGATAAGAGAGTTTCTTGGGACACCTGGGTGGCTCAGTAGGTTAAGTGTCTACTTCAGCTCAGGTCATGATTCCAGAGTCTTGGGATCAAGCCCCCAATCAGGCTCCCTGCTCAATGGGGAGTCTGCTTCTCCCTCTTCATCTCCCTCTGTCCTTCCTCACACTGCTGCTCAATCTCTCTCTCTCTCTCTCTGTCAAATACATAAATAAAATCTTAAAAAAAAATAAATTTCTTTAAAAAGTAAGTTTCTCAAAAAGAAAACTCCATAAAGATTCTCTTGTCATTTGTGGGTAGCATCCTATGAAAATACTTGAAGGGCGTTTGATATAGCAACACAGCTCAGGCTTTGGATCCTAAAAGACCAGGCATGAAATCCATACTTACTAACTCTGAAAATTGCTTACTTAACCCTTAGAGCTTTGCTTTCCTCATCTATCATATGAGAACAATAATTATAAACTCTTAATAATTAAAGGAGATAAGAAAATACAAAAAATATATGTTCTTCTATATCTTAAAATCTAAGTATTTCCATGCTTTTTGCTTCTGACAAGAAATAATAACTGACATACTACAGAAGATCAGTCTCTCTCCTAAAACAATAGCATGCTTCCCATTTGTTCTGGCAAGTTACTTCCTAGCAATCAGAGTCACCAGCAGCAGATGGAAGACAGTTTACCATAAACCAAGGAGAAAGTAGATCTTTACCAGTCTTATCTTAAATTAGTTCTTGTCAGTTAACTAAAAGCTGAGCCATTGCTCAGGTCCATGTTGTGCCCTCAGAGGTGTGTCTGTATCTCAAAGAACAAGCTGGAAATAAAAAGCCAAGGGCTCCAAAGAACGAAGAAAGACTTGGAAGAACTATGGTCTATGCTGATTCTACATTGCCCTCTCTTTGACAGGAAACTACTCTAAGTCACTAACATTTTTCCAGAAGACAAATTCCTTTTCTCTAAAATTCTCAGTTTGCCTGATGTAAGGAATTACTTCTTCATCAGTTTTTAAACCTCAGATCCTGGGCCACTAACTTCCCTCAAGTCTAGAGAGACCCAGAAAGTATATAAAAGATTGGCTATATAAAGGAGATCTTGTCTCAACTTCCAAGTGTTATCATCAGATGCCTTTACTGCTACCCTCTTTGACCAAATACATCAGTTTAGCCTTGGCTTTGTCTACTCCTAAAATCTACCCCCAGCCTGGTCCTATTCTCACTCAAGTTTCTGTAATTCCTTCATTCTGATTATTTCTATAAACTTTATTCATAGTCTTCCCTCAACTGGCTCAATCTAGGCTTTTAACCCTACTGTTCTGATCCACTGCCATTCCCAGGTCCAATGTGATAACTTACCTCCCACCCCACCCCCACCACATACCAACAATAAAATCGCTGCCCTAGAGCTCTCTGCCTTCTTAAAATTTCTACTGAGAATTTTGTAGTTCAGCAGTACTTTTTGAATACCCATCACCAATCAAGGTTGTTAGAAAACTAAATTATAGGAGCATCTGGGTGGCTCAGGTGGTTAAGCATCTGACTCTTGATTTGGACTTGGGTCATGATCTCAGGGTCAAGAGATTAAGCCCCAGGCTGTGCTCCATGCTCAACAGGGAGTATGCTTGAGATTCTCTCCCTCTTCCTCTGCCCCTACCCCCACTCCCTCTAAAATAAATAGATAAATCTTTTTTTTAGCCTAAAAAATTGTTTAAAAAAGAAAGAAAACTGAATTATATAAATTGTCCAAAGAATTCCAACTCACAAGCTCTACAAGACAATCCTTGATAAAATCCTGTGAATCTGGGGAAGTCAGAGGGGGAGAGAACCATAAGAGACTGTGAATTCCAGGAAACAAACTGAGGATTTTAGAGAGGGTAGGGCGTGGGGGGGTGGAGTTAGCTCAGTGATGGGTATTAAGGAGGACATGTATTGCATAAAGCACTTGGTGTTATATGCAAACAATGAATCTTGGAACACTACATCAAAAACTAATGGTACTGTATGGTGACTAACATAAAATAATAAAAAAAAAATTTTTAATGGACTACTACCAAAAAAAAATAAGAAGAAGAAGAAGAAGAATTCTATGAATCAGTGATTCTCAGAGGATGATCTACTGTGAACCACTAGTGGGTGAACAATGAGGATTCTTCTCATGGGACAAAAAAGGACAACAATCCTTCCCATGGTATTTTACAGAAGAATAGTGTGGACCTCCACAGATTTTCATTTATATATATGATCAAGAACCAGTTTCAAAAATCAACATCTTAGCCAGCTTCCCCAGAAAGCAGAGAGAAGCTAACGCATACATGCAACTGCCTTATTACACAGTGCAATCAAAAAAGCAGGGGATGTCCAGCAAGAAAATTAGTGAAACCAGTTTCAGTTCCTGTGTCTATTGCTCATACCATAATAAGGCCATAATTTATATTCATCTCATCTTCTTCCCCCTTCACCACCCATTCCAGATTCCCTCATTCTTGACCAGCACTTCGGGTGGACTGGTATTCTTGCTTAGTGAATGGCCCAGAGCTAACTACAGGGTGTTAGCTCACATTTCTAGGTCACACTTATGTGGGCACCAGCCAGATCCCATAGTATCTTTTTCCTCACCATCAACAAGGAAGCCCTAGGGCAGAAAGTTAGTAGTTCATGCACAGGCATAGAGAAGTGCTGTTGAGTTGTACTCTCTTGAAAATCAGTTGAAATCCTTTCCAACCAAGATGGACACTGTAGTGGTTATTGGGGTAGAACAAGAGACCAAAGTCTCTTGGAAATGAGTGACACTGAAAGGATCTAAAATGGTATAGAATTGTCCAGCAAGAACAAAGGTAAAAGAAATATAGATAATATAGATAAAATTGAGTTTTCTTACAACTTGCAGACCATTGATAAATATCTGAGACAGATATGGTATGATATTCCTCAAGGAATTCACAACTGCTTTAATGTTAATTCTTTGCTAGAGGCAAAAAGCAACCTTAGCTTGACAATAGCCAGACCTCCAGGATCCTAGAAATCTTTTTTTAACATATGAAAATACCTTCAGAGTCTTCCTGAAGACTCTCTTCCCAACTTAAAAGTGTATAATCAATAGTTCTTCACAATTATAACCTGGCTCACAGCCTGTCCTATCCCTGTGCTTTAATAAAAAACTTTTTGCACTGAAAATGTCTCCCAAATTCTTTCTTGACTCTTTGTTCCTGGTACTTCTAGCAAGTAAGTTAGTAAGCATGAAATTTTTAAACTTTTCATTCTTAATCTAAAGGCAGCATGTTCACTGAGCTTTTTTTCCCCTTGGGTGGTGGAAATGAGTAGGGTAGATGTTCCACAGGGCCTCTTGCCTGATCTAAGTAGCTGGGGGAGGGTGTGTCAAAAATACTGCATATTATTGCCTTAGATGACCTCTAAGCTGCCTACTTATTTCACTTAACAATCACCTTGTTTTTATCTTGACTCTTTTTTTAAAGGATTTGAAATGGCTTATAACAAAAAGCAAACCAATATGCTATATAAAATGGCCTAAGCAAATCAGAAAAAATACAAATATGCTAATTGTATGTTCAGCATAATTACAATGACAGAACTGCAGATTTGGCTTAGAGTTGTACAGTTCAGAAAGCATGATAAATTATATTACTCTTGTTATCAGAAAGAGGGAAGTATGCTTTAGGAGGAGCAAAGTTTTTTCTGGCACTGAAATCTAAAACAAGTTTCTGATGTGGAGCTTTATAGGGGGAAATGGAGTGATGTAATGGACAATGTCCTCAACATTTTTACAGCAAATGCAGAAATTGATTTCATTTTATAATGAGGGAGGGGAAATTATTTTAAAAACTGGCACTGTAATTCCTTTTTTGGTGGGGGAGAACTTTTGCCGAGAATAACACTTGGGAGTAGAAGAAAAACCTTCTGAGGGTCTGGTGTGGGCTGTGAAGACTTGAAGAAAAAGAAAACAGTTCTGCCAAATAGAGGAAAAGGAATTCAGAGGCATATGGATCATTTTGGAAATGAGTGGGTGAAGAGTTAAGGTAGGAAGGGAGATGAGGGAGAGCAAAAGCCACTGAAAAAGTGGAAGGCTCTGTGAACAAGGGATCCCTCTTCACCCACCACCACCCCCAGACCTCAGTAAAGTCTATTAAATCATAATTGCTTTGGATATTTCAATACACATATTGAAAGAAATAAGGGGCTAAGTTACAGTCAAAATGGCAGTGGGGCAAGATGACAGAATTCAGGAATCTAGAAGCCAAGAAAAAGAGGAAATCAGGAGATTGTAAGCCATCTGGTATTAATGAGAACCGGGGAACAAAAAACAATTCTGAGAGCAGGTCCACAGGCTTTCAGAAGAACAAGTGTTCATTTTGAAATTCCCTTACAAAAGCCAAAAGTCTAATAGTGCCAAAATGATAGACCATTCCTCCTCTGAAGGCATTTGATATACTCATTGTGAAAGAGGCAGGTGATTGTCACCCAGCATCCATTTCCCCCCTCTTTTCTGCTATTGAACCTCCCCTTTGTAGCCTGATATGTGGGGTCCCACCTAGAGCCATTTCCTAAGAGACCATTCAGCTGGTTGTTCCTTGTTAAGAAATAGCTAATGACATACAAGCAGAAAGGATACGGACAATTTCCAGATCAGCTCTTTATGGAAGGCTACTTGCCCATTTTCTCTAACTTCTTCCCTTCCTGAAATCTAGAATATAGACATAGTGGCAATGATCCAACTTTGACCATGTGGATAAGGACAACACTCTGGTCAAAGAGATAGTCTAATGGTGATATAGAAGGAACCGAGATTTCCTGATGAGTAGAGCTACCTACACTAGCTCTACACTACCAATACAAACTTTTACATGAGAGAAAAATAAACTCTATCATGTTTAAGTTACTGTTATTTGGTCTCAGTTTAAGTAGGAAGTCCATATCCTTTACTTCGAATATATATTCTCTGTTGATACTACTCTACCCTTTGGGTGTAGCCCTTAAAATTGTATGGTATAAATATCTTCCAAATGTAGCCAAAATTGTACTTCATCAGTTATAACAATGGTTAGATCACTGATATATTTCAAGCACTTCACTGGAATTATTATTTTTTTTTGCTATAGTCAAGTGTTGTGCTTTCTATTAGATGGAATGTTTTACAGAGTAGACCATGCTGCTTATTACAGAGCAGGGTTCAGTGTGTTGCAAATAAGAGGTAAAAAACATGTCATGGTGTCATGCTGGCACAAAGAGCCTATACTTACTGAACATGCCAAAACTTTTTCTCATGAGTATGGGAGGGAAGGCAGTCAGAGCAGTAACAGCTATATTCATATATAAACAAGTGAACAGAGGAGATGTTTTTACAAATTCTGTGATACAATGTAAATCTCAAGCAGTGATTATATTACGATTACTGCTGGCTTTTTTAGAGCAGTAATTCAGTTAGAAACTGGATTTGACTTCATGCAACAGAAAACCAATTGCTGTGGCTTAACCACATACAGGATTATTTATATCATGTTTCAAGGAATCTAGAGTAGGCTGTATAGAACTCCCTATTATATAATATAGTGACTCCACATGGCCATCAAGAACTCAAACTTCAGCTTTCCTCCCAACAATCCTTAACATGTTGCTTTCTTCCATGTGATAACCTCTGTTGAATCACAAAGCTGTTGCAGCGCAGACATCACATCCACAATCCAGGCAGAAAGACAAGGAAAGAATAAATAACAAAAGAAAAAAGGCTTCCTCTTGGAGTGTTTTCCTGCAGTAAGTACCTAATAATTTCTATTTTCAATGAATTAGTCAGAACTGTGTCTCATGGCAATCCTTAGATACAGGGGAATCAGGGGAAGCGAGAATTTTTACCTGAAGATAAAGAAGAATCTCTTATTGCTGACATACACAAATTCAGAGATCTCTTAGGAAGAAAGAGAGGATACCAGGTCAGCAATCTTATATGTCTACCACATACTGCCACAAAAATTCTGCCACTCAGCCACATATCATGAGCTCCAAAACATTAGAACCACCAGAATAGAAGACTCTAAACATTTCCAAAGCACTCCTCAATCTATTCTGTTACTTCTTTTCAGGATATTTTGTCACTTTTTCATAGGAAGAGTGACTGCTACCGCTTGTTATCTTAACTATTTTTTCTTTCTGTTTATTGTATCATTATTAACTGGAAAATGTTTAACACTGGAGATGAGATAGAGAATACTTAAAGATGGCCACAATTTTTTTTTTTACATTCATGAGGTTAGATTCATGAGATTTATGACCTTTTTTTTTTTTTTCTTTTATTCTGAGTGGGCTCTGTAACTGTCTGGCCAATAGAACATGACAAAGATAGTATTGTGCCAGTTTCCAGGCCAAGACCTTAAGAGAGTAGAAGTTTCCTCTTCCTGTCTTTTCAAATACACACTCCTGGGAATTCGTCACCATGTTGGAAGAAAGTTCAAGCAGCATCCTGGAGAGGACAACAGGGAAACGAACCAAGGCCACTAGCTTAAAGCCCTGCCTGACCTCCCAGCTCAGAGCTGGCATCAACTTGCCTGGCATTTTAGTGAGCCGTTTTACAAGTAGATCCTCCAGCTTTAACTGAGGTGTCCTAACAATGCTTCATGGAGCAGAAATGAATTGTCCCTCTGAAAGTGTTAGATTTGTGAGCAAAATAATTGCTTCATTTTTAAGCCATTAAGTTTTGGGGTGGTTTGTTACACCGCAATAAATTATATTCAGTGAAAGAAATTAATGATGCTTAATGAAATGTAAATACATAGCTCCCACTTTGCTTAACTACAGTTTAGCTTTCCATGTTTTCAGTCATCTGTGTTCAACTATGGTCTGGAAATAGATGGCCCTCCTTCTAAAGTATTGTCAGAAGGTCAGTAATAGCCTAACACTATGTCACAATGCCTACTTCATTCACTGCATTTATCCCATCATATAGGCATTTTTATCATTTCACATTGTCACATGGAAGGATACGTTTAGTACAATAAGATATTTTGAGAGAGAGAGAGAGACCATATTCACATAACTTCTATTATAGTATATTGTTGTAATTGTTCTATTTTGTTATTTAATATTGTTGTTAATCTCTTACTTTGCCTAATTTATATATTAAAATTTATCATAGATAGGAAAGATGTAGATAGGAAAAATGTATATATAGGGTTCAGCACAATCAGCAGTTTTAGGTAATATCTCATGTAATATCTTTCTTTAACATCTACTGGGGGTCTTAAAACATATCTTCTGGGAATAAGAGGGTACAGATGTAAAGATGAATTTCAAGCAGCCAAAAATTGTGAAGAATATAAATATCATGAACATGTGACTTATATTTATTTAGTAAAATAAACCAGAAATGTATTTATACTAATACTTGGCTTTTTAGTTTATTTTGCTATATGCACAGAGCCACTGACATAAATATTTGGTCAAAAAATTTAAGGTATATTTTCCATTTACATGAAAGCAAAACATTCTTAAGACACAAATGAAAACTATACCTGAAGAGCATCTGAAATAGTTAGTATCACCTTCTTGAACTCCGAATTAATTGTGAACACCGAAGGAATTTAGAATGGAGATCACCTATTTTTTTAAATAATATACTTTCAGCTCTGTTGGGTTTTACCCTTTAAAAGAACCAGTTATTGTCACTTAGCCACTCAGCTGTTAAGCATAAGAATGAAACAGAGTAGGAAAGCATGCAATGGTCAGTCAGGATAGTTTATCTGCCTAATATATCAGAATTGTCTAATTTTATTTATTTTTTTTAAGATTTTATTTATTTATTTGAGAGACAGAGATCACAAGTAGGCAGAGAAGCAGGCAGAGAGAGAGGAGGAAGCAGGCTCCCTGCTGAGCAGAGAGCCCAATGCGGGGCTAGATCCCAGGACTTTGGGATCATGACCTGAGCTGAAGGCAGAGGCTTTAACCCACTGAGCCACCCAGGCGTCCCAGAATTGACTATTTTTAATTAAATTATTTTCTTTTCAGTTTTACTACTTTTATAATGTTTGGGGCTTTCAGAGGATGAAGTCACTTCAAAGTAGAGTTTCCTAGTCTAAGGAAGCACAACTAAAAAAATTTTCTATATGCATTTTAGGATGAGGAATGCTGTCCCCAGATTAAAACTTTTTAATGTATCTAGCATATAAATAAAAATTAGCTGATTTTTCAATAAGACCTGGTCCATGAGTGGGTAATTTTGGTGTAAAGTCTGAAAACTGAGTCACTTTTTTTCCCTCTTGTTTTCTGAAAAGATAAACATAAGTTAAGTTATAGTCAGTGGTTTATAATCAAGACTAATTATGTCTTAAATACATTCACATGTAGGCATTCTAATATGAGTTATTCAGGGACCCAAGCTCCTTTTGTCTTTTTGTTCCTCCATCTTTAGGTTTTCTTCACTCACATGTCCAAGGTGGCTTGTCACCACATCTATATTCTAAGCAGCAGGATAAAAGAATAGAGAAAGAAAAGCACACCTTCCTTTTGCTTCAGTAAAGCACACCTTCCTAGAAGTTTCACAGATCAATTTTGCCCATATCGCACTGGCTAGAACTTAGTTATCACAAGCCGAATCCAGTTATAAGAAAGATAGACAATACACAGACTCTATCTGGAATGGCCATGTGCCCAGAAAAAAAATAAGCATTCTATTGCTATGGAAAAGAAATGTAGATTAGATGTTGGGAACAACCAAAGTGCCTACAAGGTGCACCCATTTGAGAATAAGAATGAAACTTCTAGCTAACAATTTACATGTTATGAGATCTTTTGATTTAAATGTTCTGCCTGAGTGAACACCAGACAAATGTTCTACCTAAGCCTCTCTGACCAAAATTTCATAAAGAATTCTTCAGTATAAAAAAAAAGGTGATGCATCTTTAAGTCATCTTTATGTACTAGCCATAAAATACTATAATAAATTAAAGAAACCAGAAGTCATTGATTCAGACACAGCTAATAGATATTCAGGGCACTTTTATCTTTGCTAAGCAACAATTTCTAGAGTGCTCTACATGTTTGCTTTTTATATAATTTTAACTCATGTAATATCTTTCAGCAGACAATTTCAGGAAGCTTTTATAAACATTAATTAACAGAACTTCACAACACTCTCAAGAACTGAGTATTAATACATCCATTTACATGGCAGGAAGCCAGATAAACATTACAATCAAGCAATATGGAGCTTACTTGGTTTCAGCCATGTGAGGACATCAAACAGGCAGCACTGGAAATTCAATGTTAATCTGAAAATTGAATATTTAGTGGCTTGTACACTGGCAAATGAATATTATGCTATATTTAACACAAGCAAAGCCACCTTACTAACACAAACATGAAAAGAAGCCCTTTATTTTGAATTGAGAGTTCTATTTGAAATGTGACTGATGTGTAATCCTCTATCTATAAATCTAAATATAAAAATAAAATTGGAAAGATTCTCGTCAGATAGACTTTTAGCACCCAGCTTGATGTAATTTATTTCCAGATTAAATTTGAAAAAACAGCAGCTAAAAAAAGAGTTATTCAATTCATATGTCAGAAAAGGATAGCACATATCAGATTTCTTTGAATGAAATAAATTATATATGCATATATATTATATATACTTCCTGAACTTTGAGTTGTTATGCTGAATAAATAATAAAAATGATGGTTAGAATCAACTTTTTTGGTATGACATAAAACATCCTGACAGTATTTAAAAACCCAAGGTTTTTTGCATTGTTGTTATTCATTGGAGAAATTCATTATATACATTCCATATGTTCAGAGGAATTTTCCAAATACTCAAAGAGATATAATCATGGTTCTTTACTGAAGCAAATGAGCTTATTTCACAAAAGAAAAAATTTTAACATTACACTTATTTCTGGTCATCTAATCTATGCCTGGAATAAAAAAAAAAAAAAAAGAAGAAGTCTAAGTCTGAGTTTAATGGAAGCTAAAATATAGAAATAAAGCCAAGACTGTTGTTACTTTCATAAGACTAGATAAATGTCCAGAGCAAGATTTACTAACCACAAACAGCATAAGGACTAATGAAATATGAACTGATGACTTCTAGTTCAAACTTGCATCAGTAATCTTTCCAAAAAACTCCTTAAGGGTTTTTTTAACCCTTCAAATAAGGTCAAACTAAAGTTTAGATATAGGAAAATATCCTGTTAGGTGTTTTGAAGCTTCTGGTTTTCTAAACCACAAAACAGTTAAAATAAATGTTCGGAAAATTTTTGCTAGGACATTTATCCTGGCTAGGCTAATAAAAGAGGGGAACTGGGCTTCCAGTCACCTGGCTTGCCCTTTCTTGTGGACTGACACACTCAAAACATTACAGAAAGTTTTAAGCCAGCTAACTAATGAAAGCCATTTCAAAGCTAATAGTATAACCTTATGGGTTATTTTGTTTGGTTGTGGGGGTTGTGTGGCATACTTTTCCAAAGGAATATCAAATTTAACTTTAATGACTTACCCAGGGAAAAGAATCTTGGTCATCAAAACTTGATAAACATGGAAAGTCTCTGCTAATAATAAAGGTGAAATAGAAAAGATGACAGTCATTTATGAAAGAATGGGAAATAGCTTTATATAGGGATATAATTCTTTTTAAGAAGGATGCATATACATGTTTTCCTATAAACATTAGGAAGGTTTTGTTGATTTTTTTGACCACAGACTTTTGCCTACAGGTGTATTTTATGAAATTCTTTCAACAACAGTTTACTGAGAATCTCCTACTGAGTATATCAAGAGATACGCAAATGAGCAAGACAGTTTCTGCCCTCAGGAAGCTTACAATGTAAAAGGCAGAGAGGAAGGTGTATTTCCAAGAAGAACAAAATAATATCATTAGAAAGGTACAAATAACGTGTTATGAACTTTAATGGAGAAAACAGCTGAGTTTCTTGTTAGAATGAGGAAAGGCTGCTTGAGCAAGGAAATATTCAATATGGGCCTTGGTGCCTGCGTAAGAATTTGACAACTGGAGTTTGATGACATGGTGACATGAGGAAGGGAGGGTAGCAGTGGAAGGAATCCAGGTAATAGAGACAAAAGACATAGGACACAAAAAAGTCCAAAACAGGGCACCTGGGTGGCTCAGAGGGTTGAAGCCTCTGCCTTTCACTCAGGTTATGATCTCAGGGTCCTGGGATGGAGTCCTGCATGCGGCTCTCTGCTCAGCCAGGAGTCAGCTTCCTCCTCTGTCTCTCTGCCTGCCTGTCTGCCTACTTGTGATCTCTGTTTGTCAAATAAATAAATAAAATCTTTAAAAAAAAAAAAAAGTCCAAAACGTATTGAGTGTAGAGACCAAGTAATAGAATATAAATTTGGATAGACAGGTCAGTGTAAATACTGTTCTTTGTTTAGCTTGCAACAGGTACATTAAAAGGGTTAGGTACAAACTCCTGAGACCAGATTTGATTTTAAGAACTTGCTCCATATAGCTTTACTACTGAAAGTACTCATGCAATGCTTGGGATAGCTATGCCATATAATTGTACGCTAAATGTTCCAATGCTTTACTAATTTGAAATGATCATAACTATATTAAAACCTCACTTATATGCACCAAATAAAAACCACATTGTCTGGGTGCCATCTGTGATCTTCTCTTTTAATATGACAAATATTAGAACTTCAGCATCTATAAGTGATACATACAGATCGCTTCTAACCAACTCTTCTCCCAGAGATGCTGAATGAGTACCAGTATTAACTGATTAAGTTGCACTTTTTCTTTGTGTCCCTGGCCTTCTTGTACCAGGAGTAGTAATGAGTATTAAAATTACTCAATGCTAGATGAGCTTTTAGAGCCAAGTGTAATATGAAAGATTACATATAACCAATTTCTTGTTTTATATCCAGGAAATAAAAATCCATAGGTTAAGTGACTCACTCAAAGTTTTCAGATCTAAAGATGATATAGATCATATTCAGAGCAAGGCAGAAAAATTACTGAATTTATCAAAAAGGTTATTTCTTCTTTCTACTGATTTGTCAAAGAGCATTTACTAAATTAAGACCTCCTGACTTATTTAGAACAATTAGGACAAATATATTTGAGACTGTTTTCCTCACTTACTTTTCTTTGTGCACACTGGCTTCTTTGTTGCTGCTAAGATTACTTATGAAAAATCAGAAGATAAATCCTGCAAGCATAACATCTCAATTCTGGTGTCCCGCAAGAGAGAAAATGAAAATGAACAGGAGGGGAAAAATTCAGATTTAAAGTCATATCAATCTTTTCAAGAAAAAGAGGGGGGCTAGAAGATAAGAGACCTTTGTCTTTCAAGCAGGAATTCTATATTCACGCAGACTTCATCAGTGAAGTAATAAGGGTAAAATAAAAACACATTTAGTCTACACAGTCTCAAAACTTCGCATCACACGTACCCTTTTTTAGGGAGCTAAGGAGGAAGTGCTCTACCAAAAATGAAAGAGTAAACTGAGAAAAAGGAAAACAAGGAACCTAAGAAGACAGGTGAGCGGTGACAAAAATGCCCATTATCTACCTTCTGACCTCTTGGCTCAGGCCTCAAATGTGGCCTGGCCTCATACCTCAGTCCTGACACCGAGTGCTGCTTCTTAATTTTCACCTCATCTTCCCTTCCTCAACCTTAATTCAGATAGCCTGACTATCTGGTAAACAAGTAAATCTTTCATTTCAGCTATCCTGGCCTGTAAGACCTTATGCTGTATCCAGTCCCTCAGGGGTGGGCTTCTCTTAGAGATCCTTCAGCCCAGTGACCAAGTCCCAGATAGAGTTCATGGGACTTGACTCACAGGGCGGCAAAAGATTTTGCAACTGTGGGTAGCTCCCGTCCAGAAGGATTATGCAGTGTTTCAAAACCCAAGCCCTTGCTACATGTTTTAGAATATTGCCAAAATTAGGGATCTTTCTTGGGCCAGGTTTCATCTCACTTCTTTTAATTATAGTGAGAAAGTAATTCCAAGACCCCAAGAGACAGAACACAGGCTGATGTGGTCTCATCTCTCTGAGCAGTCCAGGAGCCCTTGCAGGCATGTCTCATTTGGTCTTAGGGTAACAAAAGAGCTTCTCAACACCTATAGCCAAGGGCCATGGCCATGATCAATATGTGACTCCAAGGGGATAGGTACACTGTGAGTTCTGGGTGACATCCAGGCACAACTCTCTTCCTCCAGGCCCATGAGAATAGCCCTTTGGAGCCTTCCAATTACATGGTTCACCTTATTTGTGACGGGTTTAGTGAACATATCCAATCCCAACTTTTTTCCTCATTTGAGGCACTAAAGTAGTGTATACTTTTCAAATACCTAATAGAAAATAACTAGCAAGCATTTGGACAAAGAGAAAACTGTCACAATAATTTTGCATATATTTCATGACTTTTTGTAGTATGTATAGCATATCCTTTGGGAAGGAGACATGATCTCAGCATGACTTCCTTAAGAATAACAGACACTGTCACAGTTTGCTAATTCCGTTTGTTTCCCAAGAGAAGAGAAAGATTACTAATTACACAGCATGGGTCGAGGGTCATCAGGCCCATAAAATGGGTTTCATATAAAGGCTCTGCACTCAGAGCACAATCTCTAACTCCTACTATACCTGCAAAGAGGTATTCAGAAGACACAGCCCAACTTCCAGACTTACTTTTGAACTCTTAAAACTTTGTAAATAAGTAGATATCAAGAATTTTAGGCAAATGGATTGAAAGGGTGTTATTTCTGATGCCTTGCCTAACCAAGCAAATGTAAAGTTGGGTTATCCTGCATTTGTAGCAAGTCAGCCCATTTGAATATACAACACCATAGGAGAAGAAGACCTCCCACCTCCCCCTGCCCTCAGTGACAGCTTTTCTCATTTTCTTTGCCTTAATGCTTTCTCATAAGTAGGAGACAAAAACATACCCACACACATTAATATATCATTGGGTTATGCTGCAAACAAACAAAAAAAAAAGCTGATTGTAATACAGTGAGAGATGTGCTAACATAGGAGCATGAAGTGCCACTAGAAAACAAATGAAGCAACTTGTCAGGCTGTCCAGGGTGTGGGACAGGGTGGGATGGGAGAGGACTAGTCACGGAAGCCTTTCAGAATTAGGTTGGGACCTTGAAGAATGATTCAAATTATGCCATGCAACTATAAGAAAGAAAGTTATTTCCACTGAAAGAATAAATAATGCCAGTATCATTGTCTTCGCTGGCCAGGTTGCCAAAATCCCCTTTTAAAAACCATTCACTTCTTGGAGTAAAAGAAACCCATATTCTCCTTTGCTGGTTTTAGAAGGAAGACAAAAAGAGGAACAAAAACAGGAATGGTCTCCCCAGAGCATACACCTTTCTGGGCCAACCTCATTTCCCACCACTGACAACGAAGTCAGTACCTCTTCGTTACCATCCTTGGGGTTAAACTCCACCCACTTTCCAGGGCAGGAGTGGCCCAAGAAGAGCAACCCAAACGCTTAATCTGGAGTTCTAAACAGTACCTCCCACTCACTTCTGTTCCTGACCTTCTCATGACAGGTGCCTCATTGAACCAATAGTATCAGGAAACTCCATTACACAGCTACGCTTTCAACAAGAGCCTCTATGCCACACACTTCACCCCAAGAATGGCTTCACAAGAATGGCCAGAAGGAAGAAAACCTCTTATACTGCCATAATCTGCCCTGGTCTTCTCTCCAAGGCACCTGAGATCTTTTATGCCTGGTTCTCTCTAGCCCAGATAGTTTTAGAACACTAGATTTTATTAAAATGTTCACATACAAATAATAATAATGATTTCTTCCAACAGCATAAAAACCACATATTGAATTTTCTTAAAATTTGTCTTAGCTATCCTGACAATTTCTCCCATTTGAACACATTAAGATAATTGTTCTGCACCAATCACTGGTGTAAGAATCAGGAAGTCAGGGGGAAAAGACTCTGAAAATGAAAACAATTTCAAGTGGTAAAAGTTTTGAGCATAGAATACAGGGTTTTTAAGGAGCTCTGTCTGAAAATACACTTTGGTTATAGCTTTAAAAAATTCAGTCAGAGAAGCAGAACCACTAGGAGTGGTGTAAAAGAAGAAATTTATGATATGGCTTAGTACTTACCCAATGTTAGAAAGAGCTGAGAAGATAGAGATCCGAAAAATGTTGCTGAAGGCAAGGGGAAAGTCCCAGATGAGTCAGAACTTGCAGGGAGCTCTGGAAGCCACCACGAAGTCTTTGGAAGTTTGTTGGCTCTTTATGACTTCCACCTCTATGAGTTGTCAGCAAAGTGTCTGATGGAAACCTGGAGTCACCTTTGGTAAGGCTAGCATCAGGAAGGAGGGAAGAGCAAATGCACTCAGCAACACCCCTGCATCCAATGATAACCTTCAGAATATAATGACTGTTTCTCTTCTGCCTTCCAGAACACACACAGCTTTCCAGTGAGCCAAATCCAATCTGAAATTACATGGAGAAGGAGAAACTGAAAAACGTAGTTCTCAACGTGACCAAGTAGACAATAATCTGGCTTATCGGTATTTTTACTTAACTATTTTTTTTTTTGGAAATTTGAACGTTATTTAGATAATATTAAGAAATTGTTAACCATTTTTTTAGAAGTAAAAAGTTTTGTGATTATGTTTTAAAGAGCCCTTTTTCTGGAGAGATGTATTCTGAAATACTTACAGAAAGGATCACCCAATGCCTGAGATTTGCTCCCAAATAACACAGGGGGCAAGTGGGTTGTGGGTAATTGGTGGTCAGAGCTCTAACAATTCATTACGTAAAAACTCCACCTCAAACTCAGTAAGTCCAAGATGAATGCATCATGTGTGTCAGAATTCCATTAAACAAACCAAAACAAATAAAACAAAAACAACTTTTCTGAGTATCACTCAATTTCTATAACCTCTAAGTGGTCCTGTATGTTCCATACCCAAGACGTCTATCAAACTTTCCTCCCTGTTTTGCATCTGGGCAGTCCCTGCCTTATGACATTGCTTTCCTGCACTAAAGAAATAGTTGTCCCTTCTGCCATTCTGCCTCTAATCTAATGCTGCTCCAAACCCTCCATTAAACCACACTGATCTTTCTAAAATGTAAAATTCTAGTTATTTTACTTAAAATGTTTTAATGACTCCTTATCACCTATCATACAGATTTTCTTTCTCAGTGTAGTATACAGGTTCCCACATATTCTGATCCTCATTTACTTTGTTTGCTCCAATTTCCTGCCCTACCCCCAAATACTCTGTGCCCCCAACTGTTCTGAACTACTTATAAAACACTGAATATAAAATTATTTCCTGCCTCTGGGCTTGCTCCCTCTGCTAAGAATTCATTTCCTCACCTCAATCCTCTTGCAAATATAGCTCTCTGGCAAATTCCTGCTCATCCTCTCAGATTTGGCGCAAATATGGCCTTCCTTGTGGTGTCTTCTAATGTTTCCTCACCTCCTCCTGATCCTGAAACTGTGTCTGTGACACTCCCCTAACAGTGTTCAGCACTTGCCTCATTATACTGGGCTTGCTGGCTTACATGCTGGTTTTTCATGCTGGACTATGAATTCCTCAATGGTAAAGACTACCTCTCATTCATCTTTGTACCTTCAGACGCTAACACTTCCCTGGCACATGCTATGGGCTCAATAAACATTTGGTTAAGAAATTAACTGATGGATTACAAGACCTGACATGTTTAAATATTTTATTCCATATTTAAAACTGCTTCCATATAAATTATGATTCCCATAAAATATAGGTTTATATTTATAAAGAACTGATTAATTTGGAGGTGATTCAATAAATGTAGATGGCCAAATACTGAAATTCAGTCTAAATCTTGAAATGGCCCTAAATCATATGACCTCATTGACCAGACTAATAAGATCTCAATTTCTAAATCTCAGTTTCACCGGTGCTGTTCAAACATGGTCTTGACCTGCCATCAGAACATAGAACAACAAAGGAAACATCTGGTTTTTCTTAACTTTGGGGTGACAAATCCATTTGTTAACAGTAGCAATGGGAGAGCCAGCAGTACTTGATAACAGCTCTAACTTGGGGAGCCTGGGCCAAAACAGATGGCCGAGTCACTTCAGGGAAAGCTCTAAAAAGATGTCTTTTCTAATTCAGGTTACACACTCCTTGAAAGTTCCTTCAACATAAGCATAAAGTTTGCAGAAGATTTTATTGGCTCTGACAGTTCTGTCAGAGGTTAGTTTGCAATTGCCTCTTGGGGACAGTTTGGTCGGATTTTTTTCAAAGTAAGTAAAGCAGGAATGTTTATAGTAGACCAACAAACTGGAAGTCCAAAGCATTTTGCATCACCACTGACTTTCTGAACATGACCTTTGACTGGTCACAATTTGTCAGCCATCTTAGTTTTTTAAATTATACATTGGTAAACCAAGGTTAATCCAGAGTTACTGCCATTTCTTCTGTGTACATATATCAATAGTAATTATGTTTAAACACTAAAGTTGTTAGACAAAACATTGAAATTTGGCCAATACAAGAGTGTTGGAACCATCTTTGTTATAACTCAGAATACATTAGTTACCTGTAATAGAGTGATTCTAATTAAACCATTCATTCTATTATTTTTCAATGCTGCTAAGACCTATATATTCCCTCTTAAACTGTTAAATTTTGTAGCCATTTCTAAAGTGCCTGACTTACCTTTGGACTCACCAAACATACCATCCTTAGGTTGATTATTAAATCAGCCAATCATTGAAATAGAAAAAAGAACTTTATCATATTTGGATCTAATATAAGACAATAGTTAATAAGAACCACACACTGGAGTACTTTCTTTCTAATTTAATATCCCTTTGTGTACAAACAACTAGTAAATTATTTGGTATGTTTGCTCCAAATGGACTGGTTCCAGTAAAACTGTTGATACTTAATTTTTAAAAATAATTTCTTTCAACTTCAGAACTGTTTTTATAGCTGAAGAAATTGATGCACAGGGGCTAAGTGCTAAAGCAACCATTTAGTGGTAAAATCTAGAATTGTTGTAATTACACAAACACATATACTCAAATATGCATTTTTAAAGACCTATCCATAAAGAAATGCTGATCAATGAAGGAAAAAGTGTTTATTTTTTTAGTGCATTATTTCACAAGCAGGGCTAATCCATTTCTATTAGTGTCAAACTGTTTAAATAGAGAGGAAATGGATAAGCTAGTTAAGAAATAATGCTATTTTTTAAAAAAAAAGAAATAATGTTATACTATACTATATAAAAATGAAATATTTTCCTCATTTTCTTTAACAAATTTTTTTAAACCAATTCACCATAAGGTAAAAGAAAAGGAAAAAGGGAAAGAAAAATTAACACAACCTCAGGGAGGAAAGTATTGATAGCAGAAACAATTTTAAGAGTCTTCTGGGACTTTCTGAAAGTCTTTCCCTTTATTTTTCACCTTCAGAGAAGAAAGTGACCCTCCAACATACCTTTAAAGACTCCTGACTCTCCCTTTCTCTCTCATATTTCCTATGTCCCCAAAGAAGGGCTGAAGAGTTGTGAAAACAAAAACATTGGAGAGAGCATCACAGTTCCTTTCCACACTCAGGAGGTCTGAGTTGTACATTCACAGCCCAGGCCCTAGGCTACCCTGACTGCTCAGGATCCTGCCTCACCCAACCTGTGCAGTGCTTTGCAGATGGACAATGTAGGTAGTACCAGCACCTTTATCCTGCATGGCAATATCCAGTCCTGAAGGGTAAAACAACCAGAGGCGTGACTATGCCTTAAGTTGCAGCTGACTTTGTGTACAGAGAAGAAAAGAAAATAAGAAGAAGCTTTAAGTTCTGCTGTTCCATGTTAAATGATTATGTCATTCTCCAGACGACCAGGAACAATTTATAAGAGTTACAATGGGAAATTCAGGAGCTCTGCAAAGAGACAGACTTAGGTCTGAGGTATGACCCCGGATAAGTTACCTGATCTCTCTGAGCCTCATTTCCCTGGATGTAATCTGAGAAGGATGATTCCTATCCTGGAGTTTTGTTATGAGGACATAAGTAGAACTCAAAAACATGACTAATACATGGCAGATATTTAATAAATGAGAGCTAAATACATTATACCTTTGCTTGATTTTAGGAGAGAAGCAATAAGCTCAATGTGAAAATGAGCCAAATCACTAATAAAACTGCAGCACCCTGTTGGAGACAGCAATTTTTTTTTGTTTTTCTGTGTCCAGTTTCATAGGTTTCTGAGAAAAATCATGACACTTACAGCTTCAAGAGCCTAGCAGTCATGTACTAGTCCTCAATATTGAATATGCTTAGTCATATTCTTAGATAACTTAACATTGCATGTTTTATTTTTAGAGACCCAGCCACCAAACAAATGACCAATACAAATTAACACAAAAGCAGTTAATACTGAAAGTGCCCTGTTCTAACCCTTCATATCTGGCTTTCCTTTCCCTGTGGCAGGTTTCCCAAAGTGTGTTCCCTATTATTAATTTTACAGAAGATCGTTATTGAAGATGTTAAGAAGAAAAAAACATGTTTTTGTTTTGTTCTGTTGTGGTTTTCCACGTGAGTTTTCAGAATCTTAAAAATTCTATTGTACAGATGGGATAGGGAGGGAGACAAACCATAAGTGACTCTTAATCTCACGAAACAAACTGTGGGTTGCTGGGGGGAGGGGGGTTGGGAGAAGGGGGGTAGGGTTATGGACATTGGGGAGGGTATGTGCTTTTGGGTAAATTGGAAGGGGAGATGAACCATGAGAGACTATGGACTCTGAAAAACAATCTGAGGGGTTTGAAGTGGCGGGGGGGTGGGAGGTTGGGGTACCAGGTGGTGGGTATTATAGAGGGCACGGCTTGCATGGAGCACTGGGTGTGGTGAAAAAATAATGAATACTGTTTTTCTGAAAATAAATAAATTGGAAAAAAAAAATTCTATTGTACATGAGGTATCTCTAAAAAGGTAAAATGAGTCCTACATCCCCAAATTCTATTTGCCCACAAAGATGAGTTGAAGAACTGTCATCTGAATTCTTTTTGTCCTTTTGTGGAGACATTTCCACAAGCACAATAATAGGGGCAATGGGGCTGGGGAAGGAGGAAAAGCAGAGAGAGTAAATCCAAGAATTAATACTCTGTAAGAGTCACAAATCCTAAATCCTACAGGAGAAAAGTGTTATCGAGATCAGAAGTAGCATGGATGCGTTACAGGAGAAGATGGTAAGATGACAGCAAACTGCAGAACCTATGTTCTACCACAATTCCAACTATTACAAAATATTCTGTGGGCCTGTTACATGTTTGTGGTTCCTGCCCTCCAGTTTTCCAGCATGAAGCCCCTGTTCTCCCATCCAAGTACTAACCAGGCCCGACCCTGCTTAGCTTCCGAGATCAGACAAGATCGGGCGCGTTCAGGATGGTATGGCCGTAGACTGAAGCCCCTGTTCTAAAAAGATCACTTTCATTTTTGTTTCGAATACAGTACCAGCAAGTAAACTTAAAGAGTACCTTTTAAGATCCAAATTTTAACATTTTAAAGGGAGATCAGAAAGGATATGACATATAGAGAGAAGGAAACCACCCCCTTCTTCTCAGTCTTGACCATCGCTAGCTACCATTAGGCCTACTTCAGGGTTAAGAGATGGGGTTCTGTTTATAGTTTAGCACTGTGTTGTCCTCAAATATGTGCTAAGAATAGCTCGTGTCTTTTGAGCACTTATATTTCCCTAGACACTATTCCATGTGCTTTACTTATAGTTCTTCATTTCATCCTCACAATAACCCTATTATTCTCGTTTTGCAGATAAGGCACAGTTCAAGCCACTAGCCTATAGTTACACAACCACCAAGCAGTAGAACTGGGATTGAAATCCCAGGTGTCCGGTTCTAAAATCCACACTCTTTTTTTTTATTTCTTTCTTTCCTATTATTTAAGTAGGAGTCACTTGAATTCATGACTCTGAGATCAAGAGTCACATGCTCTCCTGCTGAGTCCACCAGCCACCCCCTAAAATCCACACTCGTGACCACTATTCTAAACTCAGTCTTGGAGATGTCTTGCTCCCCATTTGAGGGATAGATCACTTTTGAAGGCTTTGAAGGATTTCTGCAGGTGACAGAAATCCCAGCTAACAGTGTCCAGAACAAGTATTTTTCCACAAAATAAGAAATCTGGAAGCAGGGGTCTACTGGCATTGGTGCTGCAGCTCAGCAATATCAGAGCCAACTTCTCTCTTCATGGTCACAAGATGGCTAGCTCTCTCCTGGGCACTATATATATGAAATCAAGAAAGCAAGAAGTAGGAAGGTGTACAAGCTTATTAGATATCTTTAATTAGAAAACTAAACTCTTTCCCAGAAGTCCCCAACAGACTTTAGCTTAACTTCATTGCTAGAATGACATCACAGGGCCATGTCTGGCTGCAAAGGAGTCTGGGAAAGCAAGTACTTCTCTTCTCTAGCCCCAAGAGTAGAGGCAGGCAAAGGAATATCTGGTTGACAACAGGTGCTGGCTTAGCCAGCCAACAATGTTGGCCACCGGAGTTTGGTTTGGTTAAGAAAATACTGAAAGAATTTCATCATACAGTGTGTCACCCATGCCATGACCCAAGGAAAGTTAAACAGCAACAACTAAAGTTGGCCACAAAACCAAAACTAAACTGTAGAACTCCTATTGCCTTTTCAAAGTGTTTGTTTCTATCCATTTCCAAATATGTGAAATGATGCCCCACCTTTCCCTGATCAAACCTGTCTACATAGTATGTAAAAACTCATTATTTGATATTCACACACTCAGATAATTTTATTATGCTATTCTTGGTTATTTTTAATAAAATATTTACTCATGGCTAATAAATCAAAATGACAATTTTTAATACAGTTTCAAAATTGGATTGAAATTTGTCAGAAACTAGAAACTAGGAAACTTCAATGCTGAAAATATATAATACATTATTTGGATTTACAATCTATTTTCCATTTTGTACTGGCTCTTCTGTGTCTTTCTACTACTTTACCTGTAAGTTTTTTTCTTTTATGTTTTTATCATGGCATGCAAACTCAGAAAACCTGTTAAGGTAACTATATAATGCAGCCTAAATATCCAGTTAACATATAGCTATGGAAACCAGGAAACAGAAACAGCACTCTAGTCATTCCTTTGGACAACTATGGTTAATTGTGTGTGTGAGTATGTATGTGAATTCATTAGTTTATTCACCTTTAATTGGAAAGATTAAAAAAACTGGTACTGAATTCCAAATCTATAATGATCTGTCCATAAATATGACCAGTGCTGTCCAACCTGTAAATCAGCACTTAATAAGCATGTAACCAATATCATTAGATAACCAATAACCATGTGATATCAGGAAATCTTCAGTAGGTCTGTGTTGTTTATTTAGCCTTGTCAGCCTTCGGCCTTTTGGCACGGTATGAGGAACACCTGACTGGGATTTGAGAGCTGGGCTCTAACCTCACCTCTTTAACCAACTGTGTGATCCCCTTAGGAACTCTTCTTAGGCACCCAGGTCCCTCACCTGCAAAATGGTTCGATGTAGAGCTCTAGTATTATGTAATAGAAAAGATCCTTTTCCATAAAATTGGGCAGTCATGAGATAATAACATTTGAGGATTCAAATTGCTGTGTGTAGTCCCTGAGAAAGTACCTGGCACATAGTAAGCTCTTAGGAAAAAGGCAGCTATTCTTATTATATGTTTCTATTTTTCATTCTGTAGTAAATAATTCCTGAACTTGCACAGTAAGTGGTGTTTTGTCCCATGACTCAATAACAGATACCATTGTCTGACAAGCCCAAGGAGAATGTTAAGACCTAACAGGCAGTCCTGTTCCTTAGGTTCTGTTACCCTTGAGAGTTCATTTTCTCTCAAAGGTTAATGTCAATTTTGATAGTCAGACATGTGAAGTATAAAAAAGTTATTCTGACACAATCCCAATACAATTCACCAGGCCCCCACAACCTTTTATTTTTTTTTAAATCATGGGATCTCAACACTCAAGAATTAAACTTTTGTTCTGTTTTGCTTGTTCATTGCTGTTTGGCTAGTTATTTAATCAGCCTGTTTCCGCTATTTAAAAAAAAAAAAAAAAGTGAAAGAAGCTGAGGTTTCCTCAGGGCTAAACTCCTGTGTTGTTCTTCCTCCCAGAAATCTGAGTTATTATAGTAGGGGATAATGCTTGCATAATGAAATCATTGGGACAATTCTCCATCCACTCCTACCTCCATCTCGGACAATGAATTCCTTGTCTCTGTGGTGTCCAACTCTCTCTACCCTGCTCCGGTGCCCAGCAGCTAAGTCAGCCGTGGGAGAGACTGGGAACTGGGCGTCGCGCTCTTCCCTCTGGCAGCGCGCGGGGGTGTGCGGAGTGTGCGCGGAATAGGCGCCCCTGGCGTCCTGCGCGCCTGCTGACGCTCGCCGCGCGAGCACCAGGAGGGGGAGACTCGGACTCGCTTATCTCCCGCTGTGCTAACTTCAAACTGCCCCGGCTGGGGGAGTTGAGAGCGCGCAGACAGGGCGAGAAAACTTCTCCACCTAGAAAGTTTCACCTTGGCGGGGGCGGGGGAGGGGCGGGAGGAAACGCGACCCCCGCCGGGACTGGCGCTGCTCGCGGGCGGCAGGAAGGGCGGGGGCCGATTTCCCCCTCTGGGTGGTGCCAGTCCCCACCTCAGCGGTCCTAGGACCAGCGGACGAGGCGAAGTACCCCGCGCGAGACAGACCGACACGTGCTGGGGCGGGCAGGCGGGAGAGCTCTTCGGTCGGGTCGCCTGGCCGTGCTTCCCGCCTGGACGCGCCCGGGACGGCCCGGGGCCGCGCGCGCCGATGCCCGGCTGAGTCACCCGCCGGGTAGCGCGCGGGTGAGAAGGGGCGGAGAGAGCGCGGCCGGCTGACGGACCCGGCGCTCGGCTCGGCCCCGCCGCAGGTGACCCGGACGCTCTCGCCGCCCAGAGCGCCCCGAGCGCTTTGTGACCAGATGCGGAACCCAGTGGAGGGCGCGAGCCAGATGTGGGGCGACAGCTGACTTGCGGCAGCGAGGCGCGGAGTACGCGGGTGGTCTCTGCGCGACTGACTTCGCGGCTCTCGGACACCGCAAGGTAAAGCTACAGCTTGCTTCGGACCCCGCACCCCACCCTTCGGCCCCAGCGTTCTGCTCTTTGTTCCCCAGAGGGACCTGAGAGCTATTCAGAGGGCACGACTAAGGAGGTGGGCGAGTTAGGGGCTTCAGAAACTGAAGGGATGTGCCCGGGGAGAGGTGTAAACTAGAGTGGGGCTTTTCTTTTTAGGGGTTTGCTGCTGACGGCCACCTGTAGGACTCAGGAGAGAGGGGGGCATTGGAGTAAGGGGTGATGTACGACTGTTATGGCCTGGCATGTTTGGAGGCTGTGATCTGACTCAGCCCTTAGAAAAGGGATTTGGTCACCCTGCCCTAGGGTGATGCGGCAGGCAAGATTTGAACCCCGTGGGTTTCCTTGTTCCCAACCCGCTTTATCTGTAATACGTGAGGATCTTAACAAGGGGCAGGTGTTTTCGTGAAGGTCTGAATTCTACATTTCTGGCAAATACACAGGGCTTGTGATCCATCATTTTCAATCTTACCTTATCTCTTTGCTGGGGCTGCGGGAAGGACATCTATCTTACTAGGTGAACTAGATGATAACCAGAGGTCGGTCGGTCTAGCTAGTACAAGTATTGAGCCAATAATTTAAGTACCAGTGAAAGTATTTTCACCTACTATTGCCCATACAGGATTTACTCTAAAGTGTGGTTTCCCACTTCATACCTTTTATGTTTTAAGAGCCATTTACTAATTTGGCATTTGGAGAGATTTCCAGTGGTTGTTCACTGTTGCCCAGTGGTTTTTTACCTTATCACAGTTTAATGTTCAGAGGAGCTCTGGGGCAGATTGAAATATTGTCAACTCTCTTAGGCAAAATAACCAGGATACTGTAATTGCCAAGTTAAAATGGTCAATGAATATGAGAGGTTGTAAAAACTGACATTAGAGAGAATATAGACTGTGTGGAACCTCTCCTGAATTTTAAGAACACTGTTCACATTTTGTAGAGTTGGGTGGAGGTTTTTTCTGTCGTTTTCATCAGCCAGACACATGGACATTGCCATGCAAATAGATCCAGAAAAATATTATTTTCCTTTATAGCTGAAGTATTATAGCTGACTAATGCATTTTTTCTGCATGAAGATGATCTGAAAATGTTGTACATCATGTTTCTCTGTGCTACAGGGACATAAATTGTGTTTTCATGTAAACTGTTAAGTGGCGCTTAGATAATTTACATGTATATAGCTTTCCTTTCTATCTCTAAGCTTATTGGGCTTTGTTTTAATATGTAAACTTCCATAATAGAACAGAAGTGAGGTGCTTTGGTTCCAATCATATACTGCAAGTCTGTGATGTATTCAATGTTCATGATTTTTGAACTGCTGAAAAATACCCGTAACACTTTTATTACTCCTAAGAAATTTTTGTAGTACCAAAAATATGTGTGAGTACCTATAAAATAAACTGGTGTTTTAGAAAATCTGTTCAGGTTTCAATCTTAACTGTGCATAAGCCTAAAATTATATATCTAAATATATTTTGACTTTAACATGATGGACTTCATAGCATGTAGAAGATGATCTGCTGAGTACTGTTTTTGAAAGATTGCTTTGTTCTTTATATATCACAGTAAATGTTTACATTAGATGTGTACTCCATGCCTTCAGAATTAATGTGTGAGTTTTATCTGAATGATAAAGACATACAAGATTAAACACAAGGCAGTATGAAAGCTGATAATATTTTTGTGACTTTTAATACTGTAATAAAAGGAAAATGACACATTTCTAAGCAGGAGAAATACAAATACATTCCTTAAGACTGTACAAGCATATGTCCCACTGTAATCTCAATATTTTTAAAATTTGTCTTGATGTGGGTTAGACTAAGAAATACAATTCAAAAGTCAATTTTCTTAGTTGTTGGTTAAAAAAAATTCAAAATGATAGTCCAACTTTTTCATTTTACAGATATATACAATAGCCTCAAATAAACTTTTTCTCAAATGTGGTCATCTCAAAACAAAGTGAATAACTCAAAAGGGTTATTCCTTTGAAAACACACAACTTTCTCTAGGTGACTGTACCAGTGCCTATGGTGACACACCCATGAAAAGTACAGGGCTCTGTACACGAACACATTCAGAACACTTCCCATCTTTCTACCCTTTCCACTTCATACCTTCCCCTTGGTTACGTCAGAGTTGCTTCCAAACCCTTCTGTGCCCCCATTTTTCCACTCTAATTTCATGGTTTCTCCTTTGCTGTCATTAGGCTCACCAGAGCCAGCTATGCTTTCTTTTCCCCGTTATCCCTAATATTTTCCTCAGGCTGCTGTGCTTGTTAATGGGATACCAAATATCCTAATTGTGCTGCCTTAAGGGAAGAAAATATGAAGAAATTCAAGTACCAGGAAATTAACCTTCTTTACCTCTCTGGTATATGTTGAAACTGGTGTCTTTGACAGAGAGCCCTCAGGGCAGTTTTCTCATGGGCTTTGCTCAATGCAAAATAAATAGTAACCTCTTAGTAATGAATGATAAATATACTGACTAATGTCAATTTAGGATCTCTTTGATTCCCTTTTCTTAACTGGCACCAAGTTGCTGCCAGGCTCACATTTGCCTCACCAAAAATAGCTAAGAACTGTATGTTCAGCATCATATGTGTTTGGTACTAGAGAAATATTTTTTTAAAAAGGAGAAATTAAATCTCTACCCTTGAAGAGTTTACAATCTAGATATTCAGATAAATAACTCATATAAAATGGAACCAAGATCCATAATTATTAAGGGGATATAACCTGAAAATGATACTAGAAATCATCCCATTTAAATAATAGAAAAAAATTTTTTAATTAAAGAATGGAACTTAAAGATCTCTTAAAATTTTCAAGCTGTTTCTGAGCATATCCTCTTTCTGTTACTACAACAACCTTACAAAATAGACAAGGCTGTTATCAATTTTGTAACCTTTCCTGCCTATAGGTAAGGAAATTGTGTTTGAGGCTAGCCTCCATACTATCTCAACAGCACCTCTGACCAGCCATCAATAAAGGTTAACTATTTGAAGCATTTTCTGCTGAAGCATAGCTAGGGATCCTTAGGTTAGTGATAATGATGAATGTAACATTTCTAGTCTCTAGAGTTTTTCTCACCTTCTGTTTCTCCAGTTCTCTTTTTTGTTCTTTCTCTTTTTGTGGTAAAGCGTACCAGAAAAAGCCTTCATTCATATGTGTGAGGCATTCTGCTCTTGTTATCAGATTAAGAGCTGTGAGTAATTTTGTAATCTATCCTACTATCTGAAAGCCCATTCTCAGATATCTCTTCAGCTGTGTTTAACAGTTTAGTATATTCCCCTTGGGATTTGTTTCAATAAAAACATCCAGTAAAATCTTACTACAGATCCTTTGCTTTTCAAGGGACAAAATGAAGAAAGTGTTTTTATAAGCTGTAAAATGTAATTGAGAGAAAAATCACATGTGTGGCATTTGTAGCAGGAGGTGTGAGCTCAGTGGAAAAAAAAATAGTTAATAATTGCATATCCAGGAATACATATTTCTTCTATGATTGTGTAAATTTGCACAAGTTTATTTATGTAGGTTATGCATGTTGTTTTTAATTTCTTTAATTGTGTAGCTATTAGAGCCCATAGAATTCATATTAAGAGCCTATGAGCCATTTAGGGGCTCTTCACAGGCTCTGTTGGTAGAGCATGTGACTTTTGATCCTGAGTTTGTGAGTTCCAGCTCCATGTTGGGTATAGAAATTACTTAAGAACAAATAAAATCTTTAAAAAAAAAAAAAGGAGGGTATGGGTCATATAAACTATATAATGATCCATAGAATTTGAAAATGTATTTCTCCTGGGGTACCTGGGTGGCTCAGTCAGTTAGGCTTCTGCCTCTGGCTCAGGTCATGATCCTGGAGTCCAGGGATCCAGCCCCACATCAGGCTCCCTTGCTCAGTGGGGAGTCTGCTTCTCCCTTTCCCTCTATTTCTCCCCCAGCTTGTGTTCTCTCTCTCTCTCTCACTCTCTCAAATAAAATGAATAAAGATATTTAAATATATTTTCTTTTAAAGATTTTATTTATTTATTTGACAGAGAGAGACAGCAAGAAAGGAGTGGCAGAGGGAGAAGCAAGCTTCCTGGTGAGCAGGGAGCCCGACAGTGGGGGGGAGGGGAGTTCTGTCCCAGGACCCTAGGATCATGACCTGAGCCAAAAGCTGATGCTTAATGACTGAGCCACCCAGGCGCCCAGAAAATGTATTTCTTCTAATACAACAAAGTACTATTATGAATATGGTCAGGGCAGTTATGAAATGTGGTCAGAAAATCATAAGTTCTAGAGAAAGCCAGGTTCCTATACTCTTAAGAATGTGATTGAGGATTTAGTCACTCAAAGTAATTTATTGAGCACTCTGGCAAAGCAGTAGAGAATAAAACAGTCTAAGATCTCTTAAGATTCTGATGCTCTGTTCAATATTGAGGAAGGCAAACAATAAATAAAATACATAAATAAAAATGTGTTTGTGAGTGGTGATGAGAGCTGCAAGGAAGCAAATTGAAAACTGTCAAGAATTAGAGAGGGTACAGTGGTAATTGAAAAATTCAGTAGTAGAGTCAGGCCTTTGAACTAGAACCTGAAGGAGATAAGAAAATGAGCTATGTGGATATCTGGAGCAGGGCTTCTACTTTGTACTTCCTGGGAGTGCCATTCTCATTTTGTTGTCTCTGGAATTGTGCAGTACACAGCCTACACAGCTCTACTTGGAATCCCTGACTTTTTATAGGAAGTACCTGGACAGTGCCTGCCATAGTTTATTGCAGTCTCAAAGGTGGCAGTGAAGCAGTGACCCACATCACTTGGTTTATGGTGTATGGAAGAAGCAAAATCATGGTATTTTTCTGCATTCACCTGGTCCCATGTCTGCATGCCATCCTTGATCAAGGTTATTGCTCCATTCAGTTTTCCTTCTTATTTTCTACACTGTGAGCCTAGCCCAAAAGGATTTGTTGAGAGTAATACCCACAGCCTTTGTCTCCAGTCCCTTGCATAGCAAATATTTGGAGAAAGCAAAAGAGACAGTTGCTGTCTATGTAAGCAGGCTGTGTTTGCTGTGCACTTCTTTCTTTCTCTCCTTTCTTTTCCCTTTCCAATTTTAAACCACTGTGTTGGATTTTCTTCTTCTTTTCTTCCTATCCCTTTGTGCCCTGCCTATATCATGTATCAAGATTTGAAAGTGGGGAAGAAAAAAAAAAAGAAGGGGCACGCCTGGCTGGCTCAGTTAGTAGAACATGCAACTGGATCTCAGGGTTGTAAGTTTGAGATGTTCATGGGCCATAGAGATTATTAAGAAAAAAAAAAGGAAAAAAAGATTTGCCACAGGTAACCTAAATGAATGAAACTAACCATTTCACTAGAGACCAACAGCCTGCTTAGAAAAAGCCCCACCTAACAAGAGACAAGCAGCATTTGGCATCATCAGAGTAGCCATGAAGCCCAGTATGTGTCATGCGCCCCTATGATAGTGTCTTTCAAATTTTCAGAAGCAAAAACCTCTCCACTTTAAAATGTCGACTCAGCATCCTTTAAAACACTGTACAGGATAGAGAGACAAAAAGTGTGTGTGCCAGATTTGGCTTCTGGTGGTCCTATTTGCAATCCTTAGCCATGGCTATACCTGCCAATTGGTCCCCTCTGTCACTGTCAGGTGTTGTTAAATTCAGCAGCATGTTTGGCCAAAGAGTCCCAGAGCCACTTCTGTCTTGTATTTTATCTTCTAGAGTTCTCAGGTTTTTCTCCCCCTGGAAAATCAGTTTAGCAATTAAAAGAGAGAGAGAGAGAGAGAGAGATAATTCATTACCCATTGGCACATATTTGTTTTTCTAAACTCATCAATCAATATACCTTTATCAAACTATATATATTTGTGAACTAAAGGCTAATCTTTTCATTCTTAACATGAAGCAATCACTTTCTGAAACCTCAGTTCATCCTCACTTTATGCATAGATTTCATTTCCATGTTCTCATTCAGGATAAACTCCCTCTTCGGAATACCATGCTTTTGTTTTGTTTTGATCTGCCCGAACTTCACTAGTTGTTATTTCTCTACCATTGAAATTCAAAGCATGTACAGCATTGGTTTCAAGTGCCCTTTAGAAGCCATCAGATCAGTATGGCAATCTATTTTTCCAAAGGAATGAAAGCTCACAGGTTGTGCACTAACTTATTTCCTTAAATCCTAAAAACTCAGTGAAATGTCCAGGCTAGTGGTCTTCTGGAAGGCCATTGTGTTAGAACAGAAGATTATGTACTGTATCTTCCTACTGTTTTAAATGCAAATATAATAATATATCATGAAACAGTACACATACTAATATCAGTGCCTTTTTCCTGTTTTGAAGTGATCCTGTGTTCTCCAATAGTTGGATCTAAAATCCCAGTCCAGTTTTGAAGTTGTATGTAAGAAAAAAGAATTGACTTAAAGGAACTGAAAAGTACTGCAATTGTTCCATAAGACCATGGGATATTTCTAACTTTTAATATTTTATTGAAAATATCAAGAAGAATATTTAAAGCTGGAGACCTTTGAAATACAGTTGACCCTTGAATCTGCATATAACTTTTGATTCCCCCAAAACTTAACTACTAGTAGCCTACTGTTGACTGGAAATCTTAACCAGTAACAAAATTAGGCAGTTAACACATATTATGTTACATGTATTATATACTGTATTCTTACAATAAAGTGAAAAAATGTTAAGAAATTCATAAGAAAGAGAAAATATATTTACAGTACTCTGTAAGTAGACCCATGCAGTTCTAGCTGTGTTGTTGAAGGGTCAGCTGTAATGTAGTCTTCACAAAGCAGTAAAGGAGAGAAGTGGGGTAAATTTGTTTAAAGGAAGGCAGGTTGTCTCCTTTGAAGTCTAATCATGTGAGAAAGGAAAATCCAGCCAAGTTTTGGGTCCACAAGACAATTCAAACTATCTTTAAAAATAAGTTTTGGCTTTTCTTAAGACCAATGTGTGTTTAGACCCACATTTTAGCTCTTAAATTTAAACCTAAGGGTCTTTTAAAGGAAATTTAATCCATGTGTTTTTGATTCACTAAATCCTAAATCATTACCCATAAACTGTATGTCTCTCTAAGCTCTTTGATGTCTAAGAAATCTTTGAAGCCATGTAAGGCCTTTTTGTTCCAGAAGAATAGGAAGTTGGTTTTTGCTAAGGGTCAGTAAACAGCATCTTCAAAAATCTGAATTGGGTCTAAAATCTCACAACCATAACAGAATGAGTATTTGAATGAGTGCTAATGCAGTTTTCTGATGCAATGTGAAAAATGTAAGTACTATTAAAGACCTAAAGTAGTATTTAGTTGTAATCCTTACTAACCCCAAGGAAATTATTTTGGCACCACTTCTTTTTCTATTATAAAAAAAGATAAAGTTCAAATATTTACCATTTTATCCTAACACACAGTAGGTACTCAGTAAATGTTTTGTTGAATGTTAAATGAATGACTTTTTCTTCTGCCCAGACCTTCCCAGCTAATGTCAGTCTTTCTATTCAATAGCAGAATCCATCTGTCATATCTTAGAATGAATCTATTCTGAGTCGGTGACCTGGTTCAACAAATTTTAAAAATAAGCCATCAAACTAAATATATGACATTTATTGAAATTCATTCTGTACCATGAAGCAACTGCCTTGCAAAGAGTGCTGAAAATAGGAAGGCATTTCTAGGCTAATTAGATTAAATATTCAGTTGTTACCATATGCTTTCTGAAAATTGATTTTTTTCCCTCTTACTGTTCCTGCCATTCTTCCTCCCACCTTGACATGCTTACTGATTGAAAGCTATGTGCGAATAGGGCAGGTCGTTTGTATCTATAAGCAAGTTCAAACAGGCTTGGAAAATGTAATGCTATAATCATAAGTTGCCATAATGTAGAAGGGAAGAGAGGGATACTCAACAATAATGGGGGTGTTGGGTTTTACTCCAGATTACTTAGATGACACATCTTTGAACTCTATTGTGTGGAGAAAAACACCTTCTTACTGTAGTTAGACTTCCTGTTTATGAGTGTGTATTTTCTGGTGACTAGACTTCCCATATGGACTCAGCACAAATATGTAGCTCCAAGTGCCACTGAAATGCACATGATTAAAGTATTGATGGCTATGGAGACAGCAACTCTTTCTCTCTAAAAGAAATAAAGTATTTAGAAGAAGGCATAGTAATGAAACATGGGCATTGAGATTTTTCTTCGTACCATGGTGTGTATTTCTAACTACTCCCCACATTTTGTCCTCAGAAAACTTTTCCTGATCACAAGTGTTGTTTCTATATGACATTAGGGTGACAGAATTTGGTGAATTCTTATATCTTGGTGGGGAGAAAAAGGAAAATTGTGTTATTATGGTCTTTAAGTAGAGGTTCTTTTAGGTGAACCTGAAGGTCTACTGAGTACATACACCATCATTAAACTTGTTTTAAAACTTAATTTATGGATAGTACTGTATAAGGAGTAACTTATTTATATAGTTTTGACATGCTTAATTTCTATATCAATGGTTAATCAAACCATGAGTAATAATCATATATCAATACGTACATATTCAAATGTAGATGATTTTTAAAGCTAATTAAAAGTTCTCATAGTTTGATAAATAAGCAGCCAAATGCCAAATTTGATAAATAAGCAGCCAAATTTGTATTTATACATTTGGAAAACTGTAGTTCAATTTTAGAAGGTTTTTATGATAGCTCTTGTGCCACAAATAGAGAAAATAGATAATGAAGGAGAAGACTTAGAAGTTTAATGGGATGTTAGATCAATGAGGTTACAGGAGGGAAGAAGTGGGTGGATATGCTGGAAGGTCACAGGCTTGGGTGCATTGCAAGTGGTGAAGACTGTGTCACAATTAAGAATCAGGCTGCTGCTTTCCAAATAGGAAAAAGTCTAGTCAAAACTGAGTGGGGAACCAAGGGACACTCACAGGAAAATGGTGGAGCATGTGATAGGTGAAACAAGGTCTGAACTTCCTCCATCACATGGTTTAATTCTGGGAGAAGCAAGGCTATCATCTGCCCAGTCCTAGATCAGGCTTCTTAGTCTATTCTACCTTCAGATACCAGTAAGAATAGCAGCATTATTCAGCAGGAGGCAGAAGGAACTTTTATTCTGAGTGTTCAAAACATATTCTAAGCATTCCATTAGCTACTTGCAAACACTACAAATGAAATTCTATATTCATAGAATTCATAGTATTAAAAGAAAAACCAAGAAAACTTACAAAATTTTTAAAAGATTTTATTCAGTTTAGAGAGAGAGAGAGAGAGATACAAGCAGGGGGAGAGGGAAAGGGAGAAACAGACTCCCCACTGATCTGGGAGCCCAATATGGGGCTTGATCTCAGGACCTGGGGATCATGACTTGAGCCAAAGGCAGATGCTTAACCATCTGAGCCACCCAAACTCCCCTACAAATTTTTTACACCATGTTCTTAACTAGAATTTTCTAGTACATCAGCTCATTATAATCCATTAATGTGGGGATCAAAAGTATAGCCCTCAAAACTATATGCATAACTATTCTTCATTAGAATATCATCTGCTGGGGATGTATATTTCTTTCAGGTTATTATCTTAAGGCTATTTCTTGGACTTTGATTATGCAGAGTTCATGCTGGAGTATGTGTAGTAACTATATGTTATGTTCTAAACACAAACTCCGTGCGCTAAACTTGAGGAAAGCTTATATCAGGCTCTGCCTTTACCTTCTGTCTTTTTGCTCCTCTGAGAGTCATAGATAGGCAGCTGTCACCTGACTGTGGCCTCACATCCAGGTAGAATCCCTTCAGCTTCTGCTGTACTGTCCAAGTTTTGCTCATGTTCTGACCACGTCTAGTTAAGCTAAAGACAGGAAAGAGATAGAATCATTTAGGGCCCAAACAAACCTTTGGGCTTAAAATATTATTACACTAGTTGTTTTTTTATTAAGTATGAAATAGTATATAAAGCAGCAGCCAAAATAAAGTTTGTTGATGGGAAAAAAGTATCTTCCTAACAGAAATGAATACACATTTTGGATTTTTCAGAAATTCACTTTCTGTCATGTCAAAATTAAGATACTTTTAAATTTTATTTCAGTTTTACTAACACATAACTTGGATTCTTTATTGAGATCTATACATGAGAATTCAGTGATTTTAAACATACTACTGCTCTTCAAAGAGCTTACAAAAAAGAGAGTATTCTTTAAATTACCAGAAGAGTGCAGGTAAAACCCCAGACAGTTTCATTAACAGCAATGAAATGTGACAGCCCTTGAGTCTATGTCATAAGTTGATTAATTACTTTCCAAATGTTATTAAAGATTCTGAATGAATAACTAGACTGGTATTTGAGATCAAGCCTCCTTCACAATTCCTAAGTGGGTTTTAATTTTCAGAGTTAGATGATCACTATATCTGATTCATTTCTTTAACATTTTCAGATTGTTGCTTTATTGAAAAGAGAACAGAGTAACTATTTCATATGTTTTTCTTTTCCCTGAAATTATTCCTTGCAGATTTTAATAAAATTTGTTTTGAAATAAAAATAATCAAATGTTGGCCTTTAATAAAGGCCCATAGATCTGATGAGTTATATAAATATTGCAAGGAATTCACTATCAAGGTCATGATTGTGGAACCATTTAATTCCCAAATCTACCTTGCTGACTGCTTGGACACACCATTGGAATCAGCATTTTATGTTAGGATGAGTGTCATCTCAAGCAAACTTTTGGTCATTTCCCATTTTCCTCATTCCCACAATGATTCCAAACTTTCACCATTTTCTTAAGCTCTTGAAATCTCTTTGGCGTTCTTCATTCTCCATGTGATATCTCCCTTTATAGTTTAGAGAATAAACAGAATCCCAGATGGTTTCCATATCACCTGTTATTACCTTCCTGCATGTCTCAAATGATAAGACTTTTCAGCGTTATGGTCTTGATTCCATTCTTCCCCAACATCTTAGAGCACCTTGCTCCATTTTTCCCTTCCTACCAAACTTTCCCACCTTTTAAAATCTCCCTCACTTTTTTTCATTCAGTCCTTACTCGATGCTGCTTCAAGCAAAAAAAGCACATAAGCGGATATCCTGATAGAATTTTTACTATACAATTACCTTAAGTATTCGCTCCTGCTTCTACCTTACCTGTTAAATAAATTTAGAATTCTTTAAAATAACTTCTTATTTATTGTCTCTACTCTCATTCATTCTTTAATTCATTCCACTCTAGCAGTCTGTTCCCAACTACCAAGAAGATATCTTCTCTCTAATAACCATCAACCTCCTCATTGCCAAATCTGATGGACACTTCTGTTTTTATCCCACTTGACCCTCTGTAATATCTGACCCTTTACATATTGCTCCTTCTTTTTGAAATTTCTAGCATCTGAAATACCAGACTTTCCTTTTTACATTTAAATTTAGATTTAAACTTTACATATAAATTTTGAATTCCTTCTTTCTGCATACTGAACATGGCCTATGGATGATCTCACTTACATCCATAACTTCAACTACACTAATAGGCCAGTGGTTCATAATTGCTCTAACTCCCTCTGCTCTAGAGCACCGTGCCCATGTTATTAACTACCTTATGGATACTTCCACTTGAATAACCAAAAGATATCTCAGAGTTATTAACTGAACTTTTTTTTTTTGCCCCAAAACTTTTCTCTGCCTTTTTTTACCTTACCTTTGTTTATGACATTTTTAGACCTCCCTGACTTCCTAGTGTTCCCCTATGATCAAAATCCATGTTGAATCATTGTCACATAAATTTTATCTCTTTAATATCTTTCTAATCTATCTTTTTTCCCCTATCATATCCATACTGCCAAAGTCTTTGTTCAGAGTCATTCTTTATTAATTCATTTCATTATCCATTCTTCAAATCCTTGCCAGGTTCTATTTAATGACACTATGCTAGGAACTAAAAATGGATCTTTCAGTCTAGTGGGAGATACAGATAAGTAAATTACAACAAAACATAATAAAGTCTGACTAAAGATAAGAGAGGTTTGATATGGAAGCATGTGGAACAGTTTCTAATCCATTCCTAGAGGGTGAGAGAGGTATAAGAGAAGGCTTCCTGAAAGAAGTGTCACCTATGATAAGACTTGAGGAGAGAGTAAGTTAACCAGGTGATTGTGAGGACAAGAGTATTCCATAAAAAGGGACCCATGTGTGCTGAACAAGAGAGCACATGGCTTGCTTCAGCAACTTGAAGAAGGGCAAGGTGGCCAGAACCTAGGTTTGGGGGAGAGGAGCGATTGCAAGAGGCAAGGCTGGAGAGTTAGGCAGAGTCCAAATCGTGCATGGCTCTCAAGTGCTAAGGAGTTAAACTATTTTTAAAGAGCAAAGTTACATAATCAAATTGTCAATTTAGAAAGATATCTCTGGTACATTGGGGAATGGATGATGAGGAACAAGAATGGAGTCGGAACACCAAATAGGAAGCTGTTGTCATAATCCAGGCAAGAAGTGACACTGCTCTCAACTATGGATGGCAGTGGGGTTGGAAGCAGATGGACGTATTTTAAAAACCTGTAAATGGGAGTCAAGAATGATGTCCTGGAAAAGTAAGAAATGTTAGACATTGAGATAGGATATGGAGTGGTAGAACAAGTTTTCATGAGAGTAAATGGAGGTGCCAGAAAGAACATCTGACTGTTTGTCTCATTTGCCTTCTTCTTGCTAGCTTTGGTGTGCCCCAGCACACAGGCCTCCTCTACATTCTCCTTTCCTTGGTGGTCTCATCCAATTTCATGGCTTTTCATAATATCAATATGCAGACAGCTTCCCAGTTTAAATTTCTAGTACAGGTCTTTCTCCTTAAATCAAGGACTCAGATATCCAACTGCATCCTCAGTATCTCCAATTGGATACCCAAAAAGTATGTCAAACATGAACAGAACTACATGCCCTGATCATCACACATTGCTGCCAAACTTGCTCTATATCAGCTTCTCTACCTACCAGTAACTGGCAAAATCCTTCTCTCTGTTACAAAAAAAAAAAATATTTGGAGTATTCATGACTCCTTTTTTCTCACACACCTCATCTCCAAATCCATTAGCAAATCCTCATAGCTCTGTCTCAGATATAACCAGAATTCAGCTACCTTTTATGACTCCATCTTCTCTAGCCCAAGCCTCTGCCATCACTCACTGGACTACTGCAGCAGCCTCCTAACTGATCTTACTTCTCCATTTTTACCCTGTCCCATTCTCCTGCCACCACCAGTCTTCTTCCATACACAGTCAAGGTGATTCCATTCAAATTTATTCACTCCCATGCTCAACACCCTACAATAGCTCTTCATTCACTCTAGGAAAAGCCCAAGTCTCACAGTGACCTACAACGCCCTATAAGGTCTGATTCTTTGTCCTCTCTGATCTTGTCTCACCTCCTGGATGAGAGTCCAGGCTTACTGGCCCTTTGCTGTGCCTCAGACACACAGGTGTGGGCATGCTTTCAGTTTGGTTCGTCTGGCCTCTGTAAGAAAAAAAAAGTTATCTTTCACATCTCAGGTGGCTAAGTCCTATCCTCCTTCAACTCTTTGCTTAAAAGTCAACTACCCAATTTTTCAAAGCTGCAGACCTCTCCCACCACCTTCCTTCTAAGTGCACCTGAACCTTTCACCCTGTTTTCTTTCTCTCTCTCTCTCTCTCTTTTTTTTTTTTTTTTTTTTTTTTGCCAGTAACACAACACTCATCAACATGTAACACACCACATGTATAATTTGTTGTCTGGATCTAACTGCTAGAAAGTAAGTTCCACAAGAGCAGGGTGTTTGTTTTGTTTACTGATGTACCCTCCCAAGCACCTCCCATATATTAAGGCCTTAGTTAATATTTGTCAGATTTAGTCTTAAATAACTGTTGGACATACAAAACTGATGCTTGAGAGATGGATTTCTATACTGTCTGGAAATAAAAAGATGAAGATACAGATTGGGGAATCTTCATTCTTATTAATAAACCTTCATCTTCTATTGTCTGGACAGATGGAGTGACTTCCCATCATGTCTTCTGGCCTCTAGATTCTTTCCACTTCAGTCCATTCACCACAATGTCACCAAAATTGTTTAATACATAGCTTTTATTACTATGCTTATTTCCATCTCCTGTTTAAAACCTCCCAGTGACTTTTCACTACAGATAAACTGTAGATCCTCAACAAGATGTGTAAGGCTTTCTATGATGTGGCCCCAGCCTAAACTTCCTGTTTCATCCATAACCAGCCCAACCCACATAGTCTCTGCGCCAATAACAGCTTCCTGAACAGCCTGCACCTTCTCCCTGCGGTGCCTAGCTGTGTGTCCTGTCTGTCCCCTGCTTTTTATGCCTAAGCAACTCCAACTTAACCTGCAAAACCCAGGTCAAGTAATATCACCATGCTAACGTATTCCTTGACCATACCTCTGTCTGCCACAATTAGCTGTTCTTCCTTCTGTGTTCCTTCAGCAATGTGCTTCTGTCTTTATAGCACTTTATAGCACAGTGGTACAGAAGGCGGGGACTGTCGATCAGTAACCAACACTGATAGGATTGAAAAGTTTTTTATTTTTTTAATGTCTTGCCCTCTCTGTTCTCTTTCTGTTTCTCTCTCCCTCAAACACACCTACCTCCTACATGCACACACACAACTGCCTTGGATTATTTTTCTTTGAATTGCTCAGTTATATAAATGTAGTCCTGAGTACAGTTGTCTTTAAGTTGTCCTAACCTTTCAGTTTATTGATTTTTCAAGGATCCAAAGTATTTACTGACTTTTAGAAATTGGATTTTGTACTTATGTACTTGTTTTTCTGTACTGTTCTATTTTTTTTAAGATTTTATTGATTTATTTGAGAAAGAGAGTGTGAGCACAAGAGGGTGGAGGGGCAGAGAGAAGGGGAGAAGTAGGCTCCCCTCTGAGCAGATCTCAGGACCCTGAGATCATGACTTCAACTGAAAGCAGGTGCTTAACCAACTGAGCCACCCAGGCGTACCTGTACCCTGTACTGTTCTTTTTTTCTTTTTTTTCTTAACAAGGATAGCTTTTGCTTGGCATTCATTATCCCTTTGAAAGTATTTTTTTTTAATATTTTATTTATTTATTTCACAGAGAGAGAGATCACAAGTAGGCAGAGAGGCCGGCAGAGGGGGATGGGGAAGCAGGCTCCCTGCTGAGCAGAAAGCCTGATGCAGGGCTCCATCCCAGGACCCTGAGATCATGACCTGAGCCAAAGGCAAAGGCTTAACCCACGGAGCCACACAGGTGCCCCTTGAAAGTATTTTTTATAGAAAGTTTTGTTTAGTTCTTTTATTCTCTGATTATATATTGATCTCAACATAGTGATATTTATATGCTTTTAATTTTTCTCCCAACACTGTTAGAATTGCATTACGTTCACCCAAGGGATCCACATCTATATAAAATATGACTAGGTTTGGATATTCCTTCCATTCACAGTATTTTTATGATTTCTGGAAAGGAAAATATTACATACTGACAATTTACCTTGAGAAAGGTCCCTAGTTCATTCCCCTGGCAGAGAATCTACTCTGATTTCCAAGAGAGGTTCTCAGGTGTGAGCAAAATAAAACTCAGACTTACACTAAGAACTAAGTGAAAACAGAGTTATAGGGTAATGACCTTCTCACATGGATAAAACTCCTATTTGTAGGTTAAGGCCTGGCCTTTAGCACCCCTATGCCTCTCACCTTGTCTCACTCTCCCTGGATACTGGTTTGTCTTTACATGACAGCCACCAGGGTGCAAATGGAGTCCATTCACCACCACCATTTCTCACGAGTATTTGATTTCTGCTTTACACAATACCAGAGAGATTGATCAGTTATATAATCCCAATTCTGAGCACATCTCCCCCCTCCATTTGGAATTTACCATGCCTTGTGCTGAGGACATTTTCCCTCCCTGAGGGAGGGAAATGTCTGATTCATTAATGAGTAATGTACCAGCTTCCTCTCTAACTTGTCTCCCTTTAGTGTTTCACATTCTGACTGTTCAGTCAGGTTTAGCCTGTTCCAACCCTGTGTTTGAATATGACTGGAAAAAGTTGCTAAGCTTATTTTATTTTCACTTACTTACTTGGGAAGATGTTTCTCATATGTAATTTGTAGTTTAATGTTATTTGCTGTTCCTGGATTAATTGAAGAAAATCTGGTAGCACTTCTACAAAATCTGGACTATAAAATTACACCTATCCACTAGGCTGACAGTTATTTTTAAGGACTTTTATAGGATTCAAGCATCTTAGCACTTTCTTTTTTTTTTTTTCCAATTTATTTATTTTCATTTTTTTTTCCAATTTATTTATTTTCAGAAAACCAGTATTCATTATTTTTTCACCACACCCAGTGCTCCATGCAAGCTGTGCCCTCTATAATACCCACCACCTGGTACCCCAACCTCCCACCCCCCCGCCACTTCAAACCCCTCAGATTGTTTTTCAGAGTCCATAGTCTCTCATGGTTCATCTCCCCTTCCAATTTACCCAAAAGCACATACCCTCCCCAATGTCCATAACCCTACCCCCCTTCTCCCAACCCCCTCCCCCCAGCAACCCACAGTTTGTTTCATCTTAGCACTTTCTTAACAGTGAAATTTCAATGTACACATATTCAAGGACAATGAAACATTCTTGTCTGACCTACAACTTATTAATGGGACAAAAGCCTGTCTAGTCATTCAGGACTATGTATTTTCTCAACAGGACTTTTTACAATATGTACAATGTTAAAACAAATGCCCATTCATTCTTCTTGCCCAGAACTTGAATACTTTCAACAATTCTTAAAAGGACAAAGATGTTTACTAACAGATTATGAATGTATGAAGGATAATCTTAAGAATATAATGAAGTTCTCTTCTTTTTATCTTTTTTCTTACCAGATCAGAGTTGGACAATGGTCTCAGTCATATGTTACAACTAAAAAATGCACAGTTGGCCTTTTCTGATGCTATAATTCAATCATTTTCAGCTTTTAAATGTTTATTGGAAGAAGAAGGGATGCAGTATTGGATAAGAATCTGAATAAAAACATTATTTAGGTCTCTTTCAAAGAAATAATATTTGTATAATAATCAAGCATCAGTGTTTAAAGGAGCTCCTAAAACATTAATTAATTATAATACATGAAAATTATTCTTGCACCATGTTTAACTTCTTTTCCCCTCTAGCCACCAATAAATAAATTTTTAAACTTATTTGTTATAAGTAAAATATACAATCTAAGGATATTTTTTGTTTTAGAAATTTCATGTCAATAACAGGCTGCCATACATGGTATAACTTTTATCCACAAGCACACAAATCTTTCCCTTGATTTTTAATTAAAAAAAAATTTTTTTACTCCCTTTCATATAGTTACACCTTCACATGATATTTAAAAATCACCTGTTAAGAACAGTTTGCTCTGGTAATCATTTTGAAAACAGCATGTTTTAGGGGCGCCTGGGTGGCTCAGTGGGTTAAAGCCTCTGCCTTCAGCTCAGCCCCACATTGGGCTCTCTGCTCAGCAGGGAGCCTGCTTCCCTTCCTCTCTCTCTGCCTGCCTCTCTGCCTGCTTGTGATCTCTGTCTCTTGAATAAAAAATAAAAAAAAATCTTTAAAAAAAGAAAATAGCATGTTTTAAACACACTGCAATAATACAACAAAAACAAAAATAATCGTATGCAGTTTTGCAACATGTATGTGCTACAAAAACCTTAAAAATATTATTCTACAGCAATAGATAAATATTTTTGGCCAAAATGTTTTCATTCTGAGTTTTGTTAATAAAAAGGGTAATTATTTCTTTATTTTTCTTCATTTGCTTATAACTAGTATTGTCACATAAAATATATTTATGGGACATATTTACACTAAAAAAATTAGGCATTATTTATCTGAGATTCAAATTTAACTGGGAATACAAATTAACTGGGAATACTATATCTTTATTTGCTAAACTTATGTGGGTGTATAAGTTTGCTCTTCTTTAAAGTGGTAAAGTAATGGTTCCCTTTTTGTTCTTAGCATAGACGACCCTTACCGTGGCTTTGCCTTAGAGAACAACTTAAGAAGGACTTCAAGAACTTGAGACAGGTTTAGAGGAAAACCACAAATGGCCAAAGGATGGGAAAATAAGAAATAATAATATTTAAACTGAGAGAATTATAGTGATGAAACAGTCACCAAGTATTTGGAGTGGGCTCACCTAGTAGACTGTGCCAGGTTCCTCGTATTTGATGAAGGCATGAAAAAACTGGCTAAAACAAAACTTAAGATAAGCATGTAGCTACATTTATTGAATGTCAGTATATGCTGCATGATTAAATTCCATGGTCTCATGATTTATCCCTAACCCTCATGGGCAACCCCCAAGACATATACCATTATCCCCATGTTTTAGATAAAGCAACTGACACGTTATAACACTTTAGTCATAAAATATGTAAATGGTTAAGCCCAGATTCACATCACATCAAAGTCCATCTGATAACAAAGCCCCACACTCTCTCCACTGCACCTCACCTCTTCTCTAGAAAGTGTTATGAGTTATTGGGAAGAATGTTATCAAGCAAATTTGTCTGTAAATATTAGACATAGGACTGACTTATGAGTATTTAGATCATTTAAATGTGTTCATATGAAAGAGTAGTTGGATGCTGAAAAATCCTCAAGATTTCCTCTGTCCTCCCAACTTACTGTTAGAAATCATTGTCAAAGTAGAGGCATCTGGGGTGGCTCCATTGGTTAAGTGTCCAACTCTTGATTTCAGCTCGAGTCATGATCTCGAGGTTGTGGGATTGTGGGGCACGGAGCCTACTCCAGGATTCTCTTTCTTCCTTTCCCTCTGCCCCTCTTTCCACTCTCTCCCTCTCTCCCTCTCTAAAAAAGAAAGAAAGAAAGAGAAAGAAAGAAAGAAAGAAAGAAAAGGAAAAAAACCATTGTCAAAGTAATAGCTGGCTAAATGAAAGGGGATATTTTGATGCGGCAAATTGTTTTATCTTTCTAAAGTCAGTTTAGACATTCTTTTAATGATCATAACACTGTTAAATCTTTAGGCATAAGAATTGAATGTTCAACAAAGCATGTTTTAAAATTTGCTTTCTCTACAGCCCAGTAGATTCCGTCACTTTTCAATTTAGGTTACAGACTTAGATTTTTAGCATTTATCTTGCTGTCTTCAAATCCACAGACTATATACTTTTTTGAAAGTTGGAATTCTCAATATCTAGATAAGTGTATGGTATACAGTGGATCCTCACAAATATTTCATTAACTATTGTGTGATATAATATGATTCTTCATAAACAGTGAATGTTTATAAATACAGTATTGTAATTGCCATCAGGAATCTCCTATTAGAATCTTCTTTCCTGGGGCACCTGCGTGGCTCAGTCAGTTAAGCATCTGCCTTCAGCTCAGATGGTGATCCTGAAGTCCCAAGGTTGGACCCCAGCTCAGGTTCCCTGCTCTATGGGCAGTCTGCTTCTCCCTCTGCCCCTCACCCCACTTGTATTCTTTCTCTCTCTCCCACTCTCTCTTTCAAATAAATAAATAAAATATTTTTAAAATTTAATCTTTCCTTAACCTCGCTTTTCTGCGCCTACTTTTAAAGTTAATAGAATTGGTATAAGTGTAGAGAGCGCTGAGAATTTTTCTTAGGATTTCACTCTGGCAAGTCCTCCTGGAGATTTAACTATTACTGTTTTTTATGGCTGCAATTTCCTTAATATGGGGCCTCAGCCATTTTCCATCATCATAAATCCCTTTTATATACTTAAAAGCAGGCTTGAAATTTTTCCACTTTTTATATCTTGCCTCTTCACTTAGATACATTATTTCTGTCTTGAGATTATGTTATGTAACTATTGTAAAAAATTTTTTTTGAAATTATATAGCAGGGAGAAACTAGTATACTACCTCAGAAATTTTAACTAATAGATGAAACTAATTTAACCAATAAATTAAATATTTAAAGCAATTATTCAAGTAAGTAAGGGAACCACCTTTGTTCTTCATTCTAATTACTTGAATATTTTACTTAAAATTGCTTTTATGCACTTGACTTTGTGTTTGAACTCACAGGTTTGTAGTATCTCCAAAAGGGGAGACGGGGGGAGAAGAGTGAAAGGAAGAAAAGATTTTACTGGTTCCTATTAGCTTAAGACCAGGTGGGTACAGATCTTCAAACACTAACATGGAGAACCTGCCTTTCTCCATGTCTGGATTCTCTTGCCCTTTGGGTCAGTTTTCTGTTCAGGCAGGCTTTCTCCACATAATGGCAAAGTTGGGCATCAGACATTCTAAATTAACATCATCTTTAGTACTTGTGATCTTTCAAAGAGAGAGGTCCCTTCTCAGTATTATATTAAATCTATATTAAATCTCAAAAAGATTCTGACTGGTCTTGCTTTGGTCATGTGCTTATCCCCACTAAGCTCTACATCAAAAGAACAGTTCATTGAAAGGCCAGCTTGGTTTGCAAGCTCACCTTGTGGTAAGGGAGGTAAGCCATGTGATGACAGCCCCATTAGAGAGGAGGGAGAGTTTTCAAAAGAGTTGCCAGTAGTAGAGACAGTGAGAGTTAAAGTAGTTAGATTGGTTAAAACAAATATTTACTAAAATATTATACCTTTTGAATAAAAATTATTTTCAGGAAATGAAATAATTTAAAACAGCTCAAATAAACAAGATACATTTTTTAAAAACATTAGAAATACACTTACAATACAAGAACTGTATTGCATGGTTAAGACATTTTATTTTATTTACTTATTTTTTAAAGATTTTATTTATTTATTTGACAGAAAGAGAGATCACAAGTAGGCAGAGAGAGAGGGGGAAGCAGGCTCCCCACTGAGCAGAGAGCCCAATGCCGGGCTCGATCCCAGCACCCTGAGACCATGACCTGAGCGAGAGGCAGAGGCTTAACCCACTGAGCCACCCAGATGCCCCTGGCTAGGACATTTTAGATAATTTTTAATCTTCTTTGAATCTCAGTTTTGTCATCTGAAAGGAAATAATGCTCACCTTGTAAGATAATTTTGCAGATTAGAGGTGAGGATGTGACTGACAGTCCTTTGTAAACTCTACAGTGCTATCTAATTATAAAGTATTATAATTTCTAAGAAAATAAGTTCCTAAAAAAGCAAAGTTACTCCTGTCAAAGTCTGGAGAGTCTCTTACAAATATATCCCATTACACCTGTGGTGTTTTTTCCTGAGGAATCAGTGCTTGAACCTAACACACAAGTGCTTTGTAATAGGTTTTTACTGATGAGGAGAACAATAGTGACAACAGTAGTAGTGTGATAGTCACAGGTGGCTACTCAATAAATTCTTAGGGAATTAAATGTATTTCTGGAGAATGAAAAACCTATGTAAGGTAGTTTAGTGAAAAAACTAGAGGCAGATAGATGGCAGACAGAGTGGAGTAACCGGTCTTAAGTTTAGGCTGAGCTGATCTTCAGAGCTAACAGAACAATCCTCTTTAAAGGAAATACTCCTAAATACCAATAGTTTAATGGCCAAGGTGCCATTCTGTTAATTACTCCCAGGAAATATTTTGCCAGTGAGATTATCTTAACTATCAACTGAAAAGAAATAAAAAATGTTTTATGGATGATTCAGTTTCACCTGCTATGTGTACAACATTTTAAGAGAATGAATTAGTCAATCTGTCTGAATCATCTTTACGTGTTCCTTTTAGTAAGGAGCACAAAGTTGGCTAAATGGCCAGCACTATTTCAGAAAGAAAGAAAAAACAGAAACAGTAAAAAAAAATAAAATAAAAAGGAAAAAGAAAACATCGTATATTGAAAGCCTGATCTAGGCATATCACAGGAATAAATGTATCAAGACAAAAATATATGAAAAGTGAAAGTATTTCTGGAGTCACTACCAATATAAATATTAAAATTGCTCACACATCCCGATCTGGCAGATTACATAGATAGAAAAGAAAAAGCAATATGTGCCAACACATATTGAAGTAAAATGTTATTGTAGAAAAACAATCTCAGAGTTGAAAATTATTACAGTTAGAAAATAATTTTGAAGGTCATTAGTTCAGCCTAGGAGTGTGCTTGTAAATATTTAATCTTCATGCTTTCAGGGAGAAAAAAAGTCCTGATTTGTAATACTTGCCAATTTCTGTGGTGTAAATACTGCAGCCATGGCCTATTTCAAGCTACCAAGAAAAACTCACTGAACTCACGCTATAAAGATGCGCACGATAAGACATCGGGAGCCAGAGGGCACCACCAGCACATGACTTGATCAACACTATTATTTTACAAATAAGAAAGCAGCTGAGGCCAAAGTAGTTGGGAGACTGGCTTTGGGCATACAACTGCTCAGCTGCACTGCCTCAACTCAAACTCAGGTTCTCCCCCATGTTACATCTCAGGGTGTGAGTGCCTTATGAGGAAAGGATCATGATTGATTGATGCCTGCCTGACTCTCCTAGCCTCATGAAGTTCCCCTTCAGAGACTCCTGTAGACCTTTCCACACTGAGTTTAAACTGTTTTAAACTGTTTGTCTGTCTTCTCTACTAGTCTGAGATCTCATGGACAGTTGTGAAACATTTTATTCATTTTTGTATCATCAGCACAATACACACTATCTGGAACATAGTGTATTTGAGTATATGAACAAACAAGAGTACTAGAGAACATTTATTGACCTCCTCCCTGTCAAGCGCTGCTCTTAGTGGTTTACATGCCTTTGCTCATTGAGCTGTCAGAGTAACCATCACAACCAGTGAGGTAAGTATTATAATCACTCCCATATCTCAGATGAGAAAACGGAGGCTCGGAGAAGTTATTTGCCGAAGGGACTCACAGACAGCAAATGGATATAAACCTCGCAGTCTGTCTCCTGAGTTTGTGCACTTGAACACTTAGCTGTCCCTTATTTAACCAACAGTGTCATTAGGCTATACCTCTCAGCAATAAATACTTCCAAAAGGTTTCCCTCCATTCCTTATGAAAATTATTTCCTGGAGGAGATCTAGTCTGACCAATATATATCTTTGTTAATGGGAAGGGGACTTAATTAATTGAAATGATCAAGGAAATGGGGTGTTTACATTTTCTCATTATCTGAGGATTAAACAGAAACCTGTATTTTAATTTAAAATCCTGTTGTTGACAATGGGTTCTAGTTCTATTTTTTTGCTTTAATTTTTTAAAAAAATTCATCTTTCTTTGATTTTTCAGTTTGAAAAGTGGCATCACTGTTTGCTATCAAGAAAATGTAAAAAAAAGATGAGGGAGACTGAGTTAACAAACTCCAGGGATATTCTGTAATTTTTTTTCCTAAAACAGAAAAAAATATCCTCTTTCCCTTCTGGTTTTCTTATGACTTGCCATCGCCTCAAGTGAGATAACAAAAAAGCCCTTTAGTATATTTGTACATTTTCTTCTATTCTTAATTAATTGAGAATTAGTACTGTCAGTGATTTATATGCCAACTTTAAGATATGAACCTTATTTTTAAACCATAATATAATAGTACAGATTTTTTTAAAATATCATTTTAAAGGCTCCTTCAAAAAGCCTAAAAGAGGGGTGCTTGGGTGGCTCAGTGGGTTAAAGCCTCTGCCTTTGGCTCGGGTCATGATCCCAGGGTCCTGGGATCGAGCCCCACATCGGGCTCTCTGCTCAGCAGGGAGCCTGCTTTCCCCTCTCTCTCTGCCTGCGTCTCTGCCTACTTGTGATCTCTGTCTGTCAAATAAATAAATAAAATCTTTAAAAAAAAGAAAAAGCCTAAAAGAAAAAAAAAATTCACCCTCTACACTGCATTAATGGGTATCAACTAAGATGCAAATTGATTGTAATGCTTTTTTTCTTTTGGCAGTAATGGTTCATTTCTTTTCTTCCTTTATTACTTTTCCTAAAGAAAATACAGTGATAAATTATGTAGTGGGCTAATGTTCCAAATTTTAGAAGACATGCTAATATCATATTGAGAAGTTCATTTAATTTTTCCCCATAATATATTCTAGAAGTTTTAGATGCATATATACAGTTTGCTTGGAATTTGTTTTTATCTTCTAATAGGACAACTTGTCTTAAACCCTTCTTTTCTTCTACTCTTTGTCATTCCCCCCACTATACTCCTTGTCATTCCACGCACTGTGGCCAAAAAAAAATTTTTTTTAAGATTTTATTTATTAGAAAGAGAGAGATGGAGGGAATGAGCATGAGCAGGGTGGGAAGCAGAGGGAGAAGCAGACTCCACCAAGCAAAGAGCCTGATGCAGGGCTCCCTGGGCTCTGGAATCACGATGTCCGCTGAAGTCAGACACTTAACCAACTGAGCCACCCAAGCACCCCCCCAAAATTTTCTAGTACATTTCAAAACAATGAGAATTAAATACATAAATAGCAAGTACAACACTCTGCATTTATACATGCATACACTATATAATGGTCAAAGCTTTCAAATATGAGATTTCTTTTTGATACTTAAAACAATCCTGTGAGGACTGGACCCTGGACTTGGAGGCAAATGAGTTACCCAGAGTCTTAGAGCTGGAGAGGAAAAGAGCAAGAACCAGAGCTCTGATTATCTGACTTCTACTCCAGTGTACTCTCTTACCTCAGGAAGCTGCTTCAGTACTAGTGAAGCATTTAAGAGCCTGGACAGATTCTTGTCAGCCAGACGTGGGATTGAATTCAGTTCTGTGTGACTCTTGGCAAGCTTGCTCATCCAGAAGAGGAGAATAATACTACTCTCTACTTCAAAGTGTGTTTATAAGGAGTAAATCAGAGGATTTAGCAGAATGCCTAGCACATACATAGTAAGCATTCCGTACATGTTATAGTATTTGTATTATTATATGGCTTATACCTCTTTCAGTTCTTCACCTTAATGACACACTTTGCTTTTGCTTCGCCCTCTGGTCCAATGAAAACTCTTTCTATGTGAAGAGAAAGTCACAACACATTGTGCTGTATCTTAAAGGAGACCTCAGAGCTATTATGTAATCCTTTTCATTTCTTGCTGACCTCTTTTTGCATGCCTTGTTGTAGCTATTCTAAACCTCTCTCTCTGCTCTGAAGATCCTAGTACCTCTTCTGTAACTATTACTTTCAATGTGGTCATATACCCTAATTTATTTTTATAATATTGAGATCATATGCCCTGAAGCCCAGTTATCTGACTTTTCCTCACCTGCTGTATCAGAAAATGATCTTTCTTATGTTCCAGGCTCTTAGTAATGCCTCTTTTAACTCTTTTGGAATACTGCTTCAACAAATTTTATCTCCCCCACTTGCTTGCCTTGGTTTCCCCCATTTCTCTGGGCTCAGCTACTTGCGGTTCTTCTGACCATGCCATATGTTCTTTCCTGCCTCTGTATATTTTCTTACAAACTGCTCTGCCTACCTGGAATTTCCTTTCATCATCTTCCTCCTTCAAGGCTCAGCTCTAGCATCTTTTCCAATGTGGTTGGCTGCCCTTTTTTTGCATTCTCATAACCATCTCTCCTCCATCAAGTGACTCTGAGCTTCCTAGAGAAAGGCACCATATCTCTGTATTCCCAGAACCTACCACCATGCCTGGTCCTTAGTAGATACCCAATAAATATTAGTGGGAGAAAGATCTACAAATAAACACATTTCTTTCCTACAACTTAAGAATAAACTTTGGAGAGATGCCTGGGTGGCTCAGTCAGTTAAGTGTCTGCCTTTGGCTCAGGTCGTGATTCCAGAGTTCTGCCATCAAGTCCCACATTGAGCAACTTACTCAGTGGAGAGCCTGCTTCTTCCTCTTTCTGCCAGTACCCCTGCTTATGTGCGCTCTCTCTCTCTCTCTCTCTCTCTCTCTCAGACAGATTAATAAAATCTTTAAAAACAATAAATCTTTCTTGACCCTGATTTGCTTGCCCTTCCTTTGATAAACATTCTACTTCCTTACCATACATTTCGTTATAATTTAGTATCCAGTACAACTAATGAATCTACAGAGCTTACTCTCTTGAAAGTCAAGTCCTCCTCAAGTCCCTCACCTGGTTTCTGTGACACAGTACAACATCGGCTGTCTTGACACCTCACTAAACTTACCTCCCTTGATGCCTTCATTTGTTTCTCCAAAGTGAGTAATCCCAAGATTTCCTTCATACAACTTTTTTTCTTCCTTCACCTTGTCCCTCCATGAACTTACTCTTGATTTTAACCATTATCTCTGTGTAGATAACATGCAAAGTTTATTCTTAATCCAACCCAAGTCCCAATTACTCTACCAAGCACTCATACTTCCACTTACCACTGTCTCACCCCAGGCAGATATTGTCTTACCTAAGACTGATCACTCCACCTTCCTAGTAAGGGCAGACTTCTCCTCAGAATCCTTCTTGTCATTTGCCTCTATTGGTTGGCACAGATGCTCTGTCTTCTTGAAATCCTTATTCCTCACTTACTTCAGGCATCTACTTCCTGATGAACAATGTAAAACCTACTAGTCATCCCTGTACTAGAACGTTTTCACTCATTTCCCAATAACACATGAAACTCAACATATTTAAAACCAACTTACCGTATTTGTCCATCTTTAGCCTAACTTCCTCCTATTGACTACCCTAGTTTTTAAATCATTCCCCCTTTTCCCAGATAACTGTTAGTCATCTTTGCATTCTCTTTTGTACTCCACCAACTGAGATGTCAAATCTTATTTATTCAAATATTCTCTCATTAATCGCTTCCTTTCTATTCTTGGGGATACCATCTTGGTTCTGGCCCTTATAGATAATAAGGTTATGGACTAAATAATACCCTATTACCTGGTCTTCCTGTTGCTGTTCTAAACCCTGCTCTCAGCCACATTGCTTCCAGATCAGTCTTTCTAAAGTAAAACTTCAATTATGATTCTCCAGCTCAAAATTCTTGACTTTTCTATTACCTTTTAAATAATGTCTACAATTCCTGTCAATTTGGTAGGGTAAAATTATCTTTGATTTTGGAGTCAAAAAAGATTTGGATTCAAGTTCTGGCTACTGTACTTAACCTTTTCTATAACTTTGAGCTTATTGCCAGATTTTTATTCACTTAGATATTTGACAGAGAGTGACAGGAAGAGAGAGAACAAAAGCAGCAAAGTGGGAGAGGGAGAAGCAGGCTTCTTGCAGAGCAGGGAGCTCAATGCAGGGCTTGATCCCAGGACCCTGGGATCATGACCTGAGCTGGAGGCAGACGCTTAACAACTGAGCCACCCAGGCTCCCTTTTTTTCACTTATTTATTCAGCATATATTTATTTGACACCTACAGTGTTCTAGCCTCTATATCAGATCCTTGGGAAAGAGTGATGAGCCAAACAAACATTGTCCTTCCTTTCCTGAACCTCACAACATAGTGGACTTGTCCCTATTTCTCAATATCATAGAAATTCTAAGTACAAGTCGTGTCTCCCTCTCTTGATGCTTTTAGCTCTTGATTTGTGCTATGCAGGGTATTGTAATGCTGTGTACTATAGTTATTTGCATATGTGCGTTGCCTCTCCACCACAGCGTAGGTTCACTGAAAGTGCCACACCCCATTTCCATAATGCAAATACAGAGCTGTGCACATACTAGTTGTTAGCGAATTCTGCTGTGATTTTGTAGACCTAGGGTTAGTCTTTAGCATGGTTATAATGCCTAGTAAGTTTTTTAAAGTTCCTTTTGTCTTGTCAGAATTAGGCACTAAAAAAGGAGGGGAAAAAAGTAATAGCTATTTGGTTCTATTCCTTCTGAGGCCTCTCCTTGTTAACCTACCACCCTGCCTACAACTTTTATAAGTAGAACTAACAGTGTTTGTAACTCATGTACCTTAAGTTTTTCAAAAGTGAAAAACAAATGCATTCATGATAACTAGTTAGAAATATTGTCCATGTGCATACAATGGAATGTTAAAATAATGTGGGTTTTTTTTTTTTTTACTAAATAGCTTTTGACTTGGTAATGAGCAATATGTTGTTTTTCCCTGAGAAATAATTCTAAGACTTTAGTCTTGAACATTATATTTTATGTTATACATTTTCAGCTTATTGTTTTTATGTTTCCAGTGATCTTACACTAAGTTAAGCATTTGTCTATCCAAAACAATAGGTCAGCTATAGCCAAATTATAACCATACCTTTCCTCTGCACACAAAATCCTATAAACAGCATGTGATCATATTGCTTCTAGAATTTATGATTGTTTTCTTCCACAAGGAAGCTAAATTTAGCCTAGTAATTCTACATGCTCCCAAGGAAACAATGCCTGCTGTGATTTCTAGAATAAATGAATCTGAACCACAGTTCTTTTACTTGACTAACTAAAAAAGTTTAAATATCAACCTAGTCATTACCACAGATATTAAACCACATTAAACAACAGCAAGGGGTTAAGAAAGAAATTTGCTGTTTCTGACTTCATTGCTAAATGAGTCTAACTTAGTTTCTGTATTGTCTTTAATACAGAACATTGTTTGCATCTCATAATGGTTCTCTAAAATTACTTGTTCATGGCTTGAGTCTAAAATTAAACTATGTAGAGTCATGTCCATCTGCACAATGCATCTTTATGTGAAATCGTTAGAGTTTTTTGTTTTCACTTGATGTAAAAATTCCAGTTAGGAAGATTTGTTTCTAATAGTTTAACTGGTATGGTTCTTTCAGTTTCTTCTTTGTTTCTAATGACAACTAAACTGCTCTCGCCTTGAACATGTTTTGGCAGATAAGCTTCTCACCATGAGGGCCCCTGCTGTGCTTGCACCTGGCATCCTTGTACTTCTGTTTACCTTGGTGCAGAAGAGCTGTGGGGAGTGCAAAGAGGCACTAGTAAAGTCTGAGATGAATGTGAACATGAAGTACCAGCTTCCCAACTTTACTGCAGAAACACCCATCCAGAATGTTGTTTTACACAAGCATCATATTTACCTCGGTGCAGTTAACTATATTTATGTTTTAAATGACAAAGACCTTCAGAAGGTTGCTGAGTACAAGACTGGGCCCGTGCTGGAACACCCAGATTGTTCCCCATGTCAGGACTGCAGCCACAAAGCCAATTTATCGGGCGCTGTTTGGAAAGATAACATCAACATGGCTCTACTTATTGACGTATACTATGATGACCAGCTCATTAGTTGTGGCAGTGTCCAGAGAGGGACCTGCCAGCGACATGTCCTCCCACGCAGCAATACTGCTGATATACAGTCGGAAGTCCATTGCATGTACTCCCCACAGGCAGATGAAGAGCCTGGCCAGTGCCCTGACTGTGTGGTGAGTGCCCTGGGAACCAAAGTCCTGTTATCTGAAAAGACTCGGTTCATCAACTTCTTCGTGGGCAATACCATAAATTCCTCGTACCATCCAGATCATTCACTGCATTCAATATCAGTGAGAAGGCTAAAGGAAACGCAAGATGGTTTCAAGTTTTTGACAGACCAATCTTATATTGATGTTCTACCTGAGTTCAGAGATTCCTACCCTATTAAATATGTCCATGCCTTTGAAAGCAATCATTTTATTTACTTTTTGACTGTCCAACGAGAAACTCTAGACGCTCAAACTTTTCACACAAGAGTAATCAGGTTCTGTTCTGTAGACTCTGGATTGCATTCCTACATGGAAATGCCTCTGGAGTGTATTCTCACAGAAAAAAGAAGAAAGAGATCCACAAGGGAGGAAGTCTTTAATATTCTCCAAGCTGCATATGTCGGTAAGCCTGGGGCCCACCTCGCTAAGCAAATAGGTGCCAACCTGAATGATGACATTCTCTATGGAGTGTTTGCACGAAGCCAGCCAGATTCAGCTGAACCAATGAATCGCTCTGCTGTCTGTGCATTCCCCATCAAATATGTCAATGAATTCTTCAACAAGATTGTCAACAAAAACAACGTGAGATGTCTTCAACATTTTTATGGACCCAACCATGAACACTGCTTTAATAGGGTAAGTCACATTTATTTCCCATTTATAAACTATAAAGTATAAGTCAGAATAAGTAGCAGTCTAGAAAAGAGTATCAAGGGCTTTTTGGTGCTTGGTAAATGATCTTTATCTGAAATATTTGTACATTCTTTCCAAGAAAATTTAGATTTTGAATCTTGATTTAAATATAAAATCATAGCTTGAGAAAAGATTAATGTGGTTCTAAAAGAAGAAATATTGGGGCACCTGGGTGGCTCAGTGGATTAAAGCCTCTGCCTTCAGCTCAGGTCATGATCCCAGGGTCCTACGATCCAGCCCCACATTGGGCTCTCTGCTCAGCAGGGAGCCTGCTTCCTCCTCTCTCTCTGCCTGCCTTTCTGCCTACTTGTGATCTCAGTCTGTCAAATAAATAAATAAAATTTTTTAAAAAAAGAAATATTTTACAGTTTGGCTTTACATGTTTGTCAACACTTTATTAACTTTATTTCTCATATAAGCTATAATAGTTCTGGTCAGATTTACACAAAGCTTAACACAATAGCAGTTCCTGTAAAACACAATTATTGAGATCCCCATGTAGTCTTTACAGCATTTAAAATGAGAAGCTCAAGTTAATTTGTGGGTTTGAAGGTTTTTTCTTTATGAAGCCCCATTCACTTACTGATATACAAGTGAATGGTTTATATTCTGGGCATTATATAAAGAAAATTAAACTAAAAACAAACAAAAAACTTCTTCTAAAATGTTGGTAAATAAAATATTTTTAAATGAACTAATACACTTCTCTGAATAACTTAGAAAACTAGAGAGGAAGTTTATATTCCCAAATCCTTCCTTGTATTTTCTACATGAATAGACATGTGTCTACCACCTTCTAGTTAGGTACTTTTTACCTGGTTGGTATTTGATATTTATAAATACAAGTATTTTGATCAATACTTGTTTATACCTATATGAAAGTGTATTTTCACATGAAATGTTAGGGACATTCTTTGTTGCTTTGTTTTAGATACAGTAAAAGCTACCAGCTATACCCAGGGGATCACTTGGCTCTAGAGGAAGAGCACCAAATCAGGAATTCTCTGCAGCCTTGGGCTCCCTTGGTTTGGACCCACATTCAAACATGTGAACCTGGCTACACCACCTAACATAACAACCACTAGTGATCCTAACTGGATAAACAAATAATACAGCTTTTCTAAGATGGTTTGACTTTGGAAATCCACATCTCACTACTTTAGCAGTCTTTAGTCTCTGTAATAATGGTTATAATTGTAAGCAAAAGGACATTAAACATATCTTTGATGAAAAGAAAGTATATAATGTGCTAAAGGTACCAACGACATATGAATTCAGAAACATGTGGTTCACTCTTGCTAAAATATCTGTGATACTACCCCAAATGGAAACTCCAAATAACATTTGCTTAAGATTTTTTTAATTTATTTATTTGTTTATTTATTTTAATTTGAGAAAGAGCGCTTATGTGAGCAGGGGAGGGGCACAGGGAGAGAGAGAGAATCTCAAGCAGACTCCTGAGTGCAGAGCCGGTCACACGTCTCAGTCTCAGGATTCTGAGTTAATGACCTGAGCTTAAATCAAGAGTTGGATGCTTATCCTACTGAGCCACCCAGGCATATCCCAAATTACTTTTTATAAAGCTAAAAAAATACTTCTGAGAAAATGAATTCATGTTTTAGTGAACTAAAGACATAACTTCCCTCCTTACCCCTCTGAAGTCTAGGAATAAAAAATAATATACATGCATAAGTCCCAATTAAGACTTACTTCTTCCTGCATTCATGTCATCTACGTTGCAAACTCTGTAAGAAGCTACAGGATTTCTCATGTGGCTGCCCCTTTTCTTCACTAGAAAATACAAAAGAATGAGAAGAAATAAAAAGACTTTCAGAAACCTGGAATTATGGAAAAAATGAATATTAATATCATTCCAGAAAAAACACTTTTTTGTATCCAATAAATTGCATCAGAAACACAAGTTTAAAAAGATTCTATTAGGAGTTCCTCCAGGGCCTCTAAGAAAGCTCATGACTTTACTATCTAAATCTTGTTCTGTTAAAAATTAAAAAGAGACTTTACCGTATGAGGGTATATTGGTATCCTATTTCATTATTTTGTGCATTTCAACACTCTGATGTAAAAGTATTTATCAATTCTAGAAATTGTCAAAATACATTTGAGCTTTTCTACCCCTTTCACTCTTTTAGTGTTCCAAAAGAAACAAAAAGGCGGGATTATCTGATGAAATTCAGGTCAGTTTTATCACCCAGGAAAAATGCCCAAAATGCACCAACTGCACCTGAAACCATTATCATTTCCATCACAAAAATTCTTGTGGAAAACAAGATGGAGCTTGCCAACATAACCTTCTTATAAGGGAAGCCAAGTTTTGCACTGGCCAAATTCCATAAAAACAAATACCTTCAAACCTCTTCTACTTATTTGCCTGTTTATCTTCTCTGGTTAGTAACGATCGAAATTCTTCTGAGAATGAGACTACCCACATTCTCAGTTTTCATATACCAGTTCACAAAAAGACCTAGATTGTTCCAATAATCAGCATACAATCATTTCCTAGCTTCATCTTGAAATGAAAGCACCAAGAGAGCCATTACTCACACAAAACAGAATGATTTACAAAATCAAACCTGTTTGGAAAGACTATACAATAAGACGACTCCATTTTGTCTTGGCAGCTTTATTTGGGAAGATATCAGGTGACACTTTTGACAATTTCTTGGAACAGAGCTTTTGTTTTGGCATCAAGTTTGGTGAATAAACACATATATTGTAGTTTTGTTATTAACATTTTTAATCCAGCAGATCTTTATGGAGAGGCTATTGTGTGCTCTGTAGAGAAGGAAAGCTGCAGCAGTAATTTTCCGCTGAGGCTTCTGCCTGGTCCTCAATGTGTAAGCAAAGCCATGGCAGGGTTTTCTGGCCCTGTCCGAGCTTCTACCATGTACAGAGGGTTTCTGTCACAGGATCAGACAGAGAGAGTGCCCAAAAAAGGGGGGGGCGTCTTTTAAATTCTAAGGGTCAAGCCAGTATTTAGGCCCGATTTACTTACTTCAGATCACATATTTGGTTGGGTTTCCCACTCTCACATTTTATGAAACCCATCTATGTAAACTCTTCATATATAGCTTCTCATATTGATGACATCTCTAAAACCCTCTTTTGAGTCATTTGATAGTTTCCAAACTATATCATCTTCATATCTAAGTTATGTGTGTTTCAGAACTCCTTGATTCTGCATATGATGTTGTTTCTGGAAACTTATCCTAAGCCTCAGGTACCCATTCATGTAATATTAGAGTTGATTGTATCAGTTCAATAAAAATAAATTCATGGTCTTCAAAATATAACCATTTTCTATGTTGCTTTTGAAAATAATTCTTAAGGGACATGTTTACAGTGATTTCTAACACTTAGAATTATAAGATTACATACCCACAAATAATCACTAAGTCTTTAGTCTTAAATATCTTTACCACCTTTTTTTAGTCATTCATCATTTGACTTCTGTAAACATCCTAAACTGGAATTTGGTTGAAGTTGTTTTAGTCTAATGTGTATTCCCTAAACAGCACATTCAAAACAACTATTCAAAATAAAATAGTTGAGAAACTATCCCATAATAAGGAGACTTTTTTAAATCCCCAAATTTGGGGGAAAAACAAAATTCATCACTTTCTCTTTGGGGATAGAATTTTAAAATTCATTTCATTTTAGGGATGCCTGGGTGGTTCAGTTGGTTAAGCGGCTGCCTTCGGCTCTGGTCATGAGCCCAGCGTCCTGGGATTGAGTCCCACATCAGGCTCCTTGCTCGGCAGGGAGCCTGCTTCTCCCTCTGCCTCTGTCTGCCACTCTGCCTGTGCTCATTCTCTCTGACAAATAAATAAATAAAATCTTAAAAATAAATAAATAAAATAAAATTCATTTCATTTTAAGCACATTGATGGGACTCTCCAACAGTTTCATACATATAAAGGATTTGCTAACATGACAGTTATTCTAGGGAAAAAATAGAATCAGTACACCTTTGCCCAGTTTCCCACAAATGAGATCAATATTGACTAAAAAAAAAAAAAAAAAAAAATTGTAATCCCTAGGTCAGTAAAGGTCCTCTTCCCTAAATTATACTTAATAAGAGAAGTGGATTAATACATTTTGGAAAGATTTTCAATCAGAGTTGAAATTTGGAAAAGGTTTGTTGAAATATCTCTCATTTAACCAGAAAATATAATTAATCACATTACACTTTTTCTTGCATTTCCAATATCAAAGTTTTGCTCTATATGTAAGCATTGGATTTTAAAAAATAAGAAAGAGTAGACTTGTAGTAAAAAATATTTTCACCAACATCTTAATTGATCAGTTGAAGGGGAGAAACATGCAGTTTGGTGCCAGGTGCACCTAGATGCAAGTTCCAGCTTATTACTTACCAGCTGTGTGATTTCTGCTCCATGACTTGACTGCTTAGAGTCTCAATCTCCTCATTCGTAACATGCACAGAACCAAAACCTACTTCTTAAGGTTTTGTAAAACTTGGGGATAATATATATAAAGTACCTAGCACAATAAGGTGACCATAAATTTAGCTCTTTGGGAGACTACTCAGCCTAAAGGAACAAGACTGAAGTCAAAGAGATCTGGGTTCAAATGTATACTCCACCATTTTATACCCTTCTGGTCACAAGAGCATTGTTTAAACTCTCTGAACACATTTTCCCTCCATGCAGGGCCATTGGGAGAACAAGTGCAATAATGTTTACAAAAGACTCTAACTTAGTCCTTGGCACATAATAAATAGCAAATTATTATTGTAAGGAATACTTACGTGAAGAAAGACAAATTTAGATTATTGAATTTTCTGGAAGGGGCACACTCTTGTTCTATGGCTCATGAAGGTGTTACCTTCCTACCTATTAGGAGTGACCCACCTCCACTATACTTAATTTGTGTAAGTCCTTCTTAAAACTTAATAGTTTAAAAAAAAAAAAGAGGGGGAGAAAGAGAAAGAGGTGGGCAGTGGTGGTGGTTTGGGCTGGAGAGAAAGAGAACTGAAACAATTGTACCCTAGTCAAGCTGGAAGGTGTAAGGTATGCTCCTTTCCCCAACCTTCAATTCTAACTACCTATAGCACTGTAAGATACTGTGCTTCCATAACTTAAATTATACTGTGCATTCAAGAATTTGCAGATAGTGCAGTTTCAGAAAAAGTCAGCCTCGCAGGTTGTTTGTATCAAGCTTCTTTGTTTTTGAATATCATTTATACTCAAATTCAAAGAGTAGCCAACCACTTCCCAAAATAAAGGAAACTTAAAGTAGTAATTTTCCATCTCCGTTTCAAGGAGTGCCAAAGTTAAAGGGTCACCGCTCAGAGCCATCAGAGGAAGAAAGCAAAGTGACTAGAACAATTTTGAATGAAAGCAAAATCAAAACAAGATGCAAACAAGGAATAATAGGAATAGGCAGAAAAATAAACATACCGTGATGTTTCTTTATTTCTATTACAAAGATGATAGATGAGTAAAATTGGGTTACATTTAAGTTGTAATGGAAGAAAATAATTGCAGCCTTCCATCAGGAAACCACAAGGACCATTATTGATCTGTCATCCTCAGGGCATGTCTCATAATATTTAATAATATAAACAAAGATTTATAACTCTTTATAGGCCATATATCTGTAATCTCCCACACACCACACCATTTGAACAGGGAATGTGGAGTCAGTGTTACAAATAACATCCATGTAATTATACTGGTTTGGCATGTCTTATTTAAACAATCTAGCACTCTCAAGAGAGTATTTTTGTATTAGGGATGAAAAATGTGAAGTCAAACTTCAGGGTTTTTTTACTTCCTCTACTGGGAAACAAGAGAATGTTATCCTATAGGAAAAATGTTATTGAGGATTCTTCATTCTAAACACTAGATACCTTGGCCTTATGCCAAATGCAAGAGCTACCAAAGCAAAATTTTGAAAGAAAGAAAATCCTCGAGGAATAAGGATTCAATATACTTAAAAAAAAAAAAAAAACCTAAGTAGAAATTTGTTAATTTGACACTTGATTCCTCTCCTCCTGTAAATTCTTCATTCTCACCCAGGCTCAGGGAGTCACTGATCCCTAACTTACTTATTAGAATTACATGCTACTGTCCCATGAAAAGTAGCATACTGCATTATTTTATTAAAAAGAATTTTGAATGATTTTCTTTCCAGAATTTTGTAATGCTCTCTGAGATTGTTGGGCACACCCAGAGGGTATTGAAAATGTGCTACAGAGTGGGCCCCTAATGTATGTCTTCTAGGGTTTCTCTTCCTCCTGCTAATCCTTCTTTAAATGATTTGGTAGCTTATTCACAGGTTCACCCCAGGAAAGAATAAGTAGTAAAGGCCTGACATTTTTATAAGCTAACAGCAAAGAAATACTGTTATTGCTTAAACTGTCACCAAAAATATAGGTAGGCTTTACCTGTGGATTACATTTTTTCATGATGTGATGAATGCATTCTAAATTAATTATTCATTCTTCTTACTGTCTTTTGAAGTAGGTGGTATAATGTTATTTTACATAAGTAGTTGTTTTCTACATGGAGATTCACTTGGTAAAATTAATGTAGCAAACAATAAAGAGTTCATGCAAAAAAATGTTTAAAAGTGGCTTTTGAAAAGCTGGTGTTAACAGTACTTGGAAGACAACTCTAATACATGATATTTTCATTGTCATAGTACTACATGGTTAGAAACAAATAAAAGCATGTGTGATCCTGCATTTTGATAAGACTGTTAACCTTCCTAAGTAATAATGGATTTTTTTACTCAGAATAATATATCAAATTTTGGATGTTATACTCGTACTTCTGTTTTATCAGTGGTCATCCCATCCTGCATTCTTATCTCCTCTAATAAGAAAAAGGAGGATCTGTTAAAATTTGGATAGAATACCCACGAGGAATTTTTGCTGTAGCTTATTCATAGATTGGCACCGATACTGAGTCAGTGGGCACATGGCGTCCAGAATGACTCAAGGCCCAGATATGTGCTGTATGTCACATCTCCAGCCACCAAGGGAGGGCTGTAAAAGGGCTCATTTATCAGGGGAATGAAACCAAGGGCTCAGCTATTCTTGAAGTTATTAAAACTGCCTTGGTGTTTTGTTGTTGTTTTGTTTTGTTTTGTCTTGTTTTGTTTTTAATAATGCTGAATGTGGTAAGTGATTCTAAGATCCTGAATACATTCCAGTCTGCTAATTATGTATGTTTTCTAACTAAAAAGTTCTGGGCTATTTCATTTGCATATGAATTACTCTCTCAGCAGGGTTGACTTCCTATCTTAAAAGCCTTGGGGAAGAGGTTTACTGCACTTCACCCAGACCTAGGCTAACATAGAGCAGATGAAGTGCGTCTACCCTCTGTATTTCAAAAATATTCTCTAGTTTTTCAACAAGAGGACAGAAAAATGTCTTATAGATGCAGAATGATATAAAATAAAGGCTCTTTTCACATTCTTGATACTCACAAAAAGGCGAAATGCCTTATGAATAGTAACTATAAAACAAAAAATAAAAACTGCGAATTCAGACTGAAGTCTGACCTCAGTTGTCTTATATGGGTAAATCATCAAAATGTTCATCAATCAGAGGACATTAAAATGGTAGGTGATATTTCAAATCATTCTCTAGGTAAAAGGGGTGAATTAAGGTCAGTTTTGATTTGGAAAGCAATCTTTTCTGAAGCTGATTTTGTGAAAATTAAGTTTGCTTAGTTGTCTTCTCAAAATACATGGATTATTCATGATTAGCTAGAATTTATGTCCATGTACCTAAAAAGTGTAAATTTGTATGATATTAAATTTTCTAATTGTGTTTTAAATTCAAAATCTGATTAACGCTTGCATCTAGCAGCCACTCTTACTAACTGAACTTAGGTGAGGTGGTGCTCAAACGGGACATATGCAAAGATTAAATTGGTCTGTGAGCTGAGTGAATCAATAGTATTTAGTGCTAATGCACTAAGCAGATACAAGCACTAATGCAGTGGTAGTCAATAGCAAAAACTAATATCTCTGAAAATTATCTTGACAGTAAAATGTGCAATATTTTCCATTTATTTTAAGCTAATTACATGACACGCTTGTTCTTTCATCTTATTAGTTTAAGCCAAGTTCTGGAAGCTAGTCATAAATGACCAAAAACTTGTGATCATTGTCTTCAGCAAAAGACGGGGGAATGGAGTTGTTCATACAACCAAGATTCAAGAAGAAATTGAATAGAATAGATTTCTTGGTTAAGAGTCCCTAACCTTTCAGGTATTACAGTGGTGAATGATCTAGTCATGGTTCTTGTCTTTATGAAGTGAACACACAGGGGAAGAAATGATAATAAAAACTCAGACACACCAGTAAATACATCATGATGGTTCATGAAATACAGTGTGGGGGAAAGGGACGCCTGTGAATGCAAATAAGGAGGAATATGTTAATTTGATAGCATAGTCAAAAAAGGCCACCCTGAGGAGGTGACAGTTAACTTGTACATAGGCTAAAAGTTAACTTTTACATAAAGCCCAAACTTTTAGAAAAAGCTGTCTGTCCTTAGTACATAGGCAACTACATAGCCATTATTTAATGAACTTTAGGACTTAACTATGTGGTGCTGCATTTAGCCAGCTTTTTAAAGTGAATTCTGGACATGAGTGCATATTATTTTACACTTAGAAAAACGTATCACAAGAGCTAGAACTATCACAGAGATATTAATTTTTTTTTAAAAGTTTGGTTTTTTTTTTAAGTTGTTAATGTATTCAAAGTTTGTCTTTTATTTCTAAGTGAATTAAGTTCCTTTTTATTAAGTAATTCTTAGTATGAGGAAGATAATGTGTAGATTTCTAGAAGCTAAGGGCATAATGTAGGAGCACTTACTTTCTCTCCCAGCCTATCACTTAAATCAGCTTTGAAACATAGAGATGTCTTTTATCTGTCCAGGTTGTTGCTTTCTTATGCCCCTCATCTTTCTCCTGTGGCCAACACTGGTGAACCTATGCATCAGAAGGACCTGCATTTCCTGGGGATGGAAGGGATTGTCCTATTACCAGTATGTCCTATGACAAAGTGAATCATAATTCAAGAAAAAAAAAAAAAAGAAAACCACAAAATAAGCTCCTTTGAAGCTATTAAAATTATAAAAGTTGATGGAATTCAAGGGACCGTGATGCTAATGCTGAAGTGGGCCCAAATCATATTCTCTTTCTGCATCTATATCCTGTCCTCTGTACAGCTTTCTTCATTTTAGACTATTTCCTTCTCATGTGAATCATGTGGCCTAGAGGGCAAAGTGAGAGGCAAGAGCTCCCGGGACTCACGAGGATGTCATGAGTGTCTACTGAAGGAAGGTACAGGGGCATGCCCTCTAGTTAGTGCTGCCTTATGTTGTTCTAATGCATCCCTAACTGCAGATACTTTGCCTTTCTCTTTCATTTTAATCATGTTCATTTATATATACTTAATCATGCCAACATCTAAATAAGTTTAAGGTCTTAGAGGGCAGGCAGTTTTTCCTGCTTCTTTGTACTTAAGTGTATGCCTTGCAGACCACAGACAACAGTGTTGATTTTATTTGAAAAAAAAAAAAAATGTTGTCTTTTAAAAGAAACCTATATATTTACATAGTAAATAGAGACCATCTAAACTGCTGAGGGTTTGGATAAAGGCCCTTGATAAAATCTACTAATGTTTTTTATGACTGGGTTGTAAAAGGCACTGTTTTTGCCATCCCCACAATCCATGAAGATTTGAAATGCAAGTGCAAAAAATACATGTGAGGAATTGAAAGAAATACCTTTTCCTTGCTCACTTTGTTCACTTTTGTTTGGTCAAAAGAGAAGTGGAGTCTACCATGGGAAAAGATGAGGGAATAGGAGGCATTTAATCCTCAGGGCTCATTCCTATGCCTGCAAGTCAGGGAGGTCATTGGTTTGCCCCTTCCTGAAGGCTATAATTATAGCAAAGGACTATTTATTTTCCAGTAAAGTAACCAAAATCTTAAATATAAGAGATTGTTTATAAGAGTACAGTGTGTGTCTGAGGTTGGTGGGGGATGGCAAAGTTATACAAAACCTTAGGAAAGATAATAGGGAGGTGAGATTTTTTTTTTTCATATATCCACAATATGAGAAGGTCCAAGACTGTGGAAATGTTCTGAAGTACAGTAATAAAGGCAAATATGAGGTCAACTTAGGTGATCCCAATACTTAAGGAACTGAATTAGGTGAATAAAGAAGAGGAATGTATAATAGAATATATCTGATGATTCATTATAATATATCTGATAATTCATTAATGTAAACGTATTTGTGGCTCCAACATCATGGCAAACAAGATCCAGCAAATGTATTAGTAAGAGTAATTGAGAAATACTTCTAATTTGAAAATACCAAGTGCGTTGGGTTTTTCTAGACCTGATACGGAAAAAAAATGGGCAGTGTTCCTTAATCTCAACTAAACATTCTGATTTCTGAAGGTTCATAACAAAGGTATTGATTCCAAGTAGAATTGGGCAGACAAAACACAAGATCCATTCTGTTACTGGCCCAATATTAAGAATAGTAATCAGAAAAAAAGAGAGAGAGAGAGAGACTAGTAGTCAGTATTTGCAAAATAATGAGTAATATGTAAGCAGTAGTTTAACAATAGTATTAACCTTGTAGGGTCAGGTTTTGGACATGTACAAAGAAGACCAGAATATGTACCTGATTGAAAATATATATATTGTGATAAATTGTGATGATTATTATGGTATTTTCTAACTAGATACTTTTTGTAGAATCAAATGCTAAGAAAACAAAAGCACTAATTTCTGATTTTTAAGCAAACAGTACTTTTTGTGATCCTGGGTATATGGTATGGTGACACTGTTGAAAATCTGAAGTTCATCATTTGTGGCGCAACTACAGATCACAGAAAAACAAACACCAGGACTTTATCACACCTAATAAGAAAGCTCTTTATTTAAAAAAATAAATTGTATTTTTCAGGATCCAGGGTAGTTGTGGTATAAACTATATGATACTGTGAATGCAGATGAACTCTTAAAAAAAAAGAGATTATGAAATATTTGAAAAGTAAACAAATAAATTTTCATAAGTAAATATTAATTTAGTATTTGTGAGCTTTAGATATTAAAGTTTTTCCTACATTCTCTGGGCCCTTAGAACCAGCTGTTATAATTCCCACTGCCTTACTTAATACTCTATATGCTGGGGATTCAGAAACCGGCTAAGAAATAGTCAAATTTTCTATTTTCACTGTAGAAATATAATAAAATCTCTGTTCCAGTGAATGGGTGGACAATTATTTTAATAATGATATTATCACTGCTTCATTTTCTCTGTCTTGCTACTAGCAAGGTTCTTATGTTATACTCTGAACTCTGGCTAAATTACAAAGTTAAACTGAACTATTGTTTGTTTAATGCTCTATTTCCTTCTAACCTTATTTTTGTCTATCAACCTCAGACCCGTTCCCCAGTGGGTCAGGAAACCCTCAACTGGGATTAAGTAATAGTTTACACAACCTCTCTCATTTATTAACCCAAGTTGACATTCTCATTCTGTGTACCAGCCTTATTTAAGACTTTCTAAGCACCTTCTCCAGCTGCTGGTTTGGGAGCAAATAACAACACCTATTTAATCAAGGAACTTAATATTTCCAAAGAATCTTTCAGCCTATTTCACCCTTCTCCATTAGCACAATTTAATTCAGCCTGCTTCTTCTAATTCCTTCTTCAGAGTAAAACCGAGACTCATTTATAGTAAATATGAAGCTTAAGAAGCTTTACTTCTTCTCCCTTTCTGCAGATACACAAAGGAGAAACAGAAAATTGTATGTTATCATTCCAGATAGATTTTCTTTTATTAGTATGTTGAAAATGATGCCAGTAAGATAAAAGTAGATCTCCCTGGCTCCATCCTCCTCCCCAACCAATCTATTTGTCTCCAGACTGCTGCTGGAGTAAGTAATCTTTCTTGAAAGCAAACCCATTTATGTTACTGTGTTCCTTAAAATGATTTGAGTGCTCCCCAATGGTTTCAGAGTAAAATCCATACTCTTTAGTATGTATTCAAGAAGTTTCCTACCCTGGCCTTGGCTATTTCCTGGTCTTCAAGCCTACTAGTGTGCTGGCAAACGTCTAACTCTCGGGGAAGGGGAGTAGAAGCCCCTGATCTGTAGTTCTTGCCAATTTCTGTGGTGTAAACAACCCCACCAAGCCATTTCAAGCTATCAAGGTAGTCACTGGACAAGAATTAGAAAGAAACAGTCACAACTGGCCCTGTAAGCTAATACGAGATAGCTCAGGCACACCAGTGGCACCCTCTCCTCAGCCTATCATTCTAAACTCCCTTTGCAAATTTCATTTATATAATAGTGTATTCAACTATGGTCCCATGTTATGCATTAGATCCTCAGACTTTTTTTTAACTGAAAATTTGTGCACTTTTACCAATGTCTCCCTATTTTGGCTGCTCTCTCCACTCCCACCCCCTGCGATTCTAGCCCCTGGCAACCAGTTTTCTACTGTCTCTTTCTATGAGCACAACATTTTCTTTTAGATTCCACATAAAAATGATAACATACAATATTTGTCTTTCTCTGTCTGGCTTATTTCACTTAACATAATGCCCTCTGGGTTCATTTATATTGTGGCAAATCACAGGATGCCTTTTTTTTTTTTTTTTTTTAAGTCTAAACAGACATACACACCTCATCTTCTTGATCCATTCATCCACTGATAGATACTTAGGTTGTTTCTATGTCTTGGCTATTGTGAATAGTGCAGCAATTGACATGGAAGTACAGATATCTCTAGAGATAATGGTTTGTTTCTTTTTGTCTTCCCCTTTGGATAAATACCCAGAAGTGGGATTGCTGGATCATATGGTAGTTCTATTTTTAATTTCTTGAGGAAACTCCATGCTGTTTACTGGCTGTACTAGTTTGCATTCCCACTCACACTGTGCAAGGATTCCCTTAATATCCCCACCAGCATTTGTTCTCTCATGTCTTTTTGATAATACCCATTCTAATAGGTATAAGGTGAGATCTCATAGTGGTTTTGATTTGTAGTTCCCTAATTAGTGATGTTAGGCACCTTTTCATGTTCATACTTTCTTTAGAAAAATTTCTATTCAGTTTCTTTGCCTGTTTTTTTTCTTTTTTTGCTGCTACTGAGTTTCATGATTTCCTTATATATTTTGGTTATTAAGTGCAATGTGTGCATTTATCAGTTATGTGTCAACCTATCATTCTTTTAGTTCCCAGAACCCATCAGTATTTCTTATAACTCTGCCTTAACACATGATACTTAGTCTGCCTCAAATTTCCTTAAACATTCATTTTGTCAGGTTAGCACTTTTCTCCCCATTCTTTACAATTCTACTTAGGCATTTCTGGCCCTGGGAAATCTCTCGTTTTCCCTTAGCCCTCCATTCTGGGTAAGCTGCCTTTCCTGAGTACTCCAGTAGCACCCTTTGCTTATTCCTACCATCTTTCTTACCACATTCTGTGGTAATGTCTTCACTGGTTTCCTCATTAGCCACTTGAGAATATGGGCTGTGACTTTTCAATGTTAGTACCTAACAAAGTTATCCTTATCTGGATAAAATACCTGTTTATCAAATGGGCACATAGTTATGACAAAGCCTCATATTTCAAATAAAATAATAAAATGCTGATTAATAAAAATAATTTTTAGATAAAATCATTTTTCATTCTCTACCCCAAGTCTCTAAAAACTAACTTATACAATTGGAGAGTTTCCAAAAGTTAAATTAGCATTGAAGAAATTCTAGGATGTTTCAGTCCCTTCCTTAGACAAATACACACACACACACACACACACACACACTCTCTCTCTCTCTCTCTCTCCATCATCCACTAGTTTGGAATGAAGATGAATCAAAAAACAAAGAAGGAGAAAAATGAGAGGAGAAGAAAAGTTGAAGATAGGTAGGATGAAAAGACAGGAATTCTAGAGCTTTATGCTTAATCCAAATTGGGAAAACATAATTCAGGCAATTAAAGGGAGAAAGGTAGAGTAACTTCTCTGCTCCTTAAGGCTTTCTTGAGCCTTTCAACAGAGCTTCCCCTTTGAGTGTGTGTTACTGTCTGTATGAAGCACTTTAGGACACACCTTCTGGTGGACATTCCTCAGGCACTCCTACCAGTAGAGGTGCCCTCCATGAAGTTTGCTTTTTTAAATCCACTGATTTTTTTTCTCACTACAAACCACCACTCTGTAATTTCAGGTTGAAAATAATGCGTGGGTTAAGGAAGTCAAGAGTGAAGGTATTTTTCAATAACACCCTTATTGTGCCACAGGATTAGACTCCACAATGGCATCACTTCACGAGTCCCAAATACATTCTTAGTACAGAGAATGAGCTTGGCCTTGATGTAGATGCAGTAAGAATAGAAGAGAGTTTGGTTAGGGCCTTGGGGATTTTGGTCAGTGAGGAGGGTTGCCCACAGATTGAGCTTTCTGGTACACAGATCTGGTCAGTAACAAGGGGAAAAGATGAGTAAAGAGTCTCACAGCACAATGGTAAGGAGGAAAGAAGGGACAAGAGGTGAGGACAGTCATGGCAGGCTAGGATATAGTCATAGGTTTAAATAATATAATGGGGCCCAATTGAAGAACTCTGATTTCATCTATCTTTCACCTCTCCTGGCTCTCCACTAAGACATTTATCAGCCTGGTTTCTATTGAGCATGACTGCTCAGCATATAAACAGGCTAAGGCTCTTATACTCTAAAGAAAGAACTGCTTGTGTTGTATTGCTTAGTGCAAGGTAACTGGTGCTCTGTCCTTTGAGTAGCACTTACAATTCAGTGAGTGAGTAAATTAAAATTTGTTTTCTATTAACTAAATTGAAGAAAGCAGAAAAATTATATACACTAAGCATTAAAATGTGCTTCACTTGGAGCAACTTTCTTTATGAATCACCCTGTCACTCTGGCTCTGATTGAGGTGAGGTATGAAGCCTGCTAAAGCCAAACCACATGGACTGGGTCTGTTTCAGATCTGATTCACCTTAGGAAATGATGATAAAGAAGCAAACATTTTAACCCTTAGAATTCCAGAACCCCTATCATTGTAGAATTCTGTCTTTTGAATCCCAGAGATACCTCGAGAAGAAGATAGATGTATTTTTATTTCGTTTATATGTAAATGCATTTGTACACATGTATAGAAATCCATACACACTATACATAAAATACATCCTGCTCCAAGTATTTCTCTCTTCCCTCTTCACTAATCCAATTTCTGTCAAGACCTGCATCAACTTTGGCCTTGGCCATGAGCCTTCTCTAGCTATTGAAGCCCACACTAATTTTTTTTCCTGATCTTAAAGCATTTACCACCTGTATCACTGTTTTTGGAACGTATCTATCAGCGATGTTCTTTGTACTTTGCATTTTTACTATTCTGTGTGTCTGCCTCTGGCAATGGATTCATTTTTTTTTTTAAACCTCAAAAAAGTTATATTAGATAGGTGTATAGTTTCCTATTTCACAAGTGAAGAAGTGAGGCTTGGAGGTCCCAAATATCCTCTCTAAGTTTGCACAGCTGATAAGGGCAGGACCACTCCAGAGCCCATGCTCTTCTCTAGACTGGGATAGTTACCTCTGGATGCAACTAAGAAGGTGTTTGGGGAACCTTACCCTAAAAAGTTATAGAAGTGGAATTGAACAAGGGGATTCTGGAATCAAGGAATTAGGGCCTTGGGGATTTTGGTCAGTGAGGAGGGTTGCCCACAGATTGAGCTTTGTAGGATTGAGATTGTAGGAGGCCAAGTATGAGATTTTCTTTAAATCAATAAAAATATTTATAAGAATTGATAGGTGGATATAAACAATAAAAGAAAAGGAAAAGTCAAAGGTGTCTGAAACCTAAAGGGAGAGGGTGGCTATTGATGCCATAAAGAAATAGGAATCTAGAAGAGTGAATTAGTTTGGAAAGAAAAGCGATGAGTTTGAATGACATCAAGGGCACATTCAAACTTGACCTAAAGGCAGTTGCAGAGACAGGGCTAGTCCTCAGAAAAGAGAATGCTGCTGGGCCTATGAAGTTAGGTCATCCCCACGAGGCAGCATCTATCACCTCATGAATCACTAGTGTGGAGCCAGCAGCCGGTTGGCCAGATGCCTTGTTGTATTACGTTCAGGGCCGTCTGAATTGATCGGGGCCAGAGATGAGACCCTTTCTCCCTTCCTGGAGACACATCAGCTCTTCTTTAACTGCTCCCCAGCTTTGCTCCCCTGCTTGAGGTCTCTGATTATAAAGAACTCCGTGGCTGTTGAAGTCGTGAGGCAGGATTACTTCATCGAGGGGAGCCCGTGGCAGCGAAAGTATTGAGAAAGCATCTTTCTTTTCAGCGGCCCGCTGAGCACAACATCAAGCAGTTGACTTTGTAGCACAAAACAACATAGTCACATTCTTAGCATTTGACCACACCGGCCTAACAGTCTGGCCTTACATTAAGGACCCCAAAGAGAAGGGCCTGCTCTTTCAGAGAGCTGACTCTTCTGCATTTTACAGAGAATCGGGCTTCAATGTTGACATCTTAGACATTTGAGTACAGACTGATAGAAGTTAAATATATCTGAAAGAAACATAACCAGACACTGATGTTCAAAGCTCTTGCCCCTGCCTGCTGTGAGTTCAACAGCACCTCTCCCCATCTCACTAAATAAACAGAAGAGAGCACATGAATGAAATTTAGGGGAGTAAGTTATGTGGAATTCCTGAGATTAAAGCAGTTTTTAGTCAGCTGTATAAAAAGTTCTAGGCAAAGAAGAACTATCTATTTTGAAATATATATCCCCTCAGAAAACCATCACTTGTCAATAGAATTTGGAGAAAGGGTGATTATGAATAAAGTTTATATTAAAATGCTTCCATTAATTTAGTCATGGGCAAGAAGGAAAAAAGGCTGGTGTAAATAAACTGGTAAAGATTTTACAAAATGATACATTTTTAAAAATCTATCTGCAAGACTGATTTAAATTATCTATAGATGAGCTAAATCTGTCCTATAGATCAATTAAAGGAATCACTATTTTAAATATATCACATTCTTAATTATACTGAATTAAATGTAATTGCATATTCACTGCATGCATCATAATGTTAATTAGGGAAAACAGTTTGAATCAAATACATTGAGGTATCAGCACTTCAATTTTTTTTATATAAAAAAAGTATGTGTCTGAGGTAAAAAAAAAAATTTCTGCCAAGTACTCATGGAAAAGTAAAGACTAAATCATTGTTTCAAGGCTTACAAATTTGAGATAATTCCTATTATTTAGCTCTATGACAGTATATAAGCCCTTGAGTTAAGAAAACAGGTTTTTTAAAAAGTGTTTACCATTGGTTTTCAGAGTGGGCTTCATATAATTACTATTATTATCATTTCTTTTTTAAGAGAGAGGAGAGAGAGCACACACATGCAAGATGGGGGAGCAGAGGGAGAGAGAATCTTAAGCAGACTTTTGGCTCAGTGCAGAGCTCCAGGCAGGGCTTGATCTTACCTCCTAGAGATTACAGCCTGCACAGAAATCAAGAGTCTGATGCTTAACGAGTTGAGCCACCCTAGGGCCCCCACAGAATTATTTTAGAGAAGGATAAACCTTCAACAATTAAATGCTTTCCAGAATTTCTTAAGGAATAGCCATGTAGAATCTGTTTAGGCTCTTTTGGAGTAGCCTACGGTGTTGGGGGACATTGATTGTTTACTGATGACATCTTAAATATCCTGAGCATTCATTCATTCCAGCAGCAGGCTAAAGGCAGTTAGGTAATTTCAAGCCCAGGGGAAGCATTGGAAAGCCATCCCATTGACCCCTTGCATCACAGAACCGAAAGAGAACTTTGAGATCAATTCACTCAACCCCTTCCTTTATAGTCACACCTGGGGGAGGGGGTCGGATTGAAGACCCTTGTGCTGTGCAACCTAAGTTTGGTCCTTGCCCTGTGCAGCTGTTGATCGTGTAACCACACAGTGCCTCGGTTTCCTCCTAGCATTCTTATGAGGATTCAGTGAATTAATATTTGTAAAGTACTTAGAAGAGTGTCTGATACATTATAAATACTCTGGACAAATGTTTGTTATATAAGTAAAATAAAACTCAGACCCAAAGAGATGACTCGATTTGCCTAAGGTCATGTGATCATCAAGTCCCAGGTGAGTAGAACCAGCCCTGTGCTGTAGGCACTGTGCTGTATGCATGCTCATTCTCTTCCACCAAGGCCTTGGGCCATACCTGGAATGTGGGTTTGTCTCAAAATACTGTAGGAACCTGTAAGTAGGAGTATATAATGCAGTATAAGGAACAAAGGATTTGAAATCAACAACTAGGATTCAAGGGGCCCGTGGGTGGCTCAGTGGGTTAAGCCTCTGCCTTTGACTCAGGTCATGATCTCAGGGTCCTGGGATCAAGCCCCACATCTGGCTCTCAGCTCAGCAGGGAACCTGCTTCCTCCTCTATCTCTCTGCCTGCCTCTCTGCCTACTTACGATCCTTCTCTTTCTGTCAAATAAATAAATAAAATCTTGTAAAAAAATAAAACAAGTAGGATTCAAGCTCTGATATTTACTGACAACTCTTTGAACTTTAGTTTCTTCATCTGTAGAAATATGATGACCATAACAAATCCAATTCACAGACTTATTTAAAGGATCAGATGGAATAATGTAGTTGAAAAACTGTAACCCACTATGCAGATGATATTTAACATTATTACTGCGAGCTCCTGTGAATTGAGAAAAGCCATGAGAATGTCTCAGACCTGCTTAGGATGTCAAGAAATTGAGCTGGGGAGAGTTCTTAACAGGCTTTTTCCACTTTTTCACTTCCTTTTTATTCACTGTTTTCTGTTAAATTTTATTTTTGTTATATATACAAAAGAATCATGTACTCTGTGCGTGTGTAGTATGTGTGCATGTATGTGTGAGCAATACATCAGGCTGAAAAAAGAGAACATTACCAAAGCCTTTAAGTCCCCTGTATGTCCCACCTCAATCATATCCCTCTCCCTCTCTGAAAAGTGGATAAACAATAATTGTGAATTGTCTTTCCCTTGCCTTTCGTTCCCCTATACATGTGTACATGCCTAACAATATATTGTATTGAGTGAATTTTTTTCTTATTTCTTTTTCCCTCCTGACTCAAATATCTCAAGCCATATGGTATCTCCCTGTATCCTTATACTAACTGCCTTATTCTTTGTCACTTTCTCCCCTCTCCTTGCCCAATAAAACGTATTACTTCTGTCTTTACACAGACCCTGTAAGCAGAGACTTTAGAAAAGAGCCAGACTTCTGGTTTACATGGCCAGGAGTGGGTGTCCCTAACTCAGGAGCTGGGGCATCAGCTGCTAAAGCAAATGCAAGAATGCAAGAATAGGAATCATCTCATGTCAGCATAGCCACTCTTAGATTCCTTCAGTTTCCTCCATGCCCTCTTGATCTTTCTCCTTAATGGAAAAAAAGACTTAGAAACAAATTGAGGGAGGTCTGGATGTCATAGTAAGGAGTTTGGACTTTCCCTGCAGGCATTTGGGAAGCAACTAAAGGTTTTGAAGAAAGGAGTGACAGCTCATAACTGCTTCAAGGCAGATGAGATCGGAGACAGGAAGGCCGTGAGGAAACAGCTAGCCTGGGGCAGGGGTGACGGCTGGAGGACTGTAACCAGATTTCAGAGGGACTGAGCAACTAAGTAGTTGGATGTGAGAAATGCTCAAGAGAGGGGAGTTGGTGATGACTAAAATTTTAGAATTACCTAGATGGAAACATAGTCATGTTCACAAACCAAAATAGGTAACAGAGAGGAAGATTTGAGAGCCAAGCTGATCAGAATAGCCCAAAATGCTAGTGGTCATCTTTATGCTGTTATCCAGAAAACAGGGATTAATTCCAGCTTTTCTCTCAGAAAAGGAATCAGAAATGGGTAAATCTACATTTTCAACTTTGAAGAGTTGTAGGGTTTTTTTACATGCTAATTGATATTTTTTGTTGACTGATTCCAACTCTTGGAGAGTTACAATTTCCCTGACTTTCGGTTTCTCTTACTTAAAATGAGGGGCTGAGGTAAGATGGTCCCTAAGGCCCTTTCCATTACTGTAATTATACAGTTCTTGGAATTTTGCCCAGAATAGTAAACAGTAGCAGAAGAAATTCATGAGCTTAAGAATCAGATAGAGCTGACTTCTAATGACTGTTCTAGTTCTGATGCCAGTTCCAGTGTGAACCAGCCACTGTAGCTGCACCCTTGGGTGCTCTGAGTCTCTTCCTCCTGAAAACTGAAAACCTGACAGGGCTGTGAGTCGGCTTATACCTGAAAACGCCCAACTCCGTGCCTGGCACAGTGTAGATGCGGGGTGAAGATTGATTTCCTCCTTCCCTTCTTTTCTTCCTCCTTCCTCCCTTTGTTACCAAAAAGAGAGTTAGTCTGACTCCCCAACTAGTGCTGGGGTGAAACCTTTGCAGACCCTTGCTTGGCTATTTTACCAGAGAACTGCCTTCCACCAGCTATGTGCAGTTTTACCTCAAAGCAGAAGTCTTCCTGGCTTTGAGGGAACCACAAATGACCGGGAGACCCCTGGCAGCAGGTTTATAGTTGCTTTTCCTTCTGGACCCAACCCCATGCCAAACGCTGCACCAAGAACTGTGTGTAAAGGGTGAGAACCCACCCCATCTTCCCTGCACAAATGAGCCTCAAACACATTTGCTTATTATCTTCAAGGGATATAGTGAATCAGACTGATTTTAGTCGTATTTATACATGCTGTACCTTTGCAATACCAAGAGCTTAAACCAAGGCTCCCTGATGGTTAAAATACCACAATTCAAACTCAAAGACAGCATGGGGCTCTGTAAGCTAGTTCCTCCCACCCATATCCCAATCACTGAGTTCATCAAGATTCTCAGCAGGAAGAGACAAGGAGTAGTCCCTTCTCCTGCAGTGAATACTGGGATGGTACTTTCTCCTAGTAGCTATTGCCCCCATCCCTCTCCTGCAGATCTCAGCTATGGAGAAAATGAAAAAGTATAAGGTTGGGATCCCCTGGCTTATAAAATTTAAATGTCACTTGGACCTGACATGATGTTTGTTTTTTAGCTCAAAATTGCACAACTTTTCAAGATCAAGCAGTTCTGTAGATCCTATTCCTGTGCAATGATTTTAAACTTGGGAATTTGTCTGGGGAGAAGTAGGGATATTATCCAATCAGTCCTTGAAGAGGCACCATTTAGAGACCTTTTAATTTCCTGAAGAAGTCTGAAAGTTAAGTATGAATAAATATACATAAATATTAATTGAGTCAGTACAGAGTTCTACATTTATGCCTGACATATGAAGGCACAAACTGGCTGAAGTTTGGTTGTGTTACTTTCCCTCCATTTAAAAAAAGATCCAGGAGTTCTTGCAGGATTGTAGGCACTTGGAGAGCTATCTCAGCTCCATTCTTTTGCTGGCCGGGTTCTGCAAAGCAGACAAGGAAGCAAGCTGAGTAGGCAGATGGGTACCTTATCTCTGGGTACCTTTAGATAGAGTAATTTCTAAGGAAGCTATTATTAAATGCCTACTGTGTGTTAAGCACAATACAGGGTAGGATGATAAAAGATGAATGAGACCATTTCTGACCTCTTGTTGATAGAAAGCTGCTTCTGATTTACAATCTATGACTACTCCACATGCAGCAAATTGTTTTTGTGTTCCAATGAATCCATCATATCTCTGCAAGGTCAAATTTGAAGCTTTAAGTTACCAAGATGCCTGCTAGACATAGAAAAATAAAAACAAGCAAGAAAAGGAACAAAATAATCACAATGCTGACCCTGAAGAGCAGTCACCTCTGAAATGGATACTTGAGAGGGTCTTTGATTTAAAAACTGGTCTTTGCTCCTTTAAGCAGCTTCCATGGCTGAGGCTTTCTCTGCCAAATGGATGATTGATCACCAATGGAAACTTAATTACCAATTAATCAGTTACTATTGAATTGCTGGTCCGTTTCATTGAATTGCTGGTCCGTTTCAGTTATCTGCCACTCCTTAGAGTAATCCATAGTACTTCAGTGAAGAAAAGCTTCTAATTAAATAGTGAAATAGCATTCATTAATATATCAAAATAAATGTCTAGAACCAGAACATTTCATCAATTACAAGAGTGAGTAAGTTTAGCATCTCGGAGACTCTTTGTTTGTTAATTTATTGCCACTTATAATGAGTAAATATTCTGTGTATTCCATGTGACAGAATTTTGATATTAAGGAGTAAGGCTGTTTTACATAAAGATACCTAAATTCTCTATTTCACTTTGTTGTTCAACACTAAGTTAGTCCGAAATATACTATGGCAGCTTTCTGATTATTATAAATACAATAAGATGATAATAGAGAATTCCTAATCTTCAAGTCATTTTCCTTAACTTGAAACTACATACAAAAATATGTAAAAATAAACTTTTTCTCTTTTTCTTCCAAGTTAGACGACAGTTCCTTATTATATCCTCTTGCCTCCTGTTTTCTCCCCCAAATTTACCAATTTCCAGATGTCTTACAAGTACAGTCAGGAGCCAAACACTCTATTTGTTTCTTATTATGAACTCTTAACTATACCTATTCCTGGAAGAAAAAAAGAGCTTTAGCAATATTAGTTTATATCTCCACACTTGTCTACTCATCTACTCATAATTGATTCACTTACTTGTCCATTCACTCAATATTTATTATTATGTGTGATATTTCACCTACTACTAACAATAGAGTGGTAAAAAGTATGGTCTCTGATGGCAGGGACATCAGTCATGTAATCCACAAGCAAATAGTAGTTGCAGCTATGAGTGCTATGATACTTAAGTAAAATGTATTATGACAGTAGATAATAGAAGCATTTGACCCAGATATTAAGATCAGAATAGGCCTCCTAAGGAAATGATGACATACTACAATCTGAAGGAGGCATAGCAGTTAATAGTGGAAGGATCACTCTAGTAACATGTACAGAGGCCCTGTGATGGAAGGACACATGGCATAACTGAGAGAATACCAACTCACTGTAGCACTGAGTGCAAAGGAGGGCACCATGAGGATGAATTTGGAATGTTCAGTAGGATCCAGATGATACTAAGCTCACCAGGCCATGTTAAAAATTTTTGTCTTTTATCCTGAGAGCAAAGGAAGACATTGTTTTAAACAGAGTAACATGACAAGATTTGTGTTTTGGGGGAAAAAAATCTGCCTGCAGTGTAGAGAATGGATGAGATCAGATATGGCAAATCTAATTTGGAAGCCATTGTAGTAGTTCAGGAATTAGAAGGGGTGGTTTGGATGAGGGTCAGAGCGTGGAGATAGAGAAAACTGGATGGATCCAGGAGTTATTTAGAAAGAACAATTGATGAAAATTGGTGATGGACTGTACCTGGGGAGGAATCAGGGATGGCACCTAGATTTATGACTTGTGCCTCTGGAGAAATGGTAGAGCCATTCACTGGGGGGGTGTTGCATCATCACCTCAGGCATGGGGGTAGAATGTGATTTCTACTTTGGTCATGTTGAGCCTGAGGTCTTGGAGACATCTGAGACATCTTGAGACATCTGTATTTCACAGGAAATTTGATAAATGCACAGTCAGTGCAGAGGAGAGTGTAGGGTGAAGGTACAAATGTATATGTCAACTGAATAGTGATAGACATCACAGGAGAGACTGAGGCTGCCTAGGGAGAGTGTGAAGGGTGAGGAGAGAGGAGCAGCCCTCGAATGGAGCCTTGAGAACCCCTGACACTGATAGCCAGGCAAGATGGTCCTGCTCAAGGACTCAGTGTTGCAATCTGAGAAGCAGAAGGAAAGGCAGGTGTCAAGGTGAAAGAAGAGATCCATGGTGCTTAACTGACATATATTACTGAACAATATTTTTTTAAAAATCTGAAGCTGAGGGATGCCTGGGTGGCTCAGTTGGTTAAGCTGGTGCCTTCGGCTCAGGTCATGATCCCAGAGTCCTGGGATTGAGTCCTGCATTGGGATCCTTCCTCCGTGGGGAGCCTACTTCTCTCTCTGCATCTGCCTGCCACTCTGCCTGCTTGTGCTCTCTCTCTCCCTCTCTCTTTCTCTCTCTCTCTGACAAATAAATAAATAAAATCTTTTTAAAATAATAATAATAAATAAAAAATAAATAAAAATAAAAATATGAAGCTGAGCCTAAAAGAAAAATACCTGACTGAGTGACAGTTGCCTTTTTTGTAAGTTGGTAACTATGGCATTTGGTGCACAGCTTTTACATTCTTTTGAGCCTTTCACTGTAATGGTGACAAATACTTCAGTGGTATTCTGTAGGTCCTGGGTTCTATGGTAAGAAAGTTCTATATATTAGCTCATGTAACCTTTACAAAAGCTCTTCAAGGTAGGCACATCTCTCTAATTCTCTCGATTTTACTTGTGGAATGGATAACCTGAATTTCACAAACACAGAGAGATTATAGGGACTATGTAAGGTAAATAAGCACGAAAGACTAGGATTTGATGCGGGAACTTGAGTTTGGGGTCTGTGCTCTACTGCCTCCCTGTGAATTATCTATCAGCTATCCCCCCCTACCACCTCATTGCACACAAATGCACAAAGGCACACATTTTAAGATATATAATGTATTATGTATGACTCTAACATTTATTCCAGTTGAAATCCATCTTATTGGACATGTCTGCTAGAAGCATTACCTTCACGCCCAGTTTTGTTTTGTTTTTGTTTTTCTTTTACTAGCACCACTGAGTTCCATATTTATGTATGCACATACTCATCCAGAGTGCAAACCGCAATAGTAAGGTTTACCCCAGGTAACATATCTGTACACACATGGCAGCATCTAGCAGTACTGGAGCCATGTAGGTCACTAGAGTAATTTCTAGCCCCTGTCTGGGGCACTCTGTTTATTTGTACGGCGATCCTTGCCGTTCTCCAAGCTCTGAAAAGACACACTGAGAAGTTTTTTTACCAGCTTGTTCGCATCTGGACTCACATTGATTCTATGACCATATTTTATTCCAGACACTTTTGAGAAATTCATCCGGCTGTGAAGTGCGCAGTGATGAATATCGAACGGAGTTTACCACAGCTTTGCAGCGTGTTGACTTATTCATGGGCCAATTCAACCAAGTCCTCTTAACATCTATATCTACCTTCATTAAAGGAGACCTCACCATTGCTAATCTTGGGACGTCAGAGGGTCGCTTCATGCAGGTAAATGCTTTCTAAGAGTGGCTGTGTCTGTTTTACCTGGTATGGTGCAATTAGTTTGGTGTTTTGTTTGTTTGTTTGTAGTAAGGCATTTGGAAATATTATAAAGTGAAAATCACAGTAAAAGCTAGAGACAGACTGAAGAACAAAACAATGAAGACTTATGAAGTTTATGGCCTATTTTTATTAAGTTCTTGAAGCTTTCAGCTTAAATGTGGTTAAAAGTTTTCTTCCCCAGAATGGTTTGGGATTTTGTTTGTTGTTGTTATTTTCCATTCATGATTTCCATCACATGATTGGAATAAAATGAAACAATTAAAGCACTTCCAGGCGATGTTTTCCTATTTCAAGGGAAGCTACGGATCAAAGGAGAGCTATTGTGTGAACCGTGTGTCTCCATGAGAAGAAACATTCACATCATTGAGAAATATTGGCAGGAGTTAGAAAAGGACGTTATCATCAAGATCCCATTGTAACTCCAGCTCTTCTGATTCTGCAAAACGATGTAGTCAGACACAAAGAAGTTCAAATACTGGGGGGAAAAATACAGATTTTATTAAGAAATGCTTTTAATGGATAGCAACATACTTCCATACAATAAAAATTCACATTTCAGACTTGCAGTTATCATGTTCCCTAGATACAAGAATCAGCACTTTGCAGAAATTAAAATGTTCTTGTGTTGAATCTCTTTGACTGCTTTAATAGTTATTGGGTAGTGCTTTCAACATGTGTTCTTCAGTAGGTTCTTGATTAATGCACAATGACCATAGCATCCATGAAATGTTGACTTTCTACAAATACTAGAAATTTCTTCTAAAGAGAGAGTCTTACTCCAAAATCATCTGATCTAATTAACATCCTAGTCAGACAGTGACTTCTAGAAAACCAGTTGAGGACAATGATGTTTTCCTATGATTTGGCCATCTGTACATCCTCTATCTGTATTCTATTATAATACATATTTTTTTTAATTACCACTGTGTTTATGGTGTATGGATACTGGTTATTGCCATATTTAAATCATGCTTTTCTTGTACTAGTTGGGCACAGTGGGACTTTTTTCAAAGTCATAAAACATCTAAATAAAACCTTCCTAGTTCAGGGGTGCCTGGGTGGCTCAGTGGGTTAAAACCTCTGCCTTCCGCTCGGGTCATGATCCCAGAGTCCTGGGATTGAGCCCCGCATCAGACTCTCTGTTCAGCAGGGAGCCTGCTTCCTCCTCTCTCTCTGCCTGCCTCTCTGGCTGCTTGTGATCTCTGTCTGTCAAATAAATAAGTATAAAAACAAAACAAAACAAAAACTTCCGAGCTCAAAACTAATCATATAGATCCTGTTATCTAAATGCTCCCACACTTGGTCTCCCATCCTCCCACTGCTTCATTATTATACTTTCTCCCTACTCCTCTCTCTCCCCCAGCCCAGTGTTCTTATTTACCCACCTCAAACCATTTCGTTCTGTCTCAACTCCTTAAGATCTGAAGGCTGGATATCGAGTCCCCCCCGCTATACTCATGAGCATTTTAAAGTATTTGAAATATAATTGTATCAGTTATCCTTGTAAAATACATACAGTTATTTTCAATATGTTTTTAATTGACATAATATTCTCTAGAATTCTAAGGAATTTGAAGGGGCATGAGAGAATCTGGCATCTGTTGAATTCTTAATGTGTTCACTATATTGAATTTTTATCTTTTCTTTTGCTTTTTTTCTAAATTGTTTATTACCTCATCCACTCAGTTTCATATTAATAAGCTTTCTATAGTCACTTTAGGTCTTACATTCTTTTACATCAGAAAGTTCTTGGCCTATTTCCAGATTCTAAAGTTGTAATAAAATCCCATTTTTAGGTAGATTTCTCTAATAACTGAGTAAATTCTGCTGTGTGACAGATTCTACCGCCTAAGTGCTATGTCGTGCATCAGTCTCATTGTAGCAGAAATGCTGTGACAAGTGTTTTATTCTTGTCTCCCAGCATTTTCATAAAAGAAGCTATATTATGCCCATTATCTGTGCATCCGAAACATTAAAGATGAAAATAAGTAAGTAGATACTTATTTTATGTGAAGTGCTGATATCACTGATTTTTTTTTTAAACCACATGGTTCTTAATTCATCAGATATATATTGGGAACTTACTAACTTTGCTCTACTAGGCAAATAAGGAAAGCAAAGGAAGTAGTGACACAGAACCTGCCTTTAAGGAGCTAAAGTTTAATTTTTTTAAAAAGGATTTTATTTATTTGAAGGAGTGAGCAAGAGAGAGCACAAGACAGGGGAGGGGCAGAGGGAAAGGGAGGAGCAGACTGCCCACTGAGCAGGGAGCCTATTATGGGATTGGATCCCTGGACCCCAGGATCATGACTTAGCTGAAGGCAGACACTTAGCCACTGAGCCACCCAGGAGCCCCTGAAACTTTAGTATGAGAGATAAAAACCTGTACCTGATATCAAGATAGCAAAAGACAAAGACACACAAAGGGCTGTTGAGACCCACATAGGATGCATTTCTCTGACACTTGTCCAAGAGAATTCCATTCCCTTAAATTTTATGTAAATAAACTCAAGGCACTTGAAGGATCAAACAATCAACATCACTAAAATCCGGTTTGTTTACAGCAAATAATGTTGGGGGAGGAGTCAGGCATGGCATGCAGTAAAGACCTTCCAGCTTAAGCTTGCCAAGCAGTACTACCAAGTTCTGTAAATGTTTTGACTGCTATAAAGTGCTAAATCTGTGGACTAAGTTCCTACAATTCGTGTTTTAATAATACTGTGGAGTTTCTGTTATGAAATAGAATGAACATAATTTTTTTTCCAAAGACAGCTGTCATATATGAAAAGGAACAGAAAAATGATTTTTACTTCCTTCCTACCCTGAAGCCTAAAGTCAAAGTTGCTTTGCAAATGTTTTCTCTCAAGAGTTTGCAGCTGTTTCTGCCTTTCCTATTGTGCTTATGTTCAGCTCTGGCTGGGAATACAAGCTTCAGCCCCAGCTGTCGGGTGTAAAGTGAATCAGGTATTTCACAGTGGTTATTTGGTTAGAAAGAATTATATTGTTTAGCTAACAACATTCTATGTATGGCAGAAAAGACATGTTTGACATGTTCCTAACATTTAAACATGTGTAACTTATCTCATACAGGTGCAATTCCATCTAAATATACTGATGTGTACATGTATTAGAGTTTATCTGTAGCTGCAGCTCAACATAGATGCAGATTTCAAAACCAGTTTTTATTTATATGATCACTCTCTTGGGATGCTTTGAAGTAAAATAATATGATAAGTCCTATTCAGGATAGTATAAGTAAACAGTGAGAACAGGGCTTCTTACAAATTTTAAAGGGGGAGGGGATGTTGAAAAGAACAAAGCTCTGGAACACTAGTGCTGTGTGCAGGGCTACGTGGGAGAGGGAAGACAGTTACTCATGAAGATCACAGGACTAATCACAGGGATTGCCCACGTCTCCCCTTCTGAGCTCCTCATCTAATCAACTTGCAAAAACAATGCCTGATATATATTATAATTTTTTTTTTACATCTCTTGTATAAGGCCTTTAATCTCTAGATGCAAGGCATTGCTGTTAAAATATTCGTGCATGACTGTCAGGCCAGGGAGAGGGATGGTATCCTATATCAGGTGTGCTGGGGGTGGGGAGGCACTTTCAAGACTTGTTTCAAGTTCAACTCCGCAAACACTTATTGGGCAGCTATCTTGTGTGCATACAGTGGCCACTGCCTGGGCACTGTCACAGCTGTCACTTGGTTTTTTTGCATCATCCTTGCTCTTCTCCCATCCCCTTTCCCATCTTCCCATTTCCTTGATGCTGTTACCACTCATCACCCTTGTTCTCTTGTGCCTCTTACCTGGACTAGTTGAATCATAAGCAAGAAAGTTAAGGATATAAGGATCACCTAAAAAGACATTCTTTGCTTGTGATCATTACTTATGACGATTACTTAAAGGATAATATTAGTAATCAGTGAACCTGAGGATAATTACTCACTTCCACTAAGAAGAATCAATTCATCTGTTGACCTCCTGTCTTCAAATACTTCCAGTTCCTATACCACCATCATAGTATGTCAGATCTTTGTGTTGGAAGCCTGTGGCATACATTACCTTTGGGATCACTGATATTTTAGAGAACGTAGACACAGATCACCAATTCGTCAGTGCTATGAGCATCCAGCAGAGACCCAGGCAAATGAAGCTTGAACTTAAACATTTCCCTTTAGGGATTGCTAATTTACTGGTCCATTATAAAATGTCAGATAAAAATATCATCTGCCTTTCTTTTTTAATGTGTACATCACTGATTTATTTACATCCCTAAAGAATGGTGAATTTTGTATATTCCTTTAGAAGAAAATCTGGGGCCCCTGGGTGGCTCAGTCACTTAAGCGTCAGACTCTTGATTTGGGCTCAGGTCATGATCCAAGTGTCCTATAATCGAGCCCCATATTGGATTCTGCACTTACCAGGAAGTCTGCTTGAGATTCTTTGCCTCTCCCTCTCCTTCTCCTCCTCGCCCTGCTCATGCATATACATGCACTCTCATGCACTCTCTCTCTCTCTCTCTCTCTAAAATAAATAAATCTTGGGGCGCCTGGGTGGTTCAGTCATTAAGCATTTGCCTTCAGCTCAGGTCATGATCCCACAGTCCTGGGATCAAACCCCACATTGGGCTCCTCTCCCTCTCCCCACTGCTTGTGTTCCCTCTGTAACTGTGTCTCTCTCTCTCAAATAAATAAAATATTTTTGTTAAATATTAAAGAACATCAAGTCTAGGGGAAAATACACACTGTGTCTAGTTCAGATCCATAGCTGCCACTCTCAAATAAATAAAATATTTTTGTTAAATATTAAAGAACATCAAGTCTAGGGGAAAATACACACTGTGTCTAGTTCAGATCCATAGCTGCCACACATGAAAAAATGTGGGTCAAAGTAAATATCCTTTATAAAAATAAATAAATAAATAAATCTTTTTAAAAATAGAAGAAAATATACCCATGAATTCTGAAACTTCTTTTGTTTGAAAAAGAAACCATTATAAGTGATAATTTCAGAGGTCTGTCTATAACTAAAAATCAACCCTGATGCATGGGTAGTCTACAATTAATTAATGCATGCTTTTGAAATATATCTCATACATGGTCATATGTGTAGAAAATTAAAACATCATAAATATTTGAAACCATGGGAAAATGCTACGATTTTGTTTGTTTTCTTTTTTGGTAATAGGGAGTAATTGGGATTTCTTGTTTGGGTGCTTTTTTGAAAGAGTAGAGAGACATTTTAAACCATGAAGTATGGGGCACCTGGGTGGCTCAGTTGTTAAATGTCTGCCTTGGGCTCAAATCATAATCCCAGAGTCCTGGGATGGAGTCCCACATCGAGCCCTACATTGGGCCCAGCATCAGCCTCCCCGCTCAATAGGAAGCCTGTTTCTCCTTCTCCCATTCCCCAGCTTGTGTTTAATCTTCCACTGTGTTTCTCTCTGCCAAATAAATAAATAAGTATCTTTAAATAATAAATAAATAAATAATAAAACATGAAGTATGTGTATCAAAAGTTTTTTTATAACTTTTATAACTTTTAAAATTCAAAAACAGATATACTCTGTATAACTTGACAGATCCTATAGTTACTATATTTGGAGTATTGATTTGAAAGTATTAATTATTTAAAATTTTTTAATTTACTAGTTTATTTGGATTTTAGATTCTTAACATTTTTTTTTTTACAAAGGTCTCAATCTGGTTTTAACTTATTTTGACTCACAATCATTTCAGCATACATGCACATCAGTATTGCAACAATAAGGAAAATTGTTTTGTTTTTTGTATATACCTGGGCTTTGTAGTACCAGATTGGTATAGAAGCTCTCATGCCCATTTACCAAAAAGAACAAAGGAAAGAACAGAGTAAAGCTTCCTTTAATTCAACTTTTGCCACATGGTACCTTGTCGTACCACTTTTATCTCTTGAGCTGTCAGTACCAATCAGCAATTTCTATTTCTTTTCATGGTTTCTCCCCCGCTCCCCCATTCCAGAAAACTAGATGTTTATCTCGATTGAAATAAATAGCTCTACTTTTCATATCTGATTTCTTTCTACATAAACACCAATTTCTCTCACGTACTGAGGAAGATACTAAACCTAAAGCAGGTGTCTGAACCAGTTCAGGCTACTGTAACAAAATTTCCATACACTGGGTGGCTTAAACAACAAACATTTACTTCTCACAGTTCATGAGGTTAGGAAGTTCGGGATTGAGATAGAAGCAGATCTGGTTTCTGGTGAGAACCCAATTCCTGGTTCATAGATGGCTGTTCTTATGTCCTCACATGGAAGAGGGAAAGAGAGCTCTCTGGGGTTCCTTTGATAAGGCCACTAATTTCATTTATGAGAATTCTTACCTTTATGACCTAATTGCCTCCCAAAGGCCCTGCCTCCTAAAACTATCACACTGGGGTTAAAGATTTCAACATATGAATTTAGGTGGACACAAACATTCATCATATTGCAGTAGGCAAGAAGCAAGAGGCATTAGAAGCCCTTTCCTGAAAATGTAAATCAAACTCCTGCAGATTATCTAAATATCTGAAACATTTAAAAACCTTATCCCTTCATCAAGGCTTAAGTGAGCTTCTCATTTCAAGCTATTCATGTATTTAGGCAATAGATACGCCTTTAGAACTTACTATGTGCCCAACCTTGTATTGGGAACTATAGGAAAAGCAGACCCACTCCCAAGATCCGTAAGGTCACGCCCAGTTATAACCCCATCTGTTTATTAATGGTGTCATCTCCTTCTATCACATTTCTTTCAATTCACATTTTGTTCTCACTGAGTTTCAAACTCCAGTAATTTACATCATCTTTTATTGCAAATTTCCTAACAGAAATTCTCTATTTTTCTTAATTTTTGAACTAGAAATCAGTCTAGATGCAGTCAAAGGTTCTACTCAGTTCTGTTTGCCTAGAAATAGAACTGCATAAGTCCTGTTCTTACAAAAGGAAAACTTATTTGATCTTCTATTTTAGTGTGTGTGCTGCCTAAGACAGTAGATTTCAAAAAAGCAGTAGGGTCAGGGATCCTACCCTGACTCTGACTGATTGTTCTAGTCCACTTTTTTTCCATCTTTTATCCTTTCCCCACCTCCAGCATCTTTAGGACTTTGTTTTACAAAAACCCAGTCTGACTCTGAGGGGATATTCAGAACACTGGTTGGGAAGCTAAGTAGGTGATACCCAGGTACTCAATCTTGGGCAGAAGGAATGGATGGAAGACTGTGAACCTCCAGAAGTTAGCTTGCCTTTTACTTAATTTAAGAAAATATTGGCAAGAGGCACCTGAGTGGCTCAGTTGGTTGAGCAACTGCCTTCAGCTCAGGTCATGATCCTAGAGTCCCAGAATTGAGTCCCACGTTGGGCTCCCTGCTCAGCTGGGGGTCTGCTTCTACCTCTGACCTTCCTCCCCCCTCTCATGCTCACTCCCTCTCATTCTCTCTCTCTCAAATAAATAAAATCTTTTTAAAAAAAAAAATTTGGCGAAGAAATACAAACCAAAATCACAATAAAGTATCACTTCACACTCAGTGGGTTGGTTATAATCAAGAAAACGGAAAATAACAAATGTCAGTGAAGTTGTGGAGAAATTAAAACCCTCACACATTGTTGGTGGGAATGTAGGATTATACACACCTATGGAAAATGGCATGGCAGTTCCTCAAAAGATTAGGTATAGAGTTACACAAAATCCAATAATTCTACTCCTAGGTGTATACCCGAGAAATGAAAATATATATGTTCTCATAAAAAGTTGCATGTGAATGTTCAATGTAGCAGTATTCACAACAGTGGAAATAACCCAAATGTCTGTCAGGTAATGAATGGATAAATAAAATATGTTATGTCCATATAATAGAATATTATTCAGCAGTAAAAAGTAGTGAAGTACTGACACATGTTCCAACATGATGAACCTTGAAAACATTATGCTAAGTGAAAGAAGCCAGTCACAAAAGACAAGATATTGTAGGATTCCATTCGTGTAAAATGTCTGGAATAGGAAAATCCGTAGAGATAGAATGTAGATTAGTGGTTGCAAGGGACTGGAGGGCATGAGCAGATGAAGAAGGTGGTGGCTATAAGGTGCTGAGTTTCTGTTTGAGATAATGACAGTGTTCCAAAATGATTTTGGAGATAGTAGCACAAATCAGTGACAATACCAAAAACCACTGAATTGTGTATTTTTAAAAAATGGAGAGTAGGACACCTAAATGTCTCAGTCGGTTAAGTGTCTGACCCTTGATTGGCTTGGGTCTTGATCTCAGGGTCATGAATTCTGACCCAGCATGGAGCACTTAAAAAAAAACAAACCCCCCCCCAAAAAAAAGAGAGAGAGAAAGCCACATACAAATATCTCATGTTAAACTGTATTCATCATTCTTAAGGAAAATTAAATTTTAAAACAATTTAACCAAAAATAAATCTCGGGATGCCAGGCTGGCTCAGTCAGTTAAGTGTATGCCTTCACCTCAGGTCATGATTCCAGGGTCCTGGGATTGTGTCCTGACTTGGGCTTTTTTTGCTTGTGAGGAACCTACTTCTCCCTCTGCCTGCTGTTTCCCCTCCTTGTGCACATGCACTCACTCTCTCCCACTCTCTCTGACAAATAAATAATAAAATCTATAAAATAAATAAGAATTCGAAAAATAAATCTCTGTGTATGGGCTAAGAATCTGGCCTTAATGTTTTGAAGATATATCACACAAAATTAATTTATTTAGGTTTATGGATTTTTAGAGCCTAGCCACAAAGGTTTTATTTTACTTGTACATGTATTTCTTCCTCATGTCCTCTCCCAGATAATTTGAGATCATAGCTACAACAATCAAGTACCTTTGGATTCCTCCCTAACTCCCTCACACCCAAATATATTAGTCTTACATGTTCAGGAGCATTAAAGAAAAAGGGTTTGGGGAGGGGGAGCAGTTTGAGACCTAAGCATTAAAGATTAGTTCTCAACATAGTCATAGATAATTGCCAGTCTTCTATTCATACTAATTATCCTAAGAATTAAATTTAAATGCTAGATTCAGTTCTGTCCTTAGAAGTATCTCCATGACAACCAAAAGGAACTTCAAATTTCTTTACAAAAAAAAAAAAAAAAGAAGAAAGAAAACTTGCTACAGGGATATTTTGAGGTTAAAGTGGTTACTCCATTATTTGGAATTCTAGCAATAAGATAAAGGGAGGATTTAATGATAGAAAAGCATTCTTGGCATTTTACAGCAGTAGGTGTCCCTGCAGAGAAAGGGCTAATGATCCACACAAAGGTATTTCCATCTGAGATATGGCCTCTGCTTAAAACTCCAGGTATTTCACTTTTCCCTACAGCCTTCCTGTCTTCTCTGATTCATTCCGTTTTCTGCTTGAAGCCACACTCGTCCTAGCTTGTGATCAAAAGTAGAACTCACTGGCTCTAGTAGTAACATTTCCTCTGTGCCATCAAAAACTATTTAGATGTGGAGTCTCTCTCCTTAGGCACACTTGCAGCCAAGATTACTGAAACAAGGAGTATTTGGCAAGGCAAATACATTGTGAAATTTGTTTTAATGCTTTGACTCACGAATGACTCTTGAGAGCTCGGAGTTGAAGCTTTTTATTGGTATTTACTCTGGTGCTCCAAGAGCGTAGCAGTTGAGTGTTTTTAAGAAGAGGTCAAGCAAATCGGATTCTGGCATTAGATAAAGCTCCTTGTAAACCTGACTCTTATACTTTCTAGTTGAAATCTTCTGTTATATTTTCTTTATGGAAAAACTAATAGTATCTACGTTGTAGGACTATTGTGAGAAGTAAACAAAAAACCATGTAAAGCTCTTAGCACAGTGACTGGCTCAGTCGCCCCATGTATGGTGCTCTCCAGACAAAAAGTCTCAACAGGGAATACGTTAAATCAATCTACCCAAGTTCCAGAGATTCAAAGAGATTCTTTATGAAAAGAAAGACAAAGGTTAATCCTTTCTGGGCAATGAACATTTGAATGGGCTTCAGATACCTGATAAAGTCAAAGAAGATGACCTAGTAATTAGGAAGGGATTGCTTATTATAAATATGGGAAATGATATTAAAGAGAACAAAAAGGAGAAAAAGGAGAGTGTTAGGAGTTGATTGTTAGTAGCAGGTCTGAATAGAATGGAAGCTACAAGAGAAAGACAAAATGCAAATGTTCATAGGAAGGTTCAGAGGGATGAATAATCTTCAGTAAGTGAAAACTACAGAATAAGGCATAGAATAGAGTCCAGTTATTAGAGAGGCTGGGGTTTGATTTTGTTTTTGATTTGTGTGTGAGAGGAGCAGATTTTTTTTTTCACCTTCGTAGTTGGAAGTGATTGGCAACAATCAGGGAAATATGAAAAAAAAAATGGGGGTGGGCAGATAGGAAAAACAAGTGGTGAGCACGAGAAGTGAGTCAAAACTAAAAAACTGAATAACTGAAATCTGGATAATTTGGAATAGAGGTATTAAAAGTCCGATAGCCTGATACTCTTGCTTGTAACCTGCACCCAGCAAGGAGGTAGGACTGGTAATTGAACTTCTTTTTGCTTTGGCTACAAAAGTCAGAGATAACTATTTGGCCCTACATTTAGGAATAACAACAGTTTCCATCCTTTCTCATCCTGACCAAATGACCTTTGATGCATCATTTAACTTCTGTGCAAATATAAGCCACCCTGCTTAATGGAGATGTTTTGAAAGTGCTGAGTGTTTGGGATAGAACAAGTGTTAGAACAAAATGTCATGATGTTTAGCTTTTATGGATGTATGTGAGTTTGGTTCATTTCTCTATCAACAACCCACTGTCTGGGAGCAAATTAGATACTTTGGGAATCTTCCCAAATTGTTTCAAGCGTCTAGACTCCTTGTGCTGAAGAAAAATTTGCAACTAGTTCCCCAAAACATTTATATGTTGTGTGTAAGTTTGTTAGAGTATTAAGCATTTAATTACACCCGTAATTTTTATTCCCATTTTACAAATGAAAAGGCTGAGGTGGAGGGAATGGTTATTTAATCATCATCTCACAGATTCCCATGTTTGTCCCATGATTTCATACCCATCGCAAATAAGTATACTTTCAATGAAACATAAAAGTGTATTTGGAATGTTGGACAAAGGCAGTTTCAAGCCCAAGGCTTTACTCAGCCTCCTGTACCTCATATAGATATAAACCTATTGCCTATTTAAGAATAAAATGCTTTCTGAGCACTCCTAAACTCTCTGAATGTCTTAGTGTTCATCTCTGATAGTCATTCTGACTTTTTAAAAAATTTTAAAAAGATTTATTTATTTGAGAGAGGGGGAGTAGGGGTTTGGGGGGATGGGCAGAGGGAGAGGGAGAAGAAAACTCCTTGAAGAGCAGGGGTTGATCCCTGGACCCTGAGATCATGACCTGAGCCAAAGATAGACCTTAACCAACTGAGCCACCCAGGCACCCTAGTCATTCTGATTTTATCCCTGGACATCATTATTACTGGGTTCTAGCAGTTAGAGAAGATGTAAATTATATAGCTGAGAAACATCCCAAATTAGAAATACCTGAAAGCAAGAATGACACAAGTCATCAAACCTTCTTTCCAAAGCATTGTTAAAACCATCAGACCTTATTATAAAACCAGGTCAAGAAGCAGAACTTCGTAATCCAAGAAATAACATAATAACATCTGATTAGACAATGGTTTATAAAAACAACAGCACATTATTTTAAAGTACCTGAAGGCCTATTTTGACCTCAGAAGATCCATAAATATGGCTTAAGAGTAGCAAAGCTGGAACTAAATCCAGATCCTCCAGACTCCCCATCCACTCTCTGTTCCATTACATCAAGGAAAGCTGCCCATTGGGGCAGGGAAGGAGAATAAATTTTTAAAAAGTTATTTGAAATCCTTGTAACATAAGTGAAGTCTTCTGTTCTGGGGAGAGCTTTGGTTCCTCCAGTTCCCAATGAAATTGTGAGGATTTATCTGTATGTGCTGGCTGATTGACTGAAAGATCTCCTTCCCTATACACAATTAAAAGATCATATACAAAAGTCTGCCTTGGGGTTCAGATGAACTGTCTTCAAGACAGGAGATTAGGAGATGTCGTATTGATTTACAATGAGATCAACTACTGGGCCTTTAGTTCAAATACCCATGAGCTCTTCTAATCTGTTATTAGCATTATCATCCACATTTTCCATTATGTTTAAACTGAGCTTGTTGGACTGAAGTCATTTATGTTTTGTCTCTCAGGTTGTGGTTTCTCGATCAGGATCATCAACCCCTCATGTGAATTTTCGCCTAGATTCCCACCCTGTGTCTCCTGAAGCCATTGTGGAGCACCCATTAAACCAAAATGGCTACACTCTGGTTGTCACTGGGAAGAAGGTAAGCCCTATTTCCACAGGAAGGTTTTTCCTGAGTGGATATGTACAATGTGCTTTATATGGTCCTTTTTCACTTCTCTCTTGGTCTTGGATTCACCTCTTCTCCCTCTGATTATTATTATTATTCCAGAGATGTTCTGAAACGAAGTTAAGTCTTTATTCAGAAAGATCGGACCAAAGGGAGGTGCTCTTCATAATGTGTATTTCTCCTTTTGTCCTGTATTTCTCAATGAGAAAAACACACAGAATGAGAATTACGGTCCTAAGGGCAGAACTCTAGTGCAAGTAGATAAGTCCTGAAATGTACATTGGAATCTGACACCAACCGGTAATCCCTCTTCTCTGAGAGAAGGAGGTGCATCTTGATGCCAAATGATATGTAAACGTACTTAGAATTTCCCAGGGGTTCAGGTGTGTTTTCCAGCCGCTTAAATTATACTCTCTTGGTATTTTAAAGTTGTCTCAGACAGAGCAAAATGCCCCTACTAAATAAAACCTCTAACAATGCATGACAGTCCTTGTGTTCCCTGGACAGTAATGGTGGTGATTATCACATATGCCCTAACAACAGAGGGAAGGAAGGAATTTGGGTTTTTGTTTAAAGCACTTAATGATTATTACAAGATTTTCACACACAGGTACTATCCCTAGTAGACTCCATACAATTATATTTACATGTATCTTTGGTGTATTTAGTTTTCATTGAACAAACAAAAAAACCCTCTGGAAGCTCTTTCCATCACTTTTCTTCACAGATCACCAAGATCCCACTGAATGGCTTAGGCTGTGAACATTTCCAGTCCTGCAGTCAGTGTCTCTCCGCGCCTCCCTTTGTGCAGTGCGGCTGGTGCCATGATAAATGTGTGCAGTTGGAGGAATGCCCCACTGGAACATGGACTCAGGAGATCTGTCTGCCTACAATCTATGAGGTAGGAATCTGTCAGCCGTCATGTATGTTTTTTGGTAAACATAAATCCCATTACCGAAAAAAATTCTAAATTCAGTTTCTTCATTTAGCTGTGAGACATCAGCAAAAGCACCATCCTTCTCCAAGGTTTTCCTTCCGGGTGACATACCTGAGTCCTGTACCTGAAATACTTGCTTTATGCTCACTAAGTAGTTCTCTCCTTGAGCCAGTTGCTCTCCCTTAGTGCTTTGTGAATAAAAGAGTGGTGGCTGTTGAGCAACTTTGCTTCCCATTTCCTCACCCTGGGACATTTTCCCTCCTGACCAAATCTGACTCAGTGATTGCTCACCACCCACTTAATCTACCAGGTGCCCAAACATGAGCCTCAACCACACATAGATATCTGCTCATGGCACAACCCAGACTCTTAAGCTGAACCATGCAAGCTAGGGATGCCATGCTGTGGCAGCAAGGGCAGAAGATTTCTTCCTCTCTGATGTATGGATGGTGACCTTGTCTCATCACACGTAAGGCTAGAGGTTACTTCACAGGCCAGTGTAGGAGGCAGGTGGACAGTGAACCCATGGGTGGCTATGTGCCTTCTCTCAGAGTTCCTGGAAGAACAGTATAGGTGCAACTGATAACTAATGCTAACATCTATACTCTGTGAGCCACTTCATTCTTTAATTCATTCCAAAAATATTTATTAACTGCATACCGTACAGCTGTACTCTTCTAGACATTAAGGAAGTGTGGTCTGAACAAGAAAAAAGTGCCTCCTCCTATTGGAGAACTCAGCTTCTAGCAGTGAGCCCAGTCATGGCATTGTGGCCGCGCTTATTCCAACTCTCTGCTGCCTTATTCATTTAAGCAGATAGCCGGTACTATGAAAATCTCCATGGCAATTTTTTAAATGTCTCGATCCAAATGCATTTTTGCTTGAAAATAATTCCCTGTGAGGACCCAGTATGTACCTTCCCTGCTCACGTATAGAACTGTTGGACTTTAGTAAATGATTCTTGTGAAAGACTCAAATTAAAGGTCTTGGTCGCCTGGTTCAAGCCCAAGTAAACAAAGTGTGCAAGTCAGAACAAGAATCGCCCCCCAAGTGCATGGCTGTTTTCATTTAGTTACGGTTTGGGGCAAGATTTGTGCAGGGTGACTGGATTTTAAATCATTTTCTGTTAGGTGAAACACAGTGGTTAAGATTTAGCTTGATTGGAATATAGTAAGAAAACTTAAATCTATACTGTGGTAGTATGCACACTTTTTTTGGTTTAGTATATTTTTAAAACCATGTGCAATTTTATACTTTTTTAAACACAGCCTTGGCAATTTGAGACACTAGAAATCTGAACTCAGAAATTCCGTGAAAGAGATATGGGGAGAGTACATGTGTGTATGTGTGTGTGTGGGGGGGGGTGTTATACATTCAATTGAATCACAACAATTTTATTTCAAAAATAGCTAAACTTGTGTTTTAAATACAGGGAAGGTTTAGAGCCTGTGCAAATGGAACATTTAATTTGACCAATATACTTCCTTCTGTTATTTATGAAAGCCATATTAAAATGGTTTTTTAAAGACAACCAAATATTTTAGAATTTTCTGGAACCGGAGAATCTCTCACAGTATTAAATCTCCCTCTGTTCTCACCTTTCCTAACTTTCTGTAGTTGGTGATTTTAAAAGGTTGCATTGCATTGTGCACAAGTCAGTGAGGCTTGGGCTGTACAGTTAGGAGGAAAGTAGTGCAGCTGAGTCCATAAATCCCTTTCGGTTCATAGTTGTTAGGAAGATTTCATGCTGCACTAGACCGTAACATTTAGCATTCTTACTGCAAAAAAATAAGACAGATTATTCATCTATTTCTTATCTGTCTTAAACACTATAGGCACAAAACCCAACTAGTGTACAGTTTCACTTTCCAGTAAATGTGAATTAACCTACTTTGCAAGGTACATGATGTTCAGTGGCTGAAATTCTTTGCAATTCCACGTAAGAGAGATTTCAGGATTGCAAGCCCATTATTTTGTTTCAAACATGTTATCTGATCTCATACTTAAAGAGCAATGAGAAATGCTTCAGAAAAGGAAGAGCACTTTCCAATGTGTTCTGAATTTATTAAGATAAAATTGTCGTATCTTGTAGGATTGAATTCAGTCCCAGTGAGACAATAAAATGATTTATTAATTGATTGGAAGACTCAGATAAGAAGCAACAGTGATATCTTATGGGGCGGAGTGGGGGTAGGGGTGTTATTCAGCCAACCACCAATATATTTACAACTTTTTTAACTACTTAAGAGGCAAATTCTAATTTTCCAGGGAGGGTTTATTGTTGTTTTAGCGTTCTCATGTATTATCTTGGTGGGTTTTGAAAATGTGATCATTTAAATCATTTTCACCTGTGAAAGGGTGCTAGTTGCTTTGGTGGCTGTTTCTCCCCTATCCAGACAGGTGGGAGACCTGGCTTCTGTGGCTTTATACCGGACACTCATTTCCTTCCCACAAAGTTTCCCTCCCCTCAGGATAACTCAGAGTTTGCCAGCTCATTGTTGGTTTATCCGAGGGTGTGTTGTCCAAAACCGCTTCCTTCCTTTTCCCCTGGAAGAGTGAACATTACCCCATAAGCTAAGGGGGAAATGTTCCAATGCCCTCCTCTAATATCTCAGCCCAGGGAGGAAAGCTAAGTTGAGCTGCACTTTTGAATCCTGACCAACCGACTAGCAAAGGTTTTATAATCTCCATTTCAAATAATCACCCAATCCATTTGCCTTCTGTAGAAAGTGATGATGTCTGTAGAGTGACAGACTTCAATTTTTACATAGAAAGGGGGGATCTAAGCGGCAGAATCAGGCCAACATCAGCCTTAGGGGATGGGGAATCTTCTCCTGAAAGGAGGGAAAGTCAGCTGTGTGGCTGCCTCAGGCTGAAGAGAGTCGGGAGGGTTAGATGCCTCTCTCTCTCCTACTGGATTTCTAACATAGTAATAAACAGGCATTTTTTTCTCGACCAGTTCTCCTTTGCCTAGACATGGACAAGGTAAGTTTTCATGGACAGCACAAGTGTGTAATGGATTTTATGCATAAAATAGCTATCATAAAAGCATTAAACTAAGACTTTAAAGGGATTTAGTAGCAAGGGTAAGTTAAAACTTTGATTTGCAATTGTTTACTTGGGATGAGTGAAAACGTTTACAAATTTGAATTTTGCTAAAAGCCCTTTTAAATTGTAAAAGAATCACTTTTGGACTTTTACTAACTGGGCTTTAGCAAACACCTTTACTGGTTTTTGAGTTGCCTCTATGGTGATGCTATGTTTTCCCACCATTGTACTTTACAGCACAATTTACAATATGCCCCTCCCCCCCAAGAGCATTTCCTTTCTCAATTGTGACAAAGCTGCTGAAGAGAAGCTTATTTTTAACTTGGAAATTTGTTTTGTTTTAATAGTTTTAGCCTAAGGAGAGTTGTCTTATAGACTTCATAAGAACCTACTGCTATCTTATGTCACAGTTGCTAAAATTTTATTAATGAGCTCACATTTTACTTTCAACACACCAAAAGTAAGCCTGCAATAGAAAAATGAACCTATTTATTTAACATTGAACATGGGGCAGAAAAGAATTAGCCCTAGAAATGAGATGTAAAATAGTGCCAAGAGAGATAATTAGAAACATTGCTACAATAAAAATCACATTTGGGGCTCTTTCTAGTTTTTTTAATTATCTATTTCTAATAGAAATTATATATTATATGTATTTATTTAAAATTATGTAATTTTTTGAAAGCTGGGTGTGTCAGCTAACCAGCTGGTATATATCAAACGGTGACCACATTTAAAAGAAAGAAAGGAAATCCCAGATCGGTAATAAATATGAATTAACAAGTACAAAGAAATAGATTCATTTATTCATTTGTTAGTGCTTGGCATGTAGTAGATGATTTATAATGAATGAGGGAATGGTAGATATATATTGAATACCATCTATGTGTCCGGTATTGTGATAGCTGTTGAAGCAACTGTGAAAACACTGGATACCAAGAGGTATTTTTACTTCTCTCGTTGGGGAATACCGTAGCATAAGATTGTAGCAAACACCCAGCTTATGCACAGAAAGAGACATATATTGGTGCTTGACTTCTAGGGCCCTTGAAAGATTTTTGATCAGAGTTTGAACTGGAGGCCCATGAAAGAGTTATAATGAGAGTTACAAGAATGTACGAGTCTGGGCTCAAACTGTCTACTCCACCCTAGATTACCAGCTGAATTCATTTCAGAGTGGCCCAAGAAGGCCCTTCATTTCCACCCTGGTTGAATCTGCTCTCTCTCCCATCTGTGAATCTCCTGAAAACAACTTATTTCATCAGCACATCTTAGATAGTTTTAATATTTGTTCCAGCATCTGTGAAATTTGTGACCATTTTTCCTGCAGTGGAAATGCCACTTTTTAAGACAGTGGCAGAAGGACGCCGGGGTGGCTCGGTTGGTTAAGCATTTACCTTCAGCTCAGGTCATGATCCCAGGGTTCTGGGATCAAGTCCCACATCTGGCTCCTTGCTTGGTGGGGAGCCTGCTTCTCCTTCTGCCTGTTCTGCCTGCTGCTCTCTGTGCTTCTGCTCTCTCTCTGACAAATAAATAGATAAAATCTTAAAAAAAAAAGTGGCAGAATAGAAAAATTTCAGTGAGAATACATGTTGTGTTTGTTTTGCACACAAACAAAAAATAATGTCTTGAGTTTTTTTTAAAGTTCTCGGTTGTCCTTGTAGGTTTTCCCAACTAGCGCACCCTTGGAAGGAGGGACGATGCTGACCATATGTGGCTGGGACTTCGGATTCAGGAGAAATAATAAATTTGATTTAAAGAAAACCAAAGTTCTGCTTGGAAATGAGAGCTGCACCTTGACCTTAAGTGAGAGCACAACAAATATGTAAGGATCTAAAAATGTTTTTCTGGGGTGTGGTTGGAAAAAACAGGTTGTATTTTAGAATGAATGCTTGTAAAGACTGTCCCAAAAGTCCACATCTTGAATCAGAAAGAGCCTTGGCCCTCTAACTTCGCTTGCAGAACTGTTTTTGTTCTTAATCCTGTTTACTTACCAGGATTTAAAAAGGAGAAAGGTGACATTATCTAGGTAAAAAGAAGAAGGGTGCAGCATCAGGGAATTTTTCAGCCATTTTTGTAACATTTCTTTAGAAATAGTTTGGGTAGATTTGAAAGAACAGTACTGGGCGCAGTTGCTCCATCTTTAAAGTCTTCAAATATAGACTCTCCAATGGCTTTTTCTATAAAAATCAGCAAAAGAGCTCAATAAAGACCCTCTCTTCTAAATTTACTTTCTAAACCTCAGAAATGTAGTAAAGCAGCTCAGTCACATTTTTGAGACTTCTTTCTTTCTTTTTTTGATGCACCTAAATTTATATTCAGCTGATATTTATTGGTATTGTAATGTAAGGAGAGTATCTCATTTAGCCATTCGTCCCAGAAGATAGCAATACCATACAGATTTTACAAAGGTATTGTCTGAAGTTCAGAAAGGTGGAATGCAGGGGCGCCTGGGTGGTTCAGCCAGTTGAGCATCTATCTGCCTTTGGCTCAGGTCATGATCCCAGAGTCCTGGGAATGAGCCCTACAACAGGGACCTTGCTAAGGAGAGAGCCTACTTCTCCCTCTGCTTGCCACTCCCCCTGCTTGTGCTCTCTCACTCTGACAAATAAATCAATAAATCTTTAAAAAGAAAAGAAAAGAGGTGGAGTGTTGTTTAGCAGAGGCAATCCAGAGAGTGAGAACTTAACAGGCCTTCAGACTCAGCTCTCCTGACTCAAGAGGTGTGCTTGTTCTACCATTTTCTCCATTCGCCTTCTATCAAATGTAAATCCCATACTGAACGGAGGATCTGGAAATTTTTAGTTATCAGGTAGTAGTAATAACAGCCAAACATTTCAAGCTTTATGGTTGAACCTCTTCTATCAAGTGTTTATTTTATGCCTTGTAGAATTCCTTCCAGGATCACACAGAGGTCTAAATGTACTCATTTACCGAGACCAAAACATCAATTAATGTTGTACTTGTTTAGGCTAAAGGGTAAACAAATTCTTTCTAGAAATCTTCCTTGTGAGTCCTTATTCCTTGTCCTTATTCCTGTGTTAGAACCTGTAAAAGTAAGACATAATTCATTCTCTTCTTTAAAAATTTGCTTAATAAAACAAATCACATTTATGTACTCTTAGGACTGTAAGAATATTAATTCAAAAATAATCCTGTGGAAAGTCTGTTACAACTTCACTATTTTTAAGATGACGTGTAACCACAGAAATGTACCTGTTGACATACTTTAATGAAGAGATTTGGTTTATTTGTAATTAGCCCATTGTTTCATATGGTATTGAAATATTTCTTTATGTATCCCAAACATTATGCCTGTAATTTTAGAGGTTTCAACTTAGATTATTATGAATTTTTCTATTGGCGAAATCTGTATTGATGAGGTTTAACAGTTCCTGTGTTGTCTATGTGAATTGTAATAGTACAGAAATGGAAATATATGATATTTAGCCCTAATGCTTACCACAAAACTCTGCTTGCTATTCAGATTAGCCAGCTCACAATTTATAGTTAATGTTCCTTCACATAAAACAGCCAAACCAGAAAATGCCTTTGGATTTGCAACATATTAAACTTTGGGGTTTTTTTCAGGCTGAAATGCACAGTTGGTCCTGCAGTGAATGAGCACTTCAATATATCTATAATTATTGCAAATGGTCGAGGGACAGCACAATACAGTAAATTTTCCTATGTGGTAAGTCGAAGCACTAATTCTTGAGAACATAGGATATTTGTTACTTAATCTATTTAGAGTCATAAAATTAACAAGTTACTTTGTTTTGTTTTTATTTCCTTTTCAGGATCCTATAATAACAAGTATTTCTCCAAGTTACGGACCTAAGACTGGTGGCACCTTGCTAACTTTAAATGGAAAGTACCTGAACAGTGGGAATTCTAGACACATTTCAATTGGTGGAAAAACATGTACTTTAAAAAGGTGTTGTAAATTATTTTTTGTTGCATCAATCAAATAGGATTAGTATCTACACCTAACAAATCAAGAAAAAATTTTTCTTTTTGTGTGTGTGAGGAGGAAAATCAAGATGTATATTATTTACTCCCCTAATGACAAAACTTCCTCCTTCCCATATCCATCTACCTTTTTGCTGATCTTTCTACCCTTCCCTTGTGTTGATTAATTCCACTTTGTAAGGTTGTCTTCCCATCTACCTTCTCTAGTTTTACGTCTTAGTATTCTGGCTATGCTATGAGCTGTGAGATTCTGATAATTGACAGTAAATTAAACATTTCCATCAAGATTTACAATTTGGCTAAATCACTTTGGGGACATGAGAAACATGAGGGAGATTGGGTCTAGAGGGAAGTTAGGTTTCTGATTCTTAGAGATGAAAGAACTCAGTTTAATCAAATATCAAAAAGATACTTTAAAAATTGCTTAAAATCCCAAATGTTTTGAAGTCATAGATGGTTTGTCTACAACAAGGTTCAGTTTGGGATCCAGTCAAATGTAAATAGGCTACATTAGAAAGAGCTTTTTGGGAGGCCTTTGTTTGGCTCAGTGGGTTAAGCCTCTGCTTTCAGCTCAGGTCATGATTCTGCTTAGGTCATGATTCCACTTAGGTCATGATCTCAGGGTGCTGGGATCCAGCCCCGCATTGCATCAGGCTCTCTGCTCAAAGGGAGTCTGCTTCCCCCTCTCTCTCTGCCTGCTGCTCTGCCTACTTGTGATCTCTCTCTGTCAAATAAATAAATAAAATCTTTAAAAATAAAAAAAGAACTTTTTTCTTAACACATCTGGAAATTTTCATTTAGGAGCCATTGAGTGATACACTTTTGATTTATGCATATAATTCTAAAATATGTGCATCTAATAGCTAAGGTCAATTTTCTTAATTTTTTTGTTCAGTGTGTCAGATAGTATTCTCGAATGTTATACCCCAGCTCAAACCACTCCAACTGAGTTTCCTATTAAATTGAAAATTGACTTAGCCAACCGAGAGATGAACAGCTTCAGTTACCAGGAAGACCCCATTGTCCATGCAATTCATCCAACCAAATCTTTTATTAGGTAAGTAAAAGCTTCTGATGAGTATAAGAAAATAATGAACATAAGAATGATTTGTCTGTCAAATAGTCAAGAGGAATTGCAGTTTTATCTCTAGCTTTGATGCTGTTGCATTTCTTTTAAAGGCCACCTTTCTAATTCAGGAGTGAAAACTACATTCAGGTTCTGAGTACAATTTGATTTTATCATTGCTAGGTTCATGCCAAGAAACTTTTTATCCTACTCTATTACATGTTAAATGGATTTCAGTGCAACAGTTTAATGTGACACCTTAGTATTTATGCAATTACATTATGTACATATCAAGTCTGTACTAACTTTAGTGCCCAAAAGAGGAGTTACCTTTTTCCCTCTACTCTTCAGTGTATTTTTGCTCTGCCTACTTTGGACGCAACTTTCCCCTATACCAGACTCCCTTTGAATAAGTATTTCTTTGGGCCCAGTTCAGTCTGCCTTGTTTCCATCAATTCTGTCTAATAATAATTAAGTTCATTTCATTTGGATTTATTTTTAAAAGAGAAAAAATATTTCTTTTGTATATTTTCTGAGTAAAAGAAAAACACATTTCTTCAACTTATAAAATAGAGATTTTAAAATATATTTTCAAGTTCAATAACTTTGTTTCCAAAAAAATAATTACCACAGAACTTCCATGTGACTTTGGTTGTGACTGTAAATTTCAGTCACTACATGGGATATAATTTAACTTCTTTCTTAAAATACTTGGTAGAGAAAGGAATTCTCAATATTACTGTTTTTCTATTTTATTTTGCCAGTGGTGGGAGCACAATAACAGCTATTGGAAAAAACTTGCATTCAGTTAGTGTCCTGAGGATGGGAATAAATGTACATGAAGCAAGAAGGAACTTTACAGTGGTAAGTGCTTTGAGAGATGGTTGTGCTTGAAACTCTGCATCCCTGCTTTTACCACTAGCTTTCTGGGTATATAGGACATTCGGGTTTTGCTTTTAATTTTGCTAGTTACCTTCCTTGCAACACAGATCCAACAGTATATTTTATAAAACAACTAAAATTATCTTGCCTCAGGCAAACATAAAATGCACACACACACATACACACTCTCATACAATGCTAGACACAAATGATGATTACCAACTTGAGACAGTGTTTTTAAAGATAGTTGATACAGATAGAAACTTCGTCATTCCTTGTTTTAGTTCAGGATGCTATAACAGAAATACTGTAGACTGGGTGGCTTAAACAACAAACATTGATTTCTCGCAGTTCTGGAAGTTGGGAAGTGTAAGATCAAGGTACCAGCAGATCCAGGTGTCTGGTGAGGGCATGGTCTCTGATTTGCAGAAGACCACCTTCGGATTATATCCTCACATGGCAGAAAGAGAAAGAGAAGCAAACTCTCTTGGGTCTCTTCTATTTTTTTTGTTAATATTTGAGAGAGAGAGGAGAGAAAGCAAGAGAGCACGCCTACACATAACCAGGGGGGTGGGGAGAAAGAGGGGCAGAGAGGGAAAGCAATCCCTGCTAAGTGGAGAGCCCAAGAGAGGCTCAGTTCCAGGACCCTGAGATCATGACCTGAGCCAAAGTCAGATGCTTAACTCACTGAGCCACCTAGGTGCCCCTTGAATCTCTTCTTATAAGGGCACTAACTCCATAAGCACTCAATTCTTATAACCTAATTACCTTCCTGAGGCCCCATCTCCAAATACCATCGTGCTGAGGATTAGGGTTACAACATGTGACTTTGGGAGGGGCACAAACATTCAGTCCATAGAATTCTTCTCTCCCTTTTTTTATTGTACCAAAGAACATTGCTCTTTTGCTTTAATCTTGTTGCAGCATCCTTGTTTTTCTAAATGGCAGCACACATGTGCTCTTACATCCCAGTGTTGTTATTGTTCTTCTTGTCCCTTTGTTAGCATGTTATCAAATAATGAGAAAGACCATTAGAAGACTGATGTCCTAGAGTGTATGTTGTTTGGTATTTCTCTACCTTCCCTTCTTTTATTTGCAAAGTTGATTAAAATTAAACGAATGCCTCCTTAAAGTGATTGACCTATCTTGTGGCCTAACAATTTATATAGATTACATTGAAATGGTAGTTTTAGTTTAGACTTTAGGAAGGTTGGAGTTATTTACAAGGATTTCATATTTTTGTTGATGTTTTTCTCTAATATAAAATACCATAATCTAGTTGGACTTTGCACTCAACTAAAAATGAAAGTTCTAAGTGCCCCCTCTCAAGCAGGGTCTCAATTGGGCAGGTGATAGATTGAATTACAGCACTTTCTTTTAGATTCTCCATCCAATATTTCTTGAAGACTAAGGCCACAGTGTTCTTTAATTACAAAAACCAATTTGGGGCTAAAAATGTCAAGCCAAATCACCAAACAATAAGGTCATCTCCAATGAGATTTTTCCTGACCTTCTCTATCAGCCACATTGCATCACCTCTAAAGAGTATTATTAGATTTTTATCATATTCCTGCGAGGTTGTACTCCAGGGAGTTACCGGATGAAGTAGAGAGCTTTAAAACCAATCCCCACACATGGCCACAAATAAAGTTAGAACACCACTGCTATTAGTTTAAAGAGTATCACTTCTCCACAACTAAACAGAACAATTTTTCATTAACAAAATAAGGGTACCCTTTTTGGGTGTTGGCGTGTGACTCTCTAGAAATCTGAGAAATTATTATTTACCTAATCATGCTGAGCCCAAGTTATTAAAATTATAGCTAAATTTCCTTCTCCCTCATAACCATTATGACATGTAGACACCTTTTGGCTTTATTCATTCATTTGTAATCAAACATTTCTTTAAAAACCTCCTAGATGTTAAACATAAGAGTTCCATAACCCAAGGAAGATTCAAACAGTGATAGAAGATAAAAATCTTACCTCTACGTATCTGGAAATGTAAACTTCTCTTGTTTTCACCACAAATGTATTATCACAATAGAAGAATATATTAGAATTAGGTGAGAATGAACAATTCAATTTGTTCCTTATAAAGAACTCTGTGTTTCTTGGTGCTTATAGAATTTGAAGCTGACCATGACCATAAACCCATTTATTATTTAACAAATAAAAACTCTTGGGGTGGCCGGGTGGCTCAGTGGGTTAAAGCCTCTGCCTTCAGCTCAGGTCATGATCCCAGGGTCCTGGGAGCAAGCCCCGCATCGGGCTCTCTGCTCAGCAGGGAGCTTGCATCCCTTCCTCTCTCTCTCTGCCTGCCTCTGTGCCTACTTGTGATCTCTGTCTGTCAAATAAATAAATAAATCTTTAACAAAAAGAAAAAACAAATAAAAACTCTTGGCCAGATCTGATTTAGATATACCGATCCAGCTATGATAACTTTTAAATCCAACAAACTCTAAATCTTTTAAAATAAAAAATACTAAAAGAACAAATAAAATAAAATAAAAATACATCATCTTAACAAAATTAATATTAATTAATTCACAATATGGCACAGAAGCCAGCAGTTTATTGTATAGTTTTCAAATTTTTTATTGTTAATAGAGAATTATTGTGTTGGCAGTAAAACTGTTCATTTCCACGTTTCAAGATGATAGTAAATAGCTTTTGACATTATAATATGAATTTGACATAAAACTAATACTTTGTTTCCATTGTGTCTGTATGTATCTGTTTTCTCTATTTGCTTATAACATGCATTTTAAAATGTAGAATAATTATTTTTAGAAGAAAATATCAAATACCCAATTTTGCTTGTGCTTTTTATGTATATCCTGAGTCCTTTTTCTATTGTGGGCATAACTAATTGTTTTATCTACAACTCTACTTGTCAAAGAAAAGGAAATCTAAGGATGTTGTTGCTTGTTTGTCTTTTCCTTGGGGGAAAAAATGCAACCATTTAACCTCAAATGTACCACTTTGTGTTGCTGGTTTAGTCTAAGCACAATTGAGAGGAAGCCACATTTTCCAAACTTCCATAAATCAGAATTCCAAAGGGGAAGATTTGAAGTGAAAGATAAAAGCACATGAAGTAATAATAGCAGAGCCTTTGTAAAATAGCATAAGAAAAGATCTGCCTATATAGAATATAGAGTGAGTAAGAAGTCATAGAGCACAAGGTTAAGGCAGTGAATTTAAGCCAATGGCCTAGGATTTATGTTCCCTACTCTGCCGTGCAGAGTTGTGTGACCTGACATTAGCTCAAAAAGCTGTTTCTTCATTTGTAAAATGTGGGGAATCATAGTACCTATCTCTTAGGACTGTTGTGAGGATGAAATGAGACCAGCCTATAAAGTATTTTGCACAGAACCTGGCATCAAAAATTGATAGCTTGAAACACATTAATAAGATGACCTGACTACATAGCTAATTATAATGTCATCAGTATGGTGCACAGTAGTTGGCAAAGTTCTTAACATGTGGTATCACACGTTGTGAGTAACATTTTAATCTTAATTCTTAATTGAGGACACTGAGTCTCCTTCTAAGGGCTTTAGATTCTCACAACTTATTTTCGAGGTATGGTGTGAATCAAGGACTTCTAACCACACAAAGTCCAGCTCTCACTCTGCCATTTCTGTTTCATAAACAAAGAGACAGTCCCCTCCAGGTGACTGACTGGCCTGTCATCTTAAGGAAAATAAAATTGATGGAGGAGGGAGAGCCATCTTCAATTAGATCAGAATAGCTTATTCCAGGCCAGTGAAGCCCTGTGTTCCTTTAAAGATTGTGTTGTTAGGATAATTTTGCATCTCTCATGTTACCAGAAATGTGTTCTTCAACATTAAGAAATTAAATGCTGATTTTTTTTCAAAATTACATATTTTTAATTGATTGTCTAAAACAGTGAAATGTGGAAGTTGCTATTGATGTTGTCAAGCTATCTTCTGTCTACAGTGGATAATTGTGTCTTACTATAGGCATGTCAACATCGCTCTAATTCAGAGATAATCTGCTGTACAACTCCTTCACTGCAACAGCTGAGTCTGCAGCTCCCTCTGAAAACCAAAGCCTTTTTCATGTTAGATGGGATCCATTCCAAATACTTTGATCTCATTTATGTACATAATCCTGTGTTTAAGCCTTTTGAAAAGCCAGTGATGATCTCAATAGGCAATGAAAATGTACTGGAAATTAAGGTAAGAAGTGCATAAAAATGCCCTCTTAAATTATCAACTTGAACTTAATTGACTTCATAGCTGTATGAATAGAATTGTTGTACTGGGTCATTATCTTTACTACATCAGCGAATATCTAAACTCTGTAAAACAAATCTTTTTGGCATAAGACTAAAAGTTAAGTATAATTATGGACTACTTTTTAATGAAGCATTAAAAAATTCTTTCTTGTCTGTGTATTAAAAAGTAGCAAAAGTGGGACACAATCTATTAAATAGCCTGCCTGTAATGCATTATTCTGCTGCTGTTATACATTTCCCTGGACACCTAAATGTGTTCATTATGAGATTAAAGGTAAGAACCTTGAAAGTAAATGCATGGGGCACCTGGGTGGCTCAGTGGGTTTAAGTCTCTGCCTTTGGCTCAGGTCCTGGTCTCTGGGTCCAGGGATAGAGCCCTGCATTGGGCTCTCTGCTCAGCGGGGGGCCTACTCCCCTCCTCCCCCCGCCTGCCTCTCTGCCTACTTGTGATCTCTCTCTCAAATAAATAAATAAAATCTGAAAGAAAGAAAGAAAGAAAGAAAGAAAGAAAGAAAGAAAGAAAATGCATCAGTTGTAGTTCTGTACTTCCTTGTAGTCCTTGGAATTTTGTATCTGGGTATGGTCATCTCTAAACTGATTTCTAAATGGAGCTGGATTTCCTCTACTGTAGGAATATAGTAGCCTCTAAATGTAATTTAATTGGAGAATAACAAATTATCTTTTCTAACCCAGCCTGTTGCAAACAGAGAACACTCAAATGCAGAGAGGTTAAGTGGTTTGACAAGTGATGGGACATGGCAAAACAAAGACTAGAATACAGCTGTCTTATGTCACTTCAGTCATTTTTATTTCAAGTAGTAATAAAACCCCAAAATCATCAAGACTTTATCAGTAGCCCCAGTCACTAGAAAGAGCAAAATACTTACCCTTCACTATGTTGTTTTAGACATTCAGAACTTTCCCCTGAAAGATAGCCTGAATGCAAATATGAACAAATAGAAAGTAATAGGATAATTCTTGTTTAGATATATGTTCCTGTAGATCATCTCCATCTAAGTAATAACGCATTTCTGCTAAAGTTTTTCTGCTTTTTCAACGAGATTTTATCTATAGCCAAATTCATGCACACGTTCATACTCATATAAGTTTACTCACCTCGAATTGTGTTTTGCACAATAATTAAGCAAGCCCAGCATGAAATTAAATGGAAGCCTGCTTCAGTGAACAGCATGTTTACCACAGCAAAGTTCTTTCATCTGCTTCTTTAATTAGTTTTAGGAAAGGAGAAAGAGCTTTTATCACTTCTTTTTTTTTTTTTTCAATAAAACTAATCTACTGTGACCTTTTGCTTTCAACAATTACTGTGTTTGCCATTTGAAAGATTCCATTTGGTTTTTCTTGATGAAAGCAAAGGTTTATTTGCAAATGTTTTTACGCCCAGATAAACTCTATTTTTCTCTTCCTCTATCTCTGATGGAAGGATTAGAAATAAATGGTCCTTTATCTACCCTTCCAAGCACAGTCTTATATAGAAGTGAAAACTTCTTTTTCTGTAAATTAGATACCAATTATTCAATGTCCTACAAAATTGTTGGACCTAAAAAAACATGATTTGACATCATCCTCAGCCTTTCAGTGCTCTTCCCAGCATGGCCCAAGGGAGTCTCTGGAAACAGACACAAAACACTTTCTTTTTTTCTCTGTGACTCTTTTCTCAAACAAGTGTATAATATCTGTCATGTCACAGAATGACAGTTTGGGGAGAAAAAGGTGATTTAGGGGGATTATTTTGGTATCATCATTCAATCTCCCATAGTCCATTTTCTTTATACATGAGGAAATCTAAGGTGTAAGAAAAGATTGTGTGACAGCTATTTAACCCTTTATCAGTTTCTAAACTTGATCACATTAAAACCTCTGCCTCACTTGGGACAGAAACAAAAGCAAACCTTATGAGAAAAGTCCTCTTCTAGGCATGCAGTGCACTGTTTTTATCAAAAGAAAAAATGCCATTTTATTTCACGTTGTGCTTGTCCAATTACTGTTCAAAACATGAGTGTGAAGTAGGTTTGTATTCCATCAGTGAAACCTATGGAGAGAATTATGTGTTTATTCTTTTTTTTTTTTTTTAATTTTATTTACTTATTTGACAGAGAGAGATCACAAGTAGGCAGAGAGTCAGGCAGAGAGAGAGGAGGAAGCAGGCTCCCCGCTGAGCAGAGAGCCTAATGCGGGACTCGATCCCAGGATCCTGAGATCATGACCTGAGCCGAAGGCAGCGGCTTAACCCACTGAGCCACCCAGGCGCCCCCGAGAATTATGTGTTTAGAGAGAAGTTGTTCCTTATTGCCAAGAGTTCATGGTCCTCAAGCAGCCATGCCTGCAGAAATTCCCTGGCTAAAAAGAGATTGTGATAGTCCCCAGCCCTAGTTGTGGGAATTGCCTCAGTCAGCAGTACACCATGACCAAGAGGGTCAGCCAAGTTTGGATCAATAAAAATGTAACAGAGACCAAGGATCAATTATCCCTCAGAATGAACCAGAAATCCCATCGATGTGGGAGGTAGTTTATGGCCACGATTTCAAGTTAGTCAGGACAAATTGTGGACAGTGGTCATCAAAAGTAGACACCTCCTTTGGAGTACACACCAGGACACAATGTTTATGTCAATAGCAGCTCACATTTTTTTGGAAGATTAGTCAACATAGTACTTTGATGTATATTATTTCATTTCAGACTCATATGGACCCATGTGGTTTAGAGGTCCAGTAATGATTATCCCCATTTACAGATAAGTAAACATAGGCTTAAAAAGCTTGGGTGATTTGTCTTACAGAGCAAATAGCAGGACTAGGACTCACACGTCTCTCGATTCCAAATCTCATCTTTACAGTAGATTTTCATATCAACTTTCATTTAATATATACCAAAATACCTTTCATAACAGAGAAAATTTTCTATCGTATGGTATATAATCTATACAATTCTTTAGGTGAGATAGCTCTAAATTCCTTAAGCAGAATTGATTTTTAGATATTTGTAAAGAAACCCTACCTTTTTCCCTAATTATCTTATTATGTGACATTTGTGCGTGAGCATATTTTGTGGAAGATAGAGAAGTACAGTATGTAATGCTGGAACAAAGACTACCTGACACTGATCTGGGGATTTATGTTATTTTGGAGCATATTGATGTATCTGGTCGTAGCAATGCTTCAGAGGTACAGTCTGGAAAAATGAGCTAAATCAGGAAAATGGGTGGGGGTGGGGGGTGCAGGAAGATCAGTAGTTTTACAGTGCCCCAGCTGGCAGTGAAGAAACCATTTTAATTTTCGTTCATGCAGCTTTTCCCAAATGACCAGGAAATTTTTGCAAATGCTTATTAATATCCTGTAGAACTCCATTTTGAAGGCTTCTGTGAAGGTTCTTTTGCCTAGTCTCTAAACAGAGGGACTCCTGTCCTCTGGAGGAAGTATAAATCTCCCCCTTCTGACCCTATCACCACCAACTCGCTGACTTTCTGTTTGCTGACCTCCCTGGACTGTTGCCTCTCTGGGTCCTCTACCAACCTGCACCTCATTGCTTTAGCTGGCTTTCCCAGACTCAATCTTATGGCCACCTGAATATCTGAAATCTTGTAAGATCCCTCCTGCTATTATGCTGTTTTCCAATTCTACCTACTGCCACCATCTACTGTGTTCTGTAACCAGCACAGACATGGGTCCCCAGGCCTGAATCCTGGATAGAAACACCGAGTCACACCTGGCCAGAGTTGGAGATGAAAGGAATAAGGGACATCCTAACATAACACATTAGGAGTAATTAGTTTTCACTTTAGAAAAGTATTTATTTTAACATTACAGTGAAAAGAAAAACCTCTTGTTCATCTTTATATTCTCAGTAACTAGAATAGTGTCTAACACAGAGTGGATGATAAGTAGATTTTGTATCAAATGAAATTTGATTTGCCTCATGACCTAGTCCCTTCTTGAACCTTAGTTCTCAATGCATAAAGCTGGAATGACAATAATACCTACCTCAGGGGGGCTGTCTTTACAAGATAAAATGAGATAATTATAATTCTAAATTGCTCTATTTGTGTTGGGGATTAAAGACCAGAAAGTTTTTCCTGTGCTGCTTTATTTAAAAGAGTATATTGCCATTTTAATGACTGGGGAACTGAGCCAATTTACATGTTCTATTTTAATAATAGCTAATATTAAAAAATAAAAAGTAAATTTAAAAAGTTCTAAACATATGCATTTTTCCCACAACTCCATAAAGATGTTTATTTTAAATGACAAAAAGTACCCTCTATCTGGGCGCCTGGGTGGCTCAGTGGATTAAAGCCCCCGCCTTCAGCTCAGGTCATGATCTCAGGGTCCTGGGATTGAGCCCCACATCGGGCTATCTGTTCAGTGGGGAGCCTGCCTCTCCCTCTCTCTCTGCCTGCCTCTCTGCCTACTTGTGATTTCTGTCAAATAAATAAATAAAATCTTTAAAAAAAAAAAAAAAGTACCCTCTATCTATTTTTACTTTTTTCTGATTCAGACCCCTCTGCATATCGTAGTAGATGGCCCGTATCCCTTTTGTGACATCTTGGGTGGTAAACTTTTAAAACAATTACACATACAAAGCTGATAGTAATTACTTGTATGTCACGATTTATATGTTCCCTACTAGACACAAATGAAAAGGGGTTCGGTGTTAGCGGAGTGGCCTGTTTTTGTTTTAGTGAAGCCTTTATGCACATCAAGGAGACCTGTGCCTAAAAGGAGGAGTATTGGAAGGCAAATGCAGTATGTTCATCCCTTCCCCCAGCCCTGGTTATCATCTAAGCAAGCAAGACACATTTTAGTCATTCCCTCATAAATCAAGCCCTGCCACTCTTTAATCTCTTTTCTTTGTCATTCCCTGAATTCCCTCCAATATGTGAGTGAGTGCCTTACCCCTCGTCAGACCTAACCAACAAGTTGTCATTTGGAGCCCCAAAGTGACCTGTTAGATTTATGTGTTTTTATGTTGAATTGCCGTGTGTGGCTGACCTGGTTCAATGGCATACACATACTGCCTCTAGAAATATCTAAAAAACAGAAGGATAGGGTTCGTCTCTTTGCATTTTTTTTTCTTAGACTCTGGATTCATGTTAGAAAGAAGTATTTTCTTTTAACTTCTTTTCCCAGAATGACTTCTGACCTACCAATCTACTGAAATCCGTGTAAGACAATGTACATAAAAGCAGTTTGCCAAGTACTAAAGATCACATAAAACACAGTAGCAGTACTGTTGTTATTACTGGCTGCTCTTTGTCCATAAGAAAAATAGTAATATGTTTTGATATACTCTCCTTTTAACTTTTAATAAACAACTGTATTCATTAAGTCTTGATATGAGAAGTTGTGCCTACATTTTCACTTCTTTCCCAAGGCTAATCATTGGTTTCTTCAACAAAATATTGGTATTTTTAAAATTCCTAATATTTACTTCATTAACTAAATATGTCTAGTTGCATTTTTTTTAAATCCTCATGTAACTAAGTGCTCAAAATAATGTAATCATGCTCTCAAATCCTAATGAGGGTTATATGGCATCTCACGGGAATTTCTGTAAAAATGAATTTACTTATATGTAAGATTCAGCTTCACAGGTAGGATGAAAAGAAACTGCCCAACTCAAACACAAAAGGAATACATTAACATAGATCAATTAGTTCAGAATCTCTGGAGATGGGCCCCAGATATCACTACTTTGTAAAGCTCTTTCAATGCGATTCTAAAAGTAAAACCAAGGTTCAGTGTCATTGCATGAGGCAGTGTTAGTGGAACAACTGAATCTCTAAGTTTTTCCTTTTTGCCAACCACTGATACCCCCTAAAGACATTAATAAGGTGGTTATGGTCAGTTAGTTTTTGATGTAGTGTTCAATGATTCATTCTTTACATAACTGAATATAATAAGAGAGACCATATACTGAATTGTCAGTTGTAAAAATAAAATGTTTAAGAAACTTCTTCTAGTTTAAAAAAAAAAAATAAGCTGATTATGCGTAAGAGGTCATTGGCTGGAAGGGTGTGGAACAAAAATTTCTCCTTTGCTCTGAAATCGGATTTGATAGAAGAGCTGTAAGGGCACTTGGCTGACTCAGTCTGTGGAGCATACAACTCTTGATCTCGGGGTTGTAAGTTCGAGCCCCATGTTGACTGTAGAGATTACTTGTAAATCTAAAAAAATAATAAAAAGCTATTTGCTTTGAATCCTAATTAGTGCCCCACAATGGCCATGCTCTCTTGTAACTACCCAAATTCCCACAAAAATAAGTATCATAAAATCATATGCCTTGGCAAACAATGTGGCCTATGTTTGCATTATATTTATGTTCTTTCACAATTGTTGGCATTCCTGAAAAACTGGGAAGTGTTAACAACCTCTTTTTTCCTTTCAGGGAAATGATATTGACCCTGAAGCCGTTAAAGGTGAAGTGTTAAAGGTTGGAAATAAGAGCTGTGAGACTATATACTCAGATTCTGAAGCCGTTTTATGCAAGGTCCCCAATGACCTGCTGAAGTTGAACAACGAGCTAAATATAGAGGTGGGATTCCTGCATTTCTCTCATGATGTAAATAAAGATGCCAGTGTAATTATGTCACTTGCAGGCTTAAAATAAATCATTAAAGCTCATTTGTGTGTTGGCTTTGGCTCATCAGCTCAGCCTCGATTCTTAGTTGTTATTTTAGAATTAGTGAGGTTTTGTTGCACTGTCTCCTTCCCAAGCTTCAGAGAGTAGATCTCAAAAGTCCTTCCTAACCACACTCCTTCTCCATCATCCCCCGCTTTTGCCAAAATTTATTGTAACTCTCAGGAGGGATAAGGGCACATCCCAGTGTACCCTCCCCACACTTCTTGGGAGGCCAGAGCCAACATACTACTGATCTCCACAGTGACCTCAAATGCATGAACAAAGTAAAATAAGACTTAAACTATTATATATTAACTTCTTTCATGTTGTACCATACAACTCATACATTTAAAGTCTACAGTTCAGTGGTTTTGAGTGGATTACCTTATTAATTTTTTAAATTATGGCAAAGTATATGTATCATAAAATTTGCCATGTTAGCTGTTTTTTAGTGTACAATTCCATGACATTAATTACATTCACAGTATTCTTCAGCCATCACCACTAATTCTCAAATTTTTTCATCACCCCAAAGAGGAACCTTGGAACCATTAAGCCATCCTGTCATATTCTCTCCTCTTCCCCAGCCCTGGGTAACCTCTAATCTATTTTCTGTCTTTATGAATTTGCCTATTCTAAATATTTCATATAAGTGGAATCATATAGTATTTGTCCTTGTGTGTCTGGCTTATTTTACTAAGCATGTTTTTAGGTTCATACATGTTCTAGTATGTGTCAGAACTTCATTATTTTTAAGGCTAAGTAATATTCCATCAGATGGATAGACCACATTTTGTTTATCCAAGAATGAGTTAATTTTAAAGGGTTCCTGAGGCCTTCTAAAAAGTTATAAAATGGAGGGGAGAGAGTAATGAAATAAAATACAAAAATATTATTAAAGCTGAATCATAAAATAATAAAAATATTATTTAAAGCTGAATCATGATATCAGAGTTTGAAGTTTTAAAGGGCCATAAATCCTAAAAATCAAACCATTTTAAAGCCAGAAGGATCCTCAAAGATTTCTTCTTTGTCTCAAAACTAGAATAAAAATATTTTGCAACTTTATTATTCCATGTGATTATTTACCTCTTGTAAAAAGTCTTCTCTGCTCCCTACCCAGCCCTTCAAGATAGAATGAATGTCCAGTGGTCTGCTTCTTACTGATTATTCATACTTCTAAGGTGCATTTCATATTGTATTATCACTTATTTATATATTTGTCTCCCTTTCTATAATTTAGTTCCTCAAGATCAAAAACTGGATTTTATTTATCTTTTCATCCCTAATACTTAGTTATAAGTACAAACAGCTATGTGTCATATAAGTACTTTAGGGATCAGTAGCCCTTAATTATTTGAACACTGAAACAGAATTAAGACTATCTTACTGCTCTGAAGGCAATTATGCCACTTCTAGAACATTAATAACCAGCTGGTACTTGGGGTCTAAGGAGAGTGATTCAACCTGTATAGTACATTTTGTATTTATCATGGCTAAATTCTTGTTTTTCTGTATTTGTCATTTTTAGTGGAAGCAAGCAGTTTCTTCAACCATCCTTGGAAAAGTAATTGTTCAACCAGATCAGAATTTCACAGGATTGATTGTTGGTGTTATCTCAATATCATTAATAGTCTTATTATTACTTGGGCTTTTCCTGTGGCTGAAAAGGAGAAAGCAAATTAAAGGTGCATTTTTTGTTGTTGTTACTATTTGCTTTAAAAAGTTACATAAACTAAACAGTCATTACAATTTAAAATTGCCATCAATTCATGTGTGTTGTCTTAAATGCAATCCACAAACCCATGAGTTCTGTCACTGGGTCAAGGTCTACTGGGACCCATGATAGCCAAGTCTTTAACGAGCTCTTTCTCTCTCTCTGTTTTAAGATCTGGGCAGTGAATTAGTTCGCTATGATGCAAGAGTACACACTCCTCATTTGGATAGGCTTGTAAGTGCCCGAAGTGTAAGCCCAACTACAGAAATGGTTTCAAATGAATCTGTAGACTACCGAGCTACTTTTCCAGAAGGTATATTTCAGTTTATCGTTCTAAGAAATACCTATACATATACCTCAGTGGGTTGTGGCATTGTTTTTTATTTTTGGTTTTGCCTTAATAAGTTTTTATAAAAATAAAAAAGAAGTATTTACATCTTCTTTGGCCTAAGAAGTACTTAATTTGACACAGAATTATAAGGCTCTTATTTTTAAATGGAATCATTTACATATTGCATTAGATCTTTAGAGTCTTTAAGTTTTCTTTTCACAAAAATTTTAATTTTAAAATCATTTTTGCAAAGGTAAGGTCTTCATCATCTGAATTCAATGCTAAGGAACTGTGAAGCACTCTTTAACAACCCAGGAATCTTTAAGATACAAACCTTATATTTATTTAAATATAAGTGGACACTGATACTTTTTTTTTTTAACCTGTTAATCCTCAAGCATTTAAATTCTACCTTTACTATCCCTTTAAAGGATTCTCAATGAGCTGTCAGTACACAGCCTTTTACCCACCAACATTCTAGGACTTGAATATATTCTGAGTCTTATTCAATAAAAACCTTCAGTTATGCCATTTAAAAAGGAGTGGTCAGCACCATCTGCTTTGCAAGACACTAGGCCTAATACTGGTCAGGTTAACCAGAGAATTTCACATTGTTTTACTTCAAATCTCCTGGTAAAAGCAAAATGTCTGTATTGTATCTGCTTCATTATCTTTAGAAGTTCCAGGACGTGAGTCAGGTACAAGCCCTTCCCTGGTTGAATATTTACCATTAGACAAATAAAATGAGTCACAGATGGTTGGAGATACTGGAAAACTAGAAATTGGTCATCAAAACAAGTACAAGAGCAATGAGGCACTTCATATTTTAACTTTTTCAACCTTCACTGCCTCTTAATTTTTGAAGCTTATATTAGTTCTATAGAGGTACATATAAATACTGTCTTTGCCCACATGTCTCCGTTTGCCTTTGAAAATCCATGCCCTTAACAACATGAACAAATCAAACCCAGTTTATAGCTTTGAAATTTAAATCTATTAGTATTTTGTTTGACACTTAATAGCTCTAATCTGAGATCATTACAATTCAAAAGTAATTCTTTTTAAAGCTAATTTAATCCTTCAACCTTGTTATTGAACAAACCTCTCTCAACATTGCTGAGAAGCTTGAGTTTCATTACCTTTCCTACACTGAACCTTCAATCATGGAAGCAGAGCCTGGTAAAGGAACCCAGGCACCCAGCTAGGCTTATTTCTTCCCTGGCCCATCCAACATTCCAGGTGCCCACCTGAGTTTCTGCATCCTTCCTGTAAGGATGTATCTGTCTTATCTCCAGTTAGTTACTATAATTATAAGTGGCCCCCAAAGCTTTTGTGGAACCACTGTTGAGATTTGCTGCTTTAGCCAAATTGACAATAACTAAGCTGTCCACTATGGAAAATACTAAAAATGCTTAAACGGGGTTAAGAATAGTCAGAGTAGGGGGAGCCTGGGTGGCTCAGTGGATTAAAAATAGAGTATCATCAACTTTCTTTTTATGCCCCACTCTCGGGTTCTGATTTTCCTGGCCATTTGCAAACAAGCTATATTATCTCTTAGTGCCAACAGGGACCCTTCCAAACCCTCTCGCCTCTTCCCATGTTTTATACTGATATATTTCAACACCCTGCCTGGTCCGTCTTCATATCAGTTGCAGAGATGATGCCGTCTCCTTGTTATGTTTGGATTCCCAGTGGAAAGAGCAATGCAGCTGGTGGCTTCTCTGCCCTCTTTCTCACTAAGAAATTTATCTTCACCCCATAATTTCTTATGAAAAAGCTTCATCTTATAGTAGAGAACCTTGCCTGAGGCTCTTCGAGAGTTTTGGTTGTAAAGATCAATGTAGAAAGAATGCTGATCCCTTTCCAAGTCCCTCAATTAAGCAGTAGGGATGGCACACTAACCCAATGCTAGGCTTCTCTGAATGGAGATCCCATTATATCTGCTGTCATCAACACGCAGGGCAGAATTTACCACTAATGCGAAAAGCCTTCAATTCCGAAAATTTAACCATTTATATATTTCTAATTTCACTATACTATACGTTTCCTTGGCCAGAAATCCATATAGAGGTTGAGCAATACTAATTAATTCCACTAATGAACACTATTCTCTCAAAAGCAAACTACTTTTGCTGCTTCCCAATCTTAAGAATATAGAATATTAAAAAATAAATCTCAAGCATGGCTTTTTGCTATATATTAAAAGATAAATGTCTAAGGAAATGAGAATAAGCAAGGTTTCAAAGTTAATGCTTAGTTTATTTAAAAGAAAATTTATAAACATTTTGTTCCAACTCTTGTATATGTAAGCCAGTACCTTTTCCCAAATTATCATTTTTATTAACCCAATTCTTTCGTAAAGCCTTTTTCTAGCCTCATTCAATGATAAAACTACCATTCCTTAAATTATTAAATCCAGACTTCATTATCAATTTAATTTGTTGCCCTGTTGTAGTCTCTACTGAGTTTTCGCTTTGTTTTTAATAACTTTGCTTTATCTTGCAGACCAGTTTCCTAACTCATCCCAGAATGGATCATGCAGACAAGTACAGTATCCTCTGACGGACCTGTCCCCTATGCTTACTAGTGGGGACTCTGATATATCCAGTCCATTATTGCAAAATACTGTCCACATTGACCTCAGTGCTCTAAATCCAGAACTGGTCCAGGCAGTCCAGCACGTAGTGATTGGGCCAAGTAGCCTGATTGTGCATTTCAATGAAGTCATAGGAAGAGGTAAGTATTTCCACTCAACTCTCTGTTAAATACAGTTTTCCAGTAAGCATTTTATCTTCTGCCTTTGCAGATTAGGAGCTTAGACAATGGTGAAAGCAGCTGACAAGGCAGTGATAACAAGTGCACTTGATTTCTGTTCTGCAGAAAGAGGGCTCTACAAATCATATCCATGGGGATTTGCCCCTGTGCAGGGAGCCAATTTGATAATCTCCTAAACATATGAAAAATAAATCACATCCTTTCCTCATCTTTTTCATAATGGCAACTATAGTTTCTTGGAAGGTGCAGTTTATGTCTATGAAAATCATTAAGTTCCAATATTTTTACTCATATCTTCCTCTAGTCTTTCTTTATGCTGAAGACAGTGACTAAATCTATCAAGTTCTGGTTTATAGCAGTTTGTACACTGCTGGACAACATCAAAAGATGGAATTTATAGCATTCCCCTGATCTGAAGCAACATATATCATCTCTACAATGCACTCCAATTTCTTTATACAAAGAGGATGAATATTTGTAATAAGCCAGCCAGAGCAGCAGTAACAGCTTGCATACACAGTGTTGGAGGAAATATTTAGCAGGAAAAGAAAGCAACCAGAAGCCAGGGAATGAACTGCGTTCTTCTTCTTTTTTTTTTTTTTTTTTCTAAAAAGCTTTGGCCGTTGATACTGAATGGCCTCTGATCTCTTTTATTTTGTATGTGCTGCAAAAGGTAGCAGGCATCTGCCAGCGTGGTGCAACAGAAGCTGATGGGATAGTCTGCCTTCAATGAACACACAGCTTTCCCATTTTCCTGTGATAGCATCCACACGTTCTTCTACAACAGATTCCAGATTTTAATCCTTAGCATGTTTCCTTTTCCAAATAGTAGTTGCACTGTTAACCTGTTTTACATCAGAGTAATATATAGTTCTATTACTAGCCTATAAATCCCAGAAATTGTGCCAGTTTTAGGTAATGTGGCCTCACCAATTATGTTCTAATTCTATACATTATAAAATTAGAATTTTTAATTTTCATCAGTAAAGGGGCTAAAATGTCAATTATTTCTCTTAGGAAGTAGTAACCATTAGTGATTCTGTAAATATTAAGTATTATTTCTATGTTTTTCCCAGTAGAAAATGAACCCTCAAGAGCATAGGTTTTATTTTATTCATCTTTACATTAAAAGGATAAGCTAATGCCTGACACTCACATACTAGGAACTCAGGGAATCTTGGCTGGATGGATGAACTAATTAATGAGTGACTTACACAGCTACCAGACGTTTGGCACCACTGGGGAAAATTACTACCACTAGATGAAAGGCTACCATTGGAAAGTGATGTGGCTAAAGCCAGAGAAAACTAGATGAAATGATTCAGACTGAATTTGCTTCATTTGGGCAGTTGGCTTTCAGTTTCTGCCAACCTGGATTACGTATTAACCGGTGACTAATGGGGGAAATCCGTATTCTATAATGCTAATCTTATTTCTAATGGTGACATTTTTATTTCAGTTTAGTTTACTGGAATAGAGGGAGCTTCTTTTATTGCATTTCTTCATGGGATAAAACTTTATTTTCACTTTTAAAAGATATTATTTGATCCTTAAAAATAATGAATTTCTTTTTTTTTTTTAAAGACTTATTTATTTAATTTAGAGAAAGAGCATGCAAGTGTGCACAGTGGGGAGGGTCAGAGAGAGAGAGAGAATCGTAAACAAATTCTGCGGTCAGCAAGAGCCCAATGCGCGGCTCAGTCTCATGACCCTGAGATTATGACCTGAGCTGAAACCAGGAGTCGGGATGCATAACCAGCTTAGCCACCCAGCTGCCCCCAAATAATAAATTTATTTTATAAGGCAGATGTTGCTCTTGTGTTCAGTGTCCACTGTGGTTGAATATTTTGCTGTATTAGCCTTTAGTAACAGTTATATCACCTAAATTTTTTTACCATGTACTAAATAAGCATATTATTTATATCTTAGGGTGAAATACCTTACATCTACATATTTTATAAACATACACAGTGGTACTATTAATCAAAAATATAAGAAACAATGTATTTTTTTGCCATGTAGGAAAAAGAAGGAAATAAAAACCATAAAGGGCTTTTCAAGTGATAATTGCCTAATTAAAAGTAATGTAATACTGGGTGCCTGGGTGGCTCAGTGGGTTAAGCCTCTGCCTTCTGCTCAGGTCATGATCTCAGGGTCCTGGGATCGAGTCCTGCATCGGGCTCTCTACTCACCACAGAGCCTGCTTTCCTTTCTCTCTCTCTCTCTCTGCCTGCCTCTCTACCTACTTGTGAGGTCTCTCTGTCAAATAAATTAAAAAATCTTTTTTAAAAAAATAAAAAAGGGGCGCCTGGGTGGCTCAGTGGGTTAAGCCGCTGCCTTCGGCTCAGGTCATGATCTCAGGGTTCTGGGATCGAGTCCCGCATCGGGCTCTCTGCTCGGCAGGGAGCCTGCTTCCTCCTCTCTCTCTCTGCCTACTTGTGATCTCTCTCTGTCAAATAAATAAATAAAATCTTTAAAAAAAAAATAAAAAAAATAAAAAATAAAAAAAAAAATAAAAAATAAATGTAATGTAACACTAACGAAACAAAATTCCCTTTCATGTAGGACATTTTGGGTGTGTATACCACGGGACTTTGTTGGACAATGATGACAAGAAAATTCACTGTGCTGTGAAATCCTTGAATCGTAAGTGATACTTAATTTAACAATGGAGTACACTTTCATGGTTTACTAACTATTAAGTAGTTCATAATAAAATATTAATTTATACTTTCTCTTGTGGAAAAATCAGCTACTGCTGGAATTAGGAGTCTAATCCTGAAAATTTGGTTCGTCTAAATTCTTATTGAAATATTCCCTCAGAAATTATTTCTCAGAGCCCTCATAAATAAGAGTTTGGTGAAATGATGTTCTTGGATGAACTGAGTGTCATTTAACTGTGTTTGGCTTATAATATTTGTTTTGCAAGTGACATTTATGGAAACTATTGGAGCCATGTTGGCACATCCTGCAGTAATGACTCATTTTACCGAAAAGAATTACTATAATTATTTTTTTACCACAACTTTCATTAAAAAGACTTAAAAATGAAAAAAGACAAACAGGAGAAAAATATGTAGGCAGAAACTGAGAAATCGTAAGTGTGGCAATATCTCATTAATCTGCCTTTTGGGGGAATAAGGTATTCTACATATACAATATACATATTTTACCTCTTTTAATGCTAGAATATTTTTTTAATTTTAGATGTTATTGAGAAAATCTTCATTAAATGGAATGTATACTCTGTTTAAGAAACAGGGAATGCCTCCAGATATTAATGCATATTAAGATGATTGATGACCTGGAGCCATAATTAAGGCATAAATCTTGTACAACTCCATGTACTCATCCTACTAGAATTTTCCTGGCTCCACCTTTGCTGGCAGGTCTCACACATCAAGTCAGTGTTTGCTTTTTCTATGTATATTGATAAATTTCTGCTTACAATTTGCAGTAGCCTGAAAAGTGTTAACCAGCTATAGTACAAATTTTTATCAGAATTAATAAGCTGTTGGTGCACAAGTGAAAGGTTTTCTTCCAAACTGTTATTGACAGAAGTTTTCCAACCTTTTTTACATAAGTCCCTATGCTGAACAGTGTTCTATATGGTTGATTTTGTTGGAAGTCTGACCACAACGTAATTAAAGGGACAGTTTATATGAAACCTAACTATAAACTGTAAAGGATTATCAGCAAATCTGCCTCACAAAATGGTACCAGTGCTCATTGTACTCAGAACAATTCTAACAGCAAGAAATCCCTGTCTGTCCCTGGTGTGTGTTCAGCTCTCTCCCATCCACATAATCTCTCTTCCAAATACCTGAGGACTTCCAGGTCTCAGAATGCATTTCTTTGTTTAAAAAAAAAAAGTATATATATATATATATATATATATATATATATATATATATATATAAAATCACTGACATTCGTACTAGTCAGATTAATAAATTAAAGGTCATTAACCTTTCATCAATGCTGACTAGTGGATAAGGTCCTCAGGATCTCTCTATCTGGACATGATTAGAAACTGTTATACCAGAAAAGTCTATTTAGATACTGTATGACAATTGGTCTTCAAACCCCACTATTCCAGGGACCAGAAAACTATGGTCCAGTGACTGTTTCATAGATAATTGTCTGTGGCTGCTTTTGCATTACACTGGAAGAGTTGAGTATTTGCGACAGAGGCCATATGGCCCACAAAGCCCAAAAATATTTACTCTCTGGCTTTTTATAGAAGTTTGCAGACTCTTGCCCTAGACAGCCACAGCAGAAATGGACTGGCCTACTTCCCTCTTCTTTTTCTGTATGAGACAAACTAACTGCTAGAGTTTGGGGGTCACTTGAAGACACATTACAGGGTGACATCTTTTACTCAAATGTATTATAAAAAAACACCCTGAGGATGGGGTGTCAGGACAAGATTCATCCATGTGGTTTTACTTTCTGTAACTCTACCTATCTGAACTTGACGAAGTATTTATTGGTCCATAATGAAGTTAATGTCTCCACTGCTGGATTTCTCAGGAATCACTGACATAGGCGAAGTTTCCCAATTTCTGACTGAGGGAATCATCATGAAAGACTTTAGTCATCCAAATGTTCTTTCACTCTTGGGAATCTGCCTTCGAAGTGAGGGGTCTCCACTGGTGGTCCTACCATACATGAAACATGGAGATCTTCGAAATTTCATTAGAAATGAAACTCATGTAAGTATATTACCAAGCTTAGTAAATGGTAAACTACCTGTCAGCCAGCCAGTCTTCCAAAATGTTCTTGTTTTGAACCTTTTTAAAAGCATTTAGTTAAAGAAACACATGTAAATTTTTTCTACCATTCAGATATATAGGGCCTGATTTAATTTAGTTGTACCTCAAGATCCCCTATCCTGGTGGAAAGATAGTGGTACCTAGAAGGGTTTCCCAGGGACAGTGATTCTTACCTGTCCTGCAAGCTGCCTTGATCTACCATCCCTCTGGTAGGTATATTTAATCATTTTTGAGTCCCTACCATGTGCCAGAAACAGCAAAGCACAGAGGCAGAATGAGCTTCAACCCACATGGAGTTTTAACTCCAGAAGGCAAAACAATGAAGAATTAATTACAAATGAGTCCCTTAGTATTCTTCAAACTTCCCACCCACTCTCCTAACTCAGGACCTGTGCATTTGCTGTTCCATCTGCCTGGAACACTTTCTGCCACATAGCCACATATGCCACTTCTCATCAGCTTCAGCTTTTTGCCCTAATGTCATCTGTTCCATTTCTTAAATTCCTCATGTGAGTAAAATCATAGGGTACTTATCTTTCTCTGACTTCTTTCACTTAGCATAATATATTCTAATTCCATCCACATGGAGATCTGCATAATGCAAATGGCAAATTTCATTCTTTTTAATGGCTGAGTAATATTCTAGTGTGTGTGTGTGTGTGTGTGTGTGTGTGTGTAAAAGAATATTTAGGCTCTTTCCTTTATTTGGCTGTTGTTGATAATGCTGTTGTAAACATCAGATGCATGTACCCCTTCAAATCAGTATTTTTTGTACCTTAGATACTTATACCCAGTAAATAATAAATAAATTTTGGATAAATACCTAGTATTGCAGTCACTGGGTCATAGGATAGTTCTACTTTTAACTTTTTGAGGAACCTCCATACTGTTTCCCGGAGTGGCTGCACCAGTTTGCATTCCCACCCACAGTGTAAGTGGGTTCCTTTTTTATCCGCATCCTCACCAACATCTGTTGTTTACAGTGTTGTTAATTTTACCTGTTCCAACAGGTGTAAGGTGGGATCTCATTGTAGCTTTGATTTGTATTTCCCTGATGATGAGTGATGTTGAGCATGTTTTCATATGCCTTTTAGCCATATGTATGTCTTCTCTGCAAAAATGTCTGCTAATGTCTTCTGCCCATTTCTTAACTGGATTATTTATGTGGGGATGTTGAGTTTGGTTAAGTTCTTTATAGATTTTGGATACCAGTCCTTAATCCAATATGTCACTTGCAAATATCTTCTACCATTCCATTGGTTGCCTCTTAGTTTTGTTGATTGTTTCCTTTGCTGTATAGTAGCTTTTTATCTTGATGAAGTTCGAATAGTTCATTTTTCTTTTGTTTCTGTTACTTCCTGAGACATATCAGTAAAAAGTTGCTGTGCCAAAGTCAAAGAGCTCGCTGCCTATGTTCTCCTCTAGGATTTTGATGGTTTCCTATTTCACATTTAGGTATTCTATCCATTTTGAGTTTATTTTTGTGTATAGTATAAGAAAGTGATTCAGGGGCACCTGGATGGTTCAGGTCATGATCGCAGGGGCCTGGGATTGCGCCCCGCATCTAGCTCCGTGCTCAGTGGGAAACCTGCTTCTCCCTCGCCCACTCGCCCTGCTTGCGTTCCTTCTCTCGCTGTGTCTCTCTGTTAAATAAATAAAACCTAAAAAAAAAAAGAAAGAAAGAAAGTGGTCTGGTTTCATCCTTCTGCATGTGGCTGTCCGGTTTTCCTAACACCATTTGTTGAAGAGACTGTCTTTTTTCCAATGGGTATTCTTTTCTGCTTTGTCACAGATTGGTTGACCATATAGCTGTGGGTCCATTTCTGAGTTTTATATTCGGTTCCATTGATCTATGTGTCTGTTTTTGTGCCAGTACCATGCTATCTTAATCACTATAGCTTTGTAATAGAGCTTGAAGTCCAGAATCATGATGCCTCCAGCTTTGCTTTTCTTTTTCAAAATTGCTTTGGCTATTCGGGGTCTTTTGTGGTTCCAAACAAATTTTAGGTTAACCATGTATCTCTAATGCTCTGACTTCTGGTTCCTTGCTGACTTTGGAGGGTTTGCTCTTCCAGGAACTAGCAAATTGCTGAAAATAGTAAACAACTTAACTTCCTTCTTTCAGAAGCAAACCAACCAATCCAGAGCCCATACCCCAATCACCTCCTTTAAAGAACTCTCACATTCTGAGACACTATCCACCTGTTGTAATCACTTCAGGGCCAGGTACCAGACAACTGCAGATAATCCCTACAACCCAGAACCTGCTGAAATTATTCAAACTACCCAGTCCTAAATCTGCTTACCCACCCTCAGAAACCACAAAACTACCTCTTGCCTGTGTTTTCCCCTTGCTCCCTCTGCTTCCTAGACAAACCCTGGTGCTTTCTTCCGTGGCCTTGCTTGGCATGGCTTGCCCCCTTCCTTTGGGAATTGTGAGTAATTAGCTATCTTTTCAATGGCAGTGGTCTTCCATCTATTGGCCCCACCATACCAGAATAACTTTAAAGCACTTCGTTTCCCCATCTGAAAATGGGGAAATGTGTCCATCCTACAGAAGTATATAAGGATTAGCCAAAATTCACAAAAGCATCTAGCCTGGTGCTTTGCAAATAATAAATATCTAATAAACGATTGCTGCCCTCAACAAGGCACAAGTTACTGTTGAAACAAAATAATTCTTATAAACATTTCAGAATTCTGAGATCATAGCTAGATCATCAGATACTTGGCTAAATGTGTTTTCTATTCCCTTTGATTGCAGAACCCAACTGTAAAAGATCTTATTGGCTTTGGTCTTCAAGTAGCCAAAGGCATGAAATATCTTGCAAGCAAAAAGTTTGTCCACAGAGACTTGGCTGCAAGAAACTGTATGTAAGTATAAGAATCTCTGGCCCACAGTCCAAATTAAGTGACAAAGAGGAATCTGTTTCCCACTGTGGAAGACTAGTGAGGATGTTTTCAGTTCTTATGCAAAAGTCCTTTATATCCGTTACAGTTTTAAATCTGATATGTAAGCACTGGGGAGGTAGGCGGGGCTTTCAGGCTTTATCAAATGGAGAATTGAAAAGGAGTTCTCCAGAGGGGGTCTTAAACAGCTGTTCTGTGCTTTTGCTTTACTTTTCCCTTCCCACCAGTAGCCCCCAATGTTGTGGTTTCACACTGCATTAGTGTTTGGGAGGGAGAATTTGATCTTCAGCATTTTACAGTGAAAAGGAGAGGGCTGGTAACACAAATACCAACATATTGCAACTTCCTAAGACTGGATTTGAAGCCAGCCTGCAGAAGCCATACCAAAAATGGTATTTGGGAATGAATATACAAAGAGCTTTATTTGTGTCTGGCGGCCTGGGCTGTATAACTCAACAATCAACAGTTTGTAATGGATTCAGTGCTTTCCTCACATAGCACTGATTCATGACTTATGGTATGTGTGAATGAGAGAGCTGTGCTATTAATTTCCTACCTTGGTTTTGGTCAATGTAACTACATAAAAGCCAGCTTAAACAAAGGATACATAGCCTCAGATAGCGGAAATTGGTTTTTGTTGAGCCTTGCTGTTTTTGTTAGAGGATTTACTACGTATCCTATTTCTCTGTTACACAGTGGTGGGATATATGAGTTTTATGTAATAACCTAGCCCATCTGAGAAAGAAAAAGTAGAGTAAAAGTCCTTTGTCATATCTCTCCCATAGAAGCTGAGAATTACTAGTAAAATAACAAGCAGAGATCTGCAATTGCTAGGAGGAGTCAGTTAGCATACTTGATTTAGCAACAAGGAAAGCTAGGAGGGGGGGACCAACTTTATTACCATTAAAGCAAAAGGGATTTTCTTATACCACATCATTCATTGATCTCTTTCCTTGACCTGTTGAATTTGTAATAAAAATGGTGAGCATTTTCATTCAAGAATTCCGTTGTAATTTAGTGTTAATTGCTCTGCAAAAGTTATGGATTTCAGATATGAAGTTATTGTTCTGACCTGTAGATATTCAGCATCACTGTAAATTATCCTGTTTCAGCGACCAGTAATAATTTTTGTCCTTTCCATAGGCTGGATGAAAAATTCACTGTCAAGGTTGCTGATTTTGGTCTTGCCAGAGACATGTATGATAAAGAATACTATAGCGTACACAACAAAACAGGTGCCAAGCTGCCTGTGAAGTGGATGGCTTTAGAAAGTCTGCAAACTCAGAAGTTTACCACCAAGTCAGATGTGGTAATGTACTGATCATCCCTGGCCTTCTCCTCTTTTACTATCATACCCAACATTCTTAGTAGTTTTATGGGTATTTTATTTTTTCACAAAAGGAAACCTTTTGTTTCAGTTTCTTCATAAGTATAAATCACCTTGATCGTCTAACCCATAGTCTGTTTTCATAAATCCATTCGTTTACCAAAAAACATTTGTCTAGCAGCACACCATGCTAGGTCCTTAGGAAGCCCAGAGCTGAACGAGGCCTGAAGTCTGTCCTCCAGGAACTTTGACTCAGCAGCGAAGAGAAGGCATGTCCGTCAATAACTGTCACACAAAGTAGACTTGGGATTAGTGCAGCCACTCATCGCTCAGAAGCAGCTAAAATGCACCTCGAGAAATCTGAAAACCATACCTGAGACAAGCCTAGCAGTGAGGGCATTATTCCTGCACCCAGCTAGAATTGTGCCCTTCTTGGTGCCTGGCTGGCTCAGGGTCAGGTGGTGAGTTCAGGCCTCATGTTGGGCGGGCAGTCTACTTTAAAAAAAAGAGAGATCTAGAAACATGCCCTTTTTTATCTACAAAGATCATCCTCGCATAGAACAAGCTTCAAAAGGCATGCACTGAGTCCTGAGGGTGGGAGAGATTCTGGTGGGCAGCCAGATTCCTTCCTTCCCTTCCAGCTCATAGAGGAGGTGGTGCTTGGTATAGGCCTTAAAGGAGGACAGAATGGGCGGTGAAATGAATACTAATCCCGGGGAGGCCAAGGGGCAGGAAAGTATATGCATTTTTAAAGTTCTAAGGAAACAGTAAACAGTGGGTGATTTGACAAAAATAGAAGGCACAGGGGGAAGTTCTAAGGATAAACTGGGAAAAATATATTCATACTAGATCATGGTTCTTGGAAAGCAAACTAGGGAGTCTGGAATTTCTTCTCTGGCCATGTGGAAACATTAAAGTGTAATCAGACAATACTGTAGTCTTTCTTTATTCTGTAAGGTGTTCTGAGAGGAGTAGATGCAGGCAGATGAAATTTCAAAAAGAACTTGAAATAATACAGAAAATGTAGAACAGAAAAGAGATGGAAGGAAAAGCATCTCAGAGGTAATAACAACAATATATAGCAAGAAATTGGTAAAAGTCAAAAATTAGCAAAGTTATATGCTAATGCAATAATACATATGTGAAGCAAAGGAGTAAAAGCTGGATGAGGGGGGGGAAAATACCAGTTGAGGCTTGAACATACTGAGTCTGACTTGAGAGTGAGATATCCAAGCAGAAATGTCCATTAGGCATTTGGAAATGTGGCTCTGCAGCTTGTACAGCCTAATTAGTTATCTTATTCAACTCGGGCTGCCATAACAAAACACCACAGACTGGGTGGCTTAAACAATAGACATTTATTTCTCACAGTTCTGGAGGCTGCAATGTGAGATCACGGTGCCAGCATGGTCAGGTTCTGGCGAGAGTCCGCTTCCTGGCTTGCGCTGTGTCCTCATGCAGGAGAAAGAGCAAGAGTAAGCTTCCAGTATCTCCTCTCATGAGGGCAACAATGCCATCTGGAGGGTTCCACCTTCATCTAAATTAATTATCTCCCAGAGGCCCCACCTCCTAATACCATCACTCACTCTGGGAATTAGAGTTTCAATATATCAATGGGAGTAGAGGGTCCACAGTTCATTCCATAGCAGAGGTCATGGGTGGAACTAGACTTTTTAGCGTCCAAAAACAATTACTCAGGAGAACTTATGCATAGGAAATGAAGGAGAAAAGCAGAGAGGTAGGAGACCTAGAAGAGGCTGTCATGAGAGCCAGAGGAAGAGAAAGTTTCAGGAAGAAATGGGGTATTCTCATCAGGATCCAGTGCTACTTAGTACACAAAAACAGCCTTGAAAACTGAGTGATTTGAATGATTTGGAGTTCTAGAGTGGGTTGAGGAGCCTAGGTGTTGAGTGGGATGGAGAGTATTCTTACTCTATTTGCTCGTAGTAAGTCAAGAGGACTGTGATGTGTAGAGGTAGAGAAATATGAATTTTTAGTCCTTGAAGATAAGAATTGAAAAGGGAAAAATGTAAGCTGGCAGCATCAGCAAACAAGGTAGGCAAAAAAATAATAATAATGGAGAGCATAGACTTCAGAAGAGAAAGGGCTGGCAGCTGTTGAGAGGTGACAGGGGACAGAGATCTGAGTGTGGCATTGGGAAGCAAGAAGTCATCTACCCTCCTCCCAGTGAGTCAGCAGGTTTCAAAGACACTGTGGTCTTCGAGTGAAAGCAGAGTTTCAGTTCCTGAGGAAGTGGGGAAGACATTAAAGACTAAGTTGAGTGACTGGGAGTTGTTTTTAATAAATGTGTTACAGGACATGGTGGAGGGATGGGACTTGGAGTGGATACGATTGATGAGAGAATATAATAGTACATGCTAGAGTGTAATACCTGGGATTTTGATCCTGAAAGATTCCGAAAGAGATCAAAGAAATGAGTGCTAAAGAGGTAGGCTCAGAACATGTTAGTGATGGTGGCAGGTGAAGGTATAAGGTAGGGGGAATTAACCTGTCCTCAAAGAGTATACGTTCCATCCGGACTGTTTGTCTGCTATTAAGAATCAGACCGACCCTTACAACTCAATAAGACAAAATAACTCAAATTTTTTAAATAGACAAAAGATTCGAATAGACCTTTTATCAAAGAGATATATGAATAGCTAGCAATAAGCACATGGAAACATGTGCCTACACAAAGACTTGAACATGAATGTTCATAATAGTAGTATTCATAATAAAAAAAAAAAGAAGAAGCAGCAATCCTAATGTCCATCAGCTGGTGAATGGGTAAGTAAAACATGTCATTTCTATACAATGGAATAATACCATTCAGCACTATAAGAGAACTAATGCCTGCTACAACATGGATAAACCTCAAAGCTATTAGGTCCAGCAAAAGAAGACAGACTCAAAAGTTTGTATATTGAATGATTCAATTTATATGAAATTTCTAGAAAGAGGCAAATCTAGAGAGACAAAAAATATAGATCAAGGGTTGCCTGGGACTGAGGGCAAGAGCAAACAAAGATTGACTAAAAACATGCATGGGGAACTTTCTGAGATATTGGAATTGATCTAAAAACTGAATCGTGGGGCCCTCTTGGTGACTCAGTCGGGTAAGCAGCCAAATCTTGATTTTTGGCTCAGGTAATGATCTCAGGGTCATGAGATCCAGCCTGGCCTCAGACTCCATGCTCAGCGGGGAACCTGCTTGAAGTTCTCTCTCTCACTCTCTCTCTCTCTCTCTCAAATAAATAAATCTTTTAGGGTGCCTGGGTGGTTCTGTCAGTTAAGCAGCTGCCTTCAGCTCAGGTCATGATCCCAGGGTCCTGGGATCAAATCTCGCATCGGGCTCCCTGCTCAGCAGGAAGCCTGCTTCTCTCCCTGCCTGTTGCTACCCCTGCTTGTTCTCTATCTCTCCATCAAATAAATAAATAAAATCTTTTTTAAAATATTTTTAAAAAACTGAATTGTGACAATTGCCGCACAGATAAGTACACTACACATCATTGACCCACACTAAAAAATGGCAAGTTTTATAATACATAAATTACATCTCAGCAAAACTTTTAAAACAAAACAAAAAAAGAATCTGATGAAATCTTAAATGTTTAAGGCAAGAGTTGCGATTCTGAGCTTTTAGACAAACCCACACACACATTACTACCTCCACACACGTACACACAACAGAGGCCAGCACTTCTCAGACAGCAACTGTCACTCTGATACCTGACTGGAAATTTATGGAGGCTTCTATAGATACAAAGTGCTATGTCTCTTTCCCTCTCATTGAAAGATGTTGTATTGTACTACATAAAGGGGGAACAAGAGTAATCCACGTGCAGTGCTGCTTTGGCAAATGGTTATTGACTGCATGGACAAATTTGCATTAGCTTTAATTTCCAAGATAGCACAATCTTTTGAATGTTGACACGGAACATTTTCAAAAGCATGTGATAAGCTTGTACGTGGAGAGCTTCCTATAAGCAAAAACTTGCCTGCTATGGAAGGGTCCACTTTCTCACAAATGCCCAAATGGAGTTCAGCTAAAATCTGAAATTCTCTTGAAGCCCATTCAAACCAGGTAGAAGTGTCACTCTGCAGTTTCTCATACCCATTCTTGTACAGTGTGCAGCCATCAGCGTCAGTATTGACTTCTCAGTTGTTCAATCAGCAAGCTCTTTCACCCCATGTCAGCACTTAACAGTGTCAAACTCTTCCTTCCCAAAATGTCCTCCTCCTCTGGTTTCTGGGACACTGTACCATCTGGTTTCCCTTTTGCTTCTGGGTTATGTTTTCTTCAGATTTGATGGTTTCTCTTCTTTCTCTCACATCCTACATGCAACTGTCACTCGGGAATTTCCTTGGGTGGAGAGAGGTCTTTATGTATCAACCTCCTTCAACATTTCAACCATTCTATAATTGCCTTTGAATCTCTCTTCCTGGATTGTTTCCATCAGCATCACAAAGTTACCATGTTCAAAGTCCAGTTCTTTCCTGCCAACTATCAGTTCTTCACTTCTTTATTTCTATTAATGGCATCCTCATTATGCAGTGTACCAACTCTACTTTTTAATGCATGGTCCATCAAGTTCTGAAGAATGCCTACAATTGTGTGAACATCACCACCACAGCCAAGATATAGAACTGTTCCATCAGTGCCCTTTGTAGTCAACCCCTAGCCTATCCCTAGGGCCTAGAAAGCACTGGTCTATTTCGTGTCTCTACAGTTTTACCTTTCCTAGGTGTCCTATAAATGGAGTCATATAGTAGATAGCCTTTGAGTCTGTCTCCTTTCACTTAGCATAATGCATGTGAGTTATCCATGTTGTATCAGTAGTATCAGTGTGTCTAGATGTTCTCCCTTTTTTTTTAATTGTGTCAAAGAACAGAAGAGGAAATTGACCATCTCAACTATTTTTAAGTGTATGGTGCTATAGTGTTAACTAGATACATGTTGTTGTACAACCGATCTGTACAGCTTCTTCATCTTGAAAAACTGAAACTCTATACCCATTGAATAACTCCCCTTTCCCCACTCCTGACAGCCTATGTGTTTCTAAGAGGTTGACTACCTTAGATACCTCATACAAGTGGAGTCATGTGGTATTTGTTTTTTTGAGACTGGTTTATTTCATTTAGCATAATGTTCTCAAGATCCACTGATGTAGCATCTGACAGGATTTTTTTTTTTTTTAGGATTTTTTTTAAGCTAAAGAATATTAGATTATATGTATATACCACATATTCTCTATTCATCTGTTTATAGGCATTAGGGTTGCCTCCATCTCTGGGCTATGGTAAATAATGTAGCTATGAACATGCGTGTGAAAATATCTCAAGATGCTGATTTCATTTCCTTTGAATATGTACCCAGAAGTAGGATTGCTGGATCATATGGTAGTGTTTTTTTCAGTCATTTCTATTTTTAATTTTTTGAGGAATCTCCATACTGTTTTTCACAACAGAGTAAGTCTTTCCTTTTTACTTCTGAGTGGTATTCCATTGTACAGATATTCCACATTTTGTTTATCCCTTCACCAGTTTGAAGGACATTTGCGTTCTTTCCAGTTTTAAGCAGTTCTTATACATAGTTACTATTGCTAAACATTTGCTTAAAGGTTTTGTGTATGAAGGTTTATTTCTTTTGGGTAAAGTAGGATTACCAGGTTGTAAGGTAAGTGTGTATTTAACTTTATAAGAAACTGTCTACTGTTTTCCACAGTACCTATATCATTTTATATTCCTAACAGTAATATGTAAGAGTTGTAGTTGTTCAGCGTCCTCACCTGCACTTGGCATTGTCAGTTTGGGAGTTTTAGCCATTCTAGTAGGCTGTAGTGGTGTCTCATTTTCTTTTCAATTCATATTTCCCAAATGACTAATAACATTATGCATCTTTTTTTGTGCTAGTTTACCATCCTTCTGTCTCCTTTAGTGAAGTGTGTGCTCAAGTCCTTTCCCCACTTTTTTTAAGTATTTGATTTTTTTCCCAGTTTATTTCTTTATTATCGAGTTGTTAAGAGTTCCTTATATATTTTGGATTACAGGCACTTGTTATCAGATACATGTTTTTGCAAATATATTTTTCTAGTCTGTGCCTTGCCTTTTCATTTTTTTACTGGTATCTTTCAAAGAGCAGAAGTTTTAAATTTTATTGAAAATGTTATCAGTTTACCATTTGATAAAATTTTATGAATTTATCCATTTTTTAATCAGTTGTGGGTTTTTTACAAAATGTGTTCTATCTCAGTTTACCCAATCTTTAGTCCTCAAAGCTGGCTGTCTCCATTCCTTGCACACTCAGCTGTGTCACTTTCTATCACTTTTTATGACTTTGTTTCTCATGCCTAATAACTTCTTCGATCTTCACCTTTGATAAAGTTAAGCAGAGATTCTTCAGACAAGCCCACTGCTAGTGCTCAGATATTCAGAAGGGCTGGTCCATCCACACAGTAAACATGAATGGCAGAGCTCTCCTGTTTAGAAACGAAAACTGACTTCTTTCCATCATTCCTAATGCACAGTGCACTTACCTCTCCCTCTCTTTCTCCCTCCCCTTCTCCCTTTCCCCTTCTTTGTTTCTCCTTCTTTCTCTCCCTTCCTCACCCCCAGCCTCTCTCTCTTCTAGGTCAGCCTCATTCTCTTCCTTCACTACCTTGTCAGTCCCAAGCTATTGTAGGCAGTACTGTGCTTTCCCTGCAAGCTGCCTCTCTCTTTCACCACTCCTATCCCCTGACTCTTCCAACCCTCCTCTGATTCCCAGACAGTGCCCAATCCTGTAATTCCTCAGAAATTTACCCAGCTCTGCCCCCGTTTTTGTGAATTTGCCACTAGACCCACCTACATCCTAGGCTATAGATTAGGAGACCTAATCACAGACAAGTAATCAGCCTCTCAAAACTATGGTTTCCTCATCCTTAAAGCATCTACAAAACCAAATACATTACAGGGTTGTTATAAGGATTAAATAAAATAATCTTTTCTTAAAGGACATGATGGCTGTTCCTGGCTTATATACCCTAATTTGGTAGTTCAGTTTCATTGGACTCCGTGTTGCCAAGATGCAGTAGCACCCCTCACCTGTTCTTGTTCAGAGCACTCCCTCCAGCAATCTTCCAATGTGAATGGGCTTCTCCTATTTGTCTAAAGTGTAATATTTACAGGTAGGTCAGGGAGCTCAACTGCACGCCTCATCCATTTCATCTTAACCCACTTTCAGCACTCAGAAACCCCCACAACAGGGTCTGTTTCAACCTTATCCATCCCCGGTGCACCTCCCCTCCACACATCAAGCAGAGTAACCTATTGTTCTCTCACCACTGGTCCCATTCGCTCCATCCAGAACACTCTTCCTGTCCTCACATTCTGTGTACTTGGAAAACAAATGCTCCCCATTCTTCCAAATCTGCTTTATTGTCGCCTTTTTTCTGAAGCCTTTCTCAGGACCCCACTATTATCTCCGACTTTTCACAGCATTTGTACCTCTTTTCTATTATTGCTCTGTGTTGTTATTCTGTCTTACTGTTCTATATGACAGTTGGTTATATGTGACAGTGATTTAACCCTGTTAAATCAACCTTAGGCCCATCTAGTAACTTCGACAGTAACCTACCTGTGCACCAACCATCAGTAGATACCTATTAAACTGATTTAAATTTTAATGCAAATTCTGGAACTTAAAGGTTAACACAGTGAAGTTGTCAGAAGTGACTCATAAAGATTTTCAGTCTTTGGAAACTCAGATTTTGAGAGGCTTCAGGGGACAGCAAAGTTATCTAGTTCCCACCTGGGAAAGAGTATTTTCTCTATTTAAATCAAGGTAGTCAGTGGCCTTAAAGAGTTCTTGCACTTGGGCAAACAAAATCACCATTAATGGAGATTTGTATCTTAAAGAGTTCTTGCACTTGGGCAAACAAAATCACCATTAATGGAGATTTGTATCAGCAACTACAATATCTACCTAGTTTCTTCCAGACTGTGATATTGTTCAGATAGACATGCTTTATTCTCCTGGCTGAATGCTAGAAGCTACACTTGCCTTTCAATGTTCTATTTTCCTGATCTGCCTATCTGGTCTGTGTTCTCCTTTCCCTCCAAACCTCCTTTTTCTCAGGGCCTCATTTCAAGCCCCATATGGTTCTTAGTCTGTGAGTGGCCTAGACATGTTGCTAAGGAAGAGCTGATTTCCAGGGTCTTTGGCCAGGGGTGACCCACACATGCCGAAGTACTCTTTGTGTCATCTCACCTTGGCACATGTCCAGGAGGAGATAATATGCATGACCTAGTGTATTCTGAGTAGCTTTAAATCAAGAAATTGCATACTTAGTGTAGTTTAGTAGACCAAGTAAGACCCAAGAGTTAGGAACTCTTAAATGTTTATCCCGGTATGAATTCACATTTATTGGGGGAATTTCTAACAGGTCACATAACCTCTCTGTCTCCCTACAATATTCCTACCAAGTACTAATACAGCTGTTTTATATCAATCTTGTATTTTAACATTTTTAAATTACATTTATTTTATTGAAATTAGTTTTATAGAGAACCTTCTTGCCTAGCAATTTTATCACTTCTGATTTTTAATATGGATTTCTACTTACACTGACTTAGAGTTTGCCTTTTAACATCAACAGTTAGATGTGGTTACATCTCTTTTTTGTTTCTTGGGTTTTTTGTTTATGGTCACATTTCTTAAAAGAGTATTCACATTCATTCAGAAGCTTAACAAATTTAAATCTTGGAAAGCTTTCTTCATCTTCTTCTTTTATGAGTAATGTAAATTTGTAGTGAAACTGTTGGAAAGGAGAAGGATAGAAACATGGTAATGCTTTGACCCTATAAGAACCTGGAAACTGTACTATACTAACTACAGATGAAATCTTAGTCATCATGTGGACTTCAGATATTTTTTTAAAAAACTTTGCATTTTTTTATAATCTAAACCTTATCTAATTCTGGTGTAATCATAAAATGTACAGCTTACTAATTGCCTTTAAGGAAATTTTTGCACCAATAACCAATAGTATTGAATATACTAAGCCAAATTTAGTTATCAAGACTTACTGATCACCTTTCACGTTCATACGGTCTCAGTCCTCACCTGGATTCTCCCTTCCATTGTTTGACTAGTGGTCCTTTGGCGTGCTCCTCTGGGAACTGATGACAAGAGGAGCACCACCTTATCCTGATGTCAATACCTTTGACATAACAGTTTACTTGTTGCAAGGCAGAAGGCTCCTACAACCCGAGTACTGCCCAGATCCCTTGTAAGTAGGAATTTCGAAAGAATCTTCCGTCATTCCTATGTTCTTGACTTTTACCAAAATGCTTGCCTTTACAATGTCTCTCATAGCATTTCTTCCTTTTTGAAATAGATATGAAGTGATGCTCAAGTGCTGGCATCCTAAAGCTGAGCTGCGCCCATCTTTTTCTGAACTGGTCTCCAGGATATCAGCAATATTCTCTACTTTCATTGGGGAGCACTACGTCCATGTGAATGCTACCTATGTGAATGTCAAATGTGTTGCTCCATACCCTTCCCTGTTGTTATCACAAGATAACATTGATGGCGAGGGGGACACATGACAGATGGATACCTCACAAGCCCCCTTCTGAGAAGCATCACAGAACTTGCCAAACAATAGTCTACATTTTGTTCAGTTTTTTTTTTTTCACTGCCTGGCCATTGAAAGGGCACCAGATATTTTTGCTTTTGCCAAGATTGCACTATTATTTTAGGACTTTATATTGCTATTTAAAATGACTGGACTCTAGCAAATTTCTCAGCTGACGGAGCATCAGAGCCAGAAGCTTTGTCCCATGGGCCAGTGACCAACAGAAACCCCACAGCTGTGATGATGCTCCTGTGCTTTCAGGCCAAAACCTGAATTCCAGGTCGAAATTTTTAAAAATCAGGATCCCACATGATTCCATATGAGGAACAGAGGCAATGAATTTTGAGGACTTCTTGGTCACAGAAAATTCAGAAGAAATGGTAAAGTCCGGGACAGATGTAGCCCCAGTACCAAGCCATTCATTTACAATTTAAGTGTTTCAAAGAACTTTCATGTGTTGTATGGGCACTAGTATTTTTTATTACTGATGTTGTCATTTGCCTATTAGGCAAACATTCCCTTTTAAATTTTTGTATCACATTCCTTTTAATGGAGAAATATCCAAAGACAACACAGTGAACATTTCAAAATGGCAGGATATGAAATGTGTTTATAAATTAATAAGGACATTTACGTATTGTATATAGATGACATTAAGAAGGTTCTCATAAAATAGCTTAGTCACAATGAAAAACTTAGTTGTCATTTAGAAATCAACTGAGAATGATACTGTTCTGATGATTGTGGACATTTAGATCGTTTGTCTATTTTTTTTTTTTATGACGACTCTGAAAAGAAAACAAGTGATTTGCAATAGGTGTTTTTAAAGGTAACTCAGCATGTTGTTAAAGCAGAATACATCTAACTAAAAGGTTCATTGTTTCCTATCATGGCTCATGTAGGGCAGAGAAAGGATCAATGAACTGGAAATATTAGCCTCTTTCTCAGGTGGCAGCTCCCCACCTCACAAACAACTGGAGATAATAAAACTTTCTGGGAGTCCAGTTTTTCATTAGGACATGCTTTGTGTGAAGCAAAACATATTTTATGGGGAAATAAAAGCAACTGAGAGTTCTGGCCATTTCACCTGGATGAACACTTATTCTGGGCAGGACTTTTGTAAAGTTTTGTTCTGTGGGATTTTGTGCTTACTACTGTATAGTGCATGTGGCACAGGATACTCTGTTTTTGTCAATGTAGACTTTTAAAGTATTATATTTTTATAAAAATGTTTATTTTTAATGATATAAGAAAACTTTTGTTAGGTCACAAATATACTGCACTGTGAACATTTCAGAAAAGGTATGTCAGGCTTGGATTACTAAAAGCATAGTTCTCAATGGCTGTAAATAGTGATAAGGAAATGTGCTGATTGCCAGTACACCCCACCCTCATTACATCACCAGGACTTGAAGCCAAAAGAGGGTGTGTTACACTGAAGCCCAATAGTAGAGCTGGGCTGATGTTGCAAGAGAGCGATTACAACCCATACTCCTTGACAGAGGTGGATTTTACCAAAAGACACAAGGAATTGTACGGTTGAGATATATCCAATTTAAATATTGTTTCAGAAGAGTAAAGTGTGACACTGATGCACAAATATTGCAAATGGTGGGTAACAAAAAACCCTGCAGAAACCAATACCTCTACTAATATCCAGAGAGTAATGCATCAAAAACAGAAAGAGCTTCTGGAAACAACCCATCAACAAGACGACACACCTGTACATATGCTTGAGAAAGCTGCAATGTGAAAATCATGTTTGCTATTTATAAACGTGTCCTTAGGTTAATGCATCTGGACAGATTGTGAGAGTAAGTGGTTCTTCTAAGCATTAGATACTTGTCACTGCCTTTACCTGCAGTCGAGCTGAATGGTACTTTGTATGTTAATAGTTGTTGTTTTGATAAATCATACAATTAAAATAATGTATCATCTTGTTACTGAGAGTTGGTTATTGCTAGTCATGCTTGATTATCTATTCCATTTACATAATGACAGAGGAAGTCTAAGATTGATTTCATCTGGCGGCATCAAGATCATCTATATATGAGAACCTTAGTAAATTCCTGGGCAGCTAAAGGAATCTGCATCCTTGCATCTCAGGAAGATCTGTCTTTCTAAGAATGGTCTGCCGCAAGTTGCCAAATCACCCACATTTCTCTGTCTTTCAACAAGTGCTTGAGCACTTGTCTTCTCCTAGTAGCGTGCTGCTCTTCAGCAAGCTGCAGCCTTGGACCAGAGGTATAACAATGAAGCTAAAAAGCCATAGCTGGGGGCGCCTGGGTGGCTCAGTGCGTTAAAGCCTCTGCTTTCAGCTCAGGTCGTGGTCCCCAGGGTCCCGGGGTCCTGGAATCGAGCCCCGCATCGGGCTCTCTGCTCAGCAGGGAACCTGCTTCTTCCTCTCTCTCTGCCTGCCTCTCTGCCTACCTGTGATCTCTGTCTGTCAAATAAATAAATAAAATTAAAAAAAAAAAAAGATTCTCCTTTAAAAAAATAAAAAAACAAACCCGTAGCCGGCTGAGAGATATCTAGTTGGGTGTTGAAGGAAAGAGGCCTTCTTAGCCCCTTAAAACTACTCTTTTATCTACATAGGTTGCCAACATTCAGGAGCCCCCAGCTACTAGAGAACATACCTTCAGGTTATCTCTGTGAGTATTCTTGGAATGGTAAGGGAATTCAGATATGATACTTCGGTCATCTAAAAATCATGTGGCGGGGCACCTGGGTGGCTCAGTGGGTTAAAGCCTCTGCCTTCGGCTCAGGTCATGATCTCAGGGTCCTGGGATCAAGCCCCACATCGGGCTCTCTGCTCAGCAGGGAGCCTGCTTCCCCCTCTCTCTCTTTCTGTCTGCCTCTCTGCCTACTTCTGATCTGTCAAATAAATAAATAAAATCTTAAAAAAAAAAAAAAATCATGTGGCACTTTGGAACAATCTGATTTCACAAAAGACCCAAAATTAAACTGGTGCCTGCAACATACATGGGGGCTGATCCTTTATGAGAGAATTCACTCCTTGTACACAGCCAAATTCCCTCCCAGCCAAGAAATGCACTTCTATAAGAAATTTAGTCAGACTCCATGCTCCTGAAGGATAAGAACTTCTCGTCTTTGTATTCCTAGTATCTGGCACTTAGTAGATTCTAAAATAAGTGCTGAACTGAAGCCAGATTTTCCTGTCCTTGATCACTTTAAACCACCACAGATACTGTTATTACTGATGTAGCATGATGTTGGTGAACAGTGGCCTGGGGAGGGTAGGACCTTTCTAGGGAGAAGGATAAAAGGATCTTCCTCTACCAAATTTTGCTTGATGCTCTGATTATTTATTATTATTTTTTTAAATAGGCTCCATGCCCAGTGTGGAGCCTAACACAGGGCTTGAATTCACGACCCTGGGATCAAGAGTAAGACTGAGCCACCCTGATGCTCTGAATTTTTTTTTTTTTAAGATTTATTTATTGGACAGAAAGAGACCACGAGTAGACAGAGAGGCAGTAGGGAGGTGGGGAGAGCGGGCTCCCTGCTGAGCAGAGAGCCCGATGCAGGGCTTGATCTCAGGATGCTGAGATCATGACCTGAGCTGAAGGCAGAGGCTTAACCCACTGAGCCATCCAGGTGCCCCACTCTGAATTTTTAATTACAGGATTTTCATTCCACCATGTAGGCATCAATTATATTTTTGTTCTTTTTGACCTACATAGCAGATTACATCCTTAAAGAAACACGGAGAAGGAACATACAACCTGTAAAACACATCAAATGTTCGCAAACGTCTTACATTATTAACCTACCCAATTTGGTTCAAAAAACAAGTTTTTTTTGAAAGAAATGATTAGTATTTCGCTTAATTCAACTAATATTTATTGAGCAGCTACAAATGTCAAACACATGTACGAGGTAATGGAGATCTAAGAATTCCCACTCCCAAGGAATTTAATGGAGGAGACAAAATTACACAACTGGTACATATGTTAACTATACATTTCTCAGATCCGTAAACTATTTTGAAGAGCCATCACAGCTTGTAAGTGAAAGTTTGTGTCTTTGGACCTCCTTTACCCATTTCTCCCAATCTTATCTCCCACCTCCGGCTACCATGAATCTGTTCTCCAAATCTATGAGCATGGGGGTCTTTTGTTGTTGTTGTTCTTTTGTTTCTGTGAGTTTTGGGGTTTTTTGTTTGTTTGTTTGTTTTAGAGATTCCACATATAAATAAGATAATATGGTATTTGTTCTCTGTCTGACTTCACTTAGCATGATACCCTCAAGGTCCACCCATGTTGTGGCAAATGGCAAGATTTGCTTTTTTTGTAGCTGAGTAATAGTCTATTATATATCTATACCACATTTTCTTTATCCATTCATCTATCAGTGGGCACTAAAGTGGTTTCCATATCTTGACTTTTGTGTGTGATACTGCAATGAACATGTATATATCTTTTTTGAGTTATTAGAGGCTTTTTTCCCTTTTAGATAGATATCCAGAAGTTAAGTTACTGAATCAAAAGGTAGTTCTATTTTTAATTTTTTGAAGAACCTCCATACTGTTTTCCAATTTACATTTCCAACAACAACACACAAGGGTTTCCTTTTCTCCATATCCTTATCAACACTTGTTTTTTGTCTTTTTGAGAACAGCTGTTCTAATGCATAAGGTGATATCTCATTATGGTTTTGATTTTTGTTTCCCTGATTATTAGTGATGTTGAGCATCTTTTCATGTGTCTTGTTAGCCATCTATCTATCTTTGGGAAAATGTCTTTTCAGATCCTCTGCAGTTTTTTTAATTTTGGGGGGTTGGGGGGCTATTGAATGGTTGAATTCTTTATATATTTTGGATATTAACCCCTTATCAAATAAAAGATTTGCAAATATTTTCTCTTTCTATAGCTTGACTTTTTGTTTTGTTGGTGGCTTCCTTTGCTGTGCAGAAACTTGTTTGTTTTTGAAAGAGAGAAAGAGTGTGTGTCCTTGTGCATTCACAAGCTGGGGAGGGTGGAGAGAGAGAGAGAAAGAGAGAATCCCAAGCAGGCTCTATGCTTAACACAGCCCAACATGGGGCTCAGTCCCAAGACCCTGAGACCATGACCTGAGCTGAAACCAAGGACCAGACACTCAATCAACTGAGCCACCTAGGTACCTCTGTGCAGAAGCTTTTTAGTTTAATGTAGGCCCACTTATTTTTGCTTTTGTTGCCATTGCTTTAGGCATGAAGACTCAAAAAATCATTGCCAAACTTATATCAAAGAGTTTACTGCCTATGTTTTCTTTTAGGAGTTTATGGCTTCAGATTTTATGTTCAAGTCCTTAATTCATTTTGAGTTAATTATTGTGTATGGTGTAAGATGGGAGTCAGTTTCCTTCTTTTACATGTGGCTGTTTGGTTTTCTCAACACAATTTATTGAAAAAATTGTCCTTTCCCCATTGTATATTCTTGGCTCCTATGTTGTAAATTAATTGACCATATATGCATTGGTTTATTTCTGAGCCCTCTACTCTGTTCCACTGATTGATGTGTCTGTTTTTATCCAATATCATACTGTTTTGATTGCTGTAGCTTTGTAATATAGTATGAAATCACAGTTTGAACATTCCAAAGTGAAGCCTTCTAGGCAAATAAACCAAACTCTGACCTATCTTGGGCAAAATACTGAAACTCTCTCAAATAAGCTAACCCTACTTCCTTCATGAAGTTGTTTAAAGACAAAAAAATAATATGCAAAGGTACCTAGTACACCGTAGTTGCTCATTAATTGTGATATTATTTTCTTCAGTATCGGACAATAAGAGCCCATGTAAAGGTAACCTGTGGTTGATTGAAAAGGGAAATTAAGCCTGAAGGGGGACCTTATAGATATTTAACTCCAAATCCTGTCCCCACCCACCTCATACCTGCTTTATACGGTAGAAGCAGAGCTGTGACTTCACCTTATCCTTGAGAATTGATGTGGCAGTGTGGGGTGGGTGGGGGCAGGTGATGAGAAGGGTGACAAGATCGTGACAAAATGGTAGCTCCTTTCCTCCTAATGCCAGACACCTGAAGAATACCTCTACCCCTTCTTCTTTCTTTAAACTCCCTGTTATTTATTTGATCACTTCTCTAATGACTAATTTCCTTTTTTCTTGTTTAGTCTTTGAACCTAGAATATACAACAGACATTTAAAAAAAAAAAAAAACAATCTTTCTAAACTACAGGAAAGTTTCACAAAGGCACAATGACAGGAGTCACAATTCATGTCTAGAGATTATTACTGTTCTTTGTTTGCCCGAATGGATGGTTAATGATTGTTCAGATTCAGGAAAAACTGGGCTAAGTACAGTATTGTTTTAGTTATATGATGAGTGTTTGGAAGATAAGGAATACTTCATTAATATTGTAATCCATCTGGATGACTAGACATACAAGGTTTAACTATACAATTTAGACAATTTCAGGAGATAGGTACACAGACATTATGCCCCAAAGTAATAAATGCTTATTGCTTATAATTCCATAAAATGTTTTTCCTTTTCATAGTTGGCATTTTTCTTCAAGGCTATCTCAATTCCCTATCTATCAAAAATTGGAAATAACTTCAGTCATAAACCAGTGAAATATTTCAGTTGGTGAATTGAAAGTAATAAAACAGAGGCTTGCCCAAACTGTCCTCTGTTGTAAATTATACCAGAGGTCTAGATTACGTCAGCCTAAGGTATTGATCACAATGCTGAGAGGTTTATAACTACTATTGACTTACCATGTGACCTGGGAGCAGAAATCTAGGAAAATTGCAAAAGCATATCTATGGTAATGAAAAGCCCATCATAAATAGAACTTACTATCCTGTCATGTGAGTAGTTACCGTGTTGGCTTCAAGGCAAATATTTAACAAATGCTGGAAACAAGGATTTTGCCTTCCTTTTTCCCATTGTGCTTCTGATCTATTTTGATAAATGTGTTTCTCTTCTTACCAATAAAAACTATAGATTTTAAAAAACTGATATGAATTAGTTAATTAGTCCCATATAAAATTAGCATTCAAACATTCAAATGGCTCCTAATCCTTTTATTATTATTATTGTTGTTATTATTATTATTTTGTATTTTTTTTTTTTTACTGAAGAGGTAATTCCCCTTATAGACTAATATAGAGTCGGGCTCATGTCCTATTCTCCTGGGCAGTAAAACCCTACCTGGCTAAGCATTCTGAAAACTAGTTAGCATTAAAGGAGCAATTCTGAAATGGGACTGGACATATTTAGGATGGATAAACAGAATGTTTAAGTAAACTAGCTCTAACTGAACATTATCTTGAAGCTCTGGATCCAGACTACAATGATAACTAATTTTTATCCTTTTCTGGAAAAGAAGCCCTTTGTCTTTATGTGTTCACTTTTTCACCGTCACATGCGTACATTCTTTTCACCACATGAACTCCAGGCTGGCAAAAACATCCACTAATCCTTGGACCTCTGGGTTGGAACGACAAAAATGCATAAAATCTTACCAGGCCAAAAGAGATCAACTTTAAAAATCTTTGGCATCCAAACATGTCAGAACTGTTTTTCACTGACTCCCCAAGCCATTTGTGTTCCCCATCATGGTCCCTGAGACCTATAATACCGGTTCCTACTTTTATTGGGCAGCCTGGAATTTTTAAGAGCCAAATTTCATTTACCTTTCTTGGTTGTTTATAATTTTCACAGTTGTCTTATGAGTTTTCTTTCTGTCTCTAATTCTGAAAGTATTGGAAGTGGTAATTGACAGACTGCTCTCTGCCAGCTGAAACCGTCACTGACGTTTGCCCCTATGTTCTCGGTGACATCTGTTATTTCCATTATAGTCACTGGGCCTCTCCTGCTGTAGAACTGTACTAAACAACCACCATCTTTATCAGGGGCAACAGTTCTTGTAAACAAGAAATGCTGAATTCAGAGCCTTTGTGAAGTCCTGCCACACATGTCTGAAGTCAGTCACATGATCGGCAGACTTTATTTCAGAAGTCCCGATAAAGAAAAATTACAGAGAAACCCAAGTATCCTATCAGAATACTCTTGCAAGCTGTTTCTAATTTTTTGTTGGACTAAGAGAATTAAAACATGGAGAATTTAAATTATCTTCGGTGGTAGCCGAAGGGTCTGTGAGAACACGTGGGGAAAGCAAGAAGTCACTGTCACAGAGATACTAACAAAACATATTTCAGAAAGAAAATATCCAGTGTTAAAACTACACAGATACTGTTTCTGAAAATGAACTTAATTGGTAAAAATAATAGTGATGATAGTAATGATCTCATCCCAGGACACGTCACAGAAATTAATGACTGTCTGGCGGCTAATGGGCTCAGGTAATCCTCTCAGGAATTGGTCTTGCCTAATGAAATGCTGTTTGTTTAGCAAACAAATGCTTAAAATGACAGAAGGTAAAAATCAGGGCTGTCACCACCAAGCATGGTTGATTCACAGGGATAAAAAAAAAAAAAGCTACACACAAAAGTGTGCCATGTGCTACTCTTACTTTTTTATTCATTTGCAATTCAGAAAAAAGATATGCATCCTTTACCATTTTTTCTTTTATACATCTATCTCCCACTTTTCCTCTGGGGATATGTTGATTTACGGATTGTTTTATTGACAGAATTAACCTGTTAATGAAAATAAAACCCCCTCTAGTGCAGGTGTATCAAATTTAACATTATGATTGCTTTGAATCATTTTATTTTAAATACCATGATGGGAAGAAGTAGATTCTCCACGTGGGCTTTAGATTATTGTCTCCAAGTTATATTTGGCTTAGAAAGTCATTACACAACATCTTATTCCAAGATAATTCTAACAATTGGCCTCCTGATTCTGTCCTCTCCATATTGACTGTTCCTTTTAATCCCAAACCAGCCTGCCAAAACTATATAATATATCTGATTACATCGTTCTCCAGCTTGAAAACCTATACCCATTCCTAGATGTTCCTGCATCAATTCTTTATGTTGTGATGTCTTGTTTTGTTTTATTTATAGTATATATCCTCATGGAAAAAATTTTTAGGCAAAAAGGTATAAAGTAGAAATCAGGAAATCGCTTCTGACCACTCTCTCACACTCTCCATCCTTGCTTCCCAAAGGTAAACAATGTTAACACTTTCTTGTATATTCTTCCAGAAATTTCCACCTTGCTTCAGTTCTAAACTAAGCCAGACACTTTTAGGGCATCCTTCAAAAGCCTCCATTTTATGGACCAAACGGTTGTTCATCCTCATCTCCTAACTGAGAGATTATCTCTCTACCTTTGCGACTTTGAACTTCCACCAAAGATAGCCCCCTTCTGATATAAGCTATACAAACAGGTCTAAACAAAGTCATTTGGACCACTGCCTTCACCCAACCTGACTTAAAATTTGGTGTCCCTTCAAACTGATATTATTTAAATATTTTCTCAAGTTTTATCTAAATAGAAGATTGAAATTGTGTTCTTTTCATACAAAAATTAAAGGAACAGATTTGGGCACCTGGGTGGCTCGGTGGGTTAAGCCTCTGCCTTCGGTTCAGGTTATGATCTCAGGATCCTGGGATCGAGTCCCGCATCGGGCTCTCTGCTCAGTGGGGAGCCTGCTTCCCTCTCTCTCTCTCTGCCTGCCTCTCTGCCTACTGGTGATCTTTCTCTGTGTGTCAAATAAATAAATAAAATCTTCAAAAAAACATTTTTTAATTTTAAAAAAGGAACAGATTTGCTTAGTTCTGTGTAACAAAGCAGAATCGAAATACTTTAAAAAAAATCAGCAAAATAATATACTTTTCTAAAATTCTAGTTCTCTTTTGCAATATTTCAACCAAACCAGCTTGGAAATCATACAGGGTTTTAACTAAGGTAATAAAAATAAATCACCCATTCCTGATACACAGCATTCTGTAAGGGATCATTTTCAGAATTTCAGCTGACAGACAAGTTTTAAGTGACTGGAACTGTACTTAACGTGTGGCAAACGTACACCACAGAGATGGGTTGTTTACTGTAGCAAGTTATTTTGCTTCACTCCAACTGTCTTTTTGGCAGGAGCACACCCAACCTAATTTTGTCCGTTACATAAGGAGCCACATGTGGAAACCTGAATCAGCTGACATCGTATTACTGACTTAATCCAGCCATAACTAAGTGCCTAGTGACCCAGTGGGCCCATCTTTTCCGCTCATTCTGGTTAGCTCTATAGCGTAGAGGTTAGGGGAACATACTTTGGGATCGGACACTCTAGGTTTAAATCATTGCCACCACTCAACAGTGGGATTTTGGACAAGTTGCTCAACCTTTCTAAGCCTCAGTCTCCACATGGAGAATGTGGAAATGCAAGTGGTGACTTCCTCATAACATTGCTTGAGGACGGAATGAAACAGTGTATGCATAGCTCTCAATAAGTGGATTTCTGGAGAGCTTGGCTTTATCATCATCATCATCATCATCATCATGACCATCTTCATCATCATTCATAACCTGCCTTGCTCCACAGGAAGATTCAATGTGGAAGACACTAGAATAAAAGTACCCCCCAAACTGCTCCAAAGTTTGGCATAATCCAGAAATATATGAAAGCAAAAGCCGGGAAAACAGATGCTGGTTTTCCTCATGCTTTTTAGTAGTACCAGCCTAGATGTTAGGAACAATGGGGCCCTAGTCCAGCCTGACTCTACTGCTTGTGTGACTCTCAGTGTCACTCAATCTTTTCAACTTGTATTGTTCTTCCCTATAAAGTATGAGGATAATTATAGTCACAATGTTAGCTGTAAATCTTTAATAATATAATAAGGTTTTATACAAGTAGAGCTATTATTATGGTTATTAGATCCATCCAAATATTATTTCAAAAATCTCCTTAGAATTCACCTGATGTATGAAATAAAAGTTCCTCTATCCAACCCCAACACTTCCTTTGCTCCAGCATAATTGCTGGAACTGTTTGCAGAGATCCATACTTAGAATCAGCGGGCTCAGACCTGGAGAAGTCCGCGAATCTGGCCCCAGGAGTCAGCTCGGGGGTTCTGGGTGCTCGTTGCTAGCTGACCCTTAAACAACTCCGCGTCCTCTTTGGAGTTCAAAGTTTGGGGATGAAATCGCTGCCCCTTCACAAAGACAAACAAAAATGCAGATCTGAAGTGGTGTGCTGAGCTAACATGAAACAAGTGGAGTTTCAATCTCATCAGGGCAGTGTTTTTCCAACATAATAAATTACTCTTTGTTTAAATCAGAAACTGAATTCATTTTATTTTCCAAAATCGGCCCTGCCAGGTTTCCTTGATTTAATTGTATCTTTTTCGTCTGCTGACAATGGAAAGCAGAAGAAAATAGTCTTGCTAAGGAAATGAAATATTACCAAGAAAAACAGGCATTCCCATACTGTATGAGGGGACCTTTTTTTTTTTTACACTCAATTTTTTTATAAGAAAAAAGGTCTCTACCCTTTGAAACAACAGCATTATTGCAGTTACTGCTAGGTCATACGTACATGGCCCAAAAGAAAATGTTGGAAAGAAAATTAACTAGTTCAGAAGGGTATGGACAACATTATTTTTAAAAGGAAATGGTTTTTCATACATAGAATAACAAACGATAGCAAAGAGAAGTGAGAGTTGGAATAATTATTTAAACAATTCAAATAAAAATATATGATTAAAGCATCTGTGGAGTTCGACTAAAATCGGGTAGAGGGGAACACAAATTAACGAACCATTACTGTAATGCTTCAATTTTACTTAGCTAAAACAGTTGTTGTTTTAATAGCAGAGAAAAACTCAATCCTGATTGACTGATAAGGAGGTCTTATAATAAAAGAATGAAGGTTTGAAGCAAGAATGGGCCAGGTTCCCATCCCAGTTCTGCCACGACTCACCATTTGCCAGAGGAAAAAATTGGATTTTCATTTATTCAATTTTAAAATATTTGTGAGAGCCTTTGACATAATAGGCTCTGTTCTAAGGAAGGAAAACACAGCAGGGAATATACTAGACAAGATTGTTGCCACCATCGGGCATTTATTCCAAAACAGGGAAAAAGGAAGAAAGACAGAGAGAGAGAGGGAGAGAGAGAAAAGGAGGGAGAGAAGGAGGGAGGGAGAGAGGAAGGGAAGAACTAAAAGAAAAGAGAGAAAAAGGATGGATGTATAGATAGATACACAAACATCATTTTCAAATTATTTGAAGTGCTGTGAAAGGAATAAATAGGATAAAAGGTAAGGATTAAAATGGCTATTTGGGATAGGGTAATCAGGAAAGACCCTGCTAAGAAAGCAAAATGTGAGCTGAGACTGGAAGATGAGAATGAGCCCCAGTGAGCAGGGCTGGTGCGGAGCCCCCGAGGCAGTGAGAACACCAGGCACAAGGGCTGTCTCTGGAGGCAGGAAAGGGCCTGTTGGAGGCCTAGGAAACCCACAGGGCAGTAATCTGTTGGACTAGGTGGGAAACGGTGGTATGAAGCAAAGTTGAAAACGTAAGAAACAAACAAGCTAGATTTCTAACAGCCGTGGAAAGCTGAACTAAAGGGTATTAAACAGGATTTTTAAATTTTTATTATTTCTTAAGATTTTATTTATGTATTTGAGAGGGACAGAGAGAGATAGTGAGAAAAAGCACAAGCTGGGGGAGGTAAGAGAGAAAAGCAGACTTCCCTATGAGCAGGAAGCTGGATGTGGGGCCTGATCCCAGGACCCTGAGATCATGACCTGGGCTGAAGACAGACGCTTAATCTGACTGAGTCACCCAGGAGCCCCTAAACAAGGTTTCTTAAAGATCAGGCTAGCTGCTGAGTGAAAATAGATTGTAGCAAAGCGAGAGAAGCAAGGCGACTATTGAGAACATTTGACATGAGATCATGGTGAGCTCCAAGTAGGATGGAAGCAGCCGAGGTAGAGATAGGTAAACAGATCTGAAATGCATTTTGCAGATAGAATGAATGAAACATGCATTTGAACCTCTATGTGGATATGGAGGGAAGGGAACAAAGGCTTTTAGATTTTGGCTTACACAAATAGACAGCTGGTGTCACCACCTATTGTGTGAAAGCTGGGCGAGTCACAGGTCAGCCAAGAGTTCTGCTTCAGACATTTCAACTTAAGATGGCTTCTAGACAAAGAACTGGAAATGCCATTTGAATATGTACATCTGAAGCTTGGAGGAACCAAACCATCAACATTTGGTGGTATAAAGCCATGGAGCCAGATGAGATCATCTAGGGAAAGAAGTTAGAGCAAGGATGGAACCACAAGGCACTACATGTGTGGAGGGCAGGGAAGTAAGATTGAGAAGAAGTTACTTAAATCATCATAAAATACAAACTTATCATATGAAAAACTTAAATTACATATGCTTTGCTACTATTTGGTTAAAGATACTTAACAAGGCGCCTGGGTGGCTCAGTGGGTTAAGCCACTGCCTTCGGCTCAGGTCATGATCTCAGGGTCCTGGGATCGAGCCCCACATCGGGCTCTCTGCTCAGCAGGGAGCCTGCTTCCTCCTCTCTCTCTGCCTGCCTCTCTGCCTGCTTGTGATCTCGCTCTGTCAAATAAATAAATTAAAAAAAAATCTTTAAAGATACTTAACAATTGTTGATTTCTTCCATTTTTTTTTCCTGCCCCTTTTCTTGCTCACTCACTCCTACTATTCAAATATAGTCAACCTCTGGTCCTAAAAAGAAGGGAGTCACTGTGTACCCAAAGGAATTAAAACCTAGCTCTTCTTTTATCTCAATTTATCTAGATCCAAAGTGATGTAAGAAGTAGGCAAAGGTCATACACTAAGCTTTCATTTATGTGTATCATAAACAGTAATCCCAATGACGAGTCTCTATCCTTCTGAAGAATTCCATGTCATTCTAATTGTTCAAAAGTTTACAATAATAAATCAACACAAATTATATGCAAGTGTTTCTTCTTTCATTTTATTTTTTTAAGATTTTATTTATTTATTTGACAGAGATCACAAGTAGGCAGAGAGGCAGGCGGGGGGTGGGGGGGCAGGCTCCCCGCTGAGCAGAGAGCCTGATGTGGGGCTCCATCCCAGGACCCTGAGATCATTACCTGAACCGAAGGCAGAGGCTTTAACCCACTGAGCCACCCAGGCGCCCCTCTTCTTTCATTTTAAATTGGAAAAATATGCATCCTGCATTTGCCTGCTCACTTTAAACACCTTAATTCCCGCTTTTCCTATGATCATTATTATACTTCAAGCAAGTTCCTGAATACAAAAAAGCAATCATCCACAGTTAAGCTAGAGTGGGTATCGGGACTGGGCTCGGAAAACCCCCAAACCATTGTGTCTTTTTTTTTTTTTTTTTTTTTTTTTTTTTACCATTGTGTCTTAAATGGGATAAGAGCTTCCTTCTTTTACACAAAACAAGTTGGAAGACAGACAGTTGAGGCTGGTATGGAAGCTACAAGGTGTTGTTAGGGTCCCAGGCTCCCGTCTTTCTGGCTGCCATCCCAGTGAATGGCTTCTATCCTCCTGGTCACCTCTGTGGTCTAGATGGCTTCCTGAATTACAGAAAGAAGGAGGAAAGGCTGAGTCAACATCCTTTTAGAACCCTTTTAAGAGGTCCGCAGAACCCTTCCACTGCTCTACGTGGCCAGAATGTAGACTTAGAGCTACCCCTAGATGCAAGGGGTGACTGAGAAGTCTAGTACCTTAGTTTTGGCCCCAATATCCCCAGCTAAATGCCAGGGTTCTTTTAATGAAGGGGAGAATGGATGTAGTTAGGCAACTAATAATCTCTTTTACCACATATCTACAAGACCACTATCAACTAGTATTTTTTATGGAATAAGACATTTAAGAGTCTCCTTTAAAAAATTTTTTTTCTTTATTTATTTTAGCGAGAGAGAGAGCATGAACTAGGGAAGTGGTGGAGGGAGAAAGAGAGAGAGAATCCTCAAGCAGACACCCCATTGAGAGTGGAGCCCGACACGGGGCTCAATCCCAGGACCCTGAGATCATGACGTGAGCCAAAATTAAGAGTTGTATGCTCAACAGACTGACCCACCCAGGCGCCCAAGAATCTTCTTTTTTTAATGATTAATCCAAAAAATATGAACTGTCCCTGACACAGCTATCCATTCTGGGTCCCTTGATCAAGTTTTATCCTATCTAATTTCAGTGCATTCAACATTTATGGATCAAAATTATTTGATGAGGCACTTGGTTAGGCAATGTAGGAAATACAGAGATTTACAAATCTTTCTGTTATTTGTACGTGTATTAGAAAAAGAGAAAAATAAGGTCAAAAATCTTAACTGTGGTAAGTTATTGTAATAAGCATATAAATTAAGCAATTTGGGAATTCAGCGTATAAAAAGAGATTCATTATGCTAGAAGAGGGTTGTAGAAGGTTTTGTGAACCTATTGGGTTGGCCCAGATGAATAGACAGGAAGAGAATACTTCAATGGACAGAGTCAGGTCAGGAAAGTACAAGAATGGTAAAGGAACAAGAGAGGTTAGTTTAAACATAGTAATACTTGGGGAAGAAACAGTCGTGTGTCTACTGATGATGAACCTGAGCCAACAATCAGCTGCAAGTCTCCCTTGCCTACAACATAATATCTTTCTTGTTGTCTTGTGACCATGGTTAGTAGGCTCAGAAATTCAAGGATAGTGTTGGGTGATGGGAGGATAGAATTAGGATAAAAGAGAGTGAGTTCTTTGTCCTTTTTGGCTTCCAGTCCGTCAGCATGGGTCCTGTGAGCCCATCCAGAACCTTCCATGACCCTGGATGTGGTGCCCTACAGAAGCTGCACTAGGTTGCTACCTCTCTTATAAAAACATAGCACCTAGCCCTGCAAAACATGGCATGGATAAAGAATTGCTTAGCACCCCCAGAGCTAAGAAGCTGACAAGCTCCAGGAATGTAAAGGACTCAAATCACAAAGGGCCTTGAAGGTGCTAGGAAATGGGAAATGACAACAGGCTTTCAAAACAGGGACAACAAAATCCGAATGATTATCTGGAGTAATAACTCCAACAGCACTGACTGGAAGAGGAAATATTTTTAAAGACTAGTTAGGAGACTATTTCAATTTAGTCTAGTGGACAAAAGCAGAAACTACCATGTGCTGAAGTCGAGGGGCGATAGGTCAGGCTCCTGTGATCACATTGCACTGTGACTTTATGATCGTGTTTGATGGCACAATTGTTTACAACCCTCCGCTTTCTTCTCTGCCTTATCATTAGTGTTACCTTAGAATAATGAAGCCTGTTCTATCCATTAACTCCACTAACATTTGATCTCCCCATGGATTGAGGTTAAAAATTAATTACTCTTCCAACATATTGATTACATGACTATAAATATAAAAACAGAACTACAGAGCAACTACAGGGACCTTTGTTTAAAGAGCATGTTTGCTCTTTCTAAAGGAAAATTAATGGTGAAGGACATTGGACCTGGAGGAACATACTAGAAAAGCAACCCTAGAGTGCCATCTAGTGTTGACAACGTTTTTAAATGCAGAGCGCCAAAGAAAGGTCCGCTTTTAAATATCCTGTGGGATTTCCCCCGTTAAAAACTAGTCAACGTCTGACTAGCTAGAACCAAACTCTCAAACTGCTTTCACTGCCTGCCATTCGGATATAGATATGAATTTTAAACAAACAAAATATTCATTTTGAAACTGCAGTGTGAGGAAGACTTCGGTTCAACTTCTAGGTAGTGATGAGTTCCTAGGATGGGAGGGCATTATTTTCAGCGTTCCGTCATCCCTGATACAACTCCCTCTTTTTCACATTTCCAGGAAAAGGCTGACCCCGTGGTAGAGCTTGCTTTTCTTTCTTTTCTTTTTGTCTCTTTAACTGGGTACTCTCAGACTATGTCACCTAATGAAAAGTGAGCTCATAATACTTCATGAAATAAAGGGTGGGTAGTATGGAAGAGGTTAGGAGCTGGTGTTAAAATCTCTTGCCGTGGAAATTCATTGTTACTGAGGTGGCTCATATATCAGAGCTCTGCCTTCTGCAGACATTAAAATTCACTTTGTTACATGTCCCTAATACTGCCCAGCCCTCGGGAAGCACGAATCTGACATTATATTAGGCAATTCACGCTGACCTAGTAACTCAAAGCAATCATCACCGGTATCTTAAAGTGACTACACTCCAAAAGAAATAGAGCCTAAGGTCACAGTTGTAAATCTTGCCACAGGAAGGCCAAAGATTATAATCTCTATGCCAAGTGCTACGGATTCCTTTCTGCTGAGCAGAGTCATATTTCAAAGGCTTTACTAATCTGAAACCTATAAGCTGTTGTGACAATAGCAGATATGGCTTAAATGACATCAAACCCACATTTTGAAGAAAACCCAGAATATCAGTGGGGAAAAAAGCAATTACCTTTATTATATCTGAGGTTCAGATTTTATAGTTCCAGCTTCGCACTCTAGTGAAATCCAAGTATGATCATTTTTATGGATTAAAAAGCTAACATTATTCAATTATGGTTAATTGAGGAAGTATGTGATCCTCTATCAGTGTATGTTTGTTTAACTTGCAAGCTGATCCCGTGTTTGCTATGATTGTGTTGTAAACAGGGTGTAATACTACTAGTTGAGTTGAAGTTCTGTGCTATTGAGACCACGGTCAGAGGTTTGATTACTAAACGGGACAAACAGCTTCATCGTTGCATGTCTCGAGACATCTTTTCAATAGGTTTCCTCAAAATCAATGGGCTTTGGGAGAGTGAATGTAAAAATCAGCCACTGTTAGAGAAAAACAGTTTTAAAAATCTGTTCCTATTAGACTTTTTATTTCATAATCAGTGCATGCTTCCTTGGTGCCAATTAAGGTCAAGATGTAACTTTGTAAAAAGCTTGCATTCTTGCATATGCTAACAATCCCTGCCAGTCCTAGCCTGTTCCAGAAGATTCTCTCACCCTCATATTTTCATGCCTCTCATACTCATGGAAAGATATACATTTACAGTAATTATAGGGTTCTTAAAAAAAATAAAATCATGCTATGAACGTAATCTGAGATGAAATTTCTCTTCTTCTTCTTCTTAAGATTTTATTTATTTAACAGAGAGAGAGAGAAAGCATAGTCAGGGGGAGCCACTGAGGAAGAGGCAGAAGGAGAGACAGAAGCATGATCCCGTTGATCAGGGAACCCAATTTGGGGCTGGATCCCAGGATCCTAGAATCATGACCTGAGCTGAAGGCAGATGCTTAACCAACTGAGCCATTTGGGTGCTCCTGAGATGGGATTTTCCTCACTTAACAGTATACCGCAGATATTTCCTTCAGCTTGTAACTCTATCTTTTTCATTGCCTAATATTCTGTAAAATGGATGTTTAAAATTTCATGTAATCATTCCCTCTTCACAGGCCATAAGGTTGATTTCAAGGTTTTTGGTTGTTGTTTCATTTCACATTATGAACAATGCGGCCAAATATATATATATATATATATATATATATATATAATCTAATATACCAACCTTTTATTCTATGATACAGTCCTAAAAAGACAGAAAAGGTAATAAGAATAGATGCAGCCTCAAATATCAGGTTAAGTGTCCAAATTTGAAAGCTTTCTTCTTAGATAATACATAATAAGTCCAAGTCTATGTCATAACAAAAAGGCATGGCCATATCTGCTCCAGGTCTGAAATTCTAGAAGAAAAAAAAATGAAAATGAAAAAGAGCAACTCTTTATGCTGACACTGTGATCTTCAGCACACTCTCCGCCAAAGCTACATTCTATTCAGGGGTTTCATAAGATGGAGCACTGTTAAGTTTCTATCTGTGCTCTGCAATCCAGTTGTGAGTTAAATAAGGACCCAAACAAGACACCCTGGGCCTCAGATGTTCCTTAAAAGAGCATTCCAAAAGAAAGTTATTTCAACTTGCTTATCTAACTTAATGAAAGGAAGACTACTAGAGTCAGAGCCAGAAAACTGGGCCCCAGGGCTGGCCCAGCCACTTTTTAATAGCTATCACTTATTAGGAACTTACCACATACCAAATATTTTTTTTTTAAGATTTTATTTATTTATTTGACAGAGAGAGATCACAAGTAGGCAGAGAGGCAGGCAGAGAGAGAGGGGGAAGCAGGCTCCCTGCTGAGCAGAGAGCCCGATGTGGGGCTCGATCCCAGGACCCTGGGATCATGACCTGAGCCGAGGGCAGAGGCTTTAACCCACTGAGCCACCCAGGCGCCCCACCACATACCAAATATTACAAAAAGATGCTTTACATGTAGTAACACATATGATTCTCACAATCACCTGATGAGGTACGTGTTCTTATTATCCCCATTTTTTAAATGAGGAAACGGGGCACAGTGCCTTACTGAACGTGCCCGAGATTACATAGCTAATAAATAGCCAGACCAGGAATCAAACATAGGCAGGGTTCCTCCAAGAACATTTTAATCAATGTTCTGTAAATAGGTAACCTTGAGCCCTTTCCTTCCTAAGACTCAGATAACATCTCAAATATGAGGGTAATAAACCTGCTCTACCTATTTCGTAAAGGTTTCAGTAAGTGATAAATCATTACAGTTTTCAGGGGTTTTTCCTGGTTCTCAGAGATGAGCAAGATGAATTCTAAGTAAAAGTCTAAAGCAGATGTCCCCCCCCGCTTTTTTTAAACATTTTTAAAAATGCCTTCGGCTCAGGTCATGATCCCAGGGTCCTGGGATCAAGCCCCGCATCGGGCTCTCCGCTCGGCGGGGAGCCTGCTTCCTCCTCTTTCTGCCTGCCTTTCTGCCTACTTGTGATCTCTGTTAAATAAATAAAATCTTTAAAAAAAAAAAATTTATTTGACAGAGAGAGAGAGACATCACAAGTAGGCAGAGAGGCAGGCAGAGGGGGAAGGGGAAGCAGGCTCCCTACAGAGCAGAGAGCCTGATGTGGGGCTGGATCCCAGGACCCTGAGATCAGGACCTGAGCCGAAGGCAGAGGCTTAACTCACTGAGTCACCCAGACACCCCAGCAGATGTCCTTTTTTGACAGAAAGGTTTATGCTTGGGCAACTCACCTGGCACTGACCTTGCACCATTGCTGTACTTTGAAACTAGGTATGATGTCCTTTTGACAGAAACTCAAAAGTGTAGTGGGTGGAATGCAAAGCAGGCTCAAAGTCAGGGCTGCAGGCCCAACACGGGCTTCTGCCCTTATCAATTACTACATATTCTCTTATCCTTCAACCTTCCCAGCGGTAAAACCTATGCCCTTACTCACAGGTGATCTAAATAACACACAGAGCATGCTTTGTAAACTACCAAACAGTAAGCTGCTGTGTGTATTCCTGCCCTGTCAGAGAATTGCAACGGACAACTTAACCCTGAGAGTGGGAAGGAAAGGAATGCCTGTGGCAGGGAGATGGCCCCAGTCACCTCCGTGCCTCCAAAACTCTGAAGAGCCTCACTTTGATGACCGTGGATTCTTTTTTGTTTGTTTTTCAGCTAGTTGGCAGGGGCTGTTTCTTTGCCTTGAGTTCCCGTCACCCAAAAGGAAACTACCTACCCGTTATTCCTTTTCTCAAGTACTAATATGTTTGTTGAGTGTCTACCATGTACCCAGCTTCATGCTCAGCATGGTAAACACTGGACATATAAGGTTAATCAATAAAGTCCCTGCCTTAGGGAACTAACATTCTAGAGGGGACATAAATTAAAAAATAAATAAATAAACAAAAAAATTACACCAAATGATCATAACATGGGTTAAGGGCCAGAAGGAAATTGACGGTAATAGTGAGATGATGGAGTAGGAGGGATCCACTTTGGTTGGGGTAGCAGTAAGGATGCTGAAGATGGAGAAGGGCAGACAGATGTAAAGATGTAAAGTCTCTCTTAAAGGCAGAACCAGCATAGCTGGATGGATCTGATGTGGGGACGAAGCAAAGAGGGAAGTAGATGATGACTAGTAGGTTTCTGCAATAGACAACTGTTTGGATGGTGTCACCATTTCCTTACTCATATGTGGGAAATTGGAAGAGGGGTTGTGGAAGTCCAGAGGACCATTTGGGTTATGTTGATTTTTTCAACGTGGAGGTATGAACACATGGGAAAGTTTTTGAAGAGGAAAAATTGGGATGTCATGAGCTTATAGATGACACTTTAAAAAAAATTATTTTTTTAATTTATTTGACAGAGAGAGAGAGACAGCGAGAGGGAACATAAGCAGGGGGAGTGGGAAAGGGAGAAACAGGCTTCCCACTGAGCAGCGAACCCAATGAGAGGCTCAATCCCAGGACCCTGGGATTATGACCCAAGCCAAAGGCAGAGGCTTAACGACTCAGCCACCCTGGCACCCCTAGATGGCACTTAAAATAATAGGAATCCACATTAAACTGTAGTATGTTACCTTTCCCTTAGTTATTAACATTTTAATTAATAACATAAGTTTGAAAATTTTTCAAGAATGGATTTTTTTTTAATCCCTGTTAGTGAAATTTCAAGGACACTCTAAGCCTCAGGAAAAATATTTCTGGCCAGAAATGGAGAAGGAATTCTTAGGCTCTAGAAAATCACATTGATGGGGCAATCCGCTACTTTGCAGTGAGGGGCAGATGTGGGGCAATGGAATAAGATACGACTTGCATCAAGATGGACCTATGCTTGAATTCCAGCTCTATTATGTGGCTTTAGGGAAATTGCTTATCCTTTTCATCTTTTTTTTTTTTTTTAGATTTTTATTTATTTATTTGACAGAGAAGGATCGCAAGTAGGCAGAGAGACAGGCAGAGAGAGGGGTGAAGCAGGCTCCCTGCTGAGCAGAGAGGCAGATGCAGGACTCAATCCCAGGACCCTGAGATCATGACCTGAGCCAAAGGCAGAGGCCCAACCCACTGAGCCACCCAGGTGCCCTCCTTTTCATCTTCTAACTACCTAAACAATGAAAATTAAAATACCTAACTTCTAGAGTTGTTGTGAGAATTATAAATAATATATGCAGAAATGCCTAGCACAGGGTAGTGCTCAGTAAATATTAGCCGCATTACATTTCTCTTTTTCCTTACAATCTCTGTGTCTTTCCTTCTCTCAATTCACTCCAATCAAGATTCTCATCTGTCCACTCTGCTGGGTCGCCTTTGATCAAAGTCACCAGTGGGGTTACATCTCTTATTTTGTACCACATCTCCACAGCATTTGACCCAGGTGATCACTCCTCCTTCAGTGGTTAGCTTTCTTCTTGTGGCTTCAACACCACGCCATCCCGGTTTTCTCCCTATGTCACAGAAAACACCTTCTCAGGGTCCTTTGTTGGATTCTTTTTCCCAGCTCAACCTCAGTTATTTCAGGTTCAGTCCTGGATCCTCGTTTCTTTTGTGGCCTCACTCCTTCCAAAGTAACATCCATCCTGTGGTTTTAAATACATCTAGAGACTGCCAAATTTACATCTTTCCCTGAATTCCAAACTCGTATGTGCAGCTACTTACTTGACATCTTCATGTGATAAGCATCTCAAGTTTAACAGGCAAAAACCAGAACTCTTGACCTCTCCTACTCAAGTCCTCCACCATCTTAGTAAAAGAGCATCACCATCATCCCCCCAGTGGTACTTACCAAAATCACCCTTCAGCTCATGCTATTAGCTCCATTTCCAAAATATATCCACGATCTGATTTGTCTGTGCTGCTGAAGCCCAAGACCAAGCCACCATTATTTCTTATCTGGACTACTGCTCAAAGGGCCTCCAAGATTCCATAGCACCACAGTGAACTTTCAGAAACATAAGTTAGGTCGTGTCCCTTTGACATCTAAAATCCTTTAAGAGTTTCTCATTGCACTTAGAATAAAGTCCAAGTTGTGTACCAGGATTCATTAAGGTTTACTTGATGGAGTCCCAGCTTCTTCTCCAGCCCATCTCCTTCTACTCACCCACTTTAGCACACTACCCACTGCCTCGCCAGCCTTCCTTCTTTCCTCTATGCTTGTCTCCCCTGCAGAGTCCTGCTCTAGCTGCATGCTCTGCCTGGAATTCTCTGCCTCAGATCTTTTCTTGGCTGACCCCTTATCATCATTCTCAGGGAGACCTTGCTTGATCACTTAGTCAAAAATAGCCCTCACTCCCTCAGTCATGCTCATCACATAATCCCGCTTTCTTTGCTATTTCAAATTCTCCTGCTCATCTATGTGTTTACTTCTGTATTATCTGTCTCCTCTGTTGCATTATAAGCTCTAGGAAGGCAAGGATGGACTTTCCTCATTCATCCCTGTATCCTTAGCACCTAGATAGAGTCTGACACACAACAGACACCCAAAAGTACGTGTCAAGTGAGTAAATGTATGGACAGTACTCGTTATTGCTCTGCCTGCGTGCAAAACTGAGGCTCAGGGACCATGGAATCCACCCTCTTCTTGGTCCAACTTTTGCTACTTGGCCAGTTCCTTCTGCCTTATCTATATGCCTATTCTTCTCATTATCTGCTTCCACACACATTTTAAAGGTCAGGGTTTCCCAAGGCTCACGTAGTCATTGAATTCTTCCTTTTAAACATCTCTTATTTCTACATTGTCTTCTCCTGCCCCGTTGACTGCCTTTCCTCAGGCTTTCATCATTTTTACCGTAACACTAAACGATCTCCTAATTGGTCGACCTCCCTCCAGTGTCAGCATTCTTAAACCCAATATCCATGTCTCCTCCTATACAGATTTCAGCTAATAGCCTTCAGAGATTCTGCCTTTTCTACAGACTCCTAAGTAAGGCGGGGAAAGGGGGAAAGTCCCCTGTGACTGGGCATCAGTCTTTTGTGAGCATCACAGTTCACAGCTTCCCCAGATGCACCAGCCATTCCGAAATGACTTATAAATATTTTTCCAACTTTCACTATGTTGCTGTGGGGTAGACTGTTCCTTCTGCTAGCGATCCCTTTCCATCAGCTCTACCCCTCCTGTCTGCATGTTGAGCTCATACTCTTCCTTCAATACCCAGAGGTATTGAGGTTCAAGGACCTCTCTTCTGCCAGATCCTCTCCAATCTGACAAATCCATGTGGGTCCTTTTTTTATGCTGTGCTGCCTCTTTAACAAATACATACTTTTGTTATTTTGCTTTGCAAGTTATGTGGCAATTACGTATTAGCTTGATACATATTGTCAACTCCTCAAACACAGGAACCGTATTTTATCTTTGCATCTCCAGCACTCTGTCTGAGATATAATTAAATGTCACTAATAAACATTTGCTGATATAGAAAAATAAAGAAGCTGAAGACAATTCATTCAGCGACTCAGTAAGCATGCGTTATAAACAGTGAGTTTTGTTTTCAAATCATTATTTTGAAAGTACCAGTGAAAGAGGTTGTATACTATTACTCTTCAGCGTTTACCAGAAAGGAGTGATGGAAGAATAAAAATTATATACAGTTAACTGGTGAACAACGTAGGAGCGGGGGAGGTGGGGCACCAAACCCTGAACAGTCAAAAGTCCACATATAAGTTGACTCCCTAAAATCTTTACTAATAGTGGGGTTCCTGGGTAGCTCAGTTGGTTGAGCATCTGACTCTTGATCTGACTCTTGATCTTAATTCAGGTCTTGACCTCAGGGTCATGAGTTCAAGTCCTGTGCTGGACTCCACACTGGGTGGTTTGGTTTCTTTTTCTCTAAATGAAAACAAAACAAAACAAAAAAATAATTTACTATTAGTCTACTGTTGACTGAAAGCCTTACATAATGCAAACAATCCGCACACTATTTCATATGTGGTATGTATTACATACTATATTCTTACAATAAAGTTAGCTAGAGAAATGTTATTAAGAAAATCATAGGAAGAGAAAATACGTTTACAGTACTGTAGTATAAAATATCCACATACGAATGGACCCACACAATTCAAACCTATATTATATTCTGAAACCCTGCTTAATAATTTAGGTCAGAGGGCGCCTGAGTGGCTCAGTGGGTTAAAGTCTTTGCCTTCCTTCAGGTCATGATCTCAGGGTCCTGGGATTGAACCCTGCATTGGGCTCTCTGCTCAGCAGGGAGCCTGCTTCCCCGCACACCCCCCCCCACCGCCTCTCTCTGTCTGCCTCTCTGCCTACTTGTGATCTCTCTCTCTCTGTCAAATAAAATAATAATAATAATTTAAGTCAGAGCTCAGAAGCTGGAAGTCAACGTTTTGAAAACTGTTTGTCACCACGGTGCCTCTCCTCTCCATTTGTCACTTTGAAAATGGCCAGTTAACAGAGTATTTGTCATGCATCTTATAATTCCTTTCATTAAAAAAAAAAAAAAATTGCCAGCAGTCTGCTTATTATGAGAGCTCTAGGTTATTTTGGAATTCCTTAACCAAATGCACAAATCAGTTCTTTTAATAGTCCTTGGAAATACAGAGCCACCAAGCAGATGCCAAAAGAAAGAGAGAAGCTTGATGTTCTTTTGGTGGAGCCCGAAAATACTGTGAACACTAATAATGGCTCAAACTGTCGCACTCCCGTCAGTGTGAACAGTAGAAGTGCACTATAAATATAAGCTTTTTTGTTAGTTTTATCCCCTGGAAACGTCTTAATAAAATAAGAGGTACCTCTAAACTGTATTATAAGGTCTCTGTTGCTCAAAAGAAAATAAAACAATCTTCCCCTTCTCTTAAGGCCTATCCCACCCACCGCTAAACTTAGCCTTGTTATCTTTATAAAATCCCTGTTAAAAAGCACCCAGGAAGGCATCTTCCATGAAAAAATTAATTCTCATGACTGTTGGTTTGTCAGATTTCCAAAGAGAAACCAGCTGCCTGGAGAGGTCAGGAAGATAAGAAACAGGAAATTTTGACAGACAAGGAAGGCTGAAAAGAGAAGGAGAGAACTAGAAGCAAAATTCAGTCTGTTTTTGACTAAGAGGGGGCCCTTATTTTTGCATAACAAAGTGGTGGTTAAAACTTGCACAGGAAGGAGCCAGAGCAAGGGCTCCCTAAGTGACTCTGGATAAAGAGTTAGGATTCAGCCTCAACACTCCCAGGAGCTCAGTCCCCACAGAAAAGTAGTCTTTGTTTTGTGCTTATCTTGTAGTAACCAAGTGAGAGCTCCTGAATTAATGAGTTACAGAAGCATCAAAGATTAAAAGCACTCTAGGAGGCTCCTAGCTGGGCCTTGGCTTCCCTTCCAGGGCCTCCTGTGAGACCTGATTGGAGGAGACCACCCTGCATTTGCATTTTTAATGAAAGGGTGAGAAAAATCTCAAAAAACCTAGAATTCCTAAAATGTCAGAATTAGGGAGAAAACCCACATGAAATGCTTTGCCATGGAAATGCAGGAAGCAGCATGAAAACACAGTGTTTTGTTTGTTGTTTTGTTTTTTAACTACACCAGAGAGGAATAGCACCATATCCAACAGACTCCTGCCGAACAGCATACAAAATGAGTGGGAAATGCTACAAGATCAGAATGGTAGGTTAGAATGGTCCATGGGGACCCCTCATCCCTGAACTAGAAACAAGTGGCAATGTCAGAGGCAAGAAATAGAAATCTTGAAGGTTGACCAGCAAGAAGTTGTTACATTAAATAAATTCTTTTTGCCAGATACAGAATAGATTCTAATAGTGTTATTAAGAGTAACTATTTACTAAGACTTTTATTTATATAGGCACACTGAAGGTTTAAAAAAGCTATGAGTAGCTGCCCAGAAAACAAAAAACAAAAAACAAAAAACCCACTCTTTAGTAGTAAAAGTAATTAATAGTAACAATACTTATTACCTCAGCATCCTTCAGTATTTACCTTTTTTTTTTTTAAGATTTTATTTATTTATTTGACAGACAGAGATCACAAGTAGGCAGAGAGGCAGGCAGAAAGAGAGAGAGAGAGAGGAGGAAGCAGGATCTCCACTGAGCAGAGAGCCCAATGCGGGGCTCGATCCCAGAACCCTAGGATCATGACCTGAGCCTAAGGCAGAGGCTCTAACCCACTGAGCCACCCAGGCGCCCCAGTATTAACTCTTTTAGGGCTGCCATAAAGTACCACAAACTGGGTGGCTTAAAACTACAGAAATTAATTTTCCTACAGTCTAAAATCAAGGTGTCAACGAGGATATGCTCCAAGACTAAGCAGAATCCTTTCCTGCCTCCCCCGAGCTTAGGGCAGTGGCCTTCGAGACCTGGCGGTCCTTCGTTTCCACAGCATCTCTGCTTCTGTCCTTTCATGGTGCTCTCCCTGGGTGAATCTCTCCCCATAACGTTTTCCTGTTCCTATAAGGACACCATTCATACTGGATTAGGACCCACCCTAATGACCCCATCTTAACTTGATTACATCTGCAGTGACTTTATTTCCAAATAAAGTCATACTCACACCTGCTGGGTGAGTACTTCCACATACAATTTTGAGGGACACCGGGCAACTCACAACACCCCGGATCCTTTTCCTTGATCCAGCCTTCAATGGTGATCTAAAAATAGGCCAACCCCTAATGTAAAATTGTCCCAAGCTCTAAAATAAATTTGTCCCAAACCATGCCATTTCAAAGGCAAGCTGACATCTGTGGGGCACCTGGGTGGCTCAGTCATTAAGCGTCTGCCTTTGGCTCAGTTCAGGATCCCAGGGTCCTGGGATCGAGCCCTGCATCGGGCTCCCTGCTCTGCAAGGACCCTGCTTCTTTCTCTCCCACTCCCCCTGCTTGTGTTCCCTCTCTCACCGTGTCTCTCGCTGTCAAATAAATAAATAAAATCTTTTTTTAAAAAAGCAAGAAAAAAAAGGCAATCTGACATCTATCTTTTACCATAACTAATATCTACTTGTTAATCTTATGTCATTAATCTTAGGGGATCCATTTCTAAAGCAACTTTACCTCTGATTTACACATCATGTAAATGGATAAATACTTTATACATTCTTAATTCTTTTGTTCTATCTGTATGTCCTGTTCTTGTATGTCTGTTTTTGACTGTGAGCTCCCAGAAGGCAATGACTGATTAATGCTTCCTTCCCTTTTTCCTGTCAAGCTCTTTAGAGAAGTCCCTACAGCAGAATTTTTTGGACTCCTGAAGATACCATTCTTTCATACATAAGCGCCTGGCAGGGTTGACATGGAGACAGTGTGGGACCGGGTTGTCTTTGGAACCCTTTTCTACCTTCTAACTCAGACTTGGACCTAAACGACCTAAATGTAACAGACTCTCTACTTCTTCTTCTTTTTAATTTAATTTAATTTAATTTCTTGTCAGTGTAACAGAATTCATTGTTTATGCACCACACCCAGTGCTCCATGCAATCCGTGCCATCCTTAATACCCACCACCAGGTTCCCCCCACCTTCCACCTTCCACCCCTTAAAAATCCTCAGATTGTTTTTTCAGAGACTCTCTACTTCTTTATGAGGAATTTTATTTCACATGTCCCATTGCCCTTCCTTTAATTTGGCTTCCAAACCCATCCTCCTGTGAGTACATCAACCATTGCTCTTTATGACTAAACACCCAATATGGTCAAGAACCAAGTTATTTCCCACTGACACTCCTGGGGCCCAGAAGAACGAAGAGATATAGTTGAAAATCTGTCAAAGTGAATATTTTCCTCATCATCATCATTATCATATCATAATCATCCTTGTCATCATTAACATTTATTAGGCGTTTGACAGCTATTTTTCTCCTGAAAAGCCCCATAAAGTATATACTTTATTATCCTAATTTAATTGATGCACAAGGAAAACTGAGGTATGAGGACATTAAGTAACCTGCTCAAGGTCACGCAGCTGTGAAGTGTTGGAGCACAGGGTTTCACGGCGTCCGAGGAAGCTTTATCTGCTTGAGGACGCAGGACTCCAGGAGCCCGTGACCTAACTTCATATACTTGTACCTGGTAGCTGAGGCCCGTGTGGCGAAGGAAAAATTCCATGTTTGGGAGGAACAGACCAGTAATGAGGAACTGGCCACACATTCTAGAGTGGTTGATTAAGTCCCATTTGAGCGGGGAAACTTTGCTGAGGCAGAAATAAGTGGGGAGAGGAAGAAAAATGAGTGACCACAAATGGCGTTCTAGAACCTGCTCCTCCTCCAGGCAACTCCAGTTTGCTCTTTACCTAATTAGATGAGCTTTGTCTCCTCTCTTCTTGCTTCCCTTTATTTCTGAGGAATCATTTAGATACTTAATGATACCAAAAATGTCATGAGTGAACCAACACATAATACTTAGGAGAAAGGTGGAGAAAAAGTGAAATTCTAAATACTAGGGTTAAAATAATGGGAATATCAGTGCTAGAGGAAAACCGAAAGGAGAGGGGAGGAGAGGAAAGGAATACTTTCCTCTCCTCTCTCTCCAGGAAGTGAACAAGGGCATGGAGAGGCCAAAGATGCTCATAAACCGACAGTCTGTCCTTTCTTCTTTCTTCCTTTCTTCTCCACAACCTTTATTTATACAATGAAATCAAAGTATCCTAAGCCTGAAGAGCCTTTGAGACTCGCCCTGCCAAGAGTGGTCTCGACACAATCTTCGCAAGTATAAAGACTGACTTTGTTTCTTCAAACTTCTCATCTTGCCCTCGCCTGCTCTGCTTTTTGGTGAATTTCTCACCCAATCTCTCATTACATGTATATGTTTATGTAACGAAGCTATCTGGATTGTTTAAGGGGACACTAGTAGATCCCATGCTAAATGTAGAAGGATGACTGTGGAAGGTGTTCAGAGGGTCACCGAATGGCGGAAGCTGTTTTGGGTGAGTGAAATCTTTTAGTTAGTGCTCCTCACGTCATTGCCAAGAAGGGCAATGCCTCCTTCTGCCTCCTTTCCAGGCCCCGATTTGATCTGCTTCCTGATTCCAGGCAGGAGTAAGTTAAACTCATAGTACATTTGACTAGCAAGAAGTGGGTGTACGGACTGTGATGAGAGCAGGGTCTCTAAATTGTCGCGTTACATATTCAAAACTTGCCGAGAAGAAAATAGTATATATTTATATATACTATATACCTATCTATATAGTATATATAGATATATACATATACTATACATGTTTGTGTGTGTGTGTGTGTATGTTCTTGAGAGGATGACCTGAGATACTGACAGGCTTGGAACAGACCTGGACTCGGTCCATGATTAATATATTATATATATAGGGGCGCCTGGGTGGCTCAGTGGGTTAAGCCGCTGCCTTCGGCTCAGGTCATGATCTCCGGGTCCTGGGATCAAGTCCCACATCGGGCTCTCTGCTCAGCAGGGAGCCTGCTTCCCTCTCTCTCTCTCTGCCTGCCTCTCTGTCTGCTTGTGATCTCTCTCTGTCAAATAAATAAATCAACATATATATATTATATTTATATATAGATATATATAATATATAATACATATATTATACATAATACTATATACTGTATATTATATATATACCTATGTATATATAATATATATGGACCGAGTCCAGGTCTGTTCCAAGCCTGTCATTATCTCAGGTCATCCTCTCAAGAACCTTGTGAAGTATAAATTGTCAGGTTTTATGTAGGAAATTGCTGATCACCGACTGCTTATAACTTATAAAAATGACAATTTTATATTTTAGCCTATTCTTATTACCCCATTTTACAGATGAGTAAACTGAGGATCACAGAGATTAAGGAATTTGCCCCCAATTAAGTGATGGAGCCAAATATCTGAATCCATGCTGTAGGAGTCTTTGACCAGAGCCAAGAGCCTGCAAAGGTGTTTGAAGGACATAGTGTATAACAGAATGCTTTAGGACAGATAAGTACAGAACTTCACACAGAAAGTCTCTGAAAAGCTTTTGTTCTTTGTCAAGGACAGTTTCCCTTCTTGAATTAGTAATGCTTTTCCTTTTGATGTCAAATACTTAATAGAAAGCCAAAACTTTCAAAGGAAACATTAGTGTAAAAAAAAAAATGTTCAGTACTCCCCCAAAGGTTCTACTCTCCCAGTAATTAACCATTAATCACCTTTCTGGCCTTTAACAGAGTGATTCTGAGAATATCATAGGACTCTGCCACCCTGGAAATGACTCATCAGTTTAGCCTGTACAGACTGTGGAGTGGTCAGATTTGTAGGAGGATGGGGATTAAGTAACTCAAAATTTACTTGTTCCAAGGGGAGATCTTAGGATGGAGAAAGAACCAGATAAAAACTGAGGAAATCTGAATAAAATATGGACTTTACTTAATTATAAATCATCAATATTGGTTTCTCAGTTGTCACACATATACTGTAATCATGTAAGATGTTAATAATATGTGAAACTTGGTATGGGGTATGTAGGAACTCTCTGTACTGTCTTGGTGATTTTTCTGTAAATCTCAAACTATTCTAAAATGAAAATTTTATTCTTTAAACAAAAATCTGTCTAAACCTCTCCCCTGCTGATTTGGCCTGGCCATTATAGCACTCAGAATCTTTTTGAAATTTTAAGTGGAAAATTAGTATAAGCTGGGAAAAGTAACACATGAGCATAGTTTCATTTTACATATTATTTCCCTAATCTGGTTCCCCCACAGTGAAGCCCAATCGGAGAATTGTAGACTCCTCTTCAGAAGTCCCTAAGTAATGGTAAGGGTTGAGCTAATTCATATTCCTCTCTTTCTCACCCCTTGGGGTCAGCAGCCACACACAGGCAGGTAAATGAAGGCACATGGCAATTGTACTGGAACACTAGTTATGGGGTGTGTAAAAAATATAGTTTAAGTTTCAAAGGAATATACACTCTCTTCTGCATCAAAGTTTGAGAAGCGTTGACATGTACAGAACAAATACTGCTTATAGATTAATAGATACTATAAACTTATGCTTACATATTCTTTCTATCACTGTTTTTCAAGGGAGTGCAGATGCTGATATGATTAATAAACACATTTACATGGATGGGAGGAGGAAGGAGGAGACATCCTAAGTATGCAAAGTCCCACCCTCGGCACCTTGCCTCAGCTCTCCTGCTTCTGACCTCCACTTTTCTCCCAAATGCGTTCTTCTCTACCAGGTGTGAATTAGCACTCTTCACCTGCCAACTTCTGCAGAGATCCCGTCCAGGATGTTTAGATTGGCTTCCTGCCATATAACCTCAGATTTTCAAAAATACATATACCCTGCTATGACTGCTTTTCTCTCTTTTAACATGTCTTTCTGATTTGAAAGAATGAGGTAGGAAGGACAAAACTAACATTTCACAGAAAAGGAAGGACAGATGTCCCCTGCATGGAGCCCTGGGTGTGGCGCATAAACAATGAATCTTGGAACACTGAAAAAATAAAATTAAATTTTAAAAAATTATGAAAATCGTGCTCGTAATTATTAGCTTGTGGGAAACACAAATCAAAACAATGAAATACCATTTTACACCCACCACTGGCCAAAAAAAATGGACTATGGCAAGTGCTGACAAGAATGTGGAGTGAGGAGCAGGGCGCCTGGATGGCTCACCTGGTTGGGCATCTGCCTTCAGCTTGGGTCATGATCCCAGAGTCCTGGGATCAAGCCCCACATCTGACTCCCTAGGAGCCTGCTTCTCCCTCTTCCTCTGCCTGCCACTCTCCTGCTTGTGGTCTCTCTCTCTCTCTCTCTATCAAATGGATACAAAAAAAAAATCTTAAAAAAAAAGTGTGGAATGGGGAACCCAGGGAATTTACAAACAATCCCAGTAGGAGTATAAATTTGTACAATCACTTTGCATTGTTTATCATTATCCTCTGCTAAGGTTTAGGATGTGTATGCTCTGTGACCAAAGAATTCTATCCTCAGATATAAGAATATTCCCAGCACCATTATTCATAATAGCAAAAAACCTGGAAGCACTACAAGTGCCTATCAACAACAGAATGAATAAATGAATGGTAGTCCATTCACACAATGAAATGCTATTCAAAAAAATGTGGAGAGGGTGGGAAGATGAACTACATGTACACACATTTCTAGTTTTGGGTAAATCTAAGGAAAGAAGTACCAGAAGAATATATAATTGTATGAGAGTACACTTATTTAAAGTTCAAAAACAGGAAAACTATATTGGGTAAATACATATATCTTCATATATCCATATGTTTGTGAGAAAATATAAAAAAACAAAACAGCAATTAACACAAAATTCAGGGTTGTAATTGCCTAGGGTAAGAGTATAGGGGGTACACAGTGGGCTTCAAGTACCAGTAAAATATTGTATCTTTAGCTGGATGGCAGGCACATGAATCCCCATTTTATTAATCTTTCAACTACATACATGTTGTGTATGTCCATCACAAGTTGAGATCCCTGGGAAGCAGCCTCCGAGACGGAAATTATCATGCTATCATGCAAGAGGTCTATCCGGGAGCATTCTTAGGATCAAGACATTTACAGAAGGAAACTGAAGAAAGCAGGGACGCCTGGGTGGCTCAGTTGGTTGGACGACTGCCTTCGGCTCAGGTCATGATCCCGGAGTCCCGGGATCGAGTCCCACGTCGGGCTCCCAGCTCCATGGGGAGTCTGCTTCGCTCTCTGACCTTCTCCTCGCTCATGCTCTCTCTCACTGTCTCTCTCAAATAAATAAATAAAATCTTTAAAAAAAAGAAAAAAGAAAGCAGGACTGGACTGGGGAGAAGTTATCAGCAATACAGGTCTCAGTGAAGGTCACAACCAACCATACAGAGAGTTTTGAAGCTGGGATGATGCTTCAGAGTCATCCTGATTTGGTGATGGGGGTTGGTCTTCACATACCCACACCCAACAGCCACTGGATATAAGCCACCCTTGGGAAAAGGTCTTGACCTTGAGCACAGCAGCTCTCTTCAGCCAGGGCCACACGGGGGTGAGGGTGCGGAGGCCATCACAGCAGAGGGCTTCTTGCTGGCCAAGCTCCTAGCAGCTGGGACTAAGTCTTTCGTTCGTGAGAGGGATCAGGGGGCACATCCTAGTGTTCACAACATTGTTTTGTGTGTGGAATTTTTCACAATAAAATTGTTTAAGAGGAAAGAAAGGAAGGCAGGGAGGCCAAGATACACTAGGAAATCGTCTAGGAGTGGTACAGAATCTCAGACAAGATGCGACAAAGTCAGGAACTGAAAGTAATGAGGTAAGATGAGAGATAAATTAAGCCAAGAATTAGAAGTGTCTGTTGATGGAGTTGCACACAGGTTTTCAGCTGGTAGAGGCGAAACCAGTGAATCAGAGGTGATTTGGTACCAAAACCCAGACTATTATGATTAACAGATAGAGAAGAGTCAGCTTCATGGGGCAAGTGAGCTTGACAACTCCCAGGAAGTTCATGCTGTATATTGAGTCCTGCCCCCACCTGTGAGGGACAGATATGGATAAGGACTTTTATTTTTTTTAAGAACTATTTATCCGAGCAGGGTCGGGGAGAGAGAGAAGGAGAGAGGCAGACTCCCCACTGAGCACAGAGCCCATGTGGGGCTCCATCTCAGATCATGACCTGAGCAGAAATCAACAGTCGGATGCTTAACCTACTGAGCCACCCAGGTGCCCTGAGGATGTTTATTCAGTCTGGGAAATCTGTGCTTCTTTGATTGTACAATGGAAGGGGGGTCCACTAGGATGCTGAAAGATATCTCAAGAATTCTAGTCTTAGAATATGTTCAAATGACAGTACAAGGTCACTTTGTCTCCTCGCCTGCCACCAACTATATCATCATAATAAATGCTACTGTTTATTAGTTATTTACTGTAAATCAGGCACTGTTTTAACATGCTTATGCATATTATCTCATTGATTCTTCACAACAGCTAAATGGCGAGTACTACAATTACTTCCATTTTATTGATAAGAAAATTGATGCACAGGTAAATTAATTCACTTATTCAACATCTCCAAGCCAGGAAGCAATAGGACGAGCATTGAATTTAAGCAGCTTGGCTCCAGAAACAATCTTATGAACGCTCAACCTGGGAAAGGGTCAGACTCAGCGGTGACAGTAGCTGTGTGTGCGGCACGATTCTCTGGCCAGGGACGCATGCAGCTTGACTACCGGTCTGAGTGCTGAGTTGCAGACATTCTCTGTCCTGAGGCCTGAAGAAGATGGCATTCACCCCACGACACTGCCCCGGAACCCATATCGAATTAACATGTGTCATGTGTTTAGAACCAGGCCTGACCCAAGCTGTTCTCAGCACCTATGTGCTATTATTATCTCTTCCTGGGTAGCAGGACATTGTTTGCCCGGACAATTCGATTCCGGCCTTTTTTTTTTTTTTCTCTCTCCAGGAAATCAGGGTGTGGTTCTGGGATCAAAACCATTCAGAGCAGCAAAGTGACTTAGCTCTTCTGTCTGGAAGGAAGGCAAGTATTCCAAGCTCATAGGTAGGCTAGTTCTAAGACCTGGAAACACATCAAAGTTTATGATTTAAAAAACAGAAGACAGCATTACACTCTCTGGCTCTCTGGTTCCGTGTACGTGAGGTGCGGTGGTGGTTGTGGATTCAGTGGGTGGCCTCTAAATTGGCTTGTGCCGAGCCCTGGTACCCCTTCGAGGTGTCACAGGCCTCCGGGGAGGGGTGTGGGAAAAGCTGTGCGGGCAGGACCCCCGCCCCCACTTCAGCCAAACTGGCTCCAGTTGCATCTGGTTTTGGTATTTTCATAACCGTAAGAACAAAACACCTGTAGGTGGAGACAGAGGAAACACAAGCCCTTGACTAAAAATGTAATCAAGCTCTTCCTGGAGTAAGAGTCTCCAAGCTCCTCTTTTTATAATTAAGGGCACAGCCATTAAAATATTATATCCTTGTCTTTAATTCATGACAAATCCAAATGAGCACAATCTGGGAAGCAGCAGGGAGGGGAAAGAACAAATTGAATTAATTCTTGGGCTGAATATTAATGTGCTGCCACAGAAAGGGCGATGCTTTGCAAATTTAAGACAGTTAGAAAATATTTTCATCCTTTAATATTTAAACAGCTCTGTGTCTAAGAAGTACTTTTCTGATGGCAGATGTATGTGGTGGGCAGGCCCAGAGGGCTGACTTAAAAACTGGATACAGAAGGCACAGTGCCCATGATAGTTTTATGGCCCCACAAAAAAGTTTTAATTTTCATTTGTTTTAGAATCAGAAGAAAAAAAAAATATTACCATGTAGAATAATGAATTCAGCCTGGATTAATATTCATCTTTGTACCAGCACAATCATAAAAAGCACAAATTCTTTTTTGAAAGAAGGATTCCACAAAGGCCAAGAGGCCAGCAGCTCACTAATGTCCTAATGGGCCCTGATGCCTCCAGCTCAGGAAGTACAAGGTCACGAAGGGGACCTGATATGCTAGGCCCAAGCCCAAGCACATCCCCACTCCACCTTAAGTGCCAAATCCCAGGGATGTGTCTTGGAACTTAAAACTAACAGCCGCCTTCCCTCCCGGTCCTGATTGAGTCCTTGATGACTGTGTTATGAGAACTTTCTGGGGAGCAAGTCAACAGGATGGGCATCACCTGGGACTTGTTAGAAATAGAAACTTTCAAGCCCCACCCAAGACCTAATGAATCAGAATCTGCCTTTTCACAAGATTCTGAGTGAGTTACAAGCAGATTGAAACTTGTTACGTTCTGGACCAGGCCAGATGATTCAGCCGGAGGGAACTGAGGACTACGGGCTGAGAAGGCTGATCCTGGCACCACGCCTGAGGTTAACTGAGGATCTCCTGAAACCAGTGAGAAGGTAAGGGGAACCAGGGGTCAGGCTGAGGGCAGGGAACCAGGAAGGAAGCAGGAATGGAATTTAAGGGAACCCCGTAGAGAGGTTTCGCCTTTATTGTACTTTTTCCTCTGGACTCTGCAAAAGGTTAACTTCTTCTATCTGTTCAAAGCCCAAAATCCTGACCACCCAGCATGATGGTGCTCCAAACGCTGAAGGGACACTGCAGTACAACCAACAGTTACCGGCACCCATTTTCCTCCTCGAGCTGGGTCCAATCAGGGGCACCGTATCCCACCAGGGTCTGTGCCCTGAACTTTGGGAGGTGACCAGCAGCGCACGTGCGCGGGTAGCCAGAATCAGCGCATCTGATTTCGTATCCGGGACACGAAAAAGCAGCTTTCACAGAACCATCTCAACAGGATTGTAAGACTGTGTCCTAGACAAAAGGCACGGGAGAGCGGGTAGCTCTTAGGTTACAATACTGTTTCACTAACTCTTCTTTTTATTAAAGAGGTGGTAACATTGTTTTTAAATGTTGGGAAACTCGATAAACCGAAAGTCCTCTCCGGTTCGAGCCACAGTGCAGTCTGCTGCAGCCCGAGGTCTGGGGCAGGTTGTGGGGCACCGGTCACTGCCTTCCTCTCTCCAGCTTCTAACCCGTTGAATAAATGCACACAAGGAACCTGGAGATGATAAAAGGACAAAACGGACTTTATTCCTAGTAAAGCTGAATGGGAAAATAAGAATAATTCCCACACCCCTAGGCACGGCTGGCTTACCCCACAGCAGCCGGCAGCGCTCAGAACCTGCCTGGAACGGGGATCAGGCCGTGAGCATCTCACCTGGATGCATGCCCGACTTTTATAAACCAGCCAATCAGTGTCGGCCCCTTACTTGAAAGCCAGCCAATCACACTCACGGCAGTAAATACGCCACAGCGACACCCAATAAACAGCCCCACGGAGTAGAGTCACGCGTAGCCAGGCCTGCGCAGGTGCTGTCTTCACCCCTAGGCTTCTGCTAGTTCACCGGTCCCTGAACAGCACTGATCCGCTGTAAAACTCTACCCGCCGTCTAAGCAGCCGTCAACACAGAGGAACTGGGCTTCCTTCACTACGGTTAGCAATTAATTCAGTTTTGCTATTTCATATATCAAGGGAGGGTCCCATCATCCTTTGACAACCCTGAACCTTAGCCAGCTTTAAATGGGGAAGTTTAGGGCGCCTGGGTGGCTCAATGGGTTAAGCCGCTGCCTTCGGCTCAGGTCATGATCTCAGGGTCCTGGGATCGAGTCCCGCGTCGGGCTCTCTGCTCGGCGGGGAGCCTGCTTCCTCCTCTCTCTCTCTGCCTGCCTCTTTGCCTACTTGTGATCTCTCTGCCAAATAAATAAATAAAATATTAAAAAAAAATAAAAAAATAAAAAAAATAAAAACAAATGGGGAAGTTTAGTTGGCCCCGTAGAGAAAGAGGCCATGGGAGAGCCCTGGCGTTCTTACTACTGTTGGCAGTAGCTAGGGGAAGAGAAGGAGGAATCCTGGTTTTCAGCGTCCAGCTGTCCGTGGCGTGGGACATTCTCTGGACTCCCTCCATCTCACCGAGCACATCAGTTACTTCTTGTGGGAGAGAGCACAGGGAAGATGGAGAAAAGAAGTGTGGATAATGCTCCAAAACTGTTCCTTCCAGAGATCGGAGGCTAATCTTCCCACAGAAACAGGAAGAAGAGAGAACAAGGGCTCCCCCTAAATGTTCTCTATACAAACAGCTTTGCTAACTGCTTAGGGACAGAAGAGAAACACTAATAGGGAAAAATAGTTAGAGAAAGACAATGTCATTGGGAGTCATACAGGGAGAAAGAATTTCATAGAGAAGATAGAATTTAAGATGGCCTGGGAACGATGGATCAAATGCATCAAATGCCAGGTGTTTATCAGACACCATCATGCAAGGCCGTGGGTGCTGGGCTGTATAAACAAAGTCACGTCTCTAACCTCAGAAAGCAGCTAGCCTGCCTCCGTGGTTTGCAAATTTGTTGTGCATTAGAATCATCCGAGGAGCTTTTTAAAAATACATATAATCCTGATTTAATCGATCTGGGCTACATTCAGAGCATCAGTATCTTTTAAAATCTCAGGTATAGGCAAAGAATTATTAAAGAGGACAAAAAAAAAAACACGTGGACTTCATTACAATTGAGATTCTACCATCCTTAAAGACACCCTCAGGGGAGTTAAAATACAAACCACAGGCTGGGTGAAGATATTAGCAATGAACATATCTAACAACTGGAAACAATACAAATGTCCCTCAGTAGGACAACGAGTAAACAAATTGTGGCACACCCATACAGTGCAGCACTACACACAGTAAAAGAGAAACTACTGACACACGGAACACAATGGATGAATCTTCTGTTCCGCTGAATGGAAGAAGCCAGACACAAAAGAGTATACATTGAATAATTGCTAACATTTCAAGAACAGGTAAAATTAATCATGGCAATCCAAGTCATCTTTTGGGGACGTGGAAGGGGCATAGCAGAACTTCCTAGGTATCTAGAGATATTTGTTTATTCATTTCTTTATCTTAAAGATTTTATTTACTTATTTCAGAGAGAGAGAGAGAGCGCACAAGCAGGGAGAGCGGCGGGCGGAGGGAAAGGGAGAAACAGACTCCCTGTCAACCAGGAAGCCCAATGTGGGGCTCAATCTCAAGACCTTGAGATGGCAACCTGAGCCAAAGGGAGACGCTTTACTAACTGAGGCACCCAAGCACCCTAACATATTTGTTTTTTTTTAACCCTGATCAGGGTGGCAGTTACACAGTGTGTGACAGGGCAATTCTCCGGGGAATACAGTTGTGAACCATTAGCAACGAACATACACAGCATCTAGGGGAAAGGGGGTCTTAGTCCTGGAAGGGGGATTTGGTCAGAACGTGACCGCATCCCACTATACCAGGGGATTCTAATGTGGAAACCAGGCCTGAGAGCTGTCAGTCTAAGTCAGTGATTCTCAAAGCACGGCCCCTGACGGCAGCATCAGCATCACTGGAGTGCTTGTGAGAAATGCAAATTAGTGATGCAGAAACTCTGGCTCTAAGTAGAGTCTAGCAATCAGTGCTTTAATGAGACCTTAGCATGATTGTGAGAACCACTGGTCTAAGGTCTAAGCGGTTTCACTTGAGAGTGAGAAAGGCTTTTGGAGAAATGGAAGAAAACAGCAATGTCACAAAGCAAGTCAAATACTACATGAACAGAGTGCAACTTGGGGAAGAATGAATGAGAAACTTGTTCAGCAAATAGAACTAGTTACCAGAGGATTTTATATAAAATTTTTCTCTTTTAAGGACACCTGGGTGGCTCAGTCAGTTAAGTGTCTGACTCTTGGTTTCAGCTCAGGTCATGATCTCATGGCGGCTCAGTTTAGTGGGCTTGAAATTCTCTCCCTCTCTGCTCCTTCTCACTGCTTGCACACTCTCTTTCTCTCTCTCTAAAATAAATCTTTAAAATTGTTTTCATCTCATTTAAAAAATAAAAAGAAAGAAAGATGGGGCGCCTGGGTGGCTCCATGGGTTAAGCCTCGGCTTTCGGCTCAGGTCATGATCTCAAGGTCCTGGGATCAAGCCCCGCATCAGGCTCTCTGCTCAGCAGGGAGCCCGCTTCCCCCTCTCTCTCTGCCTGCCTCTCTGTCAAATAAATAAATAAAATCTTTAAAAAAAAAAAGAAAGAAAAATGTTTTCTTTCAGCCCGATTGATTGTAAGGAAACATTGTAGATTCTTAATAACCTGGCAGAGGAGCAAGGTAAAATGGGGGAAAGAGAGACAACATGCAGTGAAGATTCCAACAGGAAGCAATTGAAACCATCTATGCATAAAGTAAGGAGGACAAAAAGTATAGTTGTTAACGGTAAAAATGGAAAGGAAGGGAGGACACCTAGGATCTCAAGGATGATTGGCAGCAGAATTTGAATTTCCAATGGAATGAGGAAGCAAAGGTTACTGCAAGATTTGAGATTCACATCACGAGGACAGTAGTAATCACTGACTCAGCTGGGAAAGTCAGTAGAGAAAGTGGAAAGGAACATGAATTTTGTTTTCTGTTTTGGAGAGTGCGATATTGTGATTTATAATAAATATGTATTTGGTCTTCATCTGTGTTCAAGGCACAGAGCTCCTAAAACCCTTGGAATTTCTTAAGAGAGCAATAAAGGTGCCTCTTGCTCCATTACTGAGGTGACTTTTGGAAAGGCCCTAGGTAACCCAAGGACAGGGGATGGTTGCCAGGGTGACCAAGCTTGTGACTAGAGCATTGGCACTTTCAGCCCCAACCTTGAGGAGGGGAGTGGGCCTGGAGATTGAGTTCAATCATTTAATCAGCCAGGCCTAAGTATTGAAGCCTCCATAAAAACCCAGAAGGCTAGGTAGGGCTCAGGGAGCTTTTAGGTTGGTGAACCAGAATACCATCACCCAAACTGTGCTGGAGCTCCAAACTCCACAGAGCCAGACCTCACCCTGTTGTTAACCCTGTTGTTAATTCATATCCTTAATATCCTTTGTTTTTTTCCTCAAGATTATTTATTTATTTATTTGACAGATAGAGATCACAAGTAGGCAGAGAGGCAGGCAGAGAGAGAGACGGGGGGAAGCAGGCTTACTGGTGAGCAGAGAGCCCAATGTGGGGCTCGATCCCAGGACCCTGGGATCATGACCTGAGCCGAAGGCAGAGGCTTTAACCCACTGAGCCACCCAGGCACCCCCTTAATATCCTTTGTAATAAACCAGTAATCTAGTGACTAAACTGATTTCCTGAATTCCATGAGCTGTTCTAGTAAATTAATCCAAACAGAAGAGAAGTCATGGTAACCTCCAGTTTATATCCATTGGCTCCAAAGTACAGAGGACAGTCTGGACTTACGAAGTGGGGGTGGGGGAGCAGTCCTATAGGACTGAGCCTTTAACCTGTGGAATCTGATGCTGTCCCTGGGTAGATGGTGTCCGAATTGGTTGGTGGTGTGGGAAAGATCATCCACACAGTGGAACTAGTGTTGGAATCGTAAAGGGTAAGTCTAGGACATCCAGGTGGAGAAGGAAGACAGGTTGATCCTTGAGTTGTATGTGTGAGAGACAGCACAGAGGTTTTAGAACTTGGAGAAATGACAAGAGCAGAGCTGTGGGGAAGGCGTTCATTCAGGGCCTACTGTGGGGCTGTGCAGAGTTTTTTTTTTTTACCATCAACTAGGATGAGATGTCTTCTTTGGGGCTTCTTCCTGATACTGAAGGAGTATCTTGCCCAGTTACACTTAATAGAATTTATAATATAATAATAATAATAAAGTACACATACATACATATTCGTGAAAATTAAAATAACCTTTTCCTAGATGAATGTTTTCCACACTATTGTTTAGGGAAAATTATTCTAGGTGAAGTTAAAAAATATCTAGTAAGATTCGATTGTTTATTTAGCTGTTAGACACAGTACATCTCAGGGCCTTTATGCTAGGGTGGTTTGTAAAATGCTAAGAGCAGAATCTAAGTTTCTCTAGCTCATTTGATAAGTGATTCTTTTATTCTTGGAGCACTGATAACATCTCCTGAAACCAATGTTTTCCTGAATAATTTGGAAATTAATGATGAAGAAGGAGCAGGGTGGTAAGCCTGCTACTTCACAGTCACATGTCTGCACGCACCCAAGACCTGAAAATCTGTTTTCGACCAGATCTCCCAGATAATTCTGATTTGCAGTCAGGTTTGGAAATAGCTAGTCTATACCATTTCTAAGGCTCCTTATAAGAGGAAAGAAAAGTGTCTGGGAAAGGAGAATTGGAAGAAGAAAGAGAGTTGTCAGAAATGAGTTTGGTAGAAATCCAGCAAGATGAGACATAAGCAAATACAACTGAATGTTGACTAAGATAAGCTTGCAAACGACTTTATTGAATGTTTTGGTCCACATAAACTGAATTCTACCCATTTCTCTAACACCTATCACTAGGTATCCACCCTTCCACTTGTACCAGAAGCTATGAGGGCGAGCAAACTGGAATCTGAGCCATCTCTTCCCTGTGCATGTCTCTCCCGCTTCTGGCTCCCCAGCCCTTGGCTGGCTCCTGTTCACCTATCAGGCCTCAGGTCCACTGCCATTCATTCCTCAGAGAAGCCTTTACTGGCCACTCTGGCTGGTGTCCCCTAAGTACCATCTCACTCCCCTGGTTATTTCCTTTCATAGCATTTTTAAAGAAAGATCTTTTTAAAGGTAAATCCTAAAATACAACTGGGTATTCTGTCAAATGTTTGACCAACTCTTCATTCCAGTCATTCTCTTGCTTCTAGTGCCCACCACCCTACCCTCTGCATCTTGGACTTGTATACAAACCCTCTCCTAGAATTTGGTCATGGGTTTCCAGGTCCCTAGGACTCACATCAGGCTGGGATGTAAGAACTTTTCAGGGGTGCCTGGGGGGCTCAGTTGGCTAAGCATCCAACTCTTGATCTCAGCTCAGGTCTTGATTTCAGGGTTTGCAAGTTCAGGCCTCACATTGGACCCCAGCATGGAGACTACTTAAAAACAAAAACAGACTGTTCTAGGCACTTGTGCCTGCACTGGGCTTGCCCTAGCCACGGACACTCTGATTCCCCTACAGTTTCTCTCACTCCTCCACTTTCCCCTTTATTTGAACCACAGAGGGGAAAAAAGTCTCTGCCTTTTTCTCTTTCTGCTCACTCGACTTTCCCCTTTACTTCCCCAGTGTCCCATACCACAGGCTCCACCCTGAACCCTCGCCGTCAACTTCCCCAGCCAAAGAGAGCTTCAGAAGGCCTTTTTTTGCCCCTCTGGACTCTGGTGAAAACAATTGTGAATTTGCAGTCAAAAAATACGGGAAAGTGTCCTAATTATATAGAATCTCAGCGTCTTCAAAATTCTGTTTACCTTATAGTAGGATTTTAGAGGTGGAGATAAGAACAGTAAAATGCAGGATATTTTTTATGAAATGGAACCTCCTTTGTGATTTGAAACACAATCTTTTGTTCCCATCTCTGATCTGCTGGATTGCCTGCTTGATTTGCATACAGATCTGAGTTACAAAAAATTTTTCTGAGCCGCTCCAGCTAACCACTGCCTTGGTACTCAGATTAGTCCTCTTACATACCCAAACTGCAACATACATCCCTCAGTAAAGCCATTGTCTTGATTTATGTTTAGTCTGGCTCCAGTATGAGTTTCATAACTTTTAAATATATTCTTTCTTACTTTTTCACTAAAATTAACAAAAATAAATTTTATATTTTGCATAAGGTTGGAACATTCCAGGGTTAGTACATCTTAAGTTATATAAGTATTCAAGTACTTATTTCTTTTTTTCTTTTTTATTTTTTTAGGATTTTATTTATTGGCGTGCCTGGGTGGCTCAGTGGGTTAAAGCCTCTGCCTTTGGCTCAGGTCATGCTTCCCGGGTCCTGGGATCTAGCCCCACATCCCACTCTCTGCTCAGCAGGAGTTTGCTTCCTCCTCTCTCTCTGCCTACCTCTCTGCCTACTTATGATCTCTCTCTGTCAAATAAATAAATAAATCTTTTTTAAAAAGAGATTTTATTTATTTAATTTGTGAGAGAAAGAGAACGAGGCAGAAGCAGGCTACCTGCTAAGCAAGGAGCCAGATGTGGGACTTGACCCCAGGACCCTAGACCATGACCTGAGCCAAATGCAGACATTTAGCCAACTGAGCCACCCAGGTGTCCCTCAAGTACTTTCTTCATTCTTTTGCACTCATTACCATCTCTTCAAAAGAAATTAAGGTGAAACCCAAGAGTTCTCTTTAGCTCTAAGAAAGGATGGCTAGGAGCAAGATAAGATGAAACTCGATTAAAATGTGTCTTGCAATTTTGTACATTTCTTCGGGCTATCTTTACCAACCATGAGCATTGGATTTAATCAGGAGGCTCATCATCCTATGAATTACTTTAGAAGAACTGTACCAGAAAACAAAACAATTTGAAGAATAGGCCTTGTCTGCAATTAAAAAAAAAAAAAGACAAAAACAAAGGGTCCCTATAATTGGGTATCACCCAAGATGAAATCATTGTTACCATTTACCAATGAAAGGAAAATCTGACATATTACTGTATTAGTCAGGCTTCTCCAGAGAAACAAAACCAGTGAGATACATATATGAGGCGATTTAATATATGACCTGACTCATGGTGCTTCTGGAAGCTGAGAAGTCCCACTAAGTGGTGATCTGCCATCTGCAAGCTCGGTAGCAGGGAAGCTGCTGGTGTAAATGAGTCTGAACTCCTGAAAAGGAGAGGAGTGAGGGGATTGAGTGAGCTCCACCCTCCCTGGCAAGGGCGGTCTTCTTCTCATTCTTTTTTTTTTTTTTTTTTTTTAAGATTTTATTTATTTATTTGACAGATCACAAGTAGGCAGGGAGGCAGGCAGAGAGAGTGAGAGGGAACCAGACTCCCTGCTGAGCAGAGAGCCCGATGCGGGACTATGAGGAGAGGTTCAAGCTGAGGATGGGAAGGTGAGGATGAGGATGAGGATGATCTCTGAGGTCCCTTCTTACACCAAGAGCCTAAGAGTTCTTATCTTTCACTGATGTCTCATTAGAATTAAGGCTACCTTCTGGGGTGCCTGGGTGGCTCAGTGGATTAAGCCACCGCCTTCGGCTCAGGTCATGATCTCAGGGTCCTGGGACCAAGTCCAGCATCCGGCACTTAACCACTGAGCCACCCAGGTGCTCCAAGGCCGGTCTTCTTTACCTAGTCTTCTTATTTGCATGCTAATCTTTTTCAGAAACACTTCATAGTCACACCCAGAAATAAAGTGTGACTGACTCTCTGGCCTGAGAAAGGCCCCTAAGAGTAGACAAGGAGGCCCAGTGAAATGTGATCTTTCCCCAGCAGAGATAGTAGAGATAATAGATACTACCGATCAGATTGTCCTTCTTGCAGGAACTGGAGAAACAAAGAGTAGTTAATCAGTAGGATCTTGAAGAAAACTGAGTCCTGAATAACCAGAAATCCCTCAGGGAAGTGGAAGAGACCAATTGGATGGCACTAAGCTTCCTCTAACCACATCCTTTCTGGCTTTTTAATTCATTTTTGCTTTTTCAGACAATGAGAATGGAGGTGGGGGAGGGTTGGAGTGAATTAGTGGATTTGTAACTTTGGAAGGGGTAACAGCGGGAGCACAAAGTTGTTGAATCACATTAATGGCTGAGCACAGACCGGGGTTGGAGGCCCAAGCTGCCTTTCTCCCATCGGAATGACCGTCCAGGTCCTGAGGCAGTCTGGTCTCCAGGAGGCTGAAATGCACTTAGGTTCCTATTTTTCTAATGAGAACTGGAAGGTCATGTTCTTGAGGTCTCATCATCTGACTGAGATCCTCATCTTCCTTAATTCTCCAGCTTCTTTGTAATAAATGCCTGAGAACCAAGGTAACTCCAGTTTGTCCCTATTCTTTGTAAGAAAAAATTATAATGAGCACAGAAATGAAATTGAGTTTTTATCATGGTGAATATTTATCAACCATGAAAAAAACAAAAAACACTTAGCACTCTAGATCATTTCACTTTCTCCTTTTTTCTTTTTTAATTAAGAAAGCCACTTTGTTCTAGGCGATAAATGTAAAATAAAGAAAAACTGTTTTCTCTCCTAATCACTGGTACAGTAAGGGTACTCTTTCTCAGTGGGTTATAGTTAACTACAGATGAGACCCTCTTGGGAATCTCCCTTTTTAAAATGTGACCCCTTAAAGTCCAAATGTGTGTAGTGCATACAGTTTTATGTAACTGGTTATGGAGACTACTTTTATGTATCATGTTCCAAATTTGTTACTTGTGCTGATAGGTATATGCTATTTGTGTGTGTATGTATGTGTGTGTATGAATTGTTTCAAGGATCATTCTATTAATCAAAGTTCTCATATATCTGAAGTTTATGTAATATGACAGAATTATAATACTAATAATGTAATGTGATTTAACCCAAAATTTAGTGACTTTACCTTGTTGAGGGTGACCACCAGAATATAAAAACAAATGAATATTTACTTTCATGTTGGACAATTGAATAGGTGATCTATAAATTTAAGATACCAACTTTTTTAAGGGCACTCTCTTAATTACAATGTTCCAAAGTCTTACGTATTTGTTTTTTTCCCAAAGTCTTAACTATTTATCACCAAAGAGAAGCAAACTCATCATCATCCCAAATAAAACTTCCATTTATATATTCCCCCAACATATCTACTTTCTGTTTTTAGTTTTTAGAGTTTTCAGGTACACTAGATCTACATAGCAAAGTGTTTGAGAAGGTACCTTCACATTCTTACATTGCTGTGTTTTACTGTATTACTTTTTTGGAGCATTTGATGTTTGCTTGTTGTACCTATAGTCTAACAAAAAGCCTGAATGCTTAAACAAAGGAACCAATGCAATAACTTTTGGTTTTGGTTTTTGGGGTTTTTTTTCTTCAGATTTTATTTATTTGCTAAAGACAGAGAGAGAGGATCACCAAGGCAGAGGCAGAAGCAGACTTCCCACTGAGCAGGGAGCCTGATGTGGGCTTGGTTCCAGAACCCAGGGATCATGACTTGAGCCGAAGGCAGAAGCTTACCGGACTGAGCCACCCAGATGCCCCACAGTAACCTTTGTTTTGTTTTTAGTTTACTTTGTTTTCTTAGTTTAGTGGTTGTTGGTTTGGGTTTTTATTTGTACAATTCAAATAATGACTTACTTTATTGCTGCCTGAAAAGCACAAAGTGCTTTCACCTGACTTACTCAGTTATATGTCCCTCCACCATCCTCATTACCCTTATCCACTGACTTGGCCATTCCTTTTCATTTCCTGAAGTCTGTAATATCTGCGCCTCTCAGTCTTTCCCTCCCTCCCCCACAATTCTTCTCCCTAACCTAACCTACATGATGAGCATTCAGTATCCTGTCCTCTCACCTACTTAACCCCATCCCCAATTAGCCCCACCCCAGGTGATCCTCCAGTCCAGTCCATCAAAGCATACCCACCTCAGATTTTGTCTACTCCTGCTCCTGTAACAAAACTGCAAATGTAGACATCATTGTGGGGCCACAATATCCTACTAGTTTAGCTTCTTCTTTGGGTTGCTTGCATTTAGGCCCTTTATCTTCCCATTCCACTCTCTGTTTGGATAAACTCATCTACCACCATGGCTTAAATACCATACTATGCCAACAACCCCCACATTTATATCTCTAATCTCGACCTCTCTTCTGAGCTCCATACTCTTCTGTTCAACTGTCTTCTCAACACATCTTCTCAGATAGCTCATGAGCAACTGAAAAAAAATTCAAAAATTGATGTTCTTTACTTTTTCCCAAAATCTGCTCCCAGCATAATAAATAGTATCTGTGTTCCCCCAGTTGGTCTGGCCAAAATACCTGCGTACTTACTTTTTGACAATTTTTTTGTTTTTCCAATTCCCAACTCCAATCTATCAAAAAATGTGCCCTCTAAAATATTCTTTGATACTTCTTTCCATCTTTACTACCTTCTTTCTTGTCCGAACCAGGGGCCCTGCCTTGAGTAGAACAATAAACTTTTAACTAGCCTCATCTTTTCCACTTTTGCCATTTCCAGCCCAGTCTCCTCATAGTATTTGGGGTATGTAGCTCCCCTACAAAACTCTTCGCTGCCCTCAGAAAAAGTTCACAAGCTTTATCATTGTTCAAAAGGTCCTCTATGATCTGGCCCCTGCTGGTCCCTCCAGCTTCATCCAGCATCACCTCCCCTGGCTCATGTGGCTTTGGTCACAGCCCTTGTCTTTCAGTTCCTTGAATCCACCAAGCTCATTCTCATATGTTTGTTTTTGACCTAGAGACTCTTTCCTCAGTCTTCATCTGCTAATTCCTATTTATCCTTCAGATAATAGCTTTATTCCTTCATTTAATAAGTAGTTATTAAGTACCCACCCTGAGCCAAAGTCTGTGCTAGGCGCTGTAAATGCAACAGAAGGCAAAACAGACCTAGATCCTATCCTATGAAGCTTATAATTGAGTTGAGGGAAGTGGACACCAACCAAACAACATACCAAGAAATGTAAAATAGTTCTATGGTGCTAGGAGGGCCTATGATGGGGGATCTGGCCTGATCAGGAAACTCAGAGGACTAAAGAAACAAGAGGTCTGAAGGGGGGGCAGTGTTAAAGAGACAAAAGGGGTCACAAATGGAGCAAATTGCATATTCAGAGGAAGCCCAGAGGAAGACAGCTCTCCTCCAGGCTTACAAAGAACCAAAAGAAAGCCAGTGTGGTGAAGTGGAGAGAATGAGAGAGGTGTGGTAGGAACATAAGTTAGAGAGGCCAAAACATGCAAAGCCTGGGTAAATGACTCTAACACCTCAGGGACTGAGCAGACAATGTGTAAAATGACAAGAGGTTGCTGCAAGACCTACGGTAAAATGGAGACACAGACCTTGCCTCCAGCCATTCACATTCCGTCTGAATTCGAAACAAAACAACACTGTGTTGAAAAAATATATTTCACTGTAAATTTGTCCCCACTGATGTGCTCTTAAAAATCATGCATAAGAGTTTTATCTTTATCTAATAGCTATGTAGGAACTGCTGAAATAGAAGTTACATGGGGAGAGCCACGCTAACAGATGTATGTTTTGAAAAATACAGTGTTTGGGCAAACTAAAAAAGAAAACAAAAACCAAACTATGAATAATATTCTCACATGACAAATACTGCACCCACGCAACCGAAGCAGGGTGCTCCTCCCAGCAACAGTATGTTAGTAAATGGACTGGAAGTTCTAGGTAAAGCTGGTGAAGTGAATACATATATTTTTCTTTCCTCACAAAACTCCAACAAAAGGGATTTTTTTTTTTTAAATTAACAAACACATGATAATGTGGGGGAAAAGGAAAGGATACAACAGTGATAGAAATTTTGAGGGTAGAAAGAAGATAGAGGATTGCAGCAGTCCTGGGAACCTCAAGAAGCTAAAGTGGTAATGGCAAGACCCAAGAATCAACCTCATTTGTACCCACAGAATACTCAAGAGCCTGTGACTTGATAGCACCAAATACCAAATACCTTTGGAAACAGGGTGAACAGAGGCCCCAAATCACAGGGACCAGACGAAAGTTGTTTGAGTGGCAGGTCCATCCTTAGATGGCCCTCCCTGCTCTGTGCTGCTGAGCTGTCCCCACAGTAGCAGATGACTGGAATTTTATTCCCTGGAAAGGATAACATAAAGGGATTCTAGAATGGGTACACCAAGCGTAGTTGAGGCTGACAATATCATGCCAAAAATAGGAATTAAAGGAACATCTAGATGGTGAATGCTGAGACATCCAGTCTTCTTCCACTTGGCTTCTCAGACGTTATTAGCTAGGCCTTGCCTCTTCTGACAGGAGATTAGAAGAGTCTGCTCTGGGGATTCTGACCAAAACAAGGTGAGAATCATAAAATGACCTGGTCAGAGATTTCTAATGTAAAACTCGACTAGTTAGCCAAAAACTCATAAACATGAGCAGATAACAAATAAAATGAAAACTTAGTCATCAGGTAGGTCAGGGCTGTTATTTGAAATAACCAGACAAAAGTGAAAAGATATGTAAATCTAGGAAAGCAAAGATTTTCAAAAGTAGAGGACCCATCTAGGAGGTAGATTGTACAAATAACTGGAATTGCAGAAAGGAAGTACAAGGAAAGTAGAAAAATAAAGTCATCAATGAAATAATTTAAATAATTTCTCAGAACTGAAAGACGACATTTTCCAGATTGGAGGAAGCACAGGCCCACTAATCTGGATAAAAACAGACCCATAAACGTCACTTTTTTGTGTCATTTTGGAACACTGAGGACAAAGAGAAGGTCTCATACACACACACACACACACACACACACACACACATCTAGAGACAAGGGAACAATTTCTTAAAAATTCTAAGTAAAAATGAATTCCAGTCTAGAATTCTATACACATCCAAACTATCAGTCAAGAATTGAGAGTCAAAAACATTTTCAGATATGTACAGTTGCAAAAATTTACCTCTTAAATACCTTTTCTCAGGAAACCTCTGGACTGTATGTTCTATAAATACAAGAGTAAATCAAAAAGGGAAGTCACTGGATACAGAAAATAGGAGACCTGACACAAAATAGATCTCAAACAGATTCAACACAGAGTAGTGAGAAAAGAAGACACGAAGATGATACCTATGCACTTGACAAAGAGGGGGCATGTCCGGATTGAAGAACTGTGTGCCTTAAGAAATAGGACAAACTAAGGGCCTTCAGGATAAAAATGCCTGTTGTAATCTGAGGGCTGAATGCCAAAGTAAGTCTGGATCAGGCCTGTGTCTGTATTTGGCTTGCTTTGCCTGTGTGCAGAAGAAGTTCCTGCTGTCTCCTGCATGTCCAGGCCAAAGACCATCTGTTGGACCATCTGAGGACATCCACCCCATCCCACAGAAATATGCTGCTCCAACCTGATCCTGAGAGCAGAAGGTCAGCCATTGTGAGCTCAGGACCAACACACCAAGAAGCGCACACTTCCCCTTATTTATTCTTCAGATGTCTCAAACCTGATCCACATTCCAGTGCCAATTATGGTGGCCCAGTGTTTTCTGGGACTCCCTCATGGCCTTGCCCCCTGACTTCCCCTGACAGAGCACTTATAAACTCATAGAAATGCTGAAGCCAAATTGTAATCCCAAAACAGTTCAGTTGATCTTCTCCCAGAAGCCTTCATTTATCACTGGCAATATTGTCCTGTCCTTACACAGTGAAGTATGTGCTTGAACATCAAAGTTCTTAATCCCCTTGTGCATCCATTTACATATAAACTTGTTAAAATAATTAGATATTATATGCGGGAAATACACAGCACAGAATGACCCACACTGAACTGGTGGTAGTGTTTACCTTAGGGAGGGAGGGGTAGAGGGGAATGAGGTGAGGGAGGAAGACGCAGGGAACCTCAACTGTGTAGGTAATGCTTTATTCATAAGTATCAGAGCTAAAGCAAATATGAAACAATGCTAGTTAGCATTTGAAAAAGCTGGACTGTGAATATGCAGATGTTTATTATACTAATCTATATTCTTGTCTGCATATTTGAAGCATTTCATAGTAAAATAAAATTTATTTTAAAAATGAATTGGAGGGAGGTTAGAGGCTTAAATGTCAATCCTTTTTTATAATGGGTCTATGATTCTGCTCTGCTTTCAAGCTAACAAGTTAGACTGCTACAGCTTCATAGATGCTGACAGAAAACACAAGATCTCTTGCTCAGAGGCAAAGGGCTTTATTACTCATGGCACATCAAGCACCAAGAGTATCAGCATATTTGCATTAGTTTCTCTAATGCCTGAGTCTCATCTGGTAACAGAAATGGATCCAGATGGAAGCTTATTAGTGCAATAGGGTGCATTACCAAAGAAGAACCTTGGCCTTCAGGAACCCAAATCTTTTAGAGTGGGAAGTAACATGTCTATGCTTTGATCTGGAGGAAGACATTATCTTCCAAGGTTGTTTGCTATAAAAACTCCCTTTAGAAAGATAATCTAGAACAAAGGGAAGTCAGTCTGCTTCCAAGAAGTGCAGAGACATGAAAGACTCAGTGAGAATTTTCTCCCAACTTTCACACTCCAGTCTGTATGTTATCTTCATTGCACTTAACCCAATTGTAGTTACATAGTTATTTGAATGATTATTTGTTTACTATCTGTTTCTCCTCCAAATAATTAATGAGGCAGGGACCGTGTCTGCTTTGTTCATTGCTACATCTCCAACTAATTGAGTGCTGATACATAATAGAAGCACAGCGAATGTTTTGAAGAACTGTTAATGCATTACCAGACTCAAGTACACTACAGACACAACTGGAAAAAAGATGAATGACAGGTTACTGGTGTCACAAGGCAAAATGTACTTTAATGATAATTCTTTACATTCATCCAGCACTTTTTACAAAGTTCCTTTCATACATTATTTCATGCAGATTTCACAGTAAGTCTTTGAATCAGGTGAAGATGTTAAATTTGAATTGGGTGAACATATTAAGAGACTTATCTAGGACCATTAGACTTTTTAATACAATGTTATATTAGTTTCAGGTGTATAGTACAGTGATTCAACAACTCTATACCTTACTCAGTGCTCATCCTGATAAGTGTCCTCTTAATCCCCTTCATCTGTTTCCCTCTCAATGGACTTTATAAGTGAAAAAGGAGCTGAAATATGCATTTTTTAAAACAGTACTCTTTCCTATATTCCATTAAGGCCTTCTTATCCATGACAATTATGAGATAGGACAATATCAAAACAGACAGGGAGAATTATCTTTTTTTTTTTTTAACAGAGACACAGCAAGAGAGGGAACACAAGCAGGCAGAGTGAGAGAGGGAGAAGCAGGCTTTCCACCAAGCAGGGAGCCCAATGCGGGGCTTGATGCCAGGACCCTGGGATCACCACCCAAGCCAAAGGCAGATGCCCAATGACTGAGCCACCTAGGCACCCCAAGAATTATCTTTTAAATGTTTCATTTAAATGAAAAGGTAAACATTGGTGGATATATTTTATATATCCATTATGGTTTCCACAAGGAAGATGCATGAATAGAACTTAATTTCCATTTGATAGTGAATTATAAACAGTAATGCTTCATGTATTTATAAAGTATGCAACATTTATATATTACTTTATCCTCACAAAACACAATGATGCATTACTTTCGTCTCCCTGTTAATGGATGATGAAATTGAGGCCCAGGATGATTTCACTAATTGGCAGAAATCATACAGCTATTTCCCCCATAAGCTGAAATACAGAAATGTTAGACTGAAAATATGATGCTTTCTTACAAAAGGAAATTACTTTCCCAAGATGCAGACATTCCTTTCTTAGTACTACTCAAAATGTCTATGCTAATATGTTCTCCTATATATCAATCTCTTACTTTGGTTTACTATGTCAAATATTGTGAAATCATGAAACTATTTTCTAAAATGAGCCAACTCATCTAAGAAACAGATAGACTCATAGAGGTAACCACATATACCCTTATCTTTGAAATCTGGATTTTTCTCTGAAAGTGTTAAGATTCAGGTTGAAAGTAAATATGAATAGTTTAACATTGCAATATGCCTTAAATTCATACTTCAGTCATGAAATAGGCAGTGTGGCAGATGAAGAAATACCTAAGAGTAGAATTTAAAAGCCTGTATTTCTTCCTTCCATCCACTGTTTCAATATTTTTTACATTCAATCTCCTACTTATAAAGAAAACATTTCTCATTTGTGTCATTTATTTTGTACTTATCACATATTGCCTTGTAGGCTTATCTTTTTTATCTTGAATTCTAGCCTTTTACAAACAGAATATAAGTTACTATAGGACATAGAGCATGTCCTGTGGTTTAATATTCTCTCTCCTCCACCTCTCTGCTTTGCACAGTGTCAAACCCAATTCCGGTGAGTTCTGGCTTTGCTCTATTTCTCTCCACATTTCAAATCACCTACAAAATTAGCCCTACTCTATTTCCAGGGCTAATCTGACTGAGGCAAGAGTAGATTAAAGTCCAACCAAATCAATGTTTGGGGGCTTAGGGGCACCTGGGTGGCTCAGTGGGTTAAGCCTCTGCCTTTGGCTCGGGTCATGATCCCATGGTCCAGGGATTGAGCCCCGTTAGCGGGCTCTCTGCTCAGCTGGGAGCCTGCTTCCCCACCTCTCTCTGCCTTCCTCTCTGCCTACTTCTAATCTTTGTCTGTCAAATAAATAAAATCTTTAAAAAAATATATTTGGGGGCTTATCCTCAAGGCTATTCTAACTCTGATGAGGTGCTCCATGTTTGATAACTGGCCTCCCACCTCCAATCTGGTGGATCCAAATGCTTTCATGTGCAAAACCTACTTTCTATTCTATTGCTGTTCTCGTGTTTCTAATCTGATAACTTTTCATAATACCTCAGTCACTCCTAGGAAAAGGGAAAAGGCAAGTTGAGATTGGCTTTCTCCCTCTGGGGAAATCTGGAATATAAATTACACCTCAGAGTTGTTCTGATCTGAGGCTAGGGAACTGGGTTTTTGTGCTCATCATTTGACAGCCATTGGGTAAGAGCTGCTCTACTGGACCTAAACTCCCAGTTCCCTAGCCTGTGTTTGCTGGCAAGAAAGCCCCAGAAACAAAGAAGCAGTCTTCCAAGGAATAATTTCAGGTTCTATGAAGCATGGGCAAAAGGCACTGAAGCACAGAGATAGTCAAAGTGATGCCAAGGGGATCTTCTCAGAGCACATACAGTGTCTGCTACAGCTCTATCCATCAGAAGAGGCTCATGGGAGAAAACTGAAGAAAAGTGAGTGCCTCCCACCCACACAGCCTGGGCCTGTGGCTAGGGGGTCATCCAGCCCCTGCCTGCAATGGGTGCAGTTAAAGTCGCCAGAAGAAGATGAGGTGACACAAACACTAAGCCATATAGCCCATGAGGGCAGCCCCAAATGGGGAGGAAAGATGGCAGAGCTACATTGGGAGGGGTCTGACGACATGGGGAGCTGCAGAGGTGGTAAAGGCCAATGTGAGCAGGCAGAGGAAGATGGCAGTGTAAGTACCTCTAAATGTCCGTAGGTCACTGTGGCCTCCCAAGGAGCCAAGACGAGGAGATTCGAGCAGATTCTTCTGCAATTCTTTGGATTCACTTGAGGTAGAAAAACAATTTTATTGCAGGTTGGTATGGCCTGGGAAGACTAATGACAAACTTATCTTTCCGTTATACTGCTATTCGGCTATTATTGAGTCCAAATAAGAGTTAAAAGCATTGTCGGACATTAAGCATTAAAAAAAAAAAGAAAAAATTAGGGACACCTGGGTGGCTCAGTCGGTTAAGCATCTGACTCTTGTTGTTGGTGCAGTTCACCATCTCAGAGTAGTGAGGTTCTCTCTCCTCTGCCCCCACCCCGCCCCCTGCTTGCACACGTTTACACTAGCTCTCTGTCTCAAAATAAATAAATAAAATTAAAAAAATAATCAAAGATATTAGATCTGTCTTTCACTTACTACCAACAAATCTATTCATTCTGTTGCTTTACCTTTCCATGTTGAGTCTGACTTAATTTTTCACTCCTCCCCCACCATTTCTGTTTGCCATATAGGGAGATTTAATTTTTTTTTTAACTTTTTAAAAGTTTATTTAAAATAAATAAATAAATAAAAGTTTATTTATTTATTTTTTTACTACTCCCTACACCCAACATGATCAAACTCACGATCCTGAGATCAAGAGTCGTATGCTCTTCTGACTAAGCCAGCCAGGCGCCCCACAGGGAGATTTTTTTAAAGCAATAAATTAGTCTAAATTAGTCTCTATCTATGTTGTTTTTAAGACTGTGCAAAGAAATCATACTCATTAGTTTATTCCAGAAGTGCTTACTGAATTTGGTATCAGATTAAGTAGACAAAAAAAGATGAAAAAGAAACAGCCTTTATTGAAAAACATCTGACGTACATGGACTGATGACCATCAGATTCAGGTTAGTGGTTACCCATGGGAAGAAGGAAAAGGAATGGCATCTGGAAGAGGTAGACTGTGTTTGTTTGCTTGTTTGGGCTTTAAAAAAAATGTTTTCTGACATACTTTGTAATAATAATTCCAATAAGTAAATGGAAATAAATATAAGCTGTAGTCTTTCTTTGCCTCACCCTACAGGATCACCTTGGGCATTCCCCATGCCCTGTACCTCATTTGAGACATTGCATGAAGATCCTGAAGCCTTGAACTTACAGTGACTGAGAAATTAAGGAGCAGGAAATTAATTAGATATTTCACTGGTGGTTGAATACGTAGTGGTAAAAGGCAGTAGTATTTGTATGATTTGAGGACTGCTGGAAAAAACCTTTTCTCTCCTGTTCTGGAGTCTCAGGGCTACATTTTGAGGGAATCTCTAAACCCCATGAGGTTGGCTAGCTCAATTTTTCAGCTCCCATATAAGGATATGAAATGAAAGAGTATTTCAGTCAGTATGCATTCCAACAAAGTTTTTTTTTTTTTTTAGCACTTATATGCCAGACTCTGTATTTGTCAGATAGCTATTAAGAAATGGGCTATGTCCTTAAGGAGAGATTGGTATTATAATATGGTGATTACAGCTAATGTTTATGGAGAACTTTGCTAATAATGCCTGTGCCTGGTGCTAACTGCTTTGGTGCATGCTCTCATTAAATCCTCACAACATAGCTATGAAGGAGGACCACTGTTATTTTCAATGCATAGATGAAGAAACCAAAGTTTCCAGAGTGAGTTGCCCTGGTAATTAAGCTGGAGCCAAGATCAGAACCTAGGACTTACTGTTTATAAAATCTGTACACCTAACCACTAGATACATGACAAAATTCACGGAAAACTTCCCGTGAGACTCTAAAATAAGAAATTACTGGCTTTAGAGGATTCAATGTGAGCTTCAAAAGAAAAAGGGATAACTGAATTGAATTTTAAAGGATCAGGGCAAAGAACGTTCTAGAAATTGCTTTAATAAAGGCGTGAGAGAGTGTGATTCCTAAATGAATAACTTAGTGTGTTTCAATGACATATGCACTGGGGACAGTGGCACAGGTGGGTTTGTCGAAGTTGGGAGGAACCAAATTATGAAGAATGGTGTATTCAGGAGAGCGGAAGGGTTTAAAAATGAGTTTCTTCAATAATTCCTTGATATCTCTAGAATGATTCATGTCAGTCTTCTGCAAGGGTGCCACTTATGGGAGCCTTCTCAAATATAGCTGAGGAAGTGGACTATAGGTAGGACACACTCAACTACAAGTCATCAATAGTTGAGGCAATTACTTGATTTAGAAAGACAATTGCTTTTAAATATGATTTTTGACAGTTTTCTACTGCCATAAAGAATATTATCTGAGGGTGCCTGGGTGGCTCAATGGGTTAAGCCGCTGCCTTGGGCTCAGGTCGTGATCTCAGGGTCCTGGGATTAAGTCCCGCATCAGGCTCTCTGCTCAGCAGGGAGCCTGCTTCCCTCTCTCTCTGCCTGCCTCTCTGTCTACTTGTGATCTCTCTCTGTCAAATAAATAAATAAACTCTTAAAAAAATATATTATCTGAGACCAGTTGTGTTCATTGATCATGAGAGAGTAACAAACAGCCAAATATTAGTTGTGTAGCACTGGTGGTTTTTCTCTCAGAATTGAGGTAAGCCACACTTTTAAACTACAGATATCAGTTTTCCAGTACAGAGATTAAATAATGTGGTGTTATAGACATCGATATCCGGTGTAGCCATTTAGTGCTCAGTCTGTAATATTTATCTTATTACACACAATATGATCAAGCTATATTTATATATATCTTATACATGAGTATGTATGTAAATATAATGTGTATATCCATATGTACAATAGTACATATTAACTATGTATTAGTATTAAGAAAGGTACATGAATCTATCAGGACACTTGGGTTCTCAAATGGTATCAGCTAGATGTACAATTTTTATCAAGTCATTTAATTTATCTAAGGCCTACGTACCTGTAAGATGAGAGGCTTGCACTAGATGTATTCTAAGACTTTGATTCTATGAAATTAGGTAATTTCTGACCTTGATAAGCTTAAAATTAGTTCAGGACATAGAGCACATCCACAGGAAAACAGATTAAGATGCAAACAAGTAATTTAACAACAAACACTACAAAAGGAAGAATTTTTTAAAAACTCAGGTTCTGCTTCAGTTAATTTGGAAGGCAAAGATTACTACTAATAAGTAGAAGAAAGGTGAGTTTGGAAATTAAATTAGAAAAGGATAGAAATTCTCAGTAGGTAGAATTGTGTGGGGAAATAATATTTTTCTTTTCTCTTCATAAAATAACTGATTATCAAGAATACTAGTATATTTTGGGGCACCTAGATGGCTCAGTCTGTTAAATGTCTGCCTTTGGCTCAGGTCATGATCCCAGGATCCTGGGATGGAGCCCTACATCCAGCTCCCTGCTCAGTGAGGAGCCTGCTTCTCCCTCTATCTTTGCCTTTCCCTCTGCTCATGCTCACTCTCTCTTTCTGTCAAATAAATAAATAAATAAATAAAATCTTAAAAAAAAAAAAAACAAATACTAGTATATTTCTACTGGCAGTCATGTAATTGTTATTCCATATCTATACCTATTTTGTGTGACAGCTTAAAATCTTCCCAGAATTCCTAGGGTACATGAATTCTGTAATTTCTTTAAACTGTTTCAAGAGGATGGTACTTAGAGATTTTTGAAAAGATTATCAGAAATTATACATAACTGCTGGTTGTGTCACTATGAGGAACCACATATAAAGTGTCACCAAGGTTATAAAGACAGCATGACTCAAATTATTGCAAAGCATTACCAAATTTGGGTGAGGTTTCTAGAGGAAGAGAGCAGCCCCTTAGCCAAGCAACACCATCTACTGAGAACCCACTGTGTACACATTAACCTTAGGTGTTGCTACGTAAACAGAAACCCAAAAAACAGAAGAAGGAAAAAAAAAAAACTAGAAGTAAAGCTGATGCAGCAAGTTATGGTGACTAAAACTGGTAGGATGGGAGAGTAATCACCTTCATTAAGTTTTATTTGGTGGACCTTAGAGAAGAAGAAAGAAACATCTCAAAGTGGAAAGAAGGGAGGATACAGAGTAAGATGCCTGAGCTCTATCAATTTAGTCACTTGATTTGCAAACTTGAACAAATGCCTCTGTTTGTTCTCCTGTAAAATGGGTATAATAATGCTGATAAATACCTTACTTGACGAGGCTGCAGTGAGAAATTAATGAAGCAATGACCTGTAAACTATAAAAGAGTGAACATATTATTTCTTTATATGCTGAGTTCCCTGGCCAAACTGTGTGGCTTATTCTCTATCCTATCTTCTCGGCACCATTTATGCTCAACAGAACACCCGCTTCTTCTGAAATTGTGTCAGCAAGCATCCCCTTCCTGTTCTATCTCAGAATGGACTATAAGCTTTTTAATAGCATGGCTTCTGTTTGCTTCCCACCTGCAAGAAACAGGGATTTGTATAGTATGAACACTCAGTAAAAGAAAACAATGAACACTTTTTCTTAGTATATCTCAAATGCTTCATGGGACATGCTAATACGTGAAATATCTATCCATCGTTTGTCTGAAATTCAAATTTTACTGGGCTCTCTGTATTTAATCTAGCAATTAAATTCAGAAAAGCAGAATCTATGTCTAACATAACTTTGGATTCCCCTGTAATAGTACAGTGCCTTCCCCAGCTGCTCGGTGTTTGTTTAGGGAAGAGTGATCCTCTTGAGAACAGAGGTTTCTCTTGTTTTTACTTATCGTTGTATATTCAGGGACTAACATAGTACCTGACACACAATAAAGGACCCATAAATATTTCTTAAATGAATACACGAATATACCAAGAGCAATCTTCCAATTATGGGTTGGGTTGTGTGTACATATTTTAATAAAAACTGAATATTTTTCCAGTAATTTTAAAAAACAGATTGTTTAAAAAGCTTCTATTCGTACACTTTTTCACATTTTAGCTGGCAGAGTTGAGGGCTTGATGGGAACATAATCAAGGGCTCAGAATGTACTCGTCGCAGACTGGGTCCATATGGTCACTAGTGGAGAAAGAATCCTATACTCAGGATGCTGACAAGCCTGCAGCAGGCGGCGGTAGGCCACTCTTCCCCCCCACCTCCCAGACCGTCCAGCCTCCCGCGCACGCGCACAGCCGCGTGTCGACCCCACGGGCCGGCTAGAGAGAGGCGGGGCTCCCCGGGCGCGTGCGCGGCGGCCTGGGCTGCGGGCCCCTCCCTTGGCGGGGGCGCGCGGCGCGGAGGACCGCACGGAAAGGGGGAAGTCAGGTGGCCGCTGCCGCCGCCGCCGCCGCGGTTTGTCGCCAGAAGGAAAATGGCGGATCTGGACGAGCAGTTGTCTGATGAGGAGAAGGTAAGAGTGGCGGAGGCGGCGGAGTCCGTCGTCGAGGAGCCAGTAGAGCCCCGGCGTATCAGCCCGGCGTCTGGACGCCCAGAAAGGGCATTGGTCTGTGCCCTCGGCTGCCCTTCCTCCTCTTCTCGTCGCTGCGCCCTAATGCCTGCCCCTGTCAGTCACCCGAGGCCCCGCGCGGGGGCAGGTCTCTGTCAGGCCTGCTCGCTTCGCTCGGCTCCATGTAGGGTGTGTGCTCTGAAAATAGGAAGTGGGAGCCGGGCGGCGGCGCCTGGCGCGGCGGGCGGGGGCGGGGGGCGCGGAGGGCGGTGGCCGCTGGGGACCCTCTCGTTCCGCCTGGGCCGCGGGGCCCTGCGCCGGGTCTGGGGACTGCAGAGAGGTCCCGGTCCCGGCCTGGGAGCGACCCAAGGGCGGTGGTGAGCCCGAGGGCCTGGCGGGAGACAGTAGCCCGGGTGAGGGGTAAGGGGGAAAAATCCGCTTAGGAAGCAGACCTTCACTTCTCCCTTTTACGCCCCCTCCCAGAAACAAAATGCTTCCTTTCTGTTTGTCTACGATTTTTTCCTTTCCCGGTGGAAGTCTCTCTCCCTCCCTCCCCCTCTCCCCCCCCCCCGTTTCTTTTTTCGGCTTTAGCTGTAGGCTTTGCAGCTCCCGTGTTCCTGGGAGGCAGCGGAGTTGTTCACAAAAAGACCCCCTCCCCATAGTTGGTTTCGGCCGTGGTTGGCACGAGCCCCTCCGGGGGCCGATTTGGTGGCGCTCCACCGTCCTGCTAGGACTTCTGAATGAGGGGAGATTGTGCAACTCCTTTTGCTGTATCTTAGGTGCTGTGACAGCGTCGAAACCAGAGGAACGACTTAAATTCTCAGGCGTTTAAAATGAGAAATCTGATCATAGAACTAATTCTCTTATTCTCCTTTTCCCTTGGCTTCTGTGAGGGCCCATTCCCAGGGGGAGGTGGGGGACCGTACTAATTTTAAGTATTTTCCGGGAAGGCCTTGACGTTTCACAAACTCAGAAGTGACTGACACATAATCTGTGAATAAGATGGTTACAGTTTTTGAGATGTCCACTCTTAATTTCCTAGTGTTCATTTTTTTTTTTTTTTGAAAGTTCCAAAGCAGTACAGCCATGTAGGAAACACACCTTAATGGTGTTTAAGAAGTCCTAATGTAAGCCTGGGGGTATTTTCAATTGGAACTTTCTGCTCCAAGTGTTTTTATATCCTGTGATATAAACTTGCACCGAAATATAATGTTTTATCGCATTCCCAATGTGAATATGCCGAAGTCGGCGGCCTCTTCAGTTTTGGAAATCCATTTTTTTTCCCCTCTATGGTCTTTGGTGAAAGTGATAATAAAAGAACAAGATTGGGAGAACTACAAGATTCTCCGTAATTCACAGACCTGGTAGGAGATCCCTATATATACAAAAGTTGCTGTGTAGCGTTCACATGTGTTGTATTGGTAAATAACCAGGAGTTGATAATCGAAAATGTACACTGTTGCGTGCACACGTTTAAAACTAGTGCTAAAAACTTTTTAAAGGGATTGTCATGTTTTTATTCTAAAATAAAATATACTAAAATAGTGGTTAGTAGTTTAAGTGGCTAGAATCTGGCTGTGGACAGAGTACTCGGTATGGGAGTTAATGTAGTCCTGCCCCATGTTGTAAAGGCCTAAAATAGCACATTTTTTTCAGAATGAGATGACAGGGTTCCTCATTATCTGGCATTCTCAGGATACAAAACTCTGTAATGGGGGAGGGGGAGGGCATCTTATTCTCCAAACTTGTGTACACAGTGGTTTAATAGTAAATGGATGAATTCAAATTTGAAGGAATTTGGTGTTTCTGTTTCTATTTGAGTTTTGTAAGACTGTTTTGTAGATATTTTTATATATATTTCATTGCCATATTTAGTAACTTAAGAATAAGACTGACCAAATTTCTGGGCTAAATTCAAGTAACTGGTGAAGTGAAATTCTAACACTTTAGTTATCTAAATGTTCTTTTAATCTTTTGGGAGTAGGTTGGATATAGAATCAAATAGAATTTTAAAAGGTGGCATTTTTAATCTAATATTTACTTATTTATTTATTTATTTTTAAAAGATTTTATTTTTCATTTGACAGAGATCACAAGTAGGCAGAGAGGCAGGCAGAGAGAAAGGAAGGGAAGCAGGCTCCCCGCTGAGCAGAGAGCCAGATGTGGAGCTCCATCCCAGAACCCTGGGATCATGACTTGAGCTGAAGGCAGAGGCTTTAACCCACTGAGCCACCCAGGCACCCCTAATCCAATGTTTAAATCATGTTACTTTTTCTGCCACCTTGTTTTTAATTTTCAGAATAAGCTTTAAATACCTGTAAGCTATTGGAATTCCCATTATTGATTGAAGATCTGAAGAAGGGAAGCTGTTAACTTACATAGTACCCATACTTTGTATCTGGGTGGCTCGATGATACATTTGAAAATAAGTTGTAAGTTTGAGGTAGGTTTTATAATTACAGTTTCACAGAAAAGTAAATTAACGTTTCAGAGGCTTTAAGTGATTCACTTAAGGACACTTAGCTAGGACTTGGTGGAGGTGGTATTTAATCCTGTTTGTCAGAATCCAAAGTTGGTGCTCTAACCCTTAAGAATTGATAATAGTAACCTTTTCTGGGTTTAGCTTTGATTTTAATTTGTTGACAGCTTATATTGAAAAAGGAGAAACAATAGTTCTTTTTGTTTTCAATAAAAATTGTAGCTACCTAACATTAAATAGTGTTGGGTTCTAAATTTAGTGTTGGGTTTGATAATTTTGGAACAAAGTTTATTATTTAACACATTTAAAAATTTTGTGCTACTGGCATACTTTCATATATGCTCTAAGGTAGGAAGCTTTTTAGAAATTAATCTAGCATAACATCTTTGCTTTTTAAAATCACGTACAAATGCTTTGTGAGGATACCACTATGAAATTTAATAACCTCTTCATCTTTGGCCAGGTTATAGGTTAATAGAAAATAATATTATCTGAAGAAGCACAGTGAAGTGCTTTGAAGTTACTCATTTGTTGTAGCATGTCCCACAGATCTTTTTACATAGTTTAGAAACTCTAGGCCAAAAACAGTTTATGTTTTCCATTCCTGGGGTCAGCTACATTGTACAGTAAAGCAATTTTGTGAATTTGAAATTGTGGAATAAGGCTAAAGGCAGAAGCATGATTCCATTTCACACCCCTCCTTACAGAGGGAAGTCACTCCAAAGCTTTAGAAGGAAGACATTTAGTTATTGGTTGGAAAGGATCTTTTGGGTTTTTTTCCTTATAACCCCTCCTACCTTTCCCTAGTGATATGAGTGATCCATTCCATAGCTTCATCTTTTATATTTTGCGAATGTGTCTCATGTCCATAGCTCAGCACTGATTTCTCTTCTGATCACTAGTCACACATTTTTATTGGGTGGTTCTTTAAACAGGAGACAGTTAATGAGATGTGTTCAGATGGAACTTTCCTAAAAGTAAATTCATAAACTCCTCTCCCCTTTTCTCCTATGCCGAGTGGATCAGAAATCTCTTTCTGCTCATTTTTCTCTTTATCTTTTTCCATTATTCTGGTCATCCAAATTTTTAACTTCAGCTTTATTTTAACCTTTGTCTCCTTGAGCTCTGTACCTTACAGTCTGTTTCTGAATTTTCTTGTCACTCCTATCATCAAAACTTGTCTTATGCAAATAATTTATTTTTTGCTTGAAAAGATATTCCATTTATATCAATTTTTAGTTTATTACCTCTCAGTTGACCAGACTATTAAATTAATTGTTGTTATTTATGTTATTAACTACTGTTGTTTAGTAACAAAATTACTGTATGAACAGAATGTGAATTGATTGCACCTGTTCTGTAACTACTTGGTTAAGGAAGGGGAGGAAAAGTAGGATCAGAAGACTGTCTTGCAGGGGCACCTGGGTGACTCAGTGGGTTAAAGCCTCTGCCTTCGGCTCAGGTCATGATCCCAGGGTCCTGGGATGGAGCCCCACGTCGGGCTCTCTGCTCCTCGGGGAGCCTGCTTCCTCCTCTCTCTCTCTCTGCCTGCCTCTCTGCCTACTTGTGATTTCTCTCTCTCTCTGTGTCAAATAAATAAAATCTTAAAAAAAAGAAGAAGAAGACTGTCTTGCAGCTGGTCTTTCCCTTGTATTTGCCACTGCTAGGCTTTTATTATAAACTTCCTAGACTAATTCCTCCAATTTCTTGTATCTAAGCCATGTTTTAATATGTTGTTTTTGTACTCCCAAACTTTTAGTTGCTGGATACTCCATTGCCTTTGCAAGGAAGCCCAACTCTTGAAAATAGTATTCATGGCTTTGTATTCCATTCTTACCTAAATAGTTCTGACTCCAGTACATACACTGTTATTTAATCATGCTGTGAATTGAAAGAGACCTGCATACTAGTCCATGTCTGGCTCCGTAGGTAAAGTATGTAACCTCTCAGCCTCAGTTTCCTCTGAAATGTGGGGATACGTGTAAATGGTATCTGCCATGTAGTAAACACATATTAAGTTTTTTTTTTTTTTTTTTTTTTCCTGCTGATGACTTCTTATCCACTTGGAGTATTGGAACTGTTTCCTGGTCTGTGCTCTTTGATGAGAATCTTAGGTATCCCTCAGGATTTATGTCAGATCACATGACTGGCTATAACATACCATTAGTATTTGTTTTTTTTTTAAGATTCTCTTTATTTATTTGACAGAGAGCGCACAAGCAGGCAGAGCAGCAGGCAGAGGGAGAAGGAGAACCACGCACCCTCTCTCCCAGAAGGAGAACCTTCTGAGCAGAGAGACCGACATAGGGCTTGATCCCAGAACCCTGGGATTGTGACCTGAGTTGAAGGCAGCCGCTTAACTTACTGAGCCACGTAGGCACCCCGACATCTCATTAGTATTAAATACAGTTTGCATAATAGTTATCTGCTTAACTGACTTTTTTTTTCTCGTTCTGTTGGAATTCCTACATGCAGAAGTATCTTTAGCATCTGTCATTATGCTGCATTTGTTCAGTGAGTGAATGAACAAAGGAATCGTGAATTCACAAAATTAAAAACAGTTTTATGAAAAGTAGAAGTAGCATATGGGGTGCCTGGGTGACACAGTTGGTTAAGCATCTGACTCTTTCCACTCAGGTCATGATCTCAGGGTCCTGAGATCAAGCACTCTGTCAACTCTGTGAGGGGTCTTTTTGGGATTCTGTCTCTCCCTCTCCCCTTCCTGCTTATGCTTTCTTTCTCTCTCTCTCATTAATTAAAAAAATAAATAAATAAATTGTTTTTAAAAAAAAGAAGTAGAGGGGGTGCCTGGGTGGCTCATTCGATTAAGCAGCTGCTTAATCATGATCAGATCATGATCTGCTGCTCAGATCATGATCCCAGGGTCCTGGGATTGAGCCCCACATCAAGCTCCCTGCTTGGCAGAGGGCCTGCCTACCGCTCTGCCTACTCGTGCTCTTTATCTCTCTGTCAAATAAATAAATAAAATATTTTTTAAAGTATAATAATTTAAAAAATTAAAAAGTAGAATATGAAGTAAAGATTTTGAGGGAAAATTTAGTGTACCTAAATTTTCATTTCTAAATAAAGCTTTAGATTTTTTTTTTTTTTAAAGATTTTATTTATTTATTTGAGAGAGAGAGAGACAGTGAGAGAGAGCACGAGCGAGGAGAAGGTCAGAGAGCGAAGCAGACTCCCCATGGAGCTGGGAGCCCGATGCGGGACTCGATCCCGGGACTCCAGGATCACGCCCTGAGCCGAAGGCAGTCGTCCAACCAACTGAGCCACCCAGGCGTCCCAAAGCTTTAGATTTTAAAGATTTAGATAATTGAATGAAATTTTTGGTGCTCTTTAAGGTAACAGGTGATGGTACTGGCAATGGTTCAAATCATTTACACATGCTAAATATTCTTCATAAGTAGTTTATATAGTTCCCCCTCACTACACAGTTATAATTTAGTTTCAGAAATTTTGTTCATGTTTGAAAGTAATATAAGTTGCCATCATAATTACTGTAAAATTTATTGTGTTCTTACTAACCAAAAAGTAAACTAAACCATTAAGCTATTAATATAGAAAATATTCATTCCTCGTTTCATTCAGTAGATAAATGAATTGTCATTGCACCAATAAAGTGTAAAAATTCCTACAGCAAACAGAAGCTTGATAGTTGCTGTACCATTAGTGGAGTTTTTCAGACTGCACATTAAAGCAAATTAGTAGTACTTGTTCAGTGCTTTTGGGAGCCATTTCTGCATAAAATAAGGATAGTTAGATACATAGAATATTGCATTTTAATGTAAAAACATGGAATATAAAAACACTTAGAGCAGAATGCAAAGTAGTTTTTAAAGTTGAAAAGCATGATGGGAAAATTTGACGTATGGTTCTGTGATCTGACCTAAAGGCCTGATTGCCTGAAGCAGTAACTGCAGAAGTTTATTGCATTTCAGAAAAAAACCAATGATTCCATACAACCATCTATCATTGTCAGAAAAGGAGAATTTCACAAATTTTGTTTTGAAGGTTAGATGTACAGTCTTAACCTTCTTTCTCTTATGACACTTACATGTTTCACTGTGGACCTAATGATAGAACTTTCCTTACACATTTTAGTTTACTATGTTTGTATAGACAAGGAATGGAAATAATTTTCAAAAACTACCTCTCCATTTATATTTTTACCAAATATATCATACTTAATTTACTTCAGTACCCATAGTTTTCCATATTTTAAGATCTCTGGAATTAGGCTGCATTGTACAATCAATGGCTTATGATACTAATCAGTAGCATTTCCGTTTTTTAGTGGTGCATTAAATTATGCCTCTTACATTGATTGTGAATCAAGGTAAGCAAGGATATAATGTGACAACTAACAACCTAAAATCTTAGCATGAGTGGGTTTGGGAAGGGAATTTTATATGACATTTCCTCATTCTATATAATATGTCTAATGTGGGTCAGCACCAGAAAGGTCCTGCTTAGTGAAGTCTCAGAGTTTTGGGCTGTTGGAGGTTTTCAGTGTAAACTTTGGCTTTTTGATATGTATACACAGTGGAATATTATTCCGCCATGAGCAAAGATAATATCTTGCCACTTGTGACAACATGGAAGGACCTTGAACACATTGTGCTAAGAAGGTAAGTCAGAGAAGGACAAGTTCTGTATGATACCTCTTATATGTGGAATCTAAAAAAGCCAAACCTGTTAAAAAAGAGCAAAAGAAACCCACCAAAAAACAGAAGTTGGGGGTATAATATTGATGGTATTTAAGGGTACAAATTTAAGGGTACAAAGGTATTTAAGGGTAATAAGTAGTACATAAGCCATAGAGATGTAATGTACAGTATAATGAGTATAGACAGTAATGTAATGTATATACTGTAATGATGTAAAGTAGTAGTAATGGTAAGTATTGCGTTAATGGCAGTCATATTGCAATATATGAATGTCTCAAAGTAAAATGCTATACACCTTAAGTTTACAAAATGTAGCATGTTATATTTATCAAAACAGAAACAAATCTTAAACTTTCTTCCTAAGTCCTGGCAACAGTGGGAAGGAAATGTGGTGAATAGCAAGCACACTGATTTTTATTTTCATTTTATAAATTTTTATTTCTTTATTTATTATTGAGGGGGATGGATGGAGCGGGGAGAGAGAGAGAGAATCTTAAGCAGGACTCGATCTCACAACTCTGGGATCATGACCTGAGCCAAAATCAGGAGTCAGATACTTTTAATTTTTTTTTAAAGATTTTTATTTATTTACTTGATAGAGAGAGATCACAAGTAGGCAGAGAGAGAGGGGGAAGCAGGCTCCCCGCTGAGCGGAGAGCCCAATGTGGGACTCGATCCCAGGACCCTGAGCCCATGACCTGAGCCGAAGGCAGAGGCTTAAACCACTGAGCCACCCAGGCGCCCCCAGGAGTCAGACACTTAACCATCTGAGCCACTAGGCACTCCAGCACACTGGTTTTTAAAGTTTCTCCTCCCCCACCACACATACATTTGGAGCTCACTACATTCTGCCCAGGTTTCAGTTAGCTGAAGCAGGTTTCATCTATAAACTTAATTTCGGAGGGCTTGGAAGGAAAGGAGAACTGCAATATTTGTGAGTAGCAGTAGTAATACCATAGAGTAGGTTTTAAACTCACTGAAGGTTGGTGATTTGATCACCTGTTTAGTAGACACAAGGGTAAGATTATGGATTCACAGATATATTTTATATGTGTTTGTGTGTGTATATATATGTATATGTATGGTGGAGCATCAGAAAGTAGTCAGTTCATAGAAATTCAGAAGACAGAAAAATTACTTGTACCTAAGAGGATGGTAGACATCAGTTGGGTTACAAGCTCATGCCAGAGCACAACACAGGCAGAAAAATAGGAAACTGGGAACAAAACAAAGTATAAGTTATATCAGGTATTTTGTAAGTAAGAGATGCAAAGGTGAACTGTTCTGTTAAATTAGTAGAGGGTTTCTTAACCTCAACATTACTGACATCTGAGGCCAGATAACATTGTGAGGGCTGTCTTGTGCATTGTGGGATGTTTAATAGCATCCTTGGCCCACATGGTACCAGTAGCACCCTCTTCCCCCCTGTAATGATAATCAGAATGTTTTCCTGTAGGACAGAATTGTCCGTGGTTGAGAACCATGGGTTCTAGACAGATTGGAGCTAGTAAGAACAATGGGAACCTTCGTTAAGTATTAAGATCTGGCTTAAAGTAGTTTCACGAGACACTAAGAAAAATATGATTGCTAACAGATTTCGGAGTTGGAATCAACAGAATTTGGTGAATGAATGTAGGGAGAAATGGGAGAATCAGGGTAACTCTGAATGTTAAAATTTGGGTAACTGAGAAGTGGTACCACCACTAACAGCTAGGGGATTCAGGAAGAAGGTGGACAGCTGGGAGGAATAATGTTGAGTTTGATTTGAGTTATACTGAGTCTGAGATGCCCACCAAATACCTCTTTGAACTTCCCTAGAAGATAGGGAGTAGAAATGGAGCCTGGAAAGAACGGTCAGGCCTAGACATTTTATATAGATTTGAGAATCCCCTCTTGTGGGTTAAAGCCACAAAATGGGATAAGACGTTTAGGAGAAGCTTGGACATAGCAAAGAGGAGAGGTGTCAGAGAGTATATACTGTTGGATATACTATTATTTAGAAAATAAAAGAAGGAGAGGAAGAGGTACGGGATGATTGCTGAAGTGGAAGTATATATGTAGCACAGAGTATGTGCTCATTTATAGAACTTGAGGAGTTCCAGAAGGAGCAGTACCAGTATTACAGAGATTAAAAGGAATATAGTTTGTACTTAAGGTACAGGGATATAAAACAAATTTTATCTACTGTATGCCACTATGTATACTATATTAATTAATCTCTCAATTGTCAGAGTAATTCTGTTATTATCCATTTTATAGGTGGGAAAACTGCAGATAAGGCCGACTAAGTGGTGGATGGGAGATCACTGATAGCCTCTTTTTTTTTTTTTTTAAGTTTTTATTTAAATTCCAGTTGTTAGCATACAGTGTAATATTAGTTTCAGGTGCACGGGATAGTGATTTCATACTAACACCACCCAGTGCTCATCACAAGTGCACTCCTAATCCCCATCACTTATTTAACCCATCTCTTCACCCACCTCCCTTCTGGTAACCGTCAGTTCGTTCTCTATAGTTAAGAGTCTGTTTCTTGATTTGCCTCTCTCTCTCTCTCTCTTTGTTTGCTTTTGCTCATTTGTTTTGTTGCTTAAATTCCACATATGCGTTAGGCCATATGGTATTTGACTTTCTCTGACTGACATATTTTGCTTAGCATAGTACTTTCTGGCTCCATCCATGTCATTGCAGGAGGCAAGATTTCATTCTTTTTATGGTTGAGTAATATTCCATTTATACATATACATATACAAAGATAAAAATATTTTTTATCCATTTGTCAACCTCTTGGGCACTTGGGCTGTTTTCATAATTTGGCTGTTGTAGATAATGCTGCTATAAATACAGGGGTGCATGTATCCCTTTGAATTAGTGTTCTGATATTCTTTGGGTAAATACCCAGTATACAACTGCTGGTTCAAAGGGCAGTTCTGTTTTTAAGTTTTTGAGGAACCTTCATATTGTTTTCTACAATGGCTGCACCAGTTTGCATTCCCACTAACAATGCAGGAGGGTTCCCCTTTCCATATCCTTGCCAACACCTGTTGTTCCCTGTGTTGTTGATTTTAACCATTCTGAGAGTTGTGAGGTGGTATCTCATTGTAGTTCTGATTTGCATTTCCCTAATGATGAGTGATATTGAGCATCTTTTCATGTGTCTACTGGCCATCTATATGTTTTCTTTGGGAAAAGATATGTTCATATCTTCTGCCCATTTTTTTGGATTATTCATTTTATGAGTGTTGAGTTTTGTAAGTTTGTATATTTTGGATACTAGCCCTTTATCAGATATGTTATTTGCAAATATCTTCTCCCATTTTGTAGATTGCCTTTTAGTTTTACTGATTGTTTCCTCTGCTCTGCAGAAGTTTTTTATGTTGATGTCCCTATAGTTTATTTTTGCTTTTGTTTCCCTAGCCTCAGGAGACATACCTTTTTTTTTTTTTTTTTTAAAGGAAGGAATATAACAATTTATTAAGTGAAAACAAATGCTAAGCAGTACGTAGAGGACAAATAACTCAGTTTCTTCAGCATAATAATGACATTTAAACAAAATGGAGGGAAACTATAATACATTAAAAGAAACTTAAGAGACATATTGGATCCTGATTTAAGAAAATGCCTTGGGGGGCGCCTGGGTGGCTCAGTGGGTTAAGCCGCTGCCTTCGGCTCAGGTCATGATCTCAGGGTCCTGGGATCGAGTCCCACATGGGGCTCTCTGCTCAGCAGGGAGCCTGCTTCCTCCTCTCTCTCTCTGTCTGCCTCTCTGCCTACTTGTGATCTCTGTCTGTCAAATAAATAAATAAAATCTTTAAAAAAAAAAAAAAAGAAAAGAAAATGCCTTGGAGCAGGGCAGCCTCTGGGAGGGTCTAGAAGCTGAGCTCAGGAACAGGGCTCCGCTGTATTATCAAGTCCTAAATTTTGGAATGACCGAGAAGACTTATCTAAAAAGAAGGTGTTACAGCCGATATAAAAGAAGTTGCTGCCTTTGTTCTCTTCTAGGATTTTTATGGTTTCTGGTCTCACATTTAGGTCTTTAATCCATTTTGAGTTTATTTTTGTGTATGACATAAGAAAGTGGTCCAGTTTCTTTTTTTTTTTTTTTTTTTGGATGTCCAGTATTTCCAACACCATTTGTTGAAGAGACTTTTTCTCACTGGATGTCCTTTCCTGCTATGTCAGAGATTAATTGCCCATAATTGTGGGTTCATTTCTGGGTTTTCTGTTCTGTCCTATTGATCTGTATTTTTGGGCCAGGACTATCCTGTTTTGATTACTGCAGCTTTGTAATATAACTTGAAGTTCAGAATTGTGATTCCTCTAGCTTTGCTTTTCAAGATTGGTTTGGCTCTTAGGGCTTTTTTATGGTTCCACATAAATTTTGGGATTTTTTTTGTTCTAGTTCTGTGAAAATGCTGGTATTTTGATAGGGATTGCATTAAAGGTTTAGATCACTTTTGGTGGTACAGAAATTTTAACAGTTATTTGTGATCTTCCAGTCCATGAACATGGAATGGCTTTCGATTTCTTTGTGTCATCTTCAGTTTCATCATCGTTGTTGTTTTTTATTTTATGTATTTATTTATTTATTGTAGAGGGAAGGAGACAGCACATGCATGAGGTAGGGAGAGGAGCAGAGGGGGAGGGAGAGGGAGGGAAAAGAATCTTAAGCAGATTCTGCTCTAATTGAGGACCCTGATGTGGGGTTGGATCAGGATCATGACCTGAGCCAAAACCAAGAATCTGATGCTTAATTGACTGACCCACCCAGGTACACCTCTTTATCAGTGTTTTATAGTTTTCAGAGTACAGGTCTTTCACTTCTGTGGTTAAGTTTAATCCTAGGTATCCTATTATTTTTGGTGCAGTTGTAATTAGGATTGATTCCTTGATTTCTGTCTGTTGCTTCATTATTGGTGTGTAGAAATGCAACAGATTTCTGTACTTTGATTTTCGCTTATCATGTCTAGCAGGTTTTTGCTGGAGTTTTGAGTTTTCTGTATAGAGTAAATGTCTTCTGCAAATAGTGAAAGTTTTACTTTTTCTTTACCTTTTTGGATGCTTTTTGTTTCTTTTTGTCTGATAGCTGTGGCTAGGACTTCCAGGACTATGTTAAATAAGATGACAGTAGAATCTCTGTCTTGTTCATGACCATCGAAGAAAAGCTCTCAGTTTTTCCCCTTTCAGGATGGTACTGTCTGTGGGTTTTTTGTACATGGCCTTTATTACTTAGAGGTGTATTCCCTCTAAACCTACTTTGTTGAGTGTTTTTACTATGAATGGAAGTTGTACTTTGTCATCTGCTTTTTCTGCATCTATTGAAATGATATTCTGGTCCTTACCCTTCCTTGTGTTAATGTGATGTATCACATTGATTTGTACATTAAACCACCTGATTGGAATAAATCCCACTTAATTGTGGTGAATGATTTTTTTAATGTATTGCTGGATTTGGTTTGTTAGTATTTTGTGGAGGATTTTTGTATCTCTGTTAATTAGAGATACTGGCCTGTAGGTTTTGTTCTTTGGGGGGTTTTGTTGTTGTTGTGTTGTTTTGTTTTTGTGGTCTCTTTATCTGGTTTTGGTATCAGGGTAATGCAGGCCTTAGAATGAATTTGGAAGTTTTCCTTCCTTTTCTATTTTATGGAATAGTTTTTTTTTTTTTAAGATTTTATTTATTTATTGAACAGACAGAGATCTCAAGTAGACAGGCATGGGTGGGGGCATGGGAGCAGACTCCCTGCTGAGCAGAGAACCTGATGTGGGGCTCCATCCCAGCACCTTGAGATCATGACCTGAGCTGAAGGCAGAGGCTTAAGGCACTGAGCCACCCTGGTGCCCATATTTTGTGGAATAGTTTGAGACGAATAGGTGTTAATTCTTTAAATGTTTGGTAGAGTTTGTCTGTGAAGACATATGGTCCTGGACTTTTGTGTTTGGGGAGTTTTTTGAGTACTGATTCAGTTTCTTTGGTGGTTATCAGTCTGTTCAAGTTTTCTATATCTTCCTGTTTCAGTTTTGGTAATTTATATGTTTGTAGGAATTTATTAATTTCTTTTAGGTTGTCCCAATTTGTTGGCATATAGTTTCTCATAATCTCTTGTAAGTATTTGTATTTCTGTGGTGTTGGTTGTTATTTCTCCTAATTTGTGATTTTATTTATTTGGGTCCTTTCCGTTTTCTTTTTGGTAAATCTTGGCTAGAGGTTTATCAATTTTACTAATTTTTTCAAAGAACCAGTTACTGATTTCATTGATTTATTCTGTTGATTTTTTTTTTAAGTTTCCATGCCATTTATTTCTGCTCTAATCTTTATTATTTCCTTCCAGTGGTGGCCTTTAAGAGGGCAATTTTACTAGAGTTTGGAGCAGGAAGAAGATAAAGAAAAGCCAGATTACCCAAGTCTAAAAAGTGTGTATATGCTTTCTTTCTTGCAGAAATGGCCTTTCAGTCATGTCTTGCATAGTAAACTGCTCATCTTCAATAAGCAGACCCAAAGACTTCTTCATTCCTGTGTATCTTGGCCTATCTGTGCTCCCTTAACAATTTGTATATACCTTTGTTACAACATTTACTGATTTTAATTGGTTTACCTGATTTTCTTACTTTCTTTGTTCTTCAGGAGCAGGCCCTGTGTTTTGCTCCTCTCTGTAATTCCAGTAGAGTGCCTGGCATACATTATACTAGTGGTTTCCTTTTTTTTTTTTTTTTTAAGATTTTTATTTATTTGTCAGAGAGAGAGAGAGAAAGCATAAGCAGGGGTAGAGGCAGACAGAGGGAGAAACAGGCTTCCCACTGAGCAAGGAGCACAACGTTGAACTCATGACCTGAGCAGAAGGCAGCCACTTAGCCAGCTGGGCCTCCCAGGGTCCCTGTACTCACGGTTTTCAACTCTAGCTGCAGATTACAGTCAATTGGAGAGTCTATAAACAAACATGGATACACAAACTTCACTTACAGGTGAGGCCTGGAGCCTTTGTACCCTTCTGAGAAAAAAAGAAAAAGCCTCCTAGATGATATGAATGTGCCACTGGGGTTGACTTTCACTGTATTAGATGCTCAGTAAGTGTTGACTAAAGAAAAGTAGGACATGGTGCCAGTAAGTATAAATTATTCTTGAAAAAGCTTGGTAGTGAAACAGAAGAAAAAAAATAGGCATTACTGCCTCAAAATTTTTACTACTATTTAGGAGTACTTTTTTTTAAGATAGAAAAAAATTTAGAAATGTTCATGGACTAAGGGGAATCATTCAGGAGAGAGAAAGAAATTGAAAATTTAAGATAAATGATAATTTATACATAATTTTTCTTTTTTTAGTTAATGACAATGCCTACTTTGGATTTGTGGGGTTTTTTTACTCTTTTAAATAAATGGTAATAACATATTTAAAGAAAAATTACAACAGTTCAGTATTCTGTATTTATCTGGATGATTAGTGCATGCCAGGATACCGGGGATTTTGATGGTATCTTCTTACACCAGGTGTGCCTTTTCTTCTCTTTACATTTATTGCAACACTGAAAGAACCAAGGAATTGAGAACTTCTGTAGAAAAATAAGGCATCACTACTCCACAGTATTGAGCCACAAGTAGTCATCTTTCTGGATATTGTGACTAATTTCTTCCCATCCCTGTGGTAAATGTTTGGTTTCTACACTGTTGGTCCAGCATGATGTGCAGATGCCACACAGCTCATCAGTATTATTTGCTTTGCTTATCATCTGGCCTCTTGATCAAACTGGAAAGTGTATGGAGAAACTCGTTTCTTTCGGTAGCCTCCTCGTGGAGGCATGCTCTCTGTAGTAGGAATGGCTTTATCAGCTCCACTCTTGCCTGCAGCACATGAGGAAAAGCTGATAGCTTTAACATACTTTTTTTACTGTTTGGAATCTGAGATACCTCTGATCCTAATACCTGCCAACATGCACAAAGAGAAAATAGTGCCTGGTAGAAAGCAGAAGACATTTTTGTATGAGTTTATCAAAATGATTTGTATTTCTGCTTAGTAGAGAAGGAAAAGGGAGAAAGGATTTGGAGAATTCTCTTTAAGGAGTAGAGTCGACATCTGCTATCGCAATATGAATATCCTTTTTTCCCTTTTGAGCACTTTAGTGATTTATAACTGAATTGTGTCCACTTTATTCAGACATTTGGAGAATTCTGATCCAGAGTAGGTTGAACAGAGTCTCAAAAGAGTACTGTGATGGCACAGTGTTCATTTTTAAGGAAGCCCATTTGACTTTCAGGTGTTCTAACTTGCTCTATCAAAGACCGTTTCTCACTGTTTAATAAACTCATTTAATAAGGAAACTTGCAAGGAGTTCTTCATAGGCCACGCAGTAGAAAAGAGAAGAGGAACATTACCTAAAATTGTGGAAGAGTTTCTGATTCATCTTCCACTCCACTGACCACATACACAGGACTTTCCCCTATTATTTGATCACTCCGTAGAGATGCAGTAAGTCTGGAGGTTTTGAGATGTTTGATCTGTGTCATCTATAATTCAAAATCCTGATCATTTTCAGCTTTTATCTGCAAGCTTATCGTTATTCTTAGGTAAAAATTTATTTACTAAGAATTATAGTGCTCTCTTTTCAAGAGTTTTGTTTTTTTTTTTTTTGTTTTAAAGATTTTATTTATTTATTTGAGACACAGAGATCACAGGTAGGCAAAGAGGTAGGCAGAGAGGGGTGGGGGGAAGCAGGCTCCCTGCTGAGCAAAGAGCCCTATGTGGGGGCTCAATCCCAGGACCCTGGGATCATGACCTGAGCTGAAGACAGAGGGTTTGACCCACTGAGCCACCCAGGCGACCCAAGAGGTTTGATCAGCTCCTGAATTTCAGGACTTGGTTGTAATTTTTTTGTCCCTCTGAAGGAATTTTGTTTTCTTCAATCTTTGTCTGGTTGGCTCAGACCTTTCCTTTTTTTTTTTTTTTAATGTTCTAAGTACAATTGTCAACCTTTCCTTCCTCCCTTCAAATCCATCGGAGGATGGGAAACTAGATAACCACAGTTGTAAATCTATGTCTGAAATAAAAATAAAGATCTTTGAAGAATCTCTCTTGCCCTTCTAATGTTTGGACTATATATCAACATATTTACTTGCTTTCTTACAATGTATTTTAAATAACTGAGTTCCTTGGTTTAGTCCCCAGTTATATATCTTAATTTGAGCTTCTCAGATCTTATTTTATTCCCCTTCTCTTCCTTTTGTTGGTGAAGGAGGAGTCGGGGTTATGTGGATGGTTGAATACACAACACCTGACACTGGACAGATGAGATGAACAGCAGCTTATTAATCACATATACTCAACAGCCCAGGAGAAGGGGACACCGCACACAATGTGGGGCCGTTTGGAGGTCGCACTAGGGAATAGAGGAACAAACTGAGGCCGTGGAAGTCAAGTTTTGTCATATCAAGAGTGTGGAGTGATCCTTGGTTCCCACAGGAAGATGTGACTAGCTTTTGAATAATTCTGCAGGCTGGCAGGGAATTGGAGCCTGCTCTTCAGGAATAAGCAGGAACTGTGCCTGTTCCCTGTGATAAAGAGGGTTGTCTGACTAGGGGCATTATCTGCAGGAGCAGAATGAGGATGAGAACTTGCAGTTAGGTTGTTCAGGGCCCTCTGGGTTTTCCCCAGATGTCAAAGCACACATAAATATTAGTCCTTAATTTTAGACCTTATACTACGGGTCTTAATAATACTGACCCTTTATCAAAAGTATTTACTAATATTGCTGTACTAAAGAATACATCAAAAATTTATTTATTTTTCAAGATGTTTTTGTATTTATTTGAGAGAGGGAGAACATGAGTGGAGGAAGGGGCAAAGGGAGAGGGATAAACAGACTCCCCACAGAGCAGGGAGCCTGCCCTGAGATCATGACCTGGGCTGAAGTCAGATGCTTAACTGACTGAGCCACCCAGGTAACCCCCTCCAAAATTTTTAATAGTATAATTTGATCTTTGAGTTTGCCTTTTCTTTGTGATCTTTTCTTCTGTTAACTTGCAAAGTTTAAGAAATTAATGCTGCTGTGTACAGTTTTACCACAATAGGTAAAAGATGGCAAGGTCATATGTATGCAGTGATGTGGAGGCATAGAAGATGAGGGTTCTTGTTTGAGAGACTGAATGAAGTGCTGAGGTTCCAGTATTGTGTATATGTAGGATGAGAAAAGGAGTGGATAGGCTGTAGGAGCTGGTAAATGGCAGAGTAAAAAAGGTAGTAGCTATTATTTGAGTGTTTACTCTGTGCCAAGCACTTTCCTAAGTATTATCTCATTTGCTGCAAGAAAGGAGACTGAATTTAATTTACTTATGGTCATACAGGTAGTAGGCGGTGGAGCTGTAAACTGAGTCCATACAATCTTATTTTAGAATTTATGCTGTTAACAATTACATTTTATAGCCTTCAGATATGGAGAAGCTTTATATGTTATGTTAAGGACTTTGGGCTTTATTTTGTTAGCAGTGGGGGAACCGTTAAATGATTTTAAGCAGGAAGAAACATCACAATTTGCATTGAAAAATAATCAGTCTGGTGGTAGAAAATGAACTTTGAAGATTATAAGACTAGTGGCAGGATTATTGTTGTAACTATGCTGAACAAAGTGGGTCTAAATGGAATGGAGTCAAAGAAAAGGGGCAAGAGAGACAGACTCTCACTGATCATGATGCCTGAGGGAGAGAGGGGAAAGTGGAATGATTTCTAGGTGGTGCCAGTAATTTCATAAAGAACAGAAGGGAATAAGTTTGGGTGAGACAGTCTAAAGTATATTTGAGGCATTTTGATGGAGATTTTTAGTAAATAAGTTATACTTAGAAAAATGCATCTTGATCTTGACAAATGATGTTGTAGATGTATAGATTGGAGAGCTGTTGTGTGGGGATAATAGAAGTGGTGGAAGTAGATGAGATTGCCTAGAGTTTTCTTTTGTTCTCAGCCTATCTCTGAACCATCATAGAGAGATGATGCTGTACTGGGAGGCAGCTCTATGAAAAGCTTTGGACTTTCATTTGAGCACTTCATTCATATCCCAATTCTGGATCTCTGTTTTCTCTTTCATAAATTAAAAGTAATGACAACTATCTCAGAGAGTAATTTTAGATAACATTTTATTTTATCTAACAGAGATAGTGGTTTTAAAAGTTTAAGAAATAATGGTATATTTTGTCCCCTTAGTTTCCCTGTAAAAAGTGGAAGTTTATAGAGGTTAAAAAGCTCAAATTGTAGATAACATTTTATTTTATCTAACAGAGATAGTGGTTTTAAAAGTTTAAGAAATAATGGTATATTTTGTCCCCTTAGTTTCCCTGTAAAAAGTGGAAGTTTATAGAGGTTAAAAAGATCAAAACTTGGGTACAGATCATGTCTTAGATAAAGTGCAGATCTTGCACATTCCCACCATGCAGCTAGGAAACCAGCTTTTTCTGCAGTGCTGCTGTCACTGGTATTTGAGATGAGCAGAGTCAAGTAGAGAGGGAAAGGATGATTTCCAAGTGAGGAGAAAGGATGTCGGTGTATGGAAGTGAATGCACTGGAGACAACACAGAAATGCTTGGGTGTATGCCATCCTTCTATCACCATAGGGCACAAAGAAACTAACATGTAATGTGAAAATATCTGTGTTCCAGGGTTATTTTTAAGAATATTAGAGCTATACTAAATACAAGTATACTTATTATCTCATTGTTACTGCTAATAATAGCTAATATTCTATATTTTACCCAAGCTTACATAGCTAATGAGTAGTAGAGATGAAAATCCAATCCAGTCAGTCTGACTCCAGAGAGTATACACTGTACTGCTTCCTTATATTAGCATACATTTTTGTGGTTTTGAATGTAGTTTATTTATAATTTACAGTTTATATATAGAATTGTATTAATGATAACTCTAAAAATGTTCATTTCATTGAAATACTACATTCTCTAAGTGTTCTAAATGAGAGTTTATTCTTGCTTATAGTTTTATTTATCATATAGTAACTGTCTACTGAATGCAGAGTATGGGGCAGGGGCAAACAGGAATCCTGCCTTCAAGGGATATTCAATGTTTAGTTATTCAGCAAATATCTGAGAGCCTTCTATCTGCCAGGCACCATTCTAAGCACTTAGATATAGTAATATATAGGCAAAATCATCCTTTCCCTCTCTACTTCCCTCTCTGATTTTTTTCTTTTCCCTATGAATTTCTTTTACTTCCCAGACTAAATCCATCCTAATCATTGAGGATTTTGGAAGCATAAGAGATGGAAAGTTAACCACATTTTTCAAAGTATCAGTAATTTAGTACAATTTTTCAAGAACAAATTCTAACATATTTGCCTGTGGGATGTGACATTTATATAGTTTGATGCAATGATTTAGAATTAAGTGTTAAGGATTTTTACTTATTTTACCATGTATTTTTTGGTCTACCCTCTTCCCTAGGACATCATACTTCATCAGTCCTTGTCAGTTGAGTCTTCCCTGCAAACAGAGTCTGGTTGATGAAAACTATGTAGAGTTCAAAGTGTAGATATTTCATTACTGTGGGATTTCTTAGAAAGGGGACTTCAGTTTATTCAGTGTGAGCATTGAGATTTCCTTCTTATAAATTGTACACTGATAAAGAAAATGGGTAAAAATAAAAACACTATCAGACCAGAGTCCTCAATGTCAGCAAAAATGTCCCAGTGTTTTTTTTTGTTTTTTTGTTTTTTTTTTTTTAAGATTTATTTGTTTGAAAGAGAGAGAAAGAGAATGCAAATGCAGGGAGGAGGGGCAGAGGAAGAGGAATGGAGTCCCAAGCAGACTCCACACTGAGTATGGATCCCAACAGGGCACTCCATCCCACAACCCTGATAATCATGACCCCAGCTGAAACCAAGAGTCAGGTGCTCAGTCAGTTATGCCATCCAGATACTCCAAAACCCCCAGTATTTTTTAAGGAGATTGAGACAGATGTCCTAGGTAGTATAGATTTATGCCAATTTATTACTCTCTATAATTCAGAGTGAAAGCCCAAGGTTCTTAATTTTTGTTTCTTTAAAATTTTACCTTTAACCTTTTTTACTGTACTTTCTGTTAAAGTGTTATGGGTGCTTGGCTGTCTCAGTCAGTAGAGTGTGCAATGCTTGATCTTGGGGTCATGAGTTCAAACCTCACATGGGTATGGAGTCCACCTAAAAAGAAAGCAAAATGTTGGATAAATATAGTTTATGGATTTTTAGCAATAAAAATTATTGTTAAGGTTTGTGATTCTTAATTATAAAATAAGCAAATAATGTCTCACTCATTAATTATCATGGTTACTAAAGTTTTTTTAATCTTTTTTAAAAAAAGTATTTAAGTAATCTCTGTACTGAACGTGGGGCTTGAATCCCCAACTCTGAGATCAAGAGTTGCACATTCCATCTGCTGAGGCAGTCCTGTATCCCTCAATTTTTATTTCAGTCATCTGTTAATCATTATGACAGGTGCACTCCTTAATCTCCATCACCTATTTCACCCATCTGCTCACCCACCTTCCCTCTGGTAACCAACCATCGGTTCTCTAGTGAGGAGGCTATCTTTCTCGCTCTCTTTTTTTTTTTTCCCCTTTACTTGTTTGTTTCTTAAATTCCACTTACGAATGGGATCATGGTATTTGTCTTTCTCGGACTTATTTCACTTAGCATTGTACTCTCTAGTCCCATTCACGTTGTTGTAAATGGCAAGATTTCATTCTTTTTTATGGTTGAGTAGTATTCATGGTGTGTGTGTACATACACACCACATCTTCTTTATCCATTCATCAGTCAGTGGATACTTGGGCTGCTTCCTTAGTTTGACTATTGTAAATAATGCTGCTATAAACATACCAGTGCATATATCCCTTTGAACTAGTGTTTTTGTATCCTTTGGGCAAATAGCCAGTAGTGCAGTTACTGGATTGTAGGGAGTTCAGTTTTTAATTTTTTGAGGAACCTCCAAACTGTTTTCCAGAGTGGTGCACCAGTTTGCATTCCCACCAGCAATGTAAGAGGGTTCCTTTTCTCCACATCCTTCCCAACACCTGTTGTTTCTTGTGTTTTTAATTTTAGCCATTCTGACAGGTGTGAAGTGATATCTCATTGTAGTTTTGATTTGCATTTCTTGATGACAGGTGATGATGAGCATCTTTTCATGTGTCTGTTGACCATCTGTATGTCTACGGATACTAAGTTTTAAAGTTAACATTTTATACATAATGATAAGATATGCTATCATATATATGAGAGATTTAAAAAAAATTTTAAGATTTTATTTATTTTTTGACAGACCGAGATCACAAGTAGGCCGGGGGTGGGGGGAAGCAGGCTCCCTGCTGAGCAGAGCGCGCAATGTGGGAGACGATCCCAGGACGCTGGGATCATGACCTGAGCCAAAAGCAGAGGCTTAACCTACTGAGCAACCCAGGCACCCTTTAAAAAAAATTTTTTTTTTTAAGATTTTTTTTTAATTTATTTATTTGTCAGAGACACAGGGAGAGAGAGCGAGCGAGCGAGCACAGGCAGACAGAGAGGCAGGCAGGGCAGAGGGAGAAGCAGGCTCCCTGCCGAGCAAGGAGCCCGATGTGGGACTCAATCCCAGGACCTGGGATCATGACCTGAGCCGAAGGCAGCTGCTTAACCAACTGAGCCACCCAGGCTAGGTTGAGATATAATTTGCCTGCCATAAAATGCACAAGTCTTAAATATTCAGTTCAGTGAATTTTCACAATGTGCGCAGCCATCATTCATTTGAAGAACATTTTTGATCCACTTGAGAAAATTCTCTCCTGCTTCTCTCTGATCAATCCCTGCACCCTTTGCCCAACCATACTTTTAAGTTTTATCACCATAGATTAGTTTTCCCTGATTCTGGATATCTTATAAATGGAGTCAAACAGTATGTATTTTTTATGTGTGTCTGGCTTCTTTCCACTCAACTTGTTTTTGAGATTTATTCATGGTGTTGCTTGCATCAGTACCCCAGTTAATTTATCCATTTCTCTCTTTCTCTCTTTTTTTTTAAAATATTTTTTTTTAAAGATTTTATTTATTTATTTGACAGAGAGAGATCCCAAGTAGGCAGAGAGGCAGGCAGAGAGAGAGAGGAGGAAGCAGGCTCCCTGCTGAGCAGAGAGCCCAATGTGGGACTCGATCCCAGGATCCTGAGATCATGACCTGAGCCGAAGGCAGCGGCTTAACCCACTGAGCCACCCAGGCGCCCTTTTTTTTTTTTTTTTTAAGTTTTATTTATTTAAGTGATATCTACAATCCAGCTTGGGGCTTAAATTCACAGCCCTGAGATCAGGAGTCACACACTCTTCCCAGGAGCCAGCCAGGCACCCCCATTTTCCTCTTGAACATTTGGGGTTATTATGAATAAGGCTGCTTATGAATATTCTTACGCATTATTTTTGTAGACATATACATTCGTTTCTCTTATGTAAATACCTGAATGAGATAGCTGGGTCATGAGAGAGAACTCTTGAAGTAAGTGATTTTGATGGGGTTATACAAAGACAGGGTTTTTGGCATTTGAAAATTTGTATTAAACAGTTACAGCCCTCCTCAAACACAATTTGTATAGATGTTGAATGAAAAAGTGAAGTTAAATATGTTTAGCCATAGATGAAACATCAAAAAAGTACCCGTTCACTTTGGGTTTTTATAAAGTCTAAATTATAACAAATTGTTTTTGAGTCTCCAAAATCATGAGTTGTTTCAGAGTATTGTAAACAATATAAAATGGTAGATAGGGTCATATCTTAATTAGAATGCAAGTAATTAGAATCCTCTATTTAACCTCAAATTCTTTAATTTGATTTTAAGGACACAGTAGCTCATTGTGAATACAGCAATGCCTAAATAACCATACCAGAATTTTTATGTATAAAAATGAATTATTCATCACTTGCAGAATTAACTGTTGGATGTCTTTAAAACAAAGTAAGTTGTTTGTGAGAAGAAATAGAATATTAATATAATTTTACATTACTTACATGATATTTTCTTAATGTTAGCCTGTTCCTCCATAATAATAGGACAGTATCTTTTCCTCTTGCCTTCTGATATTATTGAATACTCAGAAGTTCCTTGAGGAAATTACATTTTTCAATCATTGCCTGAAGGATGACTGCTAAATTCATCAGGCGCGTTTTAGAAGGACTTGGATTTTATTAAAGTGTATGACATGTTTTTCATATCTGTGACTGAAATAAAGAAGTAACTCACATTTTAAAAAATATTGTGAATATGTAAGAAACATTTTTTCAGTTTGTCTTGTTTTGTTTTGGTTCACTGGGAAAAGATATACATTTCAACAGGTAGTATTAGGTTCTTTTATTTATCCTTATGACAGTGTAATGAAAAAAACGATCTTTATCCCATATTACACCCAAAAACCCATCCGATGTGAAGTAAAGACCTAAATGCAAAGAGCAAAATTTTAAAATTATAATAAATACGTAGGAGTAAATCCTCATTACCTCAGTACCTCAGTAGAGGAGAACTTTTTTTTCCTACTCTGTAAGTCTGTTGCTGTTTAGGACTTTCTCTTGCCTAACCACAGTGCTGTTATCAAAATCAAGAAATTAAACATTGGTATACGTACTGTTCTCTAGTCAGCAGACTCTACTCCTGTTTCACCAATTGCTGGTCCAGGATCCAATCCAGGATCATACTGATTTTTATTGTAAAGTCTTTTTTTTTTTTTTTTAAGATTTTATTTATTTATTTGACAGACAGAGATCACAAATAGGTAGAGGCAGGCAGAGAGAGGATGGGAAGCAGGCTCCCCACTGAGCGGAGGGCCCGACACGACACGGGGCTCTATCCTAGGATCCTGGGATCAGGACCCGAGTGGAAGGCAGAGAGGCTTTAACCCACTGAGCTACCCAGGCGCCCCTATTGTAAAGTCTTTAATCTGGAACATCTTCTCAGCATTGTTTGTCTTTATGATCTTAACACTTCTGAAGAGTACAGACTAGTTATTTTGTAGACTGCACCTCAATTTTGGTTTGATGTTTCCTTATGATTAGATTTAGCCTGTGATTTTTTTGACTGTAAATGATGTTGTGTCCTCAGTATATCCTATTAGGAGGCATATGATGGCTGTTTTTTCTGTTACTTACAACTTTGATCATTTGGTAAAAGTAATGTGTTGGCATGTTTCTTCAATGTAAAATTACTATTTACTCTTTATAATTAAGTGTTTGGAAAGATACTTTTGAGACCATGTATATGTCCTGTGGTCATTTTGTCATAATTTTATCCATAAATTTTAGCATTCCTTGATGGTTTTTGCATACAGCAATTACAGTGGTGGTCCTCAAGGTGATTTTCTAACTCATTCATTCCTTCTACACTCTTAGTTGAAATTCTGCTCTAATGAAGAGCTTTCTCTTGTTTATTCATTTCTTTGTGTCAGTCTGGACTCGTGGATTCTTATTTTATTCCATGAGTTACTACCCATTACTATCATTACTTAATTTGTTGTTTGAATTGTGGAATTTCTTCTAAAGGAAGAAAGAGGAGCTCCTGTGGTGCAGTTGGTTAAGCGTTTGACTCATGGTTTCAGCTTATGTTGTGATATCAGAGTCCTGTGATTGAGCCTCCACTTTGGGCTCTGCACCTACTTGAGGTTCCACTGAGTATGCAGTTTCTGCCCCCCCCCCCAAATAAATAAATAAATCTTGGGGAAAAAAAAAAAAATAAAGCCCATAAGAAAAACTGTACCAAAATAAAGTTTGGCAGTGACTAATACTTTCATGTTATCTCAGACAGTTGATAGGCAGAAGTTTTTTTTGTTTTGTTTTTTGTTTTTAGGATTAATATATACTAACATTTTGGATATTGTTTTGAATTCAGTACTTTATCTTCTATATAAGTAACTTTATAGTCACATGTGGTATCTGCTCTTTTACCAGAAGCACAAAAGAATGAAGTATGCTTTTTATGTTATGTTTATCTTTTTGCATATTTTACACAATATTATTTGGATCCAAGAGAAAGAAAAGGAAAAATATAGCTCTTCAGCTTTTAGCTCAGGTCAGTCAGTACATTAAGCTATACACTAATAGATTAACTTTTTTAAACTACACTTCTTGGTGCATTTGTTATGAAGTATGCCAGGAGTTGTTATGAAGTTGCCAGTGACTAACAGGGATGGATGGAGTTAATCTCCAATCTAGCCACACCTCCCCCCAATCTAGAATTGCAGTTGAGAAATACAGTAGATTCTCTCTCCTCTCTCTATGCCCCTCCCCACTCTTGCATTCTCTAAAAAAAATTGGGGGAGGGGCACCTGGGTAGCTCAATCAGTTAAGCATCCAACTCTTGATTTCTGCTCAGATCATGACCCCGGGTAGGTTCAAGCCCCATGCTGAGCTTTTAAGATTCTCTTTCTCTTCCTTCTTCCCCTCACCCCAAAAAAGGGAGGAAGGAAGGAAGGGTAAAATAACTCTTTTCCTGAATCTGATTAGGATTCTCTCTCTGCTCTCCCTATCCACCCCTATAAAGAAATAACAATAAAATAACTTTCCTGAATCTGATTCCAGTTTAGAAGGACTTGATATTGGATAACACATAGAGGAAGATGCTGGGTAATGCAGAAGATACAGCAGAGGGTCTAGGAATGTATCTAATCATTCACTGGGCTCTTCCAGAAAAGCTGTACTATTCCGAGGGGGTAAATAGAATATAGCTCCGTGTATATTAGAAAAACTTAAAGGAAATACGTTTTTTATTATTTTCAGAAATTCATTCTACTTTTGGGATGTCTTATTGTATGATCATTTTTCTTTTCTTAGATTTAGAAGTGGAATAAAATAAATAGTTTTTAAGAGAAAAAAAAAGTTGGCTAGGAAGGATGGGTGTAGGGAAACATTGGATCTATAGCAGTGCTTAGAAAATACCCTCATGATTAAAACAATTTCTTAGAAGACAATTAAGCTTACTGTGGCAGATATACTTCCTTTCCTTTAATGCCTGAGAAATTTTTTAAAAATTACATTTTTCTTAGTGAAATTCACAAAGACCAGATTACAATATCCAGGCATAGCTGGTATAATCCAAGGTTGTGTTTTGGGTTCACAGACAGCTCCTATGACCTCCTATCCTTAATGGTACTTCTTTTGACCCACCATTCACTTTGGTTCTTGTGAGCAATGGTGTTAACTGTTTTTGCTTACTTTATTCTAAATGCATACATTTAGCAATAACAAGGGCCAATAAGTCTATAGGAAAAACATTAAGGTCATTTCTGCTTTCTTGGTGAAAACTCCAAATAGAACTAAACTTCTAAAAGGTATATGCTTTTTCCTTTTCTTTTTTTTTTTTTTTCAAACAACCAAAAATTTGAAAGCTCAACAGCTTAGCTAATTTTATCACTAAATATTAATATATATACTGCTTGCTATTAGTACTTTAATTTTGTCAGGTTTCTAAGTCATAGGACTGTTAGAAACAATTACCTCAGTGGTCAGTTAAGTCTCTGCCTTCAGCTCAGATCATTGTCCCAGGTTCCTGGGATAGAGCCCTGTCTGTGTCAGGCTCCCTGCTCAGCGGGGAGCCTGCTTCTCCCTCTCCTGTTCCTCCCTCCCCCACTCCACCATGCTTGTACATGCTCTCTCTCACTCTGTCACTCTCTCTCTCTCAAATAAATAAATAAAAATATTTATGTAAATATTTTTATATTTATAAAAAAGCCAATTACCTTAAAATTCTAAATGTTTTTGAAAGAAATAATTGGTAAATTCATCAGCAAGTTACCAGTTTTATTTGTTGCCTGTGGTAATGGTTAAGACTGTTTTTTTTTTAAGTTTTTTTTAATACTTTCCCTTTATTTTATTTTATTTTATTTTTTATTTCTTTTCATCGTAACAGTATTCATTGTTTTTGTACCATACCCAGTGCTCCATGCAATATGTGCCCTCCTTAATACCCACCACCTGGCTCCCCCAACCTCCCACCCCCCACCCCTTCAAAATCCTCAGGTTGTTTTTCAGAGTCCATAGTCTGTCATGGTTCACCTCTCCTTCCAGTTTCCCTCAACTCCTTTCTCCTCTCCATCTCCCCATGTCCTCCATGTTATTTGTTATACCACAAATAAGTGAAACCATATGATAATTGACTCTCTCTGCTTGACTGATTTCACTCAGCATAATCTCCTCCAGTCCCCTCGATGTTGATACAAAAGTTGGGTATTCATCCTTTCTGATGGAGGCATTATAATCCATAGTGTATATGGACCACATCTTCCTTATCCATTCGTCCGTTGAAGGGCATCTTGGTTCTTTCCACAGTTTGGCGACCGTGGCCATTGTTGCTATAAACATTGGGGTACAGATGGCCCTTCTTTTCACTACATCTGCATCTTTGGGGTAAATACCAGTAGTGCAATTGCAGGGTCATAGGGAAGCTCTATTTTGATTAAGACTGTTTTAAATTCTAGCAACTCCTTACCTGAGTCACAGGGACAGAGGTATGATGAATGAAATTGAGAAGTTGAGACATTTACATAATCATAATAGAGTCTAATGTATGTTTAGCATGCATTGCTTCCATATCCTACTCTACCCTTGCCTGTTTAAAATTATTTTTTATATTTTGGCTTTTGATTTTAGTAGTAATTTGAAACATTTAGAAGAAAGTAATTTTGAAAACACTTAAAATATATAGTAATATTCCATTATGTAGGAACACCATCTTTTATTTATACATTCACCATTTATGGACATTTGGGTTGTGGGTTGTTTCCAGTTTTGAGTATTTGTGGGGTTGGGAGGAGCAGAGGGAGAGGAAGATGAGTGGGGAGCCTGATCTGCGGGTCTCCATCCCAGGACTCTGGGATCATGACCTGAGCCAAAGGCAGAGGCTTAACCAGCTGAGCCAGGTAAGTGCCGCCCCGTCCCCCTTTTTTTTGAGAGTACATGCACATAGGCATGTGAGTGCCTGTGCAGAACCCTACATGGGACTCCATCCCATGTCCCAGAGATCATGAGTTATATGCTCAACTGACTGAGCCACCCCGGTGTCCCAGTGAATAGATTTTTGTGTGGACATTGTTTTGCATTTCTCTAAGGTAGCTATCTGGAAGTAAGATTTTTGGTGGTACATGCTTAACTTTCTAAGAAATTGCCAAACTGTCTTCCAAACTGGTTGGTACCATTTTGGGTTGCCACAGCCATGTATTAGAGTTCCAGTTCTGCATCCTCAGCAGTGTTTGGTATTATCAATCTTTTTTTTATTTTAGCCATTCTGTTAGGTATGTAGTAGTGTTTCATGATTTCAGCATTCATTTCCCTAATGATTAATGATGTTGCACATCCTTTTGTGTATTTGTCTTTAGTATATCCTATCAACTGAAGTGTCCCAAGTATTTTACTTACTATTTTCTTATGGTTGACTTTTGAATGTTTATATTGTAGATAGAAGTCCTTTGTGAGATACGCGATTTGCTAGTATTTTCTCTAGTTGGTAGCTTGTCTCTTCATTCTCGTAACAGTGTTTTTAACAGAGCAAAAGGTTTTAATTTCAGTGAAGTCCAGCTTATCAGTCTTTTTTTTTTTTTTAATGGATCAGGGTTTAATATGTCTAAGATTTTTTTGCCTAACCCCACGTTATGAAGATTTTTTTCTGTTTCTTTTAAACTTTTTTAAGTTCCATGCTTTACGTTTAGAGCTGTGATCTCTTCTGATGTAATTTTTTTTAATAAGATATGGGGTTTAGTTTGGTATTTATGGTTTTGCTCCTGGATATCTGTTTGTTTGAATATCCTTTGTTGAAAAGATACCCTTTCTCCATTGAGTTGCCTTTGTACCTTTATGGAAAATCATTTAGCCACATATATGGATATGTTTTTCTTTTTTCTTATAAGTCCTATTTTTTTTTCTTCCAATTTACTTATTTTCAGAAAAACAGTATTCATTATTTTTTCACCACACCCAGTGCTCCATGCAAGCCGTGCCCTCTATAATACCCACCACCTGGTACCCCACCCTCCCACCCCACCCCCTGCCACTTCAAACCCCTCAGATTGTTTTTCAGAGTCCATAGTCTCTCATGGTTCACCTCCCCTTCCAATTTACCCAAAAGCACATACCCTCCCCAATGTCCATAACCCTACCCCCCTTCTCCCAACCCCCCTCCCCCCAGCAATCCACAGTTTGTTTCGTGAGATTAAGAGTCACTTACGGTTTGACTCCCTCCCTATCCCATCTTGTTTCATGGATTCTTCTCCTACCCACTTAAGCCCCCATGTTGCATCACCACTTCCTCATATCAGGGAGATCATATGATAGTTGTCTTTCTCCGCTTGACTTATTTCGCTAAGCATGATACGTATGGATATGTTTTTCTACTCTTAGTTCAGATTCAGTAATAAGTCTTAAAATCAGGTGGCATGAATTCTTCAGTTTTGTTCTTTTTAAAAATGGCTTTAGCTATTCTTGTTCGTTTGTCTTTACTACTTTGCATTTACTATTAAGGATGTAAAATAACATATTTCGTTCTCTCAGTTCTTAACCAGAATTTATTTTAATGCCACGTGTGTGTTTGTGGTTATTTTGGTCAACACAGTGACTTTTTTTTCTTGCTTATGTTTGGGAAGAGGGGGTCTTAATATATGGCCAAAATTATCCACATTCATTACTTTCTTTATACATAGAAAAGTAATAAGATAGAAAACAACAGTGTTAGAATCAGCTTGTTGTGTATCAGAAAAATTTTGCTTTGATTTTGATTATACCTCCCTTGAATCTATAGAATAGTTTGGGGAAAATTGCATCTTCATGTTATTGAGTCTTCCAGTCTGTGAACATAACATCTCTCTCCATTTATTTAGCTCTTCTTTGTTTTCTTCCATCCATTTCTTCCAATGTGTAGTTTTCAGCACATTAGTCCTGTAAATGTCTTGTTAGATTTACATATAAATTATTATTTTTCAGATTCCTTGGGATTTTTCATTATAAGCAGTCATGTTGTCTGCAAATAGAAAGTTGTATTTCATTTATGAAATATCTTTCTTACTGCAGTAAGACAATATGATGTTGAATAGTAGTGGTAGGAACAAACATTCTTTTCTCATTTCTTTTTTTTTCTTAGCATATAATGTATTATTTGTTTCAGGGGTACAGATCTGTGATTCATCAGTCTTACACAATTCACAGCACTCCCCATAGCACATACCCTCCACAGTGTCCATCACCCAGCCATCCCATCCCTCCCACCTGCCTCCGCTCCAGCAGTCCTCAGTTTCCTGAGATTAAGAGTCTCTTATGGTTTGTCTCCCTCTGGTTTTGTCTTGTTTCATTTTTTCCTCTCTTCCCCTATGATCCTCTGCCTTATTTATCAAATTCCACTTACCAGTGAGACCATATGATAATTGTCTTTCTCTGATTGACTTATTTTGCTTAGCAAAATACCCTCTAGTTCCATCCACATTGTTGCAAATGGGAAGATTTCATTTTTTGATGACTGCATAAATAATATTCCCGTGTGTGTGTGTGTGTGTGCCACATCTTCTTTATCCATTCATCTGTTGATGGACATCAAGGCTCCTTCCATAGTTTGGCTCTTGTGGACATTGCTGCTATAAACATTGGGGAGCACGTGCCCCTTCAGATCACTACATTTGTATCTTTGAGGTGAATACCCAGTAGTGCAGTTGCTGGGTTGTAGGGTCACTCTATTTTCAACTTTTGGAGGAACCTCCATACTGTTTTCCAGAGTGGCTGCTCCAGCTTGCATTCCCACCAACAGCGTAGGAGCGTTCCCCTTTCTCCACATCCTCACCAACATCTGTCATTTCCTGACTTAATAATTTTAGCCATTCTGACTGGTGTGAGGTGGTATCTCATTGAGGTTTTGATTTATATTTCCCTGATGTCGAGTGAAGTTGAGCATTTTTTCATGTGTCTGTTAGCCATTTGTATGTCTTCTCTAGAAAAATGTCTGTTCATGTCTTCTGCCCATTTCTTGATTGGATTATTTGTTCTTTGGGTGTTAAGTTTGAGAAGTTCTTTTTAGATTTCAGATAAGAGCCCTTTATCTGATATCTCCTTCCATTCTCTCTGTTGTTGTTTGGTTTTGTTGACTATTCCTTTGCTATGCAAAAAGCTTTTAATCTTGATGAAGTCCTAATAGTTCATTTTTGCCTTGCTTCCCTTGCTTTTGGTGATACGTTTAAGAAGAAATTGCTGCGGCTAAAGGTTGAAGAGGGTGTTTCTTGTATTTAACCTCAAGGATTTTGATGGATTCCTGTCTCACATTTAGGTCTTTCATCCATTTTGAGTCTATTTTTGTGTGTGGTGTAAGGAAATGGTCCAGTTTCATTCTTCTGTATGTGGCTGTGCAATTTTCCTAACACCATTTGTTGAAGAAACTGTCTTTTTTCTATGGGACATTCTTTCCTCCTTTATTGAGAATTAGTTGACCACAGAGTTGAGAATCCATTTCTTGGCTCTCTATTCTGTTACACTGATCTGTGCCTGTTTGGTTTTTGTTTTTTGTTTTTTTTTTTTTTTTTGGCCAGTGCCATACTGTCTTGATGATTACAGCTTTGTAATAGAGCTTTAAGTCCGGAATTGTGATGCCACTAGCTTTGGTTTTCTTTTTCAACATTTCTTTCTCTTTTTCAACATTCCTCTGGTTATTTGGGGTCTTTTCTGGTTCCATACAAATTTTAGGTTTGTTTATTCCATTTCTTTGAAAAAAGTTGATGGTATTTTTTTAAAGATTTTATTTATTTATTTGACAGAGAGAGAGAATGAGATCACAAGTAGGCAGAGAGACAGGCAGAGACAGAGGGGGAAGCAGGCTCCCTGCCGAGCAGAGAGCCTGACGTGGGGCTTGATCCCAGGACCCTGAGACCATGACCTGAGCCGAAGGCAGCGGCTTAACCCACTGAGCCACCCAGGTGCCCCAAGTTGATGATATTTGATAAGGATTGCATTAAATGTGTAGAATGCTCTGGGTAGCCTAGACATTTTCCCAATATTTGTTCTTTCAATCCATGAGCATGGAATGGTTTTCTGTTTCTTTGTCTTTTTCAGTTTCTTTCTTGAGTATTCTGTAGTTTTCTGAGTACAAGTTCTTTGCTGCTTTGGTTACATTTACATTTATTCTTTTGGTTACACTCATCCCCCCTAGGTGGAAAAGCTCTCAGTTTTTCCCTATTGAGAATGATATTCACTGTGGGTCTTTCATAGATGGCTTTTATGATATTGAGGTGTGTACCTTCTATCCTACACTGTGAAGAGTTTTAACCCAAGAAAGGATGTTGTACTTGGACAAATTGCTTTTTCTGCATCTGTTGAGACTATTACATGGTTCTTGTTAATTTGTTTTGTTAATTTATTGTATCACATTGATTGATTTGCGGATGTTGAACCAACCATGCAGCCCAGGAATAAATCCCACTTGGTTGTGGTGAATAATCTTTTAACGAACTGTTGGATCCTATTGGCTAGTATTTTGGTGAGAATCTTACCTCGTTTCTCATTTTACAGGGAAAGCATTCAGTTTTTGACCGTTAATGGTGATGTTAGCTTGTAGGCCTTTTTTGTAGATACTGTTAATCAGATTAAGGACATTTTCTTCTTAGTTTGCTGTTTTTGTCATGATTGGTTTTTGAATGTTAACAAAATAATTTTTTTGCATCTGTTGAAATGATCTATGTTTTTTCATATTTAATCGGTCGATATTTTGAATTGCTGTCATTGGTTTTCAGTATTGAAACAGCTTTACATTTCTAGGATAAACTACACTTGATCATGATTTGTTATCCTTTCTTTATAGTCCTAGATTCAATTTTGTATTATTTTATTGAGGATTTTTGCATCTGTGTTTATGAGAGATACGTTTGTTGTGATTTGTGTTTCTTGAAGTACTTAAGTGGTTGTTATAGGATGACACCATTGTTTTAAAAATGAGTTGGACAGTGTTCTCCTTGGTTTTCCAGAATAATTTGTGTAGAATTAATATTAATTCCTCCTTAGAGGTTTGGTATAAGAAAACATGGAATTTTATTTGTTGGAAGGCTTTTAACAACAAATTCAATTTATTTAATAGATCTAGGAGTATACAAGTTATCTATGTCGTCTTCTTCTTTTTTTTTTTTTTTAAAGATTTTATTTATTTATTTGAGAGAGAGAGACAGTGAGAGAGAGCATGAGCGAGGAGAAGGTCAGAGAGCGAAGCAGACTCCCCATGGACCTGGGAGCCTGGTGTGGGACTCAATCCCGGGACTCCAGGATCACGCCCTGAGCCGAAGGCAGTCGTCCAACCAACTGAGCCACCCAGGCGTCCCGTCTTCTTCTTTTTTTAAAAATCATTTATTTATTTATTTATTTATTTGACAGAGACAGAGAGCGCGCGCATGCGCGCACGCACTTGGGCGCACAAGCAGGGGGAGTGGCAGATAGAGGGAGAGGGAGAAGCAGGCTCCCACGCGAGCCTGATGTGGGGCTCAGTCCTGGGGCCCTGGATCATGACCTGAGCTGAAGGCAGATGCTTAACTGACTGAGCCACCCAGGTGCCCCTATCTGTTTCTTCTTGAGTGAACTTTAGTTGTTTCTTTCAAGGAATTTTCTGTTTCTTTTATATTATTGCTATTGACATTTTAAACACTAAAAGAAAGTTTATATCAAGGCTATTGTTTGGTGGCTACACATTCATCTTTTGGTGGGAGGATTGTACCCATTCAACCAAAACTATTTGAATCTGAGGAGAGTATAGGGTAGTGAAAAAAAGTGTAGTAGATTCAGGAATCAGACCAAGTTACTTAACTTCTGCTTCAGTTACCTTATCAAAAAAATGCAGCTATAATAGGAACTACCTCATAAGGTTGTTGTAAAGAATAAATTACATAATTCATATAGAGTGCTTGGTAAGCACTAATTTAAATGATCCCATTTAAAAAAAATCGTTTCATCATTGTTACCTCTCAGTGGTATCCCATAACAGTTACAGATTTTACTTCAAACTTTTTAGTGTTCCAGACTACGAAGTCTTTCCTTTTTTGTTTTAAATTGACATTTTCTACCTTTTTAAGGCCTTGTCACATACGTGGCCTCTAATTAGGAACATCTTTCTATCCATTGATAACCTCTTTTTCATTTGTCTCCTCTGAAAATCATATGTGTGCTTAGATGCATGCACCTGTACACATCTATACACAAACATGTATTACTATTTCCTTTTCGTTATTTTTAGTTTCCACATCAGAACAATGACAGTGCTAATAAAGTGAAAGTAATTGTTTTTGTCAACGGTAGTCCCTTGGCAATATTGAATTCAGCAAATACATGAATGTGTATTAAAAAAATCACCTGGAGGGGCGCCTGGGTGGCTCAGTGGGTTAAGCCTCTGCCTTCGGCTCAGGTCATGATCCCAGGGTCCTGGGATCGAGCCCCGCATCAGTCTCTCTGCTCAGCAGGGAACCTGTTCCCCCCACCCGTTGCCTGCCTCTCTGCCTGCTTGTGATCTCTCTCTCTGTTAAATAAATAAATTCTTTAAAAAAAGAAAAATCACCTGGGGTACCTGGGTGGCTCATTCATTAAGAATCTAGCCCAGGGCATGATCCCAGGATCCTGGGATCAAGCCCTGCATCAGGCTCCCTGCTCCACGGGAAGCCTACTTCTCCCTCTCTCATTCCCCCTGCTGTGTTCCCTCTCTCGCTCTGTCTCTGTCGAATAAATAAATAAAATCTTAAAAAAAAAAATCACTTGGAGGGGCTCCTGGGTGGCTCAGTCGTTGAGTGTCTGCCTTTGGCTCAGGTCGTGATCCCACGGTCCTGGGATCTAGCTCCGAGTTGGGCTCCCTGCTCTGTGGGAAGCCTGCTCCTCCCTCTCCCACTTCCCATGCTTATGTTCTGTCTCTTGCTGTCTCTCTTTCTCTGTCAAGTAAATAAATAAAATCTTAAAAAAAAAAAAAATCACCTGGAAAGCTTGTCTAAATAGTATTTCCAAGGCCTTGTTTCTAGAGTCTCATCCAGTCAGGGTGGGGCCTATGACTGACTTTCTGATGAGATTGCTTCCGGTGCTGCTACTTGCTGCTGCTGCTTGCTGGAGGACAGCCCTTTTGGGGAATCTGCCACAACTTAGAAGTTGCTGGGGTAATCAGAAGTTGATTGGAAGACTAGTATAGATGAATTCAAGACTTATTCATTAAATTAGAATGTTGGGCATGCCATTTAAGCTCTCTTATTTTCATTAGTGATTGATCTCTTAATCAGGCATGGCCTTTATTCTCTTAAAATATGCCTGTCAATATGCCTGTTGATATATTTTCTCTCATGTATTTTTGAACTAAAATTTCCTAAGGTTCAGTCAGGTCTCCTGTTAAAATATTTTGAATTTAGACATTTCTTCCCCTTCTTTTATACATTTTTCACTAATTTGTGATTTTAAAGAAACAAATACAGCATATCGATTTTCTTTATTATACCTAAATACATCTTATTTCTTCACACATACAGATTTTCTTGATTGATATTTTTTCCAGTTTAGTTTAAAAGAATTTACTAATTTGTGATTTTAAGGAAACAAATACAGTCTATCTATTTTCTTTATTATACCTAAATACATCTTATTTCTTCACACATACAAATTTTCTTGATTGATATTTTTTCCATTTTAGTTTAAAAGAATTTACTTATAAGAAAATGTTTATATGTACGTAGCTTTGAATCCTTAAATGTGTTAAATATGTATTTTATCTGCATTCACCCTATACATTGTGATTATAATAAATGATTGAAACAGTAATAAACTTAAGGTGTTTGAAGAAGTGTCACCATCTTTGAAAAAGTCTTTAAACCATTTTCAGTAGACTTTGAAGTAGTATAATTTTGAATGTATTTTTCGTTATTTTAGCGGAGGCCTATGCCATGGAACATTTATATCTTCATTTCTATTTTAGGTGCGTATAGCAGCAAAATTCATTATTCATGCCCCTCCTGGAGAATTTAATGAGGTGTTTAATGGTGAGTGTTTAATTCATAGCACTAAGACTTGACATATCAAGCACTCCTTTTTTTAAAAGAAAAAATTACATAACCTGAAGAACTAAGCTAAGAGTGTGTGTTGGGGAGGGTGGGGTAGAAAAATCTGTACCGTCTGAATAATAGTGAAAATTTTTGTCAGTTTGGATTTTACAATGACTAGAATATATTTATGATATATCATATAATTATGTTTGAATAAGGTAGCCACCTTAAAGAAGAATACTAAATTCTTTTAAAGACAATTTAAATTTAGATATTTTTGGAATTGTGAATGCATTTTTTAATTCCTTTTAAAGAAAAGCTTAGAATAATACAAACAACCCCCCCCCAAAAAGGGGGGGGGGACATTATTTCACCATATTCAGAAGAGGGGAGAACATGTAAAAACTAATTTATATTGGGGCACCTGGGTGGCTCATCGTTGGGCATCTGCCTTCAGCTCAGGTCATGATCCCAGGGTCCTGGGATCAAGTCCCATATCAGGCTCCCTGCTCAGCAGGAAGCCTGCTTATTACTCTCCCACTCCCCCTGTTTGTGTTTCCTTTTTTGCTGTATCTCTCTGTCAAATAAATAAATAAATTTTTTAAAAAATATTTTATTTATTTATTTGACAGAGAGAGAGATCACAAGTAGGCAGAGGCAGGCAGAGAGAGTTATGTTTTAATGGTGAGTAGGCAAATGTCTACAAAATAATTGAGTCTAAAATTAGAATTAAGAATCAATAATCAAAGTAAATCAAATAAAGCAGTTATCCATATTGAACTAAATGCATTCATCTGTTGTTTGAACATGAGCTGAAGACAGAAATGTCTACATCTGAGCTCGGTTCACAAGCTGTTCCTTGCTTAATCCCTTTTTGTATGAAACAAATTCATTTGAAACTCATGCTAATGTTGTCAGACTAGGAGGCAGGCATCTTCTGCAGCTCACATCAGATGATCTATTTTATCTCCACTTTAATTCCTTGGAAATACATTACAGTCTGCCTACATTGGCTATTGATTAATAAGGTATAAAATAATATGTACAGGTTTTCCCTGCTGTCCGAAAATAGAGCATTCTATGAAATCTCTCGTAAGTCAAAATGGCATAATGTGGAGAGACAATTACCATTTGGTAAAAGGGAAAAATCTGTTTGGATTCCGTTCAGTTAGCAAAAAACAGGTAAAATCCAAGTAGCGTAAAGTGAACTTTTGAATCGCTGGGGAAATTTATATTTCTATTTAATTCCTGTTCCTAACCCATAGCTTTAAGAAAACAGTACTATGGTGTGTTTTTGTGATTATTTTTCCCATCAGAATAAAATTTTGATCTTGCTTACTTACATTTTGAGGGGGGAGGGGAAGAGAGAGGATTGTTAATATATGACCAAAGTAAGCTGCATTCATTACATAGAAATTTCAAACATACAAAAATAATAATATAGAAAACACGATACTTGTTTTACAGATGTTCGGTTACTGCTTAATAATGATAATCTTCTCAGGGAAGGAGCAGCTCAGTAAGTATTACATATTATATTAAGTAATTAGTGACATGATGAGAAAAAAATGTTTTAAAGGTGGTTTTTGAGCACTAACCCCTGAAATAGATATTTGCACATCAAGTTTAAATATATAGATTATATGTATATACTTAGCTGGAAGACAAATATTTTTGATGAAGTTTAAATATATATGTGTATTAATATGTGCATACTCAACTAAAAAGAAATTTTTTTCATGGACATAGCTTCACAATTACAACATGAAATTCTCTATTCATTGAGTATTTGGCAGTGGCTTATATACTCAGTACTACATTTTGGCATTTGCACGGTTAGATAAAATTATCTGGAAACTTTGAGTTTTGAAACTGTGATTGATTTTTTATTCAGATTTTACTTTTTGTTAAGTGTTTGACCCTAATAGATTTTCAAGGATTAGGAGTTTTATTCTTTCACAGATACCTGATATAGAACCTGATACATATTCAGTAAATAAGTATTTACTGGATTTGTGAGCTATTCAAATAACTAGGCAGTTCTAAATCTTAGTACATCATCTTTGGACCAGTGACCACAATCATGACTTGCCACAACTGTGTTAGGTTTTAAAGAAATAATTGATTTTCTTCTCTGTTCCCACCTCAAGTAAGGTGAGGACTTATGTTAGGCTAACCAGTTCCATTACTTGTTGGAAATTGAAGAAATTAATAGATTTTTAGATATGTTGCAAAGAGTGTTTAGTATCCATTCAGGCACCTTTTCTCATCCTGATATTCTGCCCAATATATGAAATCCTGAACAATGGGGGAAATTTGGTCTTACTCTTTTTTTGTAACGTTTCAAGGCTTTATCAGATCTGTCCTTTACACTTAACCCTAATGAAGGTAGAGGTTCAACATACTTCTAGGCATATCTGATTTTGCTTCTGATTTAAACCCTGTTATTTTTTATTAGCAACTGTTACTTATTTGTTACTGATTCCTGTATAATTAACAAATAGTGTTCTATTAGTTTCAGGCATACAATACAGTGATTCAGCAGTTCTGTACTTTAGTACTCATCACAATAAATGTATTCTTAATCCTCTTCACCTGTTTCACCCTATATACTACTTTCATTGTGAGAAAATGGAAAATGTACATAATATAAAATTTACCGTTTTAATTATTTTTAAGCATATAAGTCTTTGGCATTAAGTGCATTCACGTTGTGTTGGCTATTACCACCATCCATCTCTGGAACTTTTTTTATTTTCCCCAGACTAAAACTCCATACCCATTAAACAATAATTTCTCATTCTCCACTTTCCTCTGCTTCTGCTGACTACCATTCTGTTTTCTGTTTCTATGAATTTGACTTAATTAAGTGTCTCATAAACGTGGAATCGTACATTATTTTGTCATTTTGTGACTGGTTTATTCTCCTAAGCATAATGTCTTTAGGGTTCATCCATGTTGTAGCATATGTCAGAATTTCTCTTTTAATACTGAATTACTTATATACCACATTTTGTTTGTTCATCTATCGATCATGTATCGATGGACATCTGTGTTGCTTCCATTCCTATTAATTATTTTATTAAAGTACTTTATAGAAATCAGTTTGCTCTGTATCTTTGACTTTAGTGATTAATTTCTGAGTGAAGGGTTACTTCTTAGTTCTTTAAACCTTATTTAAATCATTTGTATATTCAAGTAAAATTAATTTTCTTTATAATAGCATATGGCATGTTTATAACTTCTAACAACAGTACTTAAAAAGTACTTTCCTCAGTTCTCTGTGGTAAATAAATGTGTGGGTTGTTTCATACAGGTGCATGAATTAGTGGGGGGTTTTTGTTATCAGTTAAGAAAGTGAGAAACTTGACTTGTTGAAAGAACAAGAGTTTTTCCTCAGCAGAATAAAGTTTAATGAAAGTCAAAGAAAATACTCGTAGTTACATAAGTGGTATAAAATAGCCGTACATTTGACTCAAAAGTGATTAAAGTATTGAAATTTTATTTGTCCAAAGAAATACTTAAATCTGATGATGGTTTTTACATTTAAATTAAATAAATTGGATTTGTTCTAAAAAGAAACTAGAATGTGAGCTACATTTCTCTTTTATTATGAAACATTTTGAGAACAGTTGTCCACATTTCAAGAGATATGTACATTGAAATGCAGATACATTTCTAAGAAAATGATCTGAAGAAATCAGTAACTAATGATAAAACAAGAAGTTTATTGTATGATAGCAAGGAAAAAAACATGTAAACCTTAAGTGGAAAGTTCAGATTGTCTTGCATGTAGTTATACTATCAGTAAGTGATTGCTAACTAGATGAACCCTTAGAGAAAATATTGATTCTTTTTGTTGACTTCAGTAGTGTTCTTCATTCCAGATTTCTTTGAATTCATTTTGTAAAACATCTGAGATTATCTGTGAAGTGAGAAATATGCCCTACATTGTTGATTGACTTTAGAACTATGTAACTGTGGTTCACGGTGTCCTTTTCTATGAAATAATTTTCAAGCAAAAATAGTATTATACTCATTGTTCACTAGACTTGTTCTGAATTAACTTTTAAAATATCTCCAAACCTGGTTTCACCCTCTAAAAAAGATCCATGGCCTATCATTGAGGCTGTCCAAAACCATGTAACACACGCTTGCAAAACATTGTAAAAAACATTTAGAATGTGTTTTAGTCACAGTTTGACCAGAGTAAGTGCATAGCTGTACTCAAATTTCTTCTTCAATTGTGATCATTGATATTGAATCTCATTTGTGCAAGTACTTCTCTTTCTTACATGTATGTACTACTTTCTTCCTTCCTTTCCACTTTTCCTTGTTGCTTTAACTCTTTTAATCTCACTTCTCTCCTCTTCCTATCTTTCTGTAAGGGGAAAAAAACATGACTATATTCTTAAGATTGGTTTTAATGGGATATTTTTCCTAAGGGCACAAATTTAGTGTGTTTCAAAGTAGACATACTCTGAAGAGTCAGTACTGTCAAGTCTAACTTTTAAATACCCAGAAAGAGCCTTTTATTCAACTGACATACAACTGCCAGACTTCACTATGATGATGAGGTAAATAAGCCTCTTAGGGATTTTCTAATGGGGAATCCCATATGTTCAGTATCAGGCCAAATGAAATAAAATATTATCATAATAGAAGCATATCAAAGGCCTTTGGAATCCAAAGGGAGAAATATTTAATCTCTATTTAGAAGTGGGTTTTGAGCTGAATTTAAATGATGAACAGGGTTTAAATAGTAAATAGGGAAATAATGTGGCTAAACTGAAGGAGACACCTGGTGAAAAGTATAGTATGTGACTGATGGATGACTAATAGTAATAGGTATAAAAATCTAAATACAGGAACAGGTATTTAGGTATTTAGAAATGGATGAGTGGGATATAGAACTCTACAAGGACAGAGAAGTCACTGTGTTCACCATGTCAGGGTGAAGGGGTAGGTGAGTTGATGATGAGTAGGTAGATGGAGTAAGTTTCTGAACTGGGTGGAAGTCAGTTTTGGAAGTCCGCTAGTCCAAACCCCTCTTTTTGTAGATAAGGTAAATGGGCCCCATGCTTGCTAATAATGGGGTTTGGACAGAACCTAGGTATTCTATATTCTGACTCCTAGGTTAGTGAGTATCTTTACTCCTATACCATGTAACTAATAACCTGTTTAACTTGCTTTGAGCACTTAAGATAAAATTTTGCCTATTTTCATACTCAGTTGTTTCTTTTTCAGATTCCCTTTCTTCCCTCACTCCCAAGTAGATGATGGAGTTTGATACTCTGGGCAGTAAAAGGCCTAGGACCAAGTTACTATCTACATTTACTATTTATATATGTCTTTCACTGGAAAATGAATCCTACTTTTTTTTTTTTTAAAAGATTTTATTCATTTGAGAGAACGAGAGAGAGTACAAATGGTGGGGAGGGGTAGAGGGAGAAACAGACCCACCACTGAGTAGGGAGCCTGATGTGGGGCTCCATCCTAGAACCCTGAGATATGACCTGAGCTGAAGATAGACACTTAACTGACTGAGCCACCCAGCCGCCCTGAATCCTACTTTCTAAATGATCTAGTGTACTTTTTTTTTTTTCCTTAAATTTTCAAAGTAGTTTTGAGATAAATTCATTTAAGGGTTAGTAACTGCCTGGCTATGTTGAGGCTATTCCTAGGAAAATTATAGTTTTAATGAATTAAGGAAATCAGAAGTGAGTAGATACTACCCTCTCCCCCATCATGCATTTCTATGTTTATTCTCATTTTTTTTTTTAACATGCAGTGTCAGGAGTTTGACAGGTAGTAATTTAATTCTGTTTTGCTGTTTTTAAGTTTATTAGTCTGGTAATTTATTCGTGATGGCTTTGCTTAACCAAATATTTCTTTCTAGAGGAGAATCAAGTAGCTAATAATCTGAAAATTCAGTGGATGTCTTGCCATCTAGAAAACTTTCCAAGTAGGTTAGGTTGACATATGTATTTCTAAATTTTAAAATACTCAATATCTCTTCTGTTAAGTGTAGAAAAAAATCCTCAGGTTATAGATTTAGTAAAATATAATATGGTCCTTACATATTTTACAGATAATTTTTTGTACTTTGAGAGTCTTTCCTCTAAATGTATTGTATAACTATGTAGTATTACTTACTCATAGGAGAATAGAGAGAGGCTTTATTCTTGAATCCATCTTGTCACCATTTCTTAGTTCAGACTCTTCAGCAGTTCTAATACGGACATTTGCCTAATAACAACCTAACTGCTTTTTTTACTTTCTTTCTTTTTTTCGGGGGGCTCTAGTTGCTCCACTGCCCAGTTGTCATACACACTGCTGCCAAATTAATCCTCTTTATAGTTAGGTTCTTCTTTCTCAGAAAGCATCAGTGACTCTGCTTTGCCTCCTAAATGAAGTAATTACTCTGTCAATCAGGGCCTTTCACTTTTATTCAGTAAATATAATTAAACACATGCTATGTGACAGGCATTGAGCTTGATGCTTTCCATGATACGGACCTAACCTATCTTCTCATGTGTTTAATTTATCCTGGTCCCTGTAACTGAAATACTCTTTTCTTCCCATCTCTCCAGTTTCTGCAAGAGGCCATTTTTCCTTGTCAGATTTCTAAAGAAATCACCCTTAAAGCACTTCTTATCCTTGCCTCAATGAATATAATCTTTTAAAATGTGTATTCTCCTTGATGCTTTCTTTATTGGTCATTGTCTTCTAGTACTTTCTACTTTATGTTATGGTTATATTTATCTATGATCTTTCCTACCCAGCTGTAAGTCCTCTGATCATAGGATCTGTCTGATTACTCTCTGCATCCCTCATAGAACCTACTCTGTTTCCTGGTATATTTATAGTGTACTCAGTATATACTAAAGTAATTAGATATGTATCTTACAGATGGCTCACCTTTACTTTCAAGATATTGAGTGAAACAAATTTTATTTACTGTTTTAATTTTCTTTTGCTAAACATTGAAGGCTGCAGTTTTTAAAATAGCCATATCTATATAGTATTTATAGTTAATATAAGATCAGTAATAGAGAATTATAATTTTATTAAACTTGCCATATGTAGTGCAGGAGATTTATTGACAAGTGAATTATTCCTGCTGTTTTAAGAGGCTTGAGTTTTGTAATCTTAAACAATTGGCCTTTTTCTTTTTTAGTGCATTTGCACAGTATAACTTGGACCAGTTTACTCCAGTAAAAATTGAAGGTTATGAAGATCAGGTATGTTTCATATGAACACAGGATCTGACCTGTCCTTGTTTCATTTATAATGGTTAATGTATTCTGCAAGAACTGTGAAGTGGTATGTTTAAGATAAAGTGTTCATTTTAATCATAGCCTCTTATAGGCAAAGTAATTGAAAATTTGGGTTTTTTTTGTTGAGACAAAAAACCTTTGAAAGTCCCTTTTAGAAGTATTCAAATGTAATTCTTTTAAGATTTTAGAAAATAATTGCTTTAAATCTACTTTCTTGTTTTTTATAGGAAAAAAAATCAATCCTATATTAATCCAAAATCTAGAATATATATTAGTAAGATTTATATCATATTTTGGTTGCTCTGGAATTCTACAGTTCTTCATGTGAGTAACTTAGCATTTAGTAATTATTAAATCTTTTCTTTCCGAAGTGAAAGTTAGAATTGCTAAGCTAAGAAAAGCCACCAAAAGTCACTAGTTTTGGTGTTTTTGGTTTTGTTTTTTGGTTTTGTTTTTTGTTTAGAGTTATTAATAATCAGTGATTATATTAATTCCTATTGTGCTTGCGTGAAGCACAACTTATATAAAACAATATGAAGAAGGACCTGGTAGGTGGAACATGAGAGAGTTGTAACAATTAGTTCTTAGTGGTTAGTCATGTCAAAGCTTGCATTTGGCATTATTCATTATGTAATACGTAGTCTTGTATTTATAGGGGGAAAGAGAGCCTAGACAGAAGATAACTTATAACTGAAGAGAAAACAAACTTATGTATATATAGACATACATGTGTGTATGTATACACACACATATATATGAAGCTATATAGTGTTTCATTTTATGAATCTCCCATATTTATTTTCTTTCTCTTGGGAGATTTTAGGTTTTTTAGTCTTTCTTTTTCTTTAACTGTAAACAAAGCTGTATTGTAAATCTTTATACCTCTGGGCACATTGACCATTATTTTCTTAAAATACTTCCCTAAAAGAATATTTGTTGGAGAGCTCCCCACTCATTTATGAACCTAGCATAATATTAATACTTAAACCTAATAAAGAGAAAACAAAAATATCAAACTCTAATCTCATATGACCATAGATTTAAAAACTTTAAATAGATATTAAAAAATAGAATCCTGGAATATATCAAAAGAATGACAATCCAGACTAAATAGAATTTATTACAAGAATGCATGAGTGGTTCCATGTAAGGCAATATTTTGGTCTTCTCTATTAACCACCAAATCAAAGAGAAAAATTTAATGATGCATCAATAGACAGTGAAAAGGAATTTGAAAAATCCAGCAGCTAGTCCTTATTACAAAAAACCTGAGTAATCTAAGGATAGAGGAAGACCTCTTAAATGTAGTAGATTGTTTAACAAAAATCACAGTAAATATCATAGACTACAAACACTGAAATAATTATAGTTAAAATAGAAAATCTGCCAGGTTTGTTTGCTTATTAGTATCCCACCTAATGGAAGTATAGCAAATAAGAGAATGAGAGCTTTAGAAAAGAAAAGAAAACTCTTGGGTTGTATGATTTATATAATCACCTCCCAAACAAAAGAAACTACTAGATTTAAAACAATTTTGTGGGATGGCTGAATTTAAGGTAAGTATACAAAACTCATTAACTATACTCTGTTGTGCAAAATAAGTACTTTACTCTAGAAGTGGTTGGAGGGGGAGGAATTCCACTTTAATTGGTTGAACTATGCATTAACCTAGGAATAATCTTAACAAGAAAGGCAAAGGAATGTGAAGACAGTGGTGGTTGTCTTCTTAAAACACAAAACAGGATGTGAACAATGGAAAGGCAATACCATATTCCATTTTGAAAATAGAAAGTTAAATTACTTAAAAATTAAAATACAAATTTATTGCAATTCATTTAGAATCCTAATAGCTTTCTTAATTGGTCAAAACGTTCATTAAGTTGATGCAAAAAAAAATACATGTTTGGAAAAAAAAAATGTAAGAGCAGTAAGAATGGGTAAGAGAATTCCTTTACTAGATAGCAGAAGATGCTTTACAAGCAATGTAAAGTCAAATCAGTATGGTTTTGTATATAGTAGACAAATAAATCAGTACAGCAGCATATAGAACCAGAATTTAATCCCAAAATATATGAAAATTTTTGTGCATGACAAGATTATAATTTTAGATAGGCATATAATAAAAGATTGGCACAACTGGTTTCTGTTAAGAGGAAGGTTAATTTGAACCTCTGTCTCATACAACATATAGAAATAAATTCTAGGTGGATTAAAAATTTGTAAAATGAAAAAAGAATTTGTAAAATAACTGAAATTTTGAAAGAGTCTATATGTACAATACTAGGGCAGGGAAACTATCTTAAGTAAGTCTGGAAACCCAGAAACTATAGAAGAAAAGATAGACATTTTGCTACATAATAATTATTTTAACCATAAAATGAAACAGATACCTTAAATAAGGGACTCTTATAAATTAATGAGAAAACAACCCAAAAAAACCACAGATTAAAAATAATAAAGAATATTCACTCACAGAAAAACAAGTGGCCCACACACAAAAAGATACTTACATCTGTCAGTAGTCAGAGAAATAAAATGAAAGTAATGAGATATTTTATACCCATCAGACAGAAAAAAGAATCATATCCCTATTGATGGTGGTAATGTGAGGGGAATATATCTTACATATGTTTCATAAAAATGTGGAAAGTCACAGCCATTTTTTTGGAAATGTATTAAAAATTAAAAACACTCAGACCCTTGACTTTATCTATTGTCCCCACTGCTGGGAATATATTTAAGAGAGATGGAAGCACCTGATGGAAATAAAATCATTAGCATATTAAAATATATGTACAGAATTTTAACATATTTTTATTTTAAAGTTTATTTATTTAATTTATTTATTTGACAGAGATCACAAGTAGGCAGAGAGGCAGGTGGGGGGGGAAGCAGGCCCCCCACCGAGCAGGGAGCCCGACGTGGGGCTCCATCTCAGGACCCCAGGATCACGACCTGAGCTTAAGGCAGAGGCTTTAGCCCACTGAGCCACCCAGGCGCCCCCAGAATTTTAACATTTTTAATGTACCATTCCTCCCCCCAAAAGAAAACAGCCTGGAAATAAAAGAAATGGTCCATCAGTAACAGAATGGCAGAATAAATTAAGTTATACCCACATTATGGGACATTATGCAGCCATTAAAAAGAATGGTGAGATGTTTACCAGTTGACTTTGAAGGATTTCTATAAGGTGCTGGTATTGAAAAAAGCCAAATGCTGAAAAATACATGTACGTGTGCATTTTCATTCCATTCTGGTAAAACAGTGACCAAAAAACCCTGTATGTGTGTATATGTTCACATAGATGTGTTTTTATTTATCTACTTGGGATTGTATGGCTGAAAAAGATTTAGAAGGATACATCCTATGTGTACATGATTTTTATTAGAGGGGGAAGTTCTGACATAGTTAAGGAGTCAAAGATCGGGAGAGTTGCAAAGGAAGAACAAGAGGGGAAATTTTAAAGCACAGAATGTCACATTTATTCATGTACAACTTAATGTACATAAAAGAATAAATTACATGTTTAAAAATTTGAAAGTCAGTCGAAAACAGCTGTCAATGAATAGATTATAAAAACAAGCAGACAGTTCACAGTAGATGAGATTGTGGGCCCAGGAACAATATAGGACACATGGAGGAGTGTTCTCTCTGGGTTAAAGTTGTTTTTGTAACCATTCTCATTGAAGGTTATCACCAGTCCTTAGTTTCAAGAACTGGAAACTGGTAATAGAAATAGTAAACAGTTTATAGTTGTAAAACAAAACAAAATAAAACTCCAGCAGTAAAAAGATGCATTCTTTTCACTCATTAGCCAGAAGTTATATTGGGAGAAAATTAAATCCATTGATCTTAGCTGAACAAGACTAGCCTCATTTCAATTATTATAGTTGTGCCATATAGTTAAACCAATTGCTTGGAATAGAAGTATTTTACAGTATTCAGGACAAAACATAAGTGAATTTATATTAATATATGTCAGTACTTAAATGCTATTTTAAATATTTTATTTCCCCAAAATTCATTGCATCATTGAAGGTATTGATAACAGAACATGGTGACTTGGGAAATGGAAAGTTTTTGGATCCCAAAAACAGAATCTGTTTCAAATTTGATCACTTAAGAAAGGAAGCAACTGATCCAAGACCATATGAAGCAGAAAATGCAGTTGAGTCATGGAGAACTTCAGTAGAAACTGCTCTGCGAGCTTATGTAAAAGAACATTATCCAAATGGGGTTTGCACTGTAAGTCATCAATATGCGTATTTTTCTTTTGTCTTATGTAAATATGACTTCTTATGATCTCCTGAAATCTCTAACTTACAGAACTGACATCACTTGCCATTGTTTTTTTTTTCTTGAAGTAAATACTTCTAAGTGTTTTTTTGAGAAACTCTAAATAGTAAATACATTATGATGGCACAGAATGGAAAAACTTGAATTAAATCCAAGTAGGAATTGTTATACATTGATTAGAGCATGATGCTGTCAGATTCTTTAATCTCACGTTAATAACTCATCTCAGTAAGTTTAGATCAAACTTCCTTTTAAGATCTTAGAACAAATTAAATTATTTGGAAGTGGAATCATGTCCTTGCCTGTTTTATCATCAAGTCTCTTTTTAATGTGATTCTTTCATAGATTTAATCTGTTTTTATATTTTCTTTATGAAATATAGAAATTGGAAGTGCTTTTTTTTTTTTTTAAGATTGTTTGTACCTAGATAGGGTACAGCCATCCCCCTAGCCCCCTCCCAGTTTGTTTGTGTTTCTGTGATCTTCTCTATAGCCAGAGAGATCTTTTTAAATACAGATCAGATCATGAAAATCCCATGTTAGAAATCATTCATAGATTTTCCATTATACTTAGGATAGAGTCTAGGCTTCTGAACTTGGCTTTCACAGCCTTCTGGACCTGGTCTTTGCCTACCTCTGGAGCCTAAGATTACCATATATCCTGGTTTATATTTGCTGTCCCAGCATAATTACTAATATTACCAGTAGCATCCCATTTCAAAACGCTCAGAGGTTTTCTGGTTAGGACAAAAATTCATATAATCCCTTAACTATCTAGCTCTCAGTAATTATTTGAGGAAAAATTACATCATAACCTAAAATAGTTTACAAATTCATTGAATAATAACCTTGTTGACTAGGATTATTTTGGAAGAATAACTCAAGAATAGGTATGTACGTTGTGTTAGAGAGTCTTTATTTGCTCCCGGGGGATTGAAAGGTACAGATATCCATGACTTTTAAAGCAGTAAACAAGAAGTGAAACAACGTCATACCATTGCAAGCATTCTCTTATGACCTTTTTGGTTATAAGTAAATTAATTTTCTCACCTCTTTCCTGATACTTTGTAAAATGACTGAAAAAATAACAGCCTCTAAGATTGTGAAGGAAACAAAGATGATAATCGAAGTGTAGGTCCAGTTTTTGTTTGTGTGGAAACAGCCAGATTGGTATCTGCATGTTTGAAATGAATTGTCTACACTTCTTGTGATACCTGTATTTGGAATCAAAAGTATAGTATGTCTAGGATGTTTGTGAATATTTTTAAAGTATAGTAATGAGTTTTACTATATACATTTTGTGCTTTTTTTATGATCCACCAAGAATTTGTGATGATAGGTGTACATGTTTGAGTACTTGTTTTTCTAGCTACTATACTAGAATGATGACGTACTCTGTATTCTTCTATATGTTCCTACCAAAGTGCTGTACAGTTTTTTTTGTGTGTGTGTGTGCAGATGTTTAAAGCTGAACATTCTGTGGTCCTGAATTCACACTTCTCTTTATTTTCTCTGCCATTAAGGTATATGGTAAAAAAATAGATGGACAGCAAACCATTATTGCATGCATAGAAAGCCATCAGTTCCAAGCAAAAAACTTTTGGTAAGTTAAAATTTTATATTTTGGGGAATTCTGACATTTATATCCTTTGTATTCCTTGTTTTATTGGTTGGACCTGTACGTTGTTTGTGTATGCCTAAGTACAATATAAACATCAGTCTTGAGCCTTTTGATATAAGAAAGCTATTTACTCCATAATCAGCATATTATTTAAAGGTAGCGGTAAACCCATTGACAGTGAATAAGAGCGTGGGATTGCATTGAGTGTTTTTAGAGACTTGCAAGCAGCATCCTAAGGGAACATTTGTGCCTGCAAGCAGACCAGTTGGCAGGCCCATATGCTCATTCTGAGAATGGATTGTTCCTGACTGAGACTTAATGGGAGAAGAGAACAGAGGTAATTATAAAGGGAAAGAACAGTGATTTTTCTGGTGAACTTTGGGGGCTCTGAAGTAGATGTTTACATGTGAATTTATATGTGCTTGGCTGGCCAATGTAAGGAGTAAATGACTATTTTATACAGTGAGGCAGATTACAATCATAATTTCATTTTAATTAAATTATAATCTTGTAATCAAATTCATTGATTATTCATTATAAAAGTCCAGTCCCCTAAAACATGACTGGCCTTGTTAATCTTGGACTTTTGACAAAATGTTGAGCCTTTGTATTTTTAGACAAGACTGTTTCTGAGACACCTTTTTTATAAAATTCTGAGGTTCTACAAGACTTTATAAACTCAAAATTGAATGAAATCTTTACCTTTATCCTCTTTTTTTGCTAATACATGCTAAGATCATCAGAATAAGTGTAATCATAATATTTGACTTGTTTAGCCAAGTTGGCTGGTTGTACTCTCAAGGGTGAAGTAAGAGGTAATCAGTAACCCCTGTGGACTAATTTGGTTCATGGCCCAAGATTGCTCCACTATTAACCATCTTAGAAATAAATGCAAGGTTACAAGGTTAACCAAGAACATTTGGAGAAATGCAATCCATTATCACTGAAGGAAAGTCAATTCTATATGTTAATGTACGCTTTAATGACAAGCTGCAGTTCCCTAAAGATTCTGGTATATAAAGTTAATAAAAGTGTAGTTTCTCCATTCTAAGCATAAAATCTTGTAGCAGTAACCTACCAGTATCCTAAAGAAATAAATCTATTAATTTATGCAATTTGTGCCAAGATATGTATCATAAAATCTTGTTGAGGTGAACTATTAAAGGAAAATTCTTGTTGCTAAGTTTTATTTCAATATATATTTAGAGATGTTACAGTGAATTTACTAATCAGTTTTGAAAAACAATTTGAGCTTTAGCATATGTGAAATGAAGATGGTGTTTGTTTTTGAGTTCTCTGTTCTTACTAATTTGCTTCCCATTTCTGAATTTTTCTCCTAAACTACCACAGTGAACATTGTATCATGGAAATTAAAAGTGACTTCCACTCTTTAAAGAAGATAAATTCTAAATGACATTCAGAAGGGTAGACATCACGTATCACAATAATCTCAGTAAAATCTGAATATTTTGGTACAATGAAATATACTTCAGTGCACCTAAAATACAGATAGAATTAAAATCAAAAGATAATAGTCATGGACATTTAATAGATTTCATTAGGACATTCTCTTCTTGGGCTCTACTCTTTCCCTAATGTCTAGGGAATAATACACATTTTTAATTACAGTGTTAATAGAAGAGAAAGGAAGAATATAAATAAAGCTAGTATATCTCGACTCCATTGATAACATACTCCATTGATAAAAGGCTATGACTCAGCATCATTTACCATTACTGTATAGTAGTAATGCCTGTGGAAGGATTTTTTGAAATAGTTCTTAAATTGGTACCATTACTGGATTTAAAATTCCTTTTTTCTTTTTGTAATCAGTGTTTATATATGCATATTGTCATAATCAGAAGTGTATATGCTTAGAACTTAATAGTGCTCAATATTAATACCTAAATAAAAGGAATTACTTCTTTCAGAATCACGAAATAAAAATAAATAGACCTAGGTTCTTTGTCCAACTGAGTTACTTACGGATAATTTTGGGTGTCCCTCAAAATCAAGGCATGGTATAAAATTCTCTTATTTTGTAGATCATAACGCATTGTTCTAATGAGAGTACTTTTCACATGTTAAGTGTTAACTTTAGATATGAGTACTCTCATTCTGTGGATTTTCATGATTGGACAGATTGCCAAAATATTACAAGGAACCCAGAAGTAATTTTATAGCAAAGCCAGTACAGTGATCCATTAACTCTGTGACTATTTCAGAAACATAAGCTACTATTCCAAAAAAAAAACTAACAGGTATAAACCTGCATTTCAGAATATGTGTTTAGCATACAAAGAGCTACTAGGGGTATGGGGCACCTGGGGGGTTCAGTGGGTTCAGCCTCTTCCTTTTGGCTCAGGTCATGATCCCAGTGTCATGGGATCCAGCCCCGCATTGGGCTCTCTGCTCAGCAGGGGGCCTGCTTCCCTTCCTATCTCTGTCTGCCTCTCTGCCTACCTGTGATCTCTGTCAGATAAATAAATAAAATCTTAAAAAAAAAAAAAAGAGCTACTAAGGGTAAAAGGAAAGTTGACATGAAAAGGCCAAAAAAAGGATAAGATTCATTATCTGGGAGGCAAAAATGAATAACATATTAGATGCTTGTTTGTAATGTCACAATTTCCTACCATTAATATGTGTTTAATTTGCATACCAAAAGCCATTTTAAGTGAGAGGAGGATATGCCTTTTATGTGGAAGTTTAATCCTAAACTGGAACAGAAGAAAATTTCTGACACTTACAACTCCTTGTATAAAGTCTTTCTCTTTCCAGATATCAAAACCTTTAAAATACTGTATTATTACCCAGACTTTTAAAAAACATTTGGTGCTTTGTACTCTTCAGTCAGACTACATTGACTGTATTTGTGATAGCCCCTGGTAATCTGAACATTTGTTCTGTTTATTCTTTTTTTTTAATTGAAGTATACTGGACACATAGTTACATTAGTTTCAGGTGTATAATACAATGATTCGACAAGTTTGTAGTTATGCTGTGCTCACCACAGGTATAGCTCCCATCTGTCACCAAACAACGTTATTACATACTTTTAACTATATTCCGTATTTTTATCCCTTTATTGCCTTATTAATTCCATAACCGGAAGCCTGTATCTCCCATTCCCCTTCACCTCTTTATTCAGTTTACTGTTAATTAAAGCATGTCAGTTGCGAAGAAATAGCTTAAAATTTTTCCCCCAAAAGTAGCTTATATAATTTAGTTTTGATCTGTATTTTAAGCCTTAGCTTTAGAATTCTTTAGTTGTATCCATTGTATATGTCCTTTCTTATCAGTAGGATGAAGATTAAATGTAGCTCATAAATGAACTTAACCCGTTGATTCTTTTAAATATTTCAGTGATTTAAAAATGAATATCCAGCATCCATCCCCCACACTCTCATATTGTAGCATTAAATTTAAATGTGGAACTTAAAATTTATTCAAATTATTTTCCTTACCTTATTTACAGCTGCTGTTTTTATTTTTAAGGAATGGTCGTTGGAGGTCAGAGTGGAAGTTTACAATCACCCCTTCAACCACTCAGGTGGTTGGCATCTTGAAAATTCAGGTATGAAATAAAAAGAATTTGTTTACTGCTCTCTAGATGATTCTGAACAGAGAAACAACTAATTCATAAATTTACTTTTTCTCAGTACACAATAAAAATTTCTTCTCTAGATCTTTGTTTTGAGGTATTGGGGAAAACAAGTAGTGTTGATTTCATCTTTCAAATAACCTTGCAGTTCATTCCCTAGTCATCAAAAATATGCTAGGATAGCTTACAGATTCTAAAAACACAGCTAAAATTAGATGCTACCATTTGGTCTGCTCTTCAAACAGTTTGTTCATCCAAGCATCCTCTGAGTTTGAGTTGTGCTGTTCTGTCTCCTGAATTGGGTGGAATTGGGTTAGGTATAATATTAATATATGTATTTGCATATAGATATATAAGTATATATTTATTGCATTTATATATTAAAAATGTAGATATGACATTTATCCTTTAAGTATCTTCTGTACTCATATTTGATTTCTTACAAGAAACCCACCATAATTGAATTCTCTGACTCATTTAATATAAACTCAAATGTTTATATAGAAGAACATATGATAAATAAGAGGAAGTATTTGAATATAGATATTACTAAACAAGTTAAAGACTGACCAGTCTTTTTCTATACTGGTTCACTTATTTATTCAGTATATTTCATTAACTATCATGAAAGGTATTGTGCTAAAAGCCATAAAGGAGTAAGATGGATCAGATACAGCTGCTTTGTCATTTGACTCCACTATACATTTCTAGTCTTTATCCTGTTGTTTTTATGTCTTGCTATGACTCTCCATTAGGGGATAGAGAAGAGAGGCTAAGAGTGTGGGTTTTGAAAGCAGGCTGCATGAGTTTGAATCCCAGATCTGTATGACCACAGGAAATCATTTAATATTAGCTGTTTTTGCTTGTTTCCTCGTGAATCTAAAAAAGAAAACAGCAGTAGAAAGCTTATATGGTTGTTTGAAGATTGGTTGATATGGGCAAAATGGTTGGAACCGAGTCAGACATGAAGTGCTTGATGAATGATGACCATTACTGTTGAATTATTCTCTCCTTCAGTTCGGTCTCAATAGCTTTCACCTGGATAATTTCTAAAATGGTGCTTCTGTTGAGCCAGAGCTTATTGAGAGCTGGGATTGTCTGATTCACAGCTCTGTCTTCATCAGTTAGCGTGATGCCTAGCATATAATTGTTATTTTATTGAATGTCTGGACCCTTTGCCATCCCCCAATCTATTTTTCACATTGCCATCGTCACAAAGATGATTTCTAAAAATTCAAATCTGGATATATTATTTCGTAAGACCACTCTCACTTACTAGATAGGCCAGACGTGTTTGCATGGCACACAAAGCCCAAATTGATTTGTCTTTACCTATTTCTCCAGTCACTCTTCTCGCTCCCCAGTCTCATACACATTCCAGCCATAAGTACCTCCAAGCCTTTCTACAGTATGCTGTTCTCTTAGCTCAGTTGCATTATCTTCCCTGGTTTAATTGTTGTCATACTTATATTGCTGAACCCAAGTCTTGTTACCTCCTTTCTGAAATCCTTTCTTAAATCTCAGAGAGTCTCAAGACTGTCAGTGTCCCAAGACTCTCTATGTACTTTGTACATCTCTCTTATTGTGTTGTATTAAAAAGTAAGGCCAAGGACTCTTTTTTAAAAGCTGTGCATCCCTAGAACCTTCTGTAGTAGCAGGCGTGTAATCATTCAGCTAATGCTTATTGAATAAATTTGTGTCTTAATTATGATGAATTAAATGATTGGTGGAAATGCACAAAAGAGGAATGATATTTGGGAGGGAATATGGTGTGTTCAGTTTTGGAAATCTTGAGTTTAGTTGTCAGTAAAATACCTATTAGGTAGAAATGTCCAGAGTCAGGTCAGTGGAGGGCTTGCCTCAGTCATTACAGGAACAGTAAATTCATCTCCTCACTAGACTGAGGACAGAAAGAGTTATCCTGGAGTTTGCAAGGTCAGGAGCTCAGCAGAGAAGTCTAGGTTTAGAGCTGAAATTGGTAGTCATTTGCACTGATGTGTTGTTGAAGCTGTGAAGATCTATCTTGATGATTCCTATAATGTGTGGTTTCTGTAATTTCTTTTTCTAATAGGTTCATTATTATGAAGATGGGAATGTTCAGTTAGTGAGTCATAAAGATATACAAGATTCCCTAACAGTGTCTGTAAGTAATTTCAAAATAAAATTTCAACAACCTGATAACTTCTATAAAACCAGAACAGTTTGAAATTAACATTTTAAGTAATATTTCTGCTTTAGATTAAAGTGTTCTCAAATAGATTAGAGATGGTAAGTTAACTGGAAGTCTGTATATAACTTTTTTTTAGAAGTTTTATTGATATAATTCACATACCATTCAATTCACCCATTTAAAGTATAAAATTTCATCCGTGCTTTTTAGTATATTCACAAGACTGTATAATCACCACAATCTAATTTCAAATGTTTTTGTCTTCCAGAAACCCTGTACCCATTAGCAGTCACTCCCCATCTGTCTCCCTCATCAGCTTTCCCCCAAAACCCTCCTCAGCCCTAGGCAATTGTGAATTTACCTTTTAACTCTATGGATTTGTTTATTCTGGACATTTCATATAAACGGAATCCTATAATATGTGGTCTTTTGAGACTTTTTTTTCACTTAGCATGATGTTTTTAATGTTTATCAGTGTTGGAGGATATATCAGTACTTTATTCCTTTTTATTCCAAAATAATATTCCATATACCACATTGCATTTATCCATTTATCAGTTGGATTGACATTCGTGTTGATTTTTTACTTTTTGCTGCTTTGAACTCTTGTGTACTATTTTTTGTGGAGACGTTTGTTTTCATTTTTCTGTTTTAATTTTTCTTTGGTGGCGGTGGAATTGCTGGGTTGTATGTAGTTCTGTGTTCAACCTTTTGAAGAATTTTTGCCAGACTATTCCAGAGTGGCTGCACCATTTTACATTTCCATCACTTGTCTACGAGGGTTCCACTTTTTCCATGATAGCCATCCTGTTTGGTATAAAGAGGTATCTTATTGTGGTTTTTATTTACATTTTCCTGATGGATAATGATGCTGAGCATCTTTTCATGTATTACTGGTTATTTGTATATCTTCCTCAGGAAAATGTCTATTCAGATCCTTCGTCTATTTCTTAATTGGTTATTTGTGTTTTTATTGTTGAGTTGTAATTGTTGCTTACATGTTTCGAATACAAGTCCTGTATCATATACAGGATTTGCAAATATTTTCTCCCATTCTGTGTGTTGTTTTACTTTCTTGATTGTTATCATTTGCAGAACAAGAGATTTTACTTTGGATGTAGTCCCAATTTATTTTATTTTTTTTTTATTGTTGTTGTTACTTGTGCTTTTGGTGTATTAATAGAAACCATTGCCTAACCCAAGGTCATGAAGATTTACTCCAGGGTTTTTTTTATAAGAACTTCATAGTTTTAGCTCTTAAATTTAGGCCTTCAATTCTGTTACTCAACTTTTAAACTCTATTGTGTTTTTCCCCTCTATCTGGATTATGATTGAATGAAGTTTTCTGAAGTTCAGCTTTCAAATTCATGAAACTGTGAACTTGATTTTATTTCCCAACGTAATTCTCTCACACATTCTTTCCATTACACATGCAGTTCTTTCTTTGTGGGATTTTTTTTTTTTTGCCCCAGTGATATTAATAATATAACATTAATAGTCAATTTTATATTTTCCTATAAACTTTTGTGTCGCATACCTAAAAATGCCAATATATTATAAACATCAACTGCTAATATACAAAATTAGCTAACCAACAGGTACAAAGAAGAGTTAATTTTTAATTTAAGAAAGCATTTGATTTAACATTAAGAAACACGTGTGAATGTGTAAGGCCAGTTGCTACCTGGGAAGAGAGGAGAGCTGGTATTTAAGAAAAAGTTTCACTAGCATTTAAGTGACTTCTGCATTTATGCTAAATAGTACTCTACTTGCAAAATTTGCCAGTAAAAGAAACTAAGGTCTGGTTTTCCATGAGACACTGTGTTTGGTATTGTTCTTTATCGTGTCCATACATGTAACTTTTGCATAACAGAGTACTTGGTACTATATTCTTTAGTTTGACACTAAGCAAAGATTCTTCCTAAAAGGCAGTTGTCCTCAAAGTTACAGACTGTGGAGTTGTTGTGAGGTGGTCATAGTAATTAAACTTGACCAATACACCTTTTATGCTGCTTTTTAGAAATGAATGTTTTACTTTATTTTGCAAGATTTTCTTTTCTTTTCTTTCTTTTTCTTTAACTGTTTTTGGACAGAAAAAAATGCACATATAATAGAAATGTAAATACATATGTATAAATACATAAGACATACATAAAATAAGATATTAGAGAATTTTTTATTAACACTATTCACATTTTTGCTGTTAGGAAAAAAGCAAAGAAACTCATATATTGGAGTTAAAATTTTTCCAGAAGATATTTAAACACTATAGTAAATTCACTTTAAACTTTAAAGTAAGCTTTTCCTGGGGTGCCTGGGTGGCTCAGTGGGTTAAGCCTCTGCCTTTGGCTTGGGTCATGATCTCAGGGTCCTGGGATTGAGCCCCGCATGAGGCTCTCTCCTCAGCGGGGAGCCTGCTTCCCCCTCTCTCTGCCTGCCTCTTTGCCTGCTTGGGATCTCTTTCTCTCAAATAAATAAATAAAATCTAAAAAAATAAATAAAATAAGCTTTTCCCAATGTTTTAAAATTGTATTATTATGGTGGTAAATACTGTTGAGTACATATTTAATATTTAGATACAGTCTAATTAGAAATTTTTGACTAACTTCTTACCTGTAAAGATTGTCAAATTCATATTAAGTGTTATAATTACGTTTCTCATCAATATGTATTATTAATACTTTGCTTTCCTTAAACACTGAAACCAGGCTCATTCTGCAGACTTTCGAAATACTTCTGCCTCGTTTCCATTGGACTTAGAATAACTGATCCTACAATATTTTCACTTTGTTATAATTTCTGTGTTACTTATTAAACTATAGTAGAGCAGTAATTATACATATATTGACATACCTATTTAAAAATAATAATGGTGTACACAAAAATAAACTCAAAATGGATTAAAGACCTAAATATGAAGCCTAAAACCATCAAAATCCTAGAAGAGAAGAGAACACAGTAATTTTTTTGACCTTGGCATTAGGAACATTTTTCAAAGTATGCCTCCTAAGGCAAGGGAAATAAAAGCAAAAATAAACTGTTGGGACTACATCCAATAAAAAGCTTTTGTACAGTGAAGGAAACCATCAACAATACAAAAAGGCAACTTCTTAAGTGGCAGAAGATATTTGCAAATGATGTATTTAGATTAGGGGTTAATATCCAAAATATATAAAGAACTTAGACAGGAGCACCTGGGTGGTTCAGTAGGTTAAGCATCTGCCCGGGAGCCCCACGCTGGGCTTTCCTTCTCAGTGAGGAGCCTGCTTCTCCCTCTACCTTGGCCTGCTGCTCCCCCTGCTAGTGTTCTCTCTGTCAATAAATAAGTGAAGTCTTAAAAAAAACAACAAAAAAAAGTCTACTCAACACCCAAAAAAAAACAGTCCAATTAAAAAATAGGCAGAGGACCTGAATAGACATCCTTTTTGAAGAAGACATACAGATAGCCAACAGACATGAAGAAGGGAAGTGCAAACCAGTATCACAATGATACATCACCTTTCACCTGTCAAGATGGCTAAAATCAAAAAGACAAATAGTGTTGGCAAGGATGTGAAGGAAAAGGAACCTTCATGCAATGTTGGTAGGAATGCAAACTACTATAGCCACTGTGGAAAATGGCATGGAAGTCCCCCAAAAAATTAAAAGTAGAAATACCATATGATTCAATAATTCCAGTTCTGGATATTTACCCAAAGAGAATGAAACACTAATTGGAAAAGATATAGGAATGTTTATTGCAACATTGTTTACAGTAGACAAAATATGGAAGCAACTTAAGTATCCCCCAATAGACGAATGGATAAGAAAGATTGGGGACGCTACATACAATGGAATATTATACAGCCATAAAAAGGATGAGATTGTGCTATGTATGACAATATGGTTGGACCTAGAAGATATTACACTTAGTGAAATAAGACAGACAAGAAAGTCAGTTACCATATGATTTCACTCATTTGTGGAATTAAGAAAAAAACAAGTGAATAAACAGAAAGATACTAATATAAAGAACAAACTAATGGTTGCCAGAGAGAGTGGAGGTGGGGGAAGGGCAAAATGGTGAAGGTGAGTGGAAACTACAGTCTTCTAGTTATGGAATGACTAAGTCATGGGAATAAACGGCATAGAATGAGAAATATAATCAATGATTCTGTATTAGCCCTGCATGGTGACAGATGGTAGTTACTTGTGAGCATAACATAATGTCTAAACTTGTTAAATCACGATGTTGTACAGCAGAAACTTCTGCAACTTTGTTTGTCAATTATACTTAAAAAAATGGAAAACTTAAATAGTGGTATTTTAAATTACCGTTTACATTTGGTTTTGTTTTTCATTCAGAATGAGGTGCAGACAGCAAAAGAATTTATAAAGATTGTAGAAGCTGCAGAAAATGAATACCAGGTATGTTTTTCAAAAACACTACATAATTTATATTTGCTTTAACTAATGGCACTGAAATTTTAATTTCATTTATGAGCCTGAATTTTTTTCATTTGTTTCACTATAATAAAACATAGTCTTATATTTTTTAATTTGCTTGTTTTTAATTCAGTGACAGACTAATGAAAATGGCAAAAACTCTGTTTTAGCCAACAGTAATTTTTGAGTGTTAGTTATAATATGCAAGATTTTAAATGGTTATTTTGTTCTTGATTGGAAAATTTAATTTATGAAGTAATTCCCAAAGTATTATTTAGATTATGTGTAATGTGCTTGGATCTTACTTCACTTTATATTCTTATTTTTATCAGCTTCTAAACTGTACTCTTGAACTTACATATTTAATTTGTGGATTAGCCATATTTCTGCTCCTTGCAAACAATAATATATTCTGAGTGAAATAGTAAAATTGATCCAAAATGAGAATATACAAATATTAAATCTAATTTACAGTTTCATTTCATTAAATTTAATTATTCAAAATGATTATAGGCTTTTTCTTTTAGGGGCACCTGGCTGGCTAAGTCAGTAGAGCATGTGACTCTTGAACTCACAACTGTGAAATCCAGACCTGAGCCAAGATCAAGAGTCCGACACTTAACTGACTGAGCCACCCAGGTGACCCTCTTTTTGTTGCTTTTAAACAGCTTTTAAAACCACATTGGGGTTTTTATTTGACTTTTTGTTTTTTTTTTTTACTTTTTAAAAACTGAAATAGGCTGCTTAAATAAAAGTTTTTCTAAAACATCTGTGTGCTTTATAAATTGTTCTGTTTCTTTTATTTCTTTAAACTTTTAACTACTGTTTTTCATAGACCGCCATCAGTGAGAATTATCAGACAATGTCGGACACTACTTTCAAAGCCTTACGTCGACAGTTGCCAGTTACACGCACTAAGATTGATTGGAACAAGATCCTTAGCTACAAGATTGGCAAAGAGATGCAGAATGCATAAGATGAACATTGCATGACCGGATCATTTTAATGTCTTTGCGTTAAAAAAAAAAAATCATTGCAAAAGTATTCAGAACTGTCAAGCTACCCAGTCAGATGGGCTGTTGCCATTTAAAAATCACTGTAATTAATTAGTTTGGTTAGAGCACAAAGCTTAGCTAATCAACCATTATTTTTCATTTCTTTTCTTCAAAGAGGATTGAAAATCAGTTTAGTTTAAATGTCTTTTACTTTCTGTTACACTTTTCTTTCTTATAATTAAGAGATGATTCCTCTAGGTTAATGTTAAAAGTTTTTGAAGTGTTTCAAAAATATTTTACTTATCATAACCCTAAAATTGTTGTCTTTTGGTTTATGAAGTGGGTAACTTTTGATATTTGCCCAGTTCTTTTTAATGGCGTCAATAATGGACATTCTAGTTTAAGGTGGTTGATGGATTTAGCCATATATGCTGCTAAAGAAATTGTCTACCTTTTTCCCCCTCACCTCTACCATTTATGTAAGATCAAGATTAGAGGGAAAGCATTTTCTATATCAATTGTGTTTTGAACCTTTCAAGAAGGTTATTTAGCTAGCTTAGTGTTTAACTAAACTTTTTTAAAACAAGGCCAACGTCTAATGCTGTTTTGAGATTCTGAAATTAAATGAAAATACTTATTTCAGAAATGCATTTAATGCTTTTTTCTTGTGACAGTTACGCAAATTAGCTTGAACTCCATATGTCCCTGAGTTATTTTTATCATAAAGCCACAAATGTATTATAACAAGGCAAATTGTAATATATATAATCCTGAACTCATGACCATGTCTCAGTTTATTTCTTTTCTTGGATTGAAAAGTACTGAAATTCAATGTGACATTAAAATGAAAATTTTCCTAATTTATCTGAGTAGATATCACTTATCAATGAGTCATACTATTTTAAAATACTTTCTTTGGATATTGTGATTCTTAACTGGTTGTAAATTAGAAAAGCTGGGAGTACCTATGGTGTGCATTACAGTCTAAATTTTTCCATCTTCCTGTGCATCATAAGCATGTTTGTAATATTTTTAAATTTACATTTACTGATGCTACAGGAATTTTAAACCTGTGGTGAATGTTAATATTTATTGTAGAGAGTGGGGTAGATTTATGGTTTCATTCAGTCGAGTATGGTTATTATACTCCAGTGGAATTCCTTCCTCACATACTCTTGAAGATGTCTGGGCCTGGAAGTGTTTTTTTTTAAAACACCACTTTCATTATGTACAATAAAATATTTCATTAGCTTGAGGTGTATAGAATTTAAAAATTTTCCCAGTGAAACCATGTTACTTATTTTTAAAAGTCAGAGTTGGGCTTTGAAAACACTGAGAATTTAATATGAAATTTGATGGCTTGATTTAAGTCATTTTCTCTAATTTCATTAAATTGTTTTCTCTAGTTTTGCCATATTGGGTTTTCTGAAGAAAATGAATTAGCAATGTTAATTGTCTCTTCCCTTCTTTAAAAGACATTTTCAAAAGTCTTATGATGATTCTGAACTAAATACTAGGTGAATCTTTAATTGCCTAGCTCAGTCATATCAGTTGGACTGTCATGGATTTTTATCCCCTAAAGGTCAGTTACTTTGGCTGTTTAACAGCCTAGAGTGTGATCTTGAAAATACATGCATTTGTCTTTAAGGTGATGACTTAAGGGTGAAGTATGGAGGCAAGGGTAAAATTAGGGGAACAGTTAGGCTAGTGCAGTGACCTGGTTGAGAGCAAACGGTGGCTTGGTCTGAGGTGGTAGCTATAGGCTATACAGGTAGTGATTTCTGGATATCTGTTAAAGGAAAAATCAAAAAGATTTGCCAAAATTTGATTGCTGAATATGAGATAAAGAGAAATGTCAGAGACATTTTGGGGGGTTGAGAAATTGGGGGTAGGGCTGATCATGAGCTCAGTGTTTGACTTCAAGGGGAAATACCATATAGCAGTTAGATACTGGAAACAGGAGGTAGAGAGATCCTTTGGGTTGGAAGAACAGGAGAGTGAATGGACCTGGGTGACAAGGTTTGGTAGTTAGACAAAATGAAGGCTAACTCAAGGTTAGTGATTTAAAGTGAGACCAGCGAGTATGGCTCTCTTAAGCATGTGGAGCTGCATGGGTGCAGGCATAGAGTAGATGAATTAAACTTAACCAAAGCTGTGGTTTTGCCAAGAGAGGTTCACTGACCATGGGGTGAGGGGATAAACTTGTAATGGTAGCCTATGGAACTCAAGCTAGGTAAGGAGGGGGAAATGAAGCCAGGAGGAGAGCAGAATAGTGAAAATGTGGCACAATCAGTGGATTATAGGTACAGTTAGAGTTGGGTTACTAGAAGGGAATGATCTGGTAGTGTAGGAAATGGTGATTAGGGTGACGTGTTATTCAAAACTGAGATTTTAAGGAGTTAAATTTATTTATAATGATACTAGGATCAAGGAAGTGAGTGGTTGAGGTAGGAGGGGAGAAGAGTTCAAACAGCTGTGAAGCCTAGGGTTACTGTGGGGTATTGAAATTACAAATTACAGTGGAAGTAAGTATTTTGACATGAGTGCTGTTTTTTGAGAGTACACCTAGATATACATTCATAATACATTCGTATGAGTTAAGCAAATAATACGGTACAGATATTCATGAGGCATTTTTTCATTTGGGATTTTGGAAATTAAAAAGGGAACAGGAGCACTTAAAAAGTATTCTGGAAGTTCTGGTTAATTAAAAATGTTCTTTAAAAGTGAAATTCTTAGGAAAGTAATTACAGACAACTATAGGTAATTCCGTAGCATTTGGGTGGCCCTTTCTGTGGTTAAAATCAGTTTTTACTTTATCACACCAAAAGTTTTGGAATGATGCAAGATCCTTTGAAAAGATCTTCCATGCTGATAATCATTTGTGCCTTTGCCAACTAGTGGGTTTAAAATATAAAGGCATATTTTGCCAGCAGTTAACATGGGTGTTTTGTAATGCATGTGTGTTGTGAAACATCCTGAGAAGAAGTACATTTCTTTTCACTTCTCTAGGATAGATTATTTAAAAGCAGCATCACAGTGTACTTGGTATTCCTCAGTTGTAGTATTTTTGTCCTTGAAACTAAAAGTTTTTTAAAGGCATGACTTTATATAGGCATCTTCACATTTGATATTCTGAGTATTGTGCAATAGCTTTATTGTAGAATTGACTAGTGGTGTCAGCTATTGGAGAATATTCAAAATATTCAATTAAAATAACCAATGAAACTTTTAAGGTCTAATTGGTATTAGAAATTAATGTCTGATCATTTAAGATGAGTCATACTGTTCAGAGAACTATTCTAGTCATTGTAGAGTCAGGAAAATACAAAAATTATTTCTTGAAGGAGTCTGAAGTAGTCATGTGGGTCTACAGCAGTGTTCTTGAAACTTTTTTACATCATAAACTATATAGAAAGTAATGATACTTGTAAGGCGTTCTGGGAGAATGGATTAGGCTGCTTGCCAGCGGCCTTAAGGCTTGAGGGGACCCTAGTCTCGGTACACCTTGAGCCCATTTAGGGAGGTGTGCTGTGGGTAATACAAATAAGAGTACTTACAAGATGAACTTCAATCCTGACTTACCTGAGGTAGCTTTTAAAGACGTGGCCAGCTAAGGAAGTTTTCTTGAGAAGGTTGAGTGCAAACTCTACTTTAGCACACTAATATTTTTTTGTAAGTATGTATGTATGTAACCGATGGGCAGGAAATCCTCTCGTATCTTAAATGAAACATCAAAATACAGCTAATAGGTTTTTTTGTGTAGCTCCCTGGTATGTTGTGGGTCAGATAGCATTATCCAGTTGAAAACTAAATGACATTGTTTTGTTTGTTTTTACATATATCACAGTATAAAATGAAGTCAACAGAAAGGGTAAATTTAAAAATCAGTGTTCTTATAAAACTAGAGTATGGCTAATAAGATACTAGAACATTTTGTCCCTAGTTCTGGTATAATCTAAGAAAATTGTAGTTTAATGTCAGTTTTAACATAGTGTTAAGAAACTATCTGTTTCTTATTCTTCTGTATATGACTGTAATGGAGAACAAAGATTTTTTTCATACAAAGCACATGTGATATGTGTAGGGAATACACATATCACAGATGTTAAATCAGCCACTCATTCTCATAATAGATCTTCACTACATGAAGTTAAAGCTCTGATTAATAGAAGACAGTTGGTTGGTATGTTTTAGGAGGTGATTTCTTGGGGAAGTTTGTGAAATGCGCAGCTCTTAAACCAAGTAAATGTTGAAGGAGTGAAAGGATACCCCCAGAAATCATGACTAAACAGTAAAAATCACTGTCTTTCTCTTGGCTTCAAGTTTTATGCTGCTAGCTTGCTAACTTAGCAGAACCTGAATGAACACTGATGCAGGTCTCTTCCAGATTTCTACTTGAAAATGAGGACTTGCCTCGTGTTTTCCAAAGGAATGCAAAAGAGAAATACAAAGGAGCCACAGATCGCTTAGGTGTAAGTTGAACACTCAGGAGGAGAGGCTTTACTTCTTCAGAATGCCCAGGAAAATACAGGAGATGGAGTGTTCCAGGGTGCTGGAAGTATCTCAAATGTAGAAAAAGCTAAATTTAATTTAAAAAAAATTTTTTTTGAAAAGGAAAATTCTCATATGCACTCATTTTCCCCTTATTTTAGGGCTTCACAAAGGAGAAAGAAAAAGGAAATGGCAGAGGCTTATATTGGGAAAACCTTAAGTCAGTCTAAATATGCAACAGAGATCAGTACAGATAACTGATTTGTTGACATTAGGTTAGCCTACAGCTTTTAAAAACTCATGAGCTGGAGTTTCATGTAGCAACATGGTATAAATGTTGAGAGAAAAGAGCAAGTTGCAGAAAGGTAAGTAGTTTTGAGTGTAAGTATAAAAACTCCTGAAACTGTATTTTATGTACAGTGTGTGTATAAAACAGAATGGAGTACAAAAATCAGATAGGGGGAAGACGGGAGTGGGAATGGGGGAATAGTACAGAGGGACTCAACTGTAACTAAGAATCTGTTTTGTAAACTAGGTATAGGTACGCAGGTATGTCTGATATTTCGTAACTTAATTATATACAACTTAGACCAATATGGAACTCAATATGAGAGGAAGTATTGTACAAAATTGACTCAGGTAAAAGTAGTAAAAACGGCAAAGTTCATAACCACAGAATAAATTGAGTAGGAAGTTTACTCCTACCTCTTTAAAAAGTCATTAGACCCCAATTTATTATAGTAAATTTCACCAGGCTCTCCATATTCAGAGTATTTCTGTATTATAGACATCATTCTGTATATCGGAGAGGTGGAAATACACTTCATGAACCTGGCATATGTAACCTAAATAAGAAAAGCACACACACACACAAATTACTGATGGAACCTCTCTATAAAACTACAGTAATAACCAAAGTATATTACATTATAACCAAATAGGATTTATAACTGGAGTACAATGATTATTTCTTGCTAACAAATCTAGTAATTCATTACATTAGCATATTAAAGGAAAGAAACACAGTTCTCTCAGTAAAATATTTCATAAGATGTTATACTCACTACTTATTTTAGAGACATCATCTCAAACCAGTGGCATAAAGATGAATTATTCTGTAAGTGGTGTTGGGACAAGAAGGTAGCCTGCTGGAAAAAAAAAATGCAGATCTATACCTCATACCTCATACCAAGTTAAAATTGGATCAAAGATTTAATGGTATAAATTATAGAAGTTCTTGAAGAAATCATGCTAACAACTTTTAAGTAATTTCCAAATAATAAGAGTATTAGAAATTTCTAAAACCCCACAATCCATACAATGAAAATTAATATATTTGGCTTCATAAAAATCAGGATTTTCTGTATGGCCTAAAACACTGTAAGCAAAGTTGAGAGACACCACCCATATGAGAAAACATAATTTTTGCCACTTAGTTGAAAATGGTTAATTTTCTTAATGTCTAGTAAGTACCCACATTATGATAATTGAGTCCAATCGAAGTTGAAAAGCAGATCCTATGAAGCTGGAGTTCCATGACATAGTCTTACTGCATAGCTGGACTTTGAGAAGTAAATAAATTTGTACCTTATTTAAGTCGCTGCTGTTCTGGGGTGTTTTTTAAAATTACTTCTGCTTCTCATTTTACACACAATTTGGTACCAGAAATGGGGTCCTACAGGTCACAAAACCTAAAAGGTGGCATTGACTAAAGGCAACATATATCACCCGGTTCTACTGACATTTGAATACAGTGCAATGCGCAAACTCTGCACGCTGATGCATTTATCACCTCCGCCCAAGAGGCCAGTGACATGTAATCCTTGTGACAAGGATTAACCCCCTAGAGGAACGGAATATTGTTCCACTGACTAGGATTCAGTAGGGCACAAATTTTGCAAGCTAGAAAGCTAGTGACCTTGTTAGGCCACTACAAAACAAATTCTTGCCTGAAATTCCTTGGAAAGTAGAATGACAGGGCTTTATTATTTTTTTAGTTATTGGAGTGGGGAAGGGCAGAAGGAGAGAAAAATTTAAGCAGGCTCCATGCCCAGCACAGAGCCTAACGCAGTGCTCAATCTCCCAACCCTGAGATCATGATCTGAGCAGAAATCAAGAGTCGGACTCAACCAACTGAGCTACCTGGGCACCCCAACATAACTTTAATAATAAGAAAGGTGACCGAGGAGATTCAGAACGGTGTGACCTGTGCCCTCAGGCTAAAGATAATCTCCAAACTGAGATAGACGGAAAGGGTTAACAGCTGAATTTAATCCCTCTTCCTGTGTCTGAGATGTTTGAGGAGGGGAACCCGCTTGAGTTCTTGCAACATCAGATGTTTCAAGGCTTGTCGTGTACTAAGTATTGATCCAGAAGTGTTCCCAAGCCCACTGTAACTGCAGGCTCATTCATTCTCTCACTTGTAATGTTTAGACTGCAGGTCCAGAGTGATACCATCAGCAGAGATGAAAATAAGGGTATTGCCTTTCCCCCCAAGCCCATTGCTTGAGAAGGTGTATTAGTTTTTTATTTCTGTGTACAGGATTGTAACAAAGGTAACCTCTAAAAACAACGCAAGTTCATTTATCTCAGTTTCCATGGCTCAGGTGTTAGCTGGGTCCTCTGTTCAGTGTCTCCCCTAGCTGAAATCAAAGTGATGTCTTGAGCTGCAGTCTCACCTGAGACTTGGGCTTTTTTTCCATAATCATGTGGTTGGCAGAATTCAGTTCCCTGTGAACTGAGTTTAGGAATTGAGTGATTATCTAATTTACTACCCAAACCAGAGTAATTTTGAGAGAGGAAATGGAGCTTTAATGCTTGCATTGATAGTAGGTATAAACAGGTACTATTCTAGGCAAACTGCTCTGTGTGGTCACACTAATCAACTACAGTGTGCTTGGAAACCAGCACAGCTCTAGTTGTAATGGGAAGAGTAATGGAAAATGAGGAACCTTCCTGGGAAGAATGGACAAGTTTTTCCCAAAGAGCAGGATCAGGGCTGCCCCATGGGCTAACCAAAGAATTCACATCATTGCCTAAGTAGGGAAACCTTGAAATTACTGCAGTGGTATTTGATAAGCAATGATGGTATGTAATTTCCACTTTGTTTTTGAATTGTCATTATTCTACCCCTACAGCTCCATTTGTAGTGGGAGTGTTGGAGTGGGTAACATCTTCTAATTTATGGTTGCTGGACAGTGAGGAGACACATTCATTCCTAAGGAGGAAAACTACATACCCAGATGTTTTGGACTTTGAGCTGACTGCAGTAAGAGGATAGGTATTGGGGGTTATCTCCTTCAGGGAGGGGTGGGATGATACTGTGTGTGCTAAGAAGGATGCATTCACACAGGTCAAAGGGATAAGCTGGCAGAATTGCTAGTTGCCCCCAGTCTCCATTTTAAGCTGTGTTTCTCTTCCTGCAGAATAAAGACTACATTTCCCAGCTTCCCTTAGAGCCATGTAACTAAATTCTGGCTAATTGGGTAAGCCAAGTGTCGCAAGGTAACTTCTGAGAACTTCAGTAGGGGTTCAAACTTCTGTGCATCCTTCTTGTTTTCCTCTTCCTGCTGCCTAAAACTTGGATGCCATCATCTTGTGCCATCAGGTTCAGGCACACATGATATATGAACCCTATCCCTCACACTTGGGAGCACCATACCGGCTCGGACCATCTACCTGGATTTTTACCTGAGAAATACACCTGTATCTTTTTAAGCTACTGCTAATTTGCTACTTCTCACCTGCAACACCTAATCCTAAAAAATGAGTTCCACCTCCTATCCCATCTGATATTAAATAGTAGTAATAATAAACTCCAGATGGGCTATTTAACAAACCAAATGGTGAATGTTTTGGAACTAATAATCTTATATTAGAGGAAGACTTTCTAAAAGAAAACAAAAAACAAAACTGAGAAGTCATAAAGGAAAACACTTATAGATTTCTCTTTTCAAAACATTGAACCTTTTTGGCCACCATTAATTGGTTACAAGTCTTTTTCTCTACGCCTGCCCTTTATCTTTTAATTCCATATGGCATCTTTTGTGGTCAGAAATGCTATTACTGTGTGTCTCACTGAACATTTCAAACTTCTATTTTGACGGGGAAAGCAGTTTGTATTTCTGAGTATATGTTTTGAGTGGGATGTTTGAAATTTTCACTAGTGGAGTTGAAGTGGCAGTTCCAGAGAGAAACCAGCAGGTGTCACTGTTCTCATTTTGGGCCAATGACAGTTCCAGAAGATGCAAAAGGCAGAAATGAGGTCACCTGTGCTGCTGTTTCTCACCACTTGGAGCACCTGGACCTGTCCTGAGTTGGCTATTACTCAGCAGAAAGAGACTGCAGGTTCTGGGGAAGAACCTTTTCAGTTAGCGTTTGAGGAAAAGGCCTTTATGATGTGGAAATGTTTAGCAATAAATTGGGGTATTGCTCACTAATGCTTCTAGAAAAGTTTGAATATTTCAAGCCAAGCGTACAGCATTTCTTAACTGGTTTTGGAAGTCAAGGACTCGTTTGAAAATCTCAGAAAGCTGTGTTCTTTAGCAGAAAAATGCACGTGTGTCTGCACATCTTTTTCTCTCCCAACACACATGTACTTCATATAACTTAAGGAATCCATGTCCTCTATAATCTATAATCTATAATCATGTCCTCCTGAACTGCATCACGTTCCGACATATTTTATAGGAAAAAACAGTTTTGCAGAACCCCGCTGTCGGGGTTAAATAGTTTTTTGTAATCATAATTCATTTATTTAACAAACTTTTCTCCAACTCTTCCCAGTGCAAGACGCTGTTGCAGGTACTTGGCAATGCAGCAGCAAATTAGAGGGCGAAAGTCCTTGATCACTAGGGGAGAGAGGGGCACTAAGCAAGTAGACAAGAAAGTGCCAGATAGTGTAAGCACATACTACAAAAGGAGAAAGACCTTTCTGAAGCGATGGCATGTAAGTGAGATAAGAAAGGAGAGAGGTCAAAACGCTAAGGTGTGTGTCTTTCTGGCAAGGGAACAGTTCCTGCAAAGGCCCCTGGAGGGGCATGATCTTGGCTGGATCTCCTCTGTTCTTCCCTTTCTCTCATTCTCACATCCAGTCGACAGCGAGCCCTGTCAGTTTTACTTATAAAATATATCTAATTAAGGGGCGCCTGGGTGGCTCAGTGGGTTAAGCCTCTGCCTTCGACTCAGGTCATGATCCCAGGGTCTTCGGATAGAGCCCCGCATCGGGCTCTTTGCTCAGCAGGGAGCCTGCTTCCTCCTCTCTCTCTGCCTGCTTCTCTGCCTACTTGTGATTTCTGTCTGTCAAATAAATGACTAAAATCTTGAAAAATATATATATATCTAAGTAAGTCCACTCCTGTTGCCAGTGTCACTGCCTTAATACAAACCAACTAGACTGTGGAAACAGTCTAACTGGTTTTCTGCTTCTACTCCTATCTCTCCCGTCCATTTCCTGTGGAGCCTTAGCAGAGTGATCTTTCTATAACGCATACCTTGTCATTTCCCCTCCCTGCTTGAAGGTCTTCAACAACCTTTGTCCACAAGATCACTGCCTGCCTCCCCTGTCTCACATTGTCCGGCTCTGGTCTTCCCTTCCTGACCCCTCTTCATTGGCCTCCTCCTTGTTCCTGGAATGCATTAAGTGCTCTCTACCTCTGGGCCATTTTGCATTCTGTTCCCTCTCCCCAGGGGTTCCCCTCACCCCCGCTTCCTCTGTTTCACCCTGGAGGTGGCTTGCATTTTCTGTTCTTCAGGTCTCAGATCAAATATCTCCACCTCAGAGAGATCTTTCCCAAAGGACCTAGCTCAAGTAGTCTTGCCCATCCCCCACTGAGTTATTTTGCAGCCAAGGAACTTGTTCCATTCATATCCCTAGGACAGTCTGTCACTAACTCATTTATTTCTACAGTGGGATGATGCTTGGCATATTGATTGCTTTGTTTCTTCATGTTTCTTCACCCCTGCTTCCTCAAATCTTATTCAGACCAGAGGACATGAAGCTACAACTGCCTAAGTGGAAACAGGAAACAAGGGTATATAAAGTCCTGAACTTTCCATTCAAAGCCTGGATCTGAGAGTTACAGGACAAAAGCAAATGTAGTGAAAGAATATTAACTGAGCCAGATTTTCTTTCTACTCTTTTTTTTTTTTTTAAGATTCTATTTATTTATTTGACAGACAGAGATCACAAGTAGGCAAAGAGGCAGGCGGAGAGAGAGAGGGGGAAGCAGGCTCCCCGCTGAGCAGAGAGCCCGAAGACATGGGGCTCGATCCCAGGACCCTGAGGTCATGACCCGAGCTGAAGGCAGAGGCATAACCCACTGAGCCACCCAGGTGCCCCTTCCTTCTACTCTTGATGCTAAGCAAGACCTATAAACTCTGTGTGTGTGTGTAAAGGGGAATATTGTTGAAGGCACAAGGGTAGAGGTAGAGAGAACTGGACATCAAATAAGACTTAAATGCTATGCGGAGGCTCCTCTACCCCATCTCCTACTTGTGTACAGTCAGTCCTGCTGTCAACTTCAACTCACCTAATGGAGGCTCAGAATGGTGCTCCACAAACTGGCCTGTGGGCCAAAGCCAGGCTATCACCTGCTGTTGTACAGCTGGGACGCTAAGAAGAGTTTTTACGTTATTAAATGGGAAAAATCAAAAGATAACACATTTATCGAATACTTTAAAGTACGTCTTGCACTAAATGCCCTAAACAATTCATTTAGTTCGAACAACCATATAAAGTAGGTACTATTATTTCTCATCTTATACATAAGGGAATTGAAGCTTCTGTATGGGTTTCATAGTCAAAGATCATCCAGCTAGTTATCATTCAGCTGGAATTCAAATCCAGAGAGGCTTAACCCAGAACCGATGCTTCTAACTTGCTTGCATAAGTAAAGCTCCAACACAACAAAGATAGTGTATAAAGGGCCAAAGGGAGATATGAACAACACATTCTGGTGAGTACCAGGGAAGGAAGATTACTGTTTCAGAGAAGCAAGGGAAGGCTTTGTAGGCCAGTGAGATTATGTTTCTATCAGGATGATAGTGAAGCCTAACTTTAACCAGCACAGTTTAGGACAAGATGGAACGACACTCTTCTTTCAGCCATAGGGTACCTACCAATGAGCCCAACCTATTTCTGCACTCACGAAGCCCTATTCATCAGCAGTGTAACAATACTATTTTTGAATTCTAAACTTGGCCTCCAAGTGTACAGTTTATTTTTATTAGGTGCTCTTTAAAAGCAATTCTTTCCACCTCCTCAGGGCACCTATGAACGTGTATAAGAAGCAGACTCGGTTACGAGTCATCCAGCAAATTAAACCATTTAACTTATGGAGTTAAGTGAAAGAAACGTGAGGATTATCTTTAAAAATGACTAAGGTGTGTGAAAAGACTCTGTATCATGATGATTGTTCCTTGTCTCCCCTCGCCTTCGCGCCTCTGCAGGCCACCTGTCCTGAGATGTAGGCTCCACAAGGCCGGAGGTCTTATTTTTGTTCACCAGTGTAGCCCGTGCACCTACATTGACCAGCACTCGAAAAACCCTTCAAAACGAATTAAGGAACACACTGGAACTCAAGACAGCTAAACTGCATGGGGTAGAGCCAGTAATCTGTAAAGGATTGTTGTTTCGAGTATAAGAATAGATCATTTCATCCATAGAACAGGAACACTTTCTCTTGTGAGTTATGAAATAAATAAAATTACGCCTAGAAACATTTTCCTGAAACTATCCATACTATAAGGCTCACTTCCTTTCACCCCTACTTATCCCTTTGCTGAATTGCCTCTTTTTCTCTTCCTTCTACCTGTATATGCCCTTCCTGCAAGTGCAAATCCACACCTTAAGACCTGACTCAAGAGCTATCCCTTCCCAAAAAGCTTTCTGCAAACTAATTTCTCTCTCTCTCTCTCTCTTTTGGAATCCTTATAATGCCTGATTTGTACTTCTCTTCAAAGACTCATTCTATTATAAACCTTATTATAGTTATTTTAGGGATATCTATTTATTTACTTACTTATCTGCTTACTCATTTTTTAAATCCCCTGATGGCCACTGCCACCAGGCCCTGGTGCCCTCCTCCCACCCAGCTTCTCCAGCACCACATGCCATGCAGGAGCGGGGCCTCCTGGCCCTTAGAGGCTGCTAGGGTGTGGGCCTGGCTTTTCAGACCCAGACCACCTGGATGACCACCTGGATGACCCCACTGTGGAGGCCAAGGAGGTTGAGGAGGTCAAGGTGTCATTGGAGGCCCTGTTCCCGAGAGCCATTGTGCAAGCAAATATAGACACAGACACCCCCACGCCACCAGGCATGGGCTGGGGACATTTTAATAGATTGTAAATCTATTTACCTTCACACTTGAAAAAACAAAATGGACAGAACATAGGGAACAATAATTTTTTTTAAAAGACTTCATTTATTTATTTCATGGATTGAGAGAGCAGGAGCAGGGAGAGGTAGAAGCAGACTTTCCTGCTGAGCAGGGAGCTCAACGTGGGGCTCGATCCCAGGACCTTGGGATCACGACCCCAGCTGAAGGCAGACGCTTAACCAACTGAGCCACCCAAGAGCCCCTGGAACAACAATTTTTAAGACATGGATCATGAGGCAGTGAAGGATAGTGATTCCTAAGGGTTGAGAAACAAATGAGATGAACCCTACCATTGTCCCAGCCTGCTGTCTTCAGAGAGTTTTCAGGGTACAGTATCTGGAGGGGAGACTGAAGCAGAGCCTGGTGGACACCCTGCACTGATGAGACACTGCTGAGAGTCTGGGGAGAGGAGACAGCTGGAATTCACAGGAAAGAGTTCTGGGAAGGAGAGAGCTGCACAGAGATAATCCTGGAGATCTGCAGAAGCGCCTCCACCAATATTCAGCAGAGGACTGAAGAGTGCAGGTGTAAGGAAATACTCAGTGTTGGAAAGATGATCACCTTACACTAAGGCTTAAAGAGACAAGTACCCATTGCTGACACAGGGCTAGAATATTGCCTGTTTCCCCTCAGCAAACTGGAAGACCTCATAATTCACAGAGCATTGGATAGATTACTCCGAAGAACCTCTCCCCAGTAGCAGGAAGTAATAGCCCTCAACTAAACACAGCTCTGATCCTTTTTAACAAATCTCAGAAGCAAGACACGAGAGAATCAAACTGTTTTCAAGTAGCTTAACTGTATCCAAGAAGCTCAAGAAAACAAAAATGGCCAGCACCAAATAAGGTAAAATTCACAGTGTCTAACATCCAATAAAAACTTACCAGGCATGCAAAGAAACAGAAAAATATGACCAGTAATGAGGATTAAAATCAATCAATAAAGGCAGACCTGAAACTGACCCATATGTTAAGAAAGCAAATAAGGACTTTAAAACCATTGTTATAACTCCATATGCTGAAAAGATGAATACTGTTCATAGAAGACTTAATAAGAGACAGATCAAACTTCCAGAAGTGAAAATTACAATGTCTAAAGTGAAAAAGACTCTGGACAGGATCAGTGGTTTTGAAGATAAAGCAATAGAAAAATACCCAAAATGGAACACAAGTAAAAAATAATTTAACAGAAACTTCTCTGTGGGCTATGGGATAATTTTAAGTGGCCAAAGGAAGGAAGAGAGAGAGGGAAACAGAAATAATATTTCAGGAAATAATGGCCAGATATTTTCCAAATATGATGAAATTTGATGAAAACTGTAAACTCTTAGTTCCAAGGATCTCGATGAACCCCAAGCCCCAAAAACATGGAGAAAATCGTATCAAGGGACATCATAACCAAATCGCTCAAAACCAAGGATAAAGAGAAAGAAGATCTTAAAAGCAGCCACGGGGCAAGGAGGAGGCTGGGGGACACTGTTAAGTGTTAATGTTTAACCTTAACTTTAAACAGTGTTAAGCAAAGATGTGGATGACGTCAGACTTCTCGTTGGAAACAAGGTAAGTGAGAAGCCAGTGGAGAAACATCTATAAAATACTAAAAGAAAAATCTGTCAAACTATCATTGATATAATGAATATCACTGATATTCATCATTGATAATGAAAGAATTCATTACCAGCCAGCCTGCACTAGAAGAAATGTTAAAAGACTTCTTTCAGGCAGACAAAAATTGACACCAGTTAAAAATATACATCTACAGGGCGTCTGGGTGGCTCAGTTGGTTGAGCAACTGCCTTGGGTTCAGGTCATGATCCCGGACTTCCAGGATCGAGTCCCGCATCGGGCTCCCAGCTCCTTGGGGAGTCTGCTTCTCCCTCTGACCTTCTCCTCTCTCATGCTCTCGCTCACTCATTCTCCCTCAAATAAATAAATAAAATCTTAAAATATATATATAGATCTACAAAAAGGGACAAAGAGCACTGAAATCAATAGCTATGTGGATCAGTGCTTTCTGTCTTATTATCCAAGTCTCTTTAAATATTTATTTCTTTAAGTAATCTCTGCTCCCATCGTGGGGCTTGGACTCATGACCTGGAGATCAAGGCCGCATGCTTTTCCAACTATGCCAGCCAGGTACCCCTTGATTATTTAGATCTCTTTAAAAGATAACTGACTATGTAAACAAAAATATTAACAATGTAGGGCTGCGGGTGGTTATAACAGACCCATAATGTATATAAAGTAAAATATACGTCAATAGCGTGAAGACTGAGAAGAGAAAAATGTAAGCATATTCTTCTTATACTTTTTTTTTTTTTGAAGATTTTATTTCTTTATTTGACAGGGACAGAGAGAGCACGAGCAGGAGAGGGAGAAGCAGGCTCCCCACTGAGCAGGGAGCCCAGCTCACTTGGGGCTCAATCCCAGGACCCTGGTCATGACCTGAGCCGAAGGCAGCCGCTTAACAGACTGAGCCACTGAGGCGCCCCTGTTCTTATACTTTCATAGCAATTTCAAACCTGTGTTATCTTTCCTATTGGACTTAGAGTATAATCCCTTTATGCTTTTATCGTAATTATTCCTCTTGTAAGATTATGTGACGTATACTAGTCTAATATACAGTGAATTGACCTTTGCAGACAAGATTCCTTGTTTCTCGTTGTCTTTCAGGCAAGTGACTGGAGGGGAGGAAAAGCTGGCTGGCTGGGAGATGGCAGCTTTGCAAGGATGAAAGGAATCCTTGGGGAGGCTGTTTTCCAGCAAGCATCTGCTTGGAGCCAGTGGCCACCCCTAACTGCTTCTCTGGGTCTGCTCTTTAGCCTTAGCCTAAATTGCATCACTGATGGCCTTGGCAAAAGCACAATCTGAAACTGAAAATACGAAAAACAGCAGGAAGAAACCATTAAAGAAAGGCATTAGTCAATTAATAATAGCCAATTTAGCCAGCTCCTCAGGAAGGAAGAGGAAATGAACACTCACCCGCTGCTAGAAGCTTTACATGGGGAAACTCACTTAATCCTGTGAGTGATGCATTAGTCAACCTCGACAGATGAAGAAATGGAGATTTGGAAAAGTGAAGTGTCATGCCCAAGATGGCACCATGGGTAACCTCAGAGTTCTACTTCAATAATCCCTGGGTGTTTCAGATAAAATAAGAACCAAAGGCAGCATTTTAAAGTGACACATTCCCAATTTTATTTAGAAGTCTACCATGTGTAATTAGTTCAAAATGTGTTTTATTTTTTCATGTATAAAGAAGAAATGAAAATACTTATAAGATGGGGCGCCTCGGTGGCTCAGTGGGTTAAAGCCTCTGCCTTCGGCTCTGGTTGTGATCCCAGGGTCCTGAGATCAAGCCCCGCATCGGGCTCTCTGCTCGGCGGGGACCCTGCTTCCCTTCCTCTCTCTGCCTGCCTCTCTGCCTACCTGTGATCTCTGTCTGTCAAATAAATAAATAAAATCCTTAAAAAAAAAAAAATACTTATAAAATGTTTAAAAATTCTCAGATTGTAGCCACATACAGTTGCATCCACATTCCTTAGCAATTTAAGTAAATAATATCAAAAAGAAAGTTATCCTAATTTAAGTAAGTAATACCACAAGGAAAGTTAAAATATTCAAGAAAAGAAAAACAGTTTCTGAAGTCTTAGGTTCCCTCAGTTATACTTAGAAAGAAAACTCAAAGGAGATGTTGGGATTAGTAGAATAGTAGTGCATCAGAATTCTCTGGTAATTTGAAATGCCCTCTCTATGGATGCTGAAGATTTGAAGAACCTTTTAAAGAACCAAAGTGAAAATTTTAAATTGCTTTTGGCTATAATAACCTAATTTCTTTAGTAGCTGTAGAATAAACCAAGGATAATAGCACTTTATTTTAAATAGATACCACATTTTGAGGCTGTCATTCGTGACTCAAAAAGAGGGAACAAAGGTCTGCATGGTGAATGGGATTTTTTGCTCATGAGGTGGAGGTTGGATGGTGTAGTGGGTTGAATGGTGCCCCCACTCTCCCAAAAGATACATCCGCATTAAATCCCTAGAACCTGTGAAGATTCATTTATTTGGAAAATGGTCTTCATAGATGTAATTAAGCTAAGGATCTTGAAATGAGGAGATCATCCTGGATTATCTGAGCAGGCCCTAAATCCAATGACAAGTATCCTTATAAGAAAAAAGTAGAGGGAGGATTTGAGACACCAACGAGGAGGGGGCCCAGTAGAGAAGGCAGAGACCGGAGCTCTGCTGCAGCAAGCCCCGGACGCTGGAAGAGGCGAGGCGCTTTGTCTCCTAGAGTCTTCCGAGGGAGCACAGCCCTACTGAGGCCTTCATTTCGGACCTCTGGCTTCCCAAACTCTGACAGAATAAATGTTGTTGTTGTAATCCACCAAGTGTGTGGTCATTCCTCATGGCAGCCCTAGAGAATTAATCAAATAGGGTGCAGTTTAACCAGAAAAACTTGTTTCGGTGAAGGGTTGCTCCTCGGAGTGAATTTTCATTGACTCTTTCCTAGCTAAAGAATGAATGAAGACTCTTGACAATGAACTGTAATTTCTAAGGGGAAGATGTGTCATTTGGATGATACAGAGTTAATTGTTGCCTGCAGTGTAGAATGATTTAAGTTTGCAAATTCTGGAATTGTTTCTAATAGATTGATAGATGATGCCTGTTGTTGCTTGAGGATGAAATAATTTTGTATTATGGTTTAGGAGAAACTTAAGATGGTAACTTTCCTGTTGTCAAGTGCACGGATTTCCTTAGTTTTTCTTCCAAAATGCTTGTTACAAAGCTTTGAGTAAATGAATGGTGAAAAAAATTTAGTTACAAGGGAAATTAGGCAATGACCTATCTGACCAGCAGGACTACAATGCCACAGGGCTGACTGAGAGCTCAGTCACAAGGTCAAATTCATAACGCATGTTGCACAATCACTTGCAACTATCCTATAACTTAACATTGTGGTTTTTAGGATATGATACAGTCAGGAGGAGTGGTATTTTCAAGAATTGCTTTTGAAGAACAACTGGTCAACTTGAAAATGTCCTTGACTTTGACTGCCAAATCCACTTCTGAATAGGTATCCCAATAAAATAACTCTAAATTTAAAAATAAAAACTTATAAATAAAGTGATCTTCTCATGGAACTGCTTAAAAGAGCAAAATATTAGTAAGCGTAATTATGGAATGGTTTAAAAATTCTTTGTTGCTTATGGGGTTGCTTAGTTGGTTAAGCGTCTGACTCTTGATTTCCGCTCCTATGGTGATCTCAGGGTTGTGCAAATCGAGCCCTGCGTTGGGCTCCACACTCCGCGGGGAATCTTCTTGAGATTCTCTCTTTCTCTAACCTTCTGTCCCTTCTCTGTCCTCTCTCTCTAAAATAAATATATAAATAAAATCTTTTAAAAAAATCTATATTGTTCAGAATATCATACACATTAAATACAGTGCTTTTGAAGACTGTATACTAACCTGGACAAATCTTTTAAAACAATGTATAAGAGCAGCCTGAAAAAATGAACTTAGAAAATGATTAAAGCAATGTAAAAATTATGCATGGAAAAACTGATAGCGGCAAATATACTAAAAAGTCAGCTAACAGGAGGTATACAGATCATGGTTCCTCATATTCATTTTTAAAATGTTATGATGACTGTTTTGGTTCAAGTTGTGAACTGAATAAAGCAAAAACCACTGCTTTTTTTTTTTTCTGGTGAATATGAATAGCTCTGAATAGTTGTATATAACTATGGTTCTTCTCTCTCCTTCCCCTATAGCCTCAACATCCTAGCCACCAGGTAATATCCTCAAATGAAAGCAAGTGTCAGACCAAATACTGACATGCATTGAAACAGATGCTAAGAGAGTGTGTTTAACTTGCTCTGTTTAACTTGCTTCTGGAGGAAAGCCTTACATTCTGAAATTTTACATGCTCTACCACCTTAATATGAAAAATCTGCATGAAAGAAACAGGCTTCAGTAAACCATATAGTCATCAAGGTATAGAGCTGGCATGATGTAACCAGGAAACTTAGTTATTAAGTGGTCCCAGAACTGTTTGGGAATCAGCCTTTTTGCACCATTTTTCTCCTTTTGTTTTGTTTTGTTTTGACACCCTGAACAGTGTATCTTCAAAATGTTTTAGCCAATCTCATATCTTGATGGCAACAAGTGTCATAAACAAAAATGAATTTTTAACACATCCACTCTCCCTAGCAGAGGAAAAGTTAACCTCTCTCTAGTAGAAGATGCCATCTGGAGCAGCCTCTAGAATTCTTTTTATAAGCAAGATTAAACATTCATTCAAAAATTCTTACACATATCTTTAGACATAAGGTCAAGAAAGGAAGGAAAAAAACCTCAAGTAAACAATAACAATAGATGCATAGGTGATTTAGATATTGAAGTTAACAGATGTGTGTTTTATTATATTGAAGTTAACAGATGTGTGTTTTATTATTTTTTTTCTTTTAAAGATTTTATTTATTTGACAGAGGAAGAGAGAGAGAGAGAGAGAAAATAAGCAGAGGGAGCAGCAAAGGGGGAGGGAGAAGCAGGCGCTTAACCAACTGAGCCACCCCGGCACCCCAAACCACTGATTTTTAAAGTGGAGTGCAGGCAGTCCAGAAATACATAGATACTCTGTTAGGTTTTAGGCTAGAAATGCTAAAACTTTTGTATTCAAGTCACCTTTGAAGTGCCTGTATGTTTATTTTTATTGTGTACATACTCTATTGGTATTGTGGAACATACTAACTTACAAATACATAAATAAACATACTTTGGGAAAATAAATAAATAAATAAATATATATATATGTATATATATTTTTTTTACTGCTAGCTGAAGTATGGAGACGATGTCTCTAAGCCTATATATTCATTTACCAAATTCCAGATTGCTTCTACTACCTCATGATTCAAATCCTACCCCAGCTGGTTAGTGTCTGAATTTGCAGTTTAATTTACTTACCTCCATTTTGTCCATCTATAATTTCTTGGAACTCAGAACTTTCTGTGAACTATATTAAAATGGCAATCTTAATTTTGGGGAAAGAGAATAGTTTTCTCAAAATTAAGTTTCCTATACATTTTTTTGTTAAAACCTTGCTTATTGTTATTACTTGTTTTCTAGAGCCCTCGTGAACAATAAAATAGGTGAATAAGAAGTAAATTAGTCATTAAAGAAGCAGTATAGATTGTTTACCTTTTCTAGTTTGTTTATGGATATATGCTCTTAGCTGTGATTTTTTTTTATTGCAAATGTATATAATATACTCATCTATCTATCCTTACCTGGTATGATGGGATTAAACTTAGCATATTAAGGTGGAGTAAGGGCCCCCTGACACCCAAAATTTGCTGATGTCTTGAAACATTTGGGAAGCATTATTTTCTTTTAAGGCTTTGCTATCTGATATGTGTGGCAACACCACTAGGAAGAGGAATTTTTCGAGCTGACATAAATTTTGTTTATGCACACAGAGTCGCAAGAACAGATTTTGGGAGTAGACAAGGGAGGAAGTGAAGGCCCTCGGCAGTGGAGGAAGAGAGAAGCCCCACTAGGAGGTGTGGAAAACACACTACACCCCACCTCCTGGTTTTGCCCTAGAGGAGCCCTGCATCTTAGAGTCTGAGGAATTGCAAGAAAACTCTGAGGCCCTTTAGCCCAGCTGTGACTGAGGGGCTTTCCAGGATGTGGGACTTAACCATTTTAAAATGGGGATAGTCCCAGAAAACTTCATGCACCCTCCCCTCTTCTGTAAGAGTCCCTTCCTACGTGATAAACATAGGCCATTACTGTGTCCAGTTTACAGATGAGGCTGGTGGTCAGCCCCCTCTCTGTCGGAATGCTCTCAGTCATGGGAAGTCAGGTAATGGGGTCCTTAGGGGCTGGTTCCTCCAACTGAAATATTTTCCCCTGTCATATACATGCATTGGTCCTTTCTTATATGCAAATCACATATTACATATGCAAATCACATAGTCTTCTGGTTTGTAAGCTTAGAATATCAATCTGTTTGAGAGGTTAAAAAAAAAAAAATCAAACAACCCTACCTCCCTTATGCCCTAGTTCAATGTCATGATTTCAATTTAATTCAGCATACAAGCCTGTGCTAGGCCCAGGAAGGGATCTAATAAAAGGACACGGACCAATGAACAAATCTCTAAAGTGATATATTAGACACATTGATAAATGTGTCTAAATATGGGAGTCCAAGATAAGTGCCTCTTTTGGAATAAAAGTGTGAATAAATATGCAATGCATGCAAGAAATAGAAGAGCAGATAATTAAATCTAGGCCATAGCAAGTTATTTGCTACAGTTTATCCAATCAAACTTGACAAGTTAATTCAAATGGGCTTGATTGAGTATGTAGACATCTTCAGCTTTCAGAAAGAATGACAAACTTTGATAAAAGAAAAAAATTTTATTGTAAAAATTGTACTATAGAGATAACTTCTAGAGAGAGGGAAGACTCAAGGGAAGGCACAGCTTCAATTATAATCCACGTTCACTAACTGTCATTATTAACAAGGAGATAAAACCCATTATAGTTAAATGTGTATAAGGTACTAAATTTAGCAGCTGTGCAATAGCGTTGAAATGCAAAATAGAAGGGAAACCTAGAATAATTTTTTCAAGGCAAAATAAAGAAAAGAGGTGAGCATTAATATTAGAAATAGAATTAATTTGGCTGGAGCGGACAAGCACATGACTTAACACTAACTTGAAAGGTATTTTACGGTAAAAATCATTTTTCTTTCTTTCCATTTTTTAGATTAAATTTCTACACAGGCCAAATATACCAGATGATCGTGAAATTTCCACTTCAGTCTGCATGCCTAAGTATAGCCTTGCGCATTAGAAATGAGAACAAAATGAAATGTAACCAATAGAATGTAATGGAATACATCTTGGTTAAAGATGGAATCAATTCTAAGACATTTGAGAATAAATGCTTGGTATCAATAAAAACAAATTTAAGCTTGTGTCATGGCTATCAGATTTTTTTTCATCCTACCAATAATTCTATATCATTGTAACCTGATTTCTGGATTTTTTCTCCCTATGCAACAAATTATTTGTTTAAATGATGTATCTCTATTTTCAGGTGCTTTGAATGTTTGAAATTTGAAGCCAAAATCACAGAAGAACATGCTATGTGCATAGCAAGTAAGTTTATAGACAGCATACTATTTTTATACTTGGAATTATTTTATATGGTGGTTAACACTAGTGCTGCGTTTGTTTGTTTGTTTAAATCCTATAATTTTCAACAAGGAGATGCCTAGATGTGACTCTGGATCCTGAAATTCTGGCCAGTCATGGAGCCCAAATATGCAGGTTTTTTTTTTTTTAAGATTTTATTTATTTATTTGACAGAGAGAGATTACAAGTAGGCAGAGAGGCAGGCAGAGAGAGAGAGGAGGAAGCAGGCTCCCTGCGGAGCAGAGAGCCCGATGCGGGACTCGATCCCAGGACCCTGAGATCATGACCTGAGCCGAAGGCAGCGGCTTAACCCACTGAGCCACCCAGGCGCCCCCAAATATGCAGTTTTTAGGTAAAATATAAAATTGGGATAACTGACGGTGTTTTATACACACAGTAAATTTCAGTCAATGGATTTTTAGTTTGATTACCAGTGCTACGTACATTTTTAAAAAATTTTAGTTTGAGTATCAAGAATAAGAAGAAAAGTATGCTATTATCATTTCTATACTATTAAAGTGCAACTGAAAAAAGATCCCATCTTATTAGATATCTTCCCAAGAGTAAAGATACTAGTAAGGAATAAATAGAGTAAGTAAAGGGAATAACACTGTTTCCTCACATAGGAGTTAGTCTAGGAAACAAACGATCAGAAAGAACTTCAGAGGGTTTGTTAGTATATATTTCTGGTCTTGTTTTGCTGAATACATGTGATCTCTCTGCTATGTCTCAGGTTTTTTCTTTTTAATCTCACTCATCTTCTTCTGGTCTTCTTTCCTGACTGTATTTCAGGAGTGTAAACGAGAGGGCTATGTTGATGCTCTACTTCCCAAAGGAATTTTATTTTATTTTTTCTTTGAAAATGAAGAACCATCCTCCACTGGCTGGAGCAGGATTTTAGGGGGAAGATAGGGTTAGGCTGCCTTCAGGTTCTTTATACAAGGCTCTGATCAGAATTCTATTTTGCATTTTTGCTACCAGAATTATTCTGTACATCAACAAATCTTACCTTATTCAAATAATTTTGACTTTTTAAAACAAATCAGGGAGGGGCACCTGGGTGGCTCAGTGGGTTAAGGCCTCTGCCTTCTGCTCCGGTCATGGTCTCAGGGTCCTGGGATAGATCCCCGCATCGGGCTCTCTGCTGGGCGGGGAGCCTGCTTCCCCCTCCTTCTCTCTGCCCGCCTCTCTGCCTACTTGTGATCTCTGTCTGTCAAATAAATAAAATCTTTGAAAACAAACAAACAAACAACAGATCAGGGATATCACCAAGTATTGGCATGTCTGTGAAAGGCTTTATATAGAAACTAAGGTATCCTTTTAAGAATAAGGGGGACAAAAGTAAATGTGATTGTAATTCATCATATAATTTCTAAGCCAAGTCATTGTGAATCTTTCGCAGTAAGATGAAATGTATGTTTGCATTCTTCCTTATACCTACACTATTACATCTTGGGGTCATTCCTAAATCATCTTTTCAACTACATATGGATCATTGAAATACCATCCCTTCAAAATTTCTGAGAGTATGTTGTCTTCAAGAAGTTAGAAATGGCAAATTCCCTTCCAAACCTGTTTGTCTGCTCTCCTGGTTCTCAAAACTACCGAGGTTGGATTTGCTCTTATTCAGCTCTAAATAAGTCACGAAATAAGATAAGCAGTTAGTTAGGATATTACTTATGAACACATGATACTAATTCATGAATTCAACCAATTAACGTGGGTGAGATTTTTTCATTTATTTTAAAGAGAAACCAAAGAGTTAAGAGTTATTTCTTTTTTTAATTTAACTATGTTTTATTATTATTATTATTATTATTTGTTTATTTAGTTCTGAGGTTAAATTGACATACTACATCCTATTAGTTTCAAGTACATCAAAGTGATTCAGTATTTTTATACATTATGAAATGATCCCCATGGTAAATCTAGTTATCTTCTGTCATCATGCAACGTTATTACACTATGATTGACTCAATTCCCTATGCTCTACATTATATCTCAATGAATTATTTATTTTATGACTGGAAGTTTGTAATCCCCTTCACCTATTTTACCCACCTCCTGCTCCTCCCCCTCTGATAACCAAAAATTTGTTTCCTGTATTTATGAGTCTGTTTCTGTTTTGTTTTTTAGAGTCCACATATGAAAGAAATCACTAACTATGTTTTGCTCTGCAGGTTTATTTCACTTAGTATAACGCCCTCTGGGTACATCCATGTTGTTGCAAATGGCAAGATTTCATTCTTTTTTTATGGCTGAATAATATCCATTGCGCGCTCGCGCACGCACACACCCCCTGCATCTTTTTAATCCATTCATGTGCTCATGGGTCCTTAAGTTGCTTCCATGGACTCTTAGCTTGGCTACTGTAAATAATGCTGCAATGAACATACAGGGACATGTATATCTTTGGATTGGTGTTTTCATTTTCTTCAAATAAATACCCAGAAGTGGAATTGTTAGATCAAGAACAGTTATTTCTTTCTTTCTTTTTTTTTCTTAAGGTTTTATTTATTTATTTGACGGAGAGAGACACAGCGAAAGAGGGAACATAAGCAGGGTGGGTGGGAGAGGGAGAAGTAGGCTTCCCACTGAGCAGGGAGCCTGACACAGGGCTCGATCTCAGGACCCCAAGATCATGACCTGAGCCAAAGGCAGACACTTAATGACTGAACAACCCAGGCGCCCCGAGAACAGTTATTTCTTGCATTTAAGTCTCAGATAAACTCTGAAAATCACTTACAAAATTAGGTTCTTAAACTTATGACAACATATAAAACTAAAGACTGTGAGAGCCAATATATACATATACACTCCCAAACACCACTTACAAAAGAAACACTACAGAAGAAATTTTAAAGAACTTTTTTAAAACTTTTTTTTAAAAGATTTTATTTATTTATTGGACAGAAATTACAAGTAGACAGAGAAGCAAGCAGAGACAGAGAAAGGGAAGTAGGCTCTGCTGAGCAGAGAGCCTGATGCAGGGCTCAATCCCAACACCCTGGGATCATGACCTGAGCCAAAGGCAGAGGCTTTAACCCACTAGCCACCCAGGCACCCCAAAATTTTAAAGAACTTTGAAAGCTCTTCCCTAATATCTTGTTTTCTTATTTAGTTCAAGTATTTTACCAGACTAAGATATACATTTTAACCAAACATATAAACAAATTAATGAGGAATTTAGGAATATACTGCTTTTACATAATCCCCATAAATTAATGGTGATTTAACTCCTATTATACAACCCACAAGTAGTTACACCTCATGAAGCAAACTTTCAAGATAAGCTCATCAAATGACAGGAAGACCAAATCTTAAGTTCTACCCCTGAATTAAATGTCTGATTTATATTCTTTATAAAGTACAAGATTTGGAATTTCTTTTCATTGAATTGATTTTAATTCCTTTATACAAATTCAGTAAGTATTTACTGAGCATGTACCATGTGCCAAACACAGCACTATTTGTATTAGGAGGTAAAGAGGACTAAAATAAACAACAATAACATATTACCTAACATTAAAGACTTCAGTTAGCAGAGAGGAAAGATAGTGACTAGGCCTTGTGCTAAGCATTTTCAGTAGACATCTCATCAAATCTTCCCAACAGCCCCTTGTAATCGGTACAAGTGGAACCCATTGAACAGGTGAAAAAACTGGCTCAGGGAAACTCAGTCAGTTGTAAAGAGGAACCAGGTAGTGAATAGCAGGATCAAGAATATAGTCCATTGGGGTGCCTGGGTGGCTCAGTCAGTGGGTTAAACCTCTGCCTTCAGCTCAGGTCATGATCCCCGAGTCCTGGGATAGAGCCCCACATCAGGCTCGCTGCTCAGCAGGGAGCCTGCTTTCCCCTCCTCTGCTCCTGCCTCTCTGCCTACTTGTGATCTCTCTGTCAAATAAATAAAACCTTAAAAAAAAAAAAAAAAAGAATAGAGCCCATCATCATCTGGCTCCAATCCTATGCTCTAACAGCCTACCACAAGCTTCCTGGTGCAGCATCTCAGGAAAGAGACTGAACTCTGGGAGGCAGGAGGGAGCTGTTGTCACAAAGGAGGTGATTTTTTTTTAAGATTTTATTTGACAAAGAAAGAAAGAGGGAGAGAGCACAAGCGGTGGGTGGGGGGAGCATCAGGCAGAGGGGAGGGAAAAGTAGGCTCCCGGCTGAGCAGGAAGACTGACATGTGGCTGGATCCCAGAACCCTGGGATCAGGAGCTGAGCTGAAGGCAGACACTTAACCAACTGAGCCACCCAGGTGCCCCAAAGGAGGTGATATTTTAAGTGCATCTCTAAATAAGCGTTTTTCAGGCAATTGTGCCAGGGAAAGTTGGAGAGAAGTGTATCACAGAAAAGTATACTATAGGCAGGTCCTGTGGAGCAGGTAGAAAGTCATGGATGAGGATAGCATGTTTGCCAAAATGCTGGTGGTATGAAGAGTGCCTAGGGGGGCGTCTGGGTGGCTCAGTGAGTTAAGCCTCTCATGATCTCATGATCTCAGGGGCTTGGGATCAAGCCCCGCATCGGGCTCTCTGCTCAGTGGGGAGCCTGCTTCCCCTTCTCTCTCTGCCTGCCTCTCTGCCTACTTGTGATTTCTCTCTGTCAAATAAATAAATAAAATCTTAAAAAAAAAAAAAAAGAGTGCCTAGGATGGGAGATGGGGCTGTGTAAGTTGGTAGGACTGCCTTGAGTGCCATCTAGATTTTATCCTTTGGGGTAGTGTAGGAGTAGAGTAGATAGGGTCTTGAAGGATTTTTAAGCAGGAAATGAGTTAGAAGATTTGTACTTTGGAAGGTAACTCTGGCAGAGAAGTATGGAAGAAGGTGCTTTGAGCAGGGCTGAGGGATGGTGGTGCTGGTTCTGGTGGTGGAGGAACTGGAGGTGAGGAGCCCACACCTTGTTCTCTGTGAGACATAACGAGGTTATGAGAAACTAAAGGCTATTGCAGGAGGATAGAGAGAAGTGACAAATCTGAGACAGGACCTTGAAGTTTTGATGCCCAATTGAATGTGGAGAGGAAAGGAGGTGAGTGAGAGGGACTCCCATCCCAGCTGGATGGGATAATGGTTAGATTTCTGAATGAGGGAGCTAGAAGTGAAGTGCTCATTCCCAGGACTCTAGAAGGAGGAGCAGTTGGACGTGAGTTTTGGGTGTGATAAGCTTGGGGCAACTGTGGGCCATTTCACTGGGAAATGGTCAAGAGGAGGCTAGACACATCTTGTCACTATTTCATGATTGGTTCCACTCAAGAGCCGACCTTTACCTTTTATCATTATCCTGCCTATTCTATCAGTCACCAAGGCCTGTCAATTTTACCTTCTTAAATATTTCTTTCCTCCCCGCTTACATATATCTCTAAATTGGTCATTTGGATTCATGTGTGCAGTGCCAAATAACAGTAAACACCTTTGTGTTTCTATATGGCCCTTCAAAATCAGACCTTCTTTGGCTTTATCTCTCTTGACACCATCCCACGGAGAGCCTGCCCTCCAGCCACACTGAAGCAGCAACACTTGCCAAAAGATCATGATTTCTCACTTCTGTGTCCAAGAACAAAGACCTGTCTCCAACTCCAACCAGCCCCCCCACCCCCTGGTTGCACACCAGCGGGAGACAATAATGAATAAGACAGTGCTGACCCACCAAGAGCGCCTAGTGGATGATCAGAAAATTGTGGCTCATCTGATTTATATTTATGTCCCTTCTTCAAGGTTCACTGACAGCAAAAAGCTAGGCTCCAGGATGTTCATTCAACTTAAGTGGGAAGTTTTACTGCAAAGAATTTGGTGGGTTTTTTTTTGTTGTTGTTGTTGTTTGCTTTGTTTTGTTTTGTTTTAGATTTATTTATTTGACACACAGAGAGAGATCACAAGTAGGTGGAGAGAGCAGCAGGCAGAGAGAGGGGGAAGCAGGCTCCCTGCTGAGCAGAGATTCCTAACTTGGGGCTTGATCCCATGACCCTGGGATCATGACCTGAGCTGAAGGCAGAGACTTAACCCACTGAGCCACCCAGGCACCCCTCTGGTGGTTATTTAATCATAACGTAAAATAGATGGTTCATGCTGTTTAATTCTACTGGAATTAGTGAAAATGTGAGAGGAGTTCTATTATGTATGCCATAAATATGTCTTGCATGTAAAAAGTTAAAGGAGCTTGTTTTATTATGTTACAAGTAAGCAGAGCTAAATTCATAATAAAATATTCTGCTGAATCTCAGAATTCTAAAAAATGTCTTGGCTGTAGATAGGATAACCTGCAATTACACTATATAGATAGTGAAATTATTTTTGGCCAGAAACAGACTTTCAACTTTCACTTGGTAAAGGCAACATTTTTATTCAGCCCAGACAAAAACACTTGTAATAATCTTGCTTAAAGTAGCCCATTCCGATTAAGCCAAAATTATCCCAGAGATTGAATATTAAAAATAGGCTGAGAGTTGTTTGAACTGTGATCACCCCCAAAAATGAGGGGATAAACATTCTTCTTGCTAAATTTTTTTTGGAAAATCCCTGTGCTGCTCTGAGGAAGACAAAACAAAGGTAAACAGCATGTGCAACCGAAATCTTGCTCAGCAGAGTGATGTATTTTCTGGCCTACTAACCAGTGACAGGAGCACATCTATCTTGTCCTAGTTGCCCTGGGTTTATCCATCCCTTTGAGCCTGAATTCTCAAAGCAAGGAGTGGAGTGTAGAGCGTTTGAGACCTTTATAGATGGATGTGTGGCATCCATCACACTGCAACTGAATTTTGGCTTGAAATTTAAGGAACACTATTCAATCGCTTTGTGCCTCGGTTTCCCTGTCTACACAATGGGGATTGTTGGAAGGGGTTAAATGAGATCATACAGAGCTTGGAACTGTGCCTGGCATAGAGTAAACCCTCAACATATGTGAGTTATCATTACATGTCAAGAGTTCCCTTCAGCGACCCAGTTGGCTTGTCTTTCTAGATATTAGCACAATAAATATAAATGGCATCAGAACGTGAGGGGGCAGAGGCCACGTGATCCCTCCACGAAAGCCACATGTAGGGGCCTCCAGAGAGTTAGCAATAAGCCGGGAAAAGGAAAGGTAGGCGCGTCCGTGGCCCGCGCGATTTCCCGCCGCGCCCGCGTCCCGGGCGGCGGGCGGGCTCCGGGGGCGCCCGGGCCACGGCGGCGGCGGCGGCGGCGGCGGCGGCGGCGGCGGCGCGAGCGGCGCCTCTGGGCCGGTGAATCATCCCGGCAGACACCGAGAGCCGCGGCAGCAGAAAGCAGCGCTGAAAAATGGCTGAAGCGGGCACGGGCTTTCTGGAGCAGCTCAAGTCCTGCATAGTTTGGTCTTGGACTTATCTCTGGACCGTGTGGTTCTTCATCGTGCTCTTCCTGGTCTACATCCTGCGGGTGCCCTTGAAAATCAACGACAACTTGAGCACAGGTAAGGCCGGGGCCGCGGGGCCCGCGGCGCTCGCCCCTCCCCCGCCCCGGAAAGTTAGTGCAACTCGCGCGGGGCCGCGGCTGGCGGGGGCGGGAGGCCGGGCGCGCGCTCGGGGACGCGCCAGGGCCCGCGCACTGGACGCCCGCGGCCACCCGCCGAGTACGCGGCGCCTCAGGTGGCGTGGCCGGGCTGCGGGGTCCGCGGGCCGCGTGGGGGCGGCCGGCGGCCTTCCCGGCCCCGCAGCCCCGAGACCCTGCGGAGGTGGAGCCGCGCCGTGCACACGCCGCGAGGCGGGCCCGGCAGGCGGCTACGGCACCGCGGCCCGATGGGGCCGCCCTGCCGGGGGCCGGTCGCCGGGCGAAGAAGGGCAGGCGTCGGGAGCGTAGGCAGGCGTCCCCCTCGGGTGTGGGAGCGGGGACCCCGAGGTTCTCCTCAAGTTAGACCGTGCCCTTCCTCACACCCTGTGGGCCGGGGCTGCCGAACATCCTAAGTGCAGTCGGACCAGGCGTCTCTTCCCAGCTGGCGGCACTCGGCCGGCTGAGGGCGCCTCCGAGTCAAGGCTGCCCCGGGCTGCCCGGCGCTGAAGCCCCTCAGCCGGGGCCGAGTCCGGCTCGGCCGGCTCGGCCGAGTCCGACTGCCCCGGCGGCGCCTCGGGGGCCCGTATCTGAGCCCTCGCAGCTGCGAGGGGAACGGCGTGGCTCGGATTTCCATGGGCCGAGGGCCACCTTGTTAGGGGTACGGATGACGTGTCGGGTGACCAAACGGAATGTCAGAGGGACAAAAGGAGAGACGGGAAATCGAATTCGTGATGGTTTTCGAGGATCCCTACCCTTCCCTCCACCCTCTCCCCGCCCGCAGTAGGCTCTGGTAACTAGCCCTGTCCGGTGTCTTTGAGAAAGCTCCGCAGGCTACGAAGGCAGCCCCGCATGTCTCCTCCTCACGGTCGTAAGTGCAGAAGGTAATTAGCCCAGGATCTCAATAAACTGGCAGCTAGCCGACCGAGTCATTAAAAACAGCCACGAAGAAAATCCACACCAGCCTTAACGCTCCAGAGACCATTGAGAAACACAAAGTAGATTTTGAAAAAGGGTTTACAGTTCTTCTTTGAAGTCTGGAAGTAGTTGTGGGACTCAAGTCAGATAGTTTTTGTTTTTTTTTTTTTTTAATTTGTAATTTTTAAGTTTCACAATACTTTCGAGGAAAATCCTTACAGTCCCGAATAGGTGTGTAATGTATATATTCCATCTGGCGTGTGATTTACATAGTCTGGGAGTCCAGGTTTGGTAACGCGTTGTCCTGTGTGGTGGTAACTGCACTAGAATAATTTTTTAGAACACTTGGATAATATGCTCATTTTGTTAGATACTTGTGCCTTTAAATTCTAAACTTTGGGTATCTTGATTACTCTTGAACTCCTGTTCATATTTACATTTGTTTCTTAGTGTCCCTGGAAGACAGGATTCTGCACCCTAGAATCCTGCCATTTTAATAGGTGTTGCTCAGCCCTTGGATTTAGTCATCTCAAAGACCATGGCCTTCTAGCTGTTTTTCTTTGAGAGTGGCCGATTTTCACGTACAGTCTTCCTTGGTTTAGGCAAATATATCTCCAAGATACCTCTAGTCCAGAGCCCTGTGATTTTAAGAAGTTATTTGAATATATGTGGTAAGGGAATCCTATAGTTATTGATAAGCAGGTTTGATTTTTTTCTCCCTAAAAATTTAATGTAGGATTTTAAAAAATGGGAATGTTTCTCATTTAATACACATTCAAAATTTCTATTTTGGAATACACACTTGCATACAACATTTTTAAAAAGTGGGTTAAATAATCATCTGTGTGTGTATATGTGTTCATGTGCCCATGAGTGCTCTGTGCTGAACAAGCAAGAAGCAGAAGACCTACTGGGAAACCATGTAGTTTTTAAGGAAGAAAATACTGTAGTTGGATGTTCTCCCTACAACTTTAAATCTGGCATATCTCACAAATCCTTTTGTTAATTAGTATAGGATTGTTGCTTATTTGGGCTTATAAGAGGTAGAAAATACAAAGATGTACAAACCATCAGGGCTGGATCTCATCAGGTATAGTATGGAGGGGGTCTGAGGCTGTTTGCCCTAGTCTGGGCTTCTGTTTTCAGTGTGGTTTTATGCACATTTTAGTCATAAAGGAAGGTAAAAGGAGAAGCATAGAGACAACTACCTCTTTGCTATTTTTTGTGAGAAGGTGGGGGAAATCCGGGCCTTTGGGCCTTCTCATGGTGGAACTTGGGCTTCCAGGGTGATGTAAGTGGATTCTGTTGGGACTAATATTTGCTGTTCCTAAGCCCTGTTGTGCTTGCTCTTCCTGTGGCAGTGAAGGCGAGCGTCCCTGAAAAGGTCACTGAGTCTAGTGCTGCTTTTAAGGAGCTTTGGGTAGCACAGGTCTTCTTCCTCAGGGAAGGTGAGGACACCAGCACAGATTGGTGAGGCAGCCAGGAGCCCAGGGCTTCCATGACTCAGGCCCAACTCTGGACTTTGTAAGATTGTGGAATCTGCTAAAAATGTTCCATAGTTGTTTTGGATATCTGCTTGACATATTCTCAATAGCTTGGTTACTTATGACTACTCTCGTATTTCTAACCTCATTTGATCTATTTTTTGGTAAATATGTTTTGTTCAATTTGCTTTTTTAAAAAAAATTTCTTGAATGTCTGCTACACATTAGATGTTGTCACAGGTGCTATGATGGAAAATATATACAGATTTGTAAAACTCAGGCTATATTAGGGGTTTATCACATGGGAACGACTTTTCATAATGCAGGTGGAGTAGAGCAAGGCAGTTGGAGCTTCTCTTGAACTGAACCTCAGAGGGTGAAAAGAATTCCATGGTTCCGAGTTGGGGATGCAGAAAGTGGTCCTCCCAAACAAAGTCACAAAAATTGGAAGTTCAGGTTAGATTCAGAGAACTATGAACCATGTGGAATTTAAAATAATAAAAGAAAAAGACTTTAATGAACAAGGATACCTTTGCCACTAATGTATCATGTATAATTTTCCAAAATACCTTTAAGGGTCTTTTCATGGTTGTCTGACTTGCTCACTCCTACCATCTGGATTTACTTGACCTTCACTGTATTGAGCCTGTACCATTTAAGGATAAAGTTCTGAGTATTCTATTAGACCACATCGGGAGAACGTCACATATACAACTAGCTCTTGCAATGAAAAATGAATTTTAAGAAAGACGAGGGAGGGGACGCCTGGGTGGCTCAGTTGGTTGGACGACTGCCTTCGGCTCAGGGCGTGATCCTGGAGTCCCGGGATCGAGTCCCACATCAGGCTCCCAGCTCCATGGGGAGTCTGCTTCGCTCTCTGACCTTCTTCTCGCTCATGCTCTCTCTCACTGTCTCTCTCTCTCAAATAAATAAATAAAATCTTTAAAAAAAAAAAAAAAAAAAGAAAGACGAGGGAGAAAACAAACATTAGAAATAGCACACTGGTTAGCTTTGATAATTGATTTTTTGATCTCTGCCCTTGAGTTGGTTAGGAGAATGTTACAATAGTCCCATGATTTACTGAAAATAAAATGAACTTTTAACATGATTCTTATTTATTTATTACTATTTTTTAGAAGATTTAATTTATTTACTTGAAAGAGAATGAGAGAGAATCCAGAGGGAGAGGGAGAAGCAAACTCCTCGCTGAGCAGGAAGCCCCTTGTGATTTGGCACTTGACACCAGGACCTCAAGATCATGATCTGAGCCAAAGGCAGATGCTTAACCAGTTAAGCCACTGAGGTGCCCCTTAACATGATTTTTAAAAACCCCAAATTATATTATTGTTTGTTTTCAAGGGAATTAATATCCTAAAGTTATGCTTTTCCAAAAGGGCAGAAAGTTAATCGTGGATAGGAGCAGTCATGCAGGATATTATTCAAGACAAACAGTAGAATAGATAGGTATTTAAAAATTTTGACAACAGCTTACTTTATACTGTAGTGTCGATAGCACTTTCTCATCTGCTCTATGTTCTAAGATTTTTGGATGCTGAATTTATTTATTTTTATTTTTATTTTTTTTAAGATTTTATTTATTTATTTGACAGAGAGAGATCACAAATAGGCAGAGAGGCAGGCAGAGAGAGAGAGGAGGAAGCAGGCTCCCCACTGAGCAGAGAGCCCGATGCGGGACTCGATCCCAAAACCCTGAGATCATGACCCGAGCCGAAGGCAGCGGCCTAACCCACTGAGCCACCCAGGCACCCTGGATGCTGAATTTAAAACACTTCGTGTGTTAACACCTTTTCCTAAAATGTGCACCTTTGCACCTCTTGCACCGGGCAGCTTAAGTGATTTTCCCTTTCTTTTTCTGTTTCCTGAAAAGTAAGTTTTCAAAGATCTTTGAAATCCTACTTAATTCCTTCTAGAAAACAAATGTAATAGTCTGAACTACGCCTAAGTTTGTTTGTATTACAAAACTTTTTTGTGTTAAGATGGTAAATACAGATGCAAAACTCATACTGCTGAACTGAGATGATATATAAATATCATTTAGGTGTAGCTCCGTTTTGAGTATTTTCATATTGAAAATCGTTGCTCTAAATTTAATTAATAGTCTGTATTTCTTATCTCAAGGGCCTGGTGGCAATTTACTTAGGTCTTTTGCCCCCGCTGTGCCTATTGTCTAGTATGTTGTCCTCATCTTTAAGTCCTACCCATCCTTCAAGGACCACCTTGCCTGCTGCCTTCAGCCTGCTGATCCTTTTAGCTGAAAGTTCTGTTTCCTCTACTTAAAAAAAAAAAAAAAAAATCAAAAATTTTTTTATTTTTTTAAGATTTTATTTCTATTTATTTGACAGAGAGAGACCCAGCGAGAGAGGGAACACAAGTAATGGGGAGTGGGAGAGGGAGAAGCAGGCTTCCTGCTGAGCAGGGAGCCCAATGTGGGACTTGATCCCAGGACTCCAGGATCATGACCTGAGCCAAAGGCAGACACTTAACAACTAAGCCATCCAGGCACTCCTCCTCTACTTTTTACAGTGTGATATCTGAGAGGCATGTTGGCAGATTTTACCTTGCATGATTTATTGTTGCTACTCTAGTTCTTTGTTTTCTAGTATAATTTCTTACACATAGTAGTAGTTCCTTACCATTCACTGGATGAGTGAATTTCCAAGTTGTGGTATATCCAGTGAGTTGGGATAGGAACAGTGAAATTGATCAAACATATTAGTGGGCATGTGCCTTACTTAAATTTTCAGCTTTAGATTGAGGTTGGAAACTGACATGAAACCTGTAATTCTGTGATGGGTCATATGCATGTAATTCATGGTGTTCTAATTCGTGAACACATAAAAGGACAATTTTCTAATTAATGTCAGCTTTAAGTTTAGGATATATCCCAGACATTTTAGTTGCCCTTACATATTTTTGGAGACACTTCTCTCAGCCATTAATGAAGCAATGTAAATGATACTTTTTTCCTAGGCCCTCAGTTACTGTACATGTGCAGTGGTAGTTTTATATTCTTTAAGATTCTCTTTAGCCCTAGGATTCTGTTTCAGTATCTTGGTATACATTTCATTGAGTGCAGAGTATAGAAATAAGCAAATAGGTGGGCTTAATATATGTGAATATATATACTTAGTAAATATATTTTTTTTCTAGTTTGTACTCGAATTCCTGCTAAATACAACTTAAGATACAATGTGACTTCTGCCAGTGGCTTTCCTTCTCACTGAAAATAAAATCCAGATCTGTTCCCCTGGCTTACACAGTTTGATGATTTGACCCATTCCTACTTCTCTAATCTGAACTTCTACCATTCTTTCTTGAGGTTATTATCTTGCAAGACATTTTGTGATTCTTTATTATTCTTAAAGATTTATTTATTTGAGACACAGGGAGGGCACAGATGGGCACGGGCTGAGGGGGTGGGCAGGGCATGGAGCCCCATGCGGCTCATCTGGCTCATCTCACAACCCTGAGGTCATGACCTGTGCGGAAATCAAGTGTTGGATGCCCAACCGACTGAGCCACTGAGGTACCCTCTTCTTTCTTATTCTTAAATATACCTCGCTTGTTCCTGCCTTGCAGCTTTACTAGCTGTGTGCTCCACCCAGAATGTTTTCCTATTTGATTTTTGCGCAGTAGTCTTACTAGTCACATCTCTGCTTAAATTTGCTTCTTTTGAGAGGTTTTCGCTGATGACCCAATCTAAAATGACTATCCAGTTACTGTAATATCACCAGATTTGAATTCTCTGCACAGCATTTAGCACTGTTTGATGTAGTTCTTACTTGTTTATTGATGCATTGTCATAGTTGTACCCCATGTACTGTAAGCTCCATGGGAGTAGGGGTCTTGTTTTGTCTTACTGTATATTTCCAGGATCTTGAACAGTGACTGTTCAGGCCTAGTGCTTAGTATATATTTGCTGAATGAATGAAAAACTATCTCAGTTGGTTGTGGTGACTCAGCAGTAACACTCTTCTTTAGGAAATGATTTTGGAATCTATCATTTCTTATGAGATTGAGAATTGTGTTCACTGACTCTAAGTTATAAAGACTACCCTGAAATGTTTACTGCTGTCCCAAAATATTTATATGTTTTGATCCTTTCTTTAGGGGTAGAATATAAGGAAGGTTAGCCTTCTGGTTCATATTGTAAAGTATATGTAATATAAAGGATGTTAAGAATAAAAAATTAATTACATTTTTGTGTAGTATAACCTGGAACTTCAAACATAGGATTTACTGAGTTAGGTACCTCATATCACCTGTAAGAAACACCAGCTATGATGAGTGAAAGGAGCATTGAATTTAGAAGATTTGAGTTCAAATCCCGGTTTGCCATCTGCTGGGTAGCGTTGGACAAATTACTTTGGAAGACTTTTTTCTCATTTATAAGATGAGGACAGTAATCTCCATTTCTTAGATTTATTTTGAACTTTAAATGAAATAACCTTTAGCACTGAACCCTGAGCATTGCACGTTAATAATATTAGCAACCATATACTGTATACCTAGTTTTCTCATCCATTTCACTGACTCTGAACTGTGTTCATTTATTAGTCAATTCATTCATCCACTGGTTTTTTTTTAATTCATTCATTTGGCTAAGAGAGGCAGGTACCTGGAGATTGAAGTTGTATTATTCCTGTCAGTTATGATTTGGACCTACAATCTCATGTCAGGTGTATTTCTCCCAGTTTCCTCACTTGTTTTCTGTGCTGAAAAATTATCATTCTCTGATACATTGTCTTGTTTGCTAATGCTTCCTGGTATATTTTGCTCCCTATGAACAAGAGCTGTGCATGGTGCAGTCACATCTTAAAAATAGGATTGAATGTAAATCTGTTAATTCGATGTAGGAAGGGATGAGGAATCAACGCTTAATTGAGTTCTTACATGAGCCTAGCACTGTACTGTTTGCTTTGTCACTCTGGGCTTGTCCATGGAAGTCTGTGTAAACAGCTACATAAACAGCTACACGGCTCATACTCTCTTTGTACATGTAGAATAAAAACTGTCAAGATAAAATGACTGCAGTTATGATACTAGTTGTCCAATTAAAGGAAAAAGTACAAGTGAACACATTTAAGAATGTATTTTAATGGGAGAACAGCCTAATTTATGAGTGAAGATGAGAACTGGGTAGAGACCTTTGGATGGGTCTGTTCCCTTAGAATACTCAGAAGAGCTTGAGAGCAAGGGTTATGATATTTTTTTAACTTTGTATTTCCATCATTTGCTTATCACTTAGTGATGATACATGAAAAGGTAAATGAATGAGTATTTTTAAAGCTTTCCAAGATTAATGACACCAGTGGTAATTTTCTTATTTCACTTCACCATCTAAGGTTTTTCCTTCCCTTGGTTCAGAGGGCTATTGCTAATACTTACCATTCAAGGCTGGACTTACTTGGCTCATAACCGAAACTCAGAGAGAGAGGATTTTTCTAAGGTAACTGGGGCAAAAGCTTGAAGACAAGGGAGGAAAAAGAGTGTTCTTGTGATTCAGAGGAGGTGTTTGTCCAAGGTGAAGTAATGGAAAAATTCAGAACTGGAAAACACTAAGGGGGAAAAGAGACCGTGAGGTGTAAATGTGACTAGTCAGTTGGGTCAAAACGATCAATGATCGTCTAAATGTGGGGCTGCAATGGGATTGACAGAAAGTGTGGAACTGGACAAATAGCACAACTTAAGGAGTGTTTATACTTGCTGAATAGACTATATGAGGCACAACTTTGGGCATTCTCTGAATATTGCTATGGTTGACATCAGTTGCGTTTGACTTACCAGCTTGGTGATAGAATTGGTTCCTTGACTGGAACGCAACTTCGTATGAGATAGTAAATTGAATGAGAAAGTGCTTTGTAGACTACAAACTGCCATTTAAATCCAAGGTATTACATAGATTGTTTCTCCAGAAGTTTATATTCTATAGACTTTCACAATGACATGGCATGTTAAAATATATAATGGGATCTCATTTATCCTGGAGAATCTTTCTTAAGAATATCTAAGAGTTTGACTAAACAGAGTAATGACATACTGGTTTGATTTTTTTTTTTTTTTTTTGAGTAGGGGCTTCTTCAACCCAGGGCTTGAACTCACAATCCTGAGATCAAGCCCCAAGCTGAGAACAGAGAATCAGACACTCAACTGAATGAGCTACTCAGGCACCCTTTATTGGATTGTTTTTAACCACATAGTAGTGAATGTCTGTCTGTTGTAAATATGAAACAAAATCTTCTGGCATGCTTATTGTGTTTGAGATGTCATTGTAAAGATATCTATAACAGGTTTTTATTTTCCCAGAAGAGAGAGAATACATAATGAAATTCATTTTTGGTGTTACAGTGGAGCAGGGCAGTTGCTCATGTGTTACTGTTAACAGTCGTTCAAATATAGCAGGCATTCTTGCACTACCTACTGTGCTAAAATAGGAAACTGACAGGCTCAGTTAGCTCCAATAGTATTTCATATTAGCTGAAGCTGTGGCCGTAGGAATCACTGTTTAATTCCAGTTACTAAATCACTCAGCAAAATAAGGCAACGTTTATCTGAGAGAGGATTTTTTTCTCTCTGAATTTTAGGAAACTGAAAGTGTGCTAGCTATAAGCATACTTTGTGGAGAACCCTAATTTTGTTTCTTAAATTTTTTTTCAAGGTTTTATTTACTTGTCAGAGAGAGAGGGTGAGAGGGCAGGGTGTACAAACTGAGGGAAAGGCATGGAGGGAAGAGCAGGCTCCCAGCTGAGCAGGGAGCCTGATGTAGGACTGGAACCTAGGACCCTGTGATTGTCACCTGAACTGAAAGCAGGTACTTAACCGACTGAGCCACCCAGGTGCCCCTGTTTCTTAACTTTACTTGTAAATCTAATAAAGGATCTTGGTTAAGGTCAGTCTTTTTGAAAATTTGAACAAGTCTGTAGAGGACTTTGAAGAAATCTCTGAGGTCACTCACTGAGAAGGACTGTTTGTTTTGTTTTGTTGAAAAAAAGCTTAACAATTTAAAACAACACAAATAGTTGAAACACTCTGAGGCACAAAAGTCTTAAAAAAGGAAGTGGCTCTTCAGGCAGTTTGGATCTGTATTTATGTGTGATCTACAGTTAGAGGATTTTTTTTGTTTTGTTACAAAGTCAATTGTAATACCAATATAAAGTGTTATTTGATTAGTACTAGGTAATAGTAGAATGCTTTCAGTTCTCTCTGTTAAGCTTTTCCAGTTTCTTTCTTTTGGGAATGAGAGAATGAAATTTACCTTTTTTGCCAAATTGATCTTTTTCATTTATTTGCTATGTACTATTTATCAAGTATTAATAATAGAATTAATAAAATAATGCTCTTAGATGTGCATGTGTTACACTCACTTGACTCAACTGGTGTCCTTTCCGGGATATACATTCATATTCCTCTAGTGTCCCATAATCAGAACTGGTGAGATCTGGTTTTGTACTTTTCCCTCCAGCTTTGATGGAGAGGGAGGGGAATTCGTATCCTTTATCACTGATACCTTTTTTTTTTTTTTTTTTTAAAGATTTTATTTATTTATTTGACAGAGAGAAATCACAAGTAGGCAGAGAGGCAGGCAGAGAGAGAGAGAGGGAAGCAGGCTCCCTGCTGAGCAGAGAGCCCGATGCGGGACTCGATTCCAGGACTCCGAGATCATGACCTGAGCCGAAGGCAGCGGCTTAACCCACTGAGCCACCCAGGCGCCCCATCACTGATACCTTTTATTTAAAATAAAACAAAACAAAACAAGTAATACTTTTCTCAGTTCAGACTTAGAGTATTTGACATTATGGTTTAGAGAGACAAGTTTTTCTTAGTTTATTTGGCTCTTTTAACAAAGAGAATGTTTTAAATTGCACCCTTACATTTGTGAGATGAAGTGTGAGATGCTGAATTATAATTTTTAAAGATTAGAAAGTTTATTCTCAATTTTTTTCTCTTAACTGAAAGTTGTGTATGTGCTATTATCATTCAGTAAAAGTTTGAAAATCTAATATAAAAAAATCTAATGGCAAATCTAATCTGTTAGAGAAAGTCACTATCCTAAGAATAAACTTTTTTTTCTGTACATTATTTGAACAATCATTCTCAGAGGGAAAGTACAGAAGCAATAACAATTAAGTGTGAACAAAGATATGCAGACATTAAGAAGTATCCCTAAAAATGTTTGATTTTTACAAACAGTTTTGTTTTGTTTTTGCTTACCTACAGAAAACAATGTAATGATAAATTTTAAAGGACAGTCAAAGGACCTATAATTCTTAAAAAATGAGCATTTTTAGGGGCGCCTGGGTGGCTCAGTTGTTAAGCATCTGCCTTTGGCTCAGGTCATGATCCCAGGATCCTGTGATAGAGCCCTACATCTGGCTCTCTGCTCAGCGGGAAGCCTGCTTCTCCCTCTCCCACTCCCCCTGCTTGTGTTCCCTCTCTTGCTGTGTCTCTCTCTGTCAAGTAAATAAATAAAATCTCTTAAAAAAAAAAAGAGCATTTTTAGTTTGAACCGTGAGAATATATGGGACTGAGAAAGCAAGTAAGATACTTAGAAAAGATAAGACAGCATTTACTATACAAATGGGAGGGAGTCTAAATTCAAAGCTTGCATCAAAGCTATCTAGCTGTGAAGAGAGAACGAGATTTATTATTGCTCAGTCCAAAGGGAAAACTTAAATGATATTAGTAAGTGTAGTGATTAGCAGACTGGGACTAGCTGGGGAAACAGATTTGTGTAACAGTGGGCACAGGTAAAGATTTTTCCCTAATGTGTCTTGAACATTATGGCTGCCCATTGTTTCACGTCTAACTTATTGCTCTTTCGGAATAAACCTGACTTAGAAGTAGAATATAAAGCCCTTTTTAATATATCTTCTATTTAAAATACTTGCAAAAACTAAAGGAGATATAAAAATATTTAGACATTAAGACAGTATTTTATTCATGGATTACACTCTGTTGCAGTCATTTATTATCTCAGTAAAACATTCTATTTCATTAAAGATATGCTATTGATATGTGAATACTGTTAATACTTAGCTTTATAGGAATCTCACTGACTAGCCAACCAGAAGATTGAAAAGTGGGGTGGGTGTGGAGGAATGGAAATATGACCAGGATGTGGGCCCTGTCTTCAAGATCCTTGGTGCAGAGAGGGAAAGAGAAACAGGCATACAAGCAACTCTCATCCAAAGTAAAATGTGTAGAGCAAAAAGGAGCAAACAAAAACTGAATATAAAGGATGAGAAAACTTGGAATTCATGTTGGTATTACTGAGCTGGACCTTGCTCTAGGAACCCCTATGCTAATGGAACTGCATTAACAAGGAATGTCTTACCACTTGGTGCCTTCAGAACACTACAAGTATGGCTGAGGGGGGGATGAAAAAGGAAAATAGAGAATCCATTGGGGTTAAATTGGAGTTCATTGTGAGGAATTAAAATGGAAAAAGTTCTAATTACGATGTATTTTACCCATATAGAAAAGGATCGGAAATAATATAATAGGGTGACCCACAGCTCATATTTAAACATTATTTATATCAGTATTTTGCCATAAGTATTCATATTGCTTTTTATTTCTCTTTTTACTATAAATTTTATAAACTATATTTTGTAGAACACTTTTAGATTTATAATAAAAATTACGATGTTAATATATAGAGTTCCCATATGCCTCACATGCAATTTCTCCTATTACTAATATCTTACATTGGTATGGTCCATTTGTAACAATTAATGAATAATATTGATATATTATTATTAATCAAAGTCCATAGTTTATTCAGATTTCCCTAGTTTTTACTGAATGTCCCTTTATGGTCCAGGATTCCATCCAAGACACCATACTACAATTTGTAGTCATGTCTCTTTAGACTCCTCTTGGCTATGGCAGTTTTTCATACTTTTTTTTGTATTCAGTGACCTTGACAATTTTGAGGAGTACTGGTTAGGTAATTTGTAGACTGTTGGGATTTGTTTGATATTTTTCTCATGATATTTCTATGATTATGGGTTTTGGGGAGGAAAACCACATAGGTAAAGTGCCATGTTTATCACATATCAAGGGTACATACTATCAGTTTGACTTATCACTGTTGATGTTGACCTTGGTCACCTGGCTGAGGCAGTGTTTAGTTTGATACTGTAAAGTGCCTTCCCCAATATGTAGTCTTAGAATCAAAATCACTTGCATAGGCCATAAAAGAGTGAAGAGTTTTGCTCCCCCTTGTAGAAATAAACAAGGACCACCCAAATGAGAACAAGTAAAGGCTGTTTATTCAGTGCTTGCTATAGCCACCATCACTTGCTTTTGGCAGGGTCTCAAAGGCAAGCAGAGAAGTAGGAAAGCTCTGCAGTAGAAAAAGGAAAGGCTGCCAGTAGGCCCTGATTGGAGACTGCTAGCACAGAGAAGCCGAAGGGGGCTAACTGGAAGCAGAACGTCCTACGTATTGGGTTTGGGAGGACATATTTGGCTTTTTTAGTTTGATCCTAAATTAGAAGTGGGGTCAAAAATTAGAGAAACTATCACTTATTGGTCAAGTCCTGACTCTTTGGCTGAAGAGTACAGAAGTTGTGGTTTGGCTTTCAGGACTGGTGTTGCAGCTTCTGGATCAGAGTTCCATTTTTTTTTTTTTTTTTTTTAAGATTTTATTTATTTATTTGATAGAGAGAGAGATCACAAGCAGATGGAGAGGCAGGCAGAGAGATAGAGATGGAAGCAGGCTCCCTGCTGAGCACAGAGCCCGACGCGGGACTCGATCCCAGGACCCTGAGATCATGACCTGAGCCGAAGGCAGCGGCTTAACCCACTGAGCCACCCAGGCGCCCCATTTTTATATGTGGTCTGGTCACTGCCTGTTTGTATATTCAATCTTTCACCCACCTTGAGGGCAGAGTATTTACACCCGTAGTTGAAATTGTTCTCATTGGAGATTTGTCTGTTCTTATTCATTTATTTAATCAGTATGGACTCATGGATATTTATTTTATACTTTGGGTTATAATCCCATACTGTTTTATATCTTTTATTGCTCATATCATTGTAGTTTTGGCCACTGGGAGCTCTTTCAGATGACTCCTGTGTCCCTTTGACATACCTCTGTCATTATGGGATTTTTTTTTTTTAAGCACTTTTCTTTATAGTGCTACAAGATGCTCCTGGCTCATCCGTATATTTCTTGTCCCATCTTTCTTTTTAAAAAATAAACTCTTATCAATACAGGGAAAGCTGCACCACATCCCTTTCTTTTCCTTCCCTCTCAATTGGAACCACTTTCCTGAAGTTGGCATTATTTCCTTTTATTTAATGTATTCATAAACAATATATAGTAATTTTTGTGAGTTTAAAGTATTTATACAAATAAAGTGGTATAATATTTGTTTAATAGATTACACAAATAAGGTAATAAGAAGGGGATTGTACATACTTTCAGTAACTTGTTCTGTTATGTGACATTATGCTTGTGAAATTCTTACATGTTGTAGCTGTAGTTTGCCTGTTTAATTAATTAATTTAGTACCTGATGTGGAGTCCAGTGTGGGTCTTGAACTCATCACCCTGAGATCAAGACCTGAGCTGAGATCAAGAAGCTTAACTGACTGGGCCAGGTGCCTCTGTAGTTAATTTATTTTAACTGTATAGCATTCCATTGTATGAATGTACCATGACATACACATTATATTACAAATAGTGAATGCTGCATGGACCTCTGCACTTGTGTCTGATTTCCCTAGAGAAGGGATTATCAATAGTAATGTAACCGGGTAGGGAAAGTTTGGAAATTTGTGGGGGACCTTTTTAGTTATCACAATGATTGCCATTATAGTAATGCTTGATGGTCTGATTGCTTGTATTCCACATAATTTTAAAATATCTCCCATAAATATTCATATAGACAAAAAAATCTGTTTATCTGACTTGAGTGTTCATTCTGCATGTAATCCTAAAATATTTTTGAAATAGTTATATATGCTCTTCTTAAGAATTCAGACTACGGTGTAAATTGACAAAGGATTTTACTTTGTTCAGAACTTCACCAAGAATTGTTTACCATTTTGAAAACTCATGACTGCAATAGCACTACAGTTTGTAGTGTCTGAGTCACTAATACGGCACACTTGTATCAGCCCGCATCGGTAGGTTTTGCGTTCCTGGTGATGCTTTTGTAGTACAAGTATCTGTCTATTTCATTAAGACTCCTACAAAAGTCTTGAAAACTTTGCATTCTGAATACAATTAAACTATTTTAAACAGGGTTGGGCTTGGGGTGAGGCAAGTGAGGTGCCTAGGTGCAGAATTGAAGGAGATACTCACTGTCAGAGTCCTGCAGCGCATCTCCAGCACTTGCACAACTTTGCTCCTCAAATTGCACACCCAAATCACTGTGATTTCTAGAACTTTTGTGGCTCAGTGTTGGTTAATCTTTCTTCCCATCTCCCCCATGCTCCTTTGTACCATTGTCTTCACATTCCTGCTAAGTCAGGGCCGACATGCCTGCTTGTCGTGGTCTGACAGAGGTGGTTTTAATCTGGAGTGCAGCTGACTAGAGCACCAAACCCTGAGTGTTAGTGGGGTTTTAATCTTGAAGCCATAGTTTTGGTAGATGGGTGGGCGATTCCAGGATTCTCTCTAATAAGCTAGTGGCTGGCAACTTGCTACATTCTTCAGTTTCAATAAATTTTATCCCATCAGGTAAGCAGGGAAAGGTGCCAAGAGCTTATCTGAGTCATTCCTTGTCTCCTTCTGGCCAGCCTCAGATTCTTTGGTAAAGCAGGTAACCTAACTGGCCATTGGCAGTCTTCAAAGAGAGAAACAATAGGTCAGGAATGCTGGGCCAGTATATGTGGAACAATGTGTCCTTTGCCGGGGAAGGGAGAGGCTGCTTCCTGATCTACAGTGTAAGCTTTTCTGATGTCTTCAGAACTCCTTTTCCCTGGAGACACCAGCTTCCACAGAATGAGTGAGGATGAATCCCATTTCCGATGTCTTAGAATCCATCATCTTGAAAAGCAACAGCGGAGACCTAAAGTTGAATGGTCCAGTGGATCCTAGAAAAGGCTGTTGACTAGAACTTTGTGTGAGGATTTTTGAGTGGGGGAAATGAAATGCTTTGATATATGTCATGGAGATAATTATTGCTGGCAAAGATAAGCGCACTATGCCAGCAGGAAACCGGTCATACACTCAAATTGTTTATTGAGAAGAATTTAATAAAGGGACTAATTATGAAGATGTGGGCAGGACAATAATAAAGGATATTTTATTGGTAATAAAAGATAGTGTAATACCCTGGTGCTAGAAGCAGCAGGGAGCCATAACCATCTGTAGGTGTGAAGGGACATGGGGAAGCAGCAGTTCCTGGAACACAGAGAGCAGTAGAAGAGCTGTGGTCTTTGGGGTAGACACATGGCCAGTCTGTGACTCTGAGTTGACTCTGTACATTGGGAACTAGGGAGAAAGGCCTGTCCCTGTCCTCCTCTCTCTTAATTCCTTTTTAGGGTCTCTGAGTGGTTGGCCCAGAAACCAGAGGTCGGAGTGGGAAAAGTGGGAAGTAGACATGGAGGGGCAAATGGAAGATACCTAGCATAAAGCACTTTTCTCTGACTCCTTGGACCATTTTTTAAAGAAAACCTCTTTCTCAGGATTTTGTTTTCAGCACTTTTTTTTTTTTTTTCTTAAGCAGTACCCTCCAGTACTCTCTTACAGGTGTAAGTTAGTCAACAGTTCTTTTCTGACCCTCTCCCAGCTTCCAGGTTTGCATTCTTAACAGCCTATTGGATATTTTCACTAGCTCTCTTCATTTCCTGAATGAGCTGAAAATGGAGCTGAATTTTTCCGAAGGATCACACTGCTTTCGAAACACTTAGCAGTCTTCATCTTTCCTTTCCCTTACGTGTGTTAGTTGGTAGATTAAATTGATAGTGCCTCATGCATCTCTCTTTAGTTTCTACTTCCGCCTTTATTTCAGCCTTTATAATCTTATTACAGTAGTCTCCCAATTGATCTTCCTGCCTCTAATCTCTCCTAATCTAATCTGCATACTGAAATTTGCTTTTAAATCCTTTAATGTTTTTCTGTGGCCTAGCAGATAAAATAGATACATCTAAGCCTAGTAATATTCTAGGCCCTCTTTCATTAGCTCCAGGGAACATTTCTAACATTTCTAGCTTGATACGCAATTCTAACCTTCATATTCCATGCTGTACTCAAAGTGTACTGTACTTCATGCAACATAATCATCTCCATGTTCATTAATTATCTTAAAAATTCCTCGCTTTTCATATAATGGAGGCCAGATGACTCATCTGCAAGTTGGATACCTCCAGTTACCTGAGTCCAAATGGTTACAAATACCCCAAATTCTAAGTGCCTCACATAACCAGTATATTCCATTGACTCCTTACTCTCCTATGTTTTCTGAGGAGCTTGACCTTTTCTTCCAGTCTTACTCCTACATCATAGTGCATCCAGGCCTGTCAGCTTGTGGACTCCTAGGACTCTAGGTCTTCTCCCCGTCAGTGCATGTTCCTCTGTATGCCAAGCCCTTCTATGTGATGGCATTGGTCATAATGAACAATTGACAGTGTACATGGAGGCCTCTTTGGCAGTCCTAATTAATTTTTTTAAACTAAAATTTTTATTTAAAAGTAATCTCAAACTTACAGAGAAGTTGAAAATGTAATAATAGCCTAGTGTGAGTAGCAGCAGGGAGCCATTACTCATTTTTTTTTTTTTCTTCCAGAACCATTGGAGAGTACACTGTTGATGTGATTCCCTTTACTTTAGGACATAATTCCTACAAACAAGGGTGTTCTCCTACCTAACCAGAGTAAGACCATCAAAATAAATTGATTTTGATAACTAATCAGTTTAATCAGAAATCAGTATAGTACAAATTAATCAATAACCAATAACTAGTTATGAGATCCTATTCAAGTCTCACCAGTGGTACCAATAATGTAATTTTATAGCAAAAGGATGTGGTTTTCAGTCATGTAATGCATTTAGTTGGATTGCATTTATTTCAACCTTGTCTCTCTAATCTTTTTAGTTTGGGATAGTTCTTTAGTTTTCTTTAGTTTAGTCTTTCTTTAGTTTAATTTGGGATAGTTCCTTAATCTTACCTTGATTTTCATAACCTGAAATGATGTATTGATGAGTACATGCCAGTTATTTCGTAGGATGTCCTTCAATTTGGGTGTGCCCAGTGGTTCTTCATAATTAAGTTCAGACTATGTATGCTTCTTTGGCTGGAATGTCACAGTAGTGATGCTTTGTGTTTCTCATTGCATCTATCAGATGTTACATGATTTTTATTTGTTATGTTAGTGATGATGCTCATTTTGATCACTTGATGAAGGTAATGTCTGTGGGGATTCAGTATTGTAATGTTATTCTTAGTTGTTTTGTAGTTAGTATTTTGTGAAGTATCTGGAAACCATGTAAATTTTTCATCAGACTTTTAGTGTATTAATTACTTTCTTTCTTCTTTTTTATTTTTTTAAGTAGGCCCAGCATGGAGCCCAATGCAGGGCTTGGACTCATGACCCTGAGATCAAGACGTGAGCTGAGAGCTAAGAGACTGTTAACCAACTGAGCCACCCAGGCACCCCTTAATTTAATTTCTTTATGCCAGCAGGGATTCCTGGTTTCCTGTTTTGTTCAGTGGGCTATACTTTGTTGCTCTCATTATTATTTTGATGCTTAAACTGTCCCAGATTTGGCCTATGGGAGCCCCTTCAAACTGGCTCCTATATTCTTTTGACATGTCCCTGTCGTTCTTTGAGGACTTGATTAGTTTCTAAGATACTCTAGTCACAACTTGTACTTTGCCTGCTCCAGTCTTGGAATCAGCAATTTCTCTAAGAAACCGTCTTTCCTTTTAGTGGAGAAACTCCTTCTGCCAAGGAGTTGTCTTCCTCACACTGCTCAGCTCTGACACACACATGGGGCTGCTGCCTGTTCTTATACCCTTCTTACTCTGCTTGGGCGCTGACACCCCAGGCAGGGCTGCTCTCTTGCACAGATGCTCTCTTCACCCTGTGCTGCTATCACCTCCCACTGCGTGTCACCACCCGGCATAGATACCTACCTTACTTGGCCCTCCCTGTGAGTTGAGAAGTGAATTATTTAGGAAGAGAAGAAAAGAGGTGGACTCACCTTTAAGATTGTTCCCTATCCACCCTTACTTTAAAAAAAAAAAAAATCCTAATAATCCGTTGATTATTGCAGACTTGGAATCTCAATAGACCTGGCTTCCAAGTCTTGTCCTTTTTTGTTAAGCTATGCTATCATCTACTTGTTAAATCCTTCAATTCTTTTTTTTTTTTTTTAAAGATTTATTTATTTTGAGAAAGAGAGCTCAAGTGCACATGGAGGGAGGAGCAGAGGGAGAAGGAGAGAGAAACACAAACTGACTCATGCTGAGCTTGGAACCCAACCCAGGGCTTGATCCCATGATGGTGAGATCATGACCTGAGCCAAAACCAAGAGTCGGATTCTCAAACAACTATGCCACCCAGGCATCCCTAAATCCTTTAATTCTTTAAAATAAATTGGTCTACATCTTTATTTTTTAATTTTTTAAAAAATAATTTAAAAAATTATATCACGTTAGTCACCATACAGTACATCGTTAGTTTTTGATGTAGTGTTCCATGATTCATTGTTTGCGTTTAATACCCAGTGCTCCAGCAATAGGTGCCCTCCTCAGTACCCATCACAGGGCTCACCCATTTCTCCGCCCCCCAAATTGGTCTACATCTGTGAAGATGTAAGGACTTGAAGAATTAGACCCCGTTGGAAAGGGCATGTCTTCTAGAAAGCAGAAGTTTTAATGCATGCTCCCATTTGCACATATTCATCTTAGCTGTGTGTGTGTGGTGTGGGGGACAAAGAGAAGAAAATTTTGAAAGTTGGTGCAAAGAATTTGTAAAGAGCGGTCTGTGAAGAGGCCTTTTCTTTACGCCGTTAAAAATTTCTAAGAAACTCCTTCTTTTTGCCCCCAACCAGGTCCCAAATTTGTTATCTTTAGCCTTCCAACCAGATGATTAAGTAGTCTCTCCCAGTGTGCCAGAAGGACCTAGTAATCTGTCATCTCTTCCACTAGACTGAAAGTTCTTCAAGGGCAGGACTGTGGACTCCGTGAGAGCAGGTTGTCTCTGCCACAGACACATTTGTGTCCCCCACTCCAGCACTGTGCTTATCTGCACAGGAGGTACCCGGTTAATACTAGTTTGCTAATTCTTCTTTGTATTGAGGCCTGACACTAAAGTCCATGATCTTTCTAATACACTTACGTATGTTCAGGACTAAGAGGGGCTTTGTCTCCTTTCATCTAGCAGTCTGATTAATCCCAAAGTCTAAGGGATTACCTGAGGGCTCACTAGCACACGTATATCCTGCCATGTTGGAGTCTCTTATGTATGATGCACAGTAAGTGCTCAGTCAGCTCACCTGTTGTAGTACTTGGTGTTCCCAAAATCCCAGCAATAGATGAGCTGTCAATGGGGAGGAGACACCATCACTTCATGTTTGTAGGATTTAAAGTATGTTACGTAGTTATCTGAGGTTCAGTTTCCTTATTTGTACCATGGGAATTTGAATAGCTTCCTTACTGAGTTGTTGGGGGTTAAAGGAGCTGTGACAACTGTGAAGGCGCGCAGTGCATGGCAGAGTAGCTGTGCTCAAGACTGGTGTTAGCTCATGTCTTTCCACTTCAAGTTTAAGAGGTTCATTCAAGAATGTTAGAATAGCTGAACCTACACTGTCTTAATGACACTTAGTCTTAAGCTTTATTTTAAAGCTAGCTTTACTTTTAATCGCCACATGGTTATTAAACATTTTAACAACATTTCTTAACAACAAATCTCCATGATTTAGATTTTGGTAGTTAATTTTAGATCTGTTTTTCTGGAGTACTTACTTTAGCCACTAGGTGGTGCTTGTTTATGCGTTTGTGACGCTTTCCTTTATAACGATGTTATTTGGAGGAAAAAACACATCTTGTTACCTTTGAGACTTACATATGGGTACTGAGATTTATGCTTGACCTGTTGATTAGATATTTTAAGGATAAACTGGGGAGTAGGAGCAGGAATTATTGGGAAATTCTTTTAGATCATTCTGTTTATTCATGTAATTTTCAAGTTTAAACAGAAGATATTGATATAAAGAAGAATGAGATACCAGGAATGTGAGTAAACATGGTATTCTTATTTTTGAGATATACACAAAATTTAACCTATGCAAATTAATGAATTAGGTAGAAATATCAGTATAATAAAGCACTTTGTAAAATACCCTCTTGATTTTTCAATATGGTTAGGAAGACTTAGCTGATAATTCATATTCAGATATATTAGTACTGACTAATCAACATCATATTTGACTCAGAGTGCATACCCTTTGAAGTATGGTGATTGTTTTAAAAATGTGAAGCATTTTCTGTATTACTTTCTGATAAAATTCAACAAACATTTATCAAGCCTGCCTCATATGAGGTACAGAGAGATGAGAAGACATTCCCTTTCATGAAATCATGAGTAATTAATAGTATTTGACTGAGGTTAGCTGCTATAAAGGAGACCGGATGGGATCAAAGGAAGGGATTCTGAGAATTTGTGGCATAGGACTGTTTTAGATGAACTTCAGGGAACATCCTCTGACAAATTTCCTACTCACTGTGCTTTCCACAAATAGCTGAACATAACTAATTTGGGACCAAATGCTTTGATGAAAGATGATTTTAATCTTTTCAATTTCTCAGATAACATGCAGAAAACTTCTGGACATGTGTGATTAGAGCCTTTAATAATGGACTGCTTCTTCATCCTGACTATAAGTGGAAGGGAGGCTAGAGGACAGGATTTAGTGGCAAACTGGGAGTCGGTGGTAGTAAAGTAGAGTTAGTAAACTGAAAGCTAGTGGTTATGTGGGGTAAAGGGTTTTAGTTGCAAGGAATAGAAACTAACCATAGCCAATTGAAGGAAAAGTGAAAATTTTCAGAGTCAAATGAAAAGGTAAATTAGATTTCAGAAAAGACAAAATATCTCCAGCTACCTAGGTAGCAGGATCTAATGGATAGTTTTCTCAGATGCCACTGTCAGAATGAATGCATTCCAGCTACCTCAGTTTTTTTTTAATTGCTAAATATCAGATTCTTTAGAGAGAACATCCATGTGGCCATCCCAGTTGGCATCAATGAGATGGGGAAATCTAGTTTCAGGGCAAGGAGGGGTAGGTTTTAGGGAAGACTAGTATTGGTATGTTCAGTTGAGATCTGTTCAGTTGACGATATTCAAACATTTAAATGGAGATGTCAGGTGGAGAGCTGGATATTTGAGTCTGGAGATGGAGATAGCTTTGGACACATTTTATAAGTAGTATTAAAAGCCACAAGATTAGATAAGATTACTAAAGGCGAGAGTATAGATAGGAAGAGAAGAAAGTCTAGATTGATTTCTGGGGCTTTCCAACTTGAAGAGGTTGGGAAGAAGAGCAAAGGAGACCGAGGATGATTAAGAACTTCTGCAGTATCAAAACAACAACAACAACAACAACAACAATAATAACAACACCTCAAACTTTTGCAGTTGAGCCTTTTACTGAGAATTGGTGTGGGCATTCTCATCCTCAGAGTCCTAGAGTCCTTTCAAATGGTCAGTCCATCCACATTCTCCAATCTTTCAACTTCCTAGCCATCAGTCCTTTACTATTACTCCTTTCAGGTCCTTGATTATTCAGCAGAACATTAGCCACTGCCCAGGAATTTATGAAAGATTCCAAGTCTAGGCCTTCTTTTCTTGCAAAGTAAACAAATGTGTTATTTGGAGTTCAGCCCTCCTAGAGAATTCTTCTTCATTACCCTCATAGTCACCCCAAAGAAGGGCTATAAGCTGTATATGAGTGGTAGCATGTTATGTGCAGCCATCTAAATGGGTTTGGTATTTTTGGATATTTTTCATCCTGAGACATTTAACTGGCTTCTAGAGGAGTCCCCATGAAGCCAGGATGTGTTTGAGGGATAGGAGGCCATTGGCAGAAGTGACTCACTGGGAGCAGGCATCCTGTCTTGCCCTTCTCAGGCTTTGAACTTGCTGTGGCATCATGGGCCTGGCTCTTTCAGGCTGTAGCCAGAACACTGTGCCTTCTTGGATGCTCTATTCTTGTCACTGAAAATTGGCCTCTGCTTTGGGTTCTTGACTCGCACCACCCGCTTGAAGTTTGTATATATTATTTCCCGTAAGATTGCTCTTGGCATTCAGTTCTGCAGCTTCATTACTGACCTTACTACTTGCTTAGACCTCACAGGAAGCCTGTCACCTAGGGGCTTCTCTTGTTCCTACTTCTGGAGTCAGTCTCTATCCGGTACTGGGAATCACCTACCATAACCACACTCCTCTTTTCTTATTTTCCAAAAATTTCCTAGCCAGTCCTAATACCATGCATTATTTTTCCCCTTTGCTGGTTTAGGGCTACTGGCTTTTTAAGCCCTGTTCTGCTCTGTAAAAATCCAAAGTGCCTGAGACATTTTTAGAATTCTGTAGAAGGACTCATAAGTATTTTCCTGAATTAGTTCCTATCCCAATGTTATGAGTTACTTTGATCAATCTGGTAGAGTGTTTATTTGGGTATATTGGAAGTGATATTGGTAGGAAATTACGTTGTCAGTTTGTCCATTTTAATAAAATGGAATATTAATATTTAAAAAATGAGGGCTGAAGGGTATTTTCAACTTCCTTTCATTAAACTGGTTCAGTTGAAACCAATATTTTAGCTACCTGCAACATTAGGTTTTTACTACATTTTTCTGAGTCTTGTAACATACCGTTGTGTGCAGATTTCATAGTTAATTTTCCTAAAGCAAACAATCTTTGTGGACAAATGTATTCTAATAATATGAGCACTAGAGGGCAGGCTCTAAAAGATAAGGTGGTAGATTTCTTCATTCCTTAGTTTCAGAAGTCTCTGTGATGACAGCTACTGAAATAATTGAGGCTAGTGATTAAAATGAATATTGTACTAATAGAACGTATGAGGGGGGTAAGTTGTGATCTATGAAGTATACCAAAAATACTTTTAAATAATCAGCAGAAGGTAAGAATAGGCAATTCAAGTTACCTGAATTGACTGTCTGCTTGCCTCAGGGTGGGTGCACTTCCATAATGGACTCCCAAAATGACATAGTTGGAAACTAGTGCTGTGAAAACATTCATTCATTATTTATTTATTTAGCAAATACTTACTGAAGGTCTACTATGATTTAGGCTCCCTGGAGAACACAAAAATTATTTAGATACAGCCTTTGTCTTCAAATGTACTTACTAGCTAGTGTGGTTTACTATTCAATAAAAATGTAATATATAAGCCCACTTGAGCAACATATGAAATTTAAAATTTTTTAGAAGCCACATTAAAAAGGTAAAAAGAAACATATGAAATTAATTTTGTTAACATATTTTATGTAACCCAGTATACTCAAATTCTGTCATTTCAACATGTACTGAATGTATAAAATTATTGAGATAATTATAATTTTTTTTGTACTAAGAAATTCAGTGCGTACTTTATACTAATAGCACATCTCAACTTGAACTGGCCACAGTTCAGGTGCTCAGTAGACACAGGTAGCTAAGGCTAGCTTTTTGCAGCTCTCCTCAGCACACTCATCAGGCCATATCCTGGCAGTTGAGGTCATGGCCTCACTATCTTTATTGAGATATCGTTTTTAGACTGGGAAATTCATCCATTGAATTGTATAGATCTGTCACCCCTTACTTAAAAATAGCATCTTTTTGCCCCCCAAACATATGTTTTATATATTTATATGTTAAATATAAAATATATATATATATTTTTTAAGAGGGAAGAGGGGCAGAAGGAAAGGAAGAGAGAGAAGATCTTTTTTTTTTTAAAGATTTTATTTATTTATTTGACAGAGCAAGATCACAAGCAGGCAGAGAGGCAGGCAGAGAGAGAGGAGGAAGCAGACTCCCTGCTGAGCAGAGAGCCCGATGTGGGCCTCCATCCCAGGACCCTGAGATCATGACCTGAGCCGAAGGCAGCGGCTTAACCCACTGAGCCACCCAGGCGCCCGAGAGAGAAGATCTTAAGCAGGCTCCAGGCCCAGTGTGGGCTTGATCTCATAGCCCTGAGATCATGACCTTATCTGAAATCAAGAGTCAGTTGCTTAACCGACTAAGCCACGCAGGGGCCCAGAAAAAATATATTTTAAAATACCTGTTATATTTTTGTTGACTCTGTGTCTTCCATGTGCCTTTTTGCTAAAGTGTTTTGTTTGTTGTTTTGTCACTCTTCTCTTAGAAGTTTTCTTTATGTGTCTGGTGATTCTTGACAGAAAATTGAAAACACGTGTGTGAGTATTTGTGTATTGTCTTCAGGCGTGGGGAGGTTGGTGATTATTTAACATTTGTCTTCACTATGAGTGAGCAAGCAAAAATGAGTGATTTCTCTTTCAACTTTCTATCTCTAGTTTGGATTGGTTTCTTTCTAGTCTGGGTAAACTCATCCCTTTGACTTTTGTTCTGCATACTAACTGTGTCTGTGCCTGTGAATCCCCTTCCTCTAAGGGTTTATCTTGTTTTGTCTCGTTCTGTTGTGTATACACATGGAGAAACAACCTTTAAAAAAATGCCGTAATGATCTTGGCTGTTATAGTGGCACTAAAATAAGAAAGGAAGGTAGAAAATAGGTGGACAGTTCCTTCCATGTTGTATAGATTGTAGTGTAGAAGCATAGGTTGAACTGTTTGTTCTATTCACTGTCCCCTAGAAAGCTGCAGGGCTCACACCCTCACTTTTCTGGTTTCTAATCAAACATTACTTTCTCAGTTCAACCTTTGTTGAAAATTGGAAATCCCTTTCCATATCCACCTGCATACTCTGGCAATCCTTATGCCCTATCCTTGCTTTATTTTCTTCTTCATAGCCCTTACTACCATCTGACATACTATATACTTTATCTCCCCTGAAAAAGAGAGCAGAAATTTTTAAAATAAAATTTTAATTGACTGTAATATTCATATATAGGGAAGAGCAGAAGCCATAAATTTACAGTTCAATTAACTTTTTTGACATGATACATATCTATGTTACCATCTCCCAAATTAAGAGATAGAGCATTATCCAGCACTCCAGAAACCTTTCTCAAGCCCTTTTGTATCACTAACCCTGAGCTAGATCCCCTCCTCAAATGTTACTACTCTCTGGCCTTCTCTCACCATGTTTTGAATTTTATATAGATTGACTTGCAGAGTACATCTTCTTTTCCGTCTGGTTTCCACCCTCTCCCCCCTCAGCTTTTTATTTCTGAGTTTCATCTATGATGTTGGTGCACTAGTTTGTTCATTCTTACTGCTGTGCAATACTTCCAATGGATTGTATGACCATAATTTATTTATCCATTCTACTATTGATACATATTTGGTAGCTTCCATATGGTGCTGTTATAAGTAATTTGTCTTTTGTTTTGACAAAACCTAAAAGGTTCCTAAGCTCTTCCATTTTCCATCCTAATACATGCCTTCCCTAAGACAATAAGCAGGGTTGATTACCTGCTTGAATTTGGGGGGAAGAGGAAATATAATCCAGTCATATTTATATCCTCCACTAACTGAGCTCCTTGATAGCAATAATCTTGATGTAATCATCTTTGAAACTTCAGTACCTTGCATGGGCCATGGGCATGGTAATCTAAGGACTTGCTTCTGAGGGATTACATAAACTTTTATTCTAAGAATGAATACTAGGTTGGAGAGTAGAGTTTGTTTAGAAGGATCAGGTGAAATTGAGCCCTCCCATGTAGAAATGTTAAGCCCAACAATAGGATGATTCTTAAATACACTGAAGATAGAAATTTGGCTAAGAAATCAGTGATAACCTTTGATTATATTTTAAATATAGAAATTTGGCTAAGAAATCAGTGATAACCTTTGATTATATTTTAAAGGTATTTTTAGATAGGAAGAGTAGAGATATTAAATAAATTTTTTGCCTTAGTTAATGCTGATATCCTAACTTCCTAATTTTATTTTTTTTATTGTGGGTATATACTTATATATATCTCACTGTATATCAAATTTACCATTTTAATCTTTGTACAGTTCTGTGGCATTAAGTGCATTCACATTGTTGTGCAGTGATTGACAGCATCCATCTCCAGGACTTTTTCATCTTCCTCAACTGAAGTTTTACCCATTAAACACTAAAGCTTTCCATTTCTCTTACTCCTGGCTCCTAGCAACCACCAGTCAATTGTGAATTTCGCTACTCTAGGAATCTAATGTAAAAAGGATCATACAACATTTGTCCTTTTGTGACTGGTTTATTTTGCTTAGCAGAATGTCTTCAAGGTTCTAAACTTCCATTTGAAGCAAATAGATAGGAAGATGTTTTGGTCTTGATTAGTAAATATACTTAACTTTTTGGGATTCAAAGACATCTTTCTAAAAGTATCATAGATATTTAAGGACATAATTTGCCAGTGATTTTTATATATAATAAGTAATAGAATCATTGACCAAGGAAGCAAATGTAATTCTTTGGGGAATATAGTCTGATTTAAAAAAAAAAAAAGTATTTATTTAAAAGATTTTATTTATTTGAGATAGAGAGAGAACAAGTGAAGGGAGGGGCAGAGGGAGAAGCAGACTCCCTGTGGAGCAAGGAACCTGACACGGTACTCAGTTCCAGGCGCTTGGGGTCATGACCTGAGCTGAAGGCAGATGCTTAACTGACTGAGCCACCCAGGCATGCTAGCCTGATTTTTATAATAGAATATATTAAATAGACCTGAGAAGGTCTATTTACCACCAAACAAGAAAATAAGAAGAAACCAATGGACATAGTGTTTTTAGATTAAGAGAAAAATTTTAGTGGTATTTTTATCCCAAAGACCACTAAGCTATTAAAATGCATTTAATGAATTCATTAAAACCTTAGAGGGACTACTTTTTTTTTTTTTTAAGATTTTATTTACTTATTTGTCAGAGAGAGAGGGAGAGAGAGTGAGCACAGGCAGACAGAGAGGCAGGCAGAGGCAGAGGGAGAAGCAGGCTCCCTGCCGAGCAAGGAGCCCGATGTGGGACTCGATCCCAGGACGCCGGGATCATGACCTGAGCCGAAGGCAGCTGCTTAACCAACTGAGCCACCCAGGTGTAGAGGGACTACTTTGATATAGAAAAGACCTGTCTTAAGAACCACTATTGGAAAGGGAAATAAATATGTAGTTCTTAAACATGATGTTCTAACAGTGGTTTCAGGAAAATTGATACTGGGAAATTGATACTGGGAATATATGTAATATCTTCTTTCCCCCTTTCAAATAAGTGATTGGAAGTAGCATAATGTACGAATCATCTTCTGTTTCCTCTTTCAAATTCACTTTTACTCTTCTATACCCTTATCTTCTGCCATGGGTGATGACTGATAAGAACTTTGTCAGTCAGATGTCCTGTCTTCTGTCTTCTGGTTGGATTTGGCCAGTGGGAAGAAGGCTGGTTGGAGATTGGAAGATCTAGAAAAAGTGAATCATCTGGCTATTTCCTTCCACCCAAACTACAGTATATTCATATATTTTTTACTCTGTATATGGTTTTCACTTTCCTGGTGTGGTAACTCTCTCTTGCTCTTTTCATCTTGGGGATTGTAATGGTCCTAGGGTACTGCACAATCATTTGTGATTACCTTATACTCTTTCCATACCACTGTAAATAATCCCTTTCTTAAACTCTCCTCAAAATATTCTAAAATGGAGGGGCTGTCTGCTTCCTGCTAAGACCCTGACTAATATACATAGCAAGTCTAGTGAGTATTTGGAAAAGAGGAAAGAACCACCAAGAGAGGAAAGAACCCAGGAGGTCTGGATATTAGTCTTTGCTCTGTTCTTACTTGGGGAGGACTATATTCTCTTTGTGTCTTTTCTCTTTGACAAGTTAGGAATAGTAATATTAACTCACCCCATTTTGAGGTGGTTTTGTGGTTTTATATTCATATACATTCAAAAAATACATATTTATTTACTTAACTGAAACCATTTTGAAAAACAAGTTGCCACACGTAAAAGGTATTATGACCATTACATACGTGACCAGTATGGAATGTCAAGTGAGGGGAATAAATCCTTCCTGGAGAGGTGATATGAGTGGGTAGGAAGGTGACATAAGCCTTAAATGACAAGAGCTGGCACTTGATTAGGAGCCCATGGAAAGTAGTCCCAAGTAAGGGGGAAGGTGTTTTACAGATTGGGGTGGATCACATGGCAGACGGTAATTTCCTAATCTTTCTTTGTGCTTGCTTCTTCCTCATTCCTGGTATTCAGATCCTAACATATAACAGTACATCCAAGGGTTGCAAATTCAGATGTCTCTAATGGGGTCAGGTAGGTAAATTAAAGGAGGCAGTGAATTATATATTTTAGTCTGTTCTTGCTATATATGGGAGTGTTGGTCATCAGTGGACTGTATCTTCTAACTTTTCAAGGGAAGTTAGCAATGCTATTTTTATGGAAAGTCTCCCATTTTATAAATATCAGCAACTGGTTTAAAAAGTTCTAAATACTTCTGGACTCAATAAAACACATCTGTGGGCTAGATATGATGATCTTGAGGCAGGCAGGTTTTGGTCTTTGATATGTGGCCATCTTGGATTTCCTAACAACATTCTCAGATTAGTTTGGAGTTCTTACCCCTTCCAACTTCCATGGCAGGCTGATGTGTCTTCCTGATTGTTCTTAATTTTTTATCTTTGGCACTTAGCATGTCCAATTGTGCAGTAATGCATCTTGGAAAAAACTGGGAAATTGAGCTTAAAAACTGCCAATTCCTTTAGAAGTTGATCTGGTGTTAGTTGATATAAACTTGTTAGTGCAACTTACCAAATCAGGCTTGTTTATGTAGATAAGTCTCTTCTTAACTAGGCAAAATCTTTATTATTTTTTTTCTCTGGGTCATTTGTTGTGGTTTTCTGAGTAGATACATTATTCTTTATCAATTTATAGAGATCAGAATATCATCTGGTGTGGTTCAGTTATTTTGGTGTTTTCTCATGGTGCAAATGAGTAACTAACCCTCTTTTATCAAGCTGGGTGGATAAGCTTCCTAGATGACAGCTGGATGTTATTTACACTTTACAGTACACAACTGAATGGGTGTTTAGAGGTAATTTTTTTCTCCCAGTGTATGTCCCCTAGAACATCATTTCTGGGAGATATAAAGATGTTCTATAAGAAAAGTGTTCTGTGGTGAGTAAGTTGGAGAAATACTACATACCATGTGGCCCTTTAGAAGAGTCACAATGCATATTTGCTTGGAAAAGTATAAGAAGTCCGATAGGAAGGAAACAGTTACCTTTCTTTAATTCAAATATTCATTCATTTAGCTACCAAATATTTATTGAGAGTCTGCTAAGTGGCAGGCACTGTGTTATTCTCCCAGGATATGCTGTCCTCATGGAACTTACATTATGGTGAAAAATGCTATGCTGAAGGACTAAACTAACATAACATATAAATTCCTCACAGTTTGTGAGAAGTGCCAGGAAACAGCTAAACAGGTGCCTGTAATAGAAAATAACCTGGGAATATATTAAATTTGGTTAGGTAGGGCCTCTCTAAGAAGGTGACATTTAAAGTGAGGTGTAAAGGATGAGAAGGAACTGATTGTATGAACTACCAGGGGAAAAGTATTCCTGGCAGAAGGAACAGCAAGGGTGAATGTAGCATTAACAAAACATTGTGCCCTTACTTTGTATTAATGAGCATTTGGCATGGTAATCTCTTATCCATTTTACAGATGGAAACTTGGTTTACCGTGCAATCTGTCCAAGGTCTCAGAGCCTGTCAATTCAATTCATGGTAGAACAGGGATGGAACTCAGGCATACTTGCTCTGTACTGCCTTCCAAGTTACATGAAATTAAAATCTTCTCCCTCCCACAAAAAGGTTTTATTTATTTGCGATAGGGAGGACTTAGCGGGGGCGGGGGGAAAGGGTTAAGGGGAGAGGAGAAGCAGACTCCTTGAGGAGTGGGGAGCCTGATGCAGGGCTCAATCTCAGGACCCTGAGATCATGACCTGAGCTGGCACATGCTTTAAGCAACTAAGCCACCCAGGTGCCCTCCATTTCTTTAAATAGTAGGCCTATTAATAAACTTCAGTACTCTAGAGGTTTTGGAAGACTCTGGTTTGCAAGGAATATGACGGAATCACTGCCCTGGTCATGAAAGGTCAAATAGTAGAAAGGAGAAAAATGCTTTTTTGCAATTTTATCAAATGCGTTTTCAATAATTTATATACTAAATATAGAAACTTGGGGGTCCAACCCTCTGGGCCCCTTCTTGGGCAGAATTCCAAGATGTGGTAAGTGTGCAAGTGACAAATTCTGTGAGGAAGAGTACCCAGTGACAGATAAAAGAAAATGCACCAGCCCAGAGTTTTGAAGGAGTATATAGCATATAGAGGCAAATCTATACCTCTGTAGCGCCAAGGGTTACATAGAAACTTGTGAAGGGCGCACAGCCACTGGACAGTTCTTTTGTTAATAAAACAAAGTTTGGCCGTTACTATGGAATATCTGGAGAAGAAAGAAAGACTAGGCATTTTCCAAATATTATTTCACTAATCAACATTATCTTGTAGAACAGTTTGTTTATAAGGTAGGAGAGCTGATCCATTCTGTAGATACTAATCAACTTGGTGTAATATTGAAGCTTCTGTTTCTAATGTTCATGTCTGGAATTTTGTACCAAAGCCAAATGTTAAAAAGAGTTTGGAGATGCATAAGTGCTTTCTGTTATTGCCACCAAAGAATTCCATCTTTGCTGTGCACTGCCTTCAAAATGTCAGTGTTGTGCTTTGTCATATACTTAGAATATTTAGAGCAGTGCTATCCAGTGGAACTTTCCCTGATAATGGAAATGTTCTGTAATATAGTGTCTCTTGAGCATATGTGGTGGGTGCAACTGAGGAACTGAATTTTTAATTTAAATATAAATAGTCACATGTAGCTAGTGGCTACCATATTGGACAGCACAAGCTTAGGAGTAACTTTAATATTTTTTATAAGATTATTTATTTATTTATTTATTTGACAGAGAGAGAGAGAGAGAGAGAGAGAGAGATCACAAGTAGGCAGAGAGGCAGGCAGGGGAGGGAGGAAGCAGGCTCCCTGCTGAGCAGAGAGCCGTATGCGGGCCTTGATCCCAGGACCCTGGGATCATGACCTGAGCCGAAGGCAGAGGCTTAAACCCACTGAACCATCCAGGCGCCCAACTTTAATATTTTTATGAGGGAGAAACAAGTGGACCAAAAAGCAAAGTGACCTTTGAGACATTCTCAAGCAGCATGTTCTTTTAGGGGTTAGTCCTATATCTTATATCATCTTCATTTTATCTCCAGTTACTTCAGTAGTCTGTCAAAATAGTTACTGAGGGGGCGCCTGGGTGGCTCAGTGGGTTAAAACCTCTGCCTTCGGCTCGGGTCATGGTCTCAAGGTCCTGGGATCGAGCCCCACGTTGGGCTCTCCACTCAGCGGGGAGCCTGCTTCCCTTTCTCTCTCTCTGCCTGCCTCTCTGCCTACTTGTGATCTCTGTCTGTCAAATAAATAAATAAAAATCTTAAAAAAAAGTAGTTACTGAGAAAATCTTCAGAGCTTTGTGTGACTTACTTAAGATGGTGGGGACATATGTTGTTAAGGTTGTGAGGGTGCTGCTGTCCCACTAGGGGCCATGTGGGAATGTGTGTGTGGGCTTTGTTACTGGTCACACAGTAAGTGGTCAGTGCTGTTGGCCTTTAATATGTCTGGAGGCCAGGAATGTTAACTACATTATTATCCTGCTTCAAATACACGTAGCACCTTCACTGAGAAATACTGTTAGATCTTTTTGATGGTAAGAGTTATATTAAATTTAGGAATCCTAGCAACCAAAGTTTTATCTCTTTTGAAAAACAGACAACTGGAACACATTTTCCAAAGCCATAAGGTTTTTTTCTGTTTTGTGGCCTATGGTGTTATGAATCTAGGATTCCTTTTCAGCTCCAACTGATTTGAAGGACATCTGAATATTGATTTTGAAAAATGTTGATGAGGCTAGTTGATGTTAGTTTTGAGCATCTAGATAGATGCAGTGAAACTGGCATCTATCTAGTGAGTATAAAAACCCACGGGGATGATTGGAAAGCTGTTCTGCAAATGAATGGTAGGAAACTGGAGACCTAGTTTTGGTCAGCTGAACCTCACCCAGACAGTATTCACCTCTCTCTGCTTTAAAAGACAAATTAGTCAAACTACTTGTATTATGTAGAGGAATGAGTATGTTTATAGAATATATTTCCAAATTTAAAGGCCACTTTCTTCCTGATAGAAAAAGGTAGAAAAAAAACTCCAATGCTAAGTGCAGGTGAATGGTTTTACTGTTCTTTTCTGTTATGGTCCCTGGAGCACAGATCTGTTTTTCTGGAAAGGAACTTTCACTTGGTAAATGAGCTGGAACCAGAAGATTTTATGTCTGTGTGAGTTACAGAAAAGACTAGTGGTTAGTAAAGGTGATAAAATTGCAGATACCAAGAAATGATGCTTTCAGAAGCAATCCATGTTGAGTTGTTGACAGAGCCCACAAGGCTTTAAGATTGTTCCTGAGCCAAGCTTGGGAGAAGGTACTTCTTGTGTAATTGTCATACTAACTGGAGACCATTTCTGAGACAGTCTAGTGTTATTATGCTTTTTTTGGTAATTATGGGTGATTGATAGTTGCATTAATGTCAATATAGGAGGTATATTAAAAAAGAAAAGATTGACCAATTTTCTTTATTTTTCCCCTTACTGCTATAGTAATGGTCCTTATCTTATTCTAGTAAAAATATAATCTGATGTCTCTATTTTGCCTAAAGATAAATATAATATAAATATATGGAAACCTGAAAAGATGTTATATGAATATACTTTCTTAAATATTGAAGTTTCTATAAGTAATTTTAGTTTGAGATCAAATAAGAATATCTGTTTTGAGGGGAGGAGTTCAAGTTTCTAATACAATATTGTTTTTATATAGTAATTGGTTATGTTTATAAGCTTTGTTAGTTACTTTTAGTTGGTGACATGATATATTTTTAGTGCAATCTATTTCATATGGATCAGGTATAATATACAGTCTCTGCTAGCTCCCTAAAGGTTTCAGTGTCTGTGTGTGTTTGTGTGTGCTTGTACATGTGTGTTATAAGCAGAGTCCCTACTGTGAACCACTGAATGAAAAAATTGTACAAATCAAAAATAATATAAAATATAGTCTTTTTTTCTACAATGCCAAATGCATTGTTTTTACTGGATTAGTTTTTTAGAATGTGATTTTTTTCTGCTACTGTAGTGTACTACAAAGCTTTTTAAAAAATTATTATTTTTTTGTTTCTTAGGAAAGAGTTCTAAATGTGTTGTCTGGAGGTCATAATTGCTACTTATTTGATTCATGTCATGTGGAGGGTGTCTTTGCAGGGTGACTGCAGTCTGTTTAGAGATCTTCCACTTTCATGTCTTCAAATCTGGGGTCAAGAGTCTCTTACAATGGTATGGCCATTATTTATTGTCTACTTTTTAAGGTGAGAATACTAACTTTTATGATACCTCATTTGTAAATTCCATTTGGGTCCTTCCTTTGTTCCTTCCTTCCTTCATTCTGTTTCTTTACATTTATATGGATGAATGTTAAGTAGTGTGGATACTATATTTTTGGCAGAATAACTTGATCCAGATGTAAAATGATTGCCTTTTGAATATATAGCAGTACAATTATTTAATTGAGGAAAAAACTCAATGACCTGAAAATGATTTCCTGGACAGTGATAGAGTTCTAGGGAGTTAGCTAAAGAGTTCTTTGATCTTATTTTTGTATTAAACATCTGGCTCAGAATTTTGCCATTTTATCATGTTGCCCGTGATCTCTGAAGAGAGACAATGAAATATTCAGCTTGTTGAATCTCTTAATTCAGAAATATGTTGTGTATATTGAAAAGAATTGAGCAGTCTATAGGTTTTTTGTTTTTTTTTTTTTAACTCTGGAAAGATAGGCATTCCTTGTCATATCATAATTTAGAGTCCTTGATTGACTCTTTTTTATGCCTTTTAACATAGAGTCCCTCAAGATTTCATGGCAAAGATGGAGAAAATGATTGTGGTAATGTAATACATGAAGGCTTCTATCATAGTGTTCTAGTGTCTTTAACACATACTAAAGAATGCAATAAATTAATATTTATAGCTCTTGTCTTTTTCTTTGAAAACTTTCTTTTGTTGAAAATGTAAAACAAGTATTCCTAGAATAGTATTATATAATTTCCGCAGTTATATTTTTTGTTGATTCACACAAGAATATTTACACTTTAGTACTGAAATGAACTACATGGCTAAGTCCTTAGGCTTAGGCATTGACTCCACGCTTAAAAACTATTTACCTCCCACTTACTTTTCCCCTAATTCTTTGAGTAGATCTAGGGGACTTGTGCAACTAAGTTCTTGTTCTGCTCAGAGAGAAAAATGTGGAAGCTAACATTGAACTATCCCCCAAATGATCTAAGGAGTCTATTCACTGTTAAGAAATCTGTCTCTAAATAGGCGTTTTCTAGTTGATGATTATCTGAAAGTAGACTTTTGATTATGGAAATAAAACTTTTTTCTTTTTATAATTATTATTTTTTTACATTTAGTGTACTTTGTGTCAAATGTTAAGGAATGTTTATGAGCCTTTATAATTATCTTGTGATGTTTTAGAGATAAGTGTGTTAGAGTAACTTAAAAATAGTATCCACCTTAAAAAATACATAAATTACAGTGAATAATTAAAAAGATGACTTATCTTTCATGGGCTATTTTAGTACATTTACGGTACTTTAATCTTTATTTCTATGAATACTTGATTCGAGTATAATTTGGGATATTTTATGTAAGTGGTGTATGGGAACCTAACATGTTTTATCTTTTGATTTCCTGAGATATCTTTGTAACATGGTGTTGTTTAAGTGTTTTGCTACTGTATAATGCCTGGAAGTTCACTGGCCTCTGTATTTTGTTCCTTGTCGTATCATCTATCCTCAGTGTATGCTTTTTTTCCCCCTTAGACACACATTCCTACAATCTTTTACCATCTCAGTGAAATACTAAGATATAAGTTCTTTGAATCTAATTTCACTGAAGTAGAATTTATTTGTTAATACTTTATAATGTTGACAAAGTAACTTAAGAAACTTTCTCCATTTTATTTGATCATTATTTACTTAAGGTTTATTATAAGGACAAATTTTCAATGTTAGAAATTCACATTATGTAAATATAAAATCTGGTATTATTTTAACATTTGTACAGAGCCGGAAAATCTAAGAGCTATCGATCCTAAGTCTAGCTAGCCCTAGTTTCAACTCACTTCACCTTTAGTGATCTCCTGTGATAATGAGTCATAAGTGGTCCCTGCTTTTCCTCTGTTTTTACATTAAAATATTTCTAGTTTTCATGTTTAGATATGTGTATCAGATTTTTATGAAATGCTAAAGGACATTACTGATAAGACCCCATGAGATTTAGTTCCTTCTTTGTTTATCACACTTCCTTCCCAAGTGGTGGTGGACTGTGGAAACAATGACGAACATGCATCACTGTTTTAAGATACAGTATGCTGAATTCCTAGGCGTTAATTTAAAAATAAATTATGCTCATGAAAAGTATGTAGGGCATGTTTCTGCTAAAAAAAAAAAATCTTGAAAAAAAGTCTGAATCAGATTGAGAAGATGGAGTACCATATAAAGAATGACTCAAAGGACAGATATTTATTATACTTTTATCTTTAATTTGGCGTTTTACATATTCAAAAGCTGATGCATTTTGTTTGTTCAACTTAAATAGACTAAAAGTAGAAATGTCTCAGAGATACTTTGTTATTTAAGCAAAAAAGTCAATAAATGTAATTTAATTAATAATAAATAATATCAATTTCTGATATTTCACCATTTAAAAGGTGTTCTCTGACATGAAATATGGGTAATAGTTTGCTGAGAGGTTCACATATTTCATGTATGAGAAAACAGGGTACAGTGTTACCTAAAGCAGGCTGAAAAAATGGATCTTGCTTTAATTCCAGCAATTTTACCATCTCATACCTTTTTCATAGTTGGTTTATCAATGTGCTTTTTTAAAAGGGCATTGTCCTTATATTATTGGAAATAATAAAGCTTTCAAAAGAGAAAATTTGGGGCGCCTGGGTGGCTCAGTGGGTTAAGCCGCTGCCTTCGGCTCAGGTCTTGATCTCAGGGTCCTGAGATCGAGTCCCACATCGGGCTCTCTGCTCAGCAGGGGGCCTGCTTCCCTTCCTCTCTCTCTGCCTACTTCTCTGCCTACTTGTAATCTCTGTCTGTCAAATAAATAAATAAAATCTTTAAAAAAAAAACAAAAGAGAAAATTTGTTACAGTCTATCATTCTCTTACCTCTTTTTCAGTTTCAGGAACACATGCTTTCCTTTCTTAGTTATTCTTGTGTTTCAGGGGTGTAGCCCCCAGTTGGTAGCAGTGTAATATAATCATCTATTCTGAATGGTTTGCACATTTTCTGAGTTTCAGGGAGTTGCTCTTTGTTGAAGTGTGTCCATTAATACTCTCAACAAACATTGCCAAGCACTAGAATTAATGAAATTTTTATTCTTTACTTTTTATAATGCTTTTTAAATTCAGAATTAAAATTTCAATGAAATTTGCATAAATGCCTTTAAATGTTTCTCTACAAATTTAGAAACAGAAATCCAATTCATTCCTACCAGTCCTTTACCATTCTTTTGGCCAGTCATTCTGACCCTGATGATATGTATAGTTCCTGATTGTAGTATCTTGTCTTCATGTACTTTATGACTAATTCTTACCTGGAAGATTTTACAGCTTTTGGCTTTTAGACTTCACATATAAAATAAAGTGCCTTTTTCTGTGTGTGTGGAGTGAATATTTTTCAGAGATAACTCATTCTCCTTTTGTAGCAGTGACAAAACAAAGTAGAAAGTGAACACCATCAGTAATTCTACTGCGAGATATATCCATTCTATGGTTTTTTTTAAAGATTTTTATTTATTTATTTGATAGAGAGAGATCACAAGTAGACAGAGAGGCAGGCAGAGAGAGAGAGAGGGAAGCAGGCTCCCTGCCGAGCAGAGAGCCCGATGCGGGACTCGATCCCAGGACCCTGAGATCATGACCTGAGCTGAAGGCAGAGGCTTAAACCACTGATCCACCCAGGCGCCAAATTCTTTATTTGAAAAGTTTATTGAAAAAATTTCAAATTGTGATAAAATATACATAACATACAATTTACCACTTAACCAGTTTTTATTTAATGATTCTCTATTTTTATTTTTATTTTTCTTAGGTGGGGAGGGGCAGAGGCAGAGGGAGGGGAGAGAATCTTAAGCGGGCTCCACGCCCAGGCAGGCCAGAGCCAGGCACAGGACTGGATCTCAGGGTCCTGAGATCATGACCTGAGCTGAAATGAACAGCTGGATGCTTAACAGACTGAGCCACCTAGGCTCCCCCTGCTCAACTAGTTTTTAAATGTACAGTTCAGGAGTTATGCTGAAGTTATGCTTTAGAACCCTTTCATCTTGCTGAAGCTGTGTACTGCTCCCTGCAGCCTCTTGCAACTACCCTTCTCCTACTCTAGGTACCTCATAAAAGGAGAATCACATGGTATTTGTTGTTCTGTGACTCGCTTATTGTACTTAGTATCATGTCCTCCAGGATCATCTATTGGAGCACTTGTCAAAATTTCCTTCCTTTTTTCCCACTCTGTCCTTTCCCAAAAAACTCCAAAGTGCTCTATTATTCCTACTGCTTTGTACATTATTTTTTCAAACCTCACAGTGTTGCAGATGTCTTTCCAAAGACATCAGTGTTGATAAACAATTATGTATAGGTGTGAGGGGAAAGTGAGGCTTGGAGGTGTATAACTTTCAGTTTATAAGCAGTAGTGTCAGAGACTAATCCAGGTCTGCTTGATTCTGGAGTCAGACTCCAGTGGTTCCTGAAGACCAAGGATGTGATTATTGTGGGGAAATGAAGCAATTTTGAAGACAGATTTCTATGGCGCTAAAGGACCTGATTGTATGCTTTTGTTGCAGGAAGCTCCACAATTTGGATTTTTGGTTTATGGTTGCAGAAGGCACAAATGTCTGTCTCTAGAAACATCTTATAAGAATTATACTGTATTGTATTTTCTCTTGATTCATTCTTATCTGTGTTAAGATTGGATTATTGCTGAGACAGCTGAAATTGTCCTGATCAGAATGGTATTTCCAGTGGCCTTTCGAAAACCTAGAGGTAAAAGAGCAGAGAGGAAATTATCTGCCTCTTATCTGAAGGATAATGAAAAGTAAAAAAAATGTTGAAACTCCCAATGGGATAGGTCAGATATGATTAGTGTAGCTCATTACAAGCATTTTAGGGCTGGAAAAGGCCACAGAAATAATCTAAAACTAATTCTTAATGTCGTAAATGAGGTACTGTTGTGGAAAGGCCAAACAAAGCAGTTAAACTGTCCAGTTAGGATTGACATCTAAGTGTCTTGTTTCTTAAGAATTCTTTTTCAGCTGTTGGAAAACAGTGCTGATTTTCTCATACCAAACTAGCTAGTTATTACTTGTATTTTATACTATGAGCGTACTTCAATTAGCGTTTCTTTGCTTATTGTATAATTGAGATTTGGAAATCTTTATAGTGGTTCCATTTTTACAGAATTTTTGAGGCTAGACTATATGGAAATGTTTTTGTTGCCCTTGAAATAGTTGATTTCTCACAAGTCAATTTAGCATTTACCACTAATTCTAATGTATAGGGAATGATCAGGGTAGTGTGAATTATCAATACTCATGGTGTCATTAGAAGTGAAGGAGGCTGAGGTAAAAAATTTTTCTTGAATTCCCATCCCTGATGGAATCCATTACCTCTGTGAGTCTTGTTAATGGCAGAGACCTAATTGAAGATCCGAACTCTTTCAGAGAAAGGTCAGATCAACTATAGTAAAGATTATAGAAGAAGGGTGGGGAAACTGTAGCTGAGGGCCGCCTGTCTGTATGGATTGCAAGATAACAGTATTTCTTCTTCTTTTTTTTTTAAAGATTTAATTTATTTATTTGACAGACAGAAATCACAAGTGGGCAGAGAGGCAGGCAGAGAGAGAGGAATAAGCAGGCTCCCTGCTGAGCAGAGAGCCCAATGTGGGGTTCATTCCCAGGACCCTGGGATCATGACCTGAGCTGAAGGCAGAGGCTTAACCCACTGAGCCACCCAGGCACCCCAACATAACAGTATTTCTACAAAAAATATTTTTAAATGATTGAAAAGAATTCAAAAGAAGAAAAATACTTCATGATATATGAAAATATATGAAATTTCATGATATATGAAAAATACAATTTCACTGTATAAATAAAGTTTTATTGGAGCATAGCTGTTCTCCGTTTATGTATTGTTTATGGTTACTTTTGGAATAAAGTGGCAGAGTTGAGGAGTTGTGACAGAGACCAGAAGGTCCCACAAAATCTAAAATATTTACTGTTTGGTCCTTAGGAGAAAAAGCATACTGACCCTTGTTATAAAACATCAAGAATGATTTATGTTTTGGAGTACCATGGATAATTCATGACTTTCTTTGCTTTCCAAAAACTTGAGCTGAATGCTACCATATTTCTTGAAGAATTTCTCTACTGGTTTTTTTTTGTTTGTTTGTTTTTGTTTTTTGCCTTCATATTAACCCACAATATTCTATTCATGACTGTCATAACTTTCTTTGCCTATTTCTACCAGTTTCTTGCCAGCTAGTTGAACAGACCTACATCACACAGGAAGGTCTGTGGTTTGCCTAAAGAAACTTTCTACAGAGGGATATGTCTGGGTTGGGTACTTCTCTGTTCTAGAAACATGGATTTTGATTGTGTTCTTTCCACTAGAGCTATGATTCAAATGTTTATACAATGACCTTCATTTTTAAGTGTAAAATGAACAAACATATTTATTGTTAGCTCCATATTGTGGGAGGAAAATCTTAATCTTTCATGTTTTTCTCCGGCATTTTAAAAACTTCAGTTATGTTTCTTATGACAATTTTACATCAATATTAATTGATGTATGTTCTTTTTTATTGGTTAGTCTTTTTTTTTAAAGATTTTATTTATTTATTTGACAGAGAGAAATCACAAGTAGATGGAGAGGCAGGCAGAGAGAGAGAGAGGGAAGCAGGCTTCCCGCTGAGCAGAGAGCCCGATGCGGGACTCAATCCCAGGACCCTGAGATCATGACCTGAGCCAAAGGCAGCGGCTTAACCCACTGAGCCACCCAGGTGCCCCTTTATTGGTTAGTCTCAAACATTTAAACCAATGTCTCTTTTTATAGTGCTCATTCGCTAGAGTCAAATCATTCATGATTAGGTGACTATACCTCTTATAAAAGTTACTTCCTCCCCTCTTCCTAGCTATGGTTACTTGATGTCAGCTCTCTTGGGGCTCACATAAGAAAGGTGGCCCTGCTGTGTTACAGGAAGTCTGAATCTTGCAGCTTCTGAGAGTTTGGTATCATGCCAGCATTGCCACTGTTCTTTTGAAGCATAACCAACAGGTGTCTATCCAGAAAGAGCACTTATCTGAAGGTTTGGAGTTTGGTAAAGTGGGTTTTCAATCAGGTTTCATAGGCCTTTAGTCATAATTCTGCTTTTGTGCTTGCTGATGATTCTTACCTTTTGTCTTGGAGATTGTATAGCACTAGTCTAGGTCATGGTATTGAGTTGAGCAGTGGAGTTCCCTTCTTATTTCAGTGCTGACTTGGTTGGTCTTTGATGGTCCCTCTGTCTTAGCTTACTTAAAAGTTTTGAGATATGGGGGTAGCTCACTCACAGGAGGAGTTAGTTTCACCTATTAGAATCTTTTTCATTCAGAGAATCCTTTTTGCACTGGGGCCTTCTCATTTTATGGGGTAGGCCATGAGGTAGCCTTGGGACTTGAGAAACAAAGCCAGTGAAGAAGGACAGAATATGAAAAGGAAATGCTGAAGCAGATGCAGGCTGGAGTAGGTGGTAAAGAGTCTGGGAGAGCAGCAACATCTTAGGTAAAGTTTGTTCTGATTTAGACTAAGGGGAAGTTGGGATGAGGCATAACATTAAGGCATTTTGACTCAACTCTGAGTTGTTGGTGGGGAGGTTGAGAATAGAGACCAGAGGGAAAACCCCATGTTGTCATTTTGGCAACGTGAAAAAACAGGGTGAGCACTTAGAATCTACCTCTGGGGTTTTAAAATGTGCAATAAAGTGAGTTATTGAATGGCTTGGAAATATGACGTAAATATTATGGTAAGGTTATGGTTTTCAGGTTTAAGAGTGAAGTGGGAGTCATGTTCTTTCTCCTTTTTTGATGGAGGGTGAAGGGCTATGGACTCACATTATCAGGAACTATTCCAGGTGGGAAAGACATGAAAGGGAGAGAGAGGAGAGCCCTAACTGTCTCCATAGAGATCTTGGCCCTCCCTGTCTAGGCCATCTCAATCATGTCTTGGAAGGAGGAGTGGAAGGAGGAGTCTTCTTCAGAAAATTTTTTTTTTAAAATATTTTTAAATTTATTCCTTTGAGAGAGATGGAGAGAGCGAGCAATAGTGCTAGCAGGGAGGAGGGGCAGAGGAAAAGGGAGAAGGAGGCTCTCTGCTGAGCAGAATGCCCACCACAGTGATTGATCCCGGGACCCGAGGACCATGACATAAGCTGAACGCTCAGATGCTTTCTTCCCGGCACTCAGTGCCTGCTGTCTTAAGAGGGGTGACCTTTACCATTAACCAGTAGGCAGGGCCTCCCAACAGTTATTTCTGTGTGTTTTGTGGTTTTTGCATTGTCTCCAAATTCTAGGCTGAGTTACTGGGGGCCTGTCTAGAGAGAAACAGTGTACCTGTAAACAGTTGTTGGCTCCCTTGGAGCATCAGCCATTCAGCGTAAATGCACTGGGTTTGAATAATATACTGGCTCCCTGGTTTCCCACCCTCGAGGTGGGACTCTTCCCAGAGCTCCAGCAGGGTGGGAGAGAGGATGGTGAGGATCAGAGGATGAGGACCAGTTACCTGCTGGGAGTTACTTGAGTTTTTTTGTCCAGCTGTTATTGGTTTACAGTAGAATTCTAGATCTTTGGTGTTGAATTAGATTTTAAGGATCTTCTAGTTCAGCCTCCTCATTTACCAGTGAGGGGACTGGACATCTACAGAGGTTCCAGGACTTAGAGAGGAAATGAGTGGCAGTGTTGAGGCTAGGCCTTAGGTCTATTCATTCAGTAACTGTGCTTCTTCCAGCTTCTTCCAGCAGGGAGCATAAATGGTTAAATTATAGGAGGAATCGGAAATTGGGGTTCCTGGTTGCTGCTGAGTCAATAAGTTGCAGTTAGTTCAGTGATCCCTCCCTGGGCCACAAGCTAGAACAGGTGACCTGAGAAGACTCCGATGACTTGTTGCTGCTTGTTGGAGAGGACTATGATGTAATTGTTGCCAGGGATGGTGTGTGTGTGTGGTGGAGGGAATGCATCTAGACATACCAGCGAGTCTCCTTTGCTCAGAGTGAAATGGGGATAGAGAAGTTTCTTGGGGAGGAAGGTAAGGGTAAAGGCCATCTTCCTGAGTGGCCTGTGAAGTTATCAGAGGAACTTGCTCAGACCCAGGCCAGGAAAGTGGTCTATACTGTGACATTTGGAGAACTGAAAAGTAGAGAGGGACGGCCTTGGTGGTTGCTGGGAGTGCCAGGAGTAGTTCTGGCCCTTTTATGGTTATAGCTTTCTGCACTTGAGTGCTTATTTCTGCTTAACTGGGTAGTTCAGCTCTCATTTTAAGCTGTCACAGTGACTTTGAGCATTACCTCTTTTTATTCTGGTTCTGCTTAATTTTTCTATATGTTAAAATTGAACATAGATATAAAAGAATTTTTGTAAACTATGAACTAAAATATTTGGGAAATTGCAGGATTTGTTTTATTGGAAAGAATGATCTTAGTTTTTGGAAATGTTTTTTCTTGTTTCGCTTCCATTTGTTGATCACCTGCTCTGTAGAGGCAGAGTTAGTTAGAACTCTGAGTTGGGCTGCTTCAGTGTAGCTCTGGCTCTGCTCTGTTCAGTGTGTGACCCTAGTTAAGTGATTGATTTACCCTCCATGCCTCAGTTTCCTCATTTCTAAAATGAGGACAGTACCTCACGAGGATGTTGTGTGGGTTAAATAACACATGATGTAAGACAATGCCTGGTACACATTAAGTACTACTTACACATTAGCTCTGTATGTACATAAATAAAGGCATTGACGCAGGCCCTTTGTCAGCTTATGAGCCAACAGAAGGTCTGGGGGATTTAAAAACTGCCTAAGATAATTCAGCTAGTAAGTGGCTAAGGTGTGATTTGAACCTTCTATGTCAAACTCAAAGCCTGGCTTTAATGACTCTGCTGGCTTTTTGAGGTGTGGCAAATCACTTAACTGTAGATCGTAGGTTTTTAAATTTTATTTTTATTTTTTTATTGGCGTATAGTTGACATATAATGTTATATTCGTTTCAGGTGTCCAACATAGTGATTCACCTTCTCTATATGTTTTGCTATGTGCCCCACAAGTGTAGCTACCATCTGTCACCATACAATGCTATTATAATGTCATTGACTGTATTCCTTATGCTATGCCTTTTATTCCTGTGACTTATTCATTCTATAACTGGATACCTGTATCTCCCAACCCCTTCCCCTATTTTGTCCATCTCCTTCCACCTTGCCCCTGCAACCCTCCGTTTATTCTCTGTATTTACAGGTCTGATTCAGCTTTTTGTTTTCCTTATTTATTCATTTGTCTTGTGTTTTATATTCCACATACAAGTGAAATCATATGGTATTTGTCTTGACTTATTTTACTTCTTACCATAATACCCTCTAGATCTATCCATGTTGTCATAAGTGGCACAATCTTATCTTTTTTAAGGCTGCGTAATATTCGTGTGTGTGTGTGTGTGTGTGTGTGTGTGTGTTTGTATAACATGCATACCACATCTTCCTTATCCATTCTTAGGTTGCTTCCATATCTTGGCTATTGTAAATAAGGCTGCCATGAACAAGGGGTGCATATATCTTTTCCAGTTTGTGTTTTTGTTTTCTTTTGGTAAATACCCAGTAGTTATAATTATTGGATCATATGGTATTTCTATTTTTAATTTTTTGAGAAACCTCCATATTATTTTCCACAGTGGCTGTACTAATTTACATTCCCACCAGCAGTGCATGAGGGTTCCTTTTTCTCTACATTCTTAGCACTTGTTATTTTGTGTCTATTTGAGTTTAGCTTATGGATTATGGGTTTTATAGCTGTTTGCCCATCTGTCTGTCTGTCTTGTACCTTCTAATTTAGATTTTTTTATTATGTTCTCATTTTGTCAATAAAATGTATTTCCTTAAAACATCTGTAATTTCAACAGGAATTATAAAGTACAATAATAAAACAGTTGCTCTTAAAAAATGCTACTCAAAGAATTAGATAAGAACTTAAAAAAACCATGCTGAAAGTGCTAAATTGTGAAAGGCACAAAATGTCATTTCATGTGACATTTGACAATGGCTATGACTTGTAGGTTTTGTGGAAATCAAGACACTAATTATTAGGCATTTTGAGTTGACCATTTTAAAACAATTATGGCATTACTGTTTTAACCATATGCACATCTTAATTACTAGGAAAAAACCATATCAACTTTTATAGCTCATGGAAAGCTTTCTAATCTCTACTCTAGATTAAGGTAAAGAGAATTAAGGCCTGAGAAGTGACAGTGCTGCTTAGCCGCAGTGGCAGTTGAGGTTGATGAGAATTAACAGCTTTTGACTGTTAGCAGAATGGTGGTGTAATGGGATCTGCTTATGGTAATGAAGCATTGACTTGATGGCTGCGTGAAATGATGCTTTCTCATTTATTTTATACAATTATTGGGGAGATCTGTTCGATGATGATAGTAAGCCCAGAATTTTTAGATTTCTGTAGGATATATACTTTCAATGTTGAGTTGAAAATTAGAAGCCATATTTTATAGTATTATCAATTTGTAATTACCTTATGGAGAAAGTAATTCCAAGTAGCAAAATAAAAACAAAACAAAACCGCTCTAATCATCCAGTACCTTATCTTTCTTAAGTAGCTGCAATTTGGGGGGAGTATTTAATATATCTCTAAATTGGAAATTGTCCAACCATTTGTTACTCAAAAAAAATCCAATAAAGTTTTGGAGTTAATTTATATCTTGTCTCTGGGCAAGATAAAGAATTGTCTCAAGATGATGTAGGCACTGTTAAAGTTTATTTAAAGTTTCAGCCAGGGAGATGCTCAAGATCAAAACAATTGGCAATGAAGGAAAAGATGCTTCAGGGTATATGGCAATGTGACATTAAAGATTACGTCAGATAAAGTCTGCCTCAGGAATGACCATATGTCTTTTCCATCTGACGTCTGTTTCCGGACTCAGACAAATGAGTCAAAGGTTTTAGATCCACTTTGAAGAATTGTTCTTTCATCACTTTTATTAGGTTTGTTTACAAATTAATCAAATGTGTTTGAAATGGTTCAAATGTGCATACATTCAAATGAATGGACACAATGGCAAAATTATATTCTTAAAAATTTGGACAATTACTTCTTTCAGGTTGTATGGGTTTGTGCCATTGAGTACTAGGATGAAGTATAGATATCTGTGCTTTTCACTTAGAGAAAGAAGAGAAATCCGCCCACCCCTAGTTTTAAGCTAATACAGGAACAGAATGGGAGGAAATAACGGTTCTTTTCTAAGAGAGACTTTTCCAAGATGACTTTAAAAGAACAGGCGAAGGAGAGCAGAGCCGCGTCTGTTGTGGCTTGAGTTCGAGATAAGCAGAAGTGTGTGTGTGCTTAACGTCACAATGCAGGAGGCTTTCCCCAGAGCAGTTTGCCTGTCCAGGGAGCTGTTTCATTTTGTGTCTGATACAGCTGTACTTTGGAAAATAGCTGGTTCCCTGCCTATTGCTTCATTATGGATTATACAGGTAAAATTAAATGTAAAATATTGTTCTGCCATGTAAACTTATTTATTTATTTATTTTTTTAAAAGATTTTATTTATTTATTTGTCAGAGAGAGAGGGTGAGAGAGCGAGCACAGGCAGACAGAGAGGCAGGCAGAGGCAGAGGGAGAAGCAGGCTCCCTGCCAAGCAAGGAGCCCGATGTGGGACTCGATCCCAGGACGCTGGGATCATGACCTGAGCCGAAGGCAGCTGCTTAACCAACTGAGCCACCCAGGCGTCCCCCATGTAAACTTATTTAAAAGAAAATCTTTTGCATTTAAATTTTAAAATTATGTTGATTGTGTTTGTGTTTTTAAAAATATCATGTATTTGTTGTATACATGAATCATGTATCATGAATTTGTTGTATACAAATTTTGATTAGGATAAGCACTTAAGGGAATTTGTCAGATATACCCTTGTTTTTTCTATTTAAGTTTGGGTCATACTCAAACAGACTTAAAATGCCATCCGTAATTAATTCTCATGCCTCCCCTCTGGGCCAGAAGGTTTAGAAAACAAATATCTGAGTTCAGGTTATGCCACACAGAGAATAAAATATACTCACCATCTACAGAGAGCTTCTGGTTTCTGTAAAGTATTTTTAGCATTGTGATAGTTGCTTTGTGCATGTGTGTGGCTAAGTCTTTTAGATAGAATTGCTATAATGTGGTATTTGGAGAATTACAGTTTTTACCCCCAATTTTTTGAATAGCGATATGTCTAGAAATTTTGGATGGAGAACTAACCTCTTTCTTTTTTAAACTGCATAATCTTATTTCCAAATCCTAGTTTCTGAATGGTAAATTAGTACAGGTTTGGAAATAAAGTTAAGGTTAGACCAACCATGGGTGCTGGTTGCTTGGTGAGTAAGTGGGGGATTCCATGGGATCAGGTGGGCTGTGAGTGGGGTTAGGAGGTGAGGTGATGATACGAAGGAAAAGGCATGAGTCTTTGCCAAAATATGTGAGCAAATTCAACAATTAGTTACCTTAATTCAGAGTTGTATTACCTTAAATTTGAACTTTTAGGTAATGGTGACACTGTTTTTTGACAGATTCCTTTTAAAACTAAAGAACATAGGCTTTTGGAAGATTTTCAACCAGGGCAGAGACCCACCTTTCATACCCAGTATAATGACAAAATCCCAGTGTGCATTTAGAATAAGCTGGACTTACATTCTCTATAAAGGATCCCTTTTGATGTGTGTGTAGATCTTTGACAATATGGTACCAAATTGTAAAATTTTATGAAATTGATAATTAAAAAAACTTTTTGTTAACATGTAATGTATTATTTGCTTCAGGGGTACAGGTCTGAAATTGATAATTTAAAATGTCACTTTTAGGAGCTTATTATGTAAAGGACTTTTGTAAATATTTTTTGAAGATAAAACATTTTAAAATAGTTACCTCAAATCTTTTTTTCTATAAATCCATATTTTCCTATTTTACAGCTTCTTTAAAATAAATATAAGTGTGTGTATGTGTGTGTGTTTGTGTGTATATATTTTGGATTTTTTTTTCATAAGATTAATGTACCAGAATATTTGTTTCACAGCTCTGAAATAAAATAGACTTACCTTTTAGAAGGTGCACTATATGTGTGCTACTCAGTAGAAGCAGAAAGGGACATATTTTATAGCCTATGCAAAGAACTAAAATTTCCAAAATCTTACAGGGAGCTTTACTATGAATATGTTTTCAGTTAGAAATTTGTACCTATTTTCCAAAGATCAAAATCATTGATTCTTTCATTTTTCTATAGTTTATATATTGCCACTAAATCCATTCTATGTTGTTTTCAGGTAATACTTTATAAACATATAGGTGGTATTCCAAAAGACACACAACTTTAACATGCTAAGTAGACATCAAGAGGAGTACTAAGGGAACTTTAGTGTGAACAAAAGCTCCAGGGAAATTCCAGATATGACACTTCCAAATTATTGTGTGTATCTTAGAGAGAATATGTGGTTTAAGTTCTTACAATATTAATAGATAAATTAGTTAAGTCTGATGTGGTAGGAAGCTATTTTGGATGTTGTCTTCTATGGTTATTTAAATAAACATTTACATAATTGCACATATAGGTATATTTGCTCTAGTAAACTGCAAAGAGAAGAATGCATATGTTTTCAGTTCATGGGAGAGTGACTTCTTTTGTATTTGAAAAGAGAATTTTATTGTCAGCACAGTTCATGAAGCATAACCACTTTGTTCTTAACGATGTCTTCATAGCACTGAAAGGGTTATCATGCAGTAGAAAACAATTCTTGATGATTCAAGAGTAGATTTATTTATTTTTTTTTCTTTATATATATATTTTTTAATTTGACAGAGAGAGAGAGAATGAGAGAGGGAATGGGAGGGGCAGAGGGAGAAGCAGACTCCCTGCTGAGCAGGGAGACCAGTGTGGGCCTCGATCCCAGGACCCTTGAGCTGAAAGCAGATGCTTAACTGACTGAGCTACCATGGCCCCTGTTTATTTTTCTTGGAATGCTCTTTCTCCCACAGGGTTCCATGTCATCCATGTGGTTTCCTTTCAGTTTTTTCAGGTCTCTGTTGAAATGTCATCTTTTAAGGGTACATTATCTGACAGTTTTACCTGAATAACTCTCCCATTCAGACACTCCTCAGCCTTGAGTTCCTTTTATCTTTCTTTATAATGCATGCCACCGCCTGACATATTACATATTTGTCTGTCTTACGCACTAGACTATAAGCGCCATAGAGGAGGCCAGGAAATAGTTGTTGAGTGACTTATGAATGGGGTTTCCTCTAAAAATGACTATTGACTTGGGTTTAAGGTTTTTACGACTATCTTTATCAACAGAGTTCTGATCTAACAATGAAGATTTTGGCCACTAAATTATTTTGAATATTTATCTTTCCTTTCATTGCTCATTTTATCCCAAAATTAGCAGTAATCACTTTACTAATGGAAAGTAAGGTTGCAAGCAGGCATAATTAGACAGAACTGGTAATTCAAAATCACTTTGGTTTTGGAATGTATTATGTTATTATTTTTTTTTTTGGAGGGGCATGGAAGATATCAGATCAGTTTTGTTTCGTTTTATTTTCCTTAGACAACACATGAAAATTTGTCTTTATTCTCTGAGCTCATGCCAGGTGCCTAGAGTAGAGAATTAGAGCAAAATAAGGTTTTGTAATCTATTTAGTCAAAGATGGGCCTTCCTTGATATAGATTCCAACCTTCTAAAGTGTTTAGAAATACCTCAGGCCTCCAGAGGTTGTAGAAATCTTAGTAGGAGTCAGAGGTTGTCATTTGTGTTCAGTTTTGCTGGCAAGTGAGATACCTAATGTTTTTTAACATACTGACCTTGTTACAGTTCTCTAAAAAGTTGACTTCTTGAAAAATATTGCAGCCTTTAGCTTACTCTCAGGGATCAGCACCAAAAAGTAAGTATAGGCACTCAGAAAAGTGCATCTATATATGCATATATACACCTTCATGTATGAACTCAAGGAAGGAGCTACATCAGTGATTCGGCAAAGCATTTGTTGCATATAGATTATGGCCTCTGGTGAATTATCTCTTATCCAGGATCATTTTCTCATTCTGCTTTTCCTCTGGGGTCTCTATTGGCCACATCCATCTACCATTTGTATGCTCTTTGTGTACATCTAGTATGCTATTTAAAATAGACCTTATATAAGATAATATTCTGGTTTCAACCCTTTTGAATGGTATTGCCCTTTTGTACTTCCTACAGTTATATCTTAACAGCATTACTGATATTCTCCTCTGGTTGTTAGCATGACTAATAATTTGGGAGGGATACATTTTTCTTGATTCCTGAATTTTAATTCCTTAATTCCTGAATGGCATAGTCCTCTGTCATTTTTAGCTTTCTCTGGTGACCCTTTCTCTTTTGATAATACTTTTCTCCATGGAGCACTGGGTTTGGTGCATAAACAATGAATTCTGGGACACTGAAAAGAAATTTTAAAAAAAAGTAAAAATTAAAAAAAAAAGAATATTTTTCCACATTTTCAGTTGATTTCTATTTTCCTTGTTTTAATGGAATACTTAAAATTAGTTTTCAAGAATAATTATGGAAGAGTGTTTGAGAGCACATACTTTGGAACCAGATGACCTAGGTTTGAATCCCAGCTTATCATTTAGTACTTCAATCAGCTTGGCGAATTATTTCACTATCTATCAAATATGGGTACTAAATGTATCTACATCTTAGGGTTGTTATAAAGAGTCAATAAGTTAATACATGAAAAATTCCAGAATTCTACCTGACACATCATGAAAATTCAGTAAATACTAGTTATTGTTATTCTTTCATACAACAAAATGTTTGTTCTTTTCTGATGTAGCATCATTACACTTTCTTCATAATGATTTAGCATTTTTAGTAAGCAAAGGTCAAATTACCTTGAATAAGTTATGCTATATTCATACAATGGAATATTACGCAACCATTAAAAGGATGAGATGGATCTGCAAATACTGACCGGAAATGCTATTAATATTTTTGATGGTAATTTGCAGTTCCACATTCATATCAGAATTTAACATTTAAAAACTATATTATATAAAAACATGTCTTTGTAAATGTAAGAAAGTATTGGGTGTATACCTTAGATGGAGAGGAAGCTTGGGCTCTTGAATTTCTATTTTATATATGATTTTAAAAGTATGGGATTGTGGGAATACACACACACACAGACACACACACACACACTCTTTTTGTGTATTTCAGTGTTTTGAAAACATTAAAGTTTATTTTTTTGCTTGTGTTGGATAGATACTCCAGTGAAAGTCTACATACTCCTAACTTTAAAAAAAACCAGATTTCTAAGAGCAAAGGCAGTGTAGGAGAGTTTTATTTATCAAGTGAGTCAAAAGACAAAATAACAATACCTTCAATTATTTCTTTGCAGGAGTAGATTGAAAAGAAATATGTGGGTCTTGTGTGCCCAGTGACACACAGGTATACATAGGTGTGTGCACACAGCCTTAAAATGACTGAGTTACTCTGGAAAAGGACAGGAATTCTCATAAGGCAAAATAAAGAAAAACAAGGCCAAAGGAATGGGATAAGAGAAACATATGTTAATATAGTCATAGAGCTGTGGTGTTCACATTGGAATAATAGTTGCAACATAACTAATAATGTAATTGCTAACATTTGAGAGTTCACTGTGTGCCAAGCAGTGTTCTAAGCACTTTGTTATTTTTCTGTTGGTATATGGGTATATTTGTGGGTATATTTTTGTGCCCAGAATGTGTGTGCAAAAGTATACGTATTTTCACGTAATTGCGATTGAGTGTACAGCCCTTTACAGTTTAGCATAAACGTAGAAAAAAAAAACCCAATGAGTTCTGTAGTTATTTTTAAAGGTAGTTTACTTTTCTCTTTTCTGATATTCTTAATTCCCTTGAAAAGTTTTACTTGCTGCATAAAACCAAGAACCCCGATCTGCATGATATCTTTGTGGTTAGTTGCTGTAAAGCCAATATTTAAATTTCTTTGAGGTCTTTTTTGGTGCCAGGCATTACAGGATGAAGATCTCGTCAGGAGGGTGAATATATATGTGGTTCTGGGTCTTGTGCATTTTGTGACAAAGGAATTCCCCTTTGAATCGCCTGCTCCCCTGAAGCCCCTGGAGCCTCTGGCTCAAGCCGCCCGTCGGTCTGTGCAGTGTCTCTGACGTCATCGGTGTATGCATAAGCCCTGCTATTGTCTTACTGCTACAGCAGGGCTGGGGATTGCAGTGTCCGCTGTTGCTGCTGATACCTAGTCCTGCCTCCTGCATCCCAGAAGAGCCACGTTGGCTTGCCTTTCCCTATCGGATTTTCAGAAGCAGCTCTTCGGTTTTTGTGCTGTTGGAGACCTTGCTTTTCAGTCACACGGGAGAACACTGGAGCTTGTAAGAGGAGAATCTGGCAGCTGGACACAGCTTGGACTGCATTGTGTGTCTTCATGACCCCTGCTGTGTAGCGGCTCATCTTTTCACTCTCACACGTACACTCTCCTCGATTTTATTTCCTTCCCTTTTTTTTCTTTCTTTCTTCTAATTTTTTTTTTTTTTTTAAAGCAGCCTCTGGAGCCAGCCATGTTTGGCACTGAATCTTCATGTAAGTAAATGGATCCCACTTCTTTGCTGTTTAGAAATCTGTTTGCTGTCAAGGTTTCATTGGCTTGGACTTCATATCACTTTGCCTTAGGTCATTAACAGCCTTTGTGTTTTGGCTCTAATTACAAAGGAATTGATCCCAGGGAAGGCACTCCTCCCTATCTGGGTTATTCATCCTTAAGGCCAGGGATGTCAGTGTGGTCAAAACCAGGCCTTCGAGAGGGAGGAGGGAGGAGGAAGACAGGAATCCAGGCAGTCTCCCCAGAACGTGTTAATTGATGGGATCAAGTCTGTCACTGATCTATTGTGGGTTCTGTAATGTTCCTTAAGCCTAAAGTAGAAACTGGTAGGATCTGAGATGATAGTGTTTATTAGAAAGGGAAAAAGGGTTTACAGTTTTTATCTAATAGGAAAAAAAAGGTGTCATTATACCCTCTTCCTCCATATTTTTACAAAAGCATAGGAGTAGACATTATATGCAGATTTAAAGAAAAAGAAATAAGCTTTATTGTAGAGTTTTTTTTTTTAACAGAATGGTTTCAATATTGATATGCTGGCTAGCGTCACAATCCAACAGCATCATATCTCTCATAAAACTTATACAATGGAATTGCTTTGGTGCAGAGCAGGCCCTGCACAATGGCTGGGCTGGACAGCACTTGTAGACAGCTACAATTGGTATTTAAAAAATGATGACTAGCCTGACTAATTTGAGTATTATTTAATGTTGGATGTAGAATAATATAACTTATCCAAGCAGTCTGACAGGCTTTGCAGAATATTTTGTCATTATCCATAAGCAAAGATGACAGTTAAGTATTTCTGAAGAGACTCAACCTGCTGGCCTAGAACATTAAAAATTGGCATGATACCATCTTTGTGGGGAGAAGGGAGTTAGGGCAGGAATTCAGGAAATGCATTTCATAAGAATTTATAATCCGACCTTTTCTTTCTGATCTCAGGTGATTGGTGTACCAATTAGTGTGCAGCTGATGATTATTCTAAAATAGTTGTATTTCAAGAGAGCTTATAATCCTCAGTTTTTTTTGTTTCTTGGTTGGTTTTTTTAAAGGATTGAATATTTTTGTTGTTTCAGATGGAAGCTTCTCATTGCTGAAATTAACCACCCTGACTAATGAAGGTCAAGATAGAATAACAATGAGACATAATGTTCCATTCAGCATATGATAATATTAAACAATATTTTTTGAATTCACTTAATGGTACATCCGGAATTATTGTCACTCAAGAAGTAGGAACAGATTATTAAGTGGCAAAGACTCTACAGTTTCATTTTAGTCATGGAATTTTGATGTAGGAGCATAGGTGTGGATAGATACTTATTTACTGAAGGAAAATTAGTCTTATTACTTTGTTTAGCTGAAAATAGAAGTTGAAACTCAGTGTGGGAGTCTTTGGGCTCTTGGATTAGGGACTCTAACAGTATCTGGCCAGGTTTACTAAGCAGATATAGCCTTTCTTGATTATTAAACCTGATCTTTTAATAATGTCACCCATGTGCTGTTTGAAACTGCTGGTTGCTTTTGGTCTCCGTGGCTACCAGCTTACTGAACAGACAGAATACCATTCAGAAGACAGAACACCCATCATGCAGATTTTTGCATTTTTTTAAACCTAATTGAGTATTAAGTGTTGCTTCTTGCTTATCACTAGAAGACCATAGCTAGGGTTGTATTGTCAGTGATAATCATTAAGTGTTGAGAAGGGACTGCCTTCTTTTGATAAGGAGGTGCCTTAAATCTATACTCAGAGTTTAGACAAGTGTATTTTCTTTCTGTTTGGAGGCATAGCTTTCTAGGCCTTTAATTTCTGCCTTTTGGCAGCTTCATAGGCTGAAACTGTCTATATTTAGAATATTCAGAAAAATAAGTCACATTTTAAGTTCTAATTAGTTCAGAAGGAATCTTCAAAACCAACTAAGAATTCTCACTAAATTTTATAATAAACAGTTGTTTATTTACCCTGTGTACAATGTTGTGCTAGATCCTGGAAAGGTCATTTTTTTCTAACATGTTCTGATTTCATTATTCTTATTCTCGATTTCTGGTTGTAGTACTTTGCTTGTATTGGATGTTTTAAATTGAAGTATGGTTTATATAGGACAAAGTGTGTTAGTCAAAGTATGCAGCTTGGTAAATTTTTGCCTATGGTTTAAAGTCATGGAACCACGCCCCAGATTAAGATACAGAATATTTATATTACTCTAGAAATTTCCTTTGTGATGACCTTTTCCAGTAAAAAGGAAATCACTATTCTGACTTCTTCTGCTTGTAGAGTCACATGTAAATGGCCCTTGTAAATTTTCTTTCTCTTGCTCTGCCTATAGGAGAAGGAAATGTCAATGTCCTCATTTTTCAAGTATTTGAGTAAGTTGATTTTATGTTTCAGACCTTTGTAGTCAGGAATTTTTAGTAACTGGTGTCACGTTATAACATGTTCTATGTCACTAAAATAGTATTACTCCATTTAAATATCAAAAGACCCTCCCCTCCAGCACACACATACAAAAGCCTTAAAAACATAAAAAAATTTACCTGCAAGAGTAGACACTGTTCTTCAAAGTTAAAGACTTACATGGCTATAGTATCAGAATTAATAAATGCTCTTACATTGTTTTAGTGAATATCTTTAACAGTGCCAGTATCAGTTTTTCTGACTTAGTAGATCTGAATCTCTTTGGTTATATAGATTGGCTACTGTCTATTTTGGGCCCACTTGGAATGCAAATATTCGATACTATATGTGGATGAATCCTTACAAAGCAGGAAGTCTAGCTTCTGTAGCTCTGTTGCCATCTTGAAGCATTTCACTGAGCTTTTCCTTTACTGAAATTTCCCATGTCTAAAAATGGGAGTAGTATGTCTGTCTGCTCTTTATCTGCTTTGAGGAAATGCAATTTTAGTTTCTGTGGTCAGAATAATTTAGGTTTAAGAAAAAAGTACTATCAGTAAAGTTTTTCTTAAAGAAAGTAGTCATTAAATGCATATTTTTAGTACTTAATTTTACTTAATGATATTTAAAAATCAATATATTGAGTTCTAAAAAAATTTGAAAATTTTATTTTTCTCTTTAAATTTTATAAAGGGACAGAAAAATTTCATCTTTTCTTTTGGTGGAATAAAGAAAACCAGTTTTGTACTGCTTTCATTTGGTTACATCCTCCTTGATAAAGCCATTTATTCTCCAAAGTATAAACACTTCAAATACAATGAACATTTATTCAATTAGCATTTATCTCACTTAGTCCTCCTTCTGTCTCCCTCCCATGTTTAACATTTTCAGGCCTCAAGGGTACCATTTAAGGTATGCTGTGGTGGGAATTGTGCCCTGGTTTAACACATTAATATGGCTTCCAGAGACCTTGTCTTATTAGTCTAGTGAAGAGAGCAACATGTTACCTTTTGAGAAACAGCATGCCTATGGGCAAATAGTTTTTTTTTTTCATTTAATCCCTCCTTCCAAAATTTTGTTATAGTTGTAATAAATTCAACAGAACATCTAGTATGTCTATGAAGGGGAAAAAGAAATAACTAACGTGCCAATAAAGCGTTAGGATTTAGTGAGCTTAGTAGTGATGGGGAAATGTTGGATATGTGTGTTGAGATGTCAGTTCTCTTGAGCTCTGGTGTGGCTGGCCCTGTTGTTGTCTGGATGCCCACATCACCTCGAGTAGGTAGCTAGATGCTGGAAAGGATTTGGGATACATGTGATACCCCATGTGGTTTATCTTTGATGGACACCAGAAGAACAGCTGTTGCCCTTTGTTTTCATCACTAAGTTGGAACTGACAGCTTCTCAGTTTTAATAGTGAGTGTATTTCTAAGAATAATGTAATTATCTCAAATTTGGAGCCATTGTGTGGAAGACAGTCAAAAGAATATACTCTAGAAATATTAGGTCACCAAGAAACTATATAATTAAACAGGCATCTCTTTGATAGAGCAACAAATGAGTCACACTCCTTTCTTTACATGCATTTCAGGGCCATTCTTGACAACCAGTCATATGTGAGGTTAAACTTGGATCTATTGTTTTGGTGTAATTTCTGTGAATCAGTTGAGATGTTAATAGTTACCATGTTCATTCAAAAATGCCTATTCACAACTGGACCATTTTCCCATATAAGTCCTACTTCTTATTAAATAATTGTGTCAGAGTGCTGTTTTTACTGTTAGTATGTTTGGCATTCTTGTACTATATTATTTTGTTTTCCCCTTTATTAGCTTTTGTCATATGGAACAAGATAATTTAGGAATATAGCCATTTCCCTTTCCTACAGCTTTAACTGGCTATTAGTACTTAGCTGCATTGGATTTTAGATTCTTTCCTCTTACTTAAAACAAAAGTATAAATACTTGTGTATACACATAAATACTTACCTCTAAGTCAGCATTCAAGCAGTGGGTGTAAAAGAAAAATATTATGCTACATAACTTCGGATAAGTAGAATACCACAGACTGCTAATGTCACAAATATGGGGGAAATAATTACAGATAACAGAGATTTATGTTGGGACATGGCCGTATAGGAGCCTGGGAAAGTTAAATAAAGCTAATATAACTTTTGACTTGTTTTGCTGTACCATCTTTTCTTTCCTTTCGACAAAATATTTCTGATGTGAAATTTCCTTTTGGGTTTCTTGCATGTTAATGTTTGACATTGTAATTTTTAGTATCAAGAAAATATTTTAAGCTAAATAAGATAGAAAAATATTTTTCTTCTGGATATTTATATACTTACTCTGTTAGTACAGAAATGGAATAAAAATACCCACTGGTTATTTTTAAATTCTCTGATTACTTATTTTCACTTAAGTATTGGTTTCCCTAATTGTTAGTCTATCGTTTTTTCAGCAGAAATTACACATGAGTTTTCAGTGATCTCTTGTTTTCATTATCACAATGGATCAGATTCATATCCTGTATAAACCATGGGGAGTCTATGGGGAAAAATGACCATATATGGAAACTTTCCCCATAGACTCCCCATGGAGTTACACAGGATGTGAATAGGATTCATTGTTGTTATGGATTCTGAGTTGGAAAAGTCACTGCTAATGTGTATTTTTAACAATAATAATAGTCATTGCATTAAATTATGTCAAGTAGCTTTAAATTATCAATATAAGACTATATGTGAATTGCTATTTTAAAAAATTGTTTTTCAGAGGGTATAGCTATCTCACTATATTTTTTCCTAACAAATAGAAAGCATTTATTAACATGTTTATTAATATGTTAATTAGGAAATACACAAATTTTTTTTTTTTTAAAGTCACAGAGAAGTCATCCTAAATTTTATTGGCACTGAAATAGAACATGGGTTGAGCATAAATCCTTCCAAAAACAATTTTTTAAAAACTCCCAAAAAACACACACAAAAAAACTGAATACAAAATCTAACCTTTCTCCCCAGGCTCCCTGTGGGTGCATTATTGCCCTTAAGAGGCAGCTAGAGTACCCCACAATTCCAGGTTTGAATTTAGCCAGTATAGGGAAATACACAAATTTTGATTTATTTACAGGTTCTCTGATGTCATAACTGCTGTGCTAGAATAGTGAATTATAAAATTTTCTGTATGGAGATTTTGCTTGTATTAATAATGGATTTGTGTAATTGTGAACTAAAAGATGAAAATACAATTTAATACATGTTGTAGAAATGGCAGCAACCATGTGCCAGGTTCAGTGACTAACTGTAGATACTCTGGTGCTTGATTGCCTGGATTCAGATCTTGGCTCTACTACATTTTACCAGGGTTGGCCACTTACCATCTAAGCTCTTCTGGCCCCAAATATGGCTCAACCAATTAACTCTTGATATTAGAGGATCTTGGTGTTAGGGGAATCTCCTTTTTGGAGCCAGGATGTTTGTAGCACTTATCAAGGGTTACCTGTGGAGCAGTGAGAAAGATTGGTTAAAGAAAGGGAAATGTCGCTTCCTAAGACTGGGTGGAAGTTCTTTTATGCAAGTTTTTGAAGTGACTTAGTGAGAGATCTGAAGAGAGGAGACTGCATGAAACTGGATGAAACTGGTTAGAGTTGGCAAATGTCCAGGTATTTCTCACTATTGGTCACCCCCATGACAGGTATCACTAATTGATCAAGTAGTCTTGTAGGATTGGATTAAGCCACTAAAATTTGAAATGTTTTCCTCTTAAAACATTGTCTTTTAACTGTGTAACTGTTTTCTACATTAATGTGAATCATAGTCACATAAATAAATATTTTATCTTGCAAATAATTATTGAATTAAAAAAATTAGGACTCTTGGGACGCCTGGGTGGCTCAGTTGGTTGGACGACTGCCTTCGGCTCAGGGCGTGATCCTGGAGTCCTGGGATCGAGTCCCACATCAGGCTCCCAGCTCCATGGGGAGTCTGCTTCGCTCTCTGACCTTCTCCTCGCTCATGCTCTCTCTCACTGTCTCTCTCTCTCAAATAAATAAATAAAATCTTAAAAAAAAAAATTAGGACTCTTAAGAGTTCTGGTAATAACCAAATATAAATAATAAGATATAAAATAAATATACCATTCTGTGACACATTATGGTTCTCAGAAATGTCAAAAGGTTAATGATTCAGAGCTACCACTGGTCTCTTTTGGATGAAATTTACAGCAATTTAGACCTAACCCTAGAGTGTGGTAGGGTACCTATCATATACTAAGGACTCTTTCTTTAGAATTTGAATCTACTGTGGCTTAAGGTAATACTATTGAAAATATGTTGTGTGGGCTTTATAGGATGTTAATATTGAGTTTAATTAAATATTCTAGCTAAGAAGTGTATTACACCAAACTGGCACATATCAGAAACATCTGAGTGACACAGCAGAATAGCATATGGATTTTTATTATTAAGCCCTTATTTGTTATAGGTAAACTGTTATGTATTGGTACCTAGTTATATATTGATAGTTGACTACACTTCATTTAAGTTCGCTTATTTTTTTTAAGATTATTAAATAAAGGGGCGCCTAGGTGGGTCAGTGGGTTAAAGCCTCTGCCTTGGGCTCAGGTCATGGTCCCGGGGTCCTGGGATCGAGCCCTGCATTGGGCTCTCTGCTCAGTGGGGAGCCAGCTTCCTTCTCTCTCTCTCTGCCTGCCTCTCTGCCTCTTTCAAATAAATAAATAAAATGTATTTAAAAAGATTATTAAATAAAAATAATGAAGTATTATGATCACCAGTTTATTTACAGTGTGAAAACTAAGGATTGTCTCTTGCCAATCCTAATATAATTTTAGGAATCGGAAAAATTGTTTTCCATTTCTTTGTGAGAGTTTCCAACTGTTAAAATTCAGGCTTATTGGCATATTTTGGGAAGTACTGAGTGTCACTGGAATGCATCTAGATTAGGAAATCACAATGACTCCATTAGAGTATTATTTACCACTTATGTCCTTCATCCTTAGCTACTTCTAGAACACCTAAGGTTAGCAGGAGGCTTTGGTAAGATTTGGCTTGGCATGATGTATGGACTTGAATCAAGAGTCTGGAATTTTTCATCTGAAACTTTTCTAGATTTGTTTTAGTATAATGGTGTTTCAGTAATCTATTGCTGTATAACAAAGTACCCCAAAACATAGTGGCTTAATATAAGCATTTATTATTGTAGTTCACAGTTCTATGGGTTGGCTGTACCCAGTGGTGGTTCTGTTGTGGGGTTTCTAATACAGTTGCAGTCAGATGTCCTTTGGGGCAGGCGTCATCTAAAGTCTATTTATTTATTTATTTATTTAACAGACAGAAATCACAATAGGCAGAGAGGCAGGCAGAGAGTGAGAAAGGGAAGTAGGCTCCCTGCTGAGCAGAGAGCCCGATGCAGGGCTCGATCCCAGGACCCTGAAACCATGACCTGAGCCAAAGGCAGAGGCTTTAACCCACTGAGCCACCCAGGTGCCCCTAATAAGTGCTTTTTGATGAGAACCCTATTTTATAGATGCTACAAGGCCTTGAAGTTTTGTTACAGGATTTTTTGAAAAGAGAAGAGAAAATAATAGCTATTCTCCCATCATAAATCAGAATTTTATTGAAATTTCATACTATTATATTTCAGAGAACTTTGAGACACTCTTGAAGTAAAGTTTTTTTTTTTAAAGATTTTATTTATTTATTTGACGGATAGAGATCACAAGTAGGTAGAGAGGCAGGCAGAGAGAGAGGAGGAGGAAGCAGGTTCCCTGATGAGCAGAGAGCCTGATGTGGGGCTCGATCCAAGGACCCTGGGATCATGACCCGAGCTGAAGACAGAGGCTTTAACCCACTGAGCCACCCAGGTGCCCCGGGAATCATCTAAAGTCTTAACCTGAGCTGGAGGTCCAGGATAGCTCTCCCACTTGAATATCAGTTGAAGCTGGCTGTTGAAGGTGGGACTCAGCTGGGGGTGTAGGCAGGTAAGCTTATACTTATCCTCTCCATGAGGTTCAAGTTTCTGATAGCATGGTGCTAGGTTCTCAGGGGAAGCATCCCATGATGGAGCATTCTAAGAATCCCAGGAGGAAACTGCAGGGTTTCTTATGGCCTAGTCTTGGAAGTCTCAGGAGCCACAACCACCATATTATGTTGGCCAGCCAAGTCACCAGGACAAGCCCAGATTCAAAATGAAGGGGATTAGACTCCTCCTTTTGGTGAGAGAATGGCAAGTTTGGATTGTAGAAGAGCAAGTAGGATGGAAAATATTTTTGTGGCCATCTTTGGAAAATATAGTTCACTACAAGTAGTTTCTAAACTCTTCTATGAAGTTGGTTCCGCAGTGTGCTGGTGGGCTTCTCTAAGTCAGGGGTCTGCCAATTTTTCCTGTAGTGGACCAGATAGTAAATATTTTATACGTGTGGCCCATACAGTCTTTTTTGCAATATTCAACTCAGCCATTGTGCAAATAAGCAGCCACAGTCAAATGAGTGTGTCTCTCTTCCAGTAAAACTTTATTTATGAACACAGAAATGTGAATTTCATATAATTTTCACATACCAAAAAATGCTCTTCTTTTATTTTTTTGCCCCCAACCATTTAAAAATGTTAAAAAAAAATTGTTATATCAAGGGCTGCAAAACCAGGTGTAGGCAGGTTTTGGCCCATACGCCTTAGTTCAATGACCCTGCTCATTGAATTTCCTTTTTAATAACTGCAAAGCTAAAAGAAAAACAGATATATTCAATATTAAAAATAACTACTTTTGGGGTGCCTGGGTAGCTCAGTCGTTAAGCGTCTGTCTTCGGCTCGGGTCACGATTCCAGGGTCCTGGGATCGAGCCCCGCATCAGGCTCTCTGCTCAGCAGGAAGCCTGCTTCTCCCTCTCCCACTTCCTCTGCTTATGTTCCCTCTCTCACTGTGTCTCTCTCTGTCAAATGAATAAATAAAATCTTTTAAAAAGATAATAACTACTTTTGATGTATAGGTAAGACTGATAGATGAACTTATGTTCTTGTTGGTTGATTTTATGACTAAATGTTATACATTTAAACTTACAAATGTACTCTGTTTTACATATTGGGCTCTTGCATATTAGTTTGTTTGAAAAAGATTGTGTTAAAAATGAGTGAGAGAGGGGGACCTGGGTGGCTTAGTGGGTTCTTAACCACATCTGCCTTTGGCTTAGGTCGTGATCCTAGGGTCCTGGGATGGAGCCCTGTGTCCCTCCCACTGAGCAGGGAACCTTCTTTTCTCCCTCTGCTGCTGTTCCTGCTTGTGCTCTCTTGCGCTCTCTCTGCCAAATAAATAAATAAATAAATAAATAATATCTTTAAAAAATGAGGGAGAGAAAAAGCAAAGTAGACAAAACCCTATGACAAGACTTTTAGTCTGTAATCAGAATAACATAGGTGACAAAAGTAAGACAGGATATAGAGACTGTGATTCAATTTTACAAATATTTGTTGAATACATAGGATTAACATGTGAGAAGAAATAAGAGAGCAAAAAGCTTTCAAGAAATTTAAAGTTCAACTGGATATAGGTGGTGAGTCAGGAAGAGAAGGAGAACAGAGAGGTTAATAATACTAAAATTATATTTCTCATTCAGTTACAACAGTGTAGATGAGATTATTTTTGATATCAGTACCCATGGATCAAAGAAAAATAGTTGGTTCGCATTGGAATTGGCATTGCATAATTTGCCAAATATGACAAGGGAAAACAATTTTTTCTTTCTAGATAATTTTATTGAAGGACAATTTACATAGGATAAAATATATAACAGTTTGATGAATTTTGGCAAATATATACATATATGTAACCATCCTTATCATTACAATCAAGATAGAGAACATTCCTATAACCTTAGAAAGTTCCTTTGTGTCCCTTTGCAGTCAATTTCCAAATCTCTAGAATTTCATATAAATGAGAACATACAATGTATACTATTTTTGTGAATAACTTCTTTTGTTCAGCATAATGTTTTCAACTGTGTTTGTGGCCATTGATAATTCATTTCTTTTTATTACTGAGTTAATAGAAATAACATAATTGGCTCAGCCATATGCCTATTGATACTGAGTTGTTACCTGTTTTGGGTTCTTATGATTAATGCTACTATAATTGTATAATTCTCAGAGTGGACATATGTTTTATTTTCTTTTGGGTAAAGACCTAGAAAGGCAAGTGCTGAGAAGCTTCCAAACTTTTCCAAAACAATTATACTTTTTTACATTCCCATCAGCAACATGTGGGAGCTTAGTTGCTTTATATTCTTGTCAACACTTGGTATTGTCAGTGATTTTAATTTTAGCTAATTTAGTGGATGTGTAGTGATAACATTTTGTGACACAATTTTAATTTGCATTTCCCTCATTCTTAAAGATGTTGAACAGCTTTTCATGTGCTTATTGGCCATTGGTCTGTTTTCATTGATGAAGTGTCTGTTCAAGTACTTTACTCATTTTAAAAATTGGGTGTTCATCTTAGTGAGTTTTGAGGGTTCTTCATATATTTTGATACAAGTCCTTTGTTAGATATATGTATTGACACTATTTTCTTATAGCTAATAGCTTTTAGTTTTATTAGCAATGTGGTTTTTAATTTTGATGAAGTCCAGGTTTTCAATTTGAGTCAGATATAAGAAATATTCGCCTACCCAAGATTGTAATGATTTTTTCCTTACCTTTTCTCCCAAAATTTCTATATGTTTTGCTTCTGTGTGTGTTATGATCTATTTTGAGTAAAGTTTCATATATAGTTTGAAATAAAGGTGGACATTCATGCTTTCCACCAAAATTCAATTGTTTCAGTGCCATTTCTTGAAAAGACAGTCCTTTCGTCATTGAATTGGCAACTTTATAAAAAATCATTTGACCCTATATTTCCTGTCTCTGTATTTTATTCTAGAGATTTGTGTGTTTATTCTCAGAACAATAGCATAGTCCCGATTGCTATGGTTTTATCATCACTTCTGAAATCAGGTAGGGTAAGCCCTCCAGGTCTGTTCTTTATCAAAATTGCTTTGGTTATACTCGATCCTTTCATATCCACAGAAATTTTAAAATTTGCTTGTCAATTTCTGCAAACAGTCCTGCTGGGATTTTGATTGGAAGTGTGTTTTAATCTAGAAAGCAATTTGGGAATAGTTGACTTTTTAACAATATTGGGCTTTCTGGTTCATAAACATGGTATTTCTATCTCTTCATATAGTTTAATTTCACCCAACAATGTTAAAATAGTTATGAACTGGGGCACCTAAGTGGCTCAGTTAGTTGAGTGTCTGCCTTCGGCTCAGGTCATGATTCTAGGGTCTTGGAATTGAGCCCCATGTTGGGCTTCCTGCTCTGCGGGAGTCTGCCTTTCCCTCTCCCTGCCACTCTCTCTCTTTCCCTGTCAAATAAATAAATAAAATCTTAAAAAATAAATAAATAAAATAGTTATAAACTTAACAGAAGAGGTTTTTTTTCATTGATAAAAGAATGCTTATCTGGAGTAGAGTAACTTATCTTACCCACTGAATACAAGTTCCTTGAAAAAGTAGAGTAAAATGTAAAAGTGATGGTATTAGTAAAGTGTCATTAATTTGAGTTAGGAGGACTTGTTTGAACTTCTGAAAACATCTTAAATAGCCTAAAAAATGAAACTTCACAAAACAAATGTTGCCATGAAGAAGTCTTTTGTGGATATGTATTAACAAGTAAGAATGGTTTATACCTAGAACACTTAAAATTATGTTCGTGTAAAATGTTTTTATAGTCCCCCAAATATTTGCTTTTTCAACAAGACAAACTATATTTCTTACTCTTGTTTTTTATATTTTAGAAAATCACTTTATTATATTTTAGAAGTAATTTCACTTTAGCTTTTGCCAAAATATTTACATTTCTTTAGTTAGAAAGATCTAAGCTTAAGAATTTTTATATTTGAAAACAGGATCCCCTTCTTATGAAATTGGTCTTGTGGTCCTGTTGAGTTATTGGCCTTTTTACAAATCTGATAAATCTTTGGATTCTTATGATTTCAGAGATTTAAACTAGCCTTTCTCCAAAAACAGATTCAGTTTGGCATTTGTCACCTTTAAAAATTAAATTGAGCTCGAATTGACTTTAATAACCTTTTCTAATTATTTGACATTAGTTCTGATAATTTCCAAAAGTCTAACCTGCATAAAGCCAGATTTGATAGAGATTGAACTGATTTCCAATAGCATGCTATATGTATGCATTATAAATATGGATCTGTAAACATTTATCTGATGTCTAAAGCAACTAACATCAATACCCCCACCCCTGTTTTAGGTGGTTTATAAAATGGCAGTCCTGTAATAACCCCCAGTTAACTAATGTCATCTTTGAAAGCTGTGGAAATGAATATACTTTTGGGGTTTGAGTTCTTCTGTACTGACTTTTTCTTACCCTCTTCCTGTGTTGTTTCCAGGTAGACCTACTTTGTTATTTTTGGTGTAACTACATAGTACAGTGCTTAAGAAGAGGGCTTTGAGACAGACAAAAACATGGTTTTACTGTGTTGCTGTGGGCATCATCTTTTTCAGCCTCAGTTTATTCATATTAAAACGGAGATAATAGATTACCTCATGGGACTGTTGTAATGCTCTAATGAAATAGGTAGGTAGGATGACAAGCCCTTAATGGCACATGATAAGTAATCTATAGTTTAATTATTTTAAAAGTTTTCTATACCAGAAACACTAGACCCTGCATGTATATTTGATAAAAGCTAGAATATAATCAAGGTATAATGATAGCATCAAATGGATACAAATTGAAAATAATGAAGAAAAAATTGTTTTAAGTGGAAAACTTTTAAGTTTGGTCCCTGCCTTCTGGCAGTCTACATTCTAAGTGAACAAGAAGAATTAAATTGTAAGTCATTCATATATACTTTATTTACATTGACACTGATTTATATAAATCTTTTACACATGCATAATTTACATGTGAACAGTCCTTTTCTTGTTTCTCTTTGCATCCATGGTCTTCTCACTTCTAGTAGTATTCTCTTGGGTTTCTGTAATAGTCACCTTAACTTGTCTCAGCTCCCCTTATTATATATCTAGGTCCATTCTACAGGTTACTTTTTTGCCCTTTAAAAAAATTGAGATCTACTATACAATAAAAGACACAGATATTAAATGCTCAATTCCATGAGTTTTGACAATTTTACTTTCACACACACCTGTAAGCACCATCCACATAGGATAGAAAGCACTTCTGTCACTTCAGAAAGTTCCCTTTTGCCCCTTCCAGTTTCCCTCCTTATGAGGCAATCATTTTCTGATTTGTTTATTTAGGGTTAGTTTTACATTGGACTTAGTATACAGGAATTGTGCCATTTGTATTCTTTTATGCCAAATAGCTGTTCAATACCCAGCATCTGTTCAAAACACTCTCAAGAGCTCTTCAATGCTTTTTGAACTAAATATGAACTTTTTGCCCAGGTGTTTAAAGCTAACCACCATGTGGTCCCTACTGTTCTTTCCCAGCTTAACTCCTACTATTTCCCTGCATGTATTATTTGCTTTTTCCTGACTGCCTTTTCTCATGACAGGCCTTCTATTTGGATCTTACCCTTATTTGCAGCTATTCAGATCTCACCTGCTATTTCACTCTGAAGTTCATCTCAGTTACCAGTTACTCCATGCCTTTCCCTGGTCCTCCTAATGTTATTCTCATTTTTTAAAAAGTCATCCTTTGATCATCATCATAGACATTCCTTTAACACAACAGATATTCTCAACTCCTTTTCCAAAGTCATCATTCCCCTGTTGCCCCCTCTTCCACCCTACCCTTATAGTCACTGCTCCTTTGTGAAAAACATCACACATTTTGAATACATTTTTGCACTTTTCTTTTTTTAAAGATTTTATTTTTAAGTAATCTCTTTATCTAACATGGGGCTCGAACTCACAACACCGAGATCAAGAGTTGCACACTGTACTGACTGAGCCAGCCAGGTGCCTCACCTTGTTGCACTTCATAATGCAAAGTGCATTGTTCCTGGTTTGCCTGCTTTGGAGTCTGACTTTCTGGGCTGGAATCCTTACCCTTGCAGCTGTGTAACACTGGATAGGTTAACTAACTTCTCTTCACCTCAGTGTATTCTCTAAAATGAGCATATGCATAGTACTATATCATGGGACTGTTTTGAGTTTTAAATCCCATAAAATGCTTATTACCTAGTAAAGGCTCAATGAATGTTAACCTTTTATTAGATATTATTATATTAGAGTCTTTGATGTTATTGCCTTATCCTTCCAATTGCATTCCATTTTCTCTAGGACTTGGGAAGTTTACTCACCTTGTAGCTACCAAACTAAATATTAAAGGCAATTTGTCCATCTAATAGTTTTTTATAGGAAAGTCTATGATGTGTTGGGAAGAGCTGTTTAAAGACAGAACATTAGTGGTCCTGGTTTTATGCTTACTTCACCTAATACCTGTGCTTAATCTCATTTTTCAGTGTCTTGCTTATTAAATACTATAATGTCAGTTTCCGTCTCTTTATTGAGGAAAATGTAGAATTCGTACATTTGTAGTGGTACTATATTTTAACTTAGCTCAAGCTTGATATTCAAGGAGAATCTTTTAAATACAAATAATATTCCCCAATTTATCTGGTTTATGTTTTCATATTTTTGTTTGTTAACTTTTCTTAAAGACACATCTGTAATTCTTTCTTATAAAGCTTTATGATACTTGATGTAGATGCTGTGGCAAATTATGCATTATTTAAACTCCACTTAATTCAGTTAAATGGTATTTGATAAAGTCTTCTTGCTTCTTATGTGGGGTGCACAGGATTATTGCTATTTAAGGATGAATAATAGGGAAACAAAAGACCTATGAATTTACTTTTGGATTTGTTTCCTTTAGGTTTTATACTAGCATGTTTCAAAGATGTTTTTGTTTGGCTCTCTCAAGGGGAACAGACAGCATTCCCACTGTACCCAGTAATGTTATCCATATTATGAAATACTTTTACTGTGTTTTACGGCATGCCTAGTTTTCCTTCAAGGTTTCACTAAGTAAAGACTCTGTGCCTACTTTTGATTCCATGTAGAGAATTGGAGAGTTGGGTTTTTTAGATATAAAATACTTAGGTCTCTGAGTCCTTGGATCTTCATCTGCTGGGTAGTCACCAGCTGCACACCTGACTATAGTCCATTTGTTTTTAGTATTAAATTGACCTTTTCCAGGCTCTCTTGTGGAGGAAGTTGGAGTCTGCATAACACCAGCTGTGTGTGGTATGAGAATGGAACAATAAGTCAGGGATGGAGAGTATGCCTCGCCTTTGTTTCCTGAAATTGTGCATTGATTTCTTTTGTCAGTAGAATATTTCAAATGAATGAGAGCAACATTTTCTATTTTTAGTGTTTTTTTGGGGGGTATACCTTTTTAAGAAGCAAGTCATCATCTGCAAATTCAAATTTTATTCAGTATATCTAATTTGCTTAAAGTAAAGTAAGTACATATATAGTAGAAATATTAACTTTCCTTCAATTTCATCTTTTTCAAACCCTTTCACTTCACAGGAACTTGGTTATTTAAAGCTGCTGTTTAGATTTTTTCTTTTTAATAATTGAAATGTCTCCATTTTAACCACTGCTGCCAGCATGAAAATAGCTTTTTCATAAATACTTTAAGAATTTTCTCTACTTGACAATTTTAAGCAGGATAAAACTGGACTGTTTATAGAATTAATTTTTCCTTTCCTTTGGCATTGAATGTACTCTAATTTGTAGTTTCAAAAAATTAGGGTTAGCCTTTGAGTAAATTCTTTGCAGACTAAACCAATCCTCAGAGAATTTGCTAGTTCAGGATCTAATATGAACAAGCAGATGATTGGGAATTTTTGAGATACAGACAAAAAAATATATAGCCTCCTGCCTATTTCATAAATCATTCTGGAGGTTTCTTAGGGTTTAAGCATTTAAAAGCCCGAGATACTGGTTTTTCTTTTTCTGACCTGGACTGCATTTGTGGAGGTCCCATGCTGACAAGTAAAATAGTTACTTTCTATTTAAGAACTCTCTCTGGGAATTGTTTATTATGGTTTGGGAAGTTCATTCCACACATGAAGGCTTGACTTTTCCGTGTTTTATTAGACCACCTTACTCCTGAAGCACTAAAAATTCTGTTTGGCCTTTCGCACCGTGAGCCGCCTCCCTAATATTAAGTGAACAGCACTCTGTGGCAGTCACAGTTACTGTTACTGATGATCGGATGTCAGTCCAAACGATGCAGCATATTTCATCATTTGTCTTGTATGGTGCCCCCAAAAATGTCATGTCTGGAATGAGGGACAGTGTGATATTTATCATGAATCAGTAGAATCTGGATAGGAAATTTCTGGGTATTTTACTCCTTTTGCTGACTGGACTTCATTTTTCTGCTTTTGAAAATCGGTAGTAGAAACAAGACTAACGTAGCAGCTGTGCTAGGTTTTGTACTTCGTTTCCTTCCCAGCCCCTGTGAAAATGAGATAATCATTCAAGCTGCCTTTTCTGAGAATCCTGTTGAAACAGAAAAAGGAAGTGGGGCCAGGAGCCTTTAGGTGGCAGTTACGGCTTTTCCTGGGGCAACCATCTATTGCATTCAGACGCTTTTGGGTTTGGATGCCCATTTTGTATTCTGAAATAGTAGTCGCCTAATAATAAAATGCCCTGTATCAGATGGGAAAACCCCAATTGCTTGACTCTTCCAACCCAGTCTCAATTTAAAATCTTTTTTGACTGGTAGGAATGGGTGTGATACTAGTGTCAGACTTTTTATTTTTTTTTTTATGCCTTTGTTTAACACTTCAGCCTACAGGCCTGTTAGACTCTTACAAAATTCAGCAGGTTGCTTCGTATGAAGTTTCTTCCTCCTTCTAACCAGATTGAAAGCTCTCGGTTGGCCCCAGCACCCTGGCTGCAGGCATGCAGGCAGTATGACATGGAGAGAGCTGTCCTGCCCTAAGCAGCTGCCATGGAAGCCTCATGGGCAGTCGGAGCAATTGTGTGTGCCATGTTTTAGGAGGCAGCCTTCCCCTGAACATTGGTATTTTATGCTGGTGATCAGAAGAATTTGGCATTTGGGAGCAATGTCCTATGATCTTGTATTTTGTATGAAAATACACAGCATTGCCTTTTTATGGTCTACCCTTAATATACAGTACTACCACTAAGGCTTCCTGAGGAGAGCCAATTTTAAGATGAAGAGGCGAAGATTTTATGATGCCATTTAAACTGAGCAAGGCTCAGTTTAACTCGGATGTCGTGGATTAGACATCTGATAGTCCTGTGGTAGAAGACTGATCCAGATAAGTTAATCCTAGCCTCTGACCATCATCTTTTGTGTTGACTGGACGGTTTCTTTTCAGGATAATTGAGTGCTATAATCTTTTCAGATTCTCCTATTGGAGATGGAAGGAATATTTTATTCAATTTTCATTACCCTATTAAAGTTATCTATTACATGTCAGCATACTGTGTTGCACTTAAGTTTTTTAAAATTGTTCTTATGTTCCCTGGTGGTTTTGTTTGTTTGTTTTACTGCTTCTGAAAGTGTGACAGAGAGATCACATGAGACTTTTAATTATATGGCAAATAGCATTATCTTAAATTTCATGAAATTATTTCTAGGTAGAATTGACTTCAATATCTGATACTAGAGTTTAGTTTATCACTGCCCAACATTTAAGTTGTCAAGTTGCTGGTAACTGGTTGCTTTGGGAAATTATTTACTACAGTGGGCTTCTGGGGGACATTAGTCTATATAGGAATGAGAATGACCCTAGACTGCATTGACATAGTTATTTCAGATACTTGTGCTCGTTGTGTGGAGATGATGAGGAGAAAAATTTTTTGTAAAATATTTAGTGCCCTATGTTCTTTAAGGCGGGGGATGATTGTGGGAGAGAAAAGCCTGGGCTTTTACCACTGTAGCCTTAAGTGGGAAATACTTGCTAAATGCTAGGTGCTAAAAAGATAGATCTAATGCGGTAACTTTCCTGTAATTTACCTGGAGCCTTCTTCATTGCTAATGATCATTCCTAATCTACTTGGAAGATAGTTCTAATATGCCAACTAGAGGAGACCACAGCAGATGGTAGCGTTTGGCAGTTGCTATTGCTGAAAAAGACTTTCTCACTCTGATTCCAGTATTAATCTTTGCTGGCCAGTTTTAATCCTCCTCATAAATAAGACTATCCCCTAGTGAGCATTGATTGATACCCTAATGACATTTTTATCTCTCAGAGTTAGGGTGAGAGCTATTTTTAAAACATGAAACCATTTTAATCTTTTTACATCTAAAATAACACGTGGTGGGATGCCTGGGTGGCTCAGTCAGCTAAACGCCTGCCTTCCGCTCAGGTCATGATCCCAGGGTTCTGGAATCAAGTCCCGCATCAGACTCCTTGCTCAGTCAGGAACCTGCTTCTCCTTCTGCCTCTGCCTGCCACTCCACTTGCTTGTGCTCTTTCTCTCCCTTTCTCTCTCCTCTCTCTCTGTCAAATGAATAAATAAAATCTTTTTAAAAAAGAAAAAAAAATAACATGTGGTTTCCTTAACGTACCAGAGTTCATTTTCACTGTAGACATTTTAAATAATACAAATAGTGAAAAAAGAGAGGGAGAAGAAAGAAAACACTCTGAGATTTGGAGTCAGATAGATGGGATTGAATCTTTGTTTGACCTTTAACTGGGCAAGTAATCTTTGATTAATTTGTAATCTTTCAGTTGAGGACAACACATAGCCCATGCTGAAAGGGTATATGTAGATGGCTTAAAATCATTCTCTACAAATGCTAAGTGTTGAGTGGGTAGTTATACAAGTATAGCTACAAGTCAGCATGTATGGACTGAGCACTTACAGGGCAGTGTACTGAGAGATTTATATTATACGTAGATGCAAAGATACAGACAGCTATGTGTGTGTGTGTAAAATCCAGTGAGCATTTGCAACTCTGTCTTTAAGGCATATATCTTCAATAAGATCTCAAATCCTTCCACTTTGTGATAACTTCTTTTAATATGTTTTAACATAAAGTAGTCTTTGAGTATATGTATGAAAGGATGCCATTTTGTAGATAGTACTTTGCGGTCTGCTTTTTTCTCACTTAACAATATTTTATTTTGCCACAGGTTTTTGTTTGTTTGTTTGTTTTGTTTTTAGAATTTATATATATATTTGAGAGAGAGAAAGAGAGTGAGTGTGTGTATGCAAGCAGGAGGAGGGGCTAAGGAAAAGGGAGAGAGAGAATCCTCAATCCCCTCTGAGCTGGGAACCTAACTCGGGGCTTGATCCCAGGTCCCTGAGATCATGGTAGGAGCCAAAAATCCAGAGTCAGCTGCTTAACCGAGTGACCCATCCAGTTGCCCCATATTTTGCCACAGTATTTTAGTGGCATTTTGCCTCAATTTCAAATTTAATGGCCATAGATTATTTTATTGTAGGTTGAAACATATTTTTAACTAATCCTTCAGTAATGATTATTTAGTAATTTTTCCCCCTATAATAGTCATTCTTGTGGTTAAATCTTTGCACATAGCCATGGTTTTTACCTTAGGGTAAATTCCTAGAAAGGAATTGAAAGACATAAGGCATCAAAAGTTTAAAATACATGGTTCCTATTTTCAGATTACCCTACCCTAGAAATGTACATTTCTTTGGTATATATTTTAAAGTATCTTTGTGTAAATTCAGAAGTTATAAGGTCATGGAAGAATGCAATAATACCATTCACTTTCTCTCTTTTGTATAAGAAAAAGAGAGCTTTTAATTTTATTTTTAAAAAATTAATATTTTTGTGTGTATAAAAAAATATATTTTTTTAAAGCATTCCCTCCCTGTTCCACATCTGTGCAGATGCCAGGGGATGGTTGGGACCTTTGGTTAGGCTGTGATCCTGGTGAGTTGGACTTGAGTTCAGTTTGGGCCAGTTGACCCTCCTCTTTATAGTCACAGACCACACTGCTTGGCTCCACAAATTGTCCTGCAAAGTTTGGAGAGTGGTGTTAAGGGTAACAATCTGCCATGGGAACTAGAAGAGCCCAGGAAGTTTCATCAGTAACATGGTTGTACATGGAAACTGATTCATTTTAAGAACTTCACACATGGTCAGTTGGTGGGTAAGTATGTATTTATTCTGCACAGAAAATCCTCTCTCTGCATGGCATACTTAAACTGAGCAGGTTGCTTCACTAGACTAGGGAAAGTCTCTAGGGAACGGGTTGCTTCACTAGACTAGGGAAAGTCTTTAGGGAGTGGTTGTAGGTAACTTTATTTTAAAGGTTAGAATCTTAATCTGCTGATTCAGTTCATTTCTTCCCGAGTGGGTCTGGTTTTGCCACCATGGAGTGCTGATAAGTACCAGTTATCTTTTGGGAAACCATCACTGGTAGAAAATGTTGCTAATATAGATACTTTCATATTTGCATTTAATAGAGCGTATGTAGTAAGATAGTTGTCAAAAGGATCTACAAGTAGCAGAACTAATCTAGTGTCTTGAACAGTACTTTTCTCTAGTTTCATTCTATAAAACTTAGTTCATGGAATTATATACATGTACCCTGACAAACCTTATTATTCATTTTTCCCCCCATTTTTCTTCTTCCTTCTTCCCTTCACCATCTACTCCCTTCTCCCTGGATTGGGGCGGAGTTACCTTCGATAGAAGATGCTTTCTGGAATATTCAAAGATTTCTCTGGGGAAGTCCTCAAGGCTTCACTAGTGAGCAAGGAAGCCTGGGTGATGTGTGTGTACACATATTAGTTGATTTTCATTTAAAGGGGTTAGAAATGTGTTATACTGAAATACAGGTTTGAATTTCTACTGCATATTCATTTATTTCTACATTGAAGATGAATGTAATTTTAACAGGTGAGGAAACAGATTGGTTGTTCATTGCAGATTCTGCTGTTGCTGGAGTGTTCAACTTTTCTCCTCCAGTGAAGCTTAGAGATGTATATGTGCCAAGGATTCGTGTTACAGTCACTAAATCAGCCAGAGCTATAGAGCAGTAGTATGGATACTTTAAAAGAATTAGTATTAGAGAAAAATGAAGGTCTGCAAAACATTTGCTACTGGGAAAATTTGATTAATGCTTGGTGCTAGCCAGAATGTTCTCTTTTCCATACAGTTTCATATACATTGTTTCTCATTGCATTATTACTCTCTCCCATGTATATCACCTTTTAAAAAGATCCCTTTTCTCATATATAAATGCTCCTTCTGTCTGCATACATACATATGTTCCCATTTTCCTAAAATAGCTGGATAGGCTATTTCAGCAAAGCATCTTTTGCCTTAAAGAAAAATAAGAAAGTCCTTTTCCTTAAACTGCATGCCCTTGCTTTTGGTAAGCAGAATAATCTCTAAAGATGTCCATGTCCTAATTTCTAGAACCTGTAGATACATTACTTTAAATGACAACGGGAAATTAAGGTATTAGATGGAATTAAGGTTGTGAATAAGGTGACTTTAAAATACAGAGATTATCCTGGATTATCTAGGTGACCCCAGTATAATCACAGAGGTCCTTAAATGTGGAAGAGGAGGGGGGCACCTGGGTGGCTCAGTTGGTTAAGCGTCTGACTCTTGATTTCAGCTCAGGTCATAATCTCAGGCTCATGAGATCGAGCCCCGTGTTGGGCTTTGCACTGAGCATGGAACCTGCTTAAGACTCTCTCTCCCACTCCGTCTCCCCCCACCCCACCCTCGTCCCCTGCTTGTGCTCACTCGCTGTCTAATAAAATTAGAAAAATATGGAAGAGGAGGGCAGAAGAGGCCAGAATAATGAGATTTGAGAACAACTCAACCTGCTGTTACTGGCTTTGTAGATGGAGGAAGAGGGCTCTGAGCCAAGGAATGTGGGTGGCCATATGTAACCTTTCAGAAATAATCTTGCATAATAAATGTATGTATATGTTTTTTCTTCCTTTTATTTTACACAATTGGGAGCTTTTTACCCATACTTTTATATTCCTTAAATTATTGCCTTTTTAACCAAGTGTTGAAAAAAGATTTAGAGACTTACCATTTATATTGATTGCATTCTTTTCAAAAAAACAGCTTTTAAAAAAATTCCTTTATATGACTATAGCACGTTTTAACAGTCATCTGTTGATGGGCTATTAAGTTGTCTTCAGGTTTGGCTATTGTAAATTCTCTTAATCCGTTTAGGTTCCTGTATCAAAATACTGTAGTCCTGGGTGGCTTATAAACAACAGAAATTTTTTTCTCACAGTTCTCAAGGCTGCAAAAGATCAAGGCACTAGCATGATTGGATTCTGGTGAGAACCAGCTTCCTGGGTTCATATATGCCATCTTCTTACTGTGTCCTCACATGGCAGGAGGACAAGGGAACTCTTTGGGGTCTCTTATATAAGGGCATTAATCCCATTCATGAGGGTTCTGCCCTCATGAACTAATCCCTTCTCAAAGGCCATACCTCCAAATACCATAACCTAGGGCATTAGGATTCAACATTATGAATTTTGCAAGGGGGGATGCCAACATTCAATTTATAGCACAAGTCTTTTTGAGTATGTGTATTTGCAGAATAAATGAGTATGGGTGGATGAGTTCATGAATTTAAAATTTTGATGATTGTTTCCAAATTACTCTTCAAATAGCCCATCACAATATGTACTCTGTTTTGTAGCTTCTGCCTGGGCTAGATGGTACCTTGATTTTTAGTCATGGTAAAGTGCAAAGTGTGAGACACTAAGAGATAGAGATCAGACAGAGTGTTTCTCTCTTTATTCCCTATTAAATACAATGCCAAACATTGTCTTCTGATTGGCAGGCTTGAGTTACATAGATGATCTGGGTCTTATAGCCAGGGTGGTTCCTTTGGCAGTAATGAGAGTGGGGCAGAAGTCAGAGTACCCTGTCTGACAGACTTGTGTGTGGGATGACTGTGCAGGTCTTAGGAGAAGAGCTGGAAAGCAGTGTAACATCTGGCCTTGTTTTCCCTTATTTGGGATACTGACAGACCTAAGAACACAGTATTTAGCATATGTAAGTCCTGCTTTTGTAGTTCTTCTGTTTATACCAAGGCACAAGACCTTGGTATATTTTAATTTTTTAACAGTAGATAAGCTGTTGTCTCATGAGCAGGGAAAATTGTGTAGCACTTTCGGGGGCCATGGCTATGGAGTCTATGACATTTTTCCTGAAGAGTCTTTCATAAGATGTCATCAATAATCATGTATGGAGATACCTGCTCACCTCACTTTCACCAGTGCTGTGTATGAACAAACTTTAAAAAATGGCTATTCTCTTACTTCCTGTGATATTAGAAAGATTACATAGTTTTCTTACCTTAAAATGCAGGTAACATTTCATAGGAAGCATTGATAATTTTAAATAATTATCTTTGTCAATCTGATGGTTAAAAATAATATCTCATTTAACTATGTTTCATTATGAATGAGGTTGGATATTGTTAAATAATATAAAATTGGTTTTTAATTGATGTATAATTGCTTATTTTACATTAAGAAAGTTAATCTTTTTTTCTGCCATATATTTTGCAAATAAATTTTTCCAGCTTGCTATTTGCCTTTTGTCTTATTAATGGCATTCTTCTCTTATGCAGATATTTTAAATATTTATGTAGTCAGGCTTACAAACTTTTTTATTTATGGGTCTTGTTTTTTTTTTTTTTTTTTTTTTTTTATTTGACAGAGAGAAATCAGAAGCAGACCGAGAGGCAGGCAGAGAGAGAGAGAGGGAAGCAGGCTCCCTGCCGAGCAGAGAGCCCAATGAGGGACTCAATCCCAGGACCCTGAGATCATGACCTGAGCCTAAGGCAGCGGCTCAACCCACTGAGCCACCCAGGCGCCCCTTATGGGTCTTGTTTTGTGTCTTGTCTACAAAGGCCTTCCCTTCTCCGAGATTAAAAAAAGAATTATTAAAACCTCCCATGTTTTCTCCTAAGGCTTTTACATTTTTCTTGTCTGCTTTTGAATCTTTGATCCACGAGTGGATTTTTTTCTCTTTTTGAGGAAAAGTTTGCGTAATTAAATATTAAGGTGTGATTTAGCATAATCTATAGGGCCTTTATGTTGAATATATTTTAAAGATTTTATTTATTTATTTGGCATAGAGAGAGAGCACAAGTAGGGGAGCAGGGGAGAGAGAAGCAACCTCCCCCCTGAGCAGGGAGCCTGATGTGGGGCTTGATCCCAGGACCCTGGGATTATGACCCGAGCCGAAGGCAGTTGCTTAACCAACTGAGCCACATAGGTGCCCCGAATATATATTTTAACCTGATGGTTCTACTCCGTATGTATTCTTTAATGAATGTTAGTAATTAATAATAATTCTTTTTTGGTTTTGAAGTTTTCAGTATAACTTAAGGGTGGGATAAGTAATGTTTTGAACCATCATTGCAACATGCAAACCAATTTAGCTTTGTGTTTTAGAGTTATCATAGTCATCCATAAAAAAGTAGATATTCAAGAATGAGTTAACTTCAAATCATCACAAAACACATGCTATTAATAATCAGTCTTTGGAACACCTTGCTGTTGTCTCGCTCTACTTCCTCGTGTCTGGTTATAGCAATTTGGGGGAGGAAATGTATTCAGTCTTAGTAACTTTTTATTTTGACTTAAGCTTCCAAGTGGGGGAAATATGAATTATTTATGCTTTGTAGTTTTAGAGTTTTTTGAAATTGGTGTTGATAAAAATAGTGACTAATGAAGCAAATATTGGTATGTGTTGCTGGGGTGTTTGAGACTTTTCCTTTTCAATTTTCCCATCGTGGCCCAACAAAATTCTGTTCTACTTGAAGAAATCATATGTTTAAGACAAATTAAAATTTAAGGTCACGAAACATTTTCTTGATTAAACATGTATTACTTCCGTGATAACTGCCTCATATTCCCAGGTCAACAGGACCTCTCAGAGGAAGCCAGAGAGTTTCCTGTGTTTAATTGCCTGTAGTCAATGAAGGCTTGTCATGAGTGAGTTCTAAAGGGAGCCTGACGGCACCTCCCAAGATGAAGAAGTGATCATCTACACCATCATAATATGTATATTTGCTATTTATTGAAGTCACTCAGAATATTTTGCCAATTTTATTTTAGTTCTTCAGATTTTAATATTAATACTATTTTTTTTTAAAGTCCAATCTTGCAAATAACACCATCATACCCCTGTGACAGAGCAAATGTTATTCCCCTTCTTCACAGTTGCCGAGATTCCAATCCAGGGAGCATTAGTGCCTGTCTTGCCTAGGATGTGTTTCTTAAGTTTCTAGCCAGTTTTGCTTAATTACATTTACATTTCTTAGGGTCAAAGCGGCTTTGAGAGGACAGTAGAAAATTACACTTATCGGTGAGGGCTTCAGCTCTGAAGAAAGTACGTTATCATACTCTGTCTCTGGACCACCCCTGCTTCTTGTCATTATTTAGTTTTCAGCATACATTGTTCTTTTGGAGAGCACAGCTTTGGGGTAGGTGCTTAAATGCCTACCTTTCCCCTTTCCTTCTCTCTTAGATGTCATCTTTCCTTGGCTTCATAAGGAAAAGAAATTCATGTGTCTGATAGAACTTTTCATTTTAGGGGAAGGGATTAACAGGCATGAGGGAGGTGGAAGAAAGAGAAAGAAGGATAGAGGAACCTTTCTTTCTAATAAATCAGATTAGATAAAACCATTCATTTGCTTAAAAAGTGATAAACCCAATACCATTTGAAAGCTTGACATGTACCAGACACCCGTTTAGGTGCTTTGTGTTCCTAATTCATTTAATCCCCAAAGTAGGCTTTATTATCCCATTTCACACGGGAGGAAATGAATTCAGAAAAGTGTTTTGTTTTTAGTTTTGTTTTTTTAGGGAGGGAGGTTGGGTAGGGGCAGAGGGAGAGGGAGAGAGAGAATCTAAAGCAGACTACATGCCCATTGTGGAGCCCGACATGGGGTTTGATCTCAACAACCCCGAGTTTATGACCTGAGCCAAAATCAAGAGTTGGTTGCTCAGTGGACTGAGCCACCCAGGAGCCCAATCAAGACGTTTTAAAGAAGTTTGTCTAAGGTCACACAGTGTCAGAGTCAAGAATCAAATCCAGAACTCTATGACTCCAAAGTCAATGTTGGTTTATTCATCTATTTCTTATATCTCTAAATACCAATTATATGCAGACATCTCCCACATGTTTTCTTTAGATCTCTAGACCTAGTCTGGACCTCTCTATAGTTTGGACCCTTAGTCTAGTCTAGACTTATCTGAACTCTAGACCTTTTCATCCTGTGGTTTCCTCAGCATCTCTGCTTGGATGGCGCATAAATACATCAAACTCAAAACATACCGAGACTCTGGATTTCTGGGGCCTCTGCCACCTACTACTGACTTATCTGTCTCCTCTTCGTAGCATAACTTCTCCATCCTTTCAGTTGCTCAGGGCAAAATTTCTTGAAGTCATCCACTTTATGTTCTCATCTTCATGCCTTTATGTTCTCATCTTCACATGCACTCTGTCGAGAAAACTTAACTTTACCTTCACAATTTCTGATACCGTTTTCTGCCTGGATTACTAGAAAGGTTTCCTGGCTGATAATCTTGCTTCCCACGTCTATTCTAAACAACATTAGCTTGAGAGAGAGTCTTTTCAAACAATAGTCAGACTTCTCTCTTGCTAAACTTCCCCAGTTTCTTTAACCTCAGAGTTAAAGCCTTATGGGATCTGGTCCCGTTACCTCTCTGATCTTATCTTCTATCACATTCCTTCTTTCTAGCCACACAGGACTTCTCATTATCCCTTTAACACAGCTGCATTAGGGTTTTTGCCCTTTATGTTCCTTCTTTCCAGAATGCTCTCCCTCCAGATAGCTGTGTGGCTCACTTCCCTTTTTTCTTCAAGTCTCTGAGCAAATAGTACCTTGTCAGGGAGGCCTACCATGTCCACTCCTCTTGCTGGCACTCCCCATTTCCTTACCCTGTTTAAATTTCTTCCACTGCACTCATCACCTTCTAATAGATTATATAATTTCTTTATTACTGTGTATTGTCTGTTTCTTCTACTTTCTGATCTTCTCCCAACTGAAAGCTCCATAATGGCAGGGAGTTTTGGGGGGCTGGGTTTCTGCATTGTTCATTTTGTGTTCCTAGCTATTATGTCAAGGCCTGACACATCACTGATGGTCAGTAAAATCTGTGGAATGAATGTATTTATTCACAAACGTGGATGAAACTCTGTGCTAAGAGTGAGGAATACAGGGACCTTACCTGGCTCTTAGACTTTTAACTGATTACACTCATTTGGGATTTCTACCTGTCAGTTAAAGGGAAATCAAGTTGTAGAGATATTGTAATTCCCAGTGGTGAAAGGAAGCAGGTGAATTCAGCAGTTGGCTTTGTATCTAATGTTTCATATAGATAGAATGGATTCATTTACACCTTAACACAACCCAAGGAGGAATATGTTATTTTGTGTGTTTTGGAGGAAGTGGTTCAGGGATATTATGGATTCTGCTTGAATACTCAAATCCATGTCTGTCTATGCCCTTCCGGCTCTGCCACACTGCCTCTATGATTGCACCCCATCACCTATGGGGTGAGCCCTATTTCCTAAGCAAGGCATGTAAGACCCTTCTGGTCTGCATTCAGCCTGTCTGATGAGCCTTGGTTTTTCTTTTTCCTCTGGACACTGTCAACTCCAGTTTCTCTTTGAAGTCTTGCTTTTTACCTAATAGGTCATATGCTTACAGTTTTACACCTCTGCAAAGGGTTTTCTCACTAACTGAAATGCTTTTTCTTCCTTTTTCTGCCTGGTTAATCTATGCTTGTCCTTAGAATCCCAGCTCATGTATTACTTCCTCCATGAAGCCTGTTGGGAGGTAGTTGGTCACTGCACACTGTTTCCCGGAATGCCACCGATCACGTGGTAATTACTTATCCTTTCCACTATGTTCTAGTTAGTCCCCAGGAATGGAGCTTTTTTCTCTTCTTCATTGCTTTACCAATACCTAGGACAGGGCCTACTATATGCCATATACTAGGTGAATGTTTCTTCACTCACTTAATAGTGATTTGAGCTATAATGGGTAATGGAAGCTGGGATTTTGAGTTAAAGAAGAATAACAGTTATAATCTGGGAAAACTCTAGAAGATACCCCAGAAATCTTCTATGCATCAAGCATTCATTTATATAGTCCTCGCTTTTGGGTAGTTATTAAGTACATGGACCTAATGGGTTCAGTACCCAGCTCTGCCACTTACTTTAGGCTTAATGTTGCCAAGTTACTGACTTCTCTGAACCTCCATCTGATCTATGAATTGGGAATAACATTGATGCCTACTTATCAGTATTGCTGGGAGGATTTAATGCAGTGTGTGTAAAACTATCATATATTAAGCACTAATAAAAAGCAACAAACTTTTCTGGAGGAGTTAATATTTTTACTACCATGGTCTTATACTTAAATTGCATTGAATAGATTGAGCAAAATACTAAACTAAGGACGCCAGTCATGAAAAAAAAGTATAAGTCCCTTGTTTTTTATGTTACCTTGTGGGTTCATCTTTCAGAATTATTTCTGATACTCATCTTTTTGATACGTAGAGCCCTTGTTTGAAGGGGTAGACTGAACATTTTAAGCATTTACATGGAAATGGATGAACTTCTTTTTTTTTTTTTTAGTTTACATAAATTGAATGAAAAATTAAGAAATAATACCACCTCTCCATCTTAAATATAGGTTGTTTAGAAGTGGTCATTATCATAGGGGGAAACAGTTGGAACTTGAGAGTTGTGTGTTTCCTCAGAACAATTTAATTACAGGCATATGGTAATCTTAGTGGTGTTTATGAGATGAGTTAGGGAGAAGTTTTACCAAGTAGAGCATTTGATTGCAAGAACTGAAGCTCTCCCAGAATCTCTGTAGGTGGGCCTTGTGATATGGTGTCCATATGAGTCTAGAGTCTTCTATGAAAATTTTAAAACATGCAAATGTGCCTGTCCAGCTGCAATTTGATTTTATATTGATTTAGTGTGTGGCACTTTATATTCTGTGCATTGTTGGGAAACTTCCTAGGCTGGCAATAATTAAAGGATTTGGATTAAATAGAATGTGAACACATTACATTAAATGTAATGTGAAGTCTGTGACATCTGAGAGTAGTTTTAGTGAGCTTAATACCAGGTGTTTGGAGGCTGGGGATGTTTCCCATGGTTATAAGTCTCCATGCCAAATTTTATTCCAGAAGTTGGCCTGGGAGGGTGTGCTTTGGATACAAATGCAGAAGCAAACAATGACTTAAGAAATTGGCTTGACAATCAGGGATTTACTTTCTATGTCCCACTCTGATACAGTTCTAAAAATACTACAATTAAGGACAAAACAAAGTATTCTTCAATTCATTAAAACATAATGTGTTTAACTACTGGAGATAGAACAGTGAACAAGATGAAAATGGTTCCTACCCTCATGGAGCTTACAGTTTTATGGATAAGGCAGATGTCAAACATATATAACACATCCATATTTATCACACAGGAGCCAACGTGGAGGATCATCAGGCTCTGACTACAGACAAGGTGGTCAGAAAAAGCCTTTCTGAGGACTTGAGAGTTAAGGTGCAGAATTCCAGAAAGGCAGCTGTGTGAAGGAAGTGTCTTTCAGGTAGGGGCTCTGCATATGCAAGAGCTCTGAGGAGGGAAGGAGCACGGGTCTTGCCAGTCCAGGAGAGGGGCCAGTAGGGCTGCAATGGTGGAGCGGGAGTGGAAGCAGGAGACCTACCAGGAGGCTGTTGTGTAAGGTGGGAGGTGATGGTGGCAAGGATCAGGGTGGGAGCGGTCAAGAGAGAGAGATGATGTGTTCAGGATATATTTGCGGGGTAGAACTAGTGAGACTTGTTGAGCTTGGCAAGGAGAGTGAAGTAGATGGAGAGATCAAGGATGCTCCCAAGTTTCTAGCTTGAGGAACTGAATGGATGTGAGTGCCATTAACCGACGTAGGACATTTTCTGAAGGAAACAGGGAAGAACACACAACAAAGGCCAAAGGAAATATGAAGGTTGGCAACCCTTAGCAGAGTCTAGCCACCCACATGTTTTTATTCCCATTCTCTTGCTTTTTACCAAAATAAAAGCTTTTCATCTGCTGCAGACTCTTCGAACACAGTGCAGTCTCTGTGTCATCAATAATTTATGCAGAGTTCTCAAGTAAAAGCGTTAGTGTCCAAGGCCTTGTGATCCTGATCTAGTTTCCCAGAATATTTCACAGGGCAGATATGAAAGGGAAGATTTAAGAACAAAAATATCCCATTATTTATTAGTATGGCACAATTTAAAGGGCCGTCATTCAATTTTATCCAGGATCACTCTCCTTTTTGTAGGTGTGTAATTTAACTATAGAGGTTATCATTCTCCCATGACCTGTTCTGCTAACATCTGCAATCCTCTATGTAGGAAACTAAATAGGTTGATTGGTATGTTCTGCTTTCAGCTGATTTTTTTTCCCCCCATAACCACCAGAAAGGTTTTTGGAGGTATAGCTGTATAACCTTCCATCTGACATTGAAAGTTGCTTTTTCAGGAAATTACTCACATCTGTTCTTATTCTTTCAATAATAAATAACTTTTTATTTTATAAGTAAACTATCTTCATTGTAGATAATTTGGGAAGTACAGAAAGTTATACAATCATTTGTGATCCCATAATGAGTGTAATGTTTTTGTCTAATCAGTGTGATGCTCCACTATCTAAGTGCAGTTTCGTATCCTCCATTTTTTTCACTTAACATTTTGTTATGACTCTTTTCTATATCTTATTAGCTATTATACGAAGATGACATTTTAAATGGCTATGTACTATTTTATGGCACAGAGCATTTAATTATTTTCCCTTTGTTGAGCATTTAGGTTATTTGCCAGTTTTCTTAGAGAAATTTTATTTTTTATTTTAAATTTTTTTTTAAAGATTTTATTCATTTATTTGAGAGGGAGCATGAGAGGAAGAAAGTGGGGAGGAGAGTCCGAGGGAGAAGCAGACTTCCTGCTGAGCAGGAACCTGATATGGCACTCAATCCTGGGATTCCAGGATCATGACCTGAGCCAAAGGGAGATGCTTAACCGACTGAGCCACCCTAAAACTGCCCTTTTAGTTTATTTTATTTTAAAGATTTTATTTATTTATTTGATACAGAGAGAGAGCAGGCACAAGCCTGCAGAGAGGCAGGCAGAGGGAATGGCAGAAGCAGACTCCCCACTGAACAGAGATCTCTATGTGGGGCTCGATCATGACCTGGGATAATGACCTGAGCCGAGGGCAGATGCTTAACTGACTGAGCACACCCAGGCATACCTTAGAAAGTTTTTAGTTGAAGGACAAAAGTCAGATAGTTTTTTACAGGACACAGTGTTTCAACAAAAGAAACAGTCCTCTACTCAAATTCAAATAACTGGTAAAGCCATGGTCTTCTCCAGGCAGCTTTAGAAGAGTGTATCTAGATGACAGCAATAACAGCCCTAGTCTGCTGGGCTCTCTGCTCTTACAGTACCTTTCTGTGTCCTGGGAGGTGCCCAGGCTAAACATGGACTCCCCTTGCTGAGCTCCTCAGTACCATTACTCACTAGGATCTTTGCCCTGGTCCTTTGAAGCCTCTCTGTATTTCCACTTAGGTCTAGCGCCTCTGCCTCTTGCCTTGAAGCACTGGCTGGAATTAGGGACAGATTAGGAACCAGAGTTCTGGGCTGCTAAATGTGCACTGCTTCCTCCCCAGCCTAGTCCTCCTCTGGGGCAGTCTCTTAGGTGTCAGCAGCTTACCTCCTCCTAGCCATCCATCCACTTACCTGTCTACTGGGCACTTATCAAGTTCTGGGAATTGGGCTAGATGTTCGTGATATGGTAAGACAGACAGCTGCCCTCACAGTTTATGCTTGGTGGGAAGTAACTACATGGGAGCGAGTAGAGATTGTTGCATAGGGTTTTGGAGAGTGATGTACCCAAACAGTGTTCTAGATAGTTCTAACCTTTTGTACACATACCACACACTGAGCACTTGGTGCATTTTTATTTTAAAATTTTATATTTTTATTTTATCTTAAAACCTATACACACATCCCTTTAGGTATGAGCTGCATGTGTCAAAAACTATGAAATAAGACAAGAGAACACCATCAGTGGAAGAGAGGCGTTGCTTGGTAATGCTGCATCTCTGCTGGCCTTTTGTGTTTTTGGAGTTGCCGGGCTACATCCTTGGGTGCTGCAGTGCAAGCCCATTATACTCCTTTGAGGGTCAGGAACGCTCTTCCCTGCTGTGCTTGTGACAGGAGGCATGCCCATGTTCAAGGTGGAGGTGGTGGACCTCGGCATGAAGTCTGCCTGGAAGGTGACATTTATTCTTGTGTGTTTCTCTCCACTTCTTAAAAGTATACCATGAACACAGAGTAAAAGTGAATTTTACCTTTGTCTGGTCGTTCCTTTATCACACTGGGTCTGTGCCATAAATGTGCTATTCTTGAAGGCCGGGTACCATGTTGTGTGTTTTTGTTTGCTTTGGTTTCTTTGGTAATTTGGCAAATGTATATTCATAGGTAAGGAACAGAAGAGTTTCACCTGCTAACAAGTTCTATGTGAGCTTTTTTCAGCATATTAATTAATTTTAAAAAGCAACCAGTACTTTTGATGGAAGTAACCACTATAGAATTCTTTGCTGGGCATATCAGGGAAGTGTAATAGACAAATTCATTGGGATTTTAAAAATATATCCATCTCATGATATTCCTTTGCAAAGATGAAGACATATGGGCTAGAAATGAGGAAAACCAGATCAGTTAGGAAAATTAACTATTGTATTTAGTGATGATGTGGTGCAAGGAACCCTTGGACACACATTCATTGGTTCTGAGTTGACATTTTTGCTTTACCTCTTATTAGTCACATGGCCATGGACAGTTTAATGGTAATAATCATAATTATGTATAACAGTGGTCATATTTACTTAGTAATTGCTCAGTTACTAAAAAGTAGTTCACTATACTTAGGAGTAGATTTGATTGACTTAATCCTCTGTGAGTTGTAGGTACTATTATTATTCCCCAATTTGTATGTGAAGAAACTGAGGTACAGAGAAATTGAATGAAGAATCCCAGATTACACAGCTTGCCACTGCTGGATCTGGGCTTTGCACAGGCCATTGAGATTAAGCAATCCATGCATCAACCCCTGTGCTGTACCTAACCTACCTGAGTCCCATCTGGCCCAGTCGGGTAGTGGGAATTTATTTACTGATAAAGTATGGGGTCCTTGGGACGTCTGGGTGGCTCAGTGGGTTAAGTCTCTGCCTTCAGCTCAGGTCATGATCTCAGGGTCCTGGGATTGAGCCCTGCATCGGGCTCTCTGCTCAGCAGGGAGCCTGCTTCCCCCCACCCCCCTGCCCCGCCTGCTGCTGTGCCTACTTATGATCTCTCTCCCTCTATCAAATAAATAAATAAAATCTTGGGGTGCCTGGGTAGCTCAGTGGGTTAGGCCTCTGTCTTTGGCTCGGGTCATGATCTCGGGGTCCTGGGATCAAGCCCTGCATCGGGCTCTCTGCTCATCAGGCAGCCTGCTTCCCCTTCTCTTTCTTCCTGCCTCTCTGCCTACTTGTGATCTCTCTCTCTGTCAAATAAATAAATGATGTCTTTAAAATTTTAATAAATAAATAAATAAATAAATAAAATCAATCTTAAAAAAAAAATATGAGGTCCTGTTGATGTGCCTATTTCAGTAAATTCCAAGTCTCCACCTTTCTTTTACTCCACCTTTTTCCTGTTCAAATTGTCAGTTGAACTTTTTGTTCCAGGTTTACAAACCAAGTGAGATGGAAATGTTGATTTGTGTTAGGTGAAAAAAGGATTTCAGTGCGTTACTGAAGAGTATATTTCTTGCTCAGAGTTGTAGGAGTTATATGATTAGATTGAGACAAAATAGAAGAAAGTGTAAATTGGAAGGACCCTTGCATATAGAAGGGATCCTTTTACATCAGAGTCACCCTGTGGGAAGATTCTGGTGTATATTGCAGGATCCTAACTTCAGTCCTGTCCATTTCAACCATGTGTCAGTACCTGGGATGAAGAAAATAGAGGGGAGGTTTCTCATTGGTTTGTGGATGATCTAAAGCTGTAGATTTAGTTTTCATTGATTCATTATATTTTATTTTCTTTAATGATTTGAAAGGTAGCTTATTTAATATATGATGATTTTAAATTGTGCCTGGTTTAAAGCTTTTCATAAATATGCCTAGTGCTGTATTACACTAATTTATCTTGTTATATTCATTTATTCTTTTTAAAAATTGATGCATAATTGACATATAACATTGTATTAGATTTAAGTGCACAACTCAATGATTTGATATATGTACATTCATTCTTAGTATGTCTGAAAGAGCCATTCTTATGCCCTATATATGGTTAATAAATGGCCCAGGATAAAATGAAAACTAGAATTTTAAATTTGTTAGGTCAAGATCCTTTTTTTTTTTTTAAACACTCCTCTGTTTTTCATATAGTGTTCAATGTTATGTTTTGGGTATAGTTGATTTTTTTTTTTTTTGTCGATAGTGTTGATTTGATGTGAATTTTTAAAAGTCAAGCCCTAAGCCTTAGGGAATTGTGTGATGTTTGTTTATGTGCTTTGAGTTAGGGCTTCTAAAAGGAGATTGAGTTACGTACTAACATGTCTGTGCTTGATTAGTTGGCTTCAAATGCCTAAACATAGCAAATAATGGCCCATTTGAAGATCTCTAACATCACTAGTTATTTTGTTATTTCCAACCTGGACTAAATCGTAGTACAAGAAACTTTTTAATTGAAACTTATTTTTTTCCTCTGAACAGAAAGCTTTGAAAAAAGATAGTGATGTAGTAGAAAGAGTCAAGGCACCTGAGTTTTGTCATCATGTAGTATGTGAAAATGGGCCTGTCACTTTAACTTGTTGGGATCAACAATTTGTGCTATAAATGTAAAGTAAGAGGGTTAAAAATCCTGATCCCTTCCTATTCTTTTTCAAGTCCTATTACCATCTGTAGAGTCTGGCAGTTATAGTAATCCTATCAAAGTGGGATATTCTGCAGAACCCCAGTTGGTTTGAGGCAGTGCCTCTGACTTCACCGTCTTAGGATAACAGCTGTTTCTTGTGTGTGGGCCACAGATTCCAGGATTTATATAAGCTGTTATTGGAAAGCAAGCTCATTTTTCCTAAGTTTTTATTTTTTGATGCTTTATTGTTATATTTGCAAGTGGTTGTCAAGAGTATCGAGAATATTGACTAATTTGTGTGAGTGAGTGGTTGGAATCACATCTGCTTTTTGCTTTTTGAGAATAGATTATTCTTTAGTCTGTCAGGTTATCTGTCTAAATAAGACAGGGAAACCAATAACACATTTTGTTTTTGCAAAAGAGCAGTAATTTCCCATAAGGTTTGCATTTGTATTTTTTGTTTTTATTTCCCAGTAAAACACAAGCATTCAACTTTCTTTAGCTTTATCTGTCTTCAGAAATTAATGAAATCAATTTCCATAAGAAGCAATTAATGTGGAAGACTTAAAATATGTTTTATTTACTATCAGTTTGTGTTACACATCTTTTTTGTTGGTTAGTGGAAACCTCTTTTCATGAAGACACATTGTCTTATTTACTTGAAGCTAAATTTGCTTTGATTATCTTGTTCATTGTTGTGAAATTGAGTATCATAATTCTTAAGAAGAAGTCAGGTATCCAAAAAATACTTAGAATGAAGTAAGTCAATCAGAGAAAGACAATTATCATACGATCTCTCTGATAGGAGGGATTTGAGAGGCAGGGTGGGGAGGTTGTGGGGGGTAAGGAGGGAAAAAAATGAAACAAGATGGGATAGGGAGGGAGACAAAACCTTAAGAGACTCTTAATCTTATGAAATAAACTGAGGGCTGCTGGGGGTTGGGGGGGTAGGGATAGAATGCTGGGTTATGGACATTGGGAAGGGTATGTGCTATGGTGAGTGCTATGAAATGTGAAAGCCTGATGATTCGCAGACTGTAACCCTTGGGCAAATAATACATTATATATTAACCAAAAAAATGCTCAAGAATTATAAATCCCATTTTCATTTCTGTCCTGTATTTTATGAGAAATTAGAACACAGAAAAATTTTAGCTCAGCTACTAAGTCAATTGATTGGCTATATTTATGCAACTACTGTGTGATTGGCATCAAAGAAATATCACATATAATTCCTGCTCTTGAATACATTATTATTTAAAGGGAAAAAAGAAAGAATGTTCAAGTCAAGAAGGGTTTCTTTGCCTAACATGGCTAGAATGAACAGAGATCAGGTAAAGTTTTATTTGTGTGTGTGTGTGTGTGTGTGTGTGTGTGTCTGTGTGTATGAAATTCATGCTAATTTTAGACATATAGCTCTAGATTTATTATGGAATTGAGAATTATGTCATCCCTCAGACACTTCATTCCATGGAGGTAGTGTCTCTCTGGTCAGAAGTACCATGGATTATACTTTTGACACTGAATCAAATTCTTACACACCAACTAATTGTTAGTTATATTTTATTTCTGGCTGTGGGCCTTAGGCTTCCACAAATTTTCAGAATTTCTTTGATTCTGAAATTTTAAGTTTAGTTTTGATATTTCATATCCATTTGATTAGTGTGACCAGTTGACACATGTGCAGTGGGATTATTGGGTGTGAAGGTCTGGGGTGGCAAACACTGGATGGAGTAGGATGGGTCCAGTAGAGAAAGGCCATAGGTGGGGCTAGGTGCTGGCTCTTTAGAAAAGAAGAGCATATGTGAAATAAAGGTCAAAATGAGTCTGGAGGCTGTGGGATCAGTTGAAGCAGGAAATGCAAACAAGGCAAGAAGCATTATCAGATAGCTCACAACTGCAACACCACTGTAATAAGGGAAAGGTTTCTAATTACAGTGCTGGAGCTGATTTCCCTCTAACTCTTTGATGATTCCAGCTGAGTGTAAAACCTTGGCTCTTTCCAGGTGTTTCGTAGCTGGAAGAGATGTTGGGCCTTCAAATATGTTCTGAAGTAAGTAAAGGCAGGGAATGAAAATAGAACTATAGAGAACTTGTTATATATAGCATAAGTCTCAAAAATGAACATAAACCTTCCTCACCCTGAGAGAAACTAAAAACAGGTATTAGAAAGTCTAAGCATTCTTTCATTGGGTGTGCAGCATTTTAATTTGTAAATCCAGCCCCTGGCCTTTCAAAGCTAATTTATGCATGTAATACATTAAACCCAAAATCATTCTGGGATTTTGGCGGGGGGCTTGGTGGGGGAGGGGACTTGAAAGGATGATCTAATGGAAAAATGAACCTGGGAGCTTCCCAAGAAACTTTCCAAGAAGAAGAGCAATGAGTAATAATGATTAAAAAATGTAAACACAGATCTGTGGAACAATATTTGAGTCTAGAAATAGATTCAACAGTGTATAAACAATATAATAAAATATGTTTTCTCCAAAAAAAGAATTGTAGTGGGGTTGAGAAGCTGAGTAGCAATTTTTGAAAAGGTAGTTACATCAACATCTTTTACTGTATACTAATATAAATTTAAAATAAATTAGTGAACTTGATGAGTTAATGAAATCAGTGAAAAGAATTCATATATATATATATATATATATATATTTTAAACTAAGACAGGGATGCCTGGGTCACTCAATTGGTTAAGTGTCTGCTTTCAGCTCAGGTCATGATCCCGGTGTCTTGGGACTGAGCCCCGCATCAGGCTTCTGCTCAGCAGGGAGCCTGCTTCTCCTCCTGCCTGCTGCTGCTCCTGCTTGTGTTCTCTCTCTCTGACAAAGGAAGAAATGAAATCTTTTAAAAAATAAAAAAAAGATTTTGTTTATTTTTATTTTTAGAGAGAGTGTGCAAAGGGAGAGGCAGAGGGGGAGGGAGAGGGAGAGAATCTCAAGCAGACTCCATGCTCATTGTAGAGACTAATGTGGTGGGGCTTGATCCTGAGAGTCTCAGGTAGGACTGGGACCTAATCTGAAACTAAGAGTCAGGTGCCTAACAAACTGAGCCACCTAGGTGCTGCTGGATTTTTTTTTCAGTTTTAAAAGGCTGGAAGAGGGTACATGGGTGGCTCAGTTGGTTAAGTGTCTGCCTTGGGCTCAGGTAATCATCTCGGGGTCCTGGGATCAAGCCTTGTGTCAGGCTCTCTGTTCAGGGGGGAGCCTGCTTTTCCCTCTTACTCTCCTTCTGTTCTCTCCATCTCAGTCTCTCTCTCTCAAATAAATCAATCAGATCTTTAAAACAAATGAATAGAAGAAATAAAAAGATAGATTTGAAAAGTATTTAAAATATATGCCTAATGATAACAGACTTTTCAATATGATAGTACAAAGTAGGAAGACAGATTTGTACCAATATGGCTGAAAAATAATAACTATAAAATATAAAACGATTATTCATTTTTATCCCACAAACATTGAGACTTTTATAGATGAATGGGCAAAACAAATAATATACACAAAGGGAAATGCAGTTAATGAAGTGAATATGAAAAATGTTTATCATGATTCATAATCAAAGATTTTGCTCAAGTTTCTAGTACATAGATATTTTATAATTATTGAGATCATTCACAAAGAGAACATCTCATGTTGGCAGATTTTCAGTAAAATTTGCACAGCCCTATTTGAAAAATAACATCAAAATATAGGAAAAGTGAAAAAATTTTCAGACCCTTTGGCTTAGTAATTCCATCTCTAGGAATCTATCCCAAGGAAATAAGTGTACATACCATGATTAGGCCCTGTTGTTTTCCATAAATAGCAAATGATTGAGAATAACTTCAATGTTTATAGAAAAGGAACTGATATAGTATGATGCTTCATCAACATAGTAAAATTCATTGAGTCATTACAATGAAAAGTATAAAGAATGAATACTTGAGAAATACATCTAAGGTGTAATATGTTGCCACAGTATGATTTCAAGAAAGAATAGTAAGTGTGTGTGAAAGCTAAATAGGTAGTAATGAAAGTACTTCCATTGAAGTGAAAGTTTATAGGATATTTTAAAATAATTACAGTAATGTTTGAAGTAATACTCCCTTCCCCACAAACAAATAGGAAAAGGAATCTAATTCCTGCCCTTGTGAAGCACCATGAAATTGAAAGTCCAGGACATGGAGTCTCAGGTTCTTGAGGTGAATGGGTGGTAGAGAATCAACCAGTTTGACCATTTGTCTTTTTTCTTACAGGCCTAGTCTCACAATTGAGCTCTAAAGACTCCTTCACTAATGGGGGAAATAAGGAGGGAGGTTTCATAAGATTCAAGCTCATTAACCCAAGCTTTTCTACTGGCCAATTTGATGAAATTTATTTGAATTTTACTTTCTACAATGTGTGTGTGTGTGTGTGTGTGTGTGTGTGTGTTGCAGGGGAAGGGGGACAAGTGAGAGCATAGACATAACTTATGATGCTTTTTAAAAAGCCTTTATTCATTTATTTGAGAGAGAGAATGGGAGAGATTGAGAGAGAGAGAGAGAAATTGAGAGAAGAAGTGGGGAGGTGGCAGAGGGAGAATCAGACTTCTTGCAGAGTAGGGTACCTGACTCAGGACTTGATCCCAGGACCCCGGGATCATGACCTGAGCTGAAGGCAGATGCTTAACCAACTAAGCCACCCAGGCACCCACTTAGGATGCTTTTACAAGTAGTTTGATGCAAATGACTTATCACATAAAATAATTAGATACTCAAAGAATAACTTGTATAAATGATCTGAACCTCAGATTTACTGTTAAGAAAAAATTAGATATAAATACTCTACTTTCCAGAAAACATCAGTCAGTGAGTTTGAATTTTACTTCCTTGAAGGTACACAGGAGGAATATAAGTTGAGGTAGTACTGTAAATGGCAGATCTGTAGCCATTGCTATGCCAGAAAAGAACATAAGCAACAGTTATAGTAGTTGTTATCTGGAGAATTCATGTGCAGGACAAAGCGTAAGAATTCAAGCACATTTCAGATTGTATTCTTAGTTTGTTTTCTGTTCAAAAGGGTACCTTGTTTGTCACTGATTTGTTGGAGTATTAGTTATCTTGGCCTACCATAACAAAATGTCATAGACTGCATGGCTTAAACAGTAGAATTTTTTTTCTCAGTCTGAAGATTGGGTTCCAAGTTCAAGGTGAAGGGCCATTCATTTCCATGGTGAGGGCTCTCTTCCTGGTTTTCAGACAGCACCTTCTTGCTATGTCTTCAAGTGGCAGAGGGAGAGGGAGAAAGCTGTCTGATGTTTCTTCTTCTAAGGGCGCTAATCCCATCATGAAGGCTACATTTTTATGACCTCATCTAAACCTATTACCCCGCAAATGCCCCATCTTTAAATACCATCACATTGGGGGTAAAGTCTTCTGCATATGAATTTTAAAGACTATTTATTTGAGAGAGAGAGAGAAAGCAAGAGACAGATCACGAATGGAGGGGGAGGGGTAAAGGGAGAAGGAGAAGCAAACTCCCCACTGAGCAGGGAGCCGGATGCAGGACTGGATCTTAGGACCCTGGGATCATGACCTGAGCTGAAGGCCGTTGCTTAACCAGCTGAACCCCTCAGGTTCCCTCAACATAGGAATTTTAGGGGGACACAATTCAGTCTATAGCAGATGGTAAGTAATCTTGCCAACAAGGACTCTATCGTACTTTTTTAGCCTCCAAGCAGAGAGTGCATTCTAATTACACTTGTACTGCCATGGAGATCAGAATCCATATTGGTTAATTAAGGGTGGTAGCTTGTTAATCTTTTATTCAATCACCTTTTCATAGTAATCTATGGGATTTTTGTCACTGAGTTATCCTTCTGTTAGAATGCTAATAAGCAACAATAGCAGTTCAGTTTGTGTTTAATTATTCTTTTTCCCTTTTCTAGACATTAACATATTATATGTATGCTAAATTTTCTAGGATATGATAAATTTGTGCGATCTCCTCAAAAGATATAATTACACTAGCTTATCATAGGTGAATTCAGTTCAGATTTTTTTGTAGGGAAAAAGTGAATGTTTTTGTATTCTGTATATCAAACATTGAATAGATACCAGGACAAGAGACAAAGGAAGAAATGGCACATACATCCCAAGTTTAGCCAACACTCCTTATAACCAACCTACTGTGTTTTTTCTGTGCTAACATAGTGGGTTAGTTCAGTCACTTCAGTTAGAGTTATTGGTATCTTAATGCCCCATGTAGGTAGAGTGGAGCACAGAACGCTGGGAACTTTCTTTTAGTTTTTTACATCTTTCAGGAAGAAGAAAGGAAAAGAAAAAGTTAAGAATTCCCTTGGCTTTGACTTTGCTGAGACTTTCTAATGAATCTATCTCTAATGATATTTCAAAGTACTGTTTTTTTTAAATTTTAACATAGTATGATAAGACATTGTCCTATAAGTGGAAAAATATCTCAATTATATAAAAATAAAAAATAACTGGGAATAGAATCTCAAGTGTTTGTTTTTGTTCTTGTTTTTGAATTTCACTTAGTTCTCTTTTGAGGTTCTAAGTAGAATTAAATAAGAAAGAAAATATGGGTGATATTCTTTTTATAATATGAGTGATGATTTTATTGTAAATGATAAAATGCAGCTCCTTTTTTTTTTTTTTTTGGCTTAAGCCTAGGACAAAGATAAAAAGTTTTAAGAATGATAAAGCTTGTGTTTCCATTCATTGTGTTTCATTCATTTGAAAGGCAATGGAAGATTTTTATTTTTAAATTTGTATAAAATAATTATATCTGCTACTTTCTTGGTTTCTTTTTCTATAGAAGCATCATTTACTAAATACTAACTCAGAAAATACTTGTAAAACTGTTATCCTTCAGTGTCTTCTTTACCTGTGAGACATTATTTTTTTGCTAGTGTGTGCCATTTATAGCAATTTCCCATAAGTATTATTTATAATAATCTATATCACTATTTGTGTATAAGATTTGAAGTCTACTAATTTTCAGCACATTTAATCCCTATTCAGGGAGATAATTAGATTTCCTCATATTTATTTAATAATTAACATAGCTATGACAATATAATATGGCGTTTCTTTAAAGATGTTTTTTGTTTTGCTGCCTTGGCTTTTTAATATGGTATTTTACTAAACTGTAAAACAAAATTGATCTTGTTTTGTTGAACTTAAAAATTTATGGGATGATGTATATGGGAAAGGTTTTTTTTTTCCTTTCTTTTTCATTATCTGGTTCAACATTCTGGTAAATAAACACATATCCCTTTGCTTTTCCTAATTAACACTTTCTTAGAACATTTTAAAGGAGAAAAGTAATGTAATTATCATAAAAAGCAAAAACATTAATGAAATATCAAGGTAATTAAAAAACTACTTTCCTATAGGCTTTTGTCAGGGGCTTGCAGAAAAGTCTCAGAAGAGTTCGCTTTCTTCACAGCTATTTAATTAACTTGAGAAAAGCCCCAAGTGTACCCTTAATACAAATATGCTTCACCAAAGGTGGTAGCTTTAATATATACAGGGGTGTCTTCACTAGCAGCAAGATCAACCCCGAAATGCTGTGTTTTTCAGGGGCAATTTGGTTATAATTTCTTAATTTCAGCAGAAGTTTAAGCATATAGACAGGGTACTTTCTTTGTGAACTTTGCCAGAATAGCTCCTAAAATCATTCCTTATACTGGTTGCTTCATAAAAGTGTTTTATAGCCAAATGTTCAGCAATTTTTCTCCAAGTCATGTATTTCCTGGCCCAGGCTTCCTCAGGGAAAAGATTTCTTTAGATAATATTTGCTCCCCAGAGGTGTGTCTGTGGGAGAGGACTTTTATCTGCAATAATTGTAGGCTTTCCTAGCAAGTGCGTGCCATGAAGCAGTAGATGGATCCCGGCTGTGTTCTCTACAGGCCCGAGTGTACTGAAGAAACTTAACACATGTTCTCTAAAGCAAAGCAAAATGAAGAAGACTGGACCTTAAAGAGGAACGAATAAGTAATCACAGTCTGTGTTTTGTTTTTGTTTTGGGTGTATCTCTTCAATGGACTAGCACTTACAGAGCACACTGCTCTGACTGATACTCCAGAGGCACTTTCACTCATGTTGTTGGTTGTTGTTATTATAGTTATTGGTGTTGCTTCACATATATTATTAGTTAAGTCTTAGAGTAACCTTGTGAGGTTCAGCTATTTTTTTTTTAAGATTTTATTTAATGATTTGAGAGAGAGAGCATGCACGCACGTGCGCGCATGCGGAGGGGTAGAGGGAGAGAGAGAATCTCAAGCAGACTCCCCGCCACAACCTGAGATCATGACCTGAGTTGAAATGAAGAGTCAAATGTTTAATGCACTGAGCCACCAGGCACCTGGATTCAGCTGTTTTTCTAGTTATGAAGTTCAGGGGAAGCATTTGTCAAGATTCCATAGCTGGTTGGGAATAAAACTAGGAATTTGAGGGTCTTTTCATTCTAGTTGGTTGGCTACCCTTCTATACAGTGTTCCCCCTTCCTTTTGTGTTCTATCCAGTGCAGGCTGCATATGTAGAACAGAAAGGAATGGATTCTGCTGAAAATCCTTGTTTTCTTTTCTGTGTGACTCAGCCCAGTCAAGATTACTGTGATTCTACCACAGTGTAATCCAAGTCACCATTATTTTTGCCCTAGAACACAGCAGTAGCCTTCTGACTGCGTGCTCTCCGCTTCACAGCAGCCAGTGATCTTTCTGAAATGTAATTTGGATCATGTCATCCTTCTGCTGAAAATCTTGAGTAATTTTCCATTGTACTTAAAATAAAATCTAAAATGCTTATTTGGGGCTACAAGACCGAATACATTCTGGCCCTTGCCTATCTTTTCCTTGCTTGTTTAGTGTCCCCTAACCATACACAGTTCCTGAAATGCCTCGAGCTTTTTCCTTGCCTCAAAACCTTGCATTTGCACTTTTGTCTGCAGTTAAAGTTCTTTCTGACTACTTTCAACTGACTTAGCCTTCAGTTTTTAGCCCAAATGTCATTTCCTGAAAAGATACCTTCTCTAACCTCTTAATCGAAGCCCTCTTGTTTTATTCATATTCCTTTTGTCTCCTGGCTTTGTAATTTTCCTTTACATTCCCTTAATAAGTACCGTTTAGAGAGCCCTTGCAGTGTGCCTGTCACTGAGTACTGTGTTTAGCCCTGTTTACAGATGAGGGAAGTAAGATGCTGTCCCAGATTACAGTAATTTGTGAGCCTGGATTTCAATCCAGGCTTCCTCCACAAGACTGTAAATTCTAGGAGGGCAGGAACTATGCCTGTGTGTTGTTACATTCCCAATGTGTGGAGTGTGGTAGGCTCTCAACAGTTGAACAAATGAACCCCTGGTGATGACTAGTTTTCTTAAGAGAGTTATTGAAATGTAGTTAACATATGTAAAATCTACACTTTTAAAGTATGCAATTCAGTGGTTTTTACTATTTCCAGAGTTGTGCAACCATCACCATCTAATTTTAGAATGTTTGCATCACTCCTAAAAGAAACCCTGTACCCATTAACAGTCACTTCTCATTTCTCCCTTCCCCATTCCCTGGAAACCGCTAATCTACTTTCTGTCTCTGTGGATTTTCTTATTCTGGAAATTTTATGTAAATAGAATCATACAACATATGGCCTTTTGTGACTGGCTTTTTTCACTTAGCATAATCTTTTCAAGGTCCACCCATGTGATGGCATGTGTCAGTGCTCCTTTTTTTTTTTCTGAATATGATTCTTTTATACAGATGGAAATATTGCCTGCTATTTATCCATTCATCATTTGATGGGGATTTGAGTTGTTTCTACTTTTTGGCTTTATGAATAATATTGCTGTGAACAGTTGTGTGCAAATTTTTGTGAGGCTATATGTTTTCAGTTCTCATGGGTATATACGTAGGAGTGGAATTGCTGGGTCATGTGGTAAATCTGCTTAACACAGATTTTGAAGAATTGACAAACAGTGACTAAGACCTGTCAAAGAAAACCAGAGCTGAATAGTAGTTAAAGAAGTAAAGACAGACTTTATTCAGGACTATCACAGTAGGGGAAAGAGACTTTGCTATACAACTGAAGTAAATTCTGACTACAACAAAGAAAAGTGGGGATTTATAGCCAAGGAGCAGGGTAGGCATGGGGGAAAATCAGTGGTTGGAAAAGTACTATGAGGGTAAGATTATCTTTGCTGAACTGACCTAACAGAATTCTTGCTGAAGGCAGGCCAGAGGATATTACATGGGGGATGGTGGAGGGGTGAGGAATTTGATCAGATATTGAGGATGATCAGATACCAAGAGTGGAGGATTCCGGCTAAACCTACTTAACAGGATTCTTGCTAAAATTGGGCAATTCAAAGGCTCACATCCAAGTCCAAAAGTCAAGGCCTACGTGGAAAGAGGATTCAGAGGGAACCTGATTAAGATTTGGTTAAAGAGAGACGTGTCAGACCCTTAACAGATAGTTCATGTGTTACCTTTCTAGTACCTTTCCTTAACTGTATCATTAAGGAAGCTAAAAATCAATTCTCTTAAATTCCCTTAAATTCTCCACAGTGCCATTTCATTCAGGATCCAAAAGATATTTATTGACATGGTGTTGGCTGGACTGGGATACAGTGTATGAGTATTTTCTTAGAGCTGATAAAGCTGTTTAATTTTCTATTTCATGCTTACAAATTAGTGTCTTTGTTTTGTTTTTAGAACTACATGGGAAGATTTAGCAAGTCTGATAATTTAGGCCTGTTTGGAAATCTCATTTATGGTATAAGGAATGAAAGACAACATAATGTATTATTGTAGGGCCCACAGTTTAGGACACTGGTCTCATTTAAGTCAATTACATAAATGCACATTTTAAGCATAATGAATATATTTTCTTTCTTCCTTTTCATTTTTTACTCTTCTTCCCTTTTATAAAAAGCATTTCCTTTCTATGCCTCAGGGTGGGTGGTGGCTCTGATTCAGTACTAAGTTGTTTTCATTACTATTACTATTTTATCCCACTTAATGCAACATTGTTAGAATAGGTTGTTTATAAATTAACAAGCCATTGATAAGAATGATTTTAATTTTCTCATAAACTGTTTCATTCTATGTTTCTTTCTGCTTTACCATCACCTATCTACAAGATGACACAAATCTTTAATACAAATTCACATTTATTCTGAGAATTTAGCAGTGCTCCTGAAAATAATAATTGGCCATCTTGGGGAGTTGGGAATCCAGAGTTGTTAATCAGTTAGAAAAATGAAGGCCTCCTCTGAGTGACTAAAGCACAGCTTCCTAAACTTCACCAAGGTTAACTGGAGCCTTTTCTGTGCAGTAATTTGTGCCAGCTCCCATTGTAATGATTATAATTGCCTGGGTTACATTAATATTCATGGCACATGCCTCACACCTTATGTGGTGCTCATTCTCTGTGTCTTTGACTAATGTACCATTTTTTCTTTCACTTTGGCATGGGGAACCATGATTTTAGAGGATGTGAAGCAGAGAGCAGCTGAGGGAAGAATGAATACCCAGAACCCAGTCCCAGGATTAACATACTGATGTAGATATTCTGAGAAGGGATCTTTTGAGTCAAGTTAAAAGGAAATGCCAAGTGGAGCTGAAGCTGACCTTGCCATGGCACGTGATATTCATCGAGGAGGTGTTTAGCTTCACTAGGCTACATTTTGTTCTCAGGTTGCCAGCTGCCTTGAGCCAGTTGCTTAGGCACAGCTAAAATAAAGGCAAGAAAATTTTCATTATATATTTGATATTTGAGAGTCTGCCAGTGATTTCTTTCTTTCTGGGTTTTTTTTTTTTTTTTTTTTTTTTGCCAGTAATTTCTAAAGCTTAGAATGTTGGCAGCAGCATATGAAAGCTGATACCTTCAAGATCTAAAAGGAAAATAGCTTATCCTTCTTGCCTCTGCAGAATGATTTTTAAAAGGCTGTACTTTCTCTCTTTGGATACTTTTTAGAGGAAAGGGGAAAAACATTTTTCATTTTTATTCTTGTGTAATGTGACTAGATGTAATTGAATTTTGATAAGTACGTTGCAAACATGAATGGGCAGGACAGCCATGTCAAGTTTTGTGGGTATAGAATCACAGAAAGAAGTAGCTACTGGAATTTAAATGCCGTCCCACAGTGGACCTTCCAAGTAGAAACTTGATGTGTAATTAAACCCTTTTCTTCTACTACCAGCTTCTCCACTGCATCCTAAACTTGATGTCTAGCAATAGACAATACCACTCTTCTTTGTATTCTTTTGGTTGATTATTATAATTGGAAGACTCCCTGGCTTGTTCCTTCTCTGGAGCCTTTGGATGCTCATGAGAAAGACAGGCCTATTCGAGCATCTGAAGTTACATGTACCCCTTGGTGCCTGTGGAAGTAGTTTGGTTCATGGGTTTTCAGGGCACCCCTCTCAAACCAGGCCCTACAATAGATTATAGACTCTTCCCCTTTGTGCAGTGTTTCTCATGTTTCTTTGTCAGATGCCCTAGAGACAGATAAGGGAATGGATGCTCTAGGCAAATGGGGTCATAGGCCGAAGCTCACTGCTGAAATGGAATCCCCTTGAAGTCCTTTTAGGTTAATTTTGCGTTTTGCCTTTTAGTATATCCAGATGAATTTAGTATCAAAATATTAAATTGTCATTTACTCATCAAATAAAACTGATGCTCCAGGAAGGTATTATAGCATGTTTAATTTGGGGTTTCCTGATTGTACATGCACCCCAGTTGGGAGAATTGTGGACGAAGTGTGACTTCGGGAAATTTTTTACCTAATACTCAGTCCCTTGTTTGAAATGGACCTGGTAGATACCAAGTATTCTCAGAGCATGTAGGGGTAGAATTTTGGGTCTATTCATAGTGTTGTGAAAAGAGGTCAGATTGAAAGTACAGAAGTCTGAGTTTTAGATTTGGCTATTAACTTATGACATTGGACAGGTCCATTTTCCCATTAATGAAATGAGGGGGTGAACTAAGAGAGAAAACGCGGCATTTTGCAAAATATGTTTTGTGGATTATTACTTTCTAAAGATATTTTAAGGGTGGTTGCCGGGGGCTGGGAGGAGGGGGAAATGGGGAGTTGTGGTTTAATGAGTTTAGAGTTTCAGTTTCGCAAGATGAAAAGTTCTGGAGATTGGTTGCACAACTGTGTGAGCGTACTTAACGCTGCTGAACTATACACTCAAAAATAGTTAAAATGACAAATTTTGGTTATGTGTATTTTACCACAATTGGAAAAAAAGTATTCTAAGAGCTCCACCCGTACATAAACATAAATAGTATAGTAAATTCCCCTTCTGGAAAATCACAATGCATTCAGCTTGTAGAAGCTTCTAAGACATCCTGTACTGAAAAAAAAATCTGTTTAACCTCCACCCAGTATTTCTTAAATTTCCCCTCCCCCAATTCAACTAACATCTCTTAATCACCTATGAAACTTAAATTTTCAAGATTCCCATTTGGGATATGGTGATTTGAGGTTTTTTCCCAGCTCAAACATGTTATCATTCTTCAAAGACATCAGATGATAATATAGGCTATTCCAAAGTAAGGTCTAGGTAGTGCAATTGTTGAAGGTTAATTCAAGGTTTCCCAATAAGGTGGCTTGGAGCTGGGAGTTAACCCAATCAGCAAACCAGTTGGATAAAGATCTGGTAATCAGATCTGTAAAAAGCTACAACTGAGCACGAAATGTCTTGTTCTTCGCATGTCATGTTCAGCCTGTGAAAGAAGCATTAGAAGCAAAATATACTAAACTATGTTCCATTTGATTTTCCTTTAAAAAATATGGGGCGCCTGGGTGGCTCAGTGGGTTAAGCCGCTGCCTTCGGCTCGGGTCATGATCTCAGGATCCTGGGATCGAGTCCCGCATCGGGCTCTCTGCTCAGCAGGGAGCCTGCTTCCCTCTCTCTCTCTCTGCCTGCCTCTTCATCTACTTGTGATGTCTGTCAAATAAATAAATAAAATCTTTTAAAAAAAAATATACTAAACTATGTTCCATTTGTTTTTTCCTTGGCAACAGTGTCCATTTAAGGTAAACCAGGAACTGTCTTGATCTATGGTTATTACTGGCCTTTAGACCTAACTGGAAATCTCCAGTGGTGTGAGAGTGAGGGTAAGAGTTTTCTGGCAGGATAATACTCTTGCACAGTTTATTTAATACACTTAGGGACTGGCTCAACAGCCTCTTATTTTTAAAGTGAGAAAATATGTACTAATGTCCTAAGCAGAATAATTTTCATTAATGAGAGAAATTTTTTTCAACCTTTCATTTCCTAGAGGAAAAATTATCTGGGGCAGTGATATAGTTTGGATTTGGGGAAGGAAACTATATTCATACTCGTGTGTTCCTAAATATGGTATAGATCAGTGTGTGAAAGCAACATTTCACTTTAAGACCTCTTAACTGAAGTCATCTTTAGGCCTTTCCTGCTACCTCATTCCCCTCAGTTGCTGTTATTCTATAATATTATATTCTGAATGGTTTGCTTAAAAATTTTAGACTGAAGGGAAAAAAAAAAAAAACAAGAGAACAGGTTAGATTTGAAAATGACCTACATCATTGTTCAGTTAATGTTTCTATCCAGCTCAACTAGAAACGAAGATTGGTTATGATCTGCATAGTAATAAATGTTTTGATTTCAGAAATGCCAAGTTTTCTCTAGATTATCTTTTGCACTTATTGCTGTTTTTTCCTTAGAACAACTCTTATTTTTGTCTTTATTCACACTTTACTATTTTCTAAGAATCCTGTTGGAGAGCGTTCAAGTTTTAAAACTAAACGTAAATTTACATCCTTACTTAGTGTCAGGAATCTCCTGTGAAATCCCATGGACAACCTCTCCCAGGTTTTGGAGGCAGAGGTTTAATTACTACCTATTGATTGGGTTTGCTTTTGCACTTTTTGGGACCTGGGCAGGCAGAGCTAGTAGTTCCTTCTAGCAGAGCAGGGTGGGTGCACAGGAGCCAGAATTGGGAGAGAGAGGCAGCCCATGTAACTGGTCCAGCTTCAGGGGTGGATGAAGGAAATGAAGAGTGTCACAGCAAGTCCAGAGTCCAAGGAGGTGCTTAGGCAGTGAGGCATGTGGTAGGCTATTGCAGAAGGGAGCTGGGGACAAAGAAAAGGGGGAGCATAGTGGCTAAAAACTGTAGGTTTACGATTATCTGAAGTCTAGGTGGGCTGTGCCTACCAGGGAGCACCGAGGCTGGTGGTCTGTCTTGGAAGAACAGGACTGAAGAGGGAAGGGAAATTCGCAGGTTACTGGAATGAGGCCTGGGGAAAAAAAGCCCAGAAGAAACTCCATAATGAACAGTGGGAGAAAGCAGTAGGCTATTTAACCATAACTCCATACAGTCTACTGTTGGGTAGCAGTTGAAGTGAATGACTTGGTCTGGATGTTCTGAAATAGAAGACTATCCAAACTATTAAGTGGAAGTGAAAATTGTAGTATACTATATAACATGTCTTTTTCTGGGGAGAAATGTACTATCTCAGTGAAAGGAACCTGGGGATGTGGTAAAGGACAGCTTTATTCAGATGAATGATGCGGACATCTCAGGCATGCTTTGTGGAGACAGTATGTGGTTTGCCTTTCAAAAGTTTCCCTTTTTCTGTCTCCCTGAGAATGTCCACGATTATCAAGTAATAACTGCCTAAAGCCGCCGAACGTCGCCAGTACTCCAGAAGAGAGGCAGCCTATCACGGAGGGCCCGGTGAGAGGGCAGGGCTTAGGGGCTCCGACTTTAGATCCAGGCGGCCTGGGTTTAAATCCTGCTTCTACCCCTGACTACTTGTTTGACTTTGAGTAAGTCACTTAACTCCTCTGTGCCTGTTCTACCATCTGTAAGATGGGGACAATAGTACTTATTTTACACAGTAGTTATGAGGATTAAATGAGCCAGTATTCGTAATATGTATAGGACAGTGTCTGGCCCATAATAAGCACCAAACGAATGTCCATTAAATAGATAAAACACATTTTTTTGTCAGCTTCTCTTGACCAGTCAGGAACCAGTCTCTGACTTTCCTTTCTGTTTCATGTAGATGTCTTTCTCTTAGGGTATTACATTTAAAAAAAAAAAAAAAAAACAACTGTTTCAAGCATTATGGAAAAAATATAGTTAAAATTCTTGTGAGATCACTGGATTGGATTATTTTTTACCTTAATCCTTCTGAAATTAAGGGGAAAAAAAATCACACTAGTTACTTTAAATTGGCTATTTTATGCATTTGTCCTCTAATGGTATAGTAAGTAATATTGTTGCCTAATTTTTTTTTTTTTTTAAGATTTATTTATTTGACAGAGAGAGACACAGGGAGAGAGGGAACACAAGCAGGGGGAATGTGAGAGGGAGAAGCAAAGCAGGCTTCCCACTGAGCAGGGAGCTCAATACAGTGCTTGATCCCAGGACCCTGGGATCATGACCTGAGCCAAAGGCAGGCACTTAATGACTGAGCCACCCAGGAGCCCCACATGATTTCTTATGTGCCATTAATCTAGTATCTAGTTTGGATGGCTGGTCTTTTTTCCCTTTTGGATAATGCTTTGACAGGAAAAGTAAACCACACAAAAACTGTTTCTGGGCTCCTGCCACACCCACACCAAGAGCTAATCTGACAGAATATAATGCATTTTGTACATTGTGAATGGCCAGGCCCAATAGGTACATGGAAAAGAAAAGTCACTAGATACCCTGTGACTTCAAATAATGAAGTTGAGTGATAGGCTTCTGCTTTAATAAGGCTTTGAGGGATTAAACGTCCTAGATCTTTGTAATGCCATTGGGTAAAGTTATGGAAACCATGACAAGATAAACAAATAATGGTGTTCTAGTTAGAATTCCTGCAAGATTTAGAAATTGGGCTTCCCCTGAGACAGCTATACTTAGCTGACATGTTTGTTTGCTGGTAAGTAGTGAAGCTGGGGTGAATAATGCTCCTTTTGTACTTGTACTCTTTTGGGTACAGATATACAATTTCATAGAATGATTTTAAATTAATTAGCACTGTGGCAGAACTACGAGATGATATCACAATTTGGCTTATCGAATGGATTTAATAATTTTAAGTACAGTTAGTTTATATTTTCTAGCTCAATTCCAAGAAACTGAACACTTAAAAATTATTTCTTGGTGGACATGATACCAGTGGTTTGCTTATAGGGCGAAAATAATTCTTATCCTTCCCTGAGGATTTTCAGGAATGAAAATGAAAATAATTGCTGCAAAACACATTGCAAATCTGTTCAAGTATATTCTATTCAAAAAAATATACTGACTAGTATCCTTCATGTTGCCTAAGTATGTAAGAACCCATAGTTTAAAGGTTTATAATTTTTAAACTTTTGAATATACATTGTAATACCCATTGAATTCATCATGGCAACAATTTTTACTTTGCTCCATGGCAGTTCTAGGTGCTCGTTATTAGTGAGTTGAGTCCTTTGTGATATGAATTGCAGTGTTTGTAGTTTTTAGCTTAAATCCTGTGCTGGATTTGTCGTTGGAGATTTGTCATTTGTCTTAGAGTTGAAAAGGACTTTAGAGTCCAAATTCTTCAATTTATTAATGAGAAAAATTAGCTCATAGAGACATTAAGCTTTTGGCTCAAGAGAGAGCAAATTGGATCCCTAGATCTTTTCTGGAAAGAAGTGTTCCACTTAGCTAGTAGAGATTGAGAGGCAGAGGAAAGAACCCTAGTTGCAGTATGTTTATGTAATGGTTTTACACAACACTGACATAGAATCCAAAGCATGGTTTGTAGCTTCTTAATGTCGAGAAAGTACAACTTAGCATTTCACCAATTTAATAGTAGAACAGGAAAAATGAGAATTTCAAGAACTATAAGCCTTCTTTTTACAACCTTAGTTTTAGGAGCATTGCTGATTAGATATATTAAGCTAGCCATCTGGCAGCACAAATTAATTGCACTTATTGGGTTATTATATAAACATTGTGACTCCAGGTTATCATGTTACTTTCATTTTTTTCTAATGGAGTTATTATACTATTATCAACTTAATACCGTGCAGTAACTCACATTATTTAAGCAACACTGCTTAAAGCCCGTGGTGAAGCACTGAGATTCATGCCCATCTGGAAAAAGCTGAATGCCAAGAAGGATGCTCTGCATCAGGGTCATTCCTACTGTTATAAAGCATGAAAAAGAATGTAATAACAAAGAGTCATGGTTGTACGAATGCCTTTATGGGTGATAAAGTTTGAATTAGCATATGCAGAGCATTCTAAGACAATTAATGTCCACTGTGTTAGTTAATTGGTCGGGGTGAATTCTTTCTTCGTGTTTCATTTGCCTTATAATTAGCTGTAGCTCAGCAATTAAATCATGTCACCGGCCCACTGTGATACTGAAGGACGGTGATAGTGCGTGGGTGGGGGGCACAGCTCCATAGAGACTGTGCATATTAAGTCAGAGTTGCTGGCTTCTTAAATGGCTCTCCTTCTTGGGCTTGGGAGCAGTTTTTTTTAACTTCTTGAATAATCTATGTGTTATCCATATACAGTTCATAAATGCACTGAAACAAGTAATTCCGTACACAGTTTTGACGAGCAAGACTGTAGCATTGTAAACATCAAGAATTGTCCTCATGTACCATCTTTCTGAAACTGGAATTCAGATACATATAAATGTATATAACTGTTCCTATTTATTTCTCCTAGAAAACTTCCTAAGAAAGGTTTCTTAGGAATTGCTGTTGCTGTTGTTGTTGCTGCTGTTAATCTGTCAATATACCCTTAAATATCTCATTTAAACCAAAATGCATCAAAATATTCTTTCAAAAAAATTCCACAAAATTGCTGCTTTAAAAAATGTCTCATTCATTGAAGTAAAAAAATAGCATGTATTGGTTGTTTCTAAATCTATGTATACATTGATTGGTTCCCAGAATAATACATGTGTGTTGAAGATTTCAGACTATAGAGAATGTAGAAAGTAGAAAATGAAAGTTCCATGTAATCCCACCTCCAAAGATTACTATTATATGATTTCTAGTTTTATGTCATGCTTTGAAAATCTTTGCTCCCCACCCCCCGCCCTGATCAAAAAACAATAATGCATATAGTAGAAAGTTTCAAGACTACAGCGAAGGGAAAAAAAAAAACCATATTGTAGTTCTACCATTCAGAGGTGAGCACTATTGGAAAGTTTGCCTTGTAACTTCCATGTATTTTTCTGTGCTTAGGAACTGTACCTATACAGTGAGCAAATTTTTGAATAAAAGGTGTCAAACTATTAAGTTATATATTCTGCTTTTTTAAAAAGATTTTATTTATTTATTAGAGACAGAGAGCAAGCTGAGAGGGGGAGGGCCAGAGAGAGAAGCTGACTCCCCACTGAGCAAGAGGCCCTTCACAGCAGGATCCCAGAACCCTGGGATCATGACGTTAGCCAAAGTCAGACACTTAACTGACTGAGCCACCCACGTGCTCTCTCTCTATTTTTTATACTAAAAGGTGGTAATCATTTTTCATGTCATTTATGATGTGATTTTTAATGGCTATGTACTATTCTTTCATAATGGGTATATAGTGCTTAACCATTTTTCCTCTTGGATAGTTTTCTCTTTTTTTTTCTTTTAAAATAATATATTTATAAATATATTTTGCCAAATATCTTGAATTCCTAGATGCATAGTAATTAAAAAAACAACAACCGATATATGCTTAATTCAGATGTACAAAACTTCAAAGATGGACAAGTGGATGAACAAGATTTCATGATTTTTAGGATGATGTTAACAACTAAATTTGAAAATGACAAGTTTAAATCTTTTCATTTATATAGATAATATTCTAGGTTTAAACATCCTGTGTTTAGGTATTCAAACTCTTTAGTTGAGTATATAATCACCACATTTGCACAGGGGAAGCCTTGCAAGTTATATGTTGTAATATATTATTATTTATGTCCCTGAGTTTTATATCCATTGAATGTTTGGAGCTGTGTATATCATACCAGAACCTAAGTCCAAAGTGAAAAAGAGTCAAACACAGCATTTAAGGGATTCTCAGTAAAAAGTATGACAAGCTTTCTTGGGTATGGTAACTTTAGGATGTTTTCGATTTCTTTCTGTTTTAGCAGACCTCACTCTAGTAGAAAATATATTAGTTATTTTGTTTCAAAATAAAAGCAAAAATAATTATAACTTGAAAACATAAAAGGATACTACCTCAAGTGTTGATTAAGGCCATAATTATGTGATTAGACTAGAACCACAGTTTTGTAGATATAATTACTGTAATAGCTCTTGTACAAAGAGCTGATATGATTTGGTACCCAACACTGCCCTAGGAGCTTCTTGCCACTCTAATGAATCCCCACTAAAGCCAAGGTAATAACATATGTGTGGCAGGTCTGAATACTTTCATTTTAAGACATCACACAGTGCTGCCTCTCTCTGTGTAAAATATCTGGCCCTGATTTAATCTTGACCCACAGTGAGATAAATGAACAAGGTAGAGAATAAAATAGAATACAGAATAGGATGCATTGGGATGTGCAGACATCATCAAGGGAGAGTCAGTTATTTAACATGAGGTTTGTGTGGTAATGAATGGCTCGGTAATCAGCTGCCATCCTCCCTTACCCCCAACTCAGGAGGAAGTCATTGCCAGGCCTGCATGCCCTAGACTGAGACTGTGGTTTGGGGCAGCCCCTTGCTCTCAGATCCCAGAGGGCTTCCTGAGCCCAACCATCGGGCCTGGCTTTGGAGCAAGCACCAGACTGCCATTTCAGAAAAGGCAGTGAGCACTGGAAACTTTAAAAGCAGATCTGAAACTTAGACATTTCTCTTTGTTGTGCCTCCCTAAATGTAGGGTCAGTTATCCAGAAGAAAGGTATGTTCCAAAAGGGAAAGAGCACAGGCTTTGGGATCAGGTAGATCTGTGTTCAAATTAAGGTTCAGCCCTTAGTAGCTGTGTGTCCTTGGGGGAGTCATTTAACCTCAGTAAGTCTTAGTTTCATCCATAGAAAATGAGGGTAATCTAATTTTGCAGGGCTGTGGTGGGAATAAATGATTAAAAATATACATTAAACACCCAGAATAGTGCCTAACACATAGTAGCCCTTGGTAGATGGTCAGTAACTATTAGCCCTTCTTTCCACAGTCTTTGTCTGTTGAACTGGAACAAGTATTTAAAAGTATGGCCTGATAAGACTTTTTTTCCCCCCATAACAATGATGTTGGACATTTACAGATAATGATCTAAATTATACTGAAGGTGACATTTTTGCAAATTACTTAATTTGCTTACTGAGTGGTCATGTTAAGTATTTCTTTATGATTTAGTCTTTACATCTGTCAGCATTATTTTATCTTAGCAAATTATTCCCAAGAGAAACTTAGCCTTTCTGTGTTATCATTAGCAGAGCTGTGTGTGCTAGTTTTTCTTTTTTTTTTTCTTCCGTTTTGGCAGTGCTGGGTTGGGGGTCATGGTGGTATTTTAAAAATATTTTTTCTATATATTTTTTAGAATGTTTTGGAAAAACAACCTTGAAAATCCACTTTTTTTCTTTTGAAATGGGTTTGTTTCTTTTAAAATAGTAACATGATAATTGACCTTTCAATGGTAATACGGTTTGTAATACAACTAGTCAGGGGTGCCTTCTGAGTTTGTGCCATAGGATTTCTTGGCATGAGGTTGACTGACTCAGACTTAGGACTGTGGCCTCATTAACCTTGGGTTTTAACCAACTACTGATGCACCTGGAGGTAAACTGCCTGCTTTAATTAGACAGTTGTTAATTAAAAACATGTACATTTCTTCCTTCCTTTATCTCTCACTCTGTCATTCGTTCGTTCTTTCTTTCTTTTACATTACAGATGAATGGGTCATTCACAGTGAGGCATGACAATGTCTGAAAACTATTCAAGTTAGGAAGAATAGATTCAAAAGGGAGAGAAAGGCCATTTTTAGGAATTGGCAGCATTTATATTAGGGATGACAAAAGGCTTCCGGAATTTAGATGCATCTTTTAATACCTTTTAAGAAAAACTGGCTTCCTGAGATTTGAAAATACCAGTGTTCAAGTTTCCAAGGTCACCTATAGACCTTGCTTAGAGCTACGTGCGTTTGTGATTCGCCACTTAATAATCTGCTGCCCGCCCTGGACCTGGGGAGATCATTTTAGGTGTCCTCTGGAGTACTAACCACTCATTTGATGCACATGCAAAGCCAAATCTAGCTCCTGGAATTGAAAATAATAAAGCCAGGATTTGAACAACTGGGCAGTTGGAACACCTGAATACTTAAAATATTGGTCTGTCTAGTGGTTTTTCCTGTGGCTTTTTACCTCTTTTGGTTAGGCATGTCACCCAGATAGAGACAGCCGTAACACAGCTTCCAGAAGACCATCTGTTTTAGGGCAGCTTTTCCCTCAGAAGAGAAGTAAATTAGTCATTGAACTTTTAGGGAACATAGTGAAAATAAAAACCTAACTTAAAATCAGATTTGAATTTTACTACCCTATGGGTTACAGTTGCTTCTTTGGCCCAAACTATTGTCTTCCTTTGAGGCAAACTTTTCAGCTGTAAGTTAGCAGAGGGTTTCAAAACAAAGCAAGTAAACTAACAGAAAGCGAAAAAATCAGGGTCAATAGAGTCGAAAACAGATTTATTTTTGTTTTGTCATTTAATCTCAACTGAAAAATAGGAATATACATATATGTAACTCTCAGGTTCAAGCTTATGTCCCTTAAAGTGCTTCACTCTATAATTATTCTTTAAGATCTACATAAAAAGAAGAATCTCAGAGAAAGTAAACACATTTCCTATGATTAATCCTACGTCTTTAAAAGTTTGGTGTAAGAGTGAGTCATTATTGGATTTCTCAGGGTGGATCTTGTTGCAGTGGAATAAAGGTTTAAATTTTATTCCTAATTCACTTAGTAGTTCCTATGGTGCTATTTATATTTTCTTTTAACTTCATTCCACTTAATGATAAATTCTCTTTTTCTCTTTCCTGCCAGACTTCCTGTGGAAGTAGCCTATGCTTGCTGCCATAGTTCCTTACCACTTACTGTCTGGGATCACTTGCAATTTGACTTTGGCCCCACTTTGCCAACATTCTCCAGATTCTCACACTTTATGTCACACTGTTAAGAGCCACACGGTGTTGAATTTACCTCTGCAAATCTGATATGCCCGACCTCCCACCCTGATGGTCTTATAGGAGCTCCCCTCTGAGGGAACTCTCAGAGCTGTACGTTTCCCACACCTTTTCACCCTTACTAGACGTGTATCTTATCACATCACTGTTCAATGAGTATTTTCTCACTGAGGAGGTCTGATTTTCTCCACCTGGCATTTGAGCTAGCCTAATCTCCCACTGCTGCTTCTCAGCCTACCATGGTACTCCAGCCCTTGCATTTGTGTATGTGCCGCTGTCTGTGTGGTGTCTGTACCTTCCCTTCTCTCCAATCTGATGATAAAAGCTTTTCCTTCTTTTAAAGCCCAGAGGGAAGACATCCCATTTATTAAGCTCTTCTGATTCTTTTGACTAGAAGAAATATTTTCTTCCTCTAGATTCTCTTCTGTAGCTCTCTTCTCTTGTGTTATTTGTGTGGACGTCTTATTTTCCCTTCTCAAGGGGATCATCAGTCTCATTATATCATTTTATTTCCTAGCTCCACTCTCTGGTTCCAATGTCTTATACTTTTCTTTATAGTTAAGTACATTTTGGATAAATGAAAGGACAAGCTGGTGTTAATAAATGCAGAGCATTTGCCAAGTGATGTTTTAGAATATAGGTGCCTGTAGCTCCCTGGAGCCTGCCCTGTGTTGGTTGCAGGGGGATTGAGGCCAGTGAGAGGTTAATAGTTCATGAGAAACAGAAAGATTCATAAAGTGGTCTTCAACCCTAAATTGAAACGTATTTAAAAAAAATTTTTTTAAAGATTTTATTTATTTATTTGACAGACACAAGAAGGCAGAGAGGCAGGCGGGGGGGGGGGAAGCAGGCTCCCTGCTGAGCAGAGAGTCCGATACGGGACTCAATCCCAGGACCCTGAGATCATGACCCGAGCCGAAGACAGAGGCTTAACCACTGAGCCACCCAGGCAACCGAAACGTATTTTAAATGGCTAAAATTGCAAGACTTATACAAGCCACTTTCCTGTTCTTGATCAGGGTAGAGTTCCTTATTATTAGCCTATTTGTAAATAAAAGTGAACAGATAATCTGAGATCTTGCCTCACTTGCCCTTGAGGGTTCCTGAAGTTTGTACGTGACCTGGCTTTGGACATTCCTTCAGGGCTTGACAGAAGCAAGAGACAAGAAGCCATGAAGAATGAACACTCTGATATAGTTTCCCAGATCACAGCTGAGAAAAGAAAGAAGGAATGTGCTTGCTCTACTCCTCAGTGGAACCAGATGCCCAGTAAAGCAGAAATAGTATACCTGTAAAGTTGCCAAGGCAACGTCAAGGGTAAAGAGAAGAGTAGACAGAATGATTTATGAGGATTTCTTGCCATTGGAATGGGTCTAAAATTATACTTCCATGTCTTCCTCACCAGGGTAAATTCCACAGGATTTATCAAGGGAATTGTAATGCATAAAAGCTTGAGATGCTATCAGAGCCCAAGGAGACTGAGGTGAAGGGCAAGGAGAGCAGAAGCAAAAGGAACAAATGAGAAAAAGGGCTTATGGTGTGTTTTTAATCCTCTCTTGAACTGATGCTGTGCCTAGATGTAAAACTGATTTTTTGGGAACATGCAAATGTTGGATATTTAATATGTGCCTAGAAAAAAGAAAGTCCATTTACTGGGGCAAAATGGAGATGCTTGATTTCATTATTAAAACATTACTCTGAGCTTCTATTTTAATATTAGTTGATTTACAAAGACAATTACGGATGAGCATGTGGAATGACATGTTGCCATGGCAACAGAGGTTGAAGTTGCATTTATTTATGAACAGTGGGAAAAGAAGCTCTGGGGTAGATAAAATTGGCTTATCTTAACACTCTTTCTGGGCATACTGCAGTTAGCCACAGTTATCAGATATCCACACTGATTTTCACTTCCGTGAATTATACATGACTGCACCAATTTTATATTGCTGCATAACAAATTTCCACAAATATAGCAGCTTAAAACAACACATATTTATTATTTTACATTTTCTGTGGGGCAGGAATTACAGGCACAGCTTAGCTGGGACGTTTGCTCTGGGTCTTACAAAGCCATAATCAAGGTGTTGAGTAGGCTGTGATCTTACCTGAAAGCTCAACTGAGGAAGAATCTGCTTCCAAGTTAACTCAGACTGTTGGCAGAAACCATTGTCAAACTGAGGGCTTCAGATTCATATTGGCCGCTGGCGTCAGCCCCTAGAGGCTGCTTATGGTCCATTGCCACATAGTCCTCTCAACATGGTCACTCTCTTCATTACACTACAAGGACAATCTCCAGCATGTCTGCTACTGAGAGAATATCTTACATATCTGTTTGCTAGAAGCAAGTCACGTGTCCCACACATATCCAGGGGGAGTGAGTTACATAAAGATGTAACACCAGGAGGTAGGGATCATTGTGGGTCGCTTTAGAGTTGATCCATCACAGTGTCATTGTGAGAAAAGGGCAAGTTTTTTTTTCATTTTAAAAGCTGTGCCATCTGGAAATCTCAAAATTAGCATATGTGTAAGATAAAATATTAAAGCTTACATTTTTCAGTTTTTTGTCCCTTGGTAAATGAAGAAGAGAAGTGAAGTTTCAACTCTACTTTTTCGAATCTGATGGGAGGGAAAAGAGAGGTTAGCAGGGTTGGAAGAACAATGAAATGAAAGAAGAGAATATTCCCTATTCTCACATAGAAAAATGGAAGTGATGGATTAAACTATTCCTGGATGTTCCCAAACCCGCTTTGGAGGTCTGAGAAAACAGTTTGATAGAAAGTTCCTGCAAGACTAGCATGTGTCTTAATGTACTTTATGTAGACATGGGACTCTGTGTACTTCCTGTAATTAAATCAGAAATGTTGCTTTGCATGAAATGGACAATTTTCTAGTCCATTTTGATATTGCTGTCTCAGGGCTTAGAAGGTACTGTAGCCTTCATTATTTGTTCTTTGTATTTAAAATCTTAGTAAACCATCATGCTTAGGTTATAGTTTAGGCTTTAATACAGCTTATGCCCTAAGCTACACAGGGACTTGAAGAAAGCTAAGGAACGGGATTGCAGGTTTCCTCGTGGCCTGTGGCTGAATTGACTGTTCCCACAGCATCTAGTAAGGCAGAGATCAGAGATTTAGGATCACATGGCTGAGTAAGGGATTCAGTAATTTCTTTGCTTTCTAAAATGGCTGCTTTCAAACTCACCCTCTTCTTTATTACCACCTCTAGCAATTAGAATTCAGTTAAAAGGACCCTTTAACTACCTGGTGCTTCCATTTAGGTGATTTAGTTCTTGGGCTGTGGTCTGTACCACAGTGGTTGGCACACAGAAGCTTGTGCTCAGTAAAGGCTGGTGTACTGCTGCTACTGCTCCTGCTGATATTAACAGTCAGCCGAGTTTCTTCTGTTTTTTTTTTTTACAACTGGACCAGCATGAGGTGTAATATCACAAAAGGAAGAGTACCATGGGGCGCCTGGGTGGCTCAGTTGTTAAGCGTCTGCCTTTGGCTCCAGTCATGACCTCAGTGTCCTGGGATCGGGTCCCACATCGGGCACCATGCTCGGTGGGGAGTCTGCTCCCTCTGCTCCTCCCCCCACTCATTTCTCTCTATCTCTCTCTAATAACTAAATAAAAAGGAAGAGTAATGTGAACATAAATAATGACAGCGATAATACACATTATTTGCTGAGGTTTGCTGTGTTAGGCACCTTATCTACACTAGTGCCTTTAGTCCTCACAGCAACCCTGCAACAAAATAGATTTTATTCTTATTTATTGGGCAGTGAAACAGCCTCCAAAGTATAGATTTGGGCCTGTGTTGAGATAAATGTTACCTTATTTACAAGAAAAGTAAGCAAACCAGAGTCCCCTATTCCTTAAGTACTTTTTCATTTAGGCTGCAGTGTACAGCTTCCCCTTGCATGTGGTTGTTAGTGAGAAGTGTTCTGTAGATGATCTTGGAGACTAAACAGCAGTGAATACCCTTAAGTTTTAGACATACAGTTTGGACCCATTCTAATTTATCTCCTCTGAGAATAACCATTCGCTATTTGTCAGTATTCCACGTATTTGTACCTCAGGCACTTTTGAAAGTAGCTTCACGTCTTGAGTACTGATTCCCCACCAGTGCCTCAACACCCACATGTAAGTCTGTGGCACCTGTGTTGCAATTCCCTTTCCTTCCGTGGGCTCGCACCTTCAGGCCCCTGAGCTGCAGTACTTGTGTGGAATGTTCTACAGCTCTACCTCTCACGGTCCCTTCGCCCCTGCAGCTGCAGGCCACATCTGTATAACTCATGATTCATCTTCCAAGTCTCAGACAAGATGCTATTTCTTGGCAGAAATTTTTCTTGATGTCCTAATCCCTTTGGGTTCTCTGTGCTTTTATAATTCCCTGATGTGTGCTCTTCGATACTTGCTTACCCATTTCCTTGCCTCTCTCACCCATTGGATTATGAGTCTTTCCGGGGTGGGGGACAGGCAGGACCAGTGCTTCCCAGCTTCCAGCTGGGGTCAGCCCCCAGGGAGCCTGTGCTGGAGTTTTGAGGGAATGCACATTTCCTCTGAGCCTCACAGCAGCCCTGAGAAGGTGTGAGGCTTTACTGGGCCCTACACATCACAGCTGATGTCACAAGTTACAGACCAAGGCTCCAAACCCTGTCTTTCTCTCCCAGAGGTAATGCTTTTACCTAAAATCTCTTCAGTTTTTTCTTTGCCCAGCCTAAATAAACTTCGTTTCTTCAACTTTTCTCCCTAGGGACTTTATTTCTAACATATTCAGTGGTTAATGATTGTTATAACTTTTTAAAGTTTTTCTATTTCACATACCATATTTTAGAAAGGCATTAAAAGGAACACAGGACAATAATTTTTGGTGTTATAGCATTTACCACACTGCTAATTCCGTTCTTTCTAGCCAGTACCTCCAAGTCTTTGATGCTGCCTTAGCCTTTCCATTCCAGGGCTTCTCTGTGTGAGGTAGAATATGTCTGAGGAGACAAACACAGGATTTTGTGTTCACCCTGTCCTGCAGAGGTCTTTTCCGGGAGTGTGGTTTGGGGATTGCTAGTGCTCTACAGAACATGAAAGAAGGCTGTTATTGTGTTGAGAGACAGAAATGTGGCTGGCTTCTCACAGACACAGCCTCACAGGGCCATTCCACATGATTCCTGAGTAATCCCTGCTCATAGGAATGATCCCTCACTTCCATAGCTGACCTGTTACCTCCTCTCTGCTGTGATCTAGAGAGGTCATTTAATTTTCTTTAAGAAAGGGTTGTTTGTTTGTTTTTTAAAATTAAGTAATCTCTACTCTCAACATAGTGCTTGAACTCAACCCTGAGATCAGGGGTCACATGCTCTACTGACCGAGCCAGCCAGGCACCCCTAGGTCATTTAATTTTCAGTCCATGTACCCATCCCTCCTACCTAGTTTCTTCTCAGAGCCATGCTTTATTAAATGAGGAGACTGTACTAAGTTAGAATTGGGCATCATCAGAAGGCTCCATGATTCAGTCCCCGAGGCTGCCCTTGACCAACTACGGCAGAGTTCTTGGAGCAGCGACTTGTTAGGAGTGCCCTGCTAGATCAGATGAAAAGTCTTCTGATGTATCAATCTTTGTATCTAGGTTAATAGGACATTATTGAAATTTTATGAATCTGTTCCTCACAAAGCTAGATTAGCCTTTGTTTTTTAATTTATTTTGCTAACCCAACAGGTATGGAGGAAATAGTCAAATATGTCTGTAGCAGGAAAAATCCAGTTTATGTTTCAAAGCATATACCCCACAGTTTTCTGTGGCAGTTGTTAGGTACTTTATTAGGCCCTTATATGTTTTTACAAATAATTGCTAGTGGCCCTAGTGAAACAAGGCAAGGTACTCCTTGTTTTTAAGGCATTCTGGTCTGCAGCGTGAAACCCTCCTAATTTAATGAGGGAATCTTCCATTGGATTCTTCCTTCTTTCTGGGTGCCTACCTGCTTTTCCCCTCTGGGGCTGCCCACACCAATGATAAGATCACAGGGAACTTATCTTTAAAGGTTAGAGGTAAAAATAAGTACAGCATTAAAAACATCCAATCTTTTAGTGTGATTTATTTAGAGTTCTTCTCCCTTTGAAATGAAAGGCTTTCCTTTTGCTATTTTGTTCTTTCTTCCTTGTCAGCAATATCTGCATGCATCGTGTGATGCCATGAGCCTGAACGTTGGGGCAGGCCTGCTGGCATTCAGGTCTTTGCCTGCCTCCAGCTGTGAAATACATGAATAATAATGTTGACCTCATGGAGCTGAAGTGAGAATTAAACTCTCTAATAGTGAAAGTGCTTTGTTATTAACTTTAAGTACATAGATAGATGGAAATGGCAAGTATTAAGTGTTGATGATTTATGCCCAGAATTGCCAAAAGCCACATCTTAGTGATTTCAGCCAGGATATTCAGAAAGGCCGTAAGGTTAATAGATTATTAAAGGCACCCCTCCCACTCTCTGAAGTGTTTCTGTTTGTGCTACTTTCATTCTATATGTGTGTCTCTCTTTCTTTTAATGACTTCCATGATCTCTCAACTCTAGTAGCTTTCTACAACTGGATTTAACAGAGAAGTATCTTCTAATTTTTAATTACCGCTGCTATATAATCTTAAGTAAGTGAAGCCAAATGGGAACACTGTATAGTATTATCTCTCTAGATAACTCACATAATTTTCTTTTTCATTGATCAATTAATTCTTGAGTTAATGATTTTCAGGAGCTGTTTCCACTCTATTGGTCTGTGCTTCTGTTGCTGGGGAGTTACAGCAGGCTCCTAAGTCACTTTTCTAATTGAGGCACATCTTTCCTTCTTTCTTTAAGAAGTGGATTTCGGGGCGCCTGGGTGGCTCAGTGGGTTAAGCCGCTGCCTTCGGCTCAGGTCATGATCTCAGGGTCCTGGGATCGAGTCCCGCATCGGGCTCTCTGCTCAGCAGGGAGCCTGCTTCCTCCTCTCTCTCTGCCTGCCTCTCCATCTACTTGTGATTTCTCTCTGTCAAATAAATAAATAAAATCTTAAAAAAAAAAAAAGATTTAGAAGTGGATTTCGTAGAATTTTATACTCACTTTGTTCCAAGAAACCTACTGAAAAGTATATGATACAGAAATGAGAGTTCATAACTATAAAATAAATCAAATACTCTGTTTTGGTGACTTTTTAAAAAATAAAGGGGAGTGTGGGGTTATTTATAGTGTGAGGATGGGAATTTTGAGAATTTTAGGCACTTCAGAATCAGACCGGCAGTTAAAAGCTCTAGGTTTGTGTGTTTCATTTTTTCCTTTAAAAAATATCTTCATCTTTCCACTAACTTGCTTGGGAAATGACAAATCAGCACATCTTTGGGATTTTAATGGCCAAGCAAACCCAACCTTAATTCAGCTGTCCCTCTGCAGTTCTAGACTGACTGTGCCTTCTGTGCCTTTCTCTGTCTCCTGAGAAGAGTCCTCATAGTCAAATTGTGACTATCCACTGAGCACATTATGTTAGTTCAGACTCTTGAGATTACAAGTGATAGCCCACAAGTCAAACAAACTCAGTTCAGAGTGGGTGCAGGGGAGGGCGGGCCAGTAGCCAGGAAGGATGGGATTCATGCGCCCTTCCACATCAGCATCTCTGCGAAGCGTCCATGGCTCAAGCTGCTTCCCTCCTCAGCCTCTACAACTGTTAGGAAAGGCCATGATCTTTTCTCAGCATCTTGAAGCAGCCCTCTTATTCTGCTAACCTTACTCTTCTGTCTGTCCCTCCTCCTCCCTGTGCTGGTTTAGTTAATTCCTACTTATTCTCCTGGACATCTTTTCCAGCCTTCAGCCTGAGGTGCATCCCGTGTGTGTGTGTGTGTGTGTGTGTGTGTGTGTGTGTGTGTGTGTGTGTTGTTTTAAATTCAATTAGCCAACCTATAGTATATCAGTAGTTTCAGATGTAGTGTTCAACACCTTTTATGTGTTTTTATAACATCCTTTGCTCAGGACTTGTCTATTCACTTATCAAACTTTATGGTAATTGCTTGTTTACTTGTTCATTTCCCAGCTAGACTGTGGTCTTCTAGATGGTGGGAACTGTGTCTGATTCATGCTTCACTCCTTGTCCATGGTCTCTTTCATAAACAGAGAGAGGTATTTGTTGAATGAGTGAACATGGGATCTGTGGTCCTTCTGGTGACTTGGCTTTCTGGGCTGAGCTCAGGACAAATGGCAAAGCATTTTCCCCTAATGATACCAAAGCCCCACTTCTAACATCCTTCATTCTAAAACCAGACCAATGTGATACCTTTCCTCAAACAGACTCAGTAAAGAAATGTGAATATGCATGCAAATAGCTCTTCAGGTCACTTGTTGTTTTGGTAATAAAAAAATTTCATGTAATATTTAGGTACAAATGATAATGACTTAAAATATACTTATAAAATCTGGAAGTGAACTTTACTTAATGGATAGCCATTGATATGAACAGAGTGACAGAAGTTGGTCAGAAAGATTCTTAACTGAACATTCATTTTTAGTGGTTTATTTCTTATCTTTTTTTCATTGACTCCATTTGTTTTGATGAGCAGTCTAACAGTCTTTTAAGTAACGTGAAAAAACTTTTAGTAATGCATGCTAACTTTGTCAATTTGTCCTTTCTTCTTAGGGGTAATGATGGTATTAAAATCTTTAATGACTGCCAAAAATATACCCTTAAACAATGTGGGATTGAACCTCCTGTGTCCACTTGCATGTAGATGTTTTCCCAATAAATACTGTATAGCACTGGAAATGTATTTTCTTTTCCTTATGGTTTTCTTAACATTTTCTTTTCTCTTGCTTATTTTATTGTAATAATACAGTATATAATGCAAATAACATGCAAAATACATGTTAATTGACTTTATGTTACTGGTAAGTCTTTGGGTGATAGTAGACTGTTTAGTGAAGTTTTGGGTGATGTCGAAAGTTATGGATAGATTTTTTACTGTGTGGAGGTTTGGTGCCTCGAATACCCACACATTCAAGGATCAGCTGTACTTACTTTCTATTTGTTCTAAAGTTGAAGTATTCCTTGTTGGGTCATCAAGAACTCTAATGTGTGGGTCTCACAAAATATATAAGATCTTCTCTTTTTGACTGACAGTTTAGTAACCAGCTTTGGTTAGAATCCTCAGTGGTTATGAATCCATGAAGACCATTCACAGCAATAGTTTCGGGAGGCAGAAACTAAAAAGCTGCTTTTTTCTCTTTTATGTGGCTATTTTCTTTCAGGACATAGCCCCTGACACCTAGCATTCTGAGCCTTTGTGATGCTGAGCCATTTTAATGGGATTTTGTTAGGGTTCTAAGAATTTTTGTCATCTGAAACAAATGATTTCACCAGACAGAAAAATGGAACACTGTTTTATTGACATACTTATACATCCCTTATTCTTCTCCTTCTCTCTTTTTTTCAGTGAGCATGTTTTTGAACACATTAACACCGAAGTTCTACGTGGCCCTGACAGGCACTTCCTCACTAATATCAGGGCTCATTTTGGTAAGTGGTAGAATCCTTCCTATCTGAAAGCATGCTAATTACTAACATGTTAGTATATGTACAGGAAATAATTCTGGAAGAATATATACCAGTAGCTTATGGTGATTCATCTTGCATGTGTGTATATGTTGGGTGGTTGGACAATAGAGGCCTTCCATTGTCCAGGTTGCATATATCTAAAATATTTTTTAAAAATTTAGATAGTCTTATATTACTTTTGTTGAAGGGGAAAAACAAAATATAAAGAAAATGGAAAATAAAAAAAGACAATTCTGTGTCAAATTCTAGTGTCTGAGATACTGTAAAATACATGTGAACCAGTTCAGCTAAAAATGTTTTTCATCATTCTTTTTAAAACGGATTATTGACCATAAGCAAGATCAGTAGAAATACAGCCCAGTTTCTTTATTTTTATTTATTTATTTATTTATTAGATTTTATTTACATTCAAGTTAGTTAACAAACAGTGTATTGCTAGTTTCAGGGGTAGAATTTAGTGATTCAGCAGTTGCACATAATACCCAGTGCTCATTAAATCAAGTGCCCTCCTTAATGCTCATCACCCAATTACCCCTTTCTCTCCCCTCCCTTCCAGCAACCCTTAGTTTGTTCTGTCTAGTTAAGAGTCTCTTATGGTTTACCTCTTTCTCTGTTTTTGTCTTATTTTTCCTTCCCTTCCCCTGTGTTCATCAGTTTTGTTTCTTAAATTCCACATGAGTGAAATCATGGGGTGAATTTCGTCTTTCTCTGACTGACTTATTTTGCTTAGCATAATACATTGTAGTTCCATCTGCGCCATAGAAAATAGTAAGTTTTGATGGGTGAGTAATATTCTGTTGTAGATACATACCATATCTTCTTTATCCATTTGTCCACTGATAGACATCTGGTCTCTTTCCATAGTTTGGCTATTGTGGATAGTGCTGCTATAAACACTGGGGTGCATGCTGTTTTGCCCGAGTTTTCATGTCCAAGAGACCACCAAGGAGCCAAAACCGATGCAATCACACGAGAGTTTATTTGACAAGCTTAAGCTTGGGCCCAAGTATACCCGACACAGCGGAGTAGGGACTTGGACCCCAAGCTTAGTTAAGGCAGGGGTATTTATGGGTTCCTGTTATTAAAGCAGGGTGGGGGTTGCTGGAACCACAGCAGGGTGGGGCTTCCTGTTACTAAAGCAGGGTGGGGGGTCCTTAGAACTAAAGTAAAGTAGGGGAAAGTTCAGCCATTGGGCACAGGGGTCTGAGATGGATGCCGGAGCTAAGATGGCTGTACTTATGCTAAGGCTAAACCTGAGGTGGGATGGCCTTAATTTTTCTTGGCCTCCACACACACGCCCCTTCAAATATGTATATTTGTATCTTCGGGTAAGTACCTAGTAGTGCACTTGTTGGGTCATTGGTTGTTCTATTTTTAACTTTTTGAGGAACCTCCATACTTTTCTCCAGCATGGCTGCACCAGTTTGCATTCCCACCAACAGTATAAGAGGGTTCCCCTTTTATTGTGTCCTTGCCAACATTTGTTGATTTTACCCATTCTGATTGGTTTGCGGTGGTATCTCATTGTGATTAGCCCAGTTTCTTTAAATGTATTGAGGTGGACCTGGCCATTATAAGCTTTTCTTCCGTTATCTTCTTTTCCTCCAAAATTTACATTTCCCTATTTCTTTGACAGAGAGAGAGCACAAGCAGAGGGAATGGCAGAGGGAGAGGGAGAAGCAGGCTCCCGACTGAGCAGGGAGCTTGACGTGGGGCTCAATCCCAGGACCCTGATCATGACCTGGGCTGAAGGCAGACGCTTAACCAACTGAGCCACCCAGGAACCCCCATTTACCTATTCCTTTCTTTCAAAAATTCCAACTAGGCAAAAGCAATAATAATCATCTCTATGGCTCCATTAGTTTATGCTCTAAATAATTTTAAGTGTGATAAAGTATAACACCCGAAGTAGGTGTTTGTTTTTTTGTTTTTAATTTAAGTGATCTTACATGAGTATCATCTAATTTACTGTAATTACACTAGTATAATTAAGTGACCTTTAAGGAGAAAGTTTTAATTTTTTTTTTTTTGCCTACACATAATGCTGTGATTACTAATTACTAATTTTATAGAGATAAGAATAAAAAAGATATGACAGAGTTGATGTTAAGAGAAGAGCACTAGAAAAACACAAGTTTTAGGGAAGAAGGGCATATAAATGGAACAAATACATATACGAACCTAGAGCAGTGGAGGGTTTCAGAGGCTTGAGCTCGTAGGGTAGAGCAATGTATGTAGGGCAGAAACCTATAAGCAGCTTAAAGGAATGGTGGTAGTTTGGGAACATTTCTTTTTGTGGTCAAAGCATATTCAGGTTAATCTTGCTCTGCTGTATTACCTGGGTGCTGTACCCAAGGGAGGAAATGTTTGAAGTTGATATTACTGGGACAGAAATGTGAAGAACATGAGTAAAAACCACTCCAAGATGTTTTATAAATGGAAATCTGCATAGAAAGCCCAATACTGCACAGAGACCAAGCCAAGGTGAAGGGAAGCATATTAAAACTTCTCCTTGATATCGGTTGAAATAAGGTGTGTATCGTAATTTGTACCTTATTGCCTCTTATATGCAGATCTGCATACCCATCATTGTCTCTAAGTGTTCTCTGTTCTGTGGGGACATGTGAAAAATAGGGATACTAGAGAGAGTTGTTCACAAAGCTCTAAGGTGATTTGCTTAAGCGCATGTTAGTTTGTGGCAAAGTCAGGCCTAGAACCCATGTCTTCAGGTTCCCACCTTGATATTCTTTGATGGACTGAAAATCTTCGAACTTAGAAAATACTTTCAAATGCTTGATAAATGATTAATGAGGATGTGCTGAAAACATGGCAGGCTTTTAGCATGTATATTTTTGGGGGGAGAGGAGAAGGTATTTCAAGTCCTTACCTAATAATTATTTACATTTAAAATAACATTTTAATATTTTCTTTCTAAAATAGCTTTGAAATATTTTTTGATTAAACAAACCAAAGAAAGTGAACTTTTAGGTGTAATCTGAATAACAATTTCATGCTAAAAATTAGTAATTCACTCTCATGCAGAAAATAGCTTTTTGTTTGTGTATTCCTCCCTCAAGGGTGTTTACTTAAGAATGGTTTACCCACTTAGATGGTGCTTACTGTGTGCCAGGCACTGATCTAAGCACTTTACATGCTAATTCATTTACTGGTCACAACAGTAGGAGGAGGTAATTGCCAGCCTTGTTACCATTTTACTAATGGATAGGCTGAATAGGTAGCATAGGCAAGTGAGTTACAGCCTTAGGTCACATCTCTGGCAAATAGTGAAAAGCAGGAGTTCATCCTGGGCAGGCTGTCACACATTTCATCATCTTCTGGTTAAGTTCTCAGCTGTTTTCCTAGCTTGTGGGACAAATGGCGGGTCTGGATTTTATCTTGGTGTGGGTTCACTAGGCTATAAATTGAGTGCCAGGGTGTGGGTAATTTCCTTCTTCTCTGGTAAGCTAGACCCAGCAATCCTTTTACCTTCCAACTCAGGGAGGTGAAATCCCACCTGCTTACTTTTCTTGTTCTCCAAATGAAGGGATTTCAGCAGAGCGAGACCCCCTCCGCCAGACTGCCTCTCCTGTGTGTGTGTGTGGGGGGGGGGCAGCGGCTGAAACCGGATAGGCAGTGTGGAGCGTCTCAGGTGGCATCTGTCCTGCAGCCTTCTCAGGAGGCACTGGCTGTGCTTGATGTGAAACTCTGAGCTTCAGAAAACCCATGATGTTTGAAGATTTTGGAAGGCCTTGCTCAAAAATGCTCGGTCCCTACTGAGGGCAAAATCGCTACGATGCAGGAATAGTTCTTGATAGCTTTAGCCTCCCGCTTGAGAGATTATGGGCATCGGTGTTGTCCTGCCTTTAAGGATTTAGCTTTGGTAGCCCTTGAAATGTACCCAGGGTTGAGGTTTTTATTCAGCCACTGTTCTTTTCTGCCAAGTGCATTCATGGAGAGGCAGCACTGAGGTAAAGGATCAGCTCCTTAGTGGTTTGTTTGCTGGCACAGAGATACAATTACCTAACTGCTCTCCCCTGAGCGATGGACAGAGAGCCGAGCAGTGAACACTGAAAGTACAGGGATGCCTCTGGGGAAATGGTTGTTTGGGGACCTCAGGATTCCTATGCTGGAGACAGAAATTGTCATGCAGTGTGTTGTCTTAGGAGAAGAGGGGCAAATAAAAACACCCTGAAAAAGTCATCTAACTGAACAAATATACATAAAAGTAAAATGTATTTGGCAAATGCTACTGTCTTTTACACTAATGTGTTTAAAAACAGATGAGTACTAATCGATGTGTATTTTACTAGACATCACTGCTTCTTCTTAATTTTGCAGGGTGAAAGCCAGCAAAGAGTTTGGTTACACCACCTACCTTTCACTCTTCCCTTTTGGTCTCGTGCCCACATACTCATCTGGCCAGCTCTCTCCCTTGCTTAACTCCAAGCGGCCCCTCTGCCCTCTTGGCCTCTTGGCACAAGGCTTCCGTTCTCAGTCCAGTTCCAGCCACAGGAACTGCACCTGTCCTCACCGTCCAAACCAACCAATTTAGTCTTTTAGTTGCTTTATCAAGGACATGTCCAGTTTGTTTAAAGTAGCCTCTCAGAATAATGTTCATTTCAGTGGAGAAGATTTCTGGGTTTTCTTTTTATTTTTGAGAGTGGGAAGGTGGTTATGTGGAGAAAATGCTCCCTTTAATTTTTTCAAAATGTTGGTAGACTGGAGGAAATGCTGTATCTTATATGGACATTAATACATAGATTCCCCATTAACATGGATGTAGACATGCTTCTACACCTACACATTTTACTTTCTACACCTACACTATTTTACACATATATTAAATAGATATAAAAAGAGGCATCTAAGGTATAATTTTAAAAAGTGAGAATTAAGAACTAAAGAGGGAGGAAATTAGAATAGTAATAGTAAAAGACTTAGCTCATAGATTACATGTAAAAAATTATGTTTTTGGCAAAGTGTAGAAGAGATGAAATTAGGAATAAGTTGTATCAAAAGGTCCATTTATTGAGGCCCTACTCTATGCCAGATATTAAGCACTTTGCATATATTACTTCATTTAATTCTCTTTAAAATTCTAAGTGGTAGATATAGCAGTGGCTTTATGCTGCTGAGTATAAACAGACACAAGTGTTAAATAATTTGATCAAAGTTATATAGTAGAGAGGTGGTAAAATTTGAATATGGATCTCTTTGATCATGTCCTCCATCCCTTCCTGTTCAAAAGTAAGGAAGTTGGACTGGAAGATTGTTAGGGATCCTTTCAACTTTTCCGTATCCCTCTAAAGAACTTGACTTGCACTTGAGATAGCACTTTAATTGACAGATGTGTGGATCCCCCTAATGATGGTGATTCTGGAGGTACCAGTCAAAAAAGACTTAGGGAAACTTGATTGGAAGGGCTCTTAGGGTGTGGGAAGCTCCATATAAATGTCAGAATGTGTTGATTTATGAAACAAGTTATCTCTTGTCTATACAATAAAGAAGGAGAGATGCTGTGGGGATCACATGGTAGGGGAGCCTGCAGATGATTAGAGGAAACTGAGGCTCATTCAGCTTTATCAGATTACAGCTTCTTGGGGTCACCATAAAAATTAGTGATTTTCCACAGGAGACCAAGCAAAGTGCCAGACCAGAGAGTAGACATGTGTCTGTCAGGCTCTGACTGTAGACAGGAGTATTTGAGTGGATCAGATTAATGATTAGACATGCAGAAGTGAAGAAAGTAAGTGTGAGCATAGCAGATAAAGGGACAAAACTGCGCTTTGGCTTTATCACTTTAGATTTGAGCACAATTTGAGATGTTTGAAAATCATGTACTTGCAGTGCTGGGGAAAAGAACCCTCAGAAGCCATCCAGTTTAAACCAGTAAAGACTTAAAGATTAGGCATCCGTGGGACGCCTGGGTGGCTCAGTTGGTTAGGCAACTGCCTTCAGCTCAGGTCATGATCCTGGAGTCCTGGGATCGAGTCCCACATCAGGCTCCCAGCTCCATGGGGAGTCTGCTTCTCCCTCTGACCTCCCCTCTCATGCTCTCTCACTCTGTCTCTCAAATAAATAAATAAAATTAAAAAAAAAAAAAGATTAGGCATCCGGAAAGCTTATGACTTGCTGGTTACCCTGAGTAGGTAAGGGTGGAGTGAGCACTGGAAGTTAAATTTCTGCTGCCTTGGCATAGTATCATTCTGCCTCTCATAATAGCGTTGATCAAGAAAGTGGGTAGCAGTAGTATCTAACAGTTGACGTTTTTATTTTAATAGATCCATAGAAATGGGTCAGGGAGGTAAGAAAGGGGGTAGAAGGAAAGAAGGAAAAAGAAAAGAAAAAGAAAAAAGAGAAAAGAGAGAGAAGGATGGGCACTACACCCTTCCCCTGGAGGAGACATTTTTTCTTTATCCAATTGACCATGGATACTTACCACAATTTATAATTATGTTTTATTTGTGTCGTCATTTATGGCCTTTGTCCTCTGTGTAATGGAAGCTTCACAGAGACTGGGACCATATCTGTTTTTTGTATACAATAATATAATGCCTGGGTAGACTCTCATAAAATATTTGTTGAAAGCACAGAGATCCAGTGAGTGAATGAATGAACTGATTGTGTCAGAATGATCTGGGGAGCTTGTTTAAAGCGATGGATCCAACCACCACTCCAAACCAACTGACTCTGAATCTGAATCTCCAGGAGAGGGACCACAAGGATAGCGGCCTCATGGCATGAGTTGGCAGGGCCCAAGGCCCATGGTGCAGGATGGCTTCTCCCCATGTCAGTACGATTCCTGATCTTCCCCTGGAGGGCGACCCTCGTCTCCAGGCCATACTCATTAACGCTACAGTGGTAAATCTCATCCTGTGAACATACAGACATGGAGGTGGAGATGGATCATTGACTGTTGACCTTGAAGAAAACCTCACTTTTCTGTCTTCTCTCTTTTCTTAAAACTTGGGTGATAGGTGGCCAGGAAAACGGGTGAAGGGCATGAATACCAGTTCTTCACATAGCCCCCCTCCATTGTTTAGGGGCACACGACTGAGGAGAGACTGACTGAGACCAAGGAAGTGGGAAGCTAAGACCCCTTCTATAGGGCGCCAGTATTCCTAAACAAAACATAACAGGAACCAGAAGGGAAAGACAGTCTGTCATGTGGAGTTGGGTTCGGGGTAGGGGCAGACTCTGGAAGGGTCACTAGGTGCAGAGACAAGGATGTATTTGGGAATTCTAACAAGAAACTGAAAAGATTATGAATATTATGTAATCCATGCCTACTGCCTTGATATCTCATTTAAGCACAGAAGACCCCCTTTTGCCCAAATATACCACCAGATATATTTCTAAAGACTTAGAACAGGTGTCAATTTTGCCATCTTTCTATTTGGGAGCAGACTACATGAAAGTTTCATGTTTCCTTTTAAATCTCCAACATCACTGTATCTATGCACCTGTGATGATATTACCTACTTAATCGTTAAGAAGCACTTAGCTAATTTCAGGCTGAGACATCCTTGTATTTCTTGTGGGCTTAATGGAATTGGTGTGGAATTACTAAGGTGCTGCTGTATGGGAATCTTGAAGCATTTTTAAGTATAGGGTATAGGGAAGTCCCTGATTCACAAGAAGTGTTTTATATATGGAACATGTAGTTCAGGAAGAAGAGGGCTTATGGGCTAGGGAAGAATCTAGCCATCTTCAGGAAAGACTCAGCTTTTAGGTTTGCAGGGTAGGTGGAAGGGTCTTGTTTGTTTATCCCTTTGCCAGATTTTTTTCCTTCCCTGTGGGAGAGTGGTACTTTAGGCCAGCTCCAAACCTGGATCTCTACCCCTAATGCCAGTGCTTTTTGGTCATTCTCTCTACTTCTGCCAAATAGTATGGAGGGGGTCACAAGGCATTGCTAATGGGGTACTTGACAAATTTTAAATATGATGTGGGTCTTGAGTATAGTTTTTGGTCCTTCTGTCCTGCAAGATATAGATCCAAACTACTACGTCGACTCTCACGTTTGCAATTCTATCCCTACTTTCCTTATTCTCAGAAGGCAGGCCTTACCGTCATCTCCACTGAGATTGGTGTCACCCACTTTGTCCCTTTGTTGCCTTCTTACTGGTGTAACAGCTCATATCACACCCTATTTTCCAAAATAGAATGTTCCCCTCTATTCATTATTCATCCTTCCTTTTCTTCCTGTCCCAGGGCAAGAAATGGTAGGTTATCTTTTGAAGGTGGGGTGGGTGTGCTTTCTGGGCTCTTGGCATCATGCCTCTTGGTCATTTGTACTCTTTTGTATCTTTAATGTCTTTTCATTAGATTCTTTACCCTTCCACAAATTTATATAAGTCTATCTTTTTTTTTAAAACAACAAATAAAAAGAACAGAAGAACTTTCATTGGTCCTGCTGTTGGTTTAGACTATCTTCCATTAAAGCACTGGGCCAGCCCTTGTCATCCATCCATTTAATTATCCAACTATCCATCCATCCAGTCTTGTAATTATTCATATGTGTATCCATCCAACAATAACTGAGGGCTTACTGTGACATTATTTTGTGTAGCAGATAATTGAGTCCCAGAGAATCAAGAGATCCAAACAAGGTCACACAACTTGGCTATCATGAAGTGTATATGAGTTTTGAACTTGGCTAGATGGGAGGGCAACTGTTGATTTCCTAAATGCCACATCGAATGGATGATTTTTAGTTCTCATCTTATTTGATCTGTATAATCTTTGGCGTGAAGCATGAATTGGAAAAAAAAAGCACTAAAGGGATTATGCATTTAAGACTTGAGATAGGTAATTTATATTTTAATTCTATGGTTGTCAGATTAAAACCTGTTTTATTCCACTGAGGCAAAGCCCACTAAGCTACTAGCATGTCCAAGGATTAATTTTAAAATCTTGATTTGTTTATAAGAGCTTTGCTGTTTACATTGTCGGTTATGCACCAGGGAGAAGAATTCAAAGTGACATCAAATATGTGTGTGTTAAATAACACCATCTGCCCATTTGGATGTGTGCAGCTATTTAAAAATCCTGTGAGGTTCTGGCCCAAACCTGTCACGTTTTGGGATAAGGGGCAAATTATTTTGCTAACCCCAAATTAGAAGACTTAGTTTGAGGTTTAAGAAGGCTTCAAGTCCTTCCCTACTTTCTTTTGCAAGTTGTTCCTTCAACAGGTATTAGATTCTCTGCCCTAGGATACTGGGGACATTCATATAGTACAAAGAAAGACCATGATAGATAAGAAGGCATCTGCTGCTGTGAAAAAGGCCTGAGAAGACTTCACCCTTGCCCCCCAAATAGCTGCATGAATAACCCAGTCTTTACTGAGATCTGTTAATCCTGCATTAGAAATCCTGGATGGAAGGTCTGTCTCCTATTATCATGCAAATACCTCATTAATATGAATTATTTAGGATGAATTATCCAGTCCCACTTGATAGACTACTTCTGGATTGGTTTTGATAGCTGAGAAGGCAAAGGGACAGTAGAGTTGATGAAAGGCAGTAGGATATAAAGATTTGAAAAGGAAAATGATAGGCTACATCTGTCTGTGTTTCAGTATGCAACAGAATTACCAAAAGATATCTTGTTGCAGAGCCCTGGTGAGATCTGGGACTTTAGGCTGAGCAGCTACTTAATTTGCTGTGTGACTTTGGTCATTCCTCATTCTTTAAATGGAGATTGTGCATGGTCCTTTAATGTCCCTTTTAGTACTGACAATGTGTGATTCTTCTGAAGAAACTGAGAAGCCTGGAGTTCCAAGGTGTGTGTGTGTGTGTGTGTGTGTGTGTGTGTGTGTGTTGTGATGGGTATAGGCTATACCAGGAGGAAGCTGTGAGAGGTGTTGTGGTCTGTGGCATGGACTCGTGGTATCAGGGGCCACATGTGCATTTTATATAACCCTGGAGCACAGCTCTTGCCTGGTGTGGAGCACTTCCTGCATGTGACTGAGTGAATGAAGTCCTGGCAGGTGCCCAGCAGCATAATATAGAAAGCAGTGCAAAAGCTTAGGGTAACAAAAGCTCTCCACCACAGTGATTGAGAGCCATTGCCAGTTTTGTGCCCAGTGTTCTTGGGTTGCTTGGAGCCTTCCGTCTCTTCTAATAAAGGCGAAGCCACAGATCTCTTAAGGGCTTTGTTGAGTGGTCAGAACTGAATGGTGAGTAGTACCCTTTTTCACAGTGATTTCTCAGGCTTTCAGCTGACAACTTAGTAACAGACAAGAAGATGCTGTTCTAGCCTGAATCATAGACTAGTGACAGCGGAGGGCATCAGTATGTCAGGTTTCCCGTGCAGGGAAGGTATGTACATTATCAATATAATAAATGGTAGCTTTGCTATTACTTTTGAGAACCAAACATGCAATGGGTACTGAACTGGGGATTTTACATGGGAATTGAAACTAGGTGTTTTACGTGGGTGTGAAAATGGAGGACCCTTGAAGATAAAGAATGAATATGATTTCTACTTTACAGTTGCAGAAACTGCTGTTCAAATAGGTGAAATAATTTGCCTGAGGTAACAGACTCCTTGGATTCATGGTTTTTCAGCTTACCATTCTTAGCTTTGTTGCTTCTAGGAAGATCTCTTATTCCTAGCATTCTACATGTTATAGACTAGTTCTGTCCCTTCTTAGCTTTCATACATATTCTCTTCCGTGTCTGCCCACTGAAGTTACTGGAATGACTTAACATGTGAAAATTTATATAGTCAGAGGGGTAACTTTTTGGAATTAAATTAGAGTTGTCATAGAATTGGAAACATTTGATTTGATTGATGTCTCCTTTTAGTCATTCACAGATGTTCCTTTTGTCTTAAAAGGTGTTTTGTTTGTTTGTTTGGTAGAGTGGAAAAGAGAAAACATTGATTTTTAAGTAATAGCCCAAAGTCCATTCCAGAATAGGTAACAAAATCTTGTTTTTATGGAATATGTAATCATAAACGATCAAAAAAACACAAAACAGGGGCACCTGGGTGGCTCAGTGGGTTAAAGCCTCTGCTTTCAGCTCAGGTCATGATCTCAAGGTCCTGGGATCAAGCCCTGCATTGGGCTCTCTGCTCAGTGGGGAGCCTGCTCCCCTCCCCCACCCCACCTCTCTGCCTACTTGTGATCTCTGTCAAATAAATAAAATCTTGAAAAAAAAAAACCACAAAACAAAATATTGCCATTTTCAGTGACATGGATGGAACTAGAGGGTATTATGTTAAGTGAAATAAGTCAGAGAAAGACAGTTATCATATGATCTCACTGATAATGTGGAATTTGAGGAACAAGGCAGGCGGATCATAGGGGAAGAGAGGAAAAAAATGAAACACGACAAAACCAGAGAGGGAGACAAACCATAAGAGACTCTAAATCTCAAGAAACAAACTGAGAGTTGCTGGAGGGGAGGTGGTTTGGAGGGATGGGGTGCCTGGGTAATGGGCATTGGGTTGGGTATGTGCTATGGTGAGCACTGTGAATTGTGTATGACTGCATACGTCACAGACCTGCACCCGTGAAACAAATAATATATTATATGTTAATAAAAAAAAAAGAGGGGCACCTGGGTAGCTCAGTGGGTTAAAGCCTCTCCCTTCGACTCAGATCATGATCCCAGGGTCCTGGGATCGAGCCCCGCATCCTCCTCTCTCTCTGCCTGCTTCTCTGCCTACTTGTGATCTTTGTCTGTCAAAAAATAAATAAAATCTTAAAAAAAATACATTAAAAAAAAGAAATAGGTAAGCATAAAAGTAATTAATTCTATGTTTGTACCACATTCTGTATTATATTATAAAAATATGATATAGTTAATCCTATGAGACTCTGGGATATAGCTGATTCTTAAATTTCTTCTGTGTGACGATTTGTGGCTGTTTAAGGAACAAATCCCAAATAAGGCAAGGAAGAGAAGAAAGAATGTGGGAACAGTAGCTTTGAACAGTAGTGGGAAAGTGTTCCCTGGAGGGACCAAGGGGCCAGGGAAGTAGGCTTAGGGGAGGTAGCTTGTTTTCCCAGTGCTTAGAAGTCATGATTGCAGCCTAGTCATGTGAGTGTTACTGCTTCTTTCCTTTTAATAATGAAAGGTACCTCTTTTCTCCTTTGCAATGCATGGTATATAATAATTGGTAAGCTGGTGAACTAGGAAACCTTAATCGTGTTCAACAGATGCTTGTGTTTATAAAACACTTCTTAGCAGGTGGGACATTGCTAAGTCTCTCAGTAGTTGAGTACTATCCGTACAAGAAATGGGATGCCTTCCATTCTTTCTGTAAAACCAGCATTTCTCTAAGGAAATGCTTGTTTTTAAAATAAAAGTAAAATTTTGCTATCTTAAAATTTTTATGCAGGTATGGCTTTAATAGAATGTAAGGTGCCAAGACTTGGAATATTTCATAAGCCATACTTCTAAAACTTGCTTATTTGTAGACATTTCTGGAGTTGTCTTTCTGCCATGGTGATTTTGTTAGAATAGTAGTAAATTTGGAGGAAAATGATACTGAGCAGATTTTAACAGTGTTCTTTTATCCATGATTGTAGTTATGGATTTTCTTTGAAAGCTAGTATCAAGTGGAGGAAACTACATTGAGAATTTAAAATGTAATTGGTGTTCTAATTTTATTAAACTCTTAATTTTTAGAATAAATTAAGCAGAATTTTTGGAGTAAAAATTAAGTATTTAAGGTAGATGTAATTAGTAAATGCAGTATATTTCTTGGGTATGTGTAGAAAAATCATGAACAGTAACAAGGACCATAATCACTCTTACTGTCTTTCTATTCTAGATATTTGAATGGTGGTATTTTCGCAAGTATGGAACGTCATTCATTGAACAAGTCTCAGTAAGCCACTTGCGCCCCCTCCTGGGAGGGGTTGACAACAACTCCTCCAACAATTCTAACTCCAGCAATGGGGACTCAGATTCCAACAGGCAAAGTGTCTCAGGTACGGAAAGTCCTTCAGTTTGAACATGATTTACTTATTTTTACTAAATTATTATGACTATAAGACTGTAATAAGTTGTTATTTAAATATTAGTCTCCGGAGAAAAATGCTGTTTATTTTCCCAAGGTGTTGACAGCTTCTACCAGGGAAATAGAATAGAAGCATCACAAGGAAAGGAAATATTTATTTTGTTTAATTTTATTTTCTCTCCATTTCGGTTTAGCTAAGGTTCGTTTACTTAGGTCAGTATTTCTAGCCTGAGTCTCTGGCCTCCTTTTCCCTAGTTTGTCGAACTTTACTGAAAGTTTCCATTCTCTTTCATGATAACAGCAGAAGCTTCTGTCTAACTAGATGTAATCATGTCACCCCTTTGCTTAAAAAGCTGCCTTGGTTTCCATTCCACTGAAGATAAAGCCCAGACTCCTTAGCATAGCAGAAGGTGCTTTCACCTTTCTTGCCAGTTATGGCTTCAGTTGCAGTCCTGTCCCTCTCCTTTTCATTTCTTAAACATGCCATGTTTTCTCATGGCCCTTTTCCTAGAAGTCTGTCTCCCTCTCTGGTGTGTTTGCCCGTTTTTCATAACCCAGCTCCAGTGTTACTTCATGGGAAGGCTTCTCTGATTAGGCTGCACAATATCTCTCCACCTTTGTCGACTTGTAGCATTTTTATCTTTAGTAACATTTATCAAATCACACTGTGATGTTTCAGCTGCTTTATGGCAGTATTTCTAGCATTTTGCAGAGTGTCTGCTCTATCATTGAAACTCAGTGAGTGAACAAATGAGTGCATGGCAAGGCCTATGATTTCTCCATTCATAAAAGAAGAGGGAAGAATATGGTCTCTTAGCTTGGTCTTTTTATCAGATCAGTAAACATTTCCTATGTCCCTAATATGAATACAGGTTCTTTTGAATATTATGATTGAAAAAAAAAAAAGCCAAAGTTCTTGTCCTCATGGCACTCTCATATCTACTGAACGAGACACAGCGGTGAGTGCTGTGATTACATGAGGGGAACATACAATACTGTGGAGAACAAAGGAGGGATTCCTGACCCAAACTGGGGGAAGAAGTTTGCTTCTTGAGAGGGAAGGCACTAGTTCTGGTACTTGAAGGATGACGAGGAAGAAATTAAAGAGCTAGATTAGATCTGTTTTTTTTTTTCTTTCTTTCTCTTAGAGTAACTCAGTCTCAGTCCGCATTTCATAACCATCTCACCAGGTAATAAGCATCAAGGAGCATTGCACATACATTTTATTTCTGTTGTTGATCTGGTGCCCTTTCACTAGACCCTTTGCCAGCCATCTGAGAGTGGCAGGGGGCACCACCAGGTACACATTTTTTTCATCCTAAAGGGTGTGAGAGATGGCACCCCTTAGGGAACAAAATTGTCTGGGACTTTGAACTTACTCATTTTGTGGAAAAACAAACAAACAAAAAAACAAACAGAAAAAACAAAGAGAGAGTTGAACAACATGAAACACTAACCACTATTCTAACAAATGTAGCACATTATTCTAAGGGGGGGGTCTTCATCATTCAGTCATCATCACATAAGCCATGGTGGATAACTGCCCTCAGTTCGCATCTACCGTGAAGACCTCTTGTCTGATTTGAATTACTATAGTCTTTGAGTGCTATAAAACATTGTAGGAAGTTAACAGATTAGAAATGGAAAGCAGCCTTATTTCTTCATTCTTCATTGTGAGTACATTTTTATTTTCATTAAAATTCTCTCTCTACACAATTTAAATTTCTTGATATCATTCCTTAATGCAATGAAGAGTTCTTCTTACTGTCACTATTATTTTGCTGTTTCTCTTTATGGCTAACTTGAAGTAAGCCTTATGCATTATATAAGTCTTGATGCTATTCTTAGTGCTTTTATGGCAGCTTTTAAAATTTATTTATTTATTTATTTATTTATTTATTTATTTTTTAAAGATTTTATTCACTCATTTGACAGACAGAGATTACAAGTAGGCAGAGAGGCTGGCAGAGAGAGAGAGAGGAGGAAGCAGGCTCCCTGCAGAGCAGAGAGCCCGATGCAGGGCTCGATCCCAAGACCCTGGGATCATGACCTGAGCCAAAGGCAGAGGCCTTAACCCACTGAGCCACTCAGGTGCCCCTCCAGTTTTAAAAGGGAGAACCTCAGCCCCTTATAAAAACATATTCAAAAATAATGATCATGGAAATTCCCAGTTTCATTTGTACTGAATTTTTACCCGACTGAGTTTTTGAATATTATTATTAATTCAGTTCCACTAGTATTTGCTCTATGCATGCAGTTTTTCTGTTCATTTCCTATATAAGAGGTACAGCATTTACTATCTAGCATTTTACGATCTGATCTTATTGATAAGAATGTTCGAATAGTTACATTTAGCAAAGGGGAAATTACCTTATCTAAGTGTATTTAGGGTTCAGTCTGCCCTCTTGACAGCTAGGCTTCTAAAATCTGGCTGACTTAGCTCAACAGACATGTATGTGAGTATGGTTTCAGTGGGACTAGTACTATTTTCCACTTCTCTTTTCCTGTGGTAATTTTTATTTTTGAATAAGAAAAGTATTATTAAAGTATATTGTCTTTTGTCTTACTTTTAATCACTTTCTATGAAATAGTTTGGTTTCATCTAAGTAAAGGAAAAAGGAAGTCCAAAGCTGAGGGTAATTAATAGCACATTTTCCTAAAAAGAGGAATTTGCTTAACAATTCCTATTCCCTTAATAATCATACAGTGGCTATTGCCTTAATAACAAAAGGGCGAATCTTTTGATTTTCTTTGAGAATGACAAGACAGTTCTTTGGTGAATCTTACATGAAATACAACATGGCTAAGAAATCCGATGGATATTGGCAGAGGCAGTTTAATTGCTTATTTGAGAAAAAATAATTGAAAAACTTAAAAAAAAACCAACTCTGAAATTATTAGTTATAAACCTTGATTTATCTGAAAGCCATAGTGTAGCTCTTAAGGAGTCATTTGTTTTGGTTGAAAGTTGAAAGACCTGACCTGCTTAAGAATGATTCGGGTGGGGTTATGGGAAGTGGGAGGACTATGGTTGTCACAAGGCGAGCTATTCATACCTTGTTGTTTGTTTCTGTACAAATTGGCCTGGGTGCAGACTCTTTTAAAAACTGTAGTAATCTTTATCTCTGGATCAGAGAAGAAATGTAGTTAACTATACAGCTTCTTAAGCTAGCCAAATTTTAGGTTTTTAGGTTAATATTTATTGGCTTAGGTTAATATTTATGAACATTTTACTTGTTTTGCTTTTTTTGGGAGCTAACCCACCATTTTTCGTCATAAACCCTACTGATGTATTTGCCATGTCACTGTGTTTCTCACTGCCATTTCTTAATTCAACTCAGCTTATGAGCTTTTGGTGTGCTGGGATTTAAAACGTGGGCAACTTCTTCCTGTCTGAAGGGAGGGGATTCTCAGGGATCAGTAACATTTTGAATCTGGGTATGGGAACATCCGTTTGATAATTTGTCCTGTTCTTGAGTAAGTTGTCATGAAGACAAAGGTTGGCAGCATTCGTCTTAAAGATATTTGGAAAAGTTCAGGGTGCTTTATCACATGAGAAGTATCCTTGCCAAAGTCAAGTTTAAATGCTCTGAGATACCTTAGTGTTCTCTTGCAGAGAGCTAGATCTTTAGACAAACTCTTGTTATAGTTACTTGCCTCTGTCTCAAATAATTTCATTTTAGTCTCACTTAATCTTAATATATATCGTATATATTTACATAGTATATATGTATACATATGTAAGAAGCAGGTAGTGTTATTATCTCTGTTATATGGTTGAGGAAGCTGAGGTACAGGTAAGTTAAGTTGTCTGCCCAAGGTCAGTCTAAGGTCATATGGCTGGTAACCTAGGTAGTCTTACCTTGGAATCCAAAGTCTTAAGCCCCAACTAAAAAAATTAGCCAAGATCCTCTGTGAGGTCTGCAAACTCAATACTAATGTAATTAGTAAACTGGTAAAATAAATAATTTCATTAAAAAAACCTGTACTACCATACATTATATTATCTCAGAAGTGATATTAGCCAAATTTACTTAGAAACAGCTTAGTGGTGGAATTGCCGGTGGTCGAGAGCTTAGGCTCTGGGTTCAGACAGATGTGGCCCTAATCTTGGCCCTATCACTTGGTTGACCTTGGTTGAATCACTTACCTTCCTTGGTATCTTAATTTCCATACCCGGGAATAACAACAGTATCTACTTCACAGAGTACATTGAGGGATAAATGAGGTCATTTAGAAATAGCAAGTCAGAGGACAGTCATCAGGCAGTGTCCCCCAGATGTACTGACTTCTCTGTGAATATGCTGGGGAAGATGGCTCAGCTCCATGGAGACGGGGCTATGGGTTCAATGAGGTTTACTCATTAGCTTAGTGACTCACTTTTATGTTCAGGCCTTTCAGTGCTTGCATTTCAAATACATCGCTTGGCAGAATTGCAAATTGCTACATGTCCAGGAGCTATGGAGTTGCTTTTTAATCATCTCAATTAGGGGAATTCAGTTGTCCTTGCTACATCTATGCATGTGTTGAAATGATTGTTTTAGCTAGTGCTTATTACATCTTTTAAAATCTTTTGCTACTAAAATTTATGTTCTAGTATAGATTTGATCTCCAGTTGAATTGTGAAAGTGCCTAAAACAGTTTTAGTCCCTGGTGAACAATTATTTAATAAACTTACTTCACAGTTTCCACAGTATTTGGTTGAGCTGATTGACTTAGGTCAGAAATAATCAGTGCGAAATGTATGAGAGATACGATAAAGATTTAACCATCTTAGCAATACTTGAAGAGAGTAGTACACGATCTTGAATAGAGCAGATCAATAAAAATGGTCTTGAAATTCATCATTTTTTATACCTATTCTCATTCTATAGAATTTGAGGGAATAACATATTTGTTGAGTTGAAAATTATCTATATGTTCCTTTGTACCTTTACTACTAGTTCTTTCAAAACAGTTATTTCAAAGGTTATCAAAACAGCTAAAGCTTAACTACTTAAGAAAATGGATATTGTTACTCATAATGATTGTTTAAGAATAACTTGTGTGATGGGCGCCTGGGTGGCTCAGTGGGTTCGAGCCCCGCATCTGGCTCTGTGCTATGCAGGAAGCCTGCTTCCTCCCCTCTCTCTCTGCCTACCTGCGATCTCTGTCAAATAAATAAATAAAATCTTAAAAAAAAAAAAAACTTGTGTGAAATAGAGAATTGGGTATTCATTTTTGAGATATCAAAGCTATTAAATATATGGCAGAATCATATGTCAGACATTGACTGGCTTGGGCTTAATCTTGATTGTCATAATACATCTGGTGAAACTATTGAGGGCCCTTTTCTGGTGTACTTTGGAACTAAAACGTTTGAAAGTTTGTTTAAACGTGCCTAACATTTCCCTAGAGGAGTTTTTGAAGCTGTTTTTCTAGTGAATTTAATTGATGAAGTCATAGGGTTTTTGAAATATGATGTTGCAGGGTAATGGGCTCATTGCATATAGTGGGTGGTTGTTGGTCACTCTGGACACCAGCCCTTAATCTCATTTACTATGAACAGCAGGGAAATTATATAGCTTTTTTATGCTTTACTTGTTTGTAAAAAGGGCCTATGGTAGGCCCCTCACTAGCATATGTAAGGACTATAGATGATTTGAGCTTTAAAACCTCTTATAGAAAGGCTCCACGAAAATTAGGCTTATAGCTATGACAAAAGTTGCTATTGCTGCTGTTTGTAATAATAATAATACCATTATTTTTAGATTTTAGATTCTGGGACGAGGTGGTAACTTTTTAGTATAACAAATCTTCCTAGGCTATGAATTAATAATTTATATGTTTGAATGTTTATATATAAACACATTTATATGTTTCTATGTGTATATATATGTACGTGTGTGTATACACACACACACACACATTTATTTATTTATTTTTAATTTTAGGAAAGAAAGGTTCTCAGAGTAAATGAATTGGATGTGGAGTTAAATTTTCTTCCACATGAATAAAAGCTCTGTGAGTTTGGATCCTCTTGGTTTTTCTGAGAATTAAGTTCTCTTTTTCTTTGAGGACTGTGACAAAGCGAAAGTCTGTGATTCCGGCAGTGCATTACTCCTTCTGTAGAGCTTCTTCAGCTGGATGCCCTTTCTATTTTTCTACCAAGACTATAAGCTCCTCTATTTTTATTTTTATTTTTATTTATTTATTTTTAAAGATTTTATTTATTTGTTTGACAGAGAGAGAGAGGGGACATAAGCAAGGGGAGTGGGAGAGGGAGAAGCAGATGTCTTGCTGAGGAGGTAGCCTGATGCGGGGCTCAATCCCAGGACCCAGGGTCATGACCTGAGCTCAAGGCAGATACTTAATGACTGAGCCACCCAGGCGCCCCTATTTTTATTTTTGTATTACCCAGGGTCCAGCCTCAGGAGTAATACAGAATAGCTATTCTATATATGTTTAAACCAACAGTCCTGTGAGTTAGGCATTCTAGAGGAGTGAGTGAGTACAAAAGACATGAAGTGACTGTCACTGGGATGGCAAGCTTTAGTAAGGAATAGTGAGAGGGAAGCCAGAACACAAGATTGTGCTTGATATTAGAAGTCCTTGATAGCAGTAAGCTTTTTTTTTTTTTTAATGTTCTTTGTCTATGACATAAAAACTCATGATCATCCTATTATTACAAAGGGTGGAATCTGTTCTGCAGCCTTGGGGAACTAAACAAGTACTATTCCAATATTTATTGCTTCTCTTCCTCTTGAACTACATTCTTGCATGCATGCTGAGGTCTGAATATTTCTCTCAGGATTTATAGATAGAGACACTTATGTGGGCTGCTCCAAATGGAACTATAGACACTATGTTTATTGTATTGGGGCATAGTTTTAATTGGGCTGTTAATGTCAGCAAGCCCTTGATGGAGTCCATGTCAACTTCTGAGTCTTCAAAAGGGTACTGAAATTGTTGATTTTTTTTTTTTTTAGAGATTTTATTTATTTTTTTGACAGAGAGAGATCACAAGTAGGCAGAGAGGCAGGCAGAGAGAGAGAGAGAGAGAGAGAGAGAAGCAGTCTCCTCGCTGAGCAGAGAGCCTGAAGCGGGGCTTGATCCCAGTACCCTGAGATCATGACCTGAGCTGAAGGAAGCGGCTTAACCCACTGAGCCACCCAGGTGCCCCTGAAATTGTTGATATTAATGGAGAATGCAAACTTCCTTTTGGAAGTAAAATTTTAATTCTGACTTAAATCAAGAATTGATTCCTCAAAGACATGAGTAAGGTAAGAGACTGGACCGCGTGTGGAAAAACTTTTACCCTCTGGATATCTGAGTTGAACTTCTTGACTTAAATCTTCACATTCTAATACTTTTGGCATTTATAACCTCTGTCCCTATCACCAAACCATCAGGCAGTCTGATATTTATGTACTCAAGAGTAATTCCAGAGAGAGAGAGTTTTTGTAGTAGTGGTTAGGATTATGAAACAGAGTAGCAAAGGAGAAATTAACATAGCTGTGACCTAATTTGAGGTAGAACTTTGAGGTGTTCATATTTGACCTCTAGTTGCTTATTTCTTTAAAAAAATATTCTGGTTTTGCAACAATTTGAAGGATACAGCTAATGAAGACGTTTCTTATGTACTTCTATATCACATATATTTTTTTTTATCATTCAGAGTATTTTACATCTGTTATAGTTACTTAGATCCTCATTTCTAAGTTTCAGAGATAGTTAGAGAAACTGAATATAGATTACATGTATGATACTAATGTTAGCAGTGACTTTTTTAAAAAGTTCAGTTTTGTATTACAAACCGTAAAAACATTTCAAAATGTTTGTGGCACCCCCTGCTGGCTGTATTGTGACACTTCCCTAATAAAGATGTATCTTTAGATACTGTTCAAAAATACTTTAAGTACGTTCATCATTTCTCTTTGCAGTCATTTTTATGTAGAAATAATTTCATTTGTATGCAGCATAAAACAGAGTTGAAATTTTAATTGGAGGTATTTTGCTTTACGATTTGTCTCTTGAAATTTGAACAGTGCTTATCCTTCTAGGCAAATAGAATAATGTATTCACTGGAGATAAAATTATTTGCCATAACTTTTCACTAATATTTCAGATGAAATTCAGTGGGGCAGAGGCATTTCCCCACATGCTCCTGTTTTCTTGTAAATAATGCCACCATGAACATCCTATGTACATAAATATGTGTGCATATTTGTTATTTGCTAAATACTAACCTTGCAATATTCATAAAACTTGAAGAAGAGCACTTTGGATCTTAAAAGACATCCTCTGAGGAGACGGTGGGAATGATGAGGACCTCAGAGTTACAATAGCCTTAAGGACAGCAGTCCTGGTTTTTGGGCTCACAGGTGTGATTCAAGCCATGATCTGAAGTTCTTTAGTGACCCCTCTAAGGGCTTTTACATCTGGAAAAACGTAATTATTTAAGAAAAGCACAATTTTTTAGTTAGTGCTATAGGAAGTGACAGCCATTGAATTTTGCTTTCTCAGGAAAAAAATTCAAAGATGCTGAACTAACTGAACAAATCATCATTTGTTCAAATGAACAAAGATCATTTCCTAAATGTCGAATTAAGCTAAGTGTCAGAAAATTGAGTGACATTATATGTAAACATTGAGCACATTTTAGGCGGGCTCCAGTCCTAATTTAAAGATAAATTTATCTTCTTTAAATGAAAACATGTCTTCCTGTTATATGTATACCTTTTGTTTGCTATTTTATCAGGAATGTATTGAGATTACACACAGTGTTTCTGTAGTGTTGTATGGTCTTCATTTTCATGCTGTATTCTAATAGTGCATTGCTTGTTTGTTTTCCCCATTGAGTGCTCAGTACTCTTGGATGGGTGGATGGGTATGGATGTTGCATATAATAGGACTGAGAATCTTAATGAATCACCCATGGCCTTTAATGTTCTTTTGATATCTGCAATAATTGTTCACTTTTTTGTGTATATGTCTTTGGGTGTCTTTTGGTGGACTACACATACAGCAATGTTTTTAGTACTGTTAACTGATTTTATTTTCTATTAAATATTACTCATTCAAGGAAATGTATTCTGAATCAGTAGAAAGTCTTAATCATAGGCTGTTTAAAAAGAATTGTAGAGTATTAGTCACACTCTTATAAGACAGTCCTAAAAATTAATGATAGACTTTTCTAAGTCCTGTGGTTCTGAATTTCTGCAGTCTTTGTATAAGAAAGACGTATAATCTATTAGTACCTGCTAGAATTATAATATTGGTATAATGATTACTACATGTATCTGTATAAGCAAATAGTGTTAATGCTTTAAAACAATATATTTTCATAACATTTCTCCCTAAAAAATTACCTTTATTAATTTTCTTATTACTACTTTATGGCAATGTAAGCAATCTGGTGATTGCTTATGTATATGCAATGTATGGCAATCTGGTTAATTATCACAAGATCAGTATTAACAAAGACCTTAAATAAAAATCTAGGGCACTTGCATATTATAATCTAGAGCGTAAGTTAGGCTTATTTAGGAGTTATTTTAACATTTATTTTAAGAAAGTAGTTTTACTTCTACCTGTATCTTCTACCTATAATTTTAGAAGTAAATTAATAGAATTAGTTTAGACCTCTTGATGACTATTGGAGTTATGAATTAGCTGTTTTTGACCTATACCTTGATTTAGCAAATTGAGGAAGCTTAGCCTAGAAAGATTAGGGGAAACTTTCCAAATTCCTTGTATCTGAGCTATGTTTCCTGATTAACCACTCAGAGTTTTTCCATGTTCCTTTTCATGTAGAGGATAGAGAATAAAATTATCTTATCAAATGGCCAGGAAGGGTGGTTTGCTGAATTAATTAGCTTGTAGTATCTCTGGACTCTGTGTAACATTTTCATATTTCTCTTTGTTGCAGAATGTAAAGTATGGCGAAATCCACTAAATTTATTTAGGGGTGCTGAATATAATCGGTAAGCATTTGACAGCTTGGGAGACAAATGGGTCTAGTTCAGAGAGTAAAGACAGCAGCGAATGTTTTTGCTGGTTCATTTAGAGGTCATTGTAACCGTCTGGGTAGTGTATTTGTTTTTGATACAGTCCTCAAATGTTTTGATTTTTCTGTTTTATAAATATTTTTGGGATTGGAATTGGGATAATATATAAAGATGTGTAGTTTTTAGAAATTTTCTATTACAGTTATTCATTTCATTATACATTGTACAATCAAAATATTTTGAAGCTTACCTAGAACATGGTTATGAACGTGTCACAGAAGTTATGGAGGAATTTAATTTTGCAGAGTAATTAGGCATATCAGAATTTTCAAGGCTTTGGGGAAATGTCTATTCATAATAAAATTAGGGTAAGTTTTCATTAGCTAGTGCTAGTAAAATTTTTTGACAAAAATATAGAGGAAAATGTTTCCTTCTTTCCTGCTGGTATACTTCCTAAAGAGAGAACAGGATGATTAAAATTTTTTTTTTCATTCATTAGCGGAGCTGTTTTAGTTCATGTTTTATAGTTCAGCTGCTATGCAGCTTAATATATTGTAGGTCTTGCTTTATTCTCTCAAAGTATCTGACCATTTATTTCCCCTTTACCAGGTATACTTGGGTGACAGGACGAGAGCCTTTGACTTACTATGACATGAATCTCTCTGCCCAAGACCACCAGACATTCTTTACTTGTGACTCAGACCACCTGCGTCCTGCAGATGCAAGTATGGACAATCTTTTAGATAGTTGCTGAGTGGAATGGCTTTTTGGTTTGAATAAGGTTATTATTTAAATAATAATGTTTATTACTGTTAGAATATCTGCTCTACAAAACCCCCAATGTATAAAATATTAAATTGGACATTGACTAGGAGAGCCCAGAATTCTGATACTTAAATAAAGGATTTATCACAATGAAATATCAGTATAGAAACAAGTCTTCTTGACATAATTTAAAACACCATTTAGAAAAATATATACTGATATTGGATTTATATATTGTGAGGAAGTATAAATCTTATATAAAGCTAATTAATCCTTGGTTTAGGTAGGATGAAAGGTCATGTCTCTTTGACAATATTATAATTAGAAATTGGGATTCAGTGAATCCAAATGATAAAGGAATATATTGTAGTGATTTCTATGCCTATTTATAGGCTCACTAGCGTTAAATTAGGGCATGGCCTTAATTATTGGAATCCATATTTGTTTTCCATCTTAGAGAAGGCTTTGTTTGGCTTGCATTTCACATTGTTTGAGGTTCAAATAATTCCACTGATATTTTTTATATTACCAAACTTAAATAAGTGGAAAAAATCTTTAAAAAGAGGAATATGTACGTGCACCTAAGAAACTAACTTAGAATACAAGTATTTATAAAACAAATATGGAGATTGTTGCTCTTTTTTAAAAGTTACTCTTTGGGGGTGCCTGGGTGCCTCAGTGGGTTAAAGCCTCTGCCTTCAGCTGGGATCATGATCCTGGGTTCGAGCCCCGCATCAGACTCCCTGCTTAGCGGGAAGTCTGCTTCCTCCTCTCTCTCTCTCAGCCTGCCTCTGTGCCTACTTGTGATCTCTGTCTGTCAAATAAATAAATAAAATTAAAAAAAAAAAAGGTACTCTTTGCCATGGCGGAATATCATGTCCAATAAATATTCCAAGCATTGAGCTTTCCGCAATGTATATAAAGAAAACTGCTCTGGTATATAAAAACTGTGTTTGCAGCAAACTTTGGGAACAGATAGACATGTTAAGCAAAAGGTTAAAGCACTTTTTTTTTTTTCCTATTCCAACTCCTAATTCTTCAAATAGTCTTAAAATGTCCTAATACCCAGAGCCTATAGAATTTGGGAAAATGATCAATAGAGATTATGATGTGTCTAAGTAGAAGGAAGAGATTAGTAGCAATTTCATCTCAAAAGAGGTAAAATAATATATGTTTCTTAACAACAAATGACACTAATGAGCAAAAGAAATATTAAATCTCTTTTAGAATGTCTTTTCTTTCTTGATTAAGAAACCTTAATCTATGTGGTGAGCATAGTATAACATGTAGCTTAGAGAATCACTATGTTATATACTTGAAACTGCTGTTAACACTGTGTGTCAACTAATACTAAAGTAAAAAAAAGAGAAATCTTAATCAAGATTAAATCTCTAAAAATTATAGACCATGGGTTAATCTATAAGATTTAGATCTGTAATTTTATGAGCATAAGAAAGGTTTGGTATCATTTACTGAAGGACAATGATATAGCAAATTAGAGTATTTGTGTGACTTTGGAGATTTGGGCTTTCTTGGTAAGTGAAATACTGTCTTGTACTCAAGCTAAAAGCTTTTAATTTAACTAACTGTGTTGAGTCTTCCCTATTATGTATATTGATGGACATGCTTTTTTTCTCTTTTTCTAAAATAGTAATGCAGAAAGCCTGGAGAGAGAGAAACCCCCAAGCTAGAATTTCTGCAGCTCATGAAGCCTTAGAGATAAACGAGTAAGTGAGGGAAAATCTTGCTTTTAAAAAACGAAAACTCATCCTTTGCTGAATGTATTCAGTTGCTATTAGTAGGATACTTAAATTAAATTATACATTTGACCTTGAGGATCGTTTTGGGAATTATTAATTTGCAAAAAAATTTTTTGTAAAGGATATTCATGTGATGGTGGTTTTCGTCATCTTAGAAAGCAGTTTAGTGGTTTTGCTACAACCATCCTTAAACAGCTTCCAAGGGCTATTCCAGGGTTTCCAAGACCTTTAGGGACCACCTGTGGCATATTTTAAGGACATAATAATCAATACAGTTCTTTACATATCTAAAACATACTGACAGGGAGTTTTTTTTTCCAGTTGTAGAATTCTCATCTGTGCCATCACATTTTTTAGGTAAAGCTTTTGCTAGTTGGGAAAAGATAACAAAAATGTAAAGTGAAAAAAATTGCACTTTTAAAAGTATTTCAAGACAAAGATAAGAGGAAATGCTGTAGTTAGTGTTGTCAAACATGCTGTGGGTTACCAAGGAAGGCTGGGAAATATCTTCTGGAGATCTCAGAAAGTGGGAAAGATTCTTAAAATTGGAGTCATAAAATCTCTGGGTTGGCAGAGACCTTAAAGGTCATTTAGCTCAGCCACTCATCTGGTGCTTGAATCACCTCGACACTCTCCCTGCCAAGTGGTCATTGTTAAACTATTTTATGATTTTTTTGAAGAAGGTTACAGAATCTTCTTTGGCGGTCTTAGAAAAAAAAAAAGATTCACTTGAAAGTTGGAAATCCTGCCATTGTAACCTGTTGATCTATTTGGTTTCTGATTCTGTCATACAACATATTTATTTTCCAGTTTCTTGTCATCTACAAATTTGAAATGCCTGCCTTCTGTGTGTCATCCATGTTTCTGATAAAAATGTCAGGATCAGGGACAGAATTCTGTGACATGAAATATACAGACTGTCCTCCAGGTCCATGTCTTCATGACTCATCATCCTTTGGTATTGTTCAACCAATTACTAAGCCGCCCAAGTTACACTGTGATTCAGCTCATATTTCTCCATTTTGATCTTAAGGATGCCAGTTGTATCTGTGGATCTTTATTGTTTAGTAAATTCTTTAGAGTAAATTAAGCTAGCACAGCCTGATTTATTTATTCTTAGTGAATTTAAGCTAGCTTCTAGTGTTCACTACCTTCTTTTAAAAATGCTTGGAGACCATCCCTTTAATAATCTATTAGAATATCTTTCCAAATCACTGTTCTGTAGTTTGGGAAGTCTGCCTCCTTCCCTTTTTGAACAATTTTACTGTATTTGTCATCTCATCTTCTAGCACCTATCCATTCTTTGTGATTCCTTAACTATCCACAGAGAGTACTTCCATGGCCTGCCTGCCTACAGGGTCTGTTGGCTTCCTGGGATTTGCCCATCCCAGTACAGTAATTCATTTAGAATAGATCAGTTATTTGCTATCTACATCTTTTTACCCATGTTAGAATTTAATTTCTTCTCCCTTTTTCTGCCCGACAGTCATGCTCCTTGATAGAGAAGCCAGGAAAACAATAGTAGAGAGTTTTGCTTTCTCTTTATTATCTGCTGCTACTAACTACAAACTTTTCTTGTTTTGATGTGGTTGTTGTGTTGTTTGTCTTTTTTGCTTATTTATTTTTGCGATCATTGTAGAGAAATGGGGGGTGGTAATAGGGCCTTAAACATAATTTTACAACGGGAATAGATGGTTGTCTTTAGCATTTTGTTGTGTCTTTATTTTGCTTTGCAGGCTTCAGCTAATTTGGAGTTTTAGCTCTCCTGACATTATTCTTATTAGCTCATTCCACTCTCTTGTAGTCCTTCATGACATGCCCTCTTTCCATCTTTTTTCACATGTCCTTTAAGAATCTGACCTTGTGAGAGATCTCTGTGCAGCTGTTTTGGTTACTTAATTGTCACCCTCTTTTCTTCCTGAGAGGTTCATTTGTGACTATGGTGATAGTTGGACATTTGGAAGCTGCTCAACCCTCTTCAACCATTTTTTTTCCTTCAGAGTTTCATGCCATGAATCATACCTCTTTTCTTTGAAGTTTTTGAAGTCCACCTTACCCTCTTGGATTACCCTGAACTCCAAAATGACATACATAGTAACTCTCTCTGAATGTTCCTATCAATTTTCATTTCACCAACTATTTTTTTCTTCTTGGTCAGAATTAGGTCCAGAGTTGAAGTTCCCCTAATTGCTTCCTCTACCATCTGGGAGATAAAATTGTTACCAAAGTAAGTCAAGAACCTGTTGGGTGCCCTACTTCTAACCAAATGAGACTTCTTCTAGCAGATATCTGGATGGTTGACACCCCCATCACCATACTTTCTTGCTTCTGTCTGTGTATTGTGTTGTGACAAGGATGCATCATCTCTATCTTCCATCGAGCTGAGCCGTCGTTCTGTACTCCCCAACCATTAGCACTTCTATTGCTCTTTCTCCTTCACTCACAAGCTCTTAGCATGTTTCTACCCCAGACTCATGACTTCCCACATAGATATATGTTTTCTTGGCTAGTAGTGCTACTCTGCCTCTCCTCCTAAGAATACTATTTGAAATATAAATAAATAAAGCAAGCAACTTGCCCCCTCACCTGTCTTGAATTCCCAGCCCACCGACTATAATCTTATAGCTAAATCCGCTGATACTGTATCCACCACTCCGTGTTATAATCTCAGTTTTCACTTCATTACCCTTGATCCATACCTATATGTCAGCATCTGAAGCCTTAAATAGTGCTTCCTGATGCCTGTCCCAGTTATTTTCTCCAGTGAATCACTGGGCAGTTTTAGCATCATTATTGTTCTTTCTAAGTCCTGTATCTGCTGCCCTCCATAGTAATTGGTTTTACGGCATTTTTTCTGGGCATTTTTCTCCCTATTGCACCACATTCTATTTAAAGCCCGATTGGTCAGTCCTGCATGAAATTAGAAGGATTGACCAAAGAATTGACAAGACCCCTCCTCAAGGCTAAGATTAACTTGTCACCCAAACCTCCCATTCACTGTAAGTTCAGCCTCCTTTTCCTAGCTGGGCCGTTGCAGTTTATGAATGGTAAAAGTAACACTTGGTTTTACTTTCTATTATTTTCTCTCTTGTGGTCTGATGGAGGTTCTGATAAGTAGGGAAGTGACCACAAGAGAGGCAGTGGAGAAGACGGAAAGCAGAGGGATCTGTGCAGATCAGGACCTGTATGGTCTGCTCCGGCCTCACTGTTTCCTATCACATTCCCTTTCTTTGGCAGTTGGGTTGTTCTGATATGATGGGGAAGGTTGAAACTTCCAAGAGTTCCCCTTGTTTGTTAGTTAACTGCTTATCCTTTCCGGCTTCCTAGCTTAGAGGTTGTTGAAAGGATTAAATGAGACGATATATGTTAAGTGCCTGGTACAGTGCTTCCTACATACTGAGCAGCAAGTGGTGGTAGCTGTCACTGTTAAAGGCATGAGACTGAACTGCCAAGGCTGAATCAGATTTGGAGCTCTTCAGAAATAACACTACCTGTGGGTTCTTCTAGTGTTCTTCTCTGGCCCAGAAAATCAGTGCTGACTGTAATGTGATGTTGAAGCGCTGTTTTTTTAATGCGTAATTGATCCGATTTAATGAACTGCTCATTCTGAAGATATCCTTAGACTCCAGAGAATCCGTGGTTAGTGACTAGAGGGAGACTTGTCTGTAGGATCTCTAACTTTGAGAGCTGGAAGGAGATCTTTCCCAACAGCTCTCGTCATTGCCATCACCGGTCGACACGGACTATGGGACTACGTACCCCCTGCCAGCTACTGTACTGAGCACTTCACATGCATCACCTTACTTAACCTTCGCAACAACACTGTCAACAAATCGGTTCCCTGTTGTGCTCCATCAGGGAGGCAGAGTAATAACTTGCCCGAAGTGACACACTAATAAGGGGCAGAGTCCATCTGTGAGCCCCACACTCCTAACACTACACATCCTACCTTTCAAGCTAAAATAGAGACATTTCTTTTGTGTCATTATTTTGTGTCGACAACTATGAACCAGGGGTGCATGAACCAGTTGGCCACTCTGCATGTTTCGGCATAACTCCTTGCCCTTCTGCATGCACTCCTCCAGCTGTGACAGTACTCTTGGATTTGTAACTGACGGTGGCTATTATCTGAATGGACAGGTGTGCGACTGCTTACATTCTCTTGGCTGAAGAGGAAGCAACCACCATTGCAGAAGCAGAAAAGCTGTTCAAGCAGGCCCTGAAGGCTGGAGATGGCTGTTATCGGCGTTCTCAGCAGCTACAGCATCACGGATCTCAGTACGAAGCCCAACACAGTAAGCTTTTCTCCAGGCTGGCATGTTGGGGGCCAGAACTGTAGCATGATTAATCAGAACAAATATTTGGGCCAGTTCAAAATATGACTCTCCTATATGAGAATAAATGCTAGTTTTTGCCTTTCTATTATTTTTTTCCGTCCCATAAGAGCACAGTACATAATTAACTTACAGCTTCATGACTGTTCACCTTCATTTACAGATTCTCTTTCCTTATCTTTTAGATCCTTAAATCTAGAAATAAATGGTAATAACCTTTAATGGCAACCTTTTTTTTCTCCTCAGAATTCTTACATATTTCTGTTTATTAGTTGTTTCTCTGTCCCATAACATCAGGCCTATTTGGGAAATTGGACTTAAATTTATGATAATGTAATCAAAGATTTTCTCTTACACGTCTTCTATAGCATGGGTTGAAATAGGACAATTAAGAATATCACAGTTATTGGTGATTATCCCAGTACTTAGCTCATTGGTATTGGCTTCCAGAGATAAAAAACCATGGGTTCCTAATTATTTATCTCTTTTATATTAAAAATAATGGCTGCTTTTATTTAAGATAACTCTTTAAAATGAGGCCTTTCACTTTAGTACGCCAAACAGCGCGTCAGTAATATTTTGGGGGAATGGTATAAAAACAAAACAACAAAATTGTTTCTGGAATTCCTGGAGCTGCTGACTTGTCAGTTTTTTGTTGTCTAAGTAGAAATTTAATAATCCTTTCATTGCCCATTCAGACTTCAGGTTATTTCCTTAAGGGGGAATTTCTCACCTCATTTTCCTGTCCTGCATCTTGGAGAGTAGGATTGCATCTCCTTCATTTTTGAGATTATAAAATTAAATTTTAGTGCTAAACTTGAATTTGGTACAGAGAATGAGTGTATTAGTCCTTATGACTAAGGTACAGCAAGATCTTTGATTTTTGTGTATATATACATGCATATGTCCACATGACATGATAATGGATGAGGTTTTATTTGCATTTTGCAGTAAGTATGTGTGTTAATCAAGTTTCACATATCTATCTTGCTTTTAAAAAATTATACCAATGAATTTTGAAAGCATTTGTATAGTAATGTCTATTTTATGAACTAATGAGAATTAACGCATAAAATTACATTCCTTATAATATAACTTAAGAAATCTACTTTATTTCTTTTCTTCTGTAAATTAAATCCTTTCAACCTGTTGCCTAAATCTATCCAAAAAATATAATCACATCTTTAAAATAATTTGTAGGTGCTTGGCAGATTTTCAACACACATCTTGTTCTCATTGTTTAAAACTTGAAATGTTAGGACTTTGGTCTTAACATCTTTTAATAGCTGCATATTATACATGTACTTAATCTATAACAGGTGTGTAATATTTTTCTAAAGCATGGTAATTTTACTGAGGATTAAATGCATGTATGTTCTCACTGGTCTGAAAACATATCCAAAAAGACATATAATTAAATAAGAGATTAAGAAGAGAAGTTGTTAATGTACTTTTTAAGAGCCATTTTAGTGACTATTATGATAACTAGTTAGCTTGTCAGTGCTTTCTCTAACACTAGGGTAGTTTTCATTTTGTTGCGTACTCTATTGTCATATCTGGAATGTGTTATATTGCTAAATATATATTGCTAAAATAGACTTCTTTGGGGACCTGGAGATGATTATGATGTCACTAGTGTTAGGGAAAGAATAATATAAAGCAGAAGTTCAAGATGAGGCTTCTCCAGACTTAATGTCAAGAAGGAAAAAAAAATAGTTCATCAGGATGCAACCTGAGATTCACCTCTTTGCATCTCCACCAAAAGCATGCAGACTTGAAGAATATGGAATTCTTGCTTGTAAACTACATTGAATGTGGGTATGTTCATTTTCCCAGCACTCTGTGGCAGATGATTTTATTTATCAAACATTCAACATCCTAACTCAAAAGCATGGATTAGGTAATCAGTCACATGATTTGACCTTTAGAAACCCAAGTACTTTGACTACACCGCGTGCATTTTTACTACTAACACAGTTGTCGGTGCTCCTGGAAGTAAGAAAAAAGCCCAAGGAGCCCTCTGTGCTCTCTGAGTTTTTCCTTTAAGGGCATGGCAAATAGGCCTCTCTTTTTTTCTTGCTGCTCAGCTGAAAGCTTTTGTATTTTTAAATTTTGATATTTTATATTTCCTTCTTTAGGACGAGATACCAATGTCTTGGTCTACATCAAAAGAAGGCTAGCAATGTGTGCCAGAAGACTCGGGAGGACCAGGGAAGCAGTGAAAATGATGAGAGATGTGAGTTTAAGTTTGTGTTTGGGAACAGTAGCAAGGTACTTGACTTAGAGAAGGAGGAGCCAACGAAATGGCCACAGCAGAGAGTGCCAGCGATGGCGTGCAGTGGTCCCATGGGATCTGGAGCTCGCCAGTCTGGGATTCAGCTTGAGCTCCCAGTGTATTAGATGAGTGATCTTGGGCAAGTGACTCAGCTGGTCTGTGCCTGCTTCCTCATCTATAAAATGGGAGTAGGTAACAAGAACTTTAACAATAACAATATTAAGAACAAAAGCTATTACTGCTTAGGATGGTTGTGAAGATTCAATGAGATAATACGTGGAAAGCTGTACATAGAGTGACTGGCATATTAAGGAAATTTCAATACGTGTCCTTATTATTAAACCTCTGGAGCTATAGCCAGAAGCCAAGAGTGAGGTCAGGCATTTTAGCTGACTGACTTTTTGTGTGTGTTGGTGTTAGGAAGATTTGAATAAACTATGGGTCTAATTGCTACTCTAAAATGTAATAATAGTATGATCTAATCTGATTGAAATTATTTCAAGCATTTTTCTAGATTCTTGAATCAGGATATTTTATTAGTAGTAGTCAATACAAGAAGAGAGGAAATAGCTGAGTTTTAAAAGTCAAGAGAACCTAGGGAGATTATTCAATAATCAAAACAGTAGTTTTAAGGGAAACCGGTAGAGGAACTTTTACTTCCATGTTTTTTAAACTAAGAAATACTTTTTCATAAAGAGACTGACACCAGTGAGAATTGTATTTATAAACATTTACTTTTAAAAAACAATTTCAGAAGACTTTTGCCAACATTTCATGCCCCTACTGTCTTCCTGAAGTTAGGAGACCCAGGTAACCACTCCTTATAAAAATGAAAGAACCAAGGGACAAGATAAAAGTGGCATCTTGCCCAGTTCTCAGCATTTGGGTCTGTGAACAGGACTGTGTAAACCTAGTGAGCTTTTTGTCGGTTTAGCTTTGGAAAGTTATTCATATGAATTCCCGGTTACTCTGGCTTGGGTGGGAGGGTGCTGCACACCAGGCCCGCACCCCCTAGTTATTTCTGCAAGTTGCAGATAATGCGGAGGTCCGAGTGAGATCCCTGCCTGGGTCAGTCTCCGTTAAGCAGCAGGATAGCCCCCAGATCTGAGGAGAGGAAAAAGAGGAGGGAGATTCCAAGGTAATTCTGTTTGATTGAAGGTGATAGATGCTCTGTGGGCAAAGCCACTGCAAAGGGGATATCCCAGGATTAAATTTTTTTGGTTGAGGGAATAATTTAAAGAATATTTGTTATACAGTGTAAGTGTTAATTTTTATAAAAGGAGAGTTCTGTAGAGACATGGACTTGCTCTCAGACTTCTTAAGTTGCAGAAATTGCATCTTTTGATCTAGTGAAGAAACTCTACCAGTCAGTCCCTTTGTCTCTAAAAGAGCTGGGAATTTTATGAAGGATGGGGTATTTATCTTAAAATGGCCCAGCCACATTCAGCCTTTAACAAGGTGTTTTAAATTTATTGCCTCTTCTTAACCTTTGTTGGCCTGGGACAGGCATGTGTAGAGGAAGGGATTTTGGTGACTGACTTTATCATGTGCTTAAGAAACTTCATAGGAGAAACAAACTGGAATGATTTCAATTCCAGTTTTTTTCTGTCAGTCTCATTCTGATGATCATCAGTTTTAATATATGTGTATACAGTTTCATATGATTAAAACCAATACAGCTATGCTATGGTTTGACTTTTATTTAACACTATTTTATATTTACAATTCCATTTATCAAATTAGTCCAAATACAGATCTTGAGGGAAAATCTGGGATGCAGTGGAATAAATGCTGGGCGGAGAGTAAGAAAACCTAGATGTAAATCTCAGCTTTGCTCTTTACTAGCCCTGTGACCTAGGGCAACTTTCTTCTCTTATGGGCTTTTCATTTGTCTTCTGTAAATTGCGGTTAGTGATTCTTACCTCAAAGTGTAATTGATGGAGCAGTGGGCAGAATGAAATAAAGTAATAGGAACACAGGGGTGCCTGGGTGGCTCAGTGGGTTAAGTCTCTGCCTTTGACTCAGGTCATGATCTCAGGGTCCTGGAATCGAGCCCCACATCAGGCTCTCTGCTCAGCGGGGAGCCTGCTTCCCCCTCTCTCTCTCTGCCTGCCTCTCTGCCTACTTGTGAATTCTGTCTGTCAAATAAAGAAAGAAAATCTTAAAAAAATAATAATAATATGAACACAGCTGGCATATGGTAGACATACTTACATTTTTCCCCTATTTTTTCTCCATTATGTAACTATGATGTAATTTGCTTGACCATTCCCCTGATGGACATTTTGGGATATTTCTGATTTTTTTTTTTCCTTAAATGAATCAATCAGTGAGTCAAGCAATCTCTCTTTCTCTCTACATATGTGTGTGTATGTATATATATATACACACATACACAGATTTATATGTGTGTGTATCTGTATTTATATTTGTGGTTTTTGGGTTACTTCCTTAAAAAAATTGAAATACCAATACATGCTGTCTTTTGACTGAGTTTATAGATATGGGCCCTACTCTTATAACAGTCTTGGGAGAGACACTTTTGGACATTGTGGAGATGTGTTTTGAAGAGAAATATTCGTAATGCTCTTTTCTTTACAAACTCCTGGCATCCGAATGGAAGGAGCAGAGCTTGAGGACCCCTATGGTCTCAGCTTGTGGGAGACAGTTGATGGTCAGGCCTGACTTCTCTCAGGTCAGGGATCATACACACATGGGAACTTCAGTGGGGGCTTTACTCCTTTAATAACAGGCACATAAACCAACTTGTTGCAGAGGTTCCTCTGATAAAACAGCTCACTGGATTGCAGGCAGCCTGCCGATAAAGCACTGAGACAGAAGGATCTTAATTTCTCATTAAGACACAGCAATCCTACTCCATATGCATTGGTTGAAACTTCCCTAGGGCAGATTTTAAGGTGGAACTAGAAATGGTTGAGTCAGAATGCCTTCCATGTAGAAAGTAGACTCTTCAAGACAATTCTCTGGAAACTCCTTAAGGAAGGGAAAGATGTTAATTGGTGAGATAGCCTGAAAGAAAATGAATGGGAATTCTGGGAAGGCCAATTGTAGATGATTATTGATCTAATAAAATATTGATACTATAAGTAAATATTGATGAGGTAAGAACACATAAGCTCCTTAATGTCAAGATTCATGGCTTCTAATTTTGAAAAGCAACACATTAATATAAAAAAAACCACATTAATTATTTTGAATTCCCAAGATGTTTTACGAAAACCCTCCCTTTAATTAGCTTCCTTTTGCATTCAAGAATATGGAGCACTTTATTGGAAGAATGTTTTGGTAGTGGGTAGTACTAAGAGAGCATGCTGGCTTTTGAATTTTACTATATGGTACTATTATTTCAAAATGAAAAGAGTTGCATTTTCTGCTTTCTTAAGTTGAAAGAAAAGTCTTTTTGCCTGTTCTTATTTTAATCTTGCCTCTTTAACATTTGATATAGGACACAATTTTTTCTTTTTAACTTTTAATATTTTGCTAACCTCAACTTTTTGTTGTTGTTGTTTTTTCCCCCTAGTTTTCCTGGCCCTATTTGAGTAGATTTGGAATGGAATTCATAAGGCTTACTGTTTGGTCTGGCCCGTTAGCCATACCCTGTCAGAACTGGTGTAGAGAAACTGGTTTGGATGGGATTGATTGCCCATGTGAAAGAACCTAAGAGCTCCTCTTGCCCCAGATCATTTGGTATTGCTAAGGCTCCTTTGTCTCCATTTTATTGACATTTTTGGCTGTGTAAGTCTTTGTTGTGGGTTTTCTTTGCATTGTAGGGTATTTAACAGCATCCCTGGGCTCTACCCACTAGATACCAGTAGCAACCTGCCCCCATGTTGCTCTCCAATGTGACAACTAAAAATATCTCTAGGTAACCCCTGGTGGTGGTTGGGGGGGGGTCATTCCCCATTAAAAACCACTGACTTGGCGAGTGGATCTGTTTTGGGGCAGACATTCGGTTTTTATTCAGTCTTATTTGTTGCTAGTCTGCTCTTCTACTACTGTGAACACTGTGTTCTAAAGCATCCCTAGAACCGATCACTACCTGGGACCAGTTTGGGAGGCTGTTTGTCTTAGATGAGATTCCCTAAAGAGATGCCCTGGGGCATGAGGAGTAAATGAACTTGAAGATTTTGGTAGGGTTGTGGTTGGAGCGATGAGAGAAAGAGGAGAATGTGAAGGCCTGATGTGGGGTAGTGGTCGGCCTTGTTCCTTGTGCATACTTCCTAAGCACTAGTTGCCACTTTTCCCTAAAATCTACAGTTCCTTTGAGAATTAACCATAGGCTCTCAGACTTTTTCACCTGTTCCCCCTCTCTTTTGTAATTTCCTACAGACCTCTATGTCATTCTCCCTCATTCTTCTTTCACTCTTCCCGTCTCTAACACTGCCCCTTCAATATCCTAGCTTCTCATTTGACATAGATCATCACAACCTTCCTGAAACGTTTTATTTACTTGATTTAAAGAGACCATGCTTTTTTAGTTCTCTTAAAATGTCACTGTCCATAAGCAAGTACTACCAACTAGGTAGCTTGAACAAGAGAAATGTATTCTCTCAGAATCGTGAAGATCAGAAGTTTGAAATTGAGATGTGGGCAGGGCCATATATCCTCTGAAGGTTCTAGGAAATTGTCCTTTCTTGCTGGAAATTGTCCATCCTTGGCATTCCTTGACTTATAGGCATATCACTCCAGTCTATGCCTTATGGGCATTCCTTCTCTTTGTTTATCTGTGACTTTGTGGTCAGATTTCCATCTTCTCATAAGGACACCAGTCATGTTGGATTTAAAATTGGATATATGATCTCATCCTAATTTGATACATCCACAAAGACCCCATTTCCAAATAAAGTCACATTCACAGAAACCAGAGGTTAGGACTTCAAAATTTCTTTTTGGAGGACATAGTTCAATCCACAATACAGGTCATATGTAAAAACAAAATGTAGATATTCTGTACATACTTTCATTCTCCCTAAAAATGGGGTAGACATGGGGAAACTGTGGATATCAAAAAAATCCACCCACTTAAAATTCGAGCTTGAGGGCGCCTGGGTGGCTCAGTGGGTTGAGCCACTGCCTTTGGCTCGGGTCATGATCTCAGGGTCCTGGGATTGAGTCCCGCATTGGGCTTTCTGCTCAGCAGGGGCCCTGCTTCCCTTCCTCTCTCTCTGCCTGCCTCTCTGCCTACTTGTGATCTCTCTCTCTGTCAAATAAATAAATAAAATCTTAAAAAAAAAATTCAAGCTTGAAACAAACCCATGACTTTTTTATTACCATGTGTATACATTCCTAAGGGAAGTGGTAACATTCATTTTTAAATTAAAATGAGTTCCATTTAGAAAATTATTGTAAATGTTCATTATATATCCCTTTTAGGTCATTAGAGGTATCCTATGGTGTGAGCAATTGACCTTTGAGGATTAATTTAACAGCATTCATAGTAAGAGGATGCCCTTTAGATGATTTGTGAAGAGTAACACTTCTGTAGAAAGCATACTTTAGAAAATATACACCTCTGGGACTAATCAAAGCCTTTGGAGCACTAAGGACTGTTGATTTGCATTTTTGTCTACTTATGTTCATGAAGAAAAACCTTCATGAAATCATTGATTTGTAAAAGAGAACTAGCATGCCATTCCTGAGATGTTTTAAAATTTCAATTTAGGGAATATTCTGCAAAAGAAATTCTATTTTTATTGCTTTGGTTAAAAGAAAATTTCTAGGAGGAAAACTTTAAACGAATAATTTGGGAGTTAATTTCTATTCCCTTTTATCATTTTCCTCATTCTTAATTTCTAATTTTGCTCCCTTTTTTTCTTTCTTTCTGTAAGACACATTATTTCCATCTTATCAGTATTCCTCTTTTTTTTTCTTAAAATTGTCATGAATTAATGATGGATAACTTGACTGATGAATAAATTTAGGAGATGTTCAATTGATTGTTGAAAGATGTAAAGTAACATCATGTGGGGACGGTTCATGGGGAGAGTAGTATTTTAATACCTCAGGTAACTCAGTATCAGTTGAGCACAGTTGCTTTCAAGCTCTTAAGATAACCAGGTGGATCATTGAACTAAAGACAAAGTATACAGTGAAATATGTTCATTCCTAATAAGTATTCCTGTGTTGATTATTCATGTGTTTCTAGGTTCTATCTTTGCTATACTTACAAATAAAGAAAAAATGCATCTTGGAAACAAATGCTGTCAATAATATCACACTGATCTTCCAAATTAGACTTTATATGAACTCTTGCTTTTTATCATGATTTGTTTTTCTGGATTTGCTTGAAATGTTGTTTGAGCTGACTTATTTAGTAAATTATTGGCAATTAGTGATATATGCAGAAAGGAAAAGTGTTTAGTTAATTAGAGCAAAAAATGGATTTGTTAATTATTGATTTACCTACTTGCATCAGTGAGGACGAACTATGGTTCTATCAGCATTGGACTCTGTATTCGTTACAGAAACAGCAGGTGGTAAGTAGTCCCTGATGCAAATGAGAATTTTGTCTAGAAATAGTGTTTTTTAATTTATTATTAGCTATTACCATTTACACAAAAGTCTTACTTGGGACATAATAAATACATGACTGATACGTTAACTGTCACTATCAGGATTTTTCAAATGCTGGGTCCACATTTTCGGTGTGGTGAGTAGTAGTTATTACTGAGGAAAGCCTTCATTATTTATGGCTGGCCCATGAGCAGTTCTAGACCTGTCAGTGCCTGTCATCTGGGAGACTGATTTTGTTTGCCTCCTCCAAATTCCTCTTCTTGACCTCGTCTCCCAGGCAACTGATCTGCTTCTACTTTACAACTATGTCTCTAATAGAGTTCTCTTGGATTCCTGCTCTGCTACATTTTGCCTTCTTAGGACTCTGTCCTGGTTCTCTTCAGTGGCTCCATTCATGCCCGCTGTTTCTCTGGTTCCACATCTTCTCTCTCTCTCTTGACCCTACAGCCTTGCTTTTAGTCTTGCTATACCCAGACTGTACCAAACCATTTATCCTTTCATTCCTTCAGTGAAAATGTATTGTACCTCCATTTCATGTCAGGTATCAGTGAAAAAACAAAGACCCTGACCTTATGCAGTTTACATTCTAACAGGAAGAAGAGACAAAAACAAACAAACAAAAAAAAACAAAAAAAAAAAACCCCAAAAAAACCCCCACAATAAACACGGTAAGCATATATTTTTGTAATATATTAAAAATTGATAAATGGAAAACAAAGTAGAGCAGGATAAGGAAAGTTAGGAAAGCTAGTGGGCAGAGCCTGAGGAGTTACAGGTTTAATAGGATGATCTGATATGTGTCATTTTACACACCTGATCATCCATTTAAAAAGATGACATTTTTACCAAAGATTGAAGGAGGTGCTTAATTTAGTCATGTGATGTGTGCTCAAAGGCAGAAGTATGCAAAAGAGTCCTGGGTAGATAGAACAGAGTAGTCCCTGGGAAACGGGGTGGATTTCAGGTCATGTAGGGTTTGTGGACTGTAGTCAGCTTTTACTCTGCTGAAATGGGGAGCTTTGCAAAGTTTTGAGCAGAGGCATGACAAGGCCATTTTTAGTTTTTACAGGTTGCTGTGTGGCAAGGGAGAAGCGGGGAGGTCAATTGGAAGGCTGTTCTATTAATCTTGGTGAGAGACAATGATAACTTGGGCCAGAGCAGTAGCAGAGCAGGTGGTGAGAAGTGGTCAGATTATGTATATATTTTGATATATTTTGTATATATATTTTAGATATATTTTGAATGTGGGGCCAACAGTATTTGCCAATCAATTAATATACACTGTGAGAAAAAGTCAAGGATGGTCCTAAGGATTGTGTCCTGGAAAGAGAAGAGTTTTTATTAAGATGTGGAAGTCCGCAGATAGAACAGTTTTTGAGGGAGTGGGGAGGAAGCTTAGGAAGGTTAGTTTTGAACACATTATATTTGAGAGAACACATACTCACTTTTATCTTGAATAATCATGTCTTGATCTTTTTGTGGACCATAGTAAAGTTTTGCTTTGTTGAGGTGTGGAAACCATTAAAAAGACAAAGTAATGAGAGATCTGGGTTTAATGGAATCTCTTCTAAAATATAGTTGATGAGGAACTCCCATTATTTTACCAAGATAAAACTTAATTAATTGCATAGAAACCATGACCTTAAAAATCTTATAAAATCTATAATGTAGTGGCTTGTATATGTTTAATTTACATGTCTGTAGATGGCTGTTTCTTACCATTTTCACTGAATACTATTTTTCAAGTCTATTCATTTCTGCTCTATGTACCTATATACTATTAGTATATAGTTTGTAGTTTCTAACTAATGCATCAGATTCTACATTATACTCTTAAGAGAGCACAAACAAGCAGAGGGAGTGCAGAGGGAGAGGGAGAAGCAGACTTCGCGTTGAGCAGGGAGCCCGATGTGGGGGCTGATCCCAGGACCCGGGCTCAGACACTTTATCAACTCTGCCCCCAGGTGCCCCATTTCCAAATTTTATAATCAAGTTATCTATGACCTTTTGATGGACCATTTGGATCTGTAAACTTTTTGCCAAATACTGTCTTTATTAATTGTGGAGTTTTGTACCTTTGGTTGGTGTGTTTTTCCCGTTTGTGTTTATTGTCATTATTATTTTGTTTAGAGTCATTTTTGCTGTTTTTCATGTTTTGTATCTATCATACTATCCCTCTTCCTTTCTTCTCTTCCACTGAATGGATCTGCTGTTTAAACATTTAAAATTTTTACTTCATTCTTTTTGTGGTCTCTACTTACTAAGATCTATACTTTATATTTATATTTCTTTTTTTTTTTAAGATTTTATTTATTTATTTGACAGAGAGAGATCACAAGTAGGCAGAGAGGCAGGCAGAGAGAGAGGAGGAAGCAGGCTCCCTACTGAGCAGAGAGCCCGATGCGGGCCTCGATCTCAGGACCCTGAGATCATGACCTGAGCCGAAGGCAGTGGCTTAACCCACTGAGCCACCCAGGCGCCCATATTTATATTTCTTGATCAATTATTATTATTATTATTATTTTAGATTTTATTTATTTATTTGACAGAGAGAGATTACAAGTAGAGAGAGAGGCAGGCAGAGAGAGAGAGAGAGGGAAGCAGGCTTTCTGCTGAGCAGAGAGCCCGATGCGGGACTCGATCCCAGGACCCTGGGATCATGACCCGAGCCGAAGGCAGCGGCTTAATCCACTGAGCCACCCAGGCGCCCTCTTGATCAATTATTAAGCTTACCAATATCTGTTATCTTCTGCCTGATGATACACTTATCTTAGCCTATGATTGTCCCCTCTCTAGATTCACACAGCAACCAGGGAAATTTATAAGCATCTCTTTCTTCTGTGAAATGTATAGGAAGGACTGATACCTGAGTGTTGGTTTGGTTAGGCTGCCTCTCTGACTAGGAGCCAGTGAAACTGTTGATTTCTAGGGTGAGCAGAGAGATGATCACCAGAAACAGACATACTGGCTGACCTGGCCCAGAAGGAACAGAAACCATAGAGGGAGCAAAGCCAGCAATGCATGTGATGACCAGAGAGACCAATGAACTGGATCTTTTGGGTTTCCCTTTTTAATAATCAATGCAAAAGTATTAAATATATTTCCTTCCTGGACAGTTGTTGTCCTCCTTACTAAGAGCATATACTGTGAAGGCTTCTCCCTCTCCATGGGCCAGGGGACACTACCTTTGTGACTTAAGAGTCTACTGATGCACAATGGTACTTTCTGAGACTGAGTCTCATCGAGCCCTTTAAATATAAGCTTAGTCTCTAGTAGGGCACCTTGCTAATACACTCCCATTGGTAAAATTTTTATGGCTTGGATGAGTAAAAAAAAAAAAATTCCCAAATACCCTAGTCTCTACTCTTTGTTTTATCTTTCACATTCAGTTAATATGCACAGGTCTTGTAGGCTTTTCTGCCAAAATGTGTACACATTTGTACAAGTGCCCTGAGTGCTTTGATCCTCATTCAGGTCACTGTTATCTTTCATCTGAACTACGCAGTTGGTCTCCAGGCTTCTGCTGTTTCCCTTGTAAAGTCCTTTCTCAGAAAGTAGTGTGAGACATCATATTTTAAAACTCAGATCAGAACTTGTCACTTTCCTACTTAAAAGCCTGTAGTGATTTACTGTTGCATTTAGAATGAAATGCAAACCCTTTACAAGGCCTGTAAGGTCCTGTATAATCTGCTCCCTGCTTACTCTTCCAATTCCAGCTTATGCTATCTTCTTCCCTTACTCACTAGGCTTTGGCCACATTGGGTTCTTCTTGAGTACACTGAGTTTGCTTATTCCTTCCTTAGGGACTTTGCACAGACACTTATCTTTGCCTGGAATACACTGCTCCAGATTCTCACTGAGCTGGGTCCTGCTTATCCTTTAAGTTCAGCTAGAATATCACCTTACAAGAGCTTTCAGTGATACCCAGCTGTAGAACCACTGTGCATATTGCCCCCTCCCCGCCGGTCGGTCTCTCTCTAACACACACACTCACACACACACACACACACACACACTCACACACACTATCATTCTCAATCATATCACTTATTTTTTTATTGACCTTCCACTTCTGAAATCTTCTTTATTTGTTTACCTGTTTTTTGTCTACATTGCCTACCACCGTCAGAAAGTAAACTCCAGAAGGGCTGGAACTTTGTTTTGTTCCATGCTACATGATAGATTCTCATTTAGTTTTGTTGAAGGAGTAGATGGATGGAGAGATGCCTGGGTTGGGAATAGACAAGAGTACTTTCTACCTCACATCCCACAAAATGCAAAAGTAAGAGGACTTGACTGAGAATCCACAACCCCATTAAAAGCTCTTTTCCTAAAAAAAAAAAAAAAAACTCTTTTCCATATTGAACAAATCTTAAATTTCTTTAGCAAATGCTTGTCTGATTATAGATTAGGTAGGATTTCATTTCTCTTGATCTCTCCAGTAGGTGTGAGAAGAGCTCCTCAGCCCAACTGTTCTATGGCGAGGTGTTCAGTTACTTGTGGTTACTGCCCGAGAACCCACTCTTTCTCTCTGTCTCTGCCAACTCCAAATGTGGAGCCTCTCTGAAGAAGAGCTGCAGCTTCCTCAGCTTTCTCTGCTGTGGTTTACTCAAGTCTCACTTGTAGCTTGTCTTAGGGAAATTTGTTAAAATTTCTTACTCAGGGGGCGCCTGGGTGGCTCCGTGGGTTGGGCCGCTGCCTTAGGCTCAGGTCATGATCTCAGGGTCCTGGGATCGAGTTCCGCATCGGACTCTCTGCTCAGGAGGGAGCCTGCTTCCCTCCCTCTCTCTCTCTCTGCCTGCCTCTCTGCCTACTTGCGATCTCTGTCTGTCAAATAAACAAATAAAATCTTTTTTAAAAAAAATTTCTCACTCAGTGGCTCTGCCAGCCATTCCTCCTATCCCTTTTCTTATTTTCATCACAACTATAGATTTGTCTCCTTTTGTACCACTCTCCTATCATTTCAATAGGTTTATGGGAGGGAGAGGAGGTAGACATAATTTGTTTAGTTTTTCATCTCAGTTTGTAAGTACTTTGCCTGAGTTCTTTTACTACAGTGATGTGGGATGCAGAAAGGCTTCTTGTGTAGTCTTAGAGTTGATGTGTTGATAAATAACTCTGTTTGGTGTTCTCATACATCCCTGATTTCAAAAAGGGAAATTTATTTAGAGTTTTCTCTAAAGAGTAAGTGTTCATTTTATGCTGTTGCATCTGAGCATATGTCCCTTTCAAAACAAAGAAATGTTACTCTTGTTGGTATAATTTCTTTTTTCAACCTTGCCTTCTTTTCCTTAGTAATAGAAACAGTCACATCCAAATGCTCTCTGGGTTTAATTTAATGGGTCCACCTCAGTGGATTGTAGGTCCAGTTTGAGAGATTTAAGAGGTAGAGTTGAAAGAATTTGGAGATTTATTGGATAAATTTCTTCTGTTTTTGTTTTTACCTTCAGGATATTGGTTGTAATGTGAGGGAGAGAACATGTAGGAAAAGTCATGGATGACTTTGGAATTTCTAGCTTGGGAAACTGGAGAGGCAATGGTTACCATAATGGGGATTGAGACTGTAGTATAAGTACTGGTTTGGGGAAGGTGGGGAAGACAGGAGGAATTTAGATATGCTACTTTTTCAGTACCTGCAGATCATCGAAATAGGTAGTGGGATATATAAACCTTGAGCTGAGGAGAGAGACCTGGGCTGGAGGAAGTTCTGGGAATGATCAGCATGGAAGGTGATTAAAATCTCAAATGAAGATGAGGTCATCTAGGGAGGAGTGAATAAAACTTAAAGGAAAAAACAAACAAACAAACAAAGGATTGGAGGGAAGTGCAGAATAGGTTGACAAAAGGAGACTTAACCCGCTGCCTTCGGCTCAGGTCATGATCTCAGGGTCCTGAGATCGAGTCCCACATCGGGCTCTCTGCTCAGCAGGGAGCCTGCTTCTCTCTCTCTCTCTCTCTCTCTCTGCCTGCCTCTCTGCCTTTTTGTGATCTCTCTGTCAAATAAATAAATAAAATCTTAAAAAAAAAAAAAGAAGTGACCCGTGAAGTAGATAGAAAATCTAGGAGAATATTCTATTACGAAAACCATGAGGAAAGGAAAATGAATAGGAGATCAGAACAATTCTTAGCATAGTCCTTGTCACACATTACATATTCAGTGAATATTTATCATGGAGAAAATACTTGTTAAATTTTACTCCAAAGAGGTAGTTGGTAATTTGACTAAACCAAGATCAGTGGGATGTAAAGGCTAGAAAATAGATTGCATTGGATTGTCTCCTGATTATGACATAATGTGTCTGCTGGAGATGACTTTTTCAATAGGCTTATATATAAAAGGAAAAGAAAGTGGTGATTATAACTAGAAAGGAACATGTAAGTAGTAGGAGGCCTGAGCATGTTCAGATGTTGACAGAAAAAGACTAAGAAGAAAGGGAAAAGTTGAACATATATACAAAAGAGAGGGCATCATTGATAGAATGAAGTCGTGAGGAGTGTAGAGTGTTGAATGCCAGAGGGCAGGAGGGAAGGAAAGTTCTAAAGGAGGGGTTCCATACATGGCTGGCAGGGATTCACAGATCTGGATGCAGATGGGGATTGTAGTAGAGAGGTAAGGCTGAAGAGTGCAAGGGGTTTCTTCCTGTTGACTGGTTTTTTTTATTTAATTACATGACAGGGTGTCCTGCTGAGAGTTACCTGGGAGGAGTGTGTAGGGAGTTGTGGAATGGGGGAGAGAAGACACCAGGGAAATTTACTAGGTTTACTAGGCAGTTTTAGCCCTGCAGAAGTTGGAAGTCATTATATTTTAGTTCTTTCTAACGTTACAGTTGTGTTTTTCAGCCTGAAAAACACAGGGGCAGAAGTGGTAGACATCTGGTTTGCCCCAAGGTCAGGTGTTGTTGGGTGAGTGAAATGGACCAATAAGGAAGTCGGGAACTTGAGGGATTGTCAAGGAAGTGGTAAGATGATAAGCGGTGGGCTCTAGGTGGGAGAGAGGGAGGGAGGGAAGGATGGAAGGTAACAGGGACAATGGATTCATTGTTTCTAAAAACAAGGGTGTACTGAGGGCCTGCAAGGTGGTATAGTTCTACTTCTAGGTGCTCAGTCTGTAGTGGAGAACAAGAGAGCCAGCGATTGCAGCTGCCATGGAACAGTTATTACTGGAGGGGGACATGGGTGATAAGACAATCACAGACTGTGGTAAGCGCTATGGAAAAAAAAAAAGGCTGATGTGATAGAGGGTAACCGGGAGGGGCTGCAGAGGGACATGTTACAGAGGAAGAACTCATGCAGAGACCCTGAGACTGGAAAGAATTTGACAAGAATGGAAAGGAGTCTGGAGTTAGTGAAGGGAAGGTTGGAGTGAGATGAACTTGAAAAGGCAGGCAGGAGTTTTTTCACTTCTTTCCTGCAAGGCTTTGCAGGAAACAGTAAGGAGTTCTGATTTATTGTTAAATCAGTGGGAATCCATTAACATATGTAAAACAGGAGGGATATCATCTCAGTAATCTTTAGAAGATTACTGGGACATTGTTGAGGATGGAGGGTGAGGATGAGAACAGCAAGTCCAGGTAATCAGTTACAATAACAATCTAGGCAAGACCTGATGAGGGGTTTAGAATTAGAGGTGGTCATGGAGAAATGGATGATTCTGAGATATATTTGGGCATAGAATCCACAGGGTTTTCCTCAAACAAATTTTATTGACTCTACATGTATCTTTAAAATACATTTAGAATCCTACCACTTACAGAGTTCACAGCCATCCCTTTGGTCTAAACCATCATTATCTCACACTTGGATTATAATAACCTTCTAACTGGTTTCCTGATTTCACTCTTGTCCCCTTGCGTCTGCTTTCCACAGAGCAGCTAGAATGAGCCATTTAGTTAGAGCCATAAGTTAGATCATGTCATTCTTTGGCTTCGAACCTTCCATTAGTCCCATATCTCAGAAATTAAACTCTAAAAGTAGCCTACAAGGCCCTCCACAATTTAGCCCTCATTTCTGCTCCAGGTTCACTGTGCTCCAGCCACACGGGCCTTCTCGCTATTTGTTGAACACGCCCGACTGATTCTCTGTAACCTCAGGATCTTGACACTTGCTGGAATCTTCCCCAGGAATGCTCCTTTTCCAGACACTCTTATGACTAGCTCCCTTGCCTGCTTCATTTTCTTATTAAATATCACTTTCGCACTCCCACCTTTCCTGTCCTGCCTTCACTGACCGCTGTGTTTAAAATTGCTTCTTCCTGCCATGCCGCCATTCTCTAACCTCCTTCCCTGCCTTATTTACTGTTCTTAGAACTTATCACCACCTGACAGCCTCTCTATATATTTGCTTATTTTCTGTCTCCACTAGAATGTCACTTTCAGGAAAGTAAGAATTAAAAACAAAAAACTTTATTTATTTTTAAATTTTTTAATTAAAAAAATTTTATTTAAATTCAGTTTAGTTAATATATATTGTATTGTTAGTTTCAGGGGTAGAATTGAGTGATGCATCATTTGCATGTAATACCCAGTCCTTGTTATATATCAAGTGCCCTCCTTAATGCCTATCACCCAGTTATTCCATTCCCCCACCCACTTCCCCTCCAGCAATCCTCAGTTTGTTTCCTAGAGTTCAGCATCTCTAAAGGTTAGGAAAGCAAGACTTTTGTATTTATTTACGGATGTATCCCAGTAGAACAGTGCCTGTCAGATAATAGCTTCTCAATAACTAACTGAAAAATGAATTTCTGGATAGATTGGGTATGGAAAGAAAGAATTGTATACTCAGTACAGTACGGTATGAGTCCATGGGTTTTTAGCCTGAGCAGCTTGGTATGGCTAGAAAGGGAGAGGACTAGGAGAGAAACAGATTTTAGAGGTATGCAGGGCTACTGTTTCTGCATGTTAAGCTTGTGGTTCCTATTTTACCTGTAGGGAAAATACTAGAAGACTGTTGAATATGTGTCTAGGACATATATATATTATGTATATATATATATGTATATGTATATATTATGTATATATATATGTATATGTATATATATATGTATATATATATATATGGAGAGAGAGAGAGAGATCTATATATGAACTCAGGCTGTGGTATTGAGTGAGATTGTGTATGTAGAGCTGTCGATAGAGAAGAAAGAAGGTTACGATGTGAGTCTTGGTGGTTTGTAACACTGACAGGAGAGGCAGAAGAGAAGCATCCAATAAAAGCACCTGGGAAGGGAGGAGGAAAGCCAGGAGAGTGTGATATCATGGAAGCTAAGAGAAGAAAAACATTTCAGGGTAATAGGAGCAGCCTGAGAAAGATACAGAAAGTAAGTGAAAAGTATAAGGCACTAGTGGTCTTAGTAAAATTGAAGAGGAAGTTTCATGTGAGCAATGGTGTGAGATAACTGTAGATCAGTATACATTATGGTCAGAGTTGCATATTTATATGGAACATATATGTCCAGATGTCGAGTTCTGGAGTTTGGCTATGATGTTGGGTTACCTAATGCAGTGGAGGGATAATCTTTTGCTCTGAGACAGTAAAACAGTTGAGAATCTAGCATAGTAGATGGAGCTTTTACATGGACTCTTTCTTTCTTTCTTTTTTTTTTTTTAACATGGACTCTTTTTTTTTTTTTTAAGATTTTATTTATTTATTTGACAGAGAGAGATCACAAGTAGGCAGAGAGGCAGGCAGAGAGAGAGGAGGAAGCAGAGAGCAGCTCTATGCTGAGCAGAGAGCCCGATGCGGGACTCGATCCCAGGACCCTGAGATCATGACCTGAGCCGAAGGCAGCGGCTTAACCCACTGAGCCACCCAGGCGCCCTTTACATGGACTCTTAAAAGTAAGAATATACAGCAACGTCCAGATGGGTAGGTCGGTTAAGCATTTGATTCTTTGCTTTCAGCTCAGGTCATGGTCTCACAGCCTTGAGACTGAACCCTGCATTGGGCTCTGTGCTCAGTTGGGAGTCTGCATGAGATTCTGTCTGTCTCCTGTTCCCTCTGCTCCTCCCCGTTCTCTCTCTCTCTCTCTAATAAATAAATAAATAAATAAATAAATAAATAAATTTGGTGGGGGGGAGTAAGAATACGCAGCCAGGTGACCAAATCTTTAGTGTACGAGGGTGTGTTACCCAGCAGAAAACATGACAGAAGGACGGTGGCAAGTGCTGGAGCATTATGGCATGAGCTGTGGAAGATCTGGAACTGCTACCCAAGGGCAGGGCCAATAGTAATGGTCCAGGTGTGCTTTGGAGAACTGGGAGAGGCCAGCCTTACATCCTTCTGGATAGACACGAGTTTGGTGGGGGAAATTAACAGCTTCAAGAGAAGCAGTGAACTCAGGTTTGTGTTGCATAAATGGTTCATGGACGTGTCCGGGAATTTGTATGTCATGGACACTCAGGTTCCAGCAGGATAGACTAGAAAGACTTGGGGAGGAAAGGAAACACCAGAAGGCAGTGTGATGACAGAGCAGTGTGGGGATTAATGTCAAAGGTTGAGGTATTGACCTTCTGCCCGTTGCTATGAAAGAATTTCTCATAATACTTAACTTTCAGCATGACCGTGCTGTGAGATGCCTGCCAGAGCAAGTATTTGTTAACTGTGCCCCAGATAACCAAAGGAGTTAATCTCCTGAATAGGGTTATTTACCATTACCCATGTGAATGTGGAAGGGTGTGTGCCAAACACAGTTATTGTGGTTTTGGCATAAAAAGTCCTTTCTGACAGTAATTGTTGGCCGGTATGTTCAGTTGCTCATTGAGGCCACTCCTGGAACAGGAGAGCAATGCCATGTCATCACAGAGGGAAGGATGCTTATCGTCCTGTTTTCTGTTCCTGGGCCTGCTTCCAAGCCATTTGAAATATGTATTAAATCGTTCGATTGTTCATGATCTCCAGGCCAGGGTACAGCCCTATTTGAATCTGTTTAAGATGATGAAGAAAATGTTTCACTCAAACTGTCACCTGTCAGTTTTGAAGAGGGTACAAATCATTCTTTCCCCCAAAACAGGATGAGGCTGATTTCTTCCCTGCCCTTGTCTCCAGTTTTGCCCTTGTGGAAATTTTACACACACACGGTAACATAGATAATATAATGGCGCTGTCAGACCCTTGCTTTTGGAAAGGAAGGTTCTAAGGTGTCTTGAAGTGAGGTAAAGAATTGCCACTGACGAGGGTAGAGGTTGAAGAAGAGAGTCTTCTTGAAGACGATTCCTAAATTCTAACCAGGCTTATGCTTGCTTTGTCCTTACCTGATTAAGGATCAAATAGAAGAGGGTGTTTTATACTGAAAATATTTTTGTTAGGATCTGTATAAACGCAAAGCCTGTCTTGTTCACTAGAAAATCGAAGGAAGATTTCTCTTCTGGAAATGAATGGAGTGTAATTTTGATGAGAAAAGTAGATAAGTATTTAGATAACCTTCCAGCCCAGTGAGTCATTACAGAGCTGCCATCCGGTGATTTGCATGGTGCCTGTAACTGTTACTTCTCTCCTCAGTTACGGGTGATGCGTGTATTTGCATCATGTGCTCAGTTCCACGAAGAACTAGTGAACTGGTGATGTCACTGTCCATACAGGTCAGGTATTGATCGTGCCACTTTTCAATAGATGCAGCTGAATATTTCCCTTTAGATTAGCTCTGAAAATGACATTTTCTTATTAATCTTGGTCTAAGCCTCTCACGAGTGCATTTTATAGTGGTCTGTGTAAATGGAACTCTCAGGGGTCTCTCAGAACTCTGGTAAACAATTCCTCCTTTCCTTTCATTGCCCTTAGGATCAGTAAAAATCACTGACAAAATCATAGCCATGCAATATAGAGTGTCTTTTCTATTTTCTACTTATGCCTTTATTTGAAACTATAATTAAATAATGTCAAACTTGCAAATATAACAAAATAGTATCTGCTGTTTGAATATAATACAGGCCAAATTCTATAAACTTTAATTAAGTCAAGCTTGCATTGACCTCAGTAGGAATCTGGTTGAGGATCTCTTTTAATTACCTCTGCCTTAAAATATGTAAGAATTTTCAAGTTGCTTTTCTCACTTCTAGAACAATGCATGGATAGCTAAACTAATAAAATGTTTAAATAGACACAAATCAAACTTGAAAACTTTAAACTGTTGTTTTCATCCTGTAAGTCAGCTGAGAAAAAGCATACAGAGTGTAGTTCTAAATTATGTCCATAGAGTATTTCAAATCCAGTGAATTAACTCTCCCCCTTTTTTTTTTTCTATTTGAGCTCATAAATGTTAACCTCAGAAGTGCCTCAGATTCTTCCATTGAAATAAACTTGAACTGACAATAGCCAGATGATGTAAAATTGAAACTGAAATTCTATCCTTGGCCCATCCCATGTTCTTCCCCTTAGGTATTAGAAGAATCATAGGAGAGTTAGTGTTTTCATTGTACATGAACTGTAATATTTGGGCAAAGCAGGGCATATAAATTTCTGACTGCCAGGAGAAAGCAATTACCAGCATGGAGAAGATAGCTGGCAATAAATAAACAGAACTGTGCTAGATAGTGAGTGAGTTTAAAGATTTATTTAGAATGACTTAGCTTATAGAAAACAGGCCTTTATATTTATCATATGCCTTCCTTCAAGTTTATCAATAGAAAGGCTAATTATACCACCAAGCCATTTTTTGTACAGTATTTTAAAATAAAGAAATTGGAATATACTATATTGCCCAAGTAAGCCACAAACAAAACTAGTCACTTGTAGCAAAACAAAGAGTGCTTTGAAAATGGGGTATACCTGGGTAAACATTACGTCGGGATAACAGCTCCCATTTGTCAAGCTCCCATATTGTGTCCACGGTCCCTGGATGGGAACCCCAACCTCTCTCATTCCAAAGGCAGTGGTGGTCTTGACTTCTGGAATGTGCCACCTCTCCCATGATGGACCCTTTCCAGCAACCCCACTGCTGTATCCAACACTTTCTCTTTTATTTTGTTTTTTTTTTTTTTTTAAAGATTTTATTTATTTATTTGAGAGAGAGAGACAGTGAGAGAGAGCATGAGCGAGGAGAAGGTCAGAGAGCGAAGCAGACTCCCCATGGAGCTGGGAGCCCGATGTGGGACTCGATCCCGGGACTCCAGGATCACACCCTGAGCCGAAGGCAGTCGTCCAACCAACTGCGCCACCCAGGCGTCCCTCTCTTTTATTTTGAAAACAATGTTTTCATCCTGTAAGTCAGCTGTGCATTTTATAGTGGTCTGTGTAAATGGAATTCTCGGGGGTCTCTCAGAACTCTGGTTCTGTGGTTCTAGAGAAGAAGCAAGAGTGAATTTTATGACGGAAGAGTTTTCTTTGAAAGTAGTCTCATCTAAGTCTACCCCCCTCCTAACCCCCACGCTAAGTGTTAGAGAGGAATGTAACTTACCTTACAATCAGTTTAACTCTGAAGCATCCTTCAAGATGAGATGCTGTTCTTCACACCACATCTGTGGAATTTGGAATTCAGGTGGAGGAGAATTAAGAAGGGGGACTCTAAACTATGCTTCATCTGAGATTGGATTATTATCTTGATATCATTATAGGATTCAAGTACCGTGTATTAAAATCATCACATTATTTTTTGAGAAAATTCTCTAAATGTTGTTTGGTCAGACGTTGACTTTCTCTTAGATGCTATCAATACTTTAAGGAACTGCAGAGTCGGGGTACCTGGTGGCTCAGTGGGTTGAGCCTCTGCCTTCGTCTCAGGTCGTGATCTCTGGGATTGAGCCCCGCATCAGCCTCTCTGCTCGGCAGGGAGCCTGCTTCCCCCTCTCTCTCTGCCTGCCTCTCTGCCTACTTGTGATCTCTCTCTGTGTCAAATAAATAAATAAAATGTCTTAAAAAAAAAAAAAAAAAAAGGAACTGCAGCGTCAACCCCCAAGAGGAAGAAGTGATCATGGTTCAAAAGGCAATTAGAAAATAGAAAACAAGGTCTAACTGATGAAAATTGAACTATCCATGACATGATAGGAATTATATGACATGACATGAGGAATTAAAAGTGAAAAGGACAGCTAATGAACTTCCTATGTTTAAGGAAGCAACTTTAAAATATATACACACACACATGCACATGCACACACACACATATCACATACACACACACATAAAAAGAATAATAAAAAGAGCATCACTGCCCAGAATTAATTGAAGTCATAATAACAGTAGTTAATTAAAAATTCTGTCATCTTTATTCACCTTCTTTTCTGAAAAGCTATAAAACAGTAGCCCCCATGTGACCAGCACTCAACAATTTGCCTCCCCTGAGGCATCAGCAACTTTGTTTCTTCAGTTTGTTCTCCATACATTTCCATATTGTACGCCCATAAATGATATGGAGGCTTATGTACATTTAAATATTAAATTATATACATTTTCTCCATAATTTCTTCACTTAAAATTATTTCATATTTTTCTACATTGAGATATATTAGGCTTAATTCATTCCTTTCGCCTGTTGAACAGCGTTTCGTCATACGCATATACCCGCGCGAACCATCCATTCCACTGTTTAGGACAGTGCTCCTCATCCTGTGGGACTCTCAGGGTGTGCAACTGCTCAAAAACTTACATGAGCAGTTTTTAAGGAACAGATTTGGAAGCTGAAGTATTGGGTTATAGAGTTGGCCTTTTTTATTTTTGATTTTATAACAGTCTGCCAAATCAGCTGTGTGTAAGAGAGGTTTCCAAGTGTAATTTTCCAAATGTAATATCTACGTGAAACTCTTCTTATGAAGAACTTTTTTTTTTTTTAAATATATTCCTGTTTACCAGGAATTCACAGACTGGAGCCTGAAGGCTAGATCTGGTCTCCTGCCTGCTTCTGTAAGTAACTGCTTGCTGCTGCCCTCGTGCTCCAGTGTCAGTGTTGAGCAGTTGCAAGAGAGACATACGGCTCACAAAGCCCAAGACGTTAACTCTTTCGCTTATTGCAGAAATAATTTGCTCGCCCCTGTCAAAATAGCATTACCTATCAATCCGTTTACTTTTTTGTTTTCTTTTTAAGTGATATAATATTTAGCCACAGAAACTGATAAATGAGACGATTTTAGAGTGTGATAGAAACAGTGGGGAACGGATATGTGAGTGCAATGCTGACATTAAATAGAGTGATAGAGAAAGTCTGAGGGAATGCCGTATGAGCTGGGACCCAGGAGATGAGGCGCTCATGGCTCAGAGAGATTAAGTAGTTTGTGCAACTTCACATGGGATGGGGCGGGGGTGGGAGGGAGCTCATCTGTAAACTGAGGAGGGTGTTTGGATGATCTCCATGGGCTCTTCTGGCTCTCACTTTCTTTGCTGCTGTGACTTTAGGAGGTGGCATTTGATCTGGGCTTTGGAGGGTGGGGTGATTTTGACAGGCTGCCTTGTAAATGACAGGAAAAAGGTATTCCAGGTGGTGAGAACAGTTTGAACAAAAACACAGTGGCTAGTAACTGTAGAAAGAATTCTGAGTATGGTGTACCGCGGTCTGATTTGACAAGGCTAGAGTTTAATCCTGTAGAAGACAGGAGAGTCCAGATGCATCTGGCACTGAGCTGAGGGAGGGTCTGAAAATCATACTTATGAGCTAGGGACTAATTCCTTGGAATTATAGGATTGAAACATTTTCGGTCTTTTTTTTAGCATCTCTGTCCATTGACTGGCCTTTGTCTATCTAAACAGTTCCAGTGATGAAGACTTCTCTAAGTCATCTATTCCATTTTCAGACAGCTCTAAGTATAAAATAATTTTTCATTACATTATGTCATAACACAATTTCTAATTCTACCTTTTCCAAGGTGTAGATAAAATCATTGGAAGATTTCTGGGGCGCCTGGGTGGCTCCGTGGGTTAAAACCTCTGCCTTGGGCTCAGGTCATGATCCTAGCATTCTGGGATCGAGCCCCGCATCGGGCTCTCTGCTCAGCCGGAAGCCTGCTTCCTCCAATCTCTCTCTCTGCTTGCCTCTCTGCCTACTTGTGATCTCTGTCTGTCAAATACATAAATAAAAATCTTAAAAAAAAATCATTGGAAGATTTCAAATGGTAGAGGAACATGTTCAGAGATGTGTAACCCAAGGACCTGATTTAGGCCTTTTGTAGCATGCATATCATATGTACCCCAAAGGTAGAGATAACTTTTGAAAGCCTTTAGAAAGCATTCCTTTCATGAAATGTGTTTTGAGCATTTATGTTGGATCAGTCAGTGACCAAGAATCTGGTGATAAGCCTGAATTCCTATTCTCACACTCTTCCCAGTCTCATGGGGAAGATGGACCAGTAGACCATTGTAACAAGGACTCTGGGATTTTGGGGTGGGAGTACTTAACCTGGCAGGTAAGAGGCAAGAAATCAGAGGGCAGGTAAGTGTTCCTGGAAGTTGATGAGCTGTCCAGATTAATCAAGGAGGTAGAAAGAAGAGCACTCCAGGGATGGGGAGCATTGAGAGAGAAATGTGAATGGATGTGACACATTTAAGGAACAAAAAAAAAGTGTTTTATGGTGGCCCACAGTGTGTGGGTAGGGAAGTAGCTAAGAATGAGGCTGGCATAGTGGACTGAGACTGTCACGAGGGTCTGTGTTTGCCGTGCTAAGGATTTTGTATTCTGAATTTGATGAGAAGCCAATTTTTTTTTCCTAGATATGTGTGTGTGTGTGTGTGTGTGTGTGTGTATGTATATGTGTATATGTTTATGTGTGTGTGGGTGTGGGTGGGTGGGTTTTTTTGAGAGAGAGAGAAAGTACGAGCAAGCACGAGTGCAGGAAGGGGCTGAGGGAAAGAGTCTTAAGCAGACTCCACACCCATCATGGAGCTTGACGAGGGGCTCAGTCTCAGGACCTTGAGATCATGACCTGAGCTGAAAACAAGAGTTGCATGCCTAACCGACTGGACTACCCAGGCACCCAGCCAATATATTTTTTAATAGAAGTATAAATGACATATAATATCTTATTAGTCTCAGGTGTATATTATAGTGATTCAATAATTTTATACTGAATGAAATGATTCTCATGCTAAGTCGTTACCCTCTGTCATCGTATGAAGTTATTACTATATTATTGACTGTAGTGCCTATGCTGTACATTACATCCCCATGACTGACTTATTTTATAACTGGAAGTTTGTACCTCTTAATACCCTCACCTTTTTCTCCCACCCCCCAACCCTTCCCCACTCTGAAAGCCAACAGTTTGTTTCGTACAAGTCTATTTCTGTTTTGTTTTGTTTATTCATTTTATTTTTTAGATTCCACATATAAATGAAATGAAAGGGTATTTGTCTTTCTCTGACTTATTTATTTCACTTAGCATAATATTCTTTTAAGTCCATCTATGTTGTTAGAAGTAGAGTTGCTGGATCATATGGTAGTCCTAGTTTTAGGGTTTTTCCATACCATTTTCTGTATTGGCCACACCAATATGCATTCCCACCAACAGTATATAAGGGTTCCCTTTTTCCCCATCTTCACCAAAACATGTTGTTTCTTTGTCTTTTTGATAATAGCCAGTCTGACAGGTGGGAGGTGATATCTCATGGTGGTTTTGATTTACATTGCCCTTATGACAAGTGATGCTGAGCATCTTTTCATGTGCCTGCTGGCTGTCTGTGTATCTTCTTTGGAAAATTTCTACTCACATTCTCTGCACGTTTTTAAAGTGGGCTACTTATTTTTTCTATATTAAAAGTCAGTATTTTTTTTTGCATTTCCTTATCTACTTTATTATTTTTAAAATTTTAATTCCAGTTTGGTTCACATACAAAGTTATATTAGTTTCAGGTGTACAATATAGTGATTTAGTAATTCCGTACATCAGTCAGTGTTCATGATGTTGAGTGTACTCTTGATCCCCTTCACCTATTTCCCCCACCCATCACCCGCCTCCCCTCTGGTAATCATCAGTTTGTCCTCTGTAGCTAAGAGTCTATTTTTGGTTTGTCTCTTTTTCTCTTGGTTCATTTGTTTTGTTTCTTAAATTCCACATATGAGTGAAATCATATGGTGTGATGTGAAATCATATGATATGAAATCATATGATATGGTATGACTGACTTATTTGACTTAGTATTATACTTTCTGGATCCATCCATGTTGTTAAAAATGGCAAGATTTCTTTTTTTTTTTTTTTTACAGAGAAGTCAATATTCTTAAAAATAGTTTTTCCTCCCCAATTTATAGAATATACATATACATTCCTTTCAAAAATTTCAGAACATATGGAAAATATGAAGAAATAGAAATCATCTTTAAGCTCACTAACCATAAATAACCAATGTTAAAAGTTTGCCATAGTTCTAACCAAGTATGATAAATAATACTTGGTTATCATAACTTAATAATACTTGGATCATAACTTAAATAAAAGTTATGATCTTATTACAAAATAGAGTTTGTATCCTGTTTTTTCTTTTGTAATGTTGTGTGCCAGCATTTCCTATCTTGTTAAAAATTACTTGAGAATTTAACTATTAATGTTGACTTATAGTAACCCAAAAGATGACTGTGTCTTTTTACTTGAATGCCTCATAATGGCTTAAATTTTAAGTTGCTTGCATTTTTCACTATCTTTTTTTTTTTAAATTTTATTTATTTATTTGACAGACAGAGATCACAAGTAGGCAGAGAGGCAGGCAGAGAGTGAGGAAGGGAAGCAGGCTCCCTGCTGAGCAGAAAGCCTGATGTGGGGCTCGATCCCAGGACCCTGGGATCATGACCTGAGCCAAAGGCAGAGGCTTTAACCCACTGAGCCACCCAGGTGCCCCTGCACTATCTTTTTAAAAGACTTATTTATTCATTTGAGAGTGAGCACAAGCAGTGGGGGAGGGGCAGAAAGAGAGGGAGTGAGAATTTTAAGTAGACTGCAGGCTGAGGGGGAAGCTTGAAAGTGAGCTTGATCCCATGACCCCAAGATCACAACCTTAGTGGAAATCAAGACTTGGCTGCTTTAACTAACTGAGCTACCCAGGCACCCTGCATTTTTCACTCTTATAAATAATGTTGTGATAAACAGCCTTGTTTGTAAATTTGTTTTCACATCTGCCCATTTCCTTGGGGCCTTGTCAGTGGTGCCTCTTAAGCAGGAGTGTGATGGACTCAGGTATGTATATCTGAAAAGCTCTTCCGACAGTGGTGTGAAGGGTAGATTGGAAAGAGGCAAGCAGAGAAAAGATGCTCTTTGAGCAATTTAGGCCAAATATAATGGTATAAACTAAGTTACTGGCAGCAAGTTCAGAGAAAAGAAGACATGGTAAGATTCTAAGGTGTTTGCTTGTTTGTTGTTTGTTTGTATAACAGAGCTCTCTGGGAACTTGCTGAAAGCTATTAGCATTTTATACCTATTAGTTCAGGGGTTTAGGGACCTCTACGGTGGCTTTAGTTAGTAGGGCAACGAGGGTAACAGTGATCAATGGCTCTCTTTCCCAAGAGCCATCATTACAAAAGTGGTGAGACTGAGACCCTGGACACAAGAGCAGTCCTGGATATCAGGGTACTTAAGAGAAGAGTACTGGACATAACCAGGGAGGCTACTTACTCCTAAGTAGGAGATGGGGAATCTAGAGAAGGAGTGAGGAAGTAAGTATAGAGAAATCCAGAAGAGAATGGTGTTGAGGAAGCCAAAAGAGGCATGAGTTTCAGAGAAGATGTCATCAAACTGTCAAATGTGGCAGAGGTCAGCAAGGAAAGGACTGGAGGGTATCCATAGGAGCAATTTAAGTCACCTGTAAATGTGGGTTGAGCAGATTCTGAGGAGCTGTGGTATGGAAACCAGATTGCAACTATGCGGTGAGAAAAGAAGGGAGCCAAGGGAGGCGAGTGCGCATGGCTTGTTTCAAAGAGAGCTTGTTGGGAGGGGCTGGGGAGGACAAGGTGATAGAGCTGGAGTGAGATGGGGCAGCAGGAGTTCGCTTTTCCTTGTTTATATTGAAACAAGGAAAGCTAGATTTCTCAATTATCATATGACTTTGATTAGTTCTCTGACATTTGCTATTTGCCATGTTTAAAATCTTTTGATTTTTTGGATTCTGTATTCTCTCTCCAAGCTTCCAATGAAAGCACTCCTGCCCACACGGCTCGCATCCTGCTTCAAGGTCTGCTGCAATAGGCCGAGACTCCCGTGTGTGTTCACATAGCCTCAGTGGGTCTTAGTTGGACTCCCCTTTCAGTTATTAAGCTTCAGCATGCTACTATTTGGAATTACAGCTTCAAAATTTCAGAATATGACTGATATCCTTGAAGTTTGACCTTAACCTGAAAAATTGGTTAAAAATGGTAAATGTTTTAAGGCTACAGTTTAGAGAATGTCTTTATTGTGTTGCCAAATGCTGATGACAGGGAGCTTTAATTCTAACAAGCTCTAATTAGAAAGGGGGGGGGAAATCAAAGGGTGATGTCAACCAGAATCAAACTGAACCAGAACAAGAAATACTTTTATTGGTTACAGAACATCAACAATGTGTGGTATAATCTTATTCACTTCCTTTACTAGCAATGAAAATACTGTGGGCTGTCCTAGGGGGTTCAGTCTTATTGAACACATAATCATTTTGGTAGGTGTTTTTCGCTGGTAATATGTTGCTCTTTGGAGCTGCAGAAAATTATTTATTTTGACATATGCTAAATGATTGTTGGCTTTAAAAAACAAGACAATGTGGCAAATGTTTCCAGTATAAGAAGAAGTGGATAGTCAAGGCATTGACTTGGTTTCTTACTTAACAGTGAGTTAACCTATTTGTGAGTAGTATTTTTCTCAGCACAATTGCTTTAAATATGGTGACATCCAAAAAGAGTTACCACTTTTTAAGAGGGCGTTGTGTTACAATAGGAAACAGTTATCCATATAAAAGCACTTTTTAAGAGGACTTTGTGTTACAATAAGAAACAGTTATCCATATAAAAGATTAAATAAAGGACATATACATGTACATATACATCAGTGCATATATGCACATGCATATATACCATATATCTATGATTTTGCTGTATAAAGAACCTGGTTATCTTTCTGTAAGATAGATTTTACTTTGAAATTCTTGGTCCTTTCTTCTTCGCTTTCCAGTGAAGTTCAGTATCATGTCTTTTTTTTTTTTTTTTAAAGATACTTATTTATTTATTAGAGAGAGAGAGAGCAAGCACACACATACATGAGCGGCAGGAGGGTCAGGGGGCGAAGCAGGCTTCCCACTGAGCAGGGAGCTCGATGCAGGTCTGGATCCCAGAATCCTGGGATCATGACCTGAGCTGAAAGTAGACGATCAACAGACTGAGCCACACAGGTGCCCCATATTGTATCTTTTAACTCCCTTTGGGCCCCTCCTGCTCCCCTTCTTGTCTAGAACCTTTAGACTGTTCCTTTAATCATTCTTTCCTCATTCTAGCCAACTCTCCTTGCTTCTTGACTCCCTTCTGAATCTAATTCAGTCTGCCTAGGTTCAGCCTCATCATCTGACATGTTTGCTGCTGTCCCTGGGCTGGTGAGCACTGCTAACTAAAACTTGACAGGCATGCCAGCTGTAGCCTCTGTGAAGTCATGGCTCCAAATTTGCTAAGTCCTCACAATGGCCTTTGCAATCCTAGATTGTTTCCCAAGCAGTTCTCCTTTTTATGTCTATTCTGTATTTTCACCCCATCTTCAAAATTCCTCCCTGTCACCTATTCCCTCAGTTTCAGAAAATGATCTTGATTCCTGTCTTTTTGAGGCCATCACTCAGGAACTCTCGAACATCCTTCCTTTCTACTGGTCTCTATCACTACCTGCTCATTTTCTCAACCCTTATCACTTCTGGTTATTTTCTTGCCTTTTCTCCATGACTTTGTCACCAGGTTGCTCAAAAGAATAGTGCCTGCTTGCCTCCATTTCTGGTCTCTGGCTTTCATCAAACCGCTCTTAACCAAGTTAAACTGTCAACGCCTATAAGATAGTGTTCAACTTCTACCTAATTTGCCCCTACATATTTAACATTACTGAGTGCTACATCTAAGCATCTTCCTCAGTTTTGTTTTGTTTTTTAAGATCTTATTTATTTGACAGAGAGAGATCACAAGTAGGTAGAGAGGCAGGCAGAGAGAGAGAGAGAGGGAAGCAGGCTCCCCAATGAGCAGAAAGCCCCATGGGGGGCTCGATCCCAGGACCGTGAGATCATGACCTGAGCCAAAGGCAGAGGCTTAACCCACTGAGCCACCCAGGCACCCCTCTTCCTCAGGTTTTATGAAATCCCCTCTCTTTGGATATTCTTCCACATTGGGTTCTCACAAATTCAAAGTTGCCATTTGTCCAAAATAGCAGGAAAAGATTTGAGCATTTAATTCTTTACAAAATAATAATTGGTATGAATGCTTATAATTCAGTATTTACCTATATTGCTAAAATTGTATTATACTTTTTTATCATATAAATCTATTATAATGCAGTACTTGTTATACTTTTAGAAAGTAAGAAATATATTAATTATCCTTTATTTCTTCTTTCCTAGTTAATGAAGGAGTTCCCCTTACTGAGCATGTTCAACATCCATGAAAACCTTTTAGAAGCTCTTCTAGAACTACAAGCATATGCTGATGTTCAGGCAGTCTTAGCAAAGTATGATGGTAAGTTCTTGGGTATTTTTATCTACTTGAGTATTTTTCTCTTGATGTATTTCAGCAGATCAGATCAGAAGATCAGTAGATCAGAAAGATCATTTCAAATAGTATAGGACTTTAATAACTACCCACTTACAGAATTTTTACCTACAGTTTTAGGATGGTATTTTATAAAATCATAGGGTTTTGTGGTTGGTCAGTGGGGGCCAGAGATGTCCCATGGCCTATGCCCCATGCCTCTCCTTCCCTCCCAGTGGGTTCCCCTTCTACTCTTCCTGTCAGCAAGAGTTAGGCATGCTCTGCTTTATTGCCTCCATGGTCAGAAGTCATTCAGAAACTCTGCAGGCAGCACTATCCTGTGGGGACCGCCCGGGCTGTTAGAGCTCAGGCTGTGACTCCACAGTGGACGGCTGTGACCGTTACTAGCTGGTCATGTTGATCCTTGAAGCAATATAGAATAGCTAGTAGCCCTTACTACAGCCCTTGTGCCAGACAGTTCAGTAAATATTTAAAGATAAAAGAATGTGCCCTTCATCCCAGGTCTTCTCCTCATTAGCAGAATACCTTCCATTTCTGCACCTGAAGGGCTTTGAAGTCCCTTTGCCATTCAGGTTACTTACCCATGAGTTTATTTCATTTTGCCTCCTCTTAATAAACCAGAAAAATAAACTGATGCATCTTAGAGATTTCAAAACTCTTGTGTGGTATTGCCTTTGTCTGTGAATTGATTATTTGATTAATTGCCAAAGAGTTATCCCCAGAATTCCCTGCTGTGACCTAGCTCCTGGAATCTCTGCAGAATATTATATTATCCTGCCTTATTTCATTTGTTTGCTTCTAAAATGGGAGCGATTACTTTTATTACGTGCTCATTTTTTGCTTTGTAAAGTATTCCTTCTTTAGTAAGCATCTTCAGTACATTTACAGAACTGTTCAGGTCAAAATTTCCAGGAATTCCTCAAACTAATAGAATGAACTATTTTATTTTATTTTAAAGATTTTATTTATTTATTTGACAGAGAAAGATCACAAGGTAGGCAGAGAGGCAGGCTGAGGGGGAGAGAGAGAGAGAGAGAGAGAGAGAGAGAGAGAGAAGGCTCCCTGCTGAGCAAAGAGCCAGATGTGGGGCTCCATCCCAGGACCTTGAGATCTTGACCTGAGCCGAAGGCAGCAGCTTAACCCACTGAGCCACCCAGGTGCCCCTGAACTATTTTATTTTAATGAACAGTTCTTCATAAGGAATCTCTGAAGCAGGTTGGAGTTGTTCTCCAACTATAGTTGGAGAAGCTGAAGCATTGGGAGACTTGGTTTGGTTTTGTTTTATTGTTAATTCTTGCTCAAATCGGTGGAAACTACAAGCCCTCAGCCATGATGCCATTACTTGGCCTGTGCAAACATAAGCACCCTGTGTAACAAGATATATGCTACCGAGTATGGAACTGATTTTAGAAAGAGAGAAAAGTATTTGTGGCGTACTTTGTAGTAAACAAAATGAAGGCTGTTTGGCCTTCATGTCCGCTCACTTTTGTTCTCTGTTTATTTGTTGGAATCTCGTTATTTGGCTGACCTTGGGACTCTAAGCCCTAGACTACCTTCTAAGCAAAATGCTCATACACTGAGGGTCTTGTGGTGCAAAAGGAACCGAGTCCCACGCAGCTGGGTCCAGGCACACTTTTTCCGCATGCTACCTTCTAGCTGTCAATGCCGTTGCAAGGTTCTGGTGATCTCATCCCTAGTGCCACCCTAGTACACCAACGCTGAAGAGAAAAGTTCTAACTGGTAGAGCCTTTGGTGTCTCAAATCTCCCAAGGCTCCTTTCACAACAATCTCAGTTCATTACAGAAATCATCAGCTTTGTGTTATAAGACTGACTATAAAATAGAGAAATGAACTCATTTGGAGTTTTTTTTTTTGTCATCTCTGTCTATCCCATTGCATAGCCCCGGCTCCACAACAACCAAATGCTGATTTATTAGATTCTGATAACATATGTTCACATTATTTGTTACAACAGCCCGTCCCACCCTCCACTAAAACTTGGCTCACACTTTACAAAATTCCTTTGTTGCGAATAGACAAACTCACCATACCAGGGCCCTTGTGTTGAGCTTTGTTTATGTTGTGTACCTGGCAACAGAGATGATGTTCTTATTCATTATTCATGGAAAAAGAGCCTCATTAGTGGCAGGACACATACTGTTGCTGAGATGCCGTGGTAGGAGTTTTGAGTTCAGCAGTTGTCAATAGACTGTAGATGACCTAACCCGGACTGAATTCTGGAGGGTGTTTTGGTGAGGACTTGGCTCAGACCTGTGTCATTTACAGTAGAATATAGCAAAGTGGCTGCTGAAGTTACTGTTCTTGTAGAATGATCTGCAACCATATAAGACTATTAAAAAATAATGCCTCTTCTTTCTCACCCCATACCATGAAATGGGCTCTTTCAAGTTCAGCCCTGCTGCTTCTCCTGGAGACCCAAAGGATCTTGACTGAGTTGTTGCCTCATTTTTCTGGCCCTGTGCAAGAAAGTGTGAGTGCTTTAGAGGGTTTGGAGTACAGATAGCAATTAGGGGCTCCCTGTTCCTTGCCCTACTTCAGATATCATCAGTCTAGTGCATGAGATGTTGGAGACAGCACTTTGAATCCCAGCCTCCCCATCCCTCTTCTTAAAGCCACACCCAGAGCAACACGATTATATTTTATCTTTGCAAATTGGAATGCTCTGGTTGGGCAGCTATTTCTTGGAGGGTTTATGGGCACAGCGGTCCTTCTTTATTACTTTTGCTAGGTGGCCAAATTTCTTAAAATAGTATGTTGGGAAGTGACACAATGGGATTTGTGCTGCTTTCTGACCTGTGCCAAAAGGATTTAGAAATATGACAAGGCACAGGGGGGAAACCAACGTGTTCAAAGGAAGGAAGAAAGTAACATGTATCCCTTTGCCTCATTCTTTTTGTTCTATACCTTTTAAAAAAATTTTTTTTAGCTTTGAGTTTTAAAAGTGATGTTCACAAACTCCTTTTACAGTGAAGCACCTGGATCCCTAGTAGGATTACCAGTGAATTGGTCATACCTCCTTATAATTTGTAGTCTAATTTTGATTTTGCCCTTGAGATAACTTCTTTTTATATTACTCCAGCCATTAGTTTGAAGTGCTGTCTTCCTATCCTCAGGACTTTTCATATTCCTTTTTTAATTTGCTAGCCCACATTATGGGTGGGCAGTTTTTATCTGGGTGGTTGGTCCTGCTTTTGGAGACCTTCACACAAGGACTAAAATACAACAGCAACAGCTAGCATTTATTGAGTTCTTATATTGTGTCATGATCAGACATGATTCTAAGCTCTACACCGATGAACTCACTTATTCTTACCAGAGGCATATGAGGCAGATACTATTACTAGCCCCATTTAATAGCTGTGGTAACTGGTACAGAGATAAGCCCAGGATGTTAAAGTAAAGCCATGGAGGTGTTACACTGTGTGAGAAAAGAGAGAAACTGAGGTCTGTCTTTGTTCAATAAGATGTGAATTCCATGAGGAAAGGAAAGCCAGAATCGAAACTGAGGTGGTCTAACTCCTGGCCAGTGGTCTTAAGCCATCGTGCTTCCACTGTCTCTGCTTTTGGCAGTATTTTTATTATTATTATTTTTTTTTTTACTGTTTTTATTAACACTATTCTTCTTGTTGTTGTTATTATTAGCTACAGTTTATTGAGAACCTACCATGTGCCAAGCCTGTTATATGCATTACCTGTAACCCTTCGGTAACCTTGCAAGGAGGTGGTTATTCCATTTTAGCAGATGCAGAAACTGAGGCTTGTGAGTTTAAGTAACTTTCAAGACCACATTCCATGAAAACTGCAGAACTGGGATTCAAATCCAGGTCTCCCTGGCTCTAAAAGCCCATGTGTTTTCCATCAGTGTAAACCTTGCTAAATGACTCGCTCTGCCTCTCTCGCTCCTTTTGGAAAAGCATGAGTTAGGTGAGCTGGAGTTGTGGTGCAGAATTTCAGTGATGCCAAATTGTCTTTTAAGATTCCTTTTTAATCATTCCTTAAGAACCTGGTATGTCTCTATTTGCTTATCTTTCTGAAACTCTATTCAAAATATGGCTTTCTATTTTCAATCACCTTGTGCCTGATTTCTTTGTCACAAAGGAGATTTGATGTAATCATGTTGATTTGAGATTGATCATCTTTTTTTTTTTTAAGTCATACATAAGCTATAAACACAGAAATGTTTTAAAGATCATTAAGTCATCAGAACCTTCTTTTAGAACCATGGAGAAAGTTGTTACAAGCTTTGGGTTGCCTTTCAAAGGAGCTTATAGGCCACCTAGGTTGAAAACTGAAGTCTCATAGATTAGGGTGGAAGTGTGGAAAAGAACTCATGCATTTATTATTCATTATCATTTGTGCATTTCAACTTCAGAAGAATGTCATAGAGAAAGTGAATGCGAGTGTGCTTGCTGTAAGATACCTTTGGGAGCGTCTCGTTTTATCCGTCTCTAGGTTGCGATCTCTGAGGATACCAGAGGCTGAAACCATGGTGGTGAAGACCACGAGCCTGGGTGCTGGCCTGCTGAGATCAAGTGCCAGTTCTGCCTTTTCACCAGCCAAGTGAACTTCAGCACATTACTTAACATTCTAAGCCTCGGTTTCTTTCTCTGAAAGTGGAATCAAGGCTTAGAAAGGCTAAGTAACTTGCTCAAGATCACACAGCTGGGAATTTGTCACGAGGATTAAAGTATTTAATCCATGTTAAATGTGTAGAACAGCTTGGGGTACACAATAAGCATTCCGTAACTCTCAGCCATTGTAAAGAACAAAGATCTCTCCTGAACTTCACCACTGTTCTCAATCCATTTTCTTCAAAAGGAAAACCATATATAAAATGTCAGCTAAAATGAGAGAATAAGAATCTTGTCTCGTGCTCCACCCCCAAAAGGCAGTGTTATGAGCTGTTATTAAAATTGCTTATGGATCTAATAGGACATGTAGATAGGTAGATATTTGATAAGAATGGAAATGTTTAGTTTAATCTACAAATAATTCTTAAACTTTTGGAAAGCTGAAAAAAAAAATGCCAGGGATTTTCATTCGTGATCAAAAGACAAATTGTTTCAGTCTTGGGGCAATTTGCACCAATGGAAATGCAAATCCAAGCTCTTTTGGATATTTACTCCATTAGGTCATTTAGTGATTGCCCCTAATTTGGGACAGAAGTTTCCCTGTGAGGGACAAGTTGGTCTTTTATATAGTCATGAATGTTATATAAATGCAGCAACTGTATCAAGACTGTTTTTTTTTTTTTGTTTGTTTTACGGTGCCATCAAGCCCATCCTGAATTAGCATTGTCATCTGCCATCTGGTAGTGTGTACACAGGGTATACTTTCAAGAACAGGATATGTTTCTAACACTAGGGGAAATACTTTCATCTCAGTAGATTGAAAACAGAGGTTCTAAAGAAAGCATTAGGGAATTACTCTATGTGGAGACTATTCAGAGAATAAGCTTTTTGCTGATACTGTTTTGCAGAGTCAGCATGTAGTTTCAAGTAAAAATTTCGTAAACTGTGTTCATTGCCCAAGGCCTTATAAGCTAACACAAGCTACTCAACTGTTCATCACAGTTCCCTTCAAGGGGTCACTGGATACTCTGTCTTTTTGTTAGGCTATTTTTCATTTATGTTTAAGGAATGGGCACGAATAAGAGGGATTTGCGATGCCAGGAAGACCAGTGAGTAAAATCTGTTTTCAGGCCATCAACGTCAGGCTTTGAGCGTCACACAGTCCAGACCTCCAAAACAGTGCTTTTCTGTCAAGTGTATAGTTGTGAGTTTTGATGCTGCAGGTACAACAGCTTCTGAGAGAAGTCTCCTACAAAATTAGGCTCCATTCAAAAAATATTTGAAATGCAGTCAGTCGGGACGCCTGGGTGGCTCAGTTGGTTAAGCAGCTGCCTTCAGCTCAGGTCATGATCCCAGCATCCTGGGATCGAGTCCCACATCGGGCTCCTTGCTTGCCAGGGAGCCTGCTTCTCCCTCTGCCTGCCTCTCTGTCTGCCTGTGCTCACTCTCGCTCCTCTCTCTCTGACAAATAAATAAATAAAATCTTAAAAAAAAAAAAAAAAGAAAGAAAGAAATGCAGTCAGTCCCTAGGGACGGACTGTAAGCCTAGTCTAGCTCCCTTCCTGGAGCTGGTTCTTATGGAAAAGATAAGGATACCAAGGCAAATGTCGAAGAGCATCCTTCTATAAAAGATGGGCAAATGAATCACATCACTGCTTCAAAGAAAATGATTGTCAGCACTGATCCCATGAGCTATGGCTTTAGGCTGGTAAGCAGGAGTCACTGAGAAATGATGGTCCTTTATAGCTTTCCACTGGGTGCTCTGCTGACTTAGAAACCAAGAGGTAGGTAGATCTGTCAAGTAAACTAGGCCTATGAAGTTAGCAGTTGACTGACTGTCATATACATGCAGGAGTTCTAGTAATAGATATTTCAGTTTTCTGTATGCATGAGAAACTTCTATTGTCTCTGATGATGGAAGGCATCTTATGAATGCATACATTTGTAATTCACATAGTTGGCACATGAACAAACCCTTGAAATCCATATTGGCTTTAGTAATCCTTATTACCTAGTTATAATTTACCAAGGTAAGATCCTTTCCCAGCCAATCATTACCATCACATAAACTGCTGTGTTTGACTCCAGGGCATTAGCCATAGAAGGGCTCTCTGACACAGACCTTCCCGGGTAATCCAATCCAAAAGTTGCAAATAACATCTGGTATTTGGCTTTGTAGCATAAGATTAATTTTTCTGGGTGTAGTTGAGTCTGCGTTGCCTACCCCTCCCCCTGCCCCAAATTACTAAGGTCATGTAGTATTTCCTGATTGAATCATTGAACTCCCAGGTGGCACATCTTTTTGAAGTTTGGTTTATCAGTCCTTTTTATTTCTTCAGTGAAGTTTTTCCCTTTGGTTGAAAGAGGACCTCAGATTGGCTTTTTAAAGGTGGGACAAAGAAACCTTACATTGTCTGGAACCAAAACAAACAAACAAACAAACAAACAATAAGTACAGAATTCTACATTTCTATTGTTTTCTTTGTATCATATCATGTACAGAAGTAAACTGAGAAATTGTATTGAAGAAAGCCACATGGAGGACTGTGTCACATAATGGGACAGTAATAACACATCTCATCCATAAACAGGTTAGGAAGAAGAAACGGGCTACATTTTTGTTTGTTTGGTCCGTCAGTTTATGGCTCCAAAAGTGTCTTTCAAGGCCAAATGTGTTGGATCAATATAAACTTCTAGTATATCAGTGTGTTGCCTGACCAAGAAGAGGTACTTGATACTCTGTAATTTTAACTGATTACAGAGAATAATTAGATGAGTTTCTTTTCAGTATATGTGCTGCTGAAGCGAGCACAGATTAGTTTCTTTTTAAATTAATTCAGGAAGATCAAATCCATATATTGAAAATACGAACGTGGGGCGCCTGGGTGACTCAGTGGGTTAATCCTCTACCTTTGGCTCAGGTCATGATCTAAGTCCTGGGATCGAGCCCTGCATCGGGCTCTCTGGTCAGCAGGGAACCTGCTTCCCCCTCTCTTTCTGCCTGCCTCTCTGCCTACTTGTGATCTCTCTCTCTCTCTCTCTCTCTCTGTCAAATAAATAAATAAATCTAAAAAAAAAAAAGAAAATCTCTAACTTTCCATGCACTCGGATTCAGAAATGAACATAATCTAGTCTGTGTTGCAAAGAAGCTTTACAGTCTGGTAGAGAAAGATGTAAAAAAAAAAAAAAAAAAAAAAACCCAATAACACCAAAAAACAATACAAGAAAACCCAAAAAGTCAAAACCGCCCACAGTAAATTGAGGTGGGATGAATCAGTGCTCTGTGACTCTGTTTGAAACATGCTGAAGCAGTGCAGAGAAAGAAACCCTTTGAGAACAAGCTCTATCTTTTCTTCTCGGACACTCCCGTGCAAGGGTAGACATTCTAAACAGCTGCTGCGAATGAATGACTTTTTAGACAGAGATGCACCATGACATGGTGTCGTCGTTTGTGAAGTGCTTTGGGACTTATCTATGCTGGCTGCTGCCCTTGAAAACACCGTTTTGAAATTACAGATAGGAAATTGACCTTGCTCATGCATAGGAACAGTAATGATCCTTTTAAAATTACATCTTGATTGTTATTATGTAGATGAACAGAAGGAAATTAGGTCAAAAAGATTATCACCGAAAAAAACTATTCTATCTAAAGTTTTGCCCCATGGGTTTTCTGAGACACATCAAATTGACAGTTTTGCTCCAAATTACATAAATTTCCTCCCAAGATTATTACATTGAATTCTAACTTTGCTGTTATGAGCATTTATGACTTTTGAAAACTTAAGAGTCATTCTCCCTGAGATGACCTTTTCCTTCAGTGGCCTCATTCCCATCAAGGGTCCTAGGGAGCCAGAAGAGGTGTGGTTTGCCTTCCTTGTTTTTGGCCCCAAACCGTTCTACTTCCCTTCAACCTTGTCAACTTGTACTCTTGCTTTCTCCCTGCCTCACTTGTAAACTCCACTGCTGTCTCAAACAGACATCTGGATATCCGTATTTAGAGCACCAGTACTGCTTCATCCGTTTTGCTGGAATGCCATAAGCAACGATAAGTACAGTACACATATTGAGAAATAACAAGTTTTTTTTATTTTTTAAAAAGATTTTATTTATTTATTTGACAGAGAGAGAGAGAGATCACAAGTGGCAGAGAGGCAGGCAGGGGCGGGGGGGAAGCAGGCTCCCTGCTGAGCAGAGCCCATTGTGGGTCCCGAACCCAGGACCCTGAGATCATGACCTGAGGGAAGGCAGAGGCTTAACCCACTGAGCCGCCCAGGTTCCCCGAGAAATAACAAGTTTCTGACTCTCTCAGTATATTCATCAATCCTGACACTTTTGGCTTTTAGAAGCTAATTAGATGTCAGTGTTTGCTTATCAAAGGGAGCTAATATCAAGTGATTTGAGATGTCAGTACATTGAGATTTCATTCAGCAAGCACAACCATATTTTAGACACTGTTTTGGTTCAAGAGTACAAAATGACGAAGAAGGAAACACACACCACATAAGTAGGAGAGGGAAGTAAGAAAACAATTGCTGTAAAGACTGTGATACAATTTAACCCAATATAGAAGGTACACTTTACCCAGGGGAAGGTGAGAGAAGCCTTCCTGGTAGAGGGGGCATCTCAGTTGAACCAGACAGTGAAAATACTAGAGGCAGAGCAAATGGAAAGGTTCAGGAACAGGGCTGAGCAGGCGGTATGGAATACTCCATGTATCCTGCCAAGCAGAGGGATGGTGGAGGGCTGCACAAAGGGCGGGAGATGCACTGGGTAAGTTAGGTAGAGACCGCACCTCACAGAGCTTTGGCCCTACCTCCACAGGCCATGGAGAGTCCATGAGGCAATGTCAGCAGGGGTGGGCTCCAGTCTGACCTCAAAGTGGAGAGAGTGGCCCAATAGAGTCCTCCTCTGCTGTCTTTGACTTGAGGTGGTTGAGGGATGAGCACACAGTGTGGAAGCTCTTAAGACGTGAGGGAGTGGAGGGCCACTGCCCAATGCCAGTGTGGGCATTTCAGACTGCAAAGAAGCAGAATTCTCTCCATTAGGGAGATATCTGGTAGGTTTTCAACCAAAAAAGTATGAAAGACTTATTAGAGTTTGGTTTTTCTTCTTTAAACAACAAATGAGAATCCCAGTGCAGAAACTTTTTTATTTCCTGGATTATCAAAACTTCCTATTTTAAGCTCTAACCACTTAATTTCATTTGCTTTCTGGTGATCTCTTAACTACAGGAAACAGGTCTATGTAGATCTAGCATAAACTTAAGATAATCTGTCAGGGAGAGTGTAACACAGTTAGAGCCTGCCAGGACTCAACACAGCCCATCAAGACCTACCTACTTCTGCTGAGTCGTACAGTGACATGGGAGAGAAAATGGAATCGTGGGAAGCAGGTGGAGTGTCCATCTAGCCTTTAAAGGTTGTGAATTTAGAGATAGTGCAGTACAGGATGTAAACACCTGTGTAATGCAGATCTACAAATCTCCTTTGCTAAAAGCAAAGCACCTGATAAACTTTTTTTTTTTTTTTAAGATTTTATGTATTTATTTGACACAGAGAGAGCACAAGCAGGGGGAGCGGCAGGAGGGAGAGGGAGAAGCAGGTTCCCCGATGAGCAGAGAACCTGATGCAGGGCTCGATCCCAGAACCCTGAGATCATAACCTGAGCCAAAGGCAGATGCTTAACCAACTGAGCCACCAACGTGCCCTGCATCTGATGAATTCTTGCCTTGTTGACAGTTCAGTTGCTACTAAAGTAGGCAAAGCCCGAGAGTGATTAATATGTTGAATTTAATTTTTACCAAAATGGAAGAACCTTAAGAGAAGGAGATCATGTTATCTTATAGCTCGTTGTAGTAAAAGAAGGGAACATGAGTCATAGACAATTTCCTGAATCTAAGAACAATTGACAACAAAAAGCTTAAAGCTATAGCCTTTTTTAAGTCAGAGGAAAGATAAATATAAACCTCTAACTCGAGATTCAGTGAACAACTTTGTGCTGACTCCATTTGGCATAGAAGATGCAGACATTTTTAAGTGGAAATGATTTAAAAAAGATGGGAGATTCTAAATGGTGACATTATAGTTATTCCCAATGGAAAAAAATGTAAAGGAAACACAAATGATATATTTGTATGCTTGTATATTTTTATATTTCATATACAAAAGGTCAGAGTGATGAATCATTAAATAAACATATACAAGTGGGGTAGAAACCTGTAGGCAGGTAGTTAGGGTTGCTCAAGTCCAGAGGAAGCTAAAGTCTCCAGCCTTCCCTTGTGAAGTTGTTTTCCAAGCAAACTGGCAAAGAAAGTATAAGAGAATGACAATAAAGGAATCAGAAGCAAGCAGCACGTTGGCAGTACAGGATGGTGACAGGGACCAGGCATTGCCAGACCAGTTCTGTCACTAGTTAGATGGCTCTGAAGCATATCATTGAGCTTCTCTGATCTTGTATTTATTTCATCTGTAAAATAAAAGATTTTTGACCTTCACAGATGTGTGCTGTTGTCCAGTTCTTTGATCCATCTTGCAGAACTCCTATTTGGAGAAGATAGTAATGTGTTAATAAATGGATTAAAATATACCTTTATTCGTTCTTATTTACTACTTGCCCTCAATAATTTTGATTCTTTTTTTGCTTTTTTAGAATTTCAACAAATAAGTCAATCACAGTAAAATTCTAGATGATTATGTGGTTTACTAACATTTAGGAAAGAAAGGTGATTAGAGATCCAACATGGATTTACTAAGGAAGTTGTGCTAAATTAGAACAGTTGAGATAGTGGATGTGAAAATATTTGTAGTCTACACAATAGTCTTTAAATGTTTCTTGTTAATTTAAATAGTTATTTTTTTGTATTTCTGGATTAGAGGAATACCATAGACGAATGTATATATTTAATTAAAATATTTGATAATGTTTTGAATGCTACCTTCTTAGGTACTGTGAAATAACGTAATCATAATACAATTGTATCATTGGTAAATAGTGTGATTTAATGGTATAAGTGGTGTACATAATATCTATTATAACCATTAATAAGTGGTATAATTTAATGGTTTAAATTATATGATTTATATATATATAATACCCATTATTACCATTGATAAATGGTTATACATACATCATTGCAGACCATTGCAAATTTAGGATAACCTCTAGAATAGCATTCCTGGATCCTCTCCTTGGTATTGCCATGGTCAGTATTTTTACCAATCAGACCTTATAGACAAGATAGCACAATTCAAAATCTTGTGCTCATATTTGTTTTAACTATGTGATATTGGCATATTTCTTAACCATTATATCCATCACTTTCCCCATCTATATAAGGAGGGCACGTGGTGTGATGAGCATGGGGTGTTATACGCAACTAATGAATCATTGAGCACTACATCAAAAACTAATGATGAACCAAATGTCGACCTATTGAATTAAAATAAAATAAAATAAAATAGGGCTAACAATAATCCTATCTCAGAGGGTTGCTCTGAGGATTAAGTAGAATAATGTGTATAAGTGATTAACACCAGTGCCTGGCAAGCTTAATAAGCCCTTGATAAATGTTAGCAGTAATTTCAATGATGATAGTGATCATTTGGTGAGAAGGTATGCTTATGAATTGTATGGAACAAAGCTGTGGGTGGGAGCTTGAGTCAGAATGATGACTAATAGCCTGGAATGATATTCTGAAACCATTAAGCTTTAATGGTTCAGATTTCGTTTTGAGATTTAAAATTTAATGGAATCAAATATGAAATCCTGCTTATAGGTTCATAAATTTTCATGGCTTAAGTAGAAGAGAAAAGACTTGGTTTTGGCTGAAATCAATTTGAATAGAACCTGGGGGTTTTGTTGACCACACAATCATAGGAACAAATAAGGACTTCCAGCTGCTCAACACCAGGGCCATCCTAGCTGTTTTTGAGAGAGGTGTTATGGCTGTAGTTCCCAGACTACATTTCCCCTGAGCTCTGTACTGGTCAGATTTCAGGGTTTTAGAGGATTATTTCCACGTCTAATTCTCATATTTTGAAATCATTCATGGCTTCATAACAAAAATAAACAAAAAATTCTGAAGAACGTATCAGTGGAGGAATTAGAAGTATTTATTCTGGAACAGATTAGGTTTAGAGGAGATATTGTAACCATTTTAATATTCAAAAGGCTGACGAGGAATGACCATGTTCTGTTTTGTCATGGAAGGCAAAACTAGTAATAATTTTTAGATAAGGATTCATAGAGAGAAGAGGAGGCACAATGATAAAAGGCAACTGAAATGTTATGGAAGTTAGTTTGAAGCAGGAGAAGACAGCTTCAGTTAGCCCAGGATTATAGGTTTGTTTTTAAAATCTTTTTAACTTAGTTATAAATTAGATATAATAACTTGCACAAGTCTGGAGTGTAGAGCAGGGTGACTTTTCTCTTTTATAAACACATGTGTTATCACTACCCAAGATAATAGAACTTTCCATCATCTCAGAAAGTTACCTCATGCCACCTTCTGGCCAATAACTGCCTCCTTAATCCAGAAGTAACCATTTTTCTGACCTTTATCATCAGATATTAGTTTTGCAAACTTCCTGCAACCACTCTGGAGCACTGTTCACCAGTTTAAATGTATCTATTTTTGGACTCAGCAGTTTCATTTCCAATCACATATCTCAGAGAGTGGTCAATAACTTTATTCATAATAGCCCGAAACTGGTAAACAACCCAAATAGCCATTAGCAAGAGAACAAACATATTGTGGTATATCCACACAATGAAATACTACTCGGCAATAAAAAAGAATAAAGGATTGATACATGCTACAGCATGGGATGAATTTCAGAAACATCACTCTGAATGAGAGAAGTCAGACATGGAAGAGCACATACTCTGTGATTCCAGTTACATGAAGTTTTTAGATTGTAGAAATCAAGATGGTAGATTTCATGACAATTGGATTTTGAATACCTAAGACAGTTGGAGAAGGTACTTTCCCTTTCAGAAAAGGACCTGTATGAAATAGAAGATGGCCCAAAAGTGGAAGGAAATGTAAACTAAAGCCTGGAGTTCAGCTTTGCTTAAGTGAGAAACATTTATTTAGCATTCCTTGTTTTGGGGATTATGTGATATGTCATTATTTCCTTTTTTGTATTTGAATTCTTTGTTTGGTTGTTGACGTTTGTTTTATTCTTCCTGAAATTTCTTTTTATTTTTTCCCCTTAATTCTTTTATAAGAGCAAATATCTATGTCATTATCTAAGAATATTTTTTTCTCTTAATATTATATATTACATAGCATCTACTTTCTTTTTAAAATCACTCTTCCTGGAGCATCTAACCTCCAGCTCAGATATGGTCCAGTTGATCTCTAGGCCGGTTTCAAAGCTGTTTTTTTTTATTTTTTTTTTATTTTTTTATTTTTTTAAAGATTTTATTTTATTTATTTGAGAGAGAGAGACAGTGAGAGAGAGAATGAGCGAGGAGAAGGTCAGAGAGCGAAGCAGACTCCCCATGGAGCTGGGAGCCTGATGTGGGACTCGATCCCGGGACTCCAGGATCACGCCCTGAGCCGGAGGCAGTCGTTCAACCAACTGCGCCACCCAGGCGTCCCTCAAAGCTGTTTTTATACTGACTTCTCTGAACATATTCCTTTGCTAATAAGAACATTATTTTTTGTAGCTAACATTATTTTTTATTTTTTGTAGCTAACATTTTTCTCATTTTTGGATTCTTTTTCTTAGTTAAAAAGGTTTTAATTCCAGTATAGTTAACATACTGTGTTATATTAATTTCAGGTATACAGTATAGTGATTCAATGATTTTATATATTACTCAGTGTTCATCATGATAACTGTACTTTTAATCTTCTTCACCTACCATCCCTGTGGTAACCATCAGCCTGTTCTCTAAAGTTAAGAGTCTATAATTTGGTTTGTCTCTTTTTTTCTTTTAGTTTCTTTGTTTTCTAAATTCCACATGAATGAAACCATATGGTATTTGTCTTTCTCTGACTGACTTATTTCATTTAGCATTATACTCTCTAGATCCATCTATGTTGTTGCAAATGTCAAGATTTCATTTTTTTATGGGTAGTAGTCCATTGTGTGTATATACCACATCTTCTTTATTCATCTATCAGTGGACCCTTTGATTGCTTCCATAATTTGGCTATTGCAAATAGTACTGCAGTAAACATAGGGGTGCATCTATCTTTTCCAAATTAGTGTTTTCATATTCTTTGAGTTAATACTCAGTAGGGGATTTACTGAATCATGTGGTAATTGTATTTTTAATTTTTTGAGGAATGTCCATACTGTGCTTCACAGGGGCTGTTTCATTTTGCATTCCTACCAACAATGCATGAAGCATCCTTTTTCTCTATATGCTTGCCAACACTTATTTCTTGTGTTTTTGATTTTAGTCATTCTGACAGGTGTGGTTTGCATTTCCCTGATGATAGAATGTTGAGCGTCATTTCATGTGTCTGTTGGCCATCCAGATGTCTTATCTGGAGAAATGTCTCTTTATGTCTTCTGCCCATTTTTGATTGGATTATTTGGGGTGTTTGTGTGTTGTATAAGTTCTTTATGTATTTTGGATATTAACCCTTTATCTGATACATCATTTGCAAATAGCATCTCCCATTCAGGAAGTTGTCTTTGAGTTTTGTTGATTGTTTCCTTTGCTGTACAGAAGTGTTTTATTTTGATGTAGTCCCAATAGTTTATTTTTTGCTTTTTGTTTCCTTCGCCTGAGGAGGCATACCTGTAAGAGTGTTGCTATGGCCAATGTCCAAGAATGTCCACTACCTGTGCTATTAGGATTTTTATGGTTTCAGATCTCATGTTTAAGTCCTTAACCCATTTTGAGTTTATATTTATGCATGATGTAAGAAAGTGGTCCATTTTCATTCTTCTGCATGTAGCTGTTCGGTTTTCCCAACACCATTTGTTGAAGGGACTCTCTGGATTCTAATTCTTAGAAGGACTTTTTGGTAATAATGGTAACTGCATGGCACTTACAAAAGACAGGGACTGCATAGTTAGAGCATATTCATACAAAACTGGACTTAGAATGATTTTGAAGTTTCTTCCTCAAAATAAAATTTCTGGATAAATTGTAAGCAATACTGGAAAGCAGCTGATATTTTTTTTTTCCTGCTCAAAACTTCTGATACTACTTGTTTTCATCACTATTTTTTTTAAAGATTTTATTTATTTATTTGACAGAGAGAGATGACAAGTAGGCAGAGAGAGAGAGGAGGAAGCAGGCTCCCTGGTGAGCAGAGAGCCCAATGCGGGACTCGATCCCAGGACCCCGAGATCATGACCTGAGCCGAAGGCAGCGGCTTAACCCACTGAGCCACCCAGGCGCCCCTGTTTTCATCACTATTATTAGCCACTCCATTTCCCTTACCATTCTGTCCATTTCCATAGTGGTAAAAGCATAAAATCATAGCAGGCAGACAAAACTACAGAGAGAGAGAACAGGTTAGTGGTCACGAGGGTTCATTTAAAAAATATCTTGTAATCAAAAACCTTATTTGAACAACAAGAAGCTTTACCTACAGGGAAACTTAGGATCAATTTCTTTAGAGTGATTCATCATTTTTTAGAGACAACTGCCATTGTCAAATAGATGAATTGTTTTGACAGAATTAAAAGGAAAACATTGAAACTATCTAAATAAACAAGTTATACAAGGATTTTTTTTGCATTTTTAAAATTTTTGTTAACAATGAGAGCAAAGTAATTTACTTGAGTACAAAGAAAACAAATAGAATCAACATGCCACTAGTGGAGAATGGAGTATTTACATTTCTCCCTCTTACCATTTGATATTGATTAAAATATATTTTTGATTATTTATTTATTTATTTTTTTTTTTTTTTAAAGATTTTATTTATTTATTTGAGAGAGAGAGAGTGTGAGAGAGAGCATGAGCGAGGAGAAGGTCAGAGAGCGAAGCAGACTCCCCATGGAGCTGGGAGCCCGATGTGGGACTCGATCCCGGGACTCCAGGATCACGCCCTGAGCCGAAGGCAGTCGTCCAACCAACTGCGCCACCCAGGCGTCCCTGATTATTTATTTTTTAAGCATTACACCTGTGCACGTATACTAGGAGTAGGGGTAAAAAATTTTTATGGGAAAAGCACACTATAGTAATTGTAAAGTTGCAGAATTCTGTTGCATATTTCTAGTTGTGTGTATTCTGCTCATGGGCATGAGGGGGCCTGGTTCTGGATTAAAGATCATCTTTGATTGGACATCTCTAGTATTTTGCTGGAACCACTGCAGTTGTATGTTTTTCTGCATTTCCAACTGAGTGAATGTGTCACTTTTCTTGTTTAGGGAACCATCAAAACACAGTCTGATTTTTCTAATGTAGAAGCCAAATCCTTAACAACAGGTTTTCTTTAATTTATCAAGTGAGGCTCCATCCTGTGTGTTGCCAGCTCCAGATAATTATGTTCATCGTATTCAGCCTCAATTCGTGTCTTGAACTTTTCATTGGTCCCTATTTAGGGAAAACTGTTAGGGTGACACAGAAGGAACACAGATCATACCAAGAAGAGTGGAAACAAGCCTTGGATAGTTTTTAAATATAAGTCTGAACTTTAAAAGAAGTTCTGAACTTTTAAGTAGAATGGTATCATCTGTAATTTTTTATTACCTTCCAATAACAATCAATGAGTGGACCCTAGTAAGCAAGATACTTGATTCTTGGATTAATTTCCCACTCTGGGAAACAGTTAAATGTTTAGATGTTGGAAAAGCAACAAGACAAATCCATGAGTATTGACATTCTTTTTGAATTCTTAGTCATAAGCACATCATTTTACACTAGGCTTTATGGTGGTGAAATTTTGTTTGAATATAATTTATGAGATCAGGGTTTCAAAGACCTCTTTCCCTTTCAGTTCTGTGTTGGCATTTTCTGTGATTATTTTGTTTTTTATCAGAGGCATTGAAATTTCCTTCAAAGAGAAATTCCTCTTGCTGGGTTTGGTGATAAATACTTATTACTGGCTTAGGGATTGTTTTTCTTTTATGAACTCATTTTCCTCTGTGGTTGTCTGTTGGCTAGTTATGGGACTTTCCTTTTCGTTCTTACTGTAATGTAATTTTTTTTTTTTTTTAGATTTTATTTATTTATTTGACAGACAGAGATCACAAGTAGGCAGAGAGGCAGGCAGAGAGAGACGGAGGAAGCAGGCTCCCTGCCGAGCAGAGAGCCTGATGTGGGGCTCGATCCCAGGACCCTGGGATCATGACCTGAGCCAAAGGCAGAGGCTTTAAACCACTGAGCCACCCAGGCGCCCCCCCCTACTTTTTTTTTTTTTTTTTAAGTTTTTATTTGAATTCAGGTTAACATACACTGCTGTATTAGTTTCAGGTGAACAATATAGTGATTCAGCACTTTCGTAAATACCCTGTGCTCATCCCAACAAGTGCACTCCTTAATTCCCATCACCTATTGCCCAGACCCCCCACCCACCTCCCCTCTGGTAACCATCAGTTCGTTCTCCATAGTTTAGAGTCTGTTTCTTGGCTTGTCTCTCTCTCTTCCTTTTGTTCTGTTGTTTTGTTTCTTAAATTCCACTGTAATGTAATTCTTTCGAAGTTGAAAATAGCCCAGTGAAGAGACTGGCAGAGCATTTCAGGTGGTAAGAGTTTCTCCAACCTAGAGTGGATTTCGCTGCTCTGGGAATGGCATTTCTCTGTCATAGTATATTTGGTTCAGTGTTAAATAAATACTACCCTGTAAGAAATAAAGTTATAATTTAAACACAAATTTTTCTCCATAAGGGACTACCCTCTTTAAATTTATCTATTCTTAGTTGTACTCTGTTCTTTTACTTCCCTTTAAACTAATTGTCTGAATCTGTTACCCACTTCCACCTCTCCATGGTAAATTTTCTGCACAAACTGAGAGGAACTGTTCTCAGAGAAACAAATCAGGCTTCATTTGAAAGGCGGTTTCCCTTCGGTTTGCACAAAAATTGTAAAGATTTTTAAAGATTTCACATATATATCTTTGTATATAAAATTTTTTCAGATATGTTATATATAATAAATGTGTTACCTTTTAAATAAAAAAACTGAATATGAACTTCTTGAAATTTAATGCAAAGGAAATCTGGTTTAAATCTGACCACTAAAAATAATTTATTTAGATATGTTTCTTAAAAAAGATCCAGGTCATATTTTTTTTTCACATTAGTATTTTATACCCTGTTGAGAATTTTTTATAAGTTACATAGAGGTCCTAGCTGCTTTTTATGATATCAGGGGCAATCCTATAATATTTACATTTATATATTTATAGCTATTCTCTGCTTAATTATGCTCAATATATGAAAATCCATATCTTGACTAGAAGATGATTGCTCAAGAGTCAGTCTGGCAGATCTTTTTTTTTTTTTTAGATTTTATTTATTTATTTTGACACAGAGAGAGAGAGATCACAAGCAGGCAGAGAGAGAGGGAGAAGTAGGATCCCTGCCAAGCAGAGAGCCCGATGCGGGGCTCGATTGCAGGACCCTGAGATCATGACCTGAGCCGAAGGCAGAGGCCCAAACCACTGAGCCACCCAGGTACCCGATCTGGTGGATTTTAAACATGAACTATTCTCAAAAATATGAATTACCCTTAGTTTCACTTACTGCCCTGATACATAAGAAGTAGCTGTGTCTTGTATGCATTAAAATATTCTTAATTTATACTTTATTGGACTTACATGATTAAAATGCTAGTAGATTAAAAATAATTGCTGTTTATTTCTGCAGACTTACAAGATTTTCTACTTTCTTTTTCTCTAACAGATATAAGCTTACCAAAGTCGGCCACAATATGCTATACAGCTGCCTTGCTCAAAGCAAGAGCTGTCTCTGACAAGTAAGTGAATAATGACTTGTGCGGTACTAACTGTCTGACTCGACTTAAGGAGATGTGTTGCCTCTGAGGGCTTTCTCTGGAAGTTTCTCTTAGTCTTTGAGACCCCCGCTTATGAGCATGCATTTTCTAAAACCTGCTGATCTTTTCTTTCACTACTAGAAGGAGGGAATATATATCCCCAGGTATCGTAAGGGTGTATGGGTCCCTAAAGAGGGATTTATGTGAAATTCCATACCTCTGAGGTGACTTTTTTTTTTTTTTTTTTTTTTTTTTGCCAGACAGTAGATACTGAAAGGCCTGCTTGGGACTTACACAAAATGCCTTCCTTTTATTCATTTTTTGCGTATTCCTCTTCCTTCAGCAGTCCATGACCTGGTAGTAGCCCTAACAAACATGTGAGATGGCAGAGGGGTTGATCATCTTCCATTCTTTGACTCCTCAGTTCCCAACTAACTGCCACCCCAGGGTCTGTTGGCTTTGAGTTGTCATCTCAGTGGGACCTTTGCCCATTTCATTCAGGCAGGTGACTTTGGCCTAGAGAATTTCCATAAACACCCCAGATGACTGGCAGGTGAAAGAGAACAGTTGGCTTAACTGTTCTTGAGTTCACAAACGCTTGTTTCCCTGATACAATCCCTCTGAAGCACTGAAAAGCAGATCCCAGGAAAAGAAAACAGCCTCTGCTATGTCAGACAGGTTTGCTGTTAAGTGTGTGTGCACTTCAAGACCGAAGTAATTTTCTTTCATTCTTTTTTATCCTGTAGATCGCCAGTACCTACTGCAACATCTTTTCTCCCTACACAGCGACTCCAGCTTGGGAGGGCAGGGCCAGGGTTGTCACAGCTTCCCCTGTGGTGTCTGCCTGCCAAGCACAGCTCTGGAGTTAGCCCTGGGTGTGAGGTGAGAAAGAGATTGCATGGTCTGGTTTTTTTCATTCACTCGGGCAGGTGTCTCGCCCGCAGTTTGGGCACGCACACCCCCTGCCGGAACGGCCCCAAGCAGGCTGGCCTGCGGCGGACGCTGCCTCGCAGCACTGACATTGGGTTGGGAGCCTCCTTGAAAATTCTCCCCAGTTCTGTTTTTAACCAAGTACGCTCTTCTGTAACCTAGTTTTCTCTTTTGCCTACACTGTCTGCCCTCGTCAGTCCTATCCCCTCCCCTGACCTAAGCAGGTACCTCCTAGAACATTTAGATTAGCTATTTAGACAGATAGACTTGACAGCCGAATTTAATTCCTGCCAAGATTAGATGCAAGCACGCTTTCTGCTTCTGCTGGGGTTTTTGTTGGCCTCGGTCTTAGGGGTCACTCAGAGGTTCCATGTAGTGGAGGTTTGGAGAGCTCATGCCATTGACTCGCTGTGGTTTTATGGGCCCTTGATGTGTAGACGCCTTTCCGGGTTGATGCCCAAGCAGTGGTCCCAACTGGATGGTGTTTGTCTTTCTGCTTTTCAGATTCTCTCCCGAGGCTGCATCTCGGCGGGGGCTGAGCACAGCAGAGATGAATGCAGTAGAGGCCATTCATAGAGCTGTGGAATTCAATCCTCACGTGCCAAAAGTGAGTCTGTGGAATCCCCACAGGAGCTCGTTATGATGGTAGAGAAAGTGTTCAGGGACCACAATGTCATGTCTTGAATACATTCAGTAGAAAAAAATGAATTGCAGCCATTGAAGGTTGAGGCCCTGTATAGTCCATGATTATCAGCATCATTTTTAAGCAAAAGCTCTATTCAAGAGGCTTTGGGCCGATTTGGGGGCTTTATATAATTAGGGTAAATTGATAGACCTGGCTTAGGCAGGTCAGGCCAGGAAGCCTGAAATTGGCAAACCACAGAGATCCCAAGAGTGTTGATGCATTTGATAGGAATTTCACACCAGTTACAGTCTTAACTTAAACCCAACTTGGGAAATGAACCTAGTTTTGAATATAAATGGTAAAAAAAAAAAAAAATACTGATTAATGTGACATTCTGTGTCTCTATAAATAAATAATTGTTAATCTATTGGCAAGAAAATAGGAAGGAGAACCTCAAAGTATGAAGTAGTATTTTTCTTTTGACTTGTGAGTGCCATTTTAGGAGGTATACTTAGTAGGAAATGTTTATCTTAATTTTTAACCACATGATTGACAATACCCAGTGTTTCCCATATATTTTGTTCTTGAATTTTATTTTGAAAGGGAGTCAAATCACAATAGAGGATATTTCTGTAATCTTTTATTTAGGAGATAGATGTGTATTTATAATTTACCTGTATTTGAGTACCTGCTATGTGAGAGGCACATTGCTGAGTGCTATTTTCTGCTTCGCAATGTTATAAAGCACATTTTGACCTCTGGGAACACACAGGGTATCTCAGGCATAGTTGTCTTTCAAATTTCTGAGGAAGAGTTTCACTGGCAAAAAATGACCAAGGAGGGCTATTTTGTTTTCTTACAGTACTGTTGCAAGAGGGTCGTGTATGTGTGCATGTGTGTGTGTATGTGAGGATTTGTAGAGTTACTACTTTTATTTATTTTGTTGATAATCTCAGTGACAGAGATAGGTGACCTAACATCATTTCTGAGCTTTGACTCAGGTCATGCTCGTTGCCTCACAAAACAGAAATCCGAACAATGGTGCAGAGTGCCACAGCTGGGGAAGGATCCCCTCTAGTTCCAGTGGATAGTGACCAACATAGTACTTGTAGACTTAGGATAAAATGTATTTCTATATTTAACATCTTTCCGGCTAAGTTAAGAATGTTCATTCCAATTAGATTAAATTTTAAAGCTAATCATGAAAATATTGTCTGAATTACACAGTCGACTTAGGTCATCACTTACTATTTATTGAATGCCATATCCAATTCAGAGTTATCCTATGAGCATAAATAAACTCTTCTAGAAGTAGCATTGAGCAGTAGAGTCCTAGATTCGGAGACAAAAACTTGGGTTCAAGTTCTGGTTCTGTCATTTATTAGCCATGGGAGTTTGGGGCTTAGCATCTCTGAACTCTCAAGTTTTCCCTCATTTTTCAGATGAAAATAAAAATATAAATCTTGCCTTTTGTGATAAAGACCAATTGAGATAATATAGTCAGTTTTTTTTAAAAAAACTTCAATATTGTATGTTCATAAAGAATTAAAATTATTGATATTGGACTTGTTGGAGGCCCCTCAAGTCTGGACACTGGGTCCTAACTCTTCCAGTTATCCCAGAGCTTTGTCATCTTAGTGCACAAGGTAGGAAACTGGGACTTGCTGGTTAGATATTTAAGGAGAAGCTGTAGTGTAATTTTATGATAAGGGTCTTAAATGGTTGATCGAGCCTCTAGAAGAGTATTAAAAGCCCCAACAAATAGTTTAAGGCTAACTTGGAAGAATTTGACCCAGTCAGCTAGCACTCCACCTGCAAAATAAAATTCTTTCTAAAAGTGGGAATATTTGAAATATTTGATTTCACTCTACTTGTTAACTGGAGAAAAAATAGGGTGCATAGGTAAGCTGATTCTCTACCACTTTGCTTTGTTGGTTATTGTGCTGAGGAGAAACTTGTTTCCAGATCTTCTTCATCTATTGACATTTCCATGGGGAAAAGGCCCTGTGAGTCACTGTTCAGAATTATGCCCAGAATTAACCACGAACCTCTGGTACATGTGTACTATTTGCAGGCTGTTGTAAACATCCTTTATACATGATCTGTTTTTTGGACTGCTTGCTAATACTTTAGTAAATACACACACACACACACATACACACACACGCACACACACACATACACACACAGGTGCCTTTTCAGGCAGAAGGTAGCCTTCTTCTTTTTTTTTTTTTTTTAAGATTTTATTTATTTATTTGACAGACAGAGATCACAAGTAGGCAGAGAGTCAGGCAGAGAGAGAGAAGGGGAAGCAGGCTCCCCGACAAGCAGAGAGCCTGATGCGGGGCTCGATTCCAGGACCCTGAGATCATGACCTGAGCCGAAGGCAGCGGCTTAATCCACTGAGCCACCCAGGCACCCCAGAAGGTAGCCTTAATTCTAATGAGACATCAGTGAAAGATAAGAACTCTTAGGCTCTTGGTGTAAGAAGGGACCTCAGAGATCATCCTCATCCTCATCCTCACCTTCCCATCCTCAGCTTGAATCTCTCCTCATAGTGATATCGTGATGATTATTTTTAATATTGGTTTTTATTGCATGTTTACTGTGTGCCAAGCACAGTGGTAAGTGAACTATGTATGCCTTCTCATTTATTTTACATAACAACACTGGTGAGGCGTATAGGATTATTACCCCTGCTCCACAGATGAGGGCGCTGCAGGTTTGGAGAGGTTAAGTGACCTTCTCTCAGTCACACAGCTAGTAAGCGACAGAGCCTGAACTGGTTCTGGGTTCTCTCACCCTTCAATATCACCCTCCATTACCTCCCCACCCCCACCATCCCACCAAGTTGCAAACCAGCCTAGACTTGAAGCCTTTAGATGATGGCGGGCACGTGACTTCCCAAGGCACTTGTGGACAATTCAGATTTCCTCAAGATTGTCTCCTATCTTAAACACTTCCATGGCTTCACAGGAAGTCATCAGTGGTCTACCACAGGAATTTTTAGCAACAGCATGCTGTTAGAAGGAGAAAAACACCAAATAGAATAGCTGAGAACTGCCTTCCGTGAGCGTCCAGCTTAGGTCTATCTGGTATTCTATTAAGCAGTGGTGCATAGTTAATATTTCAGCATCCAGTGAAAAATATCATTATTTACTCCAGGAGGGTTACTCTTACGAACACTCTTCACCTGCACATGTGCAAAGTAGGGAGTCTCCTACACACACACCTCAGGACCAGGAAGTAAATAAAAATAGTAAAAAGCCATGGTCCTCTGTTTTGAAGGGAGCCTTGTAAGTAGTCAGATATACCTAAAACACAAGGATTTCTGAGGCTTTAGATTGTAGCAGATTATAAAGAGGAAGCAGCCCAGAGGCTCATTAAAAACCGAATTGTGTGACTCCCCGCCTGATGGACTGCAGCTGCGTCCCCAGCCCTACAAAGGAAGATATAAACTCCATGAATGGTTCTTCCAGTTTTTTTTCAGATTTTATTTATTTATTTGACAGTCAGAAATCATAAGTGGGCAGAGAGGCAGGCAGAGAGAGGGGGGAAATAGGCTCCCCGCTGAGCAGGGAGCCCGAAGTGGGGCTCGATCCCAGGACCCCGGGATGATGACCTGAGCCGAAGGCAGAGGCTTTAACCCACTGAGCCACCCAGGCACCACCCAGATTTTTTTTTTTATAATGTGACCCAACTTGTTTATCATTTTCTCTAGCTACTTCTAACAGTCTGTTCATTGTTCCAGAAAGATTCTCCTCCTCTTCCTTCTTTGCTTCCTCTGAGGATATTGTACTCCTCCTTCACCCCCATCATTAAAAGTCACCACCAGGAAACCTGTTCCTTCCTCATCCCAGAATCAGTCTCTCTGCCCTGTGGTCTTGCACTGCAGTGCATTGATTATGGAATCACTGTTGTCTCTTTGTGAAGGAGGACTAGTGGTTTTAGGGTCTTAATGATGCTGCTGATTTTTGAGAACTGGGGACACAGTTCAAAGAGATGAAATCTCTAAACCATTAGAGGATGTCTTCCATTTAATGGTATTAAAATAAAAGCTTTGGATTTAAAGGGAATATTCTTCATTTTTTTTTCTTTTTTTTTTTTAAGGAATTTATAGGTTTATTTGACAGAGATCACAAGTAGACAGAGAGGCAGGCAGAGAGAGAGAGAGAGGGAAGCAGGCTCCCTGCTGAGCAGAGAGCCCGATGCGGGACTCGATCCCAGGACCCTGAGATCACGACCCGAGCCGAAGGCAGCGGCTTAACCCACTGAGCCACCCAGGCGCCCCTATTCTTCATTTTTTAAAGAAAATTTCATTTAAGTTGCTGGACAAATGAAGGGCTGAGCTCATCTCTGTTCTGTATCTTCTTCTATATATTGTTATAGTTTATTGGATTTTTAGTTTTAGCTTTTTTCCTGCTTTCCTTGCGTATATGCTTCCCCACCCACCCTGATCTATTCTGTTTCCTTTGCAGCACAGGAGCTTTTTATTTTGACGTAGTCCCACATGTTTATTTTTCTTTTGGTATCTATCTTTGGGTGTCCTACCCAAGAAATTATTAGCAATGTCGAGATTTATGTGGGAGGATGGTGCTTTTCTGTCAGTGATTCATCACTCTGCAAGGATCTGAGTTTTCACTAATGCTCCATACTCTTAGTATGCTGTGTCTACACTGCAAGTCTTTCCCTGTGAAGAGACTCCTTCTTGGCTTAGAGTTTATTTCATTAACTCCTTTAGGGTGCTAAAGACAAATTTCACTTTCTGACACCTTTCCAAAACAAGACTAATGTACTGGTTCGTTACAAGCAGCATAAGACCCCCCCCCCCACTGGTGGTGTAAAAACAAATTTCTATATTAGTAAAAGGTATAAAGAAATTTTTCATAATCCTGTCATCTAATCCTATTTAAGACTCTTTCTAGCCTTATTTTCCTGTGCATTTTTAATACTTAGGAATCAGAGTTGCATGACATATACATATTTTTAAAATATCAACATGGGCCTCTAAACTTGAACTTTGTGTTTGGGTATTGGGGGTATATTTATTCTTTTGGGGAGAGAATCATCAGATTTTCATGGTTCCCTGACCTTAAAAAGGCTATCTTCTAACGTGACATTAAAGCCCAAGTCTTTAACCCTGTACCTTCAGACACTCTAAAATATTCTCAGTAACTGTTTTCTGGATGATTTACTTCCTCATTTTTTTATCATAAAAAATACAAATAATGAAATCTACCTCAACAAATTTTTAAGTATTATTAACCGTATGTACATTGTTGTTAGAACTTTTCATCTTGCATATCTGGAACTCCATACTCAGTGAACCAGGACCTCTCCATTTCTCCCTTTTCCTCCCAGCCCCAGATAACCACTTTCTACTTTCTGCTTCTGTGAGTGTGAATACTTTAGATAAGTCACTTTGGTTGAATCCTTAGTATTTGTCCTGTGACTGGCTTATCTCATCTCACGTAATGTCCTACAGGTTCATCACATGTCACAGCACAGGACAGGATTCCCTTCTTTAAGGGTGAATAATATTCCATTGTGTGTGTATATCACATTTTCTTTATCCATTCATCTGTTGATGGAAATTTAGGTTGTCGCCACTTTTTTGGCTATTGTGAATAATGCTACAGTAAACATTGACATGCAAATACCTCTTCAAGATCCTGTTTTCATTTCTTTTGGATGAATGCCACGGTAGCTTTGCTGGGTCATATGGCAATACAATTTTAATTTTTTTTATTTTTTTAGACTTGATTTATTTATTTGACAGGGAGGGAGAGAGCACAAACTTAGGGAGCAGCAGGCAGAGGGGAAGGGAGAAGCAGGCTCCTTGCTGAGCAGAGAGCCTGATGTTGGACTCGATCCCAGGACTCTGGGATCATGACCTGAGTCACCTAAACAACTGAGCCAGCCAGGCACCCCACTATTTTAATTTTTTGAGGAACTTCCATACTGTTTTCCACAGCGGCTGCACCAGTTTGCATTCTCACTAACAGTGTACAAGGGTTCCAATTTTTCCACTTTCTCACTAACACTTGTCATAGTCTTCTTTTTTTTTTTTTGACAATGGCTTCACACATCCTAACTTGTATGAGATGATAGCTCATTGTGGTTTTGATGTATACTTCCCTGATAACTTGTGATATTGAGAGAGTGAGTGAGTGAGTGAGTTGGGGGAGGGAGAGAGAGAAAATCTTAAACAGGCTCCATGCCTAGTGGGTAGCCTGATGGGTGCAGCTCCATCTCCTGACCCTGAGATCATGATGTGAGCTAAAATCAAGAATCGGATGCTTAACTGACTGAGCCACCCAGGCACTGCTGTTGGCCATCTGTATGTCTCCTTTGGAGAAATGGGCTATTGATTTTGTTTATTTGCTATTTGAATTGTAGGCGTTTCCTATGTATCTTGGATGTTAACCCCTTATCAAGTGTATAGTTTGCAAATATTTTCTCCCATTCCATAGGTTGCTGTTTCACTCTGTTGTTGATTTTCTATGCTGTACAGTGGCTCTTTGTTTTGATAGAGGCCCACTTATCTATTTTTACTTCTGTTACCTATTCTTTTGGTGTTCTATCCAAGAAATCATTGCCAAGACCAATATTATGAGGCATCTCCCTTCTTCTAGGGGTTTTATAGTTTGGGGTCTTTTTTAAAAAAAAAATAAAAGATTTTATTTATTTATTTAATAGACAGAGATCACAAGTAGGCAGAGAGGCAGGCAGAGAAAGAGGAAAGAAAGCAGGCTCCCTGCTGAGCAGAGAGCCCAACGCGGGGCTTGGTCCTGGGACCCTGAGATCATGACCCAAGCTGAAGGCAGAGGCTTTAACCCACTGAGCCACCCAGATGCCCCTATAGTTTTGGGTCTTACATTTAAATCTTTAATGCAGGGGCACCTGGGTGGCTCAGTGGGTTAAAGCCTCTGCCTTCAGCTCAGGTCATGATCTCAGGGTCCTGGGATCGAGGCCCACATCGGGCTCTCTGCTGAGCAGGAAGTCTGCTTCCCTCCGCCCCCCACCCTGCCTGCCTCTCTGCCTACTTGTGATCTCTGTCTGTCAAATAAATAAATAAAATCTTAAAAAAAAAATCTTTGATGCATTTTGAGTTGATTTTTGTGTGTTGTTTAAGATAAAGGTCCAGTTTCATACTTGTACATTTGGAATTCAGTTTTCTTCACATTATTTATTGAAGAGAATGATTGAATTCTTGTGTCCTCTATTATAGACATCAGGTGGTCAACTCTAATAGCAAACGTTTTGGGCATAAAGATATTTTGGTCTTTATGTTATTTTCTTAGGATAGATATACACAATGAGAATTACTGAATATCATACAGAAGTACTTCAGGGCTTTTAATATTTATTGCCACATGCTTACCAAAAAAAGATTGTAGTAGTTTATACCATCAGCAGGTAACTCCTTCTTTTCCATTTTCTTACACCCTCACCAGTATTGAGCAATCTGTTTTTTTTTTTTTTAAAGATTTTATTTATTTATTTGACAGAGAGAAATCACAAGTAGACGGAGAGGCAGGCAGAGAGAGAGAGAGGGAAGCAGGCTCCCTGCTGAGCAGAGAGCCCGATGCAGGGCTCGATCCCAGGACCCTGAGATCATGACCTGAGCCGAAGGCAGCGGCTTAACCCACTGAGCCACCCAGGCGCCCCTTGAGCAGTCTGTTTAAAACAGAAAAAAGAAAGAAGGAAAATTTTAAAAAATTATGATTTTATTGGGTAAAAATGGAATTCTATTCTTGAGTTTGTGTTCCTTTGCCACTGCTAGTAAGGTAGAACATTGTTAGCCATGTGTGTTTATTCTTTTCTGAATCATCAGGCCATTACGTAGACTTCCTATTCTTACCGGGAAAACATATTAACGTAAAGATAGAGCAAGACATCCTGTCCTAAGGTAGGCAGACCTGTGAGGTGTCATTAACAGGGTCCAGAAGTATTTGAAACAAGGACTCTCACTACTTCTTGTCCACGGGCCAAAGGGAACCATGGGAAGGGAGAGTTGATTAGCTCCCTGCCTGTTTCCTTTTTGATAAAATGGGGATAACAATAAAGGCTTCCTAGGTCTCAGGATAAGTAAATGTAATTATATTGCATAACTTATCCATACATAGTAGGTACTGGACATGTGTTGGGTCTTCATCATCTTTTCACTGGTACTTTCAGCTTTATTTCTGTACTTGTTGCCTGGGCTACAGCAGACACTGCCTAGAGAAATGCATTAAGAAGTACTTCTGAAACAACTTAGTATGAAGAGGGACAACTAGAGAGTGTAACAGTGGCCCTGCATTGCCTTTGACCTTGAGTCAAAAAGGGACAGGGTCCCTTTAGGCCTACAGATATGAGGGGAGGCTCTAGCACGCTCTGGCTATGGCTGTTGTCTTCCAGAATTCCCAGTTTGTAACTTTTGGCTGATTAAGAGTTACTCATTACCAACCTTTTTTTTTTTTAACCTTGAATGGCTATCCCTGCTCTTTGCCACCAAAACAATAATGACAAGTAACTAATAATGATTTTTTTAAAGCAATAAACATTTTTTCCCTCCTCATACAATTTTATATGAAGCTTTAGTGAACAAAGCAAGTAAAAGTAGACCCACTATGATTGAAACTGGGATGAGAAAGCAAGTAACCCAGCAACCCCAAGACACCTGTGCACACAGTTGAGAAAAGAATAGAAGCCTATGACCAGTCACTACCTCTGCAGGAAAACTCCAAGCTTGTGTGGTCCCACCCATAGAACTGGAGGCTCCATACCCATTCTGAGGAGCAGCTGGGGACTGAGGGAGTCCCACGGGCTTGAGATGCCTGAGTACTGTGGGTGGTGACATTGAGGGGGGAAAATCACCAGCAGCAATGTGTGGAAAGCTTTCATCTGCATTTTGCCTAAAATACTGGCACTAGTAAGCCAGGGGCTCTTCCTCCCAGCCACACAGTGGGGTACAGTGGGCAGCCCCTGAGTGCTGGGGGAATGGTGCTTGCTGTGCTCCTGAAGCTCTTTTTACCAGCTGGATAGCCTGGACTTGACGCAGGAATGACATGAGAATCCAGCCTAAGAGATAGGTAGTTTTTAAATTCTAAGTCTTGGAGTGTGGAAAGTCATGAGAAAATAGAGAGGAAAGAATAAAAAATGTTATGGGGCGCCTGGGTGGCTCAGTGGGTTAAGCCGCTGCCTTCGGCTCAGGTCATGATCTCAGGGTCCTTCGGCTCAGGTCATGATCTCAGGGTCCTGGGATCGAGTCCCACGTCGGGCTCTCTGCTCAGCAGGGAGCCTGCTTCCCTCTCTCTCTCTGCCTGCCTGCCTCTCCGTCTACTTGTGATTTCTCTCTGTCAAATAAATAAATAAAATCTTTAAAAAAAAAAAAAAAGAATAAAAAATGTTATGACAGAAATGCATTCCCAATAAAAATTTACGCTTTTTTTTTTTTTTTAAAGCTCAGCTAATGTTAATCTAGAAACTCTTATTTCATGGGAATTTTAAGAGGCTCGTGGGGGAAAACATCCTGGTAATTGTATATGCTAATGGAGTATCCGCAGGACCTTGTTAGGGTGATGGAAATTCTATTTCATGCAAACACTAATGCAGTCCTTCCTTTATGTCTTGGTAGAGCTGATTGACAGAGTATAAAATTGCTTTTTAATCCAATTTAGGAAACAAAACGTGTAGTGGGTTTCAGCATTTAAAAATGCTTGAAGCATGGAAGCAGAAACTTAAAATCCTCTGGCAGATTGTCTGTGATATTGTATATCAATGGTACATTTCAGAAATATTATTTCAATATTAATTTCTTTGAATTGAGTCATATTTTGTTCCAAAGCTTTTTTGGATTAGAGTAAGGAGAATGTATTGTGGAAATATGACCCAGAGGAAAGCGAGCAGAAACCAGATTTTAGCCACATTTCTCAGGAACAGATAGTTTCTAAAAGGTCTTTTTCTTTAACAAAAAGCACTATAGCTGCTCCTATCAAGGCCACTGCCATCATGGCCGCCCTACCTTGGTCACCAGATCCTTTGGCCTCTTGTCAAATACCATCCTATTTCATCTCTTCTTAAGCCCTCTGTCCCACTGACCACTTTTTCTACCTCAGAAAAATCTTGGCTCCAAACTGCCTGCTCTCTGGGTCACTCCTGCATTTCTGGGCACTCTCCTTCTACATTGTTTCCTCCCCTGTCCATCCGTCTGGTTTGTCCTCTGGGAGTATCATTCATTACCCACCCTCTTCTTGCTTGAAGCTCTCCTGGGAGATGTCCTGTGCTCCACTGCTCTGGCTTGCATCTCTCCCTGTACATCCAAATCCCTGTGTCCAGCTTCTCTTCCGGGCTCTAGATCTGCATACCCAGTTGCTTTCGGGCCTTCCGTCCAAGCACTTCAGCTGTCCTCTGGTGTCTTATCTTAGCTAACTACCTCACATTATTCTAGTTTCCTAAACTAGAAATTTCACAGTCCCCCCTTAATGCCTTTTCTTGCCATCAGATTCAGCCAGGCACCAAATCCTGGAGAAGTCCTCGGTTTAATCAGCCCTCACCCAGACCATGACAGAAGCTTTCTAAGTATCTCATCCACTTGTACATTTCTTTCAAAACCACCGGTGGTACCAACTCGCTTCTTAGCTGCCTGTTATAGCAGATTTCAAACCATCTTCCTAGGAGCCCTAAGAATTCCTTGGACCTCTCTTGGGTCTGTCCTCTAGGGTCCCCCACCAGCTTTGTTTTACATCAGTTTCATGTATTCTGTTTTAAGTTGCTCTTTTTCTTTTGAAGAAATTTTTTCTGTTTCTCAAAGTTTGAAAACTGTAGAATAACTGAAGAGTGGAGATCAGACTCTGGAGCATAGGATGGAAGACCTTTTACAGTCTCCTTTTCCTGCTTTCCCTTGGAGAGTAGCATAAAACCTGAGTTCCAGTGCAGTTTATGGCACATACCATTTGTGCAACTCTGGTAAGCGACTTAACTTCCCAAAGCCTTCATTTTTTTCCATCTGCAAAATACGAGTCCGATTCCCTGACAAAGTTGTTGGAAGGAGTGGCTGAGCGAGTACTTGACACCCATTAGTGCTCGGTCAGCGCTGGGATTGCCTATCATGTTGGTACCTAAGCACCTCAAGATCATAAGCAGATTATGCCCTTTGATGTTTTGCTGCCACTGCCCAGCCTTGCAGCGGCTTTTTGCCTCCTCTCATCTTTGTGGGTAAACTAACTGAATTAATAAGACTGACTCATACTTTTTCTGTGAAACCTTCTCCAAGGTAGTACCCCTCATTTGCCTCCTTAGTACTAAGTCAAGTTGACCCATGAATAATGCGGGGATTGAAAACCCCATTATAACTTTTCAACGCAGTTGTAAAACCCCATTATAACTTTTGACTCCCTAAAAACATTACTACTAAGAGCCTACTACTGTTAGCCGAAAGCCTTACCGATAACATAAAGTTGAATAATACATATTTTGTATGTTATATGTATTATATACTATATTCTCAAAATGAAGTAAGCTAGAGAAAAGAATGTTTAAAAAAATCGTAAGAGAAGATACATTTATAATACTGTACTGCATTTGTTGAAAAAAAAAAATCTGCCAGGAGCTTGGGTGGTGCAGTTATTTGAGCATCCAATTCTTGGTTTCAGATCAGGTCCTGATCTCAGGGTCATGAGATCGAGCTCCATGTTGGTCTCTGTCCATCTCTGTGCTCAGCGTGGAGTCTGCTTGATATGCATTTTCCCTCTCCGTCTGCCCCTCCTGCTCATGTTTCTCTCCCTCTCTCAAATAAATAAATCTTGAAAAAAATCTGCATATAAGTGGATGCACACCATTCATACCTACATTGTTCAAGGGTAAGCTGTATATACCTTTTACTAAGGCAGTCATCATGTTGAATTTTACACACACACACCCCTAACCAAGATTAGGGATCATCAGGATAGAGTCCTGATTGATTCATGTCCTTGCCCTTGACGAGTCCTTGAGGTAAACTGTGGGTGCTGCCATGGGTGTTTCATTACAGTACACTGTGATTGCTCCCCAATCCTTCCTTGGGATGCACTGTGGACACTCCTGTGTTTTTGAATGAAGCACAGTAACTGATGAATAGATGAGTGAGTGGCAAGCAGCACTTCCCTTGGACGGAGGCCCTCTGAGTTCCTGGGGGTTCCTGGTTCCTGACCACCGGGTGTGGTTTGGCAGTTCAGCTTTGCATTGTGTTTATTTCCAGATTGGTTAGTGACCCCTCAGTAGCTGGTTCTTTTCAGCCTATCTGACTGTATTGTAAAATTGCTGAAGGATTTTACCTAAAAACAGATTCAGTTATTTGTGGGACATACATACCCAGAAAATACAACTTCCACAGTAATATGAACACTTCATTTTTTTGTTAGTAAAAATAGCTACTATTTCGTGGACATGTATGTGCCAGGTACTTTGTGAATGCTTACGTATATTACCCTACATAGTCTTCAATAGTTAAAATTGGCAAGATGTGTATTCTTAATATTCTAACAGATGAGCAGGCTGAGGTTGAAAGAAGTTAACTTGTCCAGGACTCAAGAGTGGAACAGTAGGGCTGGGGTTCAGACAGTGGGTCAAAATGGCAGAGAGTGTGTTAGGACGGGGGAGGCAGGGGCCATGGTACCGTGTTCTTTAGTCCCCATCGCAGCGCTCCTCCAGAGAACTATGCTTACGTGGGGTATTTTTTCCTGTTCCATTGTGTGCCTTACTGAGGACAGGGAGTAGGCAACATTGAGACTCAAAATACATACCTTGTCTTCCAAATAGAACTAATTTTATTCTCTGAAGCCTTTACTTTATTTTTAAAGTATCCATTCTGGGATTTCAGCTTCTTTCATCATACCCAGTTGTATATATACAACCATATAAAAGCCATATAAAAATTGTTGTCTCTGGTTATCTTTTTCTTTCATTTGTATGTTTTTTTTTTTATGTTTTTGTTGGGTCTAGAAAATAGGTTTGTATTACATATACATACACACACACACAAGCACATATGTACATATACACAGGGAAATAAAAATGACTTACAGAAAACTCAGAAAGTACCAAAAAAGCACAAAAGAAATTAATCTCCCATAAAATCAAATATTTAACCTTTAACATTCAATCTCTGACTTTCCAATGTTTTAATGCTTATATATATTTTTTTAATTACCCAAATCATATTCTGTATGGTACACTCATCTTTTTCTTCATTTAGTAATATGACATGAACATTTTCTCATGCTAATATTCTTCCACTACCTGATTTATTGGAAGGAACCTGATAGCCATTGTCTAACGTGCTAAAATTTACCTAAATGTGTTGAATTTACCTAGATTTAGCTAAATGTACTAAAATTAACTTGTATTTGCTCATTTTGTTTGTTCCCATGTTTTTTTTTTTTTTTTTCCCCATGTTTTTTTCTAATGATTTTCATATGACTTCTATTGTTGGTATTTAAAAATCTGAAAATAGGGGTATGAATTAATTCCTGGACATTAATGTCTATGTGAAGGGTACCTTTGGGATCATTTTCACTCAGATTATTAGAGAATTTTAACACTTTAACAGAAGAGCACTGTCACCTGGGGTATTTGCTAATGGGCCAGCTGTCTCCTGACAGGTGACAAGCCTCTGCTTAAATACGTCCATGAGAAGGCACTACTCAGCTCCTCTTTCTATGTTCTGGCTTTGTATGTTCCTATGGACATAAGGAACTAGATTCTGACAAATAGATTTTGAAAGTTGTTTCCGAAACCTTTTGGAGGCCGTACATCAAGATCAATGTGATTTGAGATTCTGGAAGGAGGTTAGAGGCAGGGTAGCAGGCAAGATAGCACGGAATGCTGGCTTAGTTAATAGAAGCCAAATAATTATTACAGACAGGCAGAGAGTGTTCTCTGATTTGCGAGCTACAGTTATTCTAATTGATTTCTGCATACTTGTGGATAGGGATCTGCCCTCTTCCATTTATTTTTCTCTTGACAAGTAAGATGTGAAATGTTGTTCCATGCCTTTCTAATTTAGACATTGCACATGTTGAGAACTGATCTTGCCAGCCATTTTTAAGCCTGGCCAAAAACATAACACATTGTTTTATTAGCCTTCATCATCCGGTTAGAGCCAACATTTTGTTTGGAACTATATCGGAGCATAAATCCCCTTTATAGGCATAACCCATTTCTGCCATCAAGCAGATTCAGTAAGAAGGTAACGAGTGACCTTGGTGGGTTGCTCTGGTTAGCATCATGAGGCTGATTAGAGCAAGGATGCTCATTCTGAGACACGTCTTAGGAAGCAAGATTCACGCTCTTGAGGATCTTATGATTCAGCTTTGGGAAAAGACACACAAATAACTAATATAAGGCAATGTATGAAAGGTACACATACACAAAGATCAGAGGCATCTTAGAGGAAAAGCAGAGCATTACCTCATGTCCAGATTTTAGGGCTGTGGACGATAATGTCCTTGAGGCCACATGCGGCATATTGAGCCTGCAAGCTGAGTAAACCATCCGTCTCACACACATGTGTACTATTTTCCAAGTATATCTAGATGCCCTGGTGGCCAGCAATGCTTTTAAATGAATTATTTTATTGCATTCATTGTAGGTTTTTGCCATATTACGTGTTTTCAATCAATACTACACTTAAAATCCCTATCTTGGGTGTCTATAAAATTTTTTCATGTTAAAAATTATTTTAGTGGGGCGCTTGGGTGGCTCAGTGGGTTAAGCCTCTGCCTTCAGCTCAGGTCATGATCTCAGGGTCTTGGGATCAAGCCCCGAGTCGGGCGCTCTGCTTAGCAGGGAGCCTGCTTCCCCCTCTCTCTCTGTCTGCCTCTCTGCCTACTTGTGATCTGTGTGTGTCAAATAAATAAAATATTTTAAAAAATAAAATAATTATTTTAGTTACTTGAATATTAGAAATTGACATTGTCTACAGCAATGCTTTTGTGATAGAATGTTTTGTGATAACAGAAATGTTTCTGCATTGTCCGGTATAGTAGTCGTTAACTGCATGCCTCACTTGAGGAGTTGACTGAGAAGCTGAATCTTTTATTTTATTTGATTTCTTTTTTGTTTTATTTATTTGTTTGACAGAGAGAGATCACAAGTAGGCAGAGAGGCAGGCAGAGAGAGAAAGAGGGGGAAGCATTTTCCATGCTGAGCAGAGAGCCCGATGCGGGGCTCGATCCCAGGAACCTGAGACCATGACCCAAGCCAAAGGCAGAGGCTTAATCCACTGAGCCACCCAGGTGCCCATTTTATTTGATTTTAATTGATTTAAATTCAAATAGTCACATGCAGTAGAGGCTACCATATTGGATAATGCAGGTCTATTATTTCTATTCTATTACAATTATAAAATAAGTAATTTTCTACCCCCCCCACACACATTTTCTCTGCCCCACCCCCTCTGTTTCAAGTCGATCCACAAATGTGGACCTTCCCACTTCTTCTCGGGGCCCCTATTCCTGAAGGTTCCTTAGCCAAGAGAAGAGTTCTTTTACAGATGCTTAATGAAATGACTTCGAAAGACTTTCCTAGTCATAGAGATAAAAGGAATGGTAGTTTATACTTTTCTTTCAGCTACCATCTTATTCTCAGGGACTTGAAGAAGTCTCTATATCCTGGGATACATACACTAATGGTTTCCATGTTTAGTTGTTTCAGAGTTTATACAGCATGTTCTTTCTTTAAAAATTGACTATTTGATAGGCAGCGTAGCTATAAATCATTGTTAGAAACTCAAAAATAAAGTCTTACTCTAGGGCTCTTATTAGGCTAGAAAATTTCCCTTTACTTTGTTCTCCTGATGATTATTAAGAGTAACCAAATGATCTTTCTTCTCTTACTCTGGAACAATTAATGCAATTTATAGCACTTTACAGGGTATATGTCTTTCCCATGACTCATTGCCTTGGAGTCTTTTAAGATCATCATGGGTGGTGGCAACATGGTATATTAGCTTCAGTTAAGGTAACAAGATCGTAAGAGGATAGTCAAATATCTCTGAACATAAAACTCACCCTTATATTTATATTATAGTTGCTATTCATTATAAATGTGGTGCTGGTTAGATTACTAGGTAACTCAAAGTTATAATTTTTCCCAAAAGATTTTTGTTCTGCACTGTTCTGAAACAAGGAGGAGGAGGAAGGCAGTGACTTGTAGAATTTGAAAAGGCATGTGAACAAAAAGATCTTTTGGAACTCATACTTGAGGAGTTTCCATCAAAGTAATCAACAGCTTTCATGGAACAGCCTGGAAAGAGGCCTTCCCATGGAGATCTTTCTCTCCAAGGAGGGCCCTCTGTTCCCACCCTCCCACCCCCTCCCCGGCAAGGGTGATGACTGTATCACTCTTCTCTGCTGCACTCTGGATGGGCTCTCTTACTTTTTTGAGCCCTGAGGCTCAGAGATTTTTTTCAAATAACAGAGCCAGAGTGAAGAAAGTTTCATTCGCTGAACCAAGAGGCCAGAGTGTGTCCTCCTGGTTCCTGCCAGGTGTGCGTATCCTGAGAACAGATGTGTCAACAGGAGAGGAAGCTTAAAGGCAACTGCACTCATAGTGCCCAAAACACATAAATCCACAGTGCGATAACAGAGCGCTGAGAGGTATACCATGATCTCCATTTGGTAAAGCAGGAGTCGTCCATTCTTCTTCCTCCCTCGTCGATTCTACTGATAGATAAATCTTCAGGCAGTTGTTTCTAACATCACAACTGTTGACCATCTCTTCCCATATCACTTCCTTCTGCCGTATTTGTCCCATTTTCATGAAACACATCCCTCTATCATCTGCTGATCTCCATTTTAAAGGAGATGCATGGGTTTTTGTGATGGTGGTTGGTGGTAATGGTGTATATGGATGTGTGGGTGAGGAGTGACGCCCAGGGAGAAGCCAGAAAGCAAAAAGAAGTTAACATTTGCAAATATAAAATACCACCCTAAAGCTTTGCGCAGTGGCAGTATCATAGCCAATGAGGTTTATCCGAGGTGTGATTATTGCTAATTGAAAATACCACCCTAAATTTGCTTCCCTTTCTATTCTGTAGTAAACACTAAAGAATCCATTCTGGCCCTGTGCTCCCATCTCCTTTGTAGAAGATAGGAATGAAGAGTCATAAGCTGAGGATCCTTCAGTCTTTGGGAAAGGATCTTAAAAAACAGTATAGTTTGGGGTCTGTACTACTGCCCCTCACCCCCCCCATCTTCCTGTCCTCAGGCTGCCACGCCTCCTTCCTCCAGCATCTGAACAGCTAGGGGTGGCTCTTTTCACTGGACTAGGTCCTTCTTGGTACATCTGTATAGAAAAAAATAGTGAGTCTCAAGTCTCTCTAGTATAGTGGGTTTAGTCCTATGACTTCTTAACCTTCACGTGTTCATTTTATGTATTTTCGTTTCTGGCTACAAAATTACACCAACTTACTGTGTCTTCTAATTTTCCGTTTTGCTGTTTGAGTCTATATGTATCGTTGACTAAAGTATCTAACTCTGAAAGCCTCTGATCATCACCTTAGGAAACCTAGTTCAAGCCTAACTATCTGTTAGCAAACTTTGGGTTGCTGGATATTTTAGTAATTGCCTTCAAACATACTAACAAGGTTGCAGGTTTGATGAAATGCTAATGAGTGGTGGCTTTAGGGAAATCAGCCGCTCTATTCTCAATATTGAATTCCAAATTACTGTGTTTTAATGCATCTGTCTCCTGCCTTTTTTATTTCAGTACCTACTAGAAATGAAAAGCTTAATCCTCCCCCCAGAACATATCCTGAAGCGAGGGGACAGTGAAGCAATAGCATATGCGTTCTTTCATCTGGCACACTGGAAGAGGGTGGAAGGGGCTTTGAATCTTTTGCATTGTACGTGGGAAGGCAGTAAGTAATTTTCTTTCTTTGAAACTTTTTTTTAAGAGCATGAAAAGATGCTAAAACTGTTTTTATACTGAGTGTTCATGATGAATAATGATGATTTGCATATCTATAGCTCTACTTCCCTGCAATATTCCATCACTGAGAGATGATGGTTAATTACTGAGATTCTTCAGTTCCCCAGTGGTGGTGATTGTTACTGTGATGATGCCATCTCTGTTCCTCAAAAAAGGAAGTTTAAACAATGGACGGTATGAATCTGGACTGTTCTGGCAGAGGAGAACTGGAAAACCCTCTTTGGACACCGAGCACCCCCTCAGCTTCATGGGAATCTTTGACAGGGGGTTTGGCCAACCACTTTTTGGTGGCCTTTCTGGGAGGATTGGCTGATAAGCCACAGTTATCCTCCACTGGAACTAGGTTGGCCAAACAAATGAGCAGCAGTTTTCCTTGAGAATAAGAGCAGTGACCACAGGACCCTAGTGTTTGGTGGCAGCTGTAGCATTCGTGTATTAATGGATAATGCCTATTCCATAGCTGTAGGGATAATCAGGCTGAGCATGTGCAAGGTACTGTCATTCTGTGTAAGGAGAAAAGACTTCAGTTTCAGGTGAGACATGCTCCCTGTCCTGGAGAAGCATCTCGTCTAGTTGGGAGGAGTAACCAGCATGACGCAGCTGCCCAGTGATTTTTCAGAAGGGAAAGGTCAGTGAGGTGCTGCAGACTCGGGTAACCTTACGGATCATAGGAGATTTGAACCAAGCCTTGAAGAACTAGGACAGTGTCATAAGCAAGGACACTGTGCTAAGTGGAGGGACTGCTTAGAAGAATGTAAATTGAGGGGAAAGGCCCAAGACTACAGATTATTGGACAATATGTGCATTAACACACTGTCATTAGTTAAGCAAAACAAGTACAACATGTAGTGTGGGGTGTTTTTTCCCCTTCTCATAGAGAAACAAAACAACTATTAGTCTTCTGATAATTTTTTCTTAGTTCACCCCTCCTCTGATCAACCTCACAAAGGAATGTCTTTTTAATCCCTGTCACTGTGTTTATCTTTGCTGCTTCCATTTTCATTTTGATAATCTTCTGCTCTTCCCTTTTCCTGCCCTTCCCAAACCCAGCAGGAATCCAAATGGATGCAGGAAGTTGGGGGGGGGCAGCCAAATGGAATGGGGTAAAAGTAAGTTGAGAGAGATGGGACTCAAGTTGATTGAAAGCTTTTTGTTTAGTTTGGAAACTATTTTTTTAGAGAATTTCTAATGAGTTTACTTAAATAATTTACTATTTATAATTTGAGGGGTGTTAACTTAGTTGATGCTTCCACTCCCACGCCATTATGTGTAATAAGCTACTCCCGGTGCCCACATTGTACTCAGGGCATGTGTGGGTGTGTGTAAAGTCCCCCACTGACTTGGTTTATTGTTGCATTTAAGGTGTTCTACCCAAAAAAGACAAAAGGATTTTTATTTAAACACAAGAAAAAGATCAAAGCCCAGCAAGATCGAGCATGAGAGGCCTCACCTAGGTTTAGTTGTAGGAAAAAAAATTACATGGAAAGGGTGGGAGGTTGGGGTACCAGGTGGTGGGTATTATAGAGGGCACGGCTTGCATGGAGCACTGGGTGTGGTGAAAAAATAATGAATACTGTTTTTCTGAAAATAAATAAATTGGAAAAAAAACAGAAACAAAAACAAAAACAAAAGAAAAAAAAATTACATGGATAGATTGGCTCACCAAATAAAGATATATTTATAGATTAGCATTTTAAAAACCTAACAAAAGAAGCTTTTGTCATCAATCAGCTGGATCTGATTGATAAGAAAGTTACAGTTAGGGGTGCCTGGGTAGCTCAGTGGGTTAAGCCGCTGCCTTCGGCTCAGGTCATGATCTCAGGGTCCTGAGATCGAGTCCCGCATCGGGCTGTCTGCTCAGCAGGGAGCCTGCTACCCTTCCTCTCTCTCTGCCTGCTTCTCTGCCTACTTGTGATCTCTCTGTCAAATAAATAAATAAAATCTTTAAAAAAAAAAAAGAAAGTTACAGTTATATGGAAAGGAACAAAACGGGGAAGCAAGAAGTGATAGAGACACGGTGTTAGAAATGGCATAACCATAAAAAAAATTCCATGAGGAATAATAACTAGAAATTTTATTTGGAAATTAGTTACCCATATAATTAGATACCAGTGGAGGGGATGGGGGGATGCCCTGGACCAACTGGGAAGGACCATGGGATTTGGACAAATGTGAAGTGACATCGTGAACTCATTCATCTAGCAGCGTGGTGATGTTGGGGGAATATAATTAATTACCTCAGATTAGATGGGCAGAATACTCTTTAGAATGAAGAGAGGGGGTGAATTTTTAGACATAAACCAGTACAGCAAGGCAGTCAGGGACCTCAAAGAAAAGGAAATTCTGCATTTGATCCTTACAGATAAATAGAAAGCACCCCAAATTTTGAAAAGAAAGCTGTACCTCAGTTCTGGACAGGAACTGTGAGAATGCTCATTAAGCACCAAGCACCTTGGAGAGTGCATGTATAAGGGGGTAATATACGGAGGGTTTGCATGTCTGTCATTCCATGTACTCTTCCTGACAATGTTCTGAGTTAGACAGGAGAGAGGTGGTCGCCTCTGTTGTTTAGGAGAGGAAGGGTCATTGAGACGAGCACCTGGTTGCAAGTTTTGCCACCACTGTTGGTACAGCCAAGATGTAAACTCTAGTTCCCTTTCTCTTGCCTCTTCTTTTCTATAATACCAGCTATTTAGACCTTTCCTGAATAGATTAAGCATAAGAAGATCGGTTATCTCTAAAACATTTGTTTGGAAGCCTTCAATTTATACTACTACTCATAGGCTCGGGTGTACTTATTCCTCTTACAGTGTTTAGAAAGATAATCTTTCTAAAATTATATTTTTGATGGTGAATGTTGACTTAAACATTTTAAATACAGAATGGGCCGTTTTATAAAAAATAAGTAAATTCTACATATAAACAAAGGAAAGACTGGAAATAAATACATCTTTAAGTAGATTTTAAGAGATTTTTTTTCCCTCATGTTTGTATTTTTCAAATTTTCTCAACAAGCATACGTAGTTTTCTACAAGCACAAATATGTATGTGTATATATGCATAAATGTATATATATATATAAATGATGTTTCAGTACAAAGTTTTATAACTTTTTAAAACAAAGCTATAAATCTCTCGTGCAATTTAGAAGAATTACCACTCAAACTTCAAACAGTCACATGCAATCTTTTGACATCTCTTCTAGACCTGTGTCCATTCTAAGTTGAATGGAGGCATCAGAGTTTGGATTTTAAATCAGAAGACTTGGATTACAATTCTGACTTGGCTATTGAAGTGGTACTGACTTAACTTACCTGGCTTTTGAACACTGTGAATCGCTGATGATACTGAATGCCAGTGCCCCACCCCAGATTGTCCGGCTTCAAGGCGGTTTCCTTGAGGTAGCTACAGTGGGTGAAGGGTGCCTTCTCCCTTCAGAGGTGCCCTGACAGCCTGTGCCTGAGCGCAACAGACTGCACTTCCTCCAGTGTACCACGTGATGGCGCCTTTTGACATTGCCAGCCTCCTAGTTTAGGTTTTGTCCTTTATTATCTTTTTTTGTTCTTTCTGAAATTTAAGGCCATTTCCCAACTCCCTTCCAACTTCCTCTTTTCATTAGAAAGGAAATTCAGGGAGGAAGGTAACAGTACCTAATTTCACCGGTTCCTATGTTAAAAATTAATATTCTTTTAGTTAATTGATCTTTTGGAGATCAAAAGTGTTGGTTTAGGAGTGGGGATATAGATATATTTTTCTTTGCTTTTTAATGAGTTTATTATGTTGGAGCGTTAGTCATCTTGTGGAATTAAGTGAGTCTCCCACCAATCAGGCTGAAATAATTCACATATTTGATAAAACCCCATAGTCCAGCTGATGCATGGCAGAGATTGTTTGGGTTTGAAACATATGGTGGCTAAAAAAAAAAAAAAAAATTGAGTCCTCAACCACAAATACATCAGCATTTCAAAGGTTTCTAAAATGTTTGATTCATCACTGTCCCAGCCTCTGAAATTGCACAATATGTTCCTCAAAGTCAAGATAATCAAGAAAGGGGAAAAGTTTTAACTTACAAGATTTAAAAATACATTCCTTAGTTCGTTATACAGCTGCCACCTTATCTGAATTACACTTATTTTAAACACTGTAGGTTCTGGTTATCCTCACACACACACACAAACACACACATTACTGCAAGTATGAGTTGAATATACAAAACCTATATAAATGAGCAATCTCATTTGTACTGAGTCTATTTACAACAGCGTTGCGCCTTGTGGGACTCTATTTTAAGTGGCACATCTTCTGTTTTACCTATATTAAATACTGATGTGGCCTCCTCTCCCTCCTACCTCGATCTTTTCAAGGCTCGTTTTGGCTATATTTATTTTATAAAGCAGGGTAGTCTGCTGACCGCAGCTGTGAACTTCAAGGTTTAATTTTCTAGTTCTATATATCAGAAGACAAGTATGCCATGGGGTAAATCACTTAGCCTTTCTTTGTTTCCATTTTTTTCCACCTGACCAAGTAAGACTCTTTATTTTCTTTTTGGAGATTTTTTTCCCCAAAGAATTCACTAAATAATGTATAAGATTTGAAGGTGGTGTTTTTTGGGGGGGACTAAGACAGAGTATTTCCTTTGAGAGGAGAAAACGGCCCATTGTTGGAGCATAGGATGAAATTCCGATTCTAATTTATTCTCTTTGAACCTGATGGTAAATGTTACTTGCTGTAAGATGTAGTCCTTCGGGCATTTCCACTAACCAGACCTTTCCTCTGAAGGGCTGGCACCTTTTGCACTGCTAAAGAGAGATTCCCCCACCCCTCACCCCATAGTTCCAATGCTAAATTTTATAATTTGGGAGAGGGCAATGGTCTGCTAAATTTCCCGGTCGAAGCTAACTTACACTAAAAGCCAGTCTCCAGGTCTCGTGCAGCGCCTCCCCATCTTCTGCCTGGTGGAGCCAGCTTGTCCCTTCCCTTTGTTCTGCCATGGTGACTCACCATAATTTGGATCCACTTGAGTTTTTAAAAGGGAAACTCTGTCTCTTTCTGATTGTGCATTAATTCACATATTCCTTTATTCAGTGAGCACATATTGAGTCCCTCCTTGGTATCAAGCATTATGTTGGAGATACAGGATGAATAGGACTCTGAAATGCTTTGAGAGAAATGTTAATGTGTGTGTGTGTGTGTGTGTGTGTGTGTACACGCATACATCTGTTCATGTGTGCTCACCTATGTGTATTTTAACACACGCATCTATGTAATATGTAGTGTGCATCCAAGCAATACTGTCATGGAGGTAGGAACAGAGTGTTAGAGGGTCGAGGCTTGTCAACAAGTTAGTGAATCTGCTGTAAAACTCTAGAATTTCTCTTCAGAATTGGAATGGTACATCAATGAGCCAAAGGGAAGTGATCTTTCCCAAGACCACAGAACAAATAGTGAAAGAGTACAGATCAGTACCTTGGGCTTTTGATTTGAGAATTTTATATGATTGTGTGCAAATGCCTCATGAAGATCAAATAGCCTTTATGGCCAGTTACCTACTTTAGAGTCAAGGGTGAAATTGTAAAATTTGTATTTTAATGATAATTTTCTGTTCTGTTGTTTGCACCTCTAGTTATTTATAAATAAGCAGCATTTTTACTTATAAGCAAGAACATGACCTGATCGAGGGAGCCGGAACTACGGGTTTAGTAGAAAAGGAATATAGAGGGAAAACTGACTTTTATTGAGCCATCAGTCCCCATGTTTAGACACCTTTGCCACACGTGGTCTCTTTAAGGTTCTCAGGGTCTATAGTATTCTCATTTTTAAGACAAAGAGACTGGACAAAGACTAATGACCCATCCAGTCATCTAGTTTTCAGCCGGTCAAGTTCAGGTCGTTGTTAGCTATCGCCTCCATGGCTCCTCCGTTAGATACACACAGCACAGGGGTGCTACCTCAGGGAGATCATTCACACAGATTTTCAGGATTCTTGGACCATCTGTTTCCTGCCATAAGCTGTGAGCTCCCATCAATGCAGGGACAACGTGTAGCTCACTCTTCTGTCCCTGGTGCCTGAGGAAGGCACTCGCAGTTTGATGATGTAGCACTGGGATTCAAATGCACTTCTTGCTGTTACTATCTATCTATACACAGTTCCCCGGGATTCTCTTTGAAAAGGCAACATAGACAAAATATCAGATATTATCTTCTATCCTTGCTATTAATGGGTAGGCTGAGAGGTCATTAGAAATCGCTGGGAAAATCGGAAATTGGTTTATTCCTGTGTCCGTCCTTCTGTCCCTGTTTTCGTTCTCTTGACGTTTTCTCCAGTATTAGTTTAGGATCTCTAGGGAGCCCAGCACTGACAGGTGTGGAGCCTAGAAAATGTGTCTGGTCAGGGAGAGAGGATGCCAGTGTAATGCCTCAGGCTTTACTCCGGGGCCCCATGTGGTCATTAACCAACTCCTGGTTTCATTTTACCTCTTCCTCACCAGCGCAACAGAAGTCAAGGTAAGGGAGGTGAGGGCACCCAGAGAAAAAGGCAGAAACACTGCTAGTGTCCCATGCATTCACATGGAGCAGCCCAGCTTTTTTGTTTTGTTTTTCACCAAATACATTGTATATTTTTAATTCCTCTGAAATGTATGTTCTTCCAGACAAAGATTTCTAGGAGATCTGTAGTCATTCATGAAATAGATAAAATTAATAAAATAGATGCCTTTTTTTCCATTCTCATTTGCACTGTCAAATCAGTGTGTTCCTACTTGCACTTGCAAAATTTCTGGACATTCAGCTAAAGCTGTGAAGTTCTTGTGGAGTGGTTGCATGTCTTTTCAGTGACAGGGATCAGGAGGTGGGAGGTGAAGCTGGCAAGTGCCTCTTCCTGCTCTCTCCAGCCCTCCACTGCTTATCTCCCACCCCCTGGTCCCTGCACAGCAGGGTGGGTAAAGGATAGAATTGCAAACAGAAATTGTATTTGCTTTTGTTTATTGAAGCCAAAAAGCTTAATCTTATTTTATGAACTCAATGTAAATGACAACTGACACAAGAAAGAGATTTTAAGAGGATTGTAAGCATCTCTACAGTCATGGAGGTTGCCTTGGGGGGCTGGGGAGAACGGTGCAGGAAGACCTGTGTGTGTGTGTGTGTGTGTGTGTGTTTAAGTTGTATATAATCACTGTCTCCACCCTCTCCAAAAAGACCAGAACTGATTAGAAGAGAAAAACTAACTTGGTGCATGGAGTTCTGTATGCGTGCCAAATACTGCTGCAAAAAAGATTTGGCATCTGAGTGAAAAGACACCAACCAAGCATTTGATTTCTATGGTTGAACACTCTCAAGATCTTGCTCTCCTATATTTCATTTAAAAAATTGCTCCCCGAAGTGCAAACTGACTTCAATTTTGAATAAAATGTAGCATTCAAATTTATAGCCACTTTGAAAACTGAGGGTTTATTTAGATCATGTGAACCTGAACAGATTCTTAATTACAGCAGCCCTGTTGCACATAGAGAATCTGGGTTACCAAAAAAAAAAAAAAAAAAAAAAAAAAGGAACACACACACACACACACACACACAACAAAACTTCCACATAGGTTTTCCCACATTTTTGGGATGCTTTCATAGCAGCCTTCATTTATGGGAAATGGTATTAAAATCCTGACATATTGCAGTTTAAATTTAAACACACTGCTTCCCAGAAGAGATTTTAGTGTATCCTATAAAGGCACTAAAAGGGGTTTTGTGGGGAGGGGGGGTTGTTATGTAATTTCTTCCCCCTTGTCTTGCAAACCTCTCCAGAGATACTGGTTCCTTCAGTGATCTTTGTGCATTAACAACCTGTGCTGAGAACACCCCTTGCTCTTGTTGTAGCAGCGGGCAAAAGTCATCTTTGTTTGCATGAAAGAAAAGTCTGATTGAACTAGGGTGAGCCTTTCATTTTAAGAAGAGTTAAAGTCTGGGGTGTTTTTAATGTTTTAATCTCTGTTTAAGAGGTTTCTGTTACAAGAGGAAAATTGATAACATTTTTACCTCAGCAAACTGCCAGCAAACTGGCTCTGCTCTAATCCCGCGTTTATAGTGATTTATATTCTCCATGGCAATGTGCTGTAACCTCAGAGTGATACCACTGTGGTGTGGATTGACTGCATTCCAAATGCTGGAATCACATACATAATGTTTTTACTTTTAAATAATATTCAGACACCAGAATAAATACCATATGTGCACTGATGCTGGTTACAATGGAACCTTGTCATTTCTTGTGAGGGAGAACATTCTTTGTTTCTGATTCCTGTTTGAAATAAGTATGCAGAAGATAAATGTGTACATTGACGGCATTTTGAGAAGGCACGGGTGATTCCCCAGCTGAGGATGTAGCTCTGATTCCTTGAAATACAGCATTTAAGACTGAAGAGATTGTGTGCCCGCCCCCTCCCTTGACACACACACCAAGGCAAGGATTGTTACCTGACTTTGCCAGTGTAGGGTGCGGTTTTTCTGTTTTCTATCTACAGCATGCTGTAGCTATAGGACATCTGTCGAAGGAAAATTACTCTGAACACTGCGTTCAGAGCAACGGTGAGACTAACATGCTCCTCACATCATAATGGGGAGTAACACCCGTGATAACGCAGAGGGATGGATGGATTGGAAAACCATAATTCAGCGTGACATTGTTTGTCATTGTTTGAAGTCACAAAAGTGGAATTTAGTTGGTCTGACATCATCAATTTGCAGATAATAAACTTCTCTGGATCCATTTCTTCCCCCACGTGATATTAAAGATTGAAAAGTTTCACATAAAGTTTGGAAATACCTCCCGAGTCATGCATTTTTAGATTTTGTTTTGTTTTGTTTTGTTTTTGTCCATCTTGGTTGGAATTCTCATCCACCTAGACTTACTTTTTCTAAATAGACATGGTAGAATGCCTTTCATATTTGTACATCTGTAACAGGCTTCAGCAAGTCAGTCCACATTTGCTTCTTGGGGAAGCATTTCAGTCCAGGTTTGTGTTGTTAACATCAGTTGAGCTATATTGAGTTCGTGCTCGTGACATTGTAATAATACTTCATGGATGAGGAAATCCTGGGCATTGAACCGATGGCTTCCCTATTCCTCTGCACCCCCTCCCCACCCAGTTTTGTGAGGTTTGCCCAGAATATATAGTGTGAGATTAATGCATGAGTCATACATCATAATGTGTCTCTGACAGTTTATCTGGCACATAACTCACAGTTTGGGTAAGTCTCGCATCCTTGCTGGGATTCACTTGTAGAAGTGCTTACCATTATAAAAATGCTCTAAAGCCCCTTTTTGGAATTGAGACATTATGAGACAAATATTGACCTCTAACATATTGTCTTTCATTTTCAGCTTTTCGGATGATCCCTTATCCCTTGGAAAAAGGGCATCTATTTTATCCGTACCCAATCTGTACAGAAACAGCAGACCGAGAGCTGCTTCCGTGTAAGTCCAACTTCTGTATCCCTCTCTTCATGTCTGAACCCGGGGATGGGGAGAGGTGGGAATGATAAATGTTTGTAGCATTCTTTGTCTTTTATGACTCTTCTCCCAAAGCCTGCCCTTGTTTGATAGCATGTGCATATTAAAGTGAGTTACGTGATTGGGTGTGCCATCCTGCTGCTCCAGGTCTCCGCAGAGTCATCAAAGGGAAAGACCCTGGAGCCCTGACATTTATATGCGGAGGCATCCTGCGCTGGTTGGCCCGAGCGCAGTGGCCACTAGTTTGGGGTGGATGTTCATGGACTGCTCCATTGCGCAGGGTTCTGGCTGAATGGCGCAGCCGATCCAATGCGGTCTGCACAGACTGGAGTGTGAAGTGGGGGCGCTGCCTTCAGAGGGGGCTGCAGATGAGTCAGGGATGGGAGGGCAGCAGCAGGACGCTGACTTCATTGCCAGAGGCAGAGCTGTGGGGCAGGGCGGGCGTGATCTCCGTGATGACGCAGTGCTCTGGGCCACAGGGATTCCCTGGGAGCGTCCCATGGTTGCATGTCCTGAGCTGGTGTGGCACGTGCAGAGCATAGGTGTGGCCTCGGCGCTGTATGCAGCAGCAAGAGGGGGGCCCTGCCTTCGAGAACCTTCTGAGCTAGCAGTCTGATGGCCCATGCCACGTGTGGAAAGCATGATTCAGTTTACTGTAATACAACATTGTTTTGATAAGTCCTGCTGAATAGATTTATCAAATCATACTGTGTGCAGGGATCTTGCCCACGCTCCTCATGTGGCCCCTGCTTAGGACATATTTTTCTCCCTCAGATAATAAGCTCCAAATTTTGGCTGCTCTCTCTTCCTTGTCCCCTCTCCTGCCGCCTCCTCCCTTTGAGAGGCCCCCTTAAATCCTCTCTCCTAGTCCCAGGGAATAGGGTAAGTCTGGAGCCCTGGGTGCACAGCGTTACTGAGCCCATCCAAATCTCCTGCATGGTGGGTCTCGGTGCAGCAGGAATTACTGTCTCAGACTGAAGCAGCAGGAGTCTATTTCCTATTTGTTACCTAGGGATCTGGGAGAGCTCAGGGATGTGTTGTTCCTTGCCCGAGTTTTATTGTGAAAAAGGGTCTGGTGCCTCACACTACATTAGATTTGATTTCAGAAATTCCTGGTATGGACCCACACTTTACCTTTGGACTCCCCCTTCAGGGAGATCCTTGTTAAACTTTCTGTTTCTGGTAAGAAAGACCGTTTTCTGAAAAGCACTGTTTTAAGATGTTTTAATTGAGTCCCATTAAGTTTCCATGGGGATAGATTGACTATTAGAACAAGATTACAGCTCTCAAAAGAAACTTTATAGGAATAATCTCTGTAAACCTGAAATTGAAAATTATGACTCTCATTTACTTAATTGAATGCAGTGGTCCAAAATCTGATCTTCCCTCACAATCTTTCAGGGGTTGGGCATTGACAGCCAGGATGGTGTGGATACAAAGAGGGCCCCCTGTTTGGAATGCACTCCACATTTGGTACAGTCAGAGTCCCCTTGTTGGACATTAGGGGCCGAGTGTGCTTCTACCCCTCCTTTGAATCCCAGCAGGTAGCTGCTGGGATTTAAGTGTGCAAGCTTGTCTCTGCTTGGTCCCTCCCGGCTCCCTCCCCGCCCTGTCTCAGGCCCAGTGGATTTTTGTTTAGGGCTGTAAGTAATGGGAGCTGAACGGTCGAGGAAAGCCTTTAGAGCTTGGATTTCCTGAAGAAAATGTAGTACTTGGATCCTTTTGGTTCGAGAGGGAGCACTGCTCCCAGGCAGTTTCACAGCCCGGGTGGCCGCTGGGGCCGGTTTCTCTGCGCGGGCCAGCCCCAGCTCCCCCAGTAAGCATCCCACTGCCCGGGGGGCTCCAGCCGTCCAGTGAGCAGGAAGCAGGGAGTCCTCTCTCTGGGCTTTGGTTCCACCTGCTTTTTGGTTTCCCCAAACCCAACACTGGAAACATTAAAGTTATAAAAGGTGCCCTAAAGGGCACCAGTTATTTACTTTTTGCTGATGGTGGAAGTATATTTATCATCAGGAGTCTCCTACAGTGGTGTCAGGTGGCCCCCACGGCCTTGATCTCCAGCCTTTGCAGATTGACTTGGCCAGCGTGTGAGGTCCTTGCTGAATGTCTGTCAGGGGGGCTCCCTCCGCCAACATACTCAGAGCGGGCCAGGAAAAAATACAAGATAAACGAATGAGGCCTCATGATAATGATTAAAAAAATTACAGGAAGGTCAAAATCTAGAGAATTTTCCCCCAGTATATTTAATTCTGGATTTATCGGGTTTTGTCCAATGAACATGTATTTTATAATGGGAATAAGGTTTTTGTTCTATTTGTGTTTTCTTTTGAGAAAGCAGGATTATGTATTAGGCAGAGATGGTATTCCTTTTCCCCCACAAATGCGTAATGTCCTCAGATGGGCCCTGTCACCGGGACCTCGGGAGAAGCTGAGAGGCATGCCAGAGGCCAGCCCAGAGAGTGGCACTGGTTCTTTCAGGTGCCTCGGCCTTGGCGTTTCTGAGAGGCTTTAGCCACAGCTCTGAAGAGTCCATCCCACAGAGAGAAATGCCCCGAGAAGGCGTTTCACTTGGGTGCTCATACTTCCCCCTGGATCCTTTCCACAGCTTTCCATGAAGTCTCAGTTTACCCGAAGAAGGAGCTTCCCTTCTTCATTCTCTTCACTGCCGGACTGTGTTCCTTCACAGCCATGCTGGCCCTCCTGACACATCAGTTCCCGGAGCTTATGGGGGTCTTCGCAAAAGCTGTGAGTATTTGCCAAGAGGGAGCCTGAGGCCAGGGGCAAGGGAAGCCAAGGGAAAGAGCGTGAGAGGAACGAAGCAGCGTCCTGTAGGAAAGGATATGCCTGTATTGATCATTTGCTCACTGTTTAATTTTCATTTTCGTCGGTGGAATCAGAAAGTTGAAGGCCAATGAAAAAGTGTAGGTTTTTTGTTAATGCATGCCGTGCCTCATTTCATACACACACACATCACACACAAAAATCCCAGAATTCAAAAAAGCATGAAGTCTAAAAGGATTAAATTTAATAATTAAGGGAATCCTAGCACATGAAAAATGTGTGGGAAGTTATTCTGTTTTCTGTAAGTTGAATAACATTATTTCTAATTTTTAGATATTGTGGGTCTTTCCTTTAATAAAGGTGAGATTTACATTTTCAAAGACTTAAATAAAAAGTATTTTAATGGCTTCAAACTTTGGCTTGTTTGGGGAATGAACTAGAGTGTGTGAAGAGTGTGTGAAGGGCTTGTAGTTAAGAAGTATATTAAGAACTTATATGAAGAAGTATACAGACCTGACATTTAGAATATGGGAATCCAGTGAGAGCCTTTAAGGAGGGTAGAGGAGAGGAGCTTTGATAAGAAAAACTGTCTGCATTGACAAGTGACAAGCAGAACCAGTTTCCTTGTTGAAAACCGACCGTTTTACCTACACCTGCAAAGAGGCTAACTACTGATTTTGCCACAGATGAGTTTCAAATAGAAGGAACAAGGGAAAGAGTGTTATTTGTTTCCATGGAACTCCATTCTGATTTCAAGGCGAGTGGAGTCAGAAAGGATGATTTCTAACTTGGCTGGGTTGATTTAATCCCTTTCCAGATGATTGACATTTTCTGCTCGGCAGAGCTCAGGGACTGGAATTGCCAGAGTATTTTCATGCGTGTTGAAGATGAACTGGAAATCCCACCGGCACCTCAATCTCAACATTTCCAAAACTGAACTCATCACCCTCCTTCCCCCACCACCCAAAGCACCCCTCCTGTATTCCTGACCTCTGCCATGGCACTGCCATCCATACGGTTACTCAAGCCAGAAACGGAGCAGCCCTCCCGAGCTCCTCTCCCTCACTCCCCACATCCCACCTGTCTCGGCCTCCACAGTGTGTCGGGTCTAACCTCCTAAGCCACTGGGCATTCAGTAAATGTAATTCACCTCTTCTTCCCCTCTTTCTCTCCCCATGGCCCCTCTCTCTTAGTTTAGGTCTTGTTTTTCATGCTTGTACTCCTCTGCAAGAGTCTTAACTGGTCTCCTGGCTTCCAGGTTCATCCCTTGCCAGGCCTTTGCTCACACTGACATAAGAATGATCCTCCCAAATTGCAAGTCTGAGCATGGCGCTTCCCTGCTTGAATTTCTCCAGAGGTTTCCCACCAATTTCAGGATAAAGCCTCAGCTCTTTAGCATGGTATGCAAGGTCCTTTATGATCTAGCCTTGCTTGCCTCTTCAGCCTCATCTCTCCCAACTCTTGCACAGACTCTTTTAGTCCGTAGTGAATTACTCACCACTCCCAGATGCACAGGGTCTTATACAGCCCAGTGCCTTTGCACATGCTGTTTGCTCTGCATGGAATGCCCTTCCCCATCACCACCCCAGCTTGTCCACTCTACTAACTTCTCTTAATTCTTTTATACTCAGCTTTCTTTCTGAGCTTCTCCTAAGCTGAATTAGAGTTCTCTCCTCTTTTATCCCATAGTATTCCATGAATACCTATATTATCACATTTATTGTACTAAAATTGTTGAAAACTTGTCTGTCCCCCATTTAGAATGTGAGCTCCTTGAGAGCAGGGCTGTGTCTTCCTCATCTCTGTATCCCCAAAGCTTTGCACAGTGCCTTGCACATAGTAGGTTTTCAATAAATGATTCTTAAATAAATAAATGGTAGTGGTTTCTGCAGAAAGAATCAATGTAAAAATCAGATATAGTTTAGCATTTCTCCTCTTCTTTTGTAATTATGATCATGGACTCTTAGAGTTGAAAGGGACCTTAAACAAATTGCCTTCAACAGTAAGGTGATAGAGGTCATCTAGACTCTTCTTGAATACTCTCAGTGATGGGGAACTCACCTACTTAACATCAAAGCCCATTTCATTGTTGGATCACTTAGCAATTTTCTTTACACAATGAAATCTGCCTCCCTCCTATATGCACCTGTTGTTCCTGTTCTGCCCTCCAACACTATACTCAGTAAGTCTCTTCCTTCTTGCAAATTCCCATGACAGCTAGTATATTCACAGCCACCTCCAACCTCTAACTGATTAATGGTAGAACATCTCAAATTTCCTTAAGTCTTCTGTATATACCATGATTTTTAAACCCAGGATCCCCCATGCTGGATGCTCCCTAGTTTAGGGACCTCTGCTATTCATTATTATACCCTCGAGCCAGCCTCTGAGTAAAAATAGTTGCCAAAATTCTGAGTAGACTAGAGTTTAACTTAGTAAAACATAAAACAGGAATATATTTACAACATTAGACAATTCTTCTTCCTTTCAATGTTCCTCTCAAACATTTTTTAAAGCATTTTTTTGTCCAAATATGTCATTTTCCCAGTACTCTGCATTAAACAAGCAAATAGCACTTTGTGGGAGTTTTGGATGAGAACAGACCCTTACTGTACATAAAATTCATTTGGCCCCACCCCCAGAAATTCAGAATCTTGAGTGTTAGCACCCAGAGGTCTGTGTTTCTTTCTTTCTTTCTTTTTAAGATTTTATTTATTTATTTGACAGACAGAGATCACAGGTAGGCAGAGAGGCAGGCAGAGAGAGAGAGAGAGAGAGAGAGAGAGAGAGAACAGGCTCCCCACCGAGCAGAGAGTCCGATGCTGGGCTTGATCCCAGGACCCTGGGATCATGACCTGAGCTGAAGGCAGAAGATTTAATCCAATGAGCCACCCAGGTGCCCCACAAGTCTGTGTTTCTATCAAGGATTCCAGCAAGTTCTGAGGCTGGGGGTTGAGGGCTGGCTTTGCTGCTGAGAACACTGGTCTGGAGCAAGCTGAGCATTTGAACAGCCACTTGCCAGGATGTGGTGCACGGCCGGAGCTGCTGACGTGATCACTTTCCAGCCATCGAGGTTTCCCCGGGCTGCACTGTGCAAGCGTCTAGGGGGCTTCTGAGTGACTTGTGGCTGCCTGCCTTCCCCCTGGAGGGCTGCTGACTTCAGCGGCCTGGGGTGCCACCTGGACTTCTGAGTGTTTAGGCGATTCGGGGCTGCTGGAGCCGAGACCACCACCTGGAACGGAAGGATGAATTGCCCGATTGGGTATTCTCTAGAAAAGGCTCCACTGCCTCCAGAATTTCAGAGAGATGTGTTCATTATGGATCACTTACTGTTTCCAAAGCTTTGGTTCTGAGTCTAGATCAGCTGATTGAACAAGATACCGATCTCTCTTAGAGCCCCTCACAGCTTATGCTCTGCCAGGGTGTGGTTGTTCGGTCAGCCACTCGTCATTGCCAAACAGAGTAGAGATGAATTGGCTTTCAAACCTCTGTCTGGAAGATCACATTCATCTTGCCCTTCCTAAAGGTGTAGCAGTTTTGAAACGTCTCAATAGCCTTCGCAGGGAGGGAAGATGGATGGCCTGGAGGAGACAGGCCCCATCCCTCTCCTGCCCACCCTGTCCCCAGAGTCTTCCCCAAGTTTTCACCCCGTCACTGCGGCAGGCCTTCCAAGAAGCCCCTGCAGGTCATCACCGCCACCCGACAGGCTGCCCGAAGCCATCTGCAGCGTGTGAAAATGCCTTTCTCAGGCCTCTTGGAGATAATGGCCCTGGGATAATGACATGTCTGAGATGCAGAGAGATTGCAAGGCTGCCCCCCAGGCCGCAGGCCGCTGGGGAACTCTCCAGTGTGCTTATATGTTGATCTGCAGCCTTAAGGAAGCCCACAGCCAACCGGGAGCCATTAGGAACTAGTAAAATGAGCAGCTTCAACTGGCTTTCCCCTCACTAATCTAATCTACCTCAATGGCTTAAGACTAACTCTTCCTAGAATGTTTGGTTACCAAGATAAGGTTGCTCATATAAAGAAGTTATCGTTCCAAACCCAGCCCCTCACAGAATGTGGGAAGGTCAGCATTCTGACCCAGTCGGCTTTGAAGGGCTCTGTCTTTCCTCCTCTGATCTCTCTCCTCCACGGAGACTGAGCCCCTGACTTCTGACTCTCGTCTTCACTTATAGGCCTTGACCTCTTTGAAGTCTGATATTGATTACAGTGAAATGTCAATTGTCTGATTGCAATAGGGCACCTGGAACTTATTCAGATAAGCAGAGGCATTTTGAATGTTAATGAAGCATGTTGGGAGCCATGACCTTCTTCTAAATAATGGTGTTTTAGGAAAAGGAGGACCAGGTGATTGAAGTGTCACTCTCTCTATTTTATTAGTCTAGTTGCCTTTTCTCACCCTAAGACACTGATTGAATCACAGTGCATCTTGGACCGTGTGTCTCTGCCCTCTTGACAGAAGTTATGGACATTGAGATAGATGAGCTGTTCCCTGGCTGCCTGGGGTTGCTCATTCAGACTTCACTTTTCAGGCAATAAATTTCCCAAGTCTGTAAATGAAACTGCTGTTTCTCTGTGCATTGGTTGAGTCTCTGGCCAAAAAGTATTGACTGATTTTTAAACACGTAAAGAAGCATAAATGAATATCCTATTCAAGGCGTGTTCCACCAAACTTTTTTTTAATCCCTCCTGGTGAAAGCCACTAACCTTTATCTGGTTACTGAATGAGGGGGCTTATCAGCTTCAGATGTCTCATGGCTTTGTCTGCTTCTTCCCTGTGGGTGAGGGATGAGGAAGAAGGTGCAGAGAAAGGTGCCGAGGAGGAAGGTAGCTGACTAATAAAAGGCACACGTCTCAGGTCGGGTGCTAGAGAGAATTAGGACCTTAGGGAAAGTTTCTGGGGATACTTTTCTCAATGCTCCCAAGGACAGAACATTCTAGATGTGAGGGCAAAGCGTACATCGTCGCATGTACGGGAGGTGTCAGGGACTTCCTTCTCTTGTGGAACCTTTTTTGAGGAGGGCATGAAGTCCATGGAGTCAAGGCCTGCTGTGACTTGTGGGACAGTATGGGATGGGGGACAACTGCAGACATCAAACAGGGCTGGAGACTCCCCTCTTGATTTTCAGAGACCTTGCTTTTGTTATTTTTATGCAAGTCAGATCAGTGCCCCAAACAAGCAAACGGGCCTTATTTTGAGCCAACTTTGTAAGGACCTCTCCATTCATTCTGCTTCTCAAACTGAGGCTCCCTGATGTCCCCACGTGCAGTGAGTGAAATTGCCCAGAATACAGACTTGAAGCGATGCCTTTCCTCTAAGTGCAGTGGATCAGGCTAGTACTTCAGGAGTTCCTTACCCGCTCTTTCACAACTTTAGTGGTGCCAAAGCTGTTTCAGGTCACGTCTTTAGGATATAATAACTTCACCAGCAATACCACCTTGTTTAATGAGCCCCATCTGTCAACCCCTGTCTGAATCTCTGATTTATCCAGAATATCATAGCACCGAGTTCCTCTTTATTGAACGAGTATTATAGGCAAATGCTGTGTTTTATGGAGCCTTAGTGGTCTCTGAATTACAAACAAACAAAATCTCATAACTAGGATTTTATTATTTTTATTATTTTACTTTTTACAGTCTTTATTTATTTATTTGACAGAGAGTGAGAGAGGGAACATAAGCAGGGAGAATGGGAGAGGGAGAAGCAGGCTTCCCACTGAGCAGGGAGTCTGATGCAGGGCTGGATCCCAGGACCCGGGATCATGACCTGAGCCGAAGGCAGACATTTAACAACTGAGCCACCCAGGTGCCCCTCATAACTAGGATTTTATTAAACAAGTAAACAATCTTCTCATAACTAGGATTTTATAAAATCTCTCATAAGCAACTTGGGCAGTAGTTATTCATTCCTGGGTGATAAGGTGAGCATCCCATGTGGTTCTGTGCACATAACAAAGGACAGTTTCAGAAAGTTTCCAGAAATTGCCACATATCTAACACCCACTTGATGAAAGAGCCATCCATTTGCTCAAGTACTAACATGGCTACCTATTTCCTAATTCCAAACCCAACTTGGCCTTCGGGGTCCTCCCCAGAGTGCCTCTGGTCACTTTTGAACTATTAACTATTCTAGCTAAGCTGAATTATTTACTGCCTTCAGATCATACCAGTACTTTCCCATTTCAGTTCCAGCTGTGAGCCTGGAGGGCTCACCTGCTCATATTTCTTTCCTTACCATCCTTACCCCATCTATATGTTTGGATACCCTAACCACCCACTGTGGTCTATTTCACTTGCCTCATCTTAAGTTTTTCTTGATCCTTTCAACAGAATGGATTTTCTTCATTTTCTGAACCCTCCTGGTGTTTTCCTTGGCCTTCTATTTTCCATTCTATGATGGTCTATCTGGTATCATTATTTTGCTGTGTGGAAGGTCTTAGTGGTCATCTATCCCTTCCCCTTGGGCTTTGAGCTTCCTGACAGTGGGAGTTTTGTTCTAGACTCCTTTAGATCTCATCCAACACTGAGGCGCCTTACAGAGTAAATATATTTAATTGATGTAAAAGATACAACATGCTTTGTAAAGATTCCAAATCTTATACTATCTTGAGTTTCCTTGACACTAATGTCACACTTAATGGTCCAGCTATAATGTGTCACAGAACTTACAATTAGTATTCTACTGTGTTTTTTTTTTTTAAGATTTTTATTTATTTGACAGATAGAGCAAGCACTTGCATGCACGAGCAGGTGGAGGGGCAAAGGGAGACAGGAGCCTGATAATGTGGGGCTCAATCCCCTGACCCTGGGATCATGACCTGAGCTGGAGGCAGATGCTCAACCGATTGAGCCACTCAGGTGCCCCAGTATTCTACTGGTCCTTAAAAACAACAAGGAAGGAAAGATTCTGAGAAACCTGCCTACCATACCCCTTGAATATCTGAAATCCATAGAGCATATGGAGGAACCTGTTTTAACTTTATTAAATGCCCTACTACTTTGACCTCAGAACCATGTTTCTCCCTCTGCATATATATTTACATACTACACTCTACTTCTCTGGGAAATCCTTGGTGGTGTAGACAGTGTTTTGCTGAGGACAAGGGACTAGGACAAGAGACTCCACAATGTAAGAACCGGGTATTGAACCCTAGCAAGATAATATTTTGGTTCTGAACAGAGAGAGAGGAAACTACCCAAACACCTGTCTCTCCTGCGGAGCTCTGTAAGGGGACCTCTCCTGCCAGATGCTGGGTGGTTTGTGGAATGAAGCTAATTCTTCACAAGGACATAATCAGAACAAATTTGAGATTATGTTAAATGAGTCTCAGGCGAGGTACTTGGCTTTCTTAAAAGGCACAGTTAATGAGCATTTTTCTCTACTTGAAAAGCAGAAAGGAGTTTAGAAACCAAATGAAAGAGATTCCAAAGATGATCTCAGAGCAGCCCTTCTTCAACAAAGACATGTCATTCATGGACTGGCAAGTTTGCTGTCCTCCCCCAGGCTCCCATGATGCACTCCACTAAACAGGTAGTTCAGAAGTGAGCATGGATGACAGAGGTGTTTGGGAAACAATAGGATCCCAAAGCAATTCACAACCATATAATGAACTTGACTTTTTAAAATTGACATTTCCCCTTTAAGTGGGTTTTATACCCAGCTAGGCAGGCAGGTGGTCTGAAGTGTCACAGTCTACGTGTCTACTTCTGTCTACTTGTCACCCAACTGTCAGTCCCTCTTGATGGCACTAGTCATCTGCATGCACAGCCAGCAGATCCTGAAGACAGATCTGAAGGCCTGGGAATGGTGGACCAGCCATCAGGAGTGAAGGGGGCAGTCCGCAGACACTCCCCCTTATCTCTCACAGCAGGGGTGGGTGATGGGGCTGGAATGTAGGTGCGATCATCAACCTGTGTTTCCTATAACATAAATATAAAATTATAGCCTTTGAGACTTTCATAATGCCAAGACTTGTAGGTTGGAGAGGTTCATTTTACAGTCCTGAATGAGATCTCTCCTGACTTGGTGCCTTTCTGGTTTCTTTACAGTTCCTCAGCACTTTGTTTGCCCCCTTAAACTTTGTCATGGAGAAAGTGGAAAGCATCCTCCCATCCAGCCTGTGGCACCAGCTGACACGGATCTAGGGAAGCCCACCCGTCCTTCCACTCACCTCATCCAGTGGGCTGCCACCATCTCTTCGTGCCAACTCCTCGTGGACCGCAAGAAAGCATGACTTTGAAAAAGGGAAGCCATTCCGAGATTTTAAATTGTTCATGGACTGTCTGTTCCATATTAAAAGCTGTTTTTGTTGTACAAAATTCATTGATGTTAAGTTCTATTATATTTTGCCTTCAGAAAAGAAAAAAAATCAAAAATAAACTTTTGTGTATTGCAGCAACCAGTGTGTCTTCTTATGTCTTCCAACCTTAAAAGTGTTGGTGTCCCAAATAAACCTATGGGTTTACATTTAACTTACTAAGGACCCAGGCCGGGTTTCTTTGCCCCACAATGGTTTTCTTTGCTAATGGAAAATCATCTCAGCAGGGCCTTAAAACCTGTACAGTTGGTGGTTTGGAACATGGAATGTCTTTGGCTCAAAAGTGCCATCTTTTTCAGCCCCCTAGGCCAAAGGCACAGAAGCAGCTTCCACAAAGAATGACAGAAAGTATGAATGAAAAAAAAAAAATGTATGTGCTGTGAGAAGTTGTTCCAGTTCAGAGACTCTACTCATTGAATAGTTTGGTTTTGCTTTATGAAAACTTGTTGTGAGAAGAAAACTTTTGATGAGAACCTACAGACACAACAGTCTTTTGTAGAACCTGACCACTTCTCAACATTGCCATTTTTAAAATGTTCTCTAATAGGGATACTTTTTAGAAAGTCATTATTATATCCTGATGCTTAAATGTAAGTGTTCTTTAAGTATTTTCATGATCTGAACCAGAATGGTCATTTGTCCTTACCACCTTTGAAAGTCTACGATTCACACCTGCCGACCATCTGGCTTTACTTAAGCAAAAGAAGAAAAATAAATAACGTTGAATCCTCTATCTGAAGTGAAAAGTAGCTCTATTTAAAATCTCAATTCAGTGCTTCAAAAGGGGACTCCTTTACAGTTTGTTTTCCATTTTATTTAGAATCCTGAAACTTTTCCCATGAGCGTTAAGATAGGCAGCGTGTGGGGAAGCACCAGCACCACATCTCCTTCCCAGCGGGACTTCCTGCCGGCGCCCGTCCTTCATCCAAGAGCAAAGTAAGTGGGCAGGGAATGTTTAGGTGCACAAGGTCTTCTTATTCTTTTGGCAAGCTTTTCTTTTCTTTTCTTTAAAGATTGTATTTATTTATTCATAGAGAGAGAGGCAAAGGCAGAGGGAGAAGTAGGGAGCCCAATGCAGGACTTGATCCCAGAACCCTGAGATCATGACAGGATCCAAAGGCAGATGCTTAACCCACTGAGCCACCCAGATGCTCGGCAAGTGTTTCTTTCCACTGTATTTGTGCAAAGCCCTGATGGGGAGATGCAGCTGGCTCCTGCTCTGAGGAAATTATCTTGGAAGAGGTTCCACACCAGTAGTGCTGTCTTGGGAGCAGGGACTGTGTCTGTTTTGTTTGCCTCTTTGCTTCTTCCCCCAACAGAAATCTTAACCTGAAGTGGATGTTCAAATGATCTGTTGAACAAATGATGTGATTCATGATGGGCACAAATAAAACTTGGTTCAGGGTTAAGGGAAAGGGGTTGCTTCCAGCAGAGAAGGACCAAGGAAGGCTTAGAATTGTAAATTTGTGCTGCAAGAAAATATAGTAATTATCTAATTATTTGATTTAATAGGTGGGAAAACCAAAGTCCAAAGAGAATTTGATCTGAGTTGGGACTCTAGACCTCACTAAGCTTTAAGTGAAAGTTTCCAGAGCCTGTAGGCTATTCCAAATGGAAATGGCCTCATGTGAATTTGAAGCAGTTTCTTGGAAAGGGGAAGCAAAAGTTAGACTTGGGGTGGGGAATGGGAGTGAGTGGGAAAGGTAAAGGAGAAAAGATGGGGACAGAATGAAGACACAGGGATAATAGAGACTGCTGAAGGAAATGAGTCCATCCATGGTCCATGAGAGGAACTAATCATGTGAGGAGGAAGGAGGCTTCTCTAACCTTCTGCCAGCTTAAGAGTCACTCTTCAGACAGGCGGTGACCCCAGTTGCTCCCTTTTCTCCACGTATCTGTTCAACTAGTCTGCTCAACTCTTGAGGGCAACCATGACTCATTCTTGCCATTCTGGTCTCTGGGGCCTGAATACTAGGGAGGTTTCTGTCTTTTTCGCTCCTGCCTGGTTTTGCTGCCTCCGAGGACAAGCATTCAAACCTTATTAAGGGTTTCATGCAAACTTATGGAGAGGCAGATCCAGAGCAGCCAATATGGCAGAATAGTTTTTAAGATGATCATTTTTACATGATTCTTATACTTTTTGCTCAAGGTCCATGGTTCCTGTCTTCTTGTTGAGATGTCAGCTGGAATCCAAGTTGCATTCCTGTCTTCTTTAATTTCTATGTGAGGGGACAACAACATCCATTCTGATGGGCTTTCCTCTATGAGGATCCTTCCTCCCAGCAGAACAATAAGTGTCCCTTAGCCTCAACTTATATGTGCTTATTAGGATACAATTTCAAACCCTCTAAATTAAATACTAGCAAATTGAACCTAGGAATGTATATAGGAAATAATACAATACAAAACCATATGGGACTAAATGGGAATGATCTGTAGGGTTTTTTTTTTTTAAACTTCTTTTATCAGTACTTAATATCAAAGTTATTTTGCCTTTATAAAAAGAACTGGGAGCTTTCCATATTTTTATATGGCCCAGAATAATTAAACATTGACATTACTTGCTTTTCAAGAATTAGAGAAAACTCAGACATGAAACATGTGGTTTTAGTGCTTTGTTAATGGTAGATCACAGTTTATATTATCTGCAGTGGTGATGGGTTCTGTGCAAATATTCCACTTCTTATGTTTTGTTGATATTTTTCTCAGAAATTATCATTTTCTCTAGGCTTTCAAATGTGTTACCGCAGAGTAACACACACCACACATATATTTATAATTATCTTATTTAATTATATAGTATATATTTAATATCCTCTGTATCTGTGATTATTTCTTTCTTCATTTCTAATGTTGTGTATGTTCTCCTTTTTCCCCCTTTAATGAACCTCACAAAGTTTATCTAATTTATACTTTCAAAGAAACAAGTTTTATAGTTGCTGATATATTCAACCATACTTTTTGCCTTGTATTTTAACATTTTAAGCTTTTATCTTTATTTGCTCTTCTTGATTTCCCTTGTTACAAGAATTATAGCTTTTCTAATTTCCTCTGGTAAATACTTGATTTCTTTTTATTTTATTTTAAGAAAGAAGTATTTAAGTCTATAAGCTTTCCTCTAAGTGTAGCTTTCTTGTCCCTTAGAGTTTGCTGTGACGTATTTTTTGTTCTTTTCTAGAAATTTCTGTTTTGGTTCTGGAATGATCACATTTGGGCATTCCCTAAAAATTGGTTCTCCATTATGGTCTTCAACAAATTTATTTTTAAAGTTACTTTGCAATATCTAATGAGAACAGCAAAGATACTCAACCACATGCCCCCACTACAGTAAACGCTAATACCTTACACCCATGGACTACTAAGTAAACTTTTGATCTTCCCTTCCATTATTTTTTTTAGTTACATCTTTCTTCAATATGAAACTTCAGGGGCTACGTTAATATGTTTAAGACATGTTTATGTACCTTCCACTGTTTCTCATGGTTCCTCTCCTTGCCCGATGACCATGCACTTCATCAAGCTAAAACAAATCTGTGTGCTGAGTCACCAGACTACTTGAAATTTAAAAGGGGAGGGGACCTGAAGGAACTAGTCACGCTGTTCTGGCTTTTGAGAGTCAATGATGGTGAGGTTGAACAGGAATTGGCTGCAATGAAAACGTCCAGCGGAGGTGTTGGCCCCCATTGGGAATGCTCTGGAGAGCTCCAGGAGCTTCCAGGACAGACGACCTTCAGGCAGTGTCTGTGTCAGCTCCAGAGTACTGTCTGTAATTCTCTGGCAGGTGCAAAGAGGGCAGAAAGGAAGCAGCTTGTCTCCTTCTCCAGCTTGTCTCCTGTTGTGCTGCAGCCTTGAAGCTCGTGTGTGACCAATCTTAGGAAAAATACCTTTGGAATTGAAAAACCTCAAGTGACTCCCATCAAAAGGCAAGCAAACTTCAAGTTGGTGTGTGTTCTTCTAGGGCAGGGAGCAGAGGTTACAGTTTGAGAGGGCATGGAATGAGTATAATTAATGGGGAAAAAAACCTTTTTAACCACCTACTTCCTGCTCTGAGCCCCCTAGATCATGAAAACTTCATTTCAAAGTCCTGTGTCTTGGGGCCTCTGACAGTATAATTTTCCAAGCCCGCAGGGTCCCTGAAGCGGGTGGCATACAGGAGCCACAGGACCTTAGGGCCCAGCTGCGCCAGGCCTCTGCGTGCATCTCCCTGCCACCCCTTCAGCTCGTGGGCCCACAAACCACCCCCTTATGCCTCCCAGCTCCTCCCCCCCCCCCCCCCACAGAACACCCAGGACAGTATCTGCAGGAAGGAGCAGGCCCCTCCAAACACTGGCTCTTTCAGGCTGCTGCTTCAATGGTTTTCTGAGGCAAAAAACTTCAAAATCTGGACTCCTCCTTGAAATAACAAAAAGAATGCAGGAAGAAAATAGGACTTAACATCTCAAAGATATTCTGCCCCTCAAATCAAAGATGACCTGCTTCACCTCCAGTATAAATTACATCCACTTGTTCCCTCATTCCTTTAGGCAACTGACATTTACTGAGGACCTGCTGTGTGCCGGGGGTATCATCACATTCTCCCAATCGCACCTTGAAGTGCAGCTTTTCCCCTACTGATTTATCTGCAGACTTACTCATCTGTGCTGCCCAGCGGACCACAGGGATGTGAGTTCCACATTATGGCATTCACCTTCACATTCTCATTATCTAGAGCTAGATGTTCTATAGTCTCTGCTCTAGAATGTGGAACATGACAAAGGACGGCAGGAAGGTGGGAAGGACGGAAGAAGGTGATGCTAAACTAGAAGTGAGCATCATTTTCTTGAAGTCCAGGGGGGAAAAATTATTAAAATGAAATAAAATACATCTATTCCCTTCTTGGAACACCAGCTTAATGAGGAACTTTTGTGAAAACTTTGCCAAATTATCCCTTCATTTGGGACCCATTATTTCTTCTTACGCATGTTCCCCAAATGACCATTAGTTAGATTTATAGTGCACCAGATACCATGTCATGAGCTTCATCTGCATGACCTCTTTCAGTTGTCCAAGCCACTCTGTGAAGGAGGAGCTAGCATTGCCCCTATGACGGCAGCTACCAAGTCCAGGCCTTGGGCTTGCACTCCTCACCACAGGGCAGTGGCCGCGGTGCAGCCAAGCCACGGGCTGCTGGCTCGCATCGCCGCTGCCTCCCTGCCACCCAGGCTCCTGAGCTGGACACGGATGCCGCTCCTCAGCTGCCCTTCCGGCCTCTGGAAAGTGCCCTCGGGGCCCCTGCCTCTCAAACATGCCCGGAAGAGCCCAAGCAGGTCTCAGAAGACAAGGTGGACTCCACATTTTTCTCACACTGCAGCCGTATGTGTTATGGCAGTAGACAGGGAACTAATATTCCCAGATGAGATGATAGAGGCATAAACACAAGGATGCCGTGTGTATACTTGAAACAGAAAGAGGAGCCCTGTGATAAATATAGGCCAGTGTGTCCCACAATGGGTTCTGAGAAATCTTAGTCCTGTCAAACACTGTTTCGGAATACCTTGCAGCTTCGAAATTCCCAGTGTCCGAAGTCCTGAGACCTCCCATCATAATGAAGCTGACTTAACCCAGTGCTTCTCCTCCCCTTTTATAAAGACTACTTATGAATGTCCTGCAACGCCTACTTCGGAAAACACTGGACAAGACAGTGTATCAAATCAAAAGGAGGATCCCATGAACAAGGCACGTGGTCCTTCCAAGTGTTTCATCCTTCCTCACCAGGCAGGGGCCTGCCAGACAGGAGATAAAGAGGAACCCAGGGGGTTGCCACAGTGAAGTGTCGCCAGGCTCCCTAACGGGGCGGCATGCGCTCTGCAACCCCTCTTCAGTCCCCTTTGGTGCTGGCCACGGCTCTTGGCCATGCCCTGCCACCCCCCTAAAAGGGTCCTGGGGTCCTGTAACTGTCCATGGATGCCAACACAGCTGAACAAAGTAGAGAAGTGAAAGTCTGGGGCAGTGGTCATAATTCAAGTGTTGTATTTTCTCTCCAGCCATCCAAGAAAAACCCAGGGACAGTACCTGAGAGAGCCTGGGTTTCTAGCTGGGTTTTTAGCCACGGTGACCAGTCAGCAACTAGCATTCTCCAGGGGGCCCATAGGGCACTTTCATCAACCCTAAGGCCTGTGGGCCTTATAGCTAACAAATTCTATTTTACTTGTTTGTTTGTTTGTTTAAGATGGTTAGTGACAACTAAGCTGTTCCCTCTGCAATTAGAATCTGATGTCAGAGTGAGAAAAATCCCCTGTTTGCTGGGAACTCCCACGTCACTCATTCTGTATTAATGATATTTATTCTCCCTTGTTGTTTTATTCTTAAAAAATGGTTCCCCTGCTTGCAATGTTATGCTAAGCATATTACATGTTACTCCAAAGTCAGTTCATATATTATAGCTCGCTACACTCCTGGGTATACATTTCTGAATAGCTCTCACTCCACAGTTCCAGCTCCACATTAAATATGGGCTGCCAGGACTAGAGCCTGAGAGAGTTGTCTGTTCGTCTTTGGCTCCTTCTTTCTCCTGGAAGTTTTCTCCCCTGTCCATATCACACTCCTCAAGGAAGATACGCCCTCCAATAAGGAAAGTTTACCTGGAGAAGGTGGAAACGGTTTTCTCTCTAGAGTTTTCTGGAAAGGGAGTTAGAAACTGGCAGCTCTTTGGGATCGAGTGTTTGGTTCCTCCCGGGGAGGTCAGAGACAGTTCGGAACATGAGTGGCCACACTGATTCCAGGAGGTGATGAGGTCGCTGGAATCTGTCAAGACCACTGACAGGAAGCGACAACATCTGCCTTTCTGCCACACAAATATCAGAACAAGTTTTGTCCTCTCCAGCCTTCAGGGTTTTGTCTTCTAGGGCCAGCCTGCTCTCGAGCTTCTGTTGTAGCCTCATTAATAGGCAATTTTAGAGATTTCCTGGGATATAATCTTTTTAGTGCCTTCAATAAAATGCACAAGGACAGCGTATTTCTGTTTCTGTTTGCTGCGGGACCCGAGAACCGAGCTCCAATGAGCCACCATCTTTGCTTCATTCATTTGTTTGATACCTATCATGCACTGAGTTCCATCAACAAGCAAAAATTCAAAATGCTCATGCTCATGGCTTGTGGCAAGGGCCACAGTCCTCTGGGGAAGATGTCCTCATGTGCCATCCCCGGGATGGGGTCCTCACCTGCACCTGACGCCATGTAACATCTGTCACTCTCTCCTCCGGTGTGGCCAGCAGAACTGGAAAACTAGGGTATCATTCCAGGCTTACGAAATTGTCCTCACGGGGCCACAAAGGCTCTCAAAAGGTGAACAAGTCAAGAGCCACTTTTCCCCTCCACAGCATTGCCAGCCCTGATTTCCCCACATGCCTTCTTTCAACTCTCTTAGTCACTGCCCAGCACGGTGTGACGAGCACCAGGCACCTCTCTTCTTCGAGATAAGGGCGAATCTTCAGAGGAAGAGTGACTGCCATGGGGCCGGGGCACGAGAGCCTCTGGAGCCCACTGCCGTCTCCCTCAGCAGCAAAGATGAGGACCTGAGAGCCTGGAGACATGAGGATCAGATTGTGTCCAAAATACATCTCAATCTCTTGGCGCTGCCTCTAGCCATAAAAGGAGCTGGTCAAGAGCTATTTATCAGAAGGGTTCTTAGGGGCAAAGAGAACCTGCAGGGCACTTCAGTCAGCCAAGCAGTCACTGGGGCTCAGCTCTGATGAGCCTACAGCTATCACCAAGAAGGGTATTGGCTCTTCCAATGGCGCCGTGATTGCAGTTTCTTTTGCAAGGGCTGCAAAGAGCCCCTTCCTCTGTACTCAACTCCTTGTGTATCTTCACCCATATAGGCACAGGGTTTTGGATGCTGGAAAATGTTAGTCTCTAAAAATAGCCAAACTATAGGCAAGGAGGTAATTTATTTTAAATATTTTATTTATTTATTTGAGAGAGAGTCAAGGAGCAAGAGAGAGAGAGAGAGAGAGCACAAGCAGGAGGAGGGGGAAGAGGAGGGGGAAGGGAAGGGGAGGGAATAGGGGAGAAGCAGCAGGCAGAAGAAGAAGCAGACTCCCAACCCAAGCCGGGAGCTGGATGTGGGACTCGATCCCAGGACTCCGGGATCATGCTGAGCTGAAGATAGGCAGTTAACCAACCACCCAGGCTCCTGGCAAGTTGGTATTTTAATCACCTACTTTAGTGTCAAATGAGATTGCCCAACAATTGCTGGCCACCACAGCCAAAAACATGTCTTAAAAGGATCATTCAGGTAATCCACCTGCTTTACCTACATGATCCACATAAAAACAGTGAATGTGAGTCATGACAGCTGCACCAGGTCCTAATTTCTCTGTCTTGCCCCACTTCACTTGTATCTACTGACAGCCTGAAACTCAAGGGGTCTGACAGCATCCACAGCAAGACTCACAAGTTACATTTAAATTTCAGCAAGAAATGTTTTATGCACATAGATCTTCAGGACTCAAATCTATATTTGTCTTTAAAAGTACCTCTAGATTCTTTTAGTTTGGAAAGGTCTCACCAGATATTAAAAATCACATTGGATTTTCAAAAATTAGGAGCTCTACATATCCCACACCAATTTCCTGCCACAAAAAGAACTGGACCAAGCTTTGAGATACTTGTTTCAATTTTATGTCTCTCTTGTGACATATCTGAATCCTGATTTGATTTTCCCTGTCAGGTATAGGAAGCTTTTTGAAAAACTCTCCATCTGTTGACAGCATTATGATAGCACTCAGAACTTCATATTGTAATTTCTTTATCCTATCAAATTATTGACTTATTTAACTTTGTAAGCCCAATATTTAGCATATTGTTTGCATTGGTTGTGGTCAGTAAATGCTGAGAAGGCTGGAGGAAGGAACAGGAGAGAGAGAGGCATCTAGAGTCTTTGAAGTGTTTTCTGCCCAAGCTGTACCATGTGAAAACTTAAGTTCTCAGAGTTCATGGCTTGGACACTGGCACTCTTTGTACAATGTAGTTTGGTAGTCTGAATTGAAATTTTTCTTTGGGTGTGTTCTGTTCCGAGCAAATTCACACTAGTCTCCTGAAAATTTTCTCCATATGTAAGAGGTCAAATTCAAGACCAGCTTACAGAAGGGGGTGAGGATGGGACTCCTGAGAAACCCCAGATCCTCTGTTTGTTCTCCACACCTTAATCACAGCCCACATCCCACTGTAAACCACAGACTTCTGGAACCAGAGAACATGTAAATAGTCTGGAAGGCTAACAATGAACTATCAAAAAAGAAATTAAGAAAATAGTCCCATTTACCAAAAGTGATAAAATATCTAAGAATAAATTTAACTAAGGAGATTAAAGACTTGTGATTTCAAAATACAAAACATTGATGAAAAAAATTAAAGACACAAATAAATGGAAAGACATCCCATGTTCATAAATTGGAAGATTTAATATTGTTAAAATGCCCGTACTACCCAAAACAACTGACAGATTTAGTGCAATCCCTATCAAAATACCAATGGCATTTTCTACGGAAATAGAAAAAAAATCCTAAAATGCATATGGAACAACAAAGAAACCAAATACCAAATAAATTTTGAGAAAGAAGAATAAAGCTAGAAGCATCACACTTACTGGTATCAAAACATATTACAAAGCCACAGTAAAGCGGGGTGGCTCAGTTGGTGGTTAAGCTTCTGTCTTTGGCTCAGGTCATGATCTTAGAGTCCTGGGCCTGAGTCCCACATTGGACTCCCTGCTCGGCAGGGAGTCTGCGTCTCCCTCTCCCTCTGCCCCTTCCCCGTACTTGTGCATGCTCTCTCTCAAATAAATAAATAGAATCTTAAAAAAAAAATAGTATGGCATCAGCATAAAGACATATAGACCAGTTAAACTGGATAAAGAGCCCAGAAATCAACCCATGCATACACAGTCAACTGAAATTCTACAGGGTGCCAAGAATACACAATGGAAAAAGGACAGTCTCTTCAAAGAATGTTGTTGAGAAAACTGGATATTCACATACAAAAGAATAAAATTGGACCCTTGTCTTAGACCATACACAATAATCAACTCTAGATGTATCAAAGATTTAAATGTAGGGCTTAAAACTGAAAAACTCCTAGAGGAAACATGGAGGGAGTCTTCATGACCTCAGTCTTAGCAATGACTTCTTGGATATGACAAAACCATAAGCAACTGATGCAAAAATAGAAAGTGGGATGATATCAAACTGAAAAGTTTCCTGTTTGCAAGGAAACCATCAACAAAGTGAACAGAAAACCTACAGAATGAGAGAAAATACTTGCAAACCATAAAATAGATAGGGGCTAATATCCAAAATATGTAAAGAACCTTTACAAGTCAATAGGAAAAGAACAAAAAATTTGATTTAAAAATGGGCAGAGGATTTGCCCATTTCTCTAAAGAAGACATACAGATGGAAAACAAGTATATGAGAAGGTGTTCAATATCACTAATCATCAGGGAAACACAATTAAAAATTAATGAGACAAAAAACAAAATAAAAACCCTACAGAAATATTATTTTAGGAGTTTATTATCAAAAAACTCAAAGATGGGGCACCTGTGTGGCTCAGTGGGTTAAGCCTCTGCCTTCGGCTCAGGTCATGGTCTCAGGGTCCTGGGATCCAGCCCCACATTGGGCTCTCTGCTCGGTGGGGAGCCTGCTTTGCCCCCTCTCTCTGCTTGCCTCTCTGCCTACTTGTGATCTCTCTCTGTCAAATAATTAAATAAAAATCTTAAAAAAAAAAAACCTTAAAGATAAAAGGTATCGATGAGGATGTAGAGAAATTGGAAACCTTGTACACCGTTAGTGGGAATGTAAAATGGTGCAGCTGCTATGGAAAATGGTATGGAGGCTCCCTAAAAAATTAAAAATAGAAATACTATATGATTCAACAATTCCACTTCTGGATATTTATTTAAAAGAATTAAAAATCAGGATCTTGAAGAGATGTCTGCACTCTCAGTTACATTTGTAGCATTTTCACAATAGCCTAGGTTGTCTCCACGTAAATGTCTATCAGCAGATGAATGGATAAAGAAGATGTGATCTATAGGTTTAATGAAGTTATATTCAGCCTTAAATAGGAAAGAAATTTTGGCTTATGTGTCAATACGGATGAACCCTGGGGACATTATGCTAAGTGAAGTAAGCTAGCCAGAACATGATTCCATTATATGGTATCCAAAGGAGTCCAACTCATAGAAGCAGAAAGTAGAATGGTAGTTGTCAGGGGATAGGGAAAGGGGGAAGTGAGGAGTTGCTGTTTTTAAAAGGGTATGAAGTTTTGGTTATGCAAGATGAATACATTCTAGAGATCTGCTCTACAATATAGTGCTTATAGTTAGCAGTATTGTATTGTATACTAAAAAATGTGTCAAGAGAGTAGATTTCATGTTATCTTTTCTTACCACAATGAAAAAAACAGTCCAGAAGGATTTGTGGAATGCCTCCTCCTTCCTTCTCCTGTTCTTACCCTGATAGAGAGTATGGGTATTCTTTGTAGAACAAAGAAGGAAGTTGTTCCCTTTGAACAGGGTTTCTTAACCTCATCGCTATTGACATTGTGGGTCAGATAATTCTTTGTGGTGAGGGACTGTCCTGTGCTTTATAAAATACTTAGCCACATCCCCAGCCTCTACCCACCAGATGCCAATAGTAACCCCCAAACCACAGTTGGGACAACCAAAAATGTGTGAGGAAATTGTCACATGTCCTCTGGGGGCCAATACTACTGCTGGTTGAAAACCACTGCCTTAGGAAGAATCCCAATAAGCTAGAACTTTGCCACCCAATGTGTCCATGGTGAATGTCAGATGCAGTATTTGGTGGTGTTGTGATCTGGAAAGTCATTTTTCTCAGAAGCACAGCATTCCCCACAGAGAAGGTGAATGTCCTCCATTTGGCTTTTGTAGTCTAAATTGGTAAAGACATCCAAAGCACATCTTACTTTCAGTCTTTATCTAGTTTTCTATTTCCAACAAAATAGGAGGAGAAAAGTATTCTGAATTCATTTCCTAGGGCTGGTAACAAATTACTGCCAACTGGGTGGCTTAAAACAATAGAAATGAATTTTCTCTGGTTCTGGAGGCCAGAAGTCTGAAATCAAGGTGTCGGCAAGGCTATGCTCTTTCTCGAGGTTCTAGGGGAGAATCCTTCCACACCTTTAACCATTTGTGGGAAAGTGGCTCCAGGTGTACCTTGGCTTGTGGCCACATAGCTCCAATATGTGCCTCCATCTTTACATGGCCTCTCCTCTGTGTGTCTTCTCCCGTGTGTCTCTTGTAAGGATGCTCGTTGTTGGATTTAGGGCCCACTCGGATAATCCAGGATGCTGTCATTCAGATCCTTAGCTGCATCTGCAAAGACTCTTTTTCTCAATAAGATCAAGCCTACAGGCTCTAGGATGCGGATATACCTTGCTGGGGGCCCCCCATTCAACCCACTGCATACTCTAAAACAAAGCGCCTTTTTTAAAAACACAAAGACTGATTTTTTATGGTAAGCATTCAAAACAAAAATTGACAGAAAAGTTGGAAGTTTCATCCAAAAGCCCTTTTTTGAGATTTAGTTGCTGACACGAAGCCCCCTCACACTCAAATACTTCGGGGTGCTTCCCTACACACAGGGATCTTCCTCTCCTTACCCACAGTGTGACTATCAAAACCAGAAAACTGACCTTGACCAGTACATCACTCTCCACACCAAGAATGCATTCAAGGTCCTCCAATTGTCCTAATATATATTTTTTAATAGTTTAAAGCTCTACTTCAGAATCATACACAGCATTTAGTTGTCCCTTTAGTTTTCTTCAGTCTGAGACAGATCTGCGGGCTTTCTTTGAGTTCCAAATCATTAACATTTTTTAAGATTAAGGGCCAGTTATTTGGTAGAATGTCCTTCAGTTTGGACTTGGCTGCTATTCCCTCATGATTGGATTGCCCAGGACCACTCCAAAGTAAGGCTGTGTTCTTCTCTGCACTGGGAAACATATATTTTCCATTTGTACAATTACTGGCAATGAAGATCGCTTGATGAAGGCGTTAATATGTATTTTGTGGGGAGGACTTTGACAGTATGTAAATTTCCTATTCGTCATCAACTTTCAATTTATTAGTGGGTTTTTTGTGTCTAAAGGACTGAGGAATTCCTATTTTATCAATAAGTCGTAATCGGTGATGATCACTATTTCTTTGGCTGTCCAAATGGTGCCACATTTGGCTATGCGGTCTGGCTGTGTCTTTTTGACATGTCCCCATCATTCTTTGGTCACTTCCTTCCTTTCTGGCACAGCAAGACATTCTAAGCTTGTTTTGTACTCTTTTTTGCCCCTAAAAGGAGCTCTGGGTTCCTTTTAGTGGAAAATAGCATGTGTTTTGAGAACGAGTGTATTTGCTGGTGTGCATTTTCCAGACTGTTGTTGTGACAGTTTCTCTCTGCTGCTTCTCTCCTCATTCCTTCCACATGCCGTGTCTTTCCCACCAATGCGTGGCTCCCTCCCTCCCCTTGCTCCGCCTCCACAGGGCCCATGCTGTTTCTCTGTTGATATTTGGAAGCACTAACTCTGGGGAACAAGCAGCCACAGGAAGGCAGCTCCGTGTCCTGAGAAAGGCTGGCCTGCTGTTGGCAGACGTGCTGGACAGCCCACTGGCCATGGTTGGAGAAACTTGACTCGGCGTGGACTTCTGGATACATGACCTCAGTGAGCTTAAACATCTGAATGTGTGTGAGTCATTCCCAAGCCCCAATGGCTGACTTCCCCTTTTACCCTGTGAGGACAATTGCCTTCTTATTCTGCTTCAGTTCAGCTTTGCCCAGGATTGATTTCCTAAACTCTTCAAATTTTGAGGGTTGTTATCATATCCTCTTACCTGGCATCCTTTCTCCTCTAGGAGGGAAAATGTGAAAGGCCTGAAAAACACGGCCATCCTAGTTTCTGCTCAGCCTGAGGACTTCCAGCCCAACTAGCCCATGGGGTGGGGGCCAGCTGGTTCCCTCAAGTTTGTGAACGGAGGCTGCGTGCTGACCCAGGCCAGCCTCACACACATGGCCCGCTGGCCTTCCAGTCTGTGTCCCAGCTCCTGCCTCCTTGACCTGCCATGACAACCAAGATGTAACCATTCAGATACTTCCATCCCCCTCCTTCGCCTCTCTGTCCCCTCCCGAACTTCTTCTAGGTCCTTTTTGCTGTGGACTTTATAAGCATTACTTTTCACACTCCCTCCATCCCTGGATTTAGTGAAGTCTTGAGCTATAAGTGACCAACACTTCTGTCCTTTATTCCAGCACCTCCTGAGTGGACTTGAACCCTATGTAGCTACCCAGAAGGGGAGACACCTGACCTCTGGGCAACTAATCCAGAGGACAGCAAGAGGCCCTTGACATGCTGGGGAGAGGGCTTACCTGCTTTCTCCCACTGAACTAGGGGAGAGAGGGAGAGACAGGCTGAGGGGAGGGTTAGGTCATGACGAGGAGCTGGAATCAGCAGTTGTGTGGGGCCACGTGAAATTTTAACAAGTGAGGAAAGAGACTAAGAAAGAGGAAGAGGAAGCTGAACTACAGAGAGAATAAGAGAGGCCACCACATGAATGAAAAGTAGAGAGAGTAAGCTATCTTGGTCTCCACTATCTTTCTAGAAATCAATATCAGTTCCTTCAAAGCCCAGCTGCATGTTGCTTCCTCTTCAGGGATTCTGTCAGATCTCTATATTCTTAGAATAAGCTGCCCATTTTTGTGCTATTTTGAGTGGGTTTCTGTTGGTTGCCATCAAAAGAGGCTTTCTTGAACATTCTTGATGGCTGCATTGCCTTTAGTTGCTAGCCGGGGGAGACTTTCTCCCATGCCCTGGGAGAAGGGTCAGTGTCCTTCTCACCCCACAGTGCTGCTTCCCAGAGGTTTCTGCAACACTTTTAAAAACAAACTGTCTTTCTTTTTAGGTCCATGTCTAGCTGGAGGATGTACTATCCTCTTCCCTGTCATCCGCTCATAACCAGACACTTTTCTAGGTTCCTAGTAAATGTCAAAAGTTCTCTTCTCTTTCCTTCTTCCCTTGCCATTATCCAGGGCAGCTCCCACACCCACTTGGGCGATTCATGTACTAGGTTATCCCCACATTCCTCACCCTATCCATTCCCCAAATAATGAAAACAACACATAAAAAACGGTATGTATCTTACAGCCGAGGAAGTACTTTCCCAGTCATAATTTCCTTCTGTTCTGACTTTTGAACTCCACTCCCGAAGCCACACCACAGACTCATCCCTTATACCTATCTCACTTCCAAAGCCTGGATGTCTTCATTCTCCTCTAATGAAGACCATCTCATGGGCTCCATTATTTTCCTTTCATTTCTCCCAATAAGCCTCCTCTCAGGATTCATCAGAGCCTCTGCCTTAACTCTTCCTGAATCTCATAGGCTCCCAGCTCCCTTCTGTTTCCTCCCCACTCAGCCAGGACCCAAAGCCTGGCCTCTGCAGCTCTGCCAGGAACAATGTCTCTCATCCCGGCAGACCCCACTGCGCTCACCTTGTCTGTCTTGCTTACCCCCAACACCTGCTCTCGATGCGCAGCCCCTTTTCACTCAGTGTGCCATTCTCTTCCACCATTTCTCTCTCTCCCTCTCCATTTCTCCTCTCAGCTACCTCTTAAATGCCAGTTTAAAATATTTTATTAATTCTACGCTAACTCCTGGTCAGGATGTCTTCTTGGTCCCCGTCCTCCTCCTCAGGCACTCTCTCGCCATGCTCCAGTCTCCTCCAGGATATGACCACCCCCGTTTTTCCTCTCTTTCCTTCTCATTGGTTTAAATGAATGGTGAACCATTTCTGTACCTTCTCATTGGTTTAAATGAATGGTGAACCATTTCTGTAGAACCCGACCTCTTCAAACTCCCTTCTCCCTGAAGCTACCATTCGCGATCTCCTCACCTCCTTCTGTAGAGTCTCTACTCAACACTCTGTCACACATTCCTTCTTCAAGCCTCCAAATTCTGCCCCGACAGAACCTCCTTTTTCAAAGGAAAACAATGACTGCCTGATTTCCTACTTCCAATTTGACCACAAAACCCCGGGAAGTCTCCTCTTTTGGCCTTCATGACACTCTTTCTCCATATTCTCCTTGAGACTCTCTGACCCAAGTTTTCCTTTGTCACTCTTTAAATGTGGGCCTCTCCCAAAGTTCTCATCTCGGTCCTGGAAGACCTTCTTGCTTTGCTTCCCTCCCGGCACCAGGTCATTCTCTCCCACAGCTTCACCCACACGCTGGTCACTTTCCCCACCCACTTTGACTCCACCCCATCTCTTCTGAGCTCCCGACCTACATTTCCCACTGCCAGTGGGACATCTCACTTCAAACTTGGCTCCCACTGAACTCTGAGTCTTTACCCTACAAGTCACCCATCTTGTGTACATGACACCAACAACCAGCCATGTACATAGAAACCCTGGAGGGTGACTTCCCACAGTTCAGCAGCAGCTCACGCTGCCAGGTGGCTGTGCAGTTCCTGTTCGTTCTGGAATTCTGGGCCTCCCTTCCTCGCCTTGCTCAACTGCCATTACCATCTTCCTGGCTCATCTCCTTCTGAACTCCTCTCTTTTCAACCTGAAAAACAGAGATTTAACCATCCCATTTCTGCCTTGGAGATAGCTCTGGTTCCTCACTGTGTACAGGGCAAGGCTCAGACTCCTTTAAAGGGCAGTTTTGAAGCCCCCATTGTATCCTTGGCATGTTTCCCACCACATCCTCTGTGCCCCTTGCTCCTGCCACATGGGCCTCTCTGTCGTTCCCCGGACCAGCTTTTCTTTACCCCATGGCTCCACGCGGTCTTCCTTTTGTCTGGAAGATACTTCTCTTTGTTTTCTGCCAACCCAAATCGTCCCCAAAGTCAAAACTTAGGTTAACCGCCATCTTTTCTGTGAAGCCTTCTTTGCTCCTCTCTGGACAGTAGTTGCTGCTCCCGTTTCCCTTAGGGGGTTACTTCCTGCACTTAGTTGACTATACCTTGCAGTATGAGTTAGTTTTATTTCTGTCGGTGAATTCTTCAACAACATCTGTTTATTGAGTAACATGTGTTCTTTGTTCTTGTCCTGTCATTTACTATTTACCACAGCTCTTCGATGTGGTATTGGTAGTGCCGTTGGCCAAGGAAGAAACGGGGGCTCAAATGTGTTGCATTTCTTCCTGAGGTCACACAACTGGTAAGTGGAAAAATGAGAACCTTTGCTTTACCCCAAAGCCCAGTCTCTTTTTGCTAGACAAGTTGTTCCCAATCTTCACTGTGCATTGAAATCACTTTGGGGGGCGCCTGGGTGGCTCAGTGGGTTAAGCCGCTGCCTTCGGCTCAGGTCATGATCTCAGGGTCCTGGGATCGAGGCCCGCATCGGGCTCTCTGCTCAGCAGGGAGCCTGCTTCCTCCTCTCTCTCTGCCTGCCTCTCTGCCTGCTTGTGATCTCTCTCTGTCAAATAAATAAATAAAATCTTTAAAAAAAACAAACAAACAAAAAAAAAAAAAGAAATCACTTTGGGAATCTTTCAAAACTATTGATTTACTCAGACATCCTGACGGCATTGGTATGGAGCGCAACCCAGGCATCAGGGTGTGTGGCTTTATTTTTCTAGTTGTCCAGGGAACCCCAACACACAGCACAGTCTGGAAGCACTGCCCTAGGCTCTCAAGCATCTACTACACAATGTGTTTAATATATGTTTGTCCTAAATATTTCCCCTGAACACTTTTCTGCCCAGCTGCACACTTTATCCCTAAATCCTAAGGTTGGCAAAAATTCAAAAACAAAAATAAGCAGAGAAAGAAATTAATTGTCTGGCTAACATGAGCCCCAAATTAATTTCCAATAGAATTTTCTAAATCAATATAAAGAAATTAGTACAGGCCAAAGTTGTTTAAACTAATTGATCCTCAATTGCCTTGCTTTGGGGAGAGATACCCTCTTCCTCGGCACACTTCCGCCCCTCTTTGTCATCGCTCAGCTGCCGCCTGTTGCCACCACTCCTCTCCACAGATGGAGCCCAAGGCAGAGCCTACCTTCTTTGGAAGAGAAGTTGAGACAGGGCAGGGAAAGCATAGCTAGAAGGTGTGGACCATGGCAACGATCAGGTCACACTCCCTGAGAGCCTCGTGCAGGCTGTCACAGCCTTGCGCTGCCCCAGAAGCTGCTGGAAAAAAATCTCACTGGGTTGGTCACTGTCCGGACTGCAGTGACTATCCTCTATGTGTAACTGAAAGTTATTTTATTCAGCCAAATTTATGGAAAAAAATTTGAAAACTGTACTTTAAAATGCTTTGTTCTATCCAAGACTTATTTTTTTTAAAGATTTATTTATTTGACAGAGAGAGAGAGAAAGATATCACAAGTAGGCAGCAAGGCAGGCAGAGAGAGAGAGGAAGGGAAGCAGGCTCCCTGCTGAGCAGAGAGCCCGATATGGGACTCGATCCCAGGACCCTGAGATCATGACCTGAGCCGAAGGCAGTGGCTTAACCCACTGAGCCACCCAGGTGCCCCTCCAAGACTTATTTATAACTTTTAGGATTAGATTCCATCAGTGAGGAAACATCACCTGATTAAACTGTGCTGTGAACTTCTATCTAATTAGTAGGCTGTGTCTTCTCATCAAATCCCATTAGAGCGTCTGTTCTGCTGCAGAAAAGAAGCAAACGACAGACCTTCCAGCGCCCGTGAAGGCTGTAAGGCTCTTCAGTGTTTGTTGGACTCAGGTGGTGATCGTTCCTAGCAATAATCTAGAACACATGAGAGCTATAGCCATCACTTACGTGCAAAGGTTGGGATTAAACAGTTCATCCACTGACCTTTATTTGGAATCCTCCCTCCGCACCCACGTGTCCATACAGTGTCTGACACAGCTAAGTAGTCTGTGGAGCCCGGTGACTCACACAGGAGGGCTCCTTCTACAGCTGCCTAAAGCCAAGTTACAGCGTCTCAGTTAAATGATACGCCAGGGCGGTAGTGCGGAAGAGGCTGCGGGGTCTCCCGTGATGCAAGGCCCAGCGAATGACACCTGCGGGCCCTTTGTCCTGGGGAGCAGGCGAGAGAACCAGGTGGAGGGCCTGCCTTTAGCCTTTGGACCTCAGCTTCTCGGTGGCCAGACAAGAAAGTCAGATCGGAAATTTACTTCCAAGGGCTTCCCATCTCTCCTCCGTGGTGAGTCTGGGGATCTTGGGAGTTCATGGCCTGGGGTGGCCCTGGAGGCCTTCTGGCAATGCGTGTAGAGGCAGCTTGGAGCGGGGAAGTGTTGGGAAGGTACCAGCCAGGGGCCCACCGGGAAACGCTCGCCGTCCCAGTTACGTTAACAGAGACAATTTAATAGGAAGATTTAGTCACCAGGTTCGGGAGGTCATAAGGACACTGTGAGGGATTTCGGGGCAGGAGGAACAGGAACCAGCAACTGCCCATAGGGGTAGAGGAGCAAAGAGAAAAGGTTGGAGCCCAGAGCCCGTCCAGGGGGTCCTGCCCAGGTGACGCTCGGGCCTCTTCGAGCCACAGTGAGGCTGGTTCGGGGGTGCAGGGAGAACAGCAAACTGCCAAGCTGCGGCCGCTGGAAGAATGGCCGCGGGAATTACCTCCCACAGGAACATCCCGCGGGAGGAAAGGCCTTGCGGTCTCCCCGTAGCGCCTCCTGCTGGACGAGCTGCGGAGGAGCAGCGGGCCGAGCAGAATCGGTCTGCAGCCTCAGCTGTGGGCCCCCAGCCAGACCCAGAGGGGTGGGTCTGCGACCCCGAGACACAGTCTGGTAACCGGTCCTGGAAGGAGTGGGAACAGGGTCGACTACAAGGCGGGGCGTAGTTTAAGCAAAGTGGTAACAATAGCTACCAGGTCCACCGTCCTCTTTGCAACGTTTTACTCATTCCCTCCTTAGTCCTCACAGTGACCCGAGGAAAGCAGTATTGTTACTCGCCTGTGGGGAAGGTGAAGCCGAGTAGCTTGGGGTGAACATCCTCCCCACACTTACCGGGCACGTGAGGGCGGAACAGGGATCTGCCGGCTCCACGGCCCGATGCGGCCCTTCTCAGGAGGCGCGGTGTTTGCTGAAAACGGGCTCCGCGCAGCCAAGCAGCCACGAGTAGTTTGACTAGAAAGGTGGAGACAGATTTGGAAAAGTAATTTTTGGCTAACTTGTGGAGGGGCAAGGGATTTGGGCCTTTTAGACAACAGGAACCGGGAAAAATTTGGGAATACAGCAGTGAAATGATGGAAACGTATTTTAGAGAGATTTATTTGGAGTGAGCAAGATGATTTGAAGAGAGAGGAATCTGGGCCAGCGAGGCTCGTTATGAATTCTGGAAATTTAGAAAGGAGGTGAGAAGGGCCTTGGTTTAGGTGGTGGCACGGAGAAAGACAAGGGATCAGTGTGTGAAAGAAAGAGTGAACAAGAATGGAGAGACACAGATATTGCATGAAAAGTAGAACTTTTCGTCAGAAAAGAAAAAGGTTTCTTTTTATCAGAAAGATAATTCTAAAGTTTTTGGGTGTAGATAATAGCAGAATAATGACACTGCCTTTTGAAACAAAATCTGGGGATTCGGAATGCCCTTCCTTTAAGAGTGTGGCCTCTGCCTCGGCGCACTGCCCCATCCCCCAACAACCGTGATAGCAGAGGGGCCCCCAGTGCTCTGCTGTCTCCTCCCGGATTATCATCAGCAAAGTTGATAATTTAGAATTGAAGGGTAACTACTTATTGCATAGCCAGGGGAAATATTTGACTGGAGATGAGGAACTGGATTTTGTCAACCTGTTATTGCTGTGTATTTTATTTATTTATTTATTTTTTTGTAATATGGAACGCTTCACGAATTTGCATGTGATCCTTGTGCAGGGACTATGCTAATCTTCTCTGTATGGTTCCAGTTTTAGTATATGTGCTGCCAAAGCGAGCATGCTATGTATTTTACATTGTCCAAATTAGTTAACAGTGTGGCTAAGAGAGTTTATTGGGATAATGGATATCCGTGGTTCTCTAACTTGTTTTCATCATAATCGCTGGTGGAAATTTTAAATAATACATCTAGACCCATCTTCAAAGTATCTAATTTCAATTCATCCAGGTAGGACAGCGCCGAATTTTATTTTTTTGCCACGGTTGGGCCCTGTGGCGTGGACCCAGCAGGGGGGCGTGGTCCTGAAGGCGCGGTGGGGGGGTGGTGGAGGGTGTGGTCAGGACCTCTTTTTTTTGTTTGTTTTTTGTTTTTTTGTTTTGGTTTTTGTTTGTTTATTTTAGCATCTCTGGTTATCTGTTTGAATGCCCCCTGACACATTCTCTACTGACCTCAGAGTTTCACTAATGCAAGTCCTAGGCCCAAGGGTTTTCATTGCAAGAGTACTCACCCCAAACGGTTTTCCCCATTAAGGTGAGGATCTTGTAAGGTAAAGTGGCTAGAGAAGAAAAGATCTTTGTTTACCAGTAAAGGCACAGCCTGGCAGGCATTTTAGTTTTGCATAGCCTCAACCGGTAACACATTGGATATTTCACTTGGACTTATATAAGAAGAGTAAGAATCTGCTGCTCTCTTTTTTAATTTCATGGGGGTACTGTCGGGATCTCTGAGAGGGAGAGACTCTGCAAATGACAGCAGTTCTTACAAGAGCGGGGCGTTATATTCCAGAGGTTCCCAATTCTCCCAGAGGGTAGGTACTAAAGTCAGCACTTAAGGCAAAAGATAACCAAAACTACCCTTGCCATTCCCTTATAAAGGTAACAAAGGTAGTGGAGCTCTGCTCCCAGTTCAACACAGTTTTTCTTCTAGTGCTAAAACAGATTGCTTCTTCTCTGGGCCCTTAAGGGATAGTTTGTTTGTGTTTAAAAAGGACCATTTGTACCAATGGTCCTTTTTAGAGGACCATTAGAGAAACCAATATCTCTAATACAAATTTCCCACACAGAGGGCTGAGAAGCTCAAGTTGAGAGGCTCTGGCTAAGGAGCAAGGAGGACGTGGGAAAGAAATGTTGAGTTGTCACAGTAGGAGGGTTTGGCCTGCTCCAGGCTACTGTATCTTACCTGTGAGAAGCGGGTGCAGGAGCTGCTCAGGTTGCTGTATCTGGGGACCATGACTATGAGGTACAAGAATGAAGACCCAAGTTCGTCTGGAGCACACTCCCTCCATTACGAGGGCAATCATTTTTGTAGTTAGTCTTAGACTCTCCTTGCCAAGGAAATAGATGTAACAGAACTTTTAAAAACTTAAAACTTAAAAAGGCTTCCCTAAATGAATTCAAGTCCTTCTGCTCTTCCTCCTGATGGAAATGAGAGAAACCTGCTTTTAAGAGTGTGGCACTAACAAATGATCTGCTGGCATGAGAGGACCACGAAACCCTGGGGGAGGGGTGGTTCTCATGAGAGAATCTGCTGGTGATGGACAAAAGCAAAAGTTCTCGAAAAACACATAAGTGAGACTGAAGCCCCTCTGGACCTAACCGCTAAGATGTGCTGTCATTCTTCGAGAGCAATAGCTGAATATGTGAGAGAAAACGAAGAGCTCTAAACTTGGAGCCCAAGCACGAGCCTTGGGTTGGGCAGGGATCTGGCCTGGCAAGGGTATCCACCTGATACTTGATCCAGGCTTCGTAATCAGTGATGACATGATGCTTGTAAAAGTCACAGAAGCAGGACTGCCTATAGACCAAGGAGACTCTCCTATTCCCCATTTGGAAGTACTGACACACCCTGACTCAGTGAATCCCTGGGATTCTTGTATAGTTTGAAGTAGGAATCCCAAGAGAGCCCCTGGATTTGTGCTAATTAGGAATGACTAAGCAATAAACAGGGAAAATGTATAAAGCTGATAAAGATGTGGGGAAATATAATTCTTAGTAACATGTTAATATTTATGTGTTTCAAGACAACCAGCTGTCAGGGACCTTTAGACATTTGAGATCTTTTTGATCATTTATAGGAAATTGATCAGAATATTAATTTCTGGGGCGCCTGGGTGGCTCAGTGAGCTAAAGCCTCTGCCTTCGGCTCAGGTCATGATCCCAGGGTCCTGGGATAGAACCCTGCATCAGGCTCTCTGTTCAGCGGGGAGACTACTTCCTCCTCTCTCTCTCTACCTGCCTCTCTGCCTACTTGTGATCTCTGTCAAATAAATAAATAAAATCTTTAAAAAAAAAAAAAAAGAATGTGAATTTTAGATGCTTTCATGAGTGAGTCATTTTATGTATATATATAAATTGAATGTATTATATATCTAAATTGAAGATACTTCTTGAGCCACATGATATTTAAGGAACTATAGAAATTATTATAGAAAGTCAGAGTTTTGTTAACTTTAAGAATTATTTAGAAAGTAATGAGTAACAGTCTTCTACTCTTATATTTTAATTAATGTGGGTTATTTTCATTAGATTAACACTAAGAGTCAATATTGTCATCTATTTGTGTCTCTCAGGAATACTTCTACAGTAATTTTCCAATTGTAATCAACTCACAAAGAGTCCTTGGCAAAGGATTAGCTTGCATACTTATAAAGAGATTTCAAAGTTAGTTATTATCTTGATATGTATTGTGTTTCATCCTTGATGGGACTTTTTTTTTTTGAGAATGTAAATCAGAAATTGCTTGCAGAACAGTTGAATAATTCACTTATTTTATTTTAAAAGAATACTAATTTATTGAATATTTGCAAATGCCTGGTATTCTATAGTTGAATTAAGAAGTGAGAAGTAAAAGGGTAATTGGTGCAGGGAAAAGGAGAAAAGGAGGGAAAGGAAAACCATCATAATCATCCTTGGCTAGTCTTGTATTAGAATTGTAAATTTATAGATTAATTTTAGTAAAAATTGACAAATTACAATATTAGGTCTATCATAATCTATCCATTCAAATTTGTATTACTAAAGTTTTTTAGATTTTTTTCTTATAATTTTGAACAATCATTATTGTTTATATCTAGATATTTATATTGCTATTATGAGCAATAGAATCCTATCCAGTTTCCCTACTTTTAGCCTAAGTTGTCCTGCATCCACACCTACAAATCTATCCTCCTTTTAGATTGGTTGACGAATTAAAAAAAAAATTTTATGTCTTTACTAAATAAGAAATTGTACATTTTTTCCTTAATAGTTATCCTTAAAATTGTGGCATGCTTACCTAACAATGCCTAAGTTAATAATATTTCTTCCCACCTTCCTAACGATATAGACAAATTTAAAATGCTTAGTTTTGGTCCATTCCTTTCCATCTTGATATTGTTACCAACACTTTGTTTAACCTTGTTCTGTTACCAGAAATGAGTAATTCCTAGTTATTTTTATATGTCCATTATTGTTAATTTCACTGCATGTATACAAATTTATTTACTCAACTTTTCCTCTTGCATTTCTTTTGGAAAGCATTCGTTCTGAAGTTCCTATAGATAAGATCTGTTCTTGGTAGATTTTGTTTGAAATGTCTTTATTTTACTCTTGTTCTTTAATGGTTCAGCCGGCTATAAAGTCATAGATTGATTTTTTCCCCCAGGGTTTTGAAAATATGATTCCAGTGTCACCTTGTTTTCCATCACTGCTCTGGAAAAGTCTACTTGTGGTCTGATTTTCTTTTCTAGGTAGCTTGTCTTTCTCTTTGGTAGCTTTTGAAATTTCTTTTTCTTCTACTCTCTGCACTTTTGCAGCAATATATTTTTGTGTGGATGTATTTTGTTTTAGAACTACTTGGAGCTTTGCTTCTTCACACTAAAGATTTCTATCTTTCACCCATTCTGGAAATTGCTCATCTTTCTCACTTTCTGTTGTCGTCATCTTCTTCTTCTTCATTGTCATCTTCTTCTTCCTCTTTTTTTTTTTTTAAAGATTTTATCTATTTATTAAAGAGAGAGAGAATTCACAAGCAGGCTGAGGGACAGAGGGAGAGGGAAAAATCAGACTTCCAGCTGAGCAAGGACCCCACCTTGGGGCTTGATCCCAAGACCCTGAGATCACAACCTGAACCAAAAGCAGATGCTTAACTGACTAAACTACCACCACTGGCCTATCTCTCTTCTTTCTTTCTGGAATTCCTGTCTGAAAACATATGATGGACCTATTAATTCTACTTTCTCTGTTCCTCAAATCCTTTCATATCCCACCCCCCTGCTTTTTTTAATATCTTGGGGAGAATTCTAGGTAATTTCCTTAGACATATCTTCCACTTCACTAATTCTCTCTTTAGCTGTATCTACTTTTCTGTTTACCACATCCAATGAATTTTTTAATAGACACATTTAATCAGCATTATGATTAGACTATTATAGTTATCAATTAACAACATAGGAACAAAAACAAAAAACTACATTAAAACCTTTCATTGGAATGCTTTTTATTTTTCAGAGAACAGAAACTAAAATACCTATTATATGATTAGTCCCAAATACCATCTTATTTTTTTTTTCTTGAAGCAGTTAGGCTCTGCCACTGTGATTGGCTGAGTTTACAAACCTATCATAACCCATAGCTCTTCTGTCACTACTCTGGCTCTCCTCCTCTGTTAACTTTTTTTCTTGGCAGTAATTAAAATCTCTCCTGCTGCCATAACTACTGGTTTTGCTTAGACATCCGTAACCACCTTGGTTTTGTGGGTTAGCAAAGTACCGGCCTTTACCACCACAAGAGCCAGAGAAGTTTCCTGTCTTCATGGATCCAGACTCTGAAGATTGATTGTTATAATTCCCAAAGTTATTGCAATTTCTACCACCACCAAAACTGCTTCTGTTATTACCAAATCAATTATGGCCATCATAGCTGCCACCACCAAAGCCATAATAACCCTTGAAGTTTCCTCCATGACTGAAGTTTTCATTCCCCTACAATAACCTCCACAACCAACATTTTTTTTTAATTTTATTTATTTATTTGACAGAGAGAAATCACAAGTAGATGGAGAGGCAGGCAGAGAGAGAGAGAGGGAAGCAGGCTCCCCACTGAGCAGAGAGCCCGATACGGGACTCGATCCCAGGACCCCGAGATCATGACCCGAGCCGAAGGCAGCGGCTTAACCCACTGAGCCACCCAAGAACTACTTTGACCTAGATGAGACACTGGCTATTTCTTGCTTAAGCAGGGCTCATACTGCTTCACAGTTCTAGCTGGCATAGTATGGTATATCTGAGTGATAGTCTTATCCATGGAGTTAGGGTCAGCAAAGTTTACAAAAGCAAATCCTTCCTTCCTGTCACTATCCTATTTGGCAATGATTTCAGTCACCTCAGTCTTCCCATATTGCTCAAAATAATCTCTTAAATGATGTTCTTCAGTGTCTTCTTTAATGTCACTAACAAAAGGTCTTTTTCATAGGTAATTGTGTACCAAGTCTTGAAAAACCTTCTCTTGGGACACCTTCTATAGTTCTATGACACTTCCATCCATCTTGTGTAGCCTTGCATTCATGACTGCATATGCTTGCACCACAATGGCTTAAGTCACAAGCCCAAAGCTTCTAGAGTGCTTGGCATTTAGATTTTTCATTGTCATAAAATCTGTGAGCATTACTCATATTTTTCAGTCCACCACTGGTTATTTTGAAGTTCAAACCTTTAATGAAGAGCTTCTACAGTTCTTTGGTCTCTTTGAGAGATTCTGAATTATATATGGTTGTAGCCAGAGGAAAGAGTTTAACAATGCTTCCTCAGCAGAGGTCTTAGGCAGAAAATCTCTGTTTTCATATCAGTGGTTATATTTTTAATTACTGGATGTTCTTTTTAGTTCTTTTTCAAATATCTTTTAGGTTACTCTTTTTTCCTTTAAGTATTATATATTTGTATTTATTGTTCATTATCCGTTTTAAAATCATTCCCAAACAGATTTGTTTTTATTGTCTATGTAAAGTAATTTTATTATCTGATATTCTTGGAAGTCTAAATGTATTTTTTTTTTCTTCTGTGATTCTCAGTCATGGTGGCTTATTTTGTAGTATGTTTTGTAATTTTAATTTATTTATTCAGATTTGGTGAAGTATTATATGTGAGAATCTTCTGCAGCCTGGCTGAAAATGTGACTCCCACAGAGGTTTTGTTCTTGTATCTACTAGGCATCTCAATCTAGAACTATTTTGTTTTGGGGGGGGGCACCTGGGTGGCTCAGGTCATGATCTCAGGTCAGAAGGCTCACCTCTGCCTTCTGCTCAGGTCATGATCTCAGGATCCTGGGTTTGAGCCCTGCATCGGGCTCTCTGCTCACCAGGGAGCCTGCTTCCCCCTCTGTCTCTGCCTGCTGCTCTGCCTACATGTGATCTCTCTCTGTCAAATAAATAAATTTTTTTTTAAAACTTAGAACTATTTGTTTTGTTTTGTTTTAGGCTAATTCATTGGCTAGGCAATTTTTGAAGTGTACAGGTCACATTCATTCTAACATCAAACTTAACAAAGAGAGGCTGATAAGCTGTAAATGGTCAGGACTATATATTTATATTAATTTTTTCCTCCCCTAATGCCATTTCAGAAAAAAACTTGTTCCCGGTTGATTCCCTGTGCTGGTGGTCAGATTTTTCTTTAATTGACTGTATTGCCCTCTGACGATTCTGACTTCATGTGGGAAGAGATGGAATGCTGTATCTTAATATCAACTCCTCACCTCAAGAAGACCCAAGACCCTGTTTCCTGTCCTGCCTTGGCCTTTAATTTAAAACCCAATCTTCTAGGGGCACCTGGGTGGCTCAGTCAGTTATTAAGTGTCTGACTCTTCATTTTGGCTCAGGTCATGATCTCCAGCTCATGAGATCAAGCCCCTTATAGGACTCTGTGCTCACTGTAGAGTTTGCTTGAGATTCTTTCTCTTCCTCTGCCCCTTCCCCACTGCTCACGGGCTCTTGTACTCTCTCTCCTTTCTCTCATAAATAAATAAATACCCAATCTTCTAGACAAGCAGATTAATAAACCTCCATGGGGGGCACTAAGCCTTGAGTTTTTAGCATCCTCTTCATTTTTAATATTTGGAGATTTCCTGTATTTGAAGGTGGGAATGGGAGAATTTACTTATATATTTTAAAGGACATTTATTTTACCTATGTTAAATTTCTAAGCATTTTGCTTCAGAAGGCTTCTTTTGGGAATAGTCTTCCATATTACCAGAAAGAGAAGTCTCATTTATTTCATTTACTTTATTCAGTGCTGTTTCCCCAACACTGGGGCAAATATTTGGTAGATGGTTAATTGTGCCAGGTATTTGTTGAATAAATAATTGTTAAATTAGGGAAGGGAGCTGAATAACATTTATACATTTTAAAAGAAGAGTTTTGAAAGATAAGTTCTTAACTCCCAGGCAGCATTGGTAAGGGGGAGAATTTTAGGCCCAATTTTTGGTCGATGAAAGGAAAATGGCATTTGGGGATGAGTTGTTTCTTCTCATGATTGTCAATATAATCTACATAGGGAACTGTTTCTGCTATAGTTGTTATAAGGAAAAATGCTTACATGTCCAAGAAATAGGGAAATTGCTTTTGGACATCATCTCACTCTATTTATTGGTCCAAAAGAATGAATCACATTCTAGACGGGATTACACTCCCTGGATTTTATTTATTTATTTATTTTAAGGACCACCTTCTCCATGATCTCACATTTCTTAGCAGCCTTCTCACAAATTAAAATGCATATCTGGGGACTTTTTTTTTTTTTTTTGCCATGAATAAACATGCGTATAAATCTATTCCATACACTTCTAGAATAATTGTGATAAATGCTCCACCCTCTCCCCTGACCCATCATTTAAGATTCCATTTAGATAAAAATTCTTTCTTGATCTCCTACACTCCTCAGATATTCATATAAGATCTTGTCCTTGGTTCCCTTATACTCTGAAGAGAACTTTCTTCTGCTAATTTAGCCACCACCAGAAAAAAATCCCAGCTGCAAGGTTGGATTAATTCAAGATCAATTAGAGGTCAGTGCCAGCAACATGTTTTACTCCAGCCTTTACTGGATTGTTTCCACATTAGAAGGAAGAGGAAAGATCACCTGTTGTTTCTAGAGACATTATCTAATAATCTAGGATTATACAAACCTCCACAACTTGTTTTATAGAAAGACCACCTATACTTTATGTTAAACAAAGTGAAAATACTATTAATCCTAATAGATGCTTATATCATATTTATATGCACTTTGTACCTTTAAAACTATTTAAAAATACATTATTATGTTTAATAAAATTCTGAATGTTTGTTCTTGGGCATTGTTGCTAAGGAACTTTTGACTTTCTTCCTCAGTATAAGAGGCCAAGACTATTATGAAAACTATCTTTAAAAATTATTGACATGTTAATTCAACCTGAGTAATCAAGCATTAGGTAGGGGTTTGAGGAAAACTTAAATAAATCATGATTTATACCAGGTTTGGGTTGGTCCTTGGTATTTTTAACCATCTTCAACTGTGGAATCTCCATATAACAAAGAAAAGTAGATTTCTTCTGACCAGAAATTCCAGATTTGCTAGGAGGATTTAGAAGCCATTTTATTTTAAATAAAAGTGTTTTGTTAAATGTATAACTATAAGTCACTTATATTCTGATAGAGTTTTGTTAGATATATATCTGCATATGATTTGTTCTCTGGATTGTGTATAAATTTATTCAGAAATCATAGACAGATTTTGACAGTCTACACATCCTAATTTTTGTTTGGAAAATGTGGTCATTGAACCAACTGAATCATTTTCAATAGCTCGTTGGACAGAATACTTGTGACTGAGTTTTAATCAGAGGGTGCTCAGATATACTGGAAAGGACATTGGAAAGGACATGGAATCAGAGTTAAAATACAAATATTTGAGTCCAGACCCTGCCTCTTTTATGTCTTTTTATGATCTTGGGCCAATTACCAAATCCCTCTGAAATTCTTCTCATCTTAGAAAGGAGGAAAACCATATCTATGTCTAAGTTGTAAGGCCTAAATCCAAGCATGTACCTAAAAGTGTTTATAAGTGTTTATAAGGTAAGAAGTGAAGAACACGTGTTCCGTGTTAGCCCTTCCCAAAGGCTCCGAGCAAGGGCACGTCTTTCTTAGTCACTGTTGTGTTTCCAGGACTGTATGTAGTAGAGCAGTTGACTCAGTAGATGCTCAGTACAGACTGATTGAATGAATAATAATTGTTCTTCCCTGAAGATGATTCAGTGTCTTGCTTATATCACAGTCTGAACCATGAAATCTCTTTTGTTTTCCCATGAATAAGATGTGGAGGTTAGAATAAATTATGTGCATTGTTCCTTCCAAATGTGACATTCCAGGATTCCATGAATCCTTATTCTCAGACTCTTGGAAGTGTCATGTAACCTCACTGCTCTGTTGAAGTCTCGTATCCATATGACAGAACAACATAATTCTCAGACACCCTTTAATTGTATGTCTGCAATATACAAACCAGAGGGATCATCCTGACCCGTTCAGTCAGTTCAGAAAAAAAATGAAAGAAAATCACCAGTGAATGAATGGTTACTAGCCAGAAGCATTCAAATTCATTTGTCTGTACAGTGTACTGAGTAATTCTTACTCCAGTTACTAAGCCCTGTAGAAGAGGGAAATTTCTCATCTGTGAATCATGATTCAAATAAAATCTCCAAGGGCTGGTGTAAATACCCACAAAACACTGGTGCTTATTATTTCCTGAGAATTTCTGAGAAGATAAGGCATTGTTTATAGTTACAGCAATATATAAGAAAATTAAACCCATACTCCCTTCTTCTCGTTGTACTCTTGGGCTGGGAATATTTGTCTTGATTAAGCATGATTCCACAATGACGACTCAGAGTTCAAGGCCTTTCATGAAGTCTTGATTACTATTGGAGATTAATAATCGAGGGGCAGATGCCAAAGTTCCGTTTGGGCAGGTAGACTTTGGAGACTCCACTTCGGATTTTGTTTTCTGTATTTCCTGCTATTTGTTCAGTGTGTCACCTCCACCTGTAACATGAGGCCCTGAAGCATTCACAGACGGGTTACCAAGCTCCCCAGCCTCTGCTGAAGTAACCAGTATGAGCAATCTGACTGCCTGGACACTGGAGGCATCTTCGTCATTTAATTATTCAAATTGGGTTTGTGGGCAGTAATATGATTCCTCTCATCCATGGAACTTAGGAAGGCCTGCAGGACTTAAAATAGGATTGGGTGGACTGCCTGGGGAAATCCAGAACCTATGATTCAATTACAGGGGCTTTCACAGGGTCAGTCGCTACTCGGAAATTACAAAATCAAGTTAAGAGTCCAAAAATAGTCTAAATGGTAAGCTGATCATGTTGATCAGATTTTAATTATGCTCTATTATCTAGAACTAGATTATAGCATGAAGGAACAGATGAAGAGATATTTGTTCATCCAAGTGGTTTTGTCTGGTCTTTATTTTCATGGGCAACCTAAAATATAAATTCAGTTGGGCCCATGAAAAATTGTCAAGTAGAAGAAGTCTGGCTTTCCACTTCCTTCTTTCAGCCAGTTGTCATTGGTCCCAAGTCCTCTGTCCAGCTGAGGTTATCCTTTATCTGCCATCCAGGCTTGTTTTTTTCTCTACTCTGCCCCATGTTGTATCTGGTATGTGTTCTCGCCTTCCCACGCTTCCCTGACACACACTGGACAACACTTGGATTGCTTCACTCTCCTAAAACTCTGCCCGTACAAGGCTAGCGTTACCTGCAGTAGCGACAACTGGCAGTGTGTATGTGTGTGTGTGTGGGGGGGTCGGTGTTCAATGATTAACCCGCAAATGATATCCGTCCTAGCCTTAAACTGGAGATTCTATTTTTATTTTATTTTATTTATTTATTTATTGCCTGAAACTCAGTCTTTCTCCGTGTTTTGGTGCCTCCTCTCTGTTCTGAGAAGCTCAGAATTACCCAACTATTTTATGCAGAGCTGTAACACTTTCACTCTTTCATCTTCCAGGCCATATCTGGGGGCTTTTCTTTCCCACTGAGTGTTGTAAAAATGAGGAGTTCGTAAGAAGAAATTTTGTCTCCAGCTTCTGAAACCACGCTGTTGTTTTTCCTTGCTAAGCTTCCATCCTTCCTTTGATTCCCTACAGTTAATGGCCATCTGGAGAAACCCAGGAGCCTGGTGCTTTCCACCCTCCCAGGACATACAGTGATCTTCGAGTCTCAGCCTGTCTTGTTCTGCCGCATGCTCCTGAGGGATTCTCTGATACGCCCATTCCAAAAGATTCCTTCCCAGCTAGTCTGATGCATTAATACAGAGTTTAATCCCATTAAACTATCACTCCCAGTGAAGTGTTCCTAACTGAAAATGGCAGAAATGTGTACGGATTGCGTTTTGATGGAGGACTGGATGCAGAGTATTTTATCAGTGGTTCTCAACTGAACGGTTTAATCTTACACCTTGCTTCCTCCTGCCCTCACCAGGAACATCTGGCAATGTCTGGGGACGCTTTTGGTTGTCACATCTCAGAAGCAGGAGAGTACCTCTGGCATCTAGTGTGTAGACAGAGGGTTGCTTTTGAAGATTGTACAATGTCTAAGATAGTCTTCTCACCCGAAGGGCTAGCAAATAGGGAAGTTTCATTGATAATGTTTGGGCAAAAATATTTGGGGAAAATGGTCTTCAAAGAATCCATGTAGAGACAAGTATCATTACCTCATTACCTCTTCTGCAGTTCATCCTAGAGGGACCACAAGCAGCCTGACAATCAGGCCACCTTGGGGTACTTGATGGGCATAGTCAGCACCTTGCTTGGTCACGTCACCCCAAAATAGTTTATCAGGGAAAAGCAAATGTTGGGTGGATTTCCTTTGCTGGAGGAGAGTTTATTTCCATTTTCCAAGCTTTCCCTACTTGCATGTGAGTAGCACCCACAGTCAGGATACACAGATTTCAATTCAGGGGCAAGGGACCTTGTATGTTTCTAATCAAGGTGAAAAAAATACCATTTAAACCAAAAGCAAGCACTCTACATGGAAAGCAATAATTTGGAGAGGTCAGCAGCGTGGGTCTAGCTGCTGTGGAGAGACACTGAATTTATGAACACAGCCAAAGCATGCTGGCACCTAGAGGGGGTAAGCACTTAAATGGCAACACCAGGTGAAAATGTAGAATAATCCCTCAGTCAGGAATATAAGCCTTACCCATGAGTTCATACGAGTATTTATCAGTAAGGTAAGCCAACAGTCTTCCCCGAAAATCTTTACAAACTTGAAAGCCACCTCTTAATAATGTTGTATAGGAAGTGTATTCCTGAGAGAAGACAAGGGACTAATTTCCATAACCCGCAAGGATTTCTTTCCACCAGGGGGTTTAGCAAGACTATCACAAGTTTAAAATAACAAAGTCAACACTGAAAATTCTCTTTATTATGTTTTGATTTCACAGAAAATGTAGACTTGTAAATAACAATAGTTCTTTGTAACAATCTGCGTGACACTTTTATTAGCTCATGGAAGTGGGAGGTTTGGTTAAACAGGAATCATGTGAATATCAGGGAAAAAAAAAACTAGAGTTGGAACAACTATGATTTAGAAAAATAATAATCATGTTGGGCTTTGCAGACCACCTGTCACCTTGCTGATCCCCTGAAAAATGTAAAGAACATTCTCATGGATGAGTGAGAATTTTCTCTGCCTAGCTAAGGAGAACGGCAAAATAAGCATGCCTTTGTGAGCTTATACCAGCGGGCTATTTTGCAGAAAGTCAGCGTAGACCTGACAAAAGCAATTCACCAGTTTTAGAACTGGCAAGGTTTATTTGTTAAGAGTATGTTTCTTGCTCTTAAGAGAAGGAAACCCAGGTTGAAGTACAGTAAACAGACACAAAAGGATGGTTCTGGTCGATTGGACGCCTCTCTGAGCCTTTATTTGAAGATCAGGCAAGAGGGGAGATGAATGTTCTTCAGCTGAGCGAGACACCACCAGCCCCGGGCTAACCTTTAATAAATGAGACGTAATAACAATATCTTGGCCTGAAACTGCCATCCAGGACAAGTGCATGCTCAGTCATGTTGGCTGCTTCGGAGGGAGCCCTGCTTTAGGTTTTGTAGAGCTGATGGAAGATTCCATAATAAATTAATCGGGCTGAGAAATGTCAATGTGAAGTTCGGTTTTCTGACTCAAAAGCTACTTTCTTTGAAAAAGAAATGTGATACCTGATGTTATTGAGCTCCGTGGTAACTCCAACAGAAAGGAATATGGTTCTGACGATCGAGAACATCTCTTGAAATGAACCTGTGCAGCCTCGCACAGAACTACACCATGGGCGGGGAGAATGCGGGTAGTGCTGCCCGAGGCTTTGCACCTCTGGGCCTCCCGATGCCCCCTTGGGGAGTAGATGCTAGGAGGGGACAGGGAAATGACCACAGGAGGAAGGGCGGCTGTTACCCACGGGAGCTGAGAAAGCCACTCTGCTCTGTCACCAAGTTCAGCCAGTCACTTGGCAACAGCCACCTGGCTCTTTCTCTCTCAAGTCTTTTCCCCACCATCCAGCCCCATACAGAATATGTTGCCATTTGGTAGATCCTTCGGGAATGTTCCTTTCAGTATGGTGATATCTGTATTGTGCCGGGGCCTCCATCCTGGAGGGGCACAGAGCCACGGTTGAGTGTGGTCCTGGCCCTTGGGGCTCTTGTGCTGGAGCTTGAATGTGAGAGGCTATCCTAGGGTAACCAGGATGCACCCCGACAAGGCATGCTCACAGAATACACAGATCAGTCCAGTCCAGTCTTGCGAAGTGCAGACCAACGTAGGAAGGCACAATGACCGAAGAAGACAACTCATTTGCTAAGATCAGAGACCTGTGCGGATGATATTTTTATTGTAGAAGACCCCACCGAGTTAGTTGAGATCTCCTGTCATGTTAGAACTTTTCTGGGTACTTCAGAACATTAGTGAACATCCTCTTGGGTCTAGAAATCTTTGTTTTATAGTAAGATTTTCATTGAGAGGGAATTTGTAAGGGATCTGAACTGAGCAGATTTTTTCATTTTGTTTTGGGTAATTTGTGCCACACATTCCCTTAAAAGCCTCAGGTAATCAAGAGCTCAGTATGACTTAGAATCATGCTGTCTCGATCCCAAACCCTAAAGAAAATGAGTTTGAATTTATCTTCAACTGTTTTTAAATGTTTTCCCTTAGTAGTGGAGATTTCCTCTTTCAGAAGTAAAAGCAGATAAAAATACTTCACCCTCTTATTGTGCCCTCCGTGATGGCCACACCCACCACCACTTGAGATGGCTGCCATAGCCTCCCTTACAGATTAGGAAAATTTGTGGCCCTGCTCATTATCAAGAAGGCTGCAACTCAGCATGAAATCAAAGTCAGATCAAAACATCCCAGCAATGAAAAGAAATCATGACCATCCCCTTTGGATACTAAATGACTTAGAATCCACTTGGGTTAATTCTGAGACAAATTAGATAAAGTGCTTGACTTTCCTACTCCTCTGTTTGCCATGGAGATGGGGGGCAATGGCAGATAAGTGCACAGAGGCCTTCACCTCTCTTGGTCTCAGCTTCCCCAGATACAGAGTGGAGGGAGCTGAGATGTCCTCTTAGATCCTCTCCATTTCTATATGCACCCATGGAGTTATGATTTCATAGTTCATCCAGCAGGCAGAAGGGCTGACAGCTGTGGGACCATTATGCAAGTCCCCTCACCACCCCCAGAAAGGTGTCCACAGGCAGCTGCAGTGTAACTAAGACGGTCCACCTGCCTGGACTTCCCACTCAGCCCTGAAGGCCCACGCTGAGCTCAGAGCAACTCTGTCCTGCTCCACTCTTCCCACCCTCTGAATCCACAGAATAAGAAGAGGATAGAGCTACTCTGGAAAAATCAGATGACAAAATTTGGGGTTTGGAAGTGAAGGAAAGGAGATGAATTCTGTTCGTTTTGACAAGGGCTAGGAGGCAAGCGTTAATTCTGGCCAAGGATCCCAGCAGGTTTTTGTCCGTGAGCCTCCATCTAGACATCCTGCAAGGACTGAGAAACTGAAGGCCAGGCTCCCAATGAACGGGTGAGCCTCAGTCACCAGGCACAGGGTACAGAGAATGGAACATCTTCTTAGTAAATGCGAAAAGACCACACTGAGAACCAGAACCTCACTGTACCAAGGGGATGAGAACTATCTTCAGATATTTCACCTTTCTTTCACTTACTTTGCAAAATGGGGTGGCAGCTTCTCTATTCCCTGAATGTCATCTTTTGTCTCATGGCTGAAGCCAGCCACAATTTGCACATTGATGTTCCCATAATTATAGCTGGTCCCTTAAATATAGTCTCCAAATGACGATTTGTTTGCAATATAATATACTAGGGTTGCCAACTATATAAGCAAAGCTGTGTGTCATTTGCTCTGGGCTCTGGTGTCTTGTCATCTTGTCAGCCTCAGATGAACACAATTCAACGTGACAGCACTTTTAAACATGCTTCAAGGGGGATGGGTAGAAGCTGGCACACATGGCCAACTCGCTCTGGGCATCTGTTTATGGTGCAGGCGTGACTTAGCTCTGGAAACCTCTGTGTCAGTGTGCTGGTTCCCTGGTCTTGTCATCCCTGAAGTTTTCTTTCTCAAAGCCATTTTGTCTACAAAATTCCACAGGTCACATGCATCATACCAGACAGAAATATCATTCCCCCTTTTTTCCTTATCTGTACAGACACATTTTCTGATATTCCACTTACTAAGTTATTTTCCTCCATCTTCCCTCAATAGGTAGAGAACACTGCCAGATCATCAATCTTCTTTTAAATTCCTTTCAGATCCTAAGGAAGAAGTCTCATTCCTTAAAGCTTCTTTATATCAAGGGGACAGTAATGCAGAACAATTTTTTTCTGAGGCTCTTGCAATTGTAAAGATTCCAAACTGTACCAAAGGACAGTGGTCCCACCTTGTCACATCAGACTTCAATAAGGCAATAAACGCCTTGAAAAATATGCATTTGAAACCTAAAGTTCATTGAAAGCCATTCTTCTCCAAGCAATTACCAATTAACCCTGGAGGGGTTGGCTGTGAAAAGCAATTGATCAGGCAGAAGCCTTGCTTGTTCTTTTCAAGATTTAAAGTTAATTCAGTGGCAATTGGTCCTGCTGTCTTTATCCTCCAGAGCGAAGTACAGAATTTCTCAAACTATGAGCATTTATTGTGAGACACAGAAAAAGCTCCTTTGGGACACTCTTTCCCTCTGGCCAAGTGCTAGGAAAGAGGAAAGAGGAAAGGTCTAGGTGGGTGGAGACTGGGATCAGCTAGACAACCCCCACCCCGCCGCCTCCCCCCTTCCCTTCTTAGCAGTCTGTCCAGACCAGGAAGAGATGTGCCCCCAGAATGCTGGAAGTCGGGGAGGATAAGGCATGCTTTATGTGCAGCATGTGGCCCCTGTCCTGAGGCCCTCAGGGAGGGAGAAAGGGCTTCTGTTGAGACAAAGGTCACATGCCTTAGGAAGTATCTCCCCGAGAAAGCCCAGAGGCCCAGGGTCCTTGCAGATCCCACGGAGTCTTTGCAGGAGGGCAGGTGTGCGGGGCCTTCCGCCGGCATCATGTGGGAGCCGCCCAGTCAGCGCTCTTGGGGGCCTTGCACGTGTGCACGTCCAGGGCCTCCAGACAGTCCTGACAGCGCACGGCACAGCACCAGTGGAACTTACACTCGCACTTGGTCATCCGGGTGACCCGGGAGGTGTCGTAGCCTCTCCCGCAGCACATGACCTCGCAGCTGTCCATGCCGCGGGAAGTCAGGTTGCACACGCGGCCTGCTGTCCCTGGGGAGCCTGGAAGACAAGCCGGGGAGGGGTCACTGAGAAGGTGTGGGCCGAATACAACAGGCCTCAGGAGTGGGAGAATCCCTCCTCCGGGATGGTGCCCGGCGCCTCGTCACCACAGCCTGGGGCTGAGCCCCTGTGCTGAGGCCCAGACAGGGTCTGTCATCCCCAGGCACCGGGCTGCTGTGAGTGAAGCCCTGCCCACAGGGCCAAGTCCAAGAAAGACTGATGTGAAACTTTGGAGCTGCCTGGGGCAACTTACCTCTAGGGCTCCCACTTCTGAGCTGGATAAATGTTTTGAGTTTAGCCCTACCCAGCCTTGTACAGGTGGATCACTGAGTGTGCAAGGCCAGCTCAGAATGAAAGAAGGATCTATCCTAGCTCCTTCCCACCTGCCCTCAAACCACGTCAAGGAAGCCGTGACCCAGGTTCAGAAGTTGTCAGAACTCACTCAAAGGGAGGGGATTCTCTCTCCCCAGACCTGACTACCCTGCCTTATGTGAAAGAGGAGAGAACTCTGGCTGCTGAGGGGGAGGCATGGGCATCGTTAGTGTAAGACCTTGAGGAGGGAGCGAAGCCCGTCTGCTTTACCACAAGCGCTAAGGGCCAGTGGACCGTCTACAGGTGTGTGAGGCTCCTGGGCAAAGCCAGGATGCTAAGCTTGCAATGAACAGAAGTGGCTTAAAAACCTATTGGAAACTACCACTGGAACATTGTCATAGTTATTTAAGGTGAGGTTTCCTAAATGGCAATTCATTTTTATGTATTTGTGTCTGAAAAAGACTCTCAAAGACAGGGTGCCTCTTCATGTGTTCTATTCCTGGGGAAGCACCGGAATTCTTTCACAAGAGTATTATTAGACAACAGAACAAAGTGTAGTGGGCCTTTGTGGAGAGTTTGCTCAGCTCAGAAGGATCCTTTCTGCTTCTGCTCTGGCACAGAAATGGACACTTGTTAGCCATGTTGAACACCATCACTGGCTCTGCTGGTGGCAGGTGACTGGACAGGGCATGGGGACCTGGCTTGTGCCAGCCAATCAGGTAGACTTCTCTGGGGACTGGCAGTTTTGCGGGAGCTAGGCGGTCGTGCCAAATACATATTCAATAGCCCCTGGCAGCCATCCACCATGATGAAGTGTGTGGGCAAGTGGAGGTCTACAGAGAAGTAAGAATGAGACGGATGTACATAGACAGTGAAGACAAGACATGGAAAGAGGTTGCCGCCCAGATTCTAGACTATCTTCCTGGAGCTGCTTCCATATATCCCTGAGGCCTGGCTGCATTCCAACCTTTGGGTTCCTAGAGATTCTGTATCCTTATGATAAATTTCCCCTCAGCTTAAACCACTCCGGTTTCTATTACTTGCAATCAACAATCCTAAATAATTGACAAACTGAGAGAAACTAAGCTCCTTATTTTTAAAAAAAAAAAAAAAAAAAGTGTGTCAGGATGAAAAAGACAGGGTCTTCATTCACTTCCAGTTCCTCTATCATTTAACAAGGAATTTCTCCTGCTTCATAACTCTTGCCCTGCCTCGTGACTCTCTTTGTTTACCGCAATCCAAACTGTGTTCCAATTATCTACATAAATGTCATGCTGCCCTGCCTGTCAAGAATGACCCAGGAAGCAGCCAGGTTCCAGCAGGCCGCGAGGTCAAGAAGAGGAGAGGCTGGGCAGAACTTGTTCTGCGTGATCAGGCCACTGACAGCAGGAAGACAGGCAGGGAATTTCATGATGACCGGAAGGATGGCAAAGGGCTGGGGTCAGGGGGGAGAAGGGGGTCAGCCAGGGATGGCCAGGAGCCTCTATCGCGCTGAAGAAGCACACAGAAGAGGGAGCACGTGGTGGGGGGCAATCATCAGGACAGTGCTCGGAATTACTGACTGGACAAGAAGGACTGCTTCTTAACAGCATGCCTGTTATTTCATTCAACAAACATCTGATGAACACAAACATGTAAGACACTGTGCCGACTCTTTAGAGTTTTGGGTAGTGGTGGTGGAGAGGTAAAATAATTAGAATTCACTTCCTGTTCTCTGAGCACTCATACTATAATGAAGAGATTACTCTGTAAAGAGGTACCCGCACTACTTTAAGATAACTGTTGTGTTTGCTGAAGACCTTCTGTAACCTCCAGGAGAGTTTTGGGCAAAGCAGCACTGGAGACAAACTCACGATGGTGGAATCAGGTTATTTAGAGCTTGGACACATCAGGATCCAAGTCCTAGCTTTTGTCATCTATCAGCTGGGCAACCTTGGGCAAGCTGTTTGATCGCAGTAGACTTTCAGTTTCTTCCCTTGTGAATCTGGGATAAAAATGGAGTTCCTTCCTCACAGGATTGTGGTGAGGAGGGAATGAGATCCTGCAGGAAAAACACCTGGCAAATAAGGGCTCAGTGAATGTTACCCTTCTACTCATTAGCCAGTTTATTGAGTGCCTACTATGTGCTGGGCACAGTTGTGGGAGCTTGGGATATATCAGAACAAAACAGAGATCCTGCTCTGAGGAGCTTATGTACCAGAGAGAGTGAGTCAAATATATAGTAATGATAATGAATGTTATTAATACCAATAGCAGCAAACAGGGTCAGAAAAGGAGCTGTTACCAGTTTTACAGAGGTGGCTTTGGAGGTAGGATGGAAAGGATAAGTAGGTCTGGAGAGAGAAGGAGGCAAAGGGCATCTTGGGTAAGACAGAACTCCCAGCAGACGCCCCGGGGTGCGTTCGTGGGATGCAGAGCCAGTGTGGCCATGGCACAGGCGTGGGGAGGCAGGGGTTCAGGGCCTTCCTGCCTTGCTACAGTTTGGGTTTCATCCCATGGTGAGCAGCAAGCCTGTCCAGATTTGTCGTCAGCGGAAAGCCTGTCGGCATGGGGCAGGGAGGTATCCTTGAGGCAGCTGGTTAGTCCAGGCAGGAGACGATGAGTGTAGGACAAATACGTGATGGGGGAAAGGGGGGACAATCACTAGGACTCGGGGACTCACGGAACTGGGGGCAGAGGGTTAGGAGGAAAAGACTGAAAACTGAGCACTTGGCTCAACACGAAGAAGGTAACAGGCACCCTCTGAGGAGAGCTGCTGTAGCAGAACCAGAGGACACAGCAGCGATCCTGTGGGGTGAGTGGGGGCGAGGGCAGATGGGCACAGAGTGTGGCCAATTTTCACTTGGTGGCAAAGCGGACAAAAGAGCATGACAGCAAGGACTGATGAGTCTGAGATGGGTCTTTAAGGTTGTGAAACTTAGGTGTAAAACTTAAGGTTTTAGACTGAAATTTAAGGACTTTCAGCTGGGTGACTTTGGGCAAGCTGGACTTTAAGGTTGTGAAATTTAAGGTGTAAAACTAAGGTTTTAGACTGTGAAATTTATGGGTGGTTTTTTTATGCAGCAGTAGACATCAGACACAATTCGGTAGGTTCTAATTACATAAAGTACGAAAGTGGGAAAAATCCGTCTATGCTATTTGAACTCAGGGTAGTGATTTCCCTTGGGAAATGGTGAAAAGGGGCATGAGGGAGGTTTCTGGAATACCAGTCCTCTTCAGGTCTTGGTCTGGGCATAGATTATATGGGTGTGTTCGTTGGAGACCATTCCCTGAGCCATACAGGTGGTGTGCACTTTTCTGTATGTGTTTCATGTTCTAGTAACGAAAAGAAGAGGGAGGAGGCCACAGAGGCAAAACCAGGAAACCAGCAAAACTCTGATAGGTGAGGAGCAGAAAGGTGTTTAACCTGCCTAGAGGGCAGCATTCAAAGGAGAGAGTGGCGAGAGCTGAGGCCGGAGAGGTGGGCAGAAGCCAGGATGTGGAAGGCCTTGGAGGACAGGTGAGGGCGTAGAAACTTTAACCCAAGGACAAAAGAGGGCTACCGAGAGCTTTTACCCAAAGGGGGACATGGTGGGTTTACACTCAGAAGGCTCACGGTGGGTGCTGGGGTCAGATGGATTGAAGAGGGCCAGGGTAAAGGCAAGGAGCCAAGTTAGCGGTGAAGCGCCCTGGGGAGGACACAGGGTGACCGGGACAAGGACAGCGCTGGTGGGGGTGGGAGAGGTTAAAGGGTTCAGGGGACTGTGGGGGAGGCAGGATGGGCAGGACACAGAGGGTGAGGGTCAGGAAATACTCCCAGGCTTCTGGCCTGAGGGACTGGGTTTATGCTGGTGACCTTCCTTGGGGTGGGACACCTGGAGAGGGGCAGGCTTTGAGCCGAGATACTGAGTTTTGTTTTCAACGCATTGACTTTGTTGTTGACAGTGGGTCCTCCAGGCAGGAACATTCACTGAAAATACTCTTTGGGACGCAGGAGAGAGGTCAGCGTGGAGATGCAGAGTGGGAAATCTTTACCTCAGAGGTGACTGCTGAGCCATGGTGCAAAGGAGACCCCCCCCCAATGGGTGTGAGAAGCACCGTCACCTGCCTCCCCAGAGGCTGCTGAATTTTCACCTTTTTGTGTTTTTTCCATAAACCTGCACACCCATAAGCATTCTTCACTTTTACCAATATGCATTCATTAAAATAAGAATGCACGCAATTGGAATTTTCTCTCCCCCTTGGTTCTGTGAGGTGTGTATGTGTGTGTTGGGGTGGGGGGTTGCGGCTAGAACAGGGAGGTGAAGAGTCTTATTCCCGAATCAGTCTATGGGCTTTTTACTGATATCAAACTTGGTGACCTTTCCCCGGTGGCCTGAAGCCTAAGAAGGTCCTGAGCCAGTGGTCTGACCAGCCGCAGTGATAGCTGGGGTGTTTTTGTCCTTCGGATGCAAAAAGTTGAACCAGACTCTGAACAGGAGGGCTCAGGGAAGTGACCTCAGTGCCATCAAATCTCTGAGGTGGTCAAAGTGATGGCCACTGACAAGAGCTTACCTCAGAAGTGGTTTCAGTCAAGGAAACAAAGCCTCTGGTGCTGAGATCTCAGTAGCTCAGCGTTTGGTTACAGAACGCCGGAGAACACCACTCACCACTCATCTGGACACACCACTCTCCACTGGCCGCCCAAACCAGGCACAAGGAGAGCCCAGAAGGAGGAAGAGGAGAAGGGTTTCTGAAGGTTGAGAGCCACTGATGTGAGAACAGGGGTCACAGCCTAGAGGAGGTATGGCCTCCTTGCGAGGACCCCAGGCTCCCAGGAATGTGCCAGCCAAGAGGTGCAGGGTGGCTCTGTCGTCTGGGGAGACCACGAGGCTACAGGACGATGGACTACAAATTAGCTCTTGCTCTGGGGTTTGCATCTAAGTAGATTTAATGACAGACTGTAGGGAAGGAGAGCAGTTTTGACACTTGCTGTCATTCAAGCAGAATATAGAGCAATTTCATGAAAACCCTGAAAAGAACATTTCTAGGGTGCAGAATTTATACAAAATTTGCTGGCACTGCTTTCCTTTACCAGAATGAAAATAAAGCCCCATTATCAATGATAGCAGAAAGGCTCTGATGTCTTAGGGACCTCCCACTGTCCTTTCCAAAACAGAAGACATCACCATTATTCTTAAAATAGGAGGTAAGGATAAAGACTATAAACTCTGTGTGTGTGTGTGTGTGTGTGTGTGTGTACCTTGTGAAAGGGACCCTCCGAGTTCTATGATCTTCCTGCTTGTTTTAGTTCTAAATAGTGAGACATACACTTCTAGATCTCCCCCGCCCAATGCTATACCATTCATTAATGAGTCAGTCCTCATTAGTTAATTGATGGTCCTGCCTGGACCACAGCAGGAACCCCCAGATTAATAAAACCAGCTCCAATGTCAGCCTGAAGTCCAAAGCCCGTGCCTTCTTGCCTTTTTCCTCTCTTCCCCTCATTCTTCTTGCTTCCTTGCCCTCTGCCTTCTTTTCCATCCTCTTTCTCTTCTTTTTGTTCATAACTGGAGCCAATAATTATGGGGCACCAACACGGGCTAGGGCCTGTGAGAAGCATTTTGCCTGTATTATCTAATTTAATTCCTGTAAGCTTAGAAAGTAGGGTCTGTGATTACCAGTTTGGAAATGGGGTAGTGGAGGAGGGGGAGGAACTTGATCACACAGCTGGCAGCAGGCAGGTCAGGAGGGGAAACCAGGCTTGTGTAAGTCCAGAGCTCAAGTTCTTGACCGTGGCGGCATCTGGCAGAGAGCGCCAGCCCACAGCCCTGCCAGATCCCAGGAGGATGAACTTTAAAACCCTTCCTGCTCCCTCCCTTCACCCTTTTAGCAAATGAACTTGCAAAGGTCATGATGCGTAATCTTTTTGGAAGGGACTTTTTCACCAGCATATGCCATGCCACAGAGAGTGAAGACGCCTACAGTTACATGAGAATTGAGAAAGGCTAGTTAGCCTGCAGTTAGTGGCCTTCATGCATTGTCCCTGTACTCAGAGTCCTGCTGAACTCCTGCCACCTTTTTGAGAGACAAGACCATTTTCTCTGTTATACCAACATGCACGCCTCCCAAAACCTCAAGGTGGTTTTAACTTCCGTCACTGATGGGGCCATGGTTGAAAACATTGGGAAGAACTCTCGCTAAGCACAACTTTCTGATTCAGGAAAGCCAATAGCACCAATTTGCCTCTCACCCAAAATAGCATGTCTTAGCCCGTTCCCTCACCTAACTCTCCCCTGGACTTGACTTTAAGATTTGCTGAGACATGTCCTAAACCCAAATGGACCTTTATAGGTAACATATCTGCATCTTACAGCATCCGCAAAAGCTCACGTGGTAGGCTTTACAAATACTTCAACGGAAGTTTTAAAAACATTTTGAGTAATGGCCCTATCATTAGTTTCCCAAAGTGGTATATGGTAATAAGATAAACACATATGAGATATGTTTCTTTAAAAATCATTCATAAAATCATTCAAAAATCACATTTCTTTAAAAATAATTCATAGTGATTTATAATGTTATTTCCTACTGCACATTGATTTACTCAGTTTACCTAAGATAAGTTGCCAGTCCGAGCTCTTTTCCCTGACTTCCCTTAGGTTTAGGTTTGTGAAATGTGACCTGATGTGTGGCCTGCCTGGGTTCGGATCCCAGTTTCCAGACGGAGTGTGGCAGACTTGGCCTCAGGGAACCCAACCTTCCTCTGTCACCTTCACACCACACTGCTAGGAGATTATCTGCCCAGATGCAGTGTCCATAAGATCCAGGCAGTCAGGAATGTCTATGCCATGGGAAGGTGTGAGTTCCAGCCAGATCTTCCTTTCTCCTCCCCGCAAGTGTGGTCTTTACCCTTCACAGAGTTCCCATGTGCATGGGGGGAAAAGGAGGGTGAAGAAGCAGAGTTTCTAAATCCCGCAAGCTGGGACCATTGGACTCACTTTTGGTGGGGCAGTGCTGCGGGAACTTTACAGAATCAAGCATCCCTTCCCTAGAGCTATAAAATTAATAATGGAGTCAGGGTTCCCAGTGCGAAAACATTTCTGTCTCCACCGACATGCATCTTCCTGACAGCAGAGGAGGACGGAGAGCTTTTGCTAATAGTTCCCAGATCCATACCTCTGGGACCTTGGAGGAAGGGCGCTCTCTCGAACGGTCTTTCTCTGTGGATGGGCCTGCGTCTTTAGAAATTCCTGCCACTCCAGGCTGACAGAAGCCCATATGTTGACCATTAGGACATAAAGCAAGATTCACTTAAGCCCGTCATCCAATCGGCTGTTTCTCCTCTGGTTGACTTACATGTTGTCATTAACGACACAGATTTATCGAGGGAAGAAAAGAATGTTAGAGCAAATGTTAGAGACCGCACATTCATCTATGCACAAGGCTTCCCTCTCACGTAGTAAGAATTGTAAACCTAAAACTAGGACAGACAGTATCTCCCCTTCTCTCAGAGGATTTTATTCAACATTTTTCTAATAACCAGGAAAGCTTGACTGGCACAAGAAAGCATGTCCCATTAAATTAACAAATCCTATCATGGAATTAGAGTTAAGTTCAGACTCTTCAAGGCTTTCCATGTCTGGCACACCTAGTCTACCCAAGTTTATTTCCCATTGCTCCCCCACCTATACCTTTTAGGATCGGGCCAAATCCTCACTGTCCCATTGACTTGACTAGCTATGTAGGCTGTTTCCTCATGAGAGCTACTCTCATCTGCTGTCCTGGGCTTTCCTCCCTTCACTGGATCAGAAGTCTTCGCATTCTTCTAGATTCGGGCCTATTTGAGCACCTTCCATAGAGCAATCTCTGTTTCTGCTCCTTGCCCACCTGACCCCCCTCCCAAGTCCTATAATGTGTGTCATGCAATAGAGCTCATATACTGTTACGAAATGTTTGATGATTTCTCATGCATCTTGTCTCCCCAAGGACAGAGGTTGGATCTTATATTTCTTCTATACACTGCATAGTGCTCAGCTGTCAACATATAAAGTCCCAATTCATTAAATATTAAATTAAAAACAATTTCTTAAAAATGAAGATCAGCTTTTCCTTGACAAAGGAGGGCATGCTTCCCCAGGGAGCGGCCACTGAGTCCTCAGGCACTAAGGTCAGAGTGAGCTAGCTAACAGCCTGGTTTCTACTCAGATGATCTCACTGGATATACAGAGAACACATGCAAAAAAATGCAGCACATTTTTTAAAAGATAGAAATTGAAAATAGCAACCTAAGGGAGTCTGTGACATCAAGTTCAGGTTCTGTGATGGCAAACTTAGAGTGAAATTTATTAACAATTCACTCAGTCATTTATGGGAATTTCTGAATAAAACACATATGTGAAGAGACCCAGAGAAGTTAAGTTGTCCATGGCTACCCAATCAGTAATCACTAAAAACAGTAATAGGTAGTGATGGGTTGCACCAAAGTCTACTAAGCCATAATGCCAGGAATGGTTAGGAATACAGGACTTGCAGAGATTTAAAGAAGAGATCAACCACACTAGCACAAAATCGGTTCCACGGGGAAAGCTCACATGAAGTAAGCAAATACATTGTTTTAAAATATGTTAAGTTCATTCTTTTGTTTGTGACATATGAGTTTTTTTCTGTTACAAAAAAGAAGGACCTCAATTTGGTAAATTTTTGTTGGTGCCAATTATGTCAAAGACTTCAAAAATAGGAAAATGAGAATTTTGTTTCCTTTTTTCTGAAATTTTCTTTTTCTTTTTCCTTTTTTTCCCAATTTACACAATTCAATCTGATTGCCACTGTCAGTTCAAATTAGGGCCCTTTTCAGTGTATCCTAAAAGTTTAATAAATTTAGTACACCTACATTCTGAAAGGAAAGGCAGACTTACAGATCATGCCTATAACATAAAGTAGTATTAGAAATATTTTGCTTGCATTAACAACAAAACCAGATGAACTAAGAAGTAGTCCCACACAGAGTAAAAGAACTGAGTATTTGGTGGAAACTAAAAGCCATCAATTTAGTCTACTGTTGGCTATGAGAGTTTTATCTCTTCCAGGGAAATGGGCAGCCACCAACAGCTTCAGCTGTTTACATGGTCCACTAATGCACTTGAACATGAGGGAAAATTCCCTTCAACATTTCAGTTTAAATGGGAATTTTCACAGGCCGTGTATTATCATCAGCGATGAGTGAAGACATGCTTAATAATCACCTGTCAAAGAAACCAAGTTATCTTTAAGTTATGACACTGCACCAACATAACTAAGAATTCAGCTCCTACAATGAGCATATTTTATGTTGTTTATAACTTGCCATTCCACTCCGTTCAGCATGTCTACATGCTAGGTGCTGGCGACCCGGTGGTGATCAGACATACCATGCCATCATGGAATCAGAATCCAAACAAATACATAAATAAACTTACAAAAGCTCATGGTATGTGCTGTGAGTCAAGGAACAAGGAAGGCTTTCTGAACTAGATCCCTGATGCATTTTAGGAGGACCTGGTGATGGGCCAAGATGCAAGAAAGAATGTAGCAAAGGACCTGCAGGTTTATGTGCCCGATGGAGCAGATGGCTTTGCTGTTTTCTGCAAAGAGGACGCTTGGGGAAAGCAGGTTTCGGGAGTGGGATGAATCAAGAGTTCAGTTTTAACAGGATCAGACTGATCATGATGTGAGCAATTGAGAGGAGCCGTTGAGCATGGGTAGGACCCAGAGGAGACCCCAGAAGCAGTTAGCCATCGAGAAAGAGGAGGCCACCCAGGGAGAAGGTGCAGAAGCAGAAGGGGTGTACCTCTTCAAGACGAACAAGGAGAAACTAACAACTGGAACTGGGGAAGACCAGCTAGCAGGGCAGGAGGAAAATCAGAACACTATGTTGCAGGAAGGAGGAACAGGCTAATTAATTGTTTTACCTGCCACTAATAGTTTGAAAATAGGGTCCTCTGGATAGTAATTTATGTTAATTATACAACATAATCAACAATTGCCTGTGAAAATGGTGACTTACAGGACACACCAATACATTTTTCATTTCATTTTCTCCTGGTCTAGCTGTCTGGGCACTTCTCAGATATCAATTCATGAATTTCCAAAATAAATTTCAACATAGAAAGGGATGAGTAACCTAGTCTTTAGTTTTTCAAATGACACACGTGCAGTGAGACCTTGGAATAGAGTGACAGAGTGAGGCCAGAAACCCAGAAAGCGCCCCCTTCCTGTCCAGGCCTGAGGACCCCCAGCACCTGGCCTACCTGCCTTTGCCTGCCCCCCACCCAGCTCAGCTACAGAGACTGGCAGCCTCGTGAAGGCTGAGGGCAAGGACCGAGTCTGGCTTCCACATCTTTGCATTCCAGAGGCTTATCAAACGGTCCGACATAGAGAAGGGGCTCAAAAAAATATTTGACCCACGAAGCCATGAGGAACCTCGGGATATTGTGGGAATTGTGCATTTAATATCAAAATAAGGTCCGTCCATTCCATTCCTATTGGCTGTTCCCTTGCTTTCAATCAGGTCACAATCACAGAGCCGCTGCAGACCCGGCCACGCCATGGGCATGTCTAGATTGGTGAATCGCTGTAAACAGTGGTTGGAATTGCGTTCCCGGGGTTTCCAAGCTGTTTGCCAAGTGTGATTTGTGTAGAAAAAAGAGGACTTTGCGCTTCCCCCACTCACAGCCTGCAAACAACAGGTTAAACAATTGCAGAACTCTCTTTTTTGAACTTGACTAGAGAGGAGGTGGAGGGTTGCCTGTTTCCTACAGTTGGAGAGGAGACCTCAGGGTGACCCCCGGCCCAGGTCAGGGTTTTACCTCATAACAGGGGAAAGTGGCCTGTGATGAGGGGCATCCGCGTCTCTGGACAGGACAGCGGCATTCCTCGGAGATGGACTATCTCTAACTTGAGGGCTTCTTTGATTTACAGACGCCTGGGGCAATAACCAGAGTAGATAACCTCACGGCCACTAGAGTATGTGCCTCAGAAAGCCCGGCTGCCCAGTTGGAGCCTCCAGTGTGGCCTGCTTCATGTCACACGCGCGGCGTGACACCGCCCTACGGACTTCTGAGATCTGAGGGGAGTCTTTATCGGTGAACATCAGAGCGCTCACTTTGCTCAGCTGAAGGCTGGTGGAGAAAGTCTCTTGTGGTTGTTGCCGTAAGATTATCTTCCTTAATTGTTTTTGAGCTTGTGATATTTTTTAGGAACTGTGAAGGACATGACCACTCTTGCAGACTTGAAGGGCTTGTGGTTAGAGGGGCTCCGAAGTAGCCAGAGCCAAACAGGAGGGAAGCTGGGGTCTGACCACTTTCCACCTCCCCACTCTGCAGGCCCCTCTGCCTGCTCTGCTCCTGTGTCCTCACCCTGCCTCTTTAGGACAGAGGTCTCCCTTCCCTGGATTTCCGGAAGTTATATAGCGAGGAAAGTAGGGACTTTTGATTTGACTTGTGTTTATTTTGTTTCATTTACCACTTATGGGCCACACAGTCTCAGGCAAGTTAAGAAGCTTTTCTGAGCCTCCATTCCCTTCTCTATAAATGGAGGTAACTGATGTGCAGATTCAGAGAACATGTCCAGAATGTGTGTAGTAGGGCCAGACTCTCAGAGGAACTCACCCCATGTTCCCACCCTCCTTCTGTCCCTGGCGTCTGGGTCTGTCCTCACCCATGAGCAGCCCAGGGTCTTGACTCAGCCTTCTGCCTTTCTCATCGAAATTTGCCTGCTAATGCTTTCTGTCATTCTCTCAGGACTTCACTCAAGGGCTGGCTTGGTCTTCTCTGTCAAGCTTGGATGTGAATGCTTGGATGGCTGAGATCACTTTAATGCACTCACAGTGCAAAAAGGTTCCTGAAAGTGCAGGGCTTCCACGTGGAAGAACATCCCTCTCATACTGGGCAAGCCAGGGTGGGGAATATTTTTGGGTGCCATTTGTCTAGAGCTCTTTAAATAAAGATATTTTTTCCTTCATAAGAGATCAGGTATTCCGAAGAATATAATGTCCTCAGGATTTCTTCTTACTCAATACTTATGAAAAAATACTTACGAAAAACAACGTTGTAGGCCGGGAATTGCCTAAAACATTGATTTTCCACTTTAATGTACTCAAGTTTGAAATGTAGATGGAATCCCAGCAACAGTCCCCTGAGATTGTGATCTAACAGTTTCCCCAAGAGGCCCTTGCTTTGGGAAATAACAGACTAGACCCATAGCCTTCATCCGTCCTACACACCAGACTGACAAAACGCGCAGGCTCGCTTCAGTCACGTGATGAGTTCATCGGAGCAAGGAGCAGGCACCGGCCAGCAAGACGGAAGTCAGTCCGCTACAGGAGCCTATGACTTGGCAAGATTCAATCTGCTCACCACCATTGCTTTTCCAGTGTTGCATAAGCAGAAGGTTCCCAATCAGTTCAATAGGAAATGGTATGAAATTTTTTAAAAAGAGAAATAGAACGATATAGGGAATGGTGCCAAACTTAATAGAGAAAAGGAAAGACACATTATTTGTTTTAAATTTTACTGCGACCCTTGAACCTATTTTAGAGCCTGGATACTGTTGAAGGTAACCCATGTCAAACGTGGGAGTTCCAGTTAGCAGAAAACAGACCCTTCCTAAGGTTCGACACGATGCTCGTGAAGGGAAGAGCGTACCCTCATGACGTGCTTTCTCAGCGATGCACACATGTGGGGGGCTGCTTTAGTACAGACGGACAGGACGCTAGCCCTGCAACATCCAGCACCTTCCTTCCAGGACAAGGGGGCAGAGCTCAGAGGAGGAATGCCATTGTGAATTACAGGCAGGAGCCTCCCCCCTTGTCGATCCTCTCAGATTCTGTCACCTCCCCCTGCCTCTGCAAATAGAGGTTAGAGGTACCTCCAGAAGGATTCAGACGCACCCACTTCTACAACTGTTTTGACCAACTTTCTAGAGTGCACGCTTCAGGAGTTTCTAGTAGAAAATGGCCAGGATACACCTTCAACTTTAGAAGGCCATAGGTTACACAGGCAGGCACAAGGCTCTTGGTCGCTGTGTGAGTTGAAGCAGGCTTTCTCAGGGAAAATCTGCATCTCATATATGTAGTTAGGTACATGTGAATTCAAGTACGAACAATAAAAACTCTGCTCTTTCAGTAACGGGAACTATTGCCTACATGATAGCAAACACCCTGAATCATAGTTTCACTAAAATACTCACCCGATAGTCAACAGAATTAAAAAGAAAAGTTTGAATGGATGACTTTGGTATTTCCTCAGGCTCAGCTATAAAAGGACATGAAGGCTAGCTCAAACAAGGTATGAATAATCTAGAAATCTTACTGGAAATCTGATCTAATACTTTGGAACCAGCTACTTAAAAAAAAAAAAAAAAAAAAGGAATAACAGGGTAGCTCCTGGTTAATCAACAGCAAAAGAACTAAGTTCACATCCTTTTTAAGCTAAAAATGAGATAAGTTAAAAATGAACCTAAAATAGGACAGAAATAAATGGAGAGTGAAGAAATTCTAAAACTTCCCTCAGAACGTCAGCCTCTGCCACAGGGTGCCTTGTAGCTGGCGTGTCTGGAGACAAGAGTAGATGCTTAAAACAATGGACGGTTCAAATCCCTGCTCTGCCTCTTAACCAACTGGGAGTTTTTTAGCAAATTCCATACCCTGTTTGTCAGAGCCGCATTTTTCCCTCCCATAAAATGGAAAATAACATACCCATTTATATTCTTGGTGCGAGTCATTGGCAGAATGCAGACCAAGTGCTAACAAACGGCAGGTACTGCGGACGTGTTTGCTATTTTAGGATCAGGAAACAGAATCGTGATCTAATAACGGGAGGAGCCAAAGCAAAGTGTGGAAGGATAACTTAGTATCCTGAAGAGGCGTCAAGGGGTAGGTTCAGAATCTCCTCTTTGGAGAACACAAAGTCAGGGCTTTATTTCATCGGATGCCCATGAGGCGGCTCAGTGGCCATCGAGCATCGCACCTGTTTTTTTCACTGTGCAAACTGCTTTAATCTGAGAGCCCAGGACAGATGTCCTGGGGAAGCAGGCCCTCTTACATCTGGAATGAGGGGTTGGCTTCGCCGCGCCTTTTCAGAGCTGGCTCGTGACAAGTTGCGGTGTCAGGGTCAGGTGTGCGGGTCATGCGGTCTGATAGCCAGACACCCATGCCCTCCAAGATCAGGGAGATCTTGAGCTAGTCACTCACTTTCCTCATCCAGGCAGTTGGGAATGATGTTATCCAGGGCTGTTTATCTGATCTCAACAGCTAAGATGGGAATTTGGTTCACCGTTGGTGTTGATCAACAAGGAGCCACCCTCTCCCACCCCTCCCCCCCACCTCCCTCCCCCCCACCCCCGCCCTGCCCAGGATCTTGTTCCATTGCGCTGATGTCATTGGGTGGTTCTAAGGATTAAATAAAACCATGTGTGCAGTGATCTGAGCCCAGTACCTGACACACAGGAGTCAATCCATTGTAATTCCTAAAGTGATCATGATATCATCATCCCCATGTCCTGGCTGAGGAGCCTGAGGTTAGATGGCTAGTTAATGGCAGAGGGGAGCCAGACCTCTGGGACAATCTTGTATCAAAGTATAGGTTTCATGGTGATCTGGCTGAAACCGTGGGCTGACAGGTAGGATGACTTGTTAGAGGTCCCAAAGCATGTCAGGAATGCAACAGCATTCTGGTCCCTGTGCTCGGTCCTAGCTAATCCGTAGGCTGCAGGTATAGACCCGCCCGATACTGTAAGGAACGTGCTTATCGAACCAGGAGGGAAATTCAGCCGCTCAGGGACAAAGGAGAGGCTCTGGACTTCTTGTGACATTCCCTGGTAAGGATCCCTCGTGGTTAATCTAGTGTTAGGAGCCGGCAGTTTTACTGGTTTCTTTGCAATTACTTTAGAACCAAAAACTATTTTAGAATTTAAATTCAAGGACATTTTTCCTGATAACAAATTCCCTTGCTTTCTACTAAGTCTGGGAAGTTGGCTCGAGCCAGAGTTGGCTGTGGGCTCTCCATCTCCTCCTATCCACTGAGACTTATTTTGTATGAGTCTTTGCAAAGACGCCTGGAGCTCAGGGCTGCCTGGGAGGGGTGAGAGGTAAAGAGCAGGTGCCTAAAATCACGCTGGTGGAAACAGCTATGTTGAGGCTGATGGAGCTGCCCTTCGAGTGAGTCCAAGACAGACAAAGCACTGTCTGCAAGGCAGTGGTGTGGCTCTAATAAACAAAATGCCCCTTACACAGCTCTCATCCACTGCCCACCAATGGCCACACCAGTGGGGATGCATTTTTGCCTTCTAGTATTTGACAACCTCTCAGAATATTGGAAAGAACGAGGGACTGAAAAGCATGGCAGATCTCAAAACTGGCTAATTTTAAAGGCCTGGGTCCCTCTTCATAGTCACATAGATGGATTTGTAACAGAGAAGGTCCATTGCATAGACCTCTCTACTCCTCTTAGCTTCAGGATCACAGGGAAGATGCAGGTTGCTGTACAGAGTGTACATGAGCTCACCAGAGTTTCATCCGAGCTGAAGAATTTGGTCAATCTGCATATTGTGACCCTGCCGTGTACTTTCTTGGGGTCACCTTTCTCTAGAACCTGCACATTCTCAATCCATTTCTCCAGTTGCCTAGGAAAGCTCTCTGAAGTATGAATTATAAATATGAATTCATATTTCACACTTGAAATATGAATTACAAGACCATGAACATTGAACCTGAAGGCATCTGGCTGCACTTACAGAATTGTCAGGCTGAAAACAGGACCAGACTGAGACTGGGGAGGACCGATCGGTGAATGAGGTACTGTGAGTAAAGGGTTTTGAACTTACCTGCATCTCGGTCCCTGATGCAGTAGTCTGGAGAATTCTCAAAGTACACGAGGTCATTTTTTGTTGGCTTCTTAAACCTCTTGTTAGCCACAGTGAAACCAGTGCCATCCTGGTTCATGACGACCTGAATGGCCCCATTGTACTTCCTCCAGAGGTAATCGCCCGTCCTTCTGAAGTCGGCCATGGCCAGCCAGCATGTCCGCAGGGTACACGAACCGCTCACGCCGTGACACTTGCATTCCTGCTTCAAGAACCGCTTTACCGCCTGCCAGGAGAGACGGGCAAGGTCAGGGCAGACGGACGCAAGACCCCGACAAGTGCTACAACTCCCCTTCCCAGTGAGTGAGCGACAAGTGAGTCTGATGACAAAGAATCCTGGGACTTAGGACTGGGAGATATTGGGGGTCACTTCCGCCATGCCACACTGACCACTGTAGGTGGGGTCCCCGGAAAAATCAGTGTGTGGGGCGGGGCCTGGCCATGGGCACCTCTTGGCTATTGGAGTAACAAAAACCTCACCAATTTGAATGGAACAGGGCACAGGGCTCTTTGGAAGAGTGAGAGAATGAGTTAGAGGTCTTTTCCTAAATAAATGTGGCTTTATTATCTTAAAACCGTACAGCACTACTCAGGAATTCCTAAGCCTGCTTCTTTTGATAAGCCAATCATAGTGACTGTGACTATTTTCATGTTCTAGGCATTGCGCTCACGTTTCCTATGCTCTATCGCAAAGACCTTAATCTTTACAACAGTCCTGTGCTACCATATTTATTTTGCAAATGATGAGGGAGCCAGTCTGAGGGAAATTAAAGCACTTGCCGCGAGGGACATGGCTGGTATAGGACAGAGCCAGGGTACACTGGCAATCAGTTGATGACCCTGAGGATACCATTCGATTTGGGAGATTATCCCTCTACTCTGGCCAAATTATTCAGCTTGGATGACAGGGCTTAGCTTGCTCTTTTTGCAGAGGGGAAACCAAGGCACATGGGACCAGCCCATCTGAGCTGGCTCCCTGCACTAGCACTCCCTTTGCGGTAGGCTGTGAGGCTGGGGACAAGGAAGGACTCCGGTGGGCCCTGGAACTAGAACTGCTTTGGTCTTGGGATTAGCCAGAACACTCGTGCCAGCCCCAACACAATTTTGTGAGTGTTACGCTACCGGGCTACTGTTCTTCCCGTTACACGAGCGAGGGAGCTAGGGATCAGGGAACTGAGCTCCTAGGCCAGGATGTGGAATGGCAGATGCAAACCCAGACTCTAGAGTCTTTCCAACCCATAGGACAGACACATAAATAGCTTTCCTCAAAATATTTTCTAAGAGCATGTTTTCTGATTATATGGCAGATGCAAACCCAGACTCTAGAGTCTTTCCAACTCATAGGACAGACACATAAATGGATTTCCTCAAATTATTTTCTAAGAGCATGTTTTCTGATTATAGACCTTCCTGGGTTCCCTTTCTTAAGTGATTTACTACTTTAACAATTGTCATTCCCCACCCCCAACAGTTAGAACTAATGTCTTGTTTAATCAATCAGTTTTCCACATTATTATAATATTGAAAGAACTTTTTTGTTGCTCATGGGAGATCCTGACTGATGATTAGGGGCTTCCTCCATTTGTGACACCCAAAGTGACACACAGAAGGGGTGTCCACGTGGGGGTGACCACGGCCTCACCAAAACCACGCCTTTGGAACCTTGGCTCAGTCGTGGAGCAGAAGAGGAGAAACCTGCCTGCCGAGGGCTCCCACCCTTGCTGCTTGTATCCCCAAAACAGCACCTGTCTGGGCAGAAGGCATAGGCAGAGGGGCCAATGAACCTCCTTGATGACATTATCCAAGGTGGGACTATGAACAAAATTCTTAGGGTAACACATGGAGAGAACTCTTTCTAAGAACTTAGATGGTGGATTCAACCCTGTACTTCCCACTTCCTGAGATTCTGGTATCATTGGTCTAGTTGGGGGAGGTGGGTGGGTGGCTCCAGGATGCATCCCAGGAGGAGCTCCCTGCTGTACACTTGTTCACCCTCCCCCATGCACCCCCAAACACGCATGCACGCAGATACCAGTCTTCCAGGCCACCTCGCCAGGGTCTCACCAAGGTAACTTCACCCAAACCTCGTTTTGCCTCTTCTACAGATTATTTCTTCTCTTTCTTTCACTCTTTCACTCTTTCTTTCTTTCTTTTTTTTTTTTAAAGATTTTATTTATTTATTTGACAGAGAGAAATCACAAGTAGATGGAGAGGCAGGCAGAGAAAGAGAGAGGGAAGCAGGCTCCCTGCTGAGCAGAGAGCCCGATGCGGGACTTGATCCCAGGACCCTGAGATCATGACCTGAGCCGAAGGCAGCGGCTTAACCCACTGAGCCACCCAGGCGCCCTCTTTCTTTCTTTTTTAAAGATTTTATTTATTTGTCAGAGGGAGAAGAGAGAAAGCACAAACAGGTAGAGTAGCAGGCACAGGCAGAGAGAGAAGCAGGCTCCCCGCCAAGCAAGGAGCCCAATGCAGGACTCAATCCCAGGACTCTGGGATCATGACCTGAGCCGAAGGCAGCTGCTTAACTGACTGAGCCACCCAGGTGTCCCCCTTCCTTCCTTCCTCCATCCCCTCCCCTCCCCTCCCTCCCTCCCTCTCTTTCTTTCTTTCTCTCTTTCTCTTTCTTTCTTTCCTTTTTTCGATTCTATCTATCCACTTGACAAAGAAAAGAGAGCACACAAGCAGGGGGAGCAGCAGGCAGAGGGAGAAGCAGGCTCCCCATCAAACACGGAGTCCGACACGGGCCTGAGCTGAAGGCAGACACCCAACTGACTGAGCCACCCAGGTGCCCTGACTGTTTCTTTTCTAACCAAGTGTGCAGAAAGGTTCTTCATTTCAGAAAGTTAGTGTGCAGAAAGGTTCTTCATTTCAGAAAGTTAGTCCCAAACAAGTATTCTAGAGCCGAAGGATCCATGTCATCGTGGTGGCTCTCCAGTTATGAATTCACTCACAGCCTTCCCAGGCTGGACCTCAGCACCCTGTTTCCGATTTTGCCCCCCATGGTGGATTACGCCCTGTTAGCATGTGAAACCTGTCCTCTTCAGCATGAACCAGCCTTGAAAGGCAAGGACAGAAACATGCTGAGCAGGAGGAATGTTATGAATTTGCTCCTCCAGGTCAAAGGGATCTGGCGATATTTAAGGGCTATCTTAGAATAAAATTGTTTGAAAATACACTCTCCCCACCTTTATATTTCAGGTGTTTGGGATGAGGTCCCTGGGTGACCTGGACAGCAGGCCTCCACCACAGACACAGTCCTAGAAGGGCCACCTTGGCCCCCTGATTGCCCCATTTGGGTCCCACCTGTCCAGGAGTTTTCTATCCTAAGATTTCAGTAGAGCCACATAGAACTCATTCCATGCCAAGTGCTTGGGAAGTGAATGCTCATTCTTCAAGGCTTATTCCCTTTAAAGCTGGGTTATTTACTCATAAACAACACTCTCAGCTTTACAAATGACAGGAAAGATTATGGCTCTCCCTTTGTAAGGCTAAGTTTCCAGGTTGCAAACTTCAAATGGATCAATATTTAAGATGACTAACTGAAACATTTGCATATTAAAATTGGATTTTGAACATATATCTTATGAATCCTTATAAATACACGTGGCAGTGGTCCACACTGCTGACCATCACCATCACTGCTAACAGCCATTCCCCTCTCCCTTCCTAAGTTCTGTCCCAGTGCTGGGCAGCCACGTACTTCAGAACTGGCCTGGCCTCTCTCTGAGCCAGAGCAGCCCAAATCAGTAATAGTAATTTCACTGTCCTGCTCCTGATTCAGCCGAGGCCAATATGATGTTAGGAGCAATCTGCAGGGGCACTTGTGAGAAAGATTTCTTCACGCTTTAAAAGAGACACGAGGACAGCTTCTTTTCTCTGTCTCTGGATGCGGGTTTCTGCAGCAGCTCCCCTGGGACACGAGGCAGCCAACTCAAGACCAGCAGCAAGCTGCTGATGGCAGGACGGAGAGATGGGAAGGGCTGGGTTCTGGAGGATGTTGCTGAACTGCTTGAAGGAATCCACCTTGGCCTGGCCCTGCCTCTGTACTTCTTGTGATCCAAGATATTAAGTTTGTGCCCCCAGGGTCTATTACTTATAACTGCAACTATTTCAACTGCAATCATGGTCCGTTCTTGACTGTAGATTAATCACAGGCTCCATCTGACAGTTCACCTTGGGGCAGAGGGAGACCTTGTCTGATGCTGGGTTTGCTCACAGCTCCAGGCCCCTCTCCTAACACACAGCCTGTTCGGGGTTCCATCACAGCTTGGGGCCTCCTCTGCCTCTGGATTTGCAGACTTGGAATTCAAACTCTTAACCTTGAACAGGACAACACCCTGCTCAATCAGAGAGGTGGAGGGAAGGGGTCCTAAGCCGAAGTGGTGTAGCTAACGTTAGAGTAGCTAACGTTAATGTAACAATAAGGAAGGGAGAAACTCCAGGGGAGTTTAGGAACTTCCTAGCTGAGAAGAATTCCCATGATCAAATGTTATAATAACAATGTAACAATAACAATCACTTATCCAGTACCCTGCTGCCTGACAGGCTGCATGACAGGTGGTTTACACACATTCTCTTGTCTAATTACTACAATTAGGCAAAATAGATTATTGTTCTTATTCTGTAATTAAGAAAACCAGGACTCAGTGGGGAAAGTAAAATCCCCAGAGTTACCCAGATACACTGGGGCTGAACTAGGGTGTGAATCCGCCGCTTACTCCCAGATCTGTGCTCTTTCTAAAAATATTTAAAATCCTATATAAATTATAGAAATTTTGAATAATGCATACTGTTTCCCTCCCTTCTTTTGAATGAGTCAAAAATTGGCTAAATAAGATTGCCTGCATCATGGAGAAAAAAAGAGGCAGAGAAATTAATCAGGGGGTACTATATTCCATCTTCCATACCAATAGCCATAAAAAATCTGTTCAACAGGCAATTTACAGAAAAAAATATAAAGTCCTAACAAAAGTACAGAAAGATGTTCAACTTCACTAGTATCAGGAAATGCAAACTAAAAGAATGCAACACTTGTTTTTTGTCATTAGCAGATTAACAAATAGTAAAAAGTCTGATAATATTTGGTATTGGTAAGAGTATCGAGGAAGGAATCCTTTAAGAAACTGTTGATGGAAGAGTAAATTGATACACCATTTAAACATGGAGAGCATTTCTGCAACACCTGTCAAAATTTTAAATATATGTATCCTTTGACCTCAGCTATTCCATTCTGGAAATATTTGCACAAGCTTTGAGGGATACACACCCACAGGGTTGTTCACTGCAGCATATTCAGCAATAGCAAAATATTAGGAAAAAAGCCTAAATGACATCAACAGAAAAATGGTTAAGCAAATTATGGTATATGCTTAATAATGGAAATTATGTGAGCTTTGAATAATGAGGTAGATCAGGAGGACAGAATGAAAGGAAGCCAAGAGACGAAAACGAATTGCAGAACAATGTATGTGTTATGGTCCACCTTTTAAAGGCCTGCGTATGGGTGTAGACACAGAGAAAGAAGGGAAAACATGCTCTTCTACAATCTGGCTGCAGTCTGAGGGGTTGCATGGTCTGGAAAGAGAGGGAAAAAAAGAGTCAAACCCTTTGACAGGTAAAGGGGATTAAGAGGAACACACTTCCAGTTAGAAGTCAAAAGTAGGAGACAAAAGCCAGGTGTAGGGAATATAGTCGGTAGCCCCGTAATAACGTTGTAGTCGGACTACACGTCCTGTGTGAGCACTGAGTAATATATACCATTGTCACGGCCTTACGTCGCACACCCGAAGCTAATAGAACGTTAATTCCGTTCCGTTCCGTTAACGTTCTGTTAACGTTAATTCCATGTTAATTCCGCTTCCACTGGGGGGAAAAAAAGGGTGAGGCTCTGCGTGGAACCGAGTAAAACAACAGGAATCCGGGGTTTGTTCCCTGGCATCTGGAGAGAGGAGAGCAGTGATTCTCATTCGAGCTACACATTAAAATCACCTGGGGAGGCTTCCAGCACCTAGAGGGGCCTCTCCCTCGGCAGAGGAAATCAGAACCTAGGCAGGGGTGAGGGGCAAGGGATGATGGCCTTGAGACTCCTGCCGGTCTCAGGTGCCTCTAACAGGCAGCGGGAGCTGAGGATCCCAAGTCCAGCACAGCGGCCACAGCCGGAATGCCCCGGAGGAAAAGAGAAGCGGCTGCACCCCCGAGGGTCCCAGCCCACCCAGGGCCCAGCAGGTGAGATGCTTTCGTGGCAGGGAGCGGCATTCCATTTCTAGGAATGGGGATAGCTGAATGTTGACTAGAGTTTGCGTCCTACCCCATGTCTCCGAAACATACTCCAATTCTTGTTCCTGCTGTTCTGGAGGGAATCAGAGAGGGGGGTGGAGTAAAAGCCAAGTGCTTTTAGAGGACCCGGCTGCAGTGGAGGGGCTGTCCAGGGAGATGCACCCCGGGGGTCCTGGGAGGTGAGAAGAAAGGGGCTGCTGGTCTTGCCGAGCCGGCAGCAGGAGGGGAGCCCCGCAGACTCACCCTGTGGGCAGAGGAAAGGGTAAGGGAAGGCGAGGACCTGGGGACATCCCAGGGGCTGCCACACAGTCTGGGCTTTTCATGCACACTTTCAGAGTTTTTAACTAAAGAAATATGTGCCCATGGTTTAAAAATATCAGATAGTCCAGGCAGGATCGTGGTGAAAAGCTGATACCTTCCGTTGTACCCTCCTCCTCCTCTCTCCCCGCTTCTTCCCACGGCACCGCACACCCCAGAGGTGGTCTCGCAAAATGAATTCTGCTTGTAGCCTTCCTGGTGGTTACCTAAATGCCCACAGGAACGGTTCTGTGCTAGAGGATCCCTGACTTTGGGAGGAACAGGGAAAGCCATCCTAAGACTCCTCTGCCAGAAAATTGCCATAATAACTACACAAATCTGCAGTGACCACGAGGTGAGTGGAGCCACCTGACACAACAGAAGGTGACAGCCCTGCGTGTCACTGTTGACCCACTGATCTACAGAGAGCATTTCCTAGGAGACTTCTTACAGCAGTGGAGAATTTATCCTAGCCCTTACTTGCCTCACCCGGCCTCTCAACAATTCTGGCGATCTGGGCAACTTCAAGGCCCAACGTGGAACAGTTCCACCTATTCTTGTTCCAAAAGTCCAGGTGCAGTTCATCTTCCCTCCTCCCCTTCTGCTTCCCAGTCTCCATCAGCGTCACCTGTCCTTTTACAGGGGCAAAGGTGAGGGCACTCAAGTCCTATTCTGTGACGATAGGTGTCTCCCACAGTGTGTCTGGATGTTGACTCTGGAAATTGAAAACAGTCAGCAGAGAGGTGGTTGTGTTAACTGCACGAGAAGGACCACGCCAGGACTGCGGGTCAAAATCTCTGACCCAGCATCACAGCCTCTGTGCCAAAGAAGAGTGTTACTGGAGTGAAGTTTGCGGTTTTCCCGTTTTCCTTGCTACCAACTGCATTTACTAGAACCTGATGTTTTGCCCCCTCACCATCCTTCTCTCTATCTCTGGGGCCTCCACAATCCTCCACTTTCTTCCAACCTGGACTGGCTACACAGCTGAGAGCCAAAATTTTGCTCTCCCAGTTTGGACAAACTACTCTGCTCTATGCCATATTTGCTTTTCTTTTCTTTTATCTTTTCTTTTTTCTTTTTTTTTTTTTTTGGTTTATTGCTTCTCTTTGCAGCAACTTCTTAACTCCTTCGAGGTGCATGGGGATACATTGTCTGAATTCTTGTGCATCCAAAATGTCTTTATTCAGCCTTCATCCTTGACTAATAGTTTGGCTGGGTATAGAATTCCAGGTTGAAAATAATTTTTCCTCAAAACTGTGAAGATGACACTCCACAGGGTTTGGTTTCTAGTGGTATGGATAGGAAGTCTGATGTCTGGCTGATTCTTTGGCAAGTGACTTTTGTTTTCATTTCACTTTGTATTTTTTTCTACATGGAAGTCTCCAAAAACTTTCCTTTATCCCGGATGTTCTGAAATATCAACATGATATTTAGGATTTTAAGAAAAAAATTAACCCTGCTTGGTTCTCAGTCAGTCCCTTCAATCTGGAAACTCCTTCAGCACAGAGATATTCTCTCCTCTCAATTTTTTAAGTTTCTTTATGGCATTCTAGTTAGTCAGCTGCTGAACCTTCTCAATTGATACTTTATGTTTTTTATATTTTCTCTCTTATATTTTTAATACTTTCTTTCTGACTTCTTGAGGAAGAAGTTCCATCAAAGTAACACTCTTGGCTCTCACCATTCCCTTAGTCATTTCTCTCCAGGGGAGAAGTGACTTATCCAACTAGTGAGCTTAGAGGAAGGACAGGGCTTGTGTGCCTGCGTTCCTTCTTGTTGGGCATCTGCCAACCTGTGGAGAAGATGAGTTATGATCAGTTCCTTCTCTCCAGCAAGAAGATCCTTGCAGGGGCTCCAACGTGCAGCCTGTGACAGGGTGAGTAAGGCTGTCCAGTTTGGGGGTGGAGTGCTAGGAAGTGCTTCGAAGCTTTGAAGCTACTTCCTCGAGTGCAGCTTTTTTTCAGTAGAGCAAAAGACATTTTTATTCTTTATCCAGCTCCTTTATCCACTTTTTAGTTGGTTTCAAATTCAAGTGGGAAAGATGGGTATTATTTATGGATCTCCTTAAACTCCACTTGTCTTTTGGGCTCCTTCTTTTTTCTTTTCTTCATTTTTTGAAGCAAAATTGATATATAACATTATGCAAGTTCTATATTTACAACATTATAATCTGACATCTATATACATTACAAAGTGATCATCACCAAAAGTCTAGTTACCATCCATTCTATAAATGACCCCATTTATCCATTTCACCCATGGTTCCACCCCCCCTCCCCCAGGGAACCATCAACCTCTTCTCTATCTATGAGTTTGTTTTTGTATTGCTTTGCTTGTTCATTTTGTTTCCTTAGATGCCACATATGAATGAAATCATATGGTATTTGCTTTTCTCAGTCTGACTTATTTCACTTTGCATAATACTCCTAAGATCTGTGTTGTCACAAATGGCAAGATTTCATTCTTCATGGCTGAGTAGTAGTCCGTCGTGTATATCTACCACATACTATTTATCCATTCATCCACTGAGGGTCGCTTCAGCTGCTTCTATAGCTTAGCTATTTTAAATAACACTACAGTGAATATAGGGTGCAGAAGCTTTCCAAATTAGTCTTTTAGTATTCTACTGAGAAGTACTCAGACATGAAATAGCTGGATCATATGGTAGATAGATCTATTCTCAGTTTCCTGAGGAATCTCCATCCTGTTTCCTGGGCTTCTCTTTAAGCTTTCTGGAAGGCTTCTTTGGTTTTCTCTTCAAGTTCTTCCCTACTCTTTAGCTGTCACTTTTTCAAAGCATCCATTCTTATAGTTTATGGATGTGAACATCTTCTGAAGTATCTGTGAGGAGACTAATTAGGCTTTTAAAAAAAAATTCTCTTCTCATTCTGGAATTAATGGTTCCCCCCTCCTCTCCCCCGAGGTCATTTATCCTACAATTCTTGGTCTTTTTCTCTCTTGCTGCTGAATTTAATCAAATATATGGTAATCTTTGGACAGTCTCTTCATATTTAAGAATGAAGTTATAAAAACTTATTTAGGAATGCAGGTTATGTGGGTGGGGCTTGTGGGCCAGTGAGTTTTGTTTTCTGGTGAGTAGGTAGGACATTGGCTGTTATGCTGGAGACTCTAATTCCAGAAAGCCTGAGAGGTTACACCAGACTTCTAGGAGTTCCACTCATGGGGGGAGAGGGTGTGGATGGAGTTCCTTATTCCATCTATGGGATTTTCAGTTAGTCCCAGTTTTCAGGCCTATGCTTCTCTCCTGTGCTCATTAGTAACTGAGCAGCGTGGTGCCCACTTTAGCTATTGTCCCATCTGCTTTTTCCTTTCCCCCATCTGCTTTTAAACCCCTAGACTGTGGCTTCTTCATCCTTCTTTATAAGTAACAATTTCTTCATTTACTTCCCACTTCCCAGAAATTTGTTGAGTTTTCTCATTTCTTTGACCATTCTTCTTATGGTTGATTTAAACCATTTCTTATCCCATTGGTATAATTTAGTGAGGTTTTGGAAGGAAGATGTGAAAACCCTACGTCCTGTCCACAGCCTTGAGTCTGTTGCACTCAAATGTCTGGAAGGGGAAAAGGACCGTGGGGTGGGGATGGGGCAGGTGGGCTGTAACTTCCCCATCTTCCATAGACACTTCTGTACGGTATAATTTACTTTTTGTTTGGGCAATTCTTCTCTTACAGCAGGAAGAGAGGACAGTAGAAAGAACTGATAGCAGTGGCTTGTTGTCTCTCTCCAGTGTGTGAGGCTAAAATCTTCTTCGAAAAACAGGCCCATGACACAGGTCCTGTTTTCTTTTTTGTCTCAGATCTTTCCTAAAAGATCTCTTCTGCTTCTTGTTTGATTCTGAGTGGCTGTGTCTTCAAGGTTGCCATCAGTATCCCATTCCCAGCCTTCCCTACCTCCTCTCTCACATTCTCCTGGCCCCCATGGCTTTTCATATCACCAAACTGGCCAGCACAGTCAGCATCAATGCTTCACTTAAGCTTTTACTCTGGGGCATCCAGTGAATAAATACTTGTTCATTTGACATGACTACATGAGAAAAAAATAAATATGGCTCCTAAGGACAGCAATACTCTTTTGGTATTCAACCTCATGGAAACCATTTTTAGCTGGCCAGATAACTTGTCTCAAAAAATCTTTGATAGGCTCATAATTGCTTCAGTGCTAAAATCATAGTTAGCAGTTTCTTTATGTGGCCCTTAAATCTCTAATTTTGAGCATTTTAAGCCTTTGGTCTGCAGAGGCTAATTTCTAGACTTAGGATTTAAGAAACTTCTATATATTAGCATTCTCTCCCAAAGAAACAAAAGTCTGAATGTTTAAAATAAATAAATAAATAAATAAAAGCTATAGAAGAAGGTAATACATGCATTGAGCAGACTAGAACAACTCTTTTGATTTTATATTTATCTGCCCAGCTTATTGTCAGAACATAATAAGGAAGCTTAACTTTCATTAGGGTCTCACATATGTCAAACCACACTAAACACTTTATACTCAGTACTTACTTAACCCACCCAAACACTTCATATTTACTGTGTTACAGAAGCCACACAAACATATAAAATATGTCCTATTTTTATCCCCATTTCCTGGACTAGGACATTAGATACTAGATCTTGTCCTTGGTCTCACAGGTAGCGTGGCTGAGGCAGGATGTAACCCAATCGTGACTGGCAGCAAGTCTATACTGTCTATACCTCAAATCACTCTACCAGCATTTGTTATCCTGGGGTTTTCCCCTCCCCCAGCTCCCAGGGGTTCATGATCTCTGGGTTCAGTGAGCTTTAGGAAAGTTGTTTGTTTGTTTGTTTGTTTGTTAAGATTTTTTACTTTATTTTATTTTATTTTTATTTGAGAGAGAGACCATGAGAGAGAGCATGAGAGGTGAAAAGGTCAGAGGGAGAAGTAGACTCTCCGTGGAGCCGGGAGCCCGATGCGGGACTCGATCCTGGGACTCTGGGACCGTGACCTGAGCCGAAGACAATTGCCCAACCAACTGAGCCACCCAGGCGCCCTGTTTGTTTTTTAAGACTTTATTTATTTTGAAAGAGAAAGCACAAGCCACGGGGAGGGACGGAAGGAGAAGCCGGCTTTTCACTGGGCAGGGAGTCCGATAAGGGGCTCAGTCCCAGGACCCCAGGATCATGACCTGAGTTGAAGGACTGAGCCACTCAGGCTTCCCAGGAAAAGTTTTTACATATAGTGTTTGCATATCTAATTACAGTCTACAAAGAATTTTTGCCAGTTAGAAAGACTTCTCCCAAAGAGAATGAAATTTTGGTTTCTTAAGTCAGCTTTGCTGAAAATGGAGCCCAACAACCCCAGGGTATCTTTGTAAGATTTCTTTACAGGACATCTCTTCCTACCAGAATGAGGGCAACCGACCTTATACTCTGTGAAATGTATGCCAGCTTAACTATTAACCTTGCCTTAGAAATTCAGTTTAGAATTTACTTTAGGTGCTTCTATGCTATGTTTTAACTAAATTACTTAATTAAGTGTGGGCATTCAAAGAAGGGTTAGTACTTTACTTTTTTAGTTGAGTGTATGCAACAAAGCTACTCATATATTTCTGGTCTTCTATCAGTTTTCTTGAGGGAAACATATTTAATTTTCTGAGGGAAAACATATTTAATTTTCAGATGCTGGCTTACAGCCAAGTACATTTATTAACAAATCCTTTTGACAGGTTCATATCTCTAAGATAAGAGTTACTGAAAATCAGACCAACGTCTATAAATACAAGTTCTGGAACTAGGAAACAAGGGACATTTATTAGCCACCTGTGCAGCTGATTTGCATATAACTTAAATGAGACATTGTGATTTCTTGAGCACTGTCATTCTTCAAAAACAGTGACTTCAGGTGGGTTTTGTTAGGAAATATAAGGTATGGAATTCAGGAACATTACCGTTGGCTAACCATATATATATAATAGTTCTTATTGACTAACGAAGCCAGTCTAAAAACATTTTCTATGAATAATAGAACTTTACATGGAACCATAACAATTTTGTTAAAAGTTATTCTCTGCTTTGGGACTTTGATTCTGGTTAGTTTTTGATTCCTATGCTCTATAAAGATTTATAGTATGAAGCACATACTATGTACAGGTACAAGACAGGGGTGAGGTTGGCACAACTGATCTACCTTTTCAAAATGCATTTAATTCTATGAACTAAGGAGACCAGTTAGAAAACAAATGCAAAGTGAGATTGTGCCTCATAAGGATGCTCAACATAATTTAAAGGAGGATTTATATGAAGAGGAGGTTAAAGAAATCTGGCTCTGTAGTTCAGTTTGATTTTATCATTTTCTGTTGATAGTCCTTACTTTTGGAGAATGTGATTTTCATGCCTAGTTCTCTTGGTTCATAACAATTATTAATTATTTGAGGGGCATCATGGGAGTGATATCTCGGAAGTTTTTATTAAGGTCCAAGATTACTTGCCTGTAGTAAGTCTATGCTTGTGTCTTGGACAATATCCATTTCTGTTGGACTTTGGACATATTTCCTATAGACAGAAATACCTGTTCTGTCCCAGTTTCCCAATGGGCCAAGTTCAGGGACAGTCCCCAGTGCTCTACCGCTTTGACTTTGAGTGGCCCTGGTTTGCTCAGGGCATGGAACTAGCTCTGAATCCCTTGACCCTCCAAATTTCTCCCATATAAAATACAGGATGCCAAGTTAAGTCTGAATTTCAGATGATTTTAGCTAGCAGTAAATTCATTTTGTTTGCTATTTCTAGCCTTCCTATTAGACCTTAGTCTCTTCATATGCAAAATATGGATAGTAATGTTACTTGCCTTTTAGGCCTGCTTAAAACCTGGTGTGTACATTTTAGCTGATGTGGAAATTCTCTTTAGGTAACCTGTCTAAAGTCATGCTCAAGTATTAGAGCCAATGTTCTGATTCCAGAACCCCAGCTTCCATATGCCTCGGAAGATGCTGTCAATAGCTAAGATCCGCTAATGAATAAAGTAGCCAATAGCAATGTTAAACATTATGTTAAAAATATAAATTTCAACACAGTTGCCACATGCTAATTTTTTGTTAGTATTCATCAGAAAACCTAATATCTACATCAGCCCTCATATGTGTATTTAAGGCTGAAAATAAAATTCAAGGAAGTAAACATTTCTCACAATTTTCCTACTCTATTTAATAAGGCACTAATTCAAACACATCACAGAACATCTGAACTTTGAAATCTATCAGCCCTTCAAAGGGGACTCCAGAGGAGTTAAGAATGCGTAAGAGTGGAACTTAAATGTTTAACATCTCCACTGTTCAGTGCCTTCCTGTTGCTTCCCAGCGATGTCCAAATCTCTCCACACGGCGTTCGAGGCTGAGATCTGGCAGACGCCAGTGTGCAGCCTCAGCCCCTATTAAGTCTTAGTTAGGAACCCCACCCTAGAGCCCTCGTCATTCCTCAACTTTGATGTTCTTTCTGCTCCACTATCTTTCTTGGCCTTGCAATTTCTTCATCCTGGAAAGAATTTTTCCTATCTCAATCATGGGAAATCTTTATCTCCAGCTCCAACATCCAGTTCTGTTGTGACCCAACCTTTCTTTCCTCAGCTTTCTGGCCCTGTGGCTGTTTCTTCTGTTAATACCCACAGCCTAGAGCTTGCCTGGCGCTTGTGTCTCCCTCCTCCCCACAATGAACCGGTCATTCCTCCTGATCAGGAGGCTCTTTGTCCCATGCTTTTCCACCTACGACTTAGTGCCCCAGAGTAACGCGTTAATTATCTATCGACCTAAACTGAGTCCCATAGCGCGTAGGCCTCTCAGAGAGGCAGCAGTGCCATTAGGTGGAACATTCTCAAGCCACCCAGCAAGGCTCCATTACTTCAAATACACTCCCAGGAACCAGTAGTCGTGTTTCTGGCATTTAAAACAATATCCTCCCTGGGGCGCCTGGGTGGCTCAGTGGGTTAAAGCCTCTGCCTTCAGCTCAGGTCATGATCTCAGGGTCCTGGGATGGAGCCCCGTATCGGGCTCTCTGCTCAGTGGAGAGCCTGTTTCCTCCTCTCTCTCTCTGCCTGCCTCTCTGCCTACTTGTGATCTCTGTCTGTTAAATAAATAAACTCTTTAAAAAATAATAATAATAAAACAATATCCTCCCTGTTGTTAAAGAAGAATATAAGTTCACTGTAGGGTACTTGTGAGAGAAAGACCTACACAAAATATCATCATTAAACTACCTTCCAAGGGCAGCCGCTGCTCTTTTCAAGATACAGAAACTCTGTGTTTTTCTCAGAATTGCTCAGCAGAGCCCCCATGGAAGGTCCACGAGGAGAGAAGGACGAGCCCCACTGGGTTTGAGCCCCAAGCCCAGCGTGCCTCGGCCATCTGACTCCTTAGACACCATGTCCAGCCCAGTCTGCAGCTTGCTGTCTGAAAAGTGGGGATACTCGTGCTGGTTTTTATCCTACAGGGTTTCCTGGAAGATCAAATGACAAATTTTGGGTAGTGTTTTATAAACTAGAGAATACCGCATGCCTGTATGTTAGTGTGCTTAACTGTACCAGAGATGGCTCTACGGCTACCTGGGGCCCGTCAGACCGAGTCCTCAGTAATAGTTCCTCCTGGGTTTGTGTCTAGGTCTATTCCTGAAGTCACAGATGACCTTCGCTTCACTAAAGAGAAAGGAATGGACTTTTATGGAGTGCAGCTGCCTCTCCGGTTCTGTGCTATCTACCTTATTCTTGTCTTCCCACAGCACCACGGAATACCCTTTACAGAGGAGAAAAACGGAATTTCAGTGAGCAACGCCATAGATACTGCAAGATTAAAACTAGGTAGATCTGGGACGCCTGGGTGGCTCAGTTGGTTGAACGACTGCCTTCGGCTCAGGGCGTGATTCTGGAGTCCGGGGATCGAGTCCCGCATCAGGCTCCCAGCTCCATGGGGAGTCTGCTTCGCTCTCTGACCTTCTCCTCGCTCGTGCTCTCTCTCACTGTCTCTCTCTCTCAAATAAATAAATAAAATCTTTAAAAAAAAAAAATAAATAAAACTAGGTAGATCTGATTTTAAATTCCATATTCTCTGTGTTTTCACAGTAAGAGAATTTCAGGGGAAAAAGTTTTCCTGGAATTCTTATCATGCACATTTCCAGTGATCCTAGGGCCTCGCTTGACTAGATACAGATTCTTTTGATTCTCTTAGAAAAGGTCAAAGAAGCTGTGATTGCTTCAACTGGTTGTGATTACTTGTGACTATTTCTAAAGAGTAGACTAACGTAAAAGCCATTTTCAAGCTTATGAAAGGGAACAAATGGTGTTATCTACCACGTAACTTCGTCTCGTAATTTGCATATTTTAACATATAATTTAGAAGATTCTGTGGCATGGCATCTTTAGATTTAAAAAAAACTGTTGAGAGACACTGAAATTTCCTTCTTGATAGACTGTAGGTTTTGAAGAAGGTAGATTTATCTTTTTAGAACTTAATAATCTGATATAGCGGTGGAAAATTGGACTCAGTCAAGGATGAATTTTCAAGTACATATCAAGGGAAAACACCATTACTACAAATTCTGAGACTGTGATTAAAAAGATATGACAGCACAGAGGATCTGAAATGACATTACAGTACGGGGACACATGAGGGTGCTCTAACCAGCTGCTGTAATAAATGAATTAAACTGTTCAAATATTAGGGGAAAATTAAGGCCCACTGTGAATGGCAGTGTTGAATTCGCTTTATAGTATTGGCTAAGTATAATCTTGGAATCGGTGTTTTTTTCTTTTAAATAAAGCGTATTGGTCCCCGACCCGCATTTTAAAAAGTAGATGTTCATCATATTGGGCAATATGGGAAACACTGAAAAGCACAAAGCAGAAACTAAGAAGGAACAGACAGTGCTCTCCGATCGGGGATACTGGGTCTTTCTAGAGCCAGGCCAGTTGGAGGCTTAGCTCAGGAGGCCTGCCTTCAAACACAAGCCCAGCCTGTTCTCATTTTGATTCCACAGACCTTCTGCTCGTAGGAAGGGGGAGCAGAGACTGGGGGTCTAATGACCGCAAGAAGAGAATTAAAGACGCATGTTTATCTCAATACATTCACTCTCATTAAAGTTCATATTCACTGACATCATGCATCTCCTTGAAAAAGTCTGCCCACCCACCATTAATTAAAGCCACATTTTAAAAAGTCAGCGTGTGCACTTTTATTCCAATCAAAAGTAGCCTCCTAGGTTTTGCAGACTAGGCAGGAGAATATCTGAGGCCTGACAGCTGTTCACCTCTACACAGTGAAGAATCATGTGATTTATATTAGAAGTCACATTAAATCAGGGCCTACGATATAATAGCTAAGATCTGTTGTCTTGAAGAAGTGAAACATTCAAAACCTAATGGCCTATTAAGCAAAATTAACATTTCTTTTGACAAATCGACATTCTTTTGGTTACGGCATAGGACCATATGCCTTTACCTTTAGGAATAGTCTTCTAGATCTAACTACACACCCTGTTTGAATAATTAAGCAGCAAGCTCCCATCAAAGACACCACACTTTATAACTTATACATGTGGTATCAATGTCAAAACAAAGGTCAATGTAAATTTTTTAAAATCTAAACCATTGCACAAACAGTAATTACCAATAGTTGTAGGATTACACAACCATAGTCTATATTCTTGGCAGTAGTCACTGTAGGTTCGTAAATTCATGAAAATAAGGAATGTTGATTTTTAAAGTTCAAGAAAGGTACTATTTGTAAACAGCTCAGGTCACACTCATTTTATTCCATGTGTTAAGCAAGACTTTCCTTCCAACTTCCTTTAAATGAGATTTGTTCTTTCCATGAGCCTAGTAAAAGGGTTTTTATCCAAACAGATCTGCATTCTTTTCGATTCTTTTTTCTATTAAAGCCCTCCTGGGGACCTTTCAATTTTATGCTGATCTTTCTTTACATATTAATGTCAAGCACATTTTTGTTTTGTGTTGATAAAAGACAAATTACCATTACCTCTTCCCATTGGCAATTCGATTATTCTAGAATGGTTCTGACCAAATATTTCATTAGTTTATGTTTTTTTTCCACAAAGAGATAGAGTGTGGCATTCAGACTCTCTAGTTATTCTGGTCCTGTCACCATGCGGAAAGAAATGGCACATCAACAGATCTGAATACCAGCTCTGAAATGGTTTAATCCTGGGCAAAAGCACCCCTAGGCTAGGAGTTGAACCTGAATGCCAGTACTGACTTTTCTACTGACTTTCCCTGTGACCTTGAGCACCTTAGGTCCTGTTGCCTCATGCAACAAATGGGGGCGAGGAGGCAAATAATGACAGGGTACCCACAGCCCAGGAAGTTAGTCAGGACTAGTAGATCAGGGACCAGAGCACCTCTTTGGGGCATGTCTTTACCTGGTCTACCTACTCATCCAGTCCCAGAAACTACAAGGTGGTGCTTTAATGTGTGAGAGTTGGGTCTGGTTCTAAAAAAAGCATCTCTAAATCTAGAGGTCAATAAGCCATGCCTGGTGGGTTGCTTTCCTGATGAGTTTGAGAGAAGATGCTCTGGGTCTTGATCCCCTCAGATACAAGCAATCAGTGTCCCACTCTATCTCCTGTATAGATAATACAGTATCCAGAGGGACCATAAAACACTTGATTTTAGGGGCACCTGGATGGCTCAGTGTGTTAAGCCACTGCCTTCAGCTCAGGTCATGATCTCAGGGTCCTGGGATCGAGCCTCGCATCAGGGTTTCTGCTCAGTGGAGAGCCTGCTTCCCCCTCCCTCTCTGCCTGCTTCTCTGCCTACTTGTGATCTTTCTCTGCCAAATAAGTACATAAAATCTTAAAAAAAAATTTAAAAAGATTAAAAAAGAAAAAAAAAACACAAAAAACAAACCCTTGATTCTACACAATGCCAAAAGGAATGGGTGGCCTCCTGTTCTGCTGTGGGAAGGAAGGTGGAGTGCCGGTGGAGATGTTTCAGTCTAGTCCATGATATTCTTTAGAATCTATGGCAGGGGGCAGGGGGCAGGGCAGTGGGAAGTTGGACTGTATAGCATTTTATCAACTCTAGGAAAGCTTAAGACAAATTTGGCTTAAGTGATTTATAAAGCCATGCAGTCTAGAAAACCACGAGCACCGTAGCCATCCATACCTTCCTGCCGGCTCTGTTGTTGTGAAGGTTCATCAGGGCTCTGGCGTCCTTTCCCTTCCTTTCCTTGGCGTCCACAAAGGCTCGGGCAAATTTGATCCCATAGTCAATGTTATCACTGCAGCCACCCCAGTCGAAATTGCCCTTGCTGTCCTTGGCGGTTCCTTTCTTCTTTGGATCACAGGAACAGGATTTTAGTTCTCCTTGGCTACAGGCCCTGGTGATGGCAAACACAACTCCAGCTGAGGAGACGGCGTAAACAAAGGCAGATTCCCGACTACCTGCAACAGAAATGCTTATCTTAAATGTGGTCTGGAATGGCTAGTTCGGAATAGTTTTCACACGGGCTGTTGAGCGCTGGCTCTACCTCTGGCGTCCTTCGCCATGGAGCAAGAAGGTTCTGGTGTTCTTGAAGGTTTCTCTTCTAGAGCCAGGGGTCACTTTTTAATAGGAATTGTTTCTGTATTATAAAAGCTTTTGTCAGATTAGGCATCTGTGTGACAACCATCCTTCAAGTCAGTTAAGCGTTATGAAAGAAAATGCAACAAAAGCTGTCTTGCCCATTCCTGGCTTTACATTTGCCTCCTGTCCTAGAGGAGAGGAATGCCGCCTAGGAGGCCTTCCTTCCATTTGTAACAGAGCCTGCGTTCTAGGATTCTGTCATTCCACTAAATAGTTTAGTATTCGTGCTATGGGCATCTCTCCTTGAAAAATCCTTTCAAGCTTGCAGGCCTCAGTGAGGACACTTCTGTCACATAAACAGCGGAGGCTGAAAACTGAATTCAAAGACACCCAGGGGCTGAGCCTGGGAAGAGAACTCAGGCAGTGACCAGCTTTGCGTGTTCCAACCTGGGGCGGGGGGTGGGGGGGAGGCTCTTGTTCAGCATCAGCTTTCATGAGTAATTCAGAGATGGTTGAAGGCAATATGCAATATCCTTCAGTTACATACTACGTGTGACTATTAAGGTGAATTTACTTTCTTCTGGAACACCTGCACTAATCACTGGTATTGGGTAAAAGACAGCAAAACACTTTTCTTTCGTTTTCTAGAAGGAAACAAATTTACCGCCTATAATTAGACTTGGGCAAGAACACTTTGGGGTGCTTTCTTAGAATTGTTCTTTATTAGGGCACAGGCTACTTTCCCTTACAGGCTGAAAGGTACATATTTCAGTGCAGTAACTACATTAAATTATTTTAATAATCTGTAGTAACTCATAACACGGTGTTGTGGTACAGTGACAGATATAAGGCTCTTTGGGGTCCGTGTACACCTCATTTTTCACGTGGAGCAGTATTTCATTGTTATTAGCATGCCTTTTTATTAATGGGTGCTGCAGCAAATATATTAACAATCAAAATAAAAGCTCAACAACCTAATGCCAACTCAAGGCAGAAAATGGAGGGCCATTCAGCGATGCAGTATGTCAAGACAAGTGTGACTTTTTGAACCACGCAGCTGGAAGAACAAACCACCTTCTCGCCTTGAAGCCCTGCTTGTTTCCGTTTGTCATTCACTGCGAAAATTTATTATATGTCCCTTGTAATATTTGCTCTGCTAGTCTCATTATTAAAAATCAGGAAAACATATCTACACCATATTACATGGCACTTACCTCAGCCTTCAAAAAATATGTCCCCTGAAACCTCTAACCATCAGAAAAGGAATCCATCATGCTCTGTGTTTAGGTAAAATCAATTATATGAATATTTGCCATAGGTAGCAGGTAGCACTCTCCAGGGAGAAATGGGATGGTCAAAGAGCTATTTTAAAGAGTTCTAGATTCTATTACAAGGATCACAGGTTTTCTAAGTGAACTGAGATGTTTTGTAAAAGGCGGCAATTAACAGATACTAATGTGGCTTAATCTCAGATAGTGGCTTTCCGATAAGTAAGATTTTTATCACACCCATTTTATAGTTTAGGAAAATGGCTTGTCCATAGTTAACCTCTTGATCTGCTAAGGCCCGGTTTTGTACTTGGCATATAGTGCCAGCATGGAGAGATGACGCAGAGGGGGGAGATTCCAAATGCTTAATGTATTTAGCTCTAGTTTTATTGCTTAAGGAGAAAGAAGAACAATTTTATGAGGTGGTCTTTTAGGGGAAAGGTATAGGAGATGTGGATCATAGGATGTCAGTGACCAGACAGTATTTTGAAAGGCATAGAGGAATCAGTGGCCTAGGTGCAGAATTTATCCTGGCAGAACTTGCAAACGATGATATTGACTTGTTGGCTGAAAGAAGGAAGAAAAATCACTGAAAATCTGCTGTGTTCCTGAAGGAATTTCCAAAGCAAAAATATCACCTTTGTAAATATTTGTCACTTATTTTTAAAACACATTACTAAAGAACTAGATGTCTATCTATTTAAACATAAAAGTTAGCACATTGACTGACTTTTCATTTTTACCTCCAGATGTTTTGGTGTCATGTAGATATGGCCTTAAGATGTTTTCAGTTAAGTGTCTTAGATGAATCACTAAAATGCTATGTGTGAAATAGTAGCACATTTCAAGAGTTGGCTTTGTAACAGAACAAATTTTGATCTGGGGCCTCTTAGAAAAACTGATTCTCTTTAAAGCCATCACAGTGTGAAACAAAATCCAAATCTCAAAGGTGGTACTTCCTGATGTGGTTGAAGTTTCGTTAATTTAGGGGTTGAGAGGGATACCTGGGTGGCTCAGGTCATGATCCCAGGACCCTGGGCTGGAGCCCCACATCCAGCTCCTTGGTCAGCGGGAAGCCTACTTCTCCCTCTGCCTGTCACTCCTCATACTTGTGCTTGCTTGCTCTCTCTCTGACAAATAAATAAAATCTTAAAAACATAATTTGGGGGTTGAGATAAGTCAAGAAAGGTTTTTAAGTGCATAGGCATTTTTTTTTTTCTTTCTGGGGCAGAGGATGGTTACTGGGAGGGTAAAATACTAGAAGCTCCACATTCTGGAATGTTATGGGTAGTTCAGCTCTCTCTTTAAATGCTTGCATTTCTTTTTCTTTTTCTTTTTTTTTTTTTTTAAAGATTTTATTTATTTATTTGACAGAGAGAAATCACAAGTAGATGGAGAGGCAGGCAGAGAGTGAGAGAGGGAAGCAGGCTCCCTGCTGAGCAGAGAGCCCGATGTGGGACTCGATCCCAGGACTCTGAGATCATGACCTGAGCCGAAGGCAGCGGCTTAACCCACTGAGCCACTCAGGCGCCCTTCTTTTTCTTTAATACATTACAAGGATGAGACCTGCTCACTGTTTTGTTTTTTATGGCTTATTTTAGAATTCTGGAGGTGTATTCTTGCAGGAATATTTCTGGGTTTACTAGTTTGGTCTTCTAAGTTTCTCTGCCTATGGTTGGTGACAGTCTGTGGAATGAATGAATTGCAAATGTTTCCAGAAATTGTTCTGTCTTCCTCTAGCTCTCTGAAGCAAAAGAGGCTAGTAAATGTTCTCCTTTTCTCTAGGACCATGGGATATGTTAGTAACTGTTATGTTCTCCGCATCAATGGTGTTGTCCTTTGCCTTTCCTATTCATCTATAAGGACATTTAGGTTTCCAAAAGAGAGAGTTCTTCACAACTTAAGATGTGAATTTCCCTCCAAGCAATTAATTGTAAAAATCTTTGGATAGCTTCATTGGAATTTCTTGATTATTTCCAGGATAAACTACTTTAGGCCAAATTCAGCCCTCCCATAACCAACACAAAATCATCACCGACAGTCACAGGAGTTTATATAAATGTCCAGGAAGAAAGCTGGCCTTCTGTGAAGAATGGAAAGAAATTGTGTAGCATGAGTGTTTTAAGTTTCGAGTACTTTGGCAAAACATTCAGCTTCATCTGAAAGAACTCTGAAGAAATACAGCTTAGACTCTCTTTTTTACCTGAGTCCTGACGCTCAAACTAGCACCATGTCCCCGAGTTCTAACCTCTTCCTTCTCAGCAGCCCTACAGCCAAGATTAAAGGATTTTACAGATGAATCCCCAGCTTTGCTAGACACGTTATCTTTAGGTTCCTTCCATGGGCAACACTGCTTCCTTTGATTGCTGATCTAAAGGTTTTTATTCAATATGGAGACATCTGAATGGATTTTTGCAGACAGAATTAGGAGGTGAGCATTTTGTGAAGGAGAAGGATATTTAATTTGTAATGACTGAAAAATGATTGTGAGTACTTTGGAAAGAAAGTCCTCACACAGCCTTAAACACTGAGAGCCTGTCCACAACATACCCAAAGATCACTTGTGTTAGATATTTGTAAACTGTCTCTGACAAGGTCCAGCACTTTAATTGATTCAATGGTGAGCTAATCTAGGTGAAGTCTTAAAATTCCATGTAGTTGAAATTTACTATTAACCTTTCAAAAATCTGCGATGTCATATTGAAACTCCAAAAGGAATGCACGAGAATATAGTTCTTAAACTAGAGAATAAAATTGCAGAATATCGCAGTAAATTAACTTTAGGGATACACTGAGCGAGAGTACTACGCCCTTGGGGGATTTTAGAGACATTCAGTTATGCATTTGGCCTCATAAAACCCTAGGGCTGTGATGATTACATGATAGAAACACCCTCTGTTAAGCATTACCAAGTGTACAGCCTGGACAATTTTCTTAGGAATGGGGGGGGGTGGTGGTGGGCAAAAACAAGTGTAGTTTCCTGTTTCTGGGGTTCACACATAAACTGTTGTGTTTTCAGTCGGATTTCCCAATAGCAAATGGGCCGTGCTACGTCTTGAAGAATGCTAATGATGCCAGGTTAAGGGATGGGTATTTTTGACAATGAAATCTGATTTTCAGTTAATTTGCTACTTCCCATATTCAGGAATTTAAGAAATTTATTATGTAATTAGATGTGTTTAATGCTCCTTCTAAGTAAAACAGAAACAAAACAAACATGTGTTTGAAAACAATGTATTCATGGTTCTCACCCAAATCCTCCATAAATATTATTCTTCCTAAAATGTGCCTTAAAAAAACAAACAAACAAGAAAACAAAAACAAACAAACAAACAAAAAAAAACAGGTGCTCACTATGAGTTCATCCATTCATTCAACCCATCAATGAGTGAATAGTACCAAGCAAGTGCAGGGAAAGAGAGGCTAGTCCCTGCCTTGCAGAATTTATAATCTACTGTAGGAAAAAAATGTTGAATTTAGACACAGAGTGACCCACAGCTGAGTAGCTGAATGAGAGATAAAAGGTTTAAGACAGAGATTTGTCTCTTCTTTTTAATATACATACAGGGTTTTTGTTTTGTTTTGTTTTTTGAAATACATACTTCTTAGTCAGTAAAAGATTTGAGTATTCCATCCTGATCTGCTCAGATCCTCTGGAAGTTTCAAGTCCCAGAAAGAATAAACAAGTCAAGAGAGAGCCCTATGACCGTTTCCTTTCTCCTGAAGACAAAATCTGATCTTGGAGGAACAGGCAAGGTAGTGACAGGATATAGACAGACAGAGCAAAGAGCCAAGAGACAGTTCATCCTAAGCTACGCCTGGCCTCCTTCAAAAGTTGAGGCAAGTTCCTTGGTTTCTCTAGTCGTCATCTGCAAAACAGAGACAGGGCCAACCCAAAAGAAGTAGCTTCTGACTAGTAAAGTGCAAGACAAGATGAGCAGGGTCTCTGAAGCCCCAGTCAGGGGACAGCCCCGTGGAACTCCATGAAGGCAGGGGACTTACTTCGGAGCAGGACCCTGCCAAAGAGACTGTGATCCCGGTCCAGCGTGTTGCAGTTCCAGCGGTGCTGGCGGAACTGGTGCTGGCACTCTGCCGTCCACTCGGCCACTCCGAGGCCAATGGCCCGCATCACGTCCGGGTGCCGGTGGCACAGCTGTCGCTGGCGGCTCACCAGGCCTGGAACATTGTCACACATTACCCTGGAGGAGCCACCTGTAGCTCTCATGTACCTGCAAAGGACCAACACAGAGGTGAAAACACCACAAAGGGCCAGGGCTGGTGTTGTGTTGCCCAGGAAACGAAAGAGCTCAGAGCTTGGTTCAAATAAGAATTCCTGATCCTCTGGAGGATATAGGAAAGCAAGAAGCGGCACAGCAGGCATGGGAATGATCTGGTAGAAGCCTCCCCAGATTGGTGGAGTGGAGCAGTGGTTCCACTCCGCTCCAAAATGGAGCAGTGGCTGTGTGTTCTGGACAGGAAACCAGGGCCACCTGATGATGCTCTGCTCGTGGTGGGAGGGTCAAGGTCAAGAGTGAGGGTGAGGGACAATGAATGGATTTGGGGAAGAAGGCTTCAGAGACTTCTCCAGAGATCGCCAGGGAAGGCTCTGATCTCCACAACACGGTGTGTCTGGGCTTCACTTTGGGGGACGTCAACCTTTAGAAGCAGCTTGCTCCCATTTATTTGACCTAACGTTGACATGTCTTTAGAAACTATCTGTCTAATCAACGCCTGCTCGTGGTATCTGATGTTACAGTCTCCTCACAGACAGGCCCTTCTTTCCTTACCAAAACATCCTTTAAATATTTCCATTTTTCCAGCTCTCTTTAGCTTTTATAGAGAACCTTTGGAAAAAAAAAAATCTTTCTATTGTTATTAAGGACACTAAATGTTTGGAAGAATCAAACAGTGTTACAGCTCCATAAAGTACTTTTGAAAAGAAACTTTAACAAAAAAATTACATCATCATCTCTACCCAGATGTTCTCTATTAGTTGTGAAATGTTTAGAAAGGTACCTTTTATATAACCCAAGCTGCCATAGGTGTCTTTTGAAGCGATCAAACAAGGAGAATGTCTTTTTCTTGTATTTTCATTATTTTATATGATCATAAAATCGTTACAGCTGTGATTTCCAAAAAATATATTTAAGTGACAGCTGAGAGACAATGCGACAAAAGCCTAGGCAATAAATAATGTTTATACACCCATGGAAACAGAAATAGTCATTTTATTGAAAAATGGTCACTCTGATAAATCAATCTTTGATCCTGTGTCAGCAATGTCAAGTCTAAACGCCTTCCTGTTCAAAGCTGCTTAGGAAGGAATTGAACCCTTCTTCCCATCAACCTTTGAAGAGCTCCAGGGTCTTCCTAAAGCTCCTTGCTCTAGTCTTTAATTTGGCTGAGACTCCTTACTTATGCCAGATTCTTTTATAAAACAAAACAAATAAAACAAAACAAAAACAGCCCACGATAACTGGTCTTTCTGAATCAGTATTTTAGTATCTGTTCTGAAACTTGCAGGTTCAAGGACATTACAGAGCTAACAACTCCACCTCTTTTCAAGAGCAGAATGAAGGGAGATGGAATGAGGAGAGAATCTGCCTTTGGAACTTTCAGCTATGCTAAGACCTGTTACATTTCAACATTCTGCCATTCCTTTACTATGCAAAATAAATCGCAGACCAGCATACAAAGAGCAGCAAAGTTACTCTTTGGTGTGACTGTGATTTTCAACAGAGTAGCATCTTAGAGCCCCCTGGGGCTGGATCTTCGTGTTAAGGTGGTAATCTCTACCTGGAGGCAACAAGAGGTCCTTCCGCCCCACGGGGTGAAGCATTAGGAATGTGGAAGGACGAGAAATAATGCAAAATCATACGCTTTGCGTTGTGCAGCTCTCCACTGCCAGAACTGGCCCGTCGGTTTATCTTGAGGCAGTTTTACGGGGGGGGGGTGCTGGAAGGGGGGGACTGTTGTAGTTTTCAAGGTGAATTTTCACACGCACACACACGCGCGCGCGCGCACACACCACATACAGACGCCTGTGCTACAGAGCTGGAGACCCGGCTAGCGTGTCTCTCAACGGGATAAGAAATTGGCTGATTTTGCTGTCGCTCATCTGGATCCAAATCAACCAAACATCCGAGCTCTCATTTGAGGGAGGCTGTGGGGTTTTTTTTTTGGAGTTGTCAAAGCTGGAATGGTCTTCTATGGAAAAGCAAAGGGGCTGGGGCTGAGGCGGTACGAGAGGACAGCAGCTGGGGGTTCCGACTGGAATTTCGATGGCCGTGGCCGCGGAGAAGCGCCACCGGGAAAGGTCTATGTGGCTAGTGCGTTCCCCACTCCCATCTCCAAAATCCCCCTGCACCCGTGCGCGTGGACTTACCACCATGAAGAGCTGACCTCAGGGGTGAGCCAGGTCAAGAGCAGAGGGAGCCAGAGCCAGATTCCACCGAGAGGGGCGTTCATATTAACCCCCTTGCGTCCGCATCAGGTCAGACTCCGTGTGCGGGCGCCATGCGTGCCCCGAGCAGAAGCGCTCAGCGCCGGGAGCGCCTCGTCACGGCTGCCGGCGCCTCGCCGCGCCCCCGCCCCCCGCTCGCGTCTGCGGCGAGTGGCGAGACTCGCTGATAAAGTTTCAAACCACCAACAGGGCGAGCGATAAAGGCCAGCCCTGGCCGCCTCGCCCACAGCCCAATTCCCCAGGCGCGGCGAGCGAGGGCAGCCCGAGAGCTCTGCGCGCCTCCTGCGCGCCCCTGGCCGTTCAGCTCCCCGCCTGCCGGGAGCAGCCGAGGGAGGGGGTGCGGCGCCGGGTGGGGCGGGGGGCGCGGGTTTTATACAAGGGTGGATGAAATGATGGCAAGAGATGTCTGGAGATGAGGTGAGGCGGGGACAGAGGAACACCTCCGCGTGGCCTCGAGCACCCGCGGAGGCAGGCACCTCTCGGGAAGCTCCTGGGCAGAGAGCATCAGTGGGGCTCCTGCCACAGGACCCATGCGGCGGAAAGATGAGGCTACCCTCCGGCAAACAGAAGTCTCCGAGGGTACTAGTGTGGGAAAATGAAGGACAGGATGAGGAGATTACTGTGTACAGCATGCAAGAATCCAGAGACGATTTTCAACTCATTGCTCCGCGTCTCTCCCAACGCCCAAGAGGAAGAACGAGTGGAGATTTGGGGCTGCCGAGGCGAAGCTGGGCAAGGTTGGGGAGGGAGGCGCCAGGCCTCGGGGAAATGAAGACCTGTGGCCTTGATTCCTCGGAGCTGGGCTTATATACAGAGCTCGCAGGGCGGGGAGCCGGGAGTCCATGACCCTCCGGACCTCACCCAGGCACCCTCAGCCAAAGTGTCTGGGGAAGATGCGGATTTTACGCACACTCAGCTCCTCCCCGGCGCTGGGGAGCGCAAAAGATCACAGAGGGAGGAACCGAGGCAGTGGGGAGCTGCCGGGGGTCTGTGCTCCAACACGAGTCACGCCTTTGCGCCTTGCGGGGGTAAAAGGACCCAGGGTCCTGGATCTGGGCCCCCGCACAGAGCCAAGAGAGGCTCAGGCTCACGGGTGGAGCATCTTAAGCAGCAACTGGCTTGTAGCCCCGCCGTTTATCACCGGAAAGGAAGGAAGACCAGGAACTCGTGGCGGCCGTGAACTGTTCCATTGCTCTTTTCCTGGGGTGGAGGGACCCGCCGCCCGCCAGGGGAGCGGGCCTTAGGGAATGGGGAATGTGTGTGCACGTTGAGGGTGGGGGTGGGCGCCGCATCGTTCGCAGGGTGAGGAGGGGTGACTGTCCAGATAGAAAGGATAGGCTCTCCCCCACCCACTCCCAGGGCCGGGACTAGCGGAGCATCAGCTCTTGCTGGGCGCGAGCTTGGTGAGAGGCTGGACGGGGCCAAGCTCAGAAACGCCAAAAACCTGAAAGATGCTGTCATCGCCACCCCCATCCCCCCCGCCGATCCCTGGCAGGTCCAGCCCCTCCCAGGCTGACCCAGATACATCCCTGTTTGGGTCCGGAAAGGGAGGGGAGGGAAACAAGCACCGCGCCACCCACGACTCGGGAAGAGCAGGGCTCCGCGCCAGGGCCGCTCCATATCGCTGGGCTGTGACCCAAGGGAAGTTCTGGTCGGTCTGTGCCGGTCGTGAGGGAGGGGTGAGGAGGGCTCTGGGCAGGAGTGGGTGGGGGTTGCGTTTCTGCTCACAGAGTGTGCACACGCTGGTGGCGGCGTGTGAGGCCCGGTGAGTGATGTGATAGGCACAGAACAGCAAGAAGAACTCTCATTTACCTCTTTGCTTTTGCTCATAAACCTCCTTCGTGGATGAAAGATAGGAAGAACAAGTTACAGTTTTCTCCCAGTCTACTTTGTCCACTTCGTGCAGTAAATCCAGACAACTGGGACATGTGGAAGAAATGAGTGGCCCCAGAGGAACCCTAAGTTGCCAAAATTTCACTTCTACCAGCAAATAATGTAGGGGTGTGTATGTGTATGTTGGGAAAGGTAGGCAGCTGTTTGCTCTCTGTGAGACCTGAAACAACCTAAAAAACACTCCCCAGCACCAAGCTCCACCCACCTCAACACCTCCTGTCCTCACAGCTAAGGGGAGTTAGACATATGAGTGTGACCATCATCTTAGAGGCCCTTCCTCTCCGCCCAGGGAATTATTGAGTGGCCAGGACATCTGCCCTTCAGTTGTTGGTGAGGCCAATGGAATGACCTAAACCTGAAACAGACCTTCTGGAAAAAGAACGGGCCATCCCCAAAGCTAATTAAATTCCACTCCAAAGGACTTCATGCTGGGGCAGAAATACCACATGACTTGCAGAGAAGAAATCAGCCTTGGTAAAAGGCAAAAAGCTGAAAAGTTCAAGAGAAGCTAAATCCAGATGTGAAAATAGGTCCACCCAAACACCCCTTCCTGACCTTGTCTAGAGGCAGTCTGGACCAGATGACTTGTCTCTTCCAGATCTGTGATTACATTTCCCTTGATTCTCCACCCCTATTCACTTAGGACCCTTTATGAGCCCGGTAACTCCTCTTGCCGCTGACAGGTCTGACTTTCCTCCCTTCTCATCTGTACTTCATTCTTCATGCTCTTCAGTTGGACCCTTCAAGTTGAAGATAGTGGGGTCACTACTAGAAGGAGTTGGGAAATGCTCAAGAAAATCCAGAGAAGGAAAGTTACTACAACCCTCACTTCTCTTACAATAAAAACTACCACCCTAAAGCAGAGTTGATAAATAATGAAGTAAATTACATATGACTTCAGCTATGTTATAGCAGATGATGAGGTAAGGAAAGGCAGGGTTCAGAGTGCCATTAGATCTATAGATGTTTGATTTATTTTTTTTTTTATTCAGTGAAAAATCTCAAAATTGACTGTAAAACTCACAATATACAGAACCCTATTCTCTTTCTGGAGATTAATGTTGGTTTGCTTATAACTTCTGTATAGCACTGTAGCCAAATGAGTCAGTCTATTTTCTTAGTTAGATCCATTGTTTGTCTAATCTCCCAGGGCAGAGAGAGAACTAATTTACTACCAGACCATCTCCACCCTTTAAAAATGGAGTGTTACTTCTTCAACCGAATAGTCATTTGTGTTTCAGTCTGAACTGGCTTCTTCCTAAGGCAGTGACTCCTAATTTAGCTACTCACTAACCAATGATTCAAAGGTCTAGTATCTCCAACTTAGATTCAGTGACCTTAAGGGAGAACATTCTATATTAATAGGATAAGTCAAAAAAGGAAAGAAAAAGAAGTCTTTTTATTTTCTATCAATGAGCTTATCATGCATATTACAATATAGGTTGTATACGAAATAACAACATAGAATATATATATCATTACAATTTTTTTTACTTGCTAAGTTTATCCAACTAAGAGTAGCATTTACATAACATAGGTTCATTTTGAAATTTTAAGTTTGCTTTCGATGCCCTTAAAAACATCGCCCCTTTCCCTCTTTAGTCACTACTAAAATTTTATTAAGTGTACGCTTACCTATTCGTCATCAAAAATTCCTCTTATGAATAGTTAAAAGCATCAGTGACTTAAATCTCAGTGTGCATTTAAATGCACACTGCAGACTTGCTTCTAGCCATGAGAGAGTAATAGGTACCTGACTTGTTCTACTGGGATAAAACCTCTAATGTGACAAATCTTTTCAGGCATTGGCTGATAGGTAGCACACAACTATGATCTCTGAGAGAAGGAAATACATGAGGTATGCTCCATGACTATCCCATAATGGTCCTGGTTTTTCTGTTGAAATGCACCTCCCACCCCCCACACCCTGCTCCAGGGTACAAGAAAGTGAAATCCATACAGAGTAGTCTCATTTATGGAGAACTCAGGATCTTGGGCTATTAAAACAGCTGAAATTGGCAGGGTAGCATATCTGAAAGTAATTAGCTATGAAAAGTGGGGCCCTAAAAGTCTACATGGGGATTCATTGTGGTTCCTTGGCCAAGAGCTGAGATGAATATGGACATGATAAGACTCTGCACGGCCTAGTAGGTATTGCCTGCTGCATATCATGCAGTGTTAAGAGTCAGAATTCCATCTCAGTGGGGGCAGAGAGACCTCATGAAGCACTTCAAGAATTCACTTTAGATGTTAGAAAGGCCATCCCTTTAAACTGAGGGGCACACCTTAATGTAAAAAGCATGTTTTAGGTCAAAAATTCAAAATTTTGTCTCTCCATATCACATACCCAAAGAATAAAAACAAATCAAATAGGCCAAGAGAAATTTACAATAAAACCAACACTCACTAAAGAAAGACATCATAATCCAACACCCATTTAAGGAAGACCATATTGTATAATTTACAGTGTTGAAAATACAATAATAAAAATTAATAGACAAGTGAAAAACCAAAAAAACGTGACTCGGACTCAAGAAAAAGCAGTCAAAAGAAGCTGACTCTGAGATGGCCCAGATATAGGAACTGGTGGGAAATTTTTAAAATTTATTTTTAAATATAAATAATAATAATTTATAAATAATAAATATTTTTTATTTTAATTTTGTTCAAGTGTTTAAGGGAAATATCACAATGAACAAATAGATGGAGAATCTCAGTAAAAAAAAATGAAAGCTATAAGAAACATATGAAAATCTAGGACCAAAAATTGTGTCAAAAATGAAAAATTCACTGAATGGTTGTAACAATGAAAAGGAGTTGGAAGGAGAAAAAGATGATAAACTTAAAAATAGATATTATATAATCTGAAGAACAGAGAGAAAAGATACTGAAAATTAAAGAAATGTAAACTCAGATATCTGTGGTACAATGCAAAGTAGTCTAATATATGTGTAAGTGGAATTCAAAAAGAAAGGAGAGAGAAAATGTGAGATTACATAGATGTATATGAAAAAATACTGCACCATATTTGTCCACTATGAGAGAACACATTCATTTATAGACCCAAGAGGGTCAAAAACCCGCAAGCAGAATAAATACAAAGCACATCACACCTCCATACATTACAATGAATGTGTTTAAACCAAATATGAGAAAAATCTCTAAAGCAGCCAAAGGGAAGAAATACATTAAATACAGATGAGGAAGAATAAGAATTACAGCTAATGTTTCATTAATAATAATGGAAGTCAGTATAGCAGCAATGTCCACAATAGTCAAACTGTGGAAAGAACCTAGATGTCCATCAACAGATGAATGGATAAAGAAGATGTGATACACACACACACACATACACACACACACACACTGGAATACTATGCAGCCATCAAAAAAATGAAATCTTGCCATTTGCGACAACTACGTGGATGGAACTAGAGGGTATTATGCTTAGCGAGATAAGCCAATCAGAGAAAGACAACTATCATATGATCTCCCTCATATGAGGAAGTGGAGAAACAATGTGGGGGGGTTTAGGGTAGGGAAAGAATAAATGAAACCAGATGGGATCAGGAGGGAGACAAAGCGTAAGAGACTCTTAATCTCACAAAACAAACTGAAGTTTGCTGGGGGGAGGTGGGTAAGGAGAAGGTGGGAGGGACATAGGGGAGGGTATGTGCTATGGTGAGTGCTGTGAAGTGTGTAAACCTGGCGATTCACAGACCTGTACCCCTGGGGCTAATAATACATTATATGTTTATTAAAAATTTTAAAAATTATTTAAAAAATAATGATGTAAGTCAATATGCTTAAAGAAGGGTGCCTGGGTGGCTCAGTGGTTAAAGCCTCTGCCTTCGGCTCAGGTCATGATCTCAGGGTCTTGGGATTGAGCTCCACATCGGGCTCTCTGCTTAGCAGGAAGCCTGCTTCCTCCTCTCTCTCTCTGCCTGCCTCTCTGCCTACTTGTGATCTCTGTCTGTCAAATAAATAAAGGAAACCTTTTTAAAAAAGAATAAAAAAAGTAAAGTATGCTTAAAGAAAAAAGTGGTCCCACAGAATTCTATAATAAGTGAAAATATCCTTCAAAATTGAAAGAGGAGCTGTTCTTTGTTTCTTCTTTTTCCTCTTACCTTGGGAATAAGGGCTATACTCCACGAGTACAGGCAAAATGGAAACAAAGCAACCCCAAAAAAGTCTAAAGTCAACTCTTGACAGGATCAAAGTGAGCCATAAAAAAAACTCAGCTCTCCCTGAAAAGAGCATAATATCATTCAGGGTCTCTATAAATTTTCATCCATTATATGCAGCATCTAAAAAGTAAAACAAAACAAAACCCAGCAAGCAAATCAACAGAAAAGAGAGCCAGAAGTAATTTAAAGTTTTGATTTACCAAAATAACTTTTAAAAGTTCAAAAAGCAACAGATAATTTTAACAGAGAACTGGAACTCACACAGAAGACTTAAATAAGAATCCTAGAACTGAGGGAGGGAGAAGGACAGTAGTGACTGAAATTAAGAACTAGATAGATGGTTTGAGGAACTATCTAGAATCAGTAGAACAGTAGAATAATAAACAAGAAGAGAGCTTAATGAAAAGTACCCACATAACACACAGAGAGAATTAAAAGGATATAAAATATAGAAAGGAAAATAAGAGATTAAGTGAAAATGGTTAGAGAGAGAGAATGGGGCTAAAGAAATATTTCTAAGAATTTTCCAAAATTAGGAAAGATAGAAATCCACATATTCAAGAAATCTACAAACTTGAAGCAGAACAAATACAGAGAAAACCATTCTTAGGCACATCACACTTAAATTGATGATAAAGACAAGGAGAAAATATTAAAGCTGCGTGAAAAGACAAGCACAGTAGTTTTGTGGGATAGAACCCAAAAGGCTGGCTTTTCAGAGGAAACTGTTGAAATCAGAAGACAGTAGAATGACGTCTTAAAAAACAACAACAACAACAACAACAAAAAGAGGGGTGGTGGGTGAGACTGCTAAGCAGGAATTCTGTAATCATTGTAAAGATCCTTCAAAAATGAAGACAAAACAAAGACACTTTCAAACAAAAGCTAAGAAAATAAACATTAAGATAGTTCGTTAGACTGAAGGAAAATTATACCAGATAGTACTATGGAATTGCAGGAACAAATGAACACTGGGAAGGGTAAATTTGTGGGAAGAGATAAAATGGTATTAATGTTAAGACAGTTATTAAGTGATAGTAATATCTTGTGAGGTTTAAAACATATAGAAGGAAAATGTATGACATCACTAGCACAAAAAGCAGGAGGGTACTCTGATTCCAGATTAGGTAGATTGAGTAATACCTTGTCTCTCCCACTAAATACAGAGCTACAACTTGGAAAGAATGCATAAAGAAATTATTTGAAGACTATGAAAAGGAAATGATAGTAGATGAATTGAAGAAAATGGAAATTTTAAGTACTAATAAGTTATGAAGAGTTTCTTATTTTGTAATTCCTCTGGTATCCTGCGCCTGGACCCAAGGTAGTCAAACCCTTTAAGTGGGTACCTTCTATGAATAGAGGGACCTACAGGAGAAGTCTCCAGAGAAGCCCTCTGGTTTTGATTCAAGGAGTCTGAAAGAGACTCCTAATATACCAGAGAGTGGGAGAAATCCCCTCAGTGCTATTCCTCTACCCTATATCTCTTAAATCTGGGTCTCCTGAAAAGTCCTATTTTGGTGTTGGCAGTAGTGACAGTAGCAACAGTGAGAGCCCACATGTGCCTAAAACTCTAACAGATGGGAAAATTCCTCTCCAGAAAGGGGGGTTGTGGTCTCAAGAAAGCAGGACAAAATTCCATTGCCATTTTTTCTTCTCTTCTGTTGTGTGGCTCCAGAAATGGGGATAGTCACAAAAGTAAATGGCAGAGTGAGATAACTAAAGGCAGTTTCTGGCCAATGAACCAAGAAGGTGAGTCCTTGAGAACCACAAAATATCTGGGAAGTCAGAGAGAATGAGGAATTGGAAAAGAGACCCTTAACATTGTATGTGAACTCTTGTGCCTATTTCCAAGCTGTGCACATGGGATCCGACTCTAAATATCATACCAAAGACTTTGAGAACAGAACTATGAGATAGACCACGTCCTAGGTCCCAGACATACCCCTATGTTTTATATGTGTGAGACAGGCATGAATATCATTGCAAAGGCTTTGAAAATTGAAATAACTTCAGAACATGAAGGTACAGAAAGCTGGTCAGAGTTTTTAGCTTGAACCCAATTGGGTTGATTGTATGCTAAAACAAGACTATCAGCAATCTCCATAGGACTTAATCTAGACCCAGAGTCTTCTAATGATCTATTCAAAATGTCCAGGATACAATAAAAATTAATTGGGATACAAAGAACCAAGAAAAATCCAAATCATGTAGGAGAAGATAATCTACAGACACGAATTCCTAAATGACACAGGTGTTGAAATGATCAGAGACTTTTGGAGCAGTAATTATGAAAATGTGTCGAGAAGTAAGGATGAATTTTTTTTTTTAAAAGAAGATTTTATTTATTTATTTGAGAGAGAGAGCATGAGCAGAGAGAGGGGCATAGGCAGACTCCCCACTGAACAGAGAGCCTGGACATGGGGCTCAGTCCCAGGACCCTGAGATCATTATCTGAGCTGAAGGCAGACACTTAACTGTCTAAGCCACCCAGGCACCCCAAGATGAATACTTTTGAAACAAATGGATAATAGAAAATACCAGCAAAGAAACAGAAAACAGAAAGAGTAACAACATAGAAGTTTTAGAACCAAAATGTGCACAATTTTACAGTGATATATTGAAGTATTTATCTCACTAGCCAAGACCAAGAGCAAAATGGAGATGAAGGTGTGAGTGAATGTGAAGACAGATCAGTAGAAATTATCTAGCCCTAAAAACGAGATTGAAAGGAAATGAACAAAGCCTCTGTGATCTGTGGAACAATTTTACAAGGTGTAGTATGTCATGGAATCCTAGAAGGAGATGAGAAATATCCCATTGCAACAAAAAATATTTGCAAAAATAATGGCTAAAACCTTCCTAAATTTTGTCAAATCTGGAGATTCTAAAAGCTCAGCAAAACCCAAACAGGATAAACTCAAAGAGATCTATGTCAAGACACATCAGAATAAAACTGCTAAAAGCTAAGGGCAAAGATAAAACCTTATAAGCTTAGAAAGCAGAAGGAAATCAAACAATGTTTTTATTTTTATTTATTTTTTAAAGATTTTATTTATTTTTTATTTATTTATTTGCTTTTCAAGATTTATTTATTTATTTATTTGACCAAGAGAGATACGAGAGATGGAACACAACCAGTGGGAGTAGGAGAGGGAGAAGTAGGCTTCCCACTGGGCAGGGAGGCCAATGCGGGACTCGATCCCAGGAGCCTGGGATCATGACCTGAGCCGAAGGCAGATGCCTAATGACTGAGCCACCCAGGCACCCCAAGATTTTATATATTTAGGAGAGAGCGAAGCACAAGCCTGCATGCACAAGCCGGGGTGGGGCCAGAGAGAGAGAGAGAATCCCAAGCTGAGTGGGAAGCCCCACTCAGGGCTGGATTTCAGGATTCTGAGATCGTGAGCAGAGGTGAAATCAAGAGTCTGACGCTTAATGGGCTAAGCCACCAAGATGCTCTAAACAATATTTTTTAAAGCTCTGAAGGAAGAACCCTCAGCCCAGAATTCTATATACAATGAAAATATCCTTCATTAATGAAAGTGAAATAAAGACTCTCAGATGAAGATGAAGAATTCACTGTCAGCAGACCTGTTTAAAATAAATGCTAAGAGAATTTCTTGAGACAAAAGGGAAATGATATAAGAAGAAAACCTGAAAAACCTGGAATGAAGGAAAGGCAAGAGAAATGATAAATAGCTGGGTAAATGTTATAAACTACTTCTCTCCAGGTATTTAAAACATGTTTGATGATTGAAGGCAAAAAAGGGAAAAGTCTAATAGTGTTTTCATTGTGTGTAGATATAATTCTTAAGAAACTACAGTATCAAGTGAGGAGAGTAAATGTACTTTATATGGTGATAACTTTCTACCTTCCAACTGAAGTTGTAAAATGCTTATTTTAGAATCAACTGTAAAAAGTTACACATATATAATATAATCCCAATAACAATGACTATACGGAGATATAGCAAAGAACAAAAAAAATTAAAATGTTCAAATAATTTAAGAGAGCACACCAGAGCAATGAAAAACAAAACTAAGAGACAAATAATTAAATGGTAGCTAAAAATCAAGACATACTAATAATTATATAAAATATATATGGTCCCAACATAAAAATTTAAAATTTGAATAAATAAAAACATAAAACCCAACTATATGCTGGGTCTGAAGAAATTCATTTCAAAAACTCATTTCAAATGTAATAATACAGGTAGATAAAAAAAGAGAAGGCTAGAAGATACATCATGTAAACACTAAAAGATGAAGTAGCCATATCAGTATCAAAGTAGGTATCTGAGCAAAAACATTTACCTGCGATAATGAGGGACAAGACATAATTATAAAAGGGTCAATTTACCGAGAAGAAATACAATACTAAATGTGTATGCGCCAAACAACAGGCTTGCAAAACTTATGAAGCAAAAATTGACCAAACTGAAGAAAAAGCAGACAAATTAACAATCATAGTTGATATCGACATTCTCCTCTCAGGAGTTGGCAGAATGAGCAGACAATTAGCAGTGAGCAGACAATTCTTGCTAATGCAGAAAAGTAGCAAGATATAGAACTCAAAAATACCATCAACAGATTGAATGTAGTTATTTATAGAATGTCACTCCACAACAGCAGAATATACATTCTTTTCAACTAAACATGAGATATTCATGAAGATGATATGCTGGGTAATAAACATTAGCAAATTAAAAGAAGTGAAATTATATGAAATATTTTCTCTGATTGAAATGGAATGAAATGGAAAATCAGTGAGGGAAAGAAATCAAGGAAATCTCTGAACTTTTGGAAATTAAGCAACATGCATCTAAATAATCTATAGGTCAAAGAAGTCTCAAAAGATATTAGAAAATACATGAACTAAATAAAAAGGCATGATTATGAAACCATGTTGCATACATATTCTAAGTCAAGAATAAATATTGTAATCTCTGGGTTTATTAGTAAAGAGATAATAAAATGAATAACTTTTCCATTTGTCTATTGCTACATAACATACTGCCTGCCCCCCAAATTACTGCTTTTTAAAAAATGTTATCTATTTTTTTAATAAATTCAAGTATAATTAATATACAGTATTTTATTAATTCCAGGTGTTCAATATAATGATTTAACAATTCTACATGTTACTCAGGGCTCATCACAATGTGTGTTCTTAATTTCCTTCATCTCTTTCACCCATCCCCTATCTCCTTTCTGGCAACCACCAGTTTGTTCTCTATATTTGTCTGTTTTTTCTTTCTTTCTTTTTTTTTTTTTTTCTCTTTTCCTCTTTGTTTTATTTCTTAAATTCCATGGACAAGGGAATCATATGGTATTTGTCTTCCTCTGACTTCTTTCATGTTGTTTCAAATGGCAGGATTTCATTCTTTTTTATGACTAATATTCCACCTAAATGTTTGCTTTTAAAAATTGAAATAGATTAACATATAACTAATTTTAAGTGTACAACTTAATGATTTGATATATGTATATACTGCAAAATGATTACAATAAATTTAGTTAATGTCCATCACCACATGTAGTTAAAATTATTTTTTTCTTGTGGTGAGAGCACTTAAGCTCTATTATATAACAACTTTCAAATATACAATACAATGTAGTTCACTATAGTCTCTGTGTTGTATGCTACATCCCTAGGACTGATTTATCTTGTAACTAGAAGTTTGTACCTTTTGACCCCCTAAACCCATTTTATCTGCTCCTCAACCCATCACTGGCAACCAGTCTGTTTGCTGTATCTCTGAGTCATTTAAAAAAAAAATTTAGATTCCACATATACATAATGATACAGTATTTTTTTGACTTATTTCACCTAGCATAATGATCTCGAGGTCCATCCATGTTGTTGCTAAAGACTAGATTTCCTTACTTTTTTTTAAGATTTTATTTATTTATTTGACAGAGATCACAAGTAGGCAGAGAGGCAGGCTGAAAGAGAGAGAAGAAGAAGCAGGCTCCCTGCCAAGCAGAGCCGGATGTGGGACTCGATCCCAGGACCATGGGATCATAACCTGAGCTGAAGGCAGAGGCTTAACCCACTGAGCCACCCAGGCACCCCATAGATTTCCTTATTTTTAATGGCTGAATAATATTCCATCTCTCTCTCTCTCTCTCTCTCTCTCTCTCTCTCTCTCTCACACACACACACACACACACACACTTTATCTCTTAATGGACACTTAGGTTGTTTTCATGTCTTGGGCATTGTGAATAATGCTGCAAGGAACATGGGAGTGCAGACGTCTTTTTGAGATAGTGATTTAATTTCCTTTGGATAAATTCCGAGAAGTGAAATTGCTGGATCATATGGTAGTTCCAATTTTATTTTTTGAGGGACATCCATACTGTATACCATAGTGGCTGTACCAGTTTACATTCATGCAAATAGTGTACAGGGGTCCCTTTTCTTCACATCCTCATTAACACTTATTTCTTGTCTTTTTTTGATATTAGTCATTACAATAGTGTAAGGTAGTATCTCACTGTGGTTTTGATTAGCATTTCCCTGATTAGTGATGTTGAGCACATTTTCTGTACCTGTTGGCCATCTGTGTGTCTTCGTTGGAATAATATCTATTAAGGTATACTTTTCTCATTTGTTAATTGGATTTTTTTCCTTTTGAGTTGCATAAGTTGTATTTTGGGTATTAATTCCTTATGAGATAAGTCACATCTCTCATTCTGTAAGTTGTTTTTTCACTTTGCTGATGGTTTTCTTTGCTGTCCCAAACCTTTTTAGTTTGATGTAGTCTTCTTATTTATTTTTGCTTTTATGGTCTTTGCTTTTGTTGTCAAATCCAGAAAGTCATCACTAAGAGCTTACCACCTATGTTTTCTTCTAGGAGTTTTATGGTTTCATGTTTTACATTCATTCTTTTGAATGTAAAACATGAATTTTGAATTGATTTTTGTGAAAACTGCAAGATAGTAGCTCAATTTCATTCTTTTGTGTGTGGCTATCCAGTTTTTCCAATACCACTGATTGAAGAGACCATCCTTTCCCTTTTGTATATCCCTGTCTCATTTGTTGTAAATTAATTGACCAAATATGTGTAGGTTTATTACTGGGCCCTATATTTTGTTCCATTGGTCTACGTGCTTTTTATGCCAAAATCATTGTTTTGGTTACTGTAGCCTTGTAATACAGTTTGAAATCAGTAAGTGTGCTGCCTCTAGCTCTATTCTTTCTCAGCATTGTTTGGCTACTTACAGTCTTTGTGGTTCCATACAAATTTTAGGATTGTTCTATTTTTGTGAAAATGCCATTAGAATTTTGATAGGGATTGCACTGAATCTATAGATTGTTTTAGTTTGCACGGACATTTCCACGTGTTAATTCTTCTAATCCATGGACATGAAATAGCTTTTTACTTACTATGCCCTCTTCAATTTCTTTCATCATTGTCTTAGTGTTTAGTGTACATGTTTTTAACCTCCTTGGTTAAATTTATTCCTGGGTATTTTATTCTTTTTAATGCAATTGTAATATGATTGTTTTTGTAATCCTCTTCCTGGTAGTTCATTAATAGTGTATAGAAATGTTATTGACTTTTATATATTGATTTTTATAAACTGAAATTTTACTGATTAAATTTATTCTAAGGGAGCCTGGATGGCTCAGTTGTTAAGCATCTGTCTTCAACTCAGGTCACTGCCTTCAGCTCAGCTCCATGGTCCTGGGATTGAGCCCTTCACTGGGCACCCAGCTCAGCAGGATGTCTGCTTCTCTCTCTCCCACTCCCCCTGCTTGTGTTCCCTCTCTTGCTATATCTCTGTCAAATAAGTAAATAAAAATCTTTTTAAAAATTATTCTAATAGTTTTTTTGGTGGAGTCTGTAGGTTATTTTATGTATAATATCAAGTCAGGTGCTTTCTTTCTTTCTGATTTGATGACTTTTTCCTTGATGACTTTTTCTTGCCTAATGCTCCACGTAGGATTTCCAGTACTATATGGGATAAAAGTGGCAAGAGTAGATATCTTTGTCTTAGAAGAAACCCTTTCATTTTTTCACTATTGAGTACACAGCTACTGTGGTTTGTCACATATGGTCTTTATTGTGTTGAGGTACATTTCCTCTCTACCCATTTTGTTGAGAATTTTAAATCAGAAATGGATGTTGAATTTTGTCAAATGCTTTTTCTCTGTCTCTTGAGATAATTATGATTTTTTAAATTCTTCATTTTGTTAATGTGATGCATCACTTTGATTTATGCATGTTGAAATATCCTTGCATCCTGGAATGAATCCAAATTGATCATCATGTGAGATCTTTTTAATGTATTATTATATTCAGTTAGCTAACATTTTGTTGAGAGTTTTTACACCTTTGTTCATCAGGGATATTGGCCTGTAATTTCTTTTCTAGTAGTGACCTTGCCCTATTTTTGTATCAGGGTAATTCTGACCTCATAAGTTTAGAAGTGTTCCCTCCTTTTCTATTTTTTTAAAGAATTTGAGTTGGATTGATAGTAATTAATCTTTAAATGTTTGCTAGAATGCCCTGGTAAATTCATATGATTTGGACTTTTGTTTGTTGGGAAGTTTTTGACTACTGATTCAATATCCTACCCAGTAGTAGGTCTGATCAGATTTTCTCTTCATGACTCAGTCTTAGTATGTTGTATGTTTCTGGGAATTCATTTATTTCTTATAAGTTTTCTAATTTGTTGGTGCATAATTATTCATGGGACTTGCATGATCCTTTGTATCTCTGTGGTATCAGTTATAACATCTCCTCTTTCATTTCTAATTTTTAGTTCTTTTTTCTTGGTGAGTCTAAAGTTTGGTTAATTTTGTTTATCTTTTCAAAGAAACAGCTCTTAGTTTCATTAATCTTTTCTATTGTCTTTTTAGTTTCTATTTCATTTATTTATTTCTTTTTTTTCTTCCTTTCACTAACTTTGGGCTTTGTTCTTCTTTTTCTAGTTCCTTGAGATATAAAATTTCTTGTTTCTTGATGTAGGCATAATCACTATGAACTTCTCTTCAGCTGTTTTGGCTGCATCCTATAAGTTTTGGTATGTTCTATTTCCATTGTTATTGATCCTGAGATATTTTCTATTTTCTGATTTCTCTTTAGATTTCTTCTTTGACCTATCGTTTTTTCAGTAGGATGATGTTTAATAGCCATGTATTTGTGGATTTTCCAGTTTTCTTAAAGCAATTGATTTCTACTTTCATACCATTTATGGTTGGAAAAATGCTTGATATGATTTCAGTCTTCTTCAATGTATGAAGACTTGTTTTGTGGACTAATATATGATCTATCCTGGAGAATGCTCCGTGTGTATTGTCCATCACTAGTAATCAGAAAAGTACAAGATTAGACGGAAACAATCAGCTTTATTGAAGCCATCATATAGGAAGAAGTTTAAGTCAGTTAATATTAAGTGTTGGTATGGCTATGGGATAAGTAATGGATACTCATAGACTGCTGATAGGTCTGTAAATTAATATAGGCTCCTTGAAGAGTAGTGTAGGAATGATGTAATAAGGCTCTCACCTGGGAACAAGGAGGTTGGATTACAAAGACACTATTTTTGAAGGTGTAGGCAGAGGAGCTGTTACCACCCTCAGACTGGAAGGAACAGGAAGTGAAGATTCCTGGAACTCAGAAGATGTGAATCTTGTCGAGGTGCAGTCCCCTTCAGTTAGGGTCACAGACAGCAGTCTTGCAGGGAGGAGAGCCAGGTGAATTCATACATGAACCTTGCTCTACTTCAGATATTCCACTGGGGTTCTCCATTGGATAAACCCAACCAAGAGTTTAAAGGTCCTTTGATGTGGTTCATAGATTCAGCTTCCCAGGGTGGTCTAGGGTGAGAGAAGATCTGGAGGGGCAAACAGAAACACCTGGCAACATCAATAGTTAATGATATTGAAAATATCTGTGCCCTACAACTAGCTATTCCACTGCTAAATATAGCTAAAGAAACTGTCATGTATATATAAAGACACATACACAAGCATGTGCAGTAATACCGTTGAGGATAAATCCAAAATAACTCAAAACTGTATCAGTGGGGGGCCAGGTTGGTAAAATGTGGGATGGACATAGGATGAAATATTATACAGCTGTTCAAAGGAATTAATTACATCTTTGCTTTTTAACATGGATGCATTGGAAAACAATGTTGAGGGAAGAAGCAAATTATAAGATGAGACAACATACGTATAACCCTGTATTAGTTGGGAATAGTTTGGGCACCATTAACAGAAAACCCAATCACAGTGATTTAATCGAAGACGGGATTATTTTTCTCACATTGAAGAGTCAGACTATCCAGAGAGGATATTTGGTATTTGGTATCAGCCCCATATCTGTGCTTAAAATTCTATCACTTCAGATTATTTGCCAATTCAGTTAACTTGGATTTTCCCATATCTTTAGTGTTAGTTTTCAAATAGACATGAAATGAGTAAACATCTTTCTAGTCAGGTGAATTTAATGAATAAAAACCTGAGAAAATGTGTACTGTTCAGGTGGATAAACTCTGGCACCTCCTTTGGTGTATAAAATGTTTCAGGGAGATGAGGTCCTCTGTGACTTGGGAAGGTAAAAGTGTGTTAGGGCAGGGATCAAGCTGACAGTCTGACCACAACTGAGTCACATACCTCCTTACACCATCCAGTCTTCATCTGTATGGAACAGTAAGAATACAAACTCCAGGTCTCTCCACTATGACAAGAGATAAGCTTGGCTTTATAGACAAATGGTTTCTACTTCTGATTTGTGGCTGCTTGTACCCCTCTGTATTTGAGTATGGTACAACCTGATAAAAAGGGAAAGGGGAAAATAAAGGGACTCTTACCAAATAATTTATCATCTGTAATACCTACTAACTGTATCTTGTGGATTGTGAATACATCTCTGTCAGTTTAGACAATTTAAGTATTTTTAGTTACATAACATTACATGATAGAAAATATTTCTTTCAAACAAAAATATGGTCCTGGCAATTAGAAAAATATGACTTTTTTTCCTCAGGTAGAGTATCATTTTTGTGTATGTAAGGCACTGTAATAAATGCTTTAGATGAGCAATAACAAATTATAGGCTACCATTTATTTAATGTATGGCATATACTAGACATTGTAGAAAATTATAAGCCTTAGTTCACTAATCCTTTAACAAACTTACAGGTTTAATTCAATAGGTTTATTGAAAATTAAATTGGTTAAATGACTGGCATACAGTAAATGCCCAGTTGAAGATAATTTTTCAGTATGATTATTATTGTTATGTTCATGTCATAGATGAAGAGGCAGAGACTTGGAGGGCTTAGCTAGCTTTCTAAAAAAAGCTGCACAGCTAGTAAGAGGTATACAAGTCTGCCTGGCCACAAATCTTCTAATTATAAAACTCTACAACCCCTTCTATGTCACTACAATAAACACTCTTAACAACAACCTTAGCTCAGGATAATCTTTATTTTTCAAATTAGGAAACTAAGTTTCAGAGAAAAAAATTACGAATAATAATCATGTATTTCATGACTTATACAAGACACTGCTGGTGACAGCTGGGGTCCTTAGGAAGCAGATACTGAGGTGAAGATTAGCATACTGGACATTTCCTTGGGAATGCTCCAGAGAGCAACACCTGTGCAAGGGAAGGGAGGAGGCAGGAGTGGACAGATTGGAGAGAGATCACAGCCTCACTGAAGACTTCAGCCAGGCCCACCAGGAGCTCTGCAGTGGGGTGGTCATTTAGGGTTATCTTGAGTTGGGATGAGGTCCCCTGTAGGTGGGACCTTTAAACCCCTAGGTTGATTAGCCATCCCTGGAAGTAGTTTCGGGGAAGCTGTTGCTTTGGGGAAGGCAGTTTGCTTTACTGGAAAAAACTCCCATAGAGGCCTGTCTGCTCCCTGCACTCACAGCGGCTGGGGAAGTAAGTCCTTTACTCCTAAAGGGAGATCTAGGAGCCACATCACAGAAGCCACTTAAGGAACCAAAACCTTACTAAGAACAAAATCTGCATCTTTTTCTTTCATGCTATAAGGCCATTCCTATTTTATCTAGAAGCTGATTTAGGGACTTTTGTAACAACTTTAATTTTTCATTTCTCCATTTTAAGTCTAGTCTTGGTTGGCTACAGCTAAACATGACTATATTAGAATACTGCCACTAATATGAAAATTAATTATAATATTAACCCTGACTGGTTACTACTGAAGATTCTAGGGGTCTCATTTTAATTCCTTACACTAGGGGCAGGAAAAAATATACATCTGCAACTCCCCAAATTGGTTTAACATTAATGAGCCTGAATCCATGATGAGAAGAAATTTACTTTAAATTAGGTCTAAATCTTTTCTAAAAGATTTCACATATTGGGAATTATGCCAGTTTTCCTTCTGTGACTGTGTTTTGTAGGTGGGCATAGTTGAGGCTTAGCCCTAACCCCACAAGGAAAGGTAAGTCAGTCTTTCACCATATTCTCAAGTGTGGGAATCTGATTAAAGAAATAAACCATTCAACCACACCTGTTCTTATGATGCAGTCTCACAGTTTTAACATTTACATCCTTGCAATAACAGTAACCCTATTGTCTCACTTAATAATAATGTATTTAGGTTTTCTGATCTCATATAAAATATATAATATATAGGTATAATGTCTTACACATACTAAGCACTCAGTAATCATTGAATGAGTTGAAATGTGATTCCTAGTAATTATGCCAAAAATATAAAATTGGCAGCAACCAAAATTAAAATCAATTCTCATACATTAGATCTCTGAATGTGAGATCAAAAGCAAAACCACTCATGAGGGGTTCAATTTGCTTAGGAAATACTGATTCTTGTAAAGCCCCTGAGGTTTTGTTTTATTTTCAGAATTCCAAATTGAATGTATTTCTGAAGAAGGCATCATTCTGAGTCAGTCTTAGAAATAATCTATTTTACAGATGAGGAAATCAAGACCCAAAGAATGTACACACTAATGACAACAGCACTGGAACCTAGGCTACTTTCTATTTCATGTGCACTGGAGAGGTGAGGGACAGGCTAGGGGGTGAGCAGGAAGAGGGAGCATGTTAACAGTGACATGGATTTCAAAAGGAAAAAAAGTAAGAGATTAAAGTGTTTGAAAGACTCCCAAGAAGAAAATTCATGGAAACAATTATGAAAGATCAGTCAAAAAGAAAAGGGTGATATTATTATTTTACTGAGAGAAGTCCAGAGATGGTACCACTCCTGAAAATGTCCTTATTTTATTTTATTTAATGATAAAGAAAATACTGTAATGCAGCATTAAAAATTTGTTCATTTTGTTTAGAATATTGATAAGATAGTCTTAACTTACAGGTACAAAAATATAATAGAACATTACTCAAATGGCTTAGAATTGGTTTCTCTAATAACTAACAAACGTGTCACATAAGTCCAGTATAACATTTTTATTGGCACTTGAAATAAATGTATTACTCATTAGTGGATGTGCCAGAAAGAAAATCCCCACCCTATTTCCACCCCCACAGAGCTACAAATTATTTATTAAGCAGCGACAGAGTGACTTGGAGTCAAACAGAAGTCATCATGGTTATCTGTGTTCTTAAAGATTAACTTTCACAGTGTTAAGATCAAAAAATGTTTCACTCTCAAATCATTCCATAAAAGAAACCAAAACTCGATTTTGCTTCTGGTGCTTGAAATTATAACTGGCTTAATTTCTGAGTGATACCCTTTTAGAATTTTAAATAGCCTGTTTTCCGTATTTACTAAATGCAGTAAATTTAAGTTAGGTATTAGCTGAAATACCTCCCACAGGAAAGCTTTCAAAATTGAGAGTGTAGCTTTGCTTTACCCATCATTTATCTAGCCCTAATGTATCCTAGTCAAGCCTAGGTGGGTCTTTCCCTTCTGTTTCCAATAGACTTTAGGTGCTCTGAGAATTTTCGGCATTGTGTGATACTAACTTAGGACTAGGTAAAGCCTACGTGAGAAGTATTTAGCTAATGTCTCTGGCTTCAAAAATTTTTTGTACACTCTTTCGGGCCAAGCACTATGCTAAGCTCATAGCAGATACCCTAGAAATATTGGTTAAGGATTTTCTCTGCCAGGATGAAAGTGTGAGGAGCAGCATGGTATTACTCCCCAGAGAAACAAATAAAAGCTAGAAAAAGCTATAAAAATACAACCTTTATTTAAAGTCTCTGGAAAGAGTCCTAAGGGCTCAGAACCAATGAGGAAAACATTTACACAAGGAAATTTACTAAAACTCGGGAAGAATATTAAATCAGGATCCATTCTCTCCCTTACAACCTGCTCCTTGCAGCCCAAGTCAGCTCAGCTTTGCAGGAGCTCCACTCTGGGCTGTCTCTCCCTTAAGCTACCAAATAAGGATTACCATATCTCATCTGGACAAGCCACCGGTTTTCTTATGCTCCCCCAACTCTGAGCTTACGTGGCTAAATTCTGGTGCATAGCTGATTGAGTTAAGGGCTTTATCCTTCCATTGAGTCCCACGGGATAATGAGTGGATCCCAGAAATTGCAGGCTAGAATACTGGGGCCTGATCTCTCTCAGGCCAGCTCACTTATAGGGCAGAGTTGTAAGAATCAACCCAGTAGACCAGAGGCTACTGCCTTACCCAGCACTCAGAAAGTGGCTCAGAGTTGCTGCCCAGGGGTAGAATCTGTCTGTAAGGAGAGCTTGAAACTTCTCCCCAAAGAACTGGCTTTATTTGAAAGAGAATGTGGAGAAAATCAAGCCTAAGGTCATCCTCAAAGACAATAGATTTTCTTTTTTTTAAAGATTTTATTTATTTATTTGACAGAGAGAGAGAGAGATCACAAGTAGGCAGAAAGGCAGGCAGAGAGAGAGAGGAGGAAGCAGGCTCCCTGCCGAGCAGAGAGCCCAATGTGATATGGGGCTCAGTCCCAGGACCCCGGGATCATGACCTGAGCAGAGGCTTAACCCACTGAGCTACCCAGGTGCCCCAAAGACAATAGCTTTTTACTTTTTAAAATTTTATTATGTTATTTACCATACAGTACATCATTGGTTTTTGATGTAGTATTCCACGATTCATTGTTTGCGTGTAACACCCAGTGCCCCATACAATACATGTTCTTAATCAGGAGCAACAAGCTAAACCCGAGGCCAGCTAGTTCACCAGAGGGAAAGAAACAGCTAAGAATGGCCCTCCCCTGGTTGGGGTAAACCTCAAAATCTGACTTTCTATCAGACTGCAGGGCACTTCACGCCCCAGGGCATGCCATGTGAGCAATCAACCAGTAATTAGTGGAACCTGAGGGTTGGGTGTAATAACAAATGTGGAAGACAGCCTATCAGAATAATCAGAAAAGGAGACAGTTAAAAAGGGCCCAGGAACTTAGAAGCCTCGAGAGATTCCAACATGTTAAGAGGTACATGTGGTGAATCCTAGAGCAACCATGAAGAAAATAACAAAAAAATATGGTGAAAAAATCATTAAAAGACGTTTTTCTATGTAAGTCATATAGAAAACAAGAGTAAAATGATAGACATTTCTGTCCAGTATACCAATAATACACAAATAGTAACAGGAATGTGGGTGGATTAAACAATCAAAAGGCAGAGGCTGTCTATAAATTAAGACAACTCTTAGTTGTAACTCTGTGACCTTCGACTAGATTGGTGAACTACAGGTTCGGGGGGCTAAATCTAGGCAACCACCTGTTTTTCTAAGTAAAATTTTCTTGTACCACACTCACTTCCATTCATTTACGTATTGCCTACAGGTGCTTCTGCACTGCAATAGCTCTGTTAAGAAGTTGTGACAAACCGCATGACCTGTAAAGCCTAACATATGGACTATCTGGCCCTTTACAAGAAAGTCTGCTGACTAAACTAAAGGAAAACTAACTAAAGGAAACCCAGTTTGGAAGTTCTTCTTTAACTAATTCTATTCCCAAGGGCAGTAAAAAGCAAGACCATCATTTAAGATGAGATGAGCAGGAGGTCTTAGAACTTTGAGGACAGAGAATCATTAAGTAGTTATCCAGTGAGAAAGCTGGTAGACATACTGGGGAAATCGAATAGAGTTGCCAGGTGGCACTAAGCACCCCACTTACGGAAAGTGGCAAGTATGCATGCTTATCTTTCTTTGAAAGAGGTGTTTTAAATGGATTATTTGGGTTCCAAAGCTGATTCTAAGATATAGGAACATTTTTGATCCCAACTAATTCAAAATTAAATACTAGTTAATTAAAGTTTTTCTACTTTCAACTGCACAGAATTAACACTTGATTTACATTTCTGTGTGGTTTTAGAGGGGTCACTGTAGGAATTATTTTAAGAAGAGAAGAAAAATGATTTGTACGATCCTGTAAAAGAATGACTATTCCAGAAGATACACCCCTCTTACGTTAAAGCACTATAATTAAGTCAAGAGGGTAGGAAGAGGCTTATTATACTCTAGGTAAAATTAGCAATTTTTAAGTGATGAGGAAAAGCTAATTTATTCTGTTGATACTTTATGCATGAAGAAGGAGTTTTTTAAAAAGATTTATTTGAGAGAGAGAGAAAGTATAAGCAGGGGGAGGAGCAGAAGGAGGAGGACTCACTGCTGGGTAGGTAGCCTGATGCGGGACTCACTCAGTCCCGGGACCCTGGGATCAAGATCTGAGCCAAAGATAGACACTTAACTGACTGAGCCACCCAGGCACCCCTGAAGAAACAATTTAATCACAACAAATGTTGGCCTATTTATTTTCAGTCTGAAAATTATACTATATTTGTCAAGGAAGTAAAAACATACTTAGAATATGCAGATAAAATGGACTTTACAGTATTTCTTTTCCTTGAATAACTAATTATGAAGTACATGGGGGCAGATCACTATTTTAAGGACTATAGTAATCTCTTTGGAAAGCAAATATTTGATCAGTTTGCATTTCATAGTTCATGCTAGTATTTGAGAGATGCATACAGTTTGGTTTGATTAGAGGAAAAAGACCATGACCTATTCAGCCATAGACAAGATCATCTTTAAGATAAACTGAGGTGAAAGACTACTGTTAAATAATCAGGTAGTATGTCTGTTTTGTTTTGTTTTTAAGGAAACTAACTTCTGTTTGCCTAAGTGTGCTAGGAGTGAAACAGTGATCTGTGTTGAAAGAAGAACCTATTCTATCCTAGTCTAGTTTAGTTCTAAGTCTCGAGCCCATTTAAATTGAGGGGTATCAGAAAAAAAAAAAAGTCTTGCTATGGAACTTAGGATAAAATATCAGACACCAGTTTCTTCCAGTGATAAATGGTGGAGTATATTCTCAGAAAAGGAACGATGTAAGTCTTGCTGCTTTGATACATACAAGAGCAAAAATGACCACTAATTATAGTTCCTTATGCTACTCTTATTTTCTATAATTTTTTCCTTTTGCTTGAGGTTTACCTTTCAGCAGTTGTAGATCAACTGTAACTGTTCTAAGTATGGTAGTAAGTCAAGACAGATGTAACTATTATATTCCTGTGAAATTGGGCCTGACCTTTTATACCTTCACTTTTAAAATCTAAGTATCATCATCTTGATTTCGAAAAACCAAAACCATGTATTACATTTCTTTAGATTGATATGAGAAATTATTTGCCACATGCTACTCAGTTTCAAAACATCTTTAAGAATGTTACACACAGGGGCCCCTGGTGGCTCAGTCGTTGGGTGTCTGCCTTCAGCTCAGGTCATGATCCCAGGGTCCTGGGATCGAGCCCTGCATTGGGCTTCCTGCTTGGCAGGAAACCTGCTTCTCCCTCTCCCCCTCCCCCTGCTTGTGTTGTCTCTTCCCCTGTCAAATAAATAAATGAAATCTTAAAAAAAAAAAAAAAAAAAAGTTACACATATTACATATCATAGTTCCTATGAATGCATTACATAAAAAATTTTAAGGTACTTTGTGCTTTCTATACTATTTTCTAAATTTTCTTTTATAATTTACATTTGAAATATTCTAAGTTTTTAATCCATAATTCAAAATTCTCACCCATTAAAAAATTTTAAATCATTTTTTAAAATTTATATTCAGCATAACAGTATTGTTTTTGTACCACACCCAGTGCTCCATGCAATCCGTGCCCTCTCTAATACCCACCACCTGGTTCCCCCAACCTCCCACTCCCCCCAACACTTCAAACCCCTCAGAATGTTTTTCAGAGTCCATAGTCTCTCATGGTTCACCTCCCCTTCCAATTTCCCCCAACTTCCTTCTCCTAACTCCCCATGTCCTCCATGGTATTTGTTATGCTCCACAAATAAGTGAAACCATATGATAATTGACTCTGCTTGACTTATTTCACTCAGCATAATCTCTTCCAGTCCTGTCCATGTTGCTACAAAAGTTGGGTATTCATCCTTTCTGACGGAGGCATAATACTCCATAGTGTATATGGACCACATCTTCCTTATCCATTCGTCCGCTGAAGGGCATCTTGGTTCTTTCCACAGTTTGGTGACCGTGGCCATTGCTGCTATAAACATTGGGGTACAGATGGCCCTTCTTTTCACTACATCTGTATCTTTGGGATAAATACCCAGTAGTGCAATTGCAGGGTCATAGGGAAGTTCTATTTTTAATTTCTTGAGGAATCTCTACACTGTTCTCCAAAGAGGCTGCACCAACTTGCATTCCCACCAACAGTGTAAGAGGGTTCCCCTTTCTCCATATCCCCTCCAACACATGTTGTTTCCTGTCTTGCTAATTTTGGCCATTCTAACTGGTGTAAGGTGATACTCAATGTGGTTTTAATTTGAATCTCCCTGATGGCTAGTGATGATGAACATTTTTTCATGTGTCTGATAGCCATTTGTATGTCTTGATTGGAGAAATGTCTGTTCATGTCTTCTGCCCATTTTTTGATATGATTATCTGTTTTGTGTGTGTTGAGTTTGAGGAGTTCTTTATAGATCCTGGATATCAACCTTTTGTCTGTACTGTCATTTGCAAATATCTTCTCCCATTGCATGGGTTGCCTCTTTGTTTTCTTGACTGTTTCCTTTGCGAGATCAGGAACAAGACAAGAATGCCCACTCTCACCACTCTTGTTCAACATAGTGTTAGAAGTCCTAGCAACAGCAATCAGACAACAAAGAGAAATAAAAGGTATCCAAATTGGCAATGAAGAAGTCAAATTCTCTCTCTTCGCAGATGACATGATTCCTTATATGGAAAACCCAAAAGACTCCACCCCCCAACTACTAGAACTCATACAGCAATTCATAACGTGGCAGGATACAAAGTCAATGTACAGAAATCTGTGGCTTTCTTATACACTAACAATGAAAATACAGAAAGGGAAATTAGAGAATCGATTCCATTTACTATAGCACCAAGAACCATAAGATACCTGGGAATAAACCTAACCAAAGAGGTAAAGGATCTGTACTCGAGGAACTACAGAACACTCATGAAAGAAATTGAAGAAGACACAAAAAGATGGAAGGCCATTCCCTGCTCTTGGATCGGAAGAATAAACATTGTTAAAATGTCTATACTGCCTAGAGCAATCTATACTTTTAATGCCATTCTGATCAAAATTCCACTGGTATTCTTCAAAGAGCTGGAGCAAATAATCCAAAAATTTGTATGGAACCAGAAGAGACCCCGAATTGCTACAGAAATGTTGAAAAACAAAAATAAAACTGGGGGCATCACGTTACCTGATTTCAAGCTTTACTACAAAGCTGTGATCACCAGGACAGCATGGTACTGGCATAAAAACAGACATATAGACCAGTAGAACAGAGTAGAGAGCCCTATGGTCAAATAATCTTCGATAAAAACAGGAAAAAATATACAGTGGCAAAAAGACAGTCTCTTCAATAAATGGTGCTGGAAAAACTGGGCAGCTGTATGTAGAAGAATGAAACTCAGCCATTCTCTTACACCGTACACAAAGATAAACTCAAAATGGATAAAAGACCTCAATGTGAGACAGGACTCCATCAGAATCCTAGAGGAGAACATAGGCAGTAATCTTTTCGATATCAGCCACAGCAACTTCTTTCAAGATATGTCTCCAAAGGCAAAGGAAACAAAAGCCAAAATAAACTTCTGGGACTTCATCAAAATCAAAAGCTTCTGCACAGCAAAGGAAACAGTCAAGAAAACAAAGAGGCAACCCACGGAATGGGAGAAGATATTTGCAAATGACAGTACAGACAAAATTTTTACATTTTATTCTTATCTTTTGCATTCTCTGAAATAATTTCAAAATTATTAATTTCCTAATGTTATATAACCAAAAAATTTAAATGAATTCCTTATAATAATGGAAGAGAAAAATAAGGACTAAAAAAAGGGTACTAACTTATGAACATTTTACAAATTCTGTATAAGATTCACTGTGACAAAGGAACATTTTTAAAAATCATTTTATTTTTTTCATCATAAGTGCCCTGTTTAAGCCCCATCAACTATTTCCGCCATCTCCCACCCACCTCTGGTAGCCACCTGTGTATTCTTTACAGTTAAAAAACAGCAACACACTGTTTTTTTTTTTTTTTTAAAGATTTTATTTATTTAGTTGACAGACAAAGATCACAAGTAGGCAGAGAGGCAGACAGAGAGAGAAGAGGAAGCAGGCTCCCCACTGAGCAGAGAGCCCGATGCGGGGCTGGATCCCAGGACCCTGGATCATGACCTGAGCCAAAGGCAGAGGCTTTAACCCACTGAGCCACCCACACGCCCCCACACTGCTTTTAAATGTCAAAGAATATTAGATAAAACTTCTATTTTGAATGTGATTTAGAATCATAGAATCAAACTTGAGAATCACTTGTAATTTACTACTTGATCAAAATTAACATAACAGTATAGAAAATTATGTTTTTAACTCAAACTGACAAACCATCTTCTAAAGAAACTTTTTGCTCTATGCAATCATAATTTCTCCTATGGAGTATCAACAAATGATGTAGTTCTACTGTGCCAGAAATAGTTAAAAGCAACATTCGTAGGTAATTTGAATTATACATACATTATTCAAAACAAATGTTATGGTTATTTTCTCTGCAAGGTTAGCTTGCAAACAAAAAGAAGAAACCCAACTCCGCATACTGCAATAGCTGTCCTCTTCAAAATTTTGCTATTCCATGTTGATACTTCTTCCATTAATGGAATGTGAGTTGGATCATTTTCTCGCTCATTTTGCAACTAATATTTAGTATAAGAAAATGAAAAGAGTTAATGTACAGTACACTGAAAAATACCTTTGATTTTTAAAAATAAAATATCCATGTTAATTCAGTTGATGTAGAGGCAGCCACTGCAAGATTTCCATGGAAGATTTAAAGTGAACACATACGTCTTAAAAAACCATCTTTTTTGCCAAGGATCCCATCATGATGAATTAGTTTCACATTAAGAATAAATGCTTTGATAGATTACTACATTTTAAAATCATTTTTTATGATTTTTTTTATTTTTACCTACAAGCAATGTAAATTGCTATTTTTCCCTCTGTATTTAAATATTAAATATTAAATGATTTCTTAACAATAAAGTAAACCATTCTTATACCTACAACACATAAAATTTATCAAAAACTAGAGGATTTGATGCTATTGCTAGAAGCTTAATCCTTTATTTAAATATAATTGTAGGAACAAATACTAACAAAAACTTAAGTGGCTCTTTTAGGACTTCTTAGCAATGAAAGCACATGACCCAGTCAGTTTCTGAATACTCCTACAGAACTCTGTTGCTAAAGAAGGCCCCCCAACCATGTGTGTGGGTTGTGTGTATGTGTAGGAGAGACAGAAAGAAGAGAGAGATAGTTGATGGGGGAGGAGCAGAAGGAGGAGAATGAGCAGAAGCCAAAAGATCTTTAAAAGATAAAAAGAATCAGGCACATTTATAGAGTGATATATACTAGAAACATCCTGGGCTAGAGTGGTGACATAGATGTTTCCAACATTAGCAAGAATAACTACATCTAAAATCTACAGTGTAAATATTTAATTTAAAAAGCTTGCAAAATTAATTTTAAATTTACAGCACAAAACAGACTTCAATGCCAATCTCCTTAATACTGTCTTCTTGGCCTGACTTCCAAATGGCTTCATTCAGTAACAGATTCCTTTTTGACACTGATGCTCCATTTACTGAATCCCGAGACAGCCATTCCTTTTATTAACCAATTACTTAGAATGACCCTTTCTGACAGGAGCCTGTCAGTGTGTTGCTTTGAAAGAGAGTGATGTGGTGTTAAAGTCTAGCCTTGACCTCTCCTACCCTCTCTCTATGTTACCTCCATACACTTATCTATGGTAACCCATATTTTTTAAAAATTTGCTTCAGTTATTATTGGTAAACTGAAGTATCATAAGCTTAATAGGCATAACAGCATATTCCCAAATCTGGAAGCCTAAATCAGTTCCCTAAATCAAATCTCATGGTGATTACTACTTTAGACTAATCCAGAAAAACCAGTATAAAGCTTGCTCAAAAATTAAGACTTTCCTGACCAAAGAACTGTATCTGCCATTATTATAAACCAATAAATGTATTTTCAAGACTTGTTCTTATATAGAAATATATAAATTTGAGGTAGAGAAGGCCACAGAAAAAAGACTTTATATTTAGCTAAAGAAAGCTAAGGTTTCTCCTTATAGGTACACATTATTAAAATAAATATCATGGTACCTGATTGAATTATTTATGTTTTAGAGTCAAAGTCACCCCTAAAGCAGTGCTTCTTAATTTCATTCTTTTTTTTTTTTTTTAAAGATTTTATTTATTTATTTGACAGAGAGAGATCACAAGTAGGCAGAGAGGCAGGCAGAGAGAAAGGAAGGGAAGCAGGCTCCCTGCTGAGCAGAGAGCCCGACGCGGGACTCGATCCCAGGACCCTGAGATCATGACCTCAGCCGAAGGCAGCGACTTAACCCACTGAGCCACCCAGGCGCCCTAATTTCATTCTTTTAGGAAAAACCTGTCCTCTCTCTCTTATTTCATCTCAGTCTTCTTCGCCCTCCCCAGATGTTTTTAGTTTATCTTGGAGAAAACAAATAATTACCAGTCCTGAGGAAAGATGTCTTGGGGGAATTTCCTACACTAAACATTAAAGGATGATGCTTTGCAGGAAGTATCTTTACATAGTCCATCCAAATTTCCCCTGGATCGTCATGAAAAATACCACACTACATAAAATCAGTAGGATTTTCCTTCACTTCTTCAAGATGATGAAGGTAGTGAAGATGATTGGTGCTATAATTCTCATGCTGTCAACAAGTTCAGAAAGTAGAAAATTAGATTTTTATATGAGAAAGTTTGTTTGAAGAGTGGTATGGATTAAAGGAACACAAAAGTGGAAGGAGTGTAGTTAGGAGACTAATGGGTAGCACAGTTGCCTGACATATAGTAGACACTTATGATTGTGAATGAATAAATGTCAGAGCTAATACAACTTCTAAGATGCCTCCTTCTCTAGAAAAGAGGTATTGTCTACAAGAATTCTGAGATATACTGCTCATTTGGCCCATTTAAAATTTCTTTATTCCCTTATTATTTTGTAAAATTTGCTTCACCATTTTCTACTCACTTTTAAAAAAGACTCCTTTAACCGAACACATGTTCATAGCTAGGATGACAAATTACCTGGAACATGTATAAAGTTGATTTTGAGAAGAACCTTTTCTGATAAAATATTAATGAAAATATCAAATGACTTATGGGTTGAACCTATACAAATTTAAAGAATAATCTGACATTCACTTCAGCTATTTCATAAAAAATTATAGATACCAAAGATATTTATTAAATAGAGTAGGAGAACTCAGAAGTGAGTTCTTGAGTCAAATGAAAGTGTTTTCCTTTATTACATATCTTCAACAGAGTTCCCGATTTCAGCAACTTAGATCTTGTTATAGCCAATTTTCTTAAGAGGAGGGGAAATCATCTGTCCTTAAATCCAGATATATAGTTCTACATGAATACAGAAACACCACCAAAAAAAGCCCATACCCTTTAAGAAAGTTTAGAAAATAGAATATTTCATCTAAAAATCTATCTCATCAACAGAACTGATAAACATGTCATTTTCATAATTTTTCATCTGCATATTTATATGTAAGAGAGACTGTAGCTTCACATCTTTAACATGGTAATACTTGATTTTCATTATATTTTTTTGACTGCATATCATTATAACAAATGGGTGTACCATAATTAGTTAAATCATTCTCCTGGCATAGGACATTATGGCACATACAATTTTGGAATCATTAAATTATTGATAGATACAAATATCTATACGGTTCTTGGCACATGTTGCCAAACTGTTTCTGAAAGGGGTTGTGACATCAGTCTCACATGAAAATAGCAACTTAGTGAATACCCAGGAGTGGGTATGATGACACATTCTACCTTGCTAATTTAAAAGATGAAAATCATAGATCCTGTTCTTTTAGTCTGCATTTCTATAATAACCCACAAAGTTTGTTTCTTATATTTCTTCATTCTTTCTTTCCTTTTTCCAGTTGTCTAGTGGGAGCTTAAGTTGCTCTTGTCAGAACTGCTTCATCATCTGACATATTATTTGTGTATCATTTCCCCTTTTAAAATATTAAATACATACCTTCTGAATTAAATCTTTTAGTTTGCAGACCTCTTTACTCAAATCTTCAACATTACTAACCAGTTCTTCACAAACTGAAGTAAAATTCCGGGGAGAAGCCCATTCTAGTACTATCTGTGGATATTTTCAAAAGTCACATTTTAAAGAATGGGAAATGACAGTTTATAACTTTGTATCTACAAAAATTACACAGTATTCTCACCCATTAAATTATGAAACTGAAAAGCATTTTTTGTTCAGGATAAATTCTGACGCCAAAAAGAAGTTAGTGACTTTATATAGTCACATCAGTTTCTTGAATACATTTATAAAATATATGTATATATGACTTTATGGAGACTAATATTTAGTAATAATAGAATTTATGGTGAACAAATAAATTCATGAAGGTTTTAAGAATGATAAGACTCCTATATTATTGTTAACATAAAAATCAGAGGAAAACAAGTGCATTAAGTATTTTTCACTATAAACAAATAGTTAAAACCAAATCACATGAAAAACTCTACAAAAAAAGTTTGCTTTTACAGGTCACTTACACTTTCTCTATTTAACTTTTCCTTCATTAGCAAACCTTATATTGATATGGTTTTTAATAACACTCAACACATTGTTTTGTTTCAACTTTCACTCGGGTCTCTTGTCACTTTATATTTTAAACAACTATATTCCCTTTAAGAAATGTTAAGCTCAATACACAGATCAGTTTAATTTTTGGTCTAACTCATTTTCCTTTACTTGAACACAGTTCTTTAATTAATTAGTATATAAAGGAGTAATAATTAAACATATTGACTTATTTACATTTTATGTGACTTACAATTTTACCAGACCACTGTTTAGAGAATTATCACTAACTTATCTGGAATGTTCTTCAGCACTCATAATTTTCTTAACGAGTTTTATAGAATACCTTGTGAGAATTTACAGGCAACTCAGTTATGATATTCTGTACAGCTGTTATTAAATGGCCACACTGTTTGTTTAATTTCAGAAGAAAGTTGAGGAACTCATCACCACTAAAGAGAGGAAACAAACAAATAGGAATCATTAATATGAGCAATTTACTTCATTTTACTGGGTTAGTTACTCATTGTCTAGTCATAATATTTACTATATTCTTTAAAAATATTTATAGAATAGCTAATCTGTATTAGCTATGAATTAGACACTGGGTAAACAAAGAAACAAGTCTCTAATCTTGAGGATCTCGAGCTTCAGCAGGAGAGGTAGACACAGAATTATAATCTCATTATTCAAAGGCACATATAAAGAAGGAATATAAAACTATCAATATTGAGTATCTATTACATGAAGGCAATGCACTGGTTATTTTACATTTACCATTCTTTAATTCCTCCTTACAACTCCTATAATGCAGATGTTAACATTAGCTTATAGCTGAGACACCTAAAACTTGGAGATAATGAACTTAGTATAATGGGAATAGAGAATTTGTAATGCTTCACAGAGATGGTACTTGAATATAAATTTATACAGTCTTTTTTCTTTTTTAAAGATTTTATTTATTTATTTGACAGAGCGAGATCACAAGCAGGCAGAGAGGCAGGCAGAGAGAGAGGAGGAAGCAGGCTCCCTGCTGAGCAAAGAGCCCGATGCGGGCCTCGATCCCAGGACCATGAGATCATGACCTGAGCCGAAGGCAACGGCTTAACCCACTGAGCCACCCAGGCGCCCTAAATTTATACAGTCTTAATGAATAAAAGGAAAATACATAGCCTTCTTGTGATGCATAATTTTCAGGGCCACTGAATATTGCCAAGCATGTTGTAAAAATCGCAACCCTACAGTATGCATTCATCATATACTGTGTGGTTGGCTGCCCCTTCTTCATCCCAGAACTCTACAATACACCTCCTGTTAGAATATCTCTCTCTTTTCCCTGTGCCATAAGAGCAACATGTCCTGGCTGGGGCTGTTTCTCCAGCCTATTCTCAGAATAATAATAATAAGGAGATCAATTTCAGGTGCAGCCATGACACATGTGCTCAAGAAATACATTTTGTTATTATAAATCATTTAGAAGTTATTTTTTTAAATGTAGTGCTTTTATTTTTATTTATTTTATTTTTAATTGGGATGGATTAAAAAGAGGCACAAAGGAACTTTCTGGGATGACAAAAGTTATTTCTTACTGCAGCATGACATGGTGTAAATTAAAACAAAAGGCCATGTTTTAAAAGTGTGAAGTTAAGTATTGGGATAAAATTTAGCACCAAGAACCGTAAGATATCTGGGAATAAACCTAACCAAAGAGGTAAAGGATCTGTACTCGAGGAACTACAGAACGCTCATGAAAGAAATTAAAGAAGACACAAAAAGATGGAAGAGCATTCCATGCTCATGGATCGGAAGAATAAACATTGTTAACATGTCTATACTGCCCAGAACAATCTATACTTTCAATGCCATCCCAACCAAAATTCCACTGGCATTCTTCAAAGAGCTGGCACAAACAATCCTAAAATTTGTATGGAACCAGAGGAGACCCCAAATCGCTAAGGAAATGTTGAAAAAGAAAAACAAAACAAGGGCGTCACGTTGCCTGATTTCAAGCTTTACTACAAAGCTGTGATCACCAAGACAGCATGGTACTGGCACAAAAACAGACATATAGACCATGGAACAAAGTAGAGAACCCAGATATGGACCCTCAATTCTATGGTCAAATAATCTTCAACAAAGCACAGTGGAAAAAAGACAGTCTCTTCAATAAATGGTGCTGGGAAAATTGGACAGCTATGTGCATAGAAGAATGAAACTCAACCATTCTCTTACACCATACACAAAGATAAACTCAGAATGGATAAAAGAGGGGCGCCTGGGTGGCTCAGTGGGTTAAGCCGCTGCCTTCGGCTCAGGTCATGATCTCAGGGTCCTGGGATCGAGTCCCGCATCGGGCTCTCTGCTCGGCGGGGAGCCTGCTTCCTTCTCTCTCTCTCTATCTCTCTCTACCAACCTCTCCATCTACTTGTGATTTCTCTCTGTCAAATAAATAAATAAAAAATCTTTAAAAAAAAAAAAAAGAATGGATAAAAGACCTCAACATAAGGCAGGAATCTATCAAAATCCTAGATGAGAACATAGGCAGTAACCTCTCTGACATCAGCCACAGCAACTTCTTTCAAGGTGTGTCTCCAAAGGCAAAGGAAACAAAAGCAAAAATGAACTTTTGTGACTTCATCAAGATAAAAAGCTTCTTTCTGCACAGCAAAGGAAACAGTCAACAAAATAAGAGGCAAACCACGGAATGGGAGAAGATATTTGCAAAAGACAGTACAAAGGGCTGATCTATAATGATGTATAAAGAATTCTTCAAATTCAACACACACAAAACAGATAATAATGTCAAAAAATGGGCAGAAGACATGAACAGACTTTTCTCCAAAGAAGACTTACAAATGGCTAACAGACATGAAAAAATGTTCATCATCATTAGCCATCACGGAGATTCAAATCAAAACACTGAGATACCACCTTATCCAGTTAGAATGGCCAAAATCAACAAGACAGGAAAAAACAAGTATTGGAGAGGATGTGGAGAAAGGGGAACCCTTTTACACGGTTGGTGGGAATGCAAGTTGGTGCAACCACTTTGGAAAACAGTGTGGAGATTCCTTAAGAAATTAAAAATAGAGCTACCTTATGACCCTGCAACTGCACTATTGAGTATTTACCTCAAAAGTACAGATGTAGTGAAAAGAAAGGCCATCTGCACTCCAATGTTCATAGCAGCAATGGCCACAGTGGCCAAACTGTGGAAAGAACCAAGATGCCCTTCAATAGATGAATGGATAAAGAAGATATGGTCTTTATCTACAATGGAGTATTATGCCTCCATCAGAAAGGATGAATATCCAACTTTTGTATCAACATGGATGGGACTGGAGGAGATTATGTTTAGTCAAAGAAGTCAAGCAAAGAGTTAATTAACATACGGTTTCACTTACTTGTGGAGCGTAAGGAATAATACGGAAGACATTGGCGATAGAGAGAAGTGAGTTGGGGGAAGTCAGAGGGGGAGACAAGCTATGAGAGAATGTAGACTCTGAGAAACAAACTGAGGGTTTTGGAGGGGAGGGAGCTGGGAGGTTGGGTAAGCCTAGTGGTGGCTATTAAGGAGGGCACTCTGCTTGAGTATTTCCTTACAGCACACATTTTCTTCCAGTATTTTTCATATGCATTTATACAACTGGTATTATACCTCATACTCCATTTCATATTTGCCTTTTATACTTATGAGTATTTTTTAAAGTCTTAAAATAATTTGAAGGACAGAACAGAATATATTAATGCAATGTAATTCAACCATTCCCCTGATGTTAAATATTTAGAGTTTCTAATTTTGGAATGTTTATAAATAATAGATGTGAACAATATATTTTTGCATAAATTCTGTATCTTCTTTTTAGAGGAAAAATAGTTTCCTTAATGGACACAGTTATGAGATGTTTTTGATATATTTGAGTAAATGTCAGGTAGGCTCAGAGAAAAGGTCTGGACATAAACTGTTGAAAATGTCAAGATATGGATGAAAGCTTACTATTTCAGTTCAAAATATGTCAAGGTAGTAATGGAATAGTTATTATTTTTAAATTGCATTCTCTAATTCTGTAAACATAGTAATGCTAAATGTAGAAAAAAGTAAATGTACTGTGCATGTGTTCTTGTAACAGACTATTTTAGAAAATTTAACACATAGAAGGAAAGTATTATAAAATAAATCAGTAGCTAGATTGTTGAAGTCACATTACCAGAAGATTATAATCAATCAGTTCAACTTTTCCTGCTGTTAGTTTTCTTATGACTTAATGACTAATTTCTTCTTTAAAGAATGACTTTGAACAAATGGGAAGTAAAACCTTTTTCATAACAGCATGTAAACAAAGTCTGTGATTTAATAACAAGGTCAAATTCCTGGAATATATGTCTGCCAGTTATATTTTTTAAAAATCCAGCAGTTTTAATAAGTGAACCATTCAGGATTCTGCACATTCTTGTCTATTAAATTCCACAAAGTAAATTTGTACAGGCAACTCTGTCATCATATAAATAAGTTACATTAAAAATTTTAATTTCCAATTTAGTTCACATAGAACTTAAAATATTCCTTCACGGAGACAGTAAGATAAAAAAATTAAGAAAAGTAACAGTTTCAAGAAGTTTTAAGTTCTCACAACTGAAATCCTTTAAAATATTTAAAAATGTTGAAATATTTGAGTTATAATATTATTATGAAACAATACTGAGGCATTATTTTGAATAAAGATCATCTTATTATAAGGAAAAAGTTAAGAGAAATAATTCAATCTTGCAATAAGCTTTTGAGAGAAATCTGGATCATCTAAACTATCCCATGGAAAACTTCCCTAAATACTAAAATGTGGACATCTATCATTTATTTTTATATATGTTTATGTTAATTTTAGCTGCAATGTTCATTACGGTTGCAATGTTACTTTTAGGCAGGATACATTAGTACTGATAGTACTGCATCTGTAAGTATATTTTATAAGATAGAACTTGGATAAAACTTATGGGAATTAGGATGAGCGAAAAAAGCAAATCAAAAAAGGATGCATACTGTATGATTCCATTTAGGTAACATTCATGAATAATATCATTATCAAGATGGACAACAAATTATTGGTTGTTAGGGATTGGGGGGGATGGTCTGTCTATAAGGGAGTAGTATGAAGGAGATTTATGGTAGTAAGTATACTGATTGCGGCAGTGGTTACATGAAGATACACATGAGATAAGACTGAATAAAGCTATACAGATACATACAAATGAACACGTATTTAACCGGTGAACTACAAATAAGCTATGTGGATTGTATCACATATGTCAGTTTTCTGGTTTTAGTACTGTACTACAGTTATGCAAGATATTAGTACCGGGCAAGACTGAGTAAAGAATGCATGGGATCTTCCTGAACATCTCTTTGCAATTTCCTGTAATTCTATAATTATTTCACTTAAAAAGTTAAGCAATTTACTGCCCCACAAAATATTAATAAAATAAAATACAATTATTTTTTAAATGGTTCTAGATTATAACATTACTAATAATCAGTGCTTGACATGTTTATAATATTGAAACTGAGCTTTATATATTGACAACATAATTCCTTAGAGTAAGGCTGAAAACACAGCTGAACTACACTGCAAATACTTTCTTATTGCCCTGTGAAAAAATTACTACTCTGAATTTTCAATTTGACACCTGAAATGATTTAAAAAGAATTCGAGCTTTACTATAAAAAGCATGGAATCTCATACAGTTCATTTAACAAAAGGCAATGAAAAAATAAAAGAATGTTTCTAACTGAGTTAACAAGAAGATGCACTGTTTTGCTTTTTGGTAAAATGACTTTATAAAAATTGATGTTATAAAGTACCTCCTACTTCAGAACATAATATATTGTAAAATGAACTGTCCATTTCATTGGGAAAATGACTATCAAGTAAAAGGACTCAGAAACTATGAAAATTAAATGTTTTAGTTCTTTTTTAAGAACAGCTGATTCTAAACAATATTAATGTTCATTTTACCTGATTTCCAACTTTGCCACTTCAGGTAATTCTCCAAATTTTATCTCTTCCACTTCTAGTTCTTTAAGAGCAGCCAGAATTTTTTGCTGATCTCTACTGGTAATTCCATTCTAAGTAAAAATAATTTTAAGGTGCAACAGGACAGTCATACTTGAGTAATTTAATATTCAATATTACTAAAGAAGTTTTCTACTTGATTAATTCACATCTTGAAAAAACAAATAAGAAACAAGTAAGAAACACACTGAAAAATAGTTTACTTTTACTTATGACTGACAAGGTTACATCATTAAAAAGATATCTAGTGACTATAGCCAATTTTTTGCAAAACTGGATTCTAAAAGCAAATTACAAGATATTAAAATTTCCAAAACCACCACAGTAAAATAATTTTTCCTTCAAAGCATTATTCAAAATATTATCAGTGATTAAATAAGGATTAAGTCTTCTTTTGTCTTTACTTTTAGTGCTAGCTAACTAAACTTTCTCTCCTGGATTAAGCTAAGTAGTATGTTTATTTTGACTTGTAATACTGAAGATTTCAAGTTTCCAATGTATTCATGGAGGAAGATGATTACATTTCAGGTATTCTATTAAAGTATCTCTAGTATTCCCCAAGCTTATTTTCAAATTGTTACTTAATAATACTAGATGGCAAAATAATAGGTCTTGATCTTTTTGAGAACCGACAAAAGGCAGTATTTGGAGGACACATATGCATACCTATGTACAAAAAAAGCCACCTCTTATTTCTAAGTAAATTGTTTTATAAAACTATTTCGGATTTAGAAATGAAGCAGCAGTTTTAGTTGAGATGCCATGATTAATCTGAAGAAAAAAGCAAATTCATACTGTAACAGAAGATTTTAAAGACGTTATTCATAATGATATCTAATAAAAAACCTATCAAAAGATAATTTACAGTCTGTACCTCTAGGATTTTTAAAATAGAAAATAAAAACATCCAGAATTCCTAAAATATGAACGAATGTCTGGAGTTTTTGAAACTGACACTAACCTTTGTAAATTCATCTTTCCTCATAGTCAAAAGGTGTCTTAAGGTTATATCTCTTTCCTGTATAATAGAAAAAAATGCAACATTTTGATACAAATACAACATTAGAAGGGGAAGTAGGCAACTGTCCTAAATTAGTCAGTTATATGCTACCCTCCTAAATAACTTTCAGTTCTAAAAGGGAATAGGATATGTAGGTATAGAACTATACTACTGGGTAGACAGTAGAGTGTCATTATATATATAATTACCTAAAAAAGTATAAACATAGCCAGTTTCCCAGAGTCAAAGAAAATCATTATAACATATCTGCTCACATAAGTAGAAAGAGTTTTATAAAATTTGATTGACATTATATTTTATGAATATTTTTGAATTTCTACTTGCATATTAAGTAATCAATAACATTTAGTTTTACTCAGTATTTCTCAAATAGGAAGAAGTTTCAAGGGGCATCTCGGTGGCTCAGTAAGCTAAGCCTCTGCTTTCAGCTCAGGTCATGAACTCAGGGTCCTGGGATCGAGCCCCACATTGGGGCTCAGCAGGGAGCCTGCTTCCCCCTACCTCTGCCTGTCTCTCTGCCTACTTATGATTTCCCTCTGTCAAATGAATAAATAAAATCTTAAAAAAAAAAAGAAGTTTCAAGATTGTAAAACGAAGCCCAGTTCTGAACTACCTAAACAGAGTGTGTATATTCCTAAAGAGAGCTTATCTCAAATAGTGCTTTACTGCTTCATATCAGCTAAATGGCTGATAACTGTCATCTATTCAAACCCCATAATACATACCCAAAGTATCTATAACAATGCTAGGCATATGATCTAATTTAATCTCTATGACAATCCTAAACTAGGTATTATCATCCTTATGAAAAAAGAGATTTAAGTAACATACTTCAGTTAATCATTACAGCAAGAATCTGATACCAGATTTGTTTGACTGAAAATCATGCTTCTAATATTCTATATGGGAAGATCAGAAACTGTAAAAACAAACTAAGGGCTTAAAAGTATAAGGAGGAGTTCTGTAAGGTTTCAGGCAGTGAGTAAAAGCTGTTTATTCCAGCCAGATTCAAATTTATATAAATTTCTAGAATAATAAATTTTCAAATGTTTTAAAGTTTAAAATGGGATCTATTACAAATTATGGAGAAAAGTGTACTTGGCACTTTGATATCAGCATGCTTATGAATTAATATTTAGTTAACAAATAAGCATATCAATGTACCTCACACAAGATCTTACCTTTAATAAATCTGTCATATGTTCAAGCCCAAGACCATGTAAAAATATTTCCAGGTCTCCAAATGCTGTATATGAACTATACATATTTATAGAAATGTTAATTTCAGAACAGACTATAAGTGCACAATCACAGTTGCAAATTTACACACTAGACCTATGTTATATCAAAGAAATTAGGAAGTTTCTTGAGTGAAGATCTAAGTAAACAGAGAAAACAATGACAGTAAAACAGTTGCCTATGTGTATGTTCCTTGCAAGGTCTCTATACATGAAAATCTCTTTAATTGTAGAAAGTAAAGACTTAATAATTTTAAATGTGGGTAAGCAGAGACAATTTTGTGGCCATGTAGTGAAGTGTGTTTAGTAAACAATGTATTTTTAATTTTAGCTTATAAAGTCAGAAATTTGCTAAAAAGAATTAGAAAGCAAGATGCAGTCTAGTTTGAACACTAACAAAAATGTAATCTTAGACTTTTTTAAGAAATAAATTTCATTGTAGGGGCGCCTTGGTGGCTCAGTGTGTTAAGCCTCTGCCTTCAGCTCAGGTCATGATCTTAGGGTCCTGGGATCGAGCCCCACATCTGGCTCTCTGCTCAGCAGGGAACCTGCTTCCCCCTCTCTCTGCCTACTGTCAAATAAATAAATAAAATTTAAAAAAAATTTTAAAAAGAAATAAATTTCATTGTTATTTTATTTAAAGTCAGAAATTATTCTCATTACTGTTAGTACACATACATAAAATTTTTCTAAAAATCTGGAGAAAAAAGCATTTTTAAAATCCAGACATTTCTCAGTGATATGAAAAAATGCTTGCAAAAGTATAAAATATATTTTAAATGTCATCATATTTACTAAAGCTAAAGACATGCACACTTTTTACTTATTTATAGATATTTTATTGGATGGAAACATGTTATTTACCTAAATAAGTGATCATTTTCTTTATCAGAATCTGTTGTCAATAGTTTACAGATAGTCTCTTCTTTAGTTAGCTGTTGAAGCTTTCCCTCCAATGGATTTAAAGTTAAAGAAAGAAAATTGAAGATCTGTAAAAAGTTAACAAGCCATTCAAATACAGTTAACATTATTATATACTATCACCTACACTTAGAATTTAACTTTTTAATAAGTCAGGGTTGTGTCACATAATCAGCCAGAACACAAAATCAGATCTCTTTAAAAAGTAATTTATAACACAAAATAATCTCTGATGTTCATAAATTTAATATGTCAAATTCAGTGTCATCTACCCTAAATTTAATAATGCAGTAAACAAATTAAATTTTCCAAATTTTCAAAGCTTAGAAGAAAAACAATAGATTTCTTTTTGAAGTTTCACATTAGTAATTAGTAATTATGTCAGTAATTAGTAATTACTCTAGAATAATTTTGGAAATGCCGATTTGAGTTAGGAAATGAAAGGCATGTTTATCAGATTGCTTAAAATATAGAGAAAGTTATTTTCCATGCAGTAAAAGTGGCATGGTCTGATTATGTGATGGAACTTATGGAATGTTACATGCTTTCAAACTCAGAAACTCAGGTTTAGAAGCTCTTGAACTATATGTTAGTTTTACATAATTGTACTGTATTATATACTTGCTTATAAATTACAGGCCTTTGGCCAAAAGCTTTGTTTTTCAGACTAAATGTTTGTATCAATTAAGTGATTTAATGTATGGCAAATATTTATTATTGACTTTAATATGTGAATGACACTAAATTATCCACCCAAATATGTTATCACTGTATTATACACTTTGTCACATGTATAGGAGTAAATGTAGCTTAAAGGATTTAATTTTTAAAATGTTTAATATGTATTAATTAAAATAAAAAACATTTTAATTACATGTTCAAATTTTGACATTTTACTAGCTTTCTCAAAACACTAGTTAATTTTTAAAAGTCTGGACCAGTTCGAATTGTTAAATGGTCTATTATAATTTTATTTCTAGGGACAGAATAAGACTTTATTATTTCTTTATGTAGCTTTTAAATTACCACATTGTAAATGCCTCTTATTTAGTAAAAGTGAGTACTCTAGTAAAATAAAGTTTTCATTAACTGTCCAAAGGAAGATTACATATTTAAGCATTTAATAATATCCAGCTACACCATTAGAACAGTTGTAAGTTCTAACAAAATAATACAAAGTTCTGAAATAATAATGTAACATTCCAGAGAAAAATTAATATATAGGATACCTCTAGATGTTTATTTCTTTTTGCAATCTCACTTGGTGTCTTTCCATCTTTGGTTTGTAGCATTTTATTAGCTCCAAGTTCAAGCAACTTCAAAACTACATTTTTATGACCCTGACGTGCTGCCCATGTTAAAGCCTGTAAGTGAGGGAAAAGAAGATGTTTAAAGAGAGGGAGTATATATGAGACAGAAAGGAAAACTTTTCAACAGTATTTATGGCACAATAAAAAAGTGAACATGGCTAATTAACAGAATGATTCAATCTCTTCATTTTACAATATAATGTAAACATATTTCCAAAGTTGTAATTGCAAAGCAGACTGCCAGTGCTCACTGATTTTATAAAACCAAATAATGTAGTCGAGTTGTATTAGAGAATGAAATAATATATCTGCTAATCCCTGAACTGTTTTCTGTAAAAATGAATTCTATGTATACCCCCTAACCCAGGCTTTGCTGTGTGTTACAGCTTCTTCTGTCAAGGGTGAGGACAAAAACAGATCATTCCCTTTTTTTTTTTTTCATTTCAGCAGTTTTCTTCACCAAACAGCAATTATAACCCAGCCCCTCTGTAATTTTTACTTCTTAAAAACTTTTTTGTGGACTACTGATAATGACAAGATATAAAAAGGAACACTGTGCAATCAGTTCTCACAGTATAACCATTCTCATCCTGGGTATTAACTTCTGCTCCATGAGCAACAAGGAGAGCAACAACCTGAGGGTGACCATCTCGGGCAGCATACATGATTGGAGTCATAAGTCTCCTGAAGAGGAGGAAGAAAAGAAACATCTGTGTTAATGCTGCCATTAATAGCTACTCAATTTCATGAATTTTACCATATCCAATACCAAAATATTGTTTTGAAAGCAAAGAAAATGAAAGCTTTTAATAAATCAGATGATTTAAAAATCCAATCTCCCAGCAAATGTAAAACACTTTTAAGTATTGAATGCTTACACAGCACCCTCTAGTGAAGACATGTGTTTAAAAAATCACTAAACAAGCCATAATTCCTAATGCGAGTAAGTTTCATTAATGTACATATTAATATAGAAAACTATCAGAGTACCCACAATGCTTATCCTGGGAATATAGTGATGAATAACACAAATAAGGTCCCTGTCCCCTCAGTACTGTTCATACTTATTAAATGCTTTTATTCATTACATTTAATAAAGATAAAAGTTAAAAATTTTCTCTTATTTCTTGATGTAGTCCATTATGATTCTATTTTAGTTTAAGCCTGAAAGAATTTTACCCTGTCTTGGAGTTTTACTCTAATCAAGAAAGAAATTAGTTTAATAGTTTAGCCAGACTCTCTGAGACTTTTCTGAGAGAGCACAGTGGTTTCCCTCTAGTGTATCATTTTTCAAAATAGATTCAATTCCTATGCTCCTGGAAGTTAGTCAGCTTCTCCCTCTATTCAAAGGATACTTGGAAGATTCTATTAGTTCTATGTGGGCCGAACTTAGTATCTTGGTCTGTTTTAAAGGAGATCTGGGACTTTACGCGCAATCTTCCTAAGTTGCCTCAAATATTTGATTTATATGGAAAGCACTTCACAAAAGAATAACGAATTATTAAATAACTTAAGAATTCTGTTTTAATCTTATTAAGGAAGTTAATCTCGGTAACTCACATTACATACATGACCTGTAAATTTCTCTATAAGGATTGTTAACATAAGGTATATCCTGAATCTGATCACTTTACACTAATGTCTTTAGCACAAAAAGATTCACACACTTCTTTCTCCTATTTCATAGTGTTATTAAAATTTCAATGTTTTATTGGAAATTATATGCTATTGTAGCTGTCGAGCATTGCCTCTTCTATCTTGAATATCTCCTACATAGTGGCTTTAGACAGACAATCTTTACAAAGTAATGAGTCAATTGCCTGGATAACTTAAGAAAACATGGGAAATACATACAATAGAATAAAATTATGGGTCTATGCATTCAAATTCTCCACTAAGTCTAAATTGAACCTCTTGATGCCTTTTCTTCATCCCACCTTCTCTGTAATAGCCCAAATCTTCTCCTTCCAATCTTCCTATTTCACAAAATTACCATTAACCACATAACTCTGGCCTAAGACTAAGCATAATTTATGACTCTTCTCCATGACTCCATTTATGCCTCTTGTATATGGAGTCATACACAAGTCATCAGCTAGTCCTACTGGCTCTACCTTCATAATATGTTCTGAATCTGACCATTTTGCACCATCCTGTTCGTCACTGTAAGCAGTGTAAGACATCATCATCTTTCTCTGACCTATATTATTGCAATAGCCTTGTAATTGCTCTCCATGCTTCTGCTCTTGACCACTCAGAGGTTATTCTCTTTGAAAATGCCAAGTTCTTCCCCTTCCAAGGACTATTCAGGGGCTGTTCCCTCCACCTTTTCCTAGACTTTCATACTGCATACTTCTTCACCTTATTCAGATCCTCAGTAAGAGGAGAAAATCAATAAAATTGACAAACATATAACCAAATTGATCAAGATAAAAAGAAGACACAAATTACCAGTATCAAGACTAAGAGAGGTGACATCAATATAGATTCTCCATAGTTTAAAAGTATAAGGGAATATTATGAACATATTTCTGCCAATAAATGGGAAAACTTAGGTGAAATGGACAAACTTCTCAAAAGATTCAAACTACCAAAACACACTCAATAAAATAAAGAACCTGAATAGTCCTGTATTTGTAAAAAATTAAATTTGTAAATAAAAACCTCCCACGAAGAAAACAGCAGGCCAAGATGGCTTCACTGGTGAATTCCACCAAACAGTTAATGGAAAAAATAATACCAGTTCTACTCAAACTCTTCAAGTAAACTGAAACAGAATCCTTCCCAATTCATTCTATTAGCAAGAATTACTCTAATAACAAAAATTAGAGAAAGACATTGCAAGGAAAGAAAACTATACACCAATAATATTAACTGAGCACAGATGCAGAAATTCTCAACAAATTTTGGCAAATAGAATCCAAAAATACATAAAAAGAATAATACATCATAACCGAGTACAATTATCCTGAGAATGCAAGATTAGTTTTGACATTTGACCAAAAAAAGAAAACCACAAGATTATCTCAATAAATGCAGAACAAGCATTTTACAAAATCCAACATCTAATAAAATTCTTAGCGATGTAAGAGTAGAAGAGAACTTCCTCAACTGGAAAACTTTATAGCTAACATACTTAATGGTGAAAGAGTGAATACTTTCCTCCTAAGATCAGAAACAAGACAAAGATGTCTGCTCTTATCACTTCTATTCAACATTGTATTTCAAGATCTAACCAGTGCAATAAAACAAGAAAAAACAGGCACCTAGGTAGAAAAATAAATAAAATTGTCATTATTCACAGATAGCACTGTATGTCTATGTAGAAAATCTGATGAAATCTACAAAAAAAAGCACTAGAACTAATAAATGAATTAGTAAGGTTTCAAGATACAAGATCTCATGGAATACACACATTAGTTACAATTACTATTTCACCTTGCTGAACTCATGATAAGCCATCACTGAATAGAACTAAAATCAACAAGGCAGAATCATTTCTTTCTAATTTACAAAAGTCTAGTTCATATAATTCAATCCATGTAAAAAACAACTTACATGTAAACACCAATTTAGAACACAGAATCATCAAAATTTGGTAACCTCAGCATTGACTTATTAATTTGGAGAAAAAAAATCATTATGCAGGGCTAGGCAGTTACCTCATTCACTGCTCAAGATCACCTTATAAAGTAGAACTTATTCTCACTTTAGAGATGAGAAAACAGGTTGGGAAATAAATAATTTTTGTTGAAAGATCACTGTTGGTGTGTTATTGAAATAAGATCGTTTATCCCCCCCAATCTCCTGAAAATCACTTTTTATAATCTATCCTGATATACAGACATCTCAAGTACTCTCTTCCTAAATTTTTTATGTATTTGATTATGAAATATGGGATATATTTCATAAACTCACTCCACAAGATGGCAAAATTAGAAACCTAAATAAAGTAAGTTGGCTAAAACATAATCTGAAAGAAGTGACACTCTGGCAGAATATCCAGAGAAGGTGACATGAAAGTGTAAGTGTCCCATTTGTTTGAAATTTATCACTGAAAATTGTAAGTGAAACTTCTGATTTTGTACTGAAATTTGTTCTGAGATTTCACAGAAAATTGAGGTTGTTTGAAATATCAACTTCTCTTGGAATCTTGGAAATCAGCAGAGATGGTAATTTTTGTTCAAATCACATGGACATAAATTGTATCTTAGAGATGCCTACTTCCTCCTAGATAGATAAGCAAAGTACTGGGCCAGCATAGTTTGCTTACTAAGAAGCTTTAGATTACTACTGAAAAATGTGTTACAAAAATGTTGCATTGGTTTCTTCTAAGAAAAGTTGAATTTACTGAATGGAACAGTGAACTCTTGTAATAGTGTCTACATTACCTAGAAGGTTTATTACTTAGCTTCTAAAGAGTTATTAAAGTTATTGATAACATCAGTAATGTTGCATGGACAATTTTGAGAAGGGAGAGAATTCTTCTTCTACTGGTTTTATATCTACAGAAATTTGTAACATCTGTAGTTTTCTGCCTGCTACTGATTAACAAAATCTAAATGAATTATGCAATCTTACAAACTCTTATGAACAATCTTAAGAACTCTTCAGGGAAGTTATAGAACTTCATAATAACTGGTCTACTCAAGTGACATAGTAACAATCTGCTACAGGTAACTTTATTTCAGTATTAATTTCTATTTCCTATGATATACTGTAAAGAGCTCTTCCGATTCTCTCTTTAAATCACTGCAGTTTTGCTCTGTCTGCTCCTTCTAACAAAATTGCTTTGGCAAAGGTCAACATTTATTTGGACACATTTTTCTAGCACTTAAAAGTATGTATTTCAAAGGCTTCTGTCCTCAACACTTTTCCCTTTTCACTATATAAACACCAAGCCTCAATGATCTCACCTACTCACCTATCTTTATTGTCAGCACACTAATGGCTGCTGAATCTGTATCTATAGGCCAGGCTTTGCTCCTGAGCTCCAGATTGTATCTGCCTTTGCCACATGGCTATCCTAACCAAACACATATCCAACACATATCCCAGTCTGAAGTCACCATCTTACCTCCCACACGCAATTCTGTTATAGCTTACCTCTGTGAACAGCATCATAATCCATGCACTGCCCAACCCAGAAACCTGGAATTTATTCATGACTCTTCATTGTGCTTTTGTATCTAAGTCAGCATTCCTGTGAATTTTACCTCCTTCCCATCATTTGTATCTGTCTACTTTGCTCTCTCTCTCCTCCTTTCCTGTGTTTAGGTCCTTGTCATTTCTTACATCGATTACTGTCTCCTTGTTTCTAATATTTTCCTCCACATTTGTGAATCTTGTCAATTTACTGTTTAAAAATTTCAAGGTTACATCTATAATATGATAGGTGTATCTTTCTGCTAAGTGCTCTGTCTGCCATTTTAGCACCTGCAATCCTACTCCATCCTAATAACAGGCTTTGGTCATATCTGCAAGGCATGAATTACAATTTCTCTTTCCTCTGGATGTCCTATATTCAGAGCACTCTGGATGAAATGCCTTTTCATTTTTTTTCGTCAAGAGGCTTACTCATAGTCTACTTCTAAGCCTTCATCTTAAAAGCCAACATTTCCCAGTTTTTTGAAGCCCTACCACATCTTAGATAGCAATCCCTCTTTCCTCTGTTTTCTTAGCATTTTGTGCTTAGTTATATCAGTTCAGCTATCAGGCCAAAATGAATTTGTTCATCTCATCTATTTTTAACTAGACTATAAGTTCTTTTAGGATAATGACCTTAACCTATCTCTATATCCACCCCCAATCCACACAAAAATTAGGATAACCATGTTTCTATGTTTTGTGTCATGCTTACATTTAATACAGGTAGGATGTTTTCTTCACATAGTCCATCATTACATGTGTATTGATTGTATTTTTTTTAATGCATCTATGTCCTTACTCATTTTAGACATATTAGATTTGCCTGAGAGAAATCTGTTGAAATTTCCGGCTATAATTTTACTTTGGTTTATAGCTCCTTGAATTTAATAGATTTTGATTTATGGATTTAGGGGCCATGTAGTCTAGTGTGCACAGGTTTATGCTTGTTGTATTTTCACTGATAATTGCCTTTTATTGTCAGAGTTCTTTATTCTATTTACTGTATTTAATATTACTAATATCTGACGTCAACAATCTTGATTTCCAAGAGTTTGCCTTCACTTGTAAAGGGTTTTTCATATTTCTTTTTCTTCAACTTTTTCTTTGTAAGTAGCATTTAGCCATCTTCTGTTTTTTAAACCAACATCTAAGTTGATAAATTCAGTCCATTCTCATTTAGTGTAATGACTGATAATTTCATTGACAATATTTGTTTTGTTGGTTCAATAAATTGCTATTCACTACATTTTTCCACATTGAAAATCTGATGACTCTGCTTTTCCTTTTTTTAAAAGATTTTATTTATTTATTTGAAAAAGATTGAGTGAGTGAGAGTGTAAGCAGGGGAAGTGGGAGCAGAGATAGAGCAGGGACCCTGATATGGGGCTTGGTCTCAGGACCTTACCCAAGTTGAACGCAGCCACTTAACCAACTGAGCCACCCAGGCATCCCTGCTTTTCTTTCTTTTTTTTTTTTTTAAATGTCATTAAGTATTATCATCTTTCTCTGCTCTTAGCAAAAAACATATGACCCTGCAATAAGTAAGCTAGATAAGACTTATTTCTCCTAATGAGACTATGGTTTCCTCCACCACCATGCCATAATTCTCCCATGATTCTACTCTAATAGGATAAAGTCTTTTGAATATTCTTAAGTTCCTCTTAGGTTGCTCCCAACTCTCTGTAAACTATCATTCTTAGATTTTATTGGCATAATTTAGTACTTATTAAGGTTTTACTTAGTTTGTCTGGTTTCCAGACACCACTCTTTATTTAGCACTCATACTTCATATTCCCAGACAGTCTTGTATTATCCATTACCTACACATATATCAAAGTTCATCTCTCTTCACTGCTTCTGCTTGTTTTCAGCCTGTGTCTTCATGAGGTATCTGTTCTGGTTCTTTTTTGTTTGTTTGTTTGGTTAGTCTTTTCTCAATTATTCTCCTCAGATGGAGCACTTGGGTAATGTACTTTGAGTTCTTGCATATCCTTGAACATTTTATTTCACTCTGTCAGGGGCTGAAAATAAGATTTTCAGGCTACAGGCCTTAATATCTACTTTCATTCCTTTATACCTACAGTTGTGTACAAGAGAAGTCATGCTACTCTGAACTTTTTACTTCCTCTTATTAAAAACTTAACTCTTTCTGCCCAGAAGTTTGAAAAATTTCTTTTTTTTTTTTTTGAGTTTACACATTTTAACCAGAATATATGCCTAGGTGTGTCTTTTCTTTTTTATCAATCCAAACTAAAACTCAAGAACTTTTCCAATATGCAGTCTTTCTTTCAATAAGCAGTCTTCAGAGTTTTCAGCCCAGGAACCATTTCTTTTTTCTAGAATATATTTATTACCAGTCTTGCACTTGCTCCTTTTTCTTTCCTGAATTTTGAATCCAAATATCACATTTTTTTAAAGTTTCAAGAGATCTTTTTTCATGCTACGTTTTGATCTCCTTATGGGATCTTAATTTTTAATTTAGGTATTCACCATTCTCTGTCAGGAACTTTATTGTACTAGGCAAGCAAATACTTTAATGACCAATCCTTTTTCTAGCTGCTGGGAAGTTTTTTCTCTTGCCTCTTCAAAACCAAGATCTAATTGTTGTAATATTCTTCTTAATTTTTTCATCATGATAAGTGTATTCTTTAATCCCCATTACCTACTTAACCTATCTCACCCATCTCCCCTCTGGTAACCATCAGTTTGTTCTCTATAATTAAGAGTCTGTCTCTTGGATCCTCTCTTTCTTATTTTTTCCCTTTGCTCATTTGTTTTTTTCCTAAATTCCATGTGAGTGAAATCATATGGTATTTTTCTTTCTCTGACTTACTTTTCCTTAGCATTATACTCTCTAGCTCTATCCATGTTGTTACAAATGGCAAGATTTCATCTTTTTTATGGCTGAATAATATACCATTGTGTGTGTGTCTGTCTGTATGTGTGTGTATATTATGTATATGTATACACACACATAAACTCTTCCTTATTCATTCATCGATAGATGGACACCTGGGCTGCTTCCATAGTTGGACTATTGTGGGTAATGTATCAATAAACATAGGGGTGCATGTATTCTTTTGAATTAGTGTTTTTGTATCTTTGGGTGTAAATACCCAGTAGTGTAATTACTGGATCATACGGTAGTTCTATTTTTAATTTTTTGAGGAATCTCCATACTGTCTTCCACAGTGGTTGTACCAGTTTTCATTCCCACCAATAGTGCAAGAAGGTTCCTTTTTCTCCATTTCCTTGCCAACATTTGTTGTTTCTTGGGTTTTGATTTTAGTCATTCTGACAGGTGTGAAGTGATATGTTACTCTAGTTTTGATTTGCAGTTCCCTGATGATGAGTAATGCTGAGCATCTTTTCATGTCTACTGGCCATCTTGATGTCTTCTTTGGAGAAATGTCTGTTCATATCTTCTGCCATTTTTTTTTTCAGATTATTTGTTTTTGGGGTGTTGAGTTATAGAAGTTCTTTATATATTTTGGAGACTAACCCTTTAGCAGATATGTCATTTGCACATTTCTCATCCTATACACTTTTTAAATTTAATTTCATTGATTATGTCCTTCACTGTGCAGAAACTTTTTATTTTTATGTAGTCTCAATAGTTTATTTTTGCTATTATTTCCCTTGCCTCAGGAGATATATCCAAAGATACAAATGTAGTGATACGAAGTGGCATGTGTTCCCCAATGTTTATAGCAGCAATGTCCACAACAGCCAAACTATGGAAAGATTCTAGATGTCCATCGACAGATGAAAAGAAGATGTGGTGTATATATATACAATGGAACATTATACAGCCATCAAAATATGAAATGTTGCCATTTGTAATGACATGGATGGAACTAGAGGATATTATGCTAAGTGAAATAAGTCAATCAGAGAAAGACAATTATCGTATGAACTCACTGATATGAGGAATTTGAGAAACAAAACAGAGGATCATAGGCGAAGGGAGGGAAAAATGAAATAAGACAAAACTGAAGAGGGAGATAAACCATAAGAGACTCTAAATCTCAGGAAATTGAGGGTTGCTGGAGTGGAGTGGGGCATGGGGTAACTGGGTGATGGGCATTGGGGAGGGTATGTGCTATGGTGAACTTTGTGAGTTGTGGAAGACTGATGAATCACAGACATGTACCCCTGAAACAAATAATATATGTTAATTAGAAAAAAAAGGAGACATATCTAGAAAAATGTTGGTATGGCCAAAGTCACAGAAATTACTGCCTGGGATTTTTTCTAATTATTATGGTTTCAGGCCTCAAATTTAAGTCTTTAATCCATTTTCAGTTTACTTTTGTGTATGGTGAGAGAAAGTGGTCCAGTTTCATTCCTTTGCATGTAGCTGTCCAGTTTTCCCAACATCATCTGTTGAAGACACTGTCCTTTTCCCACTGGATATTCAGTCCTCCTTTGTTAAAGTATAATTGACCATATAATTAGGGGTTTATTTCTGAGCTTTCTATTCTATTCCATTGATCTTTGTGTTTATTTTTATGTCAGTTCTATGTTGTTTTAATTACTACTACTTTGTAATATAACTTGAAGTCTGGAATTGTGATACCTCCAGTTTTGTTTTTCTTAAGATTGTTTTGGCTATTCAGGGTCTTTTGTGGTTCCATACAAATTTTAGGATTGTCTGTTCTAGTTACATGAAAAATGCTGTTGGTATTTTGATAGGGATTGCATTAAATGTGTAGATTACTTTGGGTAGTATAGACGTTTTTAACAATATTTGATCCGTGAGCATGGAATGTCTTCCCATACATTCATGTTGTCTTGAATTTCTTTCATCAGTGCTTTATACTTTTTAGAGCCACCTCTTCGGTTAAGTTTATTCCTGGATATTTTATTGCTTTTGGCACAACTGTAAATGGGACTGTTTTCTTAATTTCACTTTCTGCTGCTGATTAGTGTATATAGAAATATAAAAGATTTCTGTATTGATTTTCTATCTTGTGACTTTATTAAAGTCATTCATCAGTTCTAAGTTTTTTGGTGCAGTCTTTGGAGTTTTCTGTATACAGTATCATATCATCTGTAAAAAGTGAGAATTTTATTTCTTCCTTACCAATTGGTCATATTCTTTTTTTAAAAAAATTTATTTATTTATTTGACAGAGAGAAATCACAAGTAGGCAGAGAGGCAGGCAGAGAGAAAGGGGAGGCAGCTCCCTGCTGAGCAGAAAGCTCAATGCAGGACTTGATCCCAGGACCCTGAGATCACGACCTGAGCTGAAGGCAGAGGCTTAACCCACTGAGCCATCCAGGCGCCCCCAATTGATTTCTTAATGGCAGAAATCCTTACAGATTTTGAAAATCAAATAAATTTCTTGTGCAGTGGGTCCATAGTTTAGGAGCAGGCTATTCACTCCCTCCAGAAGTACCTGGAACATTCTCCCTGCTTTCTTATCTTCTCCAAATCTCCCAACCTTACCAACAGAGCCAACTCCGCTCACTTGTTTAGCTCCAAATCTTTAGGAATCTGGAAACCTAAGACATTCATGCAGGATCATCTTCACCCCAGATCCATAAATCTTCTAATGTCAAACTTTTATGGGATTAAGTGTTCTCCATTTGGGTGTACCCCTCATGACTTCCCACCATTTTGCAGGGACAGGAACCAAGAGCCTGAGATATCATCAGCATCCAGCTGCCTTAAGGTCTCAGCAGTCTCAATGAGGATCAAAGAAAGGCAAATAGTTTAGAGTTGAAAGAGGAAGAGAATGAGGTCTTGGTGGCAATTTCCCCGATATCCTTGTATCATGTGTATGGGCCTTTGCCAGTCCAACATGTATTCATCCTATATTTTAGGTCACTGAGTTTTACCAATTATATTACTTTCCTGTTAGTATGGTTAGACTTACTTCTGACACTGAGCTTTTTATTCACCATGTTTCCACGGTAAATACATGCTTCCTTGTTTCCTTTTCAGTCTTATTAGACTAATCAAATTCTGTTTGTTCTATCCACCCCTTATCTCCACCCTTAACCCCTTAATCTGAAAGCGTGTAATATCCTTATTTTAGTACCTACTTTTAATTCCTTCTTACCTTCTTCCCAACACTCTTAATCTTACAGTTTAACAAAGACTAAAGTTAATAATGTGGTCTCATCTGAAGAGATAAATTAACTTTTGTTTTGCTTCATTCTCCCCTCAGCCTCTCAAATTCCAAAGCTGTTGGCATGGAAATTTAGTGTAATTTCTCATTTTATTATAAATGATCTTTTCTTTTTTTAAAATTTATTTTTAAATTAACATATAATGTATTATTAGCCCCAGGGGTACAGGTCTGTGAATCACCAGGTTTACACACTTCACAGCACTCACCATAGCACATACCGTCCCCAATGTCCACAACCCAATCACCCTTTACCTACACCCCTCCCCCCAGCAACCTTCAGTTGTTTTGTGTTATGGTTTGTCTCCCTCCCGATCCCATCTGGTTTCATTTATTCTTTTCCTACCCCAAAACCCCGCACGTTGCTTCTCCACTTCTTCATATCAGGGAGATCATATGATAGTTATCTTTCTCCAATTGACTTACTTCACTAAGCATAGCACCCTCTAGTTCCATCCACATCGAAATGATCTTTTCTTTCTTTTTTTTTTTTTTAAGATTTTATTTATTTATTTTTCAGAGAGAGAGGGAGAGAGAGAGAGCACAGGCAGACAGAGAGGCAGGCAGAGGCAGAGGGAGAAGCAGGCTTCCTGACGAGCAAGGAGCCCGATGTGGGACTCGATCCCAGGATGCTGGGATCATGACCTGAGCCGAAGGCAGCTGCTCAACCAACTGAGCCACCCAGGCGTCCCTGATCTTTTCTTTTAAACAGCTAATAGTTATTTAGATTTACCAATGTTTATTAATTTCTTTGTCCAGCATTATTTCTTGCATCATTATTTCTTCTGGCTTTATTTTTCTTTCTGCAGCTATCTTTTTAGATGCTATTTTCATCAGTCAGAAGAATAGTGGTTCCTGGCCAGGAACACTTTTCTATATATAGAAGCATTTTAGTTTACCAAAATGACTGGAGGGAGCTATTGGCATTTAGTGAGTGAGGGCCAAAGACACTAAATAGTCTGAAATACACAGTACAACCTCTCACTCAAAATGTCAACTATGCCTGAACTGAAATAAGTTTTCATATGCACAAAAATGTCTTTATTTTGCTTTCACTCTTGAACGACAGGGATAGCTAAATATAGAATTACAGGTTCATAGTTTATTCTGCAGATCATTTATCTTTTCTGTATATAGTTGTTGTTAAGAAGCCTAATATCAGATGGTTATTTGTGATATGAACTGTAGTGATAAACTGCCTTTTCTACAGGAATCTTCTATGATCTTTGCCTTTATTCTTTTTTAAAAATTTTTTAATTTTTTATTAACATATAATTATTATTAGCCCCAGGCCTACAGGTCTGTGAATCGCCAGGTTTACACACTTCACAGCACTCACCATAGCACATACCCTCCCCAATGTCCATAACCCAGGCACCCTCTCTCATCCCCTTCCCCCAGCAACCCTCAGTTTGTTTTGTGAGATTGAGAGTCTCTTACGCTTTGTCTCCCTCCCGATCCCATCTTGCTTCATTTTTTCCTTCCTTACCTCCGAAACCCCTCACATTGCCTCTCAAATTCTTTATATCAGGGAGATCACATAATTGTCTTTCTCTGATTGATTTATTTCGCTCAGCATAATACCCACTAGTTCCATCCATGTTGTTGCAAATGACAGGAATTCATTTCTTTTGATGACTGCATAAGTATTCCACATCTTCTTTATCCATTCATCTGTTGATGGACATCTGGGTTCCTTCCATAGTTTGGCTATTGTGGACATTGCTGCTATAAACATTCGGGTGCACGTACCCCTTCGGATCACTACATTTGTATCTTCAGGGTAAAATACCCGGTAGTGCAGTTACTGGGTCGTAGGGTGGCTCTATTTTCAAATTTTTGAGGAACCTCCATGCTGTTTTCCAGAGTGTCTGCACCAGCTTGCATTCCCACCAATAGTGTAGGAGGGTTCCCCTTTCTCCACATCCTCTCCAGCATCTGTCATTTCCTGACTTGTTAATTTTAGCCATTCTGACTGGTGTGAGGTGGTATCTCACCCCACCTGTGGTTTTGATTTGTATTTACCTGATGCCGAGTGATGTGGAGCACTTTTTCATGTGTCTGTTGGCCATCTGGATGTCTTCTTTGCAGAAATGTCTGTTCATGTCCTCTGCCCATTTCTTGATTGGATTATTTGTTCTTTGGGTGTTGAGTTTGAAAAGTTCTTTAGAGATTTTAGATACTAGCCCTTTATCTGATATGTCGTTTGCAAATATCTTCTCCCATTCTGTCATTTGTCTTTTGGTTTTGTTAACTGTTTCTTTTGCTGTGCAAAAGCTTTTGATCTTGATGAAGTCCCAGTAGTTCATTTTTGCCCTTGCTTCCCTTGCCTTTGGCAATGTTTCTAGGAAGAAGTTGCTGTGGCTGAGGTCGAAGAGGTTGCTGCCTGTGTTCTCCTCAAGGATTTTGATGGATTCCTGTCTCACATTGAGGTCCTTCATCCATTTTGAGTCTATTTTTGTGTGTGATGTAAGGAAATGGTCCAGTTTCATTTTTCTGCATGTGGCTGTCCAATTTTCCCAACACCATTTGTTGAAGAGAGTGTCTTTTTTCCATTGGACATTCTTTCCTGCTTTGTCGAAGATTAGTTGACCATAGAGTTGACGGTCTATTTCTGGGCTCTCTACTCTGTTCCACTGATGTGTCTGGTTTTGTGCCAGTACCATACTGCCTTGATGATGACAGCTTTGTAACAGAGCTTGAGTCTGGAATTGTGATGCCACCAACTTTGGCCTTCTTTTTCAACATTTTTCTGGCTATTCGAGTTCTTTTTGGTTCTGTGTAAATTTTAGGATTATTTATTCCATTTCTTTGAAAAAAAAGTATGGTATTTTGATATGGATTGCATTAAATGTGTAGATTGCTTTAGGTAGCATAGACATGTTCACAATATTTGTTCTTCCAATCCATGAGCATGGAACATTCTTCCATTTCTTTGTGTCTTCCTCAATTTCTTTCATGAGTACTTTATAGTCTTCTGAGTACAGACTCTGCCTCTTTGGTTAGGTTTATTCCTAGGTATCTTATGGTTTTGGGTGCAGATATAAATGGGATTGACTCCTTAATTTTTCTTTCTTCTGTCTTCTTGTTGGTGTATAGAAATGCAACTGATTTCTGTGCATTGATTTTATATCCTGAGACTTTACTGAATTCCTGTACAAGTTCTAGCAGATTTGAAGTGGAGTATTTTGGGTTTTCCACATAAAGGATCCACATAAAGGATCATATCACCTGCAAAGAGTGATAGTTTGACTTCTTCTTTGACAATCTGGATGTCTTTAATTTCTTTTTGCTGTCTGATTGCTGACTTTGCCTTTATTCTTGATATTCTGAAGTTCATTGTGATGTGTCCATATATTCTAATTTTTAATTAAAAATATGTTATATGTCTTTATCTATTTGTGTATGTGTGTAAATCTTGCTTTCAAAGATCTTTCAATCCTAAGACTTTATGTTTTCAGTTTGAGAACAACCCATTCTGGCTACTATTACTTCAAATATAGTCTCTTTGATTTTCTCCTTCTGGAACTCTAATAAGAGTTAGAACTTTGGTGCAGTTCCCTATGTCTTGTATCTTTCCCTTTGTAACCCTTGGTGTCATATTCTAGGAGATTTCCTTACATTTATCTTCTAGTTCATTAATCAGCAATTCAGCTGAATCCCATCTTCTGTTATTCACATACTTAGTTTTAATATTCAATAAGTTCCTTTTTTTCATAATTCACTATATTTGTTTGATAATGTCTGTTATTTAGTGGAAGCAAACCCCTATTTTATTGTTCAGAAGAATAAAGTCATTTTTAAATTGTTTTTTTTCCCACTTTCTCTAGTTTAAGTTACTCTTGTTGAATTTGTTGTCCCTGTTTTATGATATTTCTTCAGATTTTGATGATTTTTGATTGTGTACCCTCTTCTGGCCTGAAAAGGCCTCTCAGGCATGGAAGGTTCAAGACAGCAACCCTGGCCTCGCCTATCAGTACTGTGGTTCTTAGGGATTGCCAGAGAGGGTTCCTATCTGTTTCTTTCTTTAGGAAGTTACTCCTTATCCATTCCAGACATTATTCCCTTTCCTGTTTGAAAAAGAACCTTACTAAAACTTTACAGATACCGGGACGCCTGGGTGGCTCAGTGGGGTAAGCCTCTGCATTCGGCTCAGGTCATGATCTCAAGGTCCTAGGATTGAGCCCCACATCAGGTGTTATGCTAGGCAGGGAGCCTGCTTCCCCCTCCTTTCTTCCAACCTCTTTGCCTACTTGTGATCTCTGTCATATAAATAAATAAATCTTAAAAAAAAAAAAAAACTTAATGGATATCTAAAATTTGTTGTGGAGGGGCAACACTTAAGCATTTGTTCACTTTAACATCTCAAAGTCATAAACCCATTTTTTAGAAAATTCTTGGTCTTTTCTTTGGTTGTGTTTTTCTCTCAGAATTTGTAAAATCATTTCATCAAGTTAAAACAATTCCCTTGGCACTCTGAATGAGATGTTTAATTTTACAGACTAATTTAGATAAAAAACAAATGTCCTTTTTTAATGCTGAGTCATCCCAGTCAACATGACATATCTCTTTAATTTAATCTTTTGTTTCACTCAGTGTAGTTTTAAACTTTTCTTCATTTGGTTCTTTCACATTTCTTGTACACTCTTCAATATTTATGCTTTTAGCTCTTGACACTGGGATCTATTATCTCTTTGTATTCCCCAGCTGGTTGTTATTTGTAAGTTGAAAACCAACTTTATTTTGCCTATTAGTATTAAAAAAAACTGTATCATTTTATGATTACTACTGCTAACAATTTCTGGGTTATCTTGGGGTTTATCAAGCATATAGGCATATAATATAAATTATTAGAATTTTATCCCCTCCTTCCTAATAAAAAAGGCCCAATAGTTTGATCAAAGGTAACATAGTTCAGTGGTTTAAAACAAGATTTGGCAAAATTTTTCTATAACAGGCAAGAGAGTAAATATTTTAGGATTATAGGGTATACAAGGCTGTGTCACAGCCACTCAAATCCACAGCTGTAGCATGAAAATAGCCACAGACAATACAGAAATGAATAAGCATGGCCCTGCTCCAGTAGAACGTAAAAGATTTGCAAACTCTTGGTTTAAAGCAGAAGTTATAGGGACGCCTGGGTGGCTCAGTTGGTTAAGCAGCTGCCTTCAGCTCAGGTCATGATCTCAGTGTCCTGGGATCAAGTCCCACATCGGGCTCCTTGCTTGGCAGGAAGCCTGCTTCTCCCTCTGTCTCTGCCTGCCATTCTGTCTGCCTGTGCTTGCTCTCACTCGCTCTCTCTCCGACAAATAAAAAAATAAAATCTTTAAAAAAAAAAATTTAAAGCAGAAGTTGTATACTTGTAAATATAAGTATAGTCATTCTACCGAAGTTCAAAAGTAGTGTTCAGCATTTATTGTCTATGTAACCTTGCGAAGTTTCTTACATTCTTACTGCCTCAGTTTCTCTAACTTTATAGGGACATGATGATAGTTTCTACGTTTGTGGCACCTATTTGTGATATTATCATACCTGTGGTAATGACATAATAATGTTCAATAACCAGAACAGATACTAAGATTAAATAAATTATCTGTCATTATTAGCTATTTTTGTTATTTGTATCTTGTTTTCTTCTTTTGCACGTAACTGAATTGCCCTATAATTCCCAAAACAATGTTAAGACAAAAAGAGAGCTAATGTTAAGCATCCTTGTCATCTTCTTGGAATCAATGCAAATGCCTCTAGTGTTTCTCTGTTAAGTATATGACTTGTTTTGGTTTCAGTTATATGTTGATGACATTAAGGAACTATTCATATAATCAAACTGGACTAAGGTTATGAAAATTGTAATGTGATATGAACTTTTGTAAAAACACCACTCTGGCCATCTATTATGATGGTACCCTCCCTTTAAAAAATTCCGATCTATTTAAAAATATACTTCCCTAATATTGAATCATTTTTTTGTAGTTGACATGAATCCCATAGAATCACTGCATGTTTTTTTGTTTTTGTTTTTGTTTTTTTTTACACAGAGAGAGAGATTACAAGTAGGCAGAGAGGCAGGCACAGAGAGAGGGGAAAGCAGACTCCCCGCTGAATGGAGAGCCCAATGCGGGGCTCAATCCCAGGACCCTGAGATCATGACTTGAGCCGAAGGCAAAGGCTTAACCCACTGAGCCACCCAGGTGCCCCAACATGTTACTTTTAAAATTTGCTGATAACATTCATTTTCCTCATACTTCATGAAAGATCTGGGATTTTTGTATTTATATTTGTAACTGAGATCAATTTATAAAGTTTGTTGGAGTAGATAATTTTTTAATCTGGATTTCAGAATCAGTTATATTTGCTTTATAAAAAAGAACTGACAGTCTTCTCTCTGTTTTTATACTCTGGAGCTATTTAAATTGTACAAGTGTAATCTGTTCCTTAGAAATTTAAAAGTAGTAGCTTATTCAACTCCCTGAGCTTAGAACTTTTTTTTTGGAAGTTAGCTTTCTGACAATTTTTCCTCAAAAGATAGAAATCACAACATAAAACTAAAAACAACAACAAAAAACAGCACAAATGAAAACATACTAGAAATACCATCTTCAACACATATAACAAAAAGCTAAGAGATCCAAAATACAAAAAGATCTTATAAATCAGTAAGAAGCATGTGGACTACCAAACAGAAACAATGGCAAACATCACAGACAACTAATAGACAAAGAAATATAAACAAGTCACAAAAACGTGAAAGACTAATCAATTAGGTATTATTGAAAAGTATGCAAACAAAAATGAAGAATCATTGTTTGGACTGGAAAATTTAGAACATCAAAAATATCCAGTGATATCATGGTATATGTGCTCTCAAATACTGTTGGATGTAGCATAAAGTAAGCAAATTTTTCAGAAGACAATTTGACAGCATCTAACACAATTCTAAATATAACCATATCTTTGAGTCAGAAACTCTACTTTTGGAATATGTTCCATAGAAAACCTACCCACATTTCCAATGTAATTTTTTGTAATACTAAAGAATTTTTTGTAATACTAAAGAATGGAAAACAATCCAACCGTTTTCCAGTAAACTATCAGGTTAAGCAATAATAACAGCACATCTATACAGTAGAATATTATGCAGCCATTATAAAGAGAGAACTATAGTTATCATGCTGGCAGTATAATGTCTGCGAAACACAGATCAGTTGAAAAAACAGTTGCAATACAGTAGATAGCATTTAATTCCATTTAAAAGCAAAGGAAAACAAAGGAAAAATGCTAACACACGGAAGAAATTCTGTAGGAATATATAACAGCCTATTACAGAGTAGGAAAAAAAAGGCTTTTCACTTTCTAAATTACATATTTTTAAACAAATTTTAACAGGAACATTTTGTAATTAGAATTTTAAGTAAAAATGCATTTGATAACTATCTTGACGTACAATGGAACCAACATTCTTCAAATTCAAGCAAAATTACTATTTTCAATTCTGAATACATAGTCCATGGTTCTGGCAAGAGCAACAGCCTTTTAACTGGACTTCTTGGCTCCAACTGATCCTCAACCTACTGTCAGAATAAACTTTATAAAATTCTAATACATTCCTTTTTCTTAAAATTGTTCAACAGCTTTCAGGATGAAATTCATATTTTCTAGCATGGATTAAACAGATTATTATTTAGCCACTGCTAAATTCTGACTTATTTTCTACTCTAATACCATATGATCTGGCTATATAAATTACAATTGCCTGAATAAAATGTGCACACTTATCCTTCTCCGCCTGAAGAGGCACCTCCCTCTACACTAAATATTCTTTTCTACCATCACTTGACTGCTATTCATTCCTCAAGTCTCGATTCTAAAGCTGATACTATAGGAATCTTTCACTTGACATCTTCATCTCTCTTAAATTCTCTCCTAATTTCTATTCATAGAGAAACCCTCTATTACCGCTAATCTTACTATACTGTAAAAGTTTATAGTTTTGTAATCTCTTCTACTATATTGTCAAATTCCTTAGGCAGGAAACGAATCTGTTACTTTGTATCTCCTAGTGCTTTGCACATATTGTTTAATTAAACCTAGCTAATATACCAGCGATACTGTTTTTTCCTTCTCTACTATAGTTCCTCAAAAATTGTTAATGGTCAAGAGCTGCCTAAAAAAATTAAATGTACACATGTTATTATTACTAAAATTTTTTTCTGGATGATACAGAGCCATTTATCTCTATTTCATTTCAATAAAACTTCCACTAGAGGGCATACAAGGAAAAGTAGAAACAAAACTCAGCCTAACAGGAAAAAAATGTACCATCATAATGATATATTTATAATTTCTCTGTACCAAGGGCAAAATGGTTGGTTTGTCGGCATGTCACAATTTTACCATATAATTAAGTTTTATCTACTGTTTTTATACTCTGCTTTAAGCAATCAACCTTTAGCTGGGGTATTAATGTAACAACTATTAAAAAGGAGACTCAGACAACAATAAAATGCTATGAATAGGGACATCCATTTCCAGCTAGCAGGATAGTTTTATTTTATTAACGCTCCTACTAACAAAGGCTGTAAAAGATGACAAAATACTAAATATGTTTGAAGTCCTGCTAGAAAATCAAGGCAGCCAGAACACAAGAAGCCAGTATCTTGGGGGAAAAGAGGCATTTGTTGAATTGAGTACCAAAATCTCTGTCACTTTCTCTCTTGAGACAGTCACCAATTCCTGGGCAGCATAAGCAGAAAGTAGTACCTCTAGGCCTTCTTATGTGGATAAAGACACAAAAATTGGAGTTCAAGGCTACCAACCAAGAATTTCAAGAATTAAGGGTCTGGAAAAAAAGAGAATAGCAAAAAATAAAAGGAACCCTGTAGAAAAATGATCTTCTCCTGTGCTTTTATCTTCAAGGCATATGCAGATTCCTAAGATACACAAAATACGTGTGGAGAGGAGAGAGGAAGACCATAAAACAGATGCCACAAGGCTGAACAGACAGGTAAGAAGAGCTTTTAGAATTCCCATAAAACTGAGGAGACAAAATTATCATTCATGACCATGAAAGGGTAAATAGCTCAGATAAAATACCACGTTTGAGTTGAGATCACTGAAGAGCTATAAGGGAAATAGATTAATCCTGAAACCCAACCTGAGCCATCATAATCAGTTATTAGATCAAGGTTCTAACTCCCAGTCAGTAGAAAATATTTTCTGGAAGCAAAGAGACCTGCACAGATGTTTATAATATAATATCTAGCATTCAATCAAAAATTACTAGGCATTCTAGGAGACAAAACAAGTGACCAAGAGAAAAAGAGACAATTAAAAAAGACCTATAGATGTTACTAGAAATATACTTTAAAATAAGTGTGATTCATATGCTCCAAAAAACAGAAGACAAAGAATAAATTTAGAGACCTGAACCTTAGGAGGAAAAAAAGAGGTAAGCAGAAATTCTAGAACTGAAAAACAGGACTGCTGAAATTAAGACATTAATAGATGAGTTTAATGGCAGATTAACTGCAGCAGCAGATTAGTAACATGGAGATTAGGAGGACGCCAGGAGAAAATACCCAAGGTGAAGTGTGAAGAGGAAAAAAGAACAAAAAATAAAGAAAAATTGTTAAGAGACATATGTGATATGGGTATAATGGTCTAAACCTCAGAGAAAGAATGAAGTAAAAGCAGTATTTGAAGACATATTGGCTGAAAAACTCTTGACTCACAATAAATTTTAAAAGTTTTAAATGGATTGGCGCCTGGGTGGCTCAGTGGGTTAAGCCACTGCCTTCGGCTCGGGTCATGATCCCAGGGTCCTGGGATCGAGTCCCACATCGGGCTCTCTGCTCAGCGGGGAGCCTGCTTCCCTCGCTCTCTCTCTGCCTGCCTCTCCCGTCTACTTGTGATTTCTCTCTGTCAAATAAATAAATAAAATCTTAAAAAAAAAAAAAAGTTCTATAAATCCCAAACTGAACAAATTCAAAGATATACCTAGCAGTATTATAGCAAAGTTGACTCAAACAAGAAACAAGCAAAATCATAAAAGCACAAGAGGATAAAACACAATACCTTCAACAATAAATTAACAGTTAGGTTTTCAATAGAAACAAAGGAAGCCAGGAGACAGCAAAATGAAAGCTTGAAAATATCAAATGGAAATAACATCTAACTTATAGTCTATGCTCAATTAAAATTACTTTCAAAATTAAAGTTTTAATAAAAATGTTTTCAAACAAATCCCATCCATTTTTTTCAAAGAAATGGAATAAATAATCCTAAAATTTACACAGAACCAGAAAAGACCTCAAATAGCCAGAGGAATATTGAAAAAGAAGGCCAAAGTTGGTGGCATCACAACTCCAGACTTCAAACTCTATTACAAAGCTGTTGCCATCAAGACAGTATGGTACTGGCACAAAAACAGACACATCAGTGGAACAGAGTAGAGAGCCCAGAAATAGACCGTCAACTCTATGGTCAACTAATCTTCGACAAAGCAGGAAAGAATGTCCAATGGAAAAAAGACACTCTCTTCAACAAATGGTGTTGGGAAAATTGGACAGCCACATGCAGAAAAATGAAACTGGACCATTTCCTTACATCACACACAAAAATAGACTCAAAATGGATGAAGGACCTCAATGTGAGACAGGAATCCATCAAAATCCTTGAGGAGAACACAGGCAGCAACCTCTTCGACCTCAGCCACAGCAACTTCTTCCTAGAAACATTGCCAAAGGCAAGGGAAGCAAGGGCAAAAATGAACTACTGGGACTTCATCAAGATCAAAAGCTTTTGCACAGCAAAAGAAACAGTTAACAAAACCAAAAGACAAATGACAGAATGGGAGAAGATATTTGCAAACGACATACCAGATAAAGGGCTAGTATCCAAAATCTCTAAAGAACTTTTCAAACTCAACACCCAAAGAACAAATAATCCAATCAAGAAATGGGCAGAGGACATGAACAGACATTTCTGCAAAGAAGACATCCAGATGGCCAACAGACACATGAAAAAGTGCTCCACATCACTCGGCATCAGGTAAATACAAATCAAAACCACAGGTGGGGTGAGATACCACCTCACACCAGTCAGAATGGCTAAAATTAACAAGTCAGGAAATGACAGATGCTGGAGAGGATGTGGAGAGAAAGGGGAACCCTCCTACACTATTGGTGGGAATGCAGCTGGTGCAGACACTCTGGAAAACAGCATGGAGGTTCCTCAAAAATTTGAAAATAGAGCCACCCTACGACCCAGTAACTGCACTACCGGGTATTTTACCCTGAAGATACAAATGTAGTGATCCGAAGGGGTACGTGCACCCGAATGTTTATAGCAGCAATGTCCACAATAGCCAAACTATGGAAGGAACCCAGATGTCCATCAACAGATGAATGGATAAAGAAGATGTGGTGTACATATACAATGGAATACTATGCAGTCATCAAAAGAAATGAAATCTTGCCATTTGCAATGACGTGGATGAAACTAGAGGGCATTAGGCTTAGCGAAATAAGTCAATCAGAGAAAGACAATTATCATATGATCTCCCTGATGTGAGTAAGTTGAGAGATAAGTTTGGGGGGTAGGAAAAGAATAAGTGAAAGAAGATAGGATCAGGAGGAAGACAAAGCACAAGAGACCCTTAATCTCACAAAACAAACTGAGGGTTGCCAGGGGCATGGGGGTAGGGAGAGGGTGGTGGGGTTATGGACATTGGGGAGGGTATGTGCTATGGTGAATGCTGTGAAGTATGTAAACCTGGCAATTCACAGACCTATACCCCTGGGACTAATAATACATTATATGTTAATAAAAAAATAAAAAATTATATTAAAAGCTTTTTTTTAATTTTAAAAAGCTAAAAGAAAAAAAAGTGTTTTCAAACAAAAACAGACTCTGTCACCAGCAAATATACTAAAGAAAAGTTTTAAGAAGACAAATGAAATAAAAGAAAAAAAAAAAAAGAAGACAAATGATCCCTCATTGAAACATGAAAATATAGGATGGAATTAAGAATACCAAAGAGAATGAATATATGATTAAATCTAAATAAGAGTCTTTAATAACAAAATTCTTGATAACAATAATAAAATGATGGTAATTATGTCCTATGATATTTAAAACACATAAAGATTTAAAATGTATGACACCACCACCACAAACGAGTGGGATGAGCAAATGGAGTTAAAATATTCTACAATTCTTGACATTTTCCAGGAATTGGTAAAAGTATTATGCCAGTGCACTAAATATGCCAATTTAAAGGGAACTATTATTAATCTGAGTTTAAAAAAAAGAACTATCTGTTGTTTACTTTAAATAAAAGCACACAGAAAGGCTGAAAGCAAAAAGATGGAAAAAGATACCAAAAGAAAGATGATGCAGACATACTAATATTAAAGTATATTATAATAAAGAAGCATTACTAAACATGCAGAGAAACATACTTCATAAAGGGTTAATACATCAGGAGTATGGTGGTCTTAAAACCTAAGCAAAAACTGATCAAAATAGAAATCACAGTAAACGACAGAACAAGGAAAAAAAAATCAGTATTCATTGAGAAGGTTTGGCTAACAGAACAAATAAATGTGCCCTAATTAATATGCATGGACTATTATACCCAAATACTGTCAAATTATTTGTGGAAGTGAACATGGAACATCTGCAAAAACTGACCACATTCTGGGCCATAAAGAAAATGTCAACAAACTGTAATGATCTGAAATCATGTAGAATGATGTTCTCTGACCACAGTGGAATTAAGACAGAAATCAACAACAAAAAGAAAACTAAGAGATTTAAAAAAAAATGTTATATATTCAAACACCAGACTATTTATCAGCAATAAAAAGAAACAAGCTACTGATACATAAAACATGGATATATCTCAAAAATATTATGCTTAGTGAAGAATTCAGATACTAAGAGTATATAATGTATGATGCACTAAAGAAAACACTAATCAGGGTAGGAAAAAAATAATAATGGTTGCCTCTAGGGTTCAGATGATTGTTTTGGAAGGGACCTCAGAGAACTTCCTAGGGTAGTGGGAAAATATTCTGTATTGAACAGGATACAAGCTACATGGGTATATTTGTCATACTCCAAACTATACACTTAAGATCTGTACATTTCACTTTGTACATCAGATGTCAGTGAAAAAATGAAATAAAAAATTTACCAAATGAGATTATCTTTATAGATATATGAATGGATTACTGTATCTAAGTACATGTGGATGATAATCAATCCAACTTGGGCAGGAAAAATACATACAAATTACAAGACAAATTACATACAAAATACAATACAAATTACTTGTTAACTGTGGGGAAGAAAGAAGTGAAGTGAGTATGACTGGGGAGGATGCACAGTGGCCTTTAATCATAGCGTATTATTTTAAACATATTTAAAGTAAAATAAGAATCAATACATGGCTTTTCAAAGACTATGAGAGTTACAGCTTTAATATGTAAAGTTTTATTTTTTTTCTTGATTTTTAATAAGTCTTATTGGCATTAGTAAAGGCCAATGGATATTAAAAATTAGTATCTTGACAAGATCCAATAAATCTCGACTAAGTAAAGGCCCTAATTAGTGGATAGTTCTACAAAGGCATATTAACAGGAGATATTAAACTTCCCTAACAAAAATGGATTCACGGGGCGCCTGGGTGGCTCAGTGGGTTAAGCCGCTGCCTTCGGCTCAGGTCATGATCTCGGGGTCCTGGGATCGAGTCCTGCATCGGGCTCTCTGCTCAGCAGGGAGCCTGCTTCCCCCTCTCTCTCTCTGCCTGCCTCTCCATCTACTTGTGATTTCTGTCAAATAAATACATAAAATCTTAAAAAAAAAAAATGGATTCACTTCTTTTCTCATTCATGAAGTTGTTGCCCTAACACTGGAATGCAGGAAAACTTTTTAAAAGGAAATATAACTGTAGCAGTATGTTTCTTATTGCTAAAATACCATCTATATGTATACAAGAGAAGCATAATGAAGAAATAAATTATTTTAATCTTATGCTTCATTATATCAGCAATCCATCCTTCTTTAGCACAGACCATTAATATGTAGAAAGTAATCTAATTTGGTGGAAACCACTGAAACAAGGTATATTTAAGGAAGAAAAAAACCCTTTCACTTCTGAAAGCTATAAAATCATGAGAGAAAACTTAAAATTTTTTTTTATACTATTCACTTCTTCCAGGACTTCTAGTACCACTGGACAACTGAATACAAAAAATATAAACCAAGGCAAAGCAATTAAAATAGTAAGTAACAAATTACATTTCATTTGATCTATGACAACATCAGTTTTAGGAAGCACACCAATTTCAGAAATGCCACTATGTGAAAACATGTGTCAGAATACATGAAATATGATTGGTTTTTCTTTCAAATTAATCTTTTGTGTGAAAACGCATATGGTGACCTAAGGCTAATCAATACCAAAGTTCAAAGAGAGACTTCAGAAGAGGATGGATTATAATTTCTAATTACAAAGCATCTGAAACAATTATAATCACTAATTGGGTAGTCTTAGTGTTAGACAAACTACAGCTTCACTTAAAAAAAATCATTCTTTCAGCAGTTAGAACAGTTTAAAGACTACCTGCTGAAGTTACAGCATAACTAACTTCCCTATTTAGCTAGCATCCAGTATCTTTTCTTTCTTGTTAAGTTACTAGAAAGGGTAGGTCATATCCATTCTTTCCACATCCCCAACTCTCTTTTACTCCTCAACCACAACAATAATAATCCAGATATTTGTCATATTGAAATATTTAACAATTTTTAAGTTCAAAGATAAGATATACTTACACATTTATGTAAATTTTATTAACATGATAAAAATGTGTAAAGAAAAATAGTATACTTATCAATTTAGTTAGTTAGTTAGTTTATTTATTTATTTATTTGACAGACAGAGACCACAAGCAGGCAGAGAGGCAGCAGAGAGAAAGGAAGGGAAGCAGGCTCCCCGCCAAGGAGAGAGCCTGACTCAGGGCTTGATCCCAGGACCCCAAGACCATGACCTGAGACCAAGGCAGAGGCCCCAACCCACTGAGCCACCCAGGCGCCCCTTATCAATTTAGTTTTATAAATCAGTAAGAAAATGTACTTCAGAAATTATGCTCTTATAATACAGTACGGGAAATATCAATTTAAGTAAGAGATATGTGGTAAGCATCTACTATGAAATGGTAACATGTTTAGTACTTTCATATTTGTTATATTGTTTTAATTCTCACAGCTACCCCACTAGCTAGTTAGGTATCACATCCATCAATCACTGAAGAAAATGAGCCTTAAATACTCCAAAAAGACTTAATGGCTCCATCAGCTTGGGCAAATAGGTGAGACAGTATTCGGACCCAGATCTTCAGCTTCTAAGTCATCTTTCACATTTTCTGTGATATACATGGATTGACATATTAACTACTTCACAAATAATGTTTCAGTTAAGTTTTGTAAAGAAAATAGACAAATGATCATTCTATGTCAAATCTATTAAAGTCAATAAAAACTTGATAAATATCAAATTAAAGAACTGTGAAGGAATCGCAAAATATATAGTGCCAGGATAGTCAAGTGGCTCACAGGGAAATCAAGACTTTTATACAAGAAAACAACGAAAGGACAACACATGAGATGTATAAAAATGTGCTGAACAAGATGTTCACACACCCAAAATCATAGCTTGTGGACTTAAAAACAAAGGAAAGCATCGTAGACTATTAACCTGACACTTGAAGACACAATTTGAATACACAGTGAAGGAAGAATAAGATATTCCAAACTGAAGAATAACAAAAGCAAAAACACAGAGGCAGGAATGACCATGTATCTGAGGAATAATGTTGAAATGAAATGGAGTTAGGCTTTAGGGAGTAGTGAGAAGTCATTAAGGTGGGATCAAATTACAGAGAGGTCTGGCTTTCATTGAGAAGACAAAAGGAAGTGTGTTCTACAGGTAACTGCACATAAGACTGACTAAATTACACACCTAGTGCAGTCAAAAATATCAATTAGGAGGCAATTAGGGCAGCCCTTAAGGTAGGATTATAAATATCAAAGCTGCAATGAATTTAAGAGATAGTATAAAGAACAAATTAGGGACAACATTTTTTAAAAAGATTTTATTTATTTATTTGAGAGAAAGAGTGAGTGAGCACATAGGGAGAAGGAGAAGCAGACTCCTGTTGAGCAGAGAGCCTGGCTTGGGGCTCCATTCCAATTCCAGGACCTTGAGATCACGACCTGAGCCAAAGGCAGACGCTTAACTGACTGAGCCACCCAGGCACCCTGGGACAAATTATATATAAAAGCAAATGAAAAGTCTGAGATAAATACCAATTTTTCTTGTTACAAATTTATGTTCAAAATTCAAAGTTAATTATTGCTTGAAGATTACAGTTAAAAGAAAATACAACAATTGTGGCCCCGAAGAAAAGACTTTTTAAAAAAGATTTTATTTATTTATTTGACACAGACAAAGAGAGATCACAAGTAGGCAGAGAGGCAGGCAGAGAGAGAGGGGGAAGCAGGTTCCCTGCTGAGCAGAGAGCCTGATGGGGCTCAATCCCAGAACCCTGAGATCACGACCGGAGCTGAAGGCAGAGGCCCAACCCACTGAGCCACCCAGGCGCCCCAACATTTAAGGTGACATGGTAAATCATTAGGACTGTCCACCCAATATTGCTGATTCTCCTGTGACACAGTAAAATTATATTTCCTCACTCCTTTAAAGTTAGATATGACCACAATTAAATAAAAGAAATGGTATCTATCTTTTCCAAGTGGGAAGGTTTAGTAGCCAACACACAACTTAACCACTGGTGCTAGACACCAAAAAAACAAAGTCAAGTAAGAATTTGGAAGCTATTTTTTTTTTTTAATTTGTTTTAAAGTCTTGGTTTCTTTGGAGATTAGTGTCAAGGGCTTTCATCAACTAGCTTTTCTTAGCTCTATCCTCTCCATTCTGTGCTTTCAAAAGGACCAAGTAGATTTCCAGGTTTACGAATAGCACACAAAGGTATTTGTCACTGTTTGCATACATGGTAAACCTGCTAACAAAGATAAAATCAGTTCCTATATGCAGATAAAGAAAACACAGGTAAATAAAAAGATGAGCAAAGGATCTGGATAGGCAATTTATAAAGATACACTAGAAGAAAACCCCTGCAACATAACAATTTCTAGTATTGTTTTCTAAATAAGCTATTTTTAAATTCTTTCTGAAAATATTATTGTGACTTCAGCCAATGTTTTCAGAGCAAAGATATGCTACATATTTATTTAAGACTAGAAAACAAGTTAATCTTATAATCCAAAATTACACCTCAATCTACCAAATGCTCCAGTGACATTTACAACTAAATTTATATTCTGAGAAAGTAACATTTTTCCCAGAGTATTTTCTGTCTATTAGAAGAGGCAATAACATTCAACAAGTTAACAATCACACAATGATTACGTCAAAACCTTGGATATCAGTTAATGTGTGCTGTCTTATCAATGGTAATAAAAACATCTATTGAAATTAAAATGCCACATCATTCTACAAAACCTTTATCTTATGTCTGAGCAGTCTGAATATAATAAACTTCTTTGCCAGGAAAACAGCCTTCTAAACATAAAAATATATGCAACATTTTTTAATGCAAGAAAATGTTTCAGAAAAAATGTTTCAGAAAACCTGGAGAGAAGAACCCACACAATTCCTAAAAACAGAAATTACAGAGGTGCCTGGGTGGCTCAGTGGGTTGGGGCCCCTGCCTTCGGCTCAGGTCATGATCTCAGGCTCCTGGGATCGAGCCCTGCATCAGGCTCTCTGATTAGCAGGCAGCCTGCTTCCCCCTCTCTCTGCCTGCCTCTCTGCCTGCTTGTGATCTCTGTCAAACAAATAAGTAAAACCTTAAAACACACACAAACACACACACACACACACACACACACACAGAAATTATAGGGGTGCTCAGTGGCTCAGTCAGTTAATTATCTGCCTTGGGCTCAAGTCATGATCTCAGGGTCCTGGAAATGGAATGGAGCCCCATGCCAGACTCTCTGCTCAGCAGTGGTCTACTTCTCCCTCTCCCCCTGCCCTTCCCCTTCTGCTCATGCTCTGTCTCTGGCTTTCTCTCTCCAACAAATAAATAAAATCCTTTTTAAAAACCCCAGAAATTATAATTATATATACTTTCTGAAAGCTTACTATTACTCTAACAATAAAAATTTCAACTCCAAACTTAAGGCTAGACTGAAGAAGTTTTCAAAAAATTTTTAAAAGAATTTATTTATTTGACAGAGATAGAGCACACACAAGTAGGGGGAGCAGGGGAGAAGGAGAAGTAGGCTCCCCACTGAGCAGGGAGCCCGATGTAAGATGCGATCCCAGGACCTCGGGATCCTGACCTGAGCCAAAGGCAGACACTTGACTGACTGAGCAACCTAGGCGCCCCAAGAAGTTTTCAAATTTTGTCATATATCCAGTCATCTAATACATACCTTTTAGACCTTAATAATTTATAATGTCATTGGTTATCACATTACCCATATGAAAAAAAAACAATGGTTGGTAAGTCCATATTATGGCACAACTGCCAAGTTGGGAGTAATTTGATTATAGGCCATCTTGTTTTCAGGGCTAAATATTACTAAGCTACATTGAGTGATAATATTTTTGTGTTCACATACTTGCTTTTGACATCTGTGCAATTTTAAAATGAAAACATTCAACTATCTACAATAATTTGGGAAAAAGAAGAAAAAAAATCCCAAGATATAAGCCAAGTAACACAAACACGTGTTTTACAACAATTAGAAAAGACCATGTTGTTTAAACTGGTTGTGTTGAAAAATCCTGAACATAGACAAGATGGGAAACATAAATACATTCCTATGGTAGATCCTGTTTGGATTAAACTGTTGTAAATTACTTTATGAAAGCTGTACTACATTCAAAGTTTTAAATATTTGAGAGCCACTTTTCTGTTCTGTAAAAAACACATTATCTACCATGTAGGTGTAAGGATGATATTAGAAAATTTATTCAAGAGCAATCAACACACTGCCTGGTACACAGTTTCATTTAAAAACAAGCTAAAAAACTAACCCCAGAAACAAATTCTAAAGCAAAACAAAACAAAAAACAAAAAAATGACAAAACTTAAACCAGAGTTAAATTTCCATATTTGCTAGACACAGTACACTGTGCTAAGAATCGTCAGTAGCAAGGTCCAAGAGAAATATAACATATGATTTGTGTTCACTTAAAAACGGCTTTCAAGGTGTCAGTTTTGTTTTTTTTTAACCATGTGTCCCACAGGAGGAAAAATAAAAATAATTTTAAAAATTAAGAGAAAATAATAAAAAAACAAGGTATGTCTATAGGTGGTAATACAGAAAGTTCATCAATAAATATTAAATTAGTGCTATTTTCAACAAGATAAAAGTCTGCATGGAATGCAAGGAATTAAAGAGCTAACAAAAGATCTATAAGTAAAAGAACTTCTAAATGTTTTCACTTAGAAGATGCAGTTTCGGGGCGCCTGGGTGGCTCAGTGGGTTAAGCCTCTGCCTTCAGCTCAGGTCATGATCTCCGGGTTCTGGGATCGAGTCCCGCATCGGGCTCTCTGCTCAACAGGGAGCCTGCTTCCCTTCCTCTCTCTGCCTGCCTCTCTGCCTATTTATGATCTTTGTCTGTCAAATAAATAAATAAAATCTTAAAAAAAAAAAGAAGATGCAGTTTCTACTTCTATTAATGGCAAGCTAATTTGTATCAAAATTGTGAAGGCATCTAAAACAGCTAAGTGAAATTTTATTTTTATTTCTTAAAAACTGAAGGACTAATAAAATATTGAAGAACCACTAAACCAAAATCTAGATGGCAAAACTCCAAAGAGGTAAATAAACATAGCATTTGTGGTTGCTTTTGCCTTTAGGGCACTGGCCAGTCCAGAAGAACCCAATGGAAAAAGGAGCTATGGCTTTGGAGGCAGTGAACACAAAGAGGAACAAAATTAAAAGTTCTGGGCCTATACAAAGTAGAAAGTTTACTAAACCATACTCAATATACATTAAGCTGGAACTCTAAGGGTTACACCTTCAGGGTAAGACTACACCAGAAATAGGGGTGCCTGGGTGGCTCAGTGGGTTAAAGCCTCTGCCTCTGGCTCAGGTCATGATCTTAGGGTCCTGGGATCAAGTCCCACATCGGGCTCTCTACTCAGCAGGGAGCCTGCTCCCCCCTCTCTCTCTCTGCCTGCCTCTCTGCCCACTTGTGATCTCTGTCAAATAAATAAATAAAATCTTAAAAAAAAAAAAAGCTACACCAGAAAGAAACTAGCTTTCTTAGTATATATCACCAAATAATCCAGGGAACTTCAACCTCTGAACTTAGGTTACATGACTGCTGGACTGATGGTGCTCAAGGTACCTTTTAGAAACATATAAATTCCTACCTGATGGCATCATGTTATTCTGAAAAGTTTTAAACTCTAATGATTAGCACCTAGTTATGAGTCAGAAGCATAAGAAGCTACTGCTAACAGAAACAAACCCACCGAGATTTCAGATATTATTACTACAGTTGACTCTTGAACAACATGGGTTTGAAATGCATAGGTCCATTTATACACAGATTTTTTTCAATAAATACCGTATAGTACAGGGGCACCTGGGTGGCTCAGTCCGTTAAGCATCCAACTCTTGATTTCAGCTTAGGTCATGATCTCAGGATTGTGGGACCCAGCTTCGAACTGGGTTCCATGCTCAGCACCGTGTCTGCTGGAGAGTCTTTCCCTCCCTCTCTCTGTATCCCTCCCCCATACATATTCTCTTTCTCTCTCTCTCAATAAATAAAACCTTAAAAAAAAATAGTCTAGTACTATAGTTTTTCTTTCTCCTGACTTTCTTAACATTTTCTTTTTCTAGCTTACTTCACTGTAAGAATACAGTATATAATACATATAACATACAAAATATGTATTAATTGACTATTTATGCTATTGGTAAGGTTTCTGCTCAATAGAAGTTGTTAAGTTTTAGGGGAATCAAAAGTTATATATATATGCAGATTTTCACCTTACAGAGGGTTGATGCTCCTAACCTCTGCATTTTTCAAGGGTCAACTGCATGTTTGCCATATAAGAAGTTCTAATTTAGGGGCGCCTGGGTGGCTCAATGGATTAAGCCGCTGCCTTCGGCTCAGGTCATGATCTCAGTGTCCTGGGATCGAGCCCCACATCGGGCTCTCTGCTCAGCGGGGAGCCTGCTTCCCTCTCTGTCTCTGTCTGCCTCTCTGCCTACTTGTGATCTCTCTCTCTGTCAAATAAAATAAATAAAATCTTAAAAAAAAAAAAAAAGAAGTTCTAATTTAGAGCTTGAAAATGTCTTCAGGGAACAAAGAGCTATAAAAAGTGACAGTGCTCCATTGTGTATATATACCACATCTTCTTTATCCATTCATCTGTTGATGGACATCTAGTTTCTTTCCATAGTTTGGCTATTGTGGACATTGCTGCTATAAACATTCGGGTGCACGTGCCCCTTTGGATCACTACGTTTGTATCTTTAGGGTAAATACCCAGTAGTGCAATTGCTGGGTCATAGGGCAGTTCTATTTTCAACATTTTGAGGAACCTCCATGCTGTTTTCCAGAGTGGTTGCACCAGCTTGCATTCCCACCAACAGTGTAGGAGGGTTCCCCTTTCTCCGCATCCTCGCCAGCATCTGTCATTTCCTGACTTATTCATTTGGAATACTATGCAGCCATCAAAAGAAACGAAATCTTGCCATTTGCGACAACATGGATGGAACTAGAGCGTATCATGCTTAGCGAAATAAGTCAAGCTGAGAAAGACAACTATCATATGATCTCCCTGATATGAGGAAGTGGTGATGCAACATGGGGGCTTAAGTGGGTAGGAGAAGAATCCATGAAACAAGACGGGATAGGGAGGGAGACAAACCATAAGTGACTCTTAATCTCACGAAACAAACTGTGGGTTGCTGGGGGGAGGGGGTTGGGAAAAGGGGGGTAGGGTTATGGACATTGGGGAGGGTATATGCTTTTGGGTAAATTGGAAGGGGAGGTGAACCATGAGAGACTATGGACTCTGAAAAACAATCTGAGGGGTTTGAAGTGGCGGGGGGGTGGGTGGGAGGCTGGGGTACCAGGTGGTGGGTATTATAGAGGGCATGGCTTGCATGGAGAACTGGGTGTGGTGAAAAAATAATGAATACTGTTTTTCTGAAAATAAATAAATTGGAAAAAAAAAGGTTAAAAAAAAAAAAAGTGACAGTGCTGGTAGACCCAGGTGGCATAGTCAGCTGAGTGTCCTACTCTTAGTTTCAGCTCACGTTGAGATCTCAGAGTCCTGGGATCAAGACCTGTGACCAGTGCCACACCCAGCTTGGAGTCCACTTAGGATTCTCCCTCCCCTCTCCCTCTCTCTCTGTGCACTCACGCATGCATGCACACGCTTGCTCTCTCAAATAAGTCTTTAAAAATGTGACACTGCTGGTTTTAAAAAGAATCAAACTGAAATTACGAACTCAACTGATGAGTTTAACAATAAATTAAGGGCACCTGGGTGGCTCAGTAGGTTAAGCCGCTGCCTTCGGCTCAGGTCATGATCTCAGGGTCCTGGGATAGAGCCCCACATCGGGCTCTCTGCTCAGCAGGGAGCCTGCTTCCTCCTCTCTCTCTGCCTGCCTCTCTGCCTGCTTGTGATCTCTGTCTGTCAAATAAATAAATAAAATCTTACAAAAAACAAAAAAAAACAATAAATTAAAAGCAATAAATTAGAAGTGAGATTCAGTGACTGAGATGGCCGACTGAAAACTATTATCCAGAATGTGACACAGTGAAACAAAGAGATGGGGAAAAAAAAGAGAGAGATGAGGTCTAACAGATACAATCAGAAACTCAGAAAGAGGAAAGAACACAGGAGAGGTAATATTTGAAGAGATAATGAATGGTATTTTTAGAACTGAGGCATTAATCCAAAATTTAGAAAATGTTTGTCATAATGATGCTTGATGTAGGTGATAAAGACACCTTAATGATACCATCTTAAAGAGATGGATTTTTTTTCCACTGGCCATTTTCAAGATGAAACAGAAGAAATGTTAGAGATGCTGGAAGAAGCTAAGAAAATTTGTCAAAAAACATTGACACCTAGAAATCATTTTATTTTTTAAAATATTTTATTTATTTATTTGAGAGAGAGACACACACACACACAGCAAGAGAGCACAAGCAGAGGGAGAGAGAGAAGCAGACTCCCTGCTGAGCAGGGAGCCCAACTTGGGGCTGGATCCCAGGACCCCAGAATCATAACCCGAGTTGAAGGCAGATGCTTTACCAACTGAGCCACCCAGGTACCCCTGTATCAGTAGATTCTAAAGTCTACTTACATAAAATATTAGAAAGCAACATAAAATTTTAAAGCATCTGAGAGTTGCTTTTTCAAATAATCTTTAAAACATTTGAATATTATTATATATTCACCATAATAATGAACCAGAATGGCTAGAGTGATAGAAGAAAAGTAGAATAAAAGCATTTAGTGATAGCAACCTTCAGGACACTTATGTAAACATGTCTGCTGCTTTAGCAAAACAAACAGCAATAAACGTCAAACATGATTTCCCAAAAAAAACCAACTCAGTAGGTAAAACAAAGAAGCAGACAGTCACAGGTGTCTAAAGAACAGATATAAGCTGCTGGTCTCTATTTAGCTTAACTCAGATCTCAGGCCAGAAAAGTGAGCAATGCTCAAAAACACTACAAACTTCAGGTGCCTGGCACAAGTTTACAGTAGAAAAATACACTAAATTATACACTGAAAATGGTTAAAATGTCAAGTTTTATGTTACATATACTTTAATACCATAAAATTTTTTAAAAAAGAAAAGAGGGGAGAGAAAAAGGATTCAAACTAAAATTCCCAGTCTTCTAACAGGTTTTGATTTTTGTTGTTGCTAATGAATTATCTATGAAATTCCCACCAAGTCTTACTGCACACTCCCTAGGTCCTGAAGTTTTTTTCCTTTCTACATTGACACCAGGCTATCCTCATCTATCCAGTAATGCTATCTTTCTTATAAAATTTGCAGCCTAAAAGAACTATTTCCCATGAGTTACTCTTTTCAGCTCTATCAAGATGTTCATTTTCTTTAAGAAGACACAGTTCAATTATTATACTACTTTATGCTTTGAGCTTAAAAACAGCCGAATAGTTTTTCAGATATTTTTCACATTTGTTATTTAGGTAGAGATTGCTGTAAAGTTCTCTTTATTTTAGTTGAGCACATAACATTTCAAATTTTATATTCTTTCAGATTCATCAGCTTTTCTAGGATTTTCAGTTTTGAAATTATGTGGCTGCCTTATAGCTTTAGCTTGAGATGCTAACCTTGTATTATTTTAATTCAAATGGATTAAGTTTTTTTTTCCCCTAAGTATACGCTGTATATCTAGAAGATATCTTCTAGTTCTTATGGAAGCAGAATAGTCTAGAATCTATGACAATGGCTTGCTTGACTTTTTTTTCAGTGTGCTTACAACATAAGTAATTGGAAGGGTAAAGATTTTGCTTTCTGTAATACAGTACAGAAGCAATTAAAAAAAAAAAAAGAGCACCAGCAAAAAGCAATTTCCCATTGAACCCAAAATGGCAAATCTTATCATAAGCCACTTCTGAAAGTAAACATTAAAATTATAGTACCCATTGAGGCTTAATTCAGCTAGATGTCTTAGAGTTCCCAATTCCAAGTACAGCCAAATCCAAAAGTTAGATACCTAACTATGGATTATACCATATGTGGTAGAATAAAAGTTCCTGTGAATTGATTTGCTAAAAATTTGTGGGTAGTCTTTGCAGATCTTTAAAAAATCTATTTGTTAAATACTGATTATCCACTCTGTAAGTCTTTACTTTTCTCACACTAGTTTCTCAACCCGGGCACTATGATATTTGGGATGGGTACTTCTTTGTTTTGCGAGGCTGTCCTATGGACTGTGGATGTTTAGCAACATCCCTGGCCTCCACCCATTAAGCCAGTAGTGTACTCTAAACCAGCAGAATCTCCCAGGTGTGACAATCAAAAATGTTTCCAGATGTTACTTGGAATTTGGGAGACAAAACAGACACCTGCTGTCTAGCTAGCTGTCATAGAAATTAAACTAAAATAAGTTATTTCTATATATCAGGCATTAGAGCATTATTATTTTAATGAATTATGAATAATAACTCTATTCATACTAGACATATTTCAGTTGGATAGCCTATTTCCTACTCTATTAGCTTTGAAGATAAATAAAATAGAAAGAGATTAAATAAAACAATACAGAGCCAGATTAAGGAGTAACAGAAATTTTAAGCTGATTCATTTTTTAAATTACTGACATTTCAACAGATCCAACATTTTCTATGCATCTAGACACTATTATCTATATGATATAACATAATTGGAAAAGTCTTAGGAAAATGAAAACCTTTCAATGTATTATTTTGGAATTCTTAGTATTTGTGTAGAATTGTTTAGCAGGTAAGTATTATACAAAGAGAACACTAAGAGGTTTTACTATTATACCTTAATCATTCTTTTGAGTGTATGATTCTTAAGAAATGATAGTTTGATATGAGGAAGTGGTGATGCAACATGGGGGCTTAAATGGGTAGGAGAAGAATCCATGAAACAAGACGGGATAGGGAGGGAGACAAACCATAAGTGACTCTTAATCTCACGAAACAAACTGTGGGTTGCTGGGGGGAGGGGGGTTGGGAGAAGGGGAGTAGGGTTATGGACATTGGGGAGGGTATATGCTTTTGGGTAAATTGGAAGGGGAGGTGAACCATGAGAGACTATGGACTCTGAAAAACAATCTGAGGGGTCTGAAGTGGCGGGGGGGTGGGAGGTTGGGGTACCAGGTGGTGGGTATTATAGAGGGCATGGCTTGCATGGAGAACTGGGTGTGGTGAAAAAATAATGAATACTGTTTTACTGAAAAAAAATAAATTGGGAAAAAAAAAAGAAATGATAGCTTGTCTTCCTTTCCCTCTCATTTCAAATTAGAACATTCCTCTAAAAATTAGAAATTGAGAGACTACTTTTGTGATATGCCTTTCCTTTGATACTCTTATAAAGTTCGAACCATGACCTTATGACCTATTTTCATTCCTCAACTATATAGCCAAGTAAACACATTGTTTATGATTTTTTAAAAAATCATGGTATTAAATGTTTAATGGGTTGATAATCAAAGAAAAATATCCATCATTTTTCACAGATAATAAGGTTCTTACCTACAAGCAATATTTGGATCAGCATTTCTTGAAAGCAGTAGTTCTACACACTTTAAGATCTGTTCCTCTGAGCCACGTGCAGAACATGCAGTTATCAAAATAGTCTGCTTATCTGTAGTGAAAAGTGAGGAAAACACCCACACACATTAAGAAGTGAAGCTGACTTCTTTTTTCATTAAAAGATTCTAAATATTTACTGTACTCTCAAAATTTTATATCCTATTCCTAAATCTCTTACTCTTGGTAGATACATTTGTCTTCCTTCACCAAAAAATGAGATTAGGGATGAACTGCCTGAATCTCCAAAATGTATCTATATATTCAAAATATGTTTATATATCTATAATTCATTTCTTAATTTTCCTTCTTTGTTCCCCTTATTTTTTTTTAAGATTTTATTTATTTATTTGACAAAGAGAGAGACAGCGAGAGCAGGAACACAAGCAGGGTGAGTGGGAGAGGGAGAAGCAGTCTTCCCTCTGAGCAGGGAGACTGATGTTGTGGGGCTCGATCCCAGGACCCGGGATCATGACCTGAGACCAATGCAGATGCTTAGTGACTGAGCCACTCAGGCACCCCTCCTTCTCCTTTAAGAAAATAGGAAAGTGGTAAGAACATGAATGCTGTGTAGAGATACTGCCTGGAGTTAAATAGCCTTTGGTTGATTAAAATTTGCTTTGCTGAACTTGTGGTTGAAAAACAATAACTGATGAATGTCTGGGTGGCTCAGTCAGTTAAGCATCTGCCTTAGGCTCAGGTCATGATCCCAGGGCCCTGGGATAGAGCCCTGCATCGGACTCCCTGCTCAGTGGGGAGCTTGCTTCTCCCCCTCTTGCACCCCTGCTTGTGCTCTCTCTCTAAGATACATAAATAAAATCTTAAAAAAAAAAGAAATTAAAAAAAAGAAAAACAATAATTGATATTCTCTGATTTCACTTCTTTATTTCTCATTCATTTTACATCTCAGTGAAATTTTGGTTTTTATCCAAACCATCCTACTGAAAATGACCTAACTGCCACATCTACTGGTTTCTTTTTGGTCCTTTTCTACTGGGTCTCTCTGAGCTCACCCTGTTTCCTAAAAACTTCTCCCCGTGGTCCCTATGGTACCAGAAGAAATCACAGATTAAAAAAAATAAAAACACTTTTCAGATAATAATTGGGGAATTCAAAGTAGGTCATGGCAGCTATGGTTTACATCAGTGATTTAATAATAATCAAGTATAAAGATTCTAATCCCAGTTCTGCTACTGATAAACTGCCTCCAGTGATACCTTAATATCTCAGTAGATCTAGTTTATAGATAGGAAGCTGCCCTCTTTACCTGATGAGGCTAATGTTGAATACGTAAAAGAATTTATGTCAACATGCTGAGAACAATATAAACTGTTTTATAACTGTAAGTATTCCTCTGATTACAAAAATCAGAGAAAGAAAACTTCATTTTTTTAAAGTTTTTACTTCAATTCCAGCTGGTTAACATACAGTGCTATATTAGTTTCAGTTGTACAATATAGTAATTTAACACTTCCATACAATACTCGGTGCTCATCACAAGTGCACTCCTTAATCCCCTTCCCCTATTTCACCCATCCCCATATCCATCTCTCCTCTGGTAACCATCAATTTGTTCTCTATAGTTAAGCAAACTATTAATTTTTTTGAGAATATTACATACTTTCAGAAATCTCATTCCTAAGTCCAATTTTCATTGGGTAATATTTTAAAATGACATAATAATAAGAAAAACCTATCACAGAAGCAGATTAAACATAAAACTATTGGTAAGATGGGAAGTTATACAATATACATAGATGAAAAAACAGACTAGAAATATTTTTACAAACATCTAATGTAGGTATAAAGTAAATGTAAAAATTAATTCCAAAGTGAAATCAATATCTGAATTATGAAATGAATTTAACTGCCTATTGGAAACACATTAAAATAAGTAAGCAATAATTCAATATAATAATTAAGTGGAATTTGCACATATACTCTTGTTTTTTTGAAAGCATCCAAAACAATATGGAGTAGAAATTATCTAATAACAAGGAAACAAATGGATTTAATAAGCTATTTTTGAAACAACCTTAAGTGATATAATTCAGAGTTTTAAATTCTAAAGACTGACTTTCAAGTAATTTTTGACAAGATTATTAGCTTTTTGTTTTCTCTCAATGCATTTTTTCCTTTAAAAAAAAAACCAAACCCTCTAGCATAGAAATTAAAGGTATATAAAAACATAAGCAGTTATTAAGATAATATAAATGGAATCTACCTTCTTGGAAAGAGAATTTTTCCAAAAGAGAGACTATGGTTTTTAATTTGATTTTGTATCTTAATTACATAATATAACTAATAAGAAGATTTGTTTTTTAAACAGCTTTAGTTTTTTTCATTTTGCACAATAGCTGCTTGGGAATCAAGGAAATCACAGTAAACATAATCAGCTGGGCTAACTCAACATCTTACCTTTTTTTTTAAGGACAAAGATTTATTTTAAAGGGAACATATAACTCCCAAACAGATTATAATTAGGCTTCAAAACAGAGAAACCTACAAAGTAAATACTCACATATTTAAAATGTTTAAAACACCTTACCTTTGTCAAAACTTGCATTAGCACCTCTGTCCAAAAGGACCCGAACCAGCTCTACATTGGAAACACTAGCAGCATACATAAGAGGAGTCCATCCATACCGAAAGCTGGACTCTACACTAATTCCTGTAAAGCAAAATTCAAGTTTTTAACAGCCTCTCCCACCAAAACAAAAATTACTGTCAATTTCATATGCTTAAAATACCGTGGATAGTAACATATACCATGTAATTTATAACAAAAAGGAATTTCTTGGTAATAATGGCCTAGGTTTAAAAGGGTCCACACAGTAAATGATTGTAGCTCAAAAACATTCTAAGTACACTATATGGTTTGGGGGTACATATATAGATACCTAATAAAAATAGAAGGACATGCATAGGAATGATAAACACCAAGTACAGCAGAGAGGTATCTCCAGGGGTAAGGAGAGAAACTGCTCTCCCTTTTAGAATATCTGAAATATTTAGTAATTTAAAGAAAACTGAACATATTAATGAAAGACTGGAGACATCCTTGAACTGTTAGAAGTGACCAACTCAAAGGGAATTTTCTTTTTTTATCAAACTTTTCAACTGGTGCAGAAATATGTATCAAAACCAAGAATAACTTTGGAAGGCAAAAATAAGATATTTTTTTATTTTTTTTTAAAGATTTTATTTATTTATTTGACAGACAGAGATCACAAGTAGGCAGAGAAGCAGGCAGAGAGAGAGTGAGGAGGAAGCAGGCTCCCTGCTGAGCAGAGAGCCCGATGCGGGGCTTGATCCCAGGACCCTGGGATCATGACCTGAGCTGAAGGCAGAGGCTTTAACCCACTGAGCCACCCAGGCACCCCAAAAAATAAGATATTTTTTTAAAGTGTGAAATAATGACATCTGGAAGTAACCTAGGAAACGCTAAATTAAGTTACCTGTAGAAGTAAGACTTCAGGGATACTGGGGGAGAAAGTGGGAACAAAGGTATCTTTCTACTTCAGCTATATATTTATTATTGGCCTTTGAAAATGAATTTTTAAAATGTTTGTAACTAAAACATTTTAAAGACTTGACTAAATATCTTCTTTACCAGTAGGTCTTTTCAAGTCCTAATCTGTCAGGAAATTCATCATTTCACTGCACTTAGTCCTACTACAAACTCAAGCTCCACGGTAAATTCTCTTTTCTAAAACAAATTTCTTTTTTTTTTTTTCTAAAACAAATTTCTAACTATTCTAACCCATCCAGCACTATGCACACTCCTGCATGTGTTCATATTAGGTATTAAGCCTGTTTCAATTACTCAAATTTTATTTCATTTCATTCTTCAATTAAACTCAAGTTCCATTGTCCACAAAGTCACACAGAACCTTCTTTTTTGTTACAACAGCTAGTATTTACATAATGTCTGTATGTTTTAGATCTTTACGTATTCTTTCATTTTAATACACCCCCCAAACCTTTTGATATTATGCATCCCTATTTTAAAAAGGAGGAAATTAAAGTGTAGGAAGGTTTGGTAACTTGGGTCAAGATTACAGAGCCATCAGATGGCAGGGTTAGTAATCAAACCCAGAACTGTACTGTCTCCAAAATGATTCCTTTTTGCACTAAACCATGCAATGTCTCTAGCATAAAAGAAAAAAAAACATTTTGCTATATACAATTTCAGTTAACTATTCTGTGTGAATGTTTTTGATTTACAAATAGATAGTAAATGCCTGTTACACCTTTGGATAATTTCAATCATTATTATCAACAACACACACTCCTACATCACATAATTCAAAAAAATAATTTTTAATTTGATCACAGAAAAATGTTACTGGACCTTGCAAGAATTACGACATTTTACAAAAAGAAAATGATGCTCTGGAAGTTTAAATGGCTTTCCCAAGAAACTACAATGAATAGGCAATAAAGCTGAAACAGATATCCATATTGTGATTCCTACCTCAGGCCCCATTACACAGACACCTAGTACAAGGAAAGAACATAGCCAAAATATACATAACTAGAAACAATTCTGGATAAATGTAATAATATTATAGATTATAGACAGCAAATGCTGAGAAAAATGTATAAGAATTACTGGAGTGGGGTAGGATTCATCAGAACAGGCAACTTTTTTTTTTTTTTAAAGATTTTATTTATTTATTTGACAGACACAGATCACAAGTAGGCAGAGAGACAGGCAGAGAGAGAGGAGGAAGCAGGCTCCCCGCTAAGCAGAGAGCCGGATGTGGGGGCTGGATCTCAGGACCCTGAAATCCTGACCTGAGCCAAAGGCAGAAGCTTTAACCCACTAAGCCACCCAGGCACCCGGAACAGGCTTCTGGAAGGAGGTAGAACTGATGGAAGCAACAGGGTGGCATTCCAAATTTGAGAGTAGAAGAAAGTAAGGCAAAGAGAACTCAGAAGCAAGTAAGGTATATAGAATACTTGCTACATGAACATCTATTGTGCTTTCACTAGAAAAGCAAGAAAAGCAACCCAAACCCTTTAAAATAAGGGACCCTCAGAAATGTAGACAACTGTGTTAGGTTGAAACTATTTTTATCTCTCACCAGAATCTAGAAGCTCCCGGACCAATGAAATATCTCCTGTGGTCAATGCTTTTTTAAATGTTTCATTCTTTTCTTCAGGGAGTAATGGCCCTTTTAATTTCTAAAAAAGAAGAAAGTTAAAAAAAAAAAAACACCTGTTATACATATTTTCATTTCCACTCCATCAGAAAACAATGATTGATTTCAGGTCCATCATCTTTTTGGGGTGTGTGTGGGAGGAGTGCAATATACAAATATCACAAGGAATTCATGTCTAAAATTATCTTCAGGGTGCCTGGGTGGCTCAGTGAGTTAAGCCCCTGCCTTCCACTCAGGTCATGATCTCACGGTCCTGGGATCGAGTCCCACATCAGGCTCTCTGCTCAGCAGGGAGCCTGCTTCCCCCCCCCCTCTCTCTCTGCCTGCCTCTCTGTAAAATAAAATAAAATAAATAAAATTATCTTCAAAGGGAATGGATAATGCTATGGGTCCAAACCCAAATGAAGCGCACATCCACGACCTAAAGAAGCACATGTGATGGGGAAAGCACAGTAGGAAACAGAAAAACGCAGGGTTTGTTGGGAGTCTAGAAGGCTGTATTTCCACTAGGGAAACACAGGAAAGCAAGAAGTCTCACGAGGTCAGGCCAGGGGGGTGCTGATCCAGGTGCGGTCAAAAAACAAAACAAAACAAAAGGCCTCCTGGGCTACCTGAACCGCCCGGTCGAGATAACCAATCTCCCAGCCGTCATCCTCGCTCTCGCTACTCTCGCCTCCACCGGCCACTGCCAGCCCGCGTAGTGTACACGTCGCCATGCCCGCCAACCTCTCTCTAATAAAACAGCACCGCCCACTCCCCTGGTGCCTGCGCACTGGAGGAGCACGCACGGTTGCGCGGGAAGGAACGTGTGCGACGGCCGAGGCCTTGGGACCTGAGGCGCAGGCGCGTGGGCATGCGTAATAGACCTTACCTAGCCTCCCTGTGGTATAGGGCAGTGCAACCGTGCGTAACATGGTAGGGTCCTTAGAACTGGAGCCGCTGGAAGGCGTTGGGCGCCATGCTTCTGGTGAGTGCTTCCGGTTCTTTACAGGGACTTACTCATTCTTTTTAGGTTGTTTGTTGAAGTTTTTGCTCTTCAAGGAATGCCGCACTTTCGTTGGAGCATAATGGGTATTAAAATGCCAAGTAAGACTAGGCTTTCTCCTTAACTCCTTCATCTGCTACCTCGGAAAGCCTGTCAAACATGCGACCCCTGGGTAAGGGGCAACTCTTACAGATAGGAGCGCTAGCCTTGCATTCAAAAAGCGGTCGAATGGGAGCTGACAAAGGAGCCAGCAGAAAGTACCATCCCAAAGGAAGAATTCTTCCTTTAATTTTCATGTGACCGCAGATCTCAGCTTAGATCTGGAAACTTAAAACCATCAAAACACTTTCCCAGCTAGACACTATGGATGCCCTAAAGGAAAAAGTCAGTCAGCAAAGGGGGAGTTGGGGAGAGAGTGGATCAAAGTGCTAGGAAGAAGAAATCATTTAAACATTCAGAGAGCAAGTAAATAATACAAACAACTCCAGGTGAAAGCCGCCCGACCTCAAACTGGCTTTTCTGCATCTAACTTCTGGATGAAACGGTAACACATTAATTATCTTTGCCACAGAAAAGTAGATCTATCAAGGAATAATGCACATTCATGTCCCTCGAGATAATTGTTTTAAAAAATTTTATTTGAGGGCGCCTTGGTGGCTCAGTGGGTTAAGCCGCTGCCTTCCGCTCAGGTCATGATCTCAGGGTCCTGGAATCGAGCCCCGCATCGGGCTCTCTGCTCAGCAGGGGGCCTGCTTCCCTTCCTCTCTCTCTGCCTGTCTCTCTGCCTACTTGTGATCTCTCTCTGTCAAATAAATAAATAAAATCTTTAAAAAAATTTTTATTTGACAGAGAGAGAAAGAGAAAGAGGGAGCAGAAGCAGAGGGAGCAGCAGGCAGAGGGAGAAGCGGGTCCGGGTGGATCAGGGAACCCCATGCCGGCTCCATCCCAGGACCCCGGGATCATGATCTGAGCCACCCAGCGTCGTCCCCCCCGCCCCAAGATGATTTAGAAGGAAAAGAGACGTACACCATTCTTTGAAAGTTTTGTAGTACTTTTTTTTTTTCCTTAGAGAACCTCCAATGTAAGATTTTGAAATTATTTCCTTCAGATAATTACACAAGTAAGTATTTTAAATAGCTTGGTTATTTTCAGCCCCACCTTGTGTTTTCCAAGTGCATTCCTTTAATAAATGTTATGAATCGTTGTGTACAACCAGGCACAATTAGGTTTGGGGAGGCGACATCAAAGATAAAACAAGCTGCCTCAAGAAGCTCACATTTTAACCAGGAAAGACAATAAGCAAGTAAACAAATAAATAAGGTTATTGCAAATTAGAGGTGCCACAAAGGAGATAAATGTGCTGGGTTTCTGGAATCACACCACTTAAGTTTCCCATCCAAACCAATTACCGCCATCAGCTGTGTGCCCTCTAGCAATTTAGCCTCTTTCTTCTGTTTCACTTTTCTAATCTGTAAAATGTACCTGCCCTATAGCATTGTTTGAATAAAGTAAAGTAATGGGCTTGGCATAAGGTTAGTCTCAATGTAAGACATAAATAAATTTTAGCTACTACTATTATTGTTACTATTTTAGATAAAGTAGTTAGATCTGAGTAGAATTCTGAATGACAAGGAGCCAGCCATAAAAAGAAAGCAGAGCTTTCCTGGCAGAGGAAATGGCTAGTACCAAGGCTTGAAGGGAGGAAAAAGCTTGCACCCAGGCCTGAGACTAAGGTGGACAGGTCAGACTTCTTTAAGCTGGTGGCGTCAAAGGCAACCATACTGTTTTGCATCATAAGCAAAATTTAAGGAAGCACTTCCTTCAGGAAGGACCTTGCAATTCTTTATTTTGTATCGAGGCACCTTTCTTACTTCATCTTCATCATTGCGCTCGCCCCTTAGACCAGAAAGGAGGTGTGAGGTTGGACCATCATGAGGGAAGGGGTGTGTATCGAGAGGACCTTATGAAATTTAAGTAATTAGTTTGGATTTTACTTTTTAAGAACAGTATAACATTAAATATTTTTCAGCTAGGGGCACCTGGGTTGCTCAGTGGGTTAAGCCTCTGCCTTTGGCTCAGGTCATGATCTCAGGGTCCTAGGACCGAGCCCCACATCAGGCTTTCTGCTCAGCAGAGAGCCTGCTTTCCCCTTTTTCTCTGCCTGCTTCTCTGCCTACTTATCTCTCTCTCTCTGTCAAATAAATAAATAAAATCTTAGAAAATATATTCTTCAACTAATGAAAGACATTCTGGGATGTGTGTGTGTGTGTGTATTTGAAGACACACTCTTTGGTAAAGAAGGTTTTTAGTCTGAGCATTTGGCTAATTAGTGGTATCATTTAGTGGAAGACCAGAGGATAAACTTGAAGATGAAATGAGCATCTCAAAATTAACATATTCAAGGGGCGCCTGGGTGGCTCAGTGGATTAAGCCTCTGCCTTTGGCTCAGGTCGTGATCCCAGGGTCCTGGGATCAAGCCCCACATCGGGCTCTCTGCTCAGCAGGGAGCCTGCTTCCCTTCCTCTCTCTCTGCCTGCCTGTCTGTCTGCTTGTGATCGCTGTCTGTCAAATAAATAAAAAAAAATAAATCTTTAAAAAAAATTAACATATTCAAAATGAAATACTGAAGTGTAGCTGTCACGTCGGTAGTTAAATGTTCAAGTATGGCATTCAGGAGAAAGACTGGTCTTAGAGATATAAATTTGGGAATTATACCCATATTGTTATTGTGTATACATATTGATTACAAATAATAATCAATATACGTGTTTATTAAAAGCAAGATTTTTTTGTAAATATACATTCTTTAGATAGAGTGTTTGTGTTTCCTTTCCCCTAAAATTCATATGTTGAAATCTAATCCCCAAAATGATGGTATTTGAAGGTGGGGACTTTTGGAGATAATTGGGTCATGAGGGCAGAATTTCATTAATGGGATTAGTGCCTTTATAAAATTATGAGACCCCAGGGGTTCTCTTGCTCTTCCCATTATGTGAAGACACAACCAGATGCTCTATGAACCAGGAAGTGAGCTCTCACCAGACATTGAATCTGTCATCACCTTAATTTTGGACTTCCCAGCCTCCAGAATGGTGAGAAGTAAATTTCTCTTATTTATAAGTCATCCAGTCTGTGGTATTCTGTTACAACAGCCCAAAGAGACCATGACAATAGATAAGATAATTCCAGAATTTATGTGAAAGGCAAAGGAACTAGATAGCTAAAACAATTCTGAAAAAGAGGAATAAAGTAGGGGAAATTTCTCAACTTGATTTTAAGTCTTACTGTGTAGTTACAGTAATCAGGACTGTGTGGTATTGAAGAAGGGACAGACACATAGATCGATGGAACAGAACAGAGAAGCTAGAAATAGACCCACACAAGTAAGACCAAGTGATTTTTTACCAAGGTGCAAGAACAATCCAGTTAAGGCTCTTTCTTAACATCTTCAACAGATGATGCTGGATCAACTGAATATCCATAAGTTTAAAAAAAAATGAACCTATCTAACCTTTTATGTCTTCTATTAAAATTAACTCAAAGTGGATTGTGAACACAAATGTTCATAGTACATTATTCCTGTTGGCCCAAAAGTGGAAACAAGTCAAATGTCCATCAACTGATGAGTGGATAAACAAAATGTGATATCCATACCATATATATTAGTTTCCTAGAACTACATTCACAAATTACCATAAACTAGGTGGGTTATAACAACAGAAATTTATTTTCTCACCATTCTAGAGGCTAAAGGTCTGAAATCAAGGTGTCACCATTACCATGTTTTCTGTGATGATTCTAGAAGATGATCCTGTAATTGTGAACTGGAGAAGGACAGGAAAAGTGGAGAGGAAAGGATGCATTCAAAATTTTTCATGAATTGGAATCAATAGTATTCAGGGACTGTGTATGAAAGATGAGGGGGAGAGAGAAGTCAAAACTGATGTGGTAAGAAATCAGGAAGAAGAAAATGTATTGCGGAAACAGATAAGTTTTTTCTGCACAGAGAAAGTCTGAAATGCCTGAGGAATATCCATGTCCAGATAAGGTCAGGAGCTCCCTAGAGAGGCCTACACTATCAATTCAGCCTTAGAAATCATCTTCCTAAGAGGTGATAATGGACATATTAGAGCGATGGTATTGCTACAGAAGGGATAGGATGAGATGATCAGAGGACCAGGAATATATTCTTAGAGAATGACTGTTCTTTTGGGAAGTCACCAAGGAAAAGGAAGTAACAAAGGAGACTGAGAAGTAATAATCTTAGAAGCAGAAGACTAGGAAGAAATCAATGTCTCAAAAATCTTACACTGAGTTGTAGCCTAAAGATACAGCAATAATAACAATAATGATAATAAATTCATTTTATTGTACTTCCTTTATGCCAGTCACTGTTCTAAGGGCTTCACTTATACAAAGTCACAGCCCTATTGGGGTACATACTATCTCAGTTTTACAGAAGGGGAAATGGAGGCACAGAGAGGCAAAGTTGTCTTCTCAAGGTCATCTACCTGGCAGGACTGGGATTCTAACTCAGGAAACAGCTCTGCAGTGCATGCTTTTAGTTATTAATTACTATCTAATACTGATGTAGCACTTCGCTGTGCCCTGACACTCATCTAAACATTTTATAGCACTTAATTTGCATAATCCTCACTGTAACTTTTTGAGGTATGTGTTACTTTAACCCACTAAGCCACCCAGGTGCCCCAGGTATGTGTTATTTTATGTGCTATTTTAAAGACACGTTATACACTATGTCTGTTTTATAGTTGAGGAAACTGAAGTGCAGAAAGTTTATATAAGCCACCCAAGATCATGCAGCTGCTTAGTGGGATGATCAGAATTCACACTAGGCTCTCTGGCTTCAGAGTGGGAAAAGCACTTTCGCCTTGAGGGGTTACACGTTTTGGCCATGGGTTTTCACTTTCACATTGTAGTGCTCCTTTCCCAAGCTGATTTCATCTGACTAATAAATCAGACTCAGAATAAATGTTGACTCATTTACAGGTTAATCACAGGCTTCATTCCTGGACAGATAAGAAATCAGTGATTTAGTTTTGTCTGAAGTGATTTGGGAATTCCCCCAGGGTGACTTCCTGGAGTGGGTCAGAAAGCCACCTACTCACATTGTTAATGACTGCAGTGTTCTGCTTGGTTCAATGATGACAGGAGACTGGTAAAACAAAGAGGGCAAGAAACCAGCTGGATCCGAGAAATAAGTTACTCAAATTTAGGTTCTCCTTAGTTCCTGGGCATTTTTAGTTTGTTTGTTGTTTAACTTTTAAGCTTTGACTCAGACATGAGTGATGATTAGCTAATACAATTCTATATACCATTACACATGATGATGCTGTATTTTGTGAGGAACTTGTTTTAAATTTAATGTCACCACATTTTAAAAACAATTCTTGCTTATTTTCTATGGTGAGATGTGTGGTATCCCTAATTCTTAATCCTGTGATATGGTGATATGTGTTGGGATCCCTAATTCTTAATTCTGTCTGTGATCCAGTTGGGTTAACTGTCTCTTTTAAGGGTAATTTGGAAGCATAAAAATAGTAAATACATTTTTTATTATTAGAATTCATTTTTCATTTTTAAAATTCACAAGGCAGTCAAGGGGAGAGATAGGCAGTATTTAAAAATTATTATATGGTATTAAGTGATTCGATAAATACTATATTTTCTAGGCATAGAGGATGAAATTGCAAGGAAGACAGGCTAAATCCTTAATTTCCAAATGTTTAGAGTTTAGTAAGAAAAACAAACAAATATATAAATAAATATTAAGAAATTATTAGTACTATGAAGAAAAATTAACCAGGTGAAGGAGATAGAAAGTAACGGAAGCAGCTGGAAGTTTAAAAATGAGATTTCAGGGAAGACCTCTATGAACTGTTCTTCTTAGTGTGATAGGAAGTTACAAAGATTTGATTTTCATTTTTTTAAAGATTTATTTATTTGACAGAGAGAGAGCACAAGTAAACAGAGAGGCAGGGAGAGGGAGAAGCAGGCTCTCTGCTAAGCAGGGAGCCTGATGCTGGGCTCGATCCTAGGACTCTGCAATCATCACCTGAGCCAAAGGCAGCTGCTTGACTAACTGAACCACCCAGGCACCCCTGATTCTTCATTTTTTAAAAAGATTTATTTATTTATGTACTTAGAGAGAGCAAGCCGAGGGAGGGGCAGAAGGAAAGAGAGAATCTTTTCAAGCAGACCCCTCACTGAGCTCAGAGCCTGATGTGGGGCTCAATCTTCCATGACCCTTGAGATCATGACCTGAGCCAAAACCAAGAGTCAGAAGCTTAACTGACTGAGCCACCCAGCTGCCCTTTGATTTTCCATTTTAAAATGTTATTCTGGCTACAAGGAGAAAAGTAAGTAGGAGGACAAGAATTGAATCAGGAATACCAGTTACGAGTTTGTTACAACATTTTAAGTCCTTAACCCTACCTGTACATTAGAATCTCCTGGAGGTGATTCTGGCCAGACCCGATCTAAACCAATTATATAAGAATCTCTGGGAATAGGGTCCAGGAGTTGGTATTTCTTAAGGCTCCTCTGGTGATTTTAATATGTAGCCAGGGAGGGAAAAGGTTGTGGAAAAAAAATGTCAGGGGCTGGATCCAGAGCAGCTATCTATATCCAGTAGGAAAATACAAAAGAACCAGAATGTTTAAGTTAAGCTATTAAAACGGGAATGGATCTTCATCTGAATCTATTTTCTTCCTTAAGGAATATGGTTAGATCTAAGAACAAAACACATCCTTAAAGAAAGAAGAAAATAATCCTCAGGAAAGGATAAAAAAAAGCATTAACCAATATAACAAAAAGAAGTAATGGTTAATGAAAATGTTTGTGTCATGTTTGTTTCTTCAAATATTCTGTTATGTAGCCCAGGTTTGAAAATGATTGTAGAAGGATATGGGAGGCTGGATCTAGAACAGTTATCTTTTTAGGTGGCCTGATGTTAGATACAGGGTTTTGTGGATGCAGCAGGGAGATGGAAAGTGAGCTGAAAAAGAAAGATGGGGTCAGGATTGGTCTCCAAAGTTAGTCCTGAAAAATTGAGTGATGATTGAATGGAGAAATGGGAAAAATGAGAGTAATGACAGAAAATGGGTGGAAAAGCAGGGATATATGTGTGTGTGTGTGTGTGTGTGTGTGTGTGTGTAGGTGTGGGTGTCTATTGACATCAAGAGTATCACTTTGGGGGCGCCTGGGTGGCTCAGTGGGTTGAGCTGCTGCCTTCGGCTCAGGTCATGATCTCGGAGTCCTGGGATCGAGTCCCGCATCGGGCTCTCTGCTCAGCAGGGAGCCTGCATTCCCCCCACCCCCCACTCTCTCTGCCTGCCTCTCTGCCTACTTGTGATTTCTCTCTGTCAAATAAATAAATAAAATCTTTAAAAAAAAAAAAGAGTATCACTTTGTACTTCATAATATAGAGTGCTAATGAACTCTAAAATGGGGTGTTAAGTAGAGAGTTACATAGAGGTTCACGACTGAATGATCAGTAGCCTGAAATAATTGTTTTCAATTTTGTATCTATTTCTTATTTATATTAACTAGGAAATTTACTCCAATATTTACTTCACTTGTAAAGACAGCCTTTGCACATTTAAAAAATTTTTTTACTTGTAATTTTGTTTTTTCTTCTAAGATTTTTAATGTATACTTATAAAGCTTCTGTATTGCAGATAGGCATTGTGTAGGAGAGTGTCTTATGAGTACTATAACCCTTACTTCAAACAAAACATTATGGATGTAGACTTCTGGGAAATAGTAGAAGGTCATAAATGCCTGAATATTTTTGCGTCAAAAACCTGCAAAAAAATTACTAGTTTTTTTTAAAGGAATTAAAAGTTAGCTAGCTAATAATGAAATTCTAGCACAACTTTTCCAAAATTTAAGAGCATCTTTAAATTTATAACATTGATGAATAGTAAGAAGAGCTCAACAAATATAATGGGCTCCTGAATTAAAACAGATAGCAGAAAGTGTGCATTTAGATTAATTGTTACAAGAAACAATCAAATTTTTCATGTATTTAAAAGTGCAATGAATTTTATTTATTTTTATTTATTTATTTATTTAGTTATTTGACAGACAGAGATCACAAGTAGGCAGAGAGACAGGCAGAGAGAGAGGAGGAAGCAGGCCCCCTGCTGAGCAGAGAGCCCGATGCAGGGCTCTATCCCACGACGCTGGGATCATGACCTGAGCTGAAGGCAGAGGCTTTAACTCACTGAGCCCTCCAGGCGCCCCTGCAATGAATTTTAAATAATATCACAGCTCTATATTGAAACTGTAAGACAAGACACACAAAGCAAATAAATACATATCACAAGGAATGAATATTAAGTGGACAATTTACAGCATGTTATTAACTGCAAAATAAAACTTCTAAAATATTGAATATTTACCATGGCTAAGAATATGCCAAGCATTTTACATGTGTTAATTCTTTATCAGTTAGGAATACTTTTTTTTTTTCCAGTTGGGAATACTTTTAGCTACAAGTGATGATATTCAATATCAGTAGTTTAAAAACACCTGGTTCATTTTTCTCATGTTAAAAGGAATCTGGCAACTGGCATTAATTCACTGGCTGTGGTTTCTGACAGTATTTATTCCATTCTTTTGTCCTTGTCCTCATAGTTGTAAGATATCTCTCTCAGCTCCAAGCAGCGTGTTTGTGTTGAAAGCCAAAGAATGGAAGGAAAAGATGGTCCCAGTCACATCCGTCCCATTTTATCGGAAGACAAAGCCTTCCAAAATCTCCCAACAGATTTCTGCTTTTGTTTCCTCTGCTGACAGTCACCTAGCATCCCAGATTGCAAGGGAGCTTGAGAAATCAAGTATTACACTTTTTCAGGCTTTGTAGTAGAGCAGGAGGAGGGAAAAGAACGTTGAGAAAGCGTGTTGGGTTAAGCAGCCAATAGTGACTGTCACAAACCCATGTCATCCTTATAAAAACCTTACCAAATGGGTATTATTATGTATTGCCATTTTACAAATGGGGAACTAAGATGTAGAGAGGTTATGAAACTTGACCAAGGTCCAAAAATTAAGAAATGATAGAACAAGGAATCAACTCAGGTGGTCTACCTCCGGAGTCCACTCTTCTCAACAACCTCTCTGCATTATGGAAATAAAGCCTTACATAATACTATGTTGTGCCTTCTCATGTGAATGCTCTCTCATATAATGTCCTAACATGCTTATGAATGTCATGTTGTTTTTAATAATAGGTAAAATATTATCTAAAAAATCAAATAAATGTTTACTATTGGAGTTATATTTTCTTACTTGACCAATAATAATAAACACCATAATTAGCTTTATTTGCAAAGACCCTTTCAAAGAATTCTACACATTTTCATACGAATTTTTATACCTGTGATTTCTTCATAAATCCTGCAAGAAAAAAAACAGAGGTAGGTATCACCATTTGCATTTGATAATTGGGACTACTAGATCAAAATTGTGTCAAAGAGACCAGAGACTTAATCTCAGATCTATGTAGAGCCAGGGCATTTTTCATTAGACACCTGCAAGTATAGGTGTTTTTACTTTAGGACAAATTTTATTTTTTTTTTAAGATTTTATTTATTTATTTGACAGAGAGAGATCACAAGTAGTCAGAGAGGCAGGCAGAGAGAGAGAGGAGGAAGCAGGCTCCCTGCTGAGCAAAGAGCCCGATGCGGGACTCGATCCCAGGACCCTGAGATCATGACCTGAGCCGAAGGCAGTGGCTTAACCCACTGAGCCACCCAGGCGCCCCAAATTTTAAATAAAATTTACAGAAGAATCAAACTAGTGTTACATTAAAAATTTTCCTGCCTAAGCAAAGGCTTAAAACTTTAAAATTGAGCATTTAAGTGGTGCCTGGTTTCTCAGTTGGTTAAGAACCTACCTTTGGCTGAGCTCATGATCTCAGGGTGCTGGGATAGAGCAAGATATCGCATCAGACCTCCCTGCTTAACGGGGAGTCTGCTTTTTCCTCTGCTGCTCAAGCCCACCCCTCCCCCACTTATGTTTTTCTCTCTCTGTCAAAAATAAATAAAAGCAAAAAACCAAAATTGAGCATTTAAATATATCTTCATTTCCTTTCTTAACAATGGTCTCTGAGGTACCATATTTTATAAGAGCTAGTTCCATTGGTTGCTTGAAATTTAGCACATTTTTATGGCTCTATTTATATAAACTATTACCCTAAGTAATTGTAAATTCTCTGCAGGAAATGAATTGTACACTTTGTTGCTATTGCTTGAAAGAAATTTAAAAACTCACTAATATCAATTATGTCAAGTAGTTTTTTGGTTGAAGTTAATCTTTTATCTTGTTTCTTGTAATCAAATTAATTTTCTTCCTTACTAAGTTTTTCCTATTCTAATAGGCAACATTGATTTTTTAAATTTCTACAAAGTTTTGTAAACAAACAAAATAGATCATTGTATCCCTTTAGTAGAGTTCTTGTTAGCATACCACCATGTCAAACAGCTTTCCTCTTTCAGTGTTGTGAGTTTATGGAAGATGTCAATTTAACTCTGGAAAATGGATTTATGCAGTCATTGCTGCCGTAGAAAGCACGTAAAACAGTTGCTGTGAACTTGCAAAAAATGACCTCTGGCACATATCACTTTTATTTTTTTAAAAATTTGTATTTATTTATATGTGTACAGTAATTAAAGCTAACTATAACTTGCATGTCTTCAGCTTAAAGCTATGTTTGGAATTATTACATTAACATAGACCAGTAATGCAGATGGAATTTTTCTGGCCTCCGAGAAAAATTTCAGAAATGTACCTCTCGCAGTTTGTTATTTGGAGAACAAACAGATCTCCAAATGGGGGCCATTTGAATGGTATTTATTATATTTTGGGAGAAAGAATCAGCTGTCTCCTTGCTCTCACCTGGCTTTATGGCCATTGTTTTTCTTATCTTCTTAAACATATCCAGATTGTATAGTATCCAGATTGGCCGGCCTATATGAGTTACTAATATGTAATGAGCTAAAGAATAGATCTTCTAAAGCTCCACAGATTTATGCTGAGTGTTATCAGCAAGATAAACGGAAAGCAATAACACAAAGAAGAAAAGGCGTATTTAAGGTGAAATTGGAGTTACTATTGAGCACCTACAATGTATGGGGCCTTTAAATTTTATTTAATGCTCTTTTATTTAAGTCAGGAAATCACCCTGAGAATTATGTGTCAGCCCCATTTTGCTTGAGAAAACTGAAGATGAGAAAGTTTAAATACCTTGATTAAAATTACTAAGCCCGAGTGCCTGGGTGGCTCAGGGGGTTAAGCAGCTGCCTTCTGCTCAGGTCATGATCTCAGGGTCCTGGGATCAAGTCCCGCATCGGGCTCTCTGCGTGGCAGGGAGCCTGCTTCCTCCTCTCTCTCTCTCTCTGCCTGCCTCTCTGCCTACTTGTGATCTCTCTCTGTCAAATAAATAAATAAATCTTTAAAAAAACAATAAAAATTAAATAAATTAAAAAATTAAAAAATCACTAAGCCTGAGATGTGGATTTGAGTCTAGTCTCTTTTGCTCCACAGTTGTTCAAATATTGCCTGACACCAAGATAGGCTTTGAGAGGGGCATGTGACTGGCTCAGTGGATAGAACATGTGGCCCTGGATCTTGGAGTCATCAGTTCAAGCCCATTTTGGGCATAGAGCTTTAAAAAATATGCTTTGAGAAACACAAGGAAGGAGAATTTCATTACTGTAATGTATTTCTTATGAAATATCATTTGCCAGGTAGAGTCATTTTATCAAATTCTCCATTTTTAGGAAGCTGAAGTGGACTATTATTTGCTGGGCAAAGGTATACAGAAAGGCCCTGTTTAATGCATTTGTTTTTTTTTTAAAGATTTTATTTATTTATTTGACATCGAGAGATCACAAGTAGGCAGAGGCAGGCAGAGAGAGAGGAAGGGAAGCAGGCTCCCCGCTGAGCAGAGAGCCCGATGCGGGACTCGATCCCAGGACCCTGAGATCATGACCTGAGCCGAAGGCAGCGGCCTAACCCACTGAGCCACCCAGGCACCCTGCATTTAAGTTTTGATGGGAGTTGCCTACAAAGTCAGACTGCAGCACCCACCCCTTAGCATGGTGAAGAATACAGTAGTGGAACACACCTGGACCCCAGGAGCATGGAGGTGGAAAGGCTAAGGAGAAAAATAGGCTAGTTGCAGGAGAATCCCAAGAATATCACAAACTTGAGCAGGATTTAGCACCAGGGAGTAAAAGAGAGTGTAGTGCATTTAATCCCGTAGGCAATACGCAACCAAAGGCAAGTGTGGGCGAAAGGTGACCCTCAACAGTGGAACAGCACAGCTGTGGCTTCTAAGCTGTGACTTCTAATCTAATAGGGAGCAGGAGCCAGGCCAGGAAAGAGAGGATGCACAACAACCCCACAGGGTCCTTCCACTTTTAATCCCCTGCTGCACACGTCACTGCTGCTGCTTGTCACTCATGACCTCATTTACCACTCTTCCCCTTGCATTCCTCTCCTTGCTTTCCCTTGAACACACCAGATTCTCTGCTGACTTTTCTTTGCTGTATGTTCCTTCTATCTTAAATGCTCCCCCAAGACATCTATTAAACAACTCAACTAAACCTATCATCTCCTTTATGTTTTTGCTCAAATCTTACCCTCTTCTGAAGGCCAATCATCACCAGCCTGTATATATATACATGTATATATATACATGATGGGGAGAAGTGACATTAACATTGTATTTATTCATTTTAGGTAATGATTTGACATATGTATATATTAAGAAATGATGACCACAGTAAGTTTGGTTAACATGCATCATAACACATAGTTATAAAATTTTCCTATGATGAGAACTTTGAAGATCTACTCTTTTAGCAACTTTCAATTATATAATATAGGATTTTGAATGATAGTCACTATGCTGTACATTACCTGACCACTTTAATACTTCAACTCCTTCATGTCTTATTTTACTCTATTTTTAATTCCATAGTATTTACCACCTTCTAACATACTGCAGGATATTTGTTTGTTTGTTTATTATATTTACCCCTGCTAGGTTATATGCTATAGCAAGCATCTGTGTTTTATTTCTGATGTATCTTTCTACCCTAGAATAGTGCTCCAGGTGAGCCAACTGAACTTGATGTCAATCACAAATGTCACCTGTCAGCCTGTATCTATAAGTAAGGCAAACATCCCCAACATTAATAAAAATGACAGTTCTAGTCCCTAGGGATCCATTACTGTTCTTCTTTATCTGACTCCATCACCATCCCATTGCTGGTGTACCACCTGAGTCTTGTGTTGGGTGCAAACTCCTCCCCCAACAGTTGTGTCATATGTTTTAACAAATACGTTTGGTCAGCTATGACGTGGGTTCAAACATTTTCTCTTTTCTTCCTGTACTAGTTCTCTTTTGCTGGGTGTTATGACTTCTGCTGGTTATTCCATATCTTCTGGGCAAGGCTGTTGCTCTCATGTAAATCATAGCACTTCCCCTGCCATCCTGGCTCCATTGAGTGTTACCACTGGATTGCTGGGGACTTAGTAATTATGCAGATGTCTGTGAAAACAGGCAAGATATCTTTATTGTGTAATGCTTTGCAGGAGGGCAACCCCAAAATATTTCCTTACTTGTAGAACGTAGCTAAGCAGCATGTCCTATTGAGAGAAATCATACTGTTCTTTCAATCATTTCTGCTTTCTAACTCCTTAACATTTTTAAAGTATCTGATTACCACTAGCCCAAATGCTAGGATTGCATTTTTTTTTTAAATTCTCAAAACAATCTTGAGAGACAAATGTTATTTTCCAGTTTTATAGATAAAGAAGCCAAGGTCAGAGAACGATTGTTGAATGGCTAGCAGCTATGTGGTGGGATTCACCATCCTGCAGTAGATGCTGATCCTGCAACCTGATCCACTTTACCCTGCTGACCTTCCCATCCTCCAGTAGATATGACTCAGTGGATTGCTCTCTCCCAGGAGGCTATGATTCTTCCTGCTCCTACCAGTAGATGTTGACCAATGGCTGAATTACAAAGAGGGGTTACAAAGGGCTAAACACTTCATCAGGTGAGCCGAATCCTGTGGTGTAATTTATGGTCCAGAGCTTCCTGTGGGATCAAACTGAAATTAGTCTCTATCTCAGACATTCTTGCTTCCTCAACCTATTCTGTTTCTTTCACTTTTGAGAGGACACCCAGTGAAATCCATCTTAGGGTCTTCTGAGGAACCTAACCTAGGACAGACTCATAATCCATTTTCTTTCTTTCTCTTTTAAAAGATTTAATATTTGAGAGAGAAAGAAAGAAGAGCAAGTGGGGGATGGGGGCACGGGAAAAGTAGAGGGACAAGCAGAAAAAAGAGCCTTACACAGGGCTTGATCTCAGGACCCTGAGAGCAGGACCCTGAGATCGGGACCTAAGCAGAAACCAAGAGCCAGATGCTTAACTGACTACACCTACACCATCCAGGCACCCCTCTTAATCCCATTTTCTAACCACCATAATACACTGCCTTTTTTTTCCCCCTGTTGGACCAAGAGAGTTTTACTCATTTCTCTCTTTCCTTAGGATAAATTCTCTCTCAGAAGTTTCCTAGAGCACTTATGTAAATGGATAAGGCAATAGAGTGAATGCCTGTGGTGAATACATCATGTTCAAGCTCAGTTGCTCTTATATTCTGTCCTTTATATTGAGGGTAGTTTAGAGCCACACATAGATTCATTTCTGTAATCAGGCGTGTGAGCTGCTGGCCCAAGGATATCCAGTGGAAATTTCAGAATATATTCCTCTGAGTAGAATTAGGTTTAATATTTTGCAATTTTTTTTTTGGTTAATGAAAATTATATCTGTTAAAAACAAAATTGGAATACTTTCTGATAACAGAAAACTAGGTTCTGTGGAAGAGAATGTATTTTCTCTATTCAGAGCATTGTGGGGTTTTTGCCTCTAGATTTTCAGGTACCTATTAAGTATTGGATGGAATATATAGTTTTTGAGAAACAAGTAGGATTTTAAAATGTATATGTAATAATAAGTATATATTAAAACATGTCAGATTAGGAATTGGAAATACTAAAGATTAAGAAAAAAATAATTTGGCCAGGTGGTGTTCATGAAGGACTTTGTATTTTCAAGCACGCATTAATGTAACTACCATTGGTGACTAAAATGTGTATCTTATCATTACAAATAAATTCTGTGTAATCGATCCACGCAAAGCATTCCTTTGGAGGCCCTTTTTGATTACAGATTGCTTGCTTTTACTTCAAGGTCAGGGAAGCTGGTAGAATTTGTAATGAATGGTATAATTGTTGAACATTTAAGCAAACACAATCTATTGGGGGATGAACACAATGATTTACGTAAGGGAAAATCATGCCACCCAATCAGGGTGAGTTCAGTGAAGTGATAAATAGCTATCTGAAAAAAGAGGAACAAGTAGATGTAACTTATTAACATTAGAAAAAAATGCCTTTGACGAAGTCTTCCTTTTCCCGCTGTGTCTCACTGATTCCTCACACACATCCCAAAACACATACACACATACCCATCCACAGCAGAACCTATTTCTTAATATAGACTGTGGGGTTGGAGGAAAAACTTTGTTTAATTAGGAAATGACTTAGAAACCAGTACAAGAGTTGGTACAGTAACTTATTTAAAAAGAAAATTTGGGAGCACCTGGCTGGCCCATTTGGTGGAGCACGTGACTCTTGATCTTGGGGTTATGAGTTTGAGCCCACATTGGTCATAGAGATTACTTAAATAAAAAAGAAAAATTTGGTAGCTGGCTTTCTTATAAGAAGTGTTGATGTTAGTGTTAATAATTTATAAATCAGGTAGTTACATTAAATCACCAAGTTCATAATCACATAACAAATGCTTTATAGGGAAGTGATTAAAAATTAACAAAGTGGTTTTTAAAAACCTGAAATGGTAGAAGACAGAAAAAAGATAGTTAAACTTTTGTATGGCTAAGTATAAGATAATATGTATGTCTAAGAAATAACTCGAATTATCATTGGGGGGACATGATCTTATGAGAGTCAGTGTAGACCTTTCCTAGAGATTTTGGGAAGGTAATAATGTTAGTTTAAACATTTTAAAAATTTAAACATTTTAAAAATTTTGTTTATTTAGTAATTTTATTGTGGTAAAATATATATAACATAATGTTTACCATTTTAACCATTTTAATGGTGTAATTAAGTAGCATTAAGTACTTCACCATGTTGTGCAACAATCACATTATTTTTTCCATATCCCTAATTTTATCATTCCAAAATAGAAACTCTGTATCTATTAAATAATAATTCCCTATTTCCCTTTACCCTTGGCTGCTGGTAACTTCTATTCTACTTCCTGTGTCTATGAATTTGCCCATTTTAGATAACCTCCTGTAAGTGGAATCATATAATAGTTGTCCTTTTGTGACTGGCTTCTTTCACTTAGCATGTTTTCAGAGTTCACCCATGATACAGCATGTGTCAGAATTTCATTCTTTTTGATGGCTGGGTAATATTCCATTGTATATACTTTTTTTTTAAGAAAGTGTGTGCTATCAGCTATGTACTATGTTAAATATTTTATGTACAATATCTTATTTAATCCTCACAACCAAAACAAAAGGACAGCTAATACTATTATCTCCAGTTATAGATGAGAACACTAGGGCCTACTAAGTTTAAATGACATGTTCTAGTTAGTGGTAGAGATGGAATTTGAACTAGATCTGTCTTTAGGGTCCAATCAATTAAGCAGTACAATATACAACTATTTTACTATTATGTCCTCTCTTGACATATTCATATAGTTTTGATCAGTGAATTTCAGGAAATACATAGAGCTTGAGGAAAATGTATAGAAAATGACATTTTAGGGACGCCTGGGTGGCGCGGTTGGTTGGACGACTGCCTCTGGCTCAGGGCGTGATCCTGGAGTCCCGGGATCGAGTCCCACATCAGGCTCCCAGCTCCATGGGGAGTCTGCTTCGCTCTCTGACCTTCTCCTCGCTCATTCTCTCTCTCACTGTCTCTCTCTCTCAAATAAATAAAATAAAAAATCTTTAAAAAAAAAAAAAAAAGAAAATGACATTTTAGAATAAAGAATTGGAGGATATTTGCTCTCCCCCATTCCAAACAATTAACAAATAGAAGACTTTTCTTCTGAGTAGATGAAGGTAGAAAGGGAAAGGACTGGAGTTAAAATCTGAAGGCTCTCCTTAGGACAAATAGAATCTTATTTGACAGATTCTGGAATATTAGAAATAGAGATTTTCCCTTAAAAATTTTCAAAGTGAAAAGTTAAGATGAAGAGAATTACCATACTATTTTAAAAAGTGGAGGTCACAGAGACTGTATGTATAAATAGCTGCAAATACAAATTTACATAGATTTATGTATTCTATTAAGAGAAAAATAAAGATGTTATGGGAGTTCTACCCTCACTTCCTTAAAGTGGTGGCACAGAGGGCATCATGTGCTGTAGGCACTCTTAAAGCCAGGTGTATTGGCTTAAGGGTTATGTGTTACAACATCCACTTTCAGCAAACCATTCCTCAGTCTGTAGTTTAAGTAACAAGGAGAATGAATGTACAATCTCATTTCATTACTAGGCCAGTCAGACATAAAATTTGTATAAATGTAGCTTTCCCTTCTTTGGCCTTCCAGCCTGGGGGTCTTATTTATTTATTTATTTATTTATTTTTCATGAGTCTTCGCAGAACCAGCCTAATGTTTTCATCCCTGTGATAGCCTTTCCACTATTTGAAGACAACAGCAGGTCTCTTTCTAGCCCTGTCTTCCCCAGCTCAAATGATGGATTAGCAGCCAGGACTTGAGAAGCCAAGATGGCAAAGAAATAAGCCTGGATTTTTGCTGTGAAGATCCTTGTACATATCTAACAGGTTACCAAAATTCTTAACTATTAAATAAAAGATTAAGAAATTGGACTTCATCAAAATTAAGTACTTCTTTCACAAAATGATACCAGTAAGAGAGTGAAAAGTCAACCCCACTCAGGGGAAGAGAATAATTGTGATATATTATATCTGCTGAAGGACTTCTACCAGAATAAATGGAGAACTCCTAAAAATCAGTGCGAGATATGGTACACACAATCTACTGGGAATATGATCAGGTAAGCTGAATAAGTATTCATGAATGGACACATTGAATTGTCCTAAAAATGTGCTCAAAATCATCAGTTATCAGAAAATGAAACTTAAAACCAAAGTTAAATACTACTGCTTACTTACCAAAATGACTCAAGTTAAAAAAGAGGAAAAAAACCAAACCCTGGTAATGCTCAGTATTGTGTTGGATGTGGAGTGACTAGTGCTGCCACATGCTGTAAATTAAGAAGGGGGACTAATGGGATGCCTGGGTGGTTCAGTTGGTTAAGCAGCTGCCTTCGGCTCAGGTCATGATCCCAGTGTCCTGGGATCGAGTCCCACATCGGGTTCCTTGCTCGGCAGGGAGCCTGCTTCTCCCTCTGCCTCAGCCTGCCATTCTGTCTACCTGTGCTTGCTCTCCCTCTCTTTCTCTGACAAATAAATAAAATCTTAAAAAAAAAAAAAAAAGAATGGGGACTAACACTTCAGAAAATGATTCCAGTTTTTCCTAAAACTGAGCATAGGCAAAACCTATGAACCTGATTTTCTACTCCTCCTAGATATTTCAAAAAGAAATGCAAAAACTGCAAACAATCCAAATGTTCATTAGGAATAGAATGGATATATTTGTTAATATATATATACAACGAGACACTATGTAGCAATGAAAATGGACAGACTACTTTTACATACAATGGTATGGATGAATCCCACAAACATAATTTGCATGAACGAAGCCACATACTAAGGAGATCATACTGTAGAGTTCCATTTATGTGATGTTCAGGCCAAACCTATTGTGATAGGAATCAGAGTAGCAGTTTCTTTGGAGAGGAGGTAAAATTGAGAGGAGGTAGGAGGGAGGCTTTTGTTTCTGGGTCACTCTATTTCTTGATCTGGTGTTCGTTACTTGTATTCACTTTGTAAAAAGTCACTAAGTTGTCATATATGGATTGAGTACTTTTCTATGTGTATATTAAATTAAAAAAAAAAGAAATGGGTCTAAAAATGTCAGTTCCCTAAAATGCAGGGCTAACTGTGTGATTAAAGAGTCCATATTTTCATAGTAAGCACAACAGTAAAGATACTGAAACTTAAGCTGCACCCAAAAAATTAAAGTTTGTGTAAAGTTTCTGAGAGATCATTTTTAAATCCTCCTTCCCCAGGAATTTTATAGTTCATCCCTTTTAGAGAATGAGAGCTGGGCAATAAATGAGCCAATTACAACTGCAAATTTGCATTATTCTGAGGTTTTCTAATATATGTGAAGTGTTCAGTGTAGATCTAGCCCACACAAAGTGTTCAGTGAAGGCACTTATTGTTAACTTTGTTTGGCACTGCTTCACACTATAAACTTATCTTGAGTTTCCTAATCACAGAAACGTCAAAGTCTCCACAAGTGGAAGTACTAGGAACAGGAAGCTCGTGCAAAATTTCAGATTATCCATAGGAGTTCCTGTTTTATTTTGTCCTGGTAGAATTTTCAATGTCCAGACTATTGAGATCTTTACGGTTTGGAACTCACTGAGCTTCATTTCTCAGCATTGGTCCTCAGGAAGAACTAAAGATAAAGCCCTGCAGACCATCCTTATCAACCATCATTGTGGCCCATAGTGACCAGCGATCAGACCCTTTTGGATATGGTCATTCAGTCCTTTACAAATACCACTGGTGGGACTCGCAGTCAGTCCATGTTAACTTGGTCAGCAAGGATGTGAAGATAAAAATGACACAAGTACTCTCCCATTCTGACATTTTCAGATAATTGTATTCTTACTATAACACAGTTGTTTATCTGAGCTATGTTAAATAGTGAAAAATATGTCCAAGTTACAAACCTTATTTTTTAATAGTTCAATATTAACTCACATGTGGGTGGTGAGATATTATGATGACAAATTAATCTGGCGTTATGAAAAATATTAGAACACTATTCATTTCTTGTTATAAAATGTGCTTTTTCACTTGGATGAAGCTTCCTTACTTTTCACTTTTCTCTCTTTTGCCAGCAGAGGGCGGGTGAGGAAGAGAGAAGAAAATAAAAGCATCTCTATCTGGATTCCAGATAAACATGCCTCTGAAATATTTACAAAGCAGGTTATTTTGTTCTCTCTTTAATTATTCTATTTTGAAACAATTTAAGTAGAAATTATAGTTTTTAACAGATACTTCTGGCCTAGTGAATTTCAGATGAAATTAGTTCTTTGAATTTTTAGTTGTTTATGAATCAGTGATTATATTGAAAGTATGAATATTCTTCATATTTTGAGGTCATAGGTCCAAAGGGTCATCTCTTAGTTTGGGTGATGCTGATTAACTAGACTCCTTTTGCATTGTTTTTCTAATTCAGTTATGAATATGTTTGTGTGCTTATTTTGCTATGTATCAATATAGCCATTTGGTCATTACTTCAGTATGCAGAGTTGTTAAGGATTTTTACAGTTTTATTATTTATAGTATAAAGTTTTACAGTTTACAGTTTTATTGATCAAATAATGAGTCTATATAATTGAAGGAGACCCAGGTGCAGTACTGTACCCCACAGGAATGTTTAAATATAGTTTTATTAGGTATATTAAGATGTTTTCTCTTGCAACTTTAAATTTGTTTGATCAATAATAAAACATGCTTTTCAAAACACTAGGTGGTATGATAAACTATGTAATTCAGCAGCTGAAGACAATTTGCATGTAACCTTTGTTGAATTAGAAGTCAAGCATTGGCTTGGATTTTTTACTTCTCCACTTGCTTGAATAATTCCTTTGTTCTTATTGTATAGGAGCAGAGAGAAATTCAATAGTTTCTCTCATGGGGAGGATACATCTTCATACTGCTTATTCCATGTACAGGAATTCCTTCTTTTTTTTTTTTTTAAAGGTTTTTTTTTTTTTTTTAAGATTTTTATTGATTTATTTGACAGAGAGAGATCACAAGCAGGCAGAGAGGCAGGCAGAGAGAGAGAGGAGGAAGCAGGCTCCCTGCTGAGCAGAGAGCCCGATGCGGGACTCGATCCCAGGATCCTGAGATCATGACCTGAGCCGAAGGCAGCGGCTTAAACCACTGAGCCACCCAGGCGCCCTACAGGAATTCCTTCTTACCTCTCCTTATTATGAACCTCATCTGTAAGAATCTTTTTTTGACCTGTCAAAATTATATGCAGTGCTCAGAACACTGCTGGTACATAGTGAGTGCTTTATAAGCATTAGCTATTATTACACAGGCACCTACTTATCTTAACTTTAATCTAGTTATTAGCCTGCGGGATCATGTGAAAAATTGAAAAAAGTTGAAAAAAATGGATCCTTCTGTAAAGAGAAAAACCTGAAAAATAATCTCATTCTCAGAAGTCCTAATTCTATTCTTCATTTATTCAGTGGGGAAAAACCTTGACTTGAGTGACTCTGAACACCTAACTCTATTGAGCAAGTGGAAGCAATAATGTTTGTCATTTAGTTATCTTAGCCTGACTGCTTCCTGGTATTGTGAATTGGTTTTGAATTTCCTGACTATGTGTGATGAATATGTTATGGGATAAGATCTGGTTGTTTTAAAAGAACCAAGCTGGATGAGGAAGAAAAGCTACATTTTTGAGGAGGAGTCCCCCCTGGTCTTAATAAGGAGTATTTCAAAACAATGAATTAAAAAGGGTTGCTTTTGGTTATCCCTCCAAGGTAAGCTTAAAGCTTGGGAAGCAGGTGGCAGGAGAATACAAGGCAGGAGGCTTTAGGACTGAGGAAAAAGGAAAGTCTTCCAGTTGGCAGAGTGAAGAGCCCTTAAGCTTAGAGCTGCTATGGCCTCCTCCTCACTGGTTCCCCTGTCATCTCTTCCTGCTCGATCAGGCCATTGTGTATATGTATTCCTGTTTAATCTTCCTGAAGTACAGTGCACTCACTGATGTTACTTCCTTGCTCACAACCCATACTGCCTTCTTTTTGCCAATGATAGTAGGAGGGGGACCTTGTCATTTGTGATTCTGAACTGCCTGGTTCCAATCTGATTTCTTGTGTTCATGTTTTTCTCTACTTTTCATACATCAACCCAACAGTGTTGTTCTAAATATGTCTCTCTACTGGTGTCTTTCTCACCCATTTCTTGCTGTCAGTGGCTCCTTGTCTTTCAAGATCCATCTTCAATGACATGTTCTCTTGAAGACACTCTAATTCTTACTTGGGAATGACCTTTGGTGCCGTTGAGTCTATTTACATTTGTAGAATGACTCTTATCTTATCCTATCATCTATATGAGGTATTTTCATTTTTATTTCTTTTTTTTTTCCTGCTGACAATAAGCTCTTTGAAAGTAGAGACTGTGTTTTGTCCTCACAATTCACACGATTTCCTGCAGAGCCAGTCAGATACTCAGAAAAGTCAGGGGCATTTGTGGAGGCTTTTTTTTGAGGTCCTCAATATATTAAAAACTGAAGAAAATGGCAGGGTGACAAAATTGTGGTCTAGGGCGCCTGGGTGGCTCAGTGGGTTAAGCCGCTGCCTTCGGCTCAGGTCATGATCTCAGGGTCCTGGGATCGAGTCCCGCATCGGGCTCTCTGCTCAGCAGGGAGCCTGCTTCCTCCTCTCTCTCTCTCTGCCTGCCTCTCTGCCTACTTGTGATCTCTCTCTGTCAAATAAATAAATAAAATCTTTAAAAAAAAAATTGTGGTCTATTTTAAATGTTGTATTAGACAAGTGGATGCAATTAAAACACATATATTCAAACAACAATCCCCAAAGGAATTGTGGTGTTAGTAAGATTTCTAAAAAACTGAACTCATGGTATACTTAAGTTGATGTCGTCTGGTAACAGGACACAAGTTCAACGTTGACTGGTGACTGTCTTCTTTCTGTCTTGTCAGCATATGTGTGGAACTGTGTATCACTTGAGGCCTGGGCCTAAGGATCCTCTTTCTGTGTGAGAGGCCCTTACACATGGTGGACCCCTAATACATATTTACTGAAGTGAGTTAAACCTAATTATATGACCAAAAGGTGCTCTATATAAATATAATGCATTAATTCCTATTTTTTAATTTGGTCAGAATATTATTCAAAAATAAGATTGAAAGTTAATGTTAACCGCTAATTTAATGTCTATAATTTAACTTTTACTTGTTTTACACTTGTCAGATCAAAGCACTAGACACCAGGGAGGAGAAAATGTACTCATTCTTACTGACTGACTGACTGCGTGTTTCCCTGTACTATGTATGAGACACATAATGAGAATTGTGTTCTCTGTGACTCTTCTGACTGACTAACGAGGACTTGATGAGAATCAGCATAATTTGTTTCTGGAAACTAGGCTAGGGATGAAAAATAATGAAATTCCAAAAATACTTGGAATTCATTGCCGCAGGGATCAAAGTTGATATCAATACTAAATAATTCTCTGCTATTAGTAGAGCTTAAATTTGCCTGGTTTAGAGGTATTCCCATTGGGGTACATAAATATATGAATTGGTATCTCTGTGATCCTCCTCTTAATATAGTGCATAGAAATTAGGCATTCCTAAAAGCATGGACTCATTATTAGTATTAACGTTGTTTACTTTTTGAAATGTATCTACTTACTTGGGTATTCATTTCTGATCCCATTTTCTTAGACTAGTTAGTAGAATGATGTGTTTTAGGCCCTTCTTTGCTATATTAATATAAACCCAATCTTTTCTATAAAATTATTTTATAATGAAAAGGAGAAGAAGAAATAAAGAAGACCCAGTTACTTGTGATAATTCAACAGTAAGAAAGAAAATTTGGTTATTTAAACATCAGGTATTAACCTTTTCTCCTATACCCATACACCTGAGGGATTTGACATATTCCTATAATATTAGTGGTTCAAGGAACAGGGTAGAGATAGATCAGGAACCAAGGAGTAGTGAAGTTAGAATTAATTAATTAATACAATATAAGTGATTCTGAAGTGTCCTCCATAAGAATCATTCCTAAGTGATAATAAAATGCATGAAAACTTGAAAGATAAGATTATTTGTCAAGTTTACTCATTATCTGAAACACATTAATTTATTGACTCTTATTTAAATTTTATTATACATTACAAACATTTAAGAAATCTGTAATATCACTAAAGGTTTTTCAGTGACTAGAAGGAAAATGCTATGTGAATAACACATACCCTTATGTCTTTCATATTCTCATTTTTTTTAACCTATAAATTTTTAAATTTATCAAGAGTCAAATACATTTTGTTAAGGGCGCTTGGGTGGCTCAGTTCACTAAGTAGCTGTGTTTGGCTCAGGTCATGATTCCAGGGTTCTGGGATCATATCCTGCATTGGGCTCCCTGCTCAGTGGGGAGGCTGATTCTCCCTCTTCCGGCCACTCCCTTGCTTGTGTGCTCTCTCTCTCTCTCCCCTCTATCAAAGAAATAAAATCTTTTTTTTAAAAGGCATTTTGTTAACCTACAATTTGTTTTTAAGTGTAGCACATGAAAATGTTTAAAATAAAATGCAGTATAATGTAAGAAAACTATTAATATGCAAATGTTATCAATGTAGAATTTTACAGAAAAAAATGAAGATAGTTTTATAAAACCCGAGGACAAACAACAGTTTGCATATGCAGAAATATGCCTGAGTGGTTCTTATAATGACTTAATGACACTTTCTAGTTAAGTAGACAGTACATATATATGCTAATAAGTATTTGAAATTATGTATCTGTATGTGTGCAAAACTCTTAATTATATAGCTGTGAAATATGCAAGGCAATCTCAACCATTCCAAAGATTATAAAAAGAATTTTAAATTTCTTATTTTAAAAAACTGTAAACTTAAATATTTCTGTGCAGTGTTACAAAACAAAACCCTGTCCATGTCCTTATGTACAGATAGCACGGAATTCCATGCTAAAGTGCAAAAAACTGCCATTATTCTCCATACATATAATTCAGGCTTTACACTTTCTGTCATTCACATATCCTACAATACTGGTTTGAGCTCTGGCCCAAATTTCTGTATAGGAGATGCCCCATCAACCAGGAAGTGTAAGGAGAGAGTATTTTCCTTAATTCTCTTTACTTCCCCTTTGTTCTGTAACATGGACTTCTTGGGACTTGAGGAAATAACCACACAGAATTGTTTTTTGCTAAATACCAAAAATCTGTGTGGTGTTGGGCCAGATGAATTTTCTAGTTTAAATTATTTCACTGGTATTACACAGTAAAAACTTAAAAATTCTTTTCTCAGTTATGATCTCTTGTTAAAAATATAATGGAAATTAATACAACTTCCTATTCTCAATGATTTTGCTTCACTGAATGACATTTTTAACCCCACAACAATGTAGTGAAGGAGAATGGTCTTGGGATTGGCTAGATCTAATCTAGGACAACCTGTACTCGATGATAAGTATGTTAAAGATTCTTTTGAAACTTCTTTTCTTCAAGAGTAAAATGGTATAATAATAATTATCTTATAATAATACTGAGAGAGTTAAATGAGAAAAACACATAAAAGGTATAGCACTTTAAAGACTCCATACTAATTAATTTCTTGCATTTAGTTAATTCTGGGTATACAAGTGGGTTTGATGCAGATTAGAAAACAAGCCAGGTACAGTCAAGGGAGGAGCAAAGATGCATGTGCCTCAATGTCTTCTAATAGTGGTTCCACTTAGTGGTTCCACAAAGAAAAATAAAACTGTGTTTTTAAAACAGGTGTTATTAGTTACTACACATTTTTCAAAGGAGATGTCAAACCTATGGCAGAACAACTATTTCCAGAATACTTTTTTTGAGGTAAATGTGACAGCTCTTTGTCAATTCATAATGATCCATGTAAACGTTTAAAGATGAAAATCAGGGACACCTGGATGGCTCAGTTGGTTAAGCATCTGCATTCGGCTCAGGTCATGATCTTAGGGTCCTAGGAATGAGTCCCACATCAGGCTCCTTGCTCAGCAGGAAGCCTGCTTCCCCCTCTGACTCTGCTCTCCCTGCTTGTGCTTTCTCTCTCTGACAAATAAATAAGTAAACTCTTTAAAAAAAATAAAAATAAAGCTAAAAATCAGTAACTGTAACTATAGTATAGGAATGAGAGAACAGAGTGAGTGGAAAGGTGGGAAGGGAATTACACAGATTGAATCAATTATTTAAGTAAAATAGTCAAAAAATATTTGGAGAAATTAAAGACTAGACCCTTGAAGGTACATGTTTTAATTCATTTTTTTTAAAAGAATCCAAATATTTTTTATGCAATACCTCGGAGTAAAAAGGTGTTATCACCCTGTGGCCAAATTCACTTTTAAGTCATACAACTTTTATAGTGAGTAATATTTTATATTACTTAATATATATTATATATATAATACATATATTACATAATATAGTGACTAATATTACCTTGAAACTTTGGCATGTTTGATGAATTCCATCTTCTTAATAGTAGCTATAGATTGTTGAATAATTGCAGACCAGTTTGATGGTCCCAAGTTGACAAGGGAACATGAGGATTTTATTTTTCTTGTGAACTTTCGTGGGATCATGAAATTTAATAGGGTTTTGTTTAGTTTTGATTTATTTTAAAGAAGTGTTCATTGATTCTTGTTTTTTACATGAATTGTTTCCCACTGGGGATGGGAAATTTTTTTAACGTCAAAGAAGAACTAAATTTGAAGCCAGTTTTCCAGACCTATGAGGTTTTATGTTCTAAGACCCAGATCCTATTGTCACTCCTTTAAAAGAAATAATTAATTGAGAATTATAAATGTGAAGAGTATTAACTTTGAAAATGCTAAATATGAGATAAGAGGATCTGACTGGGCTTGAGATGTTATTATTAAATGTTATTTTCTTAAAGATTCATTTATTTATTTTAAAGAGAGAAAGAGCAAGTGAGTGCAAGTGCAGGGAGGGGCAGAGGGAGAGAACATTCAAGCAGACTCCCCATTGAGCACGAAGCCTGAAGTGGGGCTCGATCTCAGGACCTGTGAGATTATGATTGAGCCAAAACCAAAACTTGGGCACTTAACTGACTGAGCCACCCAGGCGTCCCTATTAAATATTACTAATGTTCAAATTGTTAATAATTTGTTGTTACATGGAAAATGTGCCACATAAAAAACATTTTCCTTAGCTTTTGAATACAAATTTTAATTTTTATATCAAAACAGTTTTAGGGGCACCTGGGTGGCTCAGTCATTAAGCGGTTGCCTTTGGCTCAGATCATGATCCCAGGGTCCTGGGATTGAACTCCACATCGGGCTCCCTGCTCAGTGGGAAACCTGCTTTTCCCTCTCCCACTCTCCCTGCTTGTATTCACTCTCTCTCTCTGTCAAATAAATAAATAAACTCTTAAAAAAAAAACCAGTTTTAGATTTATGGAAAAATTATGAGGGTACTACAGAGAAGTCCTGTATACCCCATACTCAGCTTTTAATATTATTAACATCCCACGTAAGTATGGTACATTTGTCAAAATTAATGAACAAATATAGATACATTATTATTAACTGAAGTCCATACTTTATTCAGATTTTCCCAGTTTTTACCTAATGATCTTTTTCTGCCCTGAGTTCCCATCCAGGATGACACACTAGATTTACTTCTGTTGTCTCTTTAGGCTCCTCTTGGCTGTTACAGCTTCTTAATTTTCCTTATTTTTGATAACTTTCAAAGTTTGGGATTTGTTTTGTTTTGTTTCCTATGATTAAACCAGGGTTATGGATTTTTTTGGGAGGAGGACAACAAAGGTAAAGTACCATTTTCATTCCAAAATATCAAGGGTATGTACTATCAACATGACCTATCACTGTTGATGTTGATCTTGATCATCTGAGATAGTGTTTGTCAGTTTCCTTCATAGTAAAGTTACTCTCTCTCCCCTCAAATACTTCTTTGGAAAGAAGTCAACATGTACCGTCCACACTTAAAAGGAGTAAAGAGTTGAGCTCCACTTCCTTGTGAGTATTGTATCTTCATAAATTATCTGGAATTCTTCTGTATAGGAAATTTGTCCATTCTCCCCTGTTAATTTATTCAATTATTTATTTATGTCAGCATGGACTTGTGGACATTTATTTTATCCTTGGGTTATAATTCAATTGGTTTATAATTACTTCATTGGCAGATTGTTCTAGCTTTTACCATTGTGGGGGAGGCTTTTACACCTGACTCTTGTGTCCCTTTAAAATACACGTCATTGTGATTTTTGTTGTTACTGTTTGTTTGCTGGTTTTATTAAAGCATTTCCTAGCACTACAGGTTGTTCCACACTCATCTTGTGCATTTCTTGCCTTGGTCCTAAAAGGAATTCTGGTTTCTCTTATTAAGGAATAGTATTACAAATCAAGATCTGGGTGTTAGGGTGTGTTGGTTGCTACTGAGCTGACAGAGCATGTATACTCTCTTTGTGCATACACACATCTATAAATATTTCTGTATGTAAACATCTGTATCTTTATTAAGCTAAATGTGAGTTTGTACTGCTGTCTCTAATTCTAATTCATTACCACACGGATCATTCTAACCTTGCTTATCTGTAACCTTCCCACTCAAACAGTGGGAAACCTGACTTCCATCATCCACTATCTGTTTATTTAATTTTTCATTTCCATTATACGTGCATGGTGTTTTCAGAATTGTTCATTGGTATCCCATGGGATACAATTTCATCAGCTAGAGGTGTGCTTCATGTTGGCCCTTATACTGTTAGCATTTTCAAAGTTACTTAGTACATAGCCTTTTCCTCCCACTCCTTCCAGTGACATTGTTTCATATATTCATAATACATTTAGATTTCTCTTGTCACATTCTGCATTCCATCCTGGAATTCCTCCCCTCCCCCATCTCCTAAATGATTTTTTAAAAATTCATATGCTGAATAGTTTCACTGTCCTAAAAATATTCCTTGTGCTTTACCTATTGTTAACCTTAAAAAATAAACTGTCAGTTGTTTTACCAGTAAAAAGGGTTCATCCAGGAATAATAAAGAATTGCAACTCTGGACATGTAGGCTATGGAAAAACAATAAGCAAGTCTGGAACCCTCTTTTACAGAGGAAAGGCTGGGGGTTGGGGAGGTACAGGGGTTGGTTGGGAGGGGCTGTTGTAAACAAAAAGCCCATTGGAGTAAACTGGGAGTTCTAAGTTTAGTGGCTTTTCATTGGCTGTGTTTTGATAGTTTCTCATTGGCTGGTCTGTTGCTGGACAAGGAGAAAATATTTCTTCTTCCTGTTGGGGTAGAGACTTCTTTCTGTGAGGAATGCAGGTTAGGTGTCTTCCTGTTTATATCTGCAGTTAAGGAGGAGTATTAGGGCATGAGAGTTCCCCTGATCACCAGCTCCATTTTAAGTGAAGTTTCATTTTATTAATTTTCACACTATTTAACCCTTCCCTTCCTCATCCCAAAACTCCTGGCAACCATTGATTTGTTACCATCTCTATATAGCTGTGCTTTTTTCAAGATATGTGTAATTGAAATCATACAGTATGTAGGCTTTTCATTAACAATATGCATTTATATTCATTCATGTCTTTTCATAGCTTAATAATTCATTCCTTTTTGGAGTGCCTGGGTGACTCAGTCTGTTGAGCATCAGACTCTTAATTCTGGCTCAGGTCATGAACTCACTGAGATTGGACATTGTGAGGCTTTGTACTCAACGGGGAGTCTGCTGGAGACTCGCTCTCTCTCCTTCCCTCTGCTCCTCTCCCTGCTTCTGCGTGCTCTCTCTCTCTCTCTAAAATAAATAAATAAATAAATCTTTTTTTAAAAAAAATGTTTGTTCCTTTTCATCACTGAGTAGTATTCCATTTTGTAGATGTACCACAGTTTATCTATTCACTGACAGAAGTATACCTTGTTTACTTACAGGTTTTGGCAATTGAGTATATAACTATAAACATTTGCATGGAGATTTTTGTGTAGACTGAAGTTCTCTATTCAGTTGAGTAAATATCTCAAAGTGTGATTACTAGATTATATAGTAAGACTATATTTAACTTCGTAAGACACTGCCAAACTGAATTCCAAAGTAGCTATACCATTTTGCATTCCCACCAGCAATCCTTGTCAGTTTTTTGGATTTTAGCCATTCGAAAGGGTGAGCAGTGGTGTATTACGGTTGTTTTCAATTACGATTCCCTGATGACAAATGAAGATGAGCATCTTCTCATAGGATTATTGACTATCTGTATATCTTCTTTGGTGTAATATCTGTTCAGATGTTTGGCTTATTTTTTGAATTGGGTTATTTCCTTAATGTTGAGTTTTATTTTCCTTTTTTTTTTTTGAACGACTAAATAAACAAAAACTAAAACTGGTTGAGGAGATGTGCATTTAAAAAGTCATAAAGAATTATCCCATACATGTTTCCTTCTTTCTTGTAATAAAAAATCATGGAAGGACAAGTTTAGCTTTCAGTAAATCACTAATGTGAGGGTGTGATGTTTGAAACACACACACACAGACACACAGACACACACAGTATTATTGAGCACTTATTCTGTGTCAGGCAATGCTTTCAATTTTTTTCCTTATAGGAACTCATTTAATTCTCATAACAACCCTATGTAATGGAAACTCTTGTTTCCCCCATATTACAAATGAAGAAATCTCAGCTTCCAGTGGAAGAGCTCTGATTCCCTGTGCCATGCTATCTGATAGAAAATAAATTTTAAAATGAGATAATCACACAGTCAAATGAAAGTATATTTTAAAATTAAGTCTGAGTGAACATAGAAACAGATTTCAGAAAATAGTCCATTTTTCCTGAATTACTCCGATTGTTACAAGCCTCAGATTGGTTCAGGTTTGTGTGAGCATCCATCCACTCAGAAGATTGAATAGAAGTCTACACTTTTTCTCAGATCTTTAAATCTAAATTTACTTTGCAATTTTTTTTTAATCCTCACTTTCTTGAAAGCAAACAAGATATAACGTTAATCATCAAATAGGCTGGTCTTCCCTACCTGATCATTTCCAAGACTCATTTACTTTATTATTTAATAGGTATTAACAAAAAGAATTCCTAAATACAAGTAGAATCATAACCAAAGTGGGTCTTCAAAGCGACAACAGCACATTTGCAGCTGGGGGCTGGCTTGGAGCCTGGCAAGAAGCCTGCAGCGTGGGACTGTGTGTTCCACCCAGCCTGGCTGTCCTCCAGGGAGCTGTCAGTTGCTGGGTTCCCACAGTGCCAAGCACTAGCAGGTGCAGAAACGTTCAAGGTTTCTGTTCCCTAGTAGTGTTGAGGGCATGCAGGTTGTCTGACAGTTAACAAGACAAGTACCCTGTGGGCCCTGAGGGGCACGAGGAGTGGAGTTCCTGCTTTACTTTGGGGGATTGATGTTGGCATTGACAGGTGTGTGAGAACCCACTACTGCTCCTCACAGGCTTCTGAGAGGAGTGAGGAGTTTTCACAGTCTTCTGGAGAAACAGAGGACTGGGACATTCCCATTTTGGAGGCTTTTTTTTTTTTTTTAAGGTTTTATTTATTTATTTGACAGAGAGAGATCACAAGTAGGCAGAGGCAGGCAGAGAGAGAGGGGGAAGCAGGCTCCCCGCTGAGCAGAGAGCCTGATGTGGGGCTCAATCCTAGGACCCTGAGATCATGACCTGAGCCGAAGGCAGCGGCTTAACCCACTGAGCCACCCAGGCACCTCCCATTTTGGAGGTTTTTAGTGTTTGTTTGTTTTAAGGAAGAAATTGCCAAGATAGAATTTTTAAAATTGTGTTTTATTTTATATGTTTGTGTTTTAAAAATTAATGATCCTAACACGCAAAAAATAAAATGTGGTGTACTGTGTGCTTACACAGATATGTAAAGAGATACATAAAACTCCTAGGATTTATCAGAATATTATCTTCTAGTGAACTACCGGTGGTGGGAGCAGATTATGGGTCAAATGTTTAAAGTTACTTGAAGCAAGGATTTTTCTTCTACTCCTCACAGGGCATCTTTGTGACTAGATATAATGATCTCTGAGATGATTTTGTTTTCAGTCCCCAAACCAGGAATGGGAAAAGAATGCAGGCCTGCCGTTGGGGGTAGAAGAAAGGGAGGTGAAAGAGATTTAGGGAGTTACTGTAGATTTTGCAGGGCCAACAAGAATCCAGAGTAAATGAAAGAAACACTGATGCTGGTCATTTCCTCTGGGCTTAGGCAACTAATGCTTTGCTTTGTCAGTTTGAGTAGCAATTTAAGATCCAAGAAGCCCTTTGAAAGTTGTAACAGAATTCTGTCTTGTTCATTTTTCCCCTTTCCTGCAAAAAGCTGGAACACTATAGGCTTTCCAAAAACATTTGTGGAATGGAGTCAGAAAGCCACTTTATTTCTCAGGATGCATTCCTTTTCGCTTGTTCTGTAGAAATACTTGAAATGTTTAGAAATTTATGGAATGAAATTATTATTACATCTGTCCCTCCAAGCTTTTATTCAATGCTCATGCCAACATATATATGCAACTTGTATGTCTCTTTTCACCTACTTTTTGGGATACAAGTAAGGTCACATGGCTTTTTAACTTTTAAATGTTGAAGTTAGCAAGAAGCCTGGAAATTTTTTCATAAGTTGGACTTCCGAAGTTTCTTCAGTAGTTTTTTTTTTTTATTTTTAATTTTTTATAAACATATTTTTTTATCCCCAGGGGTACAGGTCTGTGAATCACCAGGTTTACACACTTCACAGCACTCACCAAAGCACATACCCTCCCCAATGTCCATAACCCCACCCCCCTTCTCCCAACCTCTTCAGTAGTTTTGAAAGCCTACCCAGCATCCCATGCTGGGTACGTAAAGGTAAACTTCCAGTTTCCTCGGCTAAGTGGCCCATCTCCCACCAAGCAGTAGGCGTTGGCATTAAACTTCTTCTCTCATGGTATATCATGTCTTCTTTGGGCACCCTTGGCATGCATATTTGAACAATTCATTCAGGATCATCTCCACTCATGAAATAATTCTAACTATGTTGAATCTGAAAAGAAAAGAAGAAGAAAAGTTTTTCTTCAGTCCTTACCGCCCTGTGGATCCCTACCTACTTTACATTCCTATAATGAAGAGTCGTCTTAGTGGATTCCGAAGAAAAGAAGAAAAAAAAAAAAAAGGAAAAAACAAATCAGAAACTCCTTTGTGATAAATACCTGTTTTCAGCTAAACAGAGAAGCAAATGGGCAAACTGTAAAAGGCAGCTCCTCTTAAAACAATCCTATATGGTCCAGTTATACACCCAGCGTGGTGATTAAGTGCCCAGCTTTGCAGCTTCATTCAAATTCTGGCTCTATTTCTTGAACTGATGCTTGGCATTTAAGCTTCTATATCTCAATTTCTTCTTCTGTGAAAGGGAATGAGAGATAATCAAATATGCCAACTTTTTCTGAGGTACGCAATACAATTTACACAACAAGCTGGTTATAAAACCTGTATTGTTTTCTAGCAAAAACAAGATCATGCTAAGCTTAAGCTTAACTGCTATCATAAAATATTACCATTTTAATTTTTTTGTAAAACCTTGTGACAGTCACATTTGTTCAGAGGAAAGCTATGACACGTATTCATCAATTTGATTTTCTTAGTTAGCATGTTATGCTTTGTTCCAAAAATGATTTAGATAGTTTTCATACCTATCTTTACATATAATTTTTTGCACATGTAAATAAGAGTTCCAGAGTCTTTTGCCATAGTTCCATCAGTGCTGCCTCTTAACAGCCTTTGAAATGAAGACATTCCAGTCACTTTGGGATATGTGGAGATGTGGGCAGTAGAGGCCAATGAGCTGTAGTCAGAGAACCAGGAATTGGTTGTCCTTCTGATCATATGGATTCATCACCATAGTTTCACCCATTGTATTGAACTTGAAGATCAATAAATGACCAGCATAGTGTCCTAAAACAATAAGATCTCACAGACTCTGTCAATGTAGGGTAAGTTAAAGCAAAGCAGAACCTAGGGGTTTTCAAGTTATAGTTTCCCAACTGAACAAGAACTCCCTTGAATAATAGACTTCCTGTTGTATCCTTGACGTTCATCGGTATAAGAAGTGACCATGAAACAAATGATTATGAAAAAAAATTATAGGTAAAAATGCCATCTGTGATATCAGTCAGTGACAATTCTACAAGCTTTCAGGGGCAACTCTTCCAAACTGGGTTGAAGGGAGGATGGCTTTTATTTCCAGGTGAACTGAGCAATAACTTCTACCAAATATTAGACAACAGGAATAATACAACATGTTGGGGTTTGAGGGTCAAGACATTCATAATTACTTTTAGTTCCTAGGTGCATTAACAGTCTCCCACTGAGTCTCTCTTATTCTTTATTTCACATATTTCTTTATTTACATGTTGTTATTATAAATTATCTACTTGGGGGAAAATAGTTATAACTAACTACCTGCTATACTCCAATGCCTTTCCAAACTCTTATGTGGCATATAAGTTAGTATAGAATTTACCTGAAGTGAATAAACTAGCACTTTTCTTCCTAGAGTCTATATATATAAGACCACAGTTTCAATGCTGTAGATTGCACCTGGCTTTCAGCCTGATACCACTAGTGAAAATTTAATCTGGTGTTATAAATTCTCTTGTTCTCAAAAAACTTCAGCAGGAAAGTGAAAAGAAAACCAGCATAAATATGAAACATTTCATCAACAGCAGTTTTAGAAAACCCCAGAATTATTAGCTTTTATACTCATGACAAAGCTGTATCACTGAAAATATTGTTCATAATTGTTCCAGTTTATTAATAGCACTAATAAGTTCTCATTTTGTACAGATTGAGGCTCTTTAAGATTTCCTTTATGAGGAAGTGGCTTTAATTTATAGAAGACCCATCAGGGTGCCAAATTCTCTCTGGATACAGTAGTTAACAATATAACACTGGTGATGAGCTGAAAATTTAAGGAACTGAAAAACAAAGGTTTCAAATGTCATTTCAATGCAAAGGAGTGAGGACTTGCACCATACAAAAGTCTAGTTCTGCCTCTAAATATAAATTACCATATAGTTGGGAAAGTACCTAAATTTCCCCCTTTTCATCTTTCCTAAATACAAGCAAATAACTTCAGAGGGAATGAGAGAATTCAATGTTCCTGAGAATTCCAATAGCCTTAGGGAGTTCAGTTTTCTGTAGCATTTTCTTTTGCAATGCTATACTGATTTCTGATTTATCACCAGTGATATATAACAACAATTTCTAAAATTCATTGAGTGCTTATTCAGTTTGAAACACTTTATGTCTGTTACATGCATCATATTTAAGTAATTTCATCCAGTGATTCTCAACCAAGAGCAATTTTGCCCTTGCCACCTTCCAGGGGATTTGGCAATCTCTGGAGACAGTTTTTTCACAACTTGGGTGGTAGTGGGAGGCTAGTTCCACTGGCATTCAGTGGGTAGAAGTTAGAGCTGCTGCTAAACATTCTATACTGCACAGGACAGTCCACCACATCAGTGAATTACCTAGCCCCAAATGTCAATAGTGCCAAGGGAGAAAGAACCTGACTTAATCCATTTAACAACTTGGTGAGGTGGGTATTTTTATTATTTTTGTTATTAAAATATATTTGACATGTTGTCATTATATTAAATATATTTGACATTTTTGTCAAATATATTAAAATATATTTGACATTTTTGTTATTAAAATATATTTGACATGTAAGGAGTACGAAATATTAATGACACACTCATATTGTAAGATGAGTGCCACTGTCGTGATAATTAGCGCCTCTGTCACCTTACCTAATTATTCTTTCTAGTAGTTGGAATAGTTACATTCTAGTCTCTTAGCGAGGTTGATGATTATAGCACAATATTGTTGTCTGGATTCACTGTGCTGTGCATGAGGTAGGTATGATTAACTTCGTTTTCAGGGAAGAGAACTGACCTGGGAAATGTGACCATACAGCCAAGTAAGTAGTGGTGCCAGGATTGAAAATTTAGCTATTTTCTCAAATCCCAAGCCCTTTCAATTATGCTGTGCTACCATCTTCAGAGAATTTTGATGATCCCTGGTAGAGTCTGGGCTTTGAAGAGTAGAGATTCTGCCATATTCTGTGTACATGCCTTAGCAGTGCTAAGTGCTAAGGCAAGCTCTTGCCTGCCAGAAGATTGATGGTAATCATCCATCTCTTGAGCATCTTCAGGTTTCCCCTTGAGGATAATATTTCAACTCTTAGGTCAGTAAGTTTTAGAGAAAATTGTTATTTGATTGCATAGACTGTATTACTAAACAAAAGATGAGTAAAAGGAAAACAGAAGACACACTTCCTGTCTCCAAGGAGGTTGTGGGGCAAAAAGGGTAAGTGTGTATATATAAATAAAAGTATGTGTTACGTGTATCTATAAACATATAGAATTGTCAGATCAAACTTGGTGAAAGCAGTAAAAGTAAATGATCATCTGGCCTCCTCATGTGCCAGGAACCTCTATCTGGGTCTGAAATGTCTTTGTAGGTCTATATAATGTGTCTTTACATATGCTTGGTCATCGCTGCAGCACACTGAAGAGCCTTGGCTGCCCTTGCCCTTTCCTCTCAGATGAGTTTATAAGCAGAACCAGCCTATGAACGTGAATCTAACAAGGCCTTGCCTTTCTCCTTTTTTATGAGCTTCCTGATGGGGGCGACTTTTCCCTTCCTCGTTTTACTTGGCCTGTTTTCAGTGCACTCATGGCCACTACTTACTTATCACAATTAAAGCCCATTCTCAGGAAAGAATCTGAGGAATACTTCTCAAATGAAATGGAACCTAATGGGTAAGTAAAGTATAGTGAAGTTTTGCTCTGGTGATATCTAATGATGGGACTTGAGGCATCATCTGGCAGAGTAACTTATGACAGGAAGGTTATCTCATAAGCTTTCATATATCCAGATCATTTGTAGGAAACATATGACACATTGCTGAACACATAGTAGGTACTAAATAAATGTTGGCTTCCTTTTTTTCATCTTTTTTAATTAATTAATTTACAAATATTTATTTATTAGAGAGAGAGGGAGCGAGCACAAGTGGGGGTGGCGCTGGGGGAGGGAGAGGGGCAGAAGGAGAGGGAAAAGCAGACTCCTGGCTGAGTCAGGAGTACAACAAGAGGGCTTGATCACCAGTTCCAGGGATCATAACCTGAGTCTGAGCAGAAGGCAGATAGATGCTTAACCAACTGAGCCACCTAGGCATCCCTTATTAACTCATTTTTTTAAAGTAATTTCCATACCCAGCCTGGGACTCAAACTCACAATCCTGAGATTAAGAGTGACATGCTCCTTCTACTGAACCAGCCAGGTACCCTTCTTCTTGCTTCCTTTTAGCATACTTTTAAAATGATGCCACATAATTTATATACCACAGTTAATAGCAGTGTTAGTCAGGAGAGCTAAAACCCAAGTGTCCACCAGTGGATGAATTGATAAACAAAATGTGATATATACATACAATGGAATATTGTTTAGCCTAAACAAGGAAAGAAATTCCACAATATGCTATAACATGAATAAATCTTGAGGATATTATGCTAAGTGAAATAAGCCAGTCACAGAAAGACAAATACTATCTGATTCTACTTCTATGAGGGTACTTAGAGAAGTCAAAATCATAAAGATAAGAAAGTATAATGTGGTTGCCAGGGGTTAGGGGGAGGGGAGAATGGTGAGTTACTGTGTAACGGGTATAGTGTTTCAGTTTTTCAAGATAAAAAGGGTTGTAGGGATGGATGGTAGTGATGGTTGCACAAAAATGTGAGGGTATTACCACTGAACTGTACATTTAAAAAATTGTTTTAGATGGTAAATTGATGTTATGTATACCACAATAAAAAATTGTGGTAAAAATGCATATACATAACATCAATATACAAATATACAATAATATACAAATGGCCACCTAATCTTTTTAAGATTTTTTAAGTAATCTCTGTACCCAATATGGGCCTTGAACTTAGAACCCTGAAGATCAAGAGTTACATGCCACCATGTAACCAACTGGCCAACCAGGCAGGTACCCCTAGTCCCCTAATCTAAACTGAATATCAGTTCTGCTTAGAACAGTAGGAAATTCTGGGACGCCTGGGTGGCGCAGTTGGTTGGACGACTGCCTCCGGCTCAGGGCGTGATCCTGGAGTCCCGGGATCGAGTCCCACGTCAGGCTCCCAGCTCCATGGGGAGTCTGCTTCGCTCTCTGGCCTTCTCCTCGCTCATGCTCTCTCTCACTGTCTCTCTCTCTCTCAAATAAATAAATAAAATCTTTAAAAAAAAAAACAACAGTAGGAAATTCTGTCAGGGAAGTATGTATAGTGGTAAAAGCTTGACTCTGGCAACAGAATGTTTAGGTTCAAGTCTGTTTTTTCTGTTATATACTGTGGAACTTGCTTGGGAAAATTGCTAGCCTTTTTTGTACCTTAGTTTATTCACCTTTAATGTGTGGATAATGAAGAAGATACCTATCCCTTGGGAGTGTTATAAAGATTAAAAAAGGCAAAGCATGTCATGTATTTGACACAGCAGTTGGCATATAAACAGTAAGTGCTCAACAAATACGAGCTATTATAATAAAATTTTATGAGTTGTTATTTAGGCAGCTTGGAGGGAAGAGCATCATGGTTTCTTACTACCTCTTTCCATTCTCATCCTGGCCATTGATTTCTTTTCTATTCCTGACATCTCAAAGCTACATTTAGGATTTTAGTTATGACCTTCAGCCATGTTTGAGCACTTTCCTGGAGCACAAGTCTGCATTCCCTCAGTAGGTATGTACCTAGATGCAAATTTAGAGTATCATGTCTCAGTTCATTTGTTCATATCTGCTAACAGTGTTAATGTTCTGAATAATAGTGACATCCTACTTATGCCCAGAACAAATTTGGGGTGTAATCTTTTATGATAAAAATCTGGGGTCTTCCTATATGCATGCATGTACATGCTTAAAATAGAATATCATAATTAAATGTCTTTTATTAAAAATATAAAGCTTCAATAGCTACTTGGTTTGTAGACTTTTGCTTTCTTATCTCAGTCCTGAATAGGTCTAGCAGTTATGATTTCATGAAACCAATATGAGGAGAAAAACTGGGTTCATGTCTAAGTTATAGAATATTATCAGTATAGGAGGGATGATTTGATTAGAACCAATGTTATACACTGGTAGGAGTCCTGGTTTGGAATTAGACCAAGTTTGAATCTTAGCTCTACCATTACAGACATTTACCTAAGTGCTCTTGTCTGTTTCGTTAACCAAAAATTGGGGAAAATAACACCTGTTTACATGGTGGTTAAAAGGTTTACATGGGATGATGCCTGGCAAATAGTAAGAACTCAAGAAGTAGTCACTATTTTATTTATTCTTTCCAGAGGAAGGTGATGGATTAACATACTTGGGGTCTTTTCAAATCATACCACTTGGTCAGCTTCTGTGTTCTTTGGATATAATTGTTAATCCCTTTATTATCACTTGCTCTTTGGTAACAAAGAGGAACTGATTGCTAATTCATTTCAAAATGTGTGTACTATATTTGATGGGTCACACTAGCAGTTATAAAGCAAACAATAGAGTGGAGGTGGGGAAGTGGATGGAGTGAGTTCAATCACATACCTGGGAAAAGTCAATAATAAAGACTGAGTGAAAGAACCTTGATTTGTATGTCAAACTGGAGAGAGGAAAACATGGGTATAGGATTTGAAGCAAGGATCATGAATTAGAAATGCTGAAGTTCCTTCTTGGTATCTCACTCCATGCATTTTGGTTTATATCTTTGCTCTATTTTCTCTACTGTTAAAGTTTAGCATAATGGAATTTAAATGTTTATACAACCTAGATTAAGATGGAAAAAAGATATCATTGAAATTGAAAGTGAAGCTATAAAAACTTGCTGAATATGTTTATTAATTTAAATGTGTATTCCTATTACTGTGAAATGCACGTTTTATTTGTACTGTATTTGGGTGACCACAATCAACAATATGGTAATTTACAAGTAAATACCCTTTCCTTTCTTGTAGTTTCCTTAGTTGTAGGCAGTTATCAGACTAAAATTGTTACTTTCATTTGAATTTTTCAATATAAATTCAATGTACCCTTGTCTTTACACAACAGGATTCAGGGTCGGGGTTAACACACTACCTTCTCTTCAAAGACTGGATTCCTTCCGGTGTATTAGTCAAGGTGTTTTGCTGACCGAGACTAGGAAATCTATAGGAGGGCGGGTTAGTTTACACACTGTCGATTTGTCATCTTAGTCTCTAACACACACAAAAACCTTCCTTCAGAACTTAAGCCGGGCTGAAAATTTAAGACAATGAACAAATCCTGAGAGCGTACAGGACAAAGCGATTACCATTTTATAGGATTTCCCCCTACGAGTGCGTCTCCCAAGGGTTTGAGCGGCACTCAGCTCACCTAAGCCTGAAACTATCAAGGCTTGGTTCTTCCCTCTGACACTCAACGGAAGCGCTAAGGTGAACACAGCATTCGTTGCCTCAGAACTTTTCTGGTCTCTAAGGTTGCATTTTGTTACAGCAGAGACATATTTTCGTTCTCCCTGAAGAATGCACCTTGCAAAAACGGAACGCGAGCCTAGCTAGGTTCTCGGAAGAAGCGAGAGGAAAAAGGCTCAGAAGCTGGCTGCCGCGTGCCCTGCGTTCCCCCGAACCTGGCGCGGAGGAGGGTCCAGGAGACTGCCCCTGAGCTGGTTTTGCTCCCGCTGAGCGTCGGAGACAGGACCCAGAGAGCGGCAGCGACTGTCCCCCACCTGCAGGCTGGGTGGGGGCTTGACGGTAGGGACGCGGGCTTGGAAGGAACGCGCATGAGGGAGGAAGGCTGGGAGTCAGAATGGGAAAAGGGAAACGTGGAGCAGCCAGGAGCGAAGGAAAGAAGGAGCGGTCAGGGTGCGCAGAGGGTGGAGAAAGCCGCTAGGGCAAATTGGGGGCTGGACCAGGCAGCGCCCAGCTTTTAACCTGGGCAGTGGGGGCGGGGGAAGGAGCTAAAGGGAAGGGGAGGTGTGTGAGGTGGGGTGGGGGGGTTGGAAGCAAATGACATCACAGCAGGTCAGAGAAAAAGGGGCGAGCAGCCTGTGCCAGAGGAGTAAGGCGTTTGGCATTAGGAGCTCGAGTCCCTCCTGCCCCGGCAGGGATCCCGACGCCCGCAGAGACCATGCAGAGGTCGCCTCTGGAGAAGGCCAGCGTCCTCTCCAAAGTTTTTTTCAGGTGAGGGGGTGTCCTGCCGAGTTTTGGAAGGACACGTGCCCACGAAAGAAGAGGGCGTGTGTATGGGCTGGGTTTTGGGGAAAGAGGAATAGCTTTTTTGTTTGTTTGGTTGTTTTAAAGATGCCCTATCATTCATTGTTATGGGAGAGAATGTGGGTTTTGTGAACAAAATAGGAAACATGAAAAAGAGATTAAAGAATAAAGGGAAGCCAATTATTTGAATAGAGAGCTTTAGCTTAACTTTGAAGTCTGAACTACTTGGAACTTAAAGTTGCACTTTGGAGACCCAAATGTGCTACTGTGCAAGGGTTTTCTTTAACTTTTCTAATTAGTGAATGAGAACCTTGTTGATAACAAGTACTTTAATCTGGTCTCTTACTGTCGCCATTCAGTGCCGTGGAAACTTAGATGTCTTTGGCATCCTATTCCAAGTGCCAATGTTTGCATATAATAGGTGCTCAGAAAACACTTTTTTGGAGGGAGATGTGTGAAGTGGGTAAGAGGACCTTAAAGTTCTTATTGTTACGATACTGAGTAAATCTAAGAAGTATTTGCCACCATTCCATTATTTTTTTAAGGATGAAAGCAAATCCTTTGAAATATCTTTTTAAAGAAAAACAAATTCTACAAGTTAAATTTTTTTTTTTTTTTTTTTTTTTTTAAAGAGAGGGGAAGGAGCAGAGAAAATCCCAAGCAGGGCAACACTGGGCTCCATCCCAGACCCTGAGATCATGACCTGAGCTGGAATCAAGAGTCCAGTGCTCAACCAAATGAGCCACCCAGACACCCCTGCAAGTTACACATTTAAGCGCGGGGTGTGGCGGGGCAGGGGGGAGTGGGTGGGAGATCAGAATGATCATGGAAATGTGAAGATATAGGACAGGATACTGAAGTTATGCACAAATGACATGTAATAAATTTTACTCTTATCCTCCTTTGCATGTGATGAGTCATAAAAGCTTGGAACTTCATCTAATGATGTTTTTAAAAATGCAGTCTAAATTCAGAGTCTTAGGCAAAGTGTAATTAGATGTAGCATTTTAAATTTGAGGTGTTCTTTGAATACTGTATCTACTTTGTTCCTGTTACATTATGTGAATGAATGAATAGGTATAGATCTGTCATGGAATATTACTTGACTCATGAGTATCCAGTGAATCAGCATACTTTGTATCAGAAAAGCCAAATATAAATATGCCCATATGTGTATGGGGGGAAGGGACTCTCTTATCTATGTTTTATTCTCTGCATGTGCAGTAAGTGTGGAAGTCAGGTGTGAAGGAATGACTCCTGACCATTGATCATTCCTGTGGATAAGAGAGTAGGACTTTACTCTTTAGAATTACCTTTAGTATTTATGTTTTCAGCACCTTTTGTTACCCCATCTATAAAAATTGGATTATTTGTCCATTTATTTTCCTACTATTTACAAAATCAGAATGCTAATTGTCATAAATTATAGACTTTTTAGCAGAGCACTTTGAGGAACATAAATGCCAATCAGTCTAAAATGCAGTTTTCAGAAAAATGAATATCCTAGACCTACTTCTAAGTGTTAAGGAACTTTTAATTAATACATTGTTGATTTAAATTAGATCACTGTTAATCTATCAAAATATTTTTTAGCAGATCACCTCATATATTTTAGGATAGTTTTAAAAAATGCCTTGAGGTTGACTTATTAAAAAAATGTATTATAATCACCACTGAGTTTGTTAAGAGCATACTCATTCTCGTTCTCCAAACTATTTCATAATAAATTGGTCTAAGAAGAGGTGTATTTTGGGGTGCCTGGGTGGCTCAGTGGGTTAAAACCTCTGCCTTCAGCTCAGGTCATGATCCCAGGGTCCTGGGATCGAGCCCCGCATTGGGCTCTCTGCTCGCCAGGGAGCCTGCTTCCTCCTCTCTCTCTCTCTCTGCCTGCCTCTCTGCCTACTTGTGATCTCTGTCTGTCAAATGAATAAATAAAATCTTTAAAAAATAAAAAAATTTAAAAAAAGAAGTGGTGTATTTTTTAAAAGTTAAGTTTCTACTATTTATGGGAACTGACAGTCACCTAAAATAGCAGTGATTATAAACTTTCTTCTTGGTTTTAATTCTAAAAGGGTAAAAAAATTTATTTTCTGCATAGGGTCAGAAATTTACTTTCTGCATTGACCACTATTGCTTTGGGGTCAGGGGTTTTGCCTTTGCATTCAGACTGTTTTGATTCCGGTTGTTTAGATTGAGCTGTGTGACCTGAGGCAAGTCCCTTAACATCTCTGTATTTGTGTGACTTGATCTTTAAAACTTGAGACTAATAGGACTAGGGGTTTATCTGTTGAGAAAAGTGCATGTAAAGTGGTTAGCCCAGTAAATGTTAGCTAGTTTTATTATCATATATTTACATTCATTATAATACCAAGCACTTTGTTTATATCAGATCCTCAATTCATCTTTGTTGAATATAACTTTGTGACTATCAGTCTGTAAGAATGGGCCTGGATGAGAACTTAATTTAGGTAATATCTCAATTAGAATGGCAGGTTAACTACTTTAGAATTTAACTTTCTGAATATGATCCATTCAGTTTCAGAGTCATCAAAGGGTAAAGCTATTATGGTCTGGGTTATAGATTATATTAAATCCTTCATTGTTTAGGTTTTTTTATTAGAAAAGCTAGTAAAGTTTGGGATAATTTTAAGTAGTACTTTCTTAATTTTGCATAGGCTTCACATCAAGTACAGAATTTGAAAGACATCTGAAGTCTTGAATACCTTGAATTGTAGTCATGGCATCCATACCAGGAGTCTAGATCAATGCTTGAAGAATTGTCAGAGCCCCACAGAATCCAAGTGCCACAGAGTCTTGTAAAACTGGATGGGGTGGGCGCCTGGGTGGCTCAGTTGGTTAGGCGACTGCCTTCAGCTCAGGTCATGATCTCGGAGTCCTGGGATCGAGTCCCACATTGGGCTCCCTGCTTCACAGGGAGACTGCTTCTCCCTCTGACCTTCTCCTCTCTCATGCTCTCTCTCACTGTCTCTCTCTCTCAAATAAATAAATAAAATCTTTAAAAAACAAAAACAAAAACTGGACGGGGTTCCTGATAAACTCCACAGAGAAATGTCAAATAAGATCAAAGAGTAAATACAGTAATATTAGGATCTAAGGCCAAGAATTATATAAGTCTCAGTTTAATAAGAGAATCATTTAAGATACTTTAATAAGTACTAAATAATTTAAGACACTTAAAAAAAAGTTTTTATTTATTTATTTATCAGAGAGAGAGAGAGAGAGAGAGAGCACGTGCGCGCACAAATAGGGGGAATCAGAAGGGCAGGTGGTGGGAGAAGCAGGCTCCCCACTGAGTAAGGAGCCCAACCCCGGACTTGATCCGAGGACTCTGGGATCATGACCTGAGCCAAAGGCAGCTGCTTAAATGACTGAGGCACCCAGATGTCCCTAAGATACTTTTATAACTACTAAATACAAAGTAATGAGAGGTTTTTAAACAAACTAGAATTTATGTATTAGAATGGGTATGGTGAATCAAAATAGCTATCAATGAAAACTAAACTCTCATTCTAAACATTCTGCTTTTGATCAAAATAGTTCAGATTCTTTTTATGAAATTACCTTTAAAAATAGTATATAAGTTTCTTCTCATGAGTATATAGTGGACCCACTACTGTTTAGCATTATTTTTAGTTGTAGCTTGCGTTAGATTATTAATCCTGGAACTTGCTCTTAAATGACTTATGGCTGTATCTTGAAATCAAATCCATGCTGATAGTATAAAGATTCTTCATCAGAATTTGCTTTGTTAAAGCCAAGTGCTACTTAAGTTTAGGAATTTTCATTGAAAAAAATGTATTGCAAAGTTTAGACATTTCCTAGTGAAGAAAAACATAAGTGCTTTTTTTTTTTTTTTAACTATAAGTGCTTTGAGCAACAGAAGCATACTTGCAATCAGTTTATAATGGAAGAACCATGAAGATCACAGTTCTGAAGGGGACCATACTTGTTTGATTATATAAATTATGGCATATTGTAAAAAAATATAGTGATTTTGTATTTACATTTCACTACTTGTTGGTAAGGCATGAGGAAATCTTAAAATTACGGCAGAATCATAAACACTTTTGCAGTTTGTTGGCAGGCATTTGTAGAACCACTGCAGAGAAAGACCAGTTGGCCATTCAAACAAGGGTCTAGTCTTATCCTGATCAATACACATGCATTATCTCAGGTTTGTCTCTCAGACAAAGTTGAGCCTCTGCAGATCAAAAGACATAGATGCATGAAACAAAAGGCTAACATGAGACACACAATTCATCTTGAGATGTTCAGCTGCCAAGGAGGCCTGGATACCATGAGTCCATCTAGTCAGTCTGTGCATAGATGTCTTCCACTAAGGATGACCCAGGGTTTCCTTATGCTCTCTTGGCTTTGTCTTCCAGAGTAATTGAAGGAGACCACTTTTAGAACAGACACCTCTTTCTCTTGGACGGTGTTGTCTGAACACTGTCAAATGTTGGCTCCCTACATCAGTCCCTGACTATCCCTTTTTATCCATCCACCTTTTGCCGATCATGTAAAATACAGTTCAGATTTTCCAACCTGGGATGTGTCAATCTTGACTGATTTAGCTCTCTGAATTCTAAAATTATCTCTTTTGTGTAATATGACCGAAACTGAAGTTATGTATATATATTAATATGTAAAATATACATATATATAATTAAATTCCTTTTAGTTAATTTTGCTTGTTTAAAAAATTCTCCCCCCCCTTTTTTTTAAAGATTTTGTTTATTTATTTGACAGAGATCACAAGTAGGCAGAGAGAGGGGGAAGCAGGCTTCCCGCCGAGCAGAGAGCCCTCTGGGGGAACTCGATCCCAGGATCTGGAGATCATGACCCCCAGAGGCTCAACACACTGAGCCACCCAGGTGCCTCTCCTCCTTGATTTTGAAGTGTATTTCAGTGGTTCAAATTATTATTTACTTGACAGTCCAGGAGTATTCTTATATACTTAAAAACGCATAGAAGGGGCACCTGGGTGGCTTAGTGGGTAAGCCTCTACCTTCAGCTCAGGTCATGATCTCAGGGTCCTGAGATCCATCCCCACATACAGCTCTCTGTTCAGTGGGGAGCCTGCTTCCCCCCTCTCTCTGCCTGCCTCTCTGTCTACTTGTGATCTCCCTCTCTGTCAAATAAACAAATAAAATCTTTAAAAAAATAAAACAACAACAGCAAGAAAATGCATAGCTGATGCTTTAGCTTTAATGTTCAGTTCTTTCTTAAACAGAGAAGTGGAATCTATTTTTCTTAAACTCCTTTGTCAATATTTTATTTTACTTTATTTTTAAAGATTTTATTTATTTATTTGATAGAGATCACAAGTAGGCAGAGAGAGGGGGAAGCAGGCTCCCCGCGGAGCAGAGAGCCCTGGGCTTGATTCCTGGACCCTGAGATCATGACCTGAGCCCAAGGCAGAGGCTTAACCCACTGAGCCACCCAGGCGCCCCATCAATATTTTATGTTTGATGTGACAAACAAAATATCCCTTGGAGCCAACTGATACACTAGGGAAATCACGGCTTTCCAATTTTCCGTTTGTGTTTTGTGGGAGGAAGTCGGACTTAGTATGATAATATTCAAAGCATAAATGTTCAAACTTGTTTAAAAGGCCCTTAAAGGAGCACCACTATAAGATGTATTATTATTGTTAGTGTTGTTTCACAGGAACCTGTAATTTCAGTGTGATACAGTTACAATATAAGTATAGGATTGCGAAACCATCAGGAAAGGGTGTTAACCATTTAGTATGCAGCTATATGTTGTTTGTTAAATTTTTAAAAACACCTCTGACTCAGCAGCAATTTTGGCAATTTTGATTCCACGGATTCCTGACGCATCTGTGTAAAAGCACGTCCCAGGAACCAGATCCTGGAGCTGTAATGAGGTCAAGAGGGGAAAACAGATTACAACGGAGGTCTGGTTGTGGACCTGCGTGAAGGTGTATTGTATCCAAAACGTTAAGTACTTTATCGCCAGAGCAAAATATTACCATTTCAGAGGCTTCTCACCAGCTCTGGAAGAATTTACCTGGTAGTTGTTTGAGAGGGAAATTAGCATTACAAAGTGGCTTAACTATTGAGTTTTGTGTCAGCCCGGAGCTTAGGCTTCTTTTAGCAAGGAACCTGTAAAAATTCAATTAGATTGTTCTGTGTAGAGAATGAATATATTTCTTACAGAGCTCTGAAAGATCCTGGCTCTCGCAGCTGTTTCCAAGTGGCAAGGCTTGTCAAGGTTGCTATTCTCTTTGCAGCTCTGTTAGCTTATTACTGCCTTTTAACATCAATGATGATTTTCTAACTATAAAGCCCTGGATGTCAGGACCTTCTACGACTCGTTTAATATAGTATTGAGACCACAGCATGTAATGGTTTAATAAATATTTCTTTGTGATGATGGTGATTCCATGGTGATCAACCTGAGAGGCTTATAGGTACTGTACACTCAACAGTTTTGTAATGCACCACTGTTCTGATAAAAAGGGGTCAATGCAAGCAGGGCCATGGACAGATTTTTTTATTGCCCAGAACAATTATTCTGTCAAATGTTTTTTGTGTCCCTTTATGGCCAGGTCTTAGCCTTTCTGGGGAAGACTGCTTGGTTGTTCCTTGCTTATGGGATAAGGAAATGATTTAAAGGTTTCTGCTAAGTCCTTATTGTTAGCATTCTCAGCCCTGAAACTGGGCTTTACTCTGGTATAATCATAGAAATCTCCCAGAGGTTGCTACAAGGAGCTGAATCAGAGCAGTACTTCCTTTGTAGGTTCATTCATTTACCACCTTCTGTATGCTATGCAGGGCGTTCATAGAGTTGAGATGGACAAGAAAGAAATTGGTGTTGCCTTAGTGGAATGAATTCTCTGCAACCTACAGTCACAGAGGCTTGTAAAAACACTCTGGCGCATCCAATCCTGTCTAAGGCTGGTTAAGGAAGGCTTGCTGGAGAAGTGACTCCTGAGTTGACACCTAAAGGAGATTGTCCAGAGAGGGCGGGGATGCGTTAGGAAAAATGTAAACATGGAAGCAGCAGACTTTGTATAGGACTGTCAGCAAGAGGGAGCATGACACCTTCAAAGAATTCAGAGACTTTCCCTGTGACTGGAACATAAGATATGTGACAGATTTGTGGGAGATGCATCTGAAATTCTAGTCAGGGCCTGATTAAAAGGGACTTGGTAAGCTTCGTTTGGGCTTTATCATATTAGAAATGAAAAGCCATGGATTTCAAGAAGAGTGACATGACCAGTTCAAAGCTGTTGCAGTTTTGCCAAGGAAATAGGGGGCTGTAGGGATAGAAAGATGAATTTGAAAGATTGCGGGGGGTGGGGGTGGGTGTGTGTGCACATGGCTGGCTCAGTTAATTAGAGCGTGTGACTCTTGATTTTAGGGTCATGATTTCTAGCCCCATATTGGGTGTAGAGATTACTTAAAAGTAAAAAATCTTAGGAATAAAAAAGAGAAAAAGAAAGACATTTGGGAGCAGGAGTAGGCTTAACGATAGATTAGAAGTGGAAGGTGAAGGATAGAGAAGCGTCAAGGATAATGTCTAGATGTTCTGTCTTGGGTAAAGGGGGGATGAAATGTGCTGGGTGAGGAGATTGGGAGAAGGCTTGGGGGTGGGGGACCCTCTGCTCCCTTTAAACTTAAAAAAGAAAATGGGGCGCCTGGGTGCTCAGTGGGTTAAGTCGCTGCCTTCGGCTCAGGTCATGATCTCAGGGTCCTGGGATCGAGTCCCGCGTCGGGCTCTCTGCTCAGCAGGGAGCCTGCTTCCTCCTCTCTCTCTCTGCCTGCCTCTCTGCCTACTTGTAATCTCTCTCTGTCAAATAAATAAATAAAATCTTAAAAAAAAAAAAAAAAAGAAAGAAAGAAAATGATGTATATGGCTCCAGGCCTGGTAATAAGAAAGAAAGAAAATGATGTATATGGCTCCAGGCCTGGTAATAAGGCTATCTGAAAATAGTGATTTCCAGCTTGAGGTAAGAGAAATTAAAAAGTCTGAAGTGACAGGATTATAAATACTGTCCTCGTGCTGTTCAGTAAAAAGTCCAGGACAGTGTCCAGGGAAGGATTTAGAGTGGCTCCTTGTTTGGCTTTATTGTGCTATGGAGTCACCTTGAGAGTGTCAGGAGTCAACAGCTGTGTTTTAGGGATGGCAGGAGGTAAGATTTACTTAGATATTCTACCTCCCCCCCACATACACCTACTGATTCAGGTGGGGTCTGAAGTGCCTCCATCTCACTGAAAGTTCACTTTTTTTTTTTTTTAAAGATTTTATTTATTTATTTGACAGAGAGAGATCACAAGTAGGCAGAGAGGCAGGCAGAGAGAGAGGTAGAGGGAAGCAGGTTCCCTGCTGATCAGAGAGCCCGATGCGGGACTCGATCCCAGGACCCTGAGATCATGACCTGAGCCGAAGGCAGCGGCTTAACCCACTGAGCCACCCAGGCACCCGAAAGTTCACTTCTTTCAGTGGTTTTTACACATTTGATTTCTAAGAGCATAGACATTCAGGGAGGTATGAAAATCGGCTGGGGCTGCAGGTCCTGTCTGCAGTGACTGAGTAAATAAAAGCACACCTACTAGCATGAAATATTTTGTGTTTGTGTTAACAAAAGATTCTCATTACTCTGGAAAAGATCAGGTATCATTGTTTCGTGTTCAAACTTTGAGCCTGTTAAAATACACAGAGCTTTCTTAACACTGCCTACTGAGCTTCTACCCAATGTCCTCCCCTCTCTCCCCCCTCTCCCCCAAATGCCTAATGATTTTCTCGAAGTTCTTAATTTGAAAGCGAGACCCACAAATTTCATCTTGTACCACTCAGGTCAGTATGTGAAAATGAAGCTGAAAAGGCAGAATCCCAGATGTCTGACAGCTGTGTTTAGAAGAAGTTCAAGGCCAGAGTTTGGAGGCCAGTGTTGGTTGTGAGAGCAACAAAAGAATAATCTCCTACTGGTGGGGTTTACCAGTCCTACTTCTAGAGGAAGCATCTTGGAGAAACTATATAGGAAGCTCTCTACACATCTTGTTTATTTTAAACATTCTTGTAAACTCTGTAAAATAGAGCTAACAAAGCTTCATGTTCTCAACCCAGGTTCATTGCTATACTTTATTATTTATTTATTTATTTAAAGTACGTTCTATGCCTAATGCGGAGACCAACGCAGGACCCAATGTGGGCCTTGAACTCACAACCCTGAGATGGAGACCTGGGCCAAAATCAAGAGTTAGATACTTAACCGACTAAGCCACCCAGGAGCCCCAAGTTCATTGCTATTCTTTAGATTAGAGTTTGGCAAACTTTTCCTGTAAAGGTCCAGATAGTAAATATTTTCAATGCTGTGGGACATGTGATTTCTGCCATTGTGGAAAAGCAGCCAGAGACAATATGCAAATGAGTGGGCATGGCTCTGTTCCAATAAAACTTCATTTATGGGCACTGAAATTTGAATTTCATGTAGTAGTTTTCTTCCTTCCTTTTTTTTTTTTTTTTTTTTAAGATTTTATTTATTTGTCAGAGAGAGAGAGAGCGTGAGAGAGAGTGGGCGTGCACAAGCAGGTAGAGAGGCAGGCAGAGGCGGAGTGAGAAGCAGGCTCCTGTCAAGCAAGGAGCCCGATGTGGAACTCGATTCCAGGACCCTGATCATGACCTGAGCCGAAGGCAGCGATTTAACCAACTGAGCCACCTAGGTGTCCCTCATAGTTTTCACCTATAATTTTCAACAGTTAGACGTTAGGTATTTACATAATCAGTCACAATATATTCTTTTTAAAAAAAGTCTATTGCAAGAAGCTTCAAAATGTACAGCTTTAAAATTACTTAAAGATCTAGAAAAAGTTTCTAAGGCTTGTATATAATTCACATTATTGTTATTCAGTAATTGAGTAATTTTAAAAAGGAAGTGAAACACACAATTTTAAAAGTGAAGCAAAATGGGCTTTCCTGAAGAGGAAAATAGTAGCTTAACAGCTGTTAATTTCTCAGAATAGTTTTTTCTCTTGGGAACCTGTAGACTATTTCTTCTTGACTTCCTGTTTGCCTAAGCACCTTTTAATGGGTCCTTCAGGGCAGAAGCTCTTATCCATTTTTTTGGTACTAGGCATCTGTGTGACTCCTTGAGCTAATAGGCCCTTAAGATATACTTGTTGAAGTGAATAAAACTTGACCAATTCAGTTTATGGATATACTTTTAAAATTTAATTTTTGATGAAAATGTAAAAATTTGCTTGTACACATGGACATTAAACTTTGATATTCTGAAGATAAAATGTCTAATTTTGAATAAAAATATTCATTGTTTTTACCAAATCCATGTGTTCTGAAGTATTACCTGAAATAGGAAAATCAGTTTCCTTTATTTTCTTGTGTAATGTATGGCACTTTATAGGAAAATTCCAGTTTAGTAAACTATAATTTTTCTTCAGGAGATCGATGATGACCAGCTTTGCTATAGATAGACTTTTCCCCTGAAGTATTTTATTCTTCAGATCTCATGTTAGTCTTCAGTGTGTCTGAGAGTTTAGTTTTAAATCAGGTTATTAAAATGCTTATTTCCAAAATGTCTTCCTAAAAGTATGTACCACAATTTACTCTTTTAAAAAGAGGACCTTTAATTCATTGTAGTCTTGGACCTCTGAATACATTTTTCAACAGAATAATAAACAGGCTAATGAATATTTGTTACCAAAAGCATTTCTTTCAACTCAAAGATAGGGTTGACTTCTAAAAACTCATATTAGCTTTTTTTCTACCCCTTTCATCTGATGATTAATAGGGTTACTCTATTTTATCCAGAAAAGTCAATGTATAGCTGGTATATATGCTCTGTGAATGAAAGTACACAACACAAATAAATCCCCCATGGGTTAATTTGATTCTGGAGTCAACTGGGACCGACGTCATTAAAACAATTAGACATTAGGTATTTACATAAATCAGTTAATTGAGAGCATAAAATATGAAAAGAGAGAGAGAGGCAAACCAAGAAACAGACTGTTCACTATTGAAGATAAACTGATGGTTACCCAAGGGGAGGTGGGTGGAGGGATGGGTTAGAAAGGTGATGGAGATTGAGGAGGACACTTGTGATGAACACTGGGTGTTGTATGTAAGTGATGAATCACTGTATTGTACATCTGAAATGAATATTTACACAGTATGTTAACCACCTGGACTTTAAATAAAAACTTTGAAAAGTTTGTATATGCCTATAATGAGATCCAAAATTGTATTCACATATGGAAGAATTTATAAACTGATGAAATTAAAACTCAGAAGTAGCTTTAATCAGAACTAAGTTTTATGTAGTGGAATTTTATTAGAAAGACAATCACCAGGCGCCTGGGTGGCTCAGTGGGTTAAAGTCTCTGCTTTCAGCTCAGGTCATGATCCCAGGGTCCTGGGATCGAGCCCTGTATCGGGCTTTCTCCTCAGCAGGGAGCCTGCTTTCCTTCCTCTCTCTGCCTGCCTTTCTGCCTACTTGTGATCTCTATCTGTCAAATAAATTTAAAAAATATATATATTAAAAAAAAGAAAGAAAGGCAATTACTATAAAATGAACTAATTAATGTAAAAGTAATAACTTTGAAATGCCTATGTGATTGTCAAGTCATTCATCCTTGAACACATACATGCATTTATTTAACATAAATATTGAGTGTCTGGTATGTTCCAGGAATATAGTACTTTGAATTAGAACACATCAAAACTTATTATACGTTCTAATTATTCTTCTTTTATGTTTGTATTTTTTATATAAAAATATAGAATTTTTATATAAAATTCTATATATAAAACATAAGAATTTTTGTGTTTATATTTTTATTTTTTTTTCTTTTTAATTTTCTTAAAGATTTTATTTATTTACCTGAGAGACAGATCACAAGTAGGCAGAGAGGCAGGCAGAGAGAGAGGAGGAAGCAGGCTCTCCACCGAGCAGAGAGCCCGATGTGGGGCTTGATCCCAGGACCCTGGGATCATGACCTGAGACGAAGGCAGAGGCTTAACACACCGAGCCACCCAGGCGCCCCTATGTTTATAATTTTAATGATGCAATTATTTTCCCTTTGGAGCACAGATGTCATCATCTATACATCTTTCCCTTGCCCCATTTAATGAAGGAAACTTAAATATTTTATTGATTTATAAAATCGACTGAATAAAGATCATCTCACATAATAAAATTAACTTGAAGTCAACAGTAGAATTCCTTGACAACAAAAATTGATGCATTTTTTAAAATTAAAAAAAAAATTCCTATGAAATAGAAACTTAAGGTGATTACCTTTAGAAATGTATATTGGAATTTTTTTTTTTTAAGATTTTATTTGAGGGGCGCCTGGGTGGCTCAGTGGGTTAATCCTCTGCCTTCGGCTCAGGTCATGATCTCAGGGTCCTGGGATCGAGCCCCACATCAGGCTCTCTGCTCGGCGAGGGGCCTGCTTCCTCCTCTCTGCCTCCTCTCTGCCCTTGTCTCTGCTTACTTGTGATCTCTGTCTGTCAAATAAATAAAATCTTAAAAAAAAAAAAGATTGTATTTGATAGAGTGAGAGAGCACAAGCAAGGGGAATAGCAGAGGGAGAGAGAGAAGCTGGTGCTTGATGCAGGACTCAGGGCTCATGGCTTACAGGACCCTGGGATCAGGACCTGAGCCAAAGGTAGATGCTTAACTGACTGAACCACCCCAGGTGCCCCTGTATGTCAGATTTAATCCTTGAACAGAGGGTTTGGATCCCTTGAGGTATTAACTTGGTAATTTGGCAGCCTTTTTGAACTCAGGTAAACTTTTGCTGATTCAGTTGTTTTGTTTTTTAAAGATTTCATTTATTTATTAGAGGGAGAAAGAGAGAGAATGTGTGCGTGCACAGATGGGCACATGCATGCAGGTTTGGGGGTGGGAGAGGGGGTGGGGTGTAGCAGAGGGGAAGAGAGAGGGAAAAGGAAAGAATACCAAGCAGACTCTACACTGAGCACATAACCCAATGTGGGGCTCTTTCAGAACGCTGAAATCACAGAGCAAAACCAAGAGTCAGAGGATGCTTAACTGACTGAGCCATCCAAGTGCCCCTGATTCAATTGTTTTTGATGCTGTTAAGGGTAGCAACACAACTCATGGCTTTCTCAAGTCACACTCTGTCACTCTAGCCACAATTACTGCAGGACAGAGTCAAATTCTGGGATTAGGAGATATATATAAGTTATTATGAAAAAAAAACAATGAGCATCAAATCTGCTGCTTCCGGAAATTTGATCGAAGTTTAGTTATTCTGTTGAAAGGGAAATTTAACTAGAAACAAGATAAAGAAATTCTTAAGCTGAATACATGTCTCTGAAAATTAGGAGCCTCTTCATAATTAGCAATATTTGTATAGGTTTAAGGAAGTGCTTATCAAACTGCCCTGCCAAATACCTGCTTTAAAAAATATTGACATATTATTAAATGGATTATTAATTTAATTAATTACCAATTAAGTAAACTTAAATTAGGATAGAAATACCACATCAAATACGCAGATTCCTAGATCTCACTCTGTCCTTACTAAGTCACAATCTCTGGGAAAGGGCAATCACATTTTTCTCAACATTCTAGGTGATTCTTCTTGTCTACTAAAATCTGGAACCCTTAGGTCAGTCTTAAGAAACTGTTTAAATGGCCTCACTACTGCTTCTCAACCCTAGAAAAAGATTGGAAAACTAGAGATTTGAGGACAAACAACGGGATTCTACCACATATCATAAAAAATGATATGGAGGTGATTCTATCTTCTCCCATCTCCAAGAAACTTCTCTCTCCCAACATTCCTCTTTTTTAACGTTAGTGTCCAAGGGAAGAGGATTTCGAATTTATTGACATTTTTTCAGCAAATTAACAACGGAAACATAGATACAGTTTAATGTGCCACAGAATTCAAAATTTCCTCTCGCATAGTTACTGCAAGATCTGTACTCTGGTCTCCCACTACCTCCTAACATATTTCTAAGCACTTTCAATGTACCAGGGATTGTCTATATTACCTCGGGGAATTCTTCAATTCCAAACAGATTCTACATCTAAGAAATATGTGGTTTAGAAAGATTATGAATAATTTATACAAGGTCACCAGCTATTTACTGTGAAATCAAGATGAGTATTTATATTGGTCTAAATCCAGAGCTCTGGATTTACTGCTCTTAACTACTACAACACACTATCCAAAAGCCTAGAATGGAGTTGGTGAATTTAATAATTTCACTTCATACTTATATAGATTTTCTTAATTTTCTTGCCTCTGAAATTTATTATTTTTGATATAAGCATTATAAATAATGTCATTTAAATAAGGTATTTGACTCTATTCTTCTTGGAAGTTCTAGAAACATGTCTTCCCACTAGGTCCATGTGACAAGCTGCTTGGAGTTTGGGGTTTGGGGGATGAAGATGAGAGGATGGGGAGGAGTGAAAGGGCATTGTCTTATCTTGGGTTAATGGTGTCTTCAAAATTCTAAAGGTCCCATTTGAGAAAGAAAGATCTGATCAGCCAAAAAGCATGCCGCTAGCCAACCATTATCACATGGGAACACCTCAGTTGTGCAAAACCAGACCGCACTTCTTATGCTGGTTTGTTCCATCCAGGGACTAGCTATCACCCTACATTGTTTTTGTTTTCCACATCCACCTGCCTGTCATTTTCCACTTCATCACACCTGCTACACCAGGCTTCCTGGCGTGTTTTGCTTCCACTCTTCACATTACCAACTCCAGCCCTCACCTGCATCCCCAGTTCAGTCAGTTCAGTGTTCCCCTCCTTGGGGTCCAGCTGTGATCACCTAGTCTGAGATGTTCATCATTTTTGTCTTCTGTTTCTCTCTGTGTACTCTTATTCTGTTTCTTTGGATTGAAGGAAGAGGCAGAGAGACCTGTCAGATGGTTCTTCAGCATGATGTTTGACACTTTGTTTTAAGTAAGTGTCAGATTTTCCTACTTGTGGTGGTTTTCACAATTTTTAAAAAAAACAATAGGTTCAAAAAAACAAAAAAACAAAAAAAAAACACAATAGGTTCATAAATGAATCCCAACTTGCAAATGGAATCTCCCATGAAACTGCAATATATGCAAATAAAAGTGACAATGTAAGACAACAACTCTTCCATTAACACATAGATACAGTTAATTTTTTGCTCCCAAATAAAGGTTGAAATGATTCTATAACATTTATGCATTATTTTCTTGGTCCCATATGTTTGCCTTATGCACAATGTTTCTGAAATTGAGATGCCTCTTACAACTGATGTCAAAGGAAACTTGTCAGCCATCAGGCCCAGGAAGGAATTAAAATATGGAAACTTAGCAATATATTGAAGGTATATATTCCTGTGGTCTCAGTTGAAGTATTTGTACTGGTTGCACCTCACAAAGTTGACTTTTAACTTAAATTTAGTTTCTTGCTTGCAGTTTCTTGAGAAAAATTACTCTGTGGTTTAGTTTTGAAAGGAACAGTTAATATTATTATGAAGTTTGTCAGCCCAGACTCTATAATTAAAGTTGAAGTTGCCCAACCTCAGCACTTCACTGTGCCTCAAAATTATTTTGCCTGTCCTACAGGAGGCTCTGTTACGGATGCAGCTTGTCACTGTAACCCTCTTCATAGCTGTGAGTAGCCAAGAGTGAGTCAAAAGAATATTTTTGATCTGAATGTGAAGAAGCCTTAGAATAAAACTTAGATTATGATAATAAATAGGAAGGGATAGGATGCCTGGGTGGCTCAGTTGGTTAAGCAGCTGCCTTCAGCTCAGGTCATGATCCCAGGGTCCTGGGATCGAGTCCCACATCGGGCTCCTTGCTCGGCAGGGAGCCTGCTTCTCCCTCTGCCTCTGCCTGCCTCTCTGTCTGCCTGTGCTTGCTCACTCTCTCTCCCTCTGTCTCTGGCAAATAAATAAATAAAATCTTAAAAAAAAAAGTTTAAAAAAAATAAAAAAAATAAATAGGAAGGGATAGGTAATTGCCTGAGTAAGTGTATAATATTGAAAATTTCTTTAAAAAAGGATTTTTAATGTAGTAATTCTTTTTGGAAAGGCTAGTACTAAATTGATGGTGAGTTTTATAATCAGTTTCACTGTATTGTGGTATAAACATCATAAAGTATTGTAAAACCATGATGATACCTGATGTGGCTTGTTAGTATTCCCTGGAGATTGCACAGTTCTGTTAGTGCTTGTGTGAGCAGGAATACAGAGATATGGTGGGTTTGGCCCACCTGAGCTTGGCCCATGTGCATCCATAGTGACACGCTCACTTCTGAAGTGTGAAAATAACCAATGACAGATGATAATATTTAAAATATGTGCAAAAAGATGTCAGGGGAACCCTTCCTCCAGAGTGGACACTGAATGAGTTGGCCTGATTGTCCAGGAACACATTTGGATGAATCCAGTAGGCTAAAATTTTCATATATGTTTTAGTGTGAAATTTTTAATTCCTATCTTTAAAATAGTTAAACATGCTTAAAAACATTGACACCTCAAATCAACAGTTCATGAGCTCCTTGAAGTATTTCTGGGGACTACAAGATGGTGGGGCCCACAGTTTGAAGATCACAGAGCTAGTGTTCCCTCCTGTGATTGTTGTTTTTGACCTTCTCTTGAGTTTCTTAGTTCACCTACTCCATACTTTGATAAAATAATCTCACATTCTACTTTGTGTCTAATCCTTATTGTCAACTCCTAGGTGGCAATATTTAGTGGAAGAAGATGTACTTTGGAGTCAGACAAACCTGGCTGGAATCCTTACTTTGTAACTTATTAACAGTGTGATCTTGGGCAATTTACTTATCTTCCGATGATGCTATTATGCTCGTCAGTACAATCACTTGTCCTCATTTAACACAGCTCAGCATTCATATGATACCTAACATTCATTGAATGTTTACTGTGTGTATTAGTCAGGGTCAGAGATCTCAGAGAAACAGATCAATAGGATATACATACATATATACATATGATTTATTCTAAGAATTGGCTTAGGTGATTATGAAGACTGGCTTGTGCAAAATCTGCAGGGTGGGCTGTTAAACTGGAGATCTAGGAGAGCTGATGTTCCCAGGTTATTCTGAAGGCAGAATAAGAAGGCAATTCTCTTTTGCTTTGGGTGGCCAGCCTTTTGTTCTGTTCAGGCCTTCAACTGACTGTATGAGACCCACCAACATTCTAGAGGGCAATCTGCTTTACCCACAGTTCACAATTTAAACATAAATCTCATTCAAAACACCCTCTAAGTTAACACATGAAATTAAGTACTGTCCCTATATTAAATGACAGCGAGTAATGCCAGACAGGGTGTGCATCTTTGATAAATGGTAAAGACTGCCATCAGCATGATTATTATAATTAATCCTTATTCATCTTCACTGCCAGGCTTTAAGAAAATACCTTTCTTCTCTAAGTTTAACCCTTCTCTTTTGTGAATGAGGCCCAGTGAATTCTCTAAATTATAGAGGTTGCATTCTCCCAAATGCTCCTGCCTGATTCCACATCTGCACCCTGTGCTTTGCCATTGGCTTTTATCTCCAACTTTTAACCTTATCTTAAAACCTCAGAGTATCTATCCCCTTTGTTCATTTGTCTCTTTGCATGCACTGTCCTAACATTGAGTTTTTCTGTTCCTGGGGGCCAGGGTATTAGTTTGCTAGAGCTGCTACAACAAGGCACCAAAAACTGGGCAGTTTAAGCCACAGACATTTGTCTTATAATTCTAAATTTGAAAAGTCCAAGATCAAGTTGTCAGCAAGTTTGGTTTCTTCTGAGGCTCTGAAGGGGAATCTGTGCTGTGCTTCTCCCCGAGCTTCTAGTGATTGGCTGGCACTCTTGGCATTCTCGAACTTGAAGAGGCCTCACTTTGACCTGTGCCCTCATCTTCATGTGGCATTCTATCAGTGTCTCTGTGTTCAAATCTCACTTTTTAAAATAAGGGCACCATGATAGTTGTCTGTTGATGGACATCTAGATTCTTTCCATAGTTTGGCTATTGTGGACATTGCTGCTATAAACATTCGGGTGCATGTGCCCCTTTGGATCACTACGTTTGTATCTTTAGGGTAAATTCCCAGTAGTGCAATTGCTGGGTCATAGGGCAGTTCTATTTTCAACATTTTGAGGATCCTCCATGCTGTTTTCCAGAGTGGTTGCACCAGCTTGCATTCCCACCAACAGTGTAGGAGGGTTCCCCTTTCTCCGCATCCTCGCCAGCATCTGTCATTTCCTGACTTGTTGATTTTAGCCATTCTGACTGGTGTGAGGTGATATCTCATTGTGGTTTTGATTTGTATTTCCCTGATGCCGAGTGATATGGAGCACTTTTTCATGTGTCTGTTGGCCATCTGGATGTCATCTCCCTGATATGAGGAAGTGGTGATGCAACATGGGGGCTTAAGTGGGTAGGAGAAGAATCCATGAAACAAGATGGGATAGGGAGGGAGACAAACCATAAGTGACTCTTAATCTCACGAAACAAACTGTGGGTTTCTGGGGGGAGGGGGGTTGGGAGAAGGGGGGTAGGGTTATGGACCTTGGGGAGGGTATGTACTTTTGGGTAAATTGGAAGGGGAGGTGAACCATGAGAGACTATGGACTCTGAAAAACAATCTGAGGGGTTTGAAGTGGCGGGGGGGTGGGAGGTTGGGGTACCAGGTGGTGGGTATTATAGAGGGCACGGCTTGCATGGAGCACTGGGTGTGGTGAAAAAATAATGAATACTGTTTTTCTGAAAATAAATAAATTGGAGAAAAAAAATGGGCAGAAGATATGAACAGACACTTCTCCAATCAAGACATACAAATGGCTATCAGACACATGAAAAAATGTTCATCATCATTAGCCCTCAGGGAGATTCAAATTAAAACCACATTGAGATATCATCTTACATCAGTTAGAATGGCCAAAATTAGCAAGACAGGAAACAATATGTGTTGGAGGGGATGTGGAGAAAGGGGAACCATCTTGCACTGTTGGTGGGAATGCAAGTTGGTGCAGCCTCTTTGGAAAACAGTGTGGAGATTCCTCTAGAAATTAAAAATATAACTTCCCTATGACCCTGCCATTGCACTCTTGGGTATTTATCCCAAAGATACAGATGTCGTGAAAAGAAGGGCCATCTGTACCCCAATGTTTATAGCAGCAATGGCCACGGTCGCCTAACTGTGGAAAGAACCAAGATGCCCTTCAATGGACGAATGGATAAGGAAGATGTGGTCCATATACACTATGGAGTATTATGCCTCCATCAGAAAGGATGAATACCCAACTTTTGTAGCAACGTGGACGGGACTGGAAGAGATTATGCTGAGTGAAATAAGTCAAGCAGAGAGAGTCAATTATCATATGGTTTCACTTATTTGTGGAGCATAACAAATAGCATGGAGGACAAGGGGCGTTAGAGAGGAGAAGGGAATTTGGGTAAATTGGAAGGGGAGGTGAACCATGAGAGACTATGGACTCTGAAAAACAATCTGAGGGGTTTGAAGGGAGGTTGGGGTACCAGGTGGTGGGTATTATAGAGGGCACGGCTTGCATGGAGCACTGGGTGTGGTGAAAAAATAATGAATAAAGTTTTTCTGAAAATAAAAATAAAATAAAATAAAATAAGGGCACCATTTGTATTGGGTCAGGGCCCACTCTGCATGAACTCATGTTAACATGATCACCTCTGTAAAGATTCTATCACCAAATAAGGCCACATTTTGAGATATTGAGAGGTAGGATTCCAACATATCTTTTTTGGGGGAATACAATTCAATTCCCAATAGTAACAGTGGTCAGAACAGAATGAAATAGAGAAGCAATTTGAAACTGTAAAATATAATACACATAAGGAGTTACACTTGTTTATGAATCTTTTAAAAAGTTATATGTATTTCATCTTTCATGTACAGAAATGACATGGAGATAATGGAGAAAATGGAGAAGATGACATGATTATCAAGGAGGGTAGACTAAAAAGGACCATTTGCTCCTAGTAGAGTGAAGAATTACTTTCCATTTATGAAACTTTGGTACATCTCCATTAAGAATAAACAGAATGAAGGCCAGATATTTGGAGGAATGTTTGGTAATGAAAGGTGTTACATATGAAAATATTTTATTGAGGAGAATTAAATAATTTGGGCTAGAATTTTTAAGATTATTAGCTTAGGTTATGACTCAGAAATCTTTTTCAAGAATGGTCACTAAGCCAGCCCTAACATTTGAGTGTATATCATATGAGGATATAGACGCCTTGACATTTGCATTGCATTTACCATACACTTTAAAAATGTGTTGACCTTGTTTTTGGCTTTTAATTCATTTGTTGTTTAATTTGTTTGTTTCTTGTTTTGTTTGTTTGTTTCTTGTTTTAAGATTTTATTTATTTATTTGACAAAAAGATCATAAGTAGGTAGAGAGTCAGGCAGAGAGGGATGGGGAAGCAGGCTTTCCACCGAATGGAAAGCCCGATGTGGGGCTTGATCCCAGGACTCTGAAATCATTACCTAAGCCAAAGGCAGAGGCTTAAACCACTGAGCCCCTTTTAATACATTTAATACATAAAAGCCCCAGGCACCCCCTTTTAATACATTTGAACAGATGTATTGGCTGAACAGCACTTATTTGCAGTCATATCAGTGTCCTCAGATGGGCTATAAACATCCCATCTTTGAGTAATTAGTTAATACATTAACTTATTCTATTTGTTGTTGTCCTAAATACTGAAGAGGAAAACGGAGATAAAAAGATTTATATGAGACTTGCATTGTTCAAGAAGTCTGTCTTATAAGGAGAATAAACTAGCAAACACAGTATAATGTAACATTAATTTAACAATTTTGAAAATAATTATTGAAAGTTATGCACTGTATGATAGGTGGAGGGGATACAGCAGAAAAAGAGAAAATCTATAAGGTCTTTGCCCTCATGGAGCTGACTGTGCAGTGTGTTTGGAGACTGGGGATTTTAGACAAGTAAACAGACAATTTGTGGTTACGGCTCAGGTGGAGGAAGTACAGGCAAGAATAGAGCACGCAGGAAGAAAAGTAAACCTGGATAGCAGAAAGGCTCATGCATACATAATATATGTGAAACTATTTCCGTGCATTTGAATTTTCTTGGAAATAGAGGTCAGATTTTATTTCAAGGAATTTATTAATTTTTCTTCAGGGTAAGCTGGCACCTAGGTTGGTATTAGTATAAAACCAGAAAATGCCCTGTTAGGTGATGAGAGTAGGAGAATCCTTTCAAAAATTCAGAGCCCCCTTATTACCAATGGTTTCATCCATTGGGAACCCCTGCAGAGTTCAAAAGGAAGAGAATCTGGCTCGGTATTTCCTTGAAAGTTCATTTTCCTAAAGTGCATGTGGAAGCAAGAGATCATGACATTTTAAGATCACAGTAATTCCTAAATGCCTATAAAATGAGTTTCTCTAAACTATCATGATTTGTTTTATGATTTGTGTTTTCAGTGACCTGATTGGAAAGGTGACCATGTTGAACTCTTAACTTGCTTATTAGGATCAGTTAATAATTCAGGCATCTATTATTGTGTGTTTTACTATTGGGGAGAGAAAAGCTACGCAGGGTGTCGACCTTTATTTACCTGTATGTTTCTTATATGATAAAAGATGTAAATATTAAGTGAGGGGGATTTAAATTAAGACTATTACAGTAGAGTTTTATTTCCTTGGTCATCCTTGAACCACTGGCTGTCTCCATAACTTGCCTGTGTCAGGCTCCTTTTTTTCTGGGATTCACAGTGAAGCAAGGGTGAGGTTATAGCCATCTCTCCTCCTCCCTGAACCTCTGAGGAGTTTGATTGTCAGTGTCTTCTGCCTGCCTCCCTGCAGGAATATCAAGGCTCTAAGAAAATGAGAAATAGCACTAGCATTGCTCCACAACCTTAGGAACGGGATCTAAAATTTAACTCTTGAGTTATCCAATGTGTCACCAAAGAGAGAATGGTGAGGATGCTAAATTGACTTTCAGTGCTATAATTTGTAATAATATTTGAAATAGCAATAGAAGCATAAAATGGGTTAAAATGTCACTGATAACCAAATTCCACATATAGTTTGAAGATGGGAAATCATCTGAAGCTGGGAAGTCTGAATCCATTGTCATGGTCCTCTTTGAGTCATTCTGAGAAGTAATCATGAGTAACAGAGAGCAGACAGCATAAATAAATAAAGGTGAAGAAAAGGTTAAGATAAATGAGAAAAAAATCTAAAATGTGACTGACCATTTATCTGGCTAGATGATTTCAAGCAGAACCCTTAAGACTAACTTTATCATGACTGAATTTAAAAAATCATCAACTTTGTTTTCCTGACGCAGCATATATCAGTGTTACCACGGGAGTATTATTTCCAAGGTAGCCTCTAACCTCCATTTTATCATTTCATCTTTCAAGCAAAATAAATGAGTGAACATCAGAATAAACTGTGTTGGGTTGGAATCACACTGTATTTTTATTTTATTTTTTATTTTATTTTTGGGAAAGGTTTTGTCAAGGCAATGAGAAAGTCTATCTCAGAGAAGATTTAGTAAGTAGTGATACTTGTTGTACAGAGAGGTATCATTAAATGATTTGGATGTTAAAGGTCATGAGTGTTAACTTCTGCTTTGCCTGTGGTGGCTTATACCAAATACACCTCAGAGCTTCTCAGAGGATTACTGTCCCCAGGAGAGGCTTATCATCTCCACACTGTGAGAAACATTTTAACAGAAAAATTAAGTACCTTTGATTCCAGATGTTGAGTTAACTCTAGAATGAAAACCAGGCCTTAGAGAGAATGTGGATATTTTATTGCTGAAGAATGAATGCAGAAGTCCATCAGGGACTGTTTACTTTGGGTTGTAGTCATGGGGTCCAACCAAACGAAGAGCTTCCATAAAGGATTCAGGGTTTTACAAGAAGGGAGGGGATACCAGGTAAATGGGATAGTTATAAAATAAATACCAGCAAAGTTAAATCAATATATCATGTGGTTGATATCCTTAATATATCATTCCTGTGAAGTAGGTTTTGTTCCTACCCCAGAGAGAAGAAGAGACAGGACTTGTTTTCCTTCTTTGTCTCTCAGCTCGCACTGAGCATGCTTGGAACCATTGCCCCACTCTGTTCTCCAGAATGCAGTTGTCTAAAATAACAGTAAGAGTGGTGAGGTTCTAACAGTAACACAGGTTTCGCTCTGTAAACTTTCACAAATGCCAGCCAGTAACCCAGTGGCATTTCTACCGTAAAATCTTAAGGCCATTCCATTTCCCCGCTTCCTTATTTTCTTGGTTTCAAATATATTTTTTATTGCCAATGGAAATAAAACCCAGAAATTAGAGAGCAATGGTGTTACTTGTCTTTCTTAGTTGGTAAAGAGCTCCTAAAAGTGAACTTATATAGGACATAGCAATTTTAGCGGGCAGTTCATCATCCTATCTTTCTGGCAATTATTCCAGCTATGAAAAATTGTGTGGCTTTTATTGGTGGCTTCCTGCCCAGATAGAATAAAAAGCAAACAAAAATCATGGAATACCACTTGGAGGCTGCTTTTCAAAAGTACATGGGCATAGGCTATAAATCACAATGCTTTGTTTCTTCTCTGTTTTCTTTCAAGATGGATGGGAATTTTTGTACCATTGCTTATTGTCTCACTTGCTTGAGTTCCTGAAATCCAGTGAATGAGGTCGAGCTGGTACAAACAGTTTTTCGTCAATGGTACCTATTCCTCGGTTTCTTTACTCTATTATCACTATGATCACTTTTTCTGTATTTATAGTAGTTTAAGCTATGAAGCACCTTGCTTCTGGGGGCGGGCAGGAAATAAGCTATTTGTACAACTTGCAATGCATGTCACAGTCCTTAGATCCGTTTACAGAAAGGGTGTTAATCAGTTGCAGTACCTGCCCACGCACTAACCTGTTTGAGTGGGCTTAGAGTGTCAAAGTCACCATAATAAGAATTTGCCTTTTGCAAGTTCTAGGGATGAAAAATAAAATGTGGTAAAACTTTCCAAAATCAACACTGACAGTCAATTTCTGTGTGCTATTTGTCTTAATACCAGCTTTATTGAGATATAATTCACATGCCAAACCATTTACCCATTTAAAAATACTCAATTCCATGGTTTTGGCAGATAGTGAAACAATCTCTTATCAGTTTTAGAATGCTTTCAGGGCCTGGGTGGCTCAGTTGTTCAAGCATCTGCCCTCTGCTTGGGTCACAGTCTCAGGATCCTGGGACTGAGTCCCTCATCGGGCTCTCAGTTCAGTGGGGAGTCAGCTTCTTCCTCTCATCCTCTGTCCATGCCCTCCCTCTTTCTTAAATAAGTAATAAAGTCTTAAAAAAATTTTTTTTTAGAATACTTTCATGACTCCATACCTGTAAGCAAGCATTCCCTATCCTCTACCCCATCCTAAACAGCTGCTGATTTGCTTTCTATCTCTATAGACTGATGATTCTGGGAATTTCATATGCATGGAATCATGCACTTTTTATGACTGACTTCTTTGACTTAGTGTGATGTTCTCAAGATTCGCCCATGCTGTACTATGTGTCAGTACATCATTATTTTTTTTTTAATCACTGAGTAATATTCTATTTGTAGGAATACCAATTTATCCATTCAACAGTTGATATCTGGATTATTTCTACTTTTTTGCTTATTACAAAAAATGCTGCTGTGAACATTCGTGTTCAAGTTTTGGCACAGACGTCTGTTTTCATCTCTCTTGGGTATGTACCAGCAACTAGAATTGCTGGATCATAGGGAAACTTTATGTTTCATATTTTGAGGACATGCCTCAAAGACCATTTTAAGGTTATTTTTGCAAAGTGCCTACATCATTTTACATTCCCACCACAGGAGATGAAGTTTCTAATTTTCCATGTCTTTTTGGACACTTATTATTACCTCTTTTTTGTGATAACCATGCTAGCAGGTATAAGGTGGTATCTCATTGTGGTTTTGATTTACATTTCCCCAATGGCTAATGAGTTTGAATATCCTTTCATTTGATTTTTGGGAGAAATATCTGTTCAGATCCTTTGCCCCTGACTAAATTGAGTTGTCTTACTATTATGAGAGTCCCTAAATACTAGAGATAAAACTCTTTATCACATGTATTATATGCAAACATTTTCTCCCATTCTTCGGGTTATTTTTCTATTTTCTTGACAGTGTCCTTTAAAGCATAAAAATGTTTAATTTTTATGATTTCGTTTATCTAATTTTTTCTACTATTTCTTGTGCTTTTGGTGTTATATCTAAGTATATGCTTTTTTTTAATTGGTCCTAATATGGAATATTTGATACAAGTATCACAGTCTAATTTTTTAATTCTAACTCTTCTGTGGACAAATTATTTAAGCTCCCTCAGGCTCATTTATCTGAAAGAGGGAGATACTGGTATGACTTATGAATTGTTGTGGAGGGTCAAATGAAATAATATATATGAAATCCCTAGCATTTTGCAGGGTTGTGGTAAAACTCTATTAATGTTAGCTGTTACTGTTATATTCCCAGTAATAATAAACTCTAGTGCTCTGAGAATTAAACTGAAGCCAAGCATTTTCTTACATGAAGAAGTGCTTAAGAAGGTACATTTGTACTTCTTTATAGACAACATTGCATTTGGCCTCCATGAAAACCAGGTAAAGTAGTCATAGTAGTTGTTCTTTCCATCAGGAGCTGCAGCTGAGAGATCCAGAACATTTTCCAAGATCATGTGACTGAAAAATGCTAGAGACAGGGTGAGAACCTGGAGTGGTCTTTTTCCCTTAAAATCACAAATTCCGTTTCTTCAGTAAATGATTTATGGTAGGAGTCAAGTGACTGGTTTTTTGTAGTCTTCATGTTGAGGTAGTACCTCAGAAATCATATCAGGGAAAAAAGTTATTTTGTGAGAAATTAGCACGGATAGTGAACATTATGTAAGAATCATGGAGTTAGAACACATTTGACTAGAGGGGCGCCTGGGTGGCTCAGTCAGTTAAGAGTCTGCCTTCGGCTCAGGCTGTGATCCCGGGGTCCTGGGATTGAGCCCTGCTATCAGACTACCTGCTTCTCTCTCTGACTCCCCCTGCCTATGCTTGCTTTCTCTCTCTCTCTCAAATAAATAAAAATTAAAAGCAAACAAACACATTTGACTAGAAAGTTTATGTTGGATAGCCATTACAAATAATGGATTATAACTATATATTTCTTCTTTAATTTAAAAGAACTTCCTTATTTCCAAAGTTACACATGCTCATAGTAAAACACTGGAGAATATAGATAACCAAAAAAGAAAATATCCTTTCAGATATTTCCTTATATGCATACATTCCTAATATACTTATATTTAGAAGCATCTTATAAAATGGGCAGATATATTTTTCTATTTAATGTTTGGATTCTTTAGGCATGAAGTTAAGTTAATTTATATTAGGATACCTGTATGGCTATAAATTCTGGACTTCCAGAAGATTTTCAGATTTGGTTCATTGTTTTTTTTTTTAAGCAGCAATTATCTTTCCAGACTACCTAAAATTCAATGACTACATTTACTGTACTTTTCACTCATCTAGAGAAAGAAAAAGAACTTAATACCGTTTTCCCGGTAAAATTAGATCCTCATAAGTAATTAACTCTCAAATGCAAAAATGGCTGATCTTTAGCAAAGCATGTTCTTCCTAAAGGTTTTTGAACTGACTCAAGTTGCTGTTACTTATAAATTCACCATTTTATGGATAAGCAGCAAACACTGCTTAAACATGTCCATAATCAGAGAATGACTCCCTGACCTGACCTGCACCCCAGAGCTATTACTTTGAGGTGCGTCCTTGAAGCCTGTAAGATTTACACAGGATTTTTGAGAGCCAAATATCACTATTATCTCAAGTGTTATTTTCACTAAAATTCAATGAGAATAATACATCTGACTATGAGATAATGTTGAATCTAAGTTGATAAAACAACTGTGACATTTGAAGTATTCTTTCTTTCTTTCTTTCTTTCTTTTAAAGATTTTACTTATTTATTTGACAGAGAGAGAGACCGCAAGAGAGGGAACACAAGCAGGGGCAGAAGGAGAGGGAGAAGCAGACTCCGGCTTAGCAGGGAGCCCAGCGTGGGGTGGATCCTAGGACCCCAGGACCACGACCTGAGCCAAAGGCAGACACTAACACCTGAGCCACTCAGGCGCCTCTGAAGTATTATTTCTATGACTTTTTTTCTTTAAATCCTTATAAAGATGAGAATGACTTCTGGTCTCAAATCAATCCTTCCCATCATAGCCATTTATCAAAAAACAAAACAAAACAAAAAAACAAACAAAAGAAGCAACTATCCCTCCCCACCAAAAAACCAAAGCAAAATGATAGTGCTTTGCTGCAGAAATTTGAGATTTATTATTACAATGTGTTTAAGTGAATCCCCATCTTTCATCTGCATTGAATTTAGCATTCCCTTCAATTAGGATTATCCAGATTATTTGGGCTAGTTCAAACTCATGGTAAGTAAGTCGGATGATGAGAAAATCTCTGGTATATTTAAATTTGTCTACACAAAATAGTTTAGAGTAATTTCTACTTAATTCCTCAAGCATTAATTTTATCATACAAAAAGGAAAAAGGCTATTAGTCTTTGAGTATATCAATTTGTCAGTATTTGCAAGAAGTGTCATGGAACCAGTGTTTGTTGGATTTGCTCTTTTATTTCATTTGGCCAGTTAAGATGTAAAGTGAAATACTGTGGAAACATGATGGTTTTATAGAGACAAAATCATTTTGAGCTGAAAGTTCTAACACCTGACCTTAATCTTAAATTCTAGCACATGAAAATGTCAGATGTCTCTGTTGGATTAATAAAGCCAAATGTCAAGTGGAAAAATGATTATGAGCTCTAAACATGTGGTTTTAGGGAGATAGGTTTTGTGAAAATCAAGGCTTTAACAGTGGCTATGATTGAAAAATTATTTTCATTATAAGAAATTACAAGTCACTCTAGGGGCACCTGGATAGCTCAGTTGTTAAGCGTGTGCCTTGGTTCAGGTCACGATTCTGGGTCCTGGGAGCGAGCGCCACATCCGGCTCCCCACCTAGCGGGAAGCCTGCCTCTCCTTCTCCCACTCCTCCTGCTTGTGTTCCCTCTCTCACTGTCTCTCTCTCTCTGTCAAATAAATAAATAAAATCTTAAAAAAAAAAGAAATTATAAGTCACTCTGTGCAAAAATTGGAAATATTATCCTAAGAAATGAAATTTTTAAAAATTTCTTCTATGTGTGTGTTTTTTAAAAATGAAGTGATAATATCTTTCCTCAATAGAACCTGAAGCCTAATAGAGTTAAGTGAATAGAACAGCATATCCTGGGTACTAGACCGCCCCCTTTTTTTTTTTCAAAATTACTTTAGCACTTTTAAGTTATAAAGAACTGTATACCTTAGGGATGTCTGTTACCCCATATGTAAATATTAGCTAGTTTTGTTAGAAATAGCCAGAATTTTGGAAACTGACACAATTTCTTTATTTCTTTTCTTTTTTTTTTTTTTTTATTTCTTTTCAGTGTAACAGTATTCATTGTTTTTGCACCACACCCAGTGCTCCATGTAATACGTGCCCTCCCTAATACCTACCACCTGGTTCCCCTGCTGACACAATTTCTAAGACCATTTTTTAAGCCCATTGTCACTATATACTGACTGGTTATGAATGAAGAAGGATAAAATTAATTAGAGATGGGAGGAAAAGATGGTGGGAGCAGATTTGGAGAAGAGAAGGACAGGGTGTATTGCTTTTGATTATTCCAGGCGTATCTGCTTTGCTTCATGAACCACCTGACGTTCATTGATTCCCAAAGAAAGAAATATGGAAGTAGCAATCCTGACCTGGCATTCCTAAATTCTATCCAAGTATGTTTAATCTACTTGGGATTATTCAAAAGGAGTGGTGGCTGGAGTTTTACAGTGCCTAATGTTTCATAAAGTGTCTAAAGGTGTAGATATCTGGGGAAGTTTTTGTTTTGTCTTTGTTTTTATATTTCTAAGATTGGCTTGAGGCAGGCATGGAGAACTCATTGGAACAGAAATTTCATTCAGTGGTACCAGTTTAACCTAACAGGATACATTTTTGTTTTCTCTAGGGTAAGTCTGGGATTGCTAGGCTGCCTAAAGTCAATTGATTTTAGTTCTCATAATTCACTTTAAGCCAAGTTTCTATTTCAGAATACAAATACAGGTTTACTGTGGTAAACCTATCAGGAAACACTAAATTTTATTAATAATTGTAAATGGCTAACTTGAGTTTTAATACTACTGAATATGTTTGGTTTGATGATGCTGGGCTATGGAACTCTGATAATCAAACCTAGATATCAAGGTGTAATATACATATTAAAATGGGCACAAATTACACAGGAAGCTTTTGATTGAGGCAGCCAACAAAGTGTATTACTTTAAAATGAGCTTGAAACTGATTTATGGGAGTGATCATCACATCTTAGATATGGACCAAAAGATGTATGTTTATATATTTTCTAAAGAGATGAAAAGATTTATTTTTTAATTTCCTGCTAATGTCTTATGGTATTTGGAATTCATAGATAGTAAAATTCTGTTTACTTGTAAATTTGGTATATTTCAATAATCTCAAACATACTGAACATGCAATATTTGTTAATAGATAGAGTATATTTTTCTTTTTGCTGATCTTCTATAGATCCCTTCCTTTCTGTCTTCAATGCCATTACCCTTGTCTCAAGTCTTTCAACTATCTGGTAGTCATAATCTTCTGCCATTGGCCTTTTCTGGCTGAGCAGATTGTTAAATTTTTAGGAAGTCTGTGAGCTAAGTTAAGTACAACAAGTATTAAAAATTGGGTGGTATAAACTTACACTTAAATTATATTAAAACAAATGTAATAAAAACTAAAAAATTGTTACTGCCTAATTTGATATTTTACTACTATCTGTACCATTGAGGTTATTTACCTTACATTGTAGCTGAAAGGTGAACGTACTATATAATAATATGCAACTGTGTATCTCTTCCAAACTCTATGTTCAATGACTTCACATTTGGTAGTTTGAAACTGGTCAGAGTGGGAGTATTTACACCACAGAATTTGGCAAATGACTTAAGTTTCTTTTTTTTTCTCCTGGAGAAGGGCTGGTTGAAGATTTGCCTGAGTACCACCCCACTCCCTGCAGTCTGCCAGCTTTTAGTCTTCCTGTGTCTAGGCTCTTTATCTCTTTGGGGATTGTTTTGTCTTATCCATACTAGTTAGAAACAATATACTTAAAAATAATGGAAAGAAAAGAACCAGGGTATCCTGTCTCATTACTGACCATACTAGCTTCACTAGTTTCCATCATAAATTGTTCTTTATTAGAGGTATAGAGGGCAAGTGTGTTGTAGCTGCTGTGGGATGTAATGATTCAGGAGAATTAGGTTTGTTAATTAGGTTTGTTAATTAGGTTAACAAACCAGTATAAACTATTCATTAATCCTTCAGCCATAGTCAATTCATTTAATAAATAAATAAATTTAATAAATAACTTGCTGCTGAGGACCATGTACTACAAGAACAACGTTGTGTAGGGATATTGATTGAGAGTCCATTCTGTCATCATTCATCGATCATTTTACCCTTAAAATGATAGAGACTGGACTTCAGCCCTTACAAACTCCTAGTATCTTATTATTTGGGGCAACTTTAAAAAAAAGATTATTTATTTGAGAAAGTGTTCAGTGGGGAGAGGTGCAGGGAGAGGGAGAGGGAAACTTAAACAGATTCCATGCTGAGTGCAGCAACTGATGCAGGGCTTGATCTCAGGACCATGAGAACAGACCTGAGCCAAAACTAAGAGTCAGACACTTAACCAACTGAGCCACCCAGGCAGTTTTTGTTTGTTTGTTTGTTTGTAAGACTACTTTTAATATAGAATGTGTAGTGGCTTGTTTTTTTCCTCTGGGAAGGAGTCTACTATCATTCCTGATACTTTCTCTCAGTCCCATTAGTTGAGAGGTATTGGTGTTTTATACAGATGTGTTCTATAAGAGATGATACACTGGTATTTTTATACGTTGGATTGTTTATTCTCATATTTATGCATACACCATTTCCCATCTGCCAGAGGATTTAAAACAGTGTCAGATTCCAAGTCTATATTGGAGACCAAATCAAGTGAATAGTTACATCTGTCCCATCTCTCTGTTTTAGCTGGACCAGACCAATTTTGACGAAAGGGTATAGACAGCGCCTGGAATTATCAGACATATACCAAATCCCTTCTGCTGATTCTGCTGACAATCTCTCTGAAAAATTGGAAAGGTATGTTCATGCACAATGTTCATTAGTTGAAGGGAGGAATTAACACTGTTAATCATTTATATTATTAATACTCTATTTAGATGATGGAGAACTAACTTATTAGATGGCTTAAATCTCAAAATGGTGTCTTTAAAATAGGAGCATCTTAATTTCTTGCTGAAGTGTTGATCAATTAAAAATTAAACAATGAAAGTTTGAAGGATTAACCATTTTCCTGGTAAAAGAATTTTTTCTGAATTAATTCTGAGAAGTTACTTGTCTTTAAAGAACATGAAATGGATATTGTAAAGACTGAAGTAACATCTTTATGAAGCAAATTGGTATGTTTGCCTCCAAAATCTTAATTTGTGAATATGAATACATATACTTGCAAATCCTAAGTTAATGGCTATTGGATATAAAAAAATGTAAATATTTCATATTTTTGAGTACATATTAAATGATAGGTATAGTATTTCCTCTCAGCTCTTGGAAGAAAGCATTGCTACCTCCATCTTGCAGAGAGCAAACTGAGACTCAGAGAGGTGATGGAATTTTCCATCTAACCCCTCACAGTACCATGATTCTAACACAGATCTACACTTATCGCCTCCTCATGTTCAGTGCTTCCCATCATAGGCAAGTTCTCAGAGTTCCCTTTTCTAGGTATTGGTTAGAACCCTTTTGATTGCCAGTGACAGAATCCAATAACTAGCTTAAGTAAATAGAAGGAATTTGTTGGCTCCTGTACCTACTTGTGTGAGGGGCGTAGGCAGAGAACTGGCCTTAGGGACTCAGTGGACCATAGAATCTGATGCTACTTGGTGGCATTTGCTTGTGTGGTTTATTATTTCGGATTTCTCTGTGCAGCAGGGCCTTAGAACTCTGCTTATTTCTCTACAAACCACAGAGAAAAGAGACCTTTCTCCTTGGCCAAATGTGAAAAATCCCAGAGACTCTAGGGTCACACACTCACTCCTTAGACCAAAGGGGGAAAAAAAAAGAAACAAAAAGAAAAAGCTACTACAGGACCCAAAATTAAAAAAAAAAAAAGTGTTGAGACTTGTAATTTGTTTACCTTATTTACAATCAACTCATTTTCCTTAAAAAAATATTTTCAAGGCAAAGTAAGACATTCAGTCTTATTTTTTCTTAATTTTATTCAAAGAATTGGGCTAGTGGGAATAATAGAATCATATTTCCAAGATCAAGGCCCTATTTCTATTATCGAGGACTTAGTGTGTGGAAATGCCATGAAAGCAAGGATATTTTGATTGGTTTGGTTTGGTTTGGTTTAGAATAGTGTCTGGCATATAGTAGATGCTCAATAAATATTTGTTGAATGAATGATAATTGAATGTGAAATGACTAGCGTTATGTAAAACCTGTAATATTGTTACAGAGACAAGATATATAAATATAATACATTGTAGGTATATCAGCAAGTTCACAATAAAACAGTAGATATTGAATACCTAAGTTCTGAATGGATGCTGAAGGAGAGATTAATCAGAGCAGGGGTAGGTTAATAAAAGATTGTGTACTCCAGATAAACTTTTATTTATGGCCAAATAGAGGATACCAGAATTTGTAGGATTGTCTGGCCTAAGACTTTTTTCTCCTGTTTTTATTATATCTCCCATATCAATTCAATTAAAAATATACCTATTCTTTTAATTCAACAACTCTATGCCAGCGTAAGTCCTTAAGTTCTGTCTTTCTTACTTTTGTCTTTATTTTGTATCTGTTTTAACCCTATGCACTTCTTTTCTTAAAAAATTTTTTTATTATAATAAAAAATTTTAAAAGTAAAATTATTATTTAGAATTTATGGAAACATTTTGGAAGACTGACATACCATTTCTAGTACTTTGTGCCTCTGCATCCTCAGAAGTGACCCTGGCCTTCCATATCATAACTGCCTTGTGACAAAGGTCCTTGGTGGTCACCACTTTGTTGAGGCCCACTGGGCCATTGGTCTCTGTTTGTGGTACTGAACCCTTTACATCACCCCTTTGTGTAACCTGCTCATCTGTTCCATGAAAAGCTACAAAACTGATAAGTATAGAATTTCTTCCTTTGTTTTTTTTTTTTTTTAAGATTTTATTTATTTATTTGAGAGAGAGAGACAGTGAGAGAGAGCATGAGAGGGGAGAAGGTCAGAGAGCGAAGCAGACTCCCCATGGAGCTGGGAGCCTGATGTGGGACTCGATCCCGGGACTCCAGGATCACGCCCTGAGCCGAAGGCAGTCGTCCAACCAACTGAGCCACCCAGGCGTCCCTAGAATTTCTTCCTTTGTAATTTAACTCTCAGTGTTTGGGATTCTTACTGTGTCTCTCATGGTGCTGAGGAAGCCACATCAATTCCTCTTCCCTGCTCATTCCCTCTCTCAGGCTATCCATTGTTCAACTCCCTCCCATTAAAATAAATTCTCCCACCTGGCCTTTCCCTCAGGTTGCTACCCCCCCCCCCGCCCCCTTGTTTAATATCTGTTATTTCTCTGCTCTCCTGATCTCTCTATTTCTTCACCTTACCTTTATACCTCAGTTCCTTGAAATATGGTTTCCATGTCTGCTGTGTTGCTAAAATGATATTGACCAGGGTCACCAGAAGTCCCTTAATGTCAAATAAAATGGATTCTTTCCTACGTGACTTCATGTTGACTACTTCTTCCCCTTGAAACCATTTCTTTGGTGTATGTACCACCTCTCTTTCCAGACTTTCTCATCTCACTCATTCTTCCTTTAAAAGAGAGGTTGAATCTGCCTCCATACTTAGCTACTTACCCTGTTGTGAGTCGTTGAATGATATGGATGGGAACAAGTCCTGTGTATTAGTGAAAGAGTGAAGAGGTAGATAGATGGGAGAGGGTGATTAGGCATTGTAGACAGTAAGTTTCTTGGGGCAGCCAGAATCCGTGCACAGAGACTGCCATGTTGCTGTCACATCCCACTTGTTCCCGTGTTAAAACCACTTCTGATAATCATAGAGGAATAGTAATGGAAATAGTTCTTAGTGAAATGCAAAACCTTTACTTCTTATTGCCTGTGAAATTTCCATCTCTGTACAGTTTAGTAATGAAGGCCAGGGTAACATTTAGAGATATATTTTAACCATTTGGGAAGAGAAAGAGCCTTCATTAACAGATAGAAGTGGCTATAATGTAAATATAATCCATTGATGAACTTCTGGGTTTTATTTATTTTATTTTATTATTTTTTTAAAGATTTTATTTATTTATTTGACAGATAGAGATCACAAGTAAGTAGAGAGGCAGGCAGAGAGATAGAGAGGGAAGCAGGCTCCCCGCCGAGCAGGGAGTCCAACATGGGGCTCGATCCCAGGACCCTGGGGTCATGACCTGAGCAGAAGGCAGAGGCTTTAACCCACTGAGCCACCCAGGTGCCCCAAACTTTCAGTTTTTAAAAGAAAACGTATTTTTTTTTTAAAAAGATTTTATTTATTTATTTGACAGACAGAGATTACAAGTAGGCAGAGAGGCAGGCAGAGAGAGGAGAAAGCAGGCTCGCTGCCGAGCAGAGAGCCCGATGTGGGGCTCGATCCCAGGACCCTGGGATCATGACCTGAGCCGAAGACAAAGGCTTTAATCCACGGAGCCACCCAGGCGTCCCTAAAAGAAAACGTATTTGATACTACAATTCTTTCAGACTATATGGTGTCTTTTCCTACCAGAAAATATAGAATGTGATTCTGTTCTAATTTTCTAGAGACTTTTACTCTAATAAATGACTTTAAAAATAGTTGAAAGTGAAGTTTGACAGTATTTTTTTTTATACCCTTACATTTAATAACAGCCATTTAGACAAGTTTTTCTAATGTTAAGTAACAGAAAAATCTACCTGGCTTTTTATGTTGAGGTTTTGGGGTGTTTTTTGTTTGTTTGTTTGTTTGTTTTACTTTTAAATTTTGTAAAATCTACTAAAGTTCTAAGCAAGTAAAGATCAAAAGGTGAAGGGGGAAAAATTTAAATTTTTGTTTATTTTTCACTTTGTCCCAAGTACAGTAATGTATATTTTTAAGAGTTGTACTTTGTCCACCTATTGCATTGCTCTTAAGCAAGAATCTTTCTTTAATACATAAAATCTGACCTTGTCATGGAGTCAACTCCCTGAAAATTGATATATGGAGAAGCATCAAATTCTGCAAGATACCTGACTGACTGTTGGTGTTGGAAGGTCTCCACAAGGTGTTTTTGTCTCTCCAGTCACTTGGGTTAATCTCCTTGGATGTCCTTCTGAGACTAAAACTATGTTAAGGGAAATAGAACAACTCAAATATTTGTACATGCAACTTATTGGTCCTGTTTTTCATTCTTTTGCAGAGAATGGGACAGAGAACTGGCATCAAAGAAAAACCCCAAACTCATTAATGCCCTTCGGCGATGCTTTTTCTGGAGATTTATGTTCTATGGAATCATATTATATTTAGGGGTAAGGATCTCATTTGTAAATTTATTATGGATAATAAGTGTATTCATTATTATGATTTTATTAATCTAACGGACTTACATTCATTTTTATGACAAGGGTAATTCGTGTTCAGCTAAAAGGACTGATTCAACTCCAAATACAAAGAAACTACTAAAACTCTAGTAGAGACAAATTAAAATGCCCTATGGAGCCCTGGAATGCAGGCAATCTACTTTAAAGTGGGTAAATAAATAAATAAACAAATAATGGTTTCAGTAAAATAAATTTTTTTGAAGAGGTTTATTTTCTGTTATGATCCCAAATCACGTTATCTTACTAGAATATCAAATTGCTGGTGCTTTATTCTTCTGTATTTGACAGTAGAATTTCAAGATATAACATCAAGAGAAGAATGAAGTCAAGTTTAGTCAATTATCGATATGAATATCTGTAATATTTTGAAATCATATTTGCATACTGAGTTTCAAGGAAAAATAGCAAAATTTAAAATTTGGCAGTGAGGTGTGGTTGCAATATATTTTCTCAGTCTTCTATGTCTCCATCAGTGAGAAGAGAGTTCTGTGCCTGAAAGCCTGGGGCTTTATATGCAGTCTGAGATATTTCCTAGCTGCTGTTAAATTTGACTTGGATCTATTATTTTTTATATCACCAGAGCATCATTTCATATCCTTGGTTATAACCTATAAAAGGCAATGATGGGTTGAAATTTGTTTAGTCTTTAAGTAAAGGCTGTGTATAATATTTGCTTTGGTAAAAGTACCATCTGGATTCACATATATTCATATTGGTCTTCATGCATTGGAGAATTAGAAGTGCCATCAAGTCTCCCAAAAAGATGTCATTCAAGTTGTATGTTTTTAAGAATTTGTAGTTTTGTACATAACAAGAAAAAATGCATTTAAAAATTTATCTCAGCAAAGATGATCACATTTAGATCCAGAATATTCTGTAAAGCTCCTGACAATCACCTGGAAACATTCTTCTGGCTTTTGAAATTATCTGTCATCCATCCATCCATCCACCCACCCACCCACCCACATCTATGTACCTACCTACCTAGATACCTATCTGTCTATCTTTCTTCCACTCTATTCCTATAGAAACCTGCAACAGTTTGGTGGTAAAAATATTTTTCTAATTTTTAATTTTTTAAATTAATTTTTAAATTTAATAATTTTTTAAATATGAGTAAGGTATCTCAAGAACTAATTACCTTTTAAGATGTCTTTGAGGTGATTTTTCTCTGTGAGAGCACTAGAACTTTGGGAAATAGTTTTATCCATAGCATCTGGCTCTATTTGACTTAATTTAAAAAATCTTTTATTGTTTTAATGATTATACTATATACATTTGAGTCAGTGTATAGCAATACAATTCACTCTGGTCACACATAAGAATGTAATATGCAATAAGTTATTGTTGGATTGACGTGACTAACCTTCCAACAATTGTTATGTCATGACTGAGACGGTGGTGAGACTGATAGTTCTCCTCAGTCATGGTCTCCATCACGAGCTGCTTCCACTGATTAATATAAGCACTACCAAGTAGAAGCAGGAAAAGAGGCCTCATGATCAAGCACCTTTTATGCCCTGTCTTCTGAAATAATTTATCCAGCAGCATCAAAGATTCAAGCAAAAAAAAGAAACACTCACTAAATATGAAAGTTAAGATAATACATGAGCATATTTATCAATTTTTTTGTCTTGTGTACAAAACCATGATGAATACAGTTTAATATTTATTGAGTTTAATGTTTATTTTACCTAATCTATTCCAAGTTCAGCATTAAGTCCTTTATGCAGATTGTTTTATTTAATTCTAACTCCATGGAACAGATATTATTATCCCTAATATACAGAAAAGAAAATTGAAACTCAGAGAAATTATGAAACTTCCCAGAGTCACACATATGGTAAATTTGAGTGATAGGTCTCTTTAGCTCCAAAGTCTATGAACCTTCTGCAATAGCAGATTATAATTGTGATATCATTATATTTGTAATGATTATATTTAGTTACTCAACAGAATAGTGTCTCTGGTAAACAGCCTTTGGTCTGCTGAGGTTTTTTTTTTGCGTCTTCTCAGGAGACCCAGGTTAACAGAAGCTGAAAGATTGAGGATTCTTCCAGGGTCATCTCGGGGGCAAATCTGCAGAAAGTTCACAGTAGGAAGCAGGATGGGAACTAAAGAGAATCTTCTCCCTTGCTTATGCTCCAGAAGGAACTGTGTGAAATCCACCCAAGGACCAGTAGTGATAGGGTCAAACCTATAAACAAAATTAAGAGAGAATGGAGTGGGTATGGAGAAGGACTCATTCTTAAACTTCTCAAGTCTTCAACATATCCCAGCAAAAGGAATCTGAAAGCTTTTCCCATGAGTGGTGTTGAGGGATGATGCACTCTCCAGCTACCCTGAACCCTGAGTTGTAGGTTCCAGACCTAGGTTCTGGAACCATCTGCATGTTTGAAAGGCCATAGATTGCTTCCAGAAGAAAAGAAGGGGAGAAAATATAACTGTTCTTATAAGACCTCTGTCTTTTTAAACAACTTACACCAATGCTTTAGTATTGATGGTATTCTCTTTGACCATTCCTTTTTTTTGCTCTGTGTTCATCAGCTTGGTAATTGTTTAAAGTCGATGAAATGACTGAAATTGCTGTAACACCACTCTTGGTAAAAGGTGGACATGCTTTCAAAATGTCCTATACATCCTTAGTCCCTCTGAATAAGGGCAGTTGTGATATAAGGAGCATTTGGTTGGTTTCGGGACGGATAGAAAAAGTACTATGAAATCTGCTCTCGACTGTGAAAGGTTAAAAAACAAAAAGGAAATGCCATCATAAAGGAGCTTGTCTCTCTGTAAGAGCTGATATAATTTTAAATCATATTAGCTATGGCCTCTCTTCATTAGTTAGCTCTGTGCTTGTTTTTTTCCTCCATCTGACTCAGCAGCCAGATAAAACATTATCTTTCGCATTTAAGACTCATAGCATAGAAGAGAAACTAGGAGACTGACTGTTGAAAGCTGAGCGTGAGAGTCAATTAAGGATCTTGAGAGGCAAGCCAAGTGCAGAGAGTTCTGTAAGCAGATTATTAAGAGATGGTTATCCTTTCTCGGGTCCTAGGCAGCTCTGGGCATATTTCCATTATCAAGGTGAGATGCATGTCAGGGCAGCTTGGGTCAAACTCCTTTTACTCATTAAACCCCAAGAAGGTTAAGGACGTAAAGGAGAAGCCCTAGTACTAATGTGACTAGAGTTCTCAAGTCCCGCGGTCTGTATTGCAGAAGATCTTTGTCCGTTATGGTTTGACAAAGACATTGAATGGGGATTTGAATACAAGCCTACTGATAAGGAAAGGAGTGTTTGGGAAATTCTGCACACAGACCCTGGTTTAGGCTTTCACTTATGTCCCTTTCACATGATTGTCTACCTAAGGACAGCTATCTCTAGCAAATCTCCTTCTTGCAGATGCCTACTAGGTAGGACCCCTTTCTCACCTTCCTTCCCATGCCTGCCTCTCCCCATCTGTAGCTCCTTCTCTAATCCCAGCAGTGACTTGCCTGCTGTATTCCTTAAACTGGCCCTATATCCCATTTCTACTCACTACTAGAACTCCATCTCTAAAACACACTTCCTTGTGCTCTCTACCTGAATGAAGACAATCTATACCTTCCCTCAGTTCCTGTGATAAGAAGAGTTCTTGGGGTTTGGATTTCTTTGAAATATAAGGAATTTTTATATCACTCTTTAAAGTATTCAGCAGTGCCACCCCAGATAATGTGATTTAGTTCATTTGGGCCTCGGGATACTAGTATCCTTGTCAAGGTCCCCTGGTGATTCTGATTCAGGTAGACAAGCACCATTATCACTGAATGCATCTGACTTTTGCTAGAATCTAAGGGAGGCATTGGGTGGCCCACTTTGAGAGAACCTTTTAGGGTTAGTTTGATTTTTTTTCTTAATGGTAATATGGAAAAATTTAAAAACACATAAAAACGAATATTAACTCTTAATGACAAAAGAGCAATGTTTCTCAAACTTTAATATACATATTAAAGATTTATTTATTTATTTGAGAGGGAGGGAGAGAGAGAGAACAGGAGTGAGGGCCGGAGGGAGAGGGAGAGAGAATCTCAGGCAGACTCAGTACTGAGCATGGAGCCTGACATGGGGCTCAATCTCATGACATTGAGATCAGGACCTGAGCTGAAACCAAGAGTCGGGGTCTTAACCAACTGTGGCACCACAGCACCCCACCTTGAAGGCTAAACTGGGAATCCAATACCATGTCCAGTAGAATACCGTATCTAAGACAAAGGGCGTCTCCTGTTCACTCATGTAGAATTTTGGAACAAAATTGAATTATAAATTAGGAATTGTTTGTGATCATATTTTTTGAAACTTACACTGATTATGAGGGCATCTAGGCCTCCCTTTCCTGGTGGGAGTATGCTGCATTTTTTTAGCTCTTATAGTTAACCACTATCCAATAGTGACTAATAAGATATGTTGAAATAAAATAAAATATATGGGATGCACTCAAGTATGTATTTTTTTTCAAAAGAGGGATTTTTTTTTTCTTTTTCTTAACTCCTCTTGGGTGTGCTCGTGCCTTGTTGCCACAAGTTTGTTTTACAATCTTGGGACAAATTGAAGAACTTGCCTAGATCTCAGTTTCCTTGACTATATGGTAAAAAGGGCTGTAGTAAAGTGTATAACTTCTGTAATCTCTTCAACCTTTTAAATTATGTGTCCATGCTATGGGTTCTAGAGAAGTGGCATTTTTCTTAAATCACAGTGATCTAAACTTATAAAATGATTTGCTGAGTGGATGTTGAACTAATCATAATCCTTGCACTAATGGTCACTTGAGGGAGAAATCGTTCATGTTATAACTTTTCCATTTCAATTTATGGTTATGAATGAGAGGAAGGCTTTGGAGTCAAATGGTTGGTTCGAAGCCTAGCTTTACCACTTGGTAGCTATGTGACACTGGGCGAGTTTTTCAAGCTTGAATAGATTGCAGTACATAGCAAGTGCTTTGTAAATGATAGCTATTACTATATTCTTTAAGTAGAATATCTACCTACCTGCATGAATACTCATGTCATTTGCATTTCCCTCTAAATGCTGCAAGCAATCTTAAAGCACCCATATGATTTTTATAAGGCACAGAAATATGTTTTGCTAATGTTTAAAAATGATAGCTATTTTCTAAGCTTTATTTCAGAAATTAAAATTAATATATTTTTTTAAAGATTTTATTTATTTATTTGACAGACAGATCACAAGCAGACAGAGAGGCAGGCAGAGAGAGGGAGAGGAGGAAGCAGGCTCCCTGCAGAGCAGAGAGCCCGATGCGGGACTCGATCCCAGGACCCTGAGATCATGACCTGAGCCGAAGGCAGCGGCTTAACCCACTGAGCCACCCAGGTGCCCTAAAATTAATATTTTATTGCATCTTCCATTATTGCATTTTCTGGATTAAACCTATTATTCCTGCTATTCAACAAATCCAAAAACTTTTTCCCTATAAAATATGAAGACTATGGCTTAGATTTCCAGTGAGGTTATTGCTAAAAAGTTAACAAATCAATAAACCCTAAAAGGAAAATAGCAGAAGCAAAACATTTTGTGTTAAGCATTGAAGCTAAAAACACGATTCAGAGGTAGACAGAATCTCAATATTTTTTGAGATTCTAGTCTTAGTATGGTATACAAACAATTTTATAAAAACTACAAACAGTTGAGGCAGGGAATAGGTGTTATTTTCTATGCCAAATATGGGCAAATTCTTCCTTTAGTGCTTAGTATAAAGCCAAAAATTACCGTCAGACTCTAGTGTATCTTGAGATAAACAAAAACTTGACACTCTTGTTTATCATGTCAAAAGCAGAATCTGAAGCCTTTGCTTTGGTATATAAGCCAGTACTCTTTGTATCTAATGAAAAGTTCTAGGTGTATATCTGATGTATGTTTACTTTCTTTTAGAAATGCTTTTGTGTGCATGTTTTCTTTTTACCATTTATTAATTATCAGTAAGTTATATGCAATTTTCTTTTTTTTTTCCAATTTATTTTCAGAAAAACAGTATTCATTATTTTTTCACCACACCCAGTGCTCCATGCAAGCCGTGCCCTCTATAATACCCACCACCTGGTACCCCAACCTCCCACCCCCCCGCCACTTCAAACCCCTCAGACTGTTTTTCAGAGTCCATAGTCTCTCATGGTTCACCTCCCCTTCCAATTTACCCAAATTCCCTACTCCTCTCTAACGCCCCTTGTCCTCCATGCTATATGTTATGCTCCACAAATAAGTGAAACCATATGATAATTGACTCTCTCTGCTTGACTTATTTCACTCAGCATAATCTCTTCCAGTCCCGTCCATGTTGCTACAAGAGTTGGGTATTCATCCTTTCTGATGGAGGCAATTTTCTTTTCAAAATTTTATTATTCTTTTAAGTATTTTTATGATTATGAAAGCAATTAGATAATTACTGATAGATTTATGTCTATCAGATTATGACAATATCAAATTATGTCTATTTCCCATGGGAATGTATACTTAATAAAGGGAGGGTGATCATTGCTTTATATAATATGTTATAAATCTGTTTCTCTTCTTAATGTGTTTCCTGTCATTAGCTGCTTTTCTACCTAGTCACCTTAATGTTTAATGACTCATGTGGCTGTGCCATAATTTATCAGTTCCCCATTGTTAAATATTTATATTGCCTCTAATTTTTCATAATTAAAAATAGTCCTTCAGAGGCCACTTGGGTGGCTCAGTGGGTTAAGCCTCTGCCTTCGGCTCAGGTCATGATCTCATGGTCCTGGGATCAAGCCCCACATCGGGCTCTCTGCTCAGCAGGGAGTCTGCTTTCTCCTCTCTCTCTCTCTGCCTGCCTCTCTGCCTACTTGTGATCTCTCTCTCTGTCAAATAAATAAATAAAATAAAATCTTTAAAAAACAAAACAAAACAGTCCTTCAATGCACCTCCATTTAAAACCTAATTTTAGCAGATTTGCAGATTTTCAAATTGCAAATCAAAAGGTATACTTTCTTATATTAAAGTAAAGATATTACTTTCTTCTGTAAAGTTACTTTTTTCTGTAAAGGAAAGGTATTACTTTCTTGCTACTAAAGTGTGCAAATTCAGTCCTCACCAATAATAGGTATTATCATTTAAAAATATTTCTAAATTGCTCAGTGAGAAAGAGCATGTTATTATTTTTACTTGGATTTTTTTAAATTTATTTTTTATTTATTTTCATTATTTTTTCACCACACCCAGTGCTCCATGTAATCCATGCCCTCTATAATACCCACCACCTGGTACCCCAACCTCCCACCCCCCTGCCAATTCAAACCCCTCAGATTGTTTTTTAGAGTCCATAGTCTCTCATGGTTCACCTCCCCTTCCAATTTACCCAAATTCCCTACTCCTCTCTAACTCCCCATGTCCTCCATGCTATTTGTTATGCTCCACAAATAAGTGAAGCCATATGATAATTGACTCTCTCTGCTTGACTTATTTCACTCAGCATAATCTCTTCCAGTCCCATCCATGTTGCTACAAAAGCTGGGTATTCATCCTTTCTGATGGAGGCATAATACTCCATAGTGTATAATACTCCATAGTGTATATGGACCACATCTTCCTTATCCATTCGTCCGCTGAAGGGCATTTTGGTTCTTTCCACAGTTTGGTGACCGTGGCCATTGCTGCTATAAACATTGGGGTACAGATGGCCCTTCTTTTCACGACATCTGTATCTTGGGGGTAAATACCCAGGAGTGCAATTGCAGGGTCATAGGGAAGTTCTATTTTTAATTTCTTGAGTAATCTCCACACTGTTTTCCAAAGAGGCTGCACCAACTTGCATTCCCACCAACAGTGGAAGAGGGTTCCCCTTTCTCCATATCCCCTCCAACACATGTTGTTTACTGTCTTATTAATTTTGGCCATTCTAACTGTTTTTATATTTTTGGTTTCCAGTGAGTTTAAACAGTTTTATATATCAAACATTTGTATTTCTTTTTGTACATGCAACTGACTTGTTGTGTTTTTTGTCTATTTTAGTACTTGTCTTTTTCTTTTTGACATATGAGAAAATAATTTTCCCAGCCTACCATTTGTTTCTAGTGAGTTTTTACCTTTTATCTTAACAATTAGAAGTTTTGATTTTTAAAAATTTGCTCCCAAATCTATAAACTTTTTCCTTTGTTCTCTGCTTTTGTCATCAGATGTTTTTAAAAGTCCTTCCTACCCAAATATTTATGTTTCTACATGTAAATATCTAATCCATTTGGGATTTATTTTGGTGTACATTTGAGATAGAAATCTAATTTTAAAAATGAGTGTCCAGTTTCTTCATCATTTATTGCATAATCTATACCTTCTCCACTGAATTAAAATGCCATATCCTACATAAAATTATTACATGTACTTGGACCTGTTCACAGATAAATCTATTTCTTTGTCATGCCACATATTATAACAGCTGTATAATATGACTTCATATGCAGTAGTGTAAACCCTCTCACATTTTTCTTATTTTCTTTCTAATGTTTTTGATTAGTTTCTCATTTTTTCAAATGGAATTTAGAATCCTTTTTCCATTGATTCAACAAATACTCACTGAGTGGATATTTTGTTGTAGGTGTTGTGCATCATGTTGGGATTGTTGTAGAAACTAAAACAAACAGTCCCTGCTAGTTTGGTGCTGAAATTTCAGTTCCAAAGAATCTACTTGAAATTCTGGTGAAGATTGTGTTAGTCTTACAAAATAATTTGGATGAGAATGGAATTTTCATAGTGTTCAGTTTTTCTTTATAGATGATTTTTAAGTCCTTCAGATTTTTATTTAAGACTTTATGTCTTAGGAATGTTTGGAAAATACATTTAAGGTATATATATATATATATGCATATATATAAATTTGATATTTATAATGTCTCATGTCAATTGTTATATTAATGATATCCTTATTGAATATTATGCTTCGTATACAGGAATTTATTTTCTTAGTATAATTATGTTTTTAAACTTCTACCCATTATACTCTTGATTCACATAATTTGTTGTATAGATAGTCATATTCTATGCTGATAATAATAATTTTCACTTTTTAAAAAGATTTTATTTATTTGATGGGGCGCCTGGGTGGCTCAGTGGGTTGGGCTGCTGCCTTCGGCTCAGGTCATGATCTCAGGGTCCTGGGATCGAGTCCCGCGTCGGGCTCTCTGCTCAGCAGGGAGCCTGCTTCCCTCTCTCTCTCTCTGCCTGCTTCTCTGTCTGCTTGTGATCTCTGTCTGTCAAATAAACAAATAAAAAAAAATAAAAAATAAAAAGATTTTATTTATTTGAGAAGGAGAGAGTGAGGGAGAGCATGAGAGGGGAGAAGGTCAGAGGGCGAACAGACTCCCCATGGAGCTGGGAGCCTGATGCGGGACTTGAACCTGGTACTCAGGGATCATGACTTGAGCTGAAGGCAGTTGCTCAACCAACTGAGCCACACAGGCGCTCTAATTTTCACTTCTTTATGATAATCATACATCGATCATTTCTCTTGAGTTGTATCAGCTAAAAGTTCTGCAAAAATGTTGAATTGTTCTAATAACCAGTATTCCTATTTTTTGTGTTTGCCTGAACCTAAAGGTAATGCTTCTATAGTTTTATTACTTACTTTATTAGTATTAATTAATTAGGTGCTGATTGTTGTCTTGAGGGAGAATTTCTTTCTTATGTTAATGTAACACTTATGTTCAAGAATATTTAGAATGTATCAATGCCAGTTTTGATTGAAGTTTTATCAGATTTCTTTACAGTTGTTTCTTGAGATAATCATAGATTCTTCTACAGTCTATTGGTACTCTATTAATTTCTCAATATTGAGAAATCTTAACTTCTTAATATTTCTCAAATAATGTCTAGTATTCCTGAGATAAAGACGTAAAGTATACTTAAAACAAGATGATGATGGTTATGATTATGATTGAGGTGATGATTATGATGGTGATGATTTTGCTGACCACACACCATAGAAATTCATGTAACTTTAGAAGTTATTCAACTAATTGTGTACGTTTATCAGAAGAAACAACGGTGCTTTGGACTTAGAAATGTAGTTTTTAAAGTAGTCTTGGGGACGCCTGGGTGGCGCAGTTGGTTAAACGACTGCCTCCGGCTCAGGGCGTGATCCTGGAGTCCCGGGATCGAGTCCCACATCAGGCTCCCAGCTCCATGGGGAGTCTGCTTCACTCTCTGACCTTCTCCTCGCTCATGCTCTCTCTCACTGTCTCTCTCTCTCAAATAAATAAAATAAAATCTTAAAAAAAAAAAAAAAATTTTAAAGTAGTCTTGTAATTTCAAGCCTGAACAAAGTTTCTCTTTTCACCTGAATTTTCTTTCATGATCTGAATATCAGGCAGATTTCCCTTTTTCTAGAAGCATCTGGCCCTGTCCAAGGTATGCAGGTAGAACAGAAATGATGAAAGAATTTAGACTCTTCTACAGTGATTTGAGCTTTGGTATGGAGGATCCTTATGGAAGACCAGATATGGCTCCCAGCAGGTCTTCTCATTCTTCTTAAATTTTCCCTGGAAGGCTGATCTGAATTGAGACTCATGATTATTCCCACCAGGAATGCAATCACTTGGGTATCTAACTTGACCCTCTCTGCCTAAATAGTCTGAACTCACACTGTTCTGATCTGCATCCCCCTGAGCAGATGCTGCCTATGGCGGTGGCAGGATATGGACCAGGAAAATTGCTGAAGGAGTCTCTAGCCTCTGTCAGGTGACTCCTCAGACTCAAATCATATAAACAGAGATGTTAGCACTGGAGGGGACCTTCAAGATCACTCTGCCCCCCACTTGGTTTGTCAGTGGGGAAAATGTCCAGAGAAAGGAAGAGACTAAGGTGACACAGATAGTGTAGGTAATGTAGATAGGAACTTGGGTTTCATGACTCTGAATTTCATTGTTGTGCTAGCTTAAAAGTAGATATTCAGTGGGTAGGAGAAGAATCCATGAAACAAGATGGGATAGGGAGGGAGACAAACCATAAGTGACTCTTAATCTCACGAAACAAACTGTGGGTTGCTGGGGGGAGGGGGGTTGGGAGAAGGGGGGTAGGGTTATGGACATTGGGGAGGGTATGTGCTTTTGGGTAAATTGGAAGGGGAGATGAACCATGAGAGACTATGGACTCTGAAAAACAATCTGAGGGGTTTGAAGTGGCGGGGGGGTGGGAGGTTGGGGTACCAGGTGGTGGGTATTATAGAGGGCACAGCTTGCATGGAGCACTGGGTGTGGTGAAAAAATAATGAATACTGTTTTTCTGAAAATAAATAAATTGGAAAAAATTAAAAAAAAAAAGGTAGATAGTCAGGCTTCTTTTATCTAAGTGAAACATTAAGTGAATTGCATCTTGGTTTGTGTCATAAAATATGTAATAAACATGTAATAATAAAAACAATAAACATGTGATAAACAATATAATGAAACATAATCAAATTTTCAAATAAATTTATGTTGGTCCTTATGACATTCGAAGCTCAGTTGGTTTTCACTATCCTTTTTGTGGCAAATTGGGAAATTTCTTTAGTCCCAGAATAGTCCAAACCATGAAGTATACAAAGCTTTCACATATCAAGAATAGAGGATTTTGTTATTCCTAGTCATTTATAGGGATGACTTTTTAAAAAAAGATTTATTTATTTATTTATTTGACAGAGAGAGATCACAAGTAGACAGGTAGAGAGAGAGAGAGAGAGAGAGAAGCAGGCTCCCTGCTGAGCAGAGAGCCCGATGCAGGACTCGATCCCAGAACCCCAAGATCATGACCTGAGCCGAAGGCAGTGGCTTAACCCACTGAGCCACCCAGGCGCCCCAAGGGATGATTTTTTTTTAAAAGGACTCTGTTTCAGAGACCAAGCTTGTTACTATCATTTTCCTTCTTAAAAAAAAAAAAAAATCAGATGTTATCTGTAAGTAGTTCCATCGTAAATATTAGAGAATATGCAGCTTCAAACAGATTAGGGAAAATACTATTGAGGGGAGGGTTGGAGTGCTGACTTTGTCCTTGAATGTTGACAGTTCCATGTTGTGGTGAGATTTATATTGGCTTGCTATTTGCAGATGATCCTATTGTATTGACATTTTTCTCTACCAAAAATAAACTACATTTTTTTCTATGAATATGAACCCTCCCAAAGTAGTACTACTGATGTCTTTGTGGAATAGCCATTACTGTTCAAAGAGAGTATGTCATCTTTTGGTTGAAGCAAGATGAAACTAACTAATTCAGGACTGACATATGTAAAATAGATGCCTGAATCAGATTAAGACACATTTTACTTATTTTGTTAAAAACTGCAGCTGAATAACCATTCACCAAGTAGATCTGTTGTGAAAGAAATGGCAGCTTATGGGAAAAATACACTGGCTAGACAGTGGCAGGGATGTAGTTCAAATTACTCAAGAGGAAGAACACTTAGGTACAGCTGTACATTTCTAATTCCAAAAACTCATATATAGCTCAACTGCCAAAATATTTCATGTATGTCATGATAATCAACTGAAAATATTTCATAAACCCTGCTATGTAGCTATAGTAGTGCTATGTAGATTGTTATTATGTAGGTCATTAGTAATGAACACACCATTCCAGAAACCACAGCTTTGCTCTATGGTCACTATTCACTTTTCAGTCAAAATACCCTATACATAAACTCATCTCCAAATGACTTTTGCTAGAGTCAAAAATATAATCTTATGTCAAAGCTCTAAGATATTGAAAGTAATGTCAAGTGTTTTACATATGGTGTGGCCCTCTGTGTAGGCCTGTTTTAAATCCTCCTCTAAAAATGAGAATGCTTGTGTTGAAATTGTGGGGCCATTTGATGAAAGGGAACTGAAATCTAATTTCTTTGTTTTTCCTCTTTTCAGGAAGTCACCAAATCGGTCCAGCCTCTCTTACTGGGAAGAATCATAGCTTCCTACGATCCAGATAACAAGGAGGAACGCTCTATCGCGATTTACCTAGCCATAGGCTTATGCCTTCTCTTTGTCATGAGGACACTGCTCCTGCATCCAGCCATTTTTGGCCTTCATCGTATTGGAATGCAGATGAGGATAGCTATGTTTAGCTTGATTTATAAGAAGGTAATGCTTTCTTGCACAGTCTCGGTGTTTTAAAATGTCTTAAACATCATGTTGATATACATGTGGGATAAACACAAGTCAATTTTGTATGCTTGTGAAGTAAATGGCAGCAATGCTTAATGTTTCTACTTGGTAATTAATTCAGTTCATTTCAGCTAGTAATTATTGATCATCTTCTATAAACTGCCTGTATTATGGATTTCATATGATCTCCCTGGATTTCATTTTTTAAAACTAGTCATGTCATCATTTTTTGGAATCTTTGGCTCCCCATTAAAATAATACTTACTGTCTGCATTAAAAAGTCATTGACAAAATATTATCTTGTGGTAAAATGCCATGTATCATTACGTTCGATAATGAGTATAGTATGCAATTGTTAGTGATAATCCAAGCACTAACAGTATCTACCTTAATTAATTGTGATACTCATCCACTATTTTATTTTGAGTTAGATTTTTGTCATCCTATGAGTCCTGCAAATTTAAAAATTTTTGCAACAACACATGCATGGCAAACCTAAGATCCTTTTCTGGTTTTCTGTATGCATTTTCCAGTCAGAAGGCCAACTTGCTGAAACTTGATTTAGGTGAATGCAGATTAGACCTACCCATCTTACAAAAACAATTTAAGGTCATTTCAGTGACATGTGTTTTCTAGACTATGTGTGACTGCTTGGCTCTACCAAGTCATTATAGAAAGCTCTTTTGGTTGAATCATTTGGATATTGCTTTATCCTTCTTTTCTTTTTCTTCCCCCCAATGTAAAAACTTTATATACTTAGCTTATAAGGGACATGAATCTGAAATTACCTGGCAAAGAACCCAGAACACTTCCATAATACAAATGCAAGGTCAGGTGTACTATAAAACCTTGATAGTCATACTTTATTGATCAAAATAGCCTTTTATGGAGGCAGAAGAAAAAAATGGAGTCCACAGTTTAATCAGATCACCTCAGCTACAATCTCCTCAGTTCACAAGTACCAGGAAAACATATGTAAAAAATCAACAAAAATTTTATTTTGATCCAGAAATTTTAGGTAAGCGAATAAATTATTAGGTATTATTTGGGAGGTAGAATTGCACACATGAATATTAAAAGAAGTTCAATTCAGTCTAAAAAACATTTTTAAAAACTGCTTTTTATCATCATAATAAGTGATAGCTAACGATGTACATGACAAGCTTCTAAGTGAACTAGGTGTATTATTTCATTTATCTCCTCCAAAACTCTCTATGGTAGGAACTATTATCCCTGTTTTATGCATAAAATATTTTAAGAAACTAAGACCTAAAAAGTATAGAGAATTGTGCAAAAACTTCAAAATTTCTGAAATGGGTAAATCATAGTCCTCGATGTGGAGGATTTTCCAAATATTAGAGCAGAAAAGCACTGAAATAATATAGCAAGGCAAATTGTGTTATATAGGAGGAGAGAGGTATAAAGTACTCCGGGCTAAGGGGGAGGAGAGATCAGAGAAGGAACAGGTTAGTTTGTAAATAAGTCCATATATAACATTGAGCACAAATACAGCAATATATGTGCTTTCAGACCCAGAACACATTCACGAAAGGTTTGAAGCTATTTTATCTGTCCTTCTTTCTGTGTTATTACCTGGTTTATTTACCCCGCTGGGCACACTTATTGGCCTGCCTTGGCATCATCACCAGAAAATGCAGTTGTATCTTCCTGTGGCTGTGGTTGGGTCCCTAAAGTGAGCCTAAAGTTAACTGGTTCCATATCTGACCAGCTCCATCCACATGGCAGGCAGCTACTAGCTCTAATAGTTTCCCAGATTTTGTCCCACAATGCTATTTTGCTTTGTTCTAAAGTCTGCAGCTATGATACATTCAAATTATATTTTAAATAATGAACCTAAATATATTATATAAATGTCAAATCACTATGTTTTACACCTGAAACTAAGACCAGATTGTATGTCAACTGCACCTCAATTAAAAATTAAGAAATACAAGAAAATAATGAATCTAAATACAAACTAAATTATCTTTACATGTGAATTTACCTGTGACTAGAAGATAGAGATAATTAAATGAACAGATATTTACTGAGGTGCTTACTCTGCACATAGCTCCCTGGTAAGCCTTCTGGAGAACTCAGAATCACCTGAGACAGACAGTCTATTACTGAATCATGTGTATTACAGCTCTATAGAATTTTCCCTGTCATCTGTTCTAATAGTGTTTTGAAATTAACTGCTTTGATTCCTTCTTCATCTGTGCTTACCTAAATGCTAGTCATTATTCCACACCCATCTTAAATTCTACCTCCTCAATAAAATCCAGATTTTCATAACCAGGTATGTGGACCTTCTCTTAACCACCCTTTTAATATATACTCATTTATATAGGTTTATGTATATAAATATAAATTAACTCATTCAATGTATCATGTGTGTGTACTAGGCTACCTTGAAGCAACCTATTGATATCTTTTTCTTCTCTTTGTCATGATCACCTAACTTCCCATTTTCACTTTAGACTTTAAAGCTGTCAAGCCGTGTTCTGGATAAAATAAGTATTGGACAACTTGTTAGTCTCCTTTCCAACAACCTGAACAAATTTGATGAAGTACGTACCTACTGATTTAATCTTTTCTGCATTATTGTTATAACTCATACAAACCCAAGGGTTTTCCTGGGTCAGTTAACAGTGATAGGGGGTTAAGTTATACACATCCCTACCTTGCCCATTTCTGCCATTGATGGTTGTTAGCAGAGCACCATTCTGGAGTTTCATAGTACCACCCAATGCAAAGACATCTTAGCTCACTGTGTATTTAATAAAGTTTTTCAAAATTCAAGTTTTATCAGATCTTGTTTCCTTTTAATACTTTAAATCAGCTATTTACTTTGGCTGAATATGATACTCTGAACAATTCTTGTTCAGTGCTCTCTTATTACACAAATAAATGCAAGGTCTTTGAGGGTAGACCGTGTAGTGTGTTTTATTTATCTTAGCATTCTCAGTATTTACAGATTGTTAAACCCACAGCAGGTGCTAAATAAGTTACTATTAAATTAAGCATGCATTTATTCTTAATATTTTGTCAGGTGATAGAGTTGATATACTGAGAGCCTTTGGAAACCCCTTTGCTCTTGTGTGTTTACACCATGGCTCTTGCGTTAGTCAAATAGAAGTAAGTTATGAAAAATAAATCCCTGACATGATACTTAAGATAGTTCATCTTAAGCCCATTGAATAAAAATACACTGAAAGATGCAATGACTAGAAATTTGTTCCTTGGGAAATCCTAGTCTATTTGTAGAATGTTTAAGCACGTTGCTCTGTGCTCCACGGAATGAACGCCTTGATGTTAGCATTTTGGGAACCATGATGTGTTTGATTATCTAAGTTCTCTGTGCTCACTCTCTCTCATCTAGGCTTGTTTGTCTGTCCATCACTGGTTTTCACTGTGATTTTATTTTCCAGGGACTTGCACTGGCACATTTTGTGTGGATTGCTCCTTTACAAGTAACGCTCTTGATGGGGCTGCTCTGGGATTTGTTACAAGCCTCTGCCTTCTGTGGTCTTGCTTTCCTCATAGTCCTCGCCCTTTTTCAAGCCGGGTTGGGGAGAATGATGATGAAGTACAGGTAGTAGCATTCTAGTTACATAGCTCGGAACAGTTTTAAATTAGATTTTCACAAAGTCTACTGTAGTAAATCCAGGACCACTCTATTTACTGAACCGGGATCTACTTACTGGGTGTCACTGAAAAGGAATTATTTTAATGGTGTAAATAATATTCCCTATATCAACAGGGCATTTTTTTTGGTTTATCAGCCTGTAGAATTTCTTTTTGAATATGTGAAGATTCAGTTCATTTGTATAGATCATAAGGTTTAGGTAGAAGGGATAATGTGTATATGGGCGGGAATGCATGTTTTTGGATTTTTGGATTGAGTTTCAGAAGTTTTTCCTACTCTGGTTCATGGATCATCACACCAGAACCTTAGTTACTTTTTATTACAGAATGAATCAGTGATACCAGTGCCAGTGTATGATAGAGGACTTCTAGAGTTTATCAGCTAGAAGGCGATAGAATGTATACAAATTTTGGAGTCTGTTAGCTCTTGGCTTGAATCCCAAGTCACTCTGCCTCACTGAGTCTCTGGTTTTTCATCTTTAAAATGGAGATAACCACTTTTCGTGGAGCACCATGAAGTGTCCTACACTGGGACAGTGTATGGAATGTGTCCAATAGTGTCTGGTACACAGAGGGCATTTACTAAAAGATAGCTATTATTTTTGTTATCATCTATCAAATAGTAAAATAAATGTCCACCTGTTTAATAAGAAGTATGGCCTTAAAAAAAAAACTTTTATAGTTCTTAGTGACAATTTGACTTGGTTTTACTAAGTATTTGATTGATTTACAGAGATCAGAGAGCTGGAAAGATCAACGAAAGACTCGTGATCACCTCAGAAATGATTGAAAATATCCAATCTGTTAAGGCATATTGCTGGGAGGAAGCAATGGAAAAAATGATTGAAAGCATAAGACAGTAAGTCCTTCTGATAATTTTAATATCATTAGCCAATAATGTTTAATATTTTAAAAATGAGTATGTCACAGTGGACTTACTTCCAGTTCATATTTGAAGTTTCTATCAATTGTTTTAAGTTATATCAATATTCATGCATCAATATTAAGTGGCATAAAGTCATTTTCATGGGCTGTACTTTTATGTAGTTGGTAAAGTGTGTTATTTTTCATTACAAGGATATTTATGCCTTATAGAAGAATTTCCTATATGTGTTTCTAGCTACTTATTATACTTGCTTGACTAAAATAATGATCACGATGCTGAAGGGTGATTGAAACCTTAAATGAAACTACCAGAGTCATAACTGTATAATTCTGAACCAAATAAGTGGTTTTCTGTTACTCCATTTCATTTAACTTTTGTTACGGCTCATGAAAAATGAAAGAAACCCTTCTCTTCGGTTAAAAGATCATATCATTGTTCTTTCTTAACCTAAGAGTAATAATGCAGGTAATATCCATAAATTGTGTTTCTAAAAACCTCGTAATTGAGAGGTCAGCTGAAGCAACAAAGCCATCACCTGCGATAGAATCAGTACTTGGCACCTGTCTCTAGTCTTGTTTCACCTCAGATATCCTCTCTTTCACTGATCAGTAAAGATTATATCCAGCAATAAGTATAGCCCAGATTGAGATATGATTCCTGTGACAGTTTGGGGCACAATATAAATTAGGACATTTCTGCAGCCGTGAGACCATTTTTTTCTTCAGTCAATGTCCATGTTCTACAAACTGCAGTCGAAAAGGATTCTAGGAGACTCAATGATAGACGTACTACTGTTGAAGACCAGATAGATAATTTCAGGTCCTATAGCACATGAGAGTTTCACAGGGAAAAAATGTACAAGCAGAGTACCTTTTGGATGGTGTGAATATGGTTATGAGGAATTGGGGCTGCTGATACTGGTAGACAGTGCTAACTGAGCTGCAGGTGTGTGATTGGAACAACAAAAGAAATGCTGAAATATTAAGTCCTTTGCCATGTAAATAGAAAGAGTGAAAGAGTAAATATTTCCCAAACGTCATTGGTCACCTGTTTTTATTATGCCTTTCAAGACAAATCCAGGAAAGGAATTGTATTTTCTTTCCAGAAACATCCTTAAAGATCTTAGGGAATTGTTTAGTCAGCTGAAGTTGTTTTTCTTATTAGCAGTGAGTTCTCCATCAGATTTATCCCCTTGGTCACTTCTGTGCCTGTAAGCACAGGCATACCAAGAAGGGGATGAGGAGTTGATCAGAAGATCTGGTTGTCTCAGACCTGAACTTAAACTCCTGGTCATTCTAGGTGTTGACTTTTCTTGACTTTGGTTTTTATTTTTCTTCCTCAAAAGATGAAATTCATCCTTTCTATTTTGTGTTTCTGTCTGACCAATTCTAATACCAAATGGTTGGTTGGAACGTGTATAATCTGGTTCCGTAATCTGGCATGAAATTGTTACCCAAAAAGGCTGGGAAGGGCTGACATAAATATGGAAAAACAAGAGTTGCTTGTACTCAAAAAAATAAAATGTGATATTCTGAAAGAAATTGCCAGGATATGCTTCGAAGGGGTGATTACCTCAGCCTGGGCCCCTATTGAACTGGGCAGAGACTATGTAATCTGCTCCTTTGCTGCTCTTCTGTAATAAAGCCACTTTCAAGTTCTTTTTTTTTTTTTTTTTTAAATAAGAAACTGATAAAATATTTTTATGACTCATAAAGTACAAGTGATTTTATTATGGAGAATACTGCTTTCTATAAGTGATCCCTATAAATGTTCTTGAGTCCATTATTCTTTTCTTGCCATACCACTTCTTCCATTTTCCTCAATGGTTTCTAACACATTTCAACAACAATTCTCATAAATTTGTGAACATTTTGGTGAGCAGGGTTTTCTAGCATTTTATTAACATCAGCCTAGCCAATATTATGCTTTTTTCTTTTCTGTTGAAGATTAAGGATCCTAGGCAGATTCTTAGTGCCAGGCCCTCTGCTGTGTTCTCATTTATCATGGCAACGTCTCTGCCTGGGAGATTGTGTGTTTCTCTTCTACACATGTGGATGTATATAAGATGGCATAGCTATCACTGACAGAACCAGGAGTCAAACCCCAATGAGATTCCAAAATCCCAGTCTGCCTTCAGTGCTAAATGATTGAAATAAGAAGCCTTAGATCACATTAGAATGTGAATACTGTCTAGGTTGGGCACATGGAACTTAATTTTCTTTATCAGAGTGCTCAGGATTAGACTTTTTTTCAGACTAAAAAAAAAAAAAAAAAATTTTTTCCCCCTGAATTCTACCACTTGAGAATGAGAACTTCTCTGAATTTTACAAATGTGTGAAACTAGTCCCCAGATGCCAGGCACAGCTCTTGTGTTGCTCTTCGCCACAGAACCCTCTGTTCTCTGTTCCTGGCTGCCTTTTTTCCAGCAAGAGCCGAAGAGGAGGATCATAACTGACTTTAATTTTTCTGGTCCTGGCAGAGTGGGGTGTGGAGGTTGAAGACAGCTTTGTTCTCTTATTACCAGCATCGGCACTCCCTGTTTTCTGTCTGCTAGAGTACTGAATCCTCTTTGATATGTGTTAGGAAAAAAAAAAAAGTTCACATTTGCAGTTCAGACTAGAAGATCAGAAGTAAAAAATGATTGTTGCGGGGGCACCTGGCTGGCTCAGTCGGTGGAGTGTGTAATTCTTGATGGTGGGGTTCTGGGTTTGAGCCCCAGGATGGGTGTAGAGATTACTTAGAAATCAAATCTTTAAAAAGACGATTTTTGCAAGTAATTATACTAAAGTGAGAGAGAGGATAGAGTAGCTATTCTTTTCTAACTTTTCAAAAGCTACCTGCAACAGAATTGCTTGGGTTTTAGTTTAAAACATGGATTCTGGAAGCCTATTGAAGACTCTGTCAGTATCTCTCAGTGGTGGGCCTGAGGCTGTATTTTAACAAGTTTCTCAGGTGATTTTCACCCATGCTAAGGTTTGAGAAACCACACCTTTGTTGCTTAGATGTTGTTTTCAGTGTTCCCCAAAGCCAAGCTAGAATTTCTAAAATGTTAAGAATCCATTAGGAAATCACAAAGGAAAAATCACATTTTCCTTTATAACTCTTACAGTGTTGTCCTCATTTCCACACTTAACTGCTTGAAACACCAACCAACAAATAAAAAATTGGAATCAAAGTCTTACTAATCTTACAAACTAATAATGAAGTGATTAAAGATATTAACATATTGTTATCCTAACAATAGAAATAATAATTGAGATTATGAATTATAATATAAAAATAATGTTTACAGATATGATGTCCAAGACATTGGTGCATTCATTACCATCCCACTCTCAGAGAAGGTAACTGAGGCCCAGGGAGATTAAATAACTTGCCCAAAATCACACAGCTCATATAGGGTGGTGCTAGGATCAGAACACAGACAGAAAGCCCTGAGAGCATCTGGTCCGGTTTTTACATTCCAAGATGCCTGGTATTTGAAAAGTTAATAAGAATCCCAAATTTTATGTATTTTTTTTTTTATAGAACAGAACTGAAACTGACCCGGAAGGCAGCCTATGTGAGATACTTCAATAGCTCAGCCTTCTTCTTCTCAGGGTTCTTTGTGGTGTTTTTATCCGTGCTTCCCTATGCACTGATCAAAACAATCGTCCTCCGAAAAATATTCACAACCATCTCCTTCTGCATCGTTTTGCGCATGGCAGTCACTCGGCAATTCCCCTGGGCTGTACAAACATGGTATGACTCTCTTGGAGCAATAAACAAAATACAGGTAATGTACTTAACATTGCATCGTATGCAATGATTTTAGAACAGTTTTGAACTTTTATAGCAAGCACACTCTGGAAATGAAGTCTTGGTCTTGGGCTGGTTCGATGCACAGGATTTCCTATCTTGGTATCTATGTGTGGTCTAATGAGCCCTTGTGAGGAAGCCCAATGAAATAAATGAAGGTCTGTGAGATTCTCTTAAATCAAAGAAGTTGAAGAAAATATTATTTCTGTATTCTGGAGAATTTTATTTAAGTAATCAGCCAATAGATCAGTTCTAATGAACTTGGTGAATGTGCAAAAAATTGACCAGGAAGTTATAAAATATTCTAGCTAAAACTGAGAATATTCACCTTAAACTTTTGAAAAATTTTTCAAAAAACTTTCCAGAATGTTAGATGAGAATGGCATTTTATGTCACACGCTGGCAATGCTGATGTAGCTGGTAGCTTGGAAGAGAAGTTCTAAAGCCCTCAGGTGATTATACTCAGTATATGAAAAGCTAATTGAATCACTAGCATGAATTTCTGTGTGGTTATAATTTTTATAATTAATGTGTAGATTAATAATGTATTATTATACTTTTTTGATATTCATTTAAATATTTAACCAGGAAAAAAAATCACTGTGATAGAAGGAAAAATGAGGGTGCAGCATGAGCCACTTTTAGGTCATTCTGCCATTATGTAATCTTGGCCAGACTTTGCCAGTGGTTGCCCATGGACCTAATTTTGGCCTTGAAACTGTTTCTACTTGATCTTTAAATTAAAAACAAACAACCTATTTGCATTAATTGCTAGCATTTAAAAGTTGGAGGATGTTATATATACAATAAATTGTATCTTCAGCCTCTTTTGAAGAATTGGAATATGTAGGAACTGGGTCCTCTTTCCTTATAAACTGTGGCAACTCCTCCCTCAAAGGGGACTGCCCTCTCCAGTTCTACACAGTCTCTACTCAGGCACCCTCAAGTTTATCTTCTTGAAAATATGTGAGTTTGAGATCTCCATGTTAGACTAATTGGAGAATTAGTTCAAAACTATAGCAGCCCTTGGACTAATCTTATTTCGCCTGTTAACCCTTCTCAACTAGAGAGAGAGAGAGAGAGGAGAGAGAGAGAGAGAACATGAACATACATACAGACTCAAAGAGAGAACACCACAAAGACCAGGAGAGTCAGTGAACAGGAACACCGGCAGAGAAACAAAACAGAGAAGAAGAGAGAAACCAAAACAGAGATAGTGAGTGAGAGAACACTAGAGGAGAAAAAGCAAAAGTGAGGCAAGGAGCAGGCTGTCCTCTACCTGCTGCAGTGAGAACTTCAGGATGCAGGCACTTAATTCTTCCTGACACTCCCACCTTTCCTCATAGAACCCTACCAATGTCTAATAAAGCCCTTCTTTTAGAGTCAAGGTTCTGATGCTTTCAAATCAGTTATAGCAAATCTTCATACGTTTACGTAACCCAGAGAAGTGATGCTGTCGATACTTCTAATAAGGAGGGTGCTGCAGATGTGAAGATGTTAGCTTTCTGTCTGTCCTAATGTTGAATTGAGGTACATTGGTGGGTAACTCAGGGAGGCCTTATAAATTTATCACCCAGGTTCATATGTAAGAATAGAAAAAAGAATCAGTTGTGTGTTACAATCTAATGTATAAAACCAGTTTTATAAAATAGCACACGTTTTAAAAGTGCCGTTCAAATGTAATAAATCCAAGTGCTTGGCAAATTAACTTTAGAACATTGTGAACAATTATTTTATTAAGAAGTAATTTCTAATATATTCAGTAATCTTCATAAAATCCAAATACAGGATACAGAACCATCAGAGTGTAAAATAGGTGTAATAATGCAGTAATGCTATTCTAGTTCTACAATATGTTTTTGCCTTCTTTTGTAAACAGGATTTCTTACAAAAGCAAGAGTATAAGACGTTGGAATATAACTTAACAACTACAGAAGTAGTGATGGAGAACGTAACAGCCTTCTGGGAGGAGGTCAGAATTCTTTCTTTAATTGTTTGCTCTAAATACTTCAACATTTTCTCCTTTGTGAATCTGGTTTCATCCTAATAGACAAGAAAGTTAGAATGATAATTGAACTGGTAGCTCTGGGAGGGGAGCTGCTACTTTTCCTCGATCAATTACGATTGAGAAGTGATGCCAGCCTCATAGGTTTGGGAGCTCAGGAAGAGCAGGGCGTGAATTCTAGCTCTGCCATTTCTTCTGTGTGTAATCAATATCAAATTACTTGTGGAGAACTTGGTTCTCCAGCCATAAAATGAAATATTAATATTTCCCTTGCAACCAGTGCCTGGTTTCTTGCAAGTTTGTTGTGAAGCATGAAGCATGAAGTGCTCAGCAGAGTACCATGCACATAATAGTTCCTTAAGAAATGCTCCTTTCTGTTTTGTCATTTTCCTGTCCTGTGTGTTTGCAACATAGTAGTCTACATAAAGATGTTGGAAAGACACATGCCTGTGTTGTTTTCTATTTTTACTTATTTCCATTCCCTCTTAAAAATTCTCCTATATATCTCCAAGTCAGAAAAATATTATCAAGGATATTCAGCCTCTCAAGAAGGAATATTTGATGATTGAGAACACCTATTGAGTTCCTATTATCATTTATATCTGTTGAGTAAAGATAGGAGTTTATGAAACCACTATCCTATTTCTACATTTTCCAAAATATCTGAAACTGGTTTTATTTATATAAGCTGCTTAATAGCCAGGACTACACTTTACTTCATTTCTGAAGATACAGATTAGAGAATAATTCTTTATCTGCCTAGCAAAATTGTTTGTGGGAAAGTGTCATGTCAGAAAGGGATCAGATTGATTTTACTTCTTTGTTTTTAGGAGTTTCAAAGGCCATTCTAGGCATGAGGGGAAAATAAGAAGTTTAACATTTCCCCCCACCACCAATTTCAGACAAAATTATTTCCCTGCTTGCTGTGAAAATCTTCCATTTCCCTCTCTTCCATCTTATAAAATAGGTGGCATGTTCAGAACCTTACTCTGTGCCAGGACCTAGGATAAGTGCTTTAAACGTGTTGTCTCATTTAATTCACTTAACATTCCTGTGATCTAAGTAATTTACTGATAACAAAATGGAAGCTAAGAAAGGTTAAGTGTCCTGCTTCAGCTCACACACCTGTCAGAAACTGAAGCCAGAATTTGGACCCAGAAGTCATAGTCTACAAGCCATTCACCCGACTGTTGCTTCCCATCTGGCTATATCCTTGTCCTTCAGTCTTTATCACCTGCCAAACTCCGGATACTTTTTGATCATATTTGCTCAGGATAGTGGTGCTTGTTTGCAAATGTTACACTCTGAAATCTTGTTCCCAGCCCAGAATTGCCTAACCGTTCAGCTCTGTCTCTAAATCCTACCTGTACTGTAGTCTTTCAGGTTCAAGGTTTTTAGTTTCTTCAGTGCTCCCTTTGGACCCTGCCTGTTTGAACATCTACTTATTCCAAGACCAGTCATTTCAGTTCTTCTACAGCTCTCTCAATTCCACTTTCCTTCCACTGAATCCTTTGCTGCAAAACATTACTTTATGGACCTTAGTGAAGTAGGTGTTGGGAAAAATAACACACCTCCGTCATTTGTAAGCTTTACACTGCTCTTGTTTCAACCTCAGTGGAGCCTGTAAACCTTCTTGGGAAATCTTTTCATTTGTCTTTAGTTAATTTTCTTTACCATTTCCCCAGAAGCTATTCCAGATTTTTACCACTTTCCTGAATCCCTACTTCTCTCATCTGCATGGCCTTTCCTCCTACAAAACAGAAAGAAAGGAAAAGCCATTATCATGTATGAATGCTTCTAGCTTCCTGTTCACCTTCAGAATTATGTGTTCCTCTTTCCTTCATGTCTACGAGAAAGACAGATGTTTCCCCCTGCCCTTGACTGAACTATTACGACCTTGCTTCATCTTCTTAGAAGAGGCCAGCAGTCCTCTCTCTAGAAGCTTCAATAACTTCTTTCAACTGACTCCTTTTCCCATTCAAATATTTTCCAGTTTTAAAAAAAAAGTCTTCTCTTGTTTTTGCCCACCCAGCTTCATCCTCCAAACCTGATTCCTTTCTCTGTCCCTGTGTTGCCACAACTGTTGTCATTTCCTCATCTTTCATGGGTTTCTCCCTACTGCAGTCTGGATTCTGCACTTGTCAACCCAAGAAAACAGTTCCTTTCTTCTTGAATTGATGACTTAGCTTTAGTGTAACCACTCTCTCCATATTATTTTATCCACAGATCACAACTTCTACCTCTTCCCTGCTGCTTCCATGGTGATGGGCACTGGGTCCCACTTAGGTTTTCTTTTAGCATTTCATGCCCTCTCTGGGTGACTTCAAGCTCAGGGCCAACTGACATCAATGTGCTGATGGTCTTAAAGGCAAATTTATGGCCCCAGCTTCTTTCATTACTTCTTAAATATATTTTCTAAATTTCCTGCATGCTCCTCAAGCACTTTACATTCACCACTCACCAAACTTGACACACCTGCCTCTTCCAGTGTATTTGCTATTACCTTTGCTGGCGTCATCATTCACCCAGTTACCCAAGGGGCAAGTCCTTGGTGAATTATATATGATTCCATACTCAGTCCAAACCTGGCAATGGGTAGAATTACTACTTACTTATTAGGAAGCTGAAACTTAGTTTAAACAACTGGAACAAAGATAACTAATTAGGGAAGACCTAAAGGGTCAGCCTGTTTCTCTGACTCCAAAACCCTTTGCCACTCACCATACTGCTCCATATTTAAACAAAACAAAAAAGAGTGACTGCTGCCTTACCATATATTGCTTTCACATGTATATGATCTCATTTGATACCCTCAACAACACCAGAGACTGAAGTTCAGTATGTTACAATGACTTGTTAACTATTAGCCAGATACATGAAAAGATGTCACAAGAACGGGGTAAAAACAAAGAATATCATAAGCATTTCATGCACAACTAAGGGGACATGTAAGCATGGAAACTCTTCAGTCTCATTAGGGAGCAAATGAATAAAAGTGAGATCAATAGTGAGATTCCATTTTCAAAACCACACAAAAAAGTTAAAACAAGTCTAAAACCAAAAATCAGTATTGATAAGGGTTCTTGAAAATAAGCACTCCCATATAATTATTGATGAAAGAAAAATTTAGAACTACAATTCAAAAGACTTGGACTTTCACATACCTTTTGCTCTGAAAACTCCACTTGTGGGAATTTATACCAAAAAAAAATGTGCTCTCCAATTTATGGCAAAGTACATGCAAATAGTTTATTCATACTCTTGGATACTATCTTACCACTAAAAACTAAATTAAACATAATATTTAGTGGTATATGAAAATATTGATGATTTATTGTAAGTCAGAAAAAGGGGATCATCACCTTATTTTTTCTCAATTTTGTAGAAAAACTATATATATTTTATTGAAATATAGTTGACATATTAGTTTTAGGTGTATACATAGTGATTCAAAAATTATGTACATTACAAAATGCTCACCATGCTAAGTTTAATAGCCATCTGTCACCATACAAAGTTATTACAATAATATTGACTGTATTTGCTTTCCTGTACCCTTTATTCCTGGTTATATGTATATATTTATATATAAAATCATATATATTTATAGATATAGGTAAGAAAGTGGAGGGATTTTTTTCTTTTAATTTTTTTTTAAAGATTTTATTTATTTATTTGATAGACAGAGATCACAAGTAGGCAGAGAGGCAGGCAGAGAGAGAGGAAGGGAAGCAGGCCCCCTGCTGAGCAGAGAGCCTGATGCGGGACTCTATCCCAGGACCCCGAGATCAAGACCTGAGCCGAAGGCAGCATCTTAACCCACTGAGCCACCCAGGCACCCTCTTTTAATATTTTTTATTTATTCATTTGAGAGAGACAGAATTAGCAAGAACACAAGAAGGGGGAGGGGCAGAGGGAGAAGAAAAGCAAACTCCCTGCTGAGCAGGGAGGCTGATGCGGGGCTTGATCCCAAGACCCTGGGATTATGACTTGAGCTGAAGGCAGACGCCTAACCAACTGAGACACCCAGGCGTCCTGAGAAAGGGGAGGGATTTCAGTTGAAAGGTTAAGTATTGTTTCTTCACAGTGGTAGTACTACAAGTGATTTCTATTTGTTCTGCTTTTCTGTATTTTCCAATTGTCTTGAAATAAGCATTTTACTTCTGTAAACAGAAGCAAAGATTATTAGCTCCCGTTGGTCCAAGTGCTTATTGGTGAAAAGTCCCACTTTGAACAGACTGCATTGCCTTCAACAGACTGCATTATCCTTCTTACCAAGGACATCTTTTGTCATTTTGTCACATAAATCTGACCTGGCCACTCACCATTTCTGAGACATATTCTGTTTTTTAAGCCTGAACCATTGTATATGCAGATTTGTCTTCCTGGAGCACCTATACCATTTGTTGGTCTTGTGAGATCCCACTTCTATCCCTCCTCACTCAGCCTGCATGTCATTTACTTGGTCAAGTTCCAGGCTGAGTTGCTTTCCCTCTGTAATGTACTCCTATAAAATTTGGTGTGATTTTCAGTTCTAGCATGAAGCCTGTTTCAGTATTAATATCTACTCATAGTTACTCTCCCATGTGGGATTTTTGAAGTGGTCTTTATTTTTTTTTCTTAAGATTTTATTTATTTCGGGGTGCCTGGGTGGCTCAGTGGGTTAAGCCTCTGCCTTCGGCTCAGGTCATGATCTCGGGGTCCTGGGATCAAGCCCCGCATCAGGCTCTCTGCTCAACAAAGAGCCTACTTCCCACTCTTCCACCCTCCCTGCCTCTCTCTCTGCCTGCCTCTCTGCCTACTGGTGATCTCTGTCAAATTAAAAAAAAAAAAAGAAAAAGAAAAGAAAAGAAAGAAGATTTTATTTATTTATCTGACAGAGATCACCGTAGGCAGAGAGGCAGGCAGAAAGAGAAAGGGGGAAGCAGGCTCCCTGCTGAACAGAGAACCCAATGTGGGTCTTGATCCCAGGACCCCAAGATCATGACCTAAGCCAAAGGTAGAGGTTTAACCCATTGAGCCACCCAGGCACCCCTGAACTGGTCTTTAATACAGAGGTGATGGTCAATAAATATCTGTGAGGTAAATAAATAAATAAGGGAGGGCTCCCTGGTTGGCTCCTTTGGTTGATCATCTGACTCTTGGTTTTGGCTCAGGTCATGATCACAGGGTCCTGAGATTGAGCCCCGGGTCAGGCTCTATGCTCAATGGGGAGTCTGCTTGAGATTCTCTCTCCTTCTCCCTCTGCCCCTTCCTCTGCTCACACTCTCTGTTTCTAAAATAAATAAATAAATATTTAAAAAATTAATAACAAAATAACAAATGCATTTGTCTTATTTTAAAAAGAATTTTTATTGTCTGCTTCTTAAAAGCTTTGCTTTTAGTTGTTTGATTACTAAGGGGGACATTAGCTGTCCATATCATGAGAACTCAAAGCAGTGGTCTCCAAACTTCATGGCTTATATATGACCTAAAGGAATTTTGGAATTCTATGACACATAATCTCTGACACATTGTGAAGTTGACATAAATTCTTATATAGTTTTATTTGGTGGCAAGACATGTAATTCCTGTTTATTACATATTGTCTAATCATGTTAAATGGATTTTTTCAAAACTTTGGCATTATAGTTTGAGTGCATTTAGTTTATGGAAAATAAATCAATTTATGAAGTCAGTTCTCATTGTCAAGACTTCCGCTTTCTTTATGTCAGAAAAATTATCACAACCTTACAATGCAAATAATTCATATGTACCAACTAAATTTACTAAATTATTAAAAATTAAGTTATCAAAGAATTAGTTAATTAAAATGCCTTATCCTGCCACTCATTTCTACAATCTTATTCTAATCTTGGTAAGACCCACAGGTTGCTGTCAGGTGAAATGAGATGTTTCCTCCTTCAGTATTCCTGGCTTTGTTTCTATGGGACCCTCTTTCATGAAAAAATTATTCTTCTGTGATCCCTTTCTGTGGTCCTAGAAGATTTTAGACTCCAGGAAGGACAGCACAATAAGACTTAGGACTGAGGACAAACTCCTTTTCTGTGTCAAGTGAGACAAGTATGATTGTGAGCCGGAAAGTGGGAAAGAAGAAATGATAAACAGCAAGCGGATCTCAGGCAGATTGATTTTAGGAAGGAGTATATTTGGAGCCTGAGGATGTGGAATCGATTTCCTTAAGACTGTGTGCATGAGGTTCCTCCTGATCAGTCTTTGGGGCTGGTTACTCTGGACTGAAGACTGCTCCCCTAAAGCTCCCCATGGGGCAATAGAGAAGCAGGGCACTTTTAAAAAGGAATTCCTTCCTCCCACTATTCTCCTATAAGGGAACTCATCTGAATTATCTGGCAATCTCATCATATTTATACTTAATTACTACTTAAATGCTTTAGGCTTCTTAGAAGAAGGTGCCAGTGGCATGTTAGAATAGAGGTCAGATTGGGTTGTAAATCACTCTGGCCAATTTAGTCATTTCATCTCTGAGTCACAAGGTCTATTGCTTTGAAAGAGGTGGATTGGAAAATCTACCTCCGATATTATTACTGTGCTGAGGATTAGATACATTTATTTGCTCAGCCTATAGAAGAAGGTACATGTTTTCTTCAGTATTAAATAAAGTTTAATTTAGGGGTGAGTGAGAATCTAGGATATTGAGGTTATGTTTCTATTAAATGCTTTATTAAAATTTTCAGTGTTTCCCATCATGTACTCTAGAACTCATGTATATAATTACATGCTATAAAGTGTGGATCAGATGCCATATGCTTTATGTGCTAATACATGAACCAAATACCTATTGTTTCACAAATACCTATGGATAATACCTGAAAAACTTACCTTTGTATTTTTTTTCAGGGATTTGGGGAATTACTTGAGAAAGCAAAACAAAACAGTAACGACAGAAAATTTTCCAATGCTGATAACAGCCTTTTCTTCAGCAATTTCTCACTTCTCGGTGCTCCTGTCCTGAAAGACATCAGTTTCAAGATAGAAAGAGGACAGTTGTTGGCAGTTGCTGGATCTACTGGAGCAGGCAAGGTAATGTCTTTTATTTTTCATCATTGAGAACTTAATTTGGTACGCATTTCTTTCTTTTTCTAGTTTGTAGTGTAAGAGGATGTATTGGAGAAATTCTAACATCGGTAATAGGAGAATTCTTGGATAGAGTGTCCCTTATAATGTAAATTATTCTACTGATAATATTCTTTAGTCTTTTTTTTTCTTCGTATTATTTCCAGTGACTTTTTCTTCTGCATCTTTATGTGGCACATGGCACACAACACAGTGTTCTTTTTTGTTCACATGTTGATCTTTATATTTATTTAAAATGTTTTTCTTTTTTAAATTGGAACATAGTTGACACCCAGTGTTACCTTAATTTCAGAGGTACAATATAACGATTGAACACCTCTGTACATTACATTATTCTCACAAATGTAGCTACCGTCTGTCACCACACAAAGCTATGCTAATATCATTGGATCTATTCCCTACGCTGTATCACACATCCATGTGGCTTCTTCATCCCATAACTGGAAGCCTGTATCTCCCACTCCTCTTTACTCATTTTGCCCATCTTCCCATACCTCTTCCCCTGGCAAACATCAGTTTGTTTTCTGTATTTATGGGCATTTAAAATTTTTGTTTGTTTATTCTTTCTTTTGTTTTTTAGAGTTCACATAAGTGAACACAGTGTCTTACACATGGTGGATATTCAGTAACTTTATTGAATAAATGAACCATTCATTTTTACCCATCTTTGGCATAGACATTTTTTCAGGGCTGGTCCAGGAAAATCATGGCATAGATTTTACCTTGGAACCACATAGACAGAAGGTCCTTATTTGGTTGTTTTAGGATTTTAGGGAATGAACTCAGACTTGCTTAGAATTTATTATGAGGAAAAATTACTGACTAGGATAGCTTATTGAAAGAAATACATAGGAATGTTGATCTATTCATTGCTGGTCAGCTTCCCAGTCCCTACCCCTATCCCAACTTATGTAAGTCAAGAATATTTAGAGATATGTCTGACAAAAATTAATAGGTTATAAAGCAAAAATAGCTAAAAGGTTAAACTCAAGGAAGAAAGGGGAAGGAAGGAAGGAGCACTGAAGCTTTAAGATAAAAATGTATGTAAAAGTAGAAATTAAGAAACATTTTTGAAAGACATTCATTAATATCTAATATGGGAAGAATGATATATTTGGAGAATTTAATTTGAAACTTGGGAAACAAAATGCTGCAGAAAATAGTTGTTAAATTTGGTGTCCACAATGCTACTAATGCAATTTGGTTGTTTCTCTGTCCAGTTATGTTTTTTACATGTGAGACAGGTTTTTTATTTTATTTATTTACTTATTTTTTTAGAAATAGGCCTTTTAAATATAGTAGTTGTAGTTGTATATTTTCTTCTTAGGAGAACTTGTTCTTCCTTTTAAGTATTATTTTCCTTCTACTTCTTATATAGTATTAGTAGTAATTTTCACTATTAAAATAAAAAGATAACCATAGGAGGAGCTGTTCATCAGCAAAGTATCGATGATCTAAACAAGAATGTTTGCTGCTGAGAGGTAATTGTATTTCATGTAATTTTTAAAATCCTGTTTATATGCTTAGAGTTACTTCTTTGAAAGGTATACAAAAATGGATTTGGACTCACAAATTACAAGACTTACCAACAATTAAATTTCAGGCAATTCTATTAAAAACTGATGAGCAGATAATTGCTGGCTGGAGTTGTATTTGCATCTTCTGAGAAGTAGCTCTGAAGACCGAGTCCAAGGAAAGCAGTGGTTCCTTCGGGATAAGTTTGAGGGTTTGGCAGCTCAGTCAAGGAGGGAGGCTTGTCATAGTATTAGGAATGGAGTATTTTATAATCTACCAGACAGAAGATCTAGCTAAGAGATAAGATTGAATAATTGCAAATATTAGCATTTGAAGTCAAATCCCATCCCACCCAGTTTGATATATCAAAAGCCCTCAAGGTAACTGAATAATTCTTCTACTTGTGTGACTTAACCTAGTATGTTTGCTGAGATTTTATAGCACAAAGGTATTTATCACAACATTGTTTGAATTAAAAAAAAAATCGGAGGGACCCCTAAATATCTGCTATTAAGGAATCGATGAGACAAATTTTAGTGTAGTGATAGAATGACGTGTTATTCAGTCAGTAAAAAGGATGTTTAAAATTGTTGTGAAGGACATGTATTTATATATCGTTAAGGAAGAACAAGTTATAAAATATTATATACATAATTTGTGTTTTTAAAAGCATGTATATATATATATGTGTGTCTGGAAGGACATTTATGGATCAAGTGGCTATCTCTGAGATTTTGGGTATATTTTGATGAGATTTGGGCATGTTCAGGGTGGTATGGCTGTAGACAATTTTGGGTATGTTTTGTATCGCTAGATTTTCCAAAGTTACAATAATTTATATCTATATTAACATATATTATTTTCTTTAAACACTAAGGTCAGGTTTAATTTTATCCCTCTTTCCTGTTACAATTATCTAGACTCTAAGGGAACCATGTCTTCTTTACTCTGTATTCCAAGGAGTATCTTAGTACTTGATACAAATTTATTTAATTGAACAATCTTTGGGAAAACAGATTTTTTGTTCTTTAAAAGTGTCTTTCATCTATGAAACCTCTGTGAATTGTTGTAATTAAGCAAAATTGGTATAAGAGTCTGCAGTACTGGGTACTCTTGACTGAAGGCTTGGTAAATAATTTTTATATATTTCATATATAATATAGTTATTTTAGTATTTGTATTATATCAATAAATATTAACATTAATATATAATATAATATAAATATATAATGTAAATATTATATGCATTTAACATAGATAGTAAGATCTTTTCCATTGTTTAGATTTATAAAGCTTATCTATATAAGATATTGTTTCTAAAAATATTTAAAAATAACTATTCTTTCTAGATTTAATTTTTATACAAAAATTGTTACTTAATCCTGCCTTCTTCCTAATGTATTTTAGGTGATATTATTATTTATTAAAACTTAATTGACAATTAAAAACTTCAGAAAATTAGGGGCACCTGGGTGGCTCAGTAGGTTAAAGCCTCTGCCTCCGGCTCGGGTCGTGATCTCAGGGTCCTGTGATCCAGCCCCACATGGGGCTATCTGCTCAGCAGGAAGCCTGCTTCCTTCTCTCGCTCTCTCTGCCTGCCTCTCTGCCTACTTGTGATCTCTGTCTGTCAAATAAATAAACAGAATCTTTAAGAAAAAAAAAAAAACTTTAGAAAATTAAAAGATATAAAAAGTTGAAAAATTTCCCTTTCAGTCTGTTTCTGCTCAGTTTTCCACTTTTCACCAATCTCTCCCCCAACCCACGTAGCCAATTTTAATTTTTTGAATATATATATATAAATAACTGCATAGTATTCTACTGTACAGGTGGATGTTATATGATGTAATGAATCATCAATTGATTGATTTTGGGGTTGTTTCCAGAGTTTTGCTAACCCAAAATGACACTGAATATCCTTGCACACATGTCATTTAGCACATCTGCAAGTGTATCAGTAGGATAGCTTCCTGGAAATGGTAAAGCATTTGTGTATTCATTGTGCTTCTATCCCTGAAGATTGCACTGATCTATGTGTGTACCATATGATCTATATAAAAGTGTGGATTTCATCGTAGCATCACCAGCAGATGATGTTATCTAATTTTTAATTCTTTTCCAGTCTTACTATAGGGACGGGTGGCATATCCATGTATTTTTAATTGGAGTTTCTCTCTCTTTTTTTTAAAATTTGGGTTTCTCTTATTATGAATAAAGCACAATATCTTTTCATACATTCAAAGGTCTCCTCTATTTTCATTTTTGGTGAAATAACTAGTCACATACTTGGTACATTTTTTAATGGATTTGCTTTCTTTTTCCTTTTGATTTTAGAATCATTTCTTTAGAGAGAAATTATTCTTTTGTGTGTTCTAAGTTGTAAAGTTTTACTTCAATTTTACACTCTTTTCCTTTAGCTTTCCATGCATAAGTTTTTTTTAAAAAGAGGTTTAATTTATCTTTTATTCCGTGACTTCTGGATTTTGAGTTATAGGAAGGCTTTCTTACTCCATAGTGGTTTTTTTTTCCCCTTTAGGCATCCCCCAGTGTTTTCTTTAAGGACTTATTTTTGTACTTTTTCTTTGACCTATTTGGAATTCACCACGAATATAGTATGAGGTACAAACACAATTTTTTTGTTAGCCCTCTGGACACAGTCCAGTGTCCAACACCGTTTATTGAATAATCCATCTTTCCCCACTGATTTTAGATGCCACCTTTATTGAATACTAATTCTTTTGTGCATTTGGATCTGGTTTGTAGTTTTATTTCTGTTCCATTGGTTTGTTTCTTATATAATAGTAATTCATTTTTCAAGTTATTGAGCCCTTATAATTTAATATAATGTATCATACTCTTTACTTATATCATTTAACAAATTTACTGAGTCTCTACTTTGTGCCAAGTATTAATCTAGGCCCTTAAGATATAGTAGTGAACAAAACCTACAACATATTCTCATCCCCATCTAAGGAACTCACATTTTATGGGAGACAAACAAACAAAAAATGAGTATATGTAATAACACCTGATGGAAACTGCTATAAAGATAAAGCAGAGAAAAGAAGATTGGTGATGGGATGCAATTTTAAATAGAGGAGAGAGAGAAATCCTCAAAAGGTAACATTTGAGCAGAGACTTGAGGGAGGTGAGGGACAAGGTCATGTGGATTAACTGCAGAAGAGTCTTGCAGAGAGAGGGTGGAGAAAGCCTTGAAATAGAACTTAGCCTGTATGGTTCACAGAACAGCAAGGAGGTCAGTGGGGTTGGCACAGTCAGCCACAGAGGGTAGAGCCATCAGAGGAGTAAGGTGGGCTAGACCAGTCCTTGGGCTTTTCTAAGAGAGCCTGAAAGGCCTTACAAAGGGACTTGTAAAGAGTAAGGCTTTTCTTTCTGAGGAAATGAGAGTCCATTGGAAGGTTTTAAGAGGAAAGTAATATGATTGGGCTTAGGTTTTGATGGGGGCGCTTTTTTAGAGAGACAAGGGCAGAAGCAAGGGGAGCTTTGAAGCAGTTGGGAGTTTTGGGGCTAATTGGGCAGGAGATGATATTGGCTTAATCCAGGTAGTGATGGAAGTAGTAGTCAAATTCAGGACATCTTTCTTTCTTTCTTTATTTTTTCCTTCCTTCCTTCCTTCCTTTTTAAGATTTTATTTATTTATCTGACAGAGATCACAAGTAGGCAGAGAGGCAGGCAGAGAGAGAGGAGTAAGCAGGCTCCCTGCTGAGCAGAGAGCCTGATGTGGGTCTAGATCCCAGGACCCTGGTGTCGTGACCTGAGCCGAGCCACAGGCAGAGGCTTTAACCCACTGAGCCACCCAGGCACCACTCAGGACATGTTTCTAAGAAAGATACCACAGAATTAGATTGAAGGTGGCATATGAAAAAAACAGAGATCAAGGATGAGTCCAAGGGTAACTGGAAGCTTGAAGGTACAATTACCTGAGAAGATTATGGAAGAAACTTATGCATTTAGTTTATAATGCATATTCAACATCCAAGTTGAGATGTTAGTTGGATATACAGGTCTGGTTTCAAGGGAATGGGGTCTGTCAGTGTAACAACTTGAGGTCAAATGAGATTCCAAAGGACAGAGTATGGATAAAAAGGGAAAGGGGTCCACATGTGAGCCCAAGGACCTTCCAACTTTTAGAGGTGCAGGAGGTGTTTTGTCATAGAGATTATATTTATAATAACTTTATGTTAAATCTTCGGGGTTTTCTTTCTTTGATTCCCTAATGTGAGCTCTCATAAAATTAATGTTTTTTCTTTCTCTGCTGCCTCCTTTTCTTCTATACCATTTTAGTCAGTCATATTATCTTTCTTTCTTTCTTTTTTCTTTTTTTAAGATTTTATTTATTTGTTTGACAGAGATCACAGGTAGGCAGAGAAGCAGACAGAGGTGGAGGGAAGCAGGCTCTCTCCTGAGCAGAGAGCCAGATCCCAGGACCCTGAGATCATGATCTGAGCAGAAGGCAGAGGCTTAACCCACTGAACCAATCAGGCATCCTTGTGTTATCTTTCTTAACGCTTTATCTTTGTATTGTTAAATATGCTTATGCTTCTGTTACCCACTGTGTTATGTTTACATGGTATCCTTTGACTTCCAGCTTTTCTTGAGAAGGCAATCAGCAAATTTCCTTTATACTCTCTTTCCTTTGTTTTGTTTGTATTTTACTTAAAACTTTTCCTATTGTCAGGGCATATAACGTATTTATTTATTTATTTTTAAGATTATATTTATTTATTCGACAGAGAGAGATCACGGGTAGGCAGAGAGGCAGGCAGAGAGAGAGAGAGGAGGAAGCAGGCTCCCCGCTGAGCACAGAGCCCAATGCGGGACTCGATCCTAGGACCCTGAGATCATGACCTGAGCTGAAGGCAGCGGCCCAACCCACTGAGCCACCCAGGTGCCCCGGGCATATAACGTATTTAAATTATCTTCTTCAACTCTAATTCCCACATTAGTTTAAATTTTAGTTCACAGTCTCTTATATAAAGTCTTTGCTCACTGATAGTCCTTTTAGTGAGGCTTCTTCATTCATTTCTTGGATGATTTTATCCTTGTTTCTTCAAGAAGGGCTCGTGGAAACAATATTATCTTTTTTTTTTTTTAACTCATCTCTTCTTTGTTAGATGAAGATCAAAATGAATCTACATTGTTGGTTTAAATAAATGAACAGAATTTATTTAAATTCTATTAACTATGATTAAATAAATGAATGCAGTTAAATCACAAAGAACAGCACCCAGCATAGGCCGAGTATCAACAAATATTAGCTGGTATTTATCTTTCCCTGATGTTCTCCAAACCCATCCCAATGATCTGAATCAGTGGCTCCATCCCTGTGAACCTCTACTACAACACTTAACCACACTGCTCTGTAATTGTCTCTTTTATTCCTCTTTGTATCTTTTGTGCATAGCAGCATATCCTGAATAGGAAGTGCTTAATAAGTTTTGAATCAAATGAATTAATCTGGAATCCTTTAAAATCAGAACAGATATATCTGCCTAGGATAATAGCTGGACGCAGGTATATTCTGAGAATGATTTGATCAAGTGATTTAATTTAATAACCATGGTTTTTGTTTCTAGACTTCACTTCTGATGATGATTATGGGAGAGTTGGAGCCTTCAGAGGGCAAAATTAAGCACAGTGGAAGAATTTCATTCTGCTCTCAGTTTTCCTGGATCATGCCTGGCACCATCAAAGAAAACATCATCTTTGGTGTTTCTTATGATGAGTATAGATACAGAAGTGTCATCAAAGCATGCCAGCTAGAGGAGGTAAGTCACTATGTGACATAATTCTGACTATGCATATGAAATCTTTAAACTACTTAAGATATATAATTAGTCCCCTATTCAATAAGTCAGTCTACATATATTAACCAAGTTTCCAACATGGGCAAAGTACTCTAAGTAAATCCACTAATAAAACATATATGTCTAATAAATATATGACCACTAATAAAATATATGATCCCTTCTCTAGGAGACTTACAAAAACATAGAGAAGGTACAATTTATTTTTAAAATGATGGGCTGATTTGGTTACAATAAAACCTCTTTATGAAATGGAGAGAATTTTATTGACTCATTTGTGAGTCATGTGTCCTCAGTGGACACTTATATGCATACATTTTTAAAAAGATACTTCAAAATTACTTGAGAGGATTTTAGTAATTTTAAATAACAATCATAGCCTAGCTGAATGAGCAATGATCGTCCAGTAGAGAATCAGAGATAAAATTGTGATTATATTTTATCCAAAACATATTGGGTGTTTTTAGAGAACACAGATATTTGTCTAGGTGGGGACTGGGTTATAGGAGTGGTAGTGTCTTGCAAGATAAATCACAAGCTTTATTTGTTAGTTGAAAGGTATTGGAAGGTTTCTGGTGAGCTTTATTATAACTGTTATTATTTTTTGCTTTGAATATACCTTTCCTCAAGAAATAATTTTATAAATGGTGATTTGATTCCAATAATAAAAGTATATTTATTTAACCCAAATAGACCATAGCTATATTACTAATAATAAATTCAGAGCTGTGGGTCCCTCATTCATGAAATGAGCATTTACTAACATGAACATTGTGCTAAGTGTGGGAAAACCAAACTAAAAAATACACAGTCCATTTTCTAAAGGTTCATGTTATAGTGATCTGTGTTTCAATGAACTATTGTATGGTATGTGAATTATATCATAATAAAGCTGTTAAAAATAATGAAAGTAAAGAGAATAAGAGGAAGAAGAGCATATTCTTTTCTCATTCTATGACCAACCTCAAAATTATTTTTAATGTTTATAAGTTAGTTTTTTTTCATATACTCATATTTATGGACTATTTCCATCCAAAGGAAAGGCCATCACATCTTTATTTCCTCTAAAAGTAGTTTCAGGGGCACCTGGGTGGCTCAGTGGGTTAAAGCCTCTGCCTTCGGCTCGGGTCATGATCTCGGGTCCTGGGATCGAGCCCCACATCAGGGTCTCTGCTCGGCAGGGAGCCTGCTTCCCCCTCTCTCTCTGCCTGCCTCTCTGCCTACTTGTGATCTCTCTATGTCAAATAAATAAATAACATCTTTAAAAAAAAAAAATAAAAGTAGTTTCAGTAACACTCAGTTTCCATTTCTTCTTACCTACCTTGCCCCCCAGCACACATACCTGGCTCTAAGCAACCACTAATCTACCTTGTATCTCTAAAATTTTCCTGTTGTGGACAATTAACACAAATGCAAACATTCAGTATATGGCCTTTTGTGCCCAAATAAACTTTTTTTTTCAATTTATTTATTTTCAGAAAAACATTATTCATTATTTTTTCACCACACCCAGTGCTCCATGCAAGCCGTGCCCTCTATAATACCCACCACCTGGTACCCCAACCTCCCACCCCCCCCGCCACTTCAAACCCCTCAGATTGTTTTTCAGAGTCCATAGTCTCTCATGGTTCAACTCCCCTTCCAATTTACCCAAATTCCCTACTCCTCTCTAACGCCCCTTGTCCTCCATGCTATTTGTTATGCTCCACAAATAAGTGAAAACATATGATAATTGACTCTCTCTGCTTGACTTATTTCACTCAGCATAATCTCTTCCAGTCCCGTCCATGTTGCTACAAAAGTTGGGTATTCAACCTTTCTGATGGAGGCATAATACTCCATAGTGTATATGGACCACATCTTCCTTATCCATTCATCCGTTGAAGGGCATCTTGGTTCTTTCCATAGTTTGGCGACCGTGGCCATTGCTGCTATAAACATTGGGGTACAGATGGCCCAAATAAACTTTTAAACTAGAAAAAGTTAAGAAGTCTTCATTTTGAAAACATTTGGGGCTTGCTGCATTTCGTAAAAATATAAATAGAATAAGATCCTTATACTTGAGAGGTTCATGGACCAGTAGGGGAAAGAAACATATTAACAAGGAATGTAGTTGGTGCTCTAATAGAAAATGAAAGAGTGATTTCTGTAAGAGTCAAAAGAGGGAGCATAACAATAGATCTCCATCTGCCTGATGTAAAGAATAACCTCTAAAGGTGGTACAAGGATAATTCCTCTAATAGAATGATTCACTGTGGAATTCCAATGTAACAAGAGTGAAATTGACGGCTTTGGAGGAATTTTTTTGATTAAGAACATTAGAGCTTCCAATAAAGTAGAAGTTTAGGTTGGTCTGAAGAAGTGGGAGATTGATGAATAAATGGTAACTGGATTATTGAGAAAATTAAATGGGATGAATATAGGGTATATAATATAGTGTCTGGTGTAAATTATCTATTCTATAAATATTAGCTCCTTTCTACTTTCTTTTGAGGTGGTGAATACTGCTAGAGAACGTGATGTAAGATAAATGTGTTCTTAGAGTCAGTTCTTATTAGAGAGTGACTTCTATGGAAATAAGATGGAACTTGGTATAATTAAGATGGCTATAAAAAGTCATCAATGTGAACTTTAATGATGACAAAAGTGGATATAAGAAAAATGATAAAAGTGGTTATCTGTAAATATGGTAGTTGTTCTTCCTGACCCAAACAGAAGTTGGAGTATCCTGTCAAAGAAACCAGATGGCATTGGACAGTTTAGAGTTCAGGTACATTGTTTCCATGCTCCAGAAATGGCAATGGTGTTGGGCGGTGATTCTAGTTTCTATGTGCCTTTCACACCCCAAAACATGACTCTGTACCAGACACTGTTCACTGTGGTGGGGTTAGGGCAGGTACAAAATGAAAACATTATTTTCCCTCCTCAAATAACTTATGGGCTGGTTGGGGGAAAACATAAAGGAAGAGATAGCAAGTATTGGAATAAAGGTTTTCTTAGGGCACTGCAGAAGCCCAGTTGAGGGCTTTCGGTTTGCCTCAGCAGTTCAGGAAAGGCTTTCTCTAGAAGTGGACAACCTGAGGGATGAGTAAAAGTGGGAAGGGTATTCTGGACAAAAGGAACTGAGCAGAAACACAGGATATGAAACCAGTTGGTTAGTGCAGGGAACCGTGTCTTGATAGAACCAGAATATAACTTGGGGGCACTGAGTGTGGAAAGAGGAATGAACCCATTGGACCACGGCCTGGGGGCCTTGTACACCAATCTCAGGAATTTGGTCTTGGAGAGCTTTAATCAGGGGAAGAAGGATGCAGGCAGTTTTGTATTTTTGATATATCACTTGGCTGTAATATGAGAAACAGAATTAAGGTGGGTGCATTTTGAAACTGGGATGGCAGAAAGAATATATATTTTGAAATCTGACAGAGTTGGGTTACTAAAGAAAGTTACTTAATCCTATTATACACTGAGTTTTGTCCTCTCAATATGGAGATTATATTATTTATTTTGATATTTTTCTGGCTCACCAAAATTGCTTAATAAAATAGCCAGTAGTAGTAGTTGTACTCGTCATCATAGTAGTAGTATTTGCTGTTCTGACTAGAAGGGAGACTAACAGGAACTGTTTCAGTAATCCAGATAATGGTTTTAAGGGACAAGAAGAAACAGAAATTAAGCAGAGGCATTGTGCAGAGATCAAGAATGCCATATTTATATACTATTTCCATCCAAAGGAAAGGGTGTCAGGGAAAATGGGCCTTCAGGGAAGACTGAGAGTTTTTTTTCCTGAAGAAATTAGAAGAAGAGAGAAATTGGTTTAGGATTAAGGATTCCTTGCACGACAGGAGCTGAAAAGGGGGATAGGTAGGATTGCCATGGGTTTAGGACAGAAGCACGTGAAGGTGAATTACATACAACTGAGACATCTGACCAAGACAGAAAGATCATAGGACTTACTAATAAGGTTTCCAGTGGAGGACACCACTAGGTGGACTTGAATAAATAACTTTATAACGATGATGACATACATTTTGCTTCTGTAATGTACACTTCACTCTTCTTCCTCTTTGCCTTAAGTTGTCAAAACACTGAGCTTTTCATTTCTAATGATCTCTGAGTCCCTGCTCCCTCCTGTCCCGCTGACTGTTGCAACAAGGCCTTTCTAGTCATCTTATAACAGGCAAAAATATACCCAGCACCCTAAATTCTCTGTACTTGATACTGGCAAATGTAGTGAGTACACTGAATATAGAGCGTGTCTGCTTCTTTTCTTGTTGCTGAATATTCCCTGTACATTGTTATTTATCCAACCACATGACAAATTGCTTGAGAGCTGTGACTCTTAAACATTTCTTTTGGTTTATTCTGCCCAGGACGTGGAGAGGCAGTTTTGTAAATTCTTTCAGGTGACTATTTCAGCAATATCTTGGAGTAGGCATGCCAGTTATGGGAATTATGCTCAGCAGCTGTTCCCCTCTGAGTCTCACAGTCTCAGGGTTGGACGATGATGGTTCCATGGCAGGAGTATGTTACTGAGTAGGGAGTAAGGAAAGGAATTACAGGTGCTAGACTATCTTAGTCAAAACCAAAGGTGTCCTCTCTTTTCAGTCCCTGAGAGTTTCTACTTTTGGTATTTTTCTTGTTGTCATGAAATAAATATTCCTCACCTTTCAAGAAGAGGCCAGTGGGGGCCTTCCCAAGGGAGGATTTTCTTTTTTTATGTGGAGGAGTTTGGATCTGAGGACCATGAAACACCCACAGTGTCCCCAAGGGGGAGCAGCTGGTGTCTGCGACAGTCACCCTGTCTGAGTCCCCCGCAGGGCCCCTGGTCCCCAGTACCAAGAGTCGTGAGTCCATCTGTTTTCATTTTGACTGCCAGCGTTGATCTGTTTCTGAATGTGCTCCAGCCAGACTTGGAACTGGAGATGAGAACGGGATAGTTTCTTCCTCATTTTTGTGTTTTTGTTCAGCTCTAATATCTACAGAGCACTTGCGTATGTAGTGATGCCTGCCGTCATAGGAGCAGGCAGGTAGGGTAAGTTGGCGTGGATAGGAAACAGCATGCACAACATACTTCACATAGTTTTCTGATTTCAGTCTGCTGAAAACTCTTCCCTCAGAGGGGTAGCTTAAAGACTTTATCATGGGGAAGGGCCCGGAGACAGCTCTGTGCTATAGAATGACTTGTGGTGTGCAGACCCGAGGGAGCAAGTCAGGTGTGGATCCTTTGCCTTCCGCCCTTCTCCTTTACGAATGTCTCCATGTCTTGCTTTATGTTGCCTACTTTTGGATCTAGATGATGGTACTACGGATTCCTAGACAAATGTAGAGGTATTTGTTTTCTTAGGTTTTTTGTTTTTTTGTTTTTTTTTTTAAAGATACCATTTTATATCCCAGTGCCAATCAGCTTATTCTCTTCTTTCCATGGAACCAGACTACCCCTGAGGGTCCTCCTCAATTTTGTACGCTTTTGTAACCAGCCCTGGAGACTTTTGCTAGCTTAAAAAAGATGACTGTTGAACTGGGCCCTTGTTAACTTACTTATCTCTTAAGGAGATTGTAACCCTATTTAGTTATTAAAAGAGGAACAGACTTCACTGTTCTCTTGCCTTGCTTTATTTTCAGGGTATTGGTTTTTTTCACACTTCACCAGTACCTTACCCTACCATAGAACCCACAGCCGACAGCAAGAGAATTCTAGGCAGACTGGTGTTTGGGTAATGGGTAGTTGGACTGACTATATTCAGTGACTCTCTTGTAAAAGTACCTGGGTTTGGCTTTTATGATAGTGTGTTGTGGGGTGTGGGATATGAGAAGAAGCTAGGGACTTAGGATATATAATCGGTTTTCACAGAGATGTTGAGATCCTTTTACAACCGCAAAATGGTCTTCATTATGTACTCGTCTTGGCAACCATTACATATGCATTGTAATAAAAATATTTACTATGTTTGTTGCAGAATTAAAATCTGTTTGTGTTTTCTTTACCACCACTGCTTGGCAGTTTTCATCTTTAAGTCACTAGAAGAAAGCAAATTAGGAGGAAAATTGGCAAGAAGTTGCTAAAGAAAAAAAAAAAACTTGGGAGGGAAATTGGCAAGAAATATGAAAAACTTGGGAGGGAAGTAAGCAAAGAAATGAGTTAATGACTGTTCTGGAAAATAAATTCCATCATGCAGATACCGCAAGTCTAATTAAATTTGAATTTGACTTCTGGATATCCAGATCTGGCCAAAACTAACCTGTGTGAACAGAGGCTTAACCTTTGGATGGTCAGTCCATCACTACAGGAGAATTCAGGAATGTTCATTTGAGAGATCTATAAATAAAAAGGGGCCATAGGAATTAACATCTACATTCAGTAACAGCCAAGACATAATGGAGACATAAAACAGATATTTGAAACACATTGAACTATGTCCCCTAAACCAGAATAAACCATACTTAATGACTGCACCTTGAACCACCTGTAATTTTCTCCTAATAGGTAATTAAGTTGGAAAGCACAGCCATTTATTTACTGTAATATGAAGCAAGTACATTTATTTTATAGAATCACTGAGCCAGAACCTAACAGAAATGCCATAGCACTTCCTGAATTGAACGGTTATTTCACTTCATTTGAGCCCTGAAACTTAAAAAAATAAACTCTAGCTAACATCTATCAAGAGAGTACATGTTGGCTTTGCTGTGCTAAGCACTTTGCACACATTGGTCCATTGAATTCTCACTTTCTTGTTATCTCGTGACAGCTTTGCTTAGAGTTTGCTGTCAGAGAGAAACTGTGCTGAATTCTTAAAGTGTGAACCTGATTTTAGGAATTGAAATTGCAAATTCTGGAATTAATTATTAGCTTAACAAATGAGAGTTTTACATCTCTAAAACCAAAATAGCCATAAGAGTGCTGGTCTCAGTAAGATTTGAACAAGTCAACAGAACAGTAACATGAAAATTTAATTATAATGGTCTGGGACCAGGCTTTCTCAGGAATAAATAATGAAATGAAGATATTCAAGGTAAGGTTTTGTATTAAAAGACAAAAAAAAAAAATCATGACATTTTCCAAAGGTAAAAACCATGATGTATCATCATGTCTATGCTCAAGATTTCATCCCTCCTGAAGAACTGGTATTCTGAGCCCTGCACTCTAAGAATTATCTTCTTTGTAGCAGTGGCTAACAAAACAAGATCAAGGGAAGATTTTACACTTATATTTCATACCTTAGAACACAGTGATGTTCATAAAGGTCTTTGTAAGAAAGGAAACTTGTTTTTTCTAAAAATTCTAAGTGTTCCCTTGACAAAACAACCCTCGAAATGGCAATTGTATTACCATTAGTGTCCTTCAGAACAAAATCTGTAATACCTAATTTTTATTCAGAAGGTTTAGCTAGGCTTGATTCAAATTTTCTAAATTAAAAAGTTGACTTCAGCAAATATTTGAGTTCCTCTCATGGACGTGTAACATTTTAGGCACTCTGGATGCTGCCTTCAATTATAACAAGGGTCCCTGTCTGCAATTAATTTTTGACTTATAGATATTTTGGGGGAAAGATTATATATATATATTCATTTAGTAAATATTTGTAAGTGCAAACATTGAACTAAGGACTCTGCCAAACTCTGGAAATTATTAATGAACAAGACACAATCCCTGTCCTTAAGGGGTTTTATTCTAGTGGAGATGACCAGTAAAAACCAGAGAAGTTTGATAAATTCTATGATATTGATTAATATAGGGTCCTTTAATGAGTACAAGGAAGTAACATTTAATCTGATCTTAGAAGTTCAGGCAAGGCTTCCCTGGAGGAAGTGACATCTCAGGTGAGAGATGATGGATGAGCAGAAGTCATTTGAGTGAAGAAGAACAATGAGAACATTCCAGAAAAAGAACAGAATGTACAAGGCCGAGAACCCAGAGGGAGCACTCTATATTTGAGGAGCTATAGTCAGTTCTGTGTGGCCAGAGTGTATAATGAAATGGGCCCGGAGCCAGGAGAGAGCACTGCACTTTTGCAGGAGCTCTAGGTAGGGCAGCAAGACTGGGATCTGGAAAGACAGGGGTATATCGCGATAGCTGAACTAGGAGAGGCCAATCAGATCATGGTTTCTATCCTTCCATTTACCAGCAATTAAAAAAAAAAAGAGGCAGAAAGACAAAGTCACCCCTTTCACTTTGTGTTTAATATAAATTCAGTTGGTGAAATCCACTTCTCAAACAGCCTTCTAGCTGCAGAGGAGTGAGAGAAATGTGGTAATTGGTGGGACCACAGGGAAGTACCCTGGGAGAAGAGCAAATGGGTCTCTAGCATCCTCCACCGTGGCATTTCTTTATTGGAGGAAGTGCCATAATAAAAACAGTATTTTAGGAAGAGTCATCTAATATAATATGCAAATTGGAGGGGGATAATGGAAATGTTGTAGTTAGAAGTTAATGAAATAACTTTCTTTATTGGAGAAAGTGCCATAATAAAAACAGTATTTTAGGAAGAGTCATCTAATATAATATGCAAATTGGAGGGGGATAATGGAAATGTTGTGGTTAGAAGTTAATGAAATATTGGCATTCCAATTTTAAAGAAAAGAAGTAAAATTTTTAAGGGACTTGTTGAAGATCCATAATTGATGGGACTAGCAAGAGAATCCAAGTCTTCTGACTCGTTTTTTTTCTATACTCTATTAGGGTTATTTCTTATTAGAAAAGAAATTCTAGATTAGATTCTAATGACTTACCCATTGACTATTGCTGGCTTTAAGTTAGAACTTTAGGCTAGTTAATCTCACTGTGATGTTAACAGTATCATTAAACCATTAAGACTATAAACCTGCTAATTGTAAAGGGGAAGTTATGATAGAAAAGCCTTGTGACCTAATGGCATTGAGAATTCCATGACATAGTTGTGAAAACTATTTGCAGCTCCTAAATAAGCATATCTTGGAAAAACCACCTATACCACACACTTGAAATTTAAATAAGTCAGGACATTTCTTCCCAGATCCTCTTCCAAATTATTTTCTCCTTTTCCTTTGCCCTTGAGGCAGAATCTCTTCTTCAAGCTTCATAACCTCAAATTTAAAATATGGAAGTCCAGGGGCGCGTGGGTGGCTCAGTCGTTAAACGTCTGCCTTTGGCTCAGGTCATGATTCCAGGCTCCTGGGATCAAACCCCTCATCAGGCTCCCTGCTTGGCAGGAAGCCTGTTTCTCCCACTCCCCCTGCTTGTGTTCCCTCTCTCACTGTGTCTCTGTCAAATAAATGAATAAAATCTTAAAAAATAAATAAATAAAGACAGGTCCAAGGAGGAGGGCAGTCTGTAGAGGGCAGAAAGCCTGCTTGGAGCCACTTGGGCAGCTAGGCTCCAATGTCAGGTCCTGAGGGAACAAGGATCATGGTGGAATTACTTCAGAGGGCATGAGTGAGTGCATTTTGAAGCCTGGCAGCTAAGGAAATGAATTCCAAAGCTGATTTAGGCACTGGGGAGCTGGGAGCTGAGTTAGGAAGTCCAGAGCAGGAGCAACTGCAGGATAGCATAATAATGTGACGGCAGAGTACTGGGAGAGAAGTGCTTTATCAGGCATTGGATTTGTCCCAGAATCTTGGGTGGGTAGACCTAGAAAAGATAGTGAAGGAATTAACAGCTCCCTAAGTGCCAATTTTTAGACCAACTGAATCAAAATCATCTAGGAAACTTTTAAAAACTGGATTTTTAAATGTCATTTCAAAGAATCTGAGATCTGGAGTCCAGAAATTAAATGAATCTAATGTAGAGCCAGAATAGGAGAAATAAGATACTTTAAGTATCTTTTCTAACTTTACTTCCTTGGGAGCATTTACTCAAGGACACTTTAAATCATTGCATTCATTGCATTCTTCCTTTAAAAATGCTTATGTTATCTTCAAATACAAATACAGACCTACATACATACAGAAATAAACACTAAAGAGGCATAGAGATATCAACAGAATTATGTATATACTCATAAGTTCATACATAAAACCATATATATGTATGTATATCCCTGAATGTTAAGCAATAGTTTAATATTTGTGACAAGACTGTAATATCCATTATATAAAAGAACTAGCTTTTTGTATTTTTGTTGCCAGCAGTAAAAATTATATTGGAATTTGAGTTTTCTGCTATAAATTTGGTCCATATCAAATCTCAATGAAAGAAGAGCTTTTATTTTTCAAGTTGATAAAAAGTTCTCACTTCTTATGCTTTCTAGCAAGGATTAATCTTTAGCCAGTGTTTCTGTGTACAGCTACTTGTAATCAAGTTTGACTTAGGTCAACAAATTACCTTTCCTAATAAGCAGAACTCCAGGTTTGTTTTGTTTTGTTTTGTTTTAAAGATTTTATTTATTCACCTGAGACAGAGAGAGAGAGAGATAGCAACAGAGCACAGGTGGGGAGGAGTAGAAGCAGGCTTCTGGCTGAGCAGGGAGCCCAATGCAGGGCTTGATCCTTGGACCCAGGGATCATGCCTGAGCTGAAGGCAGATGCTTAACTGCCTGAGTCACCCAGGCATCCCTGAACTCCAAGTTTTAATTTATGAATTCATTCATGTGTATTTACTGCTGGAGGAGTTAAGTTCTGTTGATAAATCATAAGAACTTCCCAGCACTCTCAAGATAACATCCATGTTTACAAAAGCTCTGAGCAAAAATGGTTAAAATTCATTCTTTCACTCTCTTTCTAGAACACTTCAGCTTTCTCCATTCTCTCCTTCCGTCCCTCTGTTCTCCTACCCCTTCATCCGTTCTCCAACACTTTTTTTCATCTTTCTCTTTTCTCATTTTCCTTATGTATAAAGCTTAAGAGCTTAGTAATTATTAAACATTAATAAAATTGGCACTGTCTGGTGATTTATTCTTTAAAACGTGTTTTATTGCACGTTATTACCTCTAAAGTTCATGTTCCCTCAACCCAAGTTTCTCACCCCCTCCCTTACCACAAGCAGCTATGTTGTCAAGGTTGTTCTAGAGAGTGATAAGGTAGCCATAAAACAAGTTTTATGATATTTTCCTATCTACAAAGTCACAGGAAGCTCAAATGTACTCAGCAAATATTGCAAAATTACAAAGAACAATTAAATGTAATACTCCACCCTTTTCTTAAAGCTCTCCCTCTCTTTAATGTAATGACACCTTATATCATTCCTTTGTCGAATGTTCAAGTCAGTTAGTGAGCTTTATATTACCAATTCCTCTTTAACAATTTCTGGTTTGTCTGGCTCAGTTAAATAATATTAGGGTGGTGTTTAGGTGCATTTTTAAAAGTAAAATGATAAACATTTTTGTGAAAAGTGCATGTATCATGTTGAGTATACTATATATTTCTTAATATTTATTGCATACTTATTATACTATTACTTTGACCTTCTCTCATGCTCTTTATCTAGGTATTTTCAAGTGTTTTTACAATCTCAAACAGACCTAATATATGCATAGAATCCTTTGAAGTTGGCATTTGCCTTTCTGACCAGCATATTGTAAAGGAAGTTAGCCAAAAGAGTAAGGATCTGTTTGAGCAGGTAGAATAACTACATGATGCAAATTCCTGGGCTTTTCTCTAATTCATCTGAGTGAGAATATGTATAACATTTTGAACAAGCTCCCCAGGTGATTCTGAAATAATTGGCTCAACATACTTCACTTTGAGAAACAATGATCCACATATTTAATTTTATCTGTAGATAAGCTGTGCTGAGAAAATTATTAAGAAATGAAATGGTGGTATAGCAGAGCTTCAGAAAAAGGGTTTTCAGTGTCTCCTTCAATAAGAAAGTTTAGCACTATGTTTAAAATTTTATATTTGATTTATGTTATGGTTTAGGTTTTTTATTTAAAAATCTCAGTAGTCAGTTTTTACATAAGAAGTCACATCGTGCCCAGCATCTTAATGGCACTGAATGAGTTCCTCCAACCTTTTTTATGGATAGCTCCTGAGGAACTCAAGTTGTGTGCCGGTGAAGAGAAAAACCATTTGTTTCTGTGCAAGGAGTCTTCTATAACCAACCCATGTCCTTACGGTGCTTGTCAAACTCATGACTATACCAGGCAGTACAATTTTTTTTTTTTTATATTTTATTTATTTATTTGACAGACAGAGATTTCAAGTAGGCAGAGAGACAGGCAGAGAGAGAGGAGGGGAGGCAGGTTTCCCGCTGAGCAGAGAGCCCAATGCATGACCTGAGCCGAAGGCAGAGGTTTTAACTCACTGAGCCACCCAGGCGCCCCACAATTTTTTTTTTTTTTTTTTTTTTTTAGTTTATAATTTTCACGTAGAAGAAAATATGTTGTGGAGATTGAAAACTACCACCCTTAAGATAAATATATTATCATATTTGAGTGCCTTAGTAATCAGCAAAGATAAATGTTTAACAATGTATACAAAACAAAGTGTTTTACTTTTAACCAAATAGAAAAAGCCAAACACTAATAAATCTACAAATGAACAATAAACTAGACAATCAGGGCAAGTACTCATATTAGCAACAGGATATTGGTATTACTAATTTATTTGATCTTAAAATAATGAGCTTATTCACAATTCTATTCAATGTATCCTTACTATTTTGTTTCCTTTCAATCTCAACTCTTTCCTAGGATTTACGTTCTTTGAAAAACTTACCTAATTATCCACACTTATACATTTCTCTTCATAAATGGCTTCTGTCTAGAGAAAAGAGGCCAAATATGCTGGCTCAGAACCTCACATCTTTTCAGATGTGGGAATCTTTTGTTTTCCTGCTTTTTGAAAGATAGCCTATATCACTAGAATCCATTCTGGGTAGGAAATAACCATATGACAACATCCCTGTTTTTTAAGTGCCTTAGGGGCCTGGACAAACTCTAAGTAGAACTTCCTAACAAATCTTTCCACCATTTTCCCATAAAACCCCAAGCTTCAGGCAGTCACTCTGAGGAATGTGATATATACTTTTCCAGTCCATTTAATGGAATTTACACCTATGTGTACATGTACTTATCAATAAGCAATATTTAAGTTCTGTTTGGGTAGCTTAAGAATTTATGTAAGTGGTGGACTTCCCACACATCATTCTCAACTTGCTCTCTTTGTCCCTATTACCTTTTTGAGGTCTAGCCATGCTGCTTATATGTGGAAATTTTTTTCATTCTTCTACTCCTATGCCACATTTTATTTACTCATTCTGCTACTGGTGAACATTTAGATTTTTCCAAGATTTTACACAATACTGCAGTAAAAATCTTTGAATATTTCTTTTTGCACATTTGCAAGAATTTCTCTGGAGTAGGTATCTAGCAGTTGAATTTAGGTGTTTTTGTGTACATAGGCACATTCTGAATTTTACTAGATACTGCTAAGTTGTACTTTAAAGTAGTTATACCAATTTATACTACTATCAGTCATTTTTGAGTATTCCCATTGATTCACATCTTTGAAAGCTCTCATTATTGATTGATACTTTATTTTTTTAAAATATTTTTATTTATTTATTTGGCAGAGAGAGAGAGAGAGATCACAGCAGGCAGAGAGGCAGGCAGAGAGAGGGGGGAAGCAGGCTCCCCGATGAGCAGGGAGCTCGTTGTGGGGCTTGATCCCAGGACCCTGAGATGATGACCTGAGCTGAAGGCAGAGGCTTAACTCACTGAGCCACCCAGGCAACCCAATACTTTATTTTTTTCTGAAGATTTTATTTCTTTATTTGACTCACAGAAAGAGAGAGCACAAGTAGGCAGAGTGGCAGGCAGAGGGAGAGGGAGAAGCAAAATCCCTGCTGAGCAGTGAGCCTGATGCAGGGCTCAATCCCAGGACCCTGGGATCATGACCTGAGCCAAAGACAGATGCTTAACTGACTGAGCCACCCAGAGGGGTGTCCTCTCTCTCTCTCTCTCTCTCTCTTTTCCCTTGATTTGTAGTTCCTTGATTACTGGTGAGATTATACATATTTTCCTATTTGTTTGCCATTCTGATTTCATATTCTTTGCCAATTGAGGAGGGTCAGGTTTGTGGGAGTTATGAAATATGCCTTACAGACTACTACAGTGAAATTGAACAACGGCCCCAATTGCTATACAAGAAATTCTTCACACATAGAGTTTGTGTTGAGACTTCTTCCACAGGCAGCTTCCTGTGAATCAGGAATATTGCAGGATACTAAAGCAGATTTGTGTTTGGAGGATGTGGGACCTCGTTATTAACTGATTTTGGCTCAGAGACTCCCAGATGGCTTTCCAAGAGTTGGTTAGATTTAGACAGTGGTCTTGGGTTCTTCCATCCAACCTCCGCCCTTCTTTCCTTTACTTGGGGGTTAGACTTGCATCTAGGGCTGACATATCTCCCAGCCTTCCCTGCTCTCTTCCCCATTAACTTATACTTCAATATTTCCCCTTACAAGATCATTACATGTTTAATTCTGTCTTAGCTAAAGAGAAGTGATCTTCAAAATTACTTGGAGGGGATCTAAACTAATAGGAAATTGAATGTGTCTTAAGTGTTAGACAAAATATTTTATCTTCCAGCAATGCTTTCCTCAACAGCCTTTTAATGGTGTGTAAAATGTCATTTTTTTAAAAGTATAGTACATATAACCAGGGGTTATCACAGCTGCTACCCCAAATTAAAAACCTAAAAATATATGTATCTATTAAGAGTAAATAAATAAATAAATAAATACCTAAAAAAAAATTTCTTCACCCAGAGAAACTGGATAATTTACTAACAAGTGATCAGAATTTATTTCAAAGCACAAAAGGATTTGAATAGATATATTACCATTGTAAAGCTGGTTTAGAGTCTGCTAGTTCAAACAGCACTGTCATTAGATGATTTTAAAATTGAATTGTATTTTACCCTTAAGTAACATATATTTCCTATATTATTTAAACTATACCAAACCAGAGAAAAAGATGGGAAACTCTTCAACTAGTTTTCTTTTTTTTTTTAATTGAAGTATACATATAATAGTATATTAGTTTCTGGTATACAATATATTGATTCAACACTTATACATATTATGAAGAGATCACCATGATAAATCTAGCTACCATCTGTCCCCATACAAAGTTGTCACATACTTGTCGCATACTTTATTCCCTATGCTGCACATTATATCCTTGTGTCTTACAGTTTATACCTTTCATTCCCCTTCTTCTATTTTGCCCATTTTCCATCCCTCTCCCCTCTAGCAACCACCCATTTGTTCTTTATGAATCTGTTTGTTTTGTTCGTTCATTTGGCTTTATTTATTTATTTATTTGATTATACATATAAATGAGATCATCATGTGCTTGCCTTTCTCTGTCTGACTTATTTCATTTTTTTGTACTCCTGCCAACAGTGCAAAGGATTCCCTTTTCTCCTATTTTCCTAGAGCCAGGATAGTCTTAGTACAAAAATCTGTAAATTAATATAAAAACAAAACTATAACTAACCATAATAATGATATATTCAAATAAAATGTTATCAGATAAAATATTAACAAATAGATTCCAGCATGGTATAAGAAGTGATAAAATATGACCAAGAAAGATTTATTTATTTATTTATTTATTTTTTCAAGAAAGATTTATAATAGGAATGCAAGGGTGCTTGTATTGCAATAGAATGAAATCTGTAAATACAGTATAATTTGTTATATTGATAAGGAGGAAAACCATATAGCAGGGTCAGTAGATGCTAAAAGTGTACAAAAAATTCAGCAGTCATTTATATTTATAATAAAAATTTTAAAGTAAAAATAGAAGTAGAAGGAAACTTTAAATGCAGTAACTTTTTTTAACCCACCATCCCCAAGTAGACATGATTTTAAATGTTGAAAAATTAATGTCATTTGTCTTAAAATAGGGACAATATTAAATGTTTGCAAAGAGATTGTTTATACAAACAAACAAACAAACAAAAACCCAAAGAAGTTCTAGCAAAGAACAAACAAACAGAGAACATAAGTCCGTTAGAATTATTAAGGGGGCACCTGGGTGGTCATTGCGTTAAGCCTTTGCCTTTGGCTCAGGTCATGATCTCAGGGTTCTGGGATCGAGCCCCACATCAGGCTCTCTGCTCAGCAGGGAGCCTGCTTTCCCCTCTCTCTCTGCCTGCCTCTCTGCTTACTTGTGATCTCCCTCTGTCTCTTTCAAATAAATAAATAAATTTTTAAAAATCTGTAAGAATTATTAAGGGAGTACAATAACATGGCTTGATAGTAGATAAGCATGCAATAATAACTAACTTTCTGTTAAGCTAGCAGTGGTCAACAAGAAATAAAAATGTGGGGCCTGAGTGGCTCAGTGGGTTAAAGCCTCTGCCTTCGGCTCAGGTCATGATCCCGGGGTCCTGGGATGGAGTACCACATTGGGCTCTCTGCTCACCAGGGAGCCTGCTTCCCTTCCTCTCTCTCTCTGCCTGCCTCTCTGCCTACTTGTGATCTCTGTCCGTCAAATAAATAAAAATCTTAAAAAAATAATAAAAAAAAGAAATAAAAATGTAAAGCTATTCAATTCACAATAGTAGAAAAAAATAAAATACCGAGGAGTACTGGTAGGAATGTAAATTGGTGTAGCCACTTTGGGAAACTTTAATTAAAATAATTAAAATTTTTACTACCATATGACCTAGCAATTGCACTTCTGGGTATTTAACCAAAAGAAGCAAAATCACTATCTTGAAAAAATATCTGTACTCCCATATCTATTCCAGCATTATGTAGAATAGCCAACACATGGAAACAACATAAGTATCCATTGACAGATGAGTAGATAAAGAAGATATTTTCTTCTACATATAATGGAATATTATCCAACATTAAAAAAATGAAATCTTTCTGTTTGTGACAACATGAATAGACCTAGAAAATATTATGCTAAGTAAAATAAATCAGACAGAAAAAGATAAACACTGTATGATCTCACTTACACATGAAATCGTAAAATACTGGAACTCATAGATACAGCATACAGATAGGTGGTTTCCAGAAACAGGAGTGGGGTTGGGGTGTGAGAGAGGATGAAATAGATGAAGGTGATCAAAAAGCACAGACTTCCAGTTTTAAGGAAATTAAGTCCTGGGGATATAGTGTGTACACTAAGGTGACCATAGTTAACAATACTGTAGTATATTTTGGAGGAATACTAAGAGAGCAAATCTTGTAAGTTCTTTTCACAAGAAAAATAAATTTGTAACTGTGTGTGGTGATAGATGTTAACTAAATTTATTGTGTGACTCATTTTACAAGGTATACATATAACAAATACGTTGTACACCTGAAATTAATGCAATTTTATATGTCAGTTAATCTCAATTTAAAAATATTAGGGATGGGGGTGCCTGGGTGGCTTTCAGTTAAGGGTCCAACTCTAGGATTTGGCTCAGGTCATGATCTCAGGGTTGTGAGACTGAGCCCCCCCATCCGGCTCTATGCTGGCTATGGACCCTGATTAAGATTCCCTCATTCTCTCTCCCTCTGCCCCTCCCCACTGTGCACACATGTGTACACGCTTGCTCTCTCTCACTCTAAAGCAAACAAATAAATAAAATAATAAAAATAAATAAATCGGGCATAAATCTAACAGGAAGTATATAGGACATATATGAAGAACTGTAAACTCTACTGACAGATCTAAAACAAGGTCTGCCTTGGTTTGAATCCTAGCTCCAAACTAGTTGTGCTATTTTGGAATGATACTTAATCTTTTCTAACTTTCAATTTCTTCACATTTAAAATAAGGATAAGGCTGTATTGAATATTTAAAAAGTTAATACATGTAAAGTACTTAAAATGGTATGTGACACGGGCACCTGGGTGGCTCAGTGGGTTAAAGCCTCTGCCTTCGGCTCAGGTCATGATCCCAGGGATCTGGGATCGAGCCCCGCATCAGGTTCTCTGCTCGGCAGGGAGCCTGCTTCCTCCTCTCTCTCTGCCTACCTCTCTGCCTACTTGTAATCTCTGTCTGTCAAATAAATAAATAAAATCTTTAAAAAAAAAAAAAAAAAGGTATGTGACATACCGTAAGCCCTCAGTATACATTAGCTAATATTACTATTACTTTTGCTGTTGCTGATATTGTTATTATATAGAAGATTAAATGAACAAAAAGAACCATAAGATTTATGAATAAGCGTTGTGCTTTGTCAGATATTAAATCATACTTAATGCCTGTAAAAGATCAAAACCAAAAAAACCCAGCAGAGCATTAGTATAGGAATAGGAAATGGATCAGAGAAATAAGACAGAGAGCCCAAAAATAGATCTTAGAAAATATGAGAATTTTATATATAGTAGATGATATATAAATTTAGAGGAACATTATTTAATGAACTGTGTCTCCTATCTAACTAAAAGGAAAGAAGCTTAGATTCTTACACCAGTATACAAACAAAAATTGTACCTTGAATATCTTTTTTTAATTTTATAAGAATAATAAACATTTTAAGAGAAAATTTAGGATATTACATGAACAATCTGAAAGTGGAGTAGTACTTTTTAACCAATATAGGAATTCCAGATAGATATATTGACTTCATGAAAATGAAAAATTTTGCAGATCACATGGTATAAACAGAGTGAAAACAAATAGCAGAAAAAATTGTTAAGATCTATAACACACAAAGACAAATGAAAGAAATTTGGCTGGAATAGCTTCCTATTTATTATCTTAATAAAATAAAATTAATGTAATAAAATTGCATCTGTGCTCTTTGGACATTTAAATTCAGTAAGGAAAGTGAAAATGTTCATTCATGATCTTCGATTTTTTCTTATTTTCCTCTTCAAATTTCTTGCCTCTTTTATTCTGCCAATATCTTTTTGCTTTTTCTAAGAACATCTACTTCTGACACTATTCCTTTCCCATTTTCTTTCTTTACTCTCTACACTCTTCTTCATTTCCTTTCTTATATGCACACCTTTCTTTTTTGCTTCATGTTTAGTTACCCACCCTTCCTTCATTCTCTCTTTCTCTCTTCTTACATTCCACAAATCATTATTAAATGTTTGTACTGGGCTAGGATTTTGTATCCTCTAAATTCACAATCTATTCCCTAAGTGTAACTATATCATGATCATATTATCAACATGACTACTGGTATTTCTAAATTTTAAAAATATTAAAAGCTTTTAACTAGTGTAGTATTGAACTCAAATCTTGGGAAATGAAAACTCCAGTAATTCCAGCACTGTCTGGCTTTTTAACAGTGTGTTAGAAAATTTGCCTCCTTTATAAAAGCCTTCACTCAATATAGTCACCTAAGGCAACCTCTTCTTTATCTTTTTCACTGTAAAAGATTTATTTTTAAAAAGAGAATGGGATTTGGGGAAGTAAATGTGGTATAGGAGAAAAATACACATGCGAGCTTTCTTGTTATTTGCTCTCAACCAAGTACAGAGGGTGTGGTTCAACCAACAGCTCAGTAAAAACCTAAGGACTGAGGTGTTCTTGGAGGTGCTTCTTCAGTGAGGTTACAGATTTTAGACTCTGGGGTGTGGAATTCAAATGTAGACCTTGTATTTGGATAGATTCCTGCATATGTGCTTTGGCTCATGAGTTGAAAAAAAAAATCATTCAGTTCAGTAGAAGGAAATGAGGCACTTGGTTTGATACATCTCAACCACCAAGGTCTTCCTCACCTGCAGGGGTGCTGGCTTTCGGTGACGTCTTTTTGTGATCATTCTTCAAAGCCTGTGTGATCAGCTCTGCTGAGTCCTACTGTGTCTCCTCCAATATGTCAGCATGTTTTTTTATCTCTGGCCTCTGGTCCCCCTATGTCAGGAGTATTGACTTTAACAGTGCGTTAGGGGCAATGGCTACCATGATTATAGCCTCCCAGAGCTGCCACATAGTTTTTAATATAAATGAATATTTGTTCATTTACCTGCTTTATGAGTTTAGAGTTTTGTTTAGTAAGTTCTATTTAATTTTCATAAGGTAGACAATAGAAACCAATGAATTATAGAAGTAACCATTTTGACAATTTAAATATTGATAATGGTGGTGGTAGGTCAAGGAGATATGATGGATTGCTTCTGGACTGTGAAAGAAAAAGGAGAAAGTTTGTTTTTGTTTTTGTTTTTTTTTTAGAGAAGAAGGTGGTAACAAAAGAGAGGAGTAGATGTTTGGGGATGAGTAGAGCACAGGGAGAGCAACTTTTTTTTTAACTAAAGTGAGAGTTCTACCTACCTCCTTCTTCATGTCTCAGGAGAACCTCATCTCTTCCAGAAAGCCTTCTTGGATTTTCTATTATAGGATACTTCTGTTACAGGATACAATTAATTTGCCAATTAGTCGTGTACTGTTTTGTAACTTATCTTAAAAGAATTAATTAAGTCATTGAGATGTTATTTAGCATTCTCCAGGACTATGGCTTGTCTTCCAGTTTAGACTTAACAATGAGTGGGAATCAAGGACTATTTTTTTTTTATAAATGCTAAACTTCTTTTACAATGCCTGGCATGGATATTGCATGGAGAAGTTCACTAACTGGGAGTAAGGATGTTATGACCCATGTGGACATTGGTGACAAGAGAGGCAGAGTTGATGACAGGAGACTTTGGATTGAGGTGCTAAGGATGGTGGGGAAGAAGACTGGTAGGTGGGCAAGAGATGTATGGAAAGGAATTACCAGTATCCTTGGCCACCCCTCAGTATGCTTAGGTACCATAGGGGATATGAATAGTATTTTTAGTTTTTCTTGTTAGGAGGTTTATTCATGTTTGGAGATTTCCTTTTAAAAGAGTGAGTTTAATTTGGAAGGTAATAGCATTTTAGCACGTTAGCAGTATTTGAATTTGTGTAATAGACTTGTGGATTATATACACACATTTACATACCCATACATGTACATTTAGTTTGCCTTTTGGTTTTTCCAAATCTTATTTCACGGTCATGAAGGACATTCTAAAAACTGAAGAAAAATTTATTTCTAAAATTTCAGGCACATTCTGCCCAATTAAAGTGGTGTTTTAAGTTTCGGCTATGGTTAGAGCGATAGTCTGATATATGACTGCACTTGAAGGAAAATGTACCTTTCAAGTTCGGAAACACATGAACAGTTCCTCTCTAACCTTCTGTTTTTGATAATAGGACATCTCCAAGTTTGCAGAGAAGGACAATATCGTCCTTGGAGAAGGTGGAATCACATTGAGTGGAGGGCAGCGAGCAAGAATTTCCTTAGCAAGGTGAATATCCCATTATTGGTTCAGCAAGCATTTGTTGTAAATATCATGCATGTAAAAATTATAGACATTTCTCTGTTTTTTATATTTTGTTTCTGAAACTGAAAAAGGCCTCGGGTTTTATGATTAGCAGGTGAAGAATCACCTTTAGGAACTACAGATAATGGTTTAGTATTCATATTTGATAAAGATGATGGCTTTTTCAAATGGCATGCTCTTTGGCATCTCTACATTTATTTGCCTTATGGCATGATTTAGTACAAGTATGAGTTTCTGCATAGCACAAGGGGAAAAGTATGCTTTTGTTAAGTCTGTCACAGGACTCCTCATTTACCCCCACCCCACAAGGCATTCACCTGTTTTAAGCTTCTGCTTCTACTTCTTAGTTTATTTAAACATACATTTTTTTTGGCAAATGATGTCACTTGGCTTCAAGTCTGTAATCTTTAAGGGAAAATAAATAGGGTAAGCACGTCTAACATTGTGGGGGACAGTGAAGTCCCTTGGTAGAGACAGTCTTAGTCTCTGCATTTTGAGCTGTCAAAGAAAAGCACATAAAGTTAATTTGTGTCAAGGAGAAGGCTTTGTGGTTAAACTGTAACTTTCAGTTTAAAAAATTATTGGTAATATGAGAAGTCAAATATTCCTCCAGTTTTATTTGAATAGAATTCTTCTCACTGTGTTGCAAGGTTGTTAACAAGAAATCACATTGACTTATTGATATGTTGGCTCCTTTCTCCTACTTTCTCCTGCTTTCAAAGGCTGGAACAGTAAACCCACTGAGCACCTGCAATTGCCTGGTATTATTCTAGGTGGACTGTGTGTGTGTATGTATGTATGTGTAATTTTACTTAACCCTCATATTTCCCTGCAAAGAAAGAATTGTTCTCCCCACTCTGTGAAAGAGATCATCAGATAACTGAGGAAATTAGAGCTTCACTTGCCAAAAACTATATCAGGAAATCGTAGAGTCACAGTTTGAACCAGATCCTCTTGACTCTTGACGTTAAACCATGACTTGATTTTGGGATTACTTATGAAGTCATAAATCACTAGATATGGATAATTCACAGACAATATAATAGCTTCTAAATAGTTAGAAACTGATTAATCTGGGAGCCAAAGGAAAACTTACATTAAGCATTCCATTTCAAATTTAAGATATGTTATATGGCTTCTTGGCATTTAACACAGAATTGAGTTTGTATCAATAAAAGTTTAAAATTTGGTTTTATTGTAAGATACACACAATTTGAGGTACTATTGAAAGTAATTATTTATTATTATTCTGATTGGAATGTGTCATATGTTGTTCAGTTTTAGATGGTGAATGCATTATTTCCATTTCTTGAGAAACTGTGGTCATAAGTATGAAGGGGAGAGAGAAAAACTGAGTAGTGGAGAGGAAAGACCTTGAGGGTACATTTTGATAGGGGTCTTTTATCTAGCTCTTGCATGTTATCTTCAAAAATAATTTACACTGAAGAATTCTTTTAGATTTCACTGCCTTTTTGCCATTTCTGATTGTTGAAATTTACTTCTCTTAGTTACAAGCTGACCGAATACAATTTTTATAGAAAGTACCAAGAATTATATGTAAACACTGAATCCCATGGGTGGGATAGGGGTAATGTCACTAACAACCCACACCTGAAAAAGTTAAATGTTATGAAGATTTAGTCTTATTTCTGTTAATATGGGACTATACCTTCATTTTATTATTGTTCTAAGATCAATTTGATGAAGATTATACTTACTTGTAATTTTTTTTTAACTTGAAAAGTAAAACTGATATGGGTGTACATTTTTGTTGTGTATTATTTATCCTTCACTTGTTTGGAATTCTTACAAATATGGTACAGAGATTGAAATTCTATGGAACAACATATGATAGTAATATTATAGCTGCAAGAATTTTTTGGTAGGGGTCAAATTTACCTCTACTTCGGTGCTGCTATTTCGTTGTGGTCTCTGACATTTTATAGCATCAAAATAGTGTATCTTCTTCTTTGCTTTCCCACCACCATGCAGGATCTTTGAGGGCAGGGACTATGTAATTTTTACCATCATATTCCCAGCACATAGCATGGTGCTTAGCTCTAAACAGATACTATTATTAAAAATATTCTTTTTTTAAGGTAATGTTTTAAATTGTGTGGTATGATGAGATTCAGTTTAACTTCTGCTGGTTTATGCCACTTAATTTAGCAAAGCCACTTCAGTCATTCTTGGAATATTGTAAAAAAACACAAAAATCATTTGTGAATTACCTTTTTGATTTTGATTTAGAACTGTCTGTACTAAATGACAGGAAATATTTTAGTAATCTAATTTCATATCAATTTTCTTTTTAGAGCAGTATATAAAGATGCTGATTTATACCTATTAGACTCTCCTTTTGGATACCTGGATGTTTTAACAGAAAAAGAAATATTTGAAAGGTATGTTCTTCAAATAACTTATAATGCTCATGCTAAAAGACAAGAAAGAACAACTATACCATCAGAGACTGCATTTCACTCTTGAGAATCATGGCCACCATTGTGACTCATTGTGGCAGAAAGACTCATAGTACTTACTTAAATCCGATCTTCTCTTTATAGTCAAAATTCAAGATCAATAACCTTTTCTGACCACCTCATGGTAAACCAATTTCTTCCATTGCTATTGTTACAACAATCATTATCTATGTAGTTTTTGCATTATTATCACCTTATGGCATCTGTTATTTTAATTGGTTATTATACTTGACGTTTTTACTTTTCTGTGTTAGTGTTTTAGTTTATCTTCTCCTTAAACAGGATATTTCTTAAGAAACTAAACAAGCTGAATGTTTTAATGCAGGTGACTGCTCAGACTCTTCATCTACCTTGATACCTCCTACAGAATTTCTTCCTTAGTCACATGAAACTAGGGACTTAAATTTCATGGGAGCTCCCACTGGGGTTCAACATATATAAAATTCCTAAGAGGAGCAGTTTGTTATATGACTTGATTTCAGCTTCAAAATGATTTCATGAACTCTAAAGTAGTTTATTAGGAGAATTATTACAATACTCTTCTGAAATAAGTATTTTAAGCAATAAGGATATAGAGGTATGTGTATGTATAAAATGGTTTGATTACCCCTAGAATACCTTTCCTGGAATTTAAATTTAATACCTAGGATTTTACAATCTTATGAGTGTGATAAGTAATTTCTTACTAATATAAACTTTGTTAGCTATATTAGTATTAAAGTACAATCTCGTATAACTTCTTTCTTTCAAGATTTTATTTATTTTGTTAATTATTTTATTTTAGAGAAGCTGGGATGAGCATGGGGGAGAGGGACAGGAAGAGGAGAAGTAGCAGATTCCCCACTGAGCAGGGAGCCCAAAACAAGGCTAGATCCCAGGACCCTGGGATCGTTACCTGATCTGAAGGCAGATCAAGTCTGACTGAGTGACTGAGGTGCCTCTAGAATGATGCCTCTTTCTATACAATATATGATGTCTTAATGTCAAAACAAAAAGAAACTGGTCTAGTGGTTCTAGATGGTTCTAGTCAGGATTTACTTTTAAACTAAAAGGAAATTTTGTAGAGGAGGGTCAAATTTATTATTCAATTCTCAGGTTTATTATTTTTTTTAATAAATCAGATTAGTTGTGATATTATCTCTTGAGAACTAAATTTGTAGCCAACTTAAAATGTAAAAGGAAATTAATAGAAAATGTAAAGAATGTGAAAGCTCTGACATCTTAAAGGACACAAAAATATAAACCCCCAGGGATCTTTAAAGGTTATCTAACAGTTCTCTCATTTTTTAGATGAACAAACCAAGACCCAGAGGATAACCAATTTGCTCAAATCCAACATTTATCTATATCAGATTTTAATTTCACTCTAGATCTGTTAAACACTCAACTTTAGGGTATAGTATACTGTAATAGTTCAGTAATAATATAGTTCATGCTATACTAATTGAAGAGGTACCAAATTAATTGCTATCATTTACTTTTAGAATTATTTTAAGTATAATAATGACTTTGTTATGATAGCCGTTTTACACAAGAATACATTAATAAAATGTTAGAATATAATACAAAGACTTGTAATAAAATATTTATATAATTGATATCTTATTTATATCTTTTTATATTCTTAAAGCTGTGTCTGTAAATTGATGGCTAACAAAACTAGGATTTTGGTCACTTCTAAAATGGAACATTTAAAGAAAGCTGACAAAATATTAATTTTACATGAAGGTAGCTGCTATTTTTATGGGACATTTTCTGAATTACAAAATCTACGGCCCGACTTCAGCTCAAAGCTCATGGGATATGATTCTTTTGACCAGTTTAGTGCAGAAAGAAGAAATTCAATCATAACTGAGACTTTACGGCGTTTTTCATTAGAAGGAGATGCGCCTGTCTCCTGGAATGAAACAAAAAAGCAATCTTTTAAACAGACTGGAGAGTTTGGTGAAAAAAGGAAGAACTCTATTCTTAACCCAATGAATTCTATCAGAAAATTTTCAGTTGTACAGAAGACTCCATTACAAATGAATGGCATTGAAGAAGATTCCGATGAGCCTTTAGAGAGAAGGCTGTCCTTGGTTCCTGATGGTGCTGAGCAAGGAGAGGCCATCCTGCCTCGAAGCAACATGATCAACACCGGCCCCACGTTGCAGAGACAACGAAGGCAGTCTGTTCTGAATCTGATGACATGCTCCCCAGGGAACCAAGGTCAAAGCTTTCATGGAAGGACAGCCTCATCCACACGTAAAATGTCGCTGGCTCCTCAGGCAAACTTAACTGAAATAGATATATATTCAAGACGGCTATCTCAAGATAGTGGCTTGGAAATCAGTGAGGAAATTAACGAAGAAGATTTAAAGGTATGTGTAAATGATCAGTGGTTTTGTGTTTGTCACTGAGTGCAACTGAGTGAAATACAGTATATAATATGATATAAAACTTACTCAAATTGTGGGCTGAAGATGAGGATTATTTTAAGTGTCAGAAAGTCTGGAGTCCACGAATTCTATAAGCAACTTCAAAATGTACAAGAATAAACTATTTCCTTTGGCAAAGAATGTATCTCTTCCCGTAAAATGTATCGAAAGGGCTAGTGTTGGGTGATAATTATTATAAATTTAGTAAATTATAAACTATTATAAATCTTCTTTGTTACCACCTTAAAACCTCTGTGGAAAAAAGTGGAGTATAAATAAATATATAAACAAATAGCAGCTTCAGTTATTTAGAGGCCAAGGGGTATTTGGTATGGAGGTAACCTGTGTAAGGTATATAAGCATCTAGTCTCTCAGTTATACATTTGTGTGGGCTTCTTTTTATCTTTTAAATTTGCTTTATAAGGTGGCTCTCTGGACAGGTGTTTCTTAAAGAAGTTATATGAAACTCAATGCATGTTAGTGCCAACCTTCAGATAGAAAGTCTTCTATATTAAGTTTTGAAGAACAAAATGCTTTTTTTCTTCAAATAGGAGGCAACATAAAAGGGGAGGGTTTTTGTTTATTGTGGTTTTTGTTTTTTTTGATTGTTTGTTTTGTTTTTGTTGTTGCTAGAAAAGTTCCTCAAGCGCCTTGCATGAATTGGGCAGCATTGTAATGAATTGACCTGTTTTCATAGTGAAGATCATTTAAGAGTAGTATGACCTTTGGCAAGGCACAAGTCATTTAACATCTTGGGACCCAAATTTCCTGCTCTGTAAAATGAGAGAACAGAACAGATGATTTCTAAAATGCATGATTTCAGTATTTCTACAATTTTACAAAGGGTTCCTAAGGGATGATTTATCTGTATGGTTTTAATTTCAATCCGAATGAGATCTCTCAAACCAGAACTATGAATTTCATTGTAAAGAATGATCTCTTTAACTGATAACAGTTAGTATTTACTGATTGCTTCTGAGCCAGGCAGTGTAGTCCTGATTTAGTCCCAGATTTAGTCCTCACTCCTATCCCAGGAGGTATGCATCCTTATCCTCGTTTACAGACAAAATAACTAAAGTTTGGAGAAGTCCAGCTGCCCAAATTTAGGCAGCTCCTAGGAAGTCAGTGGTGGAGTTCAAATTCAAATCCAGGCTTGTTCACTTCTAGAAATTTTTACTTCGAATCGGTGTGCTGTATTCCAATTTCACAGAACCTCTCTGAGTTTCTGAGGCTGCTTTTATGAATTTTGTTGACTTCTTAAGAAAACAAAAGTATCTTTTCCCTTGGGAATATCTGGGCTTGCTCTTTTTCAGATTTTGGAAACGCATCTACCAAAGGACAGATAAAAACTTCAGGGAAATATGCTGAAGATTAGAATTATATAATTTAAGTCATATCTGGAAAGAGAGATAATCCCAGTTTCTGAGGATATCAACTGGCCTTCAGTTGATACAGATATCAACTGGCCTTCACTTCTCTAGGCAGACTTCTGTAGCCAGCAAAATTCCAAACTATATTTGTCCACAGAGCCCTGAAGAAATGGGTTAAATGAAGGAGAGTTCTAGCAACTTCAGCTTGATGGTACTATTTATTTGATAAAAGGTGTGATGTTGCTGTTAAACATTAAAATGGTAAAAATTGTCCAAAATCAATACAGTTGTATTATCAGTGACTTATTTCCAGAATTTTGAAAAATTCCAGCATTTCTCATTTTTCAAAAAGTTGTGTTCTTCTAGTGGACATTATAGTGGCTATAGAGTGACATCACACAGGTCATTCGTGATGGTTCATATTTAATGAAACTCATTAGCTTCAAATACCAGTGTTCCTTTATTTCCACACATTCATTCCAAATAAAACCACAGTGATGGTGTGAAACTCTGTTTTCTCCCTGTAATAACCATGATTCTCTTTGTTAGGAGTGCTTTATTGACGATGTTGAAAGCATACCACCAGTGACGACATGGAACACATACCTTCGATATGTTACTATCCACAAGAGCTTAGTTTTTGTGCTAATTTGGTGCTTAGTTATTTTTCTGGCTGAGGTAAGAATTTTCTGTTGTAAAATATTATTGTGATTTAAAGTTATATTAAGAGATTGGAAGGAGATATATATATATGCATATATAATGTGTACTTATCTACACATAGATATAAATATATGGATATATTTATAGTTTTACATTATATAATGAAATTTATAGTTTCATATAGTTCTGTGCTATTTTGCTGTTTCATATATAACATATAAAATATATTTAAATCATCTAGTTGAAGAGCTTTTAGTAGAAAGGTTCAAAACCTCTAAGTAGAATGCCTTTATATGGATTGAGATTAAACAGTGAAAATTATTCTTTACTCAGTTTTAAGTTCACTTGACTATACATAGTGCATTATTGAATATGCAGGTAATGAATCACCATCTTTAAATGACTATCTTCACAAATTGAAATAAATATGTATTTATGGTTTGGTAACCATTTTAAGTAATCCTTTCAGAGATCCACATCATCTCCTTGCTTATAGAATTTGTCTGTCTTTGGTGCCACCATCTTGGTCTCTTTGTTACACCTTTGCTGTCTGTTGCATCACCAGATTAAAACAACAAGGGAGGGAAGTGCCAAGAACATAGTAGGGACTACAAGTGCAGTACACAACCATGTAAGACATTCTTGAAGCTGGATGGTGGCTGAGGCTTCTCTCTAGATGAGGAGAAGCCATCAATATGCCAGAAAGAGCCTGGCAGAGAATGTCTGTGGGTGAAGTGGCTTGGAGGCTGAATGGAGAGCATTTGCCCTCCAGTTGTCTGAGGGGGCCAAGGGAAACGTGGCACTAGCCAAGGACTTGCTGTAAGGGAAGTTGGGATCAGTTTTGCTAAATCTTTTTGTTTATTGAGATAAGATAGAAATCCAGATTTTTTTCTGTGAATTCTTCCCATTTTTAAAATGTAGATAGCTGATTAAATAAAAACAAGCAAATGAGCACTAAGTGAGTTCAACAAACACACGTGTGGGTTGGATTCAGCCTGTGAATGACTAGTTGCCCTAGATACTTTTCCCAGGTGACACTGCTGGATGCGCCCTAATATACAAGCTAAATCTATGAAGTCCCATACTGCCTTCAGGGAAGAAATGACCGAGGTGAAGAACTGCCTCTCCTGAGACAGTGTAAATGTATATGTAACCGAAAACCAATCTTATAGCTATAGGTGTTTTCCTATTGTTGGGATGTTTCTAACCTCAGTAATGTGGTTCACATAGAATATCAACACTTCTCCCTGATCAACTAAATATCAAAAGGTATATATATATAGCAAAAAGTTGTAGATACTTTTTTTTTACTGATAAACCATCAGTTTCCATTTATTCTTTGAGTTCTGGTGATATCTCTTCTTTTGTAAATTAAGACACCAGGTGGAGGTTTGCTGTGAGTTGTGTAGTACTCTGCTGACTCTGGTATTGCATGCACTTGGCCGTAACCTCAGTCTGTCTTGTTAACACTATGAAATGGAGTAAGGTAGTTAATCACTCTGAGCCTCAATATCCTCATCTACAAAATGGAGATTGTAATAGTACGAACTTCCTAGGTCATGTTTGCGAGTTAAGACACATCATGGCTGTAAAGCACTTAATATAGGGCTTGGCACATGGTGAGCAATGCTGGTTGCTGCTCTCATTGACATCCTTAATGTCATACGTTATTATAAAGCTCAAGATAGTCTGAGGTGGGCAAGTCCATAACTGAGATATAATGAAAGTTTCAATAATCCCTTTTATACTTTAATAAAAATATGGGGTTGGGTAATTTGACACTCTCGCATGAGTCAAAAATTGCTTTGAAATGTATTTTAAATTTACCTCATTAATCTCTGCTAGTCATGCCAAATGACCAGCACTAATGTGAATGAAGCCTAGTCTTGTGTTACATTTAATCTCAAACCAGCCCTTAGTAACTGTTAATGATTTAAATCGCTGCACTGGAAGGTCACATTTCTTGATTGTCTCCAATTTATAGAGTTACATAGGAAAAAATGGTCCTCTCTGAATATGGTGATGATTTATGTTAATTTACAGGATCTTTGTCCTATCCAGCTCTGTAGAGTTTAACTTATGCTCCTTTCAAAATGGTGTATAATTAATTAACTAATTAGTGATTGAGCATTGTGCTGCTGTTCTTGCATACAATATTACTAGCTCATTTAATCATGAAGTCAGTGACCCTTTGTCTTTAAGTTAGAAACTAAATTACAAGAGAGAATGTAAATGATTAGTGGAGCCCTCCCGGTTATGCCAGAAAAAAATGTCTTTTTAATGGACAAAAGACATTGATAATGCCATTTTCTAGGCAAGAAATGATATACTATGGTGAGGTTTTTTGGCTAATATCCTGGGGGCATTGCCAATAAAGTGGTTATCAAAATTTTGATTAACAAACCTTGGTGTGACAGTAGACAAACAACAATTATTTTAATGATGTGCACGCTATATTGCTAAACACTGATGTTCACAATTATGTCACTTTCTTTATGTCACCATATTTACATGGTTCTTCTTTTACATTAAACTTCTCTCTTAATACCAGTGTGCCCCTTTCTCATTACCATTGACATATCTCTTGAGTATGCATCATGGTGCAGGTACTAACCCCAGAAGATAGCTTAGTTCTTTTAAACCTTTGTTTAGAGCCTTATACTCATCATGATCAACCTGAAGAAAGGTTAAGATACATTTCTTCCTTGATGACAGTAATTTATCCATTTTTAGTTTTCATAGATACCATACTTCAATTTAGATTTTATGATTTTATCAGTTGGTTCCAAATGTTTCCCTTTCTTATATCTTCAAAGCATGAAACTGAAAATATTAGTTTGATTTATGCAGTTTGTTATCACATATCATTAATGTGTTATTTTGATAAGGGAGTCAGTCTACCTTTATATTTTTATATGATTTTTTTCTACTGCAAAGCAATATTTTCTATAAATTCTTTGATATTAGCACCAAGGGCATAGGCTATAAAATTTCTTTCTTTTTTAAAGATTTTATTTATTTACTTGAGAGACAAAGAGGCAGAGAGGGGGATGAATGGGGGGAGGGCAGTGGGAGAGAGAGAGAGGGAGAAACAGACTGCCCGATGAGCAAGGAGCCCGACATGGGGCTGAATCCCTGGACCTTGGGATCGTGACCTGGGTGGTAGGCTTAACTAACTGAGCCACCCAGGTACCCCAGGCTATAAGATTTCTATCATGTTGGGCTTTCTAGTGCTCCTGCTTGACAGTACTCACTGACTAGGTAGAGAAATACAAAGAGTAAGAAACAGTTTCCTTTTATAATAACCAGAGGGTATTGTTGACTGGAGTATCTTAAGATCCTAAGCTTAGTATTTTCATTCTGTAATTTTTTTTTCTTTTAAGATTTTATTTATTTATTTGACAGAGATCACAAGTAGACAGAGAGGCAGGCAGAAAGAGAGAGGAGGAGGAAGTAGGCTCTCTGCTGAGCAGAGAGCCCAGTGCGGGGTTCGATCCCAGGACACAGGGATCATGACCTGAGCTGAAGGCAGAGGCTTTAACGCACTGAGCCACCCAGGTGCCCCTTCATTCTGTAATTTTTAAGAAATGTGCCAGATTACTGCTGTATCCTATTCTTTTGTGATTTATCATCTCTTTGTTAAGAAGGAAGCCCTGAGTAGACTTATATTACTAGTAAAATAGACATGTAATATATTCCCATAGTACTTCTGCTATAACTGATTAATAATAATCATTTTAATGCAGCTTTCCTTAGCATGGATCTATGTTTTGGGGCATGATTTGAAAATGGGTCACTTTGCTACTACTGCCTGCCATTCATGCAGCTATTTACTCCTTCAACACATATTTCTTTCAATGTGTTAAACAATTCTGTGTTTATAGTGTGTTCTGTGTGGATAGTGAACAAAATAGAGCTCATGGGTGGAATGCACTAATGTACTGATGTGCATTATGTTAGCTGAACACTTATAATGCTGTGCTCCTTTGGTAACAACTCAGAATAACAGTTGTACTTTAATAGGTATTCGTTCACGTACAGATCTCATTGTGTGATTTAGGAGTAGATCTGAATCCTGTGTATCTAAAAACTTGTAGAATAAATTGGTTTGGATTCTTTAACTTTACCCCACATTACATGACATGTAATCTGCTTTTTCAAATGTGTGGTTTTTTTTTTAAAGATTCATTTATTTATTTCAGAGAGAGAGAGAAAGAGCATTGTTGGGGGTAGAGGGAGAAGGAGAGAGGGAATCTCAAGCAGACTCCCCACGGAGCACAGAGCCTGAGGCAGACTCAGTCCCACAACCCTGAGATCATGACTAGTTAGATGCTCAACAAGCTGAGCCACCCAGGGGCCCCAATACTGGCTACTTCTTTTTCATCTTGGGGTCATTGGCACAGTTCATGAATCATCATCTTGATAATCCATGGAGTGGTCCTCAGAGATGCCATCATCAGATTTTGAGTGCAGAGATGCCGTCACTGGATTATTACATGGATATGTAATAAATACTGTCTACAGCCCTATAATTATTATAATCTATACATGCATTGTCAAGTGAAGTAGCCACTAGCAATATATAAATTTTAAGTGAAATTAAGTAAAATAAAATGAAATTTAAAATTCAGTTTCTCGGTCACATATACTAGCCACATTTCCAGTGATCAAGTGTCCCATGTGATAAGTGGCAACAAAATTGAACAATGCAGATATAGTAGAAATCATTGTAGAAATTTCTTTTGGGCATTGCTGATTTAGACTATACTGTTTCCTAGGTGATACGGATTGAAGTTTAAATCCCTAAAAAAAAATAATAAAGGCATTTTGCTTTTTATTGACCCAGGACTGTCTCTCTATAATAAGCTGTATGAACTTTGAAACATTTTGAAATGAAATGATAGAACTTGCTTAATCAATTGTTTCTATTATGCCCCCAAATATTTGTACTTATATCATTATGTCAAGTCCTTGGAAGGGTTTTTGTTTCAGTCAACAAAAGTAGTTTGCGGTGGAAGTTCTGTGTCTCTATCTACTAGTGGTCTCTATTTACAACAGCCAGGAAATAACTTTATATTATGTTGACTAGACCAGTTCTTTGGAAAACTGCTTTGTTTATTGTTCATCACTAAATATTATAAAATATTTGTTTCTGGGAATTATTCTTATCCCAAGAATGTTGGCAATGCCAGAAATATTGACACTCCTTTAATTGGAGTGTCAATATTTCTTTAATTGGAACAAAGAGGGGCTATAATAACCAAAGAGTGACTCAGAAGTATACCCTTACCTAGGTTCTTGAGTGATTTTATTAGTCTTAGAAAATAGGAAAGCATTTGTACTGGAACACAGACTTTTGAAATAGCCAGATTATTGCCTTTTTTCTTGTCAATTTGAATTTTCTTAAATTTCAAGGAAACAAATTATTTTTTCTCTTCTTTACTAATGCAGTGCATGGAGGCTATGTGTACAATGAAAAAAGTAAGAAAGTAAGAATGGTAACATTAGATTTTTCATTATTATACTCCTGATAATGTGAATTAAACTACAACTTACACACCTCTTTTTTTTTTTTATTTTATTTATTTATTTGAGGGGGAGATAGAGGTAGTGACAGAGATAATGAGAGAGAGAGCATGAGTTGGGAGGAGAGAGAGAGGGAGCCCGATGTGGGGGCTGGATCCCAGGACCCTGGGGTCATGATCCGAGCCAAAGGCAGATACTTAACTGACTGTGCCACCCAGGCACCCTGTACACCTCTTTAAAATACAGAACTTTATAGCATAATTTCTTAGTTAATCCCAAATGTTCTCTATACATTTTTATATAGTACTGTTAGATACTTTGAGTATGAAAGAACACTTGAGACTTCTTATACCAAGTATATTTGTTTCTTCTCTCTTAATTTTTATGTAGGATTAATTTTCAGATAATTTTACTCACAGTTTCTTGGTTTTTTGCTATTAGGTCTTTGGTAAAGTTAGTTTTAGGAGAATTGTATAATCATAGTCATTTGTAGTATCACAATTGTGATGGCATTAGCAGAAGATTGTCCAGAGGTTTTGGGAGAATAGAATAGCAAATTGAAATAGAACTGAGTGAAGATCTCTTAAATATTGAAGGAACTAAAAACATCACAGTTGTTTAAAAAATTTTATTTTTCAGTTATGGTGTAGAATATTTATTCCTTAGACAAAAACTTCCACCTTGGGAAAGTCTGAGTAGTACTAGTTAGTGTATATTTTCACCTAAAGTGGATGTTTTGTCTTTATAACAAACTGAATTTATAATAAACTGAATTTTCATACCGTTGAGACCTTTTTTTTTTGGGTGAATAATCTTTTTCTAATTTTAATTTCTTTGTTTTTAAGTTTTTATCGTAATCATCCAGTGTTCATCACAAGTGCATTCCTTAATCCTCATCACCTATTTCATCCATCCCCCCGTCCACCTCCCCTCTGATAACTGTTGGTTTGTTCTCTGTAGTTAAGAGTCTATTTCTTGGTTTGTTTCTCTCCTTTTTTCCCCTTTGCTCATTTGTTTTGTTTCTTAAATTCCACAAATGAGTGAAATCCTATGGTATGTCTTTCTCTGACTAACTTCACTTAGCATTATACTCTCTGATTCCTTCCATGTCATTGCAAATGGCAAGATTTCATTCTTTTTTATGACTAAATAATATTCCTTCTGAGTGTGTATATGAGTGTGTGTGTGTGTGTACACCACATCCTCTTTATCCATTCATCAGTCAGTGGACACTTGAGCGGCTTCCATGTCTTGGCCATTATCTATAACACTGCTATAATCATATGGGTGCATGTATCCCTTTGAATCAGGGTTTTTTGTATTCTTCGGATAAATATCCAGTAGGGCAATCGATGGATCGTAAGGTAGTTCTATTTTTAACTTTTTCAGGAACCTCTATACTGTTTCCCACAGTGGCTGTTTGCATTCCCAGTTTACATTCCCACCAACAGTTCACGAGGCTTCCTTTTTCTCCACATCCTCTCCAACACCTATTATTTCTTGTGTTATTGATTTTAGCCATTCTGATGGGTGTGAGGTAATATCTCATTGTGGTTTTGATTTACATTTCCCTGATGATAAGTGATGATGAACATCTTTTCATGTGTCTGTTGGCCACCTGGATGTCCATTCATATCTTCTGACGATTTTTAAATGGGATTTTTTGTTCTGGGGATGTTGAGTTTTATAAGTTCTTCAAATATTTTGGATGCACTCTTGAGACTTTTAATTACTTTTCATAAATATTTATATATTTTCCAATAATTAATTGGTTTCATAAGAATTAGTCTCTCATCCATTGCAATAAATGAAATTATTTATGACAACTAACTAAATAAGTGATCTGCCAGTATGTTATTAGTCTCTTTATAAGGAACAAAGTTTATTATTTAAATAATTTAACTATAATCTTAGCTCCTCTGTGAGATTCCATGAATAGTGCCTATTGAATGGTGGAGAAAAAAGGCAAAGTATTTAAAACAGTAAAATTTGAATTCTATTAACTTAACATGTTATCACCACAGATAATAATTTCTAGAACAATTATTGCAGCTGCTAGATCCAGGAAAGCAAAGCAAAGGAAAATGAGATTGTGTGTATTTTGCTTTTGGTGGTGGTAGCATTAGAGGTGATTACGGGAGGAATAGATAGAGATGTTGAAAGAAAATCAAATGTGTATTGTTTTATTCCAGGTGGCTATTTCTTTGGTTGTGTTGTGGCTACTTAAAAAGTGAGTATTCCATGTCCCATTGCAGATTATATTTTGGTTCTATTGATTATATGGGTCTTATTAAATATTGTAATATCCATGGTACTTCATTTCCCCATAGTATTATAAAAATGGAAAATTAAGTTCTTTTGTTTAAATTGTAAGCAAATGCAGTTTCGGCAGCTGTTTGCCAGTTCCCAAAGGATTTAGCTATGTTTAGCTTTCATAAAATGCAATACAGATTTTGAAAGGGGCATTTTACATTTAGTATTTTCTCAGACTGATTAGTAACGGTCAATTTTATGTTTCAGTGGTGAAAAAATGTACTCTACTTCATTGCAATAGTAAGTCCTTGCGATCAAAGGCATAACGCATGCTAATGAAATATGTGTGTTTCTTCAGACTCAAGTTCAGTTTTATCTACATGTATTGGAAATTCAGTGGGTGAGTTTGGATGCCAAGTAATGATTTCTTTTTGCTTTGCAGAACAGCTTCTCAAGACAAAGGGAATAGTACTCAGAGCATAAATAGCAGTTACACAGTGATCTTCACCAGTACCAGCACATACTATGTTTTTTACATTTATGTGGGAGTAGCAGACACTTTGCTTGCCCTGGGATTCTTCAGAGGTTTACCACTGGTGCATACTCTAATCACAGTGTCGAAAATTTTACACCACAAAATGTTACATGCTGTTCTTCAAGCACCTATGTCAACCCTCAACGCGTTGAAAGCAGGTATTTGACTAGGTATACAAAATGATACTGCTGATCCACAATCAAAAGGTCCTATGATTTCATTGGTTTTTTTAGCAGCAACGTTGACTTTTGATGGAAGCATCTTCCTTGTGACTGGCACGCATACTTCTTAGATGATGTAGTCTATCAGACACTGCTGCTCCTTGTTTTTCTGTCTTAGCTAGCAAACATGTTGCTGATGGGAGTGTAGCAACAGAAACAGGCCTTCTGCATTAGTGTCCTTCTCAATTCAGATAATTGTTCTAACCCCATTTTCAGGTATCTTATTGTCAATGTATAGTATTATTTAAAAGAAAAGAATTGAAGTGACCAAGGAAAATATAAAATTCTTTTACTAATGAAGTCTTTTGATGAGATAGAATAATCTAGTTTCATGTAACTGTTAAAAGATGATCAAATAAATTTGCTCTAAGGTTTTCTTTTCTTTTTTTTTTTTTATTTCTTTCTTTCTTTTGGTGGAAGTGGAAGAATAAATCCAGAACATATTTTTAAAGTACTTTTTGACACCATTATAGAGGTTGGTAAAAGGGCAAAAACTTGCCCTGTAAGATAAATAAGGTCTGAGAAGCTAATCTATAATATGTTGACGATAATTGAAAACACTATGTAATATCACTGAAATTTACTAAGAGAGTAAAAAAAAGGTAAATATGAGAGATTATGGGGAACTTACTTTGGGTGGCATTAAATATTAAACTAAGAATTTTGGACTTTATCATGCAGTTAATGAGGGGGTTGGATGATAAGATTCAATATCACTTTCTTTGTACTGTATGATGTTTTATCTAATTGTGTCTTCAACTGCACCTGGACAATGAATTCCTTAAGGGCAAGGAGCATGGCTTATTCACCTGTTATCTCAGTGCCTAGAATTATGCCTGGCACATAGTATACACTACATATATATTTTTTGTTCATTGAAAGGAAAAATTATCAGATTTATAAACATGAGTCTGGAATTCAGAAGACAGGCTAAAGCTTAGATTGCCAGTAAAGAGGGTGGAAAGAGAGAACATGACAAAGAAGGTCCACATAAGAGGCAGGCAGAAATTAAGAGTAACCATGGGTTCTGCTTAGGTATGTCAGAAAGGTGTAGAAGTCAGAGGAGAGGGAGAGCCACACATTATGGGATAGAGATGTACGGGAATCGTGTTAGCATATCTAGTAAATTATCATTAAATTCAGGCTTGCAAGTGTGAGATGGTAGTAGTAGGATGAATCTTACCTCAGTCTGCATTTTATGAAGTTTTAAAAAGTAGGAGACCATAAGTGGAGCACAGTTGCTTTGTACAACACTAAACTTTTCTGATTTCTTATTTATCTTATTACATGCTAATCCTTATTTGAGTTCTGAATGCTTCTGCTGTGATCCAGATTGATCTTTTCAAGATTACTTTTGATTTGTCTTTTCAAGATTACTGGTTTTTTTTGTGGAATTTATCTTCCTTTATATTATAGGTGGGATTCTTAATAGATTCTCCAAAGACATAGCAATTTTGGATGATCTTCTGCCCCTTACCATATTTGACTTCATCCAGGTTTGTAAAAATAAGAATTACTAAGTGTCTTTACATTTGTCATACTTTTAAAAACAATTAGAAAAAGAGGTAAATTAAGTTTTGCTTATTTTTCTTTTGAGAGTTGAAATCCTATCTATTGTGTTAATTCTGTCAATATCAAAAGTCTTCAAAATAGGCATAAATTTAGTAAATTCAGTGATAAGTCGGAATTGTTTACCGGACCCAAACCTAAGGCAATTCCACATTTAGATATAATAGCCATGTGCTTGGGAATGATTTGAAAGATATAATAGACCATCTTTCCCCAAATCACTGTCTACAAAGTATGACATTCTTGAATCGGCATTACTGTTTCATGGAAGTCACCTGTCTCCAAGGGGCCCATGTTAAAAATAAAAAGCTATTCCTTGATGGGCTACAGTTTCAACCAATCTTATCCAATAATAATGGATAATAGCCCAGACTGGCTAGCCAGCATCCTCACAGTAAGGACCATAATACAGGACAGAAGAACGGATACATTTCAAAGCAGATGAGAGGGGAAAGAGCCCTAGTGAGGACTGTCCCTGGGCAACAGATTTGAAGAGGCCGCTGGCTCTGAGCGTGTATCCCTGGGGTGTGATGATTGACTGAAAGTGAGAATGAGAAAAAAAGGAAAACATGGAGATGAAGATGACCTAGGGGATGTGTATTAGGACTCTATGAGTGGCAGGACTTAAGGAATGTGTGAGTTAATGACCTTGGCTATTGGACCAGGTTTGAAAACAGCTTCCTTTGTAGCTTAGGTCAAGCAAATACAGTCTCCATGATATTCTTGGAGAGACAGCTGGAACATTGCAGCCCATCTTATGATGAGTCATTCTCTCTTCCCCCTCCCCCATAATAATACTTTATAGAGAAGACCTGTAAAACAAAATAAGGGCTACCACATTTGTGTGTATACACAACTGACATTGGCAGGTGCAGAAAAACGAGATTGTCAGTTTGCCTCATCTGCAATGATTGGCACAATTAAACATATTAACTGTTCCACATGAGCATTTTGGATTTCCTTCAGTTTCTCTGTTTAAAGATATAACTCAGTAATTGCTGCTGGAATTCTTTTATTGATGCTTTGGTGCCATACATTTGAAGGAGCATGTCCCATGTCTTTAAATGCAGTTGATCTGTTCCTCATTCTAGGAGCGTAATGGACTGGTCCCAAATATAGTATTATTAAATTAGGTACAAACTGGAGCATGGACATCTTGACATGATTGCAAAAGGATTCAGAAATTGGCCCTTGATAATTTTTTTTTATTATTCTAGTTAGTTTACTATTTTCTGAATCAGTGTGAAGCTTGCTTCAGAAATCCTGTGGGACAAAAAAATTTTTTAGTCTCTATTTTATAAATTAACACTTTTTAGAAACCTGGCAATGGGCCTGAAACCCTTTCTGTTTAAAGCAATGTGAATAGTTTTTCTTCAACTTCTAATGTTTTTTCGATTCATCTGTTGTGGTTTCACAAGTAATTTTGGAAGGGCTCTTTTATTTATTTAATTTCCCTATTTTATTTAGAAGAGGGCTTTACATGAAACATAACATATAATAACCAAATGGCAGGAAAATCTGCTTAGTTTTGATTTTATTTAAAAATCAGTCATTCGGGGGCGCCTGGGTGGCTCAGTGGGTTAAGCCACTGCCTTCGGCTCAGGTTATGATCTCAGGGTCCTAGGATCGTGTCCCGCATCGGGCTCTCTGCTCAGCAGGGAGCCTACTTCCCTTTCTCTCTCTCTGCCTGCTTCTCTGCCTACTTGTGATCTCTCTCTGTCCAATAAATAAATAAAATCTTTTTTTAAAAAAATCAGTCATTCGGGGTACCTGGGTGGCTCAATCGGTTAAGTGTCTGCCTTCAGCTCAGGTCATGATCCTGGAGTCCTTGGATCAAGTCGCTACATCAAGTTCCTTGCTTAGTGGGGAGGCAGCTTCTCCCCCTCCCTCTGCTACTCCCTGTGTGCTTGCTCACTCTCTGTCAAATAAGTAAATAAAATCTTAAAAAAAAAATCAGTCATTCATCACAGTTTTATTATAAAAAACTTGTCTAGATTGTGAGCTTCTCTGGTTATATTAATAATGTTCATATTAAAGAAATTTATTCAATTCAGAACATTCCAGGAAGAGATTTTTGCCCAGAATAAGGCATACCTTTAAAAAATTAGTTTCTGTTTACTCTATTTTCCAACATTTAATAAGTTCTAGTAAATTTGCTTTCTGGATTGGAACATTGTATAGTGGAAATGGAAGGTCTGGATTCTATTTCTAACCCATAAAATAAGGTAGATAAATCTGATGATGGTCACTTTCAGTACTCAACTTCTTCGCCTCATGTTAGCATACTGGAAATGGCCCATACTGACGCATGTGCCAGGCCATCCTTAGGTGCTGAGGTCAGAAGCTAATAATTTTAGCAGTGTGTGCAAAACTAAAGGCACTGGTTTAATATAGTTGATATTCTTGTTACACAAAGAAACCTTAAATCTTGTCCTAGTTTTGAATTCAGAGTGGGTAAGAAACAATTCATTTTAGACCAGGTATATTTGTGAGACAGAGAAAAGCCATGTCTTAACATCCTACTTATCTCCATGTTTGGGTGAATGATTTTTTTTTTTATTAAATTGAAGCTGATGTATTATAAAATACCAAAATCTTCTCTTTTCAGCCTTAAAACATTTAGGTCTTTAGATTTCTTCTCTCTTATCCCAATATATGATTCCACAGAGTCCTGCTACATTGATTTCTTCTGTGTCTTTCACATCTTCCCCCCATCACTCATTCTATTAATCCCATTAATACCTTATTCATTTATGGATTAAATTTCAAACCTGGTATTCATCTCCTTGTTTTAAATAGGTATTTATTTATATATCTATCTCTATTCATTCATTAACTTACTGTAGATTTCAGAGTGATCCTTCACTCTTGTCCACTCTAGTTTCCCAGGCAGTGGTAGGTGCTCTTCAGTGACAGGAATGCTTCTGAGCTGGCTTCAGGGGGTGAGAATGTGCTTCCTAATTCCTGGGACCGTGAATGGATGGTGCCTTGCAGGCTTTACTGTCTATTGAAAAAAATGTTTTTCCTGAAGAAGTTTAGGATTTGGGTAAGGGTGATTAGGAATTAGAATTCTTTGTTCATATTTTCATCTTGTCTTGAATTCCTTCTATTTATTTTGTTGTTGTCTCATGAATACACCTGGTCTAAAATGATTGGGTTCTTATCCACTGTGAATTAAAAACTAGAACAGAATTTAAGGTATCTTTTGTAATGAGAATATCAAATATATTACACCAGTGCCTTTAGTTAAGCCCCAGTGCTAAATTATTAGCTTCTGACCTCAGTTCCTAAGGATGGCCTCTTAGAGAGGGAATAGAATTGTTTTTCTCAATGTTTAGACTTCTTTTTCTCTTATGTCTCAGTTTGAGCTATGTTCAGGATGATTCTAATTGTTGGAAACTTATATTGTGAGTGTTTCATAATTTCCACTTGTACCCACCTTTCTCGTTTTTCTCTATGACATCTTGGGTCTACCCAGTTCTACCTATTCTATTGTAACATAGTTGCATTTTCAGTCCTAAGAATCTCTAGCATATCAACAATCATGAAAACAGAACCATCACTTTCTCTAACTAATATTATAATCCAACAGTACCAAATTGGAATTATATGGTAAAAATAGCACAAGCCAAACAAACACAGTGCTGTTCACAACTGTTAACAGCAAGTGAAGGAATCCCGATCCTAATGGAGTCCTTGAATGTTTCTATTACGCCAGTGCAAGAGCTTTTGTCTTTTAGACATACTGGTACTTAATGTGATGGGCCATTTTAATTAAATCATATTCCCTAGTTAATTGTGCTTCGAACTTAATTTTTCTCCCCACCCTGCAAAGATCCTATTTCTGGAAAATAAATGTCTTTGGTTAAAAAACTGTGGTTTGTCACTGAGGAAGTCTTGTCAGTAAGACAAGTAAGTAAGTAGGGTCTTTGGGGCCTTTTTATTGTATTGGTGGCATTCGTAGGGCAAGAATAGAATAGGGAAGACTGTCCTTAGGTTACTGAGTCATCATGTGTACTTGGGCCAGTGACTCGCACAGTAAAGATTTATCTGAGTATTTGTTGATGAGTGAGGGGCTGGTATGGCAGAATTGATTAGAGACATAGAGGCATTTTCCCTAGAAAGGTATCATTGAGAGATCATCATCTGAAGTTTTAGATGAAAATAACAACCCACTCAAAGAAGATTTATGTAGCTGTTAGCTATACCCTTATCCCCAATGACGTCTTCCAAAATGTTCTGCATTTCACTGCATCATTTAGAAATATGCATGTGTCACCCATAGAAATTGGTAGAGAATTGGCTCATTGATTATCATATGGATGTTCTAATAAGTTTATTTTTTAAATTATTTTTATTTTTTTAAAGATTTCATTTCTTTATTTGACAGACAGAGATCATAAGTAGGCAGAAAAGCAGGCAGAGAGAGAGGACGAAGCAGGCTCCCTGCTGAGCAGAGAGCCAGATGTGGGACTCGATCCCAGGACCCTGGGATCATGACCTGAGCCGAAGGCAGAGGCTTTAACCCACTGAGCCACCCAAGCGCCCCTAAGTTTATTTTTTTAACATTTGTTGTGACATTACTTTATTTGTATTTTATTCACGTGGGTTATTATGGAGCAAATGTTAACAGACTTTTTTTTCTTTTTAAAGTGTATGGATTTTTAAAAAAAAAAGTGTATGGACTTAGTGTCATGTAGAAATACGAGAATATAAACTTTTCACTTGATTCGGAAGAACACCAAAATGGTTAGCGTGTTTCTGAGACTGCCATGGGCTCCAGTGTTTTGGTGGATAATGTAAAGAGATATCTCTGATGGGTCTGACTAAAGCTCTAAGTTCATTTTGACAGCATATAAAAGTAAATCAGCCATATCCCGAAAATCTTTTTTTGAGTCTTTAGGTCATTTCTAATTATTTTGAGGAGTGGGAATAGAAGTGTTGGGGAGGGGAGTAAACTGTATTAAATATAATTTTTAAAAACCTTAAGCATGAGTCAACTGTGTTTGGAAAAACTAAGTAGCTTGTCTAAATGACAAAGCCTTCACTTAAACCAGATCTTTCTGACTCAAAGAGCTCCCAGATTGCCTGATTGAATGCCTGATTTTCAGAAATTGTCTGAATAAATTAATCCTAAAATTTCATATTTATGCCAAAACTATTTCAAAATTAAAAAACATTATTTTGAAAGAAGACCAGGCTAGGGAAAAAAATATCATACTCATCTATGATTATTTATCATACAGCATTTTAAGGCATATGGGAAATGAGAATATCCTGATATCCAAGAACACTATGTTTTCAAAACTTCAGAATGTTATTCTAAGCAACCTGACAAATATTTTGATTTTGATAGAGCTTATGAAAAACACTATGTTCACATGGGTGTTTTCCTACTAGAAGTTAGCTGCCTCTTGTTAAGAATGGAACAGAGTGGGGCACCTGATGGCTCAGTCTTTAAGAGGCTGCCTTTGGCTCCGGTCATGATCCCAGGGTCTTGGGATTGAGCCCTGGGATTGAGCCCCATCCAGGGCTCCCAGCTCCACTGGGAAGCCTGCTTCTTCCTCTCCCACTTCACTTGCTGGTGTTCCCTCTCTTGCTTTCTCTCTCTCTATCAAATAAATAAATAAAATCTTAAAAAAAAAAAAAAAAGAATGGAACAGATTGTGAAAAGGGTCTTTACAAAGACATCTCTGGCATACTCTTGTGTGCTTTGCAACATGAAAACATTTACTCACCCAAGTGCTTTCTCTGATCCTGCAGTTGTTACTAATTGTGATTGGAGCTGTGACAGTAGTTTCGGCTTTGCAACCCTACATCTTCCTAGCAACAGTGCCCGTCATAGCAGCTTTCATTATGCTGAGGGCCTACTTCCTCCACACCTCACAGCAACTCAAGCAACTGGAATCTGAAGGTATGAAGCTGCATGTACGATGCTCGCCATGGAAAATGACTTCAAAGGCTATTTGTGATTCTCGACCATTCACCTACTTTTCTCACTTCTCCCCCTGCTTTTAAACTCTTACATTATGTCACAATAAGAAGATGTATGCAAAAGGACACAGTAAATTACAAAGCACACATAGATTGTGTTTGTTAATGACCATGGGACTTCATTTTGGTTTTAAAACAAGTGTGTGGTCTTATGAGGGCTGGCGTGTAAGATGTTTATATATAATATACATAATTGTATAAATTAAATTTTAAAATGATAGTGCTACTGTTACTAAAGTTTTGTCTGGGTTCCCAAACAACACTGGATAAAATTTTTCAGATACCCTTTCTTTTCCCCTGGGGGCTACCTTTTTGTGTGCCCCTGAGCACTGTTCGAGCTGTTTGGGAAGCACATTTTTCAGTAATAGCATTGCTGCTGGTGCATTTTCAGAGTTAAATACCCAGTGTGTTTCTTCTGAGATTATTATCTAATTGAACTCATATAAACGTAAATAAATTGTCTTTAAAAAAAAGGACATTTTCTCTCAGCAGTGATTAATTTAGAATAAATTAATAAATTAATTGTTAAAATTTAGGATTAGCTAGGGTAGCCAAGAAATATAAATAAAACATGGTATTGATTTTATAATAAGCTCCCATCCATGGTGGCCAAGTAACAAAGGAGACTAATTCATTTAAGATTAAAAAAAAAGACAACTATTCAAAGTATGGCACCAGTATGAAAAACATCTAATCAATGATTTTGGTGAATGATTACTCTTCCTTAAGCTAATCTGTTTCAGGTACCTGGTAGTAAGAATTTGCATTATGTCGCTACATCATTTGCATTGTTTTCTATGGACTGTTTCGCAGGCAGGAGTCCAATTTTCACTCATCTTGTCACAAGCTTGAAAGGACTATGGACACTTCGGGCCTTTGGACGTCAGCCTTACTTCGAAACTCTATTTCACAAGGCTCTGAACTTACATACTGCCAACTGGTTCTTGTACCTATCCACACTACGCTGGTTCCAAATGAGAATGGAAATTATTTTTGTCATATTCTTCATTGCTATTACCTTCATTTCCATTTTAACAACAGGTAATATGAACTTGTTAACTATTGAATTGGCCATTTAATTTAAAACTTTGTCAACCCTAAAATGCTACATTCTCATTGGTTGAACATTTTAGATACCTTTAAATAGATTTTGGAGGGAGTTTATTAATCTGAAAGTTCATTTATTGTGGGACAAATAATTTCTTTGAATGAGAGCTCTATTATTTTAGCTTTACAGTTTGAAAAAGACACAGAGAGGGTCAGATACAAATCTGTGATTGAAAGAAAAAAAATCATCTTTTGACTCTCATATTGGTAAAGAATCCTGGTATCAAAAATTATAGATTTCATTTATTCAAGTTCTTTCTGAATGGGGGAAAGAAACATCCCTGTTTATACACATGTGCACACAAAATGCCCCCACCCTAGTAAATTTGTTTCTTTTTACTACCAGTTGTGCAATTCACTATCCTAATGTGAATTTTACATGATGAAAAACTACCACAGGAGTGAATAACTTAGATAGAAGTACTATATTCTTTTTTTTTTGTTTGCTTTTGTTAAGATTTTTATTTATTTATGACAGAGAGAAAAGCATGGGGGAGCTGGAGAGGGAGAAGTGAGCTCCCCACCGAGCAGGGAGCCTGATGCACGGCTTGATCCCAGGAGGGTGGGATCATGACTCTGCTGAAGGCAGATGCTTAACAACTGAGCCACCCAGATGCCCAGAAGTACCATATTCTTAAAAAAATAATGTCTTGAATTTTAAGATCTTGAATTTTAAGATCTTTGGGTGAAATACACAGAACTTTTCACCATAAGTACAATGAAACTCTGTATGAACAAATGAGTTCTTCTAAGTTAAGAAGCTGAATTAACTGAGCTAAAAGTGTTGAAATAGCTTATACATGCCACAGTGGACAGATTCAGAGCACCTTCCAAATCTGAGGGATCGTTCAGTTGTTAGAAATAGAATCCTTCTCTAACAGAAGGAAGCACAGGCTGGAATCCCAGGAGGGTCCTGTGAAGCCCAGGGCAGGAACATGCTGGGTCTCCAGAGGTAACAGAGGAGACATCCTCATCTCTTGTGGCTGGATGCTGCCTGAGTGTAGTCCTCTGTGGCTGCTTCCTGTATTCTATCTCTCTCTCTGATGACTGGTTTTCTGGGGGAACCAGAGCTGTGCCACAGTGACTGCCTATGGCCCCTTAAGTTAACAGCAGCGTTCCTTTGACCAGGTACAGAGTACTGGAAAGAACAGAAAACAGGCTCACCTTGACTGCTGTGAGAGGAGTGGGTTCCCCACATCCATCTTTTTCTCAACTCGCAGTGGGAAATGACTCTCTGTGATGAATATAAGTGAGCAGGCAAATGAACTAAAATCCTTAATACTATAGTCAATTTTCTTCTTAGGCTCAGAATTTTAAAATTTTTCCTTTAAGTTATTTGAAACAAGATCAAAGAGGGCTGAATGGATGAAGATTTGTTAACAGTGTGTCATGTGCTGTAAAATCGTGGTTAAGGATCTGATTAAGTCCTGATATAGTAGGGCGGTAGTCAAAACATTGACAGATCACTTTAGTTCAGGACCAGTAAGTCAAACCTGATTCTAAGCCAGAGTGAATGTTAGCCACCTGATGAATAGCAATCCTGCTTCTTCTAGTCTTCAGCTGTGATAACTTGTACATACTAGTTAGCTTCTCTAAGGCCCTCATTTTCCTCATATTGTAAATACACAGGATAACAGTACCTATCTATCATATAGTTTGGGTGACTATTAAATGAGATAATTTGTGTAAAACATTTGGTATAGTGCTGGTTCCTATTAAATACCCATAAATATTATATTATTTATTCTTGTTCATATTAAAATTTTATCTTACTCTCATCTTAATCTTCAGAATGAGTAATATACTGGGGTTCTGATAAATCTTACCTATTTGGAATAAATGATTTAGTATTAAAAGCACATGCCTACTGTGTATGGTTTGTCTTCTGTCAGAGGAAATGTGGAAGAAAAAATTTCAATTAATAATAGGACAAATTACAAACGCCAAATTACAAATTACAAGTTTAGAACCCAGTAATGATCTTATCCTATAGTACACTTTCCAGGTCTGACTCTCAATGGAGACTTGATAACCTAAAGTTTTAAAAACGTTTCTGTTAGAAAATTTTTATAGTCATAAATTAGTGGTTCTCTCCAGCCCCATACATAGAAGCTATGTATTCTAATTAAACACTTAAGTATTATTCATCCTGGGCAAACTGGTCGTTTGTTTTTTTTTTTAATATAAAAGGCAGTTTTCTCCCTTTCTCAATGGCAGACCCATGAGTTTTGACTTCCTCATGAAACCCTAAGTCCACTTTGTACCCCAAAGTGTCTGCTTAGTAGAGAAAGTTCTCCTCACCAAGGCAGGAGACATATCTAATCATCAAATGGATGCTGCTCAAACCTTTCTCCTGATTTTGACTTTTTTTAAAAGACTTTATTTTTTTGGGAGAGAGAGAAAGAGAGAGAGAGATGGTGGGGGGGAAGGTCAGAGGGAGAAGCAGACTCCCCACTGAGCAGGGAGCCCAATGCGGGACTCAATCCTGGGACTCCAGGATCATGACCTGAGCTGAAGGCAGTCACTTAACCAGCTGAGCCACCCAGGTGTCCTCGTGCTTTTGACTTCTTTGTGGAGGACCTCATCCAGACATAGAAGTTTTTTGTCATTGCCCATTGTAGACTTTGAAGGTATTATTACCAACAGAGGAGTAGTAGAAGAGATGACTGTGGTATTTACCTGACACCAGCAGCCCCTTCAATACCTGACACATTTTTTTTAAAGGGCAACTCTTTCCTAATAGTCACTCTTTAATTTATTTTTTTTTTTAATATTTATTTATTTGAGAGAGAGAGAGAGTGAGAGGGGAGAGGTCAGAGGGAGAGCAGACTCCGTGCCGAGCAGGGAGCCCGATGTGGGACTCAATCCCCGGACTCCAGGATCATGACCTGAGCTGAAGGCAGTTGCTCAACCAATTGAGCCACCCAGGGGGTCCCAGTCACTCTTTAACTTAAAACATTGGTTTATTACTTAACTATATGCAAGATATTATTACTAGTGGTAGATGCTGTGGTGAACTGAGATGAAAGATGGTTAAAATTAGCACAAAATTGGAATGTAACTATGATATGATGCATGCCCTAGGAGAAGCATAAAGAGGTTCACAGCAGAGAGAATAACATAAAGCCTGTTTATAATTTTTCCCCACCTATAGGTGAAGGAGTAGGAGCAGTTGGTATTATTCTAACGTTAGCCATGAATATCATGGGTACATTGCAATGGGCTGTAAACTCCAGCATAGATGTGGATAGCTTGGTAAGTAATTATTATTTTTTAACTTTTATGAAAAAATTTGGACAAACCAAAAAGCATAGATAATGACATAAGAGAGGACTACATATCCAACACCCAGCTTAAGGAATAAAACATCACAGAAGAATCAAAGACTACTATGTATCTCAGTTTAGACCTGTATCTCTTCCTTTCTCCACATAGACAGCCACAGTCAAGATCTTATGCTGCAGTGAAAAACCCTTGTCAAGGGATGGATACACAGGAATGGCTATACTGGGTTATAGAATTCACCCACATTCAGCTTTACCAGATGGTCCCCAATTATTCTCAGATATCTTGTATAAATTTATACTCCCATCAAGAGAGTTTAAGAATTCTCATCGGTCCACAGTTTCAGCAGGTTGTCAGACCTTTTAGTTTTGGCAATCGGATGGATGTGAAGTGACTACTAAAGAGATAGGACTGCTTAACACATATTTATTGGCTTATGGGCTTCCTCTTCTGTTAATTATTTGTTTCTGTCAATTGCCCATTTTTGTAGTAGGCTGAATTTTTTCTTAATTGATTCATGAAAGTTTATGAATTCTGGGTTGTCGATTTTGTATATTTTAAACATGGTCCTCTAGTCAGTGGCTTAGCTTATAGTATCTTTTGATGAAAAGAAGCTACTAAGTTTAACGAAGTTAATTTCATTAATCTTACCCTTTATCTTTTGGTATCTTGTTTAAGAAACCCTTCCCTGTCTTGGGTTTTCCAGTTCATCAGCATTATCTTTTTCATAGTATTCTTTTTTTATTTCTTAGTTTTTAAATTTCCAGTGTTAGTGATATTTCCTTTCTCATTCCTAGAGTGTTTCTTTTTTTTTTTTCTTTTAAGATTTTATTTATTTATTTATTTATTTGACACAGAGAGAGAGAGAGAGATCACAAGCAGACAGGGAGGCCAGCAGAGAGAGAGGGGGAGGCAGGTCCCCCTCCAAGCGGAGAGCCCGATTTGGGGCTTCATCCCAGGACCCTGAGATCATGACTTGAGCCGAAGGCAGAGGCTTAACCCACTGAGCCACCCAGGCACCCCTAGAGTGTTTCTTTTTGCTTTTTCTCTCTCTCTTTGGGCCAATATCCCCACACACTTATATACTTTATTAGTGGGTACAAAGACCATGTTTTGGTTTCATTGTTTTTCTTGTCTTGGGTCTCCAGAATGCAGAGCCTGCTGTAGTATATAACTGAGTGAAAACTGTGTCAGGGGCACAGATCCCATGGCAGCAAGAATGAGAGGTAAAAGGAAGGACAGATTTCCCACTGTTAGTTAAAAAAATACACGATTTTCAAGAATAGCTGCATTGTCAACTTTGATTAGTCTGCCGGGAATAGTGTACTTAAAAATCAGTCATCCATTTCTGCGTTTGCAGAGGGGCTAGACAGCCAAGTTGAAAATGACCATACATATAACATCATCATTACACTTTTTGCCTAGATTCCTTCTCCAGTCTCCTAATAGGTCCCATGTTCCCAGAATGCACATGTTCATTCAGCTGTGAAAATTTTATAACCAATTCCTATCAGAAGAAATATCATCATGGCATACCTGAGTGGCTCAGTCGGTTAAGTGGCGGACTCTTGATTTTGACTCAGGTCATGATCTCAGGGTCAAGAGATAGAGCCCAGAATTGGGCTCTGCCCTCAGCGAGGAGTCTGCTTGTCACTCTCCCTGCCCCTCCTACTGTTCTCATGCTCTCATTCTTTCTCTCAAATAAATAAATAAAAATCTTTTTTAAAAAAAAAGAACAAATATCATTATAAAACAATATCTTTGGGGAAAAAAACAACTTTTCATGCCTTATGCCTGCCCATGTATCTAATATTTTATTTAAGCAAAGCATTTTATTAATTTATTGAAATGTAATTTAACCCTAAGATGATTTATAGTAAGGTTTCTCTCTTTTCCTTGAATGTTATTTTTTGGGGGGTTGGCTAGCTTTTTCTGTGACTCCATTTATTTCCTCACTTAACTCTTAACACTTTTAAAGTTGGGTCCCATATTCTTAGAAATATTTCTGTTGAGGGGCTTTTGAGGGACTCAGTCATTAAGCATCTCCCTTTGGCTCTGGTCATGATCCCTGGGTCTTGCGATGGAGCAGGGAACATTGGGTTCCCTGCACAGCAGGGAGTCTGTTTCTCCCCTCTCCCTTTGCCTGCCATTCTCACCACTTGTGTTCATTCTCTCTGAGAGAGTGAGTATAAATAAAAGTGAGAGTAAATAAAATTTAAAAAAAAAAGAAATATTTCTGTTGGAAAATAACAGGAGAGGAATAAATCAGTATTGTGCTTGCATTTATTTTTTTGTTCAAATTTTCTACAACTTTGACTTTACAATTAAAATCCTCGTGTACTTTACTTCTTTATCTAAAAATATCTCTTCACCTAGTATATGCACAGTTCCTTTGCTATATTAATTTTCTTGGTTTATGAAACAACCTGTATATATTTGATGCTGAAACCTTTGTCTGGTACATTTCTATTCTGTTTGTCCAATCTCCATTAAAGTTTAGTGTAAAAAAAAAATAGTTTGTTTAAGGTATGTTGACTTCTCTAAGTTTTTCTCATGGGCATTCCTGAGCTTTGTAACCCTGTGCTTTGACATTGTGTCTTTGATCTTATGGCATGAAAGAATTTTGCAAAGAACTATTATATTTTAATACAGCCTATGAAAAGTATCAATATTTGCATTTGATCTCATTTTAAAAAGTCATGTTCTTTTGTTTAAATATCAAAGTGATCATGTTAGTTTTCATTTCCCTGCCAAATATACAAGCGGTCTTTCCTGGGCCCCTGTGGACATTCATCTAGTTATTAATATTAATTCCCTTTTTTACCTCTACCCCTACTAAAGTTGTACAGTAATCTTGTTGTTCTCACCTGGCATATGTTGTGGGTAGGAGGGGAGATAGCTGTGCCCTCAAATTCTACATCTATGTGGTATTAACACAGAAGGTCCTTGTGACCTCTGAAGGAGAAATTCACTGTGTTCTCATGTTACATTACTGAATGTCTTAACTGAATTTAGATCTGAGTTTAAATGCAGTGAAGAGGGTGTTTTGTATGATATGGACTTCCAGTTTTCCAGTGCAGGGCTACTCTGAAAAAAAAAAACAAAAAACAAAACTAGACTTAGAAAGAGTATTTCATTTACCTCTTTAGCCTAGTTTAGATACGGGCACAGAATCAAACATAAACAGAACTATGAAGTTATAAAACGGCAGAATGACTTTTCTTTTACTGCGCATCATTTGCTTACACCCAGGTGCCTGGATTTTATTAGCTTTCAGCCAGTAAGGGTAATATTTGGATGATAACACCTCCTCATTGTTACTTCATGTCACTTTGTAACTGACTGCACATCTCAGTTATCAGCACTCAAAGCTGACCAAAAACCCTTTGATTACATATTCCTAATAAATTCTTCATTATATTCCCTAAGATAGTTCTTTCCCCTCCTTACTTCTTATCTTTTCTTGGGAGCTCTGGTGATTCTACCTCCTGCACTCTCAGCCAATGACCTTGCTACATCATAGAAAAAACCAGATGCAACCAACAAGAATTTCCTTATTTCTCTCTACCAGTTGCACCAGCCTGTTCACCTCTACTCATATGCCCTACCTTCCCTCTATGTCTTTATTCCTATTTAAAGGCGAGTAACACGCAATTAACTGCTCTTTGTGGGACCTCTGTCCCCATCATAAAACTCCCTTCCCTTGATGTATAACTTGCACCTCTTTTCTTTGATCTATTTATAGCCCAACTTCTTGAAAGAGGGCCTGTCTCCATTTCCTCCTTCCCATTCTTGCCAGAGCCTACTTCTCTTTGTTTGCATCAGCCCCATGACTCATGGCAAATATTTTGCCAGATCCAATGTCCTTGTCTCCCTTACCCTCTCAGCAGTACTTATGCCATAGACGAATCCTTCTTCTGGATACTTTCTTCTCTCACACCATGATGATCCTCCTGCCAGTCTCTGCTACCTCTTGGGTTCCTCCTCCTTACTTCTCTTTGCTGGCCCCTCCTCTTCTTACAGGACTCTGACCATTAGCTATATTCCAGCCCTCTTCTGTCTTCTCTCTAGCTGCTGCCATCTAACGCTGTGCTATAGAAACCATCTCTCAATCACTCATTCATATCTCTAGTCTAAACCAGACTCTCTGAAGATACACTACAACTTGATGCCTCTCTGTGTTTAGAAAGCACAGTGATAAGAATGTCTTTCAGTAAACTTGACATTTTGGGGCCTAAGTTCTTATCTAGAATCTCCTCAAAATACAACATGTGGTATCATGAGACCATTAAAAGGGAATAAAACTTATGTTCTACCTACTAATTTGTCTGGCTTTATATATTAGTTTGGAAAGAAAAATCATCTGAACATTGTCACCTTATGAATGATACAGATTAGTAGGCTGTGAGTCACCCAGAAATTAAAAAAAAATAGTAAAATTGCCAGAAAGTCAAATTTAATAATTCCCACTGAAAACCCCCGTTATAGGGAATTTCCAGTTATTTCAGTTGATATCATGATATTTTAAATACTGTTATTTCAAATTCACTCTTCATTTATGTATATAAATGTGTATATGTGTATATGTCTGTTTATTTATTTGATTTGTGTATTTTATACCATTCTGTAGATGGGGTGAAAAAGAAGTATTAATTCCTTTTAACTCCATACCTCAAGTACTAAATGAATTACATTTGTTATTGCTAAAGCCACTGTTTTAAATTTTTGTATTTTTTTAAAGCAGATTTTATTTATTCATTTGAGAGAGAGTGAATAAGAGACAGAGAAAGAGAACAAGCCAGGGGAGGGGTGGAGTTAGAGGAAGAAGCAGACTCCCCTCAGGGCAGGGAGCCCAATGTGGGGCTCCATCCGAGGACTCCGAGATCATGACCTGATCTAAAGGCAGACACTTAACTGACTGAGCCACTCCGAGACCCAGTTTTTTATATTCTTAACGAATCTGTGTACTAATTTATTTTCTTTGGACTCACAAGATACCTGCCATTTTTAGTACCCTTAGGTGTCTTTTTGTCCTATTTTTAGCTATGTAAGCAATTACATATCTTAAACAGGCAATGCGTATACCTATATTTCTGAATCCATGAATGAATGATAATTAAATAAATAAGAGTTAGAATGGGTGCAGAGGTGATGTTTCAGACATAGCAATATCAAGCTATCTGGTGACTGGTGGATTACCCACACTCAAAGTCGGTTTGAATGAGGCAGTTGACAGTTCATGTATTTTTCAGGAATGTCTACCACTTAGTGAGCACAACTAAAAGATCTGAGCATGTGAATAGTATCCTGCTTCCTTAATTCTCTAACTACAGCAGCAGATAAGACATGCCTATTGTACTATGTGTTCCTAACAAGACAAGGGGAAGGAAACCACCAGGATGAGAGGGAAAACAGTGTATCTGCAGGGCTAACATTTAGATTCCAGTTAATGAGGCTCCAGAAAGTTCTTGCAAGAGTGATGCAATCTGAGAAGAGTTTTGTGTCAATAGAGACTCCCTCTGTTTCTCCTTTATCCTTTTATTACCTCTGTTGTTTTTTGTTTTTTGTTTTTGTTTTGGATTCCAGTAAAGATCAAGTGACTGATGGTACAGTAACCAACAAGAGAACAAAAAAGGGGAACCTGGCTTCTCTTTGTTGCATCTGATGCCCAGTTCTCTAGTATTGAATCCAGTTTTGCTCCAAGAATTTGAGAATTTGAGGGGAGAATTCAGTTCTCCTCTTTCCCCCTTTCTTCAGTGGTCCGTTGATCATATCTTTCTTTGTTTTTCTGTCCTCATGAGGCTTTGTAGCATGTTTTCCATTCATGACATCTGTCCCAAGACTTCTTTTCCTCCAAACATGTCCTTTCTGTCCTACAGAGTGGGTCTTCTACTCTGCATTCCACTCTTGTTTTATCACCAAGATGTGTTGTCTTAGGCAAGTCATCACCCCCACTGAGGGCTTCACATTTCTCTCTGTAAAAGGAAACAGTTTGGTTACAAAAATTTTTTAAGGTCCATGTTAGCTCTGACATTCTGTTCTGAATCTAATCTTTCACATGAAAGATTTCAAGTCTTGATTGGCATAGATGTAGATGTCCACAGGAATCAGACTTACCTGCCACTGTCCTTCACCCCTAAACTCCACTGATTAAGTAATTTACCACTGCAGTTGTTGGAGCAGAACAAAGAACTGAACCAGTGTGTTATTAGAGCCAACAGAGAAAGTGCCATTGAGATGCTCTAGAGTCTTGAATTTGTAGGGGAGGCTTATGAGAGCCATAAAGGACTGCTGGAGTGTTGGAAAGTTGAGAAAATTTGTTGAGTTTTGCGACTGTCACTTTAGCTTCCTGAGTTTAGGTTTTTTCATTTGTACCAAGAATGAAAGGATTAGATCAGAAGTTCTCAACCTCAACAACACATGAGGAAAGTTTACAACAATATAGATTACCGGGGGTCCTGTAAGATCAATTAAATCATTTCTCCTGGTCAGGGGCAGGGTGACTGGAGATGATGTCTATATTTTTTAAAGTGTTCCAGGTGATTCCAATGTGTATCTAGACTTGTGAATCACTGGAGTAGATACTCTCTAACATTCATTTTAGCTCTGACTTTTTGTGTGTGTCATAGGAGGAGGTCAGCAAACAATTTCTATAAAGGGTTGGATAGTTACTATTTTCAGCTTTCTGAGCTATAACCTTTGTAGGGCAAAACTAATATAAACAGTTGGATGTAGCTGGATTTGACCATTGGTCCATAGAGCTCTGGTCTATGGAATAGAATTTAGTTTGGAATTGATGGACCACCAGCAAATCATTTTTGCCTTATATATTAACTAATATATCTGTAATAGGATATAAAAGGATGATGCTTAGTAATAATACTTTGGGGAAGCCAAAATATTTCAAAATTAAGATGTTTAGAGAAAATCTCATTAAAATTGTATAATATCATATCTTTCTTTGTTTTTCTGTCCTTGAAAAAATATTTTGATATGATACTTTAGACCCCTCTTCCTGAGATTTTCTTTGAAATACTTGTAATGGATACCACATGGACTCAATTTTATTCATTAAGTACTTGCTGATGGCTTGTCATTGCTTTTAAAAAATAGTAATACCAGACAGAGTGTAAAGTTCAAGTGTGAGTAGTAGATTCAGTAAGTGATATGATATTTTTCAAATTAAAATTTAAGAGTTTTTCCTGCCTTTTGGCACACTTTGTATAACCATGATTACTGACATTGTTAATTACCGAAAATAGACACCAAAATATTTGATACCTCTGTGTTTCTTAGGTTATTCCTTTTGTCATTAGCTGTGATGGACTTTCCTTCTCTTATTTAAAGAACACCATTTCTATTACTTCTTGCGGTCAGAAAAGGTAATATCTATTTGCTATGTGATTTACCACAGGTTTGCAGTAAACAGTTTGTGTAGCTAGCAGGCTATAATAATTTACAAAGACTTAGAGTGTATAGTACACTATAAGTAGCTCACTTATGCTGTTAATAATTTATAACAATGCAGTCCTTGACTGACTTTTTGAATGCTCTAGGAGCATAAGTGATAGACACAGAAGGATAGACTAAAGTTTCAGGAATATGTTTTAGGCAGAGAAAATATTTACATGATAACCATTATCTCATAAGTCTGTGTGCATGACCTAAAGATTATGCTAATGACTGTAATGTGGCTTTGGGTCACAGGTTGTATTAGTGAGTCCTGAAAAACATTTCGTTTGGACCTAGCAGGAAAGATCTACGATGTAAAACCTCCCTTTTGTATACTTCATTGTTCGAAAATACAATGTGTGAAGTTCTTCACCTTGTATCAGTTTTCCCAATGATTCTTCTCACATTTATTTCTTGTGATTCTCCTATAAAAACCAGTTGTGAAATCTCTGTAAGTGTTGCCCACTAGACGTCGGGCTTAGGAAATATATTTTTTATTATCATGACTCTTCTGGTGTTAAGCATATAGTTTTGATGTCCATGCATAATTTTAATGCGCTGTTTTTTACACAAACCAAAGGATAAAAGAAAATAGAGCAAATATTTTTGTGGAGGAGGGGAGTCTGGCTTTCTAAATTATTCTAAAAAAGGTTTTTAAGAATTTTCTTCACTCACCATCAACAGAGAGGGAAAAGGAAAGTCAAGAATCACTCCCCCCACACACACTGTACACATCACTTATAAAATAAGGTTGTCATAAGGCTGTGGGGCTTTCTTTTCATTAACCATCACATTGCCTAAAGACTTTGTTCTTCTGATGCTTAGATTAGAAACTTGAGACGTTATTATAAAGATAATGAGATTCGGTGTTAAAGATTGATTTGGGAGAAGTTTTGGAGCATAATAAATTTAAATAACAAAGCCAGAGATTAATTAACTAGTTTATTATTATTTTTAGCAAAACCAGAAATTTAAAGCAGCCATTTCTCAAGTAAAAATCCCACCTCATTTTGGCTAAACTTTAATTTTATAGAAGTCTGTACAGATGATCTCAGGTTTTCCTCTTCACATGAAGAACAGGTTGAACATCTCAGCGTCTGAGTCTCATTTTGTCTTCATCTTTAGTTTCTGAAAATCTAAGACAAATGCTCTCACCTAAGCTGGTAATGGCTACTTTGAGACTTTTCCTATCAGAGGGCCAGGCAGAACTGTTCCTCATTCCTCCTCAGGAACACCCTTCACTGCCCAGGAAGAGGCAGCTCGTCCATAGTCTACAGGCACTCTGAGAATTACCAAATCTGAATTTCCGTCCAGTGGCACAGTGGTTTTTACATATCACCTGACAGTGTTAATAGATTCTAAATTAGGGTAAATTGGAAGGGGAGGTGAACCATGAGAGACTATGGACCCTGAAAAACAATCTGAGGGGTTTGAAGTGACGGGGGGGTGGGAGGTTGGGGTACCAGGTGGTGGGTATTATAGAGGGCATGGCTTGCATGGAGCACTGGGTGTGGTGAAAAAATAATGAACAATGTTTTTCTGAAAATAAATAAATTGGAAAAAAAAGAAATAAAAAAAAAGAAAAAGGATTAAGTTAAAATAAAAAGCTCAACTAAAAACAACTAGATGAGACTAAAAATAGTTTGGTATGCTGCCATTTCCTTCAAATCCAAATAGCAATGTCTATTTTCAGACTGAGAAGCTGAAAGGTACAATGGCTGCCTCCATTGCCTACTGAGGGACTCAGCACTGTCATTCACCCAGCCCAGATATTGCTTTCTGCAGATGAGGTAGAACAATGGGGTCACTCATCCTTAACAAAGATTTATTAAGGGACAGCTTGATGCTAAGCCCTAGATGGGGAGGATACAACAAGGAATGCTTTGAATAAGGTGACTGTAATAGGCAGTGTGGCCTCAACCAGAAGCCTGTGGAGGATCAGCTTCAGATCCTCTCTCTTGCATGGACACCTTCTGAGGCCTCATACTTAATTATAAATGCATAATTTTGCTGCTTTCACATAAGAAGAATTATTTAAGCTTTAGTTTCCACCAAACTGGGGTCCATCCCTGGTCAGCCATGAAACTTTGGCTATGAAATCAAGTGTGTAAGATGTATGACTCTCCTTTTGCTGTAGTTGAATTTATTTTCTGCTTGAATACATGTGCTGCGGAGTACAAGAAGCAATCTCAGCATGTTCAGAAATTCTGCTGGAAGTAAATCTAAATTCTGAATGGAGTTTACAGAATGCCAATGCACTGGGGGAGGGAGCATCTGGCCCTAGGTTTCCCTTGTCTGTGCTGTCTCTGAGGCACTGACTTTGCTCTTTGACCTAGAGGTGTATAGTCCATGGAGACTGCATCTTTGTTTTTCTGATCCTGATTATGAGCCTTACTTTGATGAGTTCTCTCTCAACTTCTCCCATGACCAAGGCATGGAAGACCCTGAGGGGCCAAAGGATGGGAATTTGGTTTTCATCTAGCACCACTCTGGAAATAAAGGGAAGTCTAAAGCTGTCTGGATCTAGACATGCCAAGCACCCATGTCCACTCTACTGCTTCCATGCTATTCCACATACTGGAAGTTTCTCTAAGGCATGCCTCATTCCTGGGCTTCACCTTGATATTAAGGCATAGGCCTCTTGTGTCCAAAAATTCCCCAAATCTACTCAAGGATAGAACTAGAGTTTGGTTGCAAGTCAGGACTCCTTTTTAAAGGAATTGGTACCTAAGTCCTCTTGTTGCCCCATTCATGAGTCAGATTGTGGGGTGAAGAGAGGAGCTGTTTCTCATCCATCATAAATTCATCTATGGCTACTGTTTTTGCATAAACACTGCTTTGAGTCTTTCATGCTTTGATTTTTGAAACTTAATAGCCAATATTCAGGTGGCTCAAATTTTTCAAACTATCCATCACTGGTTCCAAAAGCCAATTTTTGAAACTTGAAGGACCAAAATTCATTTTTTCCACTCTGGTTCTGTTGTGGCTTCTCCTTTAAAAAGCAGTGGAAGTAGAATGTGCCAGTTAGAGAACCTGTGAGGGACAAGGAATTAGTAACTTATAATATTATCTGGCCACATCATCTATTCAGTAACAGCATTTCAGTGGTTGCAAAACTTGCCATAATGCAGGTGTCTGCACTAGCCACCTTTCTGTCTCATCAGAAAATGTCCTAACCCGCTGAACTGAACGGGTGTCTGCTTACATGCTATGGATCAGTGCCCACTGTTAAGACGAACTTGTTCTTGGTCAGGGATATTTGACTATGCTGTGGGTAACTAGAACAGTCTGTCTTGGGGTCACTTTAAGCAACTAGACTATATGGAAGATGATGAGTTGAAAATTTCATTTTGTAAATTTTTTTAAAAAGATTTTTTTTTTTTTTTTTGAGAGATAGAGAGAGAGAGATAGAGAACTTGAGAAGAGGGAGGGTCAGAGGGAGAAGCAGACTCCCCGCCAAGCAGGGAGCCTGATGTGGGATTTGATCCCGGGACTCCAGGATCACAACCTGAGCCAAAGGCAATCACTTAACCAACTGAGCCACCCAAGTGCCCCATTTTCTAAATTTGATAGGTACATTCCATTTATTAATTTGACATTTTAAGTTCTAGGTTCACTCTCAGTGATAAGCCTCACTAATGGAGTACATAATTTGCTATACTCTTTACAACTCCTTATGCAAAAAAAAAAAATTGTATACATTTCAGTGCTGCCAAAATAATGGTTTTAAATGTCATTTTCTAATAGTACTACATAAAATTTTGAGTAGTTTAGATAGCAATATTTAAGTGTTTTGCTTACTGTTTGGAAGTATTAAAATATAAAGTTTTTAAAATATGGTTTCTTTTCTGATGTGCTAAAGCATTTAACAAAGACTAGTTTAGAATTCTTCACAACATTGACATGCAGAAATGTCAACAGACTTACTTTATTTCATAAAATTAAGCTTCATTTTTGCATTTCTCTCAATCATTTCAAGAGTGTAATATTATTCTTATGCAGGATAAATACAATAAAATATTTTAAATGCATTTTTTTAGATTATATTTATTTATTTGACAGAGAGAAGGAGAGAGAGCACTGGCAGGGAGGAGTGGCAGGCAGAGGGACAGGGAGAAACAGGCTCCCCACTGGGCAAGGAGCCCAATGAGGGCTTAATGGGCTTAATCCCTGGGGTCATGACCAGAGCTGAAGGCAGACGCTTTAATTGACTGAGCCACCCAGGGTTCAACCCAAGAGGGTTGAATTCTTGACCAAGGAAAGCCAGAATCAGTAATTACTTTAAAGACCAAAAAAAAAAAAAAAAAAAAAAAAAGCAGTGAATTTCCTTCCAGTAAGTTAGTAATTCCTGGGCAGGGCTGAGCCATCAAGGATTATAGCTATTAAAAATAGGAATTGAGTGAATTCAAAGTCTTCAACTCTTTCTTATTGTTCATTTACTGATTCATATATATGTAATCATTTACATATTCATTTGTTTATTCTTTTATGGATTTTTCAAATATTTATTAAGGTACCTATTATTTGTAAGTCTATTTTAAAAATTATATTCAAAATTCCAATAAATTATAACTAGCCAAAGGAACATGTTCTTGTTAAAGAATTTAAGCACCTTTGAGAAATAGTTGAGCTCTTTTATTTCTGTAGACATTCAAGATATACTTTGTTAATGTTACATGAATAGATTTATAGAGCAACCATGTATTTAATTTCAAATACGACTTTTATATGCAGTGACATTTTACAGTGTCAGCAATGGAAATTGATCTGTAAGTAGTTTATATAAAAAATGTAATTATTTAACCACAGATATAGGACAATGACTTAAATTTGTTTAATGATTATCGTGAAGTCATTCAAAATTTACTAAGCATCACTTGCCACCCAGCTGACATACAGAATTATAGACCGTTTCTCAGGCAGTTTGAGAGAAAGGTGAGAATCTTCAGTAGTGGTTTTGAGGCATGGGACATTTTATTATAATATACCACTTGTACAACAGTGTGCAGTGTTGCTCATAGTTGAAGAAAAAATTTCCCCCTGACATCATCTATCCCTTTGAGTATAATTTGGCCATTTATGTGTGGCTTGCATAACTGAATTAAATGATCACAAAAATAAACAGGTCTATACAGAGCCCATTTATATAAATCTTTGTTAATTCTCTTTGGTTAAGCTTTTAATTATATCCAACTATTTCCTGTTAGTTCATTGAAAAACCTCCTGATAAATAACCAGGTGACGATGAGCAGCGTCACGTCTTACATGTTATTTTTTAAGGAATCATCACAGTAATTATGACATTGCCTACAGTTATTAAACAGACAAACATAAAATGCTGTTATTTCATTTCAGATGCGATCTGTAAGCAGAGTCTTCAAGTTTATTGACATGCCAGCAGAAGAAAGTAAACCACCCACCAAGTCATTCAAACCATCCAAGGATGTCCAGCTCTCAAAAGTTTTGATTACTGAGAATCATCATGTGAGAGAAGATGACATCTGGCCCTCAGGGGGCCAAATGACTGTCAAAGACCTCACAGCAAAGTATATAGATGGTGGGAATGCCATATTAGAGAACATTTCCTTCTCAATAAGTCCTGGCCAGAGGGTGAGATTTAAATATTCCTTGCTTTGTTTGACCTGTGCTTAGTAAGTAAATGTCAGGAGCCTCAAGCTATGTGTTGCTAAAATCCATGGGTAACCTTATTATTGTAGACTAAGGCCAATACTGAATATACATATTTCAGGTTATTAATTATGAAGCCATTATTTTTTCATATGCTATTTAGTTTGCCAAGGCCAGAAATGATATAGTTGGTTCATTTTAAATGTGGTTCTACTTGTAGAATATCTAATCGATTGCTAGCTTATTAACTAAAAGAAGCTGTTGAAGAAGTCAAAATTATCACATGTTCTAAATTTTGCATCTTGAAACTGTTTTCCATTTCAGGTAAGAGAAATATTTTGTTGTTGATGCTATCTAATTTCTTCATGAATTTTACCTAATTGACACTCTCAAAAAAGTGGTACTTTTCTTCTTAGTTTTGTTCAGTTTGTTTATTTGGAATTCTAATCAAGGTAGGGATTATTTAGATTTTTTTTCCCAGTAATTTACCAAGCAAGAGCTATTTACAAAGCAACAATTTTATTGTTTAATAAGCAAAAATAACCATGTATTATTTTGAAGAAGTCCTCATAGATCTCAGCCCTGGTCTGAGTACATGGATGGTATTCAGATATACCAATTCTGGAACTGATTCTTGGAGAAAGGGGCAGTTATTCTCATATTTCATGTTCTAGAAATGTGGTGTTGTATTTTATATTTTAAATTATTTCAAATTATAGTTTATATTTCAAATCTCTTATTTTGGGCTGCTCCATAAATCTAATTTGATTATTTTTAAAAATTGAGATAGAATACAATAGAGCCACTTTTTATGAAAACTGAATTTTAAAACTTTCTCTCTTGGTGGTTTAATTTCAAATAGAGATTTTTTTACCATTGAAATAATGGTCAGTAAGCTTCATTAGGCCACCATCACTGTCACCAACACAGATTATTATCACTTACTTTGATCCATTGGTTTAGGGATATTTCATAATTTGATGCACTGGAAAAAATTCTATTAAAGAAAATACAGGGTGAGGAAGAATGTTTCTGTATACCATGCTAAATGGCTTGAAATGGTACAGCAGAAATTCTGGCTCTTCTTTTTAATATTGTTAGGGTAAATAAATTCACATACTACTAAAATTACCTCTTTATTATATTTTTGCTCATCAAGAATGGGATTTTTTTTCCTTTTTTTGAGAGAAAATAGGGTTTTTTTAAGGTTTTATTTTTATGCCAGTTGTTTAACATACAGTGTTATATTAGTTTCAGATGTGTAATATAGTGATGCAAGAGTTCCACACAACACCTGGTGTTCATCACAAGTGCCCTCCTTAATCTCCATCACCTGTTTAACCCATCCCCCAGCCCACCTCTTTGGTAACCATCACTTTGTTCTCTATAATTAAGAAATGTTTCTTAATTTCTCTCTCTCTCTCTCTCTTTTTTACTCTTTGCTCATGTCTTTTGTTTCTTAAATTCCATGTATGCGTGAAATAATATGGTATTTGTCTTTCTATGACTTACTTTGTTTAGTGTAATACTCTCTAGCTCCATCTATGTCATTGAAAATAATAAGATTTCATTCTTTTTCATGGTTAAAAAAATATTCCATTCCATTGTGCTACTGGGTATTTACCCTAAAGATACAAATGTAGTGTTCCAAAGGGGCGCACCCCAATGGTTATAGAACCAATGTCCACAGCAGCCAAACTATGGAAAGAGACTAGGTGTCTATCAACAGATGAGTGGATAAAGAAGATGTGGTATGTATACACACACACACACACACACACACACACACACACACACACAATGGAATATTATGCAGCCATCAAAAAACCTGAAATCTTGCCGTTTGTAATGATGTGGATGGAACTAGAGGGTATTATGCTAAGCGAAATAAGTCAATCAGGGAAAAACAATTATATGATCTCAATGATATGAGGAACTGGAGAAATAAGACAGAGGATCATATGGAAAGGGAGGGAAAAATGAAAGAAGATGAAACCAGAGAGGGAGACAAACCGTAAGAGACTCTTAATCTCAGGAAACAAACTGAGGGTTGTTGGAGGGGAGAGGGTGGGAGGGATGAGGTGGCTGGGTGATGGATATTGGGGAGGGTATGTGCTATGGTGAGTGCTTTTAATTGTGTAAGACTTGATTAGTCACAAACCTGTACCCCTGAAACAAATAATACATTCTATGTTAATAAAAAATAAAAAATATTCCATTACATGGATAGATAGATTACATCTTCTTTACCCATTCGTCAATCAGTGGACACTTGGTCTGCTTCCATATCTTGGCTATTATAGATACTGCTGCCATAAATATAAGCATACATGTATCCCTTTGAATTAGTGCTTTTGTGTTCTTTGGGTAAATACCTGGTAATGTGATTGCCAGGTTGTAGAGTAGTTCTATTTTTTAACTTTTTGAGGAATCTCCGTACTGTTTTCCACAGCGGCTCTATCAGTTGACATTCCCACCAACAGTGAGAAACAGTGCATTATCTGTATTTCTGTGGTGTTGGTTGTTTTTTCTCTTCTCTCATTTGTGATTTTAGAGAGAAAACAGTTTTAAATCAGGATAAATGGCAAGATTGGATTTAGATTAAATTTATCCCTTATACTAGAATGAGGTTGTTTGCATTGTTCAAATCATGCTTTAGAACTATGTAAAATTAATTATTTGCCTTTGTTCCTCCCTTGCATTGAGAAAACAATGAATTAAGTATTCTCTTTTGCTTTGCACATAAGTGAATGCCACAGGAAGCTGAGAATGTCCTTGAGACCACCATGATAGATTCCAAAAGTGATGTCAAGTTACAAACAATAGCAGCAAATAGGTTGATATAAACCAGAGTGAAAAGCCCTGGTAAATTATTTCCTTTCCCTCCTCCTGACACCCTCCCAACCCTTTGTGCTGGTGATGCTTAGTTGCCCACTAAATTAAATTCAACCAGGTCCTAATGGAGTGACAGAATTTGCAGAGTCCTCATTTCTATAGGTAGTTTTCTTGATGTAAAAGTAATAATGAGAGCTACTGTAAAATGAGGAAGAAGCAGTATGCTTAGGCACTTCACGTTCTCTGAACCTTTATATAGAAAATAGGCCATGTGTGTTCAGTAACTATTCTTTGCAAGGAATGGTAGGTTCTTTTGGAGGAATTGAAGATTACTTACATAAGGCTACAGATCTTGCCATCCAAAGAGGGAAACTAAAGTTTATCAAGTGCTTATCATGTCCTAGGCACTGTTTAAAGACATTCATTTGCTATCAAATTTGATCTTACTTTAATTCCAAAGGTAGGCATTATTACCCCTTTTGTACAGTGTAAGAAACTGAATTTCACTTGAGTGAGTGAGTTAGCAGGGATCTTAAACCCAATCTGTCTGACTTTAAAGTTCTTTTTCACCGCTTCCCTTAAAAGTAGAAAAAGAAGGAGCCAAAGGAGAGAGGGAGAAAGAGAGAGAAAAGAAGTATCTGTCCCAGAGGATGGCCATCTAAGAGGGGAAATGCAAGATCCAGTAAGAACTGAGGCAGGCCACTGTGAAGTTAGCAATTTAGCAAAGCTTAAATTTCAGAGAAGTTTATTTGCCTGAGCCCCTTCAAGGCCCTGTACTTAATTTTTTATTTATAATTTTGAAAATCTTTATTCTTGGAAAGAATTCCTCTTCCATATTGTATAAGCTTCAGATTCCAAAAGCTTTGATATCTCCTTGAATAAAAATATATAGGTAAAATTCTAAGGTAAGGAGGAAGTAATTAGTATCAGTTGGCTATTCATGGAGTTGAATATTCATGGAGTTGGACTATTCATGGAAAGTTTTCTATAGGAAGTGGCATTTAGAGGGAGACTTTGAGACTTGAACTGTGTATTTGAACAGGCAAAGGTGAGTGGAAAAGGGTGCTATAGGCAGAAGGAATAATACAGGCCATGGGGCACATGCAGAAAACAGTGACTGGTTTGAGCACATTGGGAGATTCATAAAGGATAAAATAGAAGACAAGATTGAAGCAAGACGATGGAAATTATGAGTCTTGAGAGTTGAAGTAATAAAGGAAGTTGAAGACTCTAAAAATTCTACCCAGTTTAGCTACTAAGTGGTTTTTGGTCATTTTCAAGAGAGCAGTGGTTCTCAGAATGTTGTTCTCTGGACAGGATCATCTACATCACTGGAGAACGTGTGAGAAATGTAAATTCTTGAGTCCCACTCAACCCTATTGCACAAAAACTCTAGGTGTAAGGCCAGTGATCTGTATCACTGATACATGCTCTTCCAAGAATGAGATCATCATTAGGTGTAGAGAAATGAGAGTACAAGTCCAACTGCAAAGGGTTAGGTAAGAAATGAGGAGTTATATAGAACACCAACGTTGGTGGTGGGAAAGAAATAGCAAGAACTCCTGCCTAAGAGGATGGCTACATGGAGGGATTTTGCCTTTGTACTTTGTTGTTGTTGTTTTATTTTTTTATTTTTTATTTTTATTTTATTTATTTTTTTGAGACAGAAGGAAAGCAGATAACTGGAGTTAAAGATAAGGATGAGTAAAGAGTTGGGAAGCTGAAGGAGTTCATATTATACAGCCTTGATTTTTTAAGTCAATTATAAGTTAAAGTCATGGGCATCGAATAGTGTCAGTCCTGTAACTTTGTTCTCCTTCAGTAATGTGTTGTAATGTGTTGGTTGTATTCAGGGTCTTTTGCATCCCATATAAACTTTGGAATCAGTTTGTCACACCCACAAAATAACTTGCTGAGATTTTGACTGGGATTGCATTGAATCTATTGATCAAGGAGGGAGGAACTTATATCTTGATAATATTGAATCTTCCTTTTCATGCACATGGACCATCTCTCCATTTACTTAATTTTTCTCTGATTTCATTCATCAGAGTTTTGTGGTTTTCCTCATCTAGACCTTGTATATATTTTTTTATATTTATATCCAAGTATTTTGTTTTGGGAATGCTAATGTAAATGATAATGTATCTTTATTTTTTTATTTTATTATTTTTTTAAAAGATTTTATTTATTTATTTGACAGACAGAGAGCACAGGTAGGCAGAAAGGCAGGCAGAGAGAGATGAGGAAGCAGGCTCCCTGCTGAGCAGAGAGCCTGATGTGGGGCTCCATTCATCCCAGGATCCTGGGATCATGACCTGAGCCGAAGGCAGAGGCTTTAACCCACTGAGCCACCAGGTGCCTGATAATGTGTTTTTAATTTCAAAATCCACTTGTTCATTACTGATATTTAGGAAAGCAATTGGCTTTTCTATATTAACTGTGTATCCTATAACCTTGCTATAAATAATCACTTATTAGTTACAGGAGTTTTGTTCTGGATTCTTCTAGATTTTCTACATATCTAATAATATCATCTGTGAACAAAGACAGTTTTAGTTCTTTCTTCCCAATCTGGAGGCTTTTTATTCCTTTTCTGGTTTTAATGCATTAACAAATTTCCAATATAATATGGAAAATGAATTATGGGAAAGGACATACTTGTCTTGTTCCTGACCTTAGCAGGAAGTCTTTGAGTTTCTCAACAAACAACGTTTACTATAGGGTTATTATAGATGTCTTTAACAAGGTAAGGAAATTTCCCTCTGTTCCTAGTTTGCCGAGAGTTTTTTTCAGGAATCTGCACTGGATCTTGTCAAATGAATTCTGTATCTGTTGTTACAATCATGTGCTTTTTTCTTAGTTTAGCCCACTGATAGAATGGATTATATTAAATCTCTTATAAATTTTTTTTTAAAGATTTTTATTTATTTATCAGAGAGAGAGAGGGGGAGAGAGCGAGCACAGGCAGACAGAATGGCAGGCAGAGGCAGAGGGAGAAGCAGGCTCCCTGCTGAGCAAGGAGCCCGATGTGGGACTCGATCCCAGGACGCTGGGATCATGACCTGAGCCGAAGGCCGCTGCTTAACCAACTGAGCCACCCAGGCGTCCCAGCTCACTTATAAATTTTGAACGAACTTTGTGTATCTGGAAATAATCCGACTTGGTTATGGTATATATAATCTCTTTATACATTGTTGGACTTGATTTGCCAATATTTTGTTGAAGATTTTTGATTCTATGTTCATGAGAAACTTGGTCTCTAATGACTTTGCCTGGTTTTGGTACTCTATTAATGTTGTCCTCAAAGAATAGTTAGGAAGTATTCCCTCTGCTTCTATCTCCTGGAAGAAGTAGAGGATTGGTAGAATTTCTACTTTAAATATTTGGTAGAATTCACCAGCAAATCTGTCTGGACCAGGAAAATTCTGAATTGGAAGGTTGTTAATTATTGACACAGTTTCTTTAAAGGATATATGTCTGCTTTAGATCATTCATTTCTTCTTGGATGATCTTTGAAAGATTGTATCTTTTGAGGAATTGGTTCATTTCATCTAGATTATCAAATTGGTGGGCATATAGTTATTTATGGTCTTCCTTTATTATTCTCTTACAATGAGATATGTAGTGATGTCCCTTCTTGCAATTCTAATATTAGTTATTTGTGTCACCTCTTATTTTCTTAGCCTGGCTAGAAGCTTTTTATTTTATGGATCTTTTCTAAGAATCAGCCTTCAATGATTTTCTCCACTGAGTTCCTGTTTTCAATTATGCTCTAATTTTTATTATTTCTCTTCTGCGTCCTTTCAATTTAGTTTACTCTTTTTCTAGTTTCCTATGGTAGAAACTTAGACTATTAATTTTAGATATGTTTTCTTTTCTAATACATGCATTTAATACTATAAATTTCCCCCTGTACCACTTTCTCTGCATACCACAGGATGGTTAGAGTGAGCAGGAGTTGGGTATTTTCATTCCCTATATCAGTTGGGGTTCTAATAAAAACCCCAGTAGGTTATGGTCTTATAAAATAATTTTTCTTGAGGGAAGCCTTGTGAAGAGCAGAATTCTTTAATGCTCTGGAGTATTGCAAAATTGTTGCCTTCTCCCTCCTCCTGCTGGATGCACCAAGGGATTTTTCTGTTTTTCACTTTGGGGCTACTGGAGGTAATACTTACAAAAGTCTGGGGATCCCTCTGCAAATGGCCTCCCCCGGACTGTTTTCCTCTCAGACTTGTCCACACTGAGCCTCCAAAATTTGTCAGTTACAGTTTAGGATTTTTTTTACCCTGATTCTGTTTTCTGCAGGGGTTTCTGGTCATGGTTTCTTCTCTAGTAATTTGTGATTCTCTATATCTGTCTATCTGTCTCTTCATTTATAGTGGTTGTGGTTCTGGATCTTCACTTTCTAACAATGTTAGAAGACTTTTGATTTTCAGTTTGCTCAACTTTTTACTTGTTAGGACAGAGTAATAATATTCAAGTTCCTCATATTTTGGACTAGAAACCAGAAATCCTGTTTTTCATCTTTTCATCTCTTTTCATAGCACATTGCCTAGCTTACTATATGTTAAATAAGAATGAGTGAATAACTTAGACCTACTTCTAGGTCATAGGGTTGTTTAGTGTAGGAATTGATTGTCAAAATATTATTCTGAGCAGCTTTCTTAAGATTGTTATTTCTACTGCCTCGCCCTTGGAACCTATAACAGCATCTATAACAAAATGCCCCAAACATACTTCTTGTATGCTAAATTAAGAAGAAGACTCAATTTCGGTGTTTTTATTTTTTTTAATAATTTCATTATTTTGATTATCCAAAATCCTGCAAGATCAGCTGTGGTCTAATTCATTTGAAAAAAAAAAATTAAAAAGGATGCAAGGGGATATTTCTTGTTTGATTTTTTAATGGATTTCAGCATTCTAGGCTAGATGGTATGCCTGAGTCCATCTGGGCTGCTGTAATAAGATATCATAGACCAGGGGTAGGCTTATAAACAACAGAAATTTATTTCTCACAATTCTGGAGTCTAAGTCTGAGATCATGGTGCCAGCAGATTCATTGTCTGGTAAGAACCCACTTCCTCATAGATGTTTGTCTTGTCATTGTATCTTCACATAGTGAAAGAGGTGAGGGAGCTTTCTGGAGTTTCTTTATAAGGGCCTTAATGTCATTCATGAGGGTTCCATCCTTATGACCTCTTCACCTCCCAAAGGCCAACATATGAATTTGGGGGAGACACAAATATTCAACTCATAACATAGTGAAAGATTTTAAAAATCTATATTTTATGCAGAATGGTTATTCAGTCTTTATATGAAAACAGTTTGTCCATAACAATTATTTTAGGGAAGTGGTGTCTCATTATCTTCTTTGCTCTTAATTTAGGCCTTTACTTCCTAGAATCTGTATTTTAAATTTTATTTTCAGTGCATGAGAAATAGAGCAAGATTTTCACAACTTTTACTTTTTAAAAAACCTGTTTTTTTTCTTTGTAACTTCAAATAGCTGTTTTCTTAAAAGCTTTGATTTGATCAAAAGCTTTTTGATTTTTTTTGTCTGAAGTTTAATATCCACATTACCTTTCCCCAACAGAATATCTCTTCATTTTTTTTTCCTCTCAAAGCGCAGACTGGAATTCTAATTTGGAGCCATGTCTTTCATGATAAATGTGAACTTATCAAAATGCCTTAGGTGATAAGTTGTGTCTGTCACAGTCCTGGACAGTCCTCTGATTAAATAGATATTTAATAGTACTTCAAGGTTTATTTTTTTGGGTGAGTTTACCTGCCTTCTTTATTTGTAGTCTCTTCAAAATCAAGGGTTCAGATCATAGCAGCATATACACTTACATGTCTGTTTGATTTGTTAAATACACATAGCATCCTATCTTGATAAAAATCATTATTTAGTAGCTAGATCTTATTCAGTAATTTATCTTGGAGTTATGAGGAGCATATTCTCAAGAACTTGTTAGAATTATGATTCATTGGGGCACCTGGGTGGCTCAGTGGGTTAAAGCCTCTGCCTTTGGCTCAGGTTGTGATCCCTGGGTTCTGGGATCGAGCCCCACATTGGGATCTCTGCTCTGCAGGGAGCCTGTTTCCTCCTTTATCTCTCTCTTTCTCTCTCTCTCTCCCCGCTTCTATGCCTACTTGTGATCTCTATCAAATGAATAAAATCTTTTAAAAATTATGATTCATTAATAATAAATATATAAAGGTAAAGCTATTATCACTGGAGATCTAAATTTCATTTTATTAGGTATCTTGATTTCTGGAGACCATAGAAGATGAAAAATGTAGTAGGTTTTAGTCTGTTGCAATACTAAAATCATGAATCAAGTGCTCTGAAAAGAATGTACTGAGACTGTTCTTTTTTTTTTTTTTTTAAAGATTTTATTTACTTATTTGACAGGCAGAGATCACAAGCAGGCAGAGAGGCAGGCAGAGAGAGAGGAGGGGAGGCAGGCTTCCCGCTGAGCAGAGAGCCCAATGCAGGGCTTGATCTCAGGACCCAGGGATCACGACTCAAACTGAAGGCAAAGGCTTTAACCCACTGAGCCACCCAGGCGCCCCTATACTGAGACTGTTCTATTCATGGTACAATGCAATTACAGCCAGCACCAAATTCAACACTGTTTAGCTGTCCACATAATATTTTGATTTATCTTGATCCAAAATTCTCAGAAAGGAAGTTCACTGAAGTTACTAGAAATCACTGACTTGGAATTAGGATATACCTTAAAAGCTCATTTGTGGGAAGTACTCTGGCCTTATTCAACAGATCACTGAGAAGCCTGGAAAAACAAATCCCGGAAGAGAATCATGTGCCAATTATATAAACAAGAAGACTTTGTTAGGTATGAACAAGTAAGATTCCTTGCTGTTAAAAATTGTCAGACACAATGCAATATCAGCAGTTTAATAATATAGAAGAACCAGAGAATAGCTACAAAACTTTAAAGCTAAACAAAAGATTTACAAATTGCCTCTCAATTTAGTCTTTTTTTTTTTTTCAATTTAGTCTTATACCAACATAAAAACTGAGTTCTCTAAAACATTCTATATTTGCTTCTTGAAAGGGAACCTGGTCATTTATCCTAGTTATTAGAACCCTGGCTAATGATATGGAGGTCTGGACCTCAGGGTACTTTTTGTAAAAAATTTGTGACATGACTTTATTATTTTTTTATCTATTTTTAAAAGTTTTTGTTTAAATTCCAGTTAGTTCGCATACAGTGTGGTATTAGTTTCAGGTGCACATACAGTGATTCTGTACTTCCGCACAATACCCAGTGCTCATCACAAGTGCCCTCCTTAATCCCATCACCTTAATTTTACCCATTTCCCATCCACCTCTTCTCTGGTAACCATCAGTTTGTTCTTTATAGTTAAGAGTCTGTTTCTTGGTTTGCCCCTCTCTTTTTTTCCTCCTTTGCTCATTTGTTTTGTTTCTTAAACTCCACATATGAATGAAAGCATGTGCTATTTATGCTTGTCCGACTAACTTATTTCACTTAGCATATTACAGTCTAGCTCCAGGGGCACCTGAATGGCTCAGGCAGTTAAGACTCTGACACTGGTTTTGGCTCAGGTCATGATCTCAGGATTGTCAGATCAAGCCCTGTATTGGGCTCCACACTCAGTGAGATTCTCTCTCTTACCCTTTCCCTCTGCTCCTCCCCTGCTCGTGCTCTCTCTTTCTCTCTCTCTAAAAAAAAAAAAAGAGAGAGAGAGAGAGAAAAAAAATTAAATACTCTCTAGCTCCATTCATGTTGATGAAAACAGCAAGGTTTCTTTTTATGGCTGTGTAGTAGTCCACTGTATGTACATACCACATCTTTATCCATTCATCAGTCGATGGACACTTAGGCTGTTTCCATAATTTGGCTACTGTAGATAATGCTGCTATAACATTGGGGTGCATGTATCCCTTTGAATTAGTATTTTTGTATTCTTGGTAAATACCTAGTAGTGCAATTGCTAGATTATAGGGTAGTTCTATTTTTAACTTTTTGGGAAACCACCATACTGTTTTCCAGGGTGCACCAGTTTGCATCCCTAGTTTTAGTATATGTGCTGCAAAAGCGAGCACCCAGTTTACACAACCACCAACAGTGCAGGTGGTTTCTTTTTTCTCCACATCCTTGCCAATACGTTTTGTTTTTTGTGTTGTTGATTTTAGCCACTCTGACAGGTGTGAGGTGACATTGTAGCTTTGATTTGTGTTTTCCTGCTGATCAATGATATTGAGCATCTTTTCATGTGTCTGTTGGCCATCTGGATGTCTTCTTTGGAGAAATGTCTATTCTTGTTTTCTGCCCATTTTTTAATTGATTATTCATTTGGGGGTATTGAGTTTTGTAAGTTCTTTATAGATTTTAGATACTAACTCTTTATCAGATACATCCTTTACAAATATCTTCTCCCATTCTGTCAGTTGCCTTTTTAATTTTATTGATTTTTATTTTGATGGAGTCCAAATAGTTTATTTTTGCTTTTGTTTCCCTTGTCTCAGGAGTCATATCTAGAAATAAGTTGCTACAGCTGATGTCAAAGAATTTACTGCCTATGTTCTCTTCTAGGATTTTTATGGTTTCAGATCTCACATTAAGGTCTTTAATCCATTTTGAATTTACTTTTGTGTATGGTGTAAGAAAGTGATTCTGTTTCGTTCTTCTGCATGTTGCTTTCTACCTTTCCCAGCACCATTTGTTGAACAGTCTGGTTTTTAGGTTTTTGTTTTGTTTTGTTTTGTTTTGTTTTTACCATTGGCTATTCTTTCCTACTTTGTTGAAGATTAACTAACCACATAGTTGTGGGTCCATTTCTGAGTTTTCTATTCTGTTCCATTGATCTATGTGTCCGTTTCTGTGCCAGTACTGTACTGTCTTGATGATTACAACTTTGTAATAGAGCTTGAAGTCTGGAATTGTGGTGCCTCTAGCTTTGCTTTTCTTTTTCAAGGTTGCTTTAGCTATTAAGGGTTTTTGTGGTTCCATACAAGTTTTAGGATTGTTTATTCTAACTCTATAAAAAATGCTATTGGTATTTTGATAAGGATTGTGTTAAAAGTGTAGTATTCTCTAGGTAGTATAGACATTTTAATGGTATTTTTTTCTTCCAATCCATGAGCATGGGATGTCTTTCACTTTCTTTGTGTCATCTTCTCTTTCTTTCTTCAGTATTATGTAGTTTTTAGAGTAGAGGTTTTTCACTGCTTTGGTTAGATTTATTCCCAGGTATCTTATTATTTTTGGTATAGTTGTAAATGGTATTGAATCTTTAATTTCTCTTCCTGCTGTTTCATTTTTGGTATATAGAAATGCAGCAGATTTTTGTACATTTGTTTTATATCCTGTAGCTGAACTGAATTCGTGTTTCAGTTCTAGAAATTTAGCAAATAGTCTTGCAGGTTTTCTATTTAGAGTATTATGTCATCTGCAAATATTGGAAGTTTTACTGCTTCCTTACTAATCTGGATGCCTTTTACTTCTTTTTGTTGTCTGATTAAATTTGTGATATGACTTTAAAGCAAAATCACTTCCTCTTATTGAACTTTCCATCTCCCATACCTCACCTACACAAGGCATATTCAGATTACTTATAGAAGCTTTACTGTCGTGATTGAAAAATCATGGCATATGATGAATATATTTGTATAGCATGGACTGATTCAAAAATGGAGGGATGCATATTAAATTTCACAAGATTTTTAAATAAAACTTGATTTGGTATTTGACCAAAATTAACTAAATTCATTTGTTTGTTAGATCAACTAAATAGGTTTATTCATTCATCTGCCTTCTCTCTCTCCCTTTTCCTCTCTTTCTTCCTTCTTTCCACCCATTCCTTCTCCCACCCACCCATCCATCTAATCCATATCCTATTTGTCCATTCATTCATCCTTCCGTCTACCTGACCCTCAGTCAATCCAAACAACCATTTATTGAGTACTTCATGTGCACCCACAATGGCAGATGCTGAGAATTCAGTGGGAAACATGTAGACTACCCTCTCCTTATTGAGCTTAAATCCTTAGGGCTAACACGAGTAATAATCAAGAAAAAGTAAATACAGTAATCACTGCTTCTGAGTAGTTGTGTGAGGAACATCAAAAGGGTGTTGTGTATAACTTTTGGCTTATCTGATTTTCTCAGTTGTCTCAGAGAATAAGCATTTGTAAAAGTCTCATTACAGAGCTCTTATGAACAAGACATGGTACCATTATTATTTGCCAACTTATTCCAAAGGCCTAGTTTATTACCAGATTCCTAACAAGTATTCAATAAGCTATTATTATCATGGGTTGTTGGAAGCTCTAAAGCTTTCACTGTGGTCCGTGAACTTGTTCTGGTTTATAACCTGTTAGTGGTCTCTGATAATTATAAGAACTGAGAGTAAGCATGTTGAAATTCATTTTTATTATCTTTTATTTTAAAGTACTGATATGCAGTGGATCAGAAACTAAAAATAACCAAATCAAAATGAAAATGTCCTTTGCCACAGATAGTGTAAAAAGCATTACTCTAAAAGACCACTGGCTCAGCTGTTCTGTAAAAAAAATCTAAATGATAAAAGAGAAACAGAAGTCATGTAAGGGGAAGGAAGTAAACATTTATGCAGTGCTACTAAATGTTGGGCCATATTTCAGTGTTCAGTTAATGACTGCTAAAATGTTCTGCCCACTCAAAGCATCTTTGTCCAAGTGCTGGATGTGAACCCACATGGAATACAGAGGTGGGGCCCCTGTGGGCTCCCTGTAGCACCTGCTCTCTCCTTGCAACACATGGCATGTCCCATCCATTCTGTGTTCTTAACAGTCTTTTGGAAACAAGAACAGATTTTTTTTCTTCTTCTTTTCCTTAATATCTCTTTTGTTTCTCCAAGTTCTCTTCCTTCCAGGCAGGGTAGATGTAAGAATTTGATTTGACAACTGTCCAAGTACTTATCCACAAAATGGCAAGGCTTGGCCTGCCTTCTATGGGAACACAGAGCTTACTGAAGATTTTCTTGTTTATTGTCAGGCCTAAACTGGTACTTAATTTATTATGGACAGTATCTGAATGTTAGAACTCTTTCATATTCATTAATTTTCAAGCTCATATTCATGTTAGGAACAAGATCAAGCTATATAGGTTTCTGCTTTTGGTTTAAGGCTGTCCTTAGAAATGATATCTATTGAGACACTGTATCTTTGTTTTCCTTGATGCAGAATGGGTATTTTTAACCTATATGCCATTAGTAAAGGTCAGTGATAAATGAAGGCTCCAGGGTTATGAGTCCAGTTCCTCATGGCCACTTTCTGTATTCCTCTCCAGGGTTGCTTTGTCCCAGGTCACTACTGGACAGAATTGGGAGTGTTACAGAAAGGTTTGAATGAATAAGTTGAAATCTTCTCCTGGTGACATTAAAAACAAAAACACAGTTCCAATGTTTTTTTAGTGAATTATAATATCAGATTACATTTCTTGCATGGTATCTGTATGTCACAGGAGTAATTCTGTCACTCTTATTTTCTAGGTGGGCCTCTTGGGAAGAACTGGATCAGGGAAAAGTACTTTGTTATCTGCTTTTTTGAGACTGCTGAACACTGAGGGAGAAATCCAAATAGATGGTGTGTCTTGGGATTCGATAACTTTGCAAGAGTGGAGGAAAGCCTTTGGAGTGATCCCACAGGTAAATCAGAAAGACTTAGTTAAAAAGAAGAAGAAGAAGAAGACTGTATATTTTTTACCATTATTTGACATTTAAGAAAAAAAAATCTTTGTTATTTATTGCTTTTATTCTGCAATGCAGTGTTTTTGTAGGGAAAAAGGAAACTATCTCTAAAAGTTTGGAACTCTCTGCCATACAGTGATTGAACTATTAATAGTTTTGACAGCCTTTCCCAGAAGACACAATCCACATGGAAGCATGGCACATTTTTTTTGTTTTGTTTTGTTTTTCTTTTTTAATTTATTTGACAGACAGAGATCACAAGTAGGCAGAGAGGCAGGCAGAGCCAGCGAGAGGAAGGAAAGCAGGCTCCCTGCTGAGCAGAGAGCCATCGGGCTAGATCCCAGGACCCTGAGATCATGACCTGAGCCGAAGGCAGTGGCTTTAACCCACTGAGCCACCCAGGCACCCTGGCACTTTTGTTTTTAATCAGTGTTTTCTCCCCTCCTTCAGTGGTCTGAGCTCCAACTTAGCAATCCCAGCAGGTTGAGAAATGCTTTGCAAGATGTAAATGATGCTGCTGAAATAAGAAACACTTGGAAGCACGAAGTAGTGGAATTGGAAATAGAAAGTATAATGATTGTTTTTTGTTCTTTGGATAAAATGAAGCATGTCAGATTAATCTGTAGCTTTTTTTTTTTTTTTTTTTTTTTTAATGTCACTCTTTGATTCCGGTCACAAAGGATCACTAGCTTCCCTGGCTTAGTAGCATTCTCTCTGTGTCATTGCAGAGGAGGATTTCTTATATATGAGAGAAATAGCAGTTTCAGTTTAAAATGATCTCAGTGGAAACCAAGGAATGTCGTTCCTAGAGCCAAATCTGAAAGGCACGTGTTGGATTCCTACTGACATTTGCTTGCTTCTCTGTGGGCATAGACACTGCTTTAGTAACTACATTGCTCCCTTTGTACTGATGGGCCAAGTTCATTCCACCAGCACTTTCTAACAATTCTCTACATTTAACACAAAATTCAAATGCCAGGAACATCTCCAGATAGATGGACTATAAATCTAGCCTGAGAAAAAAGCTTGTATTTCTTGACAGATTACCTTAGTGGAGCATTTGCTTTTTTTCACCTAATGAGGCACTAAATATTTGTAGCTGCTAGATTGATGCTTTTAATTTTTTTGTCTAGACTTTGCCATATTGCCAGAAGCTTAATCCTGGTCGAACTTTTGAAAAACAGTATTGTTTTTCAGAAAGAAAAAAAGGATTGTAAGAGGGTCTAAAGATAAAGAAACACTGGGAATACAAGTATCCCGAGGAGATAGCCTTAGGCAAGATAACAATGTTGAAGAACACAGAATAGAATCTGGCTGTCCCGTTGTACAAGACGCGTTGCTATTCATTTGACTCTAAGTCTCCCGGTCCCATTTTTAACAGCAGTAGTGAAGCTTTCAGTTTTGTTGTTGTTATTTTGTTGTTCTTGTTATTCACAGAGATCTATGTATTAGTATAAATACTACTCTAAAAAATATTAAATTTTACTGGGGATCCTTTAGTTTATCTGCCGTGTGATAGATTTTTTTAAAATTATGTGTTTTATTTAAGAAATCTAAGTATACAAGACCTAAAGGAAAACTGAATGAACCAGTTATGAAAATTCTTTATCTTCTCTTTCTGCTGAAGTGAATCTTCCAAACTTGCTTTTATTTCATTTTCCCTCTCTGTGGCTTCAAGCTTTATAAAATTATACAAACTAAACAAGAAATACTTTGCGATACGCCTTCAAAAATGTGTGATCAAGCTAAAACTGGTGCATCTCATTCTACATTTTTATGACCCAGGCCTCTGGGACTGTCTTCTAGTATCACAGGGATATCTGAAGACAGAATGTCCTACTTTTTCTACAGTGGGCTTGAGAACATTAAGTGAATGACTGAGAAAGATAGAGGGCAAACTCCTCATGTCTTTTTAATATCCTGACTAGGAGATGCTTTTATTTTCCTAACTTACCTTTAGAAGTTCAAATTAAGTGATTTTTTTTTCTTCTTTGCCTGGAGTTTGATCTTTAAAAAAAAAAAAAAAAGAAGAAGAAGAAGAAGAAAAGGAAGAAAGGGTAAAAAAAAAAAATCCAAGAAGAACTGTTATTGTTTGCTTTTCTATCTTGCTTCCTTCCATCTTGCTGACCTTGCAAGGGCATCTCTGACTTGGAAACATCAGATACCTCTGGGTCAAATAGTCACTTGTTTTGAGACATATTAAACAGGAACAAACGTTAGACAAAAAACTTTTTCTCTCCATCATAGTGATTCTGAGAAATCAGCTGTGGAATCACAAGATGTTATTAGTTTTGGCAAATTCTTGCTTTGTGTGTGTGTGTGTGTGTGTGTGTGTGCGCACTAGAGCTAAAAAGCAATGTTGGAGAACTCACCAACCTAGAGAAAAGGGAACTGTATATGTTTCAAGGTGGGGCCTTCTTTAATTTGGCTCACTTCACTTGTGAGCTCTGTCTGATGGCATGAAGGGGAGACAGTGTGCTCTCCAGTCAGAGCCCCATTGCCTTAGGCAATTTGAATATCAAGACTTGAAATTGTTTATTAGCCTTGAACTTTGTAGAGTACTTTATTCTTGAAAGACAAGAAAATGATTTTTAAACGTACTTGTAAAACTTCAATTAGGACTTTGAAAGGCTGCAAGCTGTTTCAAGTAAATGATCAGTTATACCTGCAATGAGACCTTATGACCTGAAAATAATCCATTCCCACATACGACTGTCTGCCAGAGTTAGAACGTCTTTTACTGTGAAGGGTATCAAATAGGGCCAAAACCTGTATCTCTAGATTTGAGAAATGGAATTGGGAGTGCAGCAGTACCCATTCAGCATAATAACAATTAATAATTAAATAATTAGTTGTAAAACTCCTATAAGCTTAAAATTATAGCATACTATAATTCTATATGCTATAGATTCTATAGTTATGTGAAAGATATTGAGGTCCGAATCCTACCTATGAGTCTCCAATGAGAAGTTCAAAATTGAAGTCAGAGACGGAAAGAAGAAACCAAAGTGATAAACCAAAGATAGTTAATTAGATATAGTTATGAGTCAAAGAGGGCACCTGTTCAAGGGGTGCTGTGGGTACTTCTGAGGCTGAGGACAGCCGGAAGCCCTATTGTTGCTGCTTCCCCCAGCTCACTTTCACTGTATCCTTCCTTATTTTCTCCTCCCACTGCTAGGAACAAATTAGATACAGGCAGTTTCACAGAGAAGGTGGTAGTTAAGGTGGGTCATAATGGGCAATAACGTTTGCAGGTTTTAGAAAGTTGGGGGCAGGGTGTGGTGGAAAGGATATTCCAGGATCCCAGACAGACAGGGATATTATGAACAAGTACAGAGAAGGGGATTAGAAAGAGTTGGGATACAAAAGGCAGGGGAGGCCACTTGTTAGGGAGTGTTAGGGGAGAGGGAAAGACTTGGTAAGTACTGACATGGGCCTGTGAGAAAGGAATGGACTCTTCCTGAGCCAGGAAGAGCAGGGTGAAGGGGTGGCGGAAGTGCCTGCTGCTGACAGCATTGTGTAGAGGACCGGCTCCTGAGAAGGAGCTTGAGAGGCAGGTGATGGGCTGAGAAACTCTCCAGCTGTGATGTGGTGAGATCTTGGACTATAGGAAAGACCATGGTGGGGAGGGGGGTGCCAAATTCAAATGAAAAGAGAAGTAGTGTTTGGTTGGCTCAATGGGTAGTGCAGTGGGGGTTCTTTATCTCAGAGTGGTGACTTTGAGCCCCATATTGCAGGTGGAGTTTGCTTAGGAAAAAAGGGAGAAGAGAAAAATAACTAGTATAGATAGTAGTATGACACAACTTTATTTCTGAGCTGAAAAACTTGAAAATTTTAGCAATTTGGTCAGATCTGGAAATCATTTTTTAAAATGCTATCTCTAATAAGTGTATACTGGAAAGTTGTAGAATAAAAGGTTGTGACACATTAAATGACTTTACAGGAACCAAATATTTGAACATCCAACATGCAGTCATTTACATATAAGTAAATAATACCTTAACATTATAAAATTAGTCTCTACCCAAATCTGAAACATTTCTAATATTATTCACCTTGTTCTCATTAATAGGTATTCTTAAAAGCCAAACAACTTATTTTTAGACATTCTATAATGCAATCTTAGAATCTTGATTTGTTCAAATTGAATAGATTTTTGTTGTATAGATTCAACTTACAATAAAATTTTGCAGACATTGCAAGAAGGTAAGCCCATAGCCACTCTGCTGCTTATAAGCATTGGGGCCACATTTTAATAGAGCTTTACATGATATATGCATATATATATTTCCCTTCTCGCCAAAGCAAAATATTTCTTCCACTAATTTAATTGATGCTGTATTCAATCACCATGGAAGCCAAATTGCTTTTTTTTTTCCAATTTATTTATTTTCAGAAAAACATTATTCATTATTTTTTCACCACACCCAGTGCTCCATGCAAGCCGTGCCCTCTATAATACCCACCACCTGGTACCCCTACCTCCCACCCCCCCCGCCACTTCAAACCCCTCAGATTGTTTTTCAGAGTCCATAGTCTCTCATGGTTCACCTCCCCTTCCAATTTAGCCAAATTGCTTTTTGTTTCATTTGACATCCAAGGCTAAAGCCTACTGCCTGCTGTGGTGGAATATGAGCCCCTTTGAGGTATGTGAGCACCCCAGGTAGGCCCGGCGGGCTCCACGGAGTTGAGGAGTGGAGGAATCAGCTCCAGGAAAGAGATTAGTCAGCCAGTGAACAATGGTGCTCTCTTCATTCTTCCTGGAGTCCCAAGAATTGCTCTTTGTGCTATACATCCATGACATTAAATAAATATCAAATATTTGCACATCCTCATTTTCCTATTGGTGAGTAGCTTCTTAAAAGAGAGGATCATTGTGATTTTTCATTTCAGCTGTATTTTTTTGCTGTCTAATCCATCTGACTGTGTCACCTTGGCCAAGCCACATAACTTCTCAGGGCCTTGGCTGTTTCATTTATAAACCTGGGGAAAGGCCGTAGGTCACCTGCAAGGACCTCTTGGCTTTAGAGATGCCTTTGTGGAAACCTCATACAGTTTAGAAAACAGAACCAAGACATTGGCTGGCACCTCCAAAAGGAAGAGATGCTATTTATAAGACAGGAATGAAATGTGTAGTTAATTGTATGAAATTTAATTCTAACTGAACCAGTCCATTCAGTTCATTTTTAAAAAAATAAAATGAAAGCATTACTTTAATGCTAGACAATAAACTATAAACAAAAGACCTACAGAATTTCTGGGTAGTCTCAAATCCACTACATCTAAAACTTTTGGATGTCCAGTTTCCACATCTGTCTTCCTTCACAATTTTGAATGTGTATCTATTTTAAATAAAATGAGTGTATAACATACTGACAACCACTTGGTAAGTCTTTTGTATAAATGATTAAGCTGTCACGAGATAAAGTTAGGTATACCATTTCCAACAATGACAGAAAAATCAAAGTTTTAATGGGTAGTTACTATTATTCTTTTAAAGACTGGCCATGGGAAGAATGTACAGGCTGAGATTCGTAAGCGGGATGAAGGAATGCATAAAGAAACTGAAGAAGTGAAAGAAAGCCATGTGGCTGGGGTGAAAAGGGGAGAGGACAGAGCAGGATGCTGAATGAGCCAGAAGTAGTAGAAGGGGCTAAATCATGTAGTGTCTGCAGGCCATCTGAAGGATTTTATATTTTGCCTCGAGTGTAATGGAAAACCAAAGGTTAATGATAATCCAGTTTAGATATGTAGCAATTGCTTTGGTTGCTAAATAAAAATAGACTGGAAGGGAAGCAAGAGAGAAAAGGAAGAATTCAATTAGAAGGTTCTTGCAGTGTTCCAGAGCACAATATCAGTGTTTTGAACTCTTTAGTGGCAGTAGGGATGGAGAAATAACTGGATTTGAGATATATTTGAGGGGAAAATGCACAGTACTGATGACTGATTCCATTTGGGAGGACCAGGGAGAAAGAAGTCACGGATGACCCCAAAGTTTCTGGATTGAGGAAGTGAAGTTGCCATACACTTAACAAAATGGGAAAGCCTATAGGTAGAGTAGGTTTGAGAAGAAAGGTGCCATTTCTCCCATTTGACAGTGAGAACACAGAGGCTCAAAGAGCGTGGGCTCCTGTTTGTAGAGTTGCATTGTTACAGCATCTTTGCAAGTCACATTACCTTTAATCACTTCTGTGGCGGCTTTGTTGTTGTGATACCTTTGGCCTCCACCCACGGCCCTCCAGAATAATGACATTATTCCATTTGGCCAAATTAAAATCTCCTAGTGTTCTGTTCCACTGGATGTGTAAATATCCTTGAAGGTTACAAAGACATTGTAACCTGTATAAAAACCCTTCATCTCTGGTTCTGCCTAGGTAGAGGAAGCAAGCCTCTTCCTTCAAGTTGCAGGAACTAAGCCTGTTGCCAGGGAATGGCTAGTGATACTGACACAAGGCTATGCTGCTGAGCAATGATCGGCTCTTTATGGACCCATTGGGCTGCTTCTGCCCAACCTTTAATCATTCCCGAGTCCCAGATCAGGAATAAAAACTGATCTGCGTAGGACTTGAGACATTTCATTGTGGTAATAAGGAGCACATATTTGGAAACAAATACCCTTGGGTTTGAATTCTAACTCTATGATCTACTAGCTAAGTGATGTCGGAAAAGTCTCTTATTAAGTCTCCCAGCTTCAATTTCTTTGTGGGCCATAAAGGGTTTATTTTGTTAGGCCGATTGGAAGATGAGAAGAGATAATGCATGTTAAGAACCTTACCTAGCCTATGGCAAATCTATCATAAAAAAAAAAAAAATCTATCATAAAAAAAAGAATACAGAAGCTCTGTATTCTGTCTGCTTGGTTCCCAATGGAGATGGCTTCTCCAAAGCGTGTCATGCATTGTCTGATATTTGGTAAACCTCACAATGGCTATTTCCTGTCTTTCTCAGTAATGCAAGAAACCTTTTATATAAAGAACTATAATATTTAAGAAAATGTAAAAAACAATAAAAAGCAAAATTCCCTTGGTAAGCCTTTGAACTTTAGGTACTAAATAAACCCCATTGCTTAAATAATGAATTGACTCGAGTTTTCAGAGCCACTTCTTATTTTATTCTTCATTTATCAGAATTCCCTGATAATGCTCTTTGTCTGTCTGCTCTCCTTAGCTTATTTGGACATTACTTTCACTTCCTGGGAAGCTAGGAGGAAGACACATGAATAGATCCATTGTCTTATGAGTTATATCCACTTATATCCACTTCTGTAAAGCAGTATAAGTGCCCCCAAAGGAAGATTTTTTTTTTTTTAAGAGAGAGCAAATGCAGGAGCACAAGTGGGTAGTGGAATGGGGGTGGGGGGGTAGGGAGAAGGAGAGAGAATCTTAAGAGGCTCCCTGCTCATGACCCTGAGTTCATGACCTGAGCCAAAACCAAGAGTCAGACACTTAACCAACTGAGCCACCCAGGTGCCCCAGGAAGATGATTTTGATGCAGGTTAAGAAATACCAGCAACAATCTTCTTCTTCCTTCTCCAGATGGTTCCTGAGATATTTGGTACAATGTTGTTCTTTAAGCCTTAAACTGTGCACTGGAGAATGAGGTCTTTAATGTGACCCTCTTTGAACTTGACTGCCATGGTGAGGATACTCTTGTTCTATCCAAGAGGTGCAGATACCCACCTGTCTTGTGCAGTTCCTTTTAGATGAAATGGACGCTGAGCTTTCTCTCTCAGTATATGGCAGCTTGTGAAAACAAGACTTAAAAAGTGTAGTTCTTAATTCTCTACTGGATATTAATCAAAGGCAAAAGAAAAAAAGCAAAGAAAATATTATTCTGAGTGTTAACATCAAAAGTATTTTTCAGTTCACCCGTATGCACAAAAAGAGGACTAAATATTAGTATTGTGACATCAGCACTTCTCAGTGAGACAGTGATTTTCTTTTAAAACATTTTCTTTAGCCCCCAGGCAGCCCTGAGTAGACAGTGATATGTCAAGGAGAGTGACTCAGGGGGGTAATTGTGCATTTCTCCTGGCAGGACATTAGATGGTCATTTTGTCCACTCAGCGGGTTCCACCACATCTGGCTCGTGAAGACTCGACTTCCATTTTTGCACTGATTCCTAAGTTGTGGCTTTCTCTTGGCTGTACAAGTCAAGGTGTGCCTTGGTTTACAGACCAGATGAACATGTGTGCTTAAAGAAACTGTCTGTACATTCAAACAATCTCAAAATCCCTTAGGAAGCTAGATTTATCAAAGGAATCCAAGGAACATATGTGAACAAGATAGTAAATTGTTCTAACATATTAATTATAACTCATAAACATAATTTTTTGACTGCTCAATTTTCTATTATATTTGCTCTTAATAGGGAAAAGTGCTAGGAATAAAATAAAATTTTAATTTCCCACAGCTTACAACTATCTGTTTCCTTACCCTAAGGACATTGGGATGAGATAAGTGTTCGTTAGGGGCTTCTAATGTAGCTATAATGTTTTATTTCTTTAAAGAAGACACAAAGCAACTATGATAAAATTTTAAAATTTAAGAAAACCAGGAGTGCCTAGGTGGTATAGTCACTTAAGCGTCTGACTCCTGGTTTGGCTCAGGTCATGATCTCAGGGTCCTGAAATCGAACCCCATGTTGGGCTCTGTGCTCAGCATGGAGTCTGCTTTGGACTCTCTCCCTCTGCCCCTCCTCTCTGCATGCTCTCTCTCTCTTTCAAGTAAATACGTAAATCTTAAAAATAAAATTTAAGAAAACTAGATGGTAAGTATATGAACACTTGATTTTAAAGTATTTTTTTCTGCTTCAAGTATTTTGCAATAAAATAGTGGAAACATACAAAGATGTTTATGTTATTTATACTTTTCTCTTTTGTTTCTTTATTGCTCTAGAAAGTATTTATATTCTCTGGAACATTTAGAAAAAACTTGGATCCCTATGGACAGTGGAATGATCAAGAAATATGGAAGGTTGCAGATGAGGTAAGGATGCCTACTAAAATAATTTTGAAAGAGGTAGCTCGTACACACGCAGGAGTGGTTGTCATAGCTAAGATAGTTTTACATGCTAACCTTTAGGCTTGTAGGTATGTGTATAACTTTCGAGTGGAGAACACGAATATACCTGGAGCCCCCAGTACTTTGCACTAGGCCTCTCTCTTCCTCTGTGGTGAGTCCCCCACTCTCAGACCCCAGAGGTAGCACTGTATTGGCCTGCTTCCCTACCAGTGTACGTCAGTGAAACGATAGACTGGGAGAGACCCAGGCACCCTACGGGGCACCAGAATTATTTGGGATTCTAAGTATCATCTCTCCACATCTTCTCATCCACCCTCTTCTGGTTCTGAAGCTTTCCTAGCACGAGAAGAGGCCTTAGCCTAACATGATGTACTTCTCTAGGAAGCATGAGTTCAGAAATGATGATCCTTCTAGAGCACCTGCAAATGGCCGCAGCTTTTTCTGGAAGTCACCAGGAGTCAGTTGCTTTAAGGGGATGTGGCTATGAGTCTTTCTAGGCAAAAAGTCACATGACCTAGTTGTGGCGTACATCATCCCTTAAGGTCAGTAGGGCCATATTAGGAATATATAGATTAAAATGGAATTGAAATTCCTAAATAATAAATCCCCTGTATTTACCCAATAGGCGGTTATAAACATAATAAACTGTTCTATTAAGCTTGAGGCTTATATCCAAAGCCCTGGTTGGTAACAGACTGTAATTATAAGCCTCAAGAACACTGAGATTCAAAGGTCTTCTTAGAGAACAACTTTATTTCACTATTTCCCATAGTTTTGGTCTTTATTATAGCCCAATTCTGTTTATCCCAATTGTTCTTCCCTTTCGTGCTTCCCTTTGGACTGGGTCTTGCCAGGAGCTTTGACATCCTTGTGAGTGTTAAACACTTACCCACTGAGTGCCCAACCTTAATGTGACCCTCATAAAATACAGTTAGATTAACTATTTTTATTATCAAAGTTTCCTTATTACCCAACAAACAGGGATTTTAAAGAAAACATTAACTAAATTGCAAGTGGCTCATTTGAAGATCTTTTGATGTGACTTGAGAGAATGAGCTATAGGAACACGGTGTGGTGGGACAGAAACTGCGGAAGAAGACATTAGGCTTTATAAAATCTGCAACTGTTGCCAAGTCAGAATAAAACTTACAGGAATCAGGATCATAAAAATAATCTAAAATTTTAGAAAACATAGTTAAAATTTTAACATCGCTGTAGTGTGTAAATTTTACCTGTCTGTATTTACATTTGATCAACCCTTATTTAAGTCTTTTTTACTGATTTAAAAAAAAAAAATACTTTGCTACTCATAAACCAAGATGATGCTGTCCTTACATTCATGTCATGTGCTTTGAATACTAATGATTACTTTCTATTGAGGAGGCCCAAACATAGCATACAAATAAGCAAGGGTTCAGAGGAACTGAGAAGCAGAAAATCATTGGTTTAAAAGTTACAAGTCCTGGGCTTTTGTCCACGTGGTTGATCATATAATTTATCCAAACAGGAACATTTTGGGGTGTGTCAGTTTCTAAACTGGACAGGATACTGGGACAAAAAGCATAAACCAGTACTGTCTGGGGCAAACCAGGACACATGGCATCTCATCTAGTCCTCGCTGTGACCTTGTTGTGACTTGTTTCAATACAGGAAAATGAACTGAGTTAACAGGTTAGCCAAACACCTGAATCTTATCTCAACAGCACCTCCTTCATGATTCAGTTTTCCACCAAATGAAAATCACAAGTGCACATGATGACAACACCAGGCCAAGAAACACTTTATTCCTACCTTGCATTTGGCCACATACTCCAGTGTGAAACTTTATTCTTGCTGATCTGGATGAGATTTTGTGAAGCCATGAGGATCATGCCTAGTTACTAGTTCTAAGGCTTAGAAGCAAAGCTGGCATAAATAGCTTCCTTACTCTTTGTGCCCTAGGCCCACACCTTCGTCCTGGCACACTGAGACTCATCGTTCTTGGATGAATTTAAAGCAAGTGCAAAGGAGGGCAAAAGGGTTTCTGTCTGAGACCTCACACTGAGATGGTCTAATTTTCCCATCCCCGAATGCCTCCGAGCCAGATAGCTTCTCCCCAGGGGCACTGACTTTATCAGCTGTGTAGACCAAAGAGAATTTCAAGAGACTGAATCCTAAGAGGAAAAAAAAAAAAAAAATAGACCCCTAACATAATTGATAATGTTGCTGTAACTTTTCTGACTTACACATATAATGGGCAAGAACAGTGCCTGGTGAATAATAGGTGTTAGCTGACTGTTAGCTATCTGATCCTATTTTCACCTAGCCATCCCTTAAAGGTTGGTGTTTGCCCATATAGTAAGTCCTATTTTACTCCTTCTTCCTGGAACATTTCATACAGCTCTTGGCTCTAATACCACGATGCTGTGACTCCCAAATCTGCCTATCAGCTCCCTACCTGACATCTCAGAGTGGTCAAGCACCTTGTTTCCATAGTAACTTTTTCAGCCCCAGTGCACACAGCCATCCTGTCTTACTAATTCTAGCAAATAGCATCAGCACCTCCCAGGTGCCCAAAGCCAAGACCTGGGACTTATTCTTAACTCCCAATTTCTTCACCTCTCTCCACCTATCAAGTCCTATTAATGCCATCTCCTGCAAATATCTAGAATGTTTCCATTCCCATGTGATAACACTACTAACTCTCAAATGGATGTTTGAAATGGCCTCCTAACTGGTTTCCCTCTCATTGGCTTCCTACAATTCAGTCTGCTCTTTGTAGCTCTGGTGATCTTTCTTAACCCTATCTGATTGCTTGTTTCTCCCCTTCCTAGGGTTCTTTATCGTCCTTTAAATGAAGTCCACCCTGCGTGAGGTGGCTTCCAAGGTCCTTCATGATTTGATCTTTGCTTGCCTCTCTAAACTCATGCCCCAGCCTCCCCCTGCTTACCATGATCCAGTTTCTCTAAAGTACCATGTGCTCTCTCACCTCCGGACGCTTTTTCTCATGCTGTTCTCTGCACCTGGGAAACCCTGCCAGCCCTTCACACCTGCTTCTCCTCATCACTCAGGTCTCTTTTTACATATTCCTTCTTCCAACACTCTGCAGTCCTGAGGAGGAGCCCCTCCTCACTGTGCCCTGTACCCTCAGCTCTTTCATAACATTCCTTGCGTGGGATAGACTCACCTTTTAACTTGTCCATGTTCCCCGTTGGATTGTAAGTCCCTTGAGGACAGGGATTTCTGTCCCATTCACTGCAGTATTTCCAGTACCTACAGTAGTGTTGGACTGTGGATGGAGGTCAGTAAATATTGGGTGATTGAACAAATACATAAATGGCTTAATTCATTTTTTAAATGAATGATTTGATTCATTTGTTTATTCACAACTGATTCACTTGTGATCAGTCACAAAGACAACCTTACGACTGGTATACGGCAGATGTTGCCATTAGTAATGAGCCTTCTGAGCCTTGAGAAGTTTGAGGGGCTTGGTGGATGCAGGAACAGCTCTCTCTGCCTGCTTGGACTTCAGGTTCACAGGCTCTTACTGAAGTGAGCTTTCTTAGTCCATGGTTGGAGCAGCACATCTGTTAGTTTTAGAATGAAAGCTTTTTTTGGTAATTGTTTGCTTTCTCAATACCTTTAACGTAGTTCTCTTCCTAACACATGGATAGTCAGGTAAGTTATTTTAAGGAGCAAGCTAAGTAGGAGACACAGTGGCCTTTTAACTTGAAAATCTGCCTTGGGAAACCTGCAGAGCAACAAAAGGAGTGCCTAAAGGTGTTGAGAGTGTCTATTTTTATAGCTGCCTGTTAATGGACTGTTCAGTCCAACCACAATTCACCTTTTTGTTTTCTTTCCCCATGTTTTCTTGTCACAAGAGCAAACTCTTGCTCCATAATAACATTCCAGAGTGTGGCAATAGCAGAGTCAACATTTTGAAGAAAATATCTGGTCCTTTATAGACCGTAGTACATTTTTTTTTAGTTTGATATGTCACAAAACAAAATTTTTTCCTTGTAAATACAGGATTTATCAGCTCAACTGGGTTAAGCTGGCAAATTCTTTTCTTATAAAGTTTTTATTTCCAAAAACTGTTGATGCTTTTATTTACTTTCCAGGCCAAGTTAGGATAAAATTAATTAGAAATGTTTAGATTCTAGTAAATTTTAATTTACCTTTGCTTAGACAGAGGTAAGTGAAAATTTATATTTATTTTAAACCTACTGAAAAATAATTTGTGATATATATCAATGACATTATATCAGGAATATGATGGATATATTATGTACATGTTAACATATAAAGAATTCTGCTACTAAATTAGATTATCTCTATGGCAATTACCTTTTCAATACTTTTTTTTTTTTCCCTCACAGCATTTTTACAGTAATTTCTCACATATTAATTTTCTCCCTATCTGGACCGTGAATTTCTTCAAGGAAGGACCTAGTGTTATTCATCTTTGAATCCCCGGGTCTGCCATTGTACCTAGAATTTAATAAACCCTCATTAAGAGCCTATTAAAGAATGCATGACTCAATAGTCATTTACATTCAAATAATCTTTAGGCTAATTTAAGCCATTCTTACCAGCACATAAAGTTGGTTACACCTAGAGTATAACTTTGTATCTTTTCAAAAACAATTATTAGTCTGTCTTCCTCCCAATTTTCTCTCTAAAACCTACCACAATATCTGGTGTAAAATAGGTAATTGATAAATTTGTCAAATGTGCACTTTCTTCAAAACTTAAAGTTTTACTAACTCATGTTGATCTTTCTCTAGTGAATGTGATTCAAAAAATTTTTTTTACTCTACTTGATAGTAAAACAGTGAGATAGGAATGTTGCAGAATTGACCCTAGATTGTTATGTCTCTCTCTCATTTATTTTTATAATTTTGTTCTCCAAATATTGACAGTGATAAATATTTAAGTATTTAATTATTTGCCTAAGAAATAGTTTCATTTGGGAAAATACACACACAAAATATAAGATAGTAAGAGGGCTTGGGAAAAGACTCTAAGATTGGTATGGATCTTGTGGGAGAATACTGTATATGCAACCACATTTTCACCAATACCTCAACGTCGTTACTAGAGGTATAATATAAATTAATAATGTTGCAGTACTTCCTGCTAGCGCACCTCCCAAGGCAACTTATGAAGGCAAAATCTTGCAAATCTTGTCTTACCGGGGTAGTGTTTCAGGACCAGGCCCCTGCCCTTGGGATTTCCCAAGTTGTACTAGTAGTTAGGATGGATTAGGTACTTACCATGTTCAGCACTGTGTGGCAATCTCTTTCCAGAAATTATCTCACTTAATCTATGCTATAGTCCTTTGAAGTCCATACTAGTATTTTCCCCATTTTTTCCAAGGGAGGTAAATGAGACTTACAGTAACACACCTGATACCATCAGCAAATGAGTGAAGTGCAGATGCAAAGCCACTTCTGTTAGACTTCGGAACTGCAGTCTTTAACCAGTACTCTTATTTTCTAACTGAAGAATAATTGATGTATAACACTGTATTAGTTTCAAGTGTACAATATAATCATTTGATAATTGTATAGCGTGAAAATACCACCATGATAACTCTTGTTAACATCCATCTAATCTGTACTTTTCCTGATAGTTAATTTGACTTAAAAATTATATAAAAAATTCTTACTAGTGTTAAGGAACTTCTAATTTTATACTTCTATTTTCAAGAGATTTTATAGAGTTTCAAAGATGAGATAAAGAGGGGTGCCTGGGTGGCTCAGTGGGTTAAGGCTTCTGCCTTCAGCTCAGGTCATGGTCTTGGGGTTTTTGGATGGAGCCCCACGTCGGGCTCTCTGCTCAGCAGGGAGCCTGCTTCCTCCTCTCTCTGCCTGCTTCTCTGCCTCCTTGTGACCTCCATCTGTCAAATAAATAAATAAAATCTTTTTTAAAAAAATGAGAAAAAGAGAGCACACAGGAGGAGTGGCTTGTCTTAGACTGCATTCTATATTGGCAGAACAAAATCAGGCCTTGTTCACTTAGCAGGTATCATTCCTAAGTTTGGATTCATTTTTATGATCATCAAAACCATGTTTCGACCTTTTTTTGGGCCATCAGTCTAGGGTCTCAGTACATAATTGTTGAACAAGTAAACAAATATTGAGGTTGGCAGTACACCCAGTATTGGCATGAGGGACATAGAGCTAAAGAACATAAGTTTTTACCCTCGGGAAGCAGTCTAACAGGGAAAACTTACACAGATACTGCCATGGCTTCGTGCCTGACTGCCCTAGAGGATGATCAGGGATATTTAGAAGGGTATGTCACAGTGTATAGGGAACTACAAGCTGTTTGCTGCTGCTGGAAGCAAGGGTGGAGGGGACTTGATTCTGGATGCCATTTATGTCACGTGAGAGAGCTTGGTTTTTATTCTGTCAGGAAGAGGTTTCAAACAGAGAAATGAGGTGGTCAACTGTGTATTTTAGAAGGATCCCTGGGGTGTTTGTGTGGTCAATTGACAGATTGACCCCTTGGGATTTACCGTGTGAAGCTTAGGGATAATGATGGCACCAAAATGGGGCTAGCCAGGTGAAGGATTTAAGAAGTATTCGGAATATGGCCGGGACTAAAGATAAAGATTTGGAAAATCATTAGCTTATCAGTGGTTATTGATACCCTAAAAATGAATGAGTTCTCAGAAGGAGAATTTGGACTGTTAGGGATGAGGAAGACTGATATTCAAGAGACAGGAAGAGGGAGACGTTCCCACACATGATACTAAGTGGTCATAGAGTATGTGGCTTATCATAAGCCAAGGAATATATGTTCAAAGAAGGAAAAATGTTCTCTGTTGTGAGGCAGTGGTGACAACAGGCGCATCCTAATTTTTTTTTTTTTTTTTGAGATTCCTACAAAGAGGGTAGATATGGAATAGTAGTTAAAGTACAACCTGGAGGTACATGATGGGAGAGACCATAGCAAGTTCACAGACTGAATCCAAGAAAAAGCAAAAAGATGAAGATGAGAAAAAAGAACACAGGTCCTCTGACTCCTCCCCAGTGTCTCTATTCACATTCTCAGATCCTTGGATCTGAAAGCAGTTTTACATTTGAGTCTTCTAAGATACATCAGCCTAATCTACCTTGTCTAATTAATATGTTTACCTTCCCTACCATCTCAGAAACTCTTTTCAAAATTATTGAATTCTCACAAAGTGAGATTGCATTAATGAGAGCCCAGTCAAGGAAAGAAGTATCACCTGCAATACCTGTCATGGACACACAGTGTTTGCTGATCAGACATGATGATATGGGCCATCAGTGAATTCATCACTGAACCTGGGGCTCTGTCCTAAAACCATAATCCCATTCTGCCTGTATTACAATTAGTATTATATCTTCCTTCCCAATACTAAATCCCAGATTCCCCAAGGGTAGGAACAATCATCCATATATCTCTTTGGCCCTCAAACACTCAAGAATATTTGATGAAAAAAAAGTATTAATGCATACTTATCTGAATAAGTGATAAAAGACAAAGATTTAATCATTGTTGTCTTATCTTGAAAGAATTTATTTCTATATCTTGTTCACATTTTCACCTTATTATTTCCCATCTAGCTTGAAAAAATAAGCTGTTGACCCTAACACAACTCGCATATTCCACCTCAAGATCTAAGTACCTTTAAATCTCCTAGTTATATACCACTATGTTAACTTCTTTTTTTTTTTACTTCATAGTTTCATCAGTTTCTTTAAAAAAAAAAAAAGTTTTTATGAATTGAGGAAGCTCCCCAATTCTTTTCTCATACCTTTAATGCTCTGTTATGACAGAGTAGGGAATGGAAGGTAGAACAAAAGAATCTGTTGTAATATACAAATAACTGCATTATATACAGATTATCTTTTCTAGCATATTCAATTATAATTATTTGTGTATGTCTTTATAAATCCTGAGCCTTGCAGGGGCCATGTGCCATTTATCATTTTTTTGATCCCTACTTGGAGCACCTGGCACAGAATAAGCACTCACTTAAAAATTCCTGAATGAAATATGGATCTGAACCCAGTCATAGGTTTATCCTTTAGAGCTGCCATGATTATATGTAGATTTTGGTTCAGTCAAACCCAAAGAGCAAGAGTGGTGGGTCGTTGATGTGAAATCGAAACTTTTGACCTCTCAAGTGTCTTTAACCTTCTAGTATCTAAGTTGTCCTTCTAAGCACAGTGTTTTCCCTCTTTCTTTTCTGCAGGTTGGACTCAGATCTGTGATAGAGCAGTTTCCTGGGAAGCTTGATTTTGTCCTGGTGGATGGAGGTTGCGTCCTAAGCCATGGCCACAAGCAGTTGATGTGCTTGGCCAGATCTGTTCTCAGTAAGGCAAAGATCTTGCTGCTTGATGAACCCAGTGCTCATTTGGATCCAATGTGAGTTTCAGAATTCCTGCTATTGAATACCAGGATGGGAGCAGAATCTTTTTTTTTTTTTTTTTTAAGATTTTATTTGTTTATTTGAGAGAGAGTGAAAGAGAGAGCATGAGAGAGGAGAAGCAGACTCCCCATGGAGCTGGGAGCCAGATGCGGGACTTGTTCCTGGTACTCCAGGATCATGACCTGAGCCAAAGGCAGTTGCTTAACCAACTGAGCCACCCAGTTGCCCCTGGGAGCAGAATCTTTGATGCTTACCTCATATTGATACAAATTCTCATTAGGCGGTCATGTCTGCAAGGGGAGGCCACCCTTCCCCCCCAGGATATGAAATGATTGCCCAGTAGAAAAGTCACTATTTGACATGAGCACAAGTGCTTATTTCCTGGTATAAGAACCCTGTGTTCTCTTCTGTGTGTAATTTTTGGAATTTCATACAAATTTACCCCCTTGTCAACGCATGAGGAAATATTTAGTTACATAGGCAAGTCTGATTCTTAGGATTTTCCTTTCTGTGCTATTTATACAATAAGGAATTTTTATAGCACAAAAAGAACCACTCATGATTCCACATGATAATAAAATGTATTGACTTGTGAAATTTTCTTCAAAGTATCTGTCCTGTTTGTTTATGGAAACTTAGGATCTACCCCATTGTTGAAAAGCTGATTGTGGCAGACTCTATATCAGGACTATGTTAATAGAATTATTTAAGAAAGAGAAGTAATTTAAAGAACCAAATCAATAGGAAAATAAGTATGTCATCAAAGGTAAGGGCAGATTATTGAGAATCTATGATGTTACTGTGGTATTTTCTTTCTTTTCTAGAACATATCAAATCATTCGAAGAACCCTAAAACAAGCATTTGCAGATTGCACAGTAATCCTCTCTGAACACAGGATAGAAGCTATGTTGGAATGTCAGCGATTTTTGGTGAGTTTATAATTTGCTTAAGATCTCATTTCTCCTTTAATTCTTGTTAACCATATCTTACATAGGAGTTCCTGCAAATCACAACACAACAATGTATGGGTTGTTCCTTAAAATAAGTATCACACAGGGCGCTTGGGTGGCTCAGTGGGTTAAGCCGCTGCCTTCGGCTCAGGTCATGATCTCAGGGTCCTGGGATCGAGTCCCGCATCGGGCTCTCTGCTCGGCAGGGAGCCTGCTTCCTCCTTTCTCTCTCTCTGCCTGCCTCTCTGCCTACTTGTGATCTCTCTCTGTCAAATAAATAAATAAAATCTTAAAAAAAAATAATAAGTATCACACAGCCACCCAGCTTTGCTCAAAAGAGCTGCACAAGTTTGAGCTCTGAGGTGAGGTTGGAATCCAGTAAATCTAAAATAGCAGCACATTATTAAGTTACATTAATAAATTGAAACATCTATACATTTGAATCCTTTATTTGGGGATCAAGTCATGATGAAGTCTAAGTCCTGATGCTTTTTAATAACTAAGTCTCCCTTGGATGGGGTCCAGCACAGGCCTGCATTGTCTTGCAATCCGATGTGTGGTTTTAATGCAATAGTTTGAAAGACTCATTTCATTCTTCTGCTCATTGTTTGGAGCTCAGGTTATGCCTCTCCCATCCACCTTCTTACCACGCTTTCAAAACTGTCACAGACTCTTCAATGTGATGTTTACATATTCCCTCAGGTTTAGTCACAAGGAAGTTCTGGGGATGTTATAGCTCGTCCTTTCTATTAAGGCTTCTGAGGCTCCTGGAGGTAAATGCTTTTCCTACTGAAGGATTGTTATTACCAATAAGCATCAAGTGACAAATCAGGGGGCCAGCCCATAGCCTCTTGCCTGGCTGTTGCCAGGTTCAAGAGATTGGGTGAAGCCCCTCCATCATCTGGCCTTGGGTTTCCCCAACTTGAACGTGTCAGGGAGGCCTGTTAAACTCAGGCACATCATGACCCATTTGGGATTGCTAAGCTTCAAGCCCCCTGTTGGAGAGGCTCAACTCTTTCTCATGCTGCGGATTTACATTCATTTTTAAGGTCATAAATGAGGATCTGTCAGAGATTGTTCTGGCTTACCAAGCAATGTTAGTTCCTTTAAAGTTCTCTGAAGAAGCACATTGCTCAGTCCTATACCAGTTAAAAAGCAACCAAACAAAACTCCTCCAGCTGCTAAGTAGACAATTATAGCTAATTTCACAAATGGAGAAGCTCCAGAAGCAAGAGGACTCCCCAGGGAAATGAGATCTCTGACTATCCAGCCTGCCAGCCTGTGGACACCTTGTTTGCTTTTTGGCTTTTATCTTCCTTTGAGCCTCTTCCACTTTCTGTCCTTCCTCGGGTCCACCCCGCCTTCTGCCCAAGACCTCACTAATGGCCACTTCCCTAGGTCATAGAGGAAAACAAGGTGCGGCAGTATGATTCCCTCCAGAAGCTGCTGAGCGAGAAGAGCCTCTTCCGGCAGGCCATCAGCCCCTCGGACCGGCTGAGGTTCTTCCCGCACCGGAACTCGAGCAAGCACAAGTCTCGCTCTCAAATTGCTGCTCTGAAGGAGGAGACGGAAGAAGAGGTGCAAGAAACAAGGCTTTAGAGAACACTCCGGATACTGGCATGGGCTGGCCGCTCATGAAATTGGAGGAGAACCCAGTTTCTGCCCCTTCTTTCTGCCACAAGGATGAGTAATGTTTATTTTTAAAAGGAAAAATTTTGAGAAGAGGAATTAAGGACGCTCAGATGGGTCTGGATAAGTGGCTTCCTGGCAGTGGTCAAATTGTGTGAAAGGTACTTCAAAGCCTTGAAGATTTACCACTTGTGTTTGCAAGTCAGATCTTCCTGAAAACTTTTTCCTCTTGGTAGTAATTGGAAGGGTAGCTATCCATGTCAGCCAGTGTAATTGTTCAACGTACTGTTTAGTGAGACTTGCTAATTTGTATTATTGGAGGAGAACTGTAATCATACTACTTCAAGATATGATTAAGTAAAGATGATTGGGAACTTTAGTGGTTTATGTACGTTTATATCACTTTGCCTCTACTCTCCCCAGATACTTAAAAATACAACTTTGTTGTCCCTTACATATTTGGACTGTTCTATTTCAAAGCAAGTATTAGAGTACTGCAAAAGTCACAAGTCAGCTCATCACAATATACACCGTGTAACATCTAAGTATCAGGAGAGAGAACATCCTGATCTGGAAAATCCATGTTAATACCACTCACTGCTTTACCAAAAATCCAGATAATTCAGGCAATTAGTATACATCCCTTACCCAGGAAGAGGGCTGTTACAGTCCCATGTGGGGGACAGGATAATTGCCTTGATGCAGAAGTTGACATGACTTTCCCCAGTTTCCAGAAAGTAACAGGCTCCTAAGACCTTTGAACAGAAGGATAGCTAGGAAAAAATGCTTTAATGAAAATTGGCACAGGAAATCCTTCTTGCCCCTAGAAACTCTGGGAAGAATATATAAGCATATAGGCTGTGGGCACTGCAGGTAGATGTACATGAAATCCAAAGATGTAGGGTATGTATACGGTAATGTCAATACAGTTTCAGGCTAACTGTAGGCCTTTCCTCCTAGTGTAGACTGAGTGGGACAGATGATGGGAGACACAGGGAAGAGTCAATCAATTCGTTTTATATGCTTCTGTTTTATAAGTTTGTCATGCAAGTAAAATTTTCTCTAGGAAATATTTATTTTAATAATTCAAACTTATAAATGGCTGTATTTTATGATGATTCTATTATGACTTATATTTGTATTAAAAGAATTTTATATGTGAAATGTTGGTTTTTTATGGCACTAGCTCTTTTTATGATATGGTAAAACTGAAGGAAAAAAAAACGGGGGGAGGGGAGGCTATTGACCAGAAGTTACAAATTACCTTGATGGTGTCGAGAGAAGCATGGGGGCTCACAAAGATTTGCACCTCTGTACGATTCCCTGCCAGCACACAGCAAATGGTACCATGAAATCTGACCTCTCCTATCAAGGACACACGCCTTTCCAACTCCAAACTAACTGTTAATATTACATTCTATTTATTACTGTAAGAAAATATCATGTGCCAATAAAATCCCTATATTTGTGTGAAACTTAGCTGTCTTCAGATGTGTTCATTACTCATGTCTCATTGATCTCTTACTTCAGTCTCTAAGGATCATGGAACACAAAACATGAATCATTTCTTTAAATACAGCTTCTTGAGAATCCCACATAAATTTAAGATGCTCTTAAAAATGATTTATTTTTTAAAATTGTGGTAAAATACACATAACTTAACATTTACCATTTTTGAGTTTACCATTCAGTGGCCTTATACATCCCATTATGACGCGGTCATCATCACCATCCCTCCACAGGACATTTTCCATCTTGCAAAACTGAAACTATGAAGCCATTCAACAAAAACTTCTATTCTTCCCTCCTCCCAGTCCCAAGCAACCTTTGTTTCTATGAATGTGACAACTCTAAGTACCTTGTGAGTGAAATCATAGAGTATTTGTTCTTTTGCAACTGGCTTATTTCACTTACTGTGTCTTCATAGTTCATCATCTTGCAGTATATGTCAGAGTTTCCTTACTTTCTAAAGCTCAGTATTGCATTATATGGACATATCACATTGCATTTATTCATTTGTCCACTTTGGTTGCTTCCACCTTTGACTATGTTGAATAACGCTTTTATGAACAGGGTTGTACAAATATCTTGTTGTGTTCCCCACTTCATGACTTAGGATGCTTTTGAGGGTATTTGTGTTTTAAAGGTGAGGCTAATCGAAAAAAAAAAGTTGTATATTCTGTGAGTGTCCATTTATTTATTTGAAAGCCTTTTCAAATAGTGGTAGCTATCTGATAGGTCTCGATGAGCAAATCTCATCAAGGGAAATAGTATTTCTAGAAGCTGAGTGGTTTTTCTTTGTTTAAATCCTTATGTTTAATAGGTGAGGGTTCTTCGGTCTCCCTTTCTTCCTTGCAGAGTTTCTACAGTAACTTGCAGGGCCATGGTGTGGTAGATAGAAAGTAGACCCCTACTAAGTCCTCCAACCACGTCTTTCCTTATTTGAGAGGTTTGTTTTCACACATGACCCCAAAAGGTCAGTCTCAGAGCATGTGCTACTCTAATTTTTTTTTTTAAACTAATGTACCTTATATTTTAGGGCAGTTTTTAGCTCACAATAAAATTGAGCAGAAGGTACAGTCCCAATAAACTCCTTGCACTCCCATACACATAGCCTCCCCCCACTGTCAACTTTCCACACCAGAGTAGTACCTTTTTTATAATCAGCATATCATTATCACCCAAACTCCATGATTTACATGAAGTTTCACCTTTGGCGAACCCTTAGTCATCTGCTCCTTCTTCCTACTCCCAGGCAACAACTGACCTTTTTACTGTTTCCGTAGTTTTGCCTTTTCTAAATGCCACATTGTTAGAATCATAGAGTATGTAATCTTTTCAGATTGGCTGTTCTTACTTAGTAATATGCATTTAAATTTTCTTTTAAAGACATGGAGCCATGTATTTTCATGGCTTGATATTTCATTTCATTTTAGGGCTGAATAATATTCCATTATCTGGATATACCTACTGGACTTGACTGTCTCCACGCTTTGGCAATTATGAATGAGGCTGCTATAAACATCCTTGTGCAGTTTTTTTTGGTAAATACAAGAGATCTTATGCGAGTATGTTTAGTTTTACAAGAAACCATCAAGCTGTCTTACAGAGTAGCTGTCTTTTTTGCATTTCCACCATAGTGAAGGAGAGTTCCTGTTTCTCTGCAAGCTTCCAGGCACTTTGCATTGTCAGTGTTTGGGAATTTGACCATTCTAGTATAGATGTTTAGTGGTGTCTCATTATTGCTTTAATATGCATTTCCCTGACGATACATGCTATTAAATGTCTTTCCATATACTAATTTTCCATTTGTCTATTTTCTTTGGTGGGGTGTCTGTTCAGGTCTTCTGTGCATCTTCTAATTAGGCTGTTTGTTTTCTTATGGGTTCTTGTGACTTTGAAGAGTTCTTTGTGTATTTTGGATACTAGTCCTTTTTCAGATATGTCTTGTTTTGCAAATATTTTCTCCTAGTTTGTGACTTGTCTTTTTATTCTCTTGACATTTTCTTTTGCAGAGCAGAAGTTTTAAATTTAAATGCAGTCCACTTTATCAGTTTTTCTTTCACTGATTGTACCTTTGGTGGTGTTATCTAAAAAGTCAACATCAGACATCATACCGGAGGCCATCTAGGTTTTTTACTATGTTATCTTCTACAATTTACAGTTCTGTGTTTTACATTTAAATCTGTGATCCATTTTGAGTTAATTTTTGTAAAGAATATAATGTCTGTGTCTAGATTTATTTTTTTTAGCATTAAGATGTCCAGGTGTTCCAGCACCATTTGTTGAAAAAAATCTTATCTTTTCTCTATTGTATTGCCTTTCCTCATAGTCACAGGTAAGTTGATTATATTTATGTGGATCTAGTTTCGGGCTCTCTCCTCTGTTCCACAGAACTACTTGTTTATTCTTTTGCCAATACTATACTCTTCATACTGTAGCTTTATAGAGTATCTTGAAATTGGGTAGTATCAGTTCTTGGACTTTATTCTTCTTCATTATTGAGTTAGGTATTCTCTGTCTTTATTTTTTCTGTATAAACTTTAGAATCAGTGTGCTCATATCCACAAAATAACTTGCTGGGATTTTGACTGGGATTATGTTGAAACTATAAATCAAGTTGGGAAGAAGAACATCTTGACAATATGGACTCTTCCTACCCATGAACATCGATCTCTCCCTAATTAATTCTTTTTAGATTTTGTTCATTAAAGTTTTTATCAAAGTTTATTATAATCTTCTTCATATATTGATTTTCTATATATTTTGGTAGATTTGTAATTATTTCATTTTTGAAATACTAATGTAACTGGTGATGTGTTTTTAATTTCTAATTCCACTTGCTTATTGCTAGAAATAGGAAAGTGATTGAATTTTGATATTAACCTTGTATCCTGCATCCTTGCTATAATCACTTATTAGTTTCAAGAGGGTTTTTTTTTTCAATTCTTTTGAATTTTCTACATACATGATCATGTTATCTGTGAGGAAGGACAGTTTAATTTCTTTCTTTCCAATCAGCGTATCTTCTTTAATTTTTTAACCTTTTTTTTTTTTTTTTTAGATTTCGTATTTGAGAGAGAATGTGAGCCAGCTTGGATTGGGGAGGGGCAGAAGGAGAGAGAGAATCTCAGGCAGACTCCCCACCAAGTATAGAGCCTGATGTGGAGCTCAATCTCACAACTCTGAGATCATGACCTGAGCTAAAATCAAGAGTTGGACACTTAACCAACTGAGCCACTCAGGCATCCCAATCTGTATACTTTTTATTTCCTTTTTTTTGGTCTTCTTCCATAGCTAGGACTTCCAGTAGGATGCTGAAAGCAATGGTGAGAGGGGACATCTTTGACTTGTTTTTATCTTGCAGCAAAAGAGCTAAGTTTCTCACCATTAAGTATGTTGGTTGTAGGGTTTTTGTAGATGTTCGTTATCAAGTTGAGACATTCCCCTCTATTCTTACATTCCTGAGGATTTTTATCTGTAATTGGTATTGGATTTTGTCAATGTGTTTTTTGTATCTCTGGATATAATCATGATTTTTTCTTATTTAGTCTGTAACTATGGTAGATTACATTTATTTTCTTTAGAACAAAAAGTATATATTTATTTATTTTAGAGAAAGAGTACAGGGAGTGGGGAGGGGCAGAAGGAAAGGGAGAGGCAGTCACAAGCAGACTCCTCACTGAGCATGGAGCCCAAAAAGGAGCTCAGTCTCATGACCCCAAGATCACAACCTGAGCTGAAAGCAAGAGTTGGATGCCTAGTTAACTAAGCCACCCAGGTACCTGATTACATTAATTGATTGTCAAATGCTGAACCAGCCTTGCATACCTAGGATAAATCCCATTTGATCATGGTGTATAATTCTTTTTATACATTATTGGATTAGACTTACTGATATTTTATTGAGCCTTTTGCATCTATGTTTATGAGAGATAATGATCTCTTTTCTTTGTTCTTTGAAGTATTAGGGTAATGCTGGTTTCAAGGAATTACTTAGAAAGTATCACCTCTGCTTCTATCTCCTGAAAGAAATTGTAGAGAATTGATAGAATTTCATCCTTAAATGTTTGGTGAAATTCATCAGTGAACTCATCTAGGTCTGGTGCTTTTTGTTTGAGAAAGTAAGTAATTACTGGGGCACCGGGTGTCTCCGTTGGCTGAGCATCTGACTCTTGATTTCAGCTCAGGTCATGGTCTCAGGGTCCTGGGATCAAGCTCTGTGTCACGCAGTGCAGTCTGCTTGAGGATTATTTCTCTGTCCCTCCACCTCTCTCCCCATTCCAACACCCTCTCTTACTCTCTAAAATAAATAAATACATAAATCTTAATAAAAGAAAAGTTGCTATTGTTTTAATTTCTTTAATTTACTTATTCAGATTGACTCTTCTTCTTGTGTTTTAGCAGATTATATCTTTCAAGGAATTGCTCCATTTCATCTAGGTTATCAAATGTATGGGCATAGAGTTTTCCATAATATTATTTTCTTATCCTTTTAATGTTCAGTAATGATTTCCTCTCTTCCATTTCTGATATTATTGATTTATGTCCTCTCTGTTATTTTCTTAGTTAGCCAGGTTAGTGGCTCATCTATTTAATTGATCTTTACAAAGAACCATTTTTTTTGTTTTATTGGTTTACTTTATTTTTCTCCTATTTTCAATTTCATTAATCAGTTTTAATTTTAATTTTTTTCTTCTACCTAATTTACATTTAATATGCTTTCCTTTTTTAATTTTCTAAGTGAGAGCTTAGATAAATAAGTTTAGATCTTTCTTCTTCTCTAATATATTCATTCAATGTAGTAAATTTTCACCTAAGCACTACTTTTGCTTCATGCCACAAGTTTTGAGAAGTTATTTTTTATGTTTATGGAGTTCAAGATATTTTTCATCTATGTTGAGATTTCTTCTTTGACTCACATGTTATTTAGAAATGTAATGCTTTATCTCCAAGCATTCTGGAATTTTCCAGTTTTTTGGGTTGATTTCTAGTTTAATTCCATTGTAGTCTGACAACAATTAATTTCTTTTCTTTTAAAGTTGTTAAGGTATTTTATGGCCCAGAATGTGATCTAGCTTAGTGAATGTTCCATGTGAGGTTGAGAAGAGTTTGTATTTTGTTATTGTTGGATGAAGTAGTCTATGGATGTCAATTGCATCCAGTTGATTAATGGTACTATTAAGTTCTACTATGTCCATACTGATTTTCTGTCTGCTGAATCTGTTATTTACTTTGGAGTGGTAGTAATGTCTCCAACTGTAATCTATTTCAGTTTCTCCTTAAGTTCCATCAGTTTTTGCTTCATGTATTTTTATGTGCTGCTGCTATTAGGGACATGTGCATTAATGAGTATCATGTTACCCTGCTATAACTTTCTTCATGCTTTTATTTTTAATCTATGCTTCTTAGTATTAAAAATAGGTTTCTTGTAGATAACATATAACTGGGTCTTATTTTTTGATTCCCTCTGACAACTTCTATCTTTTAATCAGTGTTTCTAGACTATTGAAATGTATAATGATTATTGATACAGTTCAATTAATAGCTACTGTATTTTTTACTATTTTCTATTGGGTATTTTTGACATTCTCACTTTTTCTCCCCTTTATGGCTTTGAGGATTTTATAGGATTCCTTTTTCTCTCCTTTTTTAGCATAGCAGTTGTACTTTTTCTGGGTTCTTTTAGTGGTCACCCTAAAATTTGCAATATTTGTTTACAATTATCTAGGTCTCTTTTAGTAACACTATACCACTGCATTGGTAGTATAGGCAGCTCAGAATCACAAAATATTCCTAATTCCTCTCTCTTGTTCCCTGTATCATTGCTATCATTAATTACATTTTATTTAAACATAATCATATTTATATATATAGTGTATGTGATCAAATACATTGTTGTTACTACTTACTGAACAGCCTATGATTTTTTTTTCTTTTCTTTTCTTTTTTTTTTTTTTTTGAGAGAGAGAGCAAGAGTGTGAGCAGGTGGAGGGGCAGAGAGAGAGGAAGAAAGAGAATCCCAGAGAATCCCAAGCAGGCTCCATGACCAGCCTGGAGCCTGACATAAGGCTCAATCTCAGGACCATGAGATCATGACCCAAGCTGAAATCAAATCAGATGTAACTGACTGAGCCACCCAGTTGCCCCCAGACTGTAATTTTTTGATCAATTAAGAACAAGAAAAAAAAGCTCTCCTTTTCTCTACCATTGCAGCTTTTACAGTTGACTATTCCTCACCATGTCTTCTCCCAGGATTTTCAAGATCAAGCGATTCCTGGGCAAGAAACAAGAGCAGAATTGTCCCATTCCCCAGTGGATTTGGATGAAAACTGGTACTAAAATCAAGTACGACTCCAACAAGAGACATTAGAGAAGAACCAAGAACCTGGGTCTATAAGAAATCACACATGAGATGGTATAAGTATTTATACTGCATGAAGGTCACTTGTTTGTATCATATCACTCTGTAGATATCACTATACTTGAACAATAGATGTGTTTTATCAGGGAAAATGATTTTTCTGTTACTTTGTTTCTGTACCAGTTAGGTTGGTTCAGTAATAAATATGTGAGACCTTTCATTTAGGAAAAAAAAAATGAGAAAAGAAAAAAGTTTTTTTTTACCTTCACTTTTTCATTCTCTAATATTCTTCCTTTTTGAATATAGATCTGAGTTTCTGACCTAAATAATTTTCCTTCTCTCTAAAGAACTTCTTTTAACATTTAAGTTACATTTACTGGCTACAAATTCTCCCAATTTTTGTTTGTTTGTGACTGTCTTTATTTCTCCTTTACTTGTGTAGGATAATTTTTGCAGAGTACAGAATTCTAGGTTGGTGGGGCTTCCCCCCCCCCAGTGCTTTAAATATTCCACTCCACTCTTCTTGCCTGCATGGTTTTTGAGGAATAATCATATGTAATTTTTATTTTTTCTCCTCATAGATAAAGTATATAAGTATTTTTTTTCTCTGGCTTCTTTCAAGTTGTTTTTTTTTTTTTAATTGATTTTCTCCCCGTGTCCTCCCTGCTATTTGTTATGCTCCACAAATAAGTGAAACCATATGATAATTGACTCTCTCTGCTTGACTTATTTCACTCAGCATAATCTCTTCCAGTCCCGTCCATGTTGCTACAAAAGTTGGGTACTCGTCCTTTCTGATGGAGGCATAATACTCCATAGTGTATATGGACAACATATTCCTTATCCATTCATCCGTTGAAGGGCATCTTGGTTCTTTCCACAGTCTGGCGACCATGGCCATTGCTGCTATAAACATTAATTTGGGAAGCTCTCAGTCATTATTGTCTCAGATATTTATTTTGTTTCTTTCTCTCTTTTTTCTTCTGTATTACAGTTACAGGTGTATGATACTTTTTCTAGTTATTCACAGTTCTTGGATATTCTGGGTTATATTTTTCCAGTCTGTTTTTTTCTGTGCTTTTCAGTTTGGAGATTTCTATTTTTATGTCTTCAAACTCAGAGATTCCACCATGTTCCACCTACACATGAGTCTCCATCAAAGACATTCTTCATTTCTGTTACAGTGTTTTTGATCTTCAGCATTTCTTTTTGATTCCATCAAAATTTCCATCTCTCTGCTTGCATTATCTATCTGTTCTCCTATCTTGTCTACTTTTTTATTAGAGCCCTTACGATATTAATCGTAGTTTTTATGCATTTCTCATCTGATAATTTCAACATTTCTGTAATGTCTTCCTCTAGTCTTGATGCTTATTTGATCTCTTTAAACTGTGTTTTTTGCCTTTGAGTATGCCTTGTAATATTTCTTCGAAGTCATACATGATATTATAGGGGAAAGGAGCTTTGGTAAAAAGATCTTTAATTGTATAGTAATAATGTCTGGGAGAAGGCAACCATTCTGCAGTCCTCTAATTAGGTCCTAGTCTTTTGGTAAGCCTGTCTTTAGACTGTGAATTTCACTAGTGTTTCTTAGCTTTTTCTCCTCTTTTAAGTGGAGTAGGATGGTTAGAATAGACTGGAATTGGATATTTCTTTTACCTAGGTAGGTTAGACTCTGAGAAAATAGTTTCTCCTGAGGGTAGATCTTGGTAAGAAAAACAGAATGCTGTGTGTGTGTGTGTGTGTGTGTGTGTGTGAGTTCCAATAGTTTGTGTGTGTGTGTGTGTGTGTGTGTGTATGTGTGTGTTACAATAGTTAGTTTTAACCTCACTCTGCTAGAAGCAACAGATGTGAGGGTGTGAGTTTGTTTGTTTGAGATCCTGGAGGTAAAACATGGATGTGTATGTCCTTCTCCTCTGAAGGCTGGGTCTCCTTAGAATTTTCATCTCTCAGGCTTGTCCACACTGAGCCTCTAACAAGTCAGTGGTTATAGTTTAAGTTTTCCTAACCCAGTACTGGTTCCATAGCTTTCTGCTTGGTGGTTTCTACTCAGGTAAGTGTCTGTATCCAACTCTCTTGTTTCTCCACCTGTGGGGTCAACTGTTTGCCCTGTGACCTTACTTCTCTGACATATCTAAGAAGAGTTACTGTTTTTTTCAGTTTGCTCAACTTTTTACTTGTTGTCAGGTTGATTGGAGTCATGACTAAAAGCAGGAGTCTTTGTAGTTCATTTTGAGTTAAAAAAAAAAATAGAGCTTTCCAGGTAGAAGGAGTCAAATGCAAACAATATGTGACAAAAGAATCGCTACTTTAAGAAGAAAAGTATTGAAACAAGATGGAAAGTCAATATTGGTCACCCAAGCTCCATTGCTCGAACTATCAGTTGGCCCTTCTTTATAGCAGAAATTTTTCCCCTTCCCTTTAATGTTTAAAAAAAATAACGTATTTTGGTGACAGCTTCCTACTTTTAAATAATTGTTTCTATATTCAAGTTGTGAGTTGGGTTTCCCATTTCTCAGTCTATGCCTAATTCCATCTGACACACACTGTTTCATTTATTTCTTAGCCCTTTTACTTTGTTCATCCTCTTTATGAGAAAACAAAAACAAAAACAAAAACGAAGTTAAAACAAATACATTTCCTTCCAGTAACCAGGGATCTTCTGGAGCTGGGAAATTGTTACATATTAGAGTGAAAGGTTAGTAAAACCCCCAATGTAAATATTTTAGTAGCTTGCTAAATAAAGAACCTCAAATACTATGTGGAAGACAATTTAGAATGAGGTTTAAAGAGCTTAATATAAAAACCTGCTTGGCCTGTTAAAACAGGTGTGGACTATCAATTCCGTATTAAAAAACCCCTTTAAATCTTTATAAATTCAAGACAAATACATTAGGGCATGAGAAGTCCAAAACACTAGGTTGGGAATTATAAGCTGTCTCCAATGTGTAGACCAAAAGAGACCCAAGTCATTATTTGTCATTTGAAAGGGAATTGGGGGAATTAGTCTCTATGTACTTTCTCAGAGAAGTGAGAATTCTTGGCAGAATTTTAAGGTTTAGCCTTAATTCATTATGGTAAGAATGCTCACTTATTTTTTAATAACTCAGTTTTCTCTAGTTGTAGAATGATACAGTGTATTGGAAAAGGTGGTCAAAAATTTTTGTTTAAGTGAATATGCTAATGCTGGCTTTAATTTCAAATAGCAAAATGAATTAATGCAACAATAATGCTGAATAGTAACTTGGATAAAAAGACACAATTTATATCTTCCATTCTTCAAAGTATGGAATCTTCCAAAAATTTGGAATCTTCAGAACAGCCAAAAATCAAATTACAGAATGACCTTTAAGAACTGCCCCCTTGTGGATATTTGGTTCTATTTTTAGTATAATTGGTTTTCCAAAAAAACACATCTGCCAACTACTAAATTGAGCACAGAGAGTCACACACCAACTTAAATAAACCACCAAGACATTTTCTCCTTAAACCATTGTGAATATTAGAAATTAAGGTAAAAGTTTTGCTGTATAGGGAGCCTGGGTGGCTCAGTGGGTTAAGCCGCTGCCTTCGGCTCAGGTCATGATCTCAGGGTCCTGGGATTGAGTCCCGCATAGGGCTCTCTGCTCAGCAGGGAGCCTGCTTCTCTCTCTCTCTCTCTCTCTGCCTGCCTCTCCGTCTGCTTGTGATTTCTCTCTGTCAAATAAATAAATAAAATCTTTAAAAAAAAAAAAGTTTTGCTGTATAAACAACTCTTTAGCTCACCTGGACTTTGATGGAATAATAGCAATGATCTTTAATTATCAGGAGTGACAGATATGCTGATAAATGGAACTAAAACTGAATTGTATTCTGATTGGCAAGTATTGGCACAAATGCTTAAAAAATACAGAAAGGTACCTTGCATTTAACTCCTATGAAATGAAAGTTATAATTTAACAAAAATTTTAATATAAAAATAAGTTTTCCTGTTTTCTTTAAAAAAGAAAGATTAATACACAAGGCAGAATAGTGGTTACCAAGGGCTCAAATATAATCCCAGAAATTTTATAACTTCAGCTGCATACATCTTTAAAACACAAGGACTTTTTCTCTTATTCTGTCCCCCCTTTTTGTAACATTTCCACAGTGCCATTGCCACAACCAAAAAAAGTCCTTAATATCCACTCAATATACAAGTGTCTTTGTCTCATTTTTTCAAATATAGATGGTCTTTGTTTTGCATAGTAGTATAGAACTATAAAAGTGACCATGCAAAGATAAAACAAATAATTGAAGAGAAAAATTATAATTGTTCCATGACCTTTAAAAATATTAAACAATTAAACATTTAAAACTCCCTTACTGTTGCTTATACAGATGGAAGAAAATGAAAAATCTAGTGTTACTAATATTTATTTACTACACTGTAATTTAAAACATTATGAACATTGAGAATTAAAGTGTTTTATTTCTTGGTAAAATACTTACCAAGAAGAGTTTGAGCAGTACTTGTCTTGTGGTCGAGAGATTTACAGTATGAAGACAGAATCTTTTCTATGTCTTGGCAACTGCTTCCTAAGTTTGGATTGCCTTCCAACATTTTATCCTTTGGGCCTCCAAAGTTATGAAATATCTCCAAGATGTCACTTTCTCTGGGACATCTTTGTCTTTTTGTCACAAACACGTCCCTCATTTATGTCCCTACATTTGCCTTCACTAAGTTCTTCTGGCTGTGTATCTACCATCTCTTGAATGGCCGCAGTATCAGCATGTCCTCGGTCTGCTCTTTCTTCTGTAACTCGATTGAATCTCATTTCTGTCATTATTGCTTTTTACCTCTGCTGCATTTTCATCTTTTTTGGCCAGTTGTCTCTTTTGATTCTCCATTTTTGTAAAGTATCATTTAGGTTTATCACTGTGAGACAAGGAGGCCACATAACCACACACTCCACACACCTTGTTGTTTGTTAGTGTGCTGAGTAACAATTGCACAGTGACCGATCACCCACAGACTATGAAAAAAAATGATATGATTGGTCACTGAGCATGGTGCAGATCTGTTATTTAGGTAGTGATTTGTGGACTGAAAAGCTAGTAGTGACGTTTACACTTTATGTGGTAATTCACTGTTGATAATACTGTGGTAACTGAAATTTGAACCAACAGTACAAAACATAGACTGCCTATAGTTTGTTTGAATCAAGATCCAGTTAAGGTTTACCTGTTGTGATTGATTCATATATCTCTTAAGCCCTTTATAGAGTGTCCCTACATTTTCTTCTCTCTCTCTCTCTTTTTTTTCCCCCATGCAACTTACTGGTTGAAAAACGGGATTGTTTATCCTTTGCAGTTTTCCAGTCTGGGGTTTGCTATTTTTATCTCCATAGTCTTGTTTAACAAGTTACTATCCTCCTTCCTATAAATTGGAAGTTAGATCCAGAAGCTTTTCTTGGCTTCTAAATCTTTTTTGATATACCCTAATAGGTTTTGATAGTCTCCTTGCATTTTGGCATATGAAGATATTCTAAGCTGACTCAGCTTACTTGCAAACATGGAATTAATCATTCCTTCAAGGAGCTGTTGTTCCTTTCAGTGGGAAAGGGTGTTTGAAGACCAAAATTTGGTCACTAGAGTTGCTAAATTGGATTGGTCCTTGAATTAGTCTTTCCAATGGATTGACCTAAGAAATAAACAAAAAATATAACAGACTTGAAGTGAGCCAAGAAATATATCTCCATATATTTCTATTTTTATTTTTATATCTTTACCTATTTTTATATTTACTATCCTGAAAATACATCATAAGTTTATGCTATTACTTCCAATTCAAATTCTGTACTTCAGGGTTTTTGCTTACCCTCTTCTATCATCTATATGTATTTTCTTTCTTCCATGCCAAGAGTCTTGGGTCTCAACAACACCCACAATGATAAGAATTAGGATACTATATAATTTTCCACTTGTCAAATCCCATTCCAGTTTCAAAATAACAGTACAACACAACATCAACAATGTGATTACTGAAGAATATTTAGTTTCCTTTTTCTTATTTTCCCTCAAGTTGTTTTCATCTTTAGGGTATATTCCACCAGAGAGATGCAGGAATATTACTATGATTTAAAATCACTTGGCAGAATCCCTCTATGTGATTAAACTACAACTGGAGACATAGTTAGATTTATTATTATTATTTTTTAGCTCTTCCCCCCGATGCTCTCTGATAAATTAACTGACCCAGTGGTTTAGCTTGTTGTGCTTGTTCTTCTGATGTTGTTACCAGCCAACTCTCAATTACTTACCACCTAATCTCCATTGTTTCCGAGAGTGTTTTCAGGCTTGAGCTTCCCTTACTCCCAAATAAAGTCAGTTTTGGGGGCGAGAGTTCTCGGTCCTCATGGTATGGCTTTCCACCTAGACAAAATCTGGGAGTCAGATTTTCTGCTTCAGAGCTGGAGGCAAATATAATTTCTGTTTCTCTTTATAGCAAAGTTTTGGGTAGGGGGTGGTAGATTCTGGTCTTCCAAGCTTGTATCTCCTGGTATAGAACTTTCAGTTATTAATGAGCTGGAGTGATGGTAGTATTTTTGGCCTGCCATATCTGAGATGATCCTCTATCCTACAAAGGGGACTTGGTGGAGGAAGGAAGCCCATGACCTCCCCGTTGCACTCATCTGGAGTTAGCCTTTGCAACACAGAGCTGTGGGATAGAGTAATGAGAACTGTTGTTGACCTGCATCCCTAGGGAGACACTATGGTCCGACTATAACCTTTGGGGAGAGGGAAGCCCGCAGCTGTCTTGGCCATGGCAGGTAGAGTAGAGCTTCTGTCGCAGTTAGGGGAGGCAAGAGGGAATAAATTGTGGCTAAAGTGCAAAAGACTTCTGCTAACAGTTACATATTTTCTTGCATAAGTGCTTCTTCATTTGCTATGTGCCATTAGGACAATTTCCAGAGAGTTTAAATAGTTTTTTGTGAATTTCTACCAGTAATGGTTTCTTTTTTCACTGGGGAGCATGTCTACAGAGCTCCTCATTTTGATGTTTGGGAAGTTGTCCTCCAGCTTAATACTAATTCCTGTGGTTTTCAATTTTTTCTGATCTTTCACCTCCTGGGTAACCCCTTGAACCAGCTCTTTAAACAAACAAACAAACAAACACACACACACACACAAAACCAACTATGTGCCTGTTGCATTTTATATATAATTCTCGTTTTTCTGAAAATAAATAAATTGGGGTGAAAAAAAATTCTCATTTTGTTTCTTACATAATCTAAGGAGGTTCTTTCATTCTGAGGCTCAGAGAGGTTGCAGGTCTTTCCAGAAATCACATCTCACTCCTGAATTTTGAGCCACTGGAAAATTTAGACTCATTTCTAATCAGAGGAAAGTCGTCTGAGTTTGCCACACGGAGAGTCAGAGAATCATTTCCTAGTTATGCTTTCATCTTTAGAGAGCCTATTTGCCCTTTTCTACCCTCCCACAGTCTTAAACTACAGAAAATCTCAGAAAAACAGAAGGCTCACAGCAGGATCAAGCTCATGTTTTCAAGCATTACCAAGATTCGGCATTATGGCTCTGTCATCTATTTTTAATAGTCTTTGCTAATGTCTGAGTGCTTCTTTTTAACATATTCCAAAGTCTATAAAGTTGTAAAAACAAAGGGTTTGAATTAACCTGTATCAGTAGTTTCTCAGTCTGTTTAGTGGGATGTTTTAGGTTACCAGTTATAGTAACCTCAGAGCCTATAATATGCAGAGGTTCATTTTTGACTTTTATAAGAGTATAATATCATATGCAATGTTTCCTAGTATATTTGAGCATGCAACCCTTTTTCCATGTTCTACTTGACCTGTGTTTTGGGGAAGGTTGGCCTATAACATTTATTCGGCAAGGAAAGGACATGGGAAATCCTTACCACTGGCTGTAAAATAATTGCTTATCAACAGTGTTTCCATCTGTTATCCTTTAGGGTGGGTTTAGGGAAGATAGTACCTGATTTTTGTTTCTTAAAGGTAGAGTTCTTGGACAAACTGCTAGTAGCTGCTAGGGTTGTGAGGGCACACCCAGTTTCCCACAGAAGCCTAATCTGCATTCCCACCTGGAGAACTCTGGAATAATCCCATAGACTAAATGCCAGTTTTTGGAAGGAATTCAGAAAAACACATTGGAACAGGTGGTTAATCTTGCTATGGCAACACACTTGTATTCTCCAGTGCCCAGCCTGGTGCCTTGTGAATCATAGGAGTTTAATAAATATTCATATAGGGGCACCTGGGTGGCTCAGTGGGTTAAGCCGCTGCCTTCAGCTCAGGTCATGGTCTCGGGGTCCTGGGATCGAGTCCCGCGTGGGGCTCTCTGCTCAGCAGGGAGCCTGCTTCCTCCTCTCTCTCTCTCTGCCTGCCTCTCTGCCTACTTGTGATCTCTCTCTGTCAAATAAATAAATAAAATCTTTAAAAGATAAATAAATAAATGAATGTATAAATAAATATTCATATAAATACTAAATCAACATAATTCAGAGTCAAGCTTTCTAAAAAAGGAAAATTAGCTGTGTCCTCACTACTTGGGAGGAGACTTATTTTGAGGAAAGGGTGAGTGAAAGAGCCTCAGCTGTGGGATCTCTAGGAGCAGGTGCAGGAAATGCTGTCCCTCTAAGAATTCCTAAACTCAGTCCCTGGGAAGATACTGAAGTTACTCCACAGAAATATTAATCAACCTGAAAGAACTAGACTAGTGGTTCTGAGAGAGTGATTCTGGGGCCTGTAGCATCTTAACATTCCCTATGAGCTTAGAAACTCATAGAAACCCTCCCCCAACCTATTGAATTAGAGTCACTGGGATTTGCCCAGGAAACTGTTTCAACAAACCCTGCAGGTGATTATTATTCACATTCAAGTTTTAAAAAGCCATTGATCTAGACTACCCTTTTGAAGTCAAAGTGCTTCCTGTGGACTGAACATTTGTTTTCCCACCCCAAATTCATATGTTAAAGCCCTAATACCAAGCCAATGCTATCAGGAGGTGGAGCCTTTAAGAGGAAATTAGGTGATGAAGGTGGAGCCTTCACAATGAAATTCATGCCCTTATGAGAGATCCCAGAATGCTCTCTGGCCCTTTTTCCTCGAGGATGCACCAAGATGAAGGTTGGTGGGAAGCAGGAAGCCAGCTCTCTCTCGCCAGACACCAGATTTGCCCGCACCTTGACCTCAGACTTCCAACCTCCAGAAATGTGAGAAATAATTCTGTTGTTTAGGCCCCCCAGTCAGTGGTATTTTGTTATGCAGACTGAGCTAAGATTGAGATAATCATTAGAGCAGTCCTTGTGAAAACCTCCAGAACTTGAGAAGACAGGAGACAGGGCGCCAGGTCAAACCAATTAAAGGTAAATCTTAGGAGCATAAGGTTAGGTTATTGATGTTTAAAATGCTCTCCAGGTAATTCTAATGTGCATCCAGCTAAGAATCTTTGACCATGTAGAGTGGGCTTTCAAAGTGGGTTTATGGAGTCCTGATGCTCAGGAAACCAGTGGACCCCAGCAGCAGTTTGACCAGAGAGACTGAGGCTTGTCAACCAGGGATAAGTACAGTAGACTGGTACTTGGTACCTTTTTTTTTTTTTAAAGATTTTATTATTTATTTGACAGAGAGAGATCACAAATAGGCAGAGAGGCAGGCAGAGAGAGAGAGAGGAGGAAGCAGGCTCCCTGCTGAGCAGACAGCCCGATGCGGGACTCGATCCCAGGACCCTGAGATCATGACCTGAGCCGAAGGCAGCGGCTTAACCCACTGAGCCACCCAGGTGCCCTGGTACCTTTTTTTTTTTTTTTTTTTTTTTTATATGCCACATGGTTCTCTCAATTGATGCAGAAAAAGCATTTGACAAAATCCAGCATCCGTTCCTGATTAAAACGCTTCAAAGTATAGGGATAGAGGGAACATTCCTGAACCTCATAAAATCTATCTATGAAAGACCCACAGCAAATATCATCCTCAATGGGAAAAAGCTTGCAGCCTTCCTGTTGAGATCAGGAATAAGACAAGGATGCTCACTTTCACCACTCTTGTTCAACATAGTATTAGAAGTCCTAGCAACAGCAATCAGACAACAAAGAGAAATAAAAGGTATCCAAATTGGTAATGAAGAAGTCAAACTCTCTCTCTTCACAGATGACATGATTCTTTATATGGAAAACCCAAAAGACTCCACCCCCAAACTACTAGAACTCATACAGCAATTCAGCAACAAGGCAGGATACCTAAAGTCAATGTCCAGAAATCAGTGGCTTTCTTATACACTAACAGTGAAAATACAGAAAGGGAAATTAGAGAATCGATTCCATTTACTATAGCACCAAGAACCATAAGATACCTGGGAATAAACCTAACCAAAGAGGTAAAGGATCTGTACTCGAGGAACTACAGAACACTCACGAAAGAAATTGAAGAAGACACAAAAAGATGGAAGACCATTCCATGCTCTTGGATCGGAAGAATAAACATTGTTAAAATGTCTGTACTGCCTAGAGCAATCCATACTTTTAATGCCATTCCGATCAAAATTCCACCGGCATTCTTCAAAGAGCTGGAGCAAATAATCCTAAAAATTGTATGGAATCAGAAGAGACCCCGAATTGCTAAGGAAATGTTGAAAAACAAAAATAAAGCTGGCAGCATCACGTTACCTGATTTCAAGCTTTATTACAAAGCTGTGATCACCAAGACAGCATGGTACCGGCATAAAAACAGACACATAGACCAGTGGAACAGAGTAGAGAGCCCAGATATGGACCCTCAACTCTATGGTCAATTAATCTTCGACAAAACAGGAAAAAATATACAGTGGAAAAAAGACAGTCTCTTCAATAAATGGTGCTAGGAAAACTGGACAGCTATATGTAGAAGAATGAAGCTCGACCATTCTCTTACACCATACACAAAGATAAACTCAAAATGGATAAAAGACCTCAACGTGAAACAGGAATCCATCAGAATCCTAGAGGAGAACATAGGCAGTAATCTCTTCGATATCAGCCACAGCAACTTCTTTCAAGGTACGTCTCCAAAGGCAAAGGAAACAAAAGCGAAAATAAACTTTTGGGACTTCATCAAAATCAAAAGCTCCTGCACAGCAAACAGTCAAGAAAACAAAGAGGCAACCCACGGAATGGGAGAAGATATTTGCAAATGACAGTACAGACAAAAGGTTGATATCCAGGATCTATAATGAACTCCTCAAACTCAACACACACGAAACAGGCAAACATATCAAAAAATGGGCAGAAGATATGAACAGACACTTCTCCAATCAAGACATACAAATGGCTATCAGACACATGAAAAATGTTCATCATCATTAGCGCTCAGGGAGATTCAAATTAAAACCACATTGAGATATCACCTTATACCAGTTAGAATGGCCAAAATTAACAAAACAGGAAACAACATGAGTTGGAGAGGATGTGGAGAAAGGGGAACCCTCTTACACTGTTGGTGGGAATGCAAGTTGGTGCAGCCTCTTTGGAGAACAGTGTGGAGATTCCTCAAGAAATTAAAAATAGAGCTTCCCTATGACCCTGCAATTGCACTCCTGGGTATTTACCCCAAAGATACAGATGCCGTGAAAAGAAGGGCCATCTGTACCCCAATGTTTATAGCAGCAATGGCCACGGTCGCCAAACTATGGAAAGAACCAAGATGTCCTTCAACGGATGAATGGATAAGGAAGATGTGGTCCATATACACTATGGAGTATTATGCCTCCATCAGAAAGGATGAATACCCAACTTTTGTAGCAACATGGACGGGACTGGAAGAGATTATGCTGAGTGAAATAAGTCAAGCAGAGAGAGTCAATTATCATATGGTTTCACTTATTTGTGGAGCATAACAAATAGCATGGAGGACAAGTGGTGTTAGGAGAAGGGAGTTGGGGGAAATTGGAAGGGGAGGTGAACCACGAGAGACTATGGACTCTGAAAAACAATCTGAGAGGTTTGAAGTGGCGGGGGGGAGGGAGGTTGGGGTACCAGGTGGTGGGTATTATAGAGGGCACGGATTGCATGGAGCACTGGGTGTGGTGAAAAAATAATGAATACTGTCTTTCTGAAAATAAATAAATTGAAAAAAATTTTTTTCTCTCTTTTCCTTCTTTCTTTCTTTTTTTTTTTTTTTCCTAAGAGAAAGGCCTGGGTGGGAAGGGCAGAGGTAGATTCCTTCTTAAGCAGGCTCCATGTCCAGCATGGAGCCCAATGTGGGGCTTGATCTCATGACCCTGAGATCATGACCTGAGCCAAAATCAAGAGTCAGATGCTTAACTGACTGAACCACACATGTACCCCACCTGAGGGTACGTCAGAGGCATTTATTAAAAAATTTGGTGGTGACATCCAGTAAAAATTCTTAATCAGATACTCAACAGATTGAAGGCTATTTCATGTGTTCTAGGTGCTAGCGATACAGCAGCAAACAAAAAGGCAGTTTTCAGTCTTGTGGAATTTATATTCCAGTGAGCAGACACAGAAAATACGTGGTTAAACTTTGTAATATAGCAGATGGTAAGGAGAAAAATAAGAAATTTAGAGGGATAATTTTATATTCCATAGTCAGAAAAGCCCTCATTAGTAAAGTGGCAATATTTTAAAGATTATTTATTTATTTGACAGAGCATGTGCACAAGCAGGGAGTGTGGCAGAGGGAGAAGCAGGTTCCCCGCAGAGTAGGGAGACCAGTGAAGGGCTGGATTCCAGGATCCTGGAATCATGACCTGAGCCAAAGTCAGCACTTAATGACTGAGCCACCTAGGGGGCCCAGTAAGATGACAGTTAAGCAGAGACCTGAAAGAAGTGAAGAAGTAATCTATGTTGGTATGGTGGAGAAAAGTATCTGCTACAGATGGAAGAACAAAACCAAGGAAAAATCACCGTCCATACTTTGGAGGTACAGGCACTGTGAGAGGCACTGTGTCCAGATTATAAGGGAAAATAGAATCAAGAATGAAGAAAGGTGGAGGGTTGGGGGCAGATGATATGGGCTTCTACAGGAACACTGGTTTTTGCTCCAAGTGATAAGGGAAAAAATTGGAATGTTTTGAGTGAGAAATAAGGTGATTGGAGTTATATTTTACAGGGTCACTCTGCAACTATGTTGAGACTAGGCTGAAAGACATAGAGGGTAAATGCAGAGACCAGTTAGGAATATCTTGCAATAATCTTAGTGAGAGACCAGCCACTCAGACCAAGGTGGAAACTGTGGTGTAGCTGAGAGGCGGTTGGATTTTGCACATGTGTATCTTGAGACAGAAGCAACAAATTTGGATGATAAACTAGATACAGGATGAGAAGACTCAAGGATGGTGCTAAGGTTTTTGGTCTGAGAAGCTTTAAGGATGAAATTGGTATTTACTGAGATTAAGAAATCTGAAGGAGGGGCGCCTGGGTGGCTCAGTAGGTTAAGCCGCTGCCTTCGGCTTGGGTCATGATCTCAGGGTCCTGGGATCGAGTCCCACATCGAGCTCTCTGCTCAGCAGGGAGCCTGCTTCCTCCTCTCTCTCTCTCTCTCTCTGCCTGCCTCTCTGCCTACTTGTGATCTCTGTCAAATAAATAAATAAAATCTTAAAAAAAAAAAAAAGAAATCTGAAGGAGAAGCTGGTTGAGGGATGGGACAGGCCAAGGACATATTTTAAAGATGTTAAGTTTGAGACATTCCAGTGGAATGTCAAATGAGCAGTCGAATATATGCGTCTGAAGTTCAGGAGAGTGGTCCAGAGTAGAGACAGAAATAGAAATCTCTACCATATCAGTTGTGTTTCACACCTTGAGAGTGAACTAGATTGTTGCTACTTGTAGCACTAACATCATCTAAGAGCCTGTTAGAAATGCAGATTCTCAGACCCTGTCCCAGGACTATAGAACAGTTGGCACTTCATCATGATCCCCAGGTGCTCTGTAGGCACTTTAAAGTTTAAGGATGCTTTCAGATTAGATGACCTAAGGTCTGAATTAATATAGAAAAGAAGATGAGAGCCTGAGACTAACTTTGGAGGCCATGGAAAAGAGATGGAGACTGAGATAATATGGAGGGAGGGTATCACATTTGGATAATCAGGACATTTGGAGCCCTGGGCAAGTTCATTGGGGTGGGGGACACCCTAGCTCAGAGGTTCTGGCGGCCACAGGTCCTGCCTAGATGCCCAGATGGCTAAAGAAGGTATTACCTTCTAATATCCTGGTTCTGTTTGGTACATGGCTTTGGAGTAAGCTGTGGGAGTGAATGGACTAGAGAAAAGAAAAAAGATAGAAAAAAGATAGCCAGGTATCACAAAAGGATCCATTTACAGTGGATTTCATGAATCTTAAGGGATACTGGTAAAGATGACTGAGTTTTTTTAACCATTTTCAGCTATACGTATGTAGTTGTGCAATAGGTAAAGACCTAGATTTAACTAGGTTTGGGCTTATGTCAAGCAGTACATTGGGAAGAGGAAAAGGGTGAGGGAGTTGAGAAGAATACAAAGGGAAAACGACATTTTGGAATCCGGTAATGGAAACTAAGTGAGGAGAGAAATTAGGACACAGAATGAGTGTGGTATATTGAAAAGGTAGGTGGTTCAAAGGACTGTGAATTTTGTGGGGTCTCAATGTTTTTGTAGTTGGGATACCATAGAGAAGGAGTTGGTTGGAGAATAGAATGCTTGAAATATGGTGAGATGTAGAGACTGGTAATGATAAAGCCAAGGTACTGTACGGGAGTATGTAGTTGAAGTAGGGTAGAGGAAGAGGTTGCCAAAGAGAGATGCCAGGGTATCAGGAATAATTTACCTTAATATTAAAATCACCAAAAATGATACCAGATAAGGGTAACAGTAAACCTGGCGATAAAAACCTTCAACAAATGAGGGAGAGTAACCCTAAAGACATAGCTACTATAGAAAGAACTGGTGTAATGTGGTGGTAGAGTTGGTTGTCAGAACTTCAGGGAAGGCATTTGCGGATGAGGGAGGTACAATGTGTGGATGGGACAGTGAGGGTCAAAGAGGAAATCCTCTACCTCCAGATTTGGTGGTACAAGATGTGTGAAAAAGAGAACATTCCACTTGCATGGGCCCCAGAAAAAAATAGTGTGCTCGGAAGGAGCCAGGTTTTCATTAAAACAATGTGATGAAAGAAATAGTTGGCCAGATGTGAGGGCTGTGATTCCAAAGGGTAACAATGGGAGAATTTGAGGCAGTTTGGGAGATCAGAGAAATGGGATCGAATGGGGGGTTGGTATGTGGAGTCCAGGGGATGAGAACTCAGGTGATGAGGTGGGGGGTTTCTTGCTACTGTTACTGCTGCTTTTATGGTTACGGGTGAACAATAATTCCAGGTAGTTCATTTTTCTACCTGTGCATCTATACAGTAACATCACTTTTCAGAGAAACTTTAAAAAAAAAAACCAAAAAACAGAAAATCTTTTTCATAATCTAGCTGAGAAAACTGCTTTGCCTTTCCTTAACACTTTCTTGAAATTTTCCTTAAGATTATCAAGTCCAGAAATGAAAAATGAGCAAGAGAATCTTGTCCAATCCTCTGCCTTCAAATAATTCATTCTAGAAAAGTGATTATCCATTTTCTTCAAGATTTTCTCTTTAAGGACTCTTTGAGTCCCCTTTGATTTGAGCATTGATCTAAATCTTAACCCTGGTTCCATCTTAATCTTACATATCCGGATATGAGCCTTTGCTGCAGAAGTGAGGGTATATATGAGTACATGTGTGTGGTTGTTGGAGTGGAAGTGGTGGTGTCCTGAATGCTCTTTAGACCAGATCTTTATGAATCTCTGTGGTGCTTCTATTTCCTGTAGCCTGTGGAACTTTTGTTGTGACTCATTTTGGCTAGGGCTCTCTTCAAAAACACTGTGTACTGAAGGACAGTTAGAAAATCCTAGGAATCTGTCCAAGTTCTAATTGAGATTCAATCCCCTACCCTCACAACCTTTTATTAGGCAACCTTTATGAGCAGTTGTTTTCCAAGTTACCAGATTACTCATTTCAGAGTTCAAGTACCCAGAAACTTCCCACTTCCATGCCCACAATAAGAGACAAACAACAGATGTTTGCAATAAAGTCAATCAGTAGCTAGGATAAGGGCTGGCATGTGGGGTGGTCCCATCTTTGTTGTGATCTTACAGGGAAGAGGGGAGGAGAGAAACCAGCTTTCCAGGAGGCAGTTGAGTAACCCAAAGGGACATCCCAGCTCATATCTTGGCAGTTGTATTAGTTTGGCTCTTGAAGGTCACAAGAAGTTCTGTACACATCACCTTAGTGATGGGATTTTATTGTCCATCTATGTGAGAACATGGGATAGGATGGGAAATTTCTCAACAGCTTTACAATTCCTCTTGGTCTCAAGGTTTCAGAGCTGAGATGATGATGATGATGATGATGCATAACATATTTCTAACCTATAATCAAAGGGGAGGGAAGTAATGTGTTTTCTGTTTGTTCGCTTCACACAACGGAGTGATTGAATCAGCTTTTGGCTGCTGACTGTGGGGCTACCCAACTATAATTGGGTCCCAATAATTCACCTTGTTGGTGGTCAGCTTCTCCAGCATCAGAGATTTTTAATCTGTGGCATTGTGTATCCATGAACCTCCCCAACCCCTAGAATTATATGACTGAATGTGGGTCTGTCCATATGTCATTTTCTTGGAAGAGGATTCAGTCCCATTTCCAAAGAGGCCTTAATCCTTCAGTTGACTGGGACTAATATACCAGATTTGCATGTTAATCATGGCCCATGACAGAGTAGGCTGGCATGAGTTTGTCCAAATCACTACCCTCAAAGGGGATTCCTGTTCTGGCAGGAACTGGAGGCTTCAGAGGCTCCTCTATAGCTGGTCACATAGTAATGTATTATATGAGGCAGTTTTCTCAATTCCTCAAATTGATTTCATATACCTCCTTCTGGTCCTTCCATGAGTCACAGAGATTTCCCCATCTGTCTGCAAGTGTTCTTATACAGCCCCCTGACCTAGAGACAGAATGCAGGTAGTTTTTCCTATGTGGTTCTAAGGTTAAATCAATCCCATTCAAGCTGTTCAAGTAGACTCTGCTTTATGACCTTAATGCCAGGTGCCAGAGTTCTGCCTGGTTCTGTTTATCTCCTAAGTGATTGAAGTTGAGTAAGTGAAAGGTATTCCAGGATTTTCACTTATTAGAATATAGATGGTTTAAACATCAGTTTAAACATCTCCCACACTCCAGTAGCAAAGATTCTACAACTGCATATATAAAAGAATTCCAGGCAACCCCAAAGGTTCTTTTGGTTCATGCCTTTGTGCAGAGGTAAATTTTTAACTAACTCCAACAGGGTTTTCAGTATTAGGAGGGTTGACTCAGACCTGATCAATAACAGCAATTAAAATAAACAAAAAACAAACAGCAAGTCTCAGAAGAAAGTCTAAATGGTGTTCTTCAATCACAAAGGTGGAATGGGTGACATGAATTTGTGTTGGTTTTTTTTAGTCATTCTAAGTCAAATTCACTTCCCTCTTAATATAATTCACCCCTTTCATGATTGTAGGTCTGCCCCGGCTTTAGACTGAAGAGTTAGAGAAAATGGGAAGGACCTTGAATACTCTTGGGCTTTGGAGCAATGCAACATATGGTTGAAATTCAACCTGATATCATTAACTCTGTAAGTGACTTAGCTAGTAGCATTAATCAATGCTAGGAAGTAAAATTTATCTCAACAGAGTTTTCAGTTTACTGACAGTGAAATGGTTTAGAAATATGATAATGTGAATATATGACAAACATCTTATAATTTTTAAAGACAACTCTGTTGAAAACAGACATGGTAACTATTCTATTAAACTCCATTGGCATCAAGGGTTATTTCTAATTTTTGTAGAAGCTTTCTCATGGTGAAGATCAATGTAATTTATAAGAAATACATTTATCCTTTGGAAAAGCTAAACTCTTTTTAAAAAAGGGAATGAGGGGGCGCCTGGGTGGCTCAGTTGGTTAAGCTACTGCCTTCGGTTTAGGTCATGATCCTGGAGTCTCAGGATTAAGTTTCACATGGGGCTCCCAGCTCCATGGGGAGTCTGCTTCTCCCTCTGACCTTCTCCCCTCTCATGCTCTCTCTCATTGTCTCTCAAATAAATAAAATCTTAAAAAAAAAAGGGGGGGGGATGCGAACTCATTTCAATCAAAAGAGCATTTAGGGCTTTCATTTGTATTTTCCACATTTGTTTTTGGAGGATTATTTATAAATATCAAGTCTTTACAATATTCTATCCTTTAGGGTGAAAAAAGGCCAGTATTTCATTAACATGCTCTATACAAATCTTGAATACTGTTCCCATATAAATATGTAATAGTCTCCAGGAAAGGCATATAAAGCATGCTGGTTACATTTTACTTTGCTCTTTAGAATTGGAAGGGGCTGGAACAACATTTAAATTGGAACAAGTAGAGACAATACCCTTATGAAAGAAGACAGATTAACACAACTGGCTGGCGTTATGTTTATCCTCTCAGCATTTTTTTAAAAATGTTTTTGGCTATCTTCTAACCTTGCCTTTTACACTGTGGTTCATTTGGTTTTCAGAGGGCTTAGTTCTTTTCATTTCATTTGAACAGACATCCTGTTTGTTGGAAGAAGTTCCATTAAATTATCTCGTCAGCTCCCACCAAACTTTCTTTTCATAGCTCTTGCTGTCTAGGTTATAAAAACCCATGGCAAACACAAGAGGCCCCAAAGGAATGTGTGTTGGATCTTCTGGAAACATTATTGCTGCAGATCCTGTGAGATCTTTGACTCCGGAACAGTAGGGGAGAGAAGGTAGGTCGGCCTGCATAAAATCTCTCCTAATGGAAGGGATTTTTGTTGAGATTAGCCATGGAAAGCAGTGGAGACTCAGGCACTGACTGATACCAAGGTGAGGGGTTGGGCGTGTGTTACTACTACTATGTGAAATAAACAACTCTCTTGTAGGTATTTCTTGGTTGATTTCCATCTAGTGCTGTTGCGTACATTCTCCCAGAGTCCAAAAAGTTGCCTCCTTTCTCCCTCAAAAACAAATGAGTTACTGATTTCAGGATTTTTGCTATGAAGACAAAAACAATATAAACATCTACGCCAACCGTATCTTACTTTGGTGACCAGTTTTCTCTCCCCTCATGAGCAGTTATGGCCCATGGGACTGCCTTAGGTTAGCATAGTTGACAGCACGTCTGAAACGATCCACTCTCCCTAGGCAAGATGCTATCTTTGGAATGCAGCCTCTGTGGGCTGTGAGACTTCTTCAGGCTTGCCTTAGGTTGGAAAAGAGTTGAAAGAAAATAATCTATTTCCTTGTGCTTTTAAAACCAAAGGGTGATTTTAATCAATACAGTAAGCAGACAATTTATATTTAAAACAAAGTGATATGCAAGTTAGATTTTAAAAATATAAAGAAATATCATCTAGGTTTGAGTGATTTATTTTTTTGTTGAAGTATAGTTGACCCACTATAAGGTAACATAATTATTACATTGTTACATTAGATTCAGAGGTACAACATAGTATTTCAACAACTCCATACACCATGCTTTGCTTAAGGTGGTACAATACCATTGGCTATATTCTCTAAGTGGTACGTTTTCTACCCATGACTTATTCATTCCACAATTGAAAGCCTGTATCTGCCACTCCCTCCACCCATTGTGCCGGTTCCCTTTCCTCTAACAATCCTAGTTCTCTGTGTTTACGGGTCTATTTCTTCTTTCAGTTTGTTCATTGGTTTTGTTTCTTAAATTCCACATATTAGTGAAATCATATGGTATTTGTTTTTCTCTGACATATTTCACTTAGCTTAATTACCTATAGGCACATCCATGTTGTCTCAAATGACAAGATGACATTCTTTTTTATGGTTGAAAAACAGTCCTATTCAGGTGTCCCAAATTCGCTGTTTTTTGAATACAGCCTTTAGGGTGGGGTAGTGCCAGAGCCAAGATTAGGGTTAGTGTTAGGGCCCAGGGACTGGAGGGTCTTATCTGCCCCCAGTGTGAGACTTCCATTCAGGGCTGAGTTGAGGACAAGGGTTAGGGTTAGGGTGAGGTTCAGTTTAGGGCTTGTATTCAGGGAGGCACTAAATGTGCAAATTGGTTTAGGTTTTCATTCAGATTACTTCTGATATAACCCAATTCTGATCTTCCAAATGACAAGATTTCCTTCTATGCTGCTGGTTGAATTTTCTGATGTTGGTCAGGTGTGCCAAATCCCTTGTTTTTCAGAAGTAGGCTTTAGGCCTGGGTGGCTAGAGCCGTGACTAGGCTTAAGACTACAATCCTGGATCTTGAAGGGTCCTATCTGCCCGAAGTTTGGAGACCTCCCCAGAGGCCTGAGTGCAGGGTGAGGGATATGCTATGGTTCAGCTTAGGAATTGTGTTCAGGGGACTCTGAATATGTGAGTTGGCTTAGATTTTCTTTCAGATTTCTCCTGTACTAGCCTGATTCAGGTCTTCTAAGTGGCATGATTTCCTTCTGTGTTACTGGGTGAGTCTTTTGGAGTTGGTCAGTGTCCCAGATCCCTTGGTTTCTAGATCAAGTATTTGGCCTTGATGGTGGCAGAACCAAGTCTAGGGTTAGAAGTAAGGCTTAGGAGCTTGGAGGGTGTTATCTGCCTGCAGTCTTCCCCTTTGGACTGATTTGAGGGTGAGGGTCAGGCTTAGGGTTTTGTGTTCAGGTAGGCCCTCAATGTATAAATAGACTTATTTTTTTCATTCAGATTTCTCCTGTGCTAGCTCCTTTCTGGTCTTCAAAATGGCTTCATTTCCTGCAGTGTTGCTGGCTGCGTCTTCTGATGTCGTTCAAGTGTCTGAAGTCCCTTGGTTTTCAAACAGACGTTTTGGGCCATGGTAGTGCCAGAACCAATTCTTTTTTTTTTTTTTTAAGATTTTATTTATTTATTTGACAGAGAGAGATCACAAGTAGGCAGAGAGGCAGGCAGAGAGAGAGAGGAGGAAGCAGGCTCCCTGCTGAGCAGAGAGCCTGATGCGGGACTCGATCCCAGGACCCTGAGATCATGACCTGAGCTGAAGGCAGCGGCTTAACCCACTGAGCCACCCAGGCGCCCTGCCAGAACCAATTCTAAGGTTAGGGCAGGAGCTTGGAGGGTCCTATCTGCTGACAATATGGAGACCTCCATGGGGGCCTGATTTGAAGACTAGGGTTAGGGTGAAGGTCAGGCTTGAAGGTTTGTGTCCAGGGGGCGTGAATATGTATGTTGGTGTAGGTTTTCATTCAGATTCTTCCTGCACTAGCCCCATTTTGGTCTTCCAAATGGCAAGATTTCCTGTGTTGCTGCCTGAGTCTTTTGTTGTTGGTCAGGTGTCCAAAATCCCTTCATTGTCAGACCAGTGCTTAGAGCTTCAGTAGTGCCAGAAACAAATCTGGGGTTAGTATTAGGGCCCAGGAACTTGGTGGGTCTTATCTGCTAGCACAGTGGAGACCTCTCTGTAGGGTTGAGTTATGGACATATGCCAGAGTCAGGTTTTGCAGAAACCTAACCTATATACCTTTATAATGTATATATATTTGTATTTAAGTGGTTATTCATACATATATATGTACATACATATTGTGTATATATATACATATATATACACACACATATTCATAAACACACATGCACACACATAATACACACACACCCCACATATTTTTATTCATTCATCTATCAATAGACACTTAGTTGCCTCTTTACTCTATGTCTTGACTACTGTAAACAATGGTACAATAAATACAGAGGGGCAATTATCTTTTGAAATTAGTGTTTTTGGTTTCTTTGGATAAATACCCGGTGATGGGATTACTAGATCATATGGTATTTGTATTTTTAATTTTTTGTGGAATCTCCATACTGTTTTCCATACTGGCTTTACCAGTTTATATTCACACCAACAGTGCACAAAGATTCCTTTTTATCCACATCTTTACCAACACTTTTATTTTTTGTCATTCAGAGTCTAGCCAATCAGACAGCTGTGAGGTGATAATTTCATTATAGTTTTGATTTGCATTTCTGTGATTATTAGTGATGCTGAGTGTCATTTCCAATGTCCCCTGGTCATCTCTGTATCTTAGAGAAATGTCTATTTGGGTGGTCTGCCCATTTTAAATGGGATTCTTTTGTTGGTGTCATGTTGTATGAGTTTTTTAGATACTTTGGATATTAACCCCTTATCAGATATATCATTTGCAAATATCTTTTCCCATTTAGTGGATTCCCTTTTTGTTTTGATGATGGTTTCATTCGCTGAACAAAAGTTTTTCATTTTGGTGTAGTCCCAGTAGTTTAATTTTGCTTTTGTTTCCCTTGCCTGAGGAGACATACCCAGAAATATGTTGCCAAGGCTAATATCAAAGAAATTACTGCCTTTCTTTTCTTCTAAGACTTTTATGGTTTCAGGTCTCCTATTTAGGTACTTAATCCATCTTGAGTTTATTTTTGTGTATGTTGTAAGGAAGTGGTCCAGTTTCATTCTTTTACATGTAGCTGTCCAGTTTTTCCAGCACTATTTATGAAGAGACTGTCTTTTCCTCATGTATATTCTTGCTCCCTTTGACCAAATTAATCTAACTCACCAAACAAGCATGGGTTCGTTTCTGGGCTCTCACTTCCATTGATCAATGTGTCTGTTTTTGTGGCAGGACCATACTATTTTGATTACTACAGCTTTACAGTATATCTTGAAATCTGGGATTCTGTTACCTTGAGCTTTGTTCTTTTTTCTCAAGATACCTTGGCTATTCAGGGTCTTTTGTGGTTCCATGGACATTTTAGTATATTTGTTCCAGTTCTGTGAAAAATGCTATTGGTATTTTGATAGAGATTGGATTGCATTGAATGTGTTGATTATTTTGGAATGTGTTGATTGTATAGAAATTTCAGCAGTATTAATTATTCCAATCCAGGTGCATAGAATACCTTTCCATTTATTTGTGCCATCTTCAGTTTCTTTCATCAGTGTTTCACAGTTTAGTTTCTTTCATCAGTATTTTACAGTTTTCAGAGTACAGGTCTTTCACTTCCTTGGCTAAGTTTATTCCTATATATTTTATTCTTTTTGGTGCAATTGTAAGTTAGATTTGATTTAAACATTTTCATTTATAAAATTAAGGATCATTGAGCTTTGCTAATTTGTCATGGAATGGTAAAAGGTTAAACCCCACCCACTCTGCATCAGGGAATTTATTTAATAATGTTATAGACAGTGGAAAAATCTTCCCTTTAGACTCAATGTGAATGTTATTCCTCTCACCAAAAGGAGCAAAGAAGATAGTCCTCTGCCTAAAAAGTCCAGGCAGAATGCATGAAGTTGAACCTTCTAAAATTGCTGATATTGACCATTTTTGCCTAACAAAATAAGTACTTTCACTCATGAAGCATTAGGATCAGCAGCTCCTTCCATAAAGTAGATTGTGTGTGGCCTATTTCATTTTTTTCTCCTTCCCATGCTTGAGTAGAAATCCCCAGTAAGGCCACTTGTTCTGCCTCTAGAATGCACAAGAAATTGTTTCCTTTTCTCTCATCCTTCTGCAGTATCACAAAATATCTTGGAGTGTCCCATGAAACCTCAACATTATGCCTGTTCTTTCCTGAGACCCAGCCTTCTCCATCCCAAGTAATTAAGCCTCACATGTTTACTGGGGCAGAGGGAAGATGTGGGTAGGGGAGGGAGTGTTTTTCTCTTCGTGTATAAAATTGTTTTCCCATAGGGTAGGTTTAGTTATTCTCAATTCTTTTTATTTCCGAATTTCTTGGGTTAAGGAATTCCTTTAGGTATTGTTAGTGAGATTTTATACATATATGTATAAAATATATATATGTATGTATGTATATACATATATATGTATGTTTATACATATACTTATATGTATATGTACTATTTGGATATATATATATATATATATATAATGTGTTTGTTTGTGTATATATATACACACACAACCTCAACTGATCATTTCAGTTAGGATTGTGTTATCCAAAAAGTATAGGCCAAATAAATACCATTCCTTACCTAATGCTGTGGTTTAAAGAGTATTTTACCTGTCTAGGTGTGTTACATGTTATGCATATGTAAATTTTGGCTTTCCTAGAGGCTGTCTCAGGATATATTCATATGAATCAACTAATTCTATGTTCTTGGCTTTCTGTCAGTAAAGGTAATAGTATGTATGCTTGTTCACTTCACCTGCTGTAAACTGAGCACTTATTCTCTGGCATGGGAATAGGACTTCTAATTTCTTCAAGCAAATGTCTAACAGGCCAGACCAGATCATGGTTAGTTTCTCTCCTTAAACAATCTTTTTGCTTATAGAATTTCCAGTATTTAAAATAGACAAAATTTCAGAGATCACTTTTGAATTCTTTTCATCATATTTTTAATTTTGACACCATCATGTCGATTTTGATTAATTTTTTTTTAAAAGAGAGAAGTGGTATGTTATGTTTACTCAGGACACTGTAACAACATATCACAAAATGAGTATGTTAAAACAGCAGAAAGTTCCTCTCTCACAGTACTAAAAGTTCTAGAAATCTAAAAGCATGCTGTTGATAAGGCTGTGCTCTCTCTGAAGGCTCTAGGGGAGGATCCTCCTGACTTCTTCCTAGTTTTGGTAGGTGCCAACAATCCATGGCATTCCCTGGCTTGTATATGCATCACTCCAATCTTTGCCTCTGTCATCACGTGGCATTCTCTTTTGTGTCTCTCTGTGTTATTTCCTCTTAGAAAGACACCAGTCACTGGCTTAGGGCCCACTTTCATCTTCAATGTAATGTGATTACGTCTGCAAAAACCTTATTTCCAAGTAGGGTAGGATGCGATTTTGTAGCACAGCCAGTGGTTATCTGACTGTAGCACAGTCAGATAGTAAAAGTGCTGTGAGGCAAACAGAGCATAATGGAGAGGAGGCATGGGAAGGAAGGTAATTATTTGGATAGCCAGGAGCTAGAGAAGGCATCCCCGAGAAGGTGTCACTTTAGCTCAAACACAAATGAACAGAAGTGGTCAGCCTTGTAAGATCCGGGGGAAGGTGGAGGGAAGAGAAATTGGAAAGCCCTAAATTTGATATGTCGGAGGAAAGAAAGGAGAGCTGGAACCTAGAAGATTTCAGCTTAGAAAGTCAGAAGATAGCCACAGGGAACGAGGGAAAAGAGGCAGGCAGGGCAGCTTCAGGTGAGCCTCTGTGGGCCCTGGTCTTGGTCTTTCTGCACTTCCTCAGAACACCAGAAGGAACAGAAGCTCTATGGCTGCCTACAAGGAGCCAAAAACTCTACCCATGCCCACAGAGTCACTATTTGTGGTATGTGGGCTCCCACTGCATTGTAAGGTATAGTATTCTTCAATTAAGAGGGAGTGACCACTTTCTAAGATAATTTTCTTTCATTCAAGGTTGGCCCTCCTCAAAGTGTTAGAATTCATAATTTTTTTTTTTTAAAGTAGGCTCCACACCCAATGTGGGGCTTCAGTGAATGACCCTGAAATCAAGAGTCATATGCTTTACTGAAAAAGCCAGCCAGACACCTTTCACAGCCTATTTTGGAACATGGTGAAAGAGCAGAACTTTGAGATTAGTAATACCTGGATTGTAATTCCAGCCTTGCCTCTTCCTGGTATATTAAGCTCTCTGTGGGTTTGGCAACTAATTTAATCTACATGATCTTCATTTTCCTCAAATGCAAAAATGTAGTACCCACTAGGATTATGGTGTTTATTAAGTCAGATGAAATGGTCACAGGGCCTTTGATGTTGTAGAAAGTCAGAACATGATATTATCTACTGTGTAAAGAATAGGTTAGAAGACACCTCAGTGGCTCAGTCAGTTAAGCATTGGCCTTTGGCTCAGGACATGATTCCTGGGTCCTGGGATTGAGGACCCTGCTTATACTCCCTTATTCTCTCATTCTCTCTCAAAATGAAATCTTAAAAAAGAAAAGAAAAGTTTGGAAAGTTCTTTTGCTAAGGATCAGTAAACTTAGTCTGTTTTTCTTTATGGCTGACCAAAATGTTATTCTTTAAAAAGTCCTAATTCTAGATTCTGCTAAGAGCCCACTCTACAATGTGATCTGACAGACTTATAAAAACTGAGTTTGTAATAACTTCAGCATGCTCTCCAATACCTCAGTGAAATCATTATCATGTTTGGCCAGATAGAATATAATTCTCTGAGATATGTGGTGTCAGGTTTAGGGTACCCAGAGCTCCCTCCCAGCACAAGAATTTCCTTGCAACCAGTGATATTGCTCTGATGAAGTGATGTCCACTGATGTTCATGGATTTTAGGAGAATGACTGCCCCAGATGGCTTCTCAGACTTGGTGGTAGCAGGGTGGGCTGTCATCCAGGAAGGATTTATTCCTTTCAGGTGACAAGCAGAGGAGAGTAAGTTGCCTTCTGCTCTCTTTATAGATGTTGCACTGTCTGCACAGATGGTATTTGAGATTAAGCCCAATGGTCAGAGATGCATGGAGTGAGGGGAGGGGGCTTTCTCTGAAAGATGTCTCTGTGTCCCATTATGGTGGGACAGCGCTTGCTAAAACACCTGGCCTCCCTTATATTTACTTTGCCACCATTGAGTCATCGTCATGTAGCATGAGGTGCTCTGCACTAATAAACCAGAATCCTGGGTCTTGGTTTCCCTTTTGCAGCAGACTTGCTAACTGGCCTTGAGTTAATCAATCTGGGTTGAAACTATGCATCTGTATATTGGGGATAAGAACACTATTTCCATTTATGTCTAAAGGCAGATAACTAAACCGTTCTTTTTATTTTTAAATCTTATTATGCCCTACTTTATTTTTCTGTTTGCCTTTTGTCCTCTTCTTTCTGGTTTTCTTGTCTATCAGAGACACTCCAAGCTATCATGCAAAATTAAGCTGTAGAGACCTAAGCTCTGTGTTTTATGGTTGAAACCACCATCCATGAAGTTTCCACCTGGAGAGAAGAAATAAGGGTGATGGGCAGGTTTTGTCTTTATGCTTCTGACAACCAAGATAAGAAACTAAGGATATGAGCTCCTGAAGAGAAAGGTAAAGGGATAGGTTGTGATGTGGACATGTCAAATCAGAGGCAATTATCTGACGTCTATTTCACAGTCATCTAGGTCTAGGTATGTCCAACCCGCCATACAGACACGTCTTTTGGTAAACCTCAGCATATATGTTGTTAAAATCATCGAAGTAACTGAGATTCTCTGAGGAAAAATGCACTGAGCAGAAGAACAAGTGCAAAAGCTGTGGTGTGGGGACTTTGGAGGTGAACAGCTCGAGGAGTCAGTGAAGGAGGCTGAGAGGCTGCCACTGGGGAGTAGAAAGAAGACTAAGCTTGATGACCTGGGGACCATGGGAGGAGAAAGTATTCATGGCGAGGGAAGCATGGTCAATGGTGACACATGCAACACAGAAATATATTAATTTCAAGCCTAAAAACTGTCTATTGGTTCTGGGAATTAGAAAGTCATTGGTGATTTAAGGAATAGCAGTTTCACTATCTGAGCACATTTTAGTTGATTAAAGAATAAAGGAGCAATGGAAAGGGCTGGATGAGAAGACATGGAAAGAGATGTCATTCGCTAGAAGGTGATCCTTTTTATTTTTTTAATGGGGGCTTTTTGAGCTCACATGCAGGCTTCAGGGAAAGCACTACAGTGAGGGAAAATAAAAGGTACCCAATAGGTCTGAATGAGCTAGGTCCTGGGATAATCATACAGGTGAGAGAGAAAACTTCATTCGTGATAGAAGTATCTTAGTTACGGTTCTCTGGGAAGACACCAAGATGTGTTTAGGTGTGTAAGACATTTATTGGGGAAAGATCAAGAAGAGGGAGCAAGAGAAATTGGGGAGATCCTTCTAACCATGGAGGTCTACAACTATGAAGGAAAGGGACACCAGGAGGTTAGGCGGGAAGCGTCTCAGGTATAACTCCGTCCCAAGGAAGTTCTGGCTAGGCCCATGGAATGCCAAGGTCTACAACTGAAAAAGTCCCATGTCTCAGGGGCTGGGCCTGTCAGTATCCCTTCCATGTTCATTCATGCTGGGGGTATCATGAGGGAAAGCCTGGCCTCAAAACAAATGCAGCAGGAGACCCCGAGGGTCAGCAGCTAGAGTCATCAACATTTACACCTGCACATCAGGAAATCTGGATGGTGCCTTTTCATGGGAAAGCTTTGTTGTAATGCTTTGGCTATTTGTATGTCAAGAAATAAGAATAGGAGGATAAGGGAATTCCTAGCTGGTAGCTTCATTTGTTATTTATTTATTTATTTACTTATCTATTTTTTATTAACAGATAATGTATTATTTGTTTCAGGGGTACAGGTCTGTGACTCATCAGTCTTACACAATTCATAGTGCTCACAGTAACATACTCTCCCCAAAGTCCATCACCCAGCCACCTATCCCTCCCACCTCTTCCACTCCAGCAACCCCAAGTTTGTTTCCTGAGATTGAGTCTCTTATGATTTATCTCCCTCTCTGGTTTCATCTTGTTTCATTTCTTCCTTTCTTCCCCTATGATCCTCTGCCTTGTTTCTCAAATTCCACATACCAGTGAGATCATATGATAATTGTCTTTCTCTGAGTGACTTATTTCACTTAGCATAATACCCTCTAGCATCCATGTCATTGCAAATGACAAGATTTCATTTTTTGATGGCTACATAATATTCCTGTGTGTGTGTGTGTGTGTGTATATATATATATATATATATATATATATATGTATATATATATATATACCACATCTTCTTTATCCATTCATCTGTCGGTGGACATCTAGACTCTTTCCATAGTTTGGCTATTGTATACATTGCTGCTATAAACAATGAGGTGCAGGTGCCCCTTTGGATCACAACATTTGTATTTTTGGAGTAAATAAAAGTAGTGCAATTGCTGGGTCGTATGGTAGCTCTATTTTCAACTTTTTGAGGAACCTCCATACTCTTTTCCAGAGTAGCTGTACCAGCTTGCGTTCCCACAGTGGCCTCATTTATCTTTGGAATAGGAAGCATAATGCTTTAGTCTGGCTAGAAAGAGAGAAAAGGAGGTAACAGTATTGGGGAAGGTACTTGCATGATGAAGTTTTTGAAGAACAGAAAATGAAATAAAAAGATTTTGTACCCCTCAAGATCTCTTTGAGCCTAGACACTGACTGGACTGGACTGTGATGGATGGGAGTGGCACTACCAAGGCAAGGGATATAGTGAGAATAAATAAAATAGATTGTACAACTGTTCCCTTTCCTCTTAAGGCACCCCTGCTTCCAGGGCTGCCTCAGTTTTGTAATTCTTAAGTTAATCCTCATTTAATTAAATGCAAAATACATATGGATTTATTGAGCACTTACTATGTATAAAGTACAGAGGGAGATATAAATATGGGTTTCTGCCCTCAAGGAGTGTGTAACTTAGTAACAGCAATAACGCAGACACAAGGCAGATGATAATAAGAGGTATAAGAGAGGCACAAGTAAAGCCTGTGGGACTTCAGAAGAGCACCTGAGTGGATGAAGGGATAGGAGGTTGGAGGTGGCTTTGTATAAGTGGCTTTAGGTTGGGACTTGTGGAGTGAGTATCACTGTGACAAGTTTGTCATTTTCAGTGCTAAGACAGTATTGGGCACCAACCCTTTTTCTCCCCTGTTCTTAGTCTTCCTACTTAGGGCCTTGAATTGGGCTGGATAGTGACCACCTCATGCTTAGGTTGCTAATCAGCCGCAGAGTCCCTCTTTAAATCTACTGTCTCATATGCTCGGTTTCAAACACAACTGGATAAGTTATGTTGTTCATATACTCCAGAAGTTTTTGGAGACCTCTCTCCTATTTCTCAGGTATAATGGATGCTACTGCATTTTGCACTTTTTTGTACATTTGCAAGTTTTGCACATTTGCACAATGTCTTACTGCACTAGAGTGTGTCCTTCTACAAGACTGTGGTAATCTGTGGGCAGGAAATGACACATGTTTGGTACCTAGTATTGTTGGTATAAGGTCTTAGCTTTCTCACCTGCCATTGAGTCTGTAAATCATAGTCAAGGTCTGGCTTTGGTTAGGAAGGGAGGTAGTCCCGCTATGTTATCTAATTTACCTTATCCAGTAAACAAGCTTATTCTCAATGTTGATTTTTAGCTTAGTTAGTTCAGGATGCTATACCGAAATACTATAGTCTGGGTGGTTTATAAACAACAGAAAAGTATTTCTTACAGTTCTGGAAGCTGGGAAGTTCAAGAAGATCAAGGCACCAGCAAGATCAGTGTCTGGTGGTGCCTGCTTCCTGGGTCATTGACAACTATGTTTTCCTGTGTCTTCCCATGGCAGAAGGGGCAAAGGAGTACTCTGAGGTCTCTTATAAGGGCACTAAGCCCATTTATGAGGGCTCTATCCACCTGACCTAATCATCTCCCTCCTTAATATCACTGTAGTGGGAATTATGTTTCAACATATGAATTTTAGGGAGGTGCTCACTTTGGCAGCACATATACTTAAAAAAAAGTGAATTTTAGGGAGACACTAACATTCATTCTATGGCATTTCTTCACTTGGATCGTTTTAATGGTTTCCAATAGGTAGAGATTCCCACTGTTCATAATATATGGAATTATCTGAATAAAGTTTCCACCTCTCTGTGATAAAACTATAATGAGTTTCTCTTTTGCCTTTTAAACAACTTGGAGTAAGAACTACTAGAAATATAGTAAGAGTAACATTGTCGGCTAGGGTCTCCATCTAATGATGTAAAAATGGCCACTCTTTCTGGGAAATGTACTTACTGTACAGTCTGGAGGTTATTCAGTACTATTGCTAAGTTATTCAGATGAAGCTTAATACAGTACTTCAAGTAGCCATACCTAGACTCATTATCTTCATTGTTAATGTTGAACAGTAGACTCCAGTCAAGAGATCTCCTTTAAGACCCTGCACTCACTCAGAGGTATCAATAAATAGTCATGAATGAATAAAAATCACAGAAATCCAACATGGTAAGCCCCCCCAAGAGACTTTTCAGATGTTTACTCACATAACCAATGCTTTGATGTTTCATAATTAATGATTTTACATACTTTCTAAAGGTTGACATTTTATTCTCCATTTAAAGGTAAACACTGAAAACAAAGACTTCAGCTCCAATTTCTGCCTATTATATTGCTACCATTGGTCTGTCAAAGTTTCTTTTCTTCAGAGGAAAAGACCTCTTTTAGGAAACTTTGTCAAGGTCAACAGAACACAGAGTGGATTTTATTTAATAATCCTTTTGTATCAACAGTATTTACTTTTAGGATTATTGAGTTATATTTTTCCTCCAGACAGCAAGTTGGGTTGTTGCCCCTTGGGAAACAAAGCGGGGGGGGGGGTGGTGTTGTGGTTTGGTGTTGTGTTAGCGTCAGAGAAGAGGCTGAAAACTTAATATCATAAAGGAAAGGAAAATGTAAGTGGTTAGTACCTCAGGGCAGATAAAGAATTGGCTCCCCAGTGAATGAGGGAGGTTTATTCTCTCTCAGGTGTGGTAGAAACTTCCATGTGAGATCATTCTCTAACCCATATGAAAATCTTTATTTATTTTAAAGATTTTCTTTATTTATATGACAGAGATCACAAGTAGTCAGAGAGGCAGGCAGAGAGAGATGGGGAAGCAGACTCCCCACCGAGCAGAGAGCCCGATGTGGGACTTGATCCCAGGACCCTGAGATCATGACCTAAGCAGAAGGCAGTGGCTTAACCCACTGAGCCACCCAGGTGCCCTGAAAATCTTTTTTTCAATTCTCCATGTATCTAACTTGAAGTTTTTCCTTTGCACTTTATTTTATTCTCTGAGAGTTGGGGAGGTAAGCTACCTCTCCTTTGATTTAAGGTTCTCACATTTTGCATGTATAACTCACTGTCTGGTCTGCACACAGAGGCCATTCAGAGCTCCATTTCAAGAAATGATAGCATCTCTGATCCAATAATCCTCTAGAACCAGAATTTGGCAATCCTTCTCAAGATCTGTTTTTTACATGGTGCTTACAACCATCATTTTCATTAGGTAAGTGCCAGGTGGATAAACCTGGCCAAACACTTTTCATGCTGCCTTGGCAAGAAAACCTCTAAGACATGAAGAATTCATTGACCCACGGTTGTAAGTTTGCGTAATATTCAGCCACCTCTCAAGTTTGCTTTTTTGACTGCTAGGTCACCTGTGACATTGAGCTGACAGCCTACCTTTAGGCTTTCTTGTCCTCACCTATAAAATGTGATAGAATTACTTGTTCAGTGTCTCAAAATGACTTGTGTGTAGACCACTGAAATATATTGGCTGCCTCATGTCCATATTCAGCCCTTACCTTCCTTATAATCTTCTTCCTCTCCCCTTCCTTTCTGACTTACTCAGAGACTCACAATTTAGATAAATGGCCAGTTCTCAAGCCTAGGCTTAGGAATCTGTCAAAGGAAATCACATAAAGCTAATGAAGCTTCAGTTCATGGACTGTATCATGTATCAACCCTTTCCAAACCTCCATACATTCTCAGAGGTTGCAGGATAAGATAGTAGTGAAGCATATTAGAAATACAGGGCACTTCACTTGAAACCTTGATGGTCCTGGACCAGTCCTACCTCTTTGACTCTAGAATTTGATCCTGGTAGACCTCAGTCAGCATCAAATCCTCTCTTTTGCCCCAGGGAGAAGAACCTGAATGAGTCACTGCTTTTCTCTCCAATCCAGACCGTTATGACTTAGCCTACATAGCTATCTGGTCCATCTTGCCCACAGCCAGAAATAGCACCATAGCATTACCAATAGAGCTAAAAAAAAAAAAAAAAATTCTTGTCCATACTGTCAATAATTGGAGTGAGTTTTGAGTGGCTTTGATAGATTCAAAACTGAATTGTCTATTTTTTCTGTAAAAATTTCATAATATCATTGTCCTATAAAAAGGAAAATAATTGTGTGCAGTCTGTGAAGATAGTACAATCCTTGGATTGCAGCTTTTTGTTAGCTTTCTTATAATCTAGAATGTTCTCTGAAGAGATTTGTGAAGGTTTCTTAAACTATTTTCTGGCTCAGTTTTCCTCCTGTTTCAGTTCCTTGGTGAGGATAAACAGACACTGGGGTCCTGTTCTCTGCACTCGAATTGGCCTAGTACCTATAACTAATCACACCGATTCCTTCAAAATTAAGGCAGAACAAAGTACAATTTTTTAATACTTTATATCAATATATCAAAGCATACAGTGGAAAAGGAAAAGATAACTGCATTATATTAGAGAATGTCTTTGCAGGTTTTAGATGGGCTTTCTTTCCTTTTCACAAAATTTGATCATTCATGGCACTGTATAATAGAAAGTGTATTAGTGGGGATTTCCAATCATGAGAGACAGAAATTTGACTTACTCTGGTTTAAGCCAAAAGGGGAATTGATTTACTCATGTGAGCTCAGCGTGGCTTGCTCCTTAACATGGTAAGCTAGCTGCAGCAACTCCAGGCTTACAGTCTATTCTCTCAACAGCGTTGGTAGTGGAATGAATGACTACTGGAACCTGAAACATAGTCCTAGAATCGAGAATGTCTGGCCCTGATTGCCCAAACTAAATCATAGGCCAGCTCTTGAAACTGGGGAGGGAGTCAGCTCTGCCTGGTCCAGTGTCTGAAAAGAAAAAGACTTGTTTCCCAAGAAAAATCAGGGTGCATTACCAGAAGAAGGGATTATGATGATGGATTTGGAGAAGGTAAAAATAAAGGATCTTGATTAAAGAATGCTGCAGCATGAGTCATAAAATCCAGACTATAGTCTGATTGGCTACTAAGTACTTTTATTACCTTGAACAGTCATTAACTCTGTAGGTCTAAGTTCCCAGTTCTGTAAAATCACAGACTTACATAAAAAAGTCCCCACAGTTCTCTGTTCATGTAAAGTTCTAACTCATTGATGAATTTGCTAGATATTTTGGTATTAAAAACATGACTAACCTGATTTTCTTTCATAAAATCAATACAATGACTTTCATGGGATACCAATAAATATTTATATTTTAAATTTTAAATCCCATTAGCCAACATATAGTACATCATTCGTTTCAGATGTACAGTTCAATAATTCATCAGTTGCCTATGACACCCAGTACACATCACCTCATGTGCCCTTCTTAATACCTATCCTACAATTACTCCATCTCTCCAGCAACCCTCAGTTTATTTCCTATGTATGAGAATCTCTCATGTTTTGTATCCCTCTCTGATTTCTTCCCATTTAGTTTTTCTGCCCTTCCCATATGATCCTCTGCATTGTTTCTTATACTCCACATATGAGTAAAACCTTATGATAATTGCCTTTCTCTGATTGAGTTATTTTGTTCAGCATAATACCCTCCAGATCCATCCAGGTCAGTGTAAACAGTAAGCATTCATCCTTTCTGATGGCTGAGTAGTGTTCCATTGTATATATGAACCACATCTTCCTTATCCATCCATCTGTTGATGGACATCTCGTCTTTATCCACAGTTTGGCTATTGTAGACATTGCTGCTGTAAACATTGGGGTGCAGGTGCCCCTTCTGCCCATTACATTTGTATCTTTGGCATAAATACCTAGTAGTGCGGTTGCTGAGTCATAGAGTAACTCTATTTTCAACTTTTTGAGGAACCTCCATACTGTTTTCCAGAGTGGGTGCACCAGCCTGGGTTCCCACCAATAGTGTAAGAGGGTTCGCCTTTCTCTGTATCCACAACAACACTTGTTATTTTCTGACTTGGTATTTTAGCCATTCTGACTGGTGTGATGTTGTATAGTCATATACCTTATAGTGAATGTAGTTCTGTCTAGAGTTGTGATGTCGTGTGCTGTCTTTGAAAATGTGTGCTGACTGTAGTGTGCAAGGTTTCTAACTCATTTTTTAACTCTCCAGTCTGACTAGAGAAGGTCAAACCCTTATCTTTTAGAAGCAGTCATGCTGGATATTATTTTTCTATCTTTTATACCTTCTTTATTTTTATATATACTCTTGGGGTTTACTTAGAGCACCAATGAAGTCTTGAAGTAGCAGGGATCAATTAGAAAAAAAAATGAGATAGAATCAGGTTGTGAGCATAATCAACCCTTATAATATACTACTTAATAAAGGGGGAAATGGTTATCATTATAAGGTAGGAACTACAGAATTGAGCTGGAGAAAAGAGTAAATCCAAAAGAAAAGTCTTAGATATTTGATTGGTGCCATGACTAGCACTCAGTGCAGACAGCTGGCCTAGCTCATGCCATGATTAAGAGACGCTGGGAAAGACCTCAGTGAGGAAGGGAAAAACTCCTAATGTTTGAGTATGGCACAGGAATTATCTCAGCTAGAGATTCTTGCTTGGGATGTTAAAAGCCTTTTATTCTTACAAGTTTTTTTTATCTAAATGCAAATATGTGAGAGGCCCACAGATGATTGAGACTTAAATTAAAAATCAAGACTGAAAAGATAGGTTTTTAGTGTTTTAGAAGTTCCATCAAAACTTGTATGCCTCATTGGTCTGTGATACTGGCAATGTACATATTGGCTTCTGACGTTGGTATAGATGAATCACTCATCTGGAGTTTCAAAGCAATACCTTTTTAATTTACTGTAGGTTCTTTATCTGCTTGGACAAGAATGACAGGTACTATGGTAGGTGGACATTTTTAAGAATCCAAAGGTACCATTCACATGAAATTCAGTATAAACAATGTCTTCTGAAGCACAAGTCTCTATCTCTTTAAAGACAGGTACTGGTTAGACTCTATAATATAGAGGTTGCCTTCACAATGGGGAACGAGTCTTGATTTGAAATAAAAAAAAAAAAAAAAAAAAAACAGGCATTCTGTCTCAGGTCTACCCCAAAGTACCATATGCTTCCATGAATCTGGACCTCATCTTTGAAAAGTCTGAAGTGGTTATGAAATAGATTTGTCAAGGAAGGCATGAGAAAGAACAAAATAATAATCCATCTTGGTAATGCAAATGCTCTAATGAATAAGAGAGATGGGAGCTTAACAGGGTATAGGCTTGAATTAGAATACATATAAACAAGATTTCCATGACTGACATAACTGCACAGTAGTGGACACTCTTTAAAATGTTAATTGGTATGGTTGTCTTCTTTAAAGTACACTGGGGTATGGGGCACCTGGGTGGTTCAGTGGGTTAAAGCCTCTGTCTTTGGCTCAGATCATGATCTCAGGGTACTGGGATCGAGCCCCGAATCGGGCTCTCTGCTCAGCAGGGAGCCTGCTTCTGCCTGCCTCTCTGCCTACTTGTGATCTCTCTCTCTCTGTCAAATAAATAAATAAAATCTTCAAAAAAAATAAAGTACATTGGGGTAAATATTAGGTTTAAAGGTAAAGGTACTTAATGTGTAATGTTCACAAAATTAAGTGAAGTATAAGTTAGTATTTAACACTTCAAAAGAAGAAAAAGAAGATGATGATGTCATTATTCCATAGAAGAAACTATAACCCTTCACCTGAAATTTGGTTCAGATATCAAAACTGAATATTTTGTGTGGACACACACACACCCAAGAGGGTATGAAAAAGTTTATTACTCCTATAATAAGGTTTTCTGGGGAAAGCAAGCCAGGTGCCAAAGCGAGTCCAAAGGTGGATTGGAAGTATGGAGGATTTGGGATTTCATGGTGGTTAGATAGTAGGGCTGGGGTGAGGGTTCCTTTGTGTATGTGGGACTTGTGTGACTGAAACTTCTCAGCCATGAGAAAAGAGAGAGCATCCAAGGTTTCTTAATAGCTTGTCCAGATGTAAATAAGGGGAAAAGGAAGTTATGCGGGTCAAAAGCTGCCAGTAGTCAATTTTAATAATTAGTACTTTTTATATCCTAAGAAAACTTTGCCTAATCTAAGGTAAATTCCCCCTAATCCATGATTTCTTTTAGTAGTTATATACTTATAGCTCTTACATTTAGGTCTTTAATTAATTTGGGTTGATTTTTACATATAATGTAAAAGTTGAAGTTTTTCTTTATCCTCTTACATCTGAGAGTATGATTGTTTCATGCCATTTGTTGTAAAGATTCCCTTCCCCATTTCCTCATTGTGGGTAGGTCTATTCCAGACTCGCTATTTCCAGGATCTGTATATCCAACCTTATACCAGTACTACTTATTCTCAATTACTGTAACTTTGTAGTAAGTCTTGAATTCTGTTAGTGCAAATCCTACAACTTTACTATTCTTTTCAAAATTAGCTTGGCTGTTTCATGTCCTTTATATTTCCATACAAGTTTAGATTTCAGTTTGTCAACTTCTTAAAAAAAAAAACTGCAGAAATTTTGCTGATCTTGCTCTGAATCTATGGGTTATTTTGAGGAGAAGAAGACTAATTCTTATATTCCCTTATTTGTATATACCACATTTCCTTCATCCATTTACCCATTAATGAACTCTTAAGTTATTTCAATGTCTTGGTTATTGTAAATAATGCTGCAGTGAACATAGGGATACAGATCTCTTTATATCTTTTTGAGATTGTGATTCCTTTTCCTTTGGATAAATACCCAGAAGTGGGATTGCTGGATCATAAAATTCTATCTTGAATTTTTTTTAGGAAACTCCGTAATTTTTTCCATAGTGCTGCCATCAGTTCATATTCCTACCAACAGTACTTGAGGATTTTGTTTCTCCACATCCTTCTCAAAACTCATTATTTCTTATTTTTTTATAATAGCCATTCTGTTGGTTATTTATTTGCATTTCCCTGATGTGTAGTGATGTTGAGCATACTTTTCATGTTCCTATAGGTCTTTGGGAAAAGCTCTATTCACATTCTCTGCTCATTTTTAAAATGAGATTGTTTTCTGCACGAGTTCTTCATATATTTTAGATATTAACCCCTTATTAAAAAGATGATTTGCAAATATTTTCTCCATTCCCTAGGTTGTCTTTTCATTTTGCTGTTGGTTACGTTTGCTGCACAAAAGCTTTTTAGCCTGATATAGTCCCACTTTTTTTTCCTTACTTTTGTTGCCTTTAGTGTCAAATCCAAAAAAGTCACTGCCAAATTCTATATCAAGAAGCTTACCCCCTATATTTTCTTCTAGGAGTTTTGTGGTTTCAGGTCTTACCTTTAGGTCTTTAATACATTGGAGTTGATTTTTGTGAGTGGTATGGATAGTGGTCCAGTTTCATTCTTTTGCATGTGGCTGTTCAGTTTTCCCAGCATCGTCTATTGAAGTGACCATCCTTTCCCATTGAACCTTCTTGACTGTTTGTCATAAATTAATTGACCATCTATGTACAGGTTTATTTCTGGACACTGTTCTGTTCTATTGATACATGGGTCTGTTTCTATGTCAGTACCATGCTTTTTTATTAGTATGGCTTTATAATATAGTTTGAAGTCAGGGAAAATTATGTCTCTGGCTTTGTGTGGTTTTGTTTGTTCATTTGTTTTTTTTTGTCCTCAGGATTGCCGGCTATTTGGGGTCTTTTGTGGCTTCATACAAACAGGAGTGTTGTTCATTGTATTTCTGTAAAAGAAAAAAAATTCCACTAGAAATTTGATAAGGATTGCATTGAATCTGTATTGCTTTGAGTAATAGGGACATTTTTGACAATGTAAGTTCTTCCAATCCATGAACACAATGAGCACAGAATATCTTTCCATTTATTTTTGCCATCTTTAATTTCTTTCATCAGTGTCTTACAGTTTTTAAAATTTTTAAAAAAAATTTTACTTATTTATTTGACAGACAGAGATTACAAGTAGGCAGAGAGGCAGTCAGAGAGAGGAGGAAGCAGGCTCCCTGCTGAGCAGAGAGCCCGATGCAGGGCTCGATCCCAGGACCCTGGGATCATGACCTGAGCCGAAGGCAGAGGCTTTAACCCACTGAGCCACCCAGATGCCCCGGTGTCTTACAGTTTTCAGTGTGCCAAGTATACCAAGTCTTTGACCTCCTTGGTAAATTTATTCCTAGGTATTTTATTCTTTTTGATGCAAATATAAATGAGATTGGTTTTTTAGTTGCTCCTTCTGATAGTTTGTTATTTGTGTATAGAAACACCTGATTTTTTTATATTTATTTTGCATCCTTCAGCTTTACTGAATTTGCTGTTTTAACAGTTTTTTGGTGGAGTCCTAGTGGGTTTTTCATATAGTATCATGTCATGTAACTAGTGACAATTTTACTTCTTCCTTTACAATTTGGATGCTTTTTATTTCTTTTTCTTGCCTAATTGCCCTGGCTGGGATGTCTGATACTATGTTGAATAAAAGTGGAGAAAGTGGACTTCTTTGCCTTATATTTTATCTTAGATGAAAAGCTTTCAGTTGGTTGTGGACTTGTCACTTACGGCTTTTATTAATATTGAGGTATGTTCCCTCTATATGCTGATTGTTGTGAGGTTTTTTTGCATGAAGGAATGTTAAGTTTTATCAAATGCTTTTTCTGGTGTACTGAGATCATCATAGGATTTTTCCAGTTTTACTGAGAAATAATTGTACATCACTGTACATGTTTGAAGCACAAGAGTGTGCTGGACACACACTTTGAGTATGATACAATATGCTTCCTCATCTCTTATTATAGTCTTTGGCTTAAAATCTAATTGATCTGATATAAGGACTGCCACCCCAGGTTTCTTTTGATATCCATTAGTATGGTAAATTGTTTTCCACCCCATCACTTTAAATCTGGTGGTGTCTTTGGGTCTAAAATGAGTTTCTTGTAGACAGCATATTGATGGGTTTTGGTTTTTTTTTTAACCATTCTGATACCCTGTGTCTTTTGATTGGGGCATTTAGCCCATTTACATACAGGGTAACTATTGAGAGATATGAATTTAGTGCCATTGTATTGCCTGTAAGGTGACTGTATATTATCTCTGTTCCTTTCTGATCTACTACTTTTAGGGTCTCTCTTTGCTTAGAGGACCCCTTTCAATATTTCTTGTAGAGCTCATCTGGTGTTTGCAAATTCTTTCAGTTTTTGTTTGTCCTGGAAGCTTTTTCTCTCCTTCTATTTTCAATGCTAGCCTAGCTGGATATAGTATTCTTGGCTGCATGTTTTTCTCATTAGTACTCTGAATATATCATGCCAGTTCTTTCTGGACTGCCAGGTCTCTGTGGATAAGTCTGCTGCCAATCTAATATTTTTACCATTGTATGTTACATACTTCTTGTTCTGGGCTGCTTTCAGGATTTTCTCTTTGTCTCTAAGACTTATAAATTTTACTATTAGATGACCTATTCTTATTGATTTTGAGGGGGGTTCTCTGCACCTCCTGGATTTTGATGCTGGTTCCCTTTGCCATATTAGGGAGAATTCTCTACAAGAATTCTCTTCAATATAACTTCTGCTCCCCTCTCTCTTCTTCTGGAATCCCAATTATTCTGATGTTGTTTCGTCTTATGGTATCACTTATCTCTTGAATTCTCCCCTTGTGGTCCAGTAGCTGTTCGTCTCTCTTTTGCTCAGCTTCTTTATTCTCTGTCATTTGGTGTTCTATATCACTAATTCTCTCTTCTGCCTCATTTATCCTAGCAGTAAGAGATTCCATTTTTGATTGCACCTCATTAATAACATTTTTTATTTCAACCTAGTTAGATTTTAGTTCTTTTATTTCTCTAGAAGTGCTTTTATTTCTCCAGACAGGGTTTCTCTAATATCTTCCATGCCTTTTTCGAGCCCAGCTAGCACCTTGAGACTCGTCATTCTGAACTCTAGATCTGACATATTACCAATGTTTGTATTGATTAGGTTCCTAGCCTTTGGTACTGCCTCTTGTTCTTTTTTCTTGTGATGAGTTTTTCCGCCTTGTCATTTTATCCAGATAAGAATATATGAAGGAGCAAATAAAATACTGAAAGAGTGGCAAAGGCCCCAGGAAAGTGTGCCTTAACCAAATCAGAAGAGAACCCAAATCATGGGGTCGGGGGGGAGAAAGGGGGCAAAAAGTAGTTTAGGGGGAAAAAATTTAAAAAGAGAAAACATATATATATTAGACTGGTGACTAGAACAGGGTCACCCACTTAATTTGGGGAGTATTTTGGTCTCTTAGAAGAAAGTACCTCCCAAAATTTTAAAGAATGAAAAAAATATATAAGGGTAAACATGATGAAGAGATGGAATATGACTATAAAGATGAAAGAAAATTTTTTTTTAAATTTCTAAAACAAGAGTCGATAAGATAAGTTGGATGGGAGAATAAAGAAAAAGAAAGTGGAGAGTATTTGCTCAGGCTGGAGACTAGAACAAAGCCCTGTGCTAGATTTGGGTATATTTTGATCTCTTAGAAAAAGTTGTACCCAAATTTTTTTAGAAGAAAAAACCTATGTGTATACAAAAAATAAATTTAGATATAATGAAGGATAAAATACGACTATACTAATGAAAGTTCAAAAAAGATTTTTTTTAATGAAAGATATTATTAAGATAAACTAGTTAAAAAATGTTAGAAGAGGAAAGAGTAAAAGTTAAAATATTTTAGCATAAGAAAAAAATAAAATAAAATAAATTAACTTTGCAAGACTAAAGAATCATGGGGAGAAAGCCATGAATTGAATGCTTTGCTTTCTCCTCCTCTGGAATTCAGCTGTTCTCCTTGGTAAGTGAACTTGGTCTTGACTGGATTTCTTGTTGATCTTCTGGGGCAGGGCCCTGTTGTAGTGATTCTCAAGTGTCTTTGCCCAAGGTGGAATTGCCCCATCCTTAACAGGGACCAGGCCAAATAATCCGCTTGTGTTCGCTTTTGGGAGCTTTTGTTCCCTGAACACTTTCCGTAGGGTTCCGGAGGACAGGAATGAAAATGGCGGCCTCTCAATCTCCAGCCTGGAGGAGCCTAGAGATTGGAGCTTCACCCCTCAGTGCTCCCTCAGAGAAAAGCGCCCAATCGCTCCCGTCTCCATGGCCTCCAGATGCACTCGGAGAAAAGCGCTCAATCACTCCTGTCTCCCTGGCCTCTGCCTGCACTCGGAGCTCACCCAGCCTGTGCCCAAGCATCTCTGTCTCTGGCACACAGCTCTCCCTGGAGTCTCCGAACCCTACAGATCCCTGAGCTCTTCCAGAGGTGTCTCCCTGGATCTTGTGGGGTACCCACTTACAGAGCAGTGGCCTGTGCCATGGATTATGGTTCAAGGTAACCTCAAGTTGAGAGCTCACTCCTTGGCTCCGTCTCTAGCTGGCTTCCCTGCTCTAATAGCTGCGAGCTCTGTGACATTCAGAAACCCCCGATCCTTCTGTGACCCTGTGGGACCTGAGGCCACACTGTCCCCGCCTGGGCTTCACCCTGGTTTAGCCTCTGGAGTGATGTCCCTCAGTGGAGTAGACTGAAAAGTTCTGATTTTGTGCTCCATTGCTCCGTCGCTTGCCGGGAGCTGGCCCCTCCCACCACGGTCTATCTTCCCATCACTTTGGATTCATTTCTTCACCGGTCCTACTTTTCAGAAAGTGGTCGATTTTCTGTTTCTAAAATTATTGCTCTTCTGTTCGATCTCCTGTTGGATTTGTAGGTGTCTGCAATGGTTTGATAAGCTATCTAGTTGATCTCCTGCTACCTGATGTCATCTCAGTCTGCTACTTCTCTACCATCTTGACTCCTCCCCCTGAAGCACACAACCTGGGTTTGCTTTATGTGTATTGTGAAATGACTGCAACAATAGGTTCAGCTCCTCTCTTTTCTCATATAGATACAAGAAATAGAAAAGATAGAAAAAAGTGAAAAAAAAATTTTTGTGATGAGAACTCTCCAGACTTTCTCTTTAAGATCCCTCTCTCTTTAAGATTTTATTTATTTGTTTATTTGAAAAGGAGAGAATGAGAGAGAGAGAGCGTGAGACAGAAGTGAGATGCACACTTCCCACTGAGCAGGTAGCCCAACATGGGACTCGATCCTGGGACTCCAGGATCATGACCTGAGCTGAAGGCCATTGTTTAACCAAATGAGTGACCTAGGTGCCCCCAGACTTATTCTCTTGAAACCTTTCTTATATGTCATACAGCAAGTCCTGCTGTACTCAACATGTTCTACATTACATCCTTACTACTTATTTATCTCATAACTAGAAGATTATACCTTTTTCCTTTACTTTGTTAATGTAGTATATTACATCAATTTAGCACATTTTGGGTCATCCTGGAATCACTGGAATTAATCCCACTTTATCATGGTACGTGATCCTTTAATGCATTGTTGAATTTGATTTGCTAATATTTGGTTGAGGATTTTGCATCTGTGTTTATGAGGAATATTGGCCTATTTTTCTTCTAGTGTCTTTGTCTATTTTTGCTATTAGAGTCATGCTGGCCTTATAAAATGAGTTTGGAGGTATTCCTTTCTTTTCTATTTTTTGGAAGCATTTGAGAATGATTGGTATTCCATAAAAATGTGATAGAATTCCCCCAATGAAGCTGTCTGGTGATAGACTTTGTGTTGAGAGGTTTTTAGTTACTGATTCAGTTTCCTTACTAGTAATCAATCTGCTTAGATCTTCTTCTCTTGAATGAATCAGTCTCAGTTTATGTTTCTAAAATTTATTTCTTCTAAATTTTCTTACTCATTAGTGCATAATTGTTCATAGTAGTATCATGATTTCTTGTATTTTTGTGGTATCAGTTGTAATGTCTCCTTTTCCATTTCTGACTGTATTTATTAGAGTCCTCTACTCTTTTTGGTGAGTCTAGCTAAGTGTGTCTTTTGTTTATCTTTTCAAAAAACCATCTCAGTTCTGTTGATCTTTTCTATTCTTTTTTTAGTCTTTCTGTATATTTCAGGACTTTCCTCTCTGATCTTTGCTATTCTCCTTCTATCTTTTTTTTTTTTAAGATTTTATTTATTTATTTGAGAGAGAGACCAAGAGCACAAGCGGAGGGGAGGCGCAGAGGGTGAAGGAGAAGCAAGCTCCCTGCTGAGTGCAGAGGCCATCCCAGGTCCCTGACATCAAGAACTGAGCCGAAGGCAGACACTTAACAGACTGAGCCACCCAAGCACTCCCCAGCATTATGAGCTAATTACAGCCACGGAGAGGTTTCACTCCACTATTACACTATTACACTATGTAGTCTGTAATTTTGGCTTACATAAAAAATACTGACAACACTCAGTGGAATGGATGCATACATAGCTAGTAGGAATGTAAAACTGCACAGCGTCTCTGTAAAACAGTTGGTATGTTTTTTGTTTTTAAACAGCTATATTGAGGGACGCCTGGGTGACTCAGCTGGTTAAGCCTCTGCCTTCAGCTCAGGTCATAATCCCAGGGTCCTGGGATCGAGTCCTGCATTGGGCTCCTTGCTCGGCAGGGAGCCTGCTTCTGTCACTGCCTCTGCCTGCCTCTCTGCCTGCTGGTGTGTGCCTGCTCTCTCTCACTCTCATTCTCTCTCTCTCTGACAAATAAATAAATAAATAAAATCTTTAAAAACAGCTGTACTGAGATAAAATTTACATACCTTAAAACTCATGCATGTTAACTGTGCTAGTTCAGTGGTTTTTATAATATGCACAGGATTGTGTAATTATCACTACAATCCAATTTAGGAACATCACCCCCCAAAAAACTCCATATCCATTAGCTATCCTTCCTTGTCTCTCCACTCTTATCCCAGGTCTACCCAACTAATTTACTTTCCTTCTATAGATTTGCGTGTTCTAGACATTTTATATAAATAAAACTGCATAATATGCAGACTTTTCTGTCTGGCTTTTCTAACTGATTTCAAGAATCATCCATGTAGCATAACAACTGTTCATCACTTTTTATTGCAAAGTAGTACTTCATTGTATGGATAAACCACATTTTATCTACCCATTCAGTTGATAGACATTTGAGTTGAATCCACTTTTTGGCTACTATGAACAATGCTGTTAAGAATATTCGTATACCAGTTTTTGTTAAACATATATGTTTTCATTTCTCTTAGATATGGATCTGGGAGTAGAATTGACAGATCAAATAACTGTTATATTAACATATGTTAATTAACATAATTAGTTAATTAAGTTAACTAAGTTAATTAATATATGTTATGTTAACAAACTCTATGTTTAACATGTTAAAGAACTGCCATAATATTTCCCAAAGCAGCAGTACCATTTTGCATTCTTAGCAGCAGTGTGTAAGAGTTTCAATTTCTCCACATCGTCATCAGTACTTGTTAATATAGTTTTTTAATTTGTTTGTTTTTATTAACACATAATGTATTATTTGCTTCAGGGGTACAAGTCTGTGAATCATCAGCCTTACACAGTTCACAGCACTCACCATTGCACATAACCTCCCAAATGTCTATAACTCAGCTACTCTATCCCTCCCCACCCCACCCCCTAGCAACACTCAGTTTGTTTCCTGAGATTAGGAGTCTCTTACTGTTTGTTTTCCTCCCAATCTCATCTTGCGTCATTTTTTCCCTTCCTATCCCCCATGACTCTCCATGCTGCCTTTTAAATTCCTTATATCAGAGAGATCATATGATAATTCTCTCTCTCTGGCTTATTTCACTTAGCGTACTACCCTCTAGTTACATCCATATCATTGCAAATGGCAAGATTTCATTTCTTTTGATGGCTCCATAGTATTGCATTGTGTGTGTGTGTGTGTGTGTATCCATATCTTCCTTATCCATTCATCTGTTGATGGACATATAGATTCTTTCCATGGTTTGACTATTGTGGGCATTGCTGCTATGAACATCAGGTGCACATACCCGTTCAGGTCACTACATTTGTATCTTTGGGGTAAATACCCAGTAGTGCGAGTGCTGGGTCATAAGGTATTTTCAACTTTTGAGGAACCTCCATACTATTTTCCAGAGTGGCTACACCAGCTTGCATTCCCACCAACAGTGTAGGAGGGTTCCCCTTTGTCCACATCCTTGCCAAGATCTGTCCTTTCCTGACTTGTTAATTTTAGCCATTCTAACTGCAGTGAGGTGGTATCTCATTGTGGTTTTGATTTGTATTTCCCTGATGCCGAGGGATGTGGAGCAGTTCTTCATGTGTCTGTTGGCCATTCAGACATCTTCTCTGCAGAACTGTCTGTTCATGTCCTCTGCCTATTTCCTGATTGAATTATTTGTTCTTTGGGTGTTGAGTTTGAAAAGTTCTTTAGAGATTTTGGATACTATCCCTTTATCTGATAGGTCATTTTCTTTTTTTTTTTTTTAAAGATTTTATTTATTTATTTGACAGAGAGAGATCACAAGCAGGCAGAGAGGCAGGCAGAGAGAGAGGAGGAAGCAGGCTCCCTGCTGAGCAGAGAGCCCGATGCGGGCCTCGATCCCAGGACCCTGAGATCATGACCTGAGCCGAAGGCAGCGGCTTAACCCACTGAGCCACCCAGGCGCCCCTGATAGGTCATTTTCAAATATCATCTCCCATTCTGTCAGTTGTCTTGCAAAATAAGCTAAATTAAGCTTTGCCTACATGACTAAACTAGTTTTGTCTTCTCAAGGAAACTTTAACACTGGTCTCTGTCTTTCCTTGACTTTAACAGCTACTACAAGGGCATTGTAGTAGTTGGGTTTTTGTTTTTTTCTTTTTAAAGATTTTATTTATTTGTCAGAATGAGACAGAGAACAAGAATGCATGTGCACAAGCAGGGGAACGGCAGGCAGAGGGAGAAACAGGCTGCTGGCTGAGCAGGGAATTCTGATTCATCCCTCAGTGTTTAGCTGGAGATAATAATATAAAAAACTATTCTGAGGGGTGCCTGGATGGCCTAGTGGGTTAAAGCCTCTGCCTTCGGCTCAGGTCATGATCCCAGGGTCCTGGGATCGAGCCCCACATCCGGCTCTCTGCTCAGCAGGGAGCCTGCTTCCTCCTCTCTCTCTGCCTGCCTCTCTGCCTACTTGTGATCTCTATCTGTCAAATAAATAAATAAAAATCTTTAAAAACTATTCTGAGATAATTTGAGTTACCTGATAATTACAGAAGCAAAGATTTCTGAAGAGGTGCTTTAATTTCAAATAAAAAATCTAGGCCTAGAAAAGTTATGTTTCATAAGGCCAATGACACAGGTCCCTCAAGGGCAGAACAGGGAGTTTGATTTCAGTTTCTGTGCTCTATTTACCGTAGCACAAAATACCACAATATAGCACGTTTAGTAAGACAGTTCAGAAACAAGGAAGAAAGGAGCAGGAACATCCTTTCTCCCCTCTCAAATTACCCCACCCAGGTGCAACATATTTCACTAGTTCCTATTTCATAACTAACAAGGGCAGTCTTGAAAATTCCAGGGTAAATTGTCAGAAATGTGTGAACAACAAACTGGCTTGACCAAACCAACCTGTGCTGCTTTTGCTTTAAGAAAATATTTTAGTGGAAATATTATTATATTTGGACTTAAATACCCTTTGAAGGATTTGTCAGGAAGGAAGTAGAACATGAATTATTTAGGCACCTTGAAGACACAGGGACCCAGAAATCAAGTGAATTGAATTAGTCTGTTTTCTCCTCCTAAAGGGAAAAAAAAAATCCCAAATCTCTGGGTGAAAAATGCAATTGATTTTTGTAAACTGATCTCAAATCCTGGACCTTACTAAATTCACTTATTAGTTGTAGTAACTCATTTGTAGATTCCTTAGGATTTTCTGTGTATATGATCTGTCACCTGCAAATAATAACAGTTTAACTTTTTCTATCCCAGTGTATAGACATTAAAAAAAAAATGGTGAGAGCATGTGTCCTTGACTTCTCCTGATCATAGGGGAATGCATAAGTCTTTCCGCATTAAATATCATGTTGCTTACAGGTTTTTCCTAGATGTCCTTTATCAGGTTGAGGTAGTTCTCCTCTATTCCTCATTTGCTGGGAGTATTTGTCACAAATGAGTATTGCATTTTATCACTAACTTTTCTGCATATGTTGAGATGATCCTATGATTTCCTTCTATATGTGGTAAATATGCTGAATTGTATTGATTGTTTTTTCCCTAGCTTTATTGATATGTAATTGACATATAATATTGTATAAGTTTAAGGCATATAACATCATGATTTAGTATACATGCATCACAAAGTGATCACAACAGTGAGTTTAAATAACACATCCATCACCTCATATCATTACAATTTGTGTTTGCAATAAGAACTTTTAATATATACTCTCAGAAACTTTGAAGTATACAAAGTTAGTATTCTTAACTGTAGTCCCCATGCTATGCATTACATGCCCAGAACTTATGTATCTTACTGGAAGTTTGTATCTTTTAACCATCTTCACCCATTTCCCCCAGACCCCAACTCCTGCTTCTGGCAACCAAAAATCTGCTCTGTGCATGAGTTTTGTTTTGTTTGTTTGTTTGTTCATTTGTTTTTTAGATTCCACATATACATGAGATCACATAGTCTTTCTTTCCCTGTCTGACTTACTCACTTAGCATAATGCCCTTAAGTTTAATCCATCTTAACCCAGATAGCAGTATTTCCTTCTTTTTTGTAACTTGGTAAATCCATTGTACATATATACCACATTTTCTTTATCCATTCATCCACTGATGAACACAACTTGTCTCCATATCTTAGTTATTATTTGTTTTGTTGTTGTTGTTTTATTGTTGGAGCCTCATTTAATGTGGATGCCTGAAGCATCCTGGGTAGAATGGGAAGTGCTCCACGACTGGACAGGTGGGCAAGGTAGGTGGGTCACAGGCCCACCCTGACCCCAGGAGGGGAGACCAGGTGGTTGGAGCTGACCCAGGCAAGCCAAGGGGAGTAGCAGAAAGGTGGCCCAGGCAGGAAGACCCACAAGGTGACCTGTAGGCCAGCCCTTGTGAAGGGAGCTAAGCCAGGTGGTGAGTACTCAGGTCAGAGCCTAGCCCAGGGAGGCAGGATTGGGTGGGTTGGGGGCTTCCAGAGTCCAGGGATTGGCATGACCAGGGGCCTCCCTGAGCTGCTGTTAGAACATGAGATATGTCTATTTGTTGTACTCAAGCAGGTCCTGCAGGTGGTTGTGGATGTGATCATTCTCCTCCAGGTTGTCTAGACAGGAGCTGATCTGGTTTAATATGGAGATGATGGCAGTCTATTCTGCTTCCCTGCAGCCGACGTTCTCCCTTTCTTTGTCTGCCTCCACGGGCATGCACAAGTCCCCACTGGTGCCTGATGTCACAGCCTCCCGCACCACAGGGGCCTCCGAAGAATGGATCTTGGGACCCTGGTGCCCACAGCTAGTATGGAGCAGACGGTGGAGGCAGTGGATCCATATCCTAGCTATTGTAAATATTGCTGCTCCCTCCCTTATGGAGGTACAGATATCTTTTTGAGTTAGTATTTTATTTTCTTTATATAAATCACCAGAAGTGGGATTGCGGGGTTCTATGGTTATTCTATTTTGAATATTTTTCAAGGAACCTCCATACTGTTTTCTCTAGTGTCTGGACCAGTTTACATTCTCAACAATAGTACACAAGGGTTCTCTTTTCTCTACATCTTTGCCAATGCTTGTTATTTCTTGTCTTTATGATAATAGCCATTCTAACTGGTCTAAGATGATATATCACTTTGGTTTTAATTTGCATTTCCTTGCTGGTTAATGATGTTGAGTTACTTTTCATGTACCTTTTGACCATCTTTATGTCTTCTTTAGAGAAATGCTTATTCAGATTTTCCACCTATCTTTTAATCAAATTGTTTGTTTTAATAAGTCCTATGAATCCTTTTCTTAAAATCTTAATCCCTTTATCATATATTTTGTAAATATATTTTCCCATTCAACATATTGTCTTTTCATTTCATTGATGGTTACCTTTGCTGTGCAGAAGCTTTTTAGTTTGATGCAGTTCCACCTGTTTATATAAAGATTTATTTATTTTAGAAAGAGGCTATACATTCATGCACAAACAGGGGGGAAAGGAGAGGGAGAGAGAGGAGCAGACTCCCCACTGAGAACAGAGACTGATGTAGGTCTTGACCCACAACCTGAGGTCATGACTTCAGCCGAAGTCAAGAGTTGGATACCCAACATTTGAGTCACCCACATGTCCCCTACTGTTCATTTTTTGCCTTTTTCGCTTTTGGTGTCAAATCCTAAAAATCATCAAGACCAATGCCAAAGAGCTTACCAACTGTTTTCTTCTAGGAGTTTTATGGTTTCATGTCTTACATTTAAGTGCTTCATCCATTTGAGTTAATTGTTTTTTATAAGGTATAAGATAGTGGCCTGGTTTCATTCTTTGCATGTGGTTGTCCAGTTTTTCCACACCATTTACTGAAGTCTATCCTTTCCCCATTGTGGAGTCTCGGCTCCTTTGATTATTTCTGGGCTCCATTCTGTTCCATTGTTTTATGTGTCTGTTTCTATGATAATACTGTACTATTTAGATTACTGTAGCTTTATAAGACAGTTTGAAATCAGTGAACATGATGCCTCCAGCTTTGTTCTTCTTTCTCAAGATTGCTTTGGCTATTCAATACCTTCTGTGGCTCCATACAAACTTTAGGGTTGTTAGTTCTATTTCTATTAAAAAAAAAAAAAAAAGCCACAGAAATTTTGAAAGGAATTACTTTGAATCTGGATTCCTTTGGATAGTATGGGCATTTTAACAATATCAGTTCCTCTAATTCATGAGCATAGAATGTCTTTCCATTCATCTGTGTCACTTCTTTCATCACTGTCTGATAACTACATGCAGCTATATATAACTATAACTCCATGTACATGTTTTTCACCTCCTTGATTAAATTTATTCCTAGGGATTTTAGTCTTTCTGATGCAATTATAAATTAGATTGGTTTCATAATTGCTCTTTCAGATAGTTTGCTATCTGTATGTAGAAACACAATGGATACTTATATATTTATTTTGTATTCTTCAATTTTACAGAATTTGCTGATTAGTTCTAACAGGTTTTTGGTAGAGTCTTCAGGGTCTTTTATATAGTATCATCATCTAAGCAGTGACAATTTTATTTGTTTTCCAGTTTGGATACTTTTTATATTTCTTTTTCTTGCCTGATTGCTCTGGCTATGATTTCTGACAGCATGTTGACTAAAAATGGAGAAAGTGGGCATCTTTGTTTTGTTTCTGATCTTAGAGGAAATTTTTTTTTTTTTTTTTTTTTACCATTGAGGATGACATTGCCTCTGGATTTGTCATTGATGGCCTTTATTATGTTGAAGTATGTTCCCTCTATACCCAGATTAGCGAGAGATTTTAATCATACATGGATGTTGAATTTTGTCAAATGCTTTTCTGTACCTACTGAGATGATTATAGTATTTTTGTCCTGGATTTTGTCAGTGTGGTCTATCACATTTATTGATTTGCAGATGTTGAACCCTCCTTGCATCTCTGGAATAAATTTTGCATGATCATGGTATGTGATATTTTTAGTGTATTGTTCAATTTGGCTTGCTGATATTTTGTTGAGGATTTTTGCATCATGTCCATCAGAGATAGCGGCCTGTACTTTCTTTCCTTGTGGTATCCTTGTCTGGTTGTGGTATCGGGGTAATGCTGACTATGCAAAATGAGTTTGGAAGTGTTTGCTGTTTTTCTGTTTGTTGGAAAAATTTGAGAAGGATTGGTATTCTTTTTTGAATGTTTGGTAGAATTTACCAGTGAGGCTGTCTGGTTCTAGACTTTGCTAAGTAGGGAGTTTTAAAATAGTTGATTCAATCTCTTTAGCAGTAACCGATCTGTTTAGATTTTCTATTTTCTTTATGATTCAGTCTTAAAAGGTATGATTCTAGGAATTTAATCATATCTTTTTTGTTCAATTTGTTGGCTTATAATTGTTCATAGTCATTTCTTATGATCCTTTTATTTCTGTGGTATCAGCTATAATGTCTGCTGTTTCATTTTTAATTTTATTTGAGACTTCCCCCATTTTTTCCCTTAGTCTGAATCTAGCTGAAGTTTTGTCAATTTTATCTTCTCAATGAAGCAGCTCTTGTTATTTTTTTATTGTATTTTTATTCTTTTTTGCATTTTCTTCTGCTCTTGTCTTTGTTATTTCCTTCCTCCAACAAATTTTGGGCTTTGTTCTTCTTTTTCTAGTTTCTTGAGGTAGGCATTTATTTCTTTGAACTTCCCTCTTAGAACTGCTTTTGCTGCATCCTATACATTTTGGTGTGCTGTATTTCTCTTCTCATTTGCCTCAAGGTATTTTTTTTTAATTTTTTAATTAACATATAATGTATTATTAGCCCCAGGGTACAGGTCTGTGAATCGCCAGGTTTACACACTTCACAGCACTCAACATAGCACCCTCCCCAATGTCCATATCCCCACCACCCTCTCCCTACCCCTCTCCCCCCAGAAACCCTCAGTTTGTTTTGTGAGATTAAGAGTCTCTTATGGTTTGTCTCCCTCCCAATCCCATCTTGTCTCATTTATTCTTTTCCTATCTCCCAAACCCTCCACGTTGCATCTCCACTTCCTCATAGCAGGGAAATCATATGATAATTGTCTTTCTCCAATTGACTTATTTTGCTAAGCATGATACCCTCTAGTTCCATCCATGTCATCGCAAATGGCAAGATTTCATTTCTTTTGATGGCTACATAGTATTCCATTGCATATATATATATATATTTATCACCTCTTCTTTATCCATTCATCTTGATGGACATCTAGGTTCCTTCCATAGTTTGGCTATTGTGGACACTGCTGCTATAAACATTCAGGTACACGTGCCCCTTTGGATCACTACATTTGTATCTTTAAAAAATGCAATTGCTGGGTCATAGGGTAACTCTATTTTCAACTTTTTGAGGAACCTTCATGCTGTTTTCTAGAGTGTCTGCACCAGCTTGCATTCCCATCAACAGTGTAGGAAGGTTCCCCTTTCTTCACATCCTCGCCAGCATCTGTCATTTCCTGACCTGTTAATTTTAGCCATTCTGACTGGTATGAGGTGGTATCTCATTGTGGTTTTGATTTGTATTTACCTGATGCCGAGTGACGTGGAGCACTTTTTCATGTGTCTGTTGGCCATCTGGATGTCCTTGCAGAAATGTCTGTTCATGTCCTCTGCCCATTTCTTGATTGGATTATTTGTTCTTTGGGTGTTGAGTTTGAAAAGTTCTTTAGAGATTTTGGATACTAGCCCTTTATCTGATATGTTGTTTGCAAATATCATCTCCCATTTTGTCAGTTGTCTTTTGGTTTTGTTAACTGTTTCCTTTGCTGTGCAAAAGCTTTTGATCTTGATGAAGTCACAATGTTCATTTTTGCCCTTACTTTCCTTGCCTTTGGTGATGTTCGTAGGAAGAAGTTGCTGCAGCTGAGGTTGAAGAGATTGTTGCCCATGTTCTTCTCAAGGATTTTGATGGATTCCTCTCAAGGATGAGGTCCTTCATCCATTTTGAGTCTATTTTCATGTGTGGTGTAAGGGAATAGTTCAGTTTCATTTTTCTGCATGTGACTGTCCAATTTTTCCAACACAATTTGTTGAAGAGACTGTCTTTTTTCCTTTGGACATTCTTTCCTGCTTTGTCGAAGATTAGTTGACCATAGAGTTCAGGATCTATTTCTGGGCTCTCTATTCTGTTCCATTGATCTATGTGTCTGTTTCTGTGCCAGTACAATACTGTCTTGATGATGACAGCTTTGTAATAGAGTTTGAAGTCCAGAATTGTGATGCCACCAACTTTGACTTTCTTTTTCAATATTCCTCGCTATTCGAGGTCTTTTCTGGCTCCATATAAATTTTAGGATTATTTGTTCCATTTCTTTGAAAAAAATGGATGGGATTTTGATAGGGATTGCATTAAATGTGTAGATTGCTTTAGGTAGCATAGACATTTTCACAATATTTGTTCTTCCAATCCATGAGCATGGGGCATTTTTCCATTTCTTTGTGTCTTCCTCAATTTCTTTCATGAGTACTTTATAGTTTTCTGAGTATAGATTCTTTGCCTCTTTGGTTAGGTTTATTCCTCAGTATCTTATGGTTTTTGGTGCAATTGTAAATGGGATCGACTCCTTAATTTCTCTTTTTTCTGTTTTGTTGTTGGTGTAAAGAAATGCAACTGATTTCTGTGCATTGATTTTATATCCTGACACTTTACTGAATTCCTATACAAGTTCTAGCAGATTTGGAGTCGAGTCTTTTGGGTTTTCCATGTATAGTATCATATCACCCGCAGAGAGTGATAGTTTGACTTCTTTGCCAATTCGGATGCCTTTAATTTCTTTTTGTTGTCTGATTGCTGAGGGTAGGACTTCTAGTACTATGTTGAGTAGCAGTAGTGATATTGGACATCCCTGCCATGTTCCTGACCTTAGCGGAAAAGCTCTGTTTTTCTCCATTGAGAACGATATTCGTGGTGGGCTTTTCATAGACAGCTTTGATGATACTGAGGTATATACCCTCTATCCCTACACTTTGAAGACTTTTGATCAGGAAAGGATGCTGTACTCTGTCAAATGCTTTTTCAGCATCTACTGAGAGTATCATATGGTTCTTGTCCTTTCTTTTATTTATTACATTGATTGATTTGCAGATGTTGAAACAATCTTGCAGCCCTGGGATAAATCCCACTTAGTCGTGGTGAATAATCATTTTAATGTATTGTTGGGTCCTATTGGCTAGTATTTTGGTGAGAATTTTCACATCTGTGTTCATCAAGGATATTGGTCTGTCATTCTCTTTTTTTTTTTTTTTAAAGATTTTATTTATTTGTCAGAGAGAGAGAGAGCACAGGCAGACAGAGGCAGAGGGAGAAGCAGGCTCCCTGCCGAGCAAGGAGCCCGATGTGGGACTCCATCCCAGGACGCTGGGATCATGACCTGAGCCGAAGGCAGCTGCTTAACCAACTGAGCCATCCAGGCATCCCTGTCATTCTCTTTTTTGATGGGATCCTAGTCTGGTTTGGGGATCAAGGTAATACTGGCCTTGTAAAATGAGTTTGGAAGTTTTCCTTCCATTTCTATTTTTTTTTTTTTGAACAGTTTCAGGAGAATGGTTATTGATTCTTCTTTATATGTTTGGTAGAATTCCCCTAGGAAGCCATCTGGCCCTGGGCTTTTGTTTGTAGGGAGATTTTTGATGATTGCTTCAATCTCCTTACTAGTTACGGGTCTGTTCAGGTTTTCTATTTCTTCCTGGTTCAGTTGTGGTAGTTTATATTTCCCTAGGAATGCATCCATTTCTTCCAGGTTGTCAAATTTGCTGGTATATAGTCGCTCCTAATATGTTCTTATAATTATTTGTATTTCTTTGGTGTTGGTTGTGATCTCCCCTCTTTCATTCATGATTTTATTAACTTGGGCCCTTTCTCTTTTCTTTTTGATAAGTCTGGCCAGAGGTTTATCAATCTTATTAATTCTTTCAAAGAACCAGCTCCTAGTTTTGTTGATTTGTTCTATTTTTTGTTGTTGTTGTTTTGTTTCTATTTCATTGATTTCTGCTCTGATCTTTATGGTTTCTCTTCTCCTGTTGGGTTTAGGCTTTCTTTGTTGTTCTTTCTCCAGCTCCTTTAAGTGTAGGGTTACGTTGTGTATTTGAGACCTTTCTTATTTCTTGAAAAAGGCTTGTATCGCTATATATTTTCCTCTCAGGACTGCCTTTGCTGTGTCCCATAGATTTTGAACGATTGTATTTTCATTATCATTTGTTTCCATGAATTTTTTCAGTTCTTCTTTAATTTCTCGTTTGACTTATCCATTCTTTGGAAGGATACTCTTTAGTCTCCGTGTATTTGGGTTCTTTCCAAATTTTCTCTTGTGATTGAGTTCTAGCTTCAGAGTATTGTGGTCTGAAAATATACAGGGAATGATCCCACTCTTTGATATCAGTTGAGACCTGATTTATGACCCAGGATGTGATCTATTCTGGAGAATGTTCCATGTGCACTAGAGAAGAATGTGTATTCTATTGCTTTGGGATGAAATGTTCCGAATATATCTTTGATGTCCATCTGGTCCAGTGTGTCATTTAAAGCCTTTATTTCCTTGTCGATCTTTTGCTTGGATGATCTGTCCATTTCAGTGAGGGGAGTGTTAAGGTCCCCTACCGTTATTGTATTATTGTCAATGTGTTTCTTTGATTTAGTTATTAATTGGTTTATATAGTTGGTTGATCCCATTTAGGGGCATAGATATTTTAAATTGTTAGATCTTCTTGTCGGACAGACCCTTTGAGTATGATATAGTGTCCTTCCTCATCTCTTTTTATAGTCTTTGTCTTAAAATTTAATTGATCTGATATAAGGATTGCCACCCCAGGTTTCTTTTGATGTCCATTAGCATGGTAAATTGTATTCCACCCCTCACTTTAAATCTGGAGGTGTCTTTGGGTCTTAAATGAGTTTCCTATAGATAGCATATAGATTTTTTTTTTTTCCATTCTGATACCCTGTGTCTTTTGATTGGGGCATTTAGCCCATTTACATTAAGGGTAACTATTGAAAGTTATGAGTTTAGTGCCATTTTATTGCCTGTAAGGTGACTATTACTGCATATTGTCTCTGTTCCTTTCTGATCTACTACTTTTACGCTTTCTCTTTGTTCAGAGGACCCCTTTCAATATTTCTTGTAGAGCTCATCTGGTGTTTGCAAATTCTTTCAGTTTTTATTTGTCCTGGAAGCTTTTCTCTCTCCTTCTATTTTCAATGCTTGCCTAGCTGGATATAGTATTCTTGGCTGCATGTTTTTCTCATTAGTGCTCTGAATATATCATGCCAGTTCTTTCTGGCCTGCCAGGTCTCTGTGGATAAGTCTGCTGCCAATATAATATTTTTACCATTGTATGTTACAGACTTCTTGTTCTGGGCTGCTTTCAGGATTTTCTCTTTGTCTCTAAGACTTGTAAATTTTACTATTAGATGTGGACCTATTCTTATTGATTTTGAGGGGGGTTCTCTGCACCCCCTGGATTTTGATGCTGGTTCCCTTTGCCATATTAGGGAAATTCTCTACAATAATTCTCTTAAATATAACTTCTGCTCCCCTCTCTCTTTCTTCTTCTGGAATCCCAATTATTCTGATGTTGTTTCGTCTTATGGTATCACTTATCACTTGAATTCTCCCCTCGTGGTCCAGTAGTTGTTCATCTCTCTTTTGCTCAGCTTCTTTATTCTCTGTCATTTGGTGTTCTATATCATTCTCTCTTCTGCCTCATTTATCCTAGCAGTAAAAGCCTCCATTTTTGATTGCACCTCATTAATAGCTTTTTTTTATTTCAACTTGGTTAGATTTTAGTTCTTTTATTTCTTTAGAAAGGGCTTTTATTTCTCTGGACAGGGTTTCTCTAATATCTTCCACACCTTTTTCGAGCCCGACCAGCACCTTGAGACTCATCATTCTGAACTCTAGATTGGACATATTACCAATGTCTGTATTGATTAGGTTCCTAGCCTTTGGTACTGCCTCTTGTTCTTTTTTTTTTTTTTTGTGATGAGTATTTCCGCCTTGTCATTTTATCCAGATAAGAATATATGAAGGAGAGAATAAAATACTAAAAGAGTGTCAAAGACCCCAGGAAAATGTGCTTTAACCAAATCAGAATAGACCCCAAATCGTGGTGGGGAGAAAGGGGGCAAAAAGTAGTTTAGGAGGAAAAAAATTAAAAAGAGAAAAAATATAAAAGAGAAAAAAAAAAAAATATATATATATATATTAGATTGGTGACTAGAACAGGGTCACCCACTTAATTTTGGGAATATTTTGGTCTCTTAGAAGAAACTACCTCCCAAAATTTTAAAGAATGAAAAATATATATAAGGGCAAACACGATGAAGGGATGGAATATGACTATAAAGATGAAAAAAAAATTTTTTTTAATTTCTAAAACAGGAGTCGATTAGATAAGTTGGGTGGGAGAATAAAGAAAAAGAAAGTTATCGCCGTCCAGCAGCGATAATAACGACCCTCCGCCGGGTTGGGTTTCAACAAACAGCCCTTTATTTCCTATGGCCATCGCTTATATAGGGGAAGCTAAGCCAATCAGCATAGACAGCGATACGCATCCACCAATCTTAAGCTTGTTACCAAGTACCCACAGCATAACAATAGTTCAATAGCCAATAGATAGTACTTCCTGTTTACAATCAGTCACTCTAGACACACCTTCTGGCAAATCGCCTGGCGCCATTTTACAAAGCTCTGCGGTTGACGGATCTCCGGCCCCTGGAGCATCCGCCCTCAACAGAAAGTGGAGAGTATTTGCTCAGGCTGGAGACTAGAATAAAGCCCTGTGCTAGATTTGGGTACATTTTGATCTCTTAGAAGAAGTTTTATCCCAAATTTTTTTAGAAGAAAAAAACCCATGTGTATACAAAAAATAAAGTTCGATATAATGAAGGATAAAATATGACTATACTAATGAAAGTTCAAAAAAGATTTTTTTTAAGCTATCACCTTTTATTATCACTTAAGGGTGACTAGGTTTTTTATTTTTTTATTTTTTAAAGATTTTATTTATTTATTTAACAGAGAGAGAGATCACAAGTAGGCAGAGAGGCAGGCAGAGAGAGAGGGGGAAGCAGGCTCCCTGCTGAGCAGAGAGCCCGATATGGGGCTCGATCCCAAGACTCTGGGATCATGACCTGAGCCGAAAGCAGAGGCTTTAACCCACTGAGCCACCCAGGTGCCCCAGAAAAGATTTTTTTAATGAAAGATATTATTACGATAAACTAGTTAAAAAATGTTAGAAGAGGAAAGAGTAAAAGTCAAAAAAATATTTAGCATAAGAAAAAAATAAGATAAAATAAATTAACTTTTCAAGACTAAAGAATCATGGGGAGAAAGCCATGAATTCCATGCTTTGCTTTCTCCTCCTCTGGAATTCAGCTGTTCTCCTGGGTAAGTGAACTTGGTCTTGACTGGATTTCTTGTTGATCTTCTGGGGGAGGGCCCTGCTGTAGTGATTCTCAAGTGTCTTTGCTCAAGGTGGAATTGCTCTATCCTTAACAGGGACCAGGCTAAATAACCTGCTTGTGTTCGCTTTTGGGAGCTTTTGTTCCCTGAACACTTTCTGTAGAGTTTCAGAGGACAGGAATGAAAATGGCAGACTCCCCATCTCTGGCCCAGAGGAGCTGAGAGCTTGGGGTTTCAGTCCTCAGTGCATGCTCAGAGAAAAGGTCTCAATCACTCCCATCTCCCTGGCCTCTGCCTGCGCTCCGACCTCACCCAGCCTGTGACCAAGCGTCTCTGTCTCTGGCACACAGCTCTGCCTGGAGTCTCCGAACCCCACAGATCCTGCAGTCTTCGGGGTGGGGGGGTTCTCCCCAGATCATGTGGTGTCCCTGCTCACAGAGCAGTGACCTGTGCCACGGATCACAATTCAAGGTAACCCTGAGTTGAGAGCTCACTCCTTGGCTCCATCTCTTTAGCCAGCTTCCCTGCTCTAATACCTGTGAGCTCTGCAACACTCAGACACCCCTGATCCTTCTGTGGCCCTGTGGAACCTGAGACCATGCTGTCCCCACGTGGGCTTCACCCCAGCTTAGCCTCTGGAGCAATGCTCCTCAGTGGAGCAGGCTTTTAAAAGTTCTGATTTTGTGCTCCGTTGCTCTGCCACTTGCAGGGAGCCAGCCCCTCCCCCCACGGTCTATCTTCTTATCACTTTGGAGTCACTTCTTTGCTGGTCCTACCTTTCAGAAAGTGGTCAGTTTTCTGTTTCTATAATTGCTGCTCTTCTTCTCTTCAATCTCCTGTTGGATTTGTAGGTATCTGGAATGGTTTGATAAGCTATCTAGCTGATCTCCTGCTACCTGATGTCATCTCAGCCTGCTACTTCTCTGCCATCTTGACTCCTCCCCTCAAGGTATTTTTTGTTGTTGTTGCTTTTGGAAGGCAGCTATGCTCACCACTATACCTTTTGTTGTTGCTTTTGATTTCTTCATTGACCCATGTTTAGTCTGAACAACCCATGTTGTTCACTCTCCACATATTAGTGAGTTTTTTCAGTTTTCTCCTAGTAATTGATTTCTAGTTTCATATCCTTATGGTCAGAAAAGATGCTTGATATGATTTCCGTCTTCTTAAATATGTTATGACTTATTTTGTGACCTAATACATGATCTACCCTTGAGACTGTCCATGTGCATTTTAGAAGAATAGGTGTTCTTGGCGTGCCAGTTGGTGGCTCAGTTGGTCAAGCGACTGCCTTTGGCTCAGGTCATGATCCTGGCATGCCATGTTTGAGTCCTGCACTGGGCTCCCTGCTCAGTGGGGAGTCTGCTTCTCCTTCTGACCTCTCCTTTCTCATGCTTTTTCTCTCATTTTCTCTCTCAAAGAAATAAATTAAATAAATAATCTTTTAAAAAAAGAATATGTGTTCTGGTGTTTTGGGGTAGAATGTTCTTCATGTATTTGTTAAGTTCGTCTGGTTTAAAGTTTGTTTAAAGCCAGTGTTTCCTTATTTTCTATCTGGATGATCTATCTAGGAATGTGAGTAGTACATTAAAGTCCCCTATTATCATTGCATTGCTCTTCAATTTCTCTCTTTAGGTCTGTTAATATTTGCTTTATATATTTAGGCGTTCCTATGTTGGGTGCATAAATACCTACAAATGTTGTATGCCCTTGTTGGGTTGACCCATTTATCAATGTGATGCCCTTCTTTATTGTTGGTGTTTGTTTTAAAATATTTTGCCTGATATAAATATAGCTATCTCAGCTTTCTTTTGGCTTCCATTTTCATAGAATATCATTTTCCATTCCTTCCCTTTCAGTCTATGTGTGGCCTTATGTCTAAATTGAATTTCTTGTGGCAGAATATAATTGGGTCTTTTTAAAAAAAAATCCATTCATTCTGTGTCTTTTGAGTGGTGAATTTAGTCCATTTATATTTAAAGTAATTATTGTTAGGTATGTACCTGTTGCCATTTTGTTTTCTAGCTATTCTATAGATCCCCGTTTCTATTTTCTTCTTCTGTTATTTTCCTCTGCGACTTAATGACTATCTTTGGTGATAGGCTTAGATTCATTTCTTATTAACTTTTGCACATATGCCACAGGTTTTTGCTTGGTTATTACCATGAAACTTATATAACTTATTTCTATGACAGTCTATTTTAAGTTGATAAAGCTTAAGTTTGAACACATTCTAATGCTCTATATTTTTACTTTTTACTTTTTCACTCAGATTTTGTTTTTGATGTTACATTTTATACCTTTGTGTCTTGTGTATCCCAAACTAATTATTATATTTACAGTTCTTTTGATTACTTTATATCTTTAAACCTCAAACTAGTTTTATGAGTGATTAATGTATTGCCTCTAACATATATTTTCCTTTGCCAGTGAGATTTATTCTGTGTTTTCCTGTTGTTAATTAACATCCTTTTGCTTCAGTTTAAAGACAACCTTTAACATTTCTTGTAAGCCTGGTGTAATGGTGCTGGACTCCTTCACCATCTTATTCTTTTTTTTGAAACACGTTTCTGTTTCTTTATTTTGCCTTATTACCTGTATTGGTTTCTATGTGTTAGATGAAACAGTCACATCTCCCAGTCTGGAAGAGTTGGCCTTATGTAGAAGATAAACCTTATTGTTCAACTGTCTGCCCTAGCTCTTGGTTGACTCTCAGAACTTTGTGGTTGTACAACCAGCCTATTTAATTTTTAATAGTTCCCAGTAGCTTTCTCCCCTGATCTACACACCTGGAGAGTACCTGTGTAGTCTCCAGGTGTGTGCCAATCTTGAAACCTTCCCTTAAGGCCAAAGCTCTAGGACTAGCAAGTAGACTTCTCAGAAAGGCTTGGTATGTTTCACTCTGCTCTCCATGCTGTGCCTTGGGTTAGGGTTAGGGTTAGGGTTAGCACATCCTAACACTTTATCCCAGGTCCCAAGCACTTAGTATTACTCTAATGAATGAAGATCTGAAGCCACTCTGAACAAACTTACTTTTGAATTAGCTAAGGAGAAATATATTCTTGATTTCCTTAAAATATAACCTAAACGAAGTTCAGAGTATAGATAGCTAATACTCTTTTAAGGTATCAAAATGTATGGGAACAACTAACAGGGTTTCTGATTTTCTGTTGTGCTTTTCTTCTGGGGAATAAGAAAAAGCTCTAATTTTTTTTTTTCCCACTGAGGATACTGAAACCTAGAGACAGAAAGTGTCATCTTAGCTTTGTGGCCAGAATTTGAGGACATGGCTCCTGATATTCCAGTGTTACCTTCACCATTAACTGCATATCTGTTCTCAATGTATTTCCATAGTCCCCTTTAATTAACATTCAACAGACATCTTATTCTGAAACTAAACATATTTGTTTATAGTCCAAACCAAACAAAGTTCACTTTGTTTTTATTTACTCACTTTTTTTTATTTACTCTTTTAATATTTGTGGGATGTTCCCTGAGAAAAATGGATCTTGTAAAAGGGGCAGCATAGAATTCAGAAAGTATCCCATAGCTTCAGAGACTGACTTTGCTATAATGGGTCATAATTGTTCATAACCGGTGACTAAGTCAGGTGAAGGCAAGGGCTAGCCAACTGAACTTGATTTTCAGTTATTAGGTATTAACTACAAAGAAAAAAAGTTTGCATTTTTAAAAATTCAACCTTGTGTCTCTCAAAATCGGCTACTTAATCAGCTTTTGTGAAGTCTCTCCTTGTTTTCTTTTGTGTAAGCAACTGCAAAATAAGGTAGTCTATTTTGGAGACACCTTCAAGTTCACATAAAAGGAAAATGGAAATTGCCAGTGTATTTTATAGTTAATAATTTCCAATTACATATCTCTCACTTATTTCATACATTTGCAGTTCTATTATGAGCATCAGATTTTAAACCCTCAGTATTTGTGAACTGATTATACTTTGAAAAGATGTTGGAATGTCACAAGGAGATGTAAGATCCTGTCAGGGACCACCTCCAGCCGGGAAAGTCCTCGCCATTATAAGATGGTGTTTGGCTCACTGCCAGCAAAATACGCTGCAAGTGAACAATGAACGTTCTGGTGAAGCCCGCCTAAAGGAGGACATAGTCATTGGCTGTTTCAGATTTAATCAGCATAGTAACAGGACTCTCACTGGCTCTCCCCATTGTTTGGCCCCTTATTGGTCACCCTGCCACATATAAGCTAAGGAAGTTGTTGAAATAAAGAGATGAAGCATTAACACCATACCAGGCTGGTTGTCGTTCTTGCGGGCCGAGGGCGACAAATGGTGTGGAGACCCGGGAATCGTTAACGAGTAAGTAAACCTTGCAAGGAGAAAAACCGCAGGTAAGGGGGGAAGGGACCACGATCAAAGTGGTGGCAATCTTGTACAAGACCGCAACAAGAAGCGGGGCGGCCATAGAGCCGGGATTTTCTTCCGCGGTAAAGCGGGGAGTAAAGGTCGACTGAAGTATATGCGCGTAAAAAGTTAATGTGTTAGTTAGTGTCTTTAACCTCCGTGTCTGTTGTCTGTGTGTTCATAATGGGATCTGAAGTATCTAAAGTGCGGTTGGAAGGGTCTTTAAAAGACCTGCTGAAAGCCAATGGAACTCCACTAAAAGCAAAAACTGCTCGGGCCTTTTTGAATACAGTGGAAAAGGTGGCTCCATGGTTCCTAGATGAAGCTTGCTAAACATACCTCAATGGGACCACTTAGGGGAGGATTTGCCACCCGGGACCCTGGCAATATGGACCTTAGTCCGGGGATGCCTGGTGGGGTCTAAACCCAAATGTGAATCAGCTCTACAAGAGGGAGCAGAGGCATTGGAGGAAGTGAAAGAGGAGCGGTCTTCTCGTGCCTCAGAGGTGGGTAGTTCTAGTGAAGAGGAAGAAGAAATGTCAGGGGAGAAGTTAGACCGTAAAATGCACTCCAAGTTTGAACAGTTGAAACTGTCGACTCCAGCGACGCCTAGTGCCCCTCCACCATATTCCTATGGCGTGCCAAGGAGCTTGCAGCTGCTGCACCACATGTGGTAGTGGCAGGGTTTCGAGCTGGAGAGATCATGACCTGGCCTCTGCCTTTCCGGTTTTAGAGGACCAAAACAACCAGCGGTATCATCAGCCTCTTGATTTTAAACTAGTTAAGCAATTAAAGGAAGCAGTCATGCAGTATGGCCCTCAGGCAGCCTTTACGGTATCTTTGTTGGAGGCCATAGCGGGAATGAACTTAGTCCCTGAAGACTGGGGTAATCTAGCCTGCGCAACCTTGTCGGGAGGGCAATATCTAGTATGGAAAACAGCCTGGCAAGAATACTCACAGGACACTGCCCACCATAACGCAGCAGCTGGAAATCCTCAGTGGGACCTAGAAATGTTAATGGGAATGGGACCATACATGGGAAAGCAGGCCCAAATACAATACAGCCCTGCGGTGTATCTGCAAATAGCCGCGGCAGCCACTAAAGCATGGAAAACAATTCAAGGCAGTGGGGATTTACAGGGTCAGCTGTCTAAGGTAATACAAAGACCAAATGAAGCATATGCTGATTTTGTAGCGAGGCTGATGCAAACAGCTGGTCGAATATTTGGGGAGGTAGAGGCAGCCATGCCATTGATAAAACAGCTGGCTTATGAGCAAGCTAATAAGTGGTGTAAAGAAGCCATCAGACCTTGGAAAAGCAAAGACTTGAGTACATATATTAAAGTTTGCAGGGGTATCAATGACAGTGTTATTCAAGGGCAGGTTATGGCTGCAGCTATCACTCAAGGTTTACAAGGATTACAGGGAGCTCAACAATATAAACATAGGGGTACTCCTGGAGTTTGTTATTACTGCAAGGAGCCAGGATACCTTAAGCATGAGTGCCCAGAGATAAAGGTGTCTTATCAAGAGCCTAAAAAACCAGGTATCTGCCCAAGATGTGGGAGAGGTGCCCACTGGGCAAATGAATGTCACTCAATAAGGGATATACGAGGAAACTCTCTGCTTCCAAGAGGGTCAAAAAACGGGAAGGGGGGCCCCACACCCCAGGGCCCTCAAATGTATGGGGTGCTCCAACAGCTGGCTCGCTTGCATTATCCGCCGACGAGCCAAGGCGAGCCACAACAGGGAGTGCAGGATTGGACATCCATGCCACCACCAGACTCATATTGACTCCAGAGATGGGGACCCAGGTAGTCGAATCAGATTTTAAGGGTCCATTACCTGAGGACACCGTGGGCCTCTTGCTAGGACGGAGCTCCACGGCGTTATCAGGACTCATTGTTCACCCCGGAGTTATAGATGCTGATTATAAAGGAACGGTGAAAATCCTGGTATCTTCCCCACGTGGAATTACAGCTATTAGTCCAGGTGATAAGATAGCTCAAATCCTGGTATTGCCTAGTTGTCACAAGCTTTTTGGAAGCCATGAGGTTACATGGGAACAAAAGGGGTTCGGTTCATCTGGAGCTCCTCTAGCATGCGTCATGCTAGGCATGGAAAATAGACCCCTTTACTCTCTTTGGATAAGAGGCAAGAAATTCATGGGCTTATTGGACACTGGAGCGGATTGCAGTATCATCAATGAAGCTGATTGGCCTAAGGATTGGCCTGTGCAAAAGGCCGATCAAACACTTCGAGGATTAGGGATTGCTCATAGCCCCATGTGCAGTGCAGCTACACTGCCATGGAAGGATGATGAAGGCCACCATGGACTTGTGCAGCCATATGTCCTTAAGATTCCCATTTCATTGTGGGGACAGGATGTCTTGGCCCAAATGAACCTGAAGTTGACTACAGAATTATTCTATAGTGAGGAAGCTCAAGACTTAGTGACTAAGTCTGGTTATCCTGGAACGGGAGGCCTAAGGAAACAGCTGCAGGGCACCCCTGAACCTATTCCCTTGACTAATTACTTCTCTCAAAGAATAGGTGGGCCGGGGCTGGGTTTTTCTTAGGGGCCACTGAACCCCTAAAAATTCAATGGAAAAACAGTAAACCCATGTGGGTTTCTCAGTGGCCCCTGCCTAAAGAAAAATGTGAAGCTGCCCACACGTTGGTAAAAGAGCAACTTGCCGCCAGGCATATTCGGCCCTCCACATCACCATGGAATATGCCTATTTTTGTGATTAAGAAGAAGTCGGGGAAATGGCGATTGTTACATGACTTACGAGCAATTAATGAAAGGATGGTGGCCATGGGAGCAGTACAGCTGGGGCTGCCTTTAGTCTCAGCCCTGCCCTCTGGTTGGCCCTCTGTGGTAATCGATATTAAAGATTGTTTCTTTTCCATCCCATTGCACCCCGAGGACACCCAATGTTTCGCTTTCACAGTACCTACCATTAATCATTCTAGTCCGGATCAACGCTATGAGTGGGTGGTATTGCCTCAGGGCATGGCCAACAGCCCTACAATGTGCCAATTATATGTGGACCAAGCCCTGAAGGAGGGTTAGAACACAATTTCTCCCACTCATTGTGTATCATTATATGGATGATATTCTGCTGTGCCATAAAGAAGAACAATATATTGAGAAGGCCCTTTCCTTTCTTTTCAAACATTTTGAGAAATTCGGATTACACATAGCACCAGAAAAGGTCCAAATGACGCCCATTAAAGAGTATTTGGGAACTAGGTTAGAGAATACTAAAGTCAGACCTTTAAAGATAACCCTGCGGATGGATCACCTAAACACATTAAATGATTTTCAAAAATTGTTAGGAGATATCAATTGGATCAGGCCCTATCTAAAACTCACTGATCAGGAATTGTCACCCTTATTTGAGACACTTAAAGGAGACCCTCACCTCACCTCTCCTCGTCAGTTGACTAAGGGGGCAAAAGCAGCCATCAATCTGATCCAGAAAAGGCTAGAAGCTGCTCAGATAGACAGAATTGACTATTCCAAACCTTTGCTATTTTGTGTCCTTGCCAAAAAATGAGCTCCCACTGCAGTTTTTTGGCAATCTTGCCCCATATCATGGGTTAGTTTGGCCCACTCTCCAGGGAAGGTCTTGCCTTGGTACCCAAGCGCCGTTGCACAAATTATACTTAAAGGGATTAAACTTAGTATAGCAGCATTTGGTAAACAACCAGATACTATAATAACACCATATACGCAGGAACAAATAAAGTGCCTAGCAGCCTGTGATGATGACTGGGCCATTTTGATAACTATAACGTGCGCTCAATTTGATAACCACTACCCATCACATCCATGGCTACAGTTCAGTTTATCCAATCCAATCATATACCCTAGGATCACTCACCATAAACCCCTCAGTAATGTAAGGCTTATATTCACTGATGGATCTAAGCAAGGAGTAGGAGCTATAGTTACCAAAGAAGAGAGTTGGACCTTCCTATTTCAAAGCTCCTCTCCCCAAGAAACCGAGCTGCTCACAGTGATAAAAGCATTTCAAATGTTTCATCAAGAACCCTTCAACCTTTTATCAGATAGTAGATATGTGGTGCAAGCTGTCTCTATCATTGAAAATGTGGGTTCTATTAATGCTAGGTCTACTATCTCTAAGGCATTACAGGAAATCCAAACATGAGTTTGGGACAGAAAGGCTCCATTTTATGTTGGCCACATACGAGCTCATACAACCTTACCAGGCCCCCTGACACAAGGTAATTGGTTAGCAGGCTCCTTAACCAGAGGAGAATTTGTCTTTGCCATTGAGGACCCGGTGCAACAGGCGAGACACGAGACATTATCATAAGCTGTTCCATGTGAATGCTTTAACTCTTCGCCTCAAATTTAACATAACAAAAGCACAGGCACGGGACATAGTAGTCTCCTGCAGAAATTGCGTGACTTTACTACCTGCACCGTCCTTGGGGGTTAATCCTATGGGTCCTTTACCTAATCATATATGGCAAATGGATGTCACACATGTTTCAGAATTTGGAAAGTTAAGATATGTCATGTCTCTGTAGATACCTGCTCTGGAATAATTTTTGCCTCAGTGCATACAGGGGAAAAATCCAGAGATGTTATCGCCCATTGCCTACAGGCTTTCGCGGCATGGGGAAAGCCATGCCAGTTAAAGACAGATACTGGTCCAGCCTACACCTCACAACCCTTTAACGCCCTCCTACAACAACTTGGCATTCACTTGATACATGGAATACCCTATAACCCACAAGGACAGAGTGTTGTGGAGCGCGCGCATCTTACAATAAAAAATGCGCTTTATAAACAAAAAGGGGGAATAGGGGACATCTTCAGGTCCCCTAAAGATAAGCTCAACATCATTCTCTTTATTTTGAATTTTTTAACATTGGACAAAACAGGTAAATCAGCTGCAGACAGACATGCAAGTGCTGCTGCTGCTCCCCCTAAGCCTTTAGTACTTTGGAAGGACATCCTCACAGGAAAGTGGAATGGACCAGATCCAGTGTTAGTATGGAGTAGGGGGTCTGTATGTGTTTTTCCACAGGAAAAAGAGGCTCCAATTTGGATCCCAGAGCGGCTGGTGCGTGCAGCCTTGCCTCCGAACACCAGTCATGATGCTGAAGATGCTGATGATAACTCTGGGGATGCTCTACCTCCTGCGGCAGACTCAAGCCAGAGAGCTGTGAGCAGTGGTTAAAGCGTGGCTATATCCTTTACCAGTGACTAACTCTTCTCTCATATTCCCTCCTCTCCCTTTGATGCATGGCAGGTCTGTAACTTGCTAGGAGCATGTACTGATATCTCAGCAGTGTCCATGTTAAATGGTGGCAAATCCCTCAGCTGTTCTTTTTTTTTTTTAAAGATTTTATTCATTTATTTGACAGACAGGGATCACAAGCAGGCAGAGAAGCAGGCAGAGAGAGAGAGGAGGAAGCAGGCTCCCCGCTGAGCAGAGAGCCCGATGCAGGGCTCGATCCCAGGACCCTGAGATCATGACCTGAGCTGAAGGCAGAGCCCTTAACCCACTGAGCCACCCAGGTGCCCCCCTCAGCTGTTCTTATAAACAAAATGACTCTAGTACCTTTGAGACAACAGTTAATGTGTCTTGTCCCAATAATATTATTTATCAGCCCACTCCCATATGGGTCTCGCCACCGTTCCTTTTCCTCGTAACGAATGCTAGCGAGCTGAATGATACGTTGAATTGCACTAAGAATTGCTATCTTTCCCAGTGCTGGAATGTCACGGCCTTCAAGCTGGCTGTGATTATGTGTATCCCTACCCATGTTCCTATCCCAGTTTCCATTCCAGAGGACAAGTTACCGGTGGTGCTATCCAGAAAGAAGAGAGATTTTGGTATCACAGCCGCCATTGTGACAGCATTGGCTATATCTACAGCAGCTGCCACGGCAGCAGCAGTCTCGCTTGCTGCAACTAGACCCACTGCGGAAGCTGTGAACACCCTTGCAGAAGGAACGGCGGCTGCCCTTCAAACACAGACTCAGATCAATGCACATCTGCAAGCAGGAATCCTGATAGTCAACCAGAGAGTGGATTTGGTTCAAGAACAAGTGGACATATTGGGGGCCCTATTGGGACTGGGGTGTATAGCACCCTTCCTGGCAATTTGTGTAACTCCCATAGCCTATACTAATATGAGTGACTTACAGAATGTCTCCCGACAGCTCTCCCAGTATTTGCAGGGTGCTTGGTCTGACGATTTTCAAAATTTCACACGAGTACGCGTGTGCAACCAGCTTCCCTCCCAGAGCTATTTCAAACATTCAGCAATATGTTCCAGTTTACCAAACAACGGGCTGGCACAATTGGTCTTCTTGTCCTCCTCCTTATTGGCATTCTGCTTCTATTCAGAAAAGTTCGCCAATGGAGAACATAGCAGCGAGAGCAGAGCCGAGCTATAGTACAAGCCCTTATGTCAATAGAGGCTGGGACATCTCCCCAGATATGACTAAGCATGCTAGATCGGTAGTCAAAGACGGGTAAGATCAGTAGAGAAACATACCAACCTAAGACAGGACAGAGATCATCGATATCTTGTGTCTGATGATGGGTAAGGATGTTTTCTGCTACTGACGACCTAAGACAGGCACGATCTCTGCTATAAAACAAAAAAGGGGGAGATGTTGGGGGCCGCCTCCGGTCGGGAAAGTCCCCGCCATTACAAGATGGCGTTTGGCTCACTGCCCGCAAAATACGCTGCAAGTGAACAACGAATGTTCTGGTGAAGCCCGCCTAAAGGAGGACATAGTCATTGGCTGTTTCAGATTTAATCAGCATAGTAACAGGACTCTCATTGGCTCTCCCCATTGTTTGGCTCCTTATTGGTCACCCTGCCACATATAAGCTAAGGAAGTTGTCGAAATAAAGAGATGAAGCATTAACACCATACCAGGCTGGTTGTCGTTCTTGTGGGCCGAGGGCAACAAGATCCCTTATTTTAGGAAGAGGGAGAGGAGTAGGAACGCTTGCTTGTGTTACCTCATTTAATGCTCGTGAACAACTTGCAGTGTTGTCATGACCCTCCCTAGCCTCCTACTGAGAAAACTGCATCAAAGAAATTAAGTAACTTGAGTTAGACCAGCCAGCCAAGACCCGGCAGTGCTTAATTCAGCCCCAGGGCAGTTGATCATCGAAAACCTTCTTATCCCACGCTACCCCCCCACCAGTAGGCTCCCTTATATTGTATTGACTTTGAAAAATTTGTGGCCATGACCTGCAGGAAACTATGCCTCACATCTCAGCCCAGCACATTCATGTTTACATGTACGTCACGGAAACAAAAGCATCATAAACTGTTTTTACTTGGATTGACAGACACTATGACATACTGACACTTTCCATTCTACTTTTAAAAACTGCTAGCTGTGACTCACTAAATTGATATAATGATCCATTAGATCTCTACCTTTATTTTGAAAGACCCTGAGCTAAATGACCTCTTTAGACCTCTTGCAGTCTGCACGCTCAGTGATACTGACAGATCGAAGCTGGACGGATCAGTCACTGTAAGCTCTCTTCATCACGCATTTTGAATTTGGTTTGGTTTTCTCTGGTGCCTGAGTACTCTAATGGGATCTTTAGTTTCAGAGAAGCCCTATGATAAAATAGAATACTTGGGAATTCAAAATGGATGTCCTCTGAGCAGGCGTACATAAGCGGGAGGAAGCACTCCTCAGAGCCACCTCCATCTAGGTGTCCTGGTCTCTGATTTGGGGAGCGTTCTTCAGTGTCTGTGAAAACAGGAGAGTAGTTATCAAATGCTACCACGGCACCAAGAATTTGAGTCCAGATCAAAGGAGTTAGTGTGTTGAAGCCTAAGACTAGTTCCCTTGGCCTCTTTCTGCTCTCCACCCTCTGTCCCTTGCTCTAGCCCCACCCCCTCCACCCTGCACCCTTCCCTGAGCAGAGGTCAGAGCTGAACACCCCCAGGATTTGCCCTGTTCAGACGAAGCCCAGGCAGAAGGCCGACACGTGTTGGAATCGAGTTCTTCCCTGTTAGATCTTCTCTGATTCACCCCTTGTGGCATAATCTTTTTTTTAAAATTTTTTATTGTTTATAAATATATATTTTTATCCCCAGGGGTATAGGTCTGTGAATCGCCAGGTTTACACACTTCACAGCACTCACCAAAGCACATACCCTCCCCAATGTCCATAACCCTACCCCCCTTCTCCCAACCCCCCTCCCCCCAGCAACCCTCAGTTTGTTTCGTGAGATTAAGAGTCACTTATGGTTTGTCTCCCTCCCTATGCCATCTTGTTTCATGGATTCTTCTCCTACCCACTTAAGCCCCCATGTTGCATCACCACTCCCTCATATCAGGGAGATCATATGATAGTTGTCTTTCTCCGCTTGACTTATTTTGCTAAGCATGATACGCTCTAGTTCCATCCATTTTGTCGCAAATGGCAAGATTTCGTTTCTTTTGATGGCTGCATAGTATTCCATTGTGTATATATACCACATCTTCTTTATCCATTCATCTGTTGATGGACATCTAGGTTCTTTCCATAGTTTGGCTATTGTGGACATTGCTGCTATAAACATTGGGGTGCACGTGCCCCTTTGGATCACTACGTTTGTATCTTTAGGGTAAATACCCAGTAGTGCCGCATAATCTTAACCACCCATTAAGATACTTGCAGATCTTTTTGAAAAGTTCAATAGTATCAGTGTATATGTGTGTGTTTCAATGTAAGTAGCCATTCTGGTCAGGAGAGGGCTTATACTAGTCTTAGACTAGTAAATAATTCTTGGTACAAAATCATACCTTTTAGGGGATATTTATGAGAGAAAAAGAGGTTTTGTTCACTGAACACCTAACTCTTAGACCTCCACTTAAACTTTTTATTTAACACTTTCTAACAGGGATGGGCGTTTCTGTGAACAGCTAGTGAAATACCAACAGGGAGAACACATATTATACCTGAACACAAATCTCCATTGCATGGATAAACTACTAAAAGCTATAGATAGAAACTACAGCAAAATTGTTTCACTAATTCAATATTTTATTGACATCAAAGCATTTTAACTTTGAGTTGTATAAGTCATTTCCTTAGTAATTTTTGAAGAAACACTTCCAGAAAATATTATCAACTTTTACCAGTTGTGCTACTAGAATTAAATCGAAAAGGGAGTTAACTCTAAATTAATTTATTGAAGCATTTGCAGTTTTATATTCACTTAGGTACAAAACTTTTGTAAGAAAGATAACACTTTTATTGCATTATATAATTTCATATTTTATAGGAGTCATAATGCAAACTCATAAGCATAAATATACATAATGCAACCAATCAGCAATGTAACCATTAAAAGATTTAAAATGTAAAACTAGAATTTAACAGGCAAAATACTTAATATGGCTTTTAATGGAAAGTAACTGTTTAGAAATGATTTGTTATTGCCTCATTCTAGTCATTCAAGTGAACATAAAGTTATGATCTCTATTTAAAAGACCATGTACATTTTATAACATGTATGCAATATGGTTCCTGAACTTTGTTAAATATACATATATACATATATATACATATACAGTACACTGACAGTTCTAGTACCCCTGAACATGTGGATTAAAACTATTACAATATTTCTATTATAAAACTACTTGGAAAGTTGGCATCACCTCCTGGTATTGAAGTTCAATCCTACAGATTTGGAAGAAAAAAGAAAAAAAAAAAACAAACCAAAAACGTTGGTTATAAATACATTCTTTACAAAAAAAAATTGAATAGTGGTCCCGCACTCATACTTTATATTACAGTGAAAACACTGCCTTCATTTAAAGGTATTTACATCTTGTCCTTGTTTTCTGTGTGAAATATACAGAAGTTAAGAGTGAGACGATTGTAGGCAGGCCTATTTGTTTGGTTTTTCTACTTGTTCGTTTTTGTGGAAGTTTCAGATCTCTTCTTTTGAGTTGTTGTTGATTTCTATTTGCCTTGTATTACTGCTGCTGCTGCTTCTTTTGGTGTTCTGGGAACACTGGACTTTACTTCTAGGAACAGGAAGAAAAGATTTAACTCTTGAAACACCCAACTCCATCTTTGACTGACTGTTGCTGCATCCGGTCGGTTGGTGGCTGCTGAAAGGACTGACCTCCTGGAGAGAAGAGAACAGAACAAGCCGGTCGCGTCTGACCTGGCTGCCAACGGCTCGCAGCAGTTCTTTCCTCCTGCTCTGGGTCTCTGCCCCAGCGCGGAGGAGTTTCTCCTGCAAAGCCAAACAGCAGCCTACGGAAAGGAGAGACTAAAGGATTAGCTTCCTCCAGACCCACCACCCGATTCTCCTTTAGGCCCTTCATGGCCTCAAGACTCCACCAATCGAATGTCGGAGTCTGTGAGCTTCCTGAAGTCCTAGCCCCGAACACATCCCCAAACTGGATTGGCCAGAGCTGCTGTCTCTGTAGGGAGCTGCACAACACTGAAGTCTATCACCTCCGGTGCGTCACCTAACTTTTCTGGTCTCCTCGACCCTACACAGTAAGTGCTCAAAAAATATGCGTTAGCAGTTGAACTGTAAGACAGGAGCCCTGCTCTGGTGGTTTCTCCTAGAGCAGAGAAGATGCGTGCTCTGACAATGGGGCTTCCCTTCTAGGGCATCAAGGCTCGCCCACAGCTGCAGAGCTGCACAGGCGACATGATTTGTCCCCAGTCTCAGGGTGATGACACTAGGCCGGATCTCAGGCTCCCATCTTCCGCTCAGGATGTTGGCCCTCGAGAGGGTCTAAAATTCCGCCAACCAACCCACACGAAGGAAGGCCTCCTCTGTGAGCTGCTCCCCATGCCTCTCAAGCAGTTCACCCTTTCTCTCCTTGAATGCAACTAAACAGTAATGTAACCATTAAATGCTTTACAATGTAAAACTAGAATTTAACAGGCAAAACAGTTAATGTGGCTTTTAAAGGAAAAGTAAATAAGAAAGGAAAGTAACTGTGTGGACTCCCCTGGCAGGTGCATTCTCCTGGGTATGTTCTTAAATCAAGAAAATGGGACTTAGCGCTGGGCCTAGTAAAACCAAGCCCCACTTATAATTTGGTCTAAAACACCAGGAAACTCAACACATACAGTATATTTAGAAGAAATGGCATATTGTAGTAAAGCCAGCTGGATGGTATACACAATCTCTGAGCAGGGGGAGGGAAATCTCGAAGTGTCAGGGCTCAGAGAGAGAAAAGCTGATACATGGCGTTCTTTGCTGCTTCACCTCACCGTCTGCACCATGAAGGCGAGGGGTGGGTTGGTGGCGTATCTTCATGGTCTGAGACAGGAAATGCTGACATGAAGTAAACAAGAAGCTTCCCGTGAAGCTAAACGTGCTTGGGGTGTTGAGAATTGCTCTGCCTTCTTGACGACCAGGGACCGTTAAGGCTGGGACTGTAAAACAGGGCCCGTGACTGAAACACAGAGGGACGTTCCTGCCCTGGAGCAGCTAAGCCCAGGTGTTGAGGTGTGCTCCCTAAGGCTGAGCAGTACGAGAGCCTGGGACTACTAGACCTCAGGGTGTTCGTGCTTTCTGGGCCACAACCCAAAAGTTCTATTAAACACAGAATGCTACTGATCTTTGAGCTTAATATGTACAACATTTGATAACTACTAGTTTGTATCGAAAGGTACTGCACCTAAATTAAATTTTAAAGTAATATTGTTAAATTAGAGCAATTCATTCATTTAATATTGACTCACAGCGACAAACTAGGAGGATAATATAATCCCTGCTCTCTAACTGGGGAAGTCGGGGCCAGTTTGGGAAACACTGTAGAGAAAATGGCAGTGAGGTGGATCTTTGAGGCTGGACAAAATGGAGGGCCAGATCAAAGCTGTCTTAGAGCACTGGCTGCACCTCAAAATCACCAGTGAGCTTTTAATCACCCCAAAGTGCAGGCTGCACCTCACACCAATTACATCAGAACCTCTAGAGACGGTAGGGAGCATGATCTGGTCACTGGGGTTTAAAAACAAAATCCTCAAGTGGATTTCATTATGCAAAGATGGGAACTTTTGCTTTCAGGGAGTCATTTGGTTTCCATGAGAAGAAAACATACCAGCATCTGTTGTATTCGTGACTTAAATATGGGCATTTGTTTTTAATTTAGAAGGCTAACCTGCCACCAGATTAATACACCCCACTACTTTCCCTTACTGTTGGGAGCAGTAAGGAATTCTGTTGTGAGAAATGAGGACTGTCGAAAGTGATTGCAACTAGCCCAGAGAGCTCTTTAAAAAGAATTACTTCCTGATAACAGAAGAAACCGGGCATCTAACCAAGAAATGCTAGCTGAGTTTATCAGGATAGAAAAGAACGAGCCTGCCAACTTTCAGAAGGCTGTCCAATGTGTTACTTTGCCCTCTGCTGGCAGGTTCTGAGAAAGACACCTCCTCGCCCTAGAGGAGCCCCTCCACCTGTGTTCAGTGCGCTGCGAAGCAGAGGGGACTGTCCTAATACCTACCTCAGCCCCACCCCACGATGCCTTTGTAAGAGCCCAGACAGTGTAAAAGGACACGTGTTTTTAAAGGCCTCTTTTTAAAACAACGCTGTCCTGAGTTTCCCTGAGCATATCCCACTTTCAGTACTGTATTTTGTGGACAGTACCTTCTGGGGCAACCCGTACTGTGACAGACAAACAGGAGTACGAAACCTTGTCTCCATTAGATGTTTAAACAATGCCAGCTGTCACTACCAGTCAACATTTTTATATAGGAACGTCGCTTGGCCCTGTGGAGAAATAGTGGTTCGGGGTTCTTTCCACACCTCTGTGGCCTTTGCATGGACTGACTGTTCCACCAGAACCCTAAAGAGTGGTCCTGGGGGCCCAAGAAATGTGTTCAGGAGGGGCAGCTCCTGACCAAAAGGTATTCCAGCCAGAATTCACAATGGGGACTCCACATCCCCTCCTTAGGTCACTGTCCCTTACATGCTCTCCAAATAATGTGTTTGCTGTGCTTTCTAAACAGTTCCCTGTCGGGGAGACAGACATGGTATCGTGTGAACCAGGAAGGGGATGTTCTTCACAGACCATCATGTTATGTATTTTTCATCTGGGATCTCAGCCTTGCCAGTGCTTCCCACCTTCTTTCTTCCCCCAAAACCTACCGCTCACATGTAACTAATTGGGACTAGAAGCTCGTGAAGCAGTGGGAGAACAGGGGCTGTGGTGAGCAGCTGATGAATAGTTTAGTAGTCTCAGCATGCTCACTTCATCATTCTTCCCTCTGCAGCCCTCCCCATCCCAGGTCTTCCTAAGCTGCCACAGGAGAGGTTGAGAACAGGATGTGAACCACACACTCCACGTGACTGGGTGAACAGACCACCTCTTTCTAAATGCCTCTATGAAATCTGCATTCTCACAAAATTACTACCGGGTAAGAAGTCATTATATTCTTCCTGTTCACCCAGGAGTACCACGCTGGGCCATCTCTTGGCACTGATTAACCAATTATAGAGGTTATCTTGAGAAGTTCATGAAGCCTATTGAAATCCTGGCTCTGCCACTTGCCATTCTGACTTATTTTTAAAGGAAAGTATCTCATGGAAACCAATGCATGCTATGGCAAGTTAAGACACTGAACTTTTTGAAGGAGAACTTTTTTTAAAAAAAATTTTTTTACTTATTTGACAAGAGTACAAGCAGAGGGAGGGAGATGCAGCCTCCCCACAGAGCAGGGAGCACAAAGCAGCCCTTGATCCCAGGATCCCGGGATCAGGTCCTGAGCTGAAGGCAGATGCTTAACTGACTGAGCCTCTGCCCAGGTACCCCTAAAAGGACTTTACATTATTTAGCCTGTTAAATTCTAAAATGCAGGAAATTTTAAAGGTTCTCAAATGAATATATTTTAAAATAGAAGAACCAAGACAGAAGTCATACATTATACTTTTTTACATCATTCTTCTAAGCTATTATCTAATAAACAGTGATCTTTCTAACCTTGATTAACTACTGAATACACTTACCTTTACTTCTCTTTTCACAGCTGTGGCTGAAATATAATTCATGATTCACACTGAAAGAAGATTTGGGAAGTCCATTCCATAGCAATCCTTTTTTGTCTCATTTTGCAGGAAAATGGGCACTTACCTTTGGTGACACTGGCATTCTTGGATTAACAGTTGCTGAAAAGGCAGGGTTATTCCCTGGACTATCAAACCTCCTTAAATCATCCCTGGAATCAGCAATCTGGAAAAAAGACCAATTATCAAGTCACAGGTACACACTCAAGGCACAACTTAAAGTCACTACAGAAAATCTCTGTTACCTTTTTCTCTGACCCTCAGGAGCTCTATGAGCACACCCTCAAGGCCTGAACTACTCACAACAGACTCCAAGGCTTTAAGTGAAACTATAAGAAAATGCGTAAGAAATTATCTCTAAATCAAAAGAAGATGACCAGATGAGCCCTATAGAAAAAAAAAGAAACCGTCCTGGCATAATTGTAAGAGTCTAATCATTACCTTATTTTTCCACTGTGTAAATATTTTAGCTCATTTCTGGCAAGGTTATACTAGGCTGACAATTCACCTGTGTCCCAGAGATTAGGATGTAAGAGTTTCCGTGGAACCTCTACTTTGTAACTGCCTTCTTATCCTTCCTATCAAGTAAAAGGCATTGGTCAAGGACATCTGGTTCAATTTGCTACAGCTGACAGAGTGCCAAAGCAAGGTGAATTCGATGCTGCCGACCCCACCTTTGAGATCTGGGTCACTGATTCCTCTATTTGGATCTCAATTTTCACAGATTAGAGACTATATGTATTACACAGGCCAAATTTTCTTGCAAGGAAGGCTGTGGCTGTTTCTCTGTCTATAACATGAGTGCTGTGATGCCCTCTTATGGATAGGTGACTCTTACACCCACAGTAGAGAAAACAAAAGGAAGAAAAGCCTAGGGAAGGTGTAATTTGAGCTAATACAATCAACATGCGATTTTAATTTCCGGTCTTTCAGAGGAGTTACAGAGCACAGGCTGTACTTCACAACTTCTTTATTATATAAAAGATATTTTGGAAAAAGGGGATTTCCTAAGCAGGGCAAGGAGGGTTTGATTAGCCATACTAGTCAATCAGGAATTTCTTTCTGGGTGGGAATGTGTGTTAGGCTCTGGCTCTAAGGAATCTCTTTCCTGGTAGGGGAGCCAAACTGTGTCTTAACCCCTCTGGGCTGCTTACCTTGCTTATGTCAGATTCGGATTTGCTGGAGCACATACTCTGCAGTTCCTGGACAAGGTCTGCTTCATCATCCGAATCCAGAGAGAGTCTCTGTTCCAAATTCAATGTCAATGATAGATCGTTCTCTAAAGACCTAATACAAAGTTCAGAAAAGAGTTTTTAAATATCCTATGAAAGAATCTGTCATTTGATGGCAAAATTCACTCACAATATTTCGGCATCTCCTGCTCAAAATTTTATTCATGGAGAAATCTACTTGGTTTAGAATATTCCAGTCTCCTTTCCTTCCCTTTCTCCAAGTCTAAATGAAACTAAGACTTGAAACACTGGGGAAGTAGGGGGCAGTGTGATACCCTAGAACAAACTTGGCTCTACCACTTACTAGCAACATGGCCATGGTCATATTTTCTTTCTTTTTCTTTGCTTCCCGTAACACTTCAGTTTCTGGGTAATCTATATGATAGAATTACTGGGGAAATTACATAGGCCGCCCTTTAGAATGGCTTCAGCCGTGCACCTGGCCGAAAGAATCGTGTGTTATGGTTTCCTCTATCCACCTTCTCTCTTTTTACACTTCTCCCTTCTGCAATTCTGTGAACTTGGTTCTAAAGGGTACCTGTCCACTTTATGGGTTATAGGACACACACTTTATTGGGTTACAATGGAGAGCTATTTATACAGTGCCCAAATATTTCTGTTCTATGATTAACCAAATTATCCATTGCATCTCAAAATCTGTAAGCTGAAATAATTCCCTAGGAGAAACGTAATAAAATGATCACTTTAGACACTCAGCACCTAAAACCATGCTTCATTTTAAAATATTGGTCATCTAAAACCTGTTTATAAAAATTCACAAATGGAGGACTTTATCGTATCTTTATGGCAAATGCATTAATGATCAAGTTTGATTAAAAAAATGAAGCCCTTTTTGTTTTCTCTACTGTGGGTATAAAAGTCACCTATCCATAAGAGGACATCATAGCACTCGTGTTATAAGGAAGGTTGTGGCTGTTTCTCTGTCTATAAGAAAATTTGGCCTGTGTAATACATATAGTCATAGTCTCTAAGCTGTGAAATTGAGATCCAAATACAGGAATCAGTGACCCAAAATCCTAAAGGTGGTGTCAACAGCATTTAGTATTTCTAATCTTTTCAACAAACTAAAAGGAAAAAAAGTTTTATGAATATGTTTTTTTAGATTTGATATGAAGGGGGAGAATAAGCTATCCCCAAATGTGTCACTTTGGCCTGTGGGTTATTTTGATCTGAAGTCAATCAAGGTCCAGATGACTCAAGGAAAACTTACCTATCCCTTAAGTACCGAAGAGGATTTAGAATTTATAAAGAGCTACTTCCAGAGCTAAGTTTTTTATCTGAAATACCCACCTGTCTGGCAGGCCAAGCATCTGCTCTTACTCTCCTGTGGATCAGCCCCTCTGCCTTGAAGCCCCAGGCCCCTATACCATTCCTTAGCTCAGGATGGGAACATAAACCTCAACTGCCCGACTCGCCCTTGAGTCTCTTACCTTTGGGACTCCCAGACCCAGGAACTCAAACCCATTTTTCTCCTGGCACTTTGTCTTATATGTCAGTTTGATTATTAGACCAAAGAACCTACAATGGAAACTTTTCCCACCATTACACATTCATTCATTAGATTTCAGTTTAACACCAGCATTTGAAAGACCTTTTTAAAAAAAACCATATTAACAGCATTATAGATACAGCAAACAATACAGGTTTTATTTGTACAAGTTAAAGGGAAACTTACTTTTGTTTTGACAGAGAAGCATTTCTGTTATAATTCAGCTGAGATATAGCTTTAACTTTAATACCTGTTTAAAGAAAAAATGTCATCATTTTCAATAGAATCAATCACTGTCCCTGTGCGTCTTGAACTCTGCATTTAAAAGAAACAGACTTTGGACTCTGTTTGATACTGTTTTGGGACTGAATCCATCCCTTGGGGACGTTCTCCTCAGGGCAGTGGCACTGGATGGAGCTCCCTGCACAGGGATTGCTTTTATAAGTAAATGGTCCCTCTTCTAGAATTATATGAATGCTGCTAGCACAAATTATCTCTAAAGAATGGTTTTGAACAGTTGATTTTAATATGTCTTCAGGAAGAGATCATCAGAGACCATCTCTATACTGATTTCTTTGCCCATACTTTTGTTGTCAGAAAGGGTGGCTAGCAGATTTCCCTAATGACCGGACAGGTGCCCGGGCTTGGTCCCTGTCTCCTGAAGCCCATGACCTGCCATCATCATAGCCTTTCTGTTTCGGGTCAGGAGAAAAAGAGGCTTTGTCTTCATGGAACTTTATGATAACCCATAGTTACCAGTGTAGAATGCAAAGTGGTTTCTCTTTTGATAAATAATGGTGTCAAACCAGTATCAACCCAAACTCTGTAATATCAAATGTAATTATTGGGATTAAAAACTTAACATTATAAAAAATTAAATATCCTAGTTACATACAATTTTATCTTTTGAATGTGGTTTCTTATTTCTAAGAATTTATTTGATATATCAAATAGTTCTAAAATATGAAATTATAAATGATTTTATATTTATTCAGTAATTTAACTTTTTAATATTTTACATAAGTTTTCTGAGTTGGACTTGATATTATTGTAAATTCACATTCACTTTATTGCTTTTGTCAACTCTACTATATACACTGACAATGCATATTGTTTAGATAATTATTTGGCTCAAGCCAGAGGTTGGTCTTAAACCCTACAGATAACTGTAATAAACTCAGAAATGATAGTGAAGAGCCTGGTTGGGTCTCCCATATCTGAGTGCGTATGGATTAGTCCATGTACCATGGGATTACAGGGGCATGGATGGAGGAAAACAGCATCAAACTTGCAAGAAACAAAAACATGGATTGTGGATCCCCGTGGTGCCAGGAGAGGTGATAGGGACAGAGAGCCAACAGTTTCTGAACTTCAGTCTTGCTACCTGGAAATGGAGATGCTAATCCTTATCTGAGAGCTCTTTTGCACTACACAGAGGAAGAAACAAGTAAGTGGAAGGTACAATCCTTACTGCAGATGTCACCCTGGGAGTCTGCAGGCCATAGGAGGGGGCTGACATGTAATGACTCTACTCCCTGGATCCAACACTCTAACTCTGGGAAGTCAGGACAAGCTCTTAGAATCAGAATATGTCCTATTATACTTTTTTAAGGTGACTGCTATGTATTTATAAGTGAGCTCTCATTCACTGACTTTCCATTCAATCATTTAAAAAAAAAATCACGGTTCACACGCATGGAGTAATTACAAAACTGCACGTGTTAATATTAAGCTTGCATTTTATGGATTTTTAAGTGTGAAGACGTATGAATGAACAAGAGCAAGTTTTCATGTTTTAAGATTTTTAGGCATATTCTCTTTTAGAAACTCTACTACTATAAAGTGGGCATGAAATTATACATAACAGGGTATGTTGGGGATGAGAGGGCCTCCTGAAGACCCAAAATTACATCTAGGAGAAATAAATGTACAATGCATATGAGCTTGGAACATCTTTTCATTCTTACTCAAATATGGATTTCCTGTAGGGAAGACAATTTACCCTATTAACAAAGCCAAAAAGAATTAGGTCTAACACCAGAGATAAATATTTTTTATCTTGTTGAAAACTTGATAGTTGAAAAGTTGAAAACTTTTTCTCAGAGAGGATGTTCCATTATACTGAATCAGTTTAAAAATTTGGGAGAATGTAAATCCTAAGAGGGCGGGGATTTTTGTGTTTGCTGTCTTTACAGGAGAAAGAAATGTGTAAAACGGATTCACTCTTGAAGGCCTTACACTGGGATCAGACATCTCTCTATATATACTTTAAAAAATTGAAGGCTGGCTCAGAGAGGACACAGAAAAGGAGAAAACGATGCCGAAGTACAACTGTTGTATTACATAGATTTGATGGTGGATGCCACAAACCAACGATTATTTCCCAAGTACGGGGCTCCCAGATATTTTTGGAAATGTACCTACTACCCTATTCGTTCCCTGAAAATATGCATTGAAAAACTCAACTTTGTGGAATGCATAGTGAGAAAAGTACAAGCACACCTGCCCTCCGAGAGCAGAGAGCGAGTGCCCACGTTCGTCTTGGCGGAACAGCCCCCTCACTTACCTTCCTCGCTCGGGCCCGGCTTACTCCAGGACGGTGGAGAGAAGCGGCCAGACTTCTTGCGAGGACTGGTGCTCACTCTTCTCCAGGCCCCACTCTCTCCTTTCTTCCTGCTACAGCTGTTGTAACTTGAGACTACAGATAAAGGGAAACCTCCTCCTTTGAAATCAGCTACGTGCTGGTCCAGATCTGAAACAATACAAATCGTGTTTTGCCAAAAAGAAGGCAGTGATCATGTGGTTTCACAGTCAAGTAAAACAGAACAACTGCAATTCTCCAAGAAAGATTCTTCAAAATCATGGCTGTGCTTACTATCCTAGCAGGGATGTTGTGATTCAGCCAATTGTACTTGGAGATCTGGAATTATTGAGCCAATAATTTAAAAAGCAAGTTCTCCTATGATCTCATTTATATGTGGAATTTAAGAAACAAAACAGGATCATAGGGGAAAAGCTGAAACCAGAAAGGGAGACAAACCATAGGAGACTCTTAATCATAGGAAAAAAACTGAGGGCTGCTGGAGGGGAGGTGGGGGGATGGGGTGATGGGCATTAAGGAGGGCACGTGATGTAGTGAGCCCTGGGTGTAATACAAGACTGATGAATCCATGACCTCTACATCTGAAAATAACAATACGTTATATGTTACCTGAATTTAAATAAAAGAATTTTTAGGAGGAAAGGCAAATAAAAAATTTTTTAAAAGTTCTGGGACAATGGTGTCAAATGTACATTAAGATCGAGATAATTTCTTTACTTACGAAGAGAGAAAGAAGAGCTCTCTTACAACGAATTCAAACAAGTATTATGTACGAGTGACTTTCCTTCCCTCCCCTCCCAGCACCAGCCCCCGTACCTGCTCTCTGGAGGGGACAGCCATGCAGCACCGCCTTATTGAGCAAGATGCTGAGAGCCGCTTTAACCACAGCCTGCTGCCCTTGGCTAGGGCGGCTTCTGGCGGCTGTCAGCCCCAGGCCCGGCTGTCTTCTCACAGACGCTCTTGACAATACTGCTTCTTGAACTCTGGGTGCGATGACAGCATTCCACAGCTTAGCCATCCACCTTGCAAGAGAAGGGCGGTTGGCAGTGAGGCCCAGTCACACCACAAAGGACTGGTTTGAAGAACGTGGAAAAAACACGAGTGTTTCTACAGATACACTAACTTTCCTAGGTAGATTCGAAATAAGTGAAATTGGGGTGCCTGGGTGGCAAAGGTAGACAGCTGCCTTGGGCTCAGATCTCAGGGTCTTGAGATGGAGCTCCGCTTCAGGCTCCCTGCTCAGAGAAGAGTCTGCTTCTCCCTCTCCAGCTCCCCACGCTTGCATTCTCTTTCTAATAAATGACATCTTTCAAATAAAAAAGTGAAATTATCCAGTATCAAAGATGTTTGACTTTGCCTCAAAAATATGATGTTTTAGGGGCACCTGGGTGGCTCAGTGGGTTAAAGCCTCTGCCTTCAGCTCCGGTCATGATCCCAGGGTCCTGGAATCAAGCCCTGCATTGGGCTCTCAGCTCAGAAGGGAGCCTGCTTACCAACCCCCCGCCTCTCTGCCTCATTGTGATCTATGTCTGTCAAATAAATAAAATCTTGGAAAAAAAAATACGATGTTTTACAAAGAAGAGTGTTTACATGTCTTTCCTTTTACCTTCTAAGATCATGGAGAGCAGGAATCAATGCTTAAGTATATGTTGAATGAATGCATAAATAAAATACATGGAAGGGAAAGTAAATTTATAGGCAGAGGTCTAGAAAAAAGATCTCCTGAAAATTGATGTCTACAAAGCTTAAACTTATTTGCCCTATGTCCTTACTAAGATGCATATATTTTAGTATTTCTGAAATTGGGGTAGATCTTGTACTCTGTGGCAAATGAAATCTGTCTACCCCAAGGCAAAGGCTTAGTGTCTGCCCGTGGGTGTGCTTAGCTCTGCAGAGTGGGGATGGGGTCACCAGCTGTCTCCCCAGATGGACTCTTTGTAGTAACAGCTGTAGCAGTGGGACTTTACCCAAGTTTGGGGCATCCAACAGCAATTAAAATTCCTTTGTTGCAATATTTAAAAAAACACTAGTTTCAAGGCTGTAGAAGCTAAACCACATCTCCTGCTATAACGAAATTTTCAAAGCTATTACATACTGGCATAAGCCTTTCAAGACTGTTATAACTTTTACCCAGGTATCAAGCGTCTGTGTATTGTAAGCTTCTCTTCTAATGTCTAATGATATGTAATTCAAGAGGAAAAAGGAACTATAAGAGGGGAATATAGACAAAAATCAGGCATCAGACCTGCACAGGTACTCCTAAAGGTACTAAGAGGTAAAGATGGTATACGCTTTTGTTTAAAAAAAACAGTGCTTCCTGAACATGGCTGTTGGGAGACAATATGCATGTGTGCATATCGAGTGTTCACTTCGGTTCTCGACTCTCTTTTTAAGGATGTTAGTTAGTATAGCAAACAGCCTTGGAAGAGAGAGACAGTGTCTCCTCCTGGAGCAGAAGGCAGATTTGTTTCCTTACTAGCATAATGAAAGTGATCTTTCCTGCCAGGGCAAATGGTAGGCAGATTGCTAGCACCCCCTTTAGGAGCCTGGGGGATTCTTAAGCTCTTGAGTTCAGCAGCTGGGATGCAAAGCCAGCATCCATCACCCCCCAACCCAGGGCCTGAGATGCTAGGAGAACCACTGTACATGTGACGCACAGGCCGGGGCTGCGCCTGAGTGAGGAAGGCCTTGGCCTCCAACCCAGCCTCCGCATCTGCAGCAGCCTACCTTGTCAGCTTGCAAGTAGGGTACACGTCACAGAGCAGAGTCTCTATAGTTGCTGGCAATGACTGAGCTCCAGACAGGAAAGGCCCAAATTAGCTCCTAAGAATCCTAAGACTCTGGATGTGAAAAAGCCTTAAATTCAATCATAATACTGATGAAAAAAAGAGATGATCACATGAATAAATGTATTCCTGCTCTTTATCAAGAAAATGCTGTGTTATCTTAATATTTTAATTCTTCCTTTTCTCCCAATTAGCTGTTATGAAATTGACCATTTGTTACAAGAGAGAAGATAATTTGTGTGCCCTGCTTTCCAAAATGGACTTTTGCCCAGGATGCCAGAAAGTACAGAATCAATGCTAACAGTTAATCACAGAACTTAGTAAGGTGGATTGTGACACATTTTTTTCCTCTTGATTTTCTATTTCATTAACTTTATTGCTAATACGTCTATTCTCATAAGCTGTTATAAAGGAAAACATGGTGACTATTTAAGTCTCATTAATAAGGAAGGGTTTTTTTTTTCTTTTCTTTTTCTTTTTCTTTTTTTCTTTGGAAGAGTGAGCAGAGGGGAGGGGCAGAGGGAGAGAGAGAATCTTAAGCAAGGCTCCATGCCCAGTGCACAGGGCCCGAGCTCATGAACTGAGCTGAAATCAAGAGTCAGATGCTTAACCAACAGAGACACCCAGGCACCCCAATGAGGAAGCTTTTTAATTCAACAGAATGTAAGCTTTTGTGTTTTGTCATAGGGTTCTCGATGACTTTCCCATGTAAACTTTCCCAGGAGAACACCGCACTGCATGTTGAATAGGACTCGAAACTTCTGGAACAGATGGAAATCGCTATTTACTAGTCCTCAGAAAGAAGTCTCCTCTGGACCTACTTAGCATCGGATGAGTCACGGTCCTCCTCCGACAGGAAGCACAGAGCTCCTCACTCTCGCACGTCCCGAAATGGCCACAGTGCTGCTTTAAATAGGTAAATGAGAAATGCCACTTACTTCACTGTCGCTTGGGCATGTCCTGGCACTACAGGACAAGACAGGAAATACTCTGGCCCGAGAAGTGCTTCAGGTGTGCCCAGGCGGGCCAGGCAGGAGTTGAGCTGCCGGAAGACGGCCAGGGCCCAGTCGACGGTCTTGCACACGGGATCACAGGGCGAGGGCACCTGACCTCTGAACTGCAGAGACAGAGAGGCCCGGTGTGGGGCTTGGCTTAGAACAGTGCTTTTCATTTTGTTTTTAACAGGTCAAAAATGAAAAACAGAAACATTTAAAACTATAAAACAAAACCCTAGCTGCATCTGAGCCACCTAAGGTAGCTGAAGGAGGGACAGCTAATACACAGAATTATATGTGTTCCCTGGGATACAGACCTGTGGCTTGTCACAGGAGATGAAAGCGTTCAGACACAAAGCGCAGCAAGAAGACTAAGACAACTTACACAAATTCTTAAATACCAGTTCTGCTAGACATTATTATCCACATGCATACAGAGCACTTCATAGGGCCTTGCACATAGGCGCTAAAAAAGGATTCTGACTTCATGAAACAAGGAATGACCTTAAATATTTCAATATTTGGTTAAGTGACAAGATGGTCCATTCTAGATCTGTGGCTTATTCACCTTGTATTAATTTAAATTTCCCTAGAAGGAAAGTCTCAGTTAAAATGCTAATAACTTCATCAAAATGTACAGAACTCTGCTGGCATAATGAGATTCATTTTCAAATTTTTAAACATGCCAATTTTAAATGCTAGTATGTAATATACATAGTCTCATAGTAGCAGTTCTTTTCAGAATTACGTTCTACAAAATCAAGTCCCCTTTTTGTAGTATAGAGGGCACACAAAAGGACAAAGATTTCTTTAGTATTAGGAGAAATATTCCTCAATTATTTAGAAGTCAGATATAGCAGTTAATTCAGTATTTTACCAGAAAGGGATTCCTATAAATCTTGGTTTTACCAAGTAATTATGATATTAAGACTGGGGGTAGTTTATGAATATGGGTATATCCTACTTGAAGGGATATAATTTAGCCAACTCAAAATGAAATTGTGGCTCAGCGATCCCAGCAGCTCTGTTGAAACAGTATTACTGTGTTACATGAGGCTTTGGGCACTCTTAAAATTTCTCTTCTCTTCAAAAGAGGAACAGTTGTTTTTCTCTGATATTCTTCCAGCAAGAATGAGATCATGTGCTACAATTAATGACAGCTGACTATTTATTTATTAATAAAGTTACAATGATTATTAAATACTAGTAGGATGCCTGGTATTGTCCTAAAAGGCCTCTGATACGCCTTTCAGGACCTGGAAGAAGAAATTGTGATCAAGGGCCAGCATATGTCTGAGTGCCCCCCAAAGATTTGGTTCTGTTCTGCAGTCACAAGATTTCTGAGGTTTTGCAGGAGTCATTCATTCCCACCGCACATGTACCCAAAGAATCTGTTTTACTAACCTATTAGAAGTGACTCTTGGTAAGCAAAAGGCATTATCCCTCCCCTCTGTCTATTCTTCACAGCACACCCCACTCCACATTCCCATTCTCAAACAGTGGAGAAAAGAGCACAGCTTAAAGCGTGGAACTTTCTTTTCAAAATAAGTAAAATAAATCCTTTATAAACTATGTGTACCAGTGAGTTGGATGTGGGGGAGGTCCATTTACCTGAAATAGTGTCAATCTACAGAACAAAACTGGGACTTTTCAGAGGATAACATGCAAATTCATGAGGCCTTCCACATTTTTCCCTTAGGTAAACTATGGGCTTTGGGTGATTATGATTTATCGATGTAGGTTCATCCATGGTGAAAAAAAAATGTATCATTCTGGTAAGTCCTGGAGATTATGCATGTAGGGAAGCAGGGGGTATATGGGAAAGCTGGGTACCTTCCTCTCATTTTTAATGTAACCTAAAACTGCTCTTTAAAAAAATAAAGTTTTTAAGAAAAAAAAAACAACTAGTATCCTTTGTGATTATTTATGTGGGTTTTTTTTTTTTTTTTTGGCAAAGAGACTTAAATATTAATGATAAAACTAACGGAGGCATCAGTAATTTGCAAAGCTATACACCTATGACTGTCATTACATACATTTTTCCTACTGGTGAACATGACAGGATGGCCTAGCTTTGGTCAAAAGCATGCATTTATGACCAGCCAATGGACTTTAACAGAGCTCAGGGTAGATGATTTCTCTGATTAGGAATTTCAGATACTAATTCACATCACTACTGGAAAGCATAGTTTACTGAAATACCAAAACCATTCCCACTCCCTATTTCTCTCCACTCTCCTCCCGTGATCCCGCACCCACAACTGCACGCACATCCACATACCCTAACGCAACAGACACAGAATTTTGTTCAAGGACTTGGGGGAGCGCTTCCATCTTGGGAATGTAAGTCTAGCTACAATCTGGGGCAATGGGGTGGGTAGAGAACCAGTTCTGATTAATGAAACAGGCAGGGAAATGCTGTCTCTGGGAGTTTCAGAAAAAGATACTTTCTTCCCTGATAAAGACACTGAGAAGGCCAAAGCTCTCTTTCCTGTGGTGGCGTCCGTGTTCCCACCTTTGAACATGCTTGGGTGCAGGTGTGGTGTCTCAAGTCCTGCTGACAACCTGCAACCTTGAGGGGAGCTCAGAACACTCCCCCAGACCCAGGACCTGACATCATGGTGCTGAACAGATGTCAGCAACACCTCCCACTAGACAGGGATTATGGAAGGAAAACATGCCTTTTTGTCAAGTAGGTAACACAGTGGGTGTTGCGTTGTTTACAGCTCAAACTATTGTGATAGAAGATCCCGTCTCCTCCAAATGTGGCCTGTGGTGCTGGATTACGGGACAAAGTCTTACTAACTCAAGCTCTAATGTTTCCAGTCAGTCCTGATGTTCAGATCCTGACTCAACTTCAGAATATTAAATAGCAATGTACTAGGTTTAGTCAGCACCAATTTTGTTATTTGGGAGGATACAGATTATTTTATTCCAAAATAATCAGGAGTCATATTCGCTCTTGAAAATGTGTCAAAAGCTAAAGAATTTTAATTTTTCATGTGACTTTTTAATATTTACTCTAGCACAGAATAACAGTCACACATCAAAACTAGCTTGAGTGGATGGATAACATTTTGAAGGCCCCAAGGAAGCAGTAGCTATTCTTAAAACAAGTGATCAGTTTTCTTGGATACCCTTCTATAGCATTTGGACTCCTTGAGTCTCCTTGAGACTCCTTGAGAACAGTTAGTAACAGCAGTAAAACCTATTTTTTTTCCTTTTTTTTTTTTTTTTTTTTTAAATACTTAACATAGCCCAGGAACTGTGTCAGGTTTTATATGTGTCATCTTACTTAACTCTGGGATATCTGAAACTTGCCCTTGCTGAGGCCGCATGGTCAGTAAGGGGAAGGACTCCAGCCCGGCCGCTGACACTAACACCCCTTCTCCTGGCAAGAAGCTGCAGCTGCAGCTCGTTACCTTGTTCATGACTTTCCTTCGTAAGAACCTCGGCAGCAGGCCCTGCATGGGCTCGCCATCCCACCGCAGCTGAACCCAGCGGAAATGCTGCTGCACCAGCAAGTCAGAGCCCTGGAGACAGGCCTTGGCAATGGTTCCCATCAGAAAGCAGTTCTCGTGAAAGTAGTAACACTCCGATGTTCCATTTCCTAAAACAAACCAAATGGCCCAACCTCAGCAAGCCATACGATGAGACGGAAAAAGTCAAATGAGCCTAAGGAAGAACATGAAGTACAACTCAGACTCTGGGCAACAGAATGCTGAGAATCCCACAGAGCCTTCCTTTTGGGCAAGCTCTTGCCACTCCCTTTACCTTTTTGCAAAATCCAGGGGCTTTCGGTGCTGCGATTTTCCAGAGGGGCCAGAAAGTCCCCCAGTAACTCAGACAATGAACATTTTTCCAAATTCTCTAAGATGATGATGACTTTCTTATTCATGGGAGACTGTTTCACGGGGATCAGACAAGCTGTGGTCAGAAACAAAATTTAGATATACAATGGAATACTATACAGCCATCAAAAGAAATGAAATTGCCATTGCCATTGAGACAATGTGGATGGAACTAGAGGGTTTAATGCTAAGCAAAATAAGTCAACCAGAGAAAGAAAATTATATGATCTCCCTGAAATGAAGAATTTGAGAGGCAACATGAGGGGTTTGGGGGGTGGATAAGGAAAAAAATGAAATAAGATGGGATTGGGAGGGAGACAAACCACAAGAGACCCTCACTCTCACAAAACAGAAAGTTGCTTGGTGGGGGGATACGGTTAGGGTGGTGGGGTTATGGACACTGGGAAGGAAGGGTATGTGCTACGGTGAGTGCTGTGAAGTGTGTAAAGCTGGTGATTCACAGACCTGTACCCTGGGGCTAATAATACCTTATATGTTAATTTTAAAAAATTAAAACAAAGCAAAACAAAACAAAATTTAGTGATTAAAGCTTTCACAAAAACTGCTATGAGCTGGTTAAAAATCCAAGTCTGAAAATAGAAAGTGTTAGCGAAGATGTGACATAATCAGAATGCTCTTTAACTGCTGATGGAGTAGGAGGACTCTGGAGAAGTGTCTGGCATCGATTAATACAGTTCCAAGTGTACACATACGATGATCCACTACTGGTTTCACGACAGATCCCAATTAGGGTCAACCCCGATTCCCGCTGACAGCAGAACAGATACACAGGAGTATATTCATAGATTGGAGAGGACAGTGAACAAACGCCCACAAGCATCAACATGGATGGTCACAAACAATTCAGTAAGAAGCAAATCGCAAAAGTACACATATAATACGATTTCAACACATAAATTTCAAACACGGGCAATACTGAATAGGGAGTAAAAGTAGTAAAGGGATTTAAAGGTAGTAAAATGATAAAGAAAAGCAAAGAAATGGTTATCACAAAAGACGGACTAGTGGTTAGCTCTAGAAGGGTTTGTGAAGAGGGCACATGGTTACATTCTGGAAGCTGGGAATAATCTGTTTCTTGGCCTGGTTTGGTACTTACATGGTTACTTTATTTAAAATTATTCACTGATCTATAAATATGGGTAGTATGTATTTTATGAATATATATTTCATAATACAAAAGGTCAGAAACCCTTAAGTGACGTTTATTACAACTACATGAAATATTCATAAATTACGAAGCTAGGACCTCAGAGAGAGAAGCAGATCCATCCTTTCATTTTACAGACCTCAGAGAGATTAAAGAGGTTTGACTCGGGTTTCACGACAGTTGTGAGGAAGGACTAGGACTTTGGTATTTTTTTTTTTTTTTGAAGACTTATTTATTTGAGAGAGAGTGGGTGTGCACATGCTCATGTGAGAGGGGATGGGGGAGGGAGAATCATCTGGCAGACTCCATGGTGAGTGCGGAGCCCAGTGCAGGTGTCCTCTCCAGGACCCTGAGATCATGACCTGAGCTAAAATCAGGAGTTGGATGCTCAAATGATTGAGCCAGCCAGGCACCCCAGGACTTCTGAACCTTGCCTTAGTGATCCTCCTTATGAAAGGGGCATTAAATTGCCTACCGACCCAACACGAAAGATAGAAAATAAATGGAAGGTTGTGATTATATATAGGAATCAAGTAAGTCCATAGACCGAATGTACTTGAAACAGTGCTTAGCACCTACTGAGCACTCCAATGTTAACGCTATAGTTAAAGCATATTACTACTTCCCACATACCAGTGAATTATAACATTTTTAATTTTTAAGATTCTAAGATGCCTCAGTCTTAGCCAAATTAACCTTGAGAAAAAGAGATCAATTTAAAATACATAAGTAATTTTTTCATGTAGTCCATTTCTCACAAATATTCATTATAATAGATTATACGCTAGTCCCCCTTGTTACTCTAGACAAATGCATTTTCACTTTCAAAAGAACTCCTTGAACATTGTAAATGAATCTCTTCTGAGACTGAAATAGCTTCTCTGCACACTGTGAAGCTTTAAAACTAGAACACTAGAAACAGTAACAGCCCCTCTCGATGCGGTCGTTTTGTGGGGGCTGGTAACCAGCGTCTGCTTGTGCTCAGTCTCCTTCCACACGGATATTCAGTACACAGCGCTTCTCCGCATTCACATGTTCTTTCAGAAACACACTGATTGTGGAAGTATGATGAATCTACAGTTCATTTCAACAATGATAAACCAACAAACCTTTTCTACGTGGTGATAAAAACCAGAGCGGGCTGAATGGCACAAGGATCTACTTTCCTATAACCAAGGACTAAAGGCCTCCATCCTTCCTGGATTTGTGTCGAGGGTACAGCTAGCTCCAGTGGCCTGAAGCCGCAGCTGCAGCCAGACTCTCCATAGGAACACGTATCTGCATTTCCACAACTGTTCATCCATGGCCCCCTTGCTGTATGCCCTAGGCTAAGTGCTGTGGCAAACCAGAGGGGACTGGTTCTAACTGGGGGGAGGGGCATTTTAAAATGCATCTTTTTCAAGGGATAGCATGTTCCTAGGCAGTCAGGAGAAGGCTTTCATTAGCAGAGAATGAAAACGGGGCAGGAAGAGACTAAGCCATCAGGGCAAGGTCAGCATAGATGCAAGAGGGCAGGGCGGTGAGGTTAAAGCTGATAAAAAAGCTCCGGTCAGAGCTGGTAGAAGCCTGGGGTGAAGTCCCATCAGTGGCATGGGATCAAGTAGCTGCAGCTGTGGGCAGCGGTCCTGCAGCGACCATGTCCTCCCCCCTGGGCTGCAGGGAACCATCTAGGGATGCGTCCCTAGATGTTCTGACTTCACTGGGCTGGGCTGGGCCACTGGCATCTTGTGTGCAGCCTGGGGTGAGACTTGAGGATATGCAGCCTCAGAACGCGGCCAAAGATGACAAGTGGAAGAACTAGAATGTTGTGTCGGGAGGGAGAAACCACTGGCTCTGGGAAGCCACGCAAGTCTGAAAGGAGGAGGATACACAGGATTGGATTTCGGCTTTGAAATCTCACTCTGGTGCCAAGAACGCCTGGAGAGGAAAGACAAGGAAAACACACCTACAGGGGTCTGATTGCTGAGGTGAGCGCAGGAGGTAAGAGTCCAAGGCCAAGGTACAGATCAAAGGGGTCTGAGATGGAGTCAGGAGAGCTGAGGGGCTGGCCGTCTTGAGAGAGGTGCAGAGAGGAAATGTCAAGAGACAGCGCTGGTGTTCCCGCTGGAGAAGAGGCCGCATGGCGCGGGGAGGCTGAGCGCTCCTGAGAAGTGCACACGTGGGGGGCGCCTGGGTGGTTCAGTGGGTTGAGCTGCTGCCTTCGGCTCAGGTCATGATCTCAGGGTCCTGGGATCGAGTCCCGCATCGGGCTCTCTGCTCAGCAGGGAGACTGCTTCCTCCTCTCTCTCTGCCTGCCTCTCTGCCTACTTGTGACCTCTCTCTGTCAAATAAATGAATGGAGTCTTTAAAAAAAAAAAGAAGTGCACACGTGGGGCGTGGGGGATGGGTCAGGTCTCAGGGACTGGAGGAGGGAGGCATCCTGTCGGAGAGGTCCAGCGGCTGGGGGACCTGAGCACGGGAGCAGCCAGGGAGAACCGACGCTGGGGATAAAATGAATACGTTCACGGGAATGCCGGAGACCTTTTGAAAACCACTTAACGTTCTCTTAGGCCCACAAAAGAGGGCTGTCTGGCTCCTCCATTAATCACCGCTTAAACGGACAATCTGTGCCCTAGACAAAAAGCGGGTAGGGCTGCCATTCAAAGCAGCTGGGTTGGGGACCCCCTCATCTTGGTTTATCCTGGTGTCCCATCAGGTACCAACCCCGGGTCGGGGAGACGGGGCTTCTCTGATGGAAAGCTTTGTCTTCAACAATGCCAGTCTCAGGACCTCCTTGACTAAGTCGCACCAACTGCTCTAACTACTCAAGTTCAACACCCTAAACTAAGTTGGTCCAGAGGTAAATTTTATTTGCTCAACAGCATGTGCCTCCTTCAGATTATTTAGCGGAGTTTCAGGTCTACCCAAGCCCAGGCGCAGGAAGTTTCCAGTCTGAAGGATGAACCAGCCTCTGCTCAGCTGCTGCAGAGATGAGAGGCTACGCACCCCACGCGAGAGCTGGAGAGTTCTACTAACGTCTCCCCAGAAAGTTAGCCATTTAGATTCCCTCGCCTTAGGCTACTTCAAAGCCCTATTTCTGAAACGAATTGATTCTTTTTGTCTGTTTTTGTTCCAACTTTATAGGCTGTGCCAGTCCCGCTCCTCTCCTGCGGACCGATGGTCTTCATCAGACACTTCCTGGGCTGGGTTCAGGGCTACAGCCCAGTTTTGTATGACCTTGTATTCAAAGTTCTGGAGATTCAGTTCTAAAGCAACAGTCGATGGTTTAAAAATAATTAACCTACTACATTTATAGTTAAATCCTAACTTCTTTGTGTCTAAAGTGACCACAAGTCTGGATAATCTCTCCCCTGGGATAGAAAGCAGCCTGGCTTTTACAGTCCACTTAGAACAAAGCTGTGCAGGGATGATGCCCTGAGTCCGGATGAGAAGCAAGGGACAAACCTTCCGAAAGCCTCAAGTAATGTGGGGTCCAAGGAGGTAAACTGTTATGGGGACTCCAACTGCTGACTACGGTTATTATGGAAATTCTATCTTTATTACTTCCAAAAAGAAAAGTTCTCCCAAGGATTCAAAGTGTTACTTTAAAATACCAATCTAAGTATCCAAAAAAAATTTTTTTTGCTGCTTATTGTCACATGTAATTTTAAAAAGTATCTGTCTTGCTGACCTAACTACATACCTTATCCTGAGGCAAAATCTGATCCAATTCTAACACACCTTCATACCGCCTTCACCGAACAACAGAACCATATACTGTGACGACCTCTCACAAAAGGCAGCATGAAGGGGAAAATATTTTTCTGAATTTTATTTTAATTCTATTTTCTATTTTCAAATAAACACGAAATAATGCTTGGTAATTTTTTTTAATGTGTTCTTTTGTTCTATATTCTTTTCTTCATGGGAACCTTTTATTTTAGTCTCCATATAAGTTTTATTTTTTTATTTTTTTATTTTTTTGAGAGAGAGAGAGAGAGCAGGGGGCAGGGGCAGAAGGAGAGGAAGACAGAGAACCGTAAGCAGACTCCACGCCAGCACAGAGCCCTAAGCAGGGGCCACTGTCTCACAACTCTGTGATCACGACCTGCACCAAAATCAAGAATCAGACGTTTAATGGACTGCGCTACCCGTATGCCCTTAAACCTAATAATTCAAAATACATTTGCTACTTTTCCTTCTTAGAGACTCTGCTCATGTCTTTCTTTTGTTCATTCTCTGTGACTCTCTCTGTGGCTTTCTTCTGCAGTCACAGAGAGAAGCCCATGAGGTGACCTATGTGCGTGCATAGTGGAAGCTCACAGTTCAACATCCTAGCCCAGCCTCTTCCAAGTAGTTTAAATCTCTTCCTGCGAAGCAAATAAGGTTAAAATCAGGAAATAAATGTACTCCTTACAAATCAGTATATTCCTCAATTATACTAATATAATTTGATCAATTTAATTTCTTGGTAAAAATGCAAGAGAAAAACTGACAAGTAATTCCTATTCCAACGTTATTCTAAAAACTGCAGTGGCAGAGCCTAGGAATACGCTTTTCCTCATCCAAACCTCTGCCTCCTCTACTCTCTGCCCTTTTCCATCACCTCCTGACCTAAAGAACAGTCCCTGTTTCAGGCCTTCTGCACTACAAAAGAAGTGACACCACACCCATCAATGACTCCTCCCATTGGCTCCCAGGAGGGGACCCTGCCCTGCTCAAAACCCTGGGGCCCCGCCTACTCTGCATGAACATGCACTGTCTCCGTGATCTTTCCACTGGTCTCCAGTCGATAGCAGTGGGTCCTAGGGAGCTCCTAAAATGCACAGAATTTTAGGAGATGAGGATGGACAGCAGCAAGGGAAGATCAGGGGCCAGACCCTAAGCTTCTCCACATATGATCAGAGAACCGTAGTGTTTGTCCCATAGCCACTCGAGTATAACAGCAGGGAAATGACAAGCGCAGCTTTAAACTGTAGAATGAACCCTGTGAGAGCTGCAGAGGCTTGTGAGGGGCTGACCGGAGGAAATAAGAAGCGTCAGAGACGAGACCTCCACAGTCCCTTGAGCGAGAAATGACAGGTGGAATGGCAATAGCAGGGAGGCCGGAATGAGATGCAGGAACCAGATTCGGCAGAATTCTGGGCTGACGTGGCACAGAGAACAAGGCAAACTGAGGAATGTATGACAACGCTCAGCGGCCTACCTTGGGCCACTGCATTCAAGGTCTCAGCAGATGAGGGGGCCTGGGTGGCTCAGTAGGTTAAGCGTCTGCCTTTGGCTCAGGTCATGATCCTGGGGTCTTGGGATCAAACCCCCAGTCGGGCTCCCTACTCAGCTGGGCCTGCTTCTCCCTCCCCCTCTCCCCCTCCCCCTCACTCATGCTGTCTCTAAATAAATAAATAAATAAAATCTAAAAAAAAAGGCCTTAGCAGACAAACCTGCATTTGTGCCTTACCTTTGTTATTAAAAAGAGAAAAAAGGTATTTCATAATTATAAGTTACTGAGCTGAAGAGAGAATAAAATCCTGTCCCATTTAAAGGTGATAGACCACTTCTTACATAATGAGGGTGGTTAAAATGGAGACTTTTTTTTTTTTGCTTCAATCTGTTCTAAAACTTCATTTTTAAACTCCAGATCACTCTATCTCTACGCCCTATCATCACCTACTCCACTGTCGAGTTTTGCGCCCTCTCCTCTTGCGTCCTCCTGCATGCACACTAAGCAGGCTCTTTCACTTGCGGACACCTGAAGAGGACCTATGACAAGCATTCCCCTTGCCTTTGCCTGTCTGCTTCCTCTCTCAGGAGACTCACCCACTCATCAGCCAATAATTATGAGCTTTAAGTGTACCCGGAAAAATAGAAGAGTAAGGTACAGTACCAGGCTTCACGGAGCTCACAATGTGTGTGGGGGCCAAGGCCAAAGCTCAAATAATACCCTCACGGCCTTGACCTATAGTTAGGTGGGGCGCAGTTATCAATAAAATCTACTGATGTTCACCAGAGGAACTGGTGGGATCAGAGAAGCCTTCACTTGAGGTGTCCTTAGAGAATTTCAACAGGGGCTTTTTCTGTCATTTCCAGAAGGTCAAAAACCACATCTGTTTTATTCAGTACTGTACAGCATAATATTCTGCAAAGTACCTGCGAGGTTGGTAGTCACAGCGTATGTGTGTGGGGGGGGCGTTGTTTATTTACTCTAGCATTCTTGAGGAGAGCTGTAGCATGAACTAAGACTCAGAGAGTAGAAAAGAAAAGGACATGTAAAGAAGAAATAGCATATTCTGCTGGAGCACAGACATCTATTTTAAAAGGGCCAGATATTCCAAAGTAGACAGACGGATGGCCAAAAAGTCCATGAAAAGATACATGACATCACTAATGATCAGGGAAATGTAAAACAAAACCACAACAGGATATCACCTCATACCGGTCAGAATGGTTATCGTCAGAAAGGCAATAGATAACAAGTTCTGGTAAGACTGAGGAGGAAAGGAAACCCTAGAGCACTGATGGCGGGAATATAAATTGGTCCATTTCCATACTATGGAAGATAGTATGGAGGTTCCTCAAAAAATTCAAAATGTCAGATTTTCCAGCAATCCCACTTCTGGGTATATATCCAAACAAGAACCTCCAAGAGTAATCTCACTCTCATGTTCACTGCATCATTACTCACGATAGTCAACAGATGGAAAGAACCTAAGTGTCTGTCAACAGATAACTGGAATATTTTTCACTCAGGGAGAAAGAAGAAAATCCTGCCATTCTCCAGAACACGGTGCACCTTGAGGGCCTTACACTAACAGAACTAAGTCAGACAGAGAAAGACAAATAGTGTATGATATCACTTATATGTGGAATCTGAAAAAGCCAAGCTTATGGAAACAGAGTAAAATGGTGGTTGGCAGCAACTTGGGGTATGGCTGAGGGAAATGGGGAGATATCGAAGGATACACAATTTCAGTTATACAATGAGTAAGTTCTGGGGAATCTTAGGTCCCGCAGGGTGACTACAGTTAGCAATATTGTGTTATGTACTTGAAAGTTACTAAGAAAGTAGATCATAATTATTCTCAGCACAAGAGAAATTTTAATTGTGTGAGGTAATAGAGGTACTAGCTCATGTTATAGTAATTATTTTGCAATAAAGAAGTGTATCAAATCAACATGTTGTAAACCTTAAACTCATAATAGTATGTCTCAATAATATCTCAGTTTAAAACATAAAGGGTCGGGGCGCCTGGGTGGCTCAGTGGGTTAAGCCGCTGCCTTCGGCTCGGGTCATGATCTCGGTCCTGGGATCGAGTCCCGCGTCGGGCTCTCTGCTCAGCAGGGAGCCTGCTTCCTCCTCTCTCTCTCTCTGCCTGCCTCTCTGCCTGCTTGTGATCTCTCTCTGTCCAATAAATAAATAAAATCTTAAAAAAAACAAAAAACATAAAGGGTCAGATAAGCCCATCAGGTGGGTCCTTTAACGGAAGGCCTGGCGTGGGTGATAGAGGAATGGATGGGGCAGGAATCACAGCTTTCAATGAAGGGTCTGTGAAAGATGTTTGGGCAGGAGAAGCAGTAGGCACAGCAGCCATGCACAGGAAAAGCAGATGAGACATAGGAAAGGGGGCACAAGGTAGGACGGTACCAATGGGATGGAGGAAAAAGGCTGGGACCCATCTGGCCTGTGACTATGGACGATGTGGGACAAAGACGAGGGGTCCATGAATGAGAGGATCTGGGAGTTCTATCCAGTCCTCTTATGGCTTTAAAAATCGAAGTAACTGACAACACTGAAAGAAGAAAATCCTACATTTTCACATAAAAATGGATTTCTGACTTTTTAAATTTGTTTTTCAAGATTTTACTTATTTGGCAGAGAGAGAGACCGCTAGAGAGGGAACATAAGCAGGGGGAGTGGGAGAGGGAGAGAGAAGCAGGCCCCGCTGAGCAGGGCACCCAATGTGGGGCTCAATCCCCGGACCCTGGGATCACGACCTGAGCAGAAGGTAGACGCTTAATGACTGAGCCGCCCAGGCGCCCTGGGATTTCTGACTTCTTAAAAGTCACAAGAGCACCTGACACTGGATCTCACCGCCATCAGCAGCTGGCGGCCACAGTGGAGAGCCACCGTCCTCCGGTAGATGGAGATAGGGCCCCCCACTCCCCACCTCACCCTTGAATGCGGCCTGTTTGCACTCTAGACATTCAGGTTGTCAAGCCTGCTGAGAAGACCAGAGTTTCAAGTGGGACAGGCCGAGAGACTTGTGCCACTCACCAAATTGGGAAATAGGAAGAGCAACTCTTAGGCTGCACCCCCCACCCCCAACTTTAGAAATGCTGGGCTGGTCACATCTGCATCCTTTCCGACCCGAGTCACTGCTTTCTTAGCTCTCTAAGCTTAGAGTGGAGAGCAGAATTCAGTCTATAATTGCTATCTGCTCTGACAGAGTGAGAACAAAAGAGTTCAGCTTCTTATTTGAGATGAAGCAAGACTGAAAGTTGGAAAAAATGTAGTGGACCTGCGGGGATACAGAAATGGTGCGGGCGAGTTTCTAAGGGGCTGTGGCCGGCAGTGGTGTAGGGCAGGCTCGGTAGCAGTCTCAGTCCTGCTGGACCGTGTCCTTGCTGGGCATTCTTTGGTCAGGGTGCGCCAACCTTCTGTTTCAAAGGTTTTCATGTTTATAAATCAGGGTGTTTACAATAGGGCCTACCAGAGTCAGAGCTAAATAAATGTTAGTGATTATTAGTAACAGCCGCAGGGAAAACAGCTTTCTGCCGCTGACTTCCACTAATTTCTGAACAAAGACTGACCCATGCACCACAGTAACATTCAGATTCTGGTGGGATCTTCCTGTCCTTAAAATGTGCATCTAGGGGCCCATGGTGGCTCAGTCATTAAGCGTCTGCCTTCTGTTTAGGTCATCATCCCAGGGTCCCGGGATTGAGCCCTACATGGGGCTCCCTGCTCAACAGGAAGCCTGCTTCTCCCTATCCCACTCCCCCTGCTTGTGTTCCCTCTCCCACTGTGTTTATTTATTTGACAGGAAGAGACAATCTTTAAAAAGAAAAAAAAAGCTATATTAATAAACAAATTAAACCTGATTCTTCCACTCTTTGTTCTGGCAAGATACTGAGCCTCCCTGTGCAATTTCCCCATGTTGGAACGGACATGACACCACCTGCACAGGGCTGTAGTGGAGATTATAGGAGTTCGTTAATGTATGCAACGTGTTTAGCACAGCGCCGCTCAATGATGCACCAAGGGTTAAGTGGAGGAATTTCACGTCAGGTTTTTCAAGAAGGGGTGCTTTGGTTGTAGCGAGTTTATAAATACTTCACTAAATATCTATCTACTCTTTATGATCATCATGCAATTCTAAACAGCATCAGTGACAGAATACTTAGTCTTGCTGGGAGGCTGGTGACTCCCAACACGTGCTCCCTTAGTATCCCTCTGGTGCCAGTTACATAGTACGCAAGTTACAAGTGAAAGATGGCGGGGGGGCGGGCACAGGATGAACAATAAATGCAATGACAGATACACGAAAATACTTTTTTTGCAAGTGTTCAGCTTGCATTTTCATCCCTGGGGTGTTAAATTCTTAAAAGTCATGTTAAATTTACCCTCCAGAAAGAAAGCTTATTTCCTTTCAACGGCATCACTGAAGATCATGCCCTTCCGTTACGAAATTCAGTTTGCTGGGATGGTCTTACCACTACTGATGAACAGGTCTCCTAGCTGTTCCTTGGAGAAACCAGCATCCACTTTGGCTCTCACTATTTCACACGTGAATCCTGCAGCCATCTGTCTGTGCTGTGATAAGAAATCAGGGATTAGTTCTACATGCTTTCAAAATTTTCTGAGAAAAGGAGATGAACACAGGTAGTGGCTACCTTCATGCAGAGAGCAAGCTGATGTGCTACGTAGTCTTGCAAGCTTCCTTCTGGGCCATGGAAAATGACATTATGGTATTGCTCGACCTATGAATAAACCAAGAGGAAATGTGAAGAAGAGAGAGAGAGAGAAAAAAAAAAAAAAGAGTGATCCCCAAGTAGAAATTTCCCTTTCGAATAGTCCTCATTCTTTGAAAACATTAAAAATAGTTTTTTCAGGGTTAACTTTATCCACTGGGCACTTGAAGTCTTTCATTTTAATATGAAATACTGGCAGATATAGTATTTATAAACTTACATAGTATTTTGTGTAGTATTTATTTATAGGAAGAGCTGACACTTAAGGAGCACACTCTTTCTTCCCTGTATCTTCCACAATGAGGTTCAGTACGCAGGCTGGGAACATGATTCTTAGTATATTTTGTCCCTTGCAAATGTTTTTCTTTATTATCTCTTGCAGATGCTCTCTAGTTTGAGTTTCCCCTATGTTTATTTTACTTTTGAGTGGTATTTAGAATAGCAATGAATTACATTATTTCAATGTATTCTGGAAAATACAACAAAACAGTGAAGTAGAATAACAAACCACTGATAGTCTCAGCACTGAGAAGCAACCACTGTAAATACACTTATGCTTCCCTTCATAGGCTCAGCAATCAGACAACAAAAAGAAATAAATGGTATCCAAATTGGCAGGGAAGAAATCAAATTTTCGCTCTTCACAGATGACATGATACTTTATATAGAAAACCTGAAAAACTCACCAAAAAATTGCTAGATTAGCTACATGAATTCAGCAAAGTCGCAGGATATAAAGTCAATGTACAAAAATCTGTGGCATTTCTATACACCAATAACAAAGCAGCAAAAAGAGAAATCAACCAATCAATCCCATGTACAATTGTACCAAAAATCACAAGATATCTAAACCTAACCAAAGGGGCAAAAGATCTCTACTTGGAAAGCTAGAGAATGCTTATGAAAGAAACTGAAGATGACCCAAAGAAATGGGAAAACATTACATGCTCATGGATTAGAAGAACAAATATTGTTAAAATGTCTATACTACCCAAAGCAATATATACATTCAAGGCAATCCTTATCAAAATAACACGAGCATTTTTCAGAGCTAGAACAAACAATTCTAAAATTTTTTTTTTTAAAGATTTTATTTATTTATTTGACAGAGAGAGAGATTACAAGTAGGCAGAGAGGCAGGCAGAGAGAGAGAGGAGGAAGCAGGCTCCCCGCTGAGCAGAGAGCCCGATGCGGGACTCGATCCCAGGACCCTGAGATCATGACCTGAGCCGAAGGCAGCGGCTTAACCCACTGAGCCACCCAGGCGCCCACAATTCTAAAATTTTTATGGAACCAGAAAAGACCCCGAAAAGTCAAAGTAATGTTGAAAAAGAGAAAGCTGGAGGCATCACAATTCCAGACTTCAAACTCTATTACAAAGTTGTAATCATCAAGACGGTATGGTACTGGTACAAAAACACACACAGATTGATGGAACAGAATAGAGGGCCCAGAAATGGACCTTCAACTACATGGTTAACCAATCTTCAACAAAGCAGGAAGGAATATTCAATGGAAAAAGGACAGTCTCTTCAACAAACAGTGTTGGGAAAACTGGACAGCCACATGCAGGAGAATGAAACTGGACCACCTTACACCAGACACAAAAACAGATTCAAAATGGATGAAAGACCTGAATGTGAGACAGGAATCCTAGAGAAGAACACAGGCAGCAACCTCTCTGACCCAGGCCATAGCAACTTCTTACTAGACATGTTTTTGGAGGAAAGGAAAACAAAAGCAAAAATGAACTACTGGGACTTCTTCAAGATAAAAGCCTCTGAACAAGGGAAACAATCAACAAAACTAAAAGGAAGCCTATGAATTGGGAGAAGATATTTGCACATAACACATCAGATAAAGGGCTGGTATCCAAAATCTATAAAGAACTTATCAAAACCAACATCCCAAAAATAAGTAATCCAGTTAAGAAATGGGCAGAAGACATGAACAGACATTTCTCCAAAGAAGACATACAAAAGGCTAACAGATGGATGAAAAAAATGTTCAACATCACTCATCATCATGGAACTACAAATCAAAACCACGATAAGATACCATCTCACACCTGTCAGAATGGCTAAAATTAACAAGTCAGGAAACAAGAGATGTTGGCAAGGATGTGGAGAAAGGGGATTCCTCTTACACTGTTGGTAGGAATCCAAACCGGTGCAGCCACTCTGGAAAACAGTATGGAGGTTCCTCAAGAAGTTAAAACTAAACCTACCCTATGATCCAGCAATTGCACTACTGGGTATTTGACCAAACGATACAAAAATACTGATCTGAAGGGGCACATGCACTGATTCAAAGGACCCATGGGAAGAGCCTAAATGTCCATCGACTGATGAAAGGTTAAAAAAAAAAAAAAGGTGGGATATACACACTATGGAATATTACTCAGCTGTCAAAAAGAAGGAAATCTTGCCATTTGCAATGACACAGATAGAATTAGAGTGTATTATGCTAAGTGAAATAAGTCAGTCAGAGGAAGACAAATACCACATGTTTTCACTCATATGTGGAATTTAAAATACAAAACAGATGAACATAGGGGAAGGGAAGAGAAAAATAAGACAAAAACAGAGAGGGAGGCAAACCGTATGAGACTCTTAACTACAGAGAACCAACTGGAGGTTGCTGGAGGGGCGGTGGATGGAGGGATGGGTGAAATGAGCGATGGGCATTAAGGAGGGCACACATTACGATGAGCACTGGGTGTCATATGTAAGTGATCAATCACTAAATTCTACTCCTGAAATCAATACTACACTATATGTTAACTACCTTGAATTTAAATGAAATCTTGGAAGAAGAAAAAAAGAAAAAGTACTTTATGCTTTCTTGAGCTTTTTTCTCTGTATAGTGGATATGTGTATGAATATGTATATTTATGTATTTTTTTAGAGGGCTATAAGAGTGTAATCTCTTTACAGATGTTGCATATCAGAGAATATCTTGACTTCTTACATAAAAGACATCTTCATGGATGTAAGATTACTGGGTCAACTATGTATGTTGTCCCATTCTGGAATTCGGTGTTTCAAAGAAACCTGGGTAGAGACTGATTAATTTTACCCTTGTAAAAAAGAGACACTGCCTGGATGCCTACACGATTTTTTTTTTTTTAAAACACCTTTCTCCCTCACATGTGAGGGTGCCTTGCCTGCGAACATGTGGAGATGCAGCATGCTCTGGGATGAAAAGTCAGTCACCATCTGCCTGGGGCAAAGACCGTAAGTGATGTGTGGAGGGAGCTGTGGAGGGGAGTCATGCCCCCCACCTCTGTCATCCCGGGGCTCAGCTCCCACTCCCAGCCTACATGCCTGGGAGCAGCTTTCTTCTTGGAAAGATCTTACAGAAGACATCTGTACAGGTGAAGTGGCATCCTAACCAATACACGTGATGCAGCTCATGTGTCCAGCTTGAGTCACCCAGACTTAGAGAAACATTAAACATGAAAGGGTCTGTTCAAGTTTAAGGACATCTATGTTGCTCTCTTGTGCTCTGATGAGCCTGTCCCTTTGAAATCCCAGGGGAAGGCCACATCCCTGAGGGTGGCTGCGATAGACCTAGTGAAGAACAGGCCACTGGTCCATCATTACAGGAAAGATGACGATTCTGGGATATGGAAAGCTGAGGGAAAGCTGTTAGCATGGAAGGAAGAGGAAACTCCTACTTTTCCTGGGGCCTTTAGGGCTTGAGCTTTGGCCTCTAAAGAGACAAAGACATGCTGAGAGTTAACTCCTGGAAAACAGGAAAACCAGGCTTGACCACTGGGTGTCAGGCCATGAGCTAAAAAGGGAAGTGGTTTTTGTTTTGTTTTGTTTAAGATTTATTTATTTGACAGACAGAGAGATCACAAGTAGGCAGAGAGGCAGGCAGAGAGAAAGGGGGAAGCAGGCTCCCCACCCAGTAGAGAGCCTGATGTGGGGCTAGATCCAGGACCCTGAGATCACCACTTGAGCTGAAGGCAGAGGCTTAACCCACTGAGCCACCCAGGTGCCCCAAGGGAAGTGGTCCTTGAAGGGGACCACTACTGTGGGACTTGGGACTGGGTTTTAGGCTCTGAAAGACAACATACCAGTGATTTTCTCTCAATACAAGTATTATTCCACTACTGTTAAGCCTTCACTACAGCTGGATTCCCTTGGGGCTAGAGCAGCATGAGGAGAATGATACACCTGAAGGAAACAGGACAGTGGCTTCAGCTGCCCAGGGAACAGCATCCCAAAGCCACAGGATGAACTCCGCATGGTCTGGGCTGTCTTCTATGGTTCTGGGCGTCTGTGAGACAAGCAATGGTAGAAGTGCCAGCAAGGACCAAGACTGGGACAGGGACTGTACTTAAAATTTTAAAAAGTTACATAGATTTGTCCGGTTGTGACCTCTTTCTCCCTGTCTTAAATGGAACAGGATAAATTCTTTCAATCCACAGTCAGAACAATTTTTTGGCTTAGAAATTTTTTCTTCCATTATGGTTTTGGTAATTTCTCCTCTTCTAATTCTCTTTATTTTGAAGGAAGACCAATACTGCTTACATTCCTTCTATGTCACTGGAGAGGGTATCTGTCTCCTCATCATTATCGTAACTCTTGTCCTTTGCTTCTGCTTCGGGGCGAGGGCCTTCAGCTAGTCTTTCACAGCGCTGAAGAGAATCATCACCATCTCCCTTCCGCTCTTTACTGTCTAAGTACAAGTTCAATGATGTCATTGCATTTTCAGTTCTTAGAGTTTCTTACCTCACACACCTCCTTGCCAACACTTCCGCTTTAATCTTAGCCTCTCTCTACCATGGCTTTCTTGCCCTGCTTTCACAGTTGATCTTGCATTCTCTAGAGAAAGGACATCATTTTCTCAATACTTTTCCATTTTGTGTCATAATTTTAAGGTGTTATCGTTCTGAGTTTTCAGAACAATAACTGCATTCTGTGCCGCACTGTTCTTCCACAGGTATAATGTTGCTGACTTGTCAGTATTTATGTTCTGTGAAACTACAGAATCCACAGTAAAGCAGGCTGTGTGGATGGTCATTGGCTTCACTTGCTCTTTGCTAATTTTTCAGCTGAACTCCACCTTAGGTCACAGCTGGATGGGGGGCGGCTGCCTGTGCTTGTGGGTTCCACTCCTCGACCAGGCCATGGCTGCCGCCGGGTGACCCTGGGCGGCCCACCGAGGCAGATGAATGTGTGAGGTACGCTGCAGTCCCAGGAAGCAGGGCACTGCAGCAGCCATCCTGCTGGAGGTGCTTCTGGGACACACTCCCAGACAGAGCAGCCTCACCAGTGCCTGCCCGCCAACTTCCTGCTCAGGTATTTCTAGCTCTCGTCTCTGAATGAATGCAGAAGGACCTATCTTGACAGGAGACAGAGGAGGTGGTCACGGAGCTGTCAAAAGCATAAGCCATGCGGTAGGTATATGCCTCCCATTTTCTAACTTCTATCAACCTTGCCTTTTTGAATCATTACTATGATGGTAGGAGGAAAATAATAAAAGTGCATTCCTATCTAATTTCAGGTAGGCCTCAAATAAGTGAGTTTAACACTCTCTTACTCCTAAAGGTACTGGAAAAATTTTCCAGATTCTTGCCAAAGGAAGACCTCAGTTCTATTTTCCTCTGTTACTGTTACTTTTCAAAAGCACTTGAGTGGGAAATTTTGCTGGGTACCACAGGCCAAGTGCAATTTTTAACCAGAAGTTTGTACTTTCCAAATTAATCCCAAACTGCCATGAGTTATTGAGTAGAAATGCTCTCACAAGGAATGGATTGTTTCATACCAGTGAAACAGGATACAGATTTTCACGATTTACTGAATATTCTACCCCTGAGATTTTCAACTAGGATTGCTATTTAATCTTGTCTCATTTCTGAAAACAAGAGCGCTCTATTCATTACAGCGCTCCTGTCAAACTGCCTACACTATCTTCAGATTGATTTTGGAATCACGTAACACCAAGAGACCCAATCTCATAGATAAGCTGTCTTCAATTTCAACAGCTCATTTGTTCTCAGATTGTAGGTTCTTACAAAATACAGACAGGAAACATTCCATTTGAAATTTCCTTGAAAAGGCCATTCACTAGCAATAAGCATTTTGTCTTAACATAGTCTAATATCCTTTCTGTAATAAGGAAAAATATAAAAAAGGAAATAAATGGAAAAACAAATGCACAGACTTCCAGATCATTCTTACATTCTAATACATGCATTTCATTAGGTTTTTCCTCACCAGATATTATCGATTTTTGTTAATGGTATTTTGTTCTATCTCATCTAATAGTATAGTTGTGTTGGTTACCATTTAAGATCTGAACAACATCAAAGTAATTACCAGGAGCCCATTGCTCTACAGAGACTGGGGCAAACATACAAAGCTATGCAAAGAAAACACATTTATCTTCTCTGGCTAAAAAATTACATTTCCCCAAACAGCAAGATCTGAGGTATTATAAACACACACGCTTCATGGTGCCAGCAGAGGGCTCTAAAGATAGGAAGATAGGCAGGCAGACAAGATTGGGGGTGAAGGGGGTGGTAAGTAAATATTTTAATTGTTTTGAAAGGAGATCTGCTCTTTAATAAGAAAATCAAAACCCAACTTCCGGAAGGTGAATTAGACTCACCACAATTACTCCTAAGTGCGCGTTTACAGTGGAACATTTTTCTTATTACTGAAGGGACACTGGCCTTATTATCACAATCGGTACCAATCCCTTTTATTCTGGCGTCTCCACAGCCCATTCAGGAAGTTCTTATCACATGTCAATTAGTGCTTTGTGACGCAAATGAATTCTGGATTAAATGGAAACAATGACCTCCACAAAGGCCCATCCATCCTTTGATTGTTTTGCCCCCCACAGTGTCTTGCTGCTGTGTCCACCGTGGTCAACTGGCCACCTGCGCTGTGTTTTCAGACTTGGGGCACTGTTTTAAAACAATAAACCTCAACTTCTCTCAGAATTTCACTTGTCAGAGTCTTGAGGGAACGCTTCTACTGTTGAGACCTGGTTTTAGGCAGGGTTCTGCTAAGATGCTGAACTCAAAAAGGAATAAAAAATAAAAGGTTTTTACTGAGCCAATAAATCTGAGATGGCTGTAGCTCCCAGGGTGATGATGGCTTTAGAACTAGGGCCTTCATTCTGACCTCTTCTACTGATTTTAAAGAATTTAGGTAAGATGTTAGAGCCACAAACCACACAGTTCCTGCCAACTGATTCATATACAATCCCCCAAAACATTATGGGCACATCCAGCATCTGGGCGACAAAAAAGCTGGAGTCCTTCATGGTGGAGAGGGTTTTGGCCATATGCTGAGCTCCCTCTTTATAGAAATAGGTATAAAAGAAAAACGGGAATTTTAAGAGAAAATAAAGTTCATAGAGACACACCACAAGTTTTTTTTAAAAAAATTAGCTTACTGAAACTTTAAAAAGCCAACCTTGGACTTGGTAATGAACTTCACATAAAGACGGGTCCTCATTTAGTAACACAGACATATGAATTTGGTATTGTAGTTATTAAAAAAAAGACAAAACCCCCCAAAACAAACAACTATAAGATATATAACTTTGGATCTAACCTCTCCCTTGTCAGCCATTCTCTAACACGCATGAACTCTTCCTGCTCCAGACCTCCCCTGGGCTAACACCTGCCCTGTTGCCCAGAATCTTCTTCCACTATTCCGTGGAAGCCAAAAGATTCACTGGTGTTGGAGCCACACTTTGTCATACCAGGGAACTGGCTTCTTCCTTCTGCTAGGACTTGACCCACCATTACCCCTCCACGCCCAACAGAGATCAGTCTAGAACCAGCCAGCCACCTGCTAATGGAGTTGATGGAGATGTGTGGCCTTAGGTACATAACCACCATCATCTACAATACTAGTTTTATGGGAACATGGCAAATTATTCTGGGACTCTATGAAGAGCAGGTGGAATTTTCTAGTCGTGATTCTTGATAGTTAGTGTAGCACATAGTGGGGTAGCTGTATGGCTACCAGGTTGGGGAAATCTCAAGAATTATGTCCTAGAGGATTCAGAGTCTTTTTTTTTTTTTTTTTTAAGATTTTATTTATTTAGGGGCGCCTGGGTGGCTCAGTGGGTTAAGCCTCTGCCTTCAGCTCGGGTCATGATCCCAGGGTCTGTCCTGGGACCGAGTCCCACATCGGGCTCTCTGTTCGGCAGGGGGCCTGCTTCTTCCTCTCTCTCTCTTTCAGCCTGCCTCTCTGCCTACTTGTGATGTCTGTCAAATAAATAAATAAAATCTTTAAAAAAAAAAAAGATTTTATTTATTTATTTGGCAGACAGAGATCATAAGTAGGCAGAGAGGCAGGCAGAGAGAGAGAGGAGGAAGAAGGCTCCCCACTGAGCAGAGAGACTGATGCAGGGCTGGATCCCAGGACCCTGGGATCATGACCTGAGCCAAAGGCAGAGGCTTTAACTCACTAGCCACCCAGGTGTCCCCAGAGTCCTATATTTTAAAATAGTGTTCAGTTGAGGATGATCTATTTAAGAATTTCTCTAATAATTACTCATAGTCACTGAAGTATTAAAAAAGAAGTTTGCAAATAACTAATAAAAACTGCAATTGGCTAATTAAAATCAGAGTTAAAGCACAAAGCTCAGCTATTATAATGAATTATTAGAAAATCAAAACTCAATCACATTAAATGTTTCCTTATTAACTGTCAGAATGGACATTTAAGATTTGTATTATTTTAATTATGCAATGGAAGTATTGAAAAATAACACTAAAAAAAGAAACAAATCTGACTTAAAGTCTTCAATTCATGTGGCTTTCTGCATAAGGGCTTTAACATATGCATTCTATGTAATACACTTATATCTACAGTTAAACTGGTCATTACGATTCGTTCTTAACCAATAGGTTAATAACTAGAATAAACTATTATTATATGCACGAGAATGGAAGACAGACTAGGAGCAACTCTTTAGATTCTACCACTTGCTTGCTGCAAACCTTGGACAAATTACCTTCGGTCTTGGTTTATTCACCTTTAAAATGGAGGTAACTGATAAAACTACGTACCCTCATGGAATGATTCAATGAAACAATCTATAGATCTTACAACAGAGCTTGGCACATAATAAATACTCAATAAAGTCAGATTTACTAGGTTTGCATGTTGTACAGATTTTCAACAATTCAAAGACCGATCAATGTGCCTACAGTTGCTGTGGCACTGGGTGGCTAGGTCACTCTCCAGTCAAACCCTACCAGTGGCTTTCTAGTACACCTGGAATAAAATCCCAAGTTCTTGCCATGATCCCGAGTGATCTAGCTTCTCATCTCTCAGACCTCATTGCCAGCATAGACACTTTCGTACCTGTTGTTCCATCTGCTTCCGACCCTTCATAAAGCTGCCATCTTCACCTCATTTAGTTTTCTGTCTCTACATCTCTATAGAAAGGTCTTTGCTAACAACTCCACCCAAAAGTTCTTTCTGCCACCTGTCCCACTAGTTCTTTATCTCCTTATGTGCTTTGTTTTCATTTATACTTGCATACTTTCCTATATACTTCTCTACTGACTGGCCATGTCATTACAGATGCATTTATTCATCTGTTTCTTATTTGTCTTCCCTCACTAGAATGTAAGCTCCATGAGGTCAGGGAATGCATCTTACACAATGGTATATCCTAAGTTTCTAAAACACCATCTGCATTTAGAAGGCTATCCATAAATACTTGTCAAACAACTGAATTAAATAACCAAACAGGATACAGAAATGTGTTAACACATTATCTGTCTCATTAGAAGGGGTTATAATCTCACATGAAGATGAAACATTCACAACCACAGTATTATATTATGGCCCAAGTCACTTTAAATTTTTGAAGTGATTGCTAAAATGCATGATAAATATTTACTATCGTCATCCAGGGGTTAATTGTTGAATTTTAAAAAGCCCTTTGTGTACACTCATTAAGCTGAGAACAGAACAACTAGTTAGTCTCTAATTAGTCTGTTGGTCTTTGGTGGTCCCCATGTCTTGTGCATTAGGAGGCACACATAGAAGTGTACTTGGAATATTCTGGATATAATGTACTAATAGACATTTCATTTAACAGACCTACTCAGTCAAGCCTAATGTGCAGCTGTAATTTGTTTCATCATCTTTCTATTTTATCATCTGAGAATATGAAAATCCCTAAGCCAGAACCTTGCCTCGTACAGAGAAGCTGAGAAGGGAGAAGGGAGAGAAGAAAGTGGTTCTAGGAGCTCATTCTACTGGGAGCCTAGGCTCACATTCCTGAAAACCAACAGGTCACACAACTTCAACTTTCACTAAGGCACAGGAAGAAGACAGTCCTCCTTCCCCTCCAGAGTAAGCCTCAGGCTTACTTTGGAGCCACGGGGAGAGAGGAACACATGACAAAGAAAAAATGAAAGTCTCAGATTCTCAAGATCCCACCTCTTCTGAATTGTACCGTTGTGGCTACTTCTACAAAGGTCAGTCCCAGACACCAACTGAGAGTTAATGGAAACAATTTTTGTAAAGGGCCTGGGCAAATCCATTTATTTAAAAAAGCTTTCCAAATTAAGGCAACAAGCAAAATGAATGTTTGTTAAAGTTTTATACTTTCAATATTAGTTTTAGATTAGATAGAGATCACACAGAGACACCACGTGTCACAGGGACTGGGCAGTCCTAGCTGAATCACTCACTAGCCTTGTGGCCCTGAGCACAGTATGTGACCTCTGCTTCGATTTCCTCATCCATAAAATGGATGATGCTATCTACCTCATAGGGATGTTTTGAGGAATAAGTAAGACATGTACAAGCATCTGGAATACCGTCTCACACATAGTAAGGACTAGACAAACACAAAGCATTATGGTTATTCACGGTCTAGAATTTGCTACTCTCTTGATAATCATATTCTTCTTCCTTTAATAACAGAACTAGTTTTAGCTGGGTGCATGCTGCCCAGCAAAAGACCCCATAACCCAATAAGGTGTGAACCTGTGTCTCAATTCTGGTTGGTGGGCTGTGGGTAGAAATGGACTATGGACTCTGAAAAACAATCTGAGGGGTTTGAAGTGACGGGTGGGGGTGGGAGGTTGGGGTACCAGGTGGTGGGTATTATAGAGGGCACGGCTTTCATGGAGCACTGGGTGTGGTGAAAAAATAATGAATACTGTTTTTCTGAAAATAAATAAATTGAAAAAAAAAAAAAAAGAAAGAAATGGTCTGTGCGACTCCTCAGAAAGGAAGAGTCTTACCTTCCAGGCTCTCTTCCCTCAGGCTAGAACCTGGTGACTCTCTTTGGCCAAACCCACATATGTAATACCCCAGGTCAGAGTGGCTGGGTGAGGGAGAAGGTGCTGACACTGTGCCGGGGTCACCCTGCCCCACGTCCCCCGGCAGGCTCTTTCACCTGCTGGGATTTCTCTGTTTGAAAAAATAAACTTCTATACTGCTTAAACTATAACCGTTTGGTTTCTGTTGAAGTGGCCAAATCAACATTAACTAATGCCAGCATGTTTAACTTAGTTTTAAATTATAAAAGTTTACAGTAAAGCATCTATAACCATTCTCTTTCATATTGATGACCAGTGACTTGATGTCAAGTTCATGTTGGGGAAAGACAATCTCCTCCTGCTGCAACTGTAACACGTCACAGGTAATAGGTATAGGTAGTCGGCAGTGAGCACATGGATGACTGTGACAGAAAACCAGAATTAAGTGACCAGCAGTCTTATAGGGAAAGGGCTGCTGGGGAAGGTCACAGAGTTAGGGCACAGGGTGAGTGGGGGCTCACACTCCTTCAAACATGAAAATGAGCCAACCAGTATACGCCAGCATCAGAGATGGGAGTCTAAGATTCCACTTGGCGGCATCCACCTACCAGCCTGAGGTAGTTCTGTAGCATCTGAAGAGGGATCATTGACGTGTAAGTCACACTGCTGAGGCAGCCTTCTTGAGGACCTAGAAGAAAGCAATACATAGAAGGAAAATTGGTCTTTTTTTTTTTTTTTTTTTTGGAGAAGTAGAGAGAGAGAAAGAGAAAGGAGGGGGAGAAGGAGAGAGAGACAGAAAATCTCAAACAGCCTCCACACCCAGTGTGAGCCCAACATGGGGCTCGATCCCACAACCCCAAGATCATGACCAGAGCCCAAATCGAGAGCCAGACACTGAATCAATGGAGCCACCCAGGCACCCCGGTTCTTCCTTACTAAATATAAATGATCAAAATACAATAATGTTTGCTTGATTGTTGAATTATGTAGGCAGAGCTGACACGTGGCCAACAGGTACCTCTGTCTCTTTACCACCGTGAAAACACTGTCACACGTTGAACTGGCTGGTAAATGACCCCTGCTCCTGGCCTCTCCAGAGCTCCCCAGCTGCCCTCCCTTCCCCTGAGAAGCCCCCTCATCTCCTGTCAACCACAGCCAGGGCCGGAGGTCCTAGCTCAAATACTATGGCTAGTAACTACTCTGATCACTGGTTTCAATATTTTCTTATTTACAAGCGTTATCAGAGGCAATCCCAACCCTCTGAAAGTTCCAGACTGGGACAGCATTAACACAGCTCTGGGGGTTATCCTTTACATTCTTTCCCAAACTATCTCCTTCATTTCTCTCCCAAGTTCTGCTACCCTCTCGGTACAGTGCTTGAGCCTGAAGGAATCTCCCAGTATAGTCTCACTTTTTTTTTTCTCACTTCAGTAAGTAGTTCAAACAATGGAATACAACTTTATTAGTTGGAACTTTACTAACTGAACTTTTAAAGACTCCGTTCTCCACTATGGGCAATATATGATGAAATCCCTTTTAGAGTTAAGGGCTGAGAAATTGAGGATTCTTGTATCACTGGTTATCCGACGTGAGACAAGGAAATTAATCTTTCTGAGCCTAATTTCTTCGTTAATAAAATGAGGATAAACAGAAATATGTATCTCCTTAGGTTGTTATAAGGATGAAATGAACTTATACTTGCAGTGTGCTGTAAACCACAGGGCCTAGCACATAACAGGTGCTCTCTAAACATTACCTCGTACGATTATAATCATCATATGAATCATACAGTGGACTTGACAGTAACGGAAGGCATTTCTTTTTACCACATTCTCTGTCACTCTCTTCGCACCTTAGGTTTAACCTTCGGTTTGCTCTTAGTGAGAGAGGGAGCAGAATCTCAGCGGGGCACCTGGGATCCGTTGGTTAAGCATCCAAATCTTGATTTCGGCCAAGGTCATGACCTCAGGGTCAGGGTCCTGAGATCCAGTCCCATGGCAGGATCCCCCACTCAGCAGGGAGTATGCTTGCCCCCCTCTCCCTCTGTTCCTCCCACTCTCTTCTCTCCCAACTCTCTCTCTCAAATAAATAAAATCTTGAAAAAAAAAAAAAAAAAGGAATTGCAGCAATCGATGATCAGGATGAATATCACCACAGGTGTGAGAAACATGGCTTTCTTTCTTCTCCTTAATCAAATGTTTCAAAAAACATCTAATGACTTAGCAGAGGGAGTCATACATGCATTGCTAGAGAATGCAGGGCAGAAACATGCTGATGTAAGAACCAGCACAGTGAGACAATCATGAAGCCAAACCCTGGTGTCCACATTCCCCCAGTCTGGACCATCCTTACCTGATAAAAACACAGTGACTTGCTCTGCTTTATTTTTCTTCATAAAGTCCCATGGGGACTGGGAGAAGCTCTGACCTGTTGACCATGGCACATTTCCTAGTTCGAAAAAATGAAACAAAATGTCAAAGAAGCTTAAAAGTCATTTTTCTTATAAGGGGCAACATGCAATCTGTGTGAGAACCCTAACGGATCCAGAGCTTCAACTGTCAAAGACACGCACAGAATAGGTCAAGGGTCACAGGGGTGAACTCCCAAACACGTCTATCGAAGGTCAAAAGGAGGGCCCTCCACCTACAGGCTTCTCCAGGGCTGTCTTCCGGAGTAAGGGAGAAAACTGGGGAGCAAAAGTACAACCAAATATTTCTACGGTTAAGTTTTCAGGAACAAAGCTGATGATGACTTTTCACGACCCTTGCTGTACCTGCGTCACAAGATCCAAGCAGTCTGGATGAGGTAACAGGTCCTTTCTGATCTACTCCCTTCCCAACCAATTTTTAGATTCCAGAAAAAAAAAGTAATTTCAGGAGCTGAGAATATAGCAAGCCACCCCATGGTCTGGGCCCTCTGCTCACTCTTGATCAGAAAGGGTCCCACCTCGCAGGGGTCGGGCTCTAGGGAGGGATGTGTAGGCGGTACATGTTCCATTCCTTCCCTTCTGCAGATCTTAAATCCTTAAATATTCCTACCATGTATGCATGCCCTACCTATAACTCACTGGGGTCCCTTTAACCTACTTGGGTTATCAACAGAGTCAAGTCACATATATATATATATATATATATATATACACATTATTAACTCTTACCATAGTTGCTCACTTTCAAGCAGCTACAGCCAGACGCTATGCTAAGCCCTTTACCCACAGAAGAACTCAATCATCTTTAGATCTGAAACCACCAGGGCTCCCCACTTGTCAGTGACAAGCATGAACGCTGGAACCATAAGGCCTTATTATCCACTGCTCACAGAGCTAAATCTCTCTGATGGCGGTAAATATCCATTTGCTTACGCTTGTTTCCAGATGATGAAAGGCCATTTTCTTCCAAACAAGTCTGTGCTGACTTCATTTATTAGACCTCTGGGCATAACCACACCTTGAATAACAGTTCATTGTGTGGGCAAAATGGGTTACTGAGAATCATTTATGACATATTGTCCTGATGTAATTACTTAACTAGACAGTAATTCTTCTGTAATAATTATTTTAATGATTTTGCCATAGATTCATAAAATTAAGTTGCCATGAATAATCTGCCTCAAAAACTACTGAAATACATTTTTTTAAAAAAGATTTTACTTATTTATTTGACAGAGATCACAAGTAGGCAGAGAGGCAGGCAGAGAAAGAGAGGGAAGCAGGCTCCTTGCTGAGCAGAGAGCCTGATGCGTGGCTTGATCCCAAGACTCTGGGATCATGACCTGAGATGAAGACAGAGGCTTAACCCACTGAGCCACCCGGGTGCCCCTGAAATATATGTATTTTTAAAGTGACTTAGCATACATAAGTTAACAGAATAAAACACTTTCTGATCTAATAAGCGAATATATTAAAAGCATGGTGAAAATCACACTTTTTCTCAACCTTGACTATTCTTTTGCAACTTACTGCTGCTGAAAATATGCAGCCCTTCCTACCAGACATTTGAATCCTGCCTGTTTTACTTCTTTGCTCTGTGATCTCAGATGGGTCATCTTGTAACTAATTTACTTATTTGTAAAATGAGCCTGTTTTAAGGACTTGTTGAGGTGCTGTGTATACAGCTCCCAACACAGTTCTGAAATAATAGCAGGTTCCCCAAAGATGCTAGTTCTGCTGGCTCAAGACGAAACACAATAACCAGGTTAGAGAGCACTTACTATGCTCAGCAGAAAACAAATCTTACCCCCTTTTTATTTTTCTAAATATTTTATTTATTTTAGAAAGAGGGAGAGAGAGAGCAAGGGAGCAGGGGGATGAGCAGAGGGAAGCACAGGGAGGGAGAAAGAATCCCAAACAGACTCTAGGCTGAGTGCAGAGCCCAATGTGGGGCTTGATTTCACAACCCTGAGATCATGACCTGAGCTGAAACCAAGAGTCAGTCGCTTAAGTGACTGAGCCGCCCAGAAGCCCCCAAAAATCTTATCTTTTTAAGTTTTTTGGAGTCTGCTTCATAATGCCTATCAAACAGAAATAACCAGTTATCACCATGACTCATCCCATGTGGGAGCTCTGATTATATCTTCAATGGAGAGTGCTTCTTCCAACTCTAGATGTCACAGGGCTCCTGTCCCAGAGGTTAGCTGTTACTACACTACGAGCATCCCCAGCACAGCCCAAGTACAAATCTGGAGCTGCGTTCAGAGCTCGTCCATCGGTATGCAGCTGCAATGTGGTTAGCTTCTTGCATTTATCAGAATAGCAAGTGCAATCACAAAGCCTCATCAAGGCCTTTCTTGTTCTTTGCTCGAAGTATTATTGGAAGCATAAAAGCATTTTTTATACTCACAAGGCAACATTATATAATGGCTGCATTGTGAATACCCAAGTTTCTTGGCACCAGCAGCTGTCACAAGTGAGCTGTGAATGTATTTAATCAATGAACTAAGTATCAGGTTATGGAGCCCATAAACATACATAAGCCCAGAAATGTAACTTTCTCTTCATCACAGGATGGCTGGTACCTAGCATGACGGATCGCACACTGCTCGTACTGAGGCCAATGCAGGAGTCGGTGGTGTTATTAAATGTCCCGTCTTCCAGACTCCGCCATCCATCAGATGAGATTGCTTGGAAATGATTTGTCAGAGCTTGACTCACTGCTTTTGAAAAATCTTCCCATGATGTCTGTTTGCGGATATTTAAAGCACATATTGTGTTTTCGCATTCAAAGTCATCTGAACCATAGTTGCCTGGTGGAATCTCACCCCCTGAAATCCTTACAGGTATTTTAAGAGCATCTGTTGGAAGAACAGAAGAATTAGGGGGGAAAACCTTGATAGGAAAACCCAGCAAAACTCTTAATAAAAGAGGAAGATACAAATATTTCAAAAAACAAAGCAAAGGTTAACAATAATATTTCTTGAGATACAATTAACTGAGTGTTCTTCTACTTGCAGTAAACTGTGGTCTCCCAAACTCCACAGTTTCTTTGGACCCATGTTATTTGTTTATTGTTCCTTGTATCTTTGGCCTTTTGTAGTTCATTGGCAAGACACTAAAATAAAAACAAAACAAAACAAAACAAAAAAACTGGGAAAACATGAGTGTTCTCTTGACCCTGAATTCCCTACATTGCCCTTTCTCCCCACCTTCATCGATATCATCATGAATCAGGCAGGTCACTGTTGTTGCAGAGGTCGCTGACAGTGGCTTCACACTCCTGCAGACCTCGGTCTGAGCCTCAGGGCCAGCCTCCTCCCAGCCACCTGTACTTGGTAAATCACCTTCATCTCCCTATATCCCAGTTCCTTCTACAAAATGTTAGGACTGTGCTGTTAAATTGTTATAAAGACAAAAGGAACTCATGTTTGAAATGCATTTGACACCCTGTCAGTTACATGGTAAATGCTAGCGAGTATTTAATATATAGTAAACAGTGCAGGAGAAGCTTCTTAAGTCATCGTTCCAATCTCTCTGGGACACCAGCTGACTGAGGCCCCACCGAGGTGGGCAGTCTCCAACGCAATTCCGTTCTCATGAACTGAATTATGCGCTCACCAAGGGTCACTTGTGTTTATTCTCTAATCTTTTATGTCTATTGAACTCATTACTATAATTGGTAAATTAAATATTCCATAAACTGATGAAATGACTTCCTGGTCCTATAAAAATGAAGTTGGACACTTTAGAGATCACGGAACAGAGGAGGTATTTTAAAAAGTCATCTAAAGGGGTATAGAGGAGACAACTACATAAAATTAGAAAAAAAAATCTTTAGACAGATACTGCTTTTAGTTTGTTTTATAAGTATGTTTAAGTCCTCAAACACTAGAGATCATAGATGAGACATGAGAGAGGTGGTTTTCCGATAAGAATATGTGGAACTTTAGTCAGAAAAACCATACTAAAGACCTTCACCTGAAAATTAGTGAAAGAAGTATCTGCAGGATTAAAATGAAAATATAATGTTAAAAAGTCTATTTTTATGATTCTCTCCTTAAATTTTTTTTTCTCTTAACCAACTACTAGATTATTTTTCCAACTATCACTAATTCTCAGTTCTCACCTTGTCAACAGCTTCTGACACAACTGACCCCTCTCTGTTCTCTGATCCACTCCCACAGGATTCTCTCCTGCCTCAATGGTCACTCTGTAATGAGTCTCCGCTGGTTCCTCCACATTTTCCAGATTTCTTAACCATAGTGTTCCAAGGCTTCTTTCTCGTACTTTTTCTGTGTGTGTTCACTTCCTTAGTGATCTCATCCAGTCCCATGACTTTAAATACCATCTATAAACTGCAGACTCTCAGATTTACATATCCAACTCATACTCATCTCCGGAATCCCTGCTGACTTGGCATCTCCACACAGATCCCCAAACAGATATCTCAGATTCATACTTCTAAACCGGAACTCCTGATCTTTGTTAGCAAAATCTGCTCTAGCCACGGCCCTCCTGTTGACAGGTGATGGCCACTCCACCCTGCCAGTTGTTGAGGCTGAATCACTGGGGGTGATACATGAAGCCCCCCACCCCTCTGTCATACTTCAGATTCAGTCCCTCAGGAAGTTCTGGGGCTCTAGCTTCAGCTGCATCCAGAATCCAACCACTTCTCACCCCCTCATCCGTGACAATCCTAGACTGAGCTGTCACTATGGTCTCTTGCTGCAACACATCAAGGGCCCACAACAAGTCACCCTGACTTCAGTTCTGGGACTTCCTACAATTATTCTCAACAAAGCAGCCACAGAAACTATGAAAATGTACAGCGGATCCCGTCACTTGGAAGCTCAGACACTGAAAGGGTTATCTTACCGTGGCCTACAGATTCCAACCACATCAGGCCACCCCCTCATCCCATCTTATAACTTCTCTGCCCTCGCTCATTCCAACCCAGCACTCTGCCTTCTTTACGGCTCCTCAGACACAACAGGTCTGCGTCTGCTTGAGGGCTTCTGTCCACTTGATGATGTCCTGCCCGGAAAGCTCTTACCTGAGAGGTCTACGTAGCTGCTCTGCTCACCTCCTTCAATGGTTGCTTCAATGTCTTACCAGTGAGGTGACTTTGACCATCACTTTAAAAACTGAAACCCATCCTCACACTCCCAATCCTCCTGAGTCTTTTCCACAGCACAAGTTACCGTCTCAGATACCGTGCAATAAATTATGTTTATTGTTCATTTTCTGTCTCAGTGTTAGAATGTAAGCTGACATATTGATACAGCTGACTGATTGGGTAGATTGAATGATAATCGTGCTATGAGAAGTTGTAATATTTTCTATGATCTGAAGCTCCATATTCCATAAACCCACAAGTGAAGCTTTTAGAACACGGGCTGAGGAACATATATTCTTAGAGCTGGAAGAGGCCCAAAAGTGCATCAATTAACTTCACAGGCAGGTCAGCAAGCGAGCATTGAGAGGTAACTCTCTTACATTTATATGATCAGCTAATGGCAAAGTTCCCAGCCATGACTCTTCATACCCTATTTGTCTCATGTCTTAGAGAGACAAAATCTAAGCCCAGAAGAAAAGAGCAATAATTATTTCAATACTATCCGAGGTCATTAAAATACAAAGAAGACCTAGCATTTCTTGAATAGCAACTAATTCTCTAAAAAGTCATTCTGCATGGAAAATATAATTACCACATTGATAATCAATAAAATATAATTATCACATTGATAATCAATAAAATGTTTTTGTAGTTGTTAGGGCTCAAAGAAAGCTAAGAAGCAAATGAGCAAACCGTAGCTGTGTGAGTATCCTCCCATGGTGCCAGCAGCCCCAGCAGGGGGAGGAAGGGTGAACAAAGCTGCGAATGGCACTCACTCAGATTCTCCAGCAGGTGCTTGCAGTCATCAGTGGCGACATCGTGCGCGGTCCGATTGCACTTATCTCTCCTTTCTGGCTCAAGCCCTCTGTGCTTACACAAGATTTCTAGGCAGTCCTGTAAAGGCAAAAGCTCTATTACCTCACATCCAAATGAATAAACTCAAATGAAAAATTCAAGAGAAAAGTCATTCGCCTGGAACAAGGAAATCAGAAATTCTCAGCTAGAAATTGTATTTCAATTCCAGCAACCCAAATACATTCATCTAAACACTGGCTCAAAATGGAAAGCAAGGAGGGCTTCATTCAAATGTGATCACAGGGGCACAACATCGCTCCACAGAACAGTCTTTCTCAAGAGAAAAAAAGCTTACTAATCACTCATGTTGCGGAGTGAAATTAAGAAGGAAATTGACTTCAGCAGGCAGTATCCTTTTATGGTAATTGACAATATAAAGCAAACAGACTTTTGCTACAACTGGTGCTCTGGGCTATTTTCTAGACAAACTGTTTTCCTGGTCACGTAAGTGCAGGGTTCCAATTTTAACAATTCTGAGTCCCCGCCACAAGCACATTTATATTTGTGATCTTACGCTGTCCTATTTTTATTTGAAAAATATGAACACCATGCTGAGTTTTTAGAAAAAAATTCCCAATAGATACTGAAGATATGTGTCCTCTCTTTCTCAGCTCTATCTTCTTCTATGTTGCTTCAGGAAATCCCCACCAAAAAATGTCAGGAACCTATGAAATGGAACCTCTAAATTCTCCAAGATTTTTCATAACCAAGTAGACGTAAGACAATATATGTGCAAACGTTTTCAAGTAAGTAATTGCATGATAGGATAGAGCATCACGATATTGGCCAAGGACCTCTGCTATACCAACTTTGAATACTTGATGACTTGTTTACTGATTTCCCACCAGAATAAGCACAGAACTGAATAGACCAGAAACCATAAAAAGGAACTAACAATTAAACAAGCAACATCCTTTATACACACATACACACACACACAAACACACACACACGGCTTTGGACAGATTTCATTTTTTCACTTATAACAACACTAAACCAGGTAGTTTGAAAATCTTGTTGTAAAACATCTTTTTCTGTTTTGTAAAACAGAAATAACATTTTTTGTGTTTTTCATTTATATATTTTTTATTGACATATACTATCCTCATACAAAAGTCAACAAATAAGCTTGAAGTATCACAGAGAGAGCATAACTACTTAAGGCGTACTCTGGAAGCCTCCTCTATGTTCCATCTCAATCACCCAGTTCCTCCTCTTTCCCCCACAGATAACTACTGTGATGATTCCTAGTAACAGTTGCTGGTTTACCTGTTTATCAACTTAATGTAAGTGAATCATACTGCAATTTCACTTTCATATTTGGCCTCTTTTCATTCAACATAATGTCCATAAAATTCATCCCCATGTTGAAACTAATCATAGTTTATTCTTTTAAAAAAAAAAAAAAAGTACTGTGTGGTCTTCCATGTGTGGTTTTGTAAATACATCATCACTTACTTATCTATTCTCTTGTTAATGGACATCGGGATCTACTATGAATGTGCCAGTACGCATCCTTTGATGGACACATGTACACATTTCCGTTGGATGTTGTGTCCAGAGCTGACCTGCTGGGTCGCAGCTAAGCATATGTTGTTCTAGGTCAGTATATACTGCAAAGAGCTTTCTAGAAGTGGCCAATTTCCACTCCCACCAGGAGTACATGAGTTCCAGTTGCTTCATATTGTCCTCCAAAACAGACTTTAATATGTGAGTTCATAAAGAAGTACAGGAAACCCCTAAGGGTCAAATAGAAAGTAAGTAAGCAAAATCCACCCAATTAAATGAAATCTGAACAGGAAGCCAGTGCTGGTGTGAGGGCCAAGCGGATGTAGGGAATCTTTTCAGATGCCGGGGGGATGAGAGACGAGGTCTTCAGAGCCCCAAAATGGAGGAGCTAAACCAGAGGTTTGCCTGAAAAGGGAACTGGCTGGAACACTGGTTTCTCACTGCCCTGCTCAGATTGGAGGGATCTCCTCTAACAGCCATAATCAAAGTCTGTTTGTTTTTGTAGATAGGTCTGGGGTTCAAATTCAGAAACTCTCTAAGCCAAGAAATAAACTGAAAACAAAGTCAAATATATAAATAACAGTTCTTATTCAACTGTTTTGACTAATTGGTATAATACCAATAAATGCATTAGATAGTAGATAAGAACTTCAGAAACGCTGATTTAGAAATGAACAGTAATGGGGAATTAACCAGAATGCAATTGAACACTAAACTCAGTGAATTCTCAAAGAAGAGATAAAAATAATACCTTTATTATGCAAGTTAATACTTGCAGCAAAAGCAGAAAAGCCAAAACAGACCTGGATCCTAATTCTGCCAATGTAAATGATTTTATCTATGACATTTGCTAAATCATTTAACATTTTTGTTTCAGTTTCCTTATCTTTGTTTAAATATCTGTACTTTCAGAGTTGTTATGTGACTTAAAAGATGCATTACAAGGGGCGCCTGGGTGGCTAAGTGGGTTAAAGCCTCTGCCTTCAGCTCAAGTCATGATCTTGGGGTCCTGGGATCAGCCCTGCATCAGGTTCTCTGCTCAGCAGGAAGCCTGCTTCCCCGCCTACTTGTGATCTCTCTGTCAAATAAATAAATAAAATCTTAAAGAAAAAAAAAAGGATGCATTAAAAGTTCATTCTCAGCATGTACTAAGCTCTCAATATTTATTAGCTGTTATTATCATAATCAACATAATCACCAATTAGAAAATAGCTCAAATATTCAATTAGTTGGTGAGGAATTACAGCACATCGACCGATGTCAATGATCTCAATATAATTCTAGGTGATGTTACTTCAAATTAGAAACAGAAATGATAAAAGATCCAACCCATATCTGCAAGATTCTTTCACCTCTGACCTTCAAAGTATACAATATTTATTAGTCTCAGGTAGATCAGTGGGCAATAATATAAGCAAAGATTTTCTCTATAAGGAAGCAAGCAATGTCGGTCCCAGGAGGCTAGCAGGGTGACGTGTATCCATGCTACACGTGTGAATTCCACACCATGCCGGGCTCCACCAGGAAGAGGAAGAAGGTGAAAACCTCCACCCAACTGACACCAACAAGCGTGGTGACAGCTATCGGTGTGCCCACTGAGTGCCAGGCACAGTTCTAACACTTTACAAGTGTTCAGCGTTAATTAACCCCCCACAACTTTAAGAGATATGAAGCACTCTGCCAGGTCCTGCTAGAACTGAGGGTTGTGACGATGAGCAAGACCATAGTCCTGCTTCTCAGGGAGGAATGTGAAGTGTAGTAGAGACATGGGCAAAATGCACTCAAGTGATGGCCAAAGTTGCACTAGGTAGAAGAGGAAGGAAAGGGGGAGAAAGGAATCTAAGCTCTCTCCTTTATGGGTAGGACATGTGAAGAGGGTAAATGCCGTGATGCCGGTCCCTGCTTCTGGAAATGTATGTCCAACATAGGTGTCCAGCCAGGGTATCCTACCCAAGTGACACAAAGCAAGAGATCTGGACAAGTGGGTTTAAACCAAAGTCCTATTCACCGTGCTCAAGATACATTTGCTGCAACAGAGACTTGAAAAGCAGAGGTTTTAAGCTTAAGCTTTCATTTCCACTCACATTCCACTCACCAGAACTTAGGGAGGTGACTTTATTAGCTGCCAAGGAGTCTAGAGAATGTGATCTTTATATTGGGTGGTCATGGGCCCAGAATTCTGCAGAATCCATTACTACAGAGGAAGCAGGAAAGAGATGTTGAAGGTCAGAGACACACCTCTGCCATGGTCCTTTAAGGAGAGCTGAGAAGCAAGGTAGAAGGGCCAGGGAGACAAAGTAGAAACCTCAAGTCCAAGGAGCTAGATATAAGATCAAGAGCAGGTCAGCGAGCCGAGAATCTAAAACTGGGCAGAGGGAGAGAGAATGAAAGCAGTCCACAAATGCACAGGGTGAACACCCCAGGGGTGTGGGTGTGCCCACGGACTTGCAGCGCAGGGAGATGGAGGCTGTTAAGATGAGAAATAATGGCATAAGCAACAGGGTAGATTTAGGGGGGAATGGCCAAAGACAAAGACAGCCGGAGTTGGCTGTGAAGTTCTAAGGTTGGCATGGAGATAGGTTTTCTGCAGGCATGAGGATATACTCAGGAAGCAAAGTGCCATGATAAGTTTGATTCTGAAAAGCAACTGGTATGTTTGGAAGGTGTCCTGCAGGAAGATGAAACGAAGGGCTCAGTAAGGAAGAAGAGCAGTAACAGTCCACTCGCTCATCAGTTCCGCAAACGGCACTCGCAGGCCAGAGACTCTGCTGGACACGGCACATACAAAAATGGAAAAGTGATCTTTTTTGGAGGAGATGGAGAGAGAGACAGGCATGCAAACAATTAAAGTAGAAGCACTCTAAGTGGAGTGTGGAGAGGTGCCCTGGGAACACCTCACTTCTGGAAGCCAAGACTTAAGCTGAGATGTTTTCCAGGCAAGGAAGGGTCAGAAGAGGAGAAGAGGCCATTTGAGGTAATGGGAACAGCAGACACAAAGACAGGGAGGGCGGAGAGAGCACAGGGTGTTGGCGCAGCAGCCAGCAGTGCCTGCTTAGAGCACAGAAGGCGTTAGGGGAGGAGACAGGAAGTGAGCCTGTGGAGGTAAACTGAGTCCAGAGCAGGAAGGAACTTGTCTGTCACCATATAGGCCTGGCACTTATCCTAGACATGACAGACCCCTGGAAAGATGCTAAGCAGGGAAATTACATGACCAAGTTCCCCGGACTGAAAGGCCCCTCTCATGGCAGGCTGAGGGGGCGGAGAGACGGCAGATGAAGAGCCTGGCAGAACCTGCAGGAATCCAGACAGCAAACGAGGAGGGCTCCCCAGGGGCAGTGCCCACGGGATATGGAGGAGGCAACATAGTCAAACTCTGTATGCGAAGGAATAAAATCTAGAGTTATACCAATCATTTGAACTCGTTAAGTCAGGAAGATGGAGCAAGTAAACACAAATGCCCGGTGATGGTACTGGATTCAGAAGGAACAAGAGATGCAGCAGACCGGCTAAGGGGCACAAACACAGGGGCCCGAGGACGCAGCCAGGTGGAGCTCTCTGATGGAACCCAAAGTGAATATGATCGTCAATGGGGTTAACATATAATTCCCCAACTGGTCTACTTTTAAGAGTACAAAGGGGGTAACTGTTAATTACACTGGGGTGACAGGCATCAAGAATGGCTCTACTGGGTAAAGGAATTTTGCTGCTCTAGTTTTCAAGGAGATGCCCTATAAACTGTGGCCCTCCTGAATAGTATGTTCTTGGGTAGAGTCAGGAAATGGCTAAGTAAAGCTACAGATAACATTTTGGAATCTCTATAGGTTGTACACTGGGGATCAGTAAGATCAGGCAAGGGAAAAAGTACAGAGCGCAAGGAGGAAAAAGATCAAAACCCAGATCCATGAAAGGGATTAGCGGAAAACAAGGAGAGTCCATGTCTTGGGTGAGGAGTGCAACAGGACCCTGGTTGGCTAAGATTAGATCAGAATCCTTTAGGATTCTGTCCGTTAATCACTGCTGCTCAAATTAAGCAAGGATGCAATGCTCTGCACTGAATATTCTGGAATAATAGCTTTCCCTTTGTTTACTAATGCTGAGTTAGTCTGGCCTTTTCGAAAACAACTTCATAAAAGTTAGGGGGAAAAAAAAGAAATAATCATGGAGAATCTAAAACACAAAACAGATTCCCAAGAACAGATTTCTATGTATCATGATCAACCTCTTTGCAAAGAGTTGGTCCAACCTCACAGGTATCTTATCCTTCTCCACTCCCGGCCAATTCCCCATGACAAGAAGTTGAGTGACCCAGGGAGAGGAAATCTAAATCTTGGGTCCCCCTGTGGGACTTGTCCCCCTATTCTTGAGACACATACCCTCATCAGACCACCCAGTCGGGGTGGAGGCCACTGTGCCAGAGGACGAGACTGCCACTCCCTGGCTACAAGATAATTATGTATCAGGGAGACCACAGTCCTAACACAATGCAAGAATGGCCTAAAGACGGTCACAAGAGGGCCACCGCCTGATCAGGGGGCAGTAAGCCTGCCCAGAGATGACCGCCAGGATGCTGGAAAGAAACGTCTGGAAGACGGGTAAAAAAGCCAGGTGTGGAGATTGAGGTTTGGGATGCATTACTGCAGAAGCCACAGTTCAAGCTGAAAGATGGGATAAACTCTTAAAAAACAGGACAGCCAGTTGCAAATGGGGCGTGGGAGTTGCTATGATTAAACAAAAGAGAAAAGCCAGAAAAACAAAGAGAAAGCCTGGTCCCTGAAATAGGCGAAGTGAGGATAAGGCAGGGTCTGAAAGCAGAGGCGGGAGTCTGCATGAAATAATCAACACGTGAACCCAGAGAGACTGCGTTAGAGCCTGAGTGAGGAAGCCACCAGCTTTGGTCATAGCACATAGACTGGAATTATAGTCTAGTCCTGCAGCCAAAAACACACACAACCCTCCGAAATAGAGACTCTCTTTGTACGAGAGCTGCAACAACAGAGATATCAAATTCAGAAAATCTCCCTAATGCTTCTACTGCACTAACCTGGCATGTCAGGGGTCTCATGATTCAACGGAGTTTCACTAAGAAACTCTTCTTCCTAGTCACACGGTGATGAAAACAAAGGTTTGCCCTCGACGATAAGTCACAGGCCGGCTTTAGAGAGAGGCACTCCTTTTCCCAAACACTAACTGGTGACTTGTGTACTGGGAGAAAGACCAAGACTAGAGTGGGAGAAGCAGATTTGGGAATCTGATCTTCCAGGAACTGACCTTGGGGAATTTCTTACACTATTCTCTGAGACTTGATTTTTCATCTACGAAATGAGGAGGTTGGTCTCAATAAGCTATATACCTTCGAGCTCTGAGATCACAATTTTTTATTGAAAAACACGTGGAAACAAGTAATGATGTATCGCAGTCTTATGTAGGTCGGACACAGAGATGCTGCTGGGCAGAGAAGAAACACTCATTTTTTTTTTTTTTAAGCTCGGCTTGTGGTCAGGGTAGAATTTTTCACCCACAAAACAATTAACTCAGAATTATAAAATTTTTTTTTTCCCCCAGAAAATTAGTCTGAGGAACTTAGTTGTAAATGGATTAGCTCTCTGGAGAACTATGTCAGCCAGGATATGAACCCTGTATTAGGCAAATGACGCAGAAGAACTTTCCAGTACCCTTGACTAGGAAGGAAGGCAGCAGGTACAGGGTGAAGATAATGAAATCAGGCAATCTGGGCTTCATTCCCAACTTCTCTCTATTACTCCCTCCAGGGTTTAAATGTCCTAATCATAAAATGAAGAGGCTAGCCTGGAAGATAAAGTATTCATTCTGGGCCTTAAAAAAAAAAAAATCTGTTATTTTAATCTATGATTTTACTCAGCAGTGTGCCAAAGCTGTCAGCCATGATCACTTTTAAAAATCTCTCTTTTCTTGTCCAAAATTTATCTTATGCCTCTTAAACAAGATACAGGGAGAGTCATTTTCTATGAGAGAAAATGGTCGTATTTCCCTTTACTCAACAATGACAGAGCATCTATGTGGGCCCAGGGCCTGAGGATCCATGAAGATACCATCCTTGATTACAAAAAGGCATCAGGGGGGCACCTGGGTGGCTCAGTGGGTTAAGCCTCTGCCTTCGGCTCAGGTCATGATCCCAGGGTCCTGGAATCAAGTTCCGCATCAGGCTCTCTGCTTAGCAGGACGCCCGCTTCCTCCCCTCTCTCTCTGCCTGCCTCTCAGCCTACTTGTGATCTCTGTCTGTCAAATAAATAAATAAAATCTTTAAGAAAGGGACGCCTGGGTGGCTCAGTTGGTTAAGCAGCTGCCTTCAGCTCAGGTCATGATCCCAGCATCCTGGGATCGAGTCCTGCCATCGGGGCTCCTTGCTCAGCAGGGAGCCTGCTTCTCCCTCTGCCTCTACCTGCCATCCTGTTTGCCTGTGTTCTCGCTCGCGCTCTCTCTCTCTGACAAATAAATAAATTAAAAAAAAAATTTAAGAAAAAAAAAAGGCACCAGGACCAAGAAGGAGTTCATAATTAAGTTCATAATCATAATTGCTAAGCAGCAACACAAGTGCCCTACACTTCAGGGTAACCCACCTTGGCAGCACTTTCTCTTCTGCAGAGCATGAGACGCTCAGCAGCTGAACAGTCTAGATCAGTGATGCTTCTTTTTTTTTTTTTTTTAATTTTTTTAATTTTTTGGCTTCCAGGTTGAGTGTACACAACCCACTCCTATCAGTAACATCTTGCCTCACACTCAGAGATTTTCTTGAGGGGTAGAACAGGTTGAAAAGAACTCTTTCAACGTACCCTTCTACCACCAAATGAGATTCACAGTCTTAGATTAACCGTACGTTTTCCAGTGTAAACTTTCCACAGCTCTCACCTCTGTCTCCTACATACATATTGCATCCCATTCAAAGCAAGACACGTATATCAAGCTCACAAAGTTTTTGTACTTTTTTGTTAAAGGGCAAAATGGGAGCAAACTACTAAAAAGCAAAACCTCCACATTTAACTAAATCATGCCTTTTGCTCATTAAAAAAAAAAAAAAAAAAAGTCCAAAATGAACAGCTTCTGTTCTAGGTCATAATAATAGGAAGTTACCCAACCAAGAGCTCCAAATGCAATTTCTAGCTATTCCCAGATATCTCCATCTGGATGAACACCTCAGCACTTAAATCCAGCACGTCTAAACCCACGTTCCGTCTTCTTGATCACAATGACGCCTCTTCTCTTCTCTTTCTGGGAACGTCACAGCACCCCTTCTTGTCAGCTCCGTCTTCTGCATCCAATCTGTCTGCAACCCGAGGGACACTTCTGGTCTGTAAGGTCTCATTATTTCTGCCACTCTCTCCATCTTTCACCTACTCTATCTTCCTGCCACCCATTTTTTCATAACTCTCAATCTTCTATATGTTATTGCTAAATTAATCATTCGACCTATAGAATTGATTGTTTTGCTCCTTTGTACAAAACATTTCAGTGGCTTTACTCTGACCAGTAAATAAAGTCCCAATTCCTTAAAACGTCACTGACGCCCATGCAGTCCTATGAAACCCCCAGTTCTGTCTTACTTCTCACTCTCACTCTCATCAGCTTAGCCGGTGCTGCTGCCCATCTCTCTCCTTCCAGGCTCTGTTCCTCCTGGGGCTCAATCTCACCTACTTGCCAATCCCAACGAGAAGTGGCGAATGTAACCTACTCTGCAAGGCCAAAATCGCTTCCATTGCCTCCTGAAAGGGCCATTTCTGGGCCTAAGATCCCTGTGACTCTGCTCTCTGAAACAGGTACATTCTCTTTTTTCAAAAAATAAAATAAAATTTGCATTTTCATACTGTTCCAACCGCAGGTCCATTACCCTTATTTTAATTTGTTGTGTTCTCTTGTCTACACTTGTCTTGTACCCTGTTCTCTTGCCACTGAACTAGCAGTTCGTTGCTCGTGTAAACAATCGGGCAGATGTCAGCTTACACAGTGCTTGCACTCGGGAGCTTCCTGAAAGTTTTTTATTGCTGAAGTACATTATTGCTAAACTGATCAAAACAGAAAAAAAGCACGAGGGAATGGCCTACTATTTCCTTAATAATCAGAATCATTTTCTACTCAAACTGATGAGTGAAATCTTGAGACCACTTATCGACCAGTAAAACAGCCCAGCAAGAGTGTAAGTGAGGTAGTTCAGAGTTGAGAGCAAGTATTTCCATCCTGGCCCTCCCTCTAACCGGTACCATGGCCTTGGTCCATGAATCAAACATTCCAGTTGACTAAATCAACACCAAACTCCTTCTCTTAATTTTACATAAGATTAAGAAAAAAAAAATGTCTGAAATTACTCCCACATTTGCTAACAAACTCCAAGTATGATTTTTATAGAAGTCTCAGGGTGACTGGGTGGCTCAATCACTTAAGCACAGGATGTCAGCTGGGGTCATGATCTCAGGGGCCTGGGATTAAGCCCCACAGTCTGCTTCTCCCTCTCCTTTTGCCCCTTCCCCTGCTTGTGCACGTCCTCTTACTCTCTTTCCTCACAAATAAAAAAAGAAGTCTTCTATAAAGGTGACTGTAAAGGGGCGCCTGGGTGGCTCAGTGGGTAAAAGCCTCTGCCTTCAGCTCAGGTCATGATCTCAGGTCCTGGGATCGAGCCCCGCATCGGGCTCTCTGCTCCACAGGGATCCTGCTTCCTCCCCTCTCTCTCTGCCTCCCTCTCTGCCTACTTGTGATTTCTCTCTCTCTGTCAAATAAATAAAATCTTTAAAAAAAAAAAAAAAAAAAAAAAGGTGACTGTAAGTACTACTGGTCAGGAAAAAGGTCAGTTCATATGGGTAGTTGACTGTCTCCTGCAATGGTATCACTCAATCTCCAATCATTCCACTGAAATACACTGAGTCAATAGCAGACAACTGTGTCACTCATCAAATTACGACCAGGTAATGACGCCAGCTGCTACCAGACACACCTTAAAACCTTTTGAAGCAGCAATATGGGCAGCCGTCCAGCCTTCTCGGTCAGCGTGGTTAATGAGGTCTGCAGGAATGACAGGCTTGGATGTGCCTTCAGGACTCTCTTCTCCTTGATCCAAGTCAAAGACACCTGACTCGGGTTCCTCTTCATGCAAAGAGTTTCTCCGAGATGGTGCTCTATGGTACATAAGAAGCTTGAGGCTGTCCACATTACCAGCATCCACAGCTGCGTGAACTGGTGTCCAGCCATCCTAAAGATAAAATGACCAGGAAGAAAAGGGTTGATTACAACATTAGTGTTGAGAACAGTCTTATTTAAAGTTCACCTCTCAATGTTCTTGGGCATGAACCAGTGAGCAGGGGAAAGCAGGCATTCCAATCCTGAATATCATTGATGAGCTAAGTCAAGTTCTCAGACCTCTGTCAATTACCGTAATTCCCACTGCTATGACTCATGTTCGCTCTTCTGTAAGAATTTCCACTTAACGGTTAGCCATTTGGAGTTTAATAGTACAAAAAAGAATGAACTTTAGCATGAAGATTTTTCAATATTTATATCCAAGTACAGTACTATTAGTAATGTACTAAATGAATGCGGCTATAAGCCAGTTTTACATACGAGGCAGAGTCCTAACTGGTGATCTTAAAATTTTATGCCAGTGATTCTTGAAGGAAAAAAATCTAGGTAATATGGAAAAGGTGGGCATATAGGAAAAGCAAGGCAAATTTCCCTTTGTGAAATGTCTACGGACCTCTGTTGAGAGCTCTCTGATTGTGGTTGGAAACATAAATGCAAGCTTAGAAAATGTTCCAACTAAAATTATTGGGCCCATTCTCTAGAATGTTACTGTGAGGTCTTCATTATCCACTTAGCTTGTTGACAGAGTAAATTCAGACCTCTCTTCTAGGGCAGTGGTTCTCAAGGGTGGTCACCAGACCAGCAGCAGCAGCAGCAGCACCTGGGAACTTGCTAGAAATGAGAGTTGTTCAGCCTCCACCCAGACCAATTGAATGAAAAACTCTGGAGGGGAGGCCCAGCGATCTGGGACCTCAGCAGCCCTCCGGGGGATTCAGACATTCAGAAGTTTGACAAGCACTTTTCCAGAGAAAACCTTTCCATCTCTCAAGGGTCTTCCTTCCACTCAGGTACCAGTCTTCATTACAGTTTTAAGACTTTCATAAAAGAGCAGAATTATTTTGTTGATTTGTATTTTTTACTTTATTTTCCTTTTTGGCCAACTTTTTTTCACAGGGTATTTCATATTGCTATATTAAGTATCTTTAAGTGAACGAAAGCACATTTTTAAAAACAAGTAACAGGGTAGAAGACAAGGAAAGACAGTAAGTGGTAACAGTGTACATTTAGAGGAGGTCTCTGATCATTTGCTAAAGCTGTCTCTTGATGAAGTGGGTTTTTTTCTGGTTCTGTACTTCACACCAGTGAAGTCGACTCGGCTAAGACAAGACCATGGCTAGGCAGTAAATGGAATACCCTAGAATTCTCAGGGCATACACTCCTGCTAGGCAAAGCATTTCACGGCTTAGACTTTGTTGAGCTTAGACTTCACTTCGGTAAGCCTTAATCAGGCACTGGAGTGAGTGTAAGTGCTCCTGACCTTCCCTAGTCAAACCTCTTGAATTTTTCCTATTTTTACATTACAAAGGCTGTGTAATCATTCCTGAAAAACTTTCAATTTTCCATTCCCCCTTTGGTTTCTTATTAAAAATCATAGGAAATAATTATTCCCTTAAGTTCCTCTATCAAATATACTGTTTTCCTCTGTACTTTGGAGACTCTATTGTTGCAATTATTTTGTTCAGTTCATCAACAAGTAGCTTCAGAGCATGGACTTCTGTATTCTCTTACAGGACGTGACTTACATTTTTATTTTTATGCTGCACTACTTACTTTTCATTCAGTTTGGTAATGTGAAATTCATTCACTTTTTATATATAAGGTAAAATTTTATATTAATATGTGTTATATCACAGATTTCTTAAACTGTATAAACTAAATGAGTAAGTATAACATTGGGCTATTTTCTCAGATTCTTAAAAAATAAGCAAAAAGGATTTTTTTTAAAAAAAAGCTCTAGCAATAGGACTCAATGGAAAATGTTTATACTTGGCTTATATCCCTGGTTATAACATTAATTGTTGGTTCTCTTTTAGTAAATTATTTAAGAAAATCCACCATCTGATGCAGGTGCTATGGAAAACAGCATGAAGTTTCCTCAAAAAGTTAAAAATAGAACTAACCTATGACCCAGCAATCACACTACTGGATATTTTCCCAAAGAATACAAAAGCACTAATTCACAGTGATGCATGCACCCTTATGTCTATAGCAGCATTGTTTATAATTATCAAGATATGGAAGAAGCCGAAGCATCCACCGATTGATGAATAAAGAAGATGTGAGGGGCGCCTGGGTGGCTCAGTGGGTTAAGCCACTGCCTTCGGCTCAGGTCATGATCCCAGCGTCCTGGGATCGAGTCCCATGTCGGGCTCTCTGATCAGCGGGGAGCCTGCTTCCTCCTCTCTCTCTCTCTGCCTGCCTCTCTGCCTACTTGTGATCTCTCTCTGTCAAATAAATAAATTCTTTAAAAAAAAAAAAAAAAAGAAGATGTGAGATATATAATCTATTATATAATGGAATATTTTTCAGCCATAAAAAAGAATAATGTTGCCATTTGCAACAAAATGGCTGGAACTTGAGAATATAATGCTTAGTGAAGTCAGTCAGTCAGAGAAAGACAAGAACCTTACGATTTCACTCATAGGTGTAATTTATGAAAAAAAAACACAGAAGGAAAAAACACTCAAGAAACAGAGTCTTAATTAACAAATTGATGATTACCAGAGGTAGGGGGGTGGGGGGAGGATGGGTTAAATAATCAATGGGGACTAAGGAGTATACTTGTCATTAAAAAAAAACAAACCATAAATACAACAGCAATCCAGTATCTAAGGGTGACCTATAAAATAGAAAATGTGCCTTTTTGTCCTGGGAAATTTTAAGGACGTTTCCTATGATGGAAGCATGAGCTTCCATCATGATCCACACTTCACTGAGCTCAGGAATTACCTTATTTTTTGTTTTTGCAGCTTCCCAGAATAATAAAGGTGATGGACGCTCCTTAACTCCCCCAGCCCAGAGAGGGAACCCTCTGAGAAATGCATGTCAGTGTGCACAGGGTGGATCTCCTGGTCTTCAAGTGTTTCACAACAGGTTGATGGAGACAAATTTGGGAAGGCTAACTGAGAAGTTTTAATTCAAATGCATTTGTGCGTGGCTGAACCAGAAGCGTTATCCAAGGACTCTTCCATGCATCAGACTCTAACTGTTTTCACTTTCAAAATCACTGACTTTTTCTGTGCACCTTGTACAGGGGACATCAGCGCTGTGTGGGATGCAGTCAACAGCGATTTGGGGTCCACGGTGGATTTCTGTATATAGTGCTTCCAGTTCTGGGGCAAATTAGACAATGACGCTGAACTCTATGAGGTGCTACACAATCTTACAACAACAAACATCAGTCATAGGGGGAAGAGCGAGCACAGCTAACTCTCCTCCGGCAATGGGGCACTACCTTGTCACAAACATCTGACCATCTGTTCACTGCTTACAGTTCCCAGGCACCATACCAACTATGTTATACAGATTACCTCATTTCACTTGAATAACCCTAACCACGGCTACCATTATTAGACTCATTTTGTAGAGGGGTCAACCGAGGCACAGCAAAGTAACATAATTTGCCTAAGCTCACACAGCCTTGTGAAGGGATGGTTTGAGCCTCACAGGTCTGATTCCAGAGCCTAATCTCTCAGCTATTACACAGCAATTTTAGATCCCGGTTACTGCCACCACCGCAACAGGGGATCCTTCTGCAGCTCTTCTATAAAATAGACATTTTGAAAATATATCCAGAATCGGACAATTTACCACCATTTCTATCCCTCAACCTTGATCCAAACCACTATTACTTTTTCCCTGGATTAAAACAACAGATTCCTATGGGTCTCCCTTGCAGCTGCTCTGTCCCACCTACATTTTATTCTCAAGTCTGCAGCCAAAGTGGCTCTTATAAAAATGAGTCAGTTCATGTCCTTGCTCTCTTCAAAACCATCCATCCAAAGGCCTTATTCCAAGTGCTCGCCGTGGCCCACAAGACCTTCTGTGGCTGCCTCTGGCCACACTGGCCTGCCTGAGGTGCCCTGAGGGTACCAGAGCTCTCCACCTCCAGCCTGGCACACTGCTCCCCACATCTCTTCATGGCCCACATCCTGGCTTCTATCAGGTCTTGGCCCAAATGTCACATTTTCAATGAAGACTTTCCCCACCAACTGAAGGAACTCCCCCAGCCCAGGCACTCCGATCTTTAAAACATCCAGCCACTATCTGTTTACTTACTTGCCTATGGTCACCCCTCCCGTCCCATGAGGATGTAAGATCCATGAGGACAGAACTGCTTGATTTGCTGCTGCCTCTCCTGTCCCGAGGACAGCTGGTGCTCAGGTAATACTTGTCGAATGATTAAAAATTTACACTTCTATTATCTCCCCTGATTCGGAAAATAGCCAGGATGCAGGTACTCATTTTTCTCTTTTACAGATGAATAATTTGAGATTCAGAGGATAAAGAACTGGTTAGGCTAACGGACAAGGCTTTTCATAGCAGACACTCCAACAGAAGTCAGAGGTCAGACACCGTCCGTATTTGATAGCCTAAAAGCAAAGAAAAACAAAGCAACCTCTATTTTAATATATTTTGTTCTAGCTACAGAGTTGGCAGACAGGGTAAATTATAGGACAAACCCCCAACCCCCCAAAACTGGTACTTACTCTGGTTTTTACACTGCGGTCTGTTCCGGCTTCTAATAAGTGTTTGATACACTCTTTATTTCCATTTTTACAGGCCAGGTATAGAGGTGTCTGTCCTTCATCAGCAGCATGATTAATGTTGGCATCGTATGCAATTAATAATTCTACACACCTAAACACAAGATTACAATTAATCAGACTAAAACTGGTTTGATTTCGGAAAGACCTGACCCAGATATTAAACCAAGGAAATAATGCTAAAGCAATTCTGTATCTTATCATATCAACTGTTTTCACTTATATATGTATCAACTACTGTGGGTCTTATTATATGGATACGGTTTTGTAGCAAGGCTAGAAGATATATTTTAACACAAATTTAATTACGTCTATGGAAATTTAAGACAGCAGCATTGATCAAGTGTTTTGACACTTTTCTGTAACCAACTTGTAAACGTGGAGTACTTGCAATGTATTTAACTAATTGGGATGAATGGCTTAACTGTGAACTTATATATATGTGACATACATATTATTTGTGGTTCAAAATAGCTTAAACCTTGAAAAAAGTCAGACTGCGGAGTCATTTTGAGATTTTTCACTTGAGAAAATAATTATAAATAGCTCAGACAGCAGGGCACCATGTGCCTCCACTATAAAAGGCAGAAGGGAGGCTGAGCAAAGGGCTGCCTTGGGGAGAGCACATAGCAGAGGCTATCCTGTCTCCTGAAAGGGGGCTATTTACAAGGAAAAAAGATGGCTAAGCATAAACTCACAACTCTGAGAATCAAGGAGGAAAGAAACAGGTGAATTCAAGACTCTGTGGCATTTGTGCAAAGTGCTTGTAAAATGAGATGCAAATAAGTGGAGAAAAGTAGGTTGAATCATAATCAAATTAAGAAGCAATTTACAACATCTTCATTTTCTCACTTCAGGTATATGCTTTTTTTCCCCCTGACTTTTCTTGAAAACTTTTGGTTTATATATATATTTTTAAAAAGTTTCATATTGATATGTGTTTGCATCTCATATATATTTAAACTAATCAATGCCCAGGGTTCTTTTTTTTTTTTTTAAGATTTTTATTTATTTATTTGACACACGGAGATCAGAAGTAGGCAGAGAAGCAGGCAGACAGAAAGGAGGAAGCAGGCTCCCTGCTGAGCAGAGAGCCCGATGCAGGGCTCGATCCCAGGACCCTGGGATCAAGACCTGAGCTGAAGACAGAGGCCTCAACCCACTGAGCTACCCAGGTGCCCCCAGGGTACTTCTTTTTCTTTTTTTTCTTTTTCAGGGTTCTTCTTTTTGACAAAGCAAGCCATGCCTGCATTCCTAGTACTCTAAGATTTTTCAAGTAAGTGGCACTACTCATTGCTGGGTGACAATAAATGTAAAAGCCTAGGCCTGATGAAGAAATCCCTTCTGGAGGATTCAGGACATAGATACAGTATCTATGGTCCTCAACAATACACTCACGAGGTCTGCAACAGACACACAGAAAAAAACAGATGCATTTTGAAAAAGATGCATTTTGAATATTTAAAACGTGACAATTAGAATCAATAACATTAGTGTGAATCTTAAAACCTGTATTATAGGAATTATGAAGTATGTTAAGAATATTTCTATCAGATAGCTAATATTAACAAGTCAGGAAATGATAGATGTTGGCAACGATGAAGAGAAAGAGGAACCCTCTTACACCACTGGTTGGAATGCAAGCTGGTGCAGCCACTCTGGGAAAAGTATGGAGGGTCCTCAAAAAGCTGAGAATAGAGTGACCTTATGACCCAGCAATCACACTAGGGATTTACCCCAAAGATACAAATGTGATCTGAAGGGGCAGCTGTTCCCCAGTGTTTACAGCAACAATGTCCACAACAGCCACATTGCCATTTGCAATGACGAGGATGGAACTAGAGCATATTATGCTGAATGAAATAAGTCAACCAGAGAAAGACAATTATCATATGATCTCACTCATACGTGAATTTTTTTTTCCTACGTGAAATATAAGAAAACAGAGGATCATAGGGGAAGGAAGGAAAAAAATTTAAAAAGACAAAATCAGAGAGGGAGACCAACTATAAGAGACTGTTAATCATAGGAAACAAACTGAGGGTTGCTGGAAGGGACGTGGGGGGATGGGGTAACTGGGTGATGGGTATTAATGAGGGCACGTGATGTAATGAGCACTGGGGGTTACATAAGACTGATGAATCACTGAACTCTACATCTGAATCTCTTAATACATCATATGTTAATTGAATTTAAAGTTTAAAAAACTTAAAAAAAAAAAAGTTTCTATCAGGATAGTTAGATAAACAGCTTGCATTCCCTACAGGACATTTCAGCACAGGAAGAGAAAGCAGGTAGCTTAGTGGCATTCTATTTTATTAAACCATGACTCTTAATTTTAAAAAACCGTGTCTGTGTTCAACAGACTTGGGAGGGTCCTGAAGAAATCACTGATAAACTTACACATATTTCAGTTGGTAGGTTCTTTTGGGTTTGTGCTCTAATTACTTTTAGTATGAAAAGTTTCTGCTTCAATTTTTTAAGATGATAAAACAAGGTGAATACACTGGGATTTAATACTGAATGAAGTGCCACTCGGAAGTTAAGATTCTCGTAATTGATCTAATTCTAGAATTTGCTTTTAATGCCATCACAAGTAAAAAAGCTTTCTTGTGTTGGGGGGGTGGTTAACAGTGAATTACAGTCTTTAATAGTGTATGTATCACTGCATATATGCTGATAGACAATAAATCGATTTTCTTCAGAAGCAAGTTCATTCACGTGAGGTCGACACACAACCCATTTCTCTTCTTCACGTTCCTCATACACAACTATTCCCCTTTAAAGAAGAAGAACAAATTTAGGATCCTACTTCTCATTTAAATCTTCAAATATATTTAGTGAATTTATTTGCCAGTGGATTTTAAGCACTAGCTTACACATTCAGCCAGAACTGAAATATGTGTGCAGATTATAGAGACTCTTTTCACTGGGGGGAAAAGGAAGAATTCAGAGCACCACTTACTTGAAATGTCCCTGAGCAGCTGCAGCACACAAGGGTGTGAAGCCATTTTTATCAGCAGCATTGACTTGGGCTTCTGCATTCAGCAGCAATCTCACACAGTCTGTGGATTTTAATAGAAAGCCATTTAAATTCCCCATTTAGAGTTATGGTGAGCCAAATTCTAAACAAGCTCTACATAGATGCTAAACCCAAAGGACCTCTCCCGTGCGCAGTCCACCTGACAATTCTAGCATGGTGCATATGAGACCCCGCAAGCTATTTACAGAGAAAAGTAGCCTCTTTTCCAGAAGATGCTAACGCCCCAGACTCACCAACTAGGTAAGACTCTGTGTGTGTGTGTGTGTGTGTGTGTTACTTTGGGAAGAGTTGCTGATGAGAGATAAGATTGTTATATATCAGAAAATGTTGGGGTGCCTGGGTGGCTCAGTGGGTTAAGCCTCTGCCTTCGGCTCAGGTCATGATCTCAGGGTCCTGGGATCTAGCCCCACATCGGGCTCTCTGCTCAGCAGGGAGCCTGCTTCCTCCTCTCTCTCTGCCTGCCTCTCTGCCTGCTTGTGATCACTCTCTCTGTCAAATAAATAAATAAAATCTTAAAAAAAAAAAAAAGTTCAACCAGATTTTTCCACAAGTCTATACCAGGAGATAACGTTATTGGGTAGAGAAAAAAATCTACTTGCCGAATTGAAATACCATTCTTTGTATTTAAAGAGTTAAATTCTTACTTTGTGATAATTAACCTTTGAAACACTTCCATGTGATGGTCATCCTACTCATAATTCCATGGGTAAGGTAAACCCACATAAAGTCACCTGACTCTGGCATAAATATCATCTAGGACTCGGGTTCCTCATGCTATTTACCAGATTTAATTTCTCGACATTAAAGAAAATTCCCACAGGGCTTTTGAAGTAAAGAAGAATCCAAAAGTACTTTTAAAATCATAAGCTATCTTCTTAGCTCACTAGATTCTTCCAATTAGTCCACTTGAACACAGTGAAGCTCTGAAAACTTCTCCAAAGTACTCAACAATCACGCAGCTTATATGAGCAATGCTATTTGATTCTGAATTTGCCGGCAAATTATCTTTTTCTGCACAACCATATGTTTTAGCAAATTTGACCACAAGACTTGAGAAACAAGAATAATTCCCAGACTTCATCAATATGTTGTTTGTAGCTGTACAACTCCTCAGTTCTCTTTAAAAAAATCCAAATAACTATAAATTGTTCCAATGACAGAACAGTTTCAGACCCATGACCTTCTCTAACTTCTAAAACTTGCCCTCACTGGAGCATGTGTTGTGTTAAGCCCGGTCACTTTGACTTTCACACACAGGTATTCTAACAGACAAATTAGAGCTATTTTGTCCTGACTAAAGTGATTATAGATGGAAGGCTTCCTTCTAAAATGTGCATCATAGTACTAGACCCCAAATTTTGACATACACAATACATATCATTGTGCATAAAACAAAGATCACTTTTTGCTAGCTGCAATAAAATCTACTTTAAAAAGAGATTTTTATTTATTTGAGAGTGAGTGAGTGAGCATGGGAAGGCAGAGGGAAAGGAAAGAGAGCAAATCTTGGGCAGACCCTGCGTTGAGCGTGGAGCCCAACGGGGGGTTGATCTCACAACCCTCAGATCATGACCTGAGGGGAAATAAAAAATCGGTTGCTCAACAGACTGAGCCACCCAGGTGTCCCTGAAATTTTACATTTTTACAAAACTATAGTTTGGACTTTTTTTTTTTAAACAATATTTACAAAATCGTTAAATCATGCAAAAAAAAAAAAAAATCATCCACTACTACCTGTAAGAGAAAATCAAAACCAAAAGAACCTTTTGCTCATGGCAATGGTTACCAGTGCTTTTGACTCCCCATCCTTTTGCAAAAGATAAGATCTTGCCATCTTTACCTGTATGTCCATTCTTAGCAGCAGAATACAAGGCAGAATGGCCATCTTCACAGGAGTAATTAATGTCCAGTCCTTCTTCATTAAGCAGCATTGATAATAAAGTGACATTTCCCTGGGCAGCAGCTTGCTGAAGAAGGGTGGGCCTGCCAGCCAGGGGGGCAGGACCACCACTCATTAGCAAAGGGGTTAGGGAGGGTGACCAGCCTGTGGGTTAAAGTGACCCTAGTTAGAGTAGGAGCAAGGACAAGAGACAGATATTACCCACTTGTTTCTGAATTACACACACACACACACACACACACGCACACGCACACGCACAGACATATGAATACGTATCCTTAGAGGATTATGTGGTTTCTAACATTATCAATCTGTTAATATTTACTTAACACAAACCTGTACTGTTATTTCAATCTTGTATCTGCTAATTAAATTAATATACATGGTGACATATTATTTTTAGTTGTCAATCTTACACATATAAATGTTAAAGTAGTGGTCAGTTTTAGGAAACTAAGATAGCTATCTCATTTTAAAAGTTCAAATTCCACTTCAAGGTTTCAAAACAATTTGAATTTTAAAATTACAAACATATTTCCTCAATTTCAATATCAATCTGAAAAGTGAACTGACATCTTTAGGTATAGAAATAATTGTAAGAAATAGAGATTTTCTTTTTTCAACCATGTTTCCAAGGTATTTAACTAAAAATGTATACAGATCACTAAGAGGGATCAAATATTGCTAAGAAATCTATATTTATGTTACTTGAATTCCCTTATTTGGGGAAAAAATAATGAAGGGACCCAAGTGCTAGTCATATCAAGAGCTAAAAGAAACACAACATATATAATTGAATCTAGAATACTTTGAATTGAATTGAATCTAGAATCTTTGTATACCAGCACAAATATGCAAGACATGATTCTGAAGACTTCGTCATCTGGCCATCTTTACAACTTGTGTACCAGAAACTTTTACTAGCCAACAAAACAGGGCACTCTACCATATAGTTTTAATAAGAATCATAAGAGTTATCATAGTTAGATATTTCTCATCAGTATTTAGCAGCTTTAGAAGAGAATCTGTTAAGTGTGTGAAGTCGGCTGCATATAGCATGGAAAATTTTCTGAATTCTTCCTTGGTCAAAAGGCTGTAAAAACAGTAAAGTAAAAATGTTTATTTAACGTGATATATAGGTATTTAATGTGTTTTAGATACAATTAACTTTCAAAATAAGTCATTGTACTTTCTTCCTTTTGAAGCCCCAAATACCTCAAAGTAATCCCGGTGTATACGGTATATACGGAGGGGCCTATGTGCACATATTCACTCCTCAGGGTACACTTTCTGCATAAACCCAGTAACAGTCTCTGTAGTGGGACATAACAGATGATCTTTTTATGTTTCCTCCACCTTGGTATCAGGATAATATTCTACATATATGGGTATTACATTAATATGTAATAAATTTGTATAATTGAGACCTGAATTACTTTAACAAATATTAAAAGCAAAAGATTTCTTGGTATTTTAAAAATTATTTGTGAAATAAAGCAGTTTATACATATAAAACTAGTCTGTTTATTAAAAGCTGGATATTACATCTTCATAATTAATCATTTGGGTCCATGAATAATTTATTGTTTTTACCCTATTAGACTGCAATGACAAACAAAATTCAAATGCTTATAAAATTAAATATTTATCTAAGCTTTATGGTATTTCCCCATTGATATTCATTAGCTCTTCTTACAAAAGTAGTATTTTTACTTCATACTTACAAGAAGGCTCCTCTCTGGTACATTTTACCTTTTGTATTTTCTTAAAAACAAACAAAAAAACAAGCCCACAAAAATTAAATCAGTACTTATTAGAAATGGATGATAAACAGAGAAATTATAAACACCAAGGTATGACACCTTGACTGCAAAGCAAACACAGAAGTAACACGAAGGCATTGCAAGGTGGTCCTCTGTGGAACAGAAGGGAGTGTGGCTCACAACTCAGTGAGTTTCTCTGCTTGAGCTCCTGGTGCTGAGCTCCTGGTGCACTCTCTCCCAACCCTTCACCCTCCTCCACCCCCACTGTCCTTCCTGCTACCCTCACCTTCTCTAGCGCCTCCAAACAGTCTTTGTTATTGATATCCTATAAAGAATAACAACACCTATATATCAAATGGTTTGCTCTTCTTTTAGATTTTGTCTTCATTTTTTTTTTTCCAGCGCAATTCTAGGCTTTTGGTGACAATTTAAATGCAGATGTATTTCTAAATGCCTTCTACGGAAACTTGGGATATAGTATGCTGAGAAACTCTATTGTTAATGCTAAGCTATCTGAAAGAGAAAATATTTATTCAAAAATTTTCTCAATCTTTAGACCACTCAAGAAATCGGTTTTCTGTCATACAAAACGACAGAGGAATTTGTTTTTTTTATTTTCTAAGAGGTGTGGAATATATTTTTAAAAGGAAAAATGCTTTATAAATACCAAGTACTCTTAAAGTTTAAATAAAACTTTTATCCCCACTATCATTTCCAATGGCTTAAGTTATTTAAATGAATCCTTCCATCCATATGGGATAAAATATAATTTTGCTATGGGTTTTTATTGTTCATTTGAAATTCCCAACAATGATAAAAACAGTAAGATTTATTGACTACTTAGGTAATGACAGAACAGACCTGCATCATACAACTACTTTAATGAGGTTAGAAAAAGGTCATTCAGCTTGGCAGCGTCATATGCAAACATTAGTAAAGGTGAGCATCTGCAGAACATGCGGTGGGTGACGAAGGGAACAGAACATGCAATGCAAGAGGGAACAGAAGTTGAGAACAGCTTCTGGCATCAGCTTCAGAGTGTGGAGAAGGTTAATGTCATAGCTCAAATAGGTCTCATTTCCAGATTTAGACTTTAAGCCAATCTTAGAGGGAGGATCATTTTTTTTTTTAAAACAAATGTTTAAGGGAAAAAATGTCTGAACCAAATTAAATAAAATGTACCAAACCACTACCACCCTCCCCCCCAAAAAACCCCAAACCAAAAAGAAACTAGAAACAAGTTTCCAAGGGTATGAAAACTCAACTGCCTAGGGTGATTTCTGATTTAGATGTCTATTTATCTAACAGTTAAAATGCATTCATTGCATAAGTTCAGGAGGAACAAGAAATTTTAATTCATTTAGAATTTAAAATGCTATTTAAAAATTTAACATTTGGCCACAGAAACTGCTAATAGAGAAATTTACAACATAATTCATTAAAGTGGTATCTTCTGTCACTGCAATTCTCTTCAGGAGTGCTTTAGCTAAATTGTAATTGTTTGTCACAGATATAAGCAAATATAGAAACTCAGAATTTGAGAATTTTAAAGATATGGGATCTAGTGATTCTCCAGGAAGGGAGAGGTAGCGTACTGCTGTTTGAAAAATTCAACAGGCTAGTTTAATAAAACTTTCTGGTCTGAAAAAAAAATTTTTTTTTTTTTTTTGGTTCAATGATTTCATTTTTAGATGAAAAAGCTAATGGCTCAGAACAAACGGGCTCTTTAGGGTGATACCAGAAAGAGGCAGAAGTGGACTAACCCCGCCTTCTTCTTAGGCTCAGTCCAGAGCTCTACTCCTCACTAAATTTGGAACAGACATCTACCTACCAAGGATTTGGCAGATGTGCTCTGTCCTCATGCCCTGCTCCTACCAACCACAATGGCATTAGTGGCTATTTAGAAGATTAATAACCTTCAATGAGCTTATGATCTGGAGAGACCCAAGTTCACCCAGGCACAGATAGGTTAAGAAGCAAGACGGAAGGAGCTCTGGTGCTTCCTGGCGGCTAGAGGCATGGCGGCAAACATAGGGGCAACCCAAATGAAAAGCAGTTGAAATCCAGGATCTCATTTGGAAAAGTTAGGCTGACCTGCAACCACAGTTGATTTAATCACCCTTCTTATGTTACTGTAATAACTTTTTTATTCCCCAGACTAGATGCTCAGGGAAAGCTTGCTGAGTGACTATTCCTCCCTATAACCAAGTGATTTAGAAACTTATCATCCCACTGGGTAATTCTGGAATCCTGAGATGATTTTGGCCAACTGCAAAACCAGAGAACAGAAAACAAGGTACCAGTTTCACCTATCTTCAGTGGCTGCTGTTACTCTGGTTCCCTCATTTATCCTCTTTTGCTCTCTAGACACAAGCAAAGGGCATTTTTCAGAGGGATCATAGCGCCTTTATCCAAAATTCCACTCTCTCCTAGCTAGGTCATTCTGGCGAACATGTGACAGTCTAGGAATTGTCTTGTCTACCAAGTTTGAGATCCTGCTGACAAAATATTCCTCAGTTATGAACGCTGATTTTAAAGCTTTTCCACTGAAACCAAGACACTTGAGGCTGAACCTTGGAGCACAGTCATGACTGAGGCAATAATTGGTGAAGCATCACAGTCCAAAGCAAAGATGGTTTTATAGTTTTTTTAAAAGCTGACAAGGGATGCCTGGGTGGCTCAGTTGTTGGGCATCTGCCTTGGGCTCAGGTCATGATCCCGGGGTTGTGGGATCCCCGCATCCAGCTGCCTGCTCAGCGGGAAGCCTGTTTCTCCCTCTCCCACTCCCCCTGCTTGGGTTCTCCCTCTCCCTGTGTCTCTGTCCAATAAATAAATAAAAATCTTTAAAAAATAAGATAAAATAAAACCTGACAAAACAACAAGTGTTTTCCATTTTACAGTTTGTGCCTTTATGTCAACAGCACCATTGTGGCTCCCAAGGGTTTTGGAATCTCTGCTTTGAGATGGCCCTCAGACCTCACGGTACATTCTCTGGTTCTCCTGAATGGCAGCAAAAATTCCTACTTTGAATGTGGATTTAGCTCTGGAAAACAGCTACCATCATTCTTATGCCATGGGAAGGGCTGTTCAGCTCAGTGATACCATTTTGAATTAAAAATATGGAAGGCTGAATGCTGTAAAGACCTCACAAAGTACTAATAGTGACATCAATTTTAAAGCAAATTTTAGAAAATGCTTTAAGCAACAATATCAATGAAGCAAGAATATCACCTCTATTTATTCATCACTCATGCTACTCCAAGTGCAAGACCAAGCTCTTTGCATGTTAGGGTAGTTAATCCTAACAGCCACCCTACCTCATCTGAGAAGCATAAACTCCACATGAAGAATGAGAAAATTTGTTCAGTCCAAGAGAATCACCAAAACACACAGCTATAAACTGCAGGGCCTAGATTCCAGCGCAGGTCTCATTGACAGCAAAGGCCATCCTGTTTCCAATTCCCAATTATGCACCAAAATATGAATAGCAGCCTCTCAATGAACATAATTTCAAGGAACAGTTTATAATTAGGTAAGTAAATGCTGGCATATTGCTCTCATTACCTGACAATTAGCAAGAACTGTGCTCCCTATTTTTCTCATTCCCATTCCACACTCTTGAGTTTTAAATATAAATAACATTACTCAGCCCTTCACTTAATTCTTAAAGTTCCCTCTCATTAGAATCCATGGTCTCTGGTAGCCACTAAGAGTCCACGGTAAGAGAGAATGCTGTCAACTTTCAAGGTATCTTTGACACTAACATTATTTTAGAGCCACATTTGCTCAGGGAAGAACTAATCCAGTCATGTCAATAAAAAGCGATGCTTTCTCTAGCACTGCATAACAAAAGGGAAAACCCAGTTCTTTATCAACTCCTTCGTTTAAGAGTCACGTACTTCACAAAGCACATCTGCAGTGAAAACCCTCCCCACTATACCTACATGCGATGGTATCCATCTGTGCTCGGGGGCTGGAAGACAACTGCTGGGGACGGAATAAACAGCCTTTAAAATAAACTTAGAATAGGGACTTAAAATTTACGTACTCTATTTTTGAGGTTGAAAAGAATACCAAGCCACTACTAAAACTTGGAACATACCAATTATGGAGCAAATCTGATCAATTTGACAATTCGAGGTAGACTGAAGCATTCATAACCACTTGAAAGGATTTTTTAACGTTCTCTCTGAAGGGACAGAACTGAGCACAGATTGTCTGGTGACGACCCCCTAATACTGAAGCCTCGTGAGATAAATATTTAACAAGAAGGAACAGTCTTTTTTTCCCATGGAAATGCTTTAAATTAATGGTCTCCATGTGCTCCAAACCACTACTTTCAAGATATTTTAAAAAAGAAAGCACTTAGCATCAAGAAACCACAATTCATATAGCAAGATGAATCACCATACCCTGGAGCCATTAAAGAAAAATACAAAAAAAAAAAAAAGAGAGAGAGAGAGAGGGGGAAAAAGATAAAGAAATAGGGAAAAAAGTATCAAATAAAAAAAAAAGTTCCAAGGCAATGTCAAGGAAATTAAGGCAAGTGAGAAGACAGGCCACATTCTTCAAAAAAGGGTATAATATTTCAATCCCTTTACCTGATGCTGTTACCAGGAGGCTGTCTGAGGCACCTGTTCTACAAGATGAGGCACTAACAGGGTTTATGGAAGAGCAAAAGGCAATGGTGGTGGGAATGACAAGGGAACTTTCTGAACATGCAGGTTGGCTCAGTCCAGGGGTTTCAGCAGGCCAGGCACCCACCTGAGACGTGGCCAGGGCTGAAACGCCACAGCCTGCCGGTGCCACAGTTAAATCTATGGATGGTTTTGGTGGCAGCTGAGGGGAAGATGATTTAGGGAGATTCTCCTCATTTATTACCCTGTTCCCTTGTGGCAAAGTGGAAGGAGGCGAAGCCATAGTTTTGTTATCAACTTTGGCCCCCGCGCTGGAGGCCCTGCTGCTATCCATAATAACCTTGAGTTGGGGGTGTGGTGGAGAAGGAGTCTGGGAGAGCCCTGGCTTTTTTGGAGGGATAGGAGGAGGGTTTCCTCTGTCAACTCGTGCTACGCCAGGAGTCTTTAAACTGGTCCGACCGACTGGAGGGCAGGTGCCAACGTCCCCTGTAGGGGGCGCCCCAGGCCTCGGGGGCGCTCCTGCAGGAGGGCTTGTAAATCTTGACAGTGCTTGGGTCACAGTATTCCGAGCTAGCTGTTTGGCCACTAGGCTGTCACGACTCGTTGGAGAGACATCTCTGGATGGAGGACTTTGGGTGGTATTTCCATTTTGGTCTGGGTCATTAGCATTGCCCTGAAATCGAAATCTGGCTGCTTGGATTCGAGGGTTTAGACCTGGATGCAAAGCTGCATTGGCACACGGTGAGTGTAAACTGTGCCCAGGTGCTGCCTGTGCGTGGCTCTGGGGAGCTATGGTTGGCGTCTGCACGGTGGGAGGGGCAGTGCTATTGGGAAGTGGGGGGGTGCTACTCGGCGAGCCAGTGCTTGGTCCGTTCTCCTCAATTTTGCTTGCACTTGGAGGGGGGACAGTAGGCAGAGAGGAGACAATCAAGTCACCGTGGGAAGCCTGCCTGTCGATACCTGGTCTGCCCAGCGCGGCACTGGGGCACACATTTCCTTTTGTGTTGGCGGAAACTAGGGGGCTCCCTGTGGGAGGCTTCACAGGCACAGTCAAAGGCAACTTCTTCACATGGTCAATGCTTTCTACCGCCGGGTCAGTCTGGCAAGCAACAGACCTTGTCACAGGTCCTTCTGTCCCCACAGATATGGACACCGAACGCCTATCTTTCGTCTTTCGCGGGAGAGAGAGGCTTGGTTTGCTATCATTTCCCCTTTTCAGCTGCTCAATCATTTTCTTCATCTTGTCGATCTCCTCCTTGAGGTCAGTGGTGTGGGCTTCCTCGCGGTGCAGTTTAGCACGAAGCTGTTCCCGCTCCGTGTCAAACTCAGAGAGCTGTTTCTCCATCTGAGCTTCCATTTCTGTGCTCCTTCGTTTCTCGGCGGAGAGCTGCTCTTCTAACGTACCTGTCTTCTTCTTCTCCTCTTCCAGTCTGGCCAGCACGTCTTCGAGCTTCTGGGCCTCGTCTAGGACTTTGCCCGAGAGCTGTTTGCACTCCTTGACCAGCATCAGGACCACGTGCTTGTTCTTGCCTCGCTCCTCCTCCAGGCGGGCTGCCAGCTGCTTGTGCTCTTGCTCAAGGCCCTGCAGCTGAAGCTTCTCCATCTCCAGCTGCAAGAAATCCACAGGACAGCGCTGAGTAACACACAGAGAATCCTTTCAGCCAAAGAAGTGCTTCTTGAGAGATTTCTATTAATTGTGTTAACGGCTATGTGATTTGGGTTAGCTGAAGGGCCACATTTCTAAAATTGTTGTGATAGGAAAGATAATATTTTAGATACTCATTAAATGAGAAAATAGGTATAAATGGTTTAGCGAAAACCATCTAAGTCACAGCAATAGAGAATTTTTAAAAACCTATTAAACTACAGAAAATGAATAGAAACCTGACACTTCAGAACACAATACAGAGTTCAGAAAGTTCTGTTTTTGTAAAAATAGAACTCTGTAAGGGAGCTGATGTTCTTTTTTTTTTTTTTTTAAGGTTTAATGCTGTAAGGTTGTTAATGAATCCCTGAGGTACAGTATAAGGAAAAGTGCCGAAAACAGAGGACTTCAGTTAAATTCTAAGCTTCTGTATTTGCTGTGTTTCTTAACTTTAACCTCAAGCTTCTTATCACGGGTTGCTGTAGAAATCATACAAAATCATATCTGAATCATATTTTACTAGAACTATGATCTTCACTGATACTGATCAGTGAAACAAAGTCCAACCCCATCTCCTCCAATCCTACTTGCTCGCTGAGCTCTCCCGACATTGGCCTCCCTGGTTCCTGCACAGTGTCCTGCCTCAGGGTCTTTGGCTTTCCGGTTCTCTTTGCCCAGAGTTCCACCACACACCTTCATGCAGGGTTCCTAGGCTAAGCAGCTCATGCGCTGCACAAGGAAGACCAGCTGGAGAGGTGAGTGGGAGCCCAAACCCAGCCCTGTCTACTCACTCACTGTCTGCCCAGGCATGGGGCTGCATCTGCCTGGAAAGAAGGGCACCTTTCCCTTCACAAAAAGACCCTGTCTGCTCACTAAGCCATAGGCTGTCAGGATTTATGCTTTCCAAAGAAACATTTTTCTAGTTGATCAATGCAGAGGAGCTTTAAAAAAAAAAAAAAAAAAAAAAACCTCTTTATCTCCAGGTGGGGTTTTCAAATAGCACAAAACCACCCAAAGCACCAAAGTCTCACTTCTTTTCCTCCAGGCCTCTGCTCAGCTGCTACCTTGACCAAGGCCTCCTTCTCACTGTCCTGGGGAAAACAGTGGTCCCTCCCACTGTACTGGTAACCCTTTGCTTAGCACCTACCTGCCCTCACTGGAATGTGACTCCATGAAGGCAGGGACTAGATCTTCTTTGCTGCTATTTCCAAGACCTAGAATAGTATCTGGCACACAGTAATTGTTGACTGGATGAATGAAATTAATGCAGTTCACAGAAACAACAAACTTCTGCACACTGATGGCCTTTCTGGGTACTTCTGAGATCGCCTACTGTAACATGTTTATACAGGTTTCTTACTTCTTTCCAAAGGAGCACCTACTGCCATGAGATACTCATGAAGGACAAATGAGGGAGGCCCACATGCTTCACCTTCCCACCTAGAGAAGCATTCCACTGGCAGTCCCCCCAAGGGCCTTAGCATTCATAATGGTTGAAGTAGATCTAACTGATAAAGACAGAAAGGACTCCCCCTACTGACCACCACCCTAGATGTTAAATCTAAATATACTCTCATAAGATCCAGTAACTATTTAAGTCAGTAAGTCAGTTTTTAGTCGTCAGTAACAGAGGAAGGAGATGTTCAGATGATCCATCAGTTGTGAGAATGTGCTCCTTTCCCCCACCCTGCTGAGAAAATCCATTACCTGCACAGTCACAAAACCAAGAGGACAGAATGGCTCATTAGAATCCAAGATATCATTAACTTACTCTAGGATGCTTCCTGCGTTGAAAAAGTTGAATGGCATTGCATGGGTCCTATAAATAAGTGATCAGGAATTCAGATAATTCCCCAAGAATAATTAGTGACAACTGTTTATACACACACACTCTCTCTATTCTACTATATGCAATTTTAGGGGTGACTTCATAGATTAGGTAAAATGTGGGGAAAAATACTGTTATCATATAACTATATTTATATGCATATTTTAGTCATCTAGATGCTTCACAGAAAATTTGACTTCTAAATAGTCAAAAGACATTTAACTCTTCTAAATGCATCAAATAATAAGTTTCTGCAGAAGGCATACACAAAGTTAGAACTATTAAGAAAATTTTAAATTTTGTATTCACCATTGCCCCAAATTTTTATAGCAATGTTGGAAAAAGCCAAAGTAGGTCAATTTTCAGTTTATTTTAAAAATATGAGTTCCATAATTTACCTTGGAAGCCAGAAAAAAAAAAAAAGTTTTGTGGAACTTTAAGGGCTATCTTCATTTTACATAACAACTAACTAGAGGCCAAATGAGTGATCTCACACAGTAACGTCATCTCCTGAATCAGTGTCAGCATCATGGAACTCCGGGTTCCACTTGTCTCAAGCTTTTCTCACCACATCGTACATCTTGCCCACATTATTTCTTCTCTAGGGGTCATCACACTTTACTTTTGAAATGACTTATATCTCAGACTTGAGAATCAAACTGAAGAAAGACTTCTAACAGGAGATCAACTCAACAAATCTCACATTATTTATACAGAAAACTCTAGTACTATAAAAGCGCCCATTATTCTTTTGCACCTTTGTTCTTCCATTACCTTAGAAGTCCTATCTCAGATGAACCTATTTTTAAATCTTACCATAGACAGTGGAACACAAAGGAAGCCACCTAACCAATGCACCTACAAACACAGTGAGTTCTGAGCCCCAGTCATTTATCACTCTCCCTTTGTTTAGCCTCCTCTACCATTTATACTTCGGGGAATATTTAAACTTCTGCCACTCTTCCCAAAACATCACCCAATTACCACTCAACTAACTCTCAGTCTACCCTAATTTTCTTTTATCAAGAAAATTCACTCCCTCAACATCCTATCTCCTCCCTTAACCTTTTTTTTTTTTTTTTAAATAACCACACCAATCTCTAATTGCGTCCCTTTACTCTGAGAGAGGAAGATTTCTATCTGTTCAAGGTCAGACTTTCTTCAACAATTAACTTCACTCTCTCCTGTCACTTGAGACTTGCTCCATCAGTTATCACACTGCTCTTTATAGATAATAAACATGCAGGACAATATAAAGTGGTCTGAACTCTACTACATAACTGGAGTCCAAAGTGGAGAGAGAGCAGGGAAGAAAAATATATTCAGAGATAAAATAGTCAAAAAAATTCACAGATTTGGTAAAAAAAAAAAAATCTACAAAGTTCAGCAATCCTAAAGCAGAATATATCTATGTTACAAAAAATCATACCTAAGTACGTCATACTAAAACTGCTGAAAACAAGGACAGGAAATAATCTGGAAAGCAGCCAAAGGAAAAAAAGAGACATTATAAACATAGAAACTATAATATAAATTATGATTGAATTATTATCTCTATTTGGAACAGAATACCCCAAGACTAGAAAAGATACAGTCTTTTATATGCACTTGCTGAGCTATTGAAAACCATCAACAATTTACAGATGACTAAAATCTTGACAACAGAATTATATACAAGTCACAGTATGATATGAAGAACAGCCCAAAATTCAAAAATAAAATAACACATTTCTAAGAAGATATCACAAAGGAATTTAGAATATATTTTGCGCTGAATGAAAGTAAAAACACAACATGTGAAAATCTGTGGGATGCAGTGAAATAAGAGAATTTAAAACATCTAAAGCAGAGGATGGAGAGAAATTTCTATCTTTAATTGCATATATCAGGAGCATTTTCTCAAATCAATCATCTAAGTTTCAACTTAAGAGGTTCAAAAAGTAAGGCTAATTAAATATAGTGAAAGGAAAGACATAAAAAAGATAATAAATCAATGAAATAGGAGACAAATACTAGAGAAATTAACAAAGCCAAACTTTTTCATCTAAAAGATCAATGATACTATTAAACATTTAGAAAAAAACAGACTGAGCAACATAGAAAACACAAATTGTAAATAATGGGATTAAAAGAGGGAATATTACTACAGAACAAATGTTAAAGAATAATTTATAACTTTGTGTCAACAAATTCAACAAATCAAATTCCTTTGACACACGTAACTTTCAGGATTTATATAAACTGGCATAGAAAATTGGAATATGGGCACCTGGGTGACTCAATCAGTTAAGCGTCTGCCTTGGGCTCAGGAAATGATCCCAGGGTCCGGGGATTGAACCTTGACATCAGGCTCCCTGCTCAGCTGGAAGCCTGCTCTTCACTCTCCCTCTCCCACTGCTTATAGGCTCTCTGTCTCTGTCAAATAAATTATAAAATCTTAAAAAAGAAAAGAAAAAGAAAACTGGAATGGCTTTATATATTTTAAGGAAACTGAATCCACAAATAAAAACTTCCCCTAAAGAAAATTTCTAGCTCATATGGCTTTACCTGTGATGTCTACCAAAAATTAAAGAAATAGTGCCAAACCCATACATACCCCTTCAGAAAAGAGAGAAGGAAATGTTCCAATTCACTTTATGATCCCAGAATTACCTTCAATTCAAAACCAGTCAAGTACTTTCCTTAATTTACAGAAAAATGATCACTCATGAATATAGGCCAACTAAATCCAATAATAAATTAAAAACTGACCCTCTGAAGTTTACGTCAGGAATCCAAGTTGTTTCAGTATTTGAAAATAAGCGTAATTCGCCACCGTAAAAGACTTAAGAGAAAAACCATGACCACACCAATAGATGCAGATAAACCATTTTATAAAATGCAAAACCCATTCATGACAAAACTTCTCAGTATAGAATAAAATCTCAGTGACATAAAGAACATCTATAGAGAAACACAGCTAACATCATACCTGATGATGAAATACACGCTTTCCTCCCTGAGGGAAGGAGAAAACACTGAAGTCTTCTCTCACTACTTCTATTCAACAATACACCACTGCAGGTTCTAGTCAGCACAATGATGGCGGTGTTGGGAGAACAAGGCAGGGAGGCAGATAGGCAGGCAACTTAGGAAGTGGTAAGATGGGTTCTATTCACAGACGATGTGTTTGTTTACCTACAAAATCTTAAATAATATACAAAACAACTGCTAAAACTAATAAGCAGGTTTAGCAAGATGACAAGATACAATGTCAACATACAAAACCAACATTAATACCTTATACTAGCAATAAATATTTGGAAAAAAGTTTTTAAACACTGTGATTTACAATAGCATCAAAAACATAAAATACTTAGGAGCAGACCCAGCAAAAGACATTTAAGACACTACACTGAAAACAATAAAACATTGTTAAAAGAAATTATTGAAAACTAATGGACAAATACACTGTGATGAGGAGTTGGAAGACTCAATCTCATTCATGTCCATGCCTACAAATTAATGTACAGATTCAATAAAATTTCAGTTCCCGCAAACTTTTGGAAAAACCAACAAACTGATTTCTAATTTGTATGAGAATAGGCAAAACAATTTTAATAAAGGAAAACAAAGTTGATCTTTCCCCACCTGACTTACTTCACCTAGCAGAATACACTCGAGATCCTTCCATGTATATCCTTTGATTTCACTTACATATGGGATTTAAAAAAAAAAAAAAAACAAACCAAAAAAACAGAAACAAACACATAAATACAAAAAACAAACTGATGGCTGCCTGAGGTGGGGTGGCCAACAGGTGGGTGAAACAGGTGAAGGGGATTAAGAGGTACAAACTTCCAGTTAAACGGGTCACAGAAATGGAAAGTACAGCAGAGGGAACACAGTCAATAATACTGTAATAATAGTGTATGGTGACAGAGAGTAGCTACACTTACCATGGTGAGCATTGTATGATGTACAGAACTGTCCAATCACTATGTTGTACACTTGAGACTACTATATATTGTACTTGAGACTAATATATATTGTATGCCAACTATACTTCAATGTTAAAAAAGTTTTAAAAAAAGAAAAAAATTGATATTTACAGTTCCTGCATTTAAGGCTTAATATTTAACTACAGTCATCATTTACCTGAAGTTCAGGTATACAGATAAGATCAATTCATGATGAAAAAACTCAGAAGACCGTTCAGTGATTGCTTGGACTGGGGAAGGAACTTATGGTGAAAGTATTCTGGGAAAACTTCTCTGGTGATGGAAGTATTTTTCTATCTTATAAGAGGTACAGATTCCAGGGTGCCTGGGTGGCTCAGTGGGTTAAGCCTCTGCCTACAGCTCAGGTCCTGATCGCGGGGTCCTGGGATCGAGCCCCACATCAGGTTCTCTGCTTGACTGGGAGCCTGCTTCTTCTTCTCTCTCTGCCTGCCTCTCTGCCTACTTGTGATCTCCTCTGTCAAATAAATAAATAAAATCTTAAAAAAAAAAAAAAAGGCACAGATTCCACAAGTCTATGCATTTTTAAGCTCAGCAATTGTATACTTAAGTTGTATAAACTTCACTTCCTGGAAATATATCCTTAAAGAGCAGTAAACAATGGTGAATTCCAGGTTTGTATATTTGCTTTTTATCATACTATGGATTAGCAATTCTGAAACTATTCTGCGTGTTCTAGGCTTGAGTAAATGAGTAAATAAATTGAAGAATACTGGGAGACACATTTCTCACTACTGGAGAAGTTAGCTTTAAATAGACAAAGAACAAGAACATACTCTGTGGCTTTGATTTAGAATCAGAGGTATCAATATCAGTATGAATTCATGGTTAATAACAGAGATACATAAAAATAAAATGTAAATATATGTGTTTATAAAATTATATATGATTATGGGAAATATACATAATTTCCTACACTAGATTTGTTTCTAAACACCATTTTCCATTAAAAAAGAGACTAATGGTCCTGGGAGTATAGCTAATTCCAGAGGTTGGGATAGGAAAAACACAAGATGAGCCTGGAAGGGCTTGCTGCGAGAAGGTAAGGAAGTTACTCAAAGAATGATGGAAATGTGTCAGAAGGAGTCAGCTTAAAAGGGATCTCACTGGCTCAGTCTGGGACAGTTCTGAGCAGCGATCTAGGAGCTGTGGACCTAATGAGTCAGGTAGGGACACCCCCATCCACAACTCAACCACATACTACTATAATTGTAAAGGAAAGTTGGTTCCCATATACGTAGATTATGGAGTTCCAGTTGACTTTGTTATATTATTGTCCAATATATATCTACTCACAACCATTTTCAAGTAGTGGCCGAATTTTCGGGGAATTCTGCATGAGCAGTATCACCAAACCCTTTTGCAAAAAGCACTGGATTGTGTGGAGGAGCTTAGGAGAACTAGGACAGCTTCATTGGTAGTGAGAAAGTGGGTGGTTGCTCCAAGAATAGCACCCAGACTGGAAGCCATGAATGAAGAAGCACCAAACAACTGTTTTTACAGAATGAAAGGGAAAACTATGTAGGTGGGAGCAGAGCCGCAATGTAAAGGCAATTAGTTTTAATTCAAAGTGGAAAGCAGAGAGGAAAGCAATTATGGTCAATTGCAAAATGAGAAAGCAGAGTGCATGTTTGTCACAAACACAAAATACTTCTGTGACATTTAACTGTATTTCTCATTGCTCCTCCAAATCATTCAATACTCAGTGCATCCTGTTCCCTTCTCCACCTGGCTACTTCTACCCAAATGCCCAACCCTGGTCAACAAATATCTAACGATGAGATGCATTAAAATATCTTCTTTATCAGTCATGCTCCGCAGTTCTCATCTGACCCTTCCTCTTCATCGAGAGTTTCAAGAGAGGGAAGGCAAGACATGGATCAAATGAACTACCCTCTCTTCCCAATCTCTGCTCAGAGCCACAGACCTCAGTCTCCAGTTCCCTCCTTAACAATGTTTCTGGGGAGTCAAAATGAATTATATAAGAAAGATTCATGAATGAGCTAAAAAAACAACCGTTCTTGTACAAGGTGTCCTAAATACTCTTTCAAAAAATATTACTTTAGCTGATTATCATGTTATTCTTGAAAGTCTAGAAAGCAACTTAAATTAAATTGCATTTCTATGTTATAAAGCATATATAATGATATATATTGATATAATGATATACAATGAAGAAGAGAGTGTTGAATACAAATGGCAGACCCAAGTATAATTATTCATCATAGAAAGAAAAGGCATATGAGATAAATTAGAACAAATAATTTGATTGTTCTTTTCCAACCCATTTGTCATTTCTTTGGTCATCTAGCACCTGAAACTCCTTCCTATGTTAGGCGATTTCTCCACCTTATGATCCCCCCCCCAGCCGTCGAAGCGAAACATGCCCAATAGCTGCTTTCCTGATCTTTCCGATAGCTGGACAGACGGTGTGGGGCCTAAGCCTGGCCAACCAAATGTACCTGCTCTTAGGCTTCAACTTGGAAATGGGTGATGCAAAAAGCAGGGCCAGGGGAGGCACCACTCAAGACCCAGAGCGAGACGGTATTCATGCTGTCTGGTGTCAGCAAGCTGTAGTACTCACTTCACATCCTCCCATCAGCAGGAGCCTTGCCCACGGCACACTAGATGGACAGTGATCATTTGCAATGATGCTGACTGATTAAGACCTGCTCCCCTAGCTTTCCCAGCCATGCTGGGAGCCAACTCAAACACCTTCCTGCTTAACTCCATGAATACTGGCTTTACCAGCTCACAACTAAGAATCCTGCCTGGCACATCTAGTGCCTTTCAACTGACGCTCATTTTACTAAGCTGCCACCTAGAAGAAGCTATAGCTCATACATAGAATGGCTATAAGTTTTTTCACTGGTTAATTAAAAAAAAAAAAAATTCCTCCCCTCTGAATTTCCTAGTAATTATTTTGGCTTCTGACTTTTAAAGGCTCTGTTCAAATTTAAAGGTCTTTCCTATTTCAGGGCAGGAAATTGTACGTTATAAGTATGAATACATGATAGAAAATAAATTAGAATAGAAATTCCATTAACATATGAGGCACATGATAAATAATAAAAACCCAAGTATCATTCTACCCTAGGTTACTGGCTCTAAACAGAAAGTAGATTACTGGAGGCAAAGTTCCCTATGATGATTACTCATTAGCTTATTCAAAGTGGCTTTACAGGCTTAGTCCATTTGCCAAATTGACTCTTGCCCAAATTTTCCTGGCACACAAATTACCAAACAGTTAACCCTCCTATTAGTAGTCTCAGCAGGAATCAATGCATGAATGCGCAGAGAGCCTCTTCTCCCGCCTTGAAAGGCCAACAAGAGGAGTGCTCAGGCCAAATGTCTTCGAATTACCAAAGAGCTATGTCCAGTGTCAGATAATAAATACATGAATTGTAGATAATGGGACCTCTGCTTTCCCCGACTTCTGCTCTGGCAGTAATTTAAAGAACTGGACTCATTTAAAATAATGGATTTTTCGTCTTTCTGATTTTAGATTTCTAGAGCTTCAATTTATTCTATGTGCAAGAGAAGTGAAGATGTTTATTTAAAATATTTACTTTCAGGACTAAAGGTGACAGGTGACTTTGGTGTTTTTGCTCTTATCAGCTGATGTGATTTTTTTTTTTTTTTTAAGGAAATGTTCAGGATAAGACTACAAAATCTAACTTCTCACATGCTACAATCTACCAGAAGAGAATATTCTTTATGGACAAAGAGCAGCGCTGCTTATCAGAGCAACCTTTCACTGAGACTACACAAGCCAATGAATTTGGCCATAAAGGACTCCTGTATACCCCTTATACGTGGGAGACAGATCACTGGCTCATTTTGTATAAGCCTCTCAGGACCCATAGGACAGAAACAATTTCCTTTCACTCCCAGCCAGGTTGGAAATGACCCAGTCATTCAGAAACAAACAGGATGTAAGTTGATTAAAAAAAAAAAAAATCAGCTAGATAATAAAATCTTTGATTCAACTTGAAATGAGTTCCTTCCTTTTTCTCCTACAACAGAAATGACAGATAAAATGCAAAACTGAAGTAAAATGTAGGAAAGCACGCATTTTTATACATTAAATGCAACCCCAAAGAAAAAATATTTTCTTGACTTTTGATAACGCAGCATAAAAGCCAGCCGCATACTTTATTATGAAATAGCGCATCTGACACGTTAAGAACATAATTGAAACGTGTCTCATCCAAGAAATACAAATGAGCTTCGGTGACATCAGCTGAAACATACTGGCTCTTGCTTCTACGGTTCCTGGGGGATTTCTGAAAACCTCCAGGGACGTCAGCAGGGCTCTGTAAAAGGGTTTGCAAAGTCCGGAGTAAAACTGTTTGATTTTTGCCCCATCCCCATCGAAGGTCTTCTAGACTTCTGTGCTCTTTTACCCAGTGCTTTAGTTTTCTACCACATGACATACTGAAGAAGAGGTCTGCTTTCATTCAACACCTATACCAGAACATGGGCACACACAGGTCAATGCAAGGATAGAACTACAGGGGCAAAAACACACACATTAAATGACAGTATCGTAAATATTTACAGTAATTCTGCATTCAAGTTCACCGTCAACCAGGTGTTACATGTGAACTCTAACAAGTTCTCTGGAAAGGACAAATAGAAGAAACACTGAAACGTATGCTTTAGGAATGGTTGGAAGAACGGATTACTTTTAATTCTAGTTATACTAGACATTATTAGCTTTTCTGACTTCCTCCTTCTCTTCTAATAAATGGAATCAGTAGTCTGGGCAGCCCATCAGAAGGACAAAAGTTGAACTTCTATTTCCTTTTGGCTGATGGCAGTAAGTCCTTTTTTATCACTTAGGACTCTTGGAAGCATGTACTCAAGTACAATAACAAATATGCGTGTGTTGGTGGGGGAGGTGAGAAAGAGCAAAGAGGTTGGTTTAAATGAAACACATGTGAGTAGGAGCCTGGAGGTCTGCAGCACACACAGTCCTCAGACCCCAGAGGCGCGTTTGAGACTAACCAGGACTTCAAGATGACACGTTGTGAGACTACATCTACCACAGAAATTTCAATCTATTCTCCTCATGCTAATTTCATTTTCCAAAGACATAATTTACAGAAGTAATTTCTAGTTGCAAAGAAATACTTGAGACAGGAGCTGGGGACGTCACCATCTGATCAGCGTCCTGGTTGCAGTACTGGATTATAGGCCTGGCAGTAGAGCATGTCTTACGGCACTAGAAAAGGGAAGCCCCCCTCCCCATCACTGCCCCCAAAAAAGCATATTTTAAAGAAGCATCAAAGTAACCTTTATAGGAAACATAAATTCTTTGTTATATGCATTTTAGAGCTTAGTGTTATTTTTGAATTATATTTGGAAAGGGCCACAAGGATCGGTCAGATTTTGCCTTTTGGGACACTTATCCCATTTAAGAACAAACAAGCCTAAAAAAGGCGTCTTCATCCTACACTGTGATACAGGAAAAATGACTGAAAGTCTCAATACCTTCTTTTGTCTGCTTTCAGCAGCAGCCAGCTGCGTGGACATTCTTTCTTGCATCTTCCTGCAGTGGGCCATGACTGCTTCAAGGATGGAGAGGGGGTTGGTACACACTGGCTTCTTCTCTTTCTCACCGGCACCTGCCTCATAGTCTCTCTGCAGTGCCAAGAAGGGGTCATTCAAATTAAATCTCCCGTACCGTTCCTGGATAAATACCTCCTTCCTGCGAGCCTAGAACAAAATCAGAGGAATGTATTGAAGAAAGAAATAAAAATATACAAAAAGATATTTATAAGAAGGTTTTGTGATTACTTTTCCAAATGATATTCACAACTGTTTTGAGTAATGGCTTACGTATGCTGTCAGGCGTTGAGTGAGGAGCAAAGGGAATGTGACCCCAATCCCTGACTAGCCTGGCGTGCCATCCAGCCTACTTTCAAATTTTCTTCCTTAAAGAATGTCTTTTAAATTACAAATGATGCAAATACAGTTTTTTCCCATGATGCTCCTTCCTTCAATGATCTGTGTTTTAGGTACAGTCTCTTCCAGTTTAAAACAAAATCAGAAATACCAAGTATTAAAATAACTTCTAGTGAAAGTTCAAAAATAAAATTATCTCTATCTTGATAGAACTTCTTTTTCACCTAATACTTACCAAGCTAAGTTGCAAAATATAAACCTACAAGTTTTGTTGAGCCACAAAGAATTTATAAGGGTATTTGCTGAAGAAAAAAATACCTGATGAAATTTTTATGTCAAAAAGTCACAACATTCATATTTTGTGAAGTTGGACTAAACTACCAAAAAAACCTCCAGAAAATTTAAGAAGATGCAAATATCTCATTGTTGAAGGGCATGAAAATAGAGTTCACAGAGTCCCAGAAAAGAATGTAACCCCATTTCACTCTCAGTGTCAGTCCCTCAGCGTCAAAGTGAATTTCACATCCACATGTCACTACATGTAATTTTCTATAATTAGCCTACAACAGTCCTTGCATAAAATGGAAAATAGTAGAAATATATTGAAGCTAGCTAGCAACATTTTCAGAACCCAGGTCATGTGGACTAGCCACTAGAAAATAATTATTCTATGTCGCTGCCAGTGGAAAAACTAAATTACTTTACAATGAATCAAGCTAATTGTCCAAAACGTTAAATGTGTTTTCTGAAGAAATATTACACAAACTTCCTCCCTTTAAAAGTAGCTGCATTGAACAACTAGACTTTTCCATTTTTAGACCACTGTGAGCAAGCCAACAGCTAGATAAACACAAGTGCAAATGACAAATGGGCAAATCGAACTATCTTTTCCTATTACCAAGTTAGATGAAGAAATACAGTTTACAAAAAGCCCAATTTCACCATGAAAATTAAGCTAGGATCATCTCAGAGGATCATTTTAAACTTAAAAGTCAACATGATTTATGAATCAAAAGGCATTTTATAGTTCTGGATTCTTCAAATTCAATTAAGTAATCAATACACTGAGTAAGCATCACTTTCAAGATGCAATTTCAAAAGCGAGTACATTTTGCCTTTCTTCACTTCTCTCTTCAATTTATTGAATGTAATAATTCATCCCCCACCCCTGGATGAAAACCTGAGATACCCCTATGGTTTTTCTCTTATTTTTTTTCCTCTAACTTTTCTCTAAATACAAGTCCTGTAGTCATTTTAAGACCTAAACCTGTCTCAATTTGATTAGAATATCCAGCCTGAGTGTAGGACAGCTTCCTTTCCCCAGCAAAGATATGTGGCACAGTAATACGTACCACCTGGGAAAGGAGGGTTTACGAAAACACCTCTCTCTTTACACAAATCTTCTCCCCCTCTTTCTAAGTGGGTTAGAAGGGCTTGGAAGTGAGGGAAGCAGGACGATTCTACCAAACTGGTTCAGTTGGAAGACTAGCCTAACCAACTGAGTGTGGTGAATATTTAAAGCCTACTGTTCCCCTATAAAGTGCCTGGTGACTTTAATGGGCCACCAACCCCTTGTCCCACTGCTGGGGTCTCTTCATCTATAGTTTCCCTCAATGCAGATCATAAATTTAGGACAGACTACACAATCTGCAAGACCTGGTGCAAAATAAGAACATAGAGCCCTTTGTTCAAAAATTTAAAATTTCAAAATGGTGACAGCATACCATTTAATCAAGCAGGGGAGGTTCCCAAGTGCATGGCCCTCTGCCAATGCACAGGTTGCACACCCACGAAGCTAGCCTTGCATCACTCCTTATGCAGCATCTAGAACCTGATTTTCGTCAGAAGAGGTTCCACATTCTTTAGACTTCTCTACTGAACAGCACCTGAATCAATCTCATTTCCGTCTCTTGGTGCTTACGGCCCAAGGTAGTGTATTGGAAACATCAGATGAAACATGAAACTTCATCTGAACATAATTCTGGGAATGCAAGACGACGGGAAACCCAGTTTGCAATCTTTATTATGGGAAGAGTCCAGTCACTCTGGGCCTGGCAGGACTGTCTTCTCTTAAACATTTGCTTTGAGTTCCTTTAAAGTAGGGGCACTTTTACTCAGCTGACATCCTGCCAACCCATCAAACACACAATGGGTATGTAATGTATTCTTGCTGCATGGATAAATGTAGCATCCAGTGGCCTTAGGAAAATATAATTTTAACTCAGAGCCTCCTAAGGAAAGAGCTCAGGCCATTTTCTCCATTAGAGGAAGTCAAGTTTCCTCACAAAGGGACCAACCTTAACAGGAAACTGGGGAAGAAGTTAGACCAATGTCAGACTCCTCTATGCAGAGCTCATTCCTGAGAAAAGGATGACCAAGTATTAGTTTACCCACTATCTGAGTCAGAACTAGGGGACCCCAGGAAGGACTCAATTAACTTTCTAAACTAAAACCAGGCAAGAGCATTTTCAGGAAAACCACAGCGATAGCAGATGATTTTCCATGATTCATGATTTTCTGCACTACTAACACCCCAAACCTAGATTGTATATCATAGAGGCACTCTGCTTACCAAAGTTCTCAGAATATCTTTCCTAGGAAACTTCAGTCACTTTTCTGTGTAAAGGCCTTCAACATTCTCATAGTTATTAAGCCCCATACCTTTGTCATGGGATGCTGGCAGGCCAGGACCCCCTCCCATCCTTCTCCTGTATAACTTCCCACTGACCACTAACCCTCATTGCCATCTCCTCCTCTTTTGCTCATCCCACAAGATTCAGAGTTTAGCTTAATTTGGATTTAGGCAAGCATTTATAACTGAACACGTGCCCAAGCCAATAGACATCCCTTAATTTTACCTACTTTTCAACTAACTATTATTGCTTATTCTTTTAACATTCTTGAAAAAATGTTTACCTTAGGACATCTTACTTTATAACAAGAATATGTGATTCTTAATATACTATATTACTTTTGGCAAGGACAGATCAGAAACACATACAAGTTTTAATATTTAAGGAAATCGCCTAAAAAAATGACTTGATATTTATCATACTGGGTTTGAAGGGGCCTTTCCCTTAAAAAAGGAAGAGCTGAATGTGCAGATAACTTCTTGGTTTATGCATCAGAATTACTTGAGAATAAAATGCATTTCAGGGAAATGAGTCATTTTAAAGACACGGACTATAATTATGAAAACAGACTTAAAGGAACCCTTAAAGCTAGCTACATTGATAGAAATGTAATTTCGATCAGAATCTGAAGTTTTATAAGATCTTGTAGAGAAAGAAATAAAAACATGTTATTACTAAGAGGTTTTTACAAATACAGACTTCCTACTTGGGGCTTTAATTGTTCAACCAGATCAACTTAAGTAGGTTGGACCTAATTAGTAACAATAAAAAGAAAAATATTGGGTGCCTGGCTCAGTTGGTTAAGCGACTGCCTTCAATAGGGTCATGGTCCTGGAGTCCCGGGATCGAGTTCCGTGTTGGGCTGCAAGCTCCATGGGGAGTCTGCTTCTCCCTCTGACCTTCTCCACTCTCATGCTCTCTCTCTCAAATAAAGAAAATCTTTAAAAAATTAAAAAAAAAAAGAAAGAAAGAAAGAAAAGAAAAGAAAAATACTTAAATGTTCAACTTTTCCTAGAGTATGTAATTTTCTTAGAAAAAAATCTAATGCTTACATTGTGGGTCACAATTAAAACATACTACCAATTAATTTTAACACACATTTTATTTTTCTTTATTTTTTTATTAACGTATAATGCATTATTTGCCCCAGGGGTACAGGTCTGTGAATCATCAGGCTTACATACTTCACAGCACTCACCACAGCACATATCCAATTTCCATAACCCAACCACCCTCAGTTTGTTTCATGAGATTAAGAGTCTCTTATGGTTTGTCCCCCTCCCGATCCCATCTTGTTTCATTTTTTCCCTCCCTAGCCTCCACGACCCCCTGCCCTACCTCTCAAATTCCTCATATCAGCAAGAGCACATGATAACTGTCTTTCTCTGACTGACTTATTTCGCTTAGCATAATACCCTCTAGTTCCACCCATGTCGTTGCAAATGGCAAGATTTAATTTCTTTTGATTCTATCTAATGGAATAGATAATAGAATAGAATAATATTCTTTATCCATTCATCCATTGATGGACATCTTAGTTTCTTTCCATAGTTTGGCTATTGTGGACAATGCTGCTATAAACATTCGGGTGCACTTTCCCCTTCAGATCACTACATTTGTATCTTTTGGGTAAATGCGATTGCTGGGTCATAGGGTAGCTCTATTTTCAACTTGAGGAACTTCCATGCTGTTTTCCAGAGTGGCTGCACCAGCCCGCATTCCTATCAACAGTGTAGGAGGGTTTCCCTTTCTCCGCATCCTTACCAACCTCTGTCGTTTCTTGACTTGTTAATTTTAGCCATTTTGACTGATAGGAGGTGATATCTCACTCTAGTTTTGATTTGTATTCCCTGATGCCGAGTAATGTTGAGCACTTTTTCTTGTGTCTATTGGCCATTTGGATGTCTTCTTTGCCGAAATGTCTGTTCATGTCTTCTGCCCATTTCTTGATTGGATTATTTGTTCTTTGAGTGTTGAGTTTAATAAGATCTTTACAGATTTTTGGATAGTAGCCCTTTATCTGATATGTCATTTGCCAATATCTTTTCCCATTCTGTCAGTTGTCTTTTGGTTTTATTGACTGTTTCCTTTGCTGTGCAAAAGATTTTATCTTGATGAAGTCCCACTAGTTCATTTTTGCCCTTGCTTTCCTTGCCTTTGGGGCTGAGGTCTAAGAAGGTGCTGCCCATGTTCTCCTCAAGGATTCTGATGGATTCCTGTCTCACACTGAGGTCTTTCATCCATTTTGAGTCTTTCTTTGTGTTTAACACACGTTTTAAAACTTACAGCTAAAATTATTTTATCTTATGAAAAGCCAAAATGATTCTGTAATATTTTAAAAAATGATACTAATAAAAGACAACTTTTAGTGAGACCTTAGTATTATTACTAGGTGCTTTATATTCATTTTCTCCTAAAAATAAGCCCAAGAGATAACCATTATTTTAATTCATAATTTAGAGACAAGCAGACTGAGGCTTAGAAAGATTAACTTACTCTCAAGGTCACTTCAACTGGAGCTAATATTCAACTCAGCCAGTCTTACTCCAAAGCCCACACTGTTGAGCATTAAAAGATTATTATGGGGGCACCTGGGTGGCTCAGTCTATTGGGCATCTGCCTTCAGCTAGGGTCATGCTCCCAGAGTCCTGAGATAAAGCCCCTCACATTGGGCTCCCTGCTCCCTACTCCCTCTGCACCCGCCCCCCACCCTATGCTCTCTCTCTGGCTCTGCTCTAAAATCTCTAAAAAAAAAAAAAATAAAAAATTCAAATAAAAGATCATTATGACTAGAGTATTTTTGGAACATTAAAAAAGGTTCAAAAATAAGTAACGTTTACAACACTATTCAAACCAGAAAGAAATTAAGTTTAAAAGACAAAAATATGCCTTCTTATTGCAAGAAGTTAAGAGTATTCTCAATGCTCTATATTTACTTTCATTGTTACTGACCATATGGTTAATAAGATTTAATAAAACTTAAGGGTTTTGTTCTTTTCCTAAGATTCTTCAGAAAGGGGCACCTGGGTGGCTCAGTTGTTAAGCGTCTGCCTTTGGCTTGGGTCATGTGTCGGGGTCCTGGGATCGAGCCCCACATTGGGCTCCCTGCTCAGAGACCTGCTTCTCCCTCTCCCTCTGCCTGCCTCTCTGCCTACTTGTGATCTGTCAAATAAATAAATAAAATCTTAAAAAAAAAAAAAAAAAAGATTCTTCAGAGAGTATCATTTAAATGTAAAAACCAATTCAACAGGAAGAAATGGTTTACTCATTAACTGAAAGTATGTTTAAAGCATTAATACTGATCGATAACTCTAAGACTAAGAAATTCTGTCCTCAGCTCTACCCTACTCTGCCACTGTCTTGGATGCCAATGACATAAAACCACATGGGATGGCTGAAGTCATGAGCCCAATCTAACGAGATGGACTTTCTCAGGAATAAATATGTCAGTTCTTGAGTACAAACACAGAAGCAAGTACAAAAAACCTAGGCTTGAAGTCAACACTATTTTTAAGGCATGAATGATGAAATGCAAACAGTCCTTCCCCTACACCTCAAACCAGAAACTCAATTCCAGGGTGCATTAATTAATAGAAAAAAGATATCAGAACTAGACAATTCCTGGATGACTGGGCTCACTCCTGGATGAAATATTTAAATACTGATCAATAGGAAAAGAGCCTGAGGACAGAACTGAGGTTTTTGTTTTTTGAGATTTTATTTATTTATTTAACAGAGAGAGAGAGAGAGCACAAGTAAGCAGAGTGGCAGGCAGTGGGAGAGAGAGAAGCAGGATTCCTGCTGAGCCGAGAGCCCGACATAGGGCTCCATCCCAGGACCCTGGAATCATGACCTGAGCCGAAGGCAGCCACTTAACCAAATGAGCCATCCAGGTACCCAAAGAACTGAATTTTTAAGAGCAGAAGGAAACAGGGGAGCTAAAAAGATGTACAGAGGCATGACTGCATTCTTTCAGTATCTGAAGGTATCTGGGGTTTAAAAAGATATTGGACTATTTACATGACTCCCAAACAACTGAATTAGAGCCATAATCATAAAAAACTTTCAAGGGCAAAAGCTGTTCTAGAAATAAAATAAGCTGCAGTGGACTGGAATGAAGTCTCTGTGTCTGACTGTATTGCAAACAGTGGCTGAAAAAACATGTGGCCGACAGGGCTCTTAAAAATCAGTAAGGTCCCTGGGTTCTAAACTTACACTCCTCTCAAATAATAAAAAACTATTATTTAAAATCAAGATGGATGGAAAAAACAGATTCTTCTGAACAGTCAACATAAAAATTAACCTATCTAGCTCTAAATTTCCGTCTTAGTGGAAAAGAGTTCAAACAGACCAAGATTAAGCAAACAACCCTCCCCCCAAAAGCAAGAGCTCTTCTAAGAAGAAAGAAGGAAAAAAATCCTACTTGTAAGTAAAAGAGAAGGGAAAACTAGAGATAAGCCATTGTCCTCAGAGATCATCCTCACTCTAAGAGGGGTTGAAAAATCTAGGATCCAGTTTACACATTTATACAACACACGTGTCCACACATGCGTGTGCACACACCCACGCACACAAGGAGGGGGAATATGGACAACAGAGGGTACAAAAGCAATGTAAAAACTACATAGTCTTTTGGAGCACAGTCACTGCCCTTCAATGGTTGCAAAATCTTAGAATTCACTAGCCAGGAACAAAAGAGACCTTCTTGGAATATGAATTAAATGCCAAAAAGTCTGAAAAGTTCATTTCAGTGAATACATTTCAGACACCATATGTGGCAAGACATACACAGCAAAGAAATGAAGTGCTGTCACGGCATCCCATGATCTGCCTGCCATACTGGCTGGAATAGTCAACCAGAGAAGAGGCACATTTTCCCTGCTTTTTCTCCTCCCCGCTTCCCCAACCTTCCACCACCTACAATGTCATAGTTGCTAAGGAACATGATTACCTGGATGTATGGAAACTGGCATGCCAGGAATATACATAATGCATATTATGAATCATATATCAAGATAGAATTATTGGTTCTTAAGGCTAAAATTGAGACGTCGCACTTCAATAAGCCATTAATTTTCTCTCAAAAATGTAGAGCATTATAACAAAATCCATGAAATGGCTTGGCTTCCCTGAAATCGGAACCCGATGTCATCTATTACCAAACCCGTTATTTTGACCTCATATGTCACTTAGAGCCTTGCACACATCCATCTCAGCCAGATATGTGGGCCACGCACATCTGTAAAAATAAGATTACCTTTATTCCCTAACTAGGTCAAGAATGGCACCCAGGGCTGCACCGTTCTGTCCTCTTGCTCCGAGTACACATGATTAAGTTATCAGCACACTTGAAGCTGAATCCAGGAAAAGCCTCACAATTTGTCCTAATTCATCTCTCCAGGCAGCCACCATCCATCAATCAGAACTGGAACACCCATCAACTTTCCTGCCCGTGTGGCTCTAGGCATTTAATTGCTGTGATCAGCTGTATCTTTATCAATACCAGACAGTTAAAATAATGACTTTTACACCTCTGTAACTTAAAGAACAACTAGGCGTGTACCCCACACATACCAGTTAGTTATTTAAGGTTAACAGAAGTAATGGTTTTCTATTACTAGGATTAGTCATGCCTGTGACTAAATGAACTTTTCATATAAAAAAAATAGTTTTAAATTTCATGAGAAAGGCACTATTATTTCAACAGTAATAAAAAACTTAGTGTATTTATTCAAATCTATAAGTATATTTGAACTATTTTATATTTTTATTTAAAATAATGCATGTTCACTAAACAATGTGGGAAACTACTGTTAGTAGGGGAAAAAACTACCATCCATAATTCAATCACCAAAAGGCAGTCATCATTAAATTTGCCTTGTACTCTATATTTTTTTAAACAATGTACTAAAATAATACTTATCATCAAGGACTTAAGGGAATACGTTTAAGTAGCCTTCCCACTTAATTTGCTATTTCCCGGGATGCCTGGGTGGCTCAGTCGGTTAAGCCACTGCTCGGGTCAGGTCATGATCCCAGGGTCCTGGGATCAAGTCCACATCAGGCTCCTTTCTCAGTGGGGAGCCTGCTTCTCCGCCTCTGTCTGCCGCTCGGCCTGCTTGTGCTCTCTCTCTCTCTGACAAATAAAAATGTAAATAAATCTTAAAAAAATTTTTTTGCTATTTCCCATTTCAATAATCTATATCAGTATTTTAAAAAGATTTCATCGATTTATTTATTTTAGAGAGAGCACACCTGAGTGCACAAGTGGAGGAGAGGGGGAGAGGCAGAGGGAGAGAGAGAGATAATCTTAAGCAGATGGCGTTAAGTGCAGAAACCAACACAAGGCTCAGTCCCATGACCCTGAGACCACGATCTGAGCCAAAACCAAGCATTGGAGCTTAACAGGAATGAGCCACCCAGGCACCCCTATATCAGTAGTTTTAATAGCACTGCATAAACAAATCTATTTTTAAAATCTCATTGTTTCTGAGTTTGTATTCAATCATTCTAACCTACCTGGAGGTAAACCCGTGGTAACATTTATAAGAGTAAATCCATAGCAATAGTATTACTGGATTAAATAATGAAAATATTTTAAAGACTTTTGAAATTACTAAATTCCTCTTCAGAGTTTGGGTTTGTCTGTTTGTCTGTCTGTTTGTTTATTCTGCATCCATAGTTACAAGAGATATCAGTCTATAATTCCCTTCTTTACTTTTTAAGTATCTTTGTCAGTTTGGAGATTAGAGTACCGCTAACCCCATAAAATGAAACAGGCCATGATGCCCCCTTCTGTATTTTTTGAAAAGGTTTGTGTATATTAACAGTATTTATTTTTTGAATATTTAATAGCATTTACCAGCGAAATCATTCAGGCCTGGAGTTTTCCTTTGGGGAGGATTTTTTCCTAATGAGTTTTTTAAATAGATATGAAGCTGTTTGGGTTTTTTCTTTCTCACAGCAATTTTGCAAGTTGTATTTATCAAAATATTTGTCTACTTCATGTAGGATGTTCAAGTTGTTCATAATATTCACGTAATAGCTCTATGATGTCTATAGGATCTGTAGTGATAATCCCTTTTTTCCTTCCCAATATGGTTGTCTACTTTTGTGTTCTTGCTCATTTTAGCTAAGAATGTGTCCATTTTCTCTTAACCCTCCCTCCCCCACTTTCTTTAAAGTAAGCTCCATGCCCAACATGCAGCTTGAACTCACAACCCTGAGATCAAGAGTCCCGTACTCTAGGGGCGCCTAGGTGCTCAGTCATTGGGCATCTGCCTTCAGTCAGGTCATGATCCCAGGGTCCTGGGATCAAGCCCCATGTCAGGTTCCCTGCTCAGCAGGAAAAAGCCTGCTTCTCCCCCTCCCCCTGCTTGTATTCCCTCTTTCGCTGTCCCTCTCCATCAAGCATTTAAAAGCACTAAATTTTTCTCTAAGTACTGTTTGGGATGTATCTCAAATACTTTGATGTATTTTTGCTGTCATTCACTTCAAATTATGATGATTTTATTGTGACTTTGTCTTTGACACATGAATTTTTTTTTCCAGAAGCTTCCAGATATTTGGAGTTTTCCTAAATAGTTTATGCTTATTGGTTTCTCATTTAACTCTGTTGAGGTTACTGAATATAATCTACGAATGTCAGTTAAGGTGTTCATAGTGTTATTCATATTTTCTACATTTTTACTGTTTTTTCTCCCCTAACAACTACTAGTTCTATCAACTACTGAAAGAGGTATTTAAATCTATAATTACAAAATTGTCTTTTTTTCCCCTTTAAATCTGTTTTTGTGTCTCGTATTTTGAGGCTCTGTTACTAGTCATATAAACATTTATGTCTTCGTGAGGAACTGTCCCTTTTATCATTATGAATTGTATCATCCCTACCATACTGGGTCTGTTTTTGAACCTTCTATTGTTTCCTTTATCTTTCCATTCAAAATTTGCCAGTACAAATGTTTTAATTTGTATTATTAAATCCTACCAACCAGTAGGACAAGTTTCCTTCACAATATCAGTTTCTAAAACTTTGTTATGTTATCAGCTTATTCTTCCAGACGAAATCAGAAATTGATAAACCTAAAAAAATTATAATTTTGATTGGTATCATGTATAAATTAGATATACATTTGAAAAAAGAGGGCTTTTTCATAAAATCAAGTCTTCCTGCTGAAAAGTAATCTTGTCTCTTCATTTATAAAAATTTGCTGTTGTATCCACAAAAGTTGTCTATTTTTAAATCAATTAGCATAAATTTGAGAAAAAAATTCTTTTCCATATTTTTGGCAATATCTGCACTTTCCTAATTATCTCTGTACATATTTTATCTTGATTAAACTTCTGGAACAGGACTTCTCAATCCACGCTGCTCGTCAGAACCATGTGTAACTGTGAACACTCAGCTTTGGGACAACGTTCAATGAGGAGTCTACCAAGAGTCCCCTAAGTACTTCAACGCCCCAACCAAGGATAAGGAGGACCAATTTCTTGTTTCCTGTTACAATTTTATACCATTATTTCCATGCTTGACGCTTTACGCTTTTCCAATGAGGTAAATCTTTAGGGCATTTATTTTTCAAAGCAGCTTTTGGATGAGTATATTTTATTTCTCTGCCAAACGAGAATTTTCATTTTCTTCTTACGTGAATACCACCATGTCTGGGTGAAAAAGTTATTTGGTGGTAACCCTCAACACTAGATAGGGTTCCATCACCTCCTGCGTTCAATAGTGCACAGGAGCAAGTCCGAGGCCAGGTCGATTTTTCTCCCTTCAAGGGAAAACTTCTACTTTTCTGACTAATTAAATCATTTCCTTCTCCAATGCTTAAGGCTGGCATTTTTCCTGCCCTACAGCCTTTTTGACTTAAAGATTCCGCTATATCTTCTTTACAGCATCCATTCTATTTGTTCTGGTCTTTTTGAGGAACGTCAGTTTTTTAACTGGTGGGTCCTCACTCCCTGTCTTCCACATACATGTGTCTTTGTTTCTGCTTTATCACTGTAATCTTTTCTCCTGGGCTCTGAGAGAACCTCTTAAATTTGTTATGGATTCAATTTTTTAGAACACTAATTTTTCACCATTGCTCCTAATACATGCTTTAATTCTCTTAGTGCCTTTTAAATTCTGACAAGCATATCAGATTGGTATCCTCATCCTCACTTTACAGACGAGAAACCCAAAAGGGCTATGACCCAGGTGGAGGGCTAGAAGCGGAGGAGCCAGGACCTAGGCCAGCAATCTGCCTCCCACATCTGTGCTTTCTGTTCCCCAGCTCTGCTGCCAGTTCACTCTTCATCATAGTCTGGGCTCATCCACCATTCAGCCTCACTTCAAAGTCTATGTTTCCTTGAATTTTAAGACACAAAGCAGATGGTGTCTAAAAATCACTTTCTAAAATTTACTTGTTTCTCATAATAATTTTGTCAGATGTAGGTCGTTCCTTTGCATGTTAAGTGTTAGGTTATCTTCCCTTTTCTTTGCTACAAAATCTTTCACAAGCCGTGTGGTTTTTTTGTTGTTTTTTTTTTTTTTCTCCTTCTTTTTTCTGTTTACTCCATCTTTGGACCAGGAGGAGTCAACCCAGTGCTGGTGTTTATCCACAAGCAAGGCAGGTAGATTCTCGGAGTACCTTTAGTCTCCAGCTGGTTGCAATTAAAATGCTTCTCTAATATGGGGAATGAGTGAGCAGACTGATGCCAATTTATGTGGCAGAGCTCCTTTCTGCTCAGAGGGGAGAAGACGTAATCAGAGCCACAGCCCCTAGGAGAGAAACAGGCTCTTCTGTTGGGTTTTTCCCTGCTTCCTTGCGTGTTAAGAACAAAGAGCTTCTCCAGCTACATGTGGCCACTGGGGACAGGAGCATGTCTATGCCATCCCCTGGGCCGGCAGATGATCAGGGAGTGGCCCTGCTGCCCAGATACCTTTCTGGTAGTTGCAACAACGCTGCTTTCTAGTGCATCTCCTTCACATACACAAAATATGTTTCAAGCAGCAACTCCCTACCTATCCCCCAGTCTGCCCTTGTCTCTCCAAATCCAGGAAGGTACCCTTTGGCTGGCTCTTTCCAAGTTACAGTTCTGCCTCCTGAGAGAGCAACACAGGTTCCAGGAAGTGAGTCAGTTCTCATTTATGCTTCAGTCTGGTCATACGGACGTTGCCTCTAACAGGTATACCTTCGTGTTTTAGGACACGAGTCATACAGTAATGGAGAGGAGGGGCTCAGAGATCACACAAAACAGGTCTGATGTATTCTGCTACTTCTATGTTACGTACACTTGGCCTGGTTACTTTACTCCCCTGGGGCTTCGCCAGTAATGAAAGGATAACAGAGAACTCAATCCAGGGTTTTGTTGTTGTTGTTTGGAAGGATTAATGAAATAATGCATGTAGGGCACTTAGCTGGGTACCTAAAAAACAGTAACCATCTAATAATTAGTAGCTATCATTTTAATAGTGATGGCATAATTATGTCTTTCTCGTTTTTGCCTGCTTTTACATCACTTACGCTATCTCATTAGAGAAATGGGAATTTGTGAGTCAGGTGCCAATGTGCCCAAGTTTCCACTCTAGAATGCTTGGCAGCTGGGCGATTGTTTCCACAGCTTGACAACTACTGCATCTCTTCTATCGCATCACACTCCTTAAGGAAAAAGACCTGGGCTCCTAACCGTCCAAGAATCTAGAGCCCCCTTCGTGCACGTGGAAGGCCAAGCAGTGAGGGCATACTCAGGAGATACAGCCCAAGAGATAAAAGAGAATCAACATGCTCCTGGATGGAAATGAACTCATCATTATCCAGCCCGTACAGAAACACACATAAACAAGACACTCCACCAGCAGAGTCAATAGTAATAACAAATTCTTTTAAGAGATTTGTTTTAAAGGATTACAGAGCAAAAAGCAAAGACTCAGAACAAAATACAGCAGAATCCTATTTCAACATCACTCTTTAACATATAAAATCAGTTCTAATGTAAGTCAGATGATGTGTTCGGAAGCACTACATTTAGAGAATGGAGAGACAGCTATGGTATTAAAATTTATAAGCTTTGCCTTTATTAATGGCTGTGTTTTTCCGCTTTCAGGGTAAATTTAGACATCAACCTGCAGTCCTAAAGTAACAAATCTACACAAGCCATTCATTTGTTGAAGTTCTAAGTCATAGTCTTTACATGAAGTTTTCTAAAGCTTCTAGATACTGAGTAAATCGGCAGAATTTTCCAACAAAATAAGTAATCCCATCAAAAAAACATATCAAGGCTTTTGACATTATAATGGACTAGCAAAATAGTCCTTTGGTAAAGAGGCAACTTAGAACATCTGTAAGAAAATAGACTTCCAATGATTAAAAACAGTAAGATTTCATTTGACCATTGATTTTAAAATAAGTGAAAAATCAAGCTTCAGCAGAATAGTCCAATATTGTTTCGAGAAGCAACTAACCACTTGGGGACAATCAATATTCTTGTGCCAAGGCCACTGGCAGGACTTCTGCAGGTCCTCCTCACCCCACTTCATATCTGCTGGATCAAATTCCTGTTTCAGAAAATTCCCAAACAGGTTTTTCCCCCACTTTCATATTATTCACATTATCATAACTGCACAAAAGCATTTTCTCATTAGGCTTTAGTCATCTAAAGATTTTGACTCCTAACAAGGGAAAACAAACAAACAAAAAACCCAGCATTAAACATCTTTCCTAAAATGAACATAGGAACAATTATCCAGACAGACCACCCAATCTCAAAAGGATCCAAGGTAGCTACCTTGACATATTCCAATATTTCGGGAATAATGCAGTGCTCCAATAGGATAATTCCAGAAATACCTATTTATTTGCAACTGGAAAAGAGAAATGTGGAAGCAGCCGTGGGTGGAGAGGTGGGGGGTAGGAACGCTGCTAACAAAGCATCTTCATCCATAAAATTTTCAAGTGAAAAACAAAGAAATAAAGGCAGTCTCTTGTCTACTGGGGATAATATAACAAATAATGTCTGTGGGCAGTGGTTGTAATTAAACATTTTCAACGGTCCTTTTCATAACTTCAGGAAACCCAAGTTGGCTTGGTTAAAAATAAAAATCCCCAGGACACAGAGAGAATGGTGGAGACAGTTTTGCTGCGCCCCCTCCCAACTCACAAAAGAACCAGCCTGGGGACACTGAGGAATAACTCAAATGCAAGAACCTGCGAAGCATCTGGAAAACTTAAACAGAAAGCTCTTAATAGTCTCACCTTCTTCCAGCTGTAGATGACTCACTCCATATCAACAACAATCAAGGGAAAAGGAATGTCAAGGGTTTGAAAGCAGCCTTTATTCAAACCCTGCTAGTAATTTTAACACCATTAGATGTTCCCCAGTCCTTCCAAGGATGTGTGTGCCTACTGCTGCTCCCACAGCAAACCAGAAAACCACTGTAGCTGCCAGGAAAGGATCAGCACACGGATCTCAGGGCAACCCTGGGAGGAAGCAGAATCCCTGGAGGGTAACTTCATCATCCACCTATAAAGATGTGTGTCCATCAGACCAGTGGCAGATGTGCAAACTGCAGGTCCGATAGGTCTAGTGACTCTTAAGTCAGAGACACGGGGACCTATGCAACGGGGAGGGGAAGACCTGATCTTGTTCAAGGAACAGACGGACTGCAACAGGACAGGTGTCATTTGCAGGAACACTGAAAATCTATTTCGGATCATGTAATTTTATTTTCATTGCATTTGATGCAAGAACAGCTGTGAAAATGCTGTATAAGCCATCGACTGTGGGGCATGCGTTGGCTCGTATTAACACAAAATCAAATAGGTCATTCATCACAGGCCTATCTGTCTTGGTTCACATTGGTGAAAATGCTCAACTACTTATGTTTCTGCTAGACTTTTTGGTTTCCGTTACATCATTTATTCAGTGAGAGCTCAAGTTTTGTCTATGTATGGGCCAATTTTCTCCAGCAACCAGCTTCCCTTGTCTTATTCCACTGGGCATTTGTGAGCAAAATGGGAAGGGGGTACTGTGTCTTAAACAGTCTGTAGTAGAGAATAAATTATAGAAAACTGCAGATACACGCTACACATTATGAAACAGTGAACTGTACCATCTTCTCCAACAGGGTTTAGAGCAAGACGAATGGCAAACATATCCTCAGTCTCCAACACAATTTATGTCTGGCTGTGGTCCAATTCTGAAATGAGTAGACATGAACTATAGGTTTAAAGTCTATTCTGGTTAATAATCCATTTTCTCAGGGTGCCTGGGTGGCTCAGTGGGTTAAGCCTCTGCCTTTGGCTCAGGTCATGATCCCAGGGTCCTGGGGTCGAGCCCTGCATCGGGCTCTCTGCTCAGTGGGGAGCCTGCTTCCTCCTCTCTCTCTCTCTCTCTCTCTCTCCCTGCCTGCCTCTCTGCCTACTTGTGATCTCTGTCAAATAAATAAATAAAATCTTTAAAAAAAAAAAAAGAAAAGAATCTATTTTCTCTTCTCCAAGCTCAGCCACCCACTTTCTCACTGAAAGTGGAGCATGAGCCTGGAAGCCTCCGTGGCCTCAGAGCAGATGACAGCACTCATCTGCGTAGGTGGCACATGACAGGGCTCACTGGAATTTGCTGCAGGAAGGAGACCGGGACCCTGCCGTCACCACCCCCTCCATCCTGGACCAGCTACCGAAGGCATCTGCTTCTGCCCTTTCACTCCTCAGTCTCCGATTAGTACTCCTGGAGAACACAGGGACAGCAAAAGTAATGGGCTGGGACTGAGGTCATCACTCTCTGCCAAAACGTATCAGTTCTTAAAACACTGGTCACTTACAGAGAACGGTTGATTAGATAGAACTAAAGCCCGTGATCACAGTCCCTCAGTAAGAGTAAACAATAGTACCATTCATATGAAGGGTGATCATGTCCTTTTCATCTGAATGTCATTGCTTTATATTTTGTATTTTATTTTACAAAATGATGATGCTATGAAACTTCCCCAAAGATACACGTGCATAGGAGCAATTGGACTAGGAATGCGGCAACCACATACACTCATTCCCACATTCCCATGAGTGCCTGTCTCCCCATCTGGCTGGCCAGGAGGAAGGACTCAGGTATAATTTAACCGTGTCTGTGCTACAGTAAATTCTCCAAAGAGGAATCACAACCATAGCCCTGGTCACAACAGCTTCATGCTCAAACCAACAGACCTTACTACACACCAGAATTTATAAAAGGGCAGCTGTCAGATACCTATGAGGCATCATGATAACTGAGTGGACTCAATACACTGCATATATTTGGAAGATCCCTCTAAAATCGTCTTGCGCTTGCCAGTGGATGTACAGACTGTTTTGCCTGTGAAGTCTATTTTTAAATATTGGTACAAGGCACATGGATCCTTGCAGCTGTGTTTGAAAAGTAAAGGATAGCATGTACTTGAGATTAAGCCTGGCATTCACAGAAACAATTCCTACTCTAGTCCATATAAATAATAGTATCAACAAGGAGTCCACCAAAATAACAACAAAATCAGCCTTTATAAAGAAAAACCTTAATAGCCCACTTCGAAAATAATTTTTTTTAAGGATTTTATTTATTTGTCAGAGAGAGATAGTGAGAGCATGAGCGAGTGCACACAAGCAGGCAGAGTCGCAGGCAGAGGTGGAGAGAGAAGCAGGCTCCCTGCCGAGCAAGGAGCCCAATGTGGGACTTGATCCCAGGACCCTGGGATCATGACCTGAGTTGAAGGCAGGGGCTTAACCGACTGAGCTACCTAGGTGTCCCAAAAATAATTCTTTTCGAAGCTGATTCAGTATTAGTAACACTCCTAATTTTATCACTATTTCTCAATATTAAAATGATTTTGACAGTTTTAACATACAAACAACTTATATGGAGAACACAACATGCAACCAAGTTTTCTTTATTTCAAGGAAGATAATCTAATAAATGCACTTGTAAAGGTGATCTATGTTATAGTATTTTTGCTATGATCATATTGAGCCACAATATCATGTTAGGAGGCCAATAGCAAGTGCTCCCTGGATACCTTCCAAGCTCAAGAAATTGATCAGCACCATGGCGGACTAAGACTCTACCCTAGGATTCATCAAGCCATTGGCCCCATCTGAGTAAAAGGCCCAGAGACACACTGGAACACATCTTGCATCTTGTATTCCTAGTGTTTTCCTCTCTTTCTTCATCAAGAACTAGATTTGGAAATGAGAGTCAAGAATTTAGAAATCCAAACAGACAGCCACTGGCAAGAATGTTGTCTTTAGAACAGATCCATTATCAGGAGGAGGAAGGGACCCAAGAAGGCATTAGAGCCACCAAACAGCTACAACAGCATCGGGTTATATGGTTTCTACAACAGCATCGGGTTATTCTTTCTTCATCACGAAGCTGTGGCAGAGAAAGAACACTACTCTATATGGCTACACGGCCCTAGAAAGTGCCACATCCTCACAGGAAATAAACACCTCCCAGTCTGAGTTAATTGAAAAAAAAATGACTGGTTTTGTTTCACAAGGTATTAATAGGAATTGACATTTGAACTACCCTTTGGGGATAACGAGTCTAGATTACCAAATGATCAAAGACTCCTACTGGTTCAAAAAAAACTACTGATGTTTCTGCATATAAGCTCGGAGAGAGAGAGAAAGAAAGGGAGAGAGAGTGTGTGTGTGTGTGTGGTAATGAACTGAAAAGTAAAGTATAATTCCAACTGTGAATGGAATATTTATTAGTTATTACATTTTCATTTTCAATTCAAACACTCAGAAAAAGAGAAAACATAAAAATGGCTTATTTAAGGTTTAATCCCCTGTATTCACTCAGAACTTTGCCAGTAACCCAGAGTACCTGAATCGTATGGTTAAGCAAAGGGATCAGAACTCATTACTTTTTAATATCCTTGGCTCCAACAGCCTTCATCAGAACTCCCCCCTCGACTTCCCTGTATCCTTGGCCTTCATCATGACTACACAAAGACCTCCTTTTCCCGTAGTTCATCTCCCACTCCCCAAACACGGTTTTTGTCCAACCAGTGTAGAGCTCGTATTTCTCCAGATGCTTCAATTTCTTCAAACACGTATTTTCCAATGCAGTAAGTCTGGGTCTGTCCAGCATCAGTCACCTGTGCTCTCTCAGAATGCTAACCGGTGCTCAGGCACATTAACAGCTTACTTTAAAGCCAGTACCCATTTCTAGTTTCCAAGTTCACCTGGGCCCAAGAAGCCAAGACCATTAGAGGTCCAGTGAATCATACTAGTGAGAAGGAGGCCTACCCTCCCATGTGTCCCTGGTTGCATGGTGAGCGTTCCAAACCTTCACTAGGTTCCTCACTTATCCTTCTTCTCCTTGTGCCATTCACCCTGGCTTTCCTCTTCATGCTGGTGATCTTCTTTCCCAATACTCTCAAAATTATCCATTACTCCCTTTGTCAAAGGAGACTGTTTCTCTCTAAGATTGTTAATCCCATCTACACCTTGTTTTCTCTATTTCCTTTTATCTCTAAGCTGCTACCATTGGTCCCATACAACCAAATCTACTTCTTCCAGAACTTTAAAGTTAACTGCGTGCTAAATAACCTACCCTGGTGTTTCAATATGGCCAGGAAACTCACTAAGTACCAGACTGAACTCTTCATCTTCTCCACTGGATGATTTTACCTCACATCTTCCCTATCTGGGCTGTGGTACCACCACCCTACAGCTCACTTGAGTGTCAAAAGAGAACTGCTTTCACCCCTCTAGTAGGTCCAGCCAATTAGTCAAGGCTCAGTGTTGCTACCTTGGATTACTGCTACTTATCCCCTCCTCTCTACCCCAGCCACCACCATCTTTTTTGAGCCCTTTGTCCTCCTTACGTAACACTAGCAACAATCCCCTGCTTGGCCTCTACATCTTTACCTCTCCAATCTATCTTATCCTCACTGCTAAGGATTATCCTGAAATGCAGGTCTAAGGTCTTGTGGCACTGCTCAAACTCTGTCAAGAGCTCTTTACTATTTAACAATAAAGCCCAAATCTTCATCAAGGTCTTCCATGATCTAACCCCCTTTTTGATCTCTACTCTCATTATTTTACATACCAACACCTACCCTCCTCCTCTTGACCTCCTAAGCTTTGTATTAACTACATTTCCTTATTTTCTGCATTCTTCACATTATGGCATCTGAGTCTCACTCGCTAGGGAAAGAAATCCTTCCCAAGGCTAGCCAGTTCTTGAAAACAGGCAAGGACTCTCCTATGAATGTGACTTTCACATGCAAACCAACCAATGCAGGCCCCTGGCCCCTCTGTCTACCTCCTTTATCAGACTCTGACTGGCAGCCAAAATTCCCAGCCCTGATCTCCCACCAAGGCCCGGTATTCAACAACTAGGGGGCAGTCTCTTCATTCTGGGGCCTCCTGATACTATTCAAATTACCAATATTAAGTCTGCTTAACCTTGCCTTACCCCTTCCTTCCCATTTAAACCGCAATAAAGGCTTTTGCGCACTCCATCTCCAGACTGACCCTGGTGCTTCCTTCCCCATGTGGGTCTTGTGTGGCAGAGCTGCCTACTTCCAGAGATCGGAGTATAAAAACTTCCCCAAAATGAAACAAAACAAAGCAAAACTTACTCCTCCGTGACAGTCATTTCCACGTTTGTGTGTCTTACCATATGTGATTAAAATAAAACAAGTTTCAGCTACAAAACTATGTATAAGGTCCTGAATTCACCATGCTCTTTTAGGTCTCTGAGCATATAGCTGGTAAGCTGTCTTCTTCTCACGAGAGCCACTTCTAGTTTGTCCTTCTATGCAAAGCCTTTTCTGACCACCCCAGTGCTGAATCCCTTTTCTTTGCCTTCGCTTTACACTGTCTGTGGCTCTTGCCTGAATATTTCTGTTCCACCACAATTGGGTTAATTGCTTCAAAGTCTCTCTCTCTCTCCCTCATCTCCCTTCCAAAGCCCAGGAGACTGGCCCATACTCAAGTTTATAGAGAGCACTGAGCCTAATGTCCAATAATCAATTCTTTATGAATTTAAATGTACATCAACAGTGTTCGTACTGATTAATGCTAACGACCAGCTTTGCTGCTTGAAATAGAGCTTTCCAATTAAGAATTTCCAGCTAGGGGGCGCCTGGGTGGCTCCGTGGGTTAAGCGGCTGCCTTCGGCTCAGGTCATGAACTCCCAAGTCCTCGGATGGAGCCCCGCATCGGGTCTTTGCTCAGCAGGGAGCCTGCTTCCTCCTCTCTCTCTCTCTCTCTCTCTGCCTGCTTGTGATCTCTCTCAATAAATCTCTCTCAAATAAATAAATAAAATCTTTTAAAAAAAAAAAAGAATTTCCAATTAGAAGGAAAAAAAGTTAATCAGTAATACATCTAGACATAATTTATTCTCAGACATTTATACTACACCCTCGCCACAATAAATACAGGTAACATCTTAATGGTGGCCCAACCAAATATACTGACTTTGGAATGTATTTTTGTACATATATTTGGCTAGAGGGTATGTGATATGACCTTAGAATCAACAATACAGTACCTTCAAAAAAAAAAAAAAGAAAGCCAATCTGATTCAGAAGTGGGAACTTGTGCTAATTTCCTTTTTATTTCCCTACTTAAGATTCTTTTATAATTCCCTCCAGTTAGGAAATGATATAAAGCACAGATCTAAACAAACTGATCTTTCTTTTCTTCCTCACAAAAGGCTATTTAAAATTTCCATGCTAGCTTAGTTGAATTCAAGGTAAGTACATAGTCTGAGGAAAAGAGTATTTACCTGTATCAATTTATTAAATTAACATTTAAAAATGAACAAACATTACCTTTCACTACTTTTTCAACTGTGGGTCATAAGTTTCTCCATCTTAATATTTGGAGAAATCTCATTTAGACCATTTAAGTCTACTGCTTTCAAGAAGCGATGAGCTTGCGTAACTTGTTCTATTTTGTTTTGAGCACAAGAACAGGAATACACAGACTAATTCAGTGGTCCATGGGGAACCTGCTAAGTTGGGTTTACTTATGCTTTCAAAACAAAGTAATTCTGGCCCTTCAAAAAAGCTACACAAGCAAAAAAAAAGGTTCAAGCTTTGTTTATTTAGAGGTGCCTCTTGGAAATGCCTCAAAGTTATGCAACAGCATTCTAATTTTCCTACTCTCTTCACATAATTGCCAGCATCAATAAAGGGAAAAACAGCTTACGATGCTCACTTCCTTAGGTGAAACTGAACCTAACCAGGCCAGCGGCCACGCACGGACAGATGCTCTAAACAACAAACCCCACAGAAGAGCAGCTGAAAGTTGCTTTGAGAAGTATTTGCTGGGGCAATCTTCTCTCTGGACCCAAACAAGGACAGCCCAAGGTGTTAGCACTGTGTTTTGTCCGCATGAAAGACAGGCACGCTAACTCACACGGCTCATATTGCTTAAAGCTAAAGGGTCCAATTGAGCATCTGCAAAGAGATTGGAGATCCTAGAGATGCAAAGCCATGTAATTCAGTCCAGAATGGACACTCTGGTTTCCAACAGTCTGGATTTAAATTCTGGCTCTTGCTAACCATCCTAAGCCTCAGTTTCTCATGGGTAAAACAGCTTATGAATCGCTTCTTGGCCTTTCGGCTAAGATCAAGTGAGATTATGACACCTAGCTCACAGGTTTTTGAAAGGCTTAAGGAGATCATTAGTGTACCGTCCCCAGCACGCTGCCTGACACAAGGACCAGTGTTCAGTTCTCTCACTCCCAGTAAGAGAAGATAAGGTAAACTGCACACCACTTATAAACTACCTGGGCTATGTCCAGGCTGAATCATGGGTCAGAGGCTTCATTGCCAAGACTGATGTTCCTACTTCCCCATGTTACTTCAGGTTTTACGCACAAGTCATATCTTTGGGTTAGCAAGCTAAGAAGCTACTGCTAAATATTTTTTAAAGACTATTTTTTAAAGCATTTTTAGAGTCACAGCAAAAATAAGAGGACAGTACAGACATTTCCCATCCGCCTCTGCCCCTACACATGCGCACCCTCTGTATTACCACCTCCCCCCGCAATGGAGTGGTCCATTTGCTACAACTGATGAACCTACACTGACACATCCTCACCCAAAGTCCACTGTTGACCTTAGGGCTCTCTTGGGCTTGCGCATTCTCTGGGTTTGGACAAATGAATAAATACAGCCACCATTATGGTATCATATCGAGTCATTTTGCTGCTCCAAAAATCCTGTGCTCCACCAATCATCCCTCTCCCCCACCACCCCATTCCTGCCAACACCACAGATCCCTTGTTTCTGTTTTGTCTTTTCATAATGTCATTGAATTAAAATCACGCAGTATGTAGCCTTTTCAGATTGGCTTTGTTCACTTAGTAACATGCATTTAAGGTTTCTCCACATCTTGTCATGGCCTGGTAGGCTCATTTCTTTTTAACACTAAATAATATGCCGTTGTCTGCATGTACCACAGTTTATCCACTCACCTACTGGAGCACATCTTGGTTGCCAAACATTGGCAGTTATGAATAAAGCTGCTATAAATTGCTGTGCAAGTTTTTAGGTGGACATGAGTTTTCAACTTCTTTGGCTAACTACCAAGAAACATGATTGCTAGATTGTACAGTAAGAGTATCTTTAGTTAATAAGAAACCTCCAAACTGTCTTCCTGAGTGGCTGCACCATTTTGTGTTCCCACGAGCAGTGAAAGAGAGCTCCCACTGCTCCCCATCTTCATGAGCATTTTGTGCTGTCCTTGTTTGGACTTCGGTCATTATTTTTTTTAAATATTTTATTTATTTATTTGATAGACAGAGATCACAAGCAGGCAGAGAGGCAGGCAGAGAGAGAGGGAGAAAGCAGGTTCCCTGCTGAGCAGAGAGCCCAGTGCAGGGCCCTATCCCAGGACCCTGAGATCATGACCCAAGCCGAAGGCAGAGGCTTTAACCCACTGAGCCACCCAGGCGCCCTTGGACTTTGGTCATTCTAACAGGTATGCAGTGCAGCTAAATTTTTTATCATTTCATGGAGTTTTTTTCCTTCAAATATTTCTCTTTATAAAATTGGAGAGTGTTCTTTAAGAATATTGCCAGGGTTAATAAACGTAAATTCTTCTAGAAGATACCTTAAAAGACACTTTAATCTACCAGTTCTACCAGCACCAGACTTTTCAGAGAGACCAGAGCCAGTCTTGTGCCTGAGAAGAGTTAACCTGAAGACATCGGAGTTGAGGAAACGAGAGAGAGTGAGATGGAGCTCTCATCGTCATTTGAGTCCTTGGGTCCAGCTAGCCATTCCTAAAAGCTAGACTCACTTCTGTGATTTTTTGTTTACATGAGCCAATATATTTCTTGGGAGATACTTGGTTTCTGTCACTTGCAACCAAAACAATTCTCAATAACAAGGCACTAAATTCCACACTTTTGTAGCAATACCACCAATTTTACAACAAAATATTTACTTGTTAACATCTGTGAGCCTAATGAACTTTGCTTTTGTCACCACCACTAACCCTCAATGACAGTATCCTTCTCAGATTCTGATTTCCGCTTCTCCTCTCCTGGTACACCTGGCTACCTTCTTTGCTCCCTACTCTTACTGTCATCTGCCCTACCCAATCTCTCCCAGTTAAGAAAATACCAAACACCTCTATACAAAGGATGGTCTAGAGTTCCAGAAAAGTGGCATCCACAACCTAAAGCCATTCCTTTTTCCTCTGATCTCTGTCATCTCTGCCTCACACTACCACCCTATTCCCCACACTAGCCCAGGTGAAGCCAGCCAACCCCCAAAGACCAGGACAGGAACAAATCATTACTTAAAAACAGAAACTCTGGGTGTAGCTTGTGATGTGGCAATAGATAACTGGAACACTGGCCTGAGGAATACAGTCTCTCCTAGGACGCCTCGGTGGCTCAGCCAGTTAAGCCGATGCCTTCGGCTCAGGTCATGATGCCGGGGTTCTGGGATCGAGTCCCGCATTGGGATCCTTGCTGAACGGGGAGCCTGCTTCTCTCTCTGCCTCTGCCTGCCACTCTGCCTGCTTGTGCTTGCTCGCTCTCTCTTTCTCTCTGACAAATAAGTAAATAAATAAAATCCTTAAAAAAAAAAAAAAAAAAAAAAAGGAATAGTCTCCTGAGGGGAGATATATCAATTCCACCTAGGGGTAAGTATGACATTAACAAGATGCTCAGTAACACTGCACAGCTTATTGCTTTCTACAACTCCTCCAAGCATCAGAAATCACCCTTGGTGTTAGCAACAATCATGGTGAGATGGGGAAAAAACCAGACTCAGAACCCAAAGATCGAAGTTCTGCCACTCAGACCACTGGAGAGTTAACACATGGAGCTCAGTTTCCCATTTAGTAAAATGGAGCATGTTATAAAGAATGCATAGCACAAAACATGAGTGCGGTCTGTAATGCTAACATTATTATTGAAGGGCCTTATATGACATCTGATGCCTTGTTTGAGGGCATAACTTAGACTATAGGCAATTCTTCTATCATATGCTATTTAATCATTACAGAGAGAACAGAAAGAAGAATTTTAAAAATTCATTAACATATATTAACTCTGCATTAATCACAAGCCCAATCTTTGAAAACTCTTCTAACTATTAAAAGGATTTATAGATCTGAATGCAGTCCCCCCCCCCACCAAAAAATGATAAGCTGTCTAACAAGTGATCTAGCTTGAAAGATTTAAGGCAGAAATTCTCCAAAAATGCACTATTTCGTTTCAGGGGTTCAACAATTATATATCACTTTTGATTCTGTCTTAAAAAAAAAATGTTAATGAAAACAGTGGCATATAAAATAATGAAATAATTCTGCAGTAAGATAAAGATTTCAGGACTTACTATCATTTCTCTAGGCTTTTTCTTATGAATCTTTTTAATAATAAGCACTTATGTAACAGTGGGGAGGTACTGTACCATCTTATTATTTAGAATTTCTTCACTTCTTTGAAGAGTTTTCCATATTTTGTTTATTAATGTATATGAATATTCTAAATAGGAGCTTTAAAAAAAAATCCTCTAGGGGCGCCTGGGTGGCTCAGTGGGTTAAAGCCTCTGCCTTCGGCTCAGGTCATGATCTCAGGGTCCTGGGATCAAGCCCCGCATTGGGCTCTCTGCTCAGCAGGGAGCCTGCTTCTCTCTCTCTCTCTCTCTCTCTCTGGCTGCCCCTGGCTGCTTGTGATCTCTGTCAAATAAATAAATAAAATCTTTTTAAAAAATCCTCTAAAATGTAATTTCCATAGGTTCATGGTCATGTCCCAGAGAAACATGGAAATTCATTTTTAAAGCCTTCTCTAATCACCTTATCTAAAGTAGGAACCTACCTATTATTCTTTTAGTACAAAATCTTGTCAAATTATTCATTTTTCCAGTTTTTCCCCTGCCCCCTCTCCCTACCCACATCATGAGGGCAAGGTAACTGTTAGGTATTACTACAAGAATTTACATATGTAGCCTCATTAAAACCTGCCAGCTACATTAAGATAGCTATTTATACTCTATTATCAAAGTGGTAAATGAGATCTAAGCTATGAGAATATATTTCCTAAAGTCTCACAGCTATTAAAGGCAAGGCCTGGACTTAGCCCCAAAGCCCTGTATTAATATCACAGAACTGCCTTAATAGTGCATCTAGAGGGTTAGCAAAAATCCTCTAGAAACCACTAAAGGGATCACAATAAATGAAAAATTCAACACATTTACAATGTGACAAACCATTATTTTTACTATACAAGCACATTATTCATTTTAATGGTATCCAAACACTTTACTCTTGTTAATGTGCTCTTAGGAGCATGTTAGCCACACAATTTAATAAAAATGCTACTTCTATCCAAAGAAAAAATAAGGTCAAATCTCTGAATGATGAGGCAAATCCCAGGTAATCAAAAGAGACCGCTCAGCGTGGGGTCCAAAGGAACAATGGGTGCACATGAGACACAGGTGAACATGAGCAAGTTATACTTCAAAAGCCAAATTATCTTACCAGTGGTTCTCCTTTTGGCCTCAGGACCACTCTTCAAAATTATTAAAGACCCAAATAACTTGCTCATGTAGGTTATGGCTGTTGCCATTGATCTTACTAGCAATTAAAACTGAGAAAATCTATTTATTTATTTTAAAGCAACAAACCCATGGCATGTTAACATAAACATGTTTTACAGAAAAAAAAATCACTATAGTTTCTAAACCAAAGTGAGAAAAATGGCATTATTCTATATTTGTGCAAACTGCTTTAATGTCTAGCATAATAAAAAATAGCCAGATTATTTTATCTGCTTCTTCATTTGATCTGTTGCCTAATCGTACGTCACATAAGCTCTAGAATACTCCCATCTAAACTCATGACAGGGTTAGAGTGAAAAAAGAAATGCTGTCTATACTTATAAAAATTGTTATCTCCTGGACTTAGAAGGGTCTCGGGGATTCTGAGGACACTGCACCACACCTTGGGAGGTGCTGGTCTAGCTTCTACTACGGTCTTCATTTTACTCTCATCTCCGCCCTTTCATTAAGTCCTCTCGAACATTTCTTCCTTGTGTCAGTTTAACTACAGAGAAAGAAGAGCCCTCTACACCCTCTTGTGCCAGAAAGTCAATGAGAGAATAACAATCCTCACATATCAAGGTGCTGGTAGGCTCGGGACCCTAAAATGGTCTACACCTCTCCAAAGATAAAGTAGATTTCAAATACAAAGCTAGGGCCTTTTGGTAGAATTTCTTCTTTCTACCAAAAATCACATGCATAGAATCCAAAAGAAGGTAGGAGAGGATGGTGAATACATGATCACCTGCCACGTGCAGAAGGTTAGAGACACCAACTGCTGTGGTCAGATCAAAGACCACCTTCTTTTCCTCTGATGGTTAAAAAATCATGGGGTACTAAAAGGAACAGAAAGTCAAAGCATGAAAAAAAAAAAGAAAGAAAGAACAGTAACAACTAGAAGTAGTTGCCATGAGAACCCACAACCAGAACAGCAAATGGCAGAGAAGAAACAAAAGAAACCATAGTTCCCCTGGCTTTAGGGAGAACATGGGGAAAAGGGACACCTGGTTGGGCCACAGTTTCCCAAAAGCTCCTCCAGGCTTTTTGGCACCCATCTAACCACTGATTTATGTCACTGGGTGAACAAACAAAAAACTACAATAAAGTACAGAAAAGTACCCAGGCTCCCTAGAAATGTACACTCAAGTAACACTACAAAGTAGTACATCAAAATGGTCCTCCTTGGAAAAAGAAAATAGAGGCAGGAAAAAAAAAGGTATTACCTGAAAATCAGAAAATGTATATTTCTGTGTAACATGAAAAAGATACAAAACAGGCTACAATAGCATATGTCTTTGGCTATGCCATATTCATTGATCTAATTTCCTGGATATGAAGATGCACCTCTATTTCGCAGGAGAAATTTGGAGTCAATCGAAATCCATCCATTGAGCCAGATGCAACAGAGCGGTGAACAAAACAAAATCCCTGCCCTCACAGAGCTTATATTCTATTGGGAAAATAAATACAAACTTATATATGTTAAGCATGTAATATAAAAAAATATAGCATATTAAATGGCAATAAATGCAATGCAACTAAAGAAAGCAAGAAAGGAGGATGGGGGTTGCATGTGATATGGACAGGGGTGAGATCTTAAAAGAGAATGGTCAGAGAGAGCCTCATTAAGATGACATTTGAGGGCACCTGGGTGGCTCAGTGGGTGAAGCCTCTGCCTTAGGCTCAGGTCACGATCTCAGGGTCCTGGGACTGAGTCCCGCATCAGGCTCTCTGCTCAGCAGGGAGCTTGCTTCCTTCTCTCTCTGCCTGCCTCTGTCTACTTGTGATCTCTCTCTGTCAAATAAATAAATATAATTAAAAAAAAAAAAAAGATGACATTTGAGCAAAGACCTACAGAGGTGAAAGAAAGAGCCTACAGAGGTGAGAGAAAGAGCCACAGGTGCATTCAGAAAAACTTCTTCCCAGGCAGCAGAAACAGATGCAGGAGCCCACTGGAACAGGCAAGGGAGCCAGCAGGGCTGTGGAAGAACGAGGAGAGGCACTAGGGAGACAGAAGTCAGGGAGACCATGTTGCCGAGAGATAATGATCACTATAGGTTGTGATCTGAAGGATGCCATGCTCTGCCTTCTGTTGTCAGAGGACCATTCTGGCTGCTCTGGAGAACACGGACTTTATTGGGGCAGCTGCAGAAGTGGGGGACCACTGAGGAGGCTATTGAAATAATCCAGGCAAGAGGGTTTCAGTAGACAGAATAATTATCTACAAAGATGTCCTAATCTCCGGAACCTTTGATTGTATTACCTTACCTGGCAAAAGGGACTGCACAGATGTGATTAAGTTAAGGATACTGAGTAGCCAAGATTATGAAGGTGAGCTGAATATAGTCACGTGGGTCCTCAGAAGAGAACCAGAAGTGTCAGAAGGAGATGAGACTATGGAGGGAGAGAAGGGAGGAGAAAACTACTTAGTATACAGCTGGCTTTGAAGACGGAGGAAGGGGCCAGAAACTAAGGAATGTAGGCAGCCTCTAGAAGCTGGGAAGGACAAGGAAATACTCTCCAACAGACCCTCCAGAAGGAACCAAGTCCTAGCTACCCATTTTATACTTCCGACCTTGGAAATATAAGTTAATAATCTGTGTTATTTTTAAAGCCACTAAGTTTGTGATAAGTTTGTTATAGCAGTGCCATATTAAATGTTCGTGTCCCCTTAAAATTCACATATTAAAACCTAATCCCCAAGGTGATGGCATCTGGAGATGGAGCCTTTGGGAGGTGACTGGGTCAAGAGGGGAGTCTCTTTATGAACCGAAGGGCTCCCCTGCACCTTCCAATATGTGAGGACATGAACATGGGCTCTTCACCAAACACGGAGTCTTGATCTTGGACTTCCCAGCCTCCACAACTATGGAAACTTTTTTTTTAGAGTCACCCAATCTATGTGTGGCGTTTTTGTTACGGCAGCGCAAAAGGACCTAGACAAACAACAACAGGAACTAATACAGAGACGTGTCCGTGCAAATGGCAGCAGCAGTCAAAGTGTATCTTACAGTTAGAGCCAAAGAGATTTGCAGAGAGACTGCATATGAGGGTGGGAAGAAAAAGAGGAACCAAGTCTTCCTCCAAGTTTTGTTTTGTTTTCTTTTCTCTTCCTGGCAACTACAAGAATGGACTGACTTTTGATTGGGCTAGTGCTGGAAAAAGCCTGACTAGAATAGGACCAAGAAAGAATGGAAGACAAGGGATGGCATCAACTAGTTGACAACTATTTCAAGGAGCTTTGCTGTAACAGAGGGGGAAAAGGCAGCTGCAGAATGGGGGAAGGCAGGGTCAAATGAAGGATAAAATTCGATGACCCACAAGGGTGGGATAATTGCTGAAGAGGTAACTGGGTATTTGAGAAGGCACAGAATCAGGTGCACAATGGCCAGCTGAACCAGAGCCCAGCACATGGACATCTGCCCTCGGTGACGGGAGGTGTGGGTATGTTGTGCAGATGCCAGCGAACTGAGTGACGTGACACTGACAGACTATGCGAGTGCTGATTGCTTCTGGCTCCCAGTGAAACTGAAAGAAGCTGAATGAAGCAAAGGGAGGGCGTGCTGAAGGAAGATCTCAGAAGGCAAAAGTGTGAAAGAATTTAGGGGAACAGGTGAGCCGAGTGTTAAGAAATGTGATAAAATGCCAACCAGCATAAAGTATCCAGAAGAGAATACTGTTGTGAATTTAAAGCGAGACCAGTCAGCAAGGCTGGGTGGCTTTTCTCCAGCCTGCATAACCCTACTTGTGTGGGCATGAAGTAGGCAGAAAGTTGAATTTAATAAGCATCGGGTTTTTGCCAAGTGACTGGGCAAAGCAAGAGGACCAAGGGAACTGGGGGTGCCTTCAGAGGAGGAGCCACAGCAATAACTCATATAATCTAAGATGGTGAGTAGATTTTGGACCACTGAGGTTTATTAAATCCATGATATGCAGCAATTAAAAATCACAATGTTGAAGAGTATCTAGCAATATGTTCACAATATATTAGGAAAACAGGTTGCTGAGGGGTGCCTGGGTGGCTTAATTGGTTAAAAGTCTGCCTCTTTTTTTTTTTAAAAAAGATTTTTTAAAAGATTTTATTTACTTATTTGACAAGCAGGCAGAGAGGTAGGCAGAGAGAGAGAAGTGGAAGCAGGCTCCCTTCTGAGCAGAGAGTCTGATGCGGGTCTCAGATCCCAAACCCTGAGATCATGACCTGAGCCAAAGGCAGAGGCTTAACCCACTGAGCCACCCAGGCACCCCAAATGCCTGCCTCTTGATTTCAGCTCAGGTCATGATCTCAGGGTTGTGAAATAAGCCCCACAAGTGGCTCGTGCTTGGTGCACAGTCGGCTTGGGATTCTCTCTCTCCCTCTCCCTGTGCCCCTCCTGCTCCTCACACTCTCTCTAAAATAAATAAAATCTTACCAAAAAAAAGAAAGAAAAGAAAAAGAGATAAAGAGTGAAGGAAAACAGGTCCCCAAATTACTATGTAGAGCATGATCCTATTTTAAGAGAGAGAGATTATATCTGTTCATTAATGCAGAGAAAAATGGTTACTTCTGAATGATGAAAATATCATTTTGTGCCTTTTTAAGATACTCTACAAAGAACATTTACTGCTTTAATAATTAGAGGAAATTATACACGTTAAATAATAAAACCGTTAAAATCCCTTGTAAATTATGTCATTTAAAACCATTCCCACTTAAACTATAGGTTTCATTCTATACGAACAGGTCATCCTGAAATCATTAGCAGGTGTTACTAATGTGCATTAAGAGGACACTGACTTTTACAAGCCAGTGCATTTGAACAGGCTGCACATCTCCTAAGAAGGCTTTTTCTAAGCTAAAACATTTCTAAAAGATACCCATGGCAGAGGCTCTTGTTCAGCCAGTATGCGTCAAAATGATGTAATGGGTGTCATCTGTCCTGGTTAGTTAGGCCTCCTTTTTGATTCATAGTGCCTGTGTGGTTTCTGCTGAAAACCACCCATTTACATAGTTAGCAGAAAAACAACAGATGAAAGAACACAGGAAAAATAATTAAGTTGTAGTTCTTCAACCATATGAAATACTGTAAATCAACAAGGCTACAATTTATGAACACTAGAAACACGGAAAATATTTAAAATGCTTGAATAAAAAATGGAGAACATGAAACAGTGTTGAAATAACCTAGTTATTGGGATGGTAATATTTGGGGGTAAATTTTTCAGTCAAAATTTAACAATCTGGTAATACAGGTTTCCATTAAGTAAAAGTAGTATAACTTTCTGGTCCATGATGGATTAAAACCCAATTATTACTGAGAAAAACAGCCACAGAAAAACAGTAATTCTGTGGATCATGTATCATATATAAATCATGTATAAAATTAAAAAAAAAAAGAGCTGTGACTAAAGCATCATATAATGCTACCTGTGCAGTTAAGACAAAGACCAATGAAGAGACATTTGAACAGCTTGTAGAGGAAACGGTTACATTTTATGAAGCTTATATAAATTCTCAATTCTCATAAATAATTATTTTTACTAGTAAAACCGTTAAAAGTCTGCTCCATTATTATTGCCATCTGGTCATCTTCACTCCTCTGTTACATATATCAAGATAAAAGCTAGTTTCTTATACAGTGACTTTTTTTCTTAAACAAGACGTTTATATATTTAATATTGCCTCATAACTAGAAATAATCCCATTGTAAAGGGGGTAGCCTAACTTGCTATGAAGCAAAAATGGCAGTGAATGTTTATCATAAGTGATACTTGTTTAGCTACAATTTAAAAACAAACTATCCACTCAACGACACTACAGAAAGCAGCAGCAAGGGGATGAAAATCAATAGGCAACTCACTGGGCAGGAAGAAACAAATGAGTAACAACACTGTGTGTTACAGGGCTGTCAAAATGCAGTTAACACTTTAAACCATTAGAGCTGTTCCAGGTGTGGCAGAAACTGGTTGTCAAAGCATAAAGAACAAAGAGAGCTGCAAAGTCCAAAACCAAACATGTTGAAAACTGATAAGCTTTCAAACTGATGAACTTCCAAGTTGAAGTACATTGACTAAAGGCCTTGTTTTGCAAAATTATTACAGTGCTATAGGAGAATGCTTAATGTCAACTAATAGTACTTAAAGCACAAAGTATATTCATAAAATCCTAACATAAACAATGTCTGTCACAGCCAGACATCATAAATTTGTAGAAAAAGTGTTATTTAACACTGACTCTCATTTTCTTTTGGAAACACATACAAGTATTTGCTTTGATCTCTTGTTCAAATTTTTACAGGTACTGCTTAGCCTAACCATATCTGAATATAGGTGATAGATAGACTTGTTCAGTCTGAAAAGCGTGTATATAAACTGATTGGACAAAAACACCAGCAAATGATATGAGATCATCCTGGCAAATGGTTTGAAGGTCACACAGCCCATCTGTTTATTTAGAGGATCTAATGCACGCCTCGTCCCCAGCACAGTCAGAAAGCTGTGCATTTAAAACCCCACTGTCCCAGCCAGCCCTCACGGCCACCCAACCCCCTTCACCTTCCCCCCAGCTCCTTCATCCCGCCTCTCACTCAGGTCCCTGGATGATACACCCTCAGCTATCACACTTTATGTGGACTGTGCTGAAAACAACGCACACTACCCAACACCTCCAATTTGAAAAGGCACAAGAGAAATTTTAGATCTCAGGACCGGGAGTCTGCCTTCCCCCGAGGAAGTAACTGCAAGGCCGTTTTCCTTATGAACAATACAAACCCTGTCGTCCTATTCTTGTTTGATTTTCCCTCTCAGGAGGCTTACAGCCCCAAACTCTGCTTCCACCCAGTGCCTCGGCTTGTTTTCAATGTACTGCCCCTCAAGTAACATCTTGTTAGAAGAAAGCATCTTATGACTCCAAGGTTTGTAAACTGCTGTTCTGGTTCCAAAATCTTGATTTTCACACACTCCTATTTTTCTATTTTGCTATTTTATATTCTTGTCAGCCACCTCAAATCCCCTGTGGAACACATAGGGATACAAGAAGTAAATAAAAACAACAACAACTCTAATAGGATACAGTTATTGCACACAGTTCTTAATATCTTCATAACTGATGTTTTATTTTAATCCAAGAATTAAAGAAAGCTCCTTGAGCACTATTTCCACAGACTTCTTTGAGAACATGTCTGGACAGCGTCACTTTGAGGCACTTAATGATGGCTTTTGGAGAAGTTGTCCTGAGACTAGCCATGGGCTGCCTTTTCCTCATCAAACTCTCCTTACAACCAGAACCAACATCAGCCACCAATTTGGCTGCCCATTCTGCTGACTGAGCAGAAAGTCTTTCCAGCTTTCAGGGATTTTAATCAGCAGTAGGGATTTTAAGTTCACCCTGATGTTATGTTACCTAAACACACCGGCTTCACAACAAATGACCATCCCTCACATCAGTGGTTCTCAAACTGAAGCCCACCACCACCTGGAGGGCGGGTGAAACCACAGAATACTTTGCTCTATCCGCAGAGTTTCTGAGTTAGTCTTAGCTGTCTAAGGTGGGGGTCTAAGAATTTGGAAACACACGTTAAGAACCAATGCCTCAAGTTAGTCCATTCTCTTACTCAAAAATCCTGAGGGACTCTGCCATGCCTTTCCTATTAGGCACACAAATGTATCAGCTTGACCTTCCAAACCTGCCTGATGCAGCCTGTCCTATCTCCTGCTCCACTGGTGCATAAGCCTGTGCTCCAGGCCAACTTTCCTCCCGTGTCCAGAGCACACACAGACCCTGTGCTCATGCTGCTCTTCTGATGCACATCCACTTCTCAAGTCTAGTCATTAATGTACTCGTTCCTCAAAAGACTCCTGGAATGCCACCTCTTCCCAGAAGGCATCCACAGTTCATCTTCATTAGAACTCTTTCATCTGTGATTTACTCTTACATATAAGTCTGTCTTGCATTCGAGTTGGTAGCAAGTACATTGCTCTCCTGCCCTAGATTACTCAGGAGGATGGTTAAAAAGATGCACTTCGGAGTCAGCAAGCCTGGGTCCAAGTTCTGGCTCCCCACTTGTCAGTTGTGTGACAGAGAACATGTTACTTAACCATGAGTCTAAAAGCGAGATAATAATAGTATCTCCTTCAAGGGAGACCTGTGGGGAATAAATGAGATCATCCACGTTGAGTGCAAAATAGCAGTTTTAACAGATAAGGCTCAGTAAATGACAAGTAGCAGTTTTCTGGAGTTTTAAGAACATTATCACGTTCTTTGACACTCCTTCCAAGTGGTCAGGTCTGTGTCTGTTCCCCCGAATCTCAGTCCTGTAACTGCTTAACAGATCCAATGGAGTGCAAAGTAACTTTGTGACCCAGATGATAAAGAACTGGCAGATTCTATCTCCTGCCTCCTAGGCTGCTCACTGATGGGTCCTAGCCACTTTGTGACAAGGAAGCCCAAGTGGGGAACCCAAGCCCCCAGGCCACAGTCCCCACAGAGCTCCTAGCAGACAGCCGACATGAGGGAGCCATCTTGGAAGGAGATCTTCTCCTCCTCTCAGTCCCCTCCACTGCTACATGAGATGCAGACTGTGAGCTGCCCATCCCAAACCCCACCTAAACTGCCAATTTGTGAGCAAAATAAATGTCTGATGTGGCTTAACACCATTAAGTCCTGGGATGGGTTTGGAGCATAGCAATGGATGACAAAGTAGGAGCTCGTTGTTACCTTTGCATCTTTCTCCTCTCTAGCAGGGAGGATCACAGGTAAGAACCTTAAAGGGTGTTCATTGCAAGACTCAAACTTGTCTAGATAGAAAATCCTCCCAGAGGATCTCTTTTTGTGAGTAAACACAGGACTCCCTGAGAAAGAATTCATTTTAAAGCAAAATACCTTAATCTTCATCTTGCCTAACCACCACCAGAGTTGTGGAAGAATCCTAGAGAATTGGTAATAGGATATACGTAAGTAATAAATGGGGCTTTTAAAAAAATATCTTTCAAGTCAGTAGTACAAATAGCAGTACTGCTTTGTAATCTCATATAACTCAATAATGTTAAGTAGGGGAGACTAGCACCCACTTTGAAAAGCAAGAAAATGCAGGAAACCACCATCTGCATCTAAGAAAGGAGCAGAAGACAAAGCACAGCAGGAGATACCCCCAAAACAAACAGTTTTGGGGAGGAGTTGCACACAATCTAGGGAACACAATAGGTAAGGAGCAAACTGGGGAAGGCACAGCTATTTTCCTTTTGTTAAATACCCTGGAAAATGTTAATATTTTGCTTAGTGATTACTATACTTACTTTGACCTTGCTTTTACATGGCCTTCCATAGTGAGTCTGAGAAAAACAGCAGAATTATGGGACATAATCTTAGTGCTCAGTACTTGTCCTTTGCTGCATTTGTCACAAATGGGACTTGTTAGTCATGGTTAGTCTCCTGTCCCATGAGTGCAGGGACAGCCTTGCTGCTGCTCGCTTCCCAGTGCCCCGCACCTGGCACGACAGAATATATTTAATAAATATTTGTTGGACAAATGTTGAAGGACTAGCACTATTGCTATAAAAAAGCTATTGGGAGAACTGCAGCTGATGCTGAGTTTCTTAAGTATGAATTCACATGGGGCACACACACAATATCCTTTAAAAATAAAAAGGGTTTATACCCTGACACTGAAATTGCTTTTGAAATTACTGGTTGCTGTCACGAGTTAGAAAATAATGTGCTCTTATCCTGGAGGAGTTATTTTTATTCACAATCTCCTCTCAATCTATTCAAGTCCTTGGAATACTCCCCAATAGTGTATCACCTACATTTAGAGCCATCTCACAGAATTCAGAGCTTTACAGAACCTGTCCTTTAATAAATGTCAACTGTAATTGCCTCCTCAGATCCCTTCTCTCTCTTAGTCTGTCAATCTACATTCAAAAGTGGTTAACATAATCTCCCTTAAACACTGTTTTTGTCATAGCCTTTCCTACCTCAGAGCCTACAGTGAGTTTCAATCTTCAACTGTTTGAAATTTAAACTCATTAAGAATTTCACATATTAACAATTCCCATGAAGGGTCTCTAAAGCTCTTCCTTTAGTTGTGCCACCTATCATCCCTCCAACCAAACTCCCATCTTATTGCTATCCCCCACAACAGGCACAAAAATTCATGGAACCTCTGATCCAGCCAAGCAGAGAGGATGATGGAAAGTTTCTTAATACCAGTGAGGTCTTCTTATTTTGTCAAGATACTACAGAACAAAGACCAATGCACCTTCCAGAGTGTCTATGTAACATTTCTTCCCAGTCGCTCATGGGAAAAGACCCTTCAACAGAAAAATCACTGTCAACTCCAAATTAATTTTTAGGGATTATTTAGAGGTTTATCTAAAATGATCTTTTTGAAAATGGTAGGATTCTGTTGATTTAGCCTCTGTGAAAAGAAATCCAACAAGGTCAATGATATATCTGCATTTTAACATGCTAATTATTAAGAACACTGAACTCCTTATTGGTAGTGAATCTATTATTACCTGTCTACATAACACACTCTCACGAATTCCCTGCATTCACGAATTCCACTGATTGGGGGGAAAAAAAGAATCAAAGGATTCTATAACTCAAGGAAATCAGTACAACACCCTTTCATGAAAACGAAACTAAATTTCTATTTAACGACTCAATTTACCATCTGCCATTTTTTAGATGCAAATGAAAACTGAAAAACAAGGTGATCAAATATCAAAAAAAGTAAAAAAATGAAATAAAATTAACTACAAGAAACAGATTTAATAATGACTAAGAAGTGGGACGGTAAGAATGGAAATGGCAGTTACCTAACTATCCCATTCTTCTCCATTTTATAAATCTGCATTTTCCTAGAGTAAATTTGGATAATACGGCATTTAAATGTTCCAACATGTTCTCATCCAGAAGATGAGAATATCCTAATTACAGAAAAGTACAAACTTTTTTGCACTTGGCATGATAATTAGAGGAAAACATTTTAAGAAATCAATGATGCTTTTCTACATTACCATAATTGCCATTCAATAAGATCTTAGAAGTCTTGCAGGATTTACTTCTGTTTGTAATTACCTGCAGTCAATCGGGAGGGAACAGCAAATGAATGATTACACACTGAAGATTGCCTAACCATTTCCGCGCAGCTTTTGATATTTACAATTGATTACAGGTGCGTGGGAAATGTTCTGGGAATTCACAGCGTTTAAAATAAAGAACCCACAAATGTCAACCAGCTCTAGTTTCATTAATGCCGCCTTTGAAGCAGAGGAATCGTGAGTTGAGGTTAGGAGTCAGCCAGAAAGTGGCTTACTCTCTGTATGTTTCTCCATTCCTAAAGCGGGGGGCACAATCACTGATGTCAAGGGATGTCACAGAGACGAGAGGAGAGAATACAGGGGAAGTGCCTGGCACATGATAAAAACATCACAATGTTAAATCCCTTTTCATCTCTATGTCCTGCTCTGACTTCAACCTACAGGAAACAGCAGCAAACCTCGCCACTCCTGAGCAACACAGGCCAAATCCAATGGCCCCTTCTTTGGATTTCAGTTTGTCTGCTGGAAACCCACAATCGCAGAGTGGAGTGAGGAGGCTGTGGAAAAGAAACTGTTTCAGATTACTAGTGAACCACCTCCCTCCTTTCACTTTTACATGATTGCAAACAGAGGTGGTTGCAAACAATTATTCATGCGAAGTTCACACCACTAAAAATCAAAGATTTAATATTATAAAGAATACGATGTCTACATACCAAGATAGGGGAAAAGACTGGCAAACCAAAGAGTATGAGTTTATAATTTGTAGAGCTAGTATTTTTATCATGCCATTCCCACACACGTAAAAAGTCGCTTTTAAAAATAATACAATAGGATCGGGGCGCCTGGGTGGCTCAGTGGGTTAAGCCGCTGCCTTCGGCTCAGGTCGTGATCTCAGGATGCTGGGATGAGCCCTGCATTGGGCTCTCTGCTCAGCAGGGAGCCTGCTTCCTCCTCTCTCTCTGCCTGCCTCTCTGCCTGCTTGTGATCTCTCTGTCAAATAAATAAATAAAATCTTAAAAATAATAATAATAATAATACAATAGGATCTGATTCCCAATACATTTTAGAAGCTTGTCAAATTCCTAAGCCCCTCTGGGCGGGGCAGGGAGGGGAATAGTTCTGCCTGGACAACACTTGATACATCACCTCTCTCTCTCCAAGTTGCTCTCACAACCAAACCCTGCAGGCCTTGCACGGTCACTATTTTCCCGCTAGCCTGAGGCCTGCTGGCAGGAGAGATGAATGGACAGATATTGGCCTTCGTTCCCATCTGGCACCCTCCACCTTGAAGAGAGTTCTACCCTGGAGAATGAGGCACCGCCCATTTTATGAGATACAAAGATGACCAAGATCTGTCCTGTACCTCAAAGTATAAAGAAAGGGAGAAAGTTGAAGGGGAAGTCTTTTTCACTACAGCATAATCCTGTGAACAGGGGCCCCGCAATGGTCCACTTGAGATAGGCCAAAATGGATTCATCCGAGCAGGACAAATTCAGACACTGCTGAAACATTTTTATTGTGGCTAGGTCACTTTGAGCACCACGTGAAGCCATCTTCTGCTACTCTACCCAATCCTATGTGAAAAAAATTAAAAAGGAAGTTTATTTTAGAACAGATAGGCCTGTAGAAATGCATAGTAATCTTGAAAGAAGAGGGCTTCTAAGTATAAAATTCATTTAATGTAAAAATCTAAACTGAACTGAGATGAACTGGATTGGAAAGAGTAAAACTGAAGATAGAATTTTGCCTTTCAAAAAATTTCATGTGGAGAACATACCTTATCCATTCTATTTTAGGTGCACAACACCTTAAAAACCATAATCAGCTTAACAGTCTAAAGACACTGTTCACTGCTACATGACAAAAGTGACTAGCAGGAACATTTTCCATGCCTTCTTAAAGGGCAATAATTATAAGCATCTGAGAAATTCACATTTCTTAGACAACCCCTATGACATTCTGCCGTCATTCTGGCTCTCCTACAAACTTTTGTCTGTCTTGCAGCTAGGGTGACCTTTGTAATTTTTTCCCTTGACAATGGTGATAAATTTTAAATATTTACATTAAATATTCACATTTAATAAATTAAAATTAAAATTTTAATGCAAAAAATCAAATACAATATAATTATGCTGTTAGAATCTTTTGGAAAATCATGTTGAATCACTGGCATTCTCAAGCTTAAACACTTCAATGGCTACCCTGACATAAAATGAAATCCAGCCTTATCACGGCCTTCACTCTCCAGCATGATCTGGCCACAGCCTAGCTCTGTATCTCATCTTGTGCCATTGTCTCTTGTTCTCCGACTTCCTGCAGTTCGTATAAATTGCCAAGCTCCTTCTTCTCTTAGGGTCCTTGAATGTGCTGTTCCCTTTGTAAGAACACTCTTCTTCCAGCTAGATTCCTGATATCCCTCCAAGTCTCAGGGGGGTGTCAATTTCTCAGAGAGAACTTTCTTGACCAATCTAGAGTAATCTCTCTTCTCATGGCATTCTTTCCTTGGTAATCGTAGTGTGAGCTTCAGTATTTTGGTTTATTATTTTAATGTCCCTCTCTCCCACTGGACTCTTAAGAAAACTCATGCTCCTTGCTCACCACTACTAAAACCCAAGACATACCTAAAGATACAAACATCTGTTGAATGAATGGATACATGGATCCCCCAATCCCCCTGCCTTCTTCTCAAAGATCCCTACCATGTTCAAAGATCATTTCATGTAGGGGCGCCTGGGTGGCTCAGTTGGTTGGACGACTGCCTTGGGCTCGGGTCATGATCCTAGAGTCCCGAGATTGAGTCCCACTGGGAGCTGGGCTCCCAGCTCCATGGCAAGTCTGCTTCTCCCTCTGACCTTCTCCTCGCTCATGCTCTCCCTCACTGTCTCTCTCTCAAATAAATAAATACAATCTTTAAAAAAAAAATCATTTCACGTAGACAAAGGGATACAAATACTCCTATGTGTTCAATACCTATTTACATTTTGACTCCAAAAATCAAAAGGGAGAAGATGAAACCTCTTATTCTTCTTTCCAAAATAATCACAACCAGAGAGAAGGCAGAATTTTGAATACTATCTTAGATCCTTGTTTCCTCTTCTAATCAAGACCAATTTTGTCATAAACATAGCAAATGAAATTCCCAAAAGAACACATGACCTGTAGCTTAGCCACTGAGTATAACAAGAGGTTAAAGTGTCATCAGAAGGCCTCACCTCAAAGGAACATTCTGTATTCTCTGATCACAAGGAAGTAATTCTTAAAAGGAACTATTCAGTGAACAGTCCCCAAAATTATGATAATCTGCACAGTCTCCAAAATGTATTCCTGTCTTCATGCCATTTGTAACTCTGAATCTATCCCAAACCCAGTGTAAAACGAATGGTACATCATTGAGCTGAACAATGTGCTTTAGTTTGTTCTCACAGATGTCCTAATGATTTATTAATAATCATCAGCAAGAAAACGTTGCTTGAGTTCAGTTGCTTATTACATAATATTGATAAACATTTTGCTTTCACAGCATATCAATCTTCATTTCTTAATAAATAAAAAAGCACTATTTTGCCTGGTATTCCATTTTTTCCCTTCACTAGTAGTAAATGTTCATCAGGGAAAATAAAATTTCTCAGAAGAATCAAAAGTGACACTCCCTATGTCTGTCCTACTGGACAAAATACAATGCTATTTAAGAATGATCAGCTATTTCTATTTTATGAGAAGTGATTTGCATGCAAAAACAACACACCGTCTGGTCAACTCCCCTTCCTTTTCGTTAGACATGGAACAAAGGCGTTATCTCAGTGGACAGAAAAGGAAACAATTTATGTTTTCATGAATTCAGCTCTGCTCAGCAAATTAAATCATTCATTAATTAAAAGGAACAGAAAAGGGTATGTTTTGGTCAATCAATTGCCTGAAGTCATAGGAGAATTCTGAAATACAAAAGACTGCATGTTTTACTTAGCTGAAACCAGAATGCTCCTCTTTTATCATGATTTAACAGACATGTCATATGAGGAAAAGCTCACAATAGTCTGCAGTACAGCAGTGGCTGCTTTCAAACCCAGAGTGGAAGCATTCTTCTGTTTAATGATTTTATTTTATTTGAAGAGTTCGCCTTTGTTCTATGTGAAGACTCCAACACTGAGCCATGCAACTATACAGGTTTTTTAACAGAAAAAGCAAAGCATTTCATTCCTGCACATAAAACTATAATGCAATTTTAAATAAAATGTGGTGTGTTTTGAAAGAGTCATGAAATTTCTTAAATGGGCATTTTTAAATATTTAGTTTTGAAGGAAAATAGTTCAAAGACAAATCACTTGTTTCATAAGAAAATGTATTTTTAATTCCAGTATAGTTAATATATGGAGTTTATTAGTTTCAGGTGTTCAATACAGTGATTCGACAATTCTACACATTCCTCAGTGTTCATTATGATAAATGTACTCATAATCCCCTTCACCTATTTCACCCATCCCTCCACCATCCTCTCCTCTGATAACCATCAGTTTGCTCTCTCTAGTTAAAAGTTTGTTTTCTCTTTTTCTTGTTCATTTTGATTTCCAAATATAAGTGAAATCATCTCTGACTTATTTCACTTAGCATTATACCTCCTAGATACATTCATGTTGCAAACAGCCCAGGTTTCATTTCTTTTTATGACTAATATTCCATTGTGTGTGTGTGTGTGTGTGTGTATGTGTGTGTATACGCACACCACATCTTTTAAAGATTTTATTTATTTATCAGAGAGCACGCGCACTCAAATAAGGGAGTGACAGGCACAGCAAGAAGTGGGCTCCCCGAGGAGCAAGGACCCTGACACAGGGCTCGTATCCCAGGATCCTAAAATCATGATCTGGGCCAAAAGCAGGCGCTTAACTGACTGAGCCACCCAAGCGTCCCACACACCATATTTTCTTTATCCATTCATCCACCTATGGACACTTGGGCTGCTTCCATAACTTGGCTATTGTAAATTATGCTGCTATAAACATATGGGTTCACGTAGCTTTTCAAACCAGTGTTTGTATATTCTTTGGGTAAATACCCAACAGTGGAATTACTGGATCACATGGTAGTTCTATTTTTAACTTTTTAAAGAACCTCTGTACCATTTTCCACAGTAACTGCTAAAGTTTGCATTCCCTCAACAGTGGATGAGGGCTCCTTTTTCTCACATCCTCACCAACATTTGTTGGTTTCTTGGGTCTTCCAGGTTAGCCATTCTGACGGGTGTAAGGTGATATCTCATTGTGGGTTTGATTTGCATGTCCCTGATGCTGAGTGATGTTGAGCATCTTTTCTTGAGTCCCTTTGCCATCTGTTCATCTTCATTGGAGAAATATCTGTTCATATCTTCTGTCCATTTTTAATTAGATTTTGTTTGGCATTGAGTTGTATTAAGTTCCTTATATATTTTGGATACTAACTCTTTATTGGATAGGTTATTTGCAAATGTCTTCTCCCATTCTGTTGTCTTTCAGTTTTGCTGTTTCCTTTGTTGTGCAGAAGCTTTGTATTTTGATGTTGTCCTAAAAGTTTATTTTTGCTTTTGTTTCTCTTGCCTCGGGAGACCTTTCTAGAAAAATGCTATGGCTGATGCCAGACTTCCCTCTTGGATTTTTATGGTTTCAGGTCTCACATTATGTCTTTAATCCATTTTGAGTTTATTTTTGCATATGGCATGAGAAAGTCATCCAGTTTCATTCCTTCACATATAGTTGTTCAGTTTTCCTAACACAATTCGTTGAAGAGACTTTTTCCCATTGCATGTTCTTGTCTCCTTTGTTGAAGATTAATTGACCACATAATTGTGGGTTTTATTTCTGCATTTTCTATTCTGCTCCATTGAGCTATGTGTTTATTTTTGTACCAGAACCTTACTATTTGGATTTTTTTTTAAGTAGTCTCTACTCCCAATGTGGGGCTCAAACTTACAACCCTGAGATCAAGAGTCCCCTGCTCTTCCAACGGAGCCAGCCAGGTACCACAGCACCATAATACTGTTTTGATTACTACACCTCTGTAGTCTATCTTGAAACCCAGGACTGTGATACCACCAAGTTTTGTTCTTTTTTAAGAATGCTTTAGCTATTCAGGGTCTTTTGTGGTTCCACACCAATTTTAGGATTATATGTTCTACTTCTGTGAAAAATACTATTGGTATTTTGTAGAGATTGCATTAAATCTGTAGATTGCTTTGGGTAGTATGGACATCTTGATAATATTTATTCTTCCAATCCATGAACATAAAAGGGCTTCCCCTTTGTGTTGTCTTCAGTTTCTTTCATCAAGGTTTTATAGTTTTCAGAGTACAAGTTTTTCATCTCCTTGGTAAAGTTTATTCCTAGGTATTTTATTATTTTTAGTGCAATTGTAAATAGGATTTTCTTAATTTCTTTCTGCCAATTCATTATTAGTTTATAGAAATGCAATAGATTTCTGTATACTGATTTCGTATCCTGTGACCCTACTGACCTTATTAGTTCTAGTAGTTTTCTGGTGGATTCGTTAGGATTTTCTACATATAGTAACATGTCATCTGCAAACAGTGGACGTTTTACTTCTTATCAATCTGGATACCTTTTATTTATTTTTCTTGTCTGATTGCTATGGCTAGGACTTCTATGCTGAATAAAAGTGGTGAGAGTAGACATCCTTGTCCCATTCCTGATCTTAGGAGAAAAGCTCTTAATTTTTTCACTACTGACTATGGTGTTAGCTGTCGGTTTTTCATATGAAGTATGTTGAGGTATGTTCCCTCTAAAGCTACACTGTCAAGAGTTTTTAATCAATAATGGATGCTGTGCTTACAATGAAGTGTATCTGAGCAGCATTTTCTTGACCAGTATTACCTTACAACAGTGTTTCCAAGTGATTGTGTACCCCCCAAGGAAAGACCTTTTTGGCTGCCACATCTACAGAGGTGCTACTGGCACCTAGTGAGCAGACAGACCAGGGCTGCTGCAAAGCATACTGTAATGTACAAGATAGTCCCTCTTCTCACAACAACCACAACAAATACCCAGTCCCAAATGTCACTAGTGCTGAGGGGAGAAAACCTGCTACAAAGTAAAACCATTCAGAGCATTTTTTTTAATTGCATTTTGAATCCAATGAACAGTTAAGGTTTTTAGAAAGGAAGATCATCCTAGACAAAATCTGAACATATAGAGTCAGAGTCTGAGAAAACTAAAACATGGCCCCAAATGACACTACTTGGAACAATTAATTTTAAACATATAAAAGGTATATACAATGTTCTAAATGGACCCAATTTTGGCACAATAATTAATCTCCACTTATATTCACTTTGAACTTTCATTTTTGTACTTGGCATACAGTAGGTACTCAACAAGTATTTGAAGGAAGGAGGAGAAGGATCTATCTTCTTGTACCATACCCTAGGATATTTTATAACATTAAACCAAGATAATGGAGTACATTAGGTTATTAGATTTCCTCCAAAGTCCTCCCTTTCCAGGGAGCCAGTCAGCCACCCAGGACCATTCCCTAGAACTCTGCTAGGTGTGTCCACAAAGTTCTCCCCTATGCACATGATGCTTCTCCTTCATTTCCTCTCTTGCCCTCTTTATCATAGGTTCGGGATGAAGGCATGTCACTGACAGTTTCAATCATACCAATAAGGGAAATTCCCTAAGGAGAGCAGTAAAATAGATATAATCTGGGCTGTTAAATGACCACTTGGCTTAGAAATACTTCCCCAGCACAAATGACTCACCTCCAGATTGGGAGGAGAGATAAACTTCATATTTAATCTATCATACTTTGGGTCTCTTTGTTGCAGCAATTTATACAAGACAATTCTCTAATTTGATATCCCATATGCTGTTAAATACTATAAATACATTCTATCCAAAGAAATAAACTGGTAATTTCTACAGTTTCAGTGCAAATAATACTTAAAAATCTGTATCACATACTTTATAGTAACTATAGGTTATGAGGAAGAAATGCCTTGTCAATAATACTATTAATTCTCATTTATCAGGAAAAAGAAGGCATACAAAAAATCTGGGTCTGACTGCCCAAGGAATTCATTGTTTCAGTGATGTAACATTTATGTAAATTCACAGTAATAACAGCCAGCTGGATCCTGTAAATGTAAGCTAAACCACAATTTTGACTCCTAAAATTCTATAATTAGAGCATTTTCATGTTTTTGCCCTTGTTTCCATTCGACTAAGATACTGGTAAAATCTCTAGAAGCAAGAGGGAAAAAGAGGTGAAAGCCAGAAGATTCCACAAACTAAACAATTATCATCAAATAGATGATCTCTTCACAGGTTAATTATTTAATTAAATTTAACTCAAAAAGCTCTGTATCTATTGTGGTTTTCAGAAAATTTAGCATATTCTCAATTAAACTTCACAGTATTTTTCTCTAAACATCATTCAGCGATCTATTTAGTCAAAGATTTATTCCTACTTTTTGTGGATGAGGGGGTATCATTCATAGAATATTTCCTATGCAATTAAGACATATTTCAGTTAAGCAGTTCATATTTTCTAAAAATGAACTTTTTAAAATATGATCCCCCCAATAAAAATTAATCTCCTGAACATTACATCTGTTATAAAGCCAAGGAGTTTTACTGGGAAATATTTTTACCTTAAACATGAAAATAGTAAATGTACCAAGATATGTACCCTCCCCCCAATCATATCTATGAATTGTTCTGAAAAGCTTATTTCCATCAATCCAATAATCTATGTAATTTTTTATGTTTGGCTCAGGTCATGATCTCGGGGTCTCGAGATCAATTCCCACATCAGGAACCACACTGAGCATGCTTTTGGATTTTCTCTCTCCCTTCACTGCCACTGGAACTCTCTCCCTCTCTCAAAAAAAATACATCAAGGTAGCATGATTAAACAAAGTAAAAAAGCTTGGTCCAAAATATATATTTTTTAAGATTTTTACTTATGTGACAGAGAGAGAGTGACATCGCACAAGCAGGGGAAGCGGTAGAGAAAGGGAGAAGCTGACCACACTCCCTGCTGAGCAAGGAGCCCAATGCAGGGCTTGATCCCAGGACCCTGGGATCATGACCTGAGCTGAAGGCAGATGTTTAACCAACTGAGCCACCCAGGCACCCCTGAAATATCTTTTTAAAGATTCCAAAACTCTAAAGGATTTAAATGCCTCATAACACAATCATTTCTAAATTTTCATATAGTCCATGGTACATGTTAAGTTTAAATATATTTCCCACCTTCAGAGAAATACTACTTTTGACATTTTGTTAAAACAAGGTGTATTTCTCTCCCAACTGAATAACAACATACTGATTGGACAGATTTTGAATTTTAATTCGGGAATATGTTTATCTCCTAATATGAAATAAAATTAAAAGTTCCACATTCTCTCTATTCCTAGGTTTTAGTCAGTCACTAACCTATATTCCACTGGTGAAGGAAATGGCAACTAAATGACACATCTGGACCCAAGTAGTTATTTCCCCAGTTTCACTAGTTCCAGTGAATGCCCTCGAGGGAACAATCAGTAATTGACCACCGTGAGTCTATGACAGGTATATAAAAATCATATCCTCTATTCTTAAAAACATAATCACCTAAATAAATCAATCACAATTCTCAAGTTTAAAAAATGACAAAAAGCTTTAAGAATCTCCAAACATACCAACTTCAAGGATGCTACATTTTCGACCTGAGATTAAGTCACAATCTCTCTGGGCTTCCTTTGTGTTTGCTTGGATTTTAATACATGAACAACATGCCCAGTGCTCCTCCACAGGGGCAGCACCCTAGACAGTGATCTGTTAGCACAGTGACTGGCACTTAGGGGGCAGGGCTAAGTGTGTGCCCCACATCCTGGAACTGTCTCAAGTCCCCTGGAACTTTCAAATGTCCCTCTAGTCATTCCTTTCAGTAGAACCTTCAGTTCAGAATGATGACCTGAGCTAAAGAATAACTCCTTTTCACACACAAACAAGTTGTTTTAATTTAGTTTTAACAAACACAGAATTTTCCACGGACTCCGCTTCCATGTAAGTGTGCACTTTTGTTTGGAACTTTACCAAGAGTCATTCACCATCTCAGGAAAAAAATCACCTCGTGCACAGCAAACCCACTCACTGTGTCTGAGTCTCAGTACAGCACGCTTGGATCAGGATTCTTTTGCAATGACTGCATTCAGGCAATGCTACAAACAGGCACCAATTGTTGCTTCCTTTATCATGTCTTCCAGGAGATATGCCTGACCACTTATATACTGAAATGTGTGTTTTGTTATACATTACTTTCCTGTTATTTTATGTCACAATGAGGGCAGTGCACTGGTTATTTTTAACATAACTTACTTACATGCGCACTTACCCATACATTTCACTGCAGGACAGTAAAAGAATAATATAAAACATTTTATTAAAAAAAAAAGCAAAACAAAACAAAACACACCACTAGATTTGGAGGGATGCAAACCACTGACCTAGACTATGTAGTAAGGCTCCTCACAATGCCAACATTCCTTGGTTCTATGAAAAACTTTCAGTTTGTGGGACACCTGGGTGGCTCGGTTGTTTGGGCGGCTGGGCCTTCGGCTCAGGTCATTAACCCCGGGGTCCTGGGATCGAGTCCCATGTCGGGCTCCTTGCTCAGTGGGGAGCCTGCTTCTCCCTCTGCCTCTGCCTGCCTCTCTGTCTGCCTGTGCTCACTCTCTCTGACAGATAAATAAGTGAAATCTTTAAAAAAAAAAAAAAAAACCTTTCAGTTTGGCAAGCCCTCATCATTAGCAGGCCTTTAATTCTACTTATATTTGTAAGTATTGCAATTACGTTAAAAAGAGAAATAAATAGGCTTGCTCAGGTGATCACAAAAACACAGGTTCTGCTAAAGGTTCAAACATTCGAGCAAGTAGTGGGAAATGTAAAAGGCCTGATGCCTTTTACAGGTTAGTACAAAGAGACAGAAAAATCCCTAAGGGAGAACTGGAGCTTTCATATCCATTTGGTCTCAAGCGTCTACACTATTGGCCTCACAGGGGACCCCGTTCTCTCCTGAAGTGGAGTGGAATACATGTTAGTGATCCACTGCCCTAGCACGTCTCCCACCAAGTTCATTAGTCCAGAAAATATACATTGGCAGATAATGTGAATATTTCCAATGTGGAACGACCAAACTGTGCTCAAGTCTACTTAGCAAAGTTTGCCATTCAGAAAGCACACCTGCAACTTGTTATTGGCTGAGAACTCTACTCCCATTTTTCAGAGGCAATCATTCTCTGCCATCAGACTAAGGGGTAATCACTATCTCCACTGTACCAATTTCCAGTCTGTGAAAGTAAACTGTAGCCATCCCTTCCTCACACAACTGAATTCTCAGTATGCCCATCGTCTTCATTATGTCTGACCACACACCATTAGTATTACCTCCTTCCCCCACTATATTAGCACCCATAGGCAGCAACAATTTGACATCCACAGGTTTTCCTATGTTAAAACAACCTCCTAAGACAAAGTCTGAGGACATACTCCATAGCAGGGGCGAGGGGGGAGACCAAGACCACACTTCATATATAATAAATATATATATTTATTATATATATATATGCCATCCTGGCCCAATGACCGAAAGCCAGGAAACAACTGACTATATACAAAGTATTTTATATTAAAGAAAAAAAGAAAAAAAAATGCTTGGGTTTGGTTAATATACCAAAACAAGTACACGATTAAGAACAACTAATTATGAGATTATGCATCAAGAAAACATTATTTTTACAGAATTTTGGGTATCCAAGTAATATATTAAAAGATAATACTTCACAAGTTATGAAAATTTCAAAGTTCCTAGAAGATCAGATGAAAAAGTAATAAAACTATGTGAAAATATACACGTAGCTTTTAAGAGGGATATAGATTAGTTTTCAATTCTTAGAAGTTTCGGAACAGAAGTCATTTATAATTTACATAGGAAGGAAAAGCTCTATCTATTATCAGTAATATCTTTTACAAATGACTCAATCTTTCCTCTCTGACCTCACATACATGTATGATACCAAATTTCCAATTTTCTAAACACTTATTACCAAATAACCACATGAAACAATACAGCTCAAGTCTCAAGCTTCCCACACTAAACAGTTCAGTCTCGATCCCCACCGTTAGAATGACCATCTGACTTCAGTGTTTGGGTTTATAAAGATTATGGGTTGGCATTTGTGGTGAGGGGCACATTTTAACCAGATGTAACATTTTAAATCTACCTGGTTCAAAAATTAAGAGAGGCAGCTTTTTCATTGGCCCTTCAAAAAAAGGAAACAATACCAAACAGGGCTGGGCCCTAGAAGCTCCTTACCCGCAGGGCCTCGATGACCAGGTCTCTGGCCTCCAGCTCCCCTTCCATCACGCTGAGGAGCATTCGAAGCTCTGATTTACTGAGGGTGTCCACGTCAAACTCTTTTTTCTGTAACACAAATATTTAAAAAGCAATGAAAACGCTATTCATAGGACAATACACGTCTTAAAGGCATACAATGGATTGTTTTTATCTCAGTGGCTCAGCAAATCTTAGCAGCACAGAGGCCCTCTTCAATAGCAGAGAATCCATGCCCAGACCTTCTAGGAGGGGTAAAAACTATTAAGGCTAAAGTCCCAAATCTCTTCATTAAGGAAATCTATTTTCCCAGCCTGCCTTGCACACCTGGATTCCAGATCTCTTCAAATTGTGACAGTAATTTAAAGTCTCCAGAGTTTCTATCAAAACAGGCCTAGTATATGTTCAGGAAAAGTTGCAGAGGAGCAAAGAAAGTATGAGAATGTATTCCTAGAAGGGCCCCAATGCAGAGGCTCCTGGGAGGTTATTATAAATTCTGGGACATCCAATAATAACAGGTCATGTTTATAGAACACTGCAGCAGAGGTAACCGGCTGGCAGGCTACAGCCAAATCTGGCCTACAGATGTGTGTAACTTGGGCCTCAAAGTGCTTTTTTTTTTTTTTTTTTTACTCAGTCAGCATTTTAAAAAGAACCTGAAGATGTCACCAAAAAACACAGATCTCTGGTTTCTCTTCAGAACAGAGATAACTGGTTAAGCCCAGATTCACATTCTCCCACGGCCACCATCTACAGAACCAAATAGCAGTCCCTTTAGAAGGAACATGCTCTTGCCTTTGCTGCCCTGCTCTCCCTGTCTCTCACAGACACAGGGCAGGCCTGCGTACTTCCAAGAGGCCGAGCCCACCACCCACATTTAGTCAACTGAGCCTGTGGTCAGGTGAGTCTGGAACCTGCTACGTGGTGATCAAATGCTTTCTTAAGCAATGCCTCTATAGCTTCTTGCCATTCCAAAAGTAGGCCGAGACTGGAGTAAGTAAGCTTTCCAGAGACTCAGTTCCACCACAAGGTATCAGCGCCATGACCCAAGGATCACGAGCCTAATCCATGACTCTTCCAGTTCCAGTGTCTTCTCTACATTCCTTCCCTGTTAACTGCATCAAATCTCTCCTCTTTAAATCCCACTGATGTACCACTGATGCCCAATACTTTGGTCTCCAACTCTGCCTTCTCCTTTCCTGACAACTTTATAAGCAGGTCTTCTGGCAGCCAGCTTAGAGAAGCTCAACCAGAGCGCTCACAGCTCAGCTTGGGTGAATCCACAGGTGGAGCTCCCTCTACACACAGTCCACGCTACCCACCTGTGCAGGGATTCCTTTGATAAACCCATCACCCTCAGAGGGAGGGCAACGCATGTTCATTCCCAAATGCCTCAGAACACCCAACCTCAGAAGCCATTCCTGAGGCCATTTCAGAACATTATTTCACATTTGCGTAGCACCCCAATGGTTTCCCAAGTAATCGAGAAGAACCAAGTCTAATATGTAAGATATAATCTCTATTTTCATTTAAGAAAACCATAACTCAGAGAAATCAGGTAACATACCCACATCATTCAGCCAGGAAATGACAAAACTACACCTAAGTGCTATGACCTTTCTACACACTTTACCAGCATAGGGACAACATTCCTGAGATGAAAAATAGTGGCATCCTATCAATCAGCTAGTAAGAAGCAGTTTAGCACCTGGATACTAATAATGACTAATAATGACCTTCTATTAACCTTGAGATGACATAGAAGTAAACACGGCAAGCCCATAAATGATTCCAGGACTTTCAAACAGGCATAACCAGAACTGGCTCTTTCTCGGTTTCAAAGAGAACTTCTAGAAGGAGATAAAAGTACAAAGGGGAAAGAGACCAGAACTAGCTGGTTCTCCAAGGAAAGATTTTAAAAGGGTCTTCCTCTTAAAATTGTTTCTTTTTGCATATATATTAGAGAAGTTATTTAGAAAGGCAGGGGCTCAGGCTGAAAAGAGAGAAGAAGAAAAACCTATGCAAAACCTAAAGGAGAAGCTATTTCTAGGACGCCCTTGCTTAGAAAGTTAACTTAAGAGATATTCCCTGTTGGGGCACCTGGGTGGCTTGGTCAGTTGAGCTTGCAACTCTTGGTTTTGGCTCAGGTCATGATCTCAGGTTCCTGGGGCTGAGCCCCACATGGAGCTCCGTACTCAGCATGGAGTCTACTGGAATCTCTCCCTCTGAGCCAACCCCCTCCCCACTCGAGTGTAGTTGTGCTCTGCCTTGCTCTCTATGGAATAAATAAATAAATCGGTAAGAAAAAAAAAATCGAGTTTGCCTATAAATAGTAAAATCTAATATACTGGAGCTCAAATTCTGCTCCCACTACATAACTGTGTCACATGGGTCTTTAACCCAATTGTTCTCAAAGGCAGGCAAGCATAAGAATTCTGTGGAGACCTTGTTAACAGGGACTGCAGGACCCCATCTCTAGAGTTTCTGATACAGGTCTGCAGGGGAGCCTTAAATTCAACTTTATAACAAGCTCCTGTTGCTTCTGCTGGTTCAAGGACTACACCTGCACATTTCTGTATCTTACCTGATGTGTTTTCTCATCTATGTAATGCATATCCTAACACTAACCCCGCAAAGTTCTTCTGAGCACTAAACAAGAACACATAAATGAAGTAAGTGCTAAATAAAAGCGGTGCTTGTTATTATTCAAGCCGAGAGCACCCAGATGTTTTATGTAAGGAGATGTGGGCTATTGGCTATAAGCCTATTTCTTTGAGTATCTACCAGGCTAAGTGCAATAAAAACTCGGTTTATTGACTATGATGAAAGACAGACTCTTTTATCCTGCTTTTTCCCACTGAGATGGGAGAGTAAGCTGCAATTGTTATGAGCTTTAGAAGGTAATGTTTTATTAATGCTACTGCCGGTTGTTCTAAAGATTTTAATTAATTGTGTATTTTATTGTCCTTGTTTCCCCGAAGCTTCATAAGCAAAGCACTCCTTTTTAAATACTAATAAATTATGAAAGACATTGCCAAGATTCTGATTCATTTCAGAGTCAGGAGTGCTTGCCCTGGTTCCATCATCATCAACATTACATGTGACCTGCAACCAACACTTCTGTTTTTTAATATATCACCATCAATAAAAAGGGAAATTCATTAAAATAAAAACCAGTTATAAGGATTTTTGCTAAACCATTGATTAGGTTACACAGAATGTGTATTAAGTGATGCACTATTTCAAATATAGAGTTAGTCTGCCCGCCAGCTACTCTCTCTCCCCTACGCTTCTCACCCCTGGGTCCTCACTAAAAACACTACTGCCTTCTGGCCTTCAAGAATAAGAATATTATCATAGTATTTTCAAACTGTCGTTCTCCAATGTTTGATGTTTCTGTCCACTATTCTGGCAAAACAGAGTATATGAAACCATGTTAGAGGTCATTTATTTTACAAATCAATTTGAAGCACGTCAGTATTTTTAGACATATAAAAAAGCCCAAATGCAAAAATCCCAAGAAAAAAGTATGTCAGTTTCTTATGAAGTGGCATTTATCTGACTTGATGCATGTATGGTACAAAAGTACTCAGATATAGAAGAATCATTAATGTTCTTTGGTTTAAGAACAAAATAATTGTTCTAAATCTTTTATTTTTTAAACCACATTGAGGTGTCATTGACATACAAAATGCTGTACATATTTAATATGTACAACTTGATGAGTTTGGAGAGACAGGAAACCATCACCATAATATAGGCCACAAACAAATCTATCACCTCCAAGTTTCTTCCTACCTATTGTGTTTTTTTTTGATAAATTTTATATTTTTAAGAGGCAAAATAACTTGATAACTTAATTTTCAAAAAAGAAGACAAGAGAGATCCAAATGCCACCACTCACATAAAAGATTAGGATCTTTATCAGGACATCCATGAAAACAGGACACCCCAGGCCCCCAACAACAACAAAATCACAGAAGACATGTTCACACACTGAGCTTTATTATTAGTGCACTTGTTTTCCTTAATAAAGAAAACCCAGATCTCATCTTTAAGTGAAAGCAAGGTACTAAAAAAAAAAAAAAAAGAAAGAAAGAAAGAAAGAAAAAAACCCAGCTAGATTGCAACTCTAGAGGCCACCCCTCTGCCTGTCATGTTTGACGGTTGCCAGGAAAAGTAGTCCAGGAACTGCACTTAACACCTAGTTTTAAAAATCTGACAGAGGTAGCTTAAACTAATCCAGAGTTTGGTCATCAAACTAAGAGCCTTCTTCGGGACATAATACGAAAGAAGAGACACAACCCCAAACTCGTACTGTTCAACACAGAAGTCTTCAACAAGCTCTAAATCACTTGCAGTGGCGAGGGGAGGGCATTCTTCCAGATTTTCTTTTTTTCTTTTTTAAAGATTTTATTTATTTATTTGACAGAGAGAAATCACAAGTAGACGGAGAGGCAGGCAGAGAGAGAGAGAGAGAGGGAAGCAGGCTCCCTGCTGAGCAGAGAGCCCGACACGGGACTCGATCCCAGGACCCTGAGATCATGACCCGAGCCGAAGGCAGAGGCTCAACCCACTGAACCACCCAGGCGCCCCCTTCCAGATTTTCTTATACAGGCTCAGAGACAGAGGGAGAAGACAAAATAAAACCTAGCTGAGTTATCTCATCTTCAGCTGCCAGAACTACATATAGGCCAATACCAGTTTCCTCCGCTACCACTCCATACCCTCACCTCTAGGGGAAAACAAACAAACAAACAAACAAACAAAACACAGAAACGAAAACTAAAATAGTGGGTTTTATGTAAGGAATTTCAACAGTCACAGCCCAACAGGGCCAGAAGATCCTTACCCATATCCTTTCAGAATTAAAGGGGTCAGAACATTGATGGTTGCCAGAGCATTTAAGAGATTAGGCGTCACAGTGGCGGAAGTACCTCCCAGATCTTTGTCCAAACTTACCAGTTATGGTAAAAATCTAGTGATCAAACACAGAGCCAGATATGTTCTCCGGTACTTCCCACAGACACCGAGAGCACCTATTCCAATTTCAAGCCTAGTGGGCTACCCTACATTTGATCAGTGAGTTGACCACATGGGAAGGAGGTGAGGTACCTGAGAAAGCCAGTGGGCTAGAAGGGCATTAATTCATCTCTTTGGACCTCAAGTTTCTCAGCAGTAAAATAAGTATTTTGTACTAAGTGATCTCTAAAATCTCCCTCAGCTCCCAAATGTTCTGATTTCACAGACTATCAGGCTAACTAGATTACTGGACTGAGGAAATTTAGGTCATTCCATGAAGCCTCTGAGAAACAGTTGAGATAAACTGATTTTGCCTCTCTGCTCTGAAGTTACAGAAATGTAGTTTCTTCCCAATCTAATAGGGCATGCTAATAATTAATAAGGTGCATTTAGAACTTCCTATGTAAGCAAGATTTATGACTCAGGGATGAGTAAGAGGCTGTAAAGAAGGGGAAACCAATGAAATCCACCTTGAAATTACAAGGAGAAAATAAAAAGCTGAAGACTATTATTGACATGAAAAAAAAAATCCAACTTTCCAGGTACACAGAACATTTATAATGTTAAAATATGAATTCACACAATTATATGGATTTTCATGAAAAAAAGTACATTTTCATGCTCTAAAACTACTTCAAATCTCTGACATGACATCCTGCTTTGAGATTATTCCTCCTGATTTCATCTATTAAGAGGTTTACTTACAGGGTTTGCATAGCTTTGATTTTGTTCTTCCTAATCCTTTGTCCTCTAATTCATGGGAATCCTACTTTCTTCAAGACATAGCTCACATCTCACTTCCATAGGTCTTTACGGACTCCAGAAATCTCTCCTCTACACTCAGTCTTACTGTCTGTTCTAGTACTTCATTTGGCAATTAATCATGTCTTGCCTTGTGTATTTCTCATATTGTCTATTTTAATGCTCTATTTTTTTCATCCCTACTAGAAATCGGAGGACAGCCAGAGTATTAAATCCTCACATGATTCTACCTAACATTCACGCCCATCCACATTTGTCATAAAACACCTATTTCTCACAATATGAACACACAAAGCATGTAAGTCATGTGTAAAGGATACACCTGTCTTACTAAAATACAGGATTATGGCCCCACTCTTAGGCCAACTAAGTAACTGGCCAATCATCTTCATTCATCATTTTCAAAAATCATCTAGAGCAATCTAAACTAGGGCCACTTGGTGTGGGACTTAAAAGCAACATACTGAGAACTTGGGGTCAGCTCTCCAGGGCCTTACACCTCAAATCAACCCCACTGCCTGAGGTCTTTCATGCAAGACAAGCAACTGAGTATACTGGAAAGAGGCAGAACTGACAAGTAAACAGAACGTCAGGAAGGAAACCTGGCAGTGGATATAACTAATTCTGAGTACAAGAAAACTGGAATGAAAAGCAGAGAAATCGCTCGGGCGGGGGTGACAAGCTCTGATAATTAAATGAGGCTACGTCCCTTTTCCTCCTTTCAGATCTCCTGTCTGTCTCCATTTCCTCTTTGGAAAAAGAAAAAGAAAAAAACCACATCTCAGATAAAACACATTCCTATTTCCATTCTAACTCAGCTTTGCCATGTTCTATGAGCCCTATATGGGACATTTCCACATAGGAACCAGCATCCAGATCCAATAATTGCCTTGAAGAAGCTTATCATGCATTGAATATCAGCTTGATTATCTGTAGGTGGCGAATGGCAGCATGCTGATTTTCAAATGAGGAGGCTGAGACATAGATGGCTAGATGATACTCTTCCAGTTACAAAGGCCTTCTGTGGAATAACTCAGGCCTTTGGAATCATCTTTTTGCCTTTTCAATGAAATATAAAAGTGTCAGAAGCAAATCATTTATGAACAAGCATTCATTTCTGCATAGTGACATTAATTTAGTGATATTGCTTTTACTATAAAAAACCTTTTAACTCCATCCTTAATCTACCTGGTTATTAACTAACAATTTCAAGTGTATTTTTTTCCCTAAAAATCAGGATTTCTCCATACATGGCATCGTTCTGTGCACAGCATTAATAAGATCTCATTATTTTTATGCAAGTTATTTATGAAAGATGAATACATCTTTAAAAATCCTTTGATTTCAATGTCATCATCATCTTTCTCACACCAGTTTTCCATTTTTTTTTTAACTTAATATCTAAGAGACAAGTTTCCTTTTCCATATTATACAAGTCTTGCAAAGGAGCCCCAGTAGAGAATAATACAACTGAGTGCATTCAAATAGTCTTTTCTAAAACAACACTCAGATGTGCTTAGGTGGCAAAGTATATGACAGCAGAAGGGAGAGAAACTGCTCCATCCTTCCTAGGCACATTTTCAGTTTGAATTCTAGTCCCAGATTTCTGGGCATGAGCAGACTATGCCAAAGCCTTGCCTGTCTTCCTGTCTAATCTTCCCTTTTATTCCCCAAACTCCCTTTCATTTCTGCCTTGACCACCCCCCCAATCATCCCCTCCCTCCACACCTTGGTGGGTGATTTGACCTTGGCTCAATTACAGGAAGAATTCAGGATGGGAGGGATGTAGTTACCATTCCCAGCCTCAGCCATGATTCTGAAGAGAGATAATCTAAAGGGAAAACGAATAGTGTTGGAAATTAATGTTTTTAAAAATCTGTGAATCTGAAATGTCCCTGAGAAAAGCAGCTTGGAAAGAGACAATATACAAATAAAAATAAGAACAAAAACAATCAGAACATCAGGGTCATCTTCCAGAAACAAGAAAAGCTCTGTAACATCTATAATGTTAATTACTACAAATCATAGGCCAATAGTTACATTACACTCTAGTAACACACAAAGTAAATTTCCCAATTAGCCAAACAACAATAAGTATTAGGACATGACTTCTTGGTGAGCGTTCATTTTCTTCATTCCATATTGGTGAAACACCTACCATGTATTTGCCTGGCACAGTGCTTTTCCTTTGCTTTCCTTTATTTTATTTTTTTTTTTAAAGATTTTACTATTTATTTATTTGACAGGAAGAAAGAGAGATCACAAGTAGGCAGAGAGGCAGGCAGGGAGAGAGAGGAAAGCAGGCTCCCTGCCAAGCAGAGAGTCCAATACGAGATCCCAAGATCCCTGAGATCCTGAACTGAACCGAGGGCAGAGGCTTAACCCACTGAACCACCCAGGAGCCCTTGCTTTCTTTTAGAAACAAAACTCACACTGCCTTTCTTGGAGAAGTCTGCTCTCTTCCAGCTCCAGCCCTGTGTCCATAAGATCAACAGCAGATATTTGTAAGTGGCTGAATAAGTACTCAGTCTGTGAAACATTTTCTCACCTCATAAAGTTACATGAAACACAAGAGGAAAGAACCACCTGGTAATCTAGGCTTGGCAGGGATTCAATCATAGAGAAGATAAATGCTTTTCTCTAAACAAAATTGCTCCTATGAGCAATGTAACAGCAATGATACCAGCACCAATAAGAAGTCAAAAAACAGGCACAGAAATATACATTATTTAAGATGAAAAAGAGTGAAAAGCATCCTGTTGAAAGCATCAGTTATAGTTCAATCTATTTCCTCAGCTTCTAACCTATTTTTCTAAAATACACTGTTGCAACTAAAGTTGAAACCTCTGTGTTCATCTTTGAAGGCCTCTCATTTGTGTCCTAGGCCACCTTTCAAGGAATCCTAAGAACAGCTACACGGCCCACAACTTCCTGCAGTCTTCACTTCCAAGTCCTCCTTCCATCTCAAGGCCTAACTCAAATGCCATCCTTCTGTGGAATGTTTCCAGGTCCTTCCACTAGGGATCCTTTCCAGGACTCTTCCTCTTGAGACTCCTAATTATTTGCGTCTTTCATGACATCATCATGTCTGACTTGATCCTGGCCACTTATCAGTTTCCACCATTGGAATGGGATGTGTTACTTTGTATGGCAGCAAAGATGTTACTCGTGATGCCACCATTTTGGTAAGTGGACAGTAATGTGTTAAGTCTAAATTATTCCTTACTTAAAAATTATGCTGTGAAACTTACAATATTCTTTTTTTTTAAAGACTGTATTTATTTATTTGACAGGGAGAGAGAGAGAGAGAGATCACAAGTAGGCAGAGAGCCAGGCAGAGCTGGGGGCGGGGGAGGGTGGTAAGCAGGCTCCCTACTGAGCAAAGAGCCCAATGTGGGGCTGGATCCCAGGACCCTGAGATCATGACCTGAGCCCAAGGCAGAGGCTTAACCTACTGAGCCACCCAGGTGCCCATCTTTCAATATTCTTTAGCTGCCATATAACTACGGTTGTTTTAAGAAAACTTAGCAAAATTGGCTAAGAAAATGTTTTTCTTTGCATTTATATTCAATATTGTCACCTGGAAACAAAAATTTCCAAGGTACCAGCTGCTAATTTAATATTCCTGTTGTGCATTTAATAAAAACACTGTCCAAGTTTTTTGTCATTATCACCATGACAACAAAATTTTTTATCTACTTTTTGCATATTATTTGCTCCAGAAAAGTCCTGAATGACAAGAATGTTGATCAGTCTCCCAAACACAGCTCTAAAGAGATCTCCATTTTCCCTTCACTCTTAAATTCTTTGGTGACAATAAGAAAAAGCAGGAAGATTTCTGTTTTCCATACTGCCTTATCCATTAGGAGTTATTTTCAGAGTAGAAATAGCAATATAGCCTATAAAAGTCATCACATTTGGTTGAGGCACTGAAAATAACCCAGGTTTCTCGGCATGGTTCAGAGCAAAGACTATTAATATGATCCTACTGAATACTGTAGCTGTTACCCAGCTTTACACTTGGGATGCTTTCAGGATTTAAACAGCTAAGAACAAGGATCACAAACTAAATTTAAAACACTCCACTGAAAATCACATTAAGCTGAAAACTATAAATTAAACTTGTCTCTAAGCAACAATCTAAATAGTCAAAACTTAGTGAAAACACTCACTTTCAAAAATAGCCTACTGCTTTGGAGTCTCCATTGGCTCATGGCTGCCAAATGTACATATAAAAATGCATAATATGTAAACCAATTTGAAATGAAATAAATCTCTAAAACGCAAAAAAAAAAAAAACACCCACCTATTCCCTAAAAATTAAAAAGAAAAAAAATGTTAAGTCCTCAGTTGCCATGAATCCAAAATGCATAAAAATATCTTTGATTTTTAATCATTAGGTAAGAAGCTTTTAAATGACAAATATCATTCTTCAATCCAGCTTTAATTTAAATATCAAGCTGTAAGTCAAGTGGCTGATACAGGAGGACCATATGTTATTAAAAGTAAAATGCCCAGTTTACTGCATAATAAGCCATCATCAGAATTTTGCTAAGAAGTTATTTTAAAAAACTATTAGATTAAGTGTCCTTATTGCATCCTCCAAGGATTGTACAGAAGTAACAAATTTTACTTTCACAGATTTTTCCATGGCTATCATTAACCAGGGTGAAATTACAAAATCTCCACCTAATGTGCAGTGAAAAGTCAGACTCCTGAAAATTCTCAACAGCAGAAAGGGAATAGAGGCCTTGTTAACACAAAAATCTGGCGTCCAAAATCCTGTTTGCAATCTAACCAAATAAAACTATAGATCAGCTACAGACCATAAATCAGATGTTTTTGTTTGGTTTAATTGTCAGGTGATTAAAGACTCACGGTAATAGAAACAAAGGTTGTTCCAAGTCGATTAACCAAATTCAGCCTTCCTGGACAACAAACACACACACCCCTACCTCTTTTTCCCCCCCCTCCCTTTAGCATCTCATGGGGATGAAGGTACTCAATCATTTGAACTTCCCAGAGAGGTTTGTGTTGTCCTAATAGCTAGCTTATCCTTATTGTATTTCACAAAAGGGAAGTGACTCATAGCATCACAAGCGAGCAGGTTTTATTTGAAATCTTAAGTTCACGTTTTCCATGCAAAGAATGAAAAACCAGTTTTCCTAAAAGTTTCAGATTAAAACTTGCAAGTTTCACAAGCGGAAATCAACAGCCCTCCTCTTTCTCCGTTTTGCCGTCTCTCCCCGTTTCTTTTTTCTTGCCCAGGCTCAGCTCAAGCAGCCTCCTCCACCTCCACATCTCTCCTCTCCCTCTCCAGAAAAGCCCTACGTCCCAATAGTGAGGGAAGAAGTTCCAACTGTCCAGATGATTCACACCTGGCCCTTCCTCTGCTGCTAGTGCACCGACACTGTCCAGGAAAGAACTGAGGGGCGTCCAGGCTCTTCTCAGTCCACACCACCCGGGATCTCCCGCTACAGCAGCGGGACCGCGCCAAGGGTGGGAGGCGCTCCCAGGGCTGCCTTTCTTTGCAGATCCTTGCAGCTCCTGCGAAGCTGCTTTTCAACTCCGAAAACGTTTCCACCCAGGAAATGTGGGTCCAGCCCTCCCCCCGAGGTAGGGACTGGAAACCACCGTTCAGTCTCCGTGCACCCGGATACTGTGGGGCCGAAAGTGGGGTCAGCGTTGGATGGAAACTCATTAGGCTTCTAGATCCCAGCGAAGAACAATGTGTGGACACTAGGTGCTCAATCTCCACCTTGCCTGGGCACCTTCTTGGGAAGAACGAGAACACCTTCCCACCCCGGCCCCCCATCACCAAGTGATGGGGCAGCATGCAGCTAGGACCCAAGGCTCCGACGCTCAGCGGGAGGCAGCAGCGCCCAAAGCCCGACACCGGGCCTCTCTAAAGGGGCCTCAGGCACATGAACACACACACACAATGGGCATCCCCACACCTGCCTGGCGATGACCCGTCTCCCCGTAGCTGCCTTCCTGGGTCCTCTGAGAGATGCCAGGCAGCCCAGAAACACTCGCCCACCACCACGCGCGCAGCAAGAGGCGAACAATGGGGGGTCAAGTTCGCCTAGAAGCGCACGCCAGCCCCCACCCTGACCAAACCCCACAGCAGCTGAGGGAGTGGGCAAAGGGGTCGTACAGGACAGACGCAGGGAGCCCCAGAACCAGGCGGCCCAGGACTGCTCCCCGCAGGGCTGGGGAAGGACGGGAGTGATCCCGAGCCCAGGAGGCCGCCTCACCCTCCTCGACCCGGGCTCCAGCCGTGAGGCACCGCAAGGAGAGGGTACCCGGGGAGGGGGCGCCCCGGGGAGCCCGGGCTTGCGAAGCGCCCCGGGGTGCAAGCCGGGTCCAGCCCGAGCCCCAGCCCTCGTCTACGTTCTCCCCGCGCCCACCCCGGGACCTCGGTTACCGCCGCCTCCGCCGTGGCCCCCTCCGCGTCCTCTGGGGCGCGGGAGAAGTCGGGCTCGCAGCTCGCGCCGTCCGTCGCCATCTTCCTGTTCTAGCGGATCCGAATGCGAGCTCGGAGCGGTGGCTCCGGGTTCAGCCCTCTCGGCGCGGGCGGCGCTTCACCCGCTGCGGTCCGGGGACGCGGGCGCTCGCAGCCCGGCCGCCGCTGCCGCTGCCGCCGCCGCCGCCGCCGCTGCCGCGCTCCCTCCTCCCCTCGTCACCGCCCCCGCCGTCTTAACCCGCTGCGCGCCGCAGCGCAGCCAGCCGCCTGCCGCCCGGTCCCCGCCCCGCCGCCCGCGCCCTGCTGCCGGCAATCAGCGGTGCGTGGAGGGAGGTACGGGAAATGGGCACGCGCCCAGGCCCGGCTAGGAACCTGCGGGAAGAAGGGGGAAGCAGAGCCCTGGAGGAGGTGCAGGGAAGGGCCCAGTAGGTGATCTCCCAGCGCAGTCCCCACCAACCCTGCTGCGTACAGAGCAATCCGATGAAACGTCAAGCCTCCCAGATTCTGAATTCTCTGTACGGTCAAGGGAGAGCATTTAGTCCCCTCTATCCCACCGCTAGGAATCACATAAGGCATCCTTTTCTTTCTTGGATTTGTTTGTTGTTGGTTTTTGGGTTTTTTGCGAGACTGCCACCAAGGGCGTGTTTCCCCTCCTGGTGTATACATCAGGCTTTGTTCTGTTCTACCGTTGCCTTGAGTCCTTCTCCGAAAACGATCAACTCCCAGATCAAAATGTGTCTTGCTACTCTTTTTATTCCGTGGCACCCGACCCCTTGGCCTATTCCTTTTTATACAACCTCTTTTTCAATTATGGTGGAGCAGGGCCTTTTGTTTTGTTTTGTGTTTTGACCCCAAGTCTGGGGTACTTTTTGAAGGGCTAACAGAAAAATGTTTAGTGCCATTCTTGTAAAAGGAAGCTCTCTGCTTTGAAGAGAATTTAAGAGACCTCCATGAGGTGGGGACAGAACACATAATTTTTTCCTAAAAACTGACTTTATGGGAATTATAAGTCTCAAGATACATCATGAGATGAATTAGACCCAAACTCTTAATTTTCTCTTCCCACATCTGATTCCATTCCTACCCCTTCCTGCCAATTCCCAGGATGTGAAAATCTATCACCTTATCAAGACCATATGGTATAGGCCTTCCCAAATCACCAGATCCCAAAAATGTGTTGAAAGCAGAAAATCAAATCACATTCAAGCTGTGTAAAAGTAAATTCAAAACACAACCAAATCCTGGACTTAAAATTCTGGAAGATGAATGCCTGGAATGTTCAGTCCAAGGGTTAACAGATCAAAGCTCTTTTTTTTTTTTAAATGGCAGACTCCTAATGAAAGGTTTTGGCACTTTAATTGCCTCACTTTCCAAAGTAGATCTAAAAATGATACAAACCATGGCAGAGAATATCTTTTCAAGGACCTGAAAAGTGTGGATCGGTAAGTTGTTAAAAGTTCCTTCCGAAAAAGGGTCTTTTCAGAAAGTTCTGAAAAGAACTTTCACCTGAAACCCTGGGGTTAAGGGTCACAGGCATAGAAATCACCTCCAGGTTATCCTGTAAGCAGAGATGATCATTTATTTATTGTCTTTGACTTTATTCTCGTAGCTAGTCCTTCTCTGAACCCTCTGATTTCCATCTCTGTTCATTATATCATTTCTTTTATCAAACATTCTCTCTGAAATTGCTCAATATTAGAATAACTAGACTCTTTATCCAATGAAAGAAAAGCATTCGACTGTGAAACTTCAATGCTGAATGGATAGTAAAAACGATGTTTGAACCAAAAAAATTCCTTGTTCTTTTCAAAATTCATTTTCACACATCAAAAGGCAATGAATTTTCTTGACACTGATACTTGTACTGATGTTCAGTTACCACCAAGAAATTAACTGGCTCCTTTCTAAGGGAAAAAAAAAATAATAAACTTCACTTAGGTGTTAAGAACTAAGGATATGACATGACAATATCCCTGAGAAGCAACTCCCATTTATTTTATACATGCAGTTCAATTAACAAAAATATGTCACTGGGAAGAAATCGCTTCTAAAAGTCTAAATGCAATTAAAGCAGAATTGTCACAAAAGATTCAAACCCTGAGTGATGTCTTACCTCCCACTCCACTCCCCCACCTTTTTAGAGTAAAATAAAAAAAATAAACAGTTGAAAAAAAAAATCACAGAACAGCACATTTTCTAAGGGCCAAAATCCAAGACCTAGTAAGGAAAATAAACAGCATTTTGTCCCTGCCTTAAAGCTGCCATTGCCTACTGCCAAGGATTGAAGGAATATCCCACCCTACTGCATAGAAAAGCACATCAGGAGTTAACTCCCTCACCAGTGGCCTGGCCTGGGGCTGCTTCTCTACCAGGAGGACACTTGCTGGTTTAAATTCTCTCCAGAGAATTAACCTCTATTGAGACTGCAAATTAACTCTTTCTGAAAGACTTTCTTTGCACAAAGACTGGGCTCTGCTAGAGTCAGACCAAATAGATCTGAAAGAGTGGTGACTTGATGGCTCTAGAAATTAAATCTTTTGAGGCTTCATTAAATAGCTTTAAAAAAAAAAAAAGACATCCCAGGGCTAGAGTGAAAATTTCTGAAAAGCAGAGAAAAGGAAAAGATAAGTATATATGCAGGAAGAAAAGAAATCCCTATAGCAAAAATAAGTCATGATTTTTAATCAGTAAATTTCTTTCAGCATTAAAATGGAAGGAGAGATAACTGAATACATTGCTAACAGAAAACTATTAGTTATATTGTCTTCTTCTCTGAACATAACAATGTGGCTGACCCACTGACAAATGAATTTATTTTGTCAGATTAGAACAGTTTATGTTCTGAACCCTAGAACAGAGGTGCTTGTGCTGAGCTATACTCCAAGATTCTCTTTTAAGACCAGTGAAATGGGTTGCTACAGCTAGGAAGGCAGACTGTGGCTGGGGAGCCAAGTGGTTTTCTATGAAACCATGGCCTTGGCCTCACCAGCCACATCCTCCAACCCACTAAACCAAAAACCCAGAGAGTTATATATAGAGATGCAAAGGGATTCTTCCTTCCATGTGAGAAGATAAAGGAACAGACACATAGCCCAAAACCGTTTCCCTGATAGAGTAAGAGAATTCTTTATTTCAGTTAAATGACAACATTTATGCGAACTCCAAAGAGCAAACCATATGTTATCATGTCTTAGTATTGCCAAATGACAAAATTACCAAGTAGCAAATCATTTCTGACTGCATTCACAAGGCTATAGTTATACAATTTAAATATTCCAGACCACGTTTATCCCCTGTCTACGCCATGGTGAGCCACCTAGAAGGACCCAGATCTTGACACGGGGAACTCTAACAAAAGAGAGCCAAAGACCTTGAGTCCCCTATATCTATCCCATGTTTTTGAAACCAAGACATTGCCAGAAATGAATTTTCATCTGACCTAACGACATTCCCTCCTAGTCAACTTGTCATTATCTACATGTGCTTAGGCTCTTTGTGGATTTTACTCAGTAAATCTAATCCTAATCTAGTTAGCCACTCTTCTCAACAACCTATGGTTTTGGAAGGCCTCCTCCACCAACTGCAGCTGGTGTGTGCCAAGGGGATGCAAGCTAATTTTACCTAGGCTAAAGCAAAACATAATTAGGAAATTAAATCTGCTAGGTAGGATGCAAGCCAAAGCCAAACATAAATATATCATTATAATCACTCCCAGCCCCTTTTAACACCACCTTTAGCTAGAAACTGCATTTGGCCATTCAATGCTAAAGTGATGTCCAAATAGAAGGTTTTATCAAAGAGTTAAAGGTACAGTAAGAACATTATTCCCCAACCTGGTCACTCAGAACAGAAACTCAGGCTCATTGAGAACAATGAAGCAATGTTGATTCAGTTCTGTTGAATGTTTTTAAAATGTTAAGCCATTACTTGTTAGTTTCAGCTCTTATCTGCAGAAGTCATTTACTAAAACTAAGTTCTAGTGCAAAAGATGTTTTAGTGCAAAACCATTATGGAAAAACAATTTTAACAAAGAAATCTGGCCCACTGCTGCTCCTCATCCACCTGAACTGGAAATGGATCTGAATATTTCCATTTATTCAGTCTCATTAGCAACCCCACAAGCCTGCAGTAAGTAGTTACTAGGCAACCACTAAGGCAGGGGTGTTTATACCATTAGGCATCAATTATAACAAGCTTTATTTTTCTTAGAAAGTTTAAAAACTATATAAATAGGTTGTGAGATCTGACCCTTTTCTCATCTGATTAGGAGTGTAGAGCTAGCTATAAAACCAAAGCTGACATTTTCTTTTCACTATGGGGTATGTAATGTTCAATTCAAAAGGAAATGTAGTGTTTGAAGAATTAATAAGAACAAAATATTGATGTCCTTCAATTTTAATAAATATGCAGACGGTTTTTATGATCCACTCAGTGATGATTTACTTATGATACAAAATACAGGAGAAAAGCCATGAACGATAAGTCTCCCATATAAAATTGTGAAATAAGCCTCATACATCAACATTTTCCAGGCAATCATAATCAATTAGCTGTACACTAAGTTAATAGAGTTTCAAAAGGCTTTGGAGGGCACCTGGGTGGCTCAGTGGGTTAAGCCTCTGCCTTTGGCTCAGGTCATGGTCTCAGGGTCCTGGGATCAAGCTCCGCATTGGGCTCTCTGCTCTGTGGGGAGCCTGCTTCCTCCTCTCTGCCTGCCTCTCTGCCTACTTGTGATCTCTATCAAATACATAAATGAAATCTTTAAAAAAAAAAAAAAAGGCTTTGGAATTTTTTTTTTTTTTTAAGATTGATTTATTTCTTTGAGAGAGAATGAGAGCATGAGTGTGAGGGGCAGAGGGGAGGGAGAGAGAATCCCAGGCAGACTCCGCACTGAGCATGGAGTCCTACACAGGACTCCATTGTAGGACCCAGAGATCACAACCTGAGTGGAAACCCAGTAGGACTCTTAACTGACTGAGCCATGTAGGCACCTCCCTTTGGAATTTTTGACACATAAATTCCATCTTACATCATCCAAAATCTTACTTGATGACAAGTTTTTGTCTACCACATTTTTAAAATTCAAATCAGTTAAACTCACTTAAAATTGTCTGAAAATATGATGCCATTATATGAAGATTTTTATTTATTTATTTATTTGACAGACAGAGATCACAAGTGGGAAGAGAGGCAGGCAGAGAGAGAGGAAGGAAAGCAGGCTCCCTGCTGAGCAGAGAGCCAGATGCAGGGCTCCATCCCAGGACCCTGAGATCATGACCTGAGACGAAGGCAGAGGCTTTAACTCACTGAGCCACCCAGGTGCCCTGGTGCCATTATTTGAAAAGAAATAAAATAAATATATGTAGCAGAAGTTATTCAATTAACCAACAAATATTAAACAAATTAATTCAGAATATTTATAAAACAATGTCATGGCTAGACTTGAAGCCTTAATTATATTTATGATTCAAGAACTGAAGGAGAAAAGAAACATCAGTGTAGCTATTTCATTCCAGGGAAGAGGAAGTCACTTTCAGGAAGTCACTTTATTCTTCAGAATAAAGAAAAATACTTCTGAAAAAGCAACATTTAAATAGTCCAGAATGTTTTGTTCTCACAACTAAAGAAATTTAACCACTAAAGTAGTTTTATGCTAGCAATACAATATTTTTTTTTCCTTATGGAAAATCGGAAATAACCACATACTGACCATTACTATCAGACTCAACATCCCTTTATCATTACATCATCTTTTAACGTTCATGATTTATCACTTTCAGCATTAACTTCTTCATTGTTAAGAATCAATTCAGTTGGGGGACACCTGAGTGGCTCAGTTGGTTAAGTGTCTGTCTTTGGCTCAGGTCATGATCCCAGGGGCCTGGGATTGAGTCCGGCATCCAGCTCCTTGCTCATCGGGGAGCCTGCTTCTCCCTCCCCTTCTCTCCCCAACTTATTCTCTCTCCCTCTCTCTCTCTCTCTCTCTGACAAATAAATAAATAAAAGCCTTTAAAAAAAATCAATTCAGTTGGAAAATATTTTACTGGTACTTTTTCCTTCAGATCCGTTAAGGACCCTATTTTGTCACCTTTAGCCTCTACTTTCTTTTTTTTTTTTTTTTTAAGATTTTATTTATTTATTTGACAGAGAGAGATTACAAGTAGGCAGAGAGGCAGGCAGAGAGAGAGGAGGAAGCAGGCTCCCTGCTGAGCAGAGAGCCTGATGCGGAACTCGATCCCAGGACCCTGAGATCATGACCTGAGCCGAAGGCAGCGGCTTAACCCACTGAGCCACCCAGGCGCCCCAGCCTCTGCTTCCTGATTAGTGACCATCCAAAAGGGATGAGGCCATTTGGGTCGTGAGATACTTTTTGCTGGACATATTCTTCTTGGATAGCTCTCAACCCCCACCCCCATGTGGCCATAGATGCGGACTGGAATGGTGATAGGGAACCCCCTTTCCAGAATTTAAAATCTGAGGCAGGGGCAAGGGAGAAGTTGAACAGAAGCATTTCCAGACGCCCTGAGTTTGAGCAGTGGGTAAAGTCACCCTGCTTAGAAAAACCACATTGTAGAGCTCAATTTCCTCAAATTCCTAAAGAATCATTTTGAGAGCTAGAGAAACACAAAAATGGAATCATAGATTCAAATGTGAAAGGCGACGCAATAGAGCTTCTAACAGGAAAATATTTTCATGAACTTGTAAATCAGAACATAAATTCTGACTTTTTTTTTTTTTTAAGATTTTTTCTTTACTTATCTGACAGAGATCACAAGTAGGCAGAGAGGCAGGCAGAGAGAGAGGAGGAAGCAGGCTCCCTGCAGAGCAGAGAGCCCGATGCGGGGCTCGATCCCAGGACCCTGGGACCACGACCCGAGCCGAAGGCAGAGGCCCAACCCACCGAGCCACCCAGGCGCCCCATAAGTTCTGACTTTTAATGCAATCCAATTTATCAGTCTTTTTCCTTGCATGGTTAGTGTTTTACGTCCTGTTTATGAAATCTTTGCTCAGCTCCTTGGCCCCTCAGATGCTGTTTTGGTTTGGCTTTCTTGGAGTCTCATCCTGCACATGCTCAGCTTAGAATTTAGCCTAAAATTTGAGAGGAAATCATGTACAGATTTTTTTGGACTCTTGAGTTTCTTCTCTGGGACTTTGTCCTTCAAGTCCTCATAATTTGGCAACCTTCAAATCCTGACCTTTATCTCTCTGGTCCAGTAAAGCTCATTTTTCTCCAACTCTCCCCTACCCCCATCCTCCCCACTCACTCAAAAATCATAGCCCCTCAAATCCTGTCTGCGTGTATAACTTGCCAGCCCCTCTACCAGTGGTTTCATATGTATGTGGTTTCACCTCTTTTTGTTGTTTTTAATAGGAGGATTGACCCTATACTAAGTACCCTGTCATAACTAGAACTGAAAACCACATGTGCTTACTTTAAGAAGGAATGTTTATAAAGAAAAAAACTTTTTAATGTTCCCTTGCCTAACTGGATTGTATCCAGGACTGTATTATTTATTTTCTCTTCGTGGGGTTGGGGGTACCCAGCTGAGACTCTCCAGTTGCCACTGACAAACAGAATCCAGGCACTGATCTGCTACCCCATCTAGAGTCAGACATGAAAAACCATGTTGGAAATAAAGGATGACATTGCACCAGTAGACATATAAATTCTATTACCAGTCTTAAAAAAGTAGCAATGTGCCTCCTATTTCTAGGGTGTAGCATGCCTGACAGTTTTCAGAAATTAAAAGAAAAATGAGAGATTGAAAAGAGGAGAGGAAGAATAGAGTGAGGCTGGCCTTGGGTTTCCCTTAGTTAAGAGACTGATGGTCAAAGGGACATCTTTCAAAGAACAAACATCTCGAATGTGAAGATTCTTGTACATTCTGGAAAACTTTTGCAGATCTTCTGGACTTTGACATCAAATGAATATTGGTGGGTATGGAAGAACATCAACTCCAAGCTTGCAATCCCTAACACTGAGCCAGCACATGACAAGAAGTCAATAAATATTGAGTCAAATTAATTCAATGGAACCAATGGATGGAAGGATGGAAAGTTGGGTGAATAAATGGATGGAGTAAATATCACTACCTACTTACTTTTTTGTATCGTTGGCCCCTTAGGCATTGTGGTGAAACTTAGGGATTCCTTCTCAGAAAAAAATTTTAAATGCATAAAACAAAACAGAGCATCATAAAGAAAATTACTTATGTTCAAACCCAGTGATCAAAATTCTGCATGTAAAAAAAGAAAATTTTGTAACATAGGAATAGAGGTATTTCTCTCTTCCATAAAGAAATAAGACAGTGGTAGACCCATACATAATGTAATTTTGAAGTCTCCATGTATGTAAATAATATTTTAAGATCTCTGTAACGATTATATTGAGATTTTAAAAATATCTGTGATTTCTATTGAGACAAAGTCATAGGTACTCCCAGGTCTATTATGGTCCTTTGTCTAAATTCATAATTGAAGTAAATGTTGACAGTAAGCGAGAGTGAGTGAACATGGAAATAAAATTTAAAAAAATTTTTTTCATGGACTTCTCATGGAATTCTACCAATTAATTTTATCATTTAAGAAGCTCACTCAATACATATTAAGGAGAGTTCATACCTGCTGAAATAAAAATTTCTATCCAATTTGAGACATTTAGTGAGTTACATATATAAATATATATTTATATAAACGTGTGTGTGTGTGTGTGTGTGTGTGTGTGTGTATATTTTTTTTTTTAAGAGGTGAAGAATGATGGAAATTTTGATGTATTAGGCCAAGTAGGGTATGCCAAGAAGGGTTAACGATTCCCAAATGCTACTCCCGCTCATCCTCCAAACAAAACAAAACAGCTCATGCCACATACTGCAGACAGGTTGTTAAGTGCAGGGTTCCATGATTAAGAGCCTTTTTCTAGCTGTGTGACCTTGGGCAAATGCTCTTCTCAGTTATCTCATCTGTTAAGTGGCAATCATAATGGTTCTTGCCTCTATAGCGTTGTTGGGAGGATTAAACTGAGTGATTCATTTAAAGCACTTAGTACAGTGTTTGGCCCCCAATAAAATCCTAGTAAGTTTTTTTTTTTTTTTAAAGAGTTAATTTTATTTTTATTTTTTTCCAATTTATTTATTTTCAGAAAAACAGTATTCATTATTTTTTCACCACACCTAGTAAGTTTTCCTTCATTACTATTTTCATGCTCTGCATACACCTGTTAAAGAATAAACAGTCACTCTCATGCACGTGACATTTCGGAAACAATTTATTGAATTTATTAAAATGATTCTACAACTACACAACAGTCCTAACAGGCTCTTTTGTATAAGTTTAAATTTTTTGTCAAGTATTCTAAGATTTTAGATTAAATAGTAAAAACTCCCCATAAATTCTTGCAAAAGTCACAGTCAAGAAATATGAATCCTCTAAGTCAGTTCTCCCCAAACTGATGATTGCTACATTTAAAGCGCACCTCTTTTTACTCAATAAGGAAGTGTTTTAACTAAATAATACTCAGTATTGATCCAAAAATATCATTAGGGATTAGTAAATTGGTCCAGTCTAGATTAGATCTAAACTCAGCCTAATCTAAGGCGATGGGCTAATTTCTTGTTTTGTTTAACTCATATAATGTTGTTTTTTTAAGGGAATAATTGCTCACATTTTAAAATAGGAGGATTTCATATAAAAATTCGGCCTTCCAACCTCTCAGAAGTTTTTTTTTTTTTTAAAGATTTTATTTATTTATTTGACAGAGAGAGATCACAAGTAGGCAGAGAGAGAGAGGAGGAAGCAGGCTCCCTGCCGAGCAGAGAGCCCGATGCGGGACTCGATCCCAGAACCCTGAGATCATGACCTGAGCCGAAGGCAGCGGCTTAATCCACTGAGCCACCCAGGCGCCCCCCAACCTCTCAGAAGTTTAAGAGTACCTGAAACCACTGTGCTCACGCTGAGTCCCTTTGAGACAGAGACTAGTTCTCTCCAGCTGTCTAGAGTCTCCGCTGTCCGATTTCATTCTACTTTACTTTCTTGTTTCCCATAATTACATTACTTTCTTGTTTTTCTGTGGGGTTTTAACTTCATGATCCCTAAGTCAGAACGTTGCAGTTTATGTGATTCCAGTAAGATTGTGTGTGTTTATTCATTTTAATCAAAATGATGGAGGAAACTTGGGCTTAAAAACATGTTTAAGATCTAGTAATGTAGGTATCTTGCCATCCACCATCAAAATGCATGTTAACAATTCAGAAATCCTTTGAAAAATGTCAATGTAAACATCTGTTATGAGCTAAATTATGTCCCCCTCAAAATACATTCGCTGAAGTCCTAAATCCGAGTACCTCAGAATGTGACTTATTTGGGAAAGCCTTTACAAGGTAATTAAGGTAAAATGAGGTTGGGTGGGGGGGTCTAATCCAATATGTCTGGTATCCCTATAAAAGGAGATCAGGACACAGACATACACATAGAGGAAAACCATCTGGAAGAGGAGACAATGGCCATCTGCAAACCAAGGAGAAAGGCCTCAGAAGAAATCAACGCTGCTGCCAACTTGATCTTGGACTTCTAGCCTCCAAAACAGTAAGAAGATAAAGTCATCCAGTCTATGGTACTTTGTTATGGTAGCCCTAGCAAACTAATACAGCATCGGTTCTGAATGAACTCATTCTTCCTGGGCTCTCCCACAAGTGACTTTACATCACCCAGGTCATCTCTGGAGTAAGCTCACATCTCTAGGGTAAGAAATTATGGACAGACTTGAGGCAGTGAGGAATGCCTTGGTGCTTCTCAGTGCAAATGTTCCAATATATGGGCTTGTCAACCTGTAATTTCAAGTAATTTGTCCCCAATAATAGGCATAATTCTGAAGTTTGCATCTTTCTTTCCTTTTTTTTTTCCTTTTTTTTTTTTTGGTGGGGGGAGGTGGTGGGTGGTGGGGTTACTGAAAAATGAGATCAGATTCAAGGTCATCTCTATATCATCTCATTCACGAGATTTTGAATATGCTTCAATGAGTTTGACAAGAAGAGCACTTATTGCCAGCTCGCCAGGAATTGCACAAAGCTTGCCACGTGTCTTCTTTATGTCTGTAGTGTACCCCGTATGCAACTTTTCTATCAGTGTGCCCTGGCTCAGAACTGCCCATACCGCACAACTCCAGGGGGCTCCACTCCTCCAGTGGTCTAGGCTGAATAAAAGTCAAAAACACTGGCTGTCATTTCAGCTGCAGGGCCTTGGTATTAGAAGACTGTTTTGACCTGAAGCAAGTGACTATCTTCTCCTCACTATAAAATGGGAAAGAGCATTTCAATAGTTACTTCACAGGGCTGTGGTGAGGATTGAAAGAGATTAACATGTACAAGTGCCTCAGATGCTGAAAAGAGCTACACAAGGAGTATTATGATTTTGAGGAACCTTCCAGCCCTCAGATTCAAGGATCTTTCAGCCGGACATCTGCTGCCTCATCGTTAAGAAATACCCTTGGCTAGGTCAGACCATGGTGGAGCTTCCGTCCTGTACACGCATGTTTCTGAGCTCTTCGTTAAGGAAATGCTTCCAGGGTTAAGACATGGAAGGAGTTTCTCTTTCCCTTATTACCACTTTTTTTTTTAATAAGAGTAAAATTTCCCCTGTCAGAATACATCAAGATACCATGGTGACAATTGCTATAGAAATGTTAGATTTAGAAAGAAGCAAGGTGATTTCAATTCTGTTTCCTGCTACCTGTGTTCAACAGCCTAAACAAATCTATGCTGGCCAGAAGACAGAAAGGGAACACCTGTCCCAACTATCTTGCCCATTCTGCTCTAGAACCTAGAATATCCACTTCCTGCAGCCTCCCAGAAGTACTGCATAGAATAAAGTGCTAGCCTAATATTATTTGGAACAGATATATACTGGGATAATATTAACAAAAAAAATTTTTTTAACATGTAACTATCCGCTGGAATCTAGATCATGGGCTGTTAACTCAAATGATTACCAAAAGCCAGAAATGTGGGTTATCTGAATAAGGGTGGCCAAGGCAATAGAGAATGATGAGGGACTTGAGCCAATAGAAAGGCACAGGCTCTGTCCAACTAAACGGGAATATTTCCTTGAGCCGAACCAAGAAACACAAATGCAGCAATGTCAGAGCTTCTCATTTTTTCAAGAAATGGAAGAAATCAAATGTTTATGTGAAATTTTCCAATTTTAAAACATATCTGCAAGTCAAATATGGCCATGGCTGCCAGTGTTCTGGTTGAATGATGCCCTGAATCCAAGAATCATCTCCTCCCAGTCTTAAAGTACAGAAAAATGGAAGCATGCTGAAAATGTGCATTCTCAGTAGCCTCCACAGGAATCCTTATTGAATAAGGCCCTTTGGGAAGCTAAGCTGCATGTTTTAACCAGCAGCCCAGGAGGTTCATCTGGAGATCACTCAGGGACCACCTTTTGGAGCATGCTAGTGAAGACCCAAAGCTACTCATAAGATAATACCCATCTTTGTGCCCCCGGGCCTAGTACATTATCAAGCATGGGTAACTTTAAGAGTGAATGAATTCTTCCTTATCCCAGGGCTGTATCACAACACTAGTCTATGTTTACTAAAAGGTGTATTAATTCATTTTCATCTAATTGTCCTTAAAGAGACTAAGCAAATAAGAGGCAGGTGATGAGAGCAAGGAAAATTCTGGAACATGGGACTTTTTCTGGGGAGAGCAGGTCTGGGTGAGTATCGATGTAGGATTCCCACAGCATCCAAAGAGCTCAGAGGTGCTGAGAAACGCTTAAAGGGATCAAGAGTAACTGTAACTGTTTTACCACAACAGCAAAGTTCGACACATTGGAAAATAATTAGGCCCTGAAGATGTAGCAATTACCATTTATCTTTAGGTATTTTCATTTCTTAAAAAATTAAAAAAATTTATAGCGGTTAATAAAATATATTTATGCATTAAGGATAGATAGTAATATAAATCTCTCAATCAAAATACAATAAATATTGATATCTTATTTCAAACTCCACATTTTCTTGTCTTAATTTCCCTTGAAACTCATTTATATATTCCTCTAATTATCTTTAGAGTGAATCACAAATTTTCATTTATTAGAAGTATCTATGCAAGCAATATTTCCTGCTTCTCAAGAGGGGGTAGTGAATTTTTAATCAAAGTTGATTTTGGAACAACACTAAAGAATATTTAAAGGTTTAGATTTTTCCTAAATTAATTATTTTGAGGGCCAGCAGAGTAAAAATAAGAAAAGGATATAATAAAAAACAATATATAGTGACATTTAGCATCTTCTTACTAATTATCAGGATCTCCCATTCTCCACCTTCTTTTTGTAATATAAACTGGAGTTTCCTTGTCCTCTTCTTTGTCTCAATAAACTGGACTGCTGGACCCCTTGAAGCTTTCCCAGGTTGGTCCTCTTATCACAACTCGTTTAGCTCTGTCCTCTCTGCTATCCGCTGGGAATCTATCCCATTTGCCTTGTGACATTATCCGATGATCCTAATATAATTGTTGGCAAACTTTTTCTATAAAGTGCAGGGTGGTAAATATTTTAGGCTTTTGGGCATACACTGCAGCAACCACTCAACTCTGCCCTGTGCAGTGTGAGAGTGGCTATAGAGGCTGGGCCAGAGTTGTTCTGCATCTTGTCCTCCCAAATATAGAGAGGACAAGATACAATTACAATTATATCTTGTCCTCCCTTGCAGATAGGGAAGTCTGTATCCTGTTTTATAACACCTATGTCTACAATGTTTTGATCCTTAAGTGGGACTGATAAATGTTGGGTGATTGATTTTATGTGTGTGTGCAGGGGGAAGGTCTCAGAAAATGAGAGAATTTTTGAATGGAAGAGACCTTGGCTCTCATCCATTCTCTAACTTTACAGATAAAACCAAGCCCCCTCCCCCTCACAAATTTTATGTTAATTAGAATTTTAAAAACAAAAGTAAATCAAGGCCTAGATCAGCTTGTGCTTTTAGTCACGCAAAAGTCAGTGGTTATGCTTCAAACAAATTTAATTCTAGTGATGACAACTTTGTCCATTTTCTTTTAACATCCAAATGAAATAATGTGAGCTCTCATCCCATACAACCAGGTATGTCCAGGGCCCTTTTCTCTATTTCTAAGGATTTCCTAGAGGTATTTTTAGTCCCCTGATGTTAGTCCCTTTCCCACTGCTCTGAATTCTTACCTTTTGACCTACTTGCCCTCAGATCTCCAAATCATGCCATGGGTTTCTTTTTTCTGCACAGTGGAGGATATATTTTTAGCTTTTCCCATCATAAAAAAAAAAAAAGAAGAAAAGTCTCCACATTTATACCCAATGTGCTTTTTAATAAATGTAAAACTCCAATCCCCTGCTGATTCAGAAAACTCCAACCCTGCTGAAGGTTGCCAACATTTGTATATTCCCAGCACCTGAGAAGATGGTTGAATTTCACTTGTAAAAAGTTTCAGCATAAAAACACTTACTTTTCAAAATATAAAATTGCATTGTTATGCTAAATATGTTTTTCTTACTACACACACTGCCCATACCTTCACAGATCCTAATTTCCACCTACCAGTCCAGAAATCCAGGCTTCCCTGGTGAGAATCATGAGCCTAAAGGAGCTGAGTACAACTCCAACACTGCCAGCAAAGCCAGGGTAAATTTACAGAGTACCCAGGCTCAGATTCCAGGGAACAGACAGATGATGGTAACATTCTGCTACTTCTGGAGTCCTACACAAGGCAGGCAGCCAATTTTAATTCTTCATATGTAAATAGCAAATAACAATAAAGGCTCTCATTTAAAGAAAAAACACCACAGTGCTGTGATCAGTGATAATAGTAGTGGTGGGAGACTTCCAACTGGATTAATGGAATTGAGGAGTAAAACAAAAAGATGACCCAGAACAAAGGGTATTCTCTTAACTATGCCTGGCTAATGAGATCTTTAAATCCTTATAGGGAATGAACTGGAATATATATCATTTGTGGTGGTCAAGTAACATAATGTCTGAGCAGAATTCTCATTCTACAAAACAGGTTTCCTAATTCTAAACCAATCCTTTTGATGATTTATCAAGGTATTTTACAATAGCTATCTAAACTAAGGAACAAGACAGGGTAATGAACTTTGACCTTTTATAGAGTTTATCTTGTGTCTCCATGTGCTGTTATATGTAATGCTGGATATTTAGCCTACATAAATTTTCGATCTCAACCAAGTTCTATAAACTAGTTCTCTTATGGCCTTTCACAAAATAAAATAAAAGTGTGACAGAGGCAATGCTCTGCTCTCTAAGTCCATTTGATCACACGGGAGGATGGCATTTCTTAGCCTGATGGGTAGTTTGGGGTGAAGTGACTAGCTCTGGTAACTTGGCTATAAAGAGAATTGACACATACAACACATCCAGGCCATAGCACAGAGAACAGCTATGATCTCTATTCTCCTGATCAAGGATTTAGAAATCAACAACTCCATATGGCATAGCTACAACGTATATCGTTGAATCACCACCTGGATGAGGGGTGCCTCCAAGAGTTACTGGGAGTAAGAAAACATGTTGGTTGTGTCGAAGTGAAATGGGGGGAGTAATTTATTACCACAGTATCATCAGAGCCTATCTCAGCAAGAAACAATTTGAAAAAAGAAAGAGGAAGGAAGGAAAGGAGAGAGAAGAAAGAAAGAAAGAAAGAAAGAAAGAAAGAAAGAAAGAAAGAAAGAGAGGGAGGGAGGGAGGGAGGGAGAGGAAGGAAGGAAGGAAGGAAAAGAAGGAAAGGTGCCTGGGTGGCTCAGAGGGTTAAGCCTCTGCCTTTTGCTCAGATCATGGTCTCAGGATCCTGGGAAGGAGTCCCACATCAGGCTCTCTGCTCAGCAGGGAGCCTGCTTCCCCCTCTCTCTGCCTGCCTCTCTGCCTACTTGTGATCTCTCTCTCTGTGTCAAATAAATAAGTAAAATATTTTTTTAAAAAGAAAGAAAGGTGAAGAGAGAAAGAAAGAAAGGTGATATTTAAAATACTAGGAAAAATTATAAAGATAAAATACAATTAAAAATTGGAATTAGAAAATATTTTAAAAGAAATGCAGTGTGGGGGCACCTGGGTGGCTCAGCGGGTTAAAGCCTCTGCTTTTAGCTCAGGTCATGATCCCAGGGTCCTGGGATTGAGCCCCACATGGGCTCTGTGCTCGGCAGGTAGCCTGCTTCCTCTCTCTCTGCCTGCCTCTCTGCCTGCTTGTGATCTCTGTCTGTCAAATGAATAAATAAAATCTTAAAAAAAAAAAAAAAGAAAGAAATGCAGTTTTGTGACTTTCTGTGATATTCATTACCTGAGAATAATGAACTATGTTAATGAGGAGAATCACAATCTTGGATTGCATAAAAAATTATATAAACAATAAATTCTTAGAAGTTGAAAGTGAGTTTAATGATTCTTTTAAGACTTAAAACCTTTTGGTACTGATCCTAGATAGAACAACTTTAGCGTCATATAAGGCCCCAAACATTATAGCAAATCCATAAAACTATTTACATTGTAAACAGTAGTTTATTTTCATGTATATCTACGTTATGCAAATTAAACAATAAGGCCACCATGTTAAAGAAGACTGGTTTCCAACGCTCTCAGAAACCCAGGCTACTGCCTGTTTTTGTAAATAAACTTTTCTTGGAACACAGCCGTGATCATTAACTTATGCACTATTTCTTCAACAGCCTAACTGAGTGGCCACAATGGCGACCGTGCAGTTTGCAAAAGCTCGAATCTTTGCGCTCCGGCCCTTTATGGATAAAGAAGACCACAGCAAAAACGTAAAACAAACACAAAAAGCTTTGTTCTTTGAATCCTAGGATATTCCGTAGGTTTTTAACTACATCCAATTTTTATCTTAACACACCGACATTTATATGCACCGCTCCGTGATGGACTGAATGTTTATTCTGCTCTCCCAGCACCCATTCGTATGTGGAAACCCTTATCCCAGTGTGATGACATTAGGAGATGGGGCCTTTGGGAGGTAACTAGGTCGTGAGGGTGGAGCCTTCGTGAAATGCATTAGCGCTCTTACAAGAGAAGACCAAAGAGTTAGCTGACTTTCTTTCTGCCTTGTGAAGACACAGAGAGCAGACAGCCATTTGTGAGGAAGAGACCACTCACCAAAAACCTGGCCATGCAGGCTTCCTATCTCAGACTTCCAGGCCTCAGAACTGTGGGAAATTAACTAGTGTTATTTCTAAGTCACCCGGTCTATCATACTTCGTTCTAGCAGCCTGAACTAAAACACACACATCGGATGTGAAATCATAACGTCTCATCTAATTATCTCAAATTCTGAATGAGAGGAGTAGAGAGTACCTTACATTTTACTGTTTATGAGATGCATCTTCAATGTCTGGCTCTATTGCTTCTAATTCTTCTTCCAAATTATCTTGCACATTATTGTCAGAATAATCTTTCAATTTATTGGTAAAACTTCTCATTAGTAGCTCTTCTATAGTCTCTATGGCCTTGATAACATTCACTAGCTTCTCAGTGCTCATGGTATCAAACAGATCTTCCATTCTCTGTAATCTAACCAGCCCCTCCAAGACAATATTATTTTCTATCTCTACGTAACATTCTTTCTGTGTCAATCTCATAAGAATTTTCATTTTTTTCTTAATATATTGTATTGGGAAGAATTGCACTTGTCTTAAAGTCACTAAAAACGTGATTATAACGGCTTAAGCAAATAAGGATTATTTTTTTTTCCTCCCAAATAACAAAAAATGGGGAAGGGAGTGGCAACTGTTTGACCTAGAAATTCAACAATTTTGGCCTTTCATATGTATATATTTTAAAAGAGAGAACAAGCACACCATTTCGGGGGAGAGGCATAGGGAGAGAGAGAAGCAGACTCCCACTGAGTAGGGAGTCAGAACTGATGCAGGGCTTGATCCCAGGACCCCAAAACCATGCCCCAAGCTGAAGGCAGACACTTAACCTACTGAACCACCCAGGCACCCCCAGGGCCTTGCATTTCTTGAACTCTCTAGACTTTTTCCTCATAGTCACAAGATAGTTACTGCAGCACCAGCCATCAAATTTAATATTCAAGGCAGAAAGAAATGGAAGAGGTTAGTATAGACCATAGCTATCCCTTTTATCAACAAAGCAAAAAGTACGCCTGAAACCCCAAGTGGAGTTCTATTCATGTGGCTTATTACCCAGAACTAAGTTTCATGTTCACATGACCTCCTTTAGACACAAAGGAATCTTGGGGATTATTTCCCTTCTCTGAGTCCTAAGTAGAAGCAGACAATGACAAAGGGCTAGAAAACCATGTTGGGGTCTACCATATAGACCTTAAGCTTCTGTCTCTCTCTATGTTCTCCCACAAGATTTTCCCCCTTTGTAAAATGCTTCCTCCCTCTCTTCTTATGGCAAATCATACTCATTATTTTTCCCGTGTCCAGGTTCACATTCCATGTCCTTTGTTAAGCATACACTGAAGCTTCCTGCCACCATGATCCCTCCTTTCTCTGAAAACATTTTTTTGCACACATAAACACATAAAAATATAAATTTTTAAAAAACTAAATTATGTTCTCCTTAGGTCAAATGTCCTCCTGATAGAATCCTTAGTTCTTGATGGCAAGACTGCAGTATTTTCTCTTCAGTATCTTCTCCAAAAGACAGTCTCTTTTAGGTCAAAGTAGAGGGCTTCAAAAGAGACACTTTTATTTTAAGTATGTTTCAAAGGACCTCATAGAATTTAAATTATTTTTTAAAACTATTACATGAATTGTGGCTTTACAGTAATGAAACTGGGCCCTTAAGCCAAACACAAGTATAACTTTAGGTTATAGCTTATACATTTTGGTACATTTACCATCATTTAGAAGACAAAAGATAGTGACTTTAAGGTACAATGTATTTTTACATCTCTTTTTTTTTTTTTTTAACTTTTTAGACGCTGATATCTTACTGGACTGTAAGATTCTAATCTGTTTTTTTAGCACTTCTTTACTCATAAGGTAAATCTTATTTTTCTCCCCACTCTTCTTTAGGGCTTTGTGTTTTCCCTTCTGACCTAAGTACTTTCAGATTTGTTTTTTCAGATGAAATATATGCCTTTCTCTCACATCAGAATGATTCTTTCTCCAAATAGACAACCAAGTAATTGAACATTGCTTTAATTTCCTAGGTTGAGATTTGAATGACTGCATATAATTTGTAATAACTCACATGATTGCATATGTAGGGACACTTTTGAAAAAATGTGAAATAGGAATCATTGAAAAGAATTCCTAGATGACTTAAAGTGAGTCTGAGTGTTGGGTACCAATGTTGGCTTAGAACATATTGCCCCACCAACAGGAGCAAGGTCTTGAGAAGATACTGAGAATCTGAAGCAGGAAAAGCAGTAGGACTACAGGGTACACATGATTTGACATAAAAAGAACGTGGCAGGCCATAGGCCCAGATGAGAGGATGCAGCCCCACTCCTGGCCTGCTTTTCAGGGAACAGGCTCTTCCATGGAGGAAGAAACCATGTACCTTTTGAAGTTCTGCACTTCAATCACAGGTCTCTATATACTGATTAACTGCCTCTCTCAGCAAGAAGGATGAGCCAGCTAGCTTTCTCAGGACAAAGAAACCAGTTTTGCCTCTCATTAATTAACCCTTCTATTGCCAGGTGAAGTATTTTTCTGGATAATGAAAACAAAGAAATAACATGTTTCAAAGGATTGGCTAGCAAAAATAAATAGTGATTATCTTCTGGCTAAACTTTTGCTGAAAACTCCAAGATCATTACCTACTGACGTGGAAGGACTGCTAAAACCCCAGAGGTAGCAAAGGCAAGAGAAGCAAATTGAAAGTGTTCCTGTGCATTCAGTTGGCCGCGGTCTGAATCCATGTGAGATGAGCGAGAAACCCATGTAGACATGGGTTCACAGAGAACTATTGTATGCTTGATGTTTGGGAGAATGCATGCAAAAATGTATTTGCAGTGTTGAGCAAGTAAATTATCCAATTCTGCCCCTTGGACTGATGCCCAAACCGGGAAGAGTAATGATACCTTACTTTTGAAAATTTAGTTTACAGGGCACTGTCACATGCATTATCTCTTTAATCTCTCTAATAACCTTCTGATGTAGGTGTTATTCTTATTTTATAGAGGAAGAAACAGAAACTGGCAGGTGCCATGCCTAATTTCCCAGCTAATAGGGGGCAAACTTTGGACTTAAACCCAGGTTTTTGAATCCACTCCTCCTTCTGGTATCCTATTAAACTCCCAATGATTCCCAGCCTTGGTTGCATACTGGGGTCAGTGGAGTTGCTCACAAAGTGCTGATGCTTGGCTCCTCCCCTGAGACATTCAGAGGTAACTGGTCTAGGGGAGTGGCCTGGGTATTAGGGCTTTTTTTTTCAAGGACGTTAATCCAGAATTTTTCAAGTTCAACAGGATTGATGTGTGGGGGCAGACAATCATTTGTGGAGGAGGGGTTTTCTGTGCCCTGTAGGATGTTTAGCTGCATCCCTGACCTCTCTTCCAGATGCTAGTAGTGACAATCTAGTTGTGGCAATCAAATATCTCCAGACATGGCCAATATTCCCTGGGAGGTAAGATTACCTGGTTGAGAAGCACTGCTTAAGTTACAAAGTTGTGAATAAATGACTGATCAATAACTTCATTATCAGCAGCAACTATCAGTTTATTTATTTCTTAATTTACTCCGTTCATGTCATGTCAAGGAGCTGGAACAATTCATCATATGTGCCTTTTCCCAGTTTCATCAAAATTAGGAACTGAACCTGACAAATAATTTTGGAATACTGTGTTTATGTGATGATTATTTGATCTAAAGGAGAAGAGAAAGTTCTATTCATTTGTAATTCTTTAATTCACTCAGTTATATTTTCTTAATGTTAACTACATGTTGGGCCAGTATTTCTCAGTCTTACCTGATGATACGAATTAGCTGGAATGCTTGCTAGAACAGCAGATTCCTAGGCCCTAACCCAGAATTACTGAATCAGAATTTCTAGAAAAAGGCCAGATGATCAGATAATTTGTCAAGTACCCCTAGTCTTTGGGGGAACTTTGAGAAAAACTGGGTAAGGCATGGGGGATACAAAGATGAAGAAGACACAGTCCTCCTCTCAAGGAGATATGAATCAAATAATTGTAAGAATGATGGTAAGAGCAAACATACAGTGTGTAGAAGCCTAGAACATGGCATAAGGAATGAATCTTACTTTGGTTGAGGAGATGTTGCTCCGAGAAGGGTGTATTTAGCTTGGATTCTGATGTATAAGTAGAACTAGCAAGAGGTACAAGGTATAAAAAAGTACATATCAGGTGGAGAAAAGCAACAAGAGAAAAGGCCTCCCAGTTCCTGTTCTATTCTATAGCCTACAGCCATACACATAGTAGATACTCAATAAATATCTATTCTTTGGTCAGTCTTAAACCCACTGTTCATCCATCATAGTGCCCTCTTGCCAATGATTCCTCACTCTTATCCTCAAATGGGCATGAGAAAAATTTGCTCAGGCTGGAGGGTGGCCAATAGGTCAACATTGTGCATCTCATTTAAGCCCCTGATATACCCAGATTTAATTTTTTTTCCCCTCTCAGAATTAGCTTTTCTATGCTTTCCTACCAGCAATCTGATAACTGTGGATTTTTGAAAACTTATCCCATACATAGCTCTTTGTAGTAGCTGAATTACTATGTATTATGTAATTACTATGTGGGCAGAAAAGGACTCAACAAACTCCTCGAGAGTGTTATTGGAAACTAGTATTTCTAGGTTGTGTAGAAAACGTATCATAAATGGACAATGGCCCTGGTATGCAAGGCTACCTGAAGATTTGGAGACATCCTTGTATGTCCTTGCTCCAGAGGCTATTTCCCAGGAAGCCTGATAAGGCAAGGTTCCTTCCAGAAGTAGGAAGCCAATTCCAATGTAATCTCAGAATGGCTTTCTAGAACTACCCACTTACAATTTCCTTCATTGTTCTTTCTTATCTTTTTCATAGTATTTATCATTCACTGACATTATATTACTTATCTGTTTATTTGTAGTTTCTCTTTCTTTTACTAGATTGTAAGTTCCACCACGTCAGGGACTCTGGTAGTCTTATTCACTGTTGAATCCCCAGTACCTAAAAAATGTCTTTTATACATAGTAGCTACTCATTAAACAGTTGTCGAAGACTGAGTTGGTTCTAGGTCCATCTAGAATCTTGGTTTTCTCCTCTGTAGACTCAACATGTTTGTCATTACTTGTCAATGTCTAACTCTTTCTCTGGGCTGATACATTAATTGTGGCAGGGATAGTGTCTATCTTGGTTTCTATTTATCCCCTGGCCCAGCATGTAGGCTATTCTTAGTAACTATTGATTGAATTAATAGATCAGTGAATGAGTAAGCAAATCGAAACAGAAGGCCAGCACTAAATGGCTTTCATCCCATGAGCCCCATTTCTCCAATAGCACAGTCACCCTGAGCATAGATGTTTGGTTCAGCAAATTCCAGGAATGAGCAGGTCTGATTATTAGAGCAGTCAGCTTTTCTTGAGACAGTAGTAAGACTAGAACAATGAGATGGCTGATGCGCAGTAATCTTGTGACACTTGAAGTAATAAGGAAAAAATCAAGGAAGAAAAATCCATACATTGGTGACAGAGAATCTGTTTGAAATAGTTGGTCAATATAAGTGAAACAGAGGGACTTGCAAGCCAAGAAATGTGGACATCTCCAGGGAGGAGATAGCAGAGGTCAGGGAGCTGAGTCTAAGGGTATAGCATGAATCCAAAAGCCTAATGGAAGCCAATGGAAGCCATGGTTCAAGTTTTATCTCTTGAGTTCATGTTTACTATTTGTAGTAAGGATTCTACTCTAGGAAGTCACTCCCAACCTGAAAATGGATTTCACATTAAAGAGGGTTATCTCTTGACATCTCCTTTAAACTAAAACCTGCTTCATGCTCAGTATGACTAGATTTCTTGACTCTCAAAAAAGGAGCTCTGGTTTTTGCAGAATAGTCATTGTCAGTGCCCTCAAATAAGCCTTATGACATCCTTTTCCATCCTGCCACACAAAGAACATGATAATATTTGCATGACATACGTGAATACTTGAATAAAAAAGTGTGGCTGCTTCACCTGCCAACTGGAGGGCCCAGGAAAGCAGTATGTCAGGCATGCTGGAGCTCCTTAGAGAGGTAGCAATGGGGGTGCAGCCCACTGTTTAGAAGTTCTACACTGGTGGATGTGTTATCAATTTCCAAAAAGTTGTGGAGGGATGATTTCATGGTAGGGGTTTTTTTCATCCAAGAACTATTTACTGAGCACCCACCATGTTCCAGGCATTTTTCAAATCAAAGCAAAAAACCACGAATAAAACACAAACCCCTCTTTCAAAGTCACACTCCAGTAAGATGAGATTGAAAAAAGACAACCAGACCTGTGTCAGGTGATAACTGGGCTGTGAAAATCAATCCAGCAGTGTGAGCAGAACAGCCAGGAATGGGTATAGAGGCAGAGACATGAGCAATCTTGTGCAGAGAGTGAGAGGATGTCTGTTAGTTTCTGATTGCGGCTGTAACAAGTTACCACAAACTTGGTGGCATACAACAACACAAATTTATTATCTTACGGTTTTGGAGGTCAGAGTCAAAAATAGATTGGCAAAGCTGCATTCCTTCTAGATGCTCTACGTGAGACTCGAGTTCCTTGCTGTTTTCAACTTCTAGAGGCTACCTGCATTCCTTGGCTCCTGACCCATTCCTCCCTCTTCAAAGCCAGAAACACAACATCTTCAAATCCCCCTCCTCTCCCTCTCTCTCTTCCTTCTTATAAGGACCCTGTGATTATAGTTGGTCCCCTTAGAGAGTCCGGGATAATCTCCCTATCCCAACACCCTTAACTTAATCACAACTGCAAAGTCTATTTAGCCACAGGTCTATTTTGCTACATAAGGTAACACGTCTGTGGGTTCTGAGGACTGGGATGTCATCTTTGCCGGGGGGTGGGGTGGGGTGGGTATTATTCTTCCTACTCTAGTAGGATTCTCTGGTAGGTGTCATTTGAGCAATAGACCCCAAACGAGGCTCGGGAGAGCTCCCGTGAGCCATGCAGATCTGAGAGAGGAGGGTTCTCACCAGTGAGAACAGCAAATGCAAAGGCCCTGAGAAGGGCGTGGACTTGGCTTGCTTAAGGAATGGGAAAGAGCCCAGCATGCCTGGAGCAGAGTGAGGGAGGAGAACTATGATAGGAGAAAAGATCACAGAGGGGTAGCAGCAGTTCAGGTCAGGCGTGTAGGACTTAGTGGACCACATCAAGACCACATGAATAACCTTATTCAATCTTACCTGATAAGGTAGCTGCTATTATTTGCCTCATTTTCAAGGTTAAGAAACGGAGGCTTAGAAAAGTTAAGTATAATGAGCTTGAGGTTCCACAACTTGCAAGGAATAAAGAACAGTTTTATCCTGGGCTACCCGATTCCAGAGCTCTCACACTTGACCCCTCTGCTGCGCTGCTTCCTCAATGTTCTGCGGTCCGAAGAGCTAGCATGCATCTAGTGCTCTTAGAGGAGTGAGAAGTCCACCGAGGTGGAGAAAACACCCTTGTCCTTCGGGGTCACTCTTTCCACTACGATGCAGACGCCATGTCGGTGGGACAGAAAGCCCGAGGGGCAAGGCCCAGATAACTGCCCTCCTACCAATTCCCCCACTGACAACAAAATTAAGGACTGTGGCAGCAAGTTTGTAACTAAAATTAAGCCAGGTAACCTTTTGTCCTTCATTCAGGTTTAGCATCTGTTAGTGGGGATACACAGTTGTAAATGTATCTTTGCAACGGGAAAGAAAAGAGAAATTCAGATGAATATGAATTTTCAAAACAGAAAAATGGGACTTGGTGCCATGAAAGACCCTTGGTATTAACAAAAGATCATCCAAAGCTTTCTCTATAATAAGTCATCTGCTGCTTGTGTGCATGCTTGCACACGCACACACACACACACACACAATTTCTGATATTTAATCAACTTTTTTTTTTTTTTAAGAAAAGCACTAATCACCAGAAGTGCCTTTATTTTGCATTGCCTACCTCAGTTCTTTTCCTTTAGCTCAGAGATCTTGTCATACTTCTTCATGAAAGGGAGGAGTCTTGGGATGGTTTCATAAGTTATGTCCCCAGGGGCCTCCTGGAAAGGATTAAAAATTTCTAGAGATTTCTTAGTCACAGAGAAATCTTTCTTCCTTCTTCCCCAAGTCTCGTGCTCAGTGAGTGCGGTGCGTTTAGAGGAAGAGTCAGGCCCAGCGTGGTTGGAATTGTTGCTAGAACAGTCCAGTCATGCGGACTATTAATAAAATTATATGTTTATAGAAAATTGGGCAATTTAAAAGCAGAGCTATGTGTTCCTTTCCAAACACCTTCTCGGTTGTTTAGAATAGAATTGTTAAGCATGTGAGTTGATTCTTTAGTTTCCAGTATTCACAGCTCCCACTCACATCTTTGAAAATTCCTTTATGGCATCTACTTACAGTAGTCAAACTGCAAAAGTTAAATAATATGTATTAAGAAAAAAATAGACCCCTGTGGCTCTTTGAGCTTTTGTCATCATGTTGGAGCCAGGAAACCTAGGGGGCCTGCATTGTTCCTGCAGCCCTTGAGCTTGAAGAAACAAAACAGGGTACACAGCATTCGAAATCATAAAGCATCCCCTTGGTGGGATCTGTACCACAGCCCCCTGCTTGGCCACGACATCGTGCTTCCCACACCCCCCCACCTCTCCTGCCTCCCCGGATTCCTTTACACATGTGGTAGCTCTGCAGAGAAGGAGGCCCCCGTCACTACATTGTGATGTTCAACCTCTCATGTCTCTCTCTCTACCTCGACCCCATGTTGTCCCACAGCTGCCAATAAAGACCAACAGACCCAAACGAGCAGAACAAATCCAGGTGAAGTCTGAGAAACATCCCCCCGGGGAAATTTTGCCTTGTGGGCCCAGAGGAAAATGGCCTTTTGTGACAGGGGAAACCTAGTGTTGCCACACTTGAAGATATTCCACGATGCACTGATTACAAGTACAATGTCTCAATTTTTAGAGGCCGAGTGTCCCTGAAGTGAGCAGAACATGCTCCCGTGACTTGAAGGGTTCACGTGACCCATGCCCAAGCTTCATGTAGTTCTCTGGCTGCGGCATCTGGGGCAGCCAGCTCTGCTGAAGGGGAGGGGCAACTGGGAATGAAATTGGAAAGCAACAGGTCTGAGCTTAGGTTTTTCCACATATGAACGCTTGCATATCCCTCTGAACCTCAATGTCCACATAAAAAATATGGGCTTAATAATATTTCTCTTACTGGGCTGCTGTGAAATGTAAATGACATCATACCAGGGGTATTACTTTATAAGTCATAAAATGCTACAAAAATGTAATTGATTGAATCAAGAGTGGGAAAACCCAGAACTAACGTATTGGCCTGGTACTCATCTATTTCGTTCTGTTTAAGTGTGGTAACCTCTTTTCAAATGAGGTTTGTTATCTTGTCAGTAATTGGTGTCATCAGAAACCAACTCATTCTTAATATGTTTTCAACTGACCAGTAATAATGTAATAATGCAGAATTGCATTAGTTATAATGAAAACACATAACTCCTACTTGTGAAGTAGTTGTAAGATTTCAAAACCACGCAGCTGCTTTGGAAGACGGACCAGGGGACAGGTTGGCTGAAGTTGCACTGGGCTCTTCTACTGTAATCAGAGCTAGGCATTTTTGTTTGCAGAAGGGCTGGTTTCTTCATGTGGAAGCTAGTTTCTCTTAGACCAAGACAACTGTGTAATTCTCCACTAGTCATGATTTAAATGTAGCCCAAAACATGGCACGGGGTGTGAGTAACGTGAAGACTCAAAACGTTTGATGCTGCATGATGGTGCCTACAAGTACGCGTGCTCTAAGTTCAATGCAATAGTTTCAGGCATTGCTGCTCTGGGGGGATGGTCTTCCTCTGTCTGCATTTGTTTTTTTTTCCTCTCTCCTTTCTTTTTATTTCTTTTTTTCTGATGGTTATTCTGCCCTCACTCCCTTTTTAAAATTCAGTTCTTTGTCTCCAAAACACCAAGAAAAGCTTACAGTTGGTCACACTCAATCAGACAAGCAGCTTTTGTCAGTGAATCAGATCAAATTAATACAGTTTGGTGGAACCCTTTGCTGTTGAAACCCCTCGGTCTCCACTCAGGAGCATCTCTGCTGAGGGAACTGGATTATACTATTAGGCCACATGCTGGAGTGGGAGAGGTACATGCCGGCACATTTTGGGAAAGAAGCAAATACCTATAGTAGGAAAACAAGAAGCAAGTGCAGCTCTCCATTCAGCATACTCAGAGTGGAATGTAAAAGGGCAGGAAGGCTGTTTGACATACCAGAAACATGGCCAGGTAATCCAGCAAACACGACGTGCCGGCATTATAAATTGCTTGAGTGGTGCTCGCTTCGGCAGCACATATACTAAAATAAATTGCTTGAATGACCTTTGATGAGAATTAAAATGCTACACATATCTCTAATTGAATATTTTTCATTTTCTCTTCTGAGTCTGATTAATCTGTGAGAACACAGAGGCATATGTAACCTACATCTTTACCCTTAACATTATTGTGATTTTCTGAGTTGTCCCATTAATTAGAGTGATTTTCTCCACATGCTCAAATTGTCAGAGTATGAGTAAGAGAAATGTCTTAATGATATGATTTATTGCAGCAGCACAGAATGTTCAGAAGTAGAGAGCAAAGACCTTTTATATTTTTTTCTGTTTTCATGCCCAGGCTTTCAAAAAAATAGATGTGAACAGTTCAAATTAGTTTTTCCAGGACTAGGAAACCTCAGTTGTCATTTTAGTTGCTTCTGCATTTCTAGCCCTGAAATAATATATGCCATCTGTGCTCCATAAATACAGAAATGGAGTGTAAATTTGATTGTTCTATTACTTGGAACCCAGTCTTAATATCTAAAGATTTTTCATATTTTTGTCATATCCTTGAAATCAATTTAGAGAAAAAAATGAATTCAATCAGCCTTAAAAAGAAACAAGGTAAAAATCTTCTGGAATCTTCACTTGGGTTGATATCTTCCTTTTTTCACTCCTACAGTAACAACAACAACAACAAATATATATACATACATATATATATATATATAAAACAAATTATAATATCAAGGAGATTGCAATTTGAGAATCTTTTAAAATCTTATCTGAATTTCCCATAAATAACATATATATAAAAGGTTTTGCTAGAAAATATTTATTCAACCTTGGTTTAAAATATAAGCAGGTTCCATTACTTACGGTGAATTATTTTTGAAATGACTGATAGAAGTCATCAGGTACTGTAGACAGGTATTACCAGAAACATTAAGTTCATAGAGAATATTTTAAAATACCTAGAGTCCTTTATTTAGTATGAAAATCTGTTTTCATTAGGTTGGTCATAGAATTTTATCATACCCTGAGCAAATAAATGGAGAGGTACTTAAAATTTAAAATATGTTTTCCCAGTGTAAATTGTTTCTGTCCTCTAGGCTGGGAACTGCGTCTGAGGCATTTGTATTTATTTGGTACCAGGCAAAACAGCTGAATCGGTTTCTGGTGAGTTCTGGACAGTGAAATGGGCTCTGCTTGATCTTTTATCTTCCCTCATCTTCTGCAATAGGCTCGGTCCTCTTCCTGATCCTTCGTCTATATTAGCCTCCTTGTCTGCTAGCACCTGCCACAACTCATCTAGGGTCGGCTCCAACTGCCCTCCAGGACGTAAAACTGGGGAGGCCCCAGCCACGATTCTCTCTGGCTCTGAGCCATCAGTGCCTCTGCATCGGGAGTGAGACCCATACTGAGCTGGTTGGCACAGCAGCAGCGGCTGAGCTGAGAAAACAGATTCCCCAGCCTCTTTTCTCCTAGAGGTACGGGGCCTGGAGAGCTGCTCATTCAAGACCTTGCCTCCAGTGTTAGCTGAGCAGCCGCCACCACAGAGAGCAACACCTTCACGAAAGGGCAACCCATTCCTCAAAAGCAAGTTCTTCATGCACGGACAAGGTTATGATGACTCTCGTGTTACGTAAAGCGTGTTTATGAGATGCAGAAAGAACACATCTGCCTCCTTCTCAGCTCAGACTCCACCATTCCAGTGTTTCTTGTGTTGGCAGATTGACTTTTTTTGGAAAAAAGGTTAAACAAAATGCAAAGAACTTGACCTAATAAATAGCTGTTTGATTTTCCCAGCCTTCCATCTCTCCCTCTTCACTGGCCTTTTCTCTTCCATCTAAAACCCTCTGCTTTCTTGTCCTCATCCGTGTCCTCTTCACCGTCCAGCTTCTCGCTCTCCCTACTTTACCCTGCAACCACTCCCCTCTTCTGCAATCTGATTTACCTCCCACTATAAGCTTCCCCCAGGAAGCCAACAATGATCTCCCAGATGCTATCCTTCAGATACTTTTCAATTTTACTTGTGTTTTTCTGAAGCGTTTCAGGGTTCCATTTTAGTTCCTCTTTCCTCCTCGGGCTACATTTCTTTGCATGTTTTTATTTATACTCACAATGTCTGTATTAGTTAGGGTATGAACCGAATCCAATAGGATATATATAGACAATATGAGAAGATTTATTCTAGGAATTGGCTCATACAGTTATGGCGGCCCAGAGTTCTGTGATCTGCTGCCTGCAGGCTAGAGAACCAAGAATGATGGCAGTGTTATTCTGTATGTGTCTGAAGGCCTGAGAACAGAGGGCCCAGTGGTTGAAGTCCCAGCCTGAACCAGGAGTGCCTGATGTCCAAAGGGAGAAGAATATGGATACCTCAGCTCAGTCAGAGAGCGAATTCCCCCTTCCTCTACCTTTTTCTTTTCTACAGGCCCTCAACCAGTTAAATGATACCCACACACATTGGTGAAGACAGTCTTCTTCAGTCTACCAATTCAAATGCTAATCTCTTCCAGAGGCACCCTTACAGACACACCCAGAAAAAAAAATGTTTAACTGGCTATTTGCTAACTCTTATAGTAATCAGGTTGACACAAAATGAATCACCATAACTTCAAATATTGCCTACAGGTCCCTGAGTCCCAGATGAATAGTTTTGGTCCAGACCTCATTCCTGGGCTCTGGATTTTCATTTCTATTTTCCTATCAGGCATCTCTGTTTAGATATTTCATAGTGATGGCATCACAGACAGAATTCATCCTCTTTGCAGTGATCCTACATGCTGCCTCCATAAATCTTTTCTCCATTTCTTATCTTATAAATGATACTTTCTTAACTCAGCTGCCCAAGTTAGAGATGAGGGTATCACCCAGATAAGTGTTTCTCCTTTAAAGCTCACGTTTTGTCAATCCCTGTGTTGCGGGATCTTGCCTCCTAAGGAGTACTCCTGTTAGCCCTCAGGATCACCTATGTAGTTCATGACCTTAGTGTCACTTGCCCATTTGTCATAAGAGGCCCCTTTCTGATTGTCCCACTTCTCGCTATACCTTCCCATCCTTCATAAAGCTGCTAAAGTGACATTTCTAATGTGAAAATCTGATCCTTCCCTCAAACAGCTCAGAATTCTGCAAGGGCTTGGTTGCCTTCAGATAAATTGGGTTGGGAGTGTTTTGTTTACAAAGTCTTCTATGATCAAGACTCTGTCCCACCTCCATTCCTGTCTGTCCTCTACTTGTCCTCTCCCCACTGAACACTTTACATACTGGGAATATTGAGCCATTTCAGTTTCCCCAAATACTTGTGGTCTACACACTGTTTGACTTGTATGCTGTTTTTTGCCTGGCTTGCCATCCACATTTATCTGCCCATTTTGTAAGACTCAGTTAAGTACTACCTTCATGGGAGGAAACTTTTTCCCCCTGAAATCGCACGCTGCCCATGTACAAGGCCTTATTTCATAACTGGAAGACTCCTTTCTCTTTGCCTCTGTTTCTCCTATAGATTGCAATTGTGTCTTCCATCTGTGTATTTGTATCACGTACAGGTGTCTAACACATAGCAGGAACCCCATAAATATTTGTTAAAGCAATGAATAAGGGAATGAATAAATGAGCGAAATTACTAAAACCATCAAGGGTTTGAAACTATGTGACGCCAAATTTTCTTCCATTTCAGTTTTTATCTTGATTCTGTGCAGACGCATCATTAATTAAATTCTGGGTGTATGACAAGCCTTATAGAGCATGATTATATTTCTATCTAAGATGAAGATAAAAATATTTGCATGTAAATGAGACAATACTCAGCCTCAGAGAAGCTCTATCTCTCAATACTCCAAATAAACTCTATTACCTGTTGGGAAATAAATGAAAATGAATCCACTGCAGTAATGGGTTTTCAGGCCAATTTTCCAAGCAAGAGCTCATTTCTCGCTGAAAGTAAACATGCTTCCTGAGCTCATGAAATCTGCTATTGCTTATGTGTACACATGCACTGAGGATGAGTTCCCATCTCATTCAGATCCATGGGCTTTGAAATGAGCCCCAAGTGTAAGACATCTGTAGGTTCCACCAATTTCGTTGGCACAAATTAACAAGCAAAACCTTAAGATTTAAAATAATGTGAGTTATGAAGGCCCCTCATATTTGAAGCATTTGCTCCTGTCTCTAAATAGAAAACTGTTTCTTAACTCCAGAAATGGAAGTGTAAGACAATAAGGCAGGAAAATGCCCCTATATTTTTGGTGGTTTTAGTTCAGTCTTTCTTCCCTCCTGGTACATTCCCTTCTTAAATCTCTTCAGTTCCCTCAAGTTGCTGATGGCAGGATGTGAGGACTTAGTATGTGCCAGCACTAGATGAAGCCATATTTTAATGAAATTTAATCCTCCTAACAATGCCATGAAATGGATACTATCATTACCATCTCCATGTAACTGCCTGATGCCGGCAGAAGGCAAGTGGTATAGCTCTTAACTGGTAAATCCAGAGCTCAAACCCGGATCTGATTCTAAGACCTTGCCTGTAACCCTTTGTGGCCTGCCTCATCCAAAGCACAGTTAACCTTTGTGAGATGAAAAATTACTCCAGCTCCTTTTGAAGTCCTCATACTCTGCTTAGCAAGAATTGCACACATCCCATTGTTACATCACTCTTTACATGCGACTTCATGAAGCAGGAGGTTTACAGCTGGAGGTGCTGATTCTAGTTTGTGATATGTAATAACTTGTTCAGATGGGCGAAGGACCCCCAAAACAAGAGAAGGGACTTAGGGAGGGAAATTTTTCTACTTCCTGAACATGTTATTGAGAAATAACAAAACAAAACAACATTGAAAAGAGAGAGAGAGAGAGAGATTTCAGGTTAAGCAGCACTGCCAAAAACTTGTTTTCAAAGGAAGAGGCGGTAAATATTGTGGGTGTAGCAGTTTCTGTCTCAACTATTCAGCTCTGCTGTCACAATGTGAAAGAAACCACAGGCAAGATATAAATGAATGAATGTGGCTGTGTTCCAATAAAACTTTATTTACAAAAATAGGTAGTGGGCCAGATTGAGCCCATGGGCCATAGTTTATTGACCCTCACTTTAAAGTGTCCAGATATATTCCTTACATTGTGTTAGCACCCCCGATGTTTGGAAATACCGAGATGATTAGTAGAATGTAGGTGACTGATAGGAGATGGATAGCATTTTGTCCTATCAGGATTGTTTCTGTGCTCCATTGCTATAGCACCACTGTTTAACTGGATGTTGTAGGAGTAAAGGGAGGTAATCTATTTAGACTCTAGGAGCAGGCTGTCTGGCAGTTTGTGGCATCAAACTGGGAAGGCTTAGAAAAGCTTTTGACAGTGATGGAACTGTGTTCATACAATTTAGAATTGCAATCTTAGCTGGGAGAATTTAGATTCAGACTCAAATACAGATAATGCAAACAAGGGTGCTATAAATCTTTGCAGTGAAACCAACAAGTGAAGCTGGGCACAGCAGATTTATGGTGCAAACTGATAAATTGCAATTTTTTCCTTCAAAAACACCAGAAAGAAGGAGAAACAGAGCCTTGCATGCAAATTTCAAGTTCATGGCTCTCTTTAAAGTTCTATTTACTTAAAAAATGGCAAGCCTCATTTAAGGTCATTGTTACTGGTATTTTCAGATGGATGTAGGGTGGTGGAGAAGTCTATGGCCATAGAGTATTTGATCTGGGCATGCTACCCTGACATTTCCTAGCTGTGTGCACCAGTTCTCAAACCTCTTAAGCCTGCACATGAAGTCCATAGCAAAGGCCTGGCACACACTGACTTCTCAACAAGTATTTGCAAAAATGACGATGTGCCTCTTCTTGATTTCTTCTGTCTCAAAATGTGAGTCTCTGCTTTATTGGAAATAAAAAGGAAAACTAAATCTGCAGTCAAATGCTCTACCCCTGAGCTATACCCCCTGGAAAACTAAATCTGAATGTGGAATTTTAACGACTCAAATACTCAGGTGAAAGGCTTGTAGCTATTCCTAATAATTGATCCCAGAGTCTACAAATAGATCATTTATTACCAGTTAGTCAATTCCTCAGCCTTTCAATGATGGAAAAGAAAATGAAATTCTCTTCTTATGGGCTTTTGGTATCATTAAAAAATAATTTGTATGTAAACCTGTTGTATGCATTTGATACTTTGCTTAAAGAAAACATGTTGCCCTTTCCTGTATATATATTGTGTGTGTGTGTGTGTGTGTGTGTGTGTGTGAGAAAGAGAGCAAGAGAAAGAGAGAGAGACAGAGAGACAGAGAGAGAGGAAGAGGAAGAGGACTGATGTGCTTCCTCTGGATAATATACATAGATGGGGAAAATCAAGCCAAATTTCTTCCTATTTGTCCACCTTACTGATATTTCAGGAAAGGGGAGTATCCATGTACAGCAGAAACCAGTACACGTATCTTGCACTTCCCTTCCATCCCAGGTCTGGAGGCAGAAGTTTCCAGACCCTTATACCCCAACTCTAAATTCCATGCAGTTGAGGGAGGCACAAATAATACCCAAATAGACAACTAGATTAAAAGAGCAATTATAGGTAATGAAAAGACTGTTCAGGAAATAGAGTGATGTGATAGGAAGTGTTTCTTTTATACGTGCTTTCTATCAGTGATTTTTAAGGAAATAGGTAAAAACTTAAAGTGCATTTCACGCATAGCATCAGAGTCTAAATTTTCTGGTACCTGATCAATTGAATTCAAGTTTGACACTGAATATGTTGTATTAAAGTTAAAAATAAGAAGAAAGTTACTGTTTGAAACAGTCTGAATTAGAATAAATATAGAAATAAATCAAAGATTCACACCATCTGATGTTCATCTATCAGTCTACCTAGATATAATTTTTCTTTATGTAATCTTCCAAGCTCATGCAATGTTAGCCTCATGAATTTTTGGATGTTCATAGAACTTCATTAAATCATCTTTTTACTACTTCTCAGTCATTGAATAATAACAAAGTCATCCCAATCCACTCTTAATATTACAGAAAACATTTTGGAAAATGTATTGTCACCATAACATTTTAACTCTCTGTGAGTTATTAATTATTGTTAATATATTGTATGCTATTAACTAAGTAAAAAATAACTATTTAGTAATGTTAGTATTTATTGAGCACCAACTATGTGCCAAGCATTTTATATTTTCTTACCAATCTTCCAACAACCCTGTGTTTGTGTGTGTGTACAGGACTATATTATTAACCCCATAAGGAAATGAGGCTCAGAGAGCTTTCATTTATTATCTGCGACCAAATAACAGCTCAGGCAGCAAAAGGATTTAAACCCAGGTCTGTCTGTTCTCAAACAAATCTCATGTTAACTTCCAAATTTGATTATTTGAATTTTTATTATAAAGTATATTCTTCATAAAAGTGTGTATGTAAAAACATGTAATAACTAATAACAAAATGACAAATACTTCCAGTCTGCATAGAAACTAGATGACCAGAACTTGGAAGTCCCCATGTGTCCCTACCTTATTATAATCTTCTCCTTCTTCTGCAGATTGAAACACTATTCCGAAACCCATATTAAGCTTCCCTCTTATTTTATTTATAATTTAAAAATCTAAATAGATATCTCTAAACATGTATTGTCCACTAGAAATATGAGAGCCATATTTGTAATTAAAATTTTCTAATAGCTACATTTAAAAAATTAAAAACAGATGTAGTTTTATATTTTATTTAACCCAACATATACAAAGTATTATTTCAACATCTAATCAACATAAAAATTATCTAAAAAATTCTCTTTTTTTTAATATTCTCTCTTTTTCTTTGCACTTCAAGATCTGGAAATCTGATGTGTGTTTTATATTTAGAATACTTCTCAGGTTGGACTAGGCAGACTTCAAGTTCTCAGTAAGTACATAGGACTGTGGTGGATACTGTGTTACTAACACAACTCTGAATAATGTATTATTTAGCTCTGCCAGTTTTTGAGCTTTATATAAATGATGTCAATCTTTTTGGAATTGCTACTTTTGCTCAATTTATATTTTAGAGACTCATCTGTGATAATGCACAATTTTCATTTCATTGAATAATATTTCATGATGTGTATATTCCGCAGATTGTATTCTTCCTAATTCTGATACACCTGTGTGTTGTTTCTTTTAATATGAATGAAGATCTATTTATGTAGGTAGGTTTCAGGTGCACATTTACAACAGTGTTTTTTGGTAAAAATACTTGGAAGTAGAACTGTGGTATAAATTATAGGACTTGTTTTTTCTAATGAGTTGTACCATTTCCTCATTAGCAGTAGGTGAGATTATTCCCATCACTACATCCTTACTAACGTTTGAGATTGTGAAATTTTAAAACATTTTTTCAATCCAGTGGGCTTGAAATAGATTCCCAATATAATTTTAATTTGCATTTTCCTAATTTCCTAATGAGGTGGATATGTCTTATGTATGATATACAAATATAAATGTCTCATATATTACATAATATAAAGACTCTAGATATTATAAGATGTTTGTATTCCTTCTGTTGAAATGTGGTAGTCTTTTGCTCATCTCCCCCCCACCCCCGCCATTATTGCTTGTCTTTTACTTATTGTTCTGTAAGATTTTTAAAAATATATTCTAGAGCCTGATCCTCAGATTATAGGTAAAGAAAATATCTTTTATAGTTTGTGACTTGTCTTTTTATTTCCTTTTGTGCCCTTTGGTGAACTGAGTTCTTAATTATGAGGCAGTCAGATTTGTCACTCTTTTTCCTGTTGATTTATACTTTTTATGGTCTGATGTAAGAAATCTTCTTTATCTTAAGGCCATAAAATTATTTTTAAATAGTCTTCTAAAAGTTTTGCCATTTTTATTTGAAGTTTTTAACACACCCCAAATCAACTCTGGGGTATAGCATGAGACTAGGATCTAATTTCAATTTCCTGTTTGGATAATCAGTTGTTTCAGCACTATCCTATTAAATAATCAGTTCTTCCCACTGATGTACGAAGCCTGATCTGTCACAAATCAAGGGTTTATGTACTTCTGGTCTGATTCTGGCCTCTCTATTCTTCCAATCATGTTGCAATATCACAGTAAAGATACTGAAGCTTTATACTAAGTCTTTGTATCTGGTGGAGTAAGTCTGCTACTCGTTCTATTCTTCTTCTTCTTCTTTTTTTTTTTTTAAGATTTTATTTATTTATTTGACAGACAGAGATCACAAGTAGGCAGAGTGGCAGGCAGAGAGAGAGGAGGAAGCAGACTCCCCGCCGAGCAGAGAGCCCCATGCGGGGCTCGATCCCAGGAACCTGGGATCACCACCTGAGCCGAAGGCAGAGGCTTTAACCCACTGAGCCACCCAGACGCCCCTTGTTCTATTCTTATTAAGGAGTATTTGGCTATTCTTCATCCTTTGCCCTTTCAACCCCATGTTGAAGTAAGTTTATCAGTTTCCATGAAATTGTCCTGTTGAGCTTTGGACTGCAATTGCATCGAATCTAAATTTGGAAACAACCGACATCTTTATTACGTTGCATTTTCCTATTCAAGTGAACAGTATCTATAGCTCCATCTATTTATATTTTTTGATAAAGTTTTACAATTTTCTCCAAAAAAAAAAATGTTCTTCTCTTATAGTTACTGTATTTTTTCCTAGGTACTTTATGTTTTATTGCTTTTGTAAAGGATGTAGTTTTTAAATTACACTTTTCTTACTGATTGCTAGTGTACAAGAAATGCATTCAAATTTTACACATTCATTTTTATTTATATAGCAAACTTACATGGTTCTCTTTGGATTTTCGTTATTGTCATACACCTTTCATTTCTTACACATTTTAATTCTTTTTTTGCTTTTTATATGCTGCTGACCAAGGCCTCAACTGTGATATTTGCAAGCGAGGTGCTAGTGAGCATCTTTGTGTATTTTTCCTGATCTTAAAAGGAACTATTTTGACTTCATCATTAAGTATGATTTTTGTGATACACTTTTTGCAGATGGCCTTCCTTAGATTAATGAGATCTTACTCTATTTCCAGTTTGGAAAAACAGAAAAATTATAAAAGTTTGCTACATTTTAATACAGTTTTTCTGCATCTATTTGGATCACCATATGGTTTGTCTTCTGTAAGTTATAAATGTAGTGAATTAAATTGATTGATATTTTTGATTTTTCAATACATGTATTTTAGATTTAAAATAGCAAGCTTCACACTTTTTGGTGTGAATGATGCAGTTTACATATAGTAAGATTCACACTTTTTATATATACTTTAGTATATAGTTGTATGATTTTTGACAAAAGCATAGAGATGTGTAACCATCATCACAATCAAGACACAGAACAATTACATATCTCACCCAACCCTCATTCTCCATTTCTTCTCTGGTAACCCTATATGGTTATATCCCATCTCACTCTTGTCCACTGGAAACCACTGAAATGTACTCTGTCCCTACAGTTATACCTTTTCCAGAGTGTTATATAAATGAAATAGTACAGTATCTAGCCTATGAGTTTGCTTTTTTTTTTTTTTTTGCTTTGTATAATGCATCCAAGATTCATCCACATTCTTGCACATCCTTTCTTTTCACTGCTGAATAGAATTCCACTGTGTGTATGTAACACTGTTTATTTGTCCATTCCCTAGTTGAGGTATATTTGTGTTGTCTCTAGTTTTTGATGATTACAAATGAACTTGCTATAAACATTCATGTGTAGGTTTTTGAATGAACATTGGTTTTCATTTCACTTGAAATAAAACATCCAGGAGTGGGATGGTTGGGCTGTAGGGAAAAGTCAACGCTGACTCCATAAAATGATTTAGGAAGTATTTCCTCCTTTTCTGTTTTCCGGAAGAGATTATGTGGAATTATTGATTTTTCTTCTTTAAATTTAATGGAATTCACCAGGAAAATAATCTGGGCCTGGATTTTTCTTTCTTGGGAGGTACGCAGCTGTGAATTAAATTTATTTAACATATACAATTATTTGAACTAACTTTGGTAGTTTATGTCTTTCAAAGAAATGCTATTTCATCTAAGTCATCAAATTTTGAGGCACAGAATTGTTCTTATATTCCCTTATTATTTTTTTATAATGTCTTCAGGGTTTATAGCAAGATCTTATTTATTCTTGTTATTTATTATGTGTATTTTTTTTCTTGATCAATTTGGCTAGAAATTTATCAAATTTATCTCATCAAAGTAACAGCTTTTGGTTTAATTGACATTTACTGTTTCTCTTTTTTCTATTTCATTGATTTCTGCTTTTAGCTTTACTATTTCCTTCCTTTTGTACACTTTGTGGTTAGTTGGTTTTTCTTTTACTAGTTTCTTTTTTTTTTTATTTTTTTTTCCAATTTATTTATTTTCAGAAAAACAGTATTCATTATTTTTTCACCACACCCAGTGCTCCATGCAAGCTGTGCCCTCTATAATACCCACCACCTGGTACCCCAACCTCCCACCCCTCCGCCACTTCAAACCCCTCAGATTGTTTTTCAGAGTCCATAGTCTCTCATGGTTCACCACCCCTTCCAATTTACCCAAAAGCACATACCCTCCCCAATGTCCATAACCCTACCCCCCTTCTCCCAACCCCCCTCTCCCCAGCAACTTTTACTAGTTTCTTAAAATGAAAACTTAGAGTATTGATTTGAGTCTCTGCTGTTTTTTTTTTTTTTTTTTAAGATTTATTTATTTGTGAGAGTGTCTGTGAGTTGGAGCAGGGCAGAGAGCAAGAGAAAACCTTAAGCAGACTCCCCATTGAGTACCCAGCTCAAAATGTGGGGCTTAATCTCACGACCCATGAGTCATGACCTGAGCCAAAAGCAAGAATTGGACACTCAACTGACCGAGCCACTCAGGTGCCCTGAGTCTTTGTTGTTTTTTGATAGAAGAGTTATTGACACAAAATTTCCTTTAAGTATCTGTAAACCACAGATTATCATGTGCTGTATTTTTATTTTCATTCTGTTCAAAATACTTTTAACTCACCCTGAGACTTCTTCTTTGATCCATGGGTTATTTAGAAGTCTACTATTTAGTTTCTGAAAAATTGGGGATTTTCCAGGTATCTGTGTGATGTTTTTTTCTTTCTTTATTCTTAATTCTTTCTCTTTTTTAGTTTTTTAAAAGTAATATCTATGCCCAATGGGAACTTGAACTCACAACCTTGAGATCAAAAGTTGCAGGCTTGTTCTCTCTCGCTCTAAAAAAACTAATAAATAAATAAATATTTAAAAAGGAGGTGCTGCATGGCTCAGCTGGTTAAGCATCCAGCTCTTGATTTCAGCTGACACTCCAAGCCTAGAGTTGGGATCCATGCTAGGTGTGGAGTCTGCTCAAGATTCTCTCTCTCCCTCTCTCTACCCACCTTTCTCTCTCCTCCCCCTGCATGCTTTCTCTCTCCCTCTAAAAAAAAATTAATTAGTTAATTAAAAAAAAAAGTCTCATGCTCTACTGACTGAGTCAGCCAGGTATACCAGCGATGTTTCTTTTTTATAGTTTATCCAGAATTTCAGTTATTCTGTTGGGTCCCCAATATTGGGTCCCCCAATAATGGGTCCATGATTGAAGGAGTGAGACTGATACAGAGCAAAGGTCAAGCAAAGCTTTATTTCATGCCAAGCATCGAGAATCAAACTGACCGTCAAACAGACCAGTCGGGGCCACCCCTTACAGAGAGGGTGACCTCTCTCTGTTTCACAGACTAACTTTTAAGGGCAAAGGCCATGTGGTTGGGCCTGGCCACGCACAGGTGGCCAATGAAATTGTAATACACAGAGAAAGCTACACAGTTATGTTAGGTCATATGTAAGTGACCAATTGAATTACAATTTACCCTAGTAGACATTTGAACCAGCCTATCACTTTGGTCAGAATTGGCACCCAGGGGCACCTGGCTGGCTCAGTTGGTTAAGCGACTGCCTTTGGCTCGGGTCATGGTCCCGGAGTCCTGGGATCAAGTCCCACATTGGGCTCCCAGCTCCATGGGGAGTCTGCTTCACCCTCTGACCTCCCCTCTCATGCTCTCTCTCACTTGGTCTCTCTCTCTCTCAAAATAAATAAATAAAAATCTTAAAAAAAAAAAAAAAAAGAATTGGCACCCAAAAGGTGCCCAAAGGGCGGGGCCTATACTCCTTGGTAACTAGGGAGACAGTATGCGCCCCCCCACTGATTGGATGTCTCCACCTGGCCTGACCCACCCTTGTATTTGGGCTTTGTTACCTGGGACTTGTTTTTAAGTAAGTTCCGGGGTGGGGGTGGCAGGGTCAATTGAGGTTTTACTACATAAACAACAAAATGGCAGTTCAACCCGGGTGGGGCCGCACTGGCTGAATAGGCCTTTATAATTCCAATTGGGACAGCTGTGCAGGGTATCTAGTCTGTCAAACTGCTAGAAACAGAGCTCATGTTTATTTCATGTTATAATGCCTCCTCTTTTTATGTGCCTTCTGTTTACTGTTTCTACTAGTAAAATATCTCTAGAAGTTTCTGTATATAATAAAAAGATTTCATCCTCATATAGCAACCTACAGCTTAGATAAGTAACTTTCATGTTCATCCTACTAACTTTTATGAGGAATGTAGGGTAAAATGATTGTCTATGCTAGAGAGGAATAAATATGCACATGAAGGCTTACTGTTCTTGCCCAAAGTAAGTATAAGTTAGAATCAGAATGACTGTTCAGTTCTTTCTTCTCTACTGTATCATAGCCAGGATGGTCAAACAGAAACTGCCCCCTATAGCAGAATCTGGGGAAGTCAAATTGAGAGGGCTGGAGAATGGGGGAGCAATTGGCATTGCATTGACATTGATTTTATAGTTCTGCACTGGCTTCCTTATTCTACCACAAATTGAATGTTAATTTAGTAAGGAGTCTTGGAGATGCTTGATCACAAAAGTATTATCCTTTTTATTTAACTACTCTCTAAAACAGAAGTCTCTTGGTTCAGTGGTCCTAATAATTATATCTAAGACTTTAAAAAGCCAAGAAAAGCAGAATTAGATATGTAGAGACTGCCTTTGATCCTGAAATACCAGTCAAGGAAAAGTGCTGACTTGACTTCAAGCATAAGAAAGGCTTATTTTTTGTCAAAATTCAAGTTCAAAATATTATGTGTTTTTGGTCTAGCAATTTTTCATAATATATTTGTTTTCTTTTACTGTCTCTGATAACATTTCTACTACAATAAGCTGTTTTAAAAGTGAAATAATAGACATCACTATTTTTAAAAAAATTCAGTGCAGATGAATGCATAAAGAAGATGTGGTAGGATGCCTGGGTGGCTCAGGCAGTTAAGCATCTGCCTTTGGCTCAGTCCCACATCAGGCTCCTTGCTCAGCAGAGAGCCTGCTTCTCCCTCTGCTGCTGCTCCCCATGCTGCTCCCCCTGCTTGTGCTGTCTCTCTCTGACAAATAAATAAATAAAATCTTAAAAAAAAAAAAAAAAAGGATGTGATACACACACACACACACACACCCAGGAATATTACTCAGCCATCAGAGAAGATGAAAACCTTATCATTTGCATGGATGGATGGAACTGAAGGGTTTTATCCTGAGTGAAATAATTCAATCAGAGAAAGACAATTATCATATGTCATATCATATCATAATATCATATATCATATCATAATATCATATATCATATCATCATATCATATCATATATCACAATATCACTCATATGTGAAATACAAGAAACAGTACAGAGGATCATAGGGGAAGGGAGGGAAAACTAAATGGGAAGAAATCAGAGAGGAAGACAAACCATGAGAGATTCTTTGGCTCTTAACCATAGGAAACAGACAGAGGGTTCCTGGAGGGGAGGTGGGTGGGGTAACTGGGTGATGGGCATTAAGGAAGGCATGTGATGTAATGAGAACTAGATGTTATATGCAACCAATGAATAACTGAACTCTAGATCTGAAACTAATGATATACTATATGTTGGCTATTGAATTTAAATTAAAAGAATTCAATATAACATCCATGCATAAGTTAGCATTGTTGAACTGGCAGAGTTGATGCCTCCAGTGGTTTCAGGATTTCTTTTCCTTTAGTGCCTGTAGTTCTTAGTCATGCCTCTTCAAAGAATGAAGCGGTAGACCAAATGAAGAGTGGTGGGCAGCAAAGCAAAGTTTATTGATTTTTAATGGCCTTGTTGGCTGCTGTTTTAATCTGATTAAGCCTCCATGTGTCTGTCACCCAATCAGGTTTTTATCGTGTGTTCAGCTACCTATCGGGTAGCTGTTCATGTGGGAAAGTGTGGAGGGCTCCTTCCGAGGGGTGGTGTGGTATAATCCTCTTAGGACAGGACCCCTTGCCCTGTCTGCCTTTCTTCTGGCTATCCTCTATTATAATGATCCCTTGTCAATAGTGTGAAAATGTGATTTTCTTCACTACATTCACTAAATATGTCTTAATACCTTGACGGGACTAGCTTGAGAGGAGAACTGCAGATCTACCTTTTATTTTATTTGGTATAACTTACCAAGTGCTATGCCATTTGGGGTAGAACTGGATGAAAGGTTTTGGCATGTTGTACTCCAGTCATTAAAAAAGGACATACGGGAGGTGCCTGAGTGGCTCAGTTGGTTGCGTATCCAACTCTTGATTTCAGCTGGGTCTTGACCTGAGGGTTGTGGTATTGAACCCTACATGGGGCTCCCCACTCCACAGGGAGCCTGCCCGAGATTCTTTCCCTCTGCCTCTCCCCCAGCTCATGCTTTTGCACATGCTCTCTCTAAAAATAAATGAATAAATCTTTTTTTAAAAAAGGACATTTGGTTAAAATATTCATCCTCGATCTTGATTACTCCTTTTATGGTTTCCCTAAACCTAGTTTCTTGATGATGCTTAAACATTTTCATGTAGCTCTTGATTCAAACTCTACAATTTGGACTCTGTGTAGTTTACTGTCTAATATATAACTATGGTCTCCCAAAGTTCAAAATAATTTTCTAAATTTTATCTTCTAACTTATTGTAATGATTATATCAACAATTCCACATATATTCACCTTTTCCACACTAGGACACAACCCATATTTCTTCCCAGGTAGTGTGGCCATTTTTGAGTCTATAATGTGTGTTTAATGTCCATTCTTCTCAACCAAGTCTTGATAGGGTGGCTTGTGATCCCTGTTACTATGTTCCAAGTGAGAAAATTAACCACCCCTAACATATCCAACATACAAATACAAGAAACATTAATTAAAAACAACAACAACAACAAAAACCCTTCCACTTAAAAAAGATGATTACGTAGAAATAGGGGCAGGGAAGTGGTGCACAATAGCACTAGCTTTACCTTGCTGGATAAGGAAGCAGGTTAATTCTGCTGGGTCAGTCTCCTTTATAGCAATGGATGATCTACAGGATTAGTCCGCTAGGTGGGTCTGTTATCTACCAGAAAGGTTTAATGGACTTAGTATTTTATATGGTTTTGATCATCAGGGACATCTGGGAGGAATTTTCAATTGGGAGATACATTAAATTAGTCTTTGATAACAAAACCAACCAAACATGTAAAAGCACAGTAAGATGGAACTTTCTATCCTGCTTATGTAATAGCCCAGGAAAGTTCCAGTGTTGCCATGTGCAACATGCTGTTTCCGAGGTTGTCGTTGTGGTCTTCTCCCCCTCTATCAACTAGACAGGGGGAAAGAACATGGAGATGAATGTGTAGTAGGTTTTCACAAGCCAGGACTAGAGAGGAAGATATCACATCCTCTCATTTATCATTGGAGAAAATTTAGTCAAAGAACTACAACTCACTGCAAGGGAGTCTTGGTGTGTGCTTAAAGGGAAAACACTATCTTGGTGGACAGTTGAGTGTCTTTGCCCTGAGGCCTCCTTAGCTGTGCATTTCTTGTTGGTGATTTAGAGCATGAAGAATTGCCTTAGGCAGTGGGCAGTCCTGGATTCCTTTAAGCCAGGCTTGTTTTTATGTTATCTTTCTTTCTTTGGGGATGTTGGTGATCACAAAACCGTCTTGAAATCCTGGTAGGTTGCCTGTTTAGAACTCCAGTTTGCTAGTAAATAAAGCCAGTAATCTTGACGCGTCAAGGTGTTTGAATCTGGCTCCCCACCCCCTCCAAAGACAATACTTTGGTGACTCTTCAAGGGGCACTGCCCACCCTTCCCAACCAATTTTAGTGCATCTTACTTTGGTCTCTGTGTCTGCTTTGGTCTCTGTGTCTAACTAACTGCTTTGCTCCCAAGTTTCCTAACTCATGATGGGGAAAATCTCCCTGACCCCTCTGCACCTGAACATAGCCAGTTCCACATTTTGGATCTATCCCTCTCAATGCCTCTGTTCCAGCTACAAAATTTGGCATTAATTAGGGCTCTCTCAGTTGCCAATGACACAAACTCCACCCAGAGTAGCTAAACAAGAAACAAACAAACCAAAAACACAGACTCACAAGTAAGCAGCGCTATTTCAATAGAAATATAATTTGAGACTCCTATGTAAAATAAATATTTCCAGAAGCTGCATTGGAAAAAGAGGTGAAATTCATGTTAAAATCTATTTAAATGAATACATCCATCTTATTATAATTTCACATGTATTCATTATAAGAAATTATTAATGATGTATTTATGCCAAGTCTTAGAAATCCAGTATTATTTCAAGCCATGTAAAACAATTCTATTTGGACTGGCCATATTTCACGTGACCCCTAGACACATGTGGCCAGTGGCTATCATATTAAATAGCAAAGCACTGAAGCACATTAGTGTGATTCTTAGAATCAGAGGAGTTGCTTAAAACCAACCCTGCTTTTCAGATTATTTCAATTTTTTTTTTTAAAGTAATCTCTATACCCAACATGGGGCTCTAATTCATGACCCTGAGATCAAGAGTCACATGTTCTTCTGACCAAGGCAGTCAGGTGCCCCACCACCTCTGCTTTTGTATGATAACTTCCTTTTTCTTTGCTTCTGATTTGCTTTCTCAGTATGGCTGGCCACATGGCTAGCAACCTCTCTGGACTCATGCAGCCATAGCTTCCCCATCAGAGAGGGGAGAACTCTTTTTCCTCTCCCTATTGCTCTTTTCCAAAGTACCCCAACTCCAGTTCAAAAAATCTTCGGGAAGAACTGTGACTGGGCCTATTTCCAGGCCAATCAGGTGGCCCCTTGATGAAGTAAGGAGATATGCTTGGTCTAGCTTGGGATAGGAATTGATTTCTGTGACCGACAGCACCCAGTAAAATGTTAGAACTAGAGTAGGGAAGGGAGGGCTCCTGGAAAGGAGAGGGGGTGCTATTGGGAAGCAAAAACAATAAATAGATATTACCGTACCTAAGAAAGAATAAAAATAGCTCTTAATGACAGTACTATGAGTCTTTATGCTTAGATTAACTGAAAACTTGAGGATAGATAGTAGCATATGTGCTTGCTACATAAATATTCCATGAACAGTTTTGGAATGTCAGGAAAATGAAAATGATAGCTTCATTTAACAATTAACTTCTCAATCAACCTATTACTCACACTTATTTTTGTTCCTTTGTTAAAAAATAATCAGGAAGTGTAACACATTGATTTGGTAGTTTAATATTAAACTATAAAATGTTGTGTTCCTAACCAGGAATGAATGTGTGGAATGTTTGAATCAAAAAACAAATTTTCAGAGATAAATAGCATTTTTGAGAATACAGTTATGGTGATTATTTTACAGAAGGGAAAGGAAAATGTCAGAATCTCATAAAAGTGATAAGCAACAGACCCTCCTGATTCCAGAACTTTGCCAATTACTGTCATTTTACAAAGTCCTTCTTAGAAAGATTGACTGATACTTAAGTGAAACCTTGGATCTTTTCAGATCCAGACACAGAACAGCAACTACTCTAGCTGCTGTGGCAGATGATCATTTTAAGGTTAAGGTTAAGGATAAGGATGACTATTTATTTTCATCCACTAGGATCCATCGGTAGCTGTCAACACTATGACTGCAGGATTGCTAATATTCTTCTTAAATGTTCTGGCTCATGTAAAGGAGCCAACTTTCTCCAGGGTAAATGCTGTCCTAACACACAATGACCAAGCATGTTCCTGTGCTTAGTCTAAGTCGGTACTGACTGCAGAGAATGTCTTGAGAATAGGAAGAGTTGAGAAAAATCTTTTATATTTTTTTCTTATATTCTTTCTATCTCTCCTATGCTTTGCTGGGAGTCAAAAGCAGAGAAGGTCACCACTATCCCCTCTTCATCACAGAATCAGCAGTTCTTTATGTGGCCATCACAAGCAGCTAGGTAGGTGCCGGCAGAAAATGTATCTCCTGGCTCCACCATTAGAGCCCCTGTGTATATCTGGGTGGGGCTTAGGAATACGGATGTTTGATAAGTCCTACAGGGGATTCTATTATAGATCACACTTTAAGGAAACCTACTTTAGTTCATAAATTGTGTCAGTCGAATTCTCTCTTCTCACCATGTATGGCGGAATGAACTAAAATGAAATGAAGTCATTCCCTTCGTGTAAGGCTCCTTCTGAAACCTTCCAGGGGTTCCCAGGGAAAGAAGGCCCTGGAGGAGCTCTACATGTCTGTGAAACTGCTGAGACGGTATGCATCATTTTGTACACATGTGCACTTTTCCGGGGAAAGGGCATCCAGAACTTTTACTGCATTCTCAAAATTCTCAAGCATTGCATTAATGGCTCCCCACTGACCACTGAATTAAATACAAATTCCTCAACTTGGCATTTGAGAGACACAGAAAACTACCTTCAATTCCCTTTCTAGTTGTTCTCTCACTCCTCTGCATGTACCCTAATTCTAGTCAGAGACTATTGATTGCTCCCTGAGTTTGTTTCTATTTCTGTACTTATTCAGTCCAGGCTGCTCCAGCAAATCTCCATCAGCTGGGTGGCTTAAACAACAAACATTTATTTCTCGTCATTCTGGAGGGTGAGATGGCCTCCTCTTCTTACAAAGGCAATACTTTTCCTCATGAGGGTTCCACCCTTATGACCCAATCGCCTTCCAAAGTCCCCATCTCCAAATGCCATCACAATAAAGAGGTAAGCTTCAACATCTGAATATGAATGGGGGGATGGGGAGGGAGAACAGGCATGCAGTACTTGGTATTCACCTTTGCCCCTGCAGTTCCACAGGGGATTTCCCTTTTTGTTGAAATGCATAATCATCCATTTTCTGTTTTCAATCTCATCTCATCTATCTGAAAGATATCCTCGCATTTGAGTATGACTGTTTCCTCTTCTAAGAATCCAAAGCATCTGATTTGGATCAGTTTGGTGTTAGAGTTACTTGCTTCTTATTTTATATTTTTTTCTAACTAGAGGAGAATTGTTTCTCAGCCATCTCTATAACCAGCCCTGTACCTGGTAGATAGTGTCTTCCGCAAAAAATCATAAATAAATATTTGTTAAGTTGACTAAACGAGTAGTCACTTTTTGGATGTCATACACTTATTTCAATAAGCAAAACACTTTTCCAACTCTTCTTTAGGAACTGAAGGCAGAACGTGTAGTGTGTCTTGTTTGTGTTTTGTGTATCTTCAATGGTAGAAACATCATCATCCTTTGAGAAAGACTTGATATCAGGAAACAATTAAAAATCACGGAAAACCGGGGAGGGTATGTGCTATGGTGAACGCTGTGAAGTGTGTAAACCTGGCGATTCACAGACCTGTACCCCTGGGGATAAAAAATACATTATATGTTTACAAAAAAAATAATAAATTAAAAAATTTAAAAAAAAATCATGGAAAACCAAGTCAGCAGCAGTTGCCACTAAATATCACTGTGAAACTGATATCCACAAGGTTCCAAAGTATTTGCTCCACACATTTTAAACCAAGAGGTACATAAACCTATAGCACTTTTTAAATTCAGGATTAGTGGGGCACCTGGGTGGCTCAGTGGGTTAAAGCCTCTGCTCAGGTCATGATGCCAGAACCCTGGGATAGAGCCCTGCATCTGTCTCTCTGCTCAGCGGGGAGCCTGCTTCCTCCTCTCTCTGTCTCTGCCTGTCTCTCTCCCTACTTGTGATCTCTGTCAAATAAATAAAATCTTAAAAATAAATAAATAAATTCAGGATTAGTGAGGTATAATTTATTTTCAGTAAACTACTGTTTTTATAGGTGTATGTACAATTTAAGTTTTGACCAACGTACACAATTGTGTAATTCCCACAGAGATCAAGACATGGATTTTACCCATTGACTATCTCCTCACTAGTTCCCTTGTGTCCTGGGAGACAAGGCCTTCTCCGAAGCCCCTGAAAACTACTAATCCTGTTTTCTGACATGACGGTTTGCCCGCTTTCTCCAGGGCAAATACATGTTCTATGAACGAAATTACCTAGTATGTCACTGGTGAGCCTGGCTTCTTTCACTCAGTATAATATTTTTGAGACCTGAGGTGACTTCTACAGAACATCATTCTTTTGTGCATACTTTGGCAGATTGAAAAATATCACACCAGGGAACCCCACACACATTTTCTACTGCTTGGTGACTTTATTCATTTCCTAAGGCTGCCGTAGCACATTACCATAGACTTGGTGGCTTAAGACAACAAAAATTTATTCTCTCATTGTTACAGAGGGGAGAATTCTAAAATCAGTGTCAGGAGGGCCATAATCCCTCCAGGGGCTCTAGGAAAGATGACATTCTTTTCCTCTTTATGGTTCTGGTGATTGCTGGCATTTCTGGGCTTGTGAATGTCATTCTTCTCTGTCTCTGCCTTCACACACCCTTCTCCTCTTTTCTGTGTGTCCCTCATCTGGGTATCTTTTATATGGATGCTTGCCAATGAATTTAGGGCCCACATGGATAATCCAGAATGATCTGATCTTAAAATCCTCAATTATGTCTACAAGGCCCCTTTTTCCAAATAAGGTCACACTCGCAGGTTTTAAGTATTGGGATGTGAGCATATCTCTGGGGGTGGGGGAGTCATCATAAAACCCACTATAGGCTATTCTCTGGTCCTCCAAAATTCACATCTGTCCCATGTGCAAAACACATTCACCCCATCCCAACACCCAGAAATATCTCAACCAGTTATGGCATCAAGTCTAGGTTCAGAACCTCGTCTAATTATCACCAGGTCAAAAAGTTCCAAATCACATCATCTACATCAGCCAAATCAGGTGCAGGTAAGATTTTGGTGTTACTGATCCTGTGGCAAAATTCCTCTCCATTGATGGATCTATGAAACTAGAGCAGAAGGCACCTGCTTCCAAAATTCCCATTCCAAAAGGGAGCAAAGGGAAAGAATAAAGGAATAACCAGCCTGAAGCAAGTTCCAAATAGGCCAAGCAAATTCCATTTCATTTCTGTGGCTCAAGGTTCTGTCCTCTGAGACCACCATAGCCCTGGACCTCTGTGCCTGGAACTCCTGCCTCAGGCCGTGCCACTGTCCTCCAAGTCATTTTTCCTTTGTCTTGAAGGGTAGCACATGTTTGCAGTCAAGTTGCTCTAACAGCCCATTCCCTAAGTAGAATTTTGGAAGTGTGACAGCCCTCTTTTACTTTGTCCTCTCTCTGTCACCTTCAGTCCAAGCAAGGAGTGTTTCTGCTTATGCAATGGCTTCAGAAACCTTGTGGGTTTTTGTCAATGGGATTAACATATACCATCAGTTGACTTTAAATAAAGGAGATGACTTCAATAATTCCCCCGAGCATGGCTTGATCTGTCGCCTCAAGAGCAGAACCAAGGCTTCCCCAGGCAAGAAGGGATCCTGCCTGGGGAAGCGGCATCACCCCTGCTCAAGAATTTCCAGTCTGCCTGCCTTGTGGATTTGGGGCATGTTCCTTCCTCACCTTCACAATGGCGGCCACCACGTGCTCTCTCTGAAAGCCATCCACCTTTTTTTATGCCTCTCACTAGTTTTAACAGTTTCGGAGTAAAAAAACCAAACGGGATAACAGATGCAACCAACACGGAAATTTTACAAGCATTCCCACTGGGCTGCAAAATGTTAACAAGCCATCTTAAGAAAAAAGAAATAAGATTCTTCAGGGCTTTTATTTATTTGCGGGAGAGGCTCACCAAACAACCCTTCTACTAATCTTTCCTTTCTTAAGGGCCTTCTACTAACAAAAGGGTGACAGAGGCCACACTCTTTGTCTTGGGTGACCAGTCTTCTCTGTTGAGAGATGGCAGAGTCCTGACGATTACCTCTCATGTCTTTGGCTGACAGGCAAAATCATATGGCTTTTAAATTCTAACTGGTTTAGTACTGCTCATAAGACAACAGTTTTTTCTAGCCCAGTAATGTGAATATTTTTTTAAATATCAAAATTCAAGGCATGACTGTCTATCACACCCAAGCTCATCATCACTGATTGGATTTCTAACACCTCATTTATTTAGGATGACTGAAAAGAACTTTAAAATGAATGCCAAGGCAAATTAAAATGACCCTGGAGAGAATGGTCAAAATCTTTTTTAGTTCCTATCTTATATCAAGAAAGATAATTCCATTGCAAAGAAATGAATACCGGGAAGACTTTGTTAAGTAGAGATGTGGCAGGGTTCTACCCTTTCATGTTATTTCACTGTATGACACTCAAAGTGTTTACAGACAAATTTAGTATCATAGCACTTCAAATCAACGGGAATGACATGTTCACATTTTGTCTTTCCGCATTCAAGCTCAACAAGCAAGACAGTGCATGATAAACTAGTGAATCCTGAGATTTTATAATACGGACAAATCGAAAGTCATCAAAATGTGAATGTTTTTGAGATAATTTTTCTGTGCTAACTATGAAAATGAACTACTGTGTCCATAATGATTTTCCAAGAGCCAATGAGTATCAGCTATGCAGTCCCAGACGTGGTATACTGTGCTATAGAAGGAAAGGAGACAGTGCATGATGAAAAAAAATGCAATTTTCTATTTTTAAGTCTCATGACTGCCCCTAAATCCCTTGCCTCATTTCCTTCTAACAGCTGTCTTTGAAATTGGAGAGAATATGTGTCCAAGATTAAATAAAGGCCAAGGCTTTCAAATGTTCCTCTGGGGATTGTATGTATCAAATTTCCTTCATGTAGATCATTTATTCTTTAGTTTTGAAACCATATACCTCGTTCAGGTCCGTGAAACTTGATATGTAACTGAATTTTGCTGTTATGATGAGGATAAAGATCAATATCTCTCAAGTTTTTAAAAAAGTTTTGAGCAGATATATATGCCTTATGAATATCTAATTTTTAAGGATAGGTCCATGTACACAGAGTTTTTTGATATAACAAAATAAAAGGAAATTTATTTATTTGTTCATCAGATATTTATCCTTTACTAGCTTTCTGACTTGGATAAATCATGTAACCTCAAGGGGTTTCAGTTTTCTCATTTATAAAATAGAGATACTAATAAAATGCATAACTCAAAGGACTGTTTGGAAATAACTCACTTAGCAGACTGCCTGGCACATTGCTGGCACTTGTAGCTTGCATCATTTTTATCATTGTGGTTGATAATATTATTCATAGTTCAGGTCGATACACAGGCGATCTCCTAGGCACATGGCATGAAAGGAATAAATCTGCCATGGTCCCTTCTTTTGAGAAAATCCTCGTACAATGGGGGAAAAGACATATAAACGTTTGATTGTACTTCGTGGTTACACCTGCAAAAATTGAGGCCCACTGTATAAAGCATTATGGCAAGCCATAGGAGAGAATGTTACCATGTCTTGGGATTAGCAGGAAAGGTTTGGAAGAAGAGCTGAGTTTTGAGCTGAGTCTTGAAGGATGGGAGGGCGCTTTCTAAATCAGACTGGAAAGGAAGGAAATTTTTCTAAGAAAAGAAAATAACATCTGAGAAATATTGAACGAAAATGGCTCACTTATAGAAGAGCTGGGAGTTCAGGAGGGACACAGCATGGAGCACAGGTGAGAACATGGGAAAAGAGGAACAGTATGATACTACTGCGTTATTTGTTTATTTTTATCTATATTTCCCATTCAAATATAAATGTAAATTTCATCAGGTGTGGGATTTAGCTTATTTTGTTTTCTTCCTTCTGTAGCTCCAGCAACTACCAAAGTTTCTGAAACATGGGATAAATATATATTGGTTGAATAAACAAATTAATCACTTATTAATTACTCAATATCCTTTTAATCCACTGATATCCTTTTTATCCACTTAGCCTCTGATATCCTTTTTATCCACTCCCTAGTGCCTCTTGCCACGTAGAGTAACTTCGAAACTCTCTTTTCTGTGTACATCTGTCATCTCTCTTACAGATTAGAAGCTCTCTGGGAAACTCGATCAGTGTTATGGCGGCTAGCACAGGATCAATGTGCAGGAATGTTTGCCGAATTTAAATTCTAAAGTGCAAAACACTCCTATCAGGTGATTTCCTATTTCATTATAGGACATGAATTTGGTGGATGCTGCAAGCAAATAGGGTAGAAAGAAAGAAGCAAAAGGCAAGCTAGCCCTCCCTCACATTTATGCATCTAGAGACTATCTGCCCTCACCTGCTTTCGAGTAAGTACAAGGTGCCCGAATGTTCCACCTATGGTTCCAGTGCATCATGCAGGGAACTTGAGGTAGTAGTTACCAGATATTTATGTCTTTGCCTAGATAGGATGAATAACTAAAATACTTGTTCAGGCAATGTTAGTAGACCCAAATACATTTGGAATGCTCTCCTCACCCCCTTACATTTTTGTGGGCAAGCCTTTTTACATAAATAAAACACATGACTCTTGTGGGGCCTGGTGGAGTGATCTAGGGAGGTCAAAACTAACAATACAGCCGATGACCATCAACTCCCTTTACTGAGAGCTATCCCTGGAATTTTTCACACTTTAACCTCCCTCGCCCTCCTTGAATTGTGACATGGTGGTTATAAAAATGTGTGATCTTTTTCTTCCAGGATTTATAGCCAGCTAGAGAAGAGATTTTTGATAAGAAAATTACAGCATAAGGCAGAATGGGATGGCTGCAATAGTCAGCTCCACTCAGAAACAATCATGAACCTAAACCTTAGGTGTTAAAATGATCAACGGTTCCCATTTTCTTAATGGTTAGATTAACTCCAGGAGAGCCAAGACCCTGTCAACCCTATGTACTGCTGCATCTCAGTCCCTAGTCCAGTGCCTAGCATAGTAGGTGTTCAATACATATTTGTGGGATAAAGGGTTGAGTCCTTTCCCATCTCGTAGAGGAGTTTTGTTGTCTTACCAACACAGTATGATGCCTCTGCAGCTCCTTATAAGCAAATTTTTTGTACAAGGGCTTGTTCAGCCTTCATCAACCTCTTGTAGTGTGTGTGTGTGTGTCCTCCAGTTAAGCTGTATGATAAGGAGAGGGAAGTGGTAGAAAGAGTGCTCGCTTTATTATTATTTTGGGTCCCTTTCCTAGCATTCCTGGATGTGTCGCCTGAGTAACTCCCTTAACTCTGAGACCCAAGTGTTAGTAGGAATAGTTCCTCTCTGGCTATCTTCCTGAAACTGCTGCATATAAAAGTGCTTGCAAATTATCAGGTGATATAACACATATAAATACCTGTTAGGTCAAACTGAAAGTCAGGATGGGCAAAATGGCCATGTTCCTGAAGCTGTTCACTGAGCCTTCTTGACCACCAAGTCTCCCGCTGACCTCATCAAGGGGAGCGATCAGACCACTCATGAAGGCAAATGCTCTTTGCAGTAGGTCCAGTTCCTACAGGAGGCAAGTCACATCACAGTGATGGGACATCCCGGCTGTGTGCAAGAATGGCATGTCACATAGGCATTCTCATGACTTCTCAGACTTGGTTTTATATTTTTGTTTTTTTCAATCTTTGCTACTTCTTGCCCATGTTGCTTAGCAAGAAGGCCTCAGAGACTGGCTATCAACTCTTCTCTGCTGAGGAATGCCTGTAAATATCCACCTAGCCTTGAGGTAAATTCAGGCCTTAGATATTGGCTGTGAATGCTGTTGGCAGCTTCACAAGGGATATGAATCTAGATGTGACAACAAAGCCAGAAGCAGACTCTCATATCAATCCATCCTTAGGCTTAAAGCTGAAATGCAAACACCCATCAGAGAGTTAGTCATTAAATATTATCCATCACCTATGTATGTGTGAATACAAATGCTGTTCTCTTGATGTAGGACTGTGGTAGTGATGGACAGAAGGTGCAGCAAGTGCTGGAAAGGGAGGGAGGATGAGTGGAGCAAAGGAACCCCTGGAGAAAGACCATCAGGGGAACACTAGGAGATAAAGTCTGTTAAAGGCCAAAATTATATTTATTTCAGTTATTGTACCAACTACATATATTAATTCATGATAAATTACAAAGTTATTTAAACATTCTAGGGAGGGGTGCCTGGGTAGCTCAGTGGGTTAAAGCCTCTGCCTTCGGCTCAGGTCATGGTCTCAGGGTCCTGGGATCGAGCCCCATGTTGGGCTCTCCACTCAGCAGTGTGCCTGCTTCCCACTCCACCCCCTCTCTGCCTGCCTCTCTGCCTACTTGTGGTCTCTCTCTGTCAAATAAAATAAATAAATAAATCTTAAAAACAAAACAAAACAAAACAAAAAACAACAACCCAACATTCTAGGGAAAACCTGCATGTTCAAACATTTTGTTTTATTTCTAGAAACAGAGGAGGAATTTAAGTGGTATCATACACTTGACTAGCCAATTTCTTTTAACACATTTTCTTGGTTGGTCAAAATTCCTTCTTGTTCATGCAGCGAGACTTCAGGTTGATTTATTTATGAAGTATTCTCTTCTTTCTGTGAAGTATACATTATAGACATGACAGTGGCTTTCTAGATGACCAAAACATTCAGTGTTCCTCCAGGTACTTTTGGCAGAGTCTTTGTATTGGAGCACAAGGGTTTTGAGCATGCAACTTGAGTGTACAAAAGAACAATATAATTCCCACCAGAGTTCCTTTTTCTGTTAAGGAGAGGATTTTTAAGGATATGTCTTTTTTTTTTTTTTAAGATTTTATTTATTTATTTGACAGAGAGAGACAGTGAGAGAGGGAACACAAGCAGCAGAGAGCTGGAGAGGGAGATGCAGGCTCCCTGCTGAGCGGGGAGCCTGACATGGGGCTGGATCCCAGGATGCTGGGATCATGACCTGAACCGAAGGTGGATGCTTAACGACTGAGCCACTGAGGTGCCCCTAAGGATATGTCTTTTATCAACATTCCTCTAGTGCTCCTTGAAAGATATATCAGTTTTTTCCAGGAAGAGGTCTTGTGGGATTTAGAAGGCTCTTTAAAGCTGTGTCAGAAATACACTAGGAAAAAGCATTTTATCTACCATTTGACTACATGTGAGTCTAGAGAGTCAGAATTCTGAAAATTCAGTCCTTTGAAGAATAAGAGAATGTTAGAATGTTTGGGAAGGGACATTTGGGATTATGTCTATGAAAATCAGGATACAATAGAGAGCACATCAGCTAGAGTTCTTAGGTGAAAACAATAGAACCCTAGAGCCCTATCATGCTTGTTTATAGTAAAAAGCATGTATTAAAGGATATGAGGTAACTCCTAAACTCTGGGAGGTCAGAGAATGGTCAAGAGCAACGTCCACAACATACACTGAGGTTAATCCAGCAGAGACCCTACTGCTGTTGCTACTCAGCACAGATACACAACTTTCCTCACTGTTGCTTGGCACTTGATTCTAGAACTTCTGTCACTGCTTCTCTATAAATCAGATTATCTCTATGGTTATGCTTTCTAATGGATTCCCTTTGGTACTGGCTTCCTCATGTTCAGTTCTTTCTATGTAGAAATCTCAGCTAATACATCTGACAATTTTTACCCTAGCTTCAAGAAAGGCTGGGAGAGAGTTCAACCCTAAGGATATGGGATGCAATAAGGGAAATACTTCAAATAGTAGAAAGATCATTAAAAAGATACTGGTCACATTCATGAAAAAGGGTTCATAACAACTGAAATGTCTCTACTTGCTTTTTCCTTCAGCTAATGTGGGATGTCAGCCCCTAGCAAAGATTCCTTTAAAATATCATGGGATTTCTGGATAAATCCCATCCATGCCCATAAGTAAATTTAGACCATTATCACATGGGGATAGATTTGGACATAATGTCTCTCAACACTTCTGATGCTATACTCTATTAAAGAATGCCAACATGGTCTGGATTACTCCCCAAGGTATCATAAAACTTGTAAGAAAACATCTATTATATTTAAATTCAATTAGTCAACATACAGTACATCATTAGTTTCAGATGTAGAGTTCAATAATTCATCAGTTAAATACTTAGTGCTCATCACATATGTGCCCTCCTTAATGCTCATCACCCAGTTACCCCCTTCCCACCTCCGCACCTCCCCTCCAACAACCTTCATTTTGTTTCTTATAGTTAAGAGTCTCTCATTGTTTTTTCTCCCTCTCTTATGAATTCCCATTCATTTTCCTTCCCTTCCTCTATGATCCTCTGCACTCTTTCTTATATTCCACACATGAGTGTGAGTGAAACCGTATGATAATTGTCTTTCTCTGATTGACTTATTTTGCTCAGCATAATACCCTCCAGTTTCATCCACATTGATGTAAAGAGTAAGTATTCATCCTTTCTGATGGCTGAATAAATACAATAAATATAATAAATAAATATACAGATAAATATAATAAATATATATACAGAATAAATACATAAATATATATACAGAATAAATATAATAAATAAATATACAGATATATATAGCCACATATATATGTGACTATGTATATCTTGCATCTTCTTTATCCATTTATCTTTCAATGGAGAGCTTAACTATTTCCACAGTTTGGCCTTTGTGGACATTATTGCTTTATGCAGTGTGGGGCAGGTGTCCCTTAGGATCAATACATTTGTATCTTTGGGGTAAATACCTACTAGTGCAATTTCTGGGTCATGGGGTAGCTCTATTTTTAACTTCTTAAGGAACCTCCATATTGTTTTCCAGAGCAGCTGTACCAGCTTGCATTCCTACCAACAGTGTATGAGGGTTTCCCTTTCTCTGTATCCTCACCAACATTTGTTATTTCCTGACTTGTTAATTTTAGCCATTCTGACTGGTGTGAGGTTGTATCTCACTGTAGTTTTGATTTGTTTTTCCCTGATGCCTAATGATGTGGAGCATTTTTCATGTGTCTGTTGGCCATTGGTATGTCTTCTTTGGAGAAAGGTCTGTTTATGTCTTCTGCTCATTTCTTGACAGATTTTTTTTTTTTTGGTGTGTGTTTTTGTGCATGTGTATGTTGAGTTTGATAAGTTGTTGATAGATCTTGGATAATAGCCCTTTTTCTGATATATCATTTGCAAATATCTTCTCCCATTCCCTAGGCTACCTTTTAGTTTTGTTGACTGTTCCTTTGCTGTTCAGAAGCTTTTTATCTTGATGAAGTCCTAATAATTCATTTTTGCCTTTGTTTCCATTTTTGCATCATGCTCATTAGGGATATTGGTCTGTAATTCTCTTTTTTGATGGGGTGTTTGTCTGGTTTTGGGATCCAGGTAACACTGGTTTCATAGAACAAGTTTGGAAGTTTTCCTTCCATTTCCATTTTTTGAAATAGTTCCAGAATACATATTAGTTCTTCTTTAAAGGTTTGGTAGAATTCCCCATGGGAAGCTATCCAGACCTGGACTCTGGTTTGTGGGAAGATTTTTGATTACTTCTTCAATTTCCTTGCTGGCTATGGGTCTATTCAGGTTTTCTATTTCTTCCTGTTTCAGTTTTGGTAGTTTATACGTTTCTAGGAATGCATCTATTTCTTCCAGATTGCCTAACTTGTTGCCATATAGTTGCTTATAACATGATTTAAAAATTGTATTTCCTTGTTGTTGGTCATGATCTCTCCTCTTCATTCATGATTTTATTAATTTGAGTACCTTCTCTTTTATTTTTGATAAGTGTGGCTAGGGGTTTATAAGAACCAGCTTCTAGTTTTGTTGATCTGTTATCTGTTCTTTTGGTTTCTAGTTCATTGATTTCTGCTCTAATCTTTATTATTTCTCTTCCTCTGCTTGGTTTAAGCTTTATTTGGTGTACTTTCTCTGGTTCCTTTAGGTGTAAGATTAGCTTGTGTATTTGAGACTTCCAATTTCTTGAGAAAGGCTTGTATTGCTATATACTTTCCTCTTAGGACAGCCTTTGCTGCATCCCAAAGGTTTTGAACAGTTGTGTTTTTAGTTTCATTTGTTCCCATGAAGTTTTAAAATTCTTTAATTTCCTCCATTCATTCTTTAATAGGATGTCCAAATATCCGAGTTTCTTCTATATTTCCTCTTGTGATTGAGATCAAGTTTCAAAGCACTGTGGTATGAAAATATACAGGGGGTGATCTCAATCTTTTGGTACCAGTTGAGACCTGATTGGTGATCCAGGATGTGATCTATTCTGGAGAAGTTCCATGTGCACTGGAGAAGAATATGTTTTCTGTTGCGTTAGAATGGAATGTTTTGAGTATATCTGTGAAGCCCATCAAATCCAGTGTGTCATTTAAAACCCTTGCTTCCTTTTTGAGCTTCTGCTTAGATGATCTGTCCATTGCTGTGAGTGGGCTATTAAAGTCCTCTACTATTATTGTATCATTATTGATTTATTTCTTTAATTTTGTTATTAACTGGCTTATACAATTAGCTAATCTCATGTTGGGGGATATTCACAATTGTTAGATCTTCATGTAGGATAGACACTTTAATTATGATATAGTGTCCTTCCTCATCTCTTATTACAGTCTTTGGTTTAAAATCTAACTTGTCTTAAATAAGGATTGCCATTCCAGTTTTCTTTTGATATCCATTAGCTTGATAAATGGGTTTTGGCCCCCTCAATATAAATTTGGAATTGTCTTTGGGTCTGAAATGAGTTTCTTACAGAGAGCATATCAATTGGTCTTGCTTTTTTATCCAATTTGATATCCTGTGTCTTTTGATTGAGGTATTTAGCCCATTTATATTCAGAGTAATTATTAAAAGATATGAGTTAGTGCCATTGTATTACCTGTAAAATCACTGTTTCTCTGTATTGTTTCTGTTCCTTTCTGGTCTATGTTACTTTTGGGCTCTCTCATCACTTACAGGATTCCCTTTAATATTTCTTGCAGAGCTGGTTTAGTGATCACAAATTCTTTCAGTTTCTGTTTGTCCTGTTTGTCTCTTTATCTCTCCTTCCATTCTGAATGACAGTCTTGCTGAATAAAGTATTCTTGCCTATATGGTTTTCTTCATTTAGTACCCTGAATATATATGGCCAGGCTTTTTTGCCCTGCCAGATCTCTGGGAATAGGTCTGCTGTCAGTCTAATATTCCTATCCTTGTACATTAAGGACCTCTTGTCTCAAGTAGCTTTCAGGATTTTCTCTTTATCTCTGAAATTTACAAACTCCACTATTATATGATGGGGTGTTGATCTATTTTATTGATTTTTGAGGGGTGGTTCTCTGTGCCTCCTGGACTTGAATACCTGTTTCTTTCTCAGATTAGGAAGTTATCAGCTGTGATTTGCTTATATATACCTTCTGTCCCGCTTTCTCTCTTTCTTCTTCCTTTGGGACCCCAATAATTCTAATATTGTTTTGCTTCATGGTATTGCTGATTGATTAAGGCTCCCCTCTATGGTCCATTCATTGTTTTTCTCTCTTTTCCTCAGTTTCCTTCCTTTCCATAATTTTGCCTTCTATGTCACTGACTCTGTCTTCTGCTTCATCTACCCTAGGTGTTAGAGCATGCATTTTTGACTGCATCTCAGTAAAACGTTTTCAATTTTGGCCTGAGTAGGTTTTATTTCTGCACTAAAGAGTCTCCAGTGTCTTTTATGCTTTTTTCCAAGCCCATCTGGTAACTTTCTTTTCTTTCTTTCTTTTTTTTTTTTTAAAGATTTTATTTATTTATTTGACAGACAGAGATTACAAGTAGGCAGAGAGGCAGGCAGAGAGAAAGAGCGGGGAAGCAGGCTTCCTGCTGAGTTTGGGGCTTGATCCCAGGACGCTGGGATCATGACCTGAGCTGAAAGCAGAGGCTTTAACCCACTGAGCCACCCAGGCACCCCCCATCTGGTAACTTTCTAGTCATTATTCTGAATTCTAGTTCTGACACTTTACTTATATCCATATTGATTAGATCTATGATGAGAGTATTGCCTCTGATTCTTTCTTGTGCTGTGAATTTCTCCTGCTAGTCATTTTGTCCAGAGTAGAATAGATGAATGAGAGAGCAAAATAAAAAATATCAACCATAACCCCAGTGAAATACACACTAGATAAATCTGAAGCAGTTAGTAACCAAACAAGAAAAGAAAAAAAGACAGGAAAAAGGAGAATATAATCTTGAACAAAACAGGGTGATCCCTTTGGTCCTTGCTATATTTTGGTTTGTTTGTTAGAAGACACTAAATCCCAAAATTATGAAGAAAGAAAACTTACATATATATGCAAAAATAAAATTGAATACAGTGAATTGAAGCAAAAAATGAAGAATATATTTATAAAATGCAAATGTAAAACTGAAAATTAAAAAAAAGACTTCAAAACAAAGAGTTGACAAAATAAGAAACTAGTTGATAAGGAAAAAAAAAGAAAACAGAAAAATTTAAACTGAAAGACTAAAGAATCATGAGAATAAACCTTGAATTCTATATACTATTTTCCCCCTAGCACAGGAGTTTTTCAGTTCTGAATGATCCACAAACTTGGTATTTGCCCAATGTTCCTGCTGGTCTTCTGGGAGAGTGATCTGCTGTGCTGATTCTCAAGTGTCTCTGCCTGGGTGGAGTTACACCACCCCTTTCCAGGGGGCCAAGCTCAGTGTAAGCTGCTTTGGGTAGCTCTATGTGCTTTTTGTTCCCTGAAGGCCTCTTGTGCCCATTTAGAGGATGAATAAAGTAAAAATGGCAGCGCCCTGATCTCTAGCCTTGGAGCTGAATGGTTACTGGCCCCACTCTTCAGGGCACCCTCAGGGAAAAGCAGTCAATCCCTTTTGTGTGCACCAAACTCCACAGACCTGCGGTGCACACCTGCACAAATCCTCCCAGTGGGTGTGGGATGGGGGGTTCACCATGGTCCTGTGGCTCGCTGGGCCCCTGCTTGGGGAACGGATGCCTGATTGTGTGCACACCTGCATCATTCTGCCTGGGAGAAGGAGGAGGGTTTCTCATCAGTTGTCACTTACTGGGCCCCTGCTTGGAGAGTGGTAGCTCAATCATAGGGTGATTCAACATTTATGGCAATACCTCACTAAGAGGCTGCTCTGGGGCTCACTAATTGTAGTCAGTGAACCTGCTTCAATGCTGCTGCACTGAAGCACCATGTTCTTTCTGTGACCACATTGTCCCATCTAGGATACCTCCCTGCTTGGCCACCTGAGTGTCTTTCAGACAGGGGTGTCCCTCCCAGGAGCAGACTTTCAAAAATTCTGATTTTGCATTCCACTGCTGTATCACTTTCCGGTAACCAGCTTACAAAGCCTCCCTACCACCAAGGTTTATCTACTGATATATCCCCTTGGTTCACATCTCCACAACATCTACCTTCCAAAAAGGTGTTGCTTTTCTATTTGTAGAATTGCAGCAATTCTTTTCTTAGATCTCAGGTTGAATTCACAGGTGTTCAGAGTAATTTGATATATAACTAGCTGAATTAAAGGGACCAGATGAAACATAGTTCCCCTACTCTTCCACCATCTTCCCTCCTCCTTCATTTGAGGTTTTGATGTAGCCAAGTTGACTCTCTCTGAAGGCCTAGGCTTGAAAGTAGGTGCATCTATTTCAGTCTCTCCTAGCTGGGTCTTTGTTTTCTTTTTTTCTTTCTTTTTTTTTTTTTAATTTATTTATTTGACAGACAGAGATCCCAAGTAGGCAGAGAAGCAGGCAGAGAGAGAGGAGGAATCAGACTCCCTGCCAAACAGAGAGCCCGATGTGGGGCTCGATCCCAGGACCCTGAGATCATGACCTGAGCTGAAGGCAGAGGCTTTAACTCACTGAGCCACCCAGGTGCCCCAGTCTTTCTTTTCTTTATCAGACCTCAAGGGTTAGGTCATTTCCTGCTTCATGCTTCCTACTGCTGATTCTCTGGCCATGAAGTACTGTTAGAATAGCTGGAACCTGCTGGTCTTTCTTTTCTTTTCTTTTCTTCTTTTCCAGGTTTGCCCATGTCTCCCTATGCTTGGTCTGCAATTTATAGACCTTCTACTCCTGAAGCATCCACCTCAGCTGCCAGGTCCTCTCTTATACAGGAGCTGGCTTTGAAGGTTCAGGATTTTTGCATTTCACGGTTCCAGCCTTCTTCTAACATGATATGAGGTGATAAGATGCCCACGTGTAAGACAAGTCTTAGTTTTTAATTACAGCTAGGTTTGTGTCTTCATCACTGGCTTCAGAATCAAATCCTATGGGTACTGAACCCTGTGCAAAATCTAAGTGACTGTACAATGCACTCAAAATAGTACTGTTCCTGCACCCACTATCACTGCACTTAAAGGGTCAATCTGCTTCTCATTTTTCTTTTCTTTATTTTTTTAAAAAGATTTTATTTATTTATTTGACAGAGAGAGATTAAAAGTAGGCAGAAAGGCAGGCAGAGAGAGAGAGGAGGAAGCAGGATCCCTGCCAAGCAGAGAGCCTGATGGGATGCCTAAGCCCAACCATACTGATTATTACATGAAATTTAAATAGTATAACCACTGCAATTACCAGGTTGAGATTATTAGATTGCATTAAAAGGAAGCCCAACTGTATACTGTCTTTAAGAAACCCACTCATACATATATAACCCTCTCACAATAGGTCAAAAGAGATACTTGTACAAATCTCACTGAGGGAAGCCATTGGTGATTTATACATAATATAAAATTTTAATATTTGAAGAAACTTTATGATCTATGTTTTCAAATTAATAGACAGTCAATTTGTACCATCTGTAAGGAGTTCAGCTGGGCCCTGAGGTGAAGGAAACAAAAGATTATAGCATGTCATCTCTAAATTTAACAACAGATTAATCATATTCTAAAAAGAATGAAGTAAATTTATAGTGTCTTAGATTTAGAATATTAGCTATATGGTTTTTGAGAAAGCATATGACTCAATTTCTTTTTCTTTTTTTTTCAATTTATTTATTTTCAGAAAAACATTATTCATTATTTTTTCACCACACCCAGTGCTCCATGCAAGCCATGCCCTCTATAATACCCACCACCTTGTACCCCAACCTCCCACCCCCCCCCGCCACTTCAAACCCCTCAGATTGTTTTTCAGAGTCCATAGTCTCTCATGGTTCACTTCCCCTTCCAATTTACCCAAATTCCCTACTCCTCTCTAGCGCCCTTCAATTTCTTTTTCTATAGAATAGTGGGCTCTCTAAGGAAATGGGGAGTCACTTATCAGAACTTAAAAATATTTGTGAAACCATCTCATAAACCTCCCAGACTTTAATATACTCTCAGGTTGAGTCAGGAGGTTCTACACAATCTGTGTACATATTTTGAAAAATCTCTCCTGTAATTCTGATGAACAAGGCCCACCCCCATTCCTACAGCCTACCCACCAGTTGAAGATCACTGAAGTAGACTATTTCTGTGGACCCTCCCATCTGTGACACTTTATGGTTCTCTATTTTGTACAGAATTAATATTTGGGTGTTCTTCAAATTACCTCAGATTTGTAGCCAAGTATTGGCTAACACTGACAAGACCCAGCCTAGCTTCTTGGCATCTTGCCATTTCCTTTCTACTGATGTATTGGAAGTGGCCCATTGTAATTTTGTTGATTCACCTACAAATATTTTATTTCAGAGTGAAGGCATATATCCAATAAAGAATACACTGTTGATGCGCATATTCAGTTGTCTAAGCAATTCACTTCACCACAGCAGGATTGCTTAGGGACTGTTTAATAATGCTGCCTTGGGCTAGGGTGGCTGGCATTGATCTGCTGAAAAATCAATGAAGTTTGTGCTTTGGAAAAGAGAGCACTATATTAGTTTCACTCGTTCACAAAACTAGAAAGTAGGTCATTGCCCAACATTTCAGCAATTGCTACTGGTTCTGTGGGAGGCTTAGTGGCAGATACTGAGGGACAGGACAGCCACCCAGAGCCCTAGAGATAGAGAGAGTAAGGCCCCATGATTCCAAGAGGGGCTAGCCAAAGCATCATCTTCAAAAAGCGAGAGGAGAACCTCCCCATGAAGCCTTCATCTAGGGCTGCAGGAAATAAATTTTTGCCACAGCATATGGTTTGTTTTAGTCTTAATATGTCAGAGATGTTTCCTTTAATTATTTTCTCATTACTTTCTGCTTTTTAGAAAAGACTTTTACCCTCCCTCCCCTGAGAGTGCTTGAGGATTCTGTGTTATTTCATTTCTAACATGTTGCATTTCAAAAGACTTGCAGAATTAAATCTTGGCAGAAAAAGAGGGGGCTAATTAAGTGAGAGTGGGTCATGTTCTAATTTCTCATTCTCAGTCAGAATGAAAGTCTTTTTAATTGTAAGGCTTAAGTTAAGGGACTAAAATTTTTATTTTAATAATATGAACACCACCCTATCATACATAGGTCAAAAGAGAAACTTGTACAAATCCCATTGAGGGAAGCCATTAATGATTTCAGAGGGAAGGAGATGGGAGGCAAAGGAGAACAACAAGGGATCACAGGCAAAAGTGATACAGCTCCGGTGTCAGCTATCCTATGGCATGTAGTATGTTAATTTTTTTTTTTTTTTTTTAAGATTATTTTCTTTGGAGAATGCGAGAGAGCAGAGAGGAGGGGCAGAGGGAGAGAGAAGGAGAGTTTCCAGAAGACTCCTTGCTGAGCACAGAGTCAGATGCTGGGCTCTATCCATGACCCTGAGACCATGACCTGAATTGAAATCACGAATCAGACAGTTAGCCAACTGAGCCACTCAGGTGCCCCAAAGTATATTACTCCGGTCCTTGGTAAAGACCTAGACTATAGATTTAACAAGAGCTAGACTGTACTGAAATTAAAAAAATATATATATAAGAAGTCCTTTCCCCCTGACTTCCTATTTCAGTTCTTTTTACATTGGTCTGACTCCCAATGTCTCCCCTTCCATTATGCTCTTCTTCACACAGAGAAGGTACCTATCTTGCCCTTAGTTACTTATCAACAATGCCATGACATAGCATAACCCCAGAAGGCCCCATTTAGAGGTTCAACTGGCAGTGGTGTCTGGAGTTGGGTAATATGATGACTCTGTTGCTGCCACTTAAAGGTTAAAGTCTTTGAGGCCAAAGAAGCCCACTCTCCAGTAAGTGGAGCATCAGGAAATTTGTCAGGGGATGAGAGAAACATTTGAACTGGTAGCTCCCCAATGTTTGAGTATAACTACATTTGTAAGGGATTGTGTACCATATGCCCTAGCAATGATTCTTCATGGATGGCATCACTGCCACATTGTTCAGTACATTTTCTAGAGAATATGATAGGAAGGACAAGAATTTGTTACTAGAGATCTTGTGTTGTGATATCTGCAAAGTGCTCTGACATACACCATATTCTTCCAGACTCTTGACATCATTATGGGGCTAGGACTATCAGACATTATTATGTCCACTATATTAAATTAGAAACGAAACCTGAGAGACCAACTTACACTCCTAATATTCACAAATCAACAACTGAGCTCCACTAGAAGTCAAGCATCCTGCCTCTTAATCCATCTTGTCCTAAGTGTGTGTGTGTGTATGTGTGTGGTATTAATTCTCCACATTCCTTTCACAGTAGAGAGTTCCATTTTGGAGTAGGTCCACTTGGGCCTATGAAATAGAAGCCAAAACAAACACGTATAGTTCTTTGGTCTTTTGGCCCAGGTTCTCTAGAAAACAGAGCCCGAGACAAAACCTTACATGCTACTACTTTATTAGGGGTGTATCCTAGGAAATTAAGAGTTACAGAAAGAAAGAAATGAGGGAGGGAAGGGAAAAAAATTTAGTGGATGCTGTGATTTGGCACCTGGATCCCACTTCAGGAATGTAGTTATTCCCCCAGCTGCTGGAACTGCTGCTAGGGGGTAATCCTTAGCTGTCAACCCTCTTCAGGAATTGCCTTGGTTGAAGAGTGATGCCTTCTCCTAGCAACACTCTCTTCCCAATGATTGGTCAATGCAGCAACATAAAATCCTGGCCCTCTTGTCTCAATTTGAGACAACTTCAAAGGCTCATCTCAGTTCCAGAGTTCCCCCATAGAGTCAGATGATGCCTTTGTTATGGCTCATCATAGCCCACCTTTCTTTACCCACCTCTGTTTCGTTCCCTTTGCAAGATCACTCTCTAATAAACTTCTTGCATGTTAATCTCTGACTTAGTCTGCTTTCCCAGGAGCCCAACTTGTAAAAATATGCATTAACATTTTGCAATAGGCCTCTTCCCCTCTGTCATAAGATTGTCCAAAGAGATCTGGATCATCTGCAGATCATTATACTAGTCCATTTTATTGAGGATGTCATGTCAATTGGACCATAAAAGTGAGAAGTGGTAAATATTTCTCGGGCTTTGGTAAGACACAAATGCCCTAGCAGGTGGGAGATACAAAGACTCAAGGGCCTATTACATTAGTGGGACTTTAGGTGTCCTGTGCTATAGGTATCTCCTCCAAATAAAAAGGAAATTATTGTATCTTTCATCTCCCACTACCACAAAAGAATCACTACATCTAATAGACCTCCTCAGAACCTAAAGTAGCATATTCAGTTGTTGGGAATACTGGTCTATACCAGGGGGCATGAGAGACTTCCAGCTCTGTGTGGGGCTTAGAATAGGAAAGAGCTCTTCAACTGGTACAGGCAACAGGCCTGTTGTTTGGGCCCCACAAATGAGCTGACCCTATTGTATTAAAGGCATCAATGGTGGGAAAGTTACCACATGGAGTCTATAGTAAGCCCCAATGGGAATGATAAGACAGACTGCTAAGGTCGTGTCATATGTAGAGAAGAATTACATGCTTGTTAAAAAACAATTTATGTCCTACCACTAGGTAGGAATTGAATACCTGCCTATGGGACATTAAGTGACTGTGGAGCCAGGACTGCCGTCATGAGCAGGGCTCTGTCCAGCTCACTAGGCTTTTGGTTCAGGAGGGCAGCAGTAACCCATCTCAAGATGGAAGAGGTACATCCCAGCCTGAGCCAAAGCAAGACCAGAGTCTACATGCAAGCTGCCTAACATGTGGCTCAGACCCATCATGTCATCTACCACTGTTGTTCCAGGTCCTCTCCCTGAATCCACTCTTACAGCAGCAGGGGGGAATCTCATGCCCAGCAGATAGAGGAAAATCCTCAGGCTTGGTTCACTGATGGAATGGCTTGGTACGTAGGTATAACTCAAAAGTGAATGGTGGCTATTTTACAGACTAACTTGAGTCTGATCAGTGGGCAGCACTTTGGTTGGTGTCCCTGATTAACTGACTCAGAACCTGCCCAAACCTGGATATAATATATCCAGATGCATGGGCAATGGAAAATGTCTTGTCCAGCTAATAAAGGGTCCTGAAGGAGAAAGATTGAAAGGATTATTAACATGTAGGAATGTGCACAATATACGAAGATTTCTGTATTACATGCAACATCTGCTAGAGAGCATCTGTCATAGAAGAAGCACTAAACAATCATGTATGGAAAATAACTCAGAGAGTTAACATCAACTACCTTCTGTCATTGCCCATTTAATGTCGGCATAATGAGCTCATGACTGGAGTAACCATAGTAGTAGGGCCCAACAATAGGAGCCCAATGGTGTTCACTTCTGCTTATGTTGGCTGATCTATTATTGCCATTGCCAAAATATCCCTGATATAACATCATCACTGAAGAAGCCATTTAGTGGTAAATTGACATAAGTCTCCTTCAGTCTGGATGCTCTAGCAATTCACTCAATTACAATACATATTCCTGGCATGGGTTTCCCTTTCCTGCCCACAGAAACTACCAAAGATCTGACAGAGTATTTGATCTACTAGCATGTGATCCCACATACTATTGCATCAGACCAAGAGACCTACTTTATACCAAAAAGTGCACAAAAATAGGCACATGACCCGATTGTGGGCTTCACCACTCAGAAGGTACCGGCCTGATAGAGCAATGGATTGGCCCAACAAAAGTACAGTGGAAGCATCAGCTCAGAAGTGATATCTTGCCAGAAGGGAAAACCTTCCTCCAGGATATAGTATACACTTGGAGTCAACAACTTTGTATGATATGTTCCCAGTTAGCAGATTACATGGGTACAGGACCAAGGAGTAGAGGCAGGAGTGGCCTGTTTACCTTCACTTTCAAGAACCCATTGGGGAAATTTTGTGTTTCCCATCCTCACAACTCTGACCTCTGTGTTTCTAGGGGTTCTGGTTCCAAAGAAGGAATACTTCCACCAGAGGACATCAAAGGTCACATTGAACTCTAAGATGTGGCTGCTGCCTGGGCACTTCAGCGTTACCAACCTGTCAGGGTTTAACTGAAACTGAAGTCAGGCTAATGCTATACTATGAGGATATAAAGAAATAGATTTTCCCTACCCTTCAAGGTGGTCCACCTGGACGTCTCTTCAGATGGTAAAGGGCATGGTGCTAGAGGGGCTCAGATTGCTCAGGGATGAGGGACTCAGTCATGCTGCTGAGTTAACCATTGAGACCAGCAGAGGTGCAAGCTGAAGGTAAGGGGAACCAAAAGGGATGATAGAGGGAGATAATGGGTATCAATCAAGGTCCTGAGACCAGCTGCTGCAATGGTGGCTATCATCAACCCTATTAACCTTCTTCTTATAAGTTTTTTTTCCCAGAAAAACAGCTCACCAGAGTCCTAAAAGAGCTGCCCCCAGTACTTATACAAAGCATTGGATCTGAGTCGTATAGGGGTACATTAAGTGGATGCTGTGATTCACCTCTCACATGCCTGTTCAGGAATGGTGGACTTATTCCCTTAACTGCTGGGATGGTGTCAGAAGAGAGCCCTCAACTGTCAACCTACTTCAGGATTTGCTTCTCTCAAGGTCATGCTCCCACCCCAGGACATCTTCCACCCAATGACTGGCTGATGCGGGAAGAAGAGTGCCCAATCCCCTGGCACCAATTTGGGATAATTCTAGTGGGCTTCCAAGCTATCTGTAGGAATGGCTGGTGTCTTCATTGAGACTATATAAAAACCAAACTCGTTTTTCTGCTCAAACTATTTCTCCCTTCCCTTCTCTAGGCATTGATCCCAAAAGTTTTCCCTGATGAAGCACACAATATTTTGTTCCCTGCTTCCCAGGTAACACAATCTGTGACAGAGATCAAACACAAAGGGTATATTACCAAGATGACTACATCAATCACCAAACATAGCTGGCTGTTCAAGTTTTATAGGACAAATAGAGAAACTGTATGAAAGAACTGCATCTCAGAACTAACCATGGGGATGGAGAGAGGAGAGGAAGACAGAGCACATTATCTCCTGGCTCCTTCCTCTCTCCCACAGGTCCAAGTCTGCTCCATCGGGTGACAGCACCTCCATACTTCTACATTTGTTCCCTCAACTATTTCAGGTGACCACTGGGAAAGCCAGATCCTTCTCTAGTGAGATCCAGCCAGTGTCTCAGGACAGGGAGTTCTCCTTGTCAGTCAGAAATTCCCAGGGGCCTCCCAAACTTATGGTGGTGGTAGCCACAGCAGCCAGAATTTCTGACCACAGGCAGAACATGAGCCATCAGTTCTGTCCTTTTGATCAGAAGGGAGAGCAAGAGACTGAGGATACAGAGCCGAGTAGAGCTATGATAAAACATAAGCCATGATCATCAGTATAACTGGGGGATATATATACACACACCTAATTTCTGAAGGACCTAGCTGTATGTTTATCCTACTACAAAGTATATACTTCTCTTATCTGATTTTGGGGGAGAGAGGAAGCAGAATAGTGAGAGTGATAAAACAATAACAATATTAATAATAAATCTTATGATTGTGTCATTCTTCATGGCTAACAAAAATGGAAAAATATATGCTTTTGTAGAAGAGAAATTGTCAGACCTTTTCCCTCCATTTAACAAGCATTTCAACTTACTCTCTCTTTCAGCAAAGCAGAGAATTTGATGGCTGGTCTCCACTGGATTTTCCTATGCAAAGGAAGGCTAGGAAGAAGCCATAGACACCGAGGTATTGAAGGACACTGGAGGTGACACATAATCCAACCGCCTCACTTCACAAATTAGGAAGCAGAGCCAGAGAGCGAAAATGAGCTCTGTGTCAGCTTTTGATTTAGGAGGAAATGATTAAGAAAGAAGTGATTGCATGCCTGTTAAAATTAAGTGGTGTCCTCATTAAAACTTCGCCTCTGAGGAAAGAGCAGGCATGGGTGGAGGCTAGCATTTACTGAATCCCTACTATGGTCCATGGATTTCATGTTCATTATTTCCTCTAGTTAACTGATTAATCTTCACAAAATCCTCAGAGGTAGATATCATTACACCTATTAATTAAGAAGCTGAGTAGCCTGTACAAAGCCAGACTCATAATTAGCAGCTCCTGGAATCAAACCCTGATTTCTGACCCGAAGTGTTATGTCCACACAACAGAATCACACTGACTCCAGAAGTGAAGCCGTTAAAGATTACCGAAGCCCCAAACAATGGAATCATATTTTCATCTCAATATGCTGTTTCCACTTCCTTGTCATTATGTGAGTTAAAAACATCAAAGATTAGAGAACAATGGCTTTTCCGAAGTTAACAAGAGCTTAACTTTCCGTTTGACTCAATAAAACACTAACATAAATATGAGCAAAAACATTTGGGAAAGACCCAGTTGCAAATCTCCTCACCACCAGCTGGGTCAGAAGCGCTCAAGTCCTTCCACTCCAGTATTACTCTGTGTAAAATGAGGGCATTGCCCTCCTGGGCCTTCCAGCTCTAAAACATAACATAACACAACTCAACACGACACAACATAGCCACTATGGGCATGCACGATTCCTTTCTTTTCCTTTAATGTTTTCAAGGGAAATCTTTGAAACTTCCAAGAATAGCACTACCAAAAAGGAAGGGGCAATCTCACTGAGCTGCTGGCTTAGGGCACACGCAGGAAGTGCAGTTGCTTCTGGAGCGAGGAGCAAGTCACCGTGAACATTGAGCTTTTGCTTGTGGTGAGTTGGATTCACTGCCTTATGCTGGCTGTCTGCACAGCTCATGGGCAGCCAGGATGCTATTGTTATGGCCTGGTCAGCTCTCAGGCATTGCTTGGGAAAAGGGTAAGTGATCCTTTTAGACTCACCTATCTGATCACTCACAGGGAATATTTAATTTTTTTCTTAAATAAGTCATTGGCTTTCCCCCTCCCCTTTTTCCTCCTCCCATCTCGCTCCCCTTCTCAGGCTTACTATATACCAGGCACAGTTCTAAGTACTTTATATGTTTTAACCCTGAAAAAGTTATATTTGCTGTTCTCATTTTACAGATGAACCCACTGACATACAAAAAAGTTAAATAAATATCTTTGGTCCCACAGTAGATATATTTCGGGGGCCAGGGCTTGAACCCAAGCAGCCTGGCTCGGGAGTCTTTCACCCATAATCTCAATGCTATCCAGTTATCAGTTAAAGTCATAAGCTGCACATGCTTCCTACTTCCCAGACTTGGTTAACCAGAGGCTTACTGACAAAGGTCACTAAAGATACTTGGGTCAACCCAAAACATTTTCATCCACTTTTAGCTTATTTGCAAGTCTCAAAGACAATCACAGTGAAATTGCCTTTTTCTAACAGCATGACCTTGGGCTGCTTAAGGTCACACTTGTGTACCTGTTAGTTGATTCCTTTATCCTTCGTCTCAGCTTCAGGCTCATGTGCAGCATTCCAACTTCCATGTTCCAGCCACGGCTGCCATCCTACTGCACTGTCGTGCCTGTGTGCTTTGCCCACACTCTTCCTCCCATCCCTAATGTCCTTCCTTCCCTTCTATACCTTAGGAACAAATGCCACCCTTCTAGCCCTACCATTCTAGACAGTTAAGTAGAAACATTATAATGACTTCTGTGTCTTTTGTTCCTCTAGATTGAATAACCCCTGAGGGATATGCAATGTTTTATTCTTCTGTATGTCATTTCCCATAAGAGTTAATACAATAAACACACCCAGTTCACTTATGCATGTTTTATCAAGAAAAATGTAAATGTGAAGAAAACCCTTTTAAGTGTATCTGGTATTTAAAACATTAATAATTCATTTTAGGGAAGAGTCATTCAGCGCCGAGTTCATAATCCACTTACTCTAAGACCTTCAACCAGCAAGACAAAAATATATATAAAGATAACACAATAAAAACGTTCATGATAAAAATAAACTTGTGTTATTCTACGTAACCCACTGTGATTTGTCACAAACTGTCAAGTACCTAGGGGTCATTCCGCTCTGTTAGCACAATGACTGGTTGGAAGAAATGCATGTTCTCTGCTACAAGGGATTTGGAATTTAAGGCTTGCACAGTGCAAGGTAATTTAAGTTTATTTAGGACCCAAGTCGGTGTCTCAAAGAGAATTCTCAAAACTAAACCAATGAGAAGGACTGGACTTGATGCTCTTCTTGGAGAGAAGAGCTTGGGCTAGAGAAGATCCTCTCACTGCAGATAAGACTAAAGTTGAGGGTAGTCTGGCTAGGGTCTCACACTACCTTATCAACCAAGAGCTGATGAACACAGATGTGCCACAGTTGTGTTCATCTGACACTTTGTTGAGCCCATAGGAGTATGTGATGAGGATCCAGAAGAATCTGGCTAGGATGTGACCCCCACCTCGTCCAGTAAAGGAAAACCAACATGGGAAGCAAGTCAGAAGAGCACACATCAAATACTATGGGCAAGTGGATCTGTAGCCTTATTTTGAAAAGGCAGATTGATACCAATATTTAGTTTTTATTTTATGTTACTCATCAGAAACCAGTCAGAAGAGAACTAACATGTGATTCATGGCTAGATAATAACTGTAATAATAAAGTAGACACAAAATAGCATCATTAAACTATTGGTTGACTTTCTTCCACTAATACACTGAGGGCCTATTTTAGGATAAGAAGGAAACTGATATTCTACTTCAGGAATTTCAGGGACTAATTTTGCTCAAAGTGAAAAATGTGTGAACTCTCTTCACCCGTAACCCCAGTTCCCTGAAGGTTCACAATTCTTTATCAACAATTTTGAAAACCAAAAGTTTTTCAGAACTCATTTGGTGGCAATATCCGATCTGAACTCTCTTGGCAGCAAAATCAGATCTAAATACATAGGAAGCTGTTTAGAATCTTTATTTATCCCACTCAGTGTGAATTATTTATACAGTTCTTAACAGAAATATGAATGTGTTTAATTTGGGTTGCTACCCCAGATCTGGAGGAAGGTGTCTACCATATGCCTGTTTCACCTTCCTAGTAACCTTGCACAGTGCAAGTTAATTTAGGAGACAAACTCTGCATCCTGAAACACTCCCAGTTTCAAAGGTTTCAGGTATTTGACAGTGAACTTGTAAACAGATAACAATCCCTGCCTGGACACCAGTCTTCTTGTCATCCTACAGAGATTCAAATGCATTTCGAGGGGCAATCAACCAGCCCCTTCATGCTTTATCTCCTGTGGGCTGCACATGAAAAAAAAAGTTAAATTTTTTGGTGGATTTCAAAATAAATCAGGGGAGGTTATCATCATGCTTTTTTTCCCTCCCCACATGGATAAAGAGTAGGTTTTCCATCTTTTCACTGCTAAAATCATAAAATTATTCTCTCTCCTGGGCTTCTAAGGGCAATTATCCTGGGTTTATATTTAAAAAAATTATCCTCTGTGAAAGGAGAGTGTTTATTTTGCACTTTTCCACACCAATCAGCCAATTCTAGGGCTAGAACCACCAGGTACAAAAGTTCGGAGGTTCTCAAAGATAAACAGTTCAAGGCTCTAGTCAGGCCTAGCTCTCTCTGACAGGTAATAAATCCAAGACAAAGAATAGCTGTTCCTTCTTAGAGGTTAGTGATATCATTGTTGTATTTCTTCTTATTTTCCTTTCTTCTTCCTACTCAATTATTTAGTCCAATGCTCTACCCAGAGTAGGTAAGCTACTCAGTTATAAATCACAAATTGATTAAACAGCTTTAGGTGGGGGTAGGGGTATGTCTCACAACTTTCATCTCCTTCTTCTCCTGTCTTGTGTTCTGGGGGCTTCCTTCTGTTCTCTTTGTACGGACTCCTTTTATTTTTCTACATCTAGTTTACTCTTTGCTTCATATATTAAGACCCTTTCTACTTCTAGTAACTGTGTTTTCATATTCTATGATTTATAATTGGTCTGTTTTCATATGCTCCTACTCTCCTTTGAGAACTTTATATTCTTATTTCCAGGATGTTCTTCACTTCTATATTTTTAAGAAATTTAAGCATACTTATTTTAAATGCAGAATGCTGTCTTATTTGCATTTTATCACTCGTGAATTCTTCTTATATATGAATCTTTTGACTGTCTCACATGGAAAGGATTTCCTCCTGTGCTTTTTGATTTTTCAATCATCAATTTACTTACCAAAAGTATCTCAATTGTGAAAGACCTTACTTTTAGTCACACCTCTCCAGATCCCCTGGATTTATAGTTGCCTTATTCAGCTTTCTGTATTGTTTGGCCTAATTAGGCTACTGGTTAGAGTGGATTCTTAACACTTTCTGTCCTTGCTGCTGTTTTTGTTAAATGACCTCACTGAAAATAATGTCCCTGTTTCCTTTCCCCAAGAAATACTTACACAGATAAGCACTTAGCCATTTTATTGATAACCTCAGGCAGTTTTTAGACCCCTCAAAGCCTAGTCAGTCATCCTGCTGGAATATTTAGATCTCAGGTTAAGAACTCTGGGGTAGAGATTTTGTTTTTGTCTCATGTGGGTGGAAAAATTCTAGATGTTGAACTTCCTTGCAGAACACTAGTCACAATGCTCTTGAAGGGTTTTGCCACAGATAAGCGCTGCATTTTAATTTTAGACATCCTTAATAGGTGCGCAGTGGTAGTTTGTTGTGGTTTTAATTTGCATTTCCCAATGACTAATGATGCTGAGCATTTTTTCTTATGCTTATTTATATTCTGTATACTTTTTTGGGTTTTTGGTAAAGTAATCAAATCTTTTGCCCCTTATTTAAAAATCAGATTGTTTTCTTATTATTGGGACTTTAGTGTTCTTTATATATTCTAAATGCTAGTCCATTATCAACTACATGGTTTGCAAATATTTTCTCTCACTCTTTGGCTTGTCTTTTTATTCTCTTAAAAATGTCTTTCAAAGATTAGAATTTTAAAATTTTGACAAAGTCCAGTTTTTTAACTTTCTCTTTCGTGGATTGTGCTTGTGGTATTATACCTATGAAATCTTTGACTAATCCATGATTTTCTCTCCTTTAAGTTTTGTAATTTTAAGTCTATGATCTATTTTAATTTTTAGATATGGTGTAAGTTTCCTGCATATTTTTAACCATAGTTTTAAAAATATTTTATTTCTCCTTTTTATTTGGAGTTGTGGGGAGCTGTTTGTGAGCTCGCTTACTCCAGCAGATTGATCCTTAATTGGTACTATGTTATACACTGTTTTCATTCAATAGTTCATTTGCTTGATATGCAAACTAATTATATATGGGCTAATTGGCTAGTTTCCAATTAAGAGAGGGAAATGACTGGCCAAGCATGAAATACTGTTAAAGCAGAACAGTATGTAAATTATTTTTCCTGACTCTCAACAGACCATCTGACTTTCCTAAACAACTGTGCTAGGGGAGTTATTTGCATAATGAGATCAAACCTACATCATCAAATGCATATTTTTAATTAAGTAGTATATATCAATGGGATGTAAATAAATCAGTGCAAAGGTGATTAGCAAATTGGAAATATACTGTCAGCTCATGAAAGCATCTCTTCAAAATATGAAGCAGTTATGAAATATATTTAACAAATATACATGTTATGATGAGAACTGATGTTAAGGTTAAGGGTTTTCTAATATTGTTTTGAACTTTAATTTTTTTTTTTACCAAGTTTCTAATATTGAAAAATGCAGAAATTCATTCACACTTTTCTTAAAAGAACATAAATAAGTTTATAAAATAAATAAGTTATAAAAATAAGTCAGAGAAATGAAAAGTACAGCATAGGGAACATAGTCAATAATATTGTAAAAGTGTTGTATGATGACAGAAGGTAACTACACTTATTATGGTGAACATTGATTAATGTATAAAATTGTGGAATCACTACATTGTATCCTGAAACTAATATAACATTGTATGTCAACTATATTTTGGTAATGAAAACAAAAGTAAATTTAAAAATATGTTTCTTTGTGACCTAGAAAAAAAGAGCTTCTTTTTAAGAAAACAAATATTTTGAGAAGAGAAAAAAAAAACAAAAGAAAACAAAGGACCTTAGAATGAGGTAGTAATATCTGGAATACATATTCGTGACTAGTTTGAAAAATGTAGGTCACTGTGATGTCACTTTATCTTTTGTATAAAAATCCCCCAAATCATAAAATGTAAATCATCAGGAAAATGCCTTTTCAATTTCACCTTTCTGGGAAAACCACTGCTAACAATTTTAACTATTATAAAAAGTTTTATTTTTTTTTAAATTATAAAAAGCTTTTAACCAATGTTTGTCTTAAGATGGGAATATATTTAATTGAGAAAGTGCTTCAGGGAAAATGTAAGTCCTTAACAGGGTCCTGATACTGATGAAAATTTTGATGTAAAACAAGAGCAAAACTTTACTTGTTACTTTGGAGAAAGGGAGATGAGAGAGAGAACACGAGATCAGCTGCCTTTCAAACAAGTGCCATACCTGGTCATGAACTCCTGCCCTCAGTCCCAGTCTCCTCAGATCTTCAGTAAAATGCACACACAAATCACAAAACATATATTACTGGACATCTTGTGAGCCTGATGAAGAAACCAGACCCTCATCCTGAATGTAGCACAAAGATGTAATGTAAGGATGAAGATCTTGAAGAAGTAGGTAAAATAGGAACTAGCACAAACCATGAGATTTGTCTGACAGGACCATGGAATTGGTGTTTGGACCAAGTTTAACCAGATCTCTAGGGGTCAGGAGGCCCCCAGTGAGTGGGGTATCATCTGGATTACATATAGATTTTACTGGTATAAAAAAAGACCAGGGCAGACATACTTACTGATATAAACACGTGTCCCCAAAATATTATTAATAGGAAGAGCAAGTTGTATTCATTCTTTCATTCCAAATTCAACCAGAAGTTGAATTTCAAAGGGAGAATTTATTTTGCAAACCATATCTACATTAAGGATGAGTTCAGATACAAGCAAGAGGTCCTGGCAGTGAAGTCTATGTGGAAGGGGTTGGCAAGAAGGTGAGAAAACAGAGTTGTGAAGGAGATGGCAGAACAGAATCTGCAAGGGAAAGTAGGAGCACAGAAGACTACATCATTTACCCTGCCCAGTGACAAGTGGAAATCTGGGGCCTCTTGTTGAGAAATTTTGAAGATTTCCAAGATGGCGACTGCAGATTTAATAAATTGCATATGGGGATTCCCTCTATATGCTGGTCCTGTGCAACTGCATAGGTCAGATCCCTAGGAAGCCAGCCCTTAGAGGACACAATTTATAATTCCCGTACTTCATTGTATGCTTTTCTCTTTTTCCTTTAATTGCCTACATTTTGGGAAAATGTCTCTTTTCTTCCAAAGAAAACACATGGTGAGACAGTGAAGGTTTACTTGGGCCAGATCTCCTTGCTTGCCATCTATCCTTGTTCCTCTCAGCTTGGCAGCATGGAAGGCAACTCTTGTAGATTCTTCTTGGGAATCACCCAAATCTCTTGCATTGACCAAGACCTGAAATCTCTGATACACTACACTCTATTATACCCTATGCTTATTTATTATTTCACATTTCCAGTTAAACTATCTTCCTACCTGATTGTTGTAGGAGCAAAGTGGGGGAGAAGAACACATGCAATAGGTTGTTAATACTGCTTTACGATTCCATGAATTAATAAAGATTTCATTCTAGTCCCAGTTCTGAATGTTCCTGGGGAAGTCATCGAGAGGCTTCAGCTCCTCTTCTAAAAAATAACGAATTGGGACAATTATCAAGTCTAACATGGTCTAGGTGGTTCAGTGTGTAGAAAGATAACATTTAAAAAGAGAAGAAGCTGAAAAGGTAGTAAGGGCGCACTTCTAGCATGTAGTTCTCTCTGCTTTGGAAAAGCGAGATGCAATCTGTTGGAACAGGAAAAATTTCATAAACACAATTTCTTGATTTCTAATACGTACTCAATTAATGGATGTACTTATAAATTCCATATTAATCCACAGTTGCTTTATTTATTCTACAGGTTCAAGTCTGCCATTATGCCATTCCCTACATAGAAGATATGGCTAAGGAAGTTAGGGTGTGACTATATCTAGGTGCCCACCCAGACTACTATTTGGGTAAGAATTGAGGTCTCGGTCTTGGTTGTCCTCCCGAGGCATCTCCTTACGTACAATGTGCACCCCCAAAACATACAAACTGTTGTTATTTCTAAGAGAAATAGCAGTAGAAGCAAGTAAATGACCAGAAAACGAATGCTATTATACAAGATCCAATATAAAGCTAAATCACAGCTGCCCTTGAAAGCAGGCTTCCTGTATCCACAAGCAAGAATCAAGAGGTTAATCACCATTACTAATACTAGCTGATCCAAATTCTTTTGGAAATTTTAAACTTCTTTTGGGCCAGAGTCAACAAGGAGGAAATAATGGCCTTCCTACTTGCAGTTAAATACCTATTTTACACTCCCTCTCTTCAGAAGTAGACACAGAATGGATAAAACTTCTTCCCAATAAAGTCTCCCATATTTAAAGCAGCCTAATAGCAAATTTAGAATGCTACTACATGGGTGAGTTTGACTAAATCTAGTGAACAGACTTTTCACATCCAATATAATAGCATTTTATTTCCCTCCTCACCCACCTTTTCTCATTCAGAATTATCAGCAAAGTGGATGATTCAAAGAAAAGAATTCTGTTTGGGAAAATTAATTGGAGTGGAAAAAAAAACCCCAATCCTGCAAAATTCCATGAAGTTGAAAAAGAGCTTATATAGTTTAGCAGGACAGTAAGATAAACATAGAGCTGATTATGAGGCAGTAGAAAGACAACTAGATCCTGAGTTTTAAAGATTTGAATTGTGGCTTTGTCACTTACTAGGTTTGAGGCTTCAGATAAGCTTTAAAACTATTCCAGACCTCTTTTTCCACTATATGGGGGTACAAAAACCTGTAGCACCCAAAGGATGTCATGAAATTCACCCAGAGGAGCAGAATCATGTTTGTATTTGTTATACAAATAATGTGAATTCTCCCACAAAATTAAAATACATAACTATGTGCCCTTGTATGTAATTAATACTTTGAGAAATGGATATCATATACTATTGTTTATTGTATATTTTACATTAAAAATTAACTTTGTATATATGTATTATTATGTACTATGTGTATGTATTATATATAATAACTTTGTATATATGTATATTTTAAATATAATTTAAAAATGATATCATCATATCATATGATGCAAATGATTCTTTATGGGCTGAGGACTTCCACAGGTAATTTTATCCATATGGGATTTTCACCTTAGGAAAATGACTTCAGAACCCAATGCCCATGTTATGTAGTTATTACGTAGTTAATAGTTACTGGAAGTTAGTTTTTAAATAATACACAGTTTACATTCTTGAATAACCACTTTTTAAATATGAAATGAACAACCAATTTGAGAATCCTCATATTTGCTCCATGATTGCTAGAACTTCACTAATAATTTTCAGAATCACTGATTATTCAACCCAAACTAATACATAAACACCTGTCTTAAAAAAATTAAAAAAAGACCTTTAAGTTATAATTTACCAAAAGTTAGAGCAACAGAAATTTTAAAGATAATTTTCCCTCTCTTTTACAATTTAGAAACAGAAAGTGGAAAAGGTGAAGTGCTCTGTTCGAAGTCGAGCATGTATCAGGGAGAAAACGGAAGCGGGGGCAGGAAAGTCGAACAGTGAGAACGGGTCAGAGGAATCAGCCTGTTCCTGAGCGCTGGCCTTGCTGGTCTCCTCAGCAATGTCACAAACATCCGAGCTTTGGGATTGGTCCTGGAAGTGCTCCAGAATAAATATGTAAGTTCACAGAAAAGCATACAAGGAAGTAAACTCTACACTTCAACATTTTCAACAGCATTTAGAAAAATGCTGTATGGTATATTAGTAAGCATCAAATTATAATTATATTCTAAAAGCCATTCTTCTGGTTTTATTTCCATTTTTTTTTAATAGACTGAATGATCTTTTTAAAGATTTTATTTATTTTGAAAGCAAAAGAGAGTGCCCGTATGGGGAGGGGCAGAAAATAGAGGGAGAGGGAGAATCTCAAGCAGACTTGGCACTGAGCACTGAGCCCATTGTGAGGCTTGATCTCAGGACCCTGAGATCATGACCTGAGCCGAAACTGAGTCCCACCCTTAACTGACTGAGCCACCCAGAATGATGTTTTTTTTGGGGGGTGGGGTGGGGAGGGTTCTATGATTTGTGTCCTAATACGATCACATCTTACTCCCAAGGATTTTGGGGTAGCCATTACCTGAAGTGTTTCTGTGGAAATGTACTGCAGGAACATGAACAAATGACAAGTGAGACAATCTTGTGAATCTTGCCTCCAGCACTTACTAATGAGATACCCTGAATCAAGAAACCCTTTTCTGAGTCCCGATTTCTTCCCCTGTAAAATGAGGATAATATTGCACAGTAGATGTCCAGAATAAATATGTAAGTTACCTCTTTTTATTAATAGTCATCTTAACAGATTTGAGGTGATATATCATTGTGATTTAGATTTGCATTTCCCTGATGATTGGCGATGTTGAGTACTTTTTCATATTTCTGTTGGCCATTTGTTTATCTTCTTTTGGAAAAATGTTCTATCAAGTACTTTGCCTTTTTCTACTGAGCTGTATGAGTTTCTTAGCTGTTTTAGATGTCAATCTCTTATCAGATATACAAAAATATACAAATATGTTCTCCCATTTCATAGGTTGCCTTTTTATTTTGTTGTATCCCTTGCTGTACAGATGGATTTTAGTTTGATGTAGCCCTTTTTGTTTATGTTTGCTTTTGCTGCCTGTGCTTTTGGTATCATATCCAAAATATCATTGCCAAGACCGATGTCAAGAAAGTTTTTGCTTTCGCTTTCTTCTAAGGGTTTTATTATTTCATGTCTTAGACATAAGGTTTAATCCATTTTGAGTTAATTTTTGTGAATGGTGCAAGATAAGTGTTCAATTTCATTCTTTTGCATGTGGATATCCAGTTTTCCCAACACCATTTATTGAAGAAACTATATTTTCTCCATTGTGTGCTCTTAGCACCCTTGTCAAAGATTAGTTGACTGTATACATGTGGGTTTATTTCTGGGCACACTGCGTGTGTGTACATGTGTGTATGTATGAGAAAAGTCTTTGTTTCTCAGTTTACTGACATGAGTGCTCAGTAGGAGCATGAACAAGGTCCAAAGAAAACTTGTTATTGTTATTCTAGAAAGACTATTGTAATAGATTATTTATCTTATCTTCCTGTAAAAAGGAGTAAGAAAGACTTTTTTTTAAGGGATAAAAATTATAGTCACTAGATACATGTTCTGTAATCTGAGTCACCATCCTTTGACCGTCCTCGTTCTGTCAAGTTCTACCCTTATCCAAATGATTAGTGGCTAAATAATTTCCTTTGTCTCTCACAACCGTCATAGGGTAAAATCTGACTTGGTCATTTAGGCTTCCAACACAACTCTGAGTAATGATAAATGCGGATATCAGGCAACATCGACCTTTTATAGTAATTCCCAAACAAGATTCAATAGGAAGCAAGAAGTCATTAAAACATCCATGTATCAAAGGGTAACACACATTGTGTCAAAAGTAAACACTTCTGGGGCACCTGGGTGGCTCAGTGGCTTAAAGCCTCTGCCTTCGGCTCAGGTCATGATCTCAGGGTCCTGGGATTGAGTCCTGCATCGGGCTCTCTGCTCAGCGGGGAGCCTGCTTCTCCCTCTTTCTCTGCCTGCCTCTCTGCCTACCTGTGATCTCTCTCTGTGTCAAATAAGTAAATAAAATCTTAAAAAAAAAAAAGTAAACATTTGTTTACTAGGCTGCGTCTAGGGGATCTGACTTCAAATAGAGAGCAGTTAAGAGGACAGAATGCTTTTGCTGCTTGGAAAACGTAGAGATAAATCTGGGAGTTGGTGTTGTCATACCAATTTATCTTAATTTCGGCATTACTCAATTTACTTTACTCAGTGTATAAGAGATAATGAGCTTTTATGTACCCATGGGAAATAGCATCAATGAAAATGACAAACAAACACAACCCTCTTTAAGGGGCTTCCCTGATCATGTTGAAAATAGACCTTTTCGTTTTCCCTGTTCTCTTGCATTAATTTCTATCCTATTTCCCTAAAGAGAAGTGAATTGTGTCTGTGTCTTATCTTTCCCTCTGAGACTTGTATTCATTGAGAATGTTAACTCTATCATACATATTTTTCTATCACCCACATATCTAGCATAGTTCTTTATATACAGAAATAATAAAAATGTCTGAGATGAGCATGACAATGGTAAGTGGAAGCAGTGTTTGGGGCCCATTCAAAAGAGTGATCATGAAATGAGAGTAAGCAAGAGAAAACTAACCCAGAATGTAACTATGCCATCATTACAAGCCTGCAAACCATTATTACCAGTCTCCATTCTCCATTTTTCCTGCCAAATATTTTAACTTGTCCTCATGCATACAGTTTTTTACTCCTTTATTATCTTTAACTTGTTCTCATGCATAAATTTTTACTCCTTTTTTATCTTTACTTCTTGTTTTTGTTTCTTTATAAGTTAGCTCTTTGAAGTTAAAAATTTAATTGAATTGAGAAGTTGTTTCTTTCTTTAAATTAGATCATAAGACTATTGGAGTTGATGAATTTTTTTCTGAATTCTGTTTAGACATTCTCAGTCGTCAGTCATCACTAACACTGATAATGCTAATTGTATTTCCTTGTGGATTCCTGCTCAACAATACATGCTATAATTAATCAAAAGCAAAATGAAAGCAAATTGTGGGCAGGTTAATTCTTTTCATAATGAGTAATATACATTGATAAATGATTTTTGTTAATGAGGAGTTCACATTACTTTATAAATTTGACCCTCCCTTCCTTGTAAGCATCTGGTAAGGATTAGTTTCCCTGTCATTGGAGAATTTGAGGCTCAAGACTGCATAGGGATAGTCCCGACAGGGCCCAGTTGCAGCCTCCTAAATTAATATAATCTATCTCCCAGATCATTTGTCTTCCTAGAGAAACTTATTAAGTGCCTCTGGTATAAAGATAGACGCTCATCAATCACATAATAAATGTGATAACAAGCTTGCAGTGAGGTTATAGGAAAACAGAGGGACTAGACGAACACACAGCTCTGCTTTCTGCTGTAAGTAAGTAAGGTGGACTCATGCACCCTCTGGAAGGACCCAGAGGCTACCTCTCCTGCTTCCCCCTACAATTCATCAGGACATACAGCTTCCAAAGAGGAATGCTACCAAATCATTCTAATTTCAAATGCCACTTAAGACTGGAATTCATTGGGGGTAGATAGAGCATGGACACCTTTCTAATAATCTTCTGCTCAAAATACAGAAAAGAGAGAAGGGTATGTATTGTTCAGGGCATCATAGGGAATCAGGGAGATATTGTCATTTTTAAATGGTGTTGTATCTTCTCTTTTGTTCTCGGGACAGTAATCTGAACAATGCCACAAGGGAGTCATACACAAGATGAATAATAACTGAACAATGGATTTTCAGAACAGAATGTTGTTTCCCATAAATACCCTCAAAGTATCCGAGACGGCATTATGTTATTGGAGAAGAGCCTTCACAGTTTTCATTTGGTTGTTAGGGTTCTCATTTTTTTGTTTGTTTTAAAATCAAGACCCTTTTTAACAGAAATTGGAAACCATGGTGTCTCCAACTGGAGAAGAATGCCCGCCGCCTAATGCTTTTGTTTATCGCATACATGTGTTTGTACAAATGGTTGATTCGGCAAGCAGTGATCTTATAACTCTTGTTTTGCTAGGAAATGATTTAATCTGAAGCAATGTCTATCTAGCCTCCCTTGAGACTAAAATGCATCATTACCCTTCTTAGTCTTCATGGACCCCATGAAGATCTTGCAAGAAAATTTATAGTGCCCTAAAGCTACCACCATCAGATGAAAGAATTGCCCTTTCTTTTGAAAGCTGACTACAGGAATGATCTCAACTGATCTTTGAAGTAATATTCAGGTTTTAACATTGGGTTATTTTCCCTTAAGTCAATAAATGAACAATGAAGTAACCCGCAACCAAGTCTGTGCTCCTGTAATAACAGGATTGCTACGCCTTCCACCAGCACTAAGGAGGCAGTTTGCTAAGAAGGCTAACTCCCCAAGTTCAGCTGTCAGAGAGGAGGTTATACAAGCACGGAAACAAAGCTGTTCTGTCAGCCAAAATACCAGTTAAGCTGTGTTTGCTATGGCATAAATAAATGTTCCCTTCAGATCCAGTCAATGTGAGAAAAACAAGGAAATTACAAAGGGTGGTTTTAATGTTAAGGAGACAGAAGGTTAGGAGGCATGAAGAAAGTTTTAATTGTTTTACAAGCGCTTCCAGGAAACCATTCTAAACAGCTGGGCCTACAAAATCGCCACCAGGACACTTCAGAGGAGAGTATCTTAGACTTGGAACAAGAGAAGTAAGCAGGCTGTATGGTCCTCCAGAAATGAATTCAGAGAAATTACCAGAATAGTGCAGATTCTAGCAAAGCACACAAGCTTTCCTTCTTTTTCCCAGTAGGTGAATTTATGCAAACAAGGAACTGTATTGAAAAATAAGCCATTTCTTTTTATAATGACATTTCAACTGAACACAGAACCATGAGTAAGTCTTCAATACAAAGGGTAATCTATGTTTCCTATGGCCCTGGAAGCAGTATCTCTAGAAGCAGAAAATCCATAAATCTTATGAATTTTTAACCTTGCTCTGAAAACTGTATATCATTAAATGAAGGGAGTTCTCCTTGAATAATACGATATTTTACGTAATAGCTCTATGGTTTGTCTTTTCCAGTAGAGAGTCTCTGATACTGGCATGAAGGGCTCAGCTTTAGCCATTTTCTCCATCTGGTCTATAAATTAAATTCATATATGTAGATGGTTATGCATTTATCTATGTATGATATACATTTACTACTTACATATCTACGTATGTGCTTATATCCCAGCTTATCCCGTGGAAACTTTAGGTGCTGACAGAAATACATGCAATGAATTTGCAAAACAAAAAAAATTAAGACTATAAGACAGGAAAACCTAAATTAGCAATGAGAAATGTAAATGGGCAAGAAGGAAGTGTTAGGGAGAATATATTAGGCTTAAATAGGCTACAAATTTCTACTGAGTTGTTGTAGCAGAGCCGAGAACTTCGTTCTGAGCCTTAGGAATGACAATATAATAATGTAAATGGAGACAAATTGTTTTCATGATATATAAAGACCAAAAACAAGGCACAGAAGGTCTTCAGGAGGATCCCGACTTCTGCTTCATAGTTAACTCTCAAAGCACTCTGCCAAGAGTCTTTGTGTTGGCCACACTTGTGGACATCGGAGACAACACCATTAGCAGCAAACACAGCAAAGTCATGCCTGGTAGTGTGTCCTGAGGAAAGACAACAGCATAATCTCTCATTTCAAGGCAGGGAAAACAGCTCTCCCTGTCAGGTTCATGGGGAGAGAAGGTAATCGAGTCCCTGCCCATGGAGTTTTGAGGGGTGGTTTGGCCCAAGGGTAAAACAGCCCGTGCCTGTAGTGAAATAGAGGAACTGCATGAACATACCTGCGGATAATTCTAGTGTTGAAAGTGACCTTATGGAAAGTAAGAGCTATGACCTACTGAGCTGCTCCTCTAAACCAGGCACCTTGTTTGTGTGTATTTTTTGTGTATTTGTCTTCAGATTCTTCAAAATAATTACCATTTTCACTTCCGTTTTTACAAAATGAGGACATAGAAACTGGAGAGACTTTAATAGACCTATCAAAGAGGTGTGTGGGTGTGTGTATAACATATATACTTAAAAGTGACAAAGTTAAAAGAAAAAATGAAAATCCACCAGCTTGGTGGAATATTTGAATACAACTCTCTCAAAAAGTAATAGATCAAAAGGACCTAAATCAGTACAAATAAGATTTGAATGGAACAACAGTGTTGCTTTGCTGTAGGATTTCTCAATTTTCCCTGATGGCTCAGTCCCAGACCTAGTGAATGAAAATCTCCAGGAGAGAGATTCAGAAAGCTGTATTTCAAAAAACTGCCTCAGATGATTCTTATCTTACAGGCAGTGTGGTAAACACTGATCTAATGCATGTATAGAAACTCCTGAACCCCGTTCTTTTCAAGTTGCAAGGAACATTTACCAAAATATGAAACATTTACCATGACAATGCTTTGGCCATATAGCAAAGGAGAGTAAATTCCAAAGAACTGATTTCACATGGCATTCCATCTCTGACCACAATTAAACAAAAATGAAATACAAAAATAAAAATTAAATTTCACACTCACACATACACAAGCAGAACAAAAATAATTTTGGCAATTAAAAATATGTTTTTAATAATTCATGGTTTAAGAAAAATTAGAAATTCAAAAATACTTAGAATTGTACAATAAAGAAAACACTATAACTCAAAATTTTGGAAATGCCAGTGAGTGGTGTGTAGTGAGAAATTTTTAAGTTGAAAGGCTGTCTTAGAGATGAAGAAGAAAGTCTGAAAATTATAACTAAGCATCTATCTTAAAAATCTGGGGAAGAACAGTAGAGTAAACTCAAAGTTGAAGAGTAAAAATAGAGGCAGAAAATAATGAACTAGAAAACAAAGATGAGAGGATCATCAAAGCTAAAAATTGGTTTTTGAAGAGACCAAAAAAATTGACAACTCTGGAAAGATTTATCAAGAAAACAAGACATGAGTTTCAAAGAAAACACTTTCAAAAATGAAAAATTACAGATACTGGAGAGAGATAAAAAAAAATGCTCTGATGCCAACAGTTTTGAAGACTTTGAAGAAATGGATATCTTCTTGGAATAATATGGTTCACCAAAATTGAAAATGTGATAAAATAGAAAATGTGAGTATCTTTGTAACTATTAAGGCCATTAAACAAGTTTTTTTTTTTCTTAATTTCTAGAAGGAAGATGCCATGCACAGATGATTTTAGAGATAAATTTTACTGAATATTCAAGGGAGATAACGCAAACCCTGGCACAGAAAAAGAGAGAGCATTCCACAATTCATTTTATGAGGCTAAGTAACTTTGATGACAAAAGCAGATAATCTCGGAAAAAAGATACTTAATGTATCGGTCTTACTTATGAATATAGATCCACTGATTTTTTTTTTCAGTAAAAAGCTATTTAAAAAATTTTATTAGTGTTATAATTATTTTATTAATGACATAATATAATTCGAGTTATATTATTAGTGCCTAAAAGCTGAGCACTACTATATCTTTCTGGTGAACTGAAAATTTGATCATGAGGTGGTGAACATCTTCATCTTTACTGCTGTCTTTTACCTCAAATTATATTTATGTATTATAAATTAACTGTATCAGCTTTTTTTTTTTTAAGATTTTATTTATTTACTTGACAGACAGAGATCACAAGTAGGCAGAGAGGCAGGCAGAGAGAGAAAGGAGGAAGCAGGCTTCCTGCTGAGCAGAGAGCCTGATGTGGGACTTGATCCCAGGACCCTGAGACCATACCTGAACCGAAGGCAGAAGCTTTAACCCACTGAACCACCCAGGTGCCCCTCAGCTTTCTTTTAATTAGTCATTTTCAAGTACATCTTTTCTCTATCCTTTCCAACTTTTTTGTGACTTTATGTTTTAGGCACAGTTTTCATATACAGCGTCTAGCTGGATTGTTTTTAATTCAGTTAAACAATCTATGTATTTTAAGAGGAGAAGAATCAGGAGAGGAATCTATTTACATATATATTTGGTTTTTCTTTGTCCTCCTTTTTTCCCCTTTTCCTTCTTTCTTGTGTTCTTTTGAAGTTAGAAGATTTTTTTATCATTCATGTTTCCCCCTCCCCTTTACTGGCTTGGATGTTCCTAAATCTATTTTTTTAGTCAAAACCCTTGAAATTTTACCATGCTTCTGTAACAGGACTTGGCTTTATCCATCTATTTACCGGACTCCTGAGTAGCCCCTGTTCCCCCTAATATTTAACTCTGTCCACCACATCTACCCTCTTTTAGGTTTCATGCTATTTTGTTCATTACAGTTCTTTGCCATTTCCATGATTTTTATTCTCCAAATTGAACATAGCTATTTTCACGTTTTCTTAGATTTAGTCTCATCTTTAGTATTTTCTTGATTCACGACCTTCTTGCCATCTGAGCCTTCTTTCTGCAATTTTTTTTTTTAATCTTTCTGAAACCCATCCTTTAGATTTTCCTTGACTAAGAATCTACTGGTAGGGAACTCTCAGTTTTTGTTTTTCTAAAAATATCTTTCTTTAACTCTCCTTTGAGACTGTGTAAGTGTCTTGTTTTGCTACTCATTTGCCTGTCTTCTACCTTCTGTTTTTGCTGTTGAGAAGGAAGGCCATTAGAATAATTATTTCTCCCTTCAGCTAGCCTATCTTTCCTTGCTGGCTGCTTTTACAATTTTTTATTTTTTCTTTAGATTTCCCTGGGTGTGTTTTGATATGAAATTTCTTTTTATATGTTATTTTTTAAAATTCATTAGGTCTACTGGACCTGAAAACAGATGCATTTAAAGCTCGCCTGTTTACCTTTTAAAATAGTTTTGCTGCTTCCTCTTCCTTTTTTTATTCTTTGCTTTTGGAGCTCCCGTTGGATGTATTTAGACATTTATCCTCCACATTTCAACTTCTGCTTTATACTCTCTGTCACTTTGTCTCTCTGTGCTGCATATTATGAGTATTTTTAGGTTCTGTCATCTAGTTTGTGTGGACCACAGGCTTTTAGACAGCAGGCTTGAACAATGGAAACTTGATCAAGGCCAAAGGGTCCACGCTGACCCTGACCCCCTGGCCGAATACAGACAGGCTTCAGGTGACCCACTTCAAAACACCCACAGGCCCTAACTGACCGATGGGCTACTTACAACCAGGCACAGTTACCAAAAAAGGGAAGATACCATGCATCCCCACACCTTCTCATCTTCCTGATTGGAACACAGCCCATACACTGCCTCTCCTTTGCTGTCCTGCCCACCACTCCCATGCAGTATATTCAAGAAACTTCTATGCCTCAAGTGAATCCTTTCACTGCCAGTGCCACCGACTTCTACCCGATCATCGCCCCATATTTGGGGTCTATCTGATTAGAGACACCATGGTTTTTGGTTTTCCTTTTCAGCTAAGTCTCATTTACTGTAGTCACCCATCGAGTGTTACAATTTTGATGACTTTATATTTCATTTTGAAAAGTTCTTTTTTTTTTAAATGACTGTTTTTAAAAGTACTCTCTTGTTCCTTCTGGCTTTAATTCTCTTTTATGTGTCTTAAGCTTATTCAATATGCTTATTTTATGTGTTTTGCCCAATAATTTCACTATCTGAAGTCTAAAACTATCTAGTTTTGATGGGTTTTTTTGTTTGTTTGTTTTGCTGATTCTTAGTTGTGGGGCTATTACTTGGTATGTCCTAGAACTTTGTTTTCTACTATGAGTTATATTCATTGGAATATTATATATGGGAATCCTTTGAGGTCTGGATTGAAGAGGCATTCTTCCAGAAAGGATTTACTTCTGCTTCTACTAGGCATATGGAAACACTGCCAACTCTGGCACACTTTGCTATAATTACTGAATTCAGGTTGTAGAAGACAAGGAGTGTAATGTCAGGCCCAAACCCACATTAAGTGCTGGCCCTTGGCTATGGATTCTCTGAGGAGATATGGTTTGCCTTTCTCCAAAGTCAAGACTGACAAGTCCTCTTGAGCAGGTTTTGTTTGGCATTTTTCATTCGTACCTTGCTCTTTTCTGGAGGAGAAAGTCCTTCCTGAGTCTCTTCTCTATACTGTGGGACTCCAACTTGATCCCTCCTGGCATGCATGCAAGGTCTTGCCTCTAGTTCCCTGTGTCCATGAATCTGAAGATCCAGCCATCCTACCCCTCCTCCTCGTTCTCCTCCTCTTCCTCCTCGGGGCTGCAAGACCTCCAAGTTTTATTATCTCCTGTATCATGCTCTTGCTTCACATTCCTGCCTCAGAGAATTTTTCTTGCTTTCTCATAAATTCATATACGACTTGTGAAGGATGTGTACACAACATGTTATGCAGCATATCAGTGTTTGACAGGTTTTCAAGATCCCTAGTCCACCCTAACATTGAAAATAGAAGCTCAGGTACATTTCCTTAATGGTATCTAACATGGGTCTTTCAAATCTGGACTCATCAATATAAGATTGGTTAAGGACTATAAAGACTTTTCTAAATGTTTAAATATAAGCATATGTACAAACAAAAAATTTGCAGATAAACCCAGAGAAGAATCCCACAGTGTGACGGTATTGGTGGTATTGGTGAGTGGCTAAATTAGGAGTGGCTAAAAGAGTTTGCATTTGTCTTGATGATTCTGTAGGTAGTGCCTACTGAGTTCTTCCTTTTTAATAACGCTGATCCACACGAGTGCATAGTTTAGTTTTTGAGGCCTTGCCGTCTTTATGTCTGCAATGGGTCTGGTTTTAGTCTCCAGTGATTATAGGCAAAGCTCTAGCTAGTCTGTTGCTGTTGTGACTTTATATATCGTGCCTGTGCTCAGAATGAACTAATTTGTAGCTGCCTCGCAGTCATGGTTCCCTTAGTTTGAAATATTTCCCATGTATTATTGTAGTGAGAAGAAATCTAATGGCTTCTTGAGTTTCAATGCGAAAGAAACAAAACCATGATCAGATCCTGGAATAACATAATAAGGATGTTATAGGTAAGTTTTGGGTTAAAGCCTAGGGCTTTTTTTCTCTGTGTATACTTCTTTCTCTGCTCGAAAAATGTGACATCTGTATTAATTAGGATACAGACTTAGCTGCTATGATTGGAGGACAACTAGGTAGTGTTAGCTAGAACCACGTGCCAACCAGAACTCAAGGTTCTATTACTAAGGGAGAAGGGAAGGGTGGATATTGGGAACAATGATGTCTCTGGAGGGCATGCTGGATGTGTAGGCAGTGGACAGATCATAAATAATCTGAAGTTAAATATTTTAAATATTTAAATATTTTAGCTTTAGTCTGATATGTAAGGGAAAACCAGGAAAGGGTTTAACAGAATGTTCATACCATACAAAAAAATTTAAAAAAAAAACTACCTTTCAGAGAAAACCAGAGATAAGAGCAATACCAAAAACAATTTAAAATGATCAGTTAATGCTTACTAATCACAAATTTAGTCTTCCCATGATATATGTATCATATGCACATTAAAACAAGCTTGCTTTTAATATAAACATAGAAACCACTAAAACTTGGAGTGTGGGAAATATGTATTTTTAGAGCATTTAGTGAGTGGGACAAAAAAACCTTTTGGTGACATACTTTGGTTTCCATTATCTGTCTGTTGAAATCCCTTAAAAGGGAATACCTCACATTTACCACAGATGATAGCTTAAATTCAATTTAATACTCATCTTTATTCTTAATATTCTCCTGGGTCATTTCTCAAACAATAAATTTAGTTAATTGGGTTGACATAGGAAATCAGGAGTGACACAGGAAATCATAATTTCCTATGCAGATCCCTCTTTGTGAATAGGCAAACTGTTAGTCATTAGCTCTTCAATCCTCTGGAAGAAAACTCTGACCTAAGCACAAAGTACTGTTATTGAAAACTTTAAGAGAGGGTCAAAATTGTGAGTTTCTCCTGACAACAAGTTTTGGTATTTTTATGCAGGCTTTTTATAAAAAGATTTTAAAGGACTTCACTGATGTTTTGACAAAGTGTCACTTCACTTAGTTAATGACAAGAAAATGAAGATGTAGGTTGGATGTATATAACATTCAACATGACTGAGTTAGCTATTTGCCTGTCTGCTTTGATTTTGTTTTTAACAAATATTAGCCCATTAGTGACATAGCAGTCACCAGTTTTTGTCATCGATTAAGTGAAATAATAAGATCCAGTTACATGGCTCGATTTCAATGTGGACCAAACTGGCTGGGCACAGTTCCATTTGCAGGAAAGGAAATGATCATCTGGTCATGTCCTTTTGTAATAATTGGCACAACTTTGTGAAGAATTCATACCCAACCAATTTTATTTCTTGCTACAGCTGAGTGATGAACCATTGAGCCTGCAAATAATTTAATTCCACTCCTGTGACATTCAGAGCTAGCCAACTGTTTCTCAAACTGTGAGGCTGTGAGCACTCAGCATTCCTCTCTCAACAACTGATTTCTTTCCACTCTGTTTCCATGTCAGCACATTGTTCTTTATCCTTTATTTTCAGGCATCATGCTCATACTGTCTTCCAGAAAGAAAACACACACACACACACACACATACACACACACACACACCATAATTTGGCTTGAGAACCTGTATATTAGGAAATAAGCAGGCATTTCCCTGTTAGCAATAAGAAAATCTTAATGGTTTGGGTTCTGTTTAGTGATCTGAAGCATTGCACCAAGAGTATTAGACGATCCACTTAAGGACTGAAACTTTTTTTTTTTTTAAAGATTTTATTTTTTTGAGCCATCATATCCTATTCTTCTTTCCTATCCACATTGCTGATGTGTGTGGTGTCCTAATCAATAAATTTGGTGGTATGTTACCAGTTCTCATTGCTCCTGATCTCTCTGGAACATGAATTGCCACCATTTGTTGAGTAGCTCTTGTGTGCTAGATAATGTCCTCGTTTAATGAACATTTGTAGGATATTTGCCCCCCATCTCCAAATATCAACTTTCGCCAACTTGGGAATAAATGAATATTTTTAATATGAAATTCTTCATGAAAATGGGTCCAGCAGGTGATTCAAATGTGACTTTAGCTTCTGCTCTGTTCTTTTTCCTGTGTGCTATCCTGCACATGGGGAATCCACTCCTATGGGTTAGGGAGCCTTTCCTGCTCTATATCATATACTCCTTTGGAAGTGTCATTTTTCTAATGATCACCATGGAGCAGTTAAACCACGAGTTATGACCAGACCTTGGTATGCCCTAATTACAGAGACCCCTGTCATACATGAAGCCTCAAGTCTCACATACGATAGGCTCTCTTTCTGCTAGGGTAGCATGGAAATGTACTTAGGCAGAAGGTTTTCTTTTCAGGACTTCATGTATTATTCTTGTTTAATGAAAACAGAATAAAAAGTAATCTTATCAACAAAGGCATCCTTGTATCGACTTGCTTGTTTCTCCCTAGAATTTCATTTTTCTCTTGTTTTTAAAGGCCAGTCACTTTACCACCACCACCAACACCCACCCCTGACCCACAGGCACACACAAACTAGAGAAATGAAACACTGTAAACGTTTTGATGGGAACAGCTAGAGGATAAAATATCCAAAGATATATTTCCAAATGGAAATCACTGAATATACCAAACCTAATACCTGCCAAACCTCCCTTCATGCAAAGCAGCCTCACCTTCAGGGTGACTGCGCTTTCCCTAGAATGACTACATTTCTGTTGGGTTTTCTCCCCTTATAATCTAAGGTATGTCTCTGTGATCCCATATGAAAGTGGAGGGGAGGGGAGAGAATCTTGGTTGATGATTCTGTTTCACATCCTTGGAGAAATAAGGGATAGAGTAAATAAACAAATGAGACGTTGTGAATTAAGAGATTATCTCCAGAAGAAAGCCTGTGTGTCAGTTCAAGTCTTTGTTGGCGCTTGGAGGAAACCATTTCCTGCTCAGCTCCGTGTCACAGATATGGAGACAGCTAAGGCTCCCATGTCTGCTGGCATACAGATGTGCTTGGGCAGTGGGAGGCACGGGCAGAGTCTGGTGAGCAAGAGGAAGGGGGAAGCCAGAGTATTTTTCCCCCCTTCCCCACTCTGCTGAGTCCAGGCTGGACAGATGCCACTCTCATTCCATGGTTCCAGTTCCCACTGGGCAGACCCCCAGGGTCCCAGTGTCCTCCAGACTGTCCAGCCCTGGGCTCTGCTGACACTGTGGCTTCCCTCTGTCACTTCAGCCTTGGGGTGAGGGCTGCTTCCTGAGGTTGTTAACTGCTGGCTTGCCTCATGCTCCCTTTTAGTCTTACCTTCTTTGTAGCCAGTTCTCTGTATTTAATCTTATTTGTTCTAAATATTCAAAGCAGTTTCTGTCTCCTTGGTTGGATCACAACAACACATCTTGGATATTTAGAAAAACCCAAATAATTCAATGACTCCCTGTTTCTTCCAGATATACTTTTTTTTAAAGGACAGCAGGGGGGAAGAAATCTAAGTGTTACCACTTAAAAAAAAAATGCCAACATCATTTGTTTAATCTCTTGAATTTAAAATTAAAATCACCTCCAAACATTTCCAGTTTTTCACTTATGGTTTAATGTTTATGGTTTGGTTTAATGTTTCTGTATTGCTGTCTCTTAACACCATCTCCATAACACTGAAATTTTATACTAGCTCTTTTCCTATTCTTCAGAAGGCACAGAAGGGGACATTGCATTTTTCCAGTGTTTCAACTCACTGTCATGCCCTCACTCACGGTCATCTCTTAGGGGCTTCCAGCTTCCCTTTCTCATTTTGCCAACATGTCCTCTATGCCTAAGTCAGCCTCAAAGAAAAAGTGCTTTTGGACTCCGTAAGGCTTCGTTTATCGCATTCAAACTGGGGCATATTTTTGATTCAATAAATAAACCATTGCCCTCAGGGGCTCTGCAATATCTGTTTGGGGCTTACAATCTACTTCCTTGCAATACATGTTATGGGAAGAGAAACACAAAGGAGCACATGCAGTCTCTACCTGGTAGTTGGGGAGGGAAGTGTTGTTTGGTCTTCAAGGGAACAAGGATCCAGAAAGTCCTGTGTGATAACCAGAGAGGAAAACGCAGTCACACGGCGAGCTTTACATTTAAATGCTATGTGGGGACAGTCCATCCTGAGAGGAGTATGGGAACAGACTATTGTTATAACCACGTAAGAAGGACTGAGAAATACATTATGCAAAAAGTAAGCTGTAAGGGGAAGAAAGGGCCCAGGCAGCTTGAATGGAGACACGAGGATAAACAGGCATTTCCTGGTAGGGGTGAGGCATACGGAGTCTTCAAGTTACATGAAGTAAAGAGCAAACGGACGTCCTAGCAAGGAGCGAAGAGGAGAGACTCCGTGGTGAAGCAGAGCAGGGAGACGGGGACGAACAGACGGCGGGTGCAGAGTCCCGAAAGAAATTTGATTTGCAAGAGCAGAGGATTCTGAGGGTGAAGATAAATAACTTTCTTCTAGGCTCATCTCATTTGTGGCTTTAGACCAGGAAAGAGTAATGTGTTTTGGGCTTTGGGGAAATGTCCTTAATACTTGAGAACAGAACAGAAACCTGTGTCTAGCAGCCTGTTCATACTGAGGCTGCTTAGATGTTCGGAGGTTAAGTGATTTGTACAAGTTCAAAGGGCCTCGGTAAAGGCGGAAAGCTAGGTCTTCCAAAGCACTGTTTAGTTCTACTAGCAGACAAAATATTGGAGCAGATAAGCGGTCCAATCCAAAAGAGCGTATTTTTAAACTGATGGTTACCAGGTTACCAGATGAAAGGTGGGTGGGAAATGGGTGAAATAGGTGATGAGTACTGGGCAATTGAGATAAAAACTGTAAAAAATGGCATATTTTTCAGTTTATGTCTTTGTGGCCATTCATTTCCTTTCCTCCAGTCCCAAGATGCTCCCATTAATGTTGGTATTACCCTCCTTTGAACTACCCTCCACCCTGGTGATGGAAAGTCTGTATGAAACTCAGATCGGTCATGATATCCCTGTGTTTAAAATCTACTGATGCTTCTCCACTACCTGCAGGATAGGCCCATCCCATTACTATGGCATATAGGTAGGGCTGCCAGATATAGCAAAAACCGCTGACTCCTGGTTACATTTGAATTTGAATTTCAAACAAGAGATTTTTTAAAAATAAAGGCTTTGTCCAATATTTGGGACACACTTACACTAAAAATTTATTGTTTCTCTAAAATTTAAATTTAACTGGGATTCCAATATTTTACCTACCAATCCTCTAAAGGGTCCTGACCCTCATCTTCCTTTCTAGGCTCTTTTATGCCCCTCCCCCAGTGCCCAACATTCCAGTCATCTCTAGGACCCCCTACTGGGGCATTACTCACATTCTACTCTTTCCCTGAACTAAAATTCCTGTCCTGAAATCCAGACCTTGAGGAGTGTGGAATTCCAGGTAGAAGAAATCTAGTCAAGTGTCCCCTGCTATTGCTCCTGGAACCCCACTCCTGCCAGTGGGGCAAAGGGTTCCAGCTGTAGGTTGTAGCTCTGTTGTTGGGGGCAGCACGGCTTATCTTTTAGGTCTGAGGAGATTCTGCATGTTTCCAAATAATCAAGTCTTGCATTCCTAAAATAACCTCCCTTCCAGCTTTATGAATCCAACCCTGACTCGGGGCTCGCTCCAGAAGTGCGGGTCCTTCCCGAGGCGAATCATCCCCTCTTCCGGACAGATTGCTGCCTTATTCATATGGCTCCTCCCTCATTCCAGACACATGTTTACAGGTATCCAGCTTGTGTCCAAACCAGTCAGAGACCCCTCACAAAGCTGCTTTCATAAATTACGCCTCCAGTGATAATGTTTGTGCTAAACTGATTTCCTTTGCTTTATAACAGTTGTAAACCCAGGAAACCTGACCCTTGGATAAACTACCTTTGAACTAAAAATCGACATATAGTGTTGAAATTCTTTGAACTCGGACATGTAAACTCTAAACCAAGCATCAAGTAGATTTCCTATCCTGGTAGAGGAGTGTGAATAATGAGTTTAATCAAGTTACTATTTGTGAGAATATGCTGACCTAGAATTAAAAAAAAAAATCCTCTCATCTGAGGAAGAGCTCCTTCTTCACATCAAAGGGAGTGTTTCTCTACTCTTTGAGATGGTTTATAAAAGGTGGGTTAAGCCTCTGCCTTCGGCTCCGGTCATGATCTCGGGGTCCTAGGATGGAGACCCGCATCAGGTTCCCCCTCTCCCTCTGCCTGCTGCTCTGCCTATTTGTGATCTCTGTCTGTCAAATAAGTAAATAAAATCTTAAAGAAAAAAAAAAAAGATGATGAGAGTGCAAGTCCCTAGCAGGATTTCTCTGGGTAAATAAGAAAATGTTACGAAGTTTTTACCAGTGTACCACGAGACCTGTCTGACTGAAATTACTACCACCACCACCACAACAACAATAAAAAAATCTGCACTTGTCCTTGATCCTTCCTTTCTTCTGTCCTTGGGCCAGTAGCTACACAGTAACCATGATAACCCTTTCTCCCTTTACACTGACATCTCCGCAGGAAAACATGGTAAAAGCTTTCCTTTTCGACTCTAGAAAGCATTTCAACATCCAAATAATCATCAGGAGACCAAGGAAGTCGCAGCCGTGGTCAAGCTGTTCTCTCCTGAAGCAGAGACACAGAGCAGAGTGTGAAGAGCAGCTGATTAAAGCAAGTAGGCCAGCCTAGGGTGCGGGAGGAAAGGCAGGACACCGGGCAGTGCGGGGTGAATTTTATTAAGCCATGTTTAGGTTCCAGCACTGAATAGCTTTGTAAAGAATTACATTCCTGGGAAGCACTTTGTAGCCCTCGACGAAATATTGCTGCTTACTCATTCACGACCTTGAATTTTCAACTTCTTTGGTTTATAAATTATATACCAATAAGATAAAGCAAATATGTGTAAGGACAACCACATCAGACAAACTAATTGGCTCTGGTATTACATAAAACTCCTCAGAGAAATCTAGATTTGATGTTAAAATAAAAGGAAAACCTCATTTTCGAAAAAGGAGGACAACGGATTCATGAAAATATTCCTTGTCCCCTTTAGGGCTCGCTCCTTCTCATTCTGCCCATGAAATAACTGAATATATTTTCTGTAGTCCATCAAACTACTTTCCACAACTTGCAGAAATTAAAGGATATTATTGGATTAAAAACAAGCAAACACTGTACTCATTCTGTCAAACAGCCGTGATGTGCCACGTTCAGAAAATAGGTTGTGCTCATTTTCATTGATTTATTTCAAAACTTGTCTCAGTCAGAGGGTCCTTGGAGGTTTAATAACTTCCTGCTACAGACTGTAGCAGATAGATAAGGTGCGATTGGTGAAATATAGCCATTAACATATAAACCCAATGTCTTATCGAGAATACCAATTTGAAAGTTGGTGACAGGATCGAAAAGTCATCATTTAATACCATTATTTTCAACAGGTTTTTCATTTGACATGGATGCTTTAGTGATTTAGTGCCATGACTGTAAAATGTCAGGAAGATTTATTGACATGGAGCAGATCAATTCGTATTAGAAAATAGGAACAAAACTAGAACATCCTTTTTTAGACTGGCAACACTCACCTCTTCTAAGCAGAGGGGATACCTAATCAGGATCCTCAATTTCTTTTTAAGATTTTATTTATTTGAGAGAGCATGAGAGAGCACGAGCGTTTGGGGAAGGGGCAGAGGGAGTTCCAGACGTAGACTCCCTGCTGAGCAGGGAGTTAGCTGAGGTTTTTTTTTTTTTTTTTTTTTTTTTTAAAAGATTTTATTTATTTATTTGACAGAGAGAAATCACAAGTAGATGGAGAGGCAGGCAGAGAGAGAGAGAGAGAGAGAAGCAGGCTCCCTGCTGAGCAGACAGCCCGATGCAGGACTCGATCCCAGGACCCTGACATTATGACCTGAGCTGAAGGCAGCGGCCCAACCCACTGAGCCACCCAGGCTCCCTGTTAGCTGAGGTTTTGATCCCAGGACCCAGGGACCATGACCAAGCTAAAGGCAGCTGCTTAACTGACTGAGCCACCCAGGCACCCCTAGCATCCTCAATATTAATGTTAGAATTATTTTTTCTTAAATTATAATCTAAAGTAAATAGCAACTATTTCTGGGAGTCATGGCACAGAATGAAAGCGGTTGTACAAATCCGTGGACCACAATAGTTTTCTGTTCCATCAAGCTCAAGTAAGAGTTCTATCAATTACCATGTAAGGAGTAGATTTCTAAGTGAATCTTGTATCTCTTTAGAGAAAGAAATATCAGTTTATTGAACCATATCAAATACAGTCACAATGAATCCCTCCCGCCAGGTTGATGGTTGCTTCCATGGAAACAAAGCTTATGAAAGTACCCAATATTCTGTTGCGATTAAGAAGTTAAGTTTAGGGGCGCCTGGGTGGCTCAGTGGGTTAAAGCCTCTGCCTTCGGCTCAGGTCATGATCTCAGGGTCCTGGGATCGAGCCCCGCATCGGGCTCTCTGCTCAGCGGGGAGCCTGCTTCCCCCTCTCTCTCTGCCTGCCTCTCTGCCTACCTGTGATATCTCTCTCTCTCTGTCAAATAAATAAATAAATAAAATCTTTAAAAAAAAAAAAAAAAGAAGAAGTTAAGTTTACCCATGTTTTCTCCTGCACAATTACTCTAACTGGCTGTGAGAGTTATCGGTGGGTTCGATATTACTCCCAAGCAAGTGTGGTGAGTGCTGTGGTTAGAGTATGTTCAGTGCCTCAAAGAGCACAGAGGGCGTCACCTTGTGCAGGAAATCCAGGAAGATTTCCTGAGATGTCTTGGAGTTTGCAGAAGAATGAAGAAAGAGTTATCCAGGCAAAGGAAACAAAGAGGAATTTAAAAAAAAAAAATGGTGGGAAAGAAGAACCAGATATTAGGTGCCATTGATTGCCCCACTGAGAATCTTTGCCTAGAAGGCAGTAAGGGTCTGGAAAGGACATTAACCACTTTTATATTCTTGGCCTCTATGTTCTAGGAAGGTAATAGCACCTCAACTTTCCTTGGAGAACCATACCAATTACTCATAGTATCTGAGCATTTAATTCTAGACTAAGAACATATTGAAGAGGTTTGCCACCAAGACATACCTATTTCAGGAGTTTTATGTATCATGTTCTAATGACATATAGATTAATTTTCACTATTTACTAACGTAGTTAATGCATGGTTCTCCTTTTTTGTTCATCATGACATTTACCTATATAGCATATACCAGGCAGTAGGTATGTAAAAAATGAACAATTCATAGTGTCTGCCTTCAGAGAGTATATAGTTTAGTAGCAGATATGAGAAATACAATTACAGTGAAATTATATTACAGTGAGAGAAAAGCTATCATAGACATATTCAAGATAGTATAGAAATACAAAGAAGAATCTGAAAATGAAAACATCAAAAGAGGCCTAAGAGGACAAGGGAAGGCTTGCAAGAAAATCTGAGCCGTGAGCCATGTGCAAAGGACAAATTAGAGGGGTAGTGGAAGGTGGGAGGTTGGATAAAGAGATGGAAAGAAATCCCTGTCAGTTCCCTCTATCTTTACTGTTTAGGAAATGGTCAGTGTTTCAGGATGGATGGGATACAGGGTTGGTGTGAGGATACGGACAAAGTTATGTGAGTACTGGAGTGGTTTGTAGAGCTTTATTCCTTGGGGGTCAAGCCACTGAGTACAATAAACAGGTACAATAAATTTGGGTCTTGACTCTAAATCTGAAGGTGATATTTATCATACTAGTAGAGTAGGAAAAGCTCAGAAGGGGAAAAACTGGTGGAGAGTTCACTGCAACAGAAAATTTTAGGTACTGTGTTGCCAGCATAGGGCAAACAATTACTGAAAGTTTCCCTTTTCCCTTTCCCACTCTCTGCATCCACAAAGTGACCCATCACCTTGAAAAAATTGAACAGGCACATACTCAGAAGTTGAATAATTCATTTGACCTATTTCACTTAGTATATGTATACATGGGCTTTGCTCGGATCTCCAAGAGGGAATGTGGATTGGACGCATTCACACCATTGATTTGGGTATGACTTTTGGGCAGCTGACAGAGTTCCTTTGTTCTTCTTCTTATAAGTCTTCTAACCTCACAGCATCATTTCTATGCTCTGAGACGTTCCAACAGATCTAATATGAGAGATTCAGAATCCCACAAAATGGAATGCTGTCTTTCACGCAATAATGCTTTCTTCAGAACTTGGCAGAAATCTTCCTAGCATTAAAGGGGAAGGTAGAAAAAGAGGTAGTTCATGGTGGATTTCTGGACTCAGAAGTAGGAGAGAAGATTGAAGGTACTCCGAGGGCCAGGTGTGGGAGGTACGCTTTACTTTTTCATCCCAGGTATGACTTTTATTCAAGTTTTATTCTTGTGTCTTTGGTTTGAAATGCAAATGTCATCTGGGTTTCAAGAGAGAGACACCTAGTAAAGATGTTTTAAACCCCTCTGTGCCTAGAGATGTTTAAATTCTCCCTGCAATTTATGTTTATCTCTGGGGTGTCATATTTTTAAGGAATTGGCTGCCTCAGGCTCCGCTGTCTCCAGGAGAAACCCACACACATGAAGGATTTTGTGAGCTCAAAAGACTCTACTAAGGATTTAGGGTGGAGGGTAGGAATCACGGGAGCAGTTCAGATAGCACAGAGAACAGACTTTTGCCCTTCCCTTGGCTTCATTCTTTCTCTCCACCTCTCTCTTCTCTCCCTTCCTTCTCTGAAACAACAGAAAATTCTTCCTTTGCCTAATGTATAGCACTTCAGCATTTGGTTTTGAAAAGTTCTTTCTCTTCCACAAGCATTTTCGTTATTTTAATTTAATTTAATTTATTTTTTCAGTGTTCCAAGATTCATCGTTCATGCACCACACCCAGGGCTCCATGCAATACATGCCCTCCTTGATACCCATCACCAGGCTTGCCCTCATCCCAACCCCCTCCCTTTCAAAACCCTCAGTTTGTTTCTCAGAGTCCACAGTCTCTCATGGTTCATATCCTCCTCTGATTTCCCCCAATTCACTTTTCCTTTGCTTCTCCTAATGCCCTCCATGTTATTCCTTATGCTCTACAAGTAAACCATATGATAATTGACTTTCTTTGCTTGGCTTATTTCACTCAGCATAATCAACTCCAGTCCCGTCCATGTTGATACAAAAGTTGGGTATTCATCCTTTCTGATGGCTGAGTAATATTCCATTGTGTATATGGACCACATCTTTTTTATCCATTTGTCTGTTGAAGGACATCTTGGCTCTTCCCACAGTTTGGCGATTATGGCCATTGCTGCCATGACACTGGGGTAGATATGGCCCTTCTTTTCACTACATCTGTATCTTTGGTGTAAATACCCAGTAGTGCAATTGCAGGGTCATAGGGTAGATCTATTTTAAATTTCTTAAGGAATCACCACACTGCTTTCAAAAGTGGCTGCACCACTTAGTGGTGCTGTGTTCCAAGAGGAATTTGGTGGTAATATTTTCTCCTTATAATAAGAATTGTATTCACCCTCAAGGTACCTTTCTTTCCCATACTCCAAGCTTACTATTTAATATTTTTCCCTAACCCCTCACTTTTCTCATATTTCTATTGGGAAAAAATAGATGCCATCACCAGATAGACTCCCTTATCTTCCAATGATGAGTCTTAGAAGCTCAGCTGTGTTGGCATTGATTTGTGCCTTCTTTCTTCCTGTTATGATTAGGAAGTTTCCCTTTGCTCACAAAAACTAAATGTTCATTGTGTTTTCTGCATGCTTCTCCTTTGTTTTCTTAAGTTTTTCCCGTTATTCCTTTCTCCAGCATCACTGATTTCTCTTGGCCAACTGGATCTTTCCCATCCCTACATACATTTTCTTGTGTCTCCCATTTCAAACAAAACTGAAAACTAACTTATGTTCTTCTCTAGCTGCCATCCAAGTTCATTATTCCCCTTTACACACAGAAACTTACAAAAGCCCTATTTATGCTGTCTCCAGTTCCCCAATTTCAAGTAAGTCTTCTGCCCATTACAATCCACATTTCCCCTTTATCCTACCACTGAAAAGGTTAGTCAAAGGCACCAATGATCTCTATGTTGTAAAATCCAGTGGACACTTGTCTCTCTTCCACTTCTTGACTTCTTAGCAGCATCTGACAAGTTGAGCACTTTCTTCTTTCTGGACACGTGTCTTATCTTGGTTTCTGACTCCATGTTTATCTACTTTACCTCTTTGCCATCATGCCTTAACTGACTCTTTCTCCTCTGCCCATCTGCTAAAAAAATGGATTCCACAGAGCTTAACCTATATCCCCTTTTCTACTCTCTTTCCATATAATATCACCCAATCCCATGAGTGTAAACACTGAGAACTCCAAAATTCTTTCTTCCATTTCCAAACTCCTGTCTTTGCTACAGGCTCAAATAGCAAAATGCTTATTTAATACTGTCAGTTGGGGAAAATTAACCATATTTCCCTAAATTTTTATTTATCCCCTAAATCCATCTCATGTCCATACAAATAAATGGTATCACCATCTTCTCAGCTGCCTAAAAACAGAAATCTATGTCTTATTCCTGAGTTTTTGTCTCTCATTCTCCACAAGTTTTATTAATTCTACCTCTAAAATAAATGAAAATCTACCCATCATAGATTTCCATCTAGGCAAGCATCATCTTGGGCCTGGTGAAATCTCACAAAGTCTTGGTCTCCTTTTTCTCATCCTGTTTCAATTGATTTTTAGTATCCAGAGTGATCTTCTATATGCAAATTTGATTAGGGGCTCCTAGGTAACTCAGTTGGTTAAGCATCAGTCTTGGTTTTGGCTCAGGTCATGATTTCAGAGTTGTGGTATCGAGCCCCATATAGGGACATACTCTCAGCAGGGAGTCGGCTTGAGATTCTGTCCCTCCCTCTTCCTCTGCCCCTTCCCCTGCTCACTTGCTCTCTTGTTCTCTTAAAATAAATAAATAAATATTTAAAATAAATAAAAATAAATAAATGCAAATTTGATTAGGCAATGGCTTCCTATTCTTTCTCAAAGCTTGGCCTTGGCCTATAATCTCTACAATACTACTTACTTTTATAACTGCAACTTGTCACCTCTGCCATTCACTCAGGATGAGCCAGCCCCATGCTAGCTCTTTCTTAACCCCTTAAATATGCTAGTTTTTTCCATTCTTAGGGCCTTTGCACATGTCGGTTCTTCCACTTGAAATATTCATTCCATGGCTCATTGCATTTTTTTCTTTTCCTTCAGGTCATCTGAATGGTCTCTCCTATTCATCTTAGGCTCCCATTCCCATACTCTACTACTGCCTCCTCTTTGATTCTTCTACAACTTCTAGTTGCTTTTCTGGTTTGTCTTTCCCACAGAGTTTCTACAAACTCTATTGGTTTGTAGAGCCTTTCAACTTGGAAGTCCTACCTGAGATATTTTGGTTTGTGTAACCAGAGGTGAAGTCTGTAGTCCAGATTTTTGATAGCTCCCTGAGTGTAAAAATCATTTTATATTAAAATATGTGCAGCCAAGATGGAGAACCACTCCTCTGGACCAGGGCTTTTCAAAGTGTGGTCCCCAGTCAATAGCATCAGTGGCCTTCTTGTTAGGAATGCAAATTTACAGGTCCCACCATGGACCTACCTAATTAGAATCTCTCCAGGTGATTCTTTGCATGCTAAAGTTCAAGAACTGCTACTCTAGGGGCATCAAGGGAGCTTAGTTAGAAGCCTCTGTCTTTAGCTCAGGTTATGATCCCAGGATTTGGGGATCAAGTTTCACATGTATGGGGCTCCCTGCTCAGTGGGGAGCCTACTTCTCCCTCTCCACTTCTGCCCCTCTGCCACTTGCCTCCCCCCACCCCTGCTCATGCTCTCAATATCTCTTTCAAATAAATAAAATCTTAAAAAAAAAAAAAAAAAGAACTGCCACTCTAGAATAATGTTCACACGAGTTATTCCTTGTGTCTAGATACGGTGCTGTGTCTTTGGCCTAGGAGGCACAATACATATTTGAATCAACAACTGAATAATCAATAATAATCATAATAAAAAATGAATAAATTACATAATAAATGATATAAGGTCTGAATGGCTTTCTTGCAGAGTTGAATGCAGGTGATCTGATACCAACACACTTTCCTTTACTAAGACCTAAGGATCAATTTTTTCTACAAGCCCTCACTGAGAAAGTATGTTATATCAGAGACAGAAGAACAGCAAACAGTGTGATTTTCTGAACTGCTGCCCCAGCAATTTCCTTTCTCGGCCTCATTTATATTGTTCCCAACACTATAGCACTGGGTGTTTTGACAAGTGTGCTATTTTTACTTCCAAGACTTCCACCTCTAATTCAAAGATGATAAAATGGAGAGGCTATTTATTAGATTTCATTGCTAACAGATTAGCATACATATTTATTTTCCATTAATTTCCTGGTGCGTGGGTCTCTAATGGCCTGCCCAGTCAAATGAGGAGATGCCTGCCTTTTCCTGGACCAGCTTCCCTGTATTGCACGTGAACAGTTTTCTGTTGGAAGCCCGGTGTTGTTATTATCTGCATCTCCTCCCTCGCACCCCATCTGGAAACCTCACCATTCTCAGAATGCAAGGTGCATCCGTTTCATTCTTAGACATTTTATCATGCTGAGAAGGCTCAGGCACTGGGAAGACTGTCATGATTGTCTTGCTAGAGAAAGAAAAAAAAAAAAAAAAGATTATCCACTCTAATTCCAGTATGAAGTTGAAATATAAGCTGGAGAAAAACAATGATATTAGTTCACGCTGCTCAGAAGTGAATTATACCTCCCCTTGGATAGAATCTCTAACAAATAAAATGAAAGTTTCTGCTGAAGGTGGATGCTAATTCTGTAGCTCAGGCTTATTTCTGGCATTATTCTCTATAATGCATCACTCTCCCAGACCCCAAGGAGAAATAATGCTAGAGCTCTATATTGGCCAGAAGGACTGTGCCTATAATCTCCTCCACTGCCAGAGGTGCCCTGGAGAGCTTTCCTTCCAACTCACGAGGGCCTCATGGTACACATTTCGGTGGCTTTCCTATAGGGATAGCAGCAGCAGTAGCTTTGAAGGACACTGCAAGGTCTTGCTCAAAAAAGATGTCCTCCCTTCCCCTGCTAGTCATTGGTGACTGCAATTCTTAGCCGTCATTGCTCCTTAAAAGGTAAGAGTATGGTACTGTTCGGGGAAATTTTTCCTTGACTATCTCCTCTGTTTTCTTAGTTTCTATCTTTTTAAGGTTTCTGAGGATTAGCTTAACATAGATAAATCAGTGCAAAATATTGAGGGGGAAAAAAAAATCCAGACATGAAATCTGCTTACTCTACTCTGTGAATCAGGCAAAACAGATACCTTGTGCTGCATAACAAATAGAATTTGTACATGCTCCGAGAAGTAGCACATGCCTCCCATGTGAAGCAAAGAATGGGTAGCCAGCTGCTACAATGAGAATATACTAGGGAAACTGATCCTGCTGCTAGAATCTTCCAGAAATGATAAGGAAACATATTTAAGACTTAGCTCAAGGAATACATTCCCTACACAGAATTTCTCCCACTCCCCTACCCCACAACGCACACAAATACACACACAACACATATACACACACACACAACCCCATGTAAAATTGACCACACCCTCTTTAGTGCCATAAAGGTGGGGATTTTTTTTTTTTTTAATGAATCTTTGTATCTCCAGCATCAAGAATAGTAGTATTCACAGGGTAGGTGTTTAGTATTTTTTAAATAAAGGACTGGGCCTCAATTTATTAAAATAGTCCAGTAATAGGAGAGATTTGATTTTCTAGGGAACAAAGAATGAGCACTGCGTCTCTATAAGTTTTATTTATTATATCCTCTATTTATGGGTGAGAAAAATGGGCTTCATGGAGATTAAATAGTTACTTGGTCAAGGTCACTCAGCTAGACGATAGTTGATGTGGGATTCAGTCCACATCTCACAACAGTGATAACCACTGTCATACTGTCCTATTACTGAAGCCACTTTTCTAACATGCATTACTTTTCAGATCTAAACCAAGTAAAGCCCAGCTGATGTAAAATAATCTTCCTAAAGACAGAAAGATTCTTTCTTTGATGATTAAGCTTTCACTGTTAGCTACAGTACCAGGACAGAAATGAAAAGCTTTAGGATATAGGGTCAGGTGAATGTCTTTTGAACTTTGTGACCTGGGCAAATCACTGAATCTTTCTGAGATTTCATTTTCCTGTTAGAGAAAATACTGCCTATCCTGTTTTAGTCCCAGGGTAGATAGGATCACGTAACAATATGTGAAAATATTCTGTGAACTATTAAATGGCATAAAATGTTAAAAAAAAAAAAGGACATATCATCAGGAATTATTGTACAGTGGAAGCCTGGGTTGAAGTTAGAGAAATATTTGAATCACTTAAAAATTTTTTAAGTCTATGTGTGCATAGTATATACTATATATACATTCTTTTCTTACAAATCTTTTACAAAATGAAGATAATTTGGGGGTAATTTATGGGGCCTTTTTAGTTGAAGTTTTCTATTAATTCCAACCAAGGAGACCCAATGGATTCATTTGCCAGCGAGCTTGAAATGAGGGGCCTTGTGACCATGTGGCCTGCTTATTTAAGCAGATGGAATAACACATTCAGTGCAAATTAAAATCTTCAAAGGGTCTTCAAAGGGTAGCATAAATACTATGTATTTCTCTTATTTAAAACACTAGCAGATGAAAATTTTTTTTCCTTAATGAATATAGGATTCCCATCTGTTATCTTTACAAAAATGCACCATGTAATGCAGAAAAAAAAATAGATTTGAAAAGATTGTGTCATTCTCTTTCTTTTACAGTAAGCTATTCTTTTTTAGAACCAGAGGATGCTTTTTTTTTTTTTTTTTTTTTTTGGTCTGTTTGTTCGTTTGTTTCTTTTTCTTTTCTTTCTTTTTTCTTTTTTTTCCCCCCTATCATATCTCCCTTCAAAGCCATGGGAAACTATTAGTCAAAACAGAGCAGCACTGTTTATAAAACAAAACAGAGCAGAACTCCTGGCTGCCCCTATTCAAAAACATGGTGATAATACCAGAGGTTGGCTCAGACAGTGCTTACCCCATCCCCTAGTAGTTTGTCTTCTTGTGTTAGAGCAGCTGGAAAACTTAGGCCTGAGTGTCCCAGATGTGCAATGGCTAGGAGGCCGCCAGGCAACCATGCAGACCTCCACACAGTCCCACACACGAGAGCTTTGGAAGTGCAAATGAGAGGTATCAGGAGAGAGTGGCTCTGTACGCAGGCAGGTATGAGGGAACCTGGTTCTTTGGTGGCAGCCACAGTAGAGTTTCTGGTGTCTGGTCCCAGCACATGAGGTGGCAGGTTGTGGACAATGAGGACAGCAGTACCCTTGTAGCCATATAAATCCTGTGAGGAAACTGGGCATTTTTCATACTTCGGTCTCTGGCTGAATACATACAATTTTTTTTTTTTTTTCTTGCCCTCCCAGAGAAACTTGTAAGCTACCTAACATCCTTTCATAAGGATGTTCAATTTCTCTGTTCAAACTAGCCAGAGCTGAATCTGTTGCCTGGAGGAGTCCTGACATCTATAATGAACACAACGTGGAATTTTAACATAAGCCTATTGTTATGCCTCAGCAAACACTGTTGGTTGCCTCACCAATAGCCATTTCCCCTCTTTCTTATTAACAAAACCCTGTTTTGTAGGGGGTAGCAATGTCCCTGACTAAAAAATGATATTTCCCAACTTCTCTTCCCATTAAACATGGCTGTGACATAATTCTAGCCAAAAAGATGTCAGCTGGGAGTATCTGTATACACTTTGCTTCCCTAAGTACCACCCCTTTTCTGCCTGAAATATAGATGAGGGAGCTGGAGCTTCAGCATCCATCTTGCAACCATCATGGAAAGGCTAAGAGAAAGGCAGAGAGCCTGCCCTGCTATCCATGGGCCTTAGTACTGTTGCCAGCAACAAACACTTGCACTACCTCCAAACTTCTTCTCCCAGGAGAGATCCATCTCCAACATCCATTTTCAAACACTATCACGTTGAGGATTAAAGCTTCACCACAGGAGTGCAGGTTGGCACATAAACACCGGGAGCAGCAGCAATTTTAATAACACAGCTACTGTACTAGGTGTACTGCCCCTGTCCTATGAGAGGAGTCTGGGCTAGGTTACCAAAGAACCCCTTAGTTCCTTTCTTCACTTTCTTTCTTTCCTAAAGAAGTTCCAAATTAGTAGGGAGAGGGATCTTGCCCTTTTTCTAGAATATCATATTCCTCTCTCAAAGAACAAAAAATAGAAGCCACAGGGAGGCAGGCTTCAGCTCACTGAATAAAAGACTACTCACCCAGAGCTCCCCAAATGTCATATATACTTAACTAAAGGTAATGAATTCCCATGACCTAGGGTGTTTAAGAATAGGCAAAATGACCTTTGGGAGGAGATGGTCAAAAATTAATATTCAAGGGCACCTGGGTGGCTCAGTGGGTTAGGCCGCTGCCTTCGGCTCAGGTCATGATCTCAGGGTCCTGGGATCGAGTCCCGCATCGGGCTCTCTGCTCAGCAGGGAGCCTGCTTCCCTCTCTCTCTCTCTGCCTGCCTCTCCATCTACTTGTAATTTCTCTCTGTCAAATAAATAAATAAAATCTTTTAAAAAAAATAAATAAAAAAAATTAATATTCAAGTATTAGACCATGATCAAAAATCCCTTAGTCCCCTTCAGTTTATAGTTCTGGGATCCCGTGTCAATATCTTTTTCACAAATACTTTGCCCTTGATTACGAAGAACTTTTTCGTTTGGTTTTTCCCCTGATGAACACCTCACCTCTCAAATGCCATGTGTGTGGTGAGTATCCTCTTTTTGACTGGGTACAGAGGATGGCTTTGGAAAGGAAGTGAAACTCTGAGGCCAAACATGAAACAGCCCGCTCTTTGGAGAAAGAGCAAAGAAGCAAGGAGACTGATGAGTGCAGAAAGAAGGGTAGTGAGTTAATTAAAATGGGAGTTGGAGGTGAGGAGATCATGACGTGGAATTAGCTTCAGTTCCCAGAAAAGAACCTATATCCAGAGACTTGTGGGCATGGGGACCAGGCGAGCATCCAGCTTAAGGTGCTGGAGAAGAATCCGGAGAACAGTTTCAGCCTGTCACCAGGAAGAACATGCTTGGTGTGAAATTTAATTTCCTCATACCCTTCAAGCTAAAAATGCTCACTCAAGGGCAGAGAAACACAATGGGGTAAAAACAAGCCATGCTTACACCTAACAATGCCAAACAAGAACCTGCAATATGCTGAGAGTTTGCAGCTGATGAGTTGGGAATGCTCACCTGTAAATGTATTTTTTCCACTCTACCTAGTTTGGTCAAGTATGAGGTTCCTGATGACTCATTACCAAGACAGGATTCCGAGGGGGCTTGGGGGCTGTGCTGTATTCCTGGGCCCTCTGGTCAGGCAAGGGATTTCTGTGACTGTAAGGGCCTATTTAGCCAAAGTGGCTCCATCCCTATTGAACAGCCATTTTGTTGTTTATGCAGTAAAACTTAAACTGATCCTGCTGCCCCCCCACTTTCCAGGGGACTTCTTAAAAGCAAGTCTGGGAAGCCCGTCCCAGGTAACAAAGCCCAAATACAAGGGCAGGTCAGGCCAGGTGAAGACATCCAATCAGTGGGGCACACATACTGTGTCCCTAGCTACCAAGGAATGTGGGCCCCACCTTTTGGTCACCTTTTGGGCACCAATTCTGACCAAGGTCATAGGCTAGTTCAAATATCTACTATAGGGTAAATTGTAATACAATTGGTCGGTCGTGTGTGACCTAGCATGACTGTGCAGCTTTCCCTGTGTGTTGCAATCTGATTGGCCACCTGTGTGTGGCCAGGCTTAGCCACATGGCCTTTGCCCTTTAAAAGTTAGTCGGTAAGGCAGGGAGGGGTCGCCCTCTCTGTAAGAGGCGGCCCTGACCGGTCTGTTTGATTCTCATTGCTCGTCTTGAAATAAAGCATTGCTTCACCTTCGCTTTGTATCAGTCTCACTCCCTTGATCACGGACCTATCAGTGACTAACACTGATCACGGGGGATCAGGGGAACCTCTTGATTGTCTAACATATGCTCTTCCGTACACGACCAACTCTGCTGTCTTTGGCAATAGTTGGCTTTGGTCTGGAGATCCACCACATTTCTGCCTGCTCAGCCCAGGTGTTGTTCAAGGTGAAAGGTGCCTCCATTTCATCTCCTGTTCCCTCGCCTCTGGTAAGCTCTTAGGGTTTGCTGACTAATATTTCAGGGGGTTGAAAGAGGTATCATTCCTCTGCAGTGCTAATGATACTTCTCTACTAACTAAATCACAAATCCCCAGCACCCAGTCCCCAGGACCCAGTCCTCAGCTCAGTTTGCCTTCAGCAAAGCAGGACATTACAAGGAAACAGAAAAACACACCCTGCTTTGATGTCGCTTCCTCCTAGCTGGCTTTGAGGCCTGGCATGGTCTGTTTCCCACCCCCACACAGTTCCCTATCATGGCTCAAGCTGCTAAGGGAGTGACTGGCAGAGGCTCACGCCTCCCTCTGCGTTCTAAGCCCACGGTGAGGCATCCTACCTTTCAGGGCATGCACTGCAGGGAAATGCTTTCCTCAAGATTTGCAAAAGGCATTCTCAGATGCAAAATGCCTCTGGGTTTCCTTTCTTTTGTATTCTCTTACCTTCCCCACCAATATATAACATCAACCAGAGAAAGCCTGTAGCTACCTATCAAGCAGCCATCAGAAAGGTCAAATTCACTTCCCAGGACTGTTGGGAATATTCATTTGTTTTCTATGGGTGAGTGGTTGAGTTCTTGTGAAAATTACTTTGGTCCTTGCCTTCCAAATAGCATATAGACTTCCCCCCTTGACTGAATTGGTATTTGTAGTGAGAAGGATAAAAAAAGATAAAAGGCCTTTTTGATTTATATTGGCGATCCAGCTTTCTTGACACTGAAAATGGGCTAAACATCCCCAAATTAGAGACTTGTCAGTCTGAGCCTTCTACAGGAGCCTGTGCACCTCCTTCTTCCTTCCTGACCCCCCGAAGTGCCACCCTCCCCCAACATTTTCTTTTTTATCCTGTTTGCCAACGAGGGTTCCTTGCCTCATTCAGGTGTGCCTGGGGGCCCCACTTCATCTTAGAATCCCTCATAGACTATAAAAAAGAGAAATTATATTACCAAAAGTTTAAATAAGAAAAATTTCACGAATCTCTGCAACTCAGGGCTGTGGAAACCACCGTGTTAAGTTCATAATGTAAATATTGATATCATTCGCTTCATATGACCTGCATCCAGTTTCCTTAATTTATATAGGGCTGTAGAAGGCAGAGGTGGATACGGCAGGGTAACAAGATTTAATTTAATAAATATTTTTTGAGAGCTATATACATGGTAAAGTCTTTGCATAGAAGTATGCAATAATAATAGGTAATAAGTGGTTTTTTAAAAAAAAAAGATTTTATTTATTTACTTGACAGACAGAGATCACAAGTAGGCATACAGACAGGCAGAGAGAGAGGAGGAAGCAGGCTTGCTGCTGAGCAGAAAGCCGGATGTGAGGCTCCCAGGACCCTGAGATCATGACCTGAGCCAAAGGCAGAGGCTTTAACCCACTGAGCCACCCAGGTTGCCCTAATAAGTGCTTTTTGATGAGAACCCTATTTTATAGATGCTATGAGGCCTTGAAGTTTTGTTACAGGATTTTTTGAAAAGAGAAGAGAAATTAATAGCTATTCTCCCATCACAAATCAGAATTTTATTGAAATTTCATACTATTATATTTCAGAGAACTTTGAGACACTCTTGAAGTAAATATTTTGTTTTTTAAAGATTTTATTTATTTATTTGACAGATAGAGATCACAAGTAGGTAGAGAGGCAGGCAGAGAGAGAGGAGGAGGAAGCAGGTTCCCTGATGAGCATAGAGCCCGATGTGGGGCTCGATCCCAGGACCCTAGGATCATGACCTGAGCCGAAGGCAGAGGCTTTAACTCACTGAACCACCCAGGCACCCCAAAGATTTTTTTTTTTAATGGAAAAAAGTAGTGGAAGAAAGTGTTACTTATGGACTGGTGTATTTCATGCTTACATTCCTTTTTATCGTTTCAAGAAATTAAACAGGATGACCAAATACAATCCGTGCAATGATTGTTCCAAATCCTATTCCTACTGTCTAAAGACAGAAACATGGGGTGATCAGAAACATGCTCAGTTTGTTCTTAATCTATCAATCTCGGTCACAACTGTGATCATTTAGCACATCATGGTGGGGGGTTATTTTCTGGTAAAATGGGCCAACATGAAAGAACATCCTGCCTGAAATTATGTAAAAGCTGTGGCTATGGAAGCTTTAGTACTTCTTTTGCTTCTTCAAAACAAAACTTGACCTTGAGAGAGACTTAAAAATAGCATGAAGCCAAGGCTAACAACCTTCTCTTAAAATGTCACAATTCAGTGCCCTTGTAGTGAGTCATGGAGCCCATGGAAAGGACAGCAGGATAAGAGTATAACTCTTGTCTTCACATTGCTCAGAGGCAAGACAGGTTGTTGCCTCCATGTGTGATATGATCCACGCTGAGAAAGGTCAAGTGCTACAAAGTATTTCTCCTTCCTGCTCTCTGAGTGCCTGCTGCCAATAGACTTTAGATTTGGGTTCTGCTTCTCAGAAACTACATGACTTCGGTGACTACAATGTGACAACAGCAGCCTGCACTCAATCAGGCATTTTAATTATAAGCAGGCACTTAGGTTATACCAAGCATTTTATTCACCTGTTTAAGCCTCATACTCTGAGAGCTACACAGTAGGACTGTCTCCATTTTGTAGGTGAAGGATAGAAGGGACAAGGGAGATCAAGAAAATTGCCTAACATCACGAAGGCACCAAGTTGTGTAGCCTCTTGAGTATTTGTTTCTTCTTCCATAAAATAGGGATAGTTTACTCACATTGCCAGGCTATGGGGAGGATTAAAGAAGTAATAAAGGTAAAGAATTGAGCACATAATAGATGCTCATTGAGTGGAGATACCAATAATTCCTTTTGATGAAAAATGCTTGTTCTAACACCCTCCTCATATAAACCCATAATGACTCCACATTTTATTTGGAATTTACTTACCTTCTGAACCCACAAACCAACTAAGAACTAGGAAGGAAGCAGAAAGCAATCAAAATAGTCTAATCAAAATAAGCAATCAAATCACCTGCTAGCGCATTATCCAAGCAGAGCCCCTGGGAGGCTTGGTGAGAGCCTATTTGCTTCAAGAGAGTCCTAGTTCTGAAGAGCTTGGTTATCAAGCCTTCCCAACTCAAAGCTGATTAGAAATGCAAATTAAAATGGGAAGCATCTACTAGCAGCACAATGTGACAGCTGATGGTCCGCCTGCATGGGGGCAATGGAAGCACTGCCACAGCTGGACCAATCTGGAGTCTCTGAGGAGGGCAGAGTCCCTGAGGAGGGCAGAGTCCCTAATGACAGATCATCAGCCCTCTAAAGAGCCTTGTACCTTGTACCCTATTTTGGCAGAATGGCTATTCCTCTTCTGTGTCCCCTCGATTCTCCACCCATGCTCTATTCACAACCCTAGAGCAGCCTCGATTGCCCAAGTAACCGGGCAATTTGATGCTAGCCTCATTCCAATTTGATGCTAGCCTCTGAATGGCAAAACCATCACTTTTGTATCTCTGAGCCTCTCACATAAAGGATGCTCAATGTATGCTTATTGAATGAATGGTTACTGATTCAAAACATTACAAGAGAGACAGACAAGAATTTGAATTCATGATGTCAAAGTTAGGAACCAATGCAAAGGATGTTGAGAAACTTTCTGTTCAAAACCATTACAACTTTTAAAAGTTTTCAATTAAGCAGGTCAGCTTCAATAGCCTGGAAAATTAATGTCAGCATAGAGTACATCATTACCTGAAGGCTCCGAATAAAGTAGGCATTACTCTGTCCACCAACCCATGGTGAGGAGGAAAAGGAACCACAAGAGGTTCATGTCTTAATGAGTGCCTGGGAATTCAAGTGGAGAGAGAGAAAGAGAGCCCAGGAGACAGATTATGAATACTGAGGATGAGTGTGATTGATGCCACAGCTGAATGGAGGCCCAGCCCTCGTTCTGTCCTTTTCTCTGAAAATGGGATGACATTTTAAAGCAAACTTGCGAGACTGATTTGACTTACTTTGGAAGGTGGCATTGATCTTATTCATTTGGAAGAATGAACACGAGCCAGGTTAATAAAGCAAGATAGTAACTCATCAGTTAAATGGTGAGGCATCCATGTTTCACAGAAGGGTGTCCCTACAGAATACAGAGAAAAGCCTTGACTAGCCAAGGACTGGACCCTTGAAAGACTTAGAGAATAGAGAATCTATGAGCATCAAGACTGGCTTGTTTTCCAAAGAGGAAGAAGGAGAATCAGAGAGAAGAAGTAAATAATGAGCCAGTATCATGGGTTGCAGGGATGAGAGTTAAGGCTGGGGTTAGGAACAGCAAGTTTAGAGATGGGGAAGAGAGGACACGTATCAGATTGGTTTGGGGATTTGAATTCAGAAGAGACCCACACCTATCCTCCAATGTAGAATCAGAAAAGCAGCAAAACCCCCTGAGTAGAAATACTTTGATGATATGCCTTGGCGGGAGCAGCCCATGAAGCCCTCTCTCTAACTCAGGAGCTGGGGAAAAATTCCTGTGTGGCTAAGTGTAATAAGGAAGTGATATAGGGCTATATGGGGCCACCAAGCTTTGTAGGTCCCCATGCTTTGCTGGCACAACAGCAAAATCTATGTCCCTAATAGGGTCATGAGAAGGAGCTCCGGAAACCCAGACCCTGGGCAGCCTTGGAATGGGTTCCTGAGTAGACCCTACCGAAAATCAGATGGGAAAGATAAACTTGAACCTTAATAAAGAGAGAGGGCCATTTATACCAGAAAACCCTTCAGGTTATGCCTTAGCAGTAAATAAGGCCCCAGAATTAGATACAACCTCAGTGGAAAAGTTCATTTTAGCCTCATGGTACGATGGGAGCTTCATTGATGGACTAAGCTTCACACCTACAAACAAACCCACCTTTTGACCCTTCATGACTGACCCTAACCTAAAACCCACTATCAGGAACACTTCCCCAGCTGGAAGTCAAAGATCTCTTGTTTTGCTTTGTGAGAATGGAAACAGCACACTATTGACCCTGACTCCATCAAACTGTGTGTACTGAATTGAACCAAAATGTGCTGGGGGTCAGATGGAGAGAAACGTCCAGCCTGGGCAGCTTCAGGGCTGGCTGTGCTCCCAGAGCCCCGTTGCTCAACCTCTGCAGCGGTTCCCATAGCTTCCCATCAGAAGTCACCTCTGATGGCTCTATGACAATGCATAGCAGGAGGAAAGGTCACCTCAACCTTTGACAATTCCTCACTGAAAGCACACAGAAAGGCATGCCCCACACTTGGTTCTCCCCATTTCCATAACCATGAATTTCATTCTGCTGTTCAGGCCGATGCAATCCTTGGGAATGTAATGAGGAAAATTTAGATAAGCTGGAGGCTTCTAGTTCAACCCTTTTTTTTTTTTTTTTTTTTGCCTTTGTAAATCTGGTTCCTGCTGCTGTTCATTCACGTTTCATACCCTTCACAAACTATATTTAGGCCCCATATTTTATAGTTTTTAGAGGCATGAATTGAGTTTCACATGCAAAATGAAACCTGTGAAATTTCTCCTTTCCCCAGATGAAAGAGCTCACCCGGCACCTAGAGCAATTTTGCAAATTGTGCCAGAAACAAGAATCAGATTTCACCAGTGAATATGGGTTTATGCAGCCTAGAAACTGTACTGCGAATAACATTCTAGAGGTCAGTTGAAATGTAGTTTCTTGCCTTCGTAAGAAAATCTGAAATAAAACCAAACCAGACAAAATTATCATACCATCGTCCATGCTCTCAACGGGGAGGACTAGTTACTTGTATCGATCAAGGAAATGAAAATAAGAAGAAATTGTGCAGGTTAGATGTAATTTTGTTTGACACTGGATTGGCAGCTCAGGCTACCATATCAAAATATCCTAAATGAGGTGGTGGCTTAAACAATAGACGTTTGTTTCTCATGGTTCTGGAGGCTGCAAGTCCAAGGTCAGATTGCTAGCGTGGCTGGACTCTAGTGAAGACATTCGTCCTGGCTTGTAAGATGGTCAGATTCTTGCTGTGTCCTTACATGGCAGAGAGACATTGACAGAGACAGAGAGAATGCTCTATCTTCCTCTTTCTATAAAGCCACCAATCCTATCACATTAGGGCCACATCTGTGACCTCATTTAACCTTAAATATTTCCTAAAGATTATCTCCAGATACCGTCACATTAGGGGTTCAACATGTGAATTGGAGGTGTCCTCTTGGTTTTGAAATTTTCAACACATGCTAGAGAAGTGGGAAGTCAGTAGACTGAAGGGCCACTGGGGATAGCAGTCTAGTAGCAAACATTCCCTCCTTTGGTCAATAACAAGAATATTTCAAGGCTAGTGAATCTAATAAACACTAAGTTCTTCTGGTCACAACAGGAACATTCCCTTCAACACAGGGTTTGCCTCGAATAAGCTGCTTATGAGTCAGCTAGAGCCACTGCCTAATGGTACCACAGGTGGGAAGGACTCCTACATACACCTCATTAAGATGCCTTTCAATGAATCTAATTCTTTCCCCCAACATCGCACATCTTGCCTTCTCTCTCTCTCCCCGTGTAAATCCTGTGTGCTATTTCAGAAATCCCCAGATGAAGGATTAAAATCTCTATTTAGGTTAAGACCTCATCATCCACTACCTACGTGTCTGCCTCCAAGACCATGACTAAATGTATCTCACACCACGATGATAACCAGATTCCAAAGTCTTGTCACTTTCATAAGCCTACCTCACTCGTCATCTGAACACAAAACCATCGTTCCTCTCTGGGTTTTGTAGCACTTATATTTCCTGTTTGTAAAATTCACCCGGCAATTAACTGTTACAGTCTTTCTCCACCTCAGTCCTGCTCTCAGGTACCTGTTCTCAGTTCTCTGAGAACCTACTTGGAACCGTATATGTGTGTGTGTTTCATTTCGGTGATCATCTACAAAATACAGGCGTGCTCTGGGTCATCAAGGGAGTCCCTTGGAACTGAGAATTGCCTTATGTTTTCAGTGCCCGTTTGACTTGCTGACTCTTTGGCCTCAAGTCGTACCACTTTAATCATAATGAGCTAACAGAGAGCATAGGCAGACTTCAATGCAAATGATACTTTCGCATTAAGTGAAAGCAAGGCATTCTACATGCGGAAAAAAATTATCATGAGTTCAGAAGAAAAATGTCTGCAGAGCTCTGTCATCACTCAGCACACAGAGAGGGGTGTTAAACCCAAAAGAATCTATGCCAGTTTAGTCTCAGTAAGACAGTATTACCTACCACATTCAATTGATGACCGTTAATTGGAGTAAGTGACTTTTGTTATTTTTTCATATTTAGTTTATAGATCTGTTTTGGTTTTATAGCTGTGTGAGAGCTGTAAGCATACAGAGTACACATGGTTTATATTTGCAGATATTTAAGTTATATAACAATATAAGTGATTGAATCAATACTGGAATTCCACAGGTTTTTTTAAATTTATGCCTGGAAAGTAGGCATAAGGTTTTAAGTAAAGTTGTGACTATAAAATACTATTATACTTTAATTATTTATTTTAGTATACTACTCTATTGTGACATTTCTTTTACTGCAGCCTTTGGTGGTTGTTTTACTCTTTAACTACTTATCTCCACTCGTCATTGCCTTGTTTTCTCCAAATAAAATGCCAAGTTTTGCAGGACAGACATGAGCTTTCAGCCCAGGTGACTCCTCTTTAGCACCAAGCACAATGCTGAAGACAGAATGAATGCCCCTTCGTTTGTGGACTGTAGCTCTTTGATCAATGATTCTAGACTCCCATTCCAGAATATAGTCTATTTGTTTTTCTTTTTTTTAAAAGATTTTATTTATTTGACAGAGAGAGAGAAATCACAAGTAGGCAGAGAGGCAGGCAGAGAGAGAGAGAGGAGAAAGCAGGTTCCCTGTGGAGCAGAGAGCCCGATGCGGGGCTCGATCCCCGAACCCTGGGATCATGACCTGAGCCGAAGGCAGAGGCTTTAACCCACTGAGCCACCCAGGCGCCCCAGTCTATTTGTTTTTTAAAATCACTTCCACACCCGGTGCGCCATGCACCAGGTGTGATACATAAGAATGAATCTTGGAACACTGAAAAAATAAAATGAAAAAATAAAATAAAATTCACTTCCAAGAAAGGTTTTTTGTTTTTTTTTTTTAAGATTTTATGTATTTATTTGAGAGAGAGAGAACAAGAGAGGGGAGAAGGTCAGAGGGAGGAGCAGACTCCCCGTGGAGCTGGGAGCCCAATGCGGGACTCGATCCCAGGACTCTAGGACCTGAGCTGAAGGCAGTTGCTTAACCAACTGAGCCACCCAGGCGCCCCCAAGAAAGGTATTTTTAAAAAATCTATTTAGTGTTAAGTTTCTGGTGTCTACTGTAGTTACAGGCAAATAATGGACTGCTTTACTGAGTATATATATCCAGGTGCTGAGAGCTGTAGAGAGCATTTTATACAAATCATCCCACTTTATCGTAATACCCATAGAAAGGCAGGTGGGATAATAAACAGATTACTTCTGTTTAATAATAAGGAAGCTCAGACATATTGAGTTTAAGTACATTGCTCAACGGTCATACAACTAGTAAGTGATGGAAGGATGGTTCTAACCAAAGCATACCAAGCCCATTGTCCATCCTCATTCTGCCTGAATCTTAAGCTTACAATAGGAATGTGAAAATTAATGATTCGTTACTACACTGACATTTCATATCCTACCTCAGCAAAGTGCAGAATACAGAAGGAAAATGTTCCCCTTTACTCTGTAGAGAGGTATGTGGCTACCACATCATTTATTAAACACTTATCATATAATGTCTGTTATAAAGGCGTAAATAGGGGTGCCTGGGTGCCTCAGTCATTAAGTGTCTGCCTTCAGCTCAGGTCATGATCCCACGGTCCTGGGATCAAGCCCCGCATCGGGGTCCCTGCTTGGCGGGGAGCCTGCTTCTCCCTCTCCCACTCCCCTGCTTATGTTCTCTCTCTCACTGTGTCTCTCTCTGTCAAATAAATAAATTCTTTAAAAAAATAAAATTAAGATGCAAATGATGAAGTATAAGTTATTCAAACTTCAGATTTCTGAAAAGGACACCTTATTGAAAAGAAAATATTTTGGTATCTTTATTTTGACAGGAACAATCCTTGGCACATGCATAGCATTCCAATATTTGCTGAATGGATGAAATCCTTTCCCCTTTCAAGCTTAGAAATAGTTATCTGTCCCATAGTTAAGGCTCATCTCCCATATGTGCAACACTCACTTTATTTTCATTGTCAATTCATTCTTTACCAGTTTAAAAAAAAATCCACTAATCTCAAACCATGTCTGGATGCCTGATAAACTGGCCTGTGGCAAAGATGACTATTTTTCTGACCTCATGATGCAACCTATTTGGGCCTAATGAGTTATTGGAATAACGACCCATATGTGGACACCAAGAGATCAATTCAGTTGTGGTCAGTACAGAGCCTTTGAAGCACATTATTTTCAGTTTATTATTTTTCTGCCCTTTTGTCTGAGCTGCCAGAGGAACGGATGATCTGTGACAGGGTCTCTCTTCCCAGTGAGTTCGCAGGATGTGTACTATTTAAATTGAACAAATCTAATTCCCTCAGCAATGGCATGGAGATCTGATTTCCCAAGAGACCCTCTTTTTTTCTGCCCCAGACACGAGATTTGTTCCCTTGGAACTCCACAGCCTATCCATCATCTCACGGAAATGATCGGTTCCGTCCTAGACTCAACATGAAGGCAACCGCATGGTCGTTATCAGTCTGCTGCTTGCGAGTCTGCCTAGGACAGTCCCTGAGACTCATTCATGTGTCTCTTTATTCACCCGCTCCTTCAACACACATTTATTGACTACTCAACTCTGTGACAGGAACTAGAAGCTAGAGACATAGAAACATGTTGAGGGAGAAAAGCCTGCTCTCAGGTCACTAACACTTCGGCGAGACGTGCAAATTACCGCTATGTGGAAAGATAAACACTAATTTCATGGTGCTCAGATCCCATGTTGAAGATATGGTAGGGTTGAGTGGTGAGCATAGAACAAGGCATAACTTTGGGCTGTTTGATATTTTTTCCCCAGTTTTAAGGAGATATAATTGATATAGAACATTATATAAGATGTATAACACAATAATTTGATGAATGTATATACCGTGAAATGACGACCACAGTAAGTTTAGTTAACATTCATTACCTCATGGATATTTTTTCCCTTGTGAAGAGAACTTTTAAGATCCCCTCTCTTAGTAACTTCTAAAAATATACTACAGTATTTTAACTATAGTCATCATGTTGTACATTACACCCCCAGAATTTATTTATCTTATAACTACAAATTTATACCTTTTGACCACCTTCATCTCCTGCCTCTGGCGACCACCAATCTGATCTTGGTTTCTAGCAGTTTGGTTTTCTTTTTCTTCAGAATTTACTTATAAGTCAGATCATATGTATTTGTCTTTTTTTTTCTTTCTTTTTTTTTGTCCTTCTTACTTCACTTGGTATAATACCCTCTAGGTCTATCCATGTTATCACAAATGGCAGGATTTCCCTTTTTTAAGACTATATAGTATTTTAATGAATATATAGACCATATTTTCTTCATCCATTCCTCTGTTGATGGACACTTAGGTTGTTTCCATGTCTTGGCTATTGTAACTAATGCTGTAATGAATATGGGGATGCAGATATCTCTTCACAATATTGACTCTGTTTCCTTTGGATATATGCCCAGAAGTGAAATAGCTGGATAATATGTTCTATTTTTCCTTTCCTTTTTTTTTTTTTAAAGATTTTATTTGTTTATTTGACAGACAGAAATGACAAGTAGGCACAGAGGCAGGCAGAGAGAGAGAGGAGGAAGCAGACTCCCTGCAGAGCAGAGAGCCCAATGTGGGACTCGATCCCAGGACCCTGGGATCATGACCTGAGCTGAAGGCAGAGGCTTTAACCCACTGAGCCACCCACGTGCCCCTATTTTTATTTTTCTGAGGGACTTCCATTCTGTTTTCCAGAGTGGATATACTACTTTATATCCCCACTAACAGTGTACAAGTTCCCCTTTTCTCTACATTCTCACCAATACTTGTTCTCTCCTGTCTTTTTGATGATAGCCATTCTAACAGGTGTGAGGTGATATCTCATTGTGGTTTTGATTTGCATTTCCCTAATGATGAGTAATGTTGAGCATCTTTCTATGTATCTGTTGGCCACTTAGTATCTTTGGAAAAATTCAGTTAAGGTCTTTTGCCCATTTTTACTCATATTATTTGTGTTTTTGCTATTGAGTTGTTGAGCTTCTTATATATTTTGGATATTAACTTTTTTTTTTAAAGATTTTATTTATTTAATTTGACAGATAGAGATCACAAGTAGGCAGAGAGGCAGGCAGAGAGAGAGGGAGGAGGAAGCAGGCTCCCCGCTGAGCAGAGAGCCCGATGCAGGGCTCGATTCCCAGGACCCTGGGATCATGACCTGAGCCGAAGGCAGAGGCTTTAACCCACTGAGCCACCCAGGCGCCCCTGGATATTAACTTCTTATGAGATGTGTGGTCTACAGATATTTTCTCCTATTCTATAGGATATCTTTTCATTTTTTTGGATTGTTTCTTCTGCTATGCCAAAGCTTTTTAGTTTGATGTAGTCCAATTATTTGTTTTTATTGTGTTGCTGGTGCTTCAGGTGTCATATCCAAAATAAATCACGGCCAAGATCCATGTCAAGTATTTTCCCCTATGTTTTCTTCTAGTTTTATGGTTTCAGGACTTACAGTTAAGTGTTTAATCCAATTTTAGTTGATTTTTATAAGATAGGGGTCTAAGATAGTTCTTTTTTTTTTTTCCTGTGTGTGAATATACACTTTTCCCAGCATCATTTATTGAAGAGATTTTCTTTTCTCCACTGACTATTCTTAGCTCCCTTGTCAAATATTAGCTGACTGTTTATGCATGGGCTTATTTCTGGGCTCTTGATTCTGTTGTGACATCTTGAAGTCTGTTTAGAACAGCCCCCAGAGTGATGGGTATAATGCCTCATCTGCAAGACCATCTTTAAAAAGTATGAAACCTTACCCAGGGTTGGAGTGAGAAGCTGAAAATTCTGGCAGCCAGCTTAATAGTTATTTGAAGTTTTGTGTGTTGTTCTTTTTTAATACATATAAATTCACGTGAATTTTCATTCTAGCATAATATAGCATATTTATTTTAACATAAAAATGTGTTAAATTAATTAGCCTCCCCCATTTTGCAACTGACAAGTTCCTCACGTAAAATGTATACTCTAGGAAAAAATGCCAAATTCTTCTGAGGACTTTTCATACTCTTTGGCACAGGAATAAGTACTCCTATTTTAAGCAGAGGAAAAAAAAAACACTAAGAAAAAAGAAAAAGAATAACAGAATATTTCATTCAGTCTGGGGAGAGTATGATAAGCCCAAATATCTTTGACTAAGCTAATTAACAAAACAGAATAAAATCCAATTCAAATCCATAGGCCATAATAATTTTGGCAAAAAACTTAAGATAAGTTTAGGAAGCTGTTGATGTAACTAATTTTGAAAATGCAAAGCACTGGCTTAACAATTAGCCTTTTTTTGGGGTAGGTAAGAGAGAAGATTTGAGAATATTTACATGCTAGTTACCATAAAATATATCCTAAAGCTATACTTACTCTATAACTTGTCATTATAAGATTTGGTTTTGATCTAAGTCTATTCCTGTCTTCTTATATTGAACATTTTGTGTAGGTGGTTCCAAGTTCTGTTGATTTATAATCTTGAGACTATGAATGTTTATTGTAGGAAGCTACACGGAAAATGCTTGTTAAAAAAAAATGTTTAATGTTTAAACCATTTGCCCTAGGAGGCTGATCTTACTCACCAGTGCATAGATACTTAACCCACTGACTCAGACCTCCTTGATCTGTTTTTAATTAGCTAAACTGGTATGAAAAGTTTTGCATAGACTGTCTTAGAACTAGGAAGACATTTCTGCTCACAAGAAGCACTTTTATAAATAAAATAAAGGGATTCTCACAGATTAACTTTATTTTTTAAATTATTTTGTTATTTTTAAAAGATTCATTTATTTGAGAGAGAGCATGAGCGGCAGGGGCAGAGGGAGAGGAAGAGAGAATCTCAAGGAGACTGCCCTGAGTGGGGAGCCAGTGGGGGCTTGGTCTCAATACCCCGAGGTCATGACCTAAGCTGAAACCAAGGGTCTGGACACAGACGCTAACTGACTATGCCACCCTGTTGGAACACAACCCGGATCCTGGTCACCGTGACTGGGGTCCTGTCGAATCCTGTGAGAAAACTCCAGGAGATGGAAGGCAAGAGTCTTCCCGGGCTCATGCCCAGAGTAAACAGAGGATCCCTGGAGTGTTTTCAGGTCCTCCTTTCATAGATCTGAGAAGTGTGGAGAATCCTTAACTTGCTCTTGTCATTTAAAGCTAAGAGATATTGTCATCTAAAGCTAAGAGACAATCGTTGTTTACTTGGCTCGCTGGATTGCCTGCACGTAAATCACATCAGATACATAGCCCACGCGCTGCACAGAAATCTATATCCTTTTTGTAATCGGATCTTGTGGAAGATATAAAAGAAGTGATTGTAAGAAATAAAGACGTCTACTGATCATCAGTCGGTAGCCTCCACCCCCCATCATTTCAGCTCGGATCACCAGGATCCCCACCTCTCGAAGGTGACGCCACCCAGGTGCCCCTCACAGATTAAAGTTAAAACACAATGCAGAGTCTTGATTTTCCTCTAAGTTCTCGGATTGGAAGTTAACAAAATTTATTATCTGCCCCCTGTTCCTCCCTTCCCCTGCACATTCTGACGGCCGTTCCAGGGAGCGGCCGCTCCTCCCCATTCCCTCCCCCAGCTGTTAATTCATCAGCGCTCAGAAGGTTACCCAAACTCCAGTCTGTTTTGAGATATTCCCTTTCTATCTTCCCACCAGTTTGTCATCACCCTTAACAGCAAGCTGCATCTAATAAATATTCATGCTGCTCAGCACTGGGCCTTCTATAAGTCCTCACTTCCCCATCTTCTGTTCTTGGCCTGCTTAGGCCTCCACTCTGTGCTCCAGAACCCAGTAAACGAGAGTCAGATGCCAGCACGGTGATGAACTGAGAAATCCCGTAAGATGTTACTATTCAAAATCGGTCCCTTCCCGGCTTCCAAGGCCATATCCAGGTGCAGGTTGGTGCATTCCAATCGCTATCCACTCCACCTCTTTCACTCAAGGAGGGAGATCAGGCACACATCTCCTATTTCAATCCACAACCCACCTGCCACCAGAGACACCACGTCATTCTCCACCCAAGGCAGTCCCTGAATCCCTGCTGCCTGGCACATCGCATCAGAAACCTCATTTAGAAGCCAATGTAAGGCCCCCTTCAACCTGGCTCAGACGACCCTGTCCCCTGCATTCGTGTCATATTAGATTACCCCGAATATTCATTATTTTATTTAATATTCTATGAGTGGCTGCTGTATGCCAGGCATCTAGGTTCCATAAGAAGTAATTCTGACACTCTCAGGGAAGTGATATCTAGAGGGGATACAGAAAAGTATACAATTCAAACAGTGATGAAAACTATGGGTGATGGTTAAGAGACAGCCTAGCACCACACCAAGCCCCTGGTAGCAATGGATTTCCAGAAGATAACTGGGAAAGGCAAGATCTGAAGGATGAACATATACTATGCCAATGATTTATCAACCAGTTTCTCTCTTTTGAAACAGCTTTTTCTTCGGGCACCTGAGTGGCTCAGTGGGTTAGGCCTCTGCCTTTGACTCGGGTCATGGCCCCAGGGTCCTGGGATTGAGCCCCATTTCAGGCTCTCTGCTCAGCAGGGAGCCTGCTTCCCCACCTCTCACTCTCTGCCTGCCTCTGCATACTTGTGATCTCTCTCTCTCTGTGTCAGATAAATGGATAAAATCTTAAAAAAGAAGAAGAAGAAGAAGAAGAAAGAAACAGGTTTTTCTTTCTCTAGAGAATTCTTGGCCTTCAAGGTCATGTCTTGAGGCTTCCCCTGACCTTCCCAGGCAGACTGTGTTCTCCCACCTATGACCCCATAACACGTCTTCTGTACTCATATTTTGCTCTTACCCTATTGCATCACAGTGACTAATGAAGGTGATGGGTCTCACTCTCACCCAGGAGCTCCATCAAGGCAGAGAATATGTCCATCTTTGTGCCCAATGACATCTGACACATAGCACGTGTTCAAGACAGTTTGATGAATAATAGAATTTAATGAAGAATGAATATGAGTCAACTTTGAGATTTTAAAGATTTATTTCTTTGAGAGAGAGAGAGAACGAGAGGGAGGGAAAGTGCGTGCGAGTGCGAGAAGGGATGGAGGGAGAGGGAAAATGTCCTAAAGCAGAATCCACTGAGTGTGGAGCCTGATGTGGGGCTCGATCTCACAACCCCAAGATCATGACCCAAGCCAAAATCAAGAGTCGGACACTTAACCAACTGAGTCAACCAGGTGCCCCAACTTTGACCTTTTTAAGTCCGTGTTAAAATAACTAAGACATCTGTAGGGACATACATTCAGGAGTGTCCTCTACTATACAGAAATCTTTTTATAGTTTAGAATATAACACACGAGGAAATCAGAAAAAGAAATTATTCCCGGTGGAAATGAACAAGGGAACAAACACTTTCATATATTTGGACACATTTACTAGAACTGGGCTAATTCAAGCAATGTCTATAATAGCTCCTAAACTGTGAGTTGTTAGACACTGCTTTTCGCAGGCTTCAACTGTGAGAGAGGTCAGTATGGACAGCTCAAGGAAGCATCCTGAAGTCACCTGCCATGCCACCCCACAGCAAAACCACCCGCAGGCTTCTGGACCACTGTAATGGCACCGATCTTCACCCAGGCCACTAGGGTCACTGTGTATGGCAAGAAAGACGACAGGATTTGATAAGCACGTGCACACACGCGCAAACACATACTTTCCAGATAATTTACAATAATCATACCAAAAGCTTAGTATTTATTTTGTTATCTCTTAAATTGCTGATGGACATCTCTACAATTTCTGACTTCCCATTCTCTAGTGGTGTAGCACATGGACTATTGTGGTCACTAGCAAACTCAAGGTAGCAGAAGATCTATTACCCATGTGCCTCCCCCCCAACATGTTGTTTTAAAATTCCTTCTGAAATGTTTAGAAGACATTTCTTGTGGAGACTGGCAGGCTATTGTTTGTTTTGCTTTTCCATCTGGCGTTCGGTTAATATACTAATAACCACTCTAATTTCTCTTGCTATCGTATCGATCTTATTTTTCCCGTGGCATGTTTATTTTTACTTGGAGATTGAGAAGCACTGCAGATTGAAGACAATATTTCATTTAGAGCCTCTGCATGTAACGCCACCCAAGGGTTGTTACTATGCTGTCATGTGGGCACGGCTAACTCTTAACTCCACTCACTCCACCTGCTTAGCCTTCGCTTGGAGGTTAATGTTCATTAGCTTTATATTATACTTCTGTTTATAAATATTATGCTAATAAGTACCACCAATATTGCAAAGCACAGATGGAATATTAAAAGTCAGAGGTAGACGGCTTATAAAAAAAACACTGGCAGATAAAGGCATGTCTTGTGGGGTCTCTTTTCTCCCATTCACACTTTTCATCTTTCCTGGTGGTTCTATCGTCTTTATGGAAGTCACTGAACTTTGCTCTGAAGTCTCAGGGGAGTTTTGCAGGTGAAGAGCTAGGAATTTAGGGACAACTGAGTGAGAGGATAGAAATGTTTGAAGAAAAGTTATTGCAACACAGGTGAAAGGGCTAGGGATACACTTGACAGAATACTTATTCATGGAGAGAAAGGGTAACTACCCGATAGAGGGGATGATAAAGGCAAAAAATTGCTATATTGCCAAAGAAAATGGCCATGAGTTACACTTCTTTTCTATCTCTCCTAGGGTCTTGTGCAGCACTGGGCAATTAGGAGGTGCTCAATCAATCTTTGCAGACTGATAGAAAGAGATTAGCTTGATGTATGGCTCAAGTGAAGCCAACTCAGCAAGTGCTTTCCTCTTTTAAGCCAATTTGTACCATGTATCACGAACTTAATACATTGCCCACCTTGGATCTGTGCCATTGTTACAAGAAACCCTAGAGTCCACATGCTTGGTGCATCCCTAGAAGGTAGGCTGTGTAGGTGGTAGGTCAGCAAAATGTTCCTTTGTTCCAGTTTCCTTTGCTAGCCCATCAAAATCTCTAAGTAACTGCTAGGCCTTTCTCTTTCTGTCTGGATAGAAGAACACCTTTAAGTCAAGTTCTTAAGCTTTCTCCTCATTATCCCTAAATGCTGCAGATGAAATGCTAAAAAAGACCCAAACCCTACCTTCCAGGATATTTGCACACTGCTGTAGGAGCTTGAGGCCCTGACCAAAGCAGAGACGTCTCAGTGAATGTCACAGGATTGAATGAGCTGAAGGAGACAGCTACTTCCTGCCTCCTGAATATCACAATATTTCTTTCTTAATGATACTTAGACTAGAAGAGTGAACTTGAGTCATTCCTCAAAACCCCTCTGTTGAGTGTTCCATTGGCTTCACGTTTTGTTTTGTTTCTTCACATTTTGTTTAATGTAAGGAAATGATTGCCATCAAGAGTAAATTTGCTTTTCAAACACAGTCAAAAGCCATTGACGTGCAACTTTCATAAATAAAGTCGCTGTTAAGTCTGGGGAATAGCATTGTTAAGATCAAAATGAAATACAGCTTTGAAGTAATGAGGTCACTGGTAGACTGATCCGGAATGATAGAAACTAGTATTTTGAACGCTTACTTAGTACCCAGCACTTTGCATGCATTATTTCACTTAATCCTCATTACCACCAAATAATTTGCATACCATTTTTTTCCCATCGATTTATTTATTTTTACTTTATTTCCACTTAAAAAATGAGTAGAGAAGCTAAGAAATTTAGGAATGACTCAGACTCTTCAAATCCAGATACACTGGCTGTGGTATGTTGGCTAAAAAAGAGTTCAAAATATGTGATTTAGAATCAGTATATATACATGGTTGCATGAGGTCAAGGTTACTATAACTATAAATTTCGACTATGCATTTAGTAAATAAGCATGGAAGTTTTAATGCAAAATTGCAAAGGCAGTGAGGAAAGCAGATGAATGCTATCTCTCAGCTTATCAAGGAAATCTATATTAATGCAAGACAGGATAGAGAAAGAAGAACAAAGAATATACTCTGTATCAAGATTAGAGAATTAATTATCACATTTTTCAGTTTTCTCTTGTTTTTCGTAGAACTTAATAAGGTAAAGCAAGAATACAAAAGTCAATATTCAGAAGTTTTGACTTTTAACTTTTGTTTTTGTTCGCTTTATGATTACCCAGAGGATTGCCAGAATTCACGAGTCCCTGTGCTAGTGGTCTGTTATAGACCACTTGTATCATGCCCTTCTTTAAAAGAATCAAATTTGAAGACCAATGTAAGGCTAGTAAAACAAACAAACAAACAAACAAACAAAACAAACATAAGCTCAGTAAATTTGGGGATATATATGGAATCGGGGAAATGTTAAGTCGCTTTTCATTGTCACTAAATGAAATAAACACATCTAACTCTCTGAAAGGTATCTGTGAAGGTAAGCTTGGAAATTATTCCAGGGATAACTCTGAAATGCAGTGTGTGTGTGTTTGTGTGTGTGTGTGTGTGTGAGAGAGAGAGAGAGAGACAGAGACAGAATTAATATTCATGGGACCTGTATTACACATATTACCCTCCTGTCTATGACAGAAATGCTTCTTTGAATATAGATTTGAGTATCATCTGTAGTTATATAATTAAGGTACAGTTACTAAATTCATAATGCATTCAGGTACTTTTTAAACATATTTTTAAATGAACAGATTTTTACTGGCAGACAGAAAAATTAGTGCTGGAATAATCATAAATTGTTGAATCTTTGAAGATAAAAAGCTTGGAAGGGCCAAAAAAAAGGGCATTTAGTTATTAAATGTGTAACTCCAGGTACATCAAACAGAAAATCTGGGGGAATCAAAATACTCCTGGGTTTTTCTGACCCTTTCAGGCCCAGAAACTTTAATTTCAACAGCCTAAAGATGTTATTTTGCATGTTTTTAGAACTCGTTAAAGAAGATAAAAATCTTTTCTTCTGAACTGAACCCTTTATTTTAAACCCAAACCTTTAGATATTATCGAAAGATGTAAAAAAGGGATCCAAAATAGCCCCATATTTGTTAAAACAGTACAGAAATTTAAATTCTAAGCCCTGACTCAGATCACACATCACTAACATGCCAGTAGATTGTTGGATTTAATTTAGTCTTGGTAGATAGGGAACAAATCAGCCCGTTCTTTGGCCTGCCACATGACTCCAAATAGACTGACCACTCCAGTTTCTTTCCTCCCAAATCAACCACTTTTGATAGAACAGTACAACTGTGTCACTGATGAGCTTTAGGCTTCATTGTTTGCTTCCAGATTAGCCTGTCAAGCTGGAAAGTGCTTTTGATAAAAATTTAAAAGAGAAACAGTAAGTTATAAAATCTACTTACAAAAATTTACATATCTCTAATATGCTAATAAGATTGTATTTTAAAAGTTATATAGATATGTTCATAGAAAAAATACAGAAATATTAAACTGTATGTTAAGTGTAGTTATTATTTGTAGGTGGGATTGTAGGAAGGGTTTATTCTTTTCTTTGTGGCTTTAAAATTATTTCCCAAGTTTCCTATAAATGCTACTTTTGCAAAGAAGAGAGAAAAAAAAAAGCCAAGCATGAAATATTATTTCAAAAATCTGACATCAAATATAAAAGCTCAAATTAAATATATTCAAATGACTATTGGAGTCTCCTGTATGAACTCTTCCTTCTATCATAGACCTAAAAGATCTGCTCAAATTATTTATACATTTATGAGGAAGATGTGATCTTTAATGCAAGGTGTCTGGTTTTGTGTTTTTGAATGTAGGCTGTTAATAGTAGAATGACAAGGCTTTTCAAAGATGGCATTCAACACATCGGACTTTAAGCATGAGGGCACCAAATCAGTGCAGCTGATGTAATATGACAAAAATTGTGAGACAAGGGTAACGACAGCCCGGTCTGAGCACATTCTATTTACCCCCCAAAAATGGCCAAGTGCCACCAGGCTTCCCTGAAGCTGAACTGTGTCTCTCTATGAAGTGACTTCTCAATTCTGCTTTGAGGGGGCTGGCTTCAAAACGGTGAAAAAAATCAAAAAGATTTATTTTGCATAGTTCCACTGGGGGAGATCTGGGACCAATGGAACCAGACCTGTTTAGCTTAAGGAAGAATGCTCCGAGAGGCATGGTCAAATCTCTTTCCCTTGGGGGAGGAAATAAGGTGTCTGTGAGGGCCTGGTCCAGCTGGGGCAGACTGAAGCAATCTCTCCACCAAAACTGGTAACAGTGAAATCAAGAGACCTTGAAGAACAGACCAAGCAGGAACCAAACCTGGTAAGAGAGAGTGGAGTTGCCTCAGTGGAACGGTGAGAAGCAGTATCAAGGTGGGGAATTAACGCAGGGATAGACAATGATGGTGATGAATTAGGATCAAGTTTAGCTACATAATTTGTGGAGCCTGTTGCAAAACAAAGAGTGAAAAATAAAAATACAGAGTCACTTGTTAAAAACTTTTAAGAATTTCAAGATGGCACCAACAGAGTATTAAGTCAAGTTGGGGGTCCTTGTAAGCACAAGGTGCTCTGAAGCTGGTCCTGCACAGGAGGAAGCTTTCATCACCAGGAAATGGGGATGGTGTTCCTGGGCTTATCATCTTTGGATGGTTTTTCCTTGCTCCCTCACCCAGAAGTAGTGTGGAGACATGGGATGCATTAAATGACAAGGACAAAGAAGAGATCGCTACTCAAAATGATTTAGCAAGTATGGTAACAGGAAATATTCAAATAGAGGCTGCATATTACAGAGAAAATTCAAGCACTGAGTATTTAGATATCTTCAAGAAGTTCAAGATCCATTCATCTCAGCATCAAGAGCTCTATGCTAGGTTTGTGGGGCTTAAAATCATTTGAAAGTATTCTTTCAGTTAGGGGTTCTATAAATCCCGAGTTTTCCATGTATTTCCAATTTCAGTTGTTTTCATTCTCACCAGTGTTATACTTACTTGTCAGCCAGCTCTATCTCAGAAGCACAGATGCTCTAACACAACACTCTTTACTGACCTGCTTAGCCCAGTAGATAGGCCCCAGAGAACTTTCACACCAATTCCCTCATATCTCTACATAAAAGGCAGGAATAGTACATTAGATTCTACTTCCCTGCTCAACTGGGGTCAAGTCTTCTTCCTGTTTTATTCTTCTATAAGAACACTTACAAAATGCAGAGAATTCATTTTCTTAACTGTTTATCTCCTCGTGGTAGAATGTATAAATCATTCTCGTTCCCCTTTCCTCCCTGCCTCTCTGTGTTCATGTTCTTGGCCACACGAAATTGCATTCCTTCCCGTTAAAAATGGGAATATATTTCTCCTGTTTCATTGATAGTGAGATGCACTATGTGGCTTATTTTGTCCATGGAACATGAGTGGGAATAGTGTGCCAGCCCCAAGGCTTGACCTGACATTGTGTGTGTCCACTGGCCTCTTCTGTTAATGCCATGAGAACAGGCTCCAGGTAGCCCACTGGTCATGGGGCTGGAACAAAAGACTTGTGGAGCAGACCTGGGCCCATGCTACAGCTTGGGACTAAGCCCACCAAGCCAAGCTTCAATCAGCCAAGTTTAAAGCAATTTATAGGTGTATGAGCAAGAGTAAATACTTACTGTTGTTTTAAGCCACAGGTTTATTTTGTAGCATTATTGTAACAAAAACTGACTGATAGACTCCTTAACTCCCTGACTCTTTCAGAGTTTAAATCAGTTAAGGGATGGTGAATGTTGAACCAGTCATCAGCTGTGAAGAGTTTTGGAGTAAGTCCTGACGTAGGTGGTCCTGGATGACACAGCAGTCTACTGTTAAACTCAGAGCCTTCTTCTACCAGATAGGGATAATAAGATGCACAACTTCTTGTGGTTCTTATGGAGATGGAATGAAACAATATGCCTCAAGTTCTCAGCAGAGTATCTGAGATATACTAAGAGCACAGTAATTGTCAAGTGTTATTGAGGTTAACCTTGAGGAAATACAGAATGGCCAAGCAAGTACATCTAGAGGGGATTGGATATTTAAAATTGGAATTACCTCAAGAGACGCAAACAATAACTGAGGTCACATCAAACATAATCAAAAGGAATCAACAATGGAAAAAATAGTGTCAGGTGAGAAGGATTAAGGAAGAATACACCTCATATTTTCTGAAACTAGAACAATGGTATTGCTGCAACAGTAATAGCTAGATCCTGCAACCTATGGGATTCACCAGAAGTGAGAGAGAAAAGGCAAACTTGTTCTAGGACCCATTATTATTTACCATGGCACAATGAGTAAAATGAACAGATGGCCAATTATTTCTGCAACTGCAATAAATAAAGTGTTTTTATTGGGGGGAGGGTGAGTTGAGATCAGCCATCCATCCTGCTTATATACTGTTGGGAAAGGCCAATGAAAACTTTGACATGGTAGAGGTTAGATTCAACTAACATCAAAACTTCTGTTCTTGAAAAAAAAATTTTGTTCCTGGTTCACATAAATATCCTAATTTTTCTTTTTCAATAATTTCTGTTACTGATTTATCAAGGGCATCTGTGCCTTAAACATGGTTTGATTCTTTTCCATCAATCATTTTATCTTAATTGATTTTTCTGACTGTTAAGTGAGATAATGCAGGTGGAAAAGAGCTTTGCAAAATGTAAAGGGACATACTTACTGGTCGATTTTATTTAAACTGAATTGTGCAGGGAACTAAGCATGCTTACCTATTCCATTATGGAAAATTGTGAGATGTCAAACCTGGGCTTAGAACTTGGTAACAAAACCAAGGGAAATGTAAACAGCTAGGGTGGGTTGGGAGAAGGGGAATAACCTTACCTTCCCATACCACTCCCTGAAAGGATAGAGATAGAAACAGGAGAACAGATAAAGGAAAAGTAAGCTTCAGAAGTGCTTGTTTTTTTCTCCCAAGGGTGTTCCCGCCTGAAAGAGTGCCCAACCACCCTTTATTTTAATGAAAACAAAATATGACTTGCTACTTGGACAGCAAATCATTCCTACTGTTTCTTTTGAAATTTCCATTCCTCTTTGCAGGGTCCTAAGCCTTAAAATTGTCTTAGAGGTTTAGTCAACAAAAATGACCTAAGCTCAGGACACAGTCTGTCCTCATCTTCTCTGGCCACTCATACATGGTGCGCAGTCCCCAGAGAAGGCAAGTGAGGAAGAAAGTCACCTTGGAAGATTTGTTACCTGTCATGGTACCCCAAGGAGATGAGGAAGAGTCAAAAGTGGGGCTACATTAGCACTATTAGAGTCACTCTGTGGTGAAGAGAACAGGGTATCTAGAGGGGATTGGGGGAGGTGGGAGAGATGGCAGAAGTCCTTGTGAGCTGCTACAAACAAAGGACTTAATTGAAACTAATTAATTGAAACTAATTCCAATTTTGTGAAAACCTAATATCTGATAGGTTTAAGTTCTTCTGTACTATAATGGAAGCAAATACTAAATAAACTTATAGTATGCAGAAGTTACAGGGAGAGGGGTACGTGGGTGGCTCAGCCTTCAGCTCAGGTCACAATCTCAAGGTCCTGGGATGGAGCCCCATGTTGTTGGGGGTGTCTGCCCATGTTGTAGGAGTCTGCTTCTACTTCTTCCTCTGACCCCCAACTCTTGCTCTCTCACTCTGTCTCTCTCAAATAAATAATTTAAAATCTTAAGATATAGGGAGAATGATTAAGAGGGGGGAAAGGTAGGGGGGAGATACTGTTTTTAAGGACAGGGAAGAATAGACCTAGTCTTATCTATTTGGTGATATATTACACTAGTCTTATCTATTTGATAATGTAACCTAAATAGATGGGTTCACTTCACTGCATTGATTTAAAAGAGAAAAAAAATCTCCTTTTTAATATGTCAGCCCAGGGTACCTTTCTATCTATCGATTCACAGATTTTAGTGATATTTTCCTGTAAACCACCGAGCTACAGAACACAGCATTTTCAAGTCCCTTCTAGAAAAAAACTCGGCACAGATCCAAAGAAATCATTCTCAAATCATACTGCCAGTGACTTCACTGTATGAAGCTTTATGAAGTAATTTTGACAAACTATGTCTTAGCATATCTGTGCAAATGATTTTCAAATACATTTAGGGCTACGGATATTAGTTGGGCCCAGAAAGTAAATCAACTCCATCCCCTCTCTTCCTAAGAAAATGAATGACCCCCCCCATCCCCCGCCCCATCTTTGGTGTCAGATTACCCGTGTCGCCTGCCAGCAAACACACAACCAGATCTGGCTGGGCCTTCCATTTTATCGTCTGCCCATATGGGCAAAGGCTTCAGGAATCATGGAGAGATGTCACACTGAAATGTGTTTATTAGCCTGCCCGCCTGGGGAGAGTTCTCTGGTGGTGTCCTGTCTTGTTGCAGCTGTGATTTCCAAGGCAGTAGTGACACACAGTGAAATCAGCTCCAGGCCAACGGCTTCCGCTTGCCCAGGCATGGCCTGAAGAGCATTCAGGCTTGGGTCACAGCCCTGCTCACTCTCTGCTTCCTCACGGAGTCAGAGGCAAAAGGCCAGCAATGTCATCATCTCTCAGCCATGGCTCCAGAGTCTTTGGGACATCTTTGTGTAGTACTCTGTTTGGGAAATCTCTTCACTCCTGCTGTGAAAATATGCCTCTTTTTTCCTGCCAAAAATATGTGTTCAAGCCCTTCTAAAGTAGAGCTGAGGATTACAAAGTTTCTTTCCTAAGCACCTTTTATCCTCAGACCACTCTTTTGAACTAGAGGATAAATTTGAAACAGGATAAAGAAGGAGGCAGATAAAATAGAAACAGGAAAGATACCAGGAATTTGGCAGCCAAATAGCCGGTGCTCAAATATAATTTTAAACATCTTGATCTTAGATGTTAGGTGCAAAATACATTATCTGGCTTTTTCCCTTCTTTTTCAAAATGTAGCTCTCCCTCACAGGACATAATCTTTGCCTGGGTTATTTCATGGGGGAAAAATCTCCACAGAGCCAGCTTAGAAATAGAATGTGTGGGCAGGAGGGGAGGAAACCAGAAATAAGGCCCTTAGGGTGAATCTCTGGGTCTTTGGGCCTGCCTGGTTCATGGTATATGTACTGTGTCACATGTAGTTACTGCACCATGGATTTGTAGGTAACCTTTAATGATCTCATGCATTTACAAATTTAAATATAACAAAACAACTGGCTGTAGTTCAACTGTAGCAAAAGACTTAGGGAAAGTTATTCCTAGCACGAGCCTCGGGATTTCAGCAAGTTTGATTTGTGAAACGCCTCCTAAATTGACAAAATACGTGGTGACCAAAGCAGGGGTGACTTTTGTAGTCAGAGCCCTGCATATTTGACGAGATCTATCAATTCATTTCCTCACTTCAAAATTACAATGAATATGTTTATACTTGAATAGACAGGAAGCCTTGGTGATAGCCAAGGGGCTGAATTCAACCTACAGATGTATTTTGTTCAGTCTGTACACTGTTAGAAATCTTTTAGAGAAGCATTTTATAATTGGGAGAGTACACACAAAAATCCGTATTTGTGGCTTCTCTTAAATATTGGCCAATCTTGGGGCTATAGTCCCACATGGAAAAATCTGCATGAAAGCTTAGGAGGAATATATTCTTTTTTTTTTTTTTTTAAGATTTTATTTATTTATTTGACGGAGAGAGAGAGAGAGAGAGAGATCACAAGTAGGCAGAGAGGCAGGAAGAGAGAGAAAGGGAAGCAGGCTCCCTGTCAAGCAGAGGCCCCATGTGGGGCTCGATCTCAGGACCCTGAGATCATGATCTGAACTGAAAGCAGAGGCTTAACCCACTGAGCCACCCAGGTTCCCCAGGAAGAATATATTCTTTTGGTATGTCATAGTGCTCACATACGGTATGTCATAATGTCATAGTGGAATTTTCTATTCCATTGAAGCCAGCCCAAAGCACTCATTATTGTCACCTACAAGGTCCCCGCAGAATTTGAATTTATGACTTCTAGTACAAATGACCCATAAACAGACTAAAAATTAACTTCTCAGTAAGTTATTGTATAGATAGTGAATTATTTTCTGCATTTCTTAGTGGTTTAACAGCTACATGAAGTGTGAGGGAATGTGTGTGTACACACACACACACACACACACACACACACCATAGTTAAAAGGACACTAAAATGAGAGCTAAAAGATGTTTTTTCTTTCAGTCCTGGCTCTGACAGTAAACGAGTTGCATGGCTTGGATCATTCTCTGTATTATTTTTAGGCCTAAAAGACTCATCTGTAAAATGAACCTAGAGAGCCTCCTAACTTCCCTCCTAATCTTCTACTCTCTGCACCCCACCCCTTACATTATTTAGGAAAATTTATTTTGGGACTTTGGTGATCCAATTTGATTTCTTTTATGATTAAAACTCATGGCATTAGAGAACGAGCCTGAAAACAAAATTAGGGTTCAGCCCTTTCCTTTTAGAGATAGGAAAAACTGATGGCTTGGAGAGATCACTTAAATAAATACCAAAAAAATATGTGATAAATGCACACAGAGATGTTCAAAATGCTGTGTCACTACGGAGAAGCAAGCAGCCATTAACTGCTTTGTGAAAAGCATCTCTGCTTTGTGAAAAGCATCTCTTTTCTTGTGCCTACTATCTTACCGGCAAGAGGACATTCTATGAGCCCCAGGGCTGGGAGGAGATTTAAAAGTGACCCCATCCAGACCCATGACCCAATAATGTGATCTGGAACTTAGAGTGACAGGTTTAAAATTACTCTTTCCTGAACTTCTATTGTACTGACTTGTATTATTTGGGTCTGTGTCTTTCTTCCCTGCTAGACAGTAGTGAGCCTCTAGGAGTAAGCACCTCTCACCTTTTAATTTCCAACCCCATTTCACATTCCCAGCATGGTGCATTGCACAAAGTATTTAGTAAATGCTTGTTAAATCCAAAGAGAAACTTCCAGATCTATAAACCATGCAGAGATTTTTCAACTGGCACAAATAATTAATAACATGATACCATAAATGGGCTTGATAACCAATAACAGTAGATTAGCTATGCCCTGAGTGATACATCTCATTCCACTGCACATGAGTTCAGCTCAGTAAATCTGTACTGTGCATCTACTATATGCAAAATAGATACTAAATGCTTTAGGGCAAAACTTCCTAAACCTGGTGATCATCAGCATTACCTGAAGAGGTTTTAAAAATATAGACTTGGAAATTATAACCCCAGAGATTCTGATATAAGGAATCTAGGCTTGCAGTTTCTATGTGTGTTTTAAGTTCTCTGATTCTGATCATTAGTCGGGTTTGGGAAATATGAAGCAATATATTAGCAAGTCTTAATTGCAGATTATGTACTTTGTTTTAAATTTGTGATCTAAATTCCAGGACCTTAGTTACCTCCTAATCTAAAATCAGCCATAAATTCATTAGTGTCTATGAAGTTTAGAACAAATGAGTAAAAAACATAACAAAATTAAATTACACAAAATGTTAAATATCTATCTCTGTAGCTTGCAATAGTCTACTTTTTTTTTTCTTATCAAGATAATTCAGGAATATTAGTAGTAGCAATTGAAGAGGACCACTTCCTTATCTCTTGAGAAAAAATACTCAATTACCATGGTAACCACCGAGATGGGACAAGATTTCTCCTTAGAGGCAGAGAACAGAACCAAGCATCGGTTGGGGTAGAGGAGTCCTAACTACCCACAAGTGATGCTTTTAGCTGTATTTGCATAAACTTGGGTCATTTTAGCTAAGACTTCTAAATTAAGAAGTTTTGAACACTTGTCATAGTAGCTTCCCACATCGACTACCCATATGTGGATTTTGTGTATTCATATTAGCAGATTTGAATATTTTTATTAAATCACCTAGTCAAGAAAATCAGTTTTAGTATGTACAACAAAAAAGGAATAAAAGCTGATGAAATACTCTTTCTTTATAATAGTGATAATTATAAAGACAACTTCCATTTAATGAGGACTCACTATACCAAATACTTTCTATATATTGTGTCATTCTTTCTTTATTGCAGCACCATAAAGTATTATTTTCACATCTTATAGAAGAGGAAATCTAATTTCAGAGGGTTAAATATATTTATCCACCATCATAGAACTAGCAAATAGTAGAGTTAAGATGAAATCATGCTGACTCAAGAATCTTGTCCCCTAAAATAAAAAAACAACTTATACCACATAGATAGGAACTGTGGCCTTCCTAGCCCCTTATTCTCTCTCAAAGGACACCAGAATCTCTCTGTGGAAAAAGATGCACAGTACTGCATTGTCCTCAAAGGTTACTAACTACAATCTTGTCAGGCCTTCAACTTATTCTCGAATATCTTTAATTTATTGCTATTTTGCAGGTAAGCAGTCATGCAACAAACATTATTATGTTATTACCAAGAGCCAGGAATATATTTGTTACTGAAGATACGAAGGCATAAGGCAGCCTCTGTACCAAAGAAGTTCATAATCTAGTAATAGAGAAATAAATAAATAATGCCAATATAATATGTAGGAATTGCACAGAAGAAAACTGTTCGCAAAGGTGGGGGTGGTCAGGGAAGCCATCACGTCAACGCTTTGAACTGGATCTGGTAGTGAGTAGGATTGGTAGGGAGATGGGAGAATGACACTGTAAGCTGTGGGAACCACACTGGTGCAAGAACACAGTCATGAAATCACTTGATGTTGGGAGTCTGTTGGCTTAGTCCTAGGGTTTAGTTGGGAATGGAAGGAGAGGGAAGAATGAGATTGCAGAACTAGGTAGCAACCAGTGGCTTATCAACTACTATTATTACACTCACTTTTTACTTACTCAGCTCTATATGCCTGGCACTGTCTCAAGTACTTTATGTACATTATTTCATGAGGAAGTTCACAGTTGAAGAAATCACAACTCAGGTAGATGAATGATTTGCCTAGATCATGCAGCTTGGATAAGGTAGAATTTGAGCTCAGATTTTATTTGTCTCCAAGCATGAATTTCTCTTCCATCTACCACACATAGATATTTGGAGATTATTTCTCCGTAAGCAATGAGGAGCTGCTCGAGAATTTCTAACTACCATGTAATATGCAGTGCAATGAAATTTGAATTTTGGTAGGAGCTCTTTGGCAGCAATATAGAGAATGAATTGTGACCCATGACTAGAAGACCAATTAAGAAGTTATTACAAGGGTCCAAGTGAGAAGAAATGAGATCCTAGCCCAGTGATTCTCATAATTGACTGTCTAATGGAAGCTTTTAAAAAATATATAATGGTTGGGTCCAAGAGATTCTATTTTAATTGGTCCCAAATGAACCCTGAGCAATGGCATTTTTAAGACCCTCCAGATGATTCTATTATGCAGTCAGAGTCAACAACTATTGACCTTGGCCAAGTCAATGACACTGGGATTTTGTTAATGCTCTTGGGTAATGCTAATGTGACGCCTAGGTTAAGAACTTTAGTACCTTTACGAACCTCTCAACTAATAGATTTCATTCAAGTTAGAAAGTAGATTTTTCTGGGTTATTTAGAATGGCCAGAAAATGCCTTCCTTTTATTAGAGGATAAGCAAAAACTATTGCATATGTTAATACTTTTGAAAGCAATGTGCTCTTAGTAAAAATTTCATATATAAAATTCTAGACGTTAAAGCCAGAGGCCATAGTTTTTGACTTTTCCGGCAGAAATAAACTCTCTGAATTGTAGTTCATGGTAACAGAGTCTACTCAGAAAGACCTATGCCTGGTAATATAGCAAAAATAATTTAATGTGGACACCAGTTTAAAAGTATTGGGGGGGCACTTGGGTGGCTCATTTGGCTAAGTGTAGACTCTTTTTTTTCACTTATTTTTTAAAAAGATTTTATTTATTTATTTGACAGAGAGAGAGAGAGAGATCACAAGCAGGCAGCAGCAGGCAGAGAGAGAGAGGGGAAGGAGGCTCCCTGCCGGGCAGAGAGCCTGTTGCAGGGCTGTATCCCAGGACCCTGAGACCATACCTGAGCCAGATCCAGAGGCAAAGGCTTAACCCACTGAGCCACCCAGGCATCCTAAGTGTTGACTCTTAATTTAGGCTCAGGTCATGATCTCAGTGTCCAGATTGAGCTGTGTGGGGCTCTGTACTCAGCAGGGACTCTGCTTCTCTCCCTCTGCTTCCCTTTTTGCTCCCCTCCACCTCACGTGTGTGTATGCATTCTCTCTCTCTCTCAAAATAAATAAAATCTTTAAAAACAAACAAACAAACAAACAAATAAAAGTGTTGCAAGAGCTGAAAGGGAAAATGGGCCAGGCAGACACCCCAGGGATGGGATAAAAAGAAACTACACACCACATATGGAAATGGAGGACAAAAGTAGGAAATATTTTTATTGCCACACAGTTCTACTGCCTGAACTGCCTTTGAGAACTGGGACCTCGAAGGCAGTAACTGACTGGCTAGAGCTGGGGCCACAGAGACGTAGCCACTATTGGAGATGATTTTATTTATTTAAATTTTATTTTGTTTTTTTAATATTTTATTTATTTGACAGACAGAGATCACAAGTAGGCAGAGAGGCAGGCAGAGAGAGAGAGAGAGAGAGAGAGGAGGAAGCAGGCTCCCTGATGAGCAGAGAGCCCAATGTGGGGCTCAATCCCAAGACCTGGGATCATGACCTGAGCTGAAGGCAGAGGTTTTAACCCACTGAGCCACCCAATCGCCCCTGGAGATGCTTTTTAAAGCTAAGAGGAGAAGGAGAAAACCCTGGCTCTTTCTTTCCACTTCCTCTCCAATCTCACACCTGTCCCTCCCATTGGCTGAAGGGGATAGTTGGAAAGAGATCTTGGGATGCATACTTTACAGGACTTTTCACTCTGCAATACACTGCAGAGCTAGAGGTCATGGATGGATCTGAAAGCAAACAGGTAATGACCAGGGCTAGGATGCTGAGCCAGATTTATCTTAGATTCTGGATGTAGATACATTCCACACCTACTGTGAAGTATATGTGGTATGGAATACAAAATAACTAGAAAGTACTGGGAATTTTCCTTTTATTCCAGGTACATAGGAACAATTTTTCTAGAGACATGTGTTAGTAATTGTTCTGACATTATCAGCTTCTCAGCTAAGTTCACATTTACAGAATATATCCCAATATAAACATGTGGAAAATATATTTGACATGAATAAAGGAAAGATACAGATTACAAAAAGGAAGCAACTTTGGATAAGTGTAGTCTCCATGTGCAGAGTTTTACTGACACTGAACAGTTAGCAGTAGGGTAACAGCTGCATTGAGGGTGCTATTTTCAGAGAAGTGGTAAGCCTTATTTCCACAAGCCAATTTGCAAGAGTAACATTTAGAAGAACAATTTTTTTCCCCACTTAAATTCTACCTTGGCTACATGTACTGAAAAGTAATTAGGAGTGGAACTGTCTTTATGCAAACCTGTCACTGAGGGGGCCATATGGGCTTTTCAATTCCAGGATTAACTTTCTACCTATTGGTGGCCATCTATACTATCTAGAAGGGTCTTGCTTATTCCAAAACAGCATCCCTGGTTAAGACAGAGGAGTCTGGTCCCAGATGGCCCATCTGAGGGGAACACTGATGAGAGGCACACCTTGATGGATTTGGACTAAGCCTTGGATAGAGATCCAACAACTCCACTGCATCATTCTCCTAAGGAAGGATTAATCTGAGTCAGATGAAAAAACGGATGATTTTCCCATCCCCCTTTGAACTTTAAGAAGATTAGAAAGAACAAGGTAAATCTGGAAGCATAGTAATTTAGTCTTAGTAATCTATTCATGAGTCTATTCTGATTGAGAGAACTGTTAAAATGGATTTAACCAATGATTTTACAGTGGTTTCTTTTCTCTAAAATGGAATTTCTCCACAACTTCGTAGTCTGCCCTCTTAAAGTACAAATAAGTACAATCAAGGCCTCAAAAATCCTCACATCAAGATAAACAAGGCCTATTCCCAGTCCATTACACATACACCATTTGTCTGGCCTGTACCTCTGTGTAGCTCTTCAAGAAAGCCTTTTCTCATGAGCAGTTTCAAACAAAGCCAAAGCTTTGAATCACTTAGGTTAGTCTGAAAATATGTCAGTCCTTTATCATCTTCTTTTGGGGCATGCAGTATCTCTTTTAGATCTTGGCTTCCAAGAAGAGAGAAGAGTCCTTGTCTTGGCAGGTTCATTTTCTTTGCCTAGGCTTGACCAGGAGTGATAACAGGCAGAGGCAGTAGGCCCACTTGTTTCCCTGGCAGGATTATTATGTTCACTTAAAACGTGAAGAGTTGCAAGCTAGTACGAGAACGTTCTTGCATGGGGTGTGTCTAGGTTTTGCATACTAGATGCTAATGGCGTATGATTTCCCCGGGATACCTGATATGGTCCAACCAAACAAATATCTATGAGGGTTTTTTGTTTGTTTTCCTGTTTGTTTTGATTCTCATTTCCGTGAGGTAAAAGGTAAGGTTTTAGAATACTTAAATGTTATGTTGTTAAAAATTTTAATCAATTGATTTGTGTAAACTCCCCTTCATCTTTCACCTGCTCCTGTGCTGTAGGGAGTGACAAAGACAAGATCAGAATTATATGCCCAAGAATTTACCAATTCTTTTGTATAGCAAGACCTATGGTGTGGGACTCTCTGTCACAGAAAATGGAAACAGGCAATCCCCACTGAGGAGTGAAATCATTTGGAAGTTTCTCTGTAACAAAATATAATCAGTTGTCCTGCAAGGATAGTCTTCTCTTCATCTAGAAATGTACATATTTGTAGAAAACCTGTAGCCATTTTTATCTTTATTCTCTCTTTTGACCCCATCCAGGTTGCATGGAGATAGTTCCTAATTTGGTGTGGAAATTAAGCTTTTTATATGTACTTTCTTTTATACATGTGACATTAATAAAGAAGTGGTTTGTTGTCCTCAATAATCTCATTTGACTCCAGCATATTTTTTTTTTGAGATAACTTCCTCGCTAGCTGGTTGTATTCTACATGTGTGCAAACCATATTATGCTTCTCTAATCTAAATTATGCAAAGAAGACGACCCTTACTTTCCACTCCACTTTATAGACATTCATTTTTATTAAATTGATGTAAGTATATCATCCTTAAACTTTTTATTCTGTTCTCATTTTAAATTTCTTTCTCCTTAGATTTTACAGTCTGCTTCTTTCTAAAACATTATTTGAAATTGACATATTAATGCATTATATGGCAAATTTTCCCCCGCATTATTTTATTCTTTACCCTCCAACATCCTCTCATTATTTCCCATGCTTTTTTTTTTTTTTTTTAACTTTGTTTCTACTAGTTCAGGGGATTCAGCCATAGCATTGCATCTTAAGGACGGGAAATTTTTGATCAGTAAATCAGCTTAATGACCAAGAAACTATACAGACCAATCTGTATTTTAGTCTTTCACAGTAGAATGACAAGTCAAAGAGCTGTGGGAAGTCACTGTTATAAGTTACACAACACAATACTGGGAATCCATTAGACATTAGCAGACATTCTTAAATTAATTAGTTCAAAACTACCACCCTTTCAGAACCATGGACAGCTATATCAAATCGGGGCTGATCTCAAAAACTGGAAATGTATAATGAAATATCTAAAGCCTCTTAATTATGTAGCCTTGCTTAATGCTTTAAAGTTTTAAACATCTCAATTATCCTTAGTTAGGAAGATTATATAGGGCATTGGGGTCTGAGCTAACCCTTCAGAAAGCTTGCCTAGGAACCTAAGGTAGGAGCCTTCTAACAGTATATTGGTCAAGCACATCACTATCCTAGAGCCTTCATGGCTGAGGAGACTTGTCTGAGGGATATTCGTATATTTGTATCTGCCTCAAAGACTAGTTTCCTGGGAAAGTTTAGTGACCCTTGGTTTTGACCTCATGTTGGTAAATGTTGAGGCTAGGTAACTTATCTTAATAGAATATCATCATTCTATGCAATTATGTGTGAGTACATTAGAAAAGGTAAAGAGAAGAGAATATAGAAGTGGGAAAGGTGAAAAATGTGTGAGTAATCTTGAAGAGGTAGTTAGACATCTGTGGTCAATTTGATCTAGGGTATCATGGGAGCAAGCGAAAGTAAAAAAGAAAAATGTAGTCATGGCAATATGCAAAGAAATATTAATTATTTTACTTCTGTCATTAGATATATGAATATTTTACTTTTAGAGAAAAATCATCCTGTATGGTATTTATTAGGTTCTTCCCTGGTTTTCTGGTAAGCTTTCACTGCCCAAGATAAAATGTGAGCACAAAGGACCTGGATTAGGTCCTTTGCATATTTCACCCAACTTTTTACGCTGTATTTCTATTATCCACCCTCTTGCCCTTCTCTTTTCTGTCCAACCTTCCCACTGTCATTATATTTTTGTGAATTTTTTTATTGGGAATGTTCCCTTTCATGTGAAAATGTAGCTGGTACCTCTTTGGAAAGGAAATAAGACTAATTGGCTACTTTGGCAATCGCTTAGTCCTGAGTCTAGCAGGAAGGTCTGGGTTTTGGCAGGAAAGAGAATTAAATGTTCAAATTCTCAAGCTGTCAGCTAGCAGATGTATGTTCAAACAGGAGAACAAAGAACCCTCTGGAACAAAGTTGAGAGCCCTGGGTGTGTTGTCAGTTGGAAGGGGAATCTGTTTCATCTCAGAAACAAATGCTCAACTCCACGTCTGACTTTCTGCACCAATCCCCTTACCTCACCTCTGCAATCCTGTGCTCCAGGCTGCTGAGAAAATATCACTCTAAAGGGGACACATATGGCTAAAAATTCAAATTTTCACCCTTGCCACATGACTGTGCATCTTTATTATTGAGCTAATTACATCAGGCACCAACAGGAGCTTTCCACCTGTCCTTTCTTTGTGGTTGGGTCACAGCCCTATCTTTTTGCTTCCAACAAGGCCAAGTTCAGGAAGGACACTGACTGTCTTCTGGACCCAGTCAATGGCAAGAGGCCAGCATTCCCTACACAAAGAGCCAACAACCTGTTTCCTGGTGTTTGGTTTCTGCTAGAAGAACCCCTCTTGCATTCTCTTTTGTCTTTATGGTATTGGTGTGAGAACATAAGAGACTGGTATATCTTGAAAGATCTTTAGATATTATTGATACTATGCTATTTTTAGTAAACCTGTAAAATGTTTATAAACTTTTTCTGCTTGGTAAAATCTATTATAGTTCCAAATCTTATCCACACTCAGACAACTTCTTACCCCCTCCATTTGCCCTTCCCCTAGTGTAAATCACTATCACATCTCACCTGTAATATCTTTGCCTCCCAAGTTGCCTTTGGAATTTACCTTTGTTCCACTAATCTCAACCTAGCAGCCTGGGGGAATTTGTCGTATTACATCACATTTCTGTTAGAGCCAACACCGGCTTCCTAGCAAACTCAGATGAGAAGTGAAGCCCTTACAGTCATTCACAGTGCTCTGCAGGCCCTGTCTACCAATTCTCTGGCCTCAACTCCTAATTTTTTTTTTTTCTTCTTTTCCTTATGGTCACTCTACTCCAGCCATGCTGTCCCATTGATGTTTACTACACACATTCCCACTGTAGGGTCTTTGCACTGTTCTTCCCTAAGAGAGTCCCAAAGCTCGCTTCTTCCCTTCTTCCCCTGCAAATCTTTTCTTCCCTCTTTTTTCCTACTTAGCATTCATCACTATACATTTTACTTATTTATATTGTTTGGTCTCTTGCCTGTTATCATACAAGCTTCATTTCCCTCTAATTTTCCCATGTGTGCCTTGTGAATTTTCTTCTCCTAATAGCATTTGGCATTCTTTGAGGTGTTTAACTTGGTATCTTTTCATCAAAGCTAGCCCTTTGTTTTTGTCTTTCTCAGCTTTGTTGAGATATAATTGGTGTATAACATTTGTATACGTTAAAGGTGTAAAACAATGTGTTGATTCAATATACTTATATATTACAAAATGATTACCACCATAGCAACAGTTAACATATTCATCACCTCCCGTAGTTACATTTTGTGTGGTCAGAACATTTAAGATCTACTCTCTTGGGAATTTTCAAGTATATAGTAGAGTATTATTAACCATGCTCTACATTAGATTCCCAGAACTTATTCATCTTATAACTGAAAGTTTACATGTACCCTTTGACCAATATCTCCCCACTTAAAGCTACCACTTTGAATCCCTTCTTCCCCCACACAGGTCCAACTTCAATCCACTTAATTTCAATCTATACCAAGCAAATATCAGAATAACAAAGTCCTTTATACAATGAGGGAAAGGGGAAATATTCTAAGGGAGAATGGGTTTTCATGAGGCAGGTCTGTGTAATTGGTGAAGAAGTGCATAATGATAGAAAGCCAAAATATCATTTAATGCGGAAAAAGGATGGGAAAGGCATTTACCCAGAAGAGATTATCTCTAGACACTTACTGTGAAAGGAAAACAGACCAGTCCCTCCTAATTCTGATCAAGTTCTCTATAGTGATATAAATCTCAGGCTTTCTGGTCTTTGGTTATTTCCTGTCTGACCGGTCTACTTTTCAGCATACTTCTACATTCTTAGTTACCTGAGTCGTTTTAAATCAACATAGGAAGAATTGTCTTTACCTATGTCTTCAGACCCTTAGAAATTAAATAGACCCCTTATGAGACCCGTTATATAATCAACTGTCCTTATACCTGTGGCTTTGGGGGCCACAGTCTTTTTCTGAGTTTTCTTTTGGGGAAGAGAATAAAGGAAGTGGCTCTTATTAGGCGCTCCCCCCACCAATCTGGGGAATAACCCCAAACCCAATAATTCACAGGAGTATTCTCTCTTAACTCCTGCTCACAAATAAAATTAATATGTCAAATACTTTTACTTTAGTCAACAGTTCAAATTAATTAAGATGGAGAGTTTGTCCCAAACACCACTACCCTACGTTATTTCTGTTCATGTACCCTTTTTAATAATTTTGAAAAATCATTTATTGCCTCAAATATTTTTATTTTCAAGGGGAAATCATCATAATATTAAATAGTTACAAAGCATTTAATTTTTGGCACATGGTTAGAACTGACATTTAAAAATGAAACTATTACAACATTTTTCCAAATGCTTCATGAGAAATCAAATGCTATAATTTGATAACTACTATAATCCATTTAAAATATATTAAAGTGCTCCCTAACATCTAGAAATTTTCTATCTCCCCTTTTTCTTTGGTTAACTCATATTTCTATTATACTATACCTACCTAGACATTTAATCTTATATATTTTGTGCTTGAAAAATATTTTGCTTATCATCATATCATGCAAATCTGTAACAAAATATGCACATAGGTTTAAATTTTAATTTTTAATTTTCTCTAACCATGAGATTTTAAACGTTATGATTTCTTTTTTTGGGTTGAGTTACAATTATAATTTTTAGTAATATATTCTTGATCAAAACTACATAAGTAACTGTCAGTGAATTAAACATAAAAAGTAAATTTTAATTGAAAAATCTTTAAATGAGATAAATAATGATCAAAATTGTCTTAGGCTTTTAGAGGGAGAGAACTGTATTTACTGCTAAAAACCAGTTACATGTTATAATCTGAAACATTTTATGATATGAAATTTTATGAGACCTGACTATAATTGGAATACTTGATATAATATCATAAACACAAATTTCCAAGCCCTACCCCCAAGGGATCCTACAGTAGTCCTCCCCACCCACTTTGAGAAGCAGTAGCTTTATAGAACCTACTGAAGATGGGGTCCTAATTCTAAGTGTAAAGGATAGCCCCTTGAAAGATCTAAGTTAAGGGTTGACATGGTCAGGAATGTGGAAAGAGTAGTGAAGACTGTATTGTTGGGAACCAGAAGAAAGTACAGAGATACCAGTTGGAGACAATTTTAATAGTCTAGGTAGGAGAGAATGGTGGCTTAACATAGGGTCACAGTATTCATGATGGAAATAAATAGTTGCAAAATACATCCTAAAAGTAGAGTTCAACACAGTATTGTGTTTAACTGAATGCGGAAGGTGAGGTAGAAACAAGTGGCAAGGGTGATTCTCAGGTTTCTAGTTTAAGAAACTGATGATATTTACTGAAATATGGAATATCTAAAGTGGAACAGTTGGGGAAGTAGAGGAAGATCGTGGTTTCCATTTTGGACATGTCTGTCGCTAGACATCAATGAAATTCTAGTTGGTCAGTGATAGCAGAGTGCAGCCCAGAAAACCAGTACAAACTGAAGCAGGAGCCCTCAAACTAGTTAGCACCAGAATCGTCTGTGGAGCTTGTTCAAATACAGATGAGTGGACCTCAGCCTCAGAGTTTCTGACTTTATATGTCTGGGAGAGGAGGAGCAGGAACTTGATTTTCCAAGTACCTGGAAGACATTGCTACTGCTGACTCACATTTCCAGAATCACAGAGATAGAACTTTATATTTAGGAGTCACCTGGTACAGGGATGCCATAGGAATGGATGAGGTTACTAAGAGGCCAGAAATGGAACCAGAGAAGGCTTCAAAATTTAAAATACCCATGGAGGAGTTAGAGCACCCTAGAGACAGTGAGAAGATGACACTGAGAATGTAAAGAAGGTAGGTGAACTTTCACTCAACTGACCTCTTTTTTTTTTTTTAAAGATTTTATTTATTTATTTGACAGACAGATGACAAGTAAGCAGAGAGGCAGGCAGAGAGAGAAAGTGGGGAAAGCAGGCTCCCTGCTGAGCAGAGAGCCCGATGTGGGGCCCGATCCCAGGGTGCTGGGATCATGACCTGAGCCTAAGGCAGAGGCTTTAACCCACTGAGCCACCCAGGCGCCCACTCATCTGACCTCTTAGAGGTTTCTGTAGCCCTGTTGGATTTGCCATATCTAGTACTAAGAATATTCTATAAAATAATGAGTAAGTGTACTCTGGAAGCAGATATCACCATCTGGGACTGGGAGAAAACAAACAAACAAACAACTCAAGATTTAGCTTTCTGATTCCCTCAGCTGAAAATTATTTAAATAAATTATGACATATGAGCTGAGGAATTTAGGTTTGTTAGAAGAATGGATACATCTCTTAGGAATATAACAGCCATCCAAATCACTCAGGAGCATCAATATGCAGATTGTCTTTAATATGTGAATCATTTGAAGTCTCATCTGGCCCTGTGGGTTCTATTTCTATGATGCCTGTATTTTGTGATGGGCCACCCCTCCATCCTCAGAATGTTAAAGACAGTGGTTAGTTCTGGAAGGGAAAGAGGCACTGCATGCTTTCTCCCTGACCCCTTACTGAAGTGCCCAATACTCCTCCTGACTTCTGCTACTTTTTTTCACTGTTTTCATTCAACCAGTCCTTCTCTCACAAACTTGAAAATATCAGCCACCTGGTTTATTTACTTGTGTTTAAATGAGGGATATCCAAGCAGGAATCTTAAGAGAAATTGACTTCCAACCTTTTCAGGGTCTTTTGTGACCTCAAGGAAGGTCCTTTGGCCTCTTGGGCCATGTACATGCCTCAACATCTAGTGACATCTGTTGCATGGGTGAAGCCCCCAGTAGAAAATGCAGAGTTATTTCTGTTATTATTAACTCCCAGAGACAAAGGGGACATTCTGTTAGTGATTCTCTTCTTCGAACTCGCAAGGCTAGCCTGGGGGTAATTTTAGTATCTCTGATCATGGGTAGAATTCACTTGAGCTCTTGACTTTTTCTGGGTCCTTGGAACCCTGTGACCCAGGACTGCCCACACAGAACAGGTGATTTGCCCACACAAAACACAAAACAGTTCCTGCCTTAACAACGAAGTCCTACAACCATATTTTCTGATGCTACTCCTGTTGCCAATCGGTCTTGTCCTTCTCTGGACCCTGCTGACATATCCCCTCCAACCCCGTTCATGGATGGTACAGCCGGCCAACTTACCCAGCCGTCTATCCACTCAGGCCCAATCACCTACCATCCTGCCTGCCCACCTGCTTGCCTAGCTATGCATCTGGCTTTGTCTGTTCCTCTGACACATGATTGTTGTTGTTGTTGTTCTACTTTGTTTCTATTTTTGTAGAGAACAAACTTGGCAGAGTTTTGTTTTGCAATTTGAGCATTGCAAATTTGACCCACAAAATCTCCCCCACCTTTTGTTTTAATTTCAGTTATAAGCAGTAAGTGTGAATCAATGTTCTTAGGCGACTCATGTTATACAATAAATATGAAACTATTCTTAGTAGATTGGACATTTTTAAAAATTCAGCTGTAGTTGAATATTTAGAAGATTTCTGGAACAAACATTTACGTGTCAAAAAGGATTCATTTACACTATGAATCCTTTCCCCTTTATGCACAATTTCCATACATTTAGACTGGATCTTCCTCATGTAGAGTACTCCAGTAACCTGAGCATAACTTTCACCATTCATCATCTTTCTTGTCTATGGGAGGAGGATACTCTCAATCTTACTGGGCATCACTATAGCACTTGCCATTTTACAACCTAGATATAGTGGAGAAAGCCCTCTCCACAAGCCTCCCAGCTGTGCCCGCCTACAGGGTTCAACTGAAATGGTGTCTTCTGAATGACACAAATGTCAAGAGTAATAAACTTCTATGTTGATGATGTTTTCTGCCCAAAGGTCCCAAGTATCTAGAGTAATACCAGGACTCTATACATAAAACAACCAGAATGTGGCACAATGAAACCAATCATTTCTGTCAAGTTAATGAATATGCCAACTGATAAATGAAAAGTCCATCTGCAGCAACGGGACTGTCTGAAATGACTGCATCAGCTGTGTCCCAGTTCGATGCAGAGGCGAGGCATAGAAATGGCCTATATACTGCTAACATTTTCTTCCACACAAAGAAGATGATGATTATGTTTACACGACAGCCCAAGGAAGGTATTCTTTCCTTCTTGGAGTCATCAAAGTGTTCCATATTCGCCAATGAACCTACATGAGCAAATTACTTGAATTCACCTTTTTAAAGACATGTTACTAAAATAAAACCAGCCCGTTATTTCTCCCTCCTATCTAGGTTTTTGGGATTGCTGGAACCTGCAGTTTACTGTCAATGTAATGGGGTCAGAGCAAACATGGGGTGAGCCCACCATGACCCTTGCATATGAGCAGAACTAATAGATTAATAAGTGTTAATTTTCTTCATATACTAAATACTTAAGTTTCAGTATGTATGTATTCTAAACTTATTTATAAAAGATACTGAATTATAACCATCTGGGGTCAGAGAGTACACCAAATGTACCTTTGTAAATCCCACAGTACATCCTACATCCTACAGGGAACTGCACATAACAGGTATACAATTGATCCCTAATATAATCATAGAATACCAGAGTTGAACCCAGGAAACCCTGAAAAATGTTCTAGTCCAACATTTTTCTAAAGCATTATTTCTTTTAAATATCTGACACAAAACATCTGCTCCATCTTTGCATGGGTACTTCTATTTTTTTTTTTTTAGGTTTTTAAATTTTTTAAAAAGATTTTCTTTATTTGAGAAAGCACACATGTGCATGCACGAGTGGGGGAGGGGCTGAGGGAGAAACGGACTCCCCACTGAGCAGAAAGCCCAATGCAGGGCTATGCAGGGCTCAATCCCAGGATCCCAGGATCATGACGTGAGCTGATGGCAGATACTTAACTGACTGAGCGACCCAGGCACCCCTGCATAGATACTTCTAAAATTAGGGAAGTCACTGCATTCCGGGCAAGTCCATTCAAAGTTGGGGAGTTTTAACGTATTGAATGAATAAAAGGAATAAACAAACAATAGAAAAATACACAAAAATATAGCATTTTGAGATGGACACCAGTCTGGTGATCAAAATCAACATCTTAAACTCCACGATCAATTATTAAAATCAGCCCCTTGGATGTAGACACAATTCACTGGCCCCTCTTTAGCTTTATGGCTAAACCATAGCCCTGTTTAAATCTATCTCTCCTAATGGCCCATGCCTGCACATTCTGCTGGACATGCATGAGTAAAATACAGATCTATGCTGACTGGTCACCCTTAAATTTACTTCAGAGGGCTCCTAAGGATGCATGACATTCTATCCCCTGACCAATTTCTTTTCCCCATCTTGTGGATGACTTGCAGGCCTCTCCTTTTCTCCCAATACTTCAAGTATTCTCCCCATTCCCACTTGCAGTAGATCACCTTGCTTCCCATTTCACTGAAAAAAAGAGATGTAACCAGAAGAGAAATTGCTCATTTCTCCTGCTGTATCTACTCAACTACCCACTTCTGGCTCATCCGCTGTCCGTGCACCAAGGCCAACCCCTCCAGTTGGACATTAGTTCCATCCTCTTTTGCCTCCTTAAGGTTTTGTCATCAATTTCCCCCTTCCTACTGGATCATTATGATCATGAGCAAACACATGGTAATACTTCTCACAGTTCAAAATAACCCTTTCTTTATCCTTGTCCTGCTTCTGCTGTCTCATTATTCTCGTTTGTTTTACAACAAAACTCCTAGAAAAAAAATTGCCTATACTATCACTTCTGGTCATCCACAGATTCTGTTACCTTTCACTCCAAAATCTGACTGCATCGCACCACCTTTCTTGATACTGTCTTGGTCCAATGCATCATATTTCTCACTTGGATTATTGTAACAGTCTGCAGTCTAGTTCCTTGCTTCTCTTATCCTACCTTCACCTTGTTCTCAGAGCTGCTGCCAGAGCAATCTTGTTAAAACTTGTCAGATCATGTCATTCCTCTGCCTCAAACCTTCATTTAATCAAAAATCTTACTCTGAGCCAAAGAGAAAGTCCTCATAATGATGTGTAAAACTGTCCATGATTGGGCCCCCATATCTCTCTGACTCCTCCTCTCACTACTCTGCTCACCCTGCTGTAGCCATGTGGGTTTCCTTGATGGGCCTCAGATCTTCCTGCTTGTCCCACCTTCAGAAGCCTTTGCATTGGCCTTCTGCCTGGAACATTCTTTCCCTTCACATCATCCCCCTTACAGATTTTATGCAAATATCAACTTCTCTGTAGACCTTTTCTTACCACCCTCTCTAAAATTACAATTTCCAGGACATTTCATATTCTCCTTGCCTATTTTATTTTTCTTCTTAGTATTCCTCACTATCTAAAATAGTGTGTATTTGTTACTTTTTTGTTGTTGTTTGTCTACACCACTATACTGCATACTCTATGAACAGGTTTTTGTCTGTTTCATTTTCTGCTGTTTCTCAGCACCTAGAACATTGTCTGTTATATAGAAGATGCTTAATAAATAGTCACTGACTGAACAAATACATTATTTTTCTAAAATAAAAATACATGAGCCAAATTTCACTGTCTGGTACATATAAAATGCTCAATAAATATTCATTGAACAACAAATTCTTTCTCTAAGATTTAAAACACAAAAAACGTGAGTAAAAATTTCACCCAGTGAATTAGAGATATAGTCGCTTGTTTCACTGAAACTGTACAAAGTATATCATTCTGTAAGTAGATCATAACCGGTGTTTGGGAATCTGTTTATCATGTAGATATTTTCAAAATATCTTGACCTTCCTTGTAATTTCGTATAAGGGAAATACTCCTTGACCTTCATATGTAATTTCTGTTTCTTGTCACTGATCTATTGGATAACCTATCTTTTACTGCTAATCATGACAGAATTTAATTAAAACACATTAAAGGGAAAATCCCCTACCTTATTTCTTGGATGAAGAATGCAATCCAACCGAATTCATTTTGTGATGAAATTCATTTGTTCAGGTAGAATATGCAGACTTAAATGAGAGAAAGAAAAAGGGAAAAAAGGATAAGCTTAAGCATTTAAACTTTTTATTTTCTCAATCCTTATAGATGAAGAAGGCACATCTTTAGTCCCTTGAGCCCTGTAGTTTTCGGTGCCAAAAATTCCACTCCTCCTTCCTCCTACTCTTCTTGACATATATTTAAAGCAGCCAAATGCAAAAGGAACTCACCATATCTTCACAAGGGGAGGAAGCTGTGCATTCCCTTTACTGTATCCTGCGATATTTTTAGTACATTTAAAGAACAGTTTTTGACAATAGCAAAATAGGGCTCTTGGAGAACTAGTTATTTAAACCCCTGCTGAATGTATCCTGACAAAAATTAGAGAGTTTTATTAATTAGATAGCCTGAGGAGAGAATTAAATCTTGAATCACCACCCCGTGTGCCAAAATAAGTTGAAATCTTCAAACTTAGCCTTGTAATTAGAAGGTCCCAGTGAGAGAGCCAGAGTATTCACTGTTCATATTGAAGAACCTGGCAGGCAGCATGTGTTAGAGAAGCTGCAGCAGCCAGTTCAGGACAAAGAAAAAATGGGTGTCATGGAAAATATGTATGCCTGACTTCAATCTCCAAGAAACCAGGACAGGGAGTTAGAATTTACTGCTTTGAAAAACAGGAGCCTGTGACATTGTCTTCCCAATTTACACTGAAACATTTGCGCCATTTTCTGCACAAAGCGTAAAAAAGCAAAGTTTAATTGTCCCCTTGTTTTCTTAAGGATAAAAAGGTCAGGATGAGAAACCAATGGAATTCCTTCCCAAACCTCAGAAGGCAAAATTTTTATCTAATAATTTGTACTGGAGCTCTAGCGATTTTCATGCAACTTCAAATATTCTCTAGAATAAAGAACCATGTTGTAACTTCCCATAAATGAGAATGCTTACTTTTCAAAAATATGACACTTTTCAAATCATTTGCATTTTAAAGGTCTAAGGAATTTTAATCACTGATCAGTTTTAACCCACGTTTCCTGCATGCGAACATGAGCATACACCCTCGACTTTGCCATCCTCATAAAAATTCTCTCTTAAGCTCTTGCTTTCATGTGTTTTTAAAATGGCTCAGCTCCCCTGCAGCTCTCATCAGCCTGCTTTCCCAAGTGGTCTCCCTGCTTGGAAGATGAAAGGCCCTCTTCACCTCAGCCAGGGCTCCCACTTCCGCTTATCGACTAGTGGAAAAGAACTTAAAGACGGAAAATGAATTGGTAGAAAGGCTGACCTTGAGCTGGTGTGATGCATTTCCTTACTGGGGCTTTTCAGTTCTCATGTGGTCTTTATTCCCGTCGGGAAAAGCCACCTGCTACTCAAATTTCTTTAATTAAAATAAATTTCATGGCTTTATATCTACCTGATTGTTATAGAATATAAGAAACCAACTTATTTCATGGCATAATAGTTTTGGATTCTGGAGTCAGGCTGCCCACGTTCAGATCCCACCTCTTTCCCTCCTTAGCTGTGCAGTCTTGAGCAAGTTACTTAACCTTTCTGTGTCCTGTTTCTTCATCTATAAAATGAGAAATATTGTTTCTTTAAAATGGGAAATAATATTATTTATTTCAAAGGGTTGTTGTAAATATTAATAAGTAGGTAGGCATACAATATTCTATAAGCATAAGCTAAGATTATTTTATATATCCCTTTTACTAACATAGTAAAGATATACAGTTAGGGCTTTTAATGACATTTACTGCCTTCAGGATTGAAACCACATAAAAATTCCATGACATCTACTAGCTCATTAGTATTGGTCATTGCTACAGTCTGAGTATTTTTGTTCCCCCATCCCAATTCATATGTTGAAATCCTAACTCCCAGTGTTGATGGTATTAGGAAGCTGGGGTCTTTGGAAGGTGATCAGGTTGAAGGCAATGAATAAATGCAATTAAGCAATAAATGCCTATTAATGTGTTATAAAGAAGACCCCACAGAGATCCCTAGCCCCTTCTGCCATGTGAAAGTACAGCAAAAGCTCAGAAATCTGCAACCCAAAAGAGGGCTCTCATCTGACCATGCCGGCATTCTGATCTTGGACTTCCAGCCTCCAGAACTGTGAGAAATAAACTTCTGTTGTTTGTAAGCCAGCCCGTCTGTGGTATGCATTATAGAAGCCTGAAAGGATTAAAGCAACCATTTTGACAATTACTGAACACTTGTCACATCCACAGCAAATGTTCAAGCGACTCCATTTCTGCCATGCATAGCTAGTGGTTAGGGAGGGCCACAAGGCTAGTTTCCTTATGAATGAAGATATGGTGTTCTTGCCAAATAAAAGTCAGAAAATGCATCTCTCAAGTAATATGCAGTCAATAATATTTAAGCGATTCTCATGGAACTATGTGCCATTACCACTAATAAGCTTTTACTGGGTGGTGATTGTGTGCTGGGCATTGAGCCAGATGCTGTGGACACTGACAGCCACGACACAGTCCTTTACAAGAGGCATAAGATCTAGTTTGAAAGACAGGATATATTCATCAAGAGATAAATAAAAAAAAATGCAGCACAAGTTCAGTACAAAAGTAAGTGGAGCAGATGATCATGCTCCAGAAATTCTAAAGGAGTAAGAGGTTATTCTGGGTTTGAGCACTTAAAAAATATTTTCCTACATAAAACACTGGAATTCAAACAAAGTCTTAAAGATGAAGCAGAACTTTAAACAAGCAGAAAAAAGCAGGCATTTCAGTGGTCAAAGAGTTCAATGTGTTTCAGGCACAATTGAGGAATGAGCTGGCTGGTTTAGCTGGATCAGGGTGTCATAGCCCTTCATCAATGGTGAGTCCCCAGTTTCACAGAATATGTATTTTTAAATCTAATTTGAATTTAGAGTCACTGAAAAATTTCATATTTCCTTGTGGAAGGCACTATCTCTCACATCTACATAGTTACCAACATAATGGAGCAGTTCCTAGCATGCTGTATTTAACCTCCTTTGCAACTATTTTTTTCACTTGTCAGTACATCCAATCAGATGAATGTTGGGGAAAGGTGGAAGGGAGACTTGATTCAGTCCAGGACTACAGTAAAATTTCCCTTCCTGAAAGAAATATACAGTTCTTTTGCTGATTCTTACTCCTCTTCATTCTACTTAGTACTTAATCAGAAAAGCAGAACATGTAGAGCTAACAGGAAGTAGAGCAACTTTTCATACATTCCTCTTACTTCACAATGAAGAGACAGTCACAGATTCATGAGAGAAGAAGAACTCATAGTAATTATTGGCAAAATCAAGACTAGAACTCCAGACTGGGAGACAAGAACCTACTCTCTTGACTACTTCTGTACCAGTTTGGTGGTATGCATTTCTGCATGCAAAAGGCAATGGTAGAGCATATAAAGGTATGATAGATACGACACCCATTTATATTCATCTTGATAATCAGTAAGTCGATGCTTAATGTAATCGTTATTTTTAGTGAGTAGATGACTCCTGCAAACTTGATTTCACTTTCTGGTTTAACTGTAACATTTAAAAATTTTTTTTTTCTCAATGTCTATCACTCCAAAGAATATTTTTCCCTTCACAGAAAATCTCATTGCCCACTCAGCAAAACTGACACATGAATAATACTGGTGTTGAGATCTGTCTCATTGAATATTTTATAAATGGTAATGATTAGGAAGTGGGAGCACAGTGCCATTTGTAAGCCTGAAGAAAAAAGTCATGTTGTAGATAATTGAATTCTACACAGATGGAGCTAAATCCCAATGAGATATATAAGGCTATGTCAGTGGGTAAAGTGACAAAGTAGTTTTAGTATGGGAAAATGTAAGAATATCCATTAACAAATAAAAATTAAAGTTATAAAATTTGGAAACTATGATTTACAAGAAGGTCAGTTTTATCTATTAATATCTTATCAGAAAATTATTTAAAGTGAATTGAAGGCTATTTCTTGTAATTGTACAACTTGACAAGCAAGAAGGTCAAGAAGTGGATATAGTAGGGATAAATACAGGACATGAAATGTTATCATTTCCTTGCATACAAATGCTATAGTCTCACCTGAACTGCTTCATGCACTTCTTGTCATTGAACTCCCAGAAAAGGCGAGTCCATTCGGAAGGGCCTTGCAATCTTGCTAATCATTGTTTCCCCAAAGTTCTTGGCACATAACAGGCTTTCAAAAAATGCTTTGTAAAATGTACCCTTAGGAGACCTGGTATAAGTTAGAACAACTGGATGGTGTAAGCAAAGGTATAGTGGCAGATTTGGAAAAGATCAGTCTGAAGTTAGAGGCTGAAGAGGAATTAGAATAAAACCAACCAAATGAATGGACTTTCCCTACCCAACAAAAAATTGAGTATATAATAAATATGAGGCATCCTTTGCTATTTAAGAGATGAATGTAAGTCAAATAAAAGGGATTTGCAAAGCATGCAGTCAATTTACATATTCATTACTTCACAAAGTACATATGTTGAAAATGTATATGAGCTCTTTAAAAAGGGTTTAATATAACATAAAAACTATATTCAAGCAAATAAGAATGTTTAAGTGTCCTAAATTTCTGAAATTGATACAATTGTCGAAAAATTATGCTCCAACTCTCTCATAGCATAAATTATGTATAGTGCGAAAAACATTAGATTTGGAATCAGAATAGCTGCATTTAATTTCAGGCTGTTACCTACTAACTCTATGACCTTGCACAAGTCACAATTCCTCTAAATATCATTTGCTCACCTGTGAAGTGGGGATATTAAGACGTCCCCTTGTGGAATCGGGTAATAATAAATACAATAATGTAGTTGAATGTATATTCAACACAAACTGATATATCATATATAAGGTATGAAATGATTTCTTTGTATCTCTAAGATATTGAATATTCAGATGACCCAAGGTGACACCGAGGGTTTGACAATTCAATCTCCATAGTTTCCAACTATCAAATTTCCAATCAACATTTCTGTTGGGAATAAACTCATTTTATGACAGTAGTTATCTCTGCCATGGGTACTTCAGACAAACACCTACCTTCATTCTGAGAATGCTGGGCTAGATGGCGAGGAGATAGGTAGGGAAAGATGAGGATTCTGACGTCCTTTTAAAAATGCTTGAGGAGAGTAGAAGTCCTAAATCTTGGCAACCCTGGCATTTCCATGGCAGGACAGATACAAGTGTTGGTATAAAAATTATTGACTAAGAACTACATTTTTCAGAGCTAAATCAGACCTGCCAGGGTCCCCGTGCCTGAGCAGCAGCTCCTCAGGAGGCCTGGCTTCTTGGAGACAGGTAACAGAGCAATAGGGTTGTTTTGTTCCTTTCCTTAAAGATTACATCAAAACTATAATGTTAAGTGGTAAAAAGGAGTAGCCCAGCTTTTAATGGAGTCAGGATTACTGACCCCATGTCACCCCGTTCAAACAGCCGTAGGTCTGGCTCTGTAGAACACAGGCAAACAAACACAGACCTACTGGAAACTACTTACTGGTTCCCAGAGAGAGCACGCAAACTGATTTTTGATCATTTCACTTGTCTCCTCAGACTCCTTCTGGGCCCTGGTTCTCAACCTTGGCTGACAGAAGGATCACCTGGGAAGCTTTCAAAGTGCTGGCACTTAGGGGATATTCCAAAACAACTAAATTAGAATCTTCGGGGTGGGATCCGGGCATTGGTATTTTTAAGGCTCCCCAGATGATTCTAATGGGGGCTGAGGTTGAAAACCACAACTACACTAGCTTTCCATTCCCAGCTGAATCAAATCCGGGCTCCTGAGCGCGACACTTAACTCCTGCCACGCCTTGAGCCCCATTTACGTTTTCAGGCTCATTTTCCTGTACTCCCGTTGCACTAGCCTTAGCAGTCTGTTAGTTCTTGCAAGGTTTACTTGCTGATGCAGATCCCAGTGTTGACTTCCACGTACCTTATCTTTCTATTTCAAATTCCATTCATTTTTCAATAGCCTGTTCAAAGGGCAGTGCTTTCATGAAGCGTTCCCTGATCCTTTGGTGTGGTGTTTTTGGAACATGCCCACAAACCCTTTGACTCTTCTCCCACAAAAGGTGGAGTCTAATGCTTTTCCCTTCGAAATATGGGCTAGCCCTAGTGAATTGATCCCAGCAAATAATGTGGTAGAAGTGACTTTTAAGTAAGGCTAGATTAGAAGAAAAAAATAACAGCTTGCACATGCTGCTCTCTCTCAACACACAGACCAAGGCAGAGAGGCCGATAGAGGGACCAGAAAAACACAGTGAGATGCCTGAGAAGTCTAGCTGCTCTAGCACACCAGCCTTCTGAGCCTAGGCAAGCGTCCCTGGCCAGACTTGCAAACAAATGAATCTTCAGCTGATTTGAGCCCCTAAGCTTGGAGCCATCCCAACTGAAGCCCCAGACATCATGAAGTAGAGACAAACTGTCCCCTGCTATGCCCTGTCTTACTTCCTGACCCACAGAATAATAAATGGGTATTTAACAATGTCACGTCTCAGGATAATTTGTTACGCAGCCATTATCATGGAAATTCTCCTTTTTCTAGCTCATTTTATCTCTGCTCCACATATGGAACCTAACATAGTCTCTTACTATTTTTATTACTAAATATGTTGAGTCTCCCATCCTAGATTGCTAGAAGCTTGATGGCAAAACTCATAGTTAATTAATTTTTGTGTCTTCCCCAATGCCTTGCCTTAAAATGTGTTCAAGATGTGAGTGAATTTGTATGTAACCTCTGGCACAGCCAAGCATTAGCCTTACTAAGACATCCTTCTGTTTCCACTTTGTTCCAAACTCCTGACTCTAATTGTCAATTATGTTCACCTCATTTAATTAAATTAAAGGCCCTGTATTATGTCGACAATACAAAGACAATAAAAGGAAATGCTGAACATAACTGAATGTATAAGAATGAATGATAGCAACATGCGGACATGCAGCTAATACAATACAATAATATGTATGAATTAAATACGTATGAATATAAATACAAATACATTATTGGTCTGGTGTTAACTTTTCTAATCCTCACTCTAGGGAACTGGCGAATTCTTTGCTCTGTGGTGAAGGGAATGTTTCTGACTTTTTCTGGTCTGTATCCCCTTCTTTTCTTGAGCTGGTTATATATCTCTGTACAGGGTGTTTAAGTCCCACTTTGTGCTGAAATGTTGGTTCCTTCTGAGGATTTCTGTCAAATGTAAAGAGCTGTCTGTTTTTAAAAGGCAACACACACAGCATGATAGGAAAAGCCTGGACAGACTGGGTTGAAATTCACTGTTGAAGTTCCAGTCGGCTCATCTGCCTCCGGCAAACACCTTCACATTGATGTTATTCGTTCCCCTTAACTTGAAGAGGGGGAAGGGAAATACTTACCTTACGGTATTGTTAAAAATCAGTGAGATGAAATAAAGTGACTAGGTAGTGACTGGCACATAGTCGGCATTCAAAATTGGCAGGTAGCTTATCGATTCCCTTACACTTTCTTTCTTTCTTTTTTTTTTTTTTTATAAGATTTTATTTATTTATTTGTCAGAGAGAGTGACACAGACAGAGTGGCAGGCAGAGGCAGAGGGAGAAGCAGGCTCCCTGCCGAACAAGGAGCCCGATGTGGGACTGGATCCCAGGACGCTGGGATTGTGACCTGAGCCGAAGGCAGCCGCTTAACCAACTGAGCCACCCAGGCGTCCCTCCCTTACACTTTCAAGGAAAATTTACTTAGGGTTAGAATCATTGTAGGGGTACCTGGGTGGCTCAGCTGATGAAGCAGATGTTTGCCTTCAGCTCGGGGCATGATGCCACAGCCCTGCGATCCAGCATCGGGCTCCCTGCTCAGCAGGAGAGTCTGCTTCTCCCACTTTCTCTGCCCCTACTCCTGCTTGTGGTCACATTCTCTCCCTTAAATAAGTAAGTAAAATCTTTAAAAAATTTTGTTTTTGTGTATAAAGAAGTTCATTTTTCTCCAACGGGCTCTACCAAGTGGTGGCTAGGGCTGTGGCTTGAAAAAGCCTTTGGTCTCTCTGTTTCTCTCTCTTTCAGGCAATCACCTTTCCTTTCTCCCTTTCTGATCTGCTAGACTCATGCTAACCTAAACTAAGATAGTGTTATTTCAGTCTTTGATATGTTGCCATAAAGAGAGAAGTTTTGTGGTAGGATGTAATCTAAAAAGTGCTACCCTACTGAGCAGATGTCTTTGGTTCCATAATATGTCCTATGTTATAATTCTAAGCATTCCCCTGGCTGTAGTTTTCAGAGCAGAGATTAGCTATATAACAATTTTATTACTTCTATGAATAGATTTCAAATCAATTTTTTAAAGTACAGGCCCAAGAGATCAGTACCAGCTCTCTCTCTCCAACCTCTCCAACTCTTTTTTTTTTTTTTTTTTTCCACTTAAGAGAGACCACATTTGTTTAGCTATGTGCTTAGCTATAGCTCCCATCCATTAACTCACCTAGTCTGGTTGATTTTTCCAGTGAAATACCTCTCAGATTTTCCCATTCTTCTTAGCCCTGTACCATTAACATAAGTAAGTCTAGATCAGTGCACCTCAAACTTTAATATGTATTGGAATCAACAAGTGAACTTATTAAAAGGCAAACTCTGACTCAGTCTTGGTGTGCCCCAAGATTCTGTATTTATAACAAACTCCTGGGTGATGTAGAAGATGCTGTTGTTCCAGGACCATATTTTGGCTTACTGAGATCTAGATTACAGCAATAGCCTCATTCCTGGGCTCCCTGCCTTCACTCTTGCCTGTATCAATCTTGATGATAAGACCAAAGTAATTTAAACTTAGCATACAAGTCTGATCACATCCAGTTTGTACCCCCATTCTCAACCCCATCCATCCTAACATTCTTGTCCATAGTCTCCTATAATTGTCAATATGAGGTCCAAACTCCTTAGCATGACTTAAAAGGCTTAAGATCCCATTTCTCCTTGCTTCTACTGCAATTTTCTTCTCTACTCCTTCATGCGACATATGTTTGATAAGTGCTACTATAACACTCAGTTCCTGGCCGCAGCTGAGAGCTTGCAATGCCCTTGGCAGATCAGTCTTACTGCAAAAACTTTTCAGGTGCTACTGCTTCTTCTTTGAACGTAATAATCCCTCCCTGTTCCTCTGCTTCTGACTTCACTGGTTATAGCCTCTTCGTCATTCAGGACCAAACTTGGGATCACCTCTTCTGGAAGACTTCCCTTTCCCACATTAAATATTCCTTCTATATGGCAACTTATTTGTAATGTCTGCTTTGCACAGTGCTGGAACGGAGTAGGAGCTCAGAAACGACTTGCATGAATACATAGCACTATGGCATTATATTGTAATGGACTGTTTATTTGACTATTTCCTCAAAGTAAATTTCCTGAGGGCAGGAACCATTATTTATCTTTCATCTCTAGTGGTTCCAAGGCAACTCAGTAAATATTTGTTGAACACATGAATGAATGAATGAATGAATGAATGCATAAGTGAATTAAAGGGGATCTGAAATCCCCAAGTCATAGATATAAGCACAGTTATGAATGGATTAAAATGTTATAGCAGGAGAAAATGATAAATGCCGGGACTCAGATATGGGCTGGAGACAAATAGGAAAGATCAATGTTTAGATTTCTAGGATTCTGTGAGAAAAAAGTAAAAGTGCCACGGGTAAAATTCCTTGATATTGAGGTTTGGTAGAAGTTGAATGCAACTGTAATTTTATAAACAAAAAACAAAACAAAACATTACAAAAAAAAAAAAAAGCCTCTGGAACAAAAACAAAGAGAAGTTCAGCCAAAACCAGTTTTCACAGTTCCCAGATGTTCTGCTAACTCTCAAAAATTCTCCAGTTTTTAAGTAGTAACTACTTACTAGAGTGGCGGAGCAAATGTGTTATCAATTAGGGAGTATTTCAAAGGGAGGACCAAAGAGAGATTATTTGAGCACATCTTTTATTGAGCCACAATTATACCCACATGTACACAAGAATTGTCAGAAAAGACAGTGAACATGTATTTTGTACCTTCCTCTCACTCTTGACATACTGTGTCTTGAGAATTTCCATGTGTAGGATTCTACATGTATAAAAGATTATTTTCTGGTGAATGTATGCTGTTAAAACAAGAGAGACCTGTCCTTGCCCTCCGGGTGGTTTAAATTAACAAGAGACATGGCAAACCAGACAAACAACAAACAAAGTCATAGTGCTGGGATCAGGGTAAGCACAAGCAGTTGGTGGAGCCTCGGTGAGGACTTTTCATCCCCTAGCACATCAGGGAACGCTTTCTGAAGTCTGGCAGCAAAACAAAATAAAATAACCCTTCCAATTAAAAAAATCAAAGAAAACAAGCCAACCAACACACAACAATCCAAACGAATCAATCAATCAGACAAGAAACCCAAAGGTGGTTTAAAAAAATTATCCTCAAAGTTCTCAAACAAATTTCTCAAAGGAGCTCATTCACAGTCTACAGATTTCTGGAAGCAGGTTATTCCCAACTCCTCCCCCTGCCCCCTCTCTCCACCCTCCTTACCCTTCTCATTTGGTTTTCCTTCTTGTCCCCTCACCTTCTGTCCTCCCTCCTCTTTCCACCTCCAATTTGATTCCCGCATCAGTAACATGCGTGGCAGGCAGGGCGCACGAGGGAGGTTAGATCTTAGTTGGAGGGCAGGGTTGGTGAGAGGCAGATCCAAAAGCAAGGGCTAAAGTTCCAGCTCTGAGTCCCCGGAGCCTGATGGCGACAGGAACCCCAACATGGTCCTGGCAGCCAGCCAGGTGTGAGTCTTATCTTCCTCAGCTCTGATGCAGGGCCCTTGGTACCTGAAAGACAAACGGGCCCAGTTTCGACAGAGATCACCCAGGGAACAGAAGGTGGGAAGATCTTAGAAGATCCCATCCCATGAATTACCAAAACCCAGGCACTAAAACTCCATCTTGACCATCTGTGTGAGCAGATTAGAAAAGTCTAGGTCCTCCTGGGTTATCCATTGAGTTTCTATTTATATACATTAATATTTTTACATATTTTGAAAAAGTTGTTTAACTTTTAGCATTTTAAGTGTGTTAAACCTTTACGTTCAACCATGAAAAAAAATTCGATGAATTCTGAACCTTAAAAATAAGATTTTTACCTACCTAAAGACCAAAATGGCAATGTTATGCCATTGTGCTACCGTGCATCTCTAAGAGTAACTTTTGTTTACTGGATGTTGGCAGGTTATTCATCATGATGGAGAGTTTACAGGTCTTCTGTTCTCTCTGAGCTCAGTTACAACAAAGTCAAACAAAGGTAAGTAAAATGCTTTCTGGGAAAATGTAAATATAAATAGAACTACTATAGAATTTCCATATCGTAGAATATCATAAAGAGGGCTATTTCATTTCCAGTTTCTCTTACAACTGGGGACCGTTAGTGTTAAGGACCATTCCTTAGAAAACATTTTTTCTTTTCATACAGAATTCTTTTTTTAAAATATAGAATTCTTGTAGAATATGGATAATAGTTCAATCCATGAAATGAGGCTACATCCCTGAGACAAGAGTATTTAGAGTTAGAAGGGGAAGAGTTGCCAAGGCTACCATCATGGGGAATGCACTGATGTGGGTTCTGACAAGGATAAAGTGAACAGAGCTGGTAGGAATAGTCAGGGAACTAGGAGAGAACCAGAAATTAATTGTGTAAATCAGGGAGAACAGAGTTTTAAGAAAGTTGAACATAATGGCCACCAGTTCTGCATTTTCAAAATATTAATCCTTGAAATTAATTACCTCTTAAAACTCACTGCTTGGGGGAAAAAAAAAATCACTGCTTGGAATTCAAGGATTGTCTACCCAAGAATGTCTCTCCAAGATTTAAAAATATTTTAAGACTAGGCTTTTATTTTTAAAGTTGTCACAGTTAAACAGAAATAAAGGAAACAGGGCAAATTGTTTAATAAATGAGAGGTTACCTCTTGTTAATACAACTTGGTTGTATTAACTCAAGGTTTTTATACCCTCTCCTTCGAGTTTCTTTGACTATCCTCTGAACAGAGGAGCTCTTGAGAGCCTCCTGAGCCTCCTGTTTGGAAAATAGCCTGGAGGACACCTAAGTTGGCTGCAGAGGCTGGGGAGGGAAGCAAGTAGGTGAAAAGAACCACTGGTGCCCTGCCTTTTCCTTTGGATCAGTTTCCTTTTCTTCACCCACAATTACTCTCCCTTGAGACTCTGACACTCCCACATGGCTTTCACCATATGACCTTATGTTATGTTATGTTATGTTACATTGTTTTCATATCTTAGCTGTAGTAAATAATGCTGCCATGAAATGGGGTGCATAATTTAAAAAAAAGAAAAAAGAAAGTTTTTTTTTTTTTAAAGCTTTGCTTTCAGTTTTATTTTTACATCTCTCATTCTGTTTCTTTGTGAGCAGCTAACTTAATCACTTTCATATTGCCTGACTCTATCCATCCTGAGAAAAGTTCATTGAGACAGGTTGGGTGATTGGTTAGGAAAGAAAAGGAAAAGAAGGGAGAGAAAAGTGCCCACTTTTGTGACTAAATTGATGGTCATCTTTCTGTTGATAATACAGGTAGAACAGATGTACAGTAGAACAGATGTACTAGTTACAAATGATAATCTGGGGACTCGGCGTGTGTAGACACCCCACCCCCATCCATGTCACCCGGCCGTATTCAACAAACTGATCTTGTTTGATTCTTTTTTTTTTTTTTTTTCTTGTTTGATTCTTGATCCCAAAGCCCTTTGTGCAGATCATCATACTGTGGATGTTAGTAAAGCATTGCTCTCTTTTCCCTTCAGTGAAGCCCAGGTATTAGATTAGGTGAAAGTGAGTTTATCCTAATGGCTTATTATCTTTGCTGGCAACACTCTTCTTGATAAAGTGTTAAAGGTGAACACAATTCTGCTAGCTACGCAACACTGCTTCATCACTCAGTAACTTGTTTACCTATGCTGATATAAGTAAATCTCTGTACACATTTAGTTTCCATCATCCCCATCAAGGGAATTAGTTCAGCTTTTATCACAGCATGTGCTGACCAGTGTCAAAGTGACTTACGATGTGGGATATTTTTTAAATTCTGGACATGTAAACCAATAACCTTTTAATTCTTTCATCTCAGATTTGCTCATCCCATACGTCATTACTCAAAATGAGCAAAGGCTAAATTTTGTCTCATGAACCTTTGAACACCACATATCTGTTTACATGTGAAGCTCCTGCAATTATTAAAACCAGATGCTATCCAGGATCCTCATGGAAATAAGTCTTTATGGGTAGCTAAATTTTCCAATTAGATGAAGCTTTATTATTCTAAGCTAAGAACTTTATTCTACCGATCTTAGTTGGAAACTTTGGAAAATAGGATTTGTATCCTGTTTTCCTAAATAAAAGGTCATGTGATTATTTAGGAACAACTTTATAAACACCAGTAAAATCCAGGGATCACTTGCCCCTGTGCTAACTGGCCCTAGACTGATGTGCTTTCATATTAGTAAACGGGATTTGCACTGCTTTTCTGTATTTTCCTTGTTATCATCAGCCCTTGTCTTCTCCTTTTATTTTGCTACCTCAAATCAATCATGAGATTAGAAGCTAGATTATAAATCTTAATAGAATTGTGTATATTAAATATACATATTGTATAAAATGCTGATTTTTTAAATAAACATGGCATATTTTCCTTTTATTTAGGTTTGTATTTTTTTGTCTTTTCAGCTTTTATTGAAATTCCAATGTTAACATACGGTGCAATTTTAGTTTCAAGGGCACAATTTAGCAATTCAATATTTACATTCAACACTTGGAAACACTGATTTTTTAAAAAAATGAATAAACTTTGCTGCAGAGTAGTATTTCAAGCAAGTTGCTCAGAGGCCTTTTTGCTTTCCTCCCATGCTCTGTGCATGTGCCTTCAGCTGGCTTCCCTGGTGGGGCTGGGAAGGAAACAGAGGAGTGACTGGAGGGTAAGTAGCATCTGAATAGTAGTAACTCTAAATGAGTTAACCCTGAAGGCAGAACTCTAAGAATCAGATATATGACATTCCTTGGAATGTTTCAGTCTCCAATGCCCACTTAGAAGCATGGATGTAGAATTAAGTGGCCCATAGATGAGGGATGGGGAAGAATTAGTAAGGGAGGAAAGAAAAAGACTCATTTTGTGTGAGTTTAGTTACTACTATGCAATGATGGCTCAATTACTGTCACGTATATGGTATTCTGTGGGATTCAGATGCTCCCTGGAAACTGTATGTTTGAGAGATAGAGACAGGAGACAAGACAGAGACAAAACCATGTTGTCAGTGAAAATGATAAAACATACATTCTCAACAGAAGTGAAAACTGGCTCTCAGGAGGAGAAAATCCTATTTTTATGTATAAAGCACAGATAGGCATATACAGCAGATAAACAGATATACAGCATATGTGTGGTATTAAAGTTTCATATGGAGTCATATAGAAAAAAATATTTAAATAGACTCCTTGGGTGGAGTGACAATATGAGAAAAAGGTTGAGACGTGCCACTATAAAACATGAAGTCTGAGACTGGCTCCTCTGAACGAAGGACAAAGCCTGGGCTGCTGGCAAATGTGGGCAAGAGCAGCAGGGCCAGTGGGTACCATTATTCATGTAACCACAGACAGCCCTGTCTTCCTCCCTAGCTTCCTTTCTCCTATTCACCCACACCACACCCTTACTCCAGGGAAACCACCTACCTTTCTCCAAGGTGACGTTCTATTTCTTATGCTGAGCCTTTGTACATGCCAGTCCTTTGGCCTGGGATTCTCTTCTCCCCCTTTCTTACCTGCTCTTTCATCCTTCAATATCCAACTCAAGCATCGTCTGGTCCAGGAAGGTTTCCAGATATGTGCCAAACAACGACAACAAAACTAACCAAGCAACTAAAAAAAGCAGGATAAATTGACAACAGAAATGTTTTGCCATTGAAGGTTGCTGACTTTGAGCCAAGGAAAGACGGTAAGAGACAGAGCCATATGATGATGTGCAGAAGTGTTCTGGGTAGAAACGAATGCCCTGAAGTCAAAGCAGGTCATCAGACTCATGAAATGTCTCTGTGTAGCTGAAACCAGCAACAAAGAAGGGAAGTCACAGGAAATTAGGTGGAAAGGTAATGGGGATCATATTATATGGGGCACTGTAGTGTTAGGACTTTGAATTTTCTACAAAATATGATGGCAAATTACTGGAGAATTAACAGCAGGGTGCAGTATGGGCTGACTTACAGATTCAAGGCCTCCCCATCGGCTCCTATAAGGAGAAGTGATGGCAGAGTTACAAAAATCAGAGCAAGGAGGACAGGCAGAATGCGCACAGGAGAGCGTAGGGAACACCCTGATCACTTGGACTAGCATGTTAGTAGCTTAAATGGGTGAGAAATGGCCTAGAGTCCTGTGCCCCTTCCATTTTCCTGGAAATGTAGAAAACTACTCCCCAAACTACAAACCTCAGTTCAAGTACTCTAAGGTCTAGAAAGCTGGCCCAGTCACCCCAGGCTGAGGAGCGTCTCCCTTCTCAGGACTCATGGCTCTTCCCATGTTCTTCCAATTCTGCACTTTCCTTATTCCATTGTAATACTTACTTACATATCTTTCTTTCATATCAGTCTGCAAGCTCTACTGCTTAATTTTATGTGTCAACATGAGTGGGCCATAGGGTGTGTCCAGGTATTTGGTTAAACATTATTTCTGATATGTCTGTGAGGGTGTTTCTGGATGAGATTAATATTTGAGGTGGTAGACAAAGTGAAGCAGATCACCTTCCCTAGTGAAGGTGGGCCTCATCCACTCCCTTGAAGGCCTGAACAGAATAAAGGGCTGAATAAGAAAGAGTCCTTTCTTTTTTTTTGTTTTTTTCCTATTTATATATAAAAAAAAAAACACAGGACATGACTACATATAAGTAACTTTATATATATGTGAATATACTAGCCACCTTAATATGTACTTTATTATATATATTAAGTATATATAATATTATCTTAACCACATTAAAATTTCTGTGCACTTAAAAAAAAAAAAAAAAGAAAGAGTCCTTTCTCTCCACCTGACTGTCTTTGAGCTGGGCCATTGGTCTTCCCCTGCTTCTTGCCTTAGATTCACACTGGACATTATCTCACTGGATCTTCTGGGTCTCCAGCTTGCTGATGACTTCAGGTCTTATACTTCTCTGCTTTCTTCTCAGATTTCTTATGGTAAACCTCTCTATATCTAGAGTAAATCTCTGTATCTATACCAATTTCTTACAGAAAATCTCTCTAAATATAAATCTATTCTATATCTAGGCACGCTAGTGAGTCATCACTTCAGAACTTTACTCCTTAACAGATTTCCTTGGCATAGTTTTGGTGTGGGCATCCAGTTTTTTTTTTTTTTTTTTTTTTTAATGTGCTCAACCAGAAAGGCCACGTGCATGTGGTTGTGGCAAAGTTACAGTTCTGTGGTTTCATGTTAGTTACCTAATAATTACTGTGTACTTAGTACCACTTGCTGTATGCTACCAAAACTAAAGATATTTACCCCAGACTTCAAAACCTGTATTCGTTTTTTAAAAAATAACATCTGATGGAAATTTAAAAAAAATAATAAGTCTATATTTCCATATCCTATTTGCTCTGTTTCTCTGGAGAACCCAGACTTATACAAGCTCCTTGAAGGAAGACTATTTAATCATCTTGTGCTATAGGCTAAATGTTTGTATCTCCCCAACATATGTTCATATGTTAAATCCTACTCCCTAATGTGAGAGCATTGAGAAGTGAGGTCACTGTGGGATGATCAAGTCATGAGCATGGAACCCTCGTTTATGGGATTAAGTGCCCTTATGAAAAAGACTTCAGAGAGCTCCCTCTCTCCTTCTGCCATGTGAGGACACAGTGCCTATGAATCAGGACACCAGATCTGCCAGCACTGTGATCTTAGAGTTCCCAGCCTTCAGAACTGTGAGAAATAAGATTCTGTTGTATATAGCCCACCCAGTTGACGGCCTTTTGCTGTAGCAATCTGAATGGACTGAAACATTTTGACACCTATAAGGCCTAAGACAGGACTAAGCATATAGTAAAGATAGCCAGCATCAAGCTTGCACAGTGTGCTTCAGCATCTTTTAAGTGGTATTTCATTTGAAACAACAAGGAGATGAGATAGGTATTCTCATTACCCCATTTTCAAATGTAGAAACTAAAGTACTGGGGGTTTAAGTGACCATCCAAGCCCATAGTACTGGCCATAGAACTAGCTAGAAAGTGACTGCAGTACTGTCAAACTCATCTCTCTAAAGACTGAGGCTCCTCTTGTAGCTGTTTTCCCACTCTACCATAATAAATATTTTGTTCTTGAGCCTTGGAGAGAACCCAAATTGGTTTGAGATTAAAATTGGATTGAGTGAAATTATCAGTAATTACATAAACATCTTGTTCAGTCTCTAGTGACACATCCTAGTGCCTCTCTGCTATAGTTTTTCTGGTAAAAGAGGCACTGGTTTGGGCCAAAGCTCTCTGAGGCTGAGGATCACAAGAGTGCCCTTCTTGGGTTTGCCAGGAGTATGGCAGTGGAGTAGGTCAGCCTCAATGGGCCTTCAAGATCCTCTGGAGCAAATACACTGTTGATCATTTTCAACTAAAATTGTCCTACCCTCATCTATACTGAAATGGCTGCAGGCCTACTGTTAGTTTAATCAAAAAGCATTATGGCTTATTTGTCTAGTTATAATAATAAATCTGTATCCCTCTATTCACACAGACATCCTCTGAAAGGATCACTTGTGCTTTTAATAACTAAATATGATCGATGCACAAAGCACAATGACCTATTGGACACCGCCACCTCAAAGCATTTTTAGAACAAAGCCAAGTGTAAATGAATGCACAAACAAACAACCTACTAAACCCACAACTTTGGCTTACCTACCACAATGTGCTGATGAAGCTTGGCAACCACCAATGTGCAAACATTTTCCCAAGAGAGACTCATGGGAAGAACCACCGTCTGCCAAGCATGCTCAGTGAAGATAAGCCCAATGATTTGTACACAGAGAGCTTCTCCTTCTTCAGGCTGACAGAATATTCTTAAAATTATTTAGCAGAATTTTTACCTTCTCTCTTTTCTCCTGTAAAAGACATGGGTGTCTCTTTGTTTTCATCCCTTTGTTTTTTTCCTTGGCTGACACTGGGTGTTGGGCTGCTCTAGAAAACTAGGCAGAAGAGGTGCGTTGCTTTTCTCTTTTGGCTTACACTGTGTTACATGGACAGCCTTGCTCTCATCACCTCCTTCTTCCCACCCACTCCTCACCTGTGATTTCATAAAGCCTATTGTTTTTATGTAAATCTTAGAAAGTCTTAGTGAATTATTCCCAAACACCACAGCAAACATTAAGAATACAAAATACTAGCAGGGAGGCTGTGACTTTCAGGCTGTGATTTTGCTCAGAATCAGTGGGCTCATTTTTCTAGTCTTTGTTGTCCTTTCAACATACGCCAAAGAAATCTCTGGTCTTAAAGAGACTGCTGTGTTTGCAGATCAGAGGGGGAGGTTCACAGTGTTATTCTGAAAATGAAGGAAAACTCTCTTCCCAAGGCTAATGCACCACAGATTTTTATAGTGTTCCTTGACAAGTGGGATCTCATAATTTGTAACTTTTTTTCTATTGGTCAGGGTCTTTTGTGGCCGGGGACACAGAGAAAAAGGGTAGGGGGGATAGAAGAAGGTATAGAATCTGAGCTGGAAATGTACCTATTCATGGAGGGCTGGCCCATGTTGGGAAGTTGGTAAAAGAAGGAGCCTCAGCTGTACTAGCCTCTCCTTTTAGAAAGTGCCCTCCTTTGTCCTCCCCATCCCAGAGGTGTCTCCTTCCCATTCCTCAGGTTTTCTCCAGCTTCCCTACCAAAGCCTCTTCTTGAAGTCAATAGAAATTATGACAGAGAGGAATTCTGGAGACAGTACTCAAATATAATCAGCTAAGTCCTAGTCCCAACTTTACCATTTACTACTGGTTTGACTTAGGGCAAAAAATTCAAATATGGCCTCTGTTTCTTCATCTATAAAATGGGGATCTCTTCCAAGCTCACTTCACAAACCTATTTTTAGGGTCGGGTAAGAAAAGGTTTGGTGTGTTCTACAAAATCTAAGTACTGTGCAAATATGAGACAGACATGATCAATTTCTACTTGATTATCTTGCACGTGGTGCTCAGTGGATACTGTGAATGATTGCTAAATGACTGTACTGTCTCATTTGACAAATGTTATCATTCTGAGAGATTTCTGCAATTCCACAGGGGTAAATCTGGCATAATTGGAAAGGGAAACTTAACCACTAAAGTCATTCTTTCTCAATCAAACTGAATAATCAAGTCGAATAATCAAATTGTGTTGTTAAAATCAATTATTAGGTACCATGGGGCTGGTACATGGTTAGCAACCTCAAGCTAAAGACCAATCTCATCATCTTAATGGGGCTGTATCCAGCACCAGCCCCATTAAGGGGGCTGGATCCCCCTACTATTGGTAATGCTGGATCCATTACCAAATAGTTCTAACCTTGTATGGGTTCCATTATATACCAGAGAAGCTGGAAAATAAAACAAAATAGTAAGTTACATTTCTAACATTTTCTTGAAACCATGGCAGGCATGTAGCTTATTTGCCAATCAGTAAGTAGAATGCACAGTGAGGTTTGGACCCAAGAGTTCAGTGCATAAAGTAATGCACAGGGGACCTGTGGCAAGCACAGTGGTGAAGACATCTGGGTTTTCAGGAGAAGCCATGGAAAATTTCTAGCATCCCATATCTTGATTTGCTTGACTGAGAAATCGCTGCATTTGACAGTCTACTTAGAAATGACAAAATGATGTCTTCTTCCATTAGGGATAATAGGAAATAAGAGTCAGATACTACAGCAATTAAGGACAAATAAAATTATAGATTGCGTCCTTGAACAATACCAGGGTTAGGGACACATAACTTTTGACTCCCCCAAAACTTTGTAAGTAGTCCATTGTTGACCAGAAGCCTTAGAGATAACATAAATAGTCAGTGAACATGTATTTTGTATGTTATATGTATTATATACTGTATTTTTATAATAAAATATGCTAGAGAAAAGAAAATGCTATTAAAATCATAAGAAAGAAAATGCATTTACTGTACTGTATTTATTGAAAAAAATGTAGGTATCAATGGACCCATGCAGGTCAATCCTGTGCTGTTCAAGGGTCAACTGTATTTTTGTAAAACAAATCTTGTGCCAATGGAAAATTCTATTTGCTACCTCATCTGTCTTGAAGATGGTTCCATATCAATACATGTAGATTGATCACATTTTTTTTTAACCTTACTTTTAAGGTATATTGTTTTTCTTTTCTACTTAAGCAACTCCATATATCATTGAAAACTTGGAAAGAAGTTCTTTTAGTAGCTGCACAAGATTTCATTGTATGTATACACCACGATTTATGGATCCATGGCTTCATTTTTACACATTTCTGTAACACATTTTTGCTATACTAAAAACTCTGTGCTAAAAATTCTTTTGACATTTTGAATTATTTCCTACAAAATATCCATCATCAAGTTTTATGTTAATACTTTCAGTCATTTCCATATTCCATAGACTTAAATTTAAGAAAAGAAAAGCTTTCCAAAGAACATTCCTTAAACTAAAAATCCTTATTTATAGGAGAAATTGGAAGTGAAGTATTCTCCTTTTATAGCATCCTACAATATGAATTCTACAATAGCTTTTATTAATATTTATAGTTTTACAGAAAATATTTTATTTGCCCTTTGTTAGACTCTGCTATAGGTGAGTTCAGAGAGAAGAGAAAACCTATAAACTTTCTCCATGCTGGCTGCCAGGACCAGGTCAGGAGTCTTGACCCCATGGGCCTCCTTGCTAAAGGAGTCTAAGCTTTAGCTCCTTCTTCTGGAGCTACCTCTCACCCACCTTACCCTCCCTCCACAACCCAACCTGCCTTCACCCTTACATTCCTACCCCTCCGGAGACTGGGCCTGCAGGAACAAATCACTCCTGGAAGGCCAATGCCATAGGCCAGGTGTCAAAGTCACTGTGTGAATTTCTGGAGAAATAGATACTGACAAAGCCATTGAAATGGACAATCTGGGGTTGCCTGGGTGCCTCAGTCAGTTGAGTGTCCGACCCTTGGTTCTGTGTGAGTGGTAATCTTGGGGTTGTGGGGTCATGCTCTACAATGGGCTCTGCACTCAGTAGGGAGTCTACTCAAGATTCTCTCTTTCTCTCCCTCTGCTTCTCCCTCCATTCACCCCCACCCCTCTCTAAAATGAACAAATAATTTTTCTTAAAGATTTTATCTATTTATTTGACAGACAGAGATCACAAGTAGGCAGAGAGGCAGGCGGGGGTGGGGGGGGGAGCAGACTCCCTGCCAAGCAGAGAGCCCAATGTGGGGCTCGATCCCAGGACCTTGGGATCATGACCAGAGCCGAAGGCAGAGCCTTAACCCACTGAGCCACCCAGGTGCCCCAAATAATCTTTTTTTAAAAAAGAAATGGACAATCTGACCATCAAGCTGGTTATCAAGATCCTTCTGGAAGTAGTACAGTCAGGCAGTAAAAACACTGAGCTTGTTGTCATGAGGCGAGATCAAACCCTCAATATTTGAAATCCTTAAGACACTGAGAAATCCTTTGTCAAAACTGAAAATGAAAAATAAGAAAACAAGAAAACAAAAGAAAGCATCATGGTGAATAAAATCTTGCTTGTAGCAATTTAAAAATTCACATTATAGATGATTCTCAAAATGACCTGCAGGCCTTTCCATTCCATTTAGCCACCCTATCCAAGTATACTACAATAAAGTTCCATATTTTTTAACTTAAAAAAATTAGAATTAGAGGGCACCTGGGTGGCTCCGGTTGGTTAAGCCTCTACCTTCGGCTCAGGTCATGATTCCACGGTCTTGGGATTGAGTCCCACATCAGGCTCCCTGTTCCGTGGGCAGCCTGCTTCTCCCTCTGCCTCTCTCTCTGTCTCTTATGAATAATTAAATAAAATCTTTTAAAAAATTAGAATTAGAGACTGGAGGGTGGGAGCAGTCTGCCGGCGCCGGCGGAGGGTGGCGGAGAGGAGGAGTGAGGACACAAGCAGGAAAATGAGGGACAGAAAATAATGACACGATGGTAAAGAGGGAGGAGAAGGGACAGAAGGGGAGGAGTTAAGCAGCATTTTGCATCTAGATGTCTTCCACAGACTTCTTTGAACAACCCTGTCTTTTGTAGGATAATTCTGAGAAGTTGAAAAAACAAAACAACTTTCGGGGTCTCTTCATTGTTTATTTGGTTGATTGGGTTCGTTTTTGTTTGCTGATTTGTTTTTTAATTTCAAGGGTCGTTCTTTTCTATTTTGTTTTGTTGTAATGACCGCAAGCTTTCGCTGGATTTTCTTTCAGATAAAGCATTTCTACTTCTCTTCATCTCCTTTTGTTTCTCTGTGGCAGATGCCGCGGTCGCATCGCTGGTGGCGTTGATGTCAAGGCTGTCATGATCTCAGGCCACTCATGAGGCAAGGGTCTGACTGAGTGGAGAAGCGCTCTGGCCTGCGGCTCTGCCACGCTGTAGCACAGAAGCTAACTGGCTCTCAGGGAAGACTTCAAATACAGGGTTTTATTGGAGGGCTTTTTTTTTCTTCCACCTTCCCACTCAGAGTCTTCCTCTGACTCTATCTTCTCTCCAAGTGTCTATATTGATGGCAAATAAATTTCTACCTCCTGTCTTGACCTCTGTCCCTGGCTTCCTCACTCTCCCGTGCTGTCTGAATGTTTTGCATTTTGAAAGCCAAGACACTCTTTTCTATGTCTTCACCTGTCTGAGACTGACAGGCACAAAACTAAGCAAGTTATATCTTCTCATTCACAAAACTTCAAATTTAGCTCTTTCCCAATTCCATCTTCAAGGTAGTGGCTGTGGTTGCCCCAGTTCAGCCACTGATGTGCAACTCTATCCATGCCCAGGAACTGCACACCCTCGAGGTGACCAGCCATGTCCCCCCAACCAAGGCTCATGTAGCCTCACTGGAGAAGATTGCTCCAGAAGATCAAGAGGTGAACTGCAGGCATGCCCCTCGAGGCTGAGGACACCCTGGGTCAGCGTGGAGCGGAAGCTCTGACCACCCTAGAGGTAGTAGGTCGCATGCTTGGAGGAAAGTCCATGGGTTTCTGGCTCATGCTGGCCAAGTCAGAGGGCAGACTCCCAAGGTGGCCAAAGAGCAGAAAAAGAAGAAGGCAGGCTGAGCCAGGTGGTGGATGCAGTTCAACTTCGTCAATGTCATGTCCACCTTTGGCAAGAAGATGGACCCCAAGGCCAACTCTTAAGTCCGTTGTAATCCTGGCTTTCCCTGATAAAGACACTTAATTCAGTCAAAACAAAAACAAAAAGAAAACCCACATCAAATTTAGCATATCACATTTAACAGTTTTTCCCCAAACCTGGACTTCTTCCTGAGTTTTCCCATTTTTCATAAATGCCAGTTGTACCCTGGGTCCACAGGGAATCTAAGTCATTGTTGTTCCTTTCTTTCTACTTTCTGTATTCAGTTTGGAAGCAGGTGTTTTTGATTCTTACTTTTCCGCCTTTTCTGGATCTATATACTCCCCGGAAGCTCCCTACCACCATCCTGGTTTGGACTTTTTACTATTTTCATCAGTACTGTTACGATAGTTTCTTGGTTTACTTTCCCAAACACAAGTCTTTAATCCGTCTTCTATATTGCTGCCAGATTTCTTTTCTGAAGAAACTGTAAAACAGGAGTCTGAGGGTGAGAGCCTATCCAAAGTCAGTTTTGTCTGCATTTGCTTGGTAGTTGCATAAGGAACTCAAGATTTTAAAAGGGTTTGGTCACCAGAAAAGTAGGGAAATTCTCCACAGTTGTGGTAGGCAGCTTTTAAAATGGCCCCGATGATCTTTCCTTTCTGGTATTCATGCTCTTGTATAATTCTCTCCCCTTGAATGTGGGCTGGACCAGCTGACTTGTTCCTAACACATGAATATAGTAAAATGATGAGATGCTGCTTCAGAGATTCATTGACCAAAAAAATAACTTATGACTCATCTTGCTGGTTCTCACTCACTCTGTCCCTCACATGCTCTGAGAGAAGCCAGCTGCCATGTTGTGAGCTGCCCCATGACAGGCAAATGTGATAAAGAACTGGTGTCTCAGGAAGAGACTGAAATCCTGCCAATAGTTATGTGAGTGAGCTTGGAAGTAGAACCTCCTCCAGATGAGCCTTGATATGACAGCACAGTCCTTGCCAACACCTTTATTGCAGCCTGAGGAGGAACCCTGGGCCAAAGGACCCAGTTATGTCATGCCTTGACTCCTGACTGACAGGAACCATTAAATAATAAATGCTTATAGTTTTAAGCTGTTGAGTTTTGGGATAATTTATTATGCAGCAGTAGATAGCTAATACAACAGCTTAGTGTGTGTGTGTGTGTGTGTGTGTATATATATATATCTCCAGATTTTATTTTATTTTATTTTTAAGTAGGCTCCACACCCAGCATGGAACCCAACACAGGGATTGAATTCATGACCCTGAGATCAAGACCTGAGCTGAGATCAAGAGTTAGACACTTAACCAACTCAGCCACCCAGGTGCCCATATCCAGATTGTTTTTTAGCTTTCTCCTCTCCCTCTACATCACATAGTAGGAGCCAAGGGGGCAATGGGCTGTGATAATTTTTGGCAAGGCCCTGAAGAGGAATAGCTTGCTGCCTCATGGACCAAGTTATAGAGTGTGACGTATGATGGGAGGAGTCTCCCCTTAGTAAAGGAAATGGGAGGAGTTAAATGCGTCAGTGGCACATCAAAATCAGGAAACTGGACTATGACTCGGGTGCCTTTTCTCCATCAGAAAAAAGAGGTGATATCATGGCAACAATGCAGGATACATGCAGCCATTGTTGGGGTCCATCATGGGGAAGTGGAGAGAACACAGGATAGGCAGAAAAAAACAATTAGAATTACTTATGATACACTCTGGAGTCTTCTTGAATGATCTGAAAAGAGCTGCTACCAAAGCCGGAAAGCATCCTGTTTCTTCTGTACCATTAGGCCCCAGCTCATTTTCCATGTAGATAGAAACACGGAAAATACAGACCCAATCTGCTTCCAACGTGTCACTTCACTACTTCTGTTGCTTGCTTTTGAACACCCCAACATTTGGCTTCTGCATCTATTCCCTGTCTCATTTTAGTCAAAGGGATGTGCTCACCCTCTTATAATGCTCTCTATTCACTCTCGCTAGACTTCCCACTGAATATGACTGCCTTTTCCCTTCTTATTGAATGCCCAACCACTTGCAAAGCTCAAGGGAAATCATAAATTCTATATACCATCAAAGTGATTTAAACAATGTATCTGCATCTACCATGAAGTTACGGAATATCAGTCTACTAACTGAGTACATATGCCAGTTTATGTAGAACACAGCTGACATCGGCTGGACATTCTCAGAGATACACCATATATGTATAGCATGGACACTCCCCTTAAAGACTCTCAATCTTATTATAAAGACAAAATCTTCCCCTGTGAAGCAATCAGAGAACATAGACAATATATATTCTTAATCCTTTTAAAGCAAGTCAAGTTGCTGCTTAGACGTGCTTACCTCTTGAAAGGAGAGATTAAAATGGTTTTTGTTGCTTCAGAGTAAATTTCTCCTTCCACCCTCAACTTGACATTGATAATAAATGGGAACTTTCAGGTTCTAGTGATGGCACAGATGGCTGTCTGGAAATTAGTCCTTACTTGAAGCTCACTAATCAGAATTCTTCCTGTTGAGTAACTCAATTCTACTGCTCTCGGCTGTCGGTCACCAAATCCAGATGTCTGTATCTCAGAGGGGGGTCAAAGGGAGCAGAGGTAGTGTCAGTAAACTAACTTGGTCAACATATAAATTTAACATCATAACTTGTTATGTGATGTCTGCCAACACATTAATACAAACTATTTTCTAGGCCCCTCCCCTAGGCCCATAGGAATTAAAATGCAGAAAGTCTATAGTCTTTAAACTTGCTTCATAGCATGATTTTACTCTGTCACTGAATACTACTTTATTTCTTATAACTTGTCTATCACACTTATCCCTGAAAAAGAATGTAACTATATCTGGGAATAATTGCAAGGTGTTAATAATTTCAAAATAGGATAATACTTTGAAATATCACCTGATACAATCTTTACTTATGCTAATCTTATTTTAATGTTATTGTCCAACAAGGATGAAGCGACCAACAAGGATGAAGCGACCATTCCTTCAGAACATAAGCAGAACCAGCTTTAGGTCTCAAAATAAACTTTTAAAAGTTAGGTACAGAAAGTCATGAAAGTACAGGGCTTCCTATAACAACAGCCTTGCAACTGAGAAAGAAAGGATTTTCTAAATTCCTAAAGTTTCCTTTTAAAGGTCTGGAATCACAAAGCACAGAGATTTGCTACAAACTATGGGGGAGAAAGGATGTACATTATGATCTTTTTAGAGGCAATTTCCTGTTGTGCCCTGGTGGTAGCCTGGAGAATGAGGAGATGGGACAGAAAGGAAGTGGGTGTAGTGCCTCTATAGTATTTTGGCCTTCTCTCCTCTTCTAAGGTGAAAATCCTGAGTGGGAACTGGGAGGGAATGAAGGGAAGGAGAAGTAGAGACATCTGAATGCAAACAGGACTTACACTTTTCTTCCCACTGGCACCAAAGTGATCTATGTCGATTGACAGGGGGTGAAACAGCAATTATCTGTGTTTAGGTCAAGAGAGGTCTCAAGTGAGCATTGGCTCCTGGTTCCCTAGGATTTGGGCAAGCCAAGGAAAGGTCCAGAAGTAGTCCTGTCCCCTCACTGGGAGATCTAGTAAAACTGTCGAGAGCACACAGATTTGTGGGTTCTTCAGATGGATGAGGCATGTAGATGTCACTACCAGAGGCTGTGGCAGGAAACACTGACATCAGTAGCAATAGCCGCTAACTTGCCCCAATACAGATGGAACCCACTGCTTTAGAATATCATAGAGACCACAGAGAAGGAAACACCAAGAGCCATCACAGAATACCCCAGTGCAGCATGCGGACCAGATAACTATCCCTTTGTGGTCACAAGGTTTCAAAAGTACCTTGTAGCCCACATGCCTTGTGGTTACAAGCAAAGGAGGAAGGAGAGAGAAGCTGTGAAAGACTGACTATCATCCCCAACAAGATGAGTTAATCTGAAAGAGACAAACTTTCAAGAGGAAAATTATCTTTGATTAGAAAAATTAAGGTTCTCACACCCACCCCTTGTCCTGCCAATCCTTTCCTCCCTTCCCCTCATCTGGGGAAGCAAGGTCGTCAGATAAAGTAAAGTTTGGTTTCACAGAACTATCATTAGCTTTCTTCCTTCTGAATCATAATGTCTATAAATCTGATATTGGCTAAGATAATTTCTTCCTTTCCAAGTATACTTGAGGAACATGGGGAATATGGAGGATCCTAAGACTTAGTGATAGGTTTTGAAACAGTTTCCCCACATGGTAAAAGTCCATCACACACTCTAAGAGAGGTCCAACACCTCCAGATGCATAAATTGTAGGGACAACAATTTGCTACATTAATGAAATGAGAGGTCTGGTTAGGGTTGGCCAATCACTGATCACACTGTGACCAAATTTTTATTACACCTAAATTCACAGTGTTGCAGGGCGCTTCATCAGGGGGTAGTTAGAGTACTTGAAAAACATATGTCATCAATATTGAAAAAGGCTAGGATGAACACCCTTTTTAATGAAGCTGTTGTATTTCTTTTCTTAATCAGAGGGGTGAGAAGACTATGGCAGTCTTCCAGGTGGTGGTCTTCTGTTTATTTCTTTATAGTTTTTGTAATACAATAGTACCCACTGCATCCCACTGAACAGATTAAGATCCTATAATACTCAAAATGAAACACATAGGATGGGGCGCCTGGGTGGCTCAGTGAGTTAAAGCCTCTGCCTTCTGCTCAGGTCATGATCCCAGGGTCCTGGGATTAAGCCCCGCATCACGCGAGCCCCGCATCGGGCTCTCTGCTCAGCGGGGAGCCTGCTTCCTCCTCTCTCTCTGCCTGCCTCTCTGCCTACTTGTGATCTCTGTCAAATAAATAAATAAAATCTTTAAAAACAAAACAAAACAAAACCACACAGGAGCACCTTAAAGTTTTGTGAAAAGCTGCGCTATTCTTTCCATCTGTGCTAGTGAGGCTATATTTTACAGAGGAATGTGAATGGCTGAGGAAGTAGCTGGCACGAGTCCTTTTCTACTTTTCCAAAACATGTAAAATCTGCTACAAAAATCTTAGGTTTATGGGGCGCCTGGGTGGCTCAGTGGGTTAAGCCGCTGCCTTCGGCTTAGGTCATGATCTCAGGGTCCTGGGATCGAGTCCCGCATCGGGCTCTCTGCTCAGCAGGGAGCCTGCTTCCTCCTCTCTCTCTCTGCCTGCCTCTCTGCCTACTTGTGATCTCTCTCTGTCAACTAAATAAAATCTTTAAAAAAAAAAAATCTTAGGTTTAAACCTTTGTCCTCAACCCTCCCACCTCCCCAAATGCCATATTTTGAAGTAATTAGATTTTTCAAACTCTTGATCAAAATGCAACCTGTCCCATTTTATAGATGCTAGGGATAGAAAATGGAGTATTCCTTTCTCTTTTGTGAGCGTTTGTACCTACCTCCGCTGCAATGGTCTTCTCAGCCTCCTTTGCTTTGAATGGCAACAAGTCTGCTCTCCCTACAACTGTGTAGAAATTTCAACAAGATCACCTTCATTTGAGCTGTCACAACTATACCCACATCCCTCCAGCAAATGAGACCATTTAATGGAGTTGACAGCCTTCACCCTTCTATCATACCTAATATGGATGAATAAACATACCGGCTGATGGAAAATGACTCTTTTTTTTTTTTTCCTTTCCAATTTCTATCCAAAATCTCCTAAATCAGTATTCAAGTCATGTCTCAATATTTAATCCCTATGAAGACAGAACACTTCAAAGTAGTCCTCCAAGACATCTCCTATGGTGCTCTCGAAACCCATTAACTTATACTACCTCTGGTTTCAAACAATCAGATGTCCCTGATTATGGATGAAGAAAACTGTGGTACTCTACAGCAGGAACTCCCAGTAGGGGTCATGATAATCTCCTGTGCAGTCAGACAACAGAAATATTGCAGAGACACCTAAGTGGGATTATGCTGCTGTTAAAAGAAAAGTCACAGGTGTGGATTGGTTGGTTCAGTTGGTTAAGCCTGTGACTCCTGCTTTCTGCTTAAGTCATGATCTCAGGGCAGTGAGACTAAGCACCATGTCTGGCTCCACACTGGGTATAGAGCCTGTTTAAGATTCTCTCTCTTCCTCTGCCCCTCCCTTCCCCTCTCTTAAAAAAAAAAATAATAATGATAATAAAGAAAAAAAGAAAGAAAGAAGTCACATATGCCTAAAGGCATTATGATTTTTTTCATTGTGAATGTCAACTGACACTTGGCTTACAGTTTTCAATTTGGCTCGTTATATCTACATGACATAAAGTTCCTAGAGCTTTTGGTAAGTTAAGTACAATCCACCTGCTCCCTGTATTATAATTGTCATTGTTTTATAGCAAGTAGGGATGCAGAAATAGCACATCTTCTCATGAATGAGTATTGATTTAGAAAAAATTGAAGTCCTCTGTTTTGTTTCTCAAATTCCTCAAATCAGTGAGTTCATATGATAATTGTCCCTCTCTGATTGACTTGAGGGAAAAATGAAACAAGACGAAACCAGAGAGGGAGACAAACCATAAGAGACTCTTGGTCTCAGGCAACAAACTGAGGGTTGCTGGAGGGGAAGGGTATGGAGGGATGGGGTGGCCGGGTGATGGACATTGGGGAGGGTATGTGCTGTGGCGAGTGCTGTGAATTCTGTATGACTGATGATTCACAGACCTGTACCCCTGAAACAAATAATATATTATATGTTAATGATAATAAAGAAATTGAAGTCCTGGTACTGGATTGTCTCTGATACTTCCCAATCATAAGGTCAGAGCCAAGGAGGAAAGATTATTAGGTGACAAGCAAGGAATTTCCCATGAGCTAACTGGGTGACAAGCAAGCATATTGTCAAATGGGTCATAACTTCTGAGGAAGCTCTATTACTGTGTTTGCCATCATTATATTCCAATGTGAGCTAGGACACATTTGAGACATTCATGTTGTTTTTGTAAATACGGTAGTCCCCCCACCCCCATCCATGGAAGATACTTCTAAGACCTCCAGTGGATGCATGAAAGTGTAGATAGTACTGAACTCTGTATGTACTCTTTCTTCCCATATATCCATAATTATGACAAAGTTTAATTTATAAATTAGGCACAGCAAGAGATTAATAATAACAGTAAGATAAAACAATTATTAATACTATACTGTAATAAAAGCCATGTGAATGTGGTCTCCCTTGTTCAAAATATCTTACTGTCCTGTACTCACCCTTCTTGTTATGATATGAGACGACAAAATGTTGATGTGATGACAGGAAGCGAGCTGGATGATGTAGGCACTGTGGCGTGTTAAGCTACCACTGACCTTCTGCTGATGAGTCAGGAGGAGGATCAACTGTTTCTAGGCTGAGTTTGACTTTAGGTAACTAACTGAAACCTCAACCACTAACCTAACCACTATAGCACATGTATCACAACCACTGATCAAGCGGACTAGTACTTTACTTTTTTGCTGGAGATAATATATATATAAACAGTCCTTCCACTAGAACATTCAATAAGAATCTTCGGCCCATCTGAGAGGCAGAATCAGGGCCAGTGTCTGTGTGGGGACAGGTGACCCTTGCAGTCCTGTCGCTCTTTTGTTCTCTTCTTTCTGTACTTTTACCAGTCTTCTAAAAATTGTATTTTTAGGAAAACAAAGTATTTTTAGGAAAACAAATGTTTCTAACTCATTTACACTTTCCTTTAAATTAGAGAGAGAGTGAGAGAGAGAGCACGAGAGTGGGGTGAGGGGCAGAGGGAGAACGAGACCCCCTGCTGAACAGGGAGCCTGATGTGGGACTGGATCCCAGGACCCTGAGATCATGACGTGAGCTGATGGAAGATGCTTAATCAACTGAACCACCCAGGCACCGTTAACTCATTTACACTTAAATGTTAATAATATTCTGTATGAATTAGTTGATATACGAAAGTTTTTTTAAATTAATGTTTTAGAACAAGGGACCTGAATTTGATCCGTTAGAAATTATTTTGAGCTCTCTCACCCACACTTCCCCTATGACATTCACTTTAAAAACATCTTCATAACCCTAAATTTACTTTATAATATATTGATCTGGTATCAAAGTTTAAAAATCTAGTTAACTAGGGGGAAGATAGTGGAGTAGGAAGATCCTACACTTACTTTGTCCCATACACACACCTAGGTAACACTAACATCAGTGCAAATAATCCAGAAAATGACCTGAAAACTGGAAGAACAGACTTTCTACAGCTACACATAGAGACGAGGCCACATCAGAAACCACAGGAAGAATGGAGAAGTGGTCTGTAACCAAGCTGACCTGCAAGATTGTCCGGGAGAGGGAGGGCCAGAGAAGGGAGAAGAGTAGACCCCACATGGGGCATCCCAGGCACAGGGGACCCACATTGGTAAGACAAATCCCCATAACATTTGCCTTTGAAAACCAGAGGGACTTAACATCATGAGATTTTACAATCAGTGGGACTTAACTCCTAGAACTTTTAAAATCGGCTTCTCATTTGCAACAACATCTAGAAGGTATTATGCTAAGTGAAACAGTCAGAGAAAGACAAATACCATATGATTTCACTCATATGTGGAATTTAAGAAATAAAACAAATAAAGGAAAAAAGAGATGGACTCTTAGAAAACAAATTGATGGTTGCCAGAGAGGAGGTGAGAGGGGGGGATGGGTGAAATGGGTAGTGGGGAGTAAGAGAACACTTACCATGACAAGCACTGAATAATGTACGGAACAGTTGACTCAATATATTGCACACCTGAAACTAATATAACAGTGCACGTTACTTATACCGGAATGTTAAAAAATCTAAATAGCTATAATTCAATTTGTTCAGCCTTTCTTTAATCTTTTCACAGGTCCAACAAAAAAGACTGAATTTAGACTATCATTTTTCTTTGAAGGGGAAGGGGCAGAGAGAGACAGAGACTCTCTAGAAGGCTCCTTGCCTAGTGCAGTGCCTGACGCAGGGCTTGACCTCACAACCCTGAGATTATGACCTGAGCCGAAAGAAAGAGTCGGATGCTCAACTGACTGGGTTCAGGCATCCCTAGACTATCATATTAGAAACAAAAAGCAACCATAATGTGGAAAAACAACCCTTAAGAAAAATAATGTGTTTTCTGATTTCAAGTTTTGAAACGACATCTAAGCTTACATTAGTACAACAGCTAGTTTCTTAATAATCTTTGCAATTGCTATGCAAGATGAGGGCTTAAAATAATGATTAACGGCTTTCACTTATTATTGCCTCACTGAAAGCCATCTTTATTTCCTGAAAGACTGGCCATGTTGCCACATAAAGAACTAGATGACTCAACAATCATTCATTAGTTTAAGACCTTCTATCCACTCAGATTCTTAGCTACTAAAGTTCCTACCTGTTTCACTTTTCCTGGAACTAACGAAAATGCCGTTAGTAGTTACCATATCATCACTCACAACGCTGCCGTTTAGGACATGTCTTTATTTATGCATCAATAACGTCAGTGTCCTCAGTTATATAGATTTTGTTCCAGGAATCCTTTGTGGGAATTCAAATGACTAAATGTCAAATCCTTTCAGTGTTTTATGTTGTTCTCTGAAGAAACCATATGCTAAATATAGTAATATTTATATTCATATAAAGGTGATTATGCAAGTTATAACTAGTATTGTAGTCCCATGCAAATTCTGAAAAAAGAAAACATACACAAAAGTGAAATTAAAAAGAAAATTTGTCCAGACACTAGGCAGAAATAAAATAGATTCTCATCCAGCAATGGTTCCCAAACTGGCGCTTTATATTCAAATGCCCAATTTCTAAACATACCAGTGTTGGGATTGTTAAATCCAAACCTCTGGAGGTGGGTCCCAGGCCTCGTTATTTTTTCAAGGCATTTCAGATGATTTTTATGTGATGGCAGATTTGAAAATCACTGGTTAGCAGGAGTGGAAATCAGACACTAACCATAGGCTGGCGTAAGTTTCTAGAAAATAACATGGTTCAGTGCAAGGCTCTGACCACAGTCTTAGAAGCCTGGGTGAAAGCAGATCCAATTAGCTTTAATACGTCCAGTACTAAACGCTTTTCTTCGGAGTGGATAACTTGAATAATAGTTTCTCCATTTATTAATAGGCCTGATTATATCCTAGGCTCAACAAAGCCACTATTTATTTCACAAATATTGACTGAGTTCCATGCAGTCTGCTGGGCACAAAATGACCTGGGGCAGAGAAAGCCTCACCAGAAGCCCTTAAACTGGTTGTACCAAACATTGTATTTTATAGAACACATTGACAATTGCACATGGAATTTTCCCCCTGGCTAATTAACCTTTACTGTGGTAAGCTTGCTACCATTCACTATTCTTACAATGCCAATTTCCGTGATTTATATATATAATTAGCATTGATGTGATTTTTAAAAGAGCCAGGAGTCCATTCCCAGGAGGAAAAGCCTCCATTTGAAAACTTTAAATGGAATAAGGACATCATAAGAAACTTCACATAACCAGTCACACAAGTAAATAACTCAGAGCAGGGGCGTTGAAGCTAATGACAGCAGGACCAAACAAGGGAGAATAAAATAAATGAGTGCTTTCTGCTCCTCTGGGTGGCACGCTGAGTTCTGCTTCTGGACAACTAGTTTGGTCCAGAAATGGCTTAGTTTACGAGAAAGTGTTCTCCAGTTGTTAGAATTGTTGTAAAGGTTTTTGCTTTTCAGAGTTCATGGTTAAAAAAAGAGTGAAACCTCCCTGCTGGAGGTGGGGGGTGAAGGAGGGAAGTAGAAGGGATAGGGCAGAAGAGGTGCTACCTGAACTGAGTTTTACTAGAAGATGAGCCATCAGTTGAGTAAAAAAGAATGTGTGAGTGGGAGGAACAGACTTTAAGCTAATGGAGTGGTATATGGGAAGGCTCCGAGGCAAAAACCAACAGGTTTTTTGGGGAATTTCCAAGTAGTTCAGTATGACTATAGCTTGGGAGGTAGAGAGGGAGGGCTGGGACTTAAAGCCAGCAAGGCAGGCTCTGGGTACACTAAAAACGCATTTGCAATTTATCCCACAAGCTCTGTATAATCCTTGAAGTATCTTTAGTAATAGGGAAACACTGATTTATGTTTTAGACGTAAAGAACTGCTTTGAGAGCTCTAGAAAAAGGGACTCTAAAGGAGGGAAGATATGGAAAGGCCTGCAGAGTGGAGACCAGCTGGAGGCTACTGGAAGTGAGAAGGCAGGAGGACCTGAACTCAGGGGTAGTGCTGGGAGGAGAAGAGGGGAGAAGGACCATGATGTCTTTATAAGATGTCATCTCGGTCAGGGAAGCTGGATCAGAAGGAGGAGGGCAATGCCTAGGTTTCTGGATTGAAAAACTGGGAAATGATGACCGCATTTGGCAGAAATAGGATACAGATAATTAGGTCTCATGTAGGGGAAATGAGTGCAATATCAGATGCAGTTGTTTTTTTTTAAAATTTTTTTCCTTTATTTGAGAAAGAGAGAGTGTCAGCATAAGCAGGGGGGAAGGGCAGAGGGAGAAGGAGAAGCAGACTCCCTGCTGAGCAGGGAGACTGACACAGGGCTTGACCCCAGCACCCTAGCGTCATCCCCTGAGCTGAACGCAGACGCTTTAACTGAGCCACCCAGAAGCCCCTAGATGCAGCTTGAAGTTAGTCTGAGAAACAGGAAAGAATTCTTCTCTAAAATCTTAAAACCAAAATTTTGAGAACTTAAGTTTAAGAACATTGTACAGCTGACCTGTACTCATCAAAAATGTCCCGGTCATGACAGGCAAGGAAGGACAAAAATTCTTTCAAATCAAAGCAGACTGGGGACACTTCACTGTTAACTGCACTCTGGTGCCAGACCTGAGTGCTTTCCCTACGAAGGACATTACTGAGATAGTTGGAAAAATTTGAATACAGTCTGTGGTTAGTAACTACTATTGTATCAATACAATGCTAATATTATATTAATTTTATGATATTGGTCATTGTACTCCTGTTATGTAAGAAATGACCTTGGGGCTCAGTCAGATAAATGTCTGCCTTCCACTCAGGTCTTGAACCCAGGCTTCTGGAGTTGAGCCCTGCATCGGGCTCCCTGTGCTTCTCCCTCTCCCTCTGCCGCTCCCCCTGCTTATGCTCTCTCTCTCTGTCTAAATAAATAAATAAATAAATAACCTTGAAGTACTACTCTCAAATGGTTGGTGGGGGGAGAAAATAACATGTATATGTAGAAAGAATGAATTACAAAGGTAGTGTGATAAAATGTTAATGTTTGTGATTATGAACAGAGGGTATATAGGAATTCCTTGTACTATTCTTATAAATTTTTGGAAACTTTATAAGAACGTTGGAAATTACACCAAATAAAGAAAGCATTTCAGTAGAAATTCTTCTGAAATACTTCAAATTTTTAGAAAAGCTTTGTAAAAGTAAAATAACAATGTGTTCTCCAACTAGCATCAACAACAGCTAATACTGTACCATTCACTTTCAGTCACTTAAGGAAAATATTACCTTGTAACATTTTATGTAGGAAAAAATTTTGTGTCTGTGTATGGGAAAAAGAGGAGAATGGCAAAGGTTGTAGACTAAAGTAAGTTTAATCATCCCTTAAATTAAGAAATAATCAATCCCAGAATATAAGATTATTCCTGTGTATCCTCAGAGACTATGAAACCTGCAGTAAAGCTCAAAACATAATATAGTTATTCTGCAAAAGGTCTAACAGGTTAAATTTTTATTTTAGTTTCTACAGAAAAGTAAAAAGATTATTTGTTTCCATAAATCAGAAAATGAAAAGAAAGTACTTTTTTTGTTGTCTTAATTTGGTTGGAATTCACATAGAAAAACCACTTCATGGGGTGCCTGGGTGGCTCCATCGGCTAAGCATCCGGCTCTTTACTTCAGCGCTGGTAGGGATCTCAGGGTTGGGAAATCCCCCTCCTGACAGGCTATGTGCTCAACATGGAGTCCGCTGGAGATTCTCTCTCTCTTTCTCTCTCTCTTACCCCCTCTTTCCCTCTGGCCCTCCTCACCCCCCTCCACATGCTCTTTCTCTCTCCCCCCCCCTTAAATAATAAAGAGACCTTTAAAAATAAAAAGAAAAATCCCTCCAAAGGTGCCATTTAACTGAAACTATAATATAAAGACTGGCTATTCAAAAAAAAACCCCTTTCAACAGTCTCTTTTAAAAAACAGTAAATAGGGGCGCCTGGGTGGCTCAGTGGGTTAAAGCCTCTGCCTTCTGCTCAGGTCACAATCCCAGGGTCCTGGGATTGAGGCCCGCATTGGGCTCTCTGCTCAGTGGGAAGCCTGCTTCCTCCTCTCTCTTGCCTGGCTCTCTGTCTGCCTCTCTATACACTTGAGATCTCTGTCAAATAAATAAACAAACAAATAAATAAAATCTTTTTAAAAATAAATATAAAATAGTAAATATTACAGATGGGTAAATATTGACAGAGCATGAGATACCAAATGCTAAAACCAGTGACAGAAGTTCCATCCTAAGTTTGCAACCAAGGTCTAATTTTTGCACTATCTTTGCTCTCTGCCTTCCTGGTTACCTTGTTTTCTAGTGGGGGTAAGAGGGACTGCCTGCTGCTCATTGGGCTGATGGTGGATGTTGGGAGACTTCTGAAAGGAAATGAGATGGACACAGCCCACTCCTCTGGCCGTGTAGGATGTCTCATCTTCTTCAGGTATCTTCATCCACATACTCACTGGTAGGAACTGTAATCTTGCTTCCCTTGCTAGGCAGAAGACAGGACAAAACAAAGAGAAGAATCCAAGACCAGTCAGCAAATCAAAACAGCGTCAGCACAAGAATAGTTGGAATAAATCATGAGGTCCCAAGTGGGAGAGTGATTGTCTGAGAGGGCAGAACCTGGAGCAAGGGTCTCAGCCACTCTGGGCAGAGAAAGGAAGGCATTGCAGGCCTTCCTTGTAGGCATTGGAGATGCTGACTCACCACGTCCGCCATCGGCTTCAATTTTCTCTTTCTGACTCTATTTATTTCTCCCTGTGCTCTCTCTTTTCATGATTTTTCTTTCCCCTTTTAAACTCTCACCCAAATAGGTTAGCTCTTCCTGAAACCCTGTAGCAAGGAGGATGCTGGCACGTGTGCTCTGAGTTCTCTTTAGGAATTTATGAGGGGTTTCCCCTTTGTCAGATGCTTTCTTTGGGTTCTTCCTTTTGTCAGAGAATAAATCCCAGGTGAACTGGTCATGACCTTGTCTCCTATGATCTCTTAAGTATAAAAAAAAATTCCCTTTTTCATTGTGAGTATCCTCACAGCAGGTCTTTAAGTTGTAACTAAGACCTCTCAGTCTAATGGAATGAGATATTTTCTTAGTGACTTATACGTCCCTGGGTGGGAAAAAATACCATCATTGAATGCTATGCCTTTCCCTCATTTTATGGAGGAAAATCACAGCTAGTAGGAGAAGAAAGGCATCATCAAGATTTATAGGAGAAAAGCAGCAAAATATCCCTTACAGATGTAAAAGAACTTCTGTTGAATTGGTCTCTTTCTAATTGAAAACTGTTACTAATGTGAACCAACATAAAATAGCCTTTCATGCTGAATATATCCGTTCACCTATGTTGCTGTGAAGGCCAGAACACATCAAGATGTTTAGAAACCATAGTCTCCAACCCCTGGAAATTAAATTCTGAAAGGTTTTACAGCATTATCCAAAATTAAAGAATTATTTAGTAAAATTATGACCAGTGCATGTGTATTGGTGCTTTTATAGAGCTATATCTGTGTTTTTAAAGTTTTATTTATTTAGTAATCTCTATGCCCAACATGGGGCTCAAACTCATGACTCCAAAATCAAGAGTTACGTGCTCTTTTAAAAAAAATATTTACTTATTTTAGAGAGAGAGAGAGGCATGTGTGCAACCAGGGGGAGAGACAAAGGGGGAGAGAGAGAATCTCTGGTAGACTCCCCAGTGAGTGCAGAACCCCATATGGGGCTCAATCCCACAACCCTGAGATCATGACCTGAGCCTGAGCTGAAAACAAGAGCCGGACACTTAACAAACTGAGTCACCCAGGGCACCCCGAGTCACACACTCTTCTGACTAAGCCAGCCAGGTGTCCCTACAGAGCTATATCTGAGATGTTTTCTTAAATATGTGTATAGTATTTATGTCTAGGTGGTGGTATTTTATATGGATTTTTAAAAACTTTCTTCTTTATGTGTTTACTTATTTTAATATTTAGAGTTTGTATTATTTTTATAATCAAGAAAAACAATTTTCTTTTCAGACTGAAAAGCAGTTCACAAAATATTTCAAACATCAAATATTTCTCAGAGTTGAAAGTTGTATTATAAAAAGTACATTTTTTACTTTTTTAATCATTTTTATTTCAATTCCAGTATAGTTAACATACAGTGTTATATTAGTTTCAGGTGTACAATATGGCGATTAGGCAATTCCATACAACACCCAGTGCTCATCATAACAAGTGCCCTCCTCAATTTCCATCACCTATTTAACCTATCTCCCCACATATGTGGAATTCAAGAAACAAATGAACAGAGGCCAAAAAAAAGAGAGACAAATCAAGCAATAGACTCTTACCTATAGAAAAACTACGTATTTTTAACACAAGTCCATTTTTAAATGATGTCACATTGAAATTAATTTTTTATTACTCTCTAATATGTAGCTTTAAAAATATTGATCATTTATGACATTCCTGTCACTGAATCCAGATTCCGGTGTGCAAACAGAGTTTCTAGGGTATATCTGTGTCATCACTTTGTACTGGCAACTGAGAACTTCTATATTATAGGTTTTACAACTTCATATTTTCTTATTCCAACTGAACTTTTAAAAACGGGTTTTGATTATCTGCTATGATAGATAAAGGATTCTTGCATCACTTTCTCAACAGATAGACCACCAATCCAAAACAGTGAAAATAAATCCTTAGTGCACGTACCAGCAGAATCCAGACTGATCTCAGTTCCTATCCCCTCCCACCTACCACCTGGACCTCCCTGGAGTGACGGGAGACACAGCAGAAAGCAGAAAGGAGCACCTCCTTCCCTCCATTAACCACTCCAACTACTAGACACAGGCACCAGAAAAAGAGGCCCCAAAGTCATGATTTTGCTCCATTTTTAGTACCTTACTGACCTGACAGGAACTTTAGGAGATCTCCCAATTTCCTTTCAGATTAAAAACCAAACCAAACAAAACAAAACAAAACTATGAATCTATGAATAATTAATAAGAAAAATTATGCTTTTAAATGAAGCTATCCCTTCTTACCAGAATTAGGGATTCAATTAGATCAACTTCTTGATAGCAGATGTATGAATAAATTACCAGCTCAATCCCTACCCCTCCTCCATTTTAAGTATTTTTTAAGCTCTTAAGTTCTTCTCACCAAAACAGCTTTCAACCAATTCAGTGGAATCCCACTGCTTGAAGCCTTCTCCAGAATTTTATCCATCAGTGTTCTCTGTCTGTTCCTTTTTTCAGTTCTCTATTGTCTGTAGTTGATTAAAAAAAAAAAAAAGTTCAGCTCTACCTATACTAAAGAAGGCTTAACACGGTCTTCCACTTCAGCAGCAAATCCCATCTTTCTCTTCCCTCCATAACTACCCTCATCGTCTCTTCCTATCCTCTTCCCCACAGGATGGTTCCTTTTGCTGTCACTCTGATGAAGCTGCTGTCATTATGGCCAGCAATGGTCTTCAAAGGAAAACCAACATTCACCTTGGGGCACCATTTTATTTTACTTATTCTTTCTTTCCTTCTTCAAATTTACTTCCATTAGGATCATGGACACTACATTCTCCTTGCTTTTTCCCATTTCACTAGGCATTGTGTTGGTTTCTTATCTTTTACCTGCTCCTAAACATTGGTGTTTTCTCAAGCCCTATCCTGTTTTCTTCCTCTTTCTATGCACCTCACCCAAATGATACTTCAGGCCACCCCTATATACTCCCATCTTGCTTCTGAGTTCTACATTGATAGATTAAATCTGCCAGTGGATATTTATTCTTTCCTCAAACATTCACCGGGCCTATACATTACACCAAATAAGAAACAAAAATAAGTAGATTGATTACTGGTCTCTTTTCATCCATTTTCTCCTCTTTTCCGTCTATCTTTTTGTTCAAAGGTATAAATTTGATCACTTTAGTCCTCAGTGCTGAAAAGTGCAGGGTCTCCATAGGGCCGACAGGAGAAATCCAAAATTCCATCTGGCTTGCTGAGTCTTACTCTATAGACAGCGTTCTAACTTCATATTTTCTCTTTCTCTCTCTCTCTCTCTCTCTCTATGCCGGCAAACCTGCCAAGCAACCATACATATGGTGTACTCCCAACCACGTACTCCTCATCTTCGTGCATATCACTAGGTTTCACCACTGGGCTGGAATATCCTTCCTCCCTCTTTCTTACTCCCCAGCTCAAATATTCCTTCCTAAATCAAACTTTTCTGCTTACCTCATTTTTCTACCCCCGCCCCCCAAAGATCTGTTGATTTTTTTTTTTTTTTTTTAGATCTGTTGATCTTAACATTTTTACTTCTTTGCAAATCTTAGGGCATTTGGGTCTCCCCATTGCCTGTATCTATCACAGTTCCTGATACACAGTAAGACTCTTCAAATGTATGAATGAGTTAACTATAAACTCATCAAACTGGCAGAATTTGAGTTGGACAGAAAAGTGAGGAAGTTTGGAGCTCAAGTGAATAAAGAGGACTTTCCTAGACTTATTGTGGTGACCATTTTTCAACATATATAAATATTGAGTAACTATGTTGTACATCTGAAGCTAATACAATATTGTATATTAACTATTATTCAGTAAAATTTTAAAATAGAAAATAAATAAAAATAAAAGCAAATAAACAAGGCCTTCATTTACTTCTGGGTACCTCATATTTCCATGAATTACTCATAAGGGCTATATTTACCATTATATGACTCTCTATTCTCTCCCCAATTCAGAAACTTTTATTTTTAAAAAAATTTTAAAAAGATTTTATTTATTTATTTGACAGAGAGAGATCACAAGTAGGCAGCAAAGCAGGAAGAGGGAGGGGGGAAGCAGGCTTCCCGCTGCTCCAAAGGCAAAGGCTCAACTCACTGAGCCACCCAGGCACCCCCCCAACTCAGAAACTTTGAGTTGGTGACGTGTGCCTTTGGCATCTACTAAGCACCTGAAATTTACTGAAAAACAAGAACCTATAAGCCTCTGAAAATTAGGAAGCTCTTTATTTCTGCAGATTGTTCAAGAGTAAATTAGAAGCCTACTTACTATCTTTTAATTGTCAAAATCATATAATTTCAGTGGAATGGGGCTATTAGACTCTATTTTAAGAGCAATTATTCCTCATCAGATTGGGAAAACTGATACCCAAATGGTCACAAAGTGATTAGGTAATTGCTAATGCCAGTAAATATATTTTAGAAAGTGAATTATACGGTGAGTGTCACCTGAGGGAAAGAAAAGTAGTTCAAACCTCCATAAATGAATATCAATGTTCTATTTCACATAGAAGCAAGTGTTTTACATCTTTAATGTAGTTTAAAAAAATTATAAAATTTTGGAATCACTTCTAATAATAATCATGTTTAATAATAATCATGTTTCTAATAAATGGGTCCAGAACAGATATAATTTTTTAAGTCAAAGAAGAAAAAAGTGGGTACTGTAAGTTTGAGCCAATTGGGCAGCATTCAGAACAGATAACTGAACTGACAACTTTTGTGTACTTAGAATAGAATGTGGTATCCATCAGGAACCATAAAATACCAGCTGAGGAAGAGCCTTAGAAACCTAGGAAAACATGGCATCATGCTCTATGTCCATGTCAGAAAATTGAGCTAAATGCCCTCCATGCTATTACCTATTTTGTGTTAAGAGTTGGAGAAGCAGGGGAAGGTAAACTATTAGACTTAACCTTTAAAAAAAAGATTTTATTTACTTATTTGAAAGAGAGAGCGTGCAAGACAGGATGAGCAGGGGGAGGGGCAGAGGGAGAGGGAGAGGGAGAAGCAGGCTCCCTGCTCAGCAGGGAGCCCTAGGCCTGGCTCCATCCCAGGACCCTGGGATCATGATCTAAGCAGATGGCAGATGCTTAAACAGAGCCACTCAGGCACCACAAGACTAAGATTTTTTGAAGACTAAGATTTTATGCCTGAAGGGTGCTAATATAGGAAATGCTGAATACTCAACACGAACATTCACCTTTGCTTATGGAGAAAGCAGGTTTAAAGTGCAAGCGTGAAGAAAATAAAAGATATGCCCAGTGAGCATTCTAAGAGGCCTTATGGAAGGGTGACAGACAAAATCTCCTTCCACGGTGATGTTGGATGGCTACATTATTATGCTTACATGCATATGAGATTTGGGTCTTTTTGACTCCAGCTGGCAGAATCACCTCTCTCTCTCCTATCTATTACTTACTGAATTACTACTCACTCACCAGTGAAAAAGAATAGGAAAATGACCTTATTTCAGAGAGTGAGAGATACCTCTCTACTCAAATAGCTAGAGTCTTGCTGAGAGAACGGCACTTGAATATTATCCATTAGCTTTGTATCTCTGTTAAGAACAATGCGCCTACTTAACCTGTATTAAGACATAAAAAGCTCAATGGTCATTTCTCCTCTTACACATTTTTCCATACCACTAAAAGGAGGTAAATTGTGGCAGTTCAAAATACCAATTTTTTAAAAATGCAACAAGATTTTCCCTTTAAATGACAGCTGCTCTAAATATGGGATAGTACTGTGTACTTGTTTTTATTATCCCTACTGAAAAATTCCTAAGAAATAAATAATTCAGATTGTTGAATTTATAAGGGCAACTTGGTTACTGTTGCTTTGGAAACTAGTTCTTTTGTGTACGTCTATGGACTCGAATGATATTGAGCCATCATTTCTCAAATATCAAAAATAATTCTGAGTTTTCTAGAGATTTTTCCTTCTCTTTACTGATTGGATTAAAGTTATGTGAATTGCACAAAAAAGGATCTAATCAATAGTAATATCTAACTTGCACTTTCTAACTCTAAGGACTGGAAGAAGGATATAGAACTAAGTCGTTGAGTCAGAGAAGTTTAGGATTAAATCCTGGGTCCTTTCTGGCATTATGAATCTGACTATTATCTCAAATAATGTAGCAGAGGTTGCTTTGTGATTCTCTGAGGAATCCATTTAGGAAAATTCAATTAAATATTTACATGAGTAGATGCTATTAATAGATATTCATGCTCTGTTTAAAATATTTAACAAGCTAAGACTGCAATTACCTCTCCTCTGTTCCACCATTATTATACAATTAAAATGACTACTATTATTTAAGAAAAAATTACAAATAAATAAATATCAATGTTATGCATTCAGGACATCCTCCTCTAGCCATGATTGTACAAAATTATACAAAATGAAACAAAATTGATAGACCTGTACAAAACAAAAGCGATAGAATGTTGGTGTTGAAACAAACTTTGGATGTCTTCTAAGAATAAAGGTATAGGGACCACACTTTGGTGAGGATAAAATGAGTGAAAATGCTAGGGTTCTAAATCTGTAGACTGTTTAGTCAGATAAAAGGTGTAGAAGGTGCTGCCAAAGGCGAATCACAAAGCTGTCCCAGAAACAAAAGATACACATAATGGAAAATCTAAATGTAATGTTTTCCTGATTTTCCACTATGATATCCCTATCAAAAGAAGCAGCAAATCTAATTTGTTGCAACTTGTAATTTATGGCTTCTGATGGACACCACATTCTATTATTCTAAGTACTCACAAGTTATCAATTACTTATTCTGAATGCCGCCCAAATTTGATATTAATCAAAATGGTCCAAACTTATAGTACCCACTCTTTTTCTTTTAAAAAAAAACTGTTGAGATAATATTTGTCTATAAATTTAAACTTTTGTGCTAAAGGAATGTCATGACCAATAAAGATACACTATTTACGAGAAGAAAATACATGGGATTTGTAATGTGTTTTTGTTGCTATTGTTTTTTCTTGCAAAAGACATTAGACTGATTCTGAATTAACTTGTGAATTATTCATTTGGTATCAAGTAGTAATGACATTCACTTTCTATTGTCTGGTACTAGATTTAAACTAGAAGTAAAAAGTTAGAGCCCAATTATGTTTCTTCATTTCTTATGAGGTGTTTCCAAGGAGCCCCAACTTGTAGACAAAGTCAAACATTATGTTATTCATTCATTCAATATATACTTAATGTATATATTTTATTTACAAAGTGCCCTGGGGTGAATTAAAATGTTAAAAAAGTTTATTTAATCAATGTATGATGTGACAAGAGAGTAAGAGATGCATAAATTCCTTAAAACTCAACCCATAGTAATACGTTTAAGAAAAATATCAGTGTTAGGCCAGGACTATTTCATTGTCCCTGAACAATGATAAAATATGTAGAAGAAAAAGATATGTGGAGAGGAGAAGTGTAGGGGACATATGGGGAGGTACTTCCCCCAAAACTTCAGGAGGAAAGTTAGAAAGGAGTAAAATATCTGACACTTATAGGATATAGGCAATATTTCTACTAAGGATGGATATCACAAATGCTACAATGAAAGGCAAACCTGAAGATTAAGGTTTGAATTTTGGGAAGTGGTAAATTCCAGGTTAAAACTTCAGATTTATTCTATAGAAAATGGGAACTCATTAAGATGTTTACACAGAGAAGTGACATTATCATAGCTGCACTCCAGGGAAATTATGTCAGCAGTGATATTTTCAATAGATTTAAGAGGAGGAGTTTGAGATGGTTGATTAATAAGAGTCCAAATGAGTAATGAGGAGGGATTGATCCAAGTGATGGTATAATATATTTTATTAATCAATATATCTGAGTATTTAATACCATTATTTGTATGATAAACAAATCAAAGAAAATGTTTATTCAGTATCCTCTTAATTAAACCCAGGCAAGATGTCATATTAAAGATTAATTAGAGTGAAGATAAATTTTTAAAATAATTCTACCATTACTGACATTTATGGGTACTCAGTTCATAGGTATAAAATAAAAGATCTAAAAATCTCACAGTATTTCAGAAACAAGTAGATATAAATAAAAAGGTAATCTAAGGAAAACAGACCTCTGCCAATAAAATGCAAAGTTGTGGTCGGCACTGCTAGTTGTCACCTCAATATCTTCTCCTTTTCTTCTTTGGCAATAGAACCTATAAATTTATCAAAACATGTGACCATCTAGAATAAAGGTTATACTTCCCAGCTTCCCTTGAAGCTGACTAGGGTCATGTCATTAAATTCTGGCCAATGGAATTTAGCAAAGATAACCTGTATGGATTTCTAGAAAATGTCCTTAAAGGGGAAAAATATGTTCTGTCCCTAATCTTCCTTATCATTATGGTTAGTTAGACTGTGGACATCATCACTGGAACTTGAGCAGTCATCCTGAAAACCCAGATATTGAGGATAGCAAAGAAATGATCAAATTCAGTCTTGTTTTCTTGTCTTTAAAAAAAAAAAAAGATTTATTTATTTGTTTGAGAGAGCACGCGCAAGAGGGGCAGGAGAGGGAGAAAGAATCTCAAGTAGACTCCACATTGAGCATGGAGACCAATGTGGGGCTCAGTCTCCTGACCCTAAATCATGACCTGAGCTGAAACCAAGAGTCAGACACTTCACTGACCACACCACTCAGGTGCCCCTCCGATGCTGACTTGTTTAAACCACAATATTTTGGTTTTCTTATCACTTGCAACCAGACCTAATCTTTAGAATTAATAACTTTCTAGATATTAAAAGATCACAAGAAAAAAATTAACTCTATATGGTGAGAATGCTAACCAGACTTATGATCTTAGTGATCATTTTGCCATATATATGAATATGAAATTACTAGGTTGTACATTTGAAACAAATAAAACCTTAAATGTCAAACTGTACCGCAATTTAAAAAAAAGAATAGAACTAATAGGATAAGGGCTGGCATATAAGAAAAGGATGCTGGGCTTGGAGTTTGGAGACGAGGGGCTTACCCAACTTTACTATTTTAAATTTAAACTATTTAAGTTTGGTCAAATCCCTTAACTTTTCGATCAAATCCCTTTACCCATACCCTTGTCAAATGGCACTATTGGTCCTTGTCCTTGCTTTTATTTTGAATGTAAATTGTAAGGATTAAATGAAATCACAGCTATTTTAAAAAGGATAAAATGTTTTATTTTTTAAAAAAAGAATTTATCTTCTACTACATTTTTAATTAAAATGACATCATAACCAGGGATATGGGTTATGATTCTAGGGTAGACTTTACCACTCAGCTGCCACAAGGGAGGTATTGAAGGGAAATCTGGGTGGAGCAGAAAGAGGGAGCAAAGAAAGAGTGTTTGCTTTATATAAATGTGTAAATCCAAGCCTACCTTCTTGACAACATCCTCAATGTTGCTTTTCCTGCTGATCAAGTTGGCGTAGGTAATAAATCATGAATACAGGTTCCCATAAATCCAAGTGCACAATAAAACCTAGATATCTTCATAAACCTGTTCTACAAGGTGGCATTGCTGTCTGATGTATCCCTGGACTTGGAATAAGCTTTTCTAGTAGCCTGGTAAATTAGCGTGGGATTACAAAAAAGGCCTCTCCCTGCTAGAACTGTCATTCAGGCGGTTTGGGTGAGAAAGGCATAGAAAAGTGTAAGAGCAATTAATAAAGAAATGGATTTTTTAAAGTAAATTAAGAATTAAGAATTGTACAAATGGATCTTCCTCACATAAGGTACTCAAGGATATGTTCAAAACTTCAAAACTTCAAAACACCCAGATTAGAGGATTCACTAAATAAATATTTCTAAATTGAGGAACATGCTCTCCATGGCTTTAACCAAAGTCTAAGAAGACTAAAGGGACCCAGGCCTGATCTATAAGGCGTTCTTGGGCCAGGAGATGAGGTAGGCCCCTTTACATGGGACAGCAACTGGGGGTTTTCTCAGTAGCCAGAAAGGACTACCAGAGGCTCAACATAGGCAAAAGGAGTCTGTTTCACCAATAATATGAAGCAAAAAGCCAGAAGCAGGGAAAAGTCTGGGCAGGAACTTTGCATCAGGGAGATGTGTGAATGAGTGAGTAGGAGGTCCCAGTAGGCAACTCTGCACAGCCTGAGGGGGTCTGGGACCAAGGAGGGCTGGCAGGTAGGCTGGCAATGTGTGGTGGGACTCCCAGCAGGTCACGGAAAGAACAGCTGGATGATGTCAGATGCACACTGAAAACTGAACTCAGAGTTAGAAAACAATATGGAGGCTTTGTGACAAGGAAGGAGGCAAAATGCTGACTGTTAAAACAAACGTCAAGGTATAAGGTTAGAGGGGCCAGCAAAGAAGTAAATGGATCCTCAACTACTGAAATATGTTGTGATGAAGGATCCTTTTTTCCCCCTTGGGCCTAGAATGAAGTTAACAACGGGAGCCAACAGGTCTCCCATCTGGAACCTCCCATTTGGAACCGAAGCCTAGGTTTTGGGGAAAGGCAGATAGCTAATCACAGACACTGAACAAGAATGACTCAAGTGTGCAACCAGGCAACTGCTGTCCATCCAAACTCATTCTGCAGGCTTGGTTCTTCCCTCACTTTAAAAAGATGCCCTTTAGGGAAGGTACTGTTGACTGTTCGGTCGCCCTCCGAGTAACCTCTGGTCAGGTTAGTCCCCTAAATCACAGTTCTAATATGAAAATGACCAGTCCCATGTAATTGTAAAAACTTCTAACTATATTTATACCAAATCTTCTCCTCCTAGGTCAAATTTGTTCAAAGGAACAGCAGCTTTATCTCTGTTTCTGTCTTGTGCTTCTACCTCTCTTCCTTCAGCTCACTGATCCATGGTTTCTGACTTCTCCCAAGGTGAAGTTGGAGGGCTTTAGGGAGATGAAGTAGCAGGAAAGATTTTATTCATCACATACTGTCACAAACAACTGGAGAAGACATTCTCCAGGCTTGACAGGTGTTTAAAACTCTTGTTCTTTTTGGGAATGTTTTTTAAGTTCTTTGGCGAGAAGGCCATTGCTGGGGAACACTTCTCCAAAGTTCCTGTTGTACAGGGCAAAGCATTACCTCTGGGTGATTGCCCACGTTCGTCCCCAACATCCACAGAAGGCCTCCAGCTTCTCTCTTCTGACAGCCTCTTGTTGGAGAAAGGGCACAACTACCCTACATGCTCTGTTCTATCTCTCCTTTCCTTCACCTGGTCTGTGAGAAACTATCACACACTCTTTGCCAGTAATAAATCCTGGAAGAACAGACCGTAGCAATCTATTGCTTTCTCTCAATTCCACCATCAGGGCAGCCAGCCAGCCACCGTCAGCTTCCTACCCTTTAATTTGTCTGGCCCGAGACTGTGTTCACTAAGCCTTCCAAGTAGCAAGGGACATGTGCCAAGCTTTCTGAGTGGTTACTTTGATGCTTATTTTCCTGAGCATAATAAAGAGGGAGGGGAGAGGGCTCAGAGTTTTCTGATAGTTCTCCCCATAAACTCTCTTCTAATCCCCATGCCTGCCCTTTTACACCTTCAACATGGGTAAAGACCTACACAAACCTAGCTTTTGAGCATCTCCTTTGACAGTCCTTTGAAATCTCTCCTGCTATTCTCACACCTCATTTAAAAAAAAGGGAGTACTCTGCATATTTTTGTAAGGAAGATTTCAGCCAAAGCTAAGGCTTTCATTAAGTACTTCCATTTTAGTATCCAATTATAATCACAAACAGTTATGGATGTCCTTGTTAAAATTTAGATTTCATCAAGTTTAGGTATATTTTGATGGGTTTCTTTTTTTTATTTTTTTCCAATTTATTTATTTTCAGAAAAACATTATTCATTATTTTTTCACCACACCCAGTGCTCCATGCAAGCCATGCCCTCTATAATACCCACCACCTGGTACCCCTACCTCCCACCCCCCCCGCCACTTCAAACCCCTCAGACTGTTTTTCAGAGTCCATAGTCTCTCATGGTTCACCTCCCCTTCCAATTTACCCAAATTCCCTACTCCTCTCTAATGCCCCTTGTCCTCCATGCTATTTGTTATGCTCCACAAATAAGTGAAACCATATGATAATTGACTCTCTCTGCTTGACTTATTTCACTCAGCATAATCTCTTCCAGTCCCGTCCATGTTGCTACAAAAGTTGGGTATTCATCCTTTCTGATGGAGGCATAATACTCCATAGTGTATATGGACCACATCTTCCTTATCCATTCATCCGTTGAAGGTCACCTTGGTTCTTTCCATAGTTTGGCGACTGTGGCCATTGCTGCTATAAACATTGGGGTACAGATGGCCCTTCTTTTCACGACATCTGTGTCTTTGGGGTAAATACCCAGGAGTGCAATTGCAGGGTCATAGGGAAGCTCTATTTTTAATTTCTTGAGGAATCTCCACACTGTTCTCCAAAGAGGCTGCACCAACTTGCATTCCCACCAACAGTGTAAGAGGGTTCCCCTTTCTCCACATCCTCTCCAACACATGTTGTTTCCTGTTTTGTTAATTTTGGCCATTCTAACTGGTGTAAGGTGATATCTCAATGTGGTTTTAATTTGAATCTCCCTGAGGGCTAATGATGATGAGCATTTTTTCATGTGTCTGATAGCCATTTGTATGCCTTGATTGGAGAAGTGTCTGTTCATATCTTCCGCCCATTTTTTGATGTGTTTGTCTGTTTTGTGTGGGTTGAGTTTGAGGAGTTCATTACAGATCCTGGATATCAACCTTTTGTCTGTACTGTCATTTGCAAATATCTTCTCCCATTCCGTGGGCTGCCTCTTTGTTTTTTTGACTGTTTCCTTTGCTGTGCAGAAGCTTTTGATTTTGATGAAGTCCCAGAAGTTTATTTTCGCTTTTGTTTCCTTTTCCTTTGGAGACGTATCTTGAAAGAAGTTGCTGTGGCTGATATCAAAGAGATTACTGCCTATGTTCTCCTCTAGGATTCTGATGGATTCCTGTCTCACGTTGAGGTCTTTTATCCATTTTGAGTTGATCTTTGTGTACGGTGTTAGAGAATGGTCGAGTTTCATTCTTCTACATATAGCTGTCCAGTTTTCCCAGCACCATTTATTGAAGAGACTGTCTTTTTTCCACTGTATATTTTTTCCTGTTTTGTCGAAGATTAACTGACCATAGAGTTGAGGGTCCATATCTGGGCTCTCTACTCTGTTCCACTGGTCTATGTGTCCGTTTTTATGCCAGTACCATGCTGTCTTGGTGATCACAGCTTTGTAATAAAGCTTGAAATCAGGTAAGGTGATGGGTTTCTTTTTTTTTTTTTTTTCAAGATTTTATTTATTTATTTGAGAGCGACACAGCGAGAGAGAACATGATCGAGGAGAAGGCCAGAGAGAAGCAGACTCCCCATGGAGCCGGGAGCCCGATGCGGGACTCGATCCCGGGACTCCAGGACCACGCCCCGAGCCGAAGGCAGTCGTCCAACCAACCGAGCCACCCAGGCGTCCCAGGTGATGGGTTTCTTATCATTCTTTCTGACATAACCATTTGCTTGCTTAACAAATTCATCATCAGAAATGATGCTGTCCACCGAACATGGTAGGGCAGCATATTGAGGTATTTGCCGAAAGACACATCCCCACCCCCAAATACTCACATACTATCCCTTATACACAGTTACAGATGACATTAAATATCAAGGAGCCATCTTTTGCTATGGAAGACTCAAATATTCCCATGGTATGTTTTTCCCTACTACTTGGTCATAAAGGGATTCTTTTTTAAAAACTTCACATTCTTCTTGATTCATGTATTTTAGTACAAGATCACTTTAATAGTGTATCTAATATGGTAAATTTTATCTCTGAATAGGAATGGTAGTCTTAGACATCTAGACAGTGTTCCAAATTTCCATTGGCAAACTTCCAGGAAATTTGCTTGAACTATTCAGGGTGTGTATGCTATTACCCCACCTTTTTTTTTGTATCACGGTTAGCCATTGTTTTTTCCTATTTAAGTTGGTACATGTGCAAAGGCTGTTACACAGCATTCCAAGCTAACGATAATGCCATTAAAGATACTCTGCATGGCTGGAGAAACTTAAGGGACATAACAAGTGGGAAACACTTACTCTACTTTTTTTTTCTTTTCTATTTTTAGTTTAATGGAAGTATGGCAATGTTTCAGCTCTTTTGTAAAACCAGCAAACCAGCTTTAAGAAAACCATAACATAAGATATGAAAAGTTTCCAAATAAATTATTCGTTTGCATTCAGATAAAAAAATTGGGGAAATCTTAGAAGTTATTATCTAATTAACAGGCCCCTGATTGAGAGCTGGCTGTCTCCTACTTTTGATCTTTGGGCTTCATTTTGGACATGAAATAAAAAAACAGACATGCTGATACACTGTTGGAGAGAGGGAGAGAGAACAAGAGGTCTGCAGCATTAGTACCAAATACAAATTGATTGTTGACACTAACAATTAATCACTTTATTCACCACCAAATAATAAAGTCTCTCCTCAGTTAATAAGATGACTCCAGTATTTGGCATTTGTTGGGAGGTATTATGTGTGTGGTGGTAGGAACGAATGAAAAAGAGGAAAACGATAAGGCCGAGGTTTTCAAGATACTATACATGTGAAAGCAGCATTTTAAAAATGCAAAAGGAAACATTATAAAGTATACTTAGTAACTGCCACAGATAAACTGAAGTATGTTCACAGGAGAGCTAGCAAAAAATGATAAAATCAAACTATGCTATCTGAGGAGAAAAGAAACTGGGTGTATTACTTTATTAGTTTGCAGAAAACAATCTCAAGGGAAATATGTAAGCAATTTCATGTTTTGGAAGGACTGTCATTTGTAGAGAGAATATTCTGATGGCTCCTGGTTTCTTAAAAGAACAAAACCCATTTATCTCAGTTTGGCATATAAAATCCTGCATAATCTGATTCCAAACCACCTTTACTACTTTGTGTCTTCCTAATTGCAACCACACCAGTTCCAGACAGCTTCTTTCTTACTTCTACACTTTCTATAAATAATTTTCCTACCTAGAATGTCTTGTGCCTCTCTTCTGCCTAAAAGGACATTCACTCACCCTTTAAAGATCCTTATGGATTTCTAAATAAACATCTAACTTCCTATTCTATACCTGTACCCTTATTGAAAAGATGAAAAAATATAACAACAGAAATACCTTATGCAAGCTAGAGTATGTAAGAGTGTCTGCTAGATATAGGACAAGTAGCTCCAGGTAGAGAAAAGACACCAAAAATAACTCGCCACTTTCCTCCTTTAAGGTAGCTGATATCACAAGAAGTTAGGTACAGGAGATTCAAGATGTTTCCCATGGAAACATGCCTCCAAGGATCTCTTTTGTTGAAGTCTCGACAATACTCAAAAACAGCTTTGACTGGATCCCTCAGAGTTCTTAAGCCACCATTCCAACTAGAAAGACAGTATTGAACAAAAACACGAGAAATGAGGGGCGAGGCTAAATTGTATATGGAGAATACATGAAGCAGACACCTCTATTTAGGAGGCTGGTCCATTCTTTAACCCGATGTGCATGTGGTATAGCTAAAATAATTAAAGAGGTATGTTTTGATATAAAATCAAAAAGCACTGTTTCAGAAACCAACTCAGATATAAATTAGTTTTATTTACTTCTCTTATCCTCAGTTTCCTTAGCTGTAAAGCAGAAATGATGATGATGATGATGATGATGATGATGATGATAAATACTAGGGTTGTGATTCTTTTAAACTAACATATTAATTGCTTAACAGTAATTCTTAGCTTCAGAATTACTGTTGTTGCTATAATTTTCCAATATCATTTTTATATAATGATATTTGGAATTCAAAAGACTTTGGAAACAATCCTACAACAACACTGATTAAGAGTTTCAGAGAAAATAGGGGTTGACCATTACTTCCTGAATCACTTCTTATAACTACTGATGAATAGTTAGTTACATAATCATGGCATGCAGAAAGCCTTATTTAGCAAGCACCAAAGACACAATGCCATGAGGAAAATATTACTTGATTTGCTACACAGAAATGGGAACAATTTTAATTAACAAAAATCAAAGGGAAAACAATAAGGGGAAAATATTCCTGATATAAATGGGAAGTTGAATATATTTAGACTCTATAGAGCACTCACTAGTAAGAAAAATAAAAATACACTGATAAAAATATGAGAAAAAATTAAGTAATGCCTGAACGCCTTCAATAAATTTTTACAAAGTAACAACTATATATCCATTACTGTACTGAGAACTGAATACAGTAGTAAAATGAGAGATATAGTATTCACCTTCATGAAGCTTAAGTTTAGGAAAATTCACAAAAGCAAAGTAGAAACAGTCAATAAATATATAAATAAATTTTCCTCACTAAAAACCAAGGACATGAAAATTAAATCAAGATATACATATTCACCCATCAAGTGGCCTACTTTTAAAATGCAGAATGTTGATGATGACATGAAGAAACAGGTTTTCTTTCTGATGGTGAGAATGTAAATTTTTTTTTAAGATTTTATTTATTTGACAGACAGAGATCACAAGTAGGCAGAGAGAGAGGAGGAAGCAGCCTCCCTGCCAGCTGAGACCCTGATGTGGGGCTCAATCCCAGGACCCTGGGATCATGACCTGAGCCAAAGGCAGAAGCTTTAACCCACTGAGCCACCCAGGCACCCCTGGAGATGCTTTTTACCTGGCGGGTATGGGAGATTTTTCTTATGTGATGAAAATCACATCATCAGTTTAAGAATAAGAGATTTTGAGATATATTTATGGTTCTGTAAACAGTTTAAAGAAGTTGTAATCCATTTACAAAATGGACTATTATATAACTCAAAAAATATTCTAGAATATCTTATGAAGTGAAAAAAAATTTGACATCCTATTAAACAGAAAAATTGTTTATAGAACATTATAGTAAATATTACACCAATTTCATTTTTGTATAAAAGTTTTTATACATGTACAGAGAAAATATTGGAAAATGTTCACTAAAATAGTAACTACTTTATCCTTGAGGGAAAGTTTAAGATTTTTATTTGTTTTATGTTTTTCCTATTTTCCAATGATCTACACTGAATATGAATTTTGTTTTATAATCAAGCAGAAAATTAATGGAAAAAAACAAGAAGCAACCTCCTCCATGAAGCCTTGTTCTACCTGCCTAATCAGGGTGGATGGCTTCTTCTGTTCTCAGCGTTTCTGTTCTCACCCATTTTAGACATGTACTAATTCTTCTTTTTTTAAGTCTACTTATTTATTTAAGTAATCTCTATGCCCAATGTGGGGTTCGAACTCAGGACCCCGAGATCAAGAGTTGCATGTCCCTCTGACTGAGCCAGCCAGATGTCCCTGAACATGTACTAATTTTATGTACCTTTTTCCAACTAGACTGAGATCCTTCAGAGTGCAGTCATTTCATCTTTTTATTTCATCTTTTCCTTCCCCCTTTATGTTCTTCAGTTACTAATTCAAACCCTGGAACAGAGTAGATGCTCAGTGTTATGAGTTGAATTAGGTCCCCTAAAAGATATGTAGAAGTCCTAACCCATGGTATCTCTGAACATGGTACTACTTAGAAATAGGGTCTTTGTAGATGTTATTATTCAGGTGGTATCAGTAGGACGAGCCCTAATCCGATATGAATGGTGTCCTTATAAGAAGAGGAAACACAGGCATAGATTCACAGAGAAATATTGTGTAATGATGGAGGCAAAAAAAGGAAGTGATACATCTATAAGTTAAGGAATGCCAAAAGTTGCTGGTAACACCAGAAGCTAAGAGAAGGGTATGCAACAGATTTTCTCCCAGAATCTTCAGTGAGAGAGTGGCCCAGCCAATAAGGCAGAAATAGGAGAGAACAAATATCTACTGTTAGAAGCAATCCAGTTTGTGGTTTGTGGTACTTTGTTACAGAAACCCTACTTCCTACTTAGGAAACTAATATGCTAGCAAGTAATTGTTGGACTGCTTCTGCATGGCCCCCCAAAATTAATTCAGAACCAGTGGATGGATTTTAGAAGGGGAAATTTCCTGCTCTTTATTAGAAAGAATTTTCTTAGAGCCATAGTGGTTCACAGGTGGGAGGTACTGAGTTACCCCTTGTGGCAAGGAATATAATCTTCTGCTGAATAAATACCTAATGAAACTGTACAAAGAAAATTCAAGCCACAGATTGCTATTTGAATTCTGCTCTAAAAATCCATGATTCTCAAGTATGAAATTAACAAAATAACTAGTAACTATTTGGAAGTCTGGTCTGCAATCCAAGTTCCACTGAAATGAATAAGATAAAGCAAGTTCTCCTCGTTTTAATAGGGACTGATAATATTAGCACTGGCTACTGGCATATGAATAATATTATGACTCTATGATAATACTTATGCAAGTTACCTGGAACAGCAGTAGCAGGCATACAATAAAAGAGGATGTTCTTTCCTTTACCCTTTCCAGAAGGTAAAAAGAAAAAAAACCCAAAAAACAAAACAAAACAAAAGCCCACAAAACTATAAGTGTTTTGAAGTTTCCAAATTCAATATATTTAAAATCAATACCTATATATGATAAAGATAATTCATGCAATACACAAAGTTAATTCCAAACACTTAGACTTAGTGGATCTGAGCAGAAAGATTGAAGAGCAGAAAAGATTGAAATTTGTGCACAACTGTGGCAAAATACAAGATCGCAGCTCAACTACACAAACATATACTGAGTCTCTGCAATGAGTAAAAATACTACAAGGTGGGAAAGAGACATGAATTTTTAAAATTAAAAAATGTTATTGAAATAAAATATACAGTACTATACTAATTTCAGTACAGAATTATGATTCAACAATTCTGTACATTACTCAGTGTTCACCAAGATAAATATACTTTTGATCTTCTTTATCTATTTCACCCATTCCTCCACATAACTCCCTTCTGGTAACCACCAGTTTGCTATTTTTTGGTTGGTATCCTTTTTCTTTGTTTGTTCTATTTCTTAAATTCCAAATATGAGTGAAGTCATATGGGATTTGTCTTTCTCTGACTTATCTCACTTAGCAGTATACCCTGTAGGTCTATCCATGTTGTTGCAAATGGCAAGATTTCATTCTTTTTTATGGCTGTCTAATATATGTGTGATACATATAAATACATCTTTATATATATATCTTCTTTATCCATTCGTCACTGGACACTTGGGTTGCTTCCATATCTTGGCTATTGTAAATAATGCTGCAATGAACATAGGGATGCATATATCTTTGCAAATTTGTGTTTTCGTTTTCTTTGGGTAAATACCCAGTGGTGGAATTACTGGATCATATGGTAGCTCTATTTTTAATTCCTTGAGGAACTTCCATACTGTTTTCTAGAGTGGCTACATCAATTTACATTGCCAACAACAGTCCACAAGGGTTCCTTTTCCACCATATCCCAACAACATTTATCTTTTTTTTTTTTTTTTATATTAGCCTTTCTAACACATGTAAGGTGTTAGAAAAAGCAAACCTCATTGTGGTTTGCTTTTCATTTCCCTGATGATTAGTGATGCTGAGTATCTTTTCATGTGTCTGCTGACCATCTGTATGTCTTCTTTGGAAAAATGTCTATTCAGATCCTCTGCTCATTTTTAATCAGATGATTTGGGGTTTTAAGGTGTTGAGTTGTATAAGATCCTACATTTCTTGCAATTATCTTTTCCCATTCAGTAGACTGCCTTTTTGTTTTGCTGACAGTTTCCTTAGTTGTGCAAAAGCTTTTTACTTTGCTGTTGTACCAATAATTTAATTTTGCTTTTATTTCTCTTACTTGAAGAGACATATCTAGAAAATGGTTTCTATGGCCAATGAATGTCATATAATATAGAGCTTATAAACAAATACAATTAGTCAAAAATACTGCAAGATGAGAATACAAATAGGAATTATTTTTAATAGCACATTTTAATTATTGGAAGAAAAAATATGCTCTCTTTATTGTGCTTGTGTAGAAGAAAACACTGAATCAAAATATATTTCACTGTAAATGTTTGATGATGGGGGGTTAAAACATCCTTTGAAGAGCTAAGATGGCTGTAACTCACTTTCAGTGCTTTTTTTGAGGACTATTATTTTCTGCAAATAAACCAAATAAAAGCTTATCAGTTTTATACATATATGTAAATAAATGCATAAATAAATAAATGTAAATAAATGTATAATTATATATCTGTGTATGTATTTATTTATGTATATATCTATACATTTACAAAGGCTTCAAATTCTTGCAGTTGAGGATATAGATTAAACACATATCTGTGCATATATCTTTCCCCAGCTATGATTCATCTCTGTTAGAACTGATTTTCAATAAAATGTTCCTATCTACCAAAATGCCACTATTTTCTTCCTTCCCTGCCTCCTCCAGGAAGCACTTAGAAGCAAATATCGTCTTACATAACCAAGTTATGTAAGGTTTTAAAAAGGTTCCCCCCCCATCACATTGATTGATTTGCAAATGTTGAACCACCCTTGCATCCCATGGATAAATCCGACCTGGTCATGGTGGATAATCTTTTTAATGTACTGTTGGATCCTATTAGCTAGGTTTCTTGTTGAGAATCTTAGCATCCATATTCCTCAGGGATATTGGTCTGAAATTCTCCTTTTTGGTGGGGTCTTTGCCTGGTTTGGGGATCAGGGTAATGTTGGCTTCATAAAAAGAGTCTGAAGTTTTCCTTCTGTTTCTATTTTTTGAAACAGCTTCAGGAGAATAGGCAATATTTCTTCTTTGAATGTTTGGTAGAATTCTCCAGGGAATCCATCAGGTCCTGGGCTCTTGTTTTATGGGAGATTTTTGATCACTGCTTCAATCTTGTTACTAGATATTGGTCTATTCAGGTTGTCAATTTCTTCCTGATTCAGTTTTGGAAGTTTTTAGGTTTCCAGGAATGCATCCATTTTGCCTGGGTTGCTTAACTTATTGGCATATAACTGTTGATAATAATTTCTGATGATTATTTCTCTTTCCTTGGTGTTAGTCGTGATCTCTCCCTTCTCATTCATAATTTTATTAATTTGGGTCCTCTCTCTTTTCTTTTGGATTAGTTTGGCCAATTGTTTATCAGTCTTACTGATTCTTTAAAAAAAAAAAACAAGCTTCTAGTTTCATTGATACGTTCTACTGTATCTCTAGTTTCTATCTCATTGATCTCTGCTCTAATCTTGATTATTTCCCTTCTTGTGTGTGGGGCAGGCTTAATTTGTTGTTCATTTTCCAGTTCTTTAAGGTGTAAAGAGATCTGGTATATTCTGGTTTTTTCAATTTTTTTTTTTTGAGGGAAGCTTGGATGGCTATGTATTTCCCCCTTAGTACTGCCTTTGCTGTATCCCATAGGTTTTAGACTGAAGTGTCTTCATTCTCATTGGCTTCCATGAATTGTTTAAGTTCTTCTTTGATTTCCTGGTTGATCCAAACATTCTTAAGCAAGGTGGTCTTTAGCTTCCAAGTGTTTGAGTTCCTTCCAAGCTTTTTTTTATGGTTGAGTTCCAGTTTCAAAGCATAGTGGTCTGAGAATATGCAGGGAATAATCTCAATCTTTTGGTTCAGTTGAGCCCTGATATGTGACCCAGTATGTGGTCTATTCTGGAGAAAGTTCCATATGCACTTGAGAAGAATGAATATTCTGTATATATCTATTAGACCCATCTGGTCCAATGTGTCATTTAATGCCCTTGTTTCTTTATTGATTTTCTGCTTGGATGATCTATTACTTAGATTGGCATGTTAAGATCCCCTACTATTAATGTATTCATATCAATATGACTCTTTATCTCAATTAACAGTTGTCTTATGTAGTTGGCTGCTTCAATACTGGGGGCATAAATATTCACAATTGTTAGATCTTCTTGGTGGGTAGACCCTTTAAGAATGATGTAATGTCCTTCTTTATCTCTGACTACAGTCTTTAGTTCAAAATCTAATTTATCTGATATGAGAATTGCTACTCCAGCCTTCTTTTGAGGCCCACTGGCATGAAAGATGTTTCTCCATCCCTTCACTTTCAGATTGGATGTATCCTTAGGTTCAAAATGGGTCTGTTGTGGACAACATATGGATGCGTCCTGTTGTTTTATCCGATCTGCAACCCTGTGCCATTTTAGGGGAGCATTTGGGCCATTCATGTTAAGAGTGATTATTGAAAGATATGTTTTCATTGACATCATGTTGCCTGTGAAGTCCTTGTTTCTACAGATTGTCTCTGTAAATTTTTGTTCTATGGCACTCTTGGGTTCTTTCTTCTTTTATAGAACCTCTCCTTAATATTTCTTGTACTGCCAGCTTGGTGGTCACATATTCTTTTAAACCTTGCCAGTCTTGGAAGCTCTTTATTTCTCCATCCATTTTGAATGTCAGTCTTGCTGGATAAAGTATTCTTGGCTGCATTTTCTTTTCATTTAGTGCCCTGAATATGTCTTGTCAGCCCTTTCTGGCTTGCCAGGTTTCTGTGGACAGGTCTGACATTCTTCTTCTTATTATTATTATGGACATTCCTCTGTATGTAAGGAATCTCCTCCCCCCCAGCTGCTCTCAAGATCTTCTGTCTAAAATTAGGATTCATCAATTTCACAATCAGGTGTCTTGGGGTCTTTCTAGAAAGATTGGTTTTCTCCAACCTAGCCATTGCCTGGATAATTGTTACCCTGAATTCCCCTTCCAACCTACTGTTTATGTCCATGTCCAATAGCTCTCATAGAAAGGGCACAATCTCTGAATTTTTCCTCTGTTGGGCAGTCCTCCTCCTATCAATCAATGTGATAGAACAAATCAATAAAAGAAGAGAGAAGAACCACATGGTCCTCTCAATTGATGCAGAAAAAGCATTTGACAAGATACAGCATCTGTTCCTGATGAAAATGATTCAAAGCATAGGGAAAGAGGGAACATTCCCCAACTTCATAAAATCTATCTATGAAAAATCCACAGTGAATTTCATTCTCAATGGGGAAAAGCTGACAGCCTTCCCTTTGGATCAGGAACACAACAAGGATGCCCACTCTCACCACTCTTATTTAACATAGTACTAGAAGTCCTTGCAACAACAATCAGACAACAAAACGAAATAAAAGGTATTCAAATTGGCAATGAAGAAGACAAACTCTCTCTCTCTCTTTGCAGATGACATGATACTTTATATGGAAAACCCAAAAGATTCCACCCCCAAATTACTAGAACTCATACAGCAATTCAGTAATGCGGTAGGATACAAAATCAATGTACAGAAATCAGTGGCTTTCTTATACACTAACATTGAAAATATCGAAAGGGAAATTAGAAAATCGATTCCATTTACTACAGCACCAAGAACCATAAGATCCCTGGGAATAAACCTAAGCAAAGAGGTAAAGGATCTGTACTCAAGGATCTACAGAAGACTCATGAAAGAAACTGAAGAAGACACAAAAAGATGGAAGACCATTCTATGCTCATGGATCGTAAGAATAAACATTGTTAAAATGTCTATACTGCCTAGAGCAATCTATACTTTCAATGCCATCCTGATCAAAATTCCACCGGGATTTTTCAAAGAGCTGGAACAAACAATCCTAAAATTTGTATGGAACCAGAAGAGACCCCAGATTGCTAAAGAAATGTTGAAAAAGAAAAGCAAAACTGGGGGCATCATGTTGCCTGATTTCAAGCTTTACTACAAAGCTGTGATCACCAAGACAGAATGGTACCAGCACTAAAAAGACACATAGACCAGTGGAACAGAGTAGAGAGCCTAGATATGGACCCTCAACTCTATGGTCAAATAATCTTCGACAAAGCAGGATAAAATATACAGTGGAAAAAGGAAAGTCTCTTCAGTAAATGGTGCTGGGAAAATTGAACAGCCATGTGTAGAAGAATAAAACTCGACCATTCTCTTATACCATACACAAAGATAAACTTGAAATGGATAAAAGTCCTCAATGTGAGGCAGTAATCTATCAAAATCCTAGAGGAAAGGGGTGCCTGGGTGGCTCAGTGGGTTAAAGCCTCTGCCCTTTGGCTCAGTCATGATCCCATGGTCCTGGGATCGAGCCCCACATCGGGCTCTCTGCTCTGCGGGGAGCCTGCTTTCTCCTCTCTCTCTCTCTCTCTGCCTGCCTCTCTGCCTACTTGTGATCTCTGTCAAATAAATAAATAAAATCTTAAAAAAAAAAGAAAAATCCTATAGGAGAACATAGGCAGTAACATCTTTGACATCGGTCACAGCAACTGCTTTCAAGATATGTCTCCAATGACAAAGGAAACAAAAGCGGAAATGAACTTTTGGGACTTCATTAATATCAAAAGCTTCTACACAGCAAAGGAAACCATCAACAAAACAAAGAGGCAGCCCACGGAATGGGAGAAGATATTCACAAATGACACTACAGACAAAGGGCTGATATCCAAGATCTGTAAAGAACTCCTCAAACTCAACGCACACAAAACAGATAATCACGTCAAAAAATGGGCAGGAAACATGAACACATACTTCTCCAAAGAAGACATACAAATGGCTATCAGACACATAAAAAAATTGTTCATCATCATTAGCCATTAGGGAGATTCAAATCAAAACCACACTGAGATACCACCTTACACCAGTTGGAATGGCCAAAATTAACAGGACAGGAAAAAACAAGTGTTGGAGAGGATGTGGAGAAAGGGGAACCCTCTTATGCTGTTGATGGGAATGCAAGTTGGTGCAGCCACTTTGGAAAACAGTGTGGAGATTCCTCCAGAAACTAAAAATAGAGCTTCCCTATGACTCTGCAATTGTACTACTGGGTATTTACCCCAAAGATACAGATGTAGTAAAAAGAAGGGCCATCTGTACCCCAATGTTCATAATAGCAATGGCCACAGTCGCCAAACTATGGAAAGAATCAAGATGCCCTTCAACAGATGAATGGATAAAGAAAATATGGTCCACATATACAATGGAATACTATGCCTCCACCAGACAGGATGAATACCCAACTTCTTTATCAACATGGACAGGACTGGAGGAGATTATGCTGAGTGAAATAAGTCAAGCAGAGAGTCAATTATCATATGGTTTCACTTACCTGTGGAGCATAAGGAATAATGCGGAGGACACTGGGAGTTGGAGAGGAGAAGTGAATTGGGGGAAATCCGAGGCGGAGACAAATCAAGAGAGACTATGGACTCTGAGAAACAAACTGAGGGTTTTGGAGGGGAGGGGAATGAGGAGTTGTATGAGCCTCGTGGTGGGTATCAAGGAGGGCATGTATTGCATGGAGCACTGGGTGTGGTGCATAAACAATGAATGCTGGAACACTGAAAAGAAATAAAATAAAATAAAAAGGTTTGCTTTTTTTAAAACCTGAACTTCATGGAAATAATAGACAATGAAATTCTATCTAATCCCGAGGCCCAAATAACTCCTGGGAAAGATTATGCATGTGTCCTATGCAAAGGTAAATTCATTGTTTCAACATTCTAAGAAACTAGTCATAGTCAGAAAACAGTAGAGTACAATAAATGTTTATTTAAGGTATGCCTCCAAAGAGGGCTGGAACCCTGAAATATTAGGTCTCCTTTTAAAATGTATACCTGAATTCGTGAATCTTTCAGGCTGTGTCTGTACAGAGCTGCTGATTCAAGTAATTTGTTCAAATAGGCTTCTGTGGTACCTTTCTACGTTGCTCCAACAAAAATATTTTTAAGAGCAAGGAACCTTTTTCTTGAGTGAATGTTCTTACACACTGAAAGTTTATTTCAATAATTCTCCTTTAGAACTAAATAAGCTGGGAAACTGAAAAGGCAAAGCAGATACTTAAACACATGTACAGTTTTTAATTACATGTTATTACTTTTTAAAAAATTTCCCATAGTGGAGTCTCCACATTACCTGCTCTCCCCATTAAAAAAATCTGCCAATAGGGAGGAGTCAAGATGGCGGAGAAGTAGCAGGCTGAGACTACCTCAGCTAGCAGATCAGCTAGATAGCTTATCTAAAGAGTACAAACACCTGCAAATCCATCGGCAGATCGAAGAGAAGAACAACAGCAATTCTAGAAACAGAAAAACAACCACTTTCTGAAAGGTAGGACTGGCGGAGAAGTGAATCCAAACTGACGGAAAGATAGACCTCGGCGGGAGGGGCCGGCTCCCGGCAAGTGGCAGAGCAACGGAGCACAAAATCGGGACTTTTAAAAGTCTGATCCGCTGAGGGACATCACTCCAGAGGCTAAACCAGGGCGAAGCCTATGCGGGGTCAGCGTGGCCTCAGGTCCCGCAGGGTCACAGAAGGATCGGGGGTGTCTGAGTGTCGCAGAGCTTGCGGGTATTGGAACGGGAAAGCCGGCTGCAGAGACAGAGCCGACAGTAAGCTCACAGCTCGGTGTTGCCTTGAACCGGTCGCAGGCTCTGTGAGCTTAGAGCGCGGCCGGAGGTCAGGCAGACGGGAGCAACTGGGTGCTGTTCTCTGAAGGCGCACTGAGGAGTGGGGCCCCGGGCTCTTGGCTCCTCCAGGCCAGAGACCAGGAGGCCGCCATTTGTATTCCCGTCCTCCAGAACTCTACGGAAAGCGCTCAGGGAACAAAAGCTCCTGAAAGCAAACCTGAGCGGATTACTCAGCCCGGCCCCTGGTAAGGGCGGTGCAATTCTGCCTGGGGCAAAGACACTTGAGAATCACTACACCAGGCCCCTCCCCCAGAAGATCAACAAGAAATCCAGCCGAGACCAAGTTTACCTACCAAGGAGTGCAGTTTCAATACCAAGGAGAGCAGCAGAATTCCAGAGGAGGAGAAAGCAAAGCACGGAACTCATGGCTTTTTACCTGTGATTTTTTTAGTCTTGCAGTTAATTTAATTTTTTTCTTTTTCATTTTTTTTCTCTTCTTCTGCTAAATTTTTTTTAACTTTTACCCTTTTTAAAACGTTTTTTAACTAGTTTATCTAATATATATATTTTTCTTTATTCATTTTCTTTTTTAAATTCTTTTCTTTTTTTTTTTTTTTTCTTTCTTTCTTTTTGAACCTCTTTTTATCCCCTTCTCCTTCCTCATGATTTGGGATCTCTTCTGATTTGGTTAAAGCATATTTTCCTGGGGTTGTTGCCACCCTTTTAGTATTTTACTTGCTCCTTCATATACTCTTATCTGGACAGAATGACAAGGTGGAAAAATTCACCACAAAAAAAAGAATAAGAGGCAGTACCAAAGGCTAGGGACCTAATCAATATGGACATTAGTAATATGTCAGATCTAGAGTTCAGAATGACAATGCTCAAGGTTCTAGCCGGGCTCGAAAAAGGCATGGAAGATATTAGAGAAACCCTCTCGGGAGATATAAAAGCCCTATCTGGAGAAATAAAAGAACTAAAATCTAACTAAGTTGAAATAAAAAAAGCTATTAATGAGGTGCAATCAAAAATGGAGGCTCTCACTGCTAGGATAAATGAGGCAGAAGAAAGAGCGATATAGAAGACCAAATGACAGAGAATAAAGAAGCTGAGCAAAAGAGGGATAAACAGCTACTGGACCACGAGGGGAGAATTCGAGAGATAAGTGACACCATAAGACGAAACAACATTAGAATAATTGGGATTCCAGAAGAAGAAGAAAGAGAGAGGGGAGCAGAAGGTATACTGGAGAGAATTATTGGGGAGAATTTCCCCAATATGGCAAAGGGAACGAGTATCAAAAATCAGGAGGTTCAGAGAACGCCCCTCAAAACCAATAAGAATAGGCCCACACCATGTCACCTAATAGTAAAATTTACAAGTCTTAGTGACAAAGAGAAAATCCTGAAAGCAGCCCGGGAAAAGAAGTCTGTAATATACAATGGTAAAAATATTAGATTGGCAGCTGACTTATCCACAGAGACCTGGCAGGCCAGAAAGAGCTGGCATGATATATTCAGAGCACTAAACGAGAAAAACATGCAGCCAAGAATACTATATCCAGCTAGGTTTTCATTGAAAATAGAAGGAGAGATTAAAAGCTTCCAGGAAAAACAAAAATTGAAAGAATTTGCAAACAGCAAACCAGCTCTACAGGAAATATTGAAAGGGGTCCTCTAAGCAAAGAGAGAGCCTACAAGTGGTAGATCAGTAAGGAACAGAGACAATATACAGTAACAGTCACCTTACAGGCAATACAATGGCACTAAATTCATATCTCTCAATAGTTACCCTGAATGTTAATGGGCTAAATGCCCCAATCAAAAGACACAGGGTATCAGAATGGATAAAAAAACAAAATCCATCTATATGTTGCCTCCAAGAAACTCATTTTAAGCCCAAAGACACCCCCAGATTTAAAGTGAGGGGGTGGAAAAGAATTTACCATGCTAATGGACATCAGAAGAAAGCAGGAGTGGCAATCCTTATATCAGATCAATTAGATTTTAAGCCAAAGAGTATAATAAGAAATGAGGAAGGACACTATATCATACTCAAAGGGTCTGTCCAACAAGAAGATCTAACAATTTTAAATATCTATGCCCCCAACATGGGAGCAGCCAACTATATAAACCGATTAATAACAAAATCAAAGAAACACATCAACAATAATACAATAATAGTAGGGGACTTTAACACTCCCCTCACTGAAATGGACAGATCATCCAAGCAAAAGATCAGCAAAGAAATAAAGGCCTTAAACAACACACTGGACCAGATGGACATCACAGATATATTTAGAACATTTCATCCCAAAGGAACAGAATACACATTCTTCTCTAGTGCACATGGAACATTCTCCAGAATAGATCACATCCTCGGTCCTAAATCAGGACTCAACCAGTATCAAAAGATTGGGATCATTCCCTGCATATTTTCAGACCACAGTGCTCTGAAGCTAGAACTCAACCACAAGAGGAATTTGGAAAGAACCCAAATACATGGAGACTAAACAGCACCCTTCTAAAGAATGAATGGGTCAACTGGGAAATTAAAGAAGAATTGAAAAAAATCATGGAAACAAATGATAATGAAAATACAACGGTTCAAAATCTGTGGGACACAACAAAAGGAGTCCTGAGAGGAAAATATATAGCGGTACAAGCCTTTCTCAAGAAACAAGAAAGGTCTCAGGTACACAACCTAACCCTACACCTAAAGGAGCTGGAGAAAGAACAAAAAAGAAACCCTAAGCCCAGCAGGAGAAGAGAAATCATAAAGATCAGAGCAGAAATCAATGAAATAGAAACCAAAAAAACCAATAGAGCAAATCAACGAAACTAGGAGCTGGTTCTTTGAAAGAATTAATAAAATTGATAAACCCCTGGCCAGACTTATCAAAAAGAAAAGACAAAGGACCCAAATAAATAAAATCATGAATGAAAGAGGAGAGATCACAACTAACACCAAAGAAATACAAACTATTATAAGAACATACTACGAGCAACTCTACGCCAACAAATTTGACAATCTGGAAGAAATGGATGCATTCCTAGAAACATATAAACTACCAAATTTGAACCAGGAAGAAATAGAGCCTGAACAGACCCATAACCAGTAAGGAGATTGAAACAGTCATTAAAAATCTCCAAACTAACAAAAGCCCAGGGCCAGACGGCTTCCTGGGGGAATTCTACCAAACATTTAAAGAAGAACTAATTCCTATTCTCCTGAAACTGTTCCAAAAAATAGAAATGGAAGGAAAACTTCTAAACTCATTTTATGAGGCCAGCATCACCTTGATCCCAAAACCAGACAAGGATCCCATCAAAAAAGAGAGCTATAGACCAATATCCTTGATGAACACAGATGCGAAAATTCTCACCAAAATACTAGCCAATAGGATTCAACAGTACATTAAAAGGATTATTCACCACGACCAAGTGGGATTTATTCCAGGGCTGCAAGGTTGGTTCAACATCCGCAAATCAGTCAATGTGATACAACACATCAATAAAAGAAAGAACAAGAACCATATGATACTCTCAATAGATGCTGAAAAAGCATTTGACAAAGTACAGCATCCCTTCCTGATCAAAACTCTTCAAAGTGTAGCGATAGAGGGCGCATACCTCAATATCATCAAAGCCATTTATGAAAAACCCACCGCAAATATCATTCTCAATGGAGAAAAACTGAAAGGTTTTCCGCTAAGGTCAGGAACACGGCAGGGATGTCCATTATCACCACTGCTATTCAACATAGTACTAGAAGTCCTAGCCTCAGCAATCAGACAATAAAAGGAAATTAAAGGCATCCAAATTGGCAAAGAAGAAGTCAAATTATCACTCTTCGCTGATGATATGATACTATATGTGGAAAACCCAAAAGACTCCACTCCAAAACTGCTAGAACTTGTACAGGAATTCAATAAAGTGTCAGGATATAAAATCAATGCACAGAAATCAGTTGCATTTCTCTACACCAACAACAAGACAGAAGAAAGAGAAATTAAGGAGTCAATCCCATTTACAATTGCACCCCAAACCATAAGATACCTAGGAATAAACCTAACCAAAGAGACTAAGAATATATACTCAGAAAACTATAAAGTACTCATGAAAGAAATTGAGGAAGACACAAAGAAATGGAAAAATGTTCCATGCTCCTGGATTGGAAGAATAAACATTGTGAAAATGTCTATGCTACCTAAAGCAATCTACACATTTAATGCAATTCCTATCAAAGTGCCATCCATCTTTTTCAAAGAAATGGAACAAATAATCCTAAAATTCATATGGAAACAGAAAATACCTCGAATAGCCAAAGGGATATTGAAAAAGAAAGCCAAAGTTGGTGGCATCACAATTCCGGACTTCAAGCTCTATTACAAAGCTGTCATCATCAAGACAGCATGGTACTGGCATAAAAACAGACACATAGATCAATGGAACAGAATAGAGAGCCCAGAAATAGACCCTCAACTCTATGGTCAACTAATCTTCGACAAAGCAGGAAAGAATGTCCAATGGAAAAAAGACAGCCTCTTCAATAAGTGGTGTTGGGAAAATTGGACAGCCACATGCAGAAAAATGAAATTGGACCATTTCCTTACACCACACACAAAAATAGACTCAAAATGGATGAAGGGCCTCAATGTGAGAAAGGAATCCATCAAAATCCTTGAGGAGAACACAGGCAGCAACCTCTTCGACCTCAGCCGCAGCAACATCTTCCTAGGAACATCGCCAAAGGCAAGGGAAACAGGGCAAAAATGAACTATTGGGATTTCATCAAGATCAAAAGCTTTTGCACACCAAAGGAAACAGTGAACAAAATCAAAAGACAACTGACAGAATGGGAGAAAATATTTGCAAACGACATATCAGATAAAGGACTAGTTTCCAAAATCTATAAAGAACTTAGCAAACTCAACACCCAAAATACAAATAATCCAATCAAGAAATAGGCAGAGGACATGAACAGACGTTTCTGCAAAGAAGACATCCAGATGGCCAACAGACACATGAAAAAGTGCTCCATATCACTCGGCATCAGGGAAATACAAATCAAAACCACAATGAGATATCACCTCACACCAGTCAGAATGGCTAAAATCAACAAGTCAGGAAATGACAGATGTTGGTGAGGATGTGGAGAAAGGGGAACCCTCCTACACTGTTGGTGGGAATGCAAGCTGGTGCAACCGCTCTGGAAAACAGCATGGAGGTTCCTCAAAATGTTGAAAATAGAACTGCCCTATAACCCAGCAATTGCACTACTGGGTATTTACCCTAAAGATACAAACGTAGTGATCCAAAGGGGCACGTGCACCCGAATGTTTATAGCAGCAATGTCCACAATAGCCAAATTATGGAAAGAACCTAGATGTCCATCAACAGATGAATGGATAAAGAAGAGGTGGTATATATACACAATGGAATACTATGCAGCCATCAAAAGAAATAAAATCTTGCCATTTGCGACAACATGGATGGAACTAGAGCGTATCATGCTTAGCGAAATAGGTCAAGCAGAGAAAGACAACTACCATATGATCTCCCTGATATGAGGAAGTGGTGATGCAACATGGGGGCTTAAGTGGGTAGGAGAAGAATAAATGAAACAAGATGGGACTGGGAGGGAGACAAACCATAAGTGACTCTTAATCTTACAAAACAAACTGTGGGTTGCTGGGGGGAGGGGGGTTGGGAGAAGGGGGGTGGGGTTATGGACATTGGGGAGGGTATGTGCTTTGGTGAGTGCTGTGAAATGTGTAAACCTGGCGATTCATAGACCTGTACCCCTGGGGATAAAAATATATGTTTATAAAAAATAAAAAATTAAAAAAAAATCTGCCAATAGCAGAGTAATGAAAATACAGGTGAGGAAAAAAAAGATGCTTAAATGAATTTGAGATCTCTATCAGAATTCTGTGAATTCCAGTACACACTTATTGCACTGCGATGTTGAGGATATTGCAAAGATTTTAGAATAAAACGGGCAGATTCCTGATGTTCAATTAGCTATGTGCCCTTGGGCAGTTAAATTCCATTTCTAGTAGTCTCATATGCAAATTAGGTTAAGTAAGACCTACATGCTAGCATTGTTGCAAAGTTAAATTAGATCCTACATAGGTGTCTGTCACATGGGGACACTTAACAAATATTGACATTCTTTCCTTTTTTGCTGACTAATTGTGGTAGGGGATGTAGGAGGAATCAAAACAACCTTAGAAATACTCATCATAAGATTTTGTTTTTTCCTTTTTTCAACAGACTTTTGGACAACTGATAGAGATGGTTCCAAGGAAAACAGGGTACTATCCATGCCTTTCACTTCCTTTAGTTTTGGTAGAAATTATGTGACTACAAAATAGCATTTTCAGAGACAGGGATGTGAAATCAAGTGAAGGATAAGTGAATGTGGTTGCACTAAAATATTTCTTATTTCAAAAATTTCAAGAGCATGTTCACACACAATCCCACTCATATCATTATGTGTCTGCAGTAACACATGGATATTTGAGGCGGAGCCAGGTGTATCACCAGGCTTGGCATAAGTGCACATGGCAAACACAGCTTGGGTGATTTAAACTTCCATGTTTCCCAGTCTTCTGATAGGCTTCCTGACAGAATGCTGTGGGTGGATGGTATCAATGCCAGAAGAGTGAAGAAAAATAAAGACAATCTTCAGGGCATTATTATGGTTGGTTTCTCACCAGTGCATGGCGGCCTCCACAAGTTTGATATTCTTTCACTTATTCTTTCAACAAATATTGATGAGGTACCAACTTTATGCCCAACTTTGTATGGTTGCAAACTGGAATATAGTGGTAAACAAAATCCATACTGATCTTGCCATCAAGAACATGCAGGCTATTCAGGCTGGTATTGGAAAGAAGATGTATCTATAAGTACTTGTGAAGAAGATTAGAATATTAATAAAATAGGAAGAGTGGACAGCTCCATGAACACAACTGAAAGATTTACAGACATCACTGGAATATGACTAAGTTTTCTGATGGCCCTGGTGTCTTTACATTAAGATGATACACAAGTGTGTTGACACAATCATCACTTAGAATAAATAGGCAAAATAAACTGAAAGAGTTAGAAATGTTGAAAGATTTTCTGATTATAAAACACTTTACATAATGAGTCTCATTTGGGTAATTCATAAAAGCATGATGATTACCATTTGTTTAGATGGAGATCTAATTTCAAGAACCTCTTTGGGAGGATGCTAAGTATGAGTATCTTTTTAAGTTGGCCTTTTAGAGATAAATTATCTAGATAATTTAGGGTATGATATATGTATGATACAACTCATGGTATGATACAACTCATGTCTCTGTTTTCTGGTTTTAGGCATCAAACTGTCATGCCTGTTAAGTGACTTCAAAAGATATGACCTTAGATGCAAAATAATGAAACCCAGCCTGTAAAGTTAAGAAAGATAACTCAAAGAAAGTTAGGTATATTAATAAGTAGTATAGTGTCTCTGGGCAGAATAGGGATCAATATATATTGATGGAGTCTTTCTTTGGTTACAATTTAAGGCTTGCTCTGCTGCTTTCTGCTAATCACTAAAAGGTCCTTAATTGGCTTTGAACAAATTCTGGTCACTTCTTGGAGTTCCAAAATGATTGTTTTTCCTTTCATATTGTCTAAGAAGAAAAAAAAATATATTTACATGAATGTATTCTTGTGTTGTCATCATGAAGTCTTCACAGGGTCTTTTTCCAATCAGCAATAAGCAATTTCCTATATTATTTCCAATATCAAGGCCTCTTCCTTTTCTAATGTAAGATTTTTAATTCCAAGGTATTCGGAGGTAGAAAGGGGTGGAGGCTGAAACAGTCACCTGGAAACTTAAATTCATTTCTTAGTTTTCCTGCCCCTTCCACTTCCAGTCCCTCACACACTCATTTTGGCTCATAGATTTCATCATATGTAACTTCTGAGAAAAACTGTAACTTAGTTTCTGTGTTCTAAGTCCAGTTTTCAGACTCAGCATTTTCTAAATCCTCTTACTTTGATCCTTGCTTTCACCAAGCTTTCCAGATAAGGAATGTTTTACTTTACTTCCAGATCAATGGACCTTAGTATAGCCAACATCAGTTTTTCAAAGTTTCTTTTTTGTCTCAGGGCTCCTTTTTTTTTTTCCTTAACAACTTTTTGGTGAACTTCCTAATTTTGACATCTATGCAGAAAATGTATCTATTTTTACTTTGTGTCTGTCTCATGTTGTATTATTAGGAAAGAGCTTTTCAGTATGAATTTCATGAGATCAAGTGGATGACTAATTCCCATCACACGATTGTGGGCAGGTTTCTTAAACTCCTCCTCTCCTAATTTCTGAAGATACCTCTTACTCTGTGGTCTGTTGCTCGACATCATTTGCTTTGCAGAAGAGGTTTTAACAGAGTTAAATACAGAGTTAATTTTAAGAATAATTACCTCAGGTGGGGGGCTTGTGTTTCCTTGTGTGCAAGTGATGTTCTGTTTTGTGATCTGGTTATGTGGATGTGCTTTGTTCACTATGTGAAAATGCATCCAGCTATACTCTTAGGATTTATACACTTATCTTCAATAAAATGTCTGCTAAAAATAAACTGCCTTAAAAAAATCACTTTTTGTTTAAGTTCAATTATATTGAAACCTATTTTTCCGCTGAGACGTTCATCATTATTTAATTGGTCTGTAAGGTTCTTCCAGTAACTCAGGCCAAAATCCTCAGAGTCATTCTTGACTCCTCTTTCCCACACCCATGTCCAATCTGTAGGCAAATACTGCCAGCAGCACCTTTAAAATAGATCCACAGTCCTACCACTTCTTCCCACTCCACTGCTACCTCATTCGCCAAGCTGATGTCATCTTTTGTGCAGCTTACTGTAAAAAGTCACTCTGCTTCCACACTGCCCCCCAATTCCACACACAGAAGCCGGACAGAACCTATTCAATGTAAGATAAATGTTATCATTCTTCAGCTCCCAATCTCCCATCAACTTCATGTTTTGCTCCAAGCAGAAGCCAAAATCATTACTGTGTGTCACAGTGTCCTCACCTAGTACCTTCTCCCCAGCCCAAATCTAACCCCTTTATAGCAATACAGAAGCACAAGGAGGCTGTTTCATTTAAGGGATCAGCTACCTGTTTTCTTTGCCCTATTTTCCTCTATTAAATCATATACAACAAAAAAAATTAACACTGACTAAGAATCATTTAGGATAAATCACATGGAAGAGCTATTATTTGACCATTCTACAGAAAAAGAATTTTTAGATGGTTCAGCTGAATAGTTTGGATATATTCAGTTATGGAATTTTGTATGAATTCAGTCTCAGAATTTTGTTCAGGAATTTGGAAGTCTGAATAGTGAAGTTCAAATGACCTAATAAGAAGGTACTTCCATAAGGATGTTTTATGACTTTGCAAAACTAGCACTTGAAAATTTTTTGTTATTATTCATCTCTTTAATAAGCACTTATCAAGCACCCATGGTATGCTCAGACACTTTTTTAGGTGTTCAGGATGGCAAGATGAATAAGACATAATTTCTGAACTTAAGGAAACTGCAATCTAATCCATTTGAATTTGAAATGAAGGCATTCAAAGTCTATGCCGCCAACTAATTATTATATTTTTTTAAAACCTCCTTTCCATTTCTCTAAGTGTATTTTTTTGCTTGAAAAAGATAATACCTACTCATTACTAAAGAAATAAGTATAGACATGTGTAAGTTAGAAAGTAAACTTCATATATTGCTGTCCAAATTTTAATGCTACCATTTTCTAGAAGTGCTAAGGCATCATTAAGTGGCTATTTTTTAACAAAACCTTGGGATGTCTTGTCCTGGGAAAATGCAAACAAGAAAGGAGACGAAACAACTGAGTGGACCTGTGCTATCAAAAGTACAAACCTGGCCAAGGAATCCTGTGATATATATGTGTATCTCACACATTCTATATAAATACATAAGGGATAAATATACATAACAAAAAAATGTCCAAAGATTCCTGTCAGACAAATTTGAGAGAAGGAAGATTTCCTAAATAAACACGAAGAACAAAGAAAAATCCAAAGGAAAAACAAACAAATAAAAAATGTTCAGAGGATTTCTAATAAAAGAGACCTGAAAATTAACTAATGGCATATGTCACTCTGCCAAAGTTCAGACCTGACTCTTCCCATCCTGACACCAAGTAGTGAGGGATAAAAAGCCGAAAGCCCCCCTGCAAAATCCAGCTAGCAGGGCCTTTGATGGAAAATCTCTCTGGAACAAACAGCACAATGGGGACCAGCAGTGCTGAGGTATCAAGGAAACATTTAAAAAAGCTTCTTCTCAGGGCGCCTGGGTGGCTCAGTGGGTTAAGCCTCTGCCTTTGGCTCGGGTCATAATTTCAGGGTCCTGGGATCGAGCCCTGCATTGGGCTCTCTGCTCAGTGGGGAGACTGCTTCCTCCTCTCTCTCTCTCTGCCTGCCTCTCTGCCTACTTGTGATCTCTGTCAAATAAATAAATAAAATCTTTAAATAAATAAATAAATAAATAAATAAAAAGGCTTCTTCTCAAGCAGTACAAAAACCTATTTGCATTCCTTGGCAGCAATAAAGAAATGATCTCTAGGACTAAGATGAAGGAACTAAGAGGATTATAATGGTAAGAAATAAAACTATCTGCAATAGAATTTTCAAACTTTGGGTCTCAGGATATCTTCATATTCATTTTTTTTAAAGATTTTATTTATTTATTTGAGAGACAGATTGAGAGAGCATAAGACCCGGAGTGTTAAAGGGAGAAAGAGACTCCCTGCTGAGCAGGAAGCCTGAGGCAGGACTCCTCATGATCCTGGGACTCCTGGATCATGACCTGAACTGAAGGCCATTGCTTAACTAATTGAGCCACCCAGGCACCAACATCTCCATGTTCTTAAAAAATATTACTAAGGATCCCAAAGATCAAGTTTTACAGGGATTATAACTGTTGATATTTACCAATTACAAATTAAAATGGAGAAGAGTTTATATATCATTTAAAAGCAATACATGTATATGGTAACATAAATATCTTTATGAAAAATAACTGCTGAACAACATGCCTTCATAAATGTCTCATGCTTCAAGACAACTTGCTATGTGTGTCAAGAAGGCAATGCTCTGACGGCTCTTTACTTATATTTCCTCATGGTTGTATAGACAGTAAGTAGCCCTGCAGGATAAAGCAGGGTCTCCCTCCGGGACAGCAAGCAAGCTTGCTTACTGCCAGCTATGAATGGTAGGTCCCCCATGCTCGGTCTGCTTCTCTTGTTATGCAACCACTCTGTGTCCAGGCATCCATCCAGGCCTGGCTGTGCTGCCCCTGTGGGACTTGTCCTCACTGGGGGAAACTGATGTAAATATACTGACACCCTGGCTATGGTTTTGCTGTGAATAATAAAGTCTTTAAATTCTGACATAGGACCTTCATGTCTTCAGCCAGCCTTCCATTAAACTGTGGTAAGCTAATCTGTTAACTTGCAAGTAGAGTAAAACCTCAGACCCTTTAGAGTTCTTGACAATCACAACCAAAAAATGCAAGAAAAACAGCAGTGCTCAACATTTTTGCAAATCCCTAATGTCTGGCTTAATAGAAGAGAGGTCCTCATCTGGTTCAGTCCTTGGACTATGTTGTCTTAGTTGAAATTTATCAAGAACATGTGGCCTCATACAGACATGCAGCTGGAAAAGAGACAACTCTGTTGACCTTCTCAAAGGATCTCGGCATCCCAGTGCTCCTTGGAGAACCTTGGCTCCTTAGAGAACCAATGATTTATGGCTATGCAGCTTTCTGACTACATAAAGATGACTTTACTACAGAGCACTCTGTGTTCACAAAATTCTTGCTCCAGAAGATGAAATTCCAAATCAACTTTGAATTCATTGTCTCAATACTGTTATTGTTGCTTTTGTTATTTGTTGTTTATTATTTATTATAAGAACTTTCTAAAAGTCCATTTATCCAAATAATCAACCACTAAACTTGCTCTCATCAGAGTTAATAGATCATTCATCAGTCTCATCAAAGGTTGTTACTTCTTCAAGGCTAAATTTAAACCCCTTCATTGTTGGGTCCATCAATCCTAAACTATTATTTCATAAACTTTGCCCAATCCTAATCAGCCCTCCTACCACATTGAAAGACCTGCCTTACACTAGATTCCCCAACCCTTACAAAGACCCTGCCTTTCACCTTCCCTTCCTGAGACACTTCCAAAGCACAGCCAATATTGTGACCTCCTTTAGTGCAATAAGCAATAACTTGGTCCTCCTTTATAAATAAGTTAGTTTGGTTGTTTTTATAAGATGTTAATCAATAATCTATTTCTTATTTATATCACTTCTTCTCCAATAAGTGGGTCTCCGTTTTGAGAAACTAAGCATCAAATGTGCTTAACACAACCTTCTCTGCATAGCTTAGGAAGAGAAAGTTCTGGGGTCCTTCATTACATGGTGAAATCCTGGTATTTAATCTATTATTAAATCACATAAAACTTAGGGTTGTCAGGTTTACCAAATAAAATACAGAACACTCGATTAAATTCCAACTTCAGTAAAACAATGAATAAATCTTTAGTGTAAGTATGTCCCAAACATTGCACTGGGCATCTTGTGTTTTATCTGGCCACTTGACCTAACATTTGTGCTGCAGGACTTGTGGTTTTACTTTAACAACACACATTCTTGGGGTGCCTGGGTGGCTCAGTTGGTTAAGCTGCTGCCTTCGGCTTGGGTCATGATCCCAGGGTCCTGGGATTGAGCCCCACATCGGGCTCTCTGCTCAGCCGGGAGCCTGCTTCCTCCTCTCTCTCTGCCTGCCTCTCTGCCTGCTTGTGATCTCTCTCTGTCAAATAAATAAATAAAAATCTTTAAAAACAACAACAACAACAACAACACACATTCTCCATGTGCTTTTTATTCATGATCGAGGAAGATCTTAATGACTTTATAAAACTGAATTCAATAATTACCTTAGGGTCCTTACTTTAAGTTGGTAGGCAAATTAGAGATGAAGTATGGAAAGAACAAAATTCTAAGGTTGTCAAGAAAAATTCTTGCTCTGTCAAAGAATCCTGAATTGTGATTAAACCTCTGAGCACCAGATCTTAAGTTCTCAGCTAGAACTACAGGCTAAAAAGCTATCTGCAATGGTAGAATGAAGCTGGATTCAAATTACATAGAAAGTTGTGGGACTGCAGACACTACACACAGCACGTAAGAAGGTAAGCAGAAGTGAGGCCGAGATGAGATTATTATAACAGCAAGTGTCAAAGTTTTTCATTTTTAATAGGCTCTGTATATTTGAAATGGTACAATCCTTAGTCTAGGATTTCAGGGCATTAAGTGTGTTACACTTAATGTGTATCCCACGCTGACATCCAACACTTGTTAAGACCATCTAATGTTGAAAGTTAATGAAGAACAACAACAATCTTCAAACTACTCTGTTATGGTCCTATGATTTTGCATAACTAAAGCTTTTTAATAATTAATTGTTCATGTATTAATAGCATTACAACAAAAAGGAAAACATACCAAACTGAGAGGCAGAAGACTTGGACACCTCAGTCTCAGTCCTACAGCTAACTGGTTCTTTAGCCTTGGGCAGTTTGGTTCCCATGTTATTTTCTTACAGTTGCAATAACAAAGTGCTGTTGCTTAAACAAGAGCAATTTATTCTCTCACAGTTTTGAAGGATAAAAGTCCCACATTGAAGTCATCAGCAGAGTTAGTCACCTCTGAGTCCTTTCTCCTTCCCTTGCAGATGGCCATCTTCTCCCTGTGTCTTCACATCATCTTCCCTCTGTACATGCCTGTTGTAGATAAATGTTTGTGTCCCCCCCAAAATCCATATGTTGAAATCCTAATCCTCAATGTGATGGTTTAGGTTGGGGGTACTTAGGGAGGTGATTAGTTGATGAGGGTATTGCTCTCATGAATGGAATTTGTGACCTTATACAAGAGACCACAGAGAGCCTTTGCCCCTCTCGCCAATGAGGACACGGCAAAAAGATAGCAGTCTGTGGGGACACCTGGGTGGCTCAGTGGGTTAAAGCCTCTGCCTTCGGCTCCAGTCATGATCCCAGAGTCCTGGGATCAAGCCCTACATCGGGCTCTCTGCTCCGCAGGGAGCCTGCTTCCTCCTCTCTGTCTGCCTGCCTCTCTGCCTACTTGCGATCTCTCCCTCTCTCTGTCAAATAAATAAAATCTTTAAAAAAAAAAAAAAAAGATAGCGGTCTGTGAACCAGGAAGCTGATCCTCACCAGACACCAAATCTGCTGGTTCACTGATCTTGGACTTCCCAGCCTCCAGAACCATGAGAAATAAATTTCTGTTGTTTATAAGCCACCCAGTCTATGATAATTTGTTATAGCAGCCCAGACAGACTAAGACAATCCCTGTGTCCAAACTTCCTCTCATCAGGACACATTTCATATGGAATTACCCTAATGACTTCACTTTAATTTAATTACTTATTTGAAGATTTTGTCTCCAAACACAGTCACATTCTGAGGTACTGGGAATTAGATTTCGACATTAATTTGCAGGGACACAATTCAGTCCATAACTATTCCCCTTTCTGATAAGGATATTGGAATTAATCATTCTAAAGTCTGTTCTCACTCTATGATTTATATACAGTAAATATAATATATATACATATATACAATTATATACATACATACATATATATCATATATACATATATATGATATATATGTGTGTGTATATATATGATCAATATATATAGATCATATATATGATCTAATATATATAGATATAATATATATATGATCTCTATATAGAGATCATATATCATAGAGATCATATATCATATAGATCATATATATATGATCATATATATATATATATATATACACACACACACACACATATATATGATCTAAATCAGATTACCTGTTAAACTTTATGGACTACAAAATTAAAACTAGTGGGTATAAAGCTCAAGAAAACTAATATTCATCAACAGAAACATCTGAAATCATACCATTACAATGTTAATGAAGACTACAGATGGAAAATGTTCATTTGAATTTCAAATAGTTGTAGCATTTTGAGTATACTGAAATGATTCAGCAATATCTGCATGGTAGAAAAAAATGTAAATAATTGTCATTCTCTTATTCCAGTAGGACCTAGGAGGACATTCTGCAAATATCTGTTGAAACTTTCACAGATGGATACTAGCAAAAGGCTTTTTAGTGAGGCTACGAAAATTAGTTAATTCTATAATAGCCATGTTTATGATTTGAGGATATAGCAAGAGATCTGTGGTTGCACCTCTTGTTATTTTGTTTCCTTTTTTTTCCTGTAACGATTTTACAGCTAAGTTGATAGCATAATATGCATTCTCAAGGATCTTTATTCCCATATTCATCTGGAAAAACTCAAAGAGAAAGCCATCTGTAATTTATCCCTGGTAGACTCAAAGCCTCTGTAAACTCTTTAGATGCATTTTGGTCAGAGCCACAGAACCATGAATGACTGCAATGAGAAGTGATTTGTGCATAATAAAATCAGTCACACAGAATGATATGAGGAGTACCTTAAGATTATTTAGGCCTCACTTTAATACATTTACATTTAGTAGGTTTAGGATAGAGCCCATGAGTAAAAATTTTTGACAAAGACATAACCTCCTGACAGTCACACACTCCCCACCAAGATTTTTATGTAGCTGGTCCACCTACGTTTGGCATTTGTTGACAGAACCCTGGATCTCACAGACCCTAGAATCTATCACAGGACCCCATCAATCCCTGAAGAACTGAAATAGTTTGGTTTTGCTCTCTACTTCCAGAGATACTCTCCATCCCACAAGGTCAAGAGCTGTGTATAAAGGAATAACAACATTGTGAACGTGGGCAGAGTCATCTATGATAGTCTAACATGTTTAAAATGAATTTTAAGTCTTAATTAAGTATCCTAACTGCTTATATGAATTTGAAGAGAAAAGAGCTAAGACTATCCTCTTACCTGGCCTTTCCTTGGGGTGCATTTTCTCCATCTGTAGCATTCCTTTGCAAGAAAAAGTTCTGGAAGATTTTGAAACTTAGTGAGCACACTGTCTAGTTCATCAATACAGGTAATCTCTGCCGTTGCCTTCAACCATCTTACAACACTGTAGAGACAGAAGTTAATTATAGAAAACTATTAGTAATCAGAACAATTTCTAGCCATAGAGATGCAAATTGTGTCCAGTGAATGTCACTGATTATTGTCCTGCAAATACTGCTTTTGGCTAGTTTGCACCCATTCATAAAACTCATCTCCGCGGGGCGCCTGGGTGGCTCAGTGGGTTAAGCCGCTGCCTTCGGCTCGGGTCATGATCCCAGGGTCCTGGGATCGAGTCCCACATCGGGCTCTCTGCTGAGCGGAGAGCCTGCTTTCCTCTCTCTCTGCCTGCCTCTCTGCCTACTTGTGATCTCTCTCTGTCAAATAAATAAATAAAATCTTTAAAAAAAAAAAAACTCATCTCCGCGTTCCTTATCTGACAGTAAATAGTTGGTACTCTGAATTTTCATTTGAGTGGTTTATAATATCTTCCTTGTTCTCTCATTAATTAGTGAGTTAAGTAAAAATCTGACAGACATTAACTTGTATCAGAATTATAACCATAACCACTTCTAAAATTTATCCTTTAACCTACTCATTTATTAAACATTTATTGACTATATATTAGGTATCACTCATATGTTAGTAAACAAAAGAGACACAGCCCTTGTTTTTTTTTTTTTTAATAGAATATACAGTTTAAAAAGAGGAACAAAGTAGTAAACAGGTTCTAGGGGCAGGCAATGAGAGTATAGTGTCTTTTTCGTGGGCACCCTTGGATACAGCCTCCAAGGATCCCTGTATCCTGACTGCTAATCTGTTCTTGTGCCCTCCCCTCCCCTTGACTATAGGGTGGATTTATTGACCTGTCTATAAGGAATAGAACCAAAGAGAACACAACATATGGGATGACATGTAATTCCCAAGACTGAATTACAAAAAACGGTACATTCTAGGTTAAGCACCCTTTCTTGTTCTCTTGCTTGCTTGTTCTTAGGGAATCAGCTGCCATGCTGTGAGTTGCCCTATGAAGAGCCTCGTGTGGCAGAGAACTGATGTCTCCAACCAGCAGCCACATGAATGAGTGTGCAAGGAGATCTTCCCACAGTCAAGACTGGAGAGGACTACAGCTCCAGGCAACCCCTCAACTGCAAACCTCTGAAAGACCCTGAACCAGAGGCACCTGGATTCCCTACCCACAGGAACTGTACCATATTGAATGCTGCTTTAAACCATTACATTTTAGGGTAACTAAATGCAACAATGGGTAATTATTATAGTCTTTTTCTTGGCAAACCATTAGAATATTCTCTCACAGATGCCCCAACAGTAACCATAAAGCTTAGGGCCAGTGTGGAGATCTTGCATCTAATATTGTTACCCTTCAGCTTAATTGTCCAGGAATCAGTTACAGAGTATCCAGGTCCAGGTGAACCAACACTGGAAATTGCAGATACAACAGTACAAACATTCAGTAAGGAGAGAGAAAAAAAAAAGTCCTCCTCCCAAATGAGATCTACTGTGACAACATAATCCTCATAAATACTAGAGGAAACGACTCTAGTAAAAGGGGAAATATTAGTTTGTGATGCTATATAAATCATGGAATAGTTCTTTTTTAAAAAAGCCCAGACTTTTTGAATAGCCTGGCCTTCTTTGAAGGTCATGGTTTCTCCTTAGATGTTTTCCTACATTGATCGCTTTTCTTTCCTCCTTTCCTTTGATCTTAGCAGTTTCACATGCCATCCCCTTTTAAGAAGTACCATGCACCAATATGAGAATATGGTAAAAGAGAAACTGGAACTGGAAATGCCTGAGTTTAAATTTTGGCTATTAACCAACGATAGAGCTTTGGTAAGTTAATCTTAAAACAGGCATGATAATGTTTACCTTTCAGAGTTTCTGTGAATTTGCCAGCTTCAAAATCTGAAGTAATACACTGAAAGACTCCACACACAGTAGATACAAGACAAATAACAGTCACCATTATTATTCCCACTCTCATTTTTTTTAAGGCTGATCTTATGGCATCCTCTAATATATTTTATTAAAAATCCCTTTGTCACGCTGTATTTAACAGCAAAAGACGTCCCAGAGTCTACCTATATGTTCATCACAAGATTTAGAAAATTCTACTTCAGAGGAAATATTGGTTCTTCAGTGCTAACGCAGAGGAGAGGTTGTTTTTTGGCAATTGTCAAGTAAAGTAGAGGCTAAGTGACCAGGAAATTTGTCATAAGGCAATCCATAAATGTACCCCTCTCTGAAAAGAAAATTAAATGTAAAATAATTGATCAACTCAAAACATTTAAAAATCTTTGAATACGGGGCACTTGGCTAGCTCAGTCAGAAGAGCATATGACTCTTGATTTCGGGTTCATGAGTTTGAGCTCCACATTGGGGGTAGAGATTGCTAAATAAATAAACTTTAAAAATGTATTTTTTTAAAAATCTTTGAACAAAATTTGACAATATATATTTCATTGCCTCCTGAATGGAAAAACCCAGAGAACCAGAGAATAGGAGTGGGAAGGAAAATTCATCTTAACAGTATATTTGTTGGTAGTTGAAAATTCTTCATACTTTATATAGCTATTACCTAATCAAAGTATTATTCATTAACTAAAATGTATCATTTAATATTACACAATTCATCTTTCCCTTTCAGTTTTATTATTCCCAATATTTCTTTTTTCCATTTTAGTTCAAGAGAACATTGATTCTAAACTTTTTTTTTTCTAAAGTAGTACGAGTATCAGTTTTATACTCCATAGTGATAGCTGACCCCAATCGCAGTTTTGACTTTGTGTTTCACACAGCTTTGAGCATCTGTGCTGAGGAAGGAATCCACCCCTCTTTAGTCTTCTCCTAGAGGAGAGCAAACCCTGAAACTCCCCACTGCCTTTCAAGCCAACCACTTCCTGTTAGCTGTCACTTGAGGCAGTTCATCCTAGGTCTACAAGCCAGAACACATGTGGAGGCACCCTCGTTCTTCTCTCTTCACCTCCAAGACAGGTGGCTTGCTGGGATGTGAGCTGCCCTAATATTCTGTCCTTGTTCGTGGACCATCATTACAGTTCCTCTTCACTGAAGAGTCAGAATAAGAAATGAGCAGGGGGAAACACACTTAACAAAACTTAAAACAGAAAAAAACTATTCTAATCATCCTGAAACTCAGATACTCTTAGTAGTTATTTCAATGAGCTTCATTCAGATTCTTCTCTCTGCTGATTGGTGAGTGGAAATTTTGTGTCTTCAGAAGCACTGATGCCATCATACCCAAGATTAAGACAAAGCAAAACAAAAATCTTCAACTGAGACAAAGCAAATTAACTCCCAATTAGCCAGGACAAAGCAAAGGTTTCCACTTTCGCTAAAAAAGAACCAAATGAGGCCCCAGCACAGTAACAGGTAAGGTATTTGTACTGAAAGGGTATTTGTTGGTCAGAGAAGATCTGCTTCCAGCTTCAGTGGAGAGCTGAAAAGTCCTGAAGGGGAAGTCAAATGATAGGGAAGCCATGGGGGTGTGCCAGACTCTCCACATTCTTCTTCAGCCCCCGCCCTGATGCTAGGAAAGCACATCCACCTCCACACTCCATTATAGATCTTGTTCCTCTTTGCTTCCACAAGTATATTTTTCCTCTTCTATTTATTGACTTTTTATTATTTTTTTAAGGACTTTAGTTATTTATGAGAGAGAGAGAGAAAGAGAGCGAGTGAGCATGCCAGGGGAGGAACAGAGGGAGAGGGACAAATAGACTTCATGCTGAGCACAGAGTGGGATGGGGGACTCAATCCTAGGACCCTGAGATCATGACCTGAGCTGAAATCAAGAGTCAGACACTTAATTGACTGAGCCACCCAGGCTCCCCTTGACCTTTCACTTTAATCTCATTAACCTCATGAGCTTTATTTTTATTTTTAACTGACCTCTCTTAGTAGGTATGTTTTTTATCACTCTCCTAGCTATATTTTTGCTCTTCATTTTACCTAACAAGCTGTATGACTCTGGGCAAAGTACCTATTCTTTCTGTGCCTGCTTTCCCTTGATAAAAATGGAAATAGTAATGGTTCTGTCTGATGGGGTTATTGATAGAATTACATGAGTTAGAAGAGTCATCTTTCTTAGAAGAGCGTGTGTTATGGAGGATACATGTTACTTTTATCTAAAGTTTCACTCATTACCCCCTTCTTCTAGGTTTTTTTTTTTTTTTAAGATTTTATTTGTTTATTTGACAGACAGAGATCACAAGTAGACAGAGAGGCAGGCAGAGCGAGAGAGAGAGAGGGAAGCAGGCTCCCTGCTGAGCAGAGAGCCCGATGCAGGACTCGATCCCAGGACCCTGAGATCATGACCTGAGCCGAAGGCAGCGGCTTAACCCACTGAGCCACCCAGGCGCCCCACCCCTTCTTCTAGTTTTAATTTTTAGCTTATTTTATTGAATTTTAATTTTAGCATTATCTTAGATCTTTTTCTTGATTTTAGGTTTTTCTATAATTTTAAATCGTTATGTTTAATTTTGTCTACATTACTGTTAGCGCTCTCTAATCGTTTACTTCAATTACTAGCTTAGGCCTGTCCTTCACTTGGGTTTTGTTGACTCTCTTTGTTCTCTCATTTCTTATTTTTTTTTTTAAAGATTTTATTTATTTATTTGACAGAGAGAGATCACAAGTAGGCAGAGAGGCAGGCAGAGAGAGAGAGAGAGAGAGAGAGAGGAAAGCAGGCTCTCCGCTCAGCGGAGAGCCCGATGTGGGACTCGATCCCAGGACCCTGGGATCATGACCTGAGCCGAAGGCAGCGGCATAACCCACTGAGCCACCCAGGCACCCCTCATTTCTTATTTTTGATTCAAATCAACAGTGACAGTGATTTTTTATTTTTAAGATTTTATTTATTTATTTGACAAGACAGAGATCACAGGTAGAGAGAGAGGGGGAAGCAGGCTCACTGCTGAGCAGAGAGCCTGATTCGGGGCTCGATCCCAGGACCCTGAAATCATGACCTGAGCTGAAGGCAGAGGCTTTAACCCACTGAGCCACCCAGGTACCCTGTGTGATGGTGATTTTTAAAGGCCTGTCTTCATTGTGGGCAACAAGAAGTGAGTCCAGAGAAATGGTTACCAAACTTTAGCATGTCTTAGAATCACCTAGAGGGCTTGTAAAACACAGATTGCTGGCACCAGCCCCATAGTTTTGGATTTAGTGGGTCTAGTTTCGGGTCCAGGTGATGCTGATGTTGTGAACTGGTGACAACATTTTGAGAATCACTGGTCTGGAAAAGTATGAATAGGGGACAGAGTCCTTATTAGAACTAGGAAAAACCCTTCCCATGCATCCTAGCCCATTTTTGCAATGCACCCACTGCTTTATTGGATTTTCTCCAATTCATTCTACTTTCTGCACAGTATAAACTCTTCCTAGGGCCATTACCCCCACCCCCACGTCCCCCCCACGCCCCAGCATATGGGTCACTGATTGGCCAAAAAGTTTACTTGTTAAAAAATCTCACAAAATGTATATATATTACACCATTCTCCTTAAGAGAAAATATGGGGCACCTGGGTGGCTCAGTGGGTTAAAGCCTCTGCCTTAGGTTCAGGTCATGATCCCAGGGTCCTGGGATCAAGACCCACATCAGGCTCTCTGCTCAGCAGGGAGCCTGCTTCCCTTCCTCTCTCTCTGCCTACTTGTGATCTCTGTCTGTCAAATAAATAAATAAAATCTAAAAAAAAGAGAGAGAGAGAGAGAGAGAAAATATGTGACTCAGAATCCATGGTAACCAAAAATGTATAATAATTGGGTTTTAAGCAAATGTTGGCAATAGCATGCCAGGAAGGAAGAGCAAGGTGAACCTCATACCAAGAATATGCAGTTCTGGCTTGACCCCTGTGGGAAGTCAAGAGTAATGGAGCTCTCAGAGGACCCGTAAGAATCCTGGAACGTAGAAATCAGAGTCCTGTCACTGCTTTCAAAGTATTCACTTCCAATATAATTTGGAGAAGAATAATGACAAAGACAACTAAAAGCCCTGCAGTGGCCCATCTCTGTCCCCTCCTTTTTCCCCCAGGATCACTGTTTTCTTATACTGGGTGCATACAACCTGTGTGTGTGTTTGTATAATTCTTTTATCTGTGTGTCTACTAACAATATATGGCATTATTACATGTTATATGATATTTTCATATTTTGTATCTTTCCTCACACTTTCTGATTATGATCTTTGCCTCCCCTCTACCTCTATTATCCTGTCCCCAACCCCTTCACTCCCCCAAATTCTCAAAGTATAGGGAAATGGTTGGGCTGGACATTTCTAGGCTTTTTTCTTTGTCCCTACAAAGTACAGGATGCTATCTTGTGAAAACTAGAATCCCTCAAAGGATACTTTTATCAAATTTGGATCTAAGCCACATTGGTAACTCTGGTAATGACAATTCCCCTTTCTGCCCCCAAATGCCTGACAGCTTTGTGTCTTCCACTGCCAAGATTTTCCCACTGAAAGAATTCTTACCCAAAACCAACCTTCCAGTCTTCTCTCTACCTCTCACACCCTGCCATTTGGAACATACTGAAAAGTTTCAGAAAGTGGGAGGGGACTTAGCTATCTTCAGATGGAGGGATCTAACCCACTGCCTGATTCTAGCCATCTCACTAGTGACCCCCAATCCAGTGGGGATTAATGGTCAGTCAGAAATCCTGCAGACTCACCCCATATCTGGACTCAGTTGGGCTCATCCGGCTGGAGGTAGAGTGTACTGCTCCACAATCAGCCGATGAGCCAAGAGCTACGCAGCACCACCAGAGAGTGGTGGTGGTCCTGGAGCATAATCTGCACTCTCCAAGAATCCTTCTCTGCATTTTGGCTGGTTGGGACCCCAAGACTAAGGTCTACAAAATGTTGGGGGCTGTTCATGTTAACTGCCTGCTAGGCTTCTTGATTTTTCATTACGAATTTCTCTGTGTTTGGTCTTTTCGAACTTCTAATTCCCAAGCTATTTCTTAGAGATACAGTCAGATCCATCATTCTTACCACTATCAGTTTTATGGCTTCTATTGCAAAATTGTCTAATGCATTAGCAAAGAAATCTTCTTCTATGATTTTAGAACTTATTCCTTGGCAAGCTGAAAATATGATGTGTCTTCATGTTGAAGTAAGCATATAATTTATCACCTAAACTGGAACATTTTTGAGAGTGACAAATGCCAAACCACTCGAGATGCTAATGCAACAGAAGAACACTGGCCAGTCTAGACAAACCAGATGCACAATCATGGTCACCCCACCGAGTGTGCACATTCCCTCCCCCAAAGGAAGCCTCTAGAGGAAGCTTTCAGAAAACAGGCTGTGGTGTCACCCCTGCCAGGACCATCTGCTTGTGTTTGCAGGCCCGGGGAAGCCTTGAGACGAGCTAAGTCACACAAAATATATTTGGACACATGTGAGATCTGTAGTCCAACTGCCTGTGTTCTTCCAGTGGAGAAATCTGTACAAATCTATGTTATAAATAGAAACTTCATTATCCGCACTGTGTGTTTCTGCCTTGGCTCAAAATGTAGGAACTTCCATCAACATTTCCTTTCTCTAAGCAAAGTGTTGGAGACTTTGACAAACATTTCTGCCTTCTCAGAAATGCCAAGGAAAAAATTCTTCCATTCTTAGCAAATCGCAACTACTAGCAACTTCTCATACAAGGAGTGACTGAACTGATGGGGTAGACCTGGGAGAAACCAGTATCCAGTAAGCCGCATTTCTCTACTGATCGGGGGCAATAACAGTAAAAACTGACATTGATTTAAGGGTTGCTCTATGCTGAGGAACTTTACATGGTTTCATATGGTGCATTAGCTCCAGGCCTGGGGGTCAGCAAACTCAGAGAGTGTCACAGAGGATATTAAAAATGCACGAACAACAACAACAAAAAATCCAGCAGAGTGAAAACTCTAGACATAGGGTTTGCTCTGTTTGTGTGTGTCGTAACTTAATGAATTCCACGAAGCCCTGGTGGAGCTGATCCTGTGTGCAAGTCCATACCCTCCCATTGCTGGCAGGTGGGTAGGACCCCACAGGCAGGGGCCGAGGCCTGCATCCACTTGCCGCATACCAGCAGGACTAAGGACCTGACATTCAGATTTAACCTTAAAGGGAAAGAGGAAACATAAGTCACAACATCACTGGACAGTTCTGCCACACGGGTTTCTGTAATGTGATTTAGCTCATACCCAACTAGTAAATACAGGAGTAGTGTCAGGTTAACAAAGTCAAATCGGTTCAAACCCAGCTTTTCCTTTGTCAATGGAGAGGAGAATTATAATTGTCGGCTGGAAAGAGAGAGCCTAGCCTCTATAGTGGCAGCCGGAGCACTTTCGGCTTTAATTTTTAAAATGTAAAGGAAACATCTGCACTCTCAGAGGGGCACCTGGACCTTGCACAGTTCTTGGCTCATTGCCGCCTGTGCTGCCTCAAGCGCCTACTGTACAAACTGCCCAGGGGCTCGGAGGTCGGCATCCAGCCATACCATCTCTGTGCCAGGCAGCACTACTATCTTGTTTGCTCTCAACTGGTTCAGAATCTTGAAGGAAGGAGAAAGAGAAGTGAAGGATTAGATCCTTCTCACCTTTTTCTTATTAAAAAAAAATTTTTTTTTTTAGTCTCATTTATTTTAGAGAGCTAGTGTGTGTGAGCAGGCAGTCGGGGGGCGGGTGAGGTGGTGCAGAGGGAGATGGAAAGAGAGAGAATCTCTAGCCGACTCCCTGCTGAGCACAGAGCCTGACTCAGGGCTTGATCCCATGACCCCTCAGATCATGACCTGAGCTGAAATCAAGAGTCCAAGAGTCAGATGCTTAACTGACGGAGCCACCCAGGTGCCCTTAGATCTTCCTCACCTTTAACTTGGTGGACACGGGCTCTGGTACAAGCAAAGCTCAACCCAAACCTTCACTTACAGATGCCCAAACAGAATTCCATCACAGCAATCATCACAGTAACAGCACCGTGCATTCAGAGAGTGTTTGCTATTTGTCAGGAATGTTCTAAGAGTATTACATGGTCTTATACACTGAAGGGGATCAGGATATGCCATCCCCAAAATATGCCACTTTGACAGGATTATTTTGAGCTGAAGGCATTTGAGTTCTTGAAATCCCTTATCTGCCTCAAAGCAGGGCCTCCCAAAAGAACTCAGTTGTCATAAATCTCCTCCCAGGAGCTACTCTAATAGCTTCTGGGAGACAAGAAGTCGGCACCACATCCAGATACACACTGTCACAAAATATCATATCTCCCATATATGCCTCTAAGGACCCATTTATCTTTCCAAAAGCCATTTGCTTTTTCATATGTGTTCTCTTCCATCCTCTCCCCTAAGTTAGTATATAGAACCCAAATTTTAACCACTCCTTTGAGTTCCTCATCTCTGAGTGCTCTGTATGTATGCAATGTTGATGCTAAGAAACTGTTTTCAAGTTTATCTTTTTATCAGCCAATTTACAGAAGGACTAGGAGAGTAGAAGTAAAAAAATAATTTTTTCTGCTCTACAGTATGTGTATGAACTCATTTAATCACCACAACCCCATGAGGTAGGTGCTTTCAGCTGAGGACTGAGACATGGAAAGGTTAAGTGGTTTGGCTAAAGGCACTGTTACCACAGTGGTATAACCTGGAGCAAAAAGCAAAGTTCTAGAGTTCGAATGACAGTTTTGGGGGGTTGGAGGCAGGGCTGAGTGGATAAAAGGAAAAAACAAAAAAGAGCTAACATCAACATTCTTGGGCTGTCATCAAGGGGAAATTGTGGGTTCAACCTAGATAAACTGGAATTTTGGAAAGGCCTGTGGGTTTGTGAATGTCATCCTGGGGCTGGCTGCCCAGAGAACTGACAGCTTGTAAGCCATACTAATTTTTTTTTTAATCACGTAACACCAAAATGAATTCAAGCTATTCTCCAACTAGAACAGCAACCTAAAATAATCTTTAAATTTATCAAAAATAGATTTCTGATAGAAGAGTTGAAATTTTCCACAAGGGTAAAGCAAAGTTATTATCCCCACCACTCTTTATAACTTGATTCTTAACGATCAGATGCTGCTTTCAGATGAGTTGGACATAGTCCCATAGAGAACAGAAAGATGAACAATGTTTTACAGACTAATGATGTGGTTATATTATTAACTCAAATCGTGAGTAGCTTGAACAAACAACAGGTTCTGCAAGCTCATTATTGCCAGAAGAGAGTGTTACTGACCAACTTTTTAAATGTGAAAATAGTTATTTTTGGAAGATGTCCCCAGAACTTTTAACCAGTTTTAAACAACAGGCCAATACAACAAGTTATCTCAGTTATCTTGCTGAACATTGAACAAATAGAGCATCTTGGAAGAAGTGTGAGGGAATAGCTCTTCAAGGTCAAGTAGTCTATAGGTACTAAAAGGAGAATTTTCAAGAATTCTGTTTTTGTGGTTTTTCAGCTGAAGCAAGTACCTGACTATAACTGCTTTAAATTGTTTTCAACCTAAATCAATCGTTGCCATGCTACACAGAGCAGAACTCTTGAATTCCATTTTATGTTCATCTGTATACTAGAAAAGATCCAAATTGTATTTTGGGGAGAACTTCAGCCTTCTGCAGGTATTTTTCTATATTCATTCCAAGTGCAGTAGAGATGACAAAGGCCAGCATAGAAGAACATATATTTGGATAGATACCTGCTCTTCTTTTAATTCCAGTATCTTCTACCTGGTCACATTCATGAATCATTTTAAGTAGCTATAGATCATTTTTTGAAGATGATATACAAATAAATTATAAAAGAAATACACCTTAAGTACATTACTTCAAATATGTATCTTCAAATATCAATTCAACTAGTGTAAGCACATACACATTTATATTAAACTCTTCCAAAATTTGCATAAAAATTTCTTTCAGTTGAACTGAATTGTCCACTGAATTAAGGTGTCAGCTCTTAGCTTATACACCATACTTAAAAAGTTTTGGACTGAATATTTTCTTTTCCTAAGACAGGAAAGTTTTACAACAATCAACCTTTCCTAAGGGGACAGTATTATCTTTCCAGTAAAGTTTAATTTATCTTGAAAAAAGAAAAGTTGCATGCACATTTAAATGCACTGTTTCTAAATCTGGAGCCATCCAACTTCTTTGCAGGAATGGCCAAGACAGAATGAGTCATCTTCTCCAGTTGGTTTCCATTTAACAAAGGACTAAACTTCAATTAGCTTTATACATTGAAACCCATTTTAAGCCCTTAGACTATAAACCCTTTTACTGAAATGGAAAGACTGGAATTTATAGACACGGTTTCAACCATTTTCCCAACTTTGTTCTTTAAATGAAACATGAAAGGATTTTTCTCATTAGATAAAATGTCTAAGTTTTTTCCCCCCAAAAAAGAAGAGTCAGAAAGATCTTGAATGCAGGTAGTTTATTTGGGAGGAGATCCTAGGACATAGAAATGAGGGGTAAAGGAAAGTGAGTTCAGAAAGTAGAAAAATCCAAAGTTAAGTGTCCATAACCAAAGTTCTCACAATGGGCAAAAGAAGCTCAATTCATCAGAACATATTGAGGGTCCTGATATAGACATCATGTTACCAAGAATTATCTTCCCAAGGGACAAGAGGCCAGAATTTCCATCTCCCACTGATAAAAGCTTGTTCCAGAAGGTAAGTCACCTGTATTTTCAGGTTCCCTGGTATCAGAGAAGGATTTGGGGCAGAAGCTGGAAAATCTGGCTCTCACTTGAAGTAGGAAGTACAAAGTCAGTCTGAACTTGTACAGAAGTATACAGTTTGGCTTCAGCTGAAACCAGATGTTGGCTTAAGGAATGCATTTCAGTGTTCCAGAGGTGTCTAATTAAAGTACCCAATGTGGCAGATAGTTAATGAACCACACTTCTTGTGCAATCGCCCTTCCACAGTCTCTGGGCTGGGCTTATGACTCTAATAGAATAAAACAGAACTGATACTAAGCCTGTTCTGGGTCTAACCCTTAAATGACCTAGAAGCTTCTGCTCCCTACTTAAAATGCTTGCTTTTGGAACCCAGTCACAGTAACTTCAAGCTCAGTGTAAGGACCATGTGGAAAGAACTGAAATCTGGCTGAAAGGTCTGGCTGAGCTCCTGGTCAAGCCTTCAGATGACTAATGCTGTCCCAGTGACCCTGGACGATACCATGTTGGGAAGAATTACCCAGGTAAGCCTTGGAATTATAAGCCATAAAACAAATTATTTTATGTCCTAAAATTTTGGGTTACTTATTTTAGTCACAGCAATCAATTAAGATACCAGTCAAGAAACCTTAAAACAAATAGGGTTGTCAAAGTCCCTAAGAAGGATAGCTTTGTTTTCCAGATATATTCATAGGAGAACTGAATTTTCCTAGTTTTGCCTATTCTTCCCCAAGCCATGTGGCAACACTTATCATATCTCTGACCATTAGTTATGGCTCTGAAGGAGTTCAAGTAATTTTAGTGATTCTGAGAGGAAATGTTTTTTGATATTTTTTGCCAAATTACATTGCTGAGTATTACTGTGTGAGAAATTTTCATGTCTATTCTAACCTTTCTTCCCATTGTGATTGGTCACAAGGTTACCAGATTCATTTGATGTTCACTCAACAAAATAGTCATTTAAAATTCAATAAACCTCCCTGCTGTATGGCAAGCCCTGTTCTACGCACTGCTATTCTAATAATGGCCGAAATGGACAAAAATCCCTGTTCTCTTGGAGATGGAAGATTGACAAAGAGCAGAAGAAATCACAGAATAGAAATACATGGTATCTAGAGAGTGTTAAGTGTTAAGGAGAAAAACTAAATCAGGAAAGGAGTACAGAGAAAATGTTCAAAAATAAGTGTTAAATTTTAGATTGAGTGATCAAACGGCAGCATCACTGAGAAGATGCCATTTGAGAAATGGATTGATAAGACAGATTTGGGATATAACTGAAAACAGAGTCAGACAATGGAATTTACTGACACTTTAGATGTGAGATGTTTTTAATACAAGAGACGGGGTAGGAAGCATCACTCCAAAGTTTGGGCCTCAGCAAATGAAGAACTACATTTCCAGTCACTGAAATGAAGAAGTTTGGGAGTTTATATATAGGGTTCAGTGTTAGACACATTAATTGTGAGTTAGAACTAAAGAGGTTTAGGAAGTTTAGGCAACCCATAATTCAGGATAGAGGTTTAAGCCAGAGATATAAATATGGGAATCATCAGCATATGGTATTTAAAGCCATGACACTGGATAAAATTATGAAGAGACTGAATATAGATAGAAAAGGAAGAGTTCTCAGGACTAACTACGGGGCATTCCAAGGTACAGAGGTTGGGAGAGGGAGCATGTAGAGGGAAAGCAAGAGATTGAGAAGGAACAAAGCAGAAAGCAAGCCAGCAAGGTGTGGTAGCTAGAAAACCAAGAAAATGCTTTAAGGAGGAAAATGTAACTGACTGTATCAAATGCTGCTAATAGTTCAGGGAAGATGAGGCATGAGAGTTGGTTATTGAATTTAGCAATACAAATTGCCCTGGTGAAAAGCAGAGTTTTTGTGGAGCGGTGATGCTGAAAGCCTAATGGACTAAGTTCAAGAGTAACTGGAAGCAGAAAAAGTCAGCCGGTCAATATAGAGGATTCTAAAAAGTTTTATTTTATACAAAAGAAGCAAAATGAAGCTGGCACAGCTAAAAAAAATAATAATGGGAGAAATAACAGCAGTTGGTATGGTGATAGGAATGATCCAAAAGATTGGGGATAGTTATGATCCAAGAGAATGGGTGAGAATTACTGGAATCATGCCTTTAGTGGTGAAAAGGGATGGAATGTAGTGTATCAGTGAGAGGCTGGCCTTAGCTAAGAGTACAGATGGTTCAAGTGCATGCTTAGGAATGGAGAAGAAGGTAGAGTGAATGGAAATAGGAGCATGAGGCGAGTAGATGAAGTGTGAGAGTCCATGAAAGTTCTCCTATGAAGGCTTCTATTCTGCCAGTGAAATAGGAACCAAGATCATTAGCCAAGAGTGATTATGGTAAGAAGGCAAAGGCCTTGGAGGTCTGAAGTTCAGAAAGCATGAAGTAATCAACAAGGAGAGGTCTGAAGTTCAGAAAGCATGAAGTAATCAACAAGGTACTGTGGAGATACACAGTATCACTGTAGGGCAATGTGGAACTGTGGTAGTGACAGCAAGTGAGAACAGTCAGCTCGGTTGTGAGCTTCATTCCTTTCAGCTGTGTCGGTGAAGGAACAGCACAATTGGATTTAGCCAGGCTGTTTGGCTAATCACAGCATCATCTTTCCCTACCCCCACCCCCCAGACCCCCTCGCCTCCTCATGGAAATATTAGCTATTTTCTCCCTGACAGATAACAATACTGTTCAGAAAGCTTAGAGATTCTGACTCAGCTTTCAATACTTCTTCCAGTGATGTCTTGCAAAAGTTTTGTGTTTTGTCATTTACTTTTCCTCTCCCCATCCCACAATTCATATGTTTTTCTATTTTCAATGTTATGACATACAGTTGTATTCTGACTAATGTTCCAAAAGGGGCAAAGACAACTGTGCAAGGGGAGATATAACTGGACTCTTAACAATACCTCAGTCACGTTAAACACCATTTACGCAGTACCTTTTATGTCCTAGGTATTTAATACACATTTCTAATCCTCTCAACAAGTTTCTCCATTTTAAAGGAATAGAAACTTAGGAAGTAAAATGAGTCATCATGCAGCTAATAAATGCCAAAGCTGAGATCCAAACCCTGATCTGCATGTTCCACAGTTCTGACTCTGGCCACTCCACCCTCTAACCCTTATTAGCCAAGGCAAAAACCAAGCTTGTGTTGTCCTAGCTCCAACTGTACATATTCGAATGCCATTGAGTTCACTTGCCCAGATATCTTTAAAAGTGCTGTTTCCAGACTTTCTTTCTCCCAAACACCAAATGTCATCTGCTCCTGAACTTGAGACAAAAATTACAGTTTTCAAGTTCCAAAATGCTGAATTTTACCTGTGTTCTCTTGTCCAATTTTAAACGTCTAGATTCACTTACCTATAGTTAAAATACCTTGGTGTTGTTGGCATTTCGGGCCAGATAATTTTTTCTTGTGGCGGCCTGTTCTGTTCATACTAGGTTGCTTAGCAGCATCCCTGACCTTCACATACTTGATGCCAGCAGCACCCTCCCCCCAACTGTGACAACCAAAAATGTCTCCAGATGGGGTATCTAGCTGGCTCAGTTGGTAAAGGGTATGATTCTTGACCTTGGGGTTGTGAGTTCAAGCTGCACAATGGGTATAGAGATTACTTAAAAATAAAATGTCTGTTTGTTTTTTTAAATGTCTCCAGACGTTGCCAAATGTGCCACAGGAGGCAAAATTGTCCTTGGTTGTGAACCACTGGAGTAGAAGTGAAGATTTCATAGGAACTAGCCACTGGATGGTTCAGTTGGTTAAGTGTCTGCTTTTGGCGCAGGTCATGACCCCAGGGTCTTGGGATACAGTCCTACATGGGGCTCCTTGCTCAGCAGGGAGCTGCTTCTCACTCTGCCTGCTGTTCCCCCAGCTTGTGCCCTTTCTCTCTGACAAATAAATAAAATCTTAAAAAAAAAAAAAAGAATTAGGTTCATTTTTTAATCTTATTTCAAATTTTACATTGTCACTTTATCCTTAACAGTAAAAGATGTTATTTTTGTACTTTTTGTTTTAGATTTGTCTTTTAGAAGACAAGCTCCTCCTCAGACTTTTACATTCTCTGTAACTTTCCAAGAACTTCTTGTCTCAACAACATCATCACAGGCAGAATTAATTTTAATAGTCCCAAGTTCCCATTACAGTTTGAAATAAAAAATCTGTAATAACAGTGTTTACCACACTAGTGCTTTAAAAAACAAGAAGACCTCATACCTATCTCCAACTATCATCTCTTTGGTGACATAGGTCATATAACATTAAGTTTTGTGTCTCCAGCATTTACAAAAATCCTAACATGTAAGTATTTGCTTAACTTGTGCATTGAAACTATATTGCAAGGAATTCCATGTGTTGACTTTTAAAATTATACCTACAGAATGCCCCTTTATAGTGTCTTTTGACCCACATGCATATTACAGTCCTGCCATCTAGTGGCCAATTACCCAAATTGTAATTGCAATATCTAGTATGAAATAAACCAAGTATCTCAAACACGAACATTTAAATTCCATTCAATATCATAAGATAAAGAAACCTCTACACCACTTTTACACATATACATTTTCCAACTAATGAAACATTTCAATTTTTCTAACATTTTGCCTGTAAGTGAGTGAAATCAATTCACATGTATAAGGTTTTAGCTCCAATACATAGCATCATTTGCAAATAAGGAATACATAATGTCCACATTACCCCCCTCCGCTTTGATTTTGAGCTCAAACTTTGCTCGTTTTTTCTCTTTGAGATCTATCTCTTTGAAGGGAGTCTTAGCCATTTAACAAAACACCTACCTGGACACAAAACTCGGCTAAAATCGAGATATCAGGACAAACTCCTCAGTTGATAAGATCCGTCATCTGATTGGGCCCAAAGCTGATTCATAATCTGGAGTGAAATAAAGTTTTTAACAAGTAGGCTATTAGTGCGGTAACAGGGTTAACTGAACTAATCGATCAATTCAACTAAGTAGGTTAGTAGGAAATTAGTTGAAATATTAAACACTTGTGAAGCATTTTCATTCTTTTTTTTTTTTTTAAGATTTTATTTATTTATTTGACAGAGAGAAATCACAAGTAGATGGAGAGGCAGGCAGAGAGAGAGAGGGAAGCAGGCTCCCTGCTGAGCAGAGAGCCCGATGCGGGACTCGATCCCAGGACCCTGAGATCATGACCTGAGCCGAAGGCAGCGGCTTAACCACTGAGCCACCCAGGCGCCCGCATTTTCATTCTTGATTGAATGAACCTCCTCACTAACTCATTCCCTTTACCAGTTATGATTGTATACTTTCAAGTATCTCATTCATGCATTATTCTACTGTTATAATAATAATATAGTTAACTAATGATATAAACTGAGTGGGAAAGGGAATAAGGATAAAGAGGATAAGGGTTGGGGGGCCTGGGGGGCTCAGTGGGTTAAAGCATCTGCCTTTGGCTCAGGTCATGATCTCAGGGTCCCGGGATTGAGCCCCACATTCGAGCCCCACACCTGACTCTCTGCTCAGCAGGGAGCCTGCTTCCCCACCCCACCCGCCTCTCTGTCTGCATCTCTGCCTGCTTGTGATCTCTGCCTGTCAAATAAATAAATAGACTGTTTAAAAAAAAAAAAAAAGAGGATAAGGGTTGGCAAATAAGTTTCAACTTTACTACTTAGCAGTTGAGATATCATAAATCTATTACTATTTCATATTTGTGAGCTAACAAAGTATATTTGCTTTAGCAGGAAGGCGTTACCAAATTCCTCTAAAATATGCTGGATTGTTCCGTGACGTATTTGTAGACGTATTCCGTTAACGTTTTGTAGAAATCATTAACGTGCTCTGAAGCCAAATGAGGCATATATATAAACTCTCAGATATCTTTCTTTCTAATATTAACTCTTGATACATCACTGATTTGCAAGATAAATATTTATTTCTAATACTGCAAACTCAAGTGTGGCATGACCTTATTTCTTTACTCTCAGATATTTAAAATGTCTGAAGTTCAAGAGATTATTTAGACCAATTCCTCAGAGCGTAGATGGAAAAGCCAAGGTTTTTAGAGGTTTAGAGCCTCACCCAAGTTGACTGAGCTCATTGTAGCAGATGAATCTAGAACTTTCAAAGTTACTGAAGGAATAGCCACTAGGCCTGAGGCCAACGCATCACCAAGAGGATTCCAAGGTGAGTCTCTTGGAACTGATGCCATCATGCTTCAGTAATTTGCAGGAGTCCCAGCCCAAGTCGTTCTTTTTCTCACAAACTCTTAATTCATAAGCTGTATATCCTCTCCACTTCCCTCTCTTCCCAAACAAACCCTATGAGTGTCTCCCGTGGCCCCAGAATGAATAAGCGATTTCTTGTTCTTCAGATAATTATTCCCTTCACCTCCTAAACTTACTTGAAACCTGCCTGGGCCCTGAACAAACATTATGGCCAGGAGTTGATCATATTGAGTTGACTGAGATAGGTGAACTCCTTGCTCCCCCTTTCTGCCTCCAAATTATCTCACCCCACCCTCCCACAAAGATCACTGTTCTTTCGATGCTAATGTCATTTGGATAGATCACTGTTTCCCACACCTTCTTACATGCTCTTCCCAACCTCTTCATCCTACCTCTGCTTTTACTGGCCTTCTTTTCCTGGCACTATTCCATTCGCGTTTCCTTTCTTTATCCTGGGTGACTTCAATAACTAAGTGGACAACCCATCAAAAAGCCCCAGTTTCTCAGTTTCTTGATTTCTATATTCCATCGACACTTTTTCTTTCCACTTCATTTATCCATTTTATGGTCACACCCCTGACATTTACATCTTTTAAAAAATGCAAACCTTTTAAAAAAACATCCTATTGAAACATTTAACTATGGCAGCTCCCTATGTATTCCAGAGGCACACGGACTTGCGTACAACCACACAGTTCTTCAATGTTGTAGGGACATCTGATCCTCTCATCCTCCCACTTTCTCATTACCCATCAGGCAGTCCCCTCCTGTCATCATTTCTCATCCTGTTTGGCACAGATTCCGTTATCATCAACAGGTTGCCCCTTTGCAAATACTTTCAACTCTCAGTTCCTTCTCTCCCTCAACTGAGCTCACCCTACAAAAACCCCAATCCATGTATGAACTCCTCTGACTTCAGACTTTCTCCTTGTTCACACAGGAGTGTTACTGATCACAGATTAGGTAATCTCATAACTAGCTTCACTTTAAAGTCATAATCTCAGGCCACAGTTTGAATCTTGGTAAACCCAGAAATCTTGCTACAGTTTTCTAATAATTTTACATTTCTGCTCCCCAGAATGATCATATTGATCAGGATCCTTTCTTTGATTTTCTACTTCCCCTCTTCCACCTCTGACTCTCAGCAGGTATCCTTGCCCACCATTTACTGAGACTATGGAACTATCATATGGAAGCATTTTCATCCTTTCATAACCAAATCCCCAAGCTCACCTACCACAAAGCCATCTTTCCCATCACCATGAAGTCAAGAGATATCAAGGAACATATAAGAGTATAGATGGAAACTTCAGAGCTTGAGGCAATTGACCCTAAGTGATAAGTTAGTAATGCCAGATTTAGAAGGATGGTGAACATCATGTTCTATAGAAAATGGAAAGGCATTTTCTGCAGAAAATGGGAAGATACTTGATCCAAGTTATGTTGTAGGACAGGGGTCAGCAAACTATAGCCCTGGGCCAAATCTAGCTTACTATTATTATAAGCAAAGTGTCATTGGAACACTAGCCATACCTAGTCATTTATGTATTCTTGTCTAAAGACTAGCATATTATAACAGCAGGGTTGAATAGCTGCCACAGAGACCACATAATCCACAAAACCTAAAATATTTACTATCCCTTTCTAGACAATTTATCTGCTCTTTTTTAGAAAGATAACTATGGCAGCATGATGAAGGATAAACAGTAATGGGGGAAAACTAGGTGCATGGCAAATATTTAGGAAGGGAATTATGTTAGTTCAGTAAGGATAATAAAGGCTTGGTCTAACCCAATGGAAGTGGACATAGAAAAAAGAAAAAAAAGACATTGTGTGTATAGAATCAGGATTAGATAAACAATTAGGAGAAAAAAAAGAAGACAGAGATAGGTTATAAAAAGTGATCCCAAGTTTTCTACTTTCGTGACTGGGATAGTAGTAGTGTTTGCAATGGTAGTAATAAGGGGTGAGAAAAAATGAAAGTTTCCATGAGTAATAACAATGGGTAGTTTAAACAAGCTCAATACCTACAAAAAATACATACATGAAGATTGTTGAAATTATCCCCAACTTGATCTCTAAGGCAAATGGAGTTGTGGAGGTCATTGGTCTGTAACTGGTAGCTGGTGGGATGGGAATAGATGAAATCACTTAAAAATATATAAAATAATAACAACAAAATCTTTTAAAAGTTTGTATTCAGGAGTTGAAAACAGATCCACACAAAAATTTGCACACAGATGTTTATAGCAGCTTTATTCATAACTGCCAAAACCTGGAAGCAATATGCCCTTCAGTAGGTGAATGGATAAACAAAGTGCAGTACACCCAGAAAATGGAATACTATTCAGCACTAAATCAGAATGAACTATTAAAACAACAAAGACATGGAGGAAACTTAAATGCATATTACTGAGTGAAAGAAGCCAGTCTAAAAAGGCTACATACTATATGATTCCAACTGTAACTTTCTGGCAAAGACAAAACTATGGAGGCAATAAAAAAGTCAGTGGTTGCCAGAGGTTTGTGGGGAGGAAGGAATGAATAAGCAGAACACAAAGGATTTTTAGGGCAGTGAAACTATTCTACATGATACTGTATGGTAGATGCATGTCAGCATACATCTGCCCAAATTCATGGTACTTACAACACCAAAAGTGAACTGTAGTGTAAACTATGGAGTTTGGGTGATTGTGATGTGTCAATATAGGTTCATCAATTGTAACAAATGCCAACTCTGGTGGCGATATTGATAATGAGGGAGATTATGCAAGTGTGGGGGTAGGCAGTATAGAGATGAGAAATCTCTGTACATTCCTCTCAATTTTGCTGTGAACCTAAAACGGCTCTAAACAATCAAGTCTTAATTTAAAAAGTCTGTATTTATTTTTTTTCCAATGTATTTATTTTTAGAAAAACAGTATTCATTATTTTTTCACCACACCCAGTATTTATTTTTTTAAAAAGTCTATATTTAAAGGGTAGTTAAAACTATCCTTTATAAACAAATGATTACAGAGAAATTAAAATCAATTAACTCAATCTAGATATATCAAAATAGGTAATTCTCAAATAATGTTCAGTAAAAGCAAGCTACAAAGGATGCCATGATTCTGAATATGTGAAATTTTACAACATAAAATAACATACGCTGTATGTGCATACACAAATACAGAAGAGTATATCAATGACAACGCAATTTTAGAATAGGTGCAGGGAGAGAATAGAAGATGAGATTCATTTGCCACACTATATTTATTTTTCAAAAAAGCTTGCAGTAAAATACACCAGAGAAAAAGGGGTATGCACTGTCAGGAGAAAAATTAAGAGGAGACAGTAGGTCTTGGGCATCAGAAAAGGAAGGAGGTATGCTTTCAAAAGAATGGCATAAAACAGGCCATTCAACTCTGCAGATTAGTCAAGTGAAATGAGGATTAAGAAGCTCTATTACCAGTCAGAAACCTAACAGAGTTTCAGCAGAATAATGGAGGTGGAAGCCAGATGGTAGGGGGTGGAGGGGAGACTTGGCACCAAAGAAGTGGAGGCAGTGAGAGCAAGTGGCTCATTCAAAAAAGCTGGCAATGAAGAAAAGAGAAAGATACACAACAGTTCGAATGAGAAATATTTAATGTGTCCGATGCTTCAATTTCAGGCAGGTGGAAACTCAAATAACTCAACATTTCTTGCAAAACATTGAGTCCTTACATTTTCAAAAATAAAAGACATAAATTAATAACTTTTTTCCTGAAGAAGATATCTGCAAACTATCTCCCATGTTAATATGACATAAAATAACATTAAGAACTTGGTTCAAATCACAATAACATGAACAGTATAGATGAAAAAGTTAAGAAAAGGTGAGCCTGGAGACATCAGGATTTTTTGGATGCGCAGTTCACCCAGATCCCCACAAAGCAGGCACGTATGTTCATGCAATCACCCAGTCCAGGATCTGGCCTTCAGCCTTTCAGATTTAGAAACAATTTCATCCATGTGAATATAATTAGCTCCTCAAGAAGGTGATCCACACCAACAAAGCTCATCACAGACTGCAGTTTGAGCCACTTATTTATAAGGAGTGTAATTGCCAACCAGTCTAGATAGAGCAGTCTGACCACTGAGCCCAATTATCACAAGGGTGTTTGGAAAACAAAGAAGCAGAACATGGACTTACATTACTGGAATGTGTAATGAAATCTGGCTTCCATGTGACAACATCAATATTTTTGTCAAGAGATTTCTTTCTTTTTTTTTTAAAGATTTAATTTATTTATTTGATAGAGAGCTCACAAGGAGGCAGAGAGGCAGGCAGAGAGAGAGGGGGAAGCAGTCTTCCTGGATGCAGGGCTCCATCCCAGGACCCTGAGATCATGACCTGAGCCGAAGGCAGAGGCTTAACCCACTGAGCTATCCAGGCACCCCTGTCAAGTGATTTCTTAAACCAGCCTACCAGAACATCCTTTTTCTAGGTGAGGGCTGCTCTTGCAAATTTCCTTTCTCTGAACCTTTATTTCTAAACGTCCTTCTCCTAAGGTACATAGTCATTCCTTACACTGTTAATACCTTTCTGCCAAGGAAAAATCAGCTTACACAGATGTAAGGATAAATAATAATCTCTGTAAGCGGATTCTGCTTTTCTTTGCACTAAATGCACTATACTTGTTACTGTTTAACTTTCAGAGTTCTTTCAGGAATCTACAATCACCTCCATATAGAAGATAACATTTCATTTTTATTTACAAGTCCATTAGCACACATTGAAGGGCAAAGTCAACATTCCCTGAATTTCAGTCATTCCTATACCACCTTCACAACTGTTACTCCAAATGAGGACATCTCAGTATATATATATACATATATAAAATGACATATAATTTCACTATTTAGTTTTTCTTCAAATAAACTCCCATTGTTACCTAAATTTATTTGTGCATGAAATTTTATGTTACTACAATTAGCAACCCAGGTTAGAATAATAAAAATAATGTTTTAATAATTTCTCACTGCTACTGTACATCTATATACACCACCACTGACTATCACAGTTCCTAAAATATGACACACTGTTTTGTACCTTATGTAAGGTCTAATTCAGCCTACGCAGAATGTCAGAATGTCAGCACTGCTCTGATTCATCAGACCCTGATGTGAATGCTAGTTCAATATTTTTAAAAAACTTTTTTAAAAATTGTGGAAAATATGAATTGTTTATATGGTTAAAAAGGAAAAAATAGGTCCCAAATGGAGTCACTTACTAAGCCCCAGCAACTTAATATCTAACCTAACTGCAGCTTCCGTCTGTTCCAGGAGTGGAATTTTAAAGCAATCTGGAATTTCCCGGTCAGCACCGGTGAGGTAATCTGTCTGATAAGACCCCCTGGCCTTCCCGCATGGGAAGGTAATTTTTACCTGAAACAATACACTCAGCTGACTTTATTGTCTCACCCTCTGGCCTATAAAAACTTTCCATTTTGTGCAACTCAGAGCTCTCCTCTGTTTCCCAGATGGGATGCTGCCTGATTCATCAATCATCGATCAACGCCAATTGGATCTCCAAACCTACTCAGTTGAATTTTTTTTTTTTTAACAATATGGAATGTTCCTTAGGATAGTATCTCTAAAATGAGACCAATTTCCATGGAAATGATCTGCCAGGTCTTTCAGGAAATTCTAGAAGAGTTCTAATGGTGCATTAAAGGGTTATCGTTAAATGATTTATTGCTGTGTAGGTGGTTAAGTTTTAAAATATTTTCTCAGACAAAAAGGTATAGTTCTTTTGGACCTACAACAAAATGTTTATTTTGCACAGCATTCTATTCAATGTGTGCATAACACCGTAAGACAGGGAGAAATGACTGAAAGCAATTATTAAGGAAAACAGAATAAGGAATTACAGGGTTTGCTGAGAAAGGTACAGAGAGTATATTTTTAGAGGCTGTTTGAAAATGTACAGGGGAGGGGCGCCTGGGTGGCTCAGTTGGTTAAGCCTCTGCCTTCAGCTCAGGTCATGATCCCAGGAGCTCTGCATCGGGCTCTCTGCTCAGCGGGGAGCCTGCTTTTCCCCCTCTGGTGCCTCTCCCCCTGGTTTATGTGCTCAATCTCTCTCTCATTCACTCTTTCTCTCTCTCTCTCTAATAAATAAATCGTTAGAAAAGGTACAGGGGAGCTGATTAGGTGCAGACAACATAGGAGGAAAAGCCTCAGAAAAACTTCTCTGTCCTGAGGTAGCAGTGTCCCAGATTATACTCCCTGTCCAGAAATTTTGTGACCATGAGTCCCTAGTAAAGATAAATATATACTGAGCTGTAAAATTTTTAGTACTTCTCATGAAGGACAGCAATTGTAAAATGCCATATTTATTTAAATCTTTATTTCCAAACATAGATTCATGGTTACATTAAAAACCTCAAACAAATGCGAAAGGAAAAAAAAATAGACATTTTAATAACATTTTAGATACTACAGGTATTACATAGAGGAAACATGATTCAACTCAGTATTAACTGCATTTATGAAATACTTACAGCTTTGGAGTTTTGTTACACTAGTTTCAAATAGCTCTTAGGGAAAAGTAGGTATTTGCTGGATGCTTCCTCAGGATTCACTTCCTTTTTTGTCCAAACATTTTCTATCACAAAACTCACCTATTCCAGCACAACTCAGCCATGTGGTTTGAGCCTAAGTCCCACCCCCAAGGTAAGTCCAGCAGAGTGTCTTGCACGTGACCATGCTGATTGGATCAGGAATGGACATGGATCACATTCTGACCAATGAAATGTTACTTAAGGAGTCTATGACGTTCCCTTGTTCTTCTGTGAGAGCTTTAGTGACTTGACCTGAACAATGTGAGGCCCATTAGTGCTACCATGAGGGGCTCTAGCCTAAAAATGAGTCCAGCACCTGAAGAAGACAGAGCTATAGGAATCAAAATGGAGTTGAGGTCTTGACAGCTTCATGAACCTATGAATCAAGACTCCCCGAAAGCCTGAAATTAGAAGAGTCTGTGGACAATTCATTTACATGAATCTATAAATACCTTATCTTTTTCTTTTTTTTTTTGCTTAATCCACTTTGGTTCACATTTTCCATTTTTTGCAACTCAAAGACTCTCAGCCAATGTAGGCAGGTAATTTGGAACACTGGAGGAAGTATTCTGCTCAGGAGGTCTGAGATCTGGTTTAGTTCGAAGTCACGTATTTGTGTGATCTCAATGGAATACTATGCAGCCATCAAAAGAAATGAAATCTTGCCATTTGCGACGACATGGATGGAACTAGAGGGTATCATGCTTAGTGAAATAAGTCAAGTGGAGAAAGACAACTATCATATGATCTCCCTGATATGAGGAAGTGGAGATGCAACATGGGGGGTTAAGGGGGTAGGAGAAGAATAAATGAAACAAGATGGGATTGGGAGGGAGACAAACCATAAGTGACTCATAATATCACAAAACAAACTGAGGGTTGCTGGGGGGAGGGGGGTTGAGAGAGGGGGGTGGGGTTATGGACACTGGGGAGGGTATATGCTAAGGTGAGTGCTGTGAAGCGTGTAAACCTGGCGATTCACAGACCTGTACCCCTGGGGATAAAAATACATTATATGTTTATAAAAAATAGAAAAAAAAAGTATTTGTATGATCTGAAGTGGGCTCTGTAACCAAAACCATTAATCCTTGTTTGTTTGTATGTATGTATATATACATCTATGAATCCGTCTGTATCTGCCAGAAGAATTGTAAATGTCTTAAGAAAATTCTTATTCATTTGTTACTCTGTATCACATAACTTTTTTTTTTTGTATGTCAAACTTTCATTAAAGATTTTTAAAGAAGTGAACAGGACAAATTAAATCCCACTACAAAATTATGTTTACAGAAATTATGTGTCTGGAGTGTGTGTGTGTATTCTTTGGAGGGGTATCAGGAAAAGACACATTGAAGATAAAGTTGTATTCAGGTCAGACTGAGAATTTCTCAAGTGTTTGCAGTCATCTATTTGCAAAAGTTCATTCATATGGGATGGGAAAAAAAAGGATGAAGACAATCTTTTTCTTCACCCCTCCTCAAAGTAATGTCTAAAGTCTGGGAGCATGGAGGCCGGTACTGACAGAAGCAAGAAAGACTTGTTTTCCCAAAGATTATCTGAGACTCAGGAACACATGCAGCCCTCCTTCAGTAACAAGCTATGCTACAGAGGCCCTTACGATCTGAATACAATACAGTTTTAGCTCAGAAAAGATACTAAGAACAGAGTATCATTTTGGCACCCTTGACAATCTGAAGCTCTAGAAGTTTTGGGAGAAAATCCTCTTTTCCCCCAATTTTCCATAGACATTCATCTTGTCACTACAGCCATGAGTCACTGGTAGAAAGGGTTACCCCAAAGAAAATTCTCAAGACTCTATGATCAGTAAAAAAAATCTAGAATAAAATAAAAGACTCCTTGTGAGTTACTGCAAAACACCCTAGATGGACTCCCAGAATGACCAGAAAGACTCTGAATGGGAGATGGAAATCCTGCATGAGACAGATTAGGTATGAGGTAGAGAAATCCGAGTTATTACTGTTATGATTTCCTCTGTGCCCTCAAGCTATGAAAACTCCTGAGCAAACCTGGAACACATATATTTTAAAGAGCAGTCCAATGATAAAGTGTGCCAACAGATGTTTCAGACATCACAGATGTAAGGATGTCACAAAAATGTATTCTATATAGTGCATCATTCTCTCTATAAATCCTTTTTCACTATAATGCCTGTCCATGTACCAGAAGATTGCCTTGATCACCAATGAATGTGTGGGGGCTGTAAACCTTGTTAAGAAGTGGAAACATTTTTCAAATCTCTTTTAGCAAATTGTAATTATCTTCTGGTCCTAACATTTTCCCACTTCAAATAGTCCCAAAACTTAAATGGACAAAAAACTTAAATCGCCTACTAAAGTGGACACTCTTGGTGTGCCACTCAGATCCCCTGGTCCCTTGGGACTGCCTTCATGGTTTCTGGGCACCTCTCTCCTGGCTTCACTTGTGCTTACTTCCAGAGGCAAGGACCTGCACTCTTTTCCAGAATACTGCCTGTGAGTTGGTTGGGTTTTGCCTTCACTTCCACTAAGCTGGAGGTCTGCTGCCCCCACTCCAGGCAACACTTCCTAAGGACTGGCAGGGAGTAGTAGAAGCCCAGGTCCCTTGCCCCCAGTGAAGACAAAACTGCACAGTGTCATAACACACACTATCATTTCCCAGTGGGGTGCAACTGAAACTACCTTGGGTGAAAACTAGCCTGCAAACGAACCTGGCTTGGGTTTCTTCCCCTCTCTTCTCCTACTTCCCTTGCTTCTTTACTGATTCCTCTTGGGAACACATTAATACAGAAATGCTTTCTTCAAGTTGTCCTTCTGGAGAGGATATTCCTTCTGTCCTAAGATAGTCCACTAAACAGAAATCCCAGGACTCAGAGAGGGATTATAACAAGGTCAGTCTCACAGAAAGATGGAGTGCACTGTCACCATGTTAGTATGATTTTTATTTTTATATAAATATATATATATATTTATATGATTTTATTTTTATATTTATTTTTTAAAAAGATTTTATTTATTTATTTATTTGAGAGAGAGCAAGTGCATAAGCAGGGAAAGGAGCAGAGGGAGAAAGACAAGCAGACTTCATGCTGAGTGCACAGCTGGATGCGAGGCTTGATCTCATTACCCTGAGATCATGACCTGAGCCCAAATCCAGAGACAAACACCTAACTAACTGAGCCTCCCAGTTTGATTTGAGGAAAACTGGAGAAGCCTTTGCAAACTCTACATCCCATATCCCATTACTCCAGGAAAGAGACATGGATGGTTCAAACCTTCATTTCCACCACCAAATCACCAAACTGTGAGTTTGGTTCAAGATTCTGAATGTCATAACTACTTCACTGTAGTATTGAGAAAGAAGGTGAGCTCAGATTTGCCAAATGTTTCCCTGAAGAGCCCAATGTTTGGGAAATGCACAGGTTTACTGGTAGCACCTACCTCTGGCCAGACCACAGTCTGGACAGTGTTTAGGGAAGGTCAGAATGGCCACTCAGATCCACTCAGTGGAACATTCACTTTGCCTATGAACCAGTAAGAAATGGAGCAAAGGATATACATGATGTTAGGATATAGATTAGTCACTGTGCTAACCATGAGGCACATCCAGAGCCTGGGGATCTCACACTTCCAGAGGAAGGAATCGGCAGGTCAGAGTAGCGCTCATCTGTGGGCTCATTCTCTGCCTTTTATACCATTTCAGGTTTGATTAAGGAACATCCGAAGTCAAGAGTCTATTTTAACATCATAAAGTTTTCCTATGCCATAGTCAGATAATTGAGCAATTCCTGCACTCATTTCTTGCTACATCACTGAGCCTTACAGAAGTTTCAGTGAGCAACCTAGTTAAGGTACCATACACAGATATTTCATTTTTGAGTAAACACCCCACTTCAGAACAACTCTGGTGACAGTGGTGATTGTTTACCTAGGGATATTTCAAGAGGCCTGCCTAGAAGCCCGATCCTGTCCTTTGCATCATGAGATCAGGTGAAATCGGATGATGACATGGGCTGTGATTAGGTTACAGCTATCCTCAAACTCAAGAAAGATCGAGATTCCTTTGAAAGGAAGAAGTATTTATGATCTCAGTTCAGGTTCTTCCAGATGCAGATCCTAAGGAAAGAATTCAAGAGCAAATAGTTTATTTAGGGAAAACCAGTAAGGGGGTAGAGAAGTGTCACAAGGAAAGAAAGGCAGCCCATGAAAGATGCACTCTTAATGTAGCTACTATACTGAATGACTGAAGAGATTCCAACTGAATTATCTCACCTTGATAAAAGGGCTGAGGTATTTATAAACCCACCTTGTCAGTCACTGACTGAAGACTGCTCCCTGGCAGCACTAAGTTCCTAGCATTTCCAACCAACCACTACATAGACAGGGCTCCAGAAAAAGCCGTCAAACACAGAAATGCACATATCAACAAATAAAAGTCACTAGAGCACAATGAAATAGTTTTGAGAGAACTGGAAAATGGTTATTAATGCACCTATGTATCTAGAGATTGAGTTAAAAGGGACATAAAATAGGCCCAAGTAGAGTGACTAGGACCTTATATCCACAACACACCCAGAAAGGATGTGCAGGGATATTCAGTTCTCACTGAATTCATGGTAACTTATTTACTGAAATTGAAAAAGAAAGCTCATGGGTCTGATAATGGGCTTTGCCATAAACCTACAAGTCAAATCTGCAGTGCCAAGGTTTTAATGAATACATATTTAAAGCACATACACAAAATACTATGTGGCAGAAATAACATTCTTTGTAATTAATAAACTTATGATATAAAAATTTAGAGTTATAGAGTAAGCTTGTATAAAAAGGTTAAAATTATTTTTAGTTTAAAAAATTGTAGAAGATGGGCACCAGCCTGGCTCAGTCGATGGAGCATGGGACTCTTGAACTTAGGGTCATGGTTTCAAGTCCCAGGCTGGGTGTAGAGATCACTAAAAAAATAATTTTAAAAAAATGTAGAAGAAATAAGCAAAAGATGTCTGAGGATCACTGTAGCTCACTGCTAGAATATTTCTACAGTCAGAATTCTCAACAGTTGTCAGTTTGAAACCAGAAATCCACTTGAGCTGATTTAACCAGGAAAAGATTATTAAAAGATTTTCAATAGCTCCATAATTGTGAGACAGGCTGGAGAATAAGATTCTGAAGTTACATAGCCATGCAGCATGTCCTAAACACACAGCAAAGCTAGGTCAGTGAGGATCCTGTGGATTCCCCTGTTAAACTAAATAGACTGAAGCTAAGGCTACTGGTAGCATCAGTAGTATGGCTCCTTTATGAACTTGTTCTTGCTGCAACTGGTATGACCATAAGACTGCACTCTCTGTAGGTCCCAATTCAGAGTCTGACATAGTTATAAGCAGAGACTGGTGTTCTCTTTCTTAAAGAAAGACCAAGAAAAAAAGTACCTGATATACTGAGCTCTATCTCCAGAGTTTCTGATGTTAAGACTAAAAAAAAAAAAAAAAAAAGGCCTGACGAAGAGGCATGTTTAATTTGAATTACCATTTTCTGTTTCCAAAAAATTTTCTGCTGATGACTTCATTTAATCCACTGCATTATGTCTGTGGTTTTAATTTCTGATGCACATGTTAGAAGGCAAATGATTCTTCATTTTCTATTATTTTTTATGCATGAAAAAAATCTCATGACATGAGTTATTATCACATGGGGTAATGACTTGGAAAATGTTTCTGCCATTCTGGACTGAAATGTCAACAACAGGAAGGAAGGAAGAAAGGGAAGAAACAATACACATACTTCTGAAATCTAATCTGATTTTTTGGTTTGTTTTTTGTTATTCATGGTACAAACTATTAAATTCAGAAAAATGGAGTAATCATATCTCAAAGCTGGTCAAAATGTCCATTATGGTGGTATTATACTAAGTGGTATTATACTATTATAATACCACTAAGGTGGTATTATACCTAGAGCTCCTAAGTGGAGCTTGACTGGCCAGGTTCAAAAACCAGCTCTGTGATTTACTAACAAAATGACTTTGGCCAAAACAAATCTCAAAAACACTAGAACCACAGACCATGGTCACAGGAGAGATGAAGGCTGAGAAGACTGTGTGCTTGATAAAGAACACTTGGGATTCAATAAAGGTTGAACATGTACCACTCCCTGACCTTATGATAAAGACAGTTTAAGTCAGAAACACACACATGGGAGCAAGATGGTGGAGAAAAAGGAGACCTAAATTACTTCTGGTCCCAGGAATTCAGCAAGATCATTATCCAACCATTCTGAACACATACACACTCAACAGGAGATCAAAGAAAGAATACCAGCAATTCTATGAACAGAAAAGTGACCACTTTCTGGAAGGTAGGAGGTGTGGAGAAGTGAATTGGAGGCAATATATGGGAAGACAGACCCTGGAGGTAGGGAGCCTCCGTCAGCTGGCTACCAGCAAGTGATAGAGCAGCGGAGCACAAAATCAGAACTTTTAGAAGTCCGCTCTGCTAAGGGATGTCGCTCCAGTGGCTAAGCAGGGGGCTGGAACTCTTGCTGGGATGGTGTGCTCTCAATCCTTGGAGCCACAGAAGGACTGGGGGTGCCTGAGTGTGGCAGAGCTCCCAAATACTGGAGCAGGGAAGCCAGTTGCAAAGATGGAGCTGAGGAGTGAGCTTTCACATTGGGGTTGCCATAAACTGTGATCTGAGACACAGTTGGGCCACTACTCTTTGACCAGGGACCCCACAAGTGGCAGATCTGGGGAGATACCCCCCTACCCCTTCCTCCACTGGGAGGAGTGGCAGGAGAGTGTGCTGCAGGAATCTGCTGGGCTTGGAAACTCCAAACGGGGTCATGTGTCAGGGACAGAAATGTTGGGTTACAGTCTGGGTGAGCATAGCATGTGGCCAGAGACCAGGGATACAGGAGTGACTCACTGCTTTTCTTTAAGGGCGCACTGAGGAGTGGAGCTCTTACCTCCTCCAGGGCCGGAGCTCTCAGCTCTTCCAGGGCCAGAGATTGGGAGGCCACCATTTTCATTCTTGTCCTTTAAAGCTGTACAGAAGGCTTTCAGGGAACAAAAGCTACTGAGAGCAAAAATGAGAAGATTACTCAGTCTGGTGCCTGGCAAGGGTGGTGCAGTTACGCCTCAGGCAAAGACATTTGAGAATCACTGCAACAGGCCCCTGCCCCAGAAAATCATCAAGAAAGTCCAACATTACTGATTGATGAGAACTGTAAAACTCCAGCACTAGAGGAATATAGCACATAGAATTCATGACTTCTCCCCCATGATTCTTTAGTCACTCAAAGTTAATTTTTAAAATTTTCTTTATTTTTTATTTTTCTATTTTTTTCTTCTTTTCTTTTTCAACCAACATCTTAGCTTATCAATTCTTTTTAAGATCTTTTTAATTTTCATTTTACAGTCATATTCTATCCCTTCATTGTATTTACCCTTATTTTTTTTTGTGTGTGTGTGTATAAATATCTATATATACATACATATATATATATATGTGTGTGTGTGTGTGTGTGTTTCTTTAAGATTCTGAGAGGCAGTTTCTTCTAACAGACTAAAATATACCTTAAATCTAGTGTATGGGTTTGTTCTAGTCTCCTGCCTGATCACATTCTCTCCTTTTTTTCCCAACCAACTTCTTATCTTATCAGTTCCTTTTTAAAAATCTTTTTAAATTTTCATCTTTACAATCATATTCCTTCCTTTTATCGTATTTACTCTAATTTTTGTATATATATATGTTTTTCTTTCCTTAAAATTTTGGGAGGCAGTTTTCTTTTAACTCACGAAAATACACCCAAAATCTAGTGTGTGGCTCTGTTCTATTCACCAGCCTGATTATATATATATATATATATATATATATATATATATATATATATATATATATATTTTCCTTTCCCCCTGGTTTCAGCTCTTCTGATTTGTTTAGTGTATATTTTACTGGGGTTCTCGTTACCCTTTTAGCATTTTGTTCTCTCAATCATCTATTCTCCAGACAAAATGACAAAATGGAGAAACTCACCTCAAAAAAAAGAACAAGAGGCAGTACCAACTGCCAGGAACCTAATCAATATGGACATCAGTAAGATGTTGGAACTAGAGTTCAGAATGATGAATATAAAGATACTAGCTGGGCTTGAAAAAAGCATAGAAGATACTAGAGAATCCCTTTCTGGAGAAATAAAAGAACTAGAATCTAACCAAGTCAAAAGGCTATTAATGAGGTAGAATCAAAATGGAGGCTCCAACTCCTGAGATGAATGAGGCAGAAGGAGAATTAATGATATAGAAGACTAAATGATAGTGAATAAAGAAGCTGAGAAAAAGACAGATAAACAAATACTAGATAATGAGGGAAAAATTCAAGAGATAAGTGATAGCATAAGATGAAATGATATTAGAATAACTGGGATCCCAGAAAAGAATAAAGAAAGAGAGGGTCAGAAAGTATACTGGAGCAAATTACAGCAGAGAACTTCCCTAATTTGGGGAAGGAAACAGGCATCTAAATTTAGGAGGCACAGAGAACCTCCCTCAGAATCAATTAAAATTGGTCAACATCCCGTTATCTAATAGTAAAACCTACAAGTCTCAGAGACAAAGAGAAAATCCTGAACACAGCTCAGGACAAGAGGTCTATAACCTACAATGACAGAAACATTAGTTTGGCAGTAGACTTATCCACAGAGACCTGGCTGGCCAGAAAGAACTGGCATGATATATTCAGAGCGCTAAACAAGAAAAATATGCAGTCAAGAATACTATACCCAGCTAGGCTGTCACTGAAAATAGAAGGAGAGATAAAAAGTTTCCAGGACAAACAAAAACTAAAAGAACTTGTGAACATCAAACCAGCTCTACAGGAAATATTGAAAGGGGTCCTCAAGCAAAGAGAAAGCCTAAAAGTAACATAGACCAGAAAGGAACAGAGACAATATACAGTAACAGTCACCTTACAGGCAATAAAATGGCACCATATTTGTATTTTTTAATAGCTACCCTGAATGTAAATGGCCTAAATGCCCCAATCAAAAGACATAGAATATTGGATTGGATATAAAAACAAGACCCATCAATATGCTGTCTGCAAGAGACTCATTTTAGACCCAAAGAGAACTCCAGATATAAAATGAGGGGGGGGGTGGAAAACCATTTACCATGCTAATGGCCATCCAAAGAAACCTGGGGAGGCAATCATACAAATTAGACTTTAAACCAAAGACTAAAATAAGAGATGAGGAAGGACACTGTATCATACCTAAAGGTCTATTCAACAAGATGATCTAGCAATTTTAAATATCTATACCCTAATATGGGAGCAGCCAATTATATAAAGCAATTAATAACAAAATCAAAGAAACAAATTGACAATAATACAATAACAGTAGGGACTTTAACACCCCTCTCATTGAAATGGACAGATCATCTAAGCAAAATATCAACATGGAAAAAAAGGCTTTTATTTGCATAAAATCTGGACCAGATGGACTTCACAGATATATTCAGAACATTCCATCCCAAAGCAACAGAATACACATTCTTCTCTAGTGCACATGAAACATTCTCCAGAATAGATCACATCCTGGGTCACAAATCAGGTCTCAACCAGTATCAAAAGATTGTGATCATTCCCTGCATATTTTTGGACCACCATGCTTTGAAACTAAAACTAAGTCACAAGAGGAAAGTTGGCGAGAACTCAAAAAATGGAGGCTAAAGAGCATCCTCTTTTTTTTTTTTTCCAAGATTTTATTTATTTACTTGACAAAGATCACAAGTAGGCAGAGAGGCAGGCAGAGAGGGTGGGGAGGCAGGCTCCCTGAGGAGCAGAGAGCCCAATGTGGGGCTCGATCCCAGGGCCCGGGATCATGACCTGAGCCAAAGGCAGAGGCTTTAACCCACTGAGCCGCCCAGAAGCCCCTAAAGAGCATCCTATTACAGAATGAATGGGTCAACCAGGAAATTGAAGTTTTTAAAAAATCATGGAAACAAATGAAAATGAAAACATAACTGTTCAAAATCCTTGGGACACAGCAAAGGTAGTCCTAAGAGGAAAGTATATAGCAATACAAACCTTTCTCAAGAAACAAGAAAGGTCTCAAATACACAACCTGATCTGACATCTACAGGAGTTGGAGAAAGAACAGCTAAACCCAGCAGGAGAAGAGGAATAATAAAAATCAGAGCAGAGTGTCAGGATATAAAACTAATGCACAGAAATCAGTTGCATTTCTATACACCAACAAGGCATCAGAAAGAGAAATTAAGGAGTCGATCCCATTTACAACTGCACCCAAAACCATAAGATACTTAGGAATAAATCTAACCAAAGAGGCAAAGAATCTGTACTCAGAAAACTATAGAATACTCAACAGAAGTATTCTATACTTTTACAGACTACTCATAAAAGAAATTGAGCAAGACACAAAGAAATGGAAAACATTCCATGCTCATGGATTGGAAGAACAAATATTGTGAAAATGCCTATGCTACCTAGAGCAATCTACACATTTAATGCAATCCCTATCAAAATACCAGCAACTTTTTTCAAAGGAATGGAACAAATAATCCTAAAATTTATATGGAACCAGAAAAGACCCTGAATAGCCAGAGGAATGTTGACAAAGACAGCCAATGCTGGCGGCATCACAATTCCAGACTTCAAGTTCTATTACAAACCTGTAATCATCAAGACAGTATGGTACTGGCACAAAAACAGACACATAGATCACTGGAACAGAATAGAGAGCTCAGGAATGGACCCTCAACTCTATGGTTAACTAATCTCTGACAAAGCAAGAAAGAATGTCCATGGAAAAAAGTCTCTTTAACAAATTGTGTTAGGAAAACTGGACAGCACCATGCAGAAGAATGAAACTGGACCATTTCCTTACATCACACCCCAAAATAGAATCAAAATGGATGAAAGACCTCAATGTAAGACAGGAATCCATCAAAATCCTTGAGGAGAGCACAGGCAGTAACCTCTTTTACCTCAGCCACAGCAACTTCTTCCTAGAAACAGTGCCAAAGGCAAGGGCTAAAATGAACTACTGAGACTTCATCAAGATCAAAAGCTTTTGCACAGCAAAGGAAATAGTCAATGAAACCAAAAGATAACCAACAGAATGGGAGAAGACATTTGCAAATGATGTAACAGATAAAGGGCTAGTATCCAAAATCTATAAAACTCAACATCCAAAGAACAAATAATCCAATCAAGAAATGGGCGGAAGATGGGGCGCCTGGGTGGGTCAGTGGGTTAAGCCTCTGCCTTCAGCTCAGGTCATGATCCCAGGGACCTGGGATCAAGCCCCACATCGGGCTCTCTGCTCGGCGGGGAGCCTGCTTCCTCCTCTCTCTGACTGCCTCTCTGCCTACTTGTAATCTCTGTCAAATAAATAAATAAATAGATAAATCTAAAAAAAAAAAAAAAAAAGAAATGGGCGGAAGATATGAATAGACATTTCTGCAAAGAAGACATCCAAATGGCCAACAGACACATGAAAAAGTACTCAACATCACTTGGCCTTGGGGAAATACAAGTCAAAAGCTCAGTGAGAGACCACCTCACACCAGTCAGAATGGCTAAAATTAACAAGTCAGGAAACAACAGATGTTAGTGAGGATGCAGAGAAAGAGGAATCCTCCTACACTGTTGGTGGGAATGCAAGCTGGTGCAGCCAGTCTGGAAAACCGTATGGAGGTTCCTCAAAAAGTCGAAAATAGAGCTACCCTATGACCCAGCAATTGAACTACTAGGTATTCACCCTGAAGATACAAATGTACTGATCCAAAGGGGCACCAGCACCCCAATGTCTATAGCAGCAATATCCACAATAGCCAAATTAAGGAAAGAGCCTAGATGTCCATCAACAGAAGAATGGATAAAGAAGATGTGAGATATATATATATATATATATATATATATATATGCATATACACACACACATACATATATATATACATACATACTTATAATGGAATATTATGCAACAATCAAATAATGAAATTTTACCATTGCAACGATGTGGGTGAACTAGAGGGTATTATGCTAAGTGAAATAAGTCAATCAGAGAAAGAAAATTATCATATGATCTCACTGATATGTGGAATTTGATAAATAAGACAGGGGGTCATAGGGGAAGGGAGGGAAAATGAAACAAGACTAAACGATATAGGGAGACTCTTAATCTCAGGAAACAAACTGAGGGTTGTTGAAGTGGAGAGGGGTGGGAGGCATGGGGTGGCTGGTGATGGACATTGGGGAGGGTATGTGCTATGGTGAGCACTGTGAACTGTATGTGCTATGGTGGGCACTGATGAATAACAGACCTGTACTCCTGAAACATATATACATTATATGTTAATTTAAAAAAAAGAAAAATGCCATCAGGTTTGATAGTTGTAAAATCCTAATTGAATTTCCTAGAGAATGCTTGGATGCTAACAATAGTTCATAGTTGGTTATAAGTGCTCCAAAATCAAATATGCTCAAGATCTCTAAGATACAGTACAGTTGATTTTCCAAATGACTTCATTAGTCAAAATCTGGGAAGATAATAAATTAAGACATTGACTATCTCCATTAGTTTCTATTGCTGATATAACAATTACCATAAACTTAATGGCTGAAACAACAAAACTATTATCTCACAGCTCTATAGGGTCAGAAGTCTGGTATGGAGCAGACTGGATTAAAATCAAGGTGTTGGCAGAATGTGTTCCTTTCTGGAGGCTCTGAAGGAGAATGTATCTCCTTTCCACTTGGTCTAGAAGCAGATTTCAGTTTCTAGCCTTTGTGGGATGAAGGTCCCTGTTTTCCTACTGGCTGTTAACTAAGAGCTATTCTTAGCTAAAGATGACCACATTCCTTGGATCATGGGCCCCTTTCTCCCAACTTCAAAACCATGAACAGTGGAACTAGTCCTTCTCACATACATCTCTCAGAGCCACTCCTCTTTCTCATTCTTTCACTTTTAAGGACTCAGATGCATAGAGTGGGACCATCTGGATAGTCCAGGGCATCCACCCCATCTCAAGGTCCTCAACCTTAATCACATCTGAAGACTCTTTTGTCATACAAGGTAATGTTATCACAGGTTCCAGAAATTAGGATGTGGACATACTTTGGGTTGGGGTGGGGATCACTCCGCTGAACACAATATCCTATTTGCTTTTCTTAGTCTTCCCAGTGGTACTGATATCACAAAAATGCAGACAGCCTTTGAATATACTCTTGGATATCAGTTCCTTCTGAGCTTTAAAAAAAATCTACAAAGGAAAGAATGGGTTCGGGTGAAAGATTCTAGCAAGTTAAGTCAAAGTAATTTCATTCTTCAATATTATTTTCCAAATTTGTCATGCCCAAAATCACAATGAAAAGGACAATGTAATTTTACCTGTATAGCAACCCAAGACACTAAACATACTAAGCTGTAGATGCTAGCAAAAATAACAAAATTCAAGTAAATGTGCAGCTTAAAATAATGTTTCTTAACTTGCTTTGTGATAGTGATAATACATAGATGGCAATTGATACATATATACATATATATATATATGTATATACATATATATGTATAGAAAGGCTCAGTTCCAAGTGCTCCATCTGGATTAGTCCTCCTCTTTACTTGCTTTTTAATTAAAGCCACCCCACTCTGTATGAATTCAAGTATCCTCTTAGGGCACAGTCAAAGCCTTAAGTCCTGCCTGCCCAAAAAAACCACCTGGTGCTAAAAGACAGGATGAGCCACAGGAGGAGAGAAGTAAACAGGGGCAGATTAACCATATTTAAAGCCCAGATTCTCAGTGGAATAGTAACAGTCTGTTGTGCTACAGCACTGTTTTGTATAATATAAATCAGCTCATGTGATTATTAAATAGGGGAGTAATGTCAGAATAACATGGAAGGCGGGTTGGCTGATATTTAATTTTTCCCAGCACTTTGTCTTGTGCTATCAAGAAACAACAGCTGAATGTATAGTATGCAGTGGACTCCACAATCCCCCCACAACTGAGGCAAGAAGATTAAGTAATCCACTCAAAGTTACACAGTATCCAAATCTAGAAAATCCAAACCTCTAGGCTAGTTCTTGAGTCAGTGTTCTTAATGATGATTCTACACTGCTTTTCTCAATTAACAAGTTGGTTGTATTTGATTCTTTTTTTTCATCCCTTAACAAATGGAGTTTAAAATGACTATCTTAATACCTTAAAAGACAAAAAAAAGAAATATGAGAAACACTTTGTAATTTATAGTGTTAAATGAGTTAATATTTCCACATCAATTATCTTTCTTTATAATTTGGAATAGTTATTGTTTTTCCATGTACTAATTATTTCATGTTTATAATTAAAGTTTTGTACTTACTCAGGAATTTCCTTGTAAGGAGAGATCATGATTTATGACCTTTTGTGCTTTGGAAAACCCTAGAAAGATCTATTCAATATTGCTAACTGGATGGCACTTGAAATTTCTGGAACTCACAGAAATGTAAATCAATAAAAAATAAAAGTAAATAAAAGTTCATACCATATTAAGTTAAAAGTAGTATTTTCCATGGGCCATTCACAGGAAAGTGCAAATTCAGTTTCTCCAGATGCTAGTAGGAGTCTGATTTTTCAGGTTAATGAAAGAAAACAGAATACAAAGGGAGATGAGTTATGTCTTACTTTTCAGGACAATCATTAAGATATTTCTGAGCAGTACATCCGGAGACCCATTTTATATACGTTGGTTTCTACCAACAGAAAGTAATTCCCAGGAATGTCACATCTACAGATTCTCCTTTCTATCTCTTTTCTGTCCTTTTCTTGATAAATCTTGACTATTGTTCTAGATACAGGCAATTGGATTATTAATAGGGCGAGGCTCAAGACTGGGCTACAGATATATACACTATTCTACTAGTCTTAAATGAACTAAATATGAAAGCAAAATTTACTTTCCTGCTTCAAGTTTAGATTCAGAACTAATGGGATAAAAATGAGTATCTACTCCAGCATTCTTTGGTTGACTCTTTTTAACAGCAATAGGGTATCATTTAAATGAGTAGCACTTTGAGAGGTTTTGACTAAAACTAAAGGTCTCACTGTATGCTTTAGTTTTTTAGTTTTCAGATGTTTATATATATATATATATATATATATATATATATATATCTCCTTTTCCTCTGTTGGAACTTAATTTACCTTTATGAGGTGTTGAACCCTCTATGTCCATGTATTCCCAAGGTTATCTGGATATAACTCATTTTTTTGGTCTTACTAACTAGACTTTTCTTTATCCATAGGCTTTCTCTCAGCCTCTGTGATCCTTAGGGACTACAGAAAATATAGCACTGTTAGTCTTGTGGAAAAAAAATTTCAAACCAACAAGATTTTTGTGATGCTCCCTAAACACTAGACATCTGCTATTTATCTCGTATATTAATTTAATGGCAACTACACAAGGTCATAAACTTGTGATGTACCTATAATAAAATTAGTTCTGTAAGTTCCTATATAATGTTAATAAACATTTTGAGACATAAGCACTACAACAATGAAAAACGACATGGACTATTACTCATTTTAAAAACATAGCACATTACTTTTTTTAAAAAAACTTCTTACTAATGATACCTCATTTATCACTAATTAGTACTTTTTCTTTTATTTCAATGTGTAACATTTGCAAATCACACAGTATCTTCATTTTTTCATTTATGAAAGATACTTTCGTTTTTCCCCCTAAAAATAATCCCTAATTCCTAACTATATGTGGTTTCAAACAGGTCAGAGTAACTTTCAGTATGTAAAATATTAGTAACCATTTGGGAGTGATCTGTAGGTAATTTTGTGGGTATGCTGTAATGAAAACAGATGCTTCACTTTTCAGAAGAAAACTATTCACACTGCAAGTTATTTCAAACCCACAATTCTTCAGTTAAGAAATCACAAGCCTAACTAAAACCATAAAGAGTTTTTGTAAAAAGAATACCTCTCATTGCTATTTTATATATAGATCCTTTCCTGACTTCAATTGTTAAGTTGCAGTAAAATGGGAGTGATGTTTTCTAGTAATTTGCGGTAATATCCAAAATAATACCTGTGACAGGACATAAGGAAACAGAGGCGCAGGTAAGTTGCTGTTACTTGTGCAAGGGCACTCACATAATTCATTAGCAGAGCCAAGTCGAAAACCCAGTCTGGGACTTATCGGGACGCCTCTTCCTCCATCAGTCCTTTCCCAGGAGCTGCAGCAGACCTTTTATTTACTAATTTCCTCCTGAGGACAGAGAGACTTTGTGGCGTGGTAAAAGGGAGGCAGGCGTTTTTTTGTTTGTTTGTGTGTGTGTGTGTGTGTGTGTGTTTGAGGCAAATGCAGAATATGCGAACATGCTTTTTACTGTGGTGCTCTCCAGAGATGTATTCCATATCGTTGCAATGAGCATAACTTTGGGCTGGCCCACTGAGTTTGTAGAATTTTCGGCCCGTACCGCAGAAAACCCAGGATCATACACCACTTCCCTACACCCACATTTCCTATGAGAACAGTCCTCTACTTGAGATGAAAGCACCTTGTTTCGTTTTCTCCCGCCTTCCCTGTCTTCTCTCAACATTTTCCGCCAGTAACTTCTACCACACTTTCACTCCACTAGAAAACTCGCTCTCCCACCTTCAGGAACCTTCCTCCTTCCTTCCGCCTCCTGCTCGCTTTTGTCACTCAGGGCGGCTGAGATCGCAGACCGGAAAAACAGCGGAAACACACTACGCACGCGCATTCAGTCGCCAGCGCTTTGCCTCTCAAGTGTGGTTGGCCGGTTTCTCTCCATCTCTCACTGGCTCGCTGCGACGCTGTAACTCTCGCGATAAGTGCTGCCGCCAGTCGGCGGGAGCCGCTGCCGGTTCCTGGCGGGCCTTTCTAGCTGCAGTTGGCGCTAGTGTTCCTGTGTTGTTCAGAGCTGCCGGGCAGAGCATCATGACGTCCGCCTTGGAAAACTACATCAACCGTATCCTCGGGCCGGCTGCCGCGGGCTACAAGCCGAGGCCATGGCGAAGCCCGCGTCCGCACTGGACAGGGCTGGTGCTGGAGAGACCGGGGGCCGGGGTCGGCGGGCGGTTGGGATGCCCGGCCACTGCGGGGCCTGGGCTGCGTGTGGATGAGGGGCTTCAGAATGAGGGACCCGCCAGTCCCGCTCCGGGGGCTGGAGCCCGCCGCTCCTGGGGGCCCAAGGCGCCTTTTAATTTTAACCTAAAACAAAACAAAACAGAACAATGTGATTATTACGAACTTTTCCCTTTCTCTATAGAAATCAGCTCTCTGTTTCTCTGTACTACCGTAGGGCCTGTACGTTCACGTTTGGGAATAAGATCAACAGTCGTCCTAGCGGTGAGGAGGGTCTTGCAATCCAAGAATTTGTTTTATTCATAGGCTTGGCTTATTGTTGGAAGATACCAAAAACTTTAAAGATGGTGCACAAGTTGAACTTATGCCCCTTTACCACGTGAAGTCTCAACTTCTTTGTTGATAGAATGAAATTAATGCTTGCTGTTGTAGTTGATACTCATGAAGAGCAAACAGCTTGTAAAACCCCGTGTGGAGTCTTAATGTACCCTATAGAAGTATTAACCATTTTAAAATCTCAGGACAGAAACACTACATTGCTCTCATGTATGAATTTGGAACAAAAGTGAAATACTGGATGCTTAATTGTGCAAGCATATTGGCACCTTTGACATGGACTATAGGTTCTTTTTTGAATTCCAGAGGCCAGGTCCTGGAAGAAAGTGTCTCAGCACGCTTGAAAGCATTCAGTATTGATGAATTGGGCACGAATTTCAGTTTTCCTTTTAGAGATAAAGGAACAGGTCTGGGAAGGTGGTAAATGTCTTGCTCCAAGCCCTATGGGAAGTATTTCCCCAGTGAACGTACCAGACATCTCCGCTGTTTTGAGACTGGAAAACAACTGATCACATAAAGGGATTTTCTTTTTCTGTTTTTCCCTGTTTTAATTGTGTAGTTACTACAAATTTTGAGGAAGTTAGAAACTTAAAGATATGTTGTAAATGTAGTGCTGTGTTAAGTAGTTGTGTCTTAATTCTGTTACCTTTTTCCTAGTAATTCAAAACCATTTCCTCAGGAGATCCCAGGTTTTCATTTTCATTCCCTGAGAATGCTTTCCTTAATTCAGTTATCAGGAACTGTTGCAGTTATAACTTCTGATGGAAGAATGATTGTGGTAAGTAATAAGCATATTCATTCTCTCCTTGTAAGCTTATTGGTTGTAAATTTTTATGTAAAACTTCTGATCTCTAATGCCTAGGCCTCACAGTACACCTGCATCGCAGTTTTGTTATGATTCAGCTCTCTTTTTGATAAATAGCTGCTGATCCATATTTTCTTCACTGATAGATGTTGGTGTAATTTACATAGAAAGCTCTCTAGGAGCCAGGATGGATAATAGATTCTGTCCTCAGAGAGCTTCTAGTTTAGTCTTCAGACATTTGCTTGTATTTTATATTTATCTTCCTCTTCAGTTTTTTATTTCCTTCCCCATTCAGTGCTCTGGCATTCACTACATGAATTATAGTTTTTTTGAAATTTTGTGTATGCATCTTAGAAACTTTATGATAGATACTACATATGTAGAATAATGAACATTTAGGGCTTGTATGGTGTTAATACATATTCAGTATCTATAGGTTGTAGGACCTCTGTTTTCTGTAGGACAAATTGTGATGATTGACTCTTTTATTTCATCTCATTTGTCCTTGTATTACAGACCGCCCCCCTTTTAATTCTAGAAAATTCTTGGATTCTCTCCTTGATCTGTTCCTGACCTGAGGAATTTATTTCATGATTTTTGGCTACTTACTTACTTCTTCACTTATAACTCATACATTGCTTGCTTTCAAAAACAATTTTAAAGCTGTTAAACTTTATTTTCTGTCTGTAATTCATATATTTTAATCTCTTGTTTTTCCATCTGCAGTTGTTTTTGTTTCTTTTGCTCTTTTTAATTTTTGTCATTTTTCTCAGTGGGTCCATAAATGGCTATTATCAGAGTGTTAGACTTAGCCATTTATTTAAATGTGTATCATGTACCAGGAACTTTACATGTATGATATCATTTAATCTTCAGTAATTCTGTGAAGAATTATCCCTGAATTCGAGGTTAGGAACCAGGCTCAGAAAAAAGTGAATCACTTTCCCAGAGTCACTTAGATAATAAGGGGCAGAACCAAACTGGGTTTTAAATTCCACTTGACTCCAAAGCTAAAGGTGTCGCCTTGCTCCCTTCTTAATCAAGAGAACAGTCTTTTCTTTTTAGGCACCTTAGTGTATTTTGTCAAATAAGGACAGTTTGAAATATTTTTATCCCATCTTAACACTTAAAGACCTCTATTACTATTAACATATATTTGCAAATCGTTTTGTATTTTGTGAAAATCTCAAACTTAAAATTTTCCTATTTTTAACAGGATTGATAAAAAACTTTGAGAATTTAACTTTACATAGAAAAGAAAATTATTTTAAAAGAGCATTTTGAGTACTGAAGTTCAGTTTCTGTATTTTATTGACAACATGGCTCAGTTGATAGAACAGTTACGTATAAAATGACGTCAAGAGGCTATGTCTGGGTATGTTAACAACTCTAGTGAATACCCTGTATTTTGTTTCTCTTCCAAATTTTAGGTTATCATTTTGTCATTATTGTACTCTGATTTTACATATTTTGATTTTCAAAACATGAAACAGTTTAATAATGAGCTTCAGAGAATTAATCAAAACTAATACGTTATTTCTTCAGAAACTTAAATAGCATCTGAGCTACTATGTTGTGCTAGACCCATATCTTCCTTTATTCAAAACCAAGATTCTTCCATAAAATTTTCTCCGAATATTTCCTTCAAGTTCTGGTTCTAATAATTACCATCATATTTCTATCTACCTTACTGGATTTGGGGAAGATTAAGTAAATAAATGCAAGGCCCATAGAACACTGGCAGATAGTAAGTACTCATTAAGTGTTAGCTGTTACTACCAGTTGAAGTTGGTTTATGTTTACGGGACTGATTTGAATCTCTGAAGAATGGTAAATTATACTTTTTATTCCTAACAGTATAATAGTAGTTCAGTGGTCTGGGCCTGAAGCTAGCCTTGTGGTTCAACTCCTAGCTCTACTACTTTCTACTCATGAAACCTTGAGAGATTACTTAACCTCTCTGTGCCTCAGTTTTCTTCTGTGAAGTGGGAGTTAGTAGTATGTACCTCAAAGAATAAAAATTGAGATAATGTGTGCAGTGTGATTAGCACAGGGCCTAGAACTAGGGTGTAGCGTGACGTGACTCTTTACGTTCCTGTGGCTATTTATGTGCTTTCCCTTTTTATATGTTTATATAGTTCCCCTTAAATTTCATTTGTTTTAGTCTTTGTCGAGTGTTATCTCCTGGACTGTGTGGGCTTTTACGCTACCTCCTTACACTGCTACATAGGTGTCCTTATAACTGAACAACTCTTACACACTAGTCAGACTACGGTGATTTTTTTCCCCCATCTCAGAAGACCAAGAGGTAAGTTTTGTTTCCCTGGATACTGTTGGTTATAAAGAAGTATTCTATTTTATATTGGACTTATATTTAAAAGAAGTACTTCTAAGATAATTAATTAAAAATAAAAAATAAGTACTCTGTTAGTATACCTGGCAACTAAAATTTTTGTGTCATTGAATTTACATATTCAGGTAAACCACAATATTTGTCTTTTTTTCTCTTGAATGTTTTCTTTACAGGGAACACTGAAAGGGTTTGACCAGACCATTAATTTGATTTTGGATGAAAGCCATGAACGAGTGTTCAGCTCTTCACAGGGAGTAGAACAAGTGGTGCTGGGGTTATACATCGTAAGAGGTGACAATGTGTAAGTAAAATATGAACATTTTTAAAGGCAGGTTAAATACACTACAGATGTAGACTGCTTGCTATCTGGGAAAAAGATTTTTATCTAAGATTGGTCCATGTTTCTGATAGTTAAGGGGCCTACATAGGGTCCAGAAAGGGCCCTCCCTTACACCGAATACTTCACTAGAGAGGCTTTTTAAAAATTGGACCCCTAATTTTATTTTTATATACCCCTAATTTTATATACCCCTAATTTTATTTTTTATTTTTTTAAAGATTTTATTTTTATTTATTTGACAGAGATCACAAGTAGGCAGAGAGAATGGGAAAAGCGGGCTCCCCACTGAGCAGAGCCTGATGCGGTGCTTGATCCCAGAATCCTGGGATCATGACCTGAGCCAAAAGCAGAGGCTTAACTCACTGAGCCACCCAGGCGCCCCCAAATACCCCTAATTTTAGAGCAATATAAATACATTTCTAGAGTCTAAAGCTAGGGTTTGAAGATGCCTTCAGAATCTTTTGTGTGAACAATTTTAAATGATTCATGTTTTATAAGCATTGAATTTACAATAAGTACTTACCCATTATTTACTAAGTTTTTAGTATAATTGGAACACTGAAGATGCCCCATGTTCATGCTGTAAAAATCAGTGAACTTGTGACATACCGATATGGCAGTTTGAGAAGACCTATTTTTGTGGTAGCAATTTTAGAAAAGTCTGGAAGAGTAGAGTAATACTGTCCAATAGAACTTGTGGTCATGATGGAAGTATGTATCTGCATTGTCTACTGGTAGGGTACTAGCCATCTGTGGTTATTGAGTGCTTGAGAAATGGTGTGATTAAGGAATTTAATTTAATTACTTTTAATAGTCCCATGTGGCTAGTATAGTTAGAGAGGCTAGAATATTGTTGAATCATTTTCTAGGTATAGAATTAAAACATAGTTGAGAGATCTATCGCACATCTCACATTGCTTTGGAAGACAAATAGGATATAGCAAGTGAAAGAATATTCATTTAAATTATCTTAAGAAAGTCACCTTTAGATAGATATATTATTTGATCTTTAATAAAAAATTTGGGGGTATATAAGATATTCTAAAGAGGTGAATTTTAGGTATGAAGTTATAAAGTGAGCTGTAAAAAAAAAAAACAAAAACGAGAGAAAGGCAAAGCATTTAGTGGGGACCTGTCCCCCTGACCAGAATAATAGTGATTACTTATATTGGGGTTTTCCCTAATAATTGATTTTAAGAAACTTTCTCCTACTTTGATTTAAAAAAAATTAAAAAGCAAACTTTTTTGGACTTCAACTAAATAAGTTTAAACCTTGTTATAGATTCAGTGGTATGCTGGAGTGGTTCAGGGAAGCGGATTTTTACATTTTCAGGAATTTTGCAAGCTGGTTGATTGATATCTTGGTGGTAGCTTGAAACTGACCCAGCGGGAGTATTTGCACTATGGATATAAGTAAACAGTGCAGAGCTGCCTCCCCCTTTTCCTTTGGAGAGCCCTTTTTAAAAAACATGTACCAGTTCTCTTCTGTCCTCCCTAAGGATTTTAAATGATACTAAATTTTTTAAGGTGGAATTGAGATCTTTGATTTGTTTTATGTTGAGAAAACATAATATATTTTCACAGAGTTGGGTACTTCTCATTTATTAGAGAGCTGGAGGCTTTCTATAGCTTAAAGCACACTTGGGAAAATTCTGTGTTACAAGTATTCACCTATAGAATTTACTCTTATTAATGCCAAACTAATTTAAACAACCAGTTTCTTATGGAATAATGTTTTATACATGTTCCATGGTGAGGCTATAACAGTTTAGGTATCCAGCTGGAGAGCCATGGCTTGGTATTAATGGTATTAATGAAATTAATGTTATAGATGTTATGGGAAAGATTTGCTGGCTTTAACATTAGCCAGTCACATCAAAAAATCATTTGCTATGATATCTGAGTACCCGTTGCTACTGTTATCTTTATATGTGAAGAACTGTACTTTTTGGTCTTGGATTTAAATCGAATGAACTGCAAAATCCTGAAAAGGAAACTAATGGATGTTGTGTTTGTGTGTGAGTGTATGTGGATTTAGTTCATTGAAGTTACTCCAGTAGAGACAAATAGACACTTTTATTTGCTAATTTAGTAGTGATTTTGTGATCATCTGCAGCACAGTCCCTGGATTGAGTTGTTGAGTTGAAGTCATAGGATTGGAATTTGTGGTGGTTTATACCATACCTCTATCTGATATGTGTCTTTTTCCTTTAAAGACTCATGATCCAATCACACTGTATGCATTTTGTCCTTTAATAGTGGCTTCTGTAGTAATGTTGCCTTCAGATTATTTCTTGAAGTAATTTGTGACTTAAATGTACAATTCACTACTTCATGGAGACTATATTTGCTTTTCACCTTAAGTAGTTTTTACCGTGTCCTTTCAGTTTTATTTAGAAATGAGATTGTTTTAACTGATTTTTTTTTCTTTCCTTAAATAACTACAGTGCAGTCATTGGAGAAATTGATGAAGAGACAGATTCTGCACTTGACTTGGGGAATATTCGAGCAGAACCTCTAAACTCTGTAGCACACTGAGGAAGAATTACATACATTGGACAACTGTAAATCTTTGTATAGAACCTGATTATTCTGAGGATGATGTATGGAATTTTTATGAATGTGTAATTGCGGACTTTTGACACCATATTGATTAACTGTAATATGATATGTAAATTAAAATAGTTCTACATTTCCTTGAAAAACTTTTTTTTTCCTAAATCATGTATAGTAGCTTGGTTTTATTTTTCTCTTAAATAGTACTAAAATCTAATGTTCACTTTGAGAACAGATATTTCATATTTTAATACAGAAAACTAGTTAACAAGAGAAATTTGTATCCTATGTAAATCAAGCATAAAAATACCATCAGTAGTGCAGGATACATGTGTTTCCCTATTTTTAAGAAAGTCACAGAAAGGTAAGTCTTGTAACCTGAATCATCCCCATTTATCACACTGCTCTGGTGGTTGGTTGCTCTCTAGCATCTTAGAAGTGTAGGTAAAAATGTGTTTGGTTCAGAAAAGGAAAAAAGGTAACAAAGTTGCATATTATCTGGGAAAAAAAAAAGGATTCCATAGTCTTGAAAGCCATCTTGGCTTTTAATCTTAAAAATTGGGGAATTTCTAGCATTAAAGGAGTTGTTGTTTATAAATGTGAGTAAATAAACTTGACATTTATATTGAGGCAGTGCTTGCTCTTATTGTCAACAACTTCCCCTGACTCCTTGGTTCCATAAACCTGTTTTCAAGAGAAGTAAACATGGTATCTCAGAGCAACAGTCAGTAGAACTGGTTGATTATTTCAGTGAGTCAATTAAGTCGATAATGTCCCTCATCTACAAGTAGGCTTTTTTCTAAAACCCCTTGTAGAACTATGTTCACTTTTTAAAGAAGCCATAGAAACAATGGTACAAATAGTGTTGAGATCCAGAGAAATTCTCCTCAACCACTGAGGGCAAAAGTGTATAACTTTGTGGTGAACAGAAACTAGAATAATACTTATATTCTTATTATTCAAGCAAAATTTAAAGAGTTTTTCTTTTTTTAAAGTGAAAATGTTTGGCAATAGGGGTTGGCAAGCTTTTTTGTAAAAATGCAGATAGCAAATATTTTAAGCTTTGAGGGCCATATGGTCTCTGTCACAGCTACTCAACTCTCTTGTAGTATGCAAACAGCCATAGATAATACATAAATGAATAGCTATGGCTGTGTTCCAAATGAACTTCATTTACAATAACAGGTGGCAGGCAGGATTTGGCCTGTAGGCCATAGTTTGCTGACCCTTGGCTTAAAAATACTACAACCTCAGTAAAAAAAGAAAGGGCTAATTTGTATAAAATCTGAAAAGGGCTTCTGGAGTAGATCCTTTCAGAGTTTAGAGGTAGATTCTGTTCATACTTTTTTAATACTTAAAACTCTACTAATTAGATATGGTAGTTGCTTGGTTCACAAACAACATTTTCCAGAGGAAAATATCTTTATAAAAATAAGACTTGTAAGAAGAGAACTGCTGAGATAGTTTTCTTCACTGGCCACCAGGCACCGTCACCCAGCATAACTTGTTTGATGTTCTGTTGTTGAGGTCTGCCTCAGGGTTAGACAAAGTTTAGTTAGTACTGGCTGTCATAAATATTTGGCTTTTATAGTATAAGGTTTTATAATCAATAATAAAATGAAAATAATGCAGTGAGTAAAGCAGATAGGTAATTTAATGAAGGGCTATAAACCACATGTTCTATATAAGTAAATAATGGTATTTTAAATGGGTAAACTATTTTCAAAAATCAAATAAGCAATACAGATCATTCATTTGCTAAGTGAAATGTATTAGGACAGTGCGGATGAAGTCCAAATCAGATATTTTGCCAACATACTTGGCATAACAAATCACACATAAACCAATAGACAAACCATAGTTCCCCCAAGAAGAAGGCCTTCTGAAATCTTACAATGATGCAGTTACCTGACTGGTGTCAAAAAATCACTCCCCAGATATGAACTGGATGTTGGTAATGGTAGGGAAAATGAATGAAAACACACCAAATGGTCTATGCAGTTATTTATTCCTGGGTTCACAGGGAGGCTTTCTGTGCTTTGTAACCAATTCAAATTGGATTTCTTTTTGCATGAGCATTGTAAAAGAACCACGCTCTGAGTGGAGACTTGATTAATATGCAGTGTCAAGTTTTTTATGTTCTTTAATGAGGGTTTTATTCTGTAATCACTTTTCTTATTTATAAAGAGCCTCAAATCAATTTTAACCTATAATTACCTCTGTGCTCTGTGATTCAGGCACTATCTAAGCCCAGCTTAATAATGAATCAAAGAAATAAATCTTTCCTAGAAAGATATTCTCACTAAACTTTTTTGTAAAGGGCAATTAACTGCAGAAAGGACTTAATTTGTTTCTTTTTAACTGAAAAATACTAACTAAAGTAATGTTTAAAGCATTGCTTTTAGGCTAAAGCACTTTGCTAAGTCAAATGGGCTTATATGTTGACAGTTTTGGCATAAATATTACAAATCTTGATGCCAGAAGAATAAGAGATAAAGATAAACTTTATTAATATTTCCTTTACTTAAACATCCTGCTTAATGCCTTTATAAAACATTCAGAATTTTTAACCTATCCCGAGATATGATAAAAACTTTTAAGTAGTATTCAATATAAATATAAGCTATCTGTGTCAACATGTTTCTCAGACAATGTAACAAAGGATTCACCATGTCAATGAGAAGGTAAACAGTGCCTTCACAAGGGCAGGTGAACCTACTTGGGTGGTAGACAGAATTATAAAGTGATCCTTCACTGTCAATATAGTATATTATGAGCCTTCACCTTCAATATTTAGTAGGTAGCATTTACTGAGCACGTATCTTGCCCCAGGCATGATGCTCAATGCTTAAAACAGTGACCATTTTACATAATGGGAAATTGAGGCTCAGCAGGGTTAAGAACCTTACGAGGGCTCTAGTTTGACCAGGTCTTTGTATTTTTATAAACTACTTATCAATGGAAAGTATATTGTCAAATTCCTGCTGTCAAATATCTATTAGAAACCTGAGGAGTGCTTGGGTGGCTCAGTCATTAGGCATCTGTCTGCCTTCGGCTAAGGTCATGATCCTGGGGTCCTGGCATTGATCCTCGAATCTGGCTCCCTGCTCAGCAGGAAGCCTGTGTCTCCCTTTCTTACTCCCCCTGCTTGTGTTCCCTCTTTCGCTGTCTCTGTCAAATGAATAAATAAAACCTTAAAAAAAAAAAAAAAACTGGATGGAAAGAAATATTTAGATGATCTAAGGGAGTTCACAGAGCTTTTGTTGTGGGCCATTTTCATAATTACCTGAGCTGCTTTAAATATTCCTGGGCCCTACTCTCACTGATGTGGTTCAGTAGATCTGGAATGGGGCAAAAAGGAATACTCAATAAACAGCTAAGTAAGAAAAGTAGTAGAATCATTAAAAGACCTGTCATATGCTTGGATGAGTCCTAGTTATGCTTCAGAATCCTTACCTTTGAAGACATGGATAACAGTATGTATTTTTGGTGTTGTAACAAATGAAATTAAGCTCCATTTAAAAAATTTGGTATGATTTATGAGATTTAACAGTAAACAGTTTATTCTAGGTATTCAAAGGCCAAAGTGGAAAAGTTGCAGATGCCGGTCTTGCCACTTTGGTTTTTCACAGTGCCTCTGGCTACCATATCTCTTCCTAAGACACTGGAGTATTTCAATTTTGAGGATTTAAGATTAAATGGAAGGTATGTGTAAGAAGTTTACATTATTTAACAGATATACAGTATGATTACATTTGTCTTATGGCAATCATATACTCTTGTGGGGTTCAAAAATGAAAACTCATATAAAACAGGAAAACAGGATCACTCCATTCTGGACTTGAATAGTTCCATATCACATTTTATAAACTTACTTTTGCTCACTTTAGTATTTTTTCTTTCTTTCTTTCTTTTTTTTTACTAATATGGAGCTTTTTTTTTTTTTCCTAACTTGGGCTGTTACTCTGGCTTTGTTTTTTGTTTTTTGTTTTTTTTTAAGATTTTACTTATTTATTTGACAGAGAGAGCACAAGTAGGCAGAGTAGTGGGCAGAGGGAGAGGGTGAAGCATGCTCTCCGCTGAGCAGGGAGCCCGAAGCGAGGCTTGATCCCAGGACCCTAGGATCATGACCTGAGCCGAAGGCAGACGCTTAACCGACTGAGCCACCCAAGTGCCTGGTATTCTGTTTTTAAGTCATTGGCAAATTTGGTAAAAAATGTCTTTTCATGGAAGACTGAAAAAAACAATGTTGATGAGGCAGAGCTCTCTCCACCCAGGTTGATAATGATCCATTAAACAGCATAGTGTTCCCATTCAACTAGATACAGATTTGTTTAATTACAAGATATTTAGTCCTTTTTCTCCATCTTGTTTACAGAGATGACTTGAAATTTGGTCAAATACTTTGCTGTGATGTTTATTCCTCTTTTAGGAAGGAACCTGTGACATGGGCGTAGCTGGTCTTAGTGAATCAATGCTGCCTCCTAGTGATCACTGCTTCCTTTTCTATGTTTCTACAAACAAAAAAAGTGTATTTTGGAATATTGTCTGTGACATTTGTAAAGCCATTAAGGTATACGAGGTATCATGCTTGCGACTGTGCATCTACCAGGGAATGATACTAACAAGTTTTTGTCCTTTGTAGCTTGTATCCGTCCTCAGCACCTCAACCAAATCATCTCGACTCAAAGGTTTACTATCCAAGGTTATGAGTGAGTTTGTCAAATTCCTTAAGTATTTTAGGATGTACCTTATAGGGCTTGGATTCATTTAAAGCACTAGAAACTATGTTTTTAAAGTGGGTCTAATTTGCATTAATCATTTTCCCAAACTTTTTTCTGTTTTAAGATTAGAGAGTCTATGTAGGTTGTGTAACACTAAGGATAAAGGCAAGCGAGGACTTTTACCAATAGTTTTCTCTCATTAGTTAACAGAATACCATTTGCTGCCCACTGGCATTATTTGGTGAATGGAGGAGTTGAGAACTATTCTGCAAGACACTGTTCAGACCTTAGGTGTAACGTTATATTTTTTAAACATCCACTTTCTGTATTGATTTTTTTGTTATAACCTTTTACTTTCATCTTTTTTTGTATGTTTCTTTTTTAAACATCATTTTTTATCTCATAGATGTATTATTTGCTAGAAGTCAAGTATTGCTAAAACTAGGATCCAAATCCCATGCTATTATTTCTACCCCAGTATTTATTCAACTATATGATAAAGCCTTTCTCCTCACTAGGGTAATTTTCAATTATACTATAAACCTTTGGTTTGTTTTCTTATCCCTATATACTGGCCTTACAAATACCAAGTAATGCAAATGGTACTGAATTATTATATTTGAGATATGTTAAAAGGAAAAGAATTCAGGAGCTTGGAGATAGGGGTGGAACACATCTCTAGGGGATACATCACTTAGGTCATGCATGAAAAATTGTGTGTGTGCGTGTGTGTGTTTGTTTTGGGGTTGGCAAGCAGGAAAATGATGTCTGAAAATATGCACAATATGTTTTATGTTTCACTTAATTTGACTTATATCAGGAAAATCACAATTATAATTGCACTCTATAAAGAATAAATTCATAAACTGGTAAGTTGCCAGAAAGCACTGCAATATGGCTTATATGACATTTTAAAAATAATTTTCAAGAAGTCAAAATGATAGCTAAATTTTTTTAGATTTTATCTTAAAAGTTGAAATTTTATTTTAAAAAGTGTTCAGATCTTTCAGCCTGACTTGAGTAAACTTTACTGTAGTCATGTAGAAAAGGACCAGAGATCCTAAAGATAAGTAGAAGGTATAGTTTTGAGGAATGAGGCCAATGTAGAATGGTAGTGAAGGGAATCACACTTAGCTTGTAGTTTTAGCAAATTAATCTCCCATGTCTTGGGTGCCCCAATAAAAGTGGGACAACCCTCCTTGAGTTGTTATGAAGATTAAGATAATAAACACTTAGAACACTGCCTGGAACAAAGTAATGTTTCAATGTTGATAATAGCTAACTTATATCCCAATATTGAATGAAGGACTTGAAGGACTGTAAGTTATCTATTTTTACCTAGGAAGAGTACTCAAGAGTAATTAAGAGCATTCCTTGGTAAAGCTTTTTGATGGAATAATACTAGTAAAATTCTCTACAGACGTGTAAGTTTATTGGAAATGAGTATCTTTCCCTTGTGCAAAAGGTGATGTGAAGTTTTGAGCACTACTTTTTTTAAATGCCAGAGGTAGAGAAAGTACAGAGAAAAACAAAGTCAGTGGTTAGAAGTCATATAAAGATTAGATCTCTTTAGTGTGAAAAGATAAATGGGAAATGGGAATATGCTAAAAGTCTAAAATTGAGAATGAATAAGAACTTGCATATTTTATTTTGTATATTAAAACTGAAGTATCCTGTAAAGACTAGAAGGATCGTTTAGGGCAAATAAAATTCTACATTAGAGAATGAATAATAAATATAAACAATTTATCAATAACAGTTCATTTCCTGAGAATTTACTATATGAGAACCTTCACTGAGAGATGACATGACCAGTGGTAAAGTGATATTTAAAGGCAATATATAAATGTGCCCAATGGATGGCACAGTTTGCAAATGCTTCTTTGTGCAGAGATGTGGGGGAGCTGGAGGAGAATTCAAGAAAACTGACAGATTTGTGCTGGGTCTTTATGGATAGTAAGGCTTTGCATAAATGGTTCAGAAACCTTTCCACATTGGTAGACACAAAGGCAAGAATGAGCAAGATGTGTAGTAATTCCTTGAGTAATAGACTGATTTATCTCTGCAGTAAAGGCTCAAATCCAGCACACTCCAAAAAAATGACTGGGGCTTGACCTTCTGTCTTCTGGGGAGATAACCTTTGAACCCTTGGAATATCCTTTCTAATAAAGAGAGCTTTGTGTGCCTCAAGTCCCGGGCCATGTTTGTTTCAGTTGAACTTGTGGAGGTTGGAGACTAGTGAAAGTTTAGTCATGTGGAAACTACTTCTTTATTTTTCTATATCTATAAATAGTATTCACAGAGGCCTTATAAAAACCCCAAACACTAAGACTTGAGTGAGCTTCTCTGGTTAGCAAGAGTTGGCATGTGTCATCAAATATTATACCTGGGAAAGTTAGGTGCTATCTGTGTAGCTCTCCTGGGAGAGGACTATTGGAAACTTAGACCTGGCCTTTCTGGAATTGCACACTAAGTATCCTTTTCCTGTGCTGGTCTTAATCTGAGAAAAGAGAAGGCAATCAAATAATTTACAGTCTTGACACCGCCACTAACAGATTTGCCCTCAAACCCTTGATGGTGAAAACAAAGTACTGATTACTATTTTAACTATCAAACATATTAGACAAACTCTAGGCCTTTGCCTGTGTTTGTTTTGATTTAGGGTTTTTTTTTTTTTCCCCCCTCAGAAAAAGCAAACACAGTTAAATCTGACTTCTTGAAGATTGAGGATCCAGGATCTTGACTGGATCCTGTCTCTTGATACTGTGGATACAAAGCTACCTTGGAGGGGCCGGGGGCGGGGGGGTAGTCTGAAAGCCTGGCCAACTTGGAGTTAAATTATGGTTTAGCACATAGTGACTGTGGGATCTTATGCCAATTTAATTAAGTTCTCTAAATCACAATTTTATAATTAATAAAAAGAAATTGACAGCATGGTAACTTTGCAGAGCTATTGTGATTTTTATACAGAGAACACATGTTAAGCACATACTGTCTTATCTAGTCCACAGTAAAACACTGAATAAATCTTAGTTCCATTTCTCTTCATTCCCTTATTTAAGAGGTAATAAATCTGTAAAAATCCTACCTGCTAATGGGTCTTCTTCAGAACTCTCTTCCATAACTAAAAAGTAAAAATGATTTTGAATCAGCAATAGGAAAATATTTAATATTATGAGTACAATACTCTTCAATGCTTTGCCACAAACTATCCCTTTGGAACACAACTGGAGAATATTCCAGAGTATTAATTACACTCTTGGTGGGCAACTGATACATTAAAATTTTCCCCACCATCACAAATCATTATATGCAAGGGAGAATGTGATTTATAAAAATTTGATACAAGTTAATTATAGTTATCATAGTCCTAACCCAATAAAATCAACAGAAATGGCATCATGAACAGAACTGGTATTACACCTGGAGAACAGCAAATTTAAATAGCACGATTTTTCTAGACCTCATCCATTAGGGGCAGTAAAGAGATAGCATACTTAGCTAATTCCTTAATTCAAGGAGGGAATATAGTTAACAACTGTTCAGTTTAGCATGAAGAACCCATCATAAGGTCTAGAGGCACTATACTTTGCCATATTAGAAACCAGGTAAGAGAAAATGATCCTTGCAAAAGATTTCCAGTGGCCAGGGGAGAGGAGTACAGAAGAGACAAGTGTATTTACTTTCTATTCTCAGAGAAACAGCAGTAAACTCATTGAGTCCTAGTAATTTTATGTACCCTGTGAATAGAGTCCCGCAAACATGGCTATTCTTTCCTGAAAAAATAAATGAAAAGGTCCCACGCTAAGAACTTACCTGCTCTGAACTACTTGGAGGTTCTACTCAGTGAATTTAAGATCAACCATTTAGGGGTACGTGCATGGCTCAGTCCATTTAAGTGTCTGACTTTCTCTCAGATCAGGTCTCAATCTCATTGCAGCAGTTTTGTTTTTGTGACATATTTTTGCACTTAAAAAAATATTTTATTTATTTATTTGACAGAGACAGCAAGAGAGGGAACACAAGCAGGGGGAGTGGGAGAGGGAGAAGCAGGTTTCCCTCTGAGGAGGGAGCCAGATGCAAGGCTCAATGCCAGGACCACAGGATCATGACTTAAGCTGAAGGCAGATGTCTAATGACTGAGCCACCCAGGTGCCCCTATTTCTGCACTTCTATTAAAACTTCAAGTTAAGTCCAGAGATGGGATGTTTATATATTTATTCTACAAAGACAAATCTGGCTGATGGTAATAAAATGTCTAGTTCTAACAAAATTAGAAAATGTTATGCACTAGATATTTATATCCCCCCAAATTGATATGTTGAGACCATAATTCCAATGTAATGGTATTTGGAGGTAGGGCCTTTAGGAGGTAATCAAGTCACAGAAAACCTCATGAATGGGATTAGTGCCCCATAAAAGGCCAAAGATTGCTAGCTAACCAGTTCTTTCAGCCATTCAAGGACACAGAAAGTAAATCAAGAAGGCCCCATGAACCAGACCATGCTAGTACCCTAATCTCAGATTTACAGCCTCCAGAATTATGGGAAATAAACATTTCTTGTTTAAGCCACCTAATCTATAGTAATCTGTTATAGCCTGAAAGGATTAAGACAGTAAACCTTGACAATTAGCCAACAATTGGGAGAAAAATGTTTTGTTCTAATGGGAACAATTTATTCTTTTCAACTTAACAATAGAGAAAGGTTAATAGAGAGATTGATAATGTATCAACATATAAAAGAACTTGTGATTCTCAATAAGGAATTGCTTTTCTAACTTCTATAATGATCTGCAAAAGTAAATTAAAAATATAACTTGACATTTTTTACTGAAGTTCATATTGTTTTGTGTTTGCTTACAATCCCATGTTAAATAGACAGGTGCTTTTTATTATAAATACATTTCTATCATTTATGACAAGAAACAATTTGTTATAAAAATAAACCCACTTATGTAATTTATAATTACATAAAAGCAAATAATACTTAATTGTTTTCTAATTTATATAGAGGCACCCTATGGATTTAGTAACTTAGTCAACTTCTGAAACTAAATAAATTACTCTTCAGACATTATTTCAGAATCTCCCAATGAACATCTTAAATAATCACAAATTGTGGAATTTTAAGAAAAACAACAAAATTTATATATTGATTTTTAAATAGCTCTTTTATTATGAAAACTTCCATTATCCTACTTTCTATGTCTTTGGCAGAATCAATAAGAGAAAATTCACTATCAGAAGATTTAACTGATATAAATTTAACTATATTTGAAATAAAGAATATTTAGATCTCCATTATTATTTTTTTCTGGGAAATCATATGATTATTATATAGGACAAAATGTAATAAATAACATTACTATTTTAATACTTAGATAATGTACCAAGCACATTACACAATACTCATATTTCTGATAATAGGACAGAAGCTAACCCAATTATATAAAATTGTATGTAACTTCTATACACTTCAAACTTCTGAGCAACACTAACTTCATACTAGCATTTAAGTGAAAAATTATCACTGAGTGGTCCTGAATTGACAGCAGTACAACTCATTAAATGAACCAGAGGTCACATGATAAGATCCTGAAGTCCTAAAGATTAGTTCTCCCAGTTTAGACACGTGGCTATTTTTTGTCGGTCAAGTACTTTCTCTTCAGCTCCTGTAAGATGTGTCTCTTGTCTGACCTTCCTAAGTCCCAAGTGGTTTTGTGGGGACTTAATGACATAACACATAGAAATATTTTGTGAGACAGTGAAGCAACAAAAGAATGTGCTCACTAACTTTATTACTGTCCTATTCTGGATACTTCAGTAAAACCCACTGTCTGGGGTTTTATATAGGTGCTAAGGTCCCCAAACTCTGCAGTTTTCACAAAATGTTTTAAATCCTAATATTACTTATTAGGTGGTTTATTGCTTGTGGTTTGTAACTTTACAACTTGCAATCAGCTACTATGTCTCTAGTAACTAAAGGTACCTATCTTATAAATCATCAGATAACAAATTTGTGGTTGCATATAAGAAACTTTAGGGTCTCTGTTAACAGCGGCCAATCATGCTAATGGAAGATAGCTAATAGATCAAGTCAAGACTGATGTGGTAAACTATCCCCATTTTATCCACTCACTTTCCAAACCAGCAGATCTTCACGAATAATGCTCAAATCTCCATGTTGATCCCCAATTGTCTTGGAGGATGGAAACTACTTTTTTTTTTTTTAAAGATTTTTATTTATTTATTTGACAGAGAGAGATCACAAGTAGGCAGAGAGGCAGGCAGAGGGAGAGAGGAGGAAGCAGGCTCCCTGCTGAGCAGAGAGCCCGATGCGGGACTCGATCCCAGGACCCTGAGATCATGACCTGAGCCGAAGGCAGCAGCTTAACCCACTGAGCCACCCAGGTGCCCTGGAAACTACTTTTTATACTTAGATTGTGATACATGGATGGGTTTGAATGAACCTTCCCCAAGAGACTTAGTCCTTTAGATTGAGAGGATCCTATTGAACCTTGAAAATTATAACAGCCTCTCGTAAAACTGAGGCACAGACAGAAGTCACATGGGAGGTGGTTTTCATTACTATATCAAACTTAGGACTTGAGTAGTGGGAATCTAAGGTAAGTAGTCCCTCACTGCTCTAGAGGAGGATGACAGGAATTTTCATAGTCTGACACTGGCAGCTACAAAGGACTTAGGTCTCAAGAGACCATCTAGGAGCAAAAAAAAAAAAAAAAAAAAAAAAAATGGAGAGAGAGAGAGACTGATAACCTTTTCGGAATACTATTTGAATCTAATTGCTTTAGCTGGCCCCTATTACTAATCCTCGGATTTCCACCCTAAGTGTCCCACTTGCCGCAGCCCTGATTTCTTAGCAAGAGCAACAAAGGTCTCAAAAGGGAATCGAGCATGAAGGTCTGGGTGATGACCTGGGCTCCACATAAAGTTCTGACTGAAATGAGGGAATGCTTTGGAAACAATACCTGAGCACTTCAGTGTGCGCTAACAGAGCTGTGCTCTAGCCCAGCTATGGCTCACTACTAGAGATCTGAGCCAGCACTTAAGAATAATTCAGCTTTTCCCTACTAATTTGAATTTTCATAATGATCAAATACTGCTTCTCATTGATTTTTGGATGTGTTTCTAAAATTTCTGTTCTAGCCCAGTCATTTGTCCATCTATTCTGCTGTCAGTAAGACAATTAGTGGAAATTTATAAATGTCTTTTTTCAAACCTTTTCTTAATATCATCAAAAAAGTATACCAGAATAGCATCACAATTAATTCTAATTTTTAAAATCTTGATATTTTTATTTGGTTTATAGGAAACTGCTAAAATAATAAAAGTTTACATATTTTAGATAAATGAGTCTTTTTGTTCAAGAACATGGAGCACCTTTCCACTCCAAGGTTTTTCTTTCTTTTTTTTTTTTTAAAGATTTTATTTATTTATTTGACAGAGAGAGATCAAAAGTAGGCAGAGAGGCAGGCAGAGAGAGAGAGAGAGAGGAGGAAGCAGGCTCCCTGCTGAGCAGAGAGCCCGATGCGGGACTCGATCCCAGGACCCTGAGATCATGACCTGAGCTGAAGGCAGTGGCTTAACCCACTGAGCCACCCAGGCACCCTCCAAGGTTTTTCTTAAATACTTAGTAAAGCATATAGTTTATACCTACCTACCTACCTAAAGGATGTTGATTAAAACAACAAAGAGATCTACACACCTACTAAAACAGCCAAAACTCAGAACACTGACATCATCAAATGCTGGTGAGGCTGTGGAGAAACAGAAACCTTCATTCATTGCCAGTGGAAAGACAAAATGGTGCAGTGACTTTGGAAGACATTTTGTCAGCTTCTTACAAAACTAAACATACTCTTACCATGTCATCTGGTAATCACACTCCTTGGTATTTACGTAAAGGAGTTGAAAACTTATGTCCACAAAAATTTTGTGCATGAACACTTAGAGCAGCTTTATCCATAATTGCCAAAACTTGGGAGCAACCAAGATGTCCTTCAGTGGGTGAATGGATACTGTGGTATATCCAGACAATAAAATATTGTTTAGTGCTAGAGAAATGCACTATCAAGCCATGAAAAGACATGGAGGAAACTTAAATGTACATTGCTAAGTTAAAGAAGCCAATGTGAAAAGTCTACATATTATATGATTCCAGCTAGAAGTCATTCTGGAAAAGGAAAAATTGTAGAATCAGTAAAAAGAGGTTTTCAAGGGCTGGAGGGAGGATGGAATGAATGGGAGAACACAGACGGTTTTCAGGGAAATGGACCTATTTTGTAGGGTAGTGTGATGTGGATGAGTATCATTATCCAGTTGTGGATACATGGTACATACAAGACCAAGAGTAAATATAAACTACAGATTTGGGGTGATTATTAGGTGCCAGTGTAGGTTCATCCTTGGTAACCATTGTACAGTTTCGTTGAGTTATATTGACCGTGTGGGAGGCAATGTACGTGTTGGGCCAGAGGTATGCAGGAAATTTCTGTACCTTCTGCTTGATTTTGTTGTGAACGCAAAAGTGATCTAAAATATAAAATCTATTTTAAAAATATCTGATCTTATCAAAAGTATTTTTACTTTAGAAATTTCTATAGTATAGGAGTTCTTTTCTCTCATTACAAACTTTTCTATGATATGTTAATATTTGATCATTTAAAACATGTATACTGAAAAAGGAAATGATTGTTTATGTACTTTCTATTACTATTTACACTTAGTTAAGCCTCTTTAAAATTGTTAGTAATGTGTCCTATAATGAAAGGATCAAGATCCAGCTAAAAGATTGCTGTTGTTGTCGATGTTAAAATTTTGATTTATGAATGACTGACAAACACACTGTCTTGGATCCTATGTGAAGTTATTATTTTAAACACTATAATGCCCCAGCTGCTGAGAAGCATTAGAAAGGGAAAAAATGCCTCACTGGGAAGGCAGACAATGTCCAGCTGCACCCGTAGGGGGAGTCAGGGAAAGTGCACAGGCCTTTCCCAGAATATGTGTCTACCTCTTCCCCACTGCACCCCATAGGCCTCCAATAGGCCTCACACTGTCCCCATTATCTGTTTTTTAATGACTATTAGGTGAGGCTATGGCTCCCCATCTAAAGACTATAGGGCATTTACCTCATGTTCCCCACACAGCACCCCTGTGGACTTCCCAAGCTTTGTTAGTGGGACTCAGGCCCATTGCTACACACACCCAGATCCCTGCAGTCTCTGCTCTGGCTGGAAGAGGACCTGGACTGCCACTTGCCCTTCCTTTCCAAGAAAGAACAAAACCTATTTCATCGTTCTGGGAAGTGGGTAGAGGATCGCCAGAACGAATCCAAGTTTCCTGTTTCTCGTTGCCATCCAGGAGAGCGAGGTCATAGAAGCAGTTCTTGCAGTGGTGACCCCTGGCATCAAAGTTCCGTTGCTTATAACCTGGCACTTTCAAGGAAGGCAGAGAAACTAACAAAACCCTTTGAAACTAAGCCTAACAACAAGGCAGCGGTTCTGGGTGGGCACTCACGGTGTAGCCTCAGAGACCCAGTGCGCAGGCGCTGGTCCGGCCCCCTTCCCCCATCTAGGGAAATTCCTTGAGCTGCTGTATCCTTCCCCAGATATGGTGGTAGTTAGCTCAATGGTTAGAGGTGGGGGGGAGGGGCGCATCCAGGTGGGAACTAGGGCCTAAGGCCAAGCTGGCTTGCACAATACCAGGGCCCTGCCGACCTGGGACTGCAACACCGGGAAAGCCTTTTCACCCAGAAAACTCCCTAGGTCCCCTGTAATTTTATTTTTTAATAGGTCTCTTACTTATTCTAGTAGCAGAAGCTTCATTCCTGCAGCTTACTCTACTCCCACATCTGGAAGGTAGTGGCGATTTTAATCTGGGAACCCATGCAGCAACCCCTGTCCCTGCCACGGTTTCAGAGTATGACAACGTGTGTCCCCAAGGGGAAATTATGAGCAGAAAGGGAAGTACTCTGTGCAGATGAAAAGAAAAAAAAAGCATTTCACATTCTCTCCTCCTCTACTCTTCTGGCTCTGTCTCACTCAATAAAAGCTTTAAACTTTATCCCCAATGCCAAATGAGTTCCATGAATTCAATCATAGAGTGATACTGACAAGATTTAAAGAAATTTCTCCTCATACAACTTTAAAGAACTGTTAACATCATCAACCCTCTACTTCTGTACCTAACTTAATTACATGCAAAATGGTTTCCCCTTAAGGACATTTATTTTAAAATTTATTATTCAAAATAAATCTTTCATATAAGTCTATTTAATGGGTTTCTCCTCTTATAAAATGTAATGAGATAGTCAAATAAGAAAGAGGCTTTGATCACATATAGTTTCTGGTCTTCCACTTTTTTCAATAGTCAAATCTTTTTTTCAGTCAACTTTTGATTCAAATGGATCTTAAAACACTGAAAGACTTTGGAAAAATATTGGTAGTGTATTTTATGAAACATAAATACTTTCATACTTTGTAAACTAGTAACGTCAGTTGTAGAACTATCTCCAATGGCCATCATTCCAAAGAAGAAAATACTGATAGCAAGGTGAGATTTTCAATCTTTAATGGTGGAAAAAAAATGGGGGGAAAACATGTAATACCTTACAGTAAGAAACTGTGTGAGTGACACATAGTGAATTAAGGAGTATCATGTAGCCAATCAATACAATTTATATCAAAGATACATGAGTCCAAGGATGCTGAAGTAGTATAAATGTAGTATAAAGGAGAAAAGATCTGCCTCATGAGAACAATCTCGGGAAGTGATTAGTATGTCTTCTTTGTATTACAGTGAAGGAACTGAGGTTATAGTTAAGAAGCTTGAACATTCTTCCACTTTTAAGTGATTAGGTAGGACTTTGAGTCTACTATATCTTTTCCACTCTGTTACTAAAGCATCAATGGAAATAGTAAATATATACATGAAATACAGAAGTTGGCAAATGTCTCTTACAATCATAATAAAAACTCTCGTTGATTAAGCACTTGCATTTTGTCAAGTCTTAAAACTCAGAACACTGCCAATTTCCCACTATTTCACTCCTCCCTCTTTTTGCTTCCAATTCAACACCAACCAGAGAAAGCCAAATATGCTCTTCACATCAATCACATAAGACGCAACACTTCTAATTAACCAATCTCCAGCTTCTCCATGCCAACCAACCCCAATCAGACTTCGAGCACGGAGTCTTCCATTTTTTTCAATAATAGAGGTTTCCCACTTTCCTGCTTTCTTTGAGGCTCTGTCATATGTGAGTGATGATGGTTGACTCCCTTGCTGCAAACTCTGAATAGCTTCTATTTATTCTCATTTGGGTTATCTTTATTTCCACAGTTTTCTCAGACCATCCAGCAAGATTTACATCACCAGCATATGATTTACAACACCTACCACTGCAGATCCCAACTTTAACTAGGCAAAGGTCCTGTGGAGACGTCTTCTGCCTTGCTTTTAGTGGCTTATTGTGTCCTTATTAACACAGAAAGTCCTCACGGTCTGAACTCTGCTCTCTGCCTATTGAGTTCCTGGGCTATTTACTCTCATCTTGGTAATAAAATAAGATGAACTTTTTGGTTTCCCAGTGCATATAAAAGTTATGTTTGCACTGTACTGTAGTCTATTAAGTGTGCAATAGCATTGTGTCAAAAATATAATGTACATACCTTAATTAAAGGTAACAGAGTGGAAAAGATACAGTAGACTCAAAGTTCTACCTAATCCTATTTAGTCCTAGCCCTATTTTTTAGTCCTAGCCACTTAAAAGTGGAAGAATGTTCAAGCTTCTTAACTATATAACCTCAGTTCCTTCACTGTAATATAAAGAAAATATTCTAAACACTTCCTGCTAAAAAATGCTAACCATCATCTGGGCTTTCATTGAGTCATAATCTTTTTGCTGGTAGAGGGTCTTGCCTCCATGTTGATGGCTCCTAACTGACTAGGGTGGTGGGTGCTGATGGGCAGGGTGGCTATGGCAATTTCTTAAAAGAAGACAACAATGAAGTTTGCCGCATCAATGGACCCCTTTGCAAATGATTTCTCTGTAGCACATGATGCTGTTTCATAGCACTTTACCCACAGTAGAACTTCTTTCAAAATTGGAATCAGTCCTCTCAAAACCTGCTGTTGCTTTATCAACTAAGTTTGCATCATATTCTAAATCCTTTGTCATCATCTCAATAATCTTCATAACATCTTCACCAGCAGTAAATTTCATCTCAAAGATCCATTTTCTTTGCTCAACCATAAGAAGCAACTACTCATCCATTAAAGTACTTCATGAGATTGTAGCAGTTCAGTTATATCTTCAGCCCCCACTTCTTATTCAAGTTCTCTTTCTATTTCTACCACATCTGCAGTTACTTCCTTCACTGAAGTCTTTAACCCTTCTCCTCCAAGTCATCCACAAGGATCGGAATCAACTCTTCCAAACTTCTGTTAATGTTGATATTTTGACCTCTTCCCATGAATCACAGATGTTTAATGACATCTAAAATGGTGAATCTTTTCCAGAAGGTTTTCAATTTACTTTGCTCAGATCCATTAGACAAATCACTATCTATGACAGCTCTGTCCTTACAAAATGGTACAAAAATGTATTTATTAAATAATAAGACTTGAAAGTCAAAGTTACTCCTTGAGCCATGAGCTGCAGAATGGATGTTGTATAAGCATGAAAATAAGCATTGATATCCTTGCACATTTCTATCGGAGCTCTTGGGTAACCAGGTGCATTGTCAATGAGCAGTCAAATCTTGAAAGGAATCTTTTTGTCTGTAGTGGGCTTAAAATTTTTCAGCAAACCATGTTGTAAAAAGATGTGCTGTCATTTAGTCTTTGTTGTTCCATGTATAATGCACAGCCAGAGTAGATATTGCATTATTCTACAATATTTGGAATAGTAAATGAGCAATGGTTTCTTTTTAAAGTCGCCAGCATAGCCTTTAATAAGAGAGTCAGCCTATCTTTCGAAGTTTTAAAGCCAGGCATTGACTTCTTCTCTTTAGCTATGAAAATACTAGATGGCATCTTCTTCCAATATAAAGCTATTCTGTATACATTGAAAATCTGTTGTTTAGTGTAGCCACTTCATTAATTATCTTAATTATTATTAATTATCATTAGCTAGATCTGAGAGTTAAGGCCTTGCTCTGGATTAGGCTTTGATTTAAAGGAATGCTGTACCTGGTGATCTTCTATCCAGACTACCAAAACTGTCTCCACATCAGCAATAAGGTTGTTTTGCTTCTTATCATTCATATGTTCACTGGAGAAGCACTTTTAATTTTCTTCAAGAACTTGTTGTTTGCATTCACTACTTGGCTAACTATTTGGCACAAGAGGCCTAACTTGCAGCCTACCTCAGCTTTTAACATGCCTTCCTCACAAAGCATAATCATTTCTAGCTTTTGATTTAAAGTGAAAGACTTGAAACTCTTCCTTTCACTTGAATACTTCAGAGTCTGTTATACAGTTATTGTCTTAACATCAATACTTTTGGTCTCAGAGAATAAGGAGGCCCGAGGAGACGGGGAGAGAGAAGGAACAGCAAGTTGGGAGTAGTCAGAACACACACATTGATCGATCAAGTTTGCTGTCTGATATGGGTGTGGTTCATGGCATCAAAAGACAATTGTAATAGTAACATCAAAGATCACTGATCACATCACCATAATATATAATAATAACAAAAAAGTTTAAAATATTGTGAGAATTATCAAAAAGTGACATAGAGACATGAAGTGAGCAAATGCAGGGAGAAAAATGGTGCTAACAGACTTGCCTGATGCAGTTACCACAAACCTTCGACTTGTGGAAAAAAAAAAAAAAAGAAATCTCCAAAGTGCAATGAAATGAGGTGTGACTGTATTTGGCAACTGAATATTTACTATCACCAGATATTTTGCAAGTGAGGAGGATTTAACTACGAACAAAAGCTCAAGCTCTTATGCATCTTGCAATTCAAAAGGCAAGGGGGAGAGGAGTAGATAACAAAGCATTGTAAGGGACAGAATGGAAGGGCAGCCGGAAAAGTCTTCACTGATGTCCCTTATGAGGGAAGGAAGTGTCCCAGGATACAATGAAAGAAAGAGTCTTCCAGGGAATCATCCTGAAGCTAGATCGTCCTGGATGTGCTCAAGGTATAGCAAAGAGCATAGTGAAAACTATGTGCTCTGTATTTTGTTTTTAAATGCAAAATTGCAAATTCCCTTTGAGGAAAAAAAAAAAAAGTTAAGCAGATTTTAAAAGGTTACAAAAACAGGCCAGAAATTTAACAGATGTGTTTGGGTTATGAGACTATGAGTGATACCTTATTTCCTTTTTCCTTTTCTGTAATACCCAAATTTTCTTAAACTGTATTACTATAGTACTTCTCCAAAAGAAAAAGCGTTTTGTCAATGCAAGTACTTGCAAATAAAAGAGAATTTCCATTTACACGGGGTTACTTATAATGTTTTTCTCTATTTTATAGCTGACTTGTTAATATTTTTACTTTACTTAAATGCTCTAATGTATGCCTAGCACACTATGTTTCAAAGTTTACACTTACGAATACCCCATTCAAAATTCTGACTAAAAAGACTTCTGCTGACTATAAGCTGAACACAAACTGTATCCTTCCAACTGATAGCTCGTGATACAGATGTTTGTCTTTTGAAATCTCTTCACATCTTCTAAGGTGAAAATTGTTCTCCATTAACAAACTTTTCTTCAAATGAGTAGTCAGTGAAATGCTGTGACATTTCATTTAATTGCTCTCTCAAAACAGACTTTTCTAATGCAAGGCAGCAGCAAAGGACTTGTAGAAATGAGGTTATATGTCTAGAAAACAAGTAATATTTGTAATGTCTTCATTTGTGTTCAAATATTTTCACTCCTATTTCTTCAATTCTATACCTGAGCTACAAAACCATTATAATTTAGCATCAATATATCTATATCTTAATGGTCATTTAAAAAAATGAATAATTAAATTATCCCCTTGGAACCTGACAGAAATGCAACCTTTGATGTTCACCATCTTTTGCAATGTGTTTGGATAATTTTCTTGACCTGATATTTCTAGTATGCTTCAAAACACACAAAGATTAACATTTCATTAAAAACAGTAACATATATTGCCACGGGTAAAAGGAATGGAGGTGTTTTAATTGTTTAACCTCAGGAAATATGCCAAATATATGAGTGATATTTTTAATTTTCTACTGCTTTATTTCCCTAAAGAACTGAAGTATAAATCACAGAAGTTCTTTACTTCTTATAGTTGCATGAACATTATTAGAGAGGGAGAGATGGTGAGAGAGATGGTAGGAGAGGAACATATAAGGATGAAGAACAAGAGTCCAAACAACAAAATTTCTTGAGTGTGTAAGATTAAGTTACAAAGGAAAATTCAGGTAAATTCTCTCTTAAATTCACTCACCTTGAAGCAATAGGACCAAACACTATTCTAAGTATGATAATGATAGATTTGAGGGGATGAAGGAAGAGTGAATAGTTGTGACAGTCATATGATCTCCTATTGCCATCAGGTTCCCTGTCTTTTTTTTTTCTTTTTTCACTATAGTTGAAGGGTAGTGGAGGAGTGTGTATTTGCTGGTGTATTCACAGACTATAACTGTAAAAATTTTTGTGTCATCCAACTAAAAAAAGTCAATGTAACATATACACACTAAAAAACAAATAAACAAAATGCTGTTTTACAGACCTAAATAACTGTTTGTTTTTTTTGAAAATAAGCACCAGAATTTATTATAATAGATGCACAGTATTTTTTAATTCACAGATATTACTACCTAATTTTAAGTTTTACGTAATGATTAAGTATATATTATATTAACAATTATCAAATATACTTATCTGAAGTATTTTCAGAATAAAATTTTAAAATTTCCTAATAGCTTTATATCTATTAAAAATTTTGTTTTTTATAACTAGTAATTATTATAACTAGTCAAATTTTGTTTTTTATAAATAGACTATGGATAAAAATTATCTTAAACATTCAGTATCTCTTTACATGTTCAGTCAACACAATGCCAAAACGTTTTAATTACAAAGGACAGTTCTTAAAAATATTTAGCATTTCAAAATTAGAGAAAATTTCTATTTTAAATTTAAATACTATTTGAGAAAACCGAGTCTCTTCCTAAAAGCAAACCATTAAAACTATTTGTTTAGTTTATATCTTCTTACCTTCCTTCAGTTCTTCTGTATCAGATGTAGTGCCCAAGGCTGTATCTTCAGAATTAGACATCTGTTCAACTTTCTTCTCCCTTCCATAATTGGCAATTAATTGATGATATCTATCCATAAATTAAGGATTTGTAAATAATCAATTCATAATAATCATTAGATCAAAACCTTAGATGTTAACTAAAGCCTTCCTAAGCATGTCATACACTTGTTGACCTCAAGCCTCCTTTCAAGCCAATTCCATTAACAGATACCATTTTTACTTCACATTCTCCCATTCTCTGGTACTTTTTCCTGCTACACAAATAAATTACTAGCAAGGTAGAATAAATAGCTTTAGGTTATTGTTGGTATACTAGGTTTCTAGGGTTGCCATCATAAAATACCACAGACCGGGGGGCTCAAACAACAGACATTTTCTCATAGTTCTGGAAGCTGGAAATCCAAGATCAAGGTGCCAGGAGGGCTGGTTTCCTCGGAGGGCTGTAAAGGGAGGATCTGTTCCCAGCCTCTCTCCTTGGCTAGCAGATGACTGTGCTTTGTTGACTCTTCACCTTAAAGTTGCCCCTCTGGCAACAAGCACTATTGGTGTCTCTATGTCCTAATCTCCTTTTCTTACAAAAATACCAGTCAAACTCAATTAGGACCCACTCTACTGCACAGTCATTTTACCTTAACATCACTTTCAAAGCCCTCTCTCCAAATACCATCATCTAAATTCTGAAGTGCTGGGGAGTTAACATGTGATTTTGAAGAGGGAAGAACGGAACACAATTCATAACACTTGGGCCTAATGTGCAGGGGGAGGGGCAGAAGGAGAGTGAGAGAATCTCAAGCAGACTCTCCTCTGAGTGTGGAGCCTGACGGAGACTTGATCCCAGGACCCTGAGGATCATGATCTGAGCTGAAATCAAGAGTCAGCTGGTTAATCAATTGAACCACCCAGGTGCCCCCATATCCAAACTTTTTAAATGATAAGGAAAATTCCCTAATTAAAAGAAACTGATTCTTTTTATAAAATGAAGAATCCCTTCATAACATAGATAGTATCAGTAATTTATCTCTTTAAATTTTTATAACATGGTTTGCTTAAACTAAGGTAAATCAAGGTACATATGTCCAGTATTGCAAAGAAAATATTGTATTCCATTATGGTTTATAAATTTAGTGGGTTATGAATCCCTGAGTTTATAAAGTTCAATTTAGACGTTAAAAATAAACATCTGAATGTATATATAAAAATTACTTCTCTCCTCTTGCTCTTTTTTTCTCTCCTCCCACCCCTGTGATGTTCACATGGACTTCATGATTAAAAGATATTACTAAAATGTAAATAAAGTAGATGGAAGAACAAGAAAACAATAAATTAGGAAAAATACCTATGTATAATTTAAATTTTACCCTAAAATGAACTTATAAGGAAAATACCTTTAACTTCATTAGATATATACAAATTTCTGTTCATTTCATCTCACTTTCTCATTGACTATTACAGTTAGAAATGCATATTTATACATGAAAATTTTTGACTTTTGGGTTAATGAGAATATGCTTAAGAATTCTGAAAACTTATCAAACTAAAGTTAGCTAACAAAAAATAAAATTATTTTGAATAATAATATTCAAAAGTTGAATTTTTATGTTACTCATGTATAAAAACAATCAAAAAAGCTTTCATAGATGAATCATCTTTTGCCCAATGTTACTACCCAATGTTATTATTGGCTATGCTACTATTTGCTGAAATTACCATGCTGACATACTTCAAATTTCCATGCCACTGGGAGTTAATCCACAGACTTAGGCTGTCGGCAGTTCTTAGACTGACTGGACCCTAATACCAGAGGAAATCAAGGATCCCTGGATCCATGTGGCCAGAATTCATAATATAGTTACCCCTATGAGTGCTTTGTACCTTACCAGCTTTTCACTTTGGGGGCTCATGGTTATTTCCTTATGATCAAATCCCATACAATTGTTAAAAGATATACAGTATCACTTACACAGTAAAACCATTAAAAGAAGCATATTCCTCAGCTGTGAATCCATAAATATCTTGGCAAAACAGGTCCACTTCTTGCTGCAGAAGAAGACTGACTAAATCTGTTGGTTCATCACTTAGAGCAATCATAAGGGCTGTTCTGGAGAAGAGAGATACATAAACATGTTATTTATGGATCTTAGACATGTCTTGTGCTTTTTTTGAAAAGTTAGTCTTCCAAATTTACTGTTCAAAAGTAGACTATCAGGGAAAGAGGGCAAGAACGCAAAAAGGGGGCAGGTCTGGCTCAAAAGGATATATAAATCACATTATATCAGAGTCTAAAATTAAGAGTCTCTAGGAAGCAACTAGCTCAAAGGTTTTTGTCGTTGTTTTTAAGATTTTATGTATTCATTTGACAGAGAGTAATATATATATAGAGAAAGCACAAGCAGGGGGAGTGGCAGGCAGAGGGAGAGAAAGAGAGCAGGGAGCCTGACGTGGGGCTTAATCCCAGGACCTGGGATCATGCCCTGAGCTGAAGGCAGACGCTTAACCAACTGAGCCACCCAGGTGCTCTAGCTCAATGGTTTTTTAATCCCTTCTCCCTGGAACCCTAGTGTTTTCGAGATGTCTCAAAATATTAGGGAGAGGCATGTCTGGAGCTCTGGGTATCTACCCCAATTAATTACAGCATCTAGGATTTAGAGACTGAGTTTCTGTGTAAGATTCTTAATTACAAATGATAATAATAATAATAATAATAACGACCTATCGATCTAGCCCAAAAGTTTGATTTTACAGAAAAACAGACCCTGGGACTCTATGTAATTTGTCCAAATTATATGGCCAGATCTTTTATCAGTATCACAAAATGTATACACACACATACACAAACACATACAAACATATATATATTGTCTTGTTAGGTAGCTATAGTTGTGTGGTCTTATTTAGTATTCATTATACCTTTGATTCTTATCTGAAGCATTCACATCTGCCCCTCTCTTCAGAAGATATTCTACCATTTTTGCATTATTTTCAGTAATGGCAAGTAATAGTGGAGTATACCCATCCTGAAAAAATTATTTCAAAATGATTATTTAAAATATACAAGCATTATATGCCTTTTAGATTTAAGTTCAATTTAAGAGAAAATGCGTTAATAAGAAACCTCTGAATATACACTTCGATTTCAAAAAATATGATTTCAGAGACTAAGAAAATAAACTGGAAATCCATCATTCAAATATAAAATTCAAGTTTTTACTTTAGGCCTAATCCAAATTGTGGGGAAGAGCAGCCTGGGGGATTTAAGTGAAGAGCATCTAGCATTTAATGTAAGTATCACAAACTGTCAATTCACGTTTCATAATGTTGTTATTATTGAGATTCTATAGGCCTCCAAGGCTGACACTTATTTTGGGCTGTCATAGAGACAAAATCAGTGAACTTGAGTGTAAAGAAGCTTAAAAAAACCAAAACCCAAGAAACCCCTCATCTCGATAGGGGAGATGGATTACTTTTAGTATAGTAAGTAATTTTTCTAATTTAACCTTATTATCATTATCCATTAGTATATAAATAAGACAGGCAAAAATAGGCTTGTGATTTTTAACCAGTATAAACTTACAGGGAAATCAGGTATTTCTCATTTGATATACGCCTCTGAAGAGTTATCATTGTTAAATATAGTATTGTTTTAGAGGTCAGTGTTATAGTTTGAAGCAAAATGGACCAAGATTTTTTAAAAAGGAAAACCTTATCAGTGTTTGATAATCTCATTTTTCTTCTCCTTTCCCCCAGTTTCATTTTGGAAGATTCACACTTCATATAACATGGGTTTCAACATATGAATGATCTGCCAATACATACCTTCTTCCATTGCTTTCTATAACATAAAGTAATTTTTGATAGACTACCTTATTTTGATCTTCAAGATTAGCTCTGTATTCAAGCAATTTTTCAACTAATGAGATACTTTGGCCACAGACAGCATAATGGAGAGCAGTATTGCCATCTAAATCCACCAGATTTGGGTCTGCACCATGGCCTAGAAGAATAGTAGCACAATCCTCCTGGGCACACTGTACTGCCTGTCAATACAACAAGAACAGACAAGTAACCAACTTACTACTCAGGATGTGTTACATTAAATTAACATTTACTACTATGATTTAAACTATGAAACCCAACAAAAGTGAACTAGAAGAACTCAGATGCATTCCGATTGAAAAGGAAAAATGAACACACCTTAGTCAATGGAGACCGGTTTTCCCTATCGCAGACATTTATTTTGCACTGTTTCTCAATCAAGAGAGATACAATATTTGAATATCCATTAGCACAGGCCAGGTGCAAAGGTGTTCTATATCAATATAACAAAACACAGAGTTAGAGGTAAGTCTTAATTTGGGAAGTTATAATACTCAAGAACTTGTCAGTTCATATACTGTTGATACTTCCTTCATGTACTTATTGATCTTTATATACAAGTCACATTAATTATAATTGCTTTCTACTGAATTAAAAAGGCCATGCAAATGCCTTTAAGATCAAATACTTAACTGGTTTCACGTTAAGGACAGTTTGTAATGAGTTAAAAATATGTACATATGTATGTGTGCATTGTAGTCATCAACAAATACCTAGGAAGCATTTACTATGGCCAGGCAGGGTTCTAGATGATGGGGATGGGGCCGCAAACAAAATGGACAGAAATACCTGCTCTTATGGATCACACACTAGTGGAAGAAGTAAACAAAAAACTTAAAATAGAAAGCATGCCAGACAGTATTAAGTGCTAACAGGAAAATTAGGCAGGGAAGATAGGAAATGTCAGCAAACAAAGAACTTGCTGTTGTATGAAGGGGAGACAAGGAAGCCCTTGCCGATAAGGTGATAATTAAATAAGCCTGGGAAGGGAGTGAGAGAGGAAGCCATGTGGATATTTGGGGGAAAAGCACTTCAGGCAAAGGAAACAGCAAGTCCAAAGGCCCCAAGTACATTTCCGGCATTTCTGTGGAACACTAAGGAGGCCAGGGAAGCTGGAGATGAATGAAAGGGAGAGTTGTAGAACAGAAGATCAGTGAGATAACAGAGTGGGGGTATGTGTCATGTAAGTCTGAATGAGCCATTGAAAGGATCTTGGCCTTAACCCTTAAAGCAATGGAAAGCCAGTGGAAGTTGTTAAGGCAAGGAATGACTCTTTTCACATACATTTTACAGGATCTTTCTGGCTACTGTATTGAGAATAAACTGAAAAGGTTTAAAGACAGAAAACTAGTTAGGAGGCCACTGCAGCAATTTTGGTTAAGATATGATAGAAATTTTGACTAGAACAGTAACTGTGAAGATGGCAAGAAATAGTTGGATTTTAGCTACATTCTGAAGGTGGAGCTAACAAGGTCAGATGGGTAATACGAAAGAAAGAGAGGAGTCCAGAATGACGGTAGGGTTTCTAACAACTGAAAGAATTTGGTATTTCTAGAAAGAGAGATGGAAGTCTGAGGAGGAAAAATGGGAGCAGAGTTTGGGGATGTTTGAAATGTCTACAGAGGGATGTGATTATAGAGCAAGTGGCTCTCACGAGCCAATTGTTAAAATTTCAGAAAATATTCAAGCCAAATAACATCACATTGGTAGCTTGAAATTGGTTCGCTCCCACACTCAACTAAGAGCCTGCTATTAACATTTACCAGCAGACCACAGTCTATCAGATAGCCACGTTGAAGTGTAGGTATTTATATAACGAGTCTAGAGTTTAGGAGAGAGTTCTGGCCAGAGATAAAATATTGGAAGGCACTAGAATATAAACATTTAAAGATAATCTCTCTTCACCAGGCAAGTGAAGGTTAAGACACAGAATCATTTCAAGTTCTGAGCCCTCATATATTTATCAGACAGGAAGAGGAAAAGAAATCAGCAAAGGAATCTGGAAGGAAGTGCCCACAGAAGTAGAAATGCCAGGTAAACCAAGTGTCCTGAAAGACAAGACACTATTTCAAATACTAGTGACAGGGCAAGTAAGATATTTTGATGAGATGCCAGCCAGATAAGACTGAGAATTAACCACTAAATGAAGTCATGTCAAGGTTACCCATGACCCTGTAATATAATTCAATGGAGTGGTGTAGGATAAAAATTGGATAAATTTAGATAACTCTGTTTTTGTCAGAAGAAAGGACATAAAACTATTGGCAAACTGACATAAACCTTCTTTATAACGATAGCTTCCAGTTATCCAATTATGAGGAAAAATGATGTTTTTCATACCCTATGACTTGAAAACTGCCCCCCCAAATTTTAAGATAGCCATAGTCAGTACATATTTTCTATTATTAATGCCAAACATGTAACTTCTTTTTTTAATATATAAAATTAATTTTATTTTTACAGTAAGTGGTTGTGATGGGATTTTTGAAGATACTCTGCAATTGGAAAAAATAAATAAATAAACCATAGGAGAACCACATTTAAAAAGTCATTGTTTTGTTGTCTCTGTGTCTCAAAATCTTACAACCATACATACATCAAATTAAAAAACAGTAGTTTGGGTAAGGGGTGAAGTACCAGGTGGAGATTAATGCAATGGGAGGAGTGGAGGGAATCAGGATGACAAAAATAACCTCAAATATGCAGGTAAGCACTTTAAGAAATAACAAACTGGGGGGAGGGGGGAAAGAGAAAGAAATAATAAGCTGGAATTTGGGAGTACGACCCTCTGGCAATGGTTATCAGACCTCTCCACTATGGGAAACCCGGAGTGACAACCGATGAAGTAGGCCAGACAAGTCCTGCTCCTGATTCCACGACCCAGGGGAGCCGGCTTCCTCTCCACACTGCCCTTCGTCAGTCTGGTCACCTGTATTCTCTGTCCCGTATATTCACATCATGTTTCTTCAGCTGAAGGTACTTCTTCACCTTCTCCAGATCCCCAACTGAGGCAGCTTTGTGAAGTTTCTTTAAGTCCTTATCTCGAAGGTTGTAGCCTGGCTGGGTGAGGTGACGAGTACCGGCCCTGGCCCGGCCTACAGGCAGGTCTGAGGAGGGGCTCACCGGCTCATTCTTCTGTCTCCAGAAAGTGAAAAACTTCTTCATGGCGGCACAGGAGGCAAGTTCTTCTGTTGGATCAGGATGTCCCTGCAGCTCCCAAAGGCCCCACCTGCCCCTTGGGTCTGGCCCTTCCCTACCTCCCCACCCCCTCACCCTCTCACTTCCCCCACCCAACCTCCAACTAGGCTTGAAGCCGTCTCTGGACAGGTCTCTACCCAAGATTCCAAGCTAGTCAGAGACCGGAAGTGAGTCAGTGACAGGAAGTGATCAAAGACAAGAACCAGATTGAACCACTTGCCTGAGGCAGCACACCACCTCAGTTGCCTGGCAACGCCCAGAGCCTAGAGCAGCAGCACCCCCACCCCTGGGGTGGGGGTGGGGGGTGAACTCAGTACTGATGCGTCCAGACCCAGATTCTCAGTTAAGATCTTTGACTGACTGCTACACAATCATACTGGTAGATCAAGAGCCTTTTGGTAGAAACCTACCTACTTTCTTACAAATAACCCCTTCTCCTTCAAGGATACACCTAATGACTTGAACTCTTGAAAACAAGATTACCTTCCTTGTGGTAGGGGTGGGTCTTCTCCAGGGATCATGCCCTCCAATATAGGTAATCACCCACCCCCCAACATGGTTCACAAGATGTAACACATCTTTAACAATAACTGAGATCCCTCTATAATCTCAATTACAAATTTAGTTTTGAATGCTACCTCTCACATTCCAGCTTGCTTTCTCACGTCAGAAAATTCCCAAAAGCCTTCCAATTCACTGCACAACAGTCCATTAATTCTACCAGCTTTCGTTGACATTGACCACCCAACTCTGTGTCCAAATTTCTCTGCTTAACTAGATTAAATTCCATGGTTGTTCATCATCATCACTCCCTTTCACATACCTTCAGTGTTTGAGCTCAATCTTTTTCTTACTTTCTGCCTAAACCTCAGTCCTAGTTAAATCTAAAACTCCCATCTAAAATGGTCTGTCCTGGGCCACTGTGACTAAAGTAAAGAACAAAGCCATGCTGTCCTCACTTTTAGTTCATGAAAATTCACCTTAAGTAGATTGGTATGCTTTCCAGAAATCCTCAGATGCTTCCCTGATCCACCCACATTCACACTTTCCTTGACCATTTCATATCTTCTCTCCAAACACATTCTTGGCTAATGACTTGGTTTCTTGATCCACTGAGAAAAGAGAATTAGTTGGAAAAGAAATTCTGTAGGCTCCCCGGATATCTATCCACCAGCCTATCCTTTCCACAAAAATATTTTACCTTCTCTTCTGTTCCTATTGACATATCAATATATATTGATATATCCATGTTTTTAGCAAAGGCCAATGCTTCTTTTGTGGACTAGACCCCATCTGCTGTAGCCTATTCATGAACATTGTTTCAGCAATCTTTTGCTTTCTCATGTGTCTATAAAGTTTGTCTCTCTGTTAACTAATTCTTATTAACATAAACACACACTATTATTTGTCTAACCTACAAACCAACAAACTGATCATATCTCTCTCTGTAACCATCCATTGTCTCATTTCTCTCCTCTCTATCATTTTTCTTCCTCTGTTCTCAAAGCAATTCCTATCATTACCTATTTTTTATTGAGGTATAATTGACATATAACATGATATCAATGTCAGGTATACAACATTGTGATTCGATAATCGAATACACAGCAAAATGATCACACTAAGTCTACTTACCATCTGTTACAAAAGTTACAAAAACTTTTTTCTTGTGATAAGAACTTTTAAGATATACTGTCTTAGGGACGCCTGGGTGGCGCAGTTGGTTAAACGACTGCCTCTGGCTCAGGGCGTGATCCTGGAGTCCCGGGATCGAGTCCCACATCAGGCTCCCAGCTCCATGGGGAGTCTGCTTCTCCCTCTGACCTTCTCCTCGCTCATGCTCTCTCTCACTGTCTCTCTCTCTCAAATAAATAAAATAAAATCTTTAAAAAAAAAAAAAAAAGATATACTGTCTTAGCAATCATTCTTTTGTTCCCATCTCTCTCAATTGACACTGCTCTCAGTATGATTGCCCATGACCTCTATCATGTGAAGCCCCCTTGTCATTTCTCAGTTTTCATATTAATCCAGTAGCATCTGACACAGGTTTCAAGGACCATTGCTTGCTCCTTGAAAACTGTCTACACTTGGCTTCTAAGATATCACACTTCCCTGGTTTGATTATTTCCTTTCTAACCATTCCTTCTTGGTTTGCTGATTCCTCTTTATCTCCAATATTGGAGATCCCCAGGATCAGTCCATCAAGAGTTTTATTTTTTTTCTCCAAAACCTTTGGAGTCACCCTTGAATCTTATCTTTCACATCTACATTTATATTGCCAGCAAATCCTGTTAACTCTAACTACAAAATACATCCAGAATTCATTTGATTTAATCCTATATCTATATTCCCCTCTGGGTGATATCATTTAGTCCATGGCCTTAAGCCATCTATATGCTCTCAAAACTCCAAAGTTGAGAGTTCTAATCTGGTCCTCTCTCTGGAATTCCAAACTACTATAGCCAGTTGCCTACAGATTCTAGTGGCATCTCACACTTAACATGTCTAAACTGACCTCCTCACATTCAACTCTGTCCCTGTCTTTCTTAATTAAGAACAGGTAACTCCATTCTTCAAAAGTCAGGTCGAAAGTTTGCTCAGTTCAAAAGTCTTGGTGTCATCCCTGACTTCCCCCTTTCTCAATGGCCGTATCAGTTAGCTAATTGGTTAGCAAAACTGAAATGAATTACTTTCAATACATACAGAATTTGACCACTGTTATCCATGTAGCATAGGCCAACATCATTTTTCTCATTGCACTATTTTCCTTTAATATCTTATAGGAGAATCCTGACTGGTCTTCATGTTTCTGCCCTTGCACAGCATCCTTGTCCCAGTTTATCTGGAACACAGCAGCCTGAATGATTCAGTTAAAGTGACTTCAGATGATATTAATTGTCTGCTAAAAATACTTCAATTATTTCCTAAATCTCTTGTACTAAAAGCTAAATTTCTTAAAATGACCCATGGCCCCGTACAGTCTGTGACCCTGCACCCCCACATCCCACTCTTTAATCCTCTGGCCTCAAGTACTTCCTCTTGCTCAAGCTTGCGTTGCTCCAACCACTGTGGTTTCTTTCATTCACCAACACACTAAGCATGTTCCTGTCTAATGGCCTCTAACCCTGTTGCTCTCCTCTTCTAAAGTGCTCTTCCAGCCACCATAATATAAGTCGTGAGAAGGCAGTTATTTTTTTATGCTTTGTTCCAGGCTAATTCTTAACTTCCATAACAAGGTTTGGTACATTAGTGCTCATTAAATGTCAGTCACATGAATGGATAAACAGTTGAATAATAACCTCTGTTTCTCTCTACATTTTAAACTTGTTAGTGCAATTTTGGATGCAGAACTCTTCCTTAATTCCATGGAGCAGAGGTAAAAACCAGGATGTAATGTTTAAACAGAAACTTAAGGGTAGCAGATGAGTGTGAACACAGAACTTAATGTGAAACTGGCCCAAAAGATCTAACTGGGTTTGCTAAAATCACAGACCCTAGTCCATCTCCACAGGAACCTTCAGTAGGCAGCTTCCTGGCCATGAGAAATGCCAAGCCCTAATCTATCCTCAGGCTGCTTCTAAAAGCAGAAATTGTCAAAGAGCAAAACACAGCACTCAAGGCATACAAACAAAATAATCCAAAGGGTGGGGCAAGAATACATCAGAACCTCTTTATACCTATTATCCTATGTTTCCTTGAAAATGATTATATCTGTTTACATGTTCTACAATAGAGATGACATATTAGTATACTGACACATGTACACATAAACACATGTAATAATAACCAACACTTGTCGTGTATTGCTCCAGGTGTTTTAAATAGCTTATCATGTAATCTTCACTTAGTCTTGTTGAGGTAAGTACTATTTGTATCATCATTTTATAATGAAGATAGTGAGGTACAGCAAAATTTAATGACTTGATCAAGGTTACTGAACTAGGAAGCTGAGAGGTGGGCTATAAACACATGTACCACAGATTTGAATCTACCCAGTTTGACTCCAGAATTTGCCTCATTAGCCAATATACCACATCATCTCTCTCATGAATAGATATCATCCTTGTAAACCCTATTTTTAATGGCTCAGAGGAAAGATTTTAGTATTATTTGCAACTTATTTAAATCACTTACTCAAATACATTTGTTGAATTCCTTTCTAGAGCTACATGGTATGAAAGATGGAAGGTGGAGGGAAACACTTGACAATTCCTGACTTCAAGTTCACACACGACATGATTTAGATCAGTGGTTCTCAACAAGAGGCAATCTTATCCCCCAGGGAATATTTGGCCAAATTTGGAGAGATTTTTGATTGTTATGCCTGAAAAGAGAATACTGCTAAATATCCCACAATGGACAGGACAACCTTCTAGAAAAAGTACTCACCTGCCCCCAAATGTCAATAGTTCCCAGGCTTAAAAACTCTGATCTAAGTTCTATATTATTTCATGGTAGCAAAGACGAAAAAGTTATCTTATGCCTTCTGCCTTCAATGAACTAAAAAATGTTTAGTTAACCTCCACCCCCCCACCCCACCTCCCCCCAATCTTTCTCAACTATTTAAGCTAGTGAGGGTCAGAGTTCACTGTGTGTACTCTACCTTTAATATTAGCATAAAGGGAGGGAATATCAAACTACCTAAATTAGGTTATGGAGTGTGATTTCAAATAAAAAAGAGCTTTTGGGCTGGGTTTGAAGGATAAGTAGAGTTTTCCTGAGCATTCCAATAAAAATTTACCCATTATCATAAAAATTTATTCGTAATAGAAGTATATGCAAAATACCCAAGAATTAGAGGATCACCCAATATTGTTTTTGGAACCTTAACCAAAGTTAGTCTGGGATTTGAATCGGGTCCTAAAGGTTAGGTGGAATTTTGATACGGTATATCTAATTTAAAAAATAGAATAGAGAAAGAACTTTGTATACTTTGTAACTAATTTTTTGTTAATTACCCATCTGGAGGAAATGCATACTCTGAAACAGTATGTTATAGGTATAGTGCAATGACATTTGAGTGTAATTGTTACTTATTGTTGTAAATTCTCCTCCTCCTCAGTATCTAAAATCTTAGGATGTTGCCAAATGTGAATTACTTTTTAGTGTGCCAGGGAATATCTAAAATAGAGCACATTTATTCTTTCTTTGAGAAGTTTAGCAAAAAGGGTGCCTGGGTGGCGCAGTACGTTAAGTGTCCAACTCTTGGTTTTAGCTCAGGTCATGATGTCAGGGTGTTGAGATGGAGCTCCACACTGGTCTCTGAGCTCAGCAAGGAGTCTGCTTAAGATTCTCTCTCCCTCTCTCCTTCCTCCCCCTGCTTGCTCTCTTTCAAATAAAAATGAATGAATGAATGAATGAATGAATGAAATCTTTCTTTAAAAAAGTTTAACAACAAAACCAACTAATACATATCCAACTTTAGGTGATTATTTAAACCTCCACCAGACAGCCATGTAAACAGACTACTCTTCTCACTCATGCGGACAGCATGGAGGAATACCCTTCTTTATGACTGAAGTCATTAACCTCCATCTCCCCCTTCTTCCCCCAATCAAACTAGGATGACAGCATAAGGTGTGGAGATTTAGTCTGCCCTCTTAGAGGGAGCAAGTGGGATTGGCCAAACCATGTACTTTGACACAGGTCTGTGACAAAGGAAGAAAGGACACATTTTTCTAACTTTCAAAGGTACTCTTAATGAGCCAGTAGTGCCCGTGTTTCAGTTCCAATATAAATTCTTCTGAATTTATTTCCTTGGTTATCTCTCTAAAACTGTAGCTTCTTCTGGCACTAGCCAGTCTCCTGGAGGATGGAGCTGCACCCCTGTGTTCCAGAAATCCATGGACCATGACTTTGCCTGGTCTACTGATTCAGCTTGTTTTACCCTCATTTCCATGTTAAACAAGTCCTTCCCAATTGTGATGGGGGTTGCCATCTTTTCATATTTTTCTAACATTCTATTTTTATTTATTTATTTATATATTATTTATTTTAATTAATTAATTTATTTTAAAGATTTATTTATTTGTTTGTCAGGGAGACAGAGAGGGTACAGGCAGGCACAGTGGCAGGCAGAGGCAGAGGGAGAAGGCTCCTCACAGAGCAAGGAGCCAGATGTGGGACTCGATCCCAGGATGCTGAGATCATGACCTGAGCTGAAGGCAGCCGGTTAACCAATTGAGCCACCCAGACGTCCCCAGCCTTCTATTTTTAAAGAGTCACTTCCTATGTCCATTGACTCCTTAATTCAACTTTCCTTAATGATTAATGACACAATCCTGAATTACCATCACGGAATACAAACTACAGGAGCTTGGGCAATATTCTTAACCTTTCTGAGCTTGTTTTCTCACCTCAAAAACCTGCGAAAATAAATGAGAATGAAATTATTCAGCACAGTGCCTGATTAAGAGATGTTACTTATCAAAATGTTGGTTCACTTTTCTTTTCCTTTGGGTTAAATAAATAAAACTAACTCCATTTTTCCTTTTGCTATTTTCCTTATTCCCTTGGGCTTACTGTTTCAGTCCTGTGCAGACTTCAGTGCAAAACTCATCATACACCCTAGCTTTCACAAATTACCAATGATATCAGGTCTATCATTAGTTTCCCAGTTGGTCTGAAGTGTTATGGGATTATAGTAGATCTGAATATTGTTCAGCACATATTCACTCTCCTCTTCCTGAAGTGACAGGCTGCTCTCTCCTAAGAGAAGCCCCTCCCCCTCCTGCACTCTTACCATCCTCTGTGAGGACAGCATGCTTAGACAGTGCTTCTTCAGCCTGGGTCCCAGCATGAGACACACATAATGCAGTTCTGAACCCAAGCCTAGTTGACACCAGGAACCCAGCTGGGCGCAACAGAGCCACAACCGACATTCCTGAGTGAGACGTCTGATTTATTGTTTAAGCCACGGAGATTAGGAGATAGTTCATTACCCTAGCAAAAGCTGATCAGTATAGAAATGGAACGGGGGTCTTGTAGCACCTGACGTTTCATTCATCCAGTCCCAGGGACATACACTGTGTCCTATTGCTGGATTGTGCCTCCCGCCCTTACTCCTCTCAGAGCAGCTCAGTCCTGCGCTCCATTATCAGTCTCTTTTATTATGCAGAATTGTTCTCTGGCCTGTGAAACTTGCAAGAAACCTGTCAGCTCCGGAGTGTGCATCTCTCTTAAAAATTTGCTTACCTAAGTACATTATCTAGAAATCAGTCCTGGGGCCCGCGGGTGGCTCAGTGGGTTAAGTCTCTGTCTTTGGCTCAGGTCATGATCTCAGGTCCTGGGATCCAGCCCCCTTGCTGGGCTCTCTGCTCAGCAGGGAGCTTACTGCCCCCCCCCCCCCGCCTGCCTCTCTGCCTGCTTGTGATCTCTGCTTGTCCAAATAAATAAATAAAATCTTCAAAAAGCAAAAAAACAAAAAATCAGTCCTTTCTCCACAATTATTTTACCAGCTACAGGGAAAAATATTTCATTATCTGTTACATAAGATGGATGCTTTTATCCTGTCATCTTTTTTGAGATATTAAGTGACTCTTACTCAAGTTTAGGTAATCACTTTCTTGCTTGAAAAGAAATAGCTGATATCTCTTTCCTACGGAGTTGCATTAGTTTCTCTTGTGGCTATAACAATTTATCACATACATAGTGGCCTAAAACAACACAAACTTTTTTTAATCGTACAGTCCTGGAGGTCAGAAGTCCAGCTTTCACAGGGCTAAAATTGAGATGTCAGCCTTCCTTTCTGGAGACTCTATGGGAGAATCTGTTTCCTTGCCTTTTCTAGCTTCTAGATGCTGACCACGTTCCTTGTCTCTTGAATACCAGAAATAGAATTACTCCGATCTCTGCTTCTATCCTCACTTCTCTTTTTCTGAGTCTTCTTCCTCCGTTTTTCACAATTAAGGAGATTATTTGCATTGGTTTTACCCAGAAAATCCAAGATAATCACCCATCTCAAGACCCTTACCCCAATTGTATATTTTCTCCTTTTGTAATAGTATATTTCTTACAGATAGGCACTTTTTTATGATAACCATCCTAATAGGTGTGAGGTAATAAACCATTATAGTTTTGATCTACATTCCCCTAATGAGTAAGTAATATACTGATAACCTTTCTACGTACCTGTTGGCCATTTGTGTGTCTTCTTTGGAAAACTATTCAGTTCCTCTGCCCACTTTCTAAAACCAGGTTGTTAGCCTTTGTTCTCTTCAGTTGTATGAGTTCTTCGTATATTTGGATATTAACACCTTATCAGATATATGATTTGCAAATATGTTGGCCGGCCCCTTCCATAGGTTGCCTTTCCATTTTATTGATTGTTTCTTTTGCTGTGCAGAAGCTTTTTAGTTTGATGTAGTCCTACTTGTTTATTGATTTGCATGGATACCTGAAATATTAAGGTTATTGAAGTATTACTTGTCATTTTTATTGCATATGACAGTATGTAGAGATGATTTTAATTTGGTTCAATAGATTTTAAGTTGGTAATTCCTTGTAATAATCAACTCTACCCCCATTATTATATTTATCTTTCACTAAACCACTATGTTATTTAAATATGTCTTCTTCATATGATTATTCATATTTCCCTTTTAGACATAGTTACTACTTATAAGTGATTACTGTGTTTTAAAATTATAGGCCATTTTACTGACAGGGTGCTTATGGTACACTTTCACTTTATATTTCAATGATGAATAATTATGAACCATTTATTTAGTCCCTATAGCTAGGAAATATTTCCTCTTTATGACTTTTCTTCCATTTATTTATTTTTGTTTTGTTTCTGATTAATAAATAATTATAACGTAATAGGAATTTGGAAGGATTTTGTCCTGGATAAAGACTTAAAGTGCTTTTAGGATATTTTAGTTGGTAATTACTTTATTTGTTTTAAAATATCTGCCTTTTCTTCATAACAAATCTCGAATTCTATAAAATCTTTTTTTCTATGGTCAGTCTCCTTATGTGATCATTTGCCATCTAGTGGACAATCTAAGTATTGCTCAGCTTTGTAAGAGCCTACTATATAGGCTGTATATAGAAATAGAAACTAATCAGAGAGATTCTGGGGCAATGTGTGATTTCCATTCCTATGTACCAGTTCAGATTATATAAGACAAAGCTTTAATCTTTCATTTTGTCCTTATAGGCTGATATTAGAGAGATATATACTTATAACAGAGAAAATATATTGTTCTTATTATAGACTTAATATTCAGAAGCAAAAGAATACCTTATATAAAGGTAAGCAACAATTGTTTAAATTTTTTTTAAGATTATTTATTAGAGAGAGAGAATGAGAGAGAGAGTGGCGCATGAGAGAGGGGAGAGTTCAGCGGGAGAGGCAGACTCCCTGCTGAGCAGGGAGCCAGATGTGGGACTGGATCCTCCCACTCCAGGATCAGCAACAATTGTTTAAAAGAGCCAATACCAGTTGGGAAAAGGAGGTGGACCAGTATACAGTGGAGAGGGGAACAAGGGATCGAATGAGAGATAGAGAAGAAAAAGTGAGAGGGGAAAAGGATACACGGAGAGAAAGGAAAATGAAGAGGCAGAAAGAAGGAGCAAAGAAGACACAGAGGGAGCTGGGAAAAGAGGAAACAAGACAAAGTTGAAATGGGAGATGGTATTGAAAGTGTGTTCGAAAGAAAAGAAAGATGAGTGGAGAGAGAGGTAGAAATGGTTTGCAATGTATCACTGATGTAGAAGCACCGCCTCTCTGAGTTTGTCTGCCAGTTTCCAAGCCAGTGCTCCATAGAACCTACTTCCTGATTACTATTATCAATGTATGATTTACATTACATATGTATGTGTGATGACTGATTTTTTTCCTTTTGCATTTTTCTTATTTAGAGTTCTCATAATGCAGGGACATAGCCAATGGGGTTGTGCTTCTTTATTAGAAACTTTTTTCACTTGGGATTTTGTTAGAGTATTCAACCATCGAGGCCCTGTAAGTGGAATCAGGGGCATTTGATTACCTTGAGCAATTAAGGCAATTGAGAGTGCTGGAGAATAATATTTATCAATGTTTATTTTAAACTTCTGTTATTTACAAAGAAAGTCAGGTGTTCGATTCAACAAATATTTCCTGAGTTCTCATTTTATGTCAGGCATGTAGTAGACATGGCACTGTAAGATGAAAAACAGTTTACTGTCCAGTAAGGTTTAGTTAACTGGAAAGGTCACAGATGGAAAATCTCTTATTTTTCTCTTTATGAATTATGTTTTAACTTATATGAGTCTCCCTGCCTGTGTGATAAGCAGAATTAATGACTCCCAGTGACTCATACCTTGAATGTGGATGGAATCTATGAATACAGCGGGATATCATTTCTGTGATTATGTCACCTTAAGTGGCAAAAAGGAGCTTATTCTATTTGAGCCTGATTTAATCACAGGAGTCCTTTAAATCTAGATCTAGAGAGCAGACACAGAAATCAGAGATGTAAGTATGAGAAAGATTTAAAGAGACAAAAACTCTCTTAGTGGCTTTGAGGATGAAAGGGGCCCTGTGGCAAGAACATGAGAATGGCCTCTAGGAGGGCATCACCTAATTAAGAGCCAGCATGAACTAGGAGACCTTAGTTTTAAAGACACAAATCACTAAATTCTTCCAACATTTACATGAGCTTGGAAAAAATCCCTGAGCACCAGATAAGAATACAGATTATGGATATCTTGATTTGAGACTCAGAGTAGAGGATATAGTAACATGTTATTATGAGGTTCTTATGCTACATGTGAAGTGGTATAATGTTACTGGAAGATAGACTATGATAAGGTGTGTGTATGTGTGTGTGCATATTATATCTAGGAGCAATATCAAAATTAAAAATAATAAATATAACCAATAAGTCAACAGTGGAGATAAGATATAGTCATAAGAAGTACATATGCAGTTATTCCAAAAGAAAGTAGGAAAAGAGGGAAAAGACCCACAGAGTGGGGATAAGTTGAAAACAACATATGACATTTAAATTTAAACATATCAATAATTCATTAAATATAAATGTTCTAAACACCCAATCAAAAGGCAGAGAATATCAATATCAGACCAAAAAAAAGCAAAACCCAGTTCTATACTATCTATAAAACACCCACCTTAAAACAAGGACAAAGAGGGACTAAAAATAACACAAGAAGATGATATGCAATGTAAACAATAACTGAAAAAAAATGATATTAATTATATTAATAATAGGTGAAATAGATTTAGAACAAGAAATATTACCAGGAATAAAGAGGGACATTGCATAATAACCTGGGGTTCATTTAATGAAGAAAAAAATTCAACCTTAATATGTATGCATATAGTAATATTATATTAAGTATACATAATACATTAAGTAAAACTGATACAACTAAAAGGAGAGACAAATCTACAATTCTAGTTTCAAACTTCGACACTCTTCTTTCATTAATTTATAGAACAAATAGACAAAACCAACAGCAAGTATATGGAAAGAATATTACCCAATTTGACATAACTGACATTTATAGAACACTCCATCCATAGCAGAAGAGCCATTTTTTTTTCAAGTGTACACAGAACATTCACCTTGGTAGACCATATTCTGGGGCACCATATTAATCTCAACAGATTTACAAAAGACTAAAATATTAAAGCTATGTCCTGTGACAACCATGAAACTTGAAATCAATAAAAAATATATCTGAAACATCCCTCAATATCTTGAAAATGTTTTTTCTAAGATTTTATTTATTTATTTGAGAGAGAACAAGAGTGAGAGCACAACCCCCTGCTGACCAGGGAACCCAAAGCGGGGCTTGATCCCAGGACACCAAGATCATGACCTAAGCCAAAGGCAGAAGCTTAACAGACTGAGCAACATACTTCTAATTAATTCTATCTCAAAGAAATCACAAGGCCAGTTAGAAAATATATTAAATTAAAAGAAAATAAATTAAGAACCTGCCAAAATTTGTAGAATGCTTCTGACATAGCTTTAGCAAAGTGGCTAAAATAATCCTTAGAAGGAAAGCTATAGCTATCAATGCTTATATTAAAAGAAGAACTGGCTCAAATGAATGCTTTAAAATTCTACACGAATATAGGAAAAAACATAAAGCATGAAGAAAAAAATAAATAAGCAGAAATCAGTGAAACAGCAGTAAAAATCAGCAACACTAAAATTACTAAACCTAAAGCCAGAATGATCAAGGAAAGAGAAGCTTCAAATTAAAAATCAGAAATGAATAAGATCATAATTACTAATCTTAAAGATGTTAAAAGGATTATAATGGAATAATGTTGCAACTTTCAATAAATTTAAGTGCATAGATGAAATGCACAAATTCCTTAAAAGACATTAACTACTAAAACTCACTCAAGAGGAAATATATAACATGAGTAGACATCTGTTAGAGATATACAGATATATAGCTAAATATCTTCCCACAAAGAAAATTTTAGATTTAGATGACTAATTATTCAACATAGTGCTAGAAGTTCTAACCAGTGAATGTAGGCAAGAAAATAAAGCAAAATGCATAAAGATTAGAAAGGAAAAAATAAAGTTGTCCTTATTTTCAGGTAAGATAGCTGTATACACATTAAATCTGAAGAAATCTGCAGAAGACCTACTAAAATAAGTTGGTCAAGGTTGTAAGAATAACATAAACATACAAAAATCAATAGTATTTCTGATATGCTAGCAATGAATAAATGAAATACTTAAGAAAACATGTACAGAACTTTGTATACAAAAAGTATTGATGAAACAAATCAACACTTTTATTGAGAAAATCTCAATAAATGGAGAGACATAATATGTCCATAGATAGATTAGAAGACAGTAAAAAATGACTGTTCGTGTGAAGTAGATGCAGGTTTAATGCAATCTCATTACCATCTGAGGAAGATCTTTTGAAGATATAGCCGATATTCTAAAATTTATGTGGAAAGGCAATGGAAATAGAAGAGCTTTAGTTCTTTAGAAGAATAGAATGGGAAGAATCATTCTACGTAATTTAATGACTTATTATATACTGACATTAGTTAAGACTATTGGTAGAGAGACAGACATACATATCAATGGAATAGAAGAGAGAGAACAAAAATAGACTCACACAAATATGCCTAGCTTTTGACAGAACAAGTTTGTAACTACAATCCAAGAGAGGAAAGACAGCCTTTTCAAAAGATGGTGCTGGAGCAAATGAACATCCACAGACAAAAAATAAAACGACCTAAGTTTCACATCTTATATGAAAATGAACTCAAAATGGGTCGTGGACTTAAATATAAGATGTAAAATTAGGACATTTTTAGAGAAAACAAAAACAAGAGAAAATCTTCAGGCTCTGAAGCTAGGCAGAGTTCTTACACCTGACAACCAAAGCATGGTCTATAAAAGGAAAAACTGATAAACTAGACTGGATAAAAATTTAAAACTTTTGCTCTGTAAAAGACCCTGTTTTATCATCTGTTAAGAGGATAAAAATACAAGCCATAATCTGGAAGAAAATGTTTACATATTACATATCTGACAAAACACTGGTAGTATCTGAAATGTATATAGAACTGTCAAAACTGAAGAGTAAATAAATAAATAAATAAATAAAAACAAAGCAATCCACTTAGAAGAAGGACAAAATACATGGAAAACGTTTCACCAGAGAGGATATTAAGATGGCAAATAAACACATGGAAAGATTTTCAACAACATTTTAGGAAAATTGCAAATTTAATCTGCAACAGAAAACCACTACATACCTATCAGAATGGCTAAAATAAGTAACATAGTCAATGTCAAATTCTTGTTAGGATACAGAGAAACTGGATCACTCACACATCACGATGGGAATGTAAAATGATATAGGCACTCTGGAAAAATTATTTGGCGATTTCTTTAAATAATAAACATGTAACTTCCATACAAACCAGCAATTGCACTCCTGGGAATTTATCCCAGAGAAATGATGACTTATGTTCACACATAGTATTTAAAAAACTAGTATTATAAAACTAGTACTAGTATTATAAAACCAGTACATACATATTAATAGCACTAGTACATGGTATTATAAAACTAGTACATACATATTAACAGCAGCCTTCTTTGTAATAGCCACAAACTGGAAACACCCTAGATGTCTTTTCAAGGAGGGAATGGTTAAACAAATTATATGTCCATACCACTGGACACTGCTCAACATTTGTTTTTTTGCTACACACCTATTTTTTTTCAAGATTTAATTTATTTGACAGACAGATCACATTTGGGCATGAAAACAAGCAGAGAGAGGGGGAAGCAGAGAGCCTGATGCAGGGCTTGATCCCAGGACCCTGGGATCATGACCTGAGCTGAAGGCAGAGGCTTTAACCCACTGAGCCACTCAGGCACCCCACACACCTAACTATTGATACACACCACAATCTAAGTGAATTTCTGGAGAATTATATGGAGTAAAAAAGAAAATAAATTAAGTATATATACTATAGGGTAGATTCCATTCATATAACATTCTTGAAATGCAAAATTATAGAAATGAACAGATTAGTGACCGTAAGGGATTAAGAAGGTAGGAGGTGGGAGGTGGGAGGTAGAAGGAAGTGGGTGGACTATAAAAAGGCCACAAAAGTTATCTTTGTGATGATGAAAATAATATGCCTTGATCCTACCAATGTCAAAATCCTGGTTACTGAAGTAGTTTTGCATGGGGGGAAAGCAGAACAAAGGATAGGTAAGATTTCTCTATTATTTCTTACAACTGCATGTGAAATGACAATGATCTAAAAACGAAAATTATATACATATAAAAATAATTACTAGTTCAAAATGTGCTCCTCTGAAGATATGGGTACTTAAAAGCAGTTTACGCGGGGCACCTGAGTGGCTCAGTGGGTTAGGGCCTCTGCCTTCTGCTCAGGTCATGATCCCAGGTCCTGGGATCGAGCCCCACATTGGGCTCTCTGCTCAGCCGGAGGCCTGCTTCCTCCTCTCTCTCTGCCTGCCTCTCTGCCTATTTGTGATCTCTGTCTGTCAAATAAACAAATAAAATCTTTAAAAAAAAAAAAAGGCAGTTTACTCTTCCCACCTAATATATCTATCAGAGAGCTTCACTCATGGTTTCTGTGTCCTTGAAACCTCTAATTATTCTACACAGTTAGAAAGCCGGGTTCACTTCTCTGTGTACAGTGTTCATATTTCTCCAGAGACATGAAAACTGTTAGTAAAAATATAATTTTAACAAAAGCGATGTATTTATTTTTCTAAACAATAGGTGGCATCTGAGTTTCACAAATAAAATAAAATTGATGATTCATGCTCTTGTATCAGGAAATATATTTTTCAAATTGATTTAAATGTGACTTACATACATCGTCTTCCTTATAGTTTATGTTTGTAAGTATTTGTTGACTGAAATAATATACATTATTTTTTTCTAAAATTAACCCTGGAAATGCTGCTGCTTTTTTGGGAAAAATATAAAAATAACTTGTAGATTTCACAATGCATTTTTGTGTCCCTTTTATTTATTATAATTTATACATAACTAAAATCTAGTAAATTCTAACACATCATAATAGTTAACTTTTCCTATTTTAGTTAATATTATTCAGATGTATAGAAAAAGCTAGCATAAGAATTCAATATATGAATAACATGGAACTCTCTTTTTTTTAAGATTTATTTATTTGAAAGAGAGAGAGAGAGAGATAGCACATGCAGTCGAGTTGGGGAGGGGCAGAGGGAGAGAATCTTCAAGCAGACTCCCCACTGAGCTCAGCACCCAATATGGGGCTGTATCCCATGACCATGAGATCATGACCTGAGTGGGAATCACAAATAGGCTGCCCAACCAAGTGAGTCACCCAGGAACCCCCCATAACTTTATTTTCTTTTTATTATTATTTTTTAAATTTAAATTCAATTAGCCAAGGTATAGTACATCATGGGTTTTTGATATAATGTTCAATGATCCATTAGTTCAATATAATGCCTAGTGCACATCACATCACTTGCCCTCCTTAATGTCCATCACCCTACCCTCACCTCCCTTCTGCAAACCCCAGAATTTTTCTCAGAGTCAAGAGTCTCATATTGTTTGTCTCCCTCTTTGATTTCTTCTCATTAATTCCCCACCCACCCTTATTGTCCTCTGCACTATTCCTTATGTTCCACATATGAGTGAAACCATAAAATTGTGTTTCTCTAATTGACCTATTTCACTTAGCATAATACCCTCCAGTTCCATCCATGTCAATATAAGTGGTAGATATTCATCCTCTCTGATGGCTGAGTAATACTCCATTGTATATATGAACCACTTCTTTTTATCCATTCATCCATTGAAGGACATCTCGTCTCCTTCCTCGGTTTCGCTATTGTGGGCATTGTTGCTATGAACATTGGTGTGTATGTGCTCCTTCATTTTACTACATCTATATCTTTGGGGTAAATATCCAGTAGAGCAATTGCTGGTCATAAAGCAGCTCTATTCTTAACCTCAGAAACCTCCAAACTGTTTTCCAGAGTGGCTATACAAGTTTGCTTTCCTACCAACAGTGTAAGAAGGTTCCCCTTTCTCCATATCCTTGCCAAAATTTGTTGTTCCCTATCTTGTTAATTTTAGTCATTCTGACTGGTGTAAGGTGGTATCTTATTGTGGTTTTGATTTGCAATTCTCTGATGACAAGTGATGTGGAGCATTTTTTTTGCATGTCTGTTGGCCATCTGTTCATTTTCTTTGTAGAAGTGTCTGTTCATGTCTTCTGCCCATTTCTTGACTGGATTATTTGTTTTTTGGGTGTCAAGTTTGAGAAGTTCGTTATAGATCTTGGATATCTTCTCCAATCCCATAGGTTGCATTTTAGTTCTATTGATTGTTTCCTGTGCTGTGCAAAAGCTTTTTATTTTGATGAAGTACAATGTGTCCGAAGAAAGAGAAATGAAGGAATCGATCCTATTCACAATTGCAGCAAAAACCGTTAGATACCTAGGAATAAAGCTAACCAAAGAAGTAAAAGATCTGTATCTAGAAACTACAGAACATTTATGAAAGAAGTTGAGGAAGACACAAAGAGAGGGAAACATATTTCATGCTTCTGCATTGGAAGAATAAATATTGTTAAAATGTGTATGCTGCCCAGAGAAATCTACGTATTCAATGCAGTACCTATCGAAATACCATCAAGAATTTCCACAGAGCTGAAACAAACAATCTTAAAATTTGTATGGAACCAGAAAAAACCCTGAATTGCCAGGGGAATATTGAAAAAGAAAACCAAAGCTGAGGGCATCAGAATGCCTGACTTCAAGGTATATCACAAAGTTGTGATGATCAAGACAGTATGGTACTGGCACAAAAACAGACACATAGATCAATGGAATGGAATAGAGAACTCAGAAATGGACCCTCAGCTCTGTGGCCAACTAATCTTTGACAAAACAGGAAAGAATGTCCAATGGAAAAAAGGTAGTCTCTTCGATAAATGGTGCTGGAAAATTGGACAACCACACATGGAGGAATAAAACTGGAAGACTCTCTTATACCATATACAAAGATAAACTCAAAATGGGTAAAAGATCTAAATGTGAGACAGGAATCCATCAAAATCTGAGAGTAGAACGTAGGCAACAACCTCTTCGACCTTGGACAAAGCAACTTTTTGCAAAACAGTCTCTAAAGGCGAGGGAAACAAAAGCAAAAATGAACTCTCAGGGCTTCATCAAGATAAGCTTGTGCCTCGTAACTTCATTTTCTAATAAAGTTTCCATTATTTGGAAATAGCCTCCCAGCTCTATGAAATCTGACCATTCTTTTATATCCTTAGACACCAAATGTTTTCTTGTTCCTCTCCCTTAGGATTTGAAACTTATTGACGGGCTATTCAAAGCCTGAGGGACCACCCTAGGTGAGAGTAATCACTTCTTACTGCTTTCAGATGTTTGTTCTTTGTGGGCTACCTCTACCCCAGTTAAAAAAATAATAGTAATAATAATAAAAGACTAGTCTTCTGTGTTACATATCTGGTTGTAAACTCACATACATATTCAGAGCTGTTGACTTTATTCTTCCCTAAGAACCACTAGGCTATATTATTCTGAATATATATTTTATGTTGTCATTTTTTCCACAGTGGCCATCAGCACATAACCCTTCAAAAGAGACTAATGAAGAAATCCACTTTCCAGCCTTGCTATGATTATCTGGGTCCTGGCCTTCAGTCTCTAGCTCCCATCATAACAGGATAAAATCCTAAACCCTGATTCAATCAATGAGTGGTAGAAAAAATTTTAGGTTTTCCATTGAGAGATTGGATTTGAATCTATGTCCAGCCATTTTTGACCTCTAAACTCATGGGTAGGTCTTCACACCAAACCTCGGTTTCATCTACAACATGATCGGTCATGAGACTCAATTTAAGTTAAATAATATATGTGTAACCTATAACAGAGGTCTTATTCTTTGTGTGTGTGTGTGTTTATTAAAAAATAAAATTTTAAAAAATGAATTTGATGTATAAATTCAAGCTATATGTTAGCAGAGTATTAAATATAAATTGCCAGGGCATGTGCGTGGCTCAGTAGGTTAAGCCTCTGCCTTTGGCTCAGGTCATGATCTCAGGGTCCTGGGATCGAGCCCCACATCGGGCTCTCTGCTCAAAGGGGAGCCTGCTTCCCTCTCTACTTGTGATCTCTGTCAAATAAATAAATAAAATCTTTATAAAAAATGTTACATACAGATTGCCAGTAATACCTCGCTAGCAGTTGTCAGCCACAGGAAATTTAAGTTAGAGAGAGAGAGAGAGAGAGAAGGGAAGAAAAAGAACTCCAAAACCAAAAAGGTAAAAACAATTTTTCTTCTTCCTCTTTTTACTTTGGAATTTAGAACTCAGGGTAGAAATGTTCTATATTGTCAGTCTCACCTTGCCGGATCAAAACATTGCTATAAGATTTTTGAGCTGGGAGTTTGGACCAGCGGAACCCATCATGAAGAGGATTTGTTTTCACTAGAGAAGGTAAAGTTGGCCTTAGGAGAGATGAGGGAGTTGGAAGGGCTTTGGCACCTGATTTAACACTGCAGAAGGAGTTGATACCAATACTGAATGGAGGATGTGAATGCATGACTTAAAAACCTAAACTAAGACATCATTTCACAACAATATACTATCACATCACTATTGTATACTGTCGGATATTGAATAATTTTTGTGGGGATATATGAATGTATCTTATCTCTGTAAACACAGCTTTTTGAGTGGTGGTGCTTTATATCTTTGTGTCCCTTAGAGTGTCAAGCGCTATTACAAATAACCTGTATATATAAAAGATAAGGACTTAAATTAGCCTTTCATCTGTGAAAGTAAATTCTTCAGCTCTGCATCCAGATTACAAAATGGTTTTTATTTAACTCTGAAGTTGTATTTTATTTCAGCAATTACTCTTATGCTCTTCGAGGATTTACTGTAGCTAAACATCTTTAATCGAGTTATTTATTTTCTATAAATTTAATCCATTTTAATAAAAGATAGGGAGGCCCCTAACTATATTTCCTACATGAGATGGCTGGTATCTTTAAAATATATTTGTAGATGCCAGGTCTAGGTAATGAGGCAAATATTTTGCCTAACACCTTGCATATAATGAGCATATGTGAACAAAAATTCCTGAGGGCAGGGGAGGTAACACAATGGCTCATTTGAACAGCTTCTCAGAATTTACTGTGAATTTGACTTATGTGGGAAACAAAGAATAAATTTTAGGTGACTTAAGGAATCATGTCTCAACAATGGTTTTCCTTCTGCTCCTTAGTTTATGCTATCTATAAATTATCAAAGACATTTACAAATGATTTAATACTATACCCAGATTTTTTTTAAAGTAAAGTACATTAACTTTTTAAATTTGGATTCCATGCCAAAAAAGTTGTGTAACTGGAAGATCATGGCTGAAAATTAGCATATGGGTTCCTTGAAGTGTGGTTCTTTTTTAAACCTGATTTACTTTTGCAAGCACTATATTTATAATTAACTAGCCAAATCAAATTAAACCCACTAAATTTAGAGCAAACATGACCTTTGTGCTCTCTGCTGAATTGTTTATCCACAAACGGTCAGCAAATGCCATCAATATTCAATTCCCCTGCCTGGTGTGAAGCAGAACCTTCCCCTACCACCTACACACCCATGGGGAGAAGAGTTAAAGAGGAGACCAATGACATGGTCTGTCACTTTTTATTTATGAAAACAAGGTTCCCATCTTGTCTGCAGTGGGTAGGAATGCAATAGCACACTGCAAACACATTCACTGTTCACTTACCTGTGGAAAATGGTTTCCACGAGCAAATTTAAATAAGGAAGAAATATGCGTAGGTTTTTTGTTTAGAATAAATGCTGCCCTCATACAATATTTCTTTTTGCTTGGCAACACTGCTGAGCTCAGCATAACCTGTTGGTGCCATAAACTGTCTAATAAATCTCCAGCACAGCTATATATTGAAAATAACACAGTGCTGACAGATACATCAGCAATGGAAACAGCTGTCCATGCAAAATAATCTACTGCTAAGATAGTTTAATTTTAGTGGCATTAGTGAACATTCTATATTGTAGGAAGTCTTAAGGAGATCTTGTTTTTCATGTTCCCTAGTAATCTGAGTAATATGGAAGCTAATCCTTTAACTGCTAAATCATAGCTGTTATAATGTATTTGGTGGTGGGCGGCAGTGAGGTCCCCCCCTTTTCTGATAAGGGCTGTTTATGAAGAGTTTCATCTACTCTTGTAGTTCAAGAAGAATAAATTAAAACATGAATGGAGTGATTTAAAAAAAATTCATAATATGTGTAATAAGTAGAACAGTCATTGTAACAATCAGAGCCAAACCCAAAGAAACAGAATCAAACCCAAATGATATGAGACTTTTATGAATAGAGAAATTAAGGAATTAGGGCAAGATTAAGGAAACCAAATTTAGAGACTACAAATCAGAGATGTGTTTAGGAGCCCAATGCGAGCAGGAGAAGCTAGACAGGGAGTGCAGGACAGAAGCTGTGTAGGGGATGTAAAACACCGCATTTCAGAGAAGATAGGGAATAGGTAACACACAACCCTCTTTCTAGCACCCTCTAATTTACTGATGTCTCCAACTGGCTGCCTACAATTGGGAGCCAGTTGGCCACATGCAGTCCACAGATGCAGTCCATAGGGTTCAGCATCTTAGAACCCATCTGGTGCAAGATAAGAGGACAAAAGTTGAATACTCAGCAAACTGACAAAAGTAAATGTTATTAAAATAACCTTTTGTAATGGCTGCTTCTTATATGAATTTTTCTACTTTGGGCAGGAATTCAAACCCGAATTGCAAGGCATCTCCATTTAACAATACTCAGAGAGAGGTTCTTTAAATCAGAACTTGGTGTCCTGTGGCTCAGTGGCTTCTGGTGGTGCCCCCATTCCAAATACCCATTTGCATGTCCTAACATGCACAGAGGTCACAGAGCTCAGAAAGAAGAAGTCTTAACCTCTGTTCATCAATGAGATTCAGACAATTTGATGGTTAAGGGGGTACCAATAAATGCTAGTTTGCAGAAAAAAGGGAACATGGAGTCTGGTGATTGAGCAATAGAGGCTTGGTTAGCGGAGTTTAGATTCTACTCAAAACTACATAGCTGATTTTGGGCAATTTTACTACTTCTTCCTCACTACTTGGGAAGTCTTTGCTGAAACACTGTTGTGGCATTGTTGGTGGTGCTGGAGTCAGAGGAAGTAGTGTGCTATATGGGGGCAGAGCTACTCTACAGAATTATCTTATCCTGAGCTTTGAATTCCCAGTTTGGTTTGCTGCCGTGACCAACGGGAAAGCTATTACGACTAGTCACCAGGACATTCTATATTTCAAACAAATGATAAATTCCCTATTTCTATTAAATGTAACACAGAAGGTTCATTCTTCTCAAGAGCAGTAAAGAATATTTTCTACTTAGTAACCACAGTTACAGTGGTCTCAAATGTAGATCCTACTTTTGTCAACTTTGATGTAGTAGATTTCAAGATTCACTTGGTAACAGTTTCTGTAGCATGGCAAAAAAGAAGATGAAAGTGGAATTCCAGATTCTGCTGTGGAGTTCAGTTATCTTTACTGTGGAAGAATGAAATCAGTTTTGATTTGTTAGCACAGCAACATGTGATTGGAGTTCTATGACAAAGCCTGAATTCCCCATAGCCAGCAGGTGGGTAATTGAACACTGCGGTTTGAATACTGACGTGACTAAATCTGCGTTTACCACCTGGTGAAGCTCACATACTGAAATCATAAATAAACAATGTGTAAAGGACAATCTGCTGAAATATTAATTTCAGTATGTGTTCTCCCTGGAGTTTTCCCTCCTCTCCAATTTAAGTAGGTTTATTAGGCTTGGGAGTATCCTGACTTAGGAACTAGGGAAATTGTGAAACACAAGGGCCTGAACTCAAAGCAAAGAACAGACCAAAGCAAAAAAGGATGGTCTCTCCATCCTTTTTATGTGTGAAAAAGTGGATGTCCACTGCAAAAGAATGAAATTGGACCCCCAAAACCCAAGTAAGCCTTTTGAAGCCTCTCTGGCTAGAGGAAAAGGCTTCTGAACATAGAGAGGCAGGATAACAGCCCAGGGACTGGGAAGGGGTAGAGGTTTGTGGGTTAGGGAGTGACTCATTTTCCCTTATTGCCATCTCAGAGAAGCATCAGGCCCTTACAACCAGGGTTCCCATTGGCCCTGAAGGTTTCCATGTCCCATGTGTGGTGTGGAGGCTGCTGAGGCCAGCAGAGCTGGCTGACAGGGAGAATGACTGTCAGTACAGATTGAGTGCTAATGAATAAGGCCTGCCAGGACCTCTGCACAGCCTTGCAGTGATTTCAAACTATATTACAAACCTATGGTAATCAAAACAATATGGTATTGGCATAAAAACAGATGCAGATATGGAACAGAATAGAGAACTTAGAAATAAACCCATGTGTATACAGCTAATCTTTAACAACAGCTCCAAGAATACTCAATATGGAAAGAGTACTCTCTTCTATAAAATGGTGCTGGGAGACCTGAATATTGACCTGCAAAAGAATGATACTGGACTCCTAATAAAAAAAAAAAAAGAATGATACTGGACTCCTATCTTATGCCACACACAACGCACGACTCAAATGGAATAAAGTCTTGAACATAAGAGCTGAAACTGTAAAACTCTTAGAAGAAAATATAGGGGATAAACTTTTTGATTTTGGTCTTGGCAATGATATTTTGGATTTGGCACCAAAAGAGAAAATAACAAAAGGAAAAACAAAACAAAACAAATAACTGAAACTACACCAAACTGAAAATCTTCTGCACAGCAAAGGAAACCATCCACAAAATGAAAAAGCAAGCTATGGAATGGGAGAAAATGTTTGTAAACCAGTAATCTGACAAGGTGCTAATATCCAAATATCTAAGAAATTCATACAACTCATTAGCAAAAAACCAAGTAACCCAATAAAAAAAAAATGGTCAAAGAAACTGAACAGATGTATTTCCAAAGAGGACACACAGATGGTCAACAGGTATGAAAAGATCTCAACATCAGTAATTGTCAGGAAAATGCAAATCAAAAGCACAATGAGATGTCACCTTACACTTGTTAGAGTGTCTATTACCAAAAAGACAAAAGTTAAATGCTAGTGAGGATACAGAGAAAAGGAAACCTTTGTATACTGCTGGTGGGAACAAAAACTGGAACTGGTAGAATCTGAAACTGTAGTTTGTTATGTACACTCTCACCTTCATCAAGGGTCTTATTGTCTATATTTAATGGACTACATGGGCTTTGGACTTGGACATATTTTCTTTTTCTAGATCAGAGTTTCTCAACTGTGATAACTAATGACACTTTGGAATGGATAATTCTTTGTTTTGAGAGACTTTCTTGTACACCATAGGATATCTAGCAGCATCCTTTATTTCTACCCACTGTATGCCAGTAACCGCCCCTCTGCCCCCATCATGAGAACAAAAAATGTTTCTAGACTTTGCCAAATGTACTATAGGGGCAAAAATTACCTCCATTGAGAACTACCTTCTAGAAGGAGCTAATGTAATTCAGAGTTAAATTTCTTTGGGATAGGTTATTAATATGCACTGCACATACTGAAAGTTTTGTGTTCCCTTTTTATTATATGAAGAATCATTTACCATTTGAAAAATGCATTGATGATGTTCTGTATTACAGCAATTTCTCTTAGTTCTACAGATACAAACCTTGCAGGAGGATCTTTTAAGAAGGCAACCTTTAGATTAAACAGAAATATATACCAAAAAAAAATCAGAAATATATACAAATGCAGCTTATTCTTACATATTTTTACATGAGTATGTTTATATATAAATTTATTGTTCTATTATATCTGAGAACAGAAATTCAAATGAGAAGTGGAGCTTAGCTTAATGAACACAGCTGAAATATTTTACCACTTCAGCACCAAAGAAAAAGGAAAGATAAAAATTGTAATAAAATTCAAAAATATCAGCATTTTGAAGTAGTTTGTTTTAGACATAGAGAAATCAGTTTTCTTCAAAAGGTAATATTTTAAAAGATGTACCCAAACACAATTTTCTTGTGTTTTAAGACAATAAACTTTATATTCAACACACTTAATTCACTAATAAAAACTCTTCATTATTAAAAAAAATTCCTAAAAGTCATGCTATAATAAAGAACTCAGTTATTTCCCCGAAGGCTTCATTCCAAAAGATAAGCAATCTCAAATTTAAACCTTTTTTATGACTATGTTAAATACATCTATTACACTACTTATTGCTATAAAATCTCTTCTGATAGAAGGCAACAAAAATTAAATGTGCTTTCTCATGCCAAATCTTCAGTGTTTCCCAGCTGTGTTGGTGTTTCAAGGCAAGCTCTTTCTTTTTGGAGTCAGTATAACGAGCTATAATTGACGGTGGCAATCACTATGACCAAGCATGAAGTGCGCACTTCTCATTTATGCTCATTCAAGTTCTGTGCAATCAAATCTGTGGCAGAGTCTTAAGTTTTTAGAGTGAATGAACAAAATCATAAAGGAAATCCTCTATTTTGAACACCATGGTTTTATTTGTTTATTGTTTTTTGCTCGCTTATAAATCTTAACGTTCTTTTCTTGTTTTGAAGGTTTAAAAGTGGTTTTTTTTTTTTTTTCAGGACTTGAGTTTCCTCCACTGTGTCAGTGATTTCTTCTTCAAAGTGCTATTGATGTCATTTTTTTCAATGTTGGTGTGTTTGGCCCCAACTGATGGCCAAGAAAGAATTTTTGAGACATCTTTGATGCAAATGGTGGTTTTATTAAAGCACAGGGACAGGCCCTGTGGGCAGAAGGAGCTGCTGCTGCCCCTGGATAGTGAGGAGCAACTGATTATATACTTTGGGGTTGGGGGAAGTAAAGATAAGGGAAGTTTCAAAGGGGAGTTTCATCTGCTTAAGAAGACTCACGGGTTACCATAGGCCTTGCTCTTAAACTAAGGTTGTTTTCCCTCTAGCAAGGCATTAACAGTAAGGCAGTGGGAGCTTCCTGGAGGAACTTCACACTCTGCCTGCCTCAAATATTTGTTAAGGAGCTACAGGTGAGAAGGACATTTAATTTTATCTACATTTCCTTTTTCTTTTGTTTCTCCCATCACTATGATAACTTAAATAATCTTGAAGAAAAAAGTATAAATCAAGTAAAAGATTAAGAGATATACTTTGGGCACCTGAGTGACTCAGTGAGGTGTCCAACTCTTGGTTTCAGCCCAGGTCTTAATCTCAGGGTCCTGAGACTGAGCTCCATTCCAGCTCTGTGCTCAGCAGGGAGTCTGCTTGAGATTCTCTCCCTCTTTCCCCTGCTGTCCCTCCCCTCCCTCTGTGCACACACTCTCTTTCTCTCCCTCTCAAATAAATAAATAAATATTTTAAAAATAAATAAATAAACTTCCTATGTTCTTTTGGGGGCTGTTACAATTCTGCTGCGAATTTTCAAAGTAGAGTGTGGCATGTTATCTTACTAGTGAATAGGAGGGGTACATAGCAGTAAGTTTCATACTGTCCTGAAGAGTAAACTGTGCACCTATATAAAGAAAAATAAATGCAGAAAGTCCTTTCATTAAAAAATATTTAAAAATCAGTTAGGAATCACTTGATATGGGAAACAAAGGCAGAAGAAAATGTAAACAAAATTAAAGGTCCTTATAACCTGCAGCACTTTGACAAAGATTTGAGGCAGGCAGAGTATAAAGTTCCTCTAGGAAGCTCCCAACTGCCTTAATGCCTTACTAGAGGGAAAAATAACCTTGGTTTGACAATAGCAAGGCCTATGGTATCCTGTAAGTCTTCTTTAGCAGATGAAACTCTTTTTGAAACTTCCCTCAACCTCAAAGTATATAATCAGTTGCTCCTCATAATCCAGGGGCAGCAGCAGCTCCTTCTGCCCATGGGTCCTGTCCCCAAGCTTTAATAAAGCCACCATTTTGCATCAAAGACATCTCAAGAATTCTTTCTTGGCCATCAGCTATGGGCCTCACCAACACTACTCCAAAAATGACATCATCATGGACTTGTCCAAAAATGAAATCCTAGTTAAGAGAGACCTGGAAAGGTCGCCAAGTTTAAATATTCTCACTGCAAAAACAAAACAAAACAAAACAAAAATAAACAGAAAAAGAAAAAAAAAACAAACTTTCCCAAAGGCATGGTCATCCTTGGAATTGTAACTCATGAGGAACTTTGAGGAATTGATGAGGCATTTGAAGTTAAGGGCCAGTATCTTCTCTTGGCTAAACATCTTTAAAAACCTGTTGTCAAGTGTCAGTATCTTCATTTCACAGAACAGAAAACCATGGCTGAGGGAAGATCAAGTAACTCAATGAGCTCACAGATGGGAAGTAATTGAGGCCAAAACTTTACCTGTTCAATCACATTTCTATAATTCCCCTTATTTACTTCAGAAGAAAGTTTCAAACATTGAGCTAACTTGAATGAATTTATATATTCTCTCTACCTTGATCCTTGTGTTTTATATTAGCATTATCACATACCCATCTATCCAGAATGCTCTTCATCCATTAATCTGTTGCAGAACCTGGACTGGATCCTGATGGAAGAACCAACCGACACTTGGAGACTTTGGAGGATGGGAGGTTTATTTAACACCGGCAGGCTCAGAGGAGGTTGTTCTCCAAAGGTCTGAGCCCCAAGCACAAGCAGGGAGGGGAATTTATACCCTTCTACTTCCCCATACTTGGTACTTTTGGCATACGTAGAAAATGGGATAGGAAAGTAGAACTTGGAAGGGCTTTGAGACAGGGACTGGAATTCCCTTGCTGGTTTGGTCCGCCATCTTAGAGTACAGTTTTTCCCTATCAAATCTTTTTTAATTGGTGCATTTTAAGGTAAGTCACAGACATCAGTACACTTTCCCTTGAATATGCCAGCATGTATATTATATCTCAAGATAACATTTGTATACAATGAAATGCTCAGCTCTCTAGGAAACCCCAGGGTAAGCATCCACAAATGCATACCTCAGAGCAACCCAAACCCCTATCAAGATACAGAACATCACTTAGGAAGATTCCTCAATGTCTCTTACCAGTAAATCCCCTTACTCCAGAATCATTTCGATTTTTTTTTCTACTCTAGTTTTGCTTAATCTAGAGCTTTATATAAAAAGAATGATACAGTGTTTACTCTTTTCGGTAAAGCTTTTTTCACTCAGCATACTGTTCGGAGATCCGTAGAGAGCGGTATGGAGTCTCTCCTGTCGAGCAGGGGCCTGTGTTGAACAATGACACAACCAGGTAACGTGCTGCAGTCAGGAGATGTGGCCTGGAGGACCCACATCAGTGGACAGCCCTGAACTGATAACAGGCAGAACCAGAGGAGGGCTGCAGAGACCCCAAGCCGATTAAATCCCCTTAAGAAGGGAAGGATTTGGGCAGTAAACTATCAGACTCTTCAGACCTGACCCCTCTATGTCTGATCACTTAAAAAAGGCAATTGCTGCTGAAGGCTCCAGCCTGTGGATCTCTGAGCAGAACAGAGATCCTTCCCTGCTTGAACATCAGCTGCAGTCAGTGCCGAGGGCTGACCTGGACCAGACCTAGGCCTTATCTCAGCTGCGTGGCCCCAGACTGACTTGGCCATTAGTTCCTGAACTTCCTGCACCCTTCTGGTGTCCTGTTGTGGAGCTTTTCTTCGGTCCTGCTTGGTGTGCTGTCTAAGAAGTCGTTTGATCTCATGGTGACTTGCCATGGAGTTTGGAATCCTGAGCCTGCTTCATATTGTGATTTAACTTTGCTTCACGATGGAACAAAGCTCACATTGTGGAAAGACACAACTCGTGTGTGCGCATTCATAGCCTGCTCAGGACAAGATCCGTCAATGCCATCGCATGTATTATGACTTTTTTTCCCTTTCTTATTGAATAGTATTCCATTTTCCTATTAACTGATACCTGAGCAGTTTCTAGTTTTTTAGGTACGAAGAATAAATTTCTGGTTTCCAGGTTCTGGCATGTAAGTGATGTGGGAGCAGAAGGCAAGCTGAGGATAAAACACAGTCCGACACCGCACCCCCAATGTCTCCCCTCCCAGGTGGGCTGTGTGTGACATTCCCCAGGCACCCCTGGATGCCCTAACACAAAGGCAGAAGGAAATGCAAGTAAAATAAATCTTGTAACTTGCAACCTCACATTGACAAATACTTGAGATAAGCAGAGTAGAACATTCCTCCAGGAAACTCCCAACTATATTAATGTTAATATCTCGCTAGAGGAGAAGACAATTTTAGCCTGACAATAGCAAGGCCTCTGGAATCCTGTGAGTCTTTGCATATGAAAATCCTTTTGGAAACCTCCCTTTTCCCTTACCTTCCTCAGTTCCCAAGGATGTAATGAGTCACCCCTCACACCTGTAAAGCCACGCTTTCTGCACATGGGTCCTGTCCCTGTGCTTTAATAAACACCTTTTTGCATGAACGACTTTTCAAGAATTCTTTTTTGGCTGTCAGCTCTAAACCCCACCAATATTCCAAAACTACATCATAAGGAGCTTGGAAGTCAAACAAGTAAAATGCTGAACAAACTGAAAAATCAACTCTTTTGTGTTGGGTCGGTGGCTCTGGGAATGCAGGAGGAACAAGAGAAATGACCTCTGGGCCACCATCTTCCAGCCCCCTCCCCACTTCCTCAACCCTTCACCCTCTCGCCCAAAAGGATGTATGCCCAGGTCACGGCTCCATAGGTAACCTGATACCTATGCAGGAAACAGAAGTATCAGGACCCCCACCCCATACCCTCCGATCACCAAATACCCTACCATATATGGATGTGAGCCCATGCCCTGCCTTGTCCCGATAAGAGACCCCGCCAACTCCCTCCTAGTACGACTTCACGGACTCCGCTTTCCAGAATCGCAGAACCTCGCTTGAGGGTGCCCATCTCTTCCCGGCTCCCCTTCTCCTGAGCCCTGAAACTTTGCCGGAGAGTGCCTTTAATAAATCTTGCCTTGTGTCTACCTCACCTGGTGTCTGTCGTGTTTATCTTGCCTATAAAACCTTACATTTTGGGGTCCTTAAGAGAGAGGAGGACACAGGACAAGCCTCTTTCCTTAAGGTTAGAGAAAGAGTCAATTCAAGGAGTCATGACTTACGGGATTCACAAGAAGAAGCTGACACTGGAACAAACACGGGGGTAGGAAAACCGGAACTGTCGTTGGCAAATTGCTGGAGGCTCAGTGTGGACAAGTCAAAGGAGTTTAAAACTCCAGGGAGACCCAGTCATAGGACCCCCACAATATTGTGATATTTATCTCTGGGAATTCAACCGGATTTTCATGGTAAGTAATGGAAAAAATCCCCTGGTACTTCTAGTTTACTTCTGGAGGGAGGGGTAAAGGAACCATTTTGTAATGAGGCAGAAGATTTGGTGCTGCTTAATGAGGCAGGCCCTCAGGGTAAACTGATTAACCTGGGCCTAACCAGCTGGGCTATTACCCCAGCATAACTGACCTGGAGAAGAGAAATACCCTCCAGTCCACTTTAGTCTCCTGTCCCACCAATGTAAAAAGAAAAAAAAAAACCCAACAAACTAATTTGTTAAGTCTACAGTCCAGGGGCAAAGGCTCACAAGAAGACTGGGATTTAATCATAGGACTATCGACTGCTTCCCCTCCCCCATGTCAGACCCCATGCTGGGCATGGTGCCTTCTTAAGACTCTCTCTCTCCTTCCCCCTCTGTCACTGTCTCCCTTTCTCTAAAAAACTAACAAAAAAGAAAAAAAAAATAGCTGGTATACCTAAAGGCAAACAAAATAATCAGAATAGACAGAGTAAGCATCAGAACAACATGGCAGGTAGATTGGAATTATTGATAAGGAAAATCTGTGTTCTGAGGTGGCTCACCAATCCCGTAGGGGAATCCCAGTCCTGGCCCCAAGGCCATTCCAGGCTTTCCCCTAGCCCTACCGGCAGCTGGCAGCCGCAAGAGTGGCATGGATAGGGAAGTAAAATATATAAAACACCCCCTTTGTTTGTGCTCTGGGCTCAGACCTTGAGATTATTCTCTTCTGGGCCTGCCAGTATATCCTCCAAGGTCTCTGAGTGCCATTTGGTTCTACGGCCAGGATCCAGTCTGTGCTCCATACCATTATCAGACTGGAGATTTAAAATAACCATGATGAATATGCAGGACTCTAACGGATAAAGTAGACAGCATGCAAGGACAGGTGGGCAATGGAAGCAGAAGGAGGGAAATCCTAAGAACAACCAAAAACAAATGATAGAGCTTTTTGTTGTGAAGATAATTCCTCATAGTTGATAAAATAGGTATTAAATAAATAACAGGGGCAATAAGCCTTTTCGAAATTATGCTACTTGAGAGATAATTTAATACAGAAAAGATAAAGTTTTATAAAGTTATCAACAACCATTTTCTGACATTGAAATCACATTCAATATTCTTCCTGACATTTGTAATATTAACACCCAGCACTAACATTTAAAATCATGTCCTAAATCTTTCTTCTCTTTGGCCTTAATCATCATTCTCAACTGGAGAAGTATAGCTATGCCAACACCCAAATTTGGGTGGAAAACCATTTTGAAACCTGAAAAATAACCACCAGTTTTCTGGGAACTCTGCAGATTGCCCTATTGGGACAAAATTACTTTATAGGTATCATTTAATATAATATTCTAAATACTCTCAATTATGGTTAGCTGCCTTAATATTTACCCTGTTTTTATATACACTACAGCAAAAACTCATTATTTTAGGATGTGGCTGGAAGGATTCATTTTTAGAATGATGCTAAATGTGTAAATTAAGGAATCATATAAAAAAGACTATTTTTTATTTCAAGCACATGCAGTAATTTAATTGCTAACATAATTCCAGGTAGTCTCAATGTCCTTGCTTTAATAAACAGATGGATGAACTACATTTGTAAATTCTTGCGTCTACTTTGGTTTAAGCACTAAGCCCTCTAAAAGTCCACACGATTTCTTTCTTTTTTTTTTTTTTTAAAGAAGTAGAACAAGATTTAGAATTTTAGTGCTAGAAATGACTTTGGAGATCATTTGTCAATTTGGGAAATCAATTTGGCAAAGCCATTCTGTTTAGAGAGTGCATTGGTACATTTCAGCTCCATTTGAATGAATGATCAAACATCCAAGATTATATTTCATTACTCAAGAGTCAAATATAGCAAATGTTTGATTTTGGCAAGAGCTTATGTATAAGCATTCATATTTTAATTCTTGACATGGAAATTCACTGTATCAGTGAGGAAGAATTTAACTTACAGGTAAAGATAGTTTTAAGGTAGCCAAGTAGTATTTTTGACCAAAATAAAAGTGTGAGTTCATCTTGTGACATTTAAACATTCTTATTTACAGGGAAAAGGGCTTTTTTACCTAATTACAAAGATATACATTTTTTACATCAGTAAAAATTCTTAGAAGTCTTAGAATCTTTTCAGTGCTTAATATTTTTTTCCTTGAAAATATTTTAGTTATGAGGTACTCCATAAATATTTAGTGAGTATAGAAGTTAATTTTGGTTTTAGTACTTCTGCACAATATTTAGTATAATTATTATTTAGTTAACAAAAATTTACTTAACAGAATTCTAAATCTGAACTATCTTAAACTTACTTTATAAATTAAGTCACAGCTTTGCACCAAAGAATAGCAGCTCCTCATTCATGCATTGTCATGAACTACCTACTTTTGTACTGACAGAACTTTCTGCAATTGTGCCAATATTCTACATCTGTGTTCTCCAATAGGGAGCCACTACCACATGCGGTTACTGAGCACTCAACATGGGGCTAGTGTGAATGGGAACTGAATTTTTAAACCATGTTTCATTTCAGTTAATTTAAATTTAAGTAGTCACATATTGTTAGTGGCTGCTATATTTGACAGCACCAACTCCAGACTTTTAGGTTCCTAGATTTAATTCTATTTCTATGCCATGAAGTTCAGGTGAAATATAGCTACTGTCTAATTCCTGACTTTCAAGATATTTTCAAGTTCAGCAGCAACCATTTTTATGTTTCAGTATCCCTTCATAACGACCACTACCATTTGTTCAATGAATAAACAGGTTAGATATTGGATGATCAATACAAAATTTATTAAATTACAATTCCTATTGTTAGGTGTTCACCAATTGCTAGACGCCTTAGTATTCCAGTAAACATATAAATGAGGATTGACCAGCAAACCATTAATTTGATGTGCTGTTTCTTCCTCTCATACAAAATAAATAAAAGCATTTATTTACATAAATGTATTAACAAAAGCATTAAAAGAGGTATCTGAGGGGTGCCAGGGTAGCTCAGCCAGTTAAGCATCTACCTTTGGCTCAGGTCATGATCCCAGGATCCTGGGATTGAACCCTGACTTGCAGCTCCCTGCTCAGTAAGGAGTGTGCTTCCCACTCCTCCTTGCCCTTTGCTTCTTCTCCATCTGTTCATGTTTTCTCTCTTTGTCTCACATAAATAAAATCTTAAAAAAAAAAAAAAAGAAATACTTGAGATATGCATTTGTGTTTACGTAATGGGGAAATGCAAAAACAAAAACAAAGCTTAAAAAAAGAGTGGAGTCCTCTAATCTGTATCTTATCTATCTTTTCATGACCAGCGACTTTTATTCAAAAGTCAGTGTCAGCCAATTACAATGCTTGGAAAGTTGCACATGGGACCAAGGGCAACTTATTTTGTTCAGATGCTTCCCATTAGTAACTCAAATGTCGACCAGTATGACTGTCATTCTCTTAAGAAAAGACTTCAGAAGGCAGCAAACAAGACAAAAGCAATAATGACTAGAAGTTGCTTTCCACAGTGTCAGACACAAAACATTGTTTAATAAATGCTAGCTTATGAGAATAAGAGTATTATACTACCATGTTCGTTAGAACCCTGGTTTAAGTTTGGAGGATATGTAATATTAAAAATTAAAGGGACTCCAACATGGATCTAACATGTAAATATCTAGGTATGTTGTAAAAAAATCCAATCTATATTTTAAAGACAAACAGATTCCACCTGGGAACAAGGTCCAGAGTGGACAGGGTCATCTGGTCACAAAAGAAATATACAATAAATAATTAAATACAAGTGTTTACAGAGTTCTTTTGATGTGCCCAGCATTGAATTAGGTAAAGTAGTAGATACAAAAGGAATTTTAAGATACTGTTTATTTTCTGAGTTTGCAATTTAATGGAAAGTAAGAAATAAAAATTATTGAATTTTGGAATATGCACATGGGAAAATAACAATAAATCCAGATGAAACAGGCTAAAGGAAGTTAATAAAGATACACAGCTCTAGGTCTGCAGGTGGAAGGCCAAAGATTTTAGAAAAGATTCATGTGGATACCATCCTAGTCAGTCATACATTGTTTCTAATCTGAATATTATAATTATTATATGATTATGATAATGATTATAGGCATTTGTTTTTCAAATGGAATGACTTCCGGTAATTAATTTAAATATAATCACAATTGTCAACGTAAACTGTTTAGCTAGTAATGCTTCCTTTCTCGGATTTTATAACTATGATGTTGGGCTGATGGATGCCTGTGCACAGAGTCAAACTTGATTTCCTTTCAAGAGTTTAGTATCCTACTCTCAAAAACAAAACAAAACAAAACAAAAAAACGACATACAGTAGTATTCACTGTTTGGGGCACAGAGTTCTATGAAATTTAACACATGCATAGATTTTTCACCTGATTATAGCACAATTGCAACATGCCTGGATACTTCCCTGTTGTTGACTTCTTAAATCAGAAACTCTCCCTACCCCTAACCCGTGGAAAACACCAATTTCTCTGTTTCAATATTTATTTTTTTCCAGGATGTCACATTAATGAGATCATTTGGTATGTAACCTTCGGAGACTTACTTTTTTCACTCAGCAAAATGCCCTAGAGATTCAAGTTGTTATATATAGCAATAGTTCATCCATTTTTATTGATGACTAGAACTGCTTTCTATGGATGTACCAGAGTTTGCTTATTCATTCACTCACTGAAGTATATTTGGGTTATTTCTAATTTTTAGACAATTGTAAAGAGTGCTGATATAAACATGCTCATCTATGTTGAAATTAAAAACAATTTCTCTGAAGAGAAGTTAAGAGAATGAAAGGACAAGTCACAGACTAGGAGAAAATATTTGAACATCATGCTGTATCCAGAATATAGAAAGTTGATCCTTGAATTATATTAGAAAAGGTTTGCCCTGAAACAAGGAAGATAATGTTAGAGAAATTGAATGGTAATGTTGCTAAGCCAGCCAGGATTACATTTTGTTCTGAAATGAAACAATAATAGGAACATTATAATATGGCTATAACAGTAATGCAAAATAATATGGAAACTGGAAGGATGCCTAAGTATGGGAAGGTTAGATTTTGGTAGATATGGATCTATGAAAAAATGAAAAAGGAGTAAGATATTTAATGCAAAAATTTAACAGAGAAAGAAAGAGGTCATTGCATTTATAAGGCTTCTACACATATTTAAAATATGAGAGCATCTAAGCATGAGCCCTGGCATTTGGAGAGCTTTAGATGTAAGAAGCCAGGTCACAGAAGTGATCAACCAAAATGCCATTATTCACAAAATATGTGGAAGGGAGGGACACGTGATTTCCTGGTTGTCTTAAGGCTGAACATATTAATGGAGAACAGAGAATAGAATGGAAATTTGAGCAGAATTAAATCATAAATCACCAGGCGCTTATAAGGGCAGGTGATGTTAAAGGCTTTGGGAAACAAGCATAAAAAGATCTGTAGACAGGACGTGAATGAGAAGGCATTTATGAAGGAGGTGGAAAGAAAGGATAACTAGGTGGTAAAAAAGAAATATGCACAAGTGGCAGCTTGTGGCTGTGGGTGTTTCCAGAGATGGCAGTCCCATTTCTGAGCACTCTCCTAAGGACAAAGATATATACTTCAAGGATAGCAGAAACTGTGCACATAGAAGAAAGAAACTTACATTGCCTGCAGAAGGAACTGTCTTGGAGAAATTTAATGCTGCTTATCACATTCCTTTTCCAGGTGTTTTCTGCAGTGAAACTATGTTCTGTCCCTGCTTTTTTAATCTTGCTGTACTCCTGGAACCTATTATTTGAAGTAGCGACTTCTAAAGGAGAACATTTCCCCCTGAAGGATCTGTGTTATAATTAGTGACATTTAAGACAAACAATATATTGTAAAAATAAAATAAAGGTGATAGACAATGAAATTTCATAAACAATTAATGTATTACAATTAATGTATGCTTATGGGGCAAAGTGCTTTGAATATTTCAGTTATTTAAAATAGTAAAATATGTCTTGGGGTCATGGGATTGAGTCCTGTGTTGGGCTCTGCTCTGGGTCTGCTTAGGATTCTTTCCTTCTCTTCTGCCTCTCTGCCTGAGATTCTTTCCTTCTCCTCTGCTTCCCTTGCCCCCCAATAAATGAATGAATGAATATATAAATAAAAAAAAACTTTAAAAAATATAACAGGACACTATGTCCCACTAGATGTTAGGGTATAACAAAGCAATGGTGTGAAATCTTTTGTACTTTAAGTTACAGATCATTTAACTTTTTTATGAGTAGCAGCTTCCTGTATTAATATAGATAGATCTATCTAATTATCTATCTATATTAATACATATCTCTATGATTGTGTGTGTATAAACACTTTAAAGCAAAGCAGGAGAAAAATACTTTGAATTAAGGGGCTGGGGCTGCTAGGAGAAACAAGAACTGGTGGAAAAACCAGTAACACTCTGAAAGGGCATCAGGAGGCCCTGTGTTTGAATTGATGCTTTCAGGTCTTGGCCAAGTTACATGATCTTACAGAGGCTCGATTTCCTCATCTGTAAAATGAGGGTGACAATACCTAATTCTTGACTCGTTTGGGGGATTAAATGAAATAACAGTATAAACACCTAACGGAGTATCTCAAACATGATAGTTTCTTTAAAAAAAAATGCAGATTATGTTTCCTTCCCTGGATTGCATAACATCACTTGTGCTAAACCCTTCCTCTTGACCTGAGAAACTAAGAGTTCTAACTTCATATTTCCGTTCATTGAACTACCTTGCAAATCATCTCAACCCAGAGTTTTAGATTTCAGCTGGGATCTTTGGCAGGGGGCTTCTTCCGATTACCCATCCTTCACAAATTACAGAACATTCTTCTTCAGTGGGAGTTCCCAATAAAGTCCTCCAACTCCCACCCCATTGGAAATCACTCATCTCAATATACAGAAGATTGGGAACTCAGAGAAGAGCAGTAAGTGTCCCTTGAAACTGTCGTGGTTCTAGTGTCCTTGCTGAGTTCACCTAAAAAGCCTTTCCTTCCTTCCATCTCTGCATGTATCATTTCATCTTTAGATTACAGATCAAGAACACTTTCTCCATGAAGCATCTCATTACCATTTGAGGCATGTCTTAGAATTGCTACCATATTTCTACCAAATTTAGTACAACATAGTCCAGCACGTATATACATATACATTGTTCATTTGTGTGGCTGGATCCAACCGAAGTTCGCATCGACTTTAAAATTATCTGTGCAGCCCCTCTCGAGGGAAACCATAATAAAGATCTTCAAATAAATAAAGTAATAGTGATTCATTTAATCACTATATAGTCAGCCAGCAGGATATAGTTAGAGAAGTTGCTTATTAGACAGTATCTTTGAGGAAATGCCCCAACAGTTTCAGGTGCCAACGTCAAAGGCAGCTAGAGCATCTCTAGCTTATCTGCCTAAACTTGGGCTATCTCACCCACATCTCTCATCTCTAGACTTCGTTTCACTAATACATTACCATCCTGAAATCTATCCAAAATGCAACTACATTGACTCTCTCTACTGCTGCCACCCTGGTCCGACTCCTACCATTGATCACCTGGATTATTATAATACCCTCTCAATCAGATTTCCTGCATTTAGTCTTGCTTTCAGTTTATTCTCAAAAAAACATCCAGAGAGCTCTTTTGCAAGGTAAGGCATATCTTCCTCTTTTGCTCTTGGATCTCCTGTGACTTCCTCTAAGTAAAAGCCAAAGTCTTTATAGTGACTGAAAAAGCCTAGAAAATTTTAAAAAAGACTAGTTTATCTTCCAACTTTTCTTCTCTGCCATTTCTTCTCTGACACATTGGTTAACCAAATAAAAGAATGGTCTAGTTATATAAAAAAATTCAAGAAGAAAAGGATTTTTAAAAAAATAGCCTTCTACCAAACAGTTTACACATAGAGTGCTTGGTATTGTGTCTGCCACTGTGTAATGTGGACTAATAACTTCCCTCCTTCTCCACACTAGTACCTTTTCTTTAAAGTAAATATTGTAACTATTCACATAAAATAGAGTAGAAAAAATTTACCAATTTGCCAACCTCCCATCCTTTTTTCATGTGTTTTACCTCTATATTCACTATAGAATCCACAAGATAGGGCCACCTGTGTGGCTCAGTCAGTTAAGTGTCTGCCTTTAGCTCAGGTCATGATCCCAGAGTCCTGGGATCGAGCTCCATGTCAGGCTCCCTGCTCTGCTTCCCCCTCCCCTGCTCATGTATGTGTATGTGCTCACTCTCTAAGTCTCTCTCTCTTTCCTCTCAAATAAATAAATAAAATCTTAAGAAAAAAAGAATACGAGATAATATACAATTTTTGCCTAAACTTGTAATATGTGTTTTAAGAAATGCAGGTAAAATATTATTTCATATTTACTCAAATATTCATCATTTTTGATCTTCATTACTTCCTGAACATCCATTTTTCTTTCTGGAATCATTTCTCTAGCCTCAAGAATTTCCTTTAGCATATCTTATAATAAATTTCTGGTGACAAATTCCCTTAGTCTTATTTTATCTGAAAATATCTTCATTTTCCCATAATTCTTAACATTGTTTCCATGTATATAATGTGATCTTTGGAAGCTTCCAATATTTTCACTTTATCTTTGCTTTAAGGCCTTTGTGATGTGGTTAGTCTTAATTTTCTTCATATTTATACTGTTAACTCTTCTGAATCTATAAATTGATGCCTTTAACTAAATTTGGAGAGTTTTGAACCATTATTTTTTCAAATATTTTACTGTCCCCCTTTGTTTTCTTTTTCTGGGATTTGTATTACATGTATGCTAGACTTGGTCTTCTCATACAGGTACATAAGATTCTATTAATTTGTTTTTTTTTTTCACTTCTTTATTTTTCAGAACAATTGTTCATACAAGGTTTAGAATTCAACAAGGGATTTTGGCAGAATATTTACTCAAACATTGGGCTCACTCTCTGGTTTTCTTCTTTCCTGAATCCTTACTCACTTTATAGCAGTTCTGGTTGTCCCAAACTCTGTCTCTTGGCTCTTCAGGACACAGAGAATGTAAGGTTTTGGCCAGGAACCTATTGGTGGCTATTGTTGGACTGAAGTCATAAAAATGGAAAACTCACCCTGTGAAGTTCCTGTCTTCTATATGTTGACTCTCCTTCAAAATCTGTGAGTGTTCACTCTCCAGTGCCTTCAAAGATTTTTTCCTGCCAGTGTTCATAGTAATCTAGGAGGAAGTTTGATCCAATAGGAGCATAATTAGTAATACTTGAAGCAGAAATTCTATACCTGTTTCCTGAAAAGAAAATTTTCTGTAAATGGATGAGAGGAACTTGTAGGAGACATTAAAAAATTAGGACCTGTCCTATTTCTCATTGCTTTAGACTTTGTAAAAGGTCAGCACTTGAGATGTGCTATAACTTAAGGAGGAGAAAAATGATGAGTAGAGCAGGGGTGTTTTTGGGTTTGGGGAGGCTCTTTAATCCTCTCATACAGTCCTCCATAGAATGATCATAAAGTTGTGGTATCCCAGCACGAGATGCAATTTGTTTACCGGCTTGGCTGATGTCAGTGTCACAGTGGAGCTGGTCCAACGCTATAGGGTGGTAAGAGGCACACTAGGAAAAAGTAGTGGTTCCAGTCAGCTGTATGATGATGGTCTGAACTTGGAAGATATCTGCATTATAAAAGCTTTCCAGCTTGCAGGGGTTGGGTTACAGGACTGTGGAGCTGAGAGGAGTGAGATAAGACACCAGTATATCAGCTAAATGGACTGGGGTTTACGTAGGCCTCCAGGTTTGTATTCGTTTGTTTTGCTTTGCTTTATAGGGGAAACTGGAGGGCAACCAAATCTGTGAAGGCAAAACTGTCATAAGGAAAGAGGAAACAAAACCCCTTGGGGTTAAAGAGGATGTTATGATACGTACCGTAATTTGGGTAATTTACATGTAGTATCTCATTTTAACCTTTTGATAACATGGTTCTGAGGCTTCCCCTAGGTATACCAGGCTTGAGGCAGGAAAATCAAATGTAAACCTAATCAAGGAAATATTGCTGGACCAATCAGACAGGATCATTTTAGGCCTTGGATAGACCTGAGCCTATAGGTTGTTGGCCTTAAATACACAGAGCTGGATGGAGCCAGGACAACAGGTTGGGCACTTTCTAAATACAGCGTTTCTCAACTGTGACACAGATCTGCGGAGGCAACAGCTACCCAGGCCCACCTCTTCATCACCCTGTGGACTTGATGGGAGTGAAGGGAACCAATACCAGCACGAAGCTCATGTTGTCTGCTGTGCCATAAGGGATAAACTATCTAAATTCACTTGAACTAGTTATCCCCCTGACAGCCAAATCTATGGGAGGGTAGTAAGCCAGCCCAGCAGCCCCTGTCCTGCTGCCCAGGGACTGCTTGAATACTTGCCAGGCCAGAGAAAAGAGTGCAAAATGTCATTAATTGTGCCCCTTTCTTCCTCTCCCACATCTATTAGTAGAATAAAAGTTTGAGTTCTTTTCCAGATCTTGGGTAATTCAAAAGTGTGGATGTTCCAGGAAGTCTCCTTAGGAAAATATAGAGGAAGTATTTATTGTCTGTAGTTATCTATATTTGGAAAACGTGGTCAATCCATTTACACATAAATGAATATTTTTCTCTTCTTGGTTGTCCTTCCTCTCCTCCCACCACATTACCAACAAAATTGGTTTCTGTTATTTTAAAAAATATCCTTAAAGAAGACACAGATTTTCCGGAGCTGAGCTCCACATATTTAGAAAAGAAAATATCTTGTCTTACATCTGACAAATTTTCTAATTGTATATGCTCGTGATTTGCTGTGTTATGCCAATTTTTGTTAGTGATATGACATGGGGACTGAGCTGCATATATATGACATATCTCTGAAGGAGATGACCTGGGAAATTGAAAAAAATTTTAGCATCTTCAAAAATCATTATCTCTGGTAGAAATAACCCATTTTTTGCTGAGAAATTTTCAATGGGTTGGATTTATCTTTCAAGCATTAGAAAAGATATGGAGCACAACTTACCAACATTTTAAACAAAACTTTAATAGAGACAGAAAATAGTTTGAAACTAATACCCTTGGTAAAGACTGTAATAGGGACAAAACATAATTTAAAAGTTACTATGTGGACAGAAATAATAAAACTAGTATGCAAACTCAAAGAAAAGTTCACTAAAATCATAGTGAGTATTTCAGTTTTCTCAAGTACAAAAGAACTGTGATTGCATGCTTCCCTGGGAATATTTTGCCAGTTTTCAATAGAAAAATATATACTAATATTTAAAAACAAGGCATAGCACATGAAGTAAGCCAGAATACTAATAACCGAACATAGTCATATACACATTGGGTGAGAAGTAGACTACTTAGGATTCGTTACAAAGTAACATGTGCTAAGAGAAATAGAAGGAAAATATTTGTTTCATGAGGCATAGCTGTTAAAGTAATGTGAGTATACATTGAGAGAAACTGTCAAAGTCAAGTAATAGCTTGTAGAGTCCTCTCTGTACTATTTGATAGGTAAGTGATACTATTCTACCCATAGCAATAAATAAAAGTAGTACCAAATTTCTTTAGGGAGGAAAGCAAGCCATTATTTTCAGATTTGAAGGAAAATTCCAGTTCAGGTGAGTTAATGGTAATTTTGTTTCATTCTTTGTGTTTAATATACTAAAGCCATCAAGGAATAGCCCTGTGGTTGGGAAGACCAGGATGATGATACAACAAATTCTATGTTGGATATACATCCCACAGGGATCTTTATTCCATTTACCTTAAGATTTCAGGCTCTTGGTCCCCCTTGACAACACACATCAAAGTGTTTCCATTTGGAAACTTTAGATGGCCTCTTTTTAGTTTAAACTCACATAAGCATCAAGTTTGCTGTGGGCGTCTTTTAAAACAGCTGGAAATCATCAGTAGCTTTATCATTTATTCCACAGGAGAAAAACAGTTCATATTAATAATGAGAAAATGTCCCCTTCTATTGCCAGTATATTCATTTTATAAACACATGAGTGCCCTACAAGATTTCTGAATAAGTCTTCCATTATTTAAATTTTACACATAAAGGTCTTTAGTGCCCTTCTTAACCCCATTAAGCATTAAGAGCCATGATTTCTCTGAGGATTGCAGGAAGAAGATGTAGAATTACCTGATGTAGATTTTTTCATGAAAAACACTTTTTTTCTTTATGATGAAATAGAAAACAAAATAAATATCTATATATTTAATAATAATAATCCTGTAGCTACTTTCCTCTTAAGTATTGAGCAGCTAATTGCAGCAGAAGATTTGTTAATCTAGAGTAAGTAAAGCAGAGTAACCCAACTCTCTTCCCACTAGTGTTGGTTTGTGGTATAATTGCAGGAAACCTTATCTCTTTTAAGGAAGATAAAGCAGACATCTCTTGGTATCAAAAATATTCTATATTTGCAATATATAGCCAATTGGGATGCTTGGGTGGTTCAGGTGGTTAAGCATCTGCCTTCAGCTCAGGGCATGATCCCAGGGTCCTGGGATGGAACCCCATATCAGGCTCCTTACTCAGTGAGGAGCCTGCTTCTCTGCCTGCCACTCCCCCTGCTTGTGCTCTCTCTCTCTCTAACAAAGAAATAAATAAAATCTTTTAAAACAAGTTTAAAAAATGTATAGACAATGAATCATAGAAAATTAGACCTGATTCATGCCATCAGATAGCCAACAAGACGTAACTATGATAAAAGTTATTGGTGAGAAAATGATGGGGCATAGGAGAAGAAGCAAAAGCTAAGAAAGTATTTTTTTTAAATCAAATTTCAGTTTCCTGTGACCTAAAGATGTAACTCTGCACTTTAAGTCTTTGATTACTATAGGTTCTGAACTTTTATTTCTGACTGATAGAATATAAAGATTGGACTTTGGAAAATAAATCTTCCTGGTTTAAAAAAAAAAATTCTGGGAGGTAATAATACCCTTGTGATTTTTTCTAATAATATTTTCAATATGTAAAATATAGTCAGTAGCATACATTTAATTTGCTCAGTAGAGATTTTACCACCTTCTGTTACTATATTGGTTTTTACTTCCCTGGATAATAATTTTTATTTGATGAACATTTACAATGTAGTTGGAGCTCTGAGGACTTAAAAAAGTCAATAGCCTTAGTTGGAAAACTTATATCTCTAGATAGAAAATTTGCACATTTTGGATACCTGCTTATTTTTTAGATGATTTGCCTATTTTTTTTTTTAAATCACAATAGCTTGGAAGTAGGCATTGTTTTTGTACCCAACAGTGAATAAAACCCAGAATCAGAGAGATGAAGTAACTTTACCACGCTGAGTAACAGAGATTGCATTCAAGGTCACATATTTTGATTTTAAGTTCAATGTTCTTTCCATGATTTTACAATATATCACAGTACATTGGAAGTTTGTGGTTGTTGCAAGTTAGGCATCTTTAGAGAAAAGGCGATTAAATCCTCCTGGGAGAAGATACTTTGCTCGATTGTTTTTGAGAGAATAAAAGTATAAGGAAAATTTTTCATTTAGAACTTAATGAATGTTTTATAGGAGAAAACTTTTCTGGGTTGTGGAGTTTGGATCAAGGTCAAACAGGGACAAAAGAAATGCCTGAGAGCAAGAGGTAAGATAATATGGTAAAATTTGACAAAGTAAAATGCCTGACCTTCAGACAACCGACTGTGGAGAGTTATCATGGTGTGCGCAGCTGGGAGATGGTCATTATAACTGAATGTGTTACAAATAAGCATCTTTTGCTAAACCACTATGGTCACCCTGACAAAACTGACTAGGGTAGTACCCCCACTCTTGAGAGAAATTTAGTAAGTAGAAACGGCAGACTTTCACCTAATTTCCCCAAAGCTGCACCAGAACTAGGAAGAGAAATCTCGGTGAGTTAGCAGAGACTGTGGTTCTCTGTCAAAGGAACTTTCTGACATCATCCCCGAATATGCCACAGCAGTTAAAAAGAATCATTATAGATGCATCTACATGTCTCTGGACTGATGAAAAATAGATTTTCTAGGGCCGTTGGGTGGTGTGTAAATTAAACATACCAAGTTCTTCTGGTTTTCTAGTTCAGAGAGCTTCTTTTTGTTTCCCAGGAGTCTGCTACACTTTGTTAAGTAGGATCCTACCTGAACTGAACTTTCTCTGTAGACATAGGTTTATGGCTCTAATGGAATTGTCAATTCCCTCCTGGAAAGAAACTGAAAAGCTAGTGAAAACTGTATCATTTTCAATCTTTTAAATGGCTTTTAGGTCTGTGCTAATAAATTCTGAATCCATAGTTCATAATTTTTGGTTCAAACACATAATTCTTCTTATTTTGTTTATAGTCTCAAGAGCCTTAGCATAAAATGCTACTTTCATCATTCTAGAACCTTAAGAAAAATTACCTGCCAGTTTGAATTAAAAGTAGCCTCTTTTAAAAAATATTATAAGAAAACATTGCTGTTTGAAAGTACCAAACAAGCTGAAACTTTTTGTTCAGAAACAAATGTTCACAGGAAGATAAAAGACAAATAGTAGAGTTGTATATTTAAACTATTTTGTACTTCAAATCTATGTTAATATATGAATAATTTTGTGATAAATTATTCTATAGATGGAGATTATGGCAAATATACAGGAAGGTTGTTGCATGGTTCAATGGAAAGTGCAGTATACTAGACGCAGAGAATTCTTTTTTTTTTAATTTTTATTTATTTATTTGACAGACAGAGATCACAAGTAGGCAGAGAGGCAGGTAGAGAGAGAGGAAGGGAAGCAGGCTCCCTGCTGAGCAGAGAGCCCGATGTGGGGCTTGATTCCAGGGCACTGCGATCATGACCTGAACTGAAGGCAGAGGCTTTAACCCACTGAGTCACCCAGGCACCCCAAGACACAGAGAATTCTTAACTTATTTATTTTTCTTCTTGGTTGTGTGACCTTCACTGAATCATTCAACCTCTGGGTTTCATGTTTTATATATGTGAATGGGGATAATATTTACCTCCTACACATTATTGACTGATTGAGTTATATCTTACACATGGCTGGAAATAATATGTAGGAATCTCGTGGCACTACTTACATAACTCCTTGTCCTGATCAATACCACTGGTAGGTAAGGTGATGATTTATATGAGTAGTGAAAGGTATTTTAGCTGTGGTTGAAAGTAATAGGAGTTGAATATCCATGGTAAAGGCAGGGATATAGCTTCTCAACTCCATGCTGGGCCGATCTCATCAGACCACTGTGTTCTTGGCTCATTGTCTAGCCATGGGAATGACTTAGTTTAATTAAAGGACCTCCTTTTAATTAATTTAAGGCCATCCTTTAATGAAATTAGGTAGTGTCAGGATACATGGGTGGCTTAGTCAGTTAAGCATCCAACTCTTGTTTCAGCTCAGGTCATGAACCTGGGGTACTGGAATCAAGTCCTGCATTGGGCTCTGTGCTCAGCGTGGAGTCTGCTTGAGATTCTCTCTCCCTCCTGCTCATTCTCTCTCTCTTTCTCTAAATAAATAAATAAATCTTTAAAAAACTGAGCCGTGTACATGGCTAAGCAGTGAGCGTGGTTTGGGGTCACTGGCGACAGACATGAAAGAACTGAAGATATTTTGCTTGGTGAATGAAAGAAGTAGGGACCTGACAGCTGTCTTTGATCATTTGCAGGATGCTCATGTATAGAGAGGTATGGACTAATTTTACAAAGTTCTGACAGACAGGAGCAGGATGAATAGGTAAAATTATGAGAAGGGAACATATGACTTTACACAAGATAATTTCCAACTATTACGCCAGACCTCAAAATGGATGGAGGTAATGAATTGCTGCACACTGTCAGTGTTTAATCAGAGTCTAGACAGATGCTTTGGGGAACTTTTGTAAAGTTCTTAGATTATCTCTTAACTGCTAAGGCCCCTTCTTTCATTGATATTTTATAATTTTATCATTTTTATTACCATTTATTATTATCATAGGTTAACTATGAAAGCATTAGGGGATAAAATGATTTTTAGTCTTGTCCACTTATTTATAAGTGTATAACTTTGCTTCTAGAAAACAACAGCTGAAAATAAAATATATTTATATCACTATATTCTAGTTCATCAAATTTCCTCAGATAAAAACACCAGAATCATGTGTGTGTGTGTGTGTGTGTGTGTAACTTACTGATAAATAGATTTGTTGTATTTTCTGGTTTATCTTTTCATGGTTTTTGTGAGTTGTAAAAACACTTTTTCACCTTTGATATAATCTTATTTAAAAATCATTAAAAGAATAAGGACTGGAGGTATCTTAAAGGTTGGAAGTCCAGTAATTTATGTTGTTCTTATTCCTCCTTCTAACATTTTTGACTACTGGCTGTCCATCTAACTCTTGCATACCTCAAAATGCAGGAACTTCTTACTTTTTAAGGCATCTTTGGCATCTTTGGATAGGTCTTACTTCTAGAATATCCTTCCTCTATAGAAAGCTGAACTCTTTCTTCTTGTCACTTCTTTTAGTCCTCCACACGGACACCATCCAGAATGAATCTAACCCCTCTTCTATATAAACAGCTTTTTGTACATTTAAAGACAGTTACACTGATGATTCACCTCTTATTTTTGGAATTTCTGCTGGGTCTTGAGCATCATCATTATTCTGGCAACTTCCCTCCGAATAGTCTGGCTTTATATATCCAACTTTGAAGTCTGTTGTTCAGAAAAGGACATAATCCTACTCTAGCTATGGTCTAGCTGTAGAGCACAAACGGGAGTGTATCTTTTCTTGTTCTATTTCCTGTCCATTTATATTAAAGCAACCTAAGGTTTTAATGAACCTCTTTGTAGTTAGAATTTACACTTGACTCATTCATTCAAATGATATTTATTGAATGCCTACTATACACTAAAAGTTCTCTTTTAGGCAAATAAAACAGAGAATGGACCAAACGAAAATACACATTAGAGAAGTATATTTAATAATGAATACCTTCCTTCTTTTCCATAAGTTCTGTCACTAAACCATAGTCTCTACCTGGAAGTATCATAATTATCATTTATCTAAGTGTAAGACTCAGCATTTAAAATTTTCATCTTGAAATATACAGCATATTATTTTAACATTCTAAGGTGTTTACGAAATTTTGATTCCATTATCCAGTGCATTTACAATGACTTGGCTGCGTAAGCACAAGTGATAAAATTTGTATATTTATTCATTTCAAGGTTTAAAATGTTCGTAGGAAATCCTGAAGATAGAGCCATGTGGCATTGACTAAAAAACTTTAGAATGACATATAACACATTATTCAGTGTTCTTTGGGTATGAATAATTACCTATGTGTTTGTCTACTTGGTTATACCTACATTTAGGTTATGTTGCTGCCTGTGTGTGTGTGTGTGTGTGTGCGCACATGCGCGAGCGTGCGTGTGCATATGTGTGTGGTGATGTCAGAAAAGTCTTCACCAAATGCTTTGCTGAAGACTTGTCTTTCCTCTGCTTCCCTAAATGCCCGCTTTCTTTTAAGAGGCATTTTTACGCACTGGCTCCACTTTCCCACCTCCCTTTATTTTTCCATTTGTGCCAATCAACTAGAATAGCACCCCATTAACTTAAACAGCTCCCATTAACAAAGACTGAATATATTCTTAAAGAATATTTATTTGGAGAGTAAGCTGTCCACAGTCTGACAACTCTAGATTCAGATCTGTCTTCAGTAAATACCTCAAACCATGATCTTCTCATTCATTCTTTCTTTCTGTTTCTGAGGATAGGGAAGTGTCACCCTCCCATATCCACAAATACAATCTTTTTAGGGCATAAATGGAAAATGGTGATTCAGTAATAGTTTTGTGTTGAAAACAAGTCTTTCTACATAGATTCAGGAGGAATTCAATATAGAGATATTTAAATGAAATATGTCTAGTAGTTGCCTCCTTGTTTTCAGTTCTGGTATTATTCTAGTTGTATATATATATTCTAAAATGAGCTGGCAGCAAATCAGATTAAGGGAAAAGGGATAGGATTTGAGTATTAAAAAGATAACCAATGTCTCTTTTATATGTAGGAGTTATAAATATGTATAAGAGCATTTTATTATTTTATTGAACCTCAAATTTTAAAATTATATTAAAATTTAAAATACCAGTACTTCTATTAAAAATGAAGCACATAGATGCCAGTCCAATTTGAAAAATTCTGAGAAAGAGATTCTGAACAAAAGGATTTTGAAATGCTTTTTAACAAACAGGTGTTCTGACTATTCTGATTTGATAAAGAAGCTATCCGTTCTGCCCGGGTGATATTTCAAATTTTGCAAATACTTTGCAGTAAAAACCCTACAAGCACTATGATGCTGATGTTAGAAAGGCTATACATAAAACTGGACTTTGAAATTTTATTTACTATAATATTAGAAATACTTAAAGTTATTTATTTAAATTATTTTGTTAAATTAATATTCTGATGTCATTTATTTATGTTAGGTGCAAATATAGAATTCATTTTTAAAGTATAGAGATGTTGTTACCTTTTTATGCTACTGTGAAAATTGTTTTACAATATTATCACCTTGATTTGAACATGAGATATCATTAAAAAATTGTGATACCTTTTTTATAAAGGTAATTATTAATATAATCTTGAAATTTGCTTTTAAGGAGCACACGTATTGCATGGAGCACTGAGTGTGGTGCATAAGCAATGAATCTTGGAACACTAAAAAAATAAAATTAAATTAAAAAAAAAGAAATTTGCTTTTGAAATCCAACTCCCAGAAACTTAGAAACAATTGATTATTATAAAATCAGCTGGAGAATCCCTAAGACATTATCATTGATACAGTTTACTCAAGCTTAAAAGGATCCATTCTGGGGAGGGGTTCCCACAAGGATACCTGTTAGGGCTATTATATCTATCAGAATGGTAGAGATGAGGAAATGAGAAAGGATACATCTAAATATTCAAATAATTATAATGGAAGTTGTGTGCAATGACAAATCAGAAGATTTTTCTGCTGAACAACCAAATGGGCAACTTAAAAGCAAAATTTCAGGAAACTGAGACTAGAAAATGATTATGAGGAACTTCTAAATATCCCAAAGAAATTTTAATTCTATAGATACATATCTATCCACCTAATGTGTGGGTCCAATCCCCTTCAAAGAAAATAGAATGGGTGTAACAGAGTTTTCCTGGGGACTCTGGAGCTATCAGGCTGTTTGAATAGAGGGCTATTCATTGTGACGCTCCCCTTAAGTCTCTCTATGTCCAATGAGCAGAGTAAATCTGGGTGATAAGATAAAAGTGGGCAGCAAGAGAAAGATGAAGAAAATAAACTGATCGCCAATGAAGATTATATCAAAACACACTCTAATGGGGAGCAGATGAGAGGACTGTTATCCATGTAAATGAAGCATAACCTGGCTTCAGCCAGCTTCTATTAAAATGTTGGCTGACATCATTTTTGAAGAGCCAGACTTACATAGAAATGGGCTGTAAGACAATTAACCAAAAACAATTTCACTAAAATGACCATGTTTTTTTTTAAACTATATTATGTTTAATCAAATAGTTTTGATTTTGTCTTTTAACAGCTTTTTAAGTAATGATCAATTCATTTTTTCCTCCAATTTGCCCCATTATGTTCCTTTTATTTCTACTGGAGCTGCAGACCAAAGGCCAGAGAGAGGGAAAGACTAGTAGGCATGAGGGCATGTTTCTTGTTGATGTGGACGTGGATTATAACCACCTTATAAATGAAAATATGGGACTAGGTGAGCTCAGGGTTCTCCTACTCTGCCATCTTCCCAAGCTCCTTTAAGGGCATGTTTTTTGTTATAAAGAATTCTTATCAATATATTTCTCATGAATATATTTGTTTTTCTTTATGATATATTCTTCATGTATACAGTCATTTAAATGTGTATGTATAAGAAGAATTTATCTTTAAAAGTAGATTGTTAGGAATATATTTTTCTTAGGAATATATAATTGGTTATAAATATTTAAGAATATCAGGAATTTCATGTTTAATTTTGTTAATTCTTAAATTCAATCTCTCTCATATTCAGTTCCTCCTCTTTCTTCCCCTCAATTGCTAGCTCCTTAAAATAGTGTCATGAAGACAAAAGAAGAACCAGTCAATATAGTTAGAAGAAATAAATGAATTATGTGAATTAGTAAATTAGTTGACTTCTGTGGGGATGAAATCTTGTTGAAGGAAGGTTAATTTCTCCCATTTCCTACAGGTAATAAAGATGATAGGGAACTTGCTTATAATAAAAGTAGAATAAATTAAATCACCTAGGATTTAGCACAGATGCTTGGAAAGAACATTTTATAACTGTGTTGGGTCATTCTTATGTTGACAACATTGTTGTCAAGATTTATTGTTTTTATGCAAGATTGATTTTAAAGTCTATATTACTATTATGCAAGATTTGTAATCCCACAATGGATTTACTACTTCACACTGCATCAAATGTGGAGGGAAAAAGATTTTATGCATTACAATCTTTTAGAATCTGTGTGTGTATGTGTGCATTTTTTCCTCCAAATGTTGTATAGTATGCAGTAATCTAGAAAGAGAAAAAAAGGGGTAAAAAATTATATCAAGATATTCATATGTGATATATGTTATTAATAGGTAATCAGATGATGTTTAAATAAGCAAATGCTGAATTTAAGAAAGGAGAGAATTTTCCTTTAGTTATTTCCTTTGAGAGATTTTAATAATCCTACAGTAAATACACACACACACACACAAAACAATGTGTATCCACAATACTTTTAATAGAATGGCCTGACCAGAGCTTCCCACCCATCACTGTACTCTACCATGTTGTGAAGAGGACAGCAGGGCCTTTCCTGGTTACTCTAGTGTGCTGTAAAAACCTGATTATTTTCTACAATGTGAGGAAGGTAGAGCGTACAGCCAGATAACATTAGTAATAATAAATTTTTTAAGGCTTCAGGAATTGTGTGATTGCCTTTTTATCGTGATGGCCCCACGAGGAGCATAAAAAGACCAAAAGCCACTGAACCATCTTTTCCCTTTGTTTTCTTAAAGAGTTCACTGAAAAAGCACTCCTGAGCAACACTTTTTAAGTTCTGTCCACTTCACAAGGAAAACAAGTGACTGGACACCACCAGGAAACAATCTGTCTACTCCCTTGTCATCTAGTTAGATATGATAAGTGGACAGCCCAAACACTAGGTATATACATTATTATTCCAAGAGACTATTTTGGTTACTGAAGAAAGGCGCTGAGGATAACATTCATGAAGACTAAACCAGAAATGAACAGCATAGAGAGATAAGTAGGTAATAGTTTCCTGTTTTTTTGTTTGTTTGTTTTTGTGTTTTTGGTTTTTTTTTTTTTTTTTTTTGATTTCTAGATTACTGGTAACTAGAAGTTCATCTAAAAGTTAAAAGTCAAAAGACGGGTCAAAAGTCAAAATGATAGGGATTATTTCACCAGGAAAAAAATGTCTCAAAACTAAAAATATTAATAGAACTTTACTAACAAGAATAATTGATGGAACACTGGTTTGAATGACTGGAAAAAACTGAGTTTCAAAATTGATTTAAATAAAGAAAGTTTAGTTCACATCAACTTCACTCAAATAAGCTTAAAATATGTCCTTATTAAATGTACTTATTAATTATCAGATGGAAATGGTTCATGATCAATGTATTAGTTTTCTAGGTCTCTGGTAACAAAGTGCCACACATTGGGTGGTTTAAAACAACAAAAATTCATTCTCTCACAGTTCTGGAGGCTTGAAGTCCAAAAATCAAGGTATTGGCAGGATTGGTTCCTTCTGGAGGCCCTGACAGAAAATCTGTTCCATGCCTCTGTCTTAGCTTCTGGTTGCTGCTGGCAATTCTTGCTGTTCCTTGTCTTGTCGATATATCACCTCAATCTCTGCTTCTATCTTCCTGTGGTACTCTTCATGGGTCTCATGTGTCCACATTTCCCTCTTCCTTCATCTTATATGGACTACAGTCATTGGAGGGGAGCCAACCCCTTTCCACTGTGATCTCATCTTAACTAATCACATGTCCTAAGTCCCTATTTCTAAGTAAGATCACATTCTGAGGGCAGTTTTGGAGGAACACTATCAACCCAGTAAAATCAATATATTAAGCCATCAGCTTTGGCCACCCCTGCTAATTAGTTGTTTGTATTTGCAAAGACAGCTATTATATATGAAATTGTTTACAAAATAAAAATTGCTCTATCTACATATTTTATGACTAATTTCTTGGTGACTCCTTAATACTGATAGGCAAATATAAACTTTACTTTGTTCCCTATTTTAATTATCATATATTCCAAACTTATTAAATGAAACAAATGATTTTAGGATTATAATTATACTTAGGATTCACTAGTATAGCCATCATTTACATAATGACCTGAAATTTTTTGGAAGGATAATAATCTGGCAAAAAAGGAAATGCAGTAAAAGTATGTTAATATCCAAAGTGATTCTCTTTGATTAAACAGCTCATGAACATGATTTATTCATCCCAATATATGCAGGTATAATAAAGTATTCTACCAAAATGTTTTCTTGATTCCATGTGGATATTTGTAATAATCATGGCAGCAGAAGAAATGAATCGAAAGGTATCACATTAAGTTCTGTTATCTCCTTGTCCTCTACTGTCCTCAGGCCACCTTATTCTAAAATCCAAGAAGAATATATTGGTGTCCATAGTGCTTACCTGGGGAAGTCCACTGGTGCCCTTATCAGCAATCCTAACTTTGGTGACTCCTACTTAATAGGAAGTAGAGGTAACCCTTTATCATTGTCAGTCAATGATTTAGCTGTCTTCCCAGCACCAGCAGCTGCTTTGCTTCTTCCCTGTCTGGTTTCATCTCATGCTGGATACCATCCCTCTTCCTTCATTTTCCACAGAATCATCCCATGACTGTCACACCTGGCAGTCTTTTATTGACGTTGTGGTGATTGCAGCGAGCCTAGGAAAAAACTTAACAATTAATCACTTATGACTGTTTCTAGAAACTTCTGCCATTACTAACACTTGGGCTTTCTCACTTGCCATTTCCCTGTGGATGTTCCTCTCCTCCTACCATATTGCTGAACATAGTTTTGTTTTCCCACTATCTCCTTTCTCTTGAGCTATTTCCCCAAACTTCATAATTTTCCCTCTTTGTTATGCAGAACCTTTACATTTTTCTTGTTTTATCCTCTCTTTCCAAATCACACCCTGAACAATAGTGGAGCTATAAATACAGCAGTTATCTTTCATGATGAAAGATGTCCATTCAAGTATTTTTCTAGACAAAAAAGTCAAGAAAAAGCACCACCTCAGATTAGTATTGACATTTCCCTTAAAACCAAGCCACTCTAGTCAGTGGACCTTGAACTTAGACTCTACTCAGACAACAATGCCTATTTGGCAACTTAAGAAAGAATAAGAGCGCTCCTAAGCATTAATTCTAAAGGGAGTGTTCTGAGATATTCATCTATACTTTATGATCTGTGTGATTGAAGGATGGAAGGAAATTTACATTATAGACTAGAGGAATAAAATGGACCTCTGATATTAACACAAGGAACTTGGGATATAGAGATGAGCTATTGCTGGGACCACTTGAGACATATAAAGAGATGTTTTTGAATTTTATGAGGTCCATTTCTTGGGAACATCTTTCTTTAATTACATGGCTTCTAGAACTGTTTTCTTGCCCCATTACTTAAGGAAAAATTTATAGAACCTGTCTACAGTAAAAAACAATGTTTGGTAAAAACATAAGTAAGAATTTTCCTTCCAACATAACTGTGGGTGTACTGTTCATATTTGACAAATAAACAAGAATACAGAGTAGTGAAATTACTCTCAACTTGATATCACAGGATGGATAGAGTTGAAAAACAAGGTCAATGAACCCTGGTTTCTGATTCACTTTTTTCATTCCTGGCCAAAGTTCATTCTCTCAAGTATGTAGAAAACTTAAGGTGCTATTTTTGTGATAGCGAAGAAATTTATGTGTTAAAGGGAGAATGTAGTCAACTTACTAAACTTCAGTGGCTAGGGAGAAGAGTCTTTTAACTTCCTAAACAGGTTGTGTGATCTGGGCCAGTTAGCTGATGGGTGAAATTTCTCTGTGCTTATATATTCTTTGTGGTACAAAGCCTTGCAAACTTTAATTTGTTAACTAGCCCCCTACTCTTGTTTTCAAAGTATTTAGGCTATCATTTCTTATCAGCTAAATGTGAGATAGGGATATGTAATAAATGAGTTTCAGTTAAAGTAACTGGTCATGGACTGAGATTAGCAATATTACTTAGTTTTGCATCATCTTGCCAAAGCCTGGGGAGTATCACGGTTAAACACAGCAAGAGAAGAAGCTGTGACTGAAACAGAGAGGAAGTATGCGTTGTCTATCACCAAATAAAAGTGTCTGTTGTAATTACGACCTCCAGTCTTCTTGCACCATAAACTGTTGCAAAATATCTTTGCCCAGCTTCATCGGAGTGAGAGACACAGTCTCCTCATAGTTCTAATGTAAGACCTCTTAAATGGGATAACATATGTAAAGCACCTTAAATAGTTTCTGGCATCTAGTAGGGACAAAATAAACTTGAGTTTTCCTTTGCCATTGCTGATGAGGTTTTTTAAACAAGTAACAACAACAGCAACAACAAAAAACAACTTTTCTTGATGGCTATGCAAACTTTGAATTCATATTTAGGATATTTTTAGCCTTTTTAGTAAGCATGCTTTGCTAAATCAGTTGGTTTTACTGTGCTTTTTATATTGTCCAGCTAAGATGACATGAAATGTTATCTTTTGAGTTATTATTTTCTAACTTTTAGTCACCAATATAGGTAAAATTTAAATTTGGTATGCATTTACCCAAGAAAATTCTATGCAAGGACTTTCTGGAAAGGCTAGGGCAGGAAATCAAAAGCCCAAGCACTCAGAATGTTTTGCCTTAGGGGCTGCCTTCTGGATTTAGTATTTGTCTCCACATATGCATTGCCTTTGTTAGTGTTTGACATTTTTCCACCTTCCAGTCTGCCTGACATTTTCGGTTACTCTGTGTACCCTTGTTCCTCGGGAATTTTCCCGGTTATTTGATCACTTTCCCTAACTTCCTACCTGCTCCTCTTACTGGTAAATAATCCAGTTCTTTCTCCTGACTTTGCGTTGCTGCCTTTGCTGGGGATTTGCTTGCTTTGTTTCTGATTCAGGTTTATTCTGATGTCCTACTTAGTTGTTTTTAGATTCTGATATCTGGTCCTCCCCCATCCCAGATTCCCATGTACTTTGTGGTCTTATCAGGGTGCTGCACATGGTGGGTGTTTGATAAACAGCAATAGATTTGGTTTCCTTACACTTCTGATCCTTGATTCTTACTGTTTTCCTACTGTTGCTTCCAGGATTTGACAGATTGTATTTATGTAATTAGTGATAAACACGCAGAAAGAAGACAGGAAGATTTTACCTGGTGCCTCACTGATATCAGATTCAGGTGATTTATTGATAATTATTCAGTGGGGCCATCCCTGGCTCTGATTTGGAGCTTGTGAGCATGTTGTACACACAGCATGGAGTAATATTTTAATCAGAGAATGAAAAACCCAGTCCGTCAATTGATTGTTATACCTCAGAAGCAAAATATCCTGGGAGTTTCTAATATATGGATGCTTTGATGTTGAGCTTTTGACATAATCTATGTTGTTATCCATGTGGAAACATACAGCTAGTAGATATTTTATCTAGTATAGCTATTGTCTATTGAATTAAGTGTTAAAAAAACCTCAGTAGAAGGAGTTACATATCAGAAATAGGAATAATAATTTAAGATAAACAAGAAAGATATACACTAAAATATCCATTTATCCAAAGTGAAATAATTGTGGTTGTTAACTTTCTCTATTAAAAGTATTTTTAAAGTTATGAAAACCCCATCTATTATTAGGTAGACCTATACTTATAATAATAACTTCAAATGATTTTTATTCAGTTATATAAACAAATGAAAAAATTATACTTACTCTAGGCAATGCTGATTTTTTTAATAAAGATTTTATTTATTTATTTGATAGACAGAGACAAAGTGAGAGAAGGAGCACAAGCAGGGGCAGTGGGAGAGGGAGAAGCAGGCTTCCTGTGGAGCAGGAAGCCTGATGTGGGGCTCCATCCCAGGACCCTGGGATCATGACCTGAGCAGAAGGCAGACGGTTAATGACTGAGCTGCCCAGGCGCCCCATAGGCAATGCTGATGTTTTTTAAAACAACAGTGAAATTAGAAAGAACTCACTCCTGAGTATGCATTCTTCTATTGTTAATGGAAACTTGACTGCCATAAGTGAAACAAATACATGTATAAAAGATAGCTTTGCTTCACAAGTTTTATTTTAGCTTTAATAGAGTCTTGAGATGCTATTAATGTCTAAGCCTGTTTGGAATTTCAACAATAAAGGGATCCTCTCTTGCTATAGCACTTCTGTGTTTTTAATTCCAAGGCTGCTCTTATGGCATTCACAGACTGATTGAAGACATTACTTTTTTCATTTTTCTGTTAATCTTTTAAGCCACAACTCGAATGATCAAACAGAGAGGGTAAATATAAATTTTTAATATGCAGAGTTTTCTGTATTCATTGGTATATATCTAGAGCTTTAAGTTTCTAACTCACTTTCATGTGGTTAGTCATTCATCCAGTGTCCTTGGATGCTAATGAGCTTTGTTTCTGTAGAGGAGGCCCGGAGCTAGCATTGAGAGAGAAGATCAGGGCACCACTGGTCATGTGGATTTCCTTCTTTTCTTCTTCCTCTGGAAATGTAATAGAAGACAAACAATATATTTTGCTTATTTGCAAGAATATCCTAATCTTTATGCTCAACTTAAGTTACTGTCAACTGGGGGCAGAGGGAGGAAATGGGTAATTTATTAAGGACTGAGTTATTTGGGGGAGAAGTGTAACAGTCTAACATGTCCCCCACACTTATTATGTGTTGGTTTGCAAACATGAGTTAACAACACTGTCCTCTGTTGCTGTCCACTGGGCTCTCACTTACCCGCGCCCCTCCCCCCCTGCAAAGCCTTCTCCATTGCTCTAATGCACAGTTCCTGAGTAGATCTCTCTTACTGCAAACCCAATATTTATTTCCCTGTTAGAAATCTTTTAAAGGCTCTTGGTAGCCCATAAGAAGGAGGTCAAACATCGAAAGAACCCCCTGTCTCTGACCCTCTGGGACCTCCAGCCTTATCCAGTTCATGCTGTGGCCATGAAACATCTCTGGGGCTATTTCATACCTCCACATTCTTGCCATCTGTTCCTATTTCCTATAATATTTTCCCAGAGCGCTAGTGAGGCTACACGCTCCCACTCTAGGCTTCTGAGCAGGACTCTGAACTTCTCTGTTGTTGACAGGATCTGACAGTCTTGATTGATAGTCCTGGCTCAGGCCAAGTTTGATCTTACAATCTGCCCTTCACTATCTGGGTAACCTGAATGAACATCCCAAGGCCTCCCATCCCTCATCAGAAAATTGGGATATTCCGTCAAAAAATGGGCAGAAGATATGAACAGATACTTCTCCAATCAAGACATACAAACGGCTATCAGACACATGAAAAAATGTTCATCATCATTAGCCCTCAGGGAGATTCAAATTAAAACCACACTGAGATATCACCTTACACCAGTTAGAATGGCCAAAATTAACAAAACAGGAAACAACATGTGTTGGAGAGGATGTGGAGAAAGGGGAACCCTCTTACACTGTTGGTGGGAATGCAGGTTGGTGCAGCCTCTTTGGAGAACAATGTGGAGATTCCTCAAGAAATTAAAAATAGAGCTTCCCTATGACCCTGCAATTGCACTCCTGGGTATTTACCCCAAAGACACAGATGTCGTGAAAAGAAGGGCCATCTGTACCCCAATGTTTATAGCAGCAATGGCCACAGTCGCCAAACTATGGAAAGAACCAAGATGTCCTTCAACGGATGAATGGATAAGGAAGATGTGGTCCATATACACTATGGAGTATTATGCCTCCATCAGAAAGGATGAATACCCAACTTTTGTAGCAACATGGACGGGACTGGAAGAGATTATGCTGAGTGAAATAAGTCCAGCAGAGAGAGTCAATTATCATATGGTTTCACTTATTTGTGGAGCATAACAAATAGCATGGAGGACAAGGGGCGTTAGAGAGGAGAAGGGAATTTGGGTAAATTGGAAGGGGAGGTGAACCATGAGAGACTATGGACTCTGAAAAACAATCTGAGGGGTTTGAAGTGGCGGGGGGGGTGGGAGGTTGGGGTACCAGGTGGTGGTTATTATAGAGGGCACGGCTTGCATGGAGCACTGGGTGTGGTGAAAAAATAATGAATAATGTTTTTCTGAAAATAAATAAATTGGAAAAAAAAATAAAAAAAAAATAAAAAAAAGAAAATTGGGATATTCATAATAGTAGTATTTCTGATCTTGTATGGAATTCAGTGAGGTAATACTTGTAAATTACTTTAGCATAGTGCCCTGTACATTATAAGTATGTAATGGATGCTACAATTACAATGATCAATCACATTTTAATATTATTTATATTATCAGTAATTATTTTAATATATAATTAAATATTATTAATTATCAGTAATTATCACTGTTATAACATCTTCCAAATTACTTTGACATTATTTTTTCCTGGTGTCTGTCTCCCTAGTAAGTTACCCGTTTCTGTAAGACAGTGGCCATCTCTGATGCTCAGGGTATGCATTGGCCTAGTTCATAACAGGAAGTCGATAAATGTTAGCTAGACCCTTACCAGAGTCCCAACTTAATGTCCAAATGAATATTAATGTGTTATACTCTGGACTTCGTAGAATGGCTAAGGAAAGCTTTTCTTCATAGATCAGGAGGCTAGAGGATATGCTTACATACCTTTCCTGTTCCTTCAACACAGCCTCTGCTGAGTATTTCTGAGGCTCCTGACCTATTCTCTGTTTTTTGCCCAGAGACAGAATGAGACTCTCTGGTTCTTTACATTCTTCAGCATTTTACTTAAACACTTAACTCCTGTTTTGAAGTTTAGAATTAAATAATACAATTATTCTATCATGTGGAGAGTTAATGGTGTTATTTATTTTATGTCTTTGTTTAAATTCTGAAAGCAGAATGGCAGGTGGTAGCTTTAGCCAGTCAACTCTTCCATGATGACTTCTGAATTTCTAATGTCAATACAAGTGATTTTCATTCTTGAGGATTTTCAAAGTTTGTGCAATTTTCCACTGACTCAAAGGCAATATTGTTAGAATCAATAGATTTCTTTAAATATGACTTTTAGTAGTTTGTCTATAATATTACTATGTTCCTATAGCCAAATTAAAATTGGTCTTGAGGGAGAAGTAATTTCTCCTTTTAATCTTGGTGGTACTTGTTAGTTCTGTTGGCACAAACATGGAGTTTTAAATTTAAAACCAAGACTATTTGCTAAATATAAATGGAGAGTTACTATGAAAGTCTAGTATCTAGTATCCAAGACTTCAAGGAGATGGATATATTTTTGGTTATCATTAATACACCCAATGTCCTTCAGTTTTCTTTTCTCGTTGCTTAATGCTTCATTTCTCTTCCTTTCCTCTGGAAGGGCACTTGGGATACAATATTGGAATGTAAAACCTAAGATGCATACTTACAGAATTTAATTTTTCATATGGTTATGAATGATTAATTATAAAAGGTTTACCTTCTCATTTTATGCACTTTCTGAAGTATCTCTATGCTTTGAAGTTACTTAGAGAGGATGTTTATTTGAAAACAGAAATGTTTTTCCTTTTTTTAAAGATTTCATTTATTTATTTGTCAGAGAGAGAAAGAGAGAGCACAGGCAGGCAGAGTGGTAGCAGAGGCAGAGGGAGAAGCAGGCTCCCTGTTGAGCAAGGAACCTGATGTGGGACTTGATCCCAGGATGCTGGGATCATGACCTGAGCTGAAGGCAGCTGCTTAACCAACTGAGCCACCCAGGTGTCCTGGAAACAGAAATGTTTATTATCTTATTATCCTTATTCTAGCTTTTTGTCTAGCTAGCTTATGCATAAGAGCCTTCCTCTCCTCTGTTCAAGACCCAAAGGGACTTCAGAAGGAAGAGTGGAATATGAAAAGCTGCTCCGCTGGAGAATTTATCCATACCAAATAGTCTCAATGAATGGCACATATTGGGAATACATACATACATACATTCGTAAGACATACATATATAAATGCATGTATGCCTGTGTGTAAAACATAGCAGGGCATCCAGACCAAGCCCAATACTTCAAAGTCAAGAAGAGCATCCCACAAAAAACTCAGTGGAATTGGGGCACCTATGTGGCTCATTCAGTTAAACGTTTGCCTTTAGCTTAGGTTGTGACCAGGGTCCTGGAATCAAGCCCTGCATCGGGCTCCCTGTTCAGTGGGCAGTCTGCTTCTCCCTCTGTCCCTCCCCCTGCTCATGCTCTGGCACTCACTTTCTCTCTCAAATAAGTAAATAAAATCTTAAAAAAAAAAAAAAGAACTCCATGGAATTGCAGGAGAGGTAGAAATTTGTTCCCTCTCTACATAGTCTCACTGTATTTATAACTGACCGTAGGGCTGAAGCTCAGCAGAGGGTTAGAGCAGGAACTTTGGAATTGGTTGCCAGGGCTCCATAGCCTCTTTCTCGCCATTTCCTGAAAGTGTCCTGCTGGGAAGTTTATTTCAAGTCTTTTTGTCAGTGGACCCACCACATGAGATGGTTGTGAGTAATATTTTAGAAGCTGTTATTTTATGCGGTCCCTGAAATTTGGTTCAAGATTTAACAGTTCTAGGAAAGATCTTATTTTAATCAACTCCATCTCATTTACATGCATTGATTTTAAAAGGTAAGAGGGGGATTTATTGGTACTATGGAGAGAGAAGGATTTGCACGAATCCCTTGTTCCAATACAGTTTCTCACTATAATTAAAAGCAGAATAGCCTCATGGTCTGTTGTCTTCAAGACAGAAGCAACTGGAATATTATTAACCCATCTTGAGATCATGACTTCACTGGGCTTGGTATCAGTCTAGAGCTAAATATTAGAACACTGAATAGTTTAGCTTGTTATGATCTCAGAATTTCATCTAAATAGAAGGGTGTTAAAAGAGCTGTAGTCTCAATTCTTGACTAGGCTCCTATATTAGCCCTTACCCTTTGATCTTATGTATGTGAAACAGGGTCTATTTCCCCCAATGTTATATTAGAAGTGGAGCCTTCAATTGAAACATTTTTCTTTAAAGAAGAAGGAGTCTGTTATTGGCTAAACTTTTTCATCCGTTTATGATGACTCAACTTAGAAATATTCTGAACTGACACTTTTTTGTGGGTAGGTCTTATGGATAGTGTAGATTTATCTCTAAATTACTCACCTCAAGTGGTACCAAAATATAACATCTAAACTTAAATATATTAAGTGTGACTCTCAGTTTCTTTTTCTCTAAGGAACAAGGTCACAATATTAATTTTGAAATTCCCCATACAGGTTGTGAAAAAGCCTATCAAATGTGTGCCATGTAGCAGTTCAATCAATGTCATTCCCACTTTTCTCTTGGGGAGTATCTTCATTCTTAGTGAATTGCTCTCAATTTCAAGGTCTAAGGAAAAGGCCATTTTCTTAGAGAGTAAATCATGTTATAGTCAAACTATTGCTATCAAAATAAATTTTGGGGACAGCTGACAATTTATATTAATTCAGCTTTATAAATTTATATTAAAGCACTCTATTTTTATCTTCTTAATAATAGTGGAAGTAAGATGGCTTATATACAACACTACCTTATTGAAGAAACAGATGGGCTCTATTTATTGTGGGTTGTTTCATTCATCTCATTGGAAATGAAAATTCAGTCCTAAATTCTAAATGATAATATTAACAATATTAATAACAATATTAACAAAATTCCTATACTCATTAGAATTTTTCAAATTTTGAAACTATGTATACCCTATGTAACTTTCTTATTACATATGTGGAATATTGAGAAAACAAGAAAAACTTATGATTACATTAATGTGATTATTAATAAAAGTCTTTTCATATGTAAAATATTAATCTATTAAAGTAAAGTAGACTTGGATATATAGATAACCCTTCACTGACACTAGTAATATGAAGTAATATTAAAGATAAAGCTTTTATGTTTCAGCCAAGCATCATAAAATGTCATACAAGTTTTTTTTTATTATAAGCATTTTAACATCATGAGATTATACCACAAGTTCTTTTACTATTTTTCATTTCCCTTCCTTTCCTAGTCTGAACATCTCCTTTCCTATTTTTTCATTACTTCTGTGTAAGAAACTTTCAGACTATTCATTCTTAACGGATATAACCTAACAAGAAAAATGTTATGAATCAAATGCATAATGACCTCAGGCTGAAACCTGTCTTGCATTACTGTCCTCTGAGGGAGGACAAATCCAAGCATCTTAACTAGATTTATAGATTTCAGTTGATTCACTGGAGGAATGATTTAGAATGTCTCAGAGTGTGGTAGTTTTGTGATAACCAGTAAAGTTATGGCCTGTCACATTTTGTACTTTAAGTAAACTCCAATTACTCTTGTAGTGTGTATATCAAGAGTACATATTATGATACTTGATAGTAGTATGAAAGAGTGCAGGTATGTGTACTGTTTCTCTAGTGCCTAGATTGGAGTATCAAATTTCTTCCAGTCTCTAGAATTCTCAACAGACCATGATAAGAAAAGACCTGATGTTTATACCCTACGTGATGCATTGGGTATAAAGAAGACATTGTCAGATACTCGAGTAGTTTATGATCTACTTGGAAAAATGTGCTAGGTTATTTTGGTGGCTAGAAACAGAGGTTCACTCAGCTTACCTTTAATAGTAAGATGACGGTTTGTTGCACCTGAGAATGAGGACAGTGTAGGGGAATCCAGAAGAGTTCAGAGATCAAAGAGATAGGAAAGTAGTTCAGAATTTAGGCAAATCCAGTTAAGCTTTAGCTCTTATCAGTAGATCATCCATCCCCTGCTGCAGAAATATATACTCTTCTTAGTTTCTCCTTTTGTTCTAATCACTGTCTTCACTATTATGAACATCTTTAGTTGGTCTCAGTTTTAACTTACTTTTAACATGATTATAACCATGTTCTTACTTGTGGCCCACTCTAACCCCTGGTTTTTCATGACCTCCACTCATGAGCATATTTTCAGCTCTTGCTCTTGCTACCAACTCTTCAACTCTTTCTATAGCATATGTTTAGATTCCTAAAAGAGAAATTTGATAAGCGATCTAATTACTGTCATGCACATTTGGTTAGCACTCTAGCGCTGGCCAACCTATAGGTTTGCTTTCCTTCAGTAAGTTGTTATTTCCCGGTCCATTTCCCAAGTGGTAAGATGCCATAGTATAGAATGTGGTTTCCTGGAGGTAATGAACTACTTGAAGTTATGCTCTCATCCTGCCTTAAATTTTCATGTACAGGGAAAATTTTCTTAGAAAAATACTATGGAAGTAGGAGGCATTTATGGTTATGCTCTGCAACATAGGAAGGCATGCACAATGCTTAGATAGTTAAAATTGTGTTTTCCGTAAGTTAGGTAACCAAAAATAAAAAAAATTAAAAAAAATTTTGACAGATGAAGATGAATTAATGGATTCAAGGATTCAGAACCTCACTGAAGACAACAAAATAAGGAGTTCAAAGGCTTAGAACAATAAATTTTAGAATGGAAAAGGACCTTAGTACTTATCATGGCAAACCACCAATATGTAAAGGCTGAGATTCAACTGAGGTAGGCATAATAATGTAGGTCTACCGACTCCAAGACCATTCTCATATCACTCTACCCTACTGCCTACTTATGCAAAGTTATGAAAGAAGAAAATATTTGCAATATAACATTTTCCAAAGGAAATTCTCTGTCTTGTTTCATAGTTTAAAGTCCTTCATATTATATATCTGTTTCTGGATGACTCCATTTACAATAATGCTAAAAAGAAAAAAAAAGTTTAAGAATTTGTAAAATCTATGATTTGATGAGTAAAAATCATTAATCACTACAGTCATGATTAGAATTCATCCTTGAAGGTATCAGTCTTATTAAGTCGGAAATGAAACTTTTAGCTTTGCTTCAAAAATGTACATGTAAGCAATCAGTAGATAACAGATTTAAATACATTTCTTGAGTAAAAAAGTGATTGAAGAGTGCAGACAAATGAAACAGTATGAGAAAGTAACAGCCTAGAAGATGTTCAGAGTTATGTTGGTTAACAGGGGCCTGACCTGCCTGGTAGAGTCTGAGACCTCTGAATTCGGGAAAGCCGATACCGGGAAGGTGGAAAACAGAGACATTGAAGTCCAAATGAACACCAATCATCTTCCCAACACTCCCTCTATTAAATGAGGGGTAAAACCCTTTTCATTTTTTCTACCTAGGATTCCCTCAGCATGGAGTATGTATGCCCTGGTGCCCCACAAGCTCATGCTGAGGTAGGGCCTGCCATCCACAAGCCCTTTCTCCATAGACTGAGCTCGCAATAAACATTTCTGTTTCTTCAGTCTTAAATGTGCACAATCAGACACTTAAATACACTATGAATATGAGTGAACTTAAAAATAATGAGAAGAGGGCGCCTGGGAGGCTCAGTGGGTTGGGCCGCTGCCTTCAGCTCAGGTCATGATCTTAGGGTCCTGGGATCGAGTCCCGCATCGGGCTCTTTGCTCAGCGGGAAGCCTGCTTCCCTCTACCTCTCTCTCTGCCTGCCTCTCTGCCTACTTGTGATCTCTCTGTCAAATAAATAAATAAAATCTTTAAAAAAAATAATGAGAAGAAATGTCAGAACTAAAGAACAAATTGCAGGAGAAAGGACATCTGCATCCTATTGCAGGTTTTTTTCTCTGTGAATCTTGCAAAGCACTCACAGCAAAGATTGGAAGAAGCTTGAGAAATCCCTCTACTAGGGAAAAGCTGGATGGGGAGCAGTGCTATTGTGGAAGAGGCATTAAACTCCAGCAAGAACCTTTATCTCTGTCTCCTCCTTGGAACAGGAGTCTTAATCTGTGGGAAGATTTGCTTTTAGAACAACTAGTGAAAACAGATTGCAGCTGGAGAATAGAACCAGATAAATCTATCTGTGGTTGAGAGGCAGGGAAGTACTTGAGGTACCAAGAGGACCAAATTTGGGGCGCCTGGGTGGCTCAGCAGGTTAAAGCCTCTGCCTTCGGCCCAGGTCATGATCCCAGGGTCCTGGGATCAAGCCCCGCATCGGGCTCTCTGCTTAGTGCAGAGCCTGCTTCTCTCTCTCTCTGCCTGCCTCTCTGCCTACTTGTGTTCTCTGTCAAATAAATAAATAAAATTAAAAAAAAAAAAAAGAGGACCAAACTTATTGAACTGAAAGATAATCACAATCTAGATAAGACCTTTAAAAATCAATTGGGCAAATTTAAGAAGAAATGAGGTGTTTGCATAGTCTCAAAATATATCCACTAAATATTATTTATCAAGGGGGAAAATAACTTTATAATGAAAAAACTTGGTACATATAACCTTAAACACATGACCAAGTTTATATCATGTACTCCCTCAAATTGTGCACTGAGAAGGGCATAACACTTCTGTGGTATTCATTTAAAAAAAACCATAACTGTATTCTAAAAGATACATCATATAAACTAAAACTTGAGGAACTTTTTACAAAATACCTGCAATTGCTTTTAAAATATGTCAGAGTCATGGGGCACCAGGGTGGTTCAGTTGTTGGGCATCTGTTGTGGTCCCACGGTCCTGGGTTCGAGCCCCACTTTGGGCTCCCTGCTCCATGGGAAGCCTGCTTCTCCCTCTCCCACTCCCCCTGCTTGTGTTCCCTTTCTTGCTGTGTCTCTCTCTGTCAAAGAAATAAATCTTAAAAAGAAAAAAATACGTCAGTCATGAAAGACAAAGAAAGTCTCAGTAGCTATTAGCAGATTGAAGGAGAACCATGACAATTAAAAGCTATGCAGGATCCAGGATTGGGTTCTAAAGCAGAAAAAGGACACTTTGGGGAAAACTGGTGAAACCCAAATAAAGTCCCAGCTTAGTAAATAGTATTATACCAAGGCTAATTTCTTAATTTTGATCATTGCACAATGTTAACATTAGGAGATTTTAGGGGAATGCTATAGGGGTATTCTGTGCTATTTTTAGAGCTCTTCTCTAAATTTAAAATATCTAATTCTGAAATATTCCAAAATCAGAACGTAATTGTATGTCAATTATTATATCTTAAAAGAACTGTCAAAAATGTTAGAATTTGAAGAGGACTCTAAGGTATCTAGGAAATAATGAGATGAGTTAATATAAGTACCAAAAAATCAGCCAAAGATCAGATTTTTGAAGACAGTGAGCCAGTGATATAAAAGGACATTCTATAGTCTATATAATGATCGAGAGGTTAGAAAACTATTTTGGATATGGTAAAGCCATTAAAAATGGATAATCTTTTTAAATATTATAATGAAAACTTCCCCTTTGTGAGCACAGGAGTCATAGCATTTGGCCTATAGAGTAGGAAATAGAATTCTAGCACTTTTCTTGGATAGGGAAAGAATTTAAGTACTTATCAACCATCTACATCTACCTGACCCTTGCTGGTGTCCTCACCTCACCAAATGTGAGGTCAAGAGCTACTGGCCATAGTTTGTGGGATGAGAAATGAGGGCTTAAGTATCTTGTTTAAATTTGCATAGCTGGCCAATCAGAGTAGTGATTAAACAATCTTAGCAGAAGGAAGAAATGAGGACTTATCTGTCATATTAAGAAGTCAATAGCTAATATATAAAGTTGATTGCACAGTAAAATTTAGATATAGTCACATTATTTGGGAAAGTTGGCCACCCAAAGAACTAGTAAAGAAAAAGTATTTTTAAAAACTTGACAGGGGGTGTGGGGTGGATTAGCAAAGAAAGGGAGAGTTTTACTTGAGAGAGGGCCTTATTAGTTCTTCATTATAAGCCTTTCTATGACCTTCACCCACATATTTGTATATATTACTTGTTTTTTACTGAACTGTCAATATAGGTAATAATCTGTTAGAGCCAAAAAGAGATGAACAAAACTATGACCAAAATATAAAGCTATGACCAAATACCAAATACCAAATATAGATAATAATCTACTAGAGCCATAAAACCATGACCAAAATGAACTATAACCAAACGTATATATATTTTTTCTTTTATGTTTATGTATATATACACAAATTTACATATGAATTTATTTATATATATATATATACACACACACACACACACTTACGTGAAAGAGAATCTTATATGTTCTTTCTTATATATGTTATCATTAAAATGTACATTACATGATTGATTTCTAGCAATACATTCAGAGATTCAAATGGCAGCTATCTTCAATTGTTTAGGCAATGACATCATTTCTAACCTGAAGGCAACAAATGGAAGCACATTTTCTTAAAATTGAAAATCACCCAGCTCCCATGTCTAGAGATTATTTGAACACAACTAACAAGTTCATTTATTTAAAAGTCACTTGAAAATCACTTGCTTTAGTGAAATCCTTTAAGTTTATAAATGAAAAATAATCCAGATGAGTGAGTAAATGTTTGGGATAATTTGACTTGAAAGCTGACAGTATATTGTAAGCTCTTATCAACCATCTTAACAACACTGAATGGGCTGCATCTTTCAAAGAAGTTAATTTACATCCTAGTGTTGAATAAGTGAGTAAGAAAGAAGTTCACACAATTGTTGCCCTAAGTAGGTTCAGATCAAATGCTTGTTCACATGTCCCTTGGTGACTCAGCAAATGACATTCTTAGGAAAGAAATCACTGATGTTCAGAATTTAAACTGGATGGTACTTGACAGAATCATACTGTGGACAGAAGGTCCTGACAAATATTTTAGCTAACAGTAAGAAAAGAAGAATTTGGTACTAAAACCACATCTCATCTAAGTCCTTAGTGTAATATGGCTGCCCATAATCTAGCATTAAATAGATATGCATAATTTACTGACTCTGATCCAACATGTGAAGCCCAGCTGCTGCTGTCTCTGATATTTATTTAGAGGGACTCCTGTCCAGCTGCCCATATTTTTCTGGCTATCAGACCATTCACTAAGCTTCTGGTAGGAACCCTGTATTCCCTTACTCTGATGGTCTGTTCTGGATACACACCTCAAGTGATGACCCTAAGCAATCCCTTTTTCACAAATGGTCTGGTAAATCCCACTCTGGCTTTACCCAGCATTGCTCTGGGTCAGAGAACTTTCCCCTCACCAGCCTCTGGAAAAAGAAATGGCAACATTGCCCACAGGCTGGAAGCATTTGTGGGTGTGCTCAGCCACTCTTAACCATAATTATGCTTCTGGTCTCGCTTTCCCCCCTTTCTCTTCTTTCAAAGAGAAATGATAGCAGGGGCACTGAAGCCCACATTTTTCAAATCCCAACTCCACTATTTACTAGCCATGTGCCTTTAGAAGCACATATGCTTTCTGAGAAAGTTTCTCCTTTCCAAGGCCCAACGCATTCATCTATAGCTTGTGAATAATAATTGCAGTCCCCCATGAGCTTCTTGCTGTGGATAAATGAGATTTTGCATGCAATGCACTTGGTTAGGATATAGCTGGCTCTCTATAAATGCTGGTTATTATTATTTTGCCTTTTCTTCTTCCTCTCTGCTGCAAAAAAATATTTAGCATGTGGTGTGAAGGTGACTGATACATAAGTCTAAGAGGGAATACTAGCAATCTAAACCTGGAAACTTGTTCAAAATGAGTCACGGGGATTAAACAAGTTGTTGACCCACTCTACGATGAAAACAAAGTGACTTTACCTTTGATGTAATCTATGCTGTTTAATTCTATACTGAAACATGTATTTTTAAGTGCACACTTATGAAATACCTATTACAATATGGATGATCATCTTAAGTACAATTAGCAGGCAAAACCTATGAAGAGGGGGGTAGTAGTATTGTCTGGTACTTGCAAATCAAAGCAGGAGGTTCTGGATTCTGTCCTGCTTCCTGGGATAGAGGAATTTCCCTTCTAGATTTTTTGAGGAAGACTTTCCCAGTCAAGTTCAATTTCTCATCTGCCAATGATTCACAATAAACTGCTAATAGACATTCAATAGTTAAATTGTTTTCCATCTTTATGTGTGCATGTATGCATGTACGTGTGTGTGTGTGTGCGTGCATGTGTATATATATACTGTAATGATGATGTTGAAGACAAATCTGTAATGGGTTTTTTCCTCCCAGTGAATATTGTCAGAATGTGCTTCCATTATTCATGTTGATGGTGGCTAAGATGCTGTCACAGTGTTCCTAAGATGCTGTCAATGCAATTTTATAGTAAATAACATTATAATGTCAATGTGTGACCAAGAAGGTGACATGATGTCAAGGATATGTTCTGCATGGCTTTATCATAAATTCAATGGAAGATGCATATTTATGCAGACCTTAAGATGCCAAAATTGAGTCATGCAAATGTTACATTACTCAGAGAAATCAAGTCAGAAAACTTTGTTAAAGAGTATGTAAATTCTACTGAATAAAGGTAATTGCAAGTTATGTTGGTCAAGGGCCTTCAGATTATAAAGTGCTACCATCATATCTCTAGTAACAACTCTGGAGGATTTCTCCATTCTCACTGACAAAGCCCAATGTCCTTGGACTTGAGGGAGTTTTATGGAAGTAATTCTTCCACCATGATTTGCTGATAGTAGTAAGGAACTTCTAATTTCATGAAGAAGGTGTGTAGTTACAATGCTCTAATTCCAAGGTCTGCCCCTGTGATGACTTTCTTCCTTCCAGCTGCTCTCCTGTTTTAGTAATGAAGAATGGAATTGAGATTATCAAGGTGGTGAAGAGTAGAACCTGTTCGCTCATCTCATTTCTAGATTTCTTCTATTATAAATTTATTCCTTCGGGTTAAACTTTTATTTTTTAATTTTTATTTGTTAAAGATTTGATTTCTTTGCTTTAGAGAGAGAGAGGAGGGAGTAAGTGAGTGGGGGGAGGGAAAGAGGAAAAGAGAAAGAGAGAACCTCATTGGACTAGTGGCTCCATCTCAGGACCCTGAGATCATAATCTGAGCCAAAACCAAGAGTCAGACACTTAACCGACTTAGCCACCCAAGCACTCCTCTTTGGGTTAAGATTTTTTTTTTTTATTTGACAGACAGAGATCACAAGTAGGCAGAGAGGCAGGCAGAGAGAGAGGGGAAAGCAGGCTCCCCATTGAGCAGAGAGCCCAATGCAGGGCTTGATTCTAGGACCCTGGGATCATAATCTGAGCCAAAGGCAGAGACTTTAACCCACTGATTCACCCAGGTGCCCCTGGGTTAAGATTTTTTAAAATGTCATTGTTATTCGAGAGAATAACGCATTAGACCTAGCCCATGTTATTAAAAAGTTTTTTTTTTCCAATTTATTTATTTTCAGAAAAACATTATTCATTATTTTTTCACCACACCCAGTGCTCCATGCAAGCTGTGCCCTCTATAATACCCACCACCTGGTACCCCAACCTCCCACCCCCCCGCCACTTCAAACCCCTCAGATTGTTTTTCAGAGTCCATAGTCTCTCATGGTTCATCTCCCCTTCCAATTTACCCAAAAGCACATACCCTCCCCAATGTCCATAACCCTACCCCCCTTCTCCCAACCCCCCTCCCCCCAGCAACCCACAGTTTGTTTCGTGAGATTAAGAGTCACTTATGGTTTGTCTCCCTCCCTATCCCATCTTGTTTCATGGATTCTTCTCCTACCCACTTAAGCCCCCATGTTGCATCACCACTCCCTCATATCAGGGAGATCATATGATAGTTGTCTTTCTCCCCTTGACTTATTTCGCTAAGCATGATACGCTCTAGTTCCATCCATGTTGTCGCAAATGGCAAGATTTCGTTTCTTTTGATGGCTGCATAGTATTCCATTGTGTATATATACCACATCTTCTTGATCCATTCATCTGTTGATGGACATCTAGGTTCTTTCCATAGTTTGGCTATTGTGGACATTGCTGCTATAAACATTCGGGTGCACGTGCCCCTTTGGATCACTACGTTTGTATCTTTAGGGTAAATTCCCAGTAGTGCAATTGCTGGGTCATAGGGCAGTTCTATTTTCAACATTTTGAGGAACCTCCATGCTGTTTTCCAGAGGGGTTGCACCAGCTTGCATTCCCACCAACAGTGTAGGAGGGTTCCCCTTTCTCCGCATCCTCGCCAGCATCTGTCATTTCCTGACTTGTTGATTTTAGCCATTCTGACTGGTGTGAGGTGATATCTCATTGTGGTTTTGATTTGTATTTCCCTGATGCCGAGTGATATGGAGCACTTTTTCATGTGTCTGTTGGCCATCTGGATGTCTTCTTTGCAGAAACGTCTGTTCATGTCCTCTGCCCATTTCTTGATTGGATTATTTGTTCTTTGGGTGTTGAGTTTGTTAAGTTCTTTATAGATTTTGGACACTAGTCCTTTATCTGATATGTCATTTGCAAATATCTTCTCCCATTCTGTCAGTTGTCTTTTGGTTTTGTTAACTGTTTCCTTTGCTGTGCAAAAGCTTTTGATTTTGATGAAATCCCAAAAGTTCATTTTTGCCCTTGCTTCCCTTGCCTTTGGCGATGTTCCTAGGAAGATGTTGCTGCGGCTGAGGTTGAAGAGGTTGCTGCCTGTGTTCTCCTCAAGGATTTTGATGGATTCCTTTCTCACATTGAGGTCCTTAATCCATTTTGAGTTTATTTTTGTGTGTGGTGTAAGGAAATGGTCCAATTTCATTTTTCTGCACGTGGCTGTCCAATTTTCCCAACACCATTTATTGAAGAGGCTGTCTTTTTTCCATTGGACATTCTTTCCTGCTTTGTCGAAGATTAGTTGACCATAGAGTTGAGGGTCTATTTCTGGGCTCTCTATTCTGTTCCATTGGTCTATGTGTCTGTTTTTGTGCCAGTACCATGCTGTCTTGATGATGACAGCTTTGTAATAAAGCTTGAAGTCTGGAATTGTGATGCCACCAACTTTGGCTTTCTTTTTCAAACATCTTGGGAAATTCAGATGCATGCCATTCATTGAACATACTTTAAAAAACTATTAAAAAGTTTTTTAAAGTATGTTCAATGAATGGCATGCATCTGAATTTCCCAAGATGTTTGTGGAAAGAACAGATTCCTTCCTGGACTCTCTCTCAGCTATACTGAGACAAGGTATCAGGGGATTAATATTTTTTCCTCCCTTTAAGTGTGTCCTGAAAAGGCCTAGCCATCAAAAGGCATACCTTTCTTCTGGGCTAAGAAAAACCTAGCCATTAATCATCTTGATTTCAGGTCTGGCACTTATTTATTTCTATGCCTGGTTTCCAGAGTGCTGTCTCTCTGTCTTGGATGGTGTCTGCTACTCAGTATTTTTCAAAAATCCTTTAGAAAGGGCATTAAACAGATAAAAATCTTTGTTTCTCCTTTTCACCAGCTCATTCATTCTCTTGCCCAGATAGACTAAGAAGCAGCACCCCTCACAGCTCGCACACATTTTGTATTTCATTCTTATAAGTAAGCAAGGTGACCATATAATTTATTGTCCCAATTGGGGCACCCCTGAGAGAGAAAGGGAGTGCTATTAATCATTATGCTGGGCTATAGGAGAAAATCAAGACTCTCCCAGACAAACCTAGACATATGGTCATCTTAAGTCTACTTGCTTAAAACAGTAATACCAATTAAACTTAACCAATCAATTCCAAGATACCAATTACAGCCTCTTAATCAGTTTTTCTGACAGAGAATTATACCTTAATGCCTCTTAATCTATGAAGCCAATTATAATTCTCCTACTGTCCTCTATTTCTTCCTCAATATTTCCCCCACCTCCCATTCCCTTAATTAAGCCTGTAGTTTTCTACATAAGGTCCTTGGTCAGAAGTATGAACAGTATCTGGGAACTCATTGGAAATGAACATTTTTGGCCCTACCTCTGATCTACTGATTCAGAAACTGGGGATGTGGCCTAGTGATCAGAATTTTCACAAGCCCTCCAAGTGACTCTGACATGTATAAAGTCTGAGAAGCACTGCCTTCAGCTAGGACTGTTAAAATTCTTTTCCTTCTGTTCAATTCCTCCCCCTCCCCCAACTCCCAATTCCCTATTTCCCCTCGGCATGTCGCAACTTGTGATGTTATTAGTTCTGTTCTTCTGCTCTGATTGGCAAAGTTGAAAGGGTGGGGGAGGACTTGGGGTTTGATTTTTATTTTTATTATTTTTATTTTTTTAAAGATTTTATTTATTTATGTGAGAGAGAGCATGAGAGGGGAGAAGGTCAGAGGGAGAAGCAGAGTCCCTGCTGAGTAGGGAGCCTGATGTGGGACTCCATCCTGGGACTCCAGGATCATGACCTCAGCTGAAGGCAGTCACTTAACCAACTGAGCCACCCAGGCGTCCCTTAGGGTTTGATTTTTAAATGAGATCACCTTTATTCATTTTTTACAGTTTTGGAGCATTCAGTATGTGTTAGGCCTTGAGGATGGAAATGGAAATCAGATGTAGATTCTACTCCCTTAGACTTGTGAGCTGTCTACTGGAAAGACAGAAATGGAAACTAATAATCACAAGGAGGTAAGTACTATGGAACTGGGTATCCAGGTTTCTTTGTAGGAAAATCTTGTAGAGTTCTCATGGAAGAAATTCACTTGGAACAGATTGCTGGAGAGTTCAGACCTCCTAGGTTCCCCATCCACCTTCTACTTTGAAATTGTCTGGGTCTCTCATCTCTGTTTATCTCTATGAGTCTGTTCCCTCCTCTTCTCTCACTACCTTATCCTGATTCCCTCTCTCACACAAGATCCTTTCTTGTCATTTCTCAGGGTCTAAGCATCCCTTCATGATCTTCAACTCACATCTTATTTATTTATTTATTTATTATTTGTCAGAGAGAGAGAGAAAGAGAGCATGCCAGCACAGGCAGACATAGTGGTAGGCAGAGGCAGAGGGAGAAGCAGGCTCCCCGCCGAGCAAGGAGCCCGATGTGGGACTCAATCCCAGGACGCTGGGATCATGACCTGAGCCGAAGGCAGCCGCCCAACCAACTGAGCCACCGAGGCGTCCCTTCAACTCACATTTTTGATGAACACACACACAGAGAGAGAATGGCTTTGATCCACTGCAGTTTTTTTCTTTTTGAGAAATAACCCTCAATCACCAGCTTATGGTTTGTTTCCACTTGAACCATGGCTTTTAACCTGAATGGGGAGTTGGATTTGGCAGACAACTTATTACGTGTTGCTCAAATTGTTTAAATCTCTCTTTAGTTGAAGTGTATACTTCAATCCATAATACCAGAAATATATTCTTCATAAAAATTAGTTTCAAGATAATTTATAAATATTGCCTTTCATGGTCATGCAAACTATTTTTGTTTTATTGTTCTAATATAGTCTCATAATATTGTTCTCATATTTAACTAGCTTTGACTTTTACATATTTCATATGAAATTTCTTTTGATTTTAAAAAACTCTCTAAATGAAAAAATATATATTTTTTAAAAAGAGAAATTGCCAAATTTAGACCTGTTTGGATATTTCTTTATGGGTTTTGCTTACACTATCAATAGTGTACAGTTCATATCAAATAGCTCTGGATATTGCAAATTCAAAATTAATTTTGTTTTATGTGAAAGACCACAATTTTTTCCTTGAAAATCTGTTGTTTCACTTAAGTCTTGTTAGGTCATCTTTTTCTGTGTCAGTAACCAAACTGTAGAAAGAGCCAAGATGCCCTTCAACAGATGAATGGATAAAAATGATGTGGTCCATATACACAATGGAATATTACTCAGCCATCAGAAAGGATGAATACCCAAACTTTACATCAATGTGACTGAGACTGGAGGGGATTATTCTGAGTTAAATAAGTCAAGTAGAGAAAGTCAATTATATGGTTTCATATATTTGTAGAACATAAGGAATAGCATGGAGGATATTAGGAGAAGGAAGGGAAAAACAAAGGTGGGGGGAATCAGAGTGGGAGATGAACTGTGAGAGACTGTGGACTCGGAGAAACAAACTGAGGGTTTAGAAGGGAAGGGGGTGGGGGAATGGGTGAGATTGGTGATGGGTTTAAGGAGGGCACAGATTGCATGGAGACTGGGTGTTATATGCAAACAATGAATCATGGAACACTCCATTAAAAACTAATGATGTACTGTATGGTGACTAACATAAGATAAAAAAATTTAACTCTAATTCCTTTACTAGGATTTAGTTGACATTTCTATTATATGCCCAATAGTTGTAACGTCAAATTTGATTTATGTTTACTGAAGATTTTTCATCTTTGAGCAGATTCATAAAATATTATGTCTTATCTCTGACCTGTTCTGATGAATGTCAGAGCTGTGGCTACCATCATGATGATTTTACCTACTGACAAATTTAAACTACCAGCTGCCACGTATGGCACAAAGAATGCATCTGTATTTAAGGGAAAATTATTGCTTTCATAACTTTCCTTATACCAGTGAAACTGCGACATTACCAAAATGGCTAAAATTAAAAAGAATCACAATAATAATTGTTGACAAGGCTATGGAGCAATGGGAAGGCTCATTATTAGGAAGTATTCAGTATCTAGTCTGAAAAATAGTATTACATTCATGCATGTTCCTCTAGACTAACATTTATGCAATTTAAATAGTATTATGAATTATTTAATACTGCAAAAATTCTCTGCCATATGCAAGTGTTTCATGTACTACACTAATTTTTTAATATCTCTGCCAACTCCATTTGGAACAAAATGAGAAGCAAAAAAAAAAGGGGGGGCAATTGACATTACTTAGAAATATTAGTTACTCATGGAAGAATCCATTTCTTTCATGCTTCCTGTGAAGAAAGATTTGACAAATTAACTGATTTGCCTCTCCTCTTCCCTAAATGTTTCTACCACTCAAATCCTCCTCAATATTCCAATTTGTTTCAGATGCTTATATCAGCAATAGCACAATCCTTAAATCATTATGGTGCTTGGACTTAGTTGCCTTTGTTTTGAAGACGCAGGTCAAGTGACACAGAGAATTTTCCTGGGATTTGAACAAAGTTTGTCACGCCAGAGCAGAGTTAACGGGTTTCTCTAAACCAGCCTTAACCCTGGAACCTGAGTGACTAAGAATTATAGATAATCATTGTCCAGTGTTCATGCCGATATAAGAATACTTCATGCTAAATATTTTAAATGGTAGTTAAAATCCCATTATGAAAAATTCTATGGACTATCCAAAAGCTATTTATATGTAGGTTTTATTATAACTTTAGATTGCATTGAGTGTTGCTCTACAGTAATGGCCTGCCACCTGGGGCTTTGAGTAGAGAACAAAAACCTAGATAAAGTACAGATAAGCACATAGAACTGTGCTTGCCACATGGTAGTTGCTCAGTATTTTTTAAGTTAGTGCACATCCAAACCAACAATTTTTGTATAGTAACACTTCTAATTGGACTGGTGTTGAATTAGCTCATTCTTTTGCAATATTGAGGGAAGCATGATGCTCAAGGACCATAAACACAAAACAAAAACAAGTAAATATGTATAATATCCACAAATGCAGCATCCTTAGCTGTTTTAAAGTAATAACCATGGGATCATTTTGCAAATAGATTACAATTTCCAACAGGAAAAAATTATTAAATTATTTACAAAATTAGTTTTCTTGGTCATAAGCTGATATTTATCAATGTGGAAATGTGCCAAAGGTTAGATAGAGACCAGGCTGCTGTTGGTAAAAAATATTTCTCATCAAAGTTATCGAAAATTTGTCCAGCATAAATTTAGTCTGATTTTCTTACTGTTGGGGCAGAGGTCAGATGAAACCTGTGAAAAACAGTCCTTTCCGAGTATATGAGAGCAGTTAGAATTCGCCAGAGCTGCTCTACTTTGCTGGAAAAATCTCCTGGGAGAAGGATGGTAGGCCACGGGGGCTGCAGGCTTCCTAAGGGTAAAAACATCCTGGGGTTTATTTTCAGAGAGCAGATAAAAAGGTACCATGCTGGGGCCTCCACTTTTAAATTTGTTTAGCTGCAGGATAACTACTACCTTATTTCTTACAGTTTTAACAGTTATCAATTTCTAGTCTGAGAGGATTTTTTTTTTGTCAAAATAAATACTTCACATACTTAAAAATCAAACCACAATGAATAGCTCTATTTGGCTTTTAAAATGACCTTACAAAAGTGACCTTAGTCCATATCATTTGGAATCTCCTCTTCCCACATTCCTCATTTGCAAAGCATGTGTTAGAATAACAGCGCCTTCTCTCCAAGTTGGCATGAAAATCCAACAGTGAGAGGCATGCCAGGTGCCTACCACATGCTCAGTAAGTAATATTGTTATTAATAAATTGTTTAATTTAAAATAATTCTGTACTTTCAAAACAACACCGTGTGTGTTGCTCTTTGTGTCTTTGCATAATGTCCATTACAAATTCAGAGATATGTTGGAGGAGGCACTTACAACCTACCCATCTTTTGTTATAAACATTGATTCACAGACCATGGTAGGAGGCTCAGACACAGAACAAGGCAAGTTGATTAGACTAAGTGGGGTGAGATGAGATACAAACTTAAGTATCTTGATTAGGAGAAAATCAAGAAAATGGTTAGTTCTGTTTCTGAATCTATCAGTCTGGCTGATTGACATGCAGACACAAAAAATGATCAGACCTGACTTGTTCACTTTTCAATTAATTTAAGAATTATAAAAATTTAATGACCGCATGCTGTTAAAACTCCATTTAGAAATTAGCAGTTGATGATGTGGCACTTCGCAATTCTTAAAGTCTCTTCATTAGTATGGAGTGTAACCTAATTACATTTGTAGAGCTTTAACTATGCCTTTGGATGGGGAGATAGTCTGGAGCCAGAATTTGTCCTTCCTGAATATCAGGGTTAAATACTGAGCTCTACTCAGACTTTCTGGAAGGTCCTTCTTCACTGATTTCAGAATCTCATCAAGGTCAAGGTGTTAATGGTTTAACAATACTTCGCAGGAGTGTTTTTGCTTGAAATAAGAAACCTATAAACACAACAGTGGCATAAATAGGAATTCAAGGAGAATCAACCATTGGTTGAATCTACAATTGGTTGTAGATTCAACCAATCTACAGAAGAATATATATATATATATTTTTTTTTTTTGGAAGTTGGATTATCAAGTAGGTAACTGCTTTCTCTCTTCTCTCTCTTTCAGTATATACATGTTTATGTATAGACACACATATATGCAATATATACATACACAGAAATATCTGCGTGTTTATGCCTACATATATACAGAGCATATCATTTATACAATATATAATGTATATCTCCCTGTATACATATATAGATACATACATTTGTATCTATATGTATTATATGAATAGTATATCTGTCCTTGGTCCTTCTGGGGATTCTGATGACTGAAAGTCCAGGAGAATAATTGAGGACTCTCCATTCTGGGCTGCAGAGATGGAACATCTGGGAATTGTTTAGTTTATGGCTCCCCTGACTTTTTGCCCAGCTCTTGGTGTTTCACTGCATGCATGCCCTGTCCTAACACTCAGAGGCACCCCTATGTGATAAGTGGGACTCTTTCTTTGCATAGCTCTCCTCTCTGTCTGGAATTCTGCCCTGTATCTTCCAGCCACCTTGGCCTCACTAAACCCTATGGGATCTGACATTTACTATCATTTTGCTGGGTTATATAGCATTGCTTCCTGCTGCCTAAGTGATTTTTTTCCCCTAAAAATTAGACTCCACAAGAAAAACAAAAATGCAGTTATTTTCCTCAAAGAAGTACTTTGAAACCTATATAATCTCAGGATTTATAACATCTTTGTCAAAGAGGAAATCAATAACTTTTATTTGATTTGAATAATAGTTTGTTTTGATAAGTAATAATAAAGAAGAGTTGACTTATTGTATCTTCCAAAAGAAGCACATTACATATACTTTTTACTCTAGGTTATATATGGGAGTCATTCTAAGCATTAAAGTAAAAAAAAAAAAAGACTCTGGAAGTTAGCTCAAGGCACTTTCTAAAAAATATCAGATAGATTATTTGTGTTTATTTTTATAGTTTAGTTCAGCTGAAATTTTTTTTTTTTAAACTACAAAACAAAACCTGATTAATGTTCAATTTGATTCTTTATCTCCTGGGCTTTAGAATAGAATGATTTTACCCTTGGTACCTGAGTCCTTCCTACTGTTTGTATTTATGTGAGGGCAGTAATTCCCTCATTCCCCTGACTCTGTACCTCCACATGTCACTCCCTCCCCACCCCTACCTCCAAGACAGGTCACCTCTATCTCAGGAAGCCAGAGCTAGTCTGAGCTCAAGCCTTTGCCACATCTCAGTTTGTGAGGATTCTAAGTCTTCCTAGACTTCCAGCAAGCTCAACTTTTCAAGGGCTTGACTAAAGACTTCTGAAGGTTATAGTTAGTAATATAATTTCCTGTACATACTAGGTCTTTCTTGGCTGTCAAGAAAGGCCCAATATATGTACCAGAAAGTTTATCTTTAATCATATATTTCATATATTTCAAATGGCAAACACAAAATTTGAATAATAGAGACTGCTTCTGTGTCCCATAACCGTACCCAGCACAAAAGCAACAGGCCCTAATAGAGCTTCTGACACCATTCATTATAACAACTTTGGAAAGCCCCGCCCACCCCCAAGCCTGGGTGGCTTCCTGACTTAAGAATTGATCCTTGGGGAAAAGTTTTAGTTTTATATACAAAACACAGCCCCTGGGAATTCTTTGGTGTTTAAGGTTAATATTATTTCCAGAAAGGCAGCCTCAAAAGTGATTTTAAGAGATATTAATGGTATGAAGATTTTGAAAAAGAGCTGTGTGGAAATAAATGAAGAGAACCCAGATGACAACAAAGGCTGTTTGTTCAGAGCTTGCTGCAGAAAGGGAAGCAGCCACCATCACTGGTGTTGGTGTCTGTGTTACAGAGATTCAAAGGAAAGCAGGAAGTGGGAACACCGTAGAGTGAAAGAAAGGGAAGGTTTTAGGTAGCTCTGAGTGGAAATGTTGGGGTGTGCTACCTAGAACTGATTGGTTTAGGAAGCACATTTTCTTGACTTTCTCTGGTTGGTGGCAAAATAGGGAAGGCACAGTCTTTGATCTTGGCTCCAGGGGTGGGGGGCCGGCTTCCCAGGCTGGTTGCTGCAGTGGTTGTCCATTAGTGTTACAGATGGTCTAAGCTTTGTCCATCTGTATACCCACTCTTTAAGATGTAATGACAGGGAATTTGCTTTAATAGATATTAAAACATGGATTACAAAGATCAAATTATGAAAACTGTCAAATTGGTAGGAGGATAGTCAAAACAATAGGACAAAACAGATAATCCTGGAGCGGACTCTGATTTGTATAGGAAATTAATATTGAATAGAAGAGGCCTCATATTATGAATAAGAAAAAAGGTTTTTTGTTTTAATTGTTAACCAAATGACATTGGAAAAATGAGCAAATTATTTGGAACCTTACTCGAGAGTATACTCCAAGGAAAGTCCAGGTGAACTAAAGCATAAATATAAACACTTTAAAAATCTATGTAGAAGAATATTCATTTAGTCTCCAGATAAGTATTTTCTAAACATATAATCTTTAATATATATCTTGAAGAGAAAAGTATAGATCTGAACACATAAAAGTATAAAACTAGCATGTGTTGAAAAGGTAATATTCTTGATACATAAAGTTCATAAAAATCAATGAGAGGCACCCCTAAGGACTCCAGAAATATGAGAGACAAAGAAAATACAAATTATAACATTTGAAATAGATATTACCAATAAATATAACCTTAAAGATAATCAAAGAAAAAAACATAGCCGTAATAGTAAACCATTTTTTCATCTGAGTAAAAAGAAGGCTTAAAAACTTCCCTATTCACTACTGAGAAGGTCATGGAGAGATAGATTCATATGTATTGCTGGCTACAGTTTAAATTGGAACACTCAAAGGTACTTAGAAAACAATTTGGAAGTGTGTGTAAGTGGCTTAAATATTCTTACCCTTTATCCTAAGGGACCTTATTGTAAAGAAATATGCAGAAAAAGATATTTACTGCAGCATTATTTATAATGATGAAAATGTAGAAATAGCTTGAATGTTCAATATTAGAGTGATAATAAGTAAGTCATAGTATGCCAGTATAATGGGACATTATACATACATGATAAAATAAATATTAAAATATATTTATAAGGGCTTTTTATAGGAATGGAAAGTGTTCATGCTGCAGTGTTAAGAGAAAAAAAAAGAGAACACTGAATGTTCTGCTGAATGCCCATGAGATATACTTTTTTACACATTTGTGGTTATTTTATTAATTACTATTTTTTATTATTTTATATTGTGCTGTTTCTTCCTTTTTGATTGCTAAGAATGCTTCATAGTTAGAAGAGAAAATACCTGGGGTGCCTGGGTAGCTCAGTCAGTTAGGTGTCTGCCTTCTGCTCATGTCATGATCTCAGGGTCCTGGGATCCAGGACCTGCTGGATCCAGCTCCCCCCCCTCCCTTCCTTCTGCCCTTCCCACCCACTTGTGCTTGCTCTCTTTCTCAAATAAATACACAAGATCTTTAAAACAAAAAAAGAAGAGAAAATACATGATGGTCAACTTTCTCTACATACTGTATGAATCAAGGCACAGTAGAGGACCTTGAGTTTTTCTAATTGATTCAACATGTATTTATGAAATTACTATTATACAGGTTATGCTTCAAAATTCTGTAAGGACCAAAGAGATGGACTATTGTATAGTTCTTCACTTGAGCAAGTTACAAGTAAAGTGGAGAGATTAATATATACATAAATTGCCAAGGCTATACTGAGTCATGGTGAGACTGAGGAATTTTGAGAAATTTGAGAATGAGTAACAGTTTCTTAATAGGTTTATCTTTAAAGTGTGCCTCAAAGGGAGGACTTGGTTTATACCTAGTTGAATAAAGGCCATTTCACTTGGAAGAGAACACGCAGGAAAATCATAGGAAGAACTCCTGCAAAGAGGCCAAGGTCTGTTGCCTGGAGAAACCTGACTCTTCATCCCTCCAATCCATGTATCACCCTGTGATGTCTTCATGGTCCAGATACAAACTCTCACGTATTGAGGGGACAGGAATTCCATCTCATATGTGTTCTGAAAACCAACTGCATTTAAGGAAGCGGACATATTATTAAATCTCAGAAGAACCTGATGTAGAAATCAAGACTTTCTTTCTTTCTTTCTTTCTTTCTTTCTTTCTTTCTTTCTTTCTTTCTTTCTTTCTTTCAGATTTTATTTATTTATTTGACAGAGAGGGAGAGAGAGAGCATACAAGCAGGGGTAATGGCAGGCAGGGGAAGTGGGAGAAGCAGTCTTCCCTCTCAGTAAGGAGCCTGATGCAGGGCTCAATCCCAGGACCCCCGGATCATGACCGGAATTGAAGGTAGGTGCTTAATCGATTCATCCACCCAGATGTCCCAAAAATCAAGATTTCAATTTAGTTTAGTTAGAATAGAAATGTGGAAGTGGACTGGATATTTGTGTTAATCATACCAGTGTATTCACTCCTGGTAAGCATGTTACATGGAGGCCATTAAGAGTCTCAGATTTGATGAAATCAGAACAAGGGTATGGCTTGTAAGAATCAAGTGTCAAGGTATCCCTGACAGCTGACAGGTTACTTGACATAGAAGGGAACACTTTTCTATGGGTTCACATTACCAAAATTTACCTCTGAGTGTCTCTTTTTCTCATGTTCTACGATTGTCTTTATCTGATTATGATGAATACAGTCTTTTTTTAATATTACTTCCAATCAAATTACAAGGAAATGCTGCAGGCTAGGAAGCCAGTCTCTGTAAACTGGAGATTTAGCTTTTTCTTTATCAATACTCTACTTCCCAGGTATAACACTCTCCCACCCATAGCCTCTCTCATGGGAATCAGTGATTATGAACTGGTATTGGAGTGAGGGAAAAGGGCTTGTGTATAATACGAAAAGTCAGGTGTTCTGATATATGTCCTTCTTACTCCTCTGCCATGACCCAGCCCCTAAATAAGAACATGTATACCATGCAGGCCTGTAGGGGTCTGGAGGACTGCAAAGCCATTTTTAGGCAAATACCTCTTATCTGGGCCCTGATAAAGATTGAATACTTGATCATGCAACAGCATACAACATATACCAAAATAAATTTTGGGAAGAATAAAGACCCATAGGTTACTTATAAACTATGAGAGAACAATATAGCAGATTATGTTTATGTATTTGAGGTAGGTGAAGGATATCTTAAAGAGGACACAAAAAGCTCACATCTGAAAAACAGTCTGAGGGGTTTGAAGTGGCGGGGGGATGGGAGGTTGGGGTACCAGGTGGTGGGTATTATAGAGGGCACAGCTTGCATGGAGCACTGGGTGTGGTGAAAAAATAATGAATACTGTTTTTCTGAAAATAAATAAATTGGGGAAGAAAAAAAAAAGCTCACATCTTAGAGATTAATTGATTTAGCAGTATTACAATTAAAAACTGTACTAAAAAAAAAAGATTTTGTTTATTTATTTGACAGAGAGAGACAACAGCAAGAGAAGGAACACAAGCAGGGGGAATAGGAGAGGGAAAGGCAGGCTTCCTGCTGATCAGGGAGCCTGATGCTGGGCTCAATCCCAGGACCCTGGGATCATAACTTGAGCCAAAGGCAGATGCTTAATGACTGAGCCACCCAGGCGTCCCTAAAATCTGTACTTTAAAAAATCTAGTAAAAAGACAAAGGGAATTTGAATGTGCTTTTTTGAAAATAATATAATTAGGATTAGTATGCAGAACATATTTAATCCTAGAAGTCAATAATCCAATCACCAAATATTGAGTTGATTTATAACAGAGGACAAACAAATGTCCCAACCACAAATATGAAATGATACTTACCCTCATTAACAATCTGGAAAATGCAAATTAAAAGTTGAGATTATAATTTATGACTATACATTTGTCCTAAATTAAGAAGTATGACAATACCAATTATTAAGGAGACCATGAAGCAATCAGAGCTTTTATAAACTACAGTAGAACTCGATATTAGTATAGACATTTAGAAGAGCAATTCATAAATAGCAGTAAAGTTAAAGGCATGAATATTTATTGGCCAGGAATTCCATTTCCATAAAGGGAATGTTACCATTATAAATAAAGCTTTATGTTCAAAATTGATCAGTGCAGCATTTTGTGGTAGTTGAAAACTGAAAAGCACCTCAAAATCCACTGACTAGAGAACAATTAATATAAATCAGGATATGTTCATACAATATACAATATATTTATCCACAATTACTATAGTTTCAGTGAACAAAAAATCATTTATAAAATTGATATTGAGAGAAAAGGGAGTTTTGCAGAAGGATGCCATTAATATAAAGTTTAAAAACAAATAAAAAAATATATTTTCATGGGGCACATGGGTGGCTCAGTGGGTTAAAGCCTCTGCCTTCAGCTCAGGTCGTGATCCCGGGGTCCTGGGATCGAGCCCTACATTGGGCTCTCTGCTCGGTGGGGAGCCTGCTTCTACGTCTCTCTCTGCCCTGCCTCTCTGCCTACTTGTGATCTCTGTCTGTCAAATAAATAAATAAAATCTTTTTTTTTTTAAAGATCTTATTTATTTATTTGACAGACAGAGATCACAAGTAGACAGAAAGGCAGGCAGAGAGAAAGGGAGAAGCAGGTTTCCTGTTGAGCAGAGATCCCAATGTGGGGCTCAATCCCAGGACCCTGAGATCATGACCTGAGCTGAAGGCAGAGGCTTAACCCACTGAGCCACCCAGGCACCCCAATAAATAAATCTTTAAAAATATGTATATGTATTTTCATATACATATAGATAATTGGTCAAGTATGGAAGCATGGATTGGAATAAAAAATTTATACTATTTTTTATGTGGGAGGAGGAATGATTGGAATAGGATTATAGAGTGTTATTCAAGGATAATTTTAAAAGGACTTGAAGCAAATATTGGAAAATACTAAGATATGACAAGGAAGTGAGATATATCAGCAAATGCTTTATATTATTCTCTCTACATTTTTTTTTAAAGATTTAATTTATTTATTTGACAGAGAGATCACAAGTAGGCAGAGAGACAGGCAGAGAGAGAGGCAGAAGCAGGCTCCCTGCTGAGCAGAGATCCTGATGTGGGGCTCAGTCCCAGGACACTGAGATCATGATCTGAGCCAAAGGCAGAGGCCCAACCCACCGAGCCACCCAGGCACCCCTCTCTCTACTTTTCTATATGTTTAAAATACATCACAAATATTTGAACAAGTGTTCTTTTTATGTTAAAATGACCACGAATTAATATTTGTTAAATGTATAATATTTACATCTCTTCCTTCTTGTATTTCTCTCATTATTAAAATTAGGTGTATTAGATGTAAAAAGATGTATCTTGTCTAAAGCTTTTGAATTTAACTCACTCCCAAAGACTATACTTTCAGGGATCATTTCTATAGTTTGAATTTAACTCACTCCCATATGAAGTCATCAGTGAAAGATGAGATTGTTTTTATTTTTAATTTGAACACAGATTTTGATTGTGTTCAGTATGACATTGTTTCTGATGGGGAAGGACCACTAGAATTAGGAAATCTCAATTTTATTGGGACAAGACTTGGTAAACATTTTAAATCTGCACATGGAAACATCAGTTGTGTTGGTTCTAACAACCAGCTGAAGTTTGCCCTGGAAGATTAAGTTTTGATGGAACAGGAGAAAGCACAAAGGATGGTTTTTGGTTAAATTATTTGGCATGAAGGAATACATGATTAATAGTTTGAGGTACTGCCAAACAAATTTGTTTTTGAAATTATTCGATGCTTAATAATTCATTTAAAAAAATCTATTCATTTGAGAGAGAGTGAGCATGGGGAGAGGCAGAGGGAGAAACAGGGAGCCCAATGCAGGACTCAGTTCCAGGATCCAGAGATCATAACCTGAGCCAAAGGCAGATGCTTAACCATCTGAGCCCCCCTGGTGTTCTTCACCTTAATAATTCAAATGAATGCATATTTTTCTGTCTCTTTTTTATAATACCATGTCAAGAGTACATCTTTAATCAATTTTATTTACCACTTCCCTTCTGAATTTGATAAACATATTGATGAAAACTCTAAATGGTTTTAAACTGTTTAACTTTCTAGTACTAGAAACTTAAAACAGAAGCTGCTGTAAATAGTGGAAATGTATCCACAGTAGGAATTACCATTGTTAACATATTTGTAATCAGGGATTGAGTTGCTACTATGTGTCAGTCATAGTGAAGTTAGTTGGGTCTTTGTCCTCAAGAGAGGTTTAAAACTCTCTTGAAAACAGAGAATTTCTTTCTACTGAGAAATGTTGAATATTCTCAAAGGGTTTGAAAATTCCTATTCATTATGCCTAACAATGAAAAGAAAAAAGTTACTGGAACATTGGAGGTATCATTTGACTTTTCTAATGTAAAGATTGTGTCTATAAATATCGCTAGGCTATCTAACTTACTCATGTCCAAACACACTTTTAATTATTGCATTCACTTTTTAAAAAGTGCTTTACATTTATGAAATCACATTCCCTGCTCATTCAGGATGGATATGTTCTTGTTCTTTTTCCTATGTCATTAGATCATCTGCATTCAAAGCAGGCAGAAAGGATATCCAATGATAAAGTATCAGCAATAATTTCTTTCAAATAAGAATATCACTTTTAATTTCATTTCTGTTTCAGAACAAAATTAGCTAGAAACCAATTATTTGAAAAAAGAGGTTTAACATTTCTCTAAGTAAAATATGTATTTGTATGAGTACCTACAGTTTTGTTGGATTTTAATATTGCATTGATTCGATAATATATTATGATCTCTTTTTTTTCCTCATTGGAAGAAAAAATTTAGTATTTACATGTCTACGGAAACTGAATTTTAGTCTATAGAAAGATAGGGAATAAGATAAAAGGGATAGTTATAAGCAGTCTATGCATATCATTTAGTAGGGATGGGGCTAACTTGTATAAAATTAAGATCTTCATAATAAAATGACTTATTTATTTAGAATGTATTTATGAATCACCTTCACAGAGCATAATATGTACTGTGGTTTATAGGACAATTTATGTAGAAGAAATAAGGGATACGTACACATAACTATTAAGCAAGACTGGATTTTCCAAAAACAGATTCTGGGAGCAAACCATGGGAATCAGAGCCATGAGAGTTTATTTCTTGCTTTGTGGTGATGGTGTAATTCAATCCTGATTTTAAAAACAAATAAGATTTATTTTTCAATATCCCTTTGGCTATTCGAGGTCTTTTCTGGTTCCATATAAATTTTAGGATTATTTGTTCCATTTCTTTGAAAAAGATGGATGGTACTTTGATAGGAATTGCATTAAATGTGTAGATTGCTTTAGGTAGCATAGACATTTTCACAATGTTTATTCTTCCAATCCAGGAGCATGGAACATTTTTCCATTTCTTTGTGTCTTCCTCAATTTCTTTCATGAGTACTTTATAGTTTTCTGAGTATAGATTCTTAGCCTCTTTGGTTAGGTTTATTCCTAGGTATCTTATGGTTTGGGGTGCAATTGTAAATGGGATTGACTCCTTAATTTCTCTTTCTTCTGTCTTGTTGTTGGTGTAGAGAAATGCAACTGATTTCTGTGCATTGATCTTATATCCTGACACTTTACTGAATTCCTGTATAAGTTCTAGCAGTTTTGGAGTGGAGTCTTTTGGGTTTTCCACATAGAGTATCATATCATCTGCGAAGAGTGATAATTTGACTTCTTCTTTGCTGATTTGGATGCCTTTAATTTCCTTTTGTTGTCTGATTGCTGAGGCTAAAACAAAGCCAAAGTTGGTGGCATCACAATTCCGGACTTCAAGTTCTATTACAAAGCTGTCATCATCAAGACAGCATGGTACTGGCACAAAAACAGACACATAGACCAATGGAACAGAATAGAGAGCCCAGAAATAGACCCTCAACTCTATGGTCAACTAATCTTCGACAAAGCAGGAAAGAATGTCCAATGGAAAAAAGACAGCCTCTTCAATAAATGGTGTTGGGAAAATTGGACAGCCACGTGCAGAAAAATGAAATTGGACCATTTCCTTACACCACACACAAAAATAGATTCAAAGTGGATTAAGGACCTCAATGTGAGAAAGGAATCCATCAAAATCCTTGAGGAGAACACAGGCAGCAACCTCTTCAACCTCAGCCGCAGCAACATCTTCCTAGGAACATCGCCAAAGGCAAGGGAAGCAAGGGCAAAAATGAACTTTTGGGATTTCATCAAAATCAAAAGCTTTTGCACAGCAAAGGAAACAGTTAACAAAACCAAAGACAACTGACAGAATGGGAGAAGATATTTGCAAACGACATATCAGATAAAGGACTAGTGTCCAAAATCTATAAAGAACTTAACAAACTCAACACCCAAAGAACAAATAATCCAATCAAGAAATGGGCAGAGGACATGAACAGACGTTTCTGCAAAGAAGACATCCAGATGGCCAATAGACACATGAAAAAGTGCTCCATATCACTCGGCATCAGGGAAATACAAATCAAAACCACAATGAGATATCACCTCACACCAGTCAGAATGGCTAAAATCAACAAGTCAGGAAATGACAGATGCTGGCGAGGATGCGGAGAAAGGGGAAACCCTCCTACACTGTTGGTGGGAATGCAAGCTGGTGCAACCCCTCTGGAAAACAGCATGGAGGTTCCTCAAAATGTTGAAAATAGAACTGCCCTATGACCCAGCAATTGCACTACTGGGAATTTACCCTAAAGATACAAACGTAGTGATCCAAAGGGGCACGTGCACCCGAATGTTTATAGCAGCAATGTCCACAATAGCCAAACTATGGAAAGAACCTAGATGTCCATCAACAGATGAATGGATCAAGAAGATGTGGTATATATACACAATGGAATACTATGCAGCCATCAAAAGAAACGAAATCTTGCCATTTGCGACAACATGGATGGAACTAGAGCGTATCATGCTTAGCGAAATAAGTCAAGGGGAGAAAGACAACTATCATATGATCTCCCTGATATGAGGGAGTGGTGATGCAACATGGGGGGCTTAAGTGGGTAGGAGAAGAATCCATGAAACAAGATGGGATAGGGAGGGAGACAAACCATAAGTGACTCTTAATCTCACGAAACAAACTGTGGGTTGCTGGGGGGAGGGGGGTTGGGAGAGAAGGGGGGTAGGGTTATGGACATTGGGGAGGGTATGTGCTTTTGGGTAAATTGGAAGGGGAGATGAACCATGAGAGACTATGGACTCTGAAAAACAATCTGAGGGGTTTGAAGTGGCGGGGGGGTGGGAGGTTGGGGGTACCAGGTGGTGGGTATTATAGAGGGCACAGCTTGCATGGAGTACTGGGTGTGGTGAAAAAATAATGAATACTGTTTTTCTGAAAATAAATAAATTGGAAAAAAAAAGAAATACTCAATGATTTGCCTAAAAAAAAAACAAAAAAAAAACAAAGAAGATTTAGATGTAGTGATGGCAGGAAGTGGAGGGATCATTTCCAGGGAAGGAGAGAGTATAGCAAAGGTACAGAACCCACAAACAATGGGATGTTTATAGGGACCTGTGAGGTGGATTAGAAGCCAATCTGCATACAAGGAAATAGCAGAAGGAAAGGCTAAAAGACAAGTGGGGACAGACCAAAAAGCATATTAAAAAGCTTAGTTTTTAAATAATGCTAGTAGATAATATTACTTAACATTTACTGAGATATACTATGTGCCAGTTTCTGTTCTGAGCACTTGCCATGGATTAACTCATTTAATTCTCACCACAACTCTGTGAGCTGATTCCTATAATTTTCCTCAATTTGTAGATGAGAAAACTGAAATCCTGAGTAGTTTAGGAACTCGTCCCTGGTGAAACTGTCAACAATTGAACCCAGTTAATTTTACTCTGGAGCACTGCTATCCAATATGGTAGCCACTAGCCCTAGGAAGCTGCTAAGCACTTAAAAAATGGCTAGTATGACCAGAATTTTAAATTTTATTTAGTGTTGATTAATTTAAATTTAAATACCCTACTGACTGGACAGTCCAGCTCTAGAGTGTGCTGTCTTTATCATTCCATTTTTCAGCAGAGGGAGAGAAGTTATGCTCTATAGCAGTACGTTCCAAAGCATATTCTATGGAATAATAGCTGAAAAGATGGTCTCACATAAACAAGTTCAGAGTGCAAGTAAGAGAGGGAAAAGCCGCATAGTATTTACCCCTGCTGGAAACTCACATTCACATTAGTAGAATTCAGGCTGTACAGTAAGTATATCAGTTTTGTTTCTTAAAAAAATCTAGTTTTCCCTCAATTTATTTGGCCAGAAACTTTTATTCTCTTAACATACTGAGTCAGTGTTTTGCTTCAGATGCTTTGAAGTAACCCTGCTTTAGGACGATTGAAATGACAGCAAGAATTAAGAGGCTATGCGGTGAGGGGAGGCTATAGGCTTCTAAGCCACGTGGCTGATTACTGACCTTGGTGAGGTAGGCATTAATCAGGGTTTCAACTAGGCACACGGAAACAAAAGTGGAAAGGGGTGTGTGAGTGTGTGTGTGTGTGTGTGTGTGCGCGCGCGCGCGTGCGCACAAGTGTCTGTGCATATCTGATGTGGGAGACACAAAAGAGGTTGACTAGGATTTCAAGTCTGAATAACTGGGAGGATGGTCTGCCGTGAACAGAAATGTGGAATAAGAAAAAAAATAGATTTATGGGGCACATGTTTAGGTTTGTATATTGCTAGATTGAGGTGTTTATAGAACAAGTTTATGGAGCAGATATACAGGTATATTTAGTAGAAAGTTTGAAATGTGGGTTGATTCTAGAGCATAGAAGAAACGTGATGGTTGTAGGTAAGACTTTGGAGTCATCCATATAGAGGGGCTAACTGAAACCTTAAGGATATATAAAATTGCTAGGCAGACATGGGCAGACAGAGAAAAGAAGAGGACCCAATATAGAACCTTATATTAAGAGTTTATATATAAATAATATAGTTTACATATTGTGTGTAAGTATATAGTTGTGTGTGTACATTCCATTTGAAATACTCCAAGACATAAGGAATAACTAATGGTTCAAATAAAACCTCCAGATTTAATTTTTATATTAATTTTAATTTAATATTAATAAATTCCTATGCCTAATTAACTTTCATTAAAAAAATCAATAAATATACACTGAACATCTACTATATATTATCTTAGATGCTGAGGATTCATCCTTGAGCCAAATAGAAAAGCTTTTCACCTTCATGAAACTTATATTCACTGAAGATTTTTAGCGTTTGGCTTACTAAATTTCAGCAATGTCTAATTACTTAGGTAACAATATTATATTGTGTATACAGTTTGGTATAATTCATTGAAAAAGGATATGCAATATTAGTAATTTCATGGCAGAGCAGTAAAAACCACTCATAACAAAATGGATAAAAAGATAAAATGCATTTCTTTTTAAAACTTTTAAAATATTTATTAATTTGAGAGAGAGAGAGAGAAAGAGTGCACAAACAGGGGAAGGGACAGAGGAAGAGGGAGAGGGAGAAAGAATCTTCAGCGGACTCCCCACTGAGCATGGAGCCTGATGTGGGGCTTGATTCCATGACCTGGAGATTACAACTTGAGAAGAAATCAAGAGTCAGACGCTTAACCAACTGAGCCACTCAGGAACTCCAATAAAATGCATTTCTCTATAAATTTCTCTTGAATTAAAAATATGAGGGCACCTGGGTGCCTCAGTGGGTTAAAGCCTCGCCTTCAGCTCAGGTCATGATCCCAGGGTCCTGGGATCGAGCCCCACATCGGGCTCTCCCTGCCTCTCTCTGCCTCTCTCTGCCTACTTGTGATCTCTCTCTCTGTCAAATAAATAAATAAAATCTTTTAAAAAATATGAAGAAATGGGCTAAATTTGAGCATGAGTGGTGGCGGAATGCATAACAATGAACTTTCTAATAGAGATTAGACACACACACAAAAAATTTCTGAAGAAGCTATTCAAGCTTTTTCATTGGAAAACACTTAAAAAAATAAGTACAGAAAACTCATGTGTGGGAACATGAGACCCTCTGTACAAAATTCTAACACCTTTCCTTCCAATTTTAGATTTTTTACAAATTACACTGGTTAAGAAATTACATTGGCTTTCATGGGCAGGAATCCTCCCAGCTTCAGTCTGGAAGTTAATATCATAATATGAGAAAATCCACACATATCCTTGTAAGTTTAGTATATATTTTTAATATTAAAGCTACAGTGATTCATGATGTAAGTTGTGGTAAGGTACTAAAGAGGTGAAAATTTTAATCTTTTAAAATTTATTATTTAAAATTTGAATTTAATTTATTAAATCTAATAAATTTTTATTTATCATTTAAATAATTTTGATATGCACTGTATTTTAAAAAATAGTAATTACTACAACTGGAGGAGAAATGAGCTTCTTCTCTCCCATCCACTTATCATTTTAGTAAATATGGACTGCTTATTAAGTAGGGGCTTTCTTGAAAGTTAAACCTCCTCTTCAGGATCATTATACTTGCCAGGAGATGGCACTAATGCACTTTGTTCTGTAGTCCAGAAAACAAATCTACAAGCCAAAGGTTACCTCAGCATTGCATTATGTAATATTGTGTGAATGAAACATTTTGTTTCATTCCACTCCATACCCTTCAATTATTTCTGTTGCATGTTAAGGTTATTAGTTATCTCACCATGTCTGTATTAAAAGCCCAATTTGTTTTACCTCAGGAATACAACACATGCTTTAACCAAATGACCTGTTTCATTTTGCAGCTCATTTGAATGGAATGCTCTAGCCTTAAAAAGAAAAAAAATAATATTTATGTATTTAAAGTCCAGAGGTTACTAGGTTTATAAATAATGATAAACTGCAAGGGTGCCAATGCAGTTCAAACTCAACATCATTTGGGTGGTAAAAATGTGAGAGTGGCTGTGAATATTAATTTTCTCCATCATTTGTAATTCTTGCAATGTTAGTGGATACACTACTTTCTCTTATGAAGATATATGACTTTATATCCAATAAGTTATGAGATGATCTCATTCAAGTATTCATTATTTAACACATTTTTATCTTAGTAATAATGTTTTAGAAAATTTTATGTGTTGGTATGAGAATTTGTATGGTTGCTTGCCAAATCAAAATGAAAAAACTGGAAGCTTATTTAGGAATGTAACTCACAGAACTATTAGTGTATTATACTTTGTGCCTGACATTATGTCAATTGCGGGGGGTAAGAATATGAAAAAGCTTACTTAATATCCCAGGCCTCCCTCAGGTAACTCACAGTCTTATGTGTTATGCAGTTATCTGTATACTTTAATTTATTTTAATATTTTTGATGCTGTAATGATGCCAGATTGAACTAATGAAGGGCTCGTATTGCTATTAGGAGTTAATTGATTAATTAAAATTGGGAATTTGGAAGATACCTACATTTTGTGAATGTACGTCCCCTTTTAACTCATGTTTTAATATTGTGCCTTTATGTAATATTTACATATACTGCAGACAGTTCCTTGTTCAATAAAAGAGTAAACCAAAGTATTTTATTATAGAAAAACTTCCATTTTGAACTTTGGAAGGAAGCTTTGGTAATACAGGTAGGAATAACTTTTTATAACTTCAAGGGGTTATGAAATCACTGTGTTATACCTAACCCTCACAGAAATGCTATATATTGTTATAACCCAGAAAGAATATATTGTATAGTGTTTAGAATCTTTAAAGAACAAGTAAGTGAACATTAAATGACAAAAGAGAAAGAAGCTTGCAAAAGATGGTTTTGACAGTTCAAGTTCCAAAAGTGTAGTCCACACAATAGGCAGAACTTACAACCATAAAAATTTGAGATTTTATAACCCTGGAGAGACAGAATAACATGGAGAGGGCCTGAACTCTTGAGCAAGATTTGCCTTTGTTCAAGCTTTTCAAAAAATGTCAAGTATATTTAGTATTGTGTAAAATCACCATGTTATAGTTGTATATAGATATCCTGTTAAACTAAACAATATTTGATAGTCACAATAATTTCAAGTGTGGCAAAATAAGGGAAACTATAATTTTCATCATTTCTAGATAGATGTTCCTATCTACAAATGAGTGGTTTTCTGGCTTAACAGAAACACAGAAAGAGATGTATATGCACACACACACACACACACACACACAATCTAGACAACAAGCAAAAAAAAAATTTTGGTTTCAAATTTATTGATGAAAAACCCATTTTGCATTGCTATGATCAAATAAAGAAGCGATTTCCAATACATCTTTAGAAGCAGAAACTTTTCGCTAAAGGGAATTTTTAGAAGATGATTAATATGTAAAATACATAAAAATGTTCTTTCTTCTGGTTGAAGAGATATTGAGACTCTGGGAGACCCACCTTGATTGTTTCTTTTAGACTCTGAATCATAGTAACTTATCCCAGAGTAACTCAACCCCAAGGCTACAAATTTCTTAATGAAAGATAGTAAACGCCCCCCCCCCCCGTTCATAAAAGTAACCTTTAATAAGGCCTTTATCTCCCTCTCTTCCAGTAAGAAAAATATTAAACATGAAGTTCTTACCCTTTCCCTACTTGTATCTGGGTGTATGTGTTAAGAACTTAACATGAAGTCTATTTTTTGCACAGGTAACCAATTGTTCCTGCACCATTTGTTGGAAAAACCATCTATTCTTTGTTGAATTGCTTTTCCACATTTGTCAAAAATCAATTGTCTACATATATGTGGTACTATGCTTGAAATTTATTCTACTCTGTTGATCTATTTATCTTTATGTCAATATCACAATGTAGATCACAGAAGCTTTATAAGTCTTGAAATCATGTAGTATATAGTCTTCCAATTTTGTTCCTTTTCAAAGTTGTTTTAGGTATTCCAAATCCTTTATATTTCTTTATTAATTTTAGAATCAGCTTCTCAATTTCTTTTTTTTTCTTTCTTTTTTTTTTTAAGATTTTATTTATTTATTTGACACAGAGAGATCACAAGTAGACAGAGAGGCAGGCAGAGAGAGAGGTAGAGGGAAGCAGGCTTCCTGCTGAGCAAAGAGCCCGATGCGGGACTCGATCCCAGGACCCTGAGATCATGACCTGAGCTGAAGGCAGCGGCTTAACCCACTGAGCCACCCAGGTGCCCAGCTTCTCAATTTCTAAACAAAAAACAAAAGCAAACAAAAAACCAAGCACACCCTACTAGGACTTTGATTGTGATTGCATTGATGTTATAGATCAATGTGTTATGTTTTCATTTTCATTTTCATTAATATCAAAATCTTTCATTCCTCATTAGATTTCTTCTTTGGCCCATGTGTTATTTAGAAGTGCGCTATTTGGTTTCCAAATGTTTGGGGGATTTTCCTGATATATTTCTATTGCTAAATTCTAATTTAATTCCATTGTGTTCAGATAATATACATGATATGACTTGAATCCTTTATTTTTCTGACTTGCGTATGGACCAGAATATGTTTCTGTGTACACTTGCAAAGAATGTGCATTCCTGCTCAGTGGAGTGTCCTGGAAACAAATTAGGTGAACTTCATTGGTAGCATTGTTCGTTTTCTATTTTCTGACTGATATTCCACTTATACAATCAATTATCAATTATTGATAGGTTATTGAAATATATTACTTACTGGTGGATTTGTCTGTTTTTCCTTGTTCTTTACTATTTTTCTTTCATGTATTTTGAAGCTCAGTTATTAAGTGCATAAATTTTTAGGATTTTGTCATTTGAATATCTTGCTTGTCATTATGAAATTGGCTTCCTAATATTTTTGTTATAACATAAAATTTGTCTCATGTGAATATAATCACTTCTAATTATAAAAATTATTGTTAGCATAATGTCTTTTTTCATCCTTTTACTTTTTGCCTCTTTAATGGTTTTATATACATACACACACACATATATATATATATATATATATATATATTTTTTTTTTTTTTTTTTTTAGAGTGGAGGAAGGGCAGAGGGAAAGGGAGAGAGAGAATGTTAAGCAGTCTCCATGCCCAGTGTGGTGCCCAGTGCAGGGCTCAATCTCACTGTCCTGAGATCATGACCTGAGCTGAAATCAAGAGTCAGACACTTAACTGACTGAGCTACCAGATCCCTTTTATAGTCATATTCAAACTAATTTTCTTATAAGCAATATAAGTGTTTCTTGTTTTTTTTGTTTGCTTAATATGACAATCTATCTTTAATTGGAGTGTGTAGATCATTTTAATTTACTGTGATTGTAGGCATAGCCAGTTTCATTAAGAGATATATCATATTGGGAGCTTAGATCTTCGGGGTTTCTCTTTCTTTCTCTCTTTCGTTGGATGTGGTTGTCTTGCCCCCTAGTTATGTAATTTGAAAGTGAAAGGTGGGCTACTAATCATCTTTTTTGGGATAACTGGTATAACGTAGGAAAATCCTGACCACAACAGGTCATACATTCACCCTATTTGCAACTTTCTTTTCAAGTATTTCTTTGGGTACCTATTTAAGCAGACATTTTGAGTAAAGTTGAGACCTGAGGAGACAGGCCTGGTCACCGTATACTCAGCATCTTGTGTCTTCTGATACTAATGCCAACATTAGATTATATGGAATTATATGGATTATCTAGAGAGCAAGATTGTCACACACCTGCAACTTTAGCACTGCATGCTTACCAAGAGTCACTAAATAATATATATTAAGATGTGATGGGATTTTGTTTATCCCATGTTTATTTGAGAGAGACACAGTGAGAGAGAACATGAGTGAGGAGAAGGTCAGAGAGAGAAGCAGACTCCCCGTGGAGCTGGGAGCCCGATGCGGAACTCGATCCCGGGACTCCGGGATCACGACCTGAGCCGAAGGCAGGCGTCCAACCAACTGAGCCACCCAGGCGTCCCTGTTTATCCCATGTTAATCAGCAAAGTTATGAAACTCATAAAGAATATATAAATTAAAAAAATAAGTCAAACCTATCTTTTTGAGCCACATAAAATATTTAATTCCATGACTCTCATACTTCATAAAAACTTAGTTTAACATTGTATAGATATTTTAAAAGTAAGTTAGTATGTGAGTGTAATAAGCATGCATACAGATATGTATAAGGAATAGTTAAATACTTTGAAACTTTTGATATTCTCTATCATATTTCCATAATAGTTATCTGGAGACAACAGACTGTAAACACATTTAGTTTTTGTCTGTTCACTTCAGTTTTATCTTGCTATCATAAAATTGATACATCATGCAAATGAATTTCAGAACAGTTTATAAACTGTTAAATCTGACAATTTATCTGTATTTAAAATCCTTTTTACTTAAAACATTTCCGAATTCCGTTTCATAATCTTTTGTTTCAGAAATTTCCCCTAAATGTCTTCTTTCCATTGGTATAAAACATACCTCAGAGGACTAAATTTTCAGAATTGTAATAACTGTGTTATTCTTATATTTATTTTAGGAATTCTCTTTTCAAACCTTAAAGATGAAAATAATGATTTCCTATTTTCCTTATTCTTCCTACCTTGATTTCAAAACCTTCCTGTGTACATAATTTCATTAGAGATTAAGTGAACAATGACAAATTATTATTTAAAAAAGGACTTCATTGAAATTTGTGCTAGTTTTATGTGAATAACAGCTGCCAGATAGAGTTCAAAGCTTAATTATATATAGTTTACAAAGATAGATTTGTATTCACAAATGCATAAGCATTACTGACAAGGAGAAAGAACTTTTGAGAAGCAATTGTTCTATTGTGAAAGCAAAATTTTAACTCATTCCAGTTCTTTGAGGCTCAACTTTGATAGATTTCAAGTTGGTTAAAATATAACTAACTATACATTCTCTTATGTTCTCATGGTTTTTAAATGGCTCTTTGGTGCTGGGAATGGCAATGTGGGACTATTTCTTACAGGATGTCTCATTCTCTGCTGGGAGTGTTCCCTGCACAGCTTCTATCCCTACCCTCCGTCCTGCCGACTTCTCATCCATCAGACATCAATACCAGTAAAATAGAAGTTCCAGGAATGCCCAAACATCATCCATGATTACTCGAAGAGACCAAGTGCCCCTGTTATCCACTCTCATGCAACATTAGTCTTTTATAGTAGTAATAGCAACTGTGATTATAATAACTAATTATGTGGTTATTGTCTACTTTGGGGGCTATGATGTAAATGCCAGGATGGTAGGAGCTATGACTTGCCACTGAATTCCTAGTACTTAATCAAGCACAGAGTAGGTCCTCAGTGACTATAAATTGACTTTATTCATTTTTGATTGGAGAGAGGAAGGTGAGTGGATGAAGGGACTAAGATTGATGCTTTTAAGGAAAGCATGATTAGACAAGAGTGTCTTTTTGAGATCTAAAATCTTCTGAGTATATGAAAGAAGAGATACAAAAGTGCTTAAAATTGGGAGTATTATTTACATACTCATGGCAATTATTTTCTTACAGCAGATTTGTTCATAGATTAATTGATTTAGATTCTTTAGTGAGGTACATCTGGTTTATTGGTCAGGACCTAGGGCACATAAATTTGAAGCTAGACATTCTTATAGTTAATTTCAGTTAAGGAGGGACTGTTTCTATGGACTCACCGTGAAAACCCCAACCAGTGTAATACATGGTCTTGATATTCATCAGTGGCTTCAGTCAAAAGAGTGATGGTGTCTCAGACAACTGCATATGGTTTGTAACTTCACTGAAAATTCAAGTTAACCAATATTTATGGAGCACTTGAGATTGCTGGCCTACAAGCACAGTACCCAGCAGAAAATCAGTACTGAGTTCATCTTCTACAGACAGTTGTTGACATTTTATATGTGAAGTTTTTCTGGTATGGATCTACTTTCCCTTTTTTGTTTGGATTAAATGATGTCTAACAATTCTGCCATGCCAAAAATAAGTAGTAATCTCTGTTAATACGTATAATTTATGGTAAGATTCTCAGTCATGCATATTTCAGCTGCAGATTTCTGATTTACTCAAGTAGTGTCTTCAAGTTTGTGATTATTTGAGTACAAGTTTTTTTCAAATGGAGCTGAATTTATATCACAATCAACAACTTGTTTGGAAAACTCTTCACAAACCACGGAGTAATAAAAGCAGGGATTGTGGAACAAACCCCAATAAGTAATTTTTTATTGACTTTCATAGGAATATTTGAAATGTAGGCAATTGCTTCAACTATATATTTCCTAAATTAGCCATCTATGCAAATTATAGCAAGCCTAGAATTTTTAGCAATCTAGGTGCTCATTACCTGTTGCAGACTAGTAATAATTCATATGTTCTATTCTGGTTTCCCTTTGCTACTGGTTTTATGCCACCACTGAGTACTGTTTTATAGATACTATATTATAAAGCAAATAATTTATCAGGTAATTTAAATGTAAATCTGTAGATATTAAATTATAGAGACAAATTACTATACCGGTTACTACAAAAATAACTTGATGAAATCTTTTCCACACTGAAACTTGAAGGGAAAAAGAAGACATTATATTAAGACAGGCTCAAGAGGGGCACCTGGGTGGCTCGGTGGGTTAAGCCTCTGCCTTTGACTTGGGTCGTGATCTCAGGGTCCTGGGATCAAGCCCTGCATCGGGCTCTCTGCTCAGCAGGGAGCCTGCTTCCCCCTCTCTCTCTGGCTGCCTCTCTGCCTAATTGTGATCTATGTCTGTCAAATAAATAAATAAAATCTTAAAAAAAAAAAAAGACAATCTCAAGAAAGGAAATCTATGTACATTGACCTAGAAATTTGAACAGCACGTAGTCAACGAAGGGAAAGGGGAAAAGAAAGAGAAAATCAAATCAATTGCACTCTCATCCTATTCAAGGGAAGTATTTTGATACCCTTAATGATCACAAAATTCTTTAGCAAGTCTTAGTTTTTTTTTTTTTTAACTTATGAACTTCTGTTTAACCGCTTGTGAAAACAGTCTCTATAAAGATGTGATGAAGCTTTTATCAATGATGTCATATAGTTACAGGTAAATGTTACTCATTACAAGGAGATAGGGTCTTTTTATTTTCTTTTTTTGTATATAGAAAAGCTGAGAAAATTTATTCAAATATTAGTAGATGGATACAAAAATATTTTGTTTTCTTTTCTTAGCAATATCCTTCAATTTGGGGTTGCATAGAGTCCCAGAATTATATGCCAAAAGTCATATGGTGATCTATCATCAAATACTATTTATACTTATATTTATACACATATTTATATTTATACATGATCTATCATGTGGCAACTCAACTAGGTTACTTTTAATATTTTTTGAAAGCAAAGAAATGGAAATCATATGATTTGTTAGCAGTTTTGTTAAGACAGTATTAGAGGTACTCTCTCAACAAAGAAAGAATTATATAAGCCATAACCTTTGTTTGATTCAGGGTAAGTTTTACTCATTAGAGCAAGGCACTGTATTAAGATCTAGGAGGACGCCTTGCTTTTAGAGTAGAAGGAGAGAGTAAGAAACATAGTATGAATTTCAGTCTCTTTCTCAGATCAGTTTTCAGAAAAAGTATATATGGCTTTGATATTTTGCTTGTATGCCCTTGGAAAGTCTCTGTGTACTCCAGGGAATACCTTGCTTAGTATGAAGATCAATGGTTCAAACTAGAACATCAACTCTCAGCTCCCTAACCTGGCACAGATCTTCCTAATTGTGGCACAATCCACCTTCCTCACCTCCTCCAGCAAGGCTTACCTCGCGTATCCAGGGATGGGCTTATACTGACTTATATGCCAATACCTAAAATCTCTTTCCAGTCTATGTGCCTTTGCAAATATTGTTTCCATCTTCAATTAAGGAAACTTCTTGTTTTTCAAGATCCTGCTCATGTTCTATCTCCACAATGAAACCCTCCCTGACTTTAGGAAGCAGAACTCCTGTCATCTGGTTTGCTCAGACTAATTTAGTAACATCTGTCATGTTGCACTGATACTGTGTGTTAAACTTTTTATTAAACTGTCTTATTCTAGAGATTCTGGGCTATGCCTTCTTTATTATTTATATCCTCATTGTCTGGGTTGGGGGTATTGAATAAATATTTGATGAATAAATATATTTGACTAAGGTAAATGCATTAAGAATATGCATTAGAAATGTGACATATAGTCTACTGTTATATAAATTGTGTATTATTGACTCTGTCAGTATTTCCCTTTATAACTCAGTTTCTTCTCTTGTTATTTTCCATAATTTTTCTATAATATACAAATGAATTATGTTTAGTACAGTTCATGGCTATATTTTTAAATACTTCTCATATATCATAGTATGTTACCTGGCCCATTGTAATGTTTTCTTTGTATATTTGTATTCCTATTGTTTGAATTTATAAAATACTATGGGTCCAGCAAAACCTGTTTGACTGATATTAACCTAAAATCTGGTTTAATGGTACTCTTCCAGGTTTATTTAGTACAAAATCATAACACCGGGAGGAAGTTAACTCTTTGTTTTCTCTAATGCATTCTGATTTTTAACTGAATAATGTCAGAAATATATTTCTAGAGATGTTGAAACTCACATGGGTTGGGGAAGGGTTAAAGAAAAAAAGAAGGGAAATGTGGTTTACTTCTCTGCTCTTCAGTGTGGCCTGCTCCACATTAGAGAGGCAGAATCTCAGGGTCACTCCCACTGAGTCAGAATCTGCATTTTAACAAGATGCCCAGGTGATTCGCATGTACACTGAAGTTTGAGATGCCCTGAAAACCAGCAGTGGCTCTTTTTCTTTTTCTGTCTGCATTAGAAGAGGAATATCTCTGTTGTCAGACATCTCCAGAAGAGGAAGAACTACTTGAAACCACTGATTTCTGGGAATTGTTAAATTCAGGGCAAAAGAATATTTTTCTCATAGGGTTGATGAAAGGATCCAGTATCTCTCTACCAGACTATATGGCTCTTTGGTAAAAAGGAAGAATAATTGTTTGGGATAATTAAAAATCTGTTGGCTTAAACATGTTTGCAAACTAACAAATTTTTTATGTATATGTATGTACATATACACTACTATGATTAATTCAGAATAGAATTTTTATAGAAATATAAAAATAAATAAGACATAGCAAAATAAATATTTCCAAATAGCTAAATAAAAAGAAAAGAATGGATAACAAAACCCTCAAATTTATGAATAAATGATGGAAACTTCAAATTCAACAACTATATTAGGTTGTTTTTGACAATAATTGAAACTGTATTAAAGGCATAGAAATGAAATATATTTGTTGTACATTAACTAGGACAATATGTTTATGAAAAAAGACTCCTTTACATCTTTTTCATTGTTTTCTGGATGATCATTTTAAAATTGTTTTCATATACCCTAACAGAACCAAATATGGTTGGTAAATGGCATTTGTAATTTAGGTTCTTAACCTAGCCTTCTTCCTTGTGCCAATTACTATTAGCAGTAGCTGGCATGATAGATCATGCGGTATTGGAGAATAGCTCCTCTGAACTTCACTAACATTCACTCTATATACTGTTGGTAACCATAGTCAATGTTTAATGTACTATTTATCTTTAGTTTCCACTGAATAAGTTTCCATGCGTTATCTTTAAATATATGAAAAGCATCATTGCATATATCTTTTGACATTTAAAATTATGTCAAACATTGCTTTTTTATTTTTTCAGACGAGAGATGTGTTTTTATATGAAATTATGAGTAATGAATAGTGATAAAGTATTAATACCTTCATCTTTCTTTTAAATTTCTAGCCAAAGATCAGAAAAACGTTTCATTAATGAAAAAAACTAAGAAAGAAACTAAAATTAAGTTCCTTCTTAATTCAGGGAGATCTCATGATGTTGTGGAAATAGTTCTCACTGTGCTAGGGTTAAAGAAACAACCTTGCATCTTCTTGTGCACTTCCTAACTTTGTGGCCTTGAAACAGTCATTTACCATCTCCTGGGTTGAAAGCAGATTTTGAACTAAAATCCTGACTTAAAAACACTTCTAGTTTTAGATCTATAATTAAGGAGTAGTTGTTTTATCTTATATATATATAACTTTTATTTGTTTTTGCTAGTATAGATATAGGTATGGAACAGAAATCAGAATGAGGTTTCAAATAGTAAATTCAAGTCTCAATATTAGTTGTTTTATTTTCTTAACTAAAGTAAACAACATAACAGCATTTTCACTATTTAATATATGGGTTGAGAAACACAAAGATTCAAGAGCTGGTTGGTTCTTTATAGCATAGTTTATCTACAAAATGTTGGTATTAAACTTTTATAATATAAGCACTTCAATTTTTTTTTTAAAGATTTTATTTATTTAACAGAGAGAGATCTCAAGTAGGCAGAAAGGCAAGGGGGGAGAGAGAGAGAGGGGGAGGAGGAAACAGGCTCCCTGCCTAGCAGAGAGTCCGATGTGAGACTCAATCCCAGGACCCTGAGATCGTGACCTGAGCTGAAGGCAGAGGCTTAACCCACTGAGCCAACCAGGCAGCCCAAGCACTTCAATTTTTATGATGTTCTAGGTAGTAGGTATCTCAATGTTCAGTTATTCCAGGAATAGCAGTTTAACTTTATAAATTTGTTATGGTACCAACTGAAATAGTAACAATAAGTCTACCAACAAATTCTGCTTTTTGAAACAGTCCATCTGTGACATGGAAAAACAAATTAGTCCACCTTTCATTATTAGCCTGATGATAAATTAAAACAGTTTTCCTAAAACATATTTTCTAAGATTGCAATTTCAATTATAGATATGCTCATGGGGATCCTACAAATAGGATACTATAAATCTTGAATAAATTCAAAATTCCATCTGTTGTGTTCTAAATAAAAATAGTATTCTAAAGGAAAAAAGATCATTTTCTCAAATCATTTTCTCTCTACCAATTTATATGCAGGACAAGAGTTAAAATAATTTCTAAAGAAGTTCTTTTTTCCCCTCACATATAGTCATAACTTTGAGGTGTACTAAATTTAGTTCCACGCTATAAGTAACTGACTTTCTTAATAGCATATGACAATTATTCATTTAAAATTGCTTAAAACATGTTTTTTGATATTTTATAGATGAGAGATGATCTGAATAGAGTACAGTGAGGTCGACCTATTTAATTATATTTTCACAGATACTTTTTTGTGCTTCCACTAGTCAGTGAGTTCTTTGAAGGTGAAGATCATATTTAATTTACTTTTGTATTCTTATCATCTTTTAAAAAAGATTTTATTTATTTATTTAGTTGTCAGATAGAGAGGGAGAGCGCACAGAGGCAGGGGGAGCAGCAGGCAGAGGGAGAAGCAGGCTCCCCACCCAGCAGGGAGCACAATGTGGGACTTGATCCCAGGGCCCTGGGATCTTGACCTGAGCTAAAGCAGATGCTTAACCAGCTGAACCACCCAGGTGTCCCTCTTATCATCTTTTTAAAGCAGAAGAATGCCTAAATTACATTAGCTGATCTTAAGTTGCCGGATTTTCTAAAATAATCATTACCAAAGATGCTTACCTCATTATTATAATTTTATATTCATTCCTTTTTTCTTTTAAATGATTTTCTTTTCTATATTTCTTAAACACGTGTTTGTGCTGTGATCTGTGGTGCCGGGAAGTCTTTATGTTTCATATCATGAAATCTTTTGGAAAAGAAATATCCTTCCATTATAGTACGAGTGGTGTAGATTATAATTTACTGAACTATGGTTGAATGGATGGCACTGGGAGGTAACTTCCTGAGGTGTAGGGGCAAGGATTAAAGATGACTTCGTTCATGGTCCAAAGTATTATTTTCCCTTGCTTGAACAACTAGAATTATGTTTAGTGCTTTAAGAATATAAGTAATAACATGTTTACTGTCTTTGCACATAACTTTTTCCTGAGTTTCTATTTCATTAGGAAAGAGTCCTTGAAGGGGAATTACTAGGACAAGGATTTAAACAATTTAAACCTCATGGTATGTAATGTCTGCAGGGCATCCTTAAACATTTTAGGTCTTCTCATTTCTTTACATTTGATCATTTAAAAAGTAAAATGGAATTTATTGTTTTAATTTGTTTCTGAAATTGAGCATTTTTCAAGTTTGTTGGACATTTCTCTTTTGTTTTACAAAAATTCTCATACACTTTCTGTTAACAGGAGCATTTTTAGAGACCAGTTGCCACTGTTACTCTTCATTTAAATCTCCTTTCTGGGCTGATGTCGTTTCTTCTACATCAGAATTTTGTTTACCTTTTAAAAGCACCATGTTAAAAAAATATTCTGTAAAGCATTTTTGCTTGTCTTAATTTTTGTTTTCCGATATCTCATATATACCTTTAATGCCGCAATTCCCTAATCCATTTATTATTTTATGCACCACCACTATGTATTACTTATTTTGCTGACAAAGTTATTCTCAAGTTCAAAATCTTTCAGAAGCTCCTTATTGTCATTAGGCAGAAACTTCCTTCTCTGCTTGGCAATGAAGGCCTTCAACAAAGAGGATCTAGCTTTCACTTTTCCAGTTTATTCTCCTGCATGTCGGCTACCCCCTAACCAATCTGAATTAACTGTATCCATTTTCCTTTGAATCTGTTAAATACATTCTTATATTCATCATTTGTTTCTTTGCTGATTTTGATCTCATTCTCTCAACAACCTTATCCTATTATTTCTAGTGAAAACTCTCTAAGTCACATGTTAAGTTTTACATTTCTTCTTGAGAGCTAATTTGATCGTTGGTGAGAGTTTATAGGAACCGCCATTTACTGACATTTTCCGTGTTGATTTGTATTGAAGTTGTCCTAAAGAATACGTCCCCAGGGTAATAACGTCAGCACCAGTTTTGTCCGCTCCTCCTCATGATACTTTGAGACTTTGTGCAAAACAGATCCTCAATACACGCTTATTTAATTGAATTAAACCTAAGTGCTAGTTGGTTAAATCCAGCTTTATTGAAGAGCTTGAATTAAGGCCTACAGCTAAAGGTCTCAGAAGTTCTTATGGATTTTCATATTTGATTTACACACTGAGCCAGAAGCTTTCGAATTATTACTGCCCTGGCTTAAAGAACATATTTATAAATATTCCTCGGGGAAATGCCTTTCCTCTTTTTTGAATAAGATAGACTCACTGAAAATAATTCCACAAGTAACCCTTCCTAAGTTACCATGTGCTGTGGGCAGTAAAACCTCAAAATATAGTTAGTATTCGAAAAGGACAGCCTGAATATAAGGAGCAGTGGAAATATCTCTTGATACTTACCTACAGAGATTTAATTTTTTTACTTTTCACCTTAAAGAAAAAGGTGAAACAGCTGACAATATTAACAGGAAGTGATCTTTAGAGCATTACTTTAACAAACAAATAACAGAAAAATCTACACAACTACCATTTTAATTAGAAATTGGTACTTACCAAGTATTTAAATGTGAGAGGACATCTTCTGACCAAGATGGAGTAACAGGGATTGGATTTATGCTACCACCTGAAATAACAAAGGAAATAAAGACCAAGCTGATAGATGTAAATGTGTATATATGTATACACACACACATACACACACACACAAACCAGGTTCCGATAAAGGACAATAACCCTTGAAAAACAAGGAACAAACAAGATGAGTCTTATTATTACCCCAGCATACACCTTGATGGAGTTTTCAAGCTGGAGATCTCAGGCAAAACCTGGAAGACTCCTCTTAAGAAGATGGAGTAGAGAGCCTGGGGGAGGCCAAAGTGGCTAATGTTTGCAGGGCAGAATACCAGAGAGGAGAAAGCTGTATAGAAAATTCCAGAGATCTTTAGAAGGCCCCTCACCAATATTCCATTGAATACAGATTAGCACCAGAGTCTGAAGGAACTGCCCAGGGCTATGAGAGAAAAGTACTGAAGGAATAGAGGTGACCTTGCTTGGGGCTCCTCTGGGGCTGAAGAGAATGCCTATTCCCACCGGGCCACATAGAAAACCTCATGATTCACAGGGGATTGAGGATAGTACATAGCAGTGTCTTGCCTCAGTTATGGGGAATGATTAGCCTAGACTGATTCAGCTTGGTCCTCCCTAACAAATCTTAAAAGCAAGACCTTAAAGGATCACACCTGCCCCCAACTGTAAGCACAACTCTACCCCTTCCTGCTGGAAGAGGCAACTGAAGTTCGGTGACCCTCCTTCCTGACTGATTCCTAGCTACATGGAGACTAAGAGGCAGCCAATTCTTACAGACAAGGGACCCTTACTCCCTCCCCTGGGGAAAGGGAGTCTCCCTGGGCGACCAGAACTCAAAATTGTTGAGGTAGAAAAGTCTCCACCCCTGCTATCATCCCAAGTTTCCCAGATCCAAGTTTCTGTCCTTTTTGGGACACAGCAGGTTACAAAGTTCTGGGATTTAGATGTTTGTGTTGATACTCCATCCCCATGGGGGGCTGCTTTGAAGTTGGTGCGTTTGTGTGCATTAGCAGACCATTTCAAAAGGTCCATTTAGGCTAGCAGCTTCTGGGTTGTGCAGCATAAGACTAGCGGATACCAAGCCCATAGTATCTCATTTCTTGGAAAGTGGATTTCCTGGTGGGATGCCCATCTTGTGTGGGATCAGGTATTCTGTAAACTCCCAAGTAGTAGTTCTGATCGATGCCCAGTAGGCGGGAAAGCCTATAACCAGAATAGTTATCTATGCTTGCACTAACAAATTATTGCCCTTTCCAGAACAAAGGGATCCAATGTAGCCAATCTGTCATGAAAGGGTTGTTGGTGCCTCAAGAAATCATACCATGCTAAGAGCTCAGCACTGGTCCCCAGGGATGACATGTTCTATTAACCATCTCTATAACTCTTCACAGGTTAGGCATTCCTGGATGCCATTCTGATATTGTTGCTCATTAAAATAATTATAATCCTTTGGCTTCTGGCAGTTAAATCACAGAACCTGACCTTTATTGCATCAGGGTCTTACTTCCATCAGCAAACTAATTTCTGTGACAGCCTCCACCATCAGCCCTGGCCTACAGAGAATTATCTTGAACATTTTATGATGCTAATGATGCTCATACTAGTCCTTTCCTTACGGTCTTGGTAAATAGTGTGTTCTCTAGGCCTTCTTAAGGAATGCAGTCTTTTGGATATTGTGGCCTCACATAACATAACTGTTCCAGCAGAGCCAAATCACTGAGACTTTTAATCTATTCCTCTACTAGCTGCCGCAAGAATTCACATAGTTCAATCTCATTCACCCCGGGTGACTTTTTCTGGCTTCTGCTAGAAATCCAAGCAGCAATTTGTGCCATTGCCTAGCTTTTCATCAGAATATTAAATCCCCTCTCTAAGTCAATACACTCTTCCTGATCCAGAATTATGGTCCAGCTCTTTTGATCGAGCACCTGCTGTATCCAGTTCCATAAGTGCATGTGTGCAAGCCTGCTACCTATCATAGCTCTTTGGGATACTGTTTCTCCTCTCATGAGAGCCAACACTTCCCTAGCAGCATTGTTGTGTCTTAACACTTGCTGTAAGTCTGTTGGTCAGGAGAATTGGTCAGGAAAACTTCGGAGAAGGCATCTGTTGCTTTGCTTGGGAGAAACCTCTGTCTTACCTTCCTTGTGGGAAGAGTGCTAGCTATTCATGGGGAAGGGTGGGGATCATTTTGTACATTCAGATAATGATGGGGACTCAAAATCTTCATTAGATGTTCCTGGTGTAGCATCCTAGGAGCTGATGTCAGCATAACAGCCCTGACTCTGTTGAACATTCAACCATCTTTGAAGTTCAGTAACTGACTGTTAAATACTGACCTTGATCTTCATCTTTTTCTGCTTGCCAACTGCATGAGTGGAGGGCTGCTTTTTAGCTGCTAAGTAGACTCTCTTGCTCTTATGCTTCACTTTCTATTATTTCTTAATTTGTGCCAGATTTTCATTATCTACTTTTAGGGCAGCAATTAACTCAGTAAAGATTATTTAATTCCATTATCTTTATATTTATTAACCATCCTCCCCTCCCCTGCCCAGTAGAGTTTGAATGCCTGAATCCTCAATGCTAGAGTGTAGCCATCCCCAGATAGTCTCCCAGGTGGCCACAGGTAAAAGTTTGAACAAGTAGAATACTCCCTTGTGCCAGAAGCTGTCCATGCTCCACTTGCCATTTAGGGTAGGATCTACATTGTCAGCTGAACAGTGAGAGACAGTTATCCAGACCCCATCTTACTGCTTGCCTTCTCAGACCATTCCTGGTACCAACTATGCTCACTGGGTGACCCAGACATCAGATGCTAAGACAAAATTTTTATTGGAGGGTAAAACCTATGAAAGGAAAAGAGTAAAAAAAGAGGCAATCAATCTACATGAAGAACTAAGAATGTCTCTGCCAGCTTGGTAGGGTGCTCTGGACCAAAGATATAGATTATCTGGTGTAGTCCTGTCCTTTGCTTGGCTTTAATCAGTCTTTGACTGAGAGCCAATGTAAAAAATTTGATCCTAGATCAAAAGCTAAGGCAGACCTTGAAGAAGCTAAGAGCTGGAGGTTATCTGCTAACCACATTCCTCATAGCTGGACAGTGAGTCTCTTCTTGAATGATCTGCAGGCCACATCATTGTCTTTGCCAGAGCTCTAAAAAACACCTTCTTTTGTACTTTGATTTCTGAATCTGTTTCTGATTGTAACAATAAGTCCAGGAAGTCTAGGAAGTTTGAAAGAACACCTTGCTGGAGGTGTTCTTCACTTCTCCAAGGGAAAGGCTGGACACACATGGCAGGTACTTGGAAGTGTTAAACCAAGAGAAAGGGCCACAAGGGAAAATGCACTCATCTGTACTGGTTAGGTCATTATCTTGATTTCAAGTGTGTATCCTAACCTGCTATTTACCTTTCCTTGTATCTAATTGTTAATTTCAGTGAGATTGCAGAGTTTGAAATAGAAGGATAGAATACTGCTAACAAATCTTAATTAATTAATTAAGTGATTTGGGTACTTAAAAAAATACAATAGAGATTTTGGAAATGTCTGAATTAGAAATATATTAGTTGTTTGAGGAAGTCCCGTGGAAAAATACTAACAATTAGACGTCTAGAATATGTGTTTTCCTATCTAGACTACCATAGTTCAGATAATGTGGTAAATTAAGATTGGATTATTTTAATTTTATTTTTTTACTCTCCATGAAAAAGAGATTACCTACTAGAAGAGTAGTTACTGAATAATATTGCAGAAAATCTAACTCTTTTAAAGCCATTTAGAAGCACACAATCTGTGTCTCTTCTGTCTAGTTCAACATTTATTACACTTGTTAATTAAAGCATGTCTCCAAAGACCTCTGCTTGCCAACCATGTATAACCCTGACTGGAAGTGCCCTACGTATCTGAAGGTAAAGATGTTTGATACAATTACTGCCTAAGACAGTCCAGATTGGCCTTCCTCTTCAGAGGAACAACATATTCTTGAAAGAAAAAAGTTCTTAAATGTTGTATAAATGATATTTAACTAATCTACATTGGTCTTTGCCGGTACATCATGCATTTATTTTTGAGTGTGGGTCTCTTAAGTTTGACCTAGCACAAAAAAAAAAAAAAAGAAAGAAAGAAAGAAAAAGGTAAATTTACTACAGGAGTGATAGGGGAAATTGCCATTTAAAACAACTGCTGCCTAAAGAGGGTGGACACTGTAAAATTAATTTCTTTTCTCTTGCATCCTTGGAAGGATTTGAACATGTAAATTTGAGCTTTGAGCTAAAATTCAAAGCAGTGCTTGAGGATAATTTCTAGCTCTCCTGAAGATATATTAAGGAGGTTGAGATGGCATAGAGGAAGAAAGGAATCAGTATGACGAGGAAGCTGGAATTCTAATTAGGGAACAGGGTCATCCTGGAATGGGGTGTTCAAAAATTTAATACCAAAAACTCATTGCTTCCATTTTTTTGTTGTAAATCTTTTTCTGACTTCTTCAGACCTTCAGTAGAATCTGTCATGCCTACAAATGCTGTATTTGATAGCCAGAGTACTTTGTTGTTGTTTTGAAGTTTAATTGTTTTTAAGAATTACAGAAAGAGATTGAGGCTGAATCCCATGACTAGACTGACACAAATCAGAGAGGAACATCATCAGTCAGAAAAATTAACAGGATTAATTCAGTAGATGCCAAAAATGACCATGAAAATCTAAGCCACTTCCACATTTCATCCCCCACCTCCCAAATCCTAGTGATTAATAGAAATCTTGCAAAGTTTTACAAATGATCCACAAATAGTAGAATTAGGGTTCAAGTCCATTAGCCAGGTCTCAAGGGGCAGGTGACCCAGTTAAAATCTGAGTTGCACAGGGATACTGGAATCTAGGAATAAAGATACACATAGGCCTTGGTAATAATGGAAGCAAAATCTCAAAGTTTCCTCAGTGGCTCATCTCAGTGTCTTTATGTGCATTAGCTTTTAAAATTTTTAATTTTACTGTGCTAAGAGCACTTAACTTGAGATCTACCCTCTCAACAGATTTTAAAATGTACAGCACAAATTGTTAGCTATTTGCAAAAGTCAGAACTGTTCTCACAGATAAACATCTAATCTGTTTTTTAAGGTCCTCTATGGGAAAGTAAGTTTTCAATGTCCAATAGACACATTTTTTTTTTTTACAGGGGATCTCTATAATGTGCTTATCTTGTACAACAAAACTTTATATCTGTTGTATTTGTTTTTCATCTTACTTAAGACTTTTTTCTCTACATAGTAGAAAACTTGACTTTCAGCAGCTACCAGGAAGGAGTGATCACACTTGCTGGGTCTCAAATCTTAGGGAAACATATGATTATGTTTGACTCAGACCATTTCTGATGATATCCTCTGTACCAGCCAACTGTGGTATTGTGTAGTTTGCACTGTACACTAGGATAAGGAATTTTTTTTTTAAGTACCAGCATTTTTAGATGAACTATCCCTATATTCCTGTAGTCATCCATTTATTCTTCTGATGTATGCATTAGAAGTTTTGCATCCCCCCAAATGTAGCAAGTGTTTTAATCCATTAGTTACAGAATGTTATAAACTGCCTTTTCCAATAATAAATCATGTCAACATTGAAAAAATAACATCTAGTAAGAGAATTGAGGACATAGCAGCAAATTATTAATAGAACAATTGAGACAAGGGGAAGGATGCACTTATTATAGTCAGGAAAAGATGATTGATGGTAGAGCCCATTTTTTCATGAAGAATTTATTTTACACTCCCCAAAGACCATCTGGAAAGCCTTCTCTGGATGTTTACCTGTGTGTTTTGTGTTTAATAACAGTTCTAGACATCTCTTAATCACATCTGTCAAATGATGTTGGAGATAGACACCTAAACATAATGTCTTCAAGGACAGTCACACGTTAGTGACTAAGACCTTCATTCACTCAAAAAAAGGACATGAAAATGTGATGTATACTGATTTTCAACTGCTCTATCTTAAATCTCACAGAACATAGTATCCTTAGGGCATGTTTAAATATATGTGTAGGTGTAAAAGTGTATACTTGTGTAAATATTTTTGATTGGTGATATTTCTGATCTTCATCACAAACATTATGCTCATATGTCATGCAAACATGATGATATCAGACAGGCTGTTGTTTCTAAATTGTGTTTCTATGGGGGAGGGGCTGGGAGGAAAAACAATTCCCTTTTATTTGCATTTTCTTACAGTTCTTTCATTATTCTTGAAGTTCTGTTATAATATACAGAAGTAATGAATTAACCGTAAAATCTCAGTGGCTTAACCTAACAATATTTTCTTCTTGCTCATGAAACAGATCTAGGGCAAAGCTAAAGTTGTGTAGTGCCTTGGATTCAGTCACTCAGAGATTTTGGCTGACAGAAGCCCCACTATCTTATAGCTGAACCATCGGGAACACATGGCTTCTTCCCCACCCATGTGATGGGCAAAGAACGCTCCATAAAACCTTTCACTGGGAATGAAGTGTTTTGCTCTCGAAAAGACATGTAATTCCATTGACCAGAACTACTCATATGGCCTCACCTAACTGCAGAAGGCCTGGGAAGTATAAGAGTACATGAAATAATTGGTGAGGTGTCTTTGCCACACTATATTCCAGACCTATATTTGTTGGGCAAGAGAAATTTTAATGAACCAAGTGAAAATTTTAAATACTAAACTCCTATTCCTTTCTTTTTGTTCTAATGAACAACACATATAAAACATGATGACATATTGATTTAGAGTCCTGATTCACTTTCCTCCTGATTTTCATGCTGAGGGCACCATTCTTCTTTCAACAGTCCACGAGCTCATGTTGGGTATGGATTATTCAGTGTGCCAGAGAAGTGCTGAGAGCTATAAGGTGACTCTGGTTAGAGAAAGTAAACATACAAAATCCCGCACATACAAAACCAAACCAAATCACTGTTTATGTGGCATGAAGTTAATTTCTAATTGAGAACTTATTGTTTAGGGTTAAAAAAAAGTTAGCCTTTATTTTTGTACCTCTTTGACCCATTCTTCACTTTCTCATTTGTCCTCTATCCCTAATCTCCTTTTAATGAGGAACAAGTTGAGCTAACAGAACCAATTCCTATCTCTAGCTATTTACCATAAACCACTGCTTCTTTATTCAATCTTTCCCCATCTGACTCTTTTTAGAATTGGAGTCGATGAAAACCAAATGAGATGTTGGTGAGCTACAACGCTAATCAGAGATAACCAGCAATGTTCATGTTGTAGAAAACATTAAGCCTTCTTTTAACACCTTAAAGATTATTCTTTTCATTTAATACCAATGTAAAGAGTAATCCAAAAGGAAGTGCTGGTTTTAATAGCCACAAAATGTCTAGCTATTTAATAAAATTTCACAAACTGGTCTTAAATTACATTCAGGAGCAATTCAAATTACATGCAGAGAAAGACATATTCTCTGGTGGAAAAGCCTGTAGTGAGTCTTATTTATGACTCAAAGTCATTTTTGCTTCATTAAAATATGAATATATACTTATACAACAATTTAGGAAAGACTTTGTGGAATATAGGTCTGGATGAATTTCTTGTGTTACCTATTTTTGCAAGTTTTTAAAAACATTGAAATCAGTATTGTGGGTTCTTAGAGATGAACCATCTGTCACAAATCAGAATCAACATTTATTGTAGCTTATTAAGAGGAAAATTTGCTAGCAAAAATCATTTAAAGTGTAAAACTGGATATTGAAAACTTTCTTTCCCATAGAGGTCTTTAAGAAACAGATTAGATGTTCATCTGTGAAAATAGTTCTGACTTTTGTAAATAGATAATTATTTCATATGGTAGAATCACTAAAGGTGAGAAATGCATGGGGACAGAAGGAAGGCAGAAGAGCACAAGCATGTATACGCATGTGTGGGTGTGAGAGAAAGACAGAGAGAGTGAGAGAAAGGAGGGCCTACATTTCTCAGGAGAATTACATTTGTTTGTAGGTAACTGAACTGAATATGAAATTGCTTTTGAAGATAGCCACAAACTAGAATGTAAATTATAAACTGGAGTTATAAATTATAAATAATTTGTATTCCAACTTAATATGTTATCACAGTTCAAATATGTCTACCTTGTTAAAAAAAAAATGTCATCATAGGAGTGATAGTATCAAGATTTCGACATAGGTCATTCCCAAGATTGGTCTCCCTCACAAGAAGACCAACTAGTAATTATCCATAGATAAGACACCATTGTGAAAATCCCAGAAACTGGAGATGAGGTTAAAGGATGCCTTGGACCACAGATACCAAACAGGACCATGTTTGACGGGTAAGAGGAGTGGCTACACTCTGACTGCATTCATTGCCTTCCCCATCCCCTCAACATCCCCACTCCCCACAAGAACAACACTGCATTGCACTGAGATAGCCCCTCTGGATCTAGGTTTCTCCAGTGGGGGAAAAAAAAAGGGGGGGCCCAAGATGAACACCCATCTCCCTCAGGATTTTGAGGCACTTTCTAGGAGGTCCACTTAGGTCTCACCTCACAGGAATCACTGAGGAAATCTGCAGGGCTTGACCATTGGAGATCAGATAGAAATAGAGAGGAGGGGACGCCTGGGTGGCTCAGTTGGTTAAGCAGCTGCCTTCGGCTCAGGTCATGATCCCAGCGTCCTGGGATCGAGTCCCACATCAGGCTCCTTGCTCGGCAGGGAACCTGCTTCTCCCTCTGCCTCTGCCTGCCATTCTGTCTGCCTGTGCTCGCTCTCTCTCCCTCTCTCTCTCTCTGATAAGTAAATAAAATCTTTAAAAAAAAAAAAGAAAAAAAAAAAGAAATAGAGAGGAGGAGTAGGGCTTATAGCACCTGGCACCCAGGTCTTGGCAGATTGCAGTTCTCCTCTGAGAGACACTGGAGCAGATGTTCTAGCCAGTTGCTCTGTCCATCTGTCGAGCCAAGCTGGTGGCACTGTCTGGCCAAGACATAAGCTCATATGTATGTGGTCAACTATTTGACAAGGGAGCCTAGAATACTCAATGAGAAAAGATATTATCTTTAATAAACGGTGCTTGGAAAACTGGATATTCCCATGTAAAAGCATGAAACTGGACTTTTATCTAACACACTCAAAACAAATAACTCAAAATGGTTAAAGATTAAATGTAAAATCTCAAAGCATAAAATTCCTAGAAGAAAACACAAGAAAAAGCTCCTTGATAATGGTCTTGGCAATGATTTTAAGGATATGATAGTCAAAGCATAAGAAACAAGAGCAAAAATAAATCAGTGGGAATAACTATATCAAAGCAAAATGCCTCTGTATAGTAAAAGAAATGATAAAGAAATGAAAAACCAAAGTTTTATCCAAATAATGAAATCAACTATTCATATCCACATGAGATTATAAACTATTCACAGGCAGGGAACTTATTATACATTTGAATTTTCCATAATATCTGTTAAGACATGTAAGTATATAATAAATATTTCTTGTTTAATTAATTCTAATTAATTCAGTCAACATAAAGTCTGACTTTTGCAAAAGGATACTTTTTTCTTTCTTTCTTTCTTTTTTTTTTTTTTTTTTTTTTTTTTTTTTGGAGAGAGAGAGAGTGAGCAGGTAGAGGGAGAGGGAAAGAGAATACTAACAAAGCTCCAAAGCTCCAGGCCCAGCACTGAGTCCAAAATGGGCCTCAATCTCAGGACCCTGAGATCATGACCTGGGCCAAAATCAAGTCAGACACTCAACTGACTGAGCTACCCAGGTACCCCCATAAGGACACTATTCAACCTATCAGTGCTTTGGAGGTTTGTTTTCAGAGTAGAGAAAATTCTTTATACAATGAAGGACTTAGTGACCTTTTCCATAAATGTATTTTACAGGTAGAAGAGTACTCTTTTGTACTTTGAAAAGTGTGACTTATTTAATATCAAAATAAATGCTTTGCTCATATAAAAGCTGCAATAAAATATTAGCAATAAAATAATAAAAACATTTTTCTTAGAAGAAAAAGAAAAGAAAAGCCAACACATAGAATGGGAGAAAATATTTATAAGCCATGTATCTGATAAGGGATTAGTATCTGAAATATATAAATAATTCCTACAACTCAATAGGAAAAACACAAGTAGTCTAATTAAAACATGGGCAAATAATCTGAATAGACGTTTTCCCAAAGAACACATAAAAATGTCCAGCAGATACATCAGAAGGTGTTCAACACCACTATTCATCAGGGAAATTCAGATAAAAACTAAATGAGTTAGTGACCGTGCAGCTGGATATCAGAGAGGTCTGGGCAGATCAGCTTTGGAATGGAAAAGGAGTGTGTGGAACAGTTAACTCTGCAACAGAGCCCAGCAATCTGTAACGTGCAGTCTTCTGAAATCAGAAAAGTAAGAAACTTCAGCTAATTTCAGTAGAAATCTAGAGGTGCATTTTCATTGGTTAAAAAATGACTACATTCGAAAGTTTAGAAACCAACCCAGTCTGAGGAGCAGGGGATGGAATAGAAACTGAGGACCCACCTAAATCTGTTGAAGTTATGGCTGGTGTCCAACCCATAAAACATCACATCCTTCAGAATCCATGAAAGAAAGAAGTTCCATCAGAGATCCTAGGAGTTCAACTAAGGAAGATTTTCACAGAAAAAACAGTGGAAGTTGAAACTGTAAGAATATTAGTTCCCCATCACCAAAGGCAAGGGAAGCAAGGGCCAGAATGAACAATTGGGACTTCATCAAGATCAAAAGCTTTTGCACAGCAAAGGAAACAGTCAGCAAAACCAAAGACAATGGACAGAATGGGAGATGATATTTGAAAATGACATATCAGATAAAGGATGAGTATCCAAAATCTATAAAGAGCTTAGCAAACTCAACACCCAAAGAACAAGTAATCCAATCAAGAAATGGGCAGAGGACATAAACAGACATTTCTGCAAGGAAGACATCCAAATGGCCAACAGACATATGAAAAAGTGTTCCACATTACTCAGCATCAGGGAAATACAAATCAAAACCACAATGAGATACCACCTCACACCAGTCAGAATGGCTAAAATTAACAAGTCAGGAAATGACAGATGTGGTGAGGATGCAGAGAAAGGGGAACCCTCCTACACTGTTGGTGGGAATGCAAGCTGGTGCAGCCACTCTGGAAAACAGCATGGAGGTTCCTCAAAAATTTGAAAATAGAGCTACCCTATGGCCCAGCAATTGCACTACTGGGTATTTACCCTAAAGATACAAATGTAGTGATCCAAAGGGGCACATGCACTCGAATGTTTATAGCAGCAATGTCCACAATAACCAAACTATGGAAAGAACCTAGATGTCCATCAACAGATGAATGGATAAAGAAGATGTGGTATATATGTACAATGGAATACTATGCAGCCATCAAAAGAAATGAAATCTTGCCATTTGCGATTATGTGGATGGAACTAGAGAGTATTATGCTTAGTGAAATAAGTCAATTGGAGAAAGGCAACTATCATATGATCTCCCTGATATGAGGTGTGGAGACGCAACATGGGGTGTAGGAAAAGAATAAATGAAACAAGATGGGATTGGGAGAGAGACAAACCATAAGACACTCTTAATGTCACAAAACAAACTGAGGGTGGCCAGGGGGAGGTGGGTAGGGAAAGGGTGGTGGGGTTATGGACATTGGGGAGGGTATGTGCTATGGTGAGTGCTGTGAAGTATGTAAATCTGGAGATTCACAGACCTATACCCCTGGGGCTAATAATACATTATATGTTAACAAAAAAAAAAAAAATAAAAGAAAAAAGAAAAAAAACAATATTAGTTCCCAACACTACTATAACCCATGATATCCCCCCCAAAAATGGAAAGGTTAAGTATCTGGGATGCGTCATAGGGGAAACTTCCTTGGTCAGTCAGAGGGAGTCGTAGAACCCAGAAAGGATCTATCTGAGGTAAAGAATATACTGGAAAGCTCAAGAAGTCTTAAAGTTTACTACAGGACAAAGATCTTTCAAACCAGCTCAGTGTACAGAGGTCAGTTGTGAGTTAAAGTTGCTAGTTAAAGTTGTTTGGGGATGATCTTCAGTATCACTTTGTCTAGTCTGTAAGAAAAAGAAAGGCTTATTTTATTTTATCTTATTTTAAGATGAATTTATTTATTTATTTGATGGAGACAGAGAGAGTAAGAGAGAGAGAACATGTAGGGAGAGCAACAGGCAGAGGGAGAGGGAGAAGCAGACTCCTGGCTGAGCAGGGAACCTGTTTCGAGACTCAATCCCAGGACCCTGGGATCACGACCTGTGGCAAGGTCAGATGCTTAACGACTGAGCCACTTAGGAGCCCCCAAATTGGCTTATTTTAGAAAACGAAGCCCTAGGGGCACCTGGGTGGCTCAGTTGGTTAAGCCTCTGCCTTCAGCTCAGGTCATGATATGAGGGTCCTGGGATCGAGCCCCACATCAGACTCTCTGCTGGGTGGGGAGCCTGCTTCCCCCCACCTCTGCTTGCCTATCTGCCTGCTTGTGATCTCTCTCTCTTTCTCTCTGTCAAATAAATAAATAAAATCTTATAAAAAAAAAAAGAAAGAAAGAAAAGAAAATGAAGCCCTAGGTCAAAACACAGCTCAATTTTCTGAAGAGTTAGAACTTATGTCAATATACTGTAATGTGTGGCCAAGTAAATTCCTCAGAAGAAGGATTATAGTAGATAACTTAACCAACCCAGAGCAGGTTTACAGCATCAAAACCATGACACACAGAGCGCTATTCAAAATCTACTGAGTGAATGGGAGAAGTTTCATCAGGAAATGACAGTCACTCAGAAGTTGCTGGAGAAGCTCTTAATCTCCTTGTAATGGGGAAGAGAGCATACCTGCCACCCTAGTACAAAACCTCATACCAGAGCAGGACTAGCATCAACACATCCCAAGCTGGTGAAAGCAGTAAATGCCCATCTACTGGATAATGTTGGCACTAACAGTCAAAAGAAGATTCCATCAACAGTTGAATTCTGCAGCACCCCAGCAGATAAAATGGCAGAAGGGGTTCTACTCATTTTGGATCCAGTTACCTATACAAAAATCTCACCTGATAATGCATTTTCTGAGTCCTCACCTTACTTGATACAAAGAAAAATAATGGACAATTTCACCCCTCCACAGAAAGGAAAACACAACCTTGAGTTGCCGCAGTCACTGCCAGGAAGAACTCACTGTCCTGTTCAGTATGTTGGAGGCATGCAGCAGATACTTGCTTCTTACCCAAGGGTTGCTATTCTTTGGGAACTGGGGTTCTTATAATGGTAGAAGTAATATCACTTTCTATTTAAGTAATATATGTCCCCAAAGATGTTTCACTGGGACACAGATTACCCTTTCTCAATAACTATCTCAGGGTGAGAAAAGAATGAAACTGTGAGGCTATATTTAAGTAGATGATATTTCTCAGGCATTATGTAATACTTTTCCTAAAGGACTCTGAAAAAAAAAGTCTACCTTTGTTTTAGACTCTAAGATATATCTTGCTCTGTATTTAATATGAGCCGATTTAATTGTAGTACTCCAACGCAGAGTGGGTCTTATGCAGCCATGGCCATTCACTTACTGTGGTGGTTGTCTATGGTGGTGTTTTTTTTGTTGTTGTTTGTTTTTGTTTTGTTTTGTTTTAAAGATTTTAGTTACTTATTTGAGAGAGAGAGGTAGCACAGTAGGGGGAGGGGTAAAGAGAGAGGAAGAAGTAGGCTCCCCTCTGAGCAGGGAGAGGACACTGGGATCCTGACCTGAACCCAAGGCAGCTGCTTAACTGACTGAGCCACCCAGGCAACCCTGTCTGTGGTTGTTTTATTGTTTTATTGTTTTGTTTTGTTTTGTTTTCTTGCCAACAGCAAAACTGAATGGATGCAACAGGGCTTGTAAAGCCTAACATACTTCCTATCTAGATATTTTTCTATCTTTACAGAAAAAGTTTTTTGGCCTCTAAAGGAGTAAAAGAGGGCAGGGGGATGGCAGGAGGGAGTGTTTGTTCCCATTTTGGTGATTTGGGGGGCTACAAATAGGCTTATGGAAATACTACAGGTGAAGGGACTAATCTTTTAAAACTAAATGCTGTATGTTAGGGAAATTAATATTTTACAGCCACAATAGCAAGTGTTTCAGTAACGCATATGTTGGTTTTTATGTGGGGAACTCCATAGTTTGAACAGATGCAACTTGACATATATGAAAGAAACACATTCTACTGAGCTCATTTTGACACATGCAACACAATAGGAATACCCAATTTGATAAAAATTGGTGAAGACAGTAGTTTTCTAGAACATTGTACAAATTCAAAATTACAATCCATCAATCAATTTATATTAATATATATTATTATTTACTTGTGATGGACATCATGAAATATCTTTTCATAGGCCTTTAAAAATATCCACAATATGTTTATACCAAATTATACTATATTAGGTGCAGAATTGCCTATCAAAAGAGAAATCTTCTAAAGACAAATCCAGTTAAATAATGTATTTTAATGTCAATGATTTTTTTTTTGCCTGATTCATCTGAGTTATACTTTGAAATGGCAATAAATTTCTCTACATTCTTTAAAAAAAGAACAATGGGATATCATCTGACACCTGTTAAGATGGCTATTATCACAAGATGAGAGATAGCAAGTGCTGGCAAGGGTATGGATAAAAGAGAACACTAGTACAATGTGGGAATGTAAATTGGTATAACCATTATGGGAAACGGTATGGTGGTTTCTTGAAAAGTTAAAAGTAGAATTACCAGATGATCTAGCCCATTACACTTCTGGTTATTTATCCAAAGGAAATGAAATCACTGTTTTGAGATGATATCTGCATCTCCTTGTCCATTGTAACATTATTTACCATGTACTTACAACACACACAGTATTTGTCTTTCTCTATCAGGCTTATTTCACTTAGCGCAATGCCCTCCAGGTTCACTCAGGTTGTCACATTTTTTTTTTTGGTCACATTTTTTATAGCTGAATTGCTTTTCCTACTTTTTTATAGCTGAATTGTATTTTATTTTATATAAAATATTAATATCTATCTATTTCTAACATCTCTATAATTTTCTTGGTTATTTGTTGATGGACACTAAGGTTGTTTCCATAGCTTGGCTATTGTGAATAATAGGTTCCTTAGGCTCACTTGTTTTTCTTGTACATCTGTGGGTAAATATGATTGATTTTTATTTCCCTGGGGATTATATAATAATTTTGTTTTTGTAATTTGTGAATTTGCTTTTAAATACTATTAATGAATAATTGAATAGAGCTTCTCCCCAGAAACTTGAGACTATAATGAAAAGTTTGTTGCCAGTGCCTGTGTTTCCCAGTATTTGTATTCATAACAGACACAGAGGCTTTTATTTTATCCTAAACCAAGCACCATAAGGGATCCTGATGAGTTCTGTGCCGGGTTACTTACTGTTTGTAAACAAATAAAAAATATGCCATAAGGCTATATTTTATTGTTTGTACTTCACTCTAGATAAGATGATTTGCTGCCCTTGTGAAATGATAATGCAGGATCAGCCATTATTCAGAATTTTAAATTTCAGGACGTTGCTCAGCTGTTAAAGAGTAGGATCTGATTCGATGATGAGACACTGCAAACCATTTTGTTCGTTTCTTAAATGACAGTCTCCTGGATTATTGTTAGAGGGTTTTTACAATAAAGAACATCTTGAATATGTCGATTCTCATGTTTATAATGGTCTAATAAAAGTCCTGATTTGGCAAGACTGCATCAGAACATGTCTCAGAGATTAAAGGAGCAGCTTCTATCGTGAGCGTTGTCCATAAAACATACAGACATTGGCCTTTTTCCAAAAGGTCGATAGATAGCAGTGAGCACATCTTTTAAAACATTTTCATGTGTTCAGACCTACCAGCTGGCTCAGGGATGTTATCAATGGCCCTACTTAAGAATCACGGTTGTGGTATGAAGAGTCTGTAAAACACTGAGTACACTGAAGACCATGGTTTTTCAAAGAGCATTATTATTAATACTCCTTGTAATGGGGAAAATGGAAAAACAAAGAGTAACTTTATAGCAGAGAAATAGCAGTGATAAAATTTTTTTTTAAAGATTTTATGTATTTATTTGACAGAGAGAGATCACAAGTAGGCAGAGAGGCAGGCAGAGAGAGAGGAGGAAGCAGGCTCCCTGCTGAGCAGAGAGCCCGATGTGGGACTCGATCCCAGGACCCTGAGATCATGACCTGAGCCGAAGGCAGCGGTTTAACCCACTGAGCCACCCAGGCGCCCAAATACATAAAATCTTTAAAAAAAAAAAAAGGCTCACCCTCAAGCATGACTAGGAGCCTCTGGAGTCCCACAGCCCTTGAGGGGTTCCTCTGGCAAAGGCATTTTTAGATATTTACCCAACTGATTTGAAAACTTGTGTCATCACAAAATTGTGTATGTGTGGCTTTATTCAGAATTGCCAAAAGCTGGATATAATCAACATGTCTTTCAACAGATAAAGAAACTCTGGTACATCTATAAAATGGAATGCTCTTCCGAGATAACATGGAATGAACTATCAAGTTCATTCACCCAGAACATGGATGAATCCTAAATGCATATTGCTAAGTGAAAGAAGCCTGTATGAAAAGACTCCGTACTTTATTATCCTATTTATATGACATCCTGGAAAAGTAAAACGAAAGCTCCATGGTTTCAGGAGTTAGGAAAAAGGGGAAGGGTTGAATAGATAAGCATAGGGGATTTATACGTGGGACAAGTCTGTATGATACGGGATACATGGCACTATACATTTGTAAAAACCCATAGAACATTAGACCACAAAGAGTGAACCTTAATTATATGTAAATAATGACAAAAAGTCAATTAGGAGATTGGAGGATCCCAAGAGGAATGCAGACTGTGATAAAATAATCCATATTGCAATATGTGATATAATTGAAGGCAATGGAAAAAGAAAGGTGCCAGTATAAGTACCTCTGGAAATAAGTGGGGACTGCAAATTTTGGAACTGTACCTAATCACTGTGCTCTATCTGGCAAAATTGTTTGCCATGAGGTCGTGTGTTAACAACTCTGACATTACCGTATGGGTATGAGGGATTGAACAAATAAGTAATTGGATGGCAGATGACGAGAGGGAGGTTCCTCATGGTTGTAGTGGCAGCTTACCTACAAACAAAGGGTGGGGTAGAGTCTAGAGTGAACTCCGTGGTACTCAATGAAAATCAGAAACTTCATTGTGAATTCATGTTTACCTTTAATATAGATATAGGTGGATGTCGATAAGCATATGTGTACATACACAGGTTAGTATGCACACATACGTTTCCTAGCTCTGTTTTCGGAGTGAAGGCAATGACTCCCTTACAGCAACAAGTATACCTAACACCTAAATCTTGATACCTCATATTATACACTAACAAAAGGCACCAAGGCACTTGGGAGAAATGGTTTTGAGATTTAAGGCAGAGAATATACAAGATGAGCCTGGAGCATTTTATAGTGTCAGAAAGAAAGTAATGCTAAAATCAAAACAAAACACAATGATGGGCTGTGTCAAAGGGTATATGAACCAAGTATATGAAAATGTTGCAGTGGCAAATCTGGAACAACTGTAATCTGGAGCTTCTTGTGTCAGAAAGTAAAGAAGTGCTTAAAAAAACAAAATGATATGGGTATGTCAAAGGGACACAAGAAACAACTGAAAATCTCCCAGTGCCAAAGGTGGAAAAACTGAGCAATGAAAGAAATAATACACTTTTGGATCATAAGCAAAGTATAAAATATTCATGCATCCATACAAATATAAATAAATTATTGAATAAAAAATGAAAAGTGAGTGAATGAATGAATGAATGAATGGGAAGAATAGACTAATCTCACTTGCAGAAGAATTCCAAATAGTTTACATAGATATCACGCCTTGTCTTAGTCCTTTTGGGATGCTATAACAAAATGCCACAAACTGGGTGGCTTTAAAATAACAGGAATTTATTTCTCATAATTCTGGAGGCTAGACCTCATTTCTCCTTTTATCCTCACATGGTGGAGGGGGCTCTGTGTTGTCTCAAGTGCCCTAATCCCAATCATGAAGGCTCCACCTTGTGCCCTCAGAAGCACTTCCCAAAGGCATCCCCACCCTGTATCATCACCTTTGGGGGTTAGGATTTCAACATATGAATTCGAGGGGAACATAAACATTTAGACTATAGCACTCCTCAAATCCTTACCGCTTAACTGTGGAGTCCATATAGTGGCTTTTTAAAAATAATACAGTATGAAAATGGAAAAACAAAGAGTAACTTTATAGCAGAGAAACCTGATAAGCATTATGACAAGGTTAATATAATAAGTAATAAGTGATCTTAGCAGCATATGCTTTTGATACAATCTGGTAAGAATAGCACTTTACCTCTGGTCTTTTCCCCAAACTTTTATAACCCCTGTACAATCATGAGAAAGACATTAGGCAAATCCAAATGGAAGACTATTTTAAAATTGTCTGACCTGTACTTGAAATTCTTAAGGTCATCAAAAACAAGGACAGTCTGAAAAAGTGTCACAGCCAAGAAGAAACTAAGGAGACATGACAATGCATCCTGGAACAGAAGAATATTGGGTGAAAAATAAGGGACTATAAAAAAAATATTAACTTTATGTGTTAATAATGTATTAATATTAGATTTTTAGTTGTGAAAACATACCACAGTAATGTTAACAGTAGGGGAACAGAGGGTATGGGGGTTTAGAGAACTGTGAAATATTCTTTCAACCCTTCTATAAATCCAAAATTTTCAGAAATTAAAAGTTTGTTTAAAAATTCACTTTGCAGCCCAATAGTCTAAGGTTTCAATTAAACAGCAAAATTCTATATTGACCCTTTGTTATAAATCTTATATTACTAATCACTTCAATTAATGATAATTTTTTGGGTCAGATTTAACCAAAAAACATTAATGATAGAGAGTCAGAATGCCTTTTTGTAACATTTAGGAGGGCAAAGGATTTTGCTGACATTCAGAAGACAGGTGTGCATATCTATTGCCAATTTGGAAAATAAATTGAATCTAACTGGTAGGATTGCTATTTAGGTGAGAATGTTAAGCTTAAAAATATCAGCAAAACAGGATGTCAAAACTCACTTTACTTTTAATTTGAAAGTTGTCATTTAAAAACTTAAAATAGAGGACACCCACTTAAATTTGAATTTCAGATTAAAAACTGACTATATTTTTAGAATAAATATATCCCAAATATCAAATGAGATATTTATACTTATATTAATAAAAATTTCCATTTTTCTGAAAATCAAATTTAACAGTGTCTCTTATTTATTTATTTATTTAAATTTATTTGAGAGTGAGAGAGTGTGCATATGTTCACATGCATGTAAGTGACTGGGGAAGAGCAGAGAGAAAGAAAGAGAGAGAATATTAGCAGACTCTACACCCAGCACAGAGTCTGACATGGGGCTCAGTCTCAGGACCCCGAGATCATGACCTGAGCCAAAACCAAGAGTCAGATGTTAATTGATTGAGCCACCTGGCAGCCCTGGGTCTCCTATGTTTTATCTGGAAACCCTATTTCTACTAAAAAAAATTTATAGGAAGAAGCCAAATATATTTCAACAGAAATTTCCTGTAGATTGCTGTGCAATTTATGTAACATGGTTACTAAGAATGTTTGGTTCATAGACTGAACCCTTGGATTTGAATTTCTCCTAATTCAAATTACCTGATTGTGTAACTTTAGACAAATTACTTAAGCCTCTTCTCTGAACTTTCTTTTTCTGTAAGAGGGGAAAAAAAAGAATTGACATTCAGAAGACAGATCTGTATACCTGTTGCAAATTTGAAAAAAAGATTGTGAGTATTAAATGAGTTCAATGCAATTAGAATTATGCTTTACACATGGCAACAGCTTCATAAATGCTAGTAGAATAACAGCATTTACTGGAATTTGATGTAGAATAAGCCTTTGCCTGTCAGTTAGAACATTCAGTTTCTTCATTTCACTTTTTATAAACCAATACTTATTTAGCAAATACTAAGTAACAGGCACTCTCCCATTATCCCCTCCTTTTTCAGAGACTTTAAAAGACCATTATATTTGAAATCTCCCTTCATTTAGGTATTAAGTTTACATTTAGATAGAAAATATATATTTTCTGATGAAAAGCATTCCTAATAAAGAAAAGACACATTCTTTATGGAAATTCATAGACAATGGGTAATTTTACTTTGAACCATGTGATATTATCATTTTTGTAGGTAAAATATGGCAATTTCACATGGTTTAAACTCATATCAATAAGTACCTCTTTATTCTTTATTTTGTGGTATATTATAATTATTTGGTATATCATAACTAATTAGAATTTGGAGAAGAATGTTATTTTTATTGGTTGCTATTTGTTTTTGTTATTTTGAAATAATTTAATATGATTTTGTAGCTAAAGAGACTTCCAGGTAGTCTTGCTATTTTATTTGGTGTCATGATATTATTATTATTATTATTATTGTCAAAATGTGAAATATATAATAATTTTTTTCTTTCTTTGGGTTTAATTTACTTAGAACATATTACTCTCTTTGGAAATCATAGTTGACAAAATGCAAAATTAAGGCAAAAAATGGGAATATTTAATAAGGATGTGACTCCTAGCTTGATTGTAATAATTAATACCAATAACTTCCATTTTACAAAGCAATGCACATATTGACTATACTGAACACATCAACCCACAGGGTATCTAGTGAGGCAGATAATAGAATTTGTGTTCATAGCTATGGCACAGAGTTAAAACAACTTAGGGCAGAGATGGAATTAGAATTAAGTAGTTTGATCAACTTGAACCTGAATTTATTTAAAATACATCAATAACGCACTGTAGTTTAAGATAGCTTTCCGAAAGAAATTCATAGCTGTGTGGTCAATAGAGTTTTGCAGTTAAAAGAACCACTTGGATGTGGAGTATATAATTTGCATATGAAATATTCACTCTCAAAGTCTAGATATATCTGTATGCATTTTTATCAAATGTACTGCTTAATAAAAAAGGGATGAGAAAGGATTTACCAAATGCAAGAATACATCTAGAACTCCTGTGACATGTACCCATGCTGAAATAATAAGATCTGGAAACTTGTTTCCCTAAAAATTTTCCTGTACCAATCATGTTTCTAGAAGCCTTTTTTCCCCCTATGTCAAGCTGAAATCTGTATCTTTATACATTTAGGATTGCTGGATAAAATACAAGATGCCCTGGCATTATTTAGTATAATAAAAAATGGGGAGGGCCTGGGTGGCTCAGGTGGTTAAGCGACTGCCTTCAGCTCAGGTCATGATCTTGCAGTCCTGAGATTGAGTCCTGCATCAGGCTTTCTGCTCAGCAGGGAGTCTGCTTCTCCCTCTGACTCTCCCCCTTCTTATGCTCTCTCTCTAATAAATGAAATAAATAAATAAATCTTTAAGAAATGATTTACTGTTTATCTGAAGTTCATATTTAATGGGGCATACTTTATTTTTATTAGCTAAATCTGGCAATCTTATCTTTCTACCCAGTGGTTGAAGAAGGTGAGAATTATAGAGAGCAATTCTATTTTTCTTTCCTTATACTATTCATTCATTCATTCATTCATTCGTTTATCTGTTCTTTCATCTACCATGTGTCCATTGACCATAGTTTGTATCAGATCCTAAATGTAGAAATGGATATTAAAAATCTTTCTCTTTGGAAAGTGATCAAACTAAATAATCATTAGCCAATGTGACCAATACTATGTTGGAAATAGATCCAGAATTCTTAAAGAAACTGCATGAGGAGACCCTTGACTCTCATGGGTGAGGTTAGATGTGAAGAGTACATGAAAGAGGAAGGAAAGTTTTGGGGTAGAGCAGCTGTTGCCAAAGTAAACTGGAGCATGAAGGCTTAATAAGAAAGGCAACCTCTGAGGGAGGAAGCAAGATGGTGGAGCGTAGGAGACTGAAATAACATTAGGTCCCAGGAGTTCAGCTACATAGCTATCAAACCATTCCAAAAACCTACAAACTCAATTGGAGATAGAAAAGAAGAGGAGAAGCAATTCTAGGAACAGAAAATCAACCACTTTCTGGAAGGTAGGACATGCAAAGAAGTGAATCTGAAGTGACGGGAAGATAGACCACAGGTGGGTGGACCGGCTCCTGGTAAGCAGTGGAGCAGTGAAGCACAAAATCAGAACTTTTAGAAGTCTGCTCCACTGAGGGACATTGCTCCAGAGGCTAAGCAGAGGGTGGAGCTCTGGTGGGGACAGTGTGGTCTCAGGACCTGAGGGGCCACAGAAAGACCAGGGGTGTCTGAATGCAGCAGAGCTGCCAGATATTGGAGTGGGGAGGCTAGCTACAGAGTGGAGCTGGAGCCAAGAAGTGAGCTCTCAGCTCAGGGTCACCTTAAACCATGATCCAGGGCACAGTTGGACCACTGCCCTTCAAGCAGGGACCCCACAAGTGGCAGATCCTGAGAGAACCCCTCCTTCCTATTCTGGGAAGAGAAGCATGGGAGCATGTGGCAAGAATGTTCTGGGTTTGGAGACTCCAAATGGGGCCATGCGCCAGAGATAGAAACATTTGGTCACAGGCTGGGTGAGCTTGGGGCGTGGCTGGAGACCAGGGATATGGGAGTGATTGACTGTTTTTCTCTGAGGGTGCATTGAGGAGTGGGACCCTGAACTCTCAGCTCCTATGGGGCCAGAGCCTGGGAGGCCACCACCTTCATTCTCCTCCCCTCAAATAATATGGAAAGTGTTTAGGGAACAAAAGCTCCTACAGCTAACCTAAGGAGATTACTTAGCATGGTCCCTGGCAAGGGAGGGGCAATTCTGCCTCTGGCAAAGACATTTGAGAGTCACTGCAACAGGTCCCTCCCCCAGAAGATCAGCAAGAACATCCAGCCAAGACCAAGTTCTCTGATCAATGAGAACTGCAGAACTCCAGAGCTAGGGGAAAGCAACAAGTAGAATTAATGGCTTTTTTCTCCATGATCCTTTAGTCATGCAATGTTAAATTTTTAAAATTTTATTTTTTCTCATTCTATTTTCTTAATTTTTCCTCTTTCCTCTTTCAACTTTTTAAAAACTATTTTATCTTATCAATCTTTTTTAAAAAAATCTTTTAAAATTCTCATTGTTATAGTCATATTTTATCCCTTCATTGTATTTAACCTTATTTTTTGTTTATGTATAGGTTTTTTTTTTTCTTTAAAATTTTGGGATACAATTTCTTCTAATCTAAATATATACCCTAAATCTAGCTTTAGCCATCACATTCTCTCCTCTTTTTATTTCTTTTTCCAACCAACTTATCAATTCCTCTTTTACACTCTTTTAAAATTTTCATTTTTACAGTCATATTTCATCCCTTCTTCATGTTTACCCTTATTTATGTATATATGTAAGTTTTTCTTTCTTTAAAATTTTGGGAGGTAGTTTCTTCTAAGAGACTAGAATACACCCATAATCAAGTATGTGGCTCCATTCTATTCACCAGTCTAATATGTGTATATATATACACACATATTTATTTTTTTTCCCACTTTCTTCTCCCCCGGTTTTAGGTCTATTCTGACTTGGTTAGCATATATTTTTCTGGGGTCTTTGCCACATTTTTAGTATTTTACTGTCATTCATATATTCTTATCTGGATAAAATGACAAGTGGAAAAACTCACCATACTGATGGCTAGGGACCTAACCAATACAGACATTGGTAATATGTCAGAACTAGAATTCAGAAGGGTGATTATCAGGGTGCTAGCTGGGCTTGAAAAAGGAATGGAAGATATTAGGGAATCCCTTTCTGGAGAAATAAAGAAACTAAAATCTAACCAAGTTGAAATTTAAAAAGCTATTAATGAGGTGCAATAAAAAAAATGGAGGCTCTTACTGCTAGGATAAATGAAGCAGAAGAGAGAATTAGTGATATAGAAGACCAAATGACAGAGAATAAAGAAGCTGAGAAAAAGAGAGACAAAACAATTACTGGACCACAAGGGGAGAATTTGAGAGATAAGTTATACCATAGGACAAAACAATATTAGAATAATTGGGATCCCAGAAGAAGAGGAAAGAGAGAGAGAGAGAGGGGCAGAAGGTATACTGGAGCAAATTATAATAGAGAATTTCCCTAATATGGCAAAGGGAACAAGCAACAAGTCCAGGAAACACAGAGAATCCTCCTCAAAATCAATAAGAATAAGTCCACACCCCATCATTTAATAGTAAAACTTACAAGTCTTAGTGAAAAAGAGAAAATCCTGAAAGCAGCTCGGGACAAGAAGTCTGTAACATATAATGGTAGAAATATTAGATTGGCAGCAGACTTATCCACAGAGACCTGGCAGGCCAGAAAGGACTGGCATGATATATTCAGAGCACTAAGGGAGAAAAACAGACAACGAAGAATACTATATCCAGCTAGGCTGTCATTGAAAGTAGAAGGAGAGATTAAAAAGTTTCCAGTACAAACAAAACCTAAAGAATTTGCAAACACTGAAGAGCCCTATAGGAAATATTGAAAGGAGTCCTCTAAGCTAAGAGAGAGCCTAAAAGTAATGGACTGGAAAGGAACAGAGACAATATACAGTAACTGTCACCTTACAGGCAGTACAATGACACTAAATTCATATATTTCAATAGTTACCTTGAATGTAAGTGGGCTAAATGCCCCAATCAAAAGACGCAGGGTATCAGAATGGATTAAAAAACAAGACCCATCAATATCTATAAGAAACTCATTTTTAAAAAAAGATTTTATTTATTTATTTATTTGACAGACAGCACAAGTAGGAAGAGAGGCAGGCAGAGAGAGAGGGGGAAGCAAGATGATGTGGGGCTCGATCCCAGGACCCTGAGATCATGACCTGAGCCAAAGGCAGAGGGTTTAACCCACTGAGCCACCCAGGGTCTCCTACAAGAAACTCATTTTAGGCCCAAAGATACCTTCAGATCTAAAGTGAGGGGGTAGAAAACAATTTACCATGCTAATGGACATCAAAAGAAAGTTTGGGTGGCAATCCGTATATCAGATCAGCTATATTGTAAGCCAAAGACTATAGTAAGAGATGAGGAAGGACACTGTATCATACATAAAGGGTCTCCAACAAGAAGATCTAAACATTTTAAATATCTATGCCCCTAAGTGGGAGAAGCCAACTATATAAAGCAATTAATAACAAAATCAAAGAAACACATTGGCAATAATACAATAATAGTAAGAGACTTTGACACCCCTCCCCCCGCCCCACTGAAACTGACAGATCATCTAAGCAAAAGATCAACAAGGAAATAAAGTCGTTAAATGACACACTAGATCAGATGGACATCACAGCTATATTCAGAACATTCCATCCCAAAGCAACAGAATATACATTTTTCTCTAGTACACATGGAACATTCTCCAGAATAGATCACATCCTGGGTCACAGATCAGGTCTCAATTGGTACCAAAAGATTGGGATCATTCCCTGCATATTTTCAGACCACAATGCTCTGAAGCTAGAACTCAATCACAAGAGGAATGTTAGAAAGAACTCAAATATATGGAAGCAAAAGAGCACCCTACTAAAGAATGAATGGTCAACAAGGAAATTAAAGAATAATTGAAAAAATTTATGAAAACAAATGAAAATTAAAATACAACTGTTCATAATCTTTGGCACACAGCAAAGGGGTCCTGAGAGGAAAGTATATAGTGATACAAGCCTTTCTTAAGAAACAAGAAAAGTCTCAATACACAACCTAACCCTACACCTAAAGGAGCTGGAGAAAGAACAACAAAGAAAGCCTAAACCCATCAGGAGAAGAGAAATAATAAAGATCACAGCAGAAATCAATGAAATAGAAGCCAAAAGAACAGTAGAACAGAAGAATGAAACTAGGAGTTGGTTCTTTGAAAGAATTAATAAGATTTATATCCCCTGGCCAGACTTATTAAAAAGAAAAGAGAAAGGACCCAAATTAATAAAATCATGAATGAAAGAGGAGAGATCACAACCAACGCCAAAGAAATACAAACAGTTATAAGAACATATTATAAGCAGCTATACGCCAGCAAATTTGACAATCTGGAAGAAATGCACTAGGGTGCATTCCTAGTGATGTATAAATGACCAAAACTGAACCAGGAAGAAATAGAAAACCTGAACAGACCCATAACCAGTAAAGAGATTGAAGCAGTCATCAAAAAACTCCCCACAAACAAGAGCCTAGGGCCAGACGGCTTCTCAGGGAAATTCTACTAAACATCTAAAGAAGAATTAATAAATTTTCTCCTGAAACTGCTTCAAAAAACGGAAATGGAAGAAAAACTTCCAAACTCATTTTATGAGGCCAGCATTACCATGATCCCAAAACCAAAGACCCCATCAAAAAGGAGAATTCCAGACCAATATCCTTGATGAACACGAATGCATAAATTCTCACCAAAATACTAGCCACTAGGATCCGACAGTACATTAAAAGGATTATTCACCACAGCCAAGTGGGATTGATTCTTGGGCTGCAAGGTTGTTTCAACATCCACAAATCAATCAATGAAATATGATACGTTAATGAAAGAAAAACAAGAACCATATGATACTCTCCATAGATGCTAAAAAAGCATTTGACAAAGTACAACATCCTTTCTTGATCAAAACTCTTCACAGTGTATAGATAGAGGGTGCATACCTCAATACCATCTAGCCATCTATGAAAAACCCACAGCAAGAATTATTCTCAATGGGAAAAACTGAGAGCTTTTCCCTAAGGTTAGGAACATGGCACAGATGTCCACTATTACCATTGCTATTCAACAAAGTACTAGAAGTCCTATCCTTGGCAATCAGACAACAAAAAGAAATAAAAGGCATCTGAATTAGCAAAGAAGTCAAACTCTTACTCTGCAGATGATATGATACTTTATGTGGAAAACCCAAAAGACTCCACTTCAAAACTGCTAGAACTCATATAGGAATTCAGTAAAGTATCAGGATATAAAATCAATGCTCATAAATCAGTTGCATTTTTATACACCAATAGCAAGACAGAAGAAAAAGAAATTAAGGAGTTTATCCCATTTACAATTGTACCCCAAACCGTAAGACACCTAGGAAGAAATCTAATCAAAGAGGCATAGAACCTGTACTCAGAAAACTATAAAGTACTCATGAAAGAAACAGGAAGACACAAAGAAATGGAAAAATGTTCCATGCACATGGATTAGAAGAACAAATACTGAGAAAATTTCGATGCTACCTAAAGCAATCTACACATTTAATGAAATTCCTATCAAAATACCAGCAACTTTTTTCAAAGAAATGGAACAAATAATCCTAAAATTTATATGGAACCAAAAAAGACCTCGAATAGCCAGAGGAATGTTGAAAAAGAAAGCCAAAGTTGGTGGCATCACAATTTTGGACTTCAAGCTCTATTACGAAGCTGTCATCATCAAGATGGTATGGTACTGGCATAGAAACAGACACATAGATCAATGGAAAAAAATAGAGGGGCGCCTGGGTGGCTCAGTGGGTTGAGCCGCTGCCTTCGGCTCAGGTCATGATCTCAGGGTCCTGGGATCGAGTCCCGCATCGGGCTCTCTGCTCAGCAGGGAGCCTGCTTCCTCCTCTCTCTCTCTGCCTGCCTCTCTGCCCACTTGTGATCTCTCTCTGTCAAATAAATAAATAAATAAAATCTTAAAAAAAAAAATAGAGAGCCAGAGATAGACCCTCAACTCTATAGTCAACTAATCTTTGACAAAGCAGGAAAGAATGTTCAATGAAAAAAAGACAGTCTCCAGTGTGAGGCTTACTCTACTTTATTCCCTGTACACCTACTATACACTCTACACACATGGGTATGTGGGGCATGTTTGCAGTTAACTGGTGAGGGGTCAGTTTCATTTATAACTAGGAAAAAAATCAGATTCCAAATGGGTACCTGGCATTTAGAACTTCAATTGATCCAATGTGGAAGCCTCTCATTTGAAATTTTAATTTGGAAGGAGAAGGGAAAAAGAAAAGGAAAAAAAAAAAGACAGTCTCTTCAACAAATGGTGTTGGGAAAATTGGACAGCCACATGCAGAAATGAAACTGGACCATTTCCTTACACCACACACACAAAAAATAGACTCAAAATGGACGAAAGGCCTCAATGGGAGATAGGAATCCATCAAAATACTTGAGGAGAACACAGGCAATAACCTCTTTGACCTCAGCCCCAGCAACCTCTTCCTAGAAACATCGCCAAAGGCAAGGGAAGCAAGGACAAAAGTGAACGTATTGAGAGTTTATCAAGATCAAAAGCTTTTGCACAGCAAAGGAAACAGTCAACAAAACCAAAAGACAACTGACAGAAAGGGAGAAGATCTTCAAAAATGACATATCAGATAAAGGGCTAGTATCCCAAATCTATAAAGAACTTCTCAAACTCAACACCCAAAGATCAAATAATCCAATCAAGAAATGGGCAGAAGACATGAACAGACATTTCTGTAAAGAAGACATCCAGATGACTAACAGACACATGAAAAAGTGCTCAAAATCACTTGGCATCAGGGAAATATAAATCTAAACCACAGTGCGACACCATCTCATACCAGTCAGAATGGCTAAAATTAACAAGTCAGGAAATGACAGATGCTGGCGAGGATGCAGAGAAAGGGGAAACCTCCTACACTGTTGGGGGAAATGCAAGCTGGTGCAGCCACTCCGGAAAACAGCACAGAGGTTCCTCAAAAATTTAAAAATAGAGCTACCCTATGACCCAGCAATCATACTACTGGATATTTACCCTAAAGACACAAATGTAGTGATCCAAAGGGGCACGTGCACCTGAATGTTTACAGCAGCAATGTCCACAATAGCCCAACTATGGAAAGAACCTAGATGTCCATCAACATGAATGTATAAAGATGATGTGTTATACACACACACACACACACACACACACACACACACACACACAGTATTCCTATGCAGCCATCAAAAGAAATGAAATCTTGTCATTTGCAACAACATATTATGCTGAGTGAAATTAGTCAATCAGAAAAAGACAATTATCATATAAGCTCTCTGATATGAGGAATTTGAGAGGTAGGGCGGCGGTTGTGGAGGATAGGAAAGGCAAAAATGAAACAAGATGGGATCATGAGGGAGACAAACCATAAGAAACTCTTAATCTCACAAAACAAACAGGGTTGCTGGGGGTTGGGTAGGGTAGGGAAAGGGTGGTGGGGTTATGGACACTGGGGAGGGTATGTGCTATGAAATGTGTAAGTCTGATGATTCACAGACCTGTACTCCTGGGCAAATAATACATTGTATGTTAATAAAAATAATGAAAAAAAAAAGGCAAGCTCCCACACCATAGGGGATAATAGTTTTCATGGGTATTGAAGTAAATGAAAGGGATATACAAGTATTTAAGGAAACCTTCTCCCACCCATATTTTCTTTCCCAGACTAATCAGTCTTTAATTTCTTTTATTATGTATTATATCATTTCCAGATCTAAAAGTACCTTCATTTGTCAAAAATGAAGTTTTAGGGTTACCTCGAGCATCAGTCATTTATGTGGCTGCCTTCTGCTCAGGTCATGATCCCAGGGTTTTGGAATCAAGCCCCTAGACTGGACTTCCCACTCTCTGCTTCTCTCTCTCCCTCTGCATCCCATCCCCTTGCCCCTGGCTTGTGCCTCTCATATAAATAAATAAAATCTTTTTTTGTTTTTTTTAAAGAAAGTGCAGGTTTTAACTGGATGAAGTATCTCACATATCTGAAGCGCCTTTAGATGTATCTTTGAAATAGTACTATTAATGTTAGTTTCTTAAAACCCCATTGGGGAATGCTGTTGAGCTTAAAGCACTAAGACCGATACTACGTAAGGCACAAACATCTCCTGCGTTTTGTCTTTTTATTTTAGAGATGCCTCTACTCTAATAATTTAGTTTTGTTTATTATCGGGTTTCAAAAGCATAAACTATAATTGGTGGGATGAAAACTTCTTCCTCTTTGATTTAATACCATGTAAATTATGACTGGGTTCTGAGATGAAACTCTCAAGGTCATTTTGTGGGGGCAAGCCTAAGCAGATATTTAGCAGCATGCAACCACTGATTTACTGGATTTCTCAAACCTGGCACTCATCAGCCATCTGGAGTGCAGAGGCAAACTTCATGATTTTGTTCACATTTGCCGTGTTTCGCTCATGGTGGAACACAAAGTCATAAAGAAATAGTTGGTGGTGGATTATAAGGAAGGGAGTGGGGTGAGTAAACCCAGTGTTAGTTGACAAGCAGTTTGCAAATAGCTCAGTAGTGGTTGAAAATTTATTAGAGCATTAGTTATACCCCATTAACTTTATCCTTGCTCACATTGGGAAGTAAAAGAAGGAAGAGTCATTGAATCCAGGGGTTCACAGTAAACCCACAATTGACCACCAGCTTCAGGCTCTTCAATATATCATCTGCACTGGTAATATGTGTTCCAGAAAAAGCAAAGTCAGAAAACTCCAGTGAACATCCTGAGCATACATGTCAGTGTTATTTCTTTTTCTTATTTAATGATCACATGCTTTAATAGCTCCCTGCCCTCTACTCCCCACCCTCTACACAAGCTCTCACAATTCCTCTAGGTCTTACTTTCTATGTAACTTGGCATCTTTGAGCAAGGGCATAGTCTGCTTCTTGGACTCACAAAACAGATTTGCCGACTAGCATCTGTGTGGCTATGGTCTAGAATAGATTGTGTAACTTCTCTGGGCTTGGTTTAGTTATAATATAAACACAACAACTGAATCTCACTGAACTGAGTTGGTGTACGTTTGGATATGTTGTACGCAGCTAACACTTCTCCTTGCCCATGGTAGATGCTTGATGAGTTGTGTTAACATAGAGGAACATGCTTGTTATTTCACCTTTTCTCTTTTCTTCCATAATAGGTTTAGGGCTTCTAGAGGGAAGGTGGGACTACAGAATACTATCTCACAAATGTTCAATGAACTCTTGTAATCCATTGACTGGTTTCGACCTTGTGTTGTTAATTGATAGATATAGAAAGTATTTATTTGTTCCTGCTTGAGAAGTGAGACTCGCAATATGATTTCAAGGACAGTAACGCATGGCAGCTTCTCCGTGTGCCTCTTTAAGCAGCCCACCCTGCTGGCTTCTATCTCTTAGGTTCTAGAAGTCTTCCATCATTCTTCCTGTCTGTACTGACTCCTGTTGACTGATCTATTTCCTGTTCCTTTCCTACCAATCTAGTTTTTTAGGAGATTTCTTCCAAGATAGAATGGAACAAGACTTCTTATGGATCTTTATCCTTGAGTTATGACCCTTGACTACTTCCTTTGCTTACCCAGTAGTGGAATTACTTAGGTGGTAATTGTATTTTTAATTTCTTGAGGAATCTCCATACTGTTTTCCATAGTGGCTTCACCGGTCTGCATTTCCACCAACAGTGCATGAAAGTTCCTTTCTCTCCACATTCTCACCAACACTTGCTGTTTCTTGTGTTTTTGATTTTAGCCATTCTGACAGTTGTGAATTGATATCTCATTGTGGTTTTAATACTTGGGGACCTTGATAAAATGAAAATTCAGTAGGTCTGGGTGGAGCCTGGGATTCTGTATTATAAAAAGATATCAGGTGATGCTAACAATGCAGATCCCAAGGGCACACTTTACACAAGAGGGCTGTAGAGCCCATGGAGGTACACTGCTATGAATATTCCCTGCTTTGCTATCTCATCACTCAGGCAGTCCATGGCAGACACGATTACAGGCTTCGTTCATAAATACCCTTCAGTTCAGGCAATATGGTTCTTGATTGATTCAGACTGGAGAAAGATAAATTTACAGTCATGTTAATAAAACCTCTTCCTCTAGTTAGTGGGCTTTCATTTAGTTACAGTGGGATAACTTCAGCTGAAGGATTTAGGATCCTATGTAGGAGGAGGAGAAAACAGTTACAAAAGGACAGTGCAAGAACTGAGTTGCTAGGATTTTCAGGTTGTTATTTGAAAAGATTGGTGTGGTGAGACAGTATGCAGAAATATTATTAAGGATATTTTAGCAATGGAAAGAAGATTCCTCTTTTAAAGGACCATGTTGGTTATGTATTTGAAATATACCAGGTTATCCAAAATATACCAGGATACACTGAATCAGGAGGCAGCCTAGTAAGGTAGTTTGTCATTTGATGCCTAAGTGATATATGGCAACTTACTTAAAAGTCTTAGTAAAATAAATAATAATAATAAATAATTAAAACAGTATCTAACTCACAGGATTATTGTGAGGACTAATGAGCAAATTGAGGGAATCTATGGTCAATAAATATGCCTTGTCTGAAATGTTAAAAGAAATTCCTCAGAAAGAAGGAAAATTATATAGGTCAGAAACAGATTTACATAATATTGTTAGAAAAGGAATAAAAGAAGGTGAAATATAACTTTTCATTTTTCTTGTGTTTGATTGAACAGAAACAATTTGTTCAAAATGGTAATAGCAATGAATATCATGGTGATTATTATTTATGGGTATATGAAATGAATGACATCAATGTCATTCAGATAGGAGAAAGAAACTGCCAATAATCTGTTACAAAGTGCCTGCACTAACTACGAAGTGGTAGAGGGTTATTTGAAAATGGACTTAGAGTACTTGTAAATGTATATTGGAAACTCTAGGACAACCACAAATATTTTTTGCTTTTTTTTTTGTTTTGTTTTTATATTTTTTGCTTTAAAGGAGGATAACTGATAGGCTAAGAAAGAAGGAAAAAAAAATGGAATCATATAAAATGCTCAGTTAAAACCAAAAAATCCAGAAAGAGTAGAAGACACAAAAAGAAATAGAGCAAGGGTAACAAGCTGAAAATAGCTACAGATATGATAACTGTTAAAACATATATGTTGATAATTGCGTTAAGTGTGAACCATCTAAATATACTAATTAAAAGGCAGAGATGGTCATAGAGTCAACTAAAAATATGGCCTAACTTGTTTATATGTAAAAAAGCTATTTTTAAATTAATTTATTTTTAAATTAATTGCTATTATTTCTTATTGTTTTTAAACTTATTCGAGAGAGAGACAGAGACAGAGATGGTGACAGAGAGCACAAGCAGGGAGGAGAGGGAGAAGCAGGATTCCCATTGAGCACAGAGCCTGATGTGGGGTTCAGTCTCAGGACCCCAGGATCATGACCTGAGCTGAAGGCAGATGCTTAACTGACTGAGCTACGCGGGTGCCCCTAAGAGATCTATTTTAAATATAGAGTCACAGTCAAGGTAGAAGTACAGGGACTGAGAAAGATATGCTGCGTTAGCACTAATCTATACCGTGGGTAGGTATGCGAATTGGAGCAACTATTTTAGAAAAAAGTTTGATTGTATCTATTAAATTTGAATATATGCATAAACGTATGATCTAACAACTGCTTTCTTAGGAATAGTCCCAACACACTATTTTCCTCATATTTTTATCCATATTTTCTCCCATAAGAAATATGTATATATATGTTCATATCAGCACTATTTAAAATGGCCCCAAACTGGAAATGACTTAAATGTCTATTAATAATTGAATGGATAAATATGCTTAAATATTCATACAATGGAATACCATACAACAATGTGAATAAATTATTGGGCAACATGAATAAATCTTACAAATAGGCTGAGCAAAAGAAGCCAGACACAAAAGAGAACATAGTGTATAATCTATTTATGTAAAGTAAAACATAGAAAGCCATTCTAAGATATTTGAAGTCAGGATAGTGGTTACTTTATTTGGGAAGAAATACAGGTAGTTACAGAATAAAAGCATTTAGGGTCTTTAAATGTTCTACTTTCTGAACTGGGAGTTGGTTATATGTGTGTATTCTCTTGGTAAAAATTCATTGAGCCAAATATTTATGATTTGTGTACTTCTGTACATATGTTATATTTCAATAAGCAATTTAAAAATTCCTACTTATGCAAAATAATGTATGATTAAAATCCTAAAAGATATAGAACTAAAGAAGAATAAAGACAGTTGCTAAAATATAAACTCTGCAATTTTAAAAACATTTCAGGGGTAGAAAAAAGTCATCTAAAGATATTGTGTTAGAGATCATTTTGTTAAGCTCAAATTGTGAAAGAAAATGTTCAAATTTTACAAAGGGGACATATTAAAATGTTGATAAATATTTTATATTTTTGTGTATCTCTACAAATAGCCCCAGGAAGTTTGAAAAACAAATTAGGGGTTTTGAAAAATGCTAACAGAACAGAATGTGTTTGTAGGCTGAGGAGAACTAATATGAAAAAAGGAAGGCTAGGGCACATGGTTGGGGAACGTTATCAGATATTATACTAAAAAGAGCAGGCAGAACTGCACAACTGCTTTTATTTTGTTCTTTTCTCTTAAATAGATCACTCTTCAAACTTGATAGGCTTGGCTGTGCATGAAAGAAGTGATAATATGAGGGCTATTCACCATTTTAAAGTAGATTCAAAGTCTCAGATAAAGGCAAATTATTTTTATGGTACTTACATTTTATCAATGTTTGTAATCTCTCAGGAATCAAAGAAGATGGGAGAAGAATCAGAAGTCTGGAGAAGGGTGATGTTTTTAATTTTTGAAATGGTTGTTTCTAGGGTACTTTTGTGTCTCAGTCAGTTAAGCATCTGCCTTTGGCTCAGGTCATGGTCCCAAGGTCCTGGGATGGAGTCCAGCATTGGGTCCCTGCAGGGAGCCTATTTCTCCCTCTCCCTGCTCCCCTGTTCCTGACCTCTCTCTCCTCACTTTCTCTCTCTCAAATAAATAAATAAACTCTTAAAAAAATAAAATGGTAGTTTCTGGGAATTATAGGTTGATAATTTTAATACTGATTTTTAAAAAATTTCCAGGGCAAAATTTTAAATTAAAGTATTTTGCTAATACTGAGTTTGGTGAGAAAGGTGATGGAAGCAGTGAAAACTATTAACACATTTTATTTAATTCCTATAAGAATCTATCATACATGTTTTGGTGATTTTTTTCCCCTATAGATTAAAAAAATTATAACTATTCCAGGATTATGTAGCTAGTAAAACTATAACTTAACCTGAAATTTATATTTTTTTCACTATGTCCATTCCATAGATTCATGGGTTTTCAAGCAGTAGTACCAAAAAATATTGCAGTTATAGTATATTGTGATTTTATGATGGCTTCTGGCAAAGCATGTTATGAAATCCATCTAGAGAAAGTAGAACACATAAGATTCATAGCGTAACTATAAAATAATCTAAAAAAATGTTGATTAATGAAATGCTCTAGAACACTCTCATCTCTTTCCTGTTTTGAAAATTTATTACCTTCATGGCTATTAAAAAGGTGGATGGACAATAGCAGATAGAGATTGCTGACCCACTGTATAGTAAAAAAATAAAAAACACACTGACTCTCGCTCAATGGTTTACTTACCGAGTGAGTGCCTACTAGGGGCCAGCTCTCCTGCACTGTACGCGTAGTCCCAGAGCTCTCTGCTTCATGTGGGACACAACTATTTACCCTGAGTTAGAATTGAGTGCTTCAGTGTGTAGAGCATACAACTGGCAGTAAGCCCATTCTGAGTGTTTGCTGGGGCCCTCCAGGAAACCTTTAAAGTCAGAGTTAAAGGATAAGGCAAAGTTAAAAAGCTAGTTAAGGGTTTGGCAAGTGTCGAGGGTGGGGTGGTTGGTTGTGTTAGAAAGGGTCTTTCAGGCAAAGGGAGCAGTAAACACAAAGGCCTTGGAGCAGAGAACCCTGTGCTTCCCATGGGACACCGTCCAGTGTGCTGGGAGCATGGAAATCAGAAGAACTGTAATAACAAGCTGAAACCAAAAGGCTGCAGTGCAGGAGGACTGTATATAACATTTTATATTAGTGTTTTCAAAATATATGTAATTTACGATGTGAGATTTGGATTGGTAGGAGGAGGTTTTATTTGGCCACAATTTCTGATAAAGTGAGAAAGTAAACAGGCTGCTCAGAAAAAAAAATTCAGCTACATTTGTAGTGATTTAGTGTCTAGATCTAGGAAACTTACTCTTCTACTGTGATTCCATGTTTATCATTCTGGAGGTGGTGCATTAAAGGTAGTTGTATGTGCTCCACTGGAAGAGATGATTGAAAACCATTATTCATCCAGTAGATGTGGAGTGGACATGTGAGGAACAAGTTAAGAAGCTGTGAAGGCTCAATTTGAAGAGGAATAGATCAAACCAAGACCTCATCGCTTCTTTAAATATATGAAGAATTGTCAAGTAGAAGCAGCAGTTGAAGTATTTTGTGTTTTATTTGACAATGTTAGATTTCCAAGTAAAGGAATTCTTGCCACAACACACTCCTTGCCATGGACATATTTAAGAATGTACTGAAGGTCATTTAAGAAGTCATTTCTTCACTGAGATAGAAATTGGGCTACATGGCTTTTCTGTTGTTAAGAGACTGTAATTATGTGTTTCCTGTACTATCTTTTATTTTATTTTTATTGTGTTATACTGCTATGAGATTAAAAATGGCAGAGACTTCCAAATAACTTGTGAAATGCCTAGTTTCTAATTCTCTACTAGAACACTGGCTGTGGCCTTATGGATAATAACTTTGTTATTTTCTCAAGTGGAAGTCTTATATATGATTACAGTTGAATTAGTTCTGCTGAAGACCCCTAAATATGAGGCAAATACAGAGATGTTAAGTGATTTGGTGAGTTAGAGTATCAGAATGGTGGTCAGAAACTCACCGTTTAGAAAACTATTTCAAACAATATGTACCATAAACTTTATTATCCCTGCTTTATGCCTACTTTCCAAATGGCTAGAGGAAACATTCTATTTAATCATGTTGACCTATCTGATGTTGCCATAAATAGAGTCATAAATAGAGTTGTCTCACCTCATAATAACTTGTCATTCAAAAATAGTTTTCTCTTCCTCCCTGTTTATGACTCCATCCGGAATTTAGTGTTTGTAACATGATCTGAGTCATTTGCTTATGAATTCTATTTGCCATCACTTTCTTTTTCACATTAATCTTTTCAAATGTCTTAACATGTAGTCCACCTAATGATTTTGTCGCTTCTGGGATTCAACTACGAAATACAATTCCATTCTTTGCAATATAATTTTTATGAAGTGAAATCTCATAAGGTTTCTCACATTGCTACTATTTTGCAAAAGTATTCTTACAATCTTGAATTTTGTAAAAAAATTTAGTGTTTCACTGCCTTCTAAATAGAAATATGAATTTTAAAATTATCTTCATATTAATCTAGACATTAAGACATTAAGACATTTAAGACATGAATGCTACTGACCATATTTGGCAATAACGAACAGGGAAATCCTGCAGACAGAATTCTGAGTCTGGTAGGAATCTATTTGAGACTTGCAGTTCTTGATATAGTCTGCCTGACAGCAATTGCAAGTCTTGGATGGTCATAGATGGTTACTGGTTATTGCTGCAGGTAATTATCTAATTTTCTCTATTGGAAGAAACTGATATCTACCAGAAACAACCTTATATTTCACAATGACCAAATTGACTTAGGTCAGTTTATAGTATCCATTAACATTGTAAGGGGGTATTTCCAATCTGAAATTGGTGGTGAGATTTTAATAAGGTAATAAAACAATACAGTACATCTGAGATATTTCATTTGTCAGCAAGTATCCTCACATCATTAAAAGGTAGTTAAAAAAAGTAACATCAAAATTATTTTGAGAGTGTCATTTAAATAGCTTGATGTAGAATTTCATACTTTGAGAATGCAACTATGTTAATCTTGACTTGGCATATTAAGAAAAAGAGTTTGTATTAGGGAGAGAAACAAAACCAAAACAAAACATCCCTCTCCAGGACCACACAGAAAACAAAAAACAACCTGGGTCCTTAAACTATTATAAACTAAATCTATTAATGACAAAAATAATTGAAAACTATTAATAATTTATACAAGCAAATATACATTTTTTATTATATATGCTTAGTTTTATATGTGGTGTCTTTCTTGAGACTCTTTTCCTAAGTGCTAAACTTCATCTCAGAGTCTGCTTCCTGGAAAATCTGTGTGGCACTCTTTTTGTTGTTATCGTTTTACTCTTATTGTTTTACTTTGTTATTTTACTTCAGTGTTTAAACAAAGAACTCAGAGGTATAGATAAATCTACGTTTCTCCATATCAATGGACTTACTGTGCACTAGAACTTAATTAAGACATTTACAAAAGCTATTTGGCTTCAAGTGACAAATATTATAACATAATATATGGAATATTTTTTATTTTTAAAACTACCAATGAATTAAACATACATTTTCTTTTTTTTTTTTTAAATAAGAAATGCATACCTGTCTTTACAGCCTACCTTCTAAACAGAAAGACATTTTTTTTAGAATTTGTAATGGCCTATTCATCAAAGGAAAAAACATTTTTGAAATTTAATTACTGAAATGTGTCTGTGTACTTTATCAGCTTTTGACCTTCAGTCATTTAAATTGTTTATATGTGTTTTATAAGCATCAGGAGTATTTTATGACTTTTCCTTATTATTAATTATTCACTCACAGGTATTAAAGTATAATTATATTATGTGATATATATTTTCCCCATGGTATTATTATTACTTTTTGCCAATATAATTGTCATTCCATTTTTTTTTCTTTTCTTTTCCTATTGATTGCTATTTCTTGTGTCATACTAAATATCAGAAATTTGGACAACTTCTCAGATAATTGACAAAGGAAAAGATTATTTTTGCTTTATTAAATTTCTCAGTTATCTGCTTTGTTATTAATTTCTATTAAAAGAATATAGTATAGTATGGTATAAAAAACACAAATTGGAAAGAAGTCATTAGACCTGTGTTCATTTCCTTGAAAAAGTCAATCATTTATTCCCAGGAGGTATATGACTCTCCTGTATATATATATAAGATAATAGGACATAGTCTATGAATTTTTGAATCAAAATGAAATAGAAAATTTTCCCTATAAGAATGCACAAAGAAAAGGGAGGAAAAATTATGGAATAATGACATAAAACGTAAATTAAAAGGCATGGAGATATGTATTTGAAATTAAATTTTGTCACTATGTTGGTTGAAAGACATGCAGCAAGCCAACTAACTTTTTCAAGGTTGTGTGTATATGTGTTTGCCTGTGTGTGGTTTTAAATCTATGTAAGTAATGGAAGAAGGGAGAATTCAACATGAAATCACATGCACCACAAAGTGGTAATATTGCAGGAGTTTAAGTTGCTCTAATGATTTTTAAAATGTTGCAAATGAATGAAACAATAACCTTTTTTTTTTTTTTTGCAATTCTTCTTGGTATTAAAGATGCATACAATAAATCTGAGGCAATGTGAATCATTGCTTACATAACATCCTCTAGTCAGGTATTTATTCAAAACTTAGATTTTTTAGGTTAAAATTAACTGCTAAAATTTCTCTGTTGGGAATTGTTTTCTTTTATCCTTATAGTTCTTCATAATATTATAACTTCTTGCCTTTGGAGAATTGCAGAGAAGACAGTTACATCAAAAGAATTTGCACCATTCTTGAAGATTGTGAATTGTTGACCTCAAGGCAAAGTCTAATTATTTTGCAAATGTGAAGACAAAATGAAAAGTTAGCATGTTTAATGAAGATATAAATTTGATGAGGGAGGAATCCTTTTCTATATTTTTGTAGCATTTAAATGGTAATTATGGAGTTTTGTTTTTAACAAAAATTGGCCTTTTCAGTACTTTAAGAGGCTTGGCCTATAAAAGATCTGGCTTTAACCACTTCAGAACTTTAAAAGTTATTTTTAAAACACTTGGGTTAATTTCTCTGAGAGAACAATGTGAACAGATTTGTGATTAAAACTGATTTGAAAATAATAATGACCCAAATAACTGTGCTTAATGTAGAGAATCAGAAGGAATGTTGCTGTAAAAAAACAACTCCTTCTGGGACATGAATGGGCAAATTCTCTTTTTTTCCTCTTTCTTGGGCACTCAAGAGGTGTGATTTGCTTTGCTTTGCTGTATTGGCAAAATCTCTATTTAAATATTCAAGTCCATGTATTGTTCTCAAAGTAAGTTTAGGCATGGGCCTAAGGATTAGACAGACACAAATAGTTAATTTAAGCATCACGATTGACACTGCATTTAGAAGATTCTCATTAAGCAGTCAGCCATAATTTATTTCCTTCATTCCTTCTTCCTTCCTTCCTTCTCTCCTTCATTTAAATGATCAGAAAGATACCAAGGATTGTGTATTTTATAAGACTTTATTGTCATAGTGATAGGTGCTGTTAATTTGTTACATGTGTACTAATATTAATTTTAAAACTAAAACTTTGTTTATAGTTGGATTCTTGAAATACCTTTGTTATTTATTGGAATATGAATAAATTGAAAGATATCCTTGTGACAGCTTACCAGTGGCCATGACATTTCATTGGTTGGGACTACTTAGTATGAATTAGTACTTTACTCCTTCCCAGCCAGTGCAGACATCTTTAGAACTTTAAAAATCACCATTAGACACATGCCCATTTAAACATGAGTTGAACTTAACTAAAATAAAAAATTCAGTTTCTCAGTTGCATTAGCCACATTACTAGTGCTAAGTGGGTGCAAGAGACTAGTGTCTACCCCACTGGACAGCTTCCAGTTGAAAATTTACATAATATTGGCAGTTCTACAAAGGAGCACTGCTTCACAACACTTGAATTCTTTTCCCCACTTTCCTATATTATGTGTTGTGAATTGCCTTGCACCTTAGTTTTACATTTATTTAACCTCTGCTAGATTTACTATTATTGCTTTTGTATAGTCAATATTTATTTATACTTATCTACATTTATAACACTTCTATTGCCCTTCCTTTTTTTCTCCCTACATTAACATGTTTTATCGGAATATTTTTATTTTAGCTTGAAGAACTCCACTGGTATTTATGTTAGTTCAGGGGGGAAAAAAAAGGTGATAAATTCTCTGATTTCGATAGCCTATAAATTCCTTTTTTTCATCTTTTATTTCTTTTGGAAGATATAGAAATGTATGTTGACAGTTTTTTAAAGATGTTAATAAACATTTTAAAGAAGTTATTCCATTTTTCTGAGATTTCTATATCTTCTTTGTAAAGTCAGCTATCGCCTCACTGCTATCCCTTTGAGGATAATATACTTTTTTCCCTCTGCCTGCTTAAGTATTTTCTCTTTATCTTTGATATTCATTAGTTTTACTATGAAGTACAAAGGAACAGAATGCATTTATTCTAGCTGAGTTTCAAGCAGAAAAATCTGATAAATCTATCATTCGATCTTATTTCAGTTTTGAAAATCTCTAGCCTCTAGTTCCTCTAATTTTTTCATTCCGTCTCTAACCCCTGACAGGTATAAATACATATTATTTACACACAGGTTTTTATTTTTAGTTTTGTTTTGTGCTGCCTGGTTCAGAACTATTTTGCAACAGAATGCTCTAGCTGTCCATTTGCATGTGGAACATTAGTAGGAGAAATGAGCTCATCTGTCTGGAAAGGTGATCAGGGATTTCAGGATATAGAATTGACTTGGAGCTGCTTCCAACAAGGCACATTTGCCAGTGAAATGACCCATTCAGCTGTAATGAGGTGGAGTCACTGCCCAGAGCAAGATTGTTGAGGCATCTCCCTGGCATTGCTCAAAGACCCTGTAGGTGAGGTATGGGTGGGACTGATTCCTGGTACACCTCCTGGCTAGACTACGGTTCCTTCCTCTTTCTTTCTTCCTTCCTTCCTTTCTTTCTTCATTCTTTCCTTCCTCCATTAAAATTTTTATTTTTATTTATTTTTTTCAAGTTTTTATTTAAATTCAATTAGTTACCATATTGTGATATTAGTTTCAGGTGAGCAATGTAGTGATTCCACAATTCTATCCATCATTGCTCAGTGTTCCTCCTAAGTCTTAATCCCCTTCACCTATTTAGCCCATCCCTCCACCACCTCCCCTCCGATAGGCTTTATCTGAGATGAGTATCCTCAGTTCAAGTTCTTTTTTAGTTTTCTTCTGGAAGGTTGACTCAAGCCTCCAGAAACTTGCTTGTGGCTGGGAATTTGCTATCACATATATCAAATCTATCTTACAATCTTCTCTGAATTTTTCACTCTTTTTATTCTCCATGATTCTGCCAGAATTTTTCATATTGATTAATCTTCTAAATCTCTAACTTTCTATTCTGTTGTTAAACCAATCTGTTGACATCTTAATTTAAGTATTTGCAATTTAAAAATCTGAAGTATCTTTCTGGTTCTTTTCTTTTCTTTTTTTTCAGAGATTTTAGTTCTTTAGTAAAATTCCCCCAACTGGCCATCTACTTACTAGAATATAGAAATCACAGGTATTCTAAGGTCACCTCCGACATGTCCAATAGATCTATCATCTGTGGGTCTTCTAGTCTGAAAAAAAAAAAAAATCCAAGTGCATGAGGACTACACTTTTTCCTGGAACAGTTGGGAATTCTAAGCAGTTAAACTAGGTCACACCCAATTTTAAAGAATATATTATAATCTTACATACTTTCTTTTTGCCACTTTTATGGCTTTCACTACTGCGTGTGCTTTGCCACAGGTGAAATGGTTCATGTGCTTCCTCATTTCTTGGAGAAGTTTGTTGCACTTTAGAATTTTGTTCACCTGGTTGGCTTGTGATCTCATATATCTGATAGGCTCAAGAAAAGTTATGCGTTTGTAAGTTATTTTGTTGTTAGCATGTGAGGATGTTCTCTGGTAGCTTCCTAAATCCTAACTGAAAACAGAATTGTGTTGTGTATTTTAACATAAAAGAAAATATTAGTGTATTCATTTATTGTATTTAATGTATTTATTTTTATCCCAAATTATGTTATCTAGTATAAATACCTATTGAAATAAAATCCACTAAATAGTAGTAGACTTACTAATGATTAGAAAAAACACAATGAATCAGTGCTGATTGTTAAAACTTTAAATTTACATGCAGGAAAATGGAAAAATAAATTAGTTAGCAGACGGGAAATCTAAGACCAACTATCTTAGTGGCTCTGCATGACGTTATTTCTTAGTCTCAGTTTTTCAAAAGTCAATATAAAAAGTGTTAAATCCAGAATCTAAGTTTTTCATGTCTCTACTCATTCTGCCATCTCCTTTCTCCCCAGTGCATTACACACATATCCTGAACTCTGGTCTTACCAAATTACTACATCCAGTTTCTATTTGTGAAAAAAACTAATGTATAAATATGATATACATTTTTTGACATTCTTAAATTGGATAATTTTTTGTTGTTGTGTTCTACTGACTCTACATTGAATTACTTTGCCTGAAGACCTTTTCTCCCCCCTTGACATTTTTGTATTCTCAATGAGGTAAAGCAAAGTTCTTTGGCAAATAAAATCAGCTTGTGAAACTGCTGGCAGATGATTACATTATATTTCTAATAAGTTACGTATTTATAATATATCATTTTAATACTTGTGGATTACCATGACTTTAGGTTTGATAAGGTACTTAATTTGTTCTCTCTACATTTATAATTGTGGACATATGTATCCTAATACATCTCTCTACTTAGGTAACGTTTTATTCTCTTTTCCTTCTTAAAAATATACTCCAGCATTCAGATTTTTCTGGTTGTTGCTTCTTTTGGCTTTCTGGTATGCTTGGTATAGTAAAATAAATTGGGAGACAAAAAGTTAAGTGCCTTTAACAACCAGAGAGGCCCAATGACCATCTTCAAATACCTCCCCTGAAGGGATTTAATATTGTTATAAAGTTGAATTGTTACATGAAAGAAAGAAAAAGCAACAAGGAAAACAGTATGAAATGTGTTTTCTTGGCAGGTTTGGTAATAGATTTGACAACTCTTTTATCCAGTCATAAACCCCCAATTATGTCCAAGGCACTTGAGCCATTTCAAATAACAAAGGCTTCATTCACTCGGTGTCAAATCATTCGAGGTCTTCCTTCTTGTGTCAATAACTAGTTTACAAGTGAAGATGGTACATAGAAGCAAACTATGTAACTTGACATTACTTAGACATCCAGAATAGGATTTTAAGTGTAGCAATATCACTTCATGATGGAATATACCAATGAAGTGTTCTTGTCATTAATTATATTTATGACATTTTTATAAAAGCAAAATGCAATCAGTGAACTCTGGGCTTGCAGCCTGCCAAATGTTGTAGCAATGTTAGGTAGATTAATTTGGTTTGGTTCTGAACAATAACAATAGAAACATTAGTATTAATTTTTCATATGAATTAAAATGACCTAAACATTGTTAGTTCAATTTCTAGCTAATTTCAATGATAAAATTGAAATAATAATTTTGTGAAAATGAATTTAATCATATTTAACATGCAAGTTCAGTTATTAATTCCTATATAATTATAAAATCTGAGAGACTGTATATTTAACAATTGCCTAATCAACTACATGTCTGGATTAGAGGCAAGGATGAAATATCTTAGTATCTGATTACAATATAAAGTTATTTTCTTCTGATTTGCATGTACTTTATTACTGAAAGCCTAAAACAAAACTAAAATTTTTCTGAGATAAATTCTTTGCACATAAATAATAATCATTTCTGACTTTTCTAGAAAGGAGGTTGCATTTGATCTAAAGAAATTATTCTGCATAGCTTTAGGGGCTTTTGTACTTCATAAAATAAAATGATAATATTGAGGAAGGAGTATTAGGCTACCTCAAGTAGCAGGATCTAGATGGGAAAGAAACTTAGTAAGTTTCTTTCTGCCAAGCAGACTTAGTAACATATATTATATGTAATATATATTTAATATACATATAAATATATTTTAGCTTTATTAAGATATAATCGATATGTAAAATCCTGCATATATTTAATGTACATCATTTAAGTCTGAACATATGCATACACTCATGAAACCATCCCCATAATCAATCTTCTTCAAAAGTTTCCTTATGTCCTTTAATAGTTTTTCATTTGTTTTTTTGTTTTGTTTTGTGTGAGATGAATACTGCTTGATTTCACATTCAGAATGAATCTAAAATAGTCAAACACATAGAAGTAGAGAATAGAATAGTGCTTGCAGTGGCAAGAAAAGGGGGAAATAGGATTTAGTTATATATTGTTATATATTATTATATATAGTTATATATTAGTTATATATTATTATATATTTAATTATATATAGTTATATATTGAATTTTAGATCAAACATTCAAAAAACCATTTCAGTCATAGAATAAAATCTGTACACACACACACACACACACACTTACCTTATTCAATCATTATCACTTAATATTTTTCTGTGTATCCTGTCCTTAGAATCCCAGACTCCATACAACTTCCCAACCCCTTTAATCTTTATTGCAGCAATACCGTTACAAGAGTATTTCTTTTTTAAAAAAAGATTTTAAGTAATTTCCACACATGGAGCTTGAACTTATAACCCCGAGATCAAGAGTTACATGCTCTACAACTGAGATAACCAGATGCCCCTGAACAGTAGTTCATGAATCTGTTGTAGATAAAAGTCAAAATAAATGTAATTTCATAATAGCCACGTATACTGGCCAAATTCTAATCATGACTTCTAGTTTTAAGTGTATTAGTTCAGGTTTTAACAAAGCTGTCAGTACATAAAAATATCTGCTAAGTGATATGGCTTGAAATCTTTATTTTAATTAACAAATTATAATAAAAACTTATCTGACCTCTAGCAACAGAAAACCTCTCAGATGTTCATCATTCTAAATATTTTTTAACCAGGATTTCTCATAAAATGAGAACCAAACTCAAATAATCAAAAGATACATATAAATTATGAACTTTTCTTAGCTTCATGACTACTAAAAATTAGAAGAAATTATAGAATAATTCCTGTAGAGAAAATGTGCATATTAACAGAAATATGGGCTAAGCTATCATAGATTTGCTCAGTGCACTCTCATTAGTATAAATTGATAGGCTGATCAGTAGCTAAAGATTATCCAGAGGAAGAATAAAGAACAAATATTGCCTTTTATTTACAATGCAGATCACTGAAGGAAAAGAACTGCTTTGATTAGGATCACTTATTTGTCTTGCTGAGATGTGGTAGAAAATGTTGAAATCATTTAAACAAATCACACAAAACATGTCAAATATTTTTTAGTAAGAGAGTGAGTTTAGAAAGAAAGCAGAACAGTGAAACAATTAATATTCAGTCTAGCGAGTTTGCATTTGTATTTACAATGACTGGTCTGGGTGTTCAATGAATATACTTTGGAGATAATTTGAACATGTTCTCCTCTGCTGTTACTTCACTTAGAGTCTCTGGCGGTCCAAGAAGCCTGACTTTTTTTTTTTTTTCTTTTTAATGAGATTTTTTGCCTCAGCCTCTTATGAAAATCTAGTTTGGGAGAATATAAGATTATAAGTAGGTACTTAAGAAGTCACATATAATTTGTTACTTGTATCCCCAATCTCACATTGAATGTGATGCACAGGTTTAATCTAGAAAGGTAAACTGTTGCAAACTGGTCACACTTATTGGTAACAGTGATATAAGGAAGTAGTTTCTAACCTGCTTGAATATAAGGGAAAATACATATTTTTAGCATTTGTACATTAAGAAAACACATTATGAAAACACCAAATAGTAGGTAGCAATATTTTGAAATTAATCAGCATACTATTAATCAAAGCATTCATATACTAAAGACTATATATCATGTGAAATATTAAAACAGTACATAGACAATGCTTGGTAACTATTTGTGTAAGAGGCCAACATAAATAAGTTCATCACTCCCCAGGCATTTGAAGCCCATAAACTGGGCCTAATCGAAGAGATCTTTTTCTCTTTTGTTCTTTCTCCTTCCAAGTACTCTCCTTTTGTTATCATTTCTCATTAATTATCAAAAATTCTTTTGGGGGCAGTGGGTGGTTTAGTGGGTAAAGCCTCTGCTTTAGCTCAGGTCATGATCCCAGAGTCCTGGGATTGAGCCCCACATCGGGCTCTCTGCTCAGCGGGGAGCCTGCTTCCCCCTCTTGCTCTGCCTGCCTCTCTGCCTACTTATGATCACTCTCTCTCTGCCAAATAAATAAATAAAATCTTTAAAAAAATTTCTTTTTTTGGCATCAATTAGAATACCTGAAATAAAAGATATCATTTTTGTCAAAGATTTTTTTTTTTTTTTAAGATTCTATTTATTTATTTGACACAGAAAGAGAGAGAGCACAAGTAGGCAGAGTGGCAGGCAGAGGGACAGGGAGAAGCAGGCTCTCTGCTGAGCAGGGAGCCTGATGTGGGGCTCAATCCCAGGACCCTGGGATCATGATCTGAGCCGAAGGCAGCTGCTTAACCGACTGAGCCACTCAGGCGCCCCTTTTGTCAAAGGTCTGAAGAAAAATTGTTGCAGTCACTGAGATAAAACACAAAATATGGGTTTTTCACATACAATATTCATATCTGCTGAAATAGTTATCCAAGGTCATTTGGTGACCGTTTCTTGTCTAAAGATGGGGTACAATGTTCATAGCAGCAAAGGCCACAATTGCCAAACTGTGGAAACAGCCAAGATGCCCTTCAACAGATGAATGGGTAAAGAAAATATGGTCAGTATATACAATGGAATATTATGCCTCCATCAGAAAGGATGAATCCCAACTTCTGTATCAACATGGACGGGACTGGAGGAGATTATGCTGAGTGAAATAAGTCAAGCAGAGAGAGTCAATTATCATATGGTTTCACTTACCTGTGAAGCATAAGGAATAACACGGAGGACATTGGGAGTTGGAGAGGAGAAGTGAATTGGGGGAAATCGGAGCGGGAGACAAACTATGAGAGACTGTGGACTCTGAGAAACAAACTAAGGTTTTGGAGGGGAGGGAGGTGGGGGGTTGGGTGAGCCTGGTGGTGGGTATCAACGAGGGCACGTATGGCATGGAGCACTAGGTGTGGTGCATAAACAATGAATCTTGGAACACTGAAAAAAAAATAAAGTTAAAAAAAAAGATAGGGTACAAATTAAAGTATAAGTATATACTAGGAATATGTGGGGGGAAAAATCCTTGAAAAATATAGCCAACACCATCAACTTTTCCAATAAGAAAGATGTGTGCTAGCTACAAATGTTCTATAGCTGACATCTAAATAATTTCACTCTGTGTAATTGATACTTTAGGGTAAACAAAACTTTTTTTAAAATTTTAATCAGCCAAAGGTTTACTGTGATTGTAATCTTCTTATGAGAGTTAATTTTCCAGAGTCAATGTGTTAATTGAACTAAGCCATGTAAGACATAAACATAATCATACAATGTGTTCATTTTTCCCCATTGCACATGAGTATTTGATTACATATTTCATGCACTTCATTCAAAAGCTAACAATCTATTAGAGAAGATCAGTCACATATAGGAACAACCATAACAAAGGGCATAGAATGATGAATCTAAAAATGTTTGCACAGATACATTGTCTCACACACAGAGACACACACACACAGACACACACACACACACACACACGAAGCAAATACCATCAACTTTAGCCATTACAGACTGTTTTCAATAGTGGCAAATTAGATTAAAATAGCTATCTCAGTAAACAAAATTAAAAGTATTTTAAATCTGAGTAAATTATTGAGAAAATGCTGTATACCAGGCACTGTGCTAAATACTAGTGAAAGCACCAACACTAAGAAAAAAATCTTGTGTTCAAAGAAGGTACTTGTATAAAGAGGCATATATGAAATAAAACCTTTATAAGACTTTTTGTTAATAGATATAATAAAGGCAAAGGATAATATGTATTTATACAGAAGATATAAGTTTTAAGTAAAAATATAGATGGAGTTTAGAAAGTGGAGTGAATAATGCCCTCAATGGCAGGGAAAGAATGTTCCAAAGTGTAAGCATGTGTCTTGAAGAAGAGCGGAGTCCACCAGTCAAATAGGAGTAGGAAGAGTGTTATAGACAGAGGAAAAGCTACGGACAGAGCCACAGATGCTTGCAAGAGAGTCATTGTAGGTAGAAAATAGTTTCTGAGGTTTGGTGGAAATAAATTATAGAGTGATTCAAAAGTATTTGAATCAGTTATGGTTCAAATAAGGAAACTGAACCATTGAGAACAGTGTGTGCTAAAGGATTTCCCTTAGGGATAAGTTGTGCATGATCATAGGAGAGTCTTGGGAGTAGGGGTGCAGAAGGAAGAACTGGGGCATTAGGAAAGAGTCACTATTAGCTGTTTTGAAGCTGTGGTGTGGGTAGACAAAGCAGAGTTTACAGAGTTTACCAGTTCTCTTGGTTCCCTGCTGCTGTTGGAAGTCAGGGAAAAAAGCAAATATGGATAGGATAAATAAGGACAAACTAGAAACCATTGCTATTTCTGCACATTATTATATCCAATCGCAATGTCCTTCAGAAAGGAGTGGCTGGTACTTCATTTCTTAGCTGCTACTTCACTCTTACCTTCCAAATTTTGTACACATTTCGGTTTAAAGAACTTAATCTGGTGCCCACTAGGAAAAGCTATTTCTGGGAATATAGTTTCAGCTTTATCAGATTGGAAGAGTAAAACCATTACAACATCCTCATGACTCGACTTTTTGCAGTATACACAGGAGTATCGTTACAGTTTTTAAAACTTAGAATATTTGTTCTATCTTCCAGACAGTGAGTTTTGTGATTATGAACTAAAGAAAGGATAGTCAGGAAGAGGAGGAAATGAAAGAAAGAAGAGATTTAAGAAATGTCAGAGCTTAAAATGATGGGACACATTGTCTTTGAACTCACATACTGGTCTCCCGATCAATATGTTTTTTTTTTTTCCCAATTTATTTATTTTCAGAAAAACAGTATTCATGATCAATATGTTTTTAAGTTAGAGTTCAGATATCCCATAGGGAAATACGAGACATCAGATCAAAGCACAGACACATCTGAAGACTTCAATAGCCTCAAAATAAAAACCATAATATCTCCTATGTAAAATAGAAGTACTAAAACAGATACACTAAGCATTTTAAAGATAAAAAATAAAGAAATGAAATAAAATAAAAGCAGTATGAGACAAGAATAAAATATAAAAAAACATTGCTAGTGGAAATATTACACGTGAACATAAAATAGAGCAAAAATACATGGAATAAATGGAAGAAGGGGTATATTTGGGAAAAAATCAGTAACTTGCAAGTTTATACCGAGGAACAATCTCTCTTTGACTCTTCTATTATTTCTATTTCATTTTTAAACAGATTTTTCATTTATATTTTCATGCTTTTTATTATTTTTACGGCTTTTGATCTCCCTTTGCCTTTTGGTTTTTGAAATGTTTTTATCACCTACTTTTTTTTCTTGAATTCTACCAGTTTTTGTTGTGTATCTCCTCCTGTATGGCAACCATCTACTGATTGCTGTCCATCTATCTCTTTCTTGAGGTCCCCTACTCTTTGGTTGTTATTTTTATTTTGTGGTCCTCTTTTATAGCTGCAGTTGCTTTAACAAATTTAGGTCTGTGCTGCAATCATATTGCAATTGCTTTTTTCCTATATCAAATACTATACATTCATATTGAATAAGTTCTTTTGTTTCATGATACTATTTTTTCATTAGGATAGTCATGCAACAATTTTGTACCTTAATCTTATAGTATGTTTGGATGAACACTGATTCCCTTCTTTATTAATTCACATTTGGTTATGTCCCTTGGATCAGCCATAAAAAGAAGATTCCTGTGGAAGGAGGAAAGGACCAGAGTAGATATAAGATTTCTGTGTTCAAGGTCCCCTCTCTTCTGTTGCTACTTGTGATGATCTGTCCCTTTCTCTAACCAATATTTTGAAATAAATTATATAAAGAACCCTATATTCGTGCCACTAATAGTTAAATAAGAAGCTTGAACCTAGATGTTTATATCATGGTGTTTTTAGAGCTAACATTGTTAAAGGAAAAGTGGTTCATTGTTAGTGTGATATTTAGACTAACTGGATCATTAGGATTGGCATTCTAGATCCCTAGATTCTTTTAGTATACTCTGACAGTTATTAAAGGGAGAAAAACTAATATCTCCCAAATATCTTCAGATGACAGTTAGAATTTGATGTATTCAAATGTATTCAACTTTGTTAAAGTACAAGAAAGCTGGAAAAAGCAAATACACATCTGGAAAAAACTGAGCAATGAAATTATACAACAGGAAAATTATTTCTAAATGGGGGTAGCTTGGTTAAGATGTAGAATAAGACTTCAAATATATTGTATTTTTAAACTTAATGTTTAAGAATATATATATATATGTATCTATACATATATACACACACACACATATACACACACATACAATGCGTGTGTACTAGTTATATACTGTGCATTTTTAATATTATTTGTGTAGGGGCAATAGAATATACCATATACATACTATAAACCTATAAACATATAATTTATATTCCTGGATTGGAGTACTAGACTGTGACACTAGAAATTTTTTGGATAAACCTATAAGATTCTGAATTTTTACCTGAATGTTAACAATAATATAAAGCAAAAGAAATTCAAAATTATTAATAACTATTTAAACACCCACTGTCATTTATCATTCCTATACTTAGCTTCCCTTTCTTCTTTTTCATGCACAGCAACACTCAAACCATTCATTAAAATACTACTAAACAAAGTAAAACATGGTTCTTTACAATTTGGGTAAAGTGTATAAAGAACCAATCTGAAGTTAAGATAAGTCAGATTTTAAGGATGAACATCTTTAATGATATTCCCCTTTGAATATGAGCTGGAAAGAGAGGATTCAGTTCTTACATCTCCCTGATCATCTATTGTCTTTTTTTTTGCACCTTATATTTCTCCATTTCCTAATTATTCAATTAAAAAAAATCTCTAGGGATGCCTGGGTGGCTCAGTGGGTTAAGCTGCTGCCTTTGGCTTAGGTCATGATCTCAGGGTCCTGGAATCAAGTTCCGCATTGGGCTCTCTGCTCAGCAGGGAGCCTGCTTCCCTCTCTCTCTCTCTGCCTGCCTCTGTCTACTGTGATCTCTCTCTGTCAAATAAATAAATAAAATCTTAAAAAAAAAATCTCTAGGACTACCAAAGGAGTCTTTGCTTACCTTAAAAAACAAAAACAAAACTCAATTTTCACAGAAAAATTGAGAGCAGGCAGGGAAACTTCAATTATTGTGCCTTTCATCTGTTCTTTCCTGTTTCCAAAAAATAGTGAGAAATGGTGCTTGCTTTATATGTAAGGTTATTATGAAGATTAAATGCATTATTAGGGAGTAAGCAAAAGCTAAAGATTATTATTTTCATATTTACCTTGAGTGGAAGGAAGGGAGTGTAGAAGCCCAAAGATCACAGCTTCAACATTCTCTCTCCCTGGGCATACCTTTACATCAGTTAAAGGGAAATGGTTTACCCACTACAGCAAACTGATAATGTCATGAGGCAAACATTTCACCACATTATTGTGAACATAGAAAGGTAGTCATGAAAATGAGAAAAGTGTGGGAAAATGATGGAAAGTGTGAGTATGAAAAAGTGCAAAAAGAAATAAACAAAAAGAAACAAAATAATCAGAGAAAATGGTACCTACTATAATCTAGTTTGGTAGAAGTGTTTCCTATTGACAATACAGGTCAAGTGCAGGGAAACTGGATGAAGGAATAGAATCAGTAAAAAAAAAACAGTTTATTTGGAGAATTTGACTTGAGTTTCATTAAGAAAAGTGAGGAATTTCATGTGTGTAGAACCATCAAACGAAACATTCCTCCTAACTTGAAATATGTTCTTTTGAAAATGATCTTTTAGCTATGCTGTTGCTCAAATGCAGTATTGAGTTAATGATGGAAATAATGGAACAATGTATGTGGAACACTGTCTACACTTTAAGTGTAGCTGAAGCATTAGATACAAACATGGAAAAGACAAGGTGCTTGCCCACATGGCACTGATAATTAAGTTGAAACACAATTTAAGTAACAAAGTAATCATAATTTGGTGGAATAACTTCTTTAAAATATTGTGTAAGATGTTATGTGTTCCTATGTGCGGAATGGGAAAAAGCAACTATTTCAATGAGGGTGGAATCTGAAATGTTTCATAAAGAGGCGACTGAAGTATACTCTTATTGTGAAACAAATATTTCTTCCCCAAACAAGATCAGATTATTTCAAATAGGATACATTATTTGAATTCAAACACTAAGACTGGTTCATCATTTTAACTCATTCAGAATTTTGAAACACCTACTTTCACAATCTCTAGGCTCATACTAATAAATGTTGATTGTTTTTTAAAGAATGAAGTCATCTAATGAGTTTCTAAATTAAATACATAAACTGATTAAGATTTAAATTATTGTTTTCAACTAACACTTCTTTTGTAATAATGATAAAGGATGATTTTAAATCATACTTCCAGAAGTTATTGTTTATACAGAAAACAAAACCAAACAAATAAAGACATACCAACATAATGCACTGCTCAATTGTAAGCTAGAGTTGACACTATATTTTTTAGATTGATTTGTTTTTTTAGTTTATACTATAGCAATTCTGTTACTTTGGACAGCAGTTATTTACTACATAATATTAGCCATTTGAATGAGTTGAGGGAAACTAGACTCATTAGAGGAAGAATCCTTATTCTGGGAAGGTTATTTCAAAAGATAAATGTTTATACTTAGCCCACAGGGCAGTGAGTTGCTAATAACTTCAATGTTTTTATATTAGATGCATAGAAAACAAAAGAGTTGTAGATTTCCTTATATTTATAGTATCTAAGCCTTCCTTCTACACTGAACTTGAAGTGCTCAACGTTTTAAGTGTGCTATTATAATCTTTTTGATTCTTGATAAAGCTATTTTTTATGGACATCCTGCTTTTTCTATACTATTTTCATGGTCCTCTTCTTCCTTCTTCTCTACCTTACTTTCTTTCCTCCTGTCCTGCCTTCCTTGTTTTTTCTTCCTTCTTTTTTTCCTGGATAAAGCAGAAAATAAGTTCAGTTAAAAAGAAACCTAATACAATATATGTACACATCACAGTTTCCCTTTGTTTCCATCTTACATAATACTGTAGTAAAATGTCAAAACCAGGGCTTGACATTGATACAATTCAAAGTCATTTTTTCACATGTGTAGTTTGTGTGATCATCATTATGATCAAGGTACATCTCATCACCACAAAAAATTCCTTTATATTACCCCTTTATCTTTACATCTCCTCTTCCACCATCCGTAATCTCTATTGGCTACTAATCTGTTTTCCATCTCTATTGTTTGGTCATTTCAATAATGTTATATAAATGGAATAAAAATGTGATCTTTAGATAATAACTTTTTTCACTTAGCATAATACCAGTTATAACCACCTAAACTGTTGTGTATATCAACATTTAGGTCCTTTTTATTGCTGAATAATATGTCATGGTATGGACGTACAACAATTTAGCCATTTGCTGGTTTTTGAACATCTGGGTTGTTTCTAGTTTTGGACTATTACAAGTAAAGTTGCTGTACACTTTAAATATCTTATACTCTTATTGGTCAATTATACCACAATAAGCCTGAAAAAGTAAAAAATAAAGCTGCTATGAACAATCATGTGCATGTTTTTTATAGACAGATGTTTTCATCTCTCTGGAATAAATGCCCAGGAGTACAATTGCTGGGTCAATTGCTGGGTGGTTAGTATATATTTAGTTAAGGACACTGCCAAACTATTTTCCAGAGTGGATATATCCTTTTACATTCTTATTAGCAACATATGGGAAATCAAATTTCCTCATATCCTTACTCTTGGTATTGTTACTCTTTTTTTTTTCATTTTAACTATTCTAACAAGGATATAGTGATAGCACATCATGGTCTTCATTTGCATTCCCTAATAGATAGTGATGTTTAACATCTTTTCTGTTCATTTGTCATACATATATACTCTTTGGTGAAATGTCTCTTGATATCTTTTGCCCATTTTCTAAATGGAGTATTTGCTTCTATTAACATTGAGTTTTGAGTGTTTGTAAATTCTACGTATGAATTCTTTGTCAGATAGCTGGTTTGAAAATATTTTCTTTCAGTCTGTAGCTAATCTTTTCATTCTCTTAATAAAGTTTTCACAGAGCCTAAGGTTTTGGTCTTGATGAGGTTATGTTAACAATTTTTTCTTTTTCAAAATTATCCTTCTGTCATGTTTAAGAACTCTCCAATAAGCCCTAGTTTTCAAAGATTTTTCCCCCTATGTTTTATTCTAAATGTTTGGGGCACCTGGGTGGCTCAGTGGGTTAAAGCCTCTGTCTTCAGCTCAGGTCATGATCTCAGGGTCCTGGGATCAAGCCCCTCATCAGGCTCTCTGCTCAGCAGGGAGCCTGCTTCCCTTCCTCTTTCTCTGCCTGTCTCTCTGCCTACTTGTGATCTGTCTGTCAAATAAATTAATAAAATCTTAAAAAAAGTTTTATAGTTTTGCATTTCAAATATGTGATCCTTTTTCAGTTAAGTTCTGTGAAAATTGTAAGGTCTAAGTCGAGGCTCTATCAATCAATCTATTGATCTATCATCTATCTATTGGATATCCAATTGCTCCAGCCCCATTTGTTGAAAGAGCTACCTTCCCTTGATTGAATTGCTTTTGCATCTTTGTCAAAACTCATTTGGGCATATTTGTATAGGTCCATTTTGTAGTTCTCTCTTTTGTTTCTTTGGTCTCTGTGTTTATGCTCCCACCAACAGCACAGTTTTGTATTACTGATTATGAGTTTTGAACTCTGTAGTCTGATTCCTTCCACTTTATTCTTCTTTTCCAAAATTGTTTTAACTATTTCAGTTCCCTTGTTTTTACAAATACATTTTAGAATAAACTTGTTTATATCTGCAAAAACTTGCAGGGATATTGATAAGATTTTGAGAATTGTCATCTTTACTGTATTGAATCTTCCCATCTACAAATATGATATAGAATGTATCCTGTTAGTTTTGGAAAAGACGTGTATTCTTTGTGGTTGGGTGGAATATTTACGAGTTTCAATTGAATCCTCTTGGGTGATGATGTTTTTGGGTCCTTATAAAATGTTTCAAGTTTTTCATTCATCTCTAAGGCCAGCTATCACATCATCCTGATCTCTGTATCTATTATATTTCCTTATTTGATGGATGCTTCTGCATTCCTTTTCCATTCATAAGGGCACTGTGATTACATTGGACTCACCTGGATATTTCACAATAATCTCCTTGTTTCAAAATCCTTAACTTAATTGCAGCTGCAAAGTCATTTTTCTGACATGAGGTAACATCTTCACAAGTTCAAGGTTTTAGGATGTGGATGTCCTAGGGAGAGGGCATTATTTTGCATGCTATATAACTGTTAACAAATACTAATCTTGCATTCAGAATTGGGATCCAAGTGTATTAATGCAACAATTCTTTGCAAAAATTTTTAATTGTGAAAATTAAACTTAACTAATTGAATTGATTATTAGAATTTTAATAAGCACACAGAATGATGCACAGTGCCATTTCTTTAAAAAGACAGAAATACTGGAGGGGTAATTTCATCTAAACCAATGGAAAAGATTCTCAAATTCTTTCTCCAAATCATAGTATAAGAGAAATAGTGTTTAATAAATTGATTCTACCCATTTTTTTAATGCCTTGAGTATGGCACTTAGTGAAGAAGAAATGCACAGATTATAATACAACAATTTCTATGCTTGTAAAACATGGGCTATTTCTTGGTGATAAATTTTATTCATTTTTTTGCACACACCATATCTTTTATTGATGAATATGGATTGGCATAGTCACTCAAGAGTATATTGAAGTAGTATTATGTAGAATAAATTTTTTCTCTTCATCTGCTTTAATTTATTCCAGTTTAAATGACATTGCTTTCCATAACCACAGAATAAATCTCACTCTAGGATCAATTACTACATTTTAGAATTAGATGTGAGTTGTTTTATAATTAGAGGAAATTCAGGGTACCATTTTAATTAATAACTTTTATAAAAACATTTGAACTTAGAAAATGATATACATGAGTACATTTGAACCATCTGTATGAAATTATATAATATCTTTTCTTCATATTTAATTTTTCCATATTTCCATCCATTCCATATTTCAAAAATAAACACCTAAACAAATATTTCCGGTATTTAAAATATAGTCCATTATCTAACATTAAATAATTTGCTACCTCCAATAAAACCTGTATTTATCAATTTTAGAATTTCCTAAATTATTTTCCTTTTGCTTTGCATAACAGTAAGAAAACTGTTTTCAAAACTTTTTGTCATCATTATCACTGAAATATTCTCACTCTTAAAGAAATCCATAAAAATGAAATCTTGTTAAAAGCAATTCAGTTATGAAGACACTTGGATGTATCTTTTCACTTACTATTACTATGAATTTGTAAGTAATTATTGCTTAACACTATGATAATAAGCACAGCCATCATTGGATCTCACATAACTATTATTGGTTGAATTGTATTCCCCCGAATTATTTGTTGGAATCCTAATCCCCAGTATCTCAAAATGTGACTCTATTTGGAGATAGAATCTTTATAGAACAAGTTAAAATAAGGTTATTAGTTTGGTGTCCTTAAAAGGGCAAATTTGGACAAAAACATGCACACACAGGGAAACAAATGTGAAGATAAGGGAAGATAATGGGGTGATGCTTTTATAATATAAAGATGCCAGCAATCCACCAGAAACTATGGGGAGACATGGAACAGATTCTTCTTCGCACCCTTTAGAAGAAATCAATCTTGTTGACACCTTGATTTCAGACTCCTAGACTCTAGGACTGTGAGACAACACAATTCTATTGTTCAAACCACTCAGATGTAGTGATTTGTTACCATAGCCCTAGTAAATTAACACAATAACTTAGACTTTGCATACCACGTTTCCACTTGTATACTGAACTGTAATATAAAGACAAGGAACATTTCTCTTTTATAAAAGTTCACGCTGCATTTGAATAATTTATTTTCTTTTTCGTTCTTGTTGCAGGAAAGGAGATTGGATAAGATTTTAATAAAGAATTGATGGGCTGGGTAGAGTCAGCTTGATTAAAGAGTAAAGTTTTATCCTTGATAGAAATTCACATAAATCCCAAACCTAAACTGGCTTTTCAAATGCTACCAGGATCACACCACTCCTCTGAGACAGATCCAAAAACAAGTTAACATATTAATCTCTATCATTTCTATATTTGTTTCTTCTTATAAAACAACAACAAAATTATACTCGAAATGAAATGTGGAATGACTGGTAATCTCCTATCTTTCTACAAGGAATGTAAAATTTTATAATCACTCTGGAAAACTTTTTGCAGGTTCTTATTAAGTTATGCATGTTCTTACCATACAACACAGTCATTCTGCTCCTAGGTATCGCTGAAGATCTAATGAAAACATATATCCACACCATGATTTGTTCATAAATATTTAAGGCATCTCTATTCACAATTGCGGAAACCTTGAAACAACCTATATGTCTTGCAACAGATGAATGGATAAACTAAATGTGGTATCGTTAGATGAATGGAAAACTCTTCAACAATAAAAAGAATAAAGTATATACAATCTGGAGGAATCTCAAAAACTGTGAAAGAAGCTAAACATAAAAGATCACATAATGTGTGACTACATTTATAGGACATTCTAGGAAAGGCAAAACTCTTGTGACAAAAAACAGATCAGTGTTAGCCAGGATCCAAATATGAGTAGAGGAGATTGGCTTAAAAGGGGCACCAGGGAGATTTTTGAGTTTTGGAAATTTTTTTTTTTAAAGATTTTATTTACTTATTTGACAGACAGAGATCACAAGTAGGCAGTGAAGCAGGCAGAGAGAGAGGAGGAAGCAAGCTCCCTGGTGAGCAGAGAGCCTGTTGCAGGGCTCGATCCCAGGACCCTGGGATCATTAACCCACTGAGTCATCCAGGCGCCCCTTGGAAATGTTTTATATTTTGATTCTAACGACTGTTGTATGACTGAAAACATCTGTAAAACATGTTAGACTGTATCATTTAAATTGGTGAAGTTCATTATATATAAAGTAAACCTCAGGAAGCCTATATTTTTTTTTAGAAAGCCAATTATAACCCAAAACCTACAAGATGATTTAATTTTACACCTTTCAAAGAGGAGGTGCATTTTCCAAAACATAATGTGTCATGTTATTAGTTGTCTATTTTTAAAATATGAAAAGCATAGGCCTTGAGTTCAGGCACAACTGGGTTTGAAATCTGACTTCTTGTTTATCGGGAATGTGACCATGAGAATTGTATTTAAATTCCCTAAACCTCAGTTGTTCCTTTGTTTCCTTTGTTTTGAAGTTCTGAGAGGCATCACGATATCATTTTTATATTTGGTTATCACTTTTAAACTTTTTCTTTGTGTTGCTCTGCTAAGAACCAAGAAAAGAGAGGTCACAAAGAAGGCTTCATTCTTGGCTCTGTGGAGTTGCAGTCTGGAAGGGAAGGTAGACATTAAACACTATAACTACAAGAGAAAACTACAAAAGGGAAATAAAAGACTTACCAGAGCAATTAAAGGGGACCTAATTAATTACTCTGGGCATCAGGCTATAGTGTCAAAGGAAGCCTTCCTCAAAAAAAGAAGATTTCAAATACAATCTGAGAAATTAATGAGAGTTGGCCAGTGAACAGGAAGCAAAGGGTTTCTGGCATAGTAGAAAGCTCATGCCATAACCTCAGGGTATTACTCATTAAACCAGAGAAAGTGCTGAGTAGTTAGAGTGAGTTGAATTTAGAGAGGATGGCATGAGATTGGAGAAGCAAACAGAAGAAAATCCCAGAGGGTATTAAAGGTTAATTTTTAGAGTCAAATGAGGTGATATTAATATTTTAAGTCGGGAAAACATGAGCAATCCAGGATTGTCTTTTGCAGACCTGAGGTAATTCATGTTAACTAATGCTGTTGTCAGTATTGTTCCAATAATTATTTTATTTACCTATAAACCTAGTTCAATTGAAGCTTGTATCTTTCTCCATGATAATTTTGTTAATACTCCTTTCAATCCTCTTGGGATATTAAATATTTATTAGAAAATTAGAAAATAGGTTAGATTCTGTAGAATGTTAATTCAGAGAGTGTTAAGTTGTTAGCAATTTCATTGCTTTGTTATTTTTTCAGGTTTTTGGCATTTTTACATTAATTCTGTAGTAACTAATCTAGTTTTTAGTTTACAAAATGCCAAAATACCATATTTAATTAAAGTTGCTCTGGGCTTTTCCCATATCTGATGTAAAAAGACTCCCACACTCTGGTTGCTACTACATATATATTTTTTTAATTTTCCAGGCTGTCTTTTAATTAAGAGAGAAATAGAACAAATTAAATGGGTTACATATACTTTTGTTGCTATTTGCTACATATCGATTCTGTAGACTTCCCAACTAACACCAGGATCTAGCCTCTATGACAGTAAACATCAGTCAGCTGACTTGGTGAGTTTTTTCTAAGCTTAGATTCCATGGCTTATTATCTCTAGCTTATATTTATTCCCTTTGAAGGTGGAAGTAATTTATTAATCTTGTGTCTTGGCATGAGAAAACTTCAAAAAACTGTTTTTATTCCATAAAGATTTATAGGAAGGCCAATCTCATAAATAAAAGGTAATAAATGAAGCAACAGTGTATATAATTCTAACAATCTTATCTTACCTGAAATGGAATGTATAGTCAATCCAAAATGTTTTAGGAGTCTAAGATATCTTGGAAATTCTATTTTTCCCTTTCAGTTACCACTGTGAAACTGTTCCTTAAAATGTGTTCTTGATTCATGTGTTTGGATTTATTTATATAGAGAAAAATAAGATCTAATTAAAAATAATAGTAGCAATATATATATGTATATATATATATATATTGTTGACAGCTGGACATCTATCAACCTTAAGTATGTTTATCTGGCTAGGTATTGTGTTGTGTCTAATGTTTGCTGTAGCTGTATTGCCATGATACAGGATATTCCAATATTCCAATATCCTTGCCTTTTTAACCCCCCTTGTTGATTTGGGCTTCCCTAGGTAGTTCTCCTCAGAGAGATTCTGTGTATTGTAGGTTTCTCAGCTATAAACTCTGTTGGTATGTGGTAAAGTGTGGGGAAGTGGAAGCATTCTCTAATGACATAATTAAATCTCAGTCTTTCAGTGGGCCTCTGTCCCTGGGCTGTGAATTTTATAAGCATTTCTTTTGTTCTTTAGGTAAGGCAAGAAGCCTCAAATGTTTGGAGAGTGATAAAACTGTTGGGATAGAGTTTTACAAGTCTGTTGGGATAAAGCTTTTTAAGACTTTTCCTCTTAAAAGTAAACTTCTGTTATGGAGGACGTTCTTGTATGTATTTTAAAATTCTCCTCCCCCTAACAGTGTCATGAGTGGATCTTTTCTGGCTCTGCACCATGAGAACCTTGTGTAGTTCTTGGCTGTAAAATCCACAATAAATTACCCTCCCCCGCCCCCTCCCCCCACCCTCCACCCCCGCCAGACTGTAGCCCTTAAGAGCTTCTCTCTCTCACCTTAGTCCACACTCAGCTTCTAGCAAGTAATCACAATTACCTTGTTAAGTGTCCCCACTGGTTTACGTGTTCAGAGGCTTCTGCTCCAGGTAAGGAAATGTAGATTGTGATTCTGGATTTGCTCATCTATCCAGATTTTGGGGTGGTGGTTTGCCCTGGGACTTCAGTTTCTAATGGGTCCAAAAATGCCATTGGATTTCTGTTTGTTCAGCTTTTTTTCATTGTGAGGTTGGGAATGAGGACTTCCAAGGTCTTCACTTGGTGACACTAAAACCAACCAGAATCTCCAAAAGCTGTTTTTGAAACACAAAACAGTATTTTTAAGCCTGTGAGTCAATGAATAAAATTTTTGGTATTATAACAACTGGTCAACAGAGAAGCAATGAGATGCTCAACATACGGCCTTAAAATGAATTCTTCTGATGTCTGTTTCTATCTACACTTTTATAAATGCTACCTTCAGGTAAGCAAGGAAGTAATTACAACTGTGCTTCTAAAACAGATTAACACACCACGTTTTTTGTCACCCTTTTCAAACACTTTTAAACCCATTTTAGTATATTGTTTAATTTGCATATGATGTTAATAAAACAAAAGGCTACAGTAACAGTAACAAAGGATTAATGATGTTGCTCATCTGTAATATGGTGTTTTATTTCCAGTGTACACTTCAAGATTTGAAGAGAGCATTTTTATGTATGCTTTGTATTTCTATGTAGGTTTTTTGTGTTTCTGTGGCTCTTGCTTTGGGAGGCAGTGTGTGTCCAGAATTCTCAAGGTTTCCTATTCAAAATGAGTCAGAAACTAATACTGTAATCTGGAGATGTTTAAATCAAAAGAAATATTTGCAACTGCCAATGAAGACATACAATCTCTCTGTATAATCCAGAGGTTCAATATAAGATAGTAGACATTCTGACCTATGAAACAGAACAGAGCCAAGAATTGACTAATAAACAATAGAGAAATACAGAATGGAAGAAGAGCTTCTCAGTTGCACTAGGAAATATTTCATTTAGTCAAACTCAGTTAAAGATGTTTATTGCAACTTCCCTGGATAGAAAAATGGATTATAACTTATAAGAAATGTACATTATATACAGTCCATGGTATGTGTATATGTACATGCCTACATAACTAATTTGTGGTTATACATATATGTAGTATTTTTTAGTTGATGTTACCTTACTTCTATCATAGAGTAATTCAATCATTGGCAATTTATCATTCTCTTTATGAATTATAGAATAAAAAAAATGAAAGTGTTGCAACTAAGGACAGTAGAAATCAAGATATTAATGCATCAGGTAATTAGATTAGAAAAGCAATACATGTCACAAAAATATTCTCAAAATTTAGCATGCATAAAAATAAAATGGAAACACTGTTAAAAATACAAATGTTGGAGACCAACTTGCATACCCTCTGTTTCAGAACGGTTCAGTTGAAACTCCAATATCAGAATTTTTAACAGGCATGTCAGAGAAGTGTCATACTGTGTATTCTACATTGTGTGTATAATTACATTTATTTCTATTTTGGGTAAACACGTGTTTCATTAACAATTCTTATGGTCATTTATATGACAATAATAAAATGTTTATAACATTATTAGTGCCTGTTATGTTCTCTGCACAGCATCCTTGAAGAGCTCAGTGATAACTCTTCTCTGTAGGCCAGAAATTATAGTGGTAACTGCTGTCACTGAATTTGGAAACCTAATGCGTTGGGGATACTTGGATTCCAGGGTGCCACAGGCCAAGGGGCTGCCCAATTGACAGCCCAGTTGACAAAGGCAAGGTGGGCATGGTTATCATAAGGAGCAGGGGAGTCAAAGCAGCAATCAGAATATCCTGACTCTCAGAGACCTATGGTGTTGGCTAGTTAATTACAGTGTTTCTAGAAATAAAATAGATGCAAATTTCACTAAAGTCTCACTTGATTTGTATATGCAGAAGAATTCTAGATCAAGTGAACAAAAGTCTAACTTGAATGAGAAAACAGTTAACAACTCTCAATCAATTCCCAGACTTGATAGAGTTTACAGAGAAAAATCTCAAAGTTATGTAATATGCTCTATTTTATTTAATACTCTTATATCCCTATGGGAATAATATTATTGCTATTTAATTTACATTTAAGGAAATTATTGCTCAGATTAATTCAAGTATTTTGTTTTCTATAGACAAATAGTCATAACTCAGCTGCGTAAGGATTTAACTCAGGTCTCTAGGATTTTAAAATCTCATTTTTCTACTGTTCTAAATTGCAACCTATTGCTCCTAGCTATTGAAGCTAAATGTTTCTTCCAAAAATAAGGGAACATGTTAATGTAATCCATTTAATCAATAAAAAGTTGCGGTGAAGAGTCTTATCTTACTATAAATCATTGTGCTGGGAAGATTAGAGGGCCTCAAACCCAGTATTTCTCCTTTGTCCCCTCCTAATGCCTCTCTAATAAAAATAATACTTGCTCCAATGATAATTCAGAAAAAAAATTTAAAAACCAATTGAAATAAATACCAATCCAGTTTTTTAAATGAATAATTTGATATAAAATATAACAGAATCACTGTATATTGTCCAATTTATTGGCTATAAAATAGGGACCCATATAATCCCACTACCTCAAAGGAGTTCTTTAATTCATTTACTAGCTCCTATCTCAGAGGAAGGGAAAAAAAAGCCTCCTGAGTCAGTCTCACCAAATGATTCACTGAAAGAGGGTACAAAAGGAATCCATAATAAGGTACTGCCTTCCCTTTTTATATCCTTGCTTTTAAACTGAGGCATGTTCTTTCAAGGAGAGACTTCAGGTTTCTCTTTGTAGTTCTCTTCTTGTATTTCCCTAGATTACAATTGCTAATATTAGGGCTGCTGAAGGTAGCACTAACAAGTGTTTGAGGAGAAGTAAGCTGTTATTGTTCTCAGTCATCTTTATATAACAATGAGATACTCATTAACACAAGGCTAAAATTATACTGGAAAACTTCCAAGAGTAAGGATTTATAACTTTCTTTACATGGCAAGGTTAGGTAGTTTACAAAAGAGTAATTTTAAAAGCTAATTGAGAAAATCATCCTATTGTTTTAGGTTTGTCCTTTCAAATCTGACATGGATAATTTGAAACTCTGGAAAGAGATCACTAAGTTCCTGGACCCAAATAATAATTTAATCACATTAATAGTCTTATCAACATAACTTTCCATTCATTTCATCATAAACAACTGACTTACCATGAGATGCTCACACTTCCACCAACTAAGAACTAAGTTTCTTCTCACTACTTCTTTTCTATTTAGGGTTTATTTTCATCTCATTTAATCAACCCTCTCTGTTTTGATGCATAGTAATCCCTTGATCCTAACTGTGTTTTGATAAAGTCCTTCTCTTGTTCATTACAAAAATAATTAGCTATTTAAAATCCAGGCAGAGATATACTGGACTTTCTAAAATCAGTAATGCTCCTAAAATGTAATTATGGAAACATAGAACTCTAAGACCTCAAAGATAAATATTTATGATTATATTTTGCCTCGTGTACTGGACTCCCTAGGGTGACCTTCCAACAAATAACTAAGTAGAGATGAGAGAGGAACTATAATTTTTATGTATCTTGTTTAAAGGCAGATGAAAATTTTCCAACATTATTTATATTTTCCAATTTTGACTTAACCCATATCTATGACTAATGGAGTATAGACTGCAATTTATGTTTTCTAAGGAATATGTGGATGTTATATTAAAGATTTCATGAGCTGAACCTCTCAGTTGACATAAAAATCTTTAAATAATAGAACTTTAAACTTTGTAATGATGTAGCTAACATTTTTACAGATGGAGGATGTGTAGATTAAAAAGACAGATGTTTGCAGGGCTACCCCCTATGGAGAAACACACTTTGTCAAATGTTTCAGTTTACTAAGAATTGCTAAATGGCATATGAAAATGGATTTTTTGCTTACATTTTGTTTTAGAGATATGCAATCAAACATTGACTTGAATGAAGTAAAGTTCAATCAAAATAACTTTCAGTACACCATGTGACATACTCAGGAAGTCCATGAACTGCTTGCTCAAGATTAAGCCCAATTCAAAGTGGTAAGCACTAATTTAGATACTTAGGATGCAACCATAAGCAAAACAGACAAAGATCCCTGTTCTACCCTGCTTTTATGGAGCTGACATTCTATAGGCCAGAAAGAGATAATGCATACAAGAAATATGCAAATCATGGCATATCCTACAAAATGATAAGAGCTTAGGAAAGAGAAAAAGTAGAGCAGTGTAGAGGGAATAGTGAGTGCAAGCAAAAGCCTAAGGTGACTACAGTGTTAAGTTTGTTGATTGGTGAGACTGAAACAAAGACTTGAAGAAGGCAAGAGTGAGACCAGAGCACTCTGGGCAAAGACAGCAGCAAAGTAAAGGACCTATGACCAGATGGCACCTGGAAAATTCTAGAAGCATCAAGTAGCCACTGTGTCTGGAATTGAGTGAAATGATTATGGACAAATGAGACGGATGCAAATCTGAGATCCTTAGGCAAATTTTTTGTCTCTTAGCAAATCCTGTAAACATCCATCCAGCACTTCTCTTTAGAATATGAGGTCACAAAGCATAATCATCTTTCCTTAGGAGGCCTCAGTCAAAAGAACTTCTACATGGGATGGTGTGGTCTGCAAAGCCAAAATGATTTACTATCTCGTCCTTTATGGGGAATTTACCTCCTTATGCTAACAATATATGTATTCCAAATTCATCTAAGAAAATACATTTTTTTCTTTTATCTTAAAAGAAACAATAATATTACCAATATTATATAAATGGATTTTTGGAGAAAAAATATTTAGAAGATTATTTTCCATTTGTAATATTGAGAGTAAAAATCAGGACACTACTCATTAAATATCAGTGACAGTTCTTGAATTGGGAGCAGTTTTTACAGGTGCTCTTTATGTAAAAAAAACTGGTATATAGAAGATTTCTAGTGCCAATATTACTAAGAATCTCAAAGAAGAATATAAGAATTAGCACTATTACAATACTATTTCTAATCAAAACCCTTAACCAAATCATGGTGATATTTTCATTCACGTGTGGGAAAAGAGTTGAGAAATATTTATGCTATAATTACTGAATTGTAGAATATACCAATTAAAAAACTAATAATTAACATGTCATGCAAGACCCATGCAATTTGATTGAGGCATATTATTACTTATAGGTGAGGATGATAATATGAAATATGATACTTCCTATTAATATAACTGTGGATGAAAAGCTGTTTTCAAAATGAAATTAGCAATAAGTTATAAGATTCAAACTCTTATTAAAGCAAGCATGTATTTAAAATGAGATAAGTCTTAATTTTAATAAAATTCAGACTTTCTATTCTCTTCCAATTTAATTATTTGGGGGAATATTAATCTTATTGGAACTTTGAGGGTCTCAGAATATAGTGTGTGGTATGATCACAACATTTAAAAATCAAAGTAGAAGTGAAAATTTCTGGTAAATGATTATTGAGAAACCTGTAAAAAGCATGCATACAAAGGAAGGGACTTGACTAACTCAGAACTCAAGCTCTCCATATAGGTTGTTCCTTTTTTTTTTTTAACTTAACAAGTGAATAGGTCTTTATGGTTTCTGTCCAAATAAATACAGTGTCTAAGTCAATTCAAATGGAATAACTACTTTATGTCCAAAGATGTGTGAAAGCACTATCTTTACAATGGCCGAGTGGAGAACTTCTACATGGGATGGTGTGGTCTGCAAAGCCAAAATGATTTACTATCTCTTCCTTATAGTAAAAGATTGCTTCCTCCTGTCTAGCCTATTTCCATCAAAGTAAGTAGTAGCTTGACGTATAGACAGGTACAATAGAACTTCTATTCTTCCAATTCAGTTGTTGCCTTTACTGAACTATTCTAAACAAGCCTGTTTCAATAATGAAAAAAATCAGAGAGAAGAAGTCTACTCTAGACTTCTCTAACTTGTCTTCATCAGTCTCTCACACTAGTTATAAACCCTTTAATCCCAGACACTTAACACAGTGATTGTTTGCTTGGAGGACTACAGAAAAGCAAGGAACGTTGATGTCATTTGCTAAGATACTTCCCTCAGTTAACCCTTCCACTCTGGATTCATTCCCTACTTGGTAAGCAACAAAATAGGAACTTGATCAACTCAGATGCCCAATCCTCACTCTAGGGTTTCACATAATGCCAAAGAACCGAGAAAGACTCACTATCACGCTACTCAGGCATCCCTTAGATACAGGATCACTTTCTTTAACTTATTAGTCTGAACCTATTGCTAATGTTTTCTATTTTCCTGATTGCAAATATCTCTCCTATACATATCTTAATCCATTTGGGTCACATAGGATATATTTCCATTCTCCTTGTTCCATGACAAATTTGCGATATGACTGGGGTTTCTATCTCAGGGCCATGAACCTGGATGCCCCTCATACCCTTCTCAGCTCTGTCATTCCACACAGTGTGAAGCAGGAGTTAACACTCGGAGGCTCCACTCAAATAGCAAGGCATAAGATGCTTCTACACTTAGATTATCCTCAGCCACTTGGGTGGTCCTGCCATTTCTCTTCATATTTGGAACCCATCTCTGAGGGTATAGCAGAGCTTCATAACAGGGAGAAGTCCCAGAATTTAACACTGTGTTTCCCTTCGATTTATCTTTCTTAATTAGCCCAGGGAAATACTTCTTTGGCTAGGGTAATAAAACCTATTATGGCTGATAAATTATAAAATGATAGATTACTTTCAATATCCATTTTCCCTTTCCTTTATTATAAAATTCCCTGAATTTTAATTATAAAATTCCCTGGCATCCAGAGAGAGAGAGAGAGAAACCAACCATATTCCTTAGCCTCCTTTAGAGTTAAGTGTGGCTATGTTACCATGTTATGGTCATAGATATATGAATAGATATGCTATGAACAACTTTCAGGTTGTGTCACTAAAAGGAATGGCTTGCCCTTGATACAGTATAATTTTCAGAATGATAAAATTGTAATAAGCAAACAGAAAATGAATATGTGGCAAAGATCTTATATAACATGTTAATTAATGGGAGAACAAGGATTATGTTATGACAGGTTCAAAGACCATCTGAAAATCATGGATTTCATAATCAATTTTACAAAAAATATTAAGATTATTGGATTAGTTACAAAGTTGAATAATGTCCACAGGGCTATAACATTAAGAAATTAGCAAGAAACTTCACTAAGTCTGGGACTCTTAATTAACAGCAGTGAGATTAACTACATATGTTCCCCAAACAATGCTTGTGTGACCTTTGCTTTTGTATAACGTAGAAAAGATTTGCCACCCAAATTTTAATCTTTTCTTGTTATTCAGTTTTAGATGATTTTTTTTCTGATGATCAAGTTCATTTTTTTGCATAAAATGTGGGTATTATACCAGAAGCTGAAGCAAACATCTTGACCCTAGAAGATGAAAAATGTTTAAAGTGGCAGGGAAACAAGTTAAGGTGATCATGTGTACCCAGGATCAGCAAGCACATGTACCTTTCCCTGGATGACCCTACTTTTATGTAGTTGAGAAAATTATCAGTGTTCTGGGCTTTTGACAGCCAAATCTTTATCCTAACTAACATAGAATTTTCTACCAAACATGGGTCACTCAGAAAAACACTAAAATGTCTTGGCTTAACATTTGTCTAGAAGGCACCAAGGAAACATATATTGTGTACTTGAAAATTGGTGAATCTTGTGATTTCATAGCAAGGTAAAAACTATTGCTTAAAACATTTTGGAAGTCAGGCTACAAGTCAGCTATATTTAAGAAACTTAGGGAAATATTTTAAAAATGAGTAATATTGATTTGTGTGAATTTTTCTTTCCACTATTACAAAACACCTGTAACTAGGGAAGAAATCAAGCCACAGTTACACACTTTGAAAGCAGAGAAAGAAGGGATTACAGCTTTGCTAAGGGAACCTCTTACTGCCTGTAGCTTGCAATTGAACTTGAGGAATAAAACTATAATTTGGGGCTGTTAAGAGGTGGAAACAATGAGTGATTCTGTATCCCTACATTAAAGCAATGATAGCAGAGGCTCTGAGAGTCAAGATTCTGACTACAAGCTTTTCTTCAGCTACCCTCATTTCTGCTCTCTGACAGATAATGGTGGCCCAAGCACCCACATATACTGCAGTACATGTAATGCTGTCACTGTGCAGGCTACAGTTCTCCAAACAGTGCCATTTTCAAGTTGCAGCAACAACCCATTTGTAAAAAAATGACAAAACTTTTGGCAGTTAAACACCATTAAACGTATTATCTTTACTTGATTTTTTGATAAGAGAGCTGTTAAACTTTATTATTTGTTAATTTTCTTATTGGACATCTACTAATAAAGTTTGTGTGTGTGTGTGTGTGTGTGTGTGAAAGAAATCACAAAACCGTGACTATTAAATTCTGAAGGAAAACATTCATAATCTTAAAATTATGCAAGAATTATGTAATCACCAGGAAGGCCATATTATCTAATATCTCTTTATATGTGACCACAAAGGATAGGAGACAAAGAGGTCCTTTTAGAGACTCAGATCACAACTGCCAGATGTTCCAAGAAAGGGTCCTGCTATATAGTATTGGTGAGGATTTATCATGACAATTACCTAACAGTGTTCTCCATTATTTCTTTTTCAGAGAGGAAGATTCAAAATTGCTCTCTTTTTGTTTGTGAGACCTACTTGAGGTAAAAAAGACAGCTAACATAATTATTAATTTTTGGTCATCAGTCATGTATGGACCTGCTGAAGAGGAATGTCCATAGCCCATAGGACTTAGACTTTGAGATGAATGCAGTAACATGATCAGTCATTTGGTGGTATGTCTTGTGAAGAGGTTTAGTATATTCTTTGTGTGTATATTCTTAATATACCAAAGGGGTATATTGTGTTAGAGACTGCCAGTTTACTTCCAAATCTATTAATCTCTTCTTTTTTTGGAAATGGAATCTTCAAATTTTAATTGGCCACACAGCCTAGAAAAGCTACAGTTTCTATTCTACCTTGCAGCTGGGTATGGTCATATGTTCTGGCCAGTGAAATGTGAGCAGATACGGGATAGGCAACTTCTTCCAAGACATGTCCTACAATTTCTGTTTCCCATTTCTAATGGCTGTAATGTGGATCTGGATTATGGAACTGGAGTTACAACTATGAGTTGAGGATGGAAAAAAAGAGAGAGATTGAGATAGAGACAGAGCACCTGAGCTGTCAACATGGCCAAGCCTTTACACTGGACTAGACCACAACCTTAGACTCTTCAATGAGCGTGTACCCTTTTGTATTAAAAAAATTGGGCTTCTGAAAAATCAGAAACAGTGATACACTAGAAGTAAGATCCTTTAGTTTTGATGTCCTCCTCAGGAACTTGATTCTGCCAATTCTTTGAGGAGAGGGCAAAGACTGTTAGGAAACTACAAATATACATGTGTGCGTGTTTACATAAATTTAGATATGATGGGTACAGCTATGACCATGATTGTGGCTATGGTTTCACAGGTGTAAGCATATGTCCAAACTCATCAATTTGTATACATTAAATATATGAAGTTTTGTATTTAAATTATACCTTGGGACACCTGGGTGGCTCAGTCAGTTATGTGCCCGACTGTTGGTTTAGGCTCAGGTCATGATCTCACGGGTGGTGGGACTGAGCTTCACAATGGGCTCCACATTTGTGGGAAATCTGCTTGAAGGTTCTCTTCTCTGCCCCTCCTTCCTTTACTTTCTTGCTCTCTATAAAATAAATAAATATTTAAAAAAATTATACCTCAATAAAGTGCTTTTCTTTAAACCCCCCTTAATGGCAAATCTCCCTCCACCAATGGATTTACCTCATCTACAGCCAAACTTCAAAAAAAAAATTTAAGCCACAAATAGATTTTTTTCACTTCGCATATATTCATCATCTCAATACAACTCAAAGCAGTGGTTCCATGTTGTTAAATATGATGAGTATTTTTAGTCATCAACTTACTTCTTTATTCCTAAAGTACTGCCATTGGCTTGTGGGATGATACTTTCTCTTATTATTATTTTTTTTTTCTGGATTCTCTGATTGGTCAACCCTAGTGAAGGCAGATCCTGTACAGAGAGAAATGAATCCATGAAAAAGCAAAACAAGGCACAGATGGGATCCATGACAGTATTGCCTTATGAACTGTAACAGGGGCTCCTGCTCTGAGTTCCACACTTGATTAAAATGTATCTATTAAAGAATGAAAATGAGCAATAGATGTTTTAAGTGTTTTTGAAGTATCAGGCATGTTCCTCCCAAAACACAATGGGTATGAAGTTCAAAGTCTTAATTAATCTTTAGTGTGAGACGAAGATCAAAATATGATACACAAAGGAAGAATACCCCTTTAAAATTTTCTACTGACCAATAATATTAGCCAATTATATTTATCTTGGTCAGAATTAAATTCACTCATTTTAGCATTATGTTTATCAAAACAGCATTTTCTTGGAAACTTAAATTTGTGGAATGTCATCAAGGCAAAGTAAATTTAATAGGAAAGTATAGTATTTTTTTAAGCCATTGGATCTTCAATTTGCCCAACACTTTTTATGCATTTTAACATTTAATAGATTTCAGATTTGATGAATTTTACTTATAGTTCTACTGGCAAAACTGATGAAACTTCCTTTTCCTTAAAAAGGACAGAATACAGAACTCATTTGTCCCACTGCTAATAGATATTTAGAAGGGAAGTTTTCCATTTTGGTGTTTGAAGGGTTTAAATGGTTTCTTACTTTAGGTAAATACTTCTTCAAATAAATTTTTCCCAGGGGCACCTGAGTGGCAGTCAGTTGAGCATCTGACTCTTGGTTTCAGCTCAGGTCATGATCTCAGAATCCTGGGATTGAGATTGGAGTCGAGCCTTGGATCAAGCTTAGTGTGGAGTCTGCTTTCGGCTCTTTCCTTCACCCTTTTGCTTCCCCTACTTGTGCTTGCTCTTTCTAAATTAAAAATAAATATCTTAAAAAAAAAGAAATTGGCTCACTGATTTTTTTTTGAGGCTGAACTCACCCACTTGTTATTCAAAATATTCCTAGAGAGTAACTTTGCTTTGTTTATGACATTGATTCCATTTTATTTATTTATTTATTTTTTATGAATTCTAACTCGGAATGAAGATAGCTTTTCCCCTGGGATTTCAATTTGTTCAAATTTCTCTTATCGGAACTTTCACTTATTTAAAATAAGGTAAACACATTAATCAAATAGTCTCTCAAATTACTACATTAACTTACTATCTACTACATTTTAGGATCATTTATCTTACAAAAGCAGTATCTTTATTTTTTCTCAGGCAGAATTTTTTTTTTGTGTTTTAATAAACTTTACCTTATTTCTCCTTGGCTTCATTTCTAACATATCTCAGGGAGTTTTGGGCTATTTCTTCATGTATTGCTTAAGAATAATCACCTTTTTGTGTTTATTTTAAAAACTCAGAAACTACACTAGACTCCACACTAAACAAAGAAATGATGTATCACTGCTTGCCCAGAAAACATTATTATTTTATTTTTCCTGATTTTTTATCTTCTGAAAATAGAACAACTTTGACTTGTTTTGGAAATGATGTGTATATCTCATTTTTTCCCTCTCTCTTGTCATATTAAGCTGGAGAAGAAAAGACTTTGACACTTATTCTGAAGGATTGCATCTGAAATGCTTTCCACAACTCTAAATAATATCAAGGATTTGGTGCATTTCCTGATATCATTGAACAGCAAACCCAGTGCTGACTACATTTAATTCATTTTGCTCGTTTTCCCTAATAGAGTTACATACATTCAGGGCATTTCAAACTGCAATCACTTCTTGCACATTTTTCTATCTAAAAGTACTGAATTTTGCTGGCATGTGACCCTGACTCTGCCAAACATAGTTGTCTGTCTCTGATATATTGTGACCAGCATAGCAATAAACCAGATTATGATTAGAGCTTAAAATGAAGTTAGTTCTATTAATATAGCCTTTGTTATATAAAGCTTATGTTCTAAAGGGAATACAAATTTTTCCTCCAACAAAATTATGTAGAATACAATCGATACTTGAACAAGGTAGTCATGGTGGCAGGAATGGATCATACACCTGACCTCAAAATTATGGGCTCCCATTCACCAAGACTGATCTTAACTATCAGTGATACTGAATATTTAACCTAACATCAAGCAGAGATCAATGATGAGTCCCTGATAGAGCACTATCTCCCAAGGTGAACAAATCAGAGGAGCAAATGAACACTATACCTCTTTTAACCCTAAAGGAGGCAACAATTCTTTTTTTTTTTTTTTAAGATTTTATTTATTTATTTGACAGACAGAGATCACAAGTAGGCAGAGAGGCAGGCAGAGAGAGAGAGGAAGGGAAGCAGGCTCCCTGCTGAGCAGAGAGCCTGATGCAGGGCTCGATCCCAGGACTCTGGGATCATGACCCGAGTCGAAGGCAGAGTCTTCAACCCACTGAGCCACCAGGCGCCCCAACAATTCATTTTTAACAGGAACCAAAACTTTTTTACATATTTTTATTTATGTATTTATTTTTATTGTGGTAAGTATGCTTAACATAAAATCTATGCTCTAAACAAAATTTTAAGTGCACACTTCAGTATTGTTAATTATAGGCACAATGTTGTACAGCAGATCTCTAGGACTTAGGCATCTTGTATAATTGAGACTTTATACCAGTTGATCAGCAGCTTGTTTTCCTTTCCCCCCTGGAACCATCAGTATATTCTCTGTTTCTATTATAATGTTTAACTATTTTAGTTTCCTCATATAAGTGGTATCATGTAGTATGCGTCCTTCTGTATCTTATGTATTTCTCTTAGCATGTTTTATTCATCCATGTTGTCTCATAAGGCAGGATTTCTTTCTCTTTTGTGTAAGGCTGAATAATATTCCACCATATCTGTATACCATATTTTCTGTACCCATTCATCTGTTGATAAACTTTTCAATTGTTCCTGCTCTGTAGCTATGGTGAATAATGTTGCAATAAACAAGGGAAAACAAAAATCATTTTGGGAATATAATTACAATTTTTTTTGATATATGACCCAAAGTAGGATTACCAGATAACATGGTAGTTAAAAATTTTTAAATTTTTTGAGGAAGATCCATAGTGTTTTCCATAGCAGTCATGCCATTTTACACTCCCAACAACAGTGTAAGTAGGTTTCAATTTCTCCAAATCCTTGTCAACACTTCATTTTTATAACAGCCATACTAACAGATGTGAGATAGCTCATTGTGGTTTTAATTTGCATTTCATGAAGATTAGTGATTTTGAGCATCTTTTCAGATACCTGTTGGTCATGTCTTCTTTGGAGATATGCCTATTCAATCCATCTGTGCATTTTTAAATCATGTTTTTTATTTTTTGCTGTTGAGTTGCAATTATTTATATATTTTAACTATCAATTCCTTTTCAGATATATGGTTTGCAAATACTTTCTCCCACTCTGTATGTTGCCTTCCATTTTGTTGATTCTTTGCTTGTTGTATGGAAGATTTTTAGTTTGATATAGTCCCTTTCGTCTAAATTTGCTCTTGCTTGTGCTTTGATGTCATATCCGAGAAATCATTGCCAAGCCCAATGTCATGAAGTTTTTCTTGTTTTCTTCTAAGAATTTTACAATTCCACATCTTACATTTAAATCTTTAATTCATTTTGAGTTGATTTTTGTGTGTTTTAAAAGATAAGGATACAATTTTGTTTGTTTGCATGTAGATATCCAGCTTTCCCAGCATCATTTATTGAAGACACTGTCTTTTATCCATTTTTTTCTTGGCAGTCTTATTGAAGATCAATTGACCATATGTATGCGGATTTAATCTGGGCTCTTTATTTTGTTCCATTGGTTTATATGCTTGTTTTTATGCCAGTACCATACTGTTCCATAACTTTGTAGCATATCCTGAAATCAGGAAGTGTAATGCCTCCAGCTTTGTTTTTTTGTAAGATTATTTTGGCAGTTTGGGGTCTTCCTAGTTTCTTATGAAATTTAGAATTGTTTTCCCTATTTTTTTTCCAATTTATTTATTTTCAGAAAAACAGTATTCATTATTTTTTCACCACACCCAGTGCTCCATGCAAGCCGTGCCCTCTATAATACCCACCACCTGGTACCCCAACCTCCCACCCCCCCGCCACTTCAAACAATCTGAGGGGTTTGAAGTGTTTTCCCTATTTTTATAAAAAAAAGTCATTAGGATTTTGATAGATACTGTATTGAATCTATAGATTGCTTTGGGTAATATGGACATTTTATCAATCCAAAACATGTATCTTTTTACATGTTTTACATGTATCTTTTTAAAATTATTTAATTATTGATTTGTACTTTTCAGTACATATATATTTCATGTCCTTTGTAAATTTGTTTCTAAATATTTATTCTTTTTGATACTATGATTTCCTTTCCTGTTAATTCTTTCTTAATGAATAGAAATGCAACTGATTTTTGTATGTTGATTTATGTCCTATTACTTCATTGTGTTCATTTATTAAATCTAACAGTTCTTTTTGTAGGCTTTGGGATTTTCTACATGTGAGATCATGTCACCTGTTAAAAAATATATTTTTTTCTTTTTTTTCTGATTTGTACACCATTTCTTCCTTCCTTCCTTTCCTTCTTTCTTTCTCCCTTTCTTTCCCTGTTTCTTCCTTCCTTTCTCCCTCCCTCCCTTCCTCTCTTCCTTCCTTCCTTCCTCTCTCTCTCTCTCTTTCTCTCTTTCTTCCTCCCTCCTTGCTTGCTTGTCTAATGATTAGGATTTCCAGAATTATACTGAATAGAAGAAGTGTGAGAGTGGGCATTCTTGTTATGATTGTAAAGAAAAATCTTTCCATTTTCCAATGTTGAGTATCATGTTAGCTTTGGGCTTTTCATATATATAGCTGTCACTATAGTAGGTTTTTCCCTCCTACTCCTTGTTTATTGAAGGTTTTCTCTTTAAAGAGTATTTCCTAGGGCACCTGGGTGTCAAGTTAATTAAACATCTGCTTAGGCTAAGGTCATGAACCTGGAGTCCTGGGATTGAGTCCTAGTCAGTCTCCCAGCTCAGCAGGGGATTTGTTTCTTCCTCTATCCCTCCCTTCTCGGTGCTGTATCTCTCTCACTCTCTCTTCACACATAAATAAATAAAATCTAAAACAAACAAACAAACAATTTTCTAAGCTCACTTGAGCTATTATAAAATGTAAAACAGATTAGGTGGTTTATAAACAACAAAAGTTTATTTCTCAGAGATTTGGAGGCTGTGAAGTCCAAGATTAAGGTGTTAGCCGATTTGTTGTCTGGTGATGGCCTGCTTTCTGGTTCATAGATGAATAACTTCTCTGTGGATCCTCATGAGGAGAAAGGGGCAAGGGAGCTCTCTGGGGATTATTTTGTAAAGACAGGATTCCTATTTATAAGGGACTCTTGTAATCACCTCCCAAAGATGTTGCATCCAAATACCATCATATTTGACCTTGAGTTTCAACATATGAATTTTAGGGACCCACAACTGTTCTGTCTATAGCAGGTATTGGATTTGCTGATGAGGAATTCAAGGATCAGAAATACAAAGTGATTTTTCAAAGTCACATAGGTAAGGAGTGCCCCAAACTTAGGACTTTATGTTCCAAAGTCATTTTCTATAGTATGTCTTACTACTTTGGGTATCAAAACCAGGTCCTCTCAAGGGAGGTGAGAATTTTTTTAAATTCATGTATAACTGATATACAATATCCTATTAGTTTCAGCTGTTCTTCATAGTGATTCAATTTTTTAATATATGATGAAATGATCCCCATATAGTTATTATAATATTATTGACTATAGTCCTTATGCTGTTCATTACATCTCCATGACTTATTTATTTTATAACTGGAAGTTTTTTTTACTATTTAATCCCCTTCACCTATTTTTCAAATGTATTTTTAAATTTTAAATTTTAAAATTTTAGTTTTAAATTTTAACTCTAATATGGTTAATATACAGTGTTATATTAATCTCGGGTATAAAATACAGTGATTCAGCAGTTCTATACATATTACTCAGTGCTCATCATGATTATGTACTCTTAATCCCCTTCACCTATTTCACCATCCCCTTACCCATTTTCCCATTGATATGCTTTATTTTAAATGATTACCCTCAGTTAAAGTGTTGTGTTTTTTTTTTTTTCAAAAAGAACTTTTTTAACTTGGAGCCTACTTTAGAATACATGGCTATATATATATATATATATATATATATATAAAATTCCATCCAAAAAAACAAAATACACATTTTCTTCAAATACACTCAAGACAATCCCCTGGTCATTTATTACTCTAAAATTCCTCTTACTACTTCATTTGCTGCATCCCATAAATTTTAAGCCTTAAGAAAGAAGGAAATCTTGGGGTGCCTGGGTGGCTCAATTGGTAAAGCATCTGTCTTTGGCTCAGGTCATATCTCAGGGTCCTGGGATCCACCTTTGAGTAGCATGAGGCTCCCTGCCCAGCGGGGAGTTTGCTTTTCCCTCTCCCTCTCCCTCTGCCCCTGTTTCCTGCTTGTGCTCTCTCTCAAATAAATAAAATCTTAAAAAAAAAAAAAAAGAAAGAAAGAAATCTTACCTTTTGGGTCAACATGGATGAATCTGGAAGACATTATGCTGAGTGAAATAAGCCAGTTACAGAACCAAATGTTGGGTGATTCCATTTATACGAGGTATCTAAAATGGTCAGAATCGTAGAAGAAGAGAATATAATTATGGTTGCCAGACACTGGAGAGTAAGGGAAATGGGGAATTGCTGATCAATATGTATAAAGTTATACTAGATGGGGGCACTTGGGTGGCTCAGTTAAGTGACCAACTCATGATCTCAGGGTTGTGAAATTGAGTCCTGCATTGGGCTCTGGGCTGGGTGTGGAGACTGCCTAAGATTCTCTCCTTCCCTCTTCCTCTCTCCCCTGAACTCCTATGTGCTCTCTCTCTAAAAAAAAGAAAAAACAAAACAAAACAAAACCCAAAAAACAAATACAAGAAGAAGTTATACAAGATGAATAAATTCTAGAAATTTTCTAGACAACATAGTGCCTAAAGTTAAGAGTATGGTATTGTGCACTTAAAATTTTTTCCAGAAGGTAGATTCATGTCATGTATTCCTACCACAAAAACAAAAAAGTAAAAGGACATAAGGAAACTTTGGAAGGTGTTAGATATGTCTATTACTTTGATTGTGGGGACGGTATCATATATATACATATGTCCAAACTCATCATATTGTATACATTAAATATATGCAGACTTTGTATATCAATGTACCTCAATATATATATATCAATTTACATATAGATAAACATCAATCAATTTTACCTCAATAAAGTTGTTATAATGTAGTATGCTAATATATGTTAAAATATTTCTGTTATTTGTTTTTTGGCAGTTTTTTCCATTTCTAGATTTTTAATATACTTTACACATATTACATCATCTAATTTTTAAAATAACAAATTTATAGATGATACAACTGACACAAAGAAGATTGTGTGACTTACGTGATAAAAGCAGTCTGTGGTAGAGTAGAAGTTCATGTACCTTCAGACTACATGGCCATCAAACTCTGAGGGCAGAAATTTCTATAAAGTAGAGAGAACTAGAAGCAAATGATGATGTAGGCCAAGATTTCTGCTTTGTAAATGTTAGGCTATTGAGATTATCAGATTCATAAACTTCATTCATGTAAGGGCACTGCGGCATAGAAAATCTTTAAAAACCCGATTTCTTTTCTTTCTTCTTCTTCTTCTTCTTCTTCTTCTTCTTCTTCTTCTTCTTCTTCTTCTTTTTTAAGAGGGAGAGAGAATGAGGGCACACATGAGTGGTGGGAGTGGTGGACAGAGGGAGAGAGAGAATCTTAAGTAGGCTCCACACCCAGCACAGAGCCCAATGCAGGGTTCAGTCTCATAACTCTGAGATCATGACCTGAGCTGAAATCAAGAGTCAGACACTTAAATGACTGAACCACCCAGGTGCCCCTAAAAGCCTCATTTTTTGAACATCATTCAGTTAATTTATGAAGATTATTTCTAAAGTTACATATGCTAATTACTGAATACTTTGACATAGATGTCTATGAAGGAAACAGTCGCATTCAAAAGTGTATTTTGAGTTGGAGTATTGCTAATGCTAATTTTGCAGTTAAAATTAGTTTTGTGGGACTCCTAGGTGGCTCAGTCAGTTAAGCATCTGCCTTTGGCTCAGGTCATGATCCCAAGATGGAGGGACTGAGTCCTGCATCAGGCTCCTTGCTCAGCAGAAAGCCTGCTTCTCCCTTTGCCTGCTGCTCCCTCTGCTTGTGCTCTTTCTGATAAATAAATAAGTAAAATCTTAAATAAAATAAAATTAGTTTTGTTATAAAAATTATTAAAAAATTGGGGGCGCCTGGGTGGCTCAGTGGGTTAAGCCGATGCCTTCAGCTCAGGTCATGATCTCAGGGTCCTGGGATCGAGTCCCGCATCGGGCTCTCTGCTCGGAAGGGAGCCTGCTTCCTCCTCTCTCTCTCTCTGCCTGCCTCTCTGCCTACTTGTGATCTCTCTCTGTCAAATAAATAAATAAAATCTTTAAAAAAATTATTAAAAAATTGAAAATTACACAAAAAGGTAAACAGCATATAAAAGACAAATAGCAATTTTTTTCAAATGTCATGCAGGAGTAGAGATCACCCAAAGAATAGCAAGGGCGGAAATGGAGAAACTTTGTTGGTAAAAGACCAGACAGATTGTGTTGAACACTGGTTGTTATATGTTAAGTGACGAGTCACTAAATTCTATTCCTGAAACCAATATTACACTGTATGTAAACTAACAAGAATTTAAATAAAAATTTGATTAAAAAGACCAGAGAGAAAGTCTCTGTTTCAATAAAATGTTATTTAGATGAACAGATGCAGGCTAGGTTTACCCTGTGGTCTGTATTTATTAACTCTTAATGCAAGGACATGAGCTTTTCTGTTTAATATTGCTCAAATGTCCCAGTCTTTTGATAGATATGTCAACGTTTAGAAATCTCTCTGGTAGAGATTAAAATAGTATCTTCCTCGTATATTTGGTATATGCAGTATAACAAACAAACCCTCAAAATACATTTTATTGCACTATAGGAGATTAAGCCAGGTGTGTATGTCACATAGTGTATATGCCAAATATATAACTCTATCCTACAGTTTTAATAAATTATGTAAAATAAATAACGATAGAAACACTAAATAATATGCACAATTTTAGGGTCTGATACCTTTAATTACAGATTTATTGATATCTGCTTTACTACTATGTAGGAAACAAAACACATTGAATTAATCTTACTTTTCTCTACCAAAGTCAATTAAATTCTCACTGTATGCTTTGATTTTGATTAAGGAAGTTTGATATTGACTACTTTCTAAAATTGTCCAAATGATGTATGTATCAGATATAAAGAAGGTCAGAATTGAGGGCTGTTGTAGGGAATAGTGGAAAACCCTTTATAATCAAAAGTTACAAACTATTGTCTCTCTCCACACACACACACACACACACACACACGGACACATAGAAAAATATACAAAAATCACATTAAATATCAACATTATATTGATGATTTACTGAAATGATTTACTCCTTGTCTCTCATAATTTTAAATGTTTTAAGATTATAACATAAGAATAATATAAAAAAAAGAATAATATCAACTATCTATGCCATCAATAAATGTCACTAAAATGCCCCTTATTTTAATTGCTAAAGAAATTAATGACTGCTTTGCATTGTATCTTAACAGCTGATATAAGATGGCATTTAATAGCCTAAGAAATATGATTATAACTGAGTGACATTAATTTGTACCATTACATTTATTTGCAAGGCTAACAATAGTGTTGCTAAGCAACGATCTAAAATACAAGAAATTAAAATATATATGCATCCTAAAAACATTTAACAATTAGGCTGTACTAAAAATTTCCCATTAACTTTATCTGTTCTATTTTGTAATTGACTACTGTGCTTGACAACTGGAAATCACTGTAGAGGTCATTCAAATCACAGATTACCTGAACTGTTTGTTCCTAATCAGTTTTATAGGAAAAACAATGGGACAATATTTTGAAACATATTCAATTGTGTTTATTTATTCATTACTCCTCTGAGTCAACATTAGTATTCTGCAGAGCTCTGGAGAAATATTGAACAGTGGTCATGGAGATATTTCAGATCTACTTTGTTCTTTAAAGATTAAGCCTTTGTACACAGCTCATTTCCTGAGGGCCAAGGTGATATTGGCACAACAGCAGAAATGGAAATATTGCTGAAGTAGCACAGCAAATGATGAGGTTCTTTGGGGAGAGACTGAAGGAAACGGTTGAGCTTAATTACAGTTGATTTAGATATAAGCAGTAAGGGAGATAGGGCTAGACCAAGTATTTGGTATTGATTCATGGATCATTATGAATTTTTAATGGCTTTTCCATGATACAAAATTATTATTTTAAATTTAAAAAACCATACAGGTAAGTAATTAGCCACAAAGTAATCAGACAGAAATCAAATAAGTTGCTATTTTTAAATTTCTATGTAGGTAAGTCTATTTGTTAAATGTTTAGAAAAAGTGCTGACAGAATCAACTCTGTTAATAAGGAATATCTGAAGCTAATTTTGAAAAATCTTGAGGATGCATAAGGAAATTGGACATAGGATGATGCTTTGACAGAGCCCAGGGTACAAGATGAAATGACCTTGGGATATCATGTGAATAGTGCTCACCTTAGTTTGCTCATGTGAAAAAAAAAAATAAGTTGATTATATCAGTGCTAGGTATACTTCTGCCTTTATCTCTTACCCTTTCTCTTATTCCAATAACACTGCTTAAATCAGAGATTCTTTAACTATATTATCATTCATCGAGGTTTGCAATCTAGTGACTGCTGCTTTAATTAATTTTTGCAGTAAAAAGTTATACTGTGTTCTACTGGTCTGATGATACCTCAACATACTGCACTGTGCTTGCCTTTTCCTATATATCTTACAAAAATATTTTGTTAAAATAAAATTCCAACATGAAAATATATGTCTTCTCCATAGGTAATTTTCTAAAAACAAGTAAATCAACAAAACAAAACAAAAACTTAATGAAACATTTCTATCATCAATAGTTAGAGAAAACATCTGTGTGTCCAACATTCAGGATTAACAAATCTTGAGATATTTCTTTCAGATCAAAATTTTTGACAATGAAAATTTTCAGTTTATCCCATCTATGAGCTCATTTCCCATCCATTGAGATCAGCTTTCCTTAGAGACAGCTAGTATCCAAAAGTTTTTACTATATTGTATTTAACATGAACATTATTAAGGACCACTTTTATTATTTTTAAACTTAATATAAAAGTTATTTTATGGTATAAGTCTTTAACAATGTTCTTTACTCATATTTTGGAAAAGCATAATATATGACTTCTAGTGTCTGTATAGTACATTATACTTCCCCCCATAAATATAGCAGATTACACTTGTGTAGACATAAAACACCGTTTCACCCATTTGTTACCTACTGTTTTCATGCTATTTAGCATTGATGATATTGATGAATAGTTACTGTTTTTATAAAATATGATGTAATGAGTAACCATATATATTTACACAATTTTTTTTTAAAGATTTTATTTTATGCATTTAAGAGTGCAGAAGCCTTAGCGGGGCGGGTGGGCGGTGGGGGAGTGCAGTGGGGGAAGGGCAAAGGGAGAGGAGGAAGCAGACTCCCTGAAAGCCCAAAGTCAGACTAGATCCTAGTACCCTGAGATCAAGATCTGAGCTGAAGGCAGACTCATAACCAACTGAGGCACCCAGATGCCCCTATTTACATAATTCTTTTGTCTAATATAGAATAATCATAAGAAAACCATTCTTCACTCTTCTAGATATTGTCAAATTGTTTTCCAAAATAGAATAATGAATACCTTCCAAATTTAGGTATAAAATTTTCTATTTTCCTGTAACCTAACAAATATTTAGTATTCATTTCTCTGTCAGACATCATTAAATGTCAATAAATATGAAATTGTATTTTCTTGCTTTGAATTTGCCTGACTACTAGAGAGGCTGAGCTTTATCCATGAATAATTCATGGGACCACTGTTCAAGCCCACCAAAAAATTCTTAAGGATGAAATATCAATATTTCCATTAAAGTCATTATTGAGAAGAAATATCATGGATTACTTAGTTAAGTCAAAATTGTAAAGATCTCATTATTGCAAGGGGAAAATATTTAATATTGTTTAAAAATAGGTAAAACTGTTGCTATCTTACTTTCTACCCAGTAAATTCATCAAGTATAGTAAGGGTTTTGATTCCTTATAAGTTTTTATTTTAATTTTTTTTAAAGATTTGTTTGTTTGTTTGTTTATTTGAGAGAGAGAGAGAATGCACATGAACAGGAGGAGGGGCAAGAAAGAGGGGAATGAAGACCCCACTGAGCAGGGACACGATGTGGGACTTGATTCCAAGATTCTGGGATCATGACCTGAGCCGAAAGAAGATGCCTATCCGACTGTGCCACCCAGGTGCCCCCAAACATGTTTTTAAATGTATAGTGACCAGAAGACTTTATTTTTAGTGACTCATAGCCAAGTAGACATAGGCCTCTGACTTGGCAGAGCTTAGTACAGTATATATTTGATATTTCAAATTGTAGAAAGTTAATTTGCTATTCACAAACTGATATACTGAACCAATTTGCTCATCCAACTGGAAAACAAAAATAAAATTATAATTTTGCTTCACAGCAAAAAAAAAACCCTTATACATTAAATTTCTAAGAAAAATTACATACTCAGTTATTCTAACAAAAACTATATTAGAAAAATGTAAATAAAATAAATCATTTTGATTTATATTGTTTTTTCAAAACAATAAAAAATAAAATCCAGAGGGCTTATAATGAAAATTTTCAGATTATTTCTGGATATTTCAAAAAGTCATAAGGACAAACTAAAAGAAAACATTTAAAACATATAGACATAAAATGATTAATATGCACAATAAAAAAGAACTACCACAAGCAAGTCAATAGAATATTAAGTAAGAGGTTGCATAACAATTCACAAAAGAGAATATGCAAAAGGCCCTGAACTTGTGAGTAATACCAAATGTCATTGCTAATTAGTAAAATGAAATAAAAACTAGAAAATTAGAAAAATCTAATGGTTTTACCCATCAAACTATAATTTTTAAAATGTTAACATATTAGACATTGTAGGGAAAACTGTATTTTTATGAAATTCAATTAATATGTAGCTGAAGACAATTTGAGACTCCTCAAACCTGTGAATATAAAAAAATGTAACCATTTCATTTCCTACAGAAAGATACTTACATTCAGACAAAGAGACATATAGCAAACCTTAATCATATCTTCCATTGTAATAAAATATTTGATATCAATCCAATTCTATTAATAGGGGATCAGTTCAGTAACTTATGGCACATTCGATTCAATTCAAACAGCTGTTGAATATTATGTAAGTACAGAAAATATAGATTTAAAGTTTTTGTCCTGACCTGGCAATATATTTAAAATATGCTAACTGAATAAAGCAAATAAATGGGTAATAATCATTATTTCTGAGAAGAGGTTTGGAATTATGGATTGGGCTTGGTGATAAAGATTTTTAAACTTTCAATCTGTAGTCTCAATTTTTAGAAAAGGTTCCACTATTAATTTATGGTTTTATTGTGATACATGTGTTTATTTATTAAAATAAATTCCGAGCTTCAAAAAATGTTATTTAAAATTGTTAATGAGCAACGAGCATAAAAGTTAATATTATCTTGCAACTCTGAACTTGAATATTACCAGATAACATTATTAAGGTTACTTTGGGAATCAAAAATTTAAAAAAAATTCAAACTGACAACTTTCAAATCATTAATTTTTCAACTTTTTACTTTGAGATAGTTGCAGATTTATGAGCATTTGTAAGAAATAAAAAGATTCTGTGTATTCTTCATCCCTAATGGTAAAGTTTGCATATTCACTTTTATATTAAGAAAATGTTTAGTGCAATTTTTTGGGTAAATATTATGGTTATAGTTAATTTCCCGGGTGTAAATGATTTTAGACTAGAAATAAAGATAAGTAGCTTTATATTTTAGGTTTTAGTAGGGACTTTTATATGCATTTAAAGATTACAGAAAGGTTTCCTACAAAACCAGTGTTCTTTTAGTCAGTAGTAACCAACATTTCACTTCTGTGTTTCTATTAATAGAGAAAATATATAAAATGCGTAGGTATGCTATAGTACTAATAATAGATGAATCCCTAGCATACAATAGTAAACTGAGGAGATAAAGAGCAAGCTAAAATAATTAAAATGTTTAGAAACTTTTTAAAAAATTGTATCTAAATCATTTTAATTTTACTAAAAATATATATTGCTTCATTCCCTAGAATATACTTCGTCATAATCTGAGAATCTTGATTTGTGTCTTTGAAATCTAGTGTTCTGAATGTTTCAGTTTGGTTTATTTCAATGCATGCTTTGAAGGACTGTCAGGATTGGAAAGGGGAATACAGCAAAAATACAAAGCACCTTGTTCGTTGTGTTTAAATGCGTACGTGTGACCACCCAATTTTCATGAGAAAACCTTGAACATATTTAGAAATGAAGAGATGGCGGTTGAACAGAAAGGAGAAAATATCAAAATGGTGAAATAGAGTCCCAGCGAACGGGGAAGGGAACGGGATTCGGCTGGGAGGAGTGCCTCTTTATCAGAAACAGAAGGAAGGAGTTGTAAAGGATGTAGATGCAGGGATCCCAAATATTTCCCCTGAGACCGAGGTTCCTCCCTCCCATGACAGAAGAGTATCTGCTGGTTTCAATGCGACCGATGCAGAAAAAGAGGAATCCACCAAGACTGCAGTTTGTCTTTTTTTTTTTTTTTTTGCTCCAGAAACTAAGCTTATAAAATTTTTTAGTTCAGGTGTTTATGGATTATTATCATTGTTGATTGCTTCTTAGCTCTTGTAATTACAATTACTTTACGTCCCCACTAGTTCTCTCCTAGCAATCCCAGCGTTTGACTGAAACTTGCAGTTTCACAATACAAAACGGAAGTTTCATGTTTTCATTTTTTTGGGTCCGCGTATTATACTCCTATTTGCTGCACGTGTCCCAGGTTAGGCCCTCTGAAAGCAGACGTTAAAAGGTGTTTCTTAGGACCCAACCACTGTGACTGCATGGGGAGAGTGGGATTGGGTGGAGAAAAATGTGTAAGTGCTATACAGGCTCCACAAAGGCAAAGCCTCAGCCAGCTTCGTGTGGAGCTCTGAAGCAAGAATGCTCATCCCAGGAAGAGGGCCCGACCTCCCTCTGGCGGCCTCACTCAGCCCTTCATTGCCAGGACATTCTGGGAAAGGCATACCTTCCACAGAGGCTGGAGCTGAGGTGGAACCTGAATCAGCAGACTATACAGCTCTGCAATTCTGTCTTTAAAATAGAGAGAGCATAGAGAAAGCACGTCCACATATCACAACCTGTTGGCCGACAAGGATGTTTTGTTTGTCCATTTTATGTATACTGAGTCTGCCTGGCCAATCTCTATAATTGCATTTCCTAGCTGCGCACTAAAACTGTTTTGTTTTGCTATCCCTTACATATAGTATCCTCTCCTCTGCCTCACCTCTGACCCTTCAGTTGTGCTACCAGAATCCCACAAGGAAATTTTTTTCTTAATGTTCATGAAAAGGATATATTCTAATAACCCACTGGTCATTTCAGCATCAGTTATCTGAGCAAAACTGGACAGAAAACAAAGACCAAGGCACCACCTGGACTTATCAGATCAGATACTCTTAGGTAACTTTGAGTATGCCTGTGTTGAACAAAAATCTCCTTGGTTTGTTTGGAATGATTAAGAAATCTCTATCCCTAGTACATATAGTGACCCCAGGGAAAGAAAGAAGTTCAGAGGCTGCAGCAAGCCATGGAGAGTAGGATAGCTGATAAAATAGAGCAAGAACTTAAAAAGGGCATACAGCATGAAGAAAGAACACGTATCAGAATGAAGGCACTGTGAATAAAGTAATCCAGGCTGTGCCAGAAGTAAGCCTGATCAGGGACACATCAGAAACAAGGTCTGGATGTAAAACTGAACACAGTTCGCGAGGTAAGGATTTATGTCTATACTCAATTTGGTAATCTTCACAACCTCACATATATCTGGGGATCAATAAGTGTATTCTAGAATGAGTAACCTGAAAGTAGAACACATAAATAAATTCATGCAAAAGTAGAAAAAGTACTGATTACACTTGCTGGTTACTGTTCCATGTATGGGCCAGAGCCCATCTGCTGTACCAGATGCCCAGTGGTTGATTGGACAACGAGCCTGTGGGAGGCAAAAGGCATCTCTCTGAGAAGGCCACCAGGAAAGAGGCCAATGCAACTGTGCCAGGACTACTCCTAACCTCCGTCAATAACCTCATGGTCATATTGAGTTCCTTAATTTAACCAGAAAGCTCTGCAAATGTGTAAAGAGATGACAGAGTTGCAATTTATAGTTTAAAATAAATGACCTTTGAATCTTTCTGATAAAAATGAATTCATATGGTATCTGTTAGACAAACCTCTGCTATTTGGGTTGGCTCTTCCTTCCTTTAAACATACCAGGACAGCGATATTTTCTGTAAATATTTAATTGTATAGTATTTTTTTTGTATTCTTTTGTTGTTTTGGTTTCCATTTTTTAAAAATTTTTTATTTCTTTTCAGCGTAACAGTATTCATTGTTTTTGCACCACATCCAGTGCTCCATGTAATACGTGCCCTCTCTAATACCCACCACCTGGTTCCCCCAACCTCCCACCCCCCGCCCCTACAAAACCCTCAGATTGTTTTTCAGCATCCATAGTCTCTCATGGTTCACCTCCCCTTCCAATTTCCCTCAACTCCCTTCTCCTCTCCATCTCCCCTTGTCCTCCATGCTATTTGTTATGCTCCACAAATAAGTGAAACCATATGATAATTGACTCTCTCTGCTTGATTTATTTCACTCAGCATAATCTCTTCCAGTCCCATCCATGTTGCTACAAAAGTTGGGTATTCATCCTTTCTGAGGGAGGCATAATACTCCATAGTGTATATGGACCACATCTTCCTTATCCATTCGTCCGTTGAAGGGCATCTTGGTTCTTTCCACAGTTTGGTGACCATGGCCATTGCTGCTATAAACATTGGGGTATAGATGGCCCTTCTTTTCACTACATCTGTATCTTTTGGATAAAAGACCTCAACGTGAGACAGGAATCCATCAGAATCCTAGAGGAGAACATAGGCAGTAATCTCTTCGATATCAGCCACAGCAACTTCTTTCAAGATATGTCTCCAAAGACAAAGGAAACAAAAGTGAAAATGAACTTTTGGAATTTCATCAAGATCAAAAGCTTCTGCACAGCAAAGGAAACAGTCAACAAAACAAAGAGGCAACCCATGGAATGGGAGAAGATATTTGCAAATGACAGTACAGACAAAAGGCTGATATCCAGGATCTATAAAGAACTCCCGAAACTCAACACACACAAACAGACAATCATATAAAAAAAAAATGGGCAGAAGATATGAACAGACACTTCTCCAGTGAAGACATACAAATGGCTATCAGACACATGAAAAAATGTTCATCATCACTAGCTACCAGGGAGATTCAAATTAAAACCACATTGAGATACAACCTTACACCAGTTAGAATGGCCAAAATTAGCAAGACAGGAAAGAACGTGTGTTGGAGAGGATGTGGAGAAAGTGGAACCCTCTTACACTGTTGGTGGGAATGCAAGTTGGTGCAGCCACTTTGGAAAACAGTGTGGAGATTTCTCAAGAAATTAAAAATAGAGCTTCCCTATGACCCTGCAATTGCACTACTTGGTATTTACCCCAAAGAATTGTACAGTATTTCTGAATTGACCCTTAATTTTTAGTGAATTTAATGTGAGAAATCTATGTATTATGATTTGAAGGTTTTGTTAAGCTCTAATTATATGGGTAGAATGAACTTGAAAATAATTTAACTTTCAATTTCAGTTCTAATTCTGAATTGTACCAAGAGTTTTGAAACACAATCACACAACATTTGCCTTAAATTTGTACTTTATTTTCCCCCATGTCATCATAGACTTGATGTCATAGCTTCCTGTAACCAATGTTAAATATTTTGCTTTGACAGAAAGCATGTTAATCTTCTAATCCTAAAATGTCTTATCTATATATGCAAGTTTTCTTCTCTTTCCTTCCTTTACCTCTTCCTTCCCTCAGATTCTCTCTCTCTCTCACACACACACATACAACATGCACAGTAATTTGCTACCATATACTAGATTTAGTGCTGGAGGGAATTCCTGTTAATATTGGGTGCATACATATCCCAGGTGCCATGTTAACTAGAAGCTTTACTTGAATCACATCAATAACTCCAGAGGCAGGCATTGCTGCTGTTCTTGCACAGATGAAGAAACTGAAGCCCAGAGGGTTACAGTGATGGGCCCCAATCCACACAGCTGCAAGTGGTTGGAGTGGGATTAAACACAATGTCTTCCAGACTCTAGTGTGCATGACCAATCAGATCTTTCTGCTGCTTTCCTGAATTTCTTTGAAATTCTGAGTAGCTTAAGAGGAAAAGAGGAAATAGGAGCAATATTTCTGTGTAGTGATCTGGTGATATATTTATTACATATGCCTTTTCATTGTGGAGTCTGCTCAAATCAACCCAATACCCAGCAAGACATTAGAAATGGCCACAGATGAAGTTTTCAGATGGTGTCACCTAGTCAATACAACATGGTATTTTGGGAAGAATTCACTATAACATGAGATAGAATAGGAAAAAAAGCACCAAATGTGAATGAAAAATAATAAAACTATAAAAGATAACAGGGCACAATTTATAAGGAAATAAAATGCTGGAAAACATTGGCTTTGTCTTATCTGCCTTAAACAGAGTCTGTAAACTATGTATCTCAAATATAAGAACAAGGAACTCTGGGCTCAGGCAAGGTTATTAACTTATCTTGATTTCTCATGAAAGAAAGATTAAGCAATTCCTTTAATAAAATAGTAATATATATTTTTTCAAATGTAAATGCTATTCAACAAAGGGTAGATGAGTACAGTGCTTTTTTTAAAATTTTTTATTTTTTATAAACATATATTTTTATCCCCAGGGGTACAGGTCTGTGAATCGCCAGGTTTACACACTTCACAGCATTCACCAAAGCACATACCCTCCCCAATGTCCATAACCCCACCCCCCTTCTTCCAACCCCCCTCCCCCCAGCAGTGCTTTTTTTAGTATTCTAAATTTAGTCAGCCAAATTTTTCTTGAGACAGCTTTCATTAAATCTTTATCAATGAGAGATACATATCTTAATCATAAAGCTCTATTTCAGGATAGGGTTGAGGGGAGAATAAAAACAATAGGTGTCAAATAGATGTAGGTCTGAATGCACACTATATTACTAAATAGACACTTAACCTTTGACAATAAGCTAAACTTATGTGTCAGTTTCTTTATCTATAAAATGGGAATAACAACTGACAGTCTCACTGGGCATTGGAGAGAATTAAATGAGATAATGTATGAGAGAACTTACATGTCATCGATACCATTTATTGGCATATATAAATGGTATATGTCATTTATAGGGTTTATTATGAATTACAGACTTCAGTTTTGGATTTAGTTTTCCTACTTAGAAATAGATCTAATTCTAAGTCACACCCCAGATTTCTGCCAATATAAAGGCACAAAAGTTTCAGTGTTTTTGGTGGGGAAGCCATGTCTTCCCAAGTCAGACTTCATAATTCCTGAACCATACTGAGATATCACTCTCGTTTTAGACGGTAGTAAGAGGGTCTTGAGAATAAGCATCTATTCGCAAAACGCCAGGTGAGGTTATTACAAGGCCTTCAAGCAAGGGAAGGCTGGTCTTCTCTTGCACTGTCAGGGTGACTCAGGCTTGAAGATTTTTCTGTATCTAATCCATTGACCCCTGTTCAATTATGAGGATCCCACTGTCTTCCCAGTTTGTCCTAACCTTTACAAGAGAGAACTGATGAGGCTGCAAATTTAACTCGTTATAATTTTGCAACCCACTCAATTAAAGTTTGTGTCTGATTTTAATTACGACCAGGCCTGTGGCTACAGAGAATAAGGGCTTATTTTAGGACTGTCGTAGAATTTCTACAGTTATCTGACTCTAACTCGAGCTGAGAATTGAAAGAGCTGAGCTTGTTTTTTTCTTTCTGTTAAGTGTTCAGGTGCACTCCTTGGGGTCATCATGACTGCAGAAAAGTTGCGTGAAGCAGTCAGTTAGTCCCCCAAGGAAGTTAGCTTCTTCGCCATAAAACACAGGTGATAATGTGATTAATCATGATGTCACTATATGATGTGGATTAGTCGCATCCCATTTCCCATTTTTAAGTAGCTCAGTACTATGTTTCTGACTAAAGACAAGACCAAACTGATTCCACATGCCCGTCTTTGAGTGGCTCCCTTTTGAGTTTCCACTCCGCTACTAATGACTCAATCAGCCAGCAAGGAGGTGGACATCACATCAGTTTTTTTTTAACAGAAAGAATTTGACAGAAAGAATTGTTAATTAGAGATTGAAAGGCAAAAGAGCAAAACGGAATGTTGATATGCCATAGAAGTCAGCAACTACAAGCAGCAGCTGGTAACCTGGGGGATTAGCAACAGAGGAAAGAGTTTGAAATTACTAAATATTAGAAGCATGAGTGAGGGGCCCTTCGGGGCTGAAATCCCACTTTCTAGGAAGGGATGCTGGCATGGGGATGTTATGAGTCTTATTCCATGAGTAGGGAAACTATCTGCTTCTTTCAGAACGAAGGCACATTTACGACATAACAATAACAGGAACAGAAAGGGAAAGGAGGGCTTAACATGAAACAGGAAGGAGTGTGTATCTTTTTTTTTAATTCTTTCGGTCTCTTTTGTGTCTCTCTCTGAACATACCTTCTTGGCAGAATCTAATAAGAGAGCCAGCTGGCAAGCAGAAATGTGGTCTGCAGTGTCCCAGCCACAGCATCATAGAGGAGAGGATGGGTTTGGGTCTAGGGATGATAATAACTTCCAGAGGGAGTTTGGCTTGCAGCACAAAAAATGAGATTCATGTATTTTATATATAAGAAGGGATGAATACACTTTTCAATTATATCCCTTAAATTAATTTTATAATTTATAAATTTGGGGGCATTGAGTTATAAAATAAAAATTACTACTCATAAAATAGGTCATTTATTCAATAACATAGGAAATTAAATATGGAGAGCTTCAATATGGTAACAAGTAATAATATGCATCTGTCTTTATAAAGCAATGCGAGTACAGCATATAATATTTTAAGAACAATATTCTTATACAAAATATAGATGAAACAAGAATGCATAATCAATTTTCTTGTATCCACCCCCCCACTTAATATATTAATTCTACATGGATTTTTTTTCAAATCATCCAAAAATACTTGATTTTCCTTTTGTCAGGGAGGAAAAGTCATATAATATTTTCTTTGGCTTTTTGCTTCAAGTATAATCTCTACCTTACTTATAAGGTAATAGATGATTCAATCTCACCATACGAGTTTTTCTCTCAGCATTATCTCCCTTCCAGTAGAATAGAAGCAAGCGTAGAGTCATTATTCCAACTGTCCTAGTTTTTGTTAGTTTTTCTTTTCTTTTTTTTTTTTTTTAACATTCCTGATGCATAGAATCCCCATTCCTCTACTACTCCTACTCAGATATTACTTACTTTTCAGGGCCCAGACTAAAGTTTTTGGCTTCCCTAATATACAAATACTTTTCATTTATAGATAGTCATACAAAGAGCCAAAGTTTATGTGTTATGTTTGGCTATATTTTCACAAGCATAATGCAATGAAAAAACCCCTTAAGCTCTCATTTCTTATGCTTCTCCAATATTTTAAGTATGTAGAAGAATAAGTAACTTGCTAAGTATTTAGTATCAATCTACATACTAATGATTGTAATTGAAGAATTTCACTTTATTACTATAATTTTCACTTTAGTTCTGGAAAATGGCATTTTGTTTTTTATTTGGCAAATAAAATCTGAATTCTTAATGAGATACATGTGGAAGTTCATCATAGCTTTATTCCCCCATGGCCATATTTAATGCAAAATTACAAGTGCTAAAAAGTCATTTACAGAGTTTTAGTTAGGGAACAGAAATAAACTGACAGACATTTAGCCACACAGAAAGAATACATTATTACTGGCTGCATTTCAAATAATGGCAAGGTTATGCTACTGTTAATAGATATTCTTCACCCATCTGTAAAAATTGCTGTTGCTTTTGGGTGTTATTAATAAACAAATATTTTACCTTTAACAATACCAATATTTAAAATACGTCATCTTGTGCTTAATTTTGCCATTATTCTTAAATGAATGTAATTTTTACATGTACAATCATTATATCTTTATTATCTGTCTGACTTAACCATAAAATACTATTTGAAAAAATTCATATAGAAATACTGAATCATTTATACATACCCACTTATGGGATTTTTAAAAAATGCATTTATTTATTTGAGAGAGAGCGAGTGAGCACGTGCACAGGGGAGGGGCAGAGGGAGAGAGGTTTTTTTTTTTAAGATTTTTTATTTATTTTTTGGAGAGAGAAAGAGAGAGTAAGAGAGTGAGCACAAGTGGGGGAGGGGCAGAGGGAGAAGCAGACCCCCTGCTGAGCAGGGAGCCTGACTCAGGGGTCTATCCCAGGACCCTGAGATCATGACCTGAGTCGAAGGCAGACGCTTAACTGACTAAGCCACCCAGGCACCCTAAGGGAGAGAGAGTCTTAAACAGACTCTGTACTAAGTATAGAGCCTGACATGGGGGTTTGATCTCAGGACCCTGAGATCACCAACTGAGCTGAAACCAAGAGTTGGACACTCAACTGACTGCACAACCCAGGTGCCCCAGATATTTTTTCCTTGACCAATTCTACATAGTACAATCAAGAGACTAATGGTTTCCTCTTTAAAAACAAGCAAAAACTCACAAAAAAATCCCTGTGTTTTAAGGCAAATAAATTATAAAATAAAAATGTCAAGCTTTAAGAGATAATACTTTCTATAAATTAATATAGTACAATAATAGTGTAAAAATAAAAAACAAACAAAATCTTTTAAAAAAGAACTTATTATTTGTGTTTCATTTTGTTTCCAGAGCACAAAATTTCTTTGTGAAGATTCATGTTTCTGTCTGAATTTATATTCCTTCTGCCTAAAGAACTTCCTTTAACATTTCTTAGATTGTGCCTGAGCTGGCAATGAATTTTCTAAGCCTTTGTTGGAAAAAGTGTTTCTTTTTTTAAATTTTATTTATTTGACAGGGATCAAAATTATGCAGAGAGTCAGGCAGAGAGAGAGGAAGGGAAGCAGGCTCCCCTCTGAGCAGAGAGCCCGATGCGGGGCTCAATCCCAGCACCCTAGAATCACAAGATCTGACTGGAAGTCAGAGCCACCCAGGCGCCCCTGTCTGAAAAAGTTTTTATGTCACCATCATTTTGTAAAGATATTTTCACTGGGTAAAAAAGTCTGGGTTAACGTTTGGTTTTTTGTTTGTTTGTTTTTGTTTTTTTAAGTTGAGTACTTTAAATAACTTATTCCACTGACTTGTGATTTGCATAGTTTTAAAACAAGTCTACTAAAATTCTTATCTGTGGTCATTCTTTATGTATTGTATTTCCCCCCCTCTTTGGCTGCCTTCAAAATTTTCTTACTTTTGGTTTCAGCAATTTGAAAAGAGGACATGTCTGTACAAGTATGTGTATGCACTTAGTATTTATCTTAGGATCTTTAAGTTTCTTGGATATATGGTTTAATATCTTTCACTATTTTTTGAAGATTTGACCCTTTAATTTTTTTATTTTTCCCAACTGCTCTGTCCTATTCTTTTTCTCTTGTCCTTCTGGGACTCCAATTAAATGTTTTTTAGACAGTTTGATGCTATTTATTTTATAACTCTTGAATGCTCTATTTTTTCACTGCTCCCCCACTTTCCCTGTATGTTTCAGTTTGGATATTTCTACTGATCTACTTCAAGTTAATCATTTTCTTAGCTTCTTAGGGATTCCATCTCCTTACTGAAGTTCCATATGTTTTTATCCATTTGTCTACTATTTCCTTTAGGCCTTTTAACATAAAAACCATCATTTGTTTAAAATCCCTGACTGATAGTTTTAACACTTGGATTATCTCCATTTCTGGGTCTGTTGATTTCTTATTCTCTGACCAAGTTGGATATTTTTCATACTTATCTGTCTCATAACTTTTTATCAATTGCCAGTCATTCAACGTAGAATAGTAGAGAATAAGGTAAATAATACTTGTTCTTTCAAATGAGCATGACTTTTTCTCTGTCTGGCTATTAGCTGGTGAGTAGTTGAGTCACTCTTGTTAGGAGTAGTGGTGAATTTGGGTTTTGCTTTTGACTATGGTAACATTGGTGTACCAAATGCCTTAACTTCTTCCAGCAGTGGTCTACCACTGCCTTGTGATTATTAGTAGAGAGACTAAGGATCAGAAAACTTTTTCTGTGTTAATGTTCCATTAGGAGCTATCAACCATTATGGAATTCTTGTACAAAAGAAAAGCTATCTGTCCACCTCCTGGTGGTAGAATGATATTCCTTCTCACTTGATGCTTGCTGAGGCTTGTGGAGAGGGGCAGTGTATTTTCCTGGTCCAGCTTCTTATTAGATAGGCATTGTGATTAGAATGTGGAGTGAGGCTCCCTCATCTTTCTAACCCATTTTTACTATTACAACCAAAGTTCACTTTAGATCTATGGTGGACCTTGTGTCAGACAAAGATTTCTCCCCTCTCCCCAGTGGTAGACCTATGGTTATATTGGTATGAATTCCTAGCCTGCTTCTTCCTGAGATAGGTTTTCTTTTCTAACCAATATACTGGTAATAATGCAGATTTTTATTGTGTCATAAGTGTGACAATGTTTCCTGCCCATCCCCCAGAAGTAATCTTATCAGATTCTGTACAAAAGAAGGCTTCAGGTAGTATTGTGAAGTTTTGTGCCTTTCCCACAGTGGCAGTTCCCTCCCTCTTGCATCCTTGTCTAACCACAGGGGCTTTCCTCTGATCATTTACTCTGCCTCCAGTCTGTTTTGAGGGTAGCTAATAGAGGTCACTAGAAATGGACTTGCAAGTGAGTGTGAAATCCTTTTTGTTCTGGGTCTCTCAGGGGTTCTAAACTGCCAGTTAGCTCACACTTGTCCTTTATCAATTAATCAAAATTTCAGTTTTTTTTTTTTTTCTTATCCACTTGTATGGCATCTAGTCTCTCTGTATCCACAGAGATATCTTAGATATCTCTTCTTGAAGGATTTTGTTTCTCCTTGAATTTCAAGGTACTGTATTGCCCTGGGACATCAGCTCTTTAATGAATTCATGGAAAATTATGATTTTGTACTTTATCTAGATATTTCTCATTATAGTTTATCCAACTGTTACTCTTTCCAGATTTATACAGCCCAGGCAGAAGCTGAACTTTCAGTGCTTTAAGTTTAAAGAGTATTGACCTTGCTACTGATTAAGATTACTCAAGATAGTTATAATCAGGTTATATACTGGTATCAAAGGATATGCTAAGCTCTGCTATATAACCTTAAGATATAATACAATTAGCCTTCCCTTTCATAATTTGAATATAGTTTATCTATATCTACATCTATGTAAAAATATCATAATAAAATTACATTGTACTTGAAAATTCCCTTTTTTAATAAGTCTTTTAATAGCTCCTTAAATTGTATTGAATTTAGTTATAGCTATAAAAGTGGTTACCAAGACATTCAGCAGTAGTGAATAATTTTGGATAGAGAGGAGGCAGACAATTTCTGTTCTTTTCCTCCCACCTTTTTCTACTCCTCAATGCACTAGCTTTCAAGCAGCTAGCTTCTCTAGCTAGCAGAGTATAATTGGAGAAAGAACAAAGGCAGTGCCAGGGTGAATACAATTCCTGTTAACTCCATTCCTCCATGCCAAGTTTGGCATGAGATTCCCTCCCAGTCACCCATAGCCAGGGTACACATTGCCTCGTTTTCATGGGCATCTGTATGACCATCCCATATAATGTTCTGCCTCTTCAAGGAGTTCCTCTCAAGCAGGCCCCGATCTCCATGATTGTTGTAGAAACTCTATTAGTTCTCAGAAACTTCACTGCCTTCCAGGTGTGTGGCTGAGGCTATCTTCCGTTTCATTATAAGACACATTCCTATTTTTTTCTTGGCACATCAAACATAATATTATCCAGGATCTTAACAGAGAGGTGCCTCACTAGTCAGAGTCATCCTTTTGCATAAGAATAGGCAAAATGCTGTGGATTATCCCTGTGTATAAGAAGTCTAGACTTCAAGGATCATGAAGCCTTGATGATTTCCCAGGATTAAGATGGAGATAGGGGAAGAGCCAATTTTTCATTTTTTTGTGTAATTGGATCTTGGAAAAAATATATCTTTTATGCTGTCTATAGGTAAATTTATATCTAATATTCTGAGATGAAGTGGGTGGGGTCGGAATCAAGAACATGTTCAAGTCTATGTTGAACTCAATGCTTAACCTAGAGATAGAACTCTGTGTTTTTTTCCTTTTAAATATTTCCTAATAGATGGGTTTGCATAATGGGCCTCAGGCAAGAAATGTTGTAAGGTTCAAGTAACAGAGTTGGTTGTATTTCAATTGCTACTTCATGTCAGCCTAGTGACTTTATAATTTATTTGTTTGTAAGTTAGAAAGTTTCATTTCCAAAAGGAATATATTGGATTCATCCTCAAAATTATCTTTTTGCAGAAATATATGAGTTCAGCCCTATGTCACCTATAAAGATTAATGCTTTTCTACAAACTGACAATCAATATTTCTATCATTTTCCTCTAAGTCTATCTCTAGGGGCAAATCACAAGTAAGTAAATGTCAAAGTTATCTTCCACAAACAGAAACAACTATTCTGAAAATAACATTGTGAATACTTATAATGTTTTTATAAATAAACTTTCTCAATTTTAGCAGGAGAAAATATGAAAAAGAAATCAAGTGTGTACAGGTTAGAAACAAAACAACAGGTTTTTCTTTCCTATCATACTTGACACAAATAGAATACATGAGCAGACATTTAAATGGCTATTTGAGAAGCTTCGACAAAGATCTTTGTGATAAGCAAAGTGATAAAAGGAGATAACATACATTGCATATTATAATGAGAAGACTTCTCATCTCAGGTGACTGGTTTATACAAAGATCTTGGGCTGAATGAAATATAAGCGAACTAGTCTGTATCAATCAGATAAGAAGTCCAGCGTTAGATATTTAGGGAGTAGGCTGAAAATTCTTTTTTATTTTCCTGAAAAGTTTAAAAAGGCATTACACATGTATTTTAATGAGATATTATTTACATATCAGACAATGGAGATGTTCAAAATTTGGAGGTTCTACTTCTCCTAGGTTACTGGCCAATAAAATGATAGATTGGATTGTATTATTTTGCCATTCTTAATTTTGGAATCATAAGATTCTATAAATGACACATAAAACAAAGGTACCTGAAAATGCTATGAAATAAACTACTTCAAGTCTATAAATGTAAGTCTTCTCTTAATCTTTATATATATATATATTTTTTTTTTTTTGCAATTTTCTCAATATAGAGATGAATTATGACATGACTAAGGACAACCCAGAATTATCTGAAGTGTGCAAGAGGGTGGTGAGGATGTTGTGAAGGACTTAGTATTTTTCCTTAGGTATATTTGTATAAATATACAGATATACATCTTGAAACATATATATATATATCTGTGTATTTACATTTATCATGAATTCTAACATAATTATTATATTTCAAAATATTATGGCAAATATTCTTAAGTATATCATATCTTGAATAACACTAAACTCATAGGTCTGTAACACCTCACAATGATACCATAAATTTATCTTAAGTAGGAATGGAGACAAAAATATAAGAGAAAAAGATGAGGATTATAGATTTTTTTTTTTTACATACTAGAAGACTTACCCACTTAGTTTTAAGTGGTTCAAATAGGCCAAATTTTTCTTTAATAATACACTATCAGATGCAAATTTCTGAAGCCTACAATTGGGTATAGGTAAACACTTCTTTGAAAAATGTCATAATAACCCAAAAAATACATTTCGGAGGATGATTCATGTTTATCCATCATAAAGGCTAGTCTGTCATAGGAATAGTGCTTCTAAGGAGATCAGATAACTAACCTTCACGAAATTAAAAAAGTTAAAGACACTGCACATGTACATTTTGTTTGTGTAAAATTATAACATCTACTGGGTAATTTTAATATCCAGTGGATAATTTTTAAAATACAATGGGGGATTTTTAAGTCATTTCCAGAGGGAGACTCGATATATACTTTCAACTATTTAAATAAAGTATGGACAATTTTGCTTAATTCTATCTTTGAGAATAACTTGGCATTATTGTAATGCAAATAGATTTATTTAAAGACAGGCTTTTACTTATTTTTTAAATATGTTGTAAGGGCTTAAAAGACCAGCAGATCTCCTTCGTAAGTGTATCCGTGTCTGTATTTCTCTCAGAATTTCCTAATCTTATACATTTTAATGCATTGGATTTAACCCAAAGTGCTATATATTTATATAAGAACAGGACAGACATACTCATTTGTATGCATATCATTATAATTGAGTCACAGGCGTGGAACTTAGTAAAAACAAACAAAACATAATGAGAAAACTAACCATATGACAGAAGAAAGGCAGTAAAGGACAGCAGCTGAAAGAGTCCTAGCTTTAAATTGTTTCAGTGTAATTCGTGCTCTGCCACTTCCTAGTTGTAATTTTGGACAAGTTAGTTATCTTCTCTGTGCCTCCAATTTTTGTGTAAAATGTGAAAATAATTGTACCTGTGTTATGATGCCAGAAAAGAATACAAGTCAAGTGTTTTGAACAGGCTAAGATGGTTAACACTAAATGTTTACAATTGCTATTATGATCTTCTGAATCCATTAAAATTTAATCCTGCCTGTGGAAGCATAGTCTCTTTAGCTATTGGGATTAAAAAAATGTTTTTATAGAGTTTTATAGAAAGCACTGTGGTAAGGAAATTATTCCTTTACATACTGGAAAAATTACTTTGAAGCCTGTCTATTTTGCTATAATTTGTGTGTACAGGGACTGAATATATTGTTGTTATATATCTCTTGGCTGGTAAAGTCTCAGCTTAATTAATGTTGCATTACTAAGGTTCACTGAGTTTTCCCTTTTGCCCTTAGGAAATGAATAAAGATGTTTATCCAAATAGCTCTTCTCAAAAGCAAAAGGGAAAGAAGAAAAAGAAAAAGATGAAACGTTGGGTGTGTTCTCCAGCCAGAAGGCTCCCAGAGAGAACCATGGCCTGGAGTGGCCCCTGGAGGCTGATTGCAAATCTGCCTTGGAGCAGGGACTTTTAGAGCACTGGGCGGTGTGGTTAGGCAGTGGAAAGCAGAGGCTGCTCTGTGTCTAGCTCCTCCTATTTACTTCAAACTTACGATGTCCAGAGGACGGTTATTATATTAGTTTGGGCCCAGAGGGATCTGATTCTTTTCTTTCATTATTCATAAGTAAAAGCCTTGAGCTACAGTTTAAAGATTTTCATTTATCACTCATAAAATGATGTTTATGTAAATGATGTAGAAGACATATATAATCAACATCTACCTGTACAAATGTTGTGAATATATTTTAATGCTTAGTGTGAACATGTTGGAAAATACATCTTAAAGTACATTCTGTTATTTTAAAATCATTCCTTAGCTATTTTTAAAAAATGAGTCTTCCTGCCCCTCTCCTTTTCCATATTGAGTACCACACATAATTTGGAGAGAAGAAACATGAAGTATTATATTTTTATATAAATACGATATATTTTAGTTGGAAAAAAACCCCAACCAAACAAAAGAAATTGCCAAATTTCAAAAATAAAAGTAAGTTTATTGGAGTTTTTAGAAAGTTCCGGTGAATTAAATTTTCCATTGGAGAAGATAAAATGAAAATCTGACCTATGTACCTACCCCCTATTGTATCTTTACTCTGACATTTCGCTATTTATATTGCTTTTGCAATTGGAAATATTGAGCAAACATTGCTGACACTGCAGAGTTTATCTGTGTCTGACATTCATTATGGCACCCCAACTCGGTCTCCTTTGCTTCAATAATGAAGTTTGCTGCGTTCAGTTGAAACAGCTTGACTGGTTTACAGAAGAGACATTGATGTTCGAAACAAGTTATATATGTAGCCTGGAAAATGTTATAGGAAATTGCTCTGGACCAGCTGGGAATATACCAGTTTAAACTACTAGGATAAAAACGCCATTTCTTTTATTAAAACATGGAGATTGGGATTGATGAAACTATTCTCAGCCAAAAGAAGCAAAGAAGAAAAAGGTGAAGGAAAAAAGCAAGAGGGAAAAAAGGTAACAGTATCAATTAAATTGAATTTACCATTACCAACATGAAAAAAAATTCTTATCAAGTATAAATCAGTGTTAATCACAGTGTAAGAACTGCCTCCTCCACACAAAACACACTCAGCTACCCTGCTTTTCAATGATATCTTTCCTCTTCTGAATTCCTCTAGAGCAATGGTTCTCAAAATGTAGCCCTCAGATTGGCGACATTAGCATCATCTGTGAAATTTTTAGAAATGAAAATTCTTAGACTTTATCTTACACTTAGTCAGACACCCTGAATGGGCCCCATAATCTGTGTTCTAACAAATCCCTGATTCTACTGCATACTCAAGTTTGAGGGCCACTCCTATAAGACAACACACGTATATAAATAAACAAAACACATAATTAAATGTGTGTGTTTTCTTCCTTTTTTAAAAAGCTAACACATTCAGTTTACATCCATATCCAGAAAAAAACTTCTTCAAGACGGGGCGTACATACCATATATATAAAACACAACTTTTGGCCACTTCTACAAATTCTATAAAGCATTGTTTTTACGGTGGAAAGACATTTTTATGCACATTCTTGGTCACAATTTTCAATGTTCTTAACTCAGTTCATAAAATTTGGCTGCCCAAACCTGAGAGCCCTTTAAGTCTAACATTTCTTAAGAATAATAATGATAAACAAAACAATATTGTTATAGGATAAGTTTTTGCTTTCAAATTTATGCTTAAACAAATAAAGCTTCGGTGTAACAATTTAAATATTTGAGTGATATGATCAATCAGTTCTTCTTCACCTGCAGAATATTCAGAAGGGTAACATTTCCTCATACCAGTATCATGCCATCATCCTTATTTTATAGACTCCATTTCAACTAGGAGGGAAAACTAGTTTTCCTGAGAAAGTATACCCATGATCTTTTTATTCTCTAATTGTGTGTGTTGCTCTCATTCCACCCACAATCACAAAGAGTAAGGCAGTCAAATCCAATAAAGATATTTCTTTTTGTGGCCAAAAGGCTTTATTTTGATGGCTTCAGGGTCTAGGGTAAGGACGTTTTTATGTATTAAGTGACTATACTGTCCAGTATTTTTTCCCATGGCAGTTTCATATATTAATTTGGACTTCTTATGAGGTTTTATTTGTCCATCCATTTTTTTTTCTGTTTCTCACTTGATGTCACCTTATATTTTTGAAGCATTTTACGTAGTTTTTACCTTCATACTCTCCTTACATGTATTGTGACTTTTAAAACATAACCTATCAATCAGCCATGTCTTACTACAGGAGCTACCATATTCTGTGATGATGTCCCGTCCTTATTTTAATTTGCACCCCTCAAGATATCATTCAGATACTTCCTGTCCCAAACTAGATAAAGAATGGTAGAAAAGGATAATAAATATTTTTACTGCAATTAACAATATGTTTTGTTGTTATACCATTTTGTGTTTTAAATTCCCCAAGAGGTTGTTTATTCATAATGAGTTCCTCCATTTAATATTAAAATTTATATTCTATAAACTTCCATATATTGTTTTTTTAAAATTGTGGCACCTGGGTGGCACAGCTGGTTGAGTGTTCAACTCTTGGTTTCAGCTCAGGTCTTGATATCAGGGCTGTGAGATAGAGCCCTGCTTACCATTCTGCATTCAGTGTGGATTCTGTTTAAAACCTCCCTCTCCTTCTGCCCCTCCCCTCCACATTCTCTTTCTCTCTCCCTCTCTCCCCTAAATAAATAAATAATAAAATAATGCTTGGTTTTATATTTGCAGCCCATTGGAAGTTACCCAATTCTTTGAAAAATGCTTATTACTTACTCAGAATATATCCCTTCACAGAAGTTAGATTTTATATTTTTGTAACCATTTCACATTTAAAAAAAAATGTGTGACCTTGTGACAAAATGTTTCCAAAATACCAAACCAAACAAGTAGTTACCAGTGTTGTGGAGTATCTCACCTAATTTCTGTGTGTGTGTGTGTGTGTGTGTGTGTGTGTGTGACTTTTTTGAACATTTGTATAAATTTGTATAAATTTGTATAATTTGTTTAATTGTAAATTTGTTGTAAATATGTACAAGAGTTATAGGGAAATATTAATATTTAGTAGTTTTTCTCTTATACTTATCACTGAATTCTAAACAAGGATTAGTGAGCAATATAGCTTTTACTAGATTAGAGAAACATTATGTATTTATTAAAAGCTTTCTTCTTTCAGCAGTAGTGGGCTTATACTATCAACTTTGTGATCCTGAATACATGAAAAGAACTCCCAGTGTATTATGGGATTAAGGGGATAATTTTAGGCATGGTTTATTCATGATTTAAAGTTTCAGAAAAAAAAAACTAATTTCTGTAACAGAAATACAGAATGCTATCGTTAAGTAAAACAAAGTAATGTTCTCAACAAAGAACATTACTTTGTTTTACTTAACGATAGCATTCTGTATTTCTGTTACAGAAATAAGTTTTTTTTTCTGAAACTTTAGTTGATCTGGCTTTAAATATTTCACAATTTACTTTACAATTTACTTTAAAGAAAAAAATTTGAGAGAAGTATAGAATCACATGCATTTTAAGAAAGTAGAGATTCCCATATACTCTTAGGCCAGCTTTTCCCAATGGTAATATCCCACATAACCACAGTACAATATATTAACAAGGAAACTGACTCTAATACATAGTTTCAACCTTATTCAGATTTATAAGTTTTACATGAGCCTGTGCATATATGTGTGTGCATGTGCACATGTATAGTCATGTGCAAATTTATAAGTTTAAGCTCATGTAACCACCAACACAGTCAAGATACAGTTTCATCACTAAGATTACTCTTTTTTTTTTTTTTACTAAGATTACTCTTGCCATGCATATATAACCTCAGCCACCTCCTGTCTTTCCACACCTCCCTAACCACAGACAACCGTTAATCTGTCCTCTATTTCTAGAATTTTATTTCAAAACAGTTGTAAAAATGGAACACTACATTGTGTAATCTTTTGATACTGGCTTTTTTTTTTTTCTCAGCATAATTTCCTGAGATCTATCCAGGTTGTTACATGTACAAATAGTTTGTTTCTGCATCATTTATTTAATTATGCACACTTTGAAAGGCATTGGGTTGTTTCTAGTTTGGAATTTATTACAAATAAAGTTGTTGTAAACATCTACACATGGGGTTTTGTGTGAATGTAAGTTTTCATTTTGCTGGGATAAATGGAACTTTTTAGTAATGCAATTGTTGGGTCAAATGTTAAGGCCATGTTTAGTATTGTAAGAAAGCATCACAAGGAAAGAACAACCTACAGAAACTTAATTCCAAATAAATGTTGACGATTTTTTTAGTAAAAAAAAAAGATATAATTATATAATTATGTTTCCTCTGATTGATTAACATGGTGAAAAAATATTAAGAAAAAGTTTTAATTATTTATTCCAGTTTTCTTTTGAGCTCTTGTAATATGAGTACTTAAGCAATGAATCTCCCACTAGTGTTGGGAAGTATGATTAAAAATAAAATCTCTTCCCAACTCAGAAAATCTTTCTATGAAGTTAGAAGAAAAGAAAGCAATTTTTTATTAAATAAGCATTAATCCAGAATGTGATTTGATGAGCATCATGGGTAATCCTCTAAAGACAATGCATATATATTCTCTCTCTCTCTCTCTCTCTGTGTGTGTGTATGATCATATATATGATCATACATCATATATATATATATATATATATATATATATCTCCAAAGATACAACCATCACATATATGTTCTCAGGATGAACAATCATCACCTCTCAAGTAAAAGGACTTGATAGCACCATTTGTAACATGTAGATCATCCTAAATTCACCTGGTAATTGGAGGTAACCATCTGTGTTAGCTAATTAGCTTATCTAAAGGAAAAATAAATTTCTTCTATCTTTATAATGGAAGTTAGTTTTGCAACAAAACATCAGAGAAATTTAGGCTCTTCTCCCACAGACACTGGGATACAGAGTCTCTTCCTTCTTTAATGATTACATTTCAGAGAGACGGTTCCCAGGTTCTTGAGAAAGGCAGTCCTGAGTTGTAAAGCTGTAAAGAGGTTTATTTAGGCTTTAAAAAGATTTACATGCTTTTCAAAGTAACAAAGACCTTATAATTACATGTATTCCAAAGTAAAAGCTCTAGGAAAAGGGAGGGGGCATAGAGTCTCTTCCTTTATTTTCAATGGGGGAAAATTAAGCCTTTTATTTTAAATTTGTATTTATCCCTAAGGGGCACATTTTAGCTAGATCTCACAGGTTCTAATATACACTTGTTTTAGTATCACTGCTTTCTGAATTCTCAATTTCAATTTTATTTTCCCTTTAACCCAACTGTTATTTCAGAATAAGTTTGATTTTTCACTAATATTATAATCTATATAAATGAAATTCAATCTATTTATTAGTATTATAGATGTATCTAGTTATAAAATTGTTTTCCTATATAGTGCCAAGTTTTTTGTTTTTGTAATATTTCTTTGTTTTCTTTTTTATATTGCACATTTGATCTAGACTTTGATTTTACTTTTCTCAGTCTCTTAATCTAGATTTATAGTATATAGAAATTCTTTCAAGATTTATTATAATTTATCTTTAGTTTTAAATTTAAGGTTTAATGCTTATAACCACAGAAATGTCATCCACAATTTTATTTATTGTGCAGTGCTTTTTCTTAATTTTCATTTTTAAATGATGAACTAAATTCTTACAGGTTGACAACATTTGGTTCCTCTATAATGTGATTAAAAAGTTTGGGTAATACTCAAAAAAATCATCAGTCTATAGAGTCCTTCACAGTGCTCTGCCTTTAACATTGTTAGGAGGAAGACTGAAGTGGGCATTTTTGTCACACTTATACTTACTTGTTTTTCCTGAATCGTAAATTAATGTTAAAACACAAATAATTCCTGTGCATCTTCTTTAATCTTATAAGAAGAAATAATTTCTCACCCAGTCTAAACAAATCTTTCTGTGTGTACTACTCCTTCTTGTGATTGCAACTTTTCTTTTTCTTTTTCTTTAAGACAGCAATACTTTCAAGTTTTTAAACCGGGCTCCTCCAAAGCAGGTGCGTGAGTGTGTATGTGTGTGTGTTTTTCCAATCAAACTCTTTGAAAGGGTAATTTCTCTCCAATTTTTTCATTTGTCCACAATATCTTTCTTAATCTGGCCTCTAACCCACTACTCCGTTGGAATCAATATTCCTTTAATAACCTTTAAAATTCTGGATCTAATAACCTTTAATAACCTTTATCAATAACCTTTAAAATAACCTTTATAATTCTGGATCAATAATCTTTAAAATTCTGGATAAAATTATTTGACATTGCTGATCATGCTGTTGGCATGAACTATACCCAAGTTTCTCCTGCATTCTTAACTCTTCCCCTGTTAATGTTAGTGTCCTAACTCCTTTTCCTCCAGTCACCCTTTCAGTGTTTTAATTTTCTTCCAAAGTTTATTTTCATACCACACATGTTGTCATAATTATCCTTTTACATAATATTGGTGGGATATGGTAACAAATTAGTAAAATTATTCATGAAAGATGTTTAAGCTCTTTTAATATTAACTCATGATAGATATGAGCTTAGGTTACAAAAGAGTAATACATAAAGATAATGACATAAAATATAATGAAAAGTGGAAATAGCTATACATCAGCATGGGAATGGATAAGTAAAAATTGTATATGCATATGAAGGAACAATATGATATAATTGATTAATGAACTTGAACTTAAACTATATCTGTTGACATAGAAACATCTCAGATATCTATGATTAAATATAAAAAGCTGGTCATACAAAAAGACCTTCAGTATTCAAAATTTATACAAATTAAAAACATAAATAGTATCATGGTTTTAAACATATAGAAACTGGTAGAGGGTAGATAAATACCAGCTTCATAGTAGTGGTTACTTCTAGGGGGAGTGGAATGCTATGAGTGATAAAAAAGAAATTTCAGTTTTATTAACTATTATTGTTTCATATGAGTTAAAAATATCTTAAACAATATAAGAAAATATTAATATTTGGTAATCCTAGTTAAAATCCTAGTTAAAATATTGCATAGATGAATGTTACATTAGTCACTGTATTTATTGATAATTTAAAAATTCTTCCACTTTTAAAAATTAGTGATTAAATGTGATAATAAAAACAGGAAATATTTGACTGTAAAGGGCAGCAGAAAGCTTGAGTAGAGTCTGAAGTGAGATGGGATTGCCTAGTGCATATTTGTATGACTGCTGGAAACCCCCAACAGAAGGGGAGTGATGAGTAAGAGATAGAGAGCAATGACACGAATTTCAAATGACCCAAAGAGCGAAGTTCTTGAGAGGGCTGGAAGGAAGTGATAATGTTGGCACAGTAAGAACTCAGTAAATGTAGGCTGGATGAATGAGTAAATGACCCATTAAATGCTCCTAAGCAATCCCTCTGGGTGTGCCTTAATTACCTTTTCGACTGTCCAAAACAATTAAAAAGTTGGACCACTTTCTTCATGTTCCCAAGTTCATTATGTTCTTCTTTTAAAGCAAAGACTATTCCTTTCTGTTTATAAGAGACAATAAAGGAATAAAGTTCATTTTCAGTTATTGGCTTTTATATTCACTCAGATTCTAGATGTTGTAGGCATCAGAGAAATAGCAGTGAAAAACATAGACAAATAACCATATATTATTAGGTGATTGGTGCAAGGAAAATCATATGAGGGTAAAAAGATAGATGTGATGCAATGTTGTTTAGGGTGTTAAGGAAAATCCTCTTCAAAAAGTGACATTTAGGGATGCCTGGGTGGCTCAGTGGGTTAAGCCTCTGCTTTTGGCCCCAGTCATGATCCAAGGGTTGTGGGATCAAGCCCAGCATTGGGCTCCCTGCTTCACAGAAAGACTGCTTTTCTCTCTCCCTCTCTCTCCCTCTGCTGCTCCCCCTGCTTGTACTTTCTCTCTCTGTGTCAAATAAACAAGTAAAATCTTTTTGAAAAAATGACATTTAAATAGTCTTAAATAAAACGAGGGAGAGGGTGTATCACATGGGAAACTTAATTCAGTAATTTCTTCTGAAAAGTATAAAGGTCTGTTTTGGTCTTCACATGTCCTTCACAAGTGAAAGGATGAGGTTGTTAGCTTATATTTCTTTTTCTCTTACAGTCTGGACATGTGCCTCAGCCTTTTCTAGTTTCCTATGTTGCAGGCAGTGGAACATTCTAATTCCAAGCTTATTTTCATCATTTTTGTTACCTCTTTTATCTTTTTCAAACTCTAAGATTGTTTTTTTCCCCCATTTTAATTTAAACACTTCATTGAGGTTGTGTAGAATAGATATTTATCTCTTGTATTAAAGTTGCTCAACGAGTTAATTTATTTTAGTCTGAAGTTTTTCCTTAGCTCAGCGAAGTTTTCTACTATAATTTATTTGATTATCTCTTCTCTATTTATCTTCATGTATTAAAGGAATCTTATCTCTTGATCCACAAATATTTACACTTGGACCTCGGACTCAATTCCTTCTAAAGTCTTTGGGAGCCTTTTCTACCATCAGTTATCTCTTTTTCTCCTTTCTCCAGCTCTGTACTTGTATATGTAGCATATATATGTGCTTGTGATTCACACCATCATAAAGAACCCTTTAACGTATTTCATCATTTGCACACAGAAGTTAATAGTGTCATCCCCTCCATATTTCTTGAGCCCATTCAACATATATAACTTATATCAAAGATTTAAACATATATAAACTGATAGAGGATAGATAAAAGCTTTCTCAAGTTCATCAATGAGTTTCTAGTTACCAAATCCAAGATATTTTCATTTTATTATTTGATACCCAAACCATTTAGAGTTTAAAGCCTACCTTTTTGCTTGAAACTCCTTTTGTTACCTCTTGGGAACCAATTATCTTGTTTTATTTCTCCAGAAATCAATGGTAGAATTGTTTTAATTTCCTTCGTAGTTTTTTTTTTCCCTTCAGCTTACTTAAGTATTTCACAGAGTATTATTTTTATTTTTCTGCACTTTAAACTTTAAATCCCCATGCTTCAAGTATGTAATGACTCCCAAATTTATAGCTCATTTAGAATGACGATGTTGAGGTCCAACAGCCTCTTGAAAAACCTTTGTATCCTATAGGCAACTTAAAATAATAGATAAAAATGGAAATGGCTCCTTACAGTCTTTTCTTCCAACCAAATCTACTCCCCTCTTTCTTTCTAAGTCTTGGTAACTAATACTTAATCTACAACTAGGTTCCTGAAAAATTATCTGGGTACATTCTAGATTTTTCTGTTTCAATAGCCTCTGATCCAAATAACACTAAATCATCCTGATTTCTATCTAATTAATAGGATTTAGAACCCTGCAGTCTTTTCAAATAATATCTCTGATGCCCCTGATCACCTGGAATAAAGTAAAATAGTCATAGTCTTTGGATTTCCACTGTTGATCTCTTCTAACCCATGCTACACATAGCCTCTGGGATAACATTCACAAAACACAGAACTGAACATATCAGTCTTAGTTTTAAATTTTACTCAACTTTCCCTATTTTCTTTAAGTTAAAAATCTAAATGTTTAGGATATTATACAAGTTCCTGTTGATTATATTTACTGCCAATGTCTACACTGTCATCTTTTCCAATGCCATCCCTAAAAAAATTATTTCTCTTCACATTAAATAACACTAAATGTGCCATGTTTGTTTCTGACCCATGTCACTCATGGTATTACATCTACCTGGAATTTTTTTTTTTTAAGATTTTATTTATTTATTTGACAGAGAGAGATCACAAGTAGGCAGAGAGGCAGGCAGAGAGAGAGGAAGGGAAGCAGGCCCCCCGCTGAGCAGAAAGCCTGATGTGGGACTCGATCCCAGGACCCTGAGATCATGACCTGAGCCGAAGGCAGCAGCTTAACCCACTGAGCCACTCAGGCGCCCTCTACCTGGAATTTTTTATCCTCTGTTTTCCTTAGATATGTCCCACTCATCCTTCACAACAGTGTGGGAACATCTTCTCCAGGAAGACTTTCCTGATATCTATCCACTTCCATTTCCCATAGGAGTTTTTTTTTTTTAAATGTATGTATGTATGTATGTATGTATGCATGTATTTATCTGAGAGTGCACACAAACAGGGGGATGAGCAGACAGAGGGAGAAGCAGGGTCCCCACAGAGGAAGGAGCTGGATGTGGGACTCGATCCTAGGACCCTGAGATAAACACCTGAGCCCAACGCAGATGCTTAACCAGCTGAGACCCCCAGGCATCCCTTCATTTCCCATACTATTATTTGGGTTATCAGTAATATCTTATTTCCATAGTGACTCAAGGGAACCATTATTGGAGAATTTGTGGTGTGATACTCCTATTCATTGTTGTGTTTTGTTAATGTTTCTGTCTCTACCTACAAGATCCTTAACTGCTTAGTTAAGAAATATGTCTTTTTTAAATGGTTTGAAATAATTATAGACTTACAGAAGTCTTACAAAAATTGTTCACCTGGCTTCCCTTCATCTTAGTATCTTGCATAACATAGCAATTTATTAATACTAAGAAATTAATATTGCTATAATGGTATTAATTAAACTAAATTTTTTTTTCAGATTTCCCCAGTAGTTCCACTATGACTTTTTACTTGGTATCTCTCAATTTTAAATTTTAAACTCTAGCCTCCTATTTAGTCACCAGATTGTAGCTTCTTCTGTCTCCTTAGTCATTCTTTCACCCACACTCAGTCTTTCAAATATGTTTTACATTTCTCTTCCACTGTTAACCTTTTCTTGTTCTATTTTTCCTTCTTGATTTATAAAGTTTTATTCCTGTAAATCTTATTTGGGTTTCTAGAGGGAGGGTAAATTGACACATATGACCAGTTCACTATGGATAGTTATTGGAACAATTATGTAGACTATTATAAAATAAAAATGAACTTGCTTAGGTATCAGAATAGACACAGATGGGAAGTGCTAACTTACTGCATTTGGGTGAGCTACTGACAAAACAGGGTCTGACAATGCCCAAGAACTCCAAATTCATTGAATTGTTGTTCTGTATAGTTGATTATAAATGAAAACATTTATAAATCACATGGGAGACTGATGTGGAGAAATCATTAATGTCTCTATCTATCTATCTGAATTCATTACTATTATCCTCTTGAAATTGAGCAGAAGACAAATCTGTTATTCACATTCATATGTAATAGTGAATGAAAATTCAGAAAGTCCTTCTGAGTCTAGTCCTTATTTGGTAACATTTTTCTACAAACTTTTTAAATCAGAAAGTAACAGATAATAGAGACAGAGAAAGATAAGCTATTCCACAAGGGAACCAGAGTATAATCATTTATCACAAGAGTTGACAAACTTTTTCTATAAAAGCCTAGATAAATATTTTAGGCTTTGCAACCTATGTGGTATCTGTTACAACATTCAACTTCATCATCATAGCAGGAAAGCAGCCCAGACAATAGCTAAACAGATGGGCATTACCGTGTTCCAATAAAACTTTATTTACAAGAATAGGCAGAAGACTGGATTTGGCTCAAATGTGGTCGTTTGTCAACTCATAATTTAGCACAAAGAGGTTATATGTAAGAAGAAATCATTTTCAAAGTGCACAATAACTTAATGACAACAGGATGAATACTAGAAGCACTTAAAGTCCAAGTGCTCTGTTTCTCAATTCCTATTTACCATTCTCTACCATAGAAGTGAAAACAAACGAGTCATTTATAATTCACAGACTTTAGCAATAACTTAAGCGACATTAAGGGATTTTGAAAGTCGTAAGACATACATTTGCTATAATGACCTTGCATTTTGGGGAAGAGGAGAAGAACATAGTAATAGTAGAAGTAAAATCATTATAGAATTTTTTTGCATTCTGACAACACATTAAAAATAATAATACTAAAATATAACTTGTGTTTTGAACAAATTTTATTATGTGGAAGAGGTGAATAAAGTAGCATTATCCTTTAGGGGAAAGTCTGTAATTGCTTAAGTATGAGACCATTGGTATTTCTAAACACTTTCCTAACATTCTTTCTTGTATCAAGACTTCGAGTATTTGAAAGATGGAAATTGTTTTGAAATCAGAAAATTATGTGGTTTATGGAATTAATTGTTGATAAAACACAGATTATTCCTCCAAATTATTCATAGAAGTGAAACATCTGGCCACTAACTAGTCTAGCATGTTACTTTCTGAAATTCACTCTTTAAGATTCCTCTCCATGGCATGGTTATGAAAAGTGATTGAGAACCTTGGCCGTAGAAATTCAAACACTGTGAAGTGGGTGGAACTCTTCAGTGATGGTAACAATATAGACACAATTAATAATAAGATTAACTTAGACTGAATATGAGGAAGTCTCTAGAAGAAAAAAATATGACATATATATTTACTAAATTAGTGTTAAATACTTTAAAATGGACTTAGTATAGTTGAAGGATAGATTTGTTTTGAGTTTTGATAGCATAAATGGACACCAGGAATGTCATGCCGCTATGAAATGGATTTTAAAAATTTTCTTTTAAAACTCTGACCAACAAGTGATTTTTCTTCAACATGAGTATAAAACACCTCTCTATTCATAGCAGCCAGCAGAGAAAATGCAACTATAGGCAGGACAGTCCAGAAAGTTATTATTATGGAAAGACAAAATGTTGCATAATTGTGCAACCACTTCCTATAATGAATACATTTTTTTAAAGATTTTTTTTTATTTGACAGACAGATCACAAGTAGGCAGAGAGGCAGGCAGAGAGAGAGAGGAGGAAACAGGCTCCCCACTGAGCAGAGAGCCCGATGCGGGGCTTGATCCCAGGACCCTGGGATCATGACCTGAGGTGAAGGCAGAGGCTTTAACCCACTGAGCCACCCAAGTGCCCCACATTTTTGCATTTTTGAAGGAAGTTTCCCTCCTAGTAATAGTAATGATGAGTACTTAAAAGGAGTTTAAATTGTTTAAAACAAACACCTACAAAAATAATAGAGTGAATAAAGGACTGGAAATGTAGGACACAGCCAACAGCTTTGTACATGGGAAATGAACCATTTTTCCCAGAAAACATCAGGGAAATCTAGAATCTGGATGGATTAAGATAAAGATTCTTGATTAATCATATGTGGGTTTTCACAAATTTGTTTGAGATACATAGGAAACACAAATAATTATTAGTATTAGTATTAAATAACTAACTAACAAGAAAAGAGAAAGAAATAACAAGGAACAAAAACAAAAACCCCCCAAAACCCAAAAAACCCAGCACTCTGGTAATTTCACAGGGAAATTCTATTAAACTCCAAAGACCAGATAATTCCAATCACAGAAAGTGAAGAAACTTTTTTTAAAAGAGATTTATTTATTTAATAGAGAGAGAGACTGCTAACAGGGGGAGGTGTGTAGGGGGAAGGAGAGAGAGGGAATCCTCAATCAGACTTCCTACTGAGTGCAGAGTCTCATGTGGTACCCAATCCCATGAAATGAGATCATGACTTGGGCCAAAATCATTCAACCGGCTAAGCCGCCTAAGCATCCCACAAATGAAATAAAAGTTTTAAATAAATTTTGTGAAAACAATATAAAATCAATAATTAAATAAGATGAAGAAGACATCTAAACTTGTTAGGTTAATCTCACTATAAATTTCCATGAAAAATCCTGCAAATTCCTAAAACAAACAAACAAACAAACAAACTGAATCCACTATCTACATTAGGAAATAATGCATCTTGACTAAATGAAAAAGGATGCTGACAAAATCTAATGTCAATTTCTGATAAAAATGATTAGCAACTAGGAATTGTTGGATATTTATCCCTGCACATACTATACACATAATTATTTAATGGAAAAACATTAGAGACAATCTCACTAAGGCCAGGGACATGGCAATGTTCTAACCATCTCTACTGCTTTTGAACAATTTAAAAAAAAATTAGCTGCTGTATATAACTTACTGTACTCTTTTTGAGTATTAGTTGCAAATATTAACTTACTGTAGTCTTTTTGCAATTATGGCTTTTATTGATTTCTCTTTAATAATTAGAAAAAGACTACAGTGAATAAAATTTGCAGGTGATAGTACACCTAAAACCTCAAGATTAGCTCCTACACACAAAGAAAAAATAATCTGATATTGAACCATGACATAAAATATATCTACAAAAACGAAGAGGAAAGCACGAGGTACTCTCATTCATTGCCATCTTCCAATTTGGAAGACCGTTTGCAGTTTTTTCTAAAGTTAAACACAAACTTAATATATGACCTAGGAATCACAGTCCTAGTTGTTCACCCAAATAAACTGTAAACTATATCTATACAAAAACAGAAACTTAATATATGACCCAGGAATCACACTCCTGATTGTTCATCCAAGTAAACTGCAAACTATATCCATATGAATGCTTATTGCTAAACACAAACAGACAAAAAAATGGAAAGAACCAAGCTTCAACCGGGAAATGGATAAACAAATTGTGGTATTTCCATACAATCGAATAGTATTCAGCTATAAAGGGGATGGGTGATTGATTCATGCCTTAACACGTATGAAAATTCATTTTTCTACGAGAAGTGAGTTAGAGCAACAAGGTACATATTTTACAATACCATTCATATAATGTTTCAGAATAAGCAAATTTATAAAGACAGAAAATACCAGTAGTTTCCAGAGATTAGAGGAGTAGGGTGGTTGTCAACAACTTGAATGAACAAGAGAATTTTAAAGTGAAGGAACTAATCTGTACGGAATGCTATACCAAGGAACTGTAGGTTATAAAAGAGTGAACTTTAATATACAACAACTAAAACAACAACAACACATCAAGCTGGGTGTCAAGGGATCCCTGAATGGAATGCACTTTGACAGATGAATGTGATATCACAGATGTACGACATAACTTTACCAAAGCAATGGGGTTTAAAAACGAGCTGATGTAATTAATTTTGTAAGTGTAAAATCTAAAGAAATTATACAAATACTGTACTCTAGTTGTCAAATTTGTTTCTCATGGAGGTATGGGTTAACAACTCTGAACTACTTTACCAGTATACTAGCGTTAAACAAATAGGTAAATGAATGATGGGAGCCAAGTTTCTTACTGTCAGAGAGCGAAGTTACGGGTAAGTGAGAAGAGGCTAGAATAAAACCTGTAGTATTAGATTAGAGTCAAAGATATCCATACTTACTCATACTGAACTTAATGGTTAAATACAGAAATGATTGTGTGTGTATGTGTATATATGTGTATATATAGGTATATATATAGTTTAATATATACTGAGAGGGCCTAGAAACAGTGACACCCAGGTAGCAGCAAACAACCCAAAAGCCCGATCTTGGTTCCTAAAAACCATCCTCTGATTAAGTGAACCAGGGCCTGGAGAAATAACTGAAACCAAATGGGGACAGAAGAGAAAAATGTAAGCCTAGATTTTACTTTTATGTCAGAAGTTTGGTATACAACTTACTTTAGAAAGTAAGGAAATGTTTAAAAAAGCAAAAGTAGCTTGAAGAATCTTCATGGGCTCAATATAGGACAATTTTTGCATGGAAGTAATTATGATAATAATAGATTTTAACATGATGAATTAAAATGAATGTATTAATCCACATGGGTCATTTAAAGAAAGAAGTGAAACCATGAGTCAAGAATGAAAAACTATGGAAGGTGGATTCACTAATTAATGTAGAAGAAATGGCAGAAGAAATGGGTACTAAAGCCATTGGCTAAATTGTACTGGGAGAATGGGATATTCACGGAGTCTCAGAGTATCAACCCACAGACAACACGTTAAGTAGATTGGAAAAGACGATTTTATAATGGAGAAAGTTAGTGGATAACACCTTAACCAAGTGATTAAAATTAACATCACAGATAATGGGATAAAATTGACATTATGTAGCTTTTTTGCAAACATTTAAAAAAAAATCTCAATTTAATCAGAAGGAAGCAATTAAACACATCTAATTTGAGACTCATTCTATAAAACGGCTGGCCTGGATTCTTAAAAAACATAAATGCACCGAAAGCCAGAAAAGGCTTCAGAATGTTTCAGTTTAAAATAAATTAAAGAAACATGATAACTAAATACAATACAGTATCTGAATTTTCCAATAAAACTTCAATGGACACTATCGAGAAAACTGAGAAATTTCAAATAAAGCTTTTATAATGTAATATGATCTCAGTGCTAAATTTCTTGGGTATGATCATTGTATTGGGCTTAGACTTATGTAAAAGAATGACATTGTACATAGGAGGCAATGGTGAAATATTTAGGGGGTGAGTTGTCATAATGGTCCAGAAAGAGAAAAGATTCCTTTCTCTCTTTATCTATCATCTATCTATTGCCAAAGACAGGAGCAGAGAGATAGAGACAGACTGAAATATAGAAAGAAATATGAAGCATATGTAACAAAATGTTAATAATTGATCGACCTAGGTGAATATATGTGTGTTTATTACAGTAGTCTTTCAACTTTGCTGTAGATATGAATTATTTCAAAAATAAATTTTGGTAAAATATGTTAATTATTTCAATTTTTGTGCATTTTTGAACAGCAGAGACTAATCTTTGCAAATCTTACAAAGAATGCTGATATGTATATGCAGCCATGGCAGTTTTATAGGGTTGAAGCTGGTGTCCGTGGAACCACCCACTTGTCCTTTCATTCATGGTCTCTGAGACAACTTTAAGGAACCCTATGTCTTTAGACCCTTTTTAAAAGACTTATTTATTTTTTGAGAGACAGACAGAGAGAGAGAGAGAGAAAGAGAGTGTGCAACAACCCAGAGATCACCGCCTGAGCCAAAACCAAGAGTTAGATCTTGAACCGACTATGCCACCTGAGTGTCTCTAGACCCTTTTTAATTAAAAATAACATTTCAATTCTGTTACACAGCTTAAAGTATCAGAAAAATATGCAATCTTTGTAAAAGGATTTTCAATAAAATGTTTTTAAAATGTTTACATTTTGACACATAAAGGGATGTTACTCCAACTTTGGGGAAATAGTAATTTAAAAACAAAACCATTTTAATTTGCCGCTAATATGTGACTGGCAACATCCTCCCTGCTTTGAATGAAAAATCCGTAAATCCAATTATAACTCTGTAAAACAAATTTTCACTTAATTTTTACAAAGAAACCCAATGATAGTTATATTAGTAGTAAATGACAGAGCCAATATTCAACCAATATCTACTTTCAAATTCTTTGCTCTTATCTATACATACAAATAAAGAAATTCTAATCCTTCAAATACATTAGGAGTAGGGTTATATAGAACGTGATTTATCACTTAACAAATAAGGCATACTAATAGAAGACAGAATCAAATTGGGTTCTTTCCACTCTACCTACTAAATTTTGGAATTGCTCTTGAAAAGATCTGGTTTATCAAGGTATTATCCATAGGTATATGAAACTTGACAGAAGTATTAGAATGAGAGATTTTATGGTTGAGTAGTTCCATAATTTTTCTTTAGTGGAGTTAATTCCTCAAAACTAAGATATTAGAACTAGACAGGTTTTGCTTTATAATACTCATATATTACTCTCATTTTCCAGATCATCATCACCCTCCCCTCACTATGCCAAAATTAAGATAGATAAGACAGAATGTTCTATTGATCTTTGTTAATAAATTCACTAGACACCACAGTATGTATTATACTGACATCATTAGAGTGTTCATAACGTGTATCCTTACTCTATTTTAATTTTTATTTTATATATTACTTTAATAAGTAGAAATTTCGAGTAAAATAAATATCTCCTCTCTTCCATACAGCATACTTTCCCTCACGTACATGCATCTTGATTTCTAAGAAACATAAGCTTCAGTAGTACTTCTTCATCTTTTAAATTGTTGGTAATAGTTTATTTAATGAGCTTTTAAGGTAAATAAATAAAGTTGGTGCAATGAGTGTCATATGTATTTTATTGAAAGTTAAAGATCATTTCATTTTCTATCCTAACTAAGTCAATATGGAAAAGTAGTTTCTAAACAACAAAGTGAGGGTCATACAACTAACCAAAGGAAGTGTTTACAAAAAGATGCCAGTGGAGCATCTGAAAAATATTGATCTTAGAAAGCAAATGGAACAACACATTGATCTCAGAAGAATAAAGGGGCAGTGAGAGCCATAAAAACAGTTGGAGAGGAGTCTTAGCAATAAAGAAGGGCATATCTTACTGACAGAACTGAAGGAAGGTTGAAAATGTGAAAGTACAGAAAGATTTTAAGGTAAACTTGCAAGGTAGTCTTAATTTGAAAGTATAACGCAAGGTCATCAGTGAATAATAAAGTATGAAGGTTTTAAGGAAAGCACTGAAGTGGAGAAAAGGTGCTCAGCAGGATGGATTTTAGTTCTAGCTAAGCCTCTAAAAAGTCAGGATTTGAGAAATCACTAGACATCGTGGAGACTCAATTTTCTTATATGAAAAATAAAGAGCAGTAATAGTCACAATACAGTCATACGACTGCTCCAAAGATCCACTGGGGATCTTGTTAAGCAATACACATCCTTGAATCTTTCTCCCAGAGGGATTCTGTTTTAGGCTGCATCAGATTTGGAATGCATTTGATCAAACAACTGTTAAGGTCTAAATAGCCAGCATACCTCCCAAGATATGTTCTTTAAAAAAAAAAAAATCACAGAATCATGGAATATTTCAAGCCATGCTGAGAACAACAGTATGGTAAGCTTCTCTTATTAGAAAATAGATAAAACAGAACTGTGGTTTTTCTGCATATTTTTGTGAATCTCTCCTATACATACACTTGTTATTTAATCTGTTAGCCTAGAAAGTATTCTTGAATCTTTCCTCTCTGTCATACCACCTCCTTCATTAACACCCAGCACCCACATAGAATTAGTGAGCAAGTCTTGCTAATTCTACCCACTTTTATACTAAATCTTTCCTGCCTTTAATCCAGAAAACAAATGTCCAGTTCATACACTCTCAGTAGCTTCTCTGGACTAGGGTGATAATCTTCTACCTCTTTTTTACACCTTTAGTCTCACATCTTGAGTCCATTCTCTCTCTGTATTACTGAAACAATGTTCATTCTAGTCATCATAAAACCTGCTTGAAATGTTTTTGTAGTGTAGAGAACAATCCATTGGTATATCAGATTAATTTACTTGTTCAAAACTAGCGTTCTAAATGGAATAAGATCGAATGGAATAAACTAAAAATAAAAGAGTGGAATATAAAACATCTGAATACATGGATGTAATATTTTTGTGAAATGTTAATCATTTATGTCTCTATGCTTGTATAATATAAAAAGTATGCTACAGTGTGTTGTTTTTAAAAAGTTTGATAAACACTTCTGTAGATCGTATAGAGCCTTACATAATCTTGCCTTTGTCTGTTTTTTACCCTAAAATCTCAAAGTTTCAGCCATTTTCTAGGTGAATGAATGAATGAGCCACATTCTTTTGCACTTTGGGATAATCTCATAACACTCCCCTGTTGAAATATTTCCTCTTACACCTTCCTTTCAGTTTGGGAGAATATCCCTCATTTTCTAACTTACAGAAATTATTACTCATTTTCCAATATGTAGAATGCTTCCAAGTGTTCCCCTCCTTGTGACCCCCATTCTTCCCATCTCCTTGTGACTGTTTTGATCTGGTCCAAAACAGGTTGATGCAGAACTATTAGGTTCTTTTTGTTCAACCTCCAACAGTGTGAGGTAGGTGATAGATTATTATTTTCCAATAACCTGAAACTAGTTAGGCTGCAAATAAACTCTGACAAAGTTCTACAAGAACTTATTAAATAGCCAAACAACCTCCACGAGCTTAAAAAATCCTGGTTTTTGTTGGGTGCGGGTTAGCAGGGAGTTGTTGAGAAACCTTGGAAAGTTGTCTAAAGCAAATGTGACAATGTTCAAATCACATATAAGAGAGTCCAAGATTCATCTGGAGAAATTTGTTTGGAGCCAAGTCTGGAGAACAGTGCCTCAGTGTATAGAACATACCCAGGGCTGGCTAGATTCTTATGCCTATTAAATGAATTTTAGAGGGATATCTCTAAAAATCTTTTGTCTAGATAATGTATTTCCAATATTATTAATTACACCAATGGGGACCCATTTCTAACCATCATTAGCTAATAAGCATTAATTTTACAAATGAAAACCAATTACAGTTATGTAAAATAGCAAACCCTCTTTTTAAAATCAGGTTAAGGATAGACTAGGCTTGTGGTTTCTGAAGAGTGACACTTCAGATTAAAATGTATCTGACTACCCCTAATTTTCAGATCAGGGAATTCCTTAAACTGTAACTTAAACCATTATTTACCTGTTATTACACTGTCTATGACTGAAGTATTTTAAATTAAATTATAGACATTGTTACTCAAAAAATAATTATTATAATGTACCTTGACTGTTGGGAGACATCATGATATATTTCAAAAAATTAATTCAGTTCATAGGTGCACTAGTAATGATAAGTATGAAAGTCCAAAGTGTGCGTGTGTGTGTGTGTGTGTGTGTGTGTGTATGGGGGGAGGTCTGCTTGTTAGAATATGTTACCACTAAAAAGAACATGTCTTACAGTTCACACAATAAACAAAACCAAGCAAAAATACCAAAAGATTTCCCTGAAGAGATCTTCAGACAGTTAAAGTCTGTAGTGCAGGTCAAGTCAAATTAAATAGCTCTTTCTTTTATGTTCCCAAAGCAGTATGTACATTTTACTAGAGTAGCTATTGTAATTGTTTGAATAGGACACGTTCTCTCCACGTTTGAACAAGTTTTTCAGAGTATTAGTGTCAAAATATGAAAGTGACTCTGAATTCCTCACATCCATTGAGATGCCTAAATTATAACCATAACCGCTATTTCTGCTTCTGTACCTTCACTTGCTAACCCATGAGGAGATGGAAAATTACCTGCAAACTTTCTATAGGCATTCTGTTACCCACAACCCCCACCCAGAATCGAACCTAGCAGAGTGGCTGCTCCCAGATCCACACCTGGCTCTGGGCCGAGAGATAACAGCCATCTGGAGCCAGAGAAACCCCCACCCAGAATTGGACATGACAAAAATAAACAACCCTTGTTGTTTGGCTTTGACTCTGGTCTCTTGTGGTCATCTTTGGGGGGGTCTCGAAATTTGGGCACAACACCATGAGCTAATAATTAAGTTTCCAAGAAATTCTTCACTATGTCCTGGTGGTGCCCTAAGGCAGATGAAGTTTGTGAGAACAGGTAAGAGACCATGAAAAGAAGTGATTAGTGAAGAAATTTCTTAAGATAAAATTGTTACCATAATCACAGTTCACACCATTTCTTTTGGAGGACGGGAGGAGGTGGTGACCTACAGAAATGCGAAGGTTAGGTGCTTAGCTCGTAACTGAGGAATAACAAATTGACAGTGGGCTGAGGACTTTTAGAGGGTAATAGAAGGGAAGAAGGGAAGACTTTGGTGAAAGAGACAAAAAATAAGAGCCGCTGTACTGTACTGGGGAAACTGAATTAAAACCAAAATGTCTTCCCAGCCTGAGAAAATTTTCTACAAAGTTGAAAATAAGGAAAACAATTTTATTACTGAATAGGCATTAAACCAGAATATGAAGACCATCAAAGGCAGTTCACTAGGACGCCTGGGTGGCGCAGTTGGTTGGACGACTGCCTCCGGCTCAGGGCGTGATCCTGGAGTCCCGGGATCGAGTCCCACATCAGGCTCCCAGCTCCATGGGGAGTCTGCTTCGCTCTCTGACCTTCTCCTCGCTCATTCTCTCTCTCACTGTCTCTCTCTCTCAAATAAATAAAATAAAAAATCTTTAAAAAAAAATTTAAAAAAAAAAAGGCAGTTCACTAAAGAGATGATAAATATAGAAAGAAATTTCACCCTTTTATATAGCCAAGCAGATACAACCCATTGCATATATGATCTCAAAATAAATAAATGGTCCTCAAATAAGAGGACTTGACAGCACCATTTGCTACACATTGTTCATCCCAGATTTGCCTGATATTGGGGTTACCCTCTGTGTTAATTGACAAATTGGCTTTATCTAAAGAAAAAATAAACTTTTTATGTCTTTATGGCAGAAGGTAGTTTTACAACCTGGTGCCAAGCAGCCCACCTAGGAGCCAGGCTGGATCCTGCCACTGAAAAAGAGAGGTGTTATCTTCCTTGATTGCATTTCAAAGAGGTCTGTCTCCCCCCACCCCACACCCCGCCCCATTCTCCAGAGAGACATTTTTGGGTTGTAAAGCTGGCAAGTGGCTTATTTAAACTTTAAAAAGAACCTGCATACATCTCAAAGGAATAGAGAAAGAATTTACAATTTTCTGAAGAAAATAGTCTGAAAGAGAAAGAGTCTCTTTTCTTTTTGGCACCAGGAATAATTATTGGTTTTTTTTCCTTTTTAGATTTCTATTTACACTGAAAACTGGAATCAGCCTGCTTGCTTAAAATCTGTTGGGACAGAGATGGGTGAATGCTTCCTATTGACCAGATGTGGCCCAGACAAAAATCCATGTGAGGTTGGTGATGGCATATCCTGTCCTATCCGGTTATGTGGGAGGAGAAAAAGGAGCCCTAAACATTGTCAAATCAGAGGTGCTTCTGCCCACCTCAAGGAAATGCTGGAGAGAAGCTCAGCGAGAAATATATGAAGAACACAGACAGAAAGAATTGGCTTCTCTTATTTATTAGGCCTACCCAAGGAAGCCACTTTAAATAATATATATAAGGCTCAAGATTGTGAAAGTAGGCAGACACAATAATAAGACTATCTTCTTATTTCTCCTTCTTATTTCTTATTCTCCTTATTTCTTATTTCTTATTTCTCCTTCTTCCCTAGGTTTTACACCTGTCAAGGAGCTCACTGACTGATAAAGAATGGAGATGAAGTCTAAGAGATGAGAGCCAAGATGTCCACACAGTCATGCGCCATTCCTCTCCCATACTGTAGGGCAAATGCCCAGCCTTTGACAGGCCTGCAAAGAGAAAGTGATTTCCTGCTTCTCAGATGTATGCATATATGTTTTTGTCATCCTGATTATAAATTTAATCCATGTCCATTATATAAAATAGAAAAAAAGGAGAAAAAAGGGATGGGGAAAAAAGATAGCAGAAGTTGTTTATTATTCCTCGACATGAAACATTCAGTGTATAAAATGAAATTTTGATTCTTGTATCCACACAATTATGTGTTCTGCTATTCTTCGTTAAGAATTCAGAATAATAGGTGAGAGTATATGACATGGACTTTTAAAACTGAGCTCAGCCATTCAATAGATGTATGACATTGGACAAGTTATTTAATTTCTCTGTTCCCTCAAATTCTTACATATAAAGAAAGGGAGAATTTAAAAAACCCTACATAATTAGCTTCTTGTGAAGATCAGTACCAGCAAATTATTGTAAAGCGTTTATTAAAGAACCTGATATATAATACATAATCCACACTGAAAATTAGCATTATTAAGAACTCCCAAGAATTTCCTCACATTCTTAACTACTTACGAACTATTGAAAATAAAAAGTGTTTGCTAAGAAGAGTACATCTGAAATGTTCCCAACACATAGACATATGCATGTGTGTGCACACATGGCAATTATGTGAGGTGACAGAGATGTTAACTAATCTTCTTGTAGGAATCATATGTGTATCAAATCATCACATTATACACATTAAATTTATACAATGTTCTATGCCAATTATATCTCAATAAAGCTGGAAAAAATACATAATGAAAAAAGAAAATGAAAAGTGTAAACCATCAACCAACCCCATCCCTGAATATGGATTTACTATAATTTTCAAATTCTCTTATCTTGAAATTTCTACTGTAATTTTTATGCTGCCTAACATTCTTATATATATACATATATATAGTGCTCATTTTTCTTATTTCCTCCTAGCAATTTTCAATAAATAGAATTACTACATTAAAGTATATGTCAAAGGATAATAGAATTTGCAAAAAACTAAAGAAATAATAGTGTTCTTCATCTCTTTTTTCCTACATTTTGCACAAAACTGCCACATAGTAGTAGCTAAAAATATAATAACCTAAGACATGAATAAATGAATAAATGAACAAATGATTGAGTGACTAAATGACATAGATATATAAATGAAGGATTGCCTTTTCAAGATATTGTTTATTTTCATTTTTAATTTTTTTGGCTTATTACTCATTTAAGATATTGTTTTTTATGCAATGTAATTTTCTGTTCTTTGATAGCCAGATAAAAAATAAATAGTATTATGGAATTTGGATATGACCTGATTTTATACAAGATTTTGCTTAAACTTCTAAATTATATGTAATACTTAGTAAGCTATCCATATTATAACAAATATAAACTTCCCTCTTAAGGAATTTTTAACTGACCAAGTTCATGCAACATTAAACCTTACTGTAGAGCTTTCTGGAATTGGCCTGGTAATTCTGTTTACAGAAAAGAATGGAGTTTTGGTTTTGTTTCATTACAGAACTAGCAGTCTCATTAATGAATAGGAAATTGTTCTTGCTGCACATGATTGTAAACATTATAAAAGAATGATTGCTTAGCTCAGAGGTTCTCAAACTTTTTTGCCTATTAGCATTACTTTGGGATCTCTAAAAAACTTCAAAGCTCAGGCCTCACCCCAAACCAATTAAATTATAATCTTTATCCCAGACCAGTTAAATTATAACTGGTCTGGGATAGATTCGCTTTTTGTTATTTATTTTTATTGAAGCCTTCAGTTGATTGCAAGCAAGTTTGGGAACCAATGGTTTAGCATATTGCTCAAGTTTCTGGCTTACATTAGCAGTAAAAGTAGGCACTCCACAGTAATTTTAATATTCCACCAAGCACTGTTAAAGCTTTATTTGCATGTCTACTAAATCTGCTAAGAAGACAAATTTATCTTTGGAAATACCAATGTACATATTTATTACTACAATTGCTCTACCAAGTGGTAAGAATGTATTTATCTGTCATGGAAATAACCGTATCTGAATAGATATGCAAATAGTATATTTACAACCATTTAGCCTCATGTTATAATACTGTATAAATAAACCCCATGAATCCAGTCAGCAGTCCAGTTTGCAAGTACTTTAATATGACCTCAGATTACATTTTTTTAAAGAAACATTTATATTTCCCAAGACTTCAAATTATATTTTAACAAAGAACCTAAGTTTCTTTATCATTTTTTATAATACCTATGCATTTCCATTTCTCACCAAATCTTAAATGAAAAAACACCATCATCGAGAGAGAATAATATTCTCATATTTTCTTACTCTATAGATATATTCTTAGATTAACAGGTATCTCTATAAAGCATAACGAAAAGGCATGGACAGTTATGCTTATTTGTCTACAGAGGAAACATTTTCTGTAAACCAGTCTCCTCCATTTTCTGGATGTAATTTCATTTCCCTACAGAATCTAAGTAGGGGAAAATGGAGAGGTAGGGAAAGATAGGGCAAATCTCATGTGGGTGTGGTTTCTTTCTCTTGTTTGGCAGATGCTAAAGCTGACATCCCTGTGTGGGTCTCAAAGGTGGTTAAAGCTGACACCTATCTTTTTGGGCATTATTGTTGATTTTTCAAAAGTTGTCTGCTGGGTCCCTTTCTCCTCAGTTCCAGTGATCTAAGTGGAAGTCTTTGATGACTTTTTTCTCAATCCATGGACATTGATTCATACTTATGCTGAAGACCACTGTCAATTAATTAGCAGGGGTTCTAACAGATGAGAGCCAAGATGACCACACACTCATGCCCTATAATGGGCAGGGATGTGTTTGGTCCCTGAGAAACATGTCCCATGAATTAGTAATCTCTAGGAATCTCGGTCAATGACAACACATCATCACATTCTCAACTCTCTTAGCACAGAAACTAGTCAGCCAACCCTTCTCTCACCCTCTTAAGTTTCCACAGTGGTCACATTCCTGGCCTCTGTTCCTTGATAGAGAGACAAGGAATAATTTTTATAAACCATTTCCTTTATAGAATTTATGTATGCAGAGAAGTGATTTTTATACACTTACTTTGGTACCTTGTATTTATTTTCTCATGCTTCATTCAAAACTAAGACGAGTCTCCCTTTGTTTATTTGTTTTGTTTCTTAAATTCCTAGAGAACAAACTGATGGTTGCTAGAGGGTAGGTGGGAATGGGGATGGATGAAACACATGAAGGGGCTTATTAGTACGCTTACTGTGATGAACACAGAATAATGTATAGAATTGTTGAATCATTATATTGTGCACCTGAAAATATAACACTGAATATTAATTATATTTCAATAAAAAAAGAGAAAAACTAAGATGAGTCTCATTTTAATATCCTGCTGGTTATATTTCTGTGTTTAGGCACTCTTTCTTAAATACTGTATGAGACAAGGTATCAAAAAATGTAAACCTAAATAGTTAGACTACATGTAAATAATGAACTCTGTAGCTTGAAAGCCAGTAAAACCTTCTGATATGTTGTTGAGGTCAGGAAGATTAATATATAATAAAGAGTTATAAATGTTTCAAAAAAGGAAAATGTATAGAATGTACAATATGATAAGGAAGTAGAGAAGAAGAAATAGAAAATTCCTTGAAGAAGTTAAAGAAACACTAGTATGGGAATACTATTTGAAGTGAACTTTAAGGAATGTGGTGATTTCATTGGTATAGTTCATCTCCCCGTGTTTGGAAACACATCTCTTTCTAATAACACACTCCTGCTTAGAACCTACTTACTGTAATAGCTCCAGATAAATCAACAGAAGAGTTAAAAGCAAGTAATTAAAATGCCATTTTAAGAAAGAATAACTCTTGTGACTACTTATCTTTAAGTATTCTCCTTAGAATACTTTCTAATGGAAGTATAATTATAATACATGGAAAGCAAAGAAATAAATCCCCATTGTCAGTCACTTATATTGAAATCAGTAACTACAAAATCATGTCTTTAAAAAAAATGTTCTTTTAGGTCAAATTTAATTGGCCACTTGCCATTTCATAACATATATCTGACACTGTTATCATGATTGTCATATTTCTTGATCTTTTAAAATGTTAAGGTTCAATATTTGCTTATTAAGTAATAACCAAAATGTTTTGAAGGTTGTCAAGTCAATGAATTTTTATATGTATAAACCTGTTACAATAATGGTTAACATTTAATGAGGGTTTTCTCTAGGCCAAGCACTATCTAAGGGACTTACATGTATGATCTCCTTCCATTTTTACGTAACCTTATGGAGCTAGTTCTTATAATAATCCCCATTATGCAAATTAACAAATGGAGACCCAGAAGCATCAAAATTTCCCAAGGTCACAAACAATATAAGTTCTGGCCAGGTTGTGGCCACAGCAAAATAAGTTCAGGGCCATGTTCTTAGCCACCACAACTCCCTGCTATCTCTTTTTTCCAACTTTAGCACAGGCATCGCCATTCAAACTGGAATCTTTATCTAATTTAGTATTACATCTATATTGTATACACGCATTTGATATCATTTTTCCTTGTTATGAAGTTAGAAAGAATTTTGTAACCTGTTAGAAATAGATGATATATCTATAACATGGTTCCATAGATTATATATCTTCATAAAAAGAGAAGTGGTAGTTAGCTATATATTGTACCTGTATGGTATTTATCTACCTATAGCTTCATGACATGTGCCAAGAAGTAAAAATATCTTTATAAAAGGGGCACCTGTTCAACTCCATTTAAACACCCATAGTACCACCTGCACTCACAATAAATGTGTAATACATGTTGAAGAGATGGATGGATGGATGGATGGATGGATGGATGAATAAATGAATGAATGAATGTCCTAAGCTGCATAAAGTTCAGTTAATATATTTAATGCATGGACATATATGCCTATGTTTTTATGTGTTTTAGTATTTTAACAATTATAGGTAATCTATTTGTTTTTAATCACTCATATAATGTAAAGATGCTCATTTGACTTTAAAGGAAATGAAAGTGGACATAGTACATAATTTCTTTCTTTAACACTCAGATAATAGATTTCCCTCTGGCAAAGATGCCAACTATCAACAGGATAAGATCTATCCCCAATATAAGAAAATAATCAAAGTCTATATGAACATTAACATGAGTGGAAAATTTTAAAAAAGCAAAAAGCTGAAGAGCAGTGGAGAGGTAAGAAATTTCAGTGTCAGGTACAGCTTCTCTCTGTAGTGGTTAAAATGCTCCTAGTTTATGTGAAATCTATGATTGATTCTCTTTCACTTGGAAGAATTTTACTATACCCAAAGGGAGAACTGTAAGATTACCACTTTTACTATAATCAAAACATCAGGAATGAAAATCCCACCCACTGGCACAATAAATATTTTAATAATCTATAATATATCCAAATCAGTAATACTGCTGTAAGTTGTCAGTGATAACAGAGCTATTTCAAAGTTTAATTTCAACACTGCTTATGGCCTAGCATTTCAAGGCAGACAACCAAGAATCCCTGACTCCCGCATCATTAAATACAGATTCAATTCCAGAAAGTACATTGCTATTACTTTACAATTCTAAACATATTTTAGCCAGAATGTGACATTATTGGGTATAGGTTTTAATGGTTTCTTATCTCCCTCATATGTTCCATAAAAAGACTGATACATTATGATGATGACTACAAGGAATGATTTTGGTATATGTTTATAAATCACTAACAAAATTATTGTTGTATTGGTATGATGGTTCTGTTAAGATATAAAATAGATTCATTTATTTTTCTAGGGACAACCGAATAAATAACTATAAAAATAAGATGGAGGAAGCAGGAATAGGGGTCTATAGCAAGATTCAGAAAACCTGAAATATGAGTGATCTACCAAAACGTTTAAAAACAGTCCCTTGAAGGCCATATTAAACATCAGTAACCCAATGTGCTTTGGGAATGGTGTGCTGAAAAAATGTAAGCTTAAGAAATGCCATTTACATCATAATTTACTTGAATAAATACTTTTTCGCTGGCTTCAGAAATGCGTCTATCAAGTGTTATGTTAACAGAGAAAGTCAATATCTATCAACATATATTTATGCTACTATTGTAAAATGGTGAAACTACTTTTGTGTCAAAGAGGGATGACTGGGCAAAGACAAAAGTTTCTTACCAAGGATTTATATTAGAGCCACATAGGTCATTAGCTGACTGCAGTATTTTGAATATGCTTTTCTGGTTGCTGAAGGTGTGAAAATGAGCCAGAGTGTGAAACATGCAAACTTTGGCCAGGATATTTCATTAGCAAAGATTCTGAAGCATAAGAGCTGAAGTATGTATTCCTTTGCTGGTGTTGATACTGTGGAATATTCTCTACACATGAATGAAGAGGTAAAGAGCTGGTGTCTTAAATCTATTTGGATTCTTTCTCTGATAAGGTAAAACTTACCTTGAACCTGAGAAAGTAAATTATTCCAAATTCAAATGCCCCTTTCTACTTTACAGAGGCACACAGTGATGTAATAGCAACTATGTTCATTTTGAGAATGGAACTGGGCACAGCTGTTCCAGTTAGACTTTTCTGCAAGAAAATAACATGAACTATACATAAAGGGACAAGCAAAATTTAACTGTTATGTCCAAGAAATTCATAGCTGGTTCAGAACCTAAAATAACCATTTTATGAATTCTGAAAAATGACATTTCAAATTGCATCATCTAAAATGTAAGCATTTTAAATTATCAAGAGCAGGAAGAAAGGAAACAAAATTGGAAATTGGAAATATAAAAACTCCTTTGAGGAAAGATAAATACTACACAAATAATGCTCTAGGACTCTTTTCTCCAATGGATACCTTTCCAGCTTTGATAAGTAAACTGCCATGTGCTGCCATGTGTTTTAGAAGGATTAACAATGACGCATAAGAATTCAACAAGCCCAATCTATCTCATGAACCAACAGACTGATGTGTTTAGGCATCAACTACCACTTAACGAAAAGTAAGATATGTGTAGATAGAAAATATTAAACCATGTATCTTCATAATTTAATCAGAATGAGAATTCATTATGTTGACTTTCTCATGTTAACTGATTTTTAAGAAATCCTATATCTGGTATTTAGATAGAGTGAGTCATTTCACTCTGTCAAAAGCATATAAAACAGCCATACTCACTAATGGAGTTATGTAGGAGGCAGGTGAGGAAACTCTAGGTGATTCCTACTATTACAACTACCATCTCCTTTTTAATAAAATAGAACTTCCAAAATGAAGAATATGTTAAATACTTAACTGCAACCAATAATACTTAATCAAATCTCACCAACTGAAATAGTGTTTATTTGGCTATCTCAATGATCTAGACTAAAATTGAAGATCAGGGAAGAACCGGGGCGCCTGGGTGGCTCAGTGTGTTAAGCCTCTGCCTTAGGCTGATGTCATGATCTCAGGATCCCGCATGGGGCTCTCTGCTCAGCAGGGAGCCTGTTCCCCCCCCACCCCCCGCCTGCCTCTGCCTGCTTGTGATCTCTGTCTGTCAAATAAGTAAAAATTAAAAAAAAAAAAAAAAAGAATCAGGGAAGAACCTCTAAATAGCCAAATTGGTATCTCCAAGTTTGCTCCATGTAGGGCATTTTAACTTCTTCTTATAAAAGATTGACACCAGTGTTTCCAAATTAACAGTAAATTAGAAAGTTCTAACTCTTAAAGCTTCCTAATGACAGAGTAAGGAGGAAAAAAAAAATTACACCTTGAAAACTAAGAATAAAGTCACAGAGAGTCAAATAACTAAATAAATTAATTAATTAAAAAATAATAGCCTTTTGTGGTACATTAATATTCTGGCTACCTATGTCAATTGTCCTTGAGAATGTCTTTATATAAAGAAAGGTATATCAGATGACAAAATGAAGATTTATTACTGAAGTGTATACATTTATTTATTTAACAGTCTTTCTTGAGATGTTATGTGACAGGTACTATAGAAAGCTACAGAACATTACAATCACTAAACCCACAGACACTTAACATAAATCCTTAAAGAATCAACAATTGAGAAAGAAATTATAATGGATTTCCACCACTCCTAGGAAAACAGAAGTCAAACTCTTCAGTTAATGTTTTAGAAAGTAGAAACTCAGGATGGGGAAAGGCTCTTCGTCAGTGATTCTAATTTAACCTCTTGAATTTTATTCCTTCCTTCAGTTTCTCACCTTTTTATTACTGTTGGTACTAATTAGAATACAGCTCTGACTCACGTACGTACAAAAAGCCCCCTCACTTTGTACCTTTGGTAGAGTAGCCAGTCTGTTAGGTTCTAACAGGATACTTAGAGGTCAGCAAGGAGGAAGTCATAGCCAGCTATCAGGAAGGTCAGCTATCATAGCCAGCTGACAGCATTCCTTAAAAAGCTGGATCAAACCAGAGGAGCTCAAGAAGGGGGATGCCATGACAGGAAACCCTTGACCAAATTAGGAAGAAAAAGCAAGGAAACCCTGCTTCCCACCCCAAGTAATAAATTTTCCATCCCTTAGTTAACAACTGTCAATAAAAAATAGAAACCTAACCCCTAGGGTGTGCAGCTTCTTAGACTCTAGAGCTTGCCTGTACTCATGTCTCAAGAGTGTAATTTTCACTTTAATTAACTGTCCTACTTGGCATCACTTATCGACTGTGCTGTGTGTCTGTCCTTGAATTCATTCTTGTGATAAGACCAAGAATCTTCCACGACTCCTTTTGAGTCTGGCTGGGTTGAGGCCCCACGACCCACAGCCTCCCCAGCTCACCCAACAAAATTTGGCATAGCTGAAACAAACCCGAGTTTTGTTTTGTTTTAAGATTTTATTTATTTATTTATTTAGAGAGGGAGCGTGAGAAGAGGGAGAACACAGCAGGGGCAGAGGGAGAGGGATAAGCAGGCTCCCCTGCTAAGCAGGGAGCCCAGTGCAGGGCTCCGTTCCAGGATGCTGGGATCATGACTGAGCCATCCAGGTGCCCCTATACTTGAGTTTTTAAAAGTCTTTTCTAATCATTAAATGACAACTACTTGGAAAAACATGATTGAATACACACAAATATTTAGCACCAAGAATATATCCTATGGCAGAACTTGTAGTTTGGTGCAGTAAGAAGATATAAATCAGAGCTTCCCATGATCCCCTCCTCGGGTTTGATCATTTGTTAGGATGAGTCACAAAGCTCAGGAAAATATTTATATATGTTTATTGGTTTATTATACTGATTATAATGGATAATGAGCATGATAACTTAATATGGAATATTCATATACTACAATATGGATGAAATATAGAATAATAAAGATGATAACCATTGAAGAGGTACTGAGGGTAAGGTCTGGGAGGATCCTCAAGCGCAGGAGTTCCTGTTTCTGTGGAGCTGGGATGTATCACTCTCCCAGCATTTGAATACATTTACTAGCGGAGAAGTTCCTTAAACCTCTTTGTTCAGGAACTTTAATAAAGCTTAATATCCAGCCCTTCCCCCTTCCTAGAAGCAGCATCATTTGGGTAAAAAATTCCAACACTCTAATCTCTCTTGGTATTTCTGGTGGCCAGACCCATTCTGAGGTTAACTAGGGGCCCCACGCTCAGCATAAACTCTTGACTCAAGGAAGTTTCTTAGAAATAACAAAAGAGACTCTTTTCATTCAGGATGTTCCAAGTGTTTAGGGAGATCTGTGCCAATAGCCAGGAGTGAAAAACAAATACATTTCTTATTATACCCCAGACTTACACTATTTTATACACAAAATGAACCCAAACATGATCTTGCAAAAGTTAAAACTATAAAACATCTAGAAGAAAATATAGCAAAAAAAAAAAAAAATTCGTGACCATGTGTTAGGCAAAGATATTTTAGCATCACCTATAATAGAAAAAAGTAATAAATTTAACTTCATAAAATTACAAATATTTGTACAACAAACACTATCCTCCCTACCTCAAAATGAAAAGGTAAGGCCCACAGTGGGAGAGCATACTTTCAAACAATTTTTGTTGTAAGGGGGTTTTATTCAGGGCATAAAAATTCTTCTATCTCATTAATAAGACAAGCAACCCAGATTAAAGATTCTATTTTAATAAAATTTACAAAAAAGAAGATATGAGAAAAGCTAATGAGCACATTGAAAAATGTTAAACACTAGTCATTAGGAAAATGTAAATTAAAAGTATAGTGAGATTTCACTTCACCTGCTAGAACTGATATAATCAATAAGACAAGCGCTGTTGAAATTGTGGAGAAATAGGAATTCATACATTGCTGGTGGAAATTCCAGCCATTTTGGAAAACATTTTAACTATTTCATAGAAATTAAAAATAAACAACATATGATTTTAAAAAGTCTCATTCTTAGGAATCTACCAAAGAGAAATAAAAATATACATCCATATAAAGACATATATATGAACGTTTATAGCAGCATTATTCATAATAAACCCAAACTAGTACAATTCAAATATCCAGCATTCAATGAATGGATAGACAAAATGTGGTGTATCAAACAATGAGATACTCTTAAGCAACTAAAGGAGTAAACTACTGATATATGATGTGAAATATTGGGGCCAGGAGCAGACGGTCAAGAAAGAGTTCTTGAGACATCTGCTGCAAAAATGGTGATTTTACAAAAGCACAGGGATAGGACCTGTGGGCAGAAGAACTGCACTGGGATTGTGAGGAGTGACTGATTATGTACTTTCAAGTTGGGAGTGGATGAATAGTACATCTCTAAGGAATTTGGAAGCAAGTTTTTTAGGACCTTGAGGGGCTAGCTGTTGTTAGGATGAGGTCATTTACTACAGATTACTAAGTCCTTAGTCATGAGACCCTATAGAAATAGATCGATGGGGTGTATGTCCAGAGGATAATTGTTAACATATATCTTGGAAGGGGGTAGAGATAAAAGAAGTCTCCAAAGGGAATTTTGTATATTAAAGAAAACTTACAGGCTGCCTTGTTGGCTGCCTTTTGCCTCTAGCAAAGTATTAACCTTAAGGCAGTTGAGTTCCTGAAGAAAGGTCACTGTTTGTTTCAAGTACTTGTCAATGGGCTGTAAGTTTTAAGAAATGTTATTATTATTTTTTTAATATTTCTTTTGCCTTTGTTCTCCACATCAATACATGCTATAATATGAATGAAATTTAAAAACATTATGCCAGAAGCAAAAGATTTGATTATTTTACAATTCCATTTATATGGAATGTCCAGAAAAGACAACCTATACTCAAAAAAGGCATCAGTGATTGCCTGGCAGTAGAGATATGAACAGAAATTGGCCACAAATGGTCAGAAAAGATATTTTGGGGGTAATGTTAATGTTTAAAACTAGATTGTGGTAATGATTGTACAACTATGTTATTAAAACCACTGAAATGCACATGTAAAATGAGAGAATATTTTATGGTATGTAATTTATACCTCAAAAAGCTGTTTAAAAAGACATATTTCTGATCTTCCATAATTAATTTTTTCTCAGAGTTTTAAGGCCCCATATTAATCCAATTACCATCTGGACTGGCTGTTCTCTTTTAGCCCCAAAGGATTTCAGGAACTTGTTGCTTTACTTCATAGTTTCTGTCCAATCTCCAAATAGAAATTGCCACTGCAAAAGTTCCTAGGCGAAAGTAATCTGCTAGAAATATGCAAAAATAATTATCAAGGGAATAAGAGCTGTCTTTTTTGTTTTTTCTTTTTCTCGAAGGTTTACTTAATGGTCTTCTTAGTCTGGGTTTACTTTCTGAAGCGTATGCTGTTTCATCAGTTGATGGATCCCATGAATGAATGGACTTTCAGAGATTCAAACCCCCGCATACAAGAATTGTCTTTTCCCTCGGTTTAAGCTCCAAATATGAAAGCACAAGCTATGTCTGGTAGAAGAGTGATCCCTTTCCTTACAAGAATATGTGAAGATAGACTTGTAAACTAACAGTTAAAATCAAATCAGCAGGAAATATGCTGTGATATCTCAGAGGAAAGAGCTGAGTGAGACTCACCTACATCAATGGACAATAATACAGAGTCATGAAAATCAAGTGGGAGTTGCCTGGGAGTTGCCCAGGCTGGCGTACTGGAAAAGGGCATTCTAAGCAAAGCAGTTAAGTAGGCAGCATGAATAAAAGATTAACAGAATTGCTTTCTCTTTCTTTTTTTTTTTTTTAACGAGATGTTCAATAAGTATTTGTTTTAATGAAGTATATTTAGTAAACAAGGTATCTAATGTAGATAGGATATGGGGTATAATTGAAAGACCAATAGAAAATATTAATTGATGGGCTGGAGTTAGACTTAAGGGTCTTGAATATATTAAGGAATGTGAACTTTATTCTTTAGTTGATGGTAAAATATGAGTTTTTAATGTATTGTTTTGTCTTAAACAGATAAATGGCAATTCAATTCCTGTTATATACAGCTCACTTTAGAGGTTCTGTAGAGAAATTCTGGCATGGGGAAAAACATGGTCGTCTAAAAAGCTAGGAGGTTGCTGGCAGAGTGCTGCCCAGGTGCTCCATATTATTATGGCCTATGGTAAAGTTTCATGAAGAGGAGTAGAGATAACAGCCATTACTATTTTTAGTAGTATAAAAAGGCATACTCGGTTCAGAACGCATTATTTAAGAAAGAATAATTACCTATATTTGAAATATTTCTCTGGTATTTTTATAGTAATTTTTCATGAAAGGACTAGCTTTCCTAATTTTAAATTTTCATATCTATTGGCAAAAAAAATCCTTATTATTTATTTACTTGGCATTCAAAACATGAAATTAAATCAAATTTACATACACAAACACATGATGTGTACACAAACATGGAAATGGTAGATAAATCTGGGAAAACATAGAAATAAAAGTAAAGAAATATGCAAGACTTAAATAATAAATGACATGTATCTTTTTACAGGTTGACTTTGCAAGATATAGAATCTGAACAACATTATCATTAACATTTAGTAATTATTATGTTTTGACATGGTGCGATATATCATATGTCTGTCCTCCAGGAATTTATAGAATATTGCCAGAGGCCAGGAAGAAAGGAAAGGGGTTATATATAAGGAGAGCCAGCCCCATCTCAGGCAAGCCATTTTAACACTCAGTAATTTCCCACGGTGGCTGTAGACTGATGCCTGCTTGTGAATTTTTAGTAACTTACATTGCTTCTAAATTAAATGATGCAGGAGTATTCATATGATTTGGATTATTGGTTCCTGCAAGATGATCCGATTTTAGGTTCCGCCAATAAGAGATCTTTACTTGTGGCTCTCTTTAGAAAGTATTATAAAGCTAATCTAGTTGAAGTTGAATGTTGGGATACCATATATGCCTGAATAGAATCCCTTTTATTGGCCACAGAACATCTCTCTGCCCTGGCCTTGTCCCATTTTTTTTTTTTTTTTAAACCAGAGCTTTATCAATCAGCTCTCTTACAAAGCCACAGAATTAGTCAAAATGAATAAAAACCAGAGAAGATGGATGATTCAATGATCCATCGAGTATCTGTTATTAGAAAATGTTTAGAGTATATATCTCCAGAACAATCTGCTCCTTGAAGCAAGAGTCAATTCACCCCCCTGCCCCAATTCTCATGTCCAGCACCAGGGCATATAGAAAGCCCTCCCTGAAAGAGTGAATGGTGTGTCATCCATATCATTTATATATAAAACATACCACATATTTTATGCAAATGAAGTCAGTTATTTATACAAAATTTCAATGTACCCTTTTGTTACAATCTCCATAAATTTAAATAAAGCTTTGTGGTGCAATATGTAGATAGAATGTGGGGACTAAGGGTCATATTTCTCTTTTATCAGCTGCCAATTTTTAGTTGAGAGGGAAGTTCTACAAATAAAGATGATTTGTTGATATAGTTGGGTTAAAAAAACCAGATTTCTTAAAACCAGAAACAAAACTGGCCTTTTTTTCTGTAGAAATGAAGTGCCCCAAAATATAAAATATTCCTTCTCATGTGGTTTACAAAGATGCTTTAATGATTGCCTTCTAAAGAGATTTCTAAAGTTATGCTGAAATAGGTCATCAGTAAGTTCTCTGATATACTTCGACTGTGAGTATATCATGAATAGTTATTTTAGTAAAAATTAGAATCCAAGTAAAATTTCTACGGTTCTTACCATTTCACTATGCATTTGTGCTATAAATTGTTCACTCTCATTTCAGCTTTTTTGGTTTCCTTTTTACTTTTTTGCCCATAGAAGTCTTAGTTTCTGTAAGAAATTTGTATTCTATATTTTCTTGTCTGAGATGGCATATGTCTTTATTTTGTTAGAAGTTCAAAGCAATTCTGGCTTCTGGATTTGGAATATGAGCAAATGAATTGTTCTTAACTTTCAGTAGAAGTCCAGCAGCAGGGTAGCTCAGAACAAAAATGTGGCTGTCTACTAAGCCTTTGTTTTTTTATTGACAGTCCATTATGTATGAGGGCATGTCTCACTTTTGTTAACCAGTTTGCTTACTCTTACTAAATATCACATTCTTAAAAGGCCTTTGGAATTATAAACAACTTAAAGCTCTGTTGAGACTTGTGACTGTCATCCTTCTGGTTAGACTTGCACATAGATGGTGAGACACTAGCAGGTATGCATCCATAATAGCTGTCAGCTAGAACGGTCATTAAGCATCGTCTACAGTCAAAATTCCCGTGCCAGACGGCAGTTCAGGAACACTAGACAGAGCATGTGAAGCTGCCAAGATTCGTACTGTGCCCTTTGAACTTAGAGCTGGTGGAAGAATAAAATAAAGCAAAAGGACCCAAGAGAATAAACCTCTCAGCAGTAGCTTCTTAGTCCCAGTATCTTTTGTTGACATACAAAAATTATAAATATTGCTTATTAACATTATATAAGGCATCACTTAGTTTTCTAAAATATGTATCTCACTTGATAAGTGTACTTCAAATGATTTTTTTTCTGTTTTTGTGTCATGTTGAGAAGTTATTTCAACCAATGTTGTTTTTAAAAATATTTCTCCTTTCTTCTATATCCTTTTATCTGGAAATCATATTAGGCATGAGTTTGCAATATAATTTTCTTTTAATAGCTAACTAATGATATCAGAACTACTTATTATGTATCTAATTTTTATGCTTTTGAGACTCCATATTTATTACACTACACTGTCCTATATATTAGGGTCTCTTTCTTGTATGTTATTATGAATCAGAATATATAATTTTATTTGCATACCAGTAGTGCACTGTTTTAATTGCTGACCTTTTGATATACATTTTAAAATTAGGTAGAAAAATATTTTTCTCCTTTTTTATAAACTTGTTTTAGCTTTATTTACTTATGAATTCTTTCAAAGACATTTTTACATTATCTTTAAAAAAATAAATAGCCCATTTGGATAGTGACAGACGTTACACTAAATGTGCACAATAATTTTTTGATATTGGAAAGAAACAAAGAAACTTACTAATTGAGGACATAACTATTTTACAAGAGTTTACTGTATTTAAATTGTAGTCTCCCTGGAAATTAATTTCTATTTTTGAAGATGCACAAATGTTTAATGTGACAGATGCAACAGTTGAACATACTAGTTACCTAAAGCTTACAAAGTTTCGGGGAAGAGTTCACCTATTTCACTCTGCCTCTACTGCTCTTCCCCAAAAAAGACACATTGCAAGATGCTGCATGCACTGGCCTTACAAGAGAGTTGTAGATCCTCAAGGGGTTGTTGCTTAGACTTTGGGATGCTTAAGATTTTCAATAGGGCATTTGGGAAGGTGGCAGGCAGCCAGAATCATGGAGGGATAAGTTGCTTTGGAGAGTTGTGGTGATTTGAAGGGGTATTTAATAAAAGTAGTTTTGGGGGAGGGGTGATAAAACTGGAGGGCCAAGGTGATAGGTGTAGAACTTGAAGATAGCTATTTCCTTGACAGGATCAAAATACCTAGTAGTGATGCCTTTGAGACTTAAAGGAAATTCCAAGATAATGAATGGTGTTGAACAAATTAAAACATGAATCAATGAACTTGAACTTGTCTTCCAATTTCATTTCTTTCTAAACTTAACACAAAACCTCTTTATCTGAGTTTTTCATGGGTAGTTATCATGGAGACACTGAAGGTGAAGGGACAATTGTCTCATTTCGCTCATTAACTCCAAAGTAGTAGGGTCTTACTTAAAGTTTCTGATAGTCATTAATGGTAAGGAGAGGAAACTCAGAAGGAAACTAGCTGAATTCCCATGCTTTTCACACAAGACACAGGCATATTATTTTTCATCACACAATAAATATTTTTAAATTTGCTCTATACCACCTACCGTCGGTGTTGGAGATACAGCACAAGCAAAATTCACAAAAAATAGCTCTCCTCAAAGAATTAATATATCACAGTAGGGAGGAGGGAAGACGGAAAAGAAACAAAATTAATAGTTAAAATGGGGAGTGTGGCGCTGATCTGATATCATGAGATCATGACCTGAGCCAAAATGAAAAGTTAGATGCCTAACCGAATGGGCCACCCAGGGGCCAGATCTGAATTTAGTTTTAAAATGATCATTATGGGGGTGCCTGGGCATCTCAGGCAGTTGGGCATCTGCCTTTGGCTCAGGTCATGATCTCAGGGGAGTCTGCTTCTCCCTCTCTGTCTGCCCCTCCCCCTGCCAATTCTCTCTCTTTTGCTCACTCTCTCTCAAATAAATAAATAAAATTTTAAAAAATAAATAAATAAAATAAAATGATCATTCTGACTGCTTGAAAAGAAAATTATCATTCTGACTCTTGGCTAAAAATAGACAGAAGGGGGTGTGGGTGGAATCAGGAAATTGGTCAGGAAGCAATTGTAATCTCAGCTAGGGTTATTGGAGGTTTAGACCAAGGCTGGGAGCAATGAAGGTGATGAGAAGAGTGAGTATTTGCATGTTCTGAAAGTAGAGCTGACAGAATTTGGTGAAATATCATACACAAGGTGTGTAAATAAAAGGCTTTAAGCTAGAGCAATGGAATTGAAATTAATTGAGATGGGGGAAAGCTTGAAAAACAACTGGTTTGTTTGAGAGTAGAAATGTAGAAATCAGAAGACTGGTTTTGGATAAGTTATATTTTAGCTGCTTCTTTGATATGGAAGTAGATATTTTATACAGATAGTTTGGATATCTGAGTCTGATTTGTTAGGAGAGATCCTGTATAGAAACAAAAATCTGGGAGTTATAATTGTGTAGAATGTGTTTAAAGCTATGAGACAGGATAAAGTCACCAAAGGAGTTAACTGTAGATAGAAATGAGGACAAAGAAATGACCCAATGACACTTTATGATATGTGGTTGGAGAATGGAGTAGATCTAGAAAAAGAAGCTGAAAAGGAAAATTACCAGGATGAGGGGAGGACGAGGAGAGTAAGAGGTCAAGGAAACCAAATGAATGAACATTCCTTGTACTAAGTGTTGATGAACAGATAAGATAAAAACTGGGAATTTACCATTAGTGATAGCAGTATGGAGCACATCATTGTCTCTGTTACGATTGTTGTTAGCAGAGTGGTCAGAGAGAATGGGAGAACAACAACTAGAAATAATGATTACAAACAACTGTCCTGAAGAATTTTGCAGTGGGGTAGTACCTGGAAGGAAGTGGGTCTAAAAATACCTCCAGCTTTATTTATTTTTTTTTAAATTATTATTTTTAAGATTGGAGAACTAGTTCCTCTTTATGTTAATAAATTGATCCAGTATGAAGGAAAAAATAGAATATGTGCAGAGTGGGGTGAAGAGGTATTTCTGAGTAGTGATCTCTATAGGTTGGAAGTGTTGGAAACTAGTGCAAAAGTGGGAATTTAGCAAACAATAAGAACTGGAAGCCTATATACTTGAGCTGCTCTTTGAGCCCTGGGGAGGTTTCCTCAAGGGGAAGGAGACATTTATTTATTTTATAAATTTTTGAAAAAATTATTATATTAAGTTGTTATTTAAATTGCAGTTAACATACACTTTAACTTTAACTTTCAACACTTCCATTTATCATCCAGTGCTCATCACAACAAGTGCACTCCTTAACCTGCATGACCTGTCTAACCCAAGCCCCCATCCACTTCTCTTCTGGTAACCATCAGTTGGTCCTGTATAGTTAAAAGTGTTTCTTGGTCAGTGTTCTCTCTTTAAAGAGGGAGAAATTTAAACACTTCAAATAGATGAGTATTTTGTTTTGTACTTTGCATTTCAAGTCATTGGACACATTTTATTTTATTTCCCTTTTGTGCTATTTTCATCAGATTTGATATAAGAGTGATGCTCAATTCATAAAGTCAATTTGTAACCTCCCCCAATTTTTTGCTTGTTAAAGAATTGTTTCCATACCATAGCAACAGATGGAAATGAGTTTATATTTGGAAGAGGAGAAAGCTTCATTAATCAGTGGAGTCAGAAGTAGGATTATCCCTTGAGAAATAGAATATGTGAAAAACTAAGATACAAATCTTAGATAACTAATCTGTGCTCATTAGATACTGATATGCTCTAAGAATGTCTGCCCCGCTCCACCATTTGGAGATTGACTTTTTACTCTCTCTGTGTTCATATAGGTCTAGACAACTATATGTACAAAATGCTAGTCTATCTCACCTTGGTCAGTCATGGTGATAAGACCAGAGAACAGTCAAGCTGAATCAAAGTTTCCACCTTGGCAATTAGGAAATTACTTTCATTCTGGTATTGAGCAGTCTCTTAAATAATAATGTACTAGGTTGGAAAATGTGGAAGAGCCATGTGTTATGTAATTTGAACTGGCAAGCAAAAAAATTCATCCAGAAGTACATGGGCGATTATAGAACTATTAGAGAATTAAAGATGAAAATGCCGAGAACACTTGTAGATGTAGAGAACATGAGATTTTCATGGTTGCCCATTGCTGTGTTCAAGTACATTTCTCAAGCTTGATCTAGTGTTCTACAAGATATTCCATATCTTCATGGAATTAAGAAAGGAGTGGAATACTCTGGTTAATGACACAACACACTCATGTAGTGAGGGAAATTTTCAATAATACTGACATGGGAGGTAGAGGTATATAGATGGGAAGTCAAGTTTCAGTTGTGCCCAGAATTGGCATGTTTTCAGTCAAGAACTTGAGGACATAAGGGGTTTCCAGAGAGTATGGTTAAGAGAGTGCAAAAAGTGGGTAATAGCAAGGTAGTAATCAGAAAAGGGAACCACAGAGAAGCACTGGTGATTCTGTAAAAGATTAGATAGATGGAAGACAGGATAGCATTTTGGTAGGTGATGAGTGACAATGGACTTGCTAACTGTACAGTGGATCTGTGATAATTCTGTACTATTAACAGAATCTGACAACTATTGTGTAGTATAGTATTGTTTTAATTTGTCTCCCATGGTGTTCTAAAGAAATTATCAGCCCTTTTAATCTTCCTTACACTCACTTTCTGATTTCTGAAGGAATAGCTTTGGGGACAAAGACCAGGAGGTTCTAAAGGATGGAAGGCTGAGCTCTCCAGTAATGTATGTGCCTCCTCTCCTGAGGATTTCTCTGGTAAATCAAAGCCAAATACCTCAAGATGAGCTCAATCTTACAGATTTATTCAATCCACAATCTGAAAATCTTTTGCCTGTGAATAGGTAGGAGTTAGGAAAAACAGTAACTGATATATAGCTGTTTGCTTGTATATTTACTATATCTAATAAAAAGGCTCTTCCCCTTTTCATTTTTATGGCCCAGTATCAAGTATTAGAATGAGCCATGGGAGTGAGCAAAAAAGAAATAAAATAAGCTTTCTATGAATTAATTTGTTCCTCTAAATTATCCTTAGTAATTACTCCAGGACAATTCATTTAGTATTTAATTAATATTCAATATTTTATTTCAAGATAAAGTTTTGGGCGATATAGCTTTGGAACCAAAAGAAGTTAGTATAACTTTCAACTCTGCCTTTTACAGTATAACAAATTACAGGAGCCTTAGAGACTCAGTGTCATCATCTGTTAAAGAAGGTCATTTTCTATCTCATAGATTTTTTTCTCTGCAATTCATTACTCAATATATATAGTACACCTGACAAGAAACTCAACCCAGAGTAACCCTAATTAAATATTTGGTTTCTTTTTTCTCTCCTTAAGAAGGAGCCAGTGGTTATAGATATTTCGTCATGGATGGGGCTGACTGTTGCTGGGCCCACCCTATTTTAGAGTGGTCAATCAGTTTGAGGTTGTTATGTACCCATTTATTTAAATTCTCAGTATTTATAATGTTTGGGAGGCAGATGATACTTTGGAAAGGAAAATAATTATCTTTATTTTTTCATCACAGTTCAAAAAGCCCTAAAGTCATTTCTCATTTCCTAGAACAAGAGCCTGCTATTACGTCTCTTCGTGTAAAGATATTCTGAAGCTTACAGATTCTCTTTCAGTGAGCAGAATCCAACTTGTTAATTATGTGCTTCTTGTTCTTGAAGTTATTTTTAATATTTTTCTAACATCTGACTATTCAAATATATCTCACTCTCTTGGTATAGTTATTAAAAGAAAATAATTTGAGATTATGATCACAGATATATATGAACTAGGAACTAAAAGGCATGGCAAATATAATTGGCAAGACATTTGCCTCACCTTTTCACAAATAGAAAAAGCCATGCTTACTGCTCCTAAAACGACTTAGTTCAACATTAAAATCAAAGAAAGTAACCAAGTCAGGTTCCTTTTCATTATGCAATGCTCAATGATGTTTTACAAATCTGAAAGCTTTACCTTTTTGTTCATTTGCTATATGAATTAAACATTAACAAGAATAAAATGAGCTTAAAGCCTAGAAAAAGGTCAGTATATTCTCCAGGGAAAACTGAAGGTTATCGTATATTTCTATAGCTAATTCACCACTTAAGCAATGCAGATGGAATACTGACAGTCATGTAGGAAGAAGTCAAGAGCATTTCTATTTAATCTCTTAATATGAATTCCCCTAATCCTAATCCTATTGTTAGGATTTAGGCCCTTTTGTGGCACCTTTTACAAAGTGTTTAGTTTTATGTATTTTTTGAGCTGATAATTCCATTATGTTTTACTCATTGGTGAACATTTGAACCACAATTACAAATAATTAAGATTGTAGCTTCACTTTTGCATTCATAAATTGCACTAGACTGACTGTTGCATTTCTAAAGTCCAGGTTTGAAAGATAAATATAAAATTAATCTTAGTGGGGTGCCTCGGTGGCTCAGTCACTAAGCTTCTGCCTTCAGCTCAGGTCACGATCCCAGGGTCCTGGGATTGAACCCCACATCAGGATCCCTGCTCAGCAGGAAGCCTGTTTCTCCCTATCCCATTTCCCCTGTTCATATTCCCTCTCTTGCTGTCTCTCTCTCTGTCAAATAAATAAATAAAAATCTTTAAGAAAAATAAAATTAAATAATCTTAACATCAATGACAGAAATTAAACTACCAAAGCAGTAAACTGATTTTTTTTCTCAAAAAATGTGTAGGAAATTCAGCTGAGATTAATTCATGTTTGAAAACTTGAAGAGAAGTTCACAGTATTATTAGGCTAATGAATTGTTTTAATATTTGAATTTTAAGCCAATAGGATAAAAGGATAATTCATAGGTTTGAAAATGGTATGTGTTTTCATTCTACTCAGAATTGGCACCAAAACAAGGTTGCTAAAATGTTTAACATTTCGGGCTATTACTTCTTCAAAAATCTCTGTAAAATTGACTCATAGGAGATATTTTCTCTATAAACATTACATAGCGATTTTTTTCTTTATTAAACATGATAGCAAATATGGATTGTGATAACTAGGTCATTACATTTTTGACCAATTACAAAATATTAGTAGTTAGTACTTTTTCTCTGATGGTTTCCTAATTCACTGAAGCATTCAGAACATAAAAATTGCATTAACAAAATACACAATTGGTGAACCTGATAGTCCGACAAGAAGTTTTAAAACTATATGATATCTCCAACGTTCACGTATAAGGTCATATCTCCATAGGTCACTGATAAGAGAATAACTTTAGGGGTATCTGAGTGACTCAGTTGGTTGAGCATCTGACTCTTGACTGTAGCTTGGGTCATGATCTTAGCGTGGTGGGATCCAGCCCCGAGTCAAGCCCTGCATCAGGCTCCACACTCAGACCAAAGTCTTCTTGTGCCTCTCCCTCTGCTCCTACTCCCCCACTTGCTCTATCCCTCTCTCTCTTTCAAATAAATAAATAAAATCTTTTTTAAAAAAGAAAATAACCTTGTGTTAAGGAGATGACATGTTTAATGACCTCAAATGAGTGGCTTTTTGAGAAGATAAATACACTAGGACAATGTCTTAAAATGTACTACCAAAGACATAATTTGGTTCAGAGACTATAGAATTTAATCCAGAGGATGAGAGATAATTGTGATTAAAAGAAGAATAAGTTGTATAATGAAATAATACTTAGGATTTCCAAAGGGGCAAAGATTATTGCTACTAGATTATAGTCCCTGTGTTTCCAAACATACTACATTAAATGATGACAAAAGAACAAAATTAGACCCAGGCCCTTTCATATATACTGAATTGTTGATATTAAGAGTAATTAGTATCAAAAAACCTGCTCAATGTCTTGAATTTGAAGCTAAACAACAGTAAAGTAATTAGATTGGATTTAAAGCTTGCAAGCAGAGGGAAATATATTTCTGAAGAACATTATACAAACTGAAATTGAAAATTAGATAAGTCAAAACACAAGACACTTACACAAGCATGCTAGATTGTTTTTATGCAGTTAGATATTTCATACCTTACTGGTTTACTAAATGTAGCACTTTTGAAACAACTGACTGATGTAGATATAACCTCATGATGTTCCATAGTCATGATAAAAGAATCATTAAGTAGTAAGTGTGAATAAACTAATATTAAAGGAGCAACTCTTGTTCTCTTTCAGAGTTTGAGCATAGGTATTCATTTCTAGTCAAACTAAAATTCCACTGGATATAAAATATGTTAATAAAAAGAAGGAAAAAGAAAACCACGAGAGTACTAGAAAATAAAAAAGGGTGCATTCTAAGGAATTCAAATTTGAGGGAATTTCTATAAGATAAAGAGCAAACAGTATGATATCTGTGGGGAAAATAGCAAAGGGAATCACATCTAGCAAACCCAAGTTCAGCAGGTTCAGTCTTTGTAGCTGTGAACATGGAGTTGGTTTAAGGCTTCAACAAGATAGAGCTAGCTTTATCTCTGGTGAAGCTTGGGTTTCTGATTTTTTATTCTTGGCTAAAAAAATGCAATAGAATTTATTATGTGCTCCTTAAAATCTGAAACTCTCCTGGATGCCAGGAATTTGATAAGCCTTGCTTGATTCTTTGAAGGGCTTTAAATACTGTGGTCCTTTACCGGAATTCTCCCAAAGGCAAGATTCCTCACAAGAAACTTAATAGGATCAAGTCAGAGAGGCAGTGTGGGTGGCAGTTGGTTAAGTGATTAAGTGTCTGCCTTTGGTTCAGTTCATGATTCCAGAGTCCTGGGACTGAGTCCCATGTAAGGCTCCTTGCTCAGTGGGGAACTTGCTTCTCCCTCCGCCTGCTGCTCCCCCGGCTTCTGACAAATAAATATAATCTCTGACAAATAAATAAAATCTTTAAAAAAAAAGAAAAGAAAAGAAAAAGAAAAAAAGAAATGGCGCTGGGTAGGTCACACTGTGGAACGTCTCTAGGAATTGCAATACTGCCTGCATTGTCTTTTTTCTTGCTGCATCAAATCCTTTGTGTTTATGTGAATATATTCTGTCGAGTCTGGTGCGACTTTACTTTCAGAGTAGGGAAAATAATCAAGCTGCACAACGGAAAAACTGTAAGGTTTAGAAGTTAACTGATATCTGGATCTCACTCCCAAGATACTTTAATTGGTTTAGCATACAGCCTGGATCTTAGGAGGTTTAGAAGATCCAGAAGTGATTCTACTGTGTTGTTAATGACTGAGAACCACTGGTCTGAACAGAGATCAGAAGTATTCATAAGGAGAACCTTCAGAAAAATAACCTAAGGTAATTAATAAAAAAAATACAATTGGTATCGCTGCTCCAACTCTATGGAAAGGTGAAAATCTTAAGCCTCTGGGTCAGGTCAGGGGCAACTCGAAATAATGTTTTCTTTTGTTTGTTTGTTTTTTACAGACTATACCATCTGAAAAAATCTTGCTCTTGACTATTACCAGTGGATGAATAACTGTTAGATTAACACAGAAAATTGTGTGTCTAGAATCTGTTTCAGAATGTCGGTCTGTAAGAGATGCTGCATTCGATGGAAAAGGCTCCATACTCAAGCAGCCTTCATCAATGAAGTGCACAACATCTCAGTGCTTTTGTAGAAAATAGAATTAAAGAGATATTTATACCATTTTCTCATTATAATTAATGCTCTGAATAAAGAGGCTTTTTATCTAAGGAACCAAAAAATTAATTTTGTCAAATTAGATTGGTCTCACATGGAAGGAACTGAAAAATTAGACTTAAACCTAACTAAGACCACAGCAGAGTACCGGGCTATTTTTCTTATTTTTTTGCTATGCATTTTTTTCCCTTTCCATGTGAATTTAAATAGGAATTTACTGAGTAGATTATTATAAATTTCTAATATTTATTTGTTTTACAAGAGATTAGAAGCACATATTACCTGGAGTATAATTATTAGTTTTTAAAAAATAACTGAAAATATAACTTGTCAATTATTTTTGTATGGCATCAAATAATCAAATACAAAAGTTGTCTACATTTAGAGAATTTTCTGCTAAATAATAAATATTTCTTTAAAATTATTTCAGAGTATTGCTATTATGGACTGAATGTTGGTATCTCCCTAAAATTTATATGTTAAAAACTAATAATTTGATGGTATTAGTATTAGGAGGTGGGTCTTTGGGAAGTAACTGGGATTAGATGAGGTCATGAGAGTAGAGCCCTCAGGAATGGGATCAGTGTCTGTATAAGAGTCAAGAAAAAGCTTGCTTTGTTTCACTCTCTGCCATCTGAAGGTACAACAAGAAAACAGCCTTCTCAGAACCAAGAAGCAGGCTTTCACGGCAATCAGACCATGCTGGCAACCAGATCTCAGACTTCAGCCTCCAGAGCTGTGAGATATAAATTGCTGTTGTTTGTAAGCCACCTAGACTAAGGTAATTTGTTATAGCAGCCCAAACTGAGTAAGACAATTGCTTGTTTTCCCTTTGCTCCCTCACTTTTTTTTTTTTCAAGGTGGATAACAGCTACATCTTTTTAAAAACATTGATTCTGTTTCCTTTTACTTTAGAACACAAGAATATGTTTAAATAAGCACAGTTTAGATAATTAGCTCTTAGAAGCAAAAAGGAAGAAAATAAAAGAAAAATAGGCAAACATGTCTATTTCTTCTATACACTATTTTTTTCTTAAAACCTTATATTTGAAAAAAGTAAAAGACATAAAGAAAGATTTTAAATATAAAATTATGTCTCTAATTCTTGTAGCAGAAATAGTCAATAAATAAACAGATTTCATTAGGGGAAAATTATATTTTTCAAAAGTAGAAAACCTTAGTTTCATTTTTTTTAACTAATAAATACTATCTAGCTAGAGATAAAACTTCACTATCAACAGCTCTTACCTAATTTTCCTAAATTATATGTTAGGGGGAAATGTTTAGTAATATACATACCTGCAGAGGAAATGTCATATGCATTATATGAGAACATCTTGGTATCTATAGCTTATAACAAGGTCTTAGTCCGTATCTATAATGAACAATGAAATCAGGAATTGATTTTTGTCACTGCCTTTTGGATGACATTTGTAATTTGCTTCTGCTTATTGTTACATTTTCTTTTTTTTTTTTTTAAAGATTTTATTTATTTATTTGACAGACAGAGATCACAAGTAGGCGGAGAAGCAGGCAGAGAGAGAGAGGAGGAAACAGGCTCCCCACAGAGCAGAGGCCCGATGCAGGGCTCGATCCCAGGACCCGGGATCATGACCTGAGCCGAAGGCAGAGGCTTTAACCCACTGAGCCACCCAGGCGCCCTTATTGTTACATTTTCAAGTGTGTATGTCTCACCTTTCTAATTAGATTTTAAAATTCTTAAGAACATGAAATGTCTTACTTATCTTTTACTTCCCATAAATACCTAGAATGCTATCTGAGCCTCCCAAGCTAATTAATGCAGGTAGTATGAAGCCGCCTTAGAGTTGTTGGGGTCTAGCCAAAAGGTCACAGAATTTTAGTCTTGGAAAAAACCTTAAGAGACGGTCCTGCCAATGTGCCTTGCCTTTGGCATGCTTAATATCTTTTGTTTTCAGGTAGGTGGGAATTTAAGCTTACACGAATTTCTACTCTAAAAGCAATTAATGATTAAATATTCCCTGTTGTTACCTGAAGACTTATAGTATGTCCTGTCTTACCAGGCAAACTATAACCTTGGCTAGACCGTATCTATCCTCTGCCTTCCACAATTTGTTGCACTTCCCCCCTGCTTTCTAAATTCACCTCTATTCCCGGGATGCACACGCTCCACGGATACATTTTCGCTGTGGTGGATGAATCAATAGAATAAATACAGAGAGTAAGTATGTAATAACAGTTATGGCACAGACCAAATCTTATCAGGGTTGAGCACTAAACCAATCAATGCCTGCCACATTTAACCGATATGGTCATATTTCTGTATACTGAATAGGTATTACCCTTGAAAATACACAAGTTCATAGAAAAGAGAATTAGGAAGAATTGATTTTGAAGACTGTACTAGTTTCCTAAGGCTATTGTAACAAATAATTACAAACTGGTCAGCATGAACAACAGAAATTTGTTCTCTCACAGTTGTGGAAGCCATGAGTCCACAGTCAAGTCTGATATCCACAGAGGATATCAAGATATCAGTGTTGATATCCTCTGGAGGCTCTGAGGGAGAATCCCTTCCACACCTCTCTTCTAATTTCTGGTGGCTACCAGAAACCCTTGGCATTCTTGGTTTGCGCTTCGTAATTCCAGTATATGCTTCTGTCTTTACGTAGTGTTCTTCCCTGATGTGTCATAATTTCCTCTTTTTCTATTATAAGTGCATCTGTCATTTAGGGTGGAACCTAAATCCAGAATGATTTCATCTTAAGATCTTTAACTTTATACATTGGAAAACATTCTATTTTCAAGTAAAGTCACATTTATCAATATTGGGAGTTAAGACATGAATATATATTTTGGGAACACAACTTAATCCACTACAAAGACCAAATGCATTTCAAGTATTTTGCATACAGCCACATACTAAATCCTAACATCATGTCGTAAGCAAACCTTCCTCTTCCTGTTTTCAATATGAAAATACTAACGCTTGAAGAAATCAAGTGCCCATCAAAAGAGTAATTTCAAATTCTAGAATTAGAACTTAACTCATGGCTAAAAGTTCAAACTTTCTTTTCTATAACCAAGCACAGAACTGAGCAAGAAATAACGGACTCAGGCTAATCTTGTGATAAGTAGAAAAAAAAGACAAACACATGTTTTGTTTTGTTTTTTTCCTATTGGGGTTTGATCTGAAAGATATACTGAATTGGCTATATATTTAGAAAATCTGTTAAAGCAGGTATATGTTTTCTTTTCTTTCTTTTTTTTTTTTCTCTTTATTCTTGGAGGAGAGGATCTTGAAAGCAAAGGGAACATTACTGGAAATAGGCTATGACCAGGTTGCTAACCAAAGAGGTAGATCAATGAGAAGCCTTGCTGAGAAGAAGGAAGAAAAGTGTGTAATAGAACAGCCCAGGCTCAGTGTGAGGCTTCCAGGTCTACAGAACTATCCTCCAATACATTTGCATGGGCTTCATATCCATATTCAAGGACCGTTTTACTATCTCTAAGCCTTTCTGACTTTATATTTTAATAATGCATTTCATTAATGTTTCTGAGTATTTTATCCCATTGTCCAGTTTCTTCTCATCTTTTACCTTTTTGGAAGTGTAAGCCAGATATGTGGGCTTATATTAATAGTACACATAAATGCATTATATATAAGTGCGGTTGGTATATCAAAGATGAATAAAGTACTCCAGTTTTTAGGATATGTGTATTAATTTTAAAACATAAAAGAGTCAAACATTTTCTAAAAAATAGAAATACCTGAAAAAGCTTTTGAAAACAAGACTGAACCTATTAAAAGTAAAATTCATATGATACAGAAAAATTATTTTATTTTATTTTATTTTTTAAAGATTTTATTTATTTATTTGACAGACAGAGATCACAAGTAGGCAGAGAGGCAGGCAGAGAGAGAGAGAGAGGAAGCAGGCTCCCTGCTAAGCAGAGAGCCTGATGCAGGGCTCTATCCCACGACCCTGGGATCATGACCTGAGCCGAAGGTAGAGGCTTTAACCCAATGAGCCACCCAGGTGCTCCCAAAAGAATAATTTTAAAAAGCATCCAGATTAGTAATTCATTTTCTATGCAGAAACCAAGTTTAATTTATAAAAAAATTAAAAGCTAACTGCAGAAACTTCTGAAATCTGAGATTCTTCAATGTTCTCTAAATATTCTTAATAAACTAGTTATAAAATGTGAGAACAGATGAGTGACAATATAGATAATTTTGTGATAAGCTTTGGATTTTTCACTACAGATCATTTCCAGGGTTAAGTATATTTTCTTTTTTAAAACAAAATCTTTTGTAATGCAGTATTTAGGTTAGAAAAATATATCAAAAATATGTATGTATATTTTCAAGATACTCCCTATTCATAGCCTAAAAGAGATTAAGTTATGAAACTTTAGCAGTGCTGAGTTCAAGATAGGAAAGAATTATATATAATGATAAATTAGTGTCCCAACGTTTAAGCCTCATAAAATGTATTCAGATGCATTTCAACATTACACACACTGCCATTGGGTCTGCTGTATCTAAATAGAATTATAGTAGGTAACAATAAAGACAGTTAAGCATACCTAGTTTTATGTTGCAGGAACAGATCCTGGGCTCCCTTTTTCAATTCTAGCTTATAGTCTCAAAATTTTTTTTTTCAAATGGTTGTCAGAATCATGCACCTAAGTCAGACAGAAATAGTATTCTCGTAGCTATGATATCTGAAATGAATGGAAGAGTATTTATCTCTTATTTATAATCTCCCCATTATATCCCACTTCAGCCCCTGCACATACAAACTCAGACATGAGCTTGTATACTTGCTCACCTCCCCCCCCCACACACACACTACATAGAAATGATGGATGGTTGAGCTTTAGTTCTTTGTGGCCATCTGACTCTGTTCATTTTCCTTCTTCCTTCACCCTCTCACCTCCTCTGCCTCTTTCTCCCCTTATTCCTTTTTCTCCTTCTTTTGTTTATAACCCTAAACTTGAAAAGAAACACCAACAGTATATTCAGGACATACTTCTATTCATGTTTTCATTGAATGTTATATATTGAAAGAATTGAAGTTTGAGTCTCTTAACCTAAAGAAAACATTCCTGTGCCTGGTATTAATGCATCTGGTTTTTCCTGAATACTCCTTAGAACAAGAGACGTAATAGGAGTTCATGTTTGATAAATAATGTTTATTATAAAGCAGGGTTTTTTTTTTTACTCCATTTATCCTTATAAAATGATATAATAGATAATGGTAATATAGAGTTCAGCGATTATGTATTTTATGAAGGCCAAGATTTGAAGAATATTGGAAATAATTTCAAAATTTGTATATAGGTCTTAGATGGTAGTTGCTAATAAAAAAGCTTCCACAAATAGATTAGAAATATAAATGAGAAACAAGAAGGAGGAGAAAATAGTGAATGCCCATAGAGAAGGTCAGGTCTTTATAGAAAAGTATGAAGTAGACTTTGTAGATTAGCAGTGTAATCCCTCTTGTTCTAAAATATCTTTTATTGAAATAATTAAATTACCACTGCTATTTTGAGGCATGATTAATATTGTTATTTGGGGTTAAGTGTCAAGGTATAAGATTAAATTAATATGATAAAAAAATCACAGTCCCATCCACTGTTCCAAACTGCAACAAGTCATTTTAGAACCAATTCAATATAGCAATACCTAATTGAGTTAGGGTTCAATAATATGAGCCAGCTCAAGAACTCTCAGAGCAAAAGAACCAGTCATGAAATAATACTTATTAACTGAATCAGACAGAGGGAAAACAACCTATCAGGCTGGAAACATCACAACACAATTTCAAAATTACCACCTAGATTTATAGATCTAGGCTAGCTGAATAATCATTTTAAACATAATCTGAAACGTTAATATTATATCTCATTGTTTGTTGATTTTCTTACAGTTGAAGGGCTATAGCAAATGAGGAAAATCAGACTATGTTTTAAAATATCAATGCAGACACTTTCTTTCACTGAATATGTAAAAAAAAATAAGACATTTGTTATTGAATACAAATTAGATGAATGAATAGTCAAGCAGTTAAACCTCTTTTCTCCTAAAGCTTGAAATAACTGCTTTGCTTTTCAGGTTGGCAAAGCATTGTTTTGTTTCTGGGAAAATTGCCGTCCTCACTTCTATTTATACCAAGTTCATATTCTTTGTTCATATCATGAAGCTAAACAGACGATGATGTCCCAGAGATAAATATTATTTTCATTAAATGAATTAAGACTGCCATGCACAAACATAACAAAACAATTAATATTACCAAAAGAAAAAAATGTGAGGTAACAATGAGAGAAAGCACTGAAGTTTGCATTTTTAGAAAGCTCTTCAGAATTCCTCTTTTATAAGTCACTAGATAAAGTCACAATAAATTAGAACTACTTTTTTTGATATTCACTTTATCTCCTAAATTTCATTTTGTCTGGAACAAAGCTTGAATGTATCCTTCAATATTAGAGAATGACAAAAGAAACATCAATTTCTGGGACTCTTTTAACTTATATCTAAAAACTAAAATGTTAGATATAGATCTATTCTCCTTGGTTATTTCTGAAAAATAGTTCATAAATCATGTGCATAACAAGCTGATGTAGATGTAGTTGAATGGGAAACGTTCAGAGACTGATAAGGAATTTACTTCATTTTCCACATTTACATGCAATCTTCAGTTAGTTAATTATCTTATGTGAAATGTTTTCATGTAGTATAAAAGTAGGAAGAAACTGATACTAAGCCTGTTATGTCATACCTTACAAACCATGTGATTTCAACAATTGTTTTTAGAGGAGTTGAACATTCAAGTAGTAGTTTTTTAATTCTGTCAAATGTTCTCTAGGTTGTCTGAGTGGACTATCCTGTAGTACATTTGTCATTCTTTTCACCTTTTGATTCAGTGATCATCAAATCCCTGCTAGGTGGGAAGAAAATGTGAATAAAAAATGGTCCATGACTTCAAGGAGTTCACTTTGATGGAGAAGATAAACTTATGCAAAAGGACTATTATATGATAAATACATGGTCTGGGAATGTTAAGACATCAAAAGACAGGAGCTAGAACTCAGATTTCTGAATCATTGAAAATTATCCTCAATAAGCCAATTATTACTTATTTAGGGCCTCAAAGAAAATATGTGGAGAAAGGATATGATTAATAAACAGAAAACCAGAGTATTTCTACTTAAAGCTTTGGCCTACAACCTCCATTTAGACACAGACATGACTGGGTCTAACAGAAACTTTTATTTTTGAAGAGTGAGCTGAGAATCAAAATAGGCAAGATGTTTTCTTTTGCCATTTCTTTCCAAATATACATCTGGAAATTTTTTTTTAAGATTTTTTTATTTATTTGAAAGAGAGAACATGAGCAGGGGGGAGGGGCAGAAGGAGAAGTAGGCTCCCCACTGAGCAAGGAGCCAATGGAAGGCTCAATTCTGGGACTCTGGTATCATGACCTGAGCCAAAGGCAGACACTTAACCTACTGAGCCACACAGGTGCCCCTATACACCCAGATTGTAGCTCTTCTTATTTCACCACCATGTTGGTGAGAAAAGGTTTGTTCAAGAAGAGCTTACAATCCCTAAGAAAGTGCAACCACAAGAATAGAGCCAACAAATGTTTTGCTCCTTGCCTTGCATAGAACTGGTCTTTGGCTTTTGCCATAGACACCAGAGCTCTGAAGAAGGAAGATCAGTCTCGGTGTTGCTTATTTTTGAGATAGCATGGAAGAAAGGATCTCAATAGGTAGACAAGAGTAAGGGTGAATCTTCCCAAGCCTTCCCATTGTTCTAGGTTTCTAGGAAAAACAAGTCTTCTATGAGGCTAAAGCACACATAAACAGCAGGTTATAGTACTTAAATAGTTGAGAAACTACTCCTATTTGGCAGTAAAACAAGGTAGAACTGGGAGAAAGGGAAAAAGGGGAGCTTCCCTATAGGATAACAGATTATAACAAAGATATATACAAAGTGCTATTGTGGTTAGATTGGGAAGGGAGTGATTTTCCTGATAAAGTTAGCAAAGGCTTCAACTAAGTGGTGAAACTTCAGAACAGGCATCACAAGTATACCCAATGATATCCTTGATCAGATATGAGTATTTCAGCAAACAGACCTGCCAACTAGAGATGTCCTTTTGAATCTATTTAGTATGATACCTTTACCCTAGTATGTAATAATTGTCCTTTTGCTTCCACATGCTCCCTTGTTGGAAACTAATTCACAAACTAAAAATAAAAACCACAGTAACTTCATCTAGTTGACATTAATTTGTGGTGCTGCCTTTTCCTTGGACAAACATTTAATTTGCATTTTATTATGATACCCCTTGAAAATCACAGTGAGTACAGACTTATGGAAGAGGAGGCCAAAAATATTCAAAACTGCTTTGGTATTATTGTGAATAAGACTGTGAGACCATTAGGCACACTTATCTCAATTCTGTCCTTTAATCTTGCCACCTGGACATTTCTGCATGTTAAAATGAAATGAGGGATAGATTGAATCAGGAAATCTCGGTTCATGCGTTGGGCCTTACAGATTTGGAACTTGGGAGAATTGTGTCATTCTTCTGTCAAGCTCAGTTTTCTGCTGTGATTATCTGTCACAAAGTTGTCATGATTATCAAATAAAAGAAACTTAAATGAAAATTTATATCAACATAAGCTAGTTTACTATTAATAGTATAGAATTCAAGATATTGTCACTTTTTTCCTGAGCTCATTTTGGGAATTAGGTATAAAAAGCTAATAGAAATTTTGCAAGTTAGATGAAAGATGGCATTAAGTAGAGGATTTGGATATAGGTGAATAAGATTATAAATATATTGTGCCTAAGACTTCTTCACTAAAATATTAAATTTAAAAAGTAAGAAGGAGGGCAAGAATACCAGCAATAATTACAACATTTTCATAATCTTTAATAAAAAGTATACATCTCCATAGGGTGTATCTTGGCTTTGAATTTAATTATATTTTGTTACATTTTTTAAAATGTAAAATATAATAAACAGAGATAGGTTTAAATATACTATGACTATCTACCAAATGGAGCAAAAGGATACAGGCATGCAGTAGTCACAAAATTATATGAATTTATCAAAATATTAATTGAATATGTTTCTGTTCCTGCCTATAATGAAAAAAAGAGTGTGTCTTTTCAGTCCTGGTTTTATTTTAAAGAAGACAGCATCCATTAGTTAAATAAAAATTAAATAAAAATTTAAGTAGAATTACCCACTTAAGTATAATTTCTAATTTAACTCCCACTAAAAATATACAGAAAACATACTCAGATTTTAATGATGGTACATATATTTGGGACTTATCTGCTTCATACTTAATAGTAATTCTACTCTTTCACAAAATATAATATAATATTCTTCCTTACTATCTTCCAATTCTTTATACTGAAGCACTAAAATACCTTAGATATGACAACTCATCATCAATTTCTAAGTTTATGGAGACATTTAATGGCCTGTCCATCCAGAACATAGAGATTAGGTAGTACAAAATATATCTAAATACCAACTCCAGTTTTGATATCTATATTATTGAAATATTAGTAAGTAACATGACAAATGTCTAAATAAACCATGTGTGACATATTTAAATTATTCATTCTCAGCATTCTTTGATGTGGTCTCTCTCTCTCTCTATATATATATATGTAAGCATATATATAAAACATAATAAATATATATTTATTATATATTATAATAATATAATTATAATATAATAAATATATATTATAATTACATAATACATTGTAAACATAAATACATAGTAAATAAGTATATTATCCTTATCTTCCCCAGTTATCATTGAAAATCAAAAGAAAAATATGTTACCCTAAGAACATATCTTGTAAAATTATCTGAATTATAAAGCAATAGCCAAAGTACTAATTTCAGCTTTTAAAAGCTATCCTATTTTCTCCCACTAGAAATAATCACAGCTTACCATATTATGAACAAATTACAGGTCATCCTGTAGGATTTGGAATTATACCACCCATAACTGATTGATGCAGTATATTCAAGTTTACAGCTAGCAGGCACAGGTGGCTTTTCTGAAGGAGAAATTAGAGAATTCCTGCATTCCAGTCCAGAACGCTGTTTTCCTTGAAGCAGCACCAATATGAAACTAGTTTTGAACCTGGTCATACTACATCAGATACAATTAACTGCTGATAGGGTCACAAATTTACAAGGTAATGATCTCTGGCTCATGTTTCCCAATTCAAAAAATACACATTCCCATGATAGAACATTGTCAGGACTTGGAGATCTAAAGTTGAGAATCTCACATGATTTTTTCAAATCAGAAGGGTTGAGACATAAAAAAGCTTTCAAAAATCTCCCATCAAAGCAGCAAATTTGCAGATATAGACATCTTTGGCCCAGGAGTCCAGGAAAAAAGACCCTAAGTTCTAGGAGCTAACTGCTGCACGTTTCTTCTTTGTGTTATAGTTATATAACTTTCTTTTAGTTTAGAAGATTATTAATTTTCAAGGGCAAAAAATTAAGATTTTCTTCCCCTAGTACCCAAAGATAATCTTTGCTATTTTGACAAATCTGACTGGTAAAATAAAGGATAAAACAGAAAAGTTTTATTTTAAGAAAAGAAAATTGAGACCTGACCTCAGTGTCACTTTCTGGGTCATCCAGAAGGGAGAATTCAGGTGGTTTGTGGGGATTTTTTTTTTTCTTAATAGAACTAGGAAAAATAGTTGGAAGGCTAAGCAGAGCATTTCATGGGTTATTAATGATACTACTTATTTTCCAGTACAGTTCTATGTTGTGTTCTTTCTCAAGTCTTAAATACTTTCACATAACTGTTGTCCCAAATGATAACTGAAATCACTATAGAAAACACAAGATCATATAAAAAACTGAAGAATGCACTCCAGATTCATTCATCTCTTATGATCACAAGCCTCACTTGGATGAGTGAGAAACTTGGAGCTTGGATGCATGGAACGGTAAAGAGGCATATATGATTTTCCTAAGAATGGAACATACTGGTAGAGACAGTTTCATGAATTTGAATCACTGTTGTTGTCTAAGTCAGCTGAATGGGAAATATCAAAGCTGCCATAACATAAATGTATTAGTATTAATAAACTATTCTAGTTCTTCACTGTCCAACATGATAACAACCAGCCACATGTGGAGTATAACTAAGGAACTATATATATAGACACACATATGTGTGTCTATATATATTTTAAGATTTTATTTATTTATTTGGCAGACAGAGATCACAAGTAGGCAGAGAGGCAGGCAGAGAGATATGGGGAAGCAGGCTCCCCACTGAGCAGAGAGCCAGATGTGGGGCCCGATCCCAGGACCCTGAGAACATGACCTGAGCTGAAGGCAGAGGCTTTAACCCACTGAGCCACCCAGGCGCCCCAACTAAGGAACTATATTAAAAGCATTTTTTAATTTTTAATAAATATTGAAGCAATGTACATCTTTTCATAGAGTTAAACATAGCTCTATTGTTTGTTAGAACCGTGTATCAGTTTAACTGCTGCATTTCATAAAATATTATATTGCAGTGCAAGTACCTGTCATTTCTAGTATCTCATTACTACTTTCTTAAAAGCAATTGTATGTTCAAATACTGTATATTAGGTAATATACAGTAATATTGTAACTATGCCACCTGTTTTTTTAACATGTTACTATAGCTATTAAAGTTTTAAAGTAGTTTATAGTGGTTCTCATTACATATATATTGGTTAATACATAAGTAGTGTTATTTTGACTTGGTCAGTACTGATGCCAGCAGTATGAAATGATACTTAGCCTGGATTTGACTTTGGATGAGTCTATGAAACTTGCTTCATGAATGAAAGGCCTATGAAATTCTACATGATGGATAAAGCAAACCACCTTTTGCAGTTCTCTAAATCTTTACTGTGTCTCCAGTTATCATGGGCTGTTTGTCGATAAATAATGAGAAAAACAATTATGGAAGAGAAATAATGTGTGAAATGTTGGTAATGGTAAGCAAATCTGAGAAAAAAACGTCCCTCCTTATGTAGTTTGCCCTTAACCATATTATAAGGATAACATAGCAGAGTGTGTCATAATGCTGGGTTTAGTCCTGAAAATGGTTACTATTCAGTCAGTATTTTTTGTTAGTACCTACTATGTGCCAGGCATTATAAAAATATCCCAAAAGAAATAAGAAATGACTCCAACTTTCACAGATTTTACAAATAGAAGAGACATATAAACCTAAAATTGCAAATATTGTGTGGATAGATATATAATAGGTATTTGCACAAGTCAGGCTGGTGATAAAAAGAGCAAGTAGCCATTTCTACTTGCAACTGGGACAGCTGGTCAGCTGGGAAACAATTTAATACATACAGGGGTTTTGTTGTGCTCCAATTAGAATAAAAAAAAGTGAGTTTTTCTAGGCAATGACAAATCACAGACAACTGTCCATTATTCTTATAATGATGTTTTTGATACGAGTAGGCATCATCAGCAATGTTGTTAATATATATATTTATACACATTGTACATTTTTAAAAATGTGAACTTAGGGGCGCCTGGGTGGCTCAGTGGGTTAAGCCGCTGCCTTCAGCTCGGGTCATGATCTCAGGGTCGTGGGATCGAGTCCCGCATCGGGCTCTCTGCTCAGCGGGGAGCCCGCTTCCCTCTCTCTCTCTCTGCCTGCCTCTCCATCTACTTGTGATTTCTCTCTGTCAAATAAATAAATAAAATCTTTAAAAAAAAAATGTGAACTTAAATGTGGCTCAGTGGTTTTCAGCTTCCTGAGTGCTGACACAAGGGCTTTTACTTCCTGAGAATTTCCACTTTGAAAGGAATTTGGGTGCCAGGAATATAATACATACCTATCTACTTGCTTTTTGGCAAGTTTTGTTTTACTCTTCCTGTTGATAGAAGAAATGTAAAAATACTTTGTAATCAATTTCCTTCATCTTTTAATTCTATAAAGAAAATAATAATTCCTTCAAATGTGGTTCCTTTGTCCAATTTCTAGTGAGTTCTCATAGATCTTTGTGTCTCTTAGTATTAAAAGAACTCAAAAAATTCAACCAATAACTTAGACATAGGAGGTTTTTTTTAGAACCCAAACCTCAGTTATATCAAAAGCACTTTATAACATTATAACATGCAAATTATCAAAATAATTTATCATACTGACATGTTTTTCATAAATTGAACAGTTGTTTTAAATTAAAAGGCCATGCTATTTCTAATGAAAAAGCCAGTCTCCTTTCACATTGAAATTATTTTTAGTTTTCTCATGATTTTCTTTTAATCTTTCTCTGACACCTTCCAAAGGAAAGAAAATTTTGTGTTCTGTCTAGATCACTGGTTTCCAAGACTGATGAATATCATTTAGCTTTGATAATAGATGATTCAAAATACAGTTTTATCTATTTTCTCTTGCAAAGTTTGTGTTTTAGATACCAAGGATTCAAGACCTTGCAGCTGATATGATCCAGAAAAATTAGATTCGTTAATGATAGAAAGATGGTCAAATCTGAGCAAGACTGAGATATTTAGATCTCAAATGGAGTGCAATTAGCATTACAGTAAGCACTAAGGTTCAAGTGATGATACAGGTCAAGTAAAAAATATCACTGAGTAAAATAAGATGACACGTAACATGTGAACATGACTCAGTAATGCATGCAGAATAAATGAACAAAGCATATTTTGTCCTTTAAAAAGTAAAACAGGTAGAGTGAAGTAAAACTTTTACCACTTTTGTATAGTTCAACATTATGTATAGTTCTTGGCATCTTTTCCCCAAAGACTATTCATCTAGAGCACGCACACACATGTCCACAGACACATTCTATCACTCAACTACAAGCACTTTTGTGAAAAATTTATCTTTTTTTCTCCAACTGAAAATCATTTTCATCCATTTGATTGTATATAATTAAGACCACAGAACTGTTCCAGGACTTTCCTGTTCTGAGTGCTATTTGAACAGCCATTTATTTTAAAATATCATGCATCTCTACATTTGCCTTTATAGGATTATAAAGATATACATATTGTTCTATCCTTCCTCCTTCCCTCTCTTTCTTTTTTCCTTCCCCTTTCCTTTGTTTCTCCTTTCTTTCCCTCTCAGCTTCCTTTTGAGTATGTGGTAGTACATAGAGGCATAAATTCCCACTAGGAAATACTTTCTCAGAGTTTTTTTTAAGGTGCTCTTATGTTTGGGTTTGTTAATACAATGACTTGGTAATTTAATTCATTTTTAGACAAATAATTTGAATTTGGCCATTAAATTAATATTTGAAAATAGCAACCTGAAGTATTAAGCTACACAAATTCATAAGTTGCTAATGAAAAAATCTGAAGTATATACTATGAAGAAGTCTGGATTTTAAACCCCAATGGATGATTAAAAAAAAAAGAATATTAAAATACTGAAGCAAAGATTATATTTTAAAGTTGGATATATATATAATATTAACATACAGTGTATTATTTGCCCCAGGGTACAGGTCTGTGAATCATCACACTTACACATTTCACAGCAGTCACCATAGCACATACCCTTCCCAGTGTCCATCACCCAGTCACCCTATCCCTATCTCCCTACCCCTAGCAACCCTCAGCTTGTATCGTGAGATTAAGAGTCTTTTATGGTTTGTCTCCCTCCTGATCCCATCTTGTTTCATTTTTTTCCCTCCCTAACCCCTGTGACCCACTGCCCTGCCTTTCAAATTCCTCATATCAGAGAGGTCATATGTTAATTGTCTTTCTCTGATTGCCTTATTTCGTTTAGCATACTACCCACTAGTTCCATCCATGTCATTGCAAATGGCAAGATTTTGGGGGTTTTGATGGCTGCATAGTATTCCAGTGTGTGTGTGTGTGTGTGTGTGTGTGTGTATTATACATACATATACATACAGCACATCTTTTTTATCCATTCATCTGTTTATGGACATCTAGATTCTTTCCATAGTTTGGCTATTGTGGACAGTGTTGCTATAAACATTCAGGTGCATGTACCACTTCAGATCACTACATTTGTATCCTTGGGGTAAATACCCATTAGTGTGATTGCTGGGTCATAGTGTAGCTCTATTTTCAACTTTTTGAGGAGCCCCATACTGTTTTCCAGAGTGGCTGCACCAGCTTGTATTCTTACCAACAGTGTAGGAGGGTTCCCTTTCTCTGCATCCTTGACAACCTCTGCCATTTCCTGATTTGTTAATTTTAGCCATTCTGACTAGTGTGAGGCGTTATCTCACTGAGGTTTTGATTTGCATTTCCCTGATGCTAAGTGATATGGAGCACTTTTTCAAGTGTCTGTTGGCCATTTGGATATCTTCTTTGCAGAAATGCCTGTTCATGTCTTCTGTCCATTTCTTGATTGGATTATTTGATCTTTGGGTGTTGAGTTTGGTAAGTTCTTTATAGATTTTGGATATTAGCCCTTTATCTGATATGTCATTTGAAAATATCTTCTCCCATTCTGTCATTTGTCTTTTGGTTTTGTTGACTGTTTCCTTTGCTGTGCAAAAGCTTTTGATTTTGATGAAATCCCAATAGTTCATTTTTGCCCTTGCTTCCCTTGCCTTTGGTGATGTTCCTAGGAAGATGTTGCTGCGGCTGAGGTCGAAGAGGTTGCTGCCTATGTTCTCCTCAAGGATTTTGATGGATTCCTGTCTCACATTGAGGTCTTTCATCCATTTTGAGTCTATTTTTGTGTGCAGTGCAAGGAAATGGTCAAGTTTCATTATTCTGCATGTGGCTGTTCAATTTTCCCAACACCATTTGTTGAAGAGACTGTCTTTTTTCCTTTGGACATTTTTTCCTGCTTTGTCAAAGATTAGATGACCATAGAGTTGAGGGTCTATTTCTGGGCTCTCTATTCTGTTCCATTGATCTATGTGTCTGTTTTTGTGCCAGTACCATACCGTCTTGATGATGACAGCCTTGTAATAGAGCTTGAAGTCTGGAATTGTGATGCTGCCAACTTTGGCTTTCTTTTTCAACATTCCTCTGGCTATCTGAGGTATTTTCTGGTTCCATATAAATTTTAGGATTATTTGTTCCATTTCTTTGAAAAAAAATTGATGGTATTTGGATAGGAATTGTGTTAAATGTGTAGATGGCTTTAGGTAGCATGGAAATTTTCACAGTATTTGTTCTTCCAGTCCATGAGCATGGAATGCTTTTCTATTTCTTTTTGTCTTCCTCAATTTCTTTCATGAGTACTTTATAGTTTTCTGAGTATAGATTCTTTGCCTCTTTGGTTAGATTTATAGCAAGGTATCTTAAAGTTTTGGGTGCAATTGTATATGGATTGACTCCTTAATTTCTCTTTCTGTTTTGCTCTTGGTGTTTAGAAATGCAACTGATTTCTGAGCATTGATTTTATATCCTGACACTTTACTGAATTCCTGTATGAGTTCTAGCAGTTTTGGGGTGGAGTCTTTTCAGTTCTCCACATAAAGTATCATATCATCTGCAAACAGTGAGAGTTTGACTTCTTCTTTGCCATTTTGGATGTCTTTTATTCTTTTTTTGCTATCCGATTAGTGAGGCTAGGACTACTAGTACTATGTTGAATAGCAGTGGAGATTGTGGACATCCCTGACATGTTCCTGACCTTAGGGGGAAAGTTCTCAGTTTTTCCCCATTGAGAATGATATTTGCTGTGCGTTTTCATAGATGGCTTTGACAATATTGAGGTATGTACTCTCTATGCCTACACTGTGAAGAGTTTTGATCAAGAAAGGATGCTGTACTTTGTCAAATGCTTTTTCAGCATCTAATGAGAGTATCATATGGTTCTTGTTCTTTCTTTTATTAATGTATCATATCACATAGATTGACTTGCGGTTATTGAACCAACCTTGCAACCCAGGAATCAATCCCATTTGGTCATGGTGAGTAATCCTTTTAATGTACCATTGGATCCTAGTGGCTAGTATTTTGGTGAGAATTTTTGCATTCATGTTCATCAAGGATATCGGTCTATAATTCTTTCTGATGTGGTCTTTGGTTTTGGGATCAAGGTAATGCTGGCCTCATAAAACAAGTTTGGATGTTTTCCTTCCATTTCTGTTTTTTGGAACAATTTGAGGAGAATAGTTATTAATTCTTCTTTAAATATTTGGTAGAATTTCCCTGGGAAGCTGTCTGGCCCTGGGCTCTTGTTTGTGGGGAGTTTTTTGATGACTGCTTCAATCTCCGTACTGGTTATGGTTTGTTCAAGTTTTCTATTTCTTCCTGGTTCACTTCTGGTAGTTTACATATCTCTAAGAATGCATCTATTTCTTCCAGAGTGTTGAATTTGCTAGTGTATAGTTGTTCATAATATGTTCTTATACTTGTTTATATTTCTTTGGCGTTGGTTGTGATCTCTCCTCTTTCATTCATGATTTTATTAATTTGGGTCCTTTCTCTTTTCTTTTTGATAAGTCTGGCCAGGGCATTATCAGTCTTATTAGCTCTTTCAAAGAACCAGCTCTTAGTTTCATTGATTTGTTCTACTGTTCTTTTGGTTTCTGTTTCATTGATTTCTGCTCTGATCTTTATTATTTCTTTTCTCCTGCTGGGTTTAGGTTTTCTTTGCTGTTCTTTCTCTAGGTCCTTTTGGTGTAGGGTTAGGTTGTGTACTTGAGACCTTTCTTGTTTCTTGAGAAAGGCTTGTATCACAATATACTTTTCCTCTCAGGACTGCCTTTGCTGTGTCCCAAAGATTTTGAGCAGTTGTGTTTTAATTTTCATTTGTTTCCATGAACTTTTTAAATTCTTCTTTAATTTCCTTGTTGACCCATTCATTCTTCAGTAGGATGCACTTTAGCCTCCATGTATTTGAGTTATTTCCTTAAAGTTGGATATTTTTAAGCATGCATATGCCAATACTTAATTGGGAAATTAAGAACTCATGGAAATAGTTAATAATGTCCCCAAAGAATATTTACTAGAATATATGTGAGCAATTTATCAGTAAATGTTGTTTCCCTTGAGGTATTGTCTTAATTTTTTACTGCTGCCTAAAAAATAATCACAAACTCCAAGGCTTGAAACATCACCTGTTTTTTATTTCAATGCCTTCCTGTGTTAGGAATCCAGGTATGGGTTAACAGTGTCCTCTGTTCAGTCTCTCCAGGTTGAAACCAAGACATCCAGGGCTGCAGTTTCATCTGGTGTTCAGAGTCAGTCCTCTTCCAAGCTCACTGCTATTTGTAGCATTCAGTTTCTTGTGATTTGAGAGTGAGGCCCTTAGCTCCTAGAGGCTGCCCCCTTCACATCACACAGCCCTCTCCCCAACATGGCAGTTTGCTTCTTTAAGGCTAACAAGAAATTTCTTTTCACACTTCTAAGACAGAGTTTAATTAATGTAATGCACTTAAAGAAGTAACTATTTTATCACCTTCATCATATTCCAACAGCTAGAAGCAAGTCAGGCTTACCTGCACTCAGCAGGGAGTGATTATCCAAAGTGATTAAGAAAGATGTGGAGACCAGGGTGATGGTCTTTTGGGGCCATTTTAGAATTCTGCCTGCCATAGATACTTTACTATGATAGTCACTGTTTCTTCATCACAGTCTTCAATTTCAGTTAGAATGTTTTAAGTTGCAAGAAAATATATAAATATAGCTTTAAAATCAGTGCTTTTCTCACAGTCATACTGAAAATTGACTGTTGACTGATGGCGTCCTTTGAAACACAGTTTTAAATTTAGATGATATTAAAAGTATCTATTTTTCCTTTTGTTGTTCATGCTTTTATGTTATATGAATCTATTGCCAAATTCAAGGTTACAAAGATTTACCTCTATGTTTGCTTCTAAGGGTTTTACAATTTTAAATCTTATATTTAAGTCTTCGATCCATTTTGAGTTAATTTTTTAATATTATGTGAAATAAGAATCCAAGTTCATTCTTTTGCATTTTTCTTTCCACTTGTCCTAGCATATTTGCTTCTCTGTGCTGTAGTCTGGAAAGTTCTATCAGGAAAAACCTAAAGTGATTGTGGGACTTACCTCTTATGTTTACCTTCTCTCAAGGATAACCACCTTTTATTGCCTGTTGTTCAACACATGAGAAGAGGTACTTCATGTATTCTGTCCTGTTTTATAGTTGTTAGTCATGGGAGAAATTTTCCAAAATAAGATACTTGGTCATGACATCCTCATACCATTTTAAACATGGATATCTACAAAATTTGTTTCCCCAGTTTTGGTCATGTAGGTGAGATAGTTTACATAAATAATATTAATATAGTTTTAGGGCAAAAATCTGACATGTACCACCATTAGAACTGTGTGAACCTGAGAAGGTGATGACAGGGTTAGATGTCAGACAAAATATAGTCAAATGGGCATGCCTCCAATGCCAGAAGGAGACTCAACAAAATCTAGGTGGTGTTCCCACCATCTTAGGGATCATTGATTAGACCTCAGACTGGGTATCAAAGATAAAGCTTGATTTTAAATAGAGAGATGCATAAGAAGAAGCTGGTCTACTTAGGTAAACAAAAAATTACATTTTTTTTAAAGAAAGGGGAGCACCTGGGTGGTGCAATCAGTTAAGACTCCTACTCTTGATCTTGGCTCAGGTCATGATCCAGAGTTGTAAGATGGAGCCCTGCATGGGACTTCTCACTGGGCATGGAGACTGCTTAAAATTCTCTTTCTCCCTCCCCTCCCAAAACAACAACAGCAACAACAACAACAACAGCAACAACAACAAAGGAAGTGATGCAGAAGCCAATAATGAAAACTAGGAAATTATATTCTTGGACAACCTTAAGGGAGAATGACCAGATAAATAGCTTCATAATTGAGTATTCATTTTATTTTTTATTTGTTTATTTATTTATGTTCTGCCCCAGGTGCAAATTGGTGTGAGAACAGTAGTGGAGCTAATTGCAAGAAGGTTTTTAAGAAAATTGGGGTGAATTTTTTAGAAAAAGGGAAATGAAAACACTAAGTATATGAAACTAAGAACTAATGGGGGATCATTTTGTATGTGCATTCTAGAATAGCAGAGATAAACAAATACCCTGAGAATAAGTTAGGCAGAGTTTCTAGGACACCAAGCAGTTCCTTTCCTCCTCCCTGAGAAGAGATCTATACAATTGGGCTATCTGAGTAAGTCATACTCCAGAATGATAATGGAAATGCATTTTGACCCTTAAGTCTTAGTTTCCAGTGAATTCACTGTGTGGGTAATTGCAGCACCTACAAGTAGGGTTTTTGTTTAGAAGTAAATGAAATCTATATAAAGTATTTGATCTATATAAAGTACTCTGTTCAAAATAAATGAAATCTACATAATAGAAAAAATACTAAGTATATTTAACAGAATGTATATATGCACCATGTAACAAAACTGATTTGATTATGAAAATGTACTGATAAATTGTCAGGATAGAAAATCAGAATATTATGATTTCATTCATTCCCATGCAACTTGTCTATGTTTAGAAATTGAATAAGCTATGGAATATGTTAGTGAAAGCCTAACCAACGGAAAACTTCATTCTTAAAGATTTTTTTTTTTTTTGACCAGCTGGGTTTCTCTTTATCCCAAAATACATTTTTAGTTAATGTTTTTGCCTTTTGAAAGGATTAAATATAATAAAATAACTTTAAAAATTACATATATAATAGTAGTGGCTATATACTGAAAACTTAGAAAAATGGGGTAATTCCCTTCAATGATAAATACCTATTCCAAGAAGAACAATAGTAAAATAAACCTTATTTTTTTTTTTAACAAGTTTTAAGCTTCTCTGGAAACTCAGAATGCTTCTGAAATTTCTGTGGACTTGATATTGTAGTAACAACAAAGATAATTTTTCATCACTTTGAACTTCTATCAGCATAAACCATTTTTCTTAAGATTTTATTTATTTATTTATTTATTTGAGAGAGAAAATGAGTGGGATAGGGGAGGGCCCACAGAGAGGGGAAGCAAGCTCCTCCCTCCTGAGCAGGAATCTCAATGTGGGGCTCCATTCCAGGACCCTGGGATGGGATCATAAGGCAGATGCTTAACAGACTGAGCCACCCAGGCACCACTAATCCTTTTTTAATGGTCTAGCAAACACTATATAATTGTGTCTGTTGTATCTGCAGAGATGTGATGAATGTGCTAATATAACTATCATATATAATATTATGTAATTATTCAAGTATGATTTTAAATTATAAGTCCTTCTTGAGGGAAAAAAAAAAGGAAATTATTAAACTAAGATATTATGCTAAAGCAATTAAGAGGTTATACCCTGCCAAAAAATAAATAAATAAAATAAAATAGGGTGTCTGAGTGGCTCAGTCAGTTAAGCAACTTGCCTTCGACTCAGATCATGATCCCAGGAGTCAGGGATTTAGCCTGCTTCGGGTTCCCTGTTCAATGGGAAGCCTGCTTCTCCCTCTCCTTCTGCCATTTACCCTGCTTGTGCTCTCTGGCTCTCTCTATCTCTCTGTCAAATAAATAAATAAAATCTTTAAAACATAAAAAGAAAATTAAAAAATTAAAAAGATAAATGGACTAATTTTACTCACTGACCAACAGTGAAGGAAGAATCTAAGAGAAACACATAGTATCAAATGTAAAAGAAAGAAAAAGTACCTAGACAAATACTGAAACATTCTACTGGTGGCAAGCCATTACATCATTTCAAGGCACTCATAAAGCTTACATCATGAGGGGGCACCTGAATGGCTCAGTCAGTTAAACATCTGACTCTTGATTAACATTCAGGTCACGATCTCAGGCTTGGGAGATTCAGCCCTGCAGGAGATTCCGCAGCAGGGAGTCTGTTCTCTCTCTCCCTCTGCTCCTACACCCTCCCCCCGCCACATGTGCTCCCATGCGCACAAGCTCTTTCTCTCTTTCTCTCTCTCTCTCTCTCAGTTAAATAAGTCTTAAAAAAAAAAAAAAAAAAAGCCTACATCATGAGGAACATATTTATTTGCTTTCGAGGACTGGTTCAAATACGAGGCCATAAAGATAACTGTTAGTTAACACTTGGCACTGTAAGGTAGTCATTTGCACCTACCTTGAGGAGAGACAGGTTGATAGCAATTCTTTTTTTTTTTTTTTTTAAGATTTTGTTTACTTATTTGACAGACAGAGATCACAAGTAGGCAGAGAGGCAGGCAGAGAGAGGAGGAAGCAGGCTCCCTGCTGAAGTAGAGAGCCCGATGTGAGATTCGATCCCAGGACCCTGGGATTATGACCTGAGCCGAAAGCAGAGGCTTTAACCCACTGAATCATCCAGGCGGTGATTCCTAACAGTAGAAATTCTACTGTTATTTTTTCTTATTTTCCTCCTGATTTTGAGTAAAGTTAATCATACTATTTGTATACCATGGCAGAGAAGAGAAAATGCGCCATGGCTATAATCATAGCTATACAGATCTAACTAAATGAACTAGTAATGACTATTTTATGTATATGTATGCACGTATATCTGTGTGTACATTTATATACACGTGTATATATACACATATGTATTTATAGATACCTAAAATATATAAATACATACATATATGCATACATATTTTATGTAGATATAATTATATATAAGTATATACATATATATTTTTAAATGTGTTATGTTATATGCCTAACTACCTGCTCAAATAATTACCAAATCATAGAAACTCTTGTTTTACCAAGCTATTCTACATTACCTTCATTTAATTGGAAAAGAAAATTGAGAAAAATATTGAAAAATAAATTTTACATCCTCATGGCACAAAACATTATTTGACAAAGGACGTTATAAATCTACTCTTATAGTAAAACTGTGATACATCAAAATGGAGCCATTCAATAACCTTCTGCAGTAAACAATTTAATCTACCAGTGGCATTTTGGAAATAAACTATTGTACAATAAAAAAACAAATGGATTTTCTACTTTCTATTTTTTTCTTCACTAGAAATATTTTTTACTTCCCTTTATGGCTGCCACATCCTTGGAATTCAATTAGGATTGACACACAATTTACACATATTTATTGAGCATCTCATATTCATTTACTTGTTTATTCACAAGGTTAGATTGCTGCTGAGTTCCAAAGAAACATTATTAAAGAATGTGCTGATGAAGAAGTCAGAGAGCTGGTCTGCCTTTTTTGGCTTTGTGTTAATTGTAGACATAAGAAAAAATAAAATAGAGAAATACTTAAAAATTAAAATCAATGTTACTAAAGAAAGAAGAAGCTAAAATAGAAGGGTGAGATGAACTAATATTAAGTAGGCTGATCAGGGAAGAATTGAGACTTAAGAGGAATTAAATCTGTGACACAGAGTGGGAAAATAGCATTTAAGTTGGAGGATCAGCATCTACAGAGAGCTTGAAATGGAAAAGAACACGTCTTTGTAATTAACTGAAAGAACAATGGTGTGATGGGAATGTAATGAGAAAAATGTAACGGGTATAGAACAAATTAGAATGCCAGGAAGAAGACACATTATTTAGGGCTTTGGAGGCCATTAGGAGTTTGGAGGGTTTGTTTGTTTATTTGTTTGTTTGTTTTAAATCCCCCTGAATGCACTGAGAGGACATTGAAGTTGCTAAGGGGGATGAATAGGGATATGATTTGTTTTCTGTTAAGAAACACCTTTTTTGTTTTGTTTTGTTTTGTTTTTGCTATTGTGTGAAGAGTTGGAGTTAGACCAGGAAAATCTAGATGCAATTATAGAAGGCAAATGAAGGAGGATTTAATCATTGTTCTGTAATCGGAGATATACCACCAAAACTTTTAAGCAATGTAACAGACTGCAAACATTTGTGTTTTAAGATGATAACTTGGGCAGTAGATGAACAGAGACAAGATCATCAATCAGAACAACCAGAGACTATTTAAGCTCAAACACTTGAAGAATGACAAACAGTAAATTTGAGAAAGCAGGTAATAAGATTTTTATGTCCAGAAACAAATAAATGAAAAGATATTCTTTGCTTATGGAATGGAGGAATTAATATTGTTAAAATGTCCATATTACCCAAAGCAGTCTACAGATACAATGCAATCCCTATCAGAATCTTGATGGTATTTTCCACAGAAACAGAAAAAAAAAATGCTAAAATCTGTATGGGACCACAAAAGACCTTGACCAGCCAAAAGAATACTGAGAAAAAACAAAACTGGACATAAATATACAAAGTGCAGCAAAATAAATCATCAACAAAACAAAAGGGCAACCTACTAAGTGGAAGAAGATAATTGCAAGTGGTATATCTGATAAGAAGTTCATTTCTAAAATATATAGGGAAGTTATACAACTCAACACCAAAAAACCCACAAACAATCCAATTAATAAAAGGGGAAAGGACCTGAACATACCTTTTACAAAGAGGATATCCAGATAGCCAAGAGACACAGGAAAAGATGCTCAACACCACTCACCATCAGGGAACTGTAAATCAAAACCACAATGAGTATCATCCTACACCTGTTAGAATAACTAAAATAAAAAAGGCAAGAAATAACAAGTGTTGGTAAGGATGTGGATAAAGGGACTCTTGTGTACTGTTGGTGGGAATGTAAATTGGTACAGCCACTGTAGAAAACAGTATGGCGGGTCCTCAAAATATTAAAAATAAAATACCATAAAATCTAACAATTCCACTGTTGGATATTTACCCAAAGAAAACAAAAACAACAATTTGAAAAAATATATGTACTCCTCTGTTTATTGCAGCATTATTTATAATAGTTAAGATACAGAAGCAAGCTAAGACCAAAGGATAAGGATGTGGTACACACACACACACAGACACACACACACACACACACACACAGACATAATGCAGACATAATGCAGTCCTAAGAAAAAGATTCAATAATTTAAAGTCTCAATTTATGCCTTTGAAAAAATACCCGAACCACTTACAATATTCTTGAACCTATACTGTATTGAATATATAGATATGTTTTAGGCAAAGATATGGCTCATAATGAATCTAAAGAATGACTGGTATATGTATGTGTGCATTCATGGACACACTGCCTCCAATTATTATATGCTGTTCAAATATTACTCTCAATATGAGGTTTTTATAGTTAGCTAGTTTACAAAATCTGAAATAGATTAACTAAAAGGACATATGAAATAGAAAAAATAAAAGCCACTTCTAAAATAGAAAAAAGATATAAGCTTGCAGCAACTGAGATATCTAGGTTTATAGAGTTGGAAGATATGACCTCCTATTGCCCTCTTTCACAAATCTGTTTTCAGTTGTTTGAGAACCAAAGCCAGCCAACAGTATCACTTTTCTTAGTGCCTTTTTGAAATTACTGTATATTTTTCTGGGAAAATTATTTTTGAGAAAGCATCTGGGGCCTGCAGTCTTCATTGGCTTTTGCACAGAACACTGACCAGCAGAATGTCATCATCTTTAGGTTACGAGACCTCTTCAATTTTTAAAGAATATTTGAATACCATTTCCAATACCATGAGCATAAAACATTCCCTTAAGGGGTCAAATAACTACTATTTTTAAAAATACATTAAAGTTTTCACAGTTTATTTTTAGTGGTGCTAGAATTGTTATGATTATAATTAATGTCATCACACTAATTAAACTAAGGAAAAACGCCATTTTGTTCTAAACACTGCTAGACTGTGGAAAATATATATATAATTCGTGATGAGGCAGTTCAATTAACCTTTTGCACACGCTATGCATTGGTATAAGCAGCTTATTTATGCCATCTGCTTCACTTGCGGATTTAATTCACTGATATATTATTGTCAAAGAGAAGGGATTTGAATAAGCTAGGCAGTGCAAGAATTATTTAGGATTTGATAATAATTAAATGACAATGTGTGTGTGGCTATATATGTACATAATTTATAAGCAGAGATCATTATATGAGAACACAATTTTTATTAATGAAGATACCACATTTTAAATACCACATAGTAACTTCTCTCTTCAAATCTGTTAAATGAGTCTTGTAGTTTTGGTTTCCTCAGTAATGCTTCTAAACTATTTTATAAAGTAACCCTCTAGCTAGGGTCTGAGAACCTGTATTGATGGAATATGGGAGGAGACATTGGCCAAAGTAGTTCACTGAAAACTAGGATTTCATTTTTTATTTCCTGTTTAAATGAAAAGGTAAAGGTATTTTGTATTCTAGTTTACACATGGATTCTTCTGGCAAGCTGCTAATTACCCCAGTTTGAAGAGGCCCCAGTATCAAAATCTTTGTAAGTGCTTGTTTTTATCAAAGACACCTCAAAAGTAATGCTTAGCACAATGGAATATAACAAATTCTTGCTGGTGGGTAACAGTCTAGTTATGACTGTGTTGGTAGACATGCATACTAAAATTATTCTGGTAGTCCAAAGGAAACTGAAATTTTACTTTCAAATTTAAAAACACAGTGAAGACATATGAGGAAAATAATATGTATCTTACTGGCCTGTCCCTCTCATTTTAGAATGATCCTGTTTCCTCCAGCATCTTCACATTCCAACTTTCTGCTTTTCCAGGCTCCCACCTGCTTCCCCTAGGCCCACACCTGCTTTGTGGCCCTGAGCTCATGAAGTGAAAACACTCTCAAGATAATGTAAGGCTTGCTTTCTAGAGTTAAGTCCATAATGTTATTCGCTAACCAGTCAGAATTTTAATAGGAGCATTCCATACTTTAAAGGAGAAGATATTTGGGCATATCTAGATAATCTGAGAAATCCTTAGATTCCCTGCTTCCTCTACAGGTATTGTCGGTTTGATTACCTAGCCCTCTGAGTATATTTATCTGCTGTTGTGACTGTCTTGAGAGCTCTTTCTGTATGCATAATATGATAATTATAAGTACAAGACCTTTGAATTAATGAGATAAATATTATCAAGATTGAATTAGGAAACATTGTACCTGGTTAGATTCTGGAGCAGAAAAATAAAACAAACACTATTAAGTGTCTTCTGCTTTTGAAAATGTGTATATTTAAATCTCATTTGATCAGTCAGTATTCGAAACAATGGTGTGAATACATTCTAACAAATGTTCATTTGTTCTTTCCCCCCGACCAAATATCAATTTCCTTTCACACTGCATCTTTATTAGGTTATCTTTCTTAGAGGTTGATGTACATGAATTTATCTCTCTGGCAGAATGCATAAAGAGGATTTTCTCAGACATGTTGATGCTGAGCACATTGTTACATATTCTCATCCTGTTACCCTGACATCTCTGGAAACATTTTTTCCCTAACCTATTTTGTATTAAGTTAGTGCTTTTATTTAAAGAGCTGCGTACTGCCCACAATGGGTAATACATGTATGCATTTAAATAGAAAATACAAGATTTTCCACATTTTAGAGTAATGTCCAAATCAGACTCTCAGATGATATAAAAAGTTATCATTGTAAAAATATAAGATAATTAGATTTTGACCAAATCTTTATACAACTGAAGAGTGTGCCTCTAGAGAGTTGGTATGTTTGTGTTATCTATTCCAATAACTTACAAGTAGACCACAGTGTCCATTAAGTCATTAATGATTTCATTTCTTACTTTAAGCTATCATTTACTTTAAGAGATTTTATCATCTGTAAAAGTCATACTGTCTGGATATGGTTCCTGCTTATTTGTTTTGTTATTGTACAAGGAATGCAACATAACATTCATCCAAACTCATGATAATCCTGTAGCTTTACAGTGCCTTTAAGAATAATTTAATAAGTGACCAGAAGATTTTTAGTTTGTGTTAGAGAGCACAGGATTTCTTGTCTACTTTAGAGAGATTTTTAATAATAAAACTAAATTGTGTATTTACTGGACCTCAGGGGATTTTACGAGTATAAAATAAATTAAAAAAAAATATGGCTCATGGGTCTATCATGACCCAAATGATACGTTTCTCGCACTCTACAGCATGCATTTTGCAAATGTTCCAAAGTGCCTGGTGCCTATGGCAGTAAATGTACTAAGCCATCAGCTGGTAAATGACTTTGGAAATTAGTTGGAGGTTAATTCTCTGCCTCATTGGCCCCCCAAAGTGGACAAACTGTAATTGATTTTGATAGCTTTCATGAAGCACTTTTTTTCTTGTGAATAATGAAGGTGTACTTACACAGACATCCTCTGGTTATAAGAACAATTAAATGGGTATCAACGAGATGTCATTAAGAGTTTACGTTTCTGTGCTTAATAAATTCTCTACCTTCAATAATTACCTTGCTTTGAAAATACAACAAATACTTAACTGTCAAGTGATTTATTTTTTAATTTTATTTACTTCATTTTTTATTTATTTTCATTTATTTTATTTATTTCACTTAACTAAAATATTTTGAATTAGCACTAATATTCTGTTTCTGCACACATTGTTACAGAAGAGAAGCAGTGGGGGTATAGCTCAGTGGTAGAGCATTTGACTGCAGAAGAGAAGCAGCTAAGACCTTGTGCATCCATTTGTACCCATAACTTCATGGAGGAAAGAATGCAGAGTGATCCTCTGGGAAAGAGATATCTTCATATACATTTTGAGTAAAGGTGTTAAAATTGATCAGGTATAGCTCATTGTCATAGATCTTGTTCAACAGTCACATGGAAAACCTAAGTCAATGTTTTTCTATTGAAATGAATTTCTGTAATCTTTTACTCATGAATCTATTATATCTATATCTTTTCCATAATCTATCCTGCATTTTATGTAATCTAGACCTCTTAAAATTCTGAATTGGATAAACAGATCTGATAGATCTTTAAAACATACCAAAATAGAGGTCCTGATTCATTTGGTGAAATGAAAAATGTAAAATATCTAATTGCATTAGATGTAGACTTGCTTTGCCAAGTGTCTTGAAAGAACTAAACCCAAATCTTTATACAAAGATTTGTCAAACCCACTCTAGGCACTTTGATTTGAGAAATTCTACCCACAAAAACACAGGAAAACAAAAATTTTGGGGTGATATTTACTGAACATTAAGGTATTTTTATACATTATTTAAAAATTACATTAACCCCTATAAATAAATTCATTAATCCTATTTTACAGATGGGAAAAGAGAGGCATAGAGAGTATAATTTACCCATGCCTTCATAATAAGTGATAATACTACAATTCTAACATATTATGTCAAACTTGAGATAATTCATAAATAAAAGATTTTTAAAGGAAGAAAGATATTCTTCAAATACTATACCAAGCTTACTTATCCATTATCCAATATGATGCCTCTCAGAAAGCTCTTAACAAAAATAAACCTAACTTTTTTTTAACTATGGTGCAACTAATAGAAAAAAAAAGATCATTAGTAAGATTCTATATTTATGGATTGAAATGCAGATCGGAACTGTTGCAAATAAAAGGGAAATACTGTTTCTATGCATAGTAAATTTATAATCCATTAAAAAAAAAAGTAAAATCTGACGTTTTCAAACTTTTTTTATCTTTATGATTAAAATGCTACAGTTAGGGGGGCACCTGGGTGGCTCAGTGGGTTTGCCTCTGCCTTCGGCTCAGGTCATGATCTCAGGGTCCTGGGATCCAGCCCTGCATTCAGCTCTCTGCTCAGTGGGGAGCCTGCTTCCCTCTCTCTCTGCCTGCCTCTCTGCCTGCTAGTGATCTCTTTCTTTGTCAAATAAATAAAATCTTTAAAAAAATAAGAAAAATAAAATGCTACAGTTGTTTTTATACAATATAGTGATTTGAGGAGAATGGAGGAAATAATGTCATGATAATCATCTAAATAATGAGCAGATATATTTAATTGACTCAAGGATCCATCCTAAACCTGTAAGTCTGCCTTGCCCAGAGGTTTAGTGCAATGTCCTCTTTTCCTTTCAATGCCTTTTAATTGTTTAATTTAATTGTTTCAGTGTCTTTTAATTGAACTGTTTAATTAATAAATGCCTAAAAGAGTCTGAATCTTTCATTTGCTGAGAAATTGTTTATGTGACGTAAAAAGACATCAGAGCCAAAAAATATGTAAGAGAAATTTAAGGCACATTTCTCGGACTATCAACTTCCTTATTGTTAGCAAATGAAGAAAAGTTCTTAACGTTTATCATTAGATGGTATTAAGTGATATGATGCCTATAATGCATCTAGTACAGAGCAGAAACTCAAAAGAGTCTGTATTAGTCAGCTTAGGCTGCTATAACAAAATATCACAGACTCAAACAACAGAAATTTATTTTATCATTTCTGGAGGTTGGAAGTCCAAGATCCATGTACTGGCTGATGGTTCCCAGGGAGGATTCTCTTCCTGGTTTGAAGATGGTTGCCTTCTTATTGTGTTCACATATGGTGGAAAGAAAAAGAAACATTTCTCTCTTTCTCTTCGTATAAAGTCATCGACCTGTTGGATTAAGACCCCATCCTTATGACCTCATTCAACCTTCATTACCTACAAGAAGCCCTATCTCCAAGTACAGTCACATTGGGAATTAGAACTCGAACATATGAATTTGGGAACTGGGGCAGATCTACTTCAAGTGTTTATTTTATTTTATTCTATTCTATTCTATTCTATTCTATTTCTTTTCAGTGTTCCAGAGTTCATTGTTGATGCACCACACCCAGTGCTCCATGTAATATGGGCCCTCCATAAGACCCACTACCAGGCTCAACCAACCTCCCACCCCTCTCCCCTCCAAAACCCTCAGTTTGTTTCTCAGAATCCACAGTCTCATGGTTTGTCTCCCCATCGAATTTCCCCCACCTCACTTCTCCTTTCCATCTCCCAATGTCCTGTGTTATTCCATATACACCATAAGTAAGTGAAACCATATGATAACTGACTCTCTCCTTGACTTATTTCACTCAGCATAATCTCTTCCAGTCCCATCCATGTTGATACAAAAGTTGGGTATTTATCCTTTCTGATGGAGGCATAATACTTCATTGTATATATGGACCATATCTTCTTTACCCATTTATCCGTTGAAGGGCATCTTGGTTCTTCCCACAGTTTGGCAACTGTGGCCACTGCTGCTATGAACATTGGGGCACAGGTGGACCTTCTTTTCACTACATCAGTGTCCTTGGGGTAAATACCCAGTAGTGCAATTGCAGGGTCATAAGGAAGCTCTTTTTAATTTCTTAAGGAATCTACACACTGTTTTCCAAAGTGGCTACACCAACTTGCATTTCCACCAACAGTAAAAGAGGGCTCCCCTTTCTCCACATCCTCTCCAACACATGTTGTTTACTGTCATTTCTGGCCATTCTAACTGGTGTAAGGTAATATCTCAATGTGGTTTTGATTTGCTAATGACGATGAACATTTTTTCATGTGTCTGTTAGCCATCTGTATGTCTTCTTTGGAGAAGTTGTCTCTTCATGTCTTCTGACCATTTTACTTCAAGTATTTTAAAAATAATTTTTAGCAAATCAGTCAGCATGATACATTGCATCAACAAGAGAAAGGATAAAAACAATATGATCATTTTAATAGATGCAGAAAAAAGCATTTGACAAAGTACAAAATGCATTCATGATTAAAAAAAAACCTCAAGAAAGTAGGTTTACATACCTTGACATATAAAGGCCGTAGATGAAAAACCCACAGGTAACATTATCCCCACTGGAGAAAAACAGAGAGTTTTATCCCTAAGGACAGGAATAAGACAGGGATTTTCACTCTCTCTACTTTTATTCAACATAGTATTAGAAATCCTAGTCACAACAATCAAATAAGTAAAAGAAATGAAGGGCATCCATATCGGCAAGGAGGAAGTAAAACTTTCACTATTTGCAGATGATATAGAAAACTAAAAACCACCAAAAAACTATGAGAAATGATAAATGAATTCAGTAAGGTTGCAAGACATAAATCATTTTACAGAAATCTGTTGCATTTCTATACACTAATAATAAAGTAGCAGAAAGAGAAGTTAAGAAAACAATCCCATTACAATTGCACCAAAATAATAAAATACTCAGGAATAAACTTAACCAAAGAGGTGAAAGATCTATACTCTGAAAACTATAAAACAATGGTGAAAGAAATTACAGATGACACAAACAAGTGGGAAGATATTCCATGCTCATGGATTGGAAGAACAAATACTATTAAAATGTCCCTACTACCTAAAGCAATTTACAGGCTCAATGCAATCTCTATCAAAATACCAACAGCACTTTTCACAGAACTAGAACAATCCTAAAATTTGCATGGAAGCACAACAGACCCCAAATAGCCAAAGCAATCTTGAAAGAGAAAAGTGAAACTGGCAGTATCACAATTCCAGACTTTAAGTTATATTACAAAGTTATAGTAATCAAAGAGTGTGGCAGTAATCAAAACAAACTGATGGTTACCAGAGGGGAGGTGAGTGAGGGGATGGGTGAAAAAGGTGAAGGGGGTTAAGAGTACACTCATCAGAGTATACAATTATTGAATCACTATATTGTACATCTGAAACTAATACAGCACTGTATGTCAACCAAACTGGAATTAAAATAGGCACATGGATCAATAGAACAGAGTAGACAGCCCAGCAATAAATCCATGATTATATGATCAATTAATCTTTGACAAAGGAGGCAAGAATATGCAATGGCAAAAAGATAGTCTCTTCAACAAATGGTGCTGGGAAAGCTGGACAGCTACATGCCGAAGAATAAATGAGACCATTCTCTCACACCATACACAAAAATAAACTCAAGATGGATTAAAGAATTACATGTCAGACCTGAAATCATAAAAAAAATAATAAAAAATACAAAGCCTAAAAGAAAGTACAGGCAGTAATTTCTCTGGCATTGGCTTAACAACATTTCCAGATATGTCTCTTAAGGCAAGGGAAACAAAAGCAAAAATAAACCAATCAGACTGCATAAAAATAAAAAGCTTTTGCACAGTGAAGGAAACAATCAAGAAAACTAAAAGACAACTTGCTGAGTGGAAAAACATATTTGCAAATGACATATCCTATAAGGAGTTTTTATCCAAGATACATAAAGAACTTATACAACTCAACATTAAAAAACCCCCAAATAATCCAATTAAAAAATGGGCAGAAGACTCGAACAGACATTTCTGTAAAGAAAGCATCCAGATGGTCAATAGACACTGGAAAAGATGCTCAGCATCACTCATCATTAGGGAATTCAAATCAAAACCACACAGAGATATCACCTCACACCTGTCACAATGGCTAAAATCAAAAACACAAGAAAGAAGTGTTGGCAAGGATATGGAGGAAAAAAGAACCTTTGTGCACTGTTGGTGGGAATTTAAATTGGTACAGCGACTGTGGAAAACAGTATGGAGATTCCTCAAAAAATTAAAAATAGAATTAGCATATGACACAGTAATTCCACTATTGGATATTTACCCAAAGAATACAAAAAACACCTATTTGAAAAGATACATGCACCCTATGTTTATTGCAGCATTATTTACAATAGCCAAATTATGGAAGAAACCCAAATGTTTACCAATAGATGAATGTATATAGATGTGGGGTGTGTGTGTATATATATACACAAAGTGAAGATACCATGTGATTTAACTCATATGTGGAATTTAAGAAACAAAACGAACAAAAAAGAGAGACAAACCATAAAACAGACTCTTAACTATAGAGAACAAACTGATGGTTACCAGAGGGGAGGTGAGTGAGGGGATGGGTGAAAAAGGTGAAGGGGGTTAAGAGTACACTCATCATAATGAACACTGAATAATGTATACAATTATTGAATCACTATATTGTACATCTGAAACTAATACAGCACTGTATGTCAACCAAACTGGAATTAAAATTAACAAAAAAAAAAGAAAAAAATTCAAGTACTTTATTGGTATAAGCTCCACTTTCACTTCAGTTGCAGAGATGGAGACTGTGTGATTTATTTTAAATCTTCTTTCTGAAAGTGCCACCAACCGAGTTGGCCTGACTAAATTCCATGTCTGCTATGGGTCTATTTGTGAGGAAGCAAAGAGAACTTTTTCTTCCTTTATTCTCTTAACTCTCTGAACTGTGTGTGACCATGTCAAACACAGTGTCCTTAGAAGCTAGATAGAGCCACTAATAGGACTATTTGGCATAATAGCTAGGGGGTAATTGCTCCTCAGTTCTACAGATTTACTAGGAGACTATTATTGCTCTATTAGAGCTCTTTCAGAGCCAGCTGTTTAAGCGATGAAATTTTCTCAAAATAGCCCTTTACTGACAATTTTCTTCTTTATAATTGGTGCTACTGCCTCCATGAGCTCAGTTTTCTTTTTTTCCTTTTCAGGTGGCTGATGGCTATCAGAGTTCTTTCAGAGATGCTACAAAGGATTGAGTCTAGTTTTCTCCCTCCCTTGACTACTTCAAAATAACTCATAATAAAAGGAATGAGTTTTCACAAATGAACTACAGCAAAATTTATAAAATAATAAGCTAAAAGTAAATTCTCCATAAAACACAGTGGGTGAAATATTGAAAATGGCTGGAATATGTTAATAGAGCATATTCAAATAAAGAGACAGAAAAATCAAGAAAGTGTGTGCGAGTGTGTGTGTGTGTGTGTGTGTGTGAGAGAGAGAGAGAGAGAGAGAGACAAAGAGACAGAGAGACAGAAAGATAGAGACAGAGAGGGAGTACAGGAGGAGAGAAAGCTACAGAAGAGAGAGAAAGAGAATGAGTTGGGAAGTGGTATCAAGAAAAGAAAGGTAATGCACAGAAAAATATATTCATATAGGGAACAGTCCAAAATTATCCAATTAATGAAAGATATTAATCCTCAGTTTTCAGAAGCTCTAATAACCCATGCATGAAAATACAAGAATTTGAGATGCCTAGGTGGTTCAGTTGGTTAAGCATCTGCCTTTGGCTCAGGTCAGGATTCCAGGGTTCTGGGACCAACTCCTGCACTGGGCTCCTTGCCTGGCAGGGAGCCTGCTTCTCCCTCTGCCTGCTGCTCCCCCTTCTTGTGCTTGCTTTTTCTCCCTCTGACAAATAAATAAGTAAAATATTAAAAAAAATACAAGAACTGTATCTAGACATTATAATCAAATTGCTGACAAGTACAGAGAGAAAAATGTAAAATCAGCCAGAGAAAAGAGACATTTCCTTCAGGAGAAAGAAAAACAATGATTCTGAGATGCAGCTTCTCAACAGAAATAGTGGAAGTCAGAAAATAATGAAATACTATGAAGCAATAAATTAAATAAATTAGTTCCAATTCTGAACTATACAAATATGTCCTCCCCAAAGAAAAGCAAAATAAAACCAATTTCGGACATAAGGAAATGACAAAATCCATTGCCAGTACATATAATATATACATAAAATATATGAAAAAGAGTCCTTCAGACAGAAAGCAGGTTCACAAAAATATTGAAAAGAAAAAAGAGCCAAAGAAAAGCCAATGTGTGAATAGACATAATGTAATTCTTCACAAAATATTACTAGCAATATAGTTTCATATTTCAATATATATATAGAAATTAAATGTGTGTTAAAAATAACACAAATTGTGAGAGAAGAGGATACAGAGATACAGAGGTAAGGTGATCTAAGTTACTGCAATATTTGAGAAGTGGCAAAAGTCAAGGAGGAATTTCTAAAGTTAGCATGAAATGAATAGTGAAAGAATATGTTAAGTAGTGGCTTGATGGTGGGCAGGGGAAGAAATAGAATAACAAAAATATTGATTAATCTAAATAAAGGCAAGAAAAGAGAGAGAAAAAGAATGCAAAGCATACAAATTCAGTAGAAAATAAATAATAAAATTTTATATAGAAATCCAGATACTTTTAATTTAAATGGGTTGAACACTCCAATTAAAAGATGAAGATTGTGAGATTGGATAAAAAGAAAATGCATCTGCTACAAGGATCCACTTAAAATATAAGGCCATAATAGAAGTATCCAATAAAATTAGACATATTTATGTTACCGAAAACCCCCAAAGTAACTTTTAGCATACTAAGTTAAAAAAATCCCTTAATCTGATAGAATACCTACAAAAATTCTAGAGCAAACATTATACTTAATACTTCTTCCCTAGATCAGCAATGAGGCAAGTATCCTAGCTATCACCGCTTCAATTTGACATTTTCCTGGGGTCCTACCCAGTGAAATAGAGAAAGGAAATAAAAGACAAGAGGTTTGGAAAAAGAAACCATTTCTTTTGCAGATAGTATGATTATTTATGCTAGGTGCCCTCAAATTCTAAAGATGAATATTACGATTATGAAAATAATTTAGATACTTACTGAAAATAAGCACAACATTTACAGTTAATTATATTTCCATAACTCAGAAATAAAGAAATAGAAAATTAAATTAAGCTTTCTATTATGTGAACAATAAAAATACATCAAATTCCTAGGAGAAAATCTGATGAAAGATCTTGATTAAAAAAAAAAAGTTATCAAGTGGTATTAAGTTCCTAAATAAAGGGAAAAATGTTCTGCTTTACATATTGGAAGAATCAATATTTTATGTTCAATCAATCCCAATAAGAATTCCAGCTATTTTTTTTTTCTTGGCCAAAATTAAAAAGTTATTACTAGGTGTAATATTAAAGACAATCTTGAACACAGAGATCAAAGTGGGAAACTTACTCTAAAAGATTGTAAAGCCTATTGAGCTGTAGAAAATAATGTTGTGGTGTGGATACAAGATTAGACAAATAGGAAATTGGTACTGCTTATAGTGTCCAGACAATGACCCACACATGTATTGTCACCTGATGTAAAACAGATGACTCCACACTGCAGTGAGGAAACAATAATGGCCTTTCAGTGAAATGGTGCATGGACAGTTAGGTAACTGTATGAAAAAAATTAGTTTTTACTCCTACCACATTTCATACAAAACAATAAATTTAAGATGAATATAGACTTAAATTTGAACATTAAAACAGTAAAACTTTTAAAAGGAAACAACGTTTTGTGATCTTAGAGTGGACAAAGATTTCTTAAATCCAACAGAAAACTTGCTAGCCCATCAAGATTAAGTACTAGATTTCATTATAGTTAACAATTTTGTTCGTCAAAAAACACCTTTAGAAGATGGGAAATGAAAGCCACCAAGTGGGAAGAGATATTTTACAGTGTGTGCATTGGACAAAGTACTCATGATGAGACTGTATAAAGAACTTTTACAGATCAGTGGGAAAAAACAAACAAATATTTGAACAATCATGACATTGAAAGACTATCCAAATGATCAATAAATATATAAAAAGGGGCCCTTCAACTCATTAGTAATCAGGGAAATGTAAATTCAAGTCATAAATGTTATTACCAAAACCCCATAAAGAATGGCATAATTAAAAAAGAGAGAGAGAATGTCAAAATAACAATTTTGTGTTGAATTGAAGAAAATGTCAAGGCTGTGAAATAAATGGAATTCCTGCAGTGCTTGGGTAAATGTACACTGCTACAAGCTGTTTGGAAAACTGTTTGTCAATATTTGCTGCGGTTGAGATGTATGCATACCCCTTTACCCATGCTCTATGACCCAAAAGTTCCCATATTTGGGATATACTCAGCAGAACGGTGTAAATAAGTTAACCAAAAGAAAGGTATAAAAATGTTCACAGCAAGCCCATTAATTAGAGTCTACAAAGGGAAACAATTCAGATATACATTAATGGAAAAATAAACATTGCAATGTGTGCATGCAACAAAATAATATGCAAGAATGAATAAACTACTACTACACAGAACAGCATTACAGATATAATGTTGGGTACAAGAGGTCAGATACAAAACAATTCATACCATGTGATTCAATTAATATAAAGTAAAAAAATGCTAGATATCCCTGGGAGAAGATATGGTTCGAAACCAGGGAAGAGGATGGTGGTAGTTTATTGGGCACTGATAATGTTCTGTTTCTTGGTAAGAGTGCTGTTTACTTGGGTGTGTCCACTTAGTGAATATTCATTGAGTTGTGCATTTGTATACAACTTATCACAATCAAACAACAGAAGAATATTGGGAAACTGTAAGTAATGAGTCAGAGGGAAGTGTTAAATAATAAAATAAAAAACAATAACAAGGTCTAGGAAAGGATGTTTATATCATTTTAAGATGCATATCTTTTTTAAAAAATATTTTATTTATTTATTTGACAGACAGAGAGAGCACAAACAGGGAGAGCAGCAGAGGGAGAGAGAGAAGCAGGCTCTCTGCTGAATAGGAAGCTCAATGCGGGACTCGTTCCCGGGACCTTTGAGATCATGACCTGAGCTGAAGGCGATGCTTAAAGGACAGAGCCACCAATGTTCCCTAAGATGCATATCTTTGGTAAATTAATAGAATAACTGAAAGTTTATAAAATCTTCTCTTTCCAATTAAGCACCCCTTATCAAGACTGCTGGTAGGACCTCTCTTACACACGCCCACTTTTAATTTCAACAATAGTTCCTCAGATCTCTATCACACTTTTGTAATTTCCTCAAAGTCACTATAGTGGGTGTTCAGTTCACCATTTCATCAAGAACTAAATGACTTTTAATTTTGATTCAAATATTTTATTCAAAACAAAAAATAAAGTGTGCATTTTTCACCCATTAAGTTTGCTCTGTGTTCTTAGATCTATGTTCTAAACTGATTTTGCCTTATTTCAACTTTTCCTTTCACTCATACTAATATTTTCTTTTCTTTTCTTTTTTTAAGATTTTATTTATTCATTTGAGAGAGAGAGGGAAAATGAGCAAGGGAGAGAGGCAGGGGCAGAAGGGAAAGCAGACTCCTGCTGAGCAGGGAGACTGTGGTGGGGCTCCATCCCAGAACCCTGGGATCATGACCTGAGCTGAAGGCCGATGCTTAACCATCTGAGCCACCCAGGCACCCCACATACTAATATTTTCAATACATTATATAAATCAAAATGTATCGAATATTTAATAGCTGATTATTATTACTTTGAATTTGTTTTCTACTTTTGTAAATTACTTAAAATCTAACACTTGGATATCATACATAATTTTTAAAAAAATTTTATTTACTTATTTATTTATTTATTTAAATTCAATTAATTAGGGGAACCTGGGTGGCTCAGTTGATTAAGCAGCTGTCTTTAGCTCAGGTCATGATCCTAGAGTCCTGGGACCAAGTTCTGCATCGGGCTTCTTGCTCAGCTAGGAGTCTGTTTCTCCGCTGCCTGTACATGCTCTCTCTCTCTCTCTCTGTGTCAAATAAATAAATAAAATCTTTAAAAAAAAATTCAATTAATTAACATATAGTGTATTATCAGTTTCAGAGGTAGGGTTCAGCGATTCATCAGTCTCATATAATACCCAGGTCTCATTATATCACGTGCCCTCCTCAATGTCCATCACCCAGTTACCCCATCCCCTCTAAAATATATATATATTTTTTAAAGATTTTATTTATTTATTTTACAGAGAGAGAGATCACAAATAGGCAGAGAGGCAGGCAGAGAGAGAGGGAGAAGCAGTTCCCCGCTGAGCAGAGAGCTCTATGCGGGGCTCGATCCCAGGACCCTGAGATCATGACCTGAGCCGAAAACAGAGGCTTAACCTACTGAGCCACCCAGGCACCCCTAAAATATATTTTTAATTAAGTATTAATTTTGAGAATATTTGTTTAATGTATGATTAATTATAAAAAATTTTAAGTTGCATTGGGGTGCCTGGGTGACACGGTTAAACAACTCATAATTGGTTTCAGCTCAGGCTGTGATCTCAGGAGTAGGAAGGCAGCTATGCTCACCACTATACCACCAACGCAGTGATCTCAGGAGTAGGGCTCCACACTCAGTGTGAGTCTTCTTGGGATTATCTCCCTTTCACTGCCCCTCCTGCTTGTGTGTTCTCTCTCTATAATAAATAATTTTTTTTAAAAAAATTAAGAATTTATTAAAAAAAACCTGTTAAGTAACATCATCTTTAAACCAGTATTAAAATTCATGGAAAATTAACTTGTTAGCTTTTGGTATCCTGGAATAGATTCTACCACATTAGATATATAACAAAAGAAAGAAAAACATATAGTGTTAAGGGCCTGGATTTTCCTAAAAAATACTGTGTTACTTTAAGAGGACTTCCAAGTCTTCGAACAAGATATTATCTTGTTCAAGCTTACTTGAACTCATTTTTTATTTCTTACCAGACAATATGAATAATAGTTTCTCAGCATTACAGAATATCTGATTTTGATGAAGTATAGTACTTGACAATTGTGCAGTCAAAAATTAAGAATGAATTAATGAACAAAAGAAAATGGTGAATATTTGCAAAAAATGGTGAATATTTTCATTAAGTTTTTAATTAACTAAATTTAATATATACACAAATTTAATTTCCAGATTATCCAATGAGCTCAAAAGCAGAATTACAATATTGTATCTTCTTTGCTAGTGATGTTAACAAAATAAAGTGAGGTCAATATTATATTTATTTTATAGGCATGAAAAAAGAGCAGACAGACAATATAGATAACTCATTATCAGGATAGTCAGTGGCAAAAACTATGTGGGAGGAGACACTATTTTCTATTATATTTGTTTGCTTACGTATACAAACTACACTCATTTTATAAAAAAGATTCTTTAGGGAAGCTTTTTCTAATGAAAATTAGTTTATATTATCAATATAACCTATGGGTCACAGGTTATAGATATTATTACATTATACACATTATATTATATACATTATATTATTATATGTGCATATTATATATTATATATTATGTATGTAATTATATAATGTGTATGTTTATATTATGCATATATTATATACATTATATTATTGTATAGATATTATTACATTATATTAAGGCAAATGAATCAAATTTCACTGAACCTTTTTCCTATCAGCATAAGGATTTTTTTTAAAAAAGACATTGTTTATTTATTTGAGAGAGAGAGCATGAGAAGAGAGAGGTCAGCAGGAGAAGCAGACTCTCTGCTGAGCAGGGAGCCTGATGTGGGACTAGATCCCAGGACTCCAGGATCATGACCTGAGCTGAAGGCCACTGCTTAATCAATTGAGCCACTCAGGTACCCTATCAGCATAAGGCTTAAAAGCATAAGACCCATGCAATATCTTCTCACAAACTCCTAAAATATTTCTTGGTACTTCACACATGTCACCTCTCTGTGCTCTTTGCTCCAGTCTTCCTCATGGACTTCTCATGCTTCAGAAGCTACTGGAGATAACACACGCCATAGCTATACTTACTCCCACTGACCTCCTGCCTCTGCCTTTACATCCAATGTTTCTGTTAAAAAAGAATACTGAAATTGCAGTTCTCACTCAGTACTGTGTTTTATGTAGTATTGTTTATTGCTTTCCTCACACTTCGTAATCTTTGTCAAAAGTGGTGGTGCTTAACATTTCATGGAATCCTTAATGAAAATTCTCTTCTCTATTTGAAGCCTTTATCTCCATATGTTCTCTCAAGAGGTCATGGAGTCCAGCCATGATCTGTACTTGAAACAAACCCTCATACTTTTCTCTTCAGGATATGCTGAACATATCTCCATGTCCCTGATCTTCTTCAGCAAAATCTCTCTTCCAGCCAAAAGCTCTCAGTCATATATGCCCACGGTCCTTCTGTTCACTGTGTTGTAACACAACACAACCTAAAACGCTGGTGTCTGAAATGAAGCTCAAATGGATTGTCATTTACACCGAAACCCCCACTGAAAGGAAAGTCTGTGCAAAGGGATTATGAAGAAGCTTAAGAAAAGATGAATTCTCATGAGTCTTTTTATGTATTGTGATTGGAAAGTATAATGCTTTCCAGAAATTAAGCTTTTAACTGAAAGTGAAGAAGCCTCTGGGCCTCATCTCTATTTCCATAATAGGCCGACTTACTTAATCTACTCTTTTATTAGGTTCTTTAAATAAGAAGCTGTTTTTGTTTCCCCTGGATGCAATAAACTCTCTAAAAATAAGCTCAGGATCAGAATTATCTTTCTTTTTCTTTTTCTAACTCTTCTTTATTTTGGATATGTTACATTGAATAGATAGTCTGTATTTAAGAAACAGCTCAAAATACTTCTTAATTGTGCTTTTATGACTTTTTTCTCAAATAATCCAAGACATGTCTATAAAGTCAATGGCAATACAAAAACATTTCTATACATGACTTTGTAACTTACTTAGGGTTAAAACATTTGTGTGTTCTAATTAAATTGTTGAACTGAACGATTTTAGATGAATCAATGTATATGTGAAATCAATTTGGATAATATCTTTACATATTTAGCCACAGGAAATATAAAAGCAGTCAATATAAATTTTTTTCAGTTTGATTAAAAGAACATTTTGTTTACGTACTGTATAAATGGAATTCAGGTGGGTATTTTTAGAAAACAGAAGAATTCTTAAAATTTTTTTATATGTTGGGATAAAAATGTATAATTATTTCCTGAAATGAAGTCCTTTCAGCTGGAAGAGAAACTTCTGGATCTTCTTATGTCCATAAAAATCTAATTTAATCTACTCCTTTACTCTGTTCTTTTAATGAAAAGCTAATTTTGTTTACCTTAGTTGTAATAAAATCTCTGAAAACAAGTTCAAAAACAGAATTATCCTCTCTTCTTTAATTTTCCTTTATTTTCAATATGCTACATTGAAGTAATCCTCTGCATTTTAAAGAAATCTCAAAATGACTCTCAATTGTATTTTCATGGTATTTTCTCTAATAATTCAGATCATGTCCATAGCCAAACATGATTTGAATTTTTAAAAAATTTATGTTTTCACAGCTGTATATCATCTTTGGCATTTTATCTTTTTAATTTTTTGAAAAAGATTATCTATTTAAAAGAGAGAGAGTGAGCATAGGTGGGGGGAATGGCAGGAGATAAAGAGTGAGGAAGAGAATCTCAAGCAGACTCCATGCTGTATGCAGAGCCCTATGTGGGACTTGAGTCCATGACCCTGAGATCATAACCTGAGCCGAAACTGAATCAGCTATTTAGTCAACCGAGCTACTTAGGTGCCCTTATTTTTTTTACACTTTTAGCAGTTTCTTGAAAATGGTGTAATTTAAGTCAACATGTAGATGAAAAACAATGGGATAATGACTTTATAGCTTTGGTCACAGCAGAAAATAATTATTGAAAAAAATTTGGCTTAAAGACCCTTTTTGGCTACCAACTGGGTGGCATTCTGGAATGTGGAAATGGAAAGTGATTAAGATTTCTCCTCTATATATTTAAAATCTAGTTAAAACAGAAGGTTAATATAACAAGTTTTTTCTTCTCACAAGGAATGTAAAGTGTCCTAAGTGAAAAAATGAAGAAAGTGGCTTGAAAACTCTGAGGAAATAGGAAGTTTATCTTCCTGGGTTTAGGAAATGCTTTGTGGAACATGGGGCCAGAGGAACTGGAAATTGAGAGATTGTTGATAGAAATGTTTGGGCCATTCTGAGTCAAAATAACAAGATAAAAACACAAAAACAAAGTAGGGGGGGGAGGAAGTTTGTGTATTTGTTCATTTGTTTTGTGTGAGGAATCAGCTAAGCATAGAGGTAAAAATTCAAAGTAAGCAGATGGTTAGATAAATCTGAAGATAAAGACAGAGGCTGTCATTGGAAGCATGTTAATCTCCCTTTCTTCCTCTCCCATCCTCCCCTTTTCCTTCCCCTGCCCTTTGTTTCTTGCCTTGCTACCACCTAGGCTTACAAAGATAAATAAGGCTGAATCAGTTCTCATGGAGCTCACACATTAGTTGGAAGGCAGACAATTTTAATGGAACAGAGTATGTGTCATATTAAGCTATTAGCAAGTTCTATCAAAGGAGTGTCTGATATTTACTTTGGAAAATCAGGCAAAGCTTGACATATGGTGATGTTTCAATGGTGTCTAGAGGGCATACATAATATGGGAAACTTCCCAAGGGAAGGAGTGAAAACATGCCAAACTGTCAAACTACAGGCATCTTTGATATGAGCACAATATTGTATGCATATAGGAGGACTAGGTAAGATAAGAGCAGACCCAAAATTACTTTATATACCATAGTAAGAAATTTTTAAGATTTTTCCCATACTTGATGGTACACCTTTGAAGGACTAACTGGGAGGAGCTATCAAATATATCTGTCTTTTAGAAGCAACTCTCAGATTAAACTACATTAGAATGGGTCTAATGAGGGAACATGAGAGAAAAATGGCCTTTGGCAGGTTACTCAAATAAGCTAGACAAGACATAGTGAGCGTCTAAAATATATCATTATTTTATTTTCAAAAAGAAAAGTTTGTATTTTTTAATCTGTGAAGTACAGGCTTATGGTTTCTATGGAGTATTATGTGAAGTAGGTATTATATGAAAATTGGATAAACAATAGCCTCTGCATGCACACACACTCAATTTAAACATTTTTTTCTACTTTTTTAATGACAAAATGTAAATTTTTTGAAGTGTTATGGAATGCATTTTGGTCCTCAAATAAAATTCGCAATTAATATCTCAAAATTTTCAATTAATAGATAATAAAAACTACTTTCATGTTGGGGTCCACCAAAAATTTAAGGTTATATTTAGGCTTGAAAATATCAGTACTGTATATTAATGTCCAGTTTATTTTGATTTATATAAATGGGTAGATAATGGTGTGACCTATGGAGATCAGGAGCACAAAAGAAAGAGAAGGGTAACATATTTAGGTGTGGATGTTGATCTTAAGTACCTACAGAATTGTCCCAAGAGGCATTTTAAGTAGAAGGATATGACTGACTTCTAGAAATGTCTGGCTTTGATACATAAACCTGGAGTATATCATTCTATCTAACTTCCTGTCCAATTAATGATCACTGAGACCACAAATTAGCAGTATGTATGGAGGGAGCAGAGACTGAGCACAAGATTTTAAAGACAGTATCATGAAGAGAAAGCCATGAGTGTTATGAAGTAGAAATTGTCAGATAGGTAGGATATCCAGAACACCAAGAGACATCCCAACATAGAAGAGAGAAAGGAATATACCATTTCCTTAAAATATTGTTTTGAATCCTGATGACTCTAAGATAGTTTTGTTCTTTTTTTTTTGAAATCTCTACTGAATTGTATCTACATATGATTATAGAAATATTTTATTTTAAATGAAAAATAATTCAAGAATTACTTGCTTTCCTTATTAGTGAAATTAAAATGGCAGTTAAAGCAGAGAGTTAATGTGACATTTTATGAACGATATGACATTTGGTATATGAATATGTGACCCAGTTTGATGACATAAGGTAAGACTAAATAATTTGATGTAATCTTACCTCCATCATTTTCAGAATGCCTGGCAAAGAGTTCTCAATGTGCGTAGTGCCTCAGAAAAATATAAGGTTTTAATATCTCTTAATATCTAATACTTTGCAGAAATTGCTCATGGAAAGGAATCTTGCTTAAAAAGTTAATTTGTATTCCATTTATTAGCAGTGCAGTTTCCAATGAATTCACATTTTATGTACATTTATTTTGAAAGAAAAGTGATGAGTAGTAGCTAAACATCTATAGCATACATCCAGTATTTTGACATGTGAAATTTTAACACTACTCAAATTGATATAATTCTAAACTGTCATCTCTTATAAAGATATATATTTTTCCTTTCATTTGGCTGTGAAACAATTTCCAGGAAGTAAAATATTATTATTGTTGAATTTATATAAAACATCACTTATACTTTTCTTCTTGGTATTACATCTACCACCAACTATGACTTGCAAATAAAACAGTACAAACATTTTTAGAGATATTTTCTAATCAGTTTTTGGAGAAATTCCCAAGTCTTTCCAGGGAGTAAGATTAGTGCGGTTCTTGCCTTTTGTCACTTAAACATCAGTGACTAAGCAAAAGTTTCTCATTTTCTTGGTGTCAGTCTTGAAAACTCCCTGGGCTCCAAATGACCAATTAGTGCCAAAGCATTGAAGACACTTCAGTTATCTTGGTTTAGACAGTGAGCTGAGCTTTCACTTATGGCTGTTAACAGCCTGATAATTAGACTTCTTTCTGACATAAGCTAAATTCTGTGACAGATCCTGGCGTGTTACAAGCACAACACTCATACTCTCTGTCTAAACCATAGTCCATACAGGATACTACAGTCTAAACACAACTCTCTTGTTTTCCTTTTACTCCCTCTTTCTTATATATGATCTTTTTTAAAAATTAAATTTATTTATTTTCAGCATAACAGTATTCATTATTTTTTCACCACACCCAGTGCTCCATGCAATCCGTGCCCACTATAATACCCACCACCTGGTACCCCAACCTCCCACCCCCCGCCACTTCAAACCCCTCAGATTGTTTTTCAGAGTCCATAGTCTCTCATGATTCACCTCCCCTTCCAATTTCCCCCAACTTTTGTAGTGTAAATCAGTGTTGCAAAGAAAAAGCACATGTTAAAATTACTGAAAATAGGTCTTGTCTTTAAGAATTGTCTGGTGTGTTTTATAAATAAATTCTGAATCAATAAATTCAAATTTGGATGTTTAAGTTATGTACTCATTCAGTTCTCAACTTTCCTATTTGAAATAGTATTTTACTTGAGATTTTTATGTTTTATTCTCACATTGATTTGTTTTTTGTTTATATATTCATTAGTAAAATATCAAAGCAAGATTAGCTGTGTCTTACACAGCAAGACCTAGAAAAACAATGTTGGGTAATTAATGACGTGAATAAATGTGAAATACTTAGAATACAAGAAAGTATATAAACATGATTTTGTACTATTCTTAATCACTTTTATATACTTGCAGTTGTCCTATTAATGGGTTTAGTCAGTACTTGCAGCTTGTTCCAGTATAATTAAGATATATTTTATTGTATTTTCAATTTTCACCATCAGGGTTATAATAAAATTCTCTCCTGGTTTTCTTATAGTCCATTTATATACATGCTTTCCTGGACATGGTTCAAATGGACTACTTTATAAGAAATTAGAACATGACTATATTCTTAATTTTCAAATATTTAATAGGATATTTTATTTTATTTTATTTGAGGTAAAAAAATTTTAAGTATTTTATAGGTAATGTCACTATTTTGATTTAAATCAATTTTGAAGGACTTGATTCAATCGATTTCTGAGAATTTCAATTTATATAACTGAATTTTCCAAAATATTTTCTGGATCCCCTGGTTAGCTAATTTACAGGATCTTCATTTCCGCTTTTCTCACTATAGCAGAAATTCCTGGCCAACTTGAAGATTTAGTTCCACTAGAATTCTAGGACCAATCCTGAATTTGGTTAAGAGCAATTTCAGCAGCAAATCCCTCACCTATGAGATTTAGCACTTTCAGTTAGTGTTTCTCTCAATGTTTTTTTCTGATGTTGCCTCTAGTAACTACTCTTTGGCTTATTCCCAAACTTATTCCCCAGAAGACATTTAGCTTTTGTCACTGAATTCTTGTTTTGTTCCTTGTCCCAATCTCTGCCATATTCCACTCACCCTGAAAGCAGGCCCTTCTCTTACTTTTTCCAAATCATAAAACCCAATGCTATCCTGGCTGCCTGTCTTATCCCTGAATTATATGCTAGGAAAATGCTATAAATTGGCAAACATCTTTCATATCAGCTGCTTGACTGCTGGGATTTCTTATTATTAGTGTGATCAAATAGAATAAAATCAATTCTCTAATGTATTAAATATGTTAAGAGGTCTTGTTATTCAATCTCCTATACCCACAAAATAAGTGTTTGCTTAAGATGCCTTTCATTGCTATACTTAAAGGATAGGAAATGCATTTCTAGTATATGAAAATTGCTCTGTATTTTAGTGTCTTTCTATGCAAAAGGCAGGCATGGATGCAGTGCCTCTTTCCCCCAAGTTAGCCTCATTGCACAACAAGTTGATAATGCTCCATTCTGGCAGCAAAAACTTACATATCAAATCTACAAAATAGAATCTACAAATAGAATTTGAAAGAAATATTTGAAAGAAATATTTCAGTGTAAGCATATTAAAAAACTCCACCTCATCAATTGTCCTTAAAGGATTTGAAAACCGTTACTGGTTAGCATTGGGGCAAGCAGAGAACTGAGGAGAAGGGAAAGACAGAACTAAGGGATGCAGAATTCAGAATGAAAACCTCAGCTTTTTGAGTCATCATACCAAGAATGGTGGTCCAACCATGGCCTCTGAATGTACCAGAGCAAATTAATTTTCTATTGCTGTGTAACAATAATTATAATAAACTTAAAGAGTTGATTAAGGGAGGAAGAGAAGTTAGACTTTTTTTTTAAAACCCTATTTTGAGATGTAGCATACCAACTCTAACTGCTAAGGGTGATTTTATTTATTTCACATTGAGTCCTTCATAATATAAAATGGTTTAAAAGCAGTATGCTCTCTTAATGGAAATTTAGGGAAAACAAAAAATAACTTAAAGACTCATAGTTCTAAGACTCAAAAGAGCAAAACTTTTTTTGTATGTGTGTTTCTAATGATCATTTTTTTGCATTTAGAAATGACTAATTATATCAATAAAAGCACCTAAGCACACATACACACACAATTTTTAGTAAACAAGAACCAGTAAACAAGAACTAAGATAAATAGTAATGAAGTAATATTTTTCCCCTCTCAATTCCTTTTTTGAAAGGAATACTAATTTGTTATCTTACAGTTATGGGGAAGTCAGAAGTCCAAAATGGATTAACAGAGCCATACGCTTCCTGGAGGCTCTATGTTCATTTGTTTGTCTCTCCCAGCTTCTGGAGGCCACTTGCATCCTTGGCTCACAGCCTCCTCTTCCATTTTCAAGTGCAGCCATGTAGCAGCCTTTAATTTCAATCTGTCTCTGTTTCCCTCTTGAATCTTCATCTCTTTACCTCTTTCTTCATATTTCTGTCTCCATTTTGAGGTGCATAGGTCACCATGAAACGAGGGGGCTCAAAGTAGAATCTTAAACAGGGTATTTTATACCCTGCTGGACATGTAAACATATTGTTGCTATGTAACTATCCCCATTGTGAATACAGCTGGAATCTCCCTGAGGCCAGGAGACAATCATGAATCTTACCAATATCAATAAACAATGCTGATGAGCTGGTTGCAAATTGCCCCCAAATCCCTCAGCTCTATGGTTACAAAGCAGCACTATTAATATTAATTCATGTCTAAGCAGGGATCAGCATTCTGCAGGTACTTTAGAAAAACAGTTTAGGCCAATTCCCAGTCCACAGGAATTAATCCTCACAACAGAAATACATTAAGAAAAAAAAAAACAGTGGGTGTATACTGAGGGAAAAATTCTTTTTCTTTGAGAAAAAAACAAAACAGAAACTCCACTACTTCAAGCAATTAAGCCAGAATAACCACGATGAGCTTGGACTAGATACTAGACTTTAACATTTGAATTGAACTCAAGGTCAATTTTGATAGACTCTTAGAGAATCCCTTTCCTAATTTGGTAGATGAAATTCTCGACTTCTTGAGGAAACGACTTCTTAATCTGTTCTTCAAATGTGCTTTCTATCACTTTACATTAACACCACCACCAAGACCACCACTAGAACCACCTCAATCCTGATGATGGAATATCCTGCACTTCCTCTTTGAAAATGTTCTAAAACTCTTAGATACTGTCATTGTTTCCAGAGTCTAGAAGGTGCTTTGAAGTTTGCTTCAAAATATTTGTTTTTTTTTTCAGACTTTTCCCCATTATTCTAACTCTCCTAGAATTTTCTATATCTGCACTCCAAAACACTTTTTTTCCCCCGATGCAGTAAAACTTTTTGTTTTCTCTCTTTCTCAGTCTTACTGCAGCATATTCACTAGTTGGTTTTCACATCTGGTTATTTATACAGCAGATATCATAGTTTTCAATTTAGTACTCCACAGATTTCAAGGGTACAGAACTTAGGCCATGTATCTCCTATTTCTGTACTTAATGGGAAACTTAATATCTTGCTTTTTCCAATGAACTCTGTGTCACCTAGTAATTTTTCAGTTACTTCTGTTTTTTATTTAGTTATTTTAAACTCTTCAAAATGGAAAGAGATGCATAGAAATAGATGCATTGCTTCATATTACCCTTCACCCAGTGAGGTTTATTTATATTATGAGCAGGAGGAAAAAGCTTGTGAGTAACACTGCACAACTTACTGGTATCTTTATGACCTCAGATAGGAAACTGTTCCTCTAAATTTACTAATATAAGTATTTTTTTTCTTTCAGGTATAGGTATCATCAAGTAATTAATGGATTATTTTCTGTTAAATTACCAGATGAGGGGAAAAAAAAGAGTCAAAGGGAATCTGAGGGGTTTTATTCCATTATTTTTCACATTTTATCTTCAACAGCTTTAATGATGATGATAATAATAAGCATGTCATTTATTAAGCACAAGTTAAGTGTCAGATTGTGTAACTTACTGATTATATCTAACCCTATATCTGTTTTATATATATATATATATTCATTACCCCTATTTTATAAAAGAGGAAAATCAAATAAGAGCATGGCTTAAGGCCATATTCAGATATCTAAATTGGAATTTTAATCCACATCCCTGGTATTTAAGATGCTGTATTTATTTTATTATTCAGTGGTGCTTGTCTTCATCTCTTTCCCCTCTTTCCTTCATAATAGTTACCACAGTTAAAAGTTTTTATTTATTTGTTCAATGCTTTGATTAATACAAATGGCATATTTTGTTGGATGTGCCTCATACTCTTTACTTCTGTCAGCTACCTATTCCAGACCATGGGATGGAGTCATATGTGGTAGGATAATTATTTAAATTATTTCATGATTACTCCAGATGTCTAAAAAAAATAGAAGGTGTTTCTTAAATCTCATTTCCCAGAAGTTAATCAGACCTTCTGGTTTCCCCTTCATTAATGATGGTACTGAGCAGGATGTCTGAAAACATTCAGAGTTCACACTTTTATAGCTTTAATTTAGCTTAAATAAACAAACAAACAAAAACAACCGAGGTTGGGAGGTGTAAAGGCAAGTAGAAGGTTTTCTTAAGAGCTTCTCACAGTGACTAGGAAGTTTGAAGGACTCTTACCCTGTTGGGAGATCATGTTCTTTCATAGCTATCCCAGGTAGAGACTAGCTAGCCCAGGTAGAGAATAGGACTTTGGACAGGTGTCAGGGTGAGGTGTGGGTTCCTTGGTAGCTGTACTTTGTGCTTCAGCTCTCAGCCCTTAAAAAAGCAATTGAATTGAATCCAGGTGCAAAGGCAGCAGAGTGGTCATCACCAAGGGCCCTGGATCAGTGAGCACACCACTTAGAACTTGTGTGGCTATAGAAAGAAATGATCTCCCTACCGGATTTTAAATGGGATTCTGGAGAGTGAATAATCTCTCCCACTACACCCTGAAGTCCATGACTGAAAAAGAATTTCATTCCATCTCTATCCAGAGAGGCTACATGGAACAGGTTTAGAATGGTTTCAGAAAATAAAGGGAAATGGTGTTTATTTTTTTGCACCCAGTGTATTTTTTGCACAGGAATCTATCTGAGCCATCCACATAGCCTTGTGAGTTAATGTTGTGTAGAAGAGGAGAGTGAACTGAAGCTTCTGCACAGTAAACTTCCTTTTGGCCTCCATGGAAAGGAGTCAAGACTAGTAGTCAACTATGGCATGAGTAGCAACAAAGCACAAAAGAAAAGCAAAGCGTGAATAAGGTGTAACTTTGAACAGATCATCCAGGAATGGTTGAAAATAGAGAATCTAATGTTCACATTTACTCTTTAAGAGAGAATGGTGATTCATTAAAATGTGGTGAATAGGATAGAAGGGTGCTTGGCAGATGTATCTTAGCCTCTATTACTACTAACATTTGACTGACTTATTCTCTGGCCTCACTGGATAACTACTCCTTTATATTTATGGCCAGTCTTTCTTTACAATATGGAATTCTCCTGGTTTCACTGCCCAGCAGAGTTATGCCGTTAAGCTTATCAGAAATGGTTGCATAGAGATTAGATTCAAAATAGTCAAAACTGCTTTCTACTTTTATTATTTTCTACTCTGGAAAATGTAAGTATATCTATTAAAGTATTAATGATAGACATTTGAATATACAGTGTAACTCATTTTGGTTTTTCCATTAGCCTATCATTTAATGCATTCAAACCAAGTGATATACTGCTAATTAAATTATAAAAGAAAATCAGACTAAAATGTTTAAAGTGAATATGTGTAGCTTAATTTTGGCATTTGGTAATCACTTTGAGATTTTTATAATCTACTGGTTTTTGAAATTTTGTTATCCAAAATTCATATATTAAGAGGATTTAAAAATTGGAAGTGTCTATATAGATAATTTTGTACAACCTCTCCATTTTACAGATGGGGAAATAGAAACATAATACTGAGATTATTTCAGCAACATTTTAGACATTTTCATTGCAATACATTCTCCACATTCTATTTCACTAAATAGAAAGTATATTAGTTATTGCTTAAAATAATTTTAATGCTATGTTCAAGTTACCTACTATATATTAGGAAGATGTTAAATCATGTGAGTTTTAATCAAAACCAGAAGGGGTGACAGTACTTTACATGAGTTTAGCATCTAATTCTTTTTTTTTTTTTTTTGAATCATAATTTTCTTGCTATATTCAATAGAATTGCCACATGGGATGGAAAGGGAATGGAAGTATAGTAAGGGGCCTGGGCAAGAGGCTTCCAGCCCTTGCTTCCACTCTATAAAAGTGAGTCTAGAAGTTCTATTTTCATGTGCTTTGCATATTCAGTTGCTATTGACCATTTGGTTTCCAGATGCAGTTTCACTGCAAAAATCAATTTACAGAATGCCTAGTCATCTACATTTTCTGCTTATGCCAAAATAAGTGTTTTTTAAAAAATGAGTATTTCCTATTACTTTCTTATGAACTCATTCAACTTGGATTTTTCAGTCCTTTACCTTCCCTGCTTCACCCTGTATTTCATAATAAATTCTCAGTCTTACTCTCTTCCTGATCTTTTATACCTGAAAAGTTATTTTTATAGTCCAAAAGGGGTATAAAGGGGATATAAACCATGACCAAAATTCTCTATTCTTTCTTAATTTTTCTTTTTATATAGTACTAGAAACTAATATTAACTGACTTTGTATCTTTTTAAAAATTCTTCATAATCAAAAGTATCTGATATGTTTATGATAAACTGTTTAGTGTCTCTCAGGCAAGCCATTAATCTCTCTGCTTCTTTGCTTTGCTGAACTCCTTCTCCTACTGCTCTGTTTAACACATGAAAGATTCATTGGGAGTCATTCCTGCACCATGATTTTCAATGCTTCTAGCAAAGATGCATCTTCTCCCTATGCTCTCACAGCTTTTGCCCTCAATATCACCATTGGGATAGCAAAAGATCCAATGCAAAAGTCTCAAAAGGAGGGCACCCGGGTGGCTCAGTGGGTTAAGCCTCTGCCTTCTGCTCAGGTCATGGTCTCGGGGTCCTGGGATCGAGTCCCACATCAAGCTCTCTGCCTGCTTCCTCCTCTCTCTCTCTCTGCCTCCCTCTCTACTCACTTGTGATCTCTGTCAAATAAATAAATAAATAAATAAAATCTTTAAAAGAAAAAAAAAGTACTCAAGAGGCGCCTGGATGGCTCAGTTGGTTAAGCATCTGCCTTTGGCTCAGGTCTTGATACCGGAGTCCTGGGATCAAGCCCCACAGCGGGCTCCCTGCTCAGTGGGAAGCCTCCTTCTCCCTCTTCCCAGCCCTTACTCATGCTCTCTCTCACTATCTCTCTCTCTAATAAATAAATAAAATCTTAAAAAAAAAAAGTACTCAAAAGATATCAGTTGTGAATGTTTCAACATTTTGTTATCATAGTAAACTCAGAGATTGAAAGCTGTTTTTTTTTTCATTCCACACTCTTCATTTTTATTGTTCTTATTTTCCTGTATTCAAATTCTTGTTTTGAATTTAATAGGTATTTAAATTAAACATTTTATATACTATCTGTCTTGCACTGGTGGTTATGTTTTCCACGTTTTTTTTTTCCACTTTTTTCCCCCCCTAAATTATTTATTTGAGAGAGAGAGAGAGGGAGCAGAAGGAGGGGCAGAAGGAATGGGACAGGGAATAGGGAGAGAGTCTCAAACAGACTCCCCACTGAGCCCAGTAGACCCCAGTGTGGGGCTTGGTCTCACAACCCTTGAGATCATGACCTAAGCCAAAATCAAGAGCTATACACTTAGCCCCTTGAGTCATCCAGGTGCCCCATGTTTTCCATGTATTCTTAAAGAAGAGTATAATTTGCGATTATATAAATTTCTTTGATTAAATATGTCCTATAGTTTTCTAGGGTCAGTGAAAAGAACTACATCAGTGAGATGGTATATTCAGTTATTGGAAACAAAGCTATTATTTACTCAGTCTAGCACTTCATAAGCTTTATGTATTTTTTCTGTTTATATATATAAAATGATGACTGGAATTTATATAATCCTCTATATTTTATAATAAAATTTCAAAATTTTTATCTTGCTGAAAATATACAATATCTTTTTGAGGTAAGTAGGATTAATTGTATAATTTCCATTTTGAAATTTATAAAAAGATATTCAGAGAGGTAAAATAATCTTAATATTTTAAAATTCTGAGTACTTTTCTTTAGATTCCACTACCTCTTTGTATGTTTTTATCTTGTAGGATGAATACTGAGTATTTTTAAATTTTTATTTAAATTTTAATTTGTTAACATATAGTGCAATATTGCTTTCAGTAGAATTCAGTAATTCATCACTCACATAATCATCCAGTTTTCATGACAAGTGTCCTCTTTAATATTTATCACCCATCTAGCTCATTCCCCACCCATGTCCTTCCATTAACCTTAATTTGTTTTCTATCTTTAAGAGTCTCTTATGTCTTGCTTTCTCTATCCTTTTCCCCCCTCCTGTATGTTCATATGTTTTGTTTCTTAAATTCCACATATGAGTGAAATCATATGGTATTTGTCTTTCTCTGACTAACTTATTTCACTTAGCATAATGCATGCTAGCTCCATCCACATTGTTGTAAATGGCAAGATTTCATTCTTTTTTATGGCTAAATAATATGTGTGTGTGTGTGTGTGTGTGTGTGTGTAACATCTTCTTAACCCACTCATTGGGCGATGGACATTTGGTATCTCTTCATAGTTTGGCTATTGTTGATAATGCTACTATAAACATCAGGGTGCAATAATCCCTTTGAGTCAGTATTTTTTTATCCTTTAGGTAAATACCTGGTAGTGCAATTGCTGGGTTGTAGGGTATTTCTATTTTTAACTTTTTGAAGAACCTCCATACTGTTCTCCAGAGTGGAGATACAAATACCAGTTGGTATTCCCACAACAGTGCAAGAGGGTTCCCTTTCTCCACATCCTCACCAATACCAGTTGTTAATTTTAGCCACTCTGACAAGTGTGAGGTGGTATCTCATCGCGGGTTTTGATTTGTATTTCCTTAATGATCAGTGATGATTCCATGTGTCTGTTAGCCATGTGGATGTCTTTCTTGGAAAATTGTCTCCTCATGTCTTCTTCTGATTTTTTAAACTGGATTATTTGTTTTTTGGATGTTGAGTTTGATCTGTAAGAAGTCTACAAAGAGTTCAAACTAACTACTAAAAATAACTGTAGATTTTATATACTAACCCTTTATCAGATATGTCATTTGTAAATATCTTCTACCATTCTGGAGGCTGCCTTTTGGTTTTATTGTTTCCTTCACTGTGAAGAAGACTTTTATCTTGATGAAGTCCCAATAGTTCATTTTTGCTTTTGTTTCCCATGCCACTAGACATGTCTAGTATGAAGTTGCTATAGCTGAGGTCAAAGAAGTTGCTGTCTGTATTCTCCTCTAGGATTTTGATGTTTTCCTGTCTCACAGTTAAATCTCTCATCCATTTTGAATTTATTTTTGTGTATGGTGGATGAAAATGGTCCAGTTTCATTCTTCTGCATATTGCTGCCCAGTTTTCCCAACACCTTTTGTTGAAGAGACTGTCTTTTTTCCATTGGACATTCTTTCCTGCTTTTTGAAGATTAGTTGTGGGTTCATTTCTGGCTTTTCTGTTCTCTTCCATTGATCAATATGTCTGATTTTGTGCCAGTACCATACTGTCTTGATGACTACAGCTTTGTAATAGAGCTTGAAATCCAGAAATCATCCAGTTTTGCTCTTCTTTTTCAGGATTGCTTTGGTTATATAGGGTCTTTTGTGGCTCTATACAAATTTTAGGATTGTTTGTTTTAGCTCTGTGAAAACTGCTGGCAGTATTTTGGTAGGTATTTCATTAAATACGTAGATTGCTTTGGGTTGTATAGACATTTTTAAACAGTGTTCATTCTTCCAATCCATGAGCGTGGAATGTTTTTCCATTTGTGTCCTCTTCAATTTCTTTCATAAGTATTCTATATTTTTCAGAATGAAGATCTTTTACCACTTTGGTTAGGTTTATTCCTAGGTATCTTATTGGTTTTGGTGCAATTGCAAATGGGATCAATTCCCTGTTTCTTTTTTTGTTGCTTTGTTATTGGTGTGTAGAATGCAACACATTTCTGTATGTTGATTTTATAACCTGAGACTTTGTTGAATTCATGTACTATTTCTAGAAATTTTTTGGTGGAGTTTTTTGGGTTATCTACATAGAATAATCATGTCATCTGTAAATATTGAAAGATTGACTTCTTCTTTGCCAATTTGGATGCCTTTTATTTCGTTTTCTGATTGCTAAGGCTATGACTTCCATACTGTGTTAAATAGTAATGGTGAAAGTAGACATCCCTCTCTTGCTCCTAACCATAGGACCATAGGGGAAAGGCTCTCAGTTTTTCCCCATTGAGGATGATATTAACTGTGGGTCTTTGATATATGTCCTCTATGATGTTGAGGTATATGCCATTCATTCCTACTTTATTTATTTATTTTTTATCAAGAATATATGCTTTTTCTTCATCTATTGACAGGATCATATGGTTCTTACATTTCTTTTATTTGTAAAATAAATAAAAAGTGATTTATTTGTAAACACTGAACCAACCCTGCAGCCAGGGAAAAATTCCACTTGATCGTGGTGAATAATTCTTTTAATGTACTTGAATTTGATTTGCTAGTATCTTGTTGAGAATTTTTGCATCTATGTTCATCAGTGTTATTGGCATGTAATTCTCCTTTTTAGCGGGGTCTTTGTCTGGTTTTAGAATCTAGGTAATGCTAGCTTTGTAGAATGAGTTTTGATGTTTTCTTTCCATTTCAATTTTTTTGGAACAGTTTGAGAAGAATAGGTATTAACTCCTCTTTAAATGTCCAGTAGAATTCCCCTGGGAAGCCATCTGGCCCAGGACTTTTATTTATTGGAAGATTTTTTTATTTCTGATTCAATTTCTTTGCTTGTTATGGGTCTGTTCAAATTTTCTATTTCTTCCTGTAATTTTAGTTTCTAGGTTTTATCCATTTCCTCCAGATTGCCCAGTTTGTTGGCATATACTTTTTCATAATATTCTTTTAGTTGTTTTTATTTCTGTGGAATTAGTTGTGATCTCTCCTCTTTGATTCATGATTTTATCTTGTTTGGGTCCTTCTTCTCTTCTTTTTGGTAAGTCTGGCTAAGGATTTATCAATTCTATTAATTCTTTTGAGAAAGAGCTTTTAGTTTCATTGATCTATTTTACTGCTGTTTTTTGTTTGTTTGTAGATTGTTTATGTCTGCTCTAATTTTTATTATTTCCCTTCTGTTGGCTTTAGGCTTTATTTGCTGGTCCTTTTCTAGCACCTTTAGGTGTAAGGTTAGGTTATGTGTTTGAGACTTTTCTTGTTTCTTGAAGTAGGACTGGATACTGAACATTTTGTTTCATTTAGTCACCAATAAAGAGGAGAATTAAGGACAACACAATGCTGACATACTGGAAATTTAATGACTCTAAATCAATCAAACATTTGGAGAAATGAATCTACATTTATAACCACTACATTCAAAACAGGAAGTAAAAAGAGTAAATCATGGTAGCCTCTCCTTATTCTGTTTTCACTGAAAGAGAAAATAGAAGCAGGAGAATAAGAGGGTTCATCTCCTAAAAAATTGTATCTAATTGGTCCTTAGAAAAAGCAATGCAAATCCTGTAAAGACATTCAGAGTTATGCTCTTGGAGTGGGGTAAAGCCTGGAACACTCTACTGGGGATAATTGAGTCTCATAGTATAGATTCATGTTATGATCACATGGTTACACTAAAGAGAAAAATCCTTTAGTTTGCTTGGAATTTTGCTGTTGGAAAGTGCACAGCACTGGAGTTAAAAGCTCTATGCCTGAGCACATAGCCCTGAGCTAGCACATATTAAGTACCTGATAAATATCTATGTCAATGCTTCTTATTAGCTGTGTCTTGGGATTCTGAATTATAAATGGGATAAATATTTATACAAGTTTTTGTTTAATGTTTTTTTTTTCTTGGAACCAAAAGATACCAAAGGACTTACAATGATTTTCACACACACAACACACACACACACACACACACACACACAAAACTACAAATTGATAAATGATATTTGATGGTCTCTGAAGTCATTTTTAACAAAAAGCTAAAGATGTACTAGCAATTGGTAAGTTGCAGTAGGTGATATTTTGCTGTATTATTTCCATTGTCCTCCATCTTGCATGATTGTTCAGTAGATCCTCTTTCCTCTCATTCAGCAAGTACTTCCAGTACAGCAGCAGCCCACTGCCAATGCTCAAAATTGTCTTTACTTTATAGATAAATAACATAAAGGTGAGTCAGTTAAATCATATAATTCTCTCTTCATTAACATATAATGCTCTCCTATTCACATATATTCACATGAATATAGCCTCCCTTATTCTTCTTCTAAGTCATTTAAATTCATCTTCTTTATCACCCAAATGAATCAAGTATAAGGGAGAGGGCAGTTGTGGAGCCTATTCAAAACACTGATTAGAGCATTTGTATATCAGTTAGAGCATTGTATATTGAGAGTCTAGTTCTCAGTTTTGTCATTTTAAAAACATTTTTCCCTTCTTCTGCTTCAAAGTACATTGGTTTTGAGAAATGGATGAATCTTTTTAAAAAATATTTTACTTATTTGACAGAGAGAGACAAGGTGAGAGAAGGAACACAAGCAGGGTGAGTGGGAGAGGGAGAAACAGGCTTCCCACTGAGCAGGGATCCTGACTCAGGGCTCAACTCCAGGACCTGGGGATAATAACTTGAGCCAGAAGGCAGATGCTTAATGATTTGAACCACCCAGGCACCCTCAAAAATGGATGAATCTTTGTGCTAGAATGTCACTTTACATATACATTATGAAACTGGGTCTGGTAAGAGAATATATACATGTCATTTACACAGACCACTCACTTTCATGACTCACTCTGCTCATGTACCTGTGAGGACCTATTTAGAAATTGTCCCTGCTTCCCTTCCCCCAGGGGATTTACAGGTAACAAAGCCCAGATACAAAGGTGGGTCAGGCCAGGTGGAGACATCCAATCAGTGGGGGGGCATGCATACTGTCTCCCTGGTCACCAAGGAGTATGGGCCCCGCCCTTTGGGAGCCCTTTTGGCGCCAATCCCAATCAAGGTGTAATAGGCTGGTTCAAATGTCTACTAGGGTAAATTGTAACTCAATTGGTCACCTAGCATCACTGTGGAGTTTCCTGTGTATGTTACAATCTCATTGGCCACCTGTGCATGGCCAGGCCCGACCACATGGCCTTTGCCCTTAAGAGCTAGCCTGTGAAACCGAGAAGGGTCGCCCTCTCTTGTAAGAGGTGCGGACCCGAACGTTTGGTTAGATTCCTGATGCTTGGCGCAAAATAAAGCTTTGCTTGACCTTCGCTTTGTATCAGTCTCGCTCCTTTAATCACGGACCCATTATTGGGGCATAACAGTACCCTGTTATAGATCAGAAGACTTCCTGGTAAACACACATTAAAATAAAAGAAGCAGACATCTTTTTAATACTATTGTTTCCAATATCATGGCTGGATTAGTAAATGGATAAATAGAGCCTGCTGCCAAATTAACTAAAATTCTGGATAAAATATTTACTGTATACTGACTTGGATGAAATAACAAAAATAATTAATATGACACTACAACCACAACATTGTTGACAAACCAATTAATGAGAACACAATTAACTTGAAAGGATATGAATCATGTAGCCCATAAGTGAAAGAAAGTTGATAAAGCTTGTTACACATTTGATAACAGTCCTAAAATTTACACAACACTACCAATAATAAATCCTACAAAGCCTGGATTTCCCTCTGATAAAGCATTAAGAGAAAGTTAGGGGTTGCTTAGCTACTCATTATAATGTTTATAGGACTTACAAAATTGTTTCATAAAACCATGTTCTTAATAGTACTATCATTGATACATTATTCCAGTATACCAAAGAGACCATGCTTACACTAAATAAGATAGTGCCCATGATAAAACTTTTAATTACTCAAGATTCTTACAAGACATACAACATGAATTTAAAATGTCTCCTCCTCTTTTTTTTGTCCCACTATACTTAATGCTCCAAATAACAATACTTTGGTGTTCCAAAGAGATATACTGGACAATCAAAAAAATTGCAAAGTAGGTTGCCTAGACTTAATGAATTCTTTATTTGGTCACTCAAATCCAGTTAAATAAGTCAGGAGTTATAAATGGCATTGGATATTAGAGAGACCTCTAAAAGGAAAATTGCTTTGTGTTTAAAGTTCTACCTGGCTCTACTTCTACCATGGCAGGGAAAGGTGGTGATTCCTCTCATCCACTTCAGTTCCAGTTAAATGGACTTCATGTTTCCCTTAGAATTTGGACAATACAGTAGAGGAGTGTTCAACTCTCAACTTACGAATTTAAAGGATAAAAATCTACCTGAAGAGATCTGAGTCAGCTAAATAATGGGCTGGCTCAGCCAATGAAAGTTGTCCAAAGAAACATGTTCCACATAGATCAGATGGTAGAAGGTCATTTTCAGTAATGCTTTAAATTGAGAGGTAATAGAAGACTCTAAGCAAACTTTCAGAGGAGATGAATTTGTCAATGTTAAGAGAGTTGGAGATAGAAAATTCTCTGTGGTAGGAGAGTCTCCAAAATACTCACCTCCACTGGATTCTAGGGTGTTAGGCCTGATGGCTAGTGATATTTTCTCAGAACTGAGCTACCTAATAAAATGGGAATAAAGTAGCACTGGTGTCATAGAGGACAAATGACAGCATTTAATAGTCAGAAGCAAGGAGGATGCAATGTTCCTAATGAGTGATAAGGTTAGTATGGTGGTCAGTGTTGTCTGTCCTGCTGAGAATTAGGGATATGGTTAAAAGATCAGTGTCTTGAAGGCTAAGATAGATATAAAGTCAATAAATTTCTGGCTTAATTTATACAAATAAATCAAGAATAAATGATCCACAAATGGAAAACAATTTTGTAATCAAAGGTCATGCTATCTTGATAGTTTCCAGACCTGAACAGTTCTCATAATTGGAACTCAGTGACTGAAAGAGACTAAATCCCAAGGAGAAATGATGCTGCAACCATATGAACTACACACAGGAATGATCACCTAGTCCTTCCCCAGAGGGATCTATGGCTATTTATTCAGCCAACTATATACTGGGGAAGTAGGAAATCCAGATTTTTGTGCACTGATGGACACAGGGTCAAACTTTTCATTAATATCATCATGGCTCATAGTGGAGTATTTAGATAAGAAATGCCCTAGGTTAAAGAGAGCTGCTTCATTGAAATTCATGTCCCCTCTGCAGGGATGGACTACATGGAAATGTTGGTCTATCTGGAGGATGTCTGATGCAAAAAAAATCTGATCTTCTTGCTAAATCAGGTCAGATCTCTACTTCTTCGTCAACAGATCTCAACCTTTCTACCTAATTCTGCTTCTTTTATTTTCTTGTGGAGCATTTCTGGAATGCACTGTAATAAATTTCCTATGTGTGAATTTCCATCTACAAGTGTTTTCCCTGGGGATTCTATCTGACATACTACCAAAGCACTCTATGTGAGTGTATGTCAGCTTAATAACCTGCCACGCCCAGAGTGTCTATACCTGCTCACTCCCATCAGATGTCTGTTCTTCTCACAATTTATCCCCTTTGTTTTCCACTTCTATGAACCTTGAATTAGCAAACAGGAGTAGTAAAGTAGATGAGCCAGGTGGGAAAATAGAAATCAAATAAACAAACAAACCCCGATGATCCCCTTCTTTCCCACTTTGGCAACCAGTTTAAAGTAAAGCAAAGTTGGAAGAAGGAGAATTTTGAACTTAGATAATTGGAATTTTACATTGGAATAAATATATAAATTACTAAACTGGTACATTTGTGGGCCAAAATGACCAGACGACTTTTCAGTATCTAAGAGTAACTGCACAAACCAAATACTTTGCCTTAGTTTCATAGCAGGGGAGAAAACAGACTCTCAGAGCAGGAAAAATGATGTCAGTGTTTTCTGTTGTACCAGCACCCATCTTGTTCCATGTTGGAATGTACATAACTTCACTGGAAATAGCCCAAGCCAAAGTAATGTTGGAGCATGTGCAATGGACTTAAAGACAATGATTCTTGTGTGTTTCTCTGCTTTACTTTTGCCAAATCCAATTATTGAAAATGGTTAAGTTGACAATTTTTTCTAAGTTCTTGATTAATGAAAGAAGACCTGCCACTTTTATAATTGGAGAGAGAGGGGGATTAAGAGAAAGAAAGCAGGAATGAAATTTAAATCAAATTGTAGAGAAGAGGAACAGGTGTTGGAGGCAGTGCTACTGAAAGTGAAACTAGCTCACAGATTTTAGTGACTTTTACTGTGAAAATCCTTCCAAGAAAGCTCTGTTTCTTCTGTATAATGTCGTATTGTTCAGTTTGGAGAACTCTATCTTGGTAATTTGCATGGTTTATTTTTAAGACCTACAGAAAATGTATAAAATATTTATTGAAAACCCATAAGGCAAGGTGCTGCTGAAGTGCTGTTGTTAAGCACCTCAGAAGTGCAGGTTTCATAGGGGCTTCGAGAGCATAATGGCATAACAGCACAATGGCCTCATACTTCTGATCCTTAGATTATAACTCTAAAAGGCACATAGAATTAAAATTAATGACAGACATTAGTAGAGCATTGTATGACTCCCTTATACACAAGCTAATTCACTTTAATGTACTTTCTGGGTTTATAATGTTGGAGTTAAATTCCATTTATCAATTCAGAGAAGATTAGCCACATTATTTATTGTGGATTCTCCATATCAGATATTTAAGCTTTTTTTTTTCCCTCTCATTTTACCAATTCGACCTCCTTCCTGCCCCTGCTAAAATAGTACTTAGTTCCCATGGACATGGAAGTCTAGAAAGATAAAACAGTAATTATCTCAGTGTTAACACAAGTCTTATTCTAATACTAAAATAAAAATTGAAGATTTAATAATAGGATATTTTGAACCAAATGCTTGAGAGTCATTTCAAATATTCACATTATCTTTGTATTTTATTCAGAAAAAATGTCCCTATTTTCAAAGAAAAAAATGTTTTTTCTTCCCAGCAACTTCACTGTTATTCATTGATACATGAGAAAAAATTGAGAGAAAATTATGTGAAATCTAGGTCAAAGCAAATAGGGAAAAAAAAAAAAGCCTGATTTACTAACATATTCTTGTAATCAATCCCCTTACTCTTTATGCATCCAAGATCCTGAAATCCTTTCAGAAAAGTCATCTACCAATGGTTTTGTTAACCATTGTATTCTATCTCAATTCAAATAATGACCAAATAGATCTAAGTAAGAGAAACATTGATCTCCTATGCATAACTCTGTTATAATTCATTATACTGGCTTCATAAAAAGGAAGTTGAAAAGTTAAAGAAAGTAAATACTGTGGGTGTTGAATGAAAAGCACTCCCCTTTGTAATTCACAGTTGGGTTCCCATCCTCTGTATGTTACAAGTGAATTTAGTTGAGGGGCAGCTGGATGGCTCAGTTGATATAACTCACTCTTGATCTTTTGGTTCTGAGTTTGGACCCCTTGTTGGCTTAGAGATTACTTAAAGAAAAGAGGAAGAAAAAGAAAAAGAGAAAGAGAAAGAAAAAGAAAAAGAAAAAGTGGCCCTGAATAAGTGAACTGAGTTGATAACTTGTATTCAAGCCCTAGACCTTTATTGGAGAAATAGTAGGGGAGGATAAATGCAATGTGTTTCCTTTGGAGAATCTCCACTGTACTCCATATTACCCTACTAGGTCAACCAAATCTCATTTTCTTGACGTTTAAGGCATGAGACCAGGCCTATCCATTTAGTTAGACATTTCTATGATTGTGAGCAAAATCTGTTTAAGGATGAATATATTTGGTAAGTTCTTACCATTTAGTCATTGGTTATCATTGTAAGTACACAATGCTTATGTGTGTATTTAAAGGTAAATGCATTCAGAGTTTAAATGATGGGCAACTGAAAATATGTTTACAAAAAGTTAATAGAGTTTATATTAATAAAATTGATATATGAGCTGGGCTCCATCTCATGACCCTGAGATCATGATCTGAAGTGAAACCAAAAGTTGGATCCTTAACTGACTGAACCACTCAGCACTCCTAATACATAAATTTCTTAATGCCAAGAAAAGAAATAAGAAATGAGAAAATCACTCATTGAGTATCTTACTAGTTTTACTAAAATAAAGTATTTTGCATCTTCATAAACTGTAAGCTTCATAGGTTTTAAAAATTTTGTAATTAATTTTCACATAATACAGTCACTATACCTTTTGAAAGGTAAATATATCAAATAGGATTAGTAAATCAAATACTCCTACAGCTGGTAACACTTTAGTGACAGCTGACTTCTACTTCACAGAGAAATGCAAAATTATATACTTGGAAAATTTCTTAATTAAGAAAAATTAAAACAAAGTTTAACAATTGTGTTAAGTACATTAATAGGAAAAATTTCAGCATAAAATTAGAAATATAAAATTTAAGACTCTCATAATGACATTAACTCAATGACATTGCTTCCAAAGAAAGCTCAGATGACAAAGGGTCATTGTCAATGTTAGTGTTAGGTGGCAGTAGAAACACTAGCATGAATGGGTTCACTCTGAACACTTACATTTTAATTGCTTTATATAACTTTACCAATATGTCCCTGAAAATTTTTTTAAATGACATTCAGAATTGTCCTCTTGTATTATTGTTTTCTACAGTTTTGTAAATATATCTGAGTTAAAAAGGCAGGAAAGAGTCCATCAGTTAGGTTCTGAAGCTACTTTTGCAATATTATATTTTCATTTTTCCATAATTACATTATCTGTTCTATACTAACTCTGAGTATTGCACTTCTAAATGTAAAATTACACTTGTTTCTTAAAAAAAAAATCAGCAAATGTAACATGTGAAGATAATAAAATTACTTCCTGAAGTATTAAAAATGTAGCTGTATCTTTTGGTTCAAAGTGAATTTAAAATATGTAAAATACCTCAATAATTTTTTCAAATAAGTTAGTATTCTCACATTATATTTATAAGATACTTGTTTCATTAATTTCATAAAAGTATTTATATATTTACATCTATTTAATTAAATATAAATATGGCATCACTTCATAATGGAGTGTTCAACTAGTTATTTCTTAATACTTAAGTGACCTAGATAAATCACTGTATATTTTCAAGCATGTTTCCCACCAGAAAAGTGGGTGGATTAGGCTAAATGCTTTTAAGATCCTTTAGAGGATAAAATGTTTGAGTTAAAAGATCCCTCCATTTATTGTTATTTAGCCATTTAAAAGCAAGCTTACTTAGATACACAATCTGAATCATTTCAAACAACCTGATTTGTCCAATCCTTCACTTTTTAAATAAATATGAGGAGCGGGGTGCCTGGATGGCTCGGTGGGTTGAGCCTCTGCCTTCCGCTCAGGTCATGATCCAAAGGTCCTGGGATCGAGCCCCACATAGGGCTCCTTGCTCAGAGGGAGCCCGCTTCCCCCTCTCTCTCTGCCTGCCTCTCTGGTCACTACTCATCTCTCACTGTCAAATAAATAAATAAAATCTTAAAAAAAATAAATATGAGGAGGTATTACAGGTGCACATTTCTAATGTTTCAGTGTTCTGCGAGTGCTTTGGTATTATGTAGGCATATTTCCATCCTTCCCAGCAGTTTTTCTTATTTTTTTCTCATCTCAGGTAGGTGGACAAAATTAAAATAACGAAGATTGTAAAAGCAGTTATATGCCTGGGTTTCTTTATAATTAGGAGCAAGACTAACCAACACATCTGTCCACTGGCAAGGAAACTTCCCAAGACATGAAATGTAGAACTTTCACAGAGATTAAGCTTAGCTTGTCAGAATGTCAAAGACTTCACCATTAGTAGTAGAAAAAAATAAAAAGAAATTTTCATAGATCATCATCAAATTAAAAAATTGTGATTGCTGTAAATAAAAGTAATATAATTCTGCCTGGCAAGCAGAGTGACAGTTTATAATCTAAAATATGTCACCTTTATATTTGAGTCTAATTTAATTTTCTACTTACCAGCAGGATATCATAAAACTGACAATTTTAAGAGTATGTCACATAAATCTAATCTCATATTTCTTTGCTTCTTTTTCTTTTTTTCTTGTTGATTCTCTCAACCCAGTGGGAGATCTTAAAACTCTTTCCTGGTTCTATAACCCTATAACATGTTTCACAAATTATTCTATAAAACTTCTTGTATATTTGTGTACATACAACTTCTTAGGTACTTCATATATTAGTGTTAACTAATGAAGACCATCATAGCATTAAATATAGGGCTCTAGACCAAGGTTAAAATTGTTCTAATAAACATCATTCTTCAACACAAATTTATGCTTAATTAAATCTGAAATTATTAATTCTCACTAGCTTTTACCTTTTTTTCCCATTATTTCCCATTTCTCATTACATTCATGAGAATGAGAATATTTCAATATCAGCATTTTGTACAGAGTATATGTGCTGCCGAAGCGAGCACACAGCATTTTGTACAGAGAAGAAATATAGTGTCATACAAGAAACAGATTGATCTGTTGACATTACTGTTCAGTTTTTATAAGTAGGGCCAATAGTACACCATTACACAATTAACCACAAATCCTCCATAGTCAAAGTTTATTATCAATAAAATAAAGTTTTCTTATCAGTAAAATTGTGAGATAAAAGACGATTACTTATCTAGCCATCAGTAAAGGATCTATTTATGTTAAAATTGATTCTTTGCTCTAAAGAATATTTATTTTCACTCTCAATATAAATCATAAGGACTCTTATGGGGCACCTGGGTAGCTCAGTCATTAAGCATCTGCCTTCATCTTGGGTCACGCTCCCAGGGTCCTGGGATCAAGCCCTGCATTGGGCTACCTGCTCAGTGGGAAGCCTCCTTCTCCCTCTCCCACTATCCCTGCTTGTGTTCCCTCTCTTGCTGTGTCTCTATCAAATAAATAAATAAAATCATAAGGACTCTTGAGAAGCTTGCTTTGTGGAAATCCATACATAGCACAATTATATAAGGAATCACATAAACTTATTCAAAAATAAATTCAAGACAGAAACATGATGAACATTAATTAAGGTGCATAAACCATAGTCCTTAATTTTATTCAGCTACAATCCTTTCTTTAAAAGCAGTAACAAAGAGAAGTTGACATCGGTATACTTTATGAAACTGATATTACTGGTTTTCATCTTATTTAATCTTATTTCATTATTATTAACTTATTGCATTAGTTTACTAGGGCTACTTTGACCAAAAAACCACAGTCTGGATGACTTAATTAAGAGAAATATATTTTCTTAGAGTTTTGGAGGCTGGAAGTTCAAGATCAAGGTGTTGGCAGTTTTGGTCTCACCTGAGGCATCTTTTTCCTTGGTTTGTAGATAGTCACCTTCTTGCTGTGACCTCACAGGGATTTTTTTGTGTGTGCCAGTACATCAATGGTGTTTCGTACTTTTTCTGTAAAGAAAAAGTCATATTGAATTAGGGTCTCATGCTTGTGATCTCATTTAACTTCACTTACCTCTTTGAGGCCTCTTTGAGGCCTCAGCTCCAAAAATTGTCATATTGGGTGTTAAGTCTTTAACATATAAATTTGGAGGTCACACTCTAGACTACAACACTTATTAAATGTTTCTTTAAAATATCAAAGTTCAAAAACTTTTATAGGAGGGTCCTATATGATGGGCTGAAATGCAAATATTGTCAATACAGGGTAACTCCATATGATTATATTTTGTTTTGTTAGCCTTTGTGAGGAGGAAAAGATCACAGTCAATTTCATAGCTCTGAAATTTCTATCAGGCTTTCTTTTAACTTCATGGTATCTTATTACTCTCAGAAGTAATATAGCACAGACATGCCTTGCTGTGAAGAGGTAGGGAGTCCCTCTGCATGGCCACTGCGGAATTTATTTGACATGCATATTGCACTATAGTGCATTTTATGCATAAATGTATGTCAGGTAATGCATATTTTAGATAAAACATCTTTTAAGAGATTCATAATTACCATTCACTGATATTTTCTTGCCACTCTTGAATAAATGGCTAAGTGTTAAATGGTAATTGTGTCATGATTATGTGACATCTTTTGTAATATTTATAAACAGCTATAGAGCACATAATATATATTTTTTTTCTTTCAGATTCTTAAGCTGAGGAACCAGTGCTTCCAGTTGATGGAAATAATGGCTAGTGTAGTAGGTGAAAGTGAATTCATTTCCATTTTTAGAAGATTAACTTTAGGGATATAATAAATATGATAGAAGTCTCTTAATTAGTCACTGCTTAAATGCCAATCTAGATTAAACCATGATCTTCATTCCCTCTTAAAATACACTCATTGATATTCAGAATGCAGAGAACTTCTGGGAAATGTTGTCTATATGCTCCCATCAGTGAGTCTCTAAAATTCATTTGTGCTTGTCAGTAAAACCTTTCATTCTAGTTGTACCTCTTGTAATTATATCATTTAATTAAATACTACAGAGAAGTAAACTCTGAATTTGAAACAGTTATTTCTAGGAATACTGACCTGAATATTTTGGAAATGCACCAAAAAAGTGATTATCTCAAACTTGCTATTAAATTGATAGCAATACATCTTTACAAATTTGGACAAATCATAAAAATCTATATTTATCTACTCATTACTTTGACTTGATACTCTTTTTTCCCAAAGAAGCAGAAAATAAGACATGTGAATGGATCTACAATAAGTAATGGAATTAGTAACTAAAATTCATTTCACAAAGAAAAGTTAAATCCGACCCAACACATAGAGAAGAAATAATACTATTTTCTTATAAATTCTTCCAGAGAATAGAGAAAGAGAAAGGTACTTCCAAATTCACTTTATGAGGCCAGTATTATGTTGACATTAATAACTACATTCAAATATGGTGAATGACAGTATTCATCAGTAATAATTACATACAAAAGGAAGCACAAATAAAGTTAGTGGACAGAGATTACAAATAAAATCTAGATTAGAGTAACACAATATTTTGTTTTGAATACCATGCTTTCAACAAATAAATATACATAATTTTCTAGCTGAGATTGCTATAACTAGCCAACACTTTTCCCTATCTCAATTAAATTATTAGCTCTATAATAATCTTGTCAAATTAATCTTAATGCAGGACATTTGGAACTTTTAACTATGTAATTACTAAATTTTGATAATATTTATATTTTAAGAAGCCCTCAATTGTCTTTACAAAATATTTCTCAAAATTATGAATTAATAAGAGGTTACAGACCATATGAACACTAATTTGCATGATTCCAGTATTTACAGACCTATTTCTGAACACAAATTGAGTTCATAGAGTTCTATTATAGATAATTAGTGGTCATGAATAAACTCATTCTGCTAATATTTGGTGAATTTTTTTTCTAATATGCTTCTTTACAGAAAGTGTAACTAAACATTATATTAAGGGACAATTATTAATTATATTGTTAATGAAGATGCATAACCAGCAAATTTAGAATTGCCTGATTCCTTTTATGCATTTTACATTTTACATTAATTTTTGTTTCACTCATTCTTACGTTTTCTAACATAAAATTAAGCATATTTTGCAGATACTCCAGACAATGCTATAAGCTGTGTTATAAGAGTTGCTGAACTCTTTGTATTTAATTAGTCCCAGTCTTCCTGTCTAGGTAGGTCTATGTTCCATAGGATTCAAGCATAGGCAATTGCTGTTATTAATATTAAGAAAAAAAAATGTCAAGGTAGCCCTATATAAGAGACATGTTAAAAATGTATTAGTTTTTGGTATAAGCTGCATTGGCAAAATCATTTCAAATTTTAACAGATGGCAGTGACTTGTGAAATATACTGGTCATAATAGGTCTTCTAGAGAACTTAAAAAAATAATTAAAAGATATATATCTTTAGTCAAATATTTATGTAATACTTAAGTAAAAATGACAACATCTCTTGGCTCTGGTCATATATATGATCTTACTAATATGTATTATGAAAGAGATTTTTATTTTATGCCTCTTTCCTCTTTCTTCTGGTGAATCATAATAAATATTGCCTATAGTTGATTTTGACATGAAAAGAAGTAACTATTTCATTGTTTAAAAAAACATGAATTTAGTAAAAAAATAAATTTGCTTCTATGCATTGAATGATAAGGAAAATGTTTGCATTTTTAAAATTTCTTGTACTCATAAATTTTTAAATGTATCTTTTTTCAAATTTTTATTTAAATTCTAGTTAACATATAGTGCGATATTAGTTTCAGAAGTAGAATTTAGTGACCCATCACTTATATATTAAATATATTTAAATGTATTCCATCTTTATATTTAGGATTCATATATATAAATCATTCCAAATTTGCTGTATTTTTTTAAAAAGCAAAAATTATCTATGTTTCAATTGCTTCATATATACAAATATGTTCAGGGATGAGCTTACAAAGGGCATTGAATGAGAATATAATTCAAACTTATAGGGATTTTTCAAGTGAAAATCTAGTTGCCATAAAACACTGATGAAGAGGGGCACCTGGGTGGCTCAGTGGGTTAAGCCGCTGCCTTCGGCTCGGGTCATGATCTCAGGGTACTGGGATCGAGTCACATGTTGGGCCCTCTGCTCAGCGGGGAGTCTGCTTCCCTTCCTATCTCTCTGCCTGCCTCTCTGTCTACTTGTGATCTCTCTCTGTCAAATAAATAAATAAAATCTTTAAAAAAAAACATTGATGAAGAATTAAATAAAAATAGTATTTGTATCACTAATCACATAAATTATGCTGTTTAAGAAATAAATCTTTTGAATTATAATGAAGAGCACTCTACACAAAGTAAATAGTTATACCTGTATATGTATATGTCATTTCATCAGAACAAAATAACTTACAAATAGATAGTTAAAGTGGAATAGGTCTGCCAACAATGCTTTCAAAGTTAAATAAATTACTAAAATTCAGTGTTTTTTAACAAGTCAGTTTTTAGTGAGACCCCAGAGTCTTGTGAATTGGCAGCAATCTATGCTTGGGGTGTGGGTGGACTGTTCAATTCTTAAATTCTCTTGAGCTATTGGCCGAATGTATAACGTTCATAAAAATTATGACTGCATCAGGATGGGCTTCCAGTGTGATACACATTGCCCAAAGCAGGCTTTCATGACCTCTGATAATTTGATTCTGCCACTGGTTCTTGAGAAGGCTGCTGAAGTGAGCAGTAGACCTGCCGAAATGGCCACCCATTTCTCATGCTCCAAATGAGATTTCAGCCTTCAGCTAACAGCTTTAAAGGAATAATATCCTATGGATTAAAAAGAAATGTTCTTCATTTTCCTGAAAGTAACCTAAAAACAGGACTCTTCACACAAAATTAGAAGTGTGAGTATCATTCAACCAATCTCTTGCTTAGATAATTAAAGTAACATCTTTAGGTAAACTATTATTTTCCACATGAAATGAGATAAATGAATTCAATGACTAGAAATTCAATTTATCTTTTAATTACACCTCACAATTATATCCATGTATTGTACAACTACCTTCATTTGTACACTAAATGTTTTTCATCCTGCAGCCCACCTGCATTCAATGCAGAATCTTTACAGCAATTCTGTAGCTGTACTCTAAATCCAAATAAAGCATGTAATTACAATAAAAAAAAACCTTTATAATTGCTTGGGTTTTAACAATGCATTAAATTGAAAAGACAGCTTACCCTGAAAAATGCAGTCATCTCTGGGGTAAAGGGGGAGGTTTTTATAAAAAGTAATCCAGTTTCAGTGAAGCAACTAATTATTAACGCTACCGCTGGACACTTGTGTTTCCAACAGCCAATTTCATAGACTTTCTGTTGAGTAAAATCCAATTTTAAAATTTATAATGCAGTTGAGTTTTGCCAAAAGAAAAAAAAAAAAACTTAGAGTTGGACACAGTTGGAAGGGACTTAGAGAGCACCAGTGGAATCTCCAGTTTTAACCAATGAGAAAATCAGTTTCCACAAAGGTCAAAAGAGTTTTCCAAGTTCAAACAATTAAATATTTACAAAATACGGGATAAACCCCAAGCTACTGAATCGAATAGTTTTTGTTTTAGCAGAAATACATTCACTATAAGGAGTAAATGTCATATATAAGTAAATTATTCACTATGTAGGAAGGTGATAAAAGTTAATGCAAAAAGAAACAAAGTAAACAAACAAAAAAATACTGGGATTGTCAAAGTCGAGGAAAAGTTAGGTAAGGGTATGTTTCCAGGTAGAATAGTCATCATTTTCATCATAAGAAGTTGATATTTGAGCAAAGAGAGATGTGAGTTGGCAATGCAGACTTCTGGGAGAAATGTTTTAGTTAGAACCGATACACCCCTAAGGTGCTACCTTGGTCGGGAGAGTCTGTCTGGGGTATGCAAGTATGCAATACATAGCTGGCATGGCTAAGGTGGGATGAGTGATGGGGAGACAAGATCATATAGGATTAGGAGGAAGAGAAATGGGATCATTGAAGTGTTCTAAATAATGAAATTATTAGGCTAGTTTTCAGAGTAAATCTTCTGTGTAGTGTTTTTAAAAAGCTGAGAGATGGATAAGGGCAAAAACAATGAAATCTGTTAGGAGTAATAGAGTGATATATGGTGGCAGTTTATATTAGAGTGTTGGCAGTGATCAAAATGAATAGAATTCTCATTACATTTTTAAGTTAGACCTAATATTGGCTGAATTGGATGTGGCATGTAAATGGAATGTGGCATGGTTGACTTAAAAAAAGAGAGAGTCAATAATGACATCAATATATAAGGCTTGAGCAATTGGAAAGACAGAGTTACCTTCTTGAGATGAGAAAAGAATAAAAAGGTAAGCTTTGGTGACTGTTTCTTTTGCTGTGTGAAGCTTTTGATCTTGATGAAGTCCCAAAAATTCATTTTTGCTCATGTTTTCTTTGCCTTTGGAGACATATCTTGAAAGAAGTTGTCATGGCCAATGTCGAAGAGGTTACTGCCTATGTTCTCCTCTAGGATTTCATAGCTTCCTGCCTCACATTGTGGTCTTTTATCCATCTCAAGTTTATCTTTGTGTATGGTGTAGGAGAATGGTCGAGTTTCATTCTTTCACACATAGCTGTCCAATTTTCCCAGCACCATTTATTGAAGAGACTGTCTTTTTTCCACTGTATATTTTTTCCTGCTTTGTTGAAGAATATTTGGTCTTAGACTTGAGAGTCCATATCTGGGCTCTCTACTCTTTTCCACCAGTCTATGCCAGTCTATTTCCACTCTTTCTGTGCCAGTACCATACTGTGCTGGTGATCACAGCTTTGTAGTAAAGCTTGAAATCAGGCAAAGTGATGCCCTCAGTTTTGTTTTTCTTTTTCAATATTTGCTTAGCAATTTGGGGTCTCTTCTGGTTCTATACACATTTCAGGATTGTTTGTTTCAGCTCTTTGAAAAATGTCGGTGGAATTTTGATTGGGATGGCATTGAAAGTATAGATTGCTCTAGGCAGTATAGACATTTTAACAATGTTTATTGTTCTGATCCTTGAGCATGGAATGTTATTCCACCTTTTTTTGTCTTCTTCAATTTCTTTCATGAGTGTTCTGTAGTTCTTTGAGTAGAGATCTTTTAACCTCTTTGGTTAGGTTTATTTCCAGGTATCTTATGGTTCTTGGTGCTACAGTAAATGGATATTCTCTAATTTCCCTTTCTATATTTTCATTGTTAGTGTATAAGAAAGCAACTTATTTCTGTACATTGATTTTCTATCCTGCCACATTACTGAATTGCTGTATGAGTTCTAGTAACTTGGGGGTGGAGTCTTTGGGGTTTTCCATATAAAGTGCCATGTCATCTGTGAAGAGAGAGAGTTTGACTTCTTCATTGCCAATTTGAATGACTTTTATTTCTTTTTTCTTTTTTTTTTAAAGATTTTATTTATTTATTTGACAGACAGAGATCACAAGTAGGCAGAGAGGCAGGCAGAGAGAGAGGAGGAAGCAGGCTCCCTGCTGAGCGGAGAGCCCGATGCGGGGCTCGATCCCAGGACCCCGGGATCATGACCTGTGCCAAAGGCAGAGGCTTTAATCCACTAAGCCACCCAGGTACCCCTGACTTTTATTTCTTTTTGTTGTCTGATTGTTGTCGCTAGGACTTCTAGTACTATGATAAACAAGAGTAGCAAGAGTGGGCATTCTTGTCGTTTTCCTGATCTCAGGGGAAAGCTGTCAGCTTTTCCCCATTGAGGATGATAATCGCTGTGGGCTTTTCATAGATAGATTTTTATGAAGTCGAGGTTGTTTCCTCTATGCCTATACTTTGAATCGTTTTAATCAGGAACGGATGCTGTATCTGGTCAAATGCTTTTTCTGCATCAATTGAGAGTACCATGTGGTTCTTCTCTCTTATTGATTTATTCTATCCCATTGATTGATTTGCAAATGTTGAATCACCCTTGCATCCCATGGATAAATCCCACCTGGTCATGGTGGATAATATTTTTAACGTACTGTTGGATCCTATTAGCTAGGACCTTGTTGAGAATCTTGGCATCCATATTCATCAGGGATATTGGTCTGAAATTTTCCTTTTTGGTGGGGCTTTTGCCTGGTTTTGGGATCAGGGTAATGCTGGCTTCATAAAAAGAGTCTGGAAGTTTTCCTTCTGCTTCAATTTTTTGAAACAGTTTCAGGAGTATAGGTATTATTTCTTCTTTGAAAGTTTGGTAGAATTCTCCAGGAAATCTGTCAGGTCCTGGGCTCTTGTTTTTTGGGAGGTTTTTGATCACTGTTTCAATCTCGTTACTGGATATTGGTCTATTCAGGAAACAGTCAACAAAACAAAGAGGCAACCCACAGAATGGGAGAAGACATTTGCAAATGAAAGTACAAAGGGCTGATATCCAAGACCTATAAAGAACTCTCAAACTCAACACACACAAAACAGATAATCACATCAAAAAAAAGGGCAGAAGACATGAACAGACACTTCTCCAAAGAAGACATACAAATGGCTAACAGACCCATGAAAAAATGTTCTTCAGGGCACTTTGGTGGCTCAGTGGGTTAAAGACTCTGCCTTTGGCTCAGGTCATGATCTTAGGGTTCTGGGATGGAGCCCCGCATCAGGCTCTCTGCTCAGCAGGGGGCCTGCTTCCCCCCCCACCCCCCCGCCTGCTGCTCTGCCTACTTGTAATCTCTCTCTCTGTCAAATGAATAAATAAAACCTTAAAAAAAAAAAAAAAGAAAAAGAAAAAATGTTCATCATCCTTAGCTGTCAGGGAGATTCAAATCAAAACCACATTGAGATACCACCTTCCACCAATTAGAATGGCCAAAAATAACAAGACAGTTAACAACAAGTGTTGGAGGGGATGTGGAGAAAGGGGAACCCTCTTATGCTACTGGTGGGAATGCAAATTGGTGCAGCCACTTTGGAAAACAGTGTGGAGATTCCTTAAGAAATTAAAAATAGAGCTACCCTAGGACCCTGCAATTGCACTACTGGATATTTACTCCAAAGATACAGATGTAGTGAAAAGAAGGGTCATCTATACTCCAATGTTCATAGCAGCAATGGCCATAGTTGCCAAACTGTGGAAAGAACCAAGATGCCCTTCAACAGACAAATGGATAAAGAAGATATGGTCCACATATATAATGGAGTATTATGTCTCCATCAGAAAGGATGAATACCCAACTTTTGTATCAACATGGAGGGTACTGGAAACGATTATGCTGAGTGAAATAAGACAAGCAGAGACAGTCAATTATCAATATGGTTTCACTTACTTGTGGATCATAAGGAATAACATAGAAGACATTGGGCGATGGAGAGGAGAAGTGATGGGGGGCGGGGATCAGAGTGGGAGACAAACCATGAGAGACTGTGGACTCTGAGAAACAAACTGAGGGTTTGGGGGCGGGGGGCTGGTTGAGCCTGAGCCTGGTGGTTGGTATTATGAAGGGCATGTATTGCATGGAGCGCTGGGTGTGGTGCATCAACAATGAATTTTGGAACCCTGAAAAATAATAAGATTAAAAAAAAAAGATAAGCTTTCAGGAGGAAGATTAAGACTTCAGTTTTGGTTCATTTATTGTGACATTGAATAAACAATTGGTTATATGAGATATGAGTTAGGATTTAGGAAGTAAGTGTAGAATGGAGATGTAAATTTAGATGTTTTGAACATATAGATACTAGTTAAGCCCAAGATCTAGATCAGGTTTCTAGAAAATGAAAACAGACAGGAAAGAGAAAAGATTCAAGAATTACAACTTGGAAATTTTTCTATTTAAAAAATTCAAAGAAGAAGAGTAATCAATATAGACAAATGAAAAAGAATTTGCAGTGACTAGGAGGAGAACCAAGAGATGATGTCCTGGCAATCAAGTGAAGAACACCTTTTAAAGATGTAGAAGTGAGGAAGTATGGCAATGCTCTTGATAGGTCATGAGTGATGACAAAAAAAAAAAAAAACACTTTGAAATAAGCTTCATGGAAGCTTATTTGACTATGGGGAGAGCAGTTTACAGTAGTGTTATAAGAAGAGAAGTTAAAAATCAAGTGTTGCATAAGAACATATTCATCAACCTATTCCATCAAAAATAAGATACCATTTGAATAGTCTTGCCCACTGCCCAGAAGGAACAAGGAATACTCTGAAATACTAAAGTACAATAATTATACACTTAAGACACCAGTCTTAGGATACCTTTATTTTTTAACTTTGGAGCTTTATACTAAATACATATAAAGTGTAGCGTACTTCTGTAAACTTTACTAACAATCTGAACACTCATTATTACATCTTATTCTCTATTTATGGACCTCATTAGAATTAAAAAAATATATATATATATATGTGTATCTATCTATCTATCTATATATATACCTTTGATGGTGGTGAATATAAGAAGATAAACATTTTATTATTATGGTTAATTTGAATTTTTAAAGGTTATAAGAAAAATTTCAACTATCCCTCCCTTCATGAAAAGTATGTAATTATTATGTTTTTCTCACTTTGATTGAAAAGTCTATAATGTTCCATATATATTAACTTTTTTCATCTGTTGCAGTTTTTCATCATCTTTAAAACTGCAAGACTGAGTTTGCTAATATTTTGTTGAGATTTGTGTATCTATGTTCATCAGAGATATTGGTCTGTAGTTTTCTCTTTCTCTATTTTTTTTTTTTTTGTGGTGTCTATCTGTATCAGAGTAATCCTGGCCTCAAAGAATGAATTTGGAAGTATTCCTTCTTTTTCTATTTTTTGGAATAGTTTCAGAAGAATAGGTATTAAATGTTTGGTAGAATTCACTCTGTGAAGCCAGCTGGCTATGGACATTTGCTTGTTGGGAGTTTTTTGATTACTGATTCAATTTCTTGGCTGATAAGTTGTCTGTTCAAGTTTCTATTTCTTCCTGTTTCAGTTTTGGTAGGTTATATATTTCTAGGAACAAGGGATTTCTTCTAGGTTGTCCAATTTGTTGGTAAATAGTTTTTCAAAATAGTCTCCTATAATTGTGTTTCTGTGATGTTGGTTGTTATTTCCCCTCACCCATTTGTGATTTTATTTGGTTCTTCTTGATAAGTCTGGCTAGAGTTTATCAGTTTTATTGATTTTTTTCAAAGCATCAGCTCCTGGTTTCATTGATTTGTTTTGTTGTTTTTTTTTTTTAGTTTCTATGTCATTTATTTATGCTCTAATTTTTACTATTTCCTTTGTTTTGCTGGTTTTAGGTTTTGTTTGTTTTTCTAATTCCTTTTGGTGCAAGGTTAGGTTGCTTGAGATTTTTCTTGCTTCTTGAGATAGGTCTATATTGCTATAAACTCCGTTATTAGAACCACTTTTGCTGTGTCCCAAAAGTTTTGAACAGTTGTATTTTCAATTTTACTTGTTTCCATGTAGTTTTTTAATTTCTTCTTTTATTTCCTGGTTGACCCATTTATTGTTTAGTAGCATGTTATTTAACCTCCATGTATTTGTGTTCCTTCCAGATTTTTTCTTGTGGTTGACATCTATTTTCATAGAGTTGTGATCAGAAAAGATGCGTGATATGACTTTGTTCTTCTTAAATTTGTTTAGGTTGTTTTGTGGCCTAATATGCACTCTATTCTGGAGAATATTCCATGTTCACTTTAAAAGAATGTGTATTCTGCTGTTTTGATGGAATGTTCTGAATATATCTGTTAATTCATCTGGTTCAATGTGTCATTCAAAGCTGGATATTTGCATTTTTAATCAAGAATTCCATTTGAGGGGTGCCTGGGTGGCTCAGTCATTAGGCATCTGCCTTCAGCTCAGGTCATGATCCAAGAGTTCTGGGATTGAGCCCCGCATCAGCCTCCCCATTCAGCAAGGAGCCTGTTTCTCCCTCTCCCACTCCCCCTGCTTGTGTTCCCTCTCTCGCTGTCTCTCTTTGTCAAATAAATAAATAAATAAATCTTGGGGTGCCTGGGTGGTTCAGTGGGTTAAGCCTCTGCCTTCAGCTCAGGTCATGATCTTGGGGTCCTGGGATTGAGCCCTGCATCAGGCTCTCTGCTCAGCAGGGACCCTGCTTCCCCTCTCTCTCTGCCTGCTTCTCTTCCTATTTGTGATCTCTCTCTCTGTCCATCAAATAAATAAATAAAATCTTTAAAAAATAAATTAAATAAATCTTCAAAAAATTCCATTCGATTCTCAAGCACATCAACTCACATCACTATCAGGAACAATTTTTAACATTTAAAAAATCAATTTTCTGGTAAAAATATATAAATACGTATGTATGTATCTCTCTATATAATAAATATACAGTATAAGTATGTATAGTATATACATATGTACCCATATGTATATATGTACTGTAGAAGAGTATGTGGCACACAGTAAGCTTAATATAAATGTGTTCATTATAAAGGCTAAAACAATAGAAGTTGGTGTGTTTAATATGAGTTTAGATGTTGGCCCAGTTCTCTAATGTCACTAAGCTATTAAACTAGCAGTCTTTTCTCCAGACTTATTACATGATCAAACTACATTCCAAGTATAAGCATTATCAACTGAATTTTCTTTTATATGCAATGAAATTATCCTCAATATGTGCCTTCCACATCACATTTGTGTTTATTTCCTGTTGCTATTTCCTCTCTCATCTCCAGCAATATTTCTTTTTTCTTTTACATGTTTCCAGTGAGTATTTATAATTAGTTCAACTATGATTCAGGATCCCAAGGTGGGGATCACTGCGTACATAGGTCCCCCTTTACCACCCTGGGAGAAGAATGGAGGACAAAGGAGAGGTGGGTAGGGCCAGTTCAGATCTTCCCAGCACACATGCCTGTACTGTTTGTACATGGAGATATCACCTCTTTTAGCAGCATTGCCTTCTCACAGCAGTGGAAGTCCAGGTAGTTCTGCCAGGTAGTTCCTGGTCTGGTTCTAGTTGGGAAAGCAGCTGTCAAATGGGGCAGTCTGTAGTTCTTGATTTTGGTCTTGACTTCTGCTATGGTGCTGACTTCTAAAGACACTTGTGAAGCAGCTCACAGCTCAATGTGACCCTCAGCAAAGACACCAGAGTCATCACTAATATTTCTGAACTCTTTCCTAACAATATATCCTGAGATACAAACACAGCCTAGGTTCCTAACTCCTCCTTCATTCATATCTTGAGACACCACAGAAATTAAGAAGAGGTTGAAGTATCTGTCAAACCATGGTTAAACTCTGAGGAAGCTTTTAAATTTTATATATATATATATATATATATATAAATATTTTAAAATATATATTTATATATATATTTGACTACGTTAGCAGGTAAGTTATAATTAAGGCAAGTACAATTTCTTTATATATATTTTATTTATATATATGTATTTTTAAATATATATATAATATACATATCATATATATATATATATATATATATATATATATATACATATATATATATTTGAATACCTTAGCAGGTAAGTTATAATTAAGGCAAGTATAATTCCTTTGAATAAGGTAATTTTTTTGAAATCACATAAGGGATAGTGGTAGCTTATACAAGGGTAATAATGTTGAAGTGGTAAAAGTGAGAGATTCAGAGTCAAGGAAATAAGGTCAACAAGATATAGTGATTGATGGGATATAAGTTGAAAGATACAAAGTTGAGGGCGACCCTGGTTTCTGGCTGAAGGAACCAGGTGAGAGAAGGGCCATTTATTAATTTAGAAACCACAGATTCTGGTGAGGGTAGAATGTTTCTATGGCAGGCATACTTATAGCAAAAGCACCATTGTGGAAACTAAAATATCATACATCCTACACACTTTTTTTGGCTACGTGATCAGATTTGCACTAGGCTAATCAAGTGCAACATGTGTCTTTTATAGGAAGTAGCATCAATTTTCCAAATTGTCTTTTCTACTAAGTTTTGTTTAATTCTTCAAATTTGGAGTCCATATGCCATAAAAAGTGTGTGTGTGTGTACAACACACACAGTATAATATGGGTTAAATAATATTATATTGTTTATTATTGTATATTTACATATAATTATATAGAAAATTATTTAATAAATTAAAATAATTTATGTCCCATGTCTAAAAACAGAGCCTAGTAAAAGCAGAAAGCTGTTAATATATGTATACTCATATTTTTATCATGGTTTGTAATAAGATATCATAAGAAGTGACATTCATTTATTTATTCACTAGATCCACAGTTAGCAGAAAGTTGATAATATAGAAGTCAGTGTTCCTGTATGTAATTTGTCTCAGTTCATTATATATTAGACTAATATAGTAACTTCACAGTATTGGTTGCTCTTTAAAAAAAAATCCCTTTATTTCATTTTGAAAGCTTCATTTAAAGGTAAAATCACCAGTTGGACCCTACGTTGATTATAAAAATTGAGAGTATGGTACTTAATGTGGGCAACTCCAAACTGGTAAATTGCATGCTTTACAACCTAAAAAAGGCTTAATTCTTACCTAGTTGTATTATACATGATGCCAAAATATGCTTAATTGAAGTACTGCCAGCTGTAGACGGAATTTAAGGAAAGTGGCAGCTGTGGGAAGTAAGGAAAAAACAGTTGATAACAACGTTTAAAGGTAAAGGACTAAAGCATGGGACCCGTAAGGTCTTCTCTTCATTTTCATTTGTTTTGCGATAAAGATTTTGAAAAATGAGTATTTTCTTTTTTGTAGGAAGAGACCATTCAGTTTATCCCAGATCCCAGAAGTTTTTCAATTCTGCCTTTCATATAGCATCAGTTTAGGAATTATATTATTATTATATTAGTATTATTACTATTATTTTAAAGTAGGCTCCATGCCCAGTGTGAAGCTCAGTGCTGGGCATGAACTTACCACACTGAAATCAAGACCTGAGCTGAAGACCAAGAGTCAGACACTTAACTGAATGAGCCACCCAGGTACCCCCTAGGAATTATTTTTCCAAATGACCATGCCCGGCTCAAGCCCCATATCAATTTAGTCAAGAATTTAGGAGACCAGACACTGATATATTTAAAATTCCCAAGGCACTTCTAATGGGTGGTCAGGGAAAGAAACTAGTGAAATACCTCATCACACAGACATGGCAAGCTAACAATCTGAAAGGGAAAAAATGGTACGGAACAGAAAAACATGTAGCAAGCACTATTTGTCCCCCTCTTTTTTTTTTTTTTTTGCAGTTTTCATGAGTCTACATTAAAAATCAGTGTGCAGGGACACCTGGGTGGCTCAATCAGTTCAGTCCAATTCTTGATTTCGGCTCAATCTCAATCCAGTTCTTGATCTCAGTGTTGAGAGACTGAGCCCTGCCTTGGGCTCTGTGCTGGGCATGGAGCCTGCTTGCGATTCTCTCTTCCTTTCCCTCTGCTGTTTCAATGTGAAAACATAATTAAAATTGGTGAATGTACTGTATTGAATAAGAGTCTAGCAAGATAGTCAATACATGGGGATGCCTGAGTGGGTCAGTGGGTTAAAGCCTCTGCCTTGGGCTCAGGTCATGATCCAGGGTCCTCGGATTGAACCCTGCATGGGGTTGTCTGCTCAGCAGGGAGCCTGCTTCTCCCTCCATTTCTGCCTGCCTCTCTGCCTACTTGTGATCTCTGTCTGTCAAATAAATAAATAAATCTTAAAAAAAAAAAGATAGTCAACACATGCACTAGATACCAAGTATATTCAATTAAGTCACACTTGTGATGTGAAATAAAAGTATGTAATATTTTAGTACACAATAAACGTAAAACTGATTATTTCATCATATTCATTATCAAAAGTTTTACTTTGCTTTTATCTTCTGAAAATTAACACTGAATCTTTTTTTGATTTTCCAGGATTTCTATGGGCATTTTATTTTTTTCATAAATATATGTTTATATATATTAAATTATGCTAAATATAAAATTTGAATTATATAAAACAGACATATTGATTCCAGTATATTAGATTTTTATGTGCAATAAAATATAACTAATTATAAGGACAATTCAAATTAAGATAGTCAAAATGTGCTTTACTTCTTTCAAAAAAAGGTAGAAAACAGGAAGCAATGTTCTAAATGCTAAATATTACATACCTGAAATTCATTTTGTTGTGATGTAGAAAACAGATAATCACTTATAATGAGTACTACTAAAAAACTAAGCTAAAATCCTCACAATAATGAATTCATTCTCATTCACTAAGCAGTCATGCTATTTTTCTGTATGTTCTACTTTTTTAGTTTTATCACTACATGAATAATTCAAAGGAAAAGTTTTACAGTCTGGATTAAATTATCATAAATTCTAAATAATGGTAATTTAACACTACAGAAGTACTAGAAGGCTCATTTTAAAGATTTCATTACTATTTTAGAAAACTAAAGTAAAGGTATCATTCCATGTGTAATAGATATGTTAATTAATTAATTAATTTATAAAAATATATGTGCAATACAATTAACAGTGTCATGTCACTATATAGCCTGTTTGCTGTAAGTCTAACTTAAATTCTCACTAATATGATTATTTAATATAATTTTAAATAAAGATTTACAAATATTGATACTCAGTATTGAAATCAATACTGATATTGATATTGATTGCTTTTAAAACCTGTCATTTACCATATGAAATTCATACTTATTGGACCTTACAAAGGCCATATGGAAATAAGAACTGTGGGGGCGCCTGGGTGGCTCAGTGGGTTAAAGCCTCTGCCTTCGGCTCAGATCATGATCCCAGGGTCCTGGGATCAAGCCCCACATTGGGCTCTCTGCTCAGCAGGGAGCCTGCTTCCTCCTCCCTCTCTCTCTGCCTGCCTCTCTGCCTACTTGTGATCTCTATCTGTCAAATAAAATAAATTAAAAAAATCTTAAAAAAAAAAAAGAAATTAGAACTGTGAATGAGAGCTGAACAATGGATAGTGAAATTCACCTTATATATCAACACATAACTTTTCCAAATAGGCCTCATTCTACTCTATTTTCAGAGAGCCTAGTATTTATTTTGGCAACAAGGAAGGCTGCAATTGGTAATAGGGTTGGAATTTGAGTTAAAACTTTTAAAACATTTTAAACAACCTATACAGTAAATCATAATATAGATCACCCATTTCCATTCATACACAATGATAAAATACTGCCCTGTTGGCCCCCATGAGAATATGCTTTCCTATCAAAATGAGTACATTAACTTCATAAATTCAGTATGTCATGATGTTTAAAAAAATGTTTGGGTGACATAAATTGCTCTTGTACACTGGAGAAGTGGTTTTATTTATACTACCAACTTCTATAGTTACAATGGATTTATAGAATTAATCAAATGCCAGCATGAACTCAAAAATTTTCAATCATGTATTTCAAAAATATATATGCTCATTGGTTTCATTTACATCATATCTTACAATCGTGTTGATTCATAGACCATTTTAAAATCACGAAACTAATTTGGATTATTGTCTTTAGAAGGAATCTGCAAAGTGCCTATTTCCTCAAAAATACTCTTCACAAGCATTCTCTTTTCCTTCTTTATGCAATTTGGACCAAGAAAGAAGACCAGTTAGGGAGGAAATAACATTTTAAAAATAAATCTTCATCAGACCCTGGAGTTGTCCCTTGGGCAAACATTAGTAGGGAATGAATTAATGTTTTGCAGTTTGTAGCTTCAAACTCTCTGTTTTAATATTGCTCATATGCTACTGGCTATGTGCAGTGGAGTTAATATTCTGTAACACTATATTTTATGTGCTCTCCTAAGGGTTCTTTGTCTTGCTTTTCATTTACTACACTAGTACATTATTTGGCTGCATGTAAGAACTTGGACATTATTCTGTTGTTCAGTTTCAGCTGCCAAAATACTTTTGATCAATACAACTTCCAGAAAAATTGGGCCATAAAATGCTATGTGTTTAGTAGAACGTTTGTGTCATTACTAAAACTTTCAGTACAAGTCCTGAAAACTGTAGGTCTTTGCCCTCTCTTACCTCTCTTACCTTTTAATGTGCTTCTGCATGCCTATTAAATACAAACTGTGTATGAATGCTTTGTTCATACTTGAAGAAACACATTGAGTCTGAAGTTATTTAGTGCTACCATATTAACTGCTATATAGGTATTTTCAGTTACAACCTGAAGTGTATAAAATAATGGAGCAGAGCTAACAGCTTGATTTAGTGTTTCCCTCCAGAAACATCTATTTTCTCCAGCAGGAAAAATAAATTAAAAAATAATAGAAATGAGAAAAGGAAATTCTATCTTTGTGAACTTCAACCAGTAAAATGGTTGATTTACTGTATAAAACAAAGTTCAAATAAAATGCCAAAGCAATTATACAATAATATCTCAGATGTTTTCTTGATAATATTTTATGCAGAATATTTGTTTGATTAAGACCTAGTCTTGCTCTTAGAGAAGATTATAAAGGCAAAGGGAACAAGAGTTACTGCTACAGCACCAGGAACAAAATAATTTCATTCTCAACCCATGATTTTGTCAAGAAATTCGTAAGTGATGATGTGCATGTTTCTTAGAGTTCATGTTGCAGATAATAATACTTTTGAGTTGATCTCTTTGTCTTTAAAATAAAGATGCTTGCATAAGGAATTGATGCTGGATTTTTATAAGACTTTTATAAAAATATGTTCAATATAAGCATTGAGATGACTCTTTCCATTAATGCAGGTTAGAATCAAAGAGTTTCAGAAGATGAAGCATAAGCAGTCTCCTCCCATCCCCTCTGGGAAAACATTGAAGATCAAAATATGCTATAAGCTAATAATATATATTCCTCCAGTGATCCCTTAAGAAGAAGGGCAGCACTTGGGCCTGAAGGGTTTTGTATCAGAAAGTCATTTTTCCAGCACTGGGGACTTCGTGCTTCCCAAAGGACATCAAAAACAGCAAGTATTTCCTGATAGATATGATGAGTTTCACCTAAGACTAAGAACACACTAAATTGAAGAAAACATTACTCAGTGAATTAATTATTCCAAACTCTTCTATCCAGAACACAACCTATTGTCATTGTCAAAATTACAGTTTCAGAAGAATGAAAAGTGAGATTATTCATTCAATGAATTATAAGTTTCAATTTTCTTTTTTTTTTAAAGATTTGTTTATTTATTTGAGAGAATGAGAGAGAAAACACATGATTGGGGGGTAGAGGGGAAGGGGCACAGGGAAAGAATTTCAAGCTAACTGACTGTTGAGCATAGACACCTACATAGGGTTCAGTCCTACAACCTTGAGATCATGACCTGAGCCAAAATCAAAAGCCGGACACTTAACTGACTGAGTTACCCAGGTACTCCTTAAATTTTCTTTATCTTCTGCTCTGGAATCAATGTCTCTATGTATTGTTGAGCTAAGTGGAACTTAATCCAGTTTTACAACATATTTTCTCAGATTTCATCCAAAGAGTAAAGCTAACCTCTATAGATGTATACTTTTGTAAAACAATAACAGACATAAAGAATCAATTTTGAAATATTTTATGAGTTTTTTCTTAAAAATTTAAACAAATATGTAAATGGTTTCTTGATTTTTCTTTAATGTGACAATTTTTGATGATTCTTGGTTAACAAAGAATTCCCAGTTCCAAATCCTAGTCCATTCTATTTCTATTTTTTTTAAATAAAGTTATAAAAAATCTGAAGGACACAAAGTATCTAACTCCGTGTAATGTATAATTACTTCCCAACATACCTAGAAGGATCCATTGTGCCCATTCCTAACATAGGTCCCAGACAAAACAACTATTTCTTTGTTTGTTTTTAAAGATTTCATTTATTTATTTGAGAGAAACAGAGTGTGAGAGAAAGAGTGAGCAACAGTGGAAGACAGGGAGAGCAGAAGGAGAGGGAGAAGCATGCTCCCCGCTGAGCAAGAAACCTGATGTGGGCTCCATCCCAGAACCCTAGGAATATGATCTGAGCTGAAGTCAGATGCTTAGCTGACTGAGCCACCAGGTGCTCTGAAAACAACTATTTCTGATTTCTTTCCTTATAGGTTAGTTTTGTCCTTTAATTTCTTATAAATGGAATCATACAGATGCAATATTTGTGGGTCTTCTTTTGTTCATCATTATGACTGTAAGTTTCATCCATGATTTGCAAGTAGCAGGAATTTCTCTCTTTTTTTGGTGCATAATGTTCAGCTCTATGAAGGTATCACAATTTAAGTAACCATTTTGCTGTAGATAGGCAATTGCATTGATTTCAATCTGGACAATGTGGAATAAAGCTATTATAAACTTTCTTATATATATTCTCTGGTAGACATATATATTCAATTATCTTGAGTATATAACTAGGGTTGGAATTTCTGAGTTGTAGGATAGGAACATATTTTTTAGTAGCCATTGTCAAAAAGTTATTAAAAATGGTTGTAATTTCAAGCTATTTTTAAAATTTGCTAGTTTTGCAGGATGACTGTCTCCCAGACAGGGTTACACTGTTGTCCACATCAACAACACATGACAAAGACTTGCTTCCAAGGGTCCAGAGACAATCAACATTAACTCCTCCTACAGGATTATATGGCCTCAAGTCTCTGGAAATTCAGAGTCCTATGTGCCCATTGGGAACAAGGATCTGATATAGATAAAAATGTTGGTCTCTGTTAAAACTTTGCAGATGTTAAGGACTAAATATATCCTCCTACTGAAAACGAGGTGGTAGCAAAAATCTGTGGTGGCATTCCAATGCTGCTTTGATAAACACTAGCTATGAAGAGAACTTCTGAGAAAGGGTAAAATAAAATAATTTTCCTTTTTGCTATACTACTGTTACACATACTGAATAAATAACTTATAAGACATTACGGAGATATTTTATATATTTTGATAAGGCATCTCATGTTTTTTGTAGATAAACTTGAGTGACTTACTACATCAAAGTGGTGTCAAGGTCTTATACGACATACTAAATTGAAATATTATTTAGAAAAACAGGATCTAGTTATAAAATACACAAAAAGGTTGATGGAGCAGTCAGTGGCATCAGTTTGGAATATGGCATTTACCTTTATTCTTGACAATGTTCAGGTGGTTTTATAACAAACTTATGGAGGCACATTAAAAGTCACATAAATATAACAAGAGAGCCTCCACTAGCTGTGCCATAAGTGCTTGTGAGGTGTTTGCAAGCTGCATAATAGTAATGTTCTTTCTTTTCAAATCTAAAATTTCTTTTTAAGCCAGTGTTTTATACTTTCCATTAAGTGCCAAATTTTTCAGTATTGCTTATCAATAATTGTTTTAGGGTTTTGTTTTGTTTTTTACTGTAGTACAGATTCTATTTACAAAATGTTTATAAAGTCTTACAAATTTTTACAGTGAAGTGCTTTTAGTTCTTTAATAAAGAACTGTATGTTTTAAAAGGTCATTATAGCAATGCAATACTAACCTTTTAACATTAAGTTATAAACCAAGGTCCTTTATTACTTCCTGAAAAGCAGTTGTTATTATCCAATGACAACTGGGAATTGCTTTATTATTTTGATGATTTTTAACAGATGAGTCCAAATACTAGTCATCACCTGTATCTTTCCCCTTTGCCTCTACTTAAGGCTGCATATTGAATGGTTAAGAATATACCCCTTTACTTACAGGCAGATCAATTCATTAAATATGTATTGAATTCCTGACACATCCTTGGGAAGGTTCTAGAGAAAATAAATAAGAACTAGGTCAATTACATATATTCCTTGTGTTTATAAATATTGTTGTTTTATATAATATGTTAGTTCTCTTTAGTCTTTTTAAATTAAGAACAATGTTGTTTGTGACATTGACTATTTTTTAAAAACTGAGTCAGTCCAAACCATAAAAGACTCAATCTCAAAAAACAGACTGAGGGTTGCTGCGGGGAGGGAGACGGGAGAGGGTGGTGGGGATATGGACTTTGGGGAGGGTATGTGCTATGATGAGTGCTGTGAAATGTGTAAACCTGGCGATTCACAGACCTGTACCCCTGGGGATAAAAATACGTTATATTAAAATAATTAATTAATTAATTAATTAAAAAACAACTGAGTCAGTCTTCTTGTAGCATGTCTCACAATCTGGATCTGTCAATTGTTCCCTCATGGTGGTTTTTATGATGCTGATATATATATTTTTTAACTGGATGTTCAGTCCAGAAGTTTGTATATATTCAGTTTAAACATCTTTGCAAACATACTTCTTATTGAACTTCTTATTACACACAATGGACAAACTGCCTCACAGATTCCACCATTTTTAAACGTACCTTATTCACATTATAAGAAAGAAATCTATGGGGTGCCTGGGTGTCTCAGTGGGTTAAGCATCTGCTTTTGGCTCAGGTCATGATTTCAGGGTCCTGGAATCGAGCCCTAAATTGGGCTCTCTGCTCAGCAGAGAGCCTGCTTCCCCCTCTCTCTCTGCTTGCCTCTCTTCCTACTTGTGATCTCTTTCTGTCAAATAAATAAATAAAATCTTTTAAAAAAATAAGTAAGAAATCTGTGATATGATATTTTGAGTCCATGTGTCTTTCTAGTTCCTAAGCAACTTTTCACCCAATGGTTTAATTCCCATTTATGAATGAAACAGAATCATTTATGACCTAACACAAAGGACAATGAAGTCTCAAGCTTAATTGCTTCAAGGACACAATCATTTAAGAGGTTAATACAGATAAAGCAGAAAGTGGTTTAGCAATATCCTCAGGACATTTTCTCTCACAGTGGGCATATATCTCTAACATAGGATTAGGGATGAAGTCTAAGTCAAATTTGTGAGTCACCTTACATAGTGAAAATATTTAGGTCTTAAAACAGCATTCCATATCCAGATGGTTACAGATCTTACATGACATTTTCCAGAAAGCTATGCTTCTTGATTCCATAGATTCTCATTTTGTTTATCATCAGCAATCCTTTAGGGATATTTTGATAAGAGCATTCCACAGGAAAAAACTCTCCTCCTAGCAAGTAGCATTAGTCTACTTATCAGAATACTCTGGTTTCTCTTCAGATCGCATAAATCTTTCGCCTTTTACTTATCAGAAAATCTAGTTATTATCAAGACAGAACTGAATCACTAACTAGCTGTTTTAACTTCTCTTCCCCAAATTATAATGCTAATGCTTATAAAATAGTGATTCTCTGATTCCTTCATTTCATTACCTCTTTTTTCTCTTTTAAATATCAGTGTGGCAGGCGAGAATTCTACCACTGAACCACCAATGCAAGTAAAATATCAGTGTGAATATATGGGTATTTTTAATCAAACATATTAAAATCACATATAATCTCATTTTTTAAATGTTCAAACTGTCAAAAATTTAACTAGTAGAAGACTCAAACTTGTCTCCATGTCTTTTTGGCATGATCTCATTTGTATTTGAGCATTTTCTTACTTTCTGCCACAAGATGTCCCAAACTCACCTTTTTCTTTCCCGACCCCAGACAGACGCTAACATTTCTCCAAGGATCCTCAATCTTTGGGGGCAAAAGATCTGTGTACCAGATGGTAGTGGGGTGACATTGCATCTGAGCGCTGCCCAGCAGACAGAGCTAAATAATCTGTATTTATATTTGTATCTTTATATTGTATCATGAGGTTATGCTGAAAATTCATATTTAAATTTAATATAATAGATTTTAAAAACATTTTAAATGTTACATGAATTCCCTATTGTCTTGAAAAATCCTTGCAAAAAATCTTTGTTCCTGATATTAAATATTTACATATATGCTTTATCCAATCAAATATATAAAGTGGTTTCAGAGTTACAATAAATATATTGTTAACAGATTTACTAAGTACAATTAATTCCTGTTCAGGTTTTACATCTTTAGAATATATTCATAAAATATTTAGAAGTAAGTTACTGGGTTCAAAGGTCACTTGAGTAATTCCTTTTTTGTATCATTAGGTTGACAAATTGATACACATTTAGTTTCATGTGCGTATGTGCATGTATATTTATTTATTAATTAATTTATTTAGGACATATTTATTTATTTAGAGAGAGAGAGTATGAGAGCACAGGCAGGAAGGGGCAGAGGGAAAGAGAGTCTTAAGCAGACTCAGTGCTAAGTGTGGAGCCCAAAGCAGGATTAATCTCAGAACTCTGAGATCATGACCTGAACAAAAACTAAGAGTCGGAGGCTTAACTGCGCCACCCAGGCGACCTTACATATTTTTTGTATTGTTTTAATAACAACTTCCCTTTACCACTGCCCTTGATCCATTTCTATTCCAAACTGAAGCCACTTCTCTTCTTACAGAAAGTGATGGCCAGGTGCACCTCTCAGATATCTGCCCAGAGTGAAATTTTCTTGTGTCACTGTTTTAAAATATCCATTTTTGGGTAAGGTTGTAGTGTACCTGCTAACCATTTTTTATTTTTCATAACCAAGTTAATGTAGCTGTAACCTAAGCTCATGCATTTCCTCCTCTTTCAACTGGTTATAAGAGATCCTGCACTAAGTTATAAGTATGAGATGAGGGCTGTTTGTGCAAATATATGGGTGTTCAGGAGAGCTGCTCAACAGCTCTCTTGTATATTCAGGTCCTGCTCATCCTTTATTCCCTATCTCATTATGATTTGTTGTTGGATACATCTAATATTATGATTTAATGCATCTGACAGGACTACTCATCTCGTGATGGTCAATTCCAGTTGCATATACCTGGTGTCCCACAGTAAGCCATATATCTCTATATGACCCAGCAGCATGCCAGGAATTGTCTGTCAAGAGACAAATAATTCTATGCTGCAAAAGAAATGGCCTTCCTCCAGAAAATCCAAGGTCTATGTCATAGTTCTCTCACTAGTACTTGCCACAAGATACATATGATATATTTTTTTCTATCACTGATACCTCTAACTACATAGAGTCTTCTGCCTGGACCTTCTGCATAGCTTTCCCTACCCATGGTTCTATTTAAAGCTAGTAGTTTTTGGTCCCCTAATAACCCAACAGCTTCCCTAGCAATATGGTAACATTAAATAAGCAAACAAAAAATCAACTGGACATTGTGCTTTCTGTTGTGCAAGATGAAATAATTGTGCTTTCATTGTGCAAGATGAAATAATTTGCATTTTATTTTGCTAAGAATGCCCTATAAAACCTGTTTACCATCACAACCCTAAAAGCATAATGAGTTTGGAAGGCCCTGAAACCCAAAGGTTTTACCTCCCAAACCCTGGAGCATTTGAGTTCTCCAGATGCCTTCAGCATGCTAACCAACTCTTAATAATCCAGGTTAATAAGTATAACTTTCTTGGTGAAATAAATCAACATGATATTCTGTAGAATATAAGGATATTCCAGGTATCTTTGTGCAATATTATTATGGAAGGCAAGAGTGTTACTATAACTCTACTGTTACTATATTTCTAAAAGTAGAAATTCTTATTATTGTCCAACTCACATGAATGTGAACAGTTTTGTTTTTTTCATTTCTGATTAGAACAGAACAAATTAATCAAATCAATGTTCACATCATATACCTGAGACTGTACTTATCTGCTCTCACATATATCATCACATCTGACATCACAACTGAAATTTGGGCTACTTCTTAGTTGAGCTAATCATGGTCTGTAATTATCCTTGATGAATCATCCAGTTTCCACAAAGGCCAGACTCATAAACTGAACATAGATATAATGGGGAGTACACACCTATATCCCTTTTGATCCTGAAGTTTGGCACTAATTCCTACCATACCTTCCCCCAGGATGTAATGTTGTTTTGAATTTTTAGCCAAATGGACGGCAATTACAGATGCTTCAAATTATCTTTCCTGTTATAATAGCTTTTATCATATGTAATAGGTAGAACAGTGGTCCTCAAATATTTCCATGTTCTAATTTCTGGAACCCATGAATATAATAAGTTACATGGTAAAAGGGTTATAAATTAGATGATCTTCATATAGGGATATTATCCTGAATTATATGAGTGGGTCCAATGTAATCACAAGAGTACTGAAAAATGGAAGAGTTGGGAAGAAGGAGAACAAAGGAGATAAAAATATGAGAATTTGGCTTGATGCTTCTGAGTTTAAAGATGAAGGAATTGGGTTATAAGCCAAGGAGTGCAGGTGGTCTTTAGAAACTCAGAAAGAATGTCTATGCTACCTAAAGCAATCTACACATTTAATGCAATCCCTATGGATCAAAAAATTTGAAATGGAACAAATAATTGTAAAATTTATATGGAACCAGAAAAGACCTCGAATAGCCAGAGGAATGTTGAAAAAGAAAACCAAAGTTGGTGGCATCTCAATTCCAGACTTCAAGCTCTATTACAAGGTTGTAATCATCAAGACAGTATAGTACTGGCACAAAAACAGACACATAGATCAATGGAACAGAATAGAGAGCCCAGAAATGGACCCTCAACTCTACGGTCAACTTATCCTTGAAAAAGCAGGAAAGAATAACCAATGGAAAAAAGACAGTCTCTTCAACAAATGGTGTTAGAAAAATTGGACAACCGCATGCAGAACAATGAAACTGGACCATTTCCTTACACCACACCCAAAAATAGACTCGAAATGGATGAAAGACCTCAATGTGAGACAGGAATCCATCAAAATCCTTGAGAAGAACAGAGGCAGCAACCTCTTCAACCTCAGCTGCAGCGACTTCTTCCTAGAAACATCACCAAAGGCAAGGGAAGCAAGGGCAAAAATGAACTATTAGGATTTCATCAAAATCAAAAGCTTTTGCACAGCAAAGGAAACGGTCAACAAAACAAAAAGACAACTGACAGAATTTGGTTGATAGACTATATCTATCAGATAAAGGGCTAGTATCCAAAATATATAAAGAACTTATTAAACTCAACACCCAAAGAACAAATAATCTAATCAAGAAATGGGCAGACGACATGATTAGTCACTTTGGCAAAGAAGAAATCCAGATGGCTGACAGACACGTGAAAAAGTGCTCCACATCACTTGGCATCAAGGAAATACAAATCAAAACCACAGTGAGATAACACTTCACATCATTTAGAATGGCTAAAATTAACAAGTCAGGAAACAACAAGTGTTGACGAGGACGCAGACAAAGGAGAACCCTCCTACACTGTTGGTGGGAATGCAGGTGCAGTCATGCTGGAAAACAGTATGGGGGTTCGTCAAAAAGTGAAACCACCTTACTGACAATGATGGGTGCATTTTCTATAAGTGGAAGAGATACATCAATATTTAGAATATTTTACTTACAGGTAGTTTTGGCAATGGCTAATTGGACAGCCTTCCTATAGGTATCAAATAGATTTGAAGCCTACAAAAATATTGCTAGATTATTGATATTTATATTTAAAGAAAACAAACAAAAACACACAGAACCTTAAAGATATGTTTGGTCAAAAATCTGATGAGCTGCCACAAGACACTTTCCTATTGTTTAATGCAGTGTCCATATCTACATGTGTACAAGAGACCAAGATCCCACTGATTAAAGCAAAATCCATCTCTTTCTTGAAAAATACTCTGTGTCACTGCCACAAGTTAACATGAGTTAAATCTTCTCATCCTTTTTAAAGGAATCTGCAAACATTTACTAGAATAAATATGAAATGGGAAAAATGATGTATCCAGACTATTCAGGGATTGCTAACACGGACTCTGCATTGACATTAGTTTCAGGGGACACAAAAATGCTATTCTAATTCACAATTCAAACTGGGGCTTTTGTTGGTGAGATGATATATAAGCTAATCTCCACTCACCGTGGGCCTACCTGTTCCACTAATATTTTGGTTATATCCCAAGTTCTTGAATATGTACCTGGAATAGCTATTCTTGGCAAATGGCAGAATTTCCACACTGATCTGTAAGTCTTAGGGTAAAACTGTTGTAGAAAGGTATAAATGGAATTACCTCAAACTTACCTTCCACACCAGGATAGTAAAATAAAAGTAAAAACCCATTGGGCACCTGGGTGGCTCAGTGATTTGGGCATCTGCCTTCAGCTTAATTCATGGTCCCAGAGACCTAGGATTGAGCCTCCCGTTGGGCTCTCTGCTCAGTGGAGAGTCTGCTTTTCCCTCTCACACTGTCCCCCCCACCTTGTTACTCTTCTCTCTCTCTCACTCACTCTCAGATAAATAAATAAAAGCTTAAAAAAAAAAAAACCAACGTGAGGAAAATTATAGATTAATTCCTCTATTAAAGATTGAAAAAGACATGGATGTTGAGACCTATCACATCCTCATTAGCTTATCTGTGTGTATATGCAATAATTGGATGACCTTGCAATATGACACCGGATTATCACAAACTTTATCAGGTGGTGACTCTAAATGCTCTAAATGCAGCTTACATTTTTTAATGAAATATCTTTGTAAGAACAGAGTAACACATACCTGGTATGCTGCTATAGACCTGAAAAATTGGGTTTTCTCCATCCCAATATTCAAAAGCCATGTGAAACATTTTTATTTTCTCTTGGTAAGGCCAACAGTATACCTTCACATGTTGACATTTCACATAACAAGAAACTACAAAGTACTCTACTGCACTGATGATATAATTTCAATTGATTCTGATGACCAGGAAGTAGTAATGTATTTAGGCATTTAAACTAGAAATTTGGAGATATATCCTATAAGCCGTCAGAAGTCTGCCATCACAGTGAAAGGTTTAGGGACCAAATGGTCTAAAACACATCAAGGTAACCCTCACATAGTAAAATAAAAGTGCACTTTACATCACTACTACAGACAATGAGCCACAGTACTTGATAGTTTTATTTGTTTTTTGGCATCAACACATAAAACAATCAATTTTGCTATTTTCGTCTGTCATCAAGTTACCCAATAGGCTGTAAGGTGTGAGAGGTACCAGAAAAAAAGAAAACTCAACTAATCTATACTACAGGTTGCATTTCCATTTGGAACTTATGATTTGGCATATCTAATGATATTCAAAGTGTGGAAAACTGGATTTTGTGTAGAACCATTTTCAAACCCAATATGAGAATAATTTCAGACCACTAGGATTTTGATAGCAAGGCCAAGTCCTGTTAAACAAAAACTATTCTTTTTTTAAATTTATTTTGGATTATTTATTTGATGGGTGGGGAGGGACAGCGAGAGAGAACTTAAGTAGACTCCATATTGAAGATGGAGCCTAACACAGGGCTTAATCTCACAACTCTGACATTATGACCTGAGCCAAAACCAAGAGTCCACTCTTAACCAATTGAGCCACCCAGGTGCCCCAACATTTTAATTATAACGTGCTGTGGTGTTCGTCTTTGTTTGGGGTTCCTTGGGTTCATCTTGTTTGGGACTCTTTGTGCCCCTTAGACTTGGATGTCTATTTCCCTCCTTAGGTCAGGGGATTTATTAGTTATTATTTCTTCAAGTAAGTTTTATATGCCTTTCTTTCTTCTTCTGGGACCTATATAATGTGAAATATTTGTTTGCTTGATGTTGTTGGAGATCTCTTAATCTATCCTCATTTTAAAAAATTCTTTTCTCTTTTTGCTGTTTAGCTTGTGTGTTTTCCATTACTCTGTCTTCCAGACTGCTAATATGTTCTTCTGCATCCTTGAATCTACTGTTGATTCCCTCTAATATGTTCTTTATTTTATTATTGTATACTTCTACTCTGATTCATTCTTTTTAATATTTTGGGTTTTTTTAAAGATTTTATTTATTTATTTGGGAGGCGGAGATCACAAGTAGGCAGAGAAACAGGCAGAGAGAGAGGAGGAAGCAGGATCCCTGCTGAGCAGAAAGCCTGATGTGGGGCTCGATCTCAGGACCCTGAGACATGACCTGAGCCAAAGGCAGAGGCTTTAATCCACTGAACCACCCAGGTACCCATAATATTTTCTATCTCTTTTTTGGAGATTTCACTGAGTTCTTCTATTATTATTATTATTTTTTTAAGATTTTACTTATTTATTTGACAGAGAGAGTAGAGAGCACAAGGAGGGGGAACTACCGTCAGAGGGAGAAACAGGATTCCCACTGAGTGAGGAGCCTGATATGGGGTTCAATGCAGGGCTTGATCCAGGACCCTAGGATCATGACCTGAGCCAAAGGCAGATGCTTATGGACTGAGCCACCCAGGCATCCCCAAGTTCTATTCTTTTTTGAAGTCCAGTGAGTATTTTTACAATCATCACTATAAATTCTTTATCAGGCATATTGTTTATCTCTGTCTCATTACATTTTTTCCTGAGTTTTTTTCTTATTCTTTTGGAATATATTCTTCTGTCTCCCCATTTTGATTTTCTGTGTTTATTTCTATGGATTAGACTACTTCTCAAGTTGAAGGAGTGGTCTTATGTATGTTACTCTTTCAAACCAAGAATTTTTAGAAAAAGAATAAAGAAAAAAACAATAGAATGATAAAGAAAAAATAATAAAATGATAAAAAATAAAAGGAAAAAAATTTAAAAAGAGAGAAAGGGCAAGAAAAAAGAAGAAAATTAACAAGAAACAAACAAAACCAATAAGAAAAAAAGAAGAAAAAGCATGACAATACAAATTTTAAAAAGTTAAAAAAATAAATAAACAAAAATTTAAAATAAGTTAAAAACAATAACAGAACAAATTCCACACGAAACCACAGCACATTTTCTGTGCCCCAGCTCCATCGGGAGGCTGGCATGAGCTTGAGGATCTTGGCTTGGTAAGGTTGCAAGCTCACTGTGAGCCTTTTTTTCTGTGCCCAGTGTGACCAAGGCAGGCGTGGGCTTGTAGACCCTGGGGTTGCTGAGGTCTCTAGCGCCTTGTGATGGCTGGACCCATCAGTTGTGGTGCCTGGACCCACCCATTAGGATATCAGGACTCTCCAATTATGGCATCCAAACCTGCCCTTTATGGCATCCAGACTGCTCAGTCTGGGCTTTTAGGGTGAAGGAAGAGAGGGCAATACAGCTCCTTGGCCCTTTTATTTATTTTATTATTATTTTTTAAATATTTATTTATTTGAAAGAGAGGCAGTGAGAGACAGCATGAGGTGAGAAGGTCAGAGGGAGAAGCAGACTCCCATGGAGCTGGGAGCCGGATGTGGGACTCGATCCTGGGACTCTGGGATCCTGACCTGAGCCAAAGACAGTTGCTTAACCAACTGAACCACTCAGGTACCCTCCTTAGCCCTTTTAAACCAGGGTATGTGTGTGTGTGTGTGTGTGTGTGTGTGTGTGTGTGTGTATGTGTGTGTGTCCCAGTTCTATTAGAGCTGGTGTGAGTTTGTGGACTCTGGGCTTGCATAAGTCACAAGCACTCTGAGACGACTGGACCTGCCCATTAAGGTGTCAAGATCCTGCCATGGGGCTTTTAAGTTGGGGTGGGAATGTAAACCATGTCATTCTCCAGTCCCTCTGTCTGGAGAGCTTTCCTGTAGCTTCCCTGATGCTTGGCGGAGTTGTACTGTTGTCTCTTTTATGTGTTACTTGCTCTTTCAAATCGTGACTTTTTTTCTGTGTCTAAGGACAGAGAGATTACTTCCTGGTCCCTCAGTACTATCCCTTCCCCACTGTTTTTCAAAGTGTTGGGGTGGGGATTCCTTTGTTACCATGTCTGCATCTCTCTTGCCGTTGTCTTGCTATTCTGTATTTGGTTACTCAACAGTTGTTCAGTCAGCCCTCAGTTCTTCAGGAGGAATTATTCTATCAGCAGGTGTAATTTGGTATAGTCTGTGAAGGAGGTGAGTTCAGAGTCTTCCTATGTTGCTCTCTTGAACCAGACCTACATTTCTTTTTCGTTTGCTGGCTACATGTTATTTTCTGCCGGTGCAGGGTGCCACAGGACACTGCATGGCTGGGGGAGGAGGAAGCAATTTTATATTCCTCCTGTTTTCATGATTTTCAGTGTTACAGCAAGATTACTGGCATGCATTCATCACACCGGTCACAATTTTTGTGGTTCTTATGCTGATGCCCTCCAGATACCTTCTTTATTATAATAGTAATAGGCCTTTCCGTACAACAGTGGGCATGTTCCAGCAAATTTTTCTTCACTGTAAGTAGTGCCTCCTTGTAGAGCAATAGCCTCTTAGAAACTGTCTGACTCTCAGCCTTTCAGGGACCCTCCTCTCTATTTCTTCATTATTTACATTTTCCTTAGACAAAGGTGTTGAAGCCACTTTTTGCTGCCATGTCCTAGAGTGATTTCTTATCTCTTTTAGTAGTTAATCAACTTTTACATAGTTCTAAATTTTTCATATTCATTGAATTTCCCTGTTCAATTTACTAACTATACCTGATACAGACTAACTTCTTATAATATCCATTAGGATCATTCAGCATGATTCTTGTTTTTATTCTTCTAAGCACATGACAATATTATAGGAATATAGTAAGATCTATGAAAAAGTATTTTCTGTTGTCAAACAAACACACAAAAGTAAATGCCTTCAACAACTAGAAGGATAAAAAGACAAGAATATAGATCAAAGAATAGCATAGGTTAGAAATAAAAGAGAAAGCAAAAAAGGGAGGAGCATCCAAAGGGTGATGATTGAAACTAACTAACTGAACATGAATCTTTACATAAATTTCCCATCTCTGAATTAGAATTTACAAATGCACAGATGGTTTTTATACACATGCCTCTCAACATACCCATAAGTACTTGTGACCACGCTTTAAAAAGTGTTTATTTTAGAGCTTTCAAACATGTAGAATGAATTTATGTGAATTTGTACATTTGCTACCTAAACTACACATAGTAGATGACATTTTTTATTGGACATTAGTGGAATATATGGAAAATGAAGAACAACTGTTATGTGATAGAGTATGCATAGAGGATTATTGCCCCTGAGATTTTAAGGGGCAATTAGTCTCCTTTCACATACCTCCCCCCTCCTCCACCATCACCATAACATTGAATTTTAACTTTAGGACTTAACAGAATAAAAAAGCAATATGCGTTTTCTGCACAAAATAGATTCATATGCATCCTGAGTCTCAAATATTTACAGGGCTGTCTACATTAATAAAAAGTGAGATATAGTTAATAGCAATAATAGCATGTACTATTTCATGAAAATAATCCTTTTTTTAAACTATAGGATATAAAGTGATTCTCATCAGTATGAATAAAGCTAACCATAAGCTATATAATAAAAATTTAAAACATAAGAGTCCTCTGATGATACTAATAATGTGAAAAAGTTCTAGTTCACTGAGTATGGAATTGAGGAAACACCTAAAATCTAGAAAAAGAATGTAAGAAAGACATTTAAACATGACATAACAAAGATGATCTGAAACTTTAAATCATAGATATATCAATATATGTTTTAGATTGAAAATTTTTTTAAAGAGCAAACCAATTGTTGAGTATAAAATTATATTCAATATGGGCATTTTATTTTACCCTTCAATTTTTACCCATATAATTTAATGGATGAGTCAGAAATACCATCTCTATCTATATATACAGAATAATATAATATAAAATACTTATATATCTAACTTGATGACATAATCAATAACGCCTTCAGAAGCTGGACATTTTTGCCTTGCCTAATCCTTTTGCACTGAGCCTGGAGGGATAGCCATTCAAGACTGCCTGTTTTCTGTGGTGTCTGAGGACCTCTATGAATGGAGAGCTAGGTGCTCTGGGGTCACTCACTCTGACCTTGAAAGTTGGGATGCTAACTGTGTGGTCCAAACCCTTTGTTCCTTTATCCAGGGAGAAACTGGGAGCTAGAGATTCCCTCCCAATTGTAAGGTGCTGTGCCAAGGGTGCCATTTATGGAATGAGGGTGTCCTAGCTTTCTTACCTGTTTCATTATAGGTATCTTCTCAGTCACTGGTATGTAGGAGTCTCTCAACTAGTTTCTGGATTTTTCTCAGATGGAATTAATCCATATGTAACTGTCTATTCAGTACATTCCTGGGAGAAGAAAAAGTCAGGTACCTCTTCTGCCATCTTTCTGCTGTCATTCTTGACTTACCCTTTCAAAAGAATTTGCGGGGGTGTTTTTTTAAGTTTGAAAGCATTAATGATAGTTTTATTAGATAAAGGAGATTAATGATTTCCCAAATAAGATGATAAGCATTAATTTAATCTCCTTTGTTTAGGCTCCAGGTGTAGATGAAATTTCATTAAATTCGATGACACTAATAAGATATTTTCTTACACATTATCACTGTTTAAATTCAGTATATCATGAATGGGTTAAATAAGCAAAATGACCTATATTTTTAATCTTATTGAAATATGTTATTTCTAGAATGAAGTTTTAAAATAAAGCTCAAGAAGTTTGTGTTATGTGTGTCATGGGTGAGTGTATGTGTATTTTTCTATTTCTTCAAAAAGTGTAATCGCTGGGGCACCTGGGTGGCTCAGTGGGTTAAAGCCTCTGCCTTCGGCTCGGGTCATGATCCCAGGGTCCTGGGATTGAGCCCCGCGTTAGGCGCTCTGCTCAGTGGGGAGCATGATTCCCTTCCTCTCTCTCTCTGCCTGACTCTCTGCCTACTTGTGATCTCTGTCTGTCAAATAAATAAATAAAATCTTTAAAAAAAAAGTGTAATTGCTTTTGTTGTTTTCAGATTTACTGTGCTGTTGCTGTCTCATCTCTCTGAGAAAAAGAAAGTTCTGCTGATATACAGGACAGAGGCTGCAAATAAACTGAATGTATGGTAATTCCCTACAATATTCAGTAGTAAATTTTAACAGTATGATTGACAAAGAGTGAACTGGCTCATTAAGTTAGTTTTACTACTGTAAAATCCTTCACTCCAAACTGAAGTGGTTGCCACCATTAACCATACAGTGATGTGGTCTTATCTAAGTAATTCTCTTTTCCTCACTGTGCAGAATCAGGAACTTCTCTTTGGTTATATGGTTTATATTTTAGTAAAAATCAGTTACTTATTTTAAAAATAATTTGGAAATTTGGAGCCATTTAGAAGTGCTTTACCTGCTGTGGAAACCATAATCCTCTTTTGTGAACTGCATTTAACTAAAGATGTTTTTATTAGTTTACTTTCAAATTTCTGTTCAATGAATTAACTTATTTACAAAATAATATCAAGAAAAGTCCAGTGACTATTATTATTATAAAGCATCAATTACACATATATTTCATTACACTTTATACTTTTAAACTTTCATGTAATTTTAACCAAGTACAGATTTTTTTTTCATTTTTTAAAATACTGAGGGTAAATTTACTGGTCACTTGAAAAAGCACTGTGTTTTCTACTAAAGAACAAGTCCATTAGAGCAAATTTGGATTTAAGTATTATTTTGTATCCACATTAAACATATAATACAGACTATAACACTATTTGGGAAATAGTAATTATTTGAGTTAGTCTATTTATAGTGAAGTGGGATTATTTTTCAATATGATGAAATGTGCCCTTAATCAATATTTGAGCTTAATCAACACTTGATTAAAATACTTAAGCCCCACATGGAAAGGATTATAAATAGTCTTTGTTATATTAAAGCATGTAATAAGGAAGCATTGGTATGTTTTAATCAATAATCATACTGAATCCTATAATTAATGAAGGGGAAACTAAATCATATTTAAACTCATTCTCATTAGAGTCAGAAATTCCTGGATCACTGACTTGGCTTTCCCTCTAACTAACTGAATGTGTGGTATCAGGACTATTAATGTCTATGCCTTTGTTTCCTCACCTATAAAAAGAGTATAACTATGAAACTTAAATCTTATGTTTGAGTGACTGTTAATTATGATTAAATATGTAAATTATTTCATACTGTGCTTGGCATATTGCAAATACACAATAAATATTTGTCATGATTGTAAGTGGTTACTATTATTTTGAGGCTTCCAGGTTTTGTTAAAAAGTACTGTACCTCATCACATTACAGGTACACATATTAATTTAGAATTGTTGAAAATGCAAAGATAAGAGCTGACTTGTGTTATTACCTTTGGGTCAGATTCCATAAACATGAATTGAAACTTTATTATTTACCAAAAGCTGTACAAGGTCCAGTGAGTTATAGAAGAAATAAGAAGACATCCTCAGTGAAAACAAAATCATTTTTTGCAATAACATCAAAAAGAGCAATTATGAAACATAAATCTAACATAGTTTATGAAAACTCCATGTATAAAGAGAGATGTCTTATAGACAGCTTTGAAAAAAGTGAAAAAGAATTTTAAAAAGGAAAGATATGTCATATTTTGCATTTAGAATACTTAATATTGCACAGATGTCAACTTTCTCTAAATTGATCACTAAAGTAAATACATTTTCAACAACTTTGTGTAGTAAATATTATTAAAGTTGTTATTCTAAAATTTACATTATAATGCAAAAACCAAGGAAATATTTCCTCCTTTTAAAAAAAAATTATTTTTTTATTTGAGAGAGAGAGAGAACACAGATGGAGAGGAAGAAGTAGACCCCCACTGAGAAGGGAGCCCAATCTGGGTCCTGGGATCATGACCCATGCTTAAGGCAGAAGCTTAACTGACTGAACCACTCAGGCACACAATATTCCCCTTTCTATTAGGATATAACTTTCATATGCTAAAGTGTATAAATGTTACAGATATAGCTCACTTTTTATAAGAATATAGCTAAGAGCTTTACATGTAGGTGTTGGTCATTCAACTTACTCTCATATCAAGATTTATATTACTTGCATTCCCAGAATATTCCCTCCACTGCATTACTGTTGGTAAAGATTTTCCTAATCAGTTCACATCTCAGAGATGATCACACTTCTGATTTCTATCATTACGGATCACTTTTGTCTGTGAAAGTTTTATAAAGATAAAATCACACAATATATACTTTTTCTCTATCACATTTTTGTGATCAAAATTGTGTTTGTGAGATTCAACCATGCTGGTGTTTCCAGCAATTGTTTTCTTTGAATATGCCGTAACTCTTTATGCATTCTTCTGTTGATTGATATTTGGATTACTTAGAAACTTTTAGTTATCATTAATAGTGATATTATTAACATTATTTTATGTCTTTTCTTGATCATAAACACTACTTTCCATTGAATATACACATGGAATGGAATTACTCAGTTACTGTCAACTTCAGTAGATAGATATTACCAAAAGTTTTCCTATGTAGCTGTGCCAGTTATAGTACTACAAGCAATACATGTGAGTTTCAGTCAGTTGTCATCCTATTCTCATTTCAACCATTCTTGTGGATTTATGATAGTGTTGTGGATTTTAGTTGTAGTCCTTGACAACTAGCGATACTGAATTGTTCATCATATGATTTGGAGACATGCACAAAGTTGAATATTTTAAGTTTAAACTTAAAAATAATTTTTTCTTTAAAGTTAGTATTCTGTGTATCCTCTTTACCTTGCCTATCCTAAGATCATGAGGATATTTCTTATGTTTCATCTAGAAACATTTTAAAATTAATTTATTTTTTGTTATTATGTTCAATTAGCCAGCATATAGAAACATTTAAAAAAATTTTTACCTTTTACATTTATCCTCATGATTCTTTCCAAATTATTTTTTCATTTAATGTGATAGTTGTCAAGATTAATTTTTTCCTTACACAGTATATCAGACTTTTTGGTTTAAAACCTTTATTTTGCCCAATGGATTGTAACAATGTTTTTTGTCATAAATCATGTCACTTTATCCAATCCTGGACTCTCTGTTGTGTTTTATCAGTTTATTGATCCATTTTTATAATAATGTATTGCAAGAAACCCTGCACAACTGATGAATTATGGAACTCTACATATGAAACTAATGATGTACTATACAGTGGCTAACTGAATTTAAATAAAAAAAAAAGAAAATGCTTCTGTCTTCATGAAAGATGTTAATTGGAAAATTAAAATTAAAAAATATTTTGCAAGAAACTTTAGAAGAAAATGATATAAGCTAATAAGACTTTTAAAAACTTATCAAGGCTCTAATAATTAAGAGAGAAACTGGTATATTATATATTTTATTTCTTGGATAGGTGAGGGTTAAATGATTAGTAATTTTATAACAACATTAAACTCTACATTTATGTTTCACAAACTTTTCTATATATTATATTTTAAAATACAAAGCAAAGTTAAAAAAAAAAAGACTCTGAGGATCAAATTGAATCAGACAATTAGCCAGATCCCTACAATAGAATAAACTTTCCAAAACCCATACCATAAAATATTATTTATATGACAAACTAAATATGGGAAAATAAAAAAAATAATTATTCAAAATTTTATGGTTATTTATTTTAATATTTATGCCATTTAAACAATGGTGGAATGACTAACTACAGAGGCAGCAGATAATATTGATGTAACTCTTGGGGCTATGAATAGCTGCTCTGGCCTTTTACACTATCCATGAGCGTTCTCAAGGATGGTAGCAAACTTGCCTAACAATACCAAGGAAGTTACTGCTACACTGGGAAGACTCAAGTGGTAAAATAATTGCTAGAAATTCACATGTATCATCTGGGAGCTGGGCATTTTTTTAATCTGTTGTATGTTTTATGAGTAAAAGTCTTAAGTTTAAACTTGCAAAGTCTTGGTAGTTAGTAGTAAGTCATATTACCATAGTCTGTCTAAACAGTTAACCACTATATAAACAGAAAGCTGTGGGAGAACAAAGGAAAGGCCAACAAATTCATCTTGGGGAAACTTGAAAGGAATTCACAGAATAACTAAGCTTTCAGCTGGATTGAAAAATAAGTATGACATTGCCTGGGTAGAGATGAAAAATACAAGAGATCATCAGAAGTAAAGTATTGGATCATGAGAAGTTGGTAAGGTCACTGTGGCTGGAAGGTAGAATGGATGGAGCATTGGTAGAAAATGCCATTAGTGTGATAGGTTGGGGCTAGATTAGGGAAAGTCTTATCCATATATGGATATACATGTTCTTCATTTATTCTGCAATATCACAAGATATTGCCTTCAGTTCTCCAACCAGTCAGCCATTACTGAGCACCTGCTGTATTAGGAAAAAATGTGGATATTTTCATGTTATTACACAGTCAAGGTTTTTTTAGCAAAAATTACTGGCAACCTGGGTTAAAGGATAGCAAACAAGTCTTGAATTGAAAGACAGGGAAATACCCTAGACAAATTTACAAGTTTATCTTTCCTGGAGTCATTTGTTCCCTTATCAAAGGATAACACACACACACACACACACAGGGTCAGTAGTTTATATTACAAAGTCTTGTAACAAATCTAAAGATCTTCGTCTTTTCTTCCCAGATATGGTATAATTACATTAGGGAGTAAAGATTTCTGTCCCTCTCTCCAAAGGAAAGGGAGAGAGCTGTGCAATTGTTCATAGGGAACTCTGAAAGTCATAATTTCAGTGTTTCTCTCTTGTAGTAGATTGATGACATCTGCCATGATCATGTCACTCGATGGAGAAATGTGACACTGGGAACAAATGCTAACATGTTCTGTAAGTAAATAATTGTTCTGCCTTTGATCCAGAAAACTTGTATTTGCTGTCAAGATAAGACAAATAAATATAGGTACTAAAAACTTACCACTATGTCCCAGGGACAGTTTTAATTCCATGCCTAATACCTTTTTTTTTTTCTTTAAGATTTTATTTATTTATTTGACAGACAGAGATCACAAATAGGCAGAGAAGCAGGCGGGGGGATGGGGAAGCAGGCTCCCTGCTGAGCAGAGAGCTTGATGCGGGGCTCCACTGCAGGACCCTGGGATCATGACCTGAGCCGAATGCAGAAACTTGAACCCACTAAGCCACCCAGGCGCCCCTCCATACCTAGTATCTTTAAGAAAATAATTTTTTGAACTTCCATTAATTCTCATGCTAATGTAAATTACTATTTTTTATTTTTTAGTTTATTCTTCAGAACATCTTTGAAAGGAACCAGCACAAGGTTAAAGTGTTATACAAAGGCTATCTCATTTATTTCCTATAACTTAAAAGTACCAATATATGTATGAGGATATGGACTCAGAAATATTAAAAATAATTGTCAAAAAGTGGAGTAGAAATAACATATGAGGTAAGTCTGATTATTATTCACTCTATATCACTGCTTCCTTTAAATACATTCGAATGAATGAATGAAGGAAAATGATTTATGTTTGTGTGAATTAAAGTATGTGCTTAAAAATGGATAATTGAAAGAAATAAAATATTATTTTATCAGAAATATTGATTTTTTCCTTTGTCCAAATGAAATCAGTTTTACACTATTTCCCTACAGACCAGTCATGTCTCTGAAAGCACCTGCCCCATACCTAATTCTAGGTAATGAACAAAATGCCTTTTAAGTCAGTAAACTGATGGCAGTAACAACCATAATCATCATCATTGTCATCACCATCGTGACAGCTTACTATATACCAGGCAGGTATTAGCCGACTTAATCCCCATAATTAACTTTTAAGTAGGCAAAGACATTATTTACCTTGTTTTACAAAGGAAGAAATTCAGGCACAGAGATGTTAAATGGTTTCCCAAGGTCACAGAACTAGTAAGTGACAGAAATCTGATTCTAGTTCAAGCTGTAGGCTCCAGAGTCCATGCTCATAAGCCCTATAATGCCTTCACACTCTGTGAGCTGTGTTTATACTTTTGGGAATAGAATTTATGCTATCTCTTATTATATATGTATTATTTATTAAACATTAATCATCCTTAGGTTGCATATTCTACTCTAGACAGCCAATGAGTGCTGAAGTTAACTGGCTACAGCACCAAAACTGTACTCCAAGAATGTCTTGCATAATTTATATTAAATGTGAAAACAAGCAAATTTCCTTAAAAAGTCATGCCCATAGCATGGCAGGTGCATTTTCTATAATCATGTTCCATGAAATAAACATCTGACTGACTCTTTCTTGCCCTGTAGGCTCAGCTGTTACAAAGAAGTGACAATTTACACAACGATTTGAATTGAAAAGGTCATCTTTTCCAATCAGCCCTATGTCATAATTCACAACTTTACAAGGAGAGTGGTTTAGATATATTCACATGTGCAGATGCCTAAAATGAAGGCCACAAACTCTAAAATCATTGCCCTTCTATTCACAAAGCAAAGGTCTCAAAATTTGTTCAAGAAGGAAATAACTTTAATGCTTTGGTCAAGTATAAAATAATAATTTAGGAATTTATTCAGTTGTCCACTTTGCAAGCCAAGAGAAAAATTATAGAAGTTTAATATCCGTCATGAAAAGGAGATAAAACATCAAGATTTTTGGGGCGCCTGGGTGGCTCAGTGGGTTAAGCCGCTGCCTTCAGCTCAGGTCATGATCTCAGGGTCCTGGGATCGAGTCCCGCATCGGGCTCTCTGCTCAGCAGGGAGCCTGCTTCGTCCTCTCTCTCTCTGCCTGCCTCTCTGCCTACTTGTGATCTCTCTCTGTCAAATAAATAAATAAAAAATCTTAAAAAAAATTAAGATTTTTGGACATTGAAACAGGCTTAACAAGAACTAACCTAGAAATAGAAAAGATACAACACAATCTCAATCATTAGACATGCCACTACTTCATTATTCCAGGTAATTTTAAGTTCTAAATACAACTTATCAGTAAAGTTCATGGTTTACATTCATCGTATATATTATTCAATCTATGTGTTTTGACAAATGTATACTGATGAGTGTCTACCATTACAGTATGACACAGAACAATTTTACTGCCTGAAAATTCCCCTATGCTCCATCTATTCATCTTAACCTCTTTCCAGACCTCTTAAAATCAATGATCATTTTACTGTCTCCATAGTTTTGCCTTTTCCAGAATATCATAGTTGGAGTTGTATAGTAAATAGTCTTTCCAGATTAGCTTCTTTCACTTAGTAATGCATTCAAATTTCCTCTATGTGTTTTTGTGGCTTCATAGCTCATTGTTTTGGTTTTTTTTTTTTTTTTAAGCCCTGAATAATATTTTACTTTATAGATGTAGCACAGTTTATTTATCCATTTACCTACTGAAAGAGATCTCAGTTGCTTCCAGGTTTTGGCAGTTATGAATAAACCAGCTATAGATATCAATGGGGAGGTTTTTGTGTGAATATAAGTTTTCAAATCATTTGGGTAAATACAAAAGCATGCAATTACTGAATCAATAGGAAAAATACGTTTAGTTTTCTAAGAACCTGCCAAATTGTCTTCTATAGTGGCTGTACCATTTCATGCACCAACCAGTAATGAATGAGATTTTCTTTTCTATGTCTTTCTCAGCATTTAGTATTGTCAGTATTTTAACTTTTAGCCACTCCAATATTTGAGTAGTGCTATCTTGCTGTTCTAATTTGCATTTCCTTAATGAAGTATTATATTGATCATCTCTTCATATACTTATTATCATTTGTATATCTTTTTTTATATCTTTTGCCCATTTTTAAAGTGGGTTTTTGTTTCATTACTGTTGAATTTTAGGAGTTCTTTCTATATTTTAGTTAATGGTCACTTATTGATATGTCTCTCAGATATATTTTTTCCTCAGAAATATTTTTTCCCAGTAGCTTATCTTCTCATTGTCTTGACAGTGTCTTCACAGAAGTTTTCATTTTGCTGAAGCCCAGTTTATCGATTCTTTCTTTCATGAATTATGCTCTTAGTGTTGCATCTAAAAAGTGATTGTCAAACCCCAAATTATCTAGATTTGTCCTACGTTATCTTCTGGGATCTTTATCATTTTGCCTTTTACGTTTAGATTTGTGATCCATTTTAAGTTATTTCTTGTGGATGGTATAAGGGTGTGTCTAAATTCATTTTGTTGCATGTAGATGTCTAGTTGTTCCAGCACTGTTTATTGAAAAAACTATCGGTGCTCCATTGTTTTGCCTTGCCTGCTTTCTCAAAGATCAGTTGATTATAATTGTGTAGATCTATTTCTGGACTCTATAGTCTGTTTAATCTATTCATTTGTTTATTCCTTTGTCAGTACCACACTGTCTTGATTACTATAGTTTTATAGTTATACTTAAAGTCAGGAAGTGTTGGTCCTCCATCTTTGTTCTTCAATATTGTGTTGGCTATTCTGAGGTTTTTGCCTACCCATAAAAATGTTAGCATCAGTTTGTTGACATCTACAAAACAACTTGTTGAGATTTTCATTAGGATTGCACTTAATCTATAGATCAAGTTGGGAGGGACTTACATCTTATAAATATTAAATATCACTACCCATGAATATGGAATATCTCTCCATTTGTTTAGTTCTTCTTTAATTCTTTTCATAAGAGTTTTGTAGTTTTCCTCATATAGCTCTTATACATATTTTATTAATTTATATGTATTTCAGTTTTTAGTGCTAATGTAAATAATATTTTATTTTTAAATTGAAATTCCATTTGTTTATTGTTGATATACAGGAAAACAAATGACTTTGGTATATTAACCTTGTATCCTGCAACATTGCTATAATTATTTTTTAGTTCCAAGGATTTTTTTCTCAACTTTTTGGGATTTTATACATAGATAATCATTTCTTCTGCAAATAAAAATAATTCTATTTATTCTTTCTCAGTCTGCCTCTTACTTCTTTCTCTTCTTTTTTTTTTTCCAATTTATTATTTCCAGAAAAACAGTATTCATTATTTTTTCACCACACCCAGTGCTCCATGCAAGCCGTGCCCTCTACAATACCCACCACCTGGTACCCCAACCTCCCACCCCCCCCGCCACCTCAAACCCCTCAGATTGTTTTTCAGAGTCCATAGTCTCTCATGGTTCACCTCCACTTCCAATTTACCCAAAAGCACACACCCTCCCCAATGTCCATAACCCCACCCCTCTTCTCCCAACCCCCCTCCCCCCAGCAACCCACAGTTTGTTTCATGAGATTAAGAGTCACTTATGGTTTGTCTCAATCAAGCGGAGAAAGACAACTATCATATGATCTCCCTGATATGAGGAAGTGGTGATGCAACATGGGGGCTTAAGTGGGTAGGAGAAGAATCCATCTTTCTCTTCTTTTATTGAGTTATGTAGGACTTCTAGTAGGGTGTTGAAAATGAATGTTAAGAGGAAATATCTTTGTCTTGTTGCTAATCCTAACAGAAAAACCATTTGGTTTCTCACCATTAAGTGTGATGTTAACTGTATATTTTGTAGATGTTCTTTATCAAGTTGAAGAAGTTCCTTTCTATTCATAGTTTGCTGAGAGGTTTTATTGTGAATGGGTGTGTGATTTTTGTCAAATACTTTTTCTGTGTCTATGGATTTGATTATGTGATTTTTCACCTTTAGCCTATTGATGTGACTAATTACACTGATTTTTTAAAATTTTACTTTAATTCCAATTAGTTAATATACAGTGTAATATTAGTTTCAGGTTACAATATAGTGATTCAACACTTCCACACAACATCTGGTGCTCATCACAACAAAGGCACTCCATAGTCTTCATCATCTATTTAAACAATTCCCCCACCCACCTCCACCCTGGTAACCACCAGTTTGTTCTTATAGTTAAGTCTGTTTCTTGGCTTGCCTCTCTGTCTTTTCTTTTTCTTTGCTAGTTTGTTTTGTTTCTTAAATTCCACATATGAGTGAAATCATATGGTATTTGTCTTTCTCTGACTCACTTATTTCACTTAACATAATACTCTCTAGGTCCATCCATCTCATTGCAAATGGTGAAATTTTATTCTTTTTTATGGCTGAGTAGTATTTCAATATATATCTCACATCTTTATCCATTTATCAGTTGATGGACATTAGAGCTGTTTCCATAATTTGGCTCTTGTGGGTAATACTGAATTGCATTGATTTTTTGAATGTTGAACTGGCCTTGAATAACTGGAAGAAATCTCATTTGGTCATGGTGTATAATTTTTATATATTGTTAGCTTTTATTTGCCAGTTTTTTAAAGGATTTTTAGATCTATGTTCATAGAAGATGTTGGTCCATAGTTTTCTTCTTCTAATGTCTTAGTCAGGTTTTGGTATTAGCGTAATTTTGGTTTCACAGAATGTGGTGTGAACTTTTCCCACCATTTCTATGTTCTGGAGGAAATTGTAAAGAACTGGAACAGTATCTTACTTCAAGGTTCAGTAGAATTTACCAGGGAACCCATTTGGGCTAAACCACTGGCTTCTTTTTTAACATTGAGGGAAACCTTACTGAAATTCACAGTAGTAATGCTTTGAGGAGCTCAATACTAAGCAATTTCATCGTAAACTTTTCCCTCCAAGTTACAGAAAAAAATATTTAGGAAAAGTATAATTAAAGGCTAAAGAACTAGCATTCATATCATCTTTATAAAGTGGAAAAACTTTGAAATTCCTTGATAGAATGCAAGTAGTGCATAAAAACATTTTATATTTTTCTTAGAGAAAATCCACTGGCCACAGAGGAGAGAAAATGTAGAGATTTGCTTCCTTCACATGATTCTGTTATTTCACATGAAAGATTTTTAGTAATGCAGTATATCATTCAATAAAAAATTTAATCTTCCCATTTCACCAAAAATTTCATGATTATAAAAAGATCTTCATTATTTGTTGCCAGTAATGATGTTTTTGGTGGTCTTATTATACAAAAGTCAGTTTCAAAGCCCAGCTCCAAGAGAGCTGTTATATTTCTAAAATTCTCAGTGAAAATTAATCACATATCCTTACTTACTATAGCCTCTGTTGGCAATGCATATTTTTTGGGAGACAGCAATGAAGTTCTTGTAGGTATCATACCCAAAATATGTAAATCTGAAGCAATTTCAATATTCACATGAAAATAAACATTTTAGCAAAAATTCAGGAGAAAGTGGTATCTATTGTATATTATCATTTATACAAATATATATGTGTATACATACTAAATATGTATAAATATGTCTATATTTGTGTGCATGGGTATATATACATGCATTAAACAAACTTACTATTTATTTTTCTTTCTTTCAATTAAATAATTAAACATAATGAAAGTAGATATAGCCCAAACATCAGATATTTTGGCCCATCTGCTCCTAAATCCATAATGAACTTTGCATAAGTCAAATAAGATTGATGAAAACATGCTCAGTTGGTATCCAGAATTCAAAGGAGTGAGTCAGCACAGCCAAGTGGAAACAATGGATGGCACAGTTATCTAATGATCTTTAGCTGTTGTTAGGGCCAATGATTTTTTACACAGTCACTAAAAAATTTTCCAGAACATTAAAGATAAGATGTATATTTAATTAAACAAATGGGCTTTAGGAAACTAAAATTAATAACATGATTGAGAAATATGAAATTTCTTCCAATATGATTGTCATTTCATGCTACAAGGTAATTCCTGGACTGTTAGTAATCTGTTTCCAGAGTGTTTTCTGACTTTGATTCTAAAGATTTCACAGGAGTCTCCTCTAACAAAGATTCACCCATCACACTAAAAGGTAAAAATAAATAGGAAAAATGAATTGATGTTCTATTCTTTGTACAAAGCAATAGCTATGATTAAGATAGAATGGCAGGTTTCACTGGTGGAAAAAGTTCCTGTTATTTCAATAAAAATTATTTGCATTTCATTCTGTATGTACATTTTTTTTTACTCAGTAATCACATTTTTAAAATTTCACAATGATTTACAATCTAAATATTCTTTAGCTTTTTAAAACATTTTAATCAAAAATCCTAATTGTTTTTGAAGAACACAGGAACTTCCTATACATTTAAATGAAGATTCTTTCATGTAATGAATATTTTCCCAATGCATCTATCTCCTCAATAGTATTAAAATTTTTTCTTAAAAGTTATGATTATAGAGGCTTTACCTATCTACTCCTAATTCATAAAAGTTTCATTATGTGTGAAAAAGCCTAACATTTAAAAAACACAAACAAAAAAGTCACAGAAGTTTATTTTTAATTCAATAACATAATGGAAATAAAGCTAAAACAAGACCCAAAAGATTTTTGTTTTAGTTTTAGCCTAGAATAAGTCAACATTTTCTTCTATGAATTAGGCCAAGTTACTTAGCTTCTTTTGGAATCAGGTTTGTTATTTAATGAAGGAATTTCACGTTAAAGTTTCCTTTCAGCTTTAATATTCTATGTAGTATTTCCGATAATGTATTTGTCAGAACCCTAGTCTTGTAAGTTATTCCAACTCAAAATGAGGACCATGATTAAATTCATTTGGGAATCCACACACTTCATTTATTCAATGTACATTTCCATAATATTTCTACAATGTGGGATGCCTGGGTAGCTCATTTGGTTAAGCGACTGCCTTCAGCTCAGGTCATAATCCTGGAGTCCCGGGATGGAGTCCTGCATCGGGTTCCCTGCTCAGCAGGAAGTTTGCTTCTCCTTCTGACCCTCCCCCTTCTCATGCTCTCTCTCTCTCTCTCAAATAAATAAATAAATAAATAAATCTTTAAAAATATATTCCTACTGTGCAAACTAAGACTGTCTTGAGGAGTCAATTGATATGTTTTGTCAAGGAGATAGCATTAATCAAGTAATCATGCAAGTAAGTGCTTAAAATAGCAATTATAACATATAATACAGACAGAAGTTACTTGTTATTCTGAGGTTCCTATTAGACTGGACATTCAAATAAGGCTTTCTTGAGGAAGTGACAACTTAACTGAGATTAAATGGATATGTAGTATTTAAGTAGGAAAAGCAGGGCAGAAGATGTATCTAGTGAGTGGAAAATGTGAACAAATGCATAGTGGCAGGAGGGAAATGACACTATAAGACAAATTAAAGCAGATCCATATGGTGGAGGCCAAGAACACACCCCAGACTGTAGAACTGATAAAAGCAGACTTTCAAAGCCTTTATGCAGTTCAGATTTTGCTCTTAGTAATGAAGGAAAATCATTCAACAGCAGCTAGGAAATGTTGTAAAGGGCATTCTCGCTAAAATAGATCTGGACAAATACCTGACAGGGTAGTATTTATTACTACACCTATTGCATAACTTCTCTATCTGTCGTATAAACTTAGTATCTTAAAATAATGTATTTGTTACATTATATCTTATTATTACCTTTTGTGGATGTATAATTAACATGCATCATTATATTTGTTTTAGGTATGCAACATAATGATTCAACAATTTTAAAGAGTATTCATTGCCCACCACAAGTCTAGTCAGCATCTGTTGTCAAACAATGTTTTTACAATCTTATCGACTATATTCCTTATGCTGTACTTTTCATCTACGTGATTTATTTTATAACTGGAAGTTTGTACCTCTTAATTTTCTTTATCTATTTTACCCATCCCCCATCTACCTCCCTTTGGCAATCACTTGTTCTCTATTTAAGAGTTTGTTTTTTCTTCTTTTTTCTTTGTTTTGCTTTTTAAATTTCATATATGAGAAAAATCATATGCTATTTGTCTTTCTCTGACTTACTTCACTTAGCCTTATACCCTTCTAGATCCATTCATGTTGTTGCAAATGGCAAGGTTTCATTCTTTTTTATGAATGAATATAAATAATATAATTATGACTGAATATAATATGCATGCTACCTATAGGAGTTAACAAACACATTACACTAGTAACAGTCACATCACACTAGTAATACATTACACCATAACACAAATTTTATATATGTGTGTGTGTGTGTGTGTGTGTATATATATATATATATACACACATACATACATATATATATATATATATGCCACATCTTTGTTATTCACTAATCTATTTTTGGTTGCTTCATATCTTGACTACTGTAAACAATGCTGGAATAAACATAGGCATATGTATATCTTTTTGAATTAGTGTTTTCGTTTCCTTGAGTCAATAACCCATAGTAGAATTACTGGATCATATTGTGTTTTTATGGTCAACAATCTGTTTATAGCATAGTTGGGTCTTCCATTGAAAGATCTCATAAAGTTCCAATCAAGGTGTTAGATGGGATTGTGGTATTTATCTGAGGCTCTCTCTCTCTCTTACCCTTTGTGTGTATGTGTGTTTCTCTGTTATATGAGTGACAAATCTCCTTAACAAAAGTGTCTATCAAGCTTTAAGAAAAAGATCAACTTAAATCTAACAGAAAAGTGAGTGAAGCATATGAAAAGACAGAACAGGAAATACAAAGGACTCTTAAACCAATTAAAAGATGATACTCAACTATGCTCAGATTAATAAAAATACATATCAAAATGACACTAGTATACTATTTCCCACCTCAGACTGGATAAAAAAAAAAAAATTGGCATTACCTTCTCATGGCCAGATTATGTGTTTGTTAACTGCTATAGGTGGCAATTGGGCAATCTTAATCAAAATTATAATGGCAGGGGTGCCTGGGTGGCTCAGTGGGTTAAGCCGCTGCCTTCGGCTCAGATCATGATCTCAGGGTCCTGGGATCGAGTCCCACGTCGGGCTCTCTGCTCAGCAGGGAGCCTGCTCCCCCTACTCTCTGCCTGCCTCTCTGTCTACTTGTGATTTCTCTCTGTCAAATAAATAAATAAAATCTTTAAAAAAAATTATAATGGCAATACTTTTTTACTAGGCAGTTTCATTTTGGTGAAATTATCTCTTAGATATACTAGCACAGATACAAATAATGCATTATTTTTAGTAGCAATATTTTGAAACAACTTAATATCCAACTCTAAACATAGTTTAAATCAATTGTATGTATCTATGGAACAGAATCCTATCAAAAAGTGGGCAGAAGACATGAACAGACAATTCTCCAAAGAAGACCTATGAATGGCTAACAGACACATGAAAAAATGTTCATCATCATTAGCCATCAGAGAGATTCAAATCAAAACCACACTGAGATACCAAAATCAACAAGACTGTTAAAATGGCCAAAATCAATGAGACTGTAAACAACAAGTGTTGAAGAGAATGTGGAGAAAGGGAACCCTCTTACACTGTCAGTGGGAATTCAAGCTGGTGCAGCCACTTTGGAAAACAGTGTGGAGATTCCTTAAGAAATTAAAAATAGAGCTACCCTAGGACTCTGCAATTGCACTCCTGGGTATTTACTCCAAAGATACAGATGTAGTGAAAAGAAGGGCCATCTGTACCCTAATGTTCATAGTAGCAATGGTCACAGTTGCCAAACTGTGGAAAAACCAAGATGCCCTTCAACAGACGAATGGATAAGGAAGATATGGTCCATATATGCAATGGAGTACTATGCCTCCATCAGTAAGGATGAATACCCAACTTTTGTATCAACATGGATGGGACTGGAAGAGATTATGCTGAGTGAAATAAGGCAAGCAGAGACAGTCAATTATCATATGGTTTCACTTACTTGTGGAGCATAAGGAATAACACGGAAGACATTGGGAGATGGAGAGAAGTGAGTGGGGGGAATCGGAGAGGGAGACAAACCCTGAGAGACTGTGGATTCTGAGAAACAAACCGAGGGTTTTGGAGGGGAGGGAGGTGGGGGGTTGGGTGAGCCTGGTGGTGGATATTATGGAGGGCATGTATTGCATGAAGCATTGGGTGTGGTGCATCAACAATAAATTTTGGAACACTGAAAAAAATTAAATAAAAAAAAGGAATCCTATAGAACTGTAAAAACAAAACAAAACTAAAGGAAAAATTAAGGGAGCAATCTATATTCTAATTTGGTAAGATTTCTAGGATATTCTATTAAGTAAAAAGGCAAGATATTTACATCTTCTAATCTGCATATTGTCACACTAATCTTTGTGTAAAATAGGAAGAAAATGTATGTACACACTAGTCTATGCATAAAGAAATTGTGGAAAGTTAAACTATACACTGGTTATACATTTTGATGTTTGTAAATGCATTACCTCTTCATAGTCAAATAGCAAATTTGAATATTGTGAAAATAAGGAGGGTCACTGAAAATATTGAATAGGACTGAAAAGTAAAATAAATTGAGAACTGGGGAATCAAATATTTTTACTCTCATTGATGCCCTTAATAAGAGAGCTTATTTTAATTTTCATTGTACACAACAGATTGAAAACTTCTGCATTAATGAAACTCACATTAGAGTTTAATTCAATGTTTTCCAAATTTATTTGGTTATGTATGATTGTTCAAATATCATACATTAAGAACCAAGTAATTTAATATTTTGTAGAATATATTTTGGAAAAATATTGCTTTATGACATTAAAACTTTTAAGTACTTTGTCAGTCATTAATAATTAGTTTTAAAAGTTCTACTCTTTAGTATACATGTAAGGTATATGTTTTTAATAATTTAATTATAAGTGCTTTTGAAAGGATAACTATACAATTATAACTATTATGAAAAATGGTTTGCAACAGAATGATAAGAAAATGAAATTTTTAATATGGGTGAGTTTGAAATTTTTTCAGGCTGAACTAGCAACCTTAATCTTTTGAATAACCTAGATTTTTAATTTGGCATGAAACCATTTCAAGCTGTGTAATGAAACTAATGAGGCTGCTACAACAGTGCAAAGCAATAATCAACATATATTTTATTGTTGGAAACTGTATTAAGTCCATGCATGAGGTGAACTAAGACAACTTTTTTCTTTGTGTGCTTCAGAAAGAAGGATGACATGCATTCAGACTGCTTTCCTAAAAAGAAAAAAATACCATTCTAAATATGTTCAATGCCTAGAAAAAGCTCAAAATCATTATTTTCAAACAAATGTAGAACCCTGAGAATCACTCACTATAATGATATCAAAATACAAAAGTACTTTCTCTGCCTACCAATTGGACATAAATATAAATATATATATATATATATATATGGCATATGACATATATATATATATATATATATGGCACATATCTCCAACCAACAGATTCTATTCATCAAAGCAGCAGGTCTTTCTACAAAGCAATTATGATCAATGGAAGTAAATATAAATATGTTAGCATACATAATACATCTAGCAGATGAAAATGAGTTTAGATTTATCCAGGTGATATGTAATGTCATAAAAAATGATGATTCTCATATGTATGAATTATAGTGGCTTTTCTCCATAATATATAAGCTGAATCAAGAGTTACTCTAAATTATATATTGGGAATTTTCAGAAAATGACAACAAAACTACTTAAAATAGTTCTTTGTACCACTCTACTACGATGATGAGTGAAGTACAGTCAACCAACACAGGGCCATTTGTGCCCTGATTCATTAGTATATTCAGCAACCGAGCTTCTCAGTTACCCACCTACTTACTGATTTCTTAAATTATAACTGAGTATAATGTGATCTCAGCACTGGCACTACATATATAATTAGTCTATAGCCTTTGCCTTTTAGGAGCTATCATTCTTGTGGGTTATCAGCACTACTAAGTATTCTTACAATGGGAAGTGATAAGGAGGTGCATTACAGAGGTAGTCCTGGGAGCATCTAACTCAAGTCTGGGATCAGAGAATGCTTCTTGAAGTGGTGATACCTGAGCTTGGTCTGACTAGCTTGAGTGGGAGTTAGCCAAGTGAAGCTCTTAGTAAAGTTATTTCAATGCCATGTGCAGAGGCACAGAAATGAGAGAGAGACAGTTGTGCATAATGAATGACAAAAGTCTATTGTTATTGAAGGAAGAGAAGAGAGGATCAAGATAGGAGAGTAAAAGGGGAGATAGAAATCAATAAAAAGAGTATTTAAATTTGAAGTTTTAGAAATAACTGTGAATTAAAAGAGGACTCCAAAGAGAAAAAGAGTAACAAATGTTCTAAAAAACTTTTTTATAAACATAGCACTTATAGCATTTGGAATAAAATGTTATATCTAAATGTGTATATTATTGTCTTCTCAGTCTGAATAATTAAAAGGCAAAGGTACCTGTCTCTGTTGTTAGATTGATACTTTAAGAAAAAAAAATAGAAAAATAAATGAACAAAATTAAATTGTATCAGTAAAAATGAAAGCCACTGTGTATAACCAAGAAAAAACGTGCCTAATCATCAGTTTTGAAGGGGAGGAATTCATACTATATTTAAGAAAAAATTTCCATTATTTTAGTTTCGGGAGAAAAGAACCTAAGAAATGTTTTTTTGGTTTCCCTTAAAATTTTAAAAATAGTATTACTATTATTTTTAATAGGAAATTGTACTCAATTTAATGAACTTCCATGGAAATGCTTCTTTCTATTGTTTCTCTTGGAAACAAAAAATTATGCCACATAATTCAGAGGCTTTCTAACACTTAAATCACTATTAAATCATACTAATTTGTAGCTACCCATCAAGTGTTGTTATTTAAACTAATTTTCTAATCTGATTGTATCTAATTCCTAACCAACATATTTAGAATATTTATTAATTAAAATAACTTCTCAAGTATCCTGTAGTCTGCTAGAAGTCATTGAGTCTCTCAGTGCAACTGGCAGGGTTAATGAGAAATTAATTAATCAACTAAACAGCTTTGCTACACTGATTTGCTGGTTGCACTTAAATATGCTATAATTCTTCATTTCTCTTCCTCCCTCCCTCCCTCCTTCCTTCCTTTCTTTCCTTTCTTTCTTCTGCTTTTTTTTTTTTTGGCCAAGCATTATCTAAAGGGGTAAGTCTTGGTAATTAAAATAATAATCTTCTAAATTTTAAACCTATATTCTATGATTTTTCTCTATTTGCCACAGAAACATGGATCTAAAATTTGTTTAAAGGATAAATATTTTTATTTTGGTGGATCTAGGAAGTCAATATGTTTCGAGAACCCTTGTTTGAAAAAATCAAATTACCAACTTGAAGATATATATATATTTTTTTTAATTACTTTTTTTTTAAAAAAAGATTTTATTTATTTGACAGAGAGAGAAATCACAAGTAGGCAGAGAGGCAGGCAGAGAGGTAGGCAGAGAGAGGGGAGAAAGCAGGTCCCTGCGGAGCAGAGAGCCCGACGTAGGGCTCGATCCCAGGACCCTGGGATCATGACCTGAGCTGAAGGCAGAGGCTTTAACCCACTGAGCCACCCAGGTGCCCCGAAGATATATATTTTAATGCATCATCTGAGGAGCATCAAACATAATTAAAGTATCATAACTTGGAAACAAAGTCTAAGAAATAAAATGATTGGAATTTTAAGAAAAAGGAATCTTCCCGGATCCTGAGTGGATCACTTGGTTGCCTCTGCCTTGGGCTCAGGTCATGATCCTGAGATCTAGTCCTGCTTTGGGCACCCTGCTCAGCTGAGAGCCTGCTTCTCCTACTCTACCCCTGCCCTTTTTCTTCCCCCTACCCCACTCCCCTCTCTTTTTAAATAAATAAAATAAAATCTTAAAAAAAATTGCTTTCTTTAAATAAAAAGGAATCTTCCATTTCCCTGTATTTCTGTCACAAAGAGGCTTAGGAAAGGTCTAACACCGCAAATTTGTAACAACTTGGTTTACTTTAGCATTTCATAATATGGGATAAGTATAAAGTCTAATGTTTTATAGAAAGACTGGATATTAGTAATGCTGTGCTCAGGATTTACTGGTTTGCAATGGAAACTAGAGTGTATATGTCCTGTTGCAATGGGTTGGTCAAATAGATCTCTATGTTAAGTATACAAAATTTATTTGATATAAAATATGTATGTATTTTTTAAATAGGCATTTTTATCAAATTTACTGACAGCAGTTCTGGCAGATAAATCACTCACTTCTTGGCTCTTCACCTTTTATTATTTTCCTTTGAACGAGTAGTAAATGATTTCAGTTAATTGTATAATTCGCAAGATGAGATATAAAAACTGGTACTTTTGCAAACAAAATCAGATCACCAAAAATATGTAGTTTTCAAATGTGCATTTTACCTACTCCCAATAATCTGAATGCCCCCAAAATAGAAATTGGGTTAGCATATTAATACTTTATATCCCATTTTTAAACAATGGCATTCTAGATAATGATATAGCTAATGTGAGTGTTCTTTTTAGCAATTATTAGTTTTTAAAGGAAAGTATGCACCCAGAACTATAAGATACCTAGGAGTAAACCTCACCAAAGAGGCTAAGAATCTATACCCAGAAAACTATAAAGTACTCATGAAAGAAATTGAGGAAGACACAAAGAAATGGAAAAATGTTCCATGCTCCTGGATTGGAAGAACAAATACTGTGAAAATGTCTATGCTATGTAAAGCAATCTACACATTTCATGCAAACCCTATCCCACCCATTTTTTTCAAAGAAATGGAACAAATAATCCTAAAATTTATATACAACCAAAAAAGACCTGAAATAGCCAAAAGAATATTGAAAAAGAAAGCCAAAGTTGGTGGCATTACAATTCCGGACTTAAGCTCTAATACAAAGCTGTCATCATCAAGACAGCATGGTACTGGCATAAAAACAGACACGTAGATCTATGGAACAGAATAGAGAGCCCAGAAATAGACCCTCAACTCTATGGTCAACTAATCTTTGAAAAAGCAGGAAAGAATGTCCAATGGAAAAAAGACAGCCTCTTCAATAAATGGTGTTGGGAAAATTGGACAGCCGCATGCAGAAAAATGAAATTGGACCATTTCCTTACACCACACACAAAAATAGACTCAAATGGATGAAGGACCTCAATGTGAGAAAGGAATCCATCAAAATCCTTGAGGAAAACACAGGCAGCAACCTCTTCAACCTCAGCCGCAGCAACATCTTCCTAGGAACATCGCCAAAGGCAAGGGAAGCAAGGGCAAAAATGAACTATTGGGATTTCATCAAGATCAAAAGCTTTTGCATAGTAAAGGAAACAGTTAACAAAACCAAAAGACAACTGACAGAATGGGAGAAGATATTTGCAAATGACATATCAGATAAAGGGCTAGTATCCAAAATCTATAAAGAACTTAGCAAACTCAACACCCAAAGAACAAATAATCCAATCAAGAAATGGGCAGAGGGGGGCGCCTGGGTGGCTCAGTGGGTTAAGCCGCTGCCTTCGGCTCGGGTCATGATCTCAGGATCCTGGGATCGAGCCCCTCATCGGGCTCTCTGCTCAGCAGGGAGCCTGCTTCCTCCTCTCTCTCTCTCTGCCTGCCTCTCTGCCTACTTGTGATCTCTCTCTGTCAAATAAATAAATAAAATCTAAAAAAAAAAAAAAAGAAATGGGCAGAGGACATGAACAGACATTTCCACAAAGAAGACATCCAGATGGCCAACAGACACATGAAAAAGTGCTCCACATCACTCAGCATCAGGGAAATACAAATCAAAACCACAATGAGATATCACCTCACACCAGTCAGAATGGCTAAAATTAACAAATCAGGAAATGACAGATGCTGGCAAGGATGCAGAGAAAGGAGAACTCTCCTACACTGTTGGTGCAAGCGGGTGCAACCACTCTGGAAAACAGCATGGAAGTTCCTCAAAAATTTGAAAATAGAGCTACCCTATGACCCAGCAGCCACATTACTGGGTATTTATCCTAAAGATACAAATGTAGTAGTTTGAAGGGGCACATGCACCTGAATGTTTATAGCAGCAATGTCTACAATAGCCAAACTATGGAAAGAACCTAGATGTCCATCAACAGATTAATGGATAAAGAAGTGGTATGTATGTGTGTGTGTATATATATATATATATATATGAATACTATACAGCCATCAAAAGAAATGAAATCTTGCCATTTGTGACGACATGGATGGAACTAGAGGGTATCATGCTTAGTGAAATAAGTCAATCAGAGAAAGACAACTATCATATGATCTCCCGGATATGAGGAAGTGGAGATGCAATGTGGGGGGTTGGGGGGTAGGAGAAGAATAAATGAAACAAGATGGGATTGGGAGGGAGACAAACCATAAGTGACTCTTAATCTCACAAAACAAACCGAGGGTTACTGGGGGGATGAGGGGAGGGGCGGGGGTGGGGTTATGGACATTGGGGAGGGTATGTGGTATGGTGAGTGCTGTGAAGTGTGTAAACCTGGCGATTCACAGACCTGTACCTCTGGGGATAAAAATACATTATATGTTTACAAAAAAATAAAAAATTTTTAAAAAATAAAGGAAAGTAAAAGAAAGTGAACATAATTTCACTTCAAAGCAGTTGCAATTCTATATAGGAAACATAATGAAAGTCACATCTACAGTGTGCGAGCATTTATCTATCTATCTATCCACCCACAATTTTGAAATGGAGATCCCCTTCCTCCAGAGAGTTCAAAAGCTGCATATTTTGATCACTTAAAAATGAAACTGATTATGTTATTTAAAATTGCATGTTTTGTTTTTGAAATTGACATTTATAGAGCATAATTTCTATCATTCTCCTTTTAAAGTTGAGACTAGTGTTATCTGCATTAACAGTGGTAAATAACTAAGAAGTTAAGTTTAGTTTAAAGGGATCCTTAAAATATAAAAATGAAGTATACATAGTCAAAACCAGGTTACTATTATGTGTGGATCGAGATAAACTGTATATTCTTAAAAACCAGTATGAAATTTTACTTTGAGCGAAGTATTGTATTTGAAAAAGACAGGTCACCTGGGGAGAAGTCATTTACTGGAAGTGGAGAGGGGTGAGATTCCAAAGTCTCAGATCTCAAAGACAGATCAGTAGAAGGTTTCGTTCTAGTAAATATGTGAATCATTGAACACTATATATGAAACTAATGATATACTACATGTTGGCTAACTGAATTTAAATAAATAAATAAATAAATAAATAAAAATATGTCTTGTTAATTGCAGGGTCTTCTGTTTCCTGAGCTCCAAGATGGGCATAATGAAAGTATGAAAATAAAGAAATACTACAGATACGAGGAGCAAAGTCAAGGAATTTTGGCAGACAGACACTTTAGTGTGTGAAGGGTGAAAAGAGCATGCAGAGACATGGAGGATACACTCACTTTTTCAGCAGTAGGGAAGTATTCATCCCTAATTGCTAAAATTAAATTTTCAAATTGGTTATTAGTAATTGAGACAGTAAAAGGCAAACTATAATAAAAAGCAAACTATATTTGCACATATTAGAACATTTCTCTATATATCTTAAATCATATATGTATATACATACAACATTAAACATTAAGCATTAAGCTATCCTGATACATTAGTTTCCATGACTTATTGAGCTTTTGAAAATATCTTTATCCTCTTTTTCACTAAATGTAAATCTCTTTCAAGCACATCTTTGTTCTTCTAACCTTGTTTCAAAGACACAAAACTAACTCCTTAATGAATCTCACCTGTGCTAATTAAACTTTTTAGTAGTGTAAAAATCTGTCAAAAAGCAAAGTTAAAAATGAAAACATATACAAAATTGTGAAGGTATTTAATTATCTGTCTTTGTAAGCTTTTGTAACTAACTTTGTAAGCTTTTAAATAAAACATTTGAGTAAACATCCATTCTCAGATTCAGATATTTATATAAACTATAACATATGGGCATTGCCTACAATGCTAGCATTTCTCATTTTTTCTAACACCTTAACACCTAATTGTCTTAAAAATCACATGATGTGACTGTTCTTATTCTGAACTTGCCTTCTGCTTTCTCCAGTATTTGTAAGTATGAGCTTATTCAATTCTCAAGTTCTTCTATACATTTTCTTCCCTAGCTAAACTAAAAATTACTATTGAGAAACTGAGATACCAAATACTAAGTGACTTGCCCACAATCAAAAAGCATGTCAATGATTGAGCTAGGGGTGATTCCATATGACAACAAAGGCCTTCATGATGCTATACTGACTCTCACTTCACTTGGATATTTTAATATGCCCAGCTTGAGAACCTCTAGTAACTTGCTTCACAAAAAGAAAATTTAAAAAATAGATACCTGGAATGTTATGACACTGTGGACATATAACTTACATGAGATTTCTGTAAAGTAAGGGCTTTTAATAACATTTTCATATACTACTCAGATTACAATTGGATAAATATTTATATAAAGCAAAATCCTTCATGTTACATCCTTCATGTCGCCTCATCAGTATTACCAGAATTAAAAAAAAAAAAAAGACAGAACACCTTATAAAGAAATAAAAAGAATGAAATACTGGTATTTGCAATGACATGGATGAAGCTAGAAAGTATGATGCTAAGTGAAACAGGTCAGGAAAAGACAAATAACATAAGATTCCACTCATATTAAAGAAAGAAAGAGATTTCAATTGTATTAAAGAAAGAAAACAAAGGAAAAAGAGAGAAAGAGAAGCCAAGAAACAAACTCTTAACTATAGAGAACACACTGATGTTACCGTATAGGAGGTGGGTGGGGGATAGGGGAAATAGGTGATGGGGAATAAGGATTGCACTTGTGATGAGCACTGGTGATGTATGGAGGTCCTGAATCACTATATTGTACACCTGAAACTAGTATGTTTCTATATGTTAACCAATCAGAATTAAAATTTTAAAAAAAAGATAGAACATCTTAAGCTACAAATACGTTTACATTAATTAGAGAATGAATCAAGTAAGAGTTTTTACTAGAGTCGATGATACTGCTCATTTTGTAAAAAATTTTCATTCTATCTTTGTTTTTATTTTCAACTATTAATATGAATTTGCCAAAGAAGAACTTGAAAAATGCTATTGGAACTCCAAAATGGGGATTTGGAAAAATCTGGAGACCTCAAAATAGTTTTCAAAAATTTATGAAATGCCAATGTCTTTTATAAAATTTCATGGATAACTAAAATCATGTATAAAATGTAATTCCTGATAACTATAATCATTGTACCCAAACCTTATTTTTAATCAGTTTGAATTAACTATGAATGCTTTCATTGGCAGTCTACTACAAATATGGCATCATTAGAAAGGCTCAATTAATATATTAAAATACTGAAAATAGACATATTGAATAAAGAAATTAAAAATGTGTACTGATGATAAGGGACAAAGCTTCTGAGGTCATTTATATAAAGGCCTAACACTCATAATAAAAAGCAAACAAGATATATATTATAAATAAAAGGCATGATGTCAATCCCTTAATAGTAGAATTGTGGCTCCTCAATTAGTTTATAAAAAATGTAGGTACCACAATGCATTCCTAAAATGAAATTCTATATTCCTGAAATAGTGATGGAATTTTATATCTGGGGAAAAAAGTTATTAGTCAAACCTACATGAAGCCTAAACTATTATTATTATTGCTGCTATCATTATTTGTTTTAGTCATTAGCATGTATGCTGTGGTTGACACAGTGTTAATGCTTGTGTTAATTAAAGTCATTTTTATGTTCCATTTCTCAAGTAAGTCATACAAATTTTAACTAGGGTTTGCAATGATGTTCACAGAAACTTCTCTTACTCAAGTTCTCTTATGTCTAATATTCCACTAAGGATTGCCCGTTTTAACAATAATGATCTATTTTTATTTTTTTTAAAGATTTTATTTATTTATTTGACAGAGAGAGATGACAAGCAGGCAGAGAGGCAGGCAGAGAGAGAGGAGGAAGCAGACTCCCCGCTGAGCAGAGAGCCCGATGCGGGGCTCAATCCCAGGACCCTGAGATCATGACCTGAGCCGAAGGCAGCGGCTCAACCCACTGAGCCACCCAGGTGCCCCAAAAATGATCTATTTTTAAATGTTATTCTTTAGTAACATCATTTTTATATATTGACTTCATAACTTGTAACATTGTTAAACTCATTTATTAGTTATAAAAGCACTTTTGTGAATTATATAGGATTTCATTAGTAAAAATGATGTTAGCTATAGTTTTACTGGAAATGTTCTTATCAGGTTGAATTTTCCTTCTCTTGAAAATGAGTTTGAATTTTGTCAAAAGATTTTTTTTTTGTACCTATTAAAATGTTCATATGATTTCTCTGTCGTGGCGGGCACGACAAATTGACCAGGAATGTGAGGGTAAGAGGATGATGAAAAGAAATTAAGAGACAAAGAGATGGGGGCAGGAAGAGCACTGAGGAGGATGTCCAACAGTGCTGATTTTATTCCACATCTTACAAGCATTTATAAGGCAGACCACAATAGGAGTAATACATCAGTATCTAGTCAGATAACCGCAAGTTCCTATAACAAGTTTACATTAACTATAAACAAATCTCGTGATGCCAGGTAGTCGTGGCTAATGCCATTAGCTACTATTGATACAAGAAGTTACAATCAACCAGGGAGTGGGTTATGGAAAGTACAGGAACAACAAGGACCAACTAAGAATTCATGACCCTGACCACATTGTTCCCTTCTGTTTGGGGAACGTGTGGGAAGTCACGGAGGTGAGCGCACGACACATAGCACAGACCCTTTCTCAGTGCTACTCAACCTTTCCTGTCCATAACCCTTTATTAAGGTATTTGGACTTAAAGGGAGACACAAGTCAGGGCCTCGTTTGGTCCTCGTCTCAAGCCTTACCGTGGCCTCCAACATTTCTCCTCCTTGGTTTGTAAATACATTGAAACACATTAATTGGCTTTCAAATTTAGAACCAGCCTTTCATTTCTGGGGAAAACGTCAAATGACTAGGATGTATTATCTTGTTGAAATATGGTTGGATTCAATTTCTGAATATTTCATTGTGAATTTTAACATCTAACTTCAAAAGGGATGTTTACCTATTATTTCTTTTATTGCAATGTATTTGTCTGATTTTGGAATCAAAGTAATGTTAGGCTAATAAAATGAAATATATTCCCTTTCCTTCACCTTCTGGAGGAGTTTGTGTTGGATCAGTGTTTTTTCCTTTCAGTGATTCATAGAACTTTCCAAAAACCCATCTCTGCCTGGATTATTCTTCATTGGAAAACTTTTAAATATAAATTAACTTTATTAAAATATGATTTTAAGATTATTTGTGTTGTGCCCAAGTTTTCATGTCTGAGAGACCAAGGAGCCAAGCACCAATGCAATCGCATGAGGGTTTACTTGACAAGCTTAAGCTTGGGCCCAAGTATACCCGACACAGCGGAGTAGGGACTTGGACCCCGAGCCAGATTACAGTCAGAGTATTTAAAAGCAGAGTAGGGGTGGACTCAGCGGTGGATGAGGACAAAGGGAGCGTTAAGAAGGGCTATCAGGGTAAAGAAGACTGTCAGGATATTGAAGGTCTGGTTACTATCAAGCCAAGGCCATTTTCTCCTTTAATAAGGCACTAGCATGAAGACAATTGGGAGTTTCCTGGTGGAATGTCACATTCTTGCTATCAAGCATCCTTGTTAGTGAGATTTGGGCTTAGAAGAAATTTGACTATATTTACTTTTCCTTCTACCTCAGCCTCCTTCAGCTTTGTTTATGGAGGGGAGGGTGACATTAGGGCTTAAAGAACTGAGTTATTTGTCTCTGGAAATTGGGCTAGACTCGAGGTGGGTACAGCCTTGTTTTTCTTGGCCTCCACAATTTGTTCTTGATTGAATTTTATAATTTGTTTTTCAAAGCATTTGCTTATTTCAATTGCCAATTTTATTGGAACAAAGTTGATAACATTATTTTCTTGTCATTCTACTAATTAATGTAGGATCTGTAGTGATGTCCACTTTTTGAGTCTTGGTATTTGCAACTTGTTTTTGTTCCTTTTTTCTTGATCAGACTGATCAGAGATTTATACATTTCATTAATCCTTTCAAAGAATCAAATTTGCTTTCATCTTCTCTTTTGCTATTGTTTTTAATTTCTTTTGTCTGCTCTCTTATTCTTTCCTTCTGTGTACTTTGTGTTAAATTTTCACTAATATTTTAGTATTTTATGATAGAAATATTGAGCTGATTTGTCATTTCTTCTTTTCTAATATATGTCATGTTCTACATTTCCACCTAAGCACTTATTGTGTTCCACAGATTTTGATGTGTTATACTTTCACTTTCATCCCATTTAAATTATTTTGTAATTTCCTTTGCGACATCTCTAACACACAGGTTTATGTAGAATGTAGACGTGTACTGCTTATTTGTTTGGTACTTGGGTACTTTGCAAATATATTTCATTTACTGGCAAAAATTCAATTATTAGTTACTAGCTTAATTTATTTTTTCAGAGTAGACAATTTTGTATTTCAGGTCTTAAATTTGTTGAGGTGTGCCTTAATGAGTAGAACATGATTAATTTTGGTAAATATTCTATGTATGCTTGTAGAAAAAATATATTTTCTGTTTTGGAGAGGAGTTTCACTAAAATGTCAATATATTGATAGTTTGGTGCTCCCTCTTCCTGAGACAGACAGACAAAGAGAGTGAGTGAGAGCAGGGGAGGGGTAGTTGGAGAGGTAGAGAGAGTCTTAAGCAGACTACATGCTGAGGTCAGAGCCAAAGCTGGGCTGGATCATGACTGTGAGGCCACCACCTGAGCTGAAACCAAGAGTCAGATGTTTACTCAACTGTGTGACCTAGAAGCCCCTATTCTTACTGATTTTATGACTACATTTTATTGTTTGTGGAGAGAGGAGTGTTAATGTTCCAACTTATTTCAGTACTATCAGTTTGTCCTTTTTGTATTTTTTGTATTTTCATGTCTTTGCTAGGAATATAAGTATTTAGGATTGCTATGTCTTTGTAGTAAAATAACCTTATCATCATTATTATGCTCCTTTCTAAAAAGTATCTGGTAATATCCCTTATTCAGAAGTTGGCCTGACCCTCCAAATTTCTGCTGATTGATGAATGCATGCTATTTTTTCTATGCATTTATGTTAAAACTACTTTTTGTCTTCATCTTTAAAATGGTTATTTATAGGCAGCATATAGATGAGCCTTACTTTCTTTTAATCAGGTCTGATTTGTATTTCTAATAATTTATTTGTTTCAAATGTTTTTGTTCATATTTCTTTCTTTGCTTCTTGGCTTTGTATTGGTTGACTATTTTAATAATTTATGCTTTTCAAACATGAGATCATTAATACCTCCTTTAAAATCTTATCAATGATTTCTCTAGCATTTAAAAAGATCTACATTTTAATATTACATAGAAATCTTGTTAAAATGCATATTTTGATACAATAGGTCTCTGGTGGGACTCAGAAGACATAGATGCTATAGACTATTTTGAGTAGCAGAATTCTAGATATTGCTTTAGAAGAGGGAAATTATATGCAATTAAATTTTATTACAGATTAAATATACGGGTTGGTAATACATATGAAAGGAAACTTCAGTCTCAGCCCCCTTTCCATTCTCATATACTGCTCTCTACATCTCAGGGAGTTATTAGAAAAGAAATAATTCTTTTAAAATGCTTAAGACTGTCTGGAACATAATTCATGAAGAACTCGTATTAGATAGTATTAGAACCTCCTTTGCTAAGTCTTAATAATGCTATGACTAAACCACTGTTTTAGGTTTATATCAATTAATTCAAAATAGAAAATTCACTGGGTGTGGTGAAAAAATAATGAATACTGTTTTTCTAAAAATAAATAAATTGAAAAAAAAAGAAAATTCAAATAGAAAATTATATTCATAATGACCATTTTAAGGGTAGAGGAACTAAATGACTGAAGGATTAAAACTAGGTAATGTGCCCAAAATGACACAGGTAATATTCAGAGAACAGGGATTCAAATACAGTTTCACGTAAGAACCACAATTCTAAGCTAACACACAGGGTTGAACTGTCAAACAAATTAGAGATAATACCCAGTGACTACTAAATAGTACTAAGCTTTACTAAATAAAATCAAAGCTATAGGCAATCAAAGTCTCTAGTGAAGCAGAGGGATGACCAAGGTTTCTCCCTCGATTTTCCCCTCATTGGACCTAAACGCTTTGCTCCAGAAAGTGTTTCTAGGTGAGATTCCTAAAAGCATCTTGTACAGTGAGGAACATTTAAATGATCAACTACAGGACTTTTTCCAGGGCACTATGCTTCACAGTTTTGGGTTCTGTTTACTACAGGTAATCTCTAATCAGGGAAATATTGCTAGATACATTAGAAATACAGACTCTTCTTCTTGGGAAGTATCATTACTTGGAATTGAGTTGACAGAGATTTCAGGTAATCTTCAATTCTTCCTTGTTTCCCCTTACCAAAAAGCGAATGGACCACAGAACAGTTGCTTTTACTACTTCCTCTCAGTCCTTAAGAACTAGGCAATATAGCTGCTCAAAAGCTTAAGTATTCATGTAGTACACACAGACATAACAGAGACCCTAATGAGTAATGATGATAATATAATTAGTATTTTTTATAACAGCTTGTGTATTTTCTCACTTGTAAATTTGTTTGTTTGTTTGTTTTCTGCAAGGCATCCACTGACAGAGAACTTCAGACAAGGAATAGGTTATAGATTATGTGATAGTATTATCAGTGATCAATCATTAGAACAGAGAGCAAGGCACACAATAAGGGCTCAAAAGAGCATGGCATCACATAAAAGCCAAGAAAGACATAGGAGAAAAGTGATCATCAGAAGCCAGGAACAAGATCTCCACCCACACAGCATTAAAGAGCACTTTGGGTCATGTAAAGACTTTTCAATAAATTCCAGTAAGGCCAAAGCCAGTCCTGTGTATCTTGCCCGGGTGTTGCCCAAGTTGCCCAGCTGAAGATACTAATTGCCTCAGGTAGCAGCTGCCTATGGGCAAGTCATCCAGGCTGGGATATATATTGGCTGCTGGCCTAAACACGACTGGAACCAAAGGCTCTGTAGAAAGGATAAATTGGATCTTCTTGAGAGCAAACAAGTTGGCACAATTTTAAACAAAAAGCATTCCATAATTTTAATCCCATTCATTAATTTATTTGTCTTATAATTTGCTTATTCTTTTGGCATAGTCAGTTCTATGTTTCCTATTGTTTTCCTTTTCCCAGTGTTTCCTTTTTTGTGCTCACTTGCCTGAGCAGAACTGTGCAGTCACCGAGGATAAAACCAGTACCATCAAGTTATGTGGGGAAAGCATGTGGGGAAATCTCTCATGCAGTGGTTAATATGAATTTAAGTTGATTACATCAGCACATTTTTTTTTAAAGATTTTTATTTATTTATTTGACAGAGAGAGATCACAAGTAGGCAGAGAGGCAGGCAGAGAGAGAGAGAGGAGGAAGCAGGCTCCCACTGAGCAGAGAGCCCGATGCGGGACTCGATTTCAGGACCCTGAGATCATGACCCGAGCCAAAGGCAGTGGCTTAACCCACTGAGCCACCCAAGCGCCCACATCAGCACATTTTATATCATAATCTATAGTCTCAAAGCAGGTGGGACATTCTGTATCCCTTGTTTGCTCTAATATTGAAAAGTGAATGAAGCGGGATTGATTTTAAAGACTGTGTGTTTGGGGATTGTTAGGATCCAACATCAGGGAGAGATACTTTATGTCTTCTTGAAACTGAAAAAGAATGAAACCCAGCATTTCCAGGAATTGTACAAATATATCTTGAAATGTACAGGTTAATAAAAAATGTTTAACAAAATGGTGACAAGGCTTTCTTTCTAAACAGCTCTCACAGAATCAGTAGAAAATCTCATCAGAAAATATGCAGGATGATGTTGGCATTACCAAATAAATCACCATTTCTATTCTACTGAGTAATGAAAAACTATAACAGAAACACACATTTACTATTGATTTAGGACACTGTGTTGCTTTCCTGATAATTTGGCATTTTGTTATAAACAACCTACTAGCTTCCCAGGAGGTTTGTCTTTGTTTATTTTCTGAGACTATCATCCAGCAAATATTTGAGTACTTCTCATTCGTTGGAAAAAGTTCCAATTAATTGCCTTTTGGGGGATAATTTTTGACAGTTGCAAATGTCTAAGAATACTGAGTTTTCACTGTAGCTCATCCATTTCTTCCTGTGACTTTGTTCATTAAATATCCATTTAGTCTATGATTATTATTTGTAATTCAGGTATTTATTTAATTTTTTTTTAATTTATGTATTTGACAGCCAGAGATCACAAGTAGGCAGAGAGGCAGGCAGAGAGAGAGGAGGAAGCAGGCTTCTTGCTGAGCAGAGAGCCCCATGCGGGGCTTGATCCCAGGACCTGGGGATTATGACCTGAGCTGAAGCAGAAGCTTTAACTCACTTAGCCACCCAGGTGCCCTATAATTCAGGTATTTTTACTAATGGCACCCTTTCTTATCTGCACTTCAGTCTTACTCTCTCTGCTACTAAATTAAGAAAGGACAAGTAGTTCTGATACAACTATGGGATATATGTTATTCACGGATTTCCTGTGAAACAAACATATGTTAGAAGCAAAGGGTTGGGTAGTACCTGTTTTAGGTTTTGCAGGCCACATTGTTACTATTGCTCTATTTTAACTACTCAGCTCTTCTGCTGTAATATGAAAGCATCTATAGAAACTATGTAAACATATTGGTGCAGCAGTGTTCCAATTAAACTATATTTATAAAAATAGGCAGTGGCCCAGATTTGGATTGAGGCTCATACTTTTTAGCCGCTGGTCTATAAGCACCTGTTTACTTTTCAGACTCTCCTGAATTTTATTTTGGTTTCTTAGTATTTCAACACATGTTTCTTTTACTGGTATACTTTGATATATCCTCAGAAAGCTCTGCTACATTCTCTCTCTCTCTCTCTTTTACTTTTTTTCTTTTAAGGTACAGAATTTGAGAAAGAGGTCAAAGACAGACCAAAGGGAAAACCCTTTTGCTTAAGGGATTTAAGCAGAAATCACAATGTCTGATGCAGGAATTTTGCAGATCTCTGAGTCTGACATCCATCATTCACCCCTGTAAGAGAGGGCTGCGAGGACTTTTAATAAAGCATCTCCTTTTTGCTGAGCTGTTCCACCTACATAAACTATGTCAGTGACTGAACTATCAAATATAATTAATAGAGGCAGTGGGGAGACAAACTTTACTTAGTTCTGAGAAGTACCATGCATCAAGAAAGTGCTACAACTGATGTTTCATAATTGAGCAGAAACAGAAGATATGTTCACTACTTTTCCTGAAAAAAAAAAAAAAAAAAAAAAAAAGCCAGAGGTAGAGTCATGCAACCTAAATAGTCATACCAGCAACAGTAGTGATTCCAAATCTTAGCTTCACATCAGAATCACCCGGAGAGGGGCTCCTGGGTGGCTCAGTTGGTTAAGCAACTGCCTTCTGCTCAGGTCATGATCCTGGAGTCTGGGATCGAGTCCCACATGAGGCTCTCTGATTGCCAGAGAGTCTGTTTCTCCCACTGTCCTCTCTCCTCTCATGCTCTCTCTCTCATTTTCTCTCTCTCTCTCAAATAAATAAAATCTTAAAAAAAAAAAAAAAAAAGAATCCCCCGGAGAGCTGGGTGAAAAATAAAGATCTTAGGATTTGTAAAAATCAAGATCTCAGAACAGAGACCAGGGAGCCTTATTTTATGGCTGCTTTGTGGACAGGAATTTAAAAATGACTCTGAAAACATCTAGTCCAAGCCCCTCATCTTCATATGAGAAAACTGAAGCTGAAAGACTGTCTGCCCTCCTCCCACAGCTGCTCCTTGGCAGTCTGAACCCTGTTCTTCAGACCTGGACCACTCCATGGACCATTTTCCTATGATATGTCACTCTTGGTCACAGCACCTTCATCCCTATGATGTTAGCCAGGTTTACCCCACTTCCTTTCTGTGTCCCTACATCCTCTACCTTCCTTATTGGGTGCCTCTTCTTTATTTACAGGCCCAGGGTTCTCATTGTTGGCCTCAAAAAAAATAAATAAATAAAAATAAACAAATAAATCTTTCCCAAGGAAAGGACTGGAAACCCATTGCTACTATGGTATCATGTCTTCCTATGGCTTTATGCTATTTTCTATATATATATTCAACGCCATGTAGTCTGATTCAAATAAATGATTGGTAATTTTTAAATATCATTATTTGTTTATATAATCCTGCATGCAAGCACAAAATTTTTGAATAGGCAATAACTATGCCCCAATTCTTCCCCCTTCTGGAATGATGTGATAAGTCAGATAGATAGTCCTGTATGTGCCAAAAGGGGGTTTTCTAACACAATGAGAGAGGAACCCTGAAATTAAGAAACTGGAAGTTCATATACTGGATGTCCAACTGCCACCTTCCTCTCCTGAGAGAGAGAAAGGAACCTATCTAAACAAATTTTCTTTGGGAAAAGAAAACCCCTAGATTCTTAATCTATGTAATATAAATAAACATCTCTGGGGAAGAGAAAATGCAAGTATTTCTGAGTTTACAACTCTTAACATGTTACCCAGTTCAGTTTTTTCCCCAATGAAATGTAAATACATGCCTCCAGGAAGGTAGACCTTTCTGGAGTTCTCAGGGCCATTTAATCAACTTTTAACTTCTGACACTTGTCCTTTTAACATACATCCCAAATTCCTTTGCTGAGAAAGCCCTGCCTTTTCAGAAACATGAAAATATTTTCTCTACAGTCCTATGATTATTGAATTTATCATATCCTTAAGACTCAAACAGATGAGAGGGTATATGGTATTTAAGGGTAACAGGTTCTCCCCACCCCTTTTCTGGCAACTGCCCATACATTTAAGAGTTTTGTTTAGAATAGAGCATCACTATACAGATTTTAACTTTCAAAATGAGCATAAGTAACTTGATAGTTGATCTGTCATTTCATTTACTCATTTTTTTCATCCTATTATCTTTATCAAAAAAACTACTATGTTGCAACTACTATGCTTCCCTGTTAGTGGCACAAAAGAAAATAGCATTCCTTGAATTTATATATTTAAAACAAATGAAAAAGGAAAGAGGGAAGATATGAAGGAGAAAAACAAGATGGAAAGAAATAAAAAAAAGAAAAAACAGATGTATTAAAAACTTACTACCTGGCAGGATATATACTGTACATATTTGCATCATATGTCTCATTTCATTTGAAATACACAACCCCCACTAAAATCCTACAAAGTGCATATTATTATTCCCATTTTACATTTGAGAAACCATGTTTAGAGAGGTAACATAATTAACGAGCTGGTCAGTGGCAGATGCCCCCAATATTATTACTAGACAAAAGGCTGATTTTTCAGGAAAGTGCCCTGTACACATAATGTAAATGAAGAGTTACCAAACACTGTACTTAGCAATCAATGTAGGTGCAATAGAGCAAGTTGCTGTGGGGCACAAAAGATAAAGCCACTAACTCCACTACAGATACACTGGAGGTATGCCTTGTGAGCACTTAGAAAGAATGCCCTGATTATCAAAGTTCAGGTAGAGAATGCTGACAACCTAATAGCAAGACTTCATCTTAATTCCTTTAGGCCATTTTTCATTCAAGAAATACTTACTTCATACCTGTGGATACTGGTATTATGTCAGGTGCTGGGAATAGTGGTAGATAAGACATATACAATCTTGCCTTGTGGAATTTAGAGTATCTAGTCCATAAAAGCATAAGTATGATATTTGTTACAAAAGACGATAAGAGGATACTATGGGAAAATGGGACTCTAGCTCAATCTAATGGGGTCAGGAAAAATTCTACAAGGTAAACGAATCATCATTGAATCTTGAGGGACAAGCAAGAGTTAGTGAATCATGGCGGATCCAAGGGGTCAATGGGAAAGGATGTTTCAGGAGGAGAGAAGAGCAAGAGAATGTTAAAAGAAGTGATAGCAAAATATAATGATTCAGCTGACAGGCCTATATGGGGAAGAACTACTAAGATTTGAGATTGCTAAAAAAGTTCTGATTATTATCAGAATTACCTGTGACTCAGTAGCACATTTAGTAAATCCTTCTTAACATTTCAGAATGAAAAATAAGACAGACTGGGGCGCCTGGGTGGCTCAGTGGGTTAAGCCTCTGCCTTCGGCTCAGGTCATGGTCTCAGAGTCCTGGGATCGAGTCCCGCATGGGGCTGTCTGCTTGGCAGGGAGCCTGCTTCCTCCTCTCTCTCTCTCTCTCTTTCTCTCTGCCTACTTGTGATTTCTGTCAGATAAATAAATAAAATCTTTAAAAAAAAAAAAGAAAAATAAGACAGACTGAATGAAGAAGAGAGAAGTAGTATTAATGACAACAAATAAATATAAAGAATTTGAATGAGATTCTTCCACCACCATGATATCATCATAGAGACTTTATTATTTAATGAAAAAAAAATCCTGTTCTGAGAGATAGTATATTGGGACTTTCATTTTTATTCTCTCACATAAATAGATCACTGAAACGCTCTGTTCCTTCTTCTTTATTTTTTCATATGTTTAATATAAATCTCCTCCTTCATCTCATATTTTGCTTTTTATGCAACTTTCATTTTTTTACTCTAGTTATAGTCTCATCTTGTTATGTCTTGATTATGGCAATAACTTTCCAAATTCTTCCCTCTAGTATCCTTCCACTCAAAACTATGCCACTAGAATAACATTCTTTTTTTTTTTTTAAAGATTTTATTTATTTATTTGACAGAGAGAGATCACAAGTAGGTGGAGAGGCAGGCAGAGAGAGAGAGAGAAGCAGGCTCCCTGCTGAGCAGAGAGCCCAATGCAGGACTCGATCCCAGGACCCTGAGATCATGACCTGAGCCGAAGGCAGCGGCTTAACCCACTGAGCCACCCAGGCGCCCCTAGAATAACATTCTAAGCATTGCTTTCATCAAGTAATTTTACATTTCAAAATTCTATAATTCATTCTTATTGCCTGTAAAGTTACATTTTCAAAGCTCTGCCTATACTCAAGTCTTTTCCTCCAGTTCACTTAACCATTATTCCTACCCACATAGTCTGTACATCAGTTGGAATGTTTCGTTACACAATTCAGAACTCAGCCCTCAACACAATAGTCTCTCACTGCACTCACACATTTCCTCAAATTGCCTTCCTAATCCTCTTCACATATCTAATTGTAGATATTCTCTAAGATCAAACTCTAACCAGTCTTCTTCCAGGAAGATTTTCTGAGATTACTGGAATCAATCTTAATCTCTATTTTCTATGATGGCCTAGAACACTGATTTCCTAATCTATTTGCTTAAAATAAATATCAATTTCTACTACATATTTTGTGTGTCCCTTGACGGCAGGAGGTCTTCTCACGTACTTTATATAAATCATCTATAGTTACGAGTGCTGATGACATAAAAGATCAAAACATAGAGAATTAAATTTGAAAACTTACTCTGTGTCAGAATGATTTAGGATATATAGTATAATGACCCTCACTTTGGAATGAATCATACCATTTTTGTAGGCTATATGAGCAATGGTGATAATTAGTAGACCTAAGATTTTTCTTTCCATTGGAGATATCTATCTATCTATCATCTATCTATACTGAATTAGACCAGCCTTGAGGTGGGATGTTGCCTCATTCTGTGCCCTTTCATGTAAAATCAGTAGACAAAGATAAGTTACTCTTGAATAGCTGCATTACTGGTTGTGAGAGAAATATACTGGTATTTGCATAAATTGGACTTAATTTAAGCTCTTTTCAGTAAAACAAAGAAATTTTATTCTTATCTGATTCGGGGATTAAGCTCAAAACTACAAACTAGCTTTTAGAATAACTTGTATTCTACCATCACAAAAAATGCTGTTAGGTATTTAAGAAACATTGTATGTATCAACAATTATTAAACTCTAATAAAATTGGAGTCTAGCAAATAAAACAAATATTACAATATGTATACTGATTGGACCAGTATGTCAGCATACTAACAGAATCAATATGATTCTGATTTTTTTTATATCTTTCTGTATTTTAAACATCAATTGTTATCCTCAATATTTTTCCATTTAATTTAATCCTCCCAATAAACCAAGGTCAGCATTATGCCTATTTTGCAGATTAAACACTTAACATTAAAAGTGGTGCAAAATCATTATTTTCAAAAACCAAATTCAAACCCTGCTTTTCTGCTCCCCTCTTTTCACCATGCTATACTTAACAAAATATACACATCCACAATTACTGTTATTGCTAAAATAACATTTGTATAGTTATAACAAATTGACATATTTATATAATATTGGCATTATATTTAGCATATCACCTAAAATTTTTACATATTTTTGAAACTTTCTGAATCTATGATAGTGTTAAGACTCACTTATGTCAGAAGTATTTCCTCTTTACTGTCATTCTTATAATCATTATAACCTTGCCCCTCAAATTTACCATTCACCAAACACTTAAGCATTTTCCAAAGAGAAGTACTTGTTGTGTGTTCCACTTATTTTATTGTGTCAGTAATATAATGAACATTTTTACAGATTATCACTTTATCCTGAAAATATCAGGCATGTGCCATCCAAAGTATTTGAAAGCTTTTAAAGTCTCTAATATTTACCTTTATCTGATTATAAAACACTAATACTTTTCTTCATTTCATTAAATGAAATAGACACTGACTAGATAGGAAAACAGATATGATTTGTTTTTACAAGAAAATAAAACTCCTCTGTCCTATGATTAATGTTCTGTTGTCTATCTGGTGTATCTGAGAATTTTTCTTTTTTACTTAAAAACTATTTTGATTTTCGGAACGCTTAACTTTTGGAGAGCTTGCTTGTCCAACTTCGTCAATTATAAATAAGGTTTAAGTCACTAAGATAAAGGTGTTTTTGCACTTTCATGTACCACAAATGCATTTAGCAGTCACTTAAGTCATCACTTTTTGTTAGAATTAGCAGATGTGCCACCATTACAGGAGGGAAATTTAGAATAAAGTACTCTAAGGTTCAAGACATATAAGTTCAAATTAGGATATTATGCACAAAAGTGGAATAAATGCATTTCTGTGCAGGAATAATTAAAATAATTAAGGAATAATTAAATACATAGTAAGAAAATACAGATCAAATTCTCAAAGAGACAATGAACTTATTGAAATATTTACATATTTATGATTTTTTTATATACACACTTGATTTAATGCAATCAATGGAATTACCTCAAAAACATTCTTTTTAGGGGGAGGTGGGTGAAAAGATAGGTGAAATAGATTGAAAGATTTAAGGAGTACACTTATCTTGATGAGCGCTCAGAAATGTATGGAATTGTTAAATCATTATATTGTACACTTGAAAGCAACATAACACTGCATGTTAATTATACTTGAATTAAAAAAAGAATTATTCTCTTTATTATGAAATTTCCAGGCTCTTCAAATTATAAGACCTACTTAACCATTTTTTTTTTTTAAATCACAGCAAACAAAATAGAACCAAGTTAGTTAACTACAATGGGCATGAACAAGTTTACTGGAGTGGTAGGAATATTCTAAATCTGAATTGTGATGATGATTGTATATATTTATAGATTTACTAAAAATCATTGAATTGTATACTCAAAATAGGTGGATTTTATGGCATGTAAATTATACCTCAATAAAGTTACTCACTGACACACATGCATATACACACACACAAAACTCACAAAATACTCCTTTTAAATGACTAAAGCAATTCATTTAGGTAGTAAAGTTATACTAATATTAAATTTTTCTTTTTAAAAAAATAGACTTCATTCAAACTAAGCATTATAATCAAATATCTACCTTTATTATAATTGAATCATTGAAGAAAAATCATAAGAATCATGATATTTCTATATTTGTTCAGTTTCCTCAAACCTCAAATGAGCAGAATGATAGGAGAAAGGAAAATTTATGAAATTATTCTCTACTTAGTTGAGGCCTCATAAGAAAACATTTCCGCATAAAAATATTTATAGGGGTACCTGGATGGCTCTGTCAGTAGAGCACATGACTCCTGATCTCAGTGTTTTAAGTTTGAGCCCCATGCTGGGTATAGGGATCACTTAAAATCTTAAAGAAAAAAGCACTATAAGTCTAAAATTTGTTTCGTGAATTAGTAGAGGACCCAAAATGTTCTATATTAGCAGGATAAATACAAATTGATTATTGGTAATTGGACATCCGAACTATTTCATAGTTTGATAATTACATCTAGAAGTCCCTTTTTTTTTTCATCTAGAAGTCTTTGACAAATATAACTGGTACATACATTTAAGTGACACTTTTTTGTTTTGTTTTGTTTTTCTGTGTTTTTAATCAGACTCATTTCAGTGGGCTATAATGAATATGAAATTATTTTTTCTCTTGACACTACCTTCAATCATAGTGTTGAATCACTATTTTCTGTCATTTTAGTCAGACAACAAAATTTTCTGGTCATTTTTTAATTTATCCCATGAAATAGTCCAAGCTCAAAAGATTTACATTCTGTGTACTTTTTATATTCTTGGAAGTCTTGAGCTGACAGTCTTGGTTATGTGAAGATGGATGGGGAATGATTTTCGTTCTCAGATACCTGCTTTCTCCTTTTTACTGAAGCCTACTTTCTTTTCTGTGTTAGAGTGAAGAGGTGAGAAGAGTGGTGGGAAAGGGGACAGACAGCTCTATACTTAGCTGGTTCTTAAATTCTTCTCAGTTGTCATTATCTGTCTGGACAACTCTGTTAATGCTCAGTACCTTCTTTGTGAGCTTGCTGTCTTAAGGCTCTTGTGTGAATTCTCTGAAGTGTCCTATAAGCACTCTCATTTTTACAGATCTGCATGAGGATATTCTACTTTCAGCTCAATTTTTTTCACCTTTTTTTTTAGTTCCGGCAAGTAGAACATAACTCCAGAAGAACTTGTTGATGGGGTCTTCTAAACCATAAGGCAGCAGCAGCCCAGCCAACTTCTCTGTGTCTTAATTTATCATGGAAGGATCAAACATCCTTGATGTGCTAAACCTGGGGAAAGCTACCTCTTCCCTTCTACACCATGCCATCTCTTCTCCAGTCCCCCTTTCCTACTCATTTGACATAGCACTGATTAACAGGAGTGCTGCCAAAGATGTACAACAGTTATATTCCCAATCTTTCACACTGAATCTTGTGGTACCTAAATGATGTTTTACTTTTTCTATTAAATATAAGTCTTACACATTGCTAGTATCATTTGAGAAGATGTTAGAGTAAAAGTTAACCTGTCCGTGACCTACTGTGCATGGTTAGTTTGAAGGCACTTTTTAAATGGAAGATAGGTTAGGTATGAGCTTTAGTTTTCTCCAAGTTATCCAGATGCATACCTTGAATACCTGGGGCTCAAGTCTATAAGGTACAACCTCTATTTACCCTCAGTACTCAACTTTCCTTTCACAGAAATTAAGATAGAGCAGCAATTATCACAAGTGCTGTAAAGAAATCTGTTCTGAGTCACTGACTTTACTTTTTAATCTTTTATCACCTTTTTTAAAAAAAAAGATTTTACTTATTTGAGAGAGAGAGCACATGTAAGAGCAGTGAGAAGGAGGAAGGAGAGACAATCTCCAATTTTGGGGTTAATGTAGAGCATGAAATCAACCATAATACCTAGCTTGCTAAAATGTAACAGGGAAGAGGCTGAAGGCAAGGAAAGTTTTCAGAGAAGTGTGTAGGCCTTTAGAATGCCCGTGCCTAGGCAACCACTCAGTCCTTGGAATGCCTTGGGGAATTGCCTTACCCAAAGCTTTCTTAGCCCAAAAAGACACCCTGCGATCTAAGAAATGTGTGCATTGTCCCTCTTGCTATGTTTAGCAGAACTTTTAGAACACAAGATTAGCATATTAGATCTTTCCTGTAAACAGTTCCTCCTAGTTCCTGTAAGACAGGTTGTCAAACATCACATGCTTGAAAAGCAGTGATAAGGATCTGTGATTATACCGAAAAACTAATAAAAGCAGGAGCAAAGAGGAGCTAAGGATCTTCGCCTCTGAGCAATGACCCCCTTGCCTTCTCCTCTCTTTCACAGCAAAGTTTGGAGTAATTTTTCATCGGTCGGGTACAGGGATTGCTGGCCATTCCCAGCACTCCAGCAGACTCTGGAGCATGGAACCTGACATGGGGCTTGATCTCATGACCCTGAGATCATGACTTGAGCTGAAACCAAGAGTCCTGATGATTAACCGACTGAGCCATGCAAGCTCCCAATCCTTCATTATCTTTAATGAAATGTGCGTTTCCTAATTCAACACTGTGGTAACTTTCAGCATTTTCTCCACATCAAAAAGGGAACAGATCTGGTATGATATTAGATAGTCTAACGATAAAGACTTATTTAAATATGAAAATTCTCATATGCTTGCTTTTTAAAAGACTTTCTCTTTTAATCATCAAGTGGAAGTCCTTACTGTTATATAAAGGTTGGGGTAATGGTAAACAGGTATAAATTTTATTTTTTTTTTGAGTACAGAGAACTTTTAAAAAAGTTAATGATGCACTTATTCCTGCCTCCGAAGTCCACTGGAAGAATGATAAGAAGAAATGATCCTTCCCTCTCTCTCTCTCTCTTTTTTTCTCTCTCTCTTTTAAAAAAACTCTTCCCAGTTCATTTACTTTCTCAAAGATCCCTCCTGGGATTCTCCTCTGCCTTTTCCATTACACCACAACATCTGGTAGTGCTTTGACAGTAACTTATCTCTTAGAATTTCTAGTTCTTAAAGATCCCCAAGTCCTAGTCTAAGGGAAAGTGGAGAATAACCACAGGATTCCAAGAATTGGAGCAGCCTGGGGAAAAATGTGCAGTTGGGAAAGGTGAACTCAGAACCTAGAACTTGGCAAGAAAGGTTTAGATTCAAGAGAACGCCATATGGGGCACCTGGATGGCTCAGTGGGTTAAAGCCTCTGCCTTCGGCTCAGGTCATGGTCCCAGGGTCCTGGGATGGAGTCCTGAATTAGGCTCTCTGCTCAGCGGGGAACCTGCTTCCCTCTCTCTCTCTCTGCCTGCCTCTCTGCCTACTTGTGATCTCCTTCTGTCAAATAAATTAAAAAAAAAAAAAAAGAGAGAGAACCCCTATGTTGAGGAATTCAGTCTAGAACAAGCATGTGTCCATGTGTCTGTGAACTTGAGTATTTTCGTCATTATGATTGTACATATTTTGTGGAAATTTACCACACCAACTAATAATGTATATTCAGAAACTAATAAATTAAGAAAAAATTTACATTTTATACTTGTAAAAAGTGCTCTAAGAGTGTGAAATACTAATTATACCTAAATATAATAGTTTTATGCACATAAATGTATCTAGGATTGATATATTTCACATCACTGTGATTATAAATTATATACATAAATATGTGCCTAGTGACATCACAGTTACTATTCTAGAACAAATGACTATTCCTGAGTATAGTTACCTGCTCCCAACAAACATAAACAACACAGAAAATGTGTTCTGCATGAAGGCCACTTTTAGAGGACTCAGCATCCACAGAGCCAAATACTCCACCAGAACCAAAAGAAGAAGGAGAAAGCATATTAAAAATTTGTGGCCATCATATGAGTGTTGACAGAATTTAGATGCAATTAGGTGACGGAGGTCCCCATTTTTCTGCTAGCTGTTGGCCGGATACAGCTTTTATCTCCTAGATTCCAACTACAGTTCCAGGGCTGTAGTATGCATACCCAATTTAAAAACTGCACATCAACTTTCTTTCAGGCCAGACTCTGACTTCCTTTTCTGTTATTAGCTTCCTTTTAAAGAACTATTCAGGTTATCCCCCTGTTTTAAGATCAACTGGTTAGTAACCTTATTTATGTCAGCAAAATGACCTTTTCCATGTGACATAAAGACAGGATTAATACCTCAGGGCAAAGTCATGGGAACCATCTTAGAATTTATTAAAGCAAATACAGCAGTTAGCAATATTAGCATATCAACCAGTGATTTGTTGACAGTTTGTTTTTTCCTTTAGATTTCCATTAAACTTCTTACAGGAAGTACTTTTTTTTTTAATGTTTAGATTTGCAATCTATTCTGAAGATATCTTAGTAATATATTTCTAAAAATACTTCTGGTCCCATAAAATCTCACCTCCTTTACTTCCACCCAAACCAAATCTGTTAACTAATTTAGCTTGACTTTTGATATGTTCTTTTTCCAAGCTCCCATAGGCAACTACACTGTTTTAAGAAACCTATAGTACTGTTCATATGGATTCACTTACCAATCTTCAATTCTACAAGTTGTATAGTTCTTCCTTTGGTAAATGTGCTTCTTGTGGAAAACCTTTTATCCAGGATGTATCAAGTGTTGTGACAGCTTGATTCCTTAGACCTGATGTACTTTGATGTTTTATTGCTTTTTTATTAAATTTTTGTTTGAATGAGAAAAATTTAGCATAACATGTCCAGAAGAGATCTTTTATACTTGCAGTATAAATGAAGATTTGATTTTTGTATAAAAAATAATGCTGTAAAAAAAAAAAAAAAAGAAAAAAAATAATAATGCTGTAAATTCCTAATAGGCAGGTTTTAACTTTTTTGAACACATCTTTCTACAGAGTAATTCAATATCTATTCCTTATACTTTCTTAAGATGCACTCTTTTAAAATTTTCTGAAAAATGTTTATAAAATGCAATGATAAAAGCACCAAGGAGAAGTTCTTTAAGAAGAAATAGTTAGGCTGATAAAAATTTGGGGTCCTTTCTAGCTTTAACGAGCTTTAAGTATTGATGATTAACACATGCATTAGTTGTTCTTTACAGGCCATAGGCACATCTACTGATTGGTCTAAGGCAGCAGAAATAATACATCTGAAAATAATCAATAGGTGATCAAAACTGGCTGTCTAATGTGCTACATAAATGTCAAGCTAACTCTGATCTCTCTTTTCACAAGTACATATTGCCTTTATTTTATTTACAGGTTCTTTTAAGGCATACAAACAGATGGCTTGATTTAGAAAGCTTTGCCTTATCCAGGAAAATTAGGTTCTGTCCAGATGGACTTGCAAGCTTCAGTGCCAATATTGTACCTTTACCATATGGACAGGAATATTTATGGCAGCAGAAACTATGTTCTGCTTCATACTTTAACACAGATAATGTTTGATTACTTGTTCATACCCATTAATTCTTGTCATTAGGGAACCAGGGAATAGGAAATCCAAGAAATAAAATATTAAAAACAGTAATTTCAAGTAATTAGCTAGTTCATAATTAGCAAATAGTATATTAGTAATTTAATATTGTTTTAACTTCATAGAAGTTGAAATAGTAAAACTAAAAAGATAAAGATAGTTATCAACTTCCATAAAATTGTACACAGAGATCGAATGTTTATCAATTTATGGAGTGGAAATACTCACAAATATGATCTACAATTGACAACAACATAGTTAAGGGGTTTAAGGGACAGTGTCAAATCACTGTATTCTTAGGGGAATTAAATTATCAATTAGATTCTGGAATGAGAAAGCAACAAATTCTTGATTAAAGGATCAATTTTAAAAAAGGAATGGATTAAAAGATTAACTTCTTTTTACTTAAAAGATTTTATTTATTAAACTGACAGAGAGAGACACAGCGAGAGGGGGAACACAAGCAGTGTGAATGGGAGAGAAAGAAGCAGGCTTCCTGCTGAGCAGGGAGCCTGATGCCAGGCTGGATCCTAGGATCATGACCTGAGCCAAAGACAGCCACTTAATGACTGAGCCACCCAGGCACTCCAAGATTAACTTCTTTTAAATGGAAACATCTATCACCATTTCAAGTTTTAATAAATAAAAAAATTATAGAAAAATAGATATAAAATATAAACATAGGCGTGCCTCAGTGGCTCAGTGGGTTAAACCCTTTACCTTTGGCTCAGGTTATGGTCCCAGGGTCCTGGGATTGAGCCCTGTATCGAGCCCCGCATCAGGCTCTCTGCTCGGCGGAAAGCGTGCTTCCTCCTCTCTCTGTCTCTACCTGCCTCTCTGCCTACTTGTGATCTCTGTCAAATAAATAAATAAATATAAATATAAACTTATAAATATAAAGTATATTTATAAATATAAATTTAAAATATAAAAACTATATATATACATATATACACATATGTATATACATATACACATATATATAAAATGATGATGATGTGGTGTTTACACAATAGAATATTACTCAATCATAAAAAGGAATGAAATCTTGCCATTTGCAACAACATGGATTGACCTAGAGAACAGAATGCTAAATGAGATAAGGAAGTCAGAGAAAGACAAATTCCATAGGTTTTCATCCAGATGTGGAATTTAAGACAAATGAACAACAGTGAAATGAGATAAACAGAAAAACATTATCTTAAATTCAGAGATCAAAGTGGTGGTTGCCAAAGGAGAGGTAGTGGGAGTATGGGTGAAGTAAAGAGAATAAAGAGTATAATTATCTTGATGAGTACTGAGAAATGTACAGCACTGTTGAATTACATATTGTACACCTGAAACTAATATAACATTGTATGTTAATCTTACTTGAATTTAAAAACTGATATACAAATATGTCTCTATGAAGCTCTGTAGAGAGGAAAAGCATTTTCTACTTCTTTGCAAATCCTCTTCATTGGATCTTTACCGCAGATCATCTTTTTCACACATATGCCACACCGGTCATAAAAGAACAAAGACTTGGTCACTTACTAGAGCCCATCCTCATGTTAGGAAAAAATATTGAAACTCAGCTCCTTAGTAGTTGGTCATTTCTAATGAAATTTAAGGTGTGCCTAGGTGGCTCAGTAGGTTAAGCACCTGCCTTCAGCCCAGTTATGATCTTAGTGTTCTAGAATGGAGCTCTACATCTGGCTTCCTATTCAGTGAGGAGTCTGCTTCTCTCTTTCCTTTTGTCCCTCCCCCTGCTTGTGCTCTCTCTAGTAAATAAAATTAAAAAAAATCTTTAAAAATAATGAAATTTAAGTTTTAATGTGAAGTGAAATGAAATTAATTAATTTCTGGATTTTTGATGTTGTTTGACCATATCAGTTTTTCAATTTTTACAATCAAAGGATATTATTATTAAAGAATTGATAGAGCCTGGTATCAAAAAAATCACTTGTCCCCAAGAATGAAATGTTTCATATTTTTAAATAAATGTTTGAAAATGTTTGAAAAGTCTCATACAATGGACTGTCAGTCATTCAAGGAAGTCCTGGAATCTCCATGTTATAATATATGTGTATTGATTCAACAAAATGTCCTAACTCCCTTAATCTGGTTTTCTTACAAGAATGAAGACATTTCTACCTGAGGACAGAAAGAAATCTAATGGAAATTGTGTTCATGTAGGTGATCTGAAAAACTGTAGTATCGTAAAACTTACTCTTAATAGCTTATTAGTGTTCATGGTTGCATCAGACACCACTGGTGTGTGTCTGCCCAGTAGCCATTCTCTGATTTGATTTGGATAGTAGTGCCCAGTCTAAAGGGGTTAAATCAGTTTCAACCAGTCATAACCTTCTCATAATATTGTCAATAACTGCTCTAAGAGTGCACATAATTTTGGAATTGGTTTTAGTCAATAAGACATAATGGAATAAGTCTGCTATTCCAAGACAAGAGAGGTATGGAAGGAAAAAATCTCTTTCCAGCTCCTTTGCTCCTTAGTTTGCATGTTGCTGTCCCATGAAGAAGGTAAAATTCTTAAAGATGTAGCACCTATATTGGGATCAAATAGGAATGGAGTCAGCCATCATCCTGGGAATAGCAAAGAGGAAAGGGCTGAATGAGCCTAGATTCTTGATGACACTGATAACCAAATCTGGGTCATCTACTTCTAAAGCACAACTTAAAACACATCAAAAAACGTTTTCAATGATGTAAGTTAAATCTAATGAGTTTTCATCTTTACTAATGCAATGATATATTGTGAAATCCTTTTGCTTTGAAAATTCAAATTTCTCCATCTACTACAGTAGTTGATTATCTACATGTTTATACTCTCAGATTCCTGTATTTGCATATATATAAAAAGACCCAAGCCAAATAAACAAAAGTTTTCATTTCCATTTCTCCTCCTTTTGACCTGAAAAGTCAAAAGGTTCTTGTGTAACCAGACCAGGTTGCCAGAATTATCTGGAGTGCTTCTTATCAGTAGCCCAGATCATATAAATGTAGATTCTAATTCATTATCCATGGGGGGACACACAAATCTGCATTGCAATAAGATTGGAAAGAAAAACAGTTACAAATTCCACAGATGACATGGGGACTTCAGTCTATTATAAAGCATTACAGACCTTCTGCTTCAGGTTTTATTAATTTAGTTCTGCTCTATTACAAAATCTACTAACGATGTTTACTATCGAATACTTAAATGTACCAATTAGAAAAGAAGCAATTCTATTACAGTTTATTGGCTAATCAGGATAACATTTTACAGAATATAATATTCTGCAGCAATAATCTCAAAGTTTGGCAAAAACCACATGGAGAACTTATTATGAAATACTGATTGCTGGCTCCCACTTCCAGAAATTTCCAATCAGTAGATCTGAAGTTGGCACCCAGAATTTGCATTCATTTCTAACAAGTTCCCAAGTGGCAATGATGATGATGATGATTTTGGCCCAATAACCCATCTTTGGTTAACAAACTTTTTCTGTAAGACAAGATAGTAACAGTTTAGGCCTGTGGGTCATATATATCTGTTACCAATTTTCAATTCTGCCACTGTAGCTCAAAAGTAGACATGGAAAATATGTAGACAAATGAATATAACTGAGTTCCAACACACAAGTACTTAAAAAAAAAAAAAAAAAAGGTTGTGAGGCTCAATTGGCCCATAATCCACAGTTTGCAAATTTCTGCTTTGCAGTCAAATTTTTTAAGTTCAGCAATATTGACATCTTGAAATGACATCTTGAAATGGATAATTCTTTGTTTGGGCGGCTATTGTGTGCATTTTTGGATGTTTAGCAGAATCCTTGGCTTCTAACCTCCAGATTCCAGTAATACTTCCCCAAATGTGACAACCAAAATATCTTTGTACTTAGTCAAATGTCTCTGAGGGGCAAAATTGCCCCAGCTGAATACCGTTTCTGTAGCAGCAGCAGGAGTTACTACAGAAAATGAGCATGTTGTGATAGAAAACACATGGAGATAGATTTTAAGTAAAGGAATGTCTGAACAGCTTGATCAAATATTTCTGAATCTCCCTTCATCATGATTCCCTGTTGGGATTTCTTAGGAAACCAAACGATCATGTTGTAGCCAACTTTTAGAACCTGTTAGAAAGCTGAATAAAGCTGTTACTTTGAAAACTGTTGAAGATGGTTCAGGTATAAAGTGTGGTGCTTGGTGCAAATTAAAATCTGGCTGCTTGGCAAGTGATTTATGAGATGAATACCATCAAGCGTATATTTCCAAAAGCGTATGTACTGGGGAATAGACCAACTAGGAAAACAGATTTATCTTTAAGAATTGAAGAACAGACTCTGGCCATTGTTAACAAGAAAACATTCAATCTGTTTTAAAAACAATCACTCAAAGGCACCAACAAGACAGTAAGGAAATCTATTCAAGGAAGGACTACTGCATTACAGGGATCAGTGCAATGGATTCTTGCAGTAGGGGAGAGAGTGTGTTAACTCTGAATAAAACAAGGAAAAGTGGAAATTTATAGCGAGGAAACAGGTTGGGGGTCACTGGATGCAAAATTCCTAAGAGGAAACATCAGAGGAAGTGGGGAATTCTAACTAAATTGAAATAGGATTTTTGCTGAAGGCAGACCTGGGTGATCAGATATCGCCTGCAGGATGGTGGAGGATGAGGAATCTGATTACGTTTTCAGGGTGATCAGACATGGAAGATGATATGGAAGAGATTCTGGCTAAACGTACTCAGCAGGATTCTTGTTAAAACTGAACGATGCAGAAAGGAACATGGAAATTCAAAAGTCTAAGCCTAGTTGAAAACAAGTTCAGAAGGGTCTGATTAGAGTTTGCCCAAGGAGAGAATCTAATCACCATATACTGCATACAGTTCCTGGAAGAGTCTATTTACTCCCATTACCTCAGGCAGCACCAAAAATAAGTTGCAGGGTAGGATTAAGGTAAAGTTTCTCAACATGTGGCTCTTGACTAGTAACATTAGCATTCCCTGGGAACTTGTTAAAAATGCCAGTTTGCAGGGGAGAGGGACCCATCCCTTACCTGCTGAATCAGGCACTTAGGAATTGGGGCCCAACAATCTTTTTTAATTTTAACAAGCTCTTCAGGTATTTCTAATGCACGCTTAAGAAGTATTTAAGAAGTACTGGCAATACGATTAATCTATTCCCATTTGCATTTAAAAACAGTTTGCTTCTGAAACTTATCAGAAGAGAGGCCTATCTTGCCACCTTGGTTTCTATTGGATCACAAGATCTTCTAATGCCTGTTGAGCTGCCACTGCTGGAAAAATTCTAGATCATCTGGGCTGCTAGATATTGACAGAACTATGTTCATGAAAATGAGTGAGTAGAAGAAGATCCCAAGCCATTATATGGGAACACAGTTGCTAGCAAGATAGAAATAACGTTGAACTAGAACATATGGCTATTACAGAAGCATGATAATTAACTACTAATTACTAATTTATCTGTATCTTCAATTTCATCACTGTTTTATAGTTTTCAGCATATAGATCTTGGTTACATTTATTCCTATTTATCTTATTGGGGGTTTTTTTTGGTAATTTTATTTTATTGAAATATTGTTGATTTACAGTGGAATATTAGTCATAAAAAGAATGAGATCTTGTCATTTGTATTTTATTGTTTTTGATGCTATTGTAAATAGAACTGTTTTTTTTTCCAAAATAGTTTGTTGTTAGGATATTCCTTATTTAAAAACACACATGATTTCTACATGTTGAATACGTATCCTATGACTTTACTGAATTTATTAGTTCTAATAGCTTTTTGGTGGGATATTTAGGATTTCTATATAGAAGACCACATCGTGTGCAAACAGAGACACTTTTACTTCTTCCTTTCTGATTTTGATGCCTGTTAGTTCTTTTTCTTTCCTAATTGCTCTGGCTAGGACTTCCATTATGATGTTGACTGAAGTGGCAAGAGTGAACACTGTTGGGCGCCTGGGTGGCTCAGTGGGTTAAGCCGCTGCCTTCGGCTCAGGTCATGATCTCAGGGTCCTGGGATCGAGTCCCGCATCGGGCTCTCTGCTCAGCAGGGAGCCTGCTTCCCTCTCTCTCCCTCTGCCCGCCTCTCTGTCTACTTGTGATTTCTCTCTGTCAAATAAATAAAATCTTTAAAAAAAAAAAAAGTGAACACTGTTGTCTTGTTCCTGTTTTCAGAGGAAAGGTTTTCAACATTTTACCACTGAGTGTGGTGTTGGGCTTGTCATATATGACCTTTAGTATGTTGAGATAAGGTCCTTTTATACTCTATATATTAAGGGTATTTATCATGAAAGAATGTTGAATTTGTCAATTTTTTCTTGCATTTATTGAGATGACTATATGGTATTTACATTTCATTCTATTAATGTGGTGAATCAAATTTATTGATTTGTAGATGTTGAAACATCCCTGCATCCTGGGATTGAATCCCCTTAAGTCATGGTGTATGATTTTTGTTGAGTTCAATTTGCTGGTATTTTGTTGAAAAATTTTGCATCCATATTCATTAAAATATTGGCCCACAGCTTTCCTTTATTGTAGAGTCTTTATCTAGCTTATGTGTCAGGTTAATGTTGGCCTTATAGGATGAGTTTAGGAGTGTTCCCTCCTCTTCAATTTTATTTTTTTAAGTAATTTTTCTTTAACTATTTGGTAGAATTCATCCATGGAGCCATCTAGAGTCCTGAGCTTCTCTTTGTTGGGAGGTGTTTGAGTACTGATTTAATCTCCTGATTCATCACTGGTCTGTTCAGATTTTCTAGTTTTCATGATTCAGTTTTGGTAGGGTGTATGTTTCTAGGAATTTATGCATTTCTCAACAAATTTCATTTGTTTGCATATGATTGTTTAGAACTATACCTTATGATTTTTTGTATTTCTGTAGCATCAGTTGAACTATCTCTTCGCTCATTTCTGATTTTGTGCATTTTCTCTGTCTCCTGGTCAACATTTTGTCAATTTTGTTTGTCTTAAAAAAAAAACCCTACTCTTCATTTATCTTTCTTATTATTTTTCTTATCTCTATTTCATTTATTTCTGCTCTGATTTTTGTTATTTTCTTTTTTCTGCTAACTTTGGGCTTTGTTTTTAGTTCCTTCTGATATAAAATGAGGTTGTTTACCTGGGATCTTTCTTTTTTCTTAATGTATTTGTCACTATGTATTTATTATTATAAATACCTACGTCTGATTCCTCTTAGAACTGCTCATGCTGTATCCAAGAAGTTTTTGTATATTGTGTTTCTGTTTTCCATTGTTTCAAGATATTCTTTGATTTCCCTTCTATTTATTCTTTGATCCATGGGTTTTTCAAAAGTGTATTCCACATACTGATGAATTTCCCAATTTTTCTCCTGTATTCCTTTCTACTTTTATGACAATTTGGTGAGAAAAGGTAACTGGTATAATTTCAATCTTCTCAAATTTACCAAGACTTGTTTTAGCTAACTTTTGATCTATTCTGGAGAATAATCTTGAGAACACTTGAGAAGAATGTATATTCTGCTGCTGTGGATGGTATGTTTTTTAGGTCAATTTGGTTGAAAGGGTAGTTCAAGTCCAATATTTCTTGATGGATTTTCTGTCTGGATGATCAGTCCATTATTGAAAGTGGGAGTATTGAAGTCCCCTGCTACTCTTATATTGTAGTCTATTTTTCCCTTAAGGATCTGTTAGTATATTCTTAATACATTTAGGTCCTCCAATGTTGGGTGCATATATATTTGTGATTGTTACATTATCTTGACTAACTGATCCCTTTATTATTGTATAATGACCTTCTTAATTCTTATGACAGTCTTGGCTTAGAGTCAAAATTTTCTGATTTAACTGAGCTATCTCTACCATCTTTTGGTTTCCACTTGCATGGAATATATTTTCCTCTCCCTTTATTTTGAGGCAATATGTGTTCTTAAAGCTTAGGTGCATCTCTTTTAGGCAGCATATAGTTAGATTTTTATAATCTCTTTAGCCACTCTTTGCCTTCTGATTAGAGAATTTAATATTTTTGCACTTAAAGTAATTATTACTAGGTAAGGAGTAATTAATGTTATCTTATTGGTATTTTCTGGCTGTTCTATAGTCCCTTCTTCCTTTCTTCCTCTCTTGCTGCCATCCTTTGTGAACTGAATCAACTGTGTTGATACCCTTCTCCTTGTATTTTGTGTATCTCCACAGGTTTTTGCTTTGAATTTACCATGAGGCTTATCTTACCATGGTTGATTTTAAGCTGATAACAACTTAACTTCTTTTGCATACAAAACCTCTTAAAACTGTTTTACTCCCCTTCCAAAATTTGTTTTTGATGTCTGCCTTTACATGTTCTTATACTGTACATACATTAACAAATAATTTTAGCTATAGTTATGTTATACTTTGTCATTTTACCTTTACACTAGAGGTAAGTGATCAATACACCACTACATTACAGGATTAGAGTATTCTGAATTTGAAAACACTTGCATTTGCTATTTTATATTTTAATAGGTATTATGTTATTAATTAATGTCTTTTTATTTCATTTTGAAGAACTCCTTTCAGCATTTTTTTAAGGCAGATCTAGCAGTGATGAATTCCCTAGCAGTCTTTATCTCTTCATTTCTGGGGGGAAAAAAAACACTTTGCAGGGTAAATTACATTTGGTTGGCAGTTTTTTTTGCTTTTAGCACTTTGAATTAACTATCTCTTGGCCTGCAGGTTTCTGATGAGAAATTTGCTGATGGACCAATTGAGTTCTCTGGCACATGAAGAATTTTTTTCTCTTCCTAATTTTAAAATTCTTTCTGACTTTGATTTTGGATATTTTTATTATAATGTGTCTTGGAGATGAACTTTTTGGGTTGAAAATGTCGGTGGACTTGAAAGCTTTATAAACGTGAATATTCAGAGGTCTTCCTAAATTTGAGAATTTCTCAGCCACTGTATTTATTTATTTATTTATTTATTTTTTTGACAGAGAGAGAGAGAGAGAGATCACAAGTAGGCAGAGAGGCAGGAAGAGGGAGAGAAGGAAGCAGGCTCCCTGCTGAGCAGAGAGCCCGATGACGGGGCTCAATCCCAGGACCCTGACACTTTGACCTAAACCAAAGGCAGTGGCTTAACCCACTGAGCCACCCAGGTGCCCCCACACTATTTCTTTAAGTAAGCTTTTTGCCTTCTCTTCCTCTCCTTCTGTGACTCCAATAATGTGTAGGTTGTAATTCTTAAAGGCATCCCATAATTCACAAAGGCTTTGTTACTCTTGTTTCTTTTTTTCCCCCTCTGTTCTCCTCAGACTGAATAATTTCAAATCATCTTCAAATGTCTTCTACTTCACAGATTCTTCCTTCTAACTTGTCAGATTTGTTGTCAATGTGCTCTATTGTATTTTTTTCATTTCATCCATTGTATTACCTCTAGAATTTTTTTAGTTCTTTCTTATGACTTATGTCTCTTGTGTTCTACTTTCTGTTCTGTTCATGTACAAATAATTTTATCAGATTTTTTTTAATGTGTTTTCTTGTAGCTCACTGAGCTTCCTAAAACAATTTTAACTAATTTTCAGGAAAATCACATATCTCCATTTCTTTGGGGTCAGTTACTGGAAAATTACTGTATTTCTTTAGTGGTGTTATATGCTCTTGATTTTCCTTATTCCCTGAAGTTTTGCACTGCTGTCTTCCCATCTGAAGAATCAGTCACCTTCTCCGGTCTTAATGACTGACTTGGGGAGATAATACCTTCTGTCAGTCCTGTTAGGTTCTTAGCCTTTTCAGACTTTTGCTATGGATATTCCTGCCCCATGTTTTTTATTACCAATTAGGGAAGAATTTTTAAGACTGTGTGACTTATGTCAATCCTGCAAAATCATGCCATTGCTGAAAGCCTCCTCTTTGTTTTCCCTAGGGTGTTACTGAATGCTCAAGTTTGTGTGGTTTGTCCTAAGGACAGTCAGACTGACCTTCTGCTCATGCTCATTAGTCATTTGTAAAGGCTTGCTTTCACTATCTTTGGAGGTATGCACAGGGAGATAGTCATTATGTGAGGAGGGCAGTATGTGAATGAGACACACAAAATGTTGAAGGTGTCCATGGCCAGGTGGAGGAATCCATAAGCAAGCTTCTCAGTGGTTCTTGAGAAGGCCTTCTGATGGGAGTCCACAAAGCAGTTAAGAGGGTGCAAGTCTTTTTGATGCCCTCTAAAAGCCGTGGCTGCTATTTTCCCAAACCTTTACTATCCCTCATTTGTACACCATCTCTCAGTGTTTTGTATGGTGGGGTCTTTTGGCATCATGCAACACGGTTAAGGAAGCTAAACACCCACTCATATGCTCTCACTAGCCGGTGGGAGAAATCTTTGCCAGGGATCTCTCTTGACACTGAACTCTGATGTCTTGGGGCAGGGGTGATGCTGATAAAGTGAAACAGTTTCTCTTACCATCTTCAACACCTCCAATCTTGGATCTATCTATCTATCTATCTATCTCTTTCTTTCTTTCTTTCTTCCTTCTCCTTCCTTCCTTCCTTCTTTCTTTTCTTTTTCTTTCTTTCTTTCTTTCTTTTCTTTCTTTCTTTCTTTTCTTTTCTTCCTTCCTTTCTTTCTTTCTTTCTTTCTGTCTGTCTGTCTGTCTGTCTTAGCTCCAGTGTTGTGCTGGAACTTCTCTACTAGACTCCCAGATTTCCACAAGCACACTCTTATCCATGGGTGATTGTCAGAATTGGTTTTCTTTGAGGGAAAGATGGTAGAAAGCTCATTTGATGATATCACTCTCCTGCATAAGTCAACATTTTATGAACTGAGAGACATCAAAGACCAGTGATTTTCACACAGTTATTAAGCAGTGAAACTGGGAATTAATTTTAAATTTGTCTGCCTAGTAAGGCCAGGCTCTTTCCCAATCTCTTTTCAAAATTATCTGGTATAAATTAGCACACAGGATATTCCCAAATTCAGACACACTGTGTGACTGTGCTAACACAATCAAACTGTCTTCTCAGGATTCTGTTTGTATAACCAAGGATTATCTAGGAGTATCACTTTTCTATTTGATCTAGCCAGTATTCTGGTCACTTGACTATTATCTGTAAGAACAGAGGTAAATGAAAGTCATTTTCCTTCTAGATGAAGTTAGGAACTTCTAAACTATAAACTAAAAAGACAAGTTTGGAAATTATTTAGAGATTTCCCCTAATTGTCTGCATTAAATGAACTACCCCATCCAAGTACTAGAGATGCTGAAAGCACTAAATTTAATTCTAGCCCATCTTTGTTATTTTGCATAAAAGTGATTTTATTTAAAAACCACATAAAAGAGAATTATAAAACTTCAGTGGAAATATCTAAATCAAAATGTTAACGCAGTAGCTCTTTTTTGGAATTTATCAGGCTTTTCATATTTATGCAGACTTTACCCAAAACTCTAGATGAATAGACTATATCAAAATCATCTTTGCTTTTTTCTAAAAAATGGAAGCAGTACAACACACATCTTTAAGAGACACTGCTGTTTCTACATATAAAAATTGCCACATTTATTTACTGATGGAGGAAAAGGGGAAACGATGTAAGATAGAATACAAGCCAAAGAAAAATCCCCTGATCCTTAGTTTGGCACAAAGAGATCTTAATCTTGTTTGGGGGATATTATATCCATTCATTATTGCAAAATAAAATTGGTTCTTTAGAAAAAATGAATTGTGCGCAAAGACTTGACAATTCTATTCAACATAAAGAGAGACTGCTTATTAAACTGGTTGTGGTCTTCCCAAAAGAATTGAGAGAAATAGTGTGAAATTTTAAATCTTTCTTTGGGATATTTCCTGAAGAAAAGGAAAGAGGACATCTCTTCATTTCAAAATGGTGCCTGTTCTTAGCACAGCTGTAAACAATCAAAAATGGTAGTAAATATTCCACAGAAGCCACTGGGCTCTAAGTTGTAGACATGAGAAAAGGTGTAGTACTTCTGCCCATGGAGACAGATTTAAATCAGCTGAACATGTGGGCCAATGAAATATTACTTTATTATTCAAACCTTTTCATAAACCAAATGGTCAGTCCTGTAATATTGTATTATTGTATTTACAATATAAGAAAAGTAATAGGTAGAAGGAATACAGTTGAGAATTTTACATTTTCCTTAAAGACAAGGTATTTATACATTATACTTTAACTTGGGTTATTTGTGCATTTGAATAAAACAGACTTTGGAGAGTGAGAAAAGAACAATTAAAATTTTGCCAGTTTTGTGCTTGGAAAGCAGCAACAGGAAACTAATATACCAAGAAAACCTGAGGAGAAAAGAAAGAGCAAATAATAAGAGTAAGGCAAATAATAGATGAACCATGGGAAGAATGAACACATAGATACACAAACACCAAAAGAAGGTATGACCTGTGATTACAGAAAGGAAGACCATTAAAAAAAAATTAGAAGGATAGGAATAGAGATAGTAACAACAACAACCAACAAAATAAGGGCAAAGAAGGAAGGCAATATTCTTCTCCCTCTAGCAATAATTATATGTTTAAATGCACAGGAAATATTCCTTCCCCAACTTACAGTTGTGAAATTTCAAAACTTCACATGGAACTATATATTCCATTCAAAAGGCAAATAAGAAAACTTGTGTTTCAAATTCAAAGGAAGACCTAAAGGGGTATTTCTTCATTTCAAAAAATACTTAAGTCTTCCAGATTTGAGGGAGATAGGTAAATCAGCTTAGGTCTCTACCTCTTTCACTTTAAAAATTTTTGTTAGAATGTTCTGATCCTTTGCCCAGAAAAAAATATAGTGTTGCCAGTGGAAAGTACTCTCAAGTAAACATGATCATACAATGCTGCTTTGAATACTCTGACACTTAGAAGCTACACAAATTTATTTTGCGGATGTTTTAATCTGTTTACAATTATAGTTGAAAATTTGCAGTGTTTTACTTAATAGTAGCCCATTGAATAGAACATGTCTTATAATAGAATTAGTTTCATTTATTTATTTTAAAAGATTTTATTTATTTATTTGACACAGAGAGAGAGATCACAAGTAGGCAGAGAGGAGGAAGCAGGCTGGCTCCCTGCTGAGCAGAGAGCCAGATGTGGGGCTCCATCCCAGGACCCTGAGATCATGACCTGAGCAGAAGGCAGAGGGAGGCCTAACCCACTGAGCCACCCAGGTGCCCCAAAAGATTTAGTTTTAAATGGATAATTAGATACCTTAGAGTTATTACCAGCCTTTGGCCAGTACACAACATATATGGAATCACTAGCATATACTGAAGATTTTTTTTTTAAAAGATTTTATTTATTTATTTGGCAGAGAGACGGCGAGAGAGGAAATACAAGCAGGGGGGTGGGAGAGGGAGAAGTAGGCTTTCCCCTGAGTAAGAAGACCCATGTGCGGCTCAATCCCAGGACCCTGGGATCATGACCTGAGCCGAAGCAGACACTTAATGACTGAGCCACACAGACACCCCCATATACTGAAAATAAAAATTTTTTAGGGATTCCTGGGTGGCTCAGTGAGTTAAAGCCTCTGCCTTTGGCTCGGGTCGTGATCCCAGGGTGCTGGGATCGAGCCCTGCATCAGGCTCTCTACTCGGCAGGGAGCCTGCTTCCCCTCCTCTCTGCCTGCCTCTCTGCCCGTTTGTGATCTCTCTCTGTCAAATAAATAAATAAAATCTTTTAAAAAAATTTTTTTTAAAGATTTTATTTATTTATTTGACAGAGAGAAAGAGAGATCACAAGCAAGCAGAGAGAGGCAGGAAGAGAGAAAGAGAGATCACAAATAGGCAGGGAGAAGCAGGCTCCCCTGCAGAGCAGAGAGCCTGATGTGGGCCTCAGTCCCAAAACCCTGAGAACATGACCTCAGCCAAAGGCAGAGGCTTAACCCACTAAGCCACCCAGGTGCCTGAAAATTTTTAAGAATAGAATTACCATCCCTTACTATATGGCAGAACTGTGATAGCAACTAAGGCAAAATGAATGAATATAAACACAATCTCTGATCTCAAGGCATTTAAAATCTAATTGTTTTACTTGCAATACATATTTTTATTTTATGGGTTGAAATGTGGAAATAAATTGAAAAGAAGAAATGGTAATGTTTTGTTGCTTACCAGTTGGAAATGTTCTATAAAATGCTAGTTGCTGTACGTGGTAGATCTCCAGCCCCTGAAGACTTTAAACCTTAGTTTCCTCAAGTGTGAAACAGAACTCTTGCATCAGTATTTGTCTCAGAGTGTGGCCTAGTTTGCTTGACATAATTCATGTAAAGCATTTGTCACAATGGCTTTCATGTATTAGGTGTTTAGTAAATAGTGGTATGTATGGTAACTATTTTAAGTTATGAAAGCAAATCTCTAATATAAATACCTATAGATAAAGATTAATCTGATATATTAATTTTAGGGGTAGTTTGATTTCATTTTGGTAGACTTACTCAATTTAAAAAGGAAGAGTGTATATATTGAAAAAATAAAAGGTGAAATAGATTTAAAACAAGTTTCCCTATGTCAAGTATTTAAAATATATTTACATTTTGAATAAGACTTAAACTGAAAATTCTGATTTGAACTCATTTCTACTAACTGCAACTGTTGTTTCAGAGAACGAAACTCCCAGAATAAGATTACTTTTTTAAAGATTACTTCTTTTAAAAGGCATTAATAAAATAAGATCGTTTGTTTAAAATCCAGTATCTAATAAATAGCACTTCAAAACAAATCCAGTACAATAATTTTTTTCTTTCAATATTTTATAAAATTCAAGCTAGTTAAAATACAGTGTAGTATTAGTTTGAGGAGTAGAATTTCATGATTCATCACTTGCATATAACACCCAGTGCCCACTATAAGTGCTCCCCTTAATAAACATCACCCTTTTACCCCATCTGCCCACCTACCTGTCCTCCAGCAATCTTCAGTTTGTTCCATATAGTTAGTCTCTTATGGTTTGTGTCTCTGTTTTTATCTTAGTTTATTTTCCCTTCCCTTTCCCTATGATCATCTGTTTTGTTTCTTAAATTCCACATACAAGTGAAGTCACATATATTTGTCTTTCTCTGACTGATTCTGCTTAGCAAAACACACTCTAGTTCTATCCACATTACTTACGCTCTAGCATTTACAACAACATGGGTATAAATGATTTTTCCTTAGAAACGTCCAATTATTTCTTTTGGTTCTTTCTTTTTCCATTATAATTTCATTTAGATAGTGCTTCTAATGTTTCACTTGAATTTTGACTTTTTAAAAAATAACTCCACCCTAGCCTTATATACTTTTGCATAAGAAGATTTGATGAGCAAAAGTATCTAGATCTTAAGTTAGATTTTCCTTAGAAAATCATTCAAAATGGCCACCAGAGTAAGCATTCCCCACATAACTAGACACATAAAATTTCTTTATAAACCCACATGATGGCTGGCAAAGAAAGGTTGAAATGTCACTTTTTCTGCTTAGTATTTCAGATGAGTACTAAGAGGCACAGCTACCCTCTAAGGCACAGCAACAACTAAATCAGCACACTCAGGGAGGAGACATTTTCCCACATAAGTACTCATGCCAGTTACCATTACAAATTTATAAATATTTACAATATCTTCATATGAAAACCTAGCCAGCATTCTAATCAGCCATACAGAGAAGTAATTGACAAAGAGCAGTTCATATCATGTTATTAATTGTTCTCATTTTTTTCATTGCAATTTTATTGCATAGCTACCATTTTTTTAGTCTCATACCCCATCAGTTCTAGAAGCAAAAATCATTTTCATTTTCAACCACAAGGGTATAATCTCCCAACAATAAATGCCCAGTCCCTACTGATAGAAAATAAATCTCTTTTCTCTTATGTAAAATGTATTCTTTTTGGGTACATTTTGACTTTTATATATGACAAGTAGAGGTCTCTCTGTACGTAGAAATGTAAGAATAAACTAATATGGATGTTCTAGTAATGTTTTTGAAGTCAAACATTAGCAAACAATTAAGATTTTTAGGTGTTAGATTTGATCATTAATTCTGAAAAGGTAACTGAAAGTATCAAAAGTTAACTTAATTTTAATACTTCTAAAGTAAGTCTTGGGACAGGGAGAAAGAAACTTTATTGAGATAAAAGAATATTTGAAAAAATTAGTAAAAAAAGAATATTTGATAAAATTCAGATTTTTTTTTGTAATGAAAGCTATTATTTCTTCTAAGTGTTACTTAGGGTTTTTAGGAAAAATGTTAGCTAGGTCTTCATTTTTCCTTCCTTGAATAATGGGGATCTATCCATCTATCTCTATAAATAGATCTCTTCTAAAAAAATTCTTAATAAAATGTATTTTATTTTATACTTGAAATATTTTTGTTCATATAGAACATATAACAATAGGATAAGTACAAAGCAGAGCCATAATTTAAGAGAACTTTATCACCTAATAAACACAGAGAAAAGGCTTAATACTGTTAGTTAAAAATAAATTTGGAGTTCTAAATAGCACAAAAAGCTATAAGGATATATACCACAGTATGCTGAAAATGTACCCCTCTCCCCCAAATAAAAATCAGGTCCTATTCCCTGAAACCAGTGAATGCTACCTTATGGAAAAAAGGATCTTTATAAATAATGTGAATTTAATGATCTTGAGGTAGATAAAATGGCCTGGATTACTTGGGTGAACTCTATGCAATCATATGAACTTTTATAAGAGGGAGGCAAAGAGAGATTTTACATATACAAAGAGAAGGCACTATATTTATCCACTGAGGCAAAGATTAGAGTGATACAACCATCAGAAACTGTTAAAGATGAGGAATGGATTCTCCCCTTGTATCTTTGGAGGGAGTGTGGCATTTCAGACTCTTGGCCTATGGAATGGTAAGATAATTTGTTTAAGCCACCACAAGGGTGGCAATTTGCTTGTTTTTAAAGATTTTATTTATTTGAGAGAGACAGAGAGAATGTGCAAGTGCTCACAGGAGTAGGGGGAGGGGCAAATGAGAGAGAGAGAGAGAGAAGCAGACCCTCTACTGAGCACAGAACCAGGCTCACCTAGAGGTGGGGGTGGATGTGGGGCTCAGTGTCCTGGGCTTGAGGGTGGGGCTTGATGGTAGGGCTTCATCCTCTGACCCCGAGATCATGACCTGAGCCAAAGTTGGGTACTTAACTGACTGAGCCACCCAGGTGCCCCATGTTAGGGTAATTTGTAACAGCCATAGAAAACTAACACACACACACACACACACACACACACACACAAACACAAAGCATGAATGCACACACAAAACTGAAACATAAATGGCTGCTCTATTTTAGATACTAAATTCAGAGAAGCACAATATCAAAAATTCTATTTTTTAAATGTATAATTTTTAAATTATCAAATTTTTAATATGCAAGAAATCTAAGTCTAGAAATAGATTAGTTCATAAAAAAGAAACCCACTTGCTTTATTACTTTTATTTCTTATTAGAAAACTAACTTTAAGACTGTTTCCATTGTTATTTGCTCATTGTTTTCTTGTCTGAGAGAAGATTACATAAAATCAATGAAGTGTTTGTTTTAGTTGCCAAAAGCCTAATGTGAGGGAATAAAATCTACTTAGCATGAAGTCAGTCCTTTTTACGATGAGGAGCTTTTATTTTTAAGCCCTGTTACGTGCAGATGAAAGGAAAATCTGTCTGGGAAGAAAAATGGGAAAAATCTGGGAAGAAAACAATGGGCTTTTATTTCTAAATAATTGCTATGAAATATGAAAATAGTCAACACAGAAAACTAAATAAGTTTTCTTGAATCAAATATATGGAGAAAGATATTTTGTTAAGTTAAAAATCATAAAGAAAACTAAAACACACTGTGAAAAAGGAGGTCTTCACGCTTATTTACCACTTAAATTTTGTAAATACGATTCAGACAATTCAAATCAAGACTTTAATTTTAAATTTCTTTTATGAGAGATAAACGAAACCAAACAACTTTCAGTATTATGTTTGGTAACATATTGCAGCATACTAAATAGATCTTACCAAGATAACAGACCATCAATAAATATCTATATCTATACTAGTAGGAAATTTAAAAAAAAATCATATTATGTTTTGAACTTCACAGCTGTCCCATGGTTCTAAACAGTGAGAATGAGAAAATCACACACAAAAAAATCTGTTAAGTTAGACAACAGTCCCCAAGACTACCCTCACTTCTGCCAGTCTGGGGTTCCCCAAGGCCACCGTCAGTTTTGATAATTAAGAATTCACAGAGATCACTGATAGCTGTTGTACTCATGATTAGGATTTATTACAGCAAAAGAATACAGACTAAAATAAGCCAGTGGAAGAGATGCATGGGGAAGAATCCAGGAAAGTTTCACATGTGGAGTTTCCAATTGTCCTTTCTCATTAGGGTCATTGGCAATGCTAATTTCTCATCATTGCTGTGTGACAATGCATATAGAATACTTCCAACTCGTCAATTACATCAGAATCTTGGAGTCCAGTTTTATTTGGACTTGTTCTCTTAAATTTGGCTGGCCACCCACATGTTTGACCTCAGTCTCCAGCCCTCACCCTAAATCATATTGTTAAACTATCTAATGTGGCACAAAGATGCCAGGTAAACAAAGATATTCTCCTTAGGTATTCCAAGGGCTTAGAGATCATCTTCTAGGATACAGGCAAAGACCAGACCTCTCTTTGGATAAAGTTAATTTAACAACATCTAATATTTCTATTACTACACAATTTTTATATTTTAATTGTTCCCAAACAATGTCAAATTCCAATTCTCTTAATCTTTATCAAGCATAATGCTTTTCTTCCCTCATTCTACTATAATAATCTATTAACTTGTATAATTAAAAATCAAACACTTATTTTTAAATGCTAATTTGAAAATTAAAAAGCTCATTTCTATTTTTAAAACATACTTTTTGCCATACTGTACCATGCACCATTTTAGAAGTTCACAACCATTCAGAGAAATGGAATTTTAAACTAGTTGTTTAGATGAAGATTCCCTAGTTACAACCACAGTGTCTCAAAACATTATTGTTCAGTCATGTGGATATTAGTGCAATAACATGAACATTATTTCAATTCAAAATAAGTACCTTTTAACACAAATCTAATCTTGTCAATGGACTTTTTAAACATTAATCCCAGTTCTTACAGGGAAAATAAATCCTACTATAATAAAGACTATGTGGAAGATTTTAGAAAACATAAATTTTTATCCGTTAATGCAGACAACTTTTTAAAAGTAAAAATAAATAAACAAGTAGGAAGAAGATAAATGGCCAGACTATAGAAGGAACAAAGGTTGGGGCGCCTGGGTGGCTCAGTGGGTTAAAGCCTCTGCCTTCAGCTCAGGTCATGATCCCAGGGTCCTGGGATCGAGCCCCACATCGGGCTCTCTGCTCAGCGGGGAGCCTGCTTCCTCCTCTCTCTCTCTCTGCCTGCCTCTCTGCCTACTTGTGATCTCTGTCTGTCAAATAAATAAATAAAATCTTAAAAAAAAAAAAAAAAGAAGGAACAAAGGTAGTAAGACAGTATAATTGTGCTCATCTGAAAAAACTTCTGGATGAAATAAAAGAACACCTGTAATAAAGTAGATATACACATAGAAACAAAACAAAATAGATACACTGTGTCCAACTGATTTTGTTTGATATGATTTGTCAAGTTATAAATACAAGTCATAAACCAAGAACTAGAAAAGTTCAATCAGTGGAAAGTGTTATATGATTTATTTTACAATTACAAACTCAATTCCAAGTTTGAAAACTTGAGAGTGATTCATGAAATATACTGTGTTTTTCTATAATGAGTATTATACTGATACAATAATGATGTTGAGGGGCACTTTTTCCATACAATAAAGGTTTTCTTCCTTTCTCTTTTAAACTTCAGGAAAAAATCCCATCAATCAGTAATGATCACAATATGTCACATTTTCCACTGATTTTGTGGACAAGTTTAGAGGAATAAGAAGAATCATCTGGCTCCTTTGAACACTGGTTATTTCAGTTTTTCTTTTCTAAAACAGAATATGCCCTTTGATAGCTTGTGCTGGGAGGTAATTACAAAGAATTCCTTTCTTTTATATCAGTTAAAAGAATGAAATTATTTATACTCCATTTGAATGATTACAATTGAATCTTACAAATAAGTATATTTCACTTTTTTTGGGCAGTCAAACATTACTTCAATTTTCTCTTTCCATTTTTGAAAGCAATACAATGACTAAGATCATTACCATCACAATATTACCAGCCAGACTCTAAGTATGTTATATGTATTATCTCTGTTAACTTTCATGGAAATCCTGTGGCATTATTATTTTACAGATAATGAAACTGAAAAACTGAGAGACTGATTAAATTTGCCTATGCTACTTCTCTAGTAAATGGTGGGTCCAGTATCCGAATTTATAGGTGATAGTGTGGCCAAAAAATTCTACTACTCTGTAACATGGCTTAAACATTTTTTATATTATAGGAACTAAAACTAAATTGTACTACTAAAATATGTATGTTATTTCAGTAGTAGAATTTTCCATACATTTAAGCAATTTCCCCCAAATCATGTAAGATAAAAATAGAAATGTGTCTTCTATTAATTCCTATTGTCCTTATGGCTCAATACATTTCAGCACTTTATTTTGTATCACTGCATATTTTTTCAGTTAGTTTGCATGTATAAATCATATTTTTCAAAGAAGATTAAAAGTTACTTATCCTTTGTTTTTTTACAATATACTTCCTTATGAAGTATATGGAGTGTGATAGTCAATCTTATGTGTCAACTTGGCTAGGCCATGGTACCAAATATTTGGCCAAATTTCACAGTTGTTTTTGTGAAAGGATTTTTTTGGATGGGATTAACAAACATTTAAGCCAACTGAGTAAGGCAGACTGCTCTCTATAAATGGGTGAGCCTCATTTAATCAGTTGAAGGACTCAAGGAAAAGACAGACCTCCTCCAAGCAAAAGGGAATTCTACCAGTAGACTTCCTTCAGACTCAAACTGTAATGCTTTCCCTGTGTCTCCAGCCTGCTGGCCTACCTTCCATATTTTGCCTCTGTACTTGCCATTCTCTATACTCAGGTGAGCTATTTCCATAAAATAAATCTTGATCTTTCTATAAAAATATATAGGATGTATGTGTGTATGTCTATAGATATACACATATACCTTTGGAGACCTGTGATTAATATAGGATGATATTTAACATATTCAGCAGTAGGTGTAAATGCCACTAAAATTAAATTTACAAAAGCTATGGTAATACTATTGGCAACAAGTCAGTCTTTCAGAAAATATGGTAATTCCAATAAGAGGGATGTTCCTTATACCTGAACAAAACTATAATGCCATATAATATCACAACAGAAGTTTAAAAAAAAAAACCCAGGATATTATTAGAGGAATATTCTTGCTTATCCTTAAAATGATATTTTTTGACTAGTTTGACATAGTTTAAAGTGTCAGAATATCTATCCACCTAAAAGGTATAATTTATTTGTATTAGAAAAAATCAATACTTAAGTATAATTTATTTATATTAGAAAAAAATCAACATTTAATTATCTGTATTATGGACTTCTCAGAGAGTTGTATGTATATCAACCAATTTAATCCTCATATCCTCATATTAAACAGAAACTCTCTTTACAAAAACCTATGTGAGATAGGTACTATTATGGTCTCTATTTTACAGACGAGGAAAAAGAGTTGCAGAGGTTGAGTAACTGAGCAAGCTCACATAGCTAGTAAGTTGCAGAGCTGGATTCAAACCTAGAGTGTAGCTCCAGAATCCTGCCCTTAATCTCTATTCTATTCACTTATTGAAATTTTTAGGAAAGATTGTTTATTATGCTCAAAGCATTTTCTTTTTTTCTGTTCTTTTAATCTTGGCTTCGTAAGACAAGTGACTGCATCCATCAATAAATACTTTCTTCTCTTTCTTAAAAAGATAATTATAAAGAAGCAAGGGCTATGGACACGGACTAATGTTTCGGGGAAAAAAAATATGGAGTCTTTCACAAGCCATCAAATTCTTAACTACTCAGGTGCAGTGAATTGCATTATTACCTGGCCAGCTTTTCTCAGTACTTTTACATGGTGCCAAAGGAACTGTTAGCTTTGTCTAAAAGTGCTCAATTGCTACCTAGTGATGACAATTACCTGTCTCCTCCTCTTTCATAGACACTTGATCTCTAAACTGAAAATGCTGTCAGCCAAATTTATAGATATCCTTATTTGAGGCAAGGACATCATGTCCAGAGATTATGTTGAGCAGAAAGAGTATGCCAACAAATCAAGCCCATGACACAGAAAGTAAATAACACAGGAAGGTGCCCAACAGGCAACGAAGTCAAATGAGGGCTGCCAAGCAATGGTTGGTTGATCAAAGGCAATAGGCCAGGCTCTCAGCATCAGCTTTGGATTAAATGATTAAACTGCTGGGCTGGAAATACTCACTGGGACACCAGCTAAAATCCTGTGCCCAAGAGGGATCCCCACAGATTGAAGCAGCTGCTGTTATTGCTATAAACTTTGATGCCAGCAACACACAGCCTAAATTCACTTCTATTTCCTCAGCTTCCTAATTAACACTATGAAACGCATTACTTTTTTTTTTTACTCTGTTCCATCAAAACATAGTTGGACTAAATTATTTCTTCCTTGTCTATAAGTATCACTTTAGATATTCTTAAGTACTTCTCAACATGATACTCTCAACAACCTCCCTCGCTCTCCCATGTGGAGAAGAGATGAATCCAGTTTCTTCCAGGCCTCCTTATTCACAAAGCAGTTCAGGCTGTACTCTGGGCTCTCCTCCAGGTCCCAGTGCCCTTCTGACTGGCATAAAGACAAGCACCTTTGCTCATAGTTCTCCAACTCTGGGACCTTCTGGAAGAGCAAGGGACATCACAGCTTATGTTCCTCCTATCTTTCCAAAGTTTCATTGCTCTGACAGTTCCATCTCCTGCTGCTCTTTCTCTGCTTTACAGCAGGCCTGTATTTCTGGTCTGTACATCAGCATATGCTTGTACAGAGCTTGGCAGCTTTCAAAGTGTTTTCACCTATATTGTCTCATTTCTGCTTTGAATTCAAATCTGCTGTAAATTGGAGAGTGCCTGTTAGTCCCACTGTAAAGATTAGGAAACGAGGCTCAAGAGGCTAATAGACTTGAAGAGCACGCTGTTAATAACAGAGGAGTCATTCTGAGGCCTCTAAAACTGCTGTCCATACCACAATATTTGTTCCCACCTTCTTTTGCCCCTAATTTTTTTGTGTGTTCACGGTGTCTTCCTCCCAAAATACAGGGGTCTGCATCTCACTCTGGCATTTATTTCAGCAAGATGTACTATGTGATCAATAGTCTTTAATAGAGTATCTGAATTATCTTTCTTTTTTATTATGTTATGTTAGTCACCATAAAGTACATTATTAGTTTTTGATGTAGTATTTCATGATTTATTATTTGTGTTTAACACTCAGTGCTCATTATAATACATGCCCTCCTTAACACCCATCACCAGGATAACCCATGCTATCATTCTTAAAATATTATCATAAAGTTGAAGAACTTATCCCTAGAATTTAAGGAACATAAAATTTAGTTTCAAGAGACCTATGTTATTTTACTCAATAAATGTGCTATCATTCCCAGAGGGGCACAACTGGTTCTTGTGGAAGTGAACAGAGAGTTTTAGGTATTACAACAGTTTGTGGCTCTGGGCACCTGGGTGGCTCAGTTGGTTAAGCATCAGTCCTCAGCTCAGGTCATGATCCCAGTGTCTGGTGGTCTTCCTACAACTGGTAAAGAGTCAGAACTGGATTCAAATTAAACAAAAAACCTGACAAATAAAAAATAATCTGCTCTGTAGGACATTTTATGCTGCCCCTTTGACCAAGCTTATTTATTTTTTCTTTTTTTTCTAAAGGTCTATTTCCTAGTCAGTCAATTAAAAAAAATGTTAACAACCAACAGGATATAGTTGGCAAATGGAAGAAGAGAAAACAGGCCCTCAAAGAATCAATTGTTGGTGATCACTTTTGTTGGTGCTATTGAATTTGATGTTGAGAGAGCAAAAGTTAAGTATAATATTGGTATGCTTAAGTCTAATGTGAAAACAACCTCTCCAGAAAAACATCTCCTGTATATAATGAGGATAGAGTCATGCCAGTGGGTGGGAGAGAGCAGGACTGAGAAAAAACACTTTAAGTCAAAAGTACTAAAGAATGACAGTCAACAAGAAACCCCATATTCTAGTAGCACACCACGGTGTCCTTTGTCTTAAGAGCAGTCATAGTTGTATAGTTCCCAGACTGAAACCACCATAAATATAGCTGTTCCCCATTAATCAGTATGAACATCTGCAACAATTACTCATGCAAGAATAATGATTTAGCAGCTGTGCATATTGGAATAAAACTTGTAAGATTTAGGAAGATAGGGATAATACACATATCATTCTGACACAAGCTCTAGGATCTGTGATTTACGATTTTCTCCCCTTTAAGAATAAATACAAATTATTGCTAGTGAAGACATAAAACTAAAGTGTATTACCTTGAGCAATGTCTGTGTCTGTTTAATATTTGTTGGTGTGCATTTGGGTAATCAATTTAACAACCACAAAACAAGTTGTTTGTTGTTTTTAAATGTCTCTGAAAGTTTCTCATTTGATTCTAAACTCATATCTACTCAATGGATATTCTTAAAGTCATATATGGCTTCTCTGCCTTAAATGCCTTAATGGTCTCTATTTCCTGTTTAGGGTTATGTCATGTAGTTAGTTAAGAGCACAGAGCACTGTTACCTAGTTCCACTCAGCCATGTGGAATGATTGCCATGTGATTCTATTCCTTTTCCTTGGGGATTTTTCTCCCTATACTCTTTTTAAAATCCCTTTTTACTTATTATATCATTTCAGTATTTTACATGTTCATCTTAATCTCTAAAGAAAAGCCTTCGCCTCAACTCATGCCAATCACTTTGTCATCTATTTCTGTCCCTTCACAGCCAAACTTTTTGGTTGTTTTCATTTCCAGTCTCTTCTTTTCTATTTCTCTTTTACTCTATAAACTAATTTTCATCCTAGCCACTTCACTGTTTCTCCAAACTTCCTTGTATCTTAATCTAACAGATAATTTTCTGCCTGATTTTTCATGTAAAAGCATTTGGTAAAAAATGGCCTCCATGACTCCTGTACCAGTTTCTTCATAAATCCCAAATATACCCTCTAGGTCCACCCAGTGTTCTCCTTCTTAAGAAATCTCAAGATAAGGGTGTTTCTTGGAATTGTACTTCCTAATGTGATCTTGGTCACATTTGCTCCCATAGCTCCATTGCCCATCTAAACACTGACACTCACAAATCTCTGCCTCCTGTCATATTGCTCTTTTCTGTTCTCCACATGTGTATTCCACAGTGACTTCATATTCAATAAGTACAGAATTAAAAGGGTGAAAACTGCCTCCTTAAGGCAATCTCAATTCCCAGCATTCAGATCTTCGTCCACTACCATCTAGATTTCAAGCATTACTCCTTCTCATACATCAAACTCCAAAGTCTTTGACCCCACTGAGATTTTCAATCTTTTCATTGTCCTTCCTCCAATAGATGTTCACTCTTTCCCTCACCCAGGTGCTTAGATGAAATGGTTCATCATTATACTCACTCAACTGCATATACCCTTCACTATATTCACCTGGCTAAATCCGAGTCCACCTAAAAAAAAAAAAAAAAAAAAAAAAAATTACTCTGTCTAAATCAAGCCAGATGAATATAGCTTTGGAGAAGAAATAAACCATGAATATAGGTATCATTTCTTATTCACGGTCAGTAACTTTATATAGATCCATAAATATACCTATAGTATTCACTTTCTACTTCCCCAGGAAAATATTTTTACAAGTTTTACTCTCTAACCAAACCTCTATAAAATCCTAATTCCTTTTACTAAGTTCATGATTCTTCCTTTCTACTTCTCTGAAAAAATAAAAGCATTCAAAAGATAATATCCACAGGTTCTCCAAACCATATCCACTACCCTTTCTGCAGCTGCAGCCATAAACTCTGCCTTCCTTAAGCTATTCTTGGTGTCATGTTTGACTTTGTTTCTAAAGCCAATTGCCCCAATTTTGTACAGGTCCCATCTCCTCCTGAGCACAAAAAGACAGTAGTTGTATTACTATCTTCTAATTTATATTACATTTTCCTCGCCCATTAGCACACACAATTGTATTCTGTTCTTTACTGAACGCCCTATCTGCCTTCAGACATCATGTGATTTTCTTTGCTCCCCTTTAAATAGCAAAAAATTTTCCCAACATTTGCAAGTATTAATTTTTCCCATATCCTCTTTTAATTTTCTCACTTCCCCAAATAAGGCTTCTATGATTGGCCTACATGTATTCAAGTGCAGTGGTCAATTGCTAAACATCATTTTACTTAATGATACACAGCATTTGACAGTGGTGCTAAATCTGGTTTAAAGTACTCTCTTTACCTACCTTTTATAACAACTAAATATTCTAGTAGCTTATAGGACAACTATATTTGAATTATTGTAAGACATCTTTTCTTATGATAGATGTAGCTCTGAGCAAGAACTTAGTGCTTGGCAAGTCAGATACCTGTTAGATTTCAGCCTCCATTTGCCACCTAGCTTCTAGACAATCATCCTTTTACAAGACTCACTGTGCCAGACTGTACCAGGCAGCCCTGAAAACAAAACTCTGTCTTAGTTCTCCTTGACCTAATTGCATATTGCTGTTTCACTTTCCTAATTTCTGAAGTTCAGAATGATACCAGGGCTCAAGTTTTAGATGTTTTCTCTTTTCTGTTTATGCTAATTCTTTAGGTAATCTCATCTGGTCTCATAACCTACATACCATCTGTATGTTGATAACTAAAAAAATGCATATCTTCAGGTTGGACCACTATTTTTCATGATACCTAAAATTGTACATGCAACTGCCCACTTAACGTTTTGATTAGATGATATAATACTATATGAGAAATATATTATACCTAAAGCCAATTCCTGGATTTTCCTCCTGAAATCTCTTCTCTCTTCCTCATCTCAATAATTGGCAACTGAAGTTTTCCATTTTCTCAGGCCAAAGCTTGCCTCCTCTTTTCATACATCTAATCTATTAGCAAACACTGTTGACTTCACTTTTGATAAACTCATAAAGTTAATTTCTCACCGAACACATGAATCCAAGTCACCATTCTGAACTAGAAAGGAGACTATTATAAAACTCCCATTTCTCCTCTTCTGCCCTTAACACATAAAAATGTTATCAATATACAAAGCAGAATAATCTTGTCACAACATTAATTCACATTATTTCACTGCTCTTCTTAAAACATCTCAATGACTTTCCCTTTCACTTAGAGTAAAATGCAAAGACTTTGCCATGGTTTACATGGCCATGCATTATGTGTTAATTTTTCATGCAGCTCTAGCCCTCCTTGTTCCCTTACTATCTCTCAAACGTGACAAGGTTATCCCTACCTCAGGGGCTTTGTTCTGTCTGGAACACCCCCACTAAAGGTGCTCAAGTGGATCCTACATCACTTTCTTCAAATAAGTCTGTTTAAATAGCATTTCAGCAGTCTTGCCAGTTACTAAGCATGTAGCTGTCCTCTCTGCATCCACTCTTTATTCTCCTTACTCATGTTGACAGTCCCACAATGTAAAACAGTGTTTGACACACTATGGGCATTCAACAAATATCTATTATAAGAAGAATGAAAGTGCAGTTATAGGTGATGATATCTTCATAGCCTTAATGACATTTCATCCTTCAGTTTCTTAGAGCATAACAATGGTACCAATATAAACAGATCACTGACAGTTACCTTAATGATAATTTTCTAGAAAAATAAATTCACTTCTTTATAGAGGGGAGCTCTGGTTCTATAAGCATTAGCTGGAAATACTGTCCACACAGGAAAAATTACATAATTCTGGAGTTAATATTTTTCTCCACAACCAAATTCCAAAACCACACACATTTTCCCACAATTTGCTTTGAAAATTATAGTAATTTTGATCATTTAAATGACAAATGTGAGGTCCCCTTTCTCACTACATGTAAAATATAATGTATTCAATGCACTCCGTTTAACTAGCATTCTGAAAGCATAGAGAATAAGACTCTTTTGTAAATAATTTTATAATCCAGCTGTGGCCACAAATTAATTATTGATTATAGCAAATTATACATATTTTAAAGGAATTATCTTTCCTTCTGCTTTTGTAACGTGCTGTGTTTTATTAGTAAACACATATATCTCTCTTTCTCTGAAGAATAATATGAATATTTCAGGAAAATTCAGATAAAAGAGATAGAATATTATATATCTGATGACCCCTAAAAAATATTGCTGTATAATGACTATAAAATCATTTTCTTTGAAATATCCCAAGCAACTATACTATCTAAAATGACTTCTCTGTTTCAATAAGCTTTATTCAATAATAAAATCAACTTTCAAGGCAGTCAACCCTTCTTAGAGTCTATGCATGATTATATACTTGGCCTGCATAATCTCCTTTGAGATTTAAGTAATTTATTTCAGAACTTGAGATTCTGCTTTCTCCTTCCTGATTCTTGAGAAACTTCTATAGAGAATATCATGCACATATTACACAAGAGTGTTATGTAGACATTGCACAGAGAATGTAGTTGAACAAATGCATAAAATAACCATTTTTTGTGAAATCAAAATTAGCCAATAAATTTACATTAATGTTTGTCTTCCCAAAAATGCTCCAAAAATTATATGCATGTTTATCAATATATTTATTTTTACCAGTCTTAATAATACAGTTGCAGGGTTGCCTCAGTGGCTCAGTCAGTTAAGTATCTGCCTTCAGCCCAGGTCATGATCCCAGAGTTCTTATGGAAAAAAAAGTTCAGTTGCAAACACTATGTTATATTGTGTTAACTATAAAGTGTCTGCATATATATGTATGTTTATTGGACATAAATGGCAAATGATTCTATACATTGATGAATAATTATAATACTGAGAAATGAAAAACTTCAAATGAAACCTTTAACTTCGCTGATAGCTAGTCACCATATATTAATACAAAAGCATAGTGCCAGTCTTATTGAAAATATTATGTAATAAAAAACATAAAATTTGGCATACTGATGTAGTGATGACATATAAACAATTAGATATTCTAGGTAATTCTCAGAATTATTTGAAGCTCACTTTTTTTAATCTCACTAATTTATTTTTTCTTTTAAATTATATTAAATTATATACAAAACATATATTAAGCATATATACAAAGCATCTATTAAATTATATACAATTATATACAAAGCTTAAAATTTATCACCTTAATTATTTTTAAGTATACAGTCCAGTAATTCTATGTATATTCATATTGTTGTGCGAGTAACTCTCAGCACTCCTCATTTTTCAAAATTGGAACTCTAAATACGCTAAACAACTCCTCTTTCTCCCCACCACCAGTTCCCTGACAACCATTATTCAGTTTTCTGTCTCTCTAAGTTTGACTACTCTTGGCACCTCATATAAGTGGAATCATACAACATTTGTTCTTTTGTGTTTGCCTTACTTCACTTAGCATAATGTCCTCAACATTCTTCTGTGGTATAGCATGTGTCTAAACTTAATTTTTAAGGCTAAGTAATATTCCAATGTATGTTTATGTCATATTTTGTTTATCCATTCATCTGTCAACAGACATTCTGGCTGCCTCCATCTTTTTGCTATTGTGAATAATGCTGCTGTGAACATGGGTATACAATTATCTATTCAATACTCAGTTTTCAATTACTTTGTATACATACCCAAACGTGGAATTGCTGTTTCATATAGTAATTCTATTCTTAATTTTTCAGGAACTGCTATCTATACAAGTTTCCTACAGCAGCTGCACATTTTAAATTCCCAAAAAGAGTGTACAAGGGTTCCAATTTCTCCACAACTGTACTGACCCATTATTATTTTTTAAATAGAAGCCATCCTAATGGTTGTGAAGTGGTATCTCATTGTGAGTTATTTCACTAAATGTTTTTATTAACAGGCTTTTAAAAGTACAGGCTAGTTGAAATGATCTGTTGAGGAAAAAATGAGATGGAAAAAACAAGAATAGAATGGTATTATTTGGGAAGGATGGAGTCAAGATGGCAGAGAAGTAGCAGGCTGAGACTACTTCAGGTAGCATAGCTTATCTATTCAGCTAGATAGCTTATCTAAGGATTGCAAACACCTACAAATCCAAAGGGAGATCAAAGAGAAGAAGAGCAGCAATTCTAGAAACAGAAAATCAACCACTTTCTGAAAGGTAGGACTGGCTGAGAAGTGAATCCAAAGCCATGGCAAAATAGACCATAGCGGGAGGGGCCAGCTTCCGGCAAGTGGCAGAGCAACGGAGCACAAAATCAGGACTTTTAAAAAAGTCTGTTCTGCTGAGGGACATCACTCCAGAGGCTAAACCAGGGTGAACCCAATGCGGGGTCAGTGTGGCCTCAGGTCCCACAGGGTCACAGAAGGGTTGGGGGTGGCTGAGTGTCGCAGAACTTGCAGGTATTAGAACAGGGAAGCCAGCTATAGAGACAGAGCTGAGGAGTGAGTTCACAGCTCGGGGTTACCTTGAACTGGTCACAGGCTCTGGGAGCTCGGAGCGCAGCTGGAGGCCAGGCAGACGGGAGTAAATGGGCGCTGTTCTCTGAGGGCACACTGAGGAGTGGGGCCCCGAGCTCTCCGCTCCTCTAGGCCAGAGACTGGGAGGCCGCCATTTTCATTCCCGTTCTCCGGAAATCTAAGGAAAGTGCTCAGGGAACAAAAGCTCCCGAAAGCAAACAGAGCGGATTACTCAGCCGGCCCCAGGTAAGGCGGTGCAATTCCGCCTGGGGCAAAGACACTTGAGAATCACTACAACAGGCCCCTCCCCCAGAAGATCAACAAGAAATCCAGCCAGGACCAAGTTCACCTACAAGGAGTGTAGTTTCAACACCAAGGAGAGCAGCGAAATTCCAGAGGAGGAGAAAGCAAAGCACAGAACTCATGGCTTTCTCCCCATGATTCTTTAGTCTCGCAGTTAATTTAATTTTTTTCTTTTTCAATTATTTTTTCTTCTGCTAACTTTTTTTAAACTTTTATCCTTTTCTTTTTTAACGTTTTTTAACTAGTTTATCATATATATGTATATATATATATTTTTTTCTTTCTTTTTTATATTTTTTCTTTATTCGTTTTCATTTTTTAATTGTTCCTTTTTTTTTTTTTTTTTTCTGAACCTTTTTTTATCCCCTTTCTCCCCACCATGATTTGGTATATCTTCTGATTTGGTTAAAGCATATTTTCCTGGGGTCTTTGCCACCCTTTTAGTATTTTACTTGCTCCTTCATATACTCTTATCTGGACAAAATGACAAGGTGGAAAAATTCACCACAAAAAAAAGAACAAGAGGCAGTGCCGAAGGCTAGGGACCTAATCAATAAAGACATTGGTAATATGTCAGATCTAGAGTTCAGAATGACGATTCTCAAGGTTCTAGCAGGGCTTGAATGAGGCATGGAAGATATTAGAGAAACCCTCTCGGGAGATATAAAAGCCCTTTCTGGAGAAATAAAAGAACTGAAATAAGTCAAGCAGAGAGAGGCAATTATCATATGGTTTCACTTATTTGTGGAGCATAACAAATAGCATTGAGGACATGGGGAGTTAGAGAGGAGAAGGGAGTTGAGGGAAATTGGAAGGGGAGGTGAACCATGAGAGACTATGGACTCTGAAAAACAATCTGAGGGTTTTGAAGGGGCAGGGGGTGGGAGGTTGGGGTACCAGGTGGGGGGTATTAGAGAGGCCACAGATTGCATGGAGCACTGTGGTGCAAAAATAATGAATACTGTTATGCTGAAAATAAATAAAAATAAATTTAAAAAAATAAATAAATATTTTTTTAAAAACCTAAAATCTAACCAAGTTGAAATAAAAAAGCTATTAATGAGGTGCAGTAAAAAATGGAGGCTCTCACTGCTAGGATAAATGAGGCAGAAGAAAGAATTAGTGATATAGAAGACCAAATGATAGAGAATAAAGAAGCTGAGCAAAAGAGGTACAAACAGCTACTAGAACATGAGAGGAGAATTCGAGAGATAAGTGACACCCTAAGAAGAAAAAACATTAGAATAATTGGGATTCCAGAAGAAGAAGAAAGAGAGAGGGGAGCAGAAGGTATACTGGAGAGAATTATTGGAGAGAATTTCCCTAATATGGCAATGGAAACGAGCATCAAAATCCAGGAGGTGCAGAGAACCCCCCTCAAAATCAACAAGAATAGGTCCACACCCCATCATCTAATAGTATAATTTACAAGTCTTAGTGACAAAGAGAAAACCCTGAAAGCAGCCCAGGAAAAGAAGTCTGTAACATACAATGGTAAAAATATTAGATTGGCAGCAGACTTATCCACAGAGACCTGGCAGGCCAGAAAGAGCTGGCATGAATATTCAGACCACTAAACGAGAAAAACATGCAGCCAAGAATACTATATCCAGCTAGGCTATCATTGAAAATAGAAGGAGAGATTAAAAGCTTCCAGGACAAACAAAAACGGAAAGAATTTGCAAACACCAAACCAGCTCTACAAGAAATATTGAAAGGGGTCCCCTAAGCAAAGAGAGAGCCTAAAAGTAGTAGATCATAAAGGAACAGAGACAATATACAGTAACAGTCACCTTACAGGCAATACAATGGCACTAAATTCATATCTTTCAATAGTTACCTTGAATGTTATGGGCTAAATGCCCCAATCAAAAGGCACAGGGTATCAGAATGGATAAAAAACAAAACTCATATATATGTTGCCTACCAGAAACTCATTTTAAACCCTAAGACACCTCCAGATTTAAAGTGAGGGTCTGGAAAGCAATTTACCATGCTAATGGACATCAGAAGAAAGCAGGAGTGGCAATCCTTATATCAGATCAATTAGATTTTAAGCCAAAGACTATAATAAGAGATGAAGAACTGTCCAACAAGAAGATGTAACAATTTTAAATATCTATGCCCCTAACGTGGGAGCAGCCAACTATATAAACCAATTAATAACAAAATCAAAGAAACACATTGACAATAATACAATAATAGTAGGGGAATTTAACACTCCCCTCACTGAAATGGACAGATCATCCAAGCAAAAGATCAACAAGGAAATAAAGGCCTTAAATGATACACTGGACCAGATGGACATCACAGATATATTTAGAACATTTCATCCCAAAGCAACAGAATACACATTCTTCTCTAGTGCACATGGAACATTCTCCAGAATAGAACACATCCTCGGTCCTAAATCAGGTCTCAACCAGCATCAAAAGACTGGGATCATTCCCTGCATATTTTCAGACCACAATGCTCTGAAGCTAGAACTCAATCACAAGAGGAAGTTTGGAAAGAACCCAAATACATGGAGACGAAACAGCATCCTTCTAAAGAATGAATGGGTCAACCAGGAAATTAAAGAAGAATTGAAAAAATTCATGGAAACAAATGATAATGAAAACACAATGGTTCAAAATCTGTGGGACACAACAAAAGCAGTCCTGAGGGGAAAATATACAGCGGTATGAGCCTTTCTCAAGAAATAAGAAAGGTCTCAGGTACACAACCTAACCTTACACCTAAAGGAGCTGGAGAAAGAACAAGAAAGAAAGCCTAAACCCAGCAGGAGAAGAGAAATCATAAAGATCAGAGCAGAAATCCATGAAATAGAAACCAAAAAAAACAATAGAACAAATCAACGAAACTAGGAGCTGGTTCTTTGAAAGAATTAATAAGATTGATAAACCCCTGGCCAGACTTATCCAAAAGAAAAGAGAAAGGACCCAAATAAATAAAATCATGAATGAAAGAGGAGAGATCACAACTAACACCAAAGAAATACAGACAATTATAAGAACATACTATGAGCAAGTCTACGCCAACAAATTTGACAATCTGGAAGAAATGGATGCATTCCTAGAGACATATAAACGACCACAACTGAAGCAGGAAGAAATGGAAAATTTGAACACACCTATAACCAGTAAGGAGATTGAAACATTCATCAAAAATCTCCACACAAACTAAAGCCCAGAGCCAGACGGCTTCCCGGCGTAATTCTACCAAACATTTAAAGAAGAACTAATTCCTATTCTTCTGAAACGGTTCCAAAAAATAGAAATGGAAGGAAAACTTCCAAACTCATTTTATGAGAACAGCATCACCTTGATCGCAAAACCAGACAAAGATCCCATCAAAAAAAAAAAAAAAAAAAAAAGAGAGAACTACAGACCAATATCCTTGATGAACACAGATGCGAAAATTCTCACCAAAATATTAGCCAATAGGATTCAACAGTACATTAAAAGAATTATTCACCATAACCAAGTGGGATTTATTCCAGGGCTGCAAGGTTGGTTCAACATCTGCAAATCAATCAATGTGATACAACACATTGATAAACACATCAATAAAAGAAAGAACAAGAACCATATCATACTCTCAATAGACGCTGAAAAAGCATTTGACAAAGTACAGCATCCCTTCCTGATCAAAACTCTTCAAAGTGTAGGGATAGAGGGCACATACCTCAATATTATCAAAGCCATCTATGAAAAACCCACCACAAATATCGTCCTCAAAACCTGAAAGCTTTTCTGCTAAAGTCAGGAACACGGCAGGGATATCCATTGTCACCACTGCTATTCTACATAGTACTAGAAGTCCTAGCCTCAGCAATCAGACAACAAAAGGAAATTAAAGACATCCAAATTGGGAACGAAGATGTCAAACTATCACTCTTTGCAGATGATATGATACTATATGGGGAAAACCCAAAAGACTCCACTCCAAAACTGCTAGAACTTGTACAGGAATTCAGTAAAGTGTCAGGATATAAAATCAATGCACAGAAATCAGTTGCATTTCTCTACACCAACAACATGACAGAAGAAAGAGAAATTAAGGAGTCAATCCCATTTACAATTGCACCCCAAACTGTAAGATATGTAGGAATAAACCTAACCAAAGAGGCCAAGAATCTATACTCAGAAAACTATAAAGTTTAAAGAAAAACTATAAAGAAATTGAGGAAGACACAAAGAAATGGAAAAATGTTCCATGCTCCTGGATTGGAAGAACAAATATTGTGAAAATGTCTATGCTACGTAAAGCAATCTACACATTTAATGCAATTCCTATCAAAATACCATCCATTTTTTTCAAAGAAATGGAACAAATAATCCTAAAATTTATATGCAACCAGAAAAGACCTTGAATATCCAAAGGAATATTGAAAAAGAAAGTCAAAGTTGGTGGCATCACAATTCCGGACTTCAAGCTCTATTACAAAGCTGTCATCATTAAGACAGCATGGTACTGGCACAAAAACAGACACATAGATCAATGGAACAGAATAGAGAGCCCAGAAATAGACCCTCAACTCTATGGTCAACTAATCTTTGACAAAGCAGGAAAGAATGTCCAATGGAAAAAAAACAGCCTCTTCAATAAATGGTGTTGGGAAAATTGGACGGCCACATGCAGAAAAATGAAATTGGGCCATTTCCTTACACCACACACAAAAACAGACTCAAAATGGATGAAGGACCTCTATGTGAGAAAGGAATCCATCAAAATCCTTGAGGAAAACACAGGCAGCAACCTCTTCGACCTCAGCCGCAGCAACATCTTCCTAGGAACATTGCCAAAGGAAAGGGAAGCAAGGGCAAAAATGAGCTATTGGGACTTCATCAAGATTAGAAGCTTTTGCACAGCAAAGGAAACAGTTAACAAAACCAAAAGACAACTGACAGAATGGGAGAAGATATTTGCAAAAGACATATCAGACAAAGGGCTAGTATCCAAAATCTATAAAGAACTTAGCAAACTGAACACCCAAAGAACAAATAATCCAATCAAGAAATGGGCAGAAGACATGAACAGACATTTCTGCAAAGAAGACATCCAGATGGCCAACAGACACATGAAAAAGTGCTCCACATCACTCGGCATCAGGGAAATACAAATCAAAACCACAATGAGGTACCACCTCACACCAGTCAGAATGGCTAAAATCAACAAGTCAGGAAATGACAGATGCTGGTGAGGACGTGGAGAAAGTGGAACCCTCCTACACTGTTGGTGGGAATGCAATCTGGTGCAACCACTCTGGAAAACAGCATGGAGATTCCTCAAAATGTTGAAAATAGAACTACCCTATGACCCAGCAATTGCACTACTGGGTGTTTACCCTAAAGATACAAATGTAGGGATACAAAGGGGCACGTGCACCCAAATGTTTATAGCAGCAATGTCTACAATAGCCAAACTATGGAAAGAACCTAGATGTCCATCAACAGATGAATGGGTCAAGAAGATGTGGTATATATACTCAATGGAATACTATGCAGCCATCAAAAGAAATGAAATCTTGCCATTTGTGATGACATGGATGGAACAAGAGGGTATCATGTTTAACGAAATAAGTCAATCGGAGTAAGACAACTATCATATGATCTCCTTGATATGAGGAAGTGCAGATGCAACATGGGGGGTGTTAAGGGGGTAGGAGAAGAATAAATGAAACAAGATGGGTTTGGGAGGGAGACAAACCATAAGGGACTCTTAATCTCACAAAACAAACTGAAGGTTGCTTGCGGGAGGGGGGCTGGGCAAAGGGGGGTGGGTTTATGGACATTGGGGAGGGTATGTGGTATGGTGAGTGCTGTGAAGTTTGTAAACCTGGCAATTCACAGACATGTACCCCTGGGGATAAAAATATATTATATGTTTATAAAAAATTTAAAAAATTAAAAAAAGTGGTAATTAAAAAAAAAGAATGATATTATTTGGGAAATATGTTTAGAAAAAAATGAAAAAAATGGCTACTATAATCATTCTTAGGGTGCTATAGCATTATGACAACACAATCTCTAATGAGAAACATGAATTTACTCTAGAAACTTAAGCATCTCAAAATGAATTGGACTATACCTCTTAAAGCCATCTAAAGGAGGTATTAAGGCTCCTTGGGCAATTGGAAACAACTAAAATGTGAGAGATTGTTTAAATGTAGCTAAAGCAAAGAAGTTTTGTTTGTTTTAAATCATGAAAAAGAGATTCACACCTGCCTCCTTAGCGCTGTATGCAGGGCGTCAGTCTCATAATCTGAAAAAGAGATTCATATGTTTCACATACAAAGATAAGTTACTTTCTTTCCCTTAAGTAGCTTATCTCAGGTCAAAGCTTTATATATATGTATCTTTTTGTAAAAAAATATTTATTTATTTATTTATTTGACAGAGAGAGATCATAAATAGGCAGAGAAGCAGGCAGAGAGAGAGAGGACGAAGCAGGCTCCCTGCTGAGCAGAGAGCCCGATGTGGGACTCGATCCCAGGACCCTGAGATCATGACCTGAGCCGAAGGCAGCGGCTTAACCCATTGAGCCACCCAGGCGCCCTATATATATGTATCTTGATGTGAGCAATAATGGTAGTATTTTCAAATTTGTTATCTCCACTAGTGAAATTAAAATGTATTTTATATTCACTTTATATTATACTCATCCACATGACATATGTACATTAATAAACCACCTGTATTTTCCAGGTCCCTTATAGGATCTGTTACCATATGTAATCTTATCTGTGAATATAACTTCTCAGAATTTATTTGAAAATTATTCAGATGTGGTATCTATACCAGACATGTCACTATTCTACATAAAACAAGCATATAAGTGCCTTAAAAATACTGTAAAATAAATGTTATATGAAGACCACTAAAAATAACCCAAAGCCAGCAACCAGTCAAATCTATCACATTGCTCTTATAACTACTTTCCCTCACACATTAGGTCTCACTAGTTTTGACCCCAGCTACAGCACTTAGCTGTCTCTGTTCACACCACTCTCCATAACCAATACTGGATACCTTCTCCCTCAGGTTCCCTGATTCCAGTGTTATCCGAAACACTGTATCTAAACCTGCTGGGTTCCTCCTTATAGAAGGCGTAGCATATGTAGCTAAATGATGGGTACAGTATTACCATTCAAATTGCTCCTGAGGCATTCTCCAAAGAAGTACTTTTAGTAGAGATAAGAACATTTTTCAGCCCAATTTTATAGCATAAAATAAACAATACCCTTTATGAAGAAGTCTCAAAAAGCCAAAGATGGCTTTAAAAATTCATGCTATAAGATCTTCTGAAGTCTCTTCTGCAAAAATAATGAAAGAAACCCTGAAATTTTCCTGAAGCAAAACAAACCCTAAATAAAATATTCAAATGTTTCAGATTCAGACAAGTCTTTGAAGGAAAAAGAAACATGAATAAAATAAAATTCAGAAAAACCTAAGTACAGCTTGCCATCAACTCTTATCTCAGGACTTATATTTTCATAATAAGTTTTTAGTTTTAGCTCATATTGAACATACTGTGACCAAAAACATTTTCTCTAATGGCGATTAAGACAAACCTCCTTACTTCATGACCTTCCCTACATGGTATCAGCTTACCTGAGGCAGCACCCTATAGGAAATTTAGTTTACTATGCTTTATTAATTCTGCCTACACCACCTTTATAGCAATCCATCAAAACCAGGTATTGATATACAGATATGCCTGAATTTTTTTAAATCAAGAAACAATAGGTTAAGAATGGTTGAACTATCCCTAGAGAACAAATATCAAATACATTATCCTGCTCAGATAGTATAACCACATTATATCCATAAAGAAATATTAAATATGGATATTCTGAATTAATTTCCAATTTTTTCTTCACCAGGAATAAAATCCAATGTGATTTACAATGTATATTCTGGACTAATTTTTCTACTGAACAAATATATATTTAATAATCCTTTGCATCAAGGATGCATTTGCTAGGTACTGTGGATAGACAATGGATTTTATTGGAGCTTACTGTGATTCTTCTCATCCTGTCTTATCCTACTGAGACTGATTTGTTATATGAAATTCTTCCTGCCCTATATTACTCTCTTTCTTCCAGGAACACATCACTATTTACAGAACAATTCAATCTCCATATCGGAATTTGTACAATGTTAATTTAAAGTACACAGTCTTCATCAACTCCTCAGGAGGTTAGTTCCAATTGTCTCTAAAGGTCTCCATGTTTACCCTTTGTGACAATGCTGCTCTTAAACCCTGTTTGCTGGGTTCTGAACATGAGTCCTTTGCTCCTTTGTGACAAGTTTACACTGCAAAAATGAAAGGGATAAAGGATATTGTCTCACTGACTCCTTCATTAGAGGAGCAATTTCCTGCTTGAGATGTGGGCTGAAAACATGTTCATGAAAACATGAACACCATGTTGGCTGCTATGATATTCTATGTATACCAATAAACATGCCTTGGTGAAGGACTTCATCAGTGTTTCTCTTTAATGATTGAGTCTCATCTTCATATGTGCAATGATCTTGATGACAAGCCTCAGCACCTACAGCCATTGTATTTATTTGTTATAATTTTTTCCTGAAACATATTACCTTGCCAAAACTTATTGAGTTGAAAATATCAATGAAAATCAGGCTGCAAAAGCATTATGATCAGAAGACTATTAAATAAATACACACTTAAGGGGGATAAAGAAAAGACTTCTGGACAAACTCCAAAGAACAAATGAATGGGATAGATGATGAGAGAATGAAACCAAATAAAAAGACATAGAATTTTTCTGAATCATAGGCAACAGTACAGTTCTATTTCATTAAAGATGAATGAAATCATTCTTATCAATATGTATTATTTTCAAGGGAATCTGGGTACCTTTAAACTGCTATTAGTTCTAAAAGAGAGAAAGAGCCTGGAAGGACAGTAAATTGGAAATAACAAAGCAAACTTTAATTTTAGGCTGTAAATGTGCTCTCCTTTTCTTTTAACCATGAAGTTGGCCAAGAAGCAATTGAATTACCTTCAGAAGACAAAAGCAGAAAAATACTTGAGAACACCCACACAATGATGATTGTTTAATTGGAAACACATAGCAAGAACACAATACACTTTCTAGTGAAACAAAAGGAAAGATACAGGAACAACATTAATTTGAAAAGAAAAAAGTCACTTTGTGAATCAACAGAGAGTTAGGATCATAAACACTGAAATTAGTAGGAAAATGGTGGAGTGATAAAGAGCTTATCACAGAAACTACTTCTCTCCCTACTAACAGGTACTCAAACCAGATAATTTAATATGTAATAGAAAAATAGAAAATTTCAGTTTCCTAAGACCTAATACCCCTTTAAAAATGTTTATATATTATTAGGGTTATTGATGTTTAATTTTAGAATTCTCTGTTAGAGCTTTGAATATTACCTGTAAGTTATGCTAATGAAATACTTCTCAATATTTAGTAGGAATTACCTTTATGACTTTTATTTTTTAAAATATATTATTTATTTATTTGACAGAGATCACAAGCAGGCAGAGAGGCAGGCAGAGAGAGAGGAAGGGAAGCAGGCTCCCTGCTGTGCAGAGAGCCCCTCCTCTTCCTCCTCTCCTCCTCTCCTCTCTTCCTCCTCTCCTCCTCCTACTCCTCCTCTCCTCCTCCTCCCCTACTCCTCCGCCTCCTCCTCTCCTCCTCCTCCTCCTCTCCTTCCTCCTCCTCCTCCTCCTCTCCTTCCTCCCTCCTTCTCCTCCTCTCCTTCCTCCTCCTCCTCCTCCTCTTCTCCTCCTCCTCTCCTCCTCCTTAATTTTGCTAAATTCCTAACAGGGGAAAGGAAATGAACATCCAGAGCTATCTGAATTTGGTTGTTTTCAGAAGAGTAAGAAGTTGAAAACTGGGAAGTAGACAAATGATTATGGTAAGAGGAGTCTGGATTAATGAAATAACATTTGGTGTATATTCCATGTGAATGATCATAGTATGACAGTTACAAACATGTAGAAAGGACAGCAGAAAAGACTGCAAAATTCTAACCACAAAAGATGTATTTAGAAGAATATCTGAGAATGGAGAGAAGGAGACTGATAAAATAGGAGGAAAATTTCATTATATTTTCATGCAAGCTGAGATCTGGGGGCTTCAAGATGGAAGCTGTGGTCAGTTATATAGAATGCTATGAACTTTTTTAGCTATTAATACAGAATATGATTGCTTACCCCCTCAAAAAATGTTTAGTTCAAAACACTTCAGTAGGCTACTAAGAATTGTAAGGGGATGCTGAATTGGTATACTAGAATTTATTTAGAAAAAGTACATTTCTAAAATAATTCCTCTTAAAGATGAACTTAAGTTTTTATGCCCCAAATAATATATGAAATGTGTCAGTCTAATGGGAAAGTTATAAAATTAAGAGAACATTTTTCATGGATTGACTCTTTTGCTTCCACTTTATTATCAATTTTGACTTCATTAGATCCTGGTCTGAGAGTAGAATCTAGAATGATTATTTCTGGCATCAGTTATTTCCTAAGCTATCACACCACAGCTTGATATTCCCTAAATCACATTAGAGTATTTTGAAGTAAATACTTTTAAATAAAGTATTTTGAAGGACTAAAGGCTTACATAACCCTTTCATGGGAACCATAAAATAAGTGTTGCACATTCACAACATTTATATCAGTCTAGACAAATTTCACTGAAATTCATATGTGTGTTAAAATTATACAGATGGCTATCCATCTGTGTCATGAAATACACTGATACCTGAGGCTTAAAAATGCAAGCTAGAAAAAAACACAGACAGGCTGTATGATAACAAACGTCAATTAGAACAAAAACCTCATTTAAAATTAATGTTATTTTAATAGTTTTATGTCCTTCAATGTGTGATCAGCATAAAGACCAGATAAAGTTCAGGTGAACTTTTCAAATATTAAGATGTTGTCAAAGTTTAATTTTAAACAGTCAGTTTTTTTAAGTTCACTTTGATGGCTACAGTGAACTATGAATTGCTTATAACTACAACTTTCTATATTTACATTTCCACCTGAAATGATAAATCTACGTACAAAGGCTTATTTAAATGTCTACTTGCTAAAATTAAGTGCTTTCTTAGTTTTTTAATAAAATCAATATATATAACCTTACATTATTGTCTATCTTTTAAATTTATGAACTATTTTTTTTATCTGTATCTTCTGGGTTTTCTATCTCATTTTATGTCATTTTATGATTTCAAAACACTTTAATAGCTGAAATTTGTTTTCATGTCATCGCTCTAAGGTCAGTTATGGTGCAGACAATATGCTTCATACAAAAATTAAAGTTTTATAATTTATCATTCTTCTAAATCTAAACCATCATCTTTCTAAGATTTTGAAAGTAATACAAAACTTAATTTTGCTAAATTAAGTTTTCTTTCCTTTCCTTGCTATTAATTCATTCTAAGACCTTCCACCTATTTTGTGCCTCAATGTCCATATCAGTAAAAGTGTCCAAACGGTACTTTTTAAAAAATGGGCAACCTAGACCCATTAAACCATTCCAGATGCAGGCACAATGATACTAAGGAGGAGGGGGAAGAGAGGAGAGGTTGGCTGAGGGGAATAAGGAAAAGAGACTCTAATGACAGGGGAATTCAATGTGAATTTGCAAATGTTACTAGATTTGCAATATTTAAATTCATGTTATCTGAGGCTTCCTAGAGAACAATGGAGGCAGCATCTTCCCTGAAAAACAAAAACAAAAACAAAAACCTATTTAAGTTGGCTCTATCCTACTAAAATATCATGGAACTTAAAAAAGAAATAGAGGGGCGCCTGGGTGGCTCAGTGGGTTAAGCCGCTGCCTTCGGCTCAGGTCATGATCTCAGGGTCCTGGGATCGAGTCCCACATCGGGCTCTCTGCTCTGCAGGGAGCCTGCTTCCTCCTCTCTCTCTGCCTGCCTCTCTGCCTACTTGTGACCTCTCTCTGTCGAATAGATAAATAAAATCTTTAAAAAAAAAAAAAAAAAAGAAATAGAATACTTTTCTGGTAATGATAGAGACCTAAAAAAAATTATAAAATGTTTAGTTTATTTCAGTCTCAGAAGGTACTTTAAATTCAATTTCATTTAATTTTCTTGGACATCTTTAATCAAATCACTCATATGGACCATTACTTACACATTTCCACCTAATTTTACAGCTGAGCTGACTGAGGCAGGAGGGATTAAATAATGTGTGCAACTCACAAGTTGAGTTAATGATGCGGTTGAAGGTAGAAAATGGTACCTTTTGTCTTCCTTTTAGCCATTACCCCCTAACAGTAAACAATTTTCTTATCATTGGATGGAGAATTGCACATTCAGAAACCAGATACATTAAGGAGCAATCAGTAAGCTGCTATTTAATGATTAAAGAAAGAAATCTTTAAAATACGATATGGCAAACAGAAAAGGTACACCCTTTGTGCAAGTGTTCAACATAGGAGAATAAACCCTAACATTTACTCTTTATTTTCTTATCACCTCCTCTCTAAATTACAATTGATCTTACAAGTAGCTTCCTAAGATCTTATCAATCCTATGTCCACTTTTATGCAAATTTCCTGCGTTCCACTAGGAACATGGAATCTACATTCTACATAATCTAGCCTTATTATTTATTCATTAATTCGATCACTTATCAATACTGAAACAGAGTTAAATTCTGGTTTGCAAAGATAAATAAAACATGATCACTTCAATGAAAATGACTGCAGTCTCAAAGGGAGACAGAACCAGTCAAACAAGAGAGTGTATTACAGTATTTCTAAAGGGCAAACAGGAAGAATATGAAATGGCAGGTCAAGAAAAGATTCCTATTCTTAATTTATTTGTATTTTTATTCCATAGTCATATACTTATTTCATTAGCCTAGAAATGAGTGAGAGGGGAAAGATTTTTGGTCAGCCTTTTATTTCTGCAGTCTTCTGGCTTAATCTGGCAATCCTAAACTGGAAGAAGGGGAAAGTCCAAGTTAAAAATGAGAAATGTAAGAATGAAAAGTGATTACTTCAAGGAAAGGTAAAAAAATAAATAAAAAATGCAATAAGGAAATTTTAACATTTCCTTGGTACATTGCGAGAATCTGAGGAAAAGGAGTAATAGCTATTAGCTATATTTACAGATATTTATAAAGGTGAAGCTATCTGTCTTTGCAATCTCCTTTGGGTGAATCTGATGTTTATACTGACTCTGGATAATTTAAGAAGCATTCAATCTGGAATATCTGTATTATGTGTCTCAGTGATACTAATAGTATATACTAAAACACTTGGAATAATTCTAATGGCATTTTGATTTTCATTTTACAGGTTGATCCATTACAACAGACTTTAGAAGGTGCTGTGCAGGAGCTGTTGTCTTCTGAGCGCACACAGAAGACCAGGGGTCACTATGTATCTATTCATCTAGGTGATGTTCAGTTGAGAAAGGTGCTGGATTCAATGGTACCTGTACAGTGCTCAAGCTCAAAGTTCCATGTATCTTAATGTCTACAGACCATGTGTTTGTGGATGGAAAGGTAAAGAACACTGATAAAGTAAAACAAGTATCACCTTTGGAGTGACCCTTTGTGTCTCAACACCACTACTAAAAATGACAACATCCACTGATTTGGAAAAGTCTTTGGCATTCTCAAACTTGAGTATATTTGGAGTCTCTACTATCCATATTACTTAATTCTGAGGAACTCAGTATTTCAAGTCTAAAATATACACTCAATTTCCAAGCATTAAGCAAGCACCCTGGGACAACTTCATTTTTGGTGAATAAACTACACTGACCAAAACTTTAAATAATATTATTAATAGTACTAGGTCCAGCTGAATTTGTCTTTATTAAAGACAGACATATTGAGTCAAAATAGTTGGTCTCTACTGGATGCATATGTGGGATAACATCTCAGGAAGAAAAGAAAGAATGGCAAATCACTTCAATAGCACAGTTGTAGAAAACTAGATAAAGCAAACTGAACAGATAATTAGATAACATACACAGAAATTAAGATGGGAAACAGTATACCTGCTAAAAAATTAGTGTCATTTTTTTATGCTTACTTGTGATAGAAAGTAGAAAAAAACTGTGGACTTGGATCTTGGCAGTAGAAGTTCAAGGAATAAACTTGTGGGAAACTAATGGCTTCCTAATTTACAGGAACTCATAAATAGGAAATGTAATCTGTATTGATGCTTTCTAACTTCTAAGAGACCATAAATAAAAAAAATTAGTTGTGAAATTATTGGTTGGGATTGGAGGCCTATTAAAATTGGATTTTATTGGTCGAGGAGAGGTTAGGCATTACTTAAAGACAAGGACAATTTGTAACCTTTGTCAGTATCTCCATATAATATGAAACAGGAAGAGTGATTATGACTACCAAAGAATTAGAATCCATTTAAATGAGATTTTGTCCTTCATTTAAATCTCAATCTGTGAAAACAGTGTCATGTGGATAAGTGCCACTTTTGGTGTACCTCTATTTGAACTCATAAAATAATTGGTACTTTGTGATGCTGGCTTAATTTGTAATATTATTTTTTAATTTTTAATTAAAGTACAACATATAACATTATATTAGTTTCAGGCGTATAGAATAATGATTCAACAATTCTATACATTTCTCAATGCTCACCATGACAAGTGTAGCCACTATCTGTCACCATACAATGTTATAACAATTTTATTGACTATACTCCCTGTCCTTAACTTTTCATCTCTTATTTTATAACTGGAAGTATGTACCCCTTAATGCCCTTTATTTCACTCATACCTCAACCAATCTCCCCTCTGGCAACCAAGTTTGTTCTGGATCTATGAATCTTATTTCTATTTTTTTAGATTCTCTTTAGAATTGTTTTCAGATTCTCTGACTTATTTCGCTTAGGATAATATTCTATTAAGTCCATCTATGTTGTTGCATATGGCAAGATTGCACTCTTCATTATAGCTGAGTAATATTGTGATATGTGTGCATGTGTGTGTACACACACACATGCACACATATATACACATACACATACATACATGCATACACACATATGCAAATACATACACACCCCACATATTCTTTATCCATTCATACATCAGTTGACACTTATATTGCTTCTGTATCATAGTGGTACTTGTATTTTTCAAATTAGTGTTTTCGTTTTTTTAAATCTTCAGAGGTGAAACTGCTGGATCATATAGTAATTCTATTTTTGACATTTTGAAGAACCTCCATATTGTTTTCCAGAGCGGACATATCAAATTTCATTCCCACCAACAGTACACAAGGTTTCCCTTTTCTCCATACCCTCGTCAACACATTATTTCTTGTCTTTTTGATAATAGCCATTCTGACAGGTATGAAGTCGTCTCATTGTGGTTTTCATTTTCATTTCCTTGATGGTTAGTGATGATGAACATCTTTTCATAAGCTTGTCAGCCATCTGTATGTCTTCTCTGGATAAATGTCTACTCAGGTCCGTTACTTATTTTTTAATTGGGGTTTTTTTTGATTTGTTGTTGTTGTTGAGTTGTATAAGTTCTTTATATATTTTGGATATCAACCCATTATGAGATAAACCATTTGCAAGTATCTTATCCCACTCAGTACGTTGCATTTTGTTGATGACTTCCTTGACTATGCAAAAGTTTTTCAGTTTGATGCAGTTTCATTTGTTTATTTTGCTATTTTTGTCCTGGCCTGAGGGACATCTAAGAAAGTATTGCTAAGACCAATGCCAATGTCAATGCCTGTCTTTTCCTCTAGGAGTGTTATGATTTTGTCTTACATTTAAGTCTTTTTTGAGCCTATCTTTTATTTATTTGTTTTTTTTTTTTTTAAAGAATCTTTTTTTTTTTTTTTTAAAGGTTTTATTTATTTATTTGACAGAGAGAGATCACAAGCAGGCAGAGAGGCAGGCAGAGAGAGAGGAGGAAGCAGGCTCCCTGCTGAGCAGAGAGCCCGATGCGGGCCTCGATCCCAGGACCCTGAGATCATGACCTGAGCCGAAGGCAGCGGCTTAACCCACTGAGCCACCCAGGCGCCCATTGAGCCTATCTTTTAATATGGTGTTAAAAAAAAAAAAAAAGCCTAGTTTCATTCTTTTGCATGTATCTGTCCAATTTTCCAACACCATTTATTGAAGAGACTGTCCCATCATATGTACTTGTCTTCTTTGCTGTAGATTGACCATATAAGCATGGGTTTACTTCTGGACTCTCTATTTTGTTTCCTTAATCTACATTTTTTTTGTGGGGGGGGGTGCCAGTATCATACTGTTTTGATTCCTACAGATTTGTTGTACAGCTTGAAATCAGACTGTGACTTCTTTAAGCTTTGTTCTTCTTTTTCAGGACTTCTTTGACAGTTAAAGGTGTTTTGTGGTTCCAGATAAATTTTAGGATTACTTCTTTCAGTTTTGTGAAAAGCACCATTATTTTGATAGAGATTGCACTGAATCTGTAGATTGCTAATAGTATGGACATTTTAATAATATTAATTCTTCCAATCCAGGAGTGCAGTATATCTTTCAGTTTACTTGTATCATCTTCAACTGTTTTCATCAGAATGTCTTATAATATCAGAGTACAGGTCTTTCACCTCCTTGGTTAAATTTAATCCTATTTTATTCTTTTTGATATCATTACAAATGGGACTGTTTTCCTAATTTCTCCTTCTGATAATTTGTTAGTAGTATACAGAAACATACAACAGATTTCTGTATATTAATTTTGTATCCTACAATTTTACAGAATTCATTTATTAGTTCTAACATTTTTTTTGGTGGAGTCTTTAGGGTCTTCCATATATATCATCATGTCATCTGCAAATAGTGACAGTTTTACTTTCCTTTTCAATTTGAATGCTTTTTACTTCTTCTTCTTGTGTAATTGCTGTGGCCAGCATTTCCAATATTATGTGAAATAAAAATAGCAAGAATAGGCATCCTTGTTCTGTTCTTGATCTTAGAAGAAAAGCTTTCAGGTTTTCAAGACTGAGCATGATATTAGCTGTGGGTTTGTCATATATGGCCTTTATTATGTTGAGGGGCATTCCCTCTGTATCCATTTTGTTGAGAGCTTTTATCATACATGGATGCTAAATTGTGTCAAATGGTTTTTCTGCATCTATTGAGATGACTGTATAATTTCTATCTTTCATTTTGTTATTGTATATCACGCTGATGATTTAAAGATATTAAATCATGCTTGCATCTCTGGAATGAATCCTACTGGGTCACAGTGAATGAACCTTTGAATGTACTGTTGAATTTGATTTGCTAAAATTTTGTTGGGGACTTTTGGATTTATGTTCATCAGAGATATTAGTCTGTAATTTTCCTTTTTTATAGTGTCTTTGTCTGGATTTGGTATCAGGGTAATGTTGGCTTCATAAAATGAGTTTGGCAGTACTCTTTCTCTTCAATTTTTTGGGAATAATTTGAGACTATGTAATAATTCCTATTTAAGTGTTCAGTAGAATTCACCTATGAAGCCATCTGGACCTGGACTTTTTGTTTATTGGGGAGTTTTTTGATTACTGATTTAATTGATTTTATATTAAGTAATTTATATTAATTAATAAATTAATTACTAGCAATTGTTCTGTTCACATTTTCTATTTCTTCATGATTCAGTCGTGGAAGATCATATGTTTCTAGGAGTTTATCCATTTCTTCTAGGTTGTCTAATTTGTTAGTATATGATTGTTTATAGATATTTATATATTTTGGTTATAGGTAGCAAAATGAAGGAAAACGTTTCTTTTGTTATCACAAAAATTTTGGTCTGTACCATGTTTTAGCAGGAGAGCCATACATTTTTCTTCCTGGCACTGTACTGCCTGTGAATGTATTCTATAAAACTAGATAGTAAATTCTGGAAATAAAGAGTACCTATTCCAAAGTTTTCATCAACTGGTGATATTTAAGTGGGATAAATTCACTTTTATTCCAGGAAATAAATCAAGTTCATTTTACACTGGAGCACAAGTGGCTTACTACCTGTCTTATTATCACTGTGCCTAAGTCCAGTTAGCAGCGTTTTTCTCTGCTAGGAACATCACCACAGCTAGATGGCTACTGGCATAGGACAAACAAAACTCATGAAGGGAGGGGACTTTTGAGGGTCTTCTAGTGCAGTACTTCACAACTTAAAAGAAACAATCAATTGATTGTAAACCTCAAACACTGTCTTACTCTTAGGTCATCAAAGCAACACACTCTTAAACCTTAAGGTAACAATTATTTTTATCTGATGAAATTTAAATGTCTGTTAGCACTAATTGATGTCTCCTCAAAATTTGTATGTTGAAGTCCTTACCTTCTTACTTTAGACTATGACCATATTTGGAAAGGTGGTCTTTGCAAATATAAATCAAAATGAAGTTTGCTGGAGTAGGATAAGCATCTAATACAGTATAACTGTTATCCTTATAAAAAGGGGAAATATGGACAAATATATACACATAGAGGGAGAACACAGCATGTACATAAAGATAGAGATTGGTGTGATGAAAGAAGGAGAAGCCAACAAACACCAAAGATTGCCAGCAAACCATCAGAAGCTAGATGTGAGGCTTGAACACATTCTTTTTCACAGCCGTCAGAAATAACCCACCTTGCCAACTCCTTGACCTCAGAATCTAGCCTCCAGAAGTGTGAGACAATCTGTTTTGTGTAATTTTGTAGTACTTTCTCATGGCAGCTCTAGCAAACTAATGCATTTATTATGATGACAGAACAATGTGTGAGTAACACCCAGCTGGGTTTAGATTCTAGTTTAACTACCAATCAGAATATATTCTTTCTCCTTTCAGTACTTTGGTTTCCTTATCAGTATAATGAAGATGATGCTAATAACTACCTCAAGAAGACTAAGAATCTGTGAAAACTGCTCTGGGGTGCCTGGGTGGCTCAGTTGGTTTAGGCATCTGACTTTGGCTCAGGTCATGAACCCTGGGTCCTGGGATCCAACTGCTCAGGATCCAACTGGTGCCCTGCTCAGCAGGGAGCCTTTTTCTCCCTTTTTCTTTACCCCTCCCACGGCTTATGCTCTCTCATGCTCTCTCTCTCAAATAAATAAATTTAAAAAAAATCCATGAAAATAGCTTTGAATAGCTTCTTGTTAAATTAAGTGCTCAATAAATATTAACTAATAATATTACCATCAGCATTTGAGTACTATTACTGCTATTTAACAAGAATGTTAAATACAGCAAAGACAATTACTCCTACTTAACATAGTTGTTTAGGCATTAGACATAATACTGTAATAGTTCTAGGCACATTTTTTTTCATTTTACTATCTCTAGTGTTGAGATGTAACATATAATTGATGATTCCTTATAATTACCAATGTTTTAATATTTTATATTAGTACTTTAAGTAATGGAATATCTTACAATCTATAATGCCTTATGATTAGTTAAGTATACATCTATACATTATAGAATTGTTACATTTCCAGAGGGGTTCAGTCAGTTGAGCTCAGTCATTTGAGACTCAGTTAACTCTTGGTTTTGGCTCATGCCATGATCTCGATTCTTGGGATCAAGCTGTGCATGTTGGGCTCCATGATCAGTGCACAGTCTGCTTGTCCCTCTCCCTCTTTCTCTGCTCCTCCTCTCCTTCTCACACACTCTCTCTAAAAAAATAAATAAAATCTTTAAAAAAAATTATTATACTTCCAGGACTGAGTTTGTATTAAATATATTGTAGCTATTCTGAGTAAAATAGGGTAAGCTGGCTAAAAAAGTTCATCTTTAGACTTTGTCTAAAAGTTTAAATAATGGTGTATGGAAGGGGGAAAGAATGGTGTTTGCTGAAGTGCAGGCAACAAAAGACTGATAGAACTGCTGAAGAAATGTGAGAGGACAGAGGGCAGTCATTCTATGTAACTTTTTCAACGGGTTTTGAATTAAGAGAAAGCTGATGTGGGCAGTAACTGAAGAGAGAAGTGAAGTTAAACATATTTTTAAGTATATGATAAATGACAGCACAAATTCAGTAAAGAGAAAAATGTAATAATGAAAGGGCTACAAGGAAGAATTAATTGAACAATATCCTTAAAAAGGCAAGTGGTGAGATCTGTTTTCTAAGAGGAAGGGCTGAACTATATGGGAGGTAGAACATTTCACAGTAATAGGAGAGAAGCAAGGTTCATCCAAATGTACAAATGTGATCTTGAGAACTCATGCAAATTCTTTTCTAGTTGCCTTTGTTTTTGTTTGTTTTTTGTTTGTTTGTTTGTCTTTTGTTTTTTTCTTTCAGTGAAATAGAAAGCAAGTTATCAGTGGACTAGGAGACAGGTGGATGAATTGTTGAACGATAGAGGAGATATGGAATAGTGACCCACAAGGCTGGGAGTATGAAAGGAACACAGAACCATGATAATAACCAGGTAATATTAAAGCCCACTAAAGTAACTTTTTTATTCTATTTCATTAATATTTGTGGTTCTTATTGCAATTAGACTATATTTTAATTAATGAAATTCTAGGAAATATCTTATTATTCATAAGGGAAATTCTATCGGTTTTTTTTCCCTAAAATGTTCTATCATTACAACTATGTTATTCCCAATGGTTACTTTAAGTAATTTCATTAAAATAAAAATTTGGTTGATAGTCTCATTGACTTTAAGTCAGTTGAAGGTTAGTGTGGGAAGATCACATTTTGAGAATGAGTGATTCCACTGGGGAATCACAGTGAAATATTTCACTTATTGTTTTCCTTTTTAATGATTCTTAGGAACGTTTTGCTATTTCAAGTACACCTACATATTTCTAAGGTTATATATAGAGATTTCACTAAAATTTTACTTTACTATAAAGATTTTATAAACAGTGATTTCCTATCCCTGGCTATAATGGAACTGTAGTGATGATGGAAAAGTATCACTAATTGTGATCACTAGATGACACTGATTCTTAGTCTGAGATAGCATAAAAGGAAATATGTTCTAGTCCTTTGCTATGCTGTGAGCGTACATGTGTGCATGTCATTTGGATTTTAGTAAAAAGCCTTCCCAGACATTGAAATTGAAATATTACAGATATGTTCTTGTATTGCCTGTTTTTCCCCAGTAATGTTCCAATATTATAGCTGTTGGGCAAATTTAAAAGAATGCATTTTAAGCATTCTTTTAAGCATTAAGTAGTTAATTTTATTTTTATTCTAACTAAATTCTAATTTCAGCGAGGCCACATTAAAGATGTGACTAAACTATCATATAACAATTATAGCTAATTGATTTTCTTGATGGAGTTTTATTATTGTTGGATAACTTGTTTCTATTTTCTGATTTATTTAAAACTGGCAACAAAAAGCTATTTTCTCTGAGGACAGTGTAACAAAGGGCTGTCCAGCTGGTTGCTGAAGAGCCTTAGAAGGGAGGAACACCAGGCTTCAAAGGGGAGGCAGAAAGCCATGTCCAGCTCCAGGCAGAAGTGAAATGGAGGCAGAAGCACACACCATTCTCAGAATCTGTCCCCACCTGTCTGAAGCCATCCCTTATCAGTTTCCGGTCACCTGGACCCTATTACCTTCTTTATGACTTTTTTGTTGAGAGGATGGCCCCTTTCAAAAGACAATGTCCATCACTTTCGTCATGTTCCCCACAGGGCACCGGCGCATATTTTCCGAGTTCTGTTCCCAGAATACAGGGCTGTCACTATTCGTACCCCGCCCGCGAGGCTTCCCCTCTGACCTGAGGAAGAGTCACAGCGCAACTCACCTTTCCTTCCACAGGAAAAAAAAGACCGTTTTCATCGTCCTGGAGAGGGGACTGAGCATCTTTGGATGAATCCACATGCTCCCGACCTCTTTCCCTTCTTCTCCTTGGTCCTTACGGCACTCCCGCGCTAGGCCACCCGGGCAGGCCTCGAACCTAAAGCTCTTCCGCCTCACACTTCCAAACGCAGAGGTAATTGCCTTCAAGCAGCTGGCGAAATTCCACTGCACATGCGCATTGCGGACACCTTTGTTTTGGGCATGCGCACTGTAGCTCATTGGCTGTGGGAACCCAGGCCTGTGCTCCACCCACACCGTGTCCCACTCCCAACTTCAGAAGTATCCCATGCACAGCTGTGTGTTCGTCTCATTCTAGGAACAGTAAGTGAAGCATGCCGGGAAACACTATCGCCCGTGAAAAAGCCGACTTTTTTCAAGATAGGATCGGCGTCAACCCAGGGACCCAGGGCCCTGTAGCCTCGTGCTGCAGAGAACTTAAGGTAGCTCATGAATTTGTTTTTCATTGTTTTGATATACTTCTTACCTTACTTAATGGCAGAAGCCTGAGTCCTGGAGCATACTCTTCTAAAACCCTAGTCTTTTTTTTTTTTTTTTTTTTTAAGATTTTATTTATTTATTTGACAGAGAGAAATTACAAGTAGATGGAGAGGCAGGCAGAGAGAGAGAGAGGGAAGCAGGCTCCCCACTGAGCAGAGAGCCCGATGCGGGACTCGATCCCAGGACCCTGAGATCATGACCTGAGCCGAAGGCAGCGGCTTAACCCACTGAGCCACCCAGGCGCCCCCCTAGTCTTTGTTTCTGGAAATTAGCAGGATTTGGGTCCATGCCTTGGTTTCAGGAAGTGTGGCAGATGGTACTCCCAAATGGTAACCTATGAGGTGGCAATGAAGTATACTGTCCAGCCAAACAGAAGTAAAAAAGCATTACCGTGGCATCCCTCCCCACCACCTACAATAACATTCATCTGGTCAATAACAAGATTCTGTTTCTATTTATATGTGTGTGGGGGGGGGCAGGGGTACTAAGTTCTCTCCCTTCCCTTGCCTTCCCCGTCGCTTCTTCCCTTTCCCATTTTCCCCTTTCCTTCTACCCTCCCCTTCCCCCTTCCTCTCTGCCTTCCTCTTTGTAGTGAAAATTTTTATGGAGTTTCACAAGTCGTGTATATAAGTTCTGGGTGAGGTTACGAGGAATGTTCTTCCCAGTAGAATTATTTTTTCTATTGGAAGACACAGGGATAACCAACAGATCACTTTGTTATTGTTGGGTTTTGATGTTTAACTTTGTAAGGGCTGAACTATTAGCACATATCCTTAAGGTGTTGCTCTTATTCCTGAGCAGTGTCCTTCTACATGCTCTAATGAGAGTTTTAGTTCTTTACTTATACATTTTGGTATGGTTTGAACACAGCCTATAGCCCTTAAGTATCAGGTTGAATTATATTTCAGTCAGAAAGAATAGCATGTGAAGTTGTTGGGAAGTTGTTCACCTATTTAATTGTTGCTCATCTATCCTCTCCACTGATGTGTTTTGTCAGTTCACACTGACAAAACTGTATTGTCTTTATGTCTCATCCTATACATGTGAGCTTTAGAGTCAGTTGATACATAAGGGAAAATTGCATGTAGAATTTGAGAATTCAGGTTTCTATGGCTTTCTCATCACCAAGTTGTTGTTTTTTCAAATTCTATCACCTTTAGTAGAGCTGAAGTCCAACTTCTTTCTCCTCTGTCTACTGAGACTTCTGCTTCATGCTTAAATTGCACTTCCCTTTTCTGCTGGGTTGAATATGGGACTCTTTGGAAATTGCCTACCTTCAGTAATATTAGCACCTCAAGTCTTCCCTGAGTTGTTGTGCTGCAGTGTCTGAAGATGGTCACTCAGTTTTACTGATCAGCTTTTATAGTTGTTTTTGGCAAAAGATTTGGTCTGATACAAGTCTGAAGCTTCATCATGGACAGTGCTGGGAATCTCTACTTGGGACTCTGAGGTGCTGAGGATCTAATTTGTAAGCAGTAGTAATCCATTGGATAGTTTTAAGCAATAAAGTGATTATTGGTTTACAAAGGTTATGCTGGCAGTAATGTGGTGGAATGGATTAGAGGATAATTATATTGGAGCCATGGAGAGAATTGAAGGGACATAGCTGTAATTTAGATAAGAAATAAGAACCCAAAATAACATTATATAATGCTGAAAGAGATTACGGTATAAGTGAGGCAGCTCACAAACTTTAGAAGGAAATGACCCTTTCGTATATCCAAGGTTAAGGTGAAAGGATGAATCAGAAAGGATGAATCAGAAAATATAATGTAAGATATTACAATAAAATAATGTAGATTGGAGAGAATAGTGGCCTGGAATAAGCTCATAGCAATGATCAAATTTTGGATACAGTTGGAAGTAGTAAAATGAACATTAACTATTATAGGCCTTTGAGAAAGAATTAAAGAACACGAGTGTTTTGAACTGAGTATAAGAATGGGCTAACCTGTACTAAGATTAGGAAAGCAGTGTAGAGAGCCAGTCTGTGTTTGAGTGTCAGGAGGTCGATTTGGACATGCTGAAGGTGAGATGCATGTAGACAATCAAAGGTAAGTATCAAATAGGCAGCTAGATTCCTGATTCACCTTGCGGGTCAGAAGAGGGGATCAGTCTGAAACTCTCTATTTGGAATTCAGTAATATATAGGTAATGTGTAAATTTTGTGAGATTGAATGAAATCACCCAGAAATGAATACAGATTAAAAAAAAATTCTAGGCACAATAGTCTAGGTATTTTTTTTTTAAAGTTAGTACTGCCAGGATTTGCTTTTACTTTGAATGTGTTCTATGCTAGGATTCAAAAATGACTCCAATTTTGAAAAAGAAAAGTGAAAGTGTAAATGGAGTGATCTGGAACACTTTAGCACTGGAAATGATGTGGAACTAGCAAAGTTGACTGAGAAGGTGTAACCAGATCATTAGGACAGTTGCAGCGTCTTGGAACACTAGTGAAGGAAAGTGTTTCAAGGATCATGAAATGATCACTTGTTACAAATATTGCTATATTAATACTAAGATTGATAAATGATTATTGGATTTCACAAAATAAAGATCTTGCTGGAGAATAGTGAGAATGATGTCAGTCAAGTACAAAAGGATGAGGGCAATTGCATTGAGAATGGAGAGGAAGAAACTGGAGGCAGATATCATAGGCAATAATTCAAAAAAATGTTACTGTAAAGCAAATAAAAGACATAAGGTGGTAGTTACTGGAGGGAGTATGTCACAATGCTGTTCTGATGAGAAAACATTCTATGGATTTATGCTAATTTCCATTATGCAGCAGAAAAAGAAAATTGTTGATCCGTGAGTTGAGGTAGAGGGGATTGCTGGATCCATGCTATGAATTAGCTGGAGAGAATGGGCCAAGAGGAGAGGCTAAACCTTTGCTAAAAAGATGAAAATTTCATCTACAATAACTGGAAGGAAAGCAAAACATTTTTGGCAAGGTATAAATAAGTGGGTAGATGTCCTGGTAGCCTGTGGAATTTTATTGTGTCTTTTTTCTCAGTGAATCAGAAAACAAGGACACCAGCTGCAGGCAAGTTTGAGGAGGTTTTGAGGAGAAGGAAAACATGAAATGGTTAAGGAGAATGAGAGTGGAAATGGACCAAAGAACTAGTTTGTCATTGCTATCCAATATTAAGAACTTACTTGAAGTGTCTTCTGTGAACTGAAAGGGATAACAGACAGTGTGTCATTTTCTTCAGTCACATTAGTGTCTCAAGTGGGTAGTTTTAAGTAAGGCTGTGGTTTAGCCAGCAAGTAAGAAAAAGAGAAGGGGAGTAAAATATTAAGAATCGACCATAGACTTTAACCAAGAAAGTAGGGAGGTGATGGTATGGGTAGAGTATGGGTAAATGTCCGTGAAAAAATAGTAAGATTTATGAAAGGCAGGTGGGGATTGTTTGGAAGGATTTTTGGTGTTTTGTGACTAGACAAAGTACGCCGGACATGTGGGAGTTGGGGTTCAGATGAGATTAGAGAGAGAGTGCAGTTATTGTTAATGAGAGATTGCAGCATTTGACCACGAAGGTGAGATGCTGAGTTAAGTTGCAGAGCAAGGTTGCTGGAGGAGACTGATTGTTCCAGGGAAAGTAAATTTCAGTTTGAAAGAGTTAAAACATGAGGTCTAATTTTGATATAAAAAGTGTATATTTTTGAGAACTGTGCTAGATTTCAATCCTAATCCACAAGATATAATAAAATATATATTGATGGGAGTCAGATTCTAATCACTTTCTGTTACAGACTAATTGTGTGACCTTGATGAAACATTTATCCCTTCAAGCCTTGATTCTTTATCTTTTGGCAGTATAGTGCCCTCCAGCTGAAGACCACCAGGAACACATTTGTAGATGAACAAGTTGGGTTTGTTATTCATTGCACTATGAGAGAATGTAAACCATAGGGACCTCTTAGGCATCCTAGAAAGAGAGCACAAAAAAGACTTACAGGGGTCTTAATGCCTCTTAATATGTTAAAGTGAACCCAGGGATTTTTAATTTATAGAGGTGAATGCATGCCAACATGGAGAAGTTAATACCACTGAAAGATTATTATTACTTACATTTCCCCTGAGAAGGGGGCAAGTCACATCCTGGGAGAATACCAGAGCTGGTCAGCAAGCAGACAGGACTGAGGGAAAAGCCTATGCCAGAGTTTTTATTACTATAGTAACTGGAAGTTCTTAGGTGGTGACATCATCTATTAGCCAACAATTGGAACACAGATGTTGGGGTTTGTGACTGGAAGGTTTGTAGCATGATTTTCATGCACTTGTGAAAGCTGGATCATAGGAAAGATGTGAACAACTTTCTTTGGCTGTTCAGCCCTGTGATTAATGGATGCCAATAAACAAATATAGAATTTAAGGAAACAGAAATAGAAGACTTGGTCCTTCTAATTTCCTCAATGATATGTTCTTCCTGAATTAAATTTTTTTTTTAAAGATTTTATTTATCTGACAGAGAGAAATCACAAGTAGGCAGAGAGGCAGGCAGAGAGAGAGAGGGGAGGAAGCAGGCTCCCCGCGGAGCAGAGAGCCCGACGCGGGGCTTGATCCCAGGACCCTGGGATCATGACCCAAGCCGAAGGCAGAGGCCCTAACCCACTGAGCCACCCAGGCGCCCCCTGAATTAAAATTTTAACACATTTGGGGCACCTGGGTGGCTCGGTGGGTTAAAGCCTCTGCCTTCGGCTCAGGTCATGATCCCAGGGTCCTGGGATTGAGCCCAACATCAGACTCTCTGCTCAGCAGGGAGCTTGCTTCCCCCTCTATCTCTGCCTGCCTCTCTGCCTACTTATGATCTCTCTCTCTGTGTCAAATAAATAAATAAAATCTTTAAAAAAATAAATAAAATTTTAACACATGAACTACAGGCATGTGAGAAAGAATCTTAACCTATGTTTATAACCCCCACTAAAAATGAGAATAGTTGTACTTAACCTCTTGACTGGTGTGGAAAAAAATGAGACATTTAAATTAAATTATTTAGAACAGAGTCTAATAAACAGGTATTGATTAACAAAATGTGAGCTCATTTTCTTTCTGCTTTATGTGGGAGAAAAGAATGTATAATCCAGGTTTTTGTTATTCTCGTTCAATTAGCCTTGTACTTTCAGTTCTATACAGATATTATTGCAAAACTCAGTGTATTTTCTTGATTCACCAAATTAGTAAGCATTATGTTTCCAGTTTTACTGAATGTTTGTGTGGTGGGATTATTTGTTTAGCCAATATTCATTTCTGCTATCCTGTTCCCTGTTTGGTAGAGTTTACTTCCTTATCCCACTGACTTGGTTTAGCCAGATAACTTGCAAAGGCCAGTTGTCTTATACTCATGACATTTGCCATCCAAAGAGCATCCTCAGGTAACATGTCATCTTTAGACTGCATACCATTATGAGACACAACTATGACATATGTGAATGTAAGCCCAGCTGACCCTAGGAACCCAGCCAGGCTCAGCTCGGCCACACTCAACATCTGTAGATTCAGGAGGAAGAAATGAATATTTGCTTTTGTAAACCACTGAGAATTTTGTATTATTTATTGAATAATAATTTCTGAGTAATAGAGTAAGGGACAGGGGGATATCATATAGCACATGGCATTTCATTCATAGTTCCTGGAGCTGTAGTTCTTTCCTCCCTTTCTGGCTTCCAGATCCCTCTTCTTCTCTGATTGCTCCACAGCAGCTCAGTTTTGCACCTTCTCATTGGCCTTCTATATTATGTGGAGTTGTTTTCTTCCTGCTAGTGAAACTCAAGTTCTATTTCTGCAGTGTGCCTCTCACAATTTGCCTCCAAGTGAATGCGCACCTCACCCACATTGCCTGACACCCCATGTCTGGTTACTCCCTATATGGGCACCCTCCCTACCTCATTGACTTAAACAGTCTGATTAGAACCACCCACCAATCCACATAAGGAAGACCTGCCCACATAGGGCATTTAAATGCACATCAGTAGATGCCTTTCTTACACAAATTGGGTTCTGTCATTTCAGGTTGGGATACCTTCCTCTTATGTGGTTATTCTTTTCATCCATCTGTGGTTATGGGCCCTATCTTTTCCCCCATCCTTACACTCCCAATATCAGACTGCCCTCCATGTAACTTCCTTATTACTTTGCTTTATCTTTGGCATCCAGCCCTCCACACCACATTAAGGCTCCAATTTCCCAAGCCAGGCTTCTCATACTTATCTTTCCTTATGTTGTTACCCTCCATCAACTGCTCAGGCTCTGAAACACATGCCTGGCAACTCTCCATGTAGATGCCCTACTTAGCTATCTAAAGACTCCAGATTCTGTATCATGTGTTACATACCTTTACCCCACAGAGGTCGTCCTCCTTCATTCTGCTCATCCAGGCACCTTCCCACTTGGTGACCTCACACACCTGCTTGGGTTCTGACATTCTGTGTCAGTCCACATGTAGAATGTTCACTATTAGGCTCATGCTCTGCCACTACATGCCAGATTGAACAACTTCCTCATGTGAGTAACCCCATCTTCCACTTGTGTTCTTACTCTGTGCTGGGTCACGCCACCCCATGGGATCACAGATGCCCTCTTTACCCTTCTGTGGCTCTGTCACTGAGTCAGGCATCCTCATGATGGAGATGCATGTCTTAGCCTATTCAGGCTTTCCCTCAGGCCATACTTCTATATGGAGCTCTTCTTACCCTGTCGGAACTCTGATACTGTATACTGGGCAGTCTTCCATGTGGGTCCATGTTAGGTGACCTCCATCATGGACATACCTTTCACCCTATTTGAACTCTGAGAGAGCTAACCCAGCTGCCACCCTTTCTTGGACTCCCATCTTCATCTTGCTTTTACTCTGACTCCTCATACTCTTAAGTCATTTTTCCATTACATGGACACCTTTCTAACACTGCTAGGGCTTTTTATACAAGTGGAGATAATTTAGACTACTTACTCTCCTTTAAAGATATTTCATATTGGGGTGCCTGGGTGGCTCAGTGGGTGAAGCCTCTGCCCTCAGGTCAGGTCGTGATCTCTGGGTCCTGGGATCGAGCCCCACATCGGGCTCTCTGCTCAGAAGGGAGCCTGCTTCCCTCTCTCTCTCTTTGCCTGCTTCTCTGCCTACTTGTGATCTCTGCCAAACAAATAAATGAAATCTTTTAAAAAATCTTTTCATTTTTGGGGTACCTGGATGACTCAGTTGGCTAAGCATCTGCCTTCAGCTCAGGTCGTGATCCCAGGGTCCTGGGAATGAGTCCCACATCATCGGCTCTGCCCACCCACAACACCAATTCTACATGTGGGCATCTGAACTTTCTCAAATAAATAACGAAAATCTTTTAATAAATTTTCAAAAAGGATCTTTCATTTTCCTTTTTTAAAAAAATCTTTTGCTTCCTTAAAAGTTAGTCATTATGAAGTTTTAAATTATTACTCTGAATTATTATTTCAAGTATTCTATATTATATATGATAATATAGAATAATAATATTTTATATTATTTTATATAGAATATATAATATAGAATATATAGAATATATAGAATAATATTCTATGTATTATATTATTATATTATTATTCTATAATTATTTAATATATACCTAGTGCATTAAAAAAACCAGACAAGCACATAGAAAAAAATATCTGTAATTCTATCACCCAAGGATAAATACTTTAAAAAATTAGGTGAAATTCCTTCCAGTGAAAGAAGATTATTTTATTTAGAAAAGTAACATACAGAAGTATACAAAGTGGGAACTTAAAAACCTTTCTCTTCTATAGAAGGAATAGAGAGCCTGGAAATAGATCCACACAAATATGGTCAACTGATTTGACAAGGGGGTAAAGGCAATCTAGTAGAGTACAGATAGTCTTTGTGAACATAAAACCACTCTAAAAAAAAGGCTGCTAATTTTTTTTTTCTTTTTCCTATTCCATTCTCTAAGGCAGTCAGTTTCTTAGAAATCTCTCCAGTCAGTCATCATGCCCATTTTTATTTTGTGTGAACACAGATAGGATCATACATATCAATGTGTTTTACTACTTTAATAGTTACTGGTTATGTTAGTTATAGTTATGACAAAAAGAATTGTTTTCAGTTTTGAAAATATTATTAAATGTATTTTAAATAATGCAAGGAATATGGAAATATGCAATTAAAAAATAAGATACAGGAAATATCATCATCCATCTGTAAGTAACCAGCATTAATGATTGGCAAACATTATCAAGACCTTTTAGGCATACATGCAGATCTAATAATGGATGATGGGTAGCTAAAGAGAAAGATGACTAAATAGGTAGAAATAACTCTTTTAGAATGAAATTATACTATGGGTAGTATTTTAAAATTAAAGTATTTTAATTAATTTAGAGAAAATAAAGGGGAATTGCAGAGATTTCTAGAGTTAAGAGAATTTCCTTTTCTCACAACAGTTACTAAAACCAAAAATATTGTGCTAATTAAAAGATTATGAAAATCATTAAGAAGTAATTAACACATATTCTCTTTTACGCATCTCCCCACATCATAGGTTTTGTTACCAACATTTTAATTTTTTCATAGTTTCTTACATGAAGATTCATTTAGTAACTTACTAATCTCTGTTTTGTTGGTATTTGTGGTCAGGTAGTTTTTTATAGGAAAGATTGAATTGCCTTTTGTTTTTATGTTGAACAATAACTTGACTGGTTATAGTATTCTTGTTTCATGGTTTTTTCCCCTTAAAATGTTGACTTTGTTTTATTGCAGCCTGTCATTGAGTTTTACTGAGAAGTCTGAAGCCAGTCTGTCACTTCCTTTGTTTTAGATGATTTGTTTTTTCTCTCTTGTTACCTGAAATATTCTTTTATATTTAAGGTTGAATAACTTAACCAAGAAATACCTTGATGATACTCTGTATTAATATTTCTGGGTGGAGTAGCACTCTTTCAATCTGCAGATTCAATTTTTCCTTAAACTACCTACAATTGTCCTGTGTTAGATTTTTCATTCTTATAAAATTTTCTTTATTATAAGATTTTCTTCTTCAGGGACACTAATTGTCTCTACTAATCACATTTCATTGCCTTCTGTATTTCTTACCTCTCTAATTTATTTCTATTTTCACTTTTTCTGCACATCCACAGTGCTTATTTTCAGTCTTTCGATTAATTTGAATTTCAACAAGATCTGTTTTCTAACATGTCTAGTTTATTTTCTCTGATGGTATTATTTTGGACCACCAGTGCTTTCTTTACCCTAGCCATCTTCGCCCCCCCTTTTTAAATCTCATTTTAATATTTGTAGTCCTATTTTTGAAAAATTGTTTAGTAGAATCCTTGGTCTTGTTAACATACATATACTTCAAATGAATCAGTTTCTGTGATTATTTGCCTTCCAAATTGCATTGTTAGTCCATACCTAGCATGTTAAATCCTTTTATCCTTTTGTTTCTCCATAACTTCTTTTTTTAAGAAAAAATAGCAGGATATGAGAATAAGTATGATTTTACAGGTGCCATGTGATTTATTTTCATTTTGTTTGTGCACTTGGACAGCTTTAATTAGCCCTTCTCTTTAGTCTTCTGTATCGATGAAGTGGAGATAAAATTTACCTTTCCTGCCTTTAATTTTTACTTTTGTTATATACTAAGAATAAATTCTAGAATACGTATAACTATTTATGTGATAGCAAAATTAAAATATTTTTCTTTTAATACATTTTTTGTGTAATTGGTTAGTATCTTCAGATTTTTATTTCATATTTTACACAGAATTATAATATTTGATTATAGCTTTGCTTAAAAGTATTAAAATATATTTCAAACTGCAACTCTTCATTTCTTAAAATTTATCTGCAAGAGATATTTTAGTTACATGCAATATCTGAAGCAAAGATCTAATAATTCCAGAAAGTATTGTCAGAACTATTCAGCAGAAATAACTGCAATCTATCCATATAGAAATAATAAAAATACTGAAGTCATTTAGATTTTTAAGAAATTAAATGTGTTAGATGTGATGTGATTTTTTTAAAAGATTTTTTTTTTCTTTTCAGTGTAACAGAATTCATTGTTTTTTTGTACCACATTCAGTGTTCCATGCAATACGTGCCCTCCTTAATACCTACCACCTGGTTCCCCCAACCTCCCCCCCCACCCCCGCCCCTTCAAAACCCTCAGATTGTTTTTCAGAGTCCATAGTCTCTCATGGTTCACCTCCCCTTCCAATTTCCCTCAACTCCTTTCTCCTCTCCACCTCCCTATGTCTTCCATGTTATTTGTTATGCTCCACAAATAAGTTTTTATTTATTTATTTGACAGACAGAGATCACAAGTAGGCAGAGAGGCAGGAAAGGAAGCAGGCTTCCTGCTGGGCAGAGAGCCTAATGCAGGGCTCCACCCTAGAGCCCTGAGACTATGACCTGAGCTGAAGGCAGAGGCTTTAACCCACTAAGCCACCCAGGCGCCCTAGATGTGTTGTGATTGAGTCTCTTTAGGCCTATTATTCAATTTATATCTTGAACACTTTAGGGGAAAAATATTCTGTTTAAGAAGTTATAACAGGTGAGAAAATGTATAGAACACTTAATAATGTAAATCGAGTGTGTTGACTAAAATCACACTGCAATCTCAGACCTGATGAAATCAGAAGTTTTCGGATGAATCGAGTCTTACTATATTTAAATCAGCAGATAATGAGTAAATTTTTAAAGACTATCCTATTTTTATTAGAAAATTGTCTCTACTTCTTACTTTGTATTTTGTGTATTTCCAGGTAATGATAAGCAGTATGCTCTTCTGCTGTAAAAATAAGGAAACTGATTAAAATGAAATCATTGGACCTGCCTATATATAGGCATATATATAAAGTTGGGCAATATAGAAAGATATAGAAAGATGGGCAATTGTCTCTTTTTTGATGAAACTGTAAACATCACTAAGAAGCAGTTAAAACACTATGTTCTTTATAGAAATGCCTGGTATTCTAAAAATGACATTGAGAAGAAGAAAATGTGGGGGATAATATTCTTCAAAATAAATCCTCTGACTCAAATTTTACATTTATGCTTTATATTTAATATTTTTGCATATATATGGGAAATATTTTGAAAGCTAGATATTTTAAAGGATGCATAGGATATCCGCTTTAGATATGACATCATAGGAGAAATTTAGATTTAGATAGATAGATTTATTTGTTTATTTATTTATAAATTTATAGAAGTCTCCATGGCCAGTGTGGAACCCAACACGGAGCTTGAACTCACTGCTCTGAGATCAATACCTCAACTGACACTGAGAGTCAGATGCCTAACTGACTAAGCCATCCAGGTGTTCCTTGAATTAGGCTTTTAAGAAATCTTTGCTATCAAATTTCTAATGAAATATATGTGGTACAATCAGTTTTTAGGGAGATGAGCTTTTTTTCAACTAATAAAGCTTATTTATATCAACAACGGTGCCATTAAGATCATCTCTCTAGTCTTTGATCTGGATATTCCACATTCTAGAGTAGTTTCCAAGAAAATAAGCTCAAATGAAAGCAAACATTAATGTACAAAAATGTTCATTACAGATTTCATTGTAATGGTAAAATATTAGAAAACATTAAATGACCATTAATAATATCTCAATATTTCAAGGTGAGATCATCTTCTCCTTTTATCCTGGATGTTAACATTTTTAATATGAAAATAAGTCTGTACACTGCTGCTTACTGGCCAGTCTTATATCTCAGTGGCTCATGATTTATGCAGCATTATTCTTCACTGCATTGTTTCTGCCCCTTTTCTTTTGAAAAATTGGGCAAGGGGAAGTTAAGAAAAATAAAAGAAAAATAGAGGTATGGTTACCAGGGCCTATAGAGGTGGAGTAATGGGGTTTATTGTTTAATGGGTACAAAGTTTCGGTTTTGCAAAATGAAAAGATCTCTGGAGATGGATAGTGGTGATGGTTATACAACAATATAAATATAATACAACTGAACTGTATACTTAACAGATAGTAAACTTCATGTAATGTGTGTTTAACCACCATAAAGAAATGGAAAAAGAAATGAAAAAGATCATCTTTAATAGTATAACCTTGACATGCATTTGTTGAAATATTTGTATATATTCTTTTAGACTGTGTGTGTATGTGTATAATATGCGTTCATGTTCTGTAAGTCTTTTAAAACTTGATTTTTCATTGTGCAATCTGCTATGAAACAGTTCCATATCATGATGTGTTTTTGTACGGTATAAATTTTTAATATTATACTGTATGAATGGATGTGTCATAATTATAATAGTCTTATGTTATAAGACCTTTAGGTCATTCAAAATTTTCACCACAAAAGTAACATTTTCATAAGCTTTGTGTACACCTGACTTTTAAATAATCCTCCAAATATTTTCTTTCATATATCTATGTATATCACTATAAGTAGAACTGCTAACTTGAATAAGATGGTCATATTAAGAATTTTGATAGTGTTTCCAAACTAGACAAAATTTCTACCAAGTTTATGTGACTAGTCTCCCTCAAATTTTATAGCATATATAAGTTTCAATTCTGAAAAGTCTTTAAAAATCCATTTTTTCTTCAAAAGCAAAGACTGTTATCTTTTGGGATAGGGTGTTCTGTTTGAATCAGATGAAAACATTGCTGTGTGTCTGTATGTTCCCCTTATTGTTTCATTCAAATTTACTTTTCTGTTTCAGTTAAGATATTTTTAGAGCAGCTGTCATGCAAACATTTACTGACCAGTTTACTGTTTTTTTAGAGTTTTCTAGTCTTTTCAAGGTTTTAATTCTCTCTACAAAATTTTATCTCAGAATTTTGTTGAAAATCGAATTTAACAATGCAAATTTAAAGAATTCTTGTTTTACTGAATTTCATTAGTATATTTTGCTTTCAATCTGCCTTATCTAAATAATGCTAATTTAGCTGGATTGTAAACCCAATAAGGGCAGCAAACTCATTTCAAAAGTCAATAAAAATAATTATACTGAATTTTCTCCCTGAAGCTCTATTTAGGAAAGGTTTACGTCTTCTATACTAATGTAAGTCTCAAAGAGCTTTTCGTAGTGATTTTTATCCCTGAAACTTTTATGAAAACTGGAGGTCAGGAGTCAGACTAAGATACATACTTTTCTGTAGACATGCAGTTTGTTAGCAGCAAAGTAATTTTAAAAAATGAATGCATGTTTAATATTCTGCATAACAGATGGCATCTGTATTTCACAAATTTGTTGATTCATGGTGTTTGGAAATATTTGTTTTTCAGATTAATTTAAAATTTAATTTACATATTCACACAGAACATAATATAGTACACAAGAGGTTTTTGGCTGTTGATTAATAAAGAAATGTCATGATTTTCAAAAATTAACTTCAAGGATTTTACTTCTTGGAAAGATAATACATGCAGATGACATTTTATTCAAATAATCTGTGGATTTTGTGATACAATTTATCCCTTAGAATGTATTATAATTTATAAAACACATGAGTATATTTTTCTTTCAAATCTATGCTATGTAAGGGTAGTACTTCCTAGTGTATTTGTTATTAGTTGTCCTAATTTCAGATATTATTCAGTATTGTAGACTACTCTAATACACCATGCAATTTATAAATAATACATAATATTGCTTTGTAACAATATTCACAATATAAATCCTACTTATATTAGCACATGGATAGGATGCAATATAAGATGGTGGAAAAAAAATACCAGTGTGGGAGTCAGGATGCTCTTGTCAGAAGTATAGAGGTGTACTCTGTTATTAACTTGGTCTGTGACTTAGATGATACATCTGAGCCTTAGTTTATTTAAAATGAAGTGTCTGTCCTGGATGACTCTTCCAAGTTTTTTAATACCTGGAATATAATCTCATTAGGGTATACAAAAAATTTAAAGACTCTTCTAAAAAAAAATAAAAAACAGCCTTCAATTTAAAAATGATACTTCCGAATTTCTGTTTAGTGTATGTCTTATTTCGTATTAAGTAAGCACTGCTTCACAAAAGGTTTTTATTTGTATTGCTAGATAAATATTTAACATAATTTATTCCTGGTTGGAAACAACCATAATAACTGTCAGAATAATCTATTTTAAAAACAGTCTGTCAGAAAGTGCCTTATGTAGCATTAAGAAGTCTGTGATTTTGTGCTGAAAACTCCTAACTTTTCAATTCTATGATCTTTGCCCTCACTATCTTGTCCACTTGCTATTAAAGTTATTTGCAAGATTAGATTTAAACTTATTCTTTGGGCATCCTTGGTTCTATTAAATAGAAGTTTCCAACCACACTTGGTAAGACCATTTGATTTCCATTGTGTCCGGGTGTTCAGTGGTTTTTGTTTTTGTTTTTTGGCTAAACCTAATCCAGTTAAGACGGAAGGAAGAAATAAAATTTAGCACTGTGTTGATACTGTGGTTTTAAGCCTTTAAAATTATTCATCATTGGAAGTATTTGACTGTTTTTGCCATAGAACCACTAGGCCATACTGGATTTATGTTTTATAGTGCCATTGTTTTATGATGTCTGCAGACTCCCCAAAGCTTAGGGGAAAGTCATAAAATCACCTGCCAGCCTTGCCTGGAGTATTCCTGTCCAGGCCTTTAGCCTTCAACACTGCCCCCCCCGCCCCGAATAAAAGACCCAACTATGCTTAAATGCAGGATATGAGCAAAGCTAGGTTTTATTTACCTTCAGTGACTGTATTTGTATTCCAGTAATACTATATTCCAGCTCTGAATAACTGTGATAGTTTGACTTCTTCTTTGCCAATTTGGATGCCTTTAGTTTCCTTTTGTTGTCTGATTGCTGTGGCTAGGACTTCTAGAACTATGTTGAATAGCAGTGGTGATAATGGACATCCCTGCCGTGTTCCTGACCTTAGCGGAAAAGCTTTCAGTTTTTCTCCATTGAGAATGATATTTGCAGTGGGTTTTTCATAGATGGCTTTGATGATATTGAGGTATGCGCCCTCTATCGCTACACTTTGAAGAGTTTTGATCAGGAAGGGATGCTGTACTTTGTCAAATGCTTTTTCAGCATCTATTGAGAGTATCATATGGTTCTTGTTCTTTCTTTTATTGATGTGTTGTATCACATTGATTGATTTGCAGATGTTGAACCAACCTTGCAGCCCTGGAATAAATCTCACTTGGTCATGGTGAATAATCCTTTTAATGTACTGTTGAATCCTATTGGATAGTATTTTGGTGAGAATTTTCGCATCTGTGTTCATCAAGGATATTGGTCTATAGCTCTCTTTTTTGATGGGATCCCTGTCTGGTTTTGGGATCAAGGTGATGTTGGCCTCATAAAATGAGTTTGGAAGTTTTCCTTCCATTTCTATTTTTTGGAACAGTTTCAGGAGAATAGGAATTAGTTCTTCTTTAAATGTTTGGTAGAATTCCCCCAGGAAGCCGTCTGGCCCTGGGCTTTTGTTTGTTTGCAGATTTTTTTTTTTTAAAGATTTTATTTATTTATTTGACAGAGAGAGATCACAAGTAGACGGAGAGGCAGGCAAAGAGAGAGATAGAGGGAAGCAGGCTCCCTGCTGAGCAGAGAGCCCGATGTGGGGACTCGATCCCAGGACCCTGAGATCATGACCTGAGCCGAAGGCAGCAGCTTAACCCACTGAGCCACCCCGGCGCCCTGTTTGGAGATTTTTAATGACTGTTTCAATCTCCTTACTGGTTACAGGTCTGTTTAGGCTTTCTATTTCTTCCTGCTTCAGTTGTGGTCGTTTATATGTCTCTAGGAATGCATCCATTTCTTCCAAATTGTCAAATTTGTTGGCATAGAGTTGCTCATAGTATGTTCTTATAATAGTTTGTATTTCTTTGGTGTTAGTTGTGATCTCTCCTCTTTCATTCATGATTTTATTTATTTGGGTCCTTTCTCTTTTCTTTTGGATAAGTCTGGCCAGGGGTTTATCAATTTTATTAATTCTTTCAAAGAACCAGCTCCTAGTTTCGTTGATTTGTTCTTTTGTTTTTTTGGTTTCTATTTCATTGATTTCTGCTCTGATCTTTATGATTTCTCTTCTCCTGCTGGGCTTAGGGTTTCTTTCTTGTTCTTTCTCCAGCTCCTTTAGGTGTAAGGTTAGGTTGTGTACCTGAGACCTTTCTTGTTTCTTGAGAAAGGCTTGCACCGCTATATATTTTCCTCTCAGGACTGCCTTTGTTGTGTCCCACAGATTTTGAACCGTTGTGTTTTCATTATCATTTGTTTCCATGATTTTTTCCAATTCTTCTTTAATTTCCCGGTTGACCCATTCATTCTTTAGAAGGATGCTGTTTAGTCTCCATGTATTTGGGTTCTTTCCAAACTTCCTCTTGTGGTTGAGTTCTAGCTTCAGAGCATTGTGGTCTGAAAATATGCAGGGAATGATCCCAGTCTTTTGATACCAGTTGAGTCCTGATTTAGGACCGAGGATGTGATCTATTCTGCAGAATGTTCCATGTGCACTAGAGAAGAATGTTTATTCTGTTGCTTTGGGATGAAATGTTCTGAATATGTCTGTGATGTCCATCTGGTCCAGTGTGTCATTTAAGGCCTTTATTTCCTTGTTGATCTTTTGCTTGGATGATCTGTCCATTTCAGTGAGGGGAGTGTTAAATTCCCCTACTATTATTGTGTTATTGATGATGTGTTTCTTTGATTTTGTTATTAATTGGTTTATATAGTTGTCTGCTCCCACGTTGGGGGCATAGATATTTAAAATTGTTAGATCTTCTTGTTGGACAGACCCTTTGAGTATGATATAGTGTCCTTCCTCATCTCTTATTATAGTCCTTGGCTTAAAATCTAATTGATCTGATATAAGGATTGCCACTCCTGCTTTCTTCTGATGTCCATTAGCATGGTAAATTCTTTTCCACCCCCTCACTTTGAATCTTGAGGTGTCTTAGGGCTTAAAATGAGTTTCTTGGAGGCAACATATAGATGGGTTTTGTTTTTTTATTCATTCTGATACCCTGTGTCTTTTGATTGGGGCATTTAGCCCATTAACATTCAGGGTAACTATTGAGAGATATGAATTTAGTGCCATTGTATTGCCTGTAAGGTGATTGTTACTGTATATTGTTTCTGTTCCTTTCTGATCTACCACTTGTAGGCTCTCTCTTTGCTTAGAGGACCCCTTTCAGTATTTCCTGTAGAGCTGGTTTGGTGTTTGCAAATTCTTTCAGTTTTTGTTTGTCTTGGAAACTTTTAATCTCTCCTTCTATTTTCAGTGATAGCCTAGCTGGATATAGTATTCTTGGCTGCATGTTTTTCTCGTTTAGTGCTCTGAATATATCATGCCAGCTCTTTCTGGCCTGCCAGGTCTCTGTGGATAAGTCAGCTGCCAATCTAATATTTTTGCCATTGTATGTTACAGACTTCTTTTCCCGGGCTGCTTTCAGGGTTTTCTCTTTGTCACTTAGGCTTGTAAATTTTACTATTAGGTGACGTGGTGTGGGCCTATTCTTATTGATTTTGAGGGGCATTCTCTGAACCTCCTGAATTTTGAAGCTCGTTCCTTTTGCCATATTAGGGAAATTCTCCCCAATAATTCTCTCCAGTATACCTTCTGCTCCCATCTCTCTTTCTTCTTCTTCTGGAATCCCAATTATTCTAATGTTGTTTCGTCTTATGGTGTCACTTATCTCTCGAATTCTCCCTTCGTGGTCCAGTAGCTGTTTATCCCTCTTTTGCTCAGCTTCTTTATTCTCTGTCATTTGGTCTTCTATATCGCTAATTCTTTCTTCTGCCTCATTTATCCTAGCAGTGAGAGCCTCCATTTTTGATTGCACCTCATTAATAGCTTTTTTGATTTCAATTTGGTTAGATTTTAGTTCTTTTATTTCTCCAGAAAGGGCTTTTATATCTCCCGAGAGGGTTTCTCTAATATCTTCCATGCCTTTTTCAAGCCCGGCTAGAACTTTGAGAATTGTCATTCTGAATTCTAGATCTGACATATTACCAATGTCTGTATTGATTAGGTCCCTAGCCTTTGGTACTGCCTCTTGTTCTTTTTTTTGTGGTGAATTTTTCCGCCTTGTCATTTTGTCCAGATAAGAGTATATGAAGGAGCAAGTAAAGTACTAAAAGGGTGGCAACAACCCCAGGAAAATATGCTTTAACCAAATCAGAAGAGATCCCAAATCGTGAGGGGAGAGAAAGGGGATAAAAAGAGGTTCAAAAAAAAGAAAGAAAATAAAAAAAGAATTAAAAAAAGAAAACAAATAAAGAAACGTATGAAAAAGAAAAAATATATATATTAGATACACTAGTTACAAAACGTTAAAAATGAAAAGGGTAAAAGTTAAAAAAAAATTAGCAAAAGAAGAGAAAAAAAATGAAAAAGAAAAAAATTACTTTATCTGCAAGACTAAAAAATCACAGGGAGAAAGCCATGAGTTCTGTGCTTTGCTTCCTCCTCCTCTGGAATTCTGCTGCTCTCCTTGGTATTGAAACGGCACTCCTTGGCAGGTGAACTTGGTCTTGGCTGGATTTCTTGTTGATCTTCTGGGGGAGGGGCCTGGTGTAGTGATTCTCAAGTGTCTTTGCCCCAGGCGGAATTGCACCGCCCTTACCAGGGGCCGGGCTGAGTAATCTGCTCAGGTTTGCTTTCAGGAGCTTTTGTTCCCTGAGCGCTTTCCATAGAGTTCCGGAGGACGGGAATACAAATGGCGGCCTCCTGGTCTCCGGCCCGGAGGAGCCGAGAGCCCGGGGCCCCACTCCTCAGTGCGCCTTCAGAGAACAGTGCCCAGTAACTCCCGTCTGCTTGACCTTCGGCTGCGCTCCGAGCTCACCGAGCCTGCGACTGGTTCAAGGTAACCCCGAGCTGTGAGCTTACTGTCGGCTCTGTCTCTGCAGCCGGCTTTCTTGCTCCAATACCCGCAGGCTCTGCAACACTCAGACACTCCCGATCCTTCTGTGACCCTGTGGGACCTGAGGCCACGCTGAACCCGCGTGTTCTTCGCCCCGGTTTAGCCTCTGGAGCGATGTCCCTCAGTGGAACAGACTTTTAAAAGTCCTGATTATGTGCTCCGTTGCTCCGCCGCTTGCCGGGAGCCGGCCCTTCCCCCCGGGGTCTATCTTCCTGTCGCTTTGGATTCACTTCTCCGCCAGTCCTACCTTTCAGAAAGTGGTTGTTTTTCCGTTTCTAGAATTGCTGTTCTTCTTCTCTTCGATCTGCCAATGGATTTGCAGGTGTTTGCACTCTTTAGATAAGCTATCTAGCTGATCTCCTGCTAGCTGAAGTAGTCTCAGCCTGCTACTTCTCCGCCATCTTTACTCCACCCCCCCCCCCCGTCTTACTTTTATCTTTAACATGATCTGTTGTTATATAATTTATTTGGCTTAAATAGTATGTATGAGAACTATATATAATAGGTGCCCTATCCATATTCCATCATTCCTTTGAAAATAAAATACTTTTTAAAAAGAAGCTAGTTTATAAGGTCAAAGAAAATTTGTACCAGATGGAGTTAAACAGGCAAGGATGACATTATTCAAGACTGTTGCAATAAAGGGGAGAACTTGGACTTCATTAAAACAAAAAACAGGAGAGATTTTAAGCACTGGGGGGAGCTAATAGAAGAGTATAGGAGGAAATTAGTGGAGGATTGATGAATGTTTTAGGCAATATGTGTTTGGTGATTGAAGTTTACGGAAGTAAGACTCCTGCCCTCTTAGATACCTGGAGATAGAGGCCTTTTTTCATGATGATTGCATTTCAAAGGGTTGGTTCCCAGATCCTTGAGAAAGACATTTCTGGGTTGTGAAACTGGTAAGAAGCTGAGAGAATATTTACATCACAAATAGGCAAAGAAAGGATTGATAATTAAAAGTTTTCTAAAGTAAATGCTCTAAGAAAAGGAAGGTCTGGGATCTATCCTTAGAAAAGAAACCAGTCTAAAATTTAGTGAAGTTTCAGGGAATATTAAGGCTATCTTGGCCAAAAGCTGTACAAAGGATGTGTTTGTTTTTACTCTCCTCAAGGCACGTTAAAAAAGGGTCCAGGAGTTCCTAAAGCTTAGACTTCGGGCAAGCCAAAAATAGTAACAGTTGAGCCTTGAGCAGCTGCTTCATTGTTCAAACCTAAATTGATTTTTTCTTATTGACATGGAGAAACTTAATCAGTAAATTTAAGCTATTGTTAAAAAAGTATTATATAAATTACCTGTAATACCTAGTTTGGAGTTGTCAGATATAGGAAACAAAAACAAACCAGAAAAAACAAAAATACAGAAGAAAAAAAAAAGTGTTTTTCTTTTTGTTGGTTCCAAGTGAGGTTTCTCTTCCCACCCTGTGAAATGTTGATCATATAGAAGCCTGTGCTTAGCATGGAAAGAGTCTACCCAGTCACAGTTTTGTCCTGTTTGACCAGAAAATTAATAGAAGATCTTTGAGCTGGATATTTGGACAAGCAGATGCTCAGATGAATAAGAAGCTATGATGAAGAGAACTTTTCACTAGAGAAGGTGGAGATTACCTTTCAGAAGAAATGGGCTTTGTGAGAAGAGTTTTGAAACCTAGGGGACAGAGGTAACAGCGGTGAAGCAAGAAAGTGAACGCACAATTTGCAAACCTAAAAAGTAAGACAGTGTAGCTTCCCAGCCACATACTGTTGTATCACAGTCTTAGACTGTCAAGTATTTAATAGTTTTATGGAAATTTATTGTATCTATGTTCATTTGAATGATAGCGACATATATATATGTAAACGTTTGCGTATATAGAGCTACGTATAAGCGCGCGTGCACACACACACACACACATGCTCCTTCATGTTTGTAGCATGATCTAAATATAAAATAGATTTACCAAAATAACTAATTAGGCTTTCCATTTATGAAAATAAATCTTTAGATAAATTTTGCATCTAGGTTATAAAATAGTTTTTATTTAAATGTATAATATGTAGGCTACATATTTTGTTTGTTTTTTTATTTTTATACTGTTGAAGAACTTACTGTATTTAAATTTCTTTAATCAGAAGTTATATTCTCTGTAATACCACAATGTATTGTAATTGAAAGATAGGGGAATACTGGGTTGTTTCTGGATCTTTTTCACTTAGGATGGCTAATACCTTTAAGATAGATTTGTAGACGCCAGTTCTAGGTAATTGAGAGAAATGTTTTGCCCAGGACTTACAGGCAATTAGATTTTAGGATCTTGGTGTAGGGGAGGTAGAGTAATCACTCATTTAAACAGCCTCTTAAGCATTTACTCTGAATTTGATTTATGTAGGAAATGTGGGATAAATTACATGTGGCTTGTAAAATCCAGGTACTTTGACATTTGCTTTTATTTTAATATTATCTATAAATTTTAATGAAGTACATTTTGCAAATGATTTAATAATATTTAGATTTTTTAAAAAAATAAGCTCTATTATGTCACTTTAAAGTATGAATTACACACCAAAGGAATTAAATTCTCTTGGTCTGCCATAGCTTCCAGCACTAGCTCTAGCACCTAAGAGGACATGGTTGAGAAATTGTATTTGGCATTTTACCTAGAAGTGGATTTCTACTAACATCTTTCTTAGATGTAATCATTAATATAGCTGCTGTGTGAATAATTAACTGGCCAAATCAAAAGAAACTAGAATTTAGAGTGGAGATGCTCTTTGTGTATTGCTCTGAAATGGTTTACCAGCATTCAGCAAATCCCATGTATATTCAGTTTTCAACTTTGTGAAGTAGGAACCCCTACACACACACACACACACACACACAACGAGTTAAAGCCAGAAGAGAGTAATGTCATGGTGTGCTGCTTTTTATTAATGAAAACATGCTTTTCATTTTTATACACTTAGAGGGACTACTTTAGTAGCACACCGCAGAATTCTTTGTCTAAGGAAAATAATTTTTAGAAACATATTATTGGAGAGGAAAATATGTGTGGATGTTTTGTATAGAAAAACTACTGTCCCTGTATTATATTACTTTTGTTTAGCCTCACTGCTGAACTCAGCATATCCTATCAGCACTGGGAATTGTCTAATAAATCTCCAGCCCTGCTATGTATTGAGAATAGGGGTTATATGGCAAACACATCAGCAGTGGTATAAGTGTGCATCTGAAATGATTCAATGTAAGAATTGATATAATTTTGGGGCACCTGCATGGCTCAGGGGGTTAAGCCTTTGCCTTGGGCTCAGGTCATGGTCTCAGGTTCCTGGAATGGAGCCTCACATCAGGCTCTCTGCTCAGCAGGGAGCCTGCTTCCCACGCCCTCTGCCTGTCTCTATGCCTACTTGTGATGTCTCTCTCTCTCTGTCAAATAAATAAATAAAAATCTTTGAAAAATAATTGATATAATTTTATTGGTTTTTAGTAGACAGTCTATATTTGAGAATATCTAGGAGATCAAGTTAATGTTGTTTATATTCTCTATTAATCTTAGTAGTGTGGATGTTAATTCTTACCCTGAAAAATTGAGAGATACTAGAATGCTTCTTATAGGGGGAGTATGAAGCTACTTCATTGGCCAGTGGATGAATGGATAGGAAGGATAAAGAAGAATAGGTAAAAGGTGTAAAACCAAAAAATACACAAAAATAAATCTTGTTAAATAGTTTTCTGTAACAAATAATGTGTACCTGAATTTCTCTAATTTGGGCACTTGCTGTAGCTTTAATTACACAGCATTCTGATTAAGGAATACTTGGGGAGTTCTTTTATTTTAAAACTCAGTGAGCTAGGAATCAGAGGTCTCTGGTATGAAGCTTTACAGTGAGGAATAGATATTTCTATTACTGGACTTGGGTAATCCTCTAATCTTGGTATCCATTTGCATTTCGTAATGTCGTAGAAGATACAGTACTCTGAGGGGAAAAAAAAAGATTGATTCCATCTATCCTAGGGTTTAAACAATATTATGGCCTACATACCTAACTGCTCCCCCCTAAAAAAGAAAAATGGATGGAGTCTGGTGAAATGAGCCTAGATCTAGCCATGGGACTTTGCTTTCAGGGGAATGTAATTTGTACATAGAGTTGAGTAACTGATGTTGGACTTGTCCTGACTCAGCTATACTGCTGAGTGTAGGAAGAAAAAAAGAAAAAAGAAAAAGAAAGAAAAGAAAACAAAAGCTGTAGTTCTTAGAAGCATGGGAGGTCTTTGCCAAGACTGTGGTGCGGTGGTGATTGAGATACTGTAGCCAAAGAAAACAGACTTCTCTGCAGCAGCTGCCCCTTTCCACAGGATTATTACAGCCTGGGCTCTGTGTTTCCAGCCTGGGCCAACTAGTACTGTGTCACCAATTACCAAAGTCACTTGGATCTCAAGCAACAGGGACTTCCTCTTTAAATCTTTTGAACATAACACAGAAAGCATGTTCTATATATATATTTTTTTTTAACTGTGGTAAAATATACATAAAAAATTTAACACTTTATTTTTAAGTGGGACAGTTCAGTGGCATTAAATATATTCACACTGTTGTGCAATCACTGCTATCTATCTCCAGAACTTTTTCATTTTCTCCAAACTTTATATTCTTTAAACACTAACCCGGTTCCCCTCTCCAATTCTTCTTCCCCCAGACCCTGGCAGCCACCATTTTACTTTGTATCTCTTTGAATTTGACCACTCTAAGTACCTTATGTAAGTGAAGTCATATAAGAACTGTCTTTTTGTGACTGGCTTATTTGATTTTTGCATAATATCTTTGAGATTCATCCACACTAAAGCATGTGTCAATTTCCTTTTCTTTAAGGCTGAATAATGTTCCATTGTATGTACTGTCTATTAAATTTTATCAGGTCATCCCTTGAAAGACACTTGAGTTGTGTCTACCTTTTAGCCATTATGATTATTGCTATTATGAACACTGGACATACAAATATATGTTTGAATTTCTGCTTTGAATTATTTGTGGTAGATACCCAGAAGTCACTGTCCTTAATTTTTAACAGGAATGACTTCCAGCTTTATCAGCTACAGCCATAGTAGTGGTGGTAATGTTGTAAGTGCCACTTTAATCAAATTTGAGTGTAATGGATTTCCAGCTTCACCAACAATCATTTCCATGACAGTGACAGCAAAGGGGATGGAACTACATTTCCAGATTTGAAAAATCCTTCAAGAGCCCCATCACTACTGTTTGGGACAGTGAAGTCCTGACTTGTTAACACAGTCACACAAATATATCGTGTTTTGTAACAAAGGCCAAATTTCCAATAGCCACACAAATTTGTAGTTGGAGCAATGAGAATTATATATGCATGTGACTATATCTACATTTATCAACTGGCAGAGTTCTCACACAAGATATATCACAAACCATGTATAAAAGGGTAGTCTATTAAAATATTACTTTGAAGATGTGCATTAGTCTGGATATCCTAAGAAGCAGACAGTAAAATGGGATTAAACTTGCAAGGGTTTTTAAGGGAAATGCCCATGAATGAAAATGAGGATTGCAGTGGGCAAGGCTGGAGGTGCCATCAGACTTGGATACCTGTCTAACCCAGAGAGAAGGAGAAGGAAAATGAAATTGGGTGGAGACTTGCCAAACTGCTGTGAAGTTTAAGGAAGGTTCACCACAATGATTAGAAAGCCTCAAGCTAAAAGTCAGTCATCAGAGGAACCCCATGTCTTTGGGGCAGCTCTGCCTTATTGTCACTGCTGTGCTCACTGCCTGCTGGGTGCAGCACTTAAGAAGCATGATCTTGGCATCAATGTAGCGATGGATTTCAGAGTGTAGCAGCTGGGGGCCTTGGTCAGATAACTCCTATTAGTTGGAGATGAGCACAGCACATTCTCATGGCCTGCCCTTGTGCTTATCCTACAGTTCTCTTCTCCCCAGTATAGCTAGATACTTTACACTGGTTGCCTCACAGACTTTGGGAAAGTGTCAAGCATTCTTCTGCAATTTTAGCAGTTTAATACTGTGCCCTCTGACAGAGCCCAGGCTAATGGTGCCGTTCCTTTCTCTGCTACCACACCATCCTCTGGCTGTATCCAGAGAGAGATTGTAAACAATTGGATTGCCTTTTGAATTGTTGGTGATGTCTAATGAATTTGAGTGCTTTCTCATATTTTTATTGTCTGCCTCATTCAGTGTGCTCTCTTTGTGACAGTGAGTATCCATCTTACCATGGCCACCTGTTAGGCTCCAAGGAGCCTGTGGGCTGGTGACTCAGAAAGATAAATATGACCTCACAGGATGGTCTTTGTTCTTTTTGGACCCAGTTTTGCAGTAAGCTGTACTGCTTGTCCGATGGAACCAAGCTGAGTTTTTGCTCTCCATATTCCATTAGCAGGCTGCTTTTGTACAGTGTGCAAATTCCACAGTTCTGTGAAGCAGCCCAATGCCCTACTTCAGCCAGTGAGAAAGTCAAATCCTGATTCGGGTCTGAGCAGTAGCTCACAAGCTTCTCTGCTTATCTTTGTTTTTATGGTGTCAGCTCAGTAATGTTCTGTCTTCATCATACAGGGAAGGAGTACTGACATTTTCATTATGAATGTTTCTCAACTCCCTGTTGTGTCTGTTTGAGAAGCCCACAAACTGATGAGAGGCTAGGAAAAACTATAACATCCATTATGGAAGACAATATGGAGGTCCCTCAAAAAATTGGAAATTAAAATCCGTATGATTCAGCAATTCTACTTCTGGGTATTTATCTTAAGAAAATAAAAGCACTGGGGCGCCTGGGTGGCTCAGTGGGTTAAGCCACTGCCTTCGGCTTAGGTCATGATCTCAGAGTCCTGGGATGGAGCCTCGCATCGGGCTCTCTGCTCAGCAGGGAGCCTGCTTCCCCCTCTTTCTCTGCCTGCCTCTCTGCCTATTTGTGATCTTTCTCTCTGTCAAATAAATAAAATAAAATCTTAAAAAAAAAAAGATAATGAAAACACTAAGCCAAAAGATATATACACCCCTGTGTTCACTGAAGCTCTATTTACAATAGCCAAGCTATGGAAGTAACCTAAATGTCCATCAGTGGATGAATGGATGAAGAAATTGTCACACACACACACACACACACACACTGTGGAATGCTATTCACCTATTAAAAAGAATGAAATCTTGGCATTTCTGACAACATGGATGGATCGTGAAGGATTATGCTAAGTGAGCTAAGTCAGACAGAGAAAGATAAATATCATATGATCTGTTTTATATGTGGACCCTAAAAAAAAAAAGACAAAAAACAAAAACAACAATAAAAACCTCACACCTAACTGAACAGAAACAGAAGCATGTGGTGGTGGGTGAGAGAAATGGATAAAGGAGATCAAAAGGTAAAAAGAAAACATATATATATATATATATATATATATATATATGTATTTTTATGTATGTTATATGTATGTATGTATATGTGTATAATTATGTATAGAACAGTTAATATTACCAAAATTACACTCTGCAAATTTATGATATATATTACCATCTTCATCATTTATTTTATTGTCTATACTTAATGGATTCTATGGGCTTCAGAATTTGACCTTTCTTCTTACTCCAGAAGAAGCTGACATATAACTAACAGTAAACTTTCTTTTTAGATCTATTTTAATATGTATAGTGTATATTTAGAACTTTCTATTCTTTTACATATTGTAGTTTCTCTTATTTGTATGAGAAATCATTTAACTTTGGAAAAGTGCATTGGTAGTTTTCTGTATTACAACAATTTATTTCTTCTTTGCATATATAAATCTTGGGGGATGATCTTTTAAAGGGGGAACTCTTTAGAGATAAATGCATACAAATGTAGCTCATATATTTTCTGTGTGAATATGTTCATGTATAAATATACTGTGCTATTATATATGAGAACACAAAACAAAATAAATCAGGGCAGTTTAGCTTAAGGAAAAATACTAGAGAGATAGCATCCCAGTTTTCCAGTCTCATGAAATTGGTACAATTGTGGGGAAACTCAAAATGTCAAATTCTTAGATTAGTTCATATTTGATTCAGGAAATCAGATTTCTCCAAAAAGTAAAAATTTAAAGTTTTACCCAAATAGGATTTTCCCTGGATTTAAGACCATGAGCTTTCTAATTGTAAAAATTAATTTGGTCTAATCTGTAGATTTCATGTTGTTTTCTCCCCACAGTAAAATAATACATTCTTAAAAGATTCCTATAAAGCATTCTATGAAAAAAGTATTATTTTACAAAAGGCTTTATTTGAAAAAATAGGCATTTTTAAAACCTCCTTTATAACTGTCTTAAGTACATCTACTACGCTACTTTCTGCTGTAAAAAACACCATCTGATATAAAGCAGTGAAAATTAAATCTGTGCTTTGCATGCCAAATCTTCAGAGTATTTCTCAACACTTTGCTTCTCTCTAGTGTCTTGGCGTCTTGGATTGCTCTTTAATGTCTTAAAAATCTTACTTTTGGTACAAATTTTATGTTCATCTTTCTGTTTTATTCAGCTTTTGTGTTTATTCTTGGGCAGATACTTAGTCTGATAAAAGTCACTTTTTTCATAGCTGGAAGTGAAAATCTTACTCTCTTATTTTTGAGCTGATACTAAGTTTAAGATGATTATATAAAAAAATCATAATTGATGTGATAACTTTCAATATATTTAGAGAATTAGTGTCCTTAGAACACTTCTGCATGTCCATAGCTTAGGATATATTTTATCTATCTTATAATTATAATAAATTTATATGTGTTCTTCAATATATTTTTGTTAGCTTTACATAGGAAAAAGTTATTTTTTTCATGGACCCAATTTAATAGTCATGTATCATTTGATTTGGAACTGAGTATCATAGGAAAGGATACTCTGAATTGAAGAATCAATTCAATGGAAGAAAATAGCAAATGAAATTTAAAATAATGAGAATAAAGTCTGAACAAACTATTTAGCAATTGTAATCAGATCAAAGCATGGTTTCTTCTAATTGTGACAATAGAAAACACAGTTCAGGAAAAGAGTTGTAAGATGATTCAGGAAGTTAATTTGGTAATTTTTTTACGATGGTCATAAATAATTGAAGAGTTTAGGAAATGAAGACTAATTTTAGGAACAAGGTGTCCTATGACTGACATTCTCATCAGATTCAGACTTCACTGCCTTGTTCCCATGTCAACCATACAGTAAGTATATAATTCAGTAAGCTTAGCCCTTTTAGCTTCCTATGACTTTTCAAAATGATTCTTAATTCTCAAATAATATAGAGTAGCAATCAGAGATTTAAGACCATTTTTTATAGGCTGTGGAAAATTGAACGCCAAAGTCAAGTGTTTGTAACATTTCCATAGGCCAACTGCAACCAGAATTTTTAAGCTCTCATCTTAGGCATTCATTACATTTTTCAGAAAGTCACTAAGAGGGAGTGGCAGTACATTTCTGGTTGATTTTTACTATATAATAAATGACTCCAAAATATTATATTGCAAAATATATGAACACTCAGCACTTACCCTAATGTTAAATTTTCATGTTTCCTTTATAACATCTTATAAAAATTATCACTTTTTATAGAGAATTTGATCAGTTTTAATTTTTTCCTTTTTTGTCAGATATTTCTATTTTTTTCTACACACAGAAAATGGAATTATATATGCTCGTGTTCTGTGTGTGTACTTGTACCTGTATAGTTACATAAGTATATACATATTTTTGCAAATACTAGTTCTGTATCTCATTAGAACTCATTTAATTGTGGCTATTATTTGTAGCTATGACTAAAGCAAGAAAAACAAGTACCTGAAAATAATATTCTTTTATGTTTATTTTTGGCTTTATAATTATTATTACTAAATCTGGATTTTTCGAATTCAGGGTGAGACCTATTAGTAATGTATTCAGTAATGTATGTGTTAAAGATTTTAATATGAAATTTTCTGAAAATATGAAATATTTCTGAATATTTGAAATATTTGAAAAATATTTGAAATATTTCTGAAATATGAAAATACTGTAGTCTTTTTTTTTTTTTTTAGATTTTATTTGAAGGAGAGAATGAGTAGGGGGGAGATGGAGTGACAGGCTCCCTGCTGAGCAGGGGTGAGGGGACATGGGGCTCGATCCCAGGACCCTGAGATCATGACCTGCTTGAGCCAAAGGCAGAAATTTAACTGACTGAGCCACTAGGTGCCCCTATATTGTTGTCTAAGATTAATTCTTCTGTTAACATTACTAGCAAGCAAAGGAACTTCACTATAAAGAGATACAGTCACATTTCTCACCAGAATACAAGTAGAAAACCTCTTCTGGTTTTACTTTTTTGAATTCTGAAGTAATAAATGTGAAATTATGTCACTTAACTTTTAAACATATTATTGTAAAAAATGTATAGATTTTTATTTTTTTAAACACTGCTTGCCGTTAATTAACCAGTGATTTTTGAGGAAGAACTGTAACGCTTACACACATACATACACACACATCCCAAAACCCAAAACAAAGCTGGTTTTATTATGACTGTTAAAGAATTAAACTTGGAGGCTATTGGATGAGACGACTTTAATGCCCTGGTAGTAGTCTGGCAAACCAGAAGCTGAGCCAGAGTCAACATACTTGAATCCAAGAAAATGAGACTTAAGAACAACCAATCACAAACAGCCAACTCAGCCTTCATAAGTAAGGTGACTACTTATGCTGTAGCCCATCAAATAATTCCCTTGCTTTGCTTCCTCATCTTTTCTGTGAAAAGCTCTTCTTTAGCTCCTATTGGTGGAGCACATGTTAACCACTTTCATTTTGGTGCTGCCCTATTTGAAGTTTTAATGTGCCTCACTTTATCTTTTAACATGACTCAGCTACCTAGGAAAGAAAAAGGATTTTGCAGAAGTTTAACTTTAATGGTTTTTAAGTTATATTAAAAAAAAATTCAAGTACGTTTGTTAAAATCACAGAATATAGGAAATGTAGAAGGTTTTGTCCAAGTCACATAGCTGGTTACAGCAGAATTGAGATTATCAACCAGGTGCCTTGACTCTTAATTCTGTGTTCTTTCAAATTCAAATTCTGTTTCTTCTTTTTCTCTCCCCACCCCTGCCTTTTTTTAATGTATATAACCTGTGGGGATTTACTGGGTCATTTCTGGTGCTTAGTTTGATGTATAACACATCCTTGTCCTTCATAGGATTTTACTGAAAAAGAATTGGGTTGCCCTGGCAATCTATAGAGACTTAAAGTGTAATTTTGGGAAGAGAGGTTCCAGACGTATTCCTTAAAAAGAATATTGGTGTGTGATAAAATATGGATCATTCTAAATGGAAATGGACTTGAAAACAGATTTAGTAACCCGGAATCCTACTTTAGGTTTTTCTCAGAGGGAATTCTAGGAGGGAAAGGACAATTAATTGATACTTTCTTTTACTCATTTTTGTACTTGGCAGTGGTTAATATAAGCTATACAGAATTGAGTGGGGAGTAAACTTTGGAAAAGAATCCTTGGACTTAGCACTTTCTAAGGCAGGACTGTAAATTTTTCTTAAATTAGTTCTTAATTAGTAATTAATTTCTTAGTAAAATGTAACTATTTAAATAGCCATTATGTCTGATGTAGCACTAGGTTCCCTGAATGCAGAGGAAAGGCCTGGTACTTTGAGTTACTAGTAGACACTATTTGCAACAATATGGATAAAACAATATGAAGTGAAAACAGCACTCACAAAAGCATTTAGTTCCTATAGGGAACTGATAATCAGGTTCTGTAACAAAGACTTAACACCCCTCTGTAATATGCCAGATTAAAAAAATAATTCATGTGTGTGCTGGAGATTCTTCAATTTAAAATATTAATTTTCTGATGGAGGGATATTTAGGTTATTGGGGGAAATAGTTTGATGGAGGGTGGTTTCTTTCCAGTATATGATGAACAATGCACTCTACATATTACACTACCTAGCGTCTACCGTCTCTGGACGGATTTGATGGTCATTTGTGATAAGCACATTCTCTGCTTGCCTCCTTCCCCTTCCTAAGCTGAGAAAGTATGAGGATATTGCAGTACAGCTTCTGTCTCCACCATTTCCTTCCTAAACTCTACATTTCTCTTCCTAAACTCTTAGGGAAAAAATGTGACTTTTTTCTTCTAGGTGAATTGCTCATGGACAGGTATTTGTTGTCAGCCCAATCTCCATTGAGATTGCCATCTCCTTCATCCTTACAGTTGTTCATTATTTCATTTATCTTTTTACTCATCAGTTTTTTTGTTATTGTAGTTCTCATGTTCAGTTCTGGCACACACGTTCTTTCAAACAAAACAAAATGAAGTACTCATTCAATCAGAATCATTTTTGTGATTTTAGTTCCCCTCTCAGTAAAATTTTTAAATATTCCCTTCTTTTATTTTTGCTATGAGTGTTCCTTATTTATTTATCTAAATATTTATTACTGGCTTATAGTCACCTTATATGCAGTAGATTTAGAAAGGAAAAAGAGAACAGCAATTGTGACCTGTCTTCATTTTCCATTTCATGACTACACATCTTAGAAATGTGGAAATTACTACACGTTACTAGACCATCCTAGAGTCATTTTGGGAAAAAAAAAAATATTTCAGAGGCCATTTAAAGGGAGTTCTTTTAATCCAGACAATACTACTATTTATTCCAAAGCTTTCCACAGCAATGGGAATGGAAGAATAGGTAAGAAAATGTCTATCATCCTTAAGACCTGATTTTTTTTTAATACTTTTTTTTTTTTAAGTCTATGACACTGGGTATAATACTGAAATTTGAATTGAAGTCTTCTCATGGGAGCAATGTACATGGACTGATAGGGGACTCTTTGTTGTTGTTGTTGTTTTTGTTTGTTTGTTTTGATTTTTTATTTTTTTATAAACATATAATGTATTATTAGCCCCAGGGGTACAGGTCTGTGAATCACCAGATTTACACATTTCATAGCACTCACCATAGCACATAACCTCCCTAATGTCCATAACCCAACCATACTCTCCCTACCCATCTCCCCACCGGCCACCCTCAGTTTGTTTAGTGACATTAAGAGTCTCTTATGGTTTGTCTCCCTCCCGATCCCATCTTGTTTCATTTATTCTTTTCCTACCCCCCAAAACCCCCATGTTGCATTTCTACTTCCTCATATCAGGGAGATCATATGATAGTTGTCTTTCTCCGATTGACTTATTTCACTAAGCATGATACCCTCTAGTTCCATCCACATTGTCACAAATGGCAAGATGTCATTTCTTTTGATGGCTGCATAGTATTCCATTATATATATCTATATCACATCGTCTTTATCCATTCATCTGTTGATGGACATCTAGGTTCTTTCCATAGTTTGGCTATTGTAGACATCGCTGCTATAAGCGTTTGGGTGCAAATGCCCCTTCGGATCACTTCATTTGTATCTTTAGGGTAAAAACCCAGTAGTGCAATTGCTGGGTCATAGGGTACTCCATTTTCAACTTTCTGAGGAACCTCCATGCTGTTTTCCATAGTGGTTGCACCAGCTTGCATTCCCACCAGCAGTGTAGGAGGGTTCCCCTTTCTCTGCATCCTCGCCAGCATCTGTCATTTCCTGACTTGTTAATTTTAGCCATTCTGACTGGTGTGAGGTGGTACCTCATTGTGGTTTTGATTTGTATTTCCCTGATGCCGAGTGATGTGGAGCACTTTTTCATGTGTCTGTTGGCCATCTGGATGTCTTCTTTGCAGAAATGTCTGTTCAGGTCCTCTGCCCATTTCTTGATTGGATTATTTGTTCTCTGGGTGTTGAGTTTGATAAGCTCTTTTTAGATTTTTGATACTAGCCCTTTATCTGATATGTCATTTGCAAGTATCTTCCCCCATTCTGTCAGTTGTCTTTTGGTTTTGTTAACTGTTTCCTTTGCTGTGCAAAAGCTTTTGATCTTGATGAAGTCCCAATAGTTGATTTTTGCTCTTGCTTCCCTTGCCTTTGGCGATGTTCCTAGGAAGATGTTGCTGCGGCTGAGGTGGAAGAGGTTGCTGCCTGTGTTCTCCTCAAGGATTTTGATGGATTCGATAGGGCACTCTTTTACTTGTAAAAAGAATGACACATATATTTCCTGAAGGGAGGGAACATTTCTTATTTACTTTTGTGGAGGGGGTGGGCACAAGAACAGGTAATTATTATATAATATTATGTATATTACTATGTAAGATATACAACAAAATGTGACCTATTTTCTCTCAAATATTTGCTGAATTATGCTGATAGAAATGTGAATGAATGATGAAGAGATTAAATTGGTCCTAAGAGATAGTATATTGAGTAGGGGTCAGGAGTAATGTTAAAAATGGAAGGTTGAGGAGGTTATGATTGTTCAAAAAAGTCAGTTTGAAGAGTATAGTAGTGGTCTCATTTGCTCGTCCTCATGTAAAATGATGATGCTGTGATTCTACCATAATATTGTGATTTTTACCAACAAATTGTTTCAAGATAAAGTGGGTAAGTTGGACATATCTATGATCCTGTTTTATGATACTTGTACTGCCTGTAACCATGGATCAGTAAAGAGGTTAACTGATTCGTAGGGTGATATTATCAGAAACTATGACTTATTATAATAATTTTCTAACCATATGACCTAATCAAGAAAAAACTTTTTATTTTCCCTTTGGGAAAATTGTTTTTTTCTGCAAAGTTTTTGACACATTTCCTTTTCTTGACTTACCAACACACGCAATGTATGTTATTTCTCTAGAGATTGCCTGTTCACTTAACAAATTAATATTATATGCAGTAACGATATAATGTACTATTTGTTGATGTTATAGAACACAATTCTTACAAGTAGGATGGTATTTTAAGATATTATATAATTTACTCCTATAACTGTACTGAGTAAGCAAAGGCCCAGAGAGGTTAAGTTGCTGCTACTGTCACATGTATTCTCCTGAATGCTGTTAATAATCCAAAGAATTGGACTCAACATGCCAATATTCTATACATTATATTAAGACTTGTATTTTAATTTTAGTCTTAAATGCTTGAGTTCAAATGAATTCTTTTAAAAGGTAAAAATAGAAGTCCATAGATACCATCATATGAGGGGGTCTTGAGAAGGATGTTCTAGGGAGAGGGACCATAACATGCAAAGGAAAGAACTTGGAAACCACAGGTTTGTTTAGTGTTTCTGAGCAGGGTAAATTATATGGTGGGAGGCGGCAATGAGAGATGAGGCAAGACTAGGGCACAGAGGGTCACAGCTGCTGTGCAGAGGAATTACAACTGTGTGGCTTAAGGGAGAATCACAAATAGTTATTACACTGAGTAGTGGTGGTGCAACAACATGATCTGAGTTTTTAATAGGTCCATCTGGCAGTATTGAAGAATATGGTATGAAGGATAGAGAAAATGGAACCAGAAATAACTGTAAGGCTACTGTGAAAGACTCTGAAAGATAGCTTGTGATATCAAACTAGAGAGAAAGGGAACATAATCAGAGCAAAATCCTGAAATCTATAAGATTCCATGGAAATACATTTTTTTCTCTCACAATATACACTTAAAAATCAATTTTATATTTTTCTCCTAAAATATTATTTACTTTTTTTATAAAAAGATTTTATTTATTTATTTGACAGAGAGAGACACAGCAAGAGAGGGGACACAAGCAGGGGGAGTGGGAGAGGGAGAAACACCATCCCCGCTGAGCAGGGAGTCTGATGTGGGGCTCGATCCCAGGACCCTGGGATCATGATCTGAGCTGAAGTCAGACCCCTTAATGACTGAGCCACCCAGGCACCTAATTATTTACTTTTATATAAAATAGCTGTCTCCTCTAATTTACTATACTATAAAAGTTTGTTTTTATTTTATTTTTTTTTCCTTATGTGGACTTGCTCCTAATCTCCTGACAATTCTTCTGGCTAGTTACAGCTATCAGTGCCCTCTGGAGATCTGGGTATGGTAATAGGGATTTCTTTTCCTTTAATAGGATTTCTTCCTCACTCCTTCTTAAGATTTTGATGGTCTCCTTGATGATGTTTGGATTCTTTCATTTTTTATAGACCTTTATCATTGTCAGTATTATTTTCTCTATGTCTGAAATTTTTGAGGACGGGAGATGGAAAAATCCTCTTCTTACAAAGCATTGGATAAAACAGTATATCTTGGAATAGATCATGGAGTCTGGCAATAAAAACAATCAACTGAAGTTTGCATTTGTAGGTACTTTCTTCCTTATTAGTAGGTTGAGTCATCAGTGTGTTTCTTGCATAGTTCCTTATGGAAATAATATACCTCACTAATTAGAGATTAATTAGTTCTTTGAAAGAATATGGTTCCAAAACCAGAATATTACCCTAATACCCTTTCCATAGGATTTTTTTCTACCTTAAGAGATATTTCTGGTCTTCATTTGTGAAAAAACTTAAACATTTCCGGGCATGGAACCAAATAAAGCATCATCAATCATATAAGAACAAATTGTCTTCAGAACTAGAAGGAAACATAAGGATTATTTTGCTAAAATTTTTCTCTTGGCCACAGTTTCCCTTTTTTAATTACTATGTGTTATTAACTACAAGAAAGAATACATAAGAGTATGGGCAAATATTTTAAAGTAAGCAACTGTCTGAATCAAATCTGGTAAGTAAGATTCTGTCAAGTAGAATGCAGCTCACTTCAGAAGGTTCGGGGCGACTCTTCATTTTTTTGGCATGCTAAATACTTTCCAGTGAAATCATAAGTATTTTCTTCCCAAGTTAAGATTGTGCATTTAAATAACCCAAAGATCTGAGTCATTTTTCATTGTTGTACTTGAGAAAGAGGTTTTGCAGATACAAATATGTACTATTCTATCATTAGAAAGATGAAGTTCTTAGAGCAATCTAATAGTATTATTTATGTTCTCATGCCTCTCCTTTTTTAATGGAAAGCTTGCCAGAATAAATTTTATTTCTTGGTTCAAAAGAGGAGAAATAGAAAGGGCCCTACTTCTATATGGAATGAAAGTTCTGTAGGAGAGAACACTGCTAATAGTTGAGAAACTCATTCTGACTAAGATTCCTGCGCTCTCACCATTTTCTTTCTAATTGGTCAGTTGTGTGTATTTAAACAAATAAATTAGAGCAGTTTAAGTTTCACAACAAAACGGAAGGGGAGGTACAGAGATTTCCCATATCCCCGCTGTCAGAAAGGAATAGCTTCCCTAGTTCGTTTTTGGTATTATACATTATATGGGTTTGGACAGACATATAATGACATTGTTGTTCTATCATTATAGTATCATAGAAAGTATTTTTCCTGCCATAAAAATCTTTTGTGCCCTGGTTTTTCTTTCCCATTCCTCCCACAGCTCTTGCAGCTACTGGTCTTTCTACTGCTCATAGTTTTACCCTTGCCAGAATTTCATATAGTTGTACTTATTTCTTTGTAGCCTTCCAGATTGGCCTCTCACCCAGTAATACACATTTAGGGTTCCTCCATATCTTTGCATGGTTCCGTAGCTCATTTCTTTTTAGCATTGAATAATAGTTCATAGTCTGGATGTATCACAGTTTATCCATTCACCTGTTGAAAGATATATTTGTTGCTCCTAGGTTTGCCAGGTATAAATAATTCTGCTATAAACATCTGTATTCAGGTTTTTGTGTAGACATAAGTTTTAAACTCCATTGGGTAAATACCAAGGAGCACAATTTCTGGATTGTAGGGTAGGAGTATATTTAGTTTTGTAAAAACACCAAACTGTCTTCCAAAGTGACTGTACCACTTTGCATTCTCATCTGCAGAGAATGAGAGTTCCTATTTACTCATATCCTTGCTAGAATTTGATGTTGCCAGTGTTCTGCATTTTGGCCGTGTTAGTAAGTGTGTGGTGGTATCTTGTTTTCAGTTTACATTTATGTGATGAAAAATGATGTAGATATCTTTTCATATGCTTGTTTGCAATCTGTATATCTTTTTTAGTAAGGTGTCTATTAGGCTTTTGATCCATTTTAAAAATTGGGCTCCTAAATATGAGACAGGAAACCATAAAAACCCTAGAGGAGAACACAGACACCAATCTCTTTGACATTGTAGAAGCTTCTTACTAAACATGTCTCTGGAAGCAAGAGAAACAAAAGCAAAAATGAACTATTGGAATTTCATCAAGATAAAAAGCTTTTGCACAGTGAAGGAAGCAATCAACAAAACTGAAATAAAATCTACTGAGAGAAGATAATTTGCAATGACATATCTGATAAAGAGTATCCAAAATATATGAAGAATGTATAAAGTGCAACACCCCAAAACCAAGTAATCCTGTTAATAAATGGGCAGAAGACATGAACAGACATTTGTCCAAAGAAGATATGCACATGACCAACAGACACATGAAATGCTGGTCACAACTATGATGAGATACAACCTCACTCCTATCAGAATGGCTAAAATTAACACAGAAAATAACAAAGGTTGGTGAGTATGCAGAGAAAGGGGGACCCTCTTACACTGTTATTGGGAATTTAAACTGGAGCAGCTACTCTGAAAAACAGTATGGTGGTTCCTCAAAAAGTTAAAAATAGAACCACCCTATGACCCAGCAATTGCATTACTTGGTGTTTTCCTAAAAGATACAAAATACTTATTTGAAGGGGTACCTGCACCTTGATGTTTATTGCAGCATTATCAACAATAGCCAAATTACAGAAAGAGCCCTCATATTCGTTGACCGATGAAGGAATGAATGAATAAATGTGTGTGTTTATATATATAACATTTATAACTATCTATCTATATTTGAGGTATGTGTGTAAATGGAATATTACTCAGTGGAATCTTACTCAGCCATCAAAAAGAATTAATTTTTGCCATTTGCCATGACGTTGATGGAGCTAGAGTGTATTATGCTAAGTGGAATAAGTCAGTCAGACAAGTACCATATGATTTCATTCATATGCGTATTTAAGAAACAAATCAGATGAACACAGGGGAAGGGAAAAAAAAAGAGGAGGCAGATGGTAAGAGACTCTTAAACTATAGAAAACAAACTGAAGGTTGTTGGAGGGAGGTGGGTAGGGTGGTGGGTTAAATGGGAGATGGGTCTAAGAAGGCACCTGTGATGAGCACAGGTGTCATATGTAAATGATGAATCACTAAATTCTACTCCTGAAACTAGTATTACACTATATGTCAACTAACCAGAATTTAAGTAAAAACTTGAAAGAAAAAAAAAATTGGACTCTTAGCTTTCTTATGTTTGAGTATTAAGAGCTCTTTGTATATTTTGGATAACAGTCCTTTATCAGACATGTCTTGCAGGTATTTTCTCCCAATTGGTGACTTCTCTTCTCATTCTCTTGGCATTGTTTTTTATCACAGAACTGAGATTTTAACTTTTAATGAAGTCCAGCTTAGCCATTATTTCTTTCATGGATCATGTCTCTTGTGTTGTAGCCACTAATCATCACACCATATCTGAGATCATCTGGGTTTTCTCCTATGTCATGGTCTAGGAATTTTATAATTTTGTCTTTTCTGTTTTGGTTTGTGATCTATTTTGAGTTAATTTTTATGATGGATTTAAGGTCTGGGTCCAGATTCATTTTCATCTGTGGATGTCCAGTTGTTTCAGCACCACTTGTTGCAAAATCTTTGTTACCGTTTTGCTTCTAATTCCTTGTCAGGGAGCAGCTAACTATGTCAGTCTTTTTCCAAGTTCTCTATTCTGTTATGTTGATCTATTTGTTTACTCTTTTATCACTGTCTTGATTACTGTAGCTTTATAATAAGCTTTGAAGTTAGGTGTTGTCAGTCCTCCAGTTTGGTTCTTCCCTCCCAGTATTGTGACAGCTATTATGTTTCTTTTGCCTTTCCGTATAAACTTTAGAATCAGGCTGTAAATATTCACAAAATAACTTGCTGGAATTTTGATTGGGATTGCATTGAATATATAGATCATGTTGGGAAAAGCCAACATTTTGACAATATTGTCATCCTCTTGGTGAACGTGGAATATCTTTCTATTTATTAATTTTTCACTTTCATTAGAGTTCTGTAACTTTTCTCATATGCATTTTGTACATATTTTGTTAGATTTATACCTAAATATTTTATTTATTTGGGAGACAGTGCAAATTGTATTTTGTTTTTAATTTCCAATTTAACTTGTTTATTGCTGGTATATAGGAAATCAGTTTGCTTTAGTATATGGAGTTTGTATCTTACAACATTGCTATAATCTTTTGTTAGTTTCTTTATTTTCCCCCAATTCTTTGGGATATTCTGCATAGATGATCATATTATCTGTGAATAAAGGCTGTTTTACTTCTTCCTTTCCAATCTGTATACCTTTTATTTTATTTTCTTATCTTACTGAATTAGCTAGAATTTCCAGTAGAGTGTTGAAAAAGGTGGAGAGAGGGGGGCATTCTTGTCTTGTACCTGATTTTAGTGATAAAGCCTTGAGTTTCTCACTATTAAGAATGAACTTATCTGTAGGTTTTTTGATGTTCTTCATAAAGTTGCTGAAGTCTACTTATATTCCTAGTTTGCTGAGAGCTTTCCAATGAATGAATGTTGGATTTTGTCAAATGCTTTTTCTGCATCTGTTAGTATGATCACATGATTTTTTTGCCTTTAGCTTATTGTTGTGATGGGTTATAATAATTAATTTTCAAATGTTGAACTAGACTTACATGCCTGAAATAAATCTCACTTGGTCATAGAGTATAATTAATTGGATGTGTTGTTGGATTTGATTAGCTAATACTTTATTAAGGATTTTTGTATCTATGCTCATGAGATATGTTGGTCTATAATTTCTTTCTTGTAATCTCTTTGTCTGGTTTTGGCATTAGGGTAATGTTGGCATTATGAAACCATTAGGAAGTATTCCATCTGTTTTTATTTTCTGGAGGAGATTTTTTAAAATTGTTATCATTTCTTCCTTAAATATTTGGTAAAATTCATCACTAAATCTTTTTGGGCCTAGTACTTTTTTTTTTTTTTAAAGATTTTATTTATTTATTTGACAGAGAGATCACAAGTAGGCAGAGAGGCAGGCAGAGAGAGAGAGGAGGAAGCAGGCTCCCTGCTGAGCAGAGAGCCCGATGCGGGACTCGATCCCAGGACCCTGAGATCATGACCTGAGCCGAAGGCAGTGGCTTAACCCACTGAGCCACCCAGGCGCCCCTAGTACTTTTTTTTTTAAGATAATTAATTATTGATTTAATTTCTTTTAATAGATAAAGGCCTACTCAGTTTGTATATTTAACCTGTGAGTTTTGGCAAGTTGTGTCTTAAAAGAAATTGGTCGATTTCAACTAGTTTATCAAATTTTGGGACATAGAGTTTAACAACATATTCTTAACAACTCTAACATAGAGTTTAACAACATATTCTTTTACTATTTTAGTATTCTTTTCTGAAGTATGGTGTTTAATCTCTATGTATTTTGGGATTATAATAGTTTCTTTCTGTTATTGATTTTTAGTTTAATTTACTGTAGTTGGAGAGCAGTCATTGTATACTTACCATTCTTTTAAATTTGTTAACTTATATTGTATTTTATGGCTCAAAATGTGATCTGTCTTGGGGAACATTCCATTTGAGCTTGAGAAGAATGTGTATTCTGCTATTGTTGGGTGATGTAGTATGTAGATGTCAGTTAAATCTACTTGACTGATGGTATTTTTTTTTAAAGATTTATTTACTTTTGAGAGAGAGAAAGCAGGGGCAGGGAGTGACAGAGGGAGAGAATCTTCTAGGAGACTCCCCTCTGACCATGAATCCTGACACAGGGCTCAATTCCATGACCCAGAGATTATGACCTGAGCCAAAATCAAGAGTCAGGACATTCAGCTGATTAAGCCACTCTACCCCATGATTGATGGGATTGAATTTAATTATGTCTTTGCTGATTTTCTGCCTATTGGATCTATCCATTCCTGATGAAGGGGTTTTGAAGTCTTTATGATATTGGATTCATCCATTTCTCTTGGCAGTTCTATTAGTCTTTCCTTCACATAATCTGATGCTCTGTTGTTATGCATACTTACTTTAAAGTTGTTCTCCCTTCTTAGAGAATTGTCCCATTTCATTATGTATTGCTCTCTTTTAACCTTGATAACATACCTTGTTTTAAAGTATACTCCATCTGAAATTAATGTAGCTGCTTGTGCTTTCTTTTCATTAGTGTTAATACAGGATTTTTTTTGCCTTAATTTACTTTAAATTTAAATTTAAATTGGGTATCTTGTAGACAACCTAAAGTTGGGATTTGTTTTTTTAATCCACTTTGACAATCTCTTCTAATTGGTACATTCAGACCATTGACATTCAAAATGACTATTGATACAGTTGGGCTAATATCTAGCATATTCATTACTGTTTTCTGTATGTTGCCCTTGTTCTTTGTTCCTATTTTTTGTGTTCCACTGTTTTTCTACCTTTTGTCGTTTAACTAAGCATTTCATATGGTTGGATTTTCTCTCCTGTATTAGCATATTGGTTATACTTCTTCCATTTTTTTTTCTTTTAGCTTTTTTACTGTTTGCCCTAAAGTTTGTAATATACATTTATGTACACTTTCAAATAACACTTTGCAACTTCATATGTAGTGTATTTTATAATAAATAATCCTAATTCCTTCCTGCTGTCTCTTATATTATTGCTATCATTTGTTTCATGTTTACATAAGCATATATCCATGTGTGTGTAAATAGCATAAAGATATAAGTAGCATAAATAATTGAATACATTATTGGTGTTATTATTTTTTAAGTTTCTTTTTCTTTCTTTTTTTTTTCTTTTTTGTAAGATTTAATTTATTTACTTGACAGAGAGAGAGATCACAAGTAGGCAGAGAGTCAGGCGGGGGTGGGGGAGGAAGCGAGCTCCCTGCTGAGCAGAGAGCCTGATATGGGACTCGATCCCAGGACCCTGAGATCATGATCTGAGCCGAAGGCAGCGGCTTAATCCACTGAGTCACCCAGGCGCCTCTGGTGTTATTATTTTTGAATGCTCTGTTATATATTAAATCAATTAAAAATAAGTACAAGTTTTTTTTTAAGACTTTTAAAAAAATTTATTTATTTGACAGAGATCACAAGCAGGCAGAGAGGCAGGCAGAGAGAGAGGAGGAAGCAGGCTCCCTGCTGAGTTCAGAGCCAGATGAGGGGCGTGATCCCACACCACCTGAGCCGAAGGCAGAGGCTTTAACCCTCTGAACCACCCAGGTGCCCCAAAAATAAGTACAAGTTTTTATTTTACCCTTAACCTTTTCTTCCTTTCATTCTCTTCATTACGTAAGTCTGAATTTTGACCTATATAATTTCCCTTTCTCTCTATAAAGAACTGCTTCAGCAAAACAGGTATACTGGCAACCAATTCCCTTGATTTCTGTTTGAGAGTCTATGTCTCCTTTCTTTTTGAAGATTAATTTCACAGAGTACAGAATATTAGGTTGGCAATTTTTTTTTTAGTACTTTAAATATTTCACTCTATTCTTGCTTCTTTTCTGAGGAGAAGATAAGCACTTTTTAAGTAGAAAAGAGGTGCTTAGATAATCATTTATGAGCCCCTAGGATGCCTACTGTGGTAAAGGTTATAAGGAAGTAAAAATGAAAAGTATAATATATGGCTCCTTTTCCAAGACACTTTATTCTAGAAAAGGGAGTATGGCATGTACTTGGAAGAATTAAAATGCTTGGACCTTTACCAGAGTTGGCAAAGGGAGAACAGAAACGAGACACTGTTTCTGCCTGGGAGGCAGAAAAACATTATAACAGTAACAAAACCATGCTAACAAAAGTAATTTTAAGAGCTAGCATCCTATCCTTTATGGGCATCTCCTAAGTCACTCTCCTTAGCATTTTACATATATTATCTAATTTAATCTTCAAAATAACCTATTGAGAAGGACATTGTTATTTCTTTTTGCAGCTGAACAGATAAGGCCTAGTAAGTAAAGTAAGAAAGAGGATAAGATGCTCAAAGCATAGTCATAGAAGATGTTAAGGAGGGAGAGTAGTTGACTTTAACTACAGCATAGGGTAGAAAGTAATGAAAAATACTTAGGAAGGTAAGTTGTGACCAAATGGTGGAATATCTTGAATGCCTTCCATTTCTGGTCTTTTTCTCTTGATGGGTAACCTGCATCTTCTGCATAACTTCAAATGATTTTTTTTTTATCCTCTGTGCATACTAAGGAGTTTTTACTTTATTTAATATGAAATAGAGAATTGCTAAAGGTTTTGGAGCAGGGGAATGCCAAAGTGCATTATGCTTTAGAAAGGAATAAATTTGAAATAAGTTTTAGAGACCATTGTATTCCTACTTTAGAATGGACCTCCATGATTGAATAGCAGTAAATATTTTCATTGTTTATAGGGTGGTTTAGTATCCTGAATGATGTCGACCTTAAATGTGAATTAGTTAATTCTGTCATGAATATTTTTATCAAATCATTCCTTCATTCAGCACCTACTGTAACTGATTATGTACAGAGTATTTATTTTTATTTTTTATTATAATTTTTTTTAATGTTTAAACAGAGTCAATTTCAGAGCCTCCCAGAGACATGATCTTAAGTACAGGTGTTCATCTAGATGATACTGTCTGACCTTTATAGTGGCAGAAGCACTTGAACCACTAGTGGGAACTGTATGCCTTAGAATTGTTGAGGAGATTTAATATTTATAGTAAAGCTTTATTGGCGAGAATTCCAAATGCAACAAAATCAAAATGATGAGAAACATTAGAGCCTATGGGAAGAAAGAGTGTGGTCCTGGGAGTTTATTGAACTTAGTACTACATAAAGCTTTTATTTTTTTGAGTAGATTTAACCAACCTTGTAATTATGAGTAACACTGAAGGTAGTAAATAAAGAAGAACAATAAAAACATACTATTGTGATTCTACGGCCTATGAAACATTGATTAAAGATATATATTCTATAGGAATTCAAACAAATGAAAATGCAAAATACCTGTGCATAATGGATAGTTACATTATTTCCACAAGAAATGTCATATTGTATATAACATAAGTTTTGAAAATAATTATTCAGAGTTAACAGAAATAATATCAGATAAATTACTAAGGCAGTAAGCCTTTGTGAAGTTATGTGATTTGAGATATATCTTGATAAAGAGAAACATAATTATATGACCTCATTATTACTGTCCCTCTTATGCTTTTAAAATAAGTTATTCTTTTTTTTTTTTGTCTAAATTTCAAAATGTCAAAATCTGGCAGTCTTTTTCCAAAATCATATTCCGAAACTTTATTCCCTCTGGCTATGATCATCGTTCTAGACAGGAATAGTATAGCTGTGTCAAGACCCAGATTTGGGGAAAATTTTTTTTAAAGGAGAAGCCAACTGAGAACTTTGCTTCTTGTCATATCTAAAAAGAAATAAAACCTATACCATTCATGTAGATGATATACAAAATACATAATATTTAAACTGTTATTTTATGATACTATAGCAAAATATGTTGTTTTAGGTCTAAAGCTTTTGTGTTTTTTATTTTTTTTATTTTATTAACATATAATGTGTTATTTGTTTCAGGGGTGTTTTTGTTTTTAATAGAATAAAAATTATGAATTAGGGAACCTTTTCAAACAAATGAATTTTCATTGCTTTTAAACTCCATAACATCAATTATGAACATGTTTCTAGGTATAAATCTTACTGCACTTGCTTTAATGAACAGATTAAAATACACTTATAAATAACTGCATCCACCTTAGTTTATATATTAAGCATTTTTAGGTAAAAATAATTTAATTTTCTTAAAAGACTGAGCCACACTTAACAGTTTTAGAGCTAAAAACATCTTTAGAGATCACTTGACAGTTGGAGGAAGGAGATTCTTGATTAATTTGTTTAGCAAACACATTTTTTATAGAAAGTGGGTACATTTCAGTTCAGTGAATATGCATTTCAATATAACTCAAGTTGATTTACTAAATATCAGAAATTATGATGTATTATTCAAGATTCAAACATGGGAAGAATCCAATTTATTTTTCCCAATTTATTTAAGTGTTCTTATATTTTTTCGTATTTAATTCCTGAGGTGGGAAAAAAATCTATATAAAAGGAACAGAATTTAGTTATGTTTAAGAATAATTAAGAGTAACAATTTTTTTAGCAAAAATAAAGGTTTATACTATTCACTCTTTAGCATTTATCATTACTTTATTATAAAGAAAGGCATTTCTCATTAGAATCTCATTAAGGGATTATGAGAGATTTGACATCATTTGAATTTTTTCATTTGAAGATGTGATGCTGTCTTTAAAGATTTTTAAGATTTTAAGATTTTTAAGATTTTAAAAATCTTTTAAGATTTTTAGTCATGAAATAATACACATTTAAGAAAAAATTAGTTTTAGTGTTGATAATAGTTATTAATTAACCAAAATTTTTTCCACTGAATTCCCAATGAAAGCAATTTTTAAATTATAGTCATAGCTTCACTTTGAGGAACAATATTCATGTATATAAATTGCATGTTTCATATATATTATATATATAATATATATATATATAATAAGACCGCTATTAAATAGCAAGGCAGACCTTATTCAAAGGGTCTCCTGAAATGGGGTTTTATAGTAGTGGAGGGATGGATACTGGGCAAGATTGTAAACACAGCAAAGTAAAGTGGAAATTTATGGCTAGGACTAAAACAATCTACTAATATACTATCATTAATTTTAGTCAATTCCTGGATGCCTGTATGTCCCATTTGACATTTGAGGAATAAAAGCCTATAAATAAATGTTAACTGCTCTAATTTTATGTGATAATTTTTCCTCTTATGGAAAAGGAACTTAAAAGCATTAAAATTTGTGAGATGTCTGGGAAATAATTATTAGATTTACATGTCTAAATGCAAGGAAAAAAAAAAACCAGAAAGCCAAGAAAACAGAAACTCTCTCTTACATTTTTAGGAGGACCAGAATCCCCTCTGGGGAAAGGTCTCAGATATGAAAGGAAAAACATGTGTGTATTCCTTATTAGTTCTTCATCTCTCAAAGATCACTGTTCATTGCCTTATATCAAGTGTCTTGATTGTTTTGGGTGGGAAGTTAAATTTGACTTTGGTAACTCTACTGTGGCCATAAGAATTCATCGAGATCTGGGGTGCTTGGGTGGCTCAGTGGGTTAAAGCTGCTGCCTTCGGCTCAGGTCATGATCCCAGCGTCCTGGGATCGAGCCCCACATCTGGCTCTCTGCTCAGCAGGGAGCCTGCTTCTTCCTCTCTCTCTGCCTGCCTCTCTGCCTACTTGTGATCTCTGCCTGTCAAATAAATAAATTAAAAAAAAAAAAAAAGAATTCATTGAAATCTATTTTTCCTTATTTATTTTTAGGTACTTTCTGTAGTCTTTTATTAGATCTAGTAAAATTTCAGTCGATTCTAAAGAAAGTAATGATAATAAAAAATTAAATTCTCTAAATTTTCAAGACAGTAATGGTACTATAAAAGTCTGGCTTTCCCCCCCAGAATTGAATGAACTCATTCTTAAACAAACAAAACATCTTATAGTAGTTATGGTACTTAAAGTAGTCTACTATGAGTAGAACTCCTATAGTACTTAGAGTAGTCTACTATGAGTATAACTTTTTTTGTTTTTAAAGATTTATTTATTTGTTTTAGAGAAAGAGAGTATGAGCAAGTTGCGGGGAGGAGCAGAGGGAGAGGGAGAGAGAGAATACTCGGGCAGACTCCCTACTGAGCGTGGAGCCATTCATGGGGCTCCCCCCAGAACCCTGAGGCCATAACCTGAGCTGAAATCAATAGTTGGATGTTTAACCTACTGAGCTACCCAGGTGCCTCTATGAGTAGAGCTTCTAGACATGTTATAGCTGTGATTTTTCTCTGTTTTATTTGATTTACCTATAGTGATGTGATTCTTAACCTCTTTTGGTCATTGACCCCTGTGTGTTGTTTTTTCCCCTCTCACTCTGTTATAATTTATTCTCTCAGTGTGAACTTGCATTCACATTTTAGATAGCATACTTCCAAATTATAATGCCAAAAATGTAATGAAACACATCAGTAGGAAGAAGCCACCATATTGCTGCCTTTTGAAAATCACAAGTTTAGAGAGCTTTAATGATATTATTACAATTTAATGCTAGTTTCAAAAATATTATTTTACAATTACTTTCTTTTACCAATAGCTGGGATTTATTATTAGGGTTATAATAGCAAGATGCTAAAATAGTTATTTATCTACTGCACTTAGAATATTTTTGAATTGAAGCCACATATAATCTAAACCTTAAATGGGGAAATAATAACTTTTTAGATGGTAGTAGGAGTCAAATGAAATAATGTACACAGGATTGCTGTGTAAGTTGTAAAGAACTGCCATGTTACTGTCATCTTATATTGTGTATCTCTGTTGGTTAGGATATTTCTTCATATGTTCATATATCAGTATTTATTGCTTTCTTATTCTGTGGTATTTTGTCAACAGAAAGCTAACTTAAAAGGTTAAGTTTGTTTGTTTTGTTTTTGTTTTAGCCTTATAATTTTGTAAAATACCTTCATATAATTATTTATGATAAGAAATAGAGATGGAGAGAGAGAGACAGACTTCTTCGGATATTCAAGTTATTTTGTGACTCCATTTTTTTTTTTTTTGGTATTTCTGTGGAAAATACCATTGAGTTTTATTACAGGTTGCATTGAATCTGTGAATTGTTTTGGATATTAAAGACATTTTAATAACATTAATTCTTCAAATCCATGAGCATTAGTTTTATCTTCTTTATTTTCTAAAAAATTTTTAAGTTTATCTTTTTTAATTTTTTCATCCATGTTTGATAGTTTTCAGTGTATAAATCTTTCACTTCCTTGAATAAATTTATTACTACATATCTTGTTCTTTTTGATGCTAAAATACATGGGATTTTTCCATTTTTTTCTGATAGTTTATTATTAGTATGTAGATACACAATTTTTGATGTTGATTTTGTTTTCTGCAACTTTATTGAATTCATTCTTTCTAACAGATTTTGGTGGCATCTTTAGGGTTAGTGTATAAGGTCCTGTCATCTGCATCACATGCATCCTTTAAAGCAGCAGGTTTCCTCTGATATGTGGAAAGGAAATTTGGGTAATCTTTAAAAGCTGAGTTGCCACTGGTTGATAACCAGAAAGGAAACAGTTCTACCCTTGTAAGAAACTGAATTCTGTCAGTAATCTGAATGAGTTTAGAAGTGACTTCTTTTTCAGAGCCTCTGGGTAAAAGCCCATATGAGCTAAAATGTTTTCAGCTTGTGAGACCTTAAGCAAAGAACCTTACCTGAGCCCACCAAGACCTCTGACTATAGATCTGTGAGATGATAAATGGGTATTTTTTTAAGCTACTAAATTTGTGATAATTTGTTATGCAACAATAGAAAACTAATATACTCTTTCCAGAAGATAGGGAGGACAGATCCTGTTAAAATATTTGTAAAAAGTTGGGACGCCTGGGTGGCTCAGTTGGTTGGACAACTGCCTTCAGCTCAGGTCATGATCCTGGAGTCCCAGGATTGAGTCCCGCGTTGGGCTCCCAGCTCCACGGGGAGTCTGCTTTTCTCTCTGACCTCCTCGTTCATGCTCTCTCTTGTTGTCTCTCTCTCAAATAAATAAATAAAATCTTTAAAAAAAATAAAATATTGTAAAAAGAAAACCGTTTCTTTGTTATTATATTATCAAATATTATATGCATCTGTTAATGAATAGGAAGAAAGTTGGTTCTCAGTGTCCTGAGAGAGTCAAGAACATTAAGGCGGGTTTCCAATAAGAGCCCACAATTTCTGCCCAGAGGATACATAAAAAGGCTAACAGAACAGTTCTTTTTTTTTTTTTCTTTTCCCCTGTAGCTCTCACATAATCAAATCCAACTGATTTACTCTAAACTGCAGGTAGAAACTCTCTGTATTTATATTCACCCACTGTAAACAACCAACTTATGATCTGTCAGCTTGAGATCTAAAAATAACCATTCAGGACTCTCACTTTAATAGAGTAAATATTTTTGTCATTTTACTTAGGGAGAATAAGGAGATAGTTAAACCATTTTGGTTAGTTGCTGAAACTGATCTCTTTCTGATTTAAAGAATCAAAACAAGGCAATTTGCATTGAATAGTGATTTTTGGGGGGACTTAATATATCTTAGGAACAGTCTTGTTGTTTTGTTGTATCCTCAGAATTGGAAACCAGCTCAATTTCATTTTATGGCTATATGCCATTTTTTAAAATACAGAATGGCAATATTTGCAATTATGTACATTCTTATATAAGATAGTATTACTAGTACCTCATAGAAAATTGACTTATGAATTATGCTACAAAGGCTTTCCCTGTAACAAGAAAGAGAATGTTAGAAAAATTAAATGATAATATTGTGAAACCTGCAGGGCTACATTTTGTTATGAAATGAAATAATAATGTAGAATGTTATAATATGACTAGAACAGTAATGTAATAATGGAAACTGGAAAGGTGCCTAAATGTGAGCAAACTAGATTATGGTAGATGTAGATCTGTGAAAAAAATGAAAAGGGAGTAAGAGATTTAATGCATAATTTTAACAGGGAAAGAAAGAGGTCATTGTATTTATAGGAAAGCTGAACGTGTTTAAAATATGAAAACATCTAAGCATGAGTCATGGCATTTGGAGAGCGTTAGATGATGGCAGCCAGGTCACAGAAGTGATCAACCAAAATGCAATTATTCACAAAATATATGGGAAGGAGGGACACATGTTTTCCTGCTTGTCTTAGTGCTGAACATACTAAAGGGTACTTGCAAAGAGAATCGGAATTTGGAAGGAATTAAAGTATGTATCTCCTGGAGCTCATAGTGAGAGATGATGTTAAAGACAATGAAAGTTTGGCTGAAGGTTAATTTTAAATCAGTAGAGAAAAAAATAAAGGTCAAAGAAAAGAGCAGGAAGAGGCATTCGTAAAGGATACTGGAAAGAGAGGACAACTAGGTGGTTAGAAAAGAAAAGTGAATGAGAGATTGGTGCTCTTAGGGATGGCAGTCTTACTTCTCAGGGTTCTTGGAAGGACAGTGGTATATATGCTTTGAGAAGGAAATTTGCCTCAAATATTACATCAAATCTGGATATCATATTTTATTTCAAAATATTTTATGAAACTAAATGTAATCAGCCCCTGCCTTTTCACATTCTGAGAACCGTGATGTGAAGTAGGATATCCTAAAGTTGGCAACATTCTCCCATGAAGGATCCCTATTATCATTAGTGATATCTAACCAGTCATATAAATGACAGATATATTAATAGAAAGCAGAAGTAATGGGAGGTAGTAGACAATATTTAAAAAACAATTAAGAGATGACATGAGACTGTCTTTTATAAACTCTTATAGTAAAAATGTGATAATATCTTTCACAGATCTTCAGGTCAGAAAAAAGCAGAGGCCTGAAATATTTTTATTTTGTACCTTAGTTTTCACAGATCACATTTAAAAAACAAAACCAATAATCTAACTTTGTTCTCTGTATTTGCATCTATGTGTGTGTGTGTGTGTGTGTGTGTTTCTTTACTTTGTATTTTTTAATGGAATTATAACTGACATAGACTGATTTATACATGTGTAGAGTATAAAATTTGATAGATTTTTACACATACACACCCCCAGGAAATATCTTTACAATCAAACAGTGAATGTATGCATCAATGTGAAAATCTTCCTTGCACATCAAGGAAAATCTTCCTTGCACATCTCAGCCCAACCTTCCATTTCCCTGAGTAATCATTGATTTTCCTTCTGTCACTAAGCTTTATTTGCATTTTGTAGAATTTTATATAACTAAAATTATAAAGTTTATATTATTTTTGTCTGGTTTCTTTCATGCAGTATAATTACTTTTGAGATTATCCATACTGTAGGAATAGATCATCCATGTTTATTGCTGAGTAGTATTCTATTGGATGTATTATGGGGTATAGAGAAAATATTTTTCTGTATTTTCAGTGTGGAGTCTTTCTGAGTGAATTTTGCTGAAATCTTGGTATTCTAGGCTAAAAGAGAGCCTTGGGAGATGAATTTATGACTTTATAGGGTGAGAAAACTCCAGATGGTCTTACCTTTGGAGGTACATGTTTACATTTTAAGAGAAAATGTATCCTGGTCTCATAATAATTTGGAAGTAGTTTCTACTTTTTAGTTTACTGCAACACGTTTTGTAGAATTGGTATTATTTCTTCTTTAAATGGTAGAATTCACTGTGGAAGTCCTCTTTCTCAACTTTTCTCTCTAGCATAGTTTTTATCTAAAAATTCAGTTTTTCCATAGATATAAGACTTTTCAGGTAATCTCTTTCTTGATGAATGAGCTTTATTAGTTGATATTTTAAGTAATTTTGTTTATTTCATTTTTCATCAAGTTTATTAAAATAAAAATGTTCTTAATATCCCCCATTATGCTTTTAGTACTACTGGAAACTGTATTGAGGTTAATTCTCTCATTCCTGATATTAGTAAGTCATGTTTTTTTTCTATTGTTTAATTTTTACAGAGGAGGCTGGCTAGAGGTTTAACAATTTTATTGGTTTTCTCTAATAGGTATCATTAATTTTCTTTATTATTTTTTCAGTTTTATTCATTTATTCTCTAAACATTATTCCAGCTTTTCAACTAACTTTGGCTCTTATTTGTTCTTATTTTCTGAAGGTGAAAGCGATGATCATTGATTTGAGACTTTTCTAATATAAGCATTTATCATTATATATACTTTAATAAGGCTTTAATGGCATTCCACAAAATTTTATGGTGTATTTTAAATTTTATTCATTTCAAAATGCATTCTAATTTACCTTTTGATTTTGTCTTTGACCTATACATTTTTTATAAGTCTGTTATTTAGTTTCAGAATACTTGTAGCTTTTATGATCTTTTTCTTCTATATCTCGTTTAATTCCACTGTGGTCAGAGTGCATTCTTTGTATCACTTGAATTATTTCACTCTACTGAATCTTATTTATGACTCATAATAAAGACTGTCATGGTGAATTTTTGTATCCTTGTAAAGAATATGTATCCTGCTTTCTATCGTGGAATGTCCAAAAAATGTCAATTTAAGTCAGCTTGGTTGATAATATTCCTCATTATCTTCTGATTTTCTGTGTATTCTGTAAACTATTGAGCAATGGTATTGGAATATCCAACTATAATTTTAGATTTGTCCATTTCTCCTTGAAGTTTTTTCAGTTTTTCTTTATGTATTTTGAAGTCCTTGTAAACATTGAGGATTGCTACATTCTCTTTTTGAGTTGATTCTTTTAGTTTTTGTTTTGTTTTTGTCCATGGTAATGTTCTTTGTTTTGGGGTCTATTTGATACTAGTACAGCCACTCCAGCTTTCTTCTGAGTAGTGTTAGTACAACTTCTACCCTCTTTATTCTGTTTCTTTGTATTTGAAATACATTTCTTGTAGGCAACCTGTAGTTGGGACTTGCTGTTTTTATTGAATCTGACACCCCCTCCGCTTTAATTGGTGTATAGACACACTACTTATACTTAATGTGACTTATTCGTATGCTTAGGGTTTTTTCACTTATTTGTTTCCATGTGTTCTTTGTTCCCTTCTTTCTTTCTCTCCCTTTTTTGCATTTATTAAATATGTATTATGATCCAGTTTTATCTTTTATTGGATTATTGCTTCTTTTTAAAATTTTAGTTGTTTTTTCTGTATTTATGTTTATCTAACTTACTATAGTCTCACTCCAAGGACCTTATAATAAGACATTAATATTTTTCCTGCCTGACCTTTTGCTTTTATTTATGTTAGGAGTCCACACTACATTTTTGCTTATAAACAGTGAATTATATTTTATTTACTTATTCATTTTTATATTTTTAAATGTTCTTTACAAAGTAAAAATTTTATATAGTTACCTATGAGATATCATTTCTCACATTCTTCATTCCTTTGTGCAGATCTGTTTTTTCATTTAGTATCATTTTTCTTCTGTCTTCAGAGGACGTCCTTTAACATCACTTGTAGTGCAAGTATACTCCTGGCTGCAGAATGTGCTCCCTGGAGTGGGGGGAGGTGGACCACAGACCCTCTCTCCACTGACTGCCACAGTACAGTGCTTGCATGTCTGAGTCTGTCATCCTAGCCCTCCAAACCCTTATCAGGACAGTTCTGTGATCTTTGTTTCTCGCTTTGTGAAGTCTTTTCTGTTTGCTGGAATGGGAAGACTCACTTTTACTCATCAAACATTTTACTACAGATTTGTCCATAAACATGAACTCCTTTCTTTCCTATCAGAAACTAGAGCTTATAAAAAGGCAAACACCAAGGGTTGCTTTCTGTTGTGTCTTTTCCCCAGAATTCTGGGTATTTTAGAAATTAATTAATTTTTAATGAAAGTATATTGATGTTCAATATTACATTAGTTTCAAGTGCATAACATAGTGATTCCACATTGATAGACATTACAAAATTCTCACTGTGCTCTGTGTGCTTACTATTTGTCATCATACAAATGTATGATTTGGCATCCCTGTGACTTATTTATTTCCTAACTGGAAGTTCCTACCTCTTAATCTCCTTTATCTGTTTTGCCCTGTATAAAGCACTCACATGACTCAACACCAAAATAAATAAATAAACAAACAAACAAACTATTAGAATTCTGCCTATATTGCTAAGAGAATCACCTAGGGATAGAAGGAAATTAAAGAGGAAAAAGGATTTCAGAAATGTTTTCCTACAGTATATCTTCTTTTTTTTTTCCCCTACAGTGTATCTTCTTATACATAAAGCACAAGGACTGTGTTTGACATTGAGTAGTGCTATGTAACAATTCCTTTCCTTGTCCATGCCAGTGTCCTCTGAATTGAAAAGGATATTTTCTCTAGATCACTGAAAGACATTGGTAGGAAATATAAATAAATCAGGATTTTCCCTTCATAATTCATAAATTCCCCCAAATTGAAGTGTGTGGTAACTCAGCAAGGAGAAGGGGTAATTAATAAAAAGGTGTGGTTAGGGCTAATCCTATAGGATAGCCTAGCAAATAAATGACCAGAAATTTTAATCATCATACAAAGGGTGAGTGGCAAATGAGGCTCAATTATAGTTGTTACTAATCCATGGGGAAGCTGATCCTGTCCTGTGATATGGCAGTAGGAATTTCAAGACAGAGGTTGTAGTGATGGTCAAACATACAGAAAAGAAAGCCAGCCTATAAGGAGTAAGTAAGGCATTGGTGTTCTAGCCAGGTGGGCTGACATTTATCAGGGGGTCCAGGGTTTGTTGTTGTTGTTGTTTGTTGCTTTGTTTGTGTTTAGTATTGCCCTACTCCAAGAAGAGTGAGACAAGAAAGGGAAGACTATGCCTATTAGGGTACTTATCCCACATCAAGCCCTTTGCTGGAAATTTTACATAGGGTATCTTACTTGACCTTTATAATCAAAGTTGCTCTGAGCCTTCCTCTAAATATACAAAGTTTGGGGGAGGAGAATACATTTGAAACCTCATTTAGAGAACGAGACTTTCTTGAATCATTTGAGGTTTATTCAGGCATGGTCTGCTTAAGCCTTTGGTGGACTTAAATCTTCAATTTCTTGGCCATAAGGACCTAGATGAGTGGAGCCAACATAGGAACTGAGACACTAGATCCCTCCAGGATGTGGGGCATGGTCAGGACACATGGATCCTGGTGGTCACTGACTGCTTCACTGCCACAACTAGGCTGTGGCTCCTTTATCTAAAAGAAATGTCATGGGCTGTCGGGTAGGAGGTCGGACTTCATCTTGAAAGCTCTTTCATTTTTGGAGTATAATTTCTGATACTAGGAGAAATGAAATCCTTGATAGAATAGTGATGAGGATTAAATTAAAATATAAATTAATAACTTGTCATAGCACTTATTAGGCTATTCCTAATTAGCCTCTTTCATTTGCCCTTCTTTGTCCCCACAAAGCTGAGCACAGGAGTTCTCAATCTTAGCTACATACCAGAATTACTTGCAGTTGTTTTAATAAAAAGCCTACAACAAAGTTATACCCCTACTCAGTCTGGCACAAGGCCCTGGCATCTATATAATATTGAAAGATTCTCATGGGAGATTTATTTGCAGAGTCAGGGTTAAATACTCCTGGCACAGCAATGCTGAGGGCTCATTAAATGAATTGTTAGTTAATTGATTATATAGTAATGAATAAAGAGCTATGATGAGGAATTTTGCACACAGAGATATCATGTAACTGAATAGACTTGTGCAGCACATTGTGTCTTGGATAATGACTGTGAAGGAAGAATCTGATATTTTTCAAGTCATTAGCACCTATTATTAGTACTATTGTGGACTAGCCACAGGGCGTTTCAGTATGAAAGTTTCCCTTATAGGCTTGGTAACTAATAGTTGGTGGTGGAAAGGACGTTTTATAAAAAAAGAAGGGGAGTTAAATTTCGGAAGAATTAATTGTTTTTTAGATCTAGGAGCTATTCCACTGATCTGCACAGTGTGTGCCCTTCCATGTAACATTTGATAACAGTGCTCCAAGAGAATAATCTAAGAAGGTACAAAACCTTATCAAAGACTTAATATTGAAATTAAATACAACTTCAATGACTTATAGAAATGTAATGGTATAATACTGTTTCTTGCAAAGACATAAATGGTCAGCTCTTTACATAAAATATTGAGTGCAACTTTAATATTATCTTACTAAATTTATATAGTCATACCAAGCTTTCCTGGAGTTAGGCTGTGGAAGAGGTAGTCCCAGGGCAGAAGAGTATGCAACTTCTAGAACACACTTTCCTAGATAGATTTTCTTAGTTCAGTGCTCTGGCATTTTGACTTGGTGTCTTAACAAATAGTTGTGCCTTGATAAATGTTTGCTGATAATGAATTAAGTGGAAAGAAAGGATTCCAAAAGAGTAATGCCAGGCTGGCCTGTTGTTGAGAGAAAGGAATGGTCTAGGCCCTGTGGCACTGGTTTTTTTTTTTTTTTTTTTAAAGATTTTATTTATTTATTTGACAGAGAGAGATTACAAGTAGGCAGAGAGGCAGGCAGAGAGAGAGAGGAGGAAGCAGGCTCCCTGCTGAGCAGAGAGCCCGATGAGGGACTCGATCCCAGGATCCTGAGATCATGACCTGAGCCGAAGGCAGCGGCTTAACCCACTGAGCCACCCAGGCGCCCCTGTGGCACTGGTTTTGTAAGATGTCAGTATCTGCTTCTGGGCAGCAGCCAGGGGGAATGAGAAAGAACATGGGAAGATCTGAGCCAGTATAGTGTTCTAGGCTCTGGGAAGTCACTTTCTCAAATGTTACCTCATTTAAGCTCATCTATGTAGCACTGATTTTGTGTTTCCATTTTACTGGGGAGGAAATATAACATCTTGCCCTTTAAGTTAAACAAGGCTGCAGTGCCAGGATTTTACACAGCCTGAATCTGGATCAGGTTTGTACAATTCCAAAGCTCAGTACATTTTATGACCATAGTTTACTGACTGCTGCTCAGAGTGTTTAAAGAAAGGAGGTCCTGGGAATTGTAGATGAGGCCCCCATTAGAGCTGCGGACAAAAGATTAGTCTTAGAGACCAGGTTTCTTGAAAGTTGATGCCATGCCAGCATATGGCAGCCTGGAATGAGAACGAAGCAGCCTCCCAAATTACCTTAGCACTGTCCTCAGTGCTTTTCAACACACTGCTTACTGGACAAAGTGGCACAGTGCCTGTTCTAATACAGTTGTCAGCAAGAATGGTAAATCACATATAAAGATAAAACAAAAAAACCTCAAGAATATGTGACAATGTATGTGACCTACAGATCCTTAAATGTTTACTGTCTGTGCCTTTATAATAAAGAGAATATTTACTAACCCCTAGTTTATTTAATCATTCTGTGTCTTTCATTGAGAGGAAGAACAGTTTTCTCCAGGAAATCTGGTGATTTTGAGAGTCTCAAGTCTAGATGACAGCTGAAGTCATTTTTACTACTCTATACAACAGGTTGGCCCTTGTTTGTATTTGTTAATTAGCTCATTTTCTAAGCATTTTTATTTCAAAAAGATTAGTGGTTGCAAATATATGCATATAAAACACAAAGATGACATCAAAAATATTTAAAAGAGAAAATATCTTGGGGTGCCCGGATGACTCAGTTGGTTAATTGTCTGACTCTTGATTTGGGCTCAGGTCATGGTTTCAGGGTTGTGAGATTGAGCCCTACATTGGGCTCTGCACTAGTGTGGAGACTGCTAAAGATTCTCTCTCTCCTTCTCCCCCTCCCCCAACTTTGCACACTCAAGGGCATGTGCACACATGTGCTCTCTTTCAAAAAAATAAATAGGAATAAATAGAAAAAATATCTTCATGGTGCTATTGTCAAATGCTGATTTTTATTTCTCTCTTTCAAATTTTCTAGTTGCATGTGACCAAGATTTTCTATAACAGACTACATTTTGTTGTATGAATGGAAGATTGCAGATATAACAGGTTTCTGAAACCTGAGACTATATAGGTAATGAAGAAAAAAGTCTAATGTCTTGAAAATCATGGTATCAGTAGAAATAATACTGATTTTCTAAGAAAGACCTTACATGGGTCCTATTCCTCTTTGAAACATTTGAACAGTCATAGAACACAAATCATCAGTTTTACTATCAAATCCTTTCATTGCAACAGAAAATTGTTCCAAATTAATTCTCATGATAAAGCTTGTAATAGTGAATAAAATATAAAGCTAAAATGTTATGATGAAGTGGCGGGGGGGGGTGGGAGGTTGGGGTACCAGGTGGTGGGTATTATAGAGGGCACGGCTTGCATGGAGCACTGGGTGTGGTGAAAAAATAATGAATACTGTTTTTCTGAAAATAAATAAATTGGAAAAAAAAAGAAATACATTTCACTAAATAATATATTTTTAAAACTGAAAAAAAATGTTATGTGAATAGAAGTAATAAAAATTGTATCCAAACCCAGCATAAGTTTCAATAAATCATATCTATCAACTCATTTCTCTTGAATATAAGTGAACTGTGATTTTATTCCTCCCTATGGATATTTTGCTAGTGTTTGATAGAGAAAAAGAAAATGTGTGCTAAATTTAAAAAGCACAATACAGTGAGGAAATATAGACAACAAATAACTGAATTAAGGTACATATAAGAATGAGATACAAAGTATGGGTTGCAAAGAAAGAAAAGAAAGTTGATCCACATATAGCTGTATTACAAAATTAAATAAGATAGAGGAGAAGGGAATTGTTCATGGTGAGTTGTAGCCAAAGTAATGTTACCATGCATTTTGAATAGCTGTCAAAGTCAGATATCAATAGTGTGTAAAGTCTTCTTTGTGCTATTGGATAAGTAAGTGATATGTCTCTGCAGATCGTGTAAAGTAAAAAAAGGTAACAAGATATTTGGGAAGGAAAATAAAGAATTACTTTTATATTTGAAAGTGATCAGTAGTAATTGGGTTTCTAGGCCTGTGGCTGGAAAAACCCTAGTAATGAGGTAAACAAGGTCTGAATTGGGAGAGTATCCTCAGAGCTAATCCCATTCTGCGTTTCTTTAGCATCTGTTTCTGGGTCATCTTTACCAGTGCCAGAAGTTGTGTTTGGGAGCTTCAGCCTGGACTCCAAGCAGGTATTCAACTTGATGTTTGTCCTTTTAGAGAATATTGAATATTTTCAGTGGTTTTATTGCTTATTTCTTTAGAAGATGATAATTTACCTTGAAGACAGTTTATAGAAATAATGAAAAATGCCCTACAATTTTGTCCATATGTGCCTACTGTTTAGTCTTCTGTTACATAAGTGAACACACACAAAAAATGTGTTATTCTTACATTAAATGTTCTTACATTAAACACTGTATTCTCAATAGGTATGATTTTCAGACCTTTCTAATAACAGAATTGAACTCAGGAGTTATCTCCATCTGTATTTTTCCATGAAAAGTAAAGTTGGTGTCAGTTTCTGGAAATTATTTTTTCCTTTGTTGCAGAAATATAAAAATACACCTGTAGGGTGCCTGGGTGGCTCAGTGGGTTAAGCCTCTGCCTTCGGCTCAGGTCATGATCTCAGGGTCCTGGGATCGAGCCCCACATCGGGCTCTCTACTCAGCAGGGAGCCTGCTTCCCTCTTTCTCTCTCTGCCTGCCTCTCCGTCTGCTTGTGATTTCTCTCTGTCAAATAAATAAATAAAATCTTTAAAAAAAAATACACCTGTATATCTACTAATATAAATTCTATGATCACATTACTTGTAAGTAGTCACTTTTCTGTTGCAGTAGAAATATAGAAATATATATAATATAATAATAATGTATAGGAAATTGGTGGCCAGTTTATCATAAAAAATGGAATCTGATTATGCCCCTTATATCCATCAAGAATATGTTATGTCAAAGGTTATCAATTAGGAAATGATGGGATGTAGGAGAAAGAGCTAAGAAAGGTTATTTTTATAAATCAAATTTCACATTTCTTTAAAAATTTTATTTGTTTGACACAGAGAGAGAGAGTACAAGCGGGAGAGAGGCAGGCAGAAGGTGAGGGAGAAGCAGGGTTCCCACTAAGTGGGGAGCCTGATGTGGGGCCCTATCCCAGGACTGTGGGATCATGACCTGAGCTGAAGGCAGACACTTACTTAGCTCATGGAGCCACTCAGGTGCACCCAGATTTCAGATTTCTGTGACCTACATATGTTACTCTTTAGTAAGTCTTTTTGATTACTATATATTTTCAGTCTTTATTTCTGATATGAAATTAGAAAACAAGGAATGAAATTAGAAGACAAAGGAATCACTTTGGAAATTAGGCTCTGGGCTATTTTCAAAGTAAAATCTGTACGTTAATAATACTACTGGGTTTCTTTTTAATGATGCTGCCAATATATAAAGCATAGTTAGTAGTATGTACTTAATTTACTCTGCAGAGATCTTACTGCCTTCTGTTACCGTAATATGTTTTGTACCGTTGTTAATGATTGTTGTTTGTTTGATGAACTCCTACAATATGGTTGGGGCTTTGAAAACAACCAGTTTTTGTCAAAAGAATTATGTATCCAGCTGAGAAAAAAACAATCAAGTTATCATACTAATTGAATTATTTGCTTATGATTCAACAAATGTTTAGGAAAACCACTAAATGTCAGGAACTGGGCTGTTGTTGTCACCTGTTTTGCCTGATTTTTATCATTGCAATATCTTTTGGAGATAAATATTGTGTTAATTCCTGTTGGAGACATCCAAACTTAGAGAGGTAACTCTATTACTCTAATGCATGGCATCATTTCGATTCATTGGCAGATCTTCAAGTCCAGGGCTTTTTTAATGATTTTATAATAATCTGTAATAAATTGAAAAAAAATTACTGCATGTGCTATGAGCTTCTTGTCTTTAGAGGAAGGGTAAATGATTAAATTTCCCAGGGAGAGAAGAGAGTTTTCTCTTGGTTGTATTGAAAGAGAGAATTAAACAATCAGGAAAAATTTTGTCCCGTGACCTAATGAATATTTTATAGAGAAAATCTTTTTAGGCTTTGAAGTGTGAATCAAGACACATAGGGCCAAATGAGGCTCCTGAAAGCATGAGGGAAGAGAAAGCAGTAAAATATAACAAGGTAAAGTGGCAAACCTTAGATGACCATGGAGACTGTCATCTTTGGAGGGGGACGCTGAGAGGTTGAGTTGTTAGAGCTGGCTGTACTATACAAAATGAGCATCATTTATCAAGTCTTGATTATTTCCCTGTTATAGCCCAACCAGGGTATCCCCACACACAGGAGATAATTAGTAGTTGCAGATGGCAGACTTTAATCTTGTTTCCTCAACATGCACCAGAATGATGTGCAGAACTTCTAGTGAATTCAGAGAAAATGTGGTTCTTAGTTAAATAGCCCTTATGATATTATCCTGTGATATATCACAGTAATTTATAGAAATAATTAATTGAAGACATAGCTACCCCTACATGTCTCTGAGGATATAAGAAAGTAAGACTTTCCCAACACTACTGAGTGATGTATACATTACGCATATCAAGTTTTTTCATGTGTTCCACTTCAAGACCTTCCTGCTGCTTCCTGGACATCAACCACTGTCTGTCCAGCAGAATTCTAAATGAACTCTCTCTGCTGAAATATGTTTTTAGATTTAATGGATTTGTTCAATTCGCTGCTGGAAAGAAGCTGAAAAGCTGATGAAAACTGTATCATTTTCAATTTTTAAAATGGCTTTTATGTTCATGCTAATAAATTTTGAATCCATAGATCATAAGTTTTGGTTTAAGCACATAATTCTTATTTTGTTTACCTTCTCAAGAGTCTTAGCATAAAATGCTACTTTCATCATTCTAGACCCTTAAGAAAAATTACCTGCTAGGTTGAATTAAAGGTAGTTTCTTTCAAAAATACTTTTAAACAAGCCTCTCTTGTTTAAAATCACAAAGCTTTTGTTCACATATTTAAAACAAGTACACGGAAGGATTAAAAAAAATCAGTGAGGAGTATGTTTCCCCTTATTCATTACTCTGCATGTTGCTTTATGAGAACTTTTACTTGTTATAAATAGTGCTCTCATGGAAAGCACTTATAAGAGGGTAGCATAGTGTTGCTAAATGTGCCATGCACAGGCCTTGGAATAATTTTTGTTACTTTTTGGTTATGGGCCTAAACATAGCATTTAATCTGTTTTAATTTTCTCATTTATAAAAGGGGAACAATAACACTTTCAGCTCATTATTTGCTGAGTAAAACCTATTTATTTCTAAATAAGAATACATGAGAACTTTAGGATACTATTTAAAAATGTTGATTATGTGTTACTCCGTGCCACTGCTAGTTAACATGGCAGTTGATTCCAAGTTTTGAGAAGAACTTGGGCTTTAGTTGCTAGTTATCAAGCTCAGTGTAAGTCCGTGATACTTTGTGATCTTGCATTAACAGAAGTGAGGGAGGGACTGGGGTTTATTTACTCTGTGCTGTCCAGACCTCACCAGGGTATGTGTTTTCTTCTGGAAAGCTCACTTTTGGAGGTCTTTTAATCAAATCAAAGAGTGTTTAGGGGCAAACATTGTGCACATTTCTGGTTCACTATATGGAAATCATGACAAAAAGAGGCATCAGAAGAGTTCAGAATGTTTCATTTAAAGAAGGAAAGACTTAGGATCTAGATTGCTCTTTTTGATTATTCCAGGGACTTGCAGAGGAAACTTTAGATTGATTTTGTGATGTTCTGGAGAAAAGACCTAGGAGGAAAGGTGGAAATTATGAGGGAAATTTTAATATAACACTACATAATTTCCAACAGTTGAAGCATGTGTTCCAATGGAACTAGCAACTTGTTAAGAGAGTAGATTCCTCAAGGTGGTGTGTTTAATAAAAGACTAGAGAGACACTGATGAACTTTTATAAGAGATTAGCCTAGATTATCTTTTGAATGATAAAATCTTTATATACATTTATGGTTATTTATTTTCATAATAAATTATAGTAATATTCAGCTAATTATTCATAAATATCTGAGTTTATTTCTAGAAAATTACAGGTGAAAACCTAATACATTTGTATCATTACAGTGTTCTAGTTTATCCCATTTCCCTAGATAAAGCTTGGAGCTGTAAGCTTCCATATTATTGAAATATTTTTTGTGTTATTGAAAAAAGAATTAATGTTTCTTTCCTTTGTCTTTTTATGAAGTTCACAAAAACATTTTCCATCTTTAGTATTACCTTAAAGGGACTCTTTAAAAGATTAAGGGTTGGGGGTATCTTAACAAATTTGTAGTCTGAAAATTTATTTCATGTTCTTAATCCTATAATATCTATGACCCGTGCTTGCCTGCCTTATGCTTAAACGCCCTGAAAGGTAAAATATACAAACACTCAAAATAATAAACAGTTTATAACATCTCCTGGCATTCGAGGATAGGTCTTTTAGCATGCCTTTTCTTTATTTAGAGCTAAATTTTTTCTTCTAGTCACTTTGTTTAACTTACTAACTGGCCACCAAGAGCAAATCTAACCCCCTTTCCAAATAAATGGCTCTTTTTACATTTAAACAAAACTAAAAGGAAACCTTCAGAATAGGAGAAGATATTTGCAAATGATATATTCAATGAAGAATTAGTATCCAAAATCTATACCGAACTTATAAAACTCAACACCCCAAAAACAAATAATCCAGTTAAAAATAGGCAGAGGACATGAACAGACATTTTTTTCCAAAGGAGACATCCGGTGGCTAACAGACATATGAAAAGATACTCAACATCACTCATCAGGGAAATACGAATCAAAACTATGAGAGGATATCACTTCACACCTGTCAGAATGGCTAAAATTAACAACACAGGAAAAGCAGATGTTGTCAAGGAGGTGGAGAAAGGGGAACCTTCTTGCACTGTTGGGCAGGAATATAAACTGGCACAGCCACTCTGGAGAACAGTGTGGAGGTTCCTCGAAAAATTGAAAATAGAACTACCCTACAATTTAGCAGTTGCATTATTAGGTATTCTACCCTAGGATACAAACATCGTGATTTGCATGTAACCTGATGCTTATAGCAGCATTATTAACAATAGCCAAAATATGGAAAGAGCCCAAATGTTCATCAACTATTGAATGGGTAAAGATGTGGCATGTGTGTGTGTGTCCAGGTGTGTGGGTGTGGGTGTATAATGGAATATTACATAGTCATGAAAAAGAATGAGGTAGATGCAGCTAGAGTATACTATGCTAAGTAAAATAAGTCAGACATAGAAAGACAAATATTATATGATTTTAATCATATGTGGAATTTAAGAAAACAGATGAACATGGGGGAAAATGAGAGAGGCAAACCACAAAGCAGACCCTTAACTATAGAGAACAAACTGAAGGTTGATGGAGGGAGGTGGGCAAAGATGAGCTAAATGGGTTTTGGGGTTTAAGGAGTGACCTTGTGATGAGCATTGGATATTATATGTTACATTTGGTGATGAATCACTAAATCTTAAACCTGAAGCTAATAGTACACTGTATGTTAACTAGCCACAACTAAATAAAAATTGATACATATACATGGTTAAAATATACATATATATATATATACATATATATATATATATATGTATATATATATATATATAATATTGGCATTTCTCCTGCATAAAATCCTTCAAAGTCTTCCTGTTGCTCTTAGGACAAAGATGGTTCTGCATCTGGCCCTTGCCTCATTCTCCAAGGCATCTACACCCCGTTCCCCCTGGCCATCGCAAGTACTCTTTTTATCTCTCAGACCTGGTATTGCTCCCTCTTCAATAGATCTTTGAATCTTTTGTCCTTGATTCTTGATGCCCTAATTCCTATTCAGCCTTCTAGTCTGAATTATCACTTTCTATCAGAAGCCATCCTAGACTTCCTTAGCTATATTAGGTTTCTTTCTATAAGCTCTCATCAAACTGCATATCTTTCCTCCAGACTACTTGTCAGAATTTAACTTTTTCATGTTTACTATTTTTTATTATAGCAAATATTAAAAATATACACAAGTAGAAAGAATAAGATAATCAAGCCTCATGTTCACATTACCCAGATCCAGCAAGCAACAATTCATGGCAGTCTCATTTCACTGTGACCTCATTCAGACAGCAGTCATATTATTTTCAGACAATTCCCAGTTCCTCTCAAATAATAAGTATCTCTAAATGATATTCTTTTTAGAAAACATAAACTGGACTGAACTATAAATTTCAAGAGGATAGGAACTGTATCTGTTTTCAGCATTCATCATACCACAGTATCTAATACAATTTTGAGCATAGAGCAGTTTCTGTGACCTATAAATAGATGTTAATTGAAATATTTTTTCATTTTATGTTACCCCTTTTAGCCTACATTTTTTATTTATATTGTTCTCAATTTTACTATGTTTTGTAACTAGAATAGGAATTGCTACCAGAAGATAGCATCAGTCAGAAGCTCAGAGGGTTAATAAGTGTGCCAAATGAATTTACTCATCCTGATTCAACTGAACCTAAAGATTTCCCTCAATGAAAACCTGAAGGATGAATGCCTAACACAACAGCCCTCAAATGCAGTGGAATCGGGCAGAAAACTTCTGCAAATGCTTATACAGCATACAAAATTTGTGAAGTGGATATTTTAAAGAAATAAAATCCAGGGGTGCCTGGGTGGCTCAGTTGTTAAGGTTCTGCCTTTGACTTAGGTCATGATTCCAGGGTCCTGGGATCAAGCCTTGCGTGGGACTTCCTGCTCTGTGGGAGACCTGCTTCCCCCTCTCCCACTCCCTGTGCTCATGTTCCCTTTCTCACGGTCTCTCTCTCTCTTTTTCTCTATCAAATAAATAAATAAAATCTTTAAAAAAAGAAAGAAAATCCAACAAAATGAAATTTAACAAGAAAAATTGTGAAGTCCTATATATGTTTAAAAAAAAAAACCTTCATAATTTCTAAGTGGAGACCATGGTTTAATGAGGGCTCTTAAGAAAAAGGAAAAAGGGATTTCATTAATTGTACTTCACTAAAATGTATAAGCTCACTGTTCAGTTTATTTGCCTACAACACACCCTTATACTCAATAGATACTCATTAAATACTAGATGAATGCAAAAGTAAATGAATGAGTGAACTGTAAGCTCTAACTGCTACAAAAATCATTTAAATCTTGGACAACATTAACAGAATTGCAGGCAATAGAACAACAGAGGAGATAGCCCTGGTCTGCTTTCTAACACTGACCAGAACTGTAGTAGGGTTTTTTCTGAACAATGTACTTAGAGTGGATGTGTAAAGCCAGATATTCAAAAGGAGGTTGCCAAAACAGTGATGCCACTGAGAACCCAACAGGAATGGCAGAAGATGTGACTGGAGGTGAGGCAGCAGGGTCACTGTGTTTTTTTGTTTGTAGTTTGAAGTTTTTGTTTAAATTCCAGTTTATATACAGTGTGATATAAGCCTCATGTATTAATAAATATATATTATATATAAATAAATATAATAAATGAATAGTACATATAAGTATATATTTTATAAATATATACATTTATATAAAACAAATATATGATATATTATAAATATATATAAATATTTATATATATGAAACACCCATATATAAAAATGTAAAACACACACACACATATGTATGTGTGTGTGTATATATCTGTGTGTGTGTGTGTATTTATATATATGAAATAGAATATTACATACCTCATCTTCTTTACCTCTTTATCAGTTGGTGGACATTTGGGCTCTTTCCATATTTTGGCTATTGTTAATAATGCTGCTATAAGCATCAGGTTACGTGCAAATCACGATGTTTGTATCCTTGGGTGAAATACCTAGTAATGCAACTGCTGTGTTGTAGGGTAGTTCTATTTTCAATTTTTCGAGGAACCTCCACACTGTTCTCCAGAGTGGCTGTGCCAGTTTATATTCCTGCCCAACAGTGCAAGAAGGTTCCCCTTTCTCCACCTCCTTGACAACATCTGCTTTTCCTGTGTTGTTAATTTTAGCCATTCTGACAGGTGTGAAGTGATATCCCCTCATAGTTTCGATTTGTATTTCCCAGCTGATGAGTGATGTTGAGCATCTTTTCATGTGTCTGTTAGCCATCTGGATGTGTTCTTTGGAAAAATGTCTGTTCATTTCTTCTGCCCATTTTTTAACTGGATTATTTGTTTTGGGGGTGTTGAGTTTTCATTATAGATTTCGGATACTAATCCTTTATCTGTTGGGTCATTTGCAAATATCTTCTCCTATTCTGAAGGTCGCCTTTTAGTTTATTGATTGTTTCCTTTGCTATGCAGAAGCTTGTTATCTTGATGAAATCCCAATACTTCATTTTTGCTTTTGTTTCCCTTGTCTTTGGAGACGAGTTTAGTAAGAAGTTGCTGCCTATATTCTCCCCTAGGATTATGATGGTTTCCTTTCTCACCTTGATGTCTTTCATCCATTTTGAATTTATTTTTGTTTATCGTTTAAGAAAATAATCCAATTTCATTCTTTTGCATATTGCTGGCCAGTTTTCCCAATACCATTTATTTATTGAAGAGACTGTCTTTTTTCCAGTGGATGTTCTTTCCTGCTTTGTTGAAGATTAGTTGAGCATAGAAGTGTGAGTTCATTTCTGGGTTTTCTGTTCTGTTCCGTTAATCTATGTATCTGTTTTTGTGCCAGTACCATACTGTCTTTATTACTACAGGTTTGCAATAGAGATTGAAGTCTGGAATTGTTATGCCTCTAGTTTTGCTTTTGTTTTTCAAGACTGTTTGGCTCTTTGATGTCCTCTGTGGTTCCATACAAATTTTAGGACTGTTCTAGCTCTGTGAAAAAGTCTGGTGGTATTTTGGTAGGGATTGCATTAAATGTGTTGAGTGCTTTGGGTGGTATAGACATTTTAAAAATATTTGTTCTTCCAGTCCAGCATGGGATGTTTTTCCATTTCTTTATGTCTTTTTCAGTTTCTTTCACAAGTGTTCTGTAGTTTTCAGAGTACAGATCTTTTACCTCTTTGGTTAGATTTTTTTTTTTTTAGGTATCTTTTAGTTTTTGGTACAATTGTAGATGGAATCAATTCCTTGATTTCTCTTTCTACTATTACATTATGGTGTAGAGAAGTGCCACAGATTTCTGTATGTTGATTTTTTATCCTGTGACTTTGCTGAATTCATGTATCAGTTCTAGCAAAGGTTTTTTTTTTTTTTTTTTTTTTTTTTTTTTTCTCATGTTTGCTTTTTTTGAAAAGATTGCTCTGGATGCTGTGTGATGACAGATTACAGGGGAGCTGAAATGATGCAGGTGGACTAGTTAAAGGCTATCCAGTTTCCCCAAAAAACATCCTTGTTACATTGGCACCCTAAAGCTTTAGCTTCCTTTAGTTTAGACAAATTGCCTTCCCTGTTGATTTTACCACTTTCATATCCTGTAATTCTATCTTCAGCTCTTCCACTGTTCTTATGAGTGACGTCTTCCTTAATCTCCTTTCTGGAATAGAGAATAGCCTAAATTCTCCAGCTGCATCTACTATCTAGCAGCATTCTTTGCCCAAGATATTTAGTCTGTATCTCATCCTTTTACAAATGTGTATCCCATGAGGAAGCATTTCTTGCTATTTTATTTTAATTGTGGGTCACACATTGAATGTAGGACATTCAATTAAATCTGGAATTTAGATAAGCAATGAATACATTTTTAGTTTGTCTCCAAATATTGGGGCATACTTATACTAAAATATAGAATGTACAGTATTTCAGTTATGTGGGTACTAAACATTATTTTCTGTTTATCAGAAATTTAAATGTAACTGGCCATCCTGTTTTTGTTGTTGTTGATAGATCTGGCAACTCTAGGGGGTGAAAGCAAATGAATTTCTACTAATCCAAACCCTGAACCTGAGTGACTAAGCTTTCATTTCATGATTGGTAGAAAAACAGTGATACAGACATAAATCCAAATATGTAGTAAGTTAAAATGGAATATTACATTTGACCATATATAATCATTATTTTTCATATAAAGAAACATTTTTAGTAAGTGGGTGTTCAGTTTTTTACTTTAAGTAAGATTGAATAAAAGATTTAAAGAACATTGTTTTGGAGGGAAACCTGCCCAGAATCTCACATTTGTTAGGTTCAAACCTGCCTTCAGTAAACACCTCACTTGGACCATGTCTTGTTCTGATTTCTGTTCTTGATTTTCTCTGTTATTATGAGGGGAGATTTATACCACCCCTTGATGGAGAAATAATCCAACAAAAGTTGCTTAGGTATAAAGATACCTCTTTGTGAAAATTCCAGGAAGTTTTGTAAAGTTAACATAAAAATATCTACTGTTTGCATCTTGCTTCTCTTCTCTCTCCTTGTACTGTTCCATTTATGTTGTTTCTAAAACAAGCTGGCCACTTATCATATTGAAAAGAGGATGGAAGTTGTGCACTTAAAGAACAATTCAAAGGACATTCAGTGCCTTATTTTAATATAGAAACTATAAAATACTTATGAATAAAACATTTTATTTAACTTGAACATACAGTTTTATCAATGTAGGATATTTTGTAAAGCTCTGCCTCTTAAATCTGCTAAAAATGAATCATGAGAATGCCAGTCCAGTTTGATAATAATTCTGAGAAGTTCTGTAATGTTTTTATGCAAATAGTTGTTCTAGCTACTCTGATTTCATGAAGATGTTATTTATATCACTTAGGTAATACATGGGCATTTCGACTACTTCATAATGCATAGTATTAAAATTGTTACATATCAAGTAGTGCTTTGAAATTTCACTCTATTAGAATACTAGAAATATTTGAATTTATCAATTTAATGTATATAATGTATAAAACGCATTTTAAATGAAAATGAAAAAGTTAATTTTAAATGCAAAGGCAATGTTAATTTTTTCACTATTATAGAGTCGTGGTTGTGATGCTAAAAGTCCTTTTCTGGATTTTGGAATTTAATTTTTTTATGGATATTGAATTATTATTATACCTTTAAAACTTTGGTTTCTATATGTGACACTTAAAACCTTGGGAAACTATAATTATGCAAATGAAAATTAGTTAGAGAATCAAAGTAATAGGTTTTTATTAATATAGTATATTTAAGCTTATAAGCAGCTGCCTTTATGGCATCCAATAAGAAATTCTTTTGGGCTGTAGGGTATAGCATATCTCTCATGAATGTCAGAGATGAGGGAATGAAGATGGATATATCTCAAGGTGGGAATGACTATAATTTATGTGCAATGAAGATTCAGCAGAATTTCTGCTGAATAAGTGGTCTTTTAAGGAGCAAATATTCAGTACACTGGGTCTAGGAAGTGAATTATGAGACAAGTTTGTTATAAAACCAAAACAAATTTTGAATCTTTAAATAAGGATCTGTATGCCTAATGGGTGGGCTCTGTTCACTTGCTAGAGATACATAGGGTCCCTGCAAGTTTTTGGCAGTGTTGGTGATAAATGAGAAATGCAGGAAGAGAACATTGAAAAATTAAACTGACACCAAAGAGGATTATGTTTAAGACACTGTAATGGAGAATTGATAGAAGTACTGTTTTCTGTGTAGGCTGAGCATGGCTGAGTTTCATACCTCTCCAAATGAAATTTGGTCAGTATTCCTTTAGAAGAGCCAATCTTCAACAGAATTGGGTTTTAAGTCACTTAAGCAAAAGCCAGTTTGCTCAATGACCACTTTACTTGTTGCTTGTGAATATATTAGTTTCGGTTGACCGGTTTTCCTTTGACTTCATAAAATCTTTTAAAGTAATATTTAATGTGTTTCTCCCAGCTATGTGGAAGTAGCTGGAGACCTAGGGACAGTCAAAGAGGGAGATTGAAGGGGAGAGGAGCATATTTTTGGATATAGGTAATTATTACCAGCATTGTCTTTGTGAATATATTAAATACACTTTTATTCTTTATTAATATATTCCTCATATATATTTATCTAAAACAAAGAATTATTTTATACTAAGTAAAATTGATCTGTTAGAGAGTAGATCATTGTAAAAATATTTAGAACTTTATGTCACTAAATAGTATGTTCATATGTATTAATACTATCTTATGAATATTTTAGAATATCAACAATTTCATATGGCTCATTCTAATTTTGTTGTTATGTCCCTCAATACCTGCATGTCCTTCTCCATTTCTCTCTCTCAACCACTGTTCCACCTCTTCCTTCCTTTCAATGTTCTCCTTCTTAAAAAGCCACAATGAAGAGAAAATGAGAAGATATAATTACACTTCTCTATGTGTATATAGAATGTATTTGCATGTTATAATTATATATGTATATTATAATTAGAAGATTAGAAGAAACAGGTGAATTTGGTGAGTTACATATTGGCTAGCTTCTGTGGAATCCCAGAGTGGTTGAAGGAAGCTTTTTTCTGTTTCTTCTGTTGTCTAAAGAAAATCTAAAGAAGTTTGGAACTAAGCTTTTAATAAGAACAGAATGAATTAAACTACCTGGCTATTGGCTTGGAATGGCATTTTATAACCTTATTGGGGTCATGCCTGTATTGGCGATTTATTCATCAGGATTCATGATTTTAATGCAAGATTAATTTAGAGTTTTTATTACTATTATGCAAAATTTGTAATACTGCCGTGGATTTGACAGTTTACCTCTCATTGAAAAAAAGAGATCTTATGCAATGTGTGGGGCTTGGGGGGTAGGAAAAGAATAAATGAAACAAGATGGGATCAGGAGGGAGACAAACCATAAGAGACTCTTAATCTCACAAAACAAACTGAGGGTTGCTGGGGGGAGGGGTGGTGGGGTTATGGATACTGGGGAAGGTATGTGCTATGGTGAGTGCTATGAAGTGTGTAAACCTGGTGATTCACAGACTTCTACCCCTGGTGCTAATAATACATTTTATGTTAATAAAAAAAAACTTTAAAAAAAGATCTTACACATTAATGCATAATGTATGATTAACTTTCATAGTGCTTGTGTGTATGTATACAGCCAATATTTACCTAGTGTGATAGGAGAAAGCAAGCTAAAAGAGTGGAGAAAATGCATATTAAAGTAAAGAACATATAGAAAAGTATTCATATTATTTTTGCATACAGTTTATGATTTTTCAAGTAATACATGCCACTCATTATGTAAATGCTGAAATTTGAAGAAGGAAATTTCTTTTATTTTCTTTAAGAGATTTAAGAAAGTATCCAATAAATGTATATATCAAAAGCAGTGTGTTCCCTAATACTTTGTATAGCATGGCCTCCTCAGAGTTTCCCACCCATGGGGTGATTGAGTATACACTCTTGTGCTGAGAACAAACTTGTTTGGTTATCCCAGTGTACATTAAGAATATGATTATATTCTATATGTGACATGATGGGAGGGACACGGGAGACACTGACTAATTGGCACTAATGATAAATAATTTTGCTTCAGGTTTCAAGGATTGGGTGATCACCTCTTTCATTCTGATAACTCCTAGGAAAAGTTACTGAAAGACTACAGATCCATGAACCATTTCCCCCTTTGATTTCCTGAAAAGAATGAAAAAGAGCTGCTTTTTAAAAAAAGTCTTAAATTTTTTAAATTTTTATTTTTTTGAGAAAATGAGTTACTGAGGGGGTAGAGGCAGAGGGAGAGGGAGAGAGAATCTTAAGTGGGCTCCATGACCAGTATAGAGCCTGATACTGGACATATCCGGGGATCATGAGATCATGACCTGAGCTGAAATCAAGAGTCTGATGCTTGACTGACTGGGCCACCCAAGAAACTGTAAAAAAAGAGTTTCTTTCTTTTTCTTTTTCTTTTTTTTAAGATTTTTATTTATTTATTTGACACAGAGAGTGAGATCACAAGTAGGCAGGGAGGCAGGCAGAGAGAGGGGGGGAAGCAAGCTCCCTGTTGAGCAGAGAGCCAGATTCAGGACTCAATCCCAGGACTCTGAGATCATGATCTGAGCCGAAGGCAGAGACTTAACCACTGAGCCACCCAGGCACCCCCTCCAACCAAAAAAGAAAGATCTTCTTAGTAACATTTATGTATTCTGTTTTATTGAAGTTCACAGAATAAGGATTGTGTTCGAAAAGGTGACTGAACATTATCAGGGAGAACTCCTCTGCTTCCATCACCTGAAGTTATATATGATAGGTAGATGCCCTGAGCAACATACAGAGAAGTTTGTTGACTGAGACTCATTGGGTAACAAAGGAGGGTATTAATGGGTGAATTTTTTGATTGACTAAACCAGAAATGAAATCTTCTGAAAGAGCTAAATAGTTGGTAGTCTGCTATTTTTTTGACTTCAGCTCTTCTATTACCTGGGAGTTCATTTTAAAGTCAGGAGGTAAGAATTGACATTGATCATTTCACTAAAAAGAAAAATGCCTCTAATTTGTTAAAACTTTGGTCTGGATGAATGAATATACTGAATTGCAAAAAAAAAAAATATCAAGAAAAGGCAATTTGTTCATTTTAAAGGCATATAATTACTTAGATTGACTTAATAAAATAAAATACTCATATTTATTTCTAGATAGTAGTGATTCATGAAGCAGTATATTTATCCACCAACCTATGCAATCAGGTTTCAGCTTCCACTGCACGTGCAGTTTTGAATTTACAACACCCATAATATTCCCTTAATGTTTGGTACTTTTTTTGTAATAAAGGAAATTTGCTATTTCCTATTTCTTTGCTAATTTCTTAGTTATTCTTTATGACTGATGTGGCAAAAGTAAGTTTTAGTTCACTCCCTTTTTTAATTCATCACAAATTTCAAATTTCTAAAATTATAAAAAAAGATCAGTTATTATACTATAATTGTTCTTAGTATTCACTAATGTGTCATCTACAATAATGTCCCAGTGTTTATTTTAGAGAATAATAATCTACTAAACAATGGAATATGACAAATAGAATATGTGTATCAATATTCAGAAAGGTTATCTTCAACTAAACAGTATATGACTATAATTGTCTAAGGCAATATGTACTGCCACAAAAAAGGTTTTCTTCCAAAGTATTTTTGCAGCCATGTAGTTTTGAAACAGTCGTTGCTTCTAGAAAAATAAACCATCAGGTTGAGTTAAAAGATACAAAATTTGTTTTCCCAGTATCTCCTAGTCCTCTGGTTTTTATTCAGGTCACTCATTAAAAAAAAAAAAAAAATCCAGATGCAGTGTATTAGCATTCATATACCTTACTTGGAAATGCTCTTTGGTGTTTTACCTAATATCTTTGTTTTGGGGTAACATAGAATAGAGGTTACATTTAACGGATATCAACCAATGTTTGCCTCCCTCTCTTACTATTATTCTGAGCACTTGCCACTTGCTCTCATTTTTCACTGGCCTGGCCAACTTCAACTCATGCTGGACATCACCCTTTTTGTAAGGTTATGAAGAGTCTTAGATTTTGCTCAACTTGTAAGCTAACAAGTCATTTTGCCACAGTTTCATGGGTACTGGTAGAATATACGAGACTCCTGAATCACAGACACATGCTAGTTTATTATTCACAGTAATATCAATGACCAGAATAACACCGTTTTCTTATGTCAGTTCTTAAGCCCCAGTTACTCTCATGGTGACATGATGAGTACGGTGCATTAAAAGAAAGGAATGCTGAGTTTAGAAAGTCCTAGTCTTACCCAGAGGGCTCTAAGAAAACATGCACATATATTTGTCCCAGAGGGTAACACTATGTTTATTACATTAGATAGCAAATAAAGCAGCTCTCTCCTATGCAGGGAGTTATTAGTTCATATTTCAAGGCTGTGCATTATACAAATACCCTTGAAAAGTTGTCCGGAACAAAAGGTTATTAGTATCCTGCACCAATGGATAATTGTATCCCAATAGACTCTTGCCTTCCTCAGTATTTTCTCCAACGATGTCATATTTGGCAGCCTTTTATTGAAGTTTTGGTGATAAAAGGGAGCTAGAAAACAGTTTTAAAGTCAATCTTCATCCACTGTTATTAGCAATTTATTTACCCACCAGAGAGTGTTTCTTTTGTCATGTCCTTTGAATACTTCTCTCATCTTACCATTTTCATGGGGACTTGTTTTTGCTCTGCTTGGTTCTGTATATCCTCCTTCTTGGGTTATTTCCAGAAAATCAGAATTTCTCCTTTTAATTCCACAGAGCATTTCAGCTTTCCCTTTGTTTTACCCTCTTTCAAACCACAGCTTGGGCCATAACGGAGGTACTGAGGGAGCAGTAACCCACCACATTCAAAGAGGTTTATCAACTAATTTCTAAAAATAAACAAAAGTACCCCCCAAAATAAGACAAAAGGAAACAAAAAGAAATAGAAGGTACCACCTCAAATTCCTATTGAAATTATTTTGAAAGTGAAAAGCACTACATTTAGTGAACCTTGAACTAACCCTCAGACCCCTCTTTGTACTGACAAATCGTTTTAGGCAACTGAGGACAAAGGGTTCTTCTTAACTTTAGCTTTAAGGTGTTGTTGTGAGACATATCCTATACTTTTTTGATCCTTTTAATTGAGGAAAGGAAATTTACATTATAAACTATTAGTATAAAATAGAACTTTGATGTTATAATGTGGAACCTGGGAGATAGAAATGACCTGTCTCTTGAATAATGTGAATCATATAGTTAATTTTGGTTCTTACGTGTTCCCTATCTTGGGAGCTATTTTCTTTTATTATGTAGGTCCAAGAGATATTTTTTTTTCTCTTGCTTGATAAACAGTTTAGGTGGAATTTATTTAGAAAAAAAAATTCTTGGTAAAATTACAAAAGAAATTTATGTTACCCAACATTATTGTAAGGTATGTTATCCGTATTCAAATAAATAGGTAAAAGAGAAATTGGCTTTTAGTACACATATCATGTTAGTGGCTCAGTTGAAAGTAAGATTAATAAGTTATAGTTTCTGATTTACTTTTCTCATCATCAGGTAAGGTTTATTTCTTCAAAAAGGCAAACAAAATAATGACACTTTTTTTTTTTTTGGCAACTAAGAATTGAGGAAATAAGGGAAAATGAATCTGGTTTGCAAACTACAGTTAAAACATACACAAGTGAAAAATTAAATTCAAATGGCTCAGGGTAAGTGTCTTTAAACTTCATAAACAAGTTTTGTGCATCAGTTAAATGATGGGTGGGTAAAAAACCTCTCTATTTACAGATCTTGGGTATCAGCCCTTTGTCGGTAGTGTCATTTGTGAATATCTTCTCCCATTCCATGGGTTGCCTCTTTGTTTTGTTGACTGTTTCCTTTGCTGTCCAGAAGCTTTTGATCTTGATGAAGCCCCAAAAGTTCATTTTTGTTTTTGTTTCCTTTGCCTTTGGAGACATGTCTTAAAAGAAGTTGCTGTGGCCAATGTTGAAGAGGTTACTGCCTGTGTTCTCCTCTAGAATTTTGATAGATTCCTGCCTCACATTGAGGTCTTTTATCCATTTCAGGTTTATCTTTGTGTTATGATGTAAGAGAATGGTCAAGATTCATTCTTCTATACATAGCAGTCCAATTTTCCTAGCACCATTTGGGAAGAGACATTCTTCTTTCCACTGGGTATTTTTTCCTGCTTTGTTGAAGATTATTTGACCACAGAGTTGAGAGTCCATATATGGGCTCTCTACTCTGTTCCACTGGTCTATGTGTCTGTTTTTGTGCTAGTCCCATGCTGTGTTGGTATCACAGCTTTGTAGTAAAGCTTAAAATCAGGAAAAGTGATGCCCCCAGTTTTGTTTTTCAACATTTCCTTAGCAATTCCAGGTCTCTTCTGGCTCCATAAAATTTTAGGATTGTTCGTTCTAGCACTTTGAAAGATGCTGGTAGAATTTTGATCAGAATGGCATTGAAAGTATAGATTGCTCTGGGCAGTATATACATTTTAACAATGTTTATTCTTCTAATCCATGAGCATGGAATGCTTTTCCATCTTTTTGTGTCTTCTTCAATTTCTTTCATGAAGAACCCCTCAGCACTCAAAAAACAGATAATCACGTCAAAAAAAGGGACGGAGGACATGAATAGACACTTCTCCAAAGAAGACATGCAAATGGCTGAGAGGCACATTAAAAAACAAATAGCATGGAGGACAAGGGGCGTTAGAGAGGAGAAGGGAGTTGGGGGAAATTGGAAGGGGAGGTGAACCATGAGAGACTGTGGACTCTGAAAAACAATCTGAGGGGTTTGAAGCAGCGGGGGGTGGGAGGTTGGGGGAACCAGGTGGTGGGTATTATAGAGGGCACGGATTGCATGGAGCATTGGGTTTGGTGCAAAAATAATGAATACTGTTATGCTGAAAATAAATAAATAAAAAAGAAACCTTTGATAAAATATAGCATCAATTTAAATTAACATAAAATGAGCAGCATTCTCACAATAGAAGAGAACTTTCTTCATCTGATAAAGGATAGATGTAAAAGTCCTATAACAAGAGAAGGTCATCCTTATGCTTAAAAAAATCCAAGAAAATTGAGACAAAATGGTGGGGAAGTAGGAGGAGGCTCCGTTTCAACCTGTACCCTAAAGTGAGCTGATTACCTACCAAAGAACTCTGGTCACCCATGAAACCAGCCTGAGATCAGAATTATACACGTCTGGATCTCTACAGGAGCAGAAGACGCCAGTGGGCAGGTAAAGCAGAGTGAGAACGTCTGACTGATATCGGAAGATTAAAAAAAAAAAAGTGTTCATCATTAGCCATCAGGGAGATTCAAATCAAAACCACAATGAGATTCCACCTTATACCAGTTAGAATGGCCAAAATTAACAAGACAGTAAACAATGTGTATTGGAGAGGATGTGGAGAAAGGGGAACCTTCTTACACTGTTGGTGAGAGTGCAAGTTGGTGCAGCCACTTTGGAAAACAGTGTGGAGATTCCTTAAGAAATTAAAAATAGAGCTTCCCTATGACCCTGCAATTGCACTACTGGGTATTTACCCCAAAGACACAGATGTAGTGAAAAGAAGGGCCATCTGTACCCCATAGCAGCAATGGCCACAATTGCCAAACTGTGGAAAGAGCCAAAATGCCCTTCAACAGACAAGTGGATAAAGAAGATATGGTCTATATACAATGGAGTATTATGCCTCCATCAGGAAGGATGAATACCCAACTTTTGTATCAACATGGACAGGACTGGAGGAGATTATACTGAGTGAAATAAGTCAAGCAGAGAGAGTCAGTTATCGTATGGTTTCACTTACTTGTGGAGCATAAGGAATAACATGGAGGACATTAAGAGAAGGCAAGAAAAAGTGAACTGGGGGAAATTGGAGGGGGAGAAGAACCATGAGAGACTGTGGACTCAGAAACAAATTGAGGATTTTGGAGGGGAGGGGGGTGTGGGGTTAGGTAAGCCTGGTTGTAGATATTAAGGAGAACAGGTATTGCATGGAGCATTGGGTGTGGTATATAAACAATGAATCTTGGAACACTGAAAAAATAAATTAGAATCAAACAAATTAAAAGCTCTGTATTTACATATTGCTCCCAGTATGGCAAACTGTTCATTTCTTATTCACGAAATCTCTACTCTTATTTTGGATGTATTTAGAACATAATTTCTTAGCAGCCAAATAGAAAATAGTCAGGAATATGTAAACAATAAATTAGTTTAGATTGAACTAACTGGTCATGAATTGAGAATAATTAAATTACTTAGTATTGCATCATCTTGCTAAAACCATAGGGAGTAATTCAGTAAACACAGTGAAGAGAATAAGCTGTGATTTAAACCAGTTATAAATATAATCATTTATCACCAAAGAAAATTATTTATAGCAGTGATGACCTCAAGTTTCTCTTGAATCATATTCCACACAGTATCTTCTCTGTTTCAGTGGGGTGATAAATGTAGTCTTCTCATACTTTTCAAGTAAATACTCTTAAATATGGTGACATAGTAATACACCTTGCAGTTTCTGGTATTTAGTAAGGGAAAAATAAACATTAGATTTTCATTACCATTGCTTACACAATTTTTAAACAGTTAACTGTAATAAAGCTTTGTATTAGAACTGTGGAAAAGCCAAATAATTATACAAACCTTATATAACTTTTCCAGGGTATTTTTATTTTTAGCATTTTTAATGAACAACTTTTCTAAATTAATTGATTGTACTGTGTCCTTGGTGTTAATTAATGAGAGCTCTGTACTGAGTATTTTTTCATTTTTGGCACAGTTATGGGTGACATTTGGATTTTGGTTTGTATTTGTTTAACAAATATGAATGCAAGAATTTCTGAACAGAAATTCTTTCTGTTGGAATTCTTTCTGTTGGAACAGAAAAACTGAATGTGTGTTTCTTTTAGAAGGCAGGGTATAAAGTACTACCCACTGAAAAAATTGTGACTTGAAATTAGCATCTCCTTTCATAGTGTGTCACAGGAACATTTGTTTCTTCCTGACCTTACTACTTGGGTTTCTCTACATACCCTTATTCATATTGTACATTTGAATATATGAGTCAAAAAGTAATTATATATATATATATATATATATATATATATATTCATATATATGTAAAATTATGTTTTACTCATATATTTAATCACTTACCCTGATCTTCCTTTTGCTTCTGTCACTGAATCCAATTCACCATTTAATAGTTGAAAATGTTATATGCTTGTTTTTTTCTTAAAATTTTTTTTTAAAGATTTTGTTTATTATTTATTTGACAGAGATCACAAGTAGGCAGAGAGGCAGGCAGGGAGAGAGGGGGAAGCATGCTCCCTGCTGAGCAGAGACCCCCAATGACCTGAGCTGAAAGCAGAGGTCTTAACCCACTGAGCCACCCAAAAAAAAACTATGCTTGTTTTTTTCTGATGCAGATTTACTCCTAATCTTTAGTTAGTGAATTTTGGACTATGAAATTTGTTTCCATCTACCAACTGCTATTCACAGAACTCTCTATGAGGTATTTGTTCAAAAAATTATTGTTTTGATTTTATGACTCTCCAAGTTCTTGATTCTTGCTTTTTTATATGGCAACTTTGGGAATTTGATAGTTGCATTTATCTGTGTTATTAATATACCCATAGTGAGAGAAAAAGGCACAAGAGAGGAGTATCTATTTCTGACAAGTGGATTCTCACTGATATCCCAAGTCTTTTTCTGTTTTTCTCTTTTTTTAAAAAAATTTTTAATGAAATGATGCATGCTCATTTTAAACACAAATGACACTGAAGTGTACCAGTAACAATGCTTATCTTTTCCTTCTTATTAATTCTACATTTTTCTGTTGTTTTTTGTTTTCATTTTTAAAATTTAAATTCAATTAATTAACATGCAGTGTATTTTTAGTTTCAGAGGTAGAGTTCACTGATTCATCAGTCTCATGTAATAACTGGCGCAGATTACATCATGTGCCTTCCTTAATTTCTATCACCCAGTTACCTCATCCCCCCACCCCTCCCCTCACTTTCTTTTCCTTTTTTAAGATTTTATTTTTAAGTAATATTTGCATCTAACATGGAGCTTGAATCCACAACCCTGAAATCAAGAGCCCTATGCTCCACTGATTGAGACAGCTAGGTGTCCCTCTCTTTCATGATGATTATTCACTCTGTGCCTGAATTTGGGTAGTGAGAATATTGCAAATGGAGCATGGAAGAGGTAATTTCTGTATACGAGATTGATAGCATCCTATTTTCAGAATAAAAGAAATCAGTTCATCAGTTATACAGTTTTTTCTTATATGCCATACCCATGGGGTTACTAAATATTGGTGTTTTAAAGTCAGGTTGTAGAAATGACCCATTTTGTTAGCCATGTGGAAGTATTAAACTAGCAGATGTTTTATTTGATGTGGCTATTTTCCACACCAAATTTTAGTAGAAAGATATTTATAATTTTTAAGCCTGACCATAGCAGTTGTGAAGTCTTTACCTCACAGGCCTCAGAGAAAAACTGCCTTCCAGACATCACATTTGATGCACAGTCATTGTGATCTCTGAAGGGAGTTGTAGTGAATGCCTCAGGCTCTGCTGGCTGGTCATGCTCTTTCACATAACTTTGTTGCTAGAACAGATGCCTCATTCATAGGTCTTTTTATCTGAGACCCTAGGGAGGGGATCCATGTCAGGCAACTTCTGAGATTTCCTTAAGGGGCAGGAGAGGAACCTGTATATAAAAAAAAAAAAAAACACACCTTTCCCCATTCTGACTCAGTATCCAGTACTTTCCCACTCTTAAACCTTCCTCCTACTCTACTTCCAGCCCATATGATTGCCTTCCCTTTTTATTTGGGAATCCCTCAGTAGTGAGGTGACCTCCACATATGCTGATCCACCTGATCCTTGAACAGTGTGACTGATCTGTGGGGAGAAATAGGACAGGGTGATTAGTGTTTTTTGGGATATAGTGTTAGACTCTTATTTACTCACTGCAGTGATTAAAGTCTTCACTCACTTATGGTTTGTTTTTTTAATAGGCTCCTCCTCCACCTGACAGCTCAACTCTTTCTGTCCTGGCCCAGCCAACTCCTGACGGATTATATGATATATATATCTATATAGATATGTGATAGCACATATAGATATGTCTATATAGATATATATATATATCATATATATGTAATAGAAATAATTCAATATGTACATAAAGATATACATTTAAAAATCATCTATTTATCTTGGGGCACCTGGGTGGCTCAGCCAGCTAATCATCCAACTCTTGATCTCAGCTTAGGTCTCGATCTAAGGGCAGTGAGTTCAAGCCCTGTGCTAGGCTCCACACAAATTCATTTTTATATTAAAAGGAATTTGAGCTTAAGTAAAGTAGCTCATAGTTTGTTCATATCCCTTTTAAGTCAATTATATTTTCTAAATTAAGTTTATAATAATTTAAATTTTCACTAATATTAAAGAAGAGTCCAAAAGAAGATATCCTATATTAACCAAGCTGAGCTGGTGATTTCAAAATAAAATAATTAGGGGTGCCTGGGTGACTCAGTTCATGACTCAGTTGGCGCAGGCATTGTCTGACTCTTGATTTCGGCTGAGGTCTTGATCTTAAGGTGGTGAGATTAAGCCCCGTTTTGGGCTCCACTATAGGTGTGGCGCCTGCTGAAGGTTCTCTCCCTCCTTCTCCCATTGCCTATCCTCAAAAGAATGAAATTATTAGAATTCAGTTGATATTTTGCATTTTTAGGTAGCTAATAGCAATATTGCAGTCATAGATTGAAAGAAAACAATTATATGTGCAAAAACTAAGCTTCTTTCAAATGTTCTCTGTTTAAATGAATGAATTATTAACTGTTGAGTTATTTAAGGGGAATAATTTAACACAATTTTAGTGTTTACCATGTGTATGGCTATAAACATGAAAGTTAACATTGTCTTCTATTGCTATCCCAATTTTGTATGATTATCCCTCACCTTTTTAGTTTCACTCACTTCATGTTGCTACTGACACGGCTACCTAGTTGAACTCTCTCAATGAAAATCTGAATCCGTTCTTTATTTTTTTAAAAAAGATTTTATTTATTTATTTGACAGAGAGAGATCACAAGTAGGCAGAGGGGAAGGCAGAGAGAGAGGGGGAAGCAGGCTCCCTGCTGAGCTGAGAGCCCAATGCGGGGCTCGATCCCAGCACCCTGAGACCATGACCTGAGCCGAAGGCAGAGGCTTAACTTACTGAGCCACCCAGGTGCCCCAATCCGTTGTTTATTTTAAGCTGGCAATATTTTGAAAGCTTTCAGACCAAATCTGTTTAGCACAGGACACTAACACTCCCTGACCTACCCCAGTGCTCACTAGTAGCCTCATCATTTATGATGCAGTAAGGAGAGACCACTGGGATTACGTCACACTTCTACCCTCTTGCTCTTTCTTTCCTTACTTTGAAAAATCTTTGTTCTTCCTTCTTCTGGCTTAATTTATTTTCACCGCACCTTCAGAAAACCTTTCCTGAATCCCAGTTGGAATAAGAACCCCAGTCTCTGCTTACACAGGACTCTTAGCATTTCTCTGGTTGGCCGGGCAACAAGCCTAACTGATAGTCTTGGCCTCAGACTGGTCTGGGTTTGATTTTACAATCTGCCCTTTACTATCTGGATAACCTTTGCCTCTCTACAAGCTTCCTCTTCTTCATCTATAGATGGGGGATACTTATAATAATAATAGTACTTATTGCATAGAACATTCAGTGAGTTAAGACATGTAAAGTACTTTGTGGCTTGGGGGTGCTCTCAGTCAGTTAAGCCTCTGACTCTTGATTTTGACTGAAATCATGATCTCAGGGTCTTGAGATCAAGCCCCATGTCAGGCTTCGCTTTGAGCATGGAGCCTGCTTAAGATTTCGTCTCTCTTCCTCTGCCCCTCCCCATCTGCTCGTGCTCTCTATCCCTCTAAAAAAAAAAAAAAAAAAAAAAATCAAATAAATAAATAAATAAATAAATAAAAACAAAAAAGTCCTTTGGCATAATTCATTACACAACTTAAGCATGTAATAGTAACACCATTATTATTATTATTACAGTATCTGTCTCCTACTAGATTGCTTTCTCTTATAAGACAGGGATCCTCTTTGCTTATCTCTGATTCCTCTGTGCACTGTTCTGGTTCATAATGTGAAGTCAACAAATGTTAGCTATTTTACCAGATTTATCAGCTTTAAAATATAATAAGAAAATAATATTAGTATGTTTTTAATATCATGCTCATTCTACTGTAGAATGGCAGTATAATGAACTTTTCTTTTTAGGGACGATAGAAAGTCAGCTTCTCCTACTATTTTCTAGGGTAATCTCTCATGAGTAATCTTCCACTTCCCTCAGCCATTTGTAAGTTTTGGAAGAGAAGTAGCACCACGATACTTTTAGCAGTCAATTAAGTGACTGTGATCACTTCTGAATATTTAATTCTATACAAAAGTCAAAATAAGCAATTAGAAAAAAAAATTCACATTCAAAGATCTCAAGGTTTATGTATTTTTCATTTATCCAAAGTCAGTGCTGCTCAGTAGAGTAAATCAATTTTGTTGAATATTACTTTTGCATCTTTTCTTTAATAATACCATGTTTTTGTAGTGAAGATGGGAGTGGTGCTGAATGGCAATGAGTCCCCTCGGCACAAATCCAGGATTTAAATTTAAAATCTGAATTAAGTATACTAGATATAGATAAAGATTTACTATAAAATTCCATTATCTCAGAATCTAGGAGAATAAAATATCATTAGGTATTTTTAATAATGCCATGCCTTTTCTAGCCATTTTTGTACAGCTTTATATTTCCTTTGTTTTCCATTTTCTTTGCAGTAAGCATTCAGCATACAATAGTAGAATACATAACTTTATGATGCATATCTATAGTATTTCATTTTTCATAAAGCTATGAGTGATTAATTTTAAAGGATTTGCCATTCTTCTATAACATCTAATGTATAGAAGTTTTAGTACTTTGAAGTTATTAGAAAAGATACTTATCAAAAAATAAAGATATTTATCATCTTGTTATCTTGATTCTAACATTTTTGTGTCTTTCCCATGCATGTGTCTTGACATTTCAGTTCAGTCCCATAGGGAAATTCCTCTCTGCCCTTTCCTCTGCTTAAGACTTACAGTGAGTTTAAAAGGAGCCATGGATACAGAGGAAGTGCTCCCTTGGAGAGTTTAGCCATAGTTAATAATTTCAGTGCATGATACATATTTTAAAGGAAGATGTGTGTAGCACTGCAGGACATAACATCAAGTGAATGTGAAAAGGAGCTTTTCATGAGATACTCAGTGGGATGGCATTTGCTGCTTATCTAAATAATGTCATTATAATTTTTCTGTTGAGGTTTATCAGGGAATGTTAGAGTATGAACTTTGGATTTAAGCTGCAATGGGTTCCATACCTCCTTGTATTGCTTTTTACCTAGAGAATTACCTTGGCAAGTTAATTTAGGGATGGTTTTGACTAGTGTTCCAGAAGTTGTGATTGTAAGGAATCCTTAATCATTGGATGTAAATTTTAAGGTTTCTGGGAAGATCTTATTTTAACCTACCTTATCTCATTTATGTGTGTCTGGATTAAAAAAAAAGAAAGGGATATATTTATTGAGTGTTGTAGATAGAGAAAAACTTGGGACTAACCATCTGCTTGCCCATATTCTCTTATCCTTTACCAAAAGCAAGGTAGTTTGTGGCCTGAATGTCTTCCTCCAGATTCTGTGGCTGTGTTTTCAGTCCCTTTTGAGATGAAGACTGTACTAATCTTAGTTCCTCCCTGCCAAAGATACTACCTAAGAAATACTGACTCATTTGGGTGGTTTCAGAGTTTTGTCTAAATAGGAAGTACACAACAAATGCATTATTCTCTGTTTCTGACGAGGCTGTTATGCTAGTTCTTACCTCCTTTCTTTTACTATCAAAAACAGTGTAATCTTTCTGGCATGCCTGGGTGGCTTACTTGGTAAAGCACCAGTTCTTGATACTTTTATACTTAGTTTTGCTATGAATCTAGAGAAGGAGTCTTTACAGATTAAATTCTATAAAAATATAACAAGAGTAATGTAAATATTCTATATTTTGATTTTTGAAATTTCAGAATCATCCTATCCATGATTTAGAATAGAGTATAAAAATATAATAAAACTTCATCTTGTCCTGACAGGAATTTTCTATTCAGAATGGTGAGTCAAGATATACTGACTGTGTTGAATAGTAAGAGAAATATAGTTTTAAATATGCCTTTTGAATTTAAAGAGTTAAACAGTTAAATTAGTGATAAAACAATATTATCAGAGGGAGAAAATATTAACGGTATGGGACAGGGATCCCTTACCTTGTTTATAAGGAAGCCAGTAGGAAATACCTGAAGTTGACAAACCATAGTTGTATAATGATATTATTTCAAGATGTGGAGGTAATCAACAAATTAACTAAAAAACAAAAGATGAAAAAAGTTAACTCTAAGGGGAGAGGAAATTGAATTGGGTTGGGGGTTAAAAGAAGAAGATTTTGATGGGAATTTGTCACCCTTCATTGTAAATATTTCTGTGTTTGACTATCTGATAACCACCTATGGAATATATTACTTTAACTTTTAAAGAAATGAATGATGCAGCTCATTTTGAGAGGATAAATAATTGCTAGAAATGTGTGTCTGTCTGTTTGGATCTATGTGTATTTGTTATATTTTGGTCAATTCTTCTAGTATAGTTAATAACCTGTTTGAGGAATGAATCTATTATAAAAACAAAACAAACAAGTGTTGTAAACTTCTCACATTATATATTAAATGAGAAGAAAACAATGAATTTAGGGATTCAGGTAGCACTCACTCACTTTCAAGCTAATTATTTAAGGAAAATATTTTTCTGTACTGAAGGCAACAAACCGATAGCATATTTGATTATGTTGAATATCATCCAGCTTCTGTGTGTAGGAATCATTTGAACATAACCAGGCAAATCCATTCATTTAAAACTTCTTGGGAAACACACTTTATTGAAACTTTGAGTGCCTAATTGAAAAAAAAAGTTTAGTTGAATGATTCTTCTTTTTTGGGAGTAGCTATATGGTATTTAATGTTTGGGGGCAGTTTGACATCAGAACTATGTCATACTCAGAATATGATTTTATATATACGAATGTATAGAAATATTCTCTCCTTAAACTTTTAAGACATCACTAGGGGGTGCCCGGTGGCTCAGTCTATTGAGCCTCTACCTTTCCAGGGTCTCGGGATCCGGCCCCGCATTGGGCTCCCTCTGCCCTTCCTCCTGCTTGTGCTCTCTGTCTCTCTTTCAATAAGTAACATCTTAAACAAAAACAAAAACAGACATTACTGGGGTGTCTGGGTGGCTCAGTCATTTAAGTGTCTGCCTTTGGCTCAGATCATGATCCTAAGTCATGAAACTGAGCTCCACATTGGGCTCCCTGCTCAGCATCTTCTCTCTTAGAACTGCTTTTGCTACATCCCAACATCCCAAAGATTTTGAACCATTGTGTTTTCATTTTCATTAATCTCCATGTATTTTTTTATTTCCTCTTTGATTTCTTGACACATTTGTTGTTTTGTAGTGTGTTATTTAGCTTTCATGTGTTTGTGTTCTTTCCAGATTTTTTCTTATGATTGATTTCTAGTTTTATACCATTGTGGTCAGAAAAGATGCATGATATAATTTCAGTCTTTTTGAATTTTTTGAGACTTGTTTTGTAGCCTAATGTGCTCTATTCTGGAGAATGGTCCATGTGCATGCAGTTAGAAAGAATGTGTATTTCACTGTCTTTGGATAGAATATTCTGAATGTATCTGTTAGGTCCATCTGTTCCAATGTGTCATTCAAAGCCACTGTTTGCTTGTTGATTTTCTGTCTGGGTGGTGTATCCATTGATGTAAGTGGGGTGTTAAAGTCCCCTACTATTAATGTATTATTAATAGTTTCTTCCTTTATGTCTGTTAATAGTTACTGTATGTATTTTGGTGCTCCCATGTTGGGTACATATTTATAGTTGATATATCCTCTTGTTGGCTTGTTCTCTCTGTCATTTTGTAGTGTCCTTCTTTGTCTCTTATTACACTCTTTGGTTTCAATGACCTTGTGTAACATTTACAGAATGTGTAGCATTTACTCCATTTACATTTGAAGTAATTATTGATAGGTATGTACTTACTGCCATTTTATTACTCATTTTATGGTTGTTTTGTAGTTTTCTCTGTCGTTTTCCTCTCTTGTCTTTTCCTTCATAGTTCAATGACTTTCTTTTGAAATAGGCATCCATTCCTTTCTCTTTATTTTTTGTATAACTTGCAGGCTTTGATTCATTGTTACCTTTAGGTTCATATATAACATGTTATGCATATAATAGTCTATAGTAAGTTGATGGTTGCTTAAGTTTGAGTTAATTCTAAAAACACTAAATTTTTACTCTCCCCCCTCCACATTTTATGTGTATGATGTCATGCTTTACATCCTTTTGTGAATCCTTTGACTGATTTTTATACATAGAATTAATTTTACTGCTTTTTAAAAATTTTTATTTACTTAAGTTTACCTAATTAATACATACAGTATTATTAATTTCAGAGATAGATTTCAGTGACTCATCAGTTGTATGTAACACCCACTTTGGTTTCTGTGCCATTAAGGGCCAGTCTGGGGCTGCCATAGGCTTACAGTTGTGCAGTGTCAACTGTCAGATCAGATGCTAGTCTTCAGCCTTTTTGCCATGGCTGCAGTGGCTCTGAACTACAGGGTATTCTCCCTGCCTTGTCCCTTAAGGGCCTTTTGTTGGTAGGCGGAGCCTGCAGAGAAACTAGATGCCAGACTTTAGTTTCTCAGTTTTTGTTGTAGTAGCTCTGTTCTTCAGGGTATTATCCCTGCCTTGTTCCCTGAGAGGCTTTATTTGGTGGGCAGGACTGGTCATCAGAGCAGATGTATGCCCCTAGTTTATCTGCTGGGGCTGCAGATGGCACTCTCTCTCACTGCCAATTACAGGGTTCTGCTGCTGGGGCTGCAGCCAAACTGGTATATGTGTGGTTGTCTTCTCCTTTCCCCAAGGCAGGAGACACTTTGGATTTGCACTAGTCCCTGCTAGGGCTGCTCGCAGAATTAGACAGGGACAGAATGACATTTTAGGAAAAATACTCATTGATGTCCTGAACTGAACATGAAGGTTGTTTGATAAGATTTCATTATGGAAGTACCTCCTGACAAATATATTGGCTAATGATTAAAAAAAAAAAAGTGACTAAAATAAAATACATTAAAATTGTATTGAGCATTAAATGAATTTGCACAAATTACCTGACTGAGAAGTCCAGCTGCTGCTGTCTCTGGTATTTATCCAGGGGGAATCTCTGTCCAGATGTCCACATTTTTCTGCCTCTCAGATCACGCATGAGGTTTTTGATAGGTGTTATATGCTCCCTTGCTCTAATGATATGTTTTGAAGCATTATATTTAAGGGTTGTTAAAATTTTTGTCTGCCACTTTGATAATATAATTAATGCAAGTGAGTAACATTTAGCAAAAAGTGTGTTTAAGGGAATCAAAATATGAAGTTAAATTTTGACTAAGCCATAAACAGCTGCAGCTAAAGTAATAATGCAGTATGAAAATGACTTTAATATTTCTGAATGCATGATAGCTAACACCCAAGCTGGGATTAGATATTCCAGTATGTTGACTCCTAAACCTAAATAATTTATAAAATAGAATTATTTACTATTAATTACTAGAGTAGTAGTAGCAGCAGCCTAAAGCTCAAAGGATTTGGTGCTACTATGTATGGTTCTAGAGAAGCCCATTCGTACTTCTGAGGTGATGACCCTCAGCAATTCTTATCAGACATGATCCTACTGGACATCTTGCTCTGGGTTTATCAGTCATTGTTCTATGTCAGAAACACTTGTCTTCTACTAGCCTCCCTGCAGGAATGGCAAATGGAAACACAGTCTTAATGAACTAGAAACATTATATATATGCTCAGGCACAACCCCACCAATTGCAGACATTTGGATACATTTTTTCCATTTCTTTTCTTTCAGGAAGCCTTGTAACATGGTCACTGAGTCAGACATGTTCAAATTCTAACGGCCTACTTGGTACCTCTATGCCCTCAAAAAATGGTTCACCTCTTGGAGGCTATTACTTATTGGTAGAAAATTGTAATTATACATATCCTCTGGGGTTCTTATCATGTCTGAAAGAAATGTTTGGTTAGCAGTATTTGGCACTGAGTGGAAACTATTAAATGTTAGTTATTATTTTATTTTTTTCTTCTTTCGATTCCTGCAAATATTACCTAGAGGCATCTATTATAGTCTATCAAGGCAATTAAAAATACATGGAATAGCTAATAGTTACAGTTGATGCATGAAAACTTCATCTAAAATGAACCACTGGGTTAAAGATAGTCGATAGTGCTTGTACTAAAATATATCTTTAAATATACACTTGTTAAGATGTCCATTTTAATGTAGATTGACATTGTACTGATGCAGTCATTTGATAAAAAACAATAGGTGGGTAATAAAAGTATCATGCATATAAAAAGCTGTCACCAAGTTCTATATTCTATTTTTCTTCAGACATTATTACTTTCTGTATTTTGAAAAGGAGCAGCATTTAGTCTCTAATATGCCACTGAACTAGAACAAACTTCTAGTGAGTGTTCAGATGGTTAAATTGTTTTAAAAATCTGTGATAAATATATTTAGGTCCTCTTTGATGTATTTTTTTTCCCCTGCAAGTGATTTTTGTCCAAATGTGCTTTTGGTATTCATTTTCATGGCAACTAAAATGCTGTCACAGTGTTCCCAAGATGCTGTCAATGTGGCTTTGTAGTAAATAACATTATAATGTCAGTGCACGACTAAGGAAGTGACATGATGTCAAGAATGCACTCAGTGTTGTTGTATCATAAATTCAATGGAAAATGCATATTTATGGAGACCTTCTTAGGATGTCAGAGGAGAGTAATGCAGATGTTATATTACTGAGTGAAAAGAAATCAAGGCAGAGAATCTTTGTTAAAGATGATGTAAATTCTACTGAATAAAGAGAATTTCAAGTCATGGCAGTCAAGGTGCCTTCGGATTATAAAATGCTATTGTATTTCCCTTGACGAATCTGAGGACTAGCTACACCCTGGCTGCCAAAGCCTGATGGTTTAGGTCCTGATAGGGTCAAAGGATATGAATTTCAGGCTCCTTTTAACTTGCATTTCTTAGAGTGCTAGGTAATTTCTTCCTTTATGAAGGAAATGAGGCACTTAGGCTGCAGTAATTCTAATGCTGGCCCTCTGTGAAGATTCCATTCCTTCTACTCCTCTCTTTCAGAATGAGAAGAATGAAACTGAGGTCTTGAAACTTGGAAAAATAGACATATATTGTCAGTGAGAATGGAGACGGGGTAAGTCCAGTGGAGATGAGGTCTGAAATAAAGGACCAAGGCAAGGAGCTACATATCTGGATTCACTAGACAACTAGTTATTCGGAGATGAAAGACCCTAGAATGGTGTAAACAATCATTAGGACCCCAGTAGGTTGAACAGATTTTCAAAAGGAAATGACAGAAAGCAATAAAGATAAAGTTTACTTTGTATTTATCTGAACAATGTAAGAATAATGACCTTCCTTGATGAGACTGTGTTATTACTGATTACACTTTATTCTTATTCTGGTCAGAAGCACTTTGGTTCCTAACTAAAAAGTGAACTCCAGATCATAGAAAATCATCATCAGTATGTGTTTTTCTTTGTAAGAAAGGCTGTAGAGTGTTGAAAGATCAGTAAAATCCATTCTACTTATATTGAAGATGAGTTATGTAATCTTTATAGATGAATGGATGTCAATTCACTTATTTTAAGAATTTTAAGTATGTTATATCCCCCTTTTTTTTTTTAAAGTATGCTATACCCCTTGTTGTAAGCGGTATAGAAATGGGAAAGAGCTCTTGGTGGCAAACTGATGAAGAAGAATAAAATAACTGAGATATCTAAGAGAAAATAAAGCCAAAACCTTTTGAAACCTGTTTTCTTCCTCCTTTCCTCCCTTCTCTGTTTCTCTTGTTTCTTTCCTTCCAGTCATCTTGGAATCACAATTTGAGGTGGATTAGCATGGTTTAAAAGTAGTTATAGTAAAGAATAGCACGTTAGCAGAATGAAAATCTATAATGGTGAATAAAGTGGAACCAAAAATTGTATTTAAAATATAGAGCTAATGAACCACATGTGTGCTACAAGGGAGCCATAGTTTAAATAGCAGTTGTCATGTTACAGAAAATATGGTTATTTCTGTAACTGATTTGGTATTTCCCATCCAGCCATTTGGGACATAGATGAAATTGCCTGATAATACCACCTTCCCCATTCCTTGGCCAGTGGAATACAAACCCTCCCTAGATTTTTTTTTTTCATGATCTGTATTTTTTAATTTTAATTTATTTTAAATTTTTTTATAAACATATAATGTATTTTTATCCCCAGGGGTACAGGTCTATGAATCACCAGGTTTACAAATTTCACAGCACTCACCATAGCACATATCCTCCCCAATGTCCTTAAGCCCACCCCCTCTCCCTCCACCCAGCAACCCTCAGTTTGTTTTGTGAGATTAAGAGTCACTGATGGTTTGTCTCCCTCCCGATTCCATCTTGTTTCGTTTATTCATCTCCTACTCCCCTAGACCCCCATTTCCTCATATCAGAGAGATCATATGATAGTTGTCTTTCTCCGATTGACTTATTTCACTAAGCATGATAACCTCTAGTTGGATCCATGTCTTCACAAATGGCAAGATTTCATTTCTTTTGATGGCTGCATAGTATTCCATTGTATATATATACCACTTCTTCTTTATCCATTCATCTGTTGATGGACATCTAGGTTCTTTCCATAGTTTGGCTGTTGTAGACATTGTTGCTATAAAAATTCGGGTGCATGTGCCCCTTCGGATCACTACGTTTGTATCTTTAGGGTAAATACCCAATAGTGCGATTGCTGGGTCATAGGGTAGCTCTATTTTCAACTTTTTGAGGAGCCTCCATGTAGTTTTCCAGAGTGGTTGCACCAGCTTGCATTCCCACCAACAGTGTAGGAGGGTTCTCCTTTCTCCGCATCCTCGCCAGCATCTGTCATTTCCTGACTTGTTAATTCTAGCCATTCTGACTGGTGTGAGGTGGTATCTCATTGTGGTTTTGATTTGTATTTCCCTGATGCCAGGTGATGTGGAGCACTTTTTCTTGTGTCTGTTGGCCATTTGGATGTCAGAAATGTCTGTTCATGTCCTCTGCCCATTTCTTAATTGGATTATTTGTTCTTTGGGTGTTGAGTTTGCTACGTTCTTTATAGATTTTGGACACTAGCCCTTTATCTGATATGTCATTTGCAAATATCTTCTCCCATTCTGTCAGTTGTCTTTTGGTTTTGTTAACTGTTTCCTTTGCTGTGCAAAAGCTTTTGATCTTGATGAAATCCCAATAGTTGATTTTTGCCCTTGCTTCCCTTGCCTTTGGCGATGTTCCTAGGAAGACGTTGATGTGGCTGAGGTTGAAGAGGTTGCTGCTTGTGTTTTCCTCAAGGATTTTGATGGATTCCTTTCTCACATTGAGGTCCTTCATCCATTTTGAGTCTGTTTTCGTGTGTGGTGTAAGGAAATGGTCCTATTTTATTTTTTTGCATGTGGCTGTCCAATTCTCCAATACCATTTATTGAAGAGGCTGTCTTTTTTCTTTTCTTTTTTTTTTTTTTAAGATTTTTATTTATTTATTTGACAGAGATCACAGGTAGGCAGAGAGGCAGACAGAGAGAGAGGAGGAAGCAGGCTCCCTGCTGAGCAGAGAGCCCAATGTGGGACTTGATCCCAGGACCCTGGGATCATGACCTGAGCCGAAGGCAGAGGCTTTAACCCACTGAGCCACCCAGGTGCCCTGAGGGTGTCTTTTTTCCATTGGACATTCTTTCCTGCTTTGTCAAAGATTAGTTGACTGTAGAGTTGATGGTCTATTTCTGGGCTCTCTATTCTGTTCCATTGATCTATGTGTCCGTTTTTGTGCCAGTACCGTGCTGTCTTGATGATGACAGCTTCGTAATAGAGCTTGAAGTCCGGAATTGTGATGCCACCAACTTTGGCTTTCTTTTTCAATATTCCTTTGGCTATTTGAGATCTTTTCTGGTTCCATATAAATTTTAGGGTTATTTGTTCCATTTCTTTGAAAAAAAAATGGGTGGGATTTTGATAGGGATTGCATGAAATGTGTAGATTGCTTAGGTAGCATAGACATTTTCACAGTATTTGTTCTTCTAATCCAGGAACATGGAACATTTTTTCATTTCTTTGTGTCTTCCACAATTTCTTTCATGAGTACTTTATAGTTTTCTGAGTATAGATTCTTAGCCTCTTTGGTTAGGTTTATTCCTAGGTATCTTATGGTTTGGGGTACAATTGTAAATGGGATTGACTCCCTAATTTCTCTTTATTCTGTCTTGTTGTTGGTGTAGAGAAATGTAACTGATTTCTGTGCATTGATTTTATATCTGGACACTTCATTAAATTCCTGTACAAGTTCTAGCAGTTTTGGAGTGGAGTCTTTTGGGTTTTCCTTATATAGTATCATATCATTTGTGAAGAGTGATAGTTTGACTTCTTCTTTACCAATTTGGATGCCTTTAATTTCTTTTTGTTGTCTGATTGCTGAGGCTAGGACGTCTAGTACTATGTTGAATAGCAGTGGTGATAATGGGCACTCCTGCCGTGTTCCTGACCTTAGTGGAAAAGCTTTCAGTTTTTCTCCATTGAGAATGATATTTGCGGTGGGTTTTTCATAGATAGCTTTGATAATATTGAGGTATGTGCCCTCTATCCCTACACTTTGAAGAGTTTTGATCAGGAAGGGATGCTGTACTGTGTCAAATGCTTTTTCAGCATCTATTGAGAGTATCATATAGTTCTTATTCTTTCTTTTATTAATGTGTTGTATCACATTGATTGATTTGTAGATGTTGAACCAACCTTGCAGCCCTGGGATAAATCCCACTTGGTCGTGGTGAATAATCCTTTTAATGTACTGTTGAATCCTATTGGCTAATATTTTGGTGAGAATTTTCACATCTGTGTTCATTAAGAATATTGGTCTGCAATTCTCTTTTTTGATGGGATCCTTATCTGGTTTTGGGATCAAGGTGATGTTGGCCTCATAAAGTGAGTTTGGAAGTTTTCCTTCCATTTCTATTTTCTGGAACAGTTTCAGGAGAATAGGAATTAAATGTTTGGTAGAATTCCCCTGGAAAGCCTTCTGGCCCTGGGCTTTTGTTTGTTTGGAGATTTTTGATGACTGTTTCAATCTCCTTACTGGTTATGGGTCTGTTCAGGTTTTCTATTTCTTCCTGCTTCAGTTGTGGTGTTTATATGTCTCTAAGAATGCATCCATTTCTTCCAGATTGTCAAATTTGTTGGCGTAGAGTTGCTCATAGTATGTTCTTATAATTGTCTGTATTTCTTTGGTGTTAGTGGTCATCTCTCCTTTTTCATTCATGATTTTATTTATTTGGGTCCTTTCTCTTTTCTTTTGGATAAGTCTGGCCACGGGTTTATCAGTCTTATTAATTCTTTCAAAGAATTAGCTCCTAGTTTCATTGATTTGTTCTATTGTTATTTTGGTTTCTATTTCATTGATTTCTGCTCTCATCTTTATGATTTCTCTTCTCCTGCTGGGTTTAGGCTTTCTTTCTTGTTCTTTCTCCAGCTCCTTTAAGTGTAGGGTTAGGTTGTGTATTTGAGGCTTTTCTTGTTTCTTGAGAAAGCCTTGTACCACTATATATTTTCTTCTCAGCACTGCCTTTACGATATCCCACAGATATCCCACAGAACTGTTGTGTTTTCATTATCATTTGTTTCCATGGATTTTTTTCAATTCTTCTTTAATTTCCTGGTTGACCCATTCATTCTTTAGAAGGATGCTGGTTCTCCATGTATTTGGGTTCTTTCCAAATTTCCTCTTGTGATTGAGTTCTAGATTCAGAGCATTGTGGTCTGAAAATATGCAGGCAATGATCCCAATCTTTTGATACCAGTTGAGACCTGATTTATGACTCAGGATGTGATCTATTCTGGAGAATGTTCCATGTGCACCAGAGAAGAATGTGTATTATCTTGCTTTGGGTTAAAATGTTCTGAATATATCTCTGATGTCCATCTGGTCCATTGTGTCATTTAAGGCCTTTATTTCCTTGTTGATCTTTTGCTTGGATGATCTGTCCATTTCAGTGAGGGGAGTGTTAAAGTCCCCTACTATTATTGTATTATTGTCGATGTGTTTCTTCGATTTTGTTATTAATTGGTTTATATAGTTGGCTGCTCCCACATTAGGGGCATAGATATTTAAAATTGTTAGGTCTTCTTGTTGGACAGACCCTTTGAGTATGATATAGTGTCCTTCCTCATCTCTTATAGTCTTTGGCTTAAAATCTAATTGATCTGATAAAAGGATTGCCACCCCAGCTTTCTTCTCATGTCCATTAGCATGGTAAATTGTTTGCCACCCCCTCACTTTAAATCTGGAGGTGTCTTCGGGTCTAAAATGAGTGTCTTGTCAGCAACATATAGATGGGTTTTGTTTTTTTATCCATTCTGATACCCTGTGTCTTTTGATTGGGGGCATTTAGCCCATTAACATTCAGGGTAACTATTGAGAGATATGAATTTAGTGCCATTGTATTGACCGTAAGGTGACTGTTATTGTATATAGTCTCAGTTCCTTTTTGATCTACTACTTCTAGGCTCTCTCTTGCTTAGAGGACCCCTTTCAATATTTCCTGTAGAGCTGGTTTGTTGTTTGCAAATTCTTTCAGTTTTTGTTTGTCCTGGAAGCTTTTTATCTCTCCTTCTATTTTCAATGATAGCCTAGCTGGATATAGTATTCTTGACTGCATGTTTTTCTCATTTAGTGCTCTGAATATATCATGCCAGTTCTTTCTGGCCTGCCAGGTCTCTGTGGATAAGTCCACTGCCAATCTAATGTTTTTACCATTGTATGTTAGAGACTTCTTTTCTGGGCTGCTTTCAGGATTTTCTCTTTGTCGCTAAGACTTGTAAATTTTACTATTAGGTGTGGGGTGTGGACCTATTCTTGTTGATTTTGAGGGGGGTTCTCTGCACATCCTGGATTCTGATGCTTGTTCCCTTTGCCATATTGGGGAAATTCTCTCCAATATACCTTCTGCTCCCCTCTCCCTTTCTTCTTCTTCTGGAATCCCAATTATTCTAATGTTTTTTCTTCTTAGGGTGTCACTTATCTCTTGAATTCTCCCCTCATGGTTCAGTAGCTGTTTGTCCCTCTTTTGCTCAGCTTCTTTATTCTCTGTCATTTGGTCTTCTATATCACTAATTCTTTCTTCTGTCTCATTTATCCTAGCAGTAATAGCTTCCATTTTTGATTGCACCTCATTAATAGCTTTTTTGATTTCAACTTGGTTAGATTTTAGTTCTTTTATTTCTCCAGAAAGGGCTTTTATCTCTCCCGAGAGGGTTTCTCTAATATCTTCCATGCCTTTTTTGAGCCCGGCTAGCACCTTGAGAATCGTCATTCTGAACTCTAGATCTGACATGTTACCAATGTCTGTATTGATTAGGTCCCTAGCCTTTGGTATTGCCTCTTGTTCTTTTTTTTTTTTTGTGGTGAGTTTTTCTGCCTTGTCATTTTGTCCAGATAAGAGTATATGAAGGAGCAAATAAAATACTGAAAGGGTGACAAAGACCCAGGAAAATGCCAAATCAGAAGAGACCCCAAATCGTGGGATGGAGAAAGGGGATAAAAAGAAGTTCAGAAAAAAAAAAATTTTTAAGAAAGAAAACAAATAAAGAAAAAATATAAAAAAGAAAAAATATGTATATATATTAGATAAACTAGTTAAAAAACGTTAAAAAAGAAAACAGTAAAAATTTAAAAAAATTTAGCAGAAGAAAATAAAAATTAAAAAAAAATTAAATTAACCGCAAGACTAAAGAATCATGGGGAGAAAGCCATGAGTTCCGTGCTTTGCTTTCTCCTCCACTGGAATTCTGCTGCTCTCCTTGGTAGATGAACTTTGTCTTGGCTGGATTTCTTATTGATCTTCTGGGGGAGGGGCCTGTTGTAGTGATTCTCAAGTATCTTTGCCCAAGGTGGAATTGCACCGCCCTTACCAGGGTCCAGGCTAAGTAATCTGCTCAGGTTCCCTTTCGGGAGCTTTTGTCCCCTGAATGCTTTCCGTAGAGTTCCTGAGGACGGGAATGAAAACGGAGGCCTCCCAGTCTCCAGCCTGGAGAGCCAAGAGTTCCGGGCCCCACTCCTCAGTGCACTCTTAGAGAAAAGAGCCCTTTCACTCCTGTCTCCCTGGCCTCTGGTCGCACTCCAAGCTCACCCAGCCTGCGACCGGTTCAAGGTAACCCCGAGCTGAGAGCTCAACTCCTCCGATCTGTCTCTGTAGCTGGCTTCTCCACTCTAACACCTGTAAGCTCTGCAACACTCAGACACCCCCAATTCTTCTGTGACCCTGCAGGACCTAGGGCCACGCTGGCTCCGCATGGGTTTCACCCTGGTTTAGCCTCTGGAGTGATGTCCCTCAGTGGAGCAGGCTTTGAAAAGTCTTGATTTTGTGCTCCGCTGCTCTGCTGCTTGCTGGAAGCCAGCCCCTCCCCCCATGGTCTATCTTCCTGTCGCTTTGGATTCACTTCTCCTCTGGTCCTACCTTTCAGAAAGTGGTCGATTTTCTGTTTCTAGAATTGCTGTTCTTCTCTTTGATATCCTATTGGATTTGTAGGTGTTTGCAATGGTTTGATAAGCTATCTAGGTGATATCCTGCTACCTGATGTAGTTTCAGCCTGTTACTTCTCCACCATCTTGACTCCTCCTCCCTTCCCTAGATTTTTGAGAAGTCCCAGAGGGGTTCTATTTTGTATTAAACTGTTAGAAAGACTTTTATTTAGGGGACTGTATCTGTGGAGTGTTTGAAGGAGGGAAGATATTGTGCTTAACTCCAAATACAACAAGGAAAAGTGAGGATTTTTAATCAAGTAGCTGGGGCTGTTCTAACAAGATTTTTTGTGAAGGCAAGGCAGGGTGGTAATATATTACCTGGGAAGGTTAGGCATGAACAATTTGATCAGATGTGGAAGATGGGTATTTGATAGGATTTCTGTAGAAAAAGGGTGATGTAAAGATGAACATGGGACCCCAGGTGGAGTGCAGTATGGGTATACAACATCATCCTTAAACTTCATCTATCGATTGACATTTAGGTTGCTTACATATCTTGGCTACGGTAAGCCAGCTTCTTACCAGTAGAATTTTAGAGTTCTGTAAGTTCTTTTCATTTTGTATTGTCTCTGACCCTTTCAATGAAAATTTCCAGCATTCTTGTTGATCTGTTTTTAGAAGAACTTGCCTCAAAGTTCTCCAGCCACTCCCTCCTCCCCAGTCCAAAGCTACTTACTACCTTATTCTAAAGCACCCCATTTTCATGTACCAATATCTGTAATAGTTTTCTATTGCTATATAATAAGCCATAACAAAATGTAATGGCTGAAACAACAAATATTTATTAGCTCAATAAATATCTGAGGATCAGAACTCTCGAACTGTTTAGCTGGGTAGTTGTGGCTAAGTTTTCTCATTAGGTTGCAGTCAAGAGATTGGCTATAATTACAATAATATGAAGGATTGACTAGGGCTGGAAAATCTGTGTTAAAACTTACACATGTGTCTGTTGGTAAGAAGCTTCAGTTCCATGTTGACTCTTAGAGGAAAGCCTTAGCTCCTCACTACATGGGCCTCTCCACAAGTAAATAACTATATGAGATGGCACCCTGGCTTCTTCTAAAACAAATGATCTGAGAGAGCCAGAGAAAAGGAGAGGAAGAGGGAGCTGAAAACCAGAGCCCGTTTAGACCTAATCTCTGAAGTCATGCACTATCACTTCCACTTTATTCTATCCATTAGGGGTTCCTGAGTCCAGTCCACACTTAAGAGGAGACAATTAGTTCTTGCTACTCCAAAAGGAGAGGAGTATTAAAGAATTTGTGAATATTCGGAACACCTGGGTAGCTCAGTTGGTGAAGCATCCAACTCTCAATTTCGCCTCAGGTCATGGTCACAGGGTCTTGGGATCAAGCCCTGTGCGAGCCTCCATGCTCAGTGGGGAGACTTCCTGGGATTCTCTCTCTCTTTCTCTGCCCCTCCCCACTCTCTCTAAAGTAAATAAATAAATCTTAAAAAATAATTTGTGAACATTTTAAACCTACCAGCCCTATAAGTGTTTTAGATTTCCTTGGTGTTCAATACCTCTTTTTTCTTGCCCATTTTTCCCTTTTGGAATGGGAATGTCTATACTATGCCTGTCCTACTATTGTATTTTGTAAGTACATAACTTGTTGATTCAACAGATTTGTGAATGGAGAATTTTGTCTCAGGATGAATCATAACCTGAGTCTCACCCTTATCTGATTTAGATGATATTTAGATGACATTTTGGACTAGGAATAGATGCTAGGTTGGGTTATGTCTTTTAGAGTTGTGGGATGGAATAATGTATTTTGGATGCAAGAAGGATAGGAATTTTGGGGGTTAGAGGGTAGAATGTTATGGACTGAATTGAGTGCCTCAAAATTATATGTTAAAACTTAACCCCCAATATAATTGTATTTGGAGATAGGCCCTTTAAGGAGGTGATTAAGATTAACTGAGGTTATAAGGTTATAAGGTTAAATGAGGTTATAAGGTTAGTGCCCTAATCCAACTGGACTAATGTTTCTGTGGGAAGAGGAAGATACATCAGAACTCTATCCAAATGCATACACAGAGAAAAGACCATTTGAGAGAAGAGCAAGGGGGTTGTATGCAAAAGCAAGAAGGGAGATGTCTTAAGAAACCAACTCTGCTAGCACCTTGCTCTTAGACTTCCAGCCTTCAAAACTGTGATAAATAAATTTCTGTTGTTTAAGCCCCTCAATCTTTGTTTTTATGATAATCATAGCAGACTAATACAAAAAGTTTTCATTTTTCTAGGGTAAATATCTAAGAGATGGATTGCTAGGTTATGGCTATGTCTAACTGAATGAGAAAAAGATTATTTTCTAGACTGCCTGTAACATTTTTCATCCCTACCAATAATATATGGAATCTCAATTTGCTTTGTATTTTCACCAGCCCTTGATATTGTCAGTATTTTATGTCAGTTTATACACCATTCTGATAGGTATATAATAGTATCTCATCGTGGTTTTAATTGGCATGGTACTAACGGCTAATCATGTTAAACAGTTTTATCAGCTTATTTACCATTTTTATATTTTCTTTGTGAAAAATTTTTTTTTCTTTGTGAAATTTTTATTCATGGCCTTTTCACAGTTTTTAATTGGTTGTTTACTTTCTTATTGTTGCATTTTGAGCAATTGTTATATATACTGGATATGAGTTCTTTGCAAATATGTTCATCATAGTCTGATGCTTATGTTTCCTCTAAACAGGGTATTGCACAGAGCTAAAGTTTTAAGTTTGATGAAATTTTCTTTATCAATATTCATTTTACTTTTTACTTTTATGATATTATACCTAAGAACTCATCACCTAATTCTAAATCATGAAGAATTTCTTAAATGATTTTCTCTAAAAGTTTTAGTTTTCTTTGTTAGATTTAGCGCTATGATTCATTTTGAGTTGATTTTAATATACAGTATAAGGTTTAGTTGGACATTTTTTTGCAAATGATGTGCAACTGGTCCATCATTATTTGTTGATAAAGATTTGTCTTTATTGAATTTCTTTTGTGTATTGGTCAAACATCAAATGGCCATATTTATATGTGTCTATTTCTGGATTCTATACTCTGTTTTTTAAATGAATTTTTCCTTTATTAAAATGCATTAGCTACTTTAATTCCTTTACTTTTTTCCCCTTTTTTTGACTTAATTATCCTTGCCCATGACATTTTTTAACCTAATAGATTTTATAATCAAATTATACAAAGAAAGCTCATATTTTTTATTTATGTTATAAAAACCACATGGATCAATTCATGGATAGTTTATGATTCCTGTTTTAAGTCTTCTAACTCATGAACATGGTATGTACCTAAATTATGTTAATCTTTTAAAAAAATTATTTCACCAGTGTTTTATAGTTTTCAGCATATACATTTTATACAAATTTTATCAGATTTATACCTATACATTTTTTGTTATGATTATTTTACGTGATTTTATTTTGCAATTTTCATTTTTTCAGCTCATATATTTACATAATGACCACTACTTCTGTCTTTTTTTAAAGAAGCAGGCTTACTGATGTGTAATTGATATTTTGAAAACTTTACATATTTTATGCATATAATTTGAAGAGTTTGTATATATGCAAACATTTAAAACCCCACCACCAGAAGCCAGGTAATCGAGATATTCATCACCTCCAAAAGTTTCCTTATGTCTTTTTGTGTGTATCTTTGTGGTAAGAACACTTAATACAAGATCTACCCTCCTAATAAAATTATAAGTGCATATATAATATTGCTGACTGTAAGTACTACCACTCCATTCTTTTGACTTGTGATAGGAAGATATATCTTTTTTTCATTCTTTTATTTACCCAAATGGTTTTACTTTAAGTGAGTTTCTTGTGGACAGCATATAGATTGTATTTCTAATCTCTTCGCATAATGTCTGTTATTTAATTGGTTTTTTTTTAGACAATTTATTATAATTACAGATATGTGGGGCGCCTGGGTGGCTCAGTGGATTAAAGCCTCTACCTTTGGCTCAGGTCATGATCTTAGGGTACTGGGATCGAGCCCCGCATTGGGCTCTCTGCTATTGGGGATCCTGCTTCCTCCTCTCTCTGCCTGCCTTTCTGCCCACTGGTGATCTCTCTCTCTGTCAAGTAAATAAATAAAATATTAAAAAAAAAATTACAGATATGCTTGAATTAGAGTTGTTTTATTACTTGTTTTCTATTTATTCCCTCTGTTTTCCATCCCTCTATTTCCTTTTTTTTTTGCTTCATTTTAATTTACCTACAATGATTGTGACTGTATCTCTGTAATTTTTAGTATTTTCTCTAGTAATAACAAAATTCATATTTTACTACACACAGTCTATTTTGAACTAATATTTTACCAGCTTAATTTGTGTGGAGAAAGCTTACCACCATATAGGCTCTTTAGTCTTTTGTATTATATATACTTACGACCGTATAGTTCTTTATTTAGTCTTTTTTATTACATATGCATATATTGAAAACCGCATTGTTCACTTTTCTTATATTTGCCATCAACAATTCAATGTATTTTAAAGAGCCCAAGAAGATATATTCATCTATAGTTTTACCAATTCTATTATACTTTCTTAATTCCTGATTTCCCAAGACTGTTTTTCTTTTGCTTTTGTTTTTGTTTGTTTACTTCTTTTGGTATCATTTACCTTATGTCTTAAAAACTTCCTTTAGGGGTGCCTGGGTGGCTCAGTGGGTTAAAGCCTCTGCCTTCGGCTCAGGTCATGATCTCAGGGTCCTGGGATTGAGGCCCGCATCAGGCTCTCTGCTCTGCAGGGAGCCTGCTTCCTCCTCTCTCTCCACCTGCCTCTCCGTCTACTTGTGATCTCTGTCTGTCAAATAAATAAATAAAATATTTTTTAAAAAAACAAAAAACTTCCTTTAGCCATTATTTTAGAGTGGGCTTGCTGACTTGTGATCCTTTTAGAAATAGACCATAAACTGGGGCTTTAAGTACTTAAAAGAAAAAAAAATAGATGGTAAATATATGAAATATGAAAAAAATCACCTAAAACTATATTTGGTACAGTTATTACTCACAAGTTTGTTCTGAGTTGGAAACAGCAATTTTTATATGAGATCACTTTCAAATTTATTTAGTCAGTATTATATCAGCTTACATTACAGTTGTTTTTTTAGTATATGTGCTGCCGAAGCGAGCACTACATTACAGTTGTTGACACAAGAGATTATACTATTAGGAAAAGTAAAAAAAAAAAAAAATAAGCAAGATCATATATATCCACAGCATAATTTGATGTAACATTCTTATTTTACATATTTTAACACCTTGGATTTTTTTTTCAATATTATTCTGAAGTAAAAGTTGCCAAATACTTTCAAAATAGTTTCTCAGTATTTCACTGATGCTATCCAAATCATAGTAAATATGCCAAAATATTAAAGGCTACATTGCAGTCTGAAATGTTTTAATCTGGCATTTATATATTTTTATTTGGCATATATTTAGTCTACTTTTCTTATTCTTGGTGCAGGGGTTATACTAAAACTATATGGAATTCAGTCCCTGAACTAACGTAGAAATGAAAGCATTAGCTGTAGCTTCTTTTCCCTACTGGGAAAGTTCCCCAGGTGAGTGTTGTTTCCCATGTCACCAGAAGGAAAGAACTAATAAACTCCATGTTTCCTAAGGGATAAAGTTGTAGGGAGTGGAATTTTAGGAGAAATATCATAAAAGTGCTATATTGAGGGTTCCACTTTTAAATTTGATAAGCTACATGGCTAACTAACCCAGGCAAATATGACATAAATATCTTTTTTTAATCTTCTTGCAGAATTAACAGTTACCAGTTTCTAGTCTCAGAGGATTATTCTTAAAAATACATACTTAACATTTAAGAAGTCAAAACATAATAACTATAGTGGTTCATAATCACTAAAAAAACTGTGCATGGACTTATGAGCATCATCAGCATTTATTTTCTCATTCACACAATCGGTAAGTAATAATTATAAGGATAACTTTTTCATAGTGTCATTATGATGATAAAATAAGTGAATAAATGTAGTCTTAAAATTGTTCCTAATAAACAGCAAGCCACAGAAGTAATGTTTATTGTTATTTTTTTTGCATGCTCCTATTTCTTTATATAATGAATTATCAATAGTTCTGAAGTATATGTGAGGTGGTATTATTATTTTATATATTTTTTAGAAACAATGATTCACACAACAAGGCTCTAACACACTACAACTTAATTTGATTATAACGAGTAAGTAAATATCCTGATTAGGTAAAAGCGTCCCAAAAAGTTCAGTTTCTTAGTTCATCAAGCAAGCTATGTGACTTGTAGACACATGCACACACAAAAATAGTCAAATAATTCTTTACACAGCTTTCATCTCATTTAGACATTCTTTGGACAAGCAGGTGAACCTCATTTAGAAATGAGAAATTAGTATGTAGCAGTTTGCTTGCTTAAAACCTCTTCATTGGTAGTGAAACTAATTAATCACATCCATCGAGCTAAAAGTAGGCCGAAGGATAGTAGGGTATTCTAGAACAAGGAGATAATGTCATTCACTGTTTGTTGTAGAAAGCTCTACTCAGAGAGTTATCATTTAACTTCTCCACACATTTTGTAAAGTCTCACTTCAAGGTGTTAATAGTTTAATATCACTACCAGGTGTATTTTTTTTCCTCATCAGACTTTATTGAGGTGCAATTTACATAGAATGAAATGCGTAGATTTTATAGATAAAGATGAATGAGTTTTGACACACTATACAACATTATGTGACCCCTGCAAACAAGACATTACAAATACCTTTCCATCATCCCCAGAAGTCCCTCTGTTTTTTGTCATCTTACTTTACTCCCAGTCTCAAGCAATCACTGATCTGATTTTTGTCACTATTATTATAGTGACACACACACACACACACACACACACATGCATGTATGTATGTATGTTTGTGTGTGTGTATATGTATATATACATATGTATTTTGTATATATATATCTGGAATTAAATATAAATGGATTCATACAGTGTCTGACTTCTTATATGCAACAGTGTTTCTGAGATTCATCTATGTTTTTATGTGCATTAATATTCCATTCTTTTGTTATTGTTCTATAGTCTTTCTGTGTATAAATAGACCAGTTTATCCATTCACCATTTGGATTTGAGTTGTTTCCAGTTTGGAGATGTTTATGAATAAAGCTGCTGAGAATATTAATTTACAAGTTTTTTTTTTTTTAAGATTGTATTTATTTATTTGAGAGAGGGAGTGAGGGAGAACACAAGCAAGGAGTAGAGGGAGAACGAGAAACTCAAACCCGGGGCCCTGGGATCAAAACCTGAGCCAAAAGTAGACACTTAAGTGACTGAGCCATCCAGGCGCCACCATTTTCAAGTTTTTGTATGTACATATACTTTTGTTTCTCTTGGACAAGTATGTAGGGATAGAACTACTGGGTCATACATAGTAAGTATATATTTACATTTATAAGAAAGAAATTCTCAGAGTGATTGTAACCTCACAAACAGTAAGATAATTTCTCTTTCTCTGTGACTTCCTTTTACATTCTTACAGTGGTATCTTTTGAAAAGCAGAAGTGTTTTTATTTGAGAATATCCAATTTATCAACTTTTCTTTCTTTTATGCTTAGTACATTTTGTCTAACTTAAGGTTGTGAAGGTGGTTTCTCATATTTTCTTCTAGATGTTTAGGTGATTTAGCTTTTATATTTAGGTCTGTGTTCTGTTTAAATATGATTTTTCAGTTTGGTGTTTTCTTATGTTTACCCAGCCTACTTTTAGCACTACTTTAAAAAAAATTTTTTATATATATAAACATATATTATTAGCCCCAAGGGTTCAAGTTTGTGAATAGACAGGTTTACACACTTCACAGCACTCACCATAGCACATAACCTCCCCAGTGTCCATAACCCTATCACCCTTTCCCTAAAACCCTCTCCCTGGCCACCCTCAGTTTGTTTTGTGACATTAAGAGTTTCTTATGGTTTGTCTCCCTTCCAAGCCCATCTTGTTTCATTTATTCTTTTCCTACCGCCCAAACCCCCCATGTTGCATTTCCACTTCCTCATATCAGGGAGATCATATGATAGTTGTCTTTCTCCGATTGACTTACTTCACTCAGCATGATACCCTCTAGTTTTATCCATGTCTTCACAAATGGCAAGATTTCATTTCTTTTGATGGCTGCATAGTAGTCCATTGTATGTATATATGTGTATGTACATTGTATGTATATATGTGATATACACACATATGTGAGATATATATATATCTATCTATCTATCTATCTATCTATCTCACATCTTCCTTATCCATTCATCTGTTGATGGACATCTAGGTTCTTTCCATAGTTTGGCTATTGTGGATATTGCTGCTATAAATGTTTGGGTGCATGTGCCCCTTTGGATCACTACGTTTGTATCTTTAGGGTAAATACCCAGTACTGTGATTGCTGGGTCATAGGGTAGCTCTGTTTTCAACTTTTTGAGGAACCTCCATGTAGTTTTCCAGAGTGGTTGCACCAGCTTGCATTCCCACCAACAGTGTAGGAGGGTTCTCCTTTCTCCGCATCCTCGCCAGCATCTGTCATTTCCTGACTTGTTAATTCTAGCCATTCTGACTGGTGTGAGGTAGTATCTCATTGTGGTTTTGATTTGTATTTCCCTGATGCCAGGTGATGTGGAGCACTTTTTCTTGTGTCTTTTGGCCATTTGGATGTCAGAAATGTCTGTTCATGTGCTCTGCCCATTTCTTGATTGGATTATTTGTTCTTTGGGTGTTGAGTTTGCTACGTTCTTTATAGATTTTGGACACTAGCCCTTTATCTGATATGTCATTTGCAAATATCTTCTCCCATTCTGTCAGTTGTCTTTTGGTTTTGTTAACTGTTTCCTTTGCTGTGCAAAAGCTTTTGATCTTGATGAAATCCCAATAGTTGATTTTTGCCCTTGCTTCCCTTGCCTTTGGCGATGTTCCTAGGAAGACGTTGATGCAGCTAAGGTTGGAGAGGTTGCTGCCTGTGTTTTCCTCAAGGATTTTGATGGATTCCTTTCTCACATTGAGGTCCTTCATCCATTTTGAGTTTATTTTTGTATGTGGTGTAAGGAAATGGTCCAATTTTATTTTTCTGCATGTGGCTGTCCAATTCTCCAATACCATTTATTGAAGAGGCTGTCTTTTTTCCATTGGACATTCTTTCCTGCTTTGTCAAAGATTAGTTGACTATAGAGTTGAGAGTCTATTTCTGGGCTCTCTATTCTGTTCCATTGATCTATGTCCATTTTTGTGCCAGTACTGTGCTGTCTTGATGATGACAACTTTGTATTAGAGTTTGAAGTCCGGAATTGTGATGCCACCAACTTTGGCTTTCTTTTTCAATATTCCTTTGGCTATTTGAGATCTTTTCTGGTTCCATATAAATTTTAGGGTTATTTGTTCCATTTCTTTGAAAAAAATGGATGGGAATTTGATAGGGATTTGAAACAAATCTTCTTTCTCCCTATGTTGACATCTTTGTCCAAAATGAATAAAAGTTTATGTGTCCATCTATTTTTGGACTCATTAATGTTCTTTTTTATGTGGATGTCTATTCTTTCCCTCACATGAAATGTTTTTACTATTATAAATTTTAAATTGTTAAACTTAGGTACTGTAAATCCAACTCTGTTCCCTTTCAAAATTATTTTGTCTTTTTAGCCAATTTTTATTTGCATATAATTTTAGAGTTTTGTCAATTTCTTTAAAAAATGCTGAAATTTTGGTTGGGATTACATTAAATCAATATATAGATTTGCAGAAGAATTAATATGTTAGCCACAACTGAAACTGTACAATTTCATGAATATTGTATCTTTCTAATGATTTAGAACCTCTTTAATTTTTCTTATCAATGTTTTATAGTTTTCAGTTGTTCAGGTTGTTCACTGTTCTAATGCTACATAACTTATCACCTTAATGTTTAAAGTTTCAAAGGAACATTTATTTTGTTCATGAATGTGCATTTGAGCAAAGCTTAGAGAGGACAATTTATCAACATTCTACTTAATATGAGTTGTAGTTTCTTAAAGGCAAGAGGGTGGAATCATTTGAAAGCTGATCACTCTAGATCTTGCAGTTGTACTAGCGGTCACCTTGATGTCATCTGTGGCTGTCGGCCAAATACTGGCACATGTCTTGTCTATGTACTGTGGGATTCTTCACTAACTTGTGGCTGGGTTTCAGGAGAGATGTAGGTCAAAGGTTAATCCTTTTTATGACCTAGCTTTGAAAGTCGTATAGCATCATTTTTATCAAAGTCTGTTAGAGCAATTCCAACTCATTGCCTATAGGAAGGAAGCACAAATCTCTTAGTGGAAGGGGTGGTCAAAATCACATTTTAAGAAACACTTGTAGTGTCAGATATATTGTTGCATTCATTTAGGAAAATAAAATCTACTTTATTGGTATAGAGGTCTTTTCCATGTTTTGTAAGTACTTAAAGACTTGATAAATAATTATTTAGCTTATAAATAATCAAATTTTTGTTCTAGTGTTTATAAATACAGTTATCTTTTTGTACCTTTAAAAAAAAAGATTTTATTTATTTGTCAGAGAGGGAAGGAGAGAGAGTACAAGAAGGGGAGCAGCAGGTAGTGGGAGAGGCAAGATTCCCTGCTGAGCAAGGAGCCCAATGCAGGACTCCATCCCAGGACCCTGGGATCACGACCTTAGCTGAAGGCAGATGCTTATCTGACTAAGCCACCCAGGCATCGCTGTCTTTTTGTATCTTAAGATACGAAGAATGTGTTAAATATATTATTTTTTATACATTTTCAAGAGTAGTTTTAGAAACGAAAACCTAAGTGCAACAATAACGTGAACTGGATTTCAATGAAAATTTCAGCAGCCTACGGGTGACATTTTGGTGAAACCAGGGCTACTATGTAATTGTCCATTTGCCCTACATACATTGGGCTCTAGCCACTCATTTAAATTGTTATCTGCTTGTTTTGAAATGAAAATGGAAAACTTTCTGAATCTCCCAGAGAGCTTATATAATCTTATTCATATGCCTAGGTTTTATATTGTACAGATAATAGAAAATTTCCTGTTTAAAAGTGTCAGAAAAGGGGCACCTGGGTGGCTCAGTGGGTTAAAGCCTCTGCCTTTGGCTCAGGTCATGATCCCAGGATCCTGGGATTGAGCCCTGCATCGAGCTCTCTGCTTGGCAGGGAGCCTGCTTCCTCCTCTCTCTCTGCCTGCCTCTCTGCTTGATTGTGATCTCTGTCTGTCAAATAAATAAATAAAATCTTTAAAAAAAATGTCAGGGAAATCTTGATTTCTATGTAAAGATATTACATATATTTAGTTAATTGGAAGTTTTGATTTTGGTTAAATATAATAAGACACAAATTTGGTTTTGATTCTGTAGGTTTTGGATTATAAGAATAACTTATAATTATTTTAATAATTATGACATACTTCTAGCTGTTAAAATTTCTAGTCCATTCTGTTTCAGAACATCAGTCTTATGCGGTCCAGTGTATTTCTCCATTTCCCATTTAGCTTTGGAGAATGGAAATTAGCAGAAAGGGGCAAAGATCTCACTGTTAAGTTCGTATCTGCTGCAATCATCAACCTAATAGATGTCTAAATGTGAATCCTTCTGTGAGACATAAGTGATTTTTTTCCTAGGCTCCCCATAGGGAACTTTGCACTGTACAGTGTCAGCATAGACAGTGCACAATCCTAAATTTTAGGGACCGATTTATAATTCTTCCAGCTTTCTACACTTGTGTTTCTTACCACTTCTTTGTCCTTAATAGGACAATTTTGAGTTGGTTACTTTCTAGGTGTTCCATGCAGCATTGCTATCATCCATATTGTTAACTTGTTTCACAGGAAATATATCACAGGAAATTAATGTCAAGCAAATGGTATAAATTCAGTCTATCATAATGATGCCTTTTTTTTTCCCATTGTAGAATGTTTTGGTCTGCTATATTCTTTTCTATATTTCAAGGTATGAAGAAAGTATCACATTTATATTTAAGAGGCCCCAGTGTCTGAGTGATTTTCTTGGAGTCTCCCAGCTTTCACTTGGTGGGGAATAATTCTCTTCATGAAGCAAAAGGCAAAAACCAGCATGCTCTTTTTGGGTTGATAATCTTGCTACTGTGAATTCCTTCATTTACTTTGTAAATTTTAAATTATCTTTTTATGTAAGTTGGAGGTAGGTTATGGATGGTGTTGCAGGATGCAGGACTGTTTTAGTCATTTTAAAAAAATCTTGGTGGAAATGTCTTGTCATTCTCTTTAGAATATGCAGATACCTTGTACTTTCTGCACTTAGTTTTTGCTCTTTGCAGAAATACTGTGATGGCATAAAATGTTCCACTCAGAATTTTGTTATTTAGTTTATAAGATAAAGTCCGCTAACAGAAGACTGAAAATGATTTCCCTACCCCTGTCATTTACTTTTTTTATTCATGTAAATTTGTATCCCCTTCTACATTTAACATATTTTTCTATGTTAAGTAATCATTTGTTTATTAGTCTTACTGTTTTACCATGTTTCAGTATATTTCTACAATATTAGTAAAATTAAATTCTAAATGTTGATAAAAGTTTAGCACCATACCTCTAAAAGTTTCATGAGTGTACCTCAACGATGGTTGGAAACAATGGAGCATATTGTATTGACTAGGTCATAAGAACCAGCAGAAAGAATAGTTGAAAGGATATAACTAGACCTAGCTTGGTTACATTCTCATTTCATGACCTTTAGTTCATCAAATAAGCACTCAATTTCTTCCTCTATAAAGTGACCTTTGGTGTCACTACTAGTTTTTAATAGCACAATATGAAGTTTTTCAAGAATTACTTTACTTTTGTAAGAAAATAAATTTTCCCAGTATTTAAAAAAAATTCTCAGTGTTTAAAAAAAAACACAATCTTTGTTCTCAGTAGTGTAAGCTTCACTGAGACTAACCTGGGCTATGCATTTTTTAAACAACTGTTTTTTTAAAAAAAAAATACAAAACTGTTTCATACACATTTTTATTCATAGAACCAGCTCAGTTCCTGAGAACATAGTGGGTACATAATGCATGCTTATTAAATGAAAGAGTGAATAAATAGATATATTTCATTAGTGGTGAAATTCTGGGATCTTCCCAGTTTTCTATTATGAGTTATTAGTAATTTTCTCTAAATAAGTGAATAAATTTAAGAATGAATCACTGATACGTTTTGGTTGTGATTCATTATTAAGTAAACAGTATCAAATTCACTCCCCATCAAATACACATGTACAAGATATTTAGAATAAGGTATTTTATTATTATTTTATTAATAATTATATTATTATTTTTTAGTATTAATATACACCAACTGAAAAGTAATGTGTGGGTTGTATATATAAAGGAATGTTAATTTTAATTCAGTCCCCCTGAAAGTATCTTTTTTTTTTTTTTTTAAAGATTTTATTTATTTATTTGACAGAGAGAGATCACAACTAGGCAGAGAGGCAGGCAGACAGAGAGAGAGGAGGAAGCAGGCTCCCTGCTGAGCAGAGAGCCCGATGTGGGACTCGATCCCAGGACCCTGAGATCATGACCCGAGCCGAAGGCAGCAGCCTAACCCACTGAGCCACCCAGGCGCCCCTGAAAGTATCTTTTTAAGTATGTTCTTTTTATTTAATAAAAGGTAAATTTAGGAATTGTTTATCAAGTGAAAATGGATTGTGGCATTTGTGTGTTGTTCTCCTTTGGGTGCTTCTAAACCACTTCCATTTACCATTGCTTTTCTGGGTTGTGGTTATTGCTTCCTGACAACTAAAGGATTATTTCTAGAAATTAGGCTCCAGTAGAGAAATGGATATATGATATTTCAAAAAATAAGTCCTTTGTTACCTACGAGATTCAGTACTATCGTAGGATTCATAACAACTTTGTAGAGAAGTATCAATAACTTTAACTTGATTCTAATAATCAACACTTTGTTTTAATGAAGAACATTCCACCTATTTTATGTTCCAAAAGGCTAACGTTAGAAAGCTGTTTACTTCAAGGTATATAAAGGAGTCATTCTAAGCATTAAAGTCAGAAGCAAATGCATTGATCCTGAAAGTTGGCTTAAGGCATCTCCTAAAAACTATCATAAATCCCATTTGTATTTATTTTTATAGTTCATCTCAGCAGAATTTTTCTAAATAAATAAATAAATAAATAAATAAAATGTGATTGACGTTCAATCCAGTTGTCAACTCCTGATCTTCAGGCTAGAATGTCTTTAACCTTGGGAGGTAAACAATCATCCTACTTCTGTAAGTCTACAGAATTTATAACTCTTTTCCTCTACTTTCTCCAAGAAGGTTAGTCTTATCTCAGAAAGTAGAACCTTGCTTAGTGAATGAGTAAGCTTGATAGTTTAAGCCCTTTGTATGTTTTGGCTTTGAAGATTTCAGTCTTTCCTTTCTCTAGTAAAGTCAGCTCTTAAAGGAGTCCACTGAATCCTATCAATCCAAGGTTGATACTAAACCTTCCATAGTGTTTCTTTATTGGTCCTTAGGATTTTGTTGTCTTAGGAACTTTATCTTTCATCTCTTATTTTATTATTATAGGAGGCACTTCAATAAACATTAACTCCATACCTGATAAAAAAGTTTTTTAAATCACTCCATTTCCCTTCCTCCAGCCTCAGATATTACTCATTACAGTATCTTCAAACAGCCGTCCATACTAGACACAGATGACTTTTTAATTTCAAGACTGATTCTTGGGGTAGAATTATGTTTTCATATCTAGAAACATAGCATCTGGGAATTCACGGTATTTTAGGTTAATATTGCTTCCCAAAAGATAATATGGACTGTCACCAAAGTGATTATTTGAAGATAAAAGAGACATGAATGCTGTGCCTATTTTGAAAAGGAGGTACAGTAGAGAATAATTTATTCTCCTAGATATATATAAATAATATAAAAAGAAAAAATAAATATTTTATTGTACTTGTATAAGGACTGATAGGCAGTAGAATGGAAGTCCGGAGATGGACACTTGGTGTGTTTAAAATATTAATTTGTGACAGATCTAGTTTAGGTAATTAATATAAAATAAAGGAAGAGTTGTATATTAATTGGAAGTGGAAGGAGTGGGGTTTTTTAAAAAATAAATGACATTAAGAAAATCGAAAAAATATTTGGAATCATACTTCTCTCATGCAAATGGTATATTTCAAGTAAATAACAAGTAAATAAAAACATAAATGTAAAGCAACAAACAGTAATATAGATGAATACTTATTTCATCTGTGGATCATAAGTGTTTTTAAAATATGTCATCATTTGTTTTGGTCTCAAGGGGGAAAAGATATGTAGTTGCAATTGCATAAAGTTATAAAGCTGTGTGCTTCAAAAGTTGACATTTTTTAATATATAAAGTTCATATAAATCAATAAGACAAAAACTACTTAAGGACTGATACAGAGACTATAAAGACAATGAATAGAAAAATTACAAAAATGGAAATACATATTACTAATAAATATATGGAAATTTGTCACAAATGTAATAAAATCTTAAAATGAACAACAGAAAATAAAAACAAAAGTAAGATTCTAAAATTCTATTGAATTAAAAATATGTTTAAAATGAAATAATGCAAAAAAATAAAATATAATACTGCTAATGAAGTCATGGTGAGATAGTTCTGTATATACTAATGGAAGTTTAAATTAGAACAAAGTTAATTTGAAAGAAATTTGGAAATGTGCGTCAGTATTTTAAGTGCACCCACTCTTTTTTTAAATTAAATTTTATTTTTTCAGTGTTCCAAGATTCATTGTTTATGTACCACACCCAGTGTTCCATGCAACACCTTCCCTCCTTAATACCCACCACCAGACTCATCCATTCCGCTCCCTCTCCCCTCTAAAACCTTCAGTTTGTTTTTCAGAGTCCACAGTCCTTCATGTTTCATCTCCTTCTCCGATTTATCCCAATTTCACTTTTTCCTTTCCTTCTCCTAATGTCCTCCAAGTTATTCCTTATGTTTCACAAGTAAGTGAAAATACTTACTTAATCTCCTCCATTCCCATCCGTGTTGATACAAAAGTTGGGTATTCATCCTTTCTGATGGCTGATTAATTGTACCCACTCTTTTACATACTGATTCTTTTCTAAGGCTTGATCCTAAAGAAATATGCAGAGGAATATATCCATTATAACATTATTTATAATGAAAAAAATCACAGAAATAATTTGGATACTCAATACTTGAGTGATGGCTATAGTGTGGTATTCCAATATGAAATAATAATATGTAGTTTTTAGTTAAACATATCTATGAAGACTATCTTATTGAGATGGAAAATGTTCATGCTATAATGTTATATTAGAAGAGAAGGATATAGCATGCTGTGTTGAATATCCATGAAGATATTTTTATACACATTTCCATTTGGTAAACCACAGAAGTATAATTATCATGTATTCATATTTTAATGCTTTCCATACATTTTGCCTGATATCTCTGTCCAGAAAGTTTATGGTAAACTAAACTCTTACCAAACAGTATGAATGAGTATCCTTTCATATATATGTCTGTTTTCCCCAATCAAGGTTGAGTCTTTTTTCATGTTTGTTTATGCTTTGGTGAAAAACAGTGCCTTATTATTTTTAATTAAATTTAAATGAAGGTTTACATATTTCATAAATCTTTCTGTGCATATATAGGTTGCCTCTCTGGGATTTATATATTTTCCATGTGTTTTATTTTTTCCTGATTGGTGAGACTAAAATGTACTATTGAGAACATGCCTGATCACAAAGTTAATCTATAATTTCATGTGAGTCAGAGTTTAATAATGGAGCTTGAGTTATTTCTGATTGATCCAGCATGTTCTTGAAATTACTTCTATTTGCAAGGCACTCTTTAAGATGCTTTTTGGGTCATGCATCTGAATATGGTATAGTTTTTTACCAAAACTGGCTATAATACAAACTGAGAAATAGATGTAAACGCAAAGTACTAAGTCTCTGAAGAGTCACCTCTTAATACTTACTTTGAATATGAAGGATAGTTAGTCAATTTATTCTTAAACTGAGTCTTAAAGGCAGCATAATGAAGGTTGTTCCACTGAAGAGAACATGCAGTGAGAGACAGAACACCTATGATGAAGCCAAGGGGTGTGTGTCCTGGAGAAACCTGGTTTTCAGCCCCTCAGTCTAAAAGGTTGTGTTCACCTTGCAAAGTCTCCACTCTTGGTTATGGGCTCTTAGGTGCCAAAATTGAGATAATCTATAACATCAGTGTGCTTAGGAGTAATTGTATTCAGGAAGCTAACTTATTATCAAAGCTCAGAAAAACCTAATTAGAAAAGCAAAATCAGGATCTCAGTTTATTCATTTATAATAGAAAATGCAAAAGCAGATTAGATATTAGTATTGTTCAAACCAGTGCATTCACTAGTAGTTAGCGTGCTTCATCAAGTGGCTTGAATACTCTTAGAATGAATCGAATCAGAAAAAGGGCATTAGTCTTGGGATTCAATGTTTAATAACACTGTACTACAATAGGTATGTTCCTACAAGTGAAGACCAGTAATTAATTCTGTGCAAAGCTTTTGGGTAGTTCATATCTGGGCCCTGGTAGAAGCTGAGTGCCTTTATATAGAACACCAGTGAAACCTGCACATTGACTAGTCCATAAGTTAACTAAATATTACTTAATATACCTAGCCACAGGTTTCAGCAAGCAAAGAGATATTTTATCATTAAATTGAGTTATATAATATTTAAGCAGATTCTGAAGGCTCAAGTAAGATTCAAAAGCTGGTAACTGATACTCCCTATGAACCTCTTCATTGTCTCTTGCCGTATTTCCCTTAATCCTTTCCTTCCTAATTGGGAAACTATATTTTCAAAGTCTAATTGACAGTATTAGAAACCAGACATAGCAGATAAGTAGCATTGGGAAATAATTCTTCATGACATTTCTGCTATCTTGGATCAGGTTTTGTTCTGGATTTTCTTTACAAAGATGTTTGTAGAGCAATAACCTTAGAAAATAGAGATTCTCCCTCCAGGACAGAGGAAAGATTTGATTCAGAATGGTGACAATGAAGATAATATCTTCCTCAAATGCAAAGATGAGGAAGATTTCCTAGCAATTCCTTAGAACATTAGGATTTACTAAATTTGGAGTTTCTTAGCCATGACACAGATTTACTGTGTATACAGCTTTCAGTAGGGTCACTCATGTCACCTCTGTTGTATTTGGAGGGCAGAGGCAACCAATATGAACATAAAACTCATGCTGGTTGCAGTGATGTGAGTAACGAAGTCCATGCCTCTGACTAAAAAGTCTTGTCTTCTGTTACCATGAAAGTTACTGTGAACCATGTCTTCTTTTAGCTTAAAAGTAGGGTGCAATCTCAATTCCTTTAAAGATCTTTTAAAAGTGGAGGGCCAAATCTAAGAGAGTACTGTAGTTTCTGTCACTGATGGTTGGACGTTTTGTCACTTGGTTTTGTTTATGTCTGGGAAGCACATTTACAGTGAAACCATTAATGGGTCTAGAGAACATAGTCATCAGAGCAGATTATAGAGAGATGAAAGGCTAAATTATGTGTTTCTTGAGTTTAAAATATCAGTAAAGTGTCCAGCTTTAAATGTATGGAAAACAATCAGGAAACTCTGGATAAAAGTATGGAACACCTGAGTGAATTTAAGAATCGTCTGCCTAAAAAAGTAGATAAAGCCTAATAGAGTAGATGTCTTCCTAAAATTATTTTATAATCTTCTTCCAGAATACACTGGTTATAACATGTATCTTCAACCAAGTAGGCATTTTAATAGATAACTTTGCTATTTAATACTTCCACAATTATGTTTTTATTATAGAATTAGTATTTGCCTGATAGCCAGTGGCTAAGCAATTGCCAAAACCTCTCAATTCTATCTTATCATGATCTCACAAATCTGTCTTTTTTGCTTGATTTGTATTGCTGTACTATATAATTAATCCTTTATTGCTTTCATTTAGATAATTAAAAGAACCTCTAATGACTTCCTTGTTTTTTTTTTATCTCAACTATTGTCTCCTCTGTGAACTCAAGATACTCCATTCTTACGCAAGATTGATACTATTAAATTCAGTTCTGGCCATGTCATTTTTGTTTTTAGGAACCTTTGAAATTTTTTTCACTGCCTAATTCATAGACCCTAGCTTAACTAGATAATCAGGGTCCCGCAAAAGTGTGGTCCCTGTCTTTGATTTCCATTAGGATTTCTTACCTCAATTTATTGAACATTGTTCGTCTTTGAGACACTGACTATGTGAGAATTTTTCTTTTGCATTCTGGTTTATGATGCTAATCTAATTATTGCTCTTTGAATTGTTACTGATTCTTTGCTACTTATTAAGATTTCTGTTTATTTCCTCACATTATGGACTTCTAGAAATTAAACAACTTTATTAAACTTTACATATATCAAGGGCCTATTATTGTGTCTCATACATAGCAAAATTTACATAATGGATGAACAAATTTTATTATACAATAATTGTTATGTACAAACATTAAGAGTTACCAGACTGGTCTTATTAATTAACTAATTGAATTTACCAGACTTTATGTTTACAAGTTATGTCTTAATATATAGGTATCTGCATACATATAAGTATGTATATAGTTTTATTAGAAATCTCTGTATACTCTAACCCTAAGAGGTCAACATCATTAATTATCTAGGCGTCACTATTTTATTGCCTGAATTAACATATGAAAGTAATGGAGAATGGTTTAAGCTTTATTCTGAAGTGAATTAAGGAGAAAAGATAGATGAAAATATAGCACCGACTTGTGTTTTAGTTAGATGGGAATGAGACATGATTAGAAAATGCAGGAAATCATGCATGATTTAGATATGTGCAAATCTAGACAAACCTTAAAGATTTTCAGAATATTTCTACATACTGTTTCTGAGGGGGTGCCACATAATTAATTTACAGAACTAAATGGATGAGACTATCTAAAGTGTATATAATATGTGCTGTTGTTTCACCATACTTTTAGCAATAAAGCAGTTCACATAGGCGGTCTCTACTTATGCTTTTAAGTCTCAAAATAATCTCATGAATCTTAGGAGGAAGCCTGATTAGATACTGAATACAGTAGAAAAATAATGAAGATTCTTCTGATGTGAAAAGTGAACATTCAGCAGTTTTGGAAAACACTAGAGATTCTCAGTTACACTGTAGAAGGGTTAATTATAACAACTGCATTATTTTCTATGGTGTATTATTACATATTTAAATGGAACCACTTGATTGTTGCTCTTTCCTTTAGGTCAATAGATTCATTATTAGGAAAAGTAAATTTTGTCAAGTTATTTATAACAACAAATTATAAACATTGTTCTGTTTTACTTGAGATGCATATGATCTAGTAAATACAAATATCTGATACAGTCTTTTATCAGTATTAGTAATTCTTTATCAAAGAATTCCTTAGCACATAAATTCTGGTTATATTATTTAAAAATATGATGATAACATAAAAAATTTTAAAAATTTTAAAAATCTGATGATAAATATTTATTCTCTGGATAAAAAAATAGTGCCATCCTTCTGAATTAGGACTTTGTGTTTTTAGCAATGTAATGATTCTGTCATTAAACTAATAATGAAAAAATGTTATTTCTTGAATCTCCATTCAATCTCAGGTTCTTTAAATAAATAATATATAATCTTCAATAAAGCCATGCAAAACAATGGTTAACATCCTCTTTTTATAGATTACAGAAACTGTCTCAAAGGTGATATAACTCATTTAAGATCACATAATTAAGTGGTCAGATCAGGCTTTGAACTGATATCTGTCAGGCTGTTTGATTGGCTTTTAAGCTTGAATAGAGCTAGTGTATAGTGACCCATGTAATGTTGTTGTTTGTTAAAAGAGAGGCTCTCTTGCAATAGGTGAATTTGAAGGCTTTAAAATTTTTTGTAGGTATGAGTTCGTATACATTTCAAGCCAGGTGTATTAGTCAGGGTATTCTATGGGAAATATCTGTGGCCATTCAGGTTAACACATAAAATTAGCCATAATATCAGGACAAATATAAATTCCTTTTTAAAAAAGATTTTATTAACTTATTTGGCAGAGAGAGAGAGAGAGACAGCGAGCACAAGCAGGGGGAGTTGCAGGCAGAGGGAGAGAGACAGGAGTAGTCCTCTGAGCAGAGAGTGATATAGGGCTCGATTCCAGGACTTGATCCCAGGGGATCATGAACTGAGCTGAAGGCAGACACTTAACTGACTGAGCCACCCGTGTGTCCCAACAAATACAAATTCTTGAAAACTACCAGAAGTCATTGCCTTGAAAGAGTATAAATTTTGATGGAATAAATAAGAGGAAAAAGATAATAAACAGAAAAATATAGAGATAATAAAGAGGTAATAAACATAGGCACCAAGTAAAGGGCAAGAATATTTGCATTTTAACTTATTTACAATAAGGTATAAATGGCTACTGTATTAAATTAAGATTGATTAAAATATTCCAAAAGAAATTTGTCTTTTAAAATTATCCACTTGGCTAATCTAAATCAGTGCTCTGAAACATTGGATTTAGTATATGTGCTGCCGAAGCGAGCACTGAAACATTGGATTTATAGAAATCTTGTTTTCTCATCTCTCTCATAGGAATAATGTTCTCTAACATCATGTGTGTCTTTTTTGATAATACATATTTAATATTAATTCCATTATCTGGAATATACATTTAATAATCAAAATTTAATCAACTATTTGACTTCTGAATTTAAGTACTTGTTGATGCAAACCTTCAGTCACTTTTTAAAAAAAAATTACATGGCAATCCTTTTGAAAATGTTTTTATATAATTGAAGATAGATGTATTTCTAATATTCTACTTAAAAATGTTCTTAAAGATATTAAAATCCCCCTTGTGTTATAAAAAATAAATTTCAATGATTTTCAGCATATTTTTAATCATTCCATTAAAAGATTTAAACAGAGAGCTATTTGAAATGGTAGAAATGAAATCCATTTTAGAAATTAGTTATTAGTAAAATATTATAAACGTGTTTTGTTCCTGTAGTATAACAGTTCAAAACAGATTTTCTTTTTTTAATTAATTAATTTATTTTTTATTTATTTTCAGCATAACAGTATTCATTATTTTTGCACCAAACCCAATGCTCCATGCAATCTGTGCCCTCTATAACACCCACCATCTGGTTCCCCCAACCTCCCACCCCCGCCCCGCCACTTCAAACCCCTCAGATTGTTTTTCAGAGTCCATAGTCTGTCATGGTTCACCTCCCCTTCCAATTTCCCCCAACTCCCTTCTCCTCTCTAACTCCTCATGTCCTCCATGCTATTTGTTATGCTCCACAAATAAGTGAAACCATATGATAATTGACTCTCTCTGCTTGACTTATTTCACTCAGCATAATCTCTTCCAGTCCTATCCACATTGCTACAAAAGTTGGGTGTCTTAATGGCATTGTCTTTGCCCTCAAAAGACCTTTTAAAGTCCTCTTGTAGACTGAAAGTTCCTTATTGTTGATCATGAAGAATACATTTTCCAAAGGGGGTTGATAATTCCTATTCATAATATCTGGTGAGGAAAGAAAGATTCTTAGTGTATTGGAAATGTCATTTGGCTTGTGCAATGCAACGATTATATCTATAAATATCACTGATATATATATCTGGCTTTTTCACATTCAGAAATACTTGCAATTAGTACATGGACCTTTTCAAAGATGTTTTATAATCATGAAAACACGTTTAAGCTTATTTTTGGTGAATGTGTCTTATCTTTCAGACTGTCTCTTCTTGGTCAGCATGCAGTCTTGACCTTCAAAGCAGATAGTAAGGACAACCAATATTGAAGTTTCAGTGATGATTTAGATCAGGTAAGAAATTTCCTTTTGGTGTTATTTCTGTTTCACAATAAATTCTGTTGTATACCAGTTGCTTCAAAACTGGCATTTAAAATATTTTCCAACTATCAAGTTCATCTGTCTTAGTAATACACAGGTCTGGTGATATGTTATGATCTCATTTCTCTCCACTGAAAAGCAACTTCACTTTTTAACATTCATGTGTCTTTTAAAAGCAAAACTGAATTTTCCTATAAAACAACACAGAAAGTTTTAGAAATAGAAGGAAGTGGAGTGGTAAGAACCTTTTGTCACTAAGATGGGAGAGAGGCCAAACTGAGATATATGAAAATACATTTGTATTAAAATTTGTATTATATGTTTGTAAAACACATGTTTACTAAACATCCATGATGGACATGAAATTGATGTGAAATAGAGAAAAAATGAGAAAAGGTCCAGGTTTTTATATGGTTTTTAGGAGAGTTTTATAGAATAAAGAAAGTGTGTGCAGACATAACTAATACACAAGGTTGAATTTGAGTATTTCCAAAATTTAGATAAATGTAACAGTTCATGAGAATTCAGGGAGAAAAGAAAATGTCTTTTTGCTGATTTAATTCAGTAAGAATTTTGAGTTTCATTAAACATGCTCCCACCTTCTGATCTGTCTATTCCACCATTCCTCATCCTCACCAATGTCTGTTGTTTCCAGAGTTAATTTTAGCCATTCTGACTGGTGTGAGATGGTATCTTATTGTGGTTTTGATTTGTTGTATTTCCTTGGGGCAGAGTGTAAATCCCATTTATTCTTATTCAGCTATCATTGCCATAGCTTCTCAACACAGAAACAAGTAAATATCAAGTAATTAATGATAATAGTGTACTTGTAATATTTTATGATTGGTAGATATTTATAATGAAAACAGATTATATATTGTTCTGGTTTATTATAATTGTGTATTATGTATTGTAGTTTTCCTTGGTGTCAACTATGTAATCATAATAAGGAGTTAATAAGTCTTATCATTAACATGACTTTTTTCATAAGTTTGATATACTTTTTTATAACATTCCTAGTATAATATCAAAAAACAATGTCATAAGAGTAATGTGGATAATATACCTACCATCAAAATAAACTGACAGTGAAACTTAAATATTAATTTGTGAAAGAAAATTTTGTTGTGTATGTAGTTTGATATATTTTTCAAGATAATGTGAAAGATTAAGAAGTTAGATAGCAACTATACAGAATAGCAAATACAGAATTTGCTATACAAAATAGCAAAAATTATAGAAGACATTAAAGACAAATAAAAAAATAAAATTCATTTCTGAATAATGACTCCATTGGTAAGAAATTATGAAGAATTGGGTTAAACATTGAGCATAGAGAACTCAAGACTGATAAATGACTTTTCTGATAGGATATAAAAAATATCTCCACGCTAGCTATTAAAGGCTTTTTTTATTTGAATAAATTAACAAGAGAAATCTCAGGTTTGGGAATGATCTGAAGGTCAGAGAAATATTCTCAGTAAACCCACAGACTCTCAGTACATGACTAATTATTTTGGTGGCCAATGTTATTTTAAAATAGTTTTTAATTACTATAGGATTAAGAAAGGAGGGATAGGCTTCTAGAAAGTGAGAATCCTAACTAACTTTAGAAAGGAAGTTAATCTCATAACCTGAGATGATAAACCTTACATGCTTGTAAACAAGCTCAACACATGTTCTTAATATTAAAGGAATTAATGATATATGTTGATATAAATTTCTAAAGGATAAAGACACAATATTGTAAGGATGAAATATTTAATCTCAAATTTACTTAATCTTAAAATAATTACTAGAAATCTGTAGGCTTATCTCTTCTTACCTTCCTTATTGTTTAGGTTAATATGAAATATTTATTAAATAAAGAGGTCATATTAAATTATATCTCCTGTTCCATACCTTCCAGGAGATGGCACTACTGCACTTTGTTTTATAGTCCTTATAACAAATCTATAAGCCAAAGGTTATTTTAGCAGTATATTATTTAATATTGAGTGAATTAAACATTCTGTTTGGCCCACTATATTATCTTCAATTATTTGTATTGCACGTTGAGTTTATTAGCTATTTCTTTAGGTCTGTATTAAAAGTATGGAGTGTTCTGCCTCAAGGTTATAATATATAATTTTAATGAATGATGTGTTTCATCTGGCAATTAAATTGAAGAGATAATCTAACTTTTTAAAGTAGAACATAGAAGTATTTATTAATCAAAAGGTTATAGGTTGCATGTTTAATAAATAATAATAAGCTACAACAGTGCTAGTAAAGATCAAATTCAACATGATTTAGATTTGAGATAATGTTAAAGGTACCTGGAACTTCATCCACTATTATGTAGTTTTTGTAGTCTTAGTAGACATGCATTTCCATATAAAGAATATGGCTCACATTAATAATGTATGAATTGAACCCTTTTCATAATACAGCACCTAAAACCTTTTTTGATATTTTAGCTTTTTTTTTATTCCATTCTACTGTATTCTGATATGACCATATATAGGGCATTTGCTTGTTAAACATCATAAAAGAAGTTGGAAACTTATTTATTAGTATAGCCCAGAGACACGCTCATTTAGCATGAGGTCTAGGTGGTGGTCATGATTATAAAGTAAGAGTTTTGAACTTGAGGAACTCAAAGTCTTAATGTAGCATGTGTATAAACTTACATTAGTTTGTTAAATTTTTTGTGATGCTGATGCTTGAGCAGATAACGAGCTTGTTTGTTGCTTTTTAAGAATTTGACAGGTATCTACAGAAATCTTTAGGGGTCTCCAAAATAGTAGTTATAGTAGTCAGGAAGAATAACCATTAAAACATCCCTCAGGAACCTTCTCCATTAAAAAGAAAAAAGAAAGTCCCTACTCTCTAGAAAATGAGACTCTGCCAGAATTCAATTCTGACTATTAATCACAAGGAAATTCCTTCCCAATTCAGCTTTCCTCCAGTCTTGTCTCATCTAAGGGAGAAAAAAGAAAAATATAGTTAGTAAGAGGGGTCAGGTTTTCAAGAATATAAATCAGGAATGCTGGGGCCATTGAAGACAACAGAAGGCTGGGAGAAAAATAAAAGCAGTACATTTGGACACTTGTGAAGGTCAGATCTGAAGATAGAGGCCCAATGAAAGACTGAGATTTAATTAGGTGAATATCGAATGCTTTTCTTCCCCCACAACTTACTACCACACCAACACACTTCTAACATCATAATGGGGGATAATGGGAGATTTCTGGTAGAAGAGCTGCAAGGTGCATACTCTTTCTGAGGAGAGCACAAAGGGAAGCCTGATGTCAACAGCAGAGGTAAGAAAGAGGACACAGCAGGAATTTGAAGCCTCTGGAACATAATGCTAAAATAAACATTAAACATAGTCTGTCTTCTAACTGGATTAATGTAAATTCTCACACTAAAAGAATTGTAACTTTGTGAAGTGATAAATGTGTTATTAACTTCATTGTGGTGATCATTTCAGTGTGTAAATAACACATATATCACTTCACATAGTTACAGTTGTTTTAGTGTGAGAATTATATATATATATATATATATATACACATACACTGAAATGATCGCCACAATCAAGTGTGTGTGTGTGTATATATATGTACGTATATATATAATCACACTCTACACTTTAAACAGAAAAAAATTTTTTTTTTTACCTATGTCCCTGTTACCCATATAGCAGGTTCATCTTTCAACAAAAAAAGAAATCCTGCCACAAAAAATACACCCCCCCCCAACAAAACCAAGAAAAACAAACAAATAAAACAGAACCACTCTGAAGATACAAAGCAGTTGTGAGAACCAGGCGTGAGAACCATGACATAGATACTGGGATTATCAGACAGGGAATTTAAGAAGCTGTGATTAATATGTTCAGGGCTCTAATGGAAAAGTAGAGAACATATAAAAACACATAGTCGATGTAAGAAAAAATAGAGATAGTCTTAGGAAGAATTAAAGGAAATGCTATAAACCAGAAACTCTGTAGCAGAAAAGAAAAATGTTTTAGATGTACCGTACCACCAGTCAGTAGACCTTACATAGGCAAGTAAAGAATTAATGAATTTGAAGATGGGTTAATAGAAACATTCCAAACTGGAATGTAATACAAAAAGAATCCATTGCTAACAGACCTCACTCACAATGTTACAAGAAGTTTTTCAGGCAGAGTAAAAATTATATGGGTCAGAAACTTGGATTGGATAAAAGAGGGATAAGCATCAGAGAAGAAATAAAGCTAAAATAAAATAATTATGTTCTGTGTTATTTTTCACTGATCTTAAACATAATTATTTTAGCATTAATAAGAACAGCATATTAAATGATTCTTGCATATGGGTATATGAAATGAGTAATATCAATATTATATGAACAAGAGGGATATTAAAAATACTATAATAAAAGGTTCTGCATAAAAGGTACACTGTAGTATTTAAAGTAGTATTACACTACTTGAAAGATTGGTTATAAATATGTATTGTAAACTATAGGGTATCCACTAAAAAATGCTAAAAAGGAGTATTTATGAACAGACAGGATATATGCTAATTTAACACAAAAATGGTCAATTAAATGCAGAGAAGACTGAAAAAGGGGGGTAAAGAGAAGATGAAGGGTAATAAGGTAATGACTTCAGCAAGATGGGAAAATAGGAATTTTCTGCTTTTGTCCCTCCCCAGAACATTGATTTTGACAACTACTCATAGACAAGAATACTTTTTGGGAGTTTAGGATTCCAGCATACCACTGGAACAAAAAAATCTGAGAATACAGTTTTACTATATGCATTTCATCTTTACCCCAAGGCAACCACAGTTCAGTGCCAAGAGAAACCTCCTCTGCCCATAATTTCTCCCATGTGGGTAAGCAAGAGTATAGTGAGTGAGTACTTGTTTTCTCATACTGTATGGAATGATGCTCACAAAATCCACATCTTTCTCATCATACCCAGAATATGGAGATGATTGGCATAACTGAGAGAGACAGGAAGAAACTGAGAGCAATGGCCAGAGCAAGGAAATGGGAAGTTATAGCAACCAAGGATCAGAACTTAACAAAGGGCCAGAAATCCTACTACCTACTTTTTAGGCACTATCAGTAAGCCTTCAGATGCCGTGCCTGTGTACCCTACAGCTGGGCCACGGGCACACTCAACTCTGTATACACCTCAACCACACACCTGTGGCTGCCTTCCCATATTCAATCTCATGGATAATGAATGTGAGTCTTTGTAAATGGCTCATGAGCATATACCGAATGCCAGTCCCACTCTGAGATTAAGAGAATTCAACACAAACTTGAGTATTTCAGGGCACATTCTAGGGTAACAAACTGGAAACTCTCAGCACCAGGCTTGGCTTTCAGAATGGAGACGTGGCATACAACCTTAACCTCGCCCTTCCTGCTCCCCCTCCTAAATAGGAACAAGAAGTTTGGAGCAGGTGTGCCTACAGTAAAAGCTCTGAGAGAGCTTCAGAAACCATATCTGAGCTGACTTGTGAAGAAGTCTGTCTCCTGAAGCAGCAGTAAAGCTCAGAGAAGGAGATTTGTTCCTTTTTTAAATATGAGAACAAGGCAAAGAGTTCAAAGAACATGGTAAGTCAAGGAGACATGACATCACCAAATAAATAGCAACCAATTTCAAAGAAGTAGAAATTTTCAATTGATTCACAGAGAATTGAAAATAATTATTTTAAGGAAGCTCAGAGAGCTATAGGAGAAAACAAATATTTCAATAAAATCAGGAAAAAAATACATGAACAAAATAAGAAGCTCAATAAAAATCATAAAAAGGAAACAAACAGGAATTTTGTAGCTGAATAAAATTACAAATGCCATAAAGAGCTTTTTGTAGCAAACTCGATCATGAAGAAGGAGTCTGTAAACTTAGAAATTATTTGAAATTATTTAGAGAAGAAACAGAAGAGAAAGAACAAGAATGAGGAAAACTTGCAGGATTTCTTAAACACCATAGAAAGAGCTAATGTTTGCATTGTTGGAGAACTGAAAAGAAAACATTGAAAGAAATAATGGTTGAACATTTCCCATTTCTGGGAGAGATGTAGAAGTCCAGATACTTGTCTAGCAACTTCTTTCAAGATACGTCTCCAAAGGCAAAGGAAACAAAAGCGAAAATAAACTTCTGGGACTTCATCAAAATCAAAAGCTTCTGCACAGCAAAGGAAACAGTCAAAAAAACAAAGAGGCAACCCACAGAATGGGAGAAGATATTTGCAAATGACAGTACAGACAAAAGGTTGATATCCAGGATCTATAATGAACTCCTCAAACTCAACCCACATGAAACAGACAAACACATCAAAAAATGGGCAGAAGATATGAACAGACACTTCTCCAATCAAGAAATACAAATGGCTATCAGACACATGAAAAAATGCTCATCATCATTAGCCCTCAGGGAGATTCAAATTAAAACCACATTGAGATATCACCTTACACCAGTTAGAATGGCCAAAATTAACAAAACAGGAAACAACATGTGTTGGAGAGGATGTGGAGAAAGGGGAACCCTCTTACACTGTTGGTGGGAATGCAAGTTGGTGCAGCCTCTTTGGAGAACAGTGTGGAGATTCCTCAAGAAATTAAAAATAGAGCTTCCCTACGACCCTGCAATTGCACTCCTGGGTATTTACCCCAAAGATACAGATGTCGTGAAAAGAAGGGCCATCTGTACCCCAATGTTTATAGCAGCAATGGCCACAGTCGCCAAACTATGGAAAGAACCAAGATGCCCTTCAACGGATGAATGGATAAGGAAGATGTGGTCCATATACACTATGGAGTATTATGCCTCCATCAGAAAGGACGAATATCCAACTTTTGTAGCAACATGGACAGGACTGGAAGAGATTATGCTGAGTGAAATCAGTCAAGCAGAGAGAGTCAATTATCATATGGTTTCACTCATTTGTGGAGAATAACCAATAGCATGGAGGACAAAGGGCGTTAGAGAGTAGTAGGGAATTTGGGTAAATTGGAAGGGGAGGTGAACCATGAGAGACTATGGACTCTGAAAAACAGTCTGAGGGGTTTGAAGTGGCGGGGGGGTGGGAGGTTGGGGTACCAGGTGGTGGGTATTATAGAGGGCGCGGCTTGCATGGAGCACTGGGTGTGGTGAAAAAATAATGAATACTGTTTTTCTGAAAATAAATAAATTGGGAAAAAAATAAAAAATTAAAAAAAAATACTCAAACAGGTTGAACCCAAAGAATACCTCACTAAGACACATTATAATCAAACTCAAAAATCAAAGAATTTTGAAAGCAGTAAGAGAAAAAAGGTAGAAAAATTTCTCATATAAGGGAACATACATAAATCTATTAACAGATTTCTCAGCTGATGCATTGCAGGACAGGAGAACCTGGGTTGATTATGTTCAAGGTGCTGAAAGAAAAATAAATGCATTACCCAGCAAAATTATACTTCAGAAATGAAGGCAAGATAAACACTTTCTTAGATAAACAAAAGCTGATGCAGTTCATCAAACTAGACCTACTTTGCAAGAAATACAAGAGGGGGGTATTCAAACTGACATAAAAGAATGCTAAGTAGTAACATGAAAAGATATGACAGTATAGAAATCACTAGTATATAGTCAAGTTCAGAATACTTTGTATAAACCTCTTTTAACTCTAGTATAAAGATGAGAGTAATAAAACTAAAATACTAAAAATATCTATAACCACAATAATTTGCCAGTGGATACATATACAAAAAGATGTAAATTGTGACAACAAAATCATAAAATGTAGAAGGGAGAAGTGTAAGTATGGGGTTTCTGTATATGAATGAAATTAAGTTGTTATCAGCATAAAATAGAGTTACAAGATGTTTTATGTAATAAAACTCATAATAAGAACAAAGTGAAAATGTATAGTTAATGCATAGTAGTTAAAGAGACAGGATATGAGCATATCACTATAGAAAATCATAAAATCCCAAAAGACAGAGAGGAAGAAAAGAACTACAAAACAGACAAAAATCAACTGACAAAATGACAATGTTAAGTCCTTACCATTGATAATTACTTATTTTTAAAATATAATTTCTTTAAATTTAGATGAATTAAGTTATCCAACAAAAAGCATGCAGTGTCTGGGTAGTTAAAAAAAAAAAGTTACAGTTTAATGCTGCTTACAAGGGATAAACAGTGACACAAAATAATAGTAGGGAAAAAAAGTAATGCGGAGACTTCAATACTTCAGTTTCAACAATGTATAGCTCATCCAGACAGAAAATTAATCAGGAAATATTGACTTGACGTACACTTTAAATGGACCTAATACATATACAGAACATTCTACCTGATAGGCGCAGAATGTACATTCTCAAGTGCTCATAGAATATCCTCCAAAGTTGAACATATGTCAGATAACAAAACAAGTCTTAATAAATTTAGGAAGATTGAAATTATATCAAGTACTTTTTCTGACCACAGTGGTATGAAAGTAGAAATCAGTAAGGAAAAATACAAAATTCTCAAATATAAAGATATTAAACAATATGTTAGCAACCAATGGGTCAAAGAAGAAATTGAAAGGAAAATCAAAGACTATATTGGAGCAAATGGAAAAGGAAACCTAACATAACAAAACATATGGAATATAGCAAAAGTAGTTTTAAGAGGGCAATGTATATGGATAAATACCTTCATTAAGAAAAAAGAAAATTCTCAAACAACCTAACTATACACTTCAAGAACTAGCAAAATAGACATAAGCTAAGCCAAAATTTAACAGAAGGAAGGAAATATCAAAGATCATACCAGAAATAAGTGAAATAGGACTAGAATAACAATATAAATGATCAAGGAAATGGAGTTGATTTTTTTGAAAAAAATGCACCAAATTGACAAAACTTAATCTAGAATAAGAAAAAGTGGGAGAAGATAAATCATATAATAAATAAATAAAATAAAAAGTGAAAAAGGAGACATTGTAACTAACAACATGAAATACAAAACATTGTAAGAGTAAAGAGTTACACACCAACAAACTGGATAACCTAGAAGAATTGGATAAATTATTGGAAACATACAACCTACCATGACTGAATCATAAAAAAAAAAAAAGAAAATCTGAACAGACCAGTAGAGGAGATTGAATTATTAATCAAAATTCTCTCACCAAATAGAAGTCTGGGATTGAATGGATTCACAGGTGAATTCCACCAAACATTTAAGAAGAATCAATACCAGTTCTTTTCAGATTCTTCCCCACAATTGAAGAGGGAACACTTCCAAACTCATTTATCCAGGCCAGCATTACCTTTATACTAATGTTAGGCACAAATATTATAAGAAAAGAAAGTTATATGCTAATATTCCTGATGAACAAAGTTGCAAAGTACTCAGCAAAATATTAACAAACCGAATTCAACTTTACAGTAAAAGGAACATATACCATGATTAAGTCAAATTTATCCCTAGGATGAAAGAATGGTTCAGCGTTGGGGTGTGGGTGATTTGGTCAGTTAAGTGTCTGCCTCTTGATTTCGGCTCAGGTCATGATCTCAGAGTCCTGAATTCACATTAGTCTCCATGCTCAGTGGAGAGTCTGCTTAAGATTCTCTCTCCCTCCTCCTCTTTCTTCTCCTTCTTCTTCTTTTTTTTTTTTCTTTTAAGATTTCATTTATGTATTCGACAGACAGAGATCACAAGTAGGCAGAGTGGCAGGCAGAGAAAGAGAGGTGGAAACAGGCTCCCTGGTGAGCAGAGAGCCCAATGTGGGGGTCGATCCCAGAACCCTGGGATCATAACCTGAGCCAAAGGCAGAGCTTTAACCCACGGCACCACACAGGTGCCCATCTCTCTCCCTCCTTCTGCCCTCCCTGCCCACTACATGTGCTCTCTCTCTCTCTCTCTCAAATAAATAAATAAATCTTAAAAAAAAAAAAGAAGAATGGTTCAACATCCCCAAGTCAGAAAATGTGATATAGCCATGAAAAAATGAACTATAAAAATCCTTTTATCATCTCAATAGATGCAGAAAAAAAATTGATAAAATTTAACACCTTTTCATGAAAAAAAAAAAAAAAAGATCTACAAATGAAGTAAAGAAGGAATGTATCTCAACATAATAAAGGCTATCCTGACAAGCCAGTAATTTACATCTTACTTACTTACTTATCAATGGTGGAAAACTGAAAACTTTTTCTCTAAGGTCAGGAACAAAAGTGCTCAGTCTCACCACTTCTGTTTAATGTAGTAATGGAAATCTTAGCCAGAGCAATTATGCAGGAAAAAAATATAAGTCATCAGAGTTGGAAAAGAGGTAAATGTTGTCTGTTTCTCGATGACTTGATCTTACATAGGGAAACCCTAAGAACTCAAATAAACTGTTAAAACATAATCAGCAAATTCAGTAAAGTTGGTTGAGTAAAGTAAAATGGCAAAATCTTAGGGTTTAAATGATTTTATACTCTGCTTTTACCCCATGCTCTGAATACTGAATGGATATGAATGATTCAACAGTCCAGATTTTTACAGAGTACGCATCTATTTCTATCATTTGGGTTTTTTTTTTTTTTAACCTTTCATCTTTTTAAATATATTTTCAGAGCAGATAAGTTTAATCTTTTCTAGTGTGGATGTTTTCTCTTTTTGAGTTTAAAATTAAAAACCTTTACCAAGTTAAAAAAAATCATTTTGGGAATAGAAAACAAATATATAAAAACCAATTGCATTTCTGTACACTAATCATGAGCTATCAGAAAAGGAAATTAGGAAATAATTTCATGTACAATAGTATTAATAATAATAGAATACTTTGGAAGAAATATTTTTTTAACATTTTATTTATTTATTTGAGAGAGAGAGAGAGAGAGAGTTTGAAAGAATTAATGGGAGAGTGGACAGAGGGAGAAGGAGACTCCCTGTGGAGCAGGGAGCCCAGTGCAGGACTCAATCCGAAGACCCTGGGATCCTGATCTGAGCCAAACAAAGGCAGACGCTTAACTGACTGGGCCATCCAGGTGCTTCTTTGGAAGCAATTTAGCCAAGGTGAAAGACATTCAGTTGAAAATTATAAAATATTGATGATACAATTATAGAAGCAAATAAACATTCCATGTTCCAATAATACACACACACACATCTCCCATGTTCATGGATTGGAAGAATGAATATTGTTGAAATATCCACTTAAATTGATGTACAGATTCTACATAATGTCTGTCAAAACTCCAATGGCATTTTTCTCAGAAATAAAAAAAAGTCATAAAATGGAAAAAAATGACTACACAAAAGACTTTGAATAACAAAAGCAATACAGAGCAAGAAGAACAAAGCTGTAAGCATCACACTCTTTGATTTCAAATATATTTCAAGGCTGTATTAATCAAACAGTGTGGTACTGTCATACACATAGATGCATAAACCAGTTGAATGAAATATATAATGCAGAAATAAATCCTTGCATTTAGGGTTAAGTAATCTTTGAAAAAGATGCCAAGAATATTCATAGGGAAGCTTCGTAAAAGATCATGTCGGGAAAGCTGGATATCCACATACAAAAGAATAAAGTTTTATTCTTACACCATACATAGAAACCAACTTAAAAAGAGCCAAAGAATAAATGTAGGACCTAAAATCATAAAATTCTTGAAAGGAAAACATACAGAAAAAAGCTCCTTGACATTGGTATTGGTGATTTTTTGGCTATAACAGCTTTTGCAATGAAAACTAATATAAACAAGTAAGACTACATCAAACTAAAAAGCAGTCCCACTTCTGGGTAAATATCCAAAGGAGAAAAAAATCAGTATCTTGAAGTACAGTATCTGTACTCCTATGTTTATTGCAGCATTATTCATAATAACCAAGATGTGGAAGCAATCTAGGTACTTGTTAGTGGGTAGTAGATAAAGAAGATGACCAGCTATTTACATGCCTGTCATTGGACAAAGGATAAAGCACAATAGTAATGGAATATTATTCAGTCATAAAAAAGGAAATCCTGCCATTTGTGACCACATGGATAAACTGGAATATATAAGCCAGGCACAAAGACAAACAATTCATGATTTCACTTATATGTGAAATATAAAAAGTCAGATTCACAGTAGTTGAGAGTGTAATGGTGGTTATCAGAGGCTGGGGACTGGAAGAAGGGAGGAGGTGTTGTTAAAAGGTACAAACTGAGTTCTAAGATAAATAAGTTCTGCAGACATAATGTACAGGATGGTAAATATAATTAATAATAATGTATTTTATACTTGAAGTTTGCTAAGAGAGCAGATCGTAAGTGTCCTCATACAGAAGACTGTTAACTATGTGACATGATGGATATGTTAATTACTTTGATTGTGGTAATCATTTCACACTGTATATATATATTAAAACATCATGTATTGTACCTTGAATATGTGCAATATATACCTGTGAGCCTTATATCAATAAAGTGGATGGGAAATCAAATGCAAGAAAAAAATAACTGTTACAAATATGCTATATATTTAAATATAGCAATAATTATTTTAAATATGAATTGTCTACACCAATTTAATTAGAGTTGATTAATTGACTATAGACAAATATGTATTATCTATAAGAAATCCACTTTAAATATGAGGATTCAAAGAAATTAAAAGCAAAGAGATGGAGAAATGTATAGCATGGTAACACTAATCAAAAAGTTGGAATAGCTATGTTAATTTTAAAGCAAATTTTAGAACAAATAAGATTATCAGGCTAAGGAGGAGCATTATATGATAATAAAGGGATCAGTTCTCTAAGAGGACATAATTTTTTAATGTATATGTAACTAAGAAGATAGAATCAGCATATGTGAGTTAAAAAAGTGTAGAACTGAGAAGAAAAAATGGTTGAATCACTATTATAGGGACTTCAACATTCCTCTTTTTGTTAGTTGGCAGATCCAATAGGTAGTAAATTAGTAAGGCTATAGTGGAGCTGAACATCACTGTCAATCAACTTGATTTAGTTTGTATTTTTAGAATACTTGTACAGTGGAAGAATATGCAGTATCTTCAAGCTCATGTGAATATTTACCAAGATTCAAGGCACATTCTGAGCCAAAAGACACACTGTAACAAATTACAATAATGGAAATAGTACAAAGTATGATAAAGTACAGAGATTTAAAGTATAGAGATTGAAAATAAAATAAACTGTCTTTATTTACAGATAACATGATTGTCCATGTAGAGAACTCTATATAATATAATCTATAGGGAACTCTCCTAAGTATTAAGTAAGCATAGCAAAGTTGCAGGATATAGGCTAATATACTAACATTATAGGCCATCAATTAAAAATTGGAATTTGGAATTAGAAAAATGACAAAAGAGGTAGGGTTGCCTGAGTCATTCATTTGGTTAAGCATCCTACTTTTGGTTTCCACTAAGGTCAGGACTTCAGCTCCAAGCTCAGCAGGGAGTGTGCTTGGATTGCCTTTGTTGCCCTTCATCTGCCCCCTGCCCCCAAATAAATAAATCCTTAAAAAAATACTAACATATAAATCAGTCTACTCAACATAGGAGAAATCATGGTGCACATTTTTATGTATTCTGATAATACCTAAGAGCATCTGTTGGAGTTCTAGAACTACATTGAAAGAATATCCAGTAATTTCTTCTGTTCTTTACAAAATATTTGACAAATTTTCCTGCCAGGGTCCAACTTGTCACCATAAATTGTTTCCAAAAATGATTTTTGATTGTAAAACTGCTATTCTCATTAGATTTGGGGATTATTTTGTAGATGCACTACTATTCTTAATTATCCATATAGCTCTTCTTGAATTTGTTTTACAAGGATAGAACCATAAACAATTGATTAACTTCTAAGGTCATAGAATGAATTTCTGTCTAGAATTTTTCTTCAGAAATCTTTTGTGGGATTTTTTTAAAGCCTTTATTGTTATCTAGTCAGATTACTAGCAACAAAATCCCTGGAGGGGACCATTTTCTTTCTTTCATTTTTAAAGATTTATTTATGTGAGAGAGAGAAAGAGATGTCATGTGTGAGTGTGCATGAGTTTGGGGAGGGACTGTGGGAGAGGGAGAGAGAGAATCCTCAAGCAGACTTCCCTGTGAGCGTGGAGCTCAGTGCAGGGATCAATCCCAGACCCTGAGATTATGACCTGAGCTGAAATCAAGAGTCAGGTGCTTAACCAACTTAGCCACTCAGGCTCCTCAAGGGAAATGTTTTCACTAAATTTTAATAATAGTACTTATAAATATGAATGAGTTATATTCTTTATGAGACCTCCAAAATTTGCTAAGTTACTGTCTTGTGTGCAAATGACTTTTCTCATCACTTTTAAGAATAGGATATTATAAGCCAACTACTAGACCAGCTTTCCTGGAGAATTTGTAAGCCTTGGCTCCATCTGATTTTTGTATGCAGATTTTGTATTCTGAAACTTTATTGAATTTGTTGATTACTTCTGAGTATTTTGGTAGAGTCTATAATTTTTTGTTTCTAAGATCATGTCACTTACAAATTAAGATAATATTATTTCTTCCTTTATAATTTGGATATCTTTTATTTCTTTTTCTTGCCTAATTGCTCAGACTATGACTTCCAGTATCATAACAAATAAGAGCAGTGACAGTGGGCATACTTGCCTTGTTCTTGATCTTAGAGGTAAAGATTTGGTATTTCACCATTGATTATGATGTTAGCTGTGGGCTTCTCATATATGGTCTTTATTATGTTGAGGTATTTTTCTTCTGTTCCCACTATGTTAACAGTTTTCATCACAATGGTTATTGAATTTTTTTTTTTACTCTGTTGAGAGTGTCATAGGATTTTTATCTATCTATTAATGTGGTATATCAAATTTATTATTTTCAGTATGTTGAACCATCCTTGAATTTCAGGTATAAAATGCACTTGATTGTTCTGTATGATCCTTTTAATGTAGTAATGAGTTTTGTTTGCTAGTGTTTTGTTGAGAATTCCTGCGTTCATATTTATCTGGAATACTGACCTGTAGTTTTCTTGTAGTGTTCTTATCTGACTTCGTTATCTTTGTTTTCTGTTTGCATCATTGTAAGAGTTTTTTCCAATCATCTAACGGAACAAAACATAATGGGTAAATGGTATTTGTTATTTAGCATATGCAGTTGGAACCTAATTCACATTAGATTTAGCTGGGTTGATGCATAATGAATTATTGGAAAATGAAGTAAGGAACAGACCTTACTTAAGCTTTAGTAATGTTATTAGTATTTATTGAATTATGTTTTATATTTTCTAGAGGTAAATTTATTTTTGTGACAGAATGAATGAGTTTTACCACACAGAAGTACCCACAGACTGAAAATTTATAATCACTTTAAGCAGAACTAAAATGGGAGACCTAAAATTAGCCTTCATCTTTACTTTGAGTTACAACATTATTACAGCATTAATATTCAGTCATGGTATACTCTGTAACCTCTTATTTGAACTGAAAAAAAAAAGCCCTTGAAACTCAAAACAGCAATATTTTAAGCAATATTAAATGAAGAATGGTAGTGTGATAGAAAATATTTCACCTCTTAATTATGAACCTTGATGTACAACTTAATCAAAATAAGTGACCCACCAAACCCTTTTCATATTTTTCTCTTGAATATAGGTTCTGAGTACCTTTTTTAAAATGTGGTCTTTTTTCTTTTTTCCAAAATAACAAATACGACGTTGAATTTTTTCAAGATTTATAGCACCTAGTGTCTTTAAGAGTACACTTATAATTTAAATGGCTACCACAAGTAATGTATTTTTAGAAGGATGATTTAACTAGTTGACAGGCAATTAATCTTGAAAAAGACTAATTAAACAGTTTTCTTTGTCATAAATATGCTCTCATTGTTTTGAAGAGCAGCATATTACTGCTACTTCTGTAATACATCACAAAACAAGTCAGGAAAATTAAATTATTATAGTTAGTGTGGGGTAGTGTTAAAATACTTGCTAACTAGAACATAAAAATTAAAGTATTTTCAACTATTTTTAAAGTTGTTTTGTGAAGGGAGGGGTAACATGGGGGAGAAGTAGGAGACTCTGTTTCAAATGGTCCCCTAAAATGAGCTAAATATCTACCAGAACACTCTGAATACCCATGAAATCATCCTGAGGTGTAAGATTATACACTTCTGGATCTCTATGGGGACAGAAGACATCAGTGGAGAGGGTGCACCTTGCCTGGATCATGGTTGATATATTCAACTATATATCCCCTCAACCACCACTTACTAAAATGACGAGGAGGAGGAGCACCCAACAGATGAAAATTCAGAGATTGTCTCTGCCACAGAATTATTGGATATGGACATAAACAGTATGTTGGCAAGGAAATTCAGGGTAACAATTATCCAGGCAATGGCTAGGTTGGAGAAAACCATTAGAGACAACATAGAATCTCTAAGGGTGGAATTGAGAGCTGATCTGGTAGAAGTTAAAAATACTGTCAATGAGATCCAGTCTAATCTAGATACTCAAACAACTAGGGTAACTGAGACAGAAGATAGAACTCGTGATCTAGAAGACAAACTGATAGTAAAGAAAGATCGAGGGAGGCTTGGAACAAATAGCTTAGAAGCCATGAAAACAGAATTAGGGAAATAAATGATGCCATGAAACATAGCAACATCAGAATTATTGGGATCCCTGAGGGGGTGGAGAAAGGGAGAAAACTAGAAGATATAGTTGAACAAATTCTGGATGAAAATTCCCCCAATCTGGGGAACAAAACAAGTGTTCATGTTCAAGAGGCAGAAGGGACACCCCCCAAGATCTATAAATCCAGAAAGACCTCCAGACACTTAATTGTGAAATTCATGAATCATAATTTTAGACAGGAGGTCCTAAGGGCAGCCAGAGGGAAGAGATTCCTTATGTACAGAGGAAGGTCCATCAAAATAGTGTCAGACCTGTCCACAGAAACCTGGCAAGCCAGAAAGGGCTGGCAAGACCTATTCAGGGCATTAAATGAGAAGAAAATGCAGCCAAGAACCCTTAATCCAAGACCAGCAAGATTAAAAAGAGTATGTGACCACCAAGGCAGCACTACAAGAGATATTAAGGGGGGTTCTGTAAAAGAAGAAAGAACCCAAGAGTGACATAGAACAAAAATTTACTGAGGCAATTTGTAGAAACAAGGACATCATAGGCAACACAAAGTCAATAAAAAATGTATCTTTCAATAATCACTCTCACCATGAATGGCCTAAATGCTCCCATAAAATGGCACGAGGTTGCAGACTGGGTAAAATGACAGGACCTGTTCATATGCTGTCTACAAGAGACACATTTAGAAACTGAAGATACATCCAGACTTAAACTGAAAGGATGGAGAACCATCCTTCATGCCAGTGGGCCTCAAAAGAAAGCTGGGGTAGTGATTGTCATATCAGATAAATTAGATTTTTAAGCTAAAGACTATAGTCAGAGATACAGGACACTGCATCATTCTTAAAGGGTCTATCCACCAAGAAGATCTAAAAATTGTGAACATTTATTCCCCCAGTATCGGAACAGCCAACTACATAAGCCAACTGTTAATCAAAATAAAGAGTCATATTGATATGAATACATTAATTGTAGGGGAACTTAACACAGCACTCTCGGTAACAGACACATCATCCAAGCAGAAAATCAATAAAGAAACAAGAGCTTTGGGCCAGATGGACCTCATAGATATATACAGAACATTCCACCCTAACACAACAGAATACTCATTCTTCTTGAGCACACATGGAACTTTCTCCAGACTAGACCACATACTGGGTCATAAATCAGGGTTCAACTGATACCAAAAGATTGAGATTATTCCCTACATATTCTCAGACTCCAATGCTTTGAAACTGGAAATAAACACAAGAAAAAGTTTGGAAGGAATTCAAACACTTGGAAGCTAAAGACCATCCTGCTCAAGAATGTTTGGATCAACCAGGAAATCAAAGAAGAACTTAAACAATACATGGAAACCAATGAGAATGAAGGCACATCAGTTCAAAACCTATGGGATATGGAAAAGACTGTACTAAGGGGGAAATACGTAATCATCCAAGCCCCACTCAAAAAACTTAAAAAATCCTGAATATACCAGCTCTCTTAACACCTTAAAGAACTGGAAAATCAACAAGTTAAGCCAAACCCACACAAAAGAAGGGAAATAGTCAAGATTAGAGCAGAGATCAATGAGTTAGAAACTAGAGATACAGTAGAACATATCAACGAAACTAGAAGATAGTTCTTTGAAAGAATAAGATTGATAAACCACTGGCCAAACTAATCCAAAAGAAAAACAACCTGAGGGTTTTGAAGGGGCGGGGGGTGGGAGGTCGGGGTACCAGGTGGTGGGTATTATAGAGGGCACGGATTGCATGGAGCACTGGGTATGGTGCAAAAATAATGAATACTGTTATGCTGAAAATAAAAAATAAATTAAAAAAAGAAATTAAAAAAAAAGAAAAAAGAGGACCCAAATTAATAAAATTATGAATGAAAGGGGAGAAATCACATCTAACATCAAGGAAGTAAAAATAATTATCAGAAATTATTATTAACAGTTATATGCCAGTATGTTAAGCAACCTAGAAGAAATGGATGCATTCCTGGAAACCTATAAACTTCCAAGACTGAAACAGGAAGAAATTGACAACTTGAATAGACTAATATCTAGTAACAAGATTGAAGCACTGATCAAAAATCTCCCAAAAAACAAGAGCCCAGGACCGATGGATTCCCTGGGGAACTCACCCAAACATTCAAAGAAGAAATAATACCTATTCTCCTGAAGCTGTTTCAGAAAATAAAAACAGAAGGAAAACTTCCAGACTCTCTCTATGAAACTGGCATTATCCTGATCCCTAACCCAGGCAAAGAGCCCATCAAAATGAGAATTTCAGACCAATATCCCTGATAAATATGGATGCCAAGATTCTCAATAAGATCCTAGCTAATAGGATCCAACAGTACATTAAAAATATTATCCACCATGATCAGGTGGGATTTATCCCTGGGATGCAAGTGTGGTTTAACATTTGCAAATCAATCAATGTGATAGAACAAATCAATAAGAAAGAGAGAAGAGCCACATGGTCCTCTCAATTGATGCAGAAAAAGCTTTGACAAAATACAGCATTCGTTACTGATTAAAACAATTCAAAGTATAGGGATAGAGGAAACATTTCTCAACTTCATAAAATATATCTATGAAAAACCCACAAGGAATATCATTCTAAGTGGGAAAAGCTGACAGCTTTCCCTTTGAGATCAGGAACACGAAAAGGATGCCCCTTTTGCCACTGTTGTTCAACATGTACTAGAAGTCCTAGCAACAGCAATCAGACAACAAAAAGAAATAAAAGGTATTCATGAACTATGAGAGACTATGGACTCTGAAAAACAATCTGAGGGGTTTGAAGTGGTGGGGGGGTGGGAGGTTGGGGTACCAGGTGGTGGGTATTATAGAGGGCATGGCTTGCATGGAGCACTGGGTGTGGTGAAAAAATAATGAATACTGTTTTTCTGAAAATAAATAAATTGGGAAAAAAAGGAAATAAAAGGTATTCAGATTATCAAAGAAGAAGTCAAACTCTCTCTTTTCACAGATGACATGATACTTTATATGGAAAACCCAAAAGACTCCACCCCCAAACTACTAAAACTCATACAGTAATTCAGTAATGTGGTAGGTTGCAAAATCAATGCACAGAAGTCAGTTGCTTTCTTATACACTAACAATGAAAATATAGAAAAGAAATGAGAGGATCGATTGCATTTTCTATAGCACCAAGGACCATAAGATACCTAAGAATAAACCTAGCCAAAGAGGTAGAGGATCTGTACTCAAGGAACTACAGACCACTCATGAAAGAAATTGAAGAAGACACAAAAAGATGGAAGAGCATTCCATGCATAGATTGGAAGAATAAACATTGTTAAAATGTTTGTACTGCCCAGAGCAATCTATACTTTCAGTGCCATCCCAATCAAAATTCTACTGACATTTTTCAAAGTGCCAGAACAAACAATCCTAAAATTTGTATGGAGCCAGAAGAGACCCCAAATTGTTATGGAAATGTTGAAAAACAAAACTGAGGGCATCACTTTGCCTGATTTCAAGCTTTACTACAAAGCTGTGATCACCAATGCAGCATGGTACTGGCACAAAAACAGACATATAGACCAGTCGAACAGAGTAAAGAGCTCAGATATGGACTTTCAACTCTATGGTCAAATAATCTTCAGCAAAGCAGGAAAAAATATCCAGTGAAAAAAAAGAAAGTCTCTTCAGTAAATGGTGCTGGGAAAATTGGATAGCTATGCATAGAAGAATGAAACTTGACCATTCTCTTACACCATATACAGAGATAAACTCAAAATGGTTAAAAGACCTCAACATGAGGCAGGAATCTATCAAAATCCTAGAGGAGAACATAGGCAGTAACTTCTTGCACATCTGCTACAGCAACTTCTTTCAAGACACGTCTCCAAAGGCAAAGGAAACAAAAACAAAAATGGACTTTTGGGACTTCATGAAGGTCAAAAGCTTCTGCACAGCAAAGGAAATAGTCAACAAAACAAAGAGGCAACCTACAGAATGGGAGAAGATATTCACAAATGGCACTACAGACAAAGGTCTGGTATCCAACATCTATAAAGAACGCTTCAAACTCAGTACTCAAAAAACAGATAATCACGTCAAAAAAGGGGCAGAAGACATGACCAGACACTTCTCCAAAGAAGATACACAAATGGCTAACAGACACATGAAAAAATGTTCATCATAATTAGCTATCAGGGAGATTCAAATCAAAACCACAATGAGATACCAACTTACACCAGTTAGAATGGCCAAAATTAACAAGACAGTAAACAACAAGTGTTGGAGAGGATGTGGAGAAAGGGGAACCCTTTTACACTGTTGGTGGGAATGCAAGTTGGTGTAGCCACTTTGGAAAACAATGTGTAGATTTCCTTAAGAAATTAAAAATAGAGCTACCCTAGGACCCTGCAATTGCACTACTGGGTATTTACCCCAAAGACACTGATATAGTGAAAAGAAGAATATCTATAGTGAAATTATTATTAAATTATTATTATTATATATAAATTACTATTAAATTATTAAATTATAGTGAAATTATTTTTCATATAGTGAAAAAAAGAATATCTATCCCAATGTTCATAGCACCAATGGCCACAGTCGCCAAACTGTGGAAAGAATCAAGATGCGCTTCAACAGACAAATGGATAAAGAAGATATGGTCCATATATACAATGGAGTATTATGTCTCCATCAGAAAGGATGAATACCCAAGTTTTGTATCAACATGGACAGGACTAGAAGAGATTATGCTGAGTGAAATAAGATAAGCAGAGAGAGTCAATTATCATAAGGTTTCACTTACTTGTGGAGCATGAGGAATAACACATTGACATTGGAATATTGAATATTGACATTGGGAGATGGAGAGAAGTGAGTGGGGGGGAAATCGGAGCGGGAGACAAACCATGAGAGACTATGTATGTACTCTGAGAAACAAACTGAGGGTTTTGGAGTGGGGGAACTGGGGGGTTGGGTGAGACTGGTAGTGGGTATTGTGGAGGGCATGTATTGCATGGAGCACTGGGTGTAGTACATTAACAATGAATCTTGGAACATTGAAAATACTAAATTAAAAAAATTAAAGTGTTTTCATTATACAGAACTTCAGACATTTTGGAAAGAAGAATCCCATAGTGAGCAAAATATTTTAAAATCTTTGTGCCTCTGAACTTACACATTCAAACATTTGTGATATTATAAGTGTTTTAAAAACTGTTTAAAAAATATTGTAACAGTGCAGTATATGATACATAGAATATACAAAACATGTTAATTGACTTTTCTGTTCTGGTCAACAGTAGGCCATTGGAAGTTAAGTTTTGGAGGAGTCAAAGTTATCTGGATTTTTGGAGGCATCAGCCTTTGGCTCCCCTAATCCTTGCATTGTTCAAGGGCTAACTGTAGGTGTACTTGGAGTCACTCTGTGCTCTGGGCAACAGAATCTCAAAACTACATTTAATTTTGAAAATCTTTCTGAATTTGAGGGTTACCAATAGTTGCTATATGTTTAGAGAGTTTTAATTGTATTACTTTTGACTTTCTCTGAAGATAAGAAATAACATTAATAATGTTAAAGGGATGTGACCTTGGAAGACTTACTTTGATAAACATATATAAAAACAATCCCTAACAAGCATTCCAAATGTAAATTCCTACTTCAATAGTATTTAAGGATGAAGTACTTTATATTCTGAAATAATATGCATGGCAGTTTATGCTCTTCATAGCTTTACATGTAATTATAGCTTAAAGAAATTTTGTTTTATCCATATTGCCTCATGTTAGCCTTATTAGGTAGGCTTTTTTTTTTTAATTTTCATTGTATAAGGAAGGAAACTGTTTGTGAAGAGGTAAAATAATTTGCCAAAATTCACATAAGACAGAATATTGAAACTGGATGTGTCTAGTTTAGTACTTTTCTATAGAAAGTGTGGTCCATACACTAGAAGCTTTGGCATAATCTTGTTGGAAATGCAAGTCCATACTTCAGATCTATTGATTCATAATGTGCATTTTAACAAGATGTTCATGTGATTCTTTTGTATATTAAAATTTGAGAAGTACTGCTTAAATATCTGTCACATTTTTTCTAAATGTAGATTTTAATATTATTCAGATACGGTGAGACCCATAGATCATGAGACCATTGTCTTTTGAAAAGATAATTTCTTACTCATAGTTCCCAAGAGGAGGTAACATACCTGCCATACAGGGGACGAAGCAGAGAGGCACTGAGGTCATTCAGGAGGCACAGGAAAATGAGGGGAAAATATGGACAAGAACCATTATTATGGTTTCCTTGGGAAAAGCAAGGGAGGCAGGATAAGCAGGATTAGGGTTGGCTTATATGAGTTATGTCAGTGGGATCCCAGTATAGAGGCTGTCTCTAGTTGTCGGGCACCTGGCCCTGGGGTGAATAGTGGTTTAGAGTATAAGAACCCTCTAAGGGAGTTGCGGATATGACCTCAGAATTGATTACTTTGCTTAGAAAGCCATGTTCCAAGGTGAATCTTTTACTATTTCTCGGAATTAATTTAGCTCTGGGAGGGGTAGTCTCTCTAGGGTCAGCAAGGCCCCAAGATGTGAAGGCCTCAGAAAAACAGAAAATAAAAAGGGATGATTATTGCATTTTGACATAGAATAAGACCCTATCATAATGTAATAAGTAGAGTCCACAAAGCCTCATTTTGAAAAAAATGGAGATGCATTTACTGCAAAGTTAATAAAAAGACCGAGTAAGCCTGTCCAACTACCCCTTGGAATTTCCAAAGGTCTGGCTGGGCAGATTAAATCCATTCAGATTATAGTTACCACTGTGACCACTGCCTGGAGGGAGCTCTCCACTCTGGTTTATTTCTTTATGGAAATTGTTCTAATTCCAGTGACTGCCAGCCACTTCAGGGGCCCAGCAGCAATTCCAGCAATAACCCCATGAATTGGCTTCCATTTCACTGGCTCAATACTAGAATTTGGGTGTAGAAAATACTGAAGGCACAGAACTTATCCTCACTTGCTTGGTTTGTCCCCTTCTTGCTTCAAGCCTACCAGTCCTCACCAAAAGATAAAAACTAAGAACCTTTTGGGTCATCCCTATTTGAGGATGTGGGAGATGAATAGAATGCAATTGCCAATCACATTATATATCTCAGAATTAATGAGGATGGGGGAAACTATAGAGTCATGTGGTTTCAGCTAAAGAAAAATAGCAATGTTATCCAGTTTTTGAGTACCTACCATTATGGTAGGTACTACAGTGATGTTAATCTATTTAGTCTTAACATATGATTGTGAAAATTGAGGCTGGAAGAGATTTAGTAATTTGACCAAAATTATTACATGTTGACGAGTGTGTTAAATATCATGTCCATCTGACTTAAAAGCCCATGCATTTCCTGTAGGCACATCTTTATGTCACAAAGTGGATGACATTGCTTAAATAGTATGTATTATAAGAATTTTTCTATCCTTATTAAGGAAAGTGCTTATCTCTCTGTTTATGGATTCATTATGTTAGCATGAATAAGAGAATAATTTCCTGATTCTTCTGAAATGGCTAGAGTTTAACATTTTTTAGATCAGTTTACTTTACTTTTGTCATATTCAAAGCTAAATTATCAACTTAGAATGTTTCCAGGACTGCCTTTGCTTGGCTCATCTAGGTTGATAAATGTATAATTTAGAAATAACATTTAAATCAGGACAAAAGGAATTATTGTGGAGATATCTAAATATGGGAGAGAGGAGTATATGTGTACTCATAAAGTAATACTTTAAATTTTCATCACTTTTATTGATATATAAATTACGTATGGTAAAATTAAACAATTATACATATGATTTAATAATTTTGAAAAATACATGCTGTCATGTATGTTTGTCATATATATATATATGTTTGTCAGGCATATTGGCCTAAGCTAACATTTATCTTCTGCTATAAAGAAGAATCATATATTTTCTATGTAGGTAATATATTAATCAAGATTTTTGTAATACTTAAAACTTACACATTTCCTGTACTTCTAGCATATTTGTTACTCATAAACTTTTAGAACAACTCAGTGCCATGCCTATTTAAATTTCTCATGAAAATGTTACTGATATGGCAGATAAAATGCATTACTATGGATAAAGAATAATAGATTACAACCACATTATAATAAGTTGTCAAAGAAGGATAAATGTTATTAATGCAAAATATGAATATCTTACTAAAATAACATTTAGATATAACACAGTAATGTAAGTTGTTCTCAAATTTTAACTTCTATCAGAATTACCTCAGAGTCTTATCAGACTGGTGGGTCCTATCCCCTTTTCCAGATGAGGTTGATATTGCTGGTCATGGGACCATACCTTGAAAGCAATTCATTAGGTATTTTTCTTTTCTTTTCTTTTCTTTTTAAGTATTTTATTTATTTGAGAGAGAGAGAGGGAGAGAGAGAGGGCACGAGCCAGGAGAGGGGCAGAGAAGCAGACTCCTCACTGAGCAGGGAGCCCAATGTGGGACTCAGTCCCATGTTTCTGGGATCATGACCTGAACCAAAGGCAGACATTTAATTGACTGAGCCATCCAGGTACCTTGGATATTTTTCTTTTTGAGCCATTTAGCAATGTGTCAAAAATATATTCCTGATGTCTATATAAAGAAACTTTGTTAATATGCTATCATTTAAAAAACTGGAATAAGTAATAAATTAGTTGTTTAAAATAATGACAGAAAATAGGTGAATATAATTTTGTAGAAAAAAACACACTAAGTTTAAATAGGTGAATATAGTTTGTAAAGGAAACAGAACAAAACAAAAAACAAATCTCTAAAACAGTATGTAGAGATTTCAGGATAATCATTCCATTAAAATAATTTCTCAATAAAAATGTTTTAGTTCCATAAGGCTCCTAGGTGTTTCAGTCTGTTAAGTGTCTGCCTTCTGCTCAGGTCATGATCCCAGGACCCTGGATCAAGCTTCACATTGGGCTCCCTGCTTAGCGGGGAGTCTACTTCTCCCTCTGCTATTCCCCTACGTGTGTTGTCTATTTTTTTCTCTCTCTCTCAGACAAATGAATAAAATCTTTAAAAAATTTTAGTTCCAGAAACAGAAGTAGTAATATATGAAGGCAATTCAGAACATTATTTGATGATTCATTGTTTATATAACTCTTCTGAAGGAAACTGTTCTCTTCCTTTAAGAAGTCCTAAGGAAATACTTTATTTACTTTGATTCTACTCTCCCTGTCTCAGAACATTTAGATTTATACATATTAATTTTTTCTGTCAGTTTTATGGAAAATACTATCTTGTATCTCATTATATAATTTTTGAACTTCTAGCTTTCTTTAGAAGATTACATACTAGATTAATTGGCATAGAATTTCATGTCTTTCATTTTATTCAAGTATGCTTGAAGTAGATGTCTCTAAATAGATAATTGAAGAAGAAATTAATTTTCCTTTTGGGGGTATTTTTCATAACCAGAAATTAATAAAAGCTAGGGTCCAATTTTAATTACATGGAAATTATTTGGAATGAAATCTATAAAGTGATGCCAAAAGCATTGCTATAAAACAGTGACTTTCTCATTTAAGAACATGCTATTATCTTTCATTTCCTGTGAGATCAAACCTTCATACCATTCTTACTAAACTCCACTTCTCTGAAGCTATCCTACTATACTTTCAACTATTCAGCAGTATTCTAGATGTGATGGTTTATAAATTCAAATGAATCACCCTTTATCTCTGCAGAACTTGAAGTGTATCTCTGCTTTCCTCTCACACATCAGATGTTTTCTTTTCCCTGTCTTCACTTAAAAGTAATTTATTGGTTACTGAAGGATTATTTCCAGTTCTAAATGCTTCAGGAAGCCTGCCTTTATAATTCCCAACAATATATTTCTCAGCTTGCTAACATTTTGTAGAGATTATTTTATTTGAAATATATTTGGAATCTGGTTATATTGAATATTATAGGTCTTTTATTTGCTTTAAAACTCTTTACTACTACATATGCGTATATATTGCTCTCAAGAAGTATATTAATCTCTCATAGTCAAGTATTATGTGATATGCAATGTTTGTGTCTTCTGTAGTTCTTAGCAGTTGCCAAAGTTTGGAGTCATCTAAAAAACTCAAATTGATTTAGGAATTAGCCTGTTCATGTAAAATGACAGATGAACTAGAATCATTTAGCTGGGGAAAAATACAGTTCTTTAAAATTAAAGTGCTCCTTTGTGTGTTGAAAGGGAATAAAAGAAAATAGACTTAATCAGTGATATGAAACATGAGTGATAGGACAAAGAGGATTGAATCTTTTGAAATCAGTTTTTAAAGAGCTTGTGGAAGCTCCTTTGTCAGTTTCTGAAAGTAGAGGGTATTTCACCTCCTGAAATTAATTCCATGTAGTTCTCTCTGAGGGGAGGAGTATTTATTAGTACTCTCTTAAAGTCTGTCTTTTCCTATAGTTACATCCTTTAAACCTATTGTAGAATTGCTATTAACTTGGTAAAAAAAAAGTGAAAGGAACTGAATAAAAAATGGTCAAGATAACTTTCTGCGTATTAAATTTTATCTCTAAAGTTACTATACGATGTGTTTTTAACATCCAGTGCATGATTTGCATAATAACACAAAGAAGGCTGGCTTCACAGATTGTCAGTTCCTGTGACGTAAGTCTGCTTTTTATTCTATAATAATACATAATAAACTGAAAATTATTAATTAAAAGTAATTATTGCTAGTGTAGATGAATGTTTAATAATGAAGACTGTTTCCTGTTTGGCTATACAACAAAGGGAACACCAGGATTGGAATTATCTTGCAGTTTCCAGAGATTTAATGGTTTTACGTTTTGCCCTTGAAACCGTACAGTGCTTTCTATTTTCTTTTTTTTTTTTCCAATTTATTTATTTTCAGAAAAACAGTATTCATTATTTTTCCACCACACCCAGTGCTCCATGCAAGCCGTGCCCTCTATAATACCCACCACCTGGTACCCCAACCTCCCACCCCCCGCCACTTCAAACCCCTCAGATTGTTTTTCAGAGTCCATAGTCTCTCATGGTTTACCTCCCCTTCCAATTTACCCAAAAGCACATACCCTCCCCAATGTCCATAACCCTACCCCCCTTCTCCCAACCTCTCTCCCCCCAGCAACCCACAGTTTGTTTCATGAGATTAAGAGTCACTTATGGTTTGTCTCCCTCCCTATCCCATCTTGTTTCATGGATTCTTCTCCTACCCACTTAAGCCCCCATGTTGCATCACCACTTCCTCATATCAGGGAGATCATATGATATTTGTCTCTCTCCGCTTGACTTATTTCGCTAAGCATGATACACTCTAGTTCCATCCATGTTGTCACAAATGGCAAGATTTCGTTTCTTTTGATGGCTGCATAGTATTCCATTGTGTATATATACCACATCTTCTTTATCCATTCATCTGTTGATGGACATCTAGGTTCTTTCCATAGTTTGGCTATTGTGGACATTGCTGCTATAAACATTTGGGTGCACGTGCCCCTTTGGATCACTACGTTTGTATCTTTAGGGTAAATACCCAATAGTGCAATTGCTGGGTCATAGGGCAGTTCTATTTTCAACATTTTGAGGAACCTCCATGCTGTTTTCCAGAGTGGTTGCACCAACTTGCATTCCCACCAACAGTGTAGGAGGGTTCCCCTTTCTCCGCATGCTCGCCAGTGCTCCATATCACTTGGCATCAGGGAAATACAAATCAAAACCACAATGAGATATCACCTCACACCAGTCAGAATGGCTAAAATCAACAAGTCAGGAAATGACAGATGCTGGCGAGGATGCGTACAGTGCTTTCTTAACTGAATATTCTGATACATATTTGGTCAAATTTACTCAGCATTCTTTTCTGCAAAAATTTTTGATGCTTTATTTTGGGGTCTAGGCAAAATGACAGGTAAATAAATAAATACCCACCTAATTTTCATTCACATGAACACATTTGGAGGACTTGTTGCCTATTTATTATTTATGGTTAATTGAAACTAAAATGGTTATCATGGCAAAACGTGCCATTACTTAGCAACGTAAGTAACCTATACTAAGGTTTATACTACCTATAAACCTAATAGGTTTATAGTATATACTAAGGTTTATACTACCTAAGTTTAGGTTTATAGGTAGGGTATAGGTAGGGACACATTTGTGTGCCACATTGGTATTTTGTCCTGGGTGGAGTTTGGATGTTGTTTAGCATCACATGGGTAGCATGATACACTGCATGAATTAGACAAAAAGCACTCTATAAGATAATTGCTTTCAGATCTAATAGCTCCCGGCATTGTTAACTGTTTGATATCAAATTTATTCGAGTTTTGCTAGTAAAAATCCATCTGCTTTCAGTAATCTGAATACTTATAAACTATGCTTTAGTAGTTAGAATAAATGTATATTGTTCGTTTGACAAATAAGACTATTAATGGTAGGTGGCAATGTACCTGGGATAAAGTCAGAAAGAAAGCATTGATTAGTACTTGATGGCAATGCTGAAAAGTAGCTGGAAAATTTGAAGAGAAATTTAAAAAAAAAAACAAAGTTTTTTTAGTTGCTGAATATAGGGGTAGTATTAGAGGGTTGTGGTTGAAATGTAATTATGTGTAAGGAAAAGTGAGAAGTGGGATCATAAATGGTAATCTCCCCCACATTATTGTAGGCGAATAGGAGTTTCTGGCTAGTCTAGACTTTTTTTTTTTTTTTTTCTGGGAAAATGCTCCATCCGCAGTGATAACTGCAAGGTTAGCCTGGCTTCAATACCACATGACCTTTTCTTTAGCCACATGTGGTTGGATCAGTGTGGACACTTGAATCAAGGTCAGTTCAGTTTTTTTTTTTATTCTTTTTTTAAAGACTTATTTATTTATGCCGTGCCTGAGTTGCTCAGTCGGTTAAGCTTCTGCCTTCGGCTTAGGTCGTGATCCCAGGATTTTGTGAATGAGCCCCACATTGGGCTCCCTGCTCAGCAGAGAGCCTTGCCTCTGTCTGTCCCTCTGACTGCCGTTCTGCCTACTTATGCACATACTCTCTCTTTCTGTCAAATAAGTAAATAAAATATTTTTTTTAAAAAAGACTTATTTATTTGAAAGTGAGAGAAATAGGGTGAGGGGAAGGGCAGAAGGAGAGGACCGAGAATCCTCAAGCTGATCCCCACTGAGCATAGAGGCTGGACCCTAAGATCATGACTAGAGCTGAATTCAAGAGCCTGCCCCTCAACTGAAGGACAGTTCAGTTTTATGTAGGTAAGCAGGAACAATCTGATTCTATCTCAGAAAATTTTATTAAGAGACAGTGTAACTTGGAGCCCATGAATGGAACTCGAAATGGAGGAAGGTATCAAACCACTCACTCATTCTGGATATTGAAGTTGGAGTTTTGAGAACCCAGATCTTCACTCTACACATTAAAAAAAGCAATACTATTTCTATTTGATATACACAATATGAACAACTGTATGTCAGCTTGATATGAAAAGCAAAGTTTTCTGAGGAAAATAACATTTCAGTGCATTTTTTATATTGAGTTATGTAAGTATGTATATATATATATGCATATATGTCTATAGATATACATTTTTATAAACTTCCATAAAATATTGACAGTAAATTCTGTTTTAAAAATCTTTTGGTATGTTTTACTCAGATTATGTTGGGCTAATGTAACAAATTAAACCTCAAATATCATCAAATCATCACATCAAATATGACTTTAATTCATTAAATTTTTTTTCTCTGGAATGTTTGATGCATTTTAGTGGGGAATTAGATCCACAGTCACTCACTAACCCTGCTGATGTTCACTCCAGTGCCTTTTACCTGATCCATTTGAAACATCAGTGCCATAGGCAAGTCTTCACTGGTTTGGCTTAGAAGAGATTCAGGACATTCATTGGTCAGAATTAGTTACATGGGCCCAACTAACTGCCAAATGCCTGAAAACCTGGAAGATTTTTGTTGTTGCTTGTTTTTTGATTTTTTTAAAAAGAAAGAACATGGAGGGGCACGTAGGTGGCTCAGTCAACTAAGCATCTCCCTTTGGCTCAGGTCATGATCCTGGGATCCTGGGATTGAGCCCTGTATTGGACTCCGTGCTCAGTGGGGAGTCTGCTTCTCCCTCTGCCTCTGCCCTTGCCCCTGCCTGTGCTCTCTCTCTCTTTCTCTCAAGTAAATAAGTAAAATCTTAAAAAAAGAAAAGAAAAGAAACAACATGGAATGTTTTTCAAACTGTCTCACTATAATACCGGCTCTGGTTTCTGCAGAGTTGGAAGTTTTTGTCCTAACAAGAGTTAAAATTTAAGCATGTAACTATGCAAGTGTTCCTTGAGATGCTGCGAGAGCTCTTTGAAGTTCTTGAGCCTATAGAGACTTGCAGATGAGGAGAGAGTCACAATACTGGCAAAGGTAGTTGACACTGGTTATTAAGAGGAGTCAGGCACTTTTTACAAAATGGAGATCATGGATACATGTGAAACTTCAGTGATGTTGCAGGTGCCTCCTGGTACTCCTTTACCCCCGTGTAACTATGAATGGGCACATGTAACTGCAACCTGAGAAGTTTACAATAATAAAATGTCCCTAGACATGAAGGTTTTATTTACCATCAAGTAAGCCACCTGGACCTTATCCAGGCAATAGCTGAGGAGCAGAGGGGAAAAATTATTCTGACACTTACTAAAATGATAAGGAAGACTTTCTTCAAGTCTGTTGCAGTAGGGGAGAGAGATTAATTGAAACTTCAAATATAGCAAAGACAGCTGGGGATGTATAGCCAAAGAAGAGAGTAAGGAGGGTCAATAGATGGAAAATTACTAACAGGAGATATCAAGGGTAGGGAGATTCTTGCTAAAGCAGCAAGAGGACTCCTACTGAAAGCAGGTCAGGGACTTATACGTCAAAGGTAACAGATGAGGAACTTGGTCAGATCTTGGATGATAGATACCAAAGGTGCCTTTGCAGGATTCTTGGCTAAAGCTCGACTTGGCAAGGATGGAAGCAGAAGACCTGTTCGGTGTTTAGGTAGGAAGAGTTTTCCGAGCTTAACTAAGTCTGCTCAAGGAGAAAGACTTTTCAATGGGTAGTGGAGCAGGGAGAGGACAAATATCAGTTGTAGTCCTGAAATACACCATAGTGGTAGTGGAGATATAGTCAATTTCACTAACCTCCATCTTCTGATATTCTTTTTGGGAAGCAAAGCCAGTGAGATCATTCCCATACATGTTTGGATGATCTGTGTAGTACTCTGGATGAACTCTGGTAGTCAGGAAAATGTGCCCTTCAGATCTTTTAATACATGGAATGCCAATGTCTGATGACCTGAGCTGTTCTCTTCTGAAATCCATCACTGAATTTCTGCTTCTTTTATGTTTCCCATGGGCTGCTGCAAGTGAGTGACTGAGTGTAACATGGAAACTAAGGCAGCCCTATCCCTGGGAGAGGCAGGATTGCTCCAATGGGCAATTTTGGTTTAATAACTTCTAGTCAGTCTTGTCTGACTTTCTTAGACAGCAGTGTGATTTAAGACTCTTCTACCTAATCTTTCTCCTTTCCCTTTTCTTCACAATGATTAGGACTACACTGTGGTCTGATGTCTCTACAAAGTTCTGATGGCTTTTGCCTCATTTTTCTCCCAAGCATTTCCCCTAACAAAATGCTTGTGTAATAGATCTCATCCTGGTATCAGTAGAATGTGAAATAGAAACCAGTGAAATTGTAGAAGGCTGTTTTGTGACCTAATATCTTTCTGAAATTCACTGAGTACTAGTAAGATTTTCAAACTGATTTTTAGGCTCGTCCCTTTATTGTAAACCAGCAAAGGAGCCAATATATGTTTGCAGACATTCATGGAGCAAAGTTAAGACATCACTATGAACAAACACTGGAGCAGAGGCAGGAAGACAAAAAAAGTTTTTGGAAAGGATGCCATATTTCCACAGATGATAAAATTGATGCTTAAAATTGTCAAGTGGTAGGTGAGCTCAAACTGATACTTGGGTTGAACATGGATGGCATAGATTAAATATTACTTTAGGTTATGTAGACACAGGTAAATACCAGCATAAATAATCATGTAAGGTATTCTCGGGAATTTGGATATTCCTGTGGATTTCAGAAGCAAAGTAGTCTAAATACTTGTAGGCAAGAAAGTAGCAATGAAAGATGACCAACTAGAGCTGAAGAAACACTGAGAAGTTAAAACCTACAAGATTAGTAAGATTAACAAGATTAATAAGATTAATAAGATTAACAAGATTAATAAGGGAGACTCCTTTTCCCCAGCCATGACCTATTTCAAATTATAGTTTTTCTTTTTATAATATTTATTTCTTTTTTAAATTTTTCTTTTAAATGGTGCCCTTTATATATACTTTAATCACATGTTAAAAATATTATCTACTTCCAAGTCTCACATCTATTGGAAATTTATTTCTGATTATTTTACTATATTTAAAACTAATTTACATGATGACAGTGCTCTGTACTTCACATGTCACATAATATACAAATTAGAGAAGTCTAAGGCCATTTACATGGCATCCAGTCTAGTTTTGTTTTGTTGATCAGGGAAAATATTGAATACTTGAGAAATCTGAGAAATGGTAGAATACATCTAATGTCTAGTAGGCTATGATACGTTACCCTTTTGAAATGAATAGTAATGATTCTTAAACTCTGTCTTAAAATTTATTTTAATTTTTTCAGTGTTTAAAAAGCCTACTTGCAGCTTTTATTTATTTCTCTATTTTATTTTATTTATTTTATTTTAATTCCAGTGCAGTAAACATACCATTTACTTTATTTGCAGGGTTTTTTTGTTTTTTGTTTTGTTTTGTTTTTTTGGCTTTTAAAGGTAACACTATGAATGCGAGGTTTGTTTATGAAGCTGGTATACCCGGTAATTGCTGGTAGTGTTTTGGAGGAAAAATTATATAAATTTCACTTTTTTTTTTACTTTTAAAACTTATTGAAATGTAGTATGCATGTAGAGAAACATAAGGAAATATAATGTCTAATAGATGTCATTACAAATTGAACCCCGCTGACCATCAGCAACCTTATGAAGAAACAAAACATTTCTGGCAATCTCATCTCCCTTCCAGTCACTGTTTACCCCAAGGATAAAACAAAATGGACATCCCAAATGCATAAATTATTTTCACCTGTTTTACACTTTATATAAATGGGATCAAAGAAAAGGGGGTGGCAGAGGAGAAAGCAGGTATAAAAATTTTTAGAACTAAAAAATCATTCTGGCAAGATTGAAGAACACAGAATCAATAGAATTAACTGTTTTTATATACTGTCATGAACAATAGGAAACTAAAATTAAAACTTATACTTTGTAAAGACTCAATTTTATTGTATGTGATTATACCTTAATGAACTTGAAATAGAAATTAAAAGTATAAATTGGCTTTGGTTAATTGGCTTTGAAATCAAATAGATTCTGCCTCTGTTATTTACTGGAAGTTTAAATATAATGTTTTATAAATTTAATTTCCTTAACTGAAAATAGGGTTTAACAAAATATTACCCGTGACTGTCTTATAAATATGCTAGGATAAATAAACATTGACTGTTTGTGAACACATCACATACATGAAATAAATATTTGCTATCTTTTATATTTTATATAGATTTTTAAAATTTTATATAGATCTTTTATATGGCTCTCTATAGTGGCTTTAAAGTTTTTTAATCAGAAATATATCTCTTTCAGTTTCCTTGGCTATAACATAAAGTGAGTATTCATCACAAAGATTAAAAAAGATTCTTGTCATAAGGGGTTTCAGATATAGCAGTACACACTTTAGAGAATGTAGGATGTTTGGAAATTTTTGTTCTAAATAATATTAAAAAGTTTTCCTAACAGAAGTATGCTTCAATCTTTAGGCAAAAATAATCCAATCTTTTCTTTCTAACTTGGTAATATGTTTGGTAATTAATACTGTATAATGTTATAATTAATTTATAACTTTAAAAATATTAGACCCTTCTGGGAAATTTTGAGATACTTTACAATTATTAATCAAGATTTAGTTATGCTTGAATTAAATTCCACTGGTGTGTTGAAAATAAAAAGAGAAGAAGCTTTTACTTAAAAAATTTGATTATGCTAATATGGATAAGTAGTAGTAATGAAGGTTTCGGTATATTTGTAATTAGATTTTAATCATATGGATTCATTTTACTTGCTCTCCAAATAAATCCTCTAATGGAATGTTTTCTCCTTAGAGTGTAGTCTTTATATTAAACTTTCTTCAAGATGAATAAATCTCATAATTAAGTGAATTTAATAATCAGCTCTGATTGAATACATTAAAATGAAATGTACTTTTAATACTTAAGTGATTAAGATATGTACATTTCCTGGATTGGTACGAAGAACGGATTTGCTTTTACATACTATGGAACAAACAGTCTAGTGGCACATTCATTTCTTGGCTCTCAGGGAAATTAGGGGAAAGTCTACCTTTTGCCATTTTTATATTCTTTACCCATATGTCCATAAATATGTGCTACCTATTATTTTGAGTCATGAAGAGAAGTAAATTCTCATTCCAAAAGGGTCAATAATGGGAATTTTCTCTAATAAATAAGGGTAAATATCGTGGATATTTTCAAGTCTTGAATTGTTTTATGTGGACATTTAAAATTTTCTAACTAAATCTTTTCCATATCTAGTTTATAGTGCTGAATTGTACGGATTATTTATATAGGTGCTTACCTTAAGGAATTAAGTGGGAAATCAAAATGAATGTCATTGTATTTGATTCAATTTGTTAATATTACATTTCATTTGCAAAATACAAAGTGACAAAATATATATTTAAATAGCATCTATCTATGTCTGTTTTTCTTTCTGTCATCATCATCTGTCCATTCTTGTATCCATCCATTCATTCATCTTCAATTTTGTGTAAATTCTGAGGAAGAAAGTCTTATGGTGCATATCAGTCTTGGTCTAGACAGGAAAGAGAAAACATACAACACTTTAAACAGAGAAACATAAAAGGATTATTAAGCTTTGTTAGGAGCATAACAATTAAAATGGAAAGAGAACTCTGAAAAATACACCAGGGATTAAGAGTTAGCATACTTTGGCCAGCACTGAGAAAACTTATAGAATTGATGAATTATTATATTGTACACCTGAAACTAATTATATTTCAATTAAAAAATAAAAATAATAAATACCCTAAGGTTGAAGGAGGTGACCTGGGAATGGACAAGAGGGGGGTGTTCAAACCTTCTTAAAGAAGCTGTGGTTGCAGCTCACTGTGTTACAGAGATTACTGGGTAGTTCAGTAGTGCTACCCCATAGTCATCAGGCAAGGCTGGAACAATCCTCTGTGGCACATATCAAATGAGGCTGGCAGCAGGCATTTGAAGGGAGTCAGGTCACTGTTGCCAGTACTGCCAGAACTGAGAGCTGTAAAAGCATCCCTAGGCAGGAAACCAGTGTCCTATGTGTTGTTTGGGCAGGCTGATGGGCAGGACAAATGTTGGGTGGCTGCTTTTCTTGAAATGTTTTTGTGATTAAAATATATGATTGCATGGTTTTCTAATATCTTCTGGAAAATTGTATTCTTCAAAGACACGTATATTTCTAAACCATATAAACCTGTTGGCAGTTCTTATTTGTGTCTAAAAATAGACTGATAGTGGCTGTAGTTACCTGGATTGAAAACATGAAATTGTCTTTGAAGTCATCTCGTAAATAACAAATGTGGCTCCCTATGTTGTCTTAACTAAGTTAATATAAATATTTAAATTTTTATTACAGTTGAGAAACACTCTTTTATTGAAAAAACTTAAGACATATTCTTCTGAACCCTCTTTTAACTTGTCTTGTCCATGGGCCTTTGACCTGCCTAGTTCATTTGTAGAAACAATTCTGTTAAGTCAGTTTAAAGATCATCCTTTACCAAAAAAATCAAGTAAATAATAGTATAGAATGATTGACAAAAGTTATACAGGTGAAATATGGTATATAAATATTTGAAATATGAACACACTAGATAAAATTGTATTCATGAGCTTACTAGTAAAATCCAAAATCCTCTGTAGGCCAAAGCTGCTTTCATAATCCAATACACCCTCCCTATTGTAAATTCTCCCATGATTCCCCCATATCCACTCAATATCCAAGGCACAAAAGAATTTCTTTCTTACTGAACATGGTATGTAGCTTTATGCATTCCTGTCTTTGTTATTGTTTCTTCTGTCTGGCCTGGCCCTGTGGCAGATTCAGTGAATTGCTTTTTTCCATATCTATTTCATCTTGAAAAGAGGTGATTGAGAGAGTGATTGAGAGGTTGACATACAAGCTAGATCCAAGCAATCAGAGGCTTCTCCTGTGTCCTGAGATGTATGCGCTGCCTATCATTCCCACAGTGACAACCATTTTCAAAGACATAGTCTTGAGAGAACAATGTTTTGTTGAGACTGTCCTGACAGTGTGTGTGACTGAACCTTTAGAAGGCCTACATCAACTGTAAAGTTTCTGGTGGATGGATATGGAGATCTATTTGTCTGCATATAAAACAAGCCTTGTATGTATGTTCCTTTGCTTTCTAAATCGCCACTACCACCTCCCCCCCCAAAAAAAGATGGGATCCTTAACCCTGAATATCTGATCAAATTCCTGATCATTGCTCTTGATACCTTATAATCCTGGCCTGACTTCAGCAAGAGTTTCATTAAGTTGGTTTAACAAGAATCTCCCTATCCTTGATATTCCCGCTTAGTAATTTTCTACGTATTGACTTCACACTCTGCTCCTCAGCTATAAATTCCTACTTTTCCTTGTTGTATTAGTCATTGAGCTTGTTCTTTCTCATGCAGTGTAACATTCTTTTTTTTTTTTTAAAGATTTTATTTATTTATTTGAGAGAGAGAGACAGTGAGAGAGAGCACGAGCGAGGAGAAGGTCAGAGAGCGAAGCAGACTCCCCATGGAGCTGGGAGCCTGATGCGGGACTCGATCCCGGGACTCCAGGATCACGCCCTGAGCCGAAGGCAGTCGTCCAACCAACTGAGCCACCCAGGCGTCCCATGCAGTGTAATATTCTTGACACCTATCATGATAGACCTGAATAACTCTTCTTTGCCAATACTAAAAAGCATCAGAATAATTTTTTCTTCAACACAGTTCACATGTGTTTACTTAACAAAACAGTTATTTCCGTTGGTAAGATACTGAATTGAAATATGCTATCCATATTCAGTTGAAGTTAATAAATTTCAAGATCATTGGGTAAGCTGAAGACATAATTAGATATATTGCATCTACTTCAGCAATTTGGTATTTATTCAGAAGTTCATAATTTTATGTAACTAATAATATGCAGATGAGTAGTTGGCAGTAATTTAGTTAAGCTATACAAAAAATCTGTGTTGAATGGGTTGTTTTATTCATTGTTTATAATATCACTTTACATGTCTGGAATTTTAGTTATTATTAGATTAATGCCATTGTGTGATATAATAGCAATGTCATAATAGAATGCTGAATGACATAGGCATGACTGTGTAAGGCATATTATTATTATGTGATATGTATTTGTGACCTTTTAAATTAATTTTAATAATGTTTTTATTTTAGTTTTAGACTTATAAAAAAGTAGTAAAGATACTACACAGAGATCACATATGCTTCTCACTGAGTTTCCCTTCATTGTTCTTGTATTAATATAGTAAATTTGTCATAATTCATGAATCGTGTATCAGGACATATTATTATCAACTAAAGTTCGTATTTTTCTCAGATTTCCTTCTACTTTACCTGATTTTTTTTTTGCTGTTTCAGAAACTTCCAGAATACTATATTATGTTAATTCATCATGCTTAGTTCCTCTTGGTTGGAATAGTTTCTCAGGCTTTCGTTGTTTTGGGTAACTTTGAGAGTTTTGAGAAGTACTATCAGGTATTTTGGAGTATTCGCCTTATTTGAGATTGATTTGCTGTTTTCCTCAGCATGATATTTTAGGGTTTGAAGACAACAGAAATAAAATGACATTCTTACCTTATCATTTAAAATTTACCTGTTATCCATATAACATCACTTTTAGTATTCATCTTTAATACTTGATTGAGGTAGTGTTTGTCAGATTTCTTTACTATAAATTCCACCCCTCGACATTCCATGCTCTACTCCTTGAACGGAAGTTGGTGTACATGACCTACATTTAAGGAGTGAAGACTCATGCTCCACCCTCTTCAGGGTAGAATATCTGCATATAGTAGTTAGAATTCATTTGCATGATAAATTTGGTTCATTTTCCTCCTTCTCTGTCTGTCTCTATGTCTGTTTGTTTGTTTCTTTCTTTGTTGGTCAATATGGACTCAATAGATATTTACTTTATACTTTGGATTATAGTATAATATACATTAATTATTTTTTCTTCATATTGTTTCAGCTTTAGTTATTATCATAGGCATCATTATGATGCCTTTTCTTTTTCTTTTTTAGTTACACTTTTGCTTTCTGGAATTTTAAGATGTTCTAGACTTATCTCGTGTACTTCCTACCCCAGTCCTAGAATCAGTCATTTCACCAAGGACTCCTGGCTTCATTTACTGGAGAATGGTATTAGAAACCAGGATCTAAGTGCTAAATGTGTTCTTTGCTACTGGGGTAATTTTGCTTGTAGGTATTTCCAGCTGACTGAACAAGAAGGTACATGTGTATATAACTTAAGTATACAGGTGGTGCTTCACTTATGATGGTTTGGCTTACAGTTTTCCAACTTTATGATGATACAAAAGCAATACACTTTCAGTGGAGACGTACTTTGAATTTTGGTCTGTTTTCCCAGGTTAGTGATATGCTGTGTTGTACTATCTCGTGATCCTGGGCAGTGCCAGCAAACCACAGATCTCAGTCAGCCATGCCATCATGGGGGTAAACAACTGATACACTGGCCATTCTTTATCCATGGAAGCACTTTGTTTTTTCACTTTTAATACAATATTTAATAAATTAGTTATTTAACACTTTATTATAAAATAGACTTTGTATTAGATGGTTTTGCCCAAATGTAAGCTAATATAAGTGTTCCAAACAGGTATAAATGTTCACAGCAAGTTTAAGTTAAGTTAGGCTAAGCTATGGTGTTCATGACGGTAGGTGTATTAAATGTATTTTAAACTTACATTATTTTCAACTTATGATAAATTTATCAGGATGTAACCCTATCATAAGTTGAAAAAGATCTCTATACACATATCTAAAAATATTTCTCTCGGTATTCATCTTAAACTAAATGTGATTTTTGCTGATATATCCAACTCTAATCCGTTATCATATGGATGGTCAGCCCTCTCCCCTTGTTATCTGTAATAACCAACTCAAATGATGAGAAACTGGGATTCTACCATTTACTACATATTTACTTAATTGTTCAATTCTAATATATATGTATGGTAGTATGAGACTTGTTAACCCCTGTTATCATGGGAAACAACTTTATCAAGCAGAGTACTGGGCTTCTGCATAGTTCCCTTTGCCTGTGGTCTTAGAGACTGTTCATTTCAAAGTTATTTAGTTCATTTTGTCTTCTGCCTTCTTTTGAGATTGTTTCATACATTTGTAATGCAGTGGATTCTTTTGTCGCAGTCTGCATTCTATCCTAGAATTAACTGATTTCTAAATATTTTTAAAAATTTGCCTATGTTAAGGTTGAATTTTTCATAGCGTCATGTATCTACCATTGAAGTATCATTTAAGATAGTCTTACTGCCCTAAAAAATCTGCTGGGTTTCATCCATTCAACTCTCATCCCTCTTGTGAACTGTTGGCAACCACTGGAATATTGTGTATGTTTTTAGTTTTGCCGTTTGTAAGATGTTGTATAGTTGGCCTTATGCAGTCTGTGGACTTTCAGAATGACTTCTTCCTTTTAATAGAAATATTCATCTGAAATGCATCCATGTTTTTCTGTTCCTTGGTTAACTCCAGTTCTTTTTGCTTTACAATTTCCCATGATATGGGGATCATAACTGGTTTATCTATTCACCTATTGAATAGGATCTTGGTTCATTTGAGTTTTTGACAATTATGAATAAAGCTCTATAAATATTCATAGATAGTTTTAGGTAGATATAAGTTTTCAGCTCAGTTGAGTAAATGTCTTGATTCATGTAAGTACCTGTTCTGAACAGATTTTAAAAATATGACCAAAAGGAATAGAAGGTTCTCCTTAATACATCAAGCACTATACTGCTAGCTCAAAAAGAAGATATTTTTGGGTGGGGGAAGAAACTGAAACATGGTATCTGGGTCATACAGAAATATTAGTGGGGGAAAATAAATTGGGATTGTTTTATGTTCTTGTCATGCTTCTGAAATTTCAAAATATCACTGCATTTTTCATTCTCCATAGAAAAAGTTTAATCCAGAGTGGTTTTTAGAAAAAATAATAAATATTAAACTCTTGGTTAGTATGAAAGAACATTATTTAGAAATTAGTTCTTATTTGAATGAAATTAATAAATATGTAATATAATGGTAAAGCAAAATATAAATGGTGTTTAAGATACCATAATTCGGGAATGACAGCTTGATGTAGAGGCCAATATTTTTTTCAGGTGTTATCTGATTGAGGAATTCTGTTCTTTACTAAAACATTTATTAAATGAAATGCTTTATTCTTAATTTTGTTAGTACTAATAAACTTCATTTTCAGAGAAGACTTTCATTTAGGCAAAAAAATAAAGTGAGAAACTACACTTGCATGACAAGAAATGCAAATAATTCCTACTATTAAATTTTTAAACTATAATAAAGTAAGTTGTCTTGAAAACGTAATGCATCCTAGGCCCAAGAAAGTTATTATGGGCAGGTTATATATTCTTGAAGCTTATGTAATGGAAGCATTTTTGTAATAGTTTTATAATATATCAGTGAATGGATATAGATGGGAAAAGACTTAATAATGACAGAACATCTTCAGTTAGCTTGATTGCAAGATTTTTGAAATGGTTTTCATATTTAAAGATCATAAATTGGTAAAGCATAGCTTGCAAAAGTACAAAACTGCCTGAACAAAATTAAAGTGATGATAAAATTCTACAGGTATTTTTCTGAAATCTTAATGATATATGGAAGGGATTTTTCTTATAAATATAATTTCTCCTTCATACACAAAATATTTTATGATAATTTACCATTATAGTTGAAATTTATATAAAACAAATTATATATCTCCATGACCCTATAGACATAGCATTTGGAATATTTTATTGATGACTTTGTCTTTCCATCATAAACATTAGTTACTGAACAGGTCTCTGAAACAAGGATGCCCATGGCAGTCCCATGTACTCTGCAGTAATCAGTAACGGGCTCTACTTTTATGGACTTTGTGTAATCTGTTAGTTTCATTTTCCCCATTCTTTCTCTTGTAGATTTTGCTGGTTTCAGAATTTTGGCTACTTATAATCTGCTTCACTTTACATATAATTACCAAGTGGATGTGCTTCAGTTTTTAACACATCAGTTTGGAGGCTGTGCTCTAGGCAGTTAATCTGAAAAAGGCATAAATCTGAAAACCAGAGTAAGTAAGGCATTGTAGGCACTCATTATGAAACTCATGAAGGACGTCTTACATATCAGGTTTCAGTCTTTCAGTGATAAATGTTAGTAGCAGTTTTAATCACTATTTCGAGTCTGGTAAACCAGAAGCCTTGAGTTTAGTTCCTTTTTTTCTTTTTAAGAAATGCATACTTTGAGGTATTTTGGAAAATTAACATTTTTTCATAGGAATTTTTGCAACTCATGCAGTATTTCCCTGACTTCATGTTTAGAAGAAATTTCATTTGGAAATTTTATCACTCATTTTATTATTCTGCTAGTATTTAATGCTGACCGATCCTTGAACTCTGGGTGACTATGACCAATGCAGCTGGTTCATGTATTAAATTTTTAAAAAATGACATTTTTATTCTCTAAATGGTGCTATTGATTAAACTGGATCATTTATTTTTATTTTATTTATTTATCACATAGCCAGGATTAACATGCTACACTTGGTTTCTGAGTTTAGATTGCTACTAACAGATTATTCCCTCTTAAAGCTAGCTGGTATTTGCCGAAGGAATTCATGCTCCTAAGTATATATATAAAAAATAATTCCTAAATCAAAGTCTAAAAGATGAGAGAAAAAATATGAGTCATCACCATTTTATCATCTAAGTGAGGTCCCTGGCAGGATTTAGTTCAAGCATCATCTCTCCTAACAATTTTTTCCCCATTTCCTTGAATGGGTCTTTTACTAATAGTCCCATAACTCCTTCTTTCAGCTTTTTTCCATGCTTTATTTTAATTGTCTTGTTTTCTCCTTACTATACTTTACTTTTGCTTTTCATTCTTCCCCTTACTACCTTTTAACATTTTTATAGGCAGCATCTTTATCATCTTCATATTTCTAGCAACTGGTCTAATGCCTCCCTCATAATGAGTTCTTATAGTAAACATTTTTTGTCTGAACCTCAGCTGATCAGATTTATGATCAGATTTATGATTTTAGCAAGTCTTTATGTTGTTTCTTTTTTTTTAAAAAGATTTTATGTATTTATTTGACAGAGAGAAATCACAAGTAGATAGAGAGGCAGACAGAGAGAGAGAGGGAAGCAGGCTCCCTGCTGAGCAGAGAGCCCGATGCGGGACTCGATCCCAGGACCCTGAGATCACGACCCGAGCCGAAGGCAGCGGCCCAACCCACTGAGCCACCCAGGCACCCCTCCGTATTTTTCCTTATGCTCCACAAGTAAGTGAAACCATATGATAATTGACTCTCTATGCTTGACTTATTTCATTCAGCATAATCACCTCCAGTCCCATCCATGTTGATACAAAAGTTGAATATTCATGGAGGCATAATACTCCATTGTATATATGGACCATATCTTCTTTATCCATTTGTCTGTTGAAGGGCATCTTGGTTCTTTCCACAGTTTGGCATTGTTAAAATGTCTGTGCTGCCTAGAGCAATCTATACTTTCAATGCCATCCTGACCAAAGTTCCACTGGCATTTTTCAAAGTGCTGGAACAAACCCAAACTTTCTATGGAACCAGAAGAGACCCTGAATTGCTAAGGAAATGTTGAAAAAGAAAAACAAAACTGGGGGCATCATATTGCCTGATTTCAAGCTTTACTACAAAGCTGTGATCACCAACACAGCATCGTACAGGCACAAAAACAGACACATAGACCAGTGGAACAGAGTAGAGAGCCCAGATATGGACCTGCAACTCTGTGATGAAATAATCTTCGACAAAGCAAGAAAAAATATACAGTGGAAAAAAGTCTTTTCAATAAATGGTGGTGGGAAAATTGGACAGCTATGTATATTTTTGGTTTTTACTTTTAATTTAATAGGCTGTTTTCTTCATGTTTCTGAAGAGGTTTATTAACATTTTTCATTAGATTTTGTGGAACTTTAAGACCCTTGGATAATAAATCTGTTGTATTCTTTAATATTTTGTGGATCACTTGAACTGATATGTCCCTAGATTAAATACTAGAATAATTAAGACAATTAATAATTGTAGTAATTATTAATTCTTGATTATTATAGCATTAACATTATTTTTGTTTTTTATTTAGACTTTTAAAAAAGTAAAAGAAATGCCTAAATATTTGAGTAAAAGTGAAAATGACCTTAAAAAATCCATGAAATGTAATGTTGGCAAGTATAGTAGCCACTTTTTAATGTGTATCTAGCCCATGATGACCCCCTCTTCACTTAAGGTGGTACTGCCTCCTCCCACTTTCCACTCTAATGGTCCTTGTCAGTCAGGTTTGTATCACATGATGTTACATACTGACAGGTTGGACTAGGCTGTTCTCCTGAACTTAAATTAAACAGATAGTTTGGCAAACTGACCATCTTTCAAGTATATTGGCAAGTGAAAAGGATGGATCGGGGAGTCCAAGAGAAACAAGGAAGAAATAGAGGGACAAAGAGAAAGATAGAATTAGGTTCTTAACAAAGAATTTGGGTTTTCCAGTTTCACAATCCTCTCTCTTTCTTAGGACAGGTCTTGGTGTGTCGATAACCTCTTGTCATTATAAAAATTCTACTTGCACAATGATTGTTACAGAAAAAGGCTTTGACAAAGACATTAAGGATGGTGAGGATTCTGGTTATAGCCTCCTAACCAAATCCATAAATTTTTGTATATTGCTTTCTACCTCACTCTGAGAATTTATTGTTGAACTGTTGGGGGGGAGTGGTTTCCATGAATTAGCATTTCTGGAGATAATAACTTCAGTCAGACTGTAAGAAAAAATAATAAAGATCTATATTCTGGGGACAGGTAGGCAGTTCTTTGGGTCAGAAATCCTATCAGCTTGAAACGACTAGCAATACTCTTCCCATGTGAAAATACAGTCCCCCCCCAAAAAAAAATAAAAAAAATAAAAATAAAAAATAAAATAAAATACAGTCCCTAGCCTCAACAAGAGAGAGTTTAACTATGCTGTTATGGAAGCAGAAAAGACTGTGTGATTCACAAGTTTTTATTTTTTATTTTTTTCCTGCATGTAGTGTTTAATAAATATGAATTCAAGTAGTAGATATGGGTAGAATCTAGTAAAGAGAGATTGGTTTTACTTTTGAATAAAGAAAATCTTTGGTGTTTTCATAAAGCTCCTTACAAGAAATTCCATTTAGTATGCTACTTGTATTATCTAGTATATTTCTCCAGTTATATTTGCTTTAGGCCCAGTTTTTTCTTGTACATCTATAATAATTTATTATAGGTGTTTTGTTTTATTTGACCCAAAATTCATTGAGGTAAGAAGTAACTTATTTCCTTTTTATTTTGGCTGAATATTAGTGAATTAGCTAATTTTATGTATTATAATACATAATTATGTAATTTATGAATTTATGTATTCATTTATTCATTATAATTTATAACTTTACTCTTCAGCCTTTATAATGACTTATTAAATCTGCTGACCTAGAAACTTGAGAATGTAATGAAAAGTCTTCATGTTGGTGATCCTGATTACAGAATTTGTATTCATCAGTTCTGTCTTAAACCAAACACAGGAAGGAATCTTGAGATACTTGTTGGGTTCTTTACTCTTTTAAGGAAAGCTAAGTATATGCAGTTATCTTTTATTAGGCTTCATCATGAAAAAAGGATTTGATAACTTTGTGAGACTATAATATAGACTAGTCATTATTCAGAAGTTTGTATTTTGGATATCAAAACAGTGGCCAATACTTATATTGTAGAAGAATGTCAACATTGCAATTATGATAATTTCCTAAGTGAAAGTTTTCTGGATTCCTTATAGGCAAATCTTTTTTCCAATAAAGTTCTAAAAAATGTAACTCTTGAGTTACCCAATTCTGATGTATATTATGGTTTAAGAACAGTACCAAGCCAATGAAACTGAATTATAATGTATCATAGATATTAAATTAGCAGCTTTTATTTCAAGTGTTGTCATAAAACGGGGACAAGATTCTTTCCACAAGATCAGGAAAAAGATACAGAGCATGTTTTACAAAGAATTTTCATATGTCCAGACTTATCATTAGTTTAAGAAGGAGTGTGCTATCCTACATCCCCTCTTAGGATCTGAAGGATGTGGTGTAAAGCATCTGTACTTAGAGAGAATACATTAACACCACACCTTTGAAGGAGTGTGTATTATTAAGAAACATCACAGAGAGCCAGATCATTGGCTATTAGGTAACCATGAGGCAACGTATTAAAGTAAATCTCAGCAGGTACGTTATAACCAGAGTTTAGGACAGGTTGCCTGAGAAGACTGTAGAATTTCCAGTGGTATTCAGTAGGTATTGTGCAGATTTAGGGCAGTTAACCCATAGTAACTGCACCAACAGAGTACTTTTATCACTTTAATTCATCTGAATATACTCTACAAGCATTACAATCTACATGTTAAGTAAATGAATTGTAAATAAAGTTTCTGAAGGCCTGCATAACTCCTTCCTTTTTCTTTATAATCTCTAGAAATGTTTAATGTAAACACAAAATAGGGCGCCTGGGTGGCTCAGTTGGTTAAACACAAAATAATGAATCCTATGGGACTTATTTTGACTCTTTAATGAAAGTTCTATATATATGTATTATTTTAAACTCCATAGTACTTCCTCTTTGTCAAAAACCTCACCCATATTTAAATAAATACTTTAACTTTTAGTAAAATCGTGATTACTAAAATGCTCTAAAACTGTTTTTAAAGACTAAAATTTAAGACAGCTATCAAAAATACTACACAAATCAAACATTAAGTCGAATAGTTTGAATACTAAATTTAACCATGTAGATGCACTGATGCTATAAAACAAGAAAAAAGGAAAAATTACTATTTTTTATATTTCCTTATTTCAAAATTTATACTTCTGAAGGTTAATTTGATTTTTTTGTGTGTATTCATAGGGTGGTGATTATAAGTCAAGGAAAATAGATGAAGATAAAACATCACATTTTGTTTTCAATTAATTTCTGAGCTTTTGTGTCTTGCAACTGACAAGAATAAACTTTTCAAATATATAGATGATGGATTTTTTTTCCTATATCACATTGTGACTAGTCTCCAACTCAAAATGAAAATTAAAAAAGTCTCTGTAATATAATATTTTAAAAAAGTACCTTTAGACACCATTTTTTAAAAAAAAGCCTAACCCTGGACTGATACAAAGTTAGGCTTAAGATATGAGCATAGTGATATAGAGGAGGCTATTAAAGTAACTTAGGAAGAGAATAATGGTTACTTTTGAAAAATCAGGACAATGGGAGTAGTTGAGGACTTCTGGCTGACCACATAAAGATAATTCTCATTTTCTGTTTCTTATTTCAAGAAGGAATCATTTATTCTTCCTAAAGATCCTCTGACCAATAGCTTGTAGAATATGTCAGATATAAGTAAATGTAGAGCATAAGATTCAGTTTATGATAATTGACATTAAGAGGGTTTTGCTAAGGAGAGATTAAGAAATGTGAACAAGAGTACACTTGACCTCCCATTGAGTGTATCACTAAGTAAAGCAAGGATTATTCATAATTGCTTGAAAACCCTTCTGGAAGAAATAAAATGCAAAGTGGAATTTAGTATATAGTTAGAAAGTCACAAATAATTTCAAAGTTAACATATTCATAACAGCATAGGAGTAGAAAAATCCATAATGACTGAATAATAGTAAAATTTCTTTTATTGTAACTTAAATGATTAAAATAATTTTGCAGCCAAAGTTACAGGAATATTTTTAGGATTTAATTAAAGATTTAAATTAATATTGATCCATAGTAATATGTATTATCTTCCACATACATTTCAGTAAATAATAATATCTTTATGTTGGATTCAAAAGACCAGTGCTATGTGACAATGGGGCTTTATTGTACTAGAGAGAGCAAATAATCTTTATTCACATTCAGGTACCAAGTATAGGGACTTCTTTGCTCTACTGGTTGTATCTCACTTAGTCTTGATAAGCCTGAAACCCAGCAAGTAAGTACTTATACTCATTCAGTAGGTATTATGTGGCAGGCATTATACTATTATCATCTCTGTTTTTAGGAGAAATTTAAAGACTGAAATCTATTTTTTTTTTCAATTTAGATACAAACCTAAAATTTTCTAAGAAAGTCATGTATTCTGAAGAGTAAAAAGGGGCACACTCCTTGTCTAAAATTTCAAGACTAACTTTTTCTTGTACCTTATAGAATTGAAGTTGCAATTTTTTAAGGTGAAAATAGTTGACTATTGGCAGTTTCATTATGGTTCAGTGTAATAATTTTTAAGGGCACTTAAAAATCTTTTATATCTGTTTCTTTTCTGAGTATGTAATATTTATATTAGAGTTCTGAAGCAGGATGTAATTTTGTTGTTTTCTATGTTCTATCACTTATTTATAATTAATATGAAGTATAGTTTGGTGGCTAATTAAAATTCTATGTAAACATGTCATTTTATTTGATGTCATGATTTTATTACTGTTAATTCTGCATTGATAACTCTTGGTATTGGTAATAGAATATATTTTTTCTTTTGGTTAGATCACTCAGAATTTATTCCTTTGTTCTGAGGACATAGTTTTAAAAAAAAGGCAAGAAAGGAGTTTTAACAGTGAACCTCAACAGAATTATATTAATACAGATGACTTTGCATTTTACATGTCATAACGCATCTTCCATAACTTAGATATTTTAGTGCATTAATACACAGGGTGGAACACCTGGGTGACTCAGTAATTACCCAGTCATGATCCCAGGGTCCTGGGATGGAGCCCTGCATCTGGCCCCCTACTTGGCAGGAAGCCTGCTTCTCCCTCTCCCATTCCCCTTGTTTGTGTTCCCTTTCTCATTGTCTCTCTTTCCTTGCCAAATAAATAAATAAAATCTTAAAAAAAAATACACAGGTTACCATGGTGAGACAGATTGTAGTGTTTCTTAGGATGCAGAGTTAAAATGACTTATTTAAGCATATCCTAATTCAGGGCAGAAGTGGAAATATAATTAAGAAGTACTTCTGGTTAACTTGGACCTAAACTTAATAAATAAATATGTATTTTAATTTCATTTTATGCACTGTACCTCATAGTAATCTTTAAAAAAGAAGCTGGCAGGTATGTGATCAGTAGAGAGTTGAATTTTATATTTAAAAAAGTCTGTATGGACTAGATATGAATGTGAAATAGATTTACTCAAACTGCCTAGGTATAGCTAAAGCAGACTTTTATCAAAATGTCCTGCTTTTTTAAAAAAGAGTAGACCCAAAAAGTAAACAAGGTAAAAAATGTAACTTGGAGTTACATTTAGGAGTTATTTACTCCAAATTCTTAAAAATGCGAGGATCTCATCTAGTGCATTTCTGACATCCTGGGCACAAACACTAAAGACATCAGTTTACAGCCTTGAAGGTAGTCTGCATCTCACTTAGCAGTTCTGGCAGTTATTTCTGTGTCTCTGTAATTCTGATTATTGTTGAAGAACACATGAGAACAGCAGAGTGGAAGTCTGCTCTGCCTTCTGTGTTTTAATCATTCACTCATTCACCCATTAAATTCATTTATACTTAGCCAAATGACCAAAATGCATAGTAGACCCTGAATGTAGAAATGGTTATTAAAAATCTGTGCCCCTAAAAATAAGTGAGTCAGTCAAACAATATGATGAATGCTAGGAAGTACATTCAGAGTTGTCACAGAAGCTAACAGGACTGCTGATTCTCATCAGTGAGGCTGGATGTCCAAGAGGAAAAGGCCTCTCTCTAGAGCAGCTATTTCTGATGTAGACAAAAGGAGAGCAGGGGTTTCAAAGAGGATTTTAATTTGCATGCAAATTGAAGTGAATGGAAGTGACATTCAGATGTTTTAAAAAGAGGTTATTGCACTCATCCATTTTCTCTTTCCGGATCTATGTTTAGTTCCTTTACTTATTAGATGGTTTGTTTTCAAGATGCCTTTATTAACTTCCCTCTGTGACACTTTAAGTTTTCAAGAAATGTGGTGTTTAAACAGGACAAAGTTATCTGCGTATCCAGAGTGCCTTCAGATTTATTGGCAAAGAGTCCTGTTAAAACCACTTAAAACAAACAGAAAACAACAAACAACTAAAAACAACAAAAATATTGAACTGAGTGGTTCTGTTGAGCTAACATGCAAAGACTAATATACCATAAAGTGTAAATATCCCACCACATGTTAATTTCCTTATTGTGTAGATGTGACTCTCATAATTTAGTGGTGTTTCTAATGGGGATCTGGCTATGGATGTTGAAATGGAAAATTTTTAAATGCTGATTGAGCAACGTGTAAATTAAGTACTTTTTTTTTTTTTTTAACATGAGTCTCCTAGTGACATTCTGTAGGGGCAAGGTAAAGGAGATATTTTTTTGGAGCATACATTCATTGATTTACTGAATTTCTCACCTGGTCCACGTCAACCCTATGAAGACCCAGTTCGATGTATTTCTCTCATGCTGAAGCACAAAGACTTAAGAAATAAGAGGTAGTTGAGAGAAGAGGGAAGCAGGGTGAGAAAAACCATGCTGCAGTGATAAGCAACTTTCAGATAGCAGAGTGGCTGCAGCACATTTATGCCATCATTAGTCATAGGTCATTCGACTTTATACCTGCTCACACTGGGAACTAAAAAGGGTAGAGTCATTGAATCCAGGGATTCAGAGTAAGCACAAAATTGACCATCAGCTTCTGACTGTTGAAGATGTCATCTTGTGTGACTCATCGGTAGCAGTATCAGAATAGACCTTTAAGTAATCTTTGTACATATATAAGAAATGTTTTTTCTACTTACTAAACAGAAAATCCTCATATTAACCTATATAAGAAACAATATTTGCATAGTACAATTCTGAAAGCATTCGGTTCTTTTTGTGTGTGTGCCTTATCTGATATTTAATTTTGTATCAGTAGTCAGTGTATCCTGATGGTCAAAACCAAGACCCCACCTGCTTCTTAAGATTCATATGTCAGTTTTACTACTTAGTACCTGTGAAAACATGCCTTGAGCATATTGTTTAATCTTTCTGGGTCTTAGTTAGAGACAAAATAAGGATAATGGCCAATTTATTGAGTTGTGACCATTTTACTAGGTATGTAAGATAGCTAAAACTCTCTGTGGCATATAAAAGATGTTCGATTTAAATTCAAGCTGTTATTGTATATTGACTCATTTAGTTGTTTCATTTCTGGATATGTTACTGTCCCTCCCTAACCGGGTCCATGGCTGCTATGGGAAAGGATAGTGGTGGTCATATAACTCCACCCCAACTGTAGATGGAGTTCTTACTATATGTGGGCTGGCTGGGAACCTTGCTTTGCTAATCAGCAGAGACAAAACAACAACAACAACAAAACAAACAAACAAAAACCCCAAACTGTGGACTGATTGAGTGGTTGGTTGATTGCCAGCCTGACTGAGTCCCACTTGTCTATTTTTACTTTTGTCACCTATCATAGCCAAGAAATTATTTCCGAAAGCAGTGTCGAGAAGACTTTCCCTTGTGTTTTCCTTCAGGAATTTTACAGTTTCCGGTTTTACTTTGAATTGATTTTTGTGTATGTTGTTAGATAAGGGTTCATTTTCATTATTTTGTGTGGGAATATCCAATTTTGCCAGTACTTTTGTTGAAGAGACAATCCTTTCCCCATTGTGTATGCTTAGCACACTTACTGAAATTCAATTAACAGTATATTTGTGGCTTTTTTTTTTTCTGGGATCTGTATTCTCTTATCTTGCTCTATATATTAGTGGCTAAATATGTCAGCACCATACTCTTTTAATTGCCATAGCTTTCTAAGATATTTTAAAATCAACAATGGTGATGCCTCTATTTTGTTTTTCTTTTTCAAGATTGTTTTGGCTGTTTGGAGTCTTAAGTGGTATATATCCTTGAGGGAATGGTATCTACAAAAATTTTTTGGAACTCTCTACACTGAAGATTTGTCTGTTATCCTCATTTATTTATTTTGTATTTATTTCAGTATGAACTCATGGATTTTTATCTTGTAATTTATAGTATCTTTATAATTGTTCCAGTATTGGCTATTGACAGAGGGACACAACTCCTGTGTCCTTTAAATATATCCTCATTATTGTGAGGTTTTATTCTGTTTTTGTTTGTGTGCTTGAGCATGTGTGCATGTTGTGTGTCTGTATGTGTATGTGGATGTGGATGTTTGGAGCACTTCTTTACTTTCTGGTCCAACATGAAGCTCCACATGGTCCAGGCTCATTTTTTATGTTTCCTGCCCAAATTGTGGAATCAGCCATTTATCCAAGGATCCCTGCTTCCCTTTATTGAAGAACAGTATTAGAAACCAAGATCTGGACACTAGGTATACTTGTTGTCCTTTGTCAGCTTATTACAACATATTACAATGTATGCAATTTCTCAATTTAGTAGCTATTGCATCTATATAAATTAAGAATACATACAATTTATATCATTCCATTTAAATTTCTCTATAATCATGTGAACCAAAAGTTTTCAGAAATATTGAACACTCAGTAACTTGCTCACTAATATTACTCTGTAAGATATATAATATTAAATAGATATAATGTTATTAACATTACTGCTAATTTAGTGAGAAAATCTTTTTATAACATGAAAAATAGAAAATGAAATATTTAAAAATATTTCAAATTTTAAAATTTCATATGTATTTTAATGCAATATAAACTTATTAAATAATAAAACATGTATTGTTATTCATATATAATATTATTAATTATGAATATATTATATATATATATTCCTCTTATTTCTCACCCCTTCCTTCAGAGCTATTTCTGAGGCTGTTATTTCAACATAGATCAAATAGCAATGTTTCAAATTTTAATAGGCACAAGAATCAACTGGGATTCTTATTCAAACTACAGATTCTGATTTGGTATGCTAATGTTTTCTTTTGCTGTGTGACTAATTACCACAAACTCATGGCTCAGAGCAACACATATTTATTATCTTACAGTCTCTGTGGGTCAGGATTATGAGTGTGAGTTATCTGTCTTCTGCTTAGTGTCTCGACAGGCTGAAATCAAGGTGTTGCCAGGGGCTGCAGTATCAAGTAAAACTTTGGATCCTCTTTCAGACTTGTTGGTTGTTGGCAGAATTCTTTTCCATGTGGTTTTAGAACCAAGAACCTCAACTCCTAAAGGCCTCCCACTGTTTCCTAACATGTGGTTTTCCTCATGAAACTTTCTTTCTGGCAAGCAGGAATGCATCTCTACTTCCTCAAGTGTCTCTGATTTTTCTGGTTCTGTGGGTGTACTTTGGTGAAAATTGTTTGAGCCACACATTTAATGACTTTTCTTTCATATTTAGGTTATACTTCTATTCATAAAAAAATTGCTTTAAGGGGGTATGTGGGTGGCTCAGTGGGTTAAGTGGCTGCCTCTTGATTTCAACTCAGGTCATGGTCTCAGGGTGGTGAGATCCATCTTCCCTCCTTCCCTGTGTGTGTGCATGCATGTCCTCTTTCTCTCTCTCTCTGAAATAAATAAATATATCTTTAACAAAATTATCGTAAGACTAAAAGTATCATGATTTTGAATTCTAAAAGGGAATATAGTTGAAAAAATGAGAGTTTCTAAAAAACAATTTCAACTCTCAGTAGAAAAAATTATAATGAAAAAGAAAATCATCTAAAGAAATTATTGGTTCTATATTATAAGCTCAGATTGTGAAAAAAATGCTCAAATTTCACAAAGAGTGATATATAAATGTTGAAAAACATTGTATGTTGCGCATTGGAATTCTTGAGGCTCTTCATAAAGATTCACAATAAATTGAGGGTTTTGAAAAATGCCAAAACAATTATGTTTGAATCCTTAGAAATCGTAATAAAATGGACCAAAAAAGGCAGTGGTGGTATAATCTGATTTATTAGATAAAGAGCAGAAATGTATTATTTCTGTGACTTCTTTTTTATGCTAAACACATCACTGTTTAAATATGAAAGTAAAGCATATACATGGTAAAACAGGACAGAAAATATGAGCTCACGAACAGAATGCTCTACATGGGAGAGTGGTGCTGGCTGTTCAATGAGAATGGCAAATGTTAATTAGGAGTGCTTCATTGTATAAACAGAATGTAAATATGCTATTTAAGTATTGTTCTTTGAGGCTCTGCTGGATGATCCTTTGAAGTCAGAACTAAAGAATAAGGAAAAACCAAACTGCTTAAAGTTAAGAAGAATGAATGTGTGAGTGTGTAGGTTTGGAAAAGACCTTCCAGGAAGAGGAAACTTTGAGCAAAGTTGATATGCATGTGCATATGTGAAGTTCATTAATGCCTGAATATTGAAAGTCATAAATAGCTGTAATGATGAACAGAAACCCAAAAGCATAAATAAGATGATTATATATAAAATTTTCTATTTTGATTTTCAAAATAAATGACATACTTGCACAAGATAGAGTGGAAATACAGATACAAATTGGAGATTTTTCTTTGACTACAGGTCATATAGACATGATTTATTTCTGGTGAGGACAAGCAAGAGGACAGACATACACATCCTGCTGTAAAAATATAGTACCAATAGAATAAGTGTCCAAATATGGAGAACATATTCTCTACCCATGATCTTTTGTTTGCCATCCCACTGATGGCACATTTTATCCTGTTGTAGATGCCATATAGAAAGAGAAAATTGACAGATATTCCCTAAGCAATTTTTTTCCAGTGTTTGGAGGGTTCATATGAAGGACAAGTTAAGGCAGCTATGAAAATTTGGCCTAAAGAAGAGATGATAAACCAAAGACATTACTGTATCTCACAATATCTGGAAAATTTATCATTTGGAAGAAAGTTAATATATATAGTGTGTTTTCATAATGTAGCACTAGGAACAATGGGCAGGCATATTTTCAATCTAAATAATAAAGGGCTTTTCTGAGAGTAATAAGCATTCTGATTAAAGGAATCATCTTCACCATACACTTCCTGCCATGGACTCATTTTAGGGGAGACTAATGCACATATCTTAGGCATACTGTACAAGGTATTTCTTCACTGAGGTGGAGATTGGACTATATGACCCTTCTGTCTCTCAGAGGCTGTGATTGTGTTTTTTGTACTTTCTCTTTACTATGCTACACTGCTAGGAGAGTAAAGCCTGAGGTGGTTTTAAATTACTTGTCCAGATGCTAGTTTCTGATACTCAGTCAGAACAGCTGATTGTGGTTGTTGACTTAGTTTTCTGTTCAGATGAAAGTCTTCAATTTGATTATGTTAGGGTTATCTCTGTTGGGGACCCCCACACACACAACAACATTTTAATAATATGAAACACAGAGATGATAGTAATTACCCTTTTATGAACTAAAGAGCAGCAACCATCCTGTGCGGCAGGGTAACCATCATTAGAACATGACATGCGTTTATTGTCGTAGCTTTACCTGCATTTCAAATAGCTTAGAGTAGCACTCTATGTGATATTTTAACATTTTTGATACATTGATTATATGAAAAGGTGTCCTTCCTCGAAATAATTTTATTCCCTACATGTCTGTTCTCTTTTTCTGTTCTTATACATGACATTAGTTATTTAGTGTTTATAGCATAAAATGCCCAGAGTACTTTTTTTGTTAGGAAATAAACACACACATATACACACATTTATACACACACATTCAGTCTCAATCTCTCATATACATACACACATACCTCCTTCTTTTCTTAGGGTTTGGTTTCTGACTTCATCCTTCCATTGAAAGTACTTTAAAATAATTATTTAAACCAGTATACTTAAGTATCAAACATTGAAGTTATACATCAGGCATATTTTAGAAACAGTATCTCAGTGTTCAGTCATAGACCTACTGAGTAACTTAAGTAGGGACATGTAATAGGCTGCCTTTGTTCTGAATATGGTATCATGTATTAAATGGCATTCTGAAAACATTGTATGTTGATGATATACCCTGGTGATGACAGACTACAGTTACCAAAGTTGCTTAGAATAACATTTGACACTTCATTTCACATACTTTTAGTTTTTTGTGTGTGTTCTTGAGTTTATTTTTGTGTTCTATCAATATTAAATTGTCGGTAATTTGAGATATTGCTGTCTGGATAGGAAATATTTGTCTATTGATTAGTTTTAACCAACTTTCCCCTCCCCCTGACATGAACAGCTAATTTCTGAACTGTTCTCTTTAGAAAGGCACTTTCCACTGCATGTGTTCAAATGATTTTATTTAGAAGTCTACAATGCAGAATAAGCTCCTTTAACATTTCTGCTAATATGATAGTCAACCCTGGAGGATATGTCAGTTAGCGGATCATAGTAATGATTTCTTTAATTGGTGAAATGAGTGTTGATGGTGTGTGAATCATCAGAAATAGTGTACAAGAATTCCTAGCCTTGTAAGAATAGGGGTATAAGGATGTACCCAGCTCTCTAATCTGCGCCATTTGGAATGATGCCCTGGGCTTATTATTTCAAACTGGTTTTGTGTCCAGAAACTGACTCAGAGGGTCCTTTCTCACATGACTCTGTAAATACTCAGCTGAATTCTACCTCTAGAATATGGCTGCACCTGCCTTGAATGAATTTTTCATATAAGGTGCTGTCATAGCTTCCAAAGAACAAAGAACTGTAACTGCAGTGAGATTAGAGAACACCTGCTACCCATGTATTTTGGATAAGTTTGTTGCTAAGATATGTGGTGGTATTCCATGTGAAAATTGGAATAGTAACATTATACACAATAGGTTGTCAGTGGGGAGGCCAATATTCATTACCTACCTCTATAGAAAGGACTGACATTTACCAAAAAGAACATAAGTATGAATCATCAAACTGCCTTAGGTTCATGTGCAGTAGGGAACAATATCACAGAGAGTATTTCCAGTGTAGATTGTTCTGGACATCACTAAAAAGATGGTAAGACAGCATATTTATGATATTTACTTAATAACCATCCTTGAGTCATTGAAAGTGAGTTGTTTTAATAACACTTTAATAAATTTGACAATATAACTTAAATGTGCTTGATAGTAAAATTTCAAAGTTCCTGAATAAACTTTTCTCATTTAATATTCTGTTGTTACCTGCTAGGTATGTAACAAAGGAGTTTGCTTTAGGAGAAGAACAACAAAATAAAACAACAACAACAACAGGATCCACCTAGTCCAGGACCAAACAAAACAAAGCAAAACTAAAAAGCAAACAAACAAACAAAAAAAAACGTGAATTACCACAACTTGTTGTAACCCAATAATAATATTACTTAAACTAACTTCCAATGGTAAAATATTCTTTTCTGTCATATCCCTCAAATATAAATAGTGTTCTGTTAGGACAGTTGTTTATTTTATAACTCACAAGTGTTTTTGGTTGACGTGGTGAAGCTCAGCAAAGATTTACCTTCCAGGAAGGATTTGTTGCCCCAGCTACTAGGAGCATGGTCAGTAGATACCCTTCATCTCTCAGCCCCCTTGAGCAATTGTCTAAGGTTCACCGAGGTATTTGGCCGAAAGTCATGCCTCCCATGTGCAGCCCACCCACCATTGGTATAAGAGATAATAAAGTTAGTTATTTGAAACCAACCCAGCCCAACTCTGATGGACCTTGCTTGCTCCAGAGGTTCCTATGGAGCCAGAGGAGGCAATTACCAGCTGGCATTGTATTTGAATTTGTCCACCTACTCCAATCTGCTCTTTATCTCTTTTATATCTGTTGATCCCAAAGGCCTTCCCTTATAGGCATTCTACACATTGAATTCCATCTCAAATTCTGCTTCTTGGAGATCCCAACCCTAGACACTACTCTTATTTTTTCATCCAGTGTCTTAGTTTTTGTTGTTGTTGTTATTGTTGTTTTAATATTTTATTTATTTATTTCAGAGAAAGACAAAGAACATAAGCAGGGTAGAAGGAGAGGGAGAAGGAGACTCCCTGCTGAGCAGGGAGCCCAACATGGGGTTCGATCCCAGGACCTAGAGATCATGACCTGAGCTGAAAGCAGACGCTTAACCAACTGAGCTACCCAGGTGCCCCCAGTGTCTTAGTTTAAAAAGTGTTTTTGTGTGTTATGCTTCATTAATCAGAGGTATACACATGTATAGTTTTCTGGAATTAACCTATCTTCTCTATTCTTGATAGGGTTTAATTAGAGTGTACATAATAGTTATTTTATAGGTAATTATAATGACATAAATTTGGATATTTTATCTTCTTAAATAGATGTATGAAAATATTTTATTCTTCCCCAAACATACTGTTTAATTATGTCTCAAAATATAAAAACTTTAAAAATTCAAATAATTTACACTAGATTTGAAATCACTGGAAATCCTTGTTAAAGTGTAGATGTTAGAAACCCATAGAGATAAATCAACCAAACAAGTTATGCTTTAGGAGACATATAGAAGGGCATTTTAAGGTACTAAAATACTGAGCAGCATATGGAAACTTCCGAGAGATGTTCCCTTCTTTCTGTGGTGAGGAGTAATGGAAGGGGGCCTGACTATATTGTAATGCCGAATGCTTGTAGTCTGCCCTGCAGTATGCATTGCTCCTTCTGTGAAGATAACGTTCTATAAGAAACACATTTTGTCTGTTTAATTTTATCTATTTCATCTTCTCTTTTAACATAAGATTTTATTGTTTGGATTGCAGAATGGTTAGAGACTTCAAAATTTTATTAAAAACATACTGTTTCTTTACTGTATATTTATTGATGCTCTGCTGAGTCTAATAGCAGTATATGCTGGCTCCTGCAAAATCAATTAACAGATTATCCTAAAGTTAAAATATGCTTCCATTTTTGGGGAACACCTGGGTATCTCAGTTGGATGATTGTCTGCCTTAGGCTCAGGTCCTGGGATGGAGTCCCACATCAGGCTTCTTGCTCAGCTGAGTGATGACTTCTCCCTCTGCCTTCTGCTCCCCGTGCTTGTGCATTCTCTCTCTCTCCCTCTCATACATACACACACAAATAAACAAAATCTTAAAAAAAACAAACAACAAAACCGAAAACAAAATATGCTTCCACTATTTATTTATTTATTTTATAAGTGGTGGGGAAGGGGGGCAAAGGGAGAAGAAGAAACTTTTGCTGACTTCACACAGAGCATGGAGCCTGAATTTAGGCTCTGTCTCACAATCTTGAGATCCTGACCTGAGTCCAAAACTAAGAATCATATGCTTAACTAACTGAGCCACCCAGGAGCACCCTATGCTTCTAGTTTTCTGTAAAAGATGTAATCAGTGATCTATGTAAAAACTTGTTCTGTTGGTAAAAATGATTATATGACCCAGTTTACTTTCTCCAATGGAGATAAAATAATAAAAATGCCCCTTTTATTTAATAGAATATTCTGAAGATCAAAAATAGCGAAAATACAATGTAATACATGTGTAAGGGCATATATTAGCTTGTATTAACATATAGTATTGGGTAGTTTACTATTATGAATAATAATTTGATTAGCTTCCTAATACATGTCTTTCATTTATTAATTGCCTTTTAGTGAAGAAATCCTACTTAAAGTCTAACCAAATATTTTGTGGTTTCAGTTTTATTTTTCTTGTTTTTTCTTCTATGAAATGTAATGAAAACATGTCAGTGAAACTCAAATCATTCTTTAACTATTTGTAGAAACTCATTGTTTCCTTCTGTCTGCTTATCTCAAAGCTTGCCAGCTGTAAATCTTTTTCATTTTTCTCATTGGTACAGTTTTCTTTCTGAAATAATTCCCTTGATATTTTTATGGATCTCTTTAGTTTACTTTAATATACACTTCAAAATGAGAAACAGTGCTTATATTCCTGGAGTGGAGAGCTCTCAGCATCTTTTTGTGTGGTCTTGCATGATAAACCTTTTCTTTTCTAGAAGAGCAACAACTCCATCCAGATTTTAAACAGATATGAATCTTGGGCATTTTGTTGACAAGCTTAGATTAGTTCCTATCTTCCCTAACATTTAGCTTTTCCTAGCTTAATATTGATTATGAGATGTAACTTTATTGTGTGCCTACTTTTTTTCTTATTGTATCAGTTTTTAAATTCTAAAATAATACTTACTGATAAGTGGAAAATTTAATGGCCTATATTGTTTCCTATAAAGCCAGTTACTGATGGACCTAACTAACATCAATGGCCTGTTGAATAAGCCTGTTCAGTTTTTCTTTTATTCCTATACATATATTTAGATATACACAAAATGACTGTCATTTTTGCTAAAAAAACAAAAAAACAAAAAAAACAACAAAAAAACAAACTGGTGCTAAGCAGACTTTACATTTTAATTTTCAACTTGTCCTCTCGAAAAAAATTACTAAAATGTAGCTATAGTTCACTCTATATTTCTAAAAAATTCTATAGTATGGTTTAGTTGATATTTATTCAGTGTTTCCCTTATTGATGGATATTTAGGTAATTTTTACTCTTTTTTGTTTGTTTTTCATTTTTAAAATGTTTTAAATAATAACCCTTGAATTTATCTTTAAATAATGTTGCTTTTATAACTGAACGATACATTCTCTAAATGAGATTACTATGTCAAAGATTATCTCTATTTTAGTTTCTCAAAGTCATACTATGTCGTATGTTTGTAGTCAAACAAAGCCTGTAACTATTCTTCTAAGTGGAATTTTTTTTTCCTTTTAAAGCCATGTCTCTCCCATTCAGTATACATACAGTTGGCTATGAAGTCAAAATATAGAAGTATGCAGTTGTGTATATTAAATTCCTTTAATTGAATGTTTAATCATGGTAGAACACCCAGATGTTTGAGAACATTTCTTCCATCACCAAACAAATATGTTGCTTTCTGTCTTTTAAATTGTTTCTATGGTCACTTAATTTAAGGGTGTAATAAGGATTTCAGGAGTAGCCAGAGGTATTCACTTCACACAAAATTGTAGGCCCCAACACATCCTCTAAAACTATAAATAAAAAGGAGAATAAAAAAATATACAAATCAAATGCATTCAATATAACTAGAAGAAATAGAGTTCTACAAATTTCAAGTTATCTCTGGTAGAAAAAGTCTGAAAAGAACAAAAGCTGCGTAGGAGAGAGAATAAGGAAAGGAAGAGTTAAAGTTTGAAGTAAATACACCCCAGAAAGAAGCTCTCATTTAGTGAAAAAATATAGAAAATGCTCTTTAAAAAAAACAAAGAAAACAAGAGGTAATACTTAAATGTGAGTAAGGGATTTGTTTCTTAACATGAGATTTATCCTGTTATCTGAAGCAGACAAAATATATATGTGAAAATAGTTTGCAAGTGGTTCAGAGCACTGATCCCTGAGTGAGGAAAACAAAATGAATCCTCCAGTTGCCACAGTTTACTAACTAAAGAGAGTTTTGGGGCTATACAACAGAGAAGGCAAATAGAGATATTGTCCTGAGTTGAGTAGACAGACTTGAGACACAGGTCACAGCAACTTGAGTTCACATGGTGAAGTACTGAACTGGAGGGAGAAAAAGAGAGAGAGAGAGAGAGAGAGAGAGACATAGAGATAGCTGTGGAGAACCCCTGTGAGTCTTCATCTAAGTAGTCACCAGTGAGTACATGTGAGGTCTAAAGAAGGTCAGGGAAAATTACTCAAATAGTTCATATTTCTGACAAAAAAATCAAAATAATCATTCGTGGGACATTAGGTAATACACACAAGTTTTTTGTTGTTGTTGTTTTTGTTGTTTTTCATCAGTGTTTGGGCAAAATTAGCCCTAAAAGACTGACTTGTCCTTTTATAATAAAACTTAAGATCAAACTGCTTCCAAGTAACTCGATTCTATTTTATTTTGTTTGTTTATTTTTTTAAAAGAATTTATTTATTTATTTGACAGAGAGAGATCACAGTAGGCAGAGAGGCAGGCAGAGAGAGAGGAGGAAGCAGGCTCCCCGCTGAGCAGAGAGCCCGATGCGGGACTCAATCCCAGGACTCTGGGATCATGACCTGAGACGAAGGCAGTGGCTTAACCCACTGAGCCACCCAGGCACCCCTCGATTCTATTTTAGAACAAAGCATGAGAATATTTCACAAGGAACAAAAGTATCATACACACAATGATGTGAAATTCACAATGTCTTGTATCCAAACAAAAACTAAAAGCCATGAATGAAGGTGGAAAATATGAACCATGAGGAAGAGGAAAAGCATTCAATAGAAGCAGATACACGAATGACACAGATAATTATCACTGTTATATGTGTTCAAGTGGGTGGGGGAAGGAATGAGCATGTTAATCAGAGATATAGAAGATGTCACAAGAACCCAAAGTCCTACAGATATGAAGTAAAATATCTTAAAAATAAAATAGTTGAGAATAAGATCAAATTAGCCCTTCTCGAAGACAAATTTGGTGGAGACATAGTAAGACAAACTATCAAAATTGAAACTCAGAAAAAAGACTGAGAAAAAATGGCCAGTATAAGGGAGCTGTGGGACAGAAATGCATGCCAGAAATGCATGTAATTTGAGACCATATGGGAGAAGAGAAAGGGTAGAGAAAAACATTTCAGAAAACAATGGCTGAAATCATCTGAATTTAATAAATGCTATAAACCCACAGTTCTCAGCGGTTCAACAAACCCTAAGAACCACAACAAAATAATGAAGAAATGAAAGCACATCTTAGTGAAATTTCTTAAAACCAGTGATAATGAGAGGATATTAAAAATATCAAGAAAGCAGAGAAAAGAAAGATAATTTCTCATTTGAAAAGACACAACCAGAGAAACAATAAAGAATCCTCTTCAGAGTGTTGATATGAAAACACAATCAACTCAGCCAAAATACATGTCAGAAATGAGGGTGAAGTGAAGATCTTTTTGGATACATAAAAGCAGAAAGAAATCATCACTACAAAATGTTAATGGAAGTCGTTCAGACAAAGGAAAATGATATCGGGTGGAACTGAATTTACATTAAAAATGAAGAGAAACCAAAACATTAAATAATAAAAATAAAGTACATTTTTGCCATTTAAAAATCTCTCAATGAGGTAATTCGCTCGTTAAAGCAAGGTTAACAACAATATACTTTGGGGTTTATAACATAAGAAGAGTTTGGGGTACCTGGGTGGCTCAGTAGTTAAGTGGCTGCCTTCCACTCAGGTCATGATCCGAGGGTCCTGGGATTGAGCCCCCAATTGGGCTTTATGCTCAGCGGGAAATGTGCTTCTTCCTCTCTCACTCCCCCTGCTTGTGTTCTCTCTCTCTCTCTCTCTCTGTCAAATAAATAAATAAAATCTTACAACATAAGCAGAGTTAAAATGTATGGTAACAATTACACAAAGGCTGGAAGCGGAAAATGGAAGTGCACTACAGTTAAGATTCTTATACAGTATGAGTAGGTACACTATTTCTTGGTGGTAGACTTTGATAAGTTAAACATATACACTGTAAAACCTAGGTCAATTACTAAAATAGGGGAAAATGAATTATTACTAATGAACTAATAATGGTATCATAAAAATCACTCGGTTAATTTAAGGGTATAAGGAAAAGAAGGTAAAAGGATCAAAGAGCAGGTGGGAACATAAATGGCAAGATGGCAGACTTAAACCCAGGCATGTAAGTAATCCTATTAAATTTAAATAATCTGTAACATCTGAAAGTCGGGGTTGCCAATTTTAATTTTTAACTGTACAAGGTACAAAGGTATGATCCTTACAAGAAACCTGTTGTTAAGATTAAGAAACAAAAGTATGATAAAGATATACCATGTTAACACCAATCAGCATAAATATGAACATTTTTACTCGTATCCAACAAAGTAAATTTCAGAGCAAAAAAAAAATGTTACCAAGGATAGAGGACATAGCCAATATTAAGTATATTATATATATTGGAGCCTACATACACACAAAGCAAAAACAGATCTGCAAAGAGAAATAAGTAAATCCTCATTAATCATTGGAAATTGCATTACTCTTTTCTCAGTGACTGATAGAACAAGTAGAAAATTAATAACATCTTTAAAAGACTTGAGTGGCCATACAAAAATTCCCCAGATATTATTAGGAAACTTAACAGTATACTTATAAATAACCCAAAAGTTAAAGAAAAAAATGTGGTAGAATTAGGGGAAATATGAAATAAATGAATATAAAAATATGTTACAATATGTGGGATATATCAAAAGCAGTACTTAAAGGGAAATTTGTAACACAACACCTCAGGTTCTATATTGTGGAATTTGAAAACAAAGAGCAAATTAAATTCAAAGGATGAGAAAGAATAAAATGAAGATGCGAAGAGAACAAAAAGGAAATCAGTAGGGACTGCAATACATCCAAACTGAATGAATCAAAAGGCCTATAGTTGAATGGGAAGAAGTAAAATTCTTATTACTTATAGATAGTATGTTCGTCTGTGTAGGAAACCTTATGGACTGTTAAAAATCTAATAAGCTTAGCAAAGTTGCAAAATGCATCATAATTAAATAAAAATTACCTCTCTGTATAACCAATGAAAAATTAAATATTGAAATCAAAACATTCACAATAGCATAAAAAATATTCAGTACTTCATGATGTTTCTTAAAAATGATGTGTAATACCTTCCTGGTGAAGTTTACTAGGCATTATTAAGAAAATATTAAAGAATACCTAAATAAAGAGATATAGTGTGCCCATTAATTGGAATATTCATTATGGTTAAGAGGTTAATTATCCTCAAATTAATCTATAGATCCAAATTTATCCCAATAAAAATTCCAAAAATGTATTATTTTGTAGAAATTGGTAAGCTGATTCTAAATTCACATGGAAATGCAAATGTTCTGGAATAGCCAAATCAACTTTGAAAAAGAATACAGTTATGCTGTCTGATAGCAAAGCTTGCTAAAAGCTGTAGTAATCAAGAAAGTGTGGTTTCCGCAAAATGAAAATGTGGATTAGTGGGACAATAGGAAGTTGGAAAACAGAGTTGCAGCTACATGGAGATCCAGACCTTAATGAACTGATTTTTGGCCAAGATACACAGGCATTTCTGTGGAGAAAAGATAGTATTTTAAACAGATGGACCTGACTCTGTATCACTGGCTGCCTTTACAAATCATCCTTACTGATTTCACTATATCTACCTGATTCCTTACCTTGGAGTGCCATTGTACTTGACCCTCAGACCACTGTTTATATCCATATTGATTCCTTTATTTCATCCAGTGTAGTGGCTTCAAATGTCATCCATCCATGATGGTGACTCTCAAATGTTGTGTACATCTTGTTTGGAATATAATCTGACTTTCAGGCACAAATATCTACTTGGCCTCTCCAATTTGTTGATTAACAGGCATAATCAGTGCAACAAATTGAAAACCAAATTCCTGATCATGCCCCTAAAACTGTACTACCTGGCCTGTTTTGACCCTAGTTAATATTTCAATTTTATGTCCATTAGAATATACAGTTTATGAGGCACATGTTATTATGTTATTGGGTTAGGTCCGCTTTCTTGATTACTATAGCTTTTAGCAAGCTTTGCTATCAGACAGCATAACTGTATTCTTTTTCAAAGTTGATTTGGCTATTACAGAACATTTGCATTTCCATGTGAATTTAGAATCAGTTTACCGATTTAAAAAGAACATAACAAGGGGCGCCTGGGTGGCTCAGTGGGTTAAGCCGCTGCCTTCAGCTTGGGTCATGATCTCAGGGTCCTGGAATGGAGTCCCACATCGGGCTTTCTGCTCGGTGGGGAGTCTGCTTCCCTTCCTCTCTCTCTGCCTGCTTCTTTGCCTACTTGTGATCTCTGCCTGTCAAATAAATAAAAATCTTTAAAAAAAAAAAAAGAACATAACAATATTTGTGAATAAATAGTTTGACTTATAAGAAGCCTCCTTCCATCCTAATGTTTATCCTGTTCTTACTGATCTAAAGAAAATTTTCCTTCAGAGAATTTAAAATTAATACTAGCAACAGAGTAGGTCTGGTTTATCTCTGTAGTTGATTTGTCATAACAAATATTGTTTCATAGTTGTTCCATATAATGTCTTCTTGATATCTGTTTATGATGTAATGATTACTGGACTTGTAATATAATTAAGATTAACTATATTAAAGTTTCTATGTTGTTTATTGCTATTCACTTGCATATAATAAATCATAATAAAATACTTTTAACACTGGAGAAATAATTGTTTACTGGAATACTTTTGGCCTAAATAAGAATTTAAAAAGAGATGCCTCTTTATTTTTTAAAAATGCACTTTTGTTTTGTTGGCAAAACCTTTTTAGTTTTTGTTTTTAACATCCATTTTTTTAATGATAAAATTATCTTCTCTTGATTTTTTTTCAATTTCTTCTCAGATGGCAGGCAGACTTTTATAAGGCTGTCTTAAAAATAAAGTTCTTATTTAAGATTTATTTTTTTAAAAAGCTAATGTGATTCTTTACAGTTAATATATCATATTTAGTGTGTCATGGATAGAAAAGACCAAGAGATAATCTATATCTGAAAACAGTTTTTAAAAATCTCTTCATGAAATTGGGATTTGACTTTTTAAATGGAATACAGTGAAATGTTTAATTAAATACAGGTAAGTTGAAGAACCAGAAGATCAAATTTTAGTTTTGTCACCTTTACTTCATATCCTCAGAATATGACATCTGCTGAAAACCTAAATTAAATCTCTGGTGATGTAGATAACACTGACTTCTAGCTGAGGGGCAAATGAGTTGAGAAATTGACTGTATGATCTCTTGGTAGAAAGTACAATAATTTTGAGAGTTTGAGTGAGACAGCGAAGATGCTCTATTCCAAATTTAATGTATTCACTCAACTGCTAGAATTCTTTTTCTTCTAAAAGTTGGCTCTGGAAATAGAGAAACTTTCCAAAGTGACTAAACTCAGCAAGTACCTTATTTGTAGTTTTTTGATTGAGAGGAAAAAAAAAAAAAAAGAATAAACTTCACCCTATTTTTTAACTTATTGCATGAATAGGGTGAAGAACTGTCTGAGATTTTTTTACAGTCATTGTTAAGAAACCAAAGTAGTAATCTGTTAGTAATAAAAACATGGCAAATTTCTTAATTAATCAGAAAGATAGGTCTCCAGGTATTGGATTGTGTAGGGTTTTCCTCTCCTTTTTCTTATAACATTTTGTTGCTATCATTGCCATTTTTATGAGGGAGTAGAGGGATGAGTTGGCTGATTAAGTGTTTGATAGTGAATTGTTTTACAGTTTACTTTTTTATTCATCAGGCTCTTTTTCTTACATTTATAATGGGCTATATTTTCTTGATTCAAATGATATAACACTGTTTTTTTAAACCAAAGTCTTTACGTTTCTACATACTCTTCCATACTCTTCTATAGAACATCTTTTGAGGAGTGAGGGGGGCCGTGTATAATTGGCGTAACTTGTATATGATCACGCTTTTCAGAGGTTCCTCTAATTTATATTTCATTCTAATATTGAGAACATTGTCACATATCAAATTTTACTCAGATTTATCATTTCCTTTAGTTTATATTTTTTTCTGAATTCTGTGTTGCTTATTAAATATAATTGATTGGAACTGATTGGAAGAATTGACATGAGCAATCTTGACCAAAAGATTAGACACAGTAACCATTTAATATTTGATTATTTCTTTTATAGTTTAACAACAACCCCCCAAAAGCTATTATTCAAGTAGCCCATATATTTGTATTTTTCTATCAAAGTAATCCCTACATTGTGACATTTTTCCTGGAAAACTTCTCATTTCTATGCTTTTTTTTTCTTTCTTTCTTTCTTTCTTTTCTTTTCTTTTCTTTTTTCTTTCTTTATCTTAGGCACCTTCTGAATGGGTCTAATTCTGCTTTAACAGCCAAGGACTTCTGCGGGTATTTATTTCCATGCAAGTGGCTAACACAAAATACCTAATAATAATATTGCCAGGGCGCCTGGGTGGCTCAGTGGGTTAATAAGCCTCTCCTTTGGCTTAGGTCATGATCTCAGGGTCCTGGAATGGGAGCCGGGCATCCGGCTCTCTTCTCAGCAGGGGGCCTGCTCTCCTCCCCTTCTCTGCCTGCTGCTCTGCCTACTTGTGATCTCTCTCTCTCTATTTCTCTCTCTCTCTGTGTCAAATAAATAAAATCTTTAAAAAACACAATATTGCCAAACTTGACTCTCATCACTGTCCCTATGGCATTCCTTCATTGATCATTATACTGTGATTGCAAAACATAGCTTCATTGTACATGAAAAGGCAAGACTTAAAGTCTTTTTTCATGTATGATGATAATGTTTGAACTCATGGCAATTATGAAAATAACTGATATTATCCAAATTGGATTGATTCTTAGAATTACTATTCACAATATTTTGGAATTACATAGGTTGGATGTGTAAGGATTATCTTCAGGTGTGGAAATTGTAGCTTCTAGGCATTAAATAATTGCTTTAAGATTGAACCATGGACAAAAACGTGATTGCTTTATTCTAATTTCAGATGTGCTATATTACCTGAGAGTTGAATGACAGCATCATCAGAAAGCCATCATTATGCCCATGATCAGTCATCTTCTCCAGACTTGTTTTTATAGTTGAGAAAATAGCATGTAGTCCAAATAGTGGCCTATATTCTCAAAGAAATCTGTGTTTAATCCAAATTAGTTATTTCCTGATATCAATTATATCTCAGCAAAAAGTCCTCCTAAAATTAAAGTTTTTAAAATTTTAGATACAGTCTCATCTTCATATTTTTTTATTTTTTTATTTTCACACTTTTAAAAAGATGCTGATATAATAAAATATTGTTTCAAGTGAAATCTTTAGTTATTTGATTAAATTAATACTATACTAACATACCTTGTAACTTCTGCAAGAAAGAGTTGTTTTCTTTAATTACCTCTGTCTCTTATTACCAGAGTCTAAACCTCCACGGCTTGTAGAATATGAATTAAAAAACTTGTCAGGCCTTCACTTAGGTATTAGATTACCTAAAATACATTTTGGAAGTAATACTGATTGAACATAGTGATGCACTGAATATGATTTGAAAATTAAATAGTATTCCTTGTTTTCTTTTGCCTATACTTTTTCTTTACTGATTTCTTCTTTTATGACTTTTCTGTGTATCTTCTTCATCACTGTTATGAGTTGGAATAATCTAAGAAGGGCTGTTGATGGTATTACACTGTTGGTTTTCCATGTGTACTCTCAGTTCTCTGTTTTGGTTTTTTTTGCCTGTTTCAGATTATTATGATTACATTTGCTCTCCACTGTGGCTTATTTTTTATACTTCATTTCTTGTTTTAGTGAGTGCCAGTGTTTACAATATTAATTAGTTATGGTCTCTCGAATATTACACTATTTCACATACAAGTACTCTATGCCAGTAGGCAATACAGTTCTTTCCTCTCATCTGTTGTGCCCTTTTTGTAAAATGTTTTATTTTTGAGTGCTATAAACCCACATTAAATTTCTCCTAGCTTTTGATAGGAAGTAACCATTAAGTGAAATTAAGGAAAAATGTCTAGTATGTTTTCATTTTTTAAGGTATTTGTGGAGATCTACATTTCCTTGTGCAGGTATGTCTGAATCTTATATTCCTCATGCCCAAAGAACTTTAAAATTTCTTCAGGTATATGACTGCTGTTAATGAATTATATTAGTTTTGTTTGTGCCAAACTGCCATAATGACTTCTTCAGTGATACTTTCACTGAGTTTAGAGTTCAAGATTTATAGATAATTTAAAAAGGACTTTAATTATGCCAATTCATTGTACTCTGACAAGAAGTCTGATAAAATTTTTGTGAGATTTCTGCCATGCGTAATTTGTCTTTTCCTCCTATTGCCTTCAAGATTTTGTCTTTGTCTTTGGTGTGTGAACTTTAGATATTCTATATCTAGGTCTTTTTAATTTGAGGGTGGGGTTATTTATTTATCCTTACTGGAGTTTCTGATATTCTTGACTCTGTAGTTTAACTTAATTTTGGGAAAATTCTCAGTAATTATCTTCTTTAATACTTCTGCTTTGTTTTTCTCTTCTGTTAATGAGAACAATTAATCATGTGTTAAACTATTTGATATCTCCCACAACTCTCAGATGCTGTTTTTTTTTGTTTGTTTGTTTGTTTGTTTTGGTTTTGTGTTTCACTTATTTTTAGTTTTTTTCCCCCTGTTTGTGTTTCAGTTTGGGTAGCTTCTACTCACCTGTCCTTAAGCATGCAGGTTGATTCTTTGTGCCAAGTATCATGGTGAATCCTTCAGAGATGTTCTTCATATCTGTTACTATGGGGTTATTTTTTTAGAATTTTAATTTTATTCTTAGAGTTTCAATTTCCTATTTGTGCTTTCCATCTGTTCATACACATTTTTTTTCCTATCAGCTTCTTTTTGTTAATTATAATTATTTTAAGTACCCGGTAATTCTGGTAGTTTTAACAACTGGGCCATATCTAAGTCTGGGTCTGTTAAGTGCTTTATCTCTTGATACTAGGTGATTTTTCTTGTTGTTTGTGTATGTGTTTGTGTGTGCACACGTGGGTGTGTGCATGTGTGTGTCTTCTAGTCTTCTAGTATTTGTTTGAAACTTAAACATCACATGTTAGAATGTAGAGGCTAAGGTAATTTTTTATCTAAGCTTGAGTATGTTTTCTTATACTACTTTTTGTGCAGAAATTGAATTAATGTAGTTGGAAGTTGACATCAATTTCAGTATTGCTGCTATTATAGTTATTTTGATGCACCACTGACTTTATAATTTCTTTAATGTTAACTAGTGCATAAGACTGGATTGCTGAAAGGTTTTTGTTTTATTCTGTCCTCCACTTCCAGCTTTTTCTCATGATTTTCTCAGAGAGAATCTGTCTACATGCATTTGTCCTTCACCAGCAGAAAGTTATTATCTTAGTACTTGCTAGCTTGTACAGGGGCAGAGAGATTCTTTCTTTTCCTGCTCTAGACTCAGTCCCTGAGTCCCTAGATCTCCATACTGGGGCTTTCTCTTCCCCTTCTTAATGGTAGGAGTTATCTTGTGGTCTGGACAACAGTAATTTCATGCCTCTTTCTCATTAGTAGAGGGTATGTTACTTCCCCTTCTCCCAGAAGGAGTAGGTCTTGAAATTTGTTTTAGGGTATAATAGATTTGTTTTTCTTTTAATGGCAGCTTAAAGCTTTTATCTCCTGGGAGTAGTAATCTAAGAAGGGCTTTTTGCAAGGCTTTATGTTTTTTTGCAGTAGGGTTCACTCATCTCCCTCAACCTGGCACCACTGATGAAGGCTTTATTTGGTACACAGCCCACATTCTTTCTATTTAACATTCAGTGATATTCTATGAAGAGCCTATACTTGGGTTAAAAATGACTGTATGAAATGGCTGCATTATATCTATACATATATTTGAATTCTTAACTGCTAGCATGACGGCCTGGACTTCCTCCTGTTCTTTGCTTAGCATGAATCTCCTGTCACTGCACCATTCTTTCTTAGAGGTACCTGTATTTCCTTAAAAGTTAAGCAAATGGCTTGACCTCCAATATCAGCTCTCAGATATTTTCAGGGGAAGTTATGATTTTGTGTATTATCAAGTTTTTTGTTGTTCCACGGGGAGCAAAGATATTTTCTATACTCCTCATTTCAATAGGAAGCAAGAAGTCTGTGCCTAGCTTTTGAATTTATTTTGCCTCTATCTTTCGTACTCCACTGCAGCTCTGTATCAGTTCAATATAACCCCAGTGTCTGCCCCAACACAGGAATCCAGTGTAAATCTAATGTGTGAGGTTCCTACTTAATCCAAATGAGAACAAAGTGTATCTATCATATGACATTTTTTTAAAAGATTTATTTATTTGAGGGAGGGAGGGAGAGATGGAGAGAGAGAAAGAACAGGGAAAGGCAGAGGGAGAGAATCTCAAGCACACTTCATGCTGAGCCCAGAGTCTTCCATGGGGCTCTGTTTTACCACCCTGAGATCCTGACCTGACCCAAAACCAAGAGTTGGGCACTTTAAACTAAATGTACCACTCAGGCAACCCTATCATCTGACAGTTTTAATTCCAGCAAGATTCAAAACCGATTCCTAACATCATGTCATATTCTTTTCTTTGGTATCTCATTTTGATTGCTTCATTGTCACAATTTAAATCTAAGTAACAACAGTTTATAGAGATTTTATATTTAAAAACCCATCTTTATCTTGTTTTTTGTTGTTGTTGTTGTTTGTGTTTTTGTTTTACTATAACCACACATAAATTGACACACTGAGTTCAAGGTTCTAAAAACCATTTAAAGGTGCCCGAGTAGATCAGTTGGTTAAGCATAGGCCTTCAGCTCAGTTTCTGATCCTGGGATTCTGGGATCAAGCCCTGCATCTGGCTTCCTGCTCAGTGGGAAGCTTGTTTCTCCCTCTCTCTCTGCCTGTGGCTTCCTCTGCTTGTGCTCTCGCTCTCCCTCTCTCTCTCTCTCTCAAATGAATAAATAAATAAATAAAATACTCTTTAAAAATTTTTTAAAAAGCATTTGATGGGGAAAGCCATCCTGGTGACCCTCAGTTCATCAAGGCAGCCAAATATTTATTTGCTCTCTAGCTCAAGAAAACAAATTAATAATTTCTCATGGCATTAGGTAGTTTGCTCAGTTCTGTTTTTTGCATGACCTGTCTCTTTCTTTGTAAGGTGTATGTCATTAAAAGTGAGCCTGCAGATAATGTTAACATTCAGGTCTTTTGAATAATGTCTGAAGGATAGAAGAATGGATGCAAAAGTCATTTGAAATTCACCACCACCTTTAATTAGACTAGTTTAACCTTGTAGGCTCAACAAATGAGCCTAACTATATCAAGTGAGTTTTTGTTAGTGTTTCTGATATGATCCTAGATATTAATTGAAGGGCTGAGCAAAGACTGAGAATTGATGGGTCATGTGGCTCCAGAGAAACTGTGACCTCTTTAATAGTGAGGAAATGCATAAGGGCTATAGGGGAATTTTTTTCTAGCTTCCTAAAGGAATTTAGTATAGATTTGCTTAGACTTTTCCTTGGCTTAATAGTCAGTTATAGCTTTAAGAGCTAAATTATCTGACATAAGCAGAAGTTAAGTTCTCATTAGAACAAACATTCACTATGAGCCTGTGCTACTTTGCATTTGATTATCATGCTTATTTTCTCTGATTAAAAATGATTCCTATGTTGAAATTGAATGGAAGGGAAATCTTATAGCGAGGGCATAATATTAGGCAAATGTTAAAACTCCTGTTCTTTAGATGGAGATTACTCCTTCTCAGCAGCATCTAGAAACATGCTGATTTATTGCTAGTTCCAAAAGAAATCAGAAATGTCTAAAACATGCTAACTTAATCACATAATGTTAAGTGTCTCTGCATTGGTGCTTACAAAAGTACTGCAAAGTCACATTAGGAAGAGATATTAAGGCACATTCAATATTCTTCTCTAGTTGGAATTACATTATAATGACACAGTACTTATTTTAGGCATTTCATCAAGGATTGAAAAGTACATTACTGATAATGAAACTTTCTCTGTCCTTGCAAAAATTAGAATTTAGAGTAAAATCTCATTATTTCAAACATCAGTGTTCCAGAATTTGAAGAAATTTAGACAAGTATTAGAATGATGCTTAATCTCATACTATCTATAAGTGTTTGCTATACAAATGTATGTTCTAATAATTACTAAACTACTTAAGAAGACACACTTTAAACAGCCTCAGTTCCTTCAGAAAATCAGATTTAGTTAAAAGTAATCTGTAAGCTTACAGATTATTTTTTATCCATTTAATACAGCAGATTCATAAAGACATGTAGGCCATGCTTTTTTCACACAATTTTGGAGACAATTGAATATTTATATGATCAAGTCACATTATTTTTCCTTTTGAGTATACTGTATTTTAGCTTTCTTATATTGTAGGGTTGTCCTTCAAATTGCTGACAGTAATTGAGTGTCATTTAATTAATTTTTATGTAAATATGGAATGGTTTTTAGGGTACATAATTTCCCCCTCTCCTGTGTCTAAGCCCAATGACTGACTAAATGCAAAGTTATTAGAATTATTTAGTTTTTGTATAGTCCTTTAAATTCTTTTGTGTTGTCTCTTGCAATTGCTTTGTAGTCTTATTATATATACTTCTATGAGTGAGATTTCTATTGCCTTCATTGTAATGAATTCAGGGAATAAGAAAGGAAAGTTTATGGTAGACGATGATTTACTTTGCCTATGTTCCAGGATACATTCAGCTACATTTCTGGCCTGTCTTCTCACTCATTTAGTTATGAAATTGGTGAGTATGGCTAAGATTCTCCATACAGTCCCCCTTTCATTTTTAGTAATAGAACATAAAATATATCTCAGGCATCAATGCATCCAATAAAGATGAAATTTACCACTTTTCATTGCAGTAGTTGTGATCATCTGAGTTTTTACTGATGAAGAAGATTGCTTAATGTTTTAGGAAGTCATCTTAAAATGGAGGATGGGTTCCTTTTCTTTCATTTGTCCTTGTTGCCAGATTGAGTATAAATGAGATGGTGGTCCCATTATTATTGATATTTAGAAAGGTCATGACTTGTTCAGAATGAAAGCAAGGAGAGTTAAATAGAGCCATAGCACTCATGGAACACTCGTATCTGGAAATCTGCTATCATGCTGATCTGTCTTGTTTTGCCCATTGTTATTTTGTATTTTACTGTGACAAGCAGCCAAACAAACTAAATGTTGCTGTGACTTTGAGAGAAGTTGCAGAGCATGCTTGTCTCAGCCTTTCCTTTCTCTGCCCCTGATTTGTAGATTTGTCTGCCTACAGAGTGGCTGGATTTGGGACTGCTTGCTCAAGGTTAGTTTGCAGATGTCAGCTGGGTTGGGACCAGGAGTAAATTTATCTAATTATGCAGCATAGGACTAGAAAACTTATTTAGCTGCAGATCTAAAAGCAGCTCTGAAAACTGCTTCATCATTAATAAAGTTCATATTTTTATCTCCATCTGCCCAGACTCACTTATCAGCTGTGTTGAGATCATTGTGAATTAGTGAAAATAATCATATAGCTATATACAGTAGTGTACAGGTAAATGTTCAACAAATGACTTTCTTGGAATAATAGCCTTGCTTGTTAGTGTTGGCTGATTTTGGTGGTTGAAATACCAGTTTTAAGCTACAAATGTGACATCACTAAACAAATTGGACAAACTGTTACAGTAGCACACCATTATGCAGTATTTCTGCCGCACACATATAGGAGATGTAAATCTCAAGAACTTCTGTAATGGTAACACCTGATAAAAAAAATCAGGACATTATGACTAGTATGAATTATCTTCCTGTTTTTCATAATTTATTTGATTATTATAACTTTATATTATTTATTTTTTAATAATAGTCGTATTTAACAAGAAACTGAAAATTTCTGAAAAGTAAAAACTAGTTTTCAGGAGTCAGTATATCCTGGCTTTTACACTTATGCACAACATTGAAGAATTATACATTTTAGAGTTACTGTTTATGAAAATTCTATTTGTAAATATAATTTAAATGTCATATTCATAACAGAATATTGCCCTGTTTTATTAATCTTTGTTGCCATGTTGCAACTTATTCAATACTAGTTGAATAAGTGAGTTAATTAATCTCATGAACAGGTAGGATGTATAGGTTTTTGTATCTTTCTTCTACATGAACAAAATAGAATGATTTCCTATACTTCTGTCTTGAAATATAAGTTCCTAGTATTCAGTGATTTCCCTTAATAACATCCTGTAGTAGTTTCTGATGTTTAGTTCCATGAATAAGGTTTCAGGTATGAATAGGAATAATATTACAAGCATTAGGTTGTAATTATAAAAATGCCTGGTTTATTAAATTGATTTACATTTCATTTTTTTAGTAAGCAAGTACTATGCTTTAGTTATTTTTCCAAATCCATCCTTTATATTTCAAAGCATTGTTCAAAGTTCCTAGGAGTTGATCACTAAAGAAGTGGAAGTTTTACTCCTTTGATGAAGAGTTTCCATACTCTATCATTTAATATTATTTAATTATAGTGAAGCTCACTTTCCTTATATGTAAAACATGTAAACAACAATACACTGAAGTTACCCTGTAGAGATTAATTAGAAGGCAATGGAAAGCCAACACAGTAGTAATTGGTACCTACCAAGATTTCTCCATTTGATCATTCTTAGTCTTGCTTGACTCGCATAATTCCAAATTTACATTCCATATGTGAGAGCCGGATTTGATTTCTGGAAAGCAGCTTACTTAAGAGAGGAATTAATAAGTGATACATAGGTATTGACACTTTGGATTTGTATCCAAGGAGAATTTAATGTCAGAAGAAGGAGACATCTGGATATCAGGTCATAGCAGAAGAAGGTAATTGATAAAACAGTGAACAAAGTCATTGATTTTTAGACTCCTAGTCCAGAAATGCATGAAAAGGTCAAGAGGTACATGGTATTTGGTGCCTAAGGGGTAAACAGTGGTGCTAAAGTTCTAAAGTGTTAAATTAGGGTGGTTAAATTTGCCACCTCTAGTCATTAAAAGAAAACTATTTGTATCTGACACTTAGAAGAAATGTGGACACGTCTATCAATCAGAGAATGTGTTTAGACAGTTGATGTGAATATAAAATGGGAGAAATCTACTTGTTGTGAGTGAGGGTATAGAAAAGAAGTTATCATCAGAATTTGAGAGTTGATGTTTCAAACTTTACTCTTGATTCCTTGACTAATCTTACGACTTTTCAGCTAATACTTAAGACTTTGTTAGAATAGAAATCTGAATTTATTTGTTATAAGTATTCCTGTCAAGATCTTAGATCAAGGGATATGAATAAGATATAAAAACTTACTTTTGCTATATGTTTTGTAGTATCTGGTTATGCTGTTATAGTGAACAGTGTCAGTATCATGAGGAAAATGCATTTCATACTTATTTTACTTTAGATGAACTGTTGCCCTATAAATAATTGATTTTACAAAATGGAAAACATTATCAAAGAATTAAGCAGATGCTCAGAGAATTTACTTATTCTCCTGGCAACTGGCTGCCATTGTCAGTGCATCAGTCAGAGCTGCCAGCCTGCCTCTCCGTGCTGACAGTTGCTGGGGCCTGGTTTTCAGTGATGCCACTTGAGTCCAGTCTAAAACCTATGAAACTAAAAGTAAAGGTGATTTAGTGTTTCCACTTTCTTTGGGTAAAGAGCTGGTAGTGGAATTACTGGATGCACCCTGTGTTTATTGTGGCATTATGTATATAATAGCTAAAATATGGAAGCAACCCAAATGACCATTGATAGATGAATATATAAATAAGAGGCAGTATACATACACAATGGAATATTACTCAGCCATAAAAAGAATGAAATCTTGTCATTTTTTGATAACATGGATGGACATAGAGACTATTATGCTAAGTGAGATAAGTCAGATAGAAAAAGACACGATTTTATTTAAAAAACAAAAAGCTGCAAACCAAAATAAATGAACAAAGTAACAAACAGATCTTAAATACCGAGAACAAACTGGTCATTGCCAGTGGAGTCATTGGGTGGGGATGGGTAAAACAAGTGAGGGGATTAAAGAGATAGAAACTTCCAGTTATAAAATAAATAAGACATGGAGATGAAAAATGTGCTGTAGGGAGTATAGTCAATAATACTGTAATAGTGTTGTATGTTGACAGATTTAACTATATTCATGTTGGTGACCATTAAGCATTGTGCAGAATTGTCCCGTCTCCTTGCAGTACACCTAAAATACCATACACAGCATTGTATGCCAAGTATACTTCCATTTTAAAAAATGAACAACAACGGGGATGCCTGGGTGGCTCAGTTGGTTGGACGACTGCCTTCGGCTCAGGGCGTGATCCTGGAGTCCCGGGATCGAGTCCCACATCAGGCTCCCAGCTCCATGGGGAGTCTGCTTCGCTCTCTGACCTTCTCCTCGCCCGTGCTCTCTCTCACTGTCTCTCTCTCTCAAATAAATAAATAAAATCTTTAAAAAAAAATGAACAACAACGACAAAATATTGATTCTTATTGCAGAAGAAGATACTTTACAGTTGGAGGGCCTTAACTAGTACATCTATCTGAAGTTCTTGGTGCTCGTGGCTGCCTTAAAGAAGAAACTAAGCATAGAAAGCCTCATGCACAGAAGACACAACTCTGGAATACCTCCAGGGGCCTTTGTTTAAAAAGAAACAAATGACCATCCATAGTACTTGTATGTCTCTCTCTACATAATAACTGAATTGAATAACTAGAACAGAAATATTTTATGCTTATGAGAGCCAAGTGTTTGAGTTGGATATCAGATGTTATTTCCTTTCTTCTATTTGTGCATCTAGGTGCTGCTTCTTTTCCATAGACAATTTATAAAAGTTTCATGTGAAACGACACAAGAACAAGGTGATTAGTGATTAGCCTCTAGGTAAGAAAAAAAAAAGCAAAATTTAAGATTTTTTTTACCTTAACATAGGTAAATATACAACATAAGTTGTATAAGTAATGGGTTCATAAACCAATACTACTTACATCCTTGGGCCAGTAACCTAAACTCATTTCTGTTTCTACTTTGGAAAAACAACAATAACAACAACAAAACCAAAACCAAACAAACATTGAACAAAATAAGCAAAAAAAAAGAACAAGGTACCACAGTTATCTGGACTTTCCCCATTATGCTCCTTAGCTCTCCTTGAATAAAGATACAAGTTATTGTAATATGTTTATCATGATTAATAAAACTATTTCTGCACTGTGTCATGTTCTTTATCTAGAGTGCTATTGTTGTTCCTTCCCTGGCAAAAGGAAGAGAAGGTCCTGACAAGGAGGCCAGGACCTCAGGCATGTGCTGGACCTCCTTACATAATCCCGTTTAGCCCTTGCAAGACTTCACTTTTAAGGTTTCTGACATCTGTTGAAATTTCAAAAAATGTCAAAAAGATGTATCCTGCCTTCAGAAGAGGATACTTATATGTTCTGGCTACCTATTGTTGTGTAAAAACTTATTCTAAAACTTAGGGCTTAAAATGACCATTGTGTTTTCATACCTTATAACTTTGTGGGTCAGGAATTTGGGACCTGCCTTAGCTGGATAATGCTTTTCCTATACATGATACAGACTGAGGAAGATGCAGCTGGCAGTAAGATGGTCTGGAATGTTCAGAGTGGCTTCGTGCACATATCTGACTCATTATCTGGGAATTACTGGAAGGCTGGGGACACCTAGGATTCTGTTAAACAGAATCTGTTAAACAGATATTCTGTTAAACAGAATATGTACATGTCACGGTCTTTCATTAAGGGCTATCTCAGCATAATAGGACACTTCTGGAGCTTCAGGGCTCCCGAAGAGATTGTTCATGAATTTGGAAGTAGAAGTGACTTGTGTCTTGGGTTCTGAGGATAGAGTGTCGCACTTGCTCTTTTCTATTGACTAAGCAGATACAGTGTCTTCATAGAGTTAAGATTAGAAGTAGACCTCTTCTCTTGGTAAACGTAAAATCAAAGAATTCCTGACCACTTACCTGTCACATTAGGTATTTGTGGGCATTAGTAGATGATATCATGCCTCAAAATGACCACACCCATTTGAAGTCTCTACCAAAATGTTCTTTATTAGAAGGAAGAATAGGGGTTACTATCTAAATATTTTCAAGCTGTTTATGGACAAACATTTCAAACAAGATTATAAGATTAATGATTCATATGTAACTTTCCATAATCCTCAATCCATCCTCAGTTTTAAATCCTTTTCAGCAATCTCAGATGAACTGATTCTACTTTTGGCTTTATAAATGTGGCTAGTCATTTCAATTCTGTTGACCTCACACTCCTTAGGTCATATTTTTTTCTGTCTCAGTCTTTTCTATTGACAATTACTCAAAGCCAATAAATATTAATTAAATGGATGCCTTCTATAGCGGAATTGCCTCTTACTATTTCCATAGATCAGTTTTTTCGTGCACCAGAATCACCTGGAGGAGGGCTTCTTATAACACACACTAAAGTTTCTTATCTGTGGTATGTCCCCAAAATACGCATTTCTAATAAGTTTCCAGGTAATGGTGATGCTACCAGTCCAGGCATCACCTGGCCTAGGTTATTTAAATTCTGATTGTTCTCTCTTAGTTACTTTTCTTGGTACTTTGCTACAGTCTGTATTGCAAGAGATACATCTCCTCCTTTAGCTCTGAATGGGTTGTTCCTATAAGGAATATTAGAGTTTAAATGCAATAGAAATTTAGATTATCAAGAGGTATCAAAATATTTGACTTATCAACAAATAAATTTTGTATCTTCTCATTATCATTAATTACAAGCATTCTAATACATCTTGAATAACGATCAAGAGAGTGCAAATAAATTAGCTAATAAAAATATTTTTGGGGCCGCCTGGGTGGCTCAGTGGGTTAAAGCCTCTGCCTTAAGCTCAGGTCATGATCCCAGCATCCTGGGATCGAGCCCCACATCGGGCTCTCTGCTCAGCACGGAGCCTGCTTCCCTTCATTTCTCTCTGCCTGCCTCTCTGCCTACTTGTGATCTCTGTCTGTCAAATAAATAAATAAAATCTTTAAAAATATATATATATATTTTGAATCTGTAGTATCTTTCCCGAGGATTTTTGTTAGTTTAGTTTGGTTATAGATCATTGTTTTACACTTGGAGGGCACTTTTACTTTATTGTTTTAATCCTGTGTCTAAATATTAAAGATTCTGCTTTTAAGTTGATCTTCTATAAACTTTAATTTAGTGAGAAGGTCAGTATGGTTGTCCTTAGGCTAGTACCAAACTGTCTTGATTATTACAGCTTTTTACCAATTTTTGAAATTGGGAAATAAGACTTTTCCAAATTTTTTTGTCAGGATTGTTTGGCTATTATGTTGCTTGAATTTCCATTGTTTGGAAATTTAATAGTCGATTGTCAGTATGTGGGAAAAAAAGTTGAGAATTTGAAAATGATTATGTTAAGTCTGCAGATAAATTTTAAGAGTATTGCCATCTTAATTATATTGTCCTCCAATCCATGAACATAGGGTGTTTTTCTATGTATTTAGGTCTTTAATTATTTTTCTGAAATATCTAATAGTTTTCAGGTAAAAGCATTTTTTTAAGTTTTGTTTTTTATTATGTTGACTTTCTAAGTTATATTATCTTTTTATGGTATTGTAAATAAAGAATTATTAATTTATTTTTTGGGTTATTTATTTACATTATAGCAATGGAATTGACTTTTAGATATAAATGTTACATCTTGTAACCTTGCTGAACTTGTTAGTCTAATAGATTAGTACTGGATCTTTTAGAATTTTCTACATGTATCATGCTATCTGCAAATAGAAATGTCGCTACTGCTTTTTTTCCAACCCAGTTCTCTTTTTATTTTTATTTTTTAAAGATTTTATTTATTTATTTGAGAGAGAGTGAGCCAGAAAGAGCATAAGCCGGGGGAGAGTCAGAGAGAAAGGGAGAAGCAGACTCCCTGCTGAGCAGGGAGACTGATACAGGGCTCAATCCCAGGACTTTAGGATTGTGACCTGAGTTGTAGGCAGACACTTAACTGACTGAGCCACCCAAGCACCCCTCAGGTTGCCTTTTTAAAAAATTTTCTTGCCTAATTTCCCTAGTTAGAATCTCCAGTGTAGTGTTGAGTAGAAGTAGTGGGAAAAGATGTCTTTGTCTTTTCCTTGATCTTAGGCAAAAACATTGTCTTTCTCCATTAAATATGTTAGTTGCAGATTTTCCTACATGCATTTGATCAAGTTAGGCAGTCTCCCTTCTATTCATCATAAAGTATTGTTAGATTTTGTCAAATAGTTTTTCTGTATCTGTTGAGGTGTTTGTGTGCTTTTGCTTTTATTCCATTGATAGTGATTGATCTCCTGGTATTAAATTAATCTTACATCCCTAGGATAAATCTTTAGCCATATTGTATAATCTCTTTTTTTTTTAATTTTTTTTATAGATTCTTTATTTATTTATTTGATAGAGAGAGATCACGAGCAGGCAGAGAGGCAGGCAGAGAGAGAGGGGGAAGCAGGCTCCCCGCCGAGCAGAGAGCCCGACGCGGGGCTCGATCCCAGGACCCTGAGATCATGACCTGAACTGAAGGCAGAGGCCTAAGCCACTGAGCCACCCAGGCGCCCCTGTATAATCTCTTTTATATATTGTTGTACTTGGTTTACTGGTATTTTGTAGAATGTATGCATTCATGTTTGTAAGCAGTATTATGTGTAGTTTTCTTGTGATGCCTATTGATTTTGGTAATAGGATATTAGTGTTCTCATTGCATGAGTTGAGGAATGTTTATTGATTTTTTATTTTTTAAGAGAGTTTATGAAAAATTGGTATTCCTCTCTAAACCTTTGAAAAATTTATCTTTTGGGTTGGGATTTTTCTTTGTGGAAATATTCTGATTATTAATTCCATCTCTTTACATCATATATATATATATAGTTTTTATTTCTTGTTTTTATTTTTCTTATATATGAATATAAAATACTAATTCTGTCTCTTCATAAATATTTTTATATTTCTTGTTCATATATTTTATATATGTATTTTCTCTTCCTTTTTTATTTTTATTTTATTTTTTAAAAATGTATATTTATTTGAGAGAAAGACAGAGATAGCAACAGAGATAGTGAGAGAGCATGAGTGGGAGAAAAGGGAGAAGCAGGCTCCCACAGAACAGGGAACCCGACATGGAGCATGATCCAAGACCCTGGGATCATGACCTGAGACAAAGATAGTCACAACTAACTGAGCCACCCAGGTACCCCTATATTTTTCTATTTCTTGTTGAGTCCATTTTCATTGTTTATGTCTTTTTAAGAATTTATCCATTTCATCCAAGTTATTTAACTTGTTGATATGTATTCTCTTATAATGATTTTTATTTTTCTGAGGTTGGCATTCATGCCTCTTTTATTCCTGATTTTAGCAGTTTTGTTCACTTTTTTTTTTTTTTTTTGGTTACTATATTAAAGCTTTCTTAATGTTGCTGATTCTTTCAGAAAATCAATTTGATTTTGTTAAATTCCTCTGTTATTTTTTCTATTCTCTATTTTATTTATTTCAAATTTAGTCCTTATTAAGTTTTTCCTCCTTATTGTTTGGGTTTGAGCTTTTTCTCCAGTGCCTTAAAATGGAAGGTTAGGTTACTGAATTTAATTCTTTATTCTTGATTAATAACAGCATTTGCAGTTATACATTTACCTGTGAGCACTGTTTTTATTGCATCCCACATGTTTTAGTATATTGTACTCTGTTTTTATTCATCTCCAATTTTCTTGTGTTTTTTTCTTTGACCCATTGTCTATTTAGGAGTGCACTGCCATTGTTTAATTTCTACATATTTCTGAGTTTGCAAAATTTCTTTCTTTAAAAAAAATCCTTTTATTGTATTTGGAGACCATACTTTGTATTATTTAAATATTAAAAAATTATCATTTAAAAATTTTAAAGATATATTTACTTATTTATTTGAGGGGGAGAGAGAGAGAGTGTGAAGCACAAGCGAGGTGAGGGGTGGAAGGAGAAGCAGACTCCTTGGTGAGCAGGGAGCCAAATGGGAAGCTCAATCCCAGAACTCTGTCATCGTGACCTGAGCCGAAAGCAGATGCTTAACTCACTGATCCACACAGGGACCCTTAAAAAGTTATTGATGCTTGTTTTATGGCTAGTTTATGGTCTCTCTTGGATAATGTTCCAAGTGAACTTGAGAAGAATGCTTTTCTGCTCTTTTGGGGTAAAGTGTTCTGTTAGTACTAGTTGCTCATAGTATTGTTCTATTCACTTGTTGATCTTCTGCCTCATTGTTCCATCAATTATTGGAAGGGTGTTATTGAAATCTCTGACTCTCATTGTTGAGGTGTCTGTTTCTTCCTTTAATTCTGTCAGTTTTGCTTCAGGAATTTGCGGGGGTTGCTTGCTAGGCTCGTAGTTATTTTTTAATTGTCATGTACATCTGATGGATTAACCCCTTTAAAATTATAAAATGTCTCTCTCTGAAATGTCTTTTTAATGTGTAATGTCACATATAGCCTTATAATGGATAATCATCATGTTCCTATACAACTGCTAATTTTTAAAATTCTAACCTTAGTCTTTTAAGTTAGTGCTGGGTATGACTACTAGCTGTAAGTAGAAAGTCAATTTTGTAACATATTTTAAATTTAAAAGTGCCCTTGTTCTAACTAAATAGGATTCACAAACAAAGACAAATGTTATTTGTTCAGTGTGGTAAGTGAACAGTTGAAGTGTTTGTGTGGGTCCAAACCACACAGCTGAGTATATGCTTAATTCTGCATCAAGGAAATGTTTGTTTTAAAGATTGCTTATGGTAAAAGATGATAATTGATATTTGTCTTAAAGAGTATGAATGAAGAATTCCTCAATGGGATGGAGTAAGTAAGGTTTATGGAAAAGAGTAATATGTGCAGTGGCACAGAATTGAAAATTTCAAGGCATGATAAAGCATCAGATTTAGTAAAGATAACTTTACTAAAATCTAATAGTGAATTGTGGAAACAGGTACAAGGAAGGACGTGATGTAGACTCTTTTTAGAGTAGTTATTTATTTCCACATTTATTGCCTTTTTGTGCCTCATATTGTGAATCAGTCAGGAGAGGAAGCTATTGCTGAGATGGAACAGAGAGGTATTCTGAATGTAGATTTCAGGAATGACATGTCCCATTTTAAAAAATTAACTTACCCTTTTGTTTTTTTTAAATTTTTCTAAATTTATTTTTTTAGTGTTCCAAGATTTGTTATGTACCACACCCAGTGCTCCATGCACTACATGCCCTCCTTAATACCTACCACCAGACTCACCCATCCCCCTAACCCCCTCCCCTCTAAAACCCTCAGTTTGTTTTTCAGAGTCCCCATTCTCTCATGGTTCATCTCCCCTTCTGATATGCCCCAATTCACTTTTCCTTTCTTTCTAATGCCCTCCATGTTATTCTTTGTGTTCCACAAGTAAATAAAACTATATTAAAATTGACTTTCCCTGCTAGACTTATTTCACTCAGCATAATCTCCTCCAGTCCCATCCATGTTGATACAAAAGTTGGGTATTTATCTTTTCTGATGGCTGAGTAATATTCCATTGTGTATATGAACCACATCTTCTTTATCATTTTTTCTGTTGAAGGGCACTTGTATTTGGAGACCATAATAATTGGAAGTGCCAAGGGCACTTTCCACAGTTTGGTAATTGTGGACATTGCTGCTATGAACTTTGGGGTACATATGGCCCTTCTTTTCACTGCACAAGCTCAACACCCAAAAAACAGATAATTGTGTCAGAAAATGGCCAGAAAACATGAACAGACACTTCTCCAAAGAAGACATACAAATGGCTAACAGACACATGAAAAAATGTCCATCATCATTAGTCATCAGGGATATTCAAATCAAAATCACGTCGATACCACCTTACACCAGTTAGAATGGCAAAGATTAACAAGACAGGAAACAACAAATTTTGTTAAGCATGTGGAGAAAGGGGAACTGTCTTACACTGTTGGTGGGAATCTAAGTTGGTGCAGGACTTTGGAAAACAGTGTGGAGATTCCTCAAAAAATTAAAAATAGACCTACCCTATGACCCTGTATTAACTTACCCTTTTGTACTCGGAATATTTTTATAATCTGTGAATATGTCAGGTAACAAACCAATTTATCTTTGAATTGGAGTCACTTCAAGAGGCAAACCAATAACATCTAATAATTTCTTTGTATAGCAACAAGTAAGAGAGTTTGGGGACAAGATAGACATTTATGTTTCTAGTTGTTGAAATAAAAAAAATAATAAGTTTGAAGTTTCAGATGAGGGACTGGATATGAGGAAAAGTGCTATTAACACACCTGGTGTTTCCCCCCATTTCTTAAATATTATCAGGTATTTCAGCTTAATAGCATCTGTATTTACCTGTTATTTTAGGACAAATAAAATGAAAAATAATGGAAAGAGATAAAAAGATGAGAGAATGAGGGATTAAGTGCAGAGGTTAAGGAAGGGTAGATGACAAGATGCATACATATATGGGAGCATTATGTTAGATCATGAGAAAGAAACTGGTGATGAGGAGTGAAGGAGTGACAGAAGAGCCAAGGTTACAGAAAACATCAATGAGACAAACTTGTGTTTTATTGCATTTATTCATAAACTATATGATGCTGGCATTCTGCTTAAAATTCTTACCCTGGGGTACCTGGGTGGCTCAGTCAGTTAAGTGACTGCCTTCAGCTCAGGGCATGATCCCAGGGTCCTGGCATCAAGTCCCACATCAGGCTCCCTGCTTGATGGGCAGTCTGCTTCTCCCTTTCCACCACTTGTACTCTCTCAAGTGTGTGTACACATTCTGTTGCTCTGTCTCTCTCTCTCCCTCAAACAAATAAAATATTAAAACAAGAACAAAAACAAAAACAAAAAACCTCTAACCCTTCCTCCAATATTGGATTCATAGGCCATTGACTGTCCCTAAGAGTCTGAGGATATTTTATTCTGTGAGAAACTCTAATTGTGTATTAGCAGATCTAAACCATTTTTAGCCATTTATATGAAAAGTACTCTTCTGTATATTGATAATTAAATGCATCTGCTTTAAATTTTAATATATATAATTAACATAGGAGGGTGAGTTGTTTGAAAAATATACAATACATATAATTACCATAGAATTATGGGGAAATATTATTTCAAAATTTTTACATTTTCTGAGCTTCAGGACTAAATGATAGCTATTTTGATTATTTTGTTAAAGTTGAAATAATTATGCATGTACCTTATTAACACAGAGATAGCTTATTGACTGTTTCTATCTGATATACTAAATTCTAACTTTTATTTTTTATTAATTTATTAATTAATTTATTTTTAAAGATTTTATTTATTTATTTGACAGACAGAGATCACAAGTAGGCATAGAGGCAGGCACAGAGAGAGGAAGGGAAGCAGGCTCCCCGCTGAGCAGAGAGCCCGATGCTGGGCTCGATCCCAAGACCCTGAGATCATGACCTGAGCCGAAGGCAGAGGCTTTATCCCAGTGAGCCACCCAGGTGCCCCTAAATTCTAACTTTTAACTTTTAAAATCATTAATTTGGGGCATATGGGTGGCTCATCAGTTAAGGTTCCAACTCTTGATTACGGCTCAGGTCATGATGTCGGTGTCATGAGATTGAGCCCCTCCGTTGGGCTCTGTACTGGGTGTGGAGTTTGTTTAGGATTCTCTCTCTCCCTCTGCCCATCCCCCCACCCCTGTCATGCTCACTCTCTAAGGAAAAAAAATCATTAATTCATTATTCTGAAGTATTTACTGTATGTTCACTCTGAGCCACATGCAATTTAGAAACAGGAGAGTCAGCAGTGGACACGACAGAAAAAGTCTTTGCAGTTATGGAGCTTAACTTTTATTAGAGAAGAAAGTCCAGAGGAAATGAAATGCATGAATAGGAAAGTATCAAACAGTAAGTGATATGATATAATAAATGGGGTATCCAGTGTGTCTTTTAGTAAGGTTGGCAACAGAATGGCTCATTGAGCAGGTGGAATTTGAATGAAACCTGAGAAGACTGAAGGAACTGGCAGTGTGAAGATCTGGGGTAGGAACTTCCTGGGAGAGAGAACAAGAACAAAACAGTTTTAAGGGAAATAAAAGGAGAGTAGTGTGGCTAGAGTCAAGTGGTCAAAGGGAAGAGTTGGAGGACATGGAACAGAGACCTGGGAAAGTTTATGTCAGGGAATCTCAGATTCTGTTTAAAGATTTTCTCAAAGATTCCATATAAGATATTTTTATTTGATATATGAGTATTTTAATAGTCTAAATGCTTGGGTTTGGGTTCTCTCCCTCACCATTTGCCTCCCATTTATATATGAAACTTTAACTGCCAGTGTGATGTTATTTGAGGTGAGGGTTTTGGAAAGTAATTAGATTTAGATGAAGTCATGAGATTGCGGCCCCCATGATGGGATTAATGTCCTTATAAGAAGAGGAAGAGACACCAGAACTCTTTCTTGTTCAGCCATGTGGAGGACACAGAGAGAAGGTGTCTATCAGCAAACTCGAAAAAGGGAATATATACCCGTGCAGGTGTGTGTGTGTGTGTGTGCACATGTGTGTGAATGTGTTTGCATGCATCTGTGTGTGCATGTATAAATCTCTTTATGTTGAAGAGAGTAGGAACAGGAGCATTTTTTTAAAAGAAACTGTTATAAAGAGGCATTTGAAGTCACTGCTTATAAAAAAATCACTGAAATTTACAATTTTGAAAATGACCTCAAGTTCTAGAACATCTTTGCTAATGTCTTCTAATAGATGATTATTTTAAGTCATTACTGAGTTGCATAGAAAGAAAATTTAGTAACTGTGGATTTCTACACACATTAACTAAAAGACCCACAATTTCTGTGAAAGGGAAGCAATTGCTCTGGTGATCCCTATTAATTCAAGTTAGTTCTTATGATATATTGTTACAAATAGGCTTCTTGGGACATTTGAGTATTTATTATAAAAATCTTGGGAGAATCAATGATAATAATGCAATTAGTGTGTGTCAACTCTGTGGTTATTATATATCACTTACAGTCACTTTTTAATTAAAAGGCTCTGAATATTCTGGCATTTATCTGCATAGTGTGAATAAACAGAAGAGCTAATTGCAGTAAAATACTTCATATTAGACTTTAGAGAGTATATTTTTATCTAGATCTCTGACTACATGCTTTTGAAAAGTACATCTTGGAAAATTACAGTTGACACTGTATTTTCCACATTGGTAAGAGGAGGAAATGTCTCTGCACATACTATTTTCTCTGGTTGTAACTTTCATTAAAAAGAAAACAAAAAAACCCATGAGAGACTGGTGCTTGTATAACTCCATTAAATGAAAAGACGTATGAAAGGATCGTGTTGTAACCCAGAACTGAGCTTCCAGATTGGGCCAGATTACACGATTTAGATGCCCCATGTCCCTTGTGGAAAACCTTGGAAGCTGAGAGGCACAGTTATGGAAAAATGCTATATTTGGCATTTTCAGTTTGAAGGTCAAGACATAAAGTTAACTTTATTCAAAAATTATCTACAGTATAAAAGAATAGCCAGATATAACACACAAACTATTTCTGGAGAAGCTAGAAGGTCACAGATGACCTAAATCAGAATTATAATAAGTAGGGTTGGTAGTCTCTGTTTCCTGGGATAGGAAACAGAGACTAGAAGCTTCTGTGGCCTCTCTGAATGAGTTGACAGGATACCTTTCATGAAAGGGATTGTTATAACCTGAGGTGGGAGACATAAATCTTATATTTATAAAAGTAGTGACAATGTGCAGGATATGCTATCAGGATAATCTCTAGACTATATTTAGCTTTGAGGAATAGAGAAAGTGGCTATAAAATGGAATACTGCAAATAAACCATATTTGCAAATAGCAGTCCCTTTCCATACTGGACAGTGAGAAGAAAATACTTCCTGGCTGAAAAATCCATGATTGCTTAACTTTATTTATTAGGTTAGAATTAAATGCTGAATAAAATAAAAATAGGACACTTGGTCATAAGTCTGGAACCTAGTCTTGTATATTTCCCAGGGAATCAAAATAATTGTCTCAAGTTCAAAAAAATCCCATAAAAAATAAGTAATCAATAAGTAATATGTATATATATATACACACTTTTTGATATATATTTAAAAAGAAACAGGAAAGAAAAAATTTTAGGTGACAAATACTCCCAAGAAAATGCTTCCATAGAATAGATAAACATTATGAACACATTTTCATTTTAGAATTTCAGAAAATGATGGACTAAGTCTCAAAACAAAGTGCACAGTCTGAAATATAATAAAGAAGGAAGAGTTCTACTCTTGAAAAAATTGTAGTGAATGAGAACATACCAGTGAGTATACCTTCCCCTATCCCTAATCCCCAAAGGCATGATTAAAATGGTAGTATGAGGGAGTTCACATGGGAAAGAAGTTGTGAAACTGTTTCTAACTGTATTGCTGGTTACATGTATTGGTATACATATTAAAATTGATAGGATATGCACCAAAAAGGTGAATTTTAGTTATGATAATTAAAAACATAAATTAAAAAGGGGAAAATAGTCTCAGACACCTGAATACAAATGAATATCAATTTATTCAACTTTACAAAATGATTATTTTTTCATGTTAAATTCAAATGTTTCAGTTTCTTTAGTTGTTGTTTTAAGCAAAATATCTTTTGACCCTGTGTTGACAAATGGAATTTGAATTAACTTTAAAATATCTATAACATATTTGCGGGGACTAAACTATGAAATATATGAGTGATTTTTAGCTAAAGTATATTTAATTTAGGAAAACAATTAATTTCTTCTGAAACCATTACTCTACTTCTCAAATTCTAGCTTAATTACATCTGTGTAAAAAGTAAATTCTGGAAATTATTGCCAAGTAACATTACAAATAATTCTGAAATACCTGTTATTTAAAACATTAAGGTAATAAAGTTTTAAATATATATGGGATTATTCACATCTGTTTTCAAATACACTAGAATCTTTTATTTTATTTTATTTTATTTTTATTTGTCAGAGAGAGAGAGCAAAAACAGGGTATCGTGAGGCAGGCAGAGGGAGAAGCAGGCTTCCTGCTGAGCAAGGAGCCTGTTGCAGGACTTGATTCCAGGACCCTGGGATCATGACCTAAGTTAAGGCAGACATTTAACCAACTGACCCACCCAGGCATTCCTAGAATCTTTTCAAACACTAATTCTTGTTCACTTACTTGATTACCCAAACTCAGTTTAGCTAATACTGCCCAGTCCTGCATTTTTCCTTATTACTTTCTAATCATCACTAAAGAAATCACTACATATTTACCAATTCTTTTGATGGTATATTAAAAATTCTTCCAAACCCTTATCTTAAGGTTTCCTGGCGTCAAGTTTCTTATTATTAGCCTGAAATAATATTCTGTTTATTGTATTTTCATGATGAGCTAGAAAAAACAACCATTTGTAAACAGCTTCATTTAGATATTTTCTCTTTTAGGGGTACCTGGGTGACTCACTTAAGCATCAGGCTCTTGATTTCTGCTCAGGTCATAATTTCAGGGTTAAGAGATTGAGCCCTGCATTGGGCTCAAAGTTGGGCATGGAACATGATTAAGATTCTCTCATTCTCCCTTCTCTCTGACCCCCACCCCCACTGCTTGCACTCTTTAAATAAATAAATAAATAAATAAATAAATAAATATTTCCTCTTTTAAGTGGAATACCTCTAATATAAGTAGTTAATAAAAAACTTCGACACTATAAATTTATATAATTAAAATCCATGCTTTGAACTAATTTAGAAATAATTTTTGAGTTCTCTTTTGGGCTATATTACTTACAAAATCATTTTTATTACAGTTTCATAACAGCTTTATTATTTAATATACTTGTTGCTGTGTCTATAGCAGGATATTTCTCTAGTCCTTATTAGCTCTTTTGTTAGTTCTTTGTGGTGTTTTAGGTGTTTTTTCTTTTAGATTATTGTACAGATATATACTTGTACACAAACATAAATCAGTTGTAAATTGATAAATATTTTGAATTTTCAGTTCCTTACTTGAGTACCTTCGATTGAGAAAAGAAAATTTCACTCTTAAACATGCATCTGTAATTATGCTTTAGTTCCAGAAATCCAGATAAATATATTCAATTGTCTACTCAATGTTGCTGCTTAGATTACAAATGAATGCTTCTTTCTTTTTTACTTTTGAGTAGTAGACTTTATTTTCTAGAGCAGTTTTAGGCTCACAGCAAAATTGAGTGGCAAGTAGCAAGGGCTCCTATGTATTCCCTGCTCCGGTATCCACTCATGGCGTCTTCTGCTATCAGCATCTGGCATCAGAGTGGCACATTTGTTACAGCTGGTGAACTTACTTTGATACATCATTATCATCCAAAGTTCATTCTTTACATCGGGGTTCACTTTTGGTGTTGTACGGTGTGTGGCGTTTTGACAAGTGTTTAGTGACATGTGTCTACCATGATATTATACAGAAAGTTTCACAACCCCAATAATCCTCTGCTGGAGCCTGTTTTTCAAGTCAGGTTTTGACTTTGAAAATTTAACTTCCTTGACATACCCAGTCTCTTTTCACTAGTGGGTGCTTGCCACTATGTGCTTAGCTTTGTCCCTTCCTCCTTTCCTCATTTCACTTTCTAAGGCTGGATAACTCAGGGGTTAGAGCACTGGTTTCCCAAATGAACATTTCAAACTGTCCCCCAAAAAGGTCTTTATTTTTCCCTTCCCCTCACATCATTTGTGCTCATCTCAGTAAATTACACCACCATCTACAAATTGCTTGAGCCCCAAATCCTGCCACCATCTCTGATCTCTTTCTCATAGTAGTAGCATTCCAATCTGCAGCACTTGCTCCCTGCTCCACTTGAGAATAACGCCAAACCTGACTGTGCTTTACAGTGCCCACTCCTGCAGCTGTTAGAACCAGCCACTGTCATTGCTGAGCAACAGCCTCCTCATAGGTCTCTCTTGTTTTCCTCCTGACCCCAAAACAGTCAATGAATACAAAATTTTAATGACAGCAGATTCTATGTGATCTGCCCCTGTGATTGGTGCCACTTCATTAACTATTGAACTCAGTGCATTTGGGCCTTTCCGCCATTCCCCAAACCACTGAGGTTATTTTTACAACAAGTCTTCTAACTTGTAATTTCCGCCTTTGAAATACCATTTTCTTCATGTGGAACAGTTTCCCTATTCACTTGCGTTTCATACTTCATCATTTCATTCAGGACTTGCTCAAAGTCTAAGTCCTCAGCAAAGCCTTCCCAGATTCCATTTCTAAAAAAGTGTACCTGTCAATTGCATCTCTAAGTCTGTTTTTTTTTTTATGGTAATTAACATGAATAGTGTTAATTCACTAAAATGTGTTAATACAATAGTATTAACTATTAATTCACTAAAATAGTGTTAATACAATAGTGTTAATACAATAGTGTTAATAGTGTTAATACACTAAAAGTGTACCTGTCAATTGCATCTCTAAGTCTGTTTTTTTTTTTTTTTTGCATGGTAATTAACAATCATAGATCTTTTATATAGGTTCAGTCTTTACATTTATTTATTTATTTATTCACTTTTTACTTCTTCCTTGACTGTTTCCTCCAGTGCAAGATAGCTTCAGAAGGGGAGGAGCTTTCTTTTTTTTAAATTTATCTACAGAACCTAGCTTCTTCAAATAAATTTTCTGAACCAACGTATGTTGTTGTATAGATAAGTCAGTCTGAGTACTAAACCAGAAACTGCACTCTCATTTCCCTATCTGCTAGGCTATTGTACTTTCTCCTGCTGCCACATCTTTTTGTCTTAGCTCCAGTTGCAAGAAATCTGGTGGACCTAAGTTTAAGTGACTATGCAAGACTGAAAGGAAAGTGGTGATATTCTTTGTAAAATGACTTATAATTCACACTTTGCCAGTAATGTAGCCTAGCATTTTCTCCAGTTTGTCTTTAAAAGCTTTTACAGGGGCACCTGGGTGGCTCAGTGGTTTAAAGCCTCTGCCTTTGGCTCAGGTCATGATCCCAGGGTCCTGGGATTGAGCCCCACATAGGGCTCTCTGCTCAGCGGGGAGCCTGCTTCTTCCTCTCTCTCTGCCTGCCTATCTGCCTGCTTGTGATCTGTCTGTCAAATAAATAAATAAAATCTTTAAAAAAAAATAAAAGCTTTTACAATTTCATCTCTCTTGATTTCAGTGGAATAAAAAGAAAGATTTGTGAAATAATATAGTATAAACTTTAGGGGAAAGATGTCCAAAAATAATAAGGATATTGATTAACTATCAAATATTGAAGTGATCATGAAATTAATTAATTTTTGTTTTCAGTAACTTCAGACTTTAGGAAACATACTAAAATAAAATGTGTTAATTTATATCTAGCACTACTTTAGAGAGTGTAAATAAACCAACAGTGACTAAAAATTTAACTCTCTAATATCAAAAGTTAGGCCTTAGTTTCCCTACATGGCATGGTACTTGGAGCTTAGAAGCAGCTCAAGTGAGTGTTTGTTAATGAAAGAATTTAAAATTCTATACTGAAGTTTAGAATTTTTTTTCTACATGGTAGCATATAATTTCAATAAATACAGTTCTCATTGTTCTTGACTACTACTTTTCTTTATCTAACAACTGTCTTAGTACTCTAGTTTGAATTTTTTTTCCTGTAGGTGCTCATTAATTCTGAGCCCTAAGCATTAGGGTTCAAATTAGAAACCCCTAGACATGGGTAATGAATAAGATGAGAAATAAAAAATCTCTGAATGTAACATTTGTGAGTTTCTTCTTTTTTTTGCTATTTCTGCTTTGGATCATGTTCATCTTATAAAATATTTTTATTCCTCTAGAGATATTTATAATGTTCAGGACTGGCCTTAACATGGAGCACTGTAGGAAAAACTGACAGAGCATGGTTTAAGGAGGGCCATGGTGTCCCTGGTATTTTAAAATGTTTCTTCCATCAGCCTGTCAAGGTCTGGTTTCTTCTTCATTAAAAAAAATCTCTTTCCTAAAATTATGTTCTTACCTCATCCCAAATCTCATTCCTCTGTACTTTATAGCTGTCTGCTCATATGTATGTGATATTAGGATATGTCGGTAGATCTGTTTATATCTTTGAAAAATTGTTTTTTTTCCCCTGAGTATTATTTTCTATATTTCTGGCATCTGCTTAGTGTCCCATAATACATTACCATATTTTGTATAATGTTGTAGCTATTGATACCCATCTCTCTTGTTTATAACTTCCTGTTATCACAAGCAATGCTAAAATGACCATACTTACATACTTACAATTACACATAATTGTGTGTTTTGGGTGTTTAAATCCAGCAGTAACTTTGCTAAATCATGGGGTACAGGTGTACCTAACTTTCCTGAGTGATAGCATGGGGATTTCCAAAGAGTTTATACAATATACATTCTAGTTTTCATTTTATCATATCTGAATCTACATTTTTTATCACTTACCTCTAATTTCTGCTATTTTCTTTTTTAAAATTTAATTTGAATTAGAATTTCTCTGTTTATTTAAAATACATTTATGTCACAATTACCATGTTCAAGTACCCTTTACATCCCTTAAGTATATTAATACAGTAAGCCCTAATTGCAACCCATAATAATTTATATATGGTGTAGAAACTATTTTATCTCAATTGTGTGTATTAGGGAACAGGCACAGATGTGTTAAGAAATCTATTCCACATCACACAGTTAATGAAGAGTAGAGATAGGGTTCAAACCAGGCCATTTTGTTCCAGGGTTTTTGCTCTTAACTTCCTTCTCATGTAGGTCCTAGCCACTTGGATTTCCATGTATTTCCCATTTCTGCCTTTGTTCATGTTTTCTACTGATACTGAGATACCTCAGTGAACAAAGCAAAGTAACTGCTGCCATTGGAGTCGATTGTGAGCAGTGCTATGGGAAAAAACTGGAAAAAGGGAATGGACAGTGCCAAGGCGTATGGGTATTTATACTTCTCTCTAACATTTATCAAAAAAAGAGATTCTGATATTGTTATATTTAAGAAGAAATTTGAAAAAATTGAAGGATGAGCCAGTGGAATACTTGAAAAAAACTGTTTCACATGGAAGGAACAGGTGGTCAAAGTCACAGAAACAGGCATGAGGTATTTGAGCAAGGAGTCCAGTGTGGTTGAAACGGGGTGACCAAGGACTCTATGTGGTCGTAGGAGAGGAAGTTAGGCATGCGATTGTGCAGAGGGACACAGGGACAGACTGTGTATATAAATTTATATATATTCATGTAATCTGTTGGTCTCTGGAGAACCTTGATATATATGAAGAGAGATTATAAAGCATAAGGAATTGGCTTACACATTATTTGAGACTGAGAAGTCCTACAGTTTTCCATTTGCAAGCTGGAGAACCTGGGAAGCCAGTGGTATAATTTAGTTCCAGTCTGAGGGTCTGACAACCCGGGGAGCTGGTAATGTAGGTTCCAGTCTAGGTTCAACTGCCCAAATGCTGGAGTCAGGAGCACCAGGGGGAAATATTTATGTGGCAGCACAATCAAGTTTGCAGGGCCAGATCCTTTCTTCTCTGCCTTTTGTGCTATTCAGGTTCTCAGTGGATTGAAGAAGGCAAACCTCTTTACTAAATTCACCAATTCAAATGCTAATTTCATCCAGAAATACACCCTCACTCTCAAATAATGTTTAGCCAAGTATCTGGTATCCTGTGATGGAGTGAGGTTAACACATGAAAGTAGATATCACAGAAGTTCTTTGGCTTTTGTGCTGAATAAATTGGGAAGTGAATAGAGAGTTTTAAGCAGAGAATTGACAGAACCTTAGTCCTGGAATGGAAGGAACACCGCTGCTGGATAGAGAAAAGACTATATGGAGGTGAGGGTGGGAGCAAGGAGATCAATTCAGGTGATACCATAGTGATGTAGGCAAGAGATCATAGTTATGTTCTACTTGATCATGATGTATAATTTTTGATACATTGTAGCACACAATTAGCTGATGATCTGTTTATCATTTCTCATGCATACTTACCTATTAATTAGCTCTATCTATGTTATTCTGTTTTCTTTTTTTTGGTAAAGTTACAGTGGCTTGATACTCTGAATTAGATCTCTCTTACCTTTCCTTTTTACTTGTTATTTTTATTATTTGTACCATTTCATATAATGGGATTGAATGTATGTTAGAGGACTAGAAATCCCCTAAAATATCATCCGGGCATAGCATTTATTTATGCAAAGTAGATTATGACTATCCCTTCTATCTTTTAAATATATATTTTTCAATATTTTTCATTCATTCTTATGTACTTTTGGCATTTTGTAGTTTTCAAGAAATTTAGTAATTCTGTTTTTAAAACAATTGTCTTTATCTTCACAATTTTTTTCATTCTGTTTGTATCTTCCCTTTTTTTTTTTTTTAATGAAACTTGCCAGAGATTTAACTTATTCATTCTTTCAAAGTACCATCTTTTGTTTTCTGATTGGCTTTATTCTTTAATTTATATATTGCCTTGTACTTTATTATTTTATTTTTTCTTATTCCTTTGTTGATCCTCTATTCCATGATTCTGGTTGTTGGGTTGAATATGTAAGTCATTTCCTTCCTCTTTATTTTTTGATAAATAATGTATTCAGTGTATTGAAACTCTCTTTCTGTTTTTTAATTTTTGTGAATAATATATTCAAAGCTCTATTTCTTTTCTAAGCACTATATTAACTATTTGCATAAATTTGCTGTGTAATTTGTGTATATAAGTGTTTCATACATTTTCCCTTGGTTTCATATTTATCTTTGGATTATTAATATTTTGTTTTGCTAAATTTTAGACCTGGTCATTTTAAGCTATTATTTGGTTATGGATTTGTAATTATATTGTGTTATTTGTTCTACATTGGTGATTCTTATCATTGAACTGTTAACACTTACATCTCTGCATCTCAAGATTCATTTTAATTCTTCATCCTTCATGTCTTCCTGATATTGTGCAGGGTGAGTTTCTTGATTTCTCTGTCCTCTAATTTATTCTAAAGCTATTGTGCTATTTAACTTCTCTACTGAATATTTTAGTTTTTGTATTTTTTTGTACCCAGTGACTCCACTTGGCCATTTTTATTACTGATTGTTTTTATTTCACTTATCCCATGTCTTTCCTTATCCTTTTAAATTTACTTTTATGCATATTTAAATTCTAAACTCTCTGCTTTATCAGTCCTGCTTATTTTGCCATTGGTTGTGTCAAAGCCAGAATGCACTAGACTATGTGAAGTAGGCAAGGAACACTTCATTCAATGCTATTACAATAAGGGAGAGAGACCAAACACAATATGAACTCATTTCCACAAAAATAAAATGTAGAAGAGATTTTTTTTTTTTTTGTAGAAGACATTTTAAGAGCTAGGGTAAAGAGGGGGATCTTAGGCCTTTGTATTTGTTAATTGTCTTTTCCCAGAGGAAAAGTAAACGTTCTGGTATCTTTATGACAGGAGAGAGTTTTGGAACTTGAAGAATGGTATCTCCTGAAGTTGGTATCTCCCAGAAACTGGGAAATAGGGGCACTATCATCCTTGATAATTATGTTTGAAATCCCAAGTCCTTAAAAGAAACATTTTTAGGTTGTAAAACTGCCGAGAGACTTTGAAAAAAAAAAAAAGAGATTTATATTGCATATGGGAAGAGAAAGAACTTTGAATTAAAAGCTTTCTAAAATTATATGTAAACAATGAATCTTGGAACACTACATCAAAAACTAATGATGTATGGTGACTAATATAACACAATAAAAATTAAAAAAAAAAAAGTAATTTCTTGAAGAAAAGAGGAGGTCAGAGCCTAGAGTCAGGAAGAAGCCTGTCTAAAGTTAGTGCAAACTGAGGGGAAGGTTGTGTATATTGGTCAGTTGTTCAATTAGTTGTGTCTTTCATGGTAGTGATGATCCACAGATTATTTTGGTATTTATCCCAAGGAATTCACAGTTACTTCCAATAACAGCTGCTTTGTGTGGCAATGTTTTAGAGAGTGGTGAAATCCCAGAGTCTATTTTGTGACTGATCCACTGACTGTAAATGGATATTTGGGGTGAAAAAGAAGGAAAACTTCTGTGGGAGGGAGGATGCACTACTTTTCCATCTTAATCCCAGAGATCTTCCTCTTACCTCCATTTGTGAGAAGTGTAGGTTTTCCAAGTGCTCCCTCCAAATGGGAAAATATCTGATCTTTGGTAATGAGGTAGTGGGAGGAGAGGGGGGAATGGACTGAAGGGGGGATGGTCAGAGTCAACTCATGTACCTGTTCATTATCCTCTCTCCCATAGACCTAAGCTCTGGTATATTGTCATGATGCTACCACTTAAGTAACACTTAGCAGAGGTCAAATACTTCCATTTTTCTTCTTCCTGTCAATTGGGACAGGCAGTAATCCATCCAGGGCGATAGAGTGCAAAGTCAAAGGAACATGAAGAAAGGCTGGTGCTATACTGCCCTCTATCCAAAAATCTAGACCCTTTCTACTGAGGATGTTCTCTTCCCACATAGTGGACCTAACTTTTTTAGTTTTATAGGTGGTTCACCCAGCATGTATGTCCTGATCTACCTATGTTCCCTAGTGCGGAATTTTCTGAGCTCCTTGCAGATCCCATTATTTTTCTATAGTAAATTCGCTCTTTCTCTCATCACAAACTTTTTCATATCTTTTTCTTTACTCTCCAAAATTCCCACCTCGTTTCCCATATTGCTTTAAGTTGATGACCTTACAACATACTTCATTGGGCAAATAAAAAGCCAATAGACAAGTGCTTCTTTTAACTCTTTCCAGGCAAATCTATAAACCAATGAGTGTTGGTGCTGTCTTCATCTCTTGTTCTCTAATGGTTTTAGATAGGAAAACCAATTGGTAAAACAAGCAAATTGAGAATTTCCTCAGTTTTGTCACTGAGTTTCTGTCCTTGGATTCTGGAACACATTTATACTGTCATCACATTTTCAGGCATCTAGTTCCTTTTTTTCTTTCTTTCTTTTTTTAATCTTTCTAAACTCTCTTGGGTCACTAGCCCTTCACTGTGTCATTCCCATATCGATACAAATGAGTACTGCTTACTGGGAAGATGCATGTTACAGTTCCTGACACAACGGTTTAATGAGTGTGAAATGAATTCATGCATGGATGGAGGGATAGATGGATTGATGCAGAGAGAGCAGTAGTTCTTTACAAATTTGCCAATTTATAAAAACTACATTGATAAAAAGACCTTAACATTTAGATAGAGTTATTTATTAAAATGTCTACATATGGGGCACCTGGGTGGCTCAGTGTGTTAAAACCTCTGCCTTCGGCTCAGGTCATGATCCTAGAGTCCTGGGATTGAACCCCGAATCAGGCTCTCCGCTCAGCTGGAAGCCTGCTTCTCCCTCTCTCTGCCTGCCTCTCTGCCTACTTGTGATCTCTGTCTGTCAAATAAATAAACAAAATCTTTAAAAAAAAGTCTATATGTAACTCTACATGAAGTATATTACATATATAATCGGATATTGTATAGTTGTATTAGGCAAGAAATTAAGAGGTAAAATTCTGTCTCAGAATATCTCTAAGTAAGATATCACATATCTACCCTGAGAGGAAAAAAAAGCCTTGAATAAGAAGTGTATGTTATAAGGGAAGCAAGATATATTTTTTCTTTACAAAATAGATTATAGATGCAAACACTATTGGGAATTTTCCTATAGGCAACATTATTTTAATGTAAGAGCAGTAAAGGGTTGGTATACTGTCAGCCCATGATCTCCTACATCTCTGAGAACACAGACTAGTGGGGAAATTATTAGCTCTGTTTCCTTCTTAATTGAGACTATACAAGGTAATGCCAATCTTCTGTAATCCTAGAATAAGGATAAAAAAATACTATACTATAGAAAGAGTATATTTGACTTTAATTTGATTCTTTTTTTTTTTTTGAAGAAAACAAAAAATACACTGAAAGTAAAGGCAAAAAACAAGGTCAATTAAATTTAATGGCCTACACACAATTGTAGTTCTTTGCTTATTATCCAGTACTTGAGTTTCTTGGGGGAAAAAAGTGTGAATCCAAAACAGTATTTTGAAAAATGTTGGTGATTAAGATAATTTTTATTGGTCTGTTAGTGCTATATTGGATGGTGATGTCTTTCAAGGGATTTCATTTGAATGAAGGTACCCACTGTTGATGTCTGTAACTCAAAGACACACTACTAGTCTGTTTTTCAATTGCCTAATCTCTAATTGCAAAATGTTCTGTGAAGCAAGACTTAGGGCTCTCTTCATCTCTTAAGCTTTTTTATTTATTATTATTATTATTATTTTTAATAAGGAGAATCAGTTAGGAAATGTGGATGATGATCCTGAGAATGACCTTCTCATGGGTAAAATGATGCTTCTAATTTCACACATTGCCAGTTTTAATGGGAGATAACGGGTTATTTTGTTCTGAGTCTTCCCTCTCCATATTATTTGAGGATTCATGTAGCATGCCCTCTCCTCTGGCTAAGGAGATGCAGGAGCAAAAATGAAACTAAACAAAACCAAAATCAAAACCAAACATGCAAGTCTAAACAACTCAGATTCTGTAGAAGCAATTTATTTCACCTCATTGTGACTGTATTTTTTTCCAAAATAAAATTGGCAGTGCCCTTTGAGTGAGGGCACCCTGCCATACAAACAGATGGACAGGGAAGTAGGTAGCTTAGAGACCATGTTTATTTGTCAGATTTGTTTATAGAGAGCGATGTTTATAGCCAGAATGTGGTGAATGTTGCTCTCTCAAAGTTTCTCTGCCTTTGGGAAGACTCTCTTTTAGAGCTGAATGTAACTAAAATATAAATATATAAATATATATAAATAAAAATATAAATATACATACATACATATATATGTGTATACACACACACACACACACATACACACACACACACGGTTCATTGTCAGACCCAAGAAAACACGGACTAAGTGAATCACTTTTTCTAGTGGAATAGTATCACGATGAATTATCGCAAGATTATCTACTATAGGGAACTGCCACTAAATCTTTTCATAAAAATAATCTTTGAAAAGGCAGAGATATACTTTCAACGAATTAAGGCTTAAAAAAGTTGAAAAAAGATTTTATAATTTCTCTTGACTTATACAAGTATGGTATATTGGCTTAAAAGTGCATCATCAAATTATCTAGCATTCTTTCTTGGCTGTCTATGAAAATGAAAATTGTAGGATAGAAGTATAGTTTCATCTCTTGCATCTGGCTACCCAGTTTTGTCACTGCTATTTATTGAGGAGACTGCTCATTCCCATTTTATATTCTTGTCTCTTCTGTCATAAATTAATTGGCCATATATGCATGGGTTTATCTCTGTTCTTTTCCATTGATCTGTGTGTCTTTTTTTATGCCAATACCATACTATTTTGATTACTGTAGCTTTGTAATATAGTTTGAAATCAGAAAGCCTAGTGCCTCTAGCTTTATTCTTTTTTTTCTTGAGATTGTTTTGGCTGTTAACGATCCTTTGTGCTTTTATTAAAAAATTGGGATTTAAAAAATAAATAATAAATAATAAAGGCATAGATTCAGTAAGAAAAAAATTGGGATTTTTTTTCTGTTTCTGTGGAAAATACTATTAAAATTTTGAAATTATTTATTGAATCTATAGAATACTGTGAGTGTTATGAGTATTATTTTATCTTTTTGTAATATTAATCCTTCCAGTTCATGGACATAGACTATCTTTCCATTTAAATGGTTCTTCTTCAGTTTCTTTCTTTAGAGTCTTAACAGTTTTCAGTACAGATCTTTCACATCTTTGGTTGAATTTTTTCCTAAGTATTTTATTCTTTTGATGCTGTTGTAAATGGGATGTTTTTCATTTCTCTTTCTGATGGCTTATTGGTGTAAAGAAACACAACTGATTTTGTTCATCAATTTTGTATCCTGCAAATTTATTGACTTCATTTATTCTTAAAAATGGTATTCTGGTGGAGTCCTTAGGATTTTCTACATATAATTCCATGTCATTTACAAGTAGATGCTATTTTACTTCTTTCTTTCTTATTTGAATGCCTTTTATTTCCCTTTCTTACCTAATGCTCACTAGGATTTCCAGTACTATGTTGAATAAAAGTGATGAGAGTAGACATTCTCATCTTGTTCCTGATTTTAGAGGATTTCTAGCATTTCACTGTTGAATATGATATTATCTGTGGGTTTGTCATATATGGACTTTATTATGTTTAAGTATGTTTCCTGTTTGTTGAAAGTTTTTATGATGAGAGTTTGTTGAATTTTGTGAAATGCTTTTTCTCCATTTCTTGAGATGTTGATATGATTTCATCCTTCATTTTGTTAATGTCATTTATCGTATTTATTCATTTACAGTTGTTGAATCATTCTTGCATCTCAGAAATAAATCCCATTTGGTAATGGTATATGATCCTTTTAATGTGTTGTTGAATTTGGTTGGCAATATTTTGTTGAGGGCTTTTGTATCTGTGTTCATCAGGGATATTGTCCTGTAATTTTCTTGCAATGACCTTGTCTGGCTTTGGTATAAGGGTAATGCTGCCCTTATAAAGTGAGTTTGGAAGTGTTCTCTTCTGTTCTGTTTTTGAAAGAGTTAGAGATGTTTGGTAGAATTTTTAAATGTTTGGTAGAATTGACCAGTGAAGCCATTCAGTCTTGAAATTTTCTTTGTTGAGAGGTTTTTGATTACCAATTCATCTTTATGCTATTAGTAATAAGTTTGTTTAGGTTTTCTCTTTATTCATGACTTTGTCTTGGTAGTTTGTATATGCCTAGGAATTTATGTATTTCTTGTCAGTTGCCCAATTTGTTGGTGTATAATTGTTCATTGAAGTTTTTTATGATCCTGTGTTTCTGTATACATAGGTATCAGTTGTAATATCTCTTTTTTCATTTATAATTTTATTTATTTCTGACCTCTTTTGTATCTTGTTAGTCAGCTCGAGATTTCTATATTTTGTTAATCTTAAAAAGAAAACAGCCCTCAGTTTCTCTGAAATTTTTTTCATTGTCTTTTGTCTGCATTTCACTTATTTCTGCTCTGATCTTGTGTTATTTCCTTCCTTCTGTTAACTTTGGGCTTCAGTTTTTCTCCTTTTTCTATTTCCTTGAGGTATAAATTCAGGTTATTTGTTTGAGATCTTTCTTTTTTCTTGATGTAGGTATTAAAGCCTCCCTTTTAGAAATTTTTCTGCTGCATTCCATAGATTTTGGTAAGTAGTGTTTCCATTTTTCTCAAGAGATTTTTTTGCCTTTTCTTTGATTCCTTCTTTGGCCCATTAGTTTTTCAGGAGTTTGCTATTTAATCTCCAAATATTTGTGAACTGTCCAGTTTACTTCTTATAATTGATTTCTAGTTTCATACCATTGTGGTCCAAAAGGATGTTTCATGTAATTTCGATCTTCTTAAATTTATTATGACTTATTTTGTGGACTAATATATGACCTATTCTGGGAAATGTTCAATGTGCATTTGAGAAGAATGTGTATGGTGTTACTGTTAGATGAAGTGTTTTGTATTTGTCTGTTAGGGGTCATCTGATCTAAAGTGTAACTGATTATTAACTTTCTATCTGGATAACCTGCTCTTGAAAGTGGTAGCTGGGAGTTTCCTCTTATTATTGTATTGCTGTGTATTTTCCCCTTCAGATCTGTTAATATTTGCTTTATATTTTTAGGTGCTTCATTTTGGGTATGTAAATATTTATAATTATTATATCCTTTTGATGAGTTGACTCCTTTATGATTATATAATGACCTTTTTTGTCTTTTGTAACACTCCTTGACTTTAACTGTTGGCTTTCAGAGCTAGGTGTTTGAGAGCCTATCCCTCCAGTCAGAGGCTTGAAAGTTGAGGTGATAGATGTGGGGTTCAAACCCTTTACTTTTCAAGGGAGAAGCTAGGAGTTGGGGATTCCCTCTTGATGGTATAGCACTGTGTTGGTATTTATAGGCAGAGTGTGTCTAAGCGTTTCCTACCCATTTCTGTTTGGGCATTTGTCATTTGTCTGATGTGTAGGAGTTGCTCAGCTGTTTTCTGGACCTCTTTCACAGGTAATTTCTGTAATTACCTTTAATTACAGGAATTTTTGTGTAATTTCTGTAATTTCTCTGTGTATAGCCATACATGTGGTGTATCATGAGAGCAAGAGAGCTCATGATCCCTGAATACATCAAAGAAACTCTTTAAAAAAGCAAAATTACTTTATGGAAGTTTAATCGATTAACCAAATGTATGCCACCAAATTATTAACAGCCACGGCGTTACTTAAGGCAACAAACAAACAAACAAACAAACTAACATCACTTTCTTTAGATCATTTGCATTTATTTGTAGAGGGAAAAGTAAAATGTACAAGCCAAAATTTTTGTCAAAATGATACATGAATCATCCCTGTTTTTCCAAGTCCCTACGTTTTATTTTAGCATGCATAGCTGCTAAGGCAGTATTCACGGTGTGAGCAATAGGTGCCGATACTCCTTAAGATTAATGGGGTATGGCTATATTTGGTGGTTTCCGTGTGCAGCTGCACAAGCATTGATATTGTCATGCTAGGGTTACTATGTTGTAATAAAGAGATAGGGAGCTCCTGGGATGATGTGCTTGTGTGTTCTTTCTATCTTATCTCTATGCACATCTTTTCTTGCACTGTTCTCCTTCTTATCTCGTCTACTTCCTGCCATAATACTCCCCTTAAAGCATAAACTGGAGATACTGGAGAATGAATATCTTCCTTTTTTCAACTTTATCATGTGGCATTTCAGATTGAGTTGTGCTCTTTCTGATTATCAGTTGCAATAGCACCAGTAAAGGTATCTCTCTTTTATACATATTAGGGGACAATTTCTTGCTCCTCTAGTTTGGTGACACTTGCTAGTTTGTTTGGGGAATGTTTCTGAGCTTTTGGATTCATTATGGGGGAAATTAACTTGAGGAGAAGATAAAAAAAGTAAATAACTTGAACCAAGGAACCAGTAAGATATGCTTGGCCAGGATCTTTTGTTCTGTTTTGTTTTGCTTAAATCCATTAAGCAATCCATTTTCCATACTGGGAAATTTGGGGTGATGGCTTAACTTTATATGCTCAAGTTTTTATCTGTAAAGTGAAATAAAGCCTAAAAACTTTTCAACATAATATCTTGCACGTGTTTGTTATATAATAAGTACTAGTTCTGTTTACCTTGTTCATACCTCTCAAGGGCAGAGAGCAGGACTTGCTCTTTGTCAAATCTTTCATCATTGTAGAAACATCTGTGTACTTGCTCTTGTGTGTATACCTAGTAGGTACATCTAAGTAAATGCTGTGTATATTGTGTGTATACCTAGTAGGTATACCTAGATAAATGCTTGCTGAATAAATGGACACAAAGACTTTCTGTTCATGGTGTTTGGTTTCTTAAGCAATCTAAGGATCAGGCTGCTGAGGATATAGTTTCAATTAAAGTCAAAAGAAATGCAAAATGTTCTCCATTTCTCTGATACTGGTACTATGGTTTTGTAATCAAACTCATTTAAGTGATTTGACTTGAATTTTATATTAATCTTGAATGAATTCTTCAGCGGTGTTATACCGTTTTAAGAATGGTAATTCAGACAATCTACAGAAAATTATTGATCATATGTTATGTGAATTATACTGAATTAAGTGCTATATCCCTTTAACTTGTGTTCTCGAGAGGGGGGCACATTACATAAAGCAAGAGCAAGTCTGATGATGCAGACGTCAGCCTTGGGACCACAAAATTGCTTTTCTGTTATTAACTGTGTGCCCTTGAGGAAGTCTGGTAATGTTTTGAGTCTCCTTTCCTCATATCTACAGTTAGAATAACAACTACTTTTGAACTTACAGCTTTAAATGTAAAGCAGAAATGAGACAGTAAGGTGATACCACTTTGAAAACTGTGAATAAGCATATAATTTTTATATAGGCCAGAAACATTATTTTAGAGAAGGGGAAGAACAGCACGAGATGGAACACTCAGAGCAGTGAGACTTGGGAAGCAAAAGGGAGAATTAAGCGTGATATCCCTGGCTCTTCCAGAAGGTCATTGAATAGATAGCTGGGAGCAAAAGTGCTTGTCCCCATGCCGGGAGGAGGGGACAGGGCTCCAGAGCACATTTTACTCAGCTGTGTGAAGAGAGTAGCCTGAAATGGACTGGACTCAACCCCTCTCCATATGGAAGAGAGATTTAGGTTGCTGAGAGCATCATATTGAGAAATTCAAAGCATATTTATGATGACACTTCGGAAAAGTGTCTATGTTTTGATGGAACATGGGGTAAAAATACAAATGTTTCATAGTGTTAATTAGAAGCTGAGGAAATAGAAGTGAATTCAGCCTGTGTGTTGCTGGCATCAGGCTTGTAGCAGAAGCAGCAGCTGCTTCAGTCTGTGGGGATCCCTCTAGGTCACTGGGATTCTAGCTGGAGTCCCAGTGAGTCTTCCAACCCTGTGGGTTAATCATTTAATTTTAACCTGATCCCTGGAGCCTGGCCCATTGCATTTGATCAGGCAACCATTCCTTGGCAGCCCTCATTTGACTTTGTTGGCTTTCAGGCTCTTTCCCGTGTTACTTCTTGTGCCATGGGCTTGGTTTGCTGGCATGCACACTGCTCAACATACTCTCTGGATTTGATGTCCTTGCCTCAAATAAGGATATCTATAAATTTGGCTGACAGCATTTTCAGTTTGGAGATTAAGAGTCTATGAAAGAGGAGGAGACAGGTAATTGTCATCACTGGGTAGCAAATGAGCACTTTCAGGCAAAGCTAACAGTTCCTTTGGCACCATGTAAAAGTACTGAGAAGAGCTGGCCAGGTAATAATGCAACTCACTGCACCTGAGTAGTTAAGAATTTGATGGCTTGTGAATTTCATTTAGTTCTCAAAAGTGCCAGTTTGGTTATGTAGCTGTTTCTTATAAACTTAAGAAGCTTCTTTTCTGTTTTTATTTATTTTTTCCTTCCTTCCTCTTCCCTTCCTTCCCTTCTTTATTTCCTTCCTTCTCTTCCTCCCCACCTTCCGTTGTCCGTGCCTCCCTTCTGTATTTCCCTTTCTTCCTCCCTCCTCCTCTTGTGTATGAAAGAAACACTACATAGATAATGCTAAGTGATGCCTGTAAAGACTTACACACACACACACACACAGTAGTAAAAATACTTCACATGAAATCTACTTCTTAATTTTTTTTGGTATATAATACAATATCACTATCTATAGGTATAACGTTGGCACAGCAGATGTCTAGAATTTCCCTTTTTTGTTTAACTGAAATTTTAGACACATTGTTATGCAACTCCCCATTCCCTCCTCCTAACAAGTGGGAACTAACATTCTATTCTTTGATTCTGTGAGTTTTTAGATACCTGATGTAAGTGAAATCATGCAACATTTGTCCTTCTGTGACTAACATATTTTCACCAAGCATAATGTCAAGTTTTATACATATAGTTGCATATGGAAGGATTTCCCTCTTTTTTAAAGGCTGAATAGTATTCTGTTATATGTATATGCCATACTTTTCTTATTCACTCATCTGTCAAGGATATTTAAGTTGTTTTCAACTTCTCGGCTATTGTGAATAACACCTCAATGAACATGAGGGTTGTATCTTTAAGATCATAAGCCCGAGTAGCTCAGCTGGTTAAAGCATCTACCTTAAGGTCAGGTCATGATCTTGGGATCCTGGGCTCAAGCCCCACATCAGGCTTCCTGCTTAGCAGGAAATTTGCTTGTCCTTCTCCCTCAGTCCCTCCCCCTGCTTGTGTGTGCTCTCTCTCTCCCTCTCTTCTTCTCTCTCACAAATAAACTAAATCTTTAAAAAATGATCATGATTTTACTTTTAAATACTCAGAAGTTGAATTGGTGGATCATGTGGTTGTTCTATTTTTAATTTTTTTAAATACTTATTTATTGACAGAGGAATAGCACAAGCAGGGGAAGAGAAGGAGGCAGAGAAGGAGGAGGAAGCAGGCTCCCCACTGAGCAAGGAGCCTGATGTGGCGCTTAGTCCCAGTACCCTGGGATCATGACCTCTAAGGCAAAGGTGAACACTTAACCTACTGAGCCACCTAGGCGTCCCTATATTTTTAATTTTTGAGGAAAAAAGTACTATGGAAAAAATACTGTTTTTCACATTGGCTGCACAAGCATTTCCATCAATAGTATGCAAGGGCTCCAATTTTTGCACATCCTTGCCATTTATCTTTTTTTTTTAATAGCCATCCCATCATGTGTGAGATATTATCATGGTTTTGATTTACCTTTTTGAGATTATTAGTGATGTTAAACATCTTTTCATATGTTTGTGGGCATTTGTATGTGCTCTTTGAAGGAATATATATTCAAGTGTGATGCTGACATTTTAATTGGATTATTAATTTTTTGCTGTTGAGTTGTAGGAGTTCTTATATATTTTGGAAATTAACCCCTTATCAGATTGTTGGTTTGCAGCTAATTTGCTGTGCACAAGTTTTTCAGTTTGATGTAGTGCTTCTGGTCTATTTTTGCTTTTGTAATATATGCTTTCCGTGTCACATCCATGAGATTATTGTCAAGACTGATATAAATAAGCTCTCCTTCTATGTTTTTTTCCCTAGGAATATTATATTCAGTAGTATATTCAGACCTTGCATTAAAATATTTTATCTGTTTGGGGCTGATTTTTGTGATTACATAGTATAAGTATCCAATTTTATTATTTTGCACAAGATATTTAGTTTTCCTAACGCCGTTTGTTAAAGAGACTATCCTTTCCCCGTTGTATAAGCTCAGCACCCTTGTCAAAGATCACTTGACTATATATGCATGGATTTATTTCTGAGATCTGTATTCTGTTCCATTAGTTTATATGTGCTTTTATGACAGTACTGTTTTTTTTTTTAAAGCAACTCTATGCAGTATGACTGGCAAACTATTCATCTTAAGTGTGTAATTTTTTTAAAAAAGATTTTATTTTTTTATTTATTTGACAAAGAGAGAGAGATCACAAGTAGGCAGAAAGGCAGGAGGGGGCGGGGGGGAAGCAGGCTCCCCACTGAGCAGAGAGCCTGATGCAGGGCTCGACTGCAGGACCCGAGATCATGACCCGAGCTGATGGCAGAAGCTTAACCCACTGAGCTACTCAGGCGCCCCGTAAATGTGTAATTTGATTAGTTTTGATATATGTGTACACTCATGAAGCCTCCATCACAGTCATGATACAAAAGAATTCCATCATGCCAAAGATTTTTCACACCCCTTTGCAGCTCATCCCTTCTTTCACCCTGACCCCACAGAACCACTGATTTGCTTTCTGTCTCTATAGATCAGTTTGAATTTTCTAATGGAACTGCTCTGAGATTCATCTATATAATGTGTATTAGTTTATTCTTTTGTGTGAATAGTATTCTATTGTATGCTATATAACATTTTATTTATACGTTCATCTGCTGATGAGCATTTGGATTGTTTCCAGTTTTGGACTATTATTAATAAATTGCTCTGAACATTTATGTAGACATATGTGCATCATACTGTTTAAATTAATGTAGCTTTGTAATATATTTTGAAATCAGGAAATGTGATGCTTATAGCTTTTGTTCTTTTTTAAAATTTTTATTTATTTGACAGGGAAAGAGTGAGAGAGGGAGAGAGAGAGAGAGAGAAGGTGAGAGAGCAAAAGCAGGGTGAATGGCAGAGGGAGATCAAGAAGCAGACTCCCTGCTGAACAGGGACCCTAACACAGGGCTCAATCCCAGGACCTTGGGAAGATGACCTGAGCTGAAGGCAGATACTTAAACCAACTGAGCCACCCAGGCAATCTGCTTTGTTCTTCTTTTCAAAGATTGTTTTGGCTCTTTGGGGTCTTTTGTGATTTCAAGGGATATTAGAATTCTTATTTTTTTATTTCTATAGAAAGGATTTTAGGATTTGATAAAAGTTGTATCACATCTATAGGTTACTTTTGCTTTTACGTTTAAATATTTGAATTACTTGGTGGGGGTGCCTGGGGGCTCCGTGGGTTAAGCCTCTGCCTTTAGCTCAGGTCATGGTCTCAGGGTCCTGGGATTGAGCCCTTCATCAGGCTCTCTGCTCAGCAGGGAGCCTGCTTCCCCTTCTCTGGCTGCCTGCCTCTCTGCCTACTTGTGATCTCTTTCTCTGTCAGATAAATAAATAAAATCTTGTAAAAAAATAAATATTTGAATTACTTGGTAAATTATTTATCTTTACCTCCAAAATTTGGGAGTAAGATCAACTCTTTAGAATGATGAATTATATTTATCCTGTGGCTTTGACCACTCAATATAAGGCCACGTGTTCCAGGTGAAAAAGTTCATACACTGGGTAAATTATTTTTAGCTGCCTTTCTTGTAACTCCTTTCTTTCATTAGTTTGCTATGATTCCCTGTACCCTATTCTTGTTTGCTTATTCTATCCCTAGCCTTTCTGTTTTTCTTAGTAATCAGAATATTGACAAATAAAGGGAAAAGAGCTCTAGTTAACATGAGCCCATTCAAACTACTGAAATTCTGGAGCACTTAGGTGGCTCAGTCGGTTAAGCATTTGCCTTTGGCTCAGGTCATGATCCCAGGGTCCCTGGATTGAGTCCTACATCAGGCTCCCTGCTCAGTGGAAAGCCTGCTTCTCCTGCTATCTCTGCCTACAACTCTGCCTACTTGTGCTCTCTCTCTGTTGAATAAATAAGTAAAATCTATAAAAAGAAAAACAAAAATTGCTGTGAACTATTGAAACTCTAAATAATATTCTCATTTCTAAAGAAAATCTCTAAAGCCAGTCATTTGTATAATTTTCTCTTTATTAAAGTCTTTGTCTAGGCCATTTTAATCTTTTAAAAGTTTAACAACAGTCAGGTGTGGAAGGGGTACATAATGCCCTAGCCCCTCATCCACTCATCCTATATCAGCCTGTGTTCTGTCTGTTCTAGTCCTACCCACACACCTCCCTCCTGGTTTCTTTTTTTTTTTTTTTTTTCTTCCAATTTATTTATTTTCAGAAAAACAGTATTCATTTTTTTTCACCACACCCAGTGCTCCATGTAAGCCGTGCCCTCCATAATACCCACCACCTGGTACCCCAACCTCCCACCCCCCCGACACTTCAAACCCCTCAGATTGTTTTTCAGAGTCCATAGTCTCTCATGGTTCATCTCCCCTTCCAATTTACCCAAAAGCACATATCCTTCCCAATGTCCATAACCCTACCCCCCTTCTCCCAACCCCCGTCCCCCCAGCAACCCACATGGATGGAACTAGAGCGTATCATGCTTAGCGAAATAAGTCAAGCGGAGAAAGACAAATATCATATGATCTCCCTGATATGAGGAAGTGGTCTCCCTCCTGGTTTCTAAGAGTACGTGAGATAAGTTCACGAAGATCCACCATAGAGCTGTAGCTAGACATGTAAATTGAGTTTTATTTCCTTTCTGAAGTAAATGGTTATATAAGAAAGGACTTCTCCAAAGATTGTCTCCCAGGACAACTTAATACAGCACATAAAGACTCTTTTAGGAAAGAAAATAAAAGCAAAGCAAATAAAATTCAAAGAAACCTATTGATTCTCTTCCTATATACCCTTCTTTAAAAATTAATCAAGAATGTTGATGTATACAGGTTAATCTTGGTTAGTAAGGTCTTTGAGCCTCAAAAATTCAAAGTGGTGGGGTAACTCTACTTAGTTGGGAGAAGGGCTGATCATTATCATTATTTTGCTAATAAAATTATCATGATTTGAAGAAACTCTCCAATAGTATGTTTTCTGAAACTTTCTGAAATATTCAAACTTTAGAATTGAGTTTATATTGAGATATGTCATCTAACATCTTCCAGGGAATGATGCCAGCTGTTGTCAGTTGAGTTAGGTATATGACTTCTCAAATCACTTCAAACAAAATCACCTGGTCATAGAGCACCTTCACTGGTCCTACTATGCGTATCCTTTACTCCATCCAGAAATTGTGTAGATGGGCAGAGTTTTAGTCTGTATCACTACCTTTATTGCTGTAGTTAGAGCATTTATTTTTTCTCTTCCTCCTCCTCCTCTTCTTCCAACTTTTATTTTCTAAAGGAGTCTGCATTGTTTGACGAAATTTATATTGATTTTTTTCTTTATATATTTCCACATATTCTTTATTAAAATCCTTTATTAAAATTAGATCAGGGTTCAAAGTCTAAGTATACTTAGGCAGGATGAAGGTTGTATTAAAAATGATTTTATTCTCAACTGAAATATGTTAATATAGAAATGTTAATGTTAAATCACATTTTTGAGAAGTTGTGGTTTTTTACTAGAGATCCTATATGAACAAATGATTTCAAATTGAATTACTTGGAGTTGTGGTTGATATCTGGCACAGAGACTGCAGTGCACCAGGTCACTCGCTATCTATTTTATTTAAATGTAGTAATGAGCTTTAAAAACTAATTCGACAAATTTAAAAGCAAGTCTTCCTTCCTAATTATGTGACTTTAGATAGAGCCTTTAGAGGAAAAGGAAGGAGAAAGAAAGTAGAGTTACATGAAGAGAGATGAATTATAAATCATTCTGTAACAGTCAAAATACTGTAATTGTGTAGTTTCAAAAAGCGTCAGAACATTGAGGTTTTTGTGGTTTTCTGTTTACTTGTTAACTGCTTAAAATCTTCAGTATTACAAAGAGTATTATTGTTCAGATGCTTTTTAGTTCTATTTCTTATTCTATCTGTTGCACATATTTTTCCTTTTTTTCAAGAATTTATTTATTTATCTGAGAGAGAGAGAATGAGAGAGAGCATGAGGGGGCGCTGGTAAGGTCAGAGGGAGAAGCAGACTGCCCACTCAGCAGGGAGCCAGAGACGGGACTCTGATCCTGGGACTTTAGGATCATGACCTGAGCCAAAGGCAGGTGCCCCTGCTGCACATATTTTTCAAAGGCATATTGTTCTAGTACATTTTCAGTAATTCCAATATGTAATCAAACATATTGGCTATTCAGTTTCTGTTTTCTCCTTTCACAAGATATTTAAAAGCAAAGATTTGATCTGAATTTCATCAGTCTTTAAGTTCTCTACGGAAATAATTTTTAAATTTATGAAAACACTCTTTACATTTTTTTTTCCAAATGGATTTATTTTATTTAACCTTTATATCTTGACTATTTCAGTAATCATCTTAGCAAAAGTTTAGGTACCATGATTTCATTGTTGTTTTTTTTTTTTTTTAATTCTGCCTTCCTGTATTGATTCTTTTCATAGTAGCAAGAACTGAGATACCAGAATTCCAAGTGTTAGTAAACTAATACTTAGGTTTCATAGACAAATAGCAACATTTAAAAATAAAAGCATCTTAATAGAAAGAGGGGGAAAAAAAGGACCTTTTCATGCTAAGTAGATTTTATTTCCTTACATTAGACTTTAGAAAATAAAACAAACACATCACTGATTTTATGTTGTTCTTCCCAGACAAGGAAGCAGTGAGCAATTAACATTCCAAGTAACTTTAAAAATTATTTTTAAAATAAGAATAAAATGAGGCTTTATTTCTAATGAATTAACAAGTTTCAATTATTCTATAAAGCTTTTTGTGTGGGGGGGAGCAAAATCCAGAATAATTAAGATGATTTGAAAACTGTTCTTCTTCATTAATAATTGTAAAACATTTGTGAACCTGGCTTTTCTGAAACTATGTCAAATGTAACAAAAATTTAGATTGCAACTATATGTATTATAAAGATTTTTTAAAATTTATTCATTTGAGGGGCGCCTGGGTGGCTCAGTGGGTTAAAGCCTCTGCCTTCGGCTCAGGTCATGATCCCAGGGTCCTGGGATCGAGCCCCGCATCAGGCTCTCTGCTCAAGCAGGGAGCCTGCTTCCTCCTCTCTCTCTGCCTGCCTCTCAGCCTACTTGTGATCTCTGTCTGTCAAATAAATAAATATAATCTTTTTAAAAAAATTATTCATTTGACAGAGAGAGACACAACAAGAGAGGGAGCACAAGCAGGGGGAGTGGGAGAGGGAGAAGGAGGCTTCCTGCTAAGCAGAGAGCCCATTGTGGGGCTTGATCCCAGGCCCCTCCGATCATGACCTGAGCCAAAGGCAGACACTTTATCCCTGAGCCACCCAGGCACCCCTATATATACATATTTTAAATGAATATGTTATACTAAGATTGAGGATGTATATGTCACCAAATATATATTCTCATACTACTTACATATTCATTCATACACACACACACACACACACACACAGTGTATATATATACACGATTATTTGTTGTCACCAAAATTTATTAAACTATATTCGTTTTTAAGTTTTTATTTAAGTTCCAGTAAACATATTGTAATATTAGTTTTAGGTGAACAATTTAGTGATTCAATACTTACATATAACACCTAGTACTCATCACAGCTAGTGCACTCTTTAATCCCCATGATCTATTTAATCCATCTTCCCACCCATCTCCCCTCTGGTAACCGTTAATTTGTTCTCTATACTTAAAAGTCTGTTTCTTAGTTTGCCTCTCGGTCTCTCTCTTTTTTTTTCCCCTATGCTTGTTGGTTTTGTTTCTAAGATTCTACATATGAGTGAAATCACATGGTATTTGTCTTTTTCTGACTTATTTCACTTAGCGAAATACTCCCTAGTTCCATCCATGTCATTGTTCCCATGAAATGGCAATATTTCATTTGTTTATCACTGGGTTCTATTCCATTGTATATATATACCACATCTTCTTTATCCATTCAACAGTCAGTGGACATTTGTTCTGTTTTCATAATTTGGCTAGTAGCATATTTGCTGGATCATAGGGTAGTTCTATTTTTTAACTTTTTGAGGAACTACCGTACTGTTTTCTAAACTATACTTCAAATATAAACTATATTTCAAGTAGATATGTAAAAACACTTTTATTCAACATGTAATTCATAGAAACATTTCTGAGATTCTGATATATACTGTATTTCAAATGTGTATATACACACATATATACACACACATATGTGTATGTTTCTTTGTCTATATATTTCAATACATAAATATGTTTATGCTCTTATGAATCTTGTATTCTTTAGAATTCTGTGTAATTTATTTTCCATGATAAATTTAGCTTATATCACGGTTTTTCTTCTGAGTTGTTTTTATTAAACATGGGTAACTGGCCAGGGTAATTTTCAAATGTTATTAGGGAGATGAAACCTATAAATGATTTTTGAGAGCTAGGTGAAAGCCATCCTATGAAAACTATTAATTTTAGAGAGTAAAAGTAAAGAAAGTGACCATATTAACATTTAAAATACTCAAAGTGAAAATTTAGGGCAAATGATATTTTCATTATAAATAATGATCTGAATTTTTATACTTACCCCAATACAGAGTCTTAATTATAGTAGCCTTTTATCTTCTTACCATAAACTTATTTTAGTTATATTTAAATTTATTAATTTTTATACTTTTATTGCTATATAATGGACATATAACATTGTATAAGTTTAAGGTATACAGGGTGAAGGAAGTTTTAAATTTATTCATTTTTTATTATATCAAATTAGCTTTTCAAAATTAAATGATTAAATACAAATTGTGGTGGTAAAATCCTGACTACTGATATATGTGTGCATATATAACTTTTATTAGCATATAGTGTATTAATTTGTTTCAGGGGTACAGATCTGTGATTCATCAGTCTTAACACAATTCACAGCACTCACCATAGCACATACCTTCCCCAGTGTCCATAATCCAGCCACTCCATCCCTCCCACACCCCCCCAACAACCCTCACTTTGTTTCCTGAGATTAAGAGTTCCTTATGATTTGTCTCCCTCTCTGATTTCATCTTGTTTCATTTTTCCCTCCCTTCCCCTATGACCCTTTGTCTTTTCTCTCAAATTCCTCATACCAGTGAGATTATATAATAATTATCTTTCTCTGATTGACTTATTTTGCTTAGCATAATAATTATGTGTATGTATATATTTTTTCTTCTCTTTTAACCTGCAGGAGAATTTCTACTAGTCATGTAAATGTTCTGTTCTATTAAATTAACACACAGAACTCAAAGGCTCTGTTATTCTTTATGTGAAAGCAGAACTATTACTTTATCTAATACTGGTTAATTTGTTATTCTGTTATAGCTAGAAAGGTATACATTTTTGCCTGGAGAGTAGATGGAGAAAGTTGGCCATTGGAAAATAAACAAAGAGAGGACCAACTTGTATGTTAGTCATAGTGGGCACAATGGGCCCAAGGTAACCTTAACTTTTATTAGAGGCCCATACAAATGCTTAATTTATTTTAGAATCATAAAAAATACCTGAAGAAAAAATAATATATTCATATTTATACCAAAAGTACTCATGTTATTTTAATTTTTCTTATGGAGGAAGTGGCCCATGAATGCCATAGTTCTAAATGGGGTAGAGCCCATGCAGTCTATAGTACAATCAGGAATGTGAATAAATAGGGATTTGATGACATAGGGGTTACTGTCTCAGATTTACTTTCTGAAGACAGACTGAAGTAAATACCAGGATTTTATGCCATGAAATTTTCATTAACATTTATAAATTGATAATGATGGCTGAATGAATACTCATGTGAGCCATCACCTCCTCCTGAGTGGACTTTGTTGTGTAGCAGAATTGCCTTGGAAAGAAACTCTGCCCCTCAGTCCTCAGATAAAAATACTAACCACAAAGAACAACATTCTGGTTTTTCTGTTCAACTATTTTGTGAGTTTATTAAGAGATTTTATGCAATTCTTGAAGCACCTGGGTTGTTAAGTCGGTTAAACTTCTACTTCAGCTCAGGTCATGATCCTGGGGTCCTGGGATCAAGGCCCGCATCGGTCTCCCTGTTCAGTGGGGGTCTGCTTCTCCTCCTCCCTCTGTCCTTCTCCCCACTCATGCATTCTCTCTCTCTCTCTCTCTCAAATAAATAACATCACTAAAAAAAAATAAAAATACAAAAAAATAAGTGCAACTCTTTATAAGGAGACACTTTCTTTATAGGCTATTTTGGATTATATCCCATAGAAAACTAGCTCATATCTAGGTACATTGCTCATCAAATCTTCTCATAAAGCCATATTTTCAGGCAAAATAAAAAAAATCAAAGTATCTGTATCACTCTCTAAGTGAAATTGCAACAGAGAAAGAGTAAACAAAGAGTAAGGAAAGATTGGGAAAATTTGGAGTGAAAATGTCATTTATACTCTCTTGCTCATATCTTTTTTCTCTAGGCTAGTGTTTTAGTTTAATAGTTTAGTTTAAATACAGATATGTATTTAGAACATCTAATTTCATTGTCATAATTGAGCAAAATTTTTGAGGGAAACTCCTGATCTATAAAAAATCAAACTCTGGATCAGACAGTTTCGAAGATTATAGTAATAGTTTATTTTATGTATCAACTTGGTTAGGCTGTAATGCCTAGTTGTTTCTTAGTTATTTTTCAAACACTGAAGTATTGAAGGGAAGGTATTCTTTTAGATGTGATTAACATTTGAAATAAGTTGATTTTAAGTACATGGCCTCCAGACTGTGGGTGGGCCTTAGCCAACCAGTTGAGGTTCTTAAGAGCAAAATCTGAGGTTTCTGAAGAAGAAATTCTGCTTCAAAACTACCTGAGTTTTGAGGCAGCCTGCTGGCCTGCTGGCTGCCTCTACCAATTTCAGACTTGCCAATACCCACAAAACTGGGTGAGCCAGTTTCTCGAAAGCAGTCTCTAATAGCAACCAATATCTATATATGTATGTATATGTGTATATATATCTATACACATCTACTTAGAATTAAAAAAACAGCTTTATTGAGGTATAATTAACTACAAAATTTCACATATCAAAATGTGTAATTTGAGAAGTTCTGATGTATGTATTCGCAAATCAAATTTTCACTACAATCAAGATAGAGAATACATCCACTACCCCTAAGTTTCTACTATCCTTATTGGTTGTTTCTATGGAGAGCCCTGCCCCCACTATAATAAACAAACAGAATAAACGTGAGTGTGCTAGGCCCTTTGTGAATCAAACTTGGGGGTCTGCAATGCCAGGAGTTGGTTCGGTGGTCTAGATCTTGGTCATCAAAATATGCTGCAGAAATTTTTTAAATGTTAAGCAAGTGAATCATTACCCTTTCATCTTTCCAATTTTCTCAGTACCTCCTAAACAAAATACCTATGGTGATATATTGTATTGCCAGTAAAGCAGTTAAATTTTAAATGCCTTTGGACCAGGCATATTCCTTCTTTTCACACTCAGGCACAGTTTCTGTCTATAACTGCTGCTCAGTGGCTATATTCTTAAATATCCTTAGTATATACTGTTCTCTGATTCCATGTATACTATCTACAAGGCTAAAGGCTGGTGATAGCTCTAACCTATACAGTGGTACATTTGAAAGTAGCTCTGTTATATAACGAATTCTTTTCAATGGAGTTCCTTTTAGTAGCTTGCTGCAATTTCCAATTGCAATTGCAAACACATTAAAGCATGTCTGCAAAATGAATTTGTGTCATTTCTTCTAAGCATCCAAAGGATTAAAAGCAGCATTCTACTTTTTTTCTTTTTCTAGCATTATAATGCTTTTCCACTTGCTCTACTCTATTTTCCTGGGTAGAGGATCAGAAATCTAGCATTTTAGCAAAGAGCCTTGTAGTAAGAGAGGTAAAGTGACCTAAGTAGATTTACCTATTGCCCTCAAATTTCAAGGACTTTATGTTTTTTAAAATGATGAGATGCCCTTTTTCGTTTCTCTTTGAATTTGGGCTGCAAGCTTTCTTATTTTTCTTTTAAATTGAATGTTTAGAGTCAGTTTTGTGTGAAGCTCTGAAAACTACAGGCCTGCAGAACTGGAAAAAGAACATTGCCTATCTCTATTTAAAAACACTGATGGCTATCATTAAGGAATTAAAAAAAAATCTTGGCTTGCTGCCTATGTTTTCCTCATTCTGTGCTGTTCTTTCTGTTCCTTTTCATTCTTTTAATTTGCTGTTGTGTTTGCTATGACTTCTTTTTCTTGACCATGTCATACTTTGTTGGGTGTTTTTTTCTTGGCCTGCTTTTCTATTTCCTATTCTGTTCCTGTTTCTGCATCCTTTTTTTCTCCCCACCTCAAGGCCTCTTGATGATCAAGATCACTGTTCTTAGTCTGTAAAACTACCTTTTCTTTATTTTGAAAAAAACTTCAGCCGACAGACCACCTTCCTGTTGGTGGTGCAGCTCACCCACAGAAGTTCTTCACTGGCTGGATGGTTGACACTTTCACAGAAATGTGTGTCCTCTCAGTCTCTGAATATATAAATCATAAACCACTAAGCTTCGAGAGGCAAGCTGTGCTCAGGGTGTTTGTGGGGGAAAACATTGCTCCCCCTCACATTTAACCCTGGGAAAAGAAATGCAGGTTCTTTCTGAGCAGGACATTGGAAGAAGAAGTGAGAAAGAAATGTGTGTCATCATTAGCCTCTATCCTTGATATTTGTTGATTTGGGAAGAAATTTCTATAATTGAATTAAGACTTTGTACTTAAACATTTAAATAATTCTTCAGTTGACATCTATTTTTATAGTTCATATCAGAAAAGAGTACCTGTTCAGGATGTCTCTGATTCCAGAATTTCTCTTTATGTGAAATCGAATCTTGTATTTTCTTTCCTTCCTTTTTTTCTTCCCTTTGTACTTTCTTCCACCCTTACTTCACTATCACATATATATTTAATAACTTAAATGAGCTTTTTCTGTTTCTTTTTCTTCTTTTTTAATCATTTGAGAAAGGTGAAATAACTAATACCAGAGTGAGCACTATATCCAGGAATGGGAATTAAAATTTTAATACTTTCAGTTTTTCTTCATGAAAATTCCTATCAGTGTTTTATTAGATGTGCAAGGAGAGTATATTATACATAGTACTGTACTTCAAAAACAACCACAAAAAAAACACTTCCATGAGTTATTTTGCTTTGTTTTGTTTTCTTGGAAAACAATTTATTCATCTACCACATTGCAAGAAACAGGTTGTGTTCACAATAAGTATTTATTGAACAGATGGTGTTTAATTGGATACAGTTGAACAAATAAGTGTACTAGATATATTCAAGGCTTTGTTCTGAACTGAAGGTACCTCTCTCTTTCCCTAGTATTTAAAAAAAAATGTCTATTTAACATTTTATCATTTTTATTCCTGTCTCTTCACTCATCTTTCCTTTTTTATTTCATTGTTTTTAATGCATGGTTTAGATTTTCCCTATTTTTTTCTCCCAATTACCATTTAAGGAAAGTGTTTTTGGACAGGGATTATGCTAAATTTTAATGATACAGAAATGAATAATGTATCTTTCTTCCAATAGCTCACAGTAAACAAGTGCATAAAACCTAATAATGCAGCAGGATAAATGTACATAAACCTCTAAGAAAAAGAGTACAGTGATTACTAGTCAAACTGCTTAGTAATATTATAATATACTAAAATTTACTTCCATTTATAGGTAGGCTGCTGCTCTATGTTAGGTAGAGTATTACCCTGAACTGTTAGATTATCTTTTAGTGTTGATGGGTATATTTCCTTTTATCCTTTTTAAAGAAAAATGGTCTTTTTTTTTTTTAATCAAACGGTACATGTTTATTAAGAGCAAGTCAGTAACAAGTCAGGAAACAACAGATGTTGGCAAGGTTGTATAGAAAGGGGCACCCTCTTAAACTGTTGGTGGGAATGCAATCTGGTGCAGGTATTCTGGAAACCAGTGTGGAGGTTCCTCAAAAAGTTGAAAATAGAGCTACCCTATGACCCAGCAATTGTACTACTAGGGGTTTATACCAGAGATACAAATGTAGTGATTTGAAGGGACAACTGCACCCCAATGTTCATAGCAGCAATGTCTACAACAGCCAAACTGTGGAAAGATCCTAGATGTTCGTGGACAGATGAATAGATAGAGAAGATGTGATACACACATACACACACACACACACACACACACACAGTGGAATATTATTCAGCCATCAAAAATGAAGTCTTGCCATTTGTAAGGACATGAATGGAACTAGAGGATATTATGCTAAGTGATAAGTCAGTCAGAGAAAGACAATTATACAATTTCACTCATTTTAGATTTAAGGAACAAGACAGAGGATCATAGGGAAAGAGGAAAAAAATAAAACAAGGTGAAACTAGACAAACCATAAGAGACTCTTATTTTTAGGAAACTGAGGGTTGTTCAAGGGAAGGTAGGTGGTGGGGTGGGATAACTGGGTGATGGGCACTAAGGAGGGCATGTGATGTGATGAGAACTGGGTGTTATAGAAGACTGATAAATCACTGAACTCTGCCTCTGAAACTAATGATACACTATATGTCAACTAATTGAATTTAAGTAAAAATAAATAAAAATTTTAAAGAGCAGGTCAGGCAGTGCATCCAAGTTAAAAGAGGAAAATTAAAGTCTGGCAGGCTACAGTGACCCTGAAAGGACTTATTATGAACATTATGTGAATATCTGTACAAGATGCCTACCTATACATTATACAGATAAGACAAAATGATATTTGAAGGAAAAAATATTTGCTACCTTTAATTTTTAATAGTTAAATGTTAATATTAATTGGTTTAAAGAGGTAAAAGAAACAAGTTAACTGAATAAATGCTGATAAATGGTCCTTCATATCATGCTATATTCTTCTTGAAGGTTATGGAAAACATGGAATTTATTTTAATAATATTTGAATTACATGTTAACTTCTGAGAAGTGTTGAAGGTTACTGTATCAAAGTTGTAAAAACTGATAGTTGGTTACATCCTTCTACCTTCACTTCAGATATACTGTTAATTTTTTAAAATGACATTGCCATGCTAATATTTATGTAACCATTTTAAGTTAGTTGTATAATACATTATTATTTTCCATGGTTTAGGTACATGACATTTACATTTATTCTGTAACAATAATCCCCACATAAACTTCTGTTTATTTCTTTATTTTAAATAAATCAAAAGTATGGTACCACCTCTTTAAGCATGCAATTTCCTTTTCTTAATGCTTAATTTTGAATCATTATTTGGTAAGATTTCATTATCACATCATTTCTTTAAAAAGTGATTATAGATTTTATTTTTTCTGTTGCTTGTCTATTAACTTCAGTCTCTTAGATATAACATTCTTGGATCATATTCTTTTACTCAGATATCTGTATATGTAGCTCTACTATCTTCTGAAATTTAATTTGGTTATGGAGAAATCTGAGAACAGTCTGATTCTCTTTTATCGTATTTGTAGTGCAATAAATTAATTATGGATTTCAGTTGTATCAGTTTTTTCTGAAACACATTATACATTTCCATCTAAAATTATAGTTCTTTTTACAGGTTAGGGTTTCTGCATTACAACATTGAATGCTTTTAAAATATTATTTAAATTGTTCTTCTTCATACTCTACAGCTATCTTCTGGTTTATATCTACTAATGCACTAATGAGTTTTCTCTATTATTCTTAAGTTTATTTTTTCCCACTCATTTATTACAGGTAATTCAGTACTTTCCCTTCTGTTAACAATTCCATTTCTAGCAGTGTCTCTTCTGTTTAATTTTGTTTTATTATCAGTTTAGTTGTTTACTGGTATGTTTTTGATCCTTAGCTTGCTATCTTTTCTAGCTCTCACAAGAGGTAGAGTATATGGTCATTTTACAACAAAGGTAATAGTTTCCAGGTAAGGAGGCAGCATCTAGAAAGCCCAAAGATTTTAACACTGGAGTTGGAATGAATGAATGAATGAATGAATGAATTTATTTTTAAAGATTTTATTTTTATTTATTTATTTGAGAGAGAGAGCATGAGAAGGAAATGGTCAGAGGGACAAGCAGACACCTCACTGAGGAGGGAGCCCAATGTGGGACTCTATCCCAGAACTCCAGGATCATGACCTGAGCTGAAGGTAGTTGGTCAACCAGTTGAGCCACCCAGGTACTCCATGGAGTTGGAATTTAAACTCCTATTTGCCTGACACTTGTTTATCTTCTACATTTTGTACCATTGTCTTTCCCCAGGCAGATAACTGGTAATAATTACTTCTCATTGTTTTTAAACCAATTAAATAGAAGCTACAGTTTGACTCATTTGTTATTACTTATTACCAATGTTTTTAGTTACATAATACTTTTAAGAAAAACGTTTTTGAATATTAAAGCCTGAGAAAATAGGATATTCATTTAGTTGCTTATTTACTTAAGTATACTTTGATACACAAAAGCAAAAACGTAACTGAGAGAAAATATTGTAATCAGTGGCTCGATTCAGTGATATTTAGTGGATGAATACAGTATCTCTACTGTATTCAAGAATTGAAAGAAATTTAAAATTGCAGAAATCTGTTAGAGGAGGCAACACACAGTGTTTAGTTTTAGTTATGTGCTGTCTTACTGGAAGAGGTGATTATACCAAATAACCTTTTGCATTTCTATAAATAAGAATTTTGCCAAGAAAATTTTGTGTCCCATAGTCATAGACACTTAGATTGCTTCTTGCCCAAAAACTACTGGAAGACTTAAAGCAAAATAAAACAACAGTGTTTTTGTTTTGTTTTGTTTTGTTTTTTCAAAGATTTTTATTTATTTTACAGACAGATCACAAGTAGGCAGAGAGACAGGCAGAGAGAGAGAGAGGAGGAGGCAGGCTCCCTGCTGAGCGGAGAGCCCGATGCGAGGCTCAATCCCAGGACCCTAGGGATCATGACCCGAGCTGAAGGCAGAGGCTCTAACCCTGAGCAACCCAGGTGCCCCAGAACAACAGTGTTTTTAAAGTGATTATTCCCTCAGTCTCTACTGAGCTTTCAGAAAAGAGCTGGAATGTCCATTTGAAAATTAGGATCCAAACTCTAGAGACCCGTGGAAAAGACTGTAAAATGAAGGATTCTAGAAAAAGTTAATATGACATTCATTTGCCAAACATACATTCCCTTTTTGTTGGAGAGACTAATGATCATGGGGAATTTGAGCAACAACAGTCCAGTTGATTGTGGTAAGCCTAGATAGCTTCAATTTATATCAGAACACAATGACCAGTAAAAAAGTGCTTGACTTGGGAAGAGAAAGATTAATTCTTAATCTGTGATGTTAGGAAATAATGTATCTAATTTTACACAGTCTTTTTGCCTGAAACATTTAAGAATCATAGTAAATGTTTGTGGAAGATGGAAAATGTAATTGCACAAGGTCCTTAGGCTCAAAACTACACTCCAACCAAAGAGTTTCTGGAGCATCGGGGCGTGTGTGTGTGATGTCATGGGTGCATGCATATGTGTATAAATAAGGGATAAAAGGACATTTGAGACCCTGGAAGTGGACCAAATTTTTCTTAAGTAAGACTCTGAAACACGTCACATTGTAGAACTCAAGCATTTCAACAGATAGATCCTTTATTACCCTCCTCTCACTGTTCTAAATCCTATGTTAGTTAAATGTAAGTAAAGCTGCAATAGATTCTAAACGCTTTGTCTTTATTTTTTCTAGTTTCTATTTTGTAATTCAGATTTTACTAACTTCCTTTGTTTTGAAGATCTGAGATGATTCTAAGTTTTGATTAATCTCATCATTCCTGAAATATCTAGGAGGTATTTGTTCAATACATTGGGAAACTTTCAAAATGTTTAGTGTCTTTTAATCCAGTTTATCTAGTACTTTGAACTACTCAGAACTATAAGAATAATCAAGAAATAAGTAGAAATATTTTTGAGCATCTTTTAAGAACCTAAATTAGGTCCCTGAAAACCCATGTTACCCAGAATATGAATGACATTTTCTTTCTTTCTGGATTGCAAAATTCTAGAATTAACTTTTGTTTTATAAAGCATTTTAGATTAATACTCTAAATTAATATTTGATCATACCAAATGTTCTGCTGATTTAAGCCTTCTGTCTACATTGGCAGATGTCCTACATCTCTCTACACATTTACATCTTAAACTCTAGTTTTCTTTTGTTTTGTTTTATGGAATATTTACTATTCTATAATCATTTTAAGCTATTTATAGCTGGCCTAAGAAATGGGCCCCATTCTGACTGTGAGCAGCCTGTCCTCTTTCTTTCTCTTTAGTACCACAAAGAAATATTCAAGACTTTATACTGTTCATCTCAGTTTTGGAAAGACTCAGACTGGTTTAATAAATAGTTTTTCATTGTGTTAAATAGGATTGTCAAGCCTTTGAACACAATTCATTTTTTTTCTAAAGAACCAATTTTATTTTGCGGTAATGAATGGATATAATATGCCTACACAACTGTAAGAGTTCTTTGTCTGTGCCAAACTGAGGATCAGGGGATTTATCTTTGGTTTGTATTCTGTCCTGCTTCCTTTTTCTCCCTCTTAGGAAATATAGCAATGTTTAAATCTGGAGATAGCACTGACTCTTGAAGAAGTGTGTTGTATTGCAATTATTTTTTAGCACAAAGCATAAGTGTTTTGATAGTTGATAGTATTTATTCATCTGGAGCTCTGGGTAAAGTTATTCTGCATAAAAATAAACAGGCTGATGAAAGGACCTAGTGCCTGAATCATTTGATTTAAATATTCACATTGAAATTCTATAATTGTGCGTTACCTGGCTTTTAGATGAAAGCGTTTCTCATGCAGAATAGCAAAGGACAGACAGCAAATATATTCAATATTTTCATTATTTCTAAAGTTTAAAATATAGATGTATATATATTTTGTTCTGGAGACAGAAAAAAATAAACAAATCTTCAAATGATTACTAAGCCTAATTTTAGCTTACAGTCCCAAACCTGCTACCTTCAAATAGAAGAAAAATGGTTTTAGTAAGTGCCCCACCCTTTTTTTTAACAGCTAATGGGCAGTGAAATACATTAAAAGTACACAAGGTTTTTTTTTTGTAGTTCCTTTTTTTTTTTTTAAGATTTTATTTATTTGAGAGAGAGAGAGCACAGAGGGAGATTGAGAGGGAGAAATGACTCCCCGCTTAGTAGAGAGCCCAATGCAAGGCTAGATTCCAGGACCCTGAGATCATGACCTGAGCAGAAGGCAAATACTTAACTCTCTGGGCCACCCAGGCACCTCATAAAGTACACAAGTTCTGTGATAACCCTTGGGCTCCATCTATAGGAGCCAGAAAACATGAGGATGTGTTTGTACATGCATGGGCATTTGTTTACTTGGAAATAACTCTTATGCCAATTTTAACTGGACAGATCTGAAACTATTTTAGTGAAGCCTTAGTTACTAAGAATCTTTCTGAAATCTGGTAAAATATTTCTCCGAACTGGAATTTCAAGTCAGGCAAACTTTAAATTATTTCTCAACTTTGCCACTTAATAGCTAGGTGAACCTGGGTGTTACTTAACTTTACAAATAAATTATTTAAATTCCTCTATAGATCATCATCATACTTATATTCCAGGGAGAATGATAATATTAAAGTGTTTATTATGTGTGCCACCTATAGCAGTGTCTTTAAATATTACCTTAATATTAATATGTATATTAGGTATGTTCATAACTGTGCTTTTCTTATAGATTCTCCTTCTGATTTTCCAGTCATTTTTGGATTAAAAAACAGGAAATTGTTTTTTTAAAAAATAAAACTAATATACCTACTTTATTTATTTATTTATTTATTTTTAAAGATTTTGTTTATTTATTTGACACAGAGAGACAGAGAGCAAGAGAGGGAACACAGCAGAGGGAGTGGGAGAGGGAGATGCAGGCTTCCCACCAAGCAGGGAGCCCGATTCAGGGCTAAATTCTAGGACCCTGGGCTCATGACCTGAGCCAAAAGCAGACGGTTAACGACTGAGCCACCTAGGTGCCCCAATCTACTTTATTTTTTTAGAGAAGTTTCAGATTATAGAAAAATTAAGTAGAAAGTACAGGCTCCCTATTGATTTAGTGGTAAGGTTTGAGGAAGGCAAAGCAATTTTTAATCCTGTGATTAGGTCCTTGTTTTTAGATAGCCTCTATCTCAAGCCCAGGGAACCGTGATATTTCTTTGTAAATAAAATGTTGGTGCTTCTCAAACTCTAGTGAAATAGTACATATTTTTTTCAGCTGCTGTTTTAAAGGAATTGAAGAATTAATGTGCTATAAATACACGAGATTCTCATTTTTAAATGCTAGCTTTTATATATTTCTAATTTAGCCTCTGTTTGTGTTATAGATTTACTATGACATTTTAAAATGTAGTTAACTGTCCATTTTAGGAAGTATGGACTTAGACTTTCTAGCCTATTAATAATTTATTGATACTCCAGATTTTGCTGATCCCTTGATTTTTTATGAAATCTCTAGGAGGCATTTGTGTAATCCATTTGGAGGCTTTAGAAATACTTTCATATATTCCTTATGCAAAAGTTTTTCAGTACCCTCAACTTCTCATAATAAAGAGTGGAGTCTAGAAATAGGTAGAGATATTTTGGGTGTCCTTTAAGAAGCTAAAACAGAAACTTAATAGTTCATTTTAAAAGTCCATATACTTGATTTTTTTTAAAGATTTATTTATTTGAGAGAGAGAGAGAACATGAACAGAGAGGAAGGGCAGAGGGAGAGGGAAAAGCAGACCCCCAGCTGAGCGGGGAGCCCAATGCCAGTCTGGATCCCAGGACTCTGGGATCATGACCCAAGCCAAAGGCAAACACTTAACCAACTGAGCCACACAGGTGCCCCCAAAGTCCCTATACTTCAACCAAAAAAAAAAAAAAAAAAAAAGTCCATATACTTATTTACAAATGAATCATCAAAGCCTATGGACAGAGATACACATTTTATAGATTTCCATGAAGTTGGGTTATCTAACTTATTCCTAAACTGTAACAGTTGTCAGTAATGTTTCAGCAGAGGAGAAAGTAGGAAAGGTTTAGAGCCATGACAACATTTTTAAAAAGAAAAGCATACTAACCTAGTATAACACACTGGCAAACTGCTTCATTGGCCAGAATTTACATCATATAGGAGAAGAAAAAGAATTATGAAGACTACTCAAGTTTTAGGAAAAATACATACATATATATATATATATATATATATATATATATATATGCATGGATGTTATTTTGTGTGAAAATACTTTAGAAATTTATGATTATTTAAAGTATGTGGAAAATCTGATGAATTTGAGACCTCTGGGTTCCTGGGGATAATAGTGGATATGTGATGAGTTATATAAAACAGATAACTTGGCTTGCATAGAGTTTGACTTCCAGCAAAACTAAATTTTCAACAGGAGCATTATGTTCAGAATGAAAATCATAGAAAAGGAGAGAAAACTATCTCAGAGTGATATTTTCTTTCTAGTGAAATGTTATACATTAATGGTAATTCTTATTTTTTAGTTTGGTTCTGTTTTGATTTGGTTTGGTTTGGTTTTTAACCCTTAAGTTTGTTTTGAATACAATGCTCAGTGGTAGTCTTGACTTTATACATAGGACTGCAATCTCAATATTTCTGGAATTTATACTCCTTACTGTTTTGAGATAATTTAAAATGTTCCCTTTTTTTTGACTAAATTTGATAACCTCTTTTGTTATCAATTAAAAAAAAACTTCCTTTGAAAGAAATCTTCTCTTTAACTATGCTTCTACCAAATACATACTAACTCTACTATAAATTTACAGATTCAGTATTGATTTAAGATGGAATTATCATATGAATAATCACATTAAATATGTTTGGTTTATAAACTACTTTTTTTTTTTTAAAGACAGAGGTTGCAATATTGAATTTAAAAGACCCAACTAAGTGCTTATAAGAGATTCTTTGCAATGGAGAATATAATTTCACAATACTAAAGCAGTTAATTCACCAAAAGTGCATTATGATCTTAATATTTAGGTATATAATAAATCTTTGATATAGGTGAAACAAAAACTGATAAAAATTCAAGAAAAAATAAACAGAATTAATTTCAGTTGTTTAAAATTTCACATCTCTTCTCGATTATTGATAGAATAAGTAGATAAAAAATAACTATGAATAGAAAATATTTTAATACCACTATCAAACAGTTTTACCCAGTTGATGTTTACAAAATATAACACCCAACATCAACCAAATGCATATTCTCTAGTTCACAAAAATCAACTATATTCCGGGTCGTAAAATAATTTCAGTGAACTTAAAATGAATAATATACTTTTAAATAATCTTTAGGTCAAAATAGTATCAGATGGAAAATCAGAAATTATTACAATGTGAACTAAAATGAAATCACAATGTATCAAAATTTGGAAATATCCCTTAGGCAGTACTTAGGGAGAAATTCCTTGTTCAAAATGCCTGTATCAGAAAATAAGAAAGGTCTCAAATCAAAGACCTCAACTTATACCTTAAGATTTAGGAAAAGAAGATGATATAATTAAAAATTAATTTAAAAAAGTAATAAAGTAATAATCAGAAATAAGGAATAAAGTAATAAAAAGCAGAAAGTAATAAAAGAGCAGAAATCAAAGAAATTGAAATATAAAAAAACAATATAGAAAATTAATGAGACCAATAATTGGTTCTTTAAGATGAATAACACTGATAAATTTTTTAGCCAGACTGATGATGGAAGATATTTTTTAAAAGTGAAAACTCAAAATACCAATATCAATAGAGATAGCATAAATTCTATAATTATTTAAAATATAATAAAGAATGTTATGAAAATTCTCCTGACAATAAATTTGATGACTTTGATGAAATAGCCAAATTTCTAGAAAGAAACATTTAAGGCTAACTCAAGAAAAATAGATAACCTGAGTAGTCTGTTAAAGAAATTGTGTATATAACTAGAAACTTTGCCAAAAAGAAAAGTTCAGGAAATACATTTTCACTGATGAACACTAGTAAATTAAAAAAAAAAAAAAAACAAATTCCATTTCTACACAAACATTCCCCCTAATTGAAATGTATGGGAATTCCCTAGCTTATTCTTTTGGGCAGTATTAAGCCGATCCTGAACTCAGACAAAGACAACGCAAGAAGAACTGTAGTAACGATACATTTCATGAACATACATGTAGAAATTCTAAACAGAATTTCAGTAAATTTAATCCAAATTTTATAATACAAAAAATATTACAACTCAAGACTGGTAAAATTTATCCCATAAAAGCAAGGTTAGTATAACATCTAAAAATCAAACAGTGTAGTTTGTCATATTGATAAATTGTGTGAGCGAAGTGTTTTGGATGATGGAAAAATTCTATATCTTCATTGTTGTGGTGGTTACATGACTGTACAACTTTGTCACAACTTGTAGGACTATATACATAAAAAGGATGACCTTTTTCTAAGTAATTTTTACCTCCATAAATTTGATAAAGAGAATTACCTTTGCCAATTTGAAATGTATTATGTATTTAAAAATATTTTCCTAAGTATATATAGCTAGATATCTTAAAGATTGTGTTTTTTATATTTTACTTAAAGGGCCTATCGATTCCTGATTCCCTGACCATTGAGTTAATGCTGTCTGACAATTAGTCAAACATTATTTGTGTTGAAGTACAAAGCTGAACATAGTGTCTTCTGCTGTAAATCTTCTTGACCATATGGTAAAGGTACAATATTGGCACTAAACCCTAATGTCCATCTGGACAGAGATACATTTACTGCATGAGGTAAAACTTTCAAAATCAACCATCTGTATGCCATTTTTGTAAAAACCAAGAACCTGTAAATAAAACAATATGTATACAAAAAAGAGTGATTACAAAAATAATACAGTGTTTTGTTTGCATAGTTAAAAGTCTTTCAAAAACCTGTACTGAGAATTATCAAATACAGTATTTTGCTAACTTGAAAATATAAATACTCTATCAACACCAAAAGCTCTGTACCTATTTTTACTTAAGTTCCCTTTACCTCATTGAGGCCAAACTAGTTTTTATGGCTTTATTTAAAAATACTCATTCCTTTTGATGTTTTTGGATTTCTACATATCAGCGAGTAGAGAAGTAGATTAGTAAATGAAGTATGTTGCTTATTAGGAATTGGTAGTTATTCCTTAATTACATGTTACTTTCCCAAGCAGAAATATGAGATCATTAAAAGTACAGATCTTGAAGTCATAACATTAAAATTCAAATCCTAGTTTTTCCTTTTGTCACCTGTGACCTTAGACCAGTCACTAGATTTGTGCCTCAATTTCCTCATCTTTGAAGAAGTAATAATAACACTGGTTTATTGGTTGCTATGAGGATTAAGTGAGATCAGAAAAGGTGAAGTAGAATTATTACTTATGAATAAAATTTGTGTTATTATGGTTATTATCTAAAAAAAAGTTGTGTTTCTTACTCACGCTTGAATAGTGAAGGTTTGATGAACTGATCCTCTGGGAGATGTGGAAATAAACATTGAAGACAATATTTCTTTTTCATCTTGTTTTTTATGAGGTAGCTTATATATGCTATCCTGTATCTTATATCTCAACCGACTCACAGTTTACAGTGGGCTAATGTGGACCACTTGAGAATAGAATGCCTTCAAGGTTTGTTATAAAACAAATTTCTTTTTTAGCATTTCATATTTGCTTACCATTAGACAAAAAGAATGAGAGTGTTAGATATTCTAATAAGAGCTTCTGTGATTGATGTGAAGAGAGTGCTTTTTCTTTTGGATAAAATAGTTCAATTGTGTTTTATTTCAGATAAAATTAGAAGACTTTCTTTGAAATATGTCTATAGGTTAAGGTATTAGAATGCAAAGTTCCAGATGATTGTCAAGGATAATTTATTTGAGCATATTCTTTACTTGAAGTTTTTCTATGAAATTAGATCAACAGGATAAAAATTATTTTCCTTCCTAGTACTAATAAGCAGTAGAGCATGAATATTTCAAGAATTTGGCTTCATGCAGTATTTCTGATTTTTGTTTGTTTTTGTTTCTTTTTAATCTTATTTTTAAATAAAAATTATATATAATAAGGTACACAAATTGATTATTTGATATACATATACATAATGAAATTGTGTATTCTGTACACAATTCTGTAACCGTAGATTCCTACAGTTAAGCTAATTAACATATCCTCTCCTCACATAGTTATCATTTTTTGTGTGTGGTGAGAATATCTGAAATCTTTCTTAGTAAATTCCTAGTGCTCCATACACTATTATTAACTATAGTCATTATTCTGTTCATTAGATCTGTAGTTACAACTGCAACTTTATACCCTTTGACCAATACCTCCCTATTTCTCTCACCTCCTCCCACCTCCTGGTAACCACTGTTCTACTTCCTGGGTCTTAGTATTTGACTTGTTAAGATTCTACATGTAAGTGAGATGATGCAGTTTTTCTGTGTCTGGGTTATTTCACTTGCCATAATGTCCACCAGGCTATTATAAATCACAAGATTTCTTTCTCTTTTAAGGCTGATGACATATCCATCTTTCTGTCTTTTTACAGTATATCCATTTAGCCACCAGTGGACATTAGGTTGTTTCTATATCTTGGCGGTTGTGAATAATGCTATAATGAACATGGTAGTGCAGATGTGTTTTCAAGGTCCAGATAGTTTAAATTGTGAGCAGACAACTATTCTCTAAATGCAATGGTTGTTCTATAGAAATACTGTGTGATACCACTGAACACATATTTATGTGTAACATGTACCTATTTATTTATTTTATTTTATCTTTTTAAATGACACTAAACAGTTAAGATTATCTGATACACATTTAATTGAGTTTAAGAGTTATTGTGCACTATTGAGAGTAAACATAAAGAGTAAGCATTTGATCTGCATTGGTGTAATTTCTTCTGATGTGAAGCTGCCCCCCGCCCCTCAACATAAAGCAATAATGACATATATATATACACACACACACAAACACACACACACACATATATATATATACACACACACACATAAATATATGACAGTAATTATATATAAACTTAGTTTTCTTCTACACCTGCAGGTTTAATTATCCTAGCTCTTGATATAGCCTAGATTTCCAGTTGCCAAAGATGAAATTTTATTTTCTGTATATTCATGAGTATACATTAAGAAAAACACCCAGAAAATTCAAATATTAAGGTTATTTTAGGACCTTGATAATTCAGTTAAACAGTTGGTTTACTGTTTTATGAAGAATGTTTTGAAGTTACCTCATCTACAAAATGCATTAAATCAAAAGTGATATAAAGCACTATAAATTTGTAAATAATAATTCAAATAATCTGGCACTTCTGTATTAATTTACTAGGGCTACCCTAACAACTTGCCACAAATTTGAGGGAATAAAACAACAGATATTTATTCTTTCAAATTTTTAGAGACCATCAACAAAAAGGAAGGGTTATTGGCAAGGTCATTCTTCCTCTGGAAACTAACAGAAATCTTTCCTTGCCTCTTCTGTTTCTGCTGAATTCCTTGGCTTACCGTAGCATAACTGATCTCTGCTTCCATCTTCACATGACCTCTTATTCTGTGTCTGTCTGTCTTCTTCTCTTAGAACTCCCACTTGGGTCCACCTTAATCTTGGATGATCTCATCTGAGATCATTAATTTAATCACATCTGCAAAGTCCCTGTTTCCAAGTAAGGTCATGTGCACAGGTTCTGGAGGACATATCTTTTTTTCGGGGGGTGGTGGGGCCACCATTCAATCTATTACACTTTTTTCAACTGTTTGAACTTCTTCCTACTATATGTTCCTTCAAAAAAGATTTACCTAGTTTTGCACATCTTACTTATTTTTGCATGCAGGCCCATAAAATAATTGTATCCAAAGTGTTTTCATCTTATTATGTGAGTCTTGATGTGAACCTTGGTGCACAAGACCTTAATAATTCAGTTAAACAGTTGGTTTACTGTTTTATGAAGAATGTTTTTTTTTTTAAGATTTTATTTATTTATTTGACAGAGAGAGATCACAAGTAGGCAGAGAGGCAGGCAGAGAGAGAGAGGATGAAGCAGGCTCCCTGCTGAGCAGAGAGCCCGATGCGGGACTCGATCCCAGGACCCTGAGATCATGACCTGAGCCGAAGGCAGCGGCTTAACCTACTGAGCCACCCAGGCGCCCTGAAGAATGTTTTGAAGTTACCTCATCTATAAAATGCATTAAATCAAAAGTGATGTAAATTAATCACTTTTGATTGGTGCAGGTGAATCTAGTTTCCTCATTTAGCATCAGCATAGCTACTGATTTTCACAAGAAGCAGGGATTTGGTAGAGTGCTAGATGGTTTTGTGGAACATGCAAGTACAAATACCCTTAGGATTTAGTGATTTGGACTTTATGTATAATTGACAAAGTTTGAGGAATCAACTCTACAAAGGTTGTGAACTCACTTTTAAAATCAAAACAATTTTAATATAAAAAATAGCTCAAAAACACCAAGGAGACAACTGAACATTAATCATAGGAGAGTGGGGTTTTAGTTCCTTGCTGAAACAAATCATATCTGCTCTCCTATCTAGTCTTTACATGAGTCACTGGGTTTTTCAATTTATGAAATAAAGAGACAAATTTATGTTTGGTAGTGAGATTTAAAAAACAATGTCAGTGATCTTAAAAGTCCTTCAAATACTTATTCTGGCAGACTTCTGGTATTTTTAGATTATATATTGGTGAGCTATAGGAATACTGTTAAATTTCTACTGCCATAAAATAAAAGAAATTCTACAATAAATGTAAAAAATGTATATTTTTGGAATATGTTTAAGTGTTTGTGACCAGTACATTTTGGGGGTAAGATATTAATGAAAGTCAAGACTGTCAGAGAAGAAGTGCTTTCTAAGCTTTCACTAGTTTCAAAGATTCACTGGTTTCCAGACTCAACAAATATGGAGTTGTTAAGATTAGTATGGTGTAAGAAATTATCACTTTATAATAGTTATATTAAAATAATATTTCATAAATAGTCATTGTTTCTATATTGTTAACTAATAAAATGAAAAGAATATTCCTGGGACAGATGACCTTGTTTGATTCTGGCTTCTTTCTAATATCATGATTTGGGGCAAGTATCAAATCTGAATTTCAGTCAGTAATCTGAAATAGGAGTAATAACGCTTACCTAGCAAGTTATTTGGAAAGATAAATAATACAGATAAAATTAACTAGCAGTGCTTGGATTACAGCATGTTAACAGTAAGCACCATTAAGTTAAAATTTCAATATATACACACTGAAATTTGTGTTTTAATCTGCCAAATTCTGATTTTTACCAAAATTTAGTAACTACTGGTACATAAAGTACTGATAGAATTGCACATTCATTTTCTTTTTGATAGCAACATTTAAACTACTCTAAAGGTCAGTTTAGAGTATTTAATTAAACTCCTGAAAATCAAAGCATAGCAAAAACGGCAATCTTTCTTTTTCCATGTCAATGAGGGGTCTGAGTCAGGCATGTCCTGTCACAGATAGTGTTGTAGCATAACTGCTGTCCATGAAAAAGATAAAAAATACATTTTTGCTGCTGCTGATTGGAAAAACTTGAGCTTGTCATGAAAGGATGAAATGTGTGGAAACTTTCCTACCTTTCTTGTTTATGAGTGGTCTACTTAAGAGAGTAGGTAACCTACATCTTTTGCTGCTCTTAATCAAAGATTACATATATTTTTTTAATTCACAAATCCTGGAAGCTATCTTAGTTGGCTTTGAATACCAACAACACAGGGGATTACGGCAGTACTTTTAGGCTTTGAAAGAAAGGACCTTGATTCTGTTAGTTACTCACTTCTGTTTCTGTGGGCTTACGGAAATGGTGGGACTTGTTCTGGAAGGAAGGTCACCTAACTTACTGTAACATAAAACAATTTTGCCTAAAATAATTATCTCAAAATTTATTGATTTTATATGTGCTCAACACTTGGAGTTGGAAATGATTTAGAAGAAAATGTGACATTATTGCCCTTAAGGAGCTTAAAATTTACTGGGGGTACAGCACAAAAAATTACTAGAACTCATTATTTAAATTAACTTAATCAAGTATATTAGGTAATCACTATTCTTGGCCTTTAGAGAAGTACAGATTAATGTCGATTGCAGTTGTCTGAAAAAATTGTCATGAGGGAATGCCGACTGGAGGTAGATATTGAAGAATGGGTAGTGTTTATATAGGTAATGAGAACAAAGAAGGGAAATTCAAATCCTTGTGAAGGCCATAATGTTGATGGTATGTTCTCAGTGTTGTGATGGAATGCTGGCTATACAGAGTCTTCCTGTTATGTATGCACAATCGTTGTTGGACATAAAGACACGGACTTAAATTTAGATAGAAATGTGTAAGCACAACTCTACAGGCAATGGAAATTCATTGTAGGGTTTAGAGATATGACATGAATTGATAAAAGAGATACTTAGAGGGCTGATGCAATGCCATGGTGTGAAGTAAAAGGATACAGTTTTTAAAAAAACAAGAAAGGCCATTGCAGTTATCTGGACTTGGAATGATAAAAATCCAAACTAGGAAAATGGAAGCAGGAACAAAACATTGTATTACTCATAGAATAACCTTTTGGGCTAGGTGAAACAGGTGCTCATTATTAAAATCAAAACAATACCACCAAAAACATCAAGGTACTGAGAAGTTGAGTTAAATAAAAAAGTCAAGCATGAAAATCCACATGTCCTGGCTCTGAGTGCTGGCTGTTTTGCAGTAAATAATATAAACGAGTCTTAATAAAAATTAAGTCACCAATAATGTTTTAATTTTGGTAATGAAACAAATTATAATTTTGATTTGTCACCATTAATATTACATCTGTCTTTACCCAATTATCTTCTCCTCTTGATATGTAAGAAAGCTTCATCAAATTATTTTAGTGACAATACTAAAGGTAATTAGAATTTCTCAGCACAACACATACTAAAGTGTGTTCTTCAAAGGATGGTGTTAAGAATGAATGATTAGAAAGTAACTGTCATACCATATGGCATATATCACTGTAAAATATTATGATTCAAATATTTATATTTGTAAAAATATAGTCAATATGACTTTCATTGATGTTTCTGATCTTCTGCTATCAGTCACTTTCTTGTTTTTTTACTTGCCCTCCCTTGGTCTGGAATATCATTCTTGATCAATCCCTGAGATTCCCTGACCTTAGCTAATTCCTAATCCTTAAGACTGAGGAAGGTTTTGCTTCTGTTAAGAAATTTTCCTGATCCCTTTCAATTGGGTTAGGGCCCCTTATTCCAATATTATCTTACACACCTTTTTTTTTCTTCTTTTGTGGCAGTTACCATAGTTATATGTGAAAACTCCAGGCTCTGTAATATCAGGGATTGTGTATATCTCTTCCGCCACTCTATTCTCAGTACTTAAGTAGTGCCTCTATTTAGTAACTATGGAATAAAGATTGTTGAATGATTAATGGGATAAAGGCACTGAAATTAACTGTTTCTGGTGATCAGAGCATTCTCTAAGTGCTCATAATATATACCTCCTTTGTATCCCCGTGTAGTTGGTAGCTTTGTCCTCTGTAACGCCACAGCTTTAGGTCCATATAATTTGTATTAATAAATGCAATAGTTTGTAATTCCTCTCTTTGCCTTATATTTACAGGGTACCATTTGTGTCTGGAAAATCAACCTCTTCTCTTGAAAAGAGTGGTGGCCATCTATCACTCATCTGGGTGACAATGTGCTTATTTCATAATCTCGATTTCTTCAACTCCGAACTTAGAGAAATATGAATAATATACTTTATAGGAAGAAGTAGAGGTCTAAAAATTCAAAATAAATGAATTAAAGCATATGAGTATACAGAGTGTACTCACCAGAAAGTAGTAAGCTGTCAACCAATTTCTGTGTCTTTTTAAAATTTTTATTCTGTATGTTTCTTTCCCTTCCTTCCACTTCTCTTCTTCCCTCCTTTCTGTCTTTTCCTAAGTGTTTTTGAACAAAGAAACTCTGAGACTATTACTAAATTTAGTTCTGTGTTACTAGCAGTAAGCGTAGTAGCAAAGTAGCTAAAATATGGTAGTCACACAATGGAGACTTTGGGGCATACAGATAATTGAATGAATGATAAACAACAAAAATTACTCATTTCTGTCCATATTCTGAATCATAAAGTATACATGGTGATATTGAGATATAATATAAATTGAAAAGAACTTCTCTGTTAGTAACATCCAAATATCCCCTTCATCTCAGCTTCTTACAGATAATAGAAATGTAATTATTGTGATTGTTTTTCTTTTGTAATTTTCTCAGAGTAAGAACATTCATTTCATGAGAGAGGGGACAGACCAAGGCAAAAGACAACTTTAAGTTGGAGTTGCAACATATTTCAGGCTGTTGTTCCATTCATTTCTTCATCTGTTGTTTCATCTCTTGCTTTCATCTCATTCCTTCCTTTTAGATGTGATATTTATTGAATGATTTTTGCAGATGGCCTTTATCAGGTTGAAGAAATAATATCCTCTTACTAGTTTGGTGAGAATTTTTATAAGATTTTTAGATTATGTTCAATGCATTTTGTGTTTATTGAGATAATCACATCATTATCCGTTTTTCAGTTAATATGATGTATTACATAATTGAATTTCAAGTGTTGAACTAATTTTGCATTCCTGAAATAAAGATTATTTGGTCATTGTGTATAAATTATAAGTTGCTGAATTTGATTTCCTAATATATGTGTGTGTGTGTGTGTGTGTGTGTGTATTGTTTACAATTGATTTTTGAATATTTTCTTGCTGATTTTTATGTTTGAGTTCATGGAGGTCATTGGTCTATATTTTTAAATTATTTTATTTTATTTATTTTTTTTGGCATTTCATTACCAGAAGGCAACTATGACATGCATGTATGTATGTATGTTTATATGTATTTATTTATTACTTAGGTATAATTAATATGTAAAGATGCACATCTTTAATGTATATCTTGTGATGTGTTTTGTGCATTCTTTGTGTTTGGTATTGGGATCAGAGTAATATTGACTCAGTTATATGAATTAGACAGTGTTCTTTCCTCCCTCCACTTTCTGAAATTTTTCATCCAATAGTAGTAGTATTTCCTCCTTAAATTTTGATGGAATTCGTCAATGAGATGTCTGGGTCTGGAATTTTATTGTGGATTGAGCTTTTAATTGATAATTTAATTCATTTATTTGTTATAGGTCTCAGTATTTTTTTATCTCTTCTTGAGTTGTTATGGTATCATGTCTTTTTCTTGAAATATATCCATTTCAGCAGAATTGTGCAATTTATTGGTATAAAGTTTTTGATAATGTTGCTTATAACTACTAATATCCATAACATTTGTACTGATATATACTAATTTTAGTAATATACCTCTTTTCTCTCTCTCTCTCTCTCTCTCTCTCTCTCTTTTTTTTTTTTGGCCAGTCTAACCAAAATTTTATCAGCCTTGTTGATATTTTCAAGCAGCTTTAGGCTTCATTCATTTTTCTACTCCATTTATGTTTTCTATTTCATTGATTTTCACTTTTATTTTCTTCCTTTGCTTTTGGCTCAATTTCCTCTTATTTTCTGACCTCTTGAGATAGACAATTTGATTTTGGATTTTATTTCTTTTCTTTAGGATTATTTGTAGATATATACATATATCACACACCGTAATTAGCTGAACATATTTGAAATATATAAATGACAAAAAACACATACACACAAATATACTAAATCTAATATTTTATCCAGGCACACTTTATATTAACTACTGTTTTGGAATATAGGTCATATGCCTCTTCTTCTTCCTTTTTTTTCATGTCTTAATTTTTTTTTGGTTGAAAATGGAAATTATTGATACAATATTGTAGCTAAATCGTATTTTGAATTTTCTTAAGTCATTATCCTTTCTCTCTCTTGCTCCTTCTCTTCTTTTTTATTGTCTTTCTTTTTTATTTTATTATACCTATGGACTTAAACTATGGAATATACCTGCTATTTCCTTTCCATTTTGTAACTACTTATGTCTCTCCCCAAACGCATTTAAACTGTAAGACTTCCACTGTCTGCCAATTAATCAGTGTAGGTTTGGAAGCACGTCGTAAGTTCCGCCATTTGGCAAGCTTTTTTGGCTTTCACTTTCAGGTGGTATTATCTATGGGTCTCTCTCCAGATGTATACACTTCACATTTAGCTAGTAAAGTATGAAGAGCTTGTCATTTGTTTTCTGGCTCTCTCTTCCAAGAATCTTAACTCTAACCCCCGCCCTCGCCCCACTGCCCCTGGGGACCTCTGAATGTCCCATCTTGGAGAGAAAGGTCAGGTTAGCAGATATGAACCTTTTCCCATTTGTTTCCCTCGCAGTTGCTAAATTTACTGACAGTGTCTCCAGTCACTTAAAACCAAGACCATACCTTCTGGCAACAGTATTTCTAGTTTTCCCCTTCTTGTCTGCACTGGTAAAATCTTTCTCACAGCTGTGTTGGGAGGATGGCAACTTGGTGAAAAGGCTGCATACTTACACTACTGTGTAAAGCTCTGTGGGGTTTTGTGAGTAAATACTCCTCAATCTCTTATTTTCCTTTGAGTACCTTCTAGAACCAAAATGTTTGTTTGTTGACAATTGGATGTTAATGATTGTTAATTATTGTTAATAACAATTTTTAACGGTTTTATACTTGTCATTTTGGAGGAGGGTCAGCCTATTCAAACTATTATAGCCAGATGCCTGTAGAAGTGTCTGTGCCCGGGTCCTTATTAAAGGAAGATTGATTGATTGATTGATTGATTTAGTTTACTTCTAAAGACCAGAGATAAAAGGAAAATATTTCTTGATTGAGGGTGAAGTGTTAGGATCAGCACAAAAATGAAGCCTGGGGTAAACCTATTTCATGTCTTGATTTTTCCAAGGACAGATCAATGTATGTTGGTAAAAGTATTATGTCTGTAAGCATTTTGATCATATGGAAATAGTCCATAGAGAGGGAAGAATCAGGGTTAGGAGACTAGGTTTCTTTTAGCTATGTGTTTTTGGATGATCTGAGCGCTCATTTAATCTCCAAGATTCAACATCCTCATCACTAGTATGAAGAGTTTGGACCATATGGTTTGGCAGTCATCTCCAAATGCCTGGATAGGGAACAGCTGCATTAGAGGCAGTTTTAGTATAAAATTCTTGGTCTTCTTCCTAAATTCCCCATTTAGTGGAAGAAGAGGAAAGATGGGGCCTTTATGTTTAACAAGCATTTCTGCAGATTTTCTGTGGAACCAGGATTTGGAGGCATTGTTCCCTCACACTCCCCCACAGCTCCACTGACCTTTCTTGCTTCTTCCTCTAGCATATATCAGGTGTCATAAGTGGACATTCTTTTCTGGACAATTATACAATATCTGTGTGGTATTTTGTTGGTGCATGGTATTTCCCTAAAAATAATGCATATCTTGTCCCCCTCTCCACTGATTATGGTACCTGGTTCAGATACTGGATATAGTTTATGTAGGTGTTAGCAGCCCAGCAGAAGGAATATTGTTTACTTAGTGAAAATTCTGGCACAGCCCTCTCTTCATGGGCCAGTAATGTATATAAGGCCAGCAAGGTCTGGGAATATCCCTGCATCAGTCATCATGCTGTTTGTTCACATCCCCCAAGAAAGGGTGTTTTGCTTTTGGTCTCTCACAGACTTCTTTTTTTAAATTCCTAAACCCTAAGAGAGAAGTAGAACATTAACAATAACAAAAAGCAAACAAATAAAAAACATATAGTGTGGCATAAGCTTTCTGGGGATATATAAAAATTCGCAGTGTATTAGAATGTATTAGACCCACTAGTAAAAGAAGCAGAGAGCCAGTGCTGGCATGCATAGGCACTAAAATTAAATCCATGAGCAATGACAAATAAAAAGAGATCAGACTGCAAGAACTAATAGACTCTCTCACTTTTGCCTCCTGATGTTTCTATATCACTAGAAGTCTAGGTGGCACACATCTATAGTGGCTATAAAGTACTAATTATGTTCTCTTAGCTTAGTGGCATAGAAAGCTAGTGAAGGTAATAAAGGATGTAATTGGTAAAAATGCCTAGATAACATAAAAAAATCATGGACTATGTTTTCATAGTTATAATAGTGTAATATTTATACTACTTTTACATTTTAAAATATTAGTTTTGCAGTCAATTGCCCTTTTGTGCATCACACATTTGTGAGTTTTGCAGAAGAAGAAATGGTGGCTTCCCTTAAATCATAGGAAACTGACACTCAGAAAAATTGCTTGCACAAAACCATAGGGAGAGAAATGGATGGTCTGCAGGAAGGACTCAGTTTGAGGCAAATAAGTGTGATCTCATTCACAAAGGTGGAGACTCTTTGAATACTTGTGAGGTGATGGTCTTAGAAAACAATCAAACAAACAAACAAAAAACCCAAACAATTCTGGGGAGCTGGTAGGTACAATTCATCCCAAAATGTGAATGACCTAGAAAGCAGCTCAGTGTCCTAAATCACTAGCAAATGTGCATGTTTTTCCATCTATCACCCATTGACATTAGAAATGACGTTACTTGATGAAGGCAATAGATTTTATTCTGAGATTTGCTACTGGATTTTATCTGAGTTCCTTTGAAAGAAAAATTTGTCACTATTTTGTTAAACATATTTATTAATCTCCACATTAAAAATGTATTTGTGCAATTCTTAGAAATGGTAATTTTACTCTTCTGCGGTCTCAATAAAACATATCTTCCCTGATTCTGGTTCCTGATAAATCTACAGACACACTTAGCCTTTAAAATCAATTCCATCTTCATTTCTCATCATATCAGAACAAACAAGATATACAGAAGTGTTGTGTATATTGGGGATCAGAGATTATGATTTAAAATGTGCTGATATGCCCGAAAGAATACTTTAAATTAATTACTGTGTATCAGAGCAATTTTCTGTCATTCTGTATTCTTCAAGTCAAGGGTTTTACTCTAGATGAACACATATTTCTACACTAGCAAATGAACATTAGTAAGTACATTTTGGGTAAAAATGAAGTGAAAATGAAATAGGATTTATTATTTAAGCCAAAATTTTAGGCAAATTTTGACTGTATAAATGAGGCAGTTGATTAATAAAATGGGATTATATGTTTATATCATGATATAAGTGGATTTATGGAATTTTTTCTTTGAAAAATTATAGAATTTTTATTAGTCTAAGGAATGGCTATGATTTATGCCTCTCAGTTCTGACAGGTCTAATCTGCTGGCCTGGAACTGCTGCTTTCCTCAGGTTGGCTATCTTACTTCTAGACAGCAACTACCAAATGGCTCATTCCACCTGCAAGACACAGGCAAGGTGCTTTAGATGGTCTGAGCCTGAGTCAAGTAGCTGCTGCAGTTTTAGTAATGTTGTACGTCTAAGCGTTGTTATCTTCTGACTCATCTCTTTTCTCCTGTGACCCTTTTGGCTGTTTACTATTATTTTGCCCTTTTGAACTGTTGTTTTGTGCCATTTGGTACATGTATCCCATTCTTTCTGACTGTGGACCATATGCTCTTTGCTACACTCTGATGATCGCCTCTTTGGTTTTGTTGTCCATTCGCTTAATTTTTGACCTTTTTTTGTCAGAGCACTGAGATAAATCATCCCCAATACTGCTGCTGCATTTTCTAATTCATAATATCATCATTGTTTATTAGTTTGTCTAAGTAAACCAGTTTCTAGTCTTCAGTGGCTCTATTGCCTACTTTTAAAGGGTTGAAATAAGTTAAAACATCTACTCTCTGATTCAGTCATCTTTCTCACTCTTGGCTGGGAGTAGGGTTGGAGGAGGTGAGTTTGTGGGTAATAAATAGGTCACCTGGATTAATTTGTTAACTTGACCTTTGGATAAAGCAACCAGTAATATTTTCCCAGGAAGAAAAGACTTTTATCTTCAAAATGCTCTGAACAGGAGGTTCCTGGAGGATTGCTCAGGATCTACTAGCATGAGTCCCTGGAGAACATCACATAGGTGATACAACTCTCTGAGGTATAAAACAGAACTTTTTTTTTAAAGATTTTTATTTATTCATTTGTGTGAGAGAGAGAGAGAGTGAATATGAGAGATCATGAGCAGAGATGAGAGGGAGTAGCAGGCTCCCCACTGAGCAGGGAGGCATGGGACTCAATCTCAGGTCCTTGGGACCATGAACTGAGATAAAGACAGATGCTTAACCGAATGAGCCATCCAGGCGCCCCTAAAATAGAAATCTTTTGCATGCTAGCCTTCTATGAGATGATTCTGCGAATGTCACTTAGAAACTTCATGTATGGGGATATCTGGGTGGCTTAGTCAGCCGGGTGTCTGACTCTAGATTTAGGCTCAGGTCATGATCTTAGAGTTGGGCTCTGCACTGGGGAATGGAGCCTGCTTGAGACTCCCTCTTTCCTTCTGCCCAGCCTATGTTTTCTCTCTCAATCGTGGAAAAAAAAAAAAGAAGAAGAAGAAGAAAAGAAAAAAAGAAACTTCATGTATTATGGGCCAAAGAGGCTTATCCAACATGAGAAGAAACTTGTGATCAACTTTTGACAATTGTGTATGTCCTTAACATTAGTTATTAAAGCTTGACACTGTTAAGATCTCTGATCCATGTGAGTCTGATCTGATGATCTGGTGTTGTATATTAGATCAGGCATTTTGCCTCTGGATTTGAATCTTTGTTCCCCAGTTCCTCCCTGTGGGGAAGGGACTTGGGCAAGTTACCCAACCTCTCAGTGATTAATTATCTTACCTATAAAATGGAGAATAGGAATAGTTCATATTTTGAATTAAGACATGTAAGATGTAGAACATTGTCTGATGTATAGTAAACTTAAAGTTATTGTTAGACGTTGAGATTCAATTTAAAAGTGTGGACATGATAAAAACCAACATTCATTAGGTATTTGGTGTGTATCAGGTACTGGTTCAGGCACTTTAAAATAATTGTTTTCCTCTAACTTTTAAAATCAATCCTGTAAATAGTGAGAAGAATTTCTACAAATGTGGAGAAGGAGAATAAGAGTAGGGTTTTCAGTTTGTCATTCTGAATCATATATGTCATGTTACTCCCCACTCTCAAAATGAATATCTCTAGGTCCGTAGTACTCAAAATACTATCTGTGGCATTGGTATCACCTGGGATCTTGTTAGAAATGCTGACCCTCTGGCTCTATCAAAGACTCCTGATTCAGAGTCTGCATTTTAATATGATCCCAGGGATGATTTATATGTCTGTTAAAATTTGAGAAACCATTTAGGTAGTTTTAGATGTTTCTTTCCCATTCATTTTATCAAGTATATCTGCCATGATTTCTAGTAAATACATTTTTAATTGCTGCAGATTTTCATTGAACTTTGTGCTTTAATCTTCAGCTACAACCTGGGAGTCATTTTACTCATGTTCAGTGCTAGTCCTAAGGAAGGAGGGATGTAAAACAGAAAATTAAGGAAATTTTCCTTAATTGAACTGAGTTTCTCTCCAAGTAGTTCTGTTCATACTGCGTTAAAAAGGAAAAAACCCAGTCACATGGAATTTAAGTTTATGGATGGTTTTAAGTAGAAATAAATCTAGCATTTCCACTGTCTGCATTTTCTTTCACTTGTGTCTCTGCAGAATGAGATCAGATATGGAACATAAGTACTTGATAATTCTCAAAGCCACTGGCTTTAGGGAAAGTAATTTACTTGGATTTTGATCCAATGTCTTTTTTCTACTATATGATTTATGAAAGATTTTGCAGAAGTTTTATTATATACTATTTATGAATCAGGTTTAATTGGAGAAAATTGTGCTTCTTGCACTTGTCCTATTGATTAGAATACCCGAAATACCAATAACATTTTTGTTTCATAACAATACTAAACTTCCATGCATACTAAATCAATTAATTAAACAATGTTGATCATACTGTAGCAATACATTTTAACTTACACAAAATTAATCTTACTTATTTCACCATAATACTCCCAGGCTCTATTCATGTTGTTGCAAATGGCAAGATTTATTTATTTATTTATTTTTTATGGCTGAGCTGTATTCTATAAGTCAGAAAAAAACACCATGTGGTTTTAGTTATATGTGGAATCTAAAACTCAAACACATACAAATATACAAACAAAATAAAACTTGTGATACAGAGAGAGAACAGATTGGTGGTTGCCAGAGGGGTGGATAATGGGCACCATGGGTGAAGGGGATCTAAAGGTATAAATTCCCATTTATAAATAACTAATGGAGATCTCATTTACAGTATGATGACCATAGGCAGTAATATTGTATTGTACATTTGAAAGTTGCTACAAAGGAAATCTTAACGGTTCTCATCACAAGAAAAAAACCTGTAACTTTGTATGGTGACAGATGGTAACTAGCCTGTTGTGTTCATTTTACGATATGTACAAATGGCCAATCATTATGTTGTATACCTGAAACTAATCTAATGTTGTATGTCAGTTATATGCCAATAAAAAAATAGTGTAATTTTGGGAAGCATTAAAACAGTAAAGTAAGGGAGAAAAAGAACACTCTTTGTTAATCCGAACCTTGTAAAAATAGTAGCCTGTCATTGATCTTAATTTTCAGTCTGCCCAGAGTCATTGAAAACATAAAATAGCTTTAGGGCTATAAAAAATCATGAAAACAACCTCAAAGACAACAAAGGGTGTTTTTTCAAAGTTTGGGGGTCGGGTGGGGGGGAAGGGAAACTTCATGTGTGCCTTGATTGGGGGTTATTGACATGGAAATTGGAGAAGGGCAAACTAGAATCACAACATCCTAACGTATTTGATCTGGAGTACCTGTATATTCAGCTTTCTCTAGCTGCTCCTGAGATGGAAGCACAGACAAAAATTAGGGAAGCCGGCAGTTATTAGCCATACCCTGATTATTTTTGTCCAATTTCCATGGAGGTTGTGGTTTGTTTCCTGGGCTGGTTGCTGCAGAAGTTGTAGGTCAGAATTCTATTTTTATATATCATCTAGTTACCATATATTCATTCTTCCCGGAGAGAATTCAAATTTTGACATGAAGAAACTAAAAATATTAAACCTGAAGTTATTATATTTTTTTAAAAAGAAACAATGTTTTTACTTGGCTTTAAGCCAATGCTGTCAAATATTAAAAGTTATTGGGACACCTTGTGGCTTAGTAGCATCTGCTCAGGTCATGATCCCAGGGTCCTGAGATTGAATACTGCATTGAGCTTCTTGCTGGGGGAGTGTGCTTTTCCCTCTGCCTTCAGCTCCCCCTGCTTGCTGTCTCTCTCTCTTTCTCTCTCTCTCTCTCTGGCAAATAAATAAATATGTTTTAAAAGTCATTTAAAAATAATACATGTAAGGATTTGACTATTTCCGTTTGTGCTGGGTAAAATGCTGCTTGCCGGAGTTAAAGGAGAAATAAAACAAGTTATTATTGAGGTGATTTGAGAGCTATTACTTTTGATAGCTTTTGGACCTCAAAATAAAGCTGCAGTGGGGATTTTAGAAGACATTTTTAAAAAGATGGGTATGATGACTTAATTTATGGTAAGATTTGGAATCATCAGTGCAACCTTGCAAGCGGTTCAGTGATGGTTGAGTGAGAAAGATTGGTCAGCACTGTAACAAGCTCTAGTTCAACTTGCGGGACTAACTAAAAACATGAACCAGTTAAATCATTTTAACCAACATTTGAACATTTATATTGTTCCAAGCATAGTGTTACGGGCTTAGTGAATATTAAAAAGAATAAGATCAAGGTCAATCTTTGTGGAAATTCATACAATGGATAGACATTCAGTTACTTTTATTTATATGCAAGAATCTATTCAAATATGACACTGTCTCTTTAGGAATGGAAAGTATATTTTAACCAATTGGGTTATCATACTACTTTCAAAGGATGGTAAATTTATGCTTTTTATACATTTTTATACATAATGTATCTCTTTTACCTGCTATTAGGAGTGTCAGATACAAGCATATCATCAGAATACATATAACTTGTCAAAATGGCTTTTTAACTTCTTTTTAAAATTACTCAATATCAAATTTTAGTATATTAATTAAAAATTACTATACCACCTATGTATAGCCAGTTACAAATGGAAGAATTTACAGTTAATTTATCTTCAACCTTCATTAAGGTTTTGGTAATTAAAGATAAATAGCACCAGAACCTGGCCCATTTAGTTTATGTACTTCTTAGTTATCAATGAAATTCAGTAAAGAACATTAATATTTTCATTGGATTTCTGAAAGCTCTTCTGGGGTTCTGCAAATATTACCCAATCCCCACTTTGGGATTCTGAATTAATAGTTCCCAAAGAATTTTCCAAGTTCTTCCTTGGCTGCAAATTCATATCTATTATATTGTGTGCTCATATGGTTAGTTAGTGAACTAGGCTAAGATAAATAAAATTGTTTGCAAATTGGACAGGCTTAAAGTGTGCTTGAAAGAGATTTGTATGTTGAAAAAGAATAAAATTAATATAGTTAAACTGGAAAAAAAAGCAGACAGATTCTGTTTTCAGAAGTTTCAAAGAATTTTACACTATTGTGTCAGACTGAGTTAAATTTATGCTCTCAATATATGCAGTGTTTGCTCTTACTTTTAATTTGCTTGTGTTAATGTTTCATATTCATGATTTATTTGGAAATTTAATGCTCTGAGAACCAGCTGATGAAGATAAGCTCTTCTCTTATTTTAAACTTAATGTCTCTCCTACAGTCCTCTTCACACTCCTGAAACCCCCGACATAGTGTCTCTTCTCTAGAGACCCCTCCATTATCTTGCTGGTCATATCTCTGATCTTCTCTCTCTCTCACTTCCCTTGCTTCTCCTTTGACTAATTATGCACTGTAACCCCACCCGTCTTCAAATCTAACAAAGGTCCTGCAACTAATACATCTGTAAAACAAGAATCATTCTAGATACCATCTGTGGTTCTGTTTCTAGAGCCTAGTTTTGGAGTTTAACTACAAACTCCTTCCCTGCCCTCCCTCCCATGCAACCAAGTAACTTACCTGTCCAAATAATGTGCCCCCTCAAATGAAAACATATGCAATACTGTCCTCTAGGTGAATTTTCTTACTGGTTTCTAAGTGTAGTCAGTTTTAGTCAAGTCCATACACCTGCTACAAACCTCCCTTCTTCCAGTTTTTACCTTTGTGTGTACATTTTAAAATTACATTTTAAGGATCTCTTCAAAACGAACATGTTTGTTTGGTCAAAATTATAGGGATGCCTGTGTATATGTATAACAACATTTCTTACCTTTAAAATTATAGAAATCTGTTCTTTATTCAAATTTCACAGACAAAACTTTCTAAAAATCAACATTATACTTAAGTGGTCAAACTATGGACCCTTTAAAACTTCTTATGTAAAATATACCCATGGTTGTGAGTGTGCAGTGCTCTAGAAGCAACTTTAATTATATTTCCTGTAAAAGAAAGACTAACCCAAAGAAAATTTTCTTTAAACTTCATTAAATAAATGAAAAACATGAAAATGAAGAGAAAAACACTCATGGCTATAACAATATTTAGAAACATTACTAAAAAGAAAGAGAAATAAAATGTTAATGTTTGTATGGACAAAATACATTTTATTAAAGCCTACATATTTTTGGTGATTTGATTTTTCTGGTGACTCACAAACAAGACTAGTTTATATGTCACAGTTGGAGAATTATATGGTAGTTTAAAATTAAATTAATCTAAATTAAATAATTAACAAGTATATGTCTTATTTGTGAGAAATATCTTAATGGGGCTCCTGGGTGATGTAGTTGTTTAAGCGTCTAACTCGTGGGATTGACTCAGGTCACGGTCTTGGCGTAGTGGATTGGAGTGTCCCTCTGACTCCTCTCTCAGTGCAAAGTCTACCTGGGACTCTCTCTTCCCCCTCTTCTTCTCCTTCCCCCCCACAACCCCACTTCACCCCCGCCGTGCATGTTCCTGTGTGCTCTCTCTTTCTCTCAAATAAATAAATCTTTTAAAAAATCATCTTATTATTTGAAAATAACTTAAAAGCAATAAAATAATTATTATATCCCTGATACGGGAAATGTCCCTTTGCATTTGACCTACTCATGATAGAACACGTGCGTTCTAGGTACCATTGTAAACCAGTAAACACTGAGAATGATTTCACTAAAACCCACCCTTGGGGTCCCCAGGTAGCTCAGTGGATTAAGCCTCTGCCTTTGGTTCAGGTGGTGATCCCAGAATCCTGGGATTGAGCCCTGCATCAGGCTCTCTGCTCAGCAGGAAGCCTGCTTCCCCCTCTCTCTCTCTCTGCCTGCCTCTCTGCCTACTTGTGATTTCTTTCTCTCTCTCTGACAAATAAATAAATAAAATCTTAAAAAAAAATCCACCTTTTCTCATGAGTCTCTAGATCAGCCTAGTCCAGGAGAAATAAAATGCAAGACGAACCACATATGTAATTTTTTAAAAAGATTTTATTTATTTATTTGACAGAGAGAAAGACCACAAGTAGGCAGAGAGGCAGGCAGAGAAAGAGGGGGAAGCAGGCCCCCTGCTAAGCAGAGAGCCCAATGCGAGGCTCCATCCCAGGACCCTGAGATCACGACCTGAGCTGAAGGCAGCGGCTTAACCCACTGAACCACCCAGGCACCCACATATGTAATTTTTAATTTTCTGAAAGTGGCCATGTTTAAGTAGTAAAAATGAACATATTAATTTTAATACATACTTATTCAAACCAATATGTCAAACTTATTTTTTTACCATGTATATAATATAAAATTAATGAGACATTTTTCATTCCTTTTTTTCTTACTAAGTTATGAAATTTAGTGTGTACTCATTACTTATAGACATCTCAGATTAGATTAATTCTATTTCAAGTGCCTAATAGCTATATATGTAATGTTTCCCATATCAAAGAGCATAGCACTTCCATTTATCCTAAATTTTCAACTGCTACTGATGAACAACTTGATTAAAAATCCTCAAGTTTGATCCTGCACTAGAGGATCGATGCAGAGAAATGGAAGCATATAAATGTAGGGAAATTAAAGATCTCTTTGCTAAAGTAAGCAATAGGTGCTACTTTTGGTATAATTTAATAACTATGTTTTCCTTTTATTTTCAATTTATTACCTCTAATTTTTGGTTAATGCCACTTTGGCTCTATGCTAAAAAGATTATATTCTTTCAGATGGTAATTTGATTTGTTTTAACAAGTGATCTTGAAGTACACTAGAGTTTTGGAATTTCCACAGTAAAAATGTCTATTATCCTAAAACAAAATTTAGAATAATATTTAAGGGAGTTAGGCTTTGTCATAAATAGAGAAAATAGTAGAGAATGTAGATTTCACAGTTATAGGGTTATCCTTTTAATTAGGAAGTCATAGCAATCTTAGAAAATAGTTGGCTAAAAGGAAGTGAACAATCTAAGGATACTTAGAATAAACCATAAATCTGTGTATTAAAACTGTGTGGTTGATTAATTTGGTTATAGCATGCGTACAAGTTATGTTTAGTGAATAACTAACTTCCTACAGACTACTTGATTCTGGAGAATTTTTTTACTGTTGTTTTTGCTATTTTACATTTCTATTTCTTACTGATTCTAAGTAGTTTTTAATATTGGTATCCAGCTTATATGTGGTTGGTCTTAGAGAAATGGATTAGGTAGATATGCCCAACATTTCTGTACATTTGTAGACTACATGACTAAGCTCTTTCTTTCTTTCTTTCTTTCTTTAGATTTATTATTTTAGAAAGATACTGAGAGCACACAGGGGTGAGGGGAAGAAGGAGAAGGAGAGAGAGAATCTCAAGCAGACTTCCTGCTGAGCATGGAGCCCAAGACAGGGCTCTGTTTCATAACCCTGAGATCATGACCTGAGCTGAATTAAGAGTCAGACACTTAACCAACTGAGCCACCCAAGGGCCCCATCACTAAGCTATCTTGTTAAAAAATTGTGTGATCAAGTCACATAAGTGCTTTAAATATTATTGGTTTTGGATTCAGTAAAATTAGATGGATAGTAATTTAGTACAAATGCTAGCACCTGATAGTAAGGCATGCACACACAGGCATCCCCCACCCTCACGTATATGTGAACAATAAATGAACAGTTTAGAAATCCTATGAAATATGTAGTATATGGTCAAGAAAAGTATATCCATAGAAGTACATGAAGCTGAGCATTATAATGTTCTAACACCCTTTAATCAAAGACTGCTATTTCTGTATGATTAAAATGACAAAATAATTTTATGTCTTAGAAAAACTAAATAAGGGAAACAACTTATTATATGTAGGATGACTTACCCTTTTAAATCTGAATTTCCAGGTCTTCTCTTGGCATATATGATTCTATACTGATTTTTATCAGCCAATATCATTTTTTTAAATTCTGTTTATTTATTTGAGAGAGAAAGAGAGATCACAAGTAGGCAGAGAGTCAGGCAGAGAGAGGTGGAAGCAGGCTCCCTGCCGAGCAGAGAGCCCGATGTGGGGCTCGATCTATCAGCCAATATCATTTTGTTCATGATTTAACTTTTTTAAGTATCATTTAACCTTAAGGAAGTAATAGAAGACAATATGCCTTCTGTGGTTGAAACAGCTATACAGATTTAAACATGAAATATAACTCAAAATGCTAAGTGCTGTTTTAAAGGTTATGTCTGGACATTTCTCTTACTTCCCATCTCTTTTACTTTAAGGGTCTCCAATAAATTTAGTTATTTCTGAAACCCTCAAAATCAGATATACTTTTTTAAAGTCTCTATCTCTCCCTTGATCCTTCCTTGATCTTTATTCTTTTAAGATTTATTTATTTATTTTAGAGAGTGGGAGAGAGAGTGGGAAAAGAGCATGCTTGAATGGGGAAGGGGGCAGAGCAGGGGAAGAGAGAGAATCTCAAGCAGAGTCCCCATTAAACGTGGAGCTCAGTGTAGAGATCATGACTGGAGCTAAAATCAAGAGTCCTATACTTAACTGACTGAGCCACCCAGGTGCCCCAGTCTTCCCTTGATCTTAATGATGGACAGGTACTTATTTGCCTATACATAACTGGTCATTTGTGCCTTATATGCCCTTGTGCATGAATATGGGATGGCTTTACTTGCTTATTTCACCTGACTTCTAGCCACCTTCAAGACTTTCTTCAGTGTCAACACTGCAAGAAGTCTTCCCTGATTCCCCAATTGAGTTAGATGCCTCACTGCATTTAGAGTTACCAAGGTAAGAATGCTTAGTAACATGAATAATGCTTCTCCTTCACCAGATTGTGAGCTCTTTGAAGACATGAGCTAGTGCTTAGCTTTATATGTGGTCTCAGTGCTGAGACCACATTACATTTAGTATTTATTGGAGAAATCAGTGAATGAATGGATGGATGACTAGATGTTGATTGAATGAAGGTATATTTGGCATGCTTTGCTTGCCTAGACTTTATCTCATCACCTTTGTATAGAAGATACATCGAGCAAGATGCAAATCAAGTGGCAAGAAGACTCATTTCATTTGGTATTAATTTTTAAATTCACCCCAACTTCTTAATTATTACAGAAGTGCTTTTTTCCTGAAAACTCCTGTTTATGATTTTGATTGCATTTAGGAGAAGAAAGAATAATATATTATCAATATGCTATTTAGCAGGTTTTGGTTTGCTTTGCTTTATTCTGTCATATTCTAGAACTTGAATGATGCTGAGCTCATTTTTAGCTATCAGATCTATTAGGGTAAAATATTTAGATTTACTATCATTAATCAAAATTGCTTTGGAAAAAACACACCATTTTGTTGGGAAGACTTTTGGTTGGAGATCTGTGCTTAGTTTGTGTATGTGCATATTTATGCCCAATCTAAAGCTAGAGTAACTGCTTTTGTCTTTTACCATCATTAGTTTTCCCACAGTGCCATCGTTTCCTTAATAGTTGAAGAAACATTCCAAGAAACACTAAAACTGTCTCTGTAATCATTGCATTGAGTGATTCTTAGAGCCACACATTTGTTTGAAAATAACTAATGATGTTGGACTTCTTCCAGGCATCATACACATTTGGAATATTTATTTTTATTCAGTCAAAGAGTATAAACACATGTCTCCTTTCTTAAAGAAAAGCTGTCTCCGCTCACCTCATGCACGGACTTAATAAACTCTCTGCAATAAAGTAGTGTTGATTATTGCTTCGCACAGTTGCAGCAGCCTCATTAGTTTCACTACATAGCTTGAAATGGTTTCATGCCAAATTAAAAATGTAGGTCATTCAAAGGACTAATGGTGCTAGTTCAGCATGAAGTGATTTCAAGCTCACCTATATCCAAGCCTTTTATCTTATTCTATTACAAACCACTTCTCACAGTGGTTATAATTTTATATGTCATTTTTATGAAATTATATGTAATTACATTATTAGAAACACAGGCTTTATATATGCCCTCCAGATTATGGAATTTAAGGCAGTAATTTTCAGTGTCTGATAAAAGTACTCAGGATGCTTTTTTCCTTTAATTTTAGGGAATAATTATCATAATTTCATGTCTTCCAAAAATGCATTCTGTCAAACACTGATTCTGTTGTTTCTTGGAATGTGCCATTCAAAGAAGAAACAAATCATGAAGTAAATTTGGAAAACTATGAATTAAACGCTTTTAGATGAGTTTCAGGATTGTGGAACATCTCAGAGTCTGATGTATGCTTTGATAAATCTCACTAATGAATCAATGACAATAAAAATATTTCAAACTTCTTAAAAAATTCACTTGCCCTTTCAACAGTGTTTAGCATCATTGACTGCTTATGTTATTTTTCAAAATTAAAAGTCTAATTATTAAAGATTAATACAGTTGCATATTTCAAATGTTGGAAAAGTTAAAAATGTATAAAGTTAAACATTTTGCATATGCTTTTCCATACTCTGTCCTTTCCCTTATTCAGGTATTCATTGTCATTAAATACCATCTCTTAAAAAGTGACAAACATTACCTACATATGTATGCATGTATTTATGCAGATATGTATATACATATATTTCTTTTTAAGACAAAGATTATCATATCTTTCGCAGTATTCAGTACCTTTATTTTTAACCTTTCAGAATAATTGAGTCTTTTTCTCTGTTAATACACAGATTTTTTTTTTTGTTCTTGTTCTTTTGTAAAGATGTGTGGTATTGTGTTAAGTGAGATATTGTGATAAGTGTTCTTTGGATGTAACAACTTTTTTTTAAAGATTTTTATTTATTTATTTGACAGAGATCACAAGTAGGCAGAGAGGCAGGCAGAGAGAGAGAGAGAGAGAGAGAGAGAGAGAGAGGAAGAAGCAGGCTTCCCACTAAGCAGAGAACCTGATGCGGGGCTCGATCCCAGAACTCTGAGATCATGACCCAAGCCAAAAGCAGAGGCTTTAACCCACTGAGCCACCTAGGTGCCCCTGGATGTAACAACTTTTTTAGTCTGTCTATATTTATGGACATTTAAGTATGTTACTACTATAACAAGGCATCAATCTTGTTTGTATATTGTCTCACATGTATAGTAAATATTGCATTGTTTTTTTCCAAAGCAGAGTTGCTAAGTAAAAAAGTATATTGCATTTATAATTTTGATAAACATTAGATTGCCATTCACAGGGGTATTATGATAACATTAGTAAGAGAGTACCTGTTTCTACCCAGATTGGCCAAGATGATTTATCAAATTGTAAAAATTTTTTTCTAGTCTTTTTTTTCTGATTTAGAGCTCTCTTCATTATATATCCTGTGCTAAGATGCTGATGTTAATATTTAATTTAGGAGTTTTGCATTGATAGTTTAAGTGAACTTTATTTTGTTATGCAGTTTTGGTCGCATATTGGTATTAGTGTTATATTTGCTTCAAAACATTTGGACAATTAAATCACAAATTAAGTTCTGAAATAATTTAAATAGCTTTTGAACTATCTACCTTAATGATTTGGTTGAGTTCTAGGAAAACACTTGGATGAGTTGCTCTTCTGGGAGGCAGTTCTTGGTATAATTTCTGTATTACCTATGTGAAAAGCTCAAGTGATTAGAATATATTTCTCTTTGTGCTTTTCATGCTAAGTTTTTATATATAATGAAACTCTGTTTTATAAGTTCAATCAAAGTAAATGAGACTTAGTCATATATTTTTTTAAATTACTAAAAGGACAATAGAGTAAGTAAATTTCCATTATATGAAAGAACTTAAATTTAAATGCACATCCAGATGTAAATGATCTTTGTGTAAAAACAAAAGCAATAAAAAACATTTTTTTCTTCTTTCTAAAGCCTGATAGTCTATCCTAATTATCACTACTGCCTTATCTGTTGGGTAAAAACTAATTTTTCCCACTATATTTACATTTCACCATAATGGATTAAGTCTTGGTCCATGGAGCTTTTCATACTTTCTTCAGAATATAAATCAGAAAACCCTTGAAGCAGATTCTTACATAGCTCAGGAGATACTTTTTAACATATAATAACCTTCAAGGTAGAAGGAATTTCCTTTTCTTAGGACTATATTAATTTCAGATTCCTAAAGCCAAGTATACTTAATGAAATATTGAAGTCTTTTGTAGTCTGAGCAGATGTTCAGTGGCCATTTGTTAAAATTCCTCTTTGGACTGAGTGATGGGCAAAGATGTTTAGATAAATGTGCCATCCCTTGCTTCCATTTGGCTGTGCTGACCTGTTTTGAATTCTGGAAACTAACATGGATATGTTTCATCAATCTGATTTGTGCAAAGTTCATTATGGATTTGGGAGCAGATGGTCTACCTATAATACCCAATGATATCTGGTCCTTGGGTTACATCTACTTCCACAACCCCATAATTTTTTTTTAATAAAAGGAAGAAGAATAATTAAGTAAAATAAATGTTTATTATATTTAAGTAGACAGATACTATGTGATAAGCATCCATCACTTTATTTTCTAATTATATTTCAATCTTTGTGTGAATATATTAAATGCCTCTAGTTCATATTCTCCTATAAGATAATCAGCAGGGTAAAGAAAGACCTTCTCTATTACATAAGCTGTGGACAGGTGGAGAATATATGGTCCATCCATATTCATTTAGAATTTTCAGATTATAGTAGTTTCTTTAAATCTAGGCCTTAAAAGTATTGTGTGTTGTATAATTTTTAAAAATCAACTAATGTTTTCTTTGTTAATGAAGAAATAGAATAATATTTATTGCTCCTATGGAATTGATAACAGAAATGGCTAAATGTACCAGTTAAATTAATTTTTCTCTTATGCTATGCTACATGATGAAAGTATTTCATGTGGATGCTGTGATTGCCTGAAAGGAGAAGAGATCTTTGTGTAACCTGTTTTCTGTGGCCAGTAAAAAGATATATAAATTTTCCTTATATAGGTACTTACATTAAGTCATTTCCCACACTTCTGTTAGCAAAGGTGGTTTGAGCAGTATTCTCTTAACCTTTATTGACACTGAATTTAATTATTTTTGCAATTTGGTGGAATAATTTATATTACATTTATTCAATCATGCTTTATTTAAAGAAGTACTACTTAACAGATGAATCATAATAGGACTCTTCTTAGTGATAGAAATGAATTTTCCAAAAAGAGATTAAATGACGTGTTTGGTTTTTTTATGTTGGTGGTGGATTTTTGTTCAGCTGATGTGGTTCATCATCCGAAACATAAGGAGATCCACATTTTCACTTCTACTATAGAGTTAGTTAACAAATTGTGCTTTTGCTGCTCTGGAAAGTGTTTTTTATTTTATGTTTTTTTTTTAAAGATTTTATTTATTTATTTGAGAAAGAGAGATCACAAGTAGCCAGAGAGGCAGGCAGAAAGAGAGGGGGACACAGGCTCCCTGCTGAGCAGAGAGCCAGATGTGGGGCTTAATCCCAGGACCCTGAGATCATGACCTGAGCCGAAGGCAGAGGCTTTAACCCACTGAGCCACCCAGGTGTCCCTGGAAAGTGTTTTTTAAATGCTTTTATTTATGTGATTCAGTTTTTACCCTATTAGTTTATGGAAATCCACTTCAGTTTTCCAACATTAGTCTCACTCTTCTAGTTTATATAAAATATCTGTTATAAATATAATTTAGTTTTTACAGAATATCAAATTAACTGGGTTAATAAGATGGGTACATGGGTAACTGCTGGGAATATGGTGCATGTTTGTCAATCCTTTGCCTAAATTTTATAAATCTACTCCAAAGTCCAAAAACTTTGAGTGTATATGTCTTCCCTCTTTTTCATGCCTGGCATTCAGCATCTGTAACTTTTATTCCGGTTTCCAAAAATTACAATAGAATACATGTCTCATATATTGTATTTGTCAATGAAAACATTCAAAATAACTCCCTCCTTGAATATATTTTAACAGACCTTGCTTTTCAAATAGAATGTCAGTGACTTTAGAGTTTTTGGTCTCCACCTTAGACATCTGCACAAATGAATGTCTTTAAAACATTCTTTTTATAGAGCTGGGAATTACCAAATGAGGCCCATTGGAAAGGACATCCTTTTTATTTTAGATGTTTGCATAATTGTTATTTACATGCAACAGCTGAGATTGCAGAACAAAAATGAGTCAGATTTTCATTTCATTGAACCATTAGAAAAAGTGCGCCTGCCTTGCCAAAGGCACTAGTTCTTTGAGAATAATATCATTTTTTGCACATATAAGATAAAAGATACGTTGCACTCTCAGAGAAGTTTTGTTGCATTAGATTATGGTAATTAGCATTCAGAAGAACTTAGATTTAGTAATATCTCTGTCATGTATTAATTACTTCCTATACCTTTTTTTTTTTTTTTTTTTTGCTTCCATGAGTGTCATTTCCTAATATTTGAAATAGAGGTCATGTTGTCTGGGTTGCCTGCTTCTTAGGTAATTGTTATCCTATTACATGGAAAGCAAAGCCAGGGTGAATGACAGTTCACATTGACTATGTGAGGTAAAATGGTAAATCCAGAGATGGTGAATGGTTTAATTTTAAATGCATGTTATCTAGAGAAATCCTAAATAAACTGTATTTCCCAATGTATAAATCTAGTTTTCAGAGGGAAAAGTCATATGAAGAGATGTGTATATTGTACCCATTTACTCTAGAAAGACTAGAGGAGCCTGTAGAAATCATACATGTAGACTCTGGAGCCAAACTGCAACAATGAGAATTTTGCTGTATCATTTAATAGCTCTGTGACCTTGTGGAGATAATTAGCCACATTGTGCCTCAGTTTCCTTATCTTAAAAACAGGATAATAATGTCACCTACCTTCTAGGGTTCTTAAAGTTGATAAAATGAGTATTATACTGTATGACATATAGTAAGCTCTCTATTATAATAATAATTATTATTACTTAGCTGTACACTTAATTAGTTAGGCACTTTTCTCAGGTAAAGTGCCTACTCATTTTATAGTCAGGTATGGTATGGTTTTTCTTTGAAATATGCCTGGTCTGTTTAGAAATAAACTATAGTGTATAAAATCTGGACAGCAGATAAGTCTACATGGATGTGTCGAAGAAAGAGATGTCTTACTCCATTCAATTATCTATTTATGCCAAAGACAGTTAAACTCCCACAACATCCACAAAACTAAATTATTTCCTTATTTCTTCATTCAAAGCTATTTGAAAGGAGGAAGTACAGTATATTTTAGTCACACACTAGTTTTGTGATCCCAACTCTACTAGTTACAGTATTTTAATCGAATTTCTAAACCTTTCTGAGACTCAGTCTCTACATTTGCAAATTGGGTTTGTTGTGGGGACTTAATGAAAGAGGTGGTTTTCCTGGAAATGGTCTTTGGAACATAGAAAAAACACTAATAGCAAAGAGGTGGAGGAGGGAGGAAATAATAGTAGTAATAAATAATCTAATAATAGATTATTAAATATTTTATTGCTATTATTCATTTAATAACTTATTAACATGGAAATTTGGGGATGACTTTACTTTTATTTTTTTTTTAAGATATTTTTTTCTTTTTCTTCTTTTTCTTTTTTTGAGAGGGTGAGTGAGAGAGAGACCAAGCAAGCACGAGCAGGGGAACGGGCAGAGGGAGAAGCGGACTTCCCATTGAGTAGGGAGCCTGAGGTGCAACTCGATCCCAGGATCCTGCAATCATGACTTGAGCCAAAGGCAGATGCTTAACTGACTGAGTGACTCAGGTGCCTGGCATTTGTTTTCTTAAGAATTTTTAGCAATGACTCCAAAGTGTCCATGCACACAGAGGGCTCTTAGTATTGCCTAAGTGAAGAACTGGGTGAATGGGAGAGATCCTGACGATATTTCAGAATGAGGTATAGGCTTCCACCTGTGGAATGAATATCTCATGAGAATAAAAGGTACAGCATAGAGAACATAGTCTATGTTACTGTAATAGTATTTTATGGTGACAGATGGTAGCTACACTTGTAGTGGACATAGCATAAAATACAGAATCTTTTTTTTTTTTAAGATTTTATTTATTTATTTGACAGAAAGAGAGAGAGAGATCACAAGTAGGCAGAGAGGCATGCAGAGAGAGAGGAGGAAGCAAGCTCCCTGCCGAGCAGAGAGCCCAATGCAGGCCTTGATCCTAGGACCCTGAGACCATGACCTGAGTGAAGGCAGGCACCCAGGCACCCAAAATACAGAATCTTGATGTTGTGCACCTAAAACTAATATAACATGTGTTGTCAACTACAATTAAAAAAAAAAAATAGGAGAGAGTGGAGGAGTAATTAAGATGGCAGAGTAATAGAGGTCCCTGGGCTTGCCTTGTCCCTCGAACACAGGTAGATCAACATCAAATCATTTGGAACAACTAGGAAATTGATTTGAGGGTTAAGAAAATAATCTGCACAGTTGGAGGAAGAGAAAATGGCAGATGTGAGGTTCAGAGACATGAATTGGGAGAAAGAAAAGCTACAGTGCTACAGAGGGCTGGGAGCCCTTTGCACAGAGAGAAGTCAGGGAGAGAGGGAGAGAGTGGGAAATGAGCACAGCACATAAGGGTTCCTGCAAGGTCCCATGGTGTAGGGATCCCTTGGATCACATGGGGAGAAAACATTCCCTTTCCTGGAGTGCATTTGGAAGAGGCTTTTTTTTTTTTTTTTTTTTTTTTGACTGTCTAAGGACAAAAGACTTACTAGGGCAGCGTTGAGCAGCCATCCAACTGCAGGAGACAGAGATACATGCAGAGGGCAGATAATCTGGTTGTAGCTTTTTGCTGTACTACGGCATAGACTCAGGCACTCACATAGGCATGCTACTCTTTTTCTGGGACTGAATGGTACCAGCACAATGCTGAAAGGCTGTCCTCTGGGGGAAGAGAATGGGTCTGCCTCCTGCCAGTTAGTTTGAATTCCAGAAGCTGACTAGAGATAAAACACAGGAGATCTGTGGTACTGGGCATGCAGATAGCCAGGCACAGATAAATTGAGGGCTGGGATCAGAAGAAAGCCTGGGGCACAGACGAGAAGACTGTTCACTTTTCTGTGAAAGCCTCCTGAATAGTAACTCCAGGAGTTCCCCTCCCTTGGATGAAAGGGTGGGATGACACCACCTTCCACCATCCCCTCACCATCAGCACCATTGGACTTCAGAGAGAAACACAGTGCCTCCATCAGAGGCTGGAATCTCTTACACCAAGACCCACCCCACTGGATCCAGCAAGGGCATCTTTATTCGGGCAGGTCTGATTGTGGAGCTAGGGCAGAAGGCCTCTCCCTCAGAAGACCAACACTGACCCTCTTCATGCTTCAAGACTGCTGATTCTAGAGTGCTCCAAAGCATTTGCCTCAGTTCCGTTACAAATAGGATGCATTTTTTTTCCTTTCATTTATAATTTTGTATTTATTTATTTTGTTTTATTTTTATATTTATTATTTTTTTTTCTCTGACATTAGGCTTATGGTTTTTGTTCATTTGTTGGCTTGTTTCATTTTCCCCTTTTTTAGAGCAGGTCTTTCTTTCTTTTCCTTTGGAATCAGGCTTATACCTTTTTGTTTCTCTGTTTGCTTTCTTGTTCCTTTTCCTTTTCTCTTTTCTTGGGTCAGCCTTATTTTTTTTTTAAATCAGGGTATCTTAACAAACAAATTCAAAGCACACCTAGTTGAAGGTTCAAACATTTCACACTGCAAGCAAGGAAGAACTCTACAGAGGACTGAACCTGTAGGAAAGAACACCCAAAACACAACAGCAGAGTGCATGCAGCATTCGCAAGAAACACTTCCCTAATACATCTTGGACAGCATAGGACCCTTTCTTAATATAGTATTACTCTCAGGAGCAGGGAGGATAATGAGTTTTCATAACACAAAAAAGACAGAAACCTAGACATAATGGTAAGTTGGAGAGATTCTCCCCAAAAGAAATATCAAGAAGAAATCACAGCCCAGGATTTGCTCAAAACAGATACAAGCAATATATTTGAACAAGAATTTATAACAATAATCATAAGACTATTAGCTGGGCTTGAGAGAAATAGAGAAGACACCAAAGAAACCCTGACTGCAGAGATAAAAGACCTAAAAACTAATCAGGCCAAAACGAAAAAGCTACAACTGAGATACAAAATTGACTGGATGTAATCACAAGGAGGATGGAAGAAGCAGAAGAAAGTATATGGAAGATAAAATTATGGCAAATAATGAAGCTAAAAGAAGAGGGAATGAAAATTATTAGATCACAAATATAGACTAAGGGAACTCAGCAATTCCACAAAGTACAATATCCATACCATAGGAGTCCAAGAAGAAGAGCAGGAGAAGGGGGCAGAAGGTCTATTTGAATAAATTATAGCTGAAAACTTCCCTAATCTGGGGAAGGAAACAGACATTCACTTCCCAGAGACAGAGAACTCCCCTCAAAATCAACAAAAGCAGGTCAACATCAAGACATGACATAATGAAAATTGCACAATACATAGATAAAGAAAATTCTGAAAGCAGCTAGTGACAGAAGGTCCTTAACTTATAGGGGTGGACACATAAGTTTAGCAGCAGACCTGTCCACAGAAACATAGCAGACCAAAAGAAAGTGGCATGATATATTCACAGTGGGTAATGGGGAAAAAAAATGCAGCCAAGAATACTATATCCATCAAGGCTGTCTTTCCAAATAGAAGGAAAGATAAAGTTTCCCAGACAAGGAAAAACTGAAAGAATTCATGAACACTAAACTAGCTCTGTAAAAAAAAAAAAAACAAAAACATTAAAGAGGACCCTTTGAATGGGAAAAAGAGACCAGAAGTAACAAAGACTAGAAAGGAACAGAGACATTCTAAAGGAATAGCAACTTTACAGGTAATACAATGGTACTAAATTCATATCTATCAATAATTATTCTGAATATAAATGGACTAAATGTCCTATCAAAAGACAGTGTATCAGAATGGATTTTTTTTAAAAAGACTCATTGATATGCTGCTCACAAGAGGTTTATTTTAGACCCAAACACACCTCCCGATTGAAAGTGAGGGTTTGGAGAACCCTCTATCATGCTAATGGACATCAGAAGGAAGCTGGAGTACCCATCCTATGTCAGGAAAACTAGATTTTAAACCAAAGACTGTAATAAGAGATGAAGAAGGACATTATATCATAATAAGGGGTGTATCCAACAAGAAGATCTAACAATTGTAAATATTTATGTTCCCAACTTGGGAGCAGCCAAATATAAAGTCAATTAATAATAACACACTTAAAGAAACTCATTGATAATAATACAATAATAGTAGGGAATATTAACACTCCGCTCACAGCAATGGACAGATCATCGAAGCAGAAGATTAATGAGGAAACAGTGACTTTGAATGACACACTGGACCAGATGGACTTAATAGGAATATTCAGAGCATTTCATCCTAAAACATCAGAATATACATTCTTTTCAAGGGCACATGGAGCATTCTCCAGAATAGATCACATACTAGGTCACAAATCAGGCATCGACAAGTACAAAAAAAGATTGAGATCATACCATACTTATTTTCAGACCACAACATTATGAAACAAGGATTTAACCACAGGGAAATTTTTGGGAAGACCACATATACATGGAAGTTGAAGAACATTTTACCAAAGAATGAATGGGTTAACCAGGAAATTAAAGAAGAAATTTAAAAAAATACATGGAAGCAAATGAAAATGAAAACATGACAGTCCAAAACCTTGGGGATGCAGCAAAGGTGGTCTTAACAGGGAAGTATATAGCAATTCAGGTCTTCCTCAAGAAACAAGAAAAGTCTGGGGTGCCTGGGTGACTCAGTAGTTAAGTGTCTGTTTTCAGCTCAGGTCATGATTCCAGGGTCCTGGGATTGAGTCTTACATCAGCCTCCCTTCTCAGTAAGAGGCCTGCTTTTCCCTCTCTGACATCTCCTGCTTCTGTTCCCTCTCTCGCTGTGTCTCTCTCTCACTGTCAAATATATAATTTTTTTTTAAAAATTTTATTCACATGTGGAATTTTTAAAAAAATTTTATCTATTTTTTAAATGTCAGTGTTCCAGAATTCATTGTTTATGCACCACACCCAGTGCTCCATGCAAACAAAACAAAACAAAACAAAACAAAAAATGAAAAAGAAAAAGAAAAGTCTCAAAAACACACTAGAATCTTTACACCTAAAGGAACTGGGAAAAGAACAGCAAATAAAGCCTAATACAGGCAGGAGAAGGGAAATAATAAAGTGGAAATAAATGATATAGAAATCAAAGAAAAATAGAAAAGGTGAAACTAAGAGCTGGTTCTTTGGGACAATTAACAAAATTGACAAGCCCCTAGGTAGACTTATCAAATGAAAAGAGAAAGGACCCAAATAAATAAAATCATGAATGAAAGAGGAGAGATCACAGCCAGCACTGCAGAAATACAATTATAGGAGAATATTATGAGCAACTATATGCCAACAATTTGGGCAATCTGGAAGAAATGGATAAATTCCTAGGAACATATAAACTACCAAAACTGAAACAAGAAGAAATAGAAAATTCGAATGAACCCAAAACCAGCAAAGAAAGTGAATCAGTAATCAACAATCTCCCAACAAAAGAGTCTGGGACTGGATGGCTTCCTAGGGGAATTCTACCAAACTTTTAAAGAAGAATAAATACCTATTCTTCTGAAGCTATTCCAAAAAACAGAAATGAGGGAAAACTTCCAAACTCATTCAACAAAGCCATATTGATTCCAAAAACAGAGTAAAACCCACTAAAAAGAATTACCAATACTCTTGATGAACATGGATGCAAATATTCTCAACAAGATACTAGTTAATCTAATCCAATAATACATTAAAAGGATTATTCACCATGATCAAGTGTTTATTCCTGGGCTGCAGGGTAGTTCAGTATCTGCAAAACAATCAGTGTGATACATCATATTAATAAAAGAAAGGATAACAACCATATAATCCTCTCAATAGATGCAGAAAAGGCATTTGAGAAAATACAACATTCCTTCTTGATAAAAATTCTCAAGAAAGTAGGGACAGAAGGAATATACCTCAACATCAAAAAGGCCATATACAAGAGATGCACATCTAATATTCTTCTCAATGGGGAAAAACAGAGCGCTTTTTCTCTAAGGTCAGGAACATGACCAACTACTCTCACCGTTGTTGTTCAACATAGTGCTGGAAGTCCTAACCTCAGCTATCAGACAACAAAAAGAAGTAAAAGGCATGTGAACTAACAAGGAAGAAGTCAAACTTTCACTCTTTGTGGACAACATGGTATTCTATGTAGAAAACCTAAAAGACACCACCAAAAAATTGCTAGAACTGACACATGAATTCAGGAAAGTCATAGGATATAAAATCATTGAACAGAAATCTGTTGCATTTCTGTACAGCAATAATGAAGCAGTAGAAAGAGAAATCAAGGAATTAATCCCATTTACAGTTGTACCAAAAACCATAGGTACTTAGGAATAAACCTAACTGGAGGTGAAAAATCTATACCCTGAAACTCTGTAGCACTTATGAAAGAAATTGAGGAAGATACAAAGAAATGGAAAAACTTTTCATGTTCATGGATTGGAAAACAAATATTGCTAAAATGTCTATACAACCCAAGCAATCTACAGATTCAATGTGTAGGAATCCTTATAAAAATAACACCAACATTTTTCACAGAGTTGGAACAAACAAACCTAAACCTATATGGAACCAGAAAAGACCCCAGATGAGCAAAGTAGAGTTGAAAAAGAAAAGCAGAATAATAGGCACCACAATCCCAGATTTCAAGGTGTATTACAAAACTGTAATCATCAAGACAGTAGGGTATTGGCATAAAAACAGACACATAGATCAATAGAACAGAATAGAGAGCCCAGATAGACCCACAAATATATGGTCAAGTCATCTCCGATAAAGCTGAAAATAATATCCAATGGGAAAAAGGCACTCTCTTCAACAAAGGTATTGGGAAAACTGGACAGAAACATGCAGAAGAATGAAACTGGACCACTTTCTTGATGAACCTCATCAAGATATTAAAAAAAAAAAACAAAAAACAAAACTTCTGCACAGCAAAGGAAACAACAAAACTATAAGGCAGATGATAGAATGAGAGAGGAAATTTGCAAATGACATATCAGATAAAGGGCTAGTACCCAGAATCTGTAAAGAACTCATCAAAATCAAAACTCAAAAAATAAATAATCCCGTTAAGAAATGGGCAGAAGACATGAAAAAATATTTATCCAGACTTATAAATGACTAACAGACACATGAAAAAATGTTCAGCATCATTCATCATCAGGGAAATATAAATCAAAACCTCAATGAGATACCCACCTCATACTCATCAGATTAACTAAGATTAACAACTCAGGAAACAACAGATGTTGGTGAGGAGGCAGAGAAAATGTAGTCCTCTTATCCTGTTGGCAGAAATGGAAACTGGTACAGTTATTCTGGAAAACAGAATGGAAGTTCCTCAAAAAGATCAAAATAGAACTACTCTATGACCCAGCAACTGCACTACTAGGTATTTATCAAAAGAATACAAAAATGCTGATACGGAAGAGCACATTCACCCCAATGTTTATAGCAGCACTAGCAACAATAGCCAAATTACGGAAAGAGTCCAAATGTCCATCAACTGATGAGTGGATAAAAAAGAAGTGGTATATATAATGCAATATCACTCAGATATCAAAAAGAATGAAACCTAGCCTTTTGCAACATTGTGGTTGGAACTAATGTGTATTATGCTAAGCAATGTAAGTCAGTCAAAGACAAATACCATATTACTTCACTCATATGTGGAATTTAAGAAACAAATGAACATAGAGGATGAAAAACAAAAAGAGGCAAACCGAGAAACAGACTATTAACTATAAAGAACAAATTGATGGTTACCATAGGGGAGGTAGGTGGGAAATGGGCTAAATAAGTGATCAGTATTAAAGAAAGCATTTGTTTGAGGTAACCATTGGGTTTTATATGTAAGTGATGAATCACTAAATTTTAGTCCTGAAACTAATACTACACTCTACGTTAATTGATTTGAATTTAAATTTAAAAAAAAAAATAGGAGATGCCACTGTAGAGAAATTGCCATACCTGCCCTTGTTTGAACTGGGCCAAAACCTTTGGACTGGGCAAAGTGGCAATTATTTTAATCATCTATTAGATAAGTTAGAAAAATAGACATCCCAATCACTAGTCCAATGATTGCAAATTTTCTGAAGTTAAAACCAATAGTCAATCCATATGTAACTCAGAGTAGCTTAGCCCATTGAAACACCCATAGAAAACTTTCTTTTTTGTTCCACTCATGTAATTGCCCTATTCCTTTTCCATATGTATGGGATAGGAATGAGGGTGAGAATAGGACATATCTGTGTTTGTGGATGAAGCTTTCCTTAATCTGCCCTAGTTCTCTGATGGCATTCTAGACATATTATAAGAAGATCAGTTAAGCATAATATTATAAACTTTCTAATTAGCAATATTTTGAGAGTTTAAATAATTTGATCTAACAGATGAAATATTTTGACCTGTTGAGAAGCACTACCTTCCTTTCTAACACAGTGTGCAAAATTCTGGGGATTATCAGAACTCAAGTAAATTACTGATTGATAGTGCTACTCTGAATTTTTCAGTTAATTACTTTTCAGTTAATTACTCTTCATCTTTTAAGAGGAACACAAATTTTGAACCATCATTTTTGAAGTTTTAACTCTTTAATTTTGGAGATAAATAATCTACATACGTTGTCTAACTCATTTGATTGTATTGAATAATTTTGTTAGATATTTATGCCAATTTGAAGCTAAATTTTTCCAATGTGGAAATTATCTTTTTATCCTCACTTTTACCACTGGGAATATATACAAGTATATAAAATATACTATATAGATTAATTATTATAGAGTTGACAACGAGGTAGCATCTAAGTCAACACAAGAAGTAGATTTAGGCCTTATATTTTATGAGTAAATTTATCATAAGGTTTTATATCTTATCAAGTCATCTCACCTTTTTAAACAACATAAATAGTAATGAACAGAAAATAAACAAACAAAAAACATAAAATCTTTAAATTCTGCCTCACACCAGGCACAAAATTAACTTGAGCAGAATTGTTTACCTAAATGTGAAAGATGAAACAAGCTTCTGGGGGGATAGCTTTATAAGTTAGGATAGCAAAATATGTCTTATACAAGATACAGAAAATCTAATATGTAACTAAAAGATTGCCAAATTAGACTTGTTAAAATTAAGAACTTCTGCTCATCAGAAAAACGCTACCAAGAGAAAAAACCAAAGATAATAAGGAAGAAGATATTTACATTACATGAATCTAAGTATTCATATCCTGAATATAAAAAGCAAAGTTTAAATGGTAAAATAACAGTCTAGTTTTCAAAATGGGGGAAACAATAGGATTATTTGAAAATTTAAAAAATTCCAAAATAGTGTAATATAGTTGAATGTAGTTCACAGAAGAGGATCTTGTATTTCACAGCAGGGATAGAATTATCAGATGCATTAGTTAAAGAATCAATTGCCCAGCTGATTTTTTCTCTGAGTAGGTCCATATAGTCCAAAGTGGAGTTCATGATTCCATGAGAGGAAGAGGGAATTACTTAAATTAGACTGCATCACTGTGTGGGGAATGGTGGCAACTGCTCCTATTTGGAATGAAAGATTTTACAGTAATAAATCTAATGGACTACTTCACTCTTTTTCAGTTATGTTGTTAAAGTTTACTGTTGAAATACTTGCTCTAAGGAATTACCATTCATTTAGTTTATTTGCAACCTCTGTCCTTTATAAGAGTAAGACTATTTTTTCCCCTCAGAAAGATGAAATTGCAACAGCACAGTGAATCTCAAATAACAAAAGCAATTGTATTAAGAAATACAAAACAAAACAAAAAACACAGTGTTTTAAGACTTTCTAATATAGGGGTGCCTGGGTGGCTCAGTGGGTTAAAACCTCTGCCTTCATCTCAGGTTGTGATTGCAGGGTCCTGGGATCGAACCCCACATCAGGCTCTCTGCCTGGTGGAGAGCCTGCTTCCTCCTCTCTCTCTGCCTGCCCCTCTCCCTACTTGTGATCTCTGTCTGTCAAATAAATAAATAAAATCTTAAAAAAAAAAGACTTTCTACTATAAATATTAGATTTAAGACAATGATTAATTTTATTTATTTAATATATTCTAAGGTTATCCAGAATGTAAATAGTGAAACTAAGAAACAAACAGCATACAAATGTCTAACTTCACAGAAATATCCCTCATTTGTAAACTTTTATGACTCATGTCTTCATGATTTTGATAATCAAAAAAGATATCAGTTATTCTTTATTTTTCTAATTATTTACTTAAAAAACTTTCAAGTAATAGCTTTTAAATTCATTTGATGAAAGCCAGTTGAAACGACTTTCAAAAAATGGCTTTGAAGTCATTCTTCTTTTCCCAAACTCACAAATAAGAAAGAGTCACTGGCTGTTATTGACATATCTTTTAATAAACCTGGAATTTTGAGTTGGTTCATGTAGGGTTTATTCCCTTTATGTTCCTACTTATTTTGTGTCTTTCATCTTTAACTTTGTTCTCTTTCCTATGAATTCCTCTCCTGTTATTAAAGTACAGCCCCTTGTACCTAAAACATATGGTTAAAATTGACATGAACTCAGTAGAAAAATGAGCAAAATACTGAGGTGGTCACTTCAAATATTAGGATATAAAGGGTAATAAATGTATGAAAAGGTAACCAATTGTGTAGCATATTTAACTTTATATTCTTTAATTTTATACAAAATGTACACATATTTTTTAAATAGAAGATTAGCTATTATTATTTACATAACAAAACAATGTATTAGCTCTCTTTCCAGTTTACTACTGGATTAACACAATGGAAGCCAGATGTAAAAATCTTCTATGTAAGAGGCCAGAGCTTTCATTTTCTCATCCTATATATGGGAAAAAGTGGCAGCTCCTCTCTCCTCTCAAAAAAAGAGGTAAAACTTTAGTTCTTGGAAATGGGGTAGAAAGAATTCTGAGTTTTTCTGTTTAACTTTTGAAATGTAAATGCAGCTCTTTAAGGTCAGATGAGCTCTGATGCATCCAGATTTGGGGATCTAAAGTTATCTCCAAGGCCTTGGACTTCATTCCTCCTGAGATGTAAATACCTCATTCCACCTCATTCCTCCTTGAGATGTAAACACATACCTAATTTTTATTTCTCTTATATTTATTTATGTGAATGTTATTATTTATACTAACTTTAACATCTGGCGATTTGGAGATCACTCATTGTTGAAAATAATCATCAACTAATTAACATCAGAAATGCCTGAGACAAACTACTAGTTAGGACTAACAAGAAGGTGTTAGGACTAACAAGAAGGTGACCAAAAAATTTAAAAAGGAAAATCTGGAGTATAAGATGTTCTTAGGAGATCTTTAAAACTTCCCACATACTTCTGGGAATCTAGAACAGATACATATGCAGGGCTCAGTGCTATCCAGGAAATAACTGAAAAGCTCATAAACTTTCACTCTGGCTGATCAGAGTCTGTACAATCCTAAATGGAGCACTAAGGGAGAAATGTAAATTACCTACAATAGTTTTGAAGGCATATTCTGACATAACAGTGAGTACTTGACAAAGGCTGGGAGATGTTTTAGTTCAAGAAATTTAAGTAAATTTCTCTCTGATCATTAGTTGAGCGTTGAGCAGAGACTTCAGTATCCTTGAATGATAAGGAATACAGACATTATAGAATTAGTACAAGAAATTCATTAAATAAACAGAACAACAAAAATGACAAAGGGCAGAACAAGAGCTGTTGGAGGGAGGCGGAATCTGATTTGCAGTAATGCCATGTAATACTAATTTAATGTCCAGTATTCAGAAGAAGTTGTGAGACATCTAAAATGGGAAATTATGGTAGTGTATAGAGTGTCTGTATACATGTCTCTCTTTACATATCTATTATATATAATATACAGATATTATGTATATAATACATCTATCTATATGACAATAGAGACTGCCCAGACTTTCAACTACTAGACAAAGACTTTAAATATCCAATTATAAATATGATCAAAGAACTAGAGAAACCCATCTTAAATAATTAAGGGAAAGTAATTAAGTACCTTACTAAGTTAAAAGAATAAAGAGATTATAAAAAATAATTATATTGAAAGGTAAAATAATTGAGGTGAAAAATTTATTAGAGAATCTGAATAGCAGATTTGATCAGGCAGAAAAGAGGATAATATTGATGATAGATCTAATCTTCAGAGTAGATATAAAAAAAGGAAAAGGAATTTTTAAAAAATGAACAAAATATCTGGGCTGTCTGGGTGGCTCAGTCAGTTAAGTGTCTGCCTTTCAGCTCAGGTCATGATCTTTGGATCAAGCCCCATGTAGGCACCCTGCTCAGGAGGGAGCCTGCTTCTCCCTCTGACTGCCACTCCCCATTTGTGCTCTCAATCTCTCTCTCTCAAATAAATAAATAAAATCTTTTAAAAAATGAACAAAATATCAGAGATATATGAAGCAATAACAAATGTACCAGTGTACATAATGAGAGTCCTTTTAGCAGAAAAGGAGAGAGAGAAAAAGACAGAGGTGCAAAAAAAATATTTAAAGAAATAATGCTCAAAAACACTCAAATTTTGATTGAAAGAATTTATCTATACATCCAGGAAGGTCATCTAACCCCAAGTAGGAGAAAAGAAATCACACTTAACCACCTCATAGTGAAATTGCCAAAGCCATAGACAAAGAATATAATTTAGCAATAAAGAGTAATGAAGAACTGATACATTCTGGAACACAGATGAGCACTGGAAACATGATGCTAAATGAAAGAAGCTAGATATTTTAAAAGGCCACGTATTGATGATTGCCATCAGAAGAGGCAAACACATAGAAGCAGAAGGTAGATTTGTGTTTCCTAGGAGTTGGGAAATTAGATGGGCAGCGACAGTGAATGATTTCTTTTTGGGGAAATGAAATGTTCTACATTAGACTGGTGATGATTGCACGACTACATAAATATATAATATATGTACACACACACACATACGTACACACATATTTTGCCTAGCTTTTGGGTATTTTCCTCTAGAAAATCATAGGTCTTAATGCTATTTGCTCAAAATACTCTATCATATTTAGTAAACAAAAGTAACATCAAGATGTTTCTTTTCTAGAGTTAAAGAAAGCTAACATTTCCTTTTATTCCAAGTATGTTCTACAATTATTTTAATTTTATGTATAAAGTAATTTAAAAAGTAGTTTGGGGGAGAAGGTGTAAATTTTGTGAAGAATTTTTTATTTTGGATTTTCTTCTAACCTCTGACTAGAGGAGAATTGCATGAGAGTTAAAATACACAAATCCGTATTTATTCATTCAATAAATATTAATTGAACATTTTCATAGACTAGGCAAATAGTCATGGACTCTGGAACTTACAGTTTATTCATCTAGTCCAAGACAGCCTTTTATTAAGTATATCATATTACACAAATATATGATATGGAGAGAGTAAAAATCTAAGGAAACATTAGCTAGGATAGCTAGGGATGATTTTTACATGAATATGTATCTTATTTTTTTTTTAAGATTTTACCTATTTATTTGACAGACAGAGATCACAAGTAGGCAGAGAGGCAGGTAGAGAAAGGAGGAAGCAGGCTCCTTGCTGAGCAGAGCCCGATGCGGGGCTTGATACCAGTACCCTGAGATCATGATCTGAGCTGAAGTCAGAGGCTTTAACCCACTGAGCCACCCAGGCGCCCCTCTGTATCTTATTTATATTATAATTATGTATTTGTCCTTCAACTGATGATTTTGGTTGCCATTATTATGTCCCATATGTACAGCTGCAATAAAATACCCAGTGACCAGCTGCCCCTTCTGTTCTGACAGTCTTGTGAGCCATTTGACAAATTATTATTTTAGATTCTGCCAGTAGAGTCTGTATCTGTCTCCAGAAATGCTGCTTCTTACCCTTGCAGCCACACCATGTGTTCCTTCAGAGTCATGCTGCTGCTGATTGCTTTATTCTATCCCAGTCTGCGTCTGCTTCTCCCTGCCTTTGACATTTATGCCACATTGCTTTATATTATGCTCTGTGCATCCCTGAAGAATTAATCCTGTCTGCCTTTTATACAAGTCTCCTTTTTTAGGTCATTCTACTTTCTCAGATTTAACATTCAGGTAAAATTCTTTAGAGAGTGAAAAGCCCAGTATGGGTGAATTATGAGCAGTTTTCCTCCACAGTGACTTACTGGAGATTTTTTACTTTTCTGTCTTCCAATGTAGCTTATGTGAATAGAAAATGAAACCCTTCTCAGAATGTGTGAAGAGAAGGACAGAGTCACAAACTCAGATACAACTAAAATGTTTCTTAGTAGAGAAATTATATATTCTTTTTATATTCTTAGTAAAATATGTGCAACCCTGATCATCTCTGTAGAGATGTCAAAGTAACTGTATCTTGAACTTATGTGCATTTCTTCATGTGTTCAATGAACATCCACTAAAACAGTTTCCAGTGCAAGGGTTATCTAGTTCATCCCATCCAACTGATCAGATTCTCGTTATTATAGTTTAAATTATTGCACACAAAAACAGAACTCATATTCATTGACATGGTATTCTGAAAAGGGTGATGCTAACCTGAATTTTTCCAGGCAGGTCAGATTTATCTAGCTGAGGGGGCTATATGCAGTAATACAGGAGAAAAAAGGAATATGGCATATTTGGACTTTTGAAGTAGTTTAAGAAAAATAATCTTTCAATACCTGGTCTTTATCAGTCAGTTTCTATAGATAGTGTTGTCTTTCCCTCACACTTACTATGTTCTGCAAATGCTGCCTCTCTACTTTCAATGTGAGCCTGAGAAATTATCTAATCACTCCATTTTTTTTAACCCCCATTCCCTGTTTTGTTTTTAATTTTTGATTTTTTTTCCTCATGTGTTCCCTTTGTCATATTCCGTTTTCTTCAATAAAGAAGGGGCGTATGATAGTTCCATATTTAATTTAATTTTTTGAGGAACCATATGTACTGTTTTTATAACTACTTATACCATTTTATATTGCCATCCAAAGTACAAGGATTCCAGTTTGTCTACATCCCTACTTCCAAGTATATATATCCAGCACTGAAGCAGAATCTCAGAGAGATAGCCCAACTCCCAGGTTACTACAACATTTTTGCATTGGTCAAAGTGTGTAAACAACCTAAATTTTCATCAACAGATGAATGGATAAACAGAATTATATATCTAATATAAATCTGTAATATATATATGCATTATATTTATTAAATGTATAAATTTATACATATATTTAAATTTATATATAAATGTACTATATAGTATATAAAATTATATATATATATAAATGTATATATAAATATATATAAATACTATTCAACCTCAAAGGGAAATTTTGCCGGTTTTGGCAAAATAGATGAAACTTGAGGACATGATGCTAATAAAATAAACCAGTAACAGGACAAATTCTTTGTGATTCCACTTATATGAGGTATTTAAAATAGCCAGACTTGGAACGCCTAGGTGGTGGCTCAGTGGGTTAAGCATCTCCCTTCAGTTCAGGTCATGATCCCAGCACACTGGGATCCTTGCTCAGTGGAAGCCTGCTTCTCTAACTGCCTGCCACTCCCCCTGCTTGTGGTCTCTCTCTCTCTCTCTCTGACAAATAAATAAATAAAATCTTTATTTTAAAAAGTGAATAAAATAGGCTCACAAAACAGAAAATACAACAGTACTTGTCAGTGCTGGGGGTGGGGTAAATGGAGAATTGTTGCTTTCAGTTATGCTAGATGGATTAAGTTCTAGAAATCTGTGCAACATGGTGTCTATAATTAACACTTCAAAATTTAAGTGTTCTTACCACAAGAGACAACAAAGGGACACAAGGAAGTTTGAGAATGTGTTCAATATTTGCCTTTACTGTGGTGATAATATAAAACCTATTTGTAATAACCCCCAAATCACCAAATTGTATACATTAAATATATTCAGTGTGTCTAATATCAATTATATTTCAATAAACTTGTTAAAAAATAAAAATAATAGTGAAAGGAAACACTTAAACTCTTTTTCAGTGAGAAGGAATATAATGGATTCTCTATTCTACCACACTTGATATAATACCAAAATTTGTAGGCAAGAGTAGCTCTTGGCTTTTGCAGATTAATTCAGCAGCCTCTGAGGAGGGTCTTGAGAGTTAAAGCATACTGACTTTAGGAGCTTCCTAAAATATTTAGGAGTTAAGATAGCCTCTTGTGACATTGATGGAGCATAAAAGATAGGGTAGAAGTATCATATGATAGTCACTTTCCATCTCACTTTTTTCTTTAATTGGATTCATCTTTTTTGACTTAGCATTTATAGGAAGTTTTGGGTAATAGAAATTAATAATTTAAAAGCTATGCTTCCAAAATGTGTTCCTTAGAACACTATTCCCTTAAGATGCTCCTTTAAAACTGTTTTTGGAAGTGTAAACATTTTAGGACTTCTGTCTGAAGTAATCTTTTGAAAAAAATTATGTGCTTTATTTCATCCTATATCCTCTAGTGAAGAATTTTGTTTAATGTTCTGGAATTTAATATTAACTAAACTTATTTGACCACAACAGAATTGATTTATATTTATATTCATTATAGAACAACTCTTAACATCCTTGTATTCTACCTTGGATTTTACTTTCTTCTAACATAACACTTACTAACAAACCAGGTAATTAGGCTTCCTTCAAACACCTCAAAATAATTATTAACTCTTCTCTTTCTGATTTATCTATTTTACTAGTTTCAGAGCTCATTTTTTAGTCTTCTGAGAAAAAAACTGAAAAAGACACTTTGGTCTATAAACTCAAGTTTAAAGTATGTTTTATTAAATATTCATGTATGCTATGATTACTATAGTCTATATTCAGTATACCTGATGCATGATACATGCATAAATCCCTCTAAATTTCAGTCATACTAACGATTCCCCCAGAGCAATTCTCTACTTGTATCTTAACCCCTTAAGCGATATTATTTTAATCTCTCTGTATGTCATTTCATTGTCTTCTCTTCCAGTCAAAATCATACTCATCTGTCATGGTTGCTGAATGTTAGAGCTGTATTTTACCTAAATATAACCTCCTTTACAAGCCTTCTAGAAAGTTAAATTTTATACTGATCTTTCATCTGTATTCTTAGACCTCATGAGTTATATCTCAATTATAGAATGTATTCAGATCCAAGTTATTCTATAGTTTATTTATAGAATTTTTGTCACTCTCACACTTAGTGCTTTGTTTTGATCATATGAGGTATGTGGTGACTGACAAATGATGAGAGTCCATATTTTAAATGAAGTTTTACTAATTATTTTCCGTTCTGGCATTCTTAGTGTTCATTGTCTGAAACACATTTTTGGACACTTTGTTTCTTCTTCGTAAATACTCATAGGCAAATTGTTCAAGGCAGAAATGTTTTTTAAAAATTTTTTATTTATTTATGTGACACAGAGAGAGATCACAAGTAGGCAGAGAGGCAGGCGGGACGGGGGGAAGCAGACACCCTGCTGAGCAGAGAGCCGATGCGGGGCTTTATCCCAGGACCCTGAGATCATGACTTGAGCCAAAGGCAGAGGCTCAACCCACTGAGCTATACAGGCACCCCGGAAAAAATATTTTAAATATCCTATAATATATGAAACAGGACTAGGAAAATAGCAGCATTAATAAGCACTTGTGTAGGTGGAAGGCATTTATGGTTCTTCTTTTTTTTTTTTTTTTTTTTTTTTTTTTTAGATGTCATTACACTCGTCTAAACATTTCAACAGGAGTCTTTAGAACATTTTAGAGAAAGACAGTAGTAATAGACAGGACTACACAGGGAGTCTAGAAGTCTAGTTTTAATCAACAGTATTTGCATAATTAAACTTGATAGAGCAGCAAGGGAGGCAAACACATTTTACTTAAAGTGAAGACTTGTGCTCTTATAGAATTCTGATACATAAAGCTCCTACTTGTTGGCCCATAGAAAATAGAAAATTATGCTCTGTGAGTGTCCAACCAAGCTAAATATGCCTAGAAAAATAGCTTTTCCGTCACATCCCATTATATGGGTGAATAGTCAAACAGGTAGTAAGAGGCTTATATGTTTTAGAATTTTATACTCAAGATCTGTTTCCTCACATACACAAAATGAAAAGCGAAGATGAATAATTGAAAATTTTAGGGAACTTTTGAGCATATTTGTCATTGCTATATTTATTGCTCACATTTTCTCATATTTTTACATGTTTCCTCAGTTTCATATTCAGTGAAGTAGGACTGCTCCAATTTATATCATCAGAGCTCTCTTACATTTAGATTTGTTCATTTCCTAGTATAAGCACATTGATGATCTATTTTGCATATGGGGTCTGAATTATTTAGAGAACATCAGTGATTTTCATTTTTCTTTGAACTTGGGGAATCATTTTCTGTCCTGTTATGGAGAGAAGAAGCATATTGTTGAAATATTAGTGAACTTTTCTATGCTTTCCAAAAACATCTGATTTTCTAAGGGTGAAGGGTAGACAGTACTGTAAATATTTTAGGGTCAGAAGTACTTTTGAGTCAAATGAAATCCTTACTCATTTCTGCTAAGTCTTCATTTTTATGCTATATTGAGGGGATTATAAAGAAACTGAAAGAGACCTTGACTGCCTTATAATGCCAGAATAGAGGGGCGCCTGGGTGGCTCAGTGGGTTAAAAAAGCCTTTGCCTTCTGCTCAGGTCATGATCCCAGGGTCTTAGGTTCGAGCCCCACATTGGGCTCTCTGCTCAGCAGGGAGACTGCTTTCCCCTCTCTCTCTGCCTGCTGCTCTGCCTGCTTGGATCTCTGTCAAATAGATAAATAAAATCTTTTAAAAAAATAATAAAAAAATAAAATGCCAGATATAGAACTCTTCCATAAGCATTTTAGCTTCCACATAGGGAGTGTTTTCTCGTATCTGAATAATATGCAACCATCTTGAAAAGTGGTGTTCTTCAGCATTCATAGTTTGCTCGGTAAATAATTAAATTTGTTATGTATGCTCTTTGTATGACTGAGTGCTATGAGAGAGCCACTTTTTTAAACTGACATACATATATGGCTATATAGAGACTTCTTCATAAAGACCATTTCAGCATGTCTTTTGTTTACTCAGGAGTGGAAAATTTAGTGAATTTCTGTTTAATTATTTGGAGTCAGTCAACACTTACCAGAAGAACCACTCTATCATCCCTTTCTTATTTCCTAGCTTATTCTTTTTCTTGCTGACCTGCATTATTTTCCCTTCCAGTCCTAGTTCATAGAAGTATTTGTCTCTGTGTGTCTATATGAAGATAAAGAATATACTATTCTCTGTTTCCTTTTTCTTATACCTTACACTCTCCTTGTGTTATCTTCTGTCAGTGAGAAACACAGGTCTACTTCTACTACTATCACTAGTAACTATGGAAATGGGAGGGAGAAGGGAAAAGAGTGTGCATTGACTCTTGAAGGCTTCACTCCAGAGATTTTACGTGTCCTTTATACTCATATCTCATTAGCTATTAGAGTAAAATTCAATCCTACTTTGTGATTAGAAGAGACAGAAATACTGTATATCAGTACAACTACAAGCAATTAGTTTAACCCAATAGTATCCTACAATTTATCTTTAATTTTTAATGAGAAGTAAGTGGCAGCAAATGAAAGTGTTTAATTCTAAGAAAAGCCTTGGTCTACAAAAATAAAAATGTTATTGAAAATACAGAGCCATGATTCAACTTACTACAAAAAAGTAACTCATATTATATCCTATGTGGTATCTGTTAATTGCCACAATACTGTGGTTACAGATGGCAGAAAGGAATGTACCTAAACCACATTATTTGAGAGTTGGGAAGCATATCAGGATGGATTACCTATTTTGTCTCTTACTTTGAGGCTGGTATTGGGCAGGAATAATACATGTTGAGATAATTATTCTTTGATCCTCATGAATTATTCCCATTGGGAGATATGGACTCTGAAAGCATAAATTAGTTTTTGCATATTATTGGCATAGTTGGGTTTTTTATTTTCAAGGAGTAATTTGGCTACTGATAACCTACACTGGGTATGGCTTGGAGAATTCCCAATGGGAGTAGAAGAACGTTGATGTCTTCCTTGTGCTTGCATATTTCAGATGTAAGCCATAGGATTAGAGATTCTATAGAATTTACGGAATTTGGGTTTTCCTTCTTTAGCCATCTTCTTTCTGAGGTTTAACTTCTCAATTTCCAGTAGATGTGGATATGGTTTTCTTGGACTTTTTCCTCTACTTCTTTAAGCCAGGAGGTGTGTTTATTGGAATTTTAGTCATCTCCATGGCACAGAATGGGTCATTCCATAGGGTCAAAGCCATAAAAACAAGATATTGAACTAATGTTGATTCCTTCTTTAAAATGTTGTCTTCCTTCTGCTTTCTATAAATTCTTCAGTGCCTCTGATATATGCATTTCCTATCTACATAAGATAGGTACAATAGAAGATCTACAACCACACCTGCAGCACAATTCTTAAATATTAACATTTAGAATTGCTTTCAAAGAATGTATTACAAAAGTAATGGAAGTACACTATCTGAATCTCGTGACACATTCTGCAAAAACCCACAGTCAGCAAAAGCCAAAATATGAGGGGGGATGTATTGTGGAGAGGAGGCGGCACAAAAGAGGGTGAAGAGAGTGTTCCTAGATAGCAGTGGTCTGGCCTGCCTATTTATCGAAAGATATAAATAGGCAGAATGGCACTCATGCATTGGTGTAGTCCAACAGGGATGTCAAAGCCCAATTACAATTAGAAGCTGGCTTTTATGAAGGGGTTGGTTAGCATGGTATATTGTAACTCAGTAGTAGAGGGCGTTCAAGTGCAAGATATGGAAATAACACATAGAGTGGAAGCAGAGAGAAGATGTCCTTACAGAGGAGGATGTCATAGGAGAGACAGGAGATCAGTTACACAAGGAGAGGATGAGGTATTGGAATAGTGTATTACATTAAGGATACTTGGAGACAGGTTTCTCATTTTCTCAGAATGGAGTTCCAAACCTAGAAAGGGGATCAGGAGTCAACATGTCAAGCATTTTCAAGTAATTCAGGAGGAATTTTTTGGTATTTATTGTATTTCCAAAGTTTATATATGTTTAAATATGTTGTGTATATTTAAAAAAAAATTTAAAAACCTTACTGAATTTCCCGTTTCAGATCTGACATGTACAGGACATTTACAGCTGCAATTATAAAAACAAGAAAAAGACCCTAAGCTGAAAATCAGTGATATTTCATGGACACATAACAGAACTGAGTTTGCAGGGCAAACTACCATCCAGAAATCTTGAAATACAGGAAAATCCAGACAGTCATAACATAGATGTACTACTTAGAACTGAAGCCCCTGGAACCATAAACTGGTAGGACCACTTGTAAATTTTTTCATTTACTATTGATTCAGTGTATGACAGAATGCCACTGAGAAATTCTTGGGACTTCAAAATTGGGGGGGGCATCATAATATTAGGTTTTTCCTCCAGGAACCTCTGACAAATGCTCATGAAGAAAATTCAAGAAATATACCCTTCTGGGTTTGGAATGAGAAAGGAAGGAACAATCATTTTTAAATACACCAGTACCGTTACATAACAAGGTCCTGTTCTCTACGGGTAAAGATAGATGTCTTTGGAAAAATATCTGAATTTAAAACTGGGTGGTATATATACAACATGAATCTGGAGCATCCCATAGTGCCAGAAAATAAGGCAGTACTCAAGAAAAAAAAAAATCACTATGATGAGAGTATGTCAAAGAGATATAGAAACCCAACTAAAAAGACTCCTAATGGCCAAGATTGGAACAACTCAGCAGAAAAATAAATAAGATAGTATCATACTATACACAAATGCATAAAATAACTATTCATGTATCTATATTGATATAAGTAAATGACTGAATAAATTAATAGATGGAGTGGAAGAGATAAATCTCTCATGAAGAATAATTCCAAATAATTTATGTACATATTTTGCCTTCAAGAAGTTGGAGTATAACTTCCCACTCCTTATATTGGTCTTTGCCTAGTAATTTCTTTCCAAAGAATACAGAATGGAGAGACCTATAAAACATTGCCTCAACCAGGTGATCAGTGTTAACATCAACCATGATATCTCATGTTAACAGTATGTACCCTTGATAGATATGATAAAAATGGTACTTTATTTGCATGATCTTCCTCTCCCAAATCCATAACCCTAGTCAATCATGACTACACAATATACAAATTCCAGTAGAGCCACATCCTACAAAATACCAAATCAATATTCCTCAGAATTGTCAAGGCAATCAAAAACAGAGAAAGTCTGAGAGAAACAGCCTCCAAGAGATGCTTATGGAGATAGGACTACAAAAGGCAATTTAGTAGTCTAGATGGTATCCTAAAATTAAAAAAATAAAATAAAATAAAAAATAAAAAAAATAAGATGCTGGGTAAAAAAAACAAGGATCTAAATGAGGTATCAACTTTAGTTCATATTAATGTGTTAACATTTGTTCCTTGATTGTAACAAATGTACTATATAATAAAAGATTTTAATGATAGGGAAACTATGTGTTATGTTTATAGGGATTATAAACATTATAAAGTTGTGTATTATCTTCACAACTTTTCTGTTGATCTAATTCTATTGTAAACTAAAACATATGCTTAGAGATCTATTTCTGAAATTACTTTACCATTATTAAAATGTCTTACTTGCAAAAGAATCATTTCATCAAAAAATTAAAAACTCTGTTAAGCAACTCTTGGGTCAAACTGGAAATCAATCCAGAATTGCAAGATTTCTGAAGCACAGTAATAATGAAAATGCTGAATATTTAATATCTGTGAGTTCCAATTAAAGTGGTGATCAGAGGCACCTGGGTAGCTCAGTGGTTCAGCCTCTGCCTTCGGCGCAGGTCATGATCTCAGGGTCCTGGGATAGAGCCCTGCATTGGGCTCTCTGCTCAGCAGAGAGCCTGCTTCCCCCTCTCTCTCTCTGCCTGCCTCTCTGGCAACTTGTGATCTCTGTAAAATAAATAAATAAAATCTTAAAAAAAAAAGTGGTGATCATATGGATATGAAAGCTTTAAATATTTATATACAAAAATGTAGCAAACTAAAGATGATTAGACTAAATTTTCAATATGAAAATGTATAAAGTATACAACAAATGAACTGAAAGGAAGCAGAAGGAAAAATAGCAAAGATAAAATGAAAAATTAATCAGCAGAAAATAGTGAAACTAATTTTATTTTATTTTGGTAGTAACTGATTTTAAATGATTTTTCAATAAAAGATATATAGTCAAATAAGATCATTGATAACCTAATGAACAAAAAAGGAAACTATTCAAAAAATACCAGACTAAACATCTCAAGGGGGAATTAACTATTGAGACATGAGATATTTTTAAAATCTATGAGACAAATTTGTATAACTTTCTATATATGTATTTTTTAAATAAGCAACGTTAATTGAATGATTTTCTTAAAAAATACGATTTACAAAAACTGACCTCACAGAAAACTTATATTAGACCAAATGATTAAATATAGCATTATTAATTAATGGGCCAACCTAACATTGTGTGTTTTTTAAAGATTTTATTTATTTATTTATTTAAGAGAGAAAACATACAAGTGGGGAGAGGAACAAAGGGAGAGGGATAAGTAGACTCTGTGCTGAGCATGGAGCCTGATGTAGGGCTTGATCTCATGAAATCATGACCTGAGCTGAAATCAAGAGTCAGATGCTTAACTGAATGAGCCTCTTGGATGGCCCCAAGTTTTTTTATTTTTTATTATTTCTTATTTATTTATTTATGATTTAATTTTATTTTTTCACTATTCCAAGACTGATTGTTTGTGCTCCATGCAATATGTGCCCTCCTCAATACCCACCATTAGACTCACGCATCCCCCCACTCATTTCCCCTCCCTGTTTTTGTTTTTGTTTTTATTTTTAAGATTTTATTTATTTATTTCATAGAGAGAGAGATCACAAGTAAGCAGAGAGGCAGACAGAGAGAGGGGGAAGCAGGTTCCCTGCAGAACAGAGAGCCTGATGCAGGGCTCAATCCCAGGACCCTGAGACCATGACCTGAGCTGAAGGCAGAGGCTTAACCCACTGAGCCATCCAGGTGCCCCAAGCCTCCCTGTTGTTTTTTTTTTTTTTTAAAGTAATGTAATACAAAGTTCAAAACATTACGTATGAAGTATTCTTGCCATAAATGAACCTGAATTTTATCAAGCCTCTAAAATTAACTCTCAGTTTTTAGAGAATATAACTTTCAGTTTATAGAGAATAATGTAAAGATCCTTTAGAGAATTCTATATGGAGAATATAGTATATATGTAAGTTAAAAGAAAATATGAAGAGACATCCAAAAATGTATATATGTCATTTTATAATGTTCTTGGCTTAGTGTTTTGAGAAAAAATACTAGTAGGAAAAACAGGAATGACTAATTAAGTACATCATGGACCCTCTCGATTCCTTATATGACACCACTTTGGTGTGAAAGGACTCTAAGTCTTACTTATTAAAACTTGGGTTTCACTATCTAAGAATATCTATTATCTCTTGAATGTGTTTGAATTTTCCCCTTACCAACCATAATTATAAAATGACTTTAACAAACTATATTCTTCTTTTCTTTTACTTTGTATATTAGTTCTCCATTTACAAAATGAAGGGAATTCGGATGATATAGCATAAGAGGCAAGTCTTTGTTACCCAAGCGTTGTTTACAAAGTTTCTTTCTCCAGGTCAGCAAACCATAGCTTATGGATTAAGTGTGGCAAGCTATGTTTTGCTTGCTGTTGTTTGTATGGCTTCAGAGATAAGGATGGTTAATACATTTTTAAAATGACTATGCAAAATCAAAAGTAGAATAATATTTTGTGACACATGAACATTGTGTGAAACTCACATGCACTGTCTGTACCTGAAGTTAAGTAGTTGTGTTAAAAGGACATAGCTAAAAACGTTTACTATATAATCTGTTAAAGAAACTTTGTTGACCCCAGCTCTAGAACAGTGTGAAGTCCTGCCTGAGCATCAGATTATCAACAACCACTTGCTATGTATCACAGCCCTTTGCAGAGCATTCTCTTTCTGATATCATGGTCCTACCCATGTCTTGGTGTAATGACTTATTTCACTAAGAAAGAGTATGGTGCAGAGTAAAGGCTTTTCTACTTTTAATATATTTAAAGTAAAAATGATGCAAATATAATAATATAAAGATCCTAATGTAGGAAAATTCAGTGATGCCATTTAACCATATATTTAAACCAGATGTAATAATCACTTCAGAAGACTATAAGTATTTATCAAACTTAAAACAATTTTAAAAATGTGCACATACACACACACACACACACACATACACATCTACTAAAATCAGCACTGCTCTGGGGTGTATGCTCAAGACTAATAAATACATATTTCTACCAAGGGGCATACACAAGAAAGCTCACAGAATCTCTATTCATAGAGGTCAAATATTAGAATAACTCATCAACAATAAAATGTATAGGGAAATTATTTTATATTAATACAATCCAATACTACATGTGAATAATATGGAATAAAGGAACTTCACATAATAAGATAGTAAAAAATTTAGGCAAAATATATCATATGATACTATTTATATAAAGTTTATAACAAAAAAAGTTTAGAACTAACAATGAAAATACAGAAAGGGAAATTAGAAAATCGATTTTATTTACTGTAGCACCAAGAACCGTAAGATAATAGGAATAAACCTAACCAAAGAGGTAAAGGAACTGTACTCGAGGAACTACAGAACACTCATGAAAGAAATTGAAGAAGACAGGAAAAAATGAAAGATCATTCCATGCTCTTGGATCGGAAGAATAAACATGTTAAAATGTCTATACTGCCTAGAGCAAGCTATACTTTTAATGCCATTTCGATCAAAATTCCACTGGTGTTTTTCAGAAAGCTGGAGGAAGTAATCCTAAAATTTGTATGGAATCAGAAGAGACCCCGAATTGCTAAGAAAATGTTGAAAAACAAAAATAAAACTGGCAGTATCACATTACCTGATTTCAAGCTTTACTACAAAGCTGTGATCACCAAGACAGCATGGTACTGGCATAAAAACAGACACATAGACCAGTGGAACAGAGTAGAGAGCTCAGATATGGACCCTCAACTCTATGGTCAAATAATCTTTGACAAAGCAGGAAAAAATAGAAAGTAGAAAAAAGACAGTCTCCTCAATAAATGGTGCTGGGAAAATTGGACAGCTATATGTAGAAGAATGAAACTCGACTATTCTATTACACCATATACAAAGATAGATTCAAAATGAATAAAAGACCTCAACGTGAGACAGGAATCCATCAGAATCCTAGAAGAGAACATAGGCAGTAACCTCTTCGATATCAGTCACAGCAACTTCTTTCAAAATAGGTCTCCAAAGGCAAGGGAAACAAAAGTGAAAATGAACTTTTGGGACTTCATTAAGATCAAAAGCTTCTGCACAGCAAAGGAAACAGTCAACAAAACAAAGAGGCAACCCACGGAATGGGAGAAGATATTTGCAAATGGCAGTACAAAAGGTTGATATCCAGGATCTATAAAGAATTTCTCAAACTCAACACAGACAAAACAGGTAATCATATCAAAAAATGGGCAGAAGATATGAACAGACACTTCTCCAATGAAGACATACAAATGGCTATCAGACACATGAAAAATGTTCATCATCACTAGCCATTAGGGAGATTCAAATTAAAACCATATTGAGATACCACCTTACACCAGTTAGAATGGCCAAAATTAGCAAGACAGGAAACAACGTGTGTTGGAAAGGATGTGGAGAAAGGGAAACCTTCTTAAACTGTTGGTGGGAATGCAAGTTGGTGCAGCCACTTTGGAGAACAGTGTGGAGATTTATCAAGAAACTTAAAATAGAGATTCCCTATGACCCTGCAATTGCACTACTGGGTATTTACCCCCAAAATACAGATGTAGTGAAAAGAAGGGCCATCTGTACCCCAATGTTTATAGCAGCAATGGCCATGGTTGCCAAACTGTGGAAAGAATCAAGATGCCCTTCAATGGACGAATGGATAAGGAAGATGTGGTCCATATACACTATGAAGTATTATGCCTTCATCAGACAGGATGAATACTCAACTTTTGGATCAACATAGATGGGACTGGAAGAGATTATGCTGAGTGAAATAAGTCAAGCAGAGAGAGTCAATTATCATATGGTTTCACTTATTTGTGAAGCATAACAAATAACATGAAGGACATAGGGAGATGGAGAGGAGAAGGGAGTTGAGGAAAATTGGAGGGGGAGGTGAACCATGAGAGACTGTGGACTCTGAAAAACAATCTGAGGATTTTGAAGGGGCAGAGGGTGAGAGGTTGGGGGAGCCAGGTGGTGGGTATTGCATGGAGCACCGGGTGTGGTGCAAAAATAATGAATTATGAATTCTGTTATGCTGAAAAGAAACACAAAAAAGTTTAGAACAGACAAAACTATGGTGCTAGGTGGTAGAAGTCAACCTAATAATTACCCATAGGCAGTATGAGTAGGATGGGTGTTGGAAATGTTATGTGTTGATATAATTAGTGCTTTCACAGACACATAATCTATTTCTATCACTATCTATACCTCTATTCCTAGATCTCTATTATATACCTATTCACAAACACACATAGTTATATAAATGTTCATTGGTATACATACTTAATATTTGTGTATTTTACTGGTTGTATGTGGTCCCACAGTTTAAAAATGAAGAAAATTCCACAGTGAAACAGAAATCTTTGGTAGTCCAAAGTTATTTAAAATGATACTTGGATTAAAAAAAAAAACTAAGCCAAACAAGCAAAACATCCTAAAATATTTGGTTTTCATCTTCTGAAAAAGCATGTGCAACATTGATTCATTTTGTTTCATATCCTTTTACAGATGAAATACTGTGCAAAGAGAGTAACTGTAGTTATTTGGCAAATATGAGAACATATAGTATAAAAAATGAATTTAGATTGCATAGTTCTCCCCTGAGGAAAGGGTGTAAAAGATGAGTTGTTGAATATATGAATGAATTATATGAATTATATAGGCTATTCATCTTCCAAAAGTATGCAGTAATATTGACATTGAGACCAGAATATAAGCATAAACATATTTAGGAGAAGAGTTTCAAGTACCATTTGAAGAACCATATCAAGCTCCTTTTTTCACTTCTATTTAATTTCAGTGTTTTCAAACATGAAACTTATCAGTATTATTGCTATTAAGTACAATTTTTAAAATCAGGTTGGTGGTTAAAGTACAACTCATGCCATTGTACTAAAAACACATTTCTGAAAGAATGCTCCTCTGTTCTATGTGCTTTCCTTCTGTTTCAAGGTATCACTTTACTCTGAACTCCTGTGTTCAAACAAATTCCAGCACTTTCTTGGATACCACTATAGTGATGTTTACTGACAACTGACCTGTAATGTTTTCCCTTGGGAGAAGATAACATAAAATCTCTGCTTGGTTTTCTGGAACTCCTTATGCTCTAATTTAATTTAATGGATTGACTTAGAGTAGCCAAATATTTATATATATATAAATATTTATATATATATATATAAACTATATGAGATATAGATATCTCACATAGTTTAGGAACACTTCCTACAAATCCGCCATGAAGTTTTGATGGTCTCTTTATATTAAAGACAAGGAAATCATTATTAATCAACAAAATTAACTCTCAGAAACCTGCACAGGATATAATCATTCCTTTTAAATTTCCCTTTTGAATTAAGAATAAAACAATAAAAATAAAAGTGTATCAGGAACAATTGTTAACTTGACAGACTTAAAGTACTTTAAGGGCAAGAACAAGTCTTATTATCAAAACAGATACTTTGCATAAAATATCATCAAGAAAACATCTTAGGGGATATTATTGTAAATTTATTTTAGTATTTTATTTTTCTGCACTTTGCTTTACAAAGAAAACCCTTTCCTTTGTAGGAGTTTGCAATAAGCAAAAATGCTGGAGCAATTTCTATCCATTTTTTTTTCTTTTTTAAAAATCTAGTTTTCCTGCTAGAGACAGGGCTGTTTCTGGAGGAAGGCATTAAATCATGCTGCTAGCTCACCCACATTATTTTATACACTTCAAGGTGGAACTGAAAATACCTTCAAATAGAAATTTATATGGCAGCATTAAATAACTTCAAACTCGATGTGCTTCTTCAAGGATTAACTAAGTGTTCATATGCAGTTTGTAATTAGTAGTCAAGCAGAAGCTCATTGAAAATATTGAAAGAGTAGAAAAAGGCAAGACTTCTTACAGTTTTTAATACTTGCAAGTTTTCATTCATAACAAAACAGTTCTAATAACCAGTGCCTTTTATGGCCCATTTTTTTTCTGGGAGTTGTGTTGATCAAAATTATTTTGGTAGCTAAAGCTGAACAACAGAAAGATATCAATAACAGACTATGTAGTTAAGCGAAAAGCAAGACAAAATGTCCTATGTGAGTACATAAAATGGGTATTACCTTACATTAAAATCTACTGCAGCAGACCAGAAGCATATGAGCAAAATTAAAATTAACAGGCTGGTGTTCCAGGCTGGGAAATATTCATTTAGTTCCTACTAATGATCCCCTAATGGACAGCTTCAGTGTATGATGGGGCATATTTTCATATGAACTGACTTTCTTGCCTGGATCAGATTTTATAAGAAATGAAAATGCTTAAAAGTGAGAATTTTACAGGAAAAGGTAACTTTGTGCGGAGACTTTCTGAAAGATAGTATTAAAAACTAGCACTCCCTTTCAGAATTATCTGCATATTCACTCAGTTGTCATTTGAAAAATGGAATCATCTGCTGGCTGCATTTTGAAATGTTCAGGGCTAAAAGGTTATGAAATGATGCTGGTACTCAGTTAATTCTATAATCCTGTTGTCAGGGCAGAAGTCAGTAGCGCAAGTTCTGAAAGTAAATGCTCTTTCTAGAGAGGTGTATGAGAGCAAGTTAGAGTACCTCATGATGGTACATGCAATTTTAAAGCTAACTTGTTTGTACTGACAGGATAGGATATCCTACTGGAGGCCCTGAGGGAAAGACTTTGACATTGTGCCTAAATAGCAATAAAGGTTATCTATAATGTAATTTACTTTAAAGGCCATTTTGAGTATCTGGAATCACTATTCCAGCTATATTTCCATTTGATGACTTTAACATTGCTAAAGTGCTAGTCTTTCTGAGAACACAGTCGAATGAAGCCAATCTGGAAAATTGGTTTTATTGGCACTAACCTGAAACGTACTAATATCTATTTTTGGCTTCTATTCACAGATCAGACATTTCATGGGGCTTCTGTAATCAGTAAGATTAAGATTAATTCAGTAAGATTCATTCATTAACTCATTCATTCATTAAGATTAAGATTAATATGGTAAATGAAATGTTTGTTGACCAACGCCATGAGTATTTACTGAGAGTTGATGAATCTCTGATTATGACTATTTGCACCCTATCGGTTAGACTTTTTAATTGAACACAGAGCAATGCTGCCATAGCAAAATGTCACATATGGCTCAGTGTGTTTTATATATACATTTATAAGTAAATAAAATAACATAAATTTATAGTAGCCATTTTTAAAAGATTTCTTTCTTTCTTTCTTTCTTTGAAGAGAGAGAGAGAGAGAGTATAAGTGAATGGAGGGGTAGAGGGAGAGCGGGAGAAAGAGAATCCCAAGCAGACTCTGCAGAGCCTAGAGCCTGATGGGGGCTCAATCTCACAAGTCTAAGGTCACACTCTGAGATCACTATCTGAGCCGAAATCAAGAGTTGGTCACTTAACTTGACTGTGCCACCCAGGCACCCCATGTGTGATAGCCATCTTATTTTGGACTTCTAAGATCTTAATAAGATCTTTAAGATAAAAAGTATGAAGTTTCCACTATTCAGAATTTGTAATTATTTTACTCAGACTATGTTGTTCCCAAAATGATGACTTATAAAATGAAACATGCAGAAAGATGTAGTATTCCTGAGTAATACTTGAAAGATAATGGATTATTTTCCAGAGTTAGCACAGGCTTTGACTGTATATAAGTCCTAAATATTACAAGTAATTTTTTTTGTTCATTATTTAAAAACCAAATGAATCTCTATTATTGAACACTTGACTAATAATGACTATTTGCTATAGGTTCTTCACAGGAAGAAAATGAACTTTTCCTTAAGCAAATTAATTTGTATTGATTTGAATTACTAATATTTCTTAGAATTACTAAGATTTCATTTTATATAAGGCACTATAATTGTCTGGCATCAAACCCTATGCTTTTATGTGATCTAAAGAATTAATACTTAGTATTCTTCACTTGACTATCAAGATTTTTTTTTAAAGTACTAGTGGAATGTAAAGCATCTCTTACTTATCATACAAGAAAATACCTATACTTTTATCCATATATGATGGGTATGTCCTGAAAAAATAAAAGTAGATTTTAATACATGTATTGAATATTCTGTTAGAATCACATTCTATAAGCTCTATCTCCCAGTTGTATTATTCTATCTGTATATTGTTTTAAAAATATAGATTTTTTAAGAATATGCCATAGTAGGAAAAGATGCTTTCCTATACTTTTTACCCCCCCTTCTGTTGTTTTCCCTTTTACTAATTTACTCCTTTGCTGCATCTATGTGATCATGTGAACCAATCGTATTCAATCTTAGAAGAAAGGTAGAACGGCATGAGGAGTTTTTTAAATATACAAATACCTGGATCAACCCAGATATTTTGATTAAACTGAGAGGAGACCTGGCCTAGGTTTTGGGATTAAATTTTTTTTAAAAAGAGAAGATCAAACTAAAACCAAACTCCCACGTTTGACTTTAATATAGCCAGGTTTGAAAATCACTAATACATAGGTCAATCATAATGAGTATTCTGCTATTTATCATTCTAAATGTACTCATATTAAGTCTGCCTTTTATATAGCAAATATTTTTGATCCCATCTTTATTAAATAAAAAAGAAAAAAGTTAGAAAGAAAATGTTTACAGAAGTCAAGACATGGAAACAACCCATGAATGGATGGGTGAATTTTTTAAAAAGGTGGTAAACATTGTTCAGCCATAAAAAAGAGGGTACAGGTTTTGTTTTTCTGAGTATAGTTGACATCCAGTGTGACTCTAGTTTCGGGTGTACAATATAGTGAATCGACTCCATACATTATACTATGCTTACCCCAAGAGTAGCTGCCATCTGTCACCATACAACGTTATAATACCCTAGACTATATTCCCTATGTTGTACCTTTTATTTAAAAAGTAGGAATTTTTGACACTTGTGAAATATGGGTGAAACTTCAGGACAATATGCTAAATTAAGTCAGACATGTATGATCTCACTTATATGTGGAATGTAAGATGAACTCATAGGAACAGAAAATAGATTGGTGATTATGGAGTGGGGGTAGGTGAAGGTGGTCAAAGGGTAGAAATTTCCAAGTATAAGATGAGTAAGTTCTATGGCTCTAATGTACATCATTGTGTATACCAATAGAGTATACCAATACTGTATTGTACACATGAAAGTTTCTATGAAAGTAGGTCTTAAGAAAAGGAAAAAAAAAAGGTAACTCTGAGGTGATAAATATGTCAACTAACTATATCATGGCAATTATTTCACAATATATACACTATCCAGTCATCATGTGATATACCTTTAACTTATACAATGATATATGTCAATTATATATCAATAATTTTTAAAATAAGTAAATTAAGTAAGTTTTTTTTTAAATTAAAGAATTTTTAAGAATTACTAATAGAATGATGCCTTGATAGGTTGTAAATGTTGGGGTTACCTGCTTTTTTTCCAACTTGGATACCAGAATCTTGACTTCTACAGTGGTGATTTTATTTTTAAACTTGGGGGCTTTATTTCTTTAACTTGGAGTTTAATAAATTTAAAAGGTGCTTTTAAAGAATGTCCACGCTCAGAAATTTTAACTATATTGGACAGTTAAATATGCAAGAACACTGAATTCTATGTAATAGCTTTAGATTCCTTAACTTTGGAGAAAACTAGTGAATAAATGAATGCAGTTTTGGTTATATCTCTTACTATTACTATAGTAATAATAGGAGTTCACAGATATAGAATGCTCACCATGTATCAAAATCTGTTTTTAATCCTTTAAGTAAGTTAGCTCTTTGAATATGCAGGGTAGCCCTATGATTTGTATAATATTATTCTCTCAGAGGAGGAAAATTAAATATAGAGAATCTGCTTGAGTTTCTTGCATGAGTTTACACAGTTGATAACATGGTTGAGCTTTGATTAGAAGTCCACAGTCTGGATTCAGGTCCTTGGTTTTTTTTTTTTCCCTTGTTATGCCTTATGTTGAAAATTTTTTCCAAATGTATGTGGTCTCTCTAATAATCCTATGTTACAGACAAGGAGACAGATTGAAGGATAATAAATTTTCTAAATTTAGCGGCTAATAAAGGGCAAAGTTGGGACAATGTACAAGTGACTCCAAACTCCATCATACTTTCTACCACAGTATATGATGTGTTTCTGCACTAAGGATTTAGTCATATTAAATACTTTCTAAATATAAGAATTTCCTGATGATAAAATTATTTCTATGATATGATTTTTTTTATTTCAGAGATACAAAAACTGTTTTTCTCTTGTGTTTATTGACAAATGCATTGAAAACTAGTTTCAATGACTTAAAAGTTGTCAAAAATCAAAGAAATTGATAATTAATTGATAAATTTTCAAAAGCAAAACTGAAGTCAAATGTTCTAAAATCCAGTACTCCTGAAGTCACTCCCTCATTGTATTTTCTTAATTTTGACAAAATTATGATAAAAATCACAAAATGTTTTTCTAGATTCAGTTTGTTGTAAGTAGAATTTTCTTAATTGCCAATTTGATAATACATGTAAAATTGGGAATGCATGTTTGCTTTGATTTTGTGTCACTTTGTTTTCAAAGATAAAACTTCTTTACTTGTGGAATTAATTGATCTTAGGGTAACAACTAATGTATGTTAAATAATAAATGCCTTCCTACAATGTACTTTCTGAAAAAGGAGTTTAAACTTACATGAATTACACACTGCTTTTTTTTCTTTAATAACGTGTAATGTGTTATTTTCCCCAGAGGCAGAGGTCTATGAATCATTTCATAGCACTCACCATAGCACATACCCTCCTCAATGTCCATAGCCCATACACCCTTTCCTTCCCCCCACCTCCAGCAACCCTCAGTTTTTTTTCGTGAGATTAAGAGTCTCTTATGGTTTGTCTCCCTCCCGATCCCATCTTAGCATAATACCCTCTAGTTCCATCCACATCGTTGCAAATGGCAAGATTTCAGGGGTTTTGATGGCTGCATTGTATTTCATTGTATATATGTATACCATATCTTTATCCATTTATCTATTGATGGACATCTAGGTTCTTTCCATAGTTTGGCTATTGTGGACCTTGCTGCTATAAGCATTTGGGTGCATGTGCCCCTTCGGATCACTACATTTGTGTCTTTGGGGTAAACCCCTGGTAGTGTAGTTACTGGATCTTAGGGTAGCTCTATTGTCAACTTTTTGAGGAACCCCCATGCTGTTTTCCAGAGTGGCTGCATGAGCTTGCATTCCCACAAATAGTGTAGGAGGGTTCCCCTTTTTCAACATGCTCACCAACATCCTTCATTGCCTGAGTTGCTAATTTTAGCCATTCTGACTGGTGTGAGGTGGTATCTCACTGTGGGTTTTTTTTTTTTAAGATTTTATTTATTTATTTGACAGAGAGAAATCACAAGTAGACGGAGAGGCAGGCAGAGAGAGAGGAGAGAGAAGCAGGCTCCCTGCTGAGCAGAGAGCCCGATGTGGGACTCGATCCCAGGACCCTGAGATCATGACCTGAGCCGAAGGCAGCGGCTTAACCCACTGAGCCACCCAGGTGCCCCTCACTGTGCTTTTGATTTGAATTTCCCTGATGCCAAATGATACTGAGCACTATTTCATGTGTCTGTTGTCCATTAGGATTTCTTCTTTGCAGAAATGTCTGTGGATGTCTTCTGCCCATTTCTTGATTGGATTATTTGTTCTTTGGGTGTTGAGTTTGATAAGTTCTTTATAGATTTTGGATACTATCCCTTTATCTGGTATGTCATTTGTGAATATCTTCTCCCATTCTGTCAATTGTCTTTTGTTTTTGTTGACTATTTCCTTCACTGTACAAAACCTTTTTATCTTGATGAAGTCCCAAAAGTTCATTTTTGCCCTTGCTTCACTTGCCTTTGTCGATGTTTCTAGGAAGAAGTTGCTACAGCTGAGGTCAAAGAGATTGCTGCCTAAGTTCTCCTCAAGGGTTTTGATGGATTGCAGTCTCACATTGAGATCTTTCATCCATGTTGAGTCTATTTTTGGGTGGTATAAGGAAATAGTCCTGTTTCATTCTTCTGCATACGGCTGTCCAATTTTCCCCACACCATTTTCCTGCTTTTGACAAAGCAGGAAAGGAGGTCCAACAGAAAAAAGAAGAGACTGTCTTTTTTCTGTTGCACCTTCTTTCCTGCTTTGTCAAAGATTAGTGGATCACAGAGTTGAGAGTCCATTTCTGGGCTCTCTCTTCTATTCTATTGATCTATGTGTCTGTTTTTGTGCCAGTGCCATACTGTCTTGATTACAGCTTTGTAATAGACCTTCAAGTCTGGAATTGTGATGCCAACTTTGAAAATCAACTTTGGTTTTCTTTTTCAACATTCCTCTGGCTATTTGGGGTCTTTTCTGGTACTGTATAAATTTTAGGATTATTTGTTTCATTTCTTTGAAAAAAAAAGTTGATGGTATTTTGATAGGGATTGCATTAAATGTATAGGTTGCTTTAGGTAGCATAAGACATTTTTACAATATTTGTTCTTCTAATCCTTGAGCATAGAAGGTTTTTCCATTTCTTTGTCTTCCTCAGTTTCTTTCATGATTACTTTGTAGTTTTCTGAGTACAGATTCTTTGCCTCTTTGGTTAGGTTTATTCCTAAGCTTATGGTTTTGGATGCAATTGTAAATGGGATTGACTCCTTAATTTCTCTTTCTTCTGTCTTGCTGTCGGTGTATAGAAATACAACTGATTCCTGTGCATTGATTTTATATCCTGACATTTTACTGAATTCCTCTATGAGTTCTAGCAGTTTTGGAGTGGAGTCTTTTGGGTTTTCCACATACAGTATCATATCATCTGCAGAGATTGAGAGTTTGACTTCTTCTTTGCTGATTTGGATGCATTTTATTTATTTTCTTTCTTTTCTTTTTTTTTTTTTTTTTTTTTTGTCTGATTGCTGAGGCTAGGACTTCTAGTACTATGTTGAATAGCAATGGTTGAATAGCAATGGTGATACTGGATATCCCTGACAAGTTCCTGACCTTAGGGGAAAAGCTTTCTGTTTTTCCCCTTTGAGAAGATATTCCCTGTGGGTTTTTCATAGATGGTTTTGATGATTGAGGTATGTACCCTCTATACCTATACTGTGAAGGGTTTTGATCAAGAAAGGATGCTGTACATTGTCAAATGCTTTTTCTGCATCTTTTGAGAATATCATATGGTTCTTGTTCTTTCTTTTATTAATATATTGTATCACATTGAGATATCTGTGGATGTTAACCAACCTTGCAACCTTAATCCCACTTTGTCCTGTTGCATAATTCTTTTAATGTACTGTTAGATCCTATTGGCTAGTATTTTGGTGAGAAATTTCACATCTGTGTTCATCAAGGATATTGGTCTGTAATTATCCTTTTTGATGTGGTCTTTGTCTGGTTTTGGGATCAAGGTAATGCTGGCCTCATAAAATGAGTTTGGAAGTTTTCCTTCCATTTCAGTTTTTTGAAACAGTTTCAGGAGAATAGGTATTAATTCTTCTTTAAATGTTAGGTAGAATTCCCCTGGGAAGCCATCTGGTCCTGGCTTTTATGTATCCTTCTATTTTCAGTGAACACCTAGCAGGATGTAGTATTTTTGGCAGCTTATTCTTCTCATTTAGTGCTCTGAATATATCATTTCAGTTCTTTCTGGCCTGCCACGTCTCCGTGGATAGGTCTGCTGCCAATCTAATATTTCTACCATTGTATATTACAGACCTCTTGTCCCAAGCTGCCTTCAAGATTTTCTCTTTGTCACTGAGACTTGTAAGTTTTATTATTAGATGACGTGATGTAGACCTATTTTTATTGATTTTGAGGGGGATTTTTTGTGCCTCCTGGATTTTGATGCTTGTTCCCTTCACCACATTATGGAAATTCTCTGCTATAATTTGATCCAGTATACCTTCTCCTCCTCTCTCCCTTTCTTCTTCTTCTGGATCCCAATTGTTTAATATTATTTTGCCTTATGGTATCACTTATCTCTCAAATTCTTCCCTTGTGGTCCAGTAATTGTGTCTCTCTTTTGCTCAGCTTTCTATTTCCATCATTTGGTCTTCTATATTACTAATTCTCTCTTTTGCCTCATTTATCCTAGCAGTAAGAGCCTCCATTTTTTATTGCACCTAGTTAATAGCTTTTTTTATTTCAACTTGGTTAGATTTTAGTTCTTTTATTACTCCAGAAAGGGATTCTCTATTATCTTCCATTCTTTATTTGAGCCCAGCTAACACCTTGATAATTGTCATCTGTATTCTAGTTCTAACATATTACTAATGTCCGTATTGATTTGATCCCTAACCGTCGGTGCTGCCTGATATTCTTTTTTTTTTGTGGTGAATTTTTCAGCCTTGAATGAGAGAACAAAATCCTAAAATGTTAGCAGTGACCCCAGAAAAATATACATTAACCAAATCGGAAGACACCCGAAACCAGGGGGAGAAGAAGAGGGGGGAAAAAAAATATATATATATATAATATATATGAATAGAACAGAGCCACCCACTGGATTTGGGGTGAATTTTGGTCTGTTAGAGGAAACTACCTTCCAAAATTTAAAAAAAAAGAAAACTTGTATATATACAAAATATACATAAATATATATATAAATATATATATATATAAATATGATGAAGGGTTGGAATATGACTGCAAAGATGAAAATTTAAAAAGATTCTAAAAAAGGAATGGGATAAGATAAGAAGTTGGTTGGAAAAAAAAGTGGAAAGAATGTGATCAGTTTGGAAACTAGATCAAAGCCATGTGCTAGATTTAGAGTATATTTTGATCTATTAGAAGATACTGTTAGAAGATACTGTACCCCAAAATTTTTAAGATAAAAGACCTCTATGTACACAAGGTATAAGGTCAAATATATTGAAGGGATAAAATATGACTATAATAATGAAAATTAAGAAAGATTTTTAAAAAGATATGGATAAGATAAAATAAACTTTTAAAAATAGGAATGAAGAAAAATTTAAAAAGATAGAATAAGAAAAAAATAAAATTTGAGAAATTTAACTTTGAAAGACTAAAGGATCATGTGAAAAAAGCCATGAATTGTATATGTTGCTTTCCCCTAGCTCTGGAGTTCTGCAATCCTCATTGTTCAGTGAACTTGGTCTTGGCTGGGTGTTCTTGTTGATCTTCTGCGGGAGGGGACTGTTGCTTTGATTCTCAAATGTCTTTGCCCATGGTGGAATTGTACCACCTTTGCCAGGGGCCAGGCTAAACCATCTGTTTGGTTTTGATCTTGGTAGCTTTTGTTCTCTGAACACTTTCTGTAGAGCTTTGGAGAACAGAAATGAAAGTGGTGGTGTCCCAGCGTCCAGCCCCATAGGGGCCAAGAGCTCAGGGCCCCGCTCCTCAATGTGCCCTCAGAGAAAAACAGTCAATCCCTCCCATCTCCCTGGTCTCCAGCCCCACTCCGAGCTCAGCCACCCTGTGACTGAACATTTATATCTCTGGTACCCCACCCCATTTGGAGTTTCCAAACACAGCAGATTCCTGCAGTGCACTCCTGTGCTGCTCCTCCTGGAGGAGGAAGGAGGGGGTTCTTTCCTGATCTGCCGCTTGTGGGGTCCCTGCTTAAAGAGCAGTGACTCAACTATGCCTTGGATCACAGTTTATGGTAAGCCCGAGCTAAGAGCCCACTCCTCAGCTCCATCTCGCAGCTTCCCCTCTCCAATACCTGGGAGCTCTGCCACATTTAGACATCCCTGGTCATTTAGTGACCCTGCAGATCCTGAACCACACTGTCCCTATGAGGGCTCCATCCCCTCCCTCTCCCCTCCACCCCCCTTAGCCTCTGTAGCCACGTCCCTCAGTGGAACAGACTTCTAAAAGTTCCGATTTTGTACTCCTCTACTCTGCTGCTTGCCAGGAGCAGGCCACTCCCCCTGTAGTCTAGCATCCCATATATTGCCTCGAATTCACTTTTCACATATCCTACCTTCTGGAAAATGGTCAATTTTCTGTTCCTAGAATTGCTGTTCTTTTCTCTTGTATCTCCTGTTGAGCTTGTTGGTCTTCAGAATGGGTTGATAACTATCTAGCTGAACTCCTGGGACCTGATGATATTTAGTTCTCCTACTCCTCTGCCATCTTGCTTGATTCTCCATGCTGCTTTTAAGATATTTTTGTTCACCTTATTACAGTATGCCTTACTATATGCAAATATATAGCTGCTCCAAAATCATATGTCTGAAGGAAAACTACACTTTATCTGTATGTGCATTTCAATATACAGATAATCAGGTACATCTATATCTATATCTGTATCTATATTTGTGAACTATTATTTTGATAATAAACTATTATTTTGATATTAACTATTATAAACCTATTTTGACTCAATTTTTATATAGTTAATCATTATAAATACCTTGTGATATACCTTGTGTTATCTAGCAGATATTGTTTTTACTTATGATTTATGTATTCACATAGAACTCAACAAAATCTTGAAACAAAAAAGGAATTGAGCTCTTTTTCTGATAAAAGCCACATGTTCTATTAGATCATCCAGAATTAATTTTATCATGTGGTCAAAATAGATTTCAGGACACATATTTTCATTTCAGTACTGTTACTTCTGTTTTAAATGTTTTATTTAGGAAGTGTGGGAATTGCAAACTGTGGTTTATTATCAGTCATTAATTATAAAATTACATCAGGAAGCTAAGTTACTAGGGGATATTTTCAAGAATCCATTTTGAGCATAGTAGGCACAGTTTATGAGGCAGACAGAAAAACGGTACTGGATATCCACTTTCCTGCTCACTCTCCTTATGCGGTGACTCTCACTCTGCCACTCTCTTCCTCTGTCCCTTTCTCCCTCTCTCCAGAGATCCCTTCTTTCCTCTCTCTCTCCCTCTTTTTTTCTTCCTTCTCTCTTTTCCCTTCTTCCTCCTTCCTTTTCCACCTGTTCCTTCTTTTCCTTTAATAGTCTCTTAAAAAATAGCCGTCATCTAAATATTCTCAAGCTCTAGTTTCTTTGACATTTTTATGTTTTAAGGCTTCAGTGGGTGACTCCCAACTTATGTTAAGATGGGAAATTATAAGAACTTCATAAAATTAGTTCAAAACATGAAAAATAAAGTTATCTGACCACCTGTCACAGATAGTATCTCTGTACATCTGTTTCTTATTCTGATAGGGTCTGCTCCATCAGAATCTGTGTTTTTAAATTAGTGAAAGTGGTCCTTATCTTTACCCATACCTGACCCAGAAATCAGGGATCCCGCCTGATTCCAGCATCTTCTTCAGGTTCACATCACACCAAAATTATATATTATAGAGTTAAAATTCTTAATGCCCTAACACTTTCTACATTGTTCCCTGGGTTCAGGATACCACATAACCCCTTCCCTAGATTATTATAGTAACCTGAAAATAAATGCCAGCTTTAAGGAGAACCCTTTGAAGCAATTTCTTAATAAGCCCAAATCATAGACTTTGTTAAATGTAATGGTTTTTCCTTAGTTAAAACCATTAGTGTATCTCTATTATCTTCAAGATAAAATTATAACCCTTACAAATGGCAATACTGTGTATGCCAGTGTTTCTCAGCTTGGATTGGTCTTCCCTCCATGAGATGTGTTTGGAAATGTGATGTCATTTTTGGATGCCACAACATCTAGGAGATGGCATTTAGTGTTCAGATATCAAGAATGTTAGCATTACCACCAACAGTGCATAATAGTTCCAGTTCTTCCACTTGTAATTTTTTGTTATTTTTAATTGATAATGATCATCCTAACAGGTATGAAGTGATAACTTGTGGTTTTGATTTGCATTTATTTGATGATTAGTGATGTTGAGCATCCTTTCATACACTTGTTGACCATTTGTATGTCTTTTTTGAAGTATGTTTATTCAAGTCCTTTGGCCATTTTAAAATCATTTTTTTTTGTTTGTTTTGCTCTTGAGTTCCATGTATTTTTTGTTCTAGGAATTCCATGTATTTTTTCTCAACCAATTTCATTATCCTGTTTCAAAATCAACAAGGACATTTTTCAGTTAATGCATATGTCAGAATACATAGTTTTTAAAAGATATATATAAAACATTCCATCCAAGAAAAATAGAATACCTGATTTCCTCAAGTATATATAATAATCCCCTGGTTAAATCACATAAAAAATAACAAATATTACAAATTTGTGAAGACTGTACTCATACCAAGTAGATTTTCCCATATTAACCTCTTATAAGATATGTGGTTTACAGATACTTTTTTCCCATTTTGTACATTGCCTCCTCACCCTATTGTTTCCTTTGCTGTACAGAAGCAAAGTGTGATGTAGTTCAATTGTCTATTTTCACTTTTGTTGCTTGTACTTTTGCGTGTAGTCGCTGTGGAAAACCATATGGAGGTTCCTCAAAAAAATTAAAAATAGAACTACCACATGACCCAGCGATCTCACTTCTAGGTATTTATCCATAATTGAAATCAGGATCTTGAAGAGATATCTGCACTCTCATGTTTTGCACATTATTCACAGTAGTCAAGAAGAAGAAATAACCTCAAGTGTCCATCAGCTGTTGGATTGGTAAGGAAAATTGATAAGGAAAATGTCTCTCTCTCTCACACACACACACACACACACACACACACACTGCAGTATTAAACTTTTAAAAAGAAGGAAATCCTGTCATATGTTATGACATGGATGAACTTGGAGAACATTATGCTAATTGAAATTAGCCAGTTACAGAAGAACAAATAGTGCATTATATTCCACTTATGAGTTATCTAAAATATGCATATTCATACATATACAAACAGAAAGTATAATGGTGGTTACCAGGGACTGGAGGAAGGAAAAAATGGGGAGTTGTCTATTTAATGGGTATAAAGTTCAATGTGTGCAAAATGAGTAAGTCCTAGAGATCTGTTATACAACATTAATCTTATAGTTAAACAATACTGCACACTTAAAAATGTACTGAGGGTAAATCTTAAATCACGTATTTTTTACCACCTGCACACAAAAAAGGCAGGTATGTTAAATATGTGGAAGAGTCACATACTTGCTAAAGTATCCACCCTAACCACCAATAATGACAACATTGGGAAACACTGTGTGATGGCAGAAATATAAAGAGGCAAATATAATAGATGTAGATTCTTTAGAACAAGTTAATGTAATATGATGGAAGAAATCAAAGATGGATTCATTTTTTAAAATTCTGCATTTCCAATGCTGGCACAATGTCTAGGGTGATATTTTTTCATCAGTATTATTCTATCTGAGTGATTTGTAGTCACTTAAAGGTGAAAAAAAATACATGAAGCATAAAAAGACTATAGAATTATTTGAAAAATATTCTGTCTAAATGTAAATGCAGCTCTGTTCTTTGAGGATATGAGACAACCATGGTAAAGGTCAGTGATGAAGAGAAGATAACATATTTCAGCTTTTCAAGAACTGATGCACTGAATAGAAGAACAGTAAAATATTGGACATCAAAGAAAAGAGAGGAAAGAGAAACAGGAATGGGAACATATCCTAAAATTTTGATAAGGTCAAAGGACCCATGTGCTTCACTTAAAAGATAGCACGTCAAGTGCTTTGAAGAGGTTAACAATATATACAAAACTCAAGAAGGTCTGCTTTATTGAATATTAAATGCTTTGCACAGAATAAATATCCTAAAAGTTTTGTCAACTTGACTTTCATTGGTGAGCTTAAAGAGGACAATTGTGTGACAGTAAAAGCTTGGGTATAATGTGAGAGATGAAAGTGAAACTGATTCAAGAAATTTGGGGGTAGGGATAAACTAAAACAATGGGTGGCAACTAGAAGTGAGAGGGTGTAAAGTAGAATATCTTTGTTTACTAGGGTTTGTGTTTGAAGCTATAAATCTTACTTTAACAAATATTTATGGAAGAACTCCCTGTTCCAGGCCCCATGTAGGACTGTGTATCATACACACATTTGTAATGAAGAAGCACATGCGTACACAGAAACATATCCATTAAGGGCTCCACAGAATTGTCTTTTCATTTATCTTTCAAATCCAGAAGGCATCATGTTGAAAACTATCTGCTATAGCTCTATGAATATTATAGCATTTTTGGCAATCTAATGTGCTCCCCAGAAATTTGAATCTGTCTTCTAGCAATAATGTTTCCAGGATTGATAGAGAATAAAAATATGCCTCCTTATTTATGTCCTCCATTTTTTCATTTATGGGCCCCCTATAGTCCTAAAATATAAGTCAAGTAATTTTAGGTGAAGTAACTCATCTCTTAGAGAATAAGATGGAGGACTAAAACTATAAAAATGATTTTTTGATTCCCATGTCTGTACCTCCAACCCTAATCATTACCAGACTTGTATTGTTCTATGAGACCCTCTCTATAGAACATACATATTCAACAGTCATAAATGATACAACATCATTACAATGAAAAATATAATACATATTCATTGTTTTATGCTTTTAATACCAAGTGCTGTGTATACAAAGATGGAGGAAACAAAGTTGGTCCCTGCAGTCACGGAGCTTGTAGTTAGAACACTAAAGAACCACACAATAGCAAAATTCAGATCATGAAGCCTTACTCAATTTCTATGAACAGAAATAATTTTTTATATGATTTATAGCTCTTCATGTTTACCTCTGTTAAGTTATTTAATTATCTGACTTGCTGTTGATATATCTATATGTCATTTGGCCCTCATAGACTGTGTGCTGTTGAATGGTTACACGTACATATGCAAAACATTGATAAATTTATTTGAAATCAAATAAAATTTATATATTTCATTGTATAAAACAAACCACATTTTATTTCTAAATCACTAAAAGGCTAATGAGTTTGGCCTCAGGAATATTCTAAACTGGAAAAGATAGCCTCATAAGTATTGAAGGCAATAGATTTTTACTTCCATGTTGTTTGCTATATTACAATTTTATACTTTTGATTAGACACTAAGGGACTGAAATAACAACCTTAATAAAACCCTTATCTTACATTAGGCTTATCATAAACAAGTAGGAAACTGTTGAATTCTGGTAGCATTAGTTTAAGGAAAATTGTCCCTAAAAACTTGAAGAAAGTTCTGTGTAAGTGGCTTACATTTTTAAGGATCAGACTTATTTATAGTGGTAAATTTAACTCATTAGGTGGTGACTATCAAACACTATTTTTACTATTGGGGAATCTAATGATAGAAGCCTGCCACTTACAAATCATAGCCCTTCCCAGTGAGGGTATAGACATATTCTTTAATAATTCAGCTCTGTCCTACAAAGTCATCTGAGAATAAGTTTATGCTTTGGGTTGTAGATTCCATGTGTAGTACAAGGAGGTTAAACTATTTTGTCTATTTTTCTTGTGCAGAATTTCAGTTCCATTGGCATAGTCACAGGGATATGGAATCATTTTGATTATGTAGATTCAACCGTTTGTTAAATGTAATTCCTCCTAGTTTCTGTGTTGACAGGGGCTCCATAAATGGAGAATAAATCAATAGATTACAAGAAATTTCACATGATAAAGTAAGATGGAGGTCCATCCCATCCATTAACACATAAAGGAGGTAAACAGAATTGGTTCTAGTAGGATTAGCTAGTCACCACTTAAAATTTATATAGAAAGTTGACGAGGCCAGGGGAATGTCCTTTGGTGGGAATTGTTAATGTTCTAGATTTTTCTCTTCCAACAGGCAAGGAAATGATGGTTTCCCCCATCTCTTCAATTCTTTAAGCTGCCTCAAATAAAATACTTATAAAGATTGCATATGCAATATGCATATGCACCCTGGAGTCTGAGGAATAAAGGATTTCATGTTCAACTTAAATACGAACAGTTAAAGTGCCAGAAGCTTGGGTAGACCTACTTCTGCTTACAGGTAGAGCAAAGTGAAGTTCTTGCAAGTTGTCTTTTCACTGGGCAAAATACATGTCTCTCTAGACGTTAGTCCTTGCAGAGGGGAGAGAGAAACAGCAGTGACTTCTCTCAAAAGGATCTCATCCAATGGATGAGATCTCTTCCTAATGGAGTGGTGGAAGACTGGAAGCCAAGAGGATACAGTAAGAATTGTAACTGGTTAGGGCACTAGAGTGAGGGCAAAAAGGATTATCTCCTCCAAAGGAAATAAATACATTCAGAAATTTTTCAGCTGGGATGGTAGAGGAATCTCCAGAAGTCACCCACCAAGTGGAGCACAGCCCCCAGATATCAAAACAACACTGGATCCCTTGCATCACTTTCCTTCCCCAGCCTCACCTCATATCCCTCACCTAGACACTGGAAGTTTCAGAAACACCAGTCAGTGAGTCAGGGATTAAGAGAAGACACTAGCTATAGTCTCCCAAGCAACTGTCCTAGCTGTGTGGACAGGAAAGATTTAAATTGGAAAAAAATTGGAAATTTTGACATTACTTTGAATTCCATTAACTAATGAAATATGTCTTTATATGACTTTTAAAAACTGCTAAGTTTACAGAAGTACTCTGTCATTTCATCCAGGGGTGGGAAAAGATGGATCCAGAGAGAACTGGATGGTGAGTTGTAGGGAAGATTGAGAGGGGGGTGCTGTTTGTACCCTTCTATCCAACTTACATACTAAAGCTGCTGCACAACTGACAGTGTCAAAGCAATCACTTTTTCAGAAGTTATAATTCATAATAATAATTGGAATTTGAGCATTTATAATTATAGAGTTACTATCTTTTCTCAGAAGTACTAGGTCTTTTTTTTTCCAATTTATTTATTTTCAGAAAAACATTATTCATTATTTTTTCACCACACCCAGTGCTCCATGCAAGCCGTGCCTTCTATAATACCCACCACCTGGTACCCCAACCTCCCACCCCCCCTGCCACTTCAAACCCCTCAGACTGTTTTTCAGAGTCCACATTGAGATATCACCTTACACCAGTTAGAATGGCCAAAATTAACAAAACAGGAAACAACATGTGTTGGAGAGGATGTGGAGAAAGGGGAACCCTCTTACACTGTTGGTGGGAATGCAAGTTGGTGCAGCCTCTTTGGAGAACAGTGTGGAGATTCCTCAAGAAATTAAAAAATAGAGCTTCCCTATGACCCTGCAATTGCACTCCTGGGTATTTACCCCAAAGACACAGATGTCGTGAAAAGAAGGGCCATCTGTACCCCAATGTTTATAGCAGCAATGGCCACAGTCGCCAAACTATGGAAAGAACCAAGATGCCCTTCAACGGATGAATGGATAAGGAAGATGTGGTCCATATACACTATGGAGTATTATGCCTCCATCAGAAAGGATGAATACCCAACTTTTGTAGCAACATGGACGGAACTGGAAGAGATTATGCTGAGTGAAATAAGTCAAACAGAGAGAGTCAACTATCATATGGTTTCACTTATTTGTGGAGCATAACAAATAGCATGGAGGACAAGGGGCATTAGAGAGGAGAAGGGAATTTGGGTAAATTGGAAGGGGAGGTGAACCATGAGAGACTATGGACTCTGAAAAACAGTACTAGGTCTTTAAAATCAAAACAGAGAATTGAGTTGAACATTTGACATATTCGGCTAACGCACCTATTTTTAAAACTATGTAGGCAGGAAAGGACATGGATTTAACTCAAATTATCATAGATTCTCCTGAAGTTTGTAAATCATATAGCTAGTTTAAAATTATTTGATATATTTAGTTAATATATTTGAAAATACAGCATTTGACAAATCAAAATATTTAATTACAATGTATTTGTTACAAATATGCCCTGTAATATATAATGATATGGAAAAATCATACAATATACACAGTACATTGGTAAGCAGAAAACCCAGAATTCCATTGTCTTAGTGTTTAATGAGGAGAAAAGAACTACACAGTAATTGGAATAAATAATATGGAGCATTATTAAGTAGCAAGAAAGGATTAGCTATAAAAAAACAATAAAGAATATAGATAAGCAACAGCCATTATCTTTAGGACTGAGGCATAGACCCCAAGAAAGGTACAAATTTGGAAGATCCCCTCCCCACAGCTGCGAACCAAGCCTCGTTGCAGAGGGTACAGCTCTGGCCCTGGAGGGTAGAGAAGTTTACTGAAGAACTACAGGCCAAAGCTGGCAATCAGGAGTGCCCTGTGAGGTCGCTTCCACACTGACTGGGAATCTATTCCCAAGGATGGTGGTGCTGGAATCTGCTGGCTGCCTCCATGCAGCTGGTACACGGTAGAGGAAGAAAGCAAAACAGAAGCACTCCACATTCCAAGGTCCCCGCCAGCTCCAATGTCCCTCTGGCGCCATCTAGTGACAAGCTCAACTATCGTGCCGGTTGACTCGAGAGAATTACTTGGAGAGTTCAATAAAGCAATAAAAATGGAGTTGGAGCTGGAAGGCAGTAAAGTAGTAACTGGCGTGCCAACTTTATTATGGAAAAAGTATAAAATCTGGAAGGATTACATATGGATGGACCTATAGATAAATAGGGATATAAAGTATTTTGGCATATAGGAAACTGAAAAATATATTACATAATGTTATAAATGATATATTTTTTAGTACAGGCAATTAATGGGACAGTAAAAGTTATATTTTTTGACAATTTAAAAAGAAGTGAGAAACTAAGGAGAACTACCACATCAGTTAGGTTTTCTATGAAATAAAATGCAATAACATAAATGTCATTTGAAAAAAGTAGGATAGAATATTTCATGACTGGGAAAGTAAAATTATTTTCAACTGTGTCAGTAGTCTCCAAATCTGGTCCACAAAATTAATGAAAATTAATATAGCCAACCCATTGTTTTCTCCACAAAAATTGCCTTCTCTGAAAGACTCTGTCTGAAAACTTAGAACCAGTATAATTAATTTTCTGAAAGGATATCTCTTAAACAAATGCTGTTAAATTCTGAGAATTGCTTAGAATGTGAGGATTTTTGCATTATTTTTCTGTGCAGCCATATCCTGCTAATACAGAAGTTCTCAGATTGTGGTCCTAGGACCAGCAATATTAGCATCACCTCGGAACTTTCTAGAAAGCAAGTCCTTGCCTCTATCCCAGACCTCCTAAGTGAGAAATTTGGATTTTTTTGCCCAGCAAGCTGATTCTCTAAGGTGGTTCTAATGCTTGCCAATATTTGAGGACCACTGATAGGTTTTGCTAACATAAATCTTTTAGATTTGGAAATCTGGAAACTGCTCCAGATTTATAGAACATTTAATGAACTTATCTTTTTAGAAGTCCATTTGAATATGTTTTATTATTAAGCCTAGTTCTTCTGGAAAAGCTTCCTATTCATTTGTGTCATGTTCATTGACTGAATAGATTGTGAATGTTACTATCTGGAGTTACTATGTGTAGAAAAAATAGAAATAAAATGCTTTAACCTACCTTTTTCAGAAAGAATGGTGCAGTTTAAGTGTTTGGCTTGCCAGGTATTTCAACTTTTCCCACTTGGAGCACTGAAGCAAGTATCAGGATAAACCAACTAATCCAATACAGTGATGTGTTAAAATTGGGCATTTCCGTGAATTCAAATATTGTTTTTTCTGCAAAAAATGTTGTCATCACTTTCAGAGATTTATTTATATCCTGGAAGAATCAACCTACTGAATACCATTTATTTTTAATTGGTAATCAAATAGATTAAAAAATTCTATAGGGTAATGCCATCAAGTTACTTAAAGTAGATATTCCTGAAATTGATTCTCTCTTCTAGAATACCTTTTTTCCTCCAACATTGATTTTTAACTTAAAAAATGTATGCTGTTTACTAGGAAACTATAAACTTCCAGGTAATGTTGTTATTTACTGATTGTGTATCTCAGGTATTATTATATTCAGAACAGATCTAATGTCATACTAATGTGTTAAACAATCTTTGTATCCATATAGTGTCTAGTTTCAGGTAAAGTACTACTCTCCTTCAGCTTCTTCATCCTCCATGTTTAGGACTGCACACAGGAGAACAAAATCTGAGCTGCTGTATCTTTTTTGGTTGCTATAATTTCTATCCAGTATTACCTGCGCAGATCCATACCCTGGTGATGTCTGCACATACCCACAGGACCATTTGCACTCTGTCTACCACCAGCTTCTTAGAGTAAAGTTTCATGTCTTTGACTTACATAATTGCAAACTAAATATTTCACTTTGCTCTATGTACCTATTTATTTATGTCATTAGTTTTAGGTAAAAGGAGATACATTCATTCATGACTTTTGGTTCAGAGTGAGGCCAGTGGATTGCATTACCGATTCTAAGGTGCTGAATTCTTAACAGATTCTCAATAAAAAAAAACACTGACTTTCTCTTGTCTATTGGATATGAAAAGAGAGAATTGTATTGTAGATTTTCATTCCATTTGTGCAGAGGTTTGTTGATTCAACCAGTGAGGCCATAAAGTCAGATATCCATGGTGAAACTACCTCCCTTTTGCAAGCATTTATAGGAATGTTATTCTTCCTGTGACACAGGTTTTGAAGAATTTATTAGGAACCTATTGGATGATTCTAATTTATCTGTAGACAGATAAAGATAGCACATACTGAAGAAGAATTTGCATATTAGCTGGATGAATTCTCTTCTCTTCTTATTGCAAGGGCTTGATGTCTTTTCCTCCAACCAGTTTTCATTTTCTATCTGAATTCTGGAACCATATTTTCCTCCAAAAGCCCATATGTCGGCTTTTCTTCCAAATTAGTTTACCTTTCATGTATATTACTATATGCCTGAACTATAAAAGTTGTGTCTTTCTGAATTAAACTCTGTGCCTAATTGCCTTTTTTAAAAATATATAGATAGATAAATAATTCATGTACTCTTTTTTATAGCTTAATGAAATATGACTGACAAATTTTTTAAAAAGTATATTTATATTATTCAGGGAAATTTCTAAGGTGTACAATATGATTACTTAATGTTTTTATACATTGTGAAATAATTACTGCAATCCAGTTAACATAGCCATCACTTCACTTAATTATCTTTCTGTTGTTGAGAACACTTTAGATCTACTCCCCTAGCAAATTTCAAGTATACCATACAATACTATTAACTACAATTACCTTCTTGCATTTTAGAACCTCAGAACTTATAATGGGAAGTTTGTATATACCCCTTGAATAACATCTCTCCATTTTTCCCACCTCCCAGACCTTGGCAGCCATCATTTGACTGTTTCTAGAGTTCAGCTTTTTCAGATGCCCCCAAATTAGTGAGATCATACAGTATTTGTCTTACCGTCTGGCTTATTTTACATGTGTCTGGAATAATCTCCTCCAGGTACATCATGTTGTCACAAATGGCAGGATTTTCTTTTTTTCATTATGGCTGAATAGGATTCTATTGTATGTATGTTTATATCTGTGTTTTCCATTTTCTCCTCAAGCACTTTTTTTTTTTAAATTTATTTGACAGAGAAAGATCACAAGTAGGCAGAGAGGCAGGCAGAGAGAGAGAGGGAGGGAAGCAGGCTCCCTGCTGAGCAGAGAGCCCGATGCGGGGCCTTGATCCCAGAACCCTGGGATCGTGACCTGAGCCGAAGGCAGAGGCTTTAACCCACTGAGCCACCCAGGGGCCCCGCTTCTCAAGCACTCTTGATCACTTCCCACGCTGCAGTATTTTCAAGATCATAGATGACTAGTAAATTGAATATGGAACTGAGAAGCAGAGTCTTGCTTCAGCTACCTTACTGCAGTAACTTGTTCATGCTTATACCAGTGGAAAGTACCAAGGAAAATTCAGAGAGCTTTATCTGATATAAATATTTTATTGAGCAAGAAACAAACTGTTCAGAAATAGGGATGCTTCAAACCTGAAACTGGTATGACTCTCAGAGTTGTAACATGGTTTTGTTTTGTTTTGCCTTTTGTTTTGTTTTCTTTTTTATTATTATTAGCCACTATGTTATAATAAGCACATCATTAGTTTTTGATGTAGCATTCAACAATTTATTGGTTGTGTGTAACACCCAGTGCTTATCACCACACGTGCCTTCCTTAATATCTATCACCTGGTGTCCTATCATCCTGGTGTTTCAGGATGGCTTATAAAGTGGAAATGAGGAAGGTCTTTAACCTTTACCATGATAGGTTATAACAATGGGAGTTTCCAGACAACAGTATTGAAATTGATTATTTATACTACTTTAGGAAGATGAGTTAAGATTTATTTACAATTATCAGAGGTATTTACAATAAAATCTAAGTTTTTATGGTCATGAAATAAGCTAGACTATGTTTTGCTTATGTGGCTTAAATGGTTTTGTCTGCCCAAGAGATTGTCAAGTCTGGCCTCCATTTTGTTTTATTTTAACAAAGATTCTTCTGATGTTTTTAAAACCATGGCTAAGGCAAATGTTGGTACCTTAAGATTTCCTAAACTCAGTGAAAATGTAGAACTCCATTTATACTTTATTAGGATCCCAACCTCAAAAGGCATAGAAAGTAGAGTCCGAGATGCCAGGGAGGATCACAAAAATTAGTGATCTTAATCTTTATCACATTATCACCAATTAAACAATTAGTTCAACAAATAGCCCAACTATATATGAAATAATATATTTCATTTTATTACTTTCTTTGTTTTTACATATATAACATATATGCCATGTGTCAGGAGCTATATTCAATGTTATTCAAGTGTTATCTTCCTTAGTAATAATCCAACCATTAAATATTTTATCAATGATAATACTGGGGAGAAGAGATATTAAGTAATTTCCCTTAGGTCACAGAAATAGCAAGGGGAAGAGATGGGATTTGAATATGTGTATATGTATATATGTGTATATATGTACATATGTATATACGTGTGCGTGTGTGTGTGTGTGTGTATGTCATTGATGTAAGAATTGGAAGATGACACTATCCATGTAAGATATACCTCCATGCTGTCACTAGAACTATGCATGTGTCATTGCTTTACCTGACTGACACCTTTTGGATTATATGATATGTGATATGACAAATGAATCTCATAGAAACACTCCTACTCTTCTTTTCTGTAAATTAAGTCTATTGATATGAAGTGATACCATGAGAAACCCTGTATCCATGGACTAAACTCCCTATAACTCCTCTGATAGTAGGGCTTACTATGGTCCTGTAACCACGAAAGGAAAACCTATATCCAAAATGTGTGTTTTTCTGACAGAGTGATTTGCTCTACTTTCCAGGGTGGAAGGGTTCCAGTTTAGTCCATGTTCTACCAGTGGTGAGACAGGTCCTCAAAGAGAAGAGTTGTGGGAATCAGCATTGATTGCTCTTGCTGGCGAGTTGCATATTTGGTAGTAGCACCTCAGAAACATGGTAAGTTGTCCCATGTATCATCTTCATTCCTCCTTTCATGAGTATTTCATTCATGCAGCTATTATATTGGGACTGAGATCAGTTGGTTGAGCGATTTTCATCTACGTGGTTATTTTGCATCTGTTCTGTCCTAGGTACACTCTGGTGGGTGTTAATATGCAATCTAAAGATCTCCACACTATGTTTCACTCCTGCATGCCCATCACATGCCTCAATTCCAGTTCTTTTTTCCCTAGACCTTTCATTCCTTCTCCTTCTGGGTCTTGAACTAGTTGGCCAATTAATTCACTCATGTTCATAAATACATATTTAATAAAAGCCTTAGCCACTCATTTTATTCAAAGAAGAAAATCAGGTACACAGCAAAACTCTCTGCCCATAGGAAAAATTTTCTTTACCACTGTCTCTAAAGGCCACTCCTGAATGGGGCTTTAGTGCGGCTTTACTGTGATGACTTATTCATGAACCAAGTTGGGATTTTTTTCTTGTTATGTGGTGGTAAGGGATCTCCTTAAGGGGCTGTAACTGCACTGAAGGAATACTTCTTTTGCAATACTGGTGGATGCCCTGTCTATCCAGACTGCTTTCTCACACAGTGTGTTTGTATTCTTCAGTCCTGTTCATGTTGGATTCCACATTTACACTCCCATATGATGATGGAATATTGTTGGCCCTGCCTAACTTTATTACCCAGTGAGTCTGAGGAGCCCAGTTCATGATGAATAGTACTTTCTGCATTATCCCTTGTTATTGCATGTCAAGAGCTCTGTCTTTGACAGCATCTAGCAACATGCCAGGAGCTGTATCTCAAAAAGTGCATACTTCACCATTGCAGATGGCATGGCCTTGTCTGGACATCTACTGGTCTGCATTATAATTCTACTTACTATTTCCTCCCACCAGATTTTTCCTTTTCAAGAGTTTAAAATCCCAGTTTACGTTGATAAATGTTTGAAAAACCATTCCACTGTCTTAATGACAGAAACTATCTGTGGTTCATCTACCAGAGATAATGGAATCATCATTGCCAGCTGGAAGGAAGATGATTCAGGCACAAAATCCAATATTAACATTTGCTTTCTTAAAACACTCCACTACTGGTAACAATTGCCAATATTTCAATATCTCAGGAGTAGATAGTAATTAATATAAAAGATTTTATCAGAGTGTACTCAGTAATGGAAGGGAAATGGATGAAGCAGTTTTGGGTAGGTGGAGAAATGTCACTATGCCATCCCAGTGAAGGGATTATTATCTAATGAGGAGCTCTGTAGGTGGAAAGGCTTTTCAATGTTATCCTGAGTTGGGCAAAGGGTCTGTGCCTTTTTATTCTTATCTTGATTCATTGTTAAATATAGGCTTCTCTGGAATAAGCAAGGCTTTGAGGATATCGTTATTTTTTGATATTTGATATTTTTGATATTTGATTATTTTGAGGCAATTTCTAAAGGGAATGACAGCAATCCCATTAGCTGGGGCAACAAACCATTCATAAAGGGAGATAAAGGGAGATATGGAAAACATTGCCGTGTATTCATTTCAAATATGTTGGATTTCTTTTGTCTATAATTATACACACATACACACAAATTGGCAACATTTTTCTGGCAGTTTTTCTTTGTTAGGTAATTCATTTTGCTAATTTTTTTTCTTTTTCTTCTTCATATGTTTTTACAAATACTTTGCAAGTTTTTTAATTTTTTTTTTTAAATTTCTCTTTGAATGAGTTTGTTTTTCCTAGTCCAGGTGTTTATTAGGTCTCCCTTGTCATTAGAGATTGATAATTTCAACATTTCTGAATAGCTTACTTTCTGAATACAAATTTTCACAATGCAAAAGTTCTCTCTTTCTTAGTAACTGCAAACACATACTGGTTCCTGCAAATATGGCTTGTTTGTATGATTTTAGTGCACTCTTACTCTTTTTCTCCAAAATTAACTGGGTTCCAATGGCAACATTCAACTCATTTTATGTTTTCTTACGTCTAAATGCTTATTGCCTTTATTTAGCCTATATTTTCTCCTCAGAAATTATATTTTGTGATCTGCTACAGCTGGATTCAGTACCTGGAACCCAAGTTAAATTTCTCTCTTCTTCCTTATATGAGTAATATCATTGCTTTTAGCAGTCCTTATCAGTATTATCATTTTATCAAAAATGTGTTTAACTTTTTATTTTTTCTTATCTGTATAACTTTGAGTGAATCTGAGAGGAGAAAGGAAATATGTTCAATTTTCCAATCTATATGAATTCTGGACCCTGACCAATACATGTATTAGAGTAAGCTCCTCAAAAGTCCCTCTACAAATGTAATTGAACTTTCAGTAGATGTTTAAAATGGGTTGTGGAAAATTGGCAGCCTTATGATAGTAAGTAGTTCAATCTATTAACCTCCCAATTATCCTTGCATTTCTTTATATCCTTTAAGAGAAACGTACTTAATACCTCAAAGTGTATATTGCTATTGTAGATAGTATTTTGATTTCTACTATATTTTCTAGATGAGTACTGCTGGTATATGATAATGCTATTGATTTTTGTTAGCTGAGTGTAAATCTGGTAACTTGTTGAACTCTTCTATTTGTTATGGGTTGCTCTTGATACCCAATTTCTCTATGCAGTTTTATCATTATCAGAATCATGCCTTACTTTCTTCTCTCTTCTTCATTGGAGATTATGTTGAAGAACTGTAGTTATCTGTTCAGTGTTGAAAGACAGTAGGCATCCTGGTGTTTGCCTGGCTTTTAAAGCGATTACATATGCATTTATCTGAGTTGTTTCCTAGATGATGTTGGTATGGGATCTATATTTGGTAAGAAGAATTCCCACTTATTACTAATTCTGAGCATTTTTAAACATTTTGAAATGTTGAACATTGTCAAATGCTTTTTCTACATTACTTTACAATTTACATCTTCATTCATGATAAGACACTGACTAAAGTTTTTCTTACCTAAAATACTTTCGAGTTGCTGGGATAAAAAATATATATCATTTTAAAAATACAAAGATGGACTCAGATAACATAATCATTTGGATTTGAGACATCTTTGATCACTATAGAGATACTTTATCTTTTACTGTACCATCTCTACAAATTTTTGGAATCAAGTATATTTAACAAGCAAGTAAGACATTTCTCTCTCTCTTTTTTTTTTTCTGGTAAAACTTACAGAATATAGAGAATTTGTTGGTAATTTGGTAGACTATTCATGTAAAACAGTATTGTAAAAGGATAAAAATTGTGTGGGGGGTATGTGAGGTGGGGGCAGTGAGAGGTCTCTGATTAGGGTGTCAGTTACTTCCATACTTGTTCTTGTGTACTTCACCAGATTTGACACTTTGTATTTTTCCAGAAGACTGTATTTTTTCTAGGTTTGCAAATGTATTGGCATATGATTATGTGCATGTGTGTACAAATAAATATGTATATGTGCATATAGCACACATTGACATATATTCATTTATATATGCATTGTGTGTGTGTATATATACATATACCATACTTTGTCTAAATTAATTTTAAGTTCTATAATTTGTTTACTCTTACATTCTTTCTTGTGTAAATATCAAGTTTTCTTGGAGCAATTTGCATTATCAGTCTTCTCTAAGGAAGTATTCTTTAGCTCTATTTTAATTTATTAATCATACTTCTCTAATTTTCTACAGTGTGAAAGGCTTATGATAATATCACGTTTTTCTCTTTGGCTTCTTTTATCTCTAGGGTCCTAGGTATGTGAGAAGGAGTTAGGAATTTAATATGTTTTTGAAATTAGCATTGTTTTAGGAGCCAATGACAAGAAAAATTTTAAAAGGTATTGATAGAAATAGGTGGAATAACTATAACACTATAAGTATTTACATGTTAAGTATCTTTTTAGCTGTTTGTGAAAGACATCAAATGATAATATCTTAATTGAGACTTCATCTTCTCAGCCCATAAAATATATAGAAGACAGATTTTGCTGGCTTGGGTTTAATGTCTAAGAACTCAGGCCATCATCTTACATTACCTTAATATGTAGAATTTGCATTTAGTTCCCACTAAGCACTTACTATGTGCCAGATCTTCTGTTTATTTATGTTTATTTTTTTACATTTAATTCTTCCCAAAATACTGTGAGGTGTGTCTTACTATTTTTCCATCAGATAGCTCTAGGAAATAAAATCACTACCAAAAGTTTTTAACAAACTTTAATTTCTCACTGGCTGATGAGACAGCCTGTTCCTTGGCTTGGACTTGCTTTACATGAAATCAAAGCATTCTTCCAACATCAGAAAATATGTCCAGGTTCTGTTATCAATAAAAATGAAAGAGTAGAAACAATAGTCTCTAACAAGAGATCTTTGTAGAAGAATTAAAATTATGGCAAGATTAAATTAAAAGTTTATGGAGGAGCATAGTGAAAGATTAAATATAGAAGATGCTTGGAGACATAAGTTATATGATTACTATCATTTGGCTTTATATAAATAAAAACTAAATGAAGTGATTTTGATAATTTTGTTTCCCTTGTTTTAAATAGACTGAAAGACTTTTATAATAAAATAATACAGAGAAGAATATCACCATTCCTAATTATAAAACTTTGAACTACAAAGCTCTGAACTCTGTAGTCTTTGAATTTATGTGGCATAAGTTTAAAAAGAAATAAATTGTATTAGAAAAACACATTGCAATGCAAACAAAAATGAAGTGTATTCCTTGCCCATCAGAAGGATATGGTAAGATTGACCATATGAGACTTGTCCCTGGATTTTAGAATTGTTAGAGAAAAATTCTAAGAAAAATTTTAAATTGCCACACTATGGAGTATGAGAATTAACCAAGTATGATGTAAACTGAGAAAACAGAGAAAATAATCTGGAAAAATATCCATGGTTTTAGATATCTTTGTACAAATGCATGCAATTATAGTTGTGATAAAACTCTGATTTTTATAAAAAAAGAAATGTAAGCTCATAATTATTTAAGTTGTTATAGGATGAGAGATATAAGAGTAAATAAGTATGATGGAAAACTTGAAATGTGTAGTGAAATGGATTTGATTTGTTAGCTGAGTATGTGAATTAGGATGTACAATCATGGTAATCCATAGCATCCTGCATTGTTATGACATTGTTCTTGCTTTTTTCCATGCATAACTTTACCACATTTCCTTTATGTTTTTAAAATTATATCTTAAATATAAAACTCTCTTCTTTAAAGTTTCTTTCTAATATATCTCACTTGGAAATGGTTTCCATTTTTTTTAATAATCCCCTGGTGATTTATTGGTAACTTTTAATGAAAGAATACACAGTTGCTTCCCACCACCACACACACACTTTCTCTCCTACTAGTAGATTCTAATCTCTGAAGGCAGAATTTTATTCTTGATTTTTTTCTGTATCCTAAAATAGTTTATCTCATGCTGATTTATGTAAAGAATAATGCAATATCTTTTTGCTAATAAAATGGAGAATATAGATTTAAGGGCAGCAGAGTTATGTATTATTTAAAGCAAAAAAACCCCACCACATGTTAAAAAAATAGTTTTCCAAAAGTATTTATTAATAAATGGATGGCTGTTTGGAGAACAGATTCAGTTAGCATGCTGTGGGTATTCTATAACTTTGAAAGAAGGTACTCAGAGTTTGTTTTTATCAAATCTACCTAGAGAATTTTCAAAACAAAAACTTTCAGATGAGAAAATGAATTCAGTGGCTTCTATATTATATCTACCTTTTAAGATGATATTTTTAAAGATTAAATTGTGTATCCATCATTAATAAAACCTATGAAAACACAAATACCATATAGCATTGGTAATTTCCATAAAGATTCTATAAAATGCTGAAATCCTATATCATACATCATGGACTTATTAAATTATTCAGGATTATTCCTAAAATATATGTGGCTTGATGTGCTTCAAATAAGCTGCCAATCTTGATGAAAATACAGATGTCTAGTGTCTATCATTTTAAATCTTTGGGATACAAGGAAAGACTCAATATTTTTGTCAAGTTCCCAAGCAGATTTTGATACACAGTGAAGTTTTGTAATCATAGATAGAAATGTTTTCTTTCTCTTTCTTTCTTTTTTTTTTTTTTTACTAAGTCACAATGCCATAGGTGAAGTGAGAATAATGAGAACTAAATATTAATATTTGGCTGTTGTTTACACCAGAGACCAAAACAAAACAAAACAAAAAAAACCAAGTTTCTTTGCAGTAGAGTCTTAGACCAGCGCAGATTGCAAGATTTCAACAAATGGGAAAAAACTTTTGTATTTATAGAGAAAAAAATGTATCCTTAAATCAAGAGAGAGTAAAATAATTAAATGCACTTACTATTGCTGGAGAATATTGAAGCCATGTTTTAACAACCTTCAAGATTTCAAATTTAGCATACAGAAGAAAATTTTTATTTCTTTGAGTTCACCAGTAACAAAGTTATTGAACAATACTGTACACAGTGTGAATGCAAAGTCAGGGTCCATTAATAATGAAAGAGACATTTGAATGCGAACATTTAGATGGCTCAGTGGAGTGTTTCAGAGATAGGCTATTGAAGTTATACTTAGTTGGCAGCTGTAATGTTAGAGAATTAAAATGATCTAAGACTGGATTCTAAGATGAAATTTACTGTATCTTTAGTATCTTAGCTTTTCTCTTATTCCCTGTAGGAAGTACCTAGGATTATTTGATTTTTCTCTTACTTTGATAAGAATAGCTTGATAAATATGTAAACTTTAGTTTTGGGAAGACCAATTTTTAATAAAGGAAATATTCCACATTAGTGCTGGGACACCAAGTATTGAGGCTTTTTGCCTTGAATCTGCCAATGCTCTAACTACATAAGTTAATTAGCAACAGCTTACAAGACTATGTAAATTTATCATTTAGTCATTTCGGGAGTAGAATGCTCGCTGGGAAAGAGAATCACATGAGGAGCTAGCATTGTCCTCAGTGGTCAATGTAGTTAGTAAGAAGTCATTTGCTCATATAAACACTCGCTATATGACTGTATTGAACAAAATCCATTTGGTGATATGTTCTTTTAGTGAATTTTGCTTCCTTATCACATTATAATGCTTATAGGCATCACCTCTAGCAACCACTAAGTAATGAGGACAAGCATCACAATTTATTAGTAAACCAGTTCTTTTCATGATCTTCTTGGGTTTGTCCCAGCTTCTAGGACTGTGGTTAAGGGAAATTTTTTACAAAATGAAAACACTATTCCTAAAAATTTTGACTCTTCCTTTGATGAGACAACATTTTTCTACAGAATCTATGAATATGTTGAGAATTACTACTAAAATATAAACCTTTTTCAGTAGAATTTGGAAGTCTTCAGGTCCCAAAACCCAACAAGAGCTCATACCCCAAAATTCTCATTACTAAACACATTAATCAACTGTGACACTGGTCACTGATAGTTGAAATTCTGTAACATATGAAGGAGATAGGGACCCCAATGAAGAGTTTATTTATCACTTACTGGTTTACCCCAAGGCTTCCTGTGGTGCAGAATTCTACTCAAATGTCTGCTTACCTGGGTGCATTGTAGAGAATTAGCCACATCCAGGTATTGACTGTGTTGTGTCTAATATCCAAAGATGATATTGATTGTTGAGCCTCCTTCATTATAGGAACAGATGAGCCTATGGTCAGTGGTTATTTTTAATAGGCAATGACATTTTCTTTGTGATTATACAAGATAATCATCTGGGGAGATTGGCCTGATATTTTATCCCAGTTCATGGCTTGCCAAATTTTTTCTTATTTATAGGTGGATAACACCTCATATAAGACAAATAATTTCTTTAATGGAAGCCACTATCAGATGATCATTAATAGAAAGAAATATTTGGACCACAGTTGAAGTGTCTATTATAGTAGGGTTTGTCAGATTCACTGATGCATATTACTGTGGAACTTGAAATACCTCCAAATGAGGATGGTTTAGGTATACTGCATTTTCTACTAGGTGAAAAAAGCCTAATATTTGACGTTCTTAAAGGATGTACACCAAGTAGTAATAGCATAATCACTGTTAAAATATCAGGCATTGTGGATGCAAAAAAAAGTTTACTTGTTTACTTAGATCGTAATATTGCACAGTGAAGCATTAAGCACTACTGGCCTTTTTCATTAACTGGTTAGGACTGTTAAACTGGACAGTAAAATACCATAGTCTCTGTGTTATGTCCTGTGTGACAAAATGATTTCAGAGTATATATTTTCAGTTGCACAATCCTGGAAAGCTCTGGAAGTGCAGTGACTTTAAAAGTATGCAGAATTTACCATTATAGTAGCCACTCACGGGGATTAAAATAAGCATACACACCCAGTGCATTAGCCCTGTAACACTGGACATGAGTAGTGCTGAGTATCTCTAACAGTTATACAACCTGAAAAATAACTAGCAAAGTTATTTCAAAGATCCTTCATCTCAGCAGTAGGTGAAACCAGTTGTGAATCCTAACCGGGTAATTTGTTTATTATGGTCTGTCTTAAGTCTACGTATAACTAAGGTGTCCAACTGTATCGATTTCTTAGGGCTGAGTTTTCCAGAGCATATTGGGCTCTCATTTTATAGGTGTGCTGTAATTTTAAAAGCATTTTCAATTTCTGGGCCCATAGGTTGTTTTCAGTTTTATTACTATGATAAAAAGAATACCGAAAATAAAGCATCTACATTTTATACAAATTGTTTCCTTATGATATATTTCTAGATACAAATGGAGGAACTGAATTATACAAAAATGTTTATGGTTCTGCTAAATTGTCACTTAAATACCAGCTTACTCCCCAAAACATTGTTCTGTAGTTCCACAATATAAATGAGTATTAATTATATATAATTTCTGTAAGCTTTACCTTTTTTAAAATTAGAATGAAAAGGATCTATATAGTGTATCCAGACTATATTAATAGAAACAGTCTATTGCCATATTTTTTGGCTACTTTAGCAGTTATGTTTAATTTCATTCTTACACAAATTTAGGGCTTAATAACTAAGTGAACCATGAAATGATGTTCCCAAAAGAATGGACAGTTTATATCATGATCCATCATGTATAACTCAAGTGTTATAGGAAAAGATAATACTGTCCTAGAATTGCATATGTGACAGATTGATTTATCTTTGTATTCTTTGTGTTTTGATGCACAGACTTTTTAATAACAATTCATTCATTAATTTGACAAGGTATACCTCCTATGTGCATGACACCATGGGGGTACTGGGGCTATATATAAATGAATAAAATGCAGACTCTACCCTTAAGGAGTTTAAAAACTAGAAGGAGAGAGACGTGAAAATAAATAACAGTGATACAGGATGAAACGGTAAGTGCCTCCAGAGAAGTGTGAAGGCAGACTCCAGAATAATGCTGATAGATGCAGTAGCTTCTAACAGGACCAGGTAATTTGACATTGGTGGGGACTTTAAATGTTATGTGGTTTTACTCTTCAAAAAGGTCATTCTTTTTGAGCTTCTAAAAATAATAAAAAGGCACCTGGGTGGCTCAGTGGGTTAAAGCCTCTGCCTTCGGCTCAGGTCATGATCCCAGGGTTCTGGGATTGAGCCCCACATCAGGCTCTCTGCTCAGCGCGGAGCCTCCTTCCTCCAGTCTCTCTCTCTGCTTGCTTCTCTGCCTACTTGTGATCTCTGCCTGTCAAATAAATAAATAAAAATTTAAAAAAAAACACCAAAATTTAAAAAAATAAAAAGAATAAAAAGAACATAATTTCACAGATAATAAAGAACAATAAAATACTCATAGATTTCTTAAGGTGTCAGTGATTTAAGGAATCTCAAAAATCATCTGATTTTATATATTATCAAGACATGAATAGAGTACTTGGGACATTGAGGCAGGTTTTCAACAAAGCCTCAGCTATTCATAACCTTGTATAATTCTGTGGGAGTTCTAAACTTGAGGACTACATTTTTCTGATTCCTAGATTATTTATCCTGGGCAGAGACTTGACTCTAAGTCTTGCCATGGTGGACAAATCTGTCTATTTATAATTTATTTATCATTAATATTTAATATCAAAAAGTTAGTATTTAAATCAAAAGGCATTTCTTTAAAAAGTAGGTCTTAAGTCCTAAACACAAGGAAAACAAATTTCTAAGTATGAATAGTGATGGATCACCACAGACTTACTGTGGTGATCATTTTGCAATATTTAAACAAATACTGAATCTTTTTGTTGTATAATTGAAACTTATGTAATGTTATATGTCAATTATACCTCATTTAAAAATGTACTTCTTAATATTGATTTTTTTTAATTGGATAGCATTTTCAATTGAGAATCAGAAAATTGGAATTTAGCTTTTATTCTGTAAACAATATGGACAATTAGTGGTAAACTTGATTAAGTTCTTTGACCTTTCTTGATATAGTTTTCTTCATAGTTAAAATAAGAAAAATCATCCTATCATCTCCAAGTCCCTTTCAACTCTGTTTGAAATTTTCTTTGCTTTTTTTCTTTACTATTTCATAAGTGAAATATAAATTTTATAACTGAATTTACTAGACAGAACATCCAAGGAGTTGGCTGTTGCAAACTCTCATGCTCAGTTGTCATAACATCAACCATTAATTGCCTCAATGAAAGTGCATTGTTTTATAAGAATTTTTCTTCCCTCTTCCAGAAATAACTGCATTCTACAAGCTAAATTTTTTGTCTTCCATTTCTATTCGATGTATTGTTAAAATCCAAGCCCAGATTCAACTGTTACTGTAAATTATTTTTAAAGTTATAATTACATGCTTTGTCATTTAAATACAGTTACATAATTACTATAGAGACTTACTCCATGTTGAACGCAGGTGGGATACAATATAAAATGTACATTTTCTGAACAAAGGAAAAAAAAGTTGTGCAAATCACAGCTGTAATTACTAGGTGCAGGTGCATAGCAAAAAAAATATATGACTTTCTAGTTACTATATTCATTCATCTTATTTTGAGTAGGAAATTATAGTTTTTGTAATAAAAAATGCTGTCACTTCAATTTGCTAAGCACTTGATGAGCTGAATAATATTCTATACTTCCACTTTTGTATGTAATAGACTGTTCTGGGGTTACTTTTGAGAAAATATTGAGGGTTTTGTTTTGTTGTTAAAATATGTGGTATAATATTGTTTTCAGATTGTCAGCTCAGTGCTGAAGTATTGTTTGGAACATGAAAAATGGGTGATGCTATAAGTCTAGCCCTCTCACCTCTGTAGCTTTCTCAAGAACCCAGTGACAAAATCAAATTATCAGGAGTCATGAAGGGGTGGCTCCTGGCAGTGCCAGAAGTATCACTCTGGAGTTCCATCATTGGCAAAGTCATAATTTTTATCGACTATACACACACAGTCACTATTTTCAAGAGAATTCAAGATTGATCAGCCCACCTACACCCCAACTTCTACCCCCTATAGACTTGCCAGTTCATAAGATTCTGCACCTTACTGAAAATCAGCATTTTATTTTTGAAAGTGTTTTCCAGTAGATTTATTTGACTTTGAAATTTACCAAACCTTTTCCCTTTAACTATCTTTTTGCACACTTGAAAATCTTTTTGCCCTGATAAAATTGCATTTATACATTTATTTAAAATATTTTAAACTTTATACACACATACATATATGTATATACTTTTTCACTATAAGTGGAGTACTCTTCAACTGAATTCAAATGATTTATTTCTAAAACAACATAAGTAGGTATTCAAGTATCCTTTTTATATTGTATATTATTTTTATATTGTATATTATATCCTTTTTATATTGTATATTCTTCAGCAAAGTTTTATTACAATTATAATTTTAGTCAGAAACAGTCTCTAGGAGTTTTAATGTATTTTTCTCATAAGTACCCTTTTTAAGGTCAGACATGAATGTAATTTGTATTACTCAATAATTAAAACATAACCAATTTCTGCTTTTTAAAAATATAGGCCAGAATAAATTTTACTTATATCAGTCATAATGTAATAATCAACTATATAATCTGCATTTATATTTGCATTTGAAAATTTCAGTAAGAGTCAATGCCTAGCAGTAGAAAATACTTGTTCAACTAATTATACATTTGTTCAGTGACATGGTTACTTTGGTATATGCCATAACTGACCACAAAAAAAATTTTATGATTCACTAGATGAAAAGGATAAGGAGACATTTTTAAAAAATCTTCTAATTATATACTTGAACTTATCTAATATATACTTTTGCCTTGATAGAAAATATTTAGAGTCCATGGCTGAGAGACTCTAAAGCCAGAGATGTCATTCGTAAGTGTTTGACTCACTGTTTTTCCTTGTGTGTATGGGTGTTTGTATAAATACCAATATAAATATAAATCTAAATATAAATGTAAACTACTGTAGAAGACTAAACCTGGCCAGGCCTTTTTGCAAGTTAGTGCTTATCTATTAAGCTTTTGAAACTACTTTTTCTATATAATTCTTGCAGAAAGCCAGTAAATAAATACCTGGCGCATACATGGCCTGCCTTGTCATATTTGTCCATAATTAGTACCATGAATTACTTCCAGATTACTTAGAGCTACATAGGAGGATCCTGCTTGGTGTGTTGATATAAAACACAATTATGACTTTTATGACTGAGTCATGTCATGAAGATGAAGATATAGGTTTGTTCCTGACCTACTTTCCATCACAAGAACAAATAAAAACAAGAACAGGAAACCAGTGAGAGGCTCCTAGAACATGAGGATGATGCTGAAATAACACTGCACTACAGATACCAAGACACATTGCATTAGAAGAGTAAGAGAGAGCAGCTATATGTTGAACAAATTACCCTTCCCCCATGTCAGTGCCACATTACATGGAGAGGTTTTCCCTGAGCTTCTGGTTCGACCACTGGGAAAAGAGAACCCTGGTGGAACAGACAGCTCCCCTTAGCATTGTGGGTCACTTTTCAGGAGCCCCTTCTCAGATCTCTCACCACTAGTCTTCTGACTATGATAGAGAAGGAGGAAGAGGCTTATAGCAACCAGTACATGGATCTAGGCAGACTAAATTCATATTTGTAGTGCCCAAGTGGTAAGACACTTTACATCAGCATGGATTAAGATTTCTCAACAAATAAAAACCCAGGACAAGATGGCTTCACTGGTGACTTTTGCCAGATGTTTAAAGAATTTCACTAGTACTTCCCAAACTTTTCCCAAAAAATGAAGAAGAGGGAATACACTGAAACTTATTTTGTGAGGCCAGCATTATCCTGATGCCAAAACCCAAATAGGACACTAGAAAAGAGAACTACAGGCCAATATCCTTGATGAATGTAGATGTGAAAATTCTCAATAAAATATAAGGAAACCAAATTCAGCAACACATTTAAATGATCATCCACAAGGAAACCCACAAGAGGGGTTTATCCTTGGGATATAAGGATGGTTCCACATATGCAAATAATTAGTGTGATACATCACATTAACAGAAGGGAAGAAAATAATCATATGGTCATCTCAGTAGAGGCAAAAAAAATTGATGAAATTCAGCATCGATTCAAGATAAAAACACATAACACATTTGGGATAGAAGGGCTGTGTCTCAGCATAATAACGGCCATACATGTCAAGCCCATCATATTCTATGATGAAAGATTGAAAGCTTTTCCTCTAACATTAGGAAAAAGACAACAGTATCTGGTCTCACCACACCTATTCACATTGTACTAGAAGTCCTACTAGAGCAATCAGGGAAGAAAAAGAAATAAAAGGTATTAAAATTAGAAAGGAAATAAAATTTCTCTGTTTGCATATGACATGATTTTATATATAGAAAACTGTAAATGCTCAACCAAAAAAATGATTAGATATAATCAATTATTTCGATAAAGTTGTAGCATACAAGATTAACATATAAAAATCAGTAGCATTTTTATATACCAACAACTGATTTCCTAAAAAAGAAATAAAGAAATCTGTCCCATTTACAATAGTTTCAAAGATAACAAAATACTTAGGAATACATTTAACTAAGGAGGTGAAAGATCACTACTCCGAAAACTAGACATTGATGAAAGAAGTTGAAGAAGAGAAATAAATGGAAAAGTGTGTCGTGCTCATGATTTAGAAGAATTCTTATTGTTAACATGTCAGTACTACCAAAAACCATATGTGGATTCAATACAATCCCTATAAAGCTTCCAATGGAATTTTTTACAGAAGTAAGTGGGGGCGGGGGGGGAAGAATCCTAAAATGGATATGGAACCAGAAAAGATGTTGAAGAGTCAAAGAATTCCTGAGGAAGAAGAACAAAGCAGGAGGCATCACATTTTCTGGTAGCAAACTGTACTCTAAAGCTATAATCATCAAAACAGTGGGGTACTGACATAAAAATATACACATAGCCCAGTGGAACAGTATCAAGAGCCCAGAAATACTCTCATGTACCTATAGTCTATTAATACTTGACAAGGGAGTCAGGAATACTCAACAGAGAAGACATTTCTTTCAATAAATGGTGCTGAGATAATTGGATATTCACATGTAAAGCAAACTGGACCTGTATCTTACATCATCCAGAAAAATCAACTCAAAATAGATTAAAGACTTAAAGGAAGCATAAGAATAAAGTTTCTTGACATGGGCTTTGGTAATGATTTTTTGTATATGACACTTAAACACAAGCACAAAAAAGAAAAAGAAAAAAAAAAAAGGAAGAAAAGAGAGGAAAAAAAAGAAAAAGAAAAACAAAAGTGGGACTATATCAAACTACATCAACTGGAAACTGGAAAGACAGCTATTGAATGAGAAAAAAGATTGCAAACCATACATCTGATAAGGGGTAATATCCAAAATATATATAGGACTCATACAACTCAAGCTCAAAAAAATAAACATTAAAAAGTTAAAAACTAGGGCTGCCTGGGTGGCTCAGTTGCTTAAGCAACTGCCTTCGGCTCACAAGTCCCGCATTGGGCTCCCAGCTCCATGGGGAGTCTGCTTCTCCCTCTGACCTTCTCTCCTCTCATTCTCTCTCTCTCTTTAAAAAAAAAAAAGAAAGAAAGAAAGAAAAGAAAAGAAAAAAAAGTTAAAAACTAAAAAGAAATCAGCAAAGGACCTGAATAGAGCTTTCTCCAAAAAAGATATATATAAAAGGCCAACAGACATATGAAAAGATGCTCAACACATCTAGTCATTAAGGAAATGCAAATGAAAACCAAAATGAAATACCACCTCATACTTGTTATAGTGTCCATCATCCAGAAGACAATAGATAATAAATGCTGGAATGAATATGGAGAAAAGGGAATCCTTGTGCTCTGTTGGTGGGATTATGAACTGCTATGGAAACAATGTGGAAGATACTTAAAAAATAAAGCCACCATAGGACCCAACAGTTTTACTTCTGGAATATACCCAGAGGACACAAAAACACTAATTAGAAAAGATATTTCCACCCCCATGTTCATAGCAGCATTATTTAAAATAGCCAAGATATGGAAATGACCCAAGAGTCCATCAGTGACTGCATGGATAAATAATTTATGAGATATATATATCTCATATATATATATATGAAATATGTATATTACACACACACACACACACACACAGGGATACTATTCAACCATAAAAGGAAAAAAAAAACAAAAACAACAATGCAAGGAAATCCTACCATTTGCAACATCATGGATGGACCTTGAAGGCACTGTACTAAGTGAAATAAGTCTGACAGGAAAAGAGCACTATCGTGTGATCTCGCGTGTGTGTGGAGGAGAAACATTTTAGAAAAAGATCAGAGTTGTGGTTACCAGATTCAGATAGAGGGGGGTTAGAGGAAGGGGAACTGGAGGAACGTGGTCAAAAGGTACAAAGTCCAGTTATAAGATTAAATAAGCACCAGGAATATAATGTAGTGATAACACTGCTGTGTGGTATATAGGAAAGTGGTTAAGAGAGTAAATCCTAAGAGTTCTCATCACAAGGAGAAAATTTTTTTCCTTTTTTTTTCCCTTTTTTCTCTTTTTCTCCTTTATATTGAGAAGACAGATGCTGAACCTATTGTGGTAATCATTTCACAGTATATGTAATTTAAACCCCCACAGTGTACGCTTTAAGCTTAATGATATATATCAATAGTTTCTCAATAAAACTGAAAAAAAAGTATGACTTACTCCTATGTTAGAAGATATCAGAGAGGAGGAAGTAAATATTAATGTAAAACTCTAAAATATAAACACTAAAATGCAGACTATGTTAAGGTGAGCAAGCAGTTCTTGATATGATACTCTATGTAGCTTCTTTACCAACATAATTAACAATTGACTTCTAGCCTAGAGTTTATTTCTACTATTCCTTAGCCAAAGAGGGGAAAGAAAATACCTTCCTCAACTCTTACCAGAATTGGTTAGATAATATTAATTATCTATAGTGGGCTTTGTGAACCTGGTGAAATTTATGTTCAGAAATAAGTGTGCAAGTTCTTTAAACATTCAGATGAGTGCTTGTATGGTCTGGAACCTGTTTAATAATTGCAGGAGCTTAAAGGACTCTTGAGTGTTTCTTAAAATATAAATATTGCTTATGGTTTGTACTTTGACGTGTTGAAGATTGTAACGCCCAGTATCAAGGCTCATTTAGTAAGATAAGTACAGATATAATGTGTTTAATTGATATGTATGGATAATGTTGGATAAACATAGAAATCTCAAAATGTAGAGTGAGTCTCCTCAGTTGTTGAAAGTATGGTATTGCTAATAAAGACACAAACTATTCTGTCACTTTAATCTAGAATTAATTTGTGCAACTGTTTTCATTAGCTGTAATTTTCTATGTTATCAATTCTTCAGCAAATTAACATCCTTCTTTTTTTCCCAAGTAATTATTAGTGGTTAGGGTTGACATTTATCATATTTAAAGTGGTTATTAATATAAACATTTCTTATTAGAGATGTCATTTGAACATCTTGAATTAACTTGTGACTCATGCATGCTTACTCCCTATTTGATAATCAAGTCATAAGTTTTAGAAGATACATGAAGATAGCACCTGCACAAATTTGGGTGTTATTAAACAAAAGTAATTTTTTGGTTATATTTATTTATGTATCTTTTATCTCTTTAGTGATTTTTGCTTATCAGTTCCACAGTGGTAGGGACTATATTCAGAAACCGACCCTTTCTTCATTGACAGATTGTCTAGCAAGTTCAAACATAGTAGCTAGCCAGACAATTTTTCTACAACTTACCCCAAATTTCACTAATATATTAACTTAAAGATAAGATTGTTACACATTTACTTCATAAATCATTATTGAATTACTATTACTGGCTATATTTCCAGACACGATGGGGTAGTTGTGTTAGGCTTACCCTCTCATTGGAAGCTGGACAACATATAAAATAATGACATTTTCCAGACAATGTGCAATAGATAGGACAGGTTTTAGAGTCTCCAGAGAAAGGAATACACATGAACCTGGGATTTTATCCTGTAGCATTTTCTGACTACAGAGCAAGGCTATAGAGGCGAAGTGGGGAATGATTGTCTTGCTAGGCTGAGCAGGTAGAAATAGAAATTCCAGGTTGCTCTATTTGTTGGAATTTGTGGATGATTATCCTGGAAAAGAGAGTTGCACAAAGAGAGGTGTCTAAAGTCTGTATATGTCTCTTAGATTTTTGGCTAAAAGCTAGGTTATGTATAAACATAGTGAGATAATATGGGGCTTAAAATACAGCAATTGTTGGGGCTCCTGGGTGGCTCAGTGGGTTAAAGCCTCTGCCTTTGGCTCAGGTCATGATCCCAGGGTCCTGGGATCAAGCCCCGCATTGGGCTCTTGGCTCTCTGCTCAGCAAGGAGCCTGTTTCCCTCTCACTCTCTGCCTGCCTCTCTACCTACCTGTGACCTCTGTCAAATAAATAAATACAATCTTTTAAAAAAATACAATTGTTACAGGGCTGAGTGCAAAATAAACATGCTAGAGATTGCACAGGACTGGAAATTCTGGACTTTCAACCTATGCAGAGTGGAGAGAGCTCATTGAGATACTCAGCAACCGTTAGAGAAAACAGAAAGTCTGTATGTTAGGAGTAAGGATTTATCTAAAGCATGGTTGACAAAATTTTTGTGTAAAGGATGAGGTAGGTCGTAAATATTTTTGGATTTTGTGGCCATATGTTCTTTAAAACAACTACTCAATTTGCCATCTTAGTGTTTAAGAAAAAGAAAATCACAGACAATACATCAAACAGATATGAGTCTTTTTTCAAAATCTTTTTAAAAACGTAAGAAAACATAAAAACAAGAAAAATGCACCATAGTATGAATTTGGCCTGTAGTTTGCCAACTTCAGTATGGGAGTATGTGTTATATCCCAAGACTGAGTACAAATCCTAAATAGGCCTTCCTGATAAAGCATAAAACCAAGCCTAGCATGATCGATTGCTGACTCAGTGTTTGGGAGGTAACATATTTATCAAAGGAAAAAAAAGTAAAGCACTACCCAGCCTTTCCCATTTTATTTCTCCATCCCATATACAATCTGGTGGTTTCTCTTCTCTACATATAAATTGCCTGGCTTGACACATACAAACATACAGACACACAGACACTCATATGTGCATGCATATACATGCACATTCACATCTTATATGTGTGTGTCCATAAATCTACAGGTAGATGCATGTCTTCATGTAGATGCATGTAGATACCCACAGACCATATATGTACATGCATATGTATTTATACACATATGCTTATGTATATTCATGGATAACCATGTTCAGTTGTGCAAATGTGATGATGTTTTACAGAGTTCTAGATCTGCATTAACAGACCGATTTTTACAGGTGATCTTTGGTCCCTTTAAACACTTCCTCTCCAGGTAGTGTAGAGTGTAGAATTGCTTCTAACACAGAATGACTATGCAGTTTTACCCTTCTATAAACCTGATTAAGCTTTTCATTGACAACATATTTCCAAATCACAGGAGTTTTTTGTTTATTTGTTTTCTAGGGGCAAATATTCAAAGTTTTCTGACTTTTAACTTTTTCTAAATACATACTCATTCTGCAGACATAGCCAGTAGGTGATTTTACAGTTCACAAGTTTGGAATTACACAAGCATCAATGTCTTGTTAAACATTTTTATGTTTTTTTGGCATAGGGTGCAACTTTTTTAGGATGTCATCTAAGAGATGCCAGAAAGTTGTTCAATTGTTGGAGCATATCAGAGGGTACTTAAGTTATTATTTATCAAATTTCTACTCTGGAGCTACTACCATTTTTAGTACTAAAAACGTAAAAGCAAGTCCCATACTCTTCACCAGATATACTTGAACATTCAAGGTGTTTCCACAAGATCAATATAAGTTAATGTGTACTTTAAAGAAAAAAGTTAATAATTTTTTCAAAAAAATGTTGAGTACTTAAGAGACAGATAAGAATTTACATGAAATGAAATCTATTTGAATCTGTTTCAAGCTGGAAATGAGGCTAGTCTTTTAATGATTTTAGCTATAGTTTTCTTACTATTTCCTTATAAATAAACAAGCCACACAACAAACTCTATGATCTGTTTTTTTAGAACTTATTGTTTGATACCATTTTATTTAGAGAAAATTATTTCATTTCATAATTGAAAATGCAAGTTAAAATAACGAGTATTCTTTGGAGATGAAACACAGGGACATGTTCAAGCTGGAATAAAAATGAATGACAACTGATAATTATTCTTAAAGCCAGATGTTGATAGCTGGGAAGGCTATTGGTACAAGCAAAGGAGATAGAAGGTGAGGTAAGGGACCAGAAGTTGAATTACTTTCCTTTCCTTTTATTGCTTAGGACCAACCTGAGAAGAGTCATAATTTTGCATGCAGTTTTTGTCTCCTAGTGTCTTGGAGTTAGCTGGAGAATGCTAGTAAATAGTAAACCATAAAAACATGTCCATCTTTTTATTCACAAAAGGGATACTAACATACTGATGGGGAAAAATTACTCTGGGTTTGGTTTCATTGCCAAATGTGCCAGTGTATGCCAGGTTTTCAAGGATACATTACCACTTGGAGAATTTACACCTGGTAGGTAAATGTTACCTAGATGGCTGTTGCATATTTAGAACAAGTTTCAGTAAAATTAATTGTTAGCACACAGAACAGAGAATGGCTGCAGAGTATTCCTTTGTGGGCTGAATAACTCTTCATGGAAACCATATTTTGGAAGATAATATTAAAATATGCAGTAAAATCACAATGAGTCCTCAAGGAGGAAGAAAAAAAAAACTGTTAGAGCAAATTCTTAAAAAATGTGAATTCTCCATCATTTTTCTCAGTTCTTTCTACGTGTTCAGTCTAATATTACATTTCTCTTGTGATGGGCTTAATTGGGTGAATTCAGTAAAGTAGTAAAATGAAGGTTAAAGGCATTTTATACTGAACCATTTATACATATGGAGTATTGCAGTTAGAATCACCAGAACGACAGGGTACCAGTCTTAAATGTTCGTGAGCATTTTTTTTTCTTCAGTCTAACAGAACAGGACTTATGTTTTATTGTCCCACTGCAATGTGAACTTTTTTTTTCATTTATTTATTTTCAGCATAACAGTATCATTATTTTTTCACCACACCCAGTGCTCCATGCAATCCGTGCCCTCTATAATACCCACCACCTGGTATCCCGACCTCCCACGCCCCGCCGCCACTTCAAACCCCTCAGATTGTTTTTCAGAGTCCATATGTGAACTTTTGTTGTTGTTTCTCAGAAAGGAAAAGAGTCACTGAGAGTCACCTTTGAACAATCAGGAACTAACTTTACTCCTCTTTTTTGGTCCAAATAAACCTAGTATCTTTAAAGTTTTCCCATTTTCAGAATGTTTCTTTCTTGTTACCCTTCTGCTACCTATCTCCATTCTGCTCCTTGAAATTTATTCTATTGCTTTGATTTTAATTCCTCTGACTGGTAATGCTTTTGCATTTCTCCTTCTATGAGCTTCAAGTTGTCACACCCTGTCCTGTGCTCATCTGTGACAGTTTTTCTTATGGCTTTGCTAGAAATCCTAACTATTCTAGAAACTAATGTAAATTTTTATAAATTTTATAAGTTTTCTGATCTTTCTTCTCATTTTTCTGTTTCCTTCATCAAATTCTTTTTTTCTAATTTTGAAGTAATCAAATCCACCATTTTATTTACCTAACAGTCTTTGGTTTTGAAGTTCAGTTATGGAGCTCTTTATTTTCTCTACATTATAAAGATATTTTCTTATATTTTTTTCTTCATTAACTCTGTAGTTTTAGTCTTTACATACAGTCTTAAAACACAGGTTTTGTTTGGGTTCTATGTTCTGCTGGACTTATCTGTCCTGCACTAATACTGATAACTGTGGTTTTATAGAATAATACAGTATTTTAAAATTGATTTTATTTACTCCTCAGTATTCAAAAATATTTGTTTTTTTTAATAAAATCAAACAGTACATTTAGATTTTATTAATTTCATTAATATTTCCTGATATACCTCACTTCTGTGATTTCAGCATTTTCTTTTATAAAAATGGATTTTGTGAAGGTCTTTGGAGACAGAGGCCAAAGTATCTTAGCTGAGATCTTATTATTAATTCATGAAATGGTATTAAAAATAAAGACCACAAACTTGTTTTTCACTTTAAGTTGTTCATTAATAATTTCATAGTCTATTTGTCTGAATCTTTCAAAATCTCTAAAAACTGGATCAAAATAAGTTTATATCTAAGCACCACCACCAAAAACTGATTAGCTTTGTATATAATAGTAATTAAAAAGAAAGCCCATTATCCCTTAACTAAACTATCTCAGATCAATGTAATCAATTTGTTCTATATGAAGTTGGATGATTGGCTTTATTTAATCTTTTTTTTTTTTTTTTACTTTTTAAATGGGTGCATTGGAGTTAGTGTAAAAAAATGTAAGTACTTAAATCAAAGGCTTCAAAACATATAATGTAGCATGTTCTCTCCTCTCTAGCCACTTCTCCATGATTACATTTTCTCTCTGACTCTGACACTCCTGCTTCCCTCTTAAAAGGACCTTTATGATTACAGTGGATTCACAAGGATATTTCATGGTAATCTCCCTTTCTAAAAGCTCTTAACATAATCACATCTGCAAAGTGTCTTATACCATATAAGGTAAAATATTCCCAGGTTGAAAGGATTAATGACTGAGCATCTTTGGGGGCCGTTATTCAGCGTACCATGTTATATAATCTGGAGATCACTGATGACATAGTGAAAGTTTAGGATAAGGAGTGATAGAGAAAGGTACCTGGTTGGAGATAGATTGATAGATTAAAAGAGAAAGGAGAAAAAATTACAGCCACTGAATATAGAAAACTCTTTTGAAGGATTTTACTGAAAATGGAGAACAAAGAAATTGAGTACTCATTGGCACAGTGGCATTAACAATTGTTTTCTTTTTAAATTAAGTGTGAGAAATAATAGCATGTTTTGTTGACGGAGGCAATAGAGAGTGAAAATACTGATAGAGAGGAGAAAGGTAAGGGTTTTTGGAAAGCTTCCCTTGAGTATGGATAAGATCATGAATATTTCATTTATGGAAACTGGAAGGTGGAATACGAGAGGTGGATGGGTACACAAGAGATGGACATTTGAGAATCATCTTTGCTCAGTCCTCTCAATGAGGTAGGATCTGAGTATTGTTGACTGTTACAGTGGCAGGGGCAGTGTTTAAGGGGAAGGTATGAAACATTTTCTAGCAGGCCAGAATAGTTAATAAATTAGAAAAATATATTATAATTGATCAGTCACACTGAAGTTTCTCTTAAATTTCATGGTTATAAATGTAAGATCTGTTCATTTGAAAGGGTGCTAAATATTTCTCCAGTCATATTTAAATCTTTAAAAAATAATAAAATAAATGGTACATTTTCTACAAAGAAGCAAATGGAACTGAACCAGAGTGGATGTTAATCAAATAATTACAAAAGCTCATTGATTTGTATAATTTTATTTTGTAAGGAAATAAGAAGTAAAGATCCTGGGCAAATTTTGTTTTTACTTAAGTCATTTTTATGTTAAAAGTGTTACCAGAAAAAGTGGTTTACCTAAAAGCATTTTTTTTTTTAATGTTTTGAGAAGGACATAGAAATTACCCTTTTTGGAAAGTTTGGATTTATCCTAAGGACAATATGAAGGCACACAATTTTTTAAAAACAGTACTGTAGCATGGACTGAGTTTCCAAAAGTTTTAGGTTTATAGGTTAGATAAGAAATGGGAAGCATGGGGTGCCTAGGTGGCTCAGTGGGTTAAAGCCTCTGCCTTTGGCTCAGGTCATGATCCCAGGGTCCTGGGATCAGACCCTGCATAGGGCTCTCTGCTCAGCAGGGAGCCTGCTTCCTCCTCTCTCTCTGCCTGCCTCTCTGCTTATTCGTGATCTCTGTCTGTCCAAAAAAAGATCTCTGTCTTTTTTAAAAAAAAGAAATGGGAAGCACAAATCATGATTACAGGACAGTAAGCTGATAGAATCCTTATGAAATGATGCAACATGGGAAAAGAGAGGAATTTTTGTGGGTTTTTGTTTGTTTGATTTTATGCCAAAAAAATGGGGAGGAATTTTTTAGTCTAAAAATCCTGGGAGGGAAACCAAAGCTGCTTCTTAATGTCTGAGTTTAAATAAGTGGTTAGGAAACCCAATCGGGAAGCTACCTGAAGAAAAAGTGCTTTTTTTTTTTTCTTTTCAAGTTTTGATTTAAATTCCAGTTAGTTCACATACAGTGTAATATTAGTTTTAGGAGTAGAATTTAGCACACAACCCCCAGTGCTAGTCACAGATGCCCTCCTTAATACCCGCTATCTGTTTAACCCATCCTCCACCCATATCCCTGCCCGCTACCCTCAGTTTTTTCTCTGTAAAGAGTCTGTATTCTGGTTTGCCTCTCTCTCTCTCTCTCTTTCTCTTTTTTGTTTCTTAATTCCATGTATGAGTGAAATCGTATGGTATTTGTCTTTCTCTGATTGACTTCTTTTGACTATGTATGGCACTTTTAGCCCTGGAACACGGACTCCAGAGGAAGGCTGCTGTGTATACAGCTAGGCTCTGCCTCACACCTGTTGCTATGTCTCAATTTCTTAACGGATAAAATGGGAAGAATAATGATAGTTAATCATAGGGTTGTTTTGATGATTAAATAAACCAATGTTTATTAAGCCCTAGCAATAATACTTGGCACATTGAAACCCTTCAGTAAATGTTGCCTTTTGAATACCGTGCACTGCATCCTTTTCTTGACAAATCTCCCTTGTCACAGAGCAGAGTTGGAACACTGACAGAAAAAGTGCTAACACCGTAGAACAAAAGAGCTAGAAATTCAGAGTTTACAGAAACCAGAGAGAACAGCTCTTTCAAAAGTGGTAATTAGCAGGTACCATTTATAGAGCATATTGTCATACATTTCTTTAAGAATACTGTTGGTAAAAACTTGTTGCTTCCAAGCAGGTTTTTAACCACTAACCAAATAGATATTGAGAGAATCCTAAATACAAAAATAAGGACTCAGATCCATAACAATAACAGGAAGAAAGAATTTGACAAACATGGATATATTAGAAAGTATCAAGAGAACTTTGAGAGTGCAAGGAAGACCCAGAAGTAGAACATATACATATATATGCATGTGTATGTATGTATGCTTATGTGCACATGTACATATATATGCATATATTATACATATTACAACATATTTGTATATACAATTTATAATCTGTTTATATATATATATATATTTTTAAGATTTTTATTTATTTGACACAGAAAGAGATAGATCACAAGTAAGCAGAGCATCAGGCAGAGAGAGGGGGAAGCAGTATCCCTGCCGTGCAGAGAGCCCGATGTGGGGCCCGATCCCAGGACCCTGAGATCACGACCTGAGCCGAAGGTAGAGGCTTAACACACTGAGCCATCCAGGTGCCCCCTGTTTATATATTTTCAATTAAATTATTTAGTCCATCGTATATATGGCTCTTTAGAAGTTACTTGATATCCTTGGTTCAGCTTTCTGCTGCCTACATAAAACACTTAGCAAACAACTCTAGTATCTCTTATGGAATAAAGTCTTAAGGGTTATATACATTCCACATGCATACTGATGGGTTATTCTAACAACAAAATGTAAGTAAAATATTTGGAAAATTATCTGAGGATATATCTTCAATAAAGTATCATAATTATCAGATATTTAAAGACAGCATAGAGCAAATCTGTTACTAACAGATCATGTTTGGTCATTCTGATTCATTGGAAATGTTCATTACTGTTGTTTTATGCAGCAGATATCTGTAAATTTTATTTCTTTTAGTAGTGGGTGAAGTAAAATTAAAATTTTGTGCAAAAAATACTTAAATTTCCAGATCTCAACAACCTAAGATCTTTATTTCTCAAATAAGTAAGAACCTAAAAAATATCACATGCATTTTTCAAGAGATCAGACTCCAGACTTAGCTTTTAAGAATTTGTTTAATGGGAAACGTTGCTAATGGACTCCCTGGTTGACTGAACTGCTGGATATATTATTGGACAGATATCTTAGTCCCTGAGATTTGTATTTACATCTTAGAAGCCTACACCGAGTAATAGCGAGGAGTTTCTGAACTCCTTTACCCATGGGTAATTGCCTTCCTTGCTCATACTCTATTCCTGAATCTAGAAAACCACAGCAACCTGGCCAGAAATGAGGCACTATCTAGGCTCTCTTTCTGTTTTATCATTATTCAAATGATCCTATACTCACATTAACTATTTCCTCTGGTTTCCTTCCTTTCCATCTGTTTGCCATCAGGTTTCCTGAATCTTTGAATATTTTGCACTATGATCTAATTGTCAGAATATTTATTTGAATTCTCAAGGACTATTTATACTATATGCAGCCCTGCACAGGCTCAATCTCATGACCCTGACACCATGACCTGAGCCAAAACCAAGAGCCCAATACTCAACTGACTAAGTCACCCAGGTGCCCCAATATAATATTTTTAAATGAAATCAGTGCAAAAGAAGAATGGGCATTAATTTGTCTAAAAAAATGTGTGCACCATTAAAATATGCTATACGCAGAAAAACTGAACATGAGAATGACGAATGAAAAAATGATAAAACAATGATAAAACAAATCAATTGAGACTATATAATTCTTCATGAGTTTGTAAACTAGACTCAGTTTCTCTAATAGGTATAGGACTGTTCTCCTAGTTTTTCTGCAAATTTGCCTCTTTCAACTATTGTGTCAATTTTTTGGAGAAAATATATTTCATAAATTTTGTAATGTGCTGTCATTATATTTATGTCTGTAGGCTCTTTAGTTCTTCATTTCTGTCATTGTTGAGATTGATGCATGCTTTCCATTCTTTTTTTGATCTGTTTTGCTATAGTACGATCAATTTTAATAGACTTTTCAAAGAAAGAACATGTTTATATTGTCAATTTACTATATTTTAATGTTTGTTTTCTCCTTCTTTATTTTTTTGTTGTCTATATCCCTTCTTTTCCTCTATTTTTTTTTTCTGGGATTGATTTGCTGTTACTTTTCTAGCATAGGTAAAAGCTTAGATCATCGATTTTTCTTTTCCAGTATACACATTAACATGTAAATTTTTCTCTAGGCACAACTTTTGCTTTTGTTGTGCCCAGACATATTTATATGCAAAATTTCATTATCACTTGGGTATAATTTTTTTCCAATTTTTGTTGCTCTATTTCTTATTTTCAATGTGTTTTTCTATTTCCAAGTAGTTGTGATTTTTTCTCATCTTGTTCTTAATATTGACTTAAAGCCTAATTTTTCACTAGCCTAAGTACATATTCTGATTGTTTAAAATATATCTTTTGGTGTTTAAAGTATACCAAATCTGTAAATGTCGAAATGCAAATGAAAATGATGTGTTTTCTATTTTTGTAGGCTTTCATGTGTCATTGTCATGTTGTTCAGTTTTTCTATGTATAGCATATTTTAATGGTGCACACATTTTTTAGACAAATTCATGCCCATTCTTCTTTTGCACTGATTTCATTTAAAAATATTATATTGGGGCACCTGGGTGACTTAGTCGGTTGAGTATTGGGCTCTTGATTTTGGCTCAGGTCATGGTGTCAGGGTCATGAGATTGAACCTGTGCAGGGCTGCATGTTCAGCACTGAGTCTGCTTGAGAGATGCTCTCTTCCTCTCCCTCTGCCTCTCCCCCCGTTCATGCTCATGTGCATGTGCACTCTCTCAAATAAATAAATAAAATCTTTTTAAAAAAGATTATACTGTTTCAGTTAGCTCATTCTGAAAATAATAAATAAAATAAAATAAGATAAAATAAAATAAAGGAGGGGGAGGGGCCGAATGGGAGGAAAAGGGCAAGCAAACTCCATGCAGAGCGTGAAGTCCTACATGGAGCTCTGTCTGTGACCCTGAGATCAAGACCTGAGCCAAAACCTAGAGTCTGATGTTTAGCTGACTTGAGCCACCCAGATGCCCCAGAAAAATTTAAATTTACTTTGAACATTTATTTTCAAATCATTTGATTAAATTACCAATAGAATATTAATATTTTACATGGGGTTATAGATAGCTTTAAATTGATTTGGAATAGTTTTGATCTGTTTTTATAAATCTTAATATATGTAGACCATCAAATTTGAGCTTAATCAAGTCATCATCTCTCATGCATATTATTCACAAGTCTCTTTGGTAAACAAGGGAAGTTCTCAGGTTCTTACAGATTTCTGAGTTGAGGGAGAGGGATGAGAAGAATCTAAGACATGCAAATTCCTGTTGCAATGGTCTTAGCCAAAGAAACATTCACCGAAGTGGGGATGGGGAGTAAGAAAGAAGACATGAAATGGAAACCTTAGTGTAACTATGGTGTTATATCCACATTATGCCTGTCCAGGGGACAGTGACTTGCCCAGCAACAGCTGGGCCATGTGAGATGAGAGATTGCTATGAACTGGGTGCTTCCAGCTGTTCTTCATTGTATCTTGTGTCCTGTTGTACCTTGTTTTCTTCCAAAGGTCTCCTTCATGAAATAAGGAGACTGCTTCTGTGCTCAGAGTAATTGAAATACTGGCCTGACAGCTTTGGCCAATATTATTTATTGAAAAAAAAAAGAAAGAAAGAAAGAAAGAAAGAAGCAAGAAGAAAATTTGAGGAATCAATCCTTTGATCCCTTGTCAGAGGACTACTTTGTTGAGTTGGTTAAGTTGTGAATATGTTTAGCTTCCATCTAAGAGTGGCAGAGGAAGAAGTCTACTATTCATAGACACACTCAGTGACTAATACTGTCATTTACAATCCTGACTTGTTTAGAGAAACTTCAGCTCACAGACTCTTTCCTGGGATTTGAAGTTTCATTCAAAAGTTAAATGGCTAGATGTACAACATCGTAATTTGACAAATTTATACATTATGCCATGCGCATCACAGTGTAGCTACCATCTGCCACCACACATTATTACAATATCGTTGATTATATTCCTTATGCTGTTTCTTTTACTCCTGTGACTTATTCATTCCATAACTAGGTTATTCATTCCATAACCTGTATCCCTGACTCCGTTCACCATTCCCCTACCTCTCTCCTCCACTGGCAATCATCAGGTCTCTGTATTTATAGGTCTGATTTTGCAAAGGCAACACTGTGTCAACTATACTAAAAATAAATAATTAAATGGCATAGTAGATTCCAGCAAAATATTTGACATAAAATGTAATTTCTTATGTAAATTATTTTTCCCCTTTGATTTTAATTATGGAACTAGTGTTGTTCTTTGAATAAAATGGACTGAAGCAAAAAAAGTTTTAAAAGAAGTTAAATGACTGGGGAGACTAATAAAGAAGACCATGGATACGGGGAATAAAGAGTTTAAATTATGGAAAAAGCAGGGGTTTTCCCCCCCCTCTTTTTTTCTATACACCAGCATTGCTATGGCCATAGGGACTTACTTTTGTTTTAGTTTGGACCAGGATTTTTCATATGAAAAATTGGTGTTTGGCTAATGTTCTTTATTCTGTATGATCAATCAAAAAAAGACAGCTTGAAAGATTTGCTCATTTGGAAGGAAAGGGAAGTTGACAAAATGTTGCTTATATTGTAGGACCATTCAGATTTTAAGAACAGAGTACTTAGAAAAAAATAAATATTAAGTAACCATAAAATGAAGAAGGCACTTTTCATGAGAGAAATAAAATTCGAAATATTTTGCAGTAACACAAAAAACCTGAATAATTTGTTCACCTCCTTTTGGAAGCAAGTTACTCTCTTCTCTTTCACGTCACATGCTGAGTAGTGTTCTTTCAGATTCAGACCAAAAGTAACTTTTCCCCATGAATTAATTGTCCTGATGGAGTGTGATTCATAACTAAAGTTGATAAATAGTCAGGTAATAGGTAGGTGTTCATACAGCTTACATATCACGCTTTCAGTATTTTCTTCACCTTTATGATATATCACTGCAGTGAATTTTATGTTATGGTGATTATTTAACATTTGATCAAATATACAGAAACAGGGCTCAGAAATAAAATATAAATTTCGGACAACCTATAATGGTACTGATAATGTATATATGTAGTTTTTAAGGTAAAGCCTTTGAAAATAATTTGGATTTATCATCAACACTTATAATTTAAGTTAAATAATCTGTTTCTATTGTTGTTACTATGTATGTATTTATTAGTAGAGAACTTTTACTATCAGGTTTTCTAATTTATTTAATTTAAACCTGGAAGCAAAGATATTAGAGGCCTACCCTATGGAGGGGAAAATTCCTTAGTATAAGTGCTATACCACTGAAGGTTCGTTATTGTTTTATAATATAGACTTTATTTTTAGAGCATTTTTAGATCAATATGAGAATTAAGAAGATAATTCTCAGGTAGAAATTTCACATATACACTAATATAGTTTCTCCAGTTAGAAACTAATATAGTTTCTCCAGTTAGAAACTAATATAGTTTCTCCATGTAACACCTTACATTTGTATTGTGCCCTTGTTACAATCAATTAACCAATATTGATATGTTATTAACTCAGGCCTCCAGTATATTCAGATTTCCTCATTTTTACCTTTTTTAAAATTCCAGGATGTTGAGTTTTTTATATTTTAGCCCTTCCTTACCTTCTGTTACAAGATGTTCTCACCCATCTATGTATTTTTTCTCCAAATCCTAGAACAAGGCTTTCTCCAAGAGCCTTGGTTTCTTCTATTAGAGAATCATTCATATTAAAAACTAAGATCTGATACTAGATACGCTCATTGACCCTTAGGCCTGCCTACCTGGCAGAGCAAAGATATATATATAACCATACAAATCTGTGTATTTACATATCTACAAATATTTCTATATACTGACCTCTTTAATTATATTAAGCTATGTTTACTAATGCCTTACTATTAGTTCTCACTAATATCTCTAACTATAATCTATTAATGCATGAATCATTCTAGGTTCCTCCCCTTGTTTATCTATAAATCCCCACTCTAGCAGTGAGAAACCTGCTTTTTCCATTACTTAATTGTTCCTAATGGAGTTTTAAGTAAGTATAACATTCTCTCATAATTTTAATTCTTCCTAATATCATATAGTTCTTTTTTTCCTGGACTATATGTGTTATTACATGCTATTTTTAGCCCTGTTTTCTAGTTCCCGTCTTCTGTCACTTTAAATTCCAGGATTCAACTTAATACATATCGTTCAGGTCTCTTCTTTTGACACAGTCTTCTAAGATGCTATGTGTATACTTTGAGCATCAGGTGATACTTGCAATCAGTGTATATTCCAACATTATAAAACTTGGAACAAAATGCTACAATTTAAAATATAGCTCATATTTGTTATAGGTACAAATGTGAATGCCGATGTATTTTTTATGTTTGTGTCTGACATTTGCTTATGCAAGCCTCCAGTTACATATACTATAAACCTTATCAGATATCTTAACAACCATTTGAAATTCAAAGAAAAAATCATAAAATACCTGATATAAGCCTCTCTAACATATATTTACATGAAGTATTTTGAGACAAGATAACTAATAGCATACTTTTCTTTGAGAGAAATACTGTTCTTTTTGTTGCCACTTTATGATTTGATATACTTTTCAGGGTTGCATAATATTTAAAATAGTTTCTAATTGATAAGGGAATGATTTAAAGGCAGTGCAGATTTTATTCATGTTAGGTGATTTCTTGTCTGAAGATGAAAAACTAATCAGTGTCAATAAAACATGTGTTTAACGTCTTTTTCTAGTAGTGTAGGAGGAACTTTTTTTACCACCCTTCACACTTTGTTGACCAGGTGATTGCAGTATGCAATGAGTATGAGAGGGTGGATTATGGATCTGGTCTATGAGGCTCCAGACTAGAGAAAAACTCACGAGAACTTCAGATCATCAAATTTACTCACCTAATTGTAATGGTGAACAACATATTTCAGTTAGAGCCTATTGTAGTAGTTTTGTGCTTTACCAGTTTTGTGCATTTAAAATTTTAAGTCTTACTCATTTTCTGATACTATTTTAATGATATTTCAGGATAATTCTAATAGATGTGATATTAATAGAGTAGAAAGATCATGACTGGTATATTTTTCACACTGGTACCCATTAAAGTTGTAATGTTTTCTACAGCTGCGTATCACAAGATCATCCTCTTAGTTTTTGTAATCAGAAATGTACTTGCCAGTTAATTCAAAATAGAGGATGCTTCTTTGAAGATGGGTCCATTTGTTGAGTATACTATGTTTTGGAATTAACTATATCGAAAAGTTATATGGAACTCATTATTTTCTCTGGTACATAGATTAATTTTTACACATATATTAACACATTTAATTTTCACAGAACTCTAGATTCTATCATTTTATTTTATTTTTTACATGTTCTGTCATTTTAATGGTGAGGATATTGAGGTAGACAGAACTTTTGGTGACTACTTTAAGATCGCTGAGACTAGAAAATAGCAAACACAGAATTTGACCTTTCTAACAGCCCAGATATGAAATCTCTGCTTAACCATTATCTTTGCTGCATCTTACCTGATATATGGCATCTTCTTTTCATTTTCTTTAAAGGGTAACAGGAACTTATAAAAGTTGTGTAATAATTAGATACACCTAGGTTTTTATACTTTTCTCTCTGGGTAAAGTTGCAGAGTCAGATTTAACAACAGAATTAATTTAACAACAGAATTTAGGCAATTCATGTAGTTTGTGTCTTTACAATTCAGTTTGTAGAACAATAACTTTTCAAGCTTAGAACTTATGTAGTAATTACTTAGATTACACACATCAAAAACGTAATTATGCTAAAGTTTTGGTGAAAGCACAACTGAATTTTTGACTTCACAGGGGGAAGAAGATAGACACATCTTTTTAGTTATGAGTTTTTTCGTATTCTAGGCCTCAGTGAGTATATTTTGACAGGGCTTAATCTAAATATAAAACTAACCAATGTGTGGTTAGGAGAACTTCTACTGAATATATGTGGTATGTAGTATTATGTACCCAAATACTACTGTTGTTTTTATTTTGGTTTTAAGTAAACTTTTTATTTTGGAATATATTGGAATTTATAGAAAAGTTTGCAAAGCTAGTACAGAGAGTTTCTCTATACCTTTCATCAAATTTCCCTTTTTATTACCAACTTACATTATTATGGCACAGTTATCAAAGCTAAGATATTGCTTCACTATTATTAACTACTCCTTGGTTTATTTGAATATTGACAACTCTCCATTACTTTCCTTTTTTTTCCCCAAATATACAACCCAGGGTAACATACATGTTTATTTGCCAAGTGTCCCCATTTCCTCTGATCTGTGACAATTTCTCAGTCTTTAATTTTTTTCCTATTTTGACTGCCTTGATGTCACCTAATCAAATATTCTGCAGAAGGCCTACAATCTGAGTTTGTCTAATACTTTTCTCAAGGTTAGACAGGAGACGTAAGTTTTTGAACAGAATTATCACATAGATAGTATAACCACATCATATCATGGCATCCACACGACCCTCCTGATGATGATAAATTTTGTCACATGACTAAGGTAGTGATTGGTAGCTATCTCTTTGTAAAATTACTATTTTCACTTTTCTACAGTACTTTTTTTTGGAAGTTAGCCACTCTGTCTAGCCCACCCCAAAGGGGAGAAGAGGGAAAGAGCAATTAAAGTCTGTCCCCTGAAAGAGGCATATCTACATATATTATTTGTAATTCTTCTAAAAGAAAGATTTGTCTCATATTCACCATTAATTTAGTAAAACATTCTTTTAAAAATCAAATAAGAGTCACTTATGGTTTCTCTCCCTCCCTATCCCATCTTGTTTCATGGATTCTTCTCCTACCCACTTAAGCCCCCATGTTGCATCACCACTTCCTCATATCAGGGAGATCATATGATATTTGTCTTTCTCCGCTTGACTTATTTCGCTAAGCATGATACGCTCTAGTTCCATCCATGTTGTCGCAAATGGCAAGATTTCGTTTCTTTTGATGGCTGCATAGTATTCCATTGTGTATATATACCACATCTTCTTTATCCATTCATCTGTTGATGGACATCTAGGTTCTTTCCATAGTTTGGCTATTGTGGACATTGCTGCTATAAACATTCGGGTGCACGTGCCCCTTTGGATCACTACGTTTGTATCTTTAGGGTAAATTCCCAGTAGTGCAATTGCTGGGTCATAGGGCAGTTCTATTTTCAACATTTTGAGGAACCTCCATGCTGTTTTCCAGAGCGGTTGCACCAGCTTGCATTCCCACCAACAGTGTAGGAGGGTTCCCCTTTCTCCGCATCCTCGCCAGCATCTGTCATTTCCTGACTTGTTGATTTTAGCCATTCTGACTGGTGTGAGGTGATATCTCATTGTGGTTTTGATTTGTATTTCCCTGATGCCGAGTGATATGGAGCACTTTTTCATGTGTCTGTTGGCCATCTGGATGTCTTCTTTGCAGAAACGTCTGTTCATGTCCTCTGCCCATTTCTTGATTGGATTATTTGTTCTTTGGGTGTTGAGTTTGTTAAGTTCTTTATAGATTTTGGTCACTAGTCCTTTATCTGATATGTCGTTTGCAAATATCTTCTCCCATTCTGTCAGTTGTCTTTTGGTTTTGTTAACTGTTTCCTTTGCTGTGCAAAAGCTTTTGATTTTGATGAAATCCCAAAAGTTCATTTTTGCCTTTGCTTCCCTTGCCTTTAGCGATGTTCCTAGGAAGATGTTGCTGCGGCTGAGGTCGAAGAGGTTGCTGCCTGTGTTCTCCTCAAGGATTTTGATGGATTCCTTTCTCACATTGAGGTCCTTAATCCATTTTGAATCTATTTTTGTGTGTGGTGTAAGGAAATGGTCCAATTTCATTTTTCTGCACGTGGCTGTCCAATTTTCCCAACACCATTTATTGAAGAGGCTGTCTTTTTTCCATTGGACATTCTTTCCTGCTTTGTCGAAGATTAGTTGACCATAGAGTTGAGGGTCTATTTCTGGGCTCTCTATTCTGTTCCATTGGTCTATGTGTCTGTTTTTGTGCCAGTACCATGCTGTCTTGATGATGACAGCTTTGTAATAAAGCTTGAAGTCCGGAATTGTGATGCCACCAACTTTGGCTTTGTTTTTCAATAGCAATGATTATTATCAGCAGTTACATGGATTTTTCAATTTAATTACCTGAATTAAGAACAAATTCCTGTGAACATTTTTGTCTTTTTATGTATGTTGAAAACATTACACGATTATGACACACTTGCCATTTAGCATTTCCTCTGTCATTTATTTCAAGTGTCATATAAAAAGTTAGAAATGGTAATTGTGGGATACATATTTTATCTAAGACATGCACGATGAGACATACATTTGTGTATACATTGTATAATGAAAATGTGTATTTATGTATATGGTCCACAGAGCTTATACTTCTAGAAATCCTAATATTCTCATGGTAGAAAATAGTTGCTTTAGATCATTTTCTTTGACTCCTGAGATAGAGTATAGGCAAAATAAAGGCATATTAGAAAATTCAGAGCACTGGGTGTGGTGTATAAACAATGAATATTGGAACACTGAAAAATAAAATAAAATTTTTTAAAAAAGGGGGGGGAAATTCAGTGCCTACAAAACTATGATGTTCTCCTGCACAGAAAACATAACAATAACAACAAAACTCCTTTATATTCTGGATTTGTTGAATATTACCTGTGATTTTTCTTTAGACACTGTATACGCAGAGTTCTTTCCTTTAAAGATATTTAAACTTTATGATATTTTAAAGAGGTACTTAAGCTGAACTGATAAAAATGAAACAACTATCTCAGAGTCACTAACGCAAGTTTGCCAGTATGTTTCTGGTTTAGATTGCATTTGAAATTGGATTTTAAGAGAGAATTATAACTAGGTAAAATTAAGACTGGGGCTCAAGTAGTTAAACTTTCATGCTGGTTTGGTTTGGGCTTTAACATATGAATTATGTAAATTCTCACCAAAATACTAGCCAATAGGATTCAACAGTACATTAAAAGGATTATTCACCACGACCAAGTGTATGTATCTATATAATTGGATCCTATATGAATTTCCATTATTTTAAGTCCCTAGGATTTTTACTGGAAGTGAGAAAAACTATTCTTATAATCAGTGTTAACATAATTTTCCGCTGGTTTGCTAGCTAAAGAATAAAAACTTGCCCTAAATTTTCAGAAATTAACTGTACAGTATGATATTTGCCCATTGTCCCTTGTAAAGACCAAATGTTTAATGTGCATTAATCCTTTTGTGTGGCTTCTTCTTTTAGAAGAGTGATCTATGGTTGAAACTACCAGATTATTTTGTCTTCTAAAATATCCACATATTAAAATATTTGTAAATATAAAGAGAAATAGATAATAAAAATGATACTAGATAAATAACATTTTAGAAAATAAACTAATAATTATGAATTTGTTTTTAAATGGATATTTCCCTAATTCTGGCATTTAAATGAAATGATCCATTGATTCAAATTTCTGACTCAGAGGACTTAAACTAACATTTGACTTAAACCTCCCATTTTTCAGATAAGAAATGCACCTGGAAATATTAAATTAATTATCTTGCTGCATTCTAAGCTCATTTCTTAAAATATAGTTATGTTTTAAAAAGTTTTAATTTTGGTTTAGGTTCCTAAACTTATTTCTGTGATGATGTTCACATTTTAGCCCTAATATGTGAAACATCTAGATAGGGTATAGATTGACTGTACACACAATTTTACAGAGTAATTTATGTGATGAGTCATGGAGTTACTGAACCAGTCAGGAATCATAAGACTCCTGCTAGGTTGAGAGAATCAATAAGAAAAGAAAAAAAGAAAGCAAAGCAATGTGAGATAAACAGAACAGATTTGTATGACATTCTTAAAAGCATCTGTTTTAGGATACCCTGCTGGTAGAGGAAAAATTAAATTAGACTCAAATATAAGTGTGACATATTTTAGAATTCAAACTGCCACTCTGCTTGTCAGACAGGCCTATGGTACTTGTATTCATAGCAATTACATTTTTTTTAATTCAAGAGTAATCTAACAGAAGATCCTGCGTCCTTCTGCCAATGCTAAACTTTGAAATACTGGCAAAAAAATCTTAATCTATGGAAGATTTTTATTTTGTTGGAATGGAAAGTTTTTCTTCCAATGGAAAAAGATTGTTTTTCTCTAACTTTGGAGGAATGCCAGATTTAAAATGACTTTCATAAAAATTTTCATTTTAACTTTGCCCACTTGCTAAGAAAAAAAAAGAAATTGTGGAATTTGAAAATAAATCTGTAAATTAAAAAAAAAAAGTTAAAGGAGTGATGACTAATAATGTGCATCTGAAACGCTATATCACATTTATTTGGCAAGTGAAGGATTCTGTCCTAGCAGGTCATTTGGAAGCTACACACAATATATGCAAGGTAAACTTGACTTTGATACTGTTGGCTGATGAGTATAATTCTCTCGTTCCAACAACAAAGTTAAATAAGTAGATATTTAACATTGTGTTGTATCATTTCACATCACTCAAATTCTAACTCAAAAGGACTTTAAAGTATATTTGTCCCAACCTTCCATTTTGCAACTGATGTGAAAATATGAAATGCCTTAACTAGCTTACATAAGTATTTAGGGAGAGTGAAATAGAAGAATCAATGATACTATGGCACCCGACCTTCATGTATTTGGATAGATATAGATGCAGGTGTATAAGTATATCAATGAACCTTACAATAAGAATACATATTTGATTGCTAGCATAACTGCTATGTAATTAAATTAAGAATATCCCAGAGTTGGTGAATAGTCGGATTCCTAAAATTTACTTTTTATCTGTATATATCATTACATATTCAATATTCTGGGTGAGAATTTCATTGGCTTGACATTTTGTAGTTCAAACTCCATAAAGCAAGAAAAACAAATTTTAAATAGCATAATTTTATGTTTAAGCATACAATAATTAGAACATAAAATATTATATTTATAAAATATGTTTTATATATGTTATAATTATAAAATAATTAGATATTAGACTATATCATTGCAAGAACTGCTTCTGAACTATCCTGTTTGACTTTGTTTCCTTTTTTAACAATCAAACATATTTTCAAAACTGTAGAAAGTAACATGTAGCCTCTAATCATCTAAATTTTATGATTTTATTTAATATTTTGAGGACTTCTCATTTATTCTTTTAGAATACTGAAGTTTAAATTTGGGGAGTGAGCCTCTTCATGTGGCAGCATGACTGCTGTTATTGTAACCCTAATACCAACCCCTGGTGATGTTCCATCTGACTATTGTTTTTTCTTTGGGAGCAATACAAGTGTGGTACTATTGTTTTTAGATCATTGTACTTAGAAAATTTGATTTTGTCTTTCCTCTGTAGTAATGCACTTAGTATAGTTTTTAAACTTTAATTTTGTAAAAGAGACTAAAGGACCAGTGTGAGTGTGTGTGTGTGTGTGTGTGTGTGTGTGTGTAGGTGTGTTTGTGAGAGAGCACATGGGCACGCTTTACAATTACCTCAGAAGTCATAAGAGTAGGTTATCCCTGATGTAGTTGTTAACATTGAGTGGGTAGATTTTTTGATATTGAAAACATTTTTAAGACAAAATTCCTATCTTATATGTAAGTAGCATGATTATATTTTAAGAATCTATAAAGTTATAAAACATGGAGCATATTTCTTACTAAGATACAGTAACACTTTTTTTTTTTTTTTTTTAGGTTGGTAAGATACTCAATGACAGATTTTTCTCATTTCCTTCCCTGGCATTAGGGGGAAGTTGTACTTTTCAGTGAAACCCTGGCTTTGGCTAGATCCTGAGACCATATGTCAGATTAATTGATGTAAATTATATTGCTTTTTTAAAAAAACATATTCCATTTTCTATCTTTTCAACATCTGAAAACACACACATTCAGAACACAGACACAGTTGAATACTTTGCACTAGTAATGATCATCAGCAACTGAAAGCTAATTCCTTAATAGATAATTCATCCTTAAAACAGATTTTACTCATAATCTCACAAATGCCTGAATAAATACATGGAATTGGCGTCTTGCCTCACAAGGTCAAGAAATTCAGACTGGGTAGAACTGATGAGGTGGAAGGGGAAGGGTAAACTGGAGCTGAGAACTGTCCTGAGAAAACACTTGGGTTATACCCTCGTCTTCAGTAATGATCTGAGACCAATGGAAAGTTTTCAACTAACACCACCTTTCATGAAGATATATGATGAGAAGAGCCAAAGCACACAGTACAAGAGGGACTGTGCTGTTGATTAAACACCTGCAGCATTAATCTTCCTTAACTTTATAACCTTCTTCTGATAAACCCAGAGTAATGGATTAAAAACAGATTTGTGTGGAATAGTTGGTTGTTATTTTGCAATTTTAACTACCATGCATTGTAAATATATATGTAATTATATATAATAATATATGTAATAATATATGTAATAATATATATGTAATACATATATTATTATATAATACATATATTATTATATATTATATAATATGTATATAATATAATATATATGTGTGTGTGTATATATGTGTATATATATATATATATATACACATACATGGGTATGTGATCCATTTGGGGTTGTCTTTTCTGCCAGGAATTCACGTTATTAGATATAGAAATCAAGAGCAAGTGGGGAAGAAGGGTTTTTTTTTTAAAAGGTTTATTTATTTATTTATTTATTTGACAGATAGAGATCACAGTAGGCAGAGAGGCAGGCAGAGAGAGAGGAGGATGCTGAGCAGAAAGCTGGATGCAGGGCTCGATCCCAGGACCCTGGGAACATGACCTGAGCCAAAGGCAGAGGCTTTAATCCACTGAGCCAGTCAGGCGCTCCTGAGAGTGCAAATTATAAATAAGCCTTTTCCTTCTGTTTGCTTTGTTGTCTCTTTATGACTTTTTTTCCTTGTACCAACAATGAAGAGTAAAGTTGTTAGTTAAGTGAAGCAAGGTTGTTTTCACAGAAAATAAAAACATTTTCCTCATGAAGCACATAGAAAATGGGGATTTTTGAGACTAATCTTCTGTATTTGTTTTATTTTATAAGTTTTTATTTAAATTTTATTTAAATTCCGGTTAACATACAGTGTAATACTAGTTTCAGGTGTTCAAGATAGTGATTCAACACATCCATACAACACCCAGTGCTCATCACAGCAAGTGCCCTCCTCCCCATCATCCTATTTAATTCAGACTCACTGACCCACACACCTCCCCTCTTGGTAACCATCAATTTGTTCCCTATAGTTAAGGGTCTCTTATGGTTTGCCTCACTCTTTTTTCCCCTTTGTTCTTTTGTTTTGTTTCATAAATTCCACATGTGAGTGAAATCATATGGTGTTTGTCTTTTTCTAACTGATTTATTTCTCTTAGCATAATCCTCTCTAACCCCATCCGTGTCCATGAAAATGACAAGATTTCATTCTCTTTTAGGATGGTGTAGTGTGTGTGTGTGTGTGTGTGTGTGTGTGTGTGTGTATAAAATTCCATTATAAACATCAGGATACATGTATCCATTTGAATTAGTACTTTTGTATTCTTTGGGTAAATGCTTAGTACTGCAATTGCTGGGTCGTAGGGTAGCTCTGCTTTTAAGTTTTTGAGGCACCTCCATACTGTTTCCCAGAGTGGATGCACCAGTTTGCATTCTCACCAACAGTGCTCAGCCACATTCTCGCCAGCAGCTATGGTGGTGTTGATATTAGCCATTTTGACAGGAATGAGGTGATAACTCATTGTAGTTTTGATTTGCATTTCCCTGATGATGAGTGATGTTGAACATCTTTTCATGTGTCTGTTAGCCTTCTGGATGTGTCTGTTAGCCTTCTTTGGAAAGATGTCTATTCATGTCTTCTGACCATTTTTTAAGTGGATTATTTGTTTTCTGGTTGTTGAGTTTGATAAATTCTTTATATATTTTGAATACTAACCCTTTATGAGATGTGTTATTTACAAATATCTTCTTCCATTTTGTAGGTTTTGCTTTTAGGTTTTGTTGCTTTTAGGTTTTCTGATTATTTCCTTTGCTGTGCAGAACTTTTTATTTTGATGAAGTCCCCATAGGTATTTTTGCTTTTGTTTCTTTTGCCGCTGGTGGCATATTAAGAAAGAAGTTGCTATGGCCAATATCAATAACAATTCTGTGTTCTCCTCTAGGATTTCTTTGTTTTCAAGTCCCACATTTGCATCTTTTTTTTTTTTTTTTTTTTTTTTTTAAATTTGAGAGAGAGACAGTGAGAGAGAGCATGAGCGAGGAGAAGGTCAGAGAGAGAAGCAGACTCCAGGTGGAGCTGGGAGCCCGATGCGGGACTCGATCCCGGAACTCCAGGATCATGACCTGAGCCGAAGGCAGTCGTCCAACCAACTGAGCCACCCAGGCATCCCCCACATTTGCATCTTTAATCTATTTTGAATTTATTTTTGTATATTGCATAAGAACGTGGCAGTTTCATTCTTTTGCATGTTGCTGTCCAGTTTTTCTAATACCACTTGTTGAAGAGACTGTCTTTTTCCCATTGATATTCTTTCCTGTTTTGTCAAAGATTAATTGACATTTAGTTGTGGGTTTATTTATGAGTTTTGTTTTGTTCCATTGATCTATGTGTCTGTTTTTCTACCAGTGCCATACTATTTTGATCTCTATAGCTTTGTAATAGCTTTGTCTGGAGTTGTGATTCCTCCAGCTTTGCTTTTCTTTTTCAAGGTTGCTTTGGCTATTTGGAGTCTTTTGAGTTTCCACACATATTTTAGGTTTATTTGTTCTATCTCTGTGAAAACTGCTATTGTATTTTGATAGAGACTGCATTAAATGTGTAGATTGCTTTGGGTAGTGTAGACTCTTTAACAATATTTGTTCTTTTGATCCATGAGTATGGAATGTCTTTCCATTTCTTTTTCTTTTTAAGATTTTATTTATTTATTTGAGAGAGAGAGAGAAGACAGAGCATGCAAGCAGGAGCAGGGGAAGGGGCAGACTGAGAGGGTGAGAGAGAAGCGGACTCCCTGCTGAGCATGGAGCCTGATACAAGGCTCAATTCCAGGAACCTGAGGTCATGACCTGATCCAAAGTCAGAGACTTAACCAACGGAGCCACCCAGGCACCTTTGTTTTTACATTTCTTTGTCTCATCTTTGATTTCTTTCATTAATACTTTATAGTTTCCAGAGTACACATCTTTCACCTATACGATTATGATCATTCCTAGGTATCTTATGTTTTTTGGTGGAATTATAAATGAGATCAGTTCCTTAATTTCTCTTTCCACTGCTTCATCATTGGTGTATAGAAACGGAACAAATTTCTGGACGTTGATTTTGTATCCTGAGACTTTACTGAATTTGTTTATTAGTTCTAGCAGTTTTTGATGGAGTCTTTTGGGTTTTCTGTATTGAGTATCATGCCATTTGCAAATAATAAAAGTTTTACTTCTTCCTTGACAATTTGGATATCTTTTATTTCTTTCTTGTTGTTTGATTGCTGAGACTAGGACTTCTAGTACTAAGTTAAATAACAGTGGTGAGAGTGAACATCCCTATTTTGTTCCTGACTATACAGGAAAAGCTCTCAGTATTTTCCCCATTGTGGATGATATTAGTTGTGGATCTTTCATAAGTTTGTTTAAAATAAGAGAGAAAATATATTTCATAGCTTAAAATTTGGTGAATCTTTAATAATTTATTGATTTACATCGGGCTCTATTATCCTAAACCCATACAAAAAGTTTTATATATATATATATATAAATATATATATATATATATTTGTGTTTAAGAATGTGAGAAAAATTTTCTCTTAAGTATCAGTCATTAATTGTATTTACTGTTCATTTCAGAGTCTTCTCTATCATTCAATTAAAGGTTGCAAGTATGATGCCAATTCTTGTCCCTATACTTCAGAAGAACTTAACAGCACCTCAATAGGACTTACCTTGTGGGTTCTCAGTAAATATTTATTCTTTTTCTCTAAGTTTTAGAAATCTGTCATGCAAAATACTGAGAAAGGTCACAGTTCCTCAGACATGAAGAATATGACAGTATGTAGGAGAATGAAACAACTTTTTCAGAAGAATTTTTTAAAGATTTTATTTATTTATTTGCCAGCGAGAGAGCAAGAGAGCACAAGCAGAGGGAGCAGCAGATAAAGGAAGAGGTGGAAGCAGATACCCTGCTAAGCAGGGAGCCTGATAAGGGACTTGGTCCCAGGACCGCAGTGTCATGACCTGAGTCTGAGGCAGATGCTTAACTGACTGAGTCACCCAGGCGTCCCCAGAAGAATTTTTCACACAAAAAAATTTCACTTCAAATCTGTGAATATTTCCTGTAGCACTGTCACAAACACCTGTTCCTTACCTCCAAAGTTTGTCTTTTGAAGTCCATTCTCTATTCTCTTTGTCTTTTTAGGTCCAAATTTGTAGGCCTTCCTTACCTGATCATGAACTTCGAAAAACATTTCTGCTTGCCACATGCAGTAATTAGGCAGGAAAATAAAATGCTCAAGAATCAGGTCTCAACAAAGAGACTGATATGCAAAGACAATGTTACTACTTTTTTTTTTTTTTTGCCTTATTTCCATATGCAGTCCATAAGATTGAACATGTTGGATGCTGAATGCAACAGAAGATAATTTGATTGTTTTACTTTCTCTGAGAATTTTGTTTATTACCTCTGCCTGGGTTGGATACCAGAGAATCCATGACTTTACTGGTCAGATGGTGAAAAGTTGTCTGGTTACACTGTCCCCTAAAATAGTCCCTGTTTATAATTAATATGACTGCTTTAGTGTAGTATTACACACTTACAAATTCATGTTCATTGTTCTGGAGAACAGTAGCCTATTTCTTGCAATAGGGAAGGAAATAAACTTTATTTTTCCTTTCTCTTTCTTTCCTTCCCTCCTTCCCTCCCTCCTTCCCCCTTCCTTCCTTTCTTCCTCCCTTTGCCCCTCCCTCCCTTTTTCCCTTCCTTCCTTTCTCCCTTCTTCCATCCCTTCCTTTCTCCTCCTCCTCCTTCCCTCCCTTCCTTTCTTCCTCTTTCTTTCTTCCTCCCTCCATCTATCTTTTCTTCCTTGCTTGCTTTCTTGTTTTCTTGCTTTTGCTTTTGCTTTCTCTTTCTTTCGTTCCTTTTCCATCTGGAGGTCCTACCCTTTTCCCTAACTTTGCTAATTGGAGGATGCTATAGGAGGAGCTGGGGAGAAGAAAATGGGACTACAATCTCAAAATGTCCTTCCTAAATAATCTTGAGGAAGTGTTGGTTGGCTTTCTGGGTTCAGCAGGTTTTCAAAACTGCCAGATTCTCTCATAAAATACTTTGGTTTGGTGAAGTCTGGTTTCCTAGGAGACTGTTTCTGACATGATTTGAGTGCAGGGAATTTACTGAGGAGTGTTCTTGGGGACATTACCTACAAGGGAGTGAAGGAACCAAGGTGGTGTAAGAATCAGTAAAACTGGGACATGGTCACAACAAAGGCCTCAGTTGATGCCACAGGGGAGCATATCGCAGGCCTGAGCACCAAGAATTGTCAAGAATTGTGGTAAGGGGTCCTGTTCCCTCACATTTCCAATATTGCCCAGTCATTGACAAATCTGGACATAGTGATGGGGTATAAACTTAGGTGAGGCAGTTCTGTTTGGCAGAGAATAATACCTAAGAGGGAGTATCCTATGAACTATCAACAGTCATACTTCTAGCAACTGGGGAATGAACATTTGGTTCTAAAGAGGAGATATTTGTGGCATAATATAGATCTGCAACAATTGTACCCTTTAAATGTATTCTTCAACTACATTTATTTCATAGAGCAGTGCATGTAGGAAAACCTTATAAATTTTCTCTTAATATCTACTACTTTTAAATACATATTTATTTGGTGTGCTTAATTTATATTTAGTTTGCTCTTCTTATTGTAACTTCAGCAAAGAAAAGACGTAATCAAAAAATAAGTTTAGTAAGGACAACATATGGTTTCTCAATTTGTAATAGCAATCAACTGTTGATATATTATAATCAATATATTTTATGTACCTTTGTACCAGACAAGGTCCTATGAGTGATATTAAAACTCAGAGCAAAGAGATGAGAAATACCCGATGGAGCAGCAGACACTTATATCGGAAGGCATTGAGAAAATCATGTGGAAGAAGTGACTTTTGGTGGAAAATAATTCCAGAGATAGGGCAGAGAACAGCTAAACACAGAAGCAGGAGAAAAAATGACTTCCTTGGGAGGTGGCAAGCAGCTTACCTTATTAAAAACAGATGGTAAAGATTATAAGAAAACCTAAAAGATGAGAGAATGCAGGTGTTCATGAATATAAAAAAAAGTAGAACTGAGGACTTTTATCTTGATTATAAAGCTCTGTTCAAATTTAAATAGTAGGAAATCTCTCAGATATTAAAAACTGTAAAAAAATATAAAGAAGAAAATTCACTAGAGAAAAGCATGGAACAAGAGGTTCAAAAACTAAGATTTCAAACTGATTGTGATTATAAGAAATTAATAATTGGCATTGTCATAGGCATCTATCTAAACATCTGTGCATCTATTATGTTTTTGTAGAGTGTGTGTGGAGGGCCTGTAGCTTCTCTTGTACAATCTATTCACCTTTCCTCCACTCTATCACCACAAAAAGAGTTTTGTTGAATGTGGCTCTCCATTAAAAAATTAAGTGCAAATATAATGTAAGGTATTAGATCCTTTGCTAGGTTTGATTAGACCTCCATCTAATTTATAATATCTAACTGGCATATAGAATTCAAACTCTTTCCAATAATGTTCAATATTATTCTTAATTAAAAATAGGTGAAATATGGTATTTTTACCAAAGGAAAATCATAATGTTGATAGAAAATAACCTCATTATTTATTACTGTGTTTCAGTTTCTGCAACTATAAAGTGAGGGAGTTTGACTAACTGATCAATAGACTTCTCCAGGTTTAAATAATAATGCAGTTTTGATATTATAAAAGTAAAAATTGAGGAGGTTTGAAGAAGTGCCAAAATGACTTTGAATGGTATAATTAAATTACATCTATTCACAGCAAACATTTTAATTTATTCATTTTTTCTTAATTAGCCAAATGTCACATGGCTCTAATTCAGTAAGTGGCAGGCTAATGGAATAGCACAATGAAATACACTGTATATTCAAATATTCAGTCTTAATGTTTTAATTGACAAGTATACATTCTCCAAAGTGCTGAAGTAGAAAACAAAATAGATATTTTAAGCTTGTTCTGAAAAGCTCAACTGGACTACTCTCGATACCCAAGGCTATTATTCTATTTTATTGTCTTTTGAAAGCCTAAAAAATTTTCTTTTTTGAGAGTCTCAGCATAAATATATAGAATAAATCATTATCTGTCATGGGCCAGGCAATAAGGTATACTGGCTGAAAATATTTTAATAATAATAAGACACATCTATACATCTCCCAAGTAAATATTGGCCTTTCTGATATTTACTACCCCTGACACCACACATTTTGATGAATCCATATTCTGTCTTCTGCAATAAAAGCAGAAAACAAGTATTCTCTTTTAGATCACTTCTGTATATAATCTGATCAGAAGTTGTACCTCAGCTTTGTTAATCCTCATCTGTGTTCTTCTCTGTTGTGACCCATGGCCCAATTTGCTCTGGTTGCCACTGGGACAGAAACATCTATCAATTTCACTTTCTGCAGAGGACAAAGGGAAATGTAATCTAAAGAAATCGCATTTTACTCTACTGACCTCTCCTTTTTTTTTCCACAATGTTTCTATGTAATGCCATTTGAATGAGTCACAAGACTATTACACATCAAAGGAATTACAACTTAATCATGTAATAAATATGCCATAGTGCAAAAAATAAGCACCATATCTGTTTATTTATTGAAACTCTATTTAAGCTGCTCAAGGCACCTATTCTCCAGGCTGGCATGAAATCCATTTTCGCTTGTAAAATTGGATGAAGTGGGAAAACTCTCTTCCTTAGAATCTTACTTACAACCCTGGAGGGGAAACTCCTTTAGTCTGTCATACAGATGCTCATTGATCCAGGCTCCATTGAAGATGGCTTTTCCCCTGGTTTAAATCCAGTAATCTTTTCAGGGATGACTGCTAGGGCACGCTGAGCATCGCCAAGCAACAGGCAATACCACACAGTCATCCCCAGGAACTTGTTAAGTACTGTGGCCCACAAGAACGTCATCCTCTTCCCAGTGCCTATTGGATAGTATCTAGACACACTTCTTTCGGCTTATACAAATTATAGCCTAGCTGTGCCTTTTGTAAAGATATTAATGGTTTTTTTTTTTTTTTTTTTAAGGACGCTAATAGGCCATTGAGGAAAGCAGAGTTAAGATCACATCTTAGGGTGCCTGGGTGGCTCAGTGGGTTAAGCCGCTGCCTTCGGCTCGGGTCATGATCTCAGGATCCTGGGATCGAGTCCCGCATCGGGCTCTCTGCTCAGCAGGGAGCCTGCTTCCTCCTCTCTCTCTGCCTGCTTGTGATCTCTCTCTGTCAAATAAATAAATAAAATCTTTAAAAAAAAAAATCACATCTTATTTGTTACATACATCAACAGCATTGGGAAAAATTATAAATTAATGTCTCAGTGATTGTCTCACTATGTATGACTTAGCTCCTTTGCCTGGAATGGAGGGAGAGGAAGGCAATGCAGGTTTAGTTGGAATTGAATATTCTATATTATGCCATTTTCATTAAAGACTTGCACAAATAAGTATAAAGTTGTAATAGCTCTTTCCTTAGGAAAGAAAGAGATGAAGAAGGGTAGCAATACAGTATAGTAAAAAAAATAATAATAATACTGTCTTTGAAATTTCAGATATGGATTAAAAGGCCAAATAAGACATTTCCTGAACATCTGCACTTGACAAGATGTTGTATATTCCTCTTATTTGTTCGCCTATAAACAAGGATATATTAGTTTACCAGGGCTGTGACCATAAGAAAATACCACATTCCTGTTAAAAAAGAAAAAAAAAAGTTATAATGAAGTGAAGCAATCCCTCAGTTCCTAGTCTATGCACCAAAAATGCTACTTAATAAACACATCTGAAAGGGGAAAACTAGCAAACGTGGAACATTTGTTGCAGTTTTTCCATAAAAAAATAAACCCACATCTAATTCCAGCACAATTTGAAGAGAACTATGTTTTTCTCATATAACAAACAAGAAAACTTAGTCAATAGATAATCAAAGGCACTAAAAGTATGAATATCAAGTAAAAATTCGGCAGCCTTTATTTGAGTGCCTTTCTCCTCATAGAATGTTTAAAAGTGATTCTTGACATTATTAAGGTACAGCTGGAGAATCTGTATCATCTTTTTATTGGTAACTTAATGACTTCGATTCTAGTGGTAGAAAAATTTAATTATGTGTAGCACTTGTTTAATTATAGAGTTGGAAGAGTAGGTAGAAATGGGGCATCTAGGGCACTTAACTCACTCACTTGTTATATTTAAACAACGTGAAAAGGCTACTTTCAAGATATTTTAGTAAAATGGTAAACCGTGCTAAGTATATTCGTCTATTTTTATGTATTTTCCATTTTTAGGAATATATGGAAATATTAGTATTTGTACATTTCCTGTTATGTGACCATTTATAATTAACATCATTCCTTTGATTATTTTTACATAAATATAGTAATATGACACAACTTCTAATAGGTAACCATATGTATTGAGTAGTATTTTATTTCCCTGTGTTGTTTTAGTTGATTTTTCTCATTAATGGAAATTTTACAAATAGTAACATTTGGGGCACCTGGGGCTTGGTGGGTTGATGCCTCTGCCTTTGGCTCTGGTCATGATCCCAGGGTCCTGGGATCGAGCCCCACATCAGGCTCTTTGCTCAGCAGGGAGCCTGCTTCCTCCTCTCTCTCTGCCTGCCTCTCTGCCTACTTGTGATCTCTGTCTGTCAAATAAATAAATAAAATCTTAAAAAAAAAAGTAACATTTAATTTTCTCCCATCTGTTTTGTATATTCAGAACATACTAAAACCAAGTTGATTACTGCATAAAATAATCACCACCACTCTTTGACAGTACAAGGGTTTATTAGTGTACAAAATAATGATCTACTAGGGAATGTCAAATAAATCTTGTTGCTAGTCAGATTTATGGGGAAAGAGTAAAGAAAGTAAGTCAAGGAGTAGAAATAGTGTTTTAGGTGGGGAAGAAAGATGATGAATCATTCCTTGTCTTTGGAGGTCAATAGTAAAACTGTTGGTAAAATCTACATGTAATATTTAAGTGAACTAAAGCCTGCCTTTCACTGTACCTCCAGTGATTTCAATTAATGGAATCTTGGAAAATGCTGTTTCAGTGATTTAAAAAAAAAAGGAGAAATAAAAAACTCAAATTAACTCTTTGAAAATGATCTAATTTATGTGATCATGGTAGTATATATATATGTGCACATTTGATGCATTTCTTTTCTTTTCTTTTTTAATTTATTTATTTGACAGAGATCACAAGTAAGCAGAGAGGCAGGCAGAGAGAGAGGGGGAAGCAGGCTCCCCGCTGAGCAGAGAGCCCAATGCAGGGCTTGAACCCTGGACCCTGGGAGCATGACCTGAGCTGAAGGCAGAGGCTTAACCCACTGAGCCACCCAGGTGCCCACGTGCATTTATTTTCTTACTGCTGTTTCAAACTCTTATCATTCTTAATGATTCTGCCATTGGTCATATGTCTGTACACACAGCCAAATAACTAATCAACTAAACCAATAATATGAAAGATTCAATTCAGTAGTATCAGGTTAAATGCTAAAACATACAGCACTGAAATTATTGTTAATCTAAATTTTTCATCAGAATTATTACCCTGTACCTAACATTTCATATCGGGATGTTTCCAACCATATCTGTATGACTCTGTATATCAGGATGTTTCCTATTTTACTTTTCATCATCTTTTCAGCATAACTATAACATTAAAGAAAATATTTTATTTATTTTTGAACTTAACATAATTAAAAAAACAATTGGCAAAACATAAAAAGAGAATATTTTAAATAGGAATGATTGCTCAGAAAATACTACCATAATGTCAAAACTAATTTTCACTTTAGTAATTTCCTTAAAATATATTTTATTCTTATAATCGTAGTTTGCTTTTTACACTCTGTCTTTTCACTTAAGAGATCAAAATATTTAGGGGAATTAAGACTCTTAAATATAAATTATATACTTCAAATAATTTTTTCCATAATTATTAATTTGGATGATTTACTTTAAAATTTTGCAAAATGATCGGTGCCTGGGTGGCTCAGTGGGTTAAAGCCTCTGCCTTCGGCTCAGGTCATGATCCTGGGGTCCTGGGATCGAGCCCCACATCGGGCTCTCTGCTCAGCAGGGAGCATGCTTCCTCAAGTCTCTCTCTCTGCCTGACTCTCTGCCTACTTGTGATCTCTGTCTGTCAAATAAATAAATAAAATCTTTAAAAAAAAAATTTTGCAACGTGAGTAGTGATGTCTGTATATATATGTATACAAAATCTTAATCTAAATGAGTAAATTTAAGGATGGACAATTATCATTGTAAGTATCATTTTCTATTATAATACCATGTTGTTACCAAATTAGCTTACTGAATTTTAAAACCGTTTTGATTGGGAAATTTGTGGTGTTTTCATATACAGTTGTTTAACAATGATATGACAAAATCACTTATCCTTACTTGATTATATCTAAGAACTCAGCAAGCCAACAATTTATGGCAAAGATCATATCTTAAAGATATTATCTGTTGGTCTTGCATCTTTTCACTTTATAGAAAATCTATCACATATAGTTTCCACCAGGTGGCCTATATATTTTGATTCAAAGAAAATTTTATTCATTTTTGACATGATAGAACTGCTTGTTTTTATTGTGACTTATAATAATTGTGACTTATAATAATCATGACTAAACTAAACTAAACAAACAAAACCAACCAGATAACCAGATTGTTCCTTTCAATTAGATGTTTCTTAAAATAAAAATTCAGTGGAATTTTGTCACAGAGTGAAAATGTTTCTATCTGTTGTAAAATCACTGAAGATTATAGATTTCTCCTTATACCTCAAGGAATGATTTTTCTCAGGTCATTTAGTGGTACAGTCTGAAACTATAGCATTTACTTATTTACCAAATAATTCTTGAATTTCCACCATGTGCCTGACATTGCTTTGAGTGCTTGAGATAAGAGGGGGGCGGGGACTGACAAAAGGCCAGTTTTCCTGTCCTAATGGGATTTATATTCTAGAGGAGGAGAGATAAAATAGAAAAGTTCCATGTGTATATGTATATATGTATGTATCTATCTGTCATCAATATGATATCACTAAGTGCTAAGAAGGGGTAAAGGAAATACTATGTTTGCTCCCTAAGAAAGTGATATTTAAGAAGACAAAAACAAAAAGTAAAAGCTTGAGCCATTTATAAAGCTCTGAGGAAAGAGCGTTTCACACAGGAGAAGCTGCAGATACTAAGTCTTTTTGGAGAGGTGTGGCTGGAATATTTGAGGAATAGTGGATGGCTAAAGTAGGACAAGTAGCAGGGCCATAGCAGGGTCGGGTCATGTAGGACCTTATGTATCAGTGTAAAGATCATGTTTTATGTTGAGATTGGATGCCACTAAAGAATTCTGAGCAGAGGATAATCTAACCTGACACACATTTTTTAAAAAGGTGTTGTCCATAGAGAAAAAAAAAAAAGAATCTGCTGAAGAAATAAATGAACTTAATGATTATAGATGAATAGGAATGGGAAAGAGTTGGCATTAAGCTTTTAGTAAATTTACACTGACTCCTTCTTAGGGTCAGAACTTTATACTAGCCGTTATACCTGGAGTCATGGCTTTATGAGAGACAGAGAATAGACTGGAACAAGTGTCTGCAGATGAAATAGAGACCATTAGTACTATTCAGGAAATTCATGGTACGTTTCAGAGCAGGTATTAATTGTGAAAAAAAAAGAATGCTTATCTTTATTTCAAATAGATGCAATTTGTAATAAAATTATCCTCTTTATATTTGAGTAGAATTGTAGCATGACTAGCTAATGACTTAATATTACCTTATAATTGAGTGATACAAAGCATTGCGTCCAAATCCCCACGTTTTCTTGGCCTACAAGGTGCTGTCAGATGGTACATGTGAGTGGTTAACCCATTACAGTCTCCCGTAAGGGCTGCAAGAGGCTCCTGTCTGAGAAAAGATTCAGTTACCAACTATTCTTAAAGCACTGTAGAAGGAACTACACAATTTTAGGCACTGACCCATTATTTCTCAAATGGTAGCAATCTTCTAGGAAAAATAAGTCACTCTTTCACTTTATGAAGAGAGATTTCTTAGGATTTTTTTTTTCACTTTATCTTCACTACAAACAAGGCCCTCTAACTTTTACATGGCCTGTTTTTAGTTATCAACCGTTACTTCGTTTGAAGTCAAGACAATGTCTGAGTGGCCCTTAAAAGGAAATCTACCACTTTGTCCAACTTTCTCATCCTAAAAAATCATCTATGAATCTTCCTAAATCCAGATTCCTCTATTTCATCTTTAGGAATTTGATTTTGTAGGACTTGAGTGGTGCCAAAGACCTCTATTCCAGAAAATTCTGATAAAACCAGCCTTTGAAAAATGTAGCCTTATAACCCAGAATTTTGTAAAATGAAGCAACTTTACTTACAATCAAACTCCAATTTAGTTTCTGAATTTGGCTTATATTTTGTCACGTATAGGCATAATTCCTTCAATCTTTACTCACATCTCAGGATTAAGACTTAGAGTTTATGTTTTTTTGTTTGTTTGTTTTTATGCCACAGTTCTCTGTAGTTTGGTTACAATATTTATTGAAACTCTTGTACTAGGAAAGAGTATCAGGGGTAAGCCACGTTCTAGAAAGTACGAGGCTCTAATTGAGAACTTCTGATAGGGAAACCTGTTAAGCTCAATAAGTAAGACCCTTTTCTTGGGGAGAGAGGAAGTTTTCAATTTGTGAGGCCTTAAAAAGAGGATATTTATGGGGCATAGACATAAGTTCATGGACAAGTGAGTTTGCTGAAGACATGGATACAAATATTGGTAAGATATAGGTATAAGTGTCTTAACTCCCTTCACTGGAAGAGCCAAGAATCAATAACGTTAGAGAAGGAATGACACACTCATATGTAACTCTGATTATATACACTTTCAAATCCCTTACTGTCGTTTCCCCAATAATTTGTACTCTCATCTACCAGTTCCCAGCTCAAGTTGTGACTCTTATCTCAGAGTGATTTTTTTTTTTTTGATAACCTGTGCAGCATGGCTATAATCTCCTTTTCCTACAAAATTTCCTCCTGCCACTTTGCTTTGGGGTGTTATCCACAGCTAGCTGGCTGGTTTCAAATGCTTATTTCCCTACTTACCATTAATATTGGGGTTTATGAAAATCTTCATTTTTTAAGTATAATTTATGGGTACATAGTAGGTTGTTAGATTTGTTCTCCTTTGGCTAGTTTTTTTCTGTGGAAATGAATAGGGAGATTTGAATTTTGATGTTTTTCATTTAACTATAAGTAAAGGATTTCTTTATATTTTCACACAAGAGTTGAAGATTTGCCAGTTTCTTTACTACTCAGTTTAAAAAGCTATTCTCCTACATTTCTTTAAATTTAAAAATATTTTTATTTAAAGACATTTTCCTGCAATAAGAAAGTACCCACCTGTCCTTGCAGTCAGTAAAACTGTCTTATTTTGGAGGTGGGTTTTGTTTCTTTTTCTTTCTTTCTTTCTTTTTTTATCAGTTATAGAAGCATACCAAAGGCACAAAGAACTGCATTAACTTTTAATGGTTGCTCCTTTCTTGGTAGCAAAAGGACACTAGGAAGGCTCTAACATTTTAAGTACAAATAACCAAGTAATTGATGAACTTTCTGAATTTTCCATGTAAAGTCATATTCAAAGTATGAAATACTGAAATGTCTAGTTATTTTATTCATATGCTTTGGTATTTTGCTTGGTTGTTGAAATTCATGTCATGTTTATTTTGCATTCGTACGTAAGATTTCTGTCATCAGTTTATAGTAGGCATTTGAATGTAAACTATTACATATTGACCATGGCTTGTTAAAAGCCTTAATTCAGCACAGTTTTTCCCTTCCAGCATATTTGGTCTATGATTGGCAGTGGTTTCTTAGTTTTCCATTCATTGTAATTCATTGTATTTAATAATTTTTTGCTTCTCAGTCAATTGTATATTAACTTAAAACACTCTGTATAAAAAGTATATAGCAATATTTACAGTTTAAAAAGCATTTAGAATAAGGATTTATACTGTTACAATAAGATAGTATAAAAATTATATCCTCCACATCTAGTCCATTCAAGTTATCAAAGCCCTGATGTTCTATTTTATTTTTTTTAAAGCCATGATGAAGTGCACCTGGGTGGCTCAGTCAGTTAGACATCTGACTTTTGCTCAGGTCATGATTTAAGGTCCTGAGATGGAGCCCTGCATCTGGCTCCATGCTTACAGGAAATCTGCTTGTCCCTCTCCTCCAAGTCCCCCTTCCCATGCTCTCTCTCTCTCAAATAAGTTAATAAAACCCTTAATTTAAAAAAGCCATGATTAAGTCTTAAAATGTCTATGATTTTCTTTGGGGATGTATGGTAAGAGCTTAGTTACTTAACAATGCTAATGAAGTATTATAAATTATTATATAACTGCATTTTTCCTTGTTCTTAGCTATTCTCTAGACGGAATAGTATAATTTTGATGTAATCAACTGTTTGTTCCAGAGCATCAAGTATTTTCCAGAAATTTTAACATAAGTTTGAAAACAAATTGGCTGAATGTTTCATAGTAATGAAAGCAAAGAAATCAATATTTAAAATACGGTAACCTTATAAATCAACAAAAATACTCTGAGAGTAATCAGGTTATTTACATATCTTTATTACAAACATAGCTTTATTATAGATAACATAAGTATTTTAATTGAATTTCTCTGTTAGATCTTACATAGAAATATACTCTATGTCTACCCTTACTTTAGTACTACTAATAAAACATAGTTGTAAATACTGACAATGCATAAGATACATTTTTAAGAAGTTCTTACAATTAAAACTTTGAAATAAAGTATGTTATATCACATTTGGTTGATCATTAGCAAAGTAGAGAACTTTTTTTTTTTTCCAATTTATCTATTTTCAGAAAAACCGTATTCACCATTTTCCCACCACACCCAGTGCTCCATGCAAGCCACGCCCCCCCACAATACCCACCACCTGGCACCCCAACCCCCCACCCCCCCGCCACCTCAAACCCCCCAGACCGTCCCCCAGAACTTTATTATAAATATAAATAATAATTCAACTATTCATATTTGGATTATCATCTTTTATGTGAATTTAAAGTGGTAGAATATATCTGAATCTCAAGATTTTTATGATATAGGATGAATCTTATAAAATTTATAATTTTATAAATTATAAAAATTATAAATTTATTAAAATTATAAATTATAAAATTATAAATTTTAAAATTTATAATTTATAAAATAATTTAAATGGCATGATATGTAATTGTAGAAAACTGAAATCTTTAAGAGAACTAATGTTTACAGCATTTAACATTTTAATAGTCCTCTACTCCATTGTATAAACCAGCATCAACATTTTTTCAAAAGTAAAGGAAGACTTTTAATTTTAGTTCTGACATGTAATGAACTTAAAAGTAGTCTTTCTTGCCTTACAATAAAAAGCTGGACAGTCTGAAAACATAAAATATTTTCTAGAAATTAGTTCACATGGAAAATTGTCATGCTAAAATCTAAGAAGACAGGCAAATTCAGAGTCCTGGCCAAAATTTGGAACAGAATATAGTGGAACCATACACTGAGAGGGACACTTTAATGTAATTTTGATAAATTACTGGAGGCTGAATGTGGACTAGCATAAACTATGAAACTTGAGTCTTAGGCAGCTTCTTAATACTTTTGTGGGATTTAACTCCAAGAATGCTATCAGGCTGTCAAGTAAGTATCTAAAAAAGGACCCCTCAGAAGGACCTTCTGAATAAGCCTTATGAAAAACACACAAAACCCTTTCTATAGTAAAGGCAGGAAGGGCATTTTGTAAATTCAGCCCCCTCTAGCTTTCCTGTACCACTAACATGGGAGGGAAAGCTATATAAGAGGAGTAACATTTGTGAAGGTCACAGGCCACCAAAGGACTGGACCAAGGCCCATCAAATGACTGAGAGTTAATTAGAAGGTTCTAGAACACATATCATTCCTCACACCTAACCATTACATCAACAGTATTCCAGTGTAATAACATTGAGTTGTAGCTGAAAGAGATGTAAGACACAGATTCTCTCTAAGTAGTAACACAGGTCCAGCATCAATGGGGAGACGAAACAAGAGCACTAGAATAATTTTAAGAGCTGGCACTTATAACTGCAATAAGTAAACAAATAACATATTCAAAGATTAACAGTAATGCTCACACTAGAGACTATTTACCTTTGCTTCTATTATCCAAATACAACATGGTCTGGCTTTCCAGAAAAAAATACTACAAGGCATTCCAAAAGGCAAGACACACACACACACACACACACACACACACACTCTGAAGAGATCTTTAGAAGAAGACTTAGATATGAAAAATATGTGTGTGCATGTGTGTGTGTGTGCATATGTAAGATATGTATTATCAGACAGGAAGTAGAAAATAAATTTGTTGATTAAATTAAAAACTAATGAAAATGTAGAGATAATGAAAACTTGGATAATTTGAGTAGAAACATGAGAATTCTAAGATACAGTCTAAAGGAAATGCTAGCAATCAAAATCACCGAAATATAAGTGAAGAGTGCCTTTGATAGCCTCATCGGTTGACTGATCACAACTGAAGTCAGAATCAGTGTGCTTGTGGATAGATAAATAGAAACATTTCAAAACTGGGGTATCAGAAGTAGAAGGTAGAGAAAATGGAAAATGTAAAGTAGCATGTAATAAAATGGAACATTCAGGTGTAAATCTTGGGTTCTACATGGGAAACTATAATACAGTGATACAAATTCAAAGACGTTCCAAATAAATGAAGATATATTCCATGTCCGTGTGTTGGATGATGCAGTATTATTTTGATGTCAGTTCTTCTCAACTTATCTATAGATTCATTACAATACCAGTCAGAAACCCAGAACATTATTTTGTTGATGTCAGTAAACTGATTCTAAAGTTCATATGGAAAGGCAAGGGACCAGAATAGTTAACAAACACTAAAAAAGAAAAGTGCTGGAGTGTTTGAACAACCTAATTTCAAGGTTTACTCTGAATTTATATGTACTAGTGAAAAAATAGACATGGGATATTGGAAAAAATTAGAAAGTCCATACTTAAACTGAAATTAAAGTCAACTATTCTTCACCAAAGGAACAAAGGCAATTCATTGAAGAAAGGATGGCTTTTATCATTTAATCATTTTCATTGTTCGGTCATTCTGAGGCAATTGGACATTCATATATAAAAACATTGATCTGGACACAGATATTACAACTTACACAGAAGTTAATTAAAATGGATGATAGATGTAAATGTAAAATGAAACGCTGTATTGTTTTTGGATAAAGTTTTAAAAATGGTAAGACCTGGTGCTGATAGACATAAGATACAACAATGATAGAATTTTCTGTGAAAGAAAAAAAAATGAGAAAATGGATTTTATCTATATTCTGAATTTCTGCAATTCAGAAGTTTTGTAAGAAGAATGAAAGACATATCACACAACTAGTAGGAAATGTTTCCAAAACATGTATCTGACAAAGAACTTGATCCCAAATACCCAATTCTTAATATCAATAGTAAAAAATATCTTAATATCAATAGTAATTCTTAATGTCAATAGTAAAAAAAAAAATTAAAAATAAAAGCTGGCCAAAGATCTGAATAGACACCTAAATAAGGAACATATACAAATGTTAAATAAGCATATAATAAAGTTGCTCAACATCATTTGTCTTAAGGGAATTGAAGTTAAAACAAAAATGAGACATTATTTTATACCTATCCCAATGGCAAAAAACAAAAATAATATTAACTACTGGTATTTATGCTGAGGAACAAAAACTATTCATAGGAAGAGAAAAATGGTACAACCACTTTAGAAAATGATTTAACAGTTTTTCCAAAGTTAAACATAGTTTTACCCCTACAATCCAGTCATTATGTTCCTAGGTATTCAACTGATTTAAAAATCAGTTCCGTGCAAAAATTTGCTTATGAATGTTTATAGAAGCATTATTCATAATCACACACACATGAGATTGAACCCACAAAGAGGTCCTTCAAAAGATGAATGTTTAAATTAATTGCAGTACTTCCATGCAGTGATGTATTTAGGCCCTATAAAAACACTATGGTGCCAAACAATGAAGGACATGGGTGAATCTTAAAGACGTAATGCTAAGTGAAAGCAATATGTCTAAAACCACTACATACTTTGAAAGACATTCTGGAGGAGGAAAACCATAGAGATGTAAGATTATCAGTGGTGATCAGGGATTTGAGATTGAGAGTATTGAGTAGGTGAAACAAAGAGATTTTATAGGCCGGTGAAACTATTCTGCATTATGAAGTATTTGCCAAATTCCATACACCTTTACATTAAACCTTATCATTTGTAAATTTAAAAACGCACTGGGGAATCTCAGGGTAGAATGCAATATGTGAAAAACGACTCCTAATGTATTACAAACATATGAGTTGGGAGAAAAGGTACTGGCCTAAATAACTTTGGAAATGAGTGGACATTATAAAACCAAAGGCAACGTGAACACATTTAACACAGTATTCTAGTTGACAAAGTTGTTTCCCAAGGGAATTAAACAGTTATGTCAGATGGTGAAAGCCAAACTTCTTATATTTAGAGTGGGAGGTTATAGATATGCAAATGAAAGATCATTGTGATAATGGATTAGGGCTGGGGATATCATTAAGAGCTAATGTTTAGATTAATACAGATACAGTTGTTTACATTTAGGAATATTTATACATACATTTCTATCCCCAGGTTCTTATACATACATTCAGATTCTTCGGTTCTGTCAGTTTAGAAGGCCTAGAAGAAACAACTACCTTCTCTTCCATGCTCAGTTTAAAGTTGTATTTAAAAGGCTTCTCTCAGTGGGTTAAGCCTCTGCCTTCTGCTCAGGTCATGATCTTAGGGTCCTAGGATCGAGCCCTGCATTGGCCTCCCTACTCAGCGGGGAGCCTGCTTTCACCTCTCCCTCTGCCTACTTGTGATCTCTCTCTGTCAAATAAATAAACAAAATCTATTTAAAAAATAAAAAAATAAATAAAAGACTTCTCTCTGAAATATTTCTTATATTTAGCAATTTTTAAATTCAGCCTGGCCCCCTTTTCTAGGAATGGAGCTCCATTATATATGATGTAATAATAGACATACTGAGCTATTTCCACATGGAATTGTGGTCTCTGTAGGATGATCAAATATGTTTGATAAAGAATAAAATATAACTTCTAGAAGTTAATAATAATAAAAGGAATATATTTTCAAAATGAAGTAGGAATTTGGGTAGATAGGCAAGAAATACCCACTATTTTTTATTTTTATTTTTTATTTTTTTAACATTTTATGTATTTATTTGAGACAGAGAACAAGCAAAGGGAAGAGGGAGAGGGAGAAGCAGGCTTCCCATTGAACAGGGAGCCCAATGTGGGGCTCAATCTCAGGACCCTGGGATCATGCCCTGAGCTGAAGGCAGACACTTATCCAACTGAGCCCCCAGGTGCCCTGAGAAATACCCACTATTTTTTAAAGCACTGTCTTCCTTGCCATTTAGAGTCATGGTTTAGTTACCTAATGAAGGGAGAATATACAGTAAATATTAGATAATTATTAAAGATATTATAATAATTGAACACTGGAGTAATGCCCAGTTTGGTGCTGACTTATTACCCTATCCTGCCTTTTCTTAAAGAAGAGATTCTCTCATTTGCTTCATGGGAAATTTTTGGAGTTGACAATATTACTATTACTATTACTGCTACTATTACTACTACTGCTGCTACTATAATTATTATTTCCTATAAACATAATGTTCACTTCTTAGTAAGTAATGTTTCTTTCAGAATTAGAATCTATAAATCTCATTGGAATGGTTTTCACAAGAATCTATATTCAATCTCTTGAATTAATCATAGGGATTCTAATTAAAATGACTAGTAGAGATAAGCACAATAGCAATTCTAAAAAGAATACTAAAGGAACAAGCACCCCTTGAGCTACAGGCTACAATTTCAGATTTTCTCTTTATAGTAAAATACAAAAGAGATCATATACAATAGTGTTGCAAATTATCCACAATTTTTTAATCCCTTTTATTAAGGACTTAAAAAGCAAATCAGTTGAAAAAAAACAAACAATAATTTTTACACTGTGTAACATAGACTGTTTCTTGGAGATAATATTTTGATTCAAATATGTCTGCAAGCACCATAATTTCTATTGATGAACATGGATTGACATAGTTGTTTAAGCCTATAATGAACTAAATGTTATACAGAATACAATTTTCCTCTTCATTTACCTTAATTTATTCTAGCTGTAAATGTCATTGACTTCCATGATTACAGAATAAATCTCACTGTAGGATCAATTACTACAGTTTAGAATAAAACTTGAGTTGTTTTGTAATTATATCCACTGGGTATTCTATTTTAATTTAAAATAGCTTTTGCAAAAGTACTGGAGCCTTAATGAATGACACACAGGATTAAATTTGAGCCATTTAACATGTAATTATTAAATTTATAATAACACTACTTTTCTTCATATTTGGTTAATTTCATCAGTGTCTAAAACTATACACCTTAATGGATGTTTTCTGGCTTTAATATATAATTTATGTATTTGAAGTTAGAAACTTTGTTTCTCAAAATTTAAATGTTTATTTTTGTACATCTGAATTTTTTATTACTTTTTCTTTTTTGTGAGAGAGACTAGGAATACCATTTAATAAATTTTGTCATTAAGTATAACCAAAATGATGTACTCTTTCAAATAAAGGTGAAGTAATTTAAACATCAGTCAGGTTTAAAGAAAGAGCATTAAATATCTCTTTAACTTAATATAAATGTGAAATTAAAAATATGTACTCTCTTGAATCAGTGGTTCTCACACTTTATGGTTTTCAAGTACTTTTATCTTCTAGTAAAAAATATTCTGGACCACAAAGAATTTGGTTTATGGAGATACATCTATCTATACACACACACACACACACACACACACATACATACATATATACATATATATACATTCACACATATACACACATACATACATACATATATATATATATCATCCATCCATATATATAAATATAATATATACATATTTATCATATTGGAAATTAAAACAGTGTTTTTGAAGTAAGAAAAAAAAATATGCCTAAATGCATTTCAGTAGTTGGCAGAGCAGGAACCTAATCACATTGTCCTGTAATTTGTGGAAAACTCTACTGTTCACTCATGAGAAAAGGAAACAAAAGACTGAAGTGTCCTTATAGTCCCCATACCTAAGTTGAAAATTTCTGATTTACATTAATGTAAACAGTCATGTCATTAGACTCTAATTTAAATTTAAATATGAGTACTATGTTTCTATTCATTATAATAGACTGTAATATACCTATGAATAATATATCTTATGACATTTCAAGTAACATTTTTTATAATAGCTCAAGAGAATGATTCATTGCTTTTAAATTATGTTTTATTTGATTGCATGAATGTAATTGAATCAAAATTATGGAAGACATGTGCTTAAGAAGGGGAGGAGTAGCTTTTGTGTAAAATTATGGTTATATATTTCCCAAAAATTGTATACCTCAATCCTATCTCTAAACAAAGATTTTAAGTGCTACCATGATTATTGGTTTCTCTTACATAGTTCCCAAATTCCATTTCATGTCGACAGGTGTTTATTGACAGATAGCATCTATTTTAGTGTTTCTTTTTAATAAATAAAAAAGCCTCCTTATTTTAAAATGTGATTATTAATTTTCCATTTAAACTATATGAAATGCTGCTAATCAGTATTTCACAGGATAAACTATTAAATAGTTTTTGGGCTAGAGGGAAAGATAAAACAATTTAATCTAGTTTAAGATAAAAAAGTATGGAGATGTAGAAAAATGTTATCATACATATACTAGCAAGGAAGAAGAAAAATTACATATCATATTGCATAAAAGAAAAAATACTTCTTTTTTTAATCAATGCTATCTTAAATAATTGCTACTAGTTAAGAATAGAATATACTAAAATCTTGACTGCTGGAAAGTCAGAATTATCAAACTTATTGATATTAAGGATTAAAAAGAAAATGCATTATAGAAAGGGAGTTCAGGAATTATGAGAATATTTAAAAGGGACCTAATGAGCTAGTCTCAGAGACAATTGGGCAATCACAAGAAATAATGATTAAAGTAAAATCTGAGAAATGAGTAAAAACTGGCCGGTACACAGGTGGAAGGGTCTTTCTAAAAGAGGGAAAAGTTGATGTCAGAGGGCAGTCACAAAACCCAAATCAATTCACAATGAATTGGTAAAGTGAAATGAGTTTAGAGAGTAAAATGAGTTGATTCTGCATATGAAAGCATAACATATTTCATATTGTATGAAATGGTATTACATTCTTATCTCTATTTCTGTCTGTGTCTAACTCTAACTCCATAGTAGAACCATGTAATACAGTTTTCCCTCCCCACCACATACACTCCCCACATATATGGTTGTTTTAAGTGTTAAGGAGAATATTAACAATTAATTAAAGACATTGCATGCAAACTAGGACTATCTTAGCCATGACATAACATTGCTGTTGTCATTGTTATCATGATTATTATTTTTACTACACCCATAGTCTTAATTCAGCTGAAATTTATAGACTTTGGCGGGGGGCAGGATATTTATTGGAAAGTTAGGAAAGATGTATTAGCTAAAGAATTATAATGTAAAGAACACTAAATCTTTGGTAATTTCATCACTTTGTTATTTTCCCAGAAAGTTGGCCTTTCCCTTTTAAAGACTGGACAAACTAATCTACTTTTTGTTCATGAATTGCTAAAATGGCATATTTTTCAAAGTTGCTCTTACCCTTTGCTTCCACTTCTGACATACACATATTATAAATCTGCTTACTATAATATTTATATTTGTAATTATCCAAGTTGATCTTCTGTTCTAAACAGAAATAGATAAAAATAAAACAGTAACACTGTAACTGTAAAACAGTAACACAGTAACAATGCTTTCATTGCCTTCAATAAATGTCAAATAGACTTAAAAAACTACCAGGGCATTTTCCTTTTTAAGAACAATCATCATAGAGCTGTGAAATTGTGATTCTCTTGTTCCTAGTTTATATTTATTTCCTTTGTAATATATTATTGGCTGAAGTTATTTGTCAATCTTGAGCCTTACCAGTAAGAAAGCAATAAAATTTATTCTTTCCATTAAAAAAGATGATGGAAATTTCTATCATATAAATAAAAGAGATAAAATGAAGCAATTTAAAATATAATCCCCATGAAACGTTAGTATAAGTGATGAAGTAAGGACCTCTGCAGATTCTCTCCTTCATAAAAGCAATGATAAAACTGATGAAATAAAACATCAGATTCAACTTCTTCAGAACTCTGGAAATTAGCCAAAGGTTTACAGCAGTGCAGGGAGTGTTTATTCAAAAGGGAGTGGTAAGAGGCTGAGTTTTGATAAGAACAGAGAGCTTTGTGATGTTTTAACTTGCCTATTCTTATATCACCCTGTCCATCCCTACAATAGACTTAAAAACCAATGGCTACAATCATAGTGAAGCCAATAACTTGGCAGCCACCAGAGGAGACAAAGTGAGATTATAGTTCTTTCAAAGTCTTATTCCTAAATAATTGTTTTTTATTTTCTTTTTAAACCAATCTGGTAGTTATCCATAGGATGCCACTTCCAAGACTATCTATATTTGACCTGACTTGGAACTCTTATAGAGGAATAAACTTCTCTCCAGAAATGATTGTGGAAAGGAATTACAGGGAAATTTATTAACTTTGGTACCCTGAGTTGAAAAAATAAGACTTGGATCAAATGACAGGCAAACCAAAATAGTTTAAAAGGAAACATTGAAAAATAAGATGTCTGTAGAATCTTTGAAAAGCTCCAGCATATTCCTGGGAAGCTGTAAGGCCAAACACATTGATAGGTCTGTGTTTTTGCCAGGAAAAATTTGAGACATCCTTAAATTTTCATCTTGGCCTGACATTGAGGCTTTGGTCAAGCAGGAAATAAAGAAACAAGCAGAATTGTTATCTGACTGGTTGAGTGCTGAAGGTGTGCCACAATACACACACATACAGACACATATAGCCTCTCATAAGAGATTGTAAAACACATAGATTCCAAGTAGTTTAGGAAATCTCTGTAATCATTTGCTGACCACTAAGCTAACTGAGCAGAGACTCAAGTCGCCAAACCTTGCAAAGAATAATCGACTTTACAATGTAAGTTTTGAGAAGATATTAAACAAAGAATAACAACATGCCCTGGAGAGGATTGAGATTCTGATTTCCAAAACTGATGCATTATATTACTTAAAGTTTGAAGGTTTCAGCATAAAATTATAATACATGCAAAGAAGTTGGAAACTAGCAGTTTAGAGGAGAGAGTATTTATTTATTTTCAAGAGCCATAGAATATTAAATTATATTCTGTTTCTGACCATGAGGTACTAATTTGTACTGGATTATCTCCTTCACTGTAAAAAACTAAAACAATGAAAAAATGTATAATACAACTGTTTATAGATACTGAGTTAAAGGCCCTACAGAATTTTTATTCCTATAAGAAAGAAGGTAAATGATGTATGCTCTGTTATTACACTGGTTTTCTGCCTGGAAGTATAATGGACAAAAGTTTAAGGAATGATGTTATTAGCAGAACACTCAGTTGTAGAGACAGTAATCAGAATAGAAGAAATTCAGGCATCTGGAATATGAGAAACTGAGAACTGGAGAGGAGGGAAAGAACCACTGAAGTGTACATAACGATCCTAATGGGTGAATAATGAGCCTCACATGGAAAAGAGTGAAACTCTCGAAGTGTAGGCCAAGAATGAGTCCTTAAGTGTCCACAAAATTATGTCTAGAATAATAAGTGGATTTAACAAAGCTGCAGGATAAAAGATTAATATAAAAAGCAGTTATATTTATATAGGTTAATAGTAAACTATTAGAAAAAAACATTTTAAACATTTACAATAGAATAAAAAATAAACAAAATTACTGGAACAATAAAAAACTGAAATATTGCTGAAAGATACTAGAAACACCTAAAAAATATAAAAATATACCATGTTTATGGATTGGGATACTTACTATTGATAAGTTAACTGTGCCCAAATTGATCTATAGATTGCACATACTTTCAATCAAACAAATCCCCATTCACTAGTACTTTTCGTAGAAAATTAAAGGTATTGCAGATAAAGAGCTAGAGATAAAGGCAGAGATATATAAATATATTATATTATATACATGTTTATATAATATATTATATATGTGTATATAATTAAAGGATCTAGAGAAGCCAAAAGAAAATGTTGGAAAATATCTCTATTTGAATCTAAGACCAGCTATAAAGTTACTATGACCAAGACTGTGATATTGATATATTGATAAATATATATATCAGTAACATAGAATAAATAATCAAGAAGCATACCCATTTTTTGTCCATTATACCACAATAAAGCTGAAAAGTAAAGAGACCTACACCTATATGGCCAATTTATTTTTTTTAAATGGTGCCATCAAGGAAAATAAAGTATTTTCAACACATAATGCTAGAACAACTAGATATAGCCATAGGAAAAAAACTTGGCCTCAATTATCATGTTACAGCATATCCAGAAATTAAATTATTCCTCTGATGGTAGAATGCTAAATGAGATAGAAGTCCTGCAACACACATTTTTATATGGTCAAACATAAACCTGCCATAAGACTCAGAGATTGTCCTAGGTATTTACATTTGAGAAATGGAATACATGCCTACAAAAAATATTTTTCACATACAATAATGATGAACTTATTAATAATATCCAATACTGGAAATAATACAGATTTCTACTTATAGATGACTTCTGATACACATACTTTAGAATACCATAGAGAAATGAAAAAAAAAAATAACCAGACAATGTGAATGAATCACAAAGCATTATGCTGAGTCAAAGAAAGCATACACAAAGGTTTATATTAGTCATAACTCATTGAACTACTCAACATGAATTAATTTTATTGTATGTAATATATACTTCAAAGAACATGATAAAAGATATTTCAGGGAAAAATCCCATTATATTAAGGTTAAAAGGTAAGGCTGAAGTTAAAACTCTTTGCAGTTTCACAGAAATATTTTCATTAACAATCAATTTGATTGATTCAGATTTTTCCCATGAAAAATAAAATAATTTTTTTTCTTTCAACAAATGAAATATTTTTGTTTAATAATGAAATTCGTGAAACCTATTGTTTCCTTTATTTCCTTTAGATGCCAGAATGTAGTAACTAAATACGCTTTCAACTATAGCAGTATTATACTAAATAGATAACATGTTTGTTTCCTTCTCAATCTGCATTTAAATTAGTGTAAGTGTATATACAAGTACCATATTGTATAGATGAGTTTATCACAAATATCATTATACTTAAAGTAGATTAAGAAAGGCTTTGATTAAAGCAAAATTACTTAACAAAAAAAGAAAAAAATTATCAGCCTTTTCCTAAGTTGGTGATGAAGTGGTGTAGAAATGTTACATGTAAAGTCTTCAGCCTTTTTATGGACAAAATATTTTATTCTCCAACTGTAGATAATATAAAAGAATTTAATACTCTATTGAATATTGAGTGTTGTGGAACATAGTTTATTTAGAAAGGTGGTACTGGGGATTAATGTGTTTATTATGTCATTATTTATTGAACATCTAATATACATAAGACACCATTTTCAGTACTTAGAATATGTGAATTAATAAAGCAAAGATACATGTTGTGGAACTTTTAAAATATTGATGAGGATAAGAGAAAATATGATAAATAGACAGATAATTTAATGTTAAGAGACTGTCTAGAACTATGAAAGAAAGAAAGCATAAAGCAAGATAATGGGAATCAGCAGGAACATGAGGTTGAGGGCCAATTACACTGCTAAATTCAATAGTTAAGAGAGATTGAAAAAAAATACTTGCTAATGCTGAGATTTACTTTAGAGCTTTCTACCTTTCCTTTTTTGGATTAATTGCCCTAAAGTAGAGTGTACTTGCATTTTCCAGCCAACAGCACATTCCAGGAGTAGAGTGGATCCACAGTCAGGGTGTGTTAGAAGTCAAAGAGTTAAGGTCAGGGACAGGGGTTTTATTAAATATTAAATTTTAGCTTTATGTAGGATATTGGGCTAAAATATCTTGAGATATACATTAAAACAATGTTGGGTTAAAATACCTAGAAAAATACATAAATAAAATTGTTCTTGGTTCATAGAACTTGAAATTCAACTTTATAAAAAGTATTTATTTATCTTAAAGTAAGAGAGCATGAGCAGGAGGGACTGAAGAAGAGGGAGAGAGAATCTCAAGCAGACTCCATGTTGAGTGGCGAGCTGGACACTGGACTCAATTCCATGACCCTCAAGATCATGACAACCAAAACCAAGAATCAGGGTCAACCAATTCTGTGGGGCACCCAGGTGCCCCCCAATTCAACTTTTAATTAAGGTGAAATTTGGTACCCCTCCCATATTACCTTTGCCTTCAACAAGAATCTTAACTGGTCATGGTTCTTTATGTGGTCAGGTGACCATATCATTTATTTCTGCAGGGTCTGGACCATTAGTAGCTGTGCCTAATTAGTTTGTTGTAGTTTTCGATTGACTTTAATCTTAGCGTGGTTACTAAGAGACATCCCAAGGAATTTGTATTTTGTACAGTAGTGGCACAATTTCTTCTTAGAATTGATCATGAATTACCCCAGCCAGGATAATAACTCCTTCCTTTGCCTGTTAATTTAATCACAGGGAGCCCAAAGTGACATAGTAATAGTCTTAACTTAAAAATAATCATTTTTAATGCTTTTTTCTTTTTCTTTTTCATAAATCTTAGGATATGTCTATTTAGAACAATGGTATATGTGAATAAGAATATATATAGAGAGATCTCTCTCTCTCTCTCTCTCTCTCTCTCTCTATATATATATATATATATATCTCCTTGTCTTTTAGTACCTCTAGCTCAGTCTTGAATAGAAGTGCTGAAGGCAAACATTTTTTTTTTCCTATTTCACTTTTTTGTAGACTTAATGTGAAAGTATTCAAAATTTTACCATTTAACATACCATAAGCTCTGGGCCTTAGTATAATCCCTTTGAAATTGGGAGGGGGTGCTCTTTGACTCCTAGTTTGTAAAGAGTTTTTAAAGACTACCAAATTTTGTCAAATTCTACTTCTTTTTATTGTCCAATTCTATTTCTTATATCTATAAAGATGATTGTGCATTTTTTTCTCCTTGAGCTTCTTAATGTGATTATTTTTTGAATATCTAATTTTGAATATTTTTATTAAATTTTGAATATTTAATATTTAAAATAACATTGGTTATCCTGCGTCTTCATTTTTATATTGATGATTTTTCAATTATTTTGAAGTTTTTTTAATATTTAAGAGAGATATTATTTGTAATTTTACTTTTTTTTAAGAATTTATTTTATTCATTTGACAGAGAGAGATCACAAGTAGGCAGAGAGGCAGGCAGAGAGAGAGGGTGAAGCGGGCTCCCTGCTGAGCAGAAAGCTTGATGCAGGGCTCGATCCCAGGACCCTGGGATTATGACCCGAGCTGAAGGCAGAGGCTTAACCCGCTGAGTCATCCAGGTGCCCCTGTAATTTTACTTTTTATTAACATTCTTAGCAACAGTTGATAACTAAGTTACACTTACCTCATGAAATGAGTTGAATAGTGTTTCTACCATCTCCACTTCATGAAAAAGTTTGTGTAAAGCTGTTACAAATTCTTCTTTAAATATTTTATTGAGATTCCATGTGAAATAATCTGGATATAGCTGTTTCTTTTGGATCAAGTTTTAAAGTACAAATACAATTGTTTTAACAAATGTCAGACTTCCAAATTTTCTGTCTCTTTTTCTGTGTGTTTTGATAGATTGTGTTATCAAAGATACTTTGCATTTTGTTGGTTATACTAACTTAGAGTTGTTCATAATATTCTCTTATAGTTTTAATGTCTGAAGGATATATGGGATATTCTTTTTTAACCTTGGAAATTGATGTTTTCTCTCATTTTTTTTTAACATATAATGTATTATTTGCTTCAGGGATACAGGTCTATGAATCATCAGTCTTACACAATTTATATAACTCACCATAGTATATACCCTCCCCAATGTCCATAACCCAGCCACCCTATCCCTCCCCCTGCCAGTCCCCCAACAACCCTTAGTTTATTTCCTGAAATTAAGAGTCTTATAGTTTGTCTTCCTCTCTGGTTTTGTCTTGTTTCATTTTTTCCCTCCCTACCCCCACAACCCCCACCCTGCCTCTCAAATTCCTCATATCAGAGAGATCATATGATAATTTTATTTCTCTGATTGACTTATTTTGCTTAGCATAACACCCTCTAGTTCCATCCACATCATTGCAAATGGCAAGATTTCAGGTTTTTGATGACTGCGTGGTATTCCATTGTATGTGTTTGTGTGTGTGTGTGTGTGTGTGTGTGTGTATCACTTCTTCTTTATCCATTCATCTGTTGATGGACATCGAGATCAAGGCTCTTTCCATAGTCTGGCTATCGTAGACACTGCTGCTATAAATGTTCAGGTGCACATGCCCCTTTGGATCACTACGTTTGTATCTTTGGGGTAAATACCCAGTAGTGCGATTGCTGGGTTATAGGGTAGCTCTATTTTCAACTTCTTGAGGAACCTTCAAACTGTTTTCCAGAGTGGCTGCACCAGTTTGCATTCCCACCAACAGTGTAGGAGGGTCCCCCTTTCTCCACATCCTCACCAACAACTATCATTTTCTGACTGGTTAATTTTAGCCATTCTAACTAGTGTGAGGTGTTATCTCACTGTGATTTTGATTTGTGTTTCCCTGATGCCAAGTGATGTGGAGCACTTTTTCATGTGTCTGTTGCCCATTTGGATGTCTTCTTTGCAGAAATATCTGTTCATGTTTTCTGCCCATTTGTTGATTAGATTATTTGTTCTTTGGATGTTGAGTTTGATAAGTTCTTTATAGATTTTGGATACTAGCCCTTTTTCTGATATGTCATTTGTGAATATCTTCTCCCATTCTGTCGATTTTCTTTTGGTTTTGTTGACTGTTTCCTTTGCTGTGCAAAAGCTTTTGATCTTGATGAAGTCCCAGTAGTTCATTTTTGCCCTTGCTGCCCTTGCCTTTGACGATGTTTCTAGGAAGAAGTTGCTGCCGCCGAGGTCAAAGAGGTTGCTGCCTGTGTTCTCCTCAAGGATTTTGATGGATTCCTGTCTCACATGGAGATCTTTCATCCATTTTGAGTCTGTTTTTGTCTGTGGTATAAGGAAATGGTCCAGTTTCATTTTTTGCATGTGGTTGTCCAATTTTCCCAACACCATTTGTTGAAGACATTGTCTTTTTTCCATTGGTCATTCTTTCCTGCTTTGTCAAAGATTAGTCGACCATAGCATTGAGCTCTCTATTCTGTTCCATTGATCTGTGTGACTGTTTTTGTGCCAGTACCATGCTGTCTTGATGATTACCACTTTGTAATAGATCTTGAAGTCTGGAATTGTGATGCCACCAACTTTGGTTTTCTTTTTCAACATTACTCTGGCTATTTGAGGTCTTTTCTGGTTCCATATAAATTTTAAAATTATTTGTTCCATTTCTTTGAAAAAATGGATGGGATTTTGATAGGGATTGCTTTAAATTTGTAGATTGCTTTAGGTAGCACAGACATTTTCTTAGTCGTTATTCTTCCAATCTATGAACATGGAACATTTTTCCTTTTCTTTGTGTCTTCCTCAATTTCTTTCATGAGTATTCTATAGTTTTCTGAGTATGGATTCTTTGCCTCTTTCATTAGATTTATTCCTAGGTATCTTATTGTGTTGGGTGCAATAGTAAATGGGATCAACTTCTTAATTTCTCTTTCTTCTGTCTTGCTGTTGGTATGTAGAAATGCAACAGATTTCTGTCGATTGATTTTATATCCTGATGCTTTTCTAAATTCCTGTATGAGTTCTAGCAGTTTTGGAGTGGAGTCTTTTGAGTTTTCCACATACAGTATCATATCATCTGCAGAGAGTGAGAGTTTGACTTCTTTTCCAATTCAGATGCCTTTTATTGCTTTTTGTTGTTTGATTGCTGAAGCTAGGACTTCTGGTACTATGTTGAATAATAGTGGTGATAGTGGAATATTCTCTCATTCTTAGGGACAGTTGCTAAGGGTTTGTTGGTTTTATTAATTTTTTTAATTAATTTTTTTCATATAAATTTTTTTGGGTTCTAAGATTTTCTCTATTGTTTATCTGTAATACTCCTTTGTAGAGTTTTTATTTCTTTTTTTTATCATTTCTGCTCTATTTTATGTTTAATTTCCTTTTTTTTTATCAAGCTTATGGTAGAACTTGGATTACTTACTGTAAATCTCTCTTGGTTAATCATTGAAAGCCATACATTTCCTATTTACTGGTCTATATTTATTCCACATACTGAATATGTTAGGTTGAATTATCATTTAGTTCAAAGTACTTTGTAATGTTTGTGATTGACAGATTCTTAATTTATGTAGTGAGTTGCCTAATTCCAAAACATTTGGATATAATCTCGAGGTCTTACTGTTATTTATTTATAATTTCATTCTATTTCTGTTAGAGAGTATATCTATATTTTTTCATCTCTTTGATATTTATTGAGTCTTGTTGCACTGTCCAGGAACATGACTATTCCATCACACAAAATATACATATTCTGTAGTTCTTTGTTGTAGTGTTCTATACATGTCAGATTAATACAGTGATAGTGCTATTTGAATTTTTTCTATCTTAATCATTTGATCCTTTTTATTTTTTCATTATTGAGGTAAGCATTTTAAATTCTTTAATTCGGAAGGAACATTGCTTTATTTCTCTCTTTAGCTTCTTGTTTTTTTTCTTATATGTTTTCAATTTACTTTATTAGGTACATACACTTGTAGAACTATTATGTTTTCTTGGTGAATTTAATATTCGTCATTGTGAAATCTTCATCTCTGATGGTATTCCTTACATTGGAATCTATGCTGTTTACTATTAATATAGTTGTGTTATTGTCCTTAGTGTTTCTATGGTATCTCCTTAACAATGTATTTATTTATTTATTTGACAGACAGATCACAAGTAGTCAGAGAGGCAGGCAGAGAGAGAGAGGAAGAAACAGGCTCCCCGCTGAGCAGAAAGCCTGATATGGGGGTCCATCCCAGGACTCTGAGATCATGACCTGGGCCAAAGACAAAGGCTTTAACCCACTGAGCCACCCAGGTGTTCCTTAACAATGTATTTAGACTTAAAGTGTCTTTGACATAAATTGATGTTATCAGTTTCTTGATTTTTATCCATTCTGAGAATTTTTGCTTTCATTATCAGTGCTTAGTCACTTTACATTTAGTATAATTATTTATACAATTGTGTTTAAATCCACTTTGGCTAGTTGATTTTGATCTCTCATAGCTGTGATGTGATTCATTGTTCCTTCTTTCCTAGAGTTCTTCATTTCTACCTTATACAAATTTGTTTCACCTTGAAGAATTTTCCTTGATATTTCTAATACTATGATATTCTATTTTATATTAAAATTTTTTTTAATCTGTTATAACTTTTGTTTTGGTTAGATACACAATTTTAGGTTAACAAATTACATATTTTTAGACAACTTAAAGTTTCTTTTATTGTCTTTTTTGTTGTTACTGATAAGAAACTAGCCACCATGCATATCTTGGATTTACTTTAATGATGTGCATTTTCTCTACCTGCTTTCATTATTGCATATTGTTTTTAGTTTTAAACAGTTTCAGTATGATTTGCCTAGATGTGTGTGGATGTTTGGCATTTTTTATTTTTCCTGTGAGGTTCAGTTTAGATAATTTTTATTGGCCTCCAAAAATAATGTGTTTTGTACTAGTAGGCAGACAATTTCAGGAGAATTGCCTTGATCTAGAGTACAGTTGGTTTTAGGTTTTATTTTGGTGAGTTTATTTCAGTTCTGCCTTTAGTCTTAAACTGTACCCCTTAATCCTATTATGCAACCCTTACCCTTAAAGCATGATTTCTGGATTTTCACTGACACTAAGAGGTTTTTGCCAAGATCTTTTAACTCAGCAGGTTTTGTACTCCTAATCCTATATACAGCTCTGGGTAGCTGCTTTCATCCCTTTTCAGCAATTTTAGCCTTCCTAATGTGGTTTCCTGCTGTGTTCCTGCAGGTTGCCCTCTCAGCCTCTTTTTGCACAGTTAGAGATTCAGCCATAGTTTTGAGGTGAATTTGTGTATTTGATCTTTCACTCTTTTGTTTCTTGTTGCTGAGATTCTCCTCCTTCAGTTGTGCAGCTTGTCTGGCAAACCCAACTTCAAGTTCTGATTCCATAATCCAGTAAAATACCTTGTATAAATTGGAATGTTTTCTCTGTTACTTTATAAATATAAATATATAGATGTAAATTTATAATATATAAATATGTTTGTAAATATAAATATATACATTTCACTCCAACTTTCTGCTTCCTTTTGGTTTTTATTCAGTGTGTTCAAATAATTATGTTATGTTATAATATATATAAGATACAGCAAATTATATATTGTATATATTACATGTATGCCAAAACCTGTATTGTATAATATATATTTGTAGTTTACATAGTCTATTACTGTTATTTAGAAAAAGAATAATTAGATATAATTTATTTTGTTATTAATGGAACTTAAATTCCTGAAACTCAATTTTTGTTTTAGATTTGTTTTTAAGTAGAAATATACTAAATTCATTTTTAAATTAAAATTAAAATACAATTAATTCCTAATGTTTTTAGTGGATATTTAAAACATAAAGTAAAAAAATAATAATAATGTTAACTAAAAAACAGTGACTATAAAATAAATTGATTGTATTAATAATGCACTAAATGCTTTTGTTTGGCACTTTAACTTTATAAGTGTACTTACCATTTTATTTGGTCTGACTATAATCCTACAAACCAAGTACTATAATCTCTTATAGACAGATGACAAAAAGGATATCAGAAAAATAAAGTCACGGGTGCCTGGGTGGCTCAGTGGGTTAAATCCTCTGCCTTCGGTTCAGGTCATGAAACCAGAGTCCTGGGATTCAGACCCACATTGGTCTCTCTGCTCGGCGGGGAGCCTTCTTCCTCCCCTCTCTCTGCCTGCCTCTCTGCCTACTTGTGATCTCTGTCAAATAAATAAATAAAATCTTAAAAAAAATATAAAGTCAACAACCCAAGTTCTAATATTAGGAGACAGAGCCTTGACTATACCTGTTTTATAATAACAAATCCAATGTTGAGATTCAAATACCAGAGACTTTATCTACAAAGATCTTTGGAAGTTCCTTGAAAGAGGATTGATAAATCTTTTTCAGTCAAGACAAAGGCCCATGGGAAACTAGATTGGGAAGTACCAAAATAGATTGGTGTATCATTGAAATCAGGATCTCCTCTACTGCAGCAGGTAGTTTTTATAGCGTTAGTGAACAAATAAGAATTTTATTCTTTGCAGGTCTTTTTCAGTGGAAAATACTCTTTTAGTATTTTCTGTTCTTTTTTAAATATTAAATATAGTTAGTTAACATACAGTGTTATACTAGTTTCCAGTGTACAATATAGTGGTTCGACAATTCCATACATCACCCTGTGCTCATTGCAAGTGCACTCCTAATCCCCAACCCTGTTTCATTCATCCCCCACCTTCTGATAGCCACTAATTCTCTCTAATTAAGAGTCTGTTCCTTGATGTGTCTCTCCCTTGTTTTTTTCCCTTTGCTTGTTCCACATTTTTCTTAAGTTCCACATATGGAGGGAAATCATATGGTATTTGTTTTTCTCTGACTGATTTATTTCACTTAGTATTTTCTATTCTTAAGCACTTGGAGCCCTTGGAAAAGTTCTCACTTTTACTCCAGATAAAGTCTTTCCTTTAGTGAAATTTGGCACTCCACGTTTTCCCCTGATCCCAAGTCCTTTTCTTCCACTTCTCCTTGTGCAATCACCATTTTTCAGTGAAATCTAGATATCTGGGTTAAAACACCCTATTACATTGCCTACACACACACACACACACACACACACACACAGAGCCAGCATCTTCATGCACTATCCTATAAATAAATGAGAATAAATCCTATTTAAATAAATGAGAATCTGTTCTTTGTTATTTTACTTCTCAGGGAACAAGGGTCAAAGATAAGTGTGGGGAAAGGGAAAAGAAATGTGTGAAAATCCATAATGTCATGCCACACATTCTAAGCTCATACACGAGTGTGTGCGCATGCACACACTTGCTGCTACTTTTAGTTCTAAGAGGAATGTGCTTCAAAACAAAACAAGTTCATCAATGTTAAAAATCTCTGCAGATTGTGCTTTACCTGAATTACCTTCTTCAATAATTCAGATATCATGGCAGAAGTGAGATCTGCTGAGGTAGATTCTTCTGCAAGATTTGTTATGCAAACCTTTGTTCTTTTGGATTTTAGTAACCTATCTTCACTGTCTTTTTTTTCTTTTAAATCTTTCCTGTTTTTAAATGAAATGAGATTTCTTCTTTGTTTCATTTTCATATAAGTTGGAAAAAAGCCAAAATAAATTTTTAGGACTGCTCCCTAATTCTTTTACAGTACAAAAGCTTACATTTTGAGTCTCATCTCATATCCATATTCTGCAAATAAATCCTAATCTGTAATCCTCTCATTATCTTATTTGTATAGGATTATATTTTTTGCAGGTTTATTTTTGTTTCCTGTTCTTGATTTATGGGGGAAAGGATATCAAATATTTAGGAAAAACTGCAAGTTTAAAATTTTACATGCAAATGTAAATTCATACTATCATACAGTCATGGTGGCTAAAACTTGATTTGCATGATATCTGGGCTGTTAAACAAACAGCTCTCCAACCACATCATCAGTATGTTGAAGAGAATAGCATTTGTTGAGTCATTCAATGTTTTACCTTGCACAGGGAATAGAGATACATCTAGGTAATTATTTCTATTTTATATGGTAACTAGAGTATTTTTAGAAAACTTGAGCTTCGACTTAATAAGACATCAAAGATAGATGCATGTTTTCAGTTTTGAACTCTGCCATCACAGTACTTTGATTCATTGTAGGGACACAGTATAGAAATTAAATTAGATAGTCTCTTGGTAAGTACACAGCTATCTAGATGTGAAAACTGGCAGTGGCAACAGCAATAAAGCACAAAATTGCTGAACATTTGCATCTAGATGTCCCATATATAACTCATCTCAGCATGTTTAAAATTTAATGACAGCTCCCCCTAAAATGTATTATTTCTAATATATTTCTATCTGCAATTTTGATGCTGAAACCAAAAATAAGATTCTTTTCCTTGATTCCTCCCTCTTTCACAGATCTCATTTCAAATCAGCCCAAACCCCCGTCTTATATTTCCTGATTATTTTTCTAAAACAGGTTCTTCTCTCCTTCTCTACTGCTACCACCTGGGGCCAGATCCCCCTAACTGTTGTGAAAACTTGTTAGTTGCACTCTTAGCCTTCAATTTTGTCTCTGTCTGTTTAATTTCCACAACAGCAGTAAGTTATTCTAAGGGACTGTGGTGGCTCTAAGTAAATGGCTGTATGAAACTGGTTTTCATTTTCAAGATGTTTGATAACAAGAGGACTTGCCTGTGAAACTGCATTTGTATTATATTTATAATAAGAATTCAGAAATATTAAATATTCCATCAGAGGATGGGGAGACTATTTGAAATCAGTGAAAGGCTACTAAAAACCTGCAAGAAACCCCTTAGAGCCATAGCTGCTAAGAAACTTGTCTCCCCATTTCTGCCTTCTGCTCAGATCCCTTTAGCAATGCCTCGTTATTCTCACACAGCATGGTTTAGAGGACTCTTCGAGATCTGACGTCTCTATCAACATCTCAGTTTCTTAGCACATCTCTTCCTCTACTTGCTCTGTCTGTGTCAGACAAATATAGTCACTTGCATTACTGTAAATAGGATACAGCCTTTGAACATGTCTTCTCTCTGTCTAGAACACACTCCTGCAACTCCAGCCTGGCTAAGTCTTCAGTGATTAAAAAATGACAGACTTCAGCTGTACTACACACTCTTAACAGAACTCTAACACTTAGAAAATTGAAACTAAAAGGAATCTGTGTGTGTATACAGACATATATTTATATTTATTTATGTATATATAAATACGTGTAACATGTGTATGTCGTATCTATAATAAATGTATGTGTGTGCGTATAATGCCAATACCTATGCAACTACCCATGTACCAAACCCTAGTTCTATTTCTCAAAATTTTGTCAGGAATAATAAAAGAAGGAAGAGTAAATTCGTATGTTCAACGTAAGAAAATGGAAGTAGACAAAGACAGAAAAATTTGTTCCACTGTAGTCACATATATCTGCTTCATGACCATCCTAAAGAAAAGCATTAAAGGAGGAAGATGAATAAACAAAGTTGTAAGAATTCTGTTATTGCCCATTTTGGAGACAAATAGTCTAATGGTAAGAGAAATGTCAAAGAAAATCTGTGATAGTGGAGGCTTTTCTACCTCTGACCTGGAACTGGGGGGGGGGGATTCCAAGACTTGATGTTTTCCAGTGCACAGTATTTGTTTGGAAGAATGAGCTAAAGTCAAGGGCCTAATATTAGAGCATGCATGATGTGCAAAGACACTGGTCAGTAAGCTGTTGTAAATGACCAAGTGAAGGGGCTGATTCCTGGGGGGAATCAGTCAGTTGAGAGTCTGCCTTCAGCTCAGCTCATGATCTCAGGGTCCTGGGATCGAGTTCTGCATTGGGCTCCTTGCTCAGAAGGGAGTCTGCTTCTCCTGCCCCTCTGCCCCTCCCCACCTCTCATGTATACACTCTCTCTTTCTCTCATTCTCGCTCTCACTGTCGCTCAAATAAATAAAATAAATAAAATAAAATAAAAAGATCAAGTGTGGCATTGATTGGTGAGTTTGACTAGGGTTGTAGCAATGGAAAAGATTAGAAATTGTTGGATTTGAGATATATTTTTTAAAGTAAAGTCAGTAGTTTGTGCTAACAAATTAGAGTCTCTATATGAAAAGATGAGAGTCCTAGTTACTGAATCTAAGCAGCTCGTTCTATTCTGAGGTGGGTGAAATGGGTCGTAGCATAGACTGCTAATTGTCTAACCAATACACACTCTAGCATTCTGTCTTAGTAATAGATCTCACATTTTAAAATAGATTCTGAAGAGTATGTGGAAAATAATGTCTGAGAAATTTGATTCTATCAACATTGTCTTGGTGAAAATAAGCAAGACTAAAGTTAAAAAATTTCCACATAAAAGTTACAATTATTAGCTTAACCAACACCTAAGCAACTTGCCAAATTGCATCTTCACAGAATTTTTCTCTGACTTGCTCTGTTCCAAGGCTCTGTTATTAGATAAAATGAATATTTCCTCCTCTACCTCAGCCCACTACAATAGCCTGAATATAACCACTTAAATTGTTTCGTGTGATTCTTTGTAATTCTTTTTATGGATTTTCTCACAGATGTAATATTTTGATTAGTTCATTTTTAGTGCCCTGCTTCCAACCTAAATAAAAAGACATCATTTCTGCTCACATGTCATGTAAGTCTCATGAACACAACTATCTTTGAAAAGGCAGAAAATTGTAATTCCTCTCATGCACAAAGAAGGATCAGAAATGCTGGAAGGCAGTGGTAATGTCTTCCACAATTAGACCATATTCTTTGTGGTATTTTTTCTTAGTTTATTTGATTACCATGGAATGATTCTGCTATCATTTTACTTTAAGCTTGCATAGCCAGCTATCAGTTAAAAATTTAATGTAAAATTTTTAAAAAGAAATAAAAATACATTAAACAGTAATAGTACTAAAATATTCTGACATTGAAAAAAATAATTTTATTTTATTAAAAATTGTATTTCGAGTACACTTCTAGTCCCCTTCACCTATTTCACTCATCCCCTCACCTACCTCCCCTCTGGTAACCACCTGTTTCTTTTCTATAGTTAGAAAATAAACAGTAAAAATTAGATTAAACATATTTTTTGCTCAGTGTCATAAAAGGAACAGATAGGGCTAATAAAAATCTATAAATAACACACACATATTTCTATTAGATATTTAAGAACTTTGAAAGTCACTGTATTATAGACAATTAATTAAGGAGGCTTGAACATACTTTCATGAAAATGTGTTTAATTAATCTTGATCATTCTATTGATTTCTTTTCAGGATAGTACAGATGATGCATAGTATACCAAAATCTTACAATGTTTTTCAGTCAGATTTCAGGTAGATAAATAATAGGAATACTGTGGTAAACAGAAGAGTTACATGGTCTGGATTTTGATTTAGCAGAATGACTTTGGCTGCTTTGTGGAGAAGAGACTGAAGAATAACAATTATGGGAGTATAGAGACATGTTAGCAAGCTATTGAAATAATAAAGGGGAGAAATGTTAGTGACTTGAACAAGGACAGTGTTAGTGTTAGAAAATAGCCAAATTCTAGACAGACATTGGAATTTGATTCATAAAGATTCGCAGACTGACTTGGATGAGAAAGTTAAAGAAGTCAGTAGTTTTCTAAGGTTTCCTTTCTAACAATAAAAAGAATAGATTTCTATTTATTGCAATTGATTAGAATGAAGGAATACATTTGGGGGAAGAGAATCAGGATTGGATGCCCAATACAGAGTTAGGTAGGAATGGAGTTCTGGGAATATTAAGGACAAGAAATACTCACTGAGAATAATGATATTTTATCTAGAGGGTATTGGAGAAGAAGAACATTTGTAGGATAATGCCTGGGAAAAACATGCATTTGTAGGTCAGGAAGATGATGAGAAACTGAAAGAGAAGAGATTTATTAAGCAAATGTGTAAAAATTGAATCTGAATCCTTGAAAGATTGATAAATGTGGAGTAGTTCCTAAGCCAATCTTTAATATTGATGTCTAATTGAAGTGATTCTTTAGTAAAGAAAGGAGAAATAAATTAGCATTCTATATATTTATGTCAGTTGTGTATTTTATCCCCAGTTCTAAGTGAGTGCAGTAAGCTTGGGATATATTTTGAATTTTACTTCCTCCTTTCACTTAATTTTTTTCTCTTTTTCTTTTTCCTTCCAACAACCAAAGTAGTATCTAGATGAGAAGAATGGAAAATTTCAGGTTCTAAGAGGTTCATTGAACAGAAAGAAACACTCCACTGCAAGCATTCATACCTTGTATCTTTTCATTTTTGCACCAAGATTATGTCTTTCTTGACTTTAATGATATAATACATAAATTAAATGAACAATAATTATAGGCAAGCATTTCTCACATTATTTCTGCTAAATAATATGCATGGGTTTCAAAGTACATTGATAGGTATAATTTAAGTGAGAGTTTGTCTAAATTTTCTGAATAACTTTAATCAAATTCCAGTATATTCTTGCAATATAGATGAGCAAGACAGTAAATACCACATAACTATTGAGATCAGGGCTTTAATGTTTAATGTAATTTAGAATGCATAGTTATAACTATGACATAAGATAGATTTGAGATCTTAATGTAACAGACCTGAAAATTATCTAATATTTATTTTATACTCACATGATCAAATTTATGTGCCATTTTGATGACAAAGGATTTTCAGTATTTTATTAGTAATTTAATGATGACTTTAGGCTCAAAGATTTAATCGGCCTGTTTGAGAAGTTCAAAAATGAACTTTTGAAGGGGTTCTCTGAGAGCTTCTTGTCAAATTTTAGCATTACAGTGAAGATTACTTTTTAGTCTAAAACATTTTAATCACTTTAAAAAGCTTCTCTAAATCTTCAAAATTCCATAATATCTGAAGTTGTTGAAACATTAAGAGATAAATTGCTTATCAGTTTGAAAGCAGGTATCTGAATTACTGAGGACTAGAGAAATACAAATTAAATACAAATGTTAATTGCTCCATAAACCTGAATGTTTGAAGAAGTGGTACTTTTATTATTGTCAAACTTGAAAGATAAATCTAAAATGAAAATTTGTACAGATTTTCCTTTAAGTCTTGGCGTGTGTGTGTGCGTGCGTGTGAGTGTGATTTTATTCTAATTGACTGATCCTTCAATTTTAATTGTCTAACATCTTTGGCTCTGTGATGACATACAGGTCTATACAATTTTGTGCCTATCCTTAACACTATATTATATGCTTAGAAATTTGTGAAGAAGATAGGTCTCATATTGTGTTGTTAGTATAATAATAAAATAATACATAGAATACTCGTGCCAACAATTATTGGACACAATCCATAAAGAACTGGAGATGATTGATTTTTATTGAGGATCTTAGGTTACAGGCTTCCCTGCTTACCTTGACCCAAATAGGGTAAAATATAAAATACAATTTAATTAAATACAATTTAATTAAATGAAGTCATTGCTTTCTCCATTTTACAATGTGAATATGTAAGCTCCCCTGAAAGATATTGTGCCTGTTGCAGTTTTATTTTTGTAAAAATATTCAGGTTAAATATGTTATTTGGAATATATTTTTAGAAGTTACACCTTCCATACTAATGTAGGTTATCATTTTTCCTTCCCTTTCATCTCAGATGTCTGACTTATTTAAATTTTAACTACTAAGAATTTACCTGTATTTGTAATACCTACTATACAATAAGATTTTATTTACATGGAATGTAAAGTCTAAGTGGAGTCTAAGTAAATGTATTATCCCCATGTACCAGACACACAGAATAAGTAGAGCCCAATTAGTTTTTGAAAGATATATATGTGTGTGTATACATAATATGTATAAATGTGTAAATAGACATGGTTTTATATGTGTGTGTATACACACACACACACACACACACACACAGATTTTATTATCAGAGCAATAGTAACTCAATCTGTTTATGGGGTGAAAGAGATAAAACATCCTAAGTTCTTAAAGCAAAGCCTGACTATAGAAAATGCATAATTAATATGTATAGAATTTCACTACAACATTTATATTAACACTTAAACATTATATTACATAACAGTTCATAGTTAAGAAATTTTAAGCAAACATTAGAAAAGCTCATTAAAACAGTAGCTTAGCTTTTTAAACTTTTCATCTAAAAGCTATTATAATTAGCATTCTGATTTAATTCAGTAACAATCATTTAAATGATTCTTAGAGATTCCTGAACATTCTGATGATCCTCAAATCAATATGTTTACACCAACTGAAGTTTACCGGTCAGGATCACCTTAAATTCATTTTTACAGGGCTATTGGGTGGGAGGATAGGGAAACTGGGTGATGGGCTTTAAGGAGGGCACATGATATAATGAGCACTGGGTGTTACATGCAACTGATGGATTATTGAACACTACGTCTGAAACTAATGATATACTATACGTTGGCTAATTGAATTTAAATAAAAAATTTAAAAGAAAAGAAAGTCCATGGAGCACCTATGTGGCTCAATGGGTTAAAGCCTCTGCGTTCGGCTCAGGTCATGATCCCAGGGTCCTGGGATCAAGCCCCACATCAGGCTCTCTGCTCCACAGGAAGTCTGCTTCCCTTCTCTCTCTCTCTCTCTCTCTCTCCCCGCCTGGCTCTCTGCCTACTTGTGATATCTGTTAAATAAATAAATAAAATCTTTAAAAAAAGAAAATCCATACTTTATGGATACATAATTACAATGTATAAGGATATAATATATGAATGGCTTTTTAATATTGGGTTATTGCTTAATTTAGAATAGAAAAAAATCTATAAAATATTTGTTTTGTGTTATTTTACTAAACCAGTTAGCTGATTGTTAGAACATTTGCATTGCCGCTATTTGGAAACAAAATTTAATTTCTTGTCATTCTTCTGTGCGTAATCTGGCACAGGAAAACTGAAAAAAACACAAATAGGATCAAAAGTCATTGAAATATAACTTCTGAATACATAAACTTTGAAAATTAATAAAATTATTATTTTACTTCATTCTTCCAATTGTGGAATAACACTAGTTATAAAACAAAACATAAAAATATTATAATAAAAATTATAATATAAAATACTATACTTAGAATAAATATTAACTAACCATTAACTGTAAAGGAATTGATGCCACACTATTTTTTGAGAGGACTTCAGGAAAAAACACTAATGCTTTACAGTACCAGCTTTGTAGTGGTCTTCCTGCTGTAAGTATTAGTGTGACATGAGAATGTAAATTTAAAACAACTACTATTTATTTATGTCAAAGTATATAACATGGAGAGGTTAGATTTACATCTTACATTGAGAGAATTTGGGTTATATTTTTCATATATCCCGATATATATTCAGGATATATTTTTCACCATTATTCTCTTAAATTTCTGGAGACATACCAACTAAAATTGTCAAAGGTTAAGTATCTGCAAAAGTAAATGTTCTTCCTCTGCATAATACAATTGTTTCTGGACTCCAACATCATGGCTTGTATAAATTTTCTTTCTGAATTTTAACCTGAAATTCCGTGTGTGTGTGTGTGTGTGTGTGTGTGTGTAACCATATATACGTACATGAATTCCTCTATTGATACTGTGGGAAATATTGCTTAGATTCCATGTTTGCAAAGAGAGGAAGAGGAAAGAATAGCCAACAATGAGGTTTAAAAGATATGAGACATAAGAAGTAAAACCAATGTAATCACTGGTAGTTGGGATGCTATTAATATCCTGCATTTTGATCTGGATGTTGGTGTGTAATTGTGTTAAATTTGTGAAAATTCATGATTACTCTTCAATTTAGAGTTTGAAAAAAGTGCTCATAGGAATCAGTCTCAAACCTAAGCAAAAATAGTAAAAATGATTTAAACAGATAAAAAGTTGGATACAGGGGCGCCTGGGTGGCTCAGTGGGTTAAGCTGCTCCCTTTGGCTCAGGTCATGATATTAGGGTCCTGGGATCGAGTTCTGCATTGGGGGGGGGTCTCTGCTCAGCAGGGAGCCTGCTTCCTCCTCTCTCTCCGCCTGCCTCTCTGTCTACTTGTGATCTCTCTCTGTCAAATAAATAAATAAAATCTTAAAAAAAAAAAAGTTGGACACAACTTTTCATATCTTCTAGAAATAAAGACAGTAATCCAGGGAGACTTAAATATTTTATTACCAAAGAATGTGGGAAAATCCACCACTGCTGGTGGTTACATAAACTGCAGCAATATGTTCTCTGTAGGCATCGATTGAAGGCTGGCTTACCAGATAGTAAGTTTTTGTCACATCAAGTATTCAAAGCTTGGGGGAAGGGAAGATTTTTAATAAAAGAATGAAGTAGGTATTTTGACTAAATGAACTTTAAGATCACCACCAAACTTAATTTTCTGTATTTGAAAACACAATAACAAAATAATTACTGAAGATTTATTTCCATTAGGAGTTTTCATAGGGTGCCTAGGTAGTTCAGTCTCTTGAGGGTTCAACTCCTGATTTCAGTTCAGGTCATGGTGTCAGGGTTGTGAGATTAAGCCCCACACTGGACTCTGTACTGAGCATCGAGGCTGCTTGAGATTCTCTTCCTTTCCTTCCCTTTCCGCCACTCTCCCCCACTCATATGTGCTTTCCCTCTCTCTCTCAAATACATAAATAAATAAATAAATAAATAAATAAATAAGATCATTTTAAAAACACACAAAAAATTTCTCCTTACACGCATCAGATGGTATAGAACATTAGAGACTATAGTTAGCACTATTTGTTGCCCAAAAATCTCCATTCCACATGAATTCATGTGTTCATATATACTAAATATACATTAAATGTCTATAAAATGTATAATACATTTGAATTTGGCCCATAAATATATATTCATTGAGTGCTAATTTTGTTATCATCATCATTCCACTTGACGCTTTGTTGACTCTTAATTTGTCAAAAATGGATAGAGTATCATTAGTTGACCAGTCTGGATTAAAAAGCTATGGCTTCAATACTTGCTGAAGAAGAATCTCTCTGTTAGACCAGATGGAAGAAGGAATCGGTTTTCCTCAGAAGCTACCTGCAGCTCTGAGATCCTGTGAATATGTGAGGAACCAGCCATGGGATCAAATATGTCATATCTGTCACAAGGTGGCACAGTGAAGATATGGAAAGTACCTCGATAGTTAGTGACACTGTTGAGCTACTTATGTAGCCATCCCTGGCATCTCTGCCCCCTTCTCTGAAGATTTTGTTATGTGGGATAATAACTCAACCTACTCTTTAAGCTGGATGGAGTCCGAAATTATGATAATTATATCCAGAATCTTCCTGATACTAAGACTAAATTTAAGTATGAGATTTTTCTCTCATAAGCTGCATGACTGTATGAAAATAATTCTATTTCAGGTTTGGTTTACTCAACTATAAAATTATTTAGTTGACCTATTCCAACACAAAATGATGTAATGTGTTCTGAAGACACAATGATCAAATTTTATTGATAAAAATCAGTATGCATAGTAAAAAAGCTTTTTGTGACTTACCTAAGCAATTTATGATGCAAATTACAATTTTTTCCTCTATTCCTCAAAATCAAATATATTATGTTCTTATATTTCCTCAAGTTTCTGATTCCAGAAACTCCATCTGAAATGATATAATTCTAGTTACATTAGCCATTTCTTTTTGGTTGAAATTACTGTAAATTAAGAGACCATCAAACTCAGACACATGTTTCTCAGAATATCCCACCTCAATCTCCAAAGCCTTTGGTGAGCCTGCTGGATAAAAAAGCTAAAGGAAACGTGTTTTTCTTTGATATCCAAGAACAGATGTGCATGATGACTGTCCAGGGTGAAATGTAAATATGGGTGCCTGTATATTACACCTGCCTTTTTTGTCCTTCCTCAAGCATTCTCAATTAGGTTTTGGAGAGTGTTGCCCGTAATCACAGTGTCACCATCTGTTCTTTTGTCCAGCTCTACCAAATTTTACTGAACTAAATGGAGCTTTTATAATGGATTTTGCATTATAGTTTATTTAATTTTATAGTTTAAATCAAAAAGAGCGGGAGTAATGAACCTGCTACTTTCATCTGTTTTTTGTTTTTTGTTTTTTTTTTTTCTTATAAAGATAATCTTGCTCTTCCACTTTCATCAAATTCCCTTATTAGCTTTGGTGTGGATTGTGAGACAGTCTGTTTTAGCATTTGTTTCTCTCAAGACTTACATCTGTTAACCTTTGGAGACTCTATGTTCTTTGAAAACAATCTACTTAAAAAAAGGGGAAAATAACCTTACAAGATAGACACATTAGATATAAAATAATCAGCTCTATAAAATGTCAACTGCTCATAAGGACAACATGAAATCTGCTTTTGACTCTGAGACACACTCAGAGGAGGGAAAACCAAAAGGGCATGTTATAACTCACAAAAGAGTTGTATATACCTAAAGTGGTATTTCTCTCTTGCCATGTAATTAATTTAGTGATAATAATAATGCAAATAATAAAAAAAAACTAAATACTCCTATATTAATGAGTAGAAAAACAGTTATAACAAATCTTTTTAGGTAACAATTTTTCTTATAAAATTTCACTTAATCATGTGGACAGATATTATTAACTATATAATTCCTGATATTTTCAGTTCTACTTACATGGCCTCCCAGTCTTATTTTTGTTCTATATTTTGATAACCTTTTCCCCATTAAGCCCCCGGCTTTTCATGATTTAGAGATATGACACATAGTACATTATCTCTCTGGTTCTCTTCTCTACCTGCCACATTTTTTATCAAATTTTATCTATTTTAAGAAAATTTCTTTACTGTTCAAAATGAATTTCTGATTTTGAATCTTTAGAATTTTTTGCTGGGGCTTAAAGAGATATATTTAATTTAAAATTTATGTTTGTATATCCACATCACATAAATACAATGACCATTCCTATTAGAGACTGTATTTATATTCATGTTTAAATCACCTAAATCCTTGAATAATACCTGAATATATTTATGACACCAAGTTAATTATTTAGACTCTTATGCAAATCTAATTTATTTAGATTTTAATTTTTAATAATGCTTGGAAATATCATTTCTCTATTCAAGTTTTGTTTCCGGAAAAACTCAGCTTATAATGAAATTAATGGACTAGCCAGAGCTGTACAACATTCCAGGAAACCAATTTTATTCCTAGGTCTTTACTCTCTGTGACCATGACTAAATCTATGGACCATTAAGTACATTTCCATCAAAATCAACTATTCTGTCTTTTGGGGGATGAATGAGGGAACTTCTGTAACACATGATTGCTCTTGCATACTGCTCAGAATAACCTTAAGAAAGGTTATTGGTTATGTTGTTCACAAATTGCTGAACTTTACAACCCTGGATCTCTGCAAACTCGAATGAACTTTCCACACCTGGGCTAGCTTAACCTTCCTAAAGCATGTTGCTCTCCAACTGCCTTATCTCACAATCCAGCATGCCAGTTGCTGAAAATCTTTAAGCAAAATTATAAAAAGTATTATCTTAGCACACATTTATCAAGCATCCACTAGGTAGCGGTCAGTGTTCTAAATGCCTAAAGTTGATTATCTGATAAAACACTTCTGACAAAATTAGAAGATAACGGTCTTCTTACTATTATACCCATCTTTATAGAAGACAAAAATCATAGGTATAGGGGCTAAGAAACATCCAAGATACACTGTTTTTAGGAGGAAGATAGGATTTGAACTAAGCTGTCTGAGTGAATAGTATGTAGGTAAACCAGTTCCTAATTTTGCTGGTGGAAAGAGAGACATTCATTTGCAATGCTTAACAATTTCTGTGGAGTAAATATCCCACCATTTTCAATTTCAAGCTGCCAAGATGATGTCCCTGAACAAGGACTTGGGAAGCAATGTATACACTGGCTCTTGAGATCCTTAAATGACTTCAAAAACAAATTATTTTGATCTTCTAAGCAAATCCCTTACTATCCCCATCATGGCATCTTGTTCCTCTCTTTAAATATTACATTTTTATTCCTGGGAAGCAAAGATGATTTAGCATATGTAAATCAATAAATGCGATATGCTACATTAATAGATTGAAAGATAAAAATCATATGATAACTTTTGTAGATAAAGAAATAAAGTATTTGACAACATCTAACACCCTTTTCTGATTTAAAAAAAAAAAAACCTCAACATATTAGGTATAAAATTCTTAACATAACAAAGTCTATACATATATGACAAGACCATACTCATTGGTGAAAGATTTAAAAGCTTTTTCTGTAAGATCTGAAATAAGACAAAAGTGCCCACTCACCACACTTACTCAAAAAGTACGGGAGGTCTTAGCTAAAGCATTATACAAGATAATGAAATAGAAGATATCCAAATCAAGAAGGAAGGAGTAAAATTGTCATTATTTGCAGATAATATGATCTTTTGTATAGAAAATACTATAGACTAAACAAAAAGAATATTGGAACTAGTCAACTAATTTAGTAAAGTTGCAGGATAAAGAAATCAATGTACAGAAACTGGCTACTTTTCTATAATAATAAAGCATTTGAAGAAAGAAAGAAAACTATCCCATTCACAATGACATCAAACACACAAATATCAATAAATTTAGCCAAAGGAAGTGAAAGATGTACAATGAAAGCTGCAAGACTTTGATAAAAGAAATGGAAGAAGATACAAATGGACAGATATCCTATGTTCATGGATTCGAAAAATTAATATTGTTAAAATGCCCATACTATCCAAAGCCATTTACAGATTTAGTTCTATCACGATCAAAGCTGCAATGGTGTTTCAAAGAAATTGGAAAAAAAAATCTGAATTTGTATGGAAACACAAAAAGTCTTGAATAACCAAAGCAATTCTAAGAAAGAACAAAGACAGGAGCATCAGACTACCTAATTTCCTAATTTCAAACCATGTTAGAAACTACAGTAATGAAACAGTATGATTCTGGCATAAAAATAGATACATAACTCAATGAAACAGGGTTGAAAGCCCAGAAATAAACCCGTACATTTACAGTTAATTAATATTTGATGAAGAAGCCAAGAATATTCCATGGAGAAAAAATAGCCCTGAAAAGTGGTACTGGGAAAATTGGATATGCATATGTAAAAGAGTACTGAAAGTTATGATTCAGATTACACTGAACTTCATGGGCAACAAAGAGAAGCATGTGGCACAATTTGAAACCATACAGGTCTTCATATCTGAATTGTTGCTTTGAAGGAGAAACCTAGACTGAGACTTTTGAGTTATGATTTAATCTAGTCTGTGCCATTTAAAAATAAGCCTTATTATGAATAAAATAGTTTTACAAAGTTACTGTTTAATGCTTACTGATAACATTTCTTATTGCCAATTATTTGTAAGAACTATTTTTAACTAAAATATTTAATCATCTAATATAATGTTATAACTATGAAGCATTAATTTTTTGATGCTTCATTGAATAAAAAATATATTTATAGGCTGCTCTTCACATATTATGTATTTGTTAGAAAATAATAGAATTCACTATATCCAAGCTAATGAAGAGTGGATTCATTAAACTATTCGAATATAGACTCATCCTTCTCTCAAAGGTAAATGAGGGAGGTCATTTAGGTGAAATTCTATTTTTAATCATTGTGAGAACATAATTAATTTCTTGATCTATCCCTTAAGAAGATAAATAGCCTCAATCATAAATATTGTATTTTTCAAATTAAAACTATTTTATTCATGCAATATATAAATATAAGTTCTTTCAATGTCATTTGCAAATGTATTAATCAAATTCTTTATGTGCTACAGGGCACAGCAAAGTAATAAGTTTGTTGTATTTCTTATCAAGGCAAAGGTTTACCAACACACATTTGAATGAAAAGCCTGCTTACAACTTAGATTCCTTTCATTTTAAATATGGCTTAGTGGAGTAAGTTTTAGACTAGTTTAAAAAATAAAACTTCTAATGAAGATTACTGAACTTAGGAATTATATTTTGTTATATGCCCCTCTCTATTCTAAATCACATAGTGTTTTCATAGTTTCTAAATACTTATCAATATGATATTGTCTTACTTCAATAAGATATTACAAAGTTAAACAAAATAATCTAGGGATGGCAAATAACCTCTCATGTGAGCCACTACCTCTCCCTCTTATCAATTAGAGCACCCTCCTGAATGAACTGATGTGCCAGTTTCTATTCCTCATGCATACTGAAATCAATACAGTCCTTACCAGTTGGTTGGAACTGTCTTGTAAGATGAAACCTATTTGCTATCTTTGAAGTGGTCTACAGGAAAACATGTCTTTCAAAATTATAAGGTGTATTTCAGACTTGTTATTTATTGTGCTATATGGTGACAAAAATATAAGAATGAATCACTTAAAAACTTGTGTGAAATTCAATATTATATCAGTAATATCAGTTATATTCAAATATACTCTCTTTAGTGAGGTAGATCGGGTATCATTGCAGGTCATATGCCTGCCTGTGAACATAATCCAAATTATGTACGAGGATTTGGAAATAGAGGCCTAAAGAAACTCTTGGGAAGAAATTCTCCCTTCAAAGGCAGGAAACACCCACTCCAGATATACACTGATATGACCATAGGTCATATTACTGTTTTTTGAGCAGGTGTTATATATCACACCCTCTGCTGGGTGATGTCTCATAGAAATATTTTATTTAATACTTAGAAAATATGAAGAGGTAAAAATTGGTATCCTTATTATATACATAAAAAATATGATTAAAGGGTAGACAGAATTATCAAACACTAAAGGGACACCTGGGTTGCTCAGTCAGTTAAGTGTCTGACTCTAAGCTCAGGTCATGTGAAATCAAGTCCTGAATTTGGCTCACACTCTGTACTTGGAGTCTGCTTGGGATTTTCTCCCTTTTCTTATCCTCCACCTTTCCTCCTTATCCCTCTAACCTGCAAGCATAAGCATTATCTCTCAAATAAATAAAATATTTCAAAGTAAAATAAAAAGCTAAGATAGATACAGGGTAAAAAATTAGGGACTTTGATATATATATATTTCACAACACTCAGAAACACAACATAGTCTTTGCTTTAAACCAAAATACACATATTTATGGATAAGTAAAATGGAACCTCTGTGAGGGATTATTCATTTAATTTATGTTTATTTGGCACTATTTCACTGGGGTCGTGGTTATCCAGAGGTTGTGAGGGAATGCAGAGAGAATGATTTTAGTCTGTCTTATCTAACTCAGTCTCTCAAATTAGATTTACCCACATGCATACCCATACACCCACAAACCCTATATACTACATACACATTCATACCTTTATGCACAGCCAGCCTTCCAGCTCTGGTCTCAAGTTTGCAGATTCATGTTCCTTATGGGGTAAATAATAGATAAAGTGGTGTCTCTCCTTAGACCACAGCTCTTCTTCTTCTTTTTTTTTTTTCTTTTAATTAATGTATGTATTATTTGTTTTAGGAGTACAGGTCTATGTATCATTATTCTTACACATTTCATAGCACTCAACATAGCACATACCCTCACCAATATCCATCACCCAGCCATCCCATCCCTCCCAACCCCCTCCCCTCCAGCAAACCTCAGTTTGTTTCCTGAGATTAAGAGTCTCTTATGGTTTGTCTCCCTCCCCAGTCCCATCTTGTTTCATTTTTCCCCCTCCTTTCCCCACAAAACCCCACCATGCCTCTCAAACTTCTCATGTCCGTGAGATCATATGATAGTTCTCTTTCTCTGATTGACTTATTTTGCTTAGCATAATACCCTCTAGTTCCATCCACATCATTGTAAATGGCAAGATTTCAGGGGGGTTGATGGCTGCATAGAATTCCATTGTATATATATACCATTTCTTCTTTATCCATTCATCTGTTGATGGACATCTAGGCTCTTTCCATAGTTTGGCTATTGTAGACATTGCTGCTATAAACATTGAAGTGCACATGCCCCTTCAATCACTACATTTGTATCTTTAGGGTAAATACCCAGTAGTGCAATTGCTGGGTCATCGAGTAGCTCTATTTTCAACTTTTTTGAGGAATCTCCATACTGTTTTCCAGAGTGGTGGCACCAGCTTACATTTCTACCAACAATGTAGGGGAGGGTTCCACTTTCTCCACATCCTCACCAACACTTGTCGTTTTCTGACTGGTTAATTTTAGCCATTCTGACTGGTGTGAGGTGGTATCTCACTGTGGTTTTGATTTGTCTTTCCCTGATGCCAAGTGATGTGGAGCACTTTTTCATGTGTCTGTTGGCCATTTGGATGTCTTCTTTGCAGAATATCTGTTCATGTCTTCTGCTTATTTCTTGATTGGATTATGTGTTCTTTGGGTGTTGAGTTTGATAAGTTCTTTATAGATTTTGGATACTAGCCCTTTATCTGATATGTCATTTGTGAATATCTTCTCCCATCTTGTCGGTCATCTTTGGTTTTGTTGACTGTTTCCTTTGCTGTGCAAAAGCTTTTGATCTTGATGAAGTCCCAATAGTTCATTTTTGCCCTTGCTTCCCTTGCCTTTGACGATGTTTCTAGGAAGAAGTTGCAGCTGTTGAGGTCAGAGAGGTTGCTGCCTGTGTTCTCCTCAAGGATTTTGATGGATTCCTGTCTCACATGGAGGTCTTTCATCCGCTTTGAGTCTATTTTTGTGTGTGGTATAAGGAAACGGTCCAGTTTTATTCTTCTGCATGTGGCTGTCCAATTTTCCCAACACTGTTTATTGAAGAGACTGTCTTTTTTCCATTGGACATTCTTTTCTTCTTTGTCAAAGATTAGTTGACCATAACATTGAGGGTCCATTTCTGGGTGCTCTATTCTGTTCCATTGATCTACAGACCACGGCTCTTCTTATACTAAGCTTTGAAACTACAATAGCAATATCAGGTGAAAAGCAAAGAGATGAACCAGTCAGAAAACATTGCCTAATAAGGAAGTTCGACCGCATTAGTCTTAGGCTGGGGTAAGTGTGCATACCGACAGCCCCTGACAGTGTATAGAAAAAATGAAATAAAAAAATTTAAGAAAAAAAAAACCTTTCTGAAATGTTTGTTCCCTATATTTGATCTTGATTTTCTATTAGGCTCTATTTCAACTCTACCAGTAACAATATAATCAGAATCACTTTGTATTCCCACCCCACAATTCCAGTGATTCACAAAGTGTCACAAAGTGTCATCAACCCCTTGGAATTCCCTATTCAAGTCTTTATTCTCCTTGTCAGTCTTAACATAATGCCACTGTTTTCTCTTTGCTTGATCATAAACTTCTCCTCTAACTATATGTTAATCTTTATAGCAACATAAAATATTTTATTGTTCCATTTTCCATGGCAGGTGCCATAATTTTGGGGGTCTATCACAGGCCTCTGAGCCTGGACACCTTCCATAGTCATATACATGGTATTCCATCTGTCTGTTCTTGATCAGCTTCCCATTTGCACAGGAAATCACTACTCATTCTCTCCAATATACCTCAAGGTCTCTAGCTAAGGGAATCAATCTGTGACCCACTCCTCTCCAACTTTAGGTTAGATTTCTTTATTATGGTCTTCCACACAATGTGTTCCCTACATTAAATAACTCCATTTTTTGCTGCTCATTCTTTTCTTGTGATAACCTGATTAATATCCATGTATGATACATGATAGGTGCTCATTAATATTTAATGAATAGATATTTTTCTTAATGAAGTAATGCTTAGCAAATTTGAAATAAAGAAATTAATCCCCAAATATTGAAAATTATATTTTGTTCAAAATAATATATGCCAAACATAAATATTTTTTAATTTTCTCATGATTTACAATATCTGTTTTCCCAAAGTTGTATTGAAAAAATCATAACAATATTCTTTAAGAAATCTTTTCTATGTAGATAGGTACTCTTGTGCACTATTGAAAGGTGCTTTGCTTACATAAACTTCAATTTGACATAGTTCCTTCCTACTACCATTTATATTTTGCATGAACTAGAAAAGGTAAGGCACAAATGTGAAGGAATTTATAATAAAATACGATATCCAGTGAGCAATGCAGTTCTATTAAACAAAACATACGCTTATTTTCTCTTATGTGCTAAGAACTGTAATAGGCCTTAACACATGTCTTGTCCTGGAGAACCTCACAGTTACTATTGTTTATAGGTTATTACAGAAGCTGTACAGAAGAGACTCAGTTTTTATTACAGAAAATCATAACACGGTGTTTCATATACTGTAAAACAGGGATATAGAAAGTGTTACAGGGACACAAATAAGGGAGAAAATGAAGGACAGATTAAATATTCTGAGTTCATTCATAAGCAAGAGTAATGTGGGAAATTTCCATGGGGCAAAAGCAGGGGTTTGATCTTGAATGGTGGGTAAAATTTGAATAGAAGGTGAATATTTTCCAACAAAAAGCAATATAGTCTATAAAAGGAGAGTAAATACTAAGCCATATTTCAGAGTAGAGAGGACAAACAATTTGTTGATTGCTAAGATATTGTATAAATAAAATATAGGAAATAATATGAAAATATCAAGTGGTGGTTGCCTTAATACCAGATTAAAGAGATTAAAGTTACTGAATGCCACATGGGCAATGCAGACAATAAGCTAGTTGCCTGAAGACAATTTTCCTATAACATTCTTTGTATACTATGTAATACTTTGTATTATGTATGTATATATATGCAAAGTATATGTATGTATACTTAGTATACTATTTATACAAAGTAATATTTTACTTTGTAATATTTTATGATATGTTTCATATAAAATGAAGAGGCCTATCATCTTATATTCAGAGTAGTGTCTGTCACATGTATATACTTACTGTATGTTTAATTAATAAGCTAATATGCCATTTACTCTGTAAATATAAATGACTCAATACAAAATTTGAATCATATAAGAAAACTAAAATTAAAACATATGCTCAATGCTACCTCAAACAAGTTTGTTTATAGAGTGTCAAAAATGTTTTTATCTCTTATCCTGAGTGAAAGAAATAATATTTCAAAAATATTTTTCTTAAACATTAAACTCACTTCATTAAGTCCTTAACTCCTAGGGCTTTCTGAAGATAACTTGGAAAAAACTTTCAGGCAGAATCTGAGTTATTTTACTATCGGCAAAGTTAATAGAATGTGCCTAGCAAAATTATTTTATTGTATTGAATTTCTTTCCTATATTTAGGTATAAATATAAAACAATCACAGCTTTCTGCCCTAACTGGAATTGTGATGCAATCAAATGGTCCTGACTTGAGGCCAGGAGTAGACATGTAGGTAGGTGTGTGGGTTTGTGTACGGGTTTGGCTATAAAAAGTGTAGAAGCAGTGATGTACAACCAAGCCTACCATGACCTAGGGAAAGGTAAATGGAGACACATTATTTCTAGAGATTAAACCAGAAAGGAATGATAACTAAAATGCAATTACAATAGATAAAATAGAAGTGTACAATAATATCCATTTTATCAAACTAGATGGGAACAAACATGTGAGTCTTCAGAATCTAAATAGCAGGCAGCAGACCTATTACTAACATCTAGAATTATGACAACATTCTTACAAAGAAATAAAACCCAGGATACTAGATATCTAGGGAAAGATACTTAGAGATCATTAATTAAAGACACTGTCCCTGGGAGAATGAGGTTCAAGGTCAGAGAGTTGCCGGCAGCACCACAAACTCAAAAGATGAGTTAGAGACTCATTGAGGTAGAACATCTTTTATTACCCGTATCTGAGGTTAAACTAGTAGTTTTACTCAAATGTTAGTACAAAAATGCCACCTTATTAATGTACCTTTACAAAGAGAGTTGCTGTTATTAACATGAATTAATATACAATATATAGTCCTCAGGAGATATGACTCTGTACAGTCTGGGAAACAATGACTCTGTTAATGTTGTAAAGCTCAAAGAAGTTAAGTCTGGGTGCTAATTATTGAAAGAGATAGAAAAAAGTAGGAAAGATGAGGCAATTTACAGATTAGCAACTGTGAAATGCCATGGTCCCTTGGACCAAACGGATTATAGGAAAGGTGGTAGCCCTGTAAGAAGGGGACTTTCTGATGTTAATTGGAGACATGGAAAAGACAAAACTCGTTTTGGAGCTAGCCCTCCTTGCCACTATTTCCCTCATTTCTGGAAAGAGAGGCAGTTAGGAGGTTTTGAGCAATATTACACAACATTGTTAAGATGTTCAATTTACATCCAAAATAATGTAATAGGTGCTAATTGCAAGGATAGAAATTAGTCATTTTATTATGAAAATAGTACTCAAATACTCAAAAACTTATCTCCAAAGAATGCCCATTTTAAATTTTTCACTGAACAAATAAATATAGTGTTAATGTTATTTATCTGGGTCAGACTTAATAATGCACCAGCTAGGCATTAGGTTCAATAAAATTCATTAAAAACAATAATTAATTAAAATTTTCAGCTTGACATTGCTTACAATAGTGTCATCAAAGTTAGAGTAAATTCAGCATAGAAAATAAATGTATGGATTCTATACAGAACCATAGAAAATAAGTCTTACTCTTTACCCTACAATCTCCAACCTGTCCAAGATCTGTACATTTTATTTCATAGTATATTCAAGCTTACTTTTACTTTGTTTGCTTTTTAGAATTGAAAAGAAATATTTAGTTCTAGATGATTAATAATAGCATCACTCTCTTCCATGATGACATTCATTTTCCCAGTTTATATTGGGGCTTTTAAAAATCAATAATTTAGGCTTCTATGGCTTCATTTGTCATTTAATTTGTTTGATATTTTGAATTTTGCCAGAGAAGGAAGGAAAGTTTGTTTAGAAGAATACCATATTTTATGTTGTGAACCAGATACTGTCATGTTTGCTAGATTTAGTTAGGACTGTGGCAAGGACAATTAAATTATTTCAGGTTTAAGTTGATGAAAGTTACTACTTTTTTTCTTTAAAAGGACAGAATGCAGAGTACTTGCCTTTCCTTGCCTTTATCAGATCTTTAACAGAGGAATTGCCCATTTCAGGGTTCAAAGAGCTTCAAAGGTTTCCTTACGTTAGATAATTACTTCTTCGAATAAATTTTGCCCACTAATTTCCTTTGGGAATGAACCTGTTCACTTGTCATTCAGTGTATACCTAGAGAGTATAACTTTGTTGTGTGTCTTCTGACATCCATTTCACTTATTAATTCTGATAGGAAATGAAGATAAGCTTTCCCCTGAGCTACTGACTTGCTCACATTTCTCTTGCTAGAAATATCACTTTTTAATACAATGGAATGTGGTTGTTTCTTTTTCTAATACTTAGTTGTTTCATAAATTACTATATTAACCTTTACAATGCATTGGAGTTTCTGGTCAATTATTTGACAACAGAAGTGTATTATTTTCTCCCCAGGCAGAATATTTTTCCTGTAAGAGTTTTCTTTGTCACTTCTTTCTCCATAGCTTCATTTCTAGAATATCTCAGAGTGTGGGCTATTCTCAGGCAAAAATGGTTACCTATTCCTGTTTATAAAAACAACATAGAAATAATATTAATCCCTACTAAAAGTAAATGATATATTAGTGATTGCCCTAGAAATGTTACTATTTTTTTCTGTTTTTTCTGCTCATAACCTTGAGAAGAGGGAATACCTTTAGGTTTGGTAATCATGTGTATATCTCACAATTTTATTTTCTTGCTTTGACACATTAAACTAGTGAAAGTATGAGAGATAAAATGGAGAAGGTGTGAAAGATAAATGATAAAAGGATTTTATCAGAAAAATATCTTGCAATGGTAAACAATATCAAGGATTTGGTTCACTTTTACTAAATAGTAAAGTCACTACATTTAAACTTTGTTTCTTTTTTGCTTCTTTTTTCTTTTGTGTTTTATTGTTGTTCATTTGCTTTTCTGTTATTCAGTCCTGCAATTTCAGGTTATCTCAAATTAGAATCCTTTCCTTGATTTTTTTTTTAATTCTAGAAAAATAAATTTTGCTCACCTTAACATAAAGGGAAAAAAGACTGGTATAAATTTAAGGAATAGAATATTTCTCCCACCAAAATTTGGTTTTAGTAACAAATACATTGGACACTCTAAGGAATTGACTTTTTATCAGCTGAATCATGTAATTCAAACAAAATTTGAAAATTTTGAAACAATTTTCAATTTTGAAAATTTGAAAACAATATTTGAAAATTCAACATAAAGAATGAGCATTTTCTGCTTGAAAAGTGACTGTGAATTGAGGGAAATCAGAAGGGGAGATAAACCATGAGAGTCTGTGGACTCTGAGAAAGAAACTGAGGGCTTTAGAGGGCAGGGGGTGGGAAGATGGGTGAGCCTGGTGGTGCATATTAAAGAGGGCATGTATTGCATGGAGCACTGGGTGTTGTACATAAACAATGAATCCTGGAACACTGCATCAAAAACTAATGATGTATTTTATGGTGACTAACATATTACAATTTAAAAAGAAAAAGAAAGAAAGAAAAAGAAAAGTGAGTGTGAGTTCAAACCTCATCAGTTTTGTGTTTCCCATGGCAGACAGAGGGCTCCTATAGCACAAGGTGTTCCATGAAGAAAAGACATAGGATTCAGAGGTGTCCATTACAGGAAGATATTCTTTTTGGCTTTTTTTTGGGGGGGGGGGCGGGTTGCAGCAGGGGAAAAGAAAAAAGAATTCTGTAAAAGCAGCCCAAACATCTTCCGCATGTTAGCATTCTCTTATGATAGGAATCAGACAGTAAAGGTATAACCAGAAAAGCTTCAATGAAATGGTATTTCTTTTTAATTGAATTTTACCATTGTTAGTTCTCATAAGTGGAAGGATATGTGTCAATGAAATATAAAAATTATTCAAACATAGAAAGTTTTTTTTTAAAGATTTTATTTATGTATTTGACAGAGAGAGAGATCACAAGTAGGCAGAGGCAGGCAGAGAAAGAGAGGAAAGCAGGCTTTCCACTTAGCAGGGAGCCCAATGTAGGGCTCCACCCTAAGACCTGAGATCATGACCTGGGCGGAAGTCAGACACCCAACCATCTGAGCAACCCAGGTGCCCCTAGCAGTTAAGCAATGCTTAACTGTTAGCAGGACTACATACACTCTTTCTCTTCCTCTCCATGCAACCCACCGTCCCTTCTTTTTCCATTGGCATACTTCTTTCCAAACACAGCTTCAGAGTGAAGTGCAATATCCAAAAACATTGGTAAAATCAAATGCTGGAAACAAGAATTTGGAGCAACAGGAACTCTCATTCGTTGCTGGTAAAATGCAAAATGGTACAACCACTTTAGAAAACAATTTCACAGTCTCTTGCAAAATTAAACAAACTCTTACCAAATGATCCAGCAGTTACCTTCCCTGTAATTCACCCAAATGAATTGAAAACTTAATGCACATACACATACATAACACACACAAAAAAACTCTGCACATAGAGTGCAGCTTTATTCATAATTTCCAAATTTGGAAGCAATCAAGAGTCCTTCAGTAGGTAAATGGACACACTCATAAATCCAGATAATGAATATTATTCAGGTGTAAAAAGGAATGAACTATCAAGCCATGAAAAGACATGGAACACACTGAAGTGCACATTGCTAAGTGAAAGAAGCCAATCTGAAAAGACTACATACCGTTTGGTTCCAACTATATGACATTCTGGAAAAGTCACAACTCTGGAGAAAGTAAGAAGAAAAGTGCCAAAGGTAGAAAGGAAGGGAGAGTGAAATAAATTGAGCACAGAGGGCTTTTAGGGCAGTGCAACTACTCTGTATCACACATTTGGTAGATACATAGTTTATATATTTTTCGAACCCATAGAAAAACCCATAGTATGTACAACTGCAAGAGTGAACCCTAATGTAAACTATGGACTTTAGGTGATAATCATGTGTTAGTGTAGTTTCACTGATTGTAACAAATATATTGCTGTGGTAAGATATAGTGATAGTGAGGGAACTTGTGTGTATGTGGAGACAGAAAGTACATGATGATTCTATATAATCTGCTTAATTTTGCTGTGAACCTAAAACTTCTTTAAAATAAAGGTTATTTTTAAAAATACATATATAATCCATGCCAGAGCATAGCACTAGTTCTTGGCCAGTGGTTATTATTTTAAAAGGGTCAAATATGGAAAAGAGACTTCAGATTTTGTACAGACATGTTGGATATAACCAACAATTGCCATCATACCCAGTTTTATACTCTCTTAGATTAGATAAAATGCACTCATTCATAACTGATAACTGAAGAGTATTGGTCCTGCTGGTTTGAACCTGTACTGACCATTGTTATGAGACAATTCCCCCTAGTGTTTCTACGTGACTTATGATAACTTTTATCCCAGACTGTCTTTTCAAGTTGAGACAGATTTTCATATAAAATAGCTATGATAGCTAAATATAGGGTCTCTCACCAGGTCAGAGGGACAATTTGTTTCCTGACCAGTATCATAACAGTAATCGGTCCCTCTGGGATAAAGTCTGGGTAGGTTTGCTGGTAGCATCCTCATACAGTTGGGGTTTTCCTAAGCTCGGGTTTTCTTAACTGTGACAAAGACCTCAATGTGCACAGCATTCATAGGAGCTCAGTCTGCATTGCCTTCATGAGACTTGGGGGCAAAGAGGAACTGATGCAAAAAGGAAGCTCATGCATCCTGCATGAATGAATACTAATCTGTCTAATTTCATTTGTGCTTTTGTTACCGTACCTACCAAATCTATCAAAGTGTGGAGAGAGAGCTGATCTAGCAGTTGTCTGCTGGTCAAGGACTTCATGGCTGGTAGACAAGCTTAACTTCAAACATCCATCTTCTCGTTTCCCAACACGCATACATGCACATACACACACCCACATACCCACCATTCAACTATAAAGTTGCATATTTTCCCATTAAATGCTCTCATTCTTTAAAAACTAAACCAATGATATGTTTGTATGCTATTATGGAGGAAACTTATATATTTTGTATAAAACCAACTTTCATTTTTTTTATTCTCTTTATGAGGGAATAAAAGGTGGCAGTAAGTATCCCAATTTTAGGATTGAGAATCCTGGAAAGAGTTTTTATGCAAGTTTATTCAAATTCTCCACATATTTATCATTATTGAGTTACATATTTAAGCTGGTGATACCAAGATGAGTAACACATGCTTCTAGCTCTGAAGTGACAACATAGAGCAAATGATTAAAAAATAAATAAGTAGGGAATGCAAGTACTCTTCTGTGCATTATATATGATTCGTAAATGCTAGTGATGTTTTACTGACTGTGAAGATAATATTGATTACATTTTCTAGGGTCACAGTGTAGAGACCAGAGTTAAGTACCACAGTAGCATAATGAATAGAGCCTAGTGGAAACAGGTAAATTAACTGATTTGGAATAAATGGCTATCACTTGAATGTCAAAGCCTAAAAATAATCACACTATCTATGATGGCTGGTTTATGTGTCAACTTGACTGGGCTAAGGGATGCCCAGATATCTGGTAAAATATTATTTCTAGATGTGTCTATGAGGGTGTTTCTAGAAGAGATTATCATTTGACTTGGTAGACTGAGTAAAGATCAGGTTCAAAATAAAATAATTTTTTTATTTAATTTTCTTGATTTTCATGATTTGGATAATGTGGTTAAATTGTTCCTTCTATTATTATTACATGAGAAACAGTTTTTTTTTCTCAGTAACTCAGCCTGAGGAAGTAATCATGTGCCATAATCATCATAGAAGTATTTCCAGAGTTTAGATCAGTTTTATTTCCTATATTAGTCATAATAAGATTTGTATGTTGTTTTTAGTTAATTTTTCCACACTGGTACTTAAGTTCTGACAAATAACACTTCCTTTACTGGATGCATTCATACTGAAATATAAGAAGATGGCATCAATGACAAGTCTTAAATATAGGTGAATCTGACAAAATCTCAAAGCAAACCCACACTGACAAGTGTTAAACATTGAAGAGGTTGCCTGATTTATTTTCTTCATATACTAAATGTCAAAAATGTGTTTCATACATAGATATCTGTTTTTAATTTTTAATGTAGCTATATCGATGTTAGTTGGCAGATGTGTCAAGTATAAGTGTTTGAAGTCATCCCCCCAAAATGTGCATCTCATTCTACTTAGTTGGTGACTGTTGAAGAGCTTCTCAGTGTGTTTTTCACTATAAATTGGTAAGAGCTATTTTCCATTACATTGCATACTGATAGATATTGAGGTTAATGGAATAGATTATCCCAATTTCAACAATATAAAATGTCCATTAAACAGAGGAATTACAAATCTAGTCTCAATAGACCCCTGTATACTTATAATCTGTTTGCACTTTGGGGGACATATTAATAAATTGAAAAGAGTAAAAAATAATTTACCAGTATGATTTGAGTCTATAGCTGACTCAAAATTGTTCAAGAAGAAATTTGAGCATATATATGTTAATAGTGATTATTACTCTATCTACTGATGATTTATTGAATAATTATGATTCAGAATGTTTAATTCATATTATACTCTGCTCAAAGACACTAACTCCACAGTGGGATAAAATTCACAAACTGCTTATATAGGCATCTGAGGCCTTCCAGAGTCAAGCACGGATATGTATAACCAATCTTATGTTTGTATAGTTAGTAGTAAGAGATCTGTATCCCACAACGGTCTGTTCCTAAACAAGCCAGTGACACTAATTCCCATACTGTTTACGGTATTCCCAAACTGTATCCACACTAGGCTGTGTAGAATGTTCTCTCTATCTCTTCTTCAGTATAAATCCTGCCAATCATTCATCTAGATATCAGAATCATCTTCAGAGTTAGCAGAACTAAGAATCTCAATCTTTTTGAAAATGAAAAGGAATGGATCCAATATCCTGATGCCAAGATTTAAACTTTTTTGTTTTTGTTTTTGTTTTCTTAATAAGTACCATCACTTTATTTCTTTATTTTTTTATTTAACCAAAAGAAGAATTTTTTTTTAAGATTTTATTTATTCATTTAATTGACAGGGAGAGAGAGAGAGACAGCGAGGGAGAGAACAGAAGCAGGGGGAATGGGAAAGGGAGAAGGAGGCTTCCCACTGAGTAGGGAGCCCGATGCGGGGATCAGTCCCAGGACCCTGGGATCATGACTTGAGCCAAAAGCAGACACTTAATGACTGAGCCACCCAGTTGCCCCAGGAGAATTTATTAATTGCAATATCTTGTAGTATTTATTTCAGGTTTTTTTTTTTTAAGTTTTGTTTACATTTCAGTGAGTTATCATATAGTGTGTTACAGGTTTCAGGAATAGAATTTAGTGATTCACCACTTACATGTAACCCCTAGTGCTTATCACAATTGCCCTCGTTAATACCCATCACCCATTTAGCCCATCTCCTGAACACTACACCTCCAGCAACTCTTAGTCTGTTCTCTATAGTTAACTCTCTTATGGTTACCTCACCCATTTTTTCCCCTTCTCCTGTGTTCATCTGTTTTGCTTCTTAAATTCCATATGTGAATGAAATAATATGCTATTTTTCCTTCCCTGGCTGACTTATTTTGCTTAGCATAATACACTCTAACTCCATCCACATTATAGCGAATGATAAGATTCCATTCTTTCTGATGGCTGAGTACTACTCGACTATATGTATGTGTGTGTGTGTGTGTGTGTGTGTGTGTGTACACCACTTCTTTGTCCATTCATCAATCTATAAATATTTGGGCTCTTTCCATAATTTGGCAATTGTTGATAATGTTGTTATATATATCAGGGTGAATATGCCCCTTCCAATCAGTATTTGGTATCTTTTAGGTAAATACCTAGTAGGGCAATTACTGGGTCATAGGGTAGTTCTATTTTTAACTCTCTGAGGAAACTCCATACTGTTTTCCAGAGTGATTACAGCAGTTTGCATTCCCACCAACAGGACAAGAGGGTTACCCTTTCTCCACATCCTCTCCAGCATCCGTTGTTTCCTGTGTTGCTAATTTTAGCCATTCTGACAGGTGAGGTGGTATCTCATGTTGGGAATGGCTGGCAATCCCTTTTACCTCTGGGTATCTTACAGTTTATGGTGCATTTGTAAATGGGATAAATTCCTTTATTTATCTTTCTGCTGTTTCATTACTGATTTAAAGAAATGCAACAGTTTTCTTTACATTGATTTGGTATCCTGCAACTTTGCTGAATTTGTGTACTTTCAAACATGGCCTTTATGATGCTGAGGTGTGTTCCCTCTATCCCTATTTTGTTGAGGGTTTTTATCAAGAATGGATTCTGTAAATGTCAAATGCCTTTTCCGCATCTATAGAGAGAATCATATGGTTCTTACCCTTTCTTTTATTAATGTGATATATCTCACTGATTTGTGAATATTGAACCACCCTTGCAACTCTGAATAAATCCTACTTGATCATGGTGAATAATTCTTTTAATGTACTGTTGGATCTGATTAGCTAGTATTTTGTTGAAAATTTCTGTATCCATGTTCATCAGAGATATTAGTTTATAATTCTTCTCTTTAATGGGGCCTTTCATTTTAAAATCAAGATAATGCTGACCTTGTAGAATGAGTTTGAAAGTTTTCCTTCCATTTCTGTTTTCTGAAACAGTTTGAGAAGAATAAGTGTAAACTCTGCTTTAAATATTTGGTAGAACTCCCTTGGTAAGCTCTCTGGCCCTGGACTCTTGTTTCTTGGGAGATTTTTGAATACTGATTCAATTTTTTTGCTGGTTATCAGTATTTTCAGGTTTTCTATTTCCTCCTGTTTCAGTTTTGGTAGCTTATATGTTTCTAGAAATTTATTTATTTCTTCCAGATTACCCAATTTGTTATATATTTTTTCATTACATTCTCTTATAATTGTATTTCTAAGGTGTGTGTTGTGATCTCTCCTCTCTCATTTGTGATGATCTGCTTCTCCTACTGCTTGTGCTCTCCCTGTCTCTCTCTCTCTCTCTTTCAAATGAATAGATTAAAAATCTTTAAAAAAAATTTCTATCCTACACTGAAAAAGCACGATATAATCCTTCAAGAATGCTGGGGTCACCATCACAGCTATGATGAAAGGTATGTCCTCTGCCACCTATCTGGTGGGTAAATGGGTCTTACAAGATAAATTCTTTCTAATATTTCAGTTTCTCTAAGCTTTAGAATACCACATCTCTGCTAGACCAAATATGTATAAGTTATCTACTGTTGCATAATAACTTTACCACAATATTAACAGATCAAAACAACACATATTTATTATTTTATAGTTCCTGCAGGTCAACAATCTGAGTATGGCTGTGGTTTGGTCCTCTACAAGGTTATAATCAAGATGTTAGGTATGGTTATGGTCTTAACTGAGGCTCACCTAGAAAACAATTGACTTCCTCATTCTGTGGTTCTTTGTAAAATATAGTGACCATTATCATTATTCATCTCATTCTCACTGGTTCTTTGACCTGACAACTTGGGGCTCTTCTCCCTTATGATTGAGATTTTCCCCCTTGACATTTAGGGTTGACCTATATCTGTGTTCTTCATACACTTTTTTTTTTGGCTGTCATCTCTTAAATACCACTACTAGCTTATAAAGTTCTGATATTGGATGGATAATCACTATAAAAGTGGAACTCTTTCTTGTGAAGTGACAAAAACACAAATCAAAGTAGCATAAGGCAAAATAGAAAATAATTGGCTAAAAAACTGGAAATATCGGGAAGAGACTGATCTAAGGCAAGACACAGTTTGGAGACTCATAAATATCATTGACTCTTTGTATGTGTTGGGGAGGATGTGTGTGTCACAACTGGAAGAGAACTACTAGTATCTGGTGAGTAGAGTGCGGGACTCCTGCTAAATCTACAATGTACAGGACAATTCTTTACAGCAAAGAATTCTCTAGACAGTAGTGCTGAGACTGAGAAAGAATTTACACAGAGATATTTTACACTTTCCACACAGCTTCCATTAAGTCCGATATAGAATCCCAAGCAAAGCTATGACCATCCACTCTCTCTGCAAAGATATGAAAGAAAATGTTCAGTAGAACCTGAATTGTGGTTATTACAGATGGTGTTAAATCAGTATCTGATATTCGACTCTCTCTCCTACACTAATTATTAAAGATTTTTATCACCTTTACCTGTATTTCAGCTGTTCAGGTTGCTTAGTTGGTGGAGTAACCAGAAATCTATGAGAGTTCCTTTTTTTTATTTTTCTTTTTTTAAAGATTTTATTTATTTATTTAACAGAGAAAGAGACACCGAGAGCAGGAATGCAAGTGGGGGAATGGAAGAGGGAGAAGTGTGTTTCCCATTGAGCAGGGAGCTTGATGCAGGGCTCAAATCCAGGACTCTGGGATCATGACCTGAGCTGAAGGCAGACACTTAATGACTGAGACACCTGAGTCTTAGTTGTCTTCACCATATCACACTACTAGTGGTTATGATGGTATAAATTAAGAAAATTTGATTTTAAATACCCTACATATCCTACTTTGTATATCAGAAATAAAACCACCATTCAGCAATCAAGGCTTATACTTCTAGAAGTATCACATAAAACCTTTGATTAAGAATGATGCCAGACACGGTAGATGGCACTTAGTCAATACAATTAGTAGCAATATTAAAACATGATGGATTGGTATTTTATTTGCAGTAAGTTTGAGAAAGCTTTTCTTCTTAACATTTAAAGTCAGTTGTCGTGAAGCATTAAAAGGAAAAATAAAAGATTCTTTGGTCAATTTAGGAATGTAACACCCTTGCATAATGTTAGAAATGAGACATTTCAAGGCCAATACAAATGACAATCACCTCTTAGGTAGCAATTCTAAACTTCACCCTCTGGTGGTATCAATGTGAATAAACCCATCTGTGCTTTGTAATTTGACTTAAAAGGTGTCTCCAAAATTTGACTTTAGGCTAGAACATTGTAACACCTCACTGACAAAAACAGTAATAATTCTTAGTCTTCCTCTTTAAATCTGTTACTATCTGTCCTATAAATAAAGTGAGAAGTTATATTATGGCTACCCTCATTTACTTTGTGAGTTTTGCTTATGCAGTATAATAAGGATATGTTGTCTCCTTTCCACCTAGAAGAGTAGAAAGAAAAAAACAAAACAAAACAGAAAATGCTGCCTGGGAATATGACCTGGTCTAACCCAGAGAAAATCATATGCACATGTTAGGCTAATTTAGGTACTGAATACCTTCAACTGCATGCAGTCAGTGTCCTTTAGGAAGTTATCCCATTGCATATAGAATATAATATCTTTCAATATATTCAGTATCAAAGTTTTTCTCTTTATTGTTGGGACAGATTGTTACTCTGTGCTGAGCACCAGAAAGGCAGTTGACTTAATTTTAGAAACCATGTCCTAAGAACAATTCATTTAAATATTAATTTAAATATTTACTCTCAGAGTCTTGACAAGCTCCCACATAGGAGAAGGTTGTGGGAACTAAAACCTGCTGAAGGAACAGTACATCCATTTCTTCTATCTCACATCACTCTGGGGCATATGCTTGTTTATTGAAATAATAGGAAGAATAACATTTGGTATATAGAAATGTTCTCTCTCTCTTCCTTCTCCCTCTGGCATATTAATAAATTGTACTTATGATGTTTTCTAATGTTATATAAATGTTCCTCTGGGTTTTGTGTATTCTTTTGTTTGCTTAAGCTCCTGGAAACTAAATTTAGAACAATAGTTCTTAATTCCATTGATACATTAGAGTATACATGGGAATCTAAAAGAGATTTCTGAAGCTCAGGTCCCACTTCATACATTACTATTATATGGTAAGCCTACCCCATATGTCTTGGGGTGTCTGTTCTCAATACTTTTTCATTTTTACATTTTGTTCATTCTAATGAGCAGACAAGATTGAGAACCATTGGTGCAGTTAAAGCTGTCTGTAGGCAGTGTGGGTGGGAAGCAGATTTTGAATTGACCCCGCTCTGCATAATACTGTAGACCTAGATCTGTTGTAGACAGCAAACTATTAAATTATGTTCATTTCAAGGATTGCTTTTCTGTCTTCAGTAATAAAGTGGGTTTAATTTTCTCTCAAAATGAATGTCTCTCCTCTTAGAGAAGTGATTTCATTTAGTATTTATATGCACTGGATTACTAGAGGAACACTCATTCTGATTCTCACACTAGTGGAGAGAAGAGGACACTGTCATTGTTACTCCATAGTTCACCCCAGACTCTATTAGAAAGTTTTCCTATTGTTTCAGCCTAGATTAAATAACTTAAGACTGTAAGAAATAATATATCACATGGATCATTTGAGAGATGAATTGAAAGATAAGACCAAATCCAGAGGGAGGGAAATAGTTTTCTTGGGGACATTAAGAAGTTTGCACTTAGTGATTTTAAAGCAAGAAACTACCTTTACTTGTCAAGTGGTCCTGAGCAGATACAAGTAAGAATAGGTGCTTTATTGTTTTTGAGATTTGCCTCTACAGAAAGCTTAACATCTCTTGTTATTTCTCCATTGGATTATGGGGATTCTCAGAAATGAAGTGGTTTTCAGCTATTCTTCATTTCCTTAAAAGAACATTGGAATTCCTTTTGATAATCCTATTCCTTTATTAATAGTGTGATATTGCCTTTCCAACACAGAATGGCAGTGTTGTGAACAAAGGAATCGTAAAAGAAGTGTGCCCTGTTCCACATTAGTTTCACTGCCAGTGTTCTTATCATGTAAGCAGCATCCTATCAGGAGAAGACAGTTGATTGTGATAAGAAAGAAAATTGAGAAAGCTAAGAGTGTATCTCTTTATCTTCAGAGAAAGATAACTAATAGGATATTATCTATAATTATGTTATCTATAATTATATTTATCTGTAGATCTATCTATCTATATGTATAGACATATCTATCTATATATGTATATGGAAATTTATTCTAAGAAATTGGCTCAAATGATTATGAAGGCTGACAGATTCTGAGAGCTGCATTATACGAACTGTAGAGCCAGAAGAACTTATTGGTCTAAGTTCCAGTGTGAAGGCTGGGAGGTTTGAGACCCACAAAGAGGAGATATTTCCATTTGAGTCAGAAGACAGGAAAAAAAAAAAACCAAACAACTGTCCAGCTCTAGGCAGTCAGGTAGGAATTCCTTCACGGGAAAGTCAATCTTTTTTGCCCCCCATATGTAGGCCTTCTACTGATTAGATAAGGCCCACTCACATTAGGAAGAGTAATATGCTTTACTCAGTCCACTGATTTAAATGTTAATCCCATCCAGAAACATTCTTACAAATATGCCCAGTATAACATTTGACCAAATGTCTGCACATCTCATGGCTTGGTCAAGTTGACATACAAAATTAGCCATATAAGGGAGTTTGAGTAAGAGATAATCTGTAGAATAACTGCCAAGTTGTAAAGGTGGACAAATACTATGTTCTAGAGTTGCACATGCATATCCAGGATTCCTGTTCACAGTAGCTCTTAAGTGCTATAAAAACAAACTGAATGGATTTTGTACTAACCAGTGTTAGAGTAATCAGAGAATTTGATGGGATAGTATTTCCATGGGAAAATTTGCCAAAAACTTGAACAGTGTGGGAACCAGGAATAAATCTCTTGGGAGACAATTTACCTTGAATACCTATTCTCTTCCAGCAAAAGTACATGTTTAAATAGTAAACATGCCTTAGAAGATTGAAGGAGTGTTTCTATAAAGTTAGACACCTCTAAAAAGATTTGAAAACATAAAGAATTCTCTTCTTCCCCTTCCTAGAGACTTGTGTATACATGTGAAGGTAGTCAACCAAGAGATGCGTTTCTCCTCTCTTCCATAGGAAATGGGCTTAGGTGACTAATCTGTTTTACTTCATTGGTGAAAGCTAACATGGAGACACAATAAACAATTAATATAGATAAAATAATTTTCTTACACTGAGATTTTTATCTAATTAGAGTTCTCTTGAACTGCTCTGGTGCTATTTCTGAGAAGTCCTCGAGATATTTAATAAAGTCATTCATTACTTTTTTTTTTTTTTTTTGACAGAGAGAGATCACAAGTAGGCAGAGAGGCAGGCAGAGAGAGAGAGGAGGAAGCAGGCTCCCTGCTGAGCAGAGAGCCCGATGCAGGACTCGATCCCAGGACCCTGAGATCATGACCTGAGCCGAAGGCAGCAGCCCAACCCACTGAGCCACCCAGGCGCCCCATTACTTTTTAATAAAAAAAATTTAAATGATTTATTAATAAAACAAAGATTTAAGTGATCTTAAAAATCCTAGATGACTAACAAATGTAGAAACCAATTCCAGCTCAATGATAAACCTGAAAACTAATTCTCAATTTCTCTGAATTGGGAGATGTATTTTGTGTCACTTATAGACATGTTGGCTCCTAATGGACGTTTCTCCCTTGCTCATTGACTCATAATTATCAATACCAAAGAGCAATAGCATAGAAGATGGATAGGCTGCAGTATCAGAATTAGTCCCTACTTGGCACCTAAACTCATCAGTGATTTTGTTGCTGGTTATCTAACTTACATCTCACTCTATTTTTTGGCTTTACTTCTACTCATTGCCTGCCTTTAATTCAATATTCAACCTGCATTCTCAGATACAAAATTTTTAATTTCATGTGCCTGATTTCAGGCAACTTAATTCCTCCTGGCACAGTATCTCTAAAGCACTGTTTCAGAACCCACTTGACAGCTTCTCATTCCCCACAGCCCAACATTTATGTCACTTTTGTGGCAATCAGTAACCTGGAAAGTTTAGGTTTAGGAAAGTCAGCTAGGTCATACTCATTCTTAAAGAAAACAATTTTTCTTTCCCTTTCATGATAGCCCCACATGATATTTTGCAGTCTTCAAGACTGAGCTGGGATAGTGATTGCATGACCCTGTGTCTGGCAGGAAGAATTCACCTAGCAAAGGGGAAGATATACCTGCACAGAAAGTGTAACAACCACCTAGACCCTAAAATAGTATCTAAGGAGTATAATAGAGATTTCTGCTCCGCAAATTATAAATAATCCCAGTATGTAAGGACATATGAATCTAGAAGTATGGTAAGATTTTTCTTGAGCAATATAAAGCACTTAGAATTTGGCACAGTGGCATTCAATAAAATATTGTTATTCTTTTATTATTCATACCAGAACTGCACATACAACTAGAATGAAAAAGACACTGTGCCAATTATGCAATATTTGTTGGTTACATGTCCACAGTTGGACTTCATAGGTAACTACATGAACCATCTCTGTTAAGAGGAATGAGCAAAAGAAAAACACTGAATAAAACCAAAAATCATGTTCTTGGCATGTGGCTCCAGCAACTGAATTCCTGGATAAAATGTGTTCATTCATCCATTCATCTGTTGTTCATTTATGCTCTAATCCATCAGCTCAGTAGGTATTTACTGGGTACTTAACGTTCATTCTAGTAGTACTTAAGTGAAGAAGAAAGATATGATCCTTTTATCTTTTTTTATACTCAAAGAAGAAAACCCATTATTTTCAGTTGACTATTGAAACAGTTGATTTTATTCTTAAAAAATGGGAAACAGCCATTAACTATTATTTTCTTCGTTATCAAATCTATCTGATATATAGGAATTGACTAGCAAGTAAATAGGAGAGATATGAAAAGCATTCCAGGAAGAAAAATATACCCATTTAAAGGACTTAAGCTGAAAAAAAGAGCATATTGTTGAGAAAAGAAAAAAAAAGGTGGGGAGGCTTGGGGAGAGGACGGAGGATGGGAAGATATATATGATGAAGTTTTAGAGTATAGGTGAGGTTCAATAGGGTGGAGTCCAGAACCGATAACCAAGAAAGAATTCTTGAGACATCTTCCATGCCAAATGGTGGTTTATTAAAGCACGGGACAGGACCCATGGGCAGAAAGATCTGCTGCCCTGGAATTGTGAGGGGTGGCAGGTTATATACTATGGGGGTGGGGAAGGTAAGGAAAAAGGGAGGTTTCAAAAGAACTTCCATTTGCTAAAGAGGACCTATAAGGTATTGGATACCGAGGCCTTGCCATTGTCAAGGTCGTTTTCCCCTTCTTAACAAGGTATCAACATTAAGATAGTTGGGAGATTCCTAAAGAATGTCACACAGGTCCCACCCAGGAGTGGAGGTGGGGGAAGGTTGCAGGGTGTCGGCTTCTGCTTTGTCCTCAGCCAGCCTTCGGTTCCATCATCATATAGAGAAGGTGGAGAGCATCAGGAAATGAAACTAGTTAAGAGGCAGGTGCCTGATCTTGAATGCTCTGATAGGCCATACTAAAGACTAGAAGGTAAATTGTTGAAAAATAAAAATAAGAGACTGATCTAATGATACTTCTTTCTAATAATTCTCTGTTTGTTTTTTCCATTTTATTGTCTCTTACACACAAACTCAGGCTCTCCTCCTTTTGCTATTTTGCTCAAAAATTTGAATTAAGAAATGGGGCCATAGGGGTGCCTGGGTGGCTCAGTAGGTTAAAGCCTCTGCCTTCGGCTCAGGTCATGATCCCAGGGTCCTGGGATCGAGGCCCACATCGGGCTCTCTGCTCCGCAGGGAGCCTGCTTCCTCCTCTCTCTCTGCCTGCCTCTCTGCCTACCTGTGATCTCTGTCTGTCAAATAAATAAATAAAATCTTAAAAAAAAAAAAAAAAAAAAGAAATGGGGCCATAGGTGGCAGTGCACTGTGAGACAACATTTGTAATGCTGAACTGGGGCTGGAAGTTTACAGTAAATTGAGAAAACTGGTATAGACAAGCAAGAAAGAAGTGGAGAGCAGAAAGATGTGGCAAGGAAGAGGAGAGAGGGATTGGTTGATTACTTGGCCCTAGTGAGAAAGGAATTTTAACATATCAATGCCTACTCCTGTTGGCATAACACAGGACTGGCCTACATTCCTTTACTGACCTTTAATTTGTTTTATTCTTGAGACCCATTTTACTTCATCTTCCTCTTTTTACCTGAACCAACTTAGTTGAAGTTCTTTCCTTGAAGCCAAAAGATCTCTGACTTTAAAAAAAAAAAAAAATCAGATTGTCAAATGGATTTATTTTTGTCATCAGAATTTTCCATTTTTAAAGTTACATGTTATATTTCCAATTTCTCCATATTTCTGCACTATAGTTTCTGCTTTTTGCTAATATTTTTCACCTTCATTTTCAGGGCAATATAGAAGGAATATGATAGACTGGGTTTTGTAACTCATTCTTTAAGACAGAGATATTTTTCTATTTATAAATGGAAGTTGTGGGACTGAGAAAATTAGATATGATCTGATAACATAGGAGAATCATGTTTCTGATTTTATAGTAACCTTTAAATCATGTGAGAATGTTTTTTAAATGGGAAAAAAAAGAAGAGCCAAATATGGTGAAGGATCCAAGTTTTCATATAGAATAAAAATAAAGTTGAATATTAAATGCATTTATTGTAAGAGATAGTTAAAAACTTGTATCTTAGATAATTTTTCATAGTACAATGCAGCCATTCCAAACCCGGTGAGCATGCCAACATTGCCAACATTCTTTTTTCTATTCTATTTGAAAAACACATAGTTGAATTTCATTCCAAAAGTACTGAAATTATAGTCTATGGGGATTAGATGAGGTAATGATTGTGACTGCATGTGTCCATTGAGAATAGAGCAGAAAGAGCAACAGATGAATAATTTAAAGTCCCCGAATTTGCAGTGAATAATTATGTGACCTCAAGAGTATTCTCAATCACTGCAATCTCTCAGGACCACAATTTCCACAACTGCACAATAAGATCAGTTTGTGACGGATAAAGATCTTTAGTCTTCTTCCTGAGCCTTCCCTGCATCTTTAAAGCCTATCTTACTGAATTATATCATTGCCCAGCTATTAACGACAATCACAGAATCAAAATTTTAGGTATCATCTTTAATTATTCCTTCTCCCAAATTTTTTTACACATATTTAAAAATATTTTATTTGAGAGAGAATGTGTGTGTGCGCACGTGCGCGCACACACACACAATCTCACACACGGGAGTTGTGGGGAAATGCAGAGAGAAGGAGAGAGAGAGAGAAGCAGACTTCCTGCTGAGCAGGCTTCATCCCAGGACCCCGGTTTATGACCTGAGCCAAGGCAGATGCTTAACGGAGTAAGCCATCCAGGCACCCCGCTTACACACATTTGTGTTACATAATTTATACTATATTACCTAAAGAGATTTGGTTTTTAAAATGTCAATATTGTGCAATTTTAAGTTGCCTATTAAAAATAAATAAATAAAACTGCAAATTGATGCTTATACATCTAGCCTCAGAACTCCAACTTCCTAGGGTCAGAAAACCCTTAGAATATAGACTTTAAGAGGAGCAGACTTGGGTCATCAATTAGAGACTTTCAATAGGTATCATTTATTTCCTTAAGAAATGGAAATTACATTAGCCTCAAAACATATTCCCTACAATAGCCAAGTCTGACAAACATATGAACTCAAATCAGGATTACAAAGGCAGGATTAAGGGGCTTCTGGGTGGTTTCGTGGGTTAAAGTCTCTGCCTTTGGCTCAGGTCATGATCCCAGGGTCCTGGGATCAAGCCCCACATCGGGGCTCTCTGCTCAGCAGGGAGCCTGCTTCCTCCTCTCTCTGCCTGCCTCTCTGCTTGCTTGTGATCTCTATCTGTCAAATAAATAAATAAAATCTTTAGGAAAAAAAGGCGGGATTAGAAGGAAATTGAATATTAATCCATTTTGCAGCTGTTTATAGAACCAAATACATTGTTTTTACTGAAAAAATATGTCATCTAATGATCATTTACACAGTCTTTCATCCTATGTGTACCATCATGTCCATAATGTATCAAAGTTTTTAGTATCCTTTCATTCCTCTACATGATGTTTTAAGTGTTTGACTATGAAAATATAAGTATAGATAGATACAAATCTCCTGTAAAAATTTGGTATGCAAAAGAAACAAATGACCACTTGAATAAATTTGAAAGAATATCAATATATCATCATAATCTGAAAGAATCAAATATTCTGTAAAAGTAGTAGGATGAAAGTAATACAAACGGATGCCAAAATATAAGAAACTCAGGAAATTATATTTTTTATATTTAACTCCTTGCATTTTTAAAAATGAACTTTATTGTGAAATGGTTTTCTTAAAATTTGCATATTTTAAGTAAATAAGTCAATGACTTTGACAAATGTACATACATAAAACTACTGCCCCAATCAATATAGGACTATTTTTATCTTCTCAGAAAGTCGCCTTGGGGCCTTAGTAAGTCAATACCCTTTATCTACCCACAACCAACCCCAGGCAACAAATAACCTTATTTCTATCATTATAAAATATTTCTGTCATTTCTAGAATTTCAAGTAAATAGAGGTATACAAAATCTATCATTCTGGGACCATTTTCTTCTCTATGCAAAACTTTGTAGCATTCATTTTTGTCATTACCTATACAAGTAGATTGTTTCTTTTTATTTCTCAGTAGTGTTTCTTTGTATGAATATAACACAATTAGGTTTGTTTATTCTTCTCATTAATAGACAACACCATCATCCCAGCTTAGGGCGATTATGAATTCTAAAGAAGCCCAAAACAATTGTGTAAGGTTTTTCATGATACTGCCTTCTCTCTTGGATAAATGCTTAGCAGTAAATCATGGTAGATGAATTTTTTTTAAATAAGATTGCCAAACTGGTTTCCAAAGTGGTTGCAAGTTTGACACCTTTACCAGCGATGTACCTTGTTTTGTACTATGTACCTTCTAGCACTCAATATTGTGAGGCTTTTAAATTTTAGCCATTCTAAAGACTTTAGTTTTCATTCCTCATAATTCTCAGGATGTTAAATAGATTTTTAATAAATACTATTTTTTTTTAATTTTTTAAAATGTATTTATTTTCAGCATAACAGTATCATTATTTTTTCACCACACCCAGTGCTCCATGCAGTCAGTGCCCTCTATTATACCCACCACCTGGTACCCCGACCTCCCACCCCCCCGCCACTTCAAACCCCTCAGATTGTTTTTCAGAAAAAAAAATAAAAATAAAAATAAAAAATAAATACTAGTTTAGAACAAATTTATATTTACAGAAAAATTGTGAAGATAGTATAGAGTTCCCTTATACACAGCACACAGTTTCTCCTATTATCTAACATTAATGCGATATATGTTACAATATGCAAATGGTTATTGACACATCATTAAAGTCCATACTTTATTTCTATATTCTTAGTTTTTGTCTAACATCTCTTTTCTGTTCCATGATCCCAACTAGGATATCACATTTTATTTAGTTGTCATGTCTTATTAGACACCTCTTAACTATGAGTTTCTCAGACTTTTTTTGTTCTTGATGACTTTATCTGTTTTGAGGAGCACTGGTCTGTTTTGTTGCAGGATGTCCATTATTAGAATTTATCTGATATCTTATTATGGTGAAACTGGTAATATGAATTATTGGGATAAAGAACACAGAGGGAAAATGCCATTTTCTTTATATTGTATGAAAGGCAAAAACTATCAACATGATTTATGACTTGATTTTGACATTGATCACCTGGTTCAGATAGTACTCAGATTTCTCCACTGTAAAGTTATTCTTCCTTCTCCCTCTCCTTTGCTCTCAACTTTGGATAGAAATTAATAAACTCAGCCAACCAAGAAGTGATGGAGAGTTAAGCTGTCACTCCTTCAGGGTGGTGTGCACATAAATTATTTAAAATCTCAGCCTGAGAGATTTGTCTTTTCATCCCATTTATTAATTTATTCAGTTAATTATTCATGTCAGTATAAACTCATGGACATTTATTTTAGACTTTAGGTCACAATCGCAGCTAATTTATTTATTTTTTTGCTCAAATTATTCCAGCTTTGGCTACTGGGAGCTCTTTTAGTTGGTTCTTATGTACCTTTGGCATACTTCCATCCTTTTTTTTTTTTTTTTTTAGTGTAACTGACACATAATGTTAGATTAGTTTCAGGTATACAGCATAGTGATTCATCAACTTTATATACATTATCATACTCACCACAAGTGTAGTGGACATCTGTGACCATGCAATGCTATTATAATGCCGTTGACTGACTCTATCCCCTATGCTGTACCATTTATTCCCATGACTTATTCTTTCCATAACTAGAAGCCTGTATCTCCCAGTCCCCTTTACCCATTTTGTACCACCCTCAGGCACCATCAGTTTGTCTCTGTATGTCCAAGTCTGATGCTTCTTTCTGTTTGTTTTTGTTTACTTGAGTTTACTTTTTAGCATTACAAATGCACCAGATTTATCTTGAATTGTCTCTTTCATATACCTGGAATTAGTCATATCTCCAAGAAGCCCTAATTTTTTCCTTGGAGAATAATACTAGAAAGCCAAATCTGGACCCTAGGTAGGCTCATTGCTACGAGGGTATCATTTGTTTTAGTCCCTTTCACCTAATGGAAAAAAGAGATATATGTGGCATATTAACTGATGTATATGTACATATACATATATGTAATGTCCTGTATCAAAATTAAGCTAAACATGAGTTTATACTGATGTTTCCAACTTTTAAACCATTGCCACCTGGATCATGTCAGCCTTTTTTCCTTCTTCATCTCTGGATAGGAACTGCAACAGTGAGAAACCTGGATCCTACCATCTGCAATCCATATACATAATGGTTCTTTAAGTATACAAGTGTAGCAGTATCAGAATTGTTAACCTCATACAGCCCCACAGAACAACTTTGTCAATGAGGGGACAGAGCTTATAAGCAGGTTTTTTCCTCCATCTTTATCTCACAGTTCTACTCATTTCCAAAGTTACTTAATCAGCAACAATCTTTGGTGAGTTTGTTTCATACACTTATAATACAGTCAAGATTCTCTTGCCTGAATTCATGTCTGGAATCTCCTAACCTCTTAAATTACTCTATCCTTCATTTTGTATACATTCAACTTCATACTTTGTCCTGTAAAGTTCTGTAAGTTTAGACAAATGTGTTATGCTTTGCACCCACCCTAATAGAGTCACCCTTACTACCCTAAAAAATTTATGTGTTTCATCTGTTTGCTCCTTCCCCTATACCCTGGCAACCACTGATTAATTTACTGTCTCTAGTTTTTATTTTTCCAGAGTTATATAGAATTAGAATCATAGATTTTCAAATTGGCTTCTTCTACTTAGGAATATGGCTTCAAGTGGCCTAAAGCCATTTCAAGTACAGAAACTGTATTGGGACTACAATTGTATAAATTTGAACCTTAAGTATAACTTTTCCTTTTTTATTCCCTTCTAAAGCATATTTGTAAACTCAAAGCTGAGCAAAAGTGACTTTACTTTCTCAAGTTTAATGCTGAGTTGACTGTGTTCCTTGCTTTACCAATTCATTGTTCCCCTTACCTTTCTTAAGGCAGTAGTGCACAACTTACGTTATTTGCTTAAAAAACTTGAATGAAAAACTTCAGCCTATGAAGTTTTTTTCTTTTGCGAGACACCTGTTATCACCTTGTGCAAGTGTAAATGTTCCCTTATGCTTTTGAAATAAATTCCCTTTCATAATTAAAAAAGGGAATATGGTTTGATAGCTCATATCTTTTTATCACTGAATAATATTCTTTTGAATAGGTATAACACAATATTCTTATCAATTCACCTATTGAAAAAACACATTTGTTACTTCCAGTTTGGGCAATTATGGATAAATCTTTTATAAATATTTGTGTTCAGGTTTTTTGGATAAAGATAAATTTTCAAAGAAATTGGAGCATACCTAAAAGTGTGATCACTTGGATTGTATGCTAAGACTATGTTTGGCTTCATAAGAAGCCTTGGCTGTATACATTTGCATTTTCTTCAACAATGAATGAGAGCCCATTGCTCAGCCTTCTTGCCAGCATTTAGAATTTTCATAGTTTTTGTTTTTTTTTTTATTTTAGACATTCTAATAGGAATGTGTATTTTAACTTATTATTTTAATTTCCAATTATCTGATGATGTGATGTTGGTCATCATTTCATATAGTTACTTGTCATCTTTGTATCTTCCTTTGTTGGTTGTTCATTCAGATCATTTGCCCATTTTTTAAATTGGGTTATTTATTTTTTTATTGTTGAGTTTTAAGAATTCTCTCAGTATTTTAGATACATTTCTTTGATCAGGTAAGTATTTTACACATGTTTTCTCACACTGTGGCTTGGCTTTTCGTTCTGTTGGAAGTGTCTTTCATATAATAAGTAGATTGCAAACTTTTACTGAAGTCTTTGTTTATCAGTTCTTTCTTTCGTGGATTATATTTTGGTTATTTTACCCAAACACTTATCCTCAAGCCTCAAAGTAACATAGATTCTGCCCCCTCCACCTTTCTTTTTACTGAACATTTTATAACACTGAATTTATATTTAGGTTAATGATTCATTTTGAGTTACTTTTTATGAAAGATGTATATATTCTTTTGCATTTAGATATCTAATTATTCTAACTTTTTTTGTTTGAATAAAAAGATTATCCTTTGTTCATTAAAAGGTCCTTGCTCCTTTGTCAAAGATTAGTTGAATATATTTCTGTGGGTCTATTTCTGGGCTCAGTATTCTTTTGAGAAAATTGAGCTACTTGTCTATATTTTTGCCAATACCACACTGTCTTGATTATTTTACCTTTATGTAGTGAGTCTTAAAGTTGGATAAAGTCTGTCCTCAAGACTGTTCTTCCTCCTCCCCTTCTTCTTCTCCTTCCTCTTCCTCTCCTCCTCCCTTACCCTCCCCCTCTTCCCCATCTCCCTCCCCGTGCCTCCTCCTCTTCCTCCTCCTCCTCCTCCTCCTTCTTCTTTGTATTTTATTGGCTTTTTTTTTTTTTTAATTTTTGCCTTTCCAAACAAATTTACAATGAGTTTCTCAATATTCATAAGATACCTTGATGGGATTTTCATTGGATTGTGTTGAGATCTATAGATCATGACTTCAGCTCAGGTCATGATCTCAGAATCCCAGGATTGAGTCCCATATTGGGCTCCCTGCTCAGTGGGGAGTCTGCTTCTCCCTCCGACCCTCTCCCCTCTCATGGTCTCTCTCACTCACTCTACCTCTATCTGAAATAAATAAATAAAATCTTTTAAAAAAATTTCTTTTTAGAGCTTTCTAGTTTTCTGTAAATGGATCCTATATACATGATATTAGATTTATATAACCTAAGCATTTAATTTTGGGTGCTATTGTAAGCAGTATTATGTTTTTAAGGTCTAATTTCAATTTTTCATATCTGGTATATAATATAGCAGTTGACTTTTTAGATATTAATCTTGTATTCTGAAACCTTACTATAACCAGTTAGCAGTTGTAAGAGAGTTTTATCCAATCTTTTATGCTTTTATATAGAAAGTCAGCAATCTGTGAAGACAGTTTTATGTGTTCCTTTCCAATATGTATACACTTTTTTCTATTTTCTTGTTTTAAGGCCTTAGTAGGATTTCTAGTGCAATGTTGAACAGGAGTGGTGAGAGGAACCATTCTTGTCTTGTTCCCTGCTATATGGGAAAAGCATCCAATTCTTCGCATTCAAGTATGATGTTTGTTTGTTTGTTTTTTAAGATTTTATTTATTTATTTGACAGAGAGAGATCACATGTAGGCAGAGAGGCAGGCAGAGAGAGAGAGAGGGAAGCAGGCTCCCTGCTGAGCAGAGAGCCAGATGTGGGACTCAATTCCAGGACCCTGAGATCATGACCTGAGCTGAAGGCAGTGGCTTAACCCACTGAGCCACCCAGGTGCCCCAGTTGTTTGTTTTTTGTAGATGGTTTTTATTAAGTTGAGGAAGTTCCCATCTATTCATAGTTTGCTGGGAGTTTTTTAAAGCTTCAGTGAGATATAATTAATAATCAAAAGTTGCATATATTTAATATATAGGTTTTAATGAGTTTGGATATATTCATATACCCATGATACCATCATCATAACCAAGATACTAAAAATATACATCGCCTCCAAAAATTTCTTGGTGTTTGTTTTTTGTGGTATTTTTTTTTTTTAATAAGAACACTTAACATGGGAACTATCCTCAAAGTTTGCATGATATGGACTGTTAACTATAGGTACTATGTCTTATACCAGATCTCTAGAACTTGTTTATCTTGTGAAACAGAAATTTTCTGTAAACTGAAATAGCCAAAATATGAAAACAACTTAAGTGTCCATCAGTGAATGAATAGATAAGGAACACATGGTATATGTTTATACATAACATGGAAAATATATATTATTCGGCCATAAGAAAGAAAGAAATATTTCCACATGCAACAACATGGATAGACCTTGAGGGCATTATGCTAAATGAAATAAGCCAAACACAGGAAGACAAATACTGTATGATCTCATTAATATGTGGAATCTATAAAGTCAAATTTGAAGAACCAGAGAATAGAACTGTGGTCACTAAAGCCTGGGAAGTGGGGGAAACAGAAAAATATTGGAAGAACACAAACTTCCAGTTATAAGATAAACATGTTTTGGGGATTTATTGTAGAACCTGATGATTATAGTTAATAATACTATATTATATACTTGGAATTTGCTAAGAGAATAAATCTTAATTATTCTTATTAAAAAAGGTAACTGTGTGAGGTAATAAATGGTTTTGGTAGTCATTTTTTAGTAGTGTCAAATTATTAGATTGTTGTACACCTTAAAAAACACCGCTGCCTTCGGCTCAGGTCATGGTCCCAGGGTCCTGGGATCGAGCCCCACATCGGGCTCTCTGCTGAGCAGGGAGCCTGCTTCCCCATCTCTCTCTGCCTCTCTGCCTACTTGTGATCTCTGTCTGTTAAATAAAAAAAAAAAAAAAAAAAACACATTATGTTGTACAACCTAAATATATACAACTTTGTCAATCATACCACAGTAAACTGGGGATAATAAAAAAAGGAAAACACTTCTCCTCCTCCCTCTCCCCATAGTATCTGACAACCACCATTCTGCTTCTATGAATTGGACTATTCTAGATACCTAATATAAGTGGAATCATCCTGTATTTTATCCTTCTATAACTGACTTATTTCACTCAGTGGAATGTCCTCTAGGTTCATCAAGTGATAGGATTTTCTTCTTTTTCTTAGCTGAATAATATTCCCTTCTTTGCATATACCACATTTTCTGTATAGTCATCTATCGAAATGGAGTATAATAATGGATTTAACTATGTCTCTTTGCAAGTCCATAAGTTTTACCTCACATTTTGATGTATTGTCATTGGGTGCAAACACATTATGGATTGCCACATCTTCTTTGAGAAGTTGCCATATATCAATATGTAATATTCTACTTTATCACTGATAATTTTTCTTGTTCTGAACGCTGCTTCATCTGAAAAGAATACACCTACTCCAGTTTTCTTTTTGTTAGTGTTTGCATGATATATCTCTCCCTATCCCATCTTCAAATAGTGTTTAGTGTTGCCGTTTAGCATGAAATAATTCTTTGTTCAAAGTCAGGCATGATGTATGAAGAAATGGGAACTGAGGTAAATAAGCTATTTAATATGAAACTTTTTGTTACTCGGGCTAGGAAAAGTCCTTCTTAAATACACCTGGGCCTTGGATATCTTTCCACAGTGAGCCGCTGCTGTTATACTGGAGCTCTATTAATGTGCTTTTATGTGTAGGTGAAGGGAAAGTGTTCTATGATCCTCTGATTAAGGCTCAAATATTTTAGTGAGCGTGTGTTCTTGATTTGTGACCTTTATTAAGAGTTTCTCAGCTGAAAGATTCCCCCTCACCCTTTTAGATGAGACAGGTAGGCTAGAAGGGATAAAATTAAGTGATTTCCATTGTATCAGGTGGGATGAAGCTCTGCCAAAGCCTTTCTTTTCCACTGCTAATGAAGCATTTACTATGGAGTGCACTCTAGGCATATTTAAAAATAGTTAATTTCCCTCTCCCTCTGCCAGAAACAGAAGAGATTTTTTTTTCCCCTTTACTTTTTAACAAGAGATCCTGTTGTGGTACTTAAAGTTGTCCTTTCCTAAAAATAGGACCCTAAGAGTTTCTCATTCTCCCAACAGTTGACCTGAGCCTCCAGTAATTTATCAAAGTTACCATTTATTGTATGGCTCTAGCGGTTTTGCTCCAGATAAGCAGATATTAGCTGTGACTTTCTGTATTCACCTATTTCTTCAGATTTTCTGTAATCATAAAAGTGACAGTCTCCAAGCTCTTTATATTTTATATTTATATTATAGTTTGAAGCTAAACCTGAAACTCCATATTGAACATACTTGCATGGACTTACTAACTATTCATATGTTTACTTTTGCTAGTGTTCAAGTATTTTGTATATTCAAATAGTTTTCTTAATCTAATTTTCAGTTGTTTTACATAATCTGTATACACTACCTTTGCAGATATATGTATTGTAGATAATATCTCTAAGCTATGGCTTACATGTTCATTTTCTGAACAGTGTCTTTTACTGAAAGTTCTAATTTTATGTAGTCCATATTACTAAATTTTTTTGTTTGTTTCCATGATTATTGCATTTTTTTAGCTTAAGAAAATCTTGCCTATTCCAAGTTGATACAGTGCTCCCTTGTATTTTCTTCAAGATTTATTACAGTGTTGTTTTACACTTAGGTCTATGAAGCAATTCAAGTCAGTTTTGTTTAAAGTGTGACAGTGATAGAAGCATTGAGATTCATTGTTTTTTCATAGTATACTTAGTACTTCGAGGACAGGCTTTGTCAAAAGTCAGTTGATCATATAAGTGTATTGTTCTTATATGAATAATAAGGATGATCTTCATGTGCTTTTGAAAAGAAATGAGTAGGTTCTAAATAATTTAAAGAAAAAATTACCCAAATGAATATATCATCAATAGAACTGTGTCATGGGTATTTGTCTGTGAACTAAACCCCAAACTTTTAAATAATGGCCAATTTTCTTTTTTGTTTTTAAAGGGTGTTTTTTATGTTCTTTCTTTGTTTTTTAATAATTTTTAAAATTTTTTTAATAAACATATAATGTTTTATTAGCCCCAAGGGTACAGGTCTGTGAATCACCAGGTTTACACACTTCACAGCACTCACCATAAGACATACCCTCTCCAATGTCTATAATCACACCACCCTTGCCCTACCCCCCTCCCCCCGGCCACCCTCAGTTTGTTTTGTGAGATTAAGAGTTTCTTATGGTTTGTCTCCCTCCTGATCCCATCTTGTTTCATTTATTCTTTTCCTACCCCCAAACCCCCCACATTGCATCTCCACTTCCTCATATCAGGGAGATCATATGATAGTTGTCCTTCCCTGATTGACTTATCACTAAGCATAATACCCTCTAGTTCCATCCATGTCATCACAAATGGCAAGATTTCATTTCTTTTGATGGCTGCATAGTATTCCATTGTATATATATATCACATCTTCTTTATCCATTCATCTGTTGATGGACATCTAGGTTCTTTCCATAGTTTGGCTATTGTGGACACTGATGCTATAAATGTTCGGGTGCACATGCCCCTTTGGATCACTACGTTTGTATCTTTAGGGTAAATACCCAGTAGTGTGATTGCTGGGTCGTAAGGGAGCTCTATTTTCAACTTTTTGAGGAATCTCCATGCTGTTTTCCAGAGTGGTTGCACCAGCTTACATTCCCACCAACAGTGTAGGAGGGTTCCCCTTTCTCCGCATCCTCACCAGCATCTGTCATTTCCTGACTTGTTAATTTTAGCCATTCTGACTGGAGTGAGGTGGTCTGTCATTGTGGTTTTGATTTGTATTTCCATGATGCCAAGTGATGTGGAGCACTTTTTCATGTGTCTTTTGGCCATTTGGACATCTTCTTTGCAGAAATGTCTGTTCATGTCCTCTGCCCATTTCTTGATTGGATGATTTGTTCTTTGGGTGTTGAGTTTGATAAGTTCTTTATAGATTCTAGATACTAGCCCTTTATCTGATAAGTTGTTTGCAAATATCTTCTCCCATTCTGTCAGTTGTCTTTTGGTTTTGTTAACTGTTTCCTTTGCTGTGCAAAAGCTTTTGATCTTGATAAAATCCCAATAGTTCATTTTTGCCCTTCCTTCCCTTGCCTTTGGCGATGTTCCTAGGAAGAAGCTGCTGCAGCTGAGGTCAAAGAGGTTGCTGCCTGTGTTCTCCTCAAGGATTTGGATGGATACCTTTCTCACATTGAGGTCTTTCATCCATTTTGAGTCTATTTTCAGGTGTGGTGTAAGGAAATGGTCCAATTTCATCTTTCTGCATGTGACTGTCCAATTTTCCCAACACCCTTTGTTGAAGAAACTCTTCTTTCCACTGGACATTCTTTCCTGCTTTGTCAAAGATTAGTTGACCATAGAGTTGAGGGTTGATTTCTGGGCTCTCTATTCTGTTCCATTAATCTATGTGTCTTGTTTTTGTGCCAGTACCATACGGTCTTGATGATGACAGCTTTGTAATAGAGCTAGAAGTCTGGAATTGTGGTGCCACCAACTTTGGTTTTCTTTTCAATATCCCTTTGGCTATTTGAGGTCTTTTCTGGTTCCTTATAAATTTTAGGATTATTTGTTCCATTTCTTTGAAAAAATTGGATGGGTTTGCCTGTTCCGTGTGTGTTGAGTTTGAGGAGTTAATTATAGATCCTGGATATCAACCTTTTGTCAGTACTGTCATTTGCAAATATCTTCTCCCATTCCATGGGTTGCCTCTTTGTTTTTTTGATGGTTTCCTTTGCTGTGCAGAAGCTTTTGATTTTGATGAAGTCCCAAAAGTTTATTTTCGCTTTTGTTTCCTTTGCCTTTGGAGACATATCTTGAAAGAAGTTGCTGTGGCTGATATCAAAGAGATTACTGCCTATGTTCTCCTCTAGGATTCTGATAGATTTCTATCTCACGTTGAGGTCTTTCATCCATTTTGAGTTTATCTTTGTGTATGGTGTAAGAGAATGGTCGAGTTTCATTCTTCTACATATAACTGTCCAGTTTTCCCAGCACCATTTATTGAAGAGACTGTCTTTTCTCCACTGTATATTTTTTCCTGTTTTGTCGAAGATTAATTGACCATAGAGTTGAGGGTCCATATCTGGGCTCTCTACTCTGTTCCACTGGTCTATGTGTCTGTTTTTATTGCCATCTATTTTTTTTTCAATTTATTTATTTTCAGAAAAACAGTATTCATTATTTTTTCACCACACCCAGTGCTCCATGCAAGCCATGCCCTCTATAATACCCATCACCTGGTACCCCAACCTCCTATCCCCCCGCCACTTCAAACCCCTCAGATTGTTTTTCAGAGTCCATAGTCTCTCATGGTTCACCTCCCCTTCCAATTTACCCAAATTCCCTTCTCCTCTCTAACGCCCCTTGTCCTCCATGCTATTTGTTATGCTCCACAAATAAGCAGAAGATATGAACAGACACTTTTCCAATCAAGACATACAAATGGCTGTCAGACACATGAAAAAATGCTCATCATCATTAGCCCTCAGGGAGATTCAAATTAAAACCACATTGAGATATCACCTTACACCAGTTAGAATGGCCAAAATTAACAAAACAGGAAACAACATGTATTGGAGAGGATGTGGAGAAAGGGGAACCCTCTTACACTGTTGGTGGGAATGCAAGTTGGTGCAGCCTCTTTGGAGAACAGTGTGGAGATTCCTCAAGAAATTAAAAATAGAGCTTCCCTATGACCCTGCAATTGCACTCCTGGGTATTTACCCCAAAGACACAGATGTCGTGAAAAGAAGGGCCATCTGTACCCCAATGTTTATAGCAGCAATGGCCACGGTCACCAAACTATGGAAAGAACTAAGATGCCCTTCAACGGATAAATGGATAAGGAAGATGTGGTCCATATACACTATGGAGTATTATGCCTCCATCAGAAAGGATGAATACCCAACTTTTGTAGCAACATGGACGGAACTGGAAGAGATTATGCTGAGTGAAATAAGTCAAGCAGAGAGAGTCAATTATCATATGGTTTCACTTATTTGTGGAGCATAACAATTAGCATGGAGGACAAGGGCATTAGAGAGGAGAAGGGAATTTGGGTAAATTGGAAGGGGAGGTGAACCACGAGAGACTATGGACTCTGAAAAACAATCTGAGGGGTTTGAAGTGGCAGGGGGGGTGGGAGGTTGGGGTACCAGGTGGTGGGTATTATAGAGGGCATGGCTTGCATGGAGCACTGGGTGTGGTGAAAAATAATGAATACTGTTTTTCTGAAAATAAATAAATTGAAAATAAAATGGATGGGATTTTGATAGGGACTGCATTAAACATGTAAATTGCTTTAGGTAGCATAGACATTTTCACAGTATTTGTTCTTCCAATCCATGAGCATGGATTTCTTTGTGTCTTCCTCAATTTCTTTCATGAGTACTTTATAGTTTTCTGGGTATAGATTTTTTGCTTCTTTGGTTAGGTTTATTCCTAGGTACCTTATGGTGTTGGGTGCAATTGTAAATGGGATTGACTCCTTAATTTCTCTTTCTTCTGTCTTGTTGTTGGTAAAAAAAAAAGGCAACTGATTTCTATGTATTGATTTTATATTCTGACACTTTACTGAATTCCTGTACAAGTTCTAGCAGATTTGGAGTGGAGTCTTTTGGGTTTTCCACATATAGTATCATATCAGCAACGACTGAGAGTTCGACTTCTTTGACAATTTGGATGCATTTAATTTCTTTTTGTTGTCTGAATTCTGAGGCTAGGACTTCTAGTACTGTGTTGAATAGCAATAGTGATAATGGACATCCCTGCCATGTTCCTGACCTTAGTGGAAAAAGCTTTCAGTTTTCCTCCATTTAGAATGATATTTGCGGTGGGTTTTTCATAGATGGCTTTGATAATATTGAGATATGTGCCCTCTATCTCTACACTTTGAAGAGTTTTGATCAGAAAGGGATGCTGTACTTTGTCAAATGCTTTTTTAGCATCTATTGAGAGTATAAAATGGTTCTTATTCTTTCTTTTATTAATGCAAATCACATTGATTGTTTTTCAGATGTTGAACCAACCTGGCAGTCCTGGAATAAATCCCACTTGGTCGTGGTGAATGATACTTTTTTTTTTTAAGACTTTTTAAAGTTTTATTTGATAGACAGAGATCACAAGTAGGCAGAGAGAGAGAGGAAGGGAAGCAGGCTTCCTGCCAAGCAGAGAGCCCGATGCAGGGCTTGATCCCAGAACCCTGGGATCATGACCTGATCCGAAGGCAAAGGCTTTAACTCACTGAGCCACCCAGGTGCCCCGAATAATTCTTTTAATGTACTGTTGGATCCTATTGGCTAGTATTTTGGTGAGAATTTTTGCATCTGTGTTCATCAAGGATATTGGTCTGTCATTCTCTTTTTTGATGGGATCCTTGTCTGGTTTTGCGATCAAGGTGATGCTGGCCTCATAAAATGAGTTTGGAAGTTTTCCTTCCATTTATATTTTTTGGAGCTGTTTCAGGAGAATAAGAATTAATTTTTTAACTGTTTGTAGAATTCCCCTGGGAAGCCATCTGGCCCTGGGCTCTTGTTTGTTTGGAGATTTTTGATGACTGTTTCAATCTCCTTACTGGTTATAGTTCTGTTCAGGTTTTCTTATTCTTCCTGGTTCAGTTGTGGTAGTTTATATGTCTCTAGGAATGCATCCATTTCTTCCAGATTGTCAAATTTGTTGGCGTAGAGTTGCTTATAATATGTTCTTATAATTGTTTGTATTTCTTTGGTAATGGTTGCAATCTCTCTTCTTTCATTCATGATTTTATTAATGTGGGTCCTTTCTCTTTTCTTTTTGATAAGTCTCTCCAGAAGTTTATCAATCTTATTAATTCTTTCAAAGAATCAGCTCCAACTTTCTTTGATTTGCTCTATTGTTTTTTTGGTTTCTATTTCATTGATTTCTGCTCTGATCTTTATGATTTCTTTTCTCCTGCTGGGTTTAGGCTTTCTTTGTTATTCTTTCTCCAGCTCTTTTAGGTGTAGTGTTAGGTTTTACATTTGAGAACTTTCTTGATTCTTGAGAAAGGCTTGTATGCTATATATTTTCCTCTCACTGCCTCTGCTGTGTCCCACAGATTTTGAACCATTGTGTTTTCATTATCATTTGTTTCCATGAATTTTTTCAATTCTTCTTAAATTTCCTGGTTGACCTATTCATTCTTTAGAAGGATGCTGTTTCGTCTCCATGTATTTGGGTTCTTTCCAAATTTCCTCTTGTGATTGAGTTCTAGCTTCAGAGCATTTTGGTCTGAAAATATTTAGGCAATGATCCCAATCTTTTAATACTGGTTGAGACCTGATTTATGACCCAGGATGTGATCTATTCTGGAGAATGTTCCACGTACACTAGAGAAGAATGTGTATTCTGTTGCTTTGGGATGGAATGTTCTGAATATATCTTTGATATCCATCTGTTCCAGTGTGTAATTTAAGGCCTTTATTTCCTTGTTGATCTTTTGCTTGGATGATCTGTCCATTTCAGTGAGGGGAGTGTTAAAGTCCCCTACTATTATTGTATTATTGTCAATGTGTTTCTTTGATTTTGTTATTAATTGGTTTATGTAGTTGGCTGCTCCCATGTTAGGGGCATAGATATTTAAAATTGTTAGATCTTCTTGTTGGACAGACCCTTTGAGTATGATATAGTGTCCTTCCTCATCTCTTATTATAGTCTTTGGCTTAAAATCTAATTGATGTGATATAAGGATTGCCAGCCCAGCTTTTTTTGGATGTCCATTAGCATGGTAAACTGCCCCCCCCCACACCAAACTAGCTCTAAGGAAATATTGAAAGTGGTCCTCTAAGCAAAGAGAGGCTTAAAAGTAGTAGATCAGAAAGGAACAGAGACAATATACAGTAACACTCACCTTAAAGGCAATACAATACAGGCGATACAATGGCACTTAATTCATATCTTTCAATAGTTACCCTAAATGTAAATGGGCTAAATGCCCCAATGAAAAGACACAGGGTATCAGAATGGATTAAAAAACAAAACCCATCCATATGCTGCCTACAAGAAACTCATTTTAGACCCGAAGCTTGTCTGGTGTTTACAAATTCTTTTAGTTTTTGTTTGTCCTGGAAGCTTTTTATCTCTCCTTCTATTTTCAATGATAGCCTAGTTGGATATAGTATTATTTGCTGTATGCTTTTCTCATTTAGTGTTCTAAATTTATCATGCCAGTTCTCTCTTGCCTGCCAGGTCTCTGTAGATAAGTCCAGTGCCAATCTAATATTTTTATCATTGTATGCTTCAGACTTCTTTTCCTGGGCCAGTTTCAGGACTTTTTCTTTATCGCTAAGACTTGTAAATTTTACTATTTGATGCCGGGGTGTGGACCTATTCTTATTGATTTTGAGGGGGGTTCTCTGTAGCTCCTGGATTTTGATGCTTGCTCCCTTTGCTATATTAGGGAAATTCTCTCCAATAATTCTCTCCAATATACCTTCTGCTCCCCTCTCTCTTTCCTCTCCTTCTGGAATCCCAATTATTCTAATGTTGTTTCATCTTATGGTATCAGTTATCTCTTGAATTCTCCCTTTGTGGTCCAGTTGTTGTCTCTCTTTTGCTCAGCTTCTTTGTCTTCTCTGTCATTTGGTCTTCTATATCACTAATTCTTTCTTCTGCCTCTTTTATTCTAGCAGTAAGAGCCTCCATTTTTTATTGCACCTCATTAATAGCTTTTTGATTTCAACTTGGTTAGATTTTCATTCTTTTATTTCTCCAGAAAGGTCTTTTATTTCTCCAGACATCGTTTCTCTAATATCTTCCATACCTTTTTTGAGCCCAGCTAGCACCTTGAAAATCATCATTCTGAACCCTAGATCTGACATATTACCAATGTCTGTATTGATAAGGTCCCTAGCCTTTGCTACTGCCTCTTATTCTTTTTTTTTGTGGTGAGTTTTCCCACTTTGTCATTTTATGCAGATAATATATGAAGGAGCAAATAAAATACTAAGGTGGTAAGGACCCCAAGAATATGTGCTTTAACCAAATCAGAAGAGACCCCAAATCATGGGGGGGGGATGGGTAAAAAGAAGTTCAGAAAAAAAAATTAAAAAAAGAAAACAAATAAAGAAAAAAATATAACAAAGAAAATATACATATATATTAGGCTGGTGACTAGAACAGTGTCACCCATTTAATTTTGGGAGTAATTTGGTCTCTTAGAAGAAACTACCTCCCCAAATTTTAAAGAATAAAAAACATACAAGGGTAAACACAATGAAGGGATGCAATATGACTATAAAGATGAAAACATTTTTTAAAAAAAATTTCTAAAAAAGGAGTTGATAAGGTGGTTGGGAGAATAAAGAAAAAGAAAGTGGAGAGAATTTGCTCAGGCTGGAGACTAGAGCAAGCCTGGTGTTAGATATAGGGTGTATTCTGATCTATAAGAAGAAGCTGTACCTCAAATTTTTTAGAAGAAAAAACCCTATGCACATACAAAAAATAATGTTAGATGCAATGAAGGATAAAATATGACTATAATAATGAAAGTTCAAAAAATATATTTTTTTTAATGAAAGGAATTGTTAAGATAAACTAATTAAAAAAGTTAAAAAAGGAAAGGGTAAAAGTTAAAAAAATTAGCAGAAGAAAAAAATATATAATTTTTAAAAATTAATTAACTTTGTAAGACTAAAGGATCATGGGGAGAAAGCCATGAATTCCATGCTTCGCTTTCTCCTCCTCTGGAATTCCACTGTTCTCCTTGGTAAATGAGCTTGGTCTTGGCTGGGTTTCTTCTTGATCTTCTGGGGGAGGGTGCTGTTGTAGTGACTCTCAAGTGTCTTTGCCTGAGGCAGAATTGCACTGCCCTTACCAGGGGCCAAGCTAAGTAATCCGCTTGGGTTCACTTGGAGAGGTTTTGTTCCCTGAACGCTTTCCGTAGAGTTCCGGAGGACGGGAATGAAAATGGTGGCCTCCCAATCTCTGGCCCAGAGGAGCCGAGAGCTTGGAGCCCCACTCCTCAGTGCACCCTTGGAGAAAAGTACTCAATCACTCCCGTCTCCCTGGCCTCCAGCTGCACTCCGAGCTTACCCAGCCTGTGCCCAAGTGTCTCTATCTCTGGCACACAGCTCCACTTTAAGTCTCCAAACCCTGCAGATCCCTGAGCTCTTCCAGGAGGGTCTCCCCAGATCTTGTTGGACCCTACTCACAGAGCAGTGGCCTGTGCCACGGATTATGGTTCAGGGTGACCCCAAGTTGAGAGCTCACTCCTCAGCTCTGTCTCTGTAGCCGGCTTCCCTGCTCTGATACCTGTGAGCTCTATGACACTCAAACACCCTTGATCCTTCTGTGACCCCATGGGACCTGAGGCCACACTATCGCTGCGTGGGCTTCACCCTGGTTTAGCCTCTGCAGCAATGTTTCTCAGTGGAGCAGACTTTTAGAAGTCCTGATTTTGTGCTCCATTGCTCCGCCGCTTGCTGGGAGCCAACCCCTGCCCCCCCCACCCCGCGGTCTGTCTTCCCGTGGCTTTGGATTCACTTCTCTGCTGGTCCTACCTTTCAGAAAGTGGTTGATTTTCTGTTTCTAGATTTGTTGCTCTTCTCTTCAATCTCCTGTTGGATTTTTAAGTGTTCGGAATGATTTGATTAGCTATCTAGCTGATCACCTGCTACCTGATGTCTTCAGCCTGTTACTTCTCTGCCATCTTGACTCCTCTGTTGTCTGTTCTTTGATTCTCTTCTAAAAGAATTTGTTTCATTCAGTGAAAATCCAGTCACTGGTAATCTCAATCCTCTGTTTTTGAGGTGCTGAGAATCTTTCAAAGCTAAAAAAGCTAAAAAGCTATAAATAAATAAATAAATAAATAAGCAATGCTGATCACACAACATTAGGAAAATCTAGTGTTCTTATATGAGTGTTTATTAATATTTTTACCAGTTTAGCCTGTTGTTCAGTTCTCTTTTAAAAACTTTTTTCTTCCCTCACTTCGGTCACCATGCAGTTCTTTTTCATTTGTTTATCTGAATTCTCTCTGGTCTCAGTTACTGCAGATCTCAAAATACAAACCACCTTCATAATTGTGTGGGCAGCCCTCTAGCCTTCTATTCCTATGTAGTCCTCATTTCTTCAACTTTCATTGCTAATGTGAACTTTTATGAAGGTATTTTCAAACCTACGACACTGACTTATTTTCTCAAATCTTCACCTAAAATGAATTCCTGGGTATTTACACTTACTTGATCCTTTCATACCCCAAATTAGAAAAAGGATTCATACCAAATCATACATAATTTTTCAAACTCTTTAATGTAATTAATTTCAGTTACAGTTCTACACTTTTTCACCCTTTTAAGAATAGGAAATGCAATGCAAATCTGCTTACTATGTCAGTAGATTTTTTTATGCAAAATTTAAAGATTCACAGTTAAAAGGATAGTATAATAACCTTTCCTGTATTCATTATTATGGATTCAGCAATTATCAACTTCCTTCTTTATTTGCAATCTGTGCCTTTGTACTTCTACTCTTGTTGTTATTATTATTATTAATACAATTAACCTACCTCAAATATATTAATCATATATACAGATTTGAAACTGCATATGATTCTAGAAAACATACCCTTATCTATACATGGAATATTTATATCTCCCCCCAATTTCTTATGTATTACTTCATATTTAATCCAACACACCCTTAAAATCCACTATGGTTTTCTTTTTAATGTTGCATTGCTATTGCATAACTTCACATAAATTGAAACAAAATTACGTATTCTCTTGCGTTCTTTTCCCAGCAAAATGTCTGTGAGATTTATCCATGTTGTGTGTAACAGTAGTTCATTCTATTTTATTGATTTCATATTCTATTATATGAGTATATCACAACTTATTTTTCTATTATCCTGATAATAGACTATTGATTTCTTTTTGTCTGTTTTGGGATATTCTGAATAAAACTGCTATGAACATTGTTATAGACATCTTCTTTTAAATGTACTTTTAAAAAAATTTCTCTTGAATATAGAATTAATAATGAAATCACTGGATCAAAGAGTAGTTGCCTGCTTAACTGATTAAGAAACTGACATATGTTTTTTATCAAAAGGACTGAATCAGGATTATATAAAAGTTCTATTTATTATTAAACAACATTTGTTGTTGTTAACATTTTACTTTTCTATTTTAGCCATTCCAGTGGACATATAATGATATCTCATCATCAATATACTTTATACTCCCTGATGACTAATGATTTTTTAGCACTGTTCATGGGCATATTGACCATTGGCATATCTTTCCTTCTAATGTAACTTTTCAAATTATTTCAAAACCCACTTTTAATCAGTTGTGTATTTATATTACTGTATTGTAGGCAATATAATTCTCTCTTAAAATATATCTTTGGAGTGTACTTCCTTCTAGCATATAACTATCCAGCTATCTTTGTTGAAATTATCTTTTGATCAACTGACCTTTCAAATTTTAATGAACTCTAATTTCCCTTTCTAGCTTTTGTGAATTTTTAAATGCATTCTACTGAATAAATCCTTACCTATCCATTAATCATGATGAGATTCCTTAGTTTTTTTCCAAACTTTACAATGTTAGACTTATTTTTATGCCTCTGATTAATTTTGGATTTCTTTTTGGAAGCCTGAGGACTTTTGACATCTGAGTCATGTGCAAATTGGGGCATAACGTGTTCCAATTCTACTTTAAGAGTAATTCCCCTCTGCTTTCTATCTGCTTTTACTTACTCTATAATGCCTTTAAATGGTTAAAATTTAATATTTTTCACATTCTGTAATGGTTTTATGTGAGTGGGCTAGTGCAAACAAGTGACTATCATTACTAGGAGTCAAATTTTATAAAATTTTAATATAGATTATCATATAATCTTCATAACAAACCTTGACCCTGTAGACTTCACATAGACCTGGAAAGAACCTATATTACAATGTTCTATACAAGTTTTATTCTTTTCTTTTGCAGTAGTTAGGAGAAGAGTATAATGAACCCTATATCCATAGCCCAGCTTCAGAAGTTATCAACAGATTTTGTCATTTTCACATTAAGAAATATACACTTAATTCTGCATTTATATTTCTATCACCTTAGTTTGTCAGGTTTAGCTAGCAAACTCCAAGTCAGCAAATGAAAACCAGACATGTTAGTACGAGAAAGGAGAGGCCTGGGGAGCAGACACTATGGTGGCAAAAGGCCTCCAGCCAAGCTTTGTCTCCACTTTTATTGGGTTAATACCAATACACCAGGTATAATTGCAGAGCAAGGTGGAAAGTGTAATCTTAATGGTCAGGACAATAATATATGGGACAGTGTGTGATTAGGTCAAGGAGGCAAGGAGTTCATGAAGTACATGACCACCACAGGTGCCTGTTCTTCTTCAAAACTTAACATTTACTCCTACGTTAGAACCTTGAGTGGCAGAAAGAATCTGGCAGCTTTCAGCCTAGAAACTTCAAAGGAGGCCCAGCGTTCCAGGCATTCTTCCTTTGCTTTTAATTAGTCTCATCCAAGGAGGCATATACAAGTCTGATTTTGTCTATCCAGGCACTTTGAATTCCCACCTTAGTTCAGATTCTTTTCACATGCAGAAAAAAAATCATAAATCAAAAATGTTCTTCCAGCTTGCACCAATTTCAGTACCTTACAGTCCCAGTACTTCTGTTCCTTTCTTACTAGTACTATTGTTTCATTGATGTCTACATTTTTTAAATTATATCATTCCACTCCTTTTCCATTCATTTTTTTATGTGTCTTTTTAAAAAGACTGTTCTGAAGTGAAGAGACATTTTTCCATTTCTCAATATGTTCACCAAATTGGTCTTGCCTGGAATCTTGATTTCTATCTCAAATGGAAGTTTGTAATTATTGCATTTTTTTCCCATTGGTATCAATGTCTAAAGGGAATTCCAACTCTGTTATGCTAATAACTTTTAGTTTTCAGGCCATTTCTATCTGCTCTCTTTCATTTATTGATGGTTTTAGCATTGGCTTATAGTCTTCTTCTTCTCATCCAAATAGTTTAATGTAATTATCCTACATACATTCAGAATCCTTATCTGCTATTTATCCAATAACCCATGCTCTTAGATTGTTGATCTCTTCAGTCACAAAGACCTTAGACATTGAGTAGTTCATTACCATTCTGTCTCTTTAACTCATATGAACACTGAAATATTACCCCATTGAAATCAGAAATTTATTTCAAAATCTGACCATACCTATATATTTTATAGTTCTCATAACTCAATTATTAACAGTATAATTCTTTTTAAGATTACTTGAAAACTTCAGCCTTAACTCCAATAGTCTTCTTGGGTGTTTCTTCTTTATGCTACTCTACTTACTTTCTATGATACATCATTTAAACATTGTTTTCTCAATAACTTTAACTACCTAATAGCAACCCTGAGTTAATGCAGATATCTGCCTTTCTTTGTTAACTACTAGGATGCTAACCAGTAGAAAAATAGTTAACAGTTTTTATTGATCTCCATACATACTTAGTTTCTTGAGACTATTAAACAAGCCTTCTTCACTGTCCTCATTATAGTGGTTTTTTTTTTTTTTTTTCAATTCTTCAACTTTTAACTTACCAGTACTCCTTTCAGGGTCAGGATTGGATCTTGCTTTAAAATGGAGACCTTGGGTTGCCTGGGTGGCTCAGTCATTGGGCATCTGCCTTCAACTCAAGTCTTGATTCCAGGGTCCTGGAATCGAGCCCTGTGTCGGGCTTCCTGCTCAGTGGGAAGCCTGCTTCTCCCTCTCCCACTCCCCCTTCTTGTTCCCTCTCCCGCTATGTCTCTTTCTGTTAAATAAATAAATAAAATCTCTAAAAAAATATAAAATGGAGACATTCACTAAGGAAATTTCCTTCTTTACACCATCTTCACAATACCTGCATCTATACCTTCTGCTCAGAGATCAAATGTGTTGTTACTCCCCATCTTATTTTCCTACTATGTATACCTTAATGACAGACCCTTGATTTTGAAGATGTGAAGGATGAACAGTGTGCCAGCTCCAGCTAACAGTTATCAGTGTCCCATATGGTTATGAGTGATAATGTGTCATAGTTTTTTGCCAAATGGGTGTAAAAGAAAGTTATTGCACAGTTACTTGAGTGGCCGTATCCACTCATATGTTCTATTGCTCTACTTCTTTCATGTGTCTGGTATACAGAGGTGATGCTGAAGTCCCAGACATCTCGTCATCTCAGGGCAATATGCTCAAGCCAAAGGAGGGTGGTGGAGCCAAAAAACAGAAGTTTAGTTATTTAAATCTTCCAGTTTTGTTTGTGTGTGTGTTTTTTTCTTTTTTCCCAGCCAATCCATTTTCTCTTCCTCTTCCCATTTATTCATTATTGATGTTTCCATTGGTCATCTTAATTCCTCTTTTATTTCTTCTATGTTCTTTTCTTTCTCTTTCCCATAATCCCTTCTGCTCTTCATCTAATGAGTGCTCTGTACTTTCTTCTTTTTCTCTCCTCCTCCACCCATTCCCCTCTGTATAACCTAGTACATGTTTGGCAGATACCAAGCTCTAAAAATATATTTACTAAAGAAATGAATGAGTCTGTTTAGGATTCTAAATTAAACCTAAACCCCTAAATTGAATATAAGCCTCAATAACATGGTTTGTAATTCAAGCATGCATATGCAAGGTTTATGATTTCTTTTATAACACAAGTCTTTTTATCAATCAATTATTGATTTAAGTATCCCAAATGTGCACTCCTAAATAACTTTCATGAAACCCTCAATTATATTTATGAACTTATTTGTATTTTTCAACTCTAAATAGAATTTGAACATTATTATATTGATTTTAAGTAAGTCCAGAAGTAATGTCAAGCAGTTGGAATTACTGCAGTTTTAAACTTTGTTATTAATGTTATTAACTAGAGAAAGTAATTTAGATGTTTTACTTAGCATCTAATATTTACTTTTATTTTTTAAGATTTTATTTTTTATTTGGCAGAGAGAGAGCACAAGCAGGGGTAGTGGCAGGCAGAGGGAGAGGGAGAAGCAGGTTCCCTGTTGAGCAGAGAGCTGATGTGGGCTCTATCCCAGATGCTGGAATCCTGACCTGAGCTGAAGGCAGGCACTTAATGACGGAGTCACCCAGGCGCCTCTTTAAATAACTCTTTAGCGCAGCTTTTTAAAGTGTTTCTTTGAGATTTTCATTTAAAAGATAGACATAATGATACCTGATTATAACTTGGGCTTTGAATTCCAAAGCCCCCTTAATGAAATAAAATTACATTAAAATGATAGTTTTTCTTCCTTTAAAAAAAAAAAAGATTTATTTATTTGAGAGAGAGAGAAAGCAAGAGTGAGAGAGAAAGCAAGCAGGGGTAGGGAGGCGCAGAAGGAGGAGACAGAGAATCCCAAGGAGACTCACACCTAGTGCAGAGTGTGATGTGGGGCTCAATCCCATGACCCATGAGATCATGACCCTAGCTGAAATCAAGAGTCAGATGTTTAACCCATTATACCACCCAGGAGTCCCTAAAACAATAGCTTTCCAAAGCAAGAATGTATCCCTTCATATATATATTGTCATGAGAAGATTATGCATATAATACAAAACACAAAGTCATTATTATATTGATCCATAACTGTGATATGAGAACACAGATAAGTTTCATTTTATAACACAGTTAGAGACACTGAGACTGAGCAGAATTTTCAAATGGCCCCAGGATTCTTGCTTCCTGGTATACATACCCTGTATAATCCTTAATAATTGTGATCGGATAGCCACTCCATGACTACTTTACATTATATGGCACAGTTGACTTTTAAAAAAGAGCATACTCTTGGTGGACCTGACCTGACCAAACAAATCTTTAAAAATGGTGTAGATATGCCTGGTGAAAGACATTGTGAGTTACAAGAGGAATTTTTTATGAATCTATTCCATTGATGACTTTAAAGATGAAAGTTTTGTGGCAAGGAATGTGGGTGGCCTTTCAGAGCTAAGAGCATTTCCTCCCCACTGCCAAACAAGAAAAGGAAGACCAGTAACCACAAGAAAATGAATTTGGCCAAAACCAATAAACTTAGGAGATCCTGAGCTCAAAATAAGTGTGTAGCCTGGCTGATGTCTTGATGTTAGCCTGTTGAGACCCATGAAAAGGAAGAATCCAGTGATACTGTACCTGGACTTTTGACTGACAGAACTGTGAGCTCTCATAGATGTATGCTATCTAAGCAGTTACATTTGTGGCAATTTGTTACACAGCAATGAAAGTCAAATATACACATAGACTATTCATATTATCTAGAATAATCACTGAAAGTATATGTGAGTAGTAAAACCATATATATATTTAGGGATTAACTATATACCTAGAGCCATGCTGTGGAGTCTATGTGTTTAACACTTAAATCAGCCAAAAAAATGATATAATTTTCACAAAACAATTATTATCATTAAATTAAAGATTCACACTCATCTATATATATATGTATGTATGTGTATGTATGGAGATATATACTTTATGCACTTTTTTTTAATGCACTTTTTTAATGTGTGTTCATATGTATGAAGGCCCTCATTAGTTAATACTTGGAGAAAATGCGATGATCTCTAAAGGGATGATACATAATTGGAAACCAAACACAATCTTCAGGGGTACAAGAGAAACTTGCATTATTAAGAAATATCCAGAATTTCTAAGGTTTTTAACTAGGAAAAAAAAAAAGTCAGCTAATCTAAAAGAAAAAAAAAAAGGTAGCTAAGCCATTGTTCCCCATATATCCCTTCTCCCCTTCTCTAATTTTGTTTATATCAGTGATTGTCACTGCATTCTCCCTTCCAAATGTGGAGAGGAAAAACAAAACAAAACAAAAAAAAAACCCTATTTTAATTCAACTAACCCAACTGGAAGAATTTGGAAAAATTTAGAATATACTCTTAATTGGAAATGATCCACTAATGCAAATAGTTATATCTGTTTTGTTTATTGATGTATTTACAGTTTCTAGAACAGACTTTTACAGGTAAGAAGACTGAATAAATACTTGCTTCACAATTGAATCACTGAATGGAGAGTAAAATAGAACTCTAATATAAAGAATGTAAAAAAATAAAAGATGTTATATCATATCTAATTGTTTCCTGGGATTGTAATGTCTGTCTACCCCATATGTTACCCAAGACGTCTTCAGCTAATTTCCCAGTGTGCTAGCATAACCATGCAAATATATTTCATGTGCATATTTACCCTGTATCTTGGCTTTTCTCCTGATGTGAACATTCATTCTAACATCTAGTCTATATTATAGTCTTTATTATATATTTTTAGACAGCTTTGACACTTTTAATCAAGAAGGGAGAATGAATTTTTTGTGAGCATCACATCTAGACCTTTGAAGTCTACCCAGATACAGTTCCTGGTCTGAAGAACATGACTTCTTCAGATGAATTGCAAATGCAAATACCAGTATTTTATGTATATTTGTAAGCTTACTTCTTGCAGAATGAGTAGTAAAAGACTATCCTAACATAGTATAAAAATTATAGCATTCATGTAGTCAAAATTCATGTGCATATAGCAAAAATAAATCATTGAGAAAAATCAATGGAAGATATTCTTCTTTCCCAAATAGAAGCTCAGTAACTATTTATTCTGCCAGAAATATTGGGTCTCTCCCTATGATTCCTCAGTTGACCTGAAACCTCAAAAGTATTTCCTAATTAAAAAAGATATTCAAAAAATCAACAACCTCTGGGGTGCCTGGGTGGCTCAGTGGGTTAAAACCTTTGCCTTCTGCTCAGGTCATGATCCCAGGGTCCTGGGATCGAACCCCACATCGGGCTCTCTGATCAGTGGGGAGCCTGTTTCCTCGTTTCTCTCTCTCTGCCTGTGTCTCCACCTACTTGAGATCTTTGTCTGTCAGATAAACAAATAAATCTTTTAAAAACAATCAACAACCTCCAACTACACAGATTGCTTTACTAATAAGAATAAGGATGTTTTAGTACATACAAAGAATTACTCTGAAGATAAAATTAAACAATAATGGTAAGATCCTTTTTAAATACTGAAAATATCACAAAAACATAAGTGACTGATATTTAATTTGCTTTGTGTGACAAACCTGAACCCACAAATTCTGTCAGTAATAGCAAACAAGCCAGACTGAATTCTTGCAGTAGTAATTTCAACACTAAGCAATCATGCACATGACTCAGAAATCATTTCCAAAATCCACTGCATGCAGAAATACAGAAAGCATGACAAATCCTAAACTTAAACTAACCATACTGTCAATATCTCTCCCCACATGCTGTTCCTATACATATGCATGCATGTGCTTCAGGAAATACAATAAGAGAATTAAGTACTCTAATGAACACAGCAAGCTATCATTTCTACTCAGTCTTAGCTGGGTTTAAGTTTCAGGGATAACTAGAACATTTCATATGGGCTTAGAAGATGAAACTTAGTAGAAATTCCATTAAGTGCATACAAATTAACATTTACTTTTCTAAGATAGAGAATTATATCTTAATATAATTAGATATTTCAATTAAGAATTGAGAAGCATTATGCTAATTTTTTATTGTAACAACTTTATTTAGAATATGAAACTTGTTCCTGCATGATAACAGTGAGTGCCTGTTCATTGTTTTTCATCATTGTGTCGTCTTAATCTCTATAAATAATTACAGTTTGGTATCGAGCAACACAGTTTTCTGTAGCCCTGGGTAGTTCAAATATAACTGACATGTATGTCTTTTTTTCCCCCACTGGTCTCCTGTAACCATCTGACATTATATTATGTCAGTTATGAAAATCTGTTATCAAATGAAAAGCACAGTATTGACATGGAGGATGAAGCAAAATCATAATGAGAAATCTCACTCTAGCAATCAGAACAATGTTTAATTTTTGTTTACTCAGTTAGGATTTTTTAGAATAATCTCATGAGTCCGAATAGCCAGGACTACAGTCTGACAGAAATGATTTTTGCCTTTTCATTTAATATTCATCTCATGTGAAATGCAGAGAACCATCTGGATAATCAGAGAATTTGCTTTCAGCCAGCAGAAAGAACATGAAAAATGAAAATGGTGTTCTAAATCTAGAATCATATCTCTACGATGTGGAGATTTATGTCTCTACTATATATTATGGACACAAACATGTTCTCTAAGAGACTTTTCTAATATGTAATACTTTATTTATAGCTTGATTTTCACAAGTGTTAATATGTGCATTCAATAAACATTTTAATATTGGTGATGAAGTAACTAACTTTGATTCTTAGTGTATGCCAGTTTTAAGTGCTTATGCCTTCTTTCTAGCCATTAAAAATCAAATTACACCAATCATATTTCTACTGTCAAATGAAGACAATTTGAATTGCCATTTAAATTGGAGATCAGCCTGTCTGGTCACTTGAGACTTGCCATCAGTGACTTATGGCTAGTATATAGATCTTTACAACTTACCACAAAGAGGTATAATATTACAATGAATACCAGCATGAAACCATTTACATTGTGATACTTATCATGGATTAGAGTTAAAGACAAAGAAAAGTTGAATAGGAAAAGCACAAAATAATTAGCGGGACAATAATTCATGACTTTGTAAAAGGGAAAAGAGAAAAACTAGGGAATATGAACATGGAGGAGAAAAGAGCAAACACTAGGTTTTACACATTTGGGAGAGGATGGTGGTGTATGATCAGAGGAGATTTAATAATAGAATATTGGATTTTGTGAAACCAGCAGTTGTTTTGAATACAAGTGGTCCTTACGAATCAACTGTTGAATCAAACCACTGTTTAAGTACATTTCAGTAGTTATGGGGCAAATGGGTGGCCCAGTTGATAAGTGTTCGCCTTCAACTCAGGTCATGACCTCGGGTTCCTGGGATCAAGCCTGGTGTTGGGCTCCCTACTCACCAGGAAGTCTGCCCCTCCCTCTCCCTCCCACCCAACTTGTGCTTATACGCTCTCTCTTTTCTCAAATAAATAAATAAATAAATAAAATGTTTAAAAAATTGTTATAATAATGAATTTGTTTTTTTATATGACACTTCTAACTAATATATTAATTTTTCTGTTTTAATTAATTTTATGAATTATGTTAGAAGTAAGATTACTCCATGGTTAGCCTTTCTGAACAATCTCAGTCAAACATTAGTCAACCTCAGTCTATGCTTCTAGAGAAAAAAAATGCATATTTTTTTTCTTTACTCTTTGCCAGACCTTATTAAAAGTGAGAATGGTAACATAACTGTGAACACATTTTGGGGAATTTAGATGGAAAGTCAGCTTCACAGAAACACAACCAGAGTTATTGAGCATATACCTGTATATATATTTTTCATATCTGTGTGTATAACATATATATTACTTTATATATACTTTTTAATATAGTGTGTGTGTGTGTGTATATATATATATATATATATTTTTTTTTTTTATATATATATACACTTCATGAACTACCTGCCCTTTAACCTAGGAGAAACACTAGTAAATGGACATAGTTTAGATCAGAATTACATCTTTAGGTAGATCCCACAGGTGAATGAAAATATACATATGAATATCTATCAGAAGAACTGTATTTTTCTATAGGGTCTTATCTTCACCCACATTTATATCTTTTGCCATGGTCGCTGGGCTATGAGTTTCTTAAAGGGTATGCACCAGCCATTTATCTTCAGTTTCTGAAGTCAAGTACAGTGGTTGGCATAGGTAGGTATATTACAGTTTATTTTCTAATTAAACTGAATTTTAAGAGATAATAATAGTAAGTTACCCAGTTAGATGAAATAATAGGGAAGAATAATAAACAGAGACCTGTCCATACAGAGACTTTGAACTCATGAACTTATTCATTTTTTCTGTGTGTTAACTTTAATCCTAAATATTTCCTAAACATTTCTTGATGAAAAATTAAATAAAACTATACATTTTAATAGTTTATAATTTTATTGGTATGAAATTTATATAACATAAAATCCACTATTTTAATTACTTGACAGTAGATAACTTCGTGTTTTCTAGTATACTGACACTCTTTTACAATGATCACCACTATCTCTATCCATAATATTTCCATCACCTGAAAAGAAACCACAATGCCCCCATTTCTTCCTCCCCCAACCCCAAACAACTACTAATCTACATTGTGTTTCTATGGATTGCATGTTCTTGACATTTCATGTAATTGTGATCGTACAGCATGTGGCCTTTTGAGTCTGGCTTTTTTGGTTTAGCATAATTCTTTCAAGATTCAATCATACTGTAACGTGTATCAGTGCTGCATTCATTATTTTGTGGGTGGATATTTAATCAGTTGTATGGCTATTCTACATGGCTTATCCACGTATCAAATGATAGATACTTGCACTATTTCCACCTTTTGGCAAGTATGAATAATGCTTGTGTACAAGTTTTCTGTGTGAATATGTAGTTTCAATTACCTTATGCATATACTAGAAGTATAGGTGCTATGTCACAAAGTAATTCTAAGTTTACCTCTTTGAGAAACAGATGAGTTATTATGCAAAACTGCACCAATTTACATTTCCACCAATGATATTTGAGGATTCCAATTTCAACAAATTTTGCCAACATGGTTTCCATTTTATTTTTCACTATAACTGTCTTATTGGGTATGAAGTGATATCTGATGGTGGTTTTGAATTGCATTTCCTTAATGATAATATTGAGCATCTTTCCATGTGCTGGACTTTTTTGTCTATTTTTAAAAAAAATCTAATCAAACCTTTGCCAGTGTTTGAACTGTTTGCAATTTTGTTAAATCTTAATATTTAATATAAATATTTTTGATGAATCTTGATACTAACTGATGATGTAAATATAATAGGATGAAAGATTACAAGAACAAATGTCACACTTACTATTCCTTATATTCTTGCTCACAGTCTACCATTGATCATAAGACTTTGTGTGAGTAAATATCCTAGAGGGCTCGTAAAACTTGAATTTAATCAGCCTACTAAGTCATGAGGGAATTTTTTTAACCCTAAGAACAGGACAGCAAGATTCTATATAGCTTACCACTGTAAGCAAGCAAAAATCTTTTAAATAATGTGTAATTTATTAATAATCTCTCTTAGAATGGGAGCCTTTCCTCTCTAATGCTAGGTTTCATGTACCTAAAACCATGTTGCATCACCACATTTAGTTCTAGGTCAAGGAATAATTACAGAACACTTCAGAACAGTGCACTATACTACACACATGCTAGGCTCCTCATGATCATCAGTTCCTTTCATCATCACTGTTTCATTGTAGTATAGAGTGTTCACTTTTTCATTTTCATTTTCATTGTTTCATTTTCATTGTTAAATATTCAAACAGAATTTGGATCCTGGCCTTCACAGTAAGGCCTCTGGAATTCAGGCTCATGCCCTGTGTAGACAGCAATTTCACTCTTTGCTTTAATCCCTCACTTTCTTCATCACAAATTCCTTCAATTCCACTGAGCACCCCCACCAACATTCAAAGAGCACTTAATATTGTCTATCTTTAAAATAACATTCCCTTGCTCCCATGTTCTGCTTTGGCACTGTTTTATTTCTCTACCACCCATCACAATTAAAATCTGTGAAGAGCTAGCTAGAAGTGCTATCTCTACTTGTTAGCCTCATGTCCTACACTTGCTCATTCTCAGGCTTTTATTACCTTCACTCAAAAGTTGTTTCCCAAAGTCAGTCTCCCCTTTTCAAGTTCTATAGCCAATTACATGTCTACGTGTCTATGAAACATATGACATAGTTAAACACTCCCTTAAATTAGAGATTCTTTTTTATTTATCTGTTAAAAACTCACAGTCCCATTTTTTTATCCTTCCCCTGGGCCAGATCTTTTATTTTTTTCCTTTTAAGATTTTATTTATTTATTTGACAGAGATCATAAGTAGGCAGAAAGGCAGGCAGAGAGGGGGCGGAAAGCAGGCTCCCCGCTGAGCAGAGAACCCCATGTGGGGCTCAATTCCAGGACCCTGGGATCATGACCTGAGCTGAAAGCAGAGGCTTTAACCCACTGAGCCACCCAGGCGCCCCTCCTAGGCCAGATCTTGTAAGCATCTTCTATTAATTCCTCCCTTAAGCTAATGCCTTGTTTCTTCATAGCATATATATATATATTAAATCCAAGTATGATTAATATACATTATATTCATATTTAGGTGTAAAAACAGTGGTTGAAAAATTCTATACATTACTCAGTGCTCTTCATGATAAGTGTACTCTTAATCTACTGTCACCTGTTTTACCCATCCCCCTACCCACCTCTCCTCATCATAGCACTTTTATCTGAAATTATGTTATCTATATTGTTTTTTGTGACACCTTGTCAGCTTTCACTAATGATTTAGAATACATATGCATTTTTCTGTACAATTTGTTTATATTCCTGAATGATGGCACTATGGATTTCATCTCTTAGTTTTCCTTTCCATAATCATGAACAAAATCACTAGACTTATTAAGAGTCTCAAAACAACACTGAACCTAAATTTCTAAAAGTTAGATCGGAAACTATCAAGTGACAGAATTTGCCCTACTTGCAAGCTAATAAGTTAGCCTACTATCATTTTATTTACTCATACTAACAGAAGACACCATATCTCTGGGTCAGAGACACAGGACATTTCTTAGTCACAACACAAGCAGCCAGAGTATCTTAGAGCTTCTTCACTCTATCCCAATCCCTATGGGGCAACTTAACTAAATACAATATATTGCCTCACCATGTGATTCCAAATTTTAGAAGACTCTGAGCTTTTATAGACTGTTGACCATTCTCCATACTAGTGAGTAAGACAGATCGCTCACCTAAGCACATTTCCTCTGGAAGAGAGGAGAAATGTAAACCAAGAGTGGTTTACTACCTTCACATGTACACACAAGTCTTCAGGAAGGGGAAGAAGAGAATTCTTTATGTTTTCATATATTTTCAGAGGTGTCTAATTTTATAGAAACACTCTTTCAATCTTCTAAAACATTTTTACTATTTAAATATATGCCTTTGCTTCAAAGATTTGGACCAGGCAGAAAAGGGCAAATATTCAAGGTAAATTATCTCTCAACAGATTCACTTCTAGTTTCCACACTATTCAAGTGTTTGGTAAATTTTCCCATGCAAATATTATTCCATCAGATTCTCTGATTAATCTAACACTAGCTAGACTAGCTAGTACAAAATTCTTTCGGTTTACTTATATAGCACTTATAACTACTGTTAGCGGAATCCTGGCATCTGAATAAAGCCAAGTTCCAGTGATGACCTCAGCCATGATCCCTAGGGTCTTGGATCTAGCCAGCTGAAGAAATCCTATAAAACATTAAGAATTTAGATGTCTTTTTACTTATTTTTCTGTGTTGACATTTCCACATTTTTCCTTGCATTATTCCAGATACAACATCATGTATTAGCACAGAGTCTGTCTTAGCCACAGGAAGGAAGATGATAGAAATTCCATCATCCATGGAAGCTCTGGTCAGTGAACTGAAGTTAACCTGAATGCCTTCTGGTTCCAAGATAATGTCATTAATCACTTCAGGTAAAGTTTCAGACTTACTTTATTCTATATTTTTAAATTGACTAGCTAACATGGTAGTAAAAATGCCCACATTGTATGCCTAAGTAGTGAGTTCATCATCTATCTGGGAAAGTCATCTGAGTTGTTGAAGGAAATGATTGCGGAGAGAATTCTGCAGTTATCCAAGGGACCCATGAATTACCAATGGTGTTTTCCTTAGATACTCATAATCACCACTAAAGTTCAAGTCATGTTTTTAGGAGGAAGGCAATACTCAGCATCTAAACAAGAGGTATAATCCAGAGGGCATATATGTTGCCTCCTAAAAACAATTATTGCTCATAATGCTTGACCTCTGTGGGGGACATACATCAATAAGGGATTTAGTTTGATAGTTCCTCCAATGTACCATCTCATAGGGTCTCTCATGGGGCCTCCTTGCTGGTTAGTAAACTGTAGGGTCCTAGTCCCTAGTTCAGTCTGAGTAATGAGTCCAACCCTTGTTATGTGAGGAATTTCCCTAGTGCAGTCAGTCCAGTTGATCTTGTTGGTCTATACTACCAGCAAGGTTGCATTATTCATCTTTATGAAATCAATATGGGGAAACATTGAGAGGTGTTATTCTTAGGACTTTTAGGAGCTAGAGTCATCTACCATAGTCTCAGTGGCAGAGTTGACTTGAGAGAGATAGCTGACTCAGTCAGTTACACTCAAAGGCATTTATGACAATTTGAGAAAGCTATACTAAGGCACTTTATTCAGATGAAGCCTTCCAGCCCAGGTTTGAAACACCAGTGCTATTGTCTGCCCCCCGCCAACCCCCTTACCCCCACACCTCTCCCAGGACCTAAAGCATACCCTATCCAGGTTTCTTGGTTAGTGTTCTCTCTCCACCTACATAAAGTCTAAGTGCCCTCTCCCAGGAGATATAACTTCATCTTTTATCAGTCATCCCTTACTGTCACCAAAACAATTTATCTGGAAGAATCAGGTGCAAGAGAAGAAAAAGCATTTTCGTGAAAACTAACTGGAATTAAGTTGGAATTCCTGAGGACTCTTTTATCCAGGATTCCATCCAGAGAAAATGCCACCCATGGGTTATGGTTGAAGTTAGAAAAAAGAACTATGGTCAGGAATGGCTAGGGAAGATTTTAATGCTGGACCATTTGACTCCTATAATCTCCTAACTTTTTGTTTTGATCATTTAGATAAGATAATCCCTTTCAGGGAACTTCTGCATTTAATAAGAGAACTCCCTTACATAGGTGTGTACACACCCTTACAAAGGTGTGTATCCTTAGAAAATGTAAGGGAAGTAGAGTAAGATCATTAGTCTATTTTTGAGAGACTTTTTCCATAAAACAAAAACAAAAACAAACAAATAAAAAAAAAACAGATGGTCTCAAAAGTGAACATTAAAAGGATTTGTCTCAGGATCCTCAGTGATATGACCAGAGTTAGCAGATCAATAACCTAAGAAGTCAAAAGTAAACACTGATGAGGCACCACAGATACCCTCAACATAGGGGTAAAGACTTGATGTAGTCAATATGTTAGAGTAAGCAGGGACCATTCAGTATGATATGGACTCCCTCACCAAGGGTTAAACAGGCCTAGTTTTGATAGGAGTCACAGGTTTGACAAGCTGTGATATCCTTTGTGTCAGAAATATAGAGTCTTTTCCCTTGTGTCCAGTCTATAACAGTGGGTGTGTATTGCCATGTCCAGTACAGTGATGGATTCATTCAGTGCTATAGTAGCAATGATTGATTCCATTCAGCCTCACCAGAGAGGAGCTCTTACCATGGGCATCTGAACAAATAACACAGATAGTTTGACCAGCAACCACATTCTGTTAACACAGTTCTTGGTCTTAAACTATATTTCCTCTTTAATCTGTAAGTCTAAAATTTCGAGTTTTCCCCACTGATGTACCAACCATATCCAATTTTATTTTTGCACAGCTGCTTGTGTTCAGGCTAAACAACCACAGCAGTCATCACTAGTTTTCAGCTTAGCTGAACTATCTATAAACAAGGCTTAGGGATTTAGGGGAGACTCTGAATCTGAAACCCCAACAAAGTCAGTGGCTCTAATTTGATTTAGGCAGCGCAATAGGAGATCATATTTTCCTCCATAAGAATAGGTGTCACCTTGTCATTTAAAGCCAGCATGCTGCTGGAGCCAAGCTGGCTGCATTCTTCAATATAATAAATTCATTTTATAAGGGAGACATTTTTAGTTTTTTTTTTTTAATTACTTTATTTATTTATTTATTTATTTAATGAGGGAGATTTTAAGGCTCATAACACTGTGTCATTCATACAGTACAGGTTGGCAAACCTCAGAAATGGGCTTATTAGGCTGAAAAATCCCTAGACGTCTATGAATCAGGCAGGCAGTTTCAATAAGATTTAATTTGAAGCTGAGCTAGATGATTTGGAAGTGTTGTATCTAGTGGCCATGCCAAAACCTCAAATCCAGAATCCTAAGGTGGTGTGTCTAGGTGGAGAATGCCTTACTTTGGTTGCTGCCTCTTTTTCCTAAAGGCTGTAGTAGAAAAGTAATAATTATTTTCAGAGTCTTGCTCTGTGTCCAGTTACAAAAACGTTCAGTATAGCGAGAAGCTCTCAGGCTAAATTCTGATTCATTCACTGGGGAAAAGTGGCAGGGGGATTTTCCTTAGGGACATACTTCTGTATTTGCTGTTCTCTCCCAGTCAGGGTAGGATTCCCTATGGCAATTATGAAATGGTCAGTGTATCATATAACATACTTCAATTCTTAAATACATTCATATGTAGAAACAATAAAAATATGAAATAGGTTCAAAGGGCTTCAAAGGTTCCAATAGGGTCAAATAGGCTCAAAGTCATTATTGCCTTTTTTTTTTTTTCATTTTTACTATAAATTTTTAGGAGCCACTTAACTCCACTGTGCACTTCCCAGCATCTAACAAGTCACTGGGTTAGACTCTTCCTTTTGTTGTGTGTCCTTTTACATGCTACTGTGGCTCCAAACTATATTCCTGGATCCCTCCTTAATGGGCAGGTCCCCATCCTTATGCATCTTTAAATGCTACTTTAGTGAGTATAGAGAGGGAGCTCAATATGCATAATTTGGATCTCAGTGTTTAAATGGGTTAGATATTAGATAAATTTACATTAAGTAATAAATATGGAAACATGTAAGATCATAATAGTATCTGAAAAAATAAAATAGAGCCCCACATACAATTTTAGACCCATTGAATTCTATGTACTAAACAATTAGCCTATAACAAATAATCATTGCAAAGCAATTTATTCATTATTTATATAACAAATGCTGTCTAATGTATGGTGTTTGGAATTATGATTGATAGTGTTTATATGTTTTAATTCATAAAGAAACTGGTATCATGGTTATTTCAACAGCAGTCTTCCGAATGAAATGATCTTTCTCTAAGCATTATCTTTGTGTAAAACCTCCCATGTATAAACTTGCAAACTTCATGGGCGCCTGCATGGCTCAGTCAGTTAAGCATCTGCTTTGGGTTCAGGTCATAAATCCTGGGTCCTGGGATAGAGCCGTGCATTGGACTCCCTGCTCAGTGGGGAACTTGCTTCTCCCTCTCCCTCTGCTTCTTCCCCTGCTTGTATACTCTCTTCTCTCTCTCTCTCTCTCTCTCTCTCTCTCTCTGTGTGTGTGTGTGTGTGTGTGTGTGTGAAATAAATAAATAAATAAATTGCAAACTTCAGTATATGCTGATATATTAGTTACACACAATCTAAGCAAAGGAGCAAAATATTCTTAAATCTGTGAAATAGGTATTATTTAAAATCTAATATTTTAATTAATTAAAGAGAGATCCCATTGTGCGATGAATATATTATTACAGATTGCATAAGGCAGTATATGTTGCAATGCTGTAAATGATCTGTCTCAACCTTCTTTCTTAGGGCCTCATAACATTTACTTAAGAACCTATATTTTAGTAAAATGAAAAATTTTGTCACACATTTTTCAAAATGTGTGACAAACTCTACATTGTCACGTGTCCCTAGATGAAACTGCTGTCTTTGTAGACAAATAATGACATTTCTACCCTGTTGGTAAAGACTTTTATAGTTTAGAGCAGGCATTAATCTTCCTTTTTCATGACATTTGTCACCTTATAAGTAGTCTCACTCAAACACAAATGAGACTGCTCCTTAAGTACTTGGCATGTAAAATGAAAACTTCAGGGTGATTACTGGGCTTCAGAATGAGCTAGCCAATAACCTACAGACCAGATATCTACTGTCATTTCCCAAAGGTCATCTCTCCAGATTGGCTATTTAAAATCACATTTAACCCAAATCTTTTTATTGACATTGTCATAAATATGAAAACATAGTGAAAGTGGATTATTGTGTCACATGCAGCTAACAGAACAAAAGGGAAAGCAAAGTGTCCACAAACTTTCATTTAATTGAAAGAACTAAGATGATAGAGTAGTAGGAGGACCATAGGCCTCCCTCATCCTTCAAACACAACTAGATAAATATCAAATCTTTCTGAATACCCAATAAACTAGTCTGAGGATTGACAGAAAAAACTGCATAACTAGAGGTAGAGAAGAGGGCATATTGTGGAGAGTAAGACATGCGGAAATGTGGTTGCAAGGAAAAGTGGATCATGGGAGCTGTCGTGGGTAGGGAACCCTGAACATGGAGAGAGGAGAGAGAGAGAGAGAAAGTGTCACACAGGGGATTGCAAAAGGAAACCACTTCCCTAGAGCCATTGACTGGGGAGAAGAAGGACTGGTTATCCCGAATTTTTACAACCAGTGAAGCTCAAAGACTGGAGTTTTAGGGTACCCCAGTGTGGCTGATGTGGAGCCCTGACCTTGCTGCAACACTCCTGTGGAGGAGGGCAGAAGCCTGGGAGCACATGGCACAATCTGAGGACCCCCTGGGATAAACTATGAGAGACAGAAAGATGGTTCCACCTTCTCGGAGTGCATCTGGGAGACATGGCATTGCCTTTCCAGGGACAAAAACTGGTGGGCATCATTTCCCTCCCCGGCCCCTGCCCAACATAAGTCTCCTGCTGATGACGGTTAACCTGGACATTGACTCTTTGCTCTACTGTACTCTAAACCCCATGCTGCTGTGCTTTAGTGTGACTACCCTACTGGGACGAACCTACATCAATCCCAGTGCAGCAAGACCCGCCCCCAGAGGACCAGATGGGTTGTAAAGTTTGGAGTTTTAAAACTCCGCTGGCCAGTGTGGGATAGGTGCACAGTGCTGCTGGGTGAGCAGATGGCTAACCACAGACATGGTAAAGGTGGAGATCTGAAGGATGTCTGCAATGCACAGAGATTATTCACTCTTTTGGGAGGGCTTCCCAGAGAGCAGCATGTGTGAACTCCCCTCTCCAGAGATGAGGAAGCTGGCTGGCACCATTTCTCTCCCCTGCTTCTTAGCATAAACTAACTTCAGTAAGCAGCACAGCTCCCACAGTGGAAGCCAGAGCTGCTTACACCAAGCCCCATCCACTCCACTCTGCAGGTGCTTCTTTAGCAGGGCATGTGTGCCTGAGAACCAGAGCTTCAAGCCCCCTCCCTGGAAGACCAGCACAAGTCCCCACACACACTAAGTCTGCTGACCATAGAGGGTTGTAAAGCTTCAGCTCTATTGGAAATAACATCCGGCCTATTTTAACAAGTGGACCAGGGCACACCTAGTTAAAATTTGCCACACTCTGGCCAAGGTCCAAACATTCCCCATTGCAGGCAAGGAGGAACTTTGTAGAGGACTGACCTGAGGGAAAGATCAGCCAAAACACAGCAGCAGAGTGCACACAGCATACTCCAGGGACACCTCCTAAAGTGCTGGACCCTTGAGATTATATAACCTTTTCTTAATAAAGCCATTACTCTCAGGAGAAAAAACATAACAGGCTTCCTAGCACACAGAAGAAGACAGAGACCTAGACAAGATTGCAAGACAGAGGAATTCAATCTAAAAGAAAGAACAAGAAAAGGTCATGGACAAGGATGTAATTGAAACATATATAAGTAATATGCCTGACCCAGAATTTAAAGCAGTAACCAAAAGGATACTAGCTGGGCTTGACAGAAGCATAGAAGATACCAGTGAGTCTCTTATTATGAGATAAAAAACCTAAAAACCAGTCAGGCCAAATGAAAAATATAGTAACTGAGATTTGAAACCAACTGGATATAATGACTATGAGGATGAAGGAATCAGAGAAACAAAAAAATAATACAGAAGATAAAATTATGGAGAATAATGAAGCTGAAAAGAAGAGGGACAGAAACATTTTAGGTCACAAAAAAAGACTGAGGGAATTCAGTGATTCCATAAAATGTGTACTAACATCCATATCATAGGAGTCCCAGAAGAAGAGATGGAAAACAGGGCAGGTTTATTTGCAGAAATCATAGCTCAAAACTTCCCTATTCTTGGGAAGGAAACAGACATGCAAGCTCAGGAGGCACAGAGAATTCCCATCAAAATCAACAAAAGCAGGACAACACCAAGACATACCAGAGTAAAATTTGTAAAATAAAGAGATAATGAAAAAAATTCTAAAATCAAGAAGGGAAAAGAAATCCCTAACTTTATAAAGAAAAATAAGACTAACAGGAGATCTCTCCACAGAAACTTGACAGGCCAAAAGTGAGTGGCATGATATATTCAGTGTGCTAAATGGGAAAAATATGCAGCCAAGAATGCTTTATCCAGCGAGCTTATCATTCAGAATGGAAGGAGAGATAAAGACTTTCCCAAACAAACAGAAAGTAAAGGAGTTTGTGACCACTAAACCAACCCTGTAAGAAATATTAAAGGGGGTTCTTTGAGTGGGAAAGTAAGACTAAAAGTCACAAAGACAAGAAAGGAAAAGACATCTCCAGAAACAATGACTTAATAGGTAATACAATGGCACTAAATTCATATCTATCAGTAATCACTCGGAATGTAAATGGACTAAATGTTCCAATCAAAAGACCTAGGCATATGCATATACATATACATGCACATATACATCACATACATATACATATACACACACACATATATACCCATTTATATACATACATTTATAATAAGATACATATTATATATAATTATATATTTTATATATATAGTAGGTAAAATATCAGTATAAAATATATATAATCTCTCTCTATATATATATGTATGTGTCTATATAATGGAATATTACTCAGCCATTAAAAAGAATGATAATCGCTATTTACACAGACATGGATGAAGCAAGAGTGTATAATGCTAAGCAAAATAAGTCAGTCTGAGGAAGACAAATACCATATTATTTCACTTGTATGTGGAACTTAAGATATAAAGCTGATGAACATAGGGGGAAAAAAGGCAAACCATAAAGCAGACTCTTAACTCTAGAGAACAAATTGAGGGTTGCTGGAGGGGAGGTAAGTAGGGAGATAGGTCAATGGATCGTTGGTATTAAGGAAGGCACTTGTGATGAGCACTGGGTGTTGTAAGTGATGAATCATTAAATTCTACTCCTGAAACTAATATCACACTATATGTTAACTAACTGGAATTAATAAAAACCTGAAACTACAAAAATATATATACTTATTTACATTATAACAAGTATCTGTTTAAAACGAATATACTACTTAAAATTTCTGCTCAGTAAAGTAGCCTATTCTTCAACAGATCACTGATATTAAAAGCCTAGGAAAGAAAATCATGTACTGAAATCACCCATCTAAATTATAAATGAAAATATGTTACAAGATAATGGGCCTAATGTAATATAGCACAGCATGAAAGTTAGCATGGAAAAAGTACTAGATCTAGAAAAATTTGCTATGGATTGTAAAAATAAGACTATCAATATAATTCTATTTCATGTAATCTATTTCAATTTAATTAGTAGAAAATACACTATAAAAAGTAGAACGGCATATATTACCACCGAAATTAGTACACTTGCATTGAAAACCTAATTTCTAAACAGCCAAAAGTTTGACACTTTGAAGTCATTTTCCTTTATTATAGTAACTTAGGCTACATTTTGTAAAATAGAATGACATTTTAAAAAATGTATTTATAGAATACATATCTGACAAAATTTCATTTGGCAGCATTTTTAGGGAAAAAAATCATTTATGGTTTTATGTGTTACATGATTCTAGGAATGAACTTTTATTTACAGGAATAAGAAAAATGTTTTATTCTGAATTTTTAAAAATTCTTCAGATTTAATTTGTATGATCATTGTAAATGTATTAAATCTCCAATCCCTGGATATATAGTTTAAGATTTTGATGTCAAAAACATGTTGCTGGAGCTGTTTGAGGTCTGACTCTTTCGTGCCTCCTAGTGTAGGGATCTAAACAAGTTCAGTAGGGCTTCAGAACATCATTTTGTTAGGTCCTATTGAACTGCCCTTTGCCCAGTGAGGTTTCAGAAGTATTTGGTTTGAATGTAAAAATGCTCCTAATGAAATTTGTTTTACTCAGTTATCATTTTCATTCAATTTCTATTCAGTTTTTCAGTATTCTGAGAGTTAATATGCAATTGTCATGTGAATATGGCATTTCAATCTAATTTTTAATGGTAATGCATCAAATAATATATATTGTATTTTATGAAACACCCAAAAATAGGGAATGAGAGTGGTCATTGGAATTGACAGTGAATGTTAATGTTACAGGAATATTATTATTCAAAATTAATTTTAGCTAGATCCTTTAACTGATTTTGAAATAAGCTACTGTTAAACTTCTAGGAAATCATTATCTATCTATATAATTCATAACATATTAGGTACTTTAGGACTAAGTACTCACCCAAAAAGCTTTTGAGTCTTTTTAACAGCTGAACTCAGTCAAATAACTGATTTTTTCAGATGCACGACGGGGAAAAACTTTTTAGGTGAATTTGAGATTTTCAACAAGTAGTTTGTGCATAATACAAAAATAATGTCTCAAAGATTATGACATGATCTTGGCTAAACCCAATTTTAAACATGAAATAAAGTAAATAGGGAAAATCAACAACACCTCAATAATATTTTGGTATGTTTCTCACTTTTCTTCTTTTCAGGGTCTGTACAGTTGATCAGTAGTAGTAGTTGATCAGATGACTTTTTGGATGTACTCAGTTCACTAGAACTTTTATTTTTGAAATACACCTATTTTTTGTTATTGTTGTTCCTTATTCACTGTTCTCATCTAGAGATGTTTTTCAAGGAGATTTTAAAACTGTGGCATATTTTATGGCATAAGGCATTCATACTGAATGATTTCATGTCAGGAGTGGAAGGAAGCACAGGTACACAATGTAAAAATGAGTTCTTCCTCAGATCTTACTTGCAGAGCTGATCACCATATCATATTTGATTTCTGTCTCAAGAAAGAATAGTATTTCCATTTTCAACTCAGCTGCTTCTTTCTCAGTTTTTACATTGGAGCTCAACCAACCAACTTGTGACCCCATTTGTTGTTGAAAGCTGAGTTACATTGCCAGATAATTTATTTCAGTGTGTTTGACTCTTGTCTAACTTGCTGATTTCAGTTAAACATGAAAAAATGGATTTGAAAAATCTGATGCTGAAATCTCTGATGTCAGTATTTAATAATTCACTTGCAATTCATTTGCTATTGACACATAGATTTATCACCATGTACTTTTTGTTTTTTCTTGGTAGAATTTGAAACATCAAAACCATTTTGCATCATGGAACCTGTACTGTAGTCTTTTGATTCAGATGTAGTAAGATTATGAATTCAAGTAAAAATAAAATTAAAATGCACAACTTGCACTTTCTTTTTTAAATTAATTAATTAAAAATTTCTTTTATTTTTTTAAAGATTTTATTTATTTATTTGAGGCACAGCAAGAGATAGTGAGAGACAGAGCCCAAGCAGGAGGAGTGGCAGGCAGGCAGGCAGAGGGAGAGGGAGAAGCAGGCTCTCCGCTAAGCAAGGAGCCTGATGTGGGGCTCGATCCCAGGACCCTGGGATCATGACCTGAGCTGAAGGCAGATGCCTAACTGACTGAGCCACCCAGGCATCCCATTTTTTTTTATTATTTTTTATTAACATATACTGTATTATTTGTTTCAGGGATACAGGTCTATGATTCATCAATCTTACAATTCATAGCGCTCACCATAGCACATACCCTCCCCAGTCTCCATCACCCAGCTACCCCTATCCCCCACCTCCTTTCACTCCAGCAACCCTTAGTTTGTTTCTTAAGATTAAGAGTCTCTTATGGTTTGTAACCCTCTCTGGTTTCATCTTACCTCATTTTTACCTATCTTTCCCTACGAACCCTGTCTTGTTTCTTAAAATTCCTCATATCAGTGAGATCATATCATAATTGTCTTTCTCTGATTATTTCACTTAGCATAATACCTTAGTTCATCCACGTCATTGTAAATGGAAGGATTTCATTCTTTGATGGCTGAGTTAATATTCCATTATATATATGTATATGTATGTGTGTATGTGTATGTGTGTGTGTGTGTGTGTGTATACATACACATATAAACACCTTCTTTATCCATTCATCTGTTGATGGACATCTAGGCTCTTTCTATAGTTTGGCTATTGTGGACATTGCTGCTATAAACATTGGGGTGCATGTGCCCCTTTGGATCACTACATTTGTATCTTTAGGGTAAATACCCAGTAGTGTGATTGCTGGTAGGGTAGCTCTATTTTCCACTTTTTGAGAAACCTCTTTATTGTTTTCCAGAGTGGCAGCACCAGCTTTCATTCCCACCAACAGTGTAGGAGGGTTCCCCTCTCTCTGCATCCTCACCAATATTTGTCATTTTATGACTTTCAATTTTAGCCATTCTGACTAGTGTTAGGAGGTATCTCATTGAGGTTTTGATTTGTATTTCCCTTATGCTGAGTGATGTGGAGCACTTCTTCATGTGTCTGTTGGCCATCTGGATGTCTTCTTTGCAGAAATGTCTGTTCATGTCTTCTGCCCATTTCTTGATTGGATTATTTGTTCTTTGGGTGTTGAGTTTGAGAAATTCTTTATAGATTTTGGATACTAGCCCTTTATCTGATATGTCATTTGTGAATATCTTCTCTCATTATGTCGATTATCTTTTGGTTTTGTTGACTGTTTCCTTTGCTGTGCAAAATCTTTTGATCTTGATAGAATCCCAGTAATTCACTTTTTCCCTTGCTTCCCTTGCTTTTGGTGATATTTCTAGGAAGTTGCTGCTGCTGAGGTCAAAGAGGTTGCTGCCTGTGTTCTTCTCAAGGATTTTGATGGATTTCTGTCTCACATGGAGGTCTTCCATCCATTTTGAGTCTATTTTTGCGTGTGGTATAAGGAAATGGTCCAGTTTCATTCTTCTGCATGTGGCTGTCCAATTTTCCCAACACCATTTGTTGAAGAAACTTTTTGCAATTGGGCATTCTTTCCTGTTTTGTCAAAGATTAGTTGACCATAGAGTTGAGGGTCTATTTCTGAGCTAGCTCTCCTGTTCCGTTGATCTATGTATCTGTTTTTGTGCCAGTACCTCACTGTCTTGATGATTACCACTTTGTAATAGAGCTTGAAGTCTGGAACTGTGATGCCACCAACTTTTGTTTTCTTTTTCAACATTCCTCTGACTATTTGGGATCTTTTCTGGTTCCATATAAATTTTAGGATTATTATTCCATTTCATAGGGATAAAAAGTTGATGGTATTTTTATAGGGATTTCATTAAATGTATAGATTACTTTAGATGGCATAGACAGTTTCACAGTATTTGTTCTTCCAATCCATGAGCATGGAACACTTTTCCATTTCTTTGTGTCTTTCTTAATCTTTCATGAGTATTCTATAGTTTTCTGAGTACAGATTCTTTGCCTCTTTGGTTAGGTTTATTCCTAGGTATCTTATTGTTCTGGGTGGAATTTTAAATGGGATTGACTCCTTAATTTCTCTTTCTTCTGTCTTGTTGATGTATAGAAATGCAACTGATTTCTGTGCATTGATTTTATATCCTGACACTTTACTGAATTCCTATATGAGTTCTAGCAGTTTTAGAGTGGAGTCTTTTAGGTTTTCCACATATAATATCATATCATCTGCAGAGAGTGAGAGTTTGACTTCTTTATTGCTGATTCGAATGCCTTTTATTTCTTTTTATTGTCTGATTGCTGAGGCTAGGACTTCTAGTACTATGTTGAATAGCAGTGATAGTGGACATCCCTGTCATGTTCCTGACCTTAGGGGAAAAGCTCTCAGTTTTTTCCACACTGAGAATGATATTCCCTGTTGGTTTTTTGTAGATGGCTTTGATGATATTGAGGTATGTACCGTCTATCCTTATACTGTGCAGTTTTGATCCAGAAAGGATGCTATACTGTGTCAAATACTTTTTCTGCATCTATTTAGAATATCATATGCTTCTTGTTTTTTTTATTAATATATTATATCACATTGAGTGATCTGTGGATATTAAACCAACCCTGAAACCTAGGAATTAGTCCCACTTGGTCCTGATTAATAATTCTTTTAATGTACTGTTGGATCCTATTGGCTAGTATTTTGGTGAGAATTTTTCCATCCATGTTCATCAGGGATATTGGTACGTAATTGTCCTTTTTGGTAGAGTCTTTGTCTGGTTTTGGGATCAAGGTAATGCTAACCTCATAAAATGAGTTTGGAAGTTTTCCTTCCATTTCTATTTTTTGGAACAGTTTCAGGAGAATAGTTATTAATTCTTCTTTAGATGTTTGGTAGAATTCCCCTGGGAAGCCATCTGGCCCTGGGCTCTTGTTTGTTGGGATATTTTTGATGATTGCTTTAATCTCCTTACTGGTTACAGGTTTTCTATTTCTATACAGGTTTCTATTTCTATACAGGTTTTCTGTTTCTTCCTGATTCAGTTTTGGTCATTTATATGTCTCTAGGAATGTATCCATTTCTTCCAGGTTGTATAATTTACTGGTATATAGTTGCTCATTATATGGTCTTATAATTGTTTTTATTCCATTGGTGTTGGTAGCAATCTCTCTTCTTTCATTCATGATTTTATTAATGTGGATCCTTTCTCTTTTCTTTTTGATAAGTCTGGACAGAGGTTTATCAATCTTATTCTTTAAAAGAATCAACTCCTACTTTCGTTGATTTTGTCAATGGTTCTTTTGGTTTTTGTTTCATTGATTTTCACTCTGATCTTTATTATTTCTCTTCTGCTGGGTTTAGGCTTTATTTGCTGTTCTTTCTCCAGCTCCTTTAGGTGTAGGGTTAGGTTGTGTATTTGAGAACTTTGTTTCTTGAGAAAGGTTTGTATTGCTATATACTTTCCTCTTAGAATTATCTCTGCTGCATCCTACTTATTTTGAATAGCTCTGTTTTCATTTTCATTTGTTTCCATGATTGTTTTTAATTCTTCTTTACTTTCCTGGCTGATCTATTCATTCTTTAGTAGGATGCTTATTAACCTGCATGTATTTGAATTCTTTCCAACTCTCTTCTTGTGATTGAGTTCTAGTTTCAAGCATTGTGGTATGAAAATATGCAGTGAATGATCCCAATATTCTGGTACCAGTTGAGACCAGATTTGTGACCCAGGATGTGATCTGTTCTGGAGAATATTCCATGCGCACTAGAGAAGAATGTATATTCTGGTCCTTCCTCATGTATGACTTTAGTCTTTGGTTTAACATCTAATTTGTCTGATATAAAGATTGCTAACCTAGCTTTCTTTTTGATGTCCATTAATAGGTAAATGGTTATCCACCCCCTCACTTTAAATCTGAAGTTGTCTTTGGGTTTAAAATGGTGCAGACAGCATATTGATTTTTGTTTTTGTTTTTTAATTTCAATCTGATAACCTGTGTCTTTTGATTGAGGCATTTAGCTGATTTACTTTCAGAGTAACTATTGAAAGATATGAATTTAGTGCCCTTGTACTTCCTGTAAGGTGATTGGTACTGTATATTGTCTCTGTTCCTTTCTGGTCTATGTTACTTTTGGGCTCTCTCTTTGCTTACAATACCCCTTTCAATATTTCTTGTAGAGTGGTTTGGTGTTTGCAAATTTTTTTAGTTTTTGTTTGTCCTGGAAGCTTTTTATCTCTCCTTCTATTTTCAATGGCAGCCTAGCCGGATATAGTATTTTTGGCTGCATATTTTTCTTGTTTAGTGCTCTGAATTTATCACGCAAGCCTTTCTGGCCTTGCCAAGTCTCTGAATAGGTCTGCTGCTGGTCTGTTTCTGCCATTACAGGTTACAGACCTCTTGTCCTGAGCTGCTTTCAGGATTTTCTCTTTGTCTCTGAGACTTTTATGTTTTATTATTAGATGATGGGGTGTTGACCCATTTTTATTGATTTTGAAGTGTGAACTCTATGCTTCCTGTACTTGAATGTCTGTTTCCTTCTGTAGATTAAGGATGTTCTCTGCTGTAATTTGCTCCAATATGCCTTCTGCCCCTCTCGCTTTTCTTCTTATTCTGGGATCCCAATTATTCTAATATTTTTTCATTTTATGGTATCACTTATCTCCCAAATTCTCCCCTTGTGATCCAGTAGTTGTTTATCTCTCCTCTCAGCTTCTTTATTCTCTATCATTTGGTCTTCTGTATCACTAATTCTCTCTTCTGCCTCATTTATCCCAGCAGTTAGAGCTTCCATTTTTTATTGCACCTCATTAATAACCTTTTTGATTTCAACTTGGTTAGATTTTAGTTCTTTTAATTCTCCAGAAAGAGATTCTCTGGTACCATCTATGCTTTATTCAAGCCCATCTGGTATCTTTATAACCATCATTCTGAACTCGAGTTCTGACATCTTACTAGTGCTGTATTGATTAGGTCCCTGGTAGTTGGTGATGCCTCTTGTTTTTTTGTTTTGTTTTGTTTTGTTTTTTGTTTTTTGAGGTTGAGTTCCATTTTTTCATTTTGTCCAGAGAAGAATAGATGACTGAGAGAACAGAATACTAAAAAGATAATAGCAGGGCACCTGGGTGGCTCAGTGGGTTAAGCCGCTGCCTTCGGCTCAGGTCATGATCTCGGGGTCCTGGGATTGAGTCCCGCATTGGGCTCTCTGCTCAGCAGGGAGCCTGCTTCTCTCTCTCTCTCTCTCTCTCTCTCTCTGGCTGCCTCTCTGTCTACTTGTGATCTCTCTGTCAAATGGATAAATAAATAAATCTTAAAAAAAAAAGGATAATAACAAGAAAAATATACACTAAACACATCAGAAGAAACCCAAAAGGTGGAGGGGGAGGGGAGGGGGGATTTATGAACCATGCTACGAAGTTTGACATAGGACCTATAATGAAGTGAACTATTGAACACTTTTATGTAAACAGTGTCATTATTAGGTCTTAAATTTTTAAAAGATGTACATAATGGAAGGTAAAAATGGATATGTGGCTCTAAACTTCTGCCCTAAAGACAGGGATAGCTGCTAAAAGAGTAGACACATACAGAAGTTTTCAATGAAAGATGTATAATGCATGGACAGATGTTGGATAATAGCTCCATGTCAAAAACAAAAGAAAACACACAACAAGGGATTAATTAGAAGGTCACAGATGTCATGAGAATCAGATTGTCATTTAAACATTATTTCCACCACATGCTGACTATAAAATCTTGGAGAAATGATAATCTTCTCTGCATTAACAAAGAGTATCTTCATCCATCTGCAAACTTAAGCAAAATTTATACAAAAGAAATTTCTTTTTTTTTCTTTTTTACCTATAGGTCAGAAAAAAGATGACAGAGAAACTGGTAGTTTCTGATGTCCTTTTTAAATATAGTACCATGGAAATACATATAATTTGGAAAGAAAAATAACCTTCCTTACTAAGTTTCATGCAGTGACACTCACATTTCTCAAATGACTAATAATAAAATTGTAACAACTAAAACACATTGCTCATTTTCATTCTTGTTAGGACATTTTAGTCTTAAAATTTAAGCCATCCCATTATTCTAAGGTTTATTGATTGTGTCAAATTTTAAATGCAAAGTTGAAGAGGATTTGCACTTATAATAGTGAAATAGTTTTTTGCCGTTTGACTAACATTCCCACTGAAAATAAATTAAAATAAAGTAGAAGGAAAGAAAAGAAGATAATAATGGAAAACATAAAAATAAATAATAATAATTGGGTGTTAGGGAAAATAAAAGCACAAGTTTGTTCATTAGGTTGATTTATTCAATACAAACAATAGTTACAATTCCATATGTTAATAAGTTGAAAAATTACAAGAAAAAACTTGGTACAGAAGAAAACTTTTATAAAATTTAATGTAGAATAATAATAGTAATTCCACAAAATAATAATAGAACTGAGCTTCCTAAAACTGATGAAGAACATTTGCACAATTTCAAAGTTTTAGCAAGCATCACAGTAAATTTGAAATATTGCAAAATTTGCTCTTGTGATTGGGCATAACATAAATGACGCTATGATCACCTCTGCTATTAATCAATATTTTGGCTATCCTAGTGCATACAATAATAAATGAAAAATGGTAACTATTGAAAATGAAGAAATACAAATGTTTATTAATTTGCAGACCACAAAATCCTGAATTTATAATATCACAGTAATCTAGAAAATGAAATGTTACTACTAATATGTTAATACAAAGTTTGTTGAATAGAAATATAAAAAATAACTTTCTACATACACACACTAGATTATTAGAAAACTAGTGAACTTGTTTTGGAGATGATGTGTCAGGAGCATCATCTACTTTTGCCAAAATATAGTGGATTTCACATCACTTAAATTTGAATGCCTAATAAACCCCTAAAGTTAGCCTCTTCCTAAGGAAACATTTTCTTTATTTGCTATTTTACTTGCTTCTTTAAACATGAGGGACTTTATTCAAATAGCATTTTTCTGTTGTGAACTGTGTAATGATACCTTATTAGGGGCTTAAGTGAGAGTAGGGAAAATTTCTGCTGATCATGAATCTTACCAGGGACATTAAAAAGAAAGCACAAACAAAACAAACAAAACTAATCTGCTTTACACGACAAATGATTCTTCTGTCCTATACTTAATATCCTCTGAGAGGCAGACCCTCATAATTAATAGGGGCCTATGAATAACACCATTGTTGACTTTTTTATATGTGGTAGTGAATGAGTGAAAGACTATAATAATATTCGCATTACTTCCTGAAACTTTTGTGTTGACATTAAATTATAGCAATGTTTTAAAAGTTCAATGAATAAAACATGTAAGATAAAAACAGTCTGAGAGCAGAAATCTTTTTTGAAGTTTAAATTCTGTTTCTGCTTCATTTTTGTGATCTCTCCTGTGTGAGTCTCACTTCTTTCATCTGTAAAATGGAGGAAAAGTAATAATAACCAGTGCACACGGTCACTGACTGAATTTTTTTGTCTGTAAAAAGTGCCTTGTGCAGTAACTAGTATTTAAGGTATTTCAAAAGAAAAAGACAGTCTTTGGCATACCAGTTGTAAATGTAGAAGTGATAGTCATTTACTATGAAGAGCTTTGAATTCCATATACCAATGCATGACATTGAGAATTAAGATCACTTTGTCTGACTCAAAAATGGATTCAGTAAATTAAAGAGTAAAAAATAGAAAAAACAGTATCCTTATAGATTGGATTTGCTTGAGTATTTAATACTGCATTGTTTTATATTTCTTTTTTAATTTATTTTTTGAAAGATTTTATTTATTTATTTGACAAAGAGAGAGAGAGAGAGAGAGATATCACAAGTAGGCAGAGAGGCAGGCAGGAGAGGTGGGGAGCAGACTCCCTGCTGAGCAGAGAGCCTGATGCAGGGCTCGTTCCCAGGACCCTGAGATCATGACCTGAGCCAAAAAGCAGAGGTTTAACCCCCTGAGCCACCCAGGCTCCCCTTAATTTTATTTTCTATTAGCTATTTTGGCATTTTAAAGTAGAAACCAAATGTTGGTGAAACCATAAAGTAAAAAAGCAACTAACTTTACTGTGGATTTAATTTGTTTTAAAAAATTACTTAACTCTCCTGTTATTATGGCAAATAGAAACATCCTGTATTCTGTGGTCTCACAAAGCACTCTTCTGTCAAAAACTGTAGTTTTCAGTCTGCTTCTTATAGAGGAAGGTTTTAAAAATGTGGTTTTTAAGATCAATTACTAAAATTGTGTCTATATTGATAGTCTTTAAGTAAACTCCGACAATTATTTAGAGATTAAAAATACATTTTATAAAGAATATAAAAAGAAAAGTGAGAAGTAGTTCAGGATAAATAACTATAAATGTGACTTTCATTAAAGAATTCTGTTATAGTGAGCTTCTATTTAAAATTGTACTAGAAGCCCTAGCCAGAACAATAAACAAGGAAAAAATTAATAAGGGCTTCCAAATCAGAAAGGAAAAAGTAAAATTAACTCTCTTTACATATGACATAATCACATATGTAGAAAGCCCTCAAGAGTACAAGAACAACAACAAAATGACAAAGAAAAACTGTTAGAAGTATTCAATGAATTCATTAAAGTTGCAGAAAACAAAATAACCACAACAAACATTAGTTACATTTTTATACATTAAAAACTGACTAGGAAGTAGCAGGCTGAGACTACTTCAGCTAGCAGGAGATCAGCTAGATAGCTTATCTAAAGAGGGCAAACACCTGCAAATCCATCGGCAGATCGAAGAGAAGAAGAACAGCAATTCTAGAAACAGAAGAACAACCACTTTCTGAAAGGTAGGACTGGCAGAGAAGTGAATCCAAAGCCATGGGAAGATAGACCCTGGGGGAAGGGGCCGGCTCCCGGCAAGCGGCGGAGCAACGGAGCACAAAATCAGGACTTTTAAAAGTCTGTTCTGCTGAGGGACATCACTCCAGAGGCTAAACCGGGGCGAAGCCCACATGGGTTCAGCGTGGCCTCAGGTCCCGCAAGGTCACAGAAGGATCGGGGGTGTCTGAGTGTCGCAGAGCTTGCGGGTATTGGAGCGAGAAAGCCGGCTGCAGAGACAGAGCCGACAGTAAGCTCGCAGCTCGGGGTACCTTGAACCGGTCGCAGGCTCGGTGAGCTCGGAGCTCAGCCGGAGGTCAGGCAGACGGGAGTTACTGGGTGCTGTTCTCTGAGGGCACACTGAGGAGTGGAGCCCAGGGCTCTTGGCTCCTATGGGCTGGAGAAAGGAGGCCGCCATTTGTATTCCCATCCTCCGGAACTCTACGGAAAGCGAAAGCGCTCAGGGAACAAAAGCTCCTGAAAGCAAACCCCAGCGGATTACTCAGCCCAGCCCCTGGTAAGGGCGGTGCAATTCTGCCTGGGGCAAAGACACTTGAGAATCACTACAACAGGCCCCTCCCCCAGAAGATCAACAAGAAATCCAGCCAAGACCAAGTTCACCTGCCAAGGAGTGCGGTTTCAATACCAAGGAGAGCAGCAGAATTCCAGAGGAGAAGAAAGCAAATCACAGAACTCATGGCTTTCTCCCTGTGATTTTTTAGTCTTGCAGATAAAGTAATTTTTTTTCTTTTTCATTTTTTTTCTCTTCTTTTGCTAAATTTTTAAATTTTTAAAAAATTTTTTTTAATTTTTTTAACTTTTACCCTTTTCATTTTTAACGTTTTTAACTAGTTTATCTAATATATATATTTTTTCTTTTTCATACTTTTCTTTATTCGTATTTTTTTTTAATTCCTTTTATTTTCCTTTCTTTTTTTTGAACCTCTTTTTATCCCCTTTCTCTCCCCTCACGATTTGGGATCTCTTCTGATTTGGTTAAAGCATATTTTCCTGGGGTTGTTGCCACCCTTTTAGTATTTTACTTGCTCCTTCATATACTCTTATCTGGACAAAATGACAAGGCGGAAAAAAAAGAACAAGAGGCAGTACCGAAGCCTAAGGACCTAATCAATACAGACATTGGTAATATGTCAGATCTAGAATTCAGAATGACAATTCTCAAGGTTCTAGCCGGGCTTGAAAAAGGCATGGAAGATGTTAGAGATACACTCTCGGGAGATATAAAAGCCCTTTCTGGTTAGAACTAAAATCTAACCATGTTGAAATCAAAAAAGCTATTAATGAGGTGCAATCAAAAATGGAGGCTCTCACTGCTAGGATAAATGAGTCAGAAGAAAGAATTAGCAATATAGAAGACCAAATGACAGAGAATAAAGAAGCTGAGCAAAAGAGGGACAACCAGCTACTGGACCACAAGGGGAGGATTCGAGAGATAAGTGACACCACAAGACGAAACAACATTAGAATAATTGGGATTCCAGAAGAAGAAGAAAGAGAGAGGGGAGCAGAAGGTATACTGGAGAGAATTATTGGGGAGAATTTCCCCAATATGGCAAAGGGAAAGAGCATCAAAATTCAGGAGGTTCAGAGAACGCCCCTGAAAATCAATAAGAATAGACCCACACCACGTCACCTAATAGTAAAATTTACAAGTCTTAGTGACAAAGAGAAAATCCTGAAAGCAGCCCGGGAAAAGAAGTCTGTAACATACAATGGTAAAAATATTAGATTGGCAGCTGACTTATCCACAGAGACCTGGCAGGCCAGAAAGAGCTGGCATGATATTTTCAGAGCACTAAATGAAAAAAACATGCAGCCAAGAATACTATATCCAGCTAGGCTATCATTGAAAATAGAAGGAGAGATTAAAAGCTTCCAGGACAAACAAAAACTGAAAGAATTTGCAAACACCAAACCAGCTCTACAGGAAATATTGAAAGGGGTCCTCTAAGCAAAGAGAGAGCCTACAAGTGGTCGATCAGAAAGGAACAGAAACAATATACAGTAACAATCACCTTACAGGCAATACAATGGCACTAAATTCATATCTCTCAATAGTTACCCCCTGAATGTTAATGGGCTAAATGCCCCAATCAAAAGACACAGGGTATCAGAATGGATAAAAAAACAAAACCCATCTATATGTTGCCTCCAAGAAACTCAATTTAAGCCCGAAGACACCTCCAGATTTAAAGTGAGGTGGTGGAAAAGAATTTACCATGCTAATGGACATCAGAAGAAAGCAGGAGTGGCAATCCTTATATCAGATCAATTCGATTTTAAGCTAAAGACTATAATAAGAGATGAGGAAGGACACTATATCATACTCAAAGGGTCTGTCCAACAAGAAGATCTAACAATTTTAAATATCTATGCCCCCAACGTGGGAGCAGCCAACTATATAAACCAATTAATAACAAAATCAAAGAAACACATCAACAATAATACAATAATAGTAGGGGACTTTAACACTCCCCTCACTGAAATGGACAGATCATCCAAGCAAAAGATCAACAAGGAAATAAAGGCCTTAAATGACACACTGGACCAGATGGACATCACAGATATATTCAGAACGTTTCATCCCAAAGCAACAGAATATACATTCTTCTCTAGTGCACATGGAACATTCTCCAGAATAGATCACATCCTCGGTCCTAAATCAGGACTCAACTGGTATCAAAAGATTGGGATCATTCCCTGCATATTTTCAGACCACAATGCTCTGAAGCTAGAACTCAACCACAAGAGGAAGTTTGGAAAGAACCCAAATACATGGAGACTAAACAGCATCCTTCTAAAGAATGAATGGGTCAACCGGGAAATTAAAGAAGAATTGAAAAAAATCATGGAAACAAATGATAATCAAAACACAATGGTTCAAAATCTGTGGGACACAACAAAAGCAGTCCTGAGAGGAAAATATATAGTGGTGCAAGCCTTTCTCAAGAAACAAGAAAGGTCTCAGGTACACAACCTAACCCTACACCTAAAGGAGCTGGAGAAAGAACAAAAAAGAAACCCTAAGCCCAGCAGGAGAAGAGAAATCATAAAGATCAGAGCAGAAATCAATGAAATAGAAACCAAAAAAACAATAGAGCAAATCAACAAAACTAGGAGCTGGTTCTTTGAAAGAATTAATAAAATTGATAAACCCCTGGCCAGACTTACCAAAAAGAAAAGAGAAAGGACCCAAATAAATAAAATCATGAATGAAAGAGGAGAGATCACAACTAACACCAAAGAAACACAAACTATTATAAGAACATACTATGAGCAACTCTACGCCAACAAATTTGACAATTTGGAAGAAATGGATGCATTCCTAGAAACATATAAACTACCACAACTGAACCAGGAAGAAATAGAAATCCTGAACAGACCCATAACCAGTAAGGAGATTGAAACAGTCATTAAAAATCTCCAAACAAACAAAAGCCCAGGGCCAGACGGCTTCCCGGGGGAATTCTACCCAACATTTAAAGAAGAACTAATTCCTATTCTCCTGAAACTGTTCCAAAAAATAGAAATGGAAGGAAAACTTCCAAACTCATTTTATGAGGCGAGCATCACCTTGATCCCAAAACCAGACAAGGATCCCATCAAAAAAGAGAGCTATAGACCAATATCCTTGATGAACACAGATGCGAAAATTCTCACCAAAATACTATCCAATAGGATCCAACAGTACATTAAAAGGATTATTCACCACGGCCAAGTGGGATTTATCCCAGGGCTGCAAGGTTGGTTCAACATCCGCAAATCAGTCAATGTGATACAACACATCAATAAAAGAAAGAACAAGAACCATATGATACTCTCAATAGATGCTGAAAAAGCATTTGACAAAGTACAGCATCCCTTCCTGATCAAAACCCTTCAAAGTGTAGGGATAGAGGGCACATACCTCAATATCATCAAAACCAACTATGAAAAACCCAACGCAAATATCATTCTCAATGGAGAAAAACTGAAAGCTTTTCTGCTAAGGTCAGGAACGCGGCAGGGATGTCCATTATCACCACTGCTATTCAACATAGTACTAGAAGTCCTAGCCTCAGCAATCAGACAACAAAAGGAAATTAAAGGCATCCAAATCAGCAAAGAAGTCAAACTACCACTCTTTTCAGATAATATGATACTATATGTGGAAAACCCAAAAGACTCCACTCCAAAACTGCTAGAACTTGTACAGGAATTCAGTAAAGTGTCAGGATATAAAATCAATGCACAGAAATCAGTTGCATTTCTCTACACCAACAACAAGACGGAAGAAAGAGAAATTAAGGAGTCAATCCCATTTACAATTGCACCCCAAACCATAAGATACCTAGGAATAAACCCAACCAAAGTGGCTAAGAATCTATACTCAGAAAACTATAACGTACTCATGAAAGAAATTGAGGAAGACACAAAGAAATGGAAAAATGTTCCATGCTCCTGGATTAGAAGAATAAATATTGTGAAAATGTCTATGCTACCTAAAACAATCTACACATTTAATGTAATTCCTATCAAAGTACCATCCATCTTTTTCAAAGAAATGGAACAAATAATCCTAAAATTTATATGGAACCAGAAAAGACCTCGAATAGCCAAAGGAATATTGTAAAAGAAAGCCAAAGTTGGTGGCATCACAATTCCAGACTTCAAGCTCTATTACAAAGCTGTCATCATCAAGACAGCATGGTATTGGCACAAAAACAGACACATAGATCAATGGAACAGATTAGAGAGCCCAGAAATAGACCCTCAACTCTATGGTCAACTAAACTTTGACAAAGCAGGAAATAATGTCCAATGGAAAAAAGACTGCCTCTTCAATAAATGGTGTTGGGAAAATTGGACAACCACATGCAGAAAAATAAAATTGGACCATTTCCTTACACCACACACAAAAACAGACTCAAAATGGATGAAGGACCTCAATGTGAGAAAGGAATCCATCAAAATCCTTGAGGAGAACACAGGCAGCAACCTCTTTGACCTCAGCCGCAGCAACATCTTCCTAGGAACATCGCCAAAGGCAAGGGAAGCAAGGGCAAAAATGAACTATTGGGATTTCATCAAGATCAAAAGCTTTTGCACAGCAAAGGAAACAGTTAACAAAATCAAAAGACAACTAACAGAATGGGAGAAGATATTTGCAAATGACATATCAGATAAAGGACTAATGTCTAAAATCTATAAAGAACTTAGCAAACTCAACACCCAAAGAACAAATAATCCAATCAAGAAATGGGCAGAGCACATGAACAGACATTTCTGCAAAGAAGACATCCAGATGGCCAACAGACACATGAAAAAGTGCTCCATATCACTCGGCATCAGGGAAATACAAATCAAAACCACAATGAGATATCACCTCACACCAGTCAGAATGGCTAAAATCAACAGGTCAGGAAATGACAGATGCTGGCGAGGATGCGGAGAAAGGGGAACCTTCCTACACTGTTGGTGGGAATGCAAGCTGGTGCAACCACTCTGGAAAACAGCATGGAGGTTCCTCAAAATGTTGAAAATAGAACTGCACTATGACCCAGCAATTGCACTACTATTTACCCTAAAGATACAAACGTAGTGATCCAAAGGGGCGTGTGCACCCAAATGTTTATAGCAGCAATGTCCACAATAGCCAAGCTATGGAAGGAACCTAGGTGTCTATCAACAGATGAATGGATCAAGAAGATGTGGTATATATACACAATGAAATACTATGCAGTCATCAAAAGAAATGAAATCTTGCCATTTGCAACAACATGGATGGAACTAGAGCGTATCATGCTCAGCAACATAAGTCAAGCGGAGAAAGACTACTATCATATGATCTCCCTGATATGAGGAAGTGGTGATGCAACATGGGGGCTTAAGTGAGTAGGAGAAGAATAAATGAAACAAGATGGGATTGGGAGGGAGACAAACCATAAGTGACTCTTAATCTCATAAAACAAAATGAGGGTTGCTGGGGGGAGGGAGGTTGGTAGAAGGGGGGTGGGGTTATGGACATTGGGGAGGGTATGTGCTTTGGTGAGTGCCGTGAAGTGTGTAAACCTGGCGATTCACAGACCTGTACTCCTGGGGATAAAAATATATGTTTATAAAAAATAAAAAAATTAAAAAAAAATTAAAATTAAAAAAAACTGACTATGCAAAAAGGAGGTTAAAAAAACAATCCGCACATGAATCAAATGAATAAGTTACAGGAATAAAATTTACAGCATAGGAAATATAACAATGTTATTATAGTAATGTTTTATGGCGACATATAGTACCTATACTTAGAGCTTAACATATGAACCCATCAAAGCACTACATTGTACATGTGAAACTACCATAACATTGTGTATGCACTATTCTTCCATGAAAAAGAATAACATATATACAAAACATTAAAAAAAGTCCCATTAACAATAATGTCAAAAATAATAAAATAATTGGTATTAAACTTAACCAAAGAAGTGGAAGACTTGTATATTGAAATTAAAAAGCAAAACATTCTGATGAGGGAAAATTTAAATGACACAGATAAGGGGAATGACATCCTGTGCTCCTGAATTAGAGAATTAGCATTGTTAAAGTGCCCATCCTGCCCAGAGTGATCCACAGATTGAATGCAATTCCTATTGAAATGTCTAGGTGTTCTTTACCAACATAGAAAAAGCAATCCTTAAGTTCATATAGAAATACCAAAGACCCTGAATAGCCAAAACAAACTTGAGCAAAAAGAACAAAGCTGGAGATATCACACTTCCTGATTTCAAAATATATTACAAAGCTAAAGTAATTAAAATGATATACTACTGGCATAAATACAAACATACAGACAGATGGAACCAGTTGGAGAGCCAAGAAATCCACACATTTATGATTTGACAAGTGTGCTAAGAACACACAATGGGGAAAGGATCAATAAATGCTATTGGGAAAAGCTAGATATCCACAGGCAAAAGAATAAGATTGAACCCTTATCTCATTTCATATACAAAAATCAACTCAAAACAGATAAAAGACTTAAACCTAGGACATGGTAACAAAAAACTAGAGTAAACCAAAGGAAAAGATTTTTCATGTTGATCTTGGCAGTAATTTTTGGATATGACATCAAAAGCGCAGGCAACAAAAGCAAAAATAGATTGAGAATATATCAAACTGAAAGACATCAGCATAACAATGGAAACAATAGAGTGAAAGGCAACTTGTAAAATGGGAAAAATATTAGCAAACTGCATCTCTGATAGATGGTTAATAGCCAAAATACACAGGGAACTCGAATAACTTAATTAAAAAGATGAGTAGAGGACCAGAATTGGCATTTCTTTAAAAGAAGATAAACAAGTGACCAACAGGTATATGAAAAGCTTCTCAACCTCACTAACCATAATGGAAATGGAAATCAAAACCACAATGATATATCACTTCAGACCTGTTGGAATGGCTATTACCAAAAAGACAAAAATAGCAAGTGCTGACAAGGATTGTGGAATAAGGGGAAAACTTGTTCGCTATTGGTGGAATTGTAGTTTGGTATAGCAATTATGGAAAACAGTTTCAAGCTTCCTCAAAAAATTAAAATTAGAACTATAATATGATCTAGCAATCTCCCTTCTGGATATATATTTCAAAGAAATGAAATCAGGATCCTGTAAAGATGTCTGTATTCTCTCATGCACTGCAACATTATTCATATTAGCCAAGATATGAAAACAACCTCAATGTCTGTTGTGGAATGAATAAAGAAAATGTGAAATACACACACACACACACATATATACACACGAATATGTTATTCAGCCTTAAAAAGGAAAGAAATCCTTTGAAACAACATGGATAAATCTGGAGAGCATTCTAAATGAAATAAGCTCACCAAAGAAAGGGAAATATTGCATGATTTCCCTTATATGTGGAATCTAAAATAGTCAAATTTACAGAAGTAGAGGTGGTTACCCAGAGCTCGGGTGGGGTGAAGTGGAGAGACATTGGTTAAAGGAACAAAGTTTTGGTTATACACATAAATGAATTCTGGAGATGTAATGTACAGCATGGTCACAGTAGTTAACAATACTGTTTTGTATATTTGAACTTTGCTGAGAGGGTAGATCTTAAGTGTTTCCAACAGAAAGAAAAAGGGAAAAAAGGAAGGTAATAGAGAGGAAGAGGAGGAGAGAAAGGGGGAAAATAGAAGTAAGGAAGAAAATATTAACTATGTGAGTTTATGGATATGTTAATTCACTTGATTGTTGCAATATTTTCCGATTTATGCATATATTAAAATATGAGGTTGTCACTTTAAATATATAATTTTTTAAAATTTTCAATTATACCTCAATAACACTGAAGGAGAAAAGATGCAATAAAGAGTGTAGACTCTTAAAAAAGAGAAATGATACTTAAAGTCTACTTTTTGGTAACCTGTTTCCTTTAAGTAGTATAAACATAAGTAGCCAATTAAGTTCTCAGATAAAACCATTATTACATAAGTTTTCCATACCAGTTTAAATTCATGGCGTTAGAACTATTCATCAAATGGTAACTTTCTCAATCTAACTTTTCACTTGGAAAATAGAAGGTTTTACCTATTCTTTTAAAGTTATAATGTGGTTTAACTTGAGCAGAGTAGGTTCTTATAATATTCAACCTCAGATTTTCTAATACTCATTTGTATGCAAGCATAAAGAATTTTACTCCTTCAATTCATTTTATTTAATGATGTAAATTATGCTCTCTGGCAGTGGCAATTTTTTTTTGTATTTTTACAAAACAATTTTTTTTTGTAAAATTTTACTTGATCCCTTTACCCAACATTGTTTTTTTTCCTCTGAATGAGAACTGGCAAATAGAAAAAAAAAAGCGGGGGGGGGCTTAATAAATTAGTTGAACCCAGGACTTTTTTTTTTTTTAACATACAATATATTATTTGTTTCAGGGGTACAGGTCTGTGATTCATCAGTCTTACACAATTCACAGCATTCACCATTGCATATACCCTCCCCAATGTCCATCACCCAATTCCATCCCTTCTACACCTCTCTACTCCAGCAACCCTCAGTTTGTTTCCTGAGACCAAAGTCTCTAAACTTTTGTTTTCTTATCTGGTTTCATCTTGTTTCGTTTTTCCCTCCCTTCCCCTATGATCCTCTTTCTTGTTTCTCAAATTCCCCAAATCAGTGAGACCATATGATAATTTTCATTCTCTGATTGGCTTATTTCACTTAGCCTAAACCCTCTAGTTCCATCCATGTCATTGCAAACGGCAAGATTTGGGATTTTTTTTTTTTTAAAGATTTTATTTATTTATTTGACAGAGAGAGATCACAAGCAGGCAGAGAGGCAGGCAGAGAGAGAGAGGAGGAAGCAGACTCCCTGCTGAGCAGAGAGCCCGATGCGGGACTCGATCCCAGGATCCTGAAATCAGACCTGAGCCGAAGGCAGCAGCTTAACCCACTGAGCCACGCAGGCGCCCTGTTTTTTTGTTTTTTGATGGCTGCTAATATTCCTGTGTGTGTGTGTGTGTGTGTGTGTGTGTGTGTGTGTGTATCACATCTTCTTTATCCATTCATCTGTTGATGGACATCTAGGCTCTTTCCATAGTTTGGCTATTGTGAACATTGCTGCTATAAACATTGGGGTGCAGGTGCCCCTTCGGATCACTGCATTTATATCTTTGGAGTACATACACAGTAGTGCAATTGCTGGAACCCAGGACTTTTCAGTAAGAAAATCACAAAGGACGTTTTTATAGTTTCCTTTGCAGAAAGAACTTCTGTTTCTCTATTCTGAGTAAATAGGCTAATGGCTAATTTGCCTTGCATGTAATAATATGAATGAAATGTTACTGCACTTCTCTGTGCTATCTGAAATGCCACAGTGAATTGAGGGTGGAAAATAAATATAGTTTATAAGATCTTCACCTTCATTTGAATTGGACATATAATTTGCTTTGAACAATGGAAATATCAGATATGACACTGGAGCAGGCTTGAATGGAGCTTACTCCTTAGAGCTAGACTTCTCTTGCTGTACTCAGAGCCCTGAGGCTATGCCATGACTAGCCTGAACAAGAATGCTGGGAGACAAAAGGTCAAATAGAGGAGAACTGGGGAATTCTAAAGGGCTAACTACCTAATAGTGAGGCCATCCTATATCACTTAGTCACGTGCCCATCTTCCTGCTGACAGCAAACACAAAGGAGGATTTTGCATTAGTTGACCTTGCCTTGGCCAGATCTCATCTTTGGAGTTACAGACTGGATAAAAAAAGGTTCTGTTGTTTAAAGTTAAGTGTTTTTTTAAATATTTATTTACTGGGGGGCAGGGAGGCCCAGAGGGAAAGACTCTCAAGCAGATTCTGGAGCTTGACCTGGATTTGATCTTATGATCCTGAGATCATGACCAGAGCCGAAATCAAAAGCTGGACACTTCACCAACTGAGTCACCCAGGCGCCCTTAAAATTAAGTTTTATTGCACAGTAAAAAGTAAGTGATAAATTATCTAATGTAAATTAGGTAAAAAATGATTCTATAAAGAAGACTGGAGCCAAATAATCTACAAATATGAAACACATAATTTGCAAAGTGGTTCTTCTGTTGAGGGGTTAAAAAACTAGAAGGTTTCTATATCAGGAAAAAAAATCCATTTAAGTGATATAGAAAGTTTAAATCATAGAGGTGTGCCTGATTGCATCATCAACTTCATTTTTATACAGGACCCCATATTATATGTAGCATTTTGTTTCTAATCAGATAGAGTTAGTTCTATATCAATAAAACCAAAATAATAAGTTTAATGTTCTTGTGCCAAATAACTTCATTATTTATGTAACCAGAGAGTTTAACTTAAACCAAGCTAGCTGTTTGGCAAATTCAAATTTTTGTCGCTATTAAAATCATGAGGGATTGTACGAAGTATTATGGCAAACATAAAAAACAGTTCAGAATACTTGTCTTTACTAAATGTTCACATTTTGCCAGCCTTACTTAGGTATAATTGACATAAAACAACATGTAAATTTAAGATGTACAGTGTGTGGATTTGATATACATATATTGTGATATGAATACCACCATTGTGGTATCACCTAATACTTACTTCAGTCACATAATATAATTACCATTTTGTGTGGGGGGTGAGAATATTCACATTTTAAAGATTTTTTTAATTTATTTATTCAACAGACAGAGATCAGAAGTAGGCAGAGAGACAGGCAGAAAGAGGAGGGGTGAGGGAAGCAGGCTCCCTGTTGAGCAGAAAGCCTGATGTGGGGCTCGATCCCAGGACCCTGGGATCATGACCCGAGCTGAAGGCAGAGGCTTTAACCCACTGAGCCACCCAGGCACCCCAATATTCACATTTTAAATATATCTCAGAGTGCTTATACTTTGTACAGTGAAATATACATAGTATACCTAATGTTCTCTCTTCTACATGTTATTTATTTCATTGTTTAAAAAAAAATCACCTTATTCCTAACTTTAAACTAATAATTATGATTCAAGAGCAAAAAAAAATTACGAGAATTATTAAACTTAAATTAACTTGTTAAACTAATTTTATTTAACATAATGCTTTCTCTACAATGTTGTATAATTGTTTCTTGGATGACCTTATACTTTTTGCCTCAACAAATTGGAGAAAGCTTGGAGAAAATCCTATATCTGTTTAAAATTTTGTATAAGCCAAGGGGGAAATCTTTTCCATCTAATTTAGCATCTGTTAGGAAGAGCCATTTTTTTCGCTTTAACATCTTGCCCTAAAATAAAATAAGTTAGCTGAGGTAGAACATTTATTGACAATAATGTGCAAATAATGCTTTTTTTGTCCCATACTTTAATTAAATTTTACTTAAGTCTCTTCTTTAGGCAAGGAAACCATGAAGATATTCTTACCATTTTTTTCAAATTTATATTTCACAGAACAAATTTAATGCAATTTCCATTCCTTGTGAAAACAAAAGAAACAATGTTTCTTTGTACTTTTGGAGCACTCACTGTGTTCTTAACCAGATTCTATAACCTTAGGTGACTCTACTCCATCAGCCATCCAGTGGGATATTTTACAGGAAACTTGATTCTGGCTACCTTCTTTTTTGTGCATATGACTCACCCAAAATATCAAGACCTAGAAGAGCAAGCCATATTCATTCATATATTCATTTTCTTCCATGTCACTGTAAGCTGATCAAGCTAGCCCACCCCTCCTGAATTCTCCAGAAAAGAGTGAGACACCAGTCTTAACTAAGCTTCCTAAATTCCAAGGACATATGCTTGTTTATATTACTAATTCTCTTGGGCCCCACTCAAGAAGCAGTCTCGAGTCAATATAAGGGCTTCTGAAGTTTATTGATCATTGACTCAGGAAAAATATGCAGATGTTCCATCCTGGAAATTATCATTCTCAGTATCTCAAAGAGTTCTTTTGATACCATCTCAGTTGGATTGGAGGTAGAGTTGAGTGCAGGAATGGAAAAAGAAAGAAAATTGCTTAGCATTCTCAATTTATAGATCAATGGATAGGCCTCCTATTAGATCTTTAGCTTTCTCTGAACTACATCTGGGTGATGATTGTTTAACCAATTTACATACCACTTATTAAATCTTGCATAAATGTGAATAGGAAATTCTTGTTGGTTAAATTACAGGAATTCCCGTTTAACATTACATAGTGAAATGGCTAGCTCACATTAAATGTTCAGTGAATGTTGATGCAATAATCATATTACTAGCAGTTGGAGTTAAAAAAAAGTAATGATGTGTGTTGGAATGAAGATGTAACTTAAATTAGGATTTCTGATTTCTGCTTATGGATCTAGATTCTTGATCTTGATCAAGTCAACACATTTATATTTTTCTCACTTCATAACTATATATACACACATATCATGTATTCTTTGTGTGGTATACTGTCTTCTTCCACTTATAATTATCTATAATTCTAATCACTATTCAGTCAATATAATTTTTTTTGTTTAATTAACTATAACTATATATTCAAACAGAAATGTAAAAACAGCTTTATTTTGACTTTCATCATCCCAAATGGGGATATAGTCACCACAGATGAATATAGATTTAAATCTCTTGAAGACAATAATATACTCCCAAGGGAATTTCAAGCATATTCATTGTTTCTTTAGGTCTGGGTTTGTTAGACATAGAAAACCCACTTAGATACATACCAAAGAACAATTTAGTTAACTTCGATTACTTACCAAGCCTTAAATGTTTTATTCTAGAGCTGAGTATTGTTACTTGAGGTAACACAGTTAGAAGGAAATGCGATGTTTGGAGTTGAGACCAAGGGTGGAGCGGGGGAGGAAGGGGGGACACTAGAAGTGAGATAAGCCACATTTCCATCTTTGTCTCATTTCAATTAAAAGGGATTCATATATCTTCTTACAATATTTAATAAAAAATAAATGTTGACAACAGTTGGGCTTCTAAATCCTTTGAAGTCAGAGGTAGAATGGAAAGCAGAAATCCATTAACTTAAGCCTCTTATGTTTCTGAAAAGTAACACAATTAGTGTTTCCCTAGAATAGCTGGTCAAAAGGAGAGGTCTAAAGGTCTAAAGAGAAATGTCTGTATCTTTTTCATGTGCTCAGTACCACTCCTGAAAGAGTGCATTTAAATTTAGATCATTACCAAGAAAATTGTGCATTTAAATTTAGATCATTACCAAGAAAAATATCAGATTTTCTTTAATTAATATGAAATATTTTCCAAAAGTGAGATAGTAATTCAAATAAACCCAAAGAAATAATACATCTATGTCCATCTCTTTATGAAATGTAAAGACCCGCATACTACTAAAAACAACGACTGATCTATTTAAGTGATTGGTTCAAAAGGGAAAGGAGAAAGAGAAAAAGAGAGAGAGAAAAAAACCAAGAAACAGACTCTTAACTATAGAGAACAAACTGGTTGCCAGAGAGGAAGTAGGGGGTGGGGGATGAGTGAAATAGGTGAATGGGATTAAGAGTACATTTACCCTCATTAGCATTGAGTAATGTATAGTACACCTGAAACTAATATAACACTGTATGTTAACAATACTGGAATTAAAATTTTAAAAACTTAATACAATTTTAAAAAGTTAAAAAATAAAAATTTCCCATTAAAAATAATAAATAAATAAACTGTAGTATAACCATACAGTGATATTCCAACAAACACAAAATAACAAACTATGCTATAACACAAACTTAAGTAAATCCCAGAGGTATTACACTCCATATGAAAAGCCAGCCTCAAAAGGTTACATATGTTATGATTCCATTTATGTGACTTTCTCCAAAAAACAAAACTAAATTGATGGAGAACAGATCAATGGGTGTCAGGGTTGGGGGGGGCAGGTAGGAGTATAAAAGGATAGCATGAAGAGCTTTGGGGGATGTTGGACCTTATACTGTATCATGATTGTGTTGGTGGTTACATGAGTCTAAACATATTTTAAAATTCACAGGTCTGTATATCAAAAAAAAAAGGAGGGGGCAATTTTACCATATGAGAATTTAAAAATAAACAGCATTTCTAAGAAAAAAATGATCTGTTCAAAGAGAAATGTACTCAAATAAAAATCAGAGTTCTTATACTGTTTAACAAAATTTCCCTCAAAACAAAAATCAGAATACCATGAAATACAGTTCTTATTAAAATTTAATATAAGATTCCTGACAAACCTTTCTTATTTTTATTCAGGGTGTCATAATGTCATCATAAGAATTGAATTTGAGACAGAGTTTGTACATTAAAAAAAAGTCTTAGCTTTCAGAAGTCCTAGGAGAAGGAGGCCCTGTGGGTGACCTCATTATTCAGTTTTAAATTTAGTAAAGGAGAAACTGACAAAGTAACAAGGACTATGGGCAGAAGTTGCAGCAGTGGAAGGCAGAACCTTTTAGAAGGAATAGACTCTATCATCACAGGGAAGAACTCAAAATTAGAGGGCCATAAGTTAACACTTCGAGTATTCTAGAGGCTTTGTATATTTTGCTCTGAAATAACACTGTCTACAATTTTTCCCTTTTCCTTAGAAAGTGTGTTTTTTTTAAATGTGTCCAATTTAGACTTACTGGTTACAATGAAATGAGGGTGATTTGTTAAAAGAATTAAAAGACACATTTTTAAATTTATGATTTATGTTATATCTATATACTTTTAAAATTTTGTTACTGTATTAAAATTGCATTTTAAAAATATTTTACTTATTTATTTGACACAGAGATTGAGAGCACAAGCAGGGGGAGAGGAAGAGGGAGAGGGAAAAGCAGGCTCCCTGCTCTGGGATTTGATTCCAGGACTCTAGGATCATGACATAAGCTGAAAGCAGTGACTCAACCAACTGAGCCACCCAGGCATGCCTAAAATTTTATTTTTTTAAGATTTTATTTATTTATTTGAGAGAGAGAGAGAAGAGAGCACAAGCAGGGGGAAGGACGGAGGGAGAAGCAGAGTCCCTGCTGAGCAGGGAGCCTGATGTGGGGCCAGATCTCAGGATCCTGGAAACATGAACTGAGCTAAAGGCAGACCTTTAACCAACTGAGCCACACAGGTGCCCCTAAAATTTTAAAATAGTATAAAATATACAAAACATTCAGATGACAAGAAAAATAAATAAAATGGTTTTGACCTTTTTGTAACAATCCAAATATACTATTTTCATTTTATTCTCCCCCCCAAATATTACTCTTGGAAGAGCATAATTGATACTACTCTATTTTGACAATGTAAAATCTAACACTCAGAATTTAAATGATCTCATAAAAAAAGTCCTGGGCAAAGGCCACAACTAGGCTCTTATTACAGATCTTATCCAGTCTAACATCATTACCATCTCATATGGACTTATTCAATATGAATTAAAGTTAAATATTTATAGTTGTATGTCTGCAAACAATGGTTTCTTGGGCTGCACTAAAATTTAGACTTTATTTTCAGAGTTTGCGTTAAAATTGAAGCTGATCTCCAGTTATATCTAAGATTTTAGGTCACTAATGGATGCACATTAAAACTTTGTAACATGCAATCTGATATGTGTATTTAAAACAGACTGTTTAAGTTTTCTTGGAATTAGGTGATTGTGCAACACATCACATTTTCTTCTCTCTCTCTCTCTCTCTCTCTCTCTTTTTGTACCTATAGACGTACATGCAGGGAAAGTGGTTATTTGTCAGTATTGCCCTTGAGCACAGCACTGTGCTGGTACCATATACCTAATAATATTCCTGGATGAAATTAAAGTGTTGAACACATAGATAAAATTATTTACTGGTGCGTTCTAAAGCATCTTCTCTGCATACAATCAAGAAGATTAAAGGAGAAGGGATTCAAAATAAAAAGATTATAGCCATCCATATGAGTGGCAACCAACATCTGGAACTGAGTTTATATGGAAGTGTTCATGAAGTAGTTCAATAGAAATATTCTGAAGTTTAGTAGCCAAGAGGAATGTTGTGTCCTGTGAAAATCAATGTAACAAAGAAACTTTAGTCTGTTAGATGGGGAAGGCTCTTTCAGGTTTCAGATAATCTCAGAGCTACTTTTTTCCCAATAATAATATCATTGGCCCAAAACCAGAAATAAAATATTGAAATATGAGATAGAGATTTTTTTAAAAGGGACAGAGTGAGTATGTTGTATTACAGCAATAATTCTTGTTAAGTCAAGGTAGTTCTTGGCATTTTGCAAAAAAAAAAATCTTTAAATTTATCATTTCTTAGAGATATACAAATTGAAATAACAGTATATAGATTAAAAAATAAAACTATAGAGCATTCTGTAGATGTGGAAACTAAGAATTCCTTGAAAGTGATGTTATAAGTCTAAATACAAAGAACTGATCATTACAGTGTTGTTTCTTATATCTTCAGAAAGAATCAATGAAAACCAGGAACAATAAGATTATTTGGCTAAGACACTTATAAATTCCAAATTTGATGGAAGATGGTAAATTATGACCACCACCATGAAAGACACTGGGATTACAAAAATTAAAAAGGGTATAAGTGACTTCCAGAATGGGTCCTGTCATTTTATCCAATCTGCAACCCTGTGCCATTTTATGGGTGCATTTAGGCCATTCACATTGAGAGTGATTATTGATAGATACGTTTTTATTGACATCGAGTTACCTTTGAAGTCCTTCTTTCTGTAGACTGTCTCTATATTTCTGTTCAATGCTATTCTTGGGATTTTTCCTCTTTTATAGAACGCCCCTTAATATTTCCTGCAGTGTCGGCTTGGTGGTTGCATAGTCTTTTAAGCCTTGCCGGTCTTGGAAACTCTTTATCTCTCCATCCATTTTGAATGTCAGTCTTGCTGGATAAAGTATTCTTGGATGCATGTTCTTCTCATTTAGTGCCCTGAATATATCTTGCCAGCCTCTTCTGGCTTGCCAGGTCTCTGTGGACAGGTCTGACGTTATTCTGATGGGCTTCCCTCTGTAAGTAAGGAGCCTCTTTGCCCTGGCGGCTTTCAAGAGATTATACCTACAATTATAATTCTTCAATTTGACTATCAGGTGTCGTGATGTTTTTTTGGAATGTATAATCTTGGGTGGAGACCGTTCAGCCTCTAGGACATGAATGCTGGTTCCATTCATGAGATTGGGAAAATTTTCATGAAGGACTTGTTCCACTATATCTTCTAGACTTCTTTCTTTCTCCTCCCCTTCAGGGATTCCAATAATTCTGACGTTGGAACGCTTCATGGCATCATTTATTTCCCTGATTCTGTTTTCGTGGTTTCTAAGCTGTTTGTTCCAGGCTTCTTCCTGATCCTTTCTCTCTATCTGTTTGTCTTCCAGATCACTAATACTATCTTCTGTCTCAGTTACCCTAGCTTTCAAAAAATGACCATGATGACTCTTTCCTCTTTCTCTGCATTATGTGTATGCTGGTGTATTTGTGGGTATCGTACAGGCCTATGAGTTCCTATTCACTGTTCTACATTCTTTTTCTTTTCTTTTCTTCATACAAGATAGTCTCTCTCCTCAATCCAACATGTGGGTGAGGGTTGGTCCCAGGACCCTGGGATCATGACCTGAGCTAAAAGGGGCTCCTCATCATGGTCATGTTGTAAAGCACAAAATAGGAGGAAACCTTAAAAGAAAAAGAAAAGAAAAGAAAATCCATACAGACAATGGGAACATTTATAGCTGCCCCAAAAATAGCAATGGGAGACAGAAGACAGTGAGATGGTGTATTCAAAGTGCTGAAAAAAGAGAAAAAATGCCAACCAATAGTGTCTTACCTAGTGTAACTAACCTTCAAAAGTGAGGTAAAAACATCCCTAGGTAAACAGAGTGAGAAAATTCTTTCATAATGAACTTTTCTAGAAAAAATCATACAGGAAATTATTCCAGATAAAAATGACATTGTATGGCAAATCAGATCCTCTCAAAGAAATAAAGATCACTTAAGTAATTATATAGATAATTGTAAGAGGCACTATGACTCTTGTGTTAATAAATTTAAAAGAAAATTGCATGAAACAATAATTATAAAAGTATATTTTAGGGCTTATAAGACACCATCAGAGAGCAGTAAGTAACTCATAACCACAAGAAGAAATGAAGAGCACTAGAAATAATAATTATGTACAGTTCGTAAATGATGATAAATATATTTCCTCCTTTCTGGAAGCTACTCATATCTGAAGTCATTTTAAAGACATGAAAAATGTAGTAACCACCCTTCTAGAATATCCTTTTTAAATATATCACTTCCATAGGTATTATAGACATTATAGTCACATACATACATATTTTATATTTATATAACATATTTTATATATCACTAAACTAAAACCAAAGGGAGTAACTCAAAAGTAGAGTAAAAGAATAAATGAAACAAGAAAAATATCTATTTAGTATAAAAGAAGCTGAGGAGCTGGTAAAAAAGAGGTATAAGACATAAGAACATATTTATATGTGTATTTTACTATGTGATATATATATTTATAATAGATATTAATATGCAGTTTATGTATATTTTCATCAATAAAATTGCAGGCATAAATCCAGCCATATTAGTAACAAATGTGAGTGCAATAACACTCCAGATTAAAGGCACAGTTGTCTGGCTGAATAAAAAGCAAGATAAAATTCCATGTTGTTTATTTTTGTTAAAGATTTTATTTATTTATTTGACAGAGAGATAGAGAAAGAATGCACAAGCAGGGGGAGTGGCAGAGGGAGAGGGTTCCCCACTTCTTAGTCCAAGGCGAATTCAATCCCAGGACCCTAGGATCATGACCTAGCCAAAGGCAGATGCTTAACTGACTGAGCCACCTAAGTACCCCCATAACTACATGCTATTAAAAGAAGCACACAACTTTTGTAGCAACATGGACAGGACTGGAAGAGATTATGCTGAGTGAAATAAGTCAAGCAGAGTCAATTATCATATGGTTTCACTTATTTGTGGAGCATAATAAATAGCATGGAGGACATGGGGAGTTAGAGAGGAGAAGGGAGTTGGGGTAAATTGGAAGGGGAGGTGAACCACGAGAGACTATGGACTCTGAAAATCAATCTGAGGGGTTTGAAGTGGTGGGGGGGTGGGAGGTTGGGGTACCAGGTGGTGGGTATTATAGAGGGCATGGATTGCATGGAGCACTGGGTGTGGTGAAAAAATAATGAATACTGTTTTTCTGAAAATAAATAAATTGAAAAAAAAAAATAAAAGAAGCACACAGTCCATATTATATCTGAAAATAGAAATAAATTGACAGTGAAAATATAGGAAAAATGTACCATACAGATCGTAACCATAGAAGACCTTAAGTGACAGTACTAATATCTGAAAAAATATGTATACTTCAGACAAAAAAAAATACTGAAGATAAAAGACCTTTTAGAATATTAAAGGGTCAGTTTGTATCAAGAGGATGTAAAAGTTATAAATACACATGCACCTAACAAAACAGACCTGAAATATGTGAAGCAAAACCTGATAGACTGGATTGGATATATAAGCAATTTAGCAATTAACACTAAGACACAAAATAACTGTCTTCTAAAGAAGAGTAAAAACAAGTTGAGAAAATAAAAAACAGTAAGTATATAGAAACACTATGAATCAGACATAATATCTATAGAGCACACTACACAACAAAAGGAGAAAGCTTATTCTTCTGAAGCTGATAAAGAATACTCTCTAATATAGACCATATGGTAAGTCGTAAAACAAGCCTCAATAAATGTAAAATCATTGAAACCACACAAAATATGTTCTCTGACCAAGTCAGAATCAAATTAGAAAGCAACAAAATAAGGAAATTAGGGAATCCGCAAGTAAAAATGGAATTAAGCAACACACTTAAAAATAATGTCAGGGTTAAGGAGGAAATCACAGGGAATTTAGAAAGTGTTATGAGCTAAATGAGAACAAAACCACAACATACTGCAATAAATGGGATTCAGCAAAAGGATGCTTATAGGAAAAATATATAGCTCAGTATTAGTATGCTAGGGCTGCCATTTTCACAAAATACCACAAAATGGGTAGATGATATACCAGAAGCTTATTTTCTCACAGTTCTGGAGGCTAGAGATCCAGGACTGCCAAGTTTTGACAGATTTGGTTTCTCCTTTGCCTTGTCTTGTTGGCTTGCAATATGGCTGTTTATTTTCTGTTTTCACAGGGCCTTTCATCTCTGCATGCATATTTCTGGTCTCTTCCTTTTCTAAAAGGGACACCAGTCCTGTTGGATTAAAGGTCCATCCTTATAGTCTCATCTAACTTTAATTATCTCCTTGAAGATATCTCCAGGGGAACCTGGGTGGTTCAGTCAGTTAAACATCTGGCTTTGGCTCAGGTCATGATCCCAAAGTCCTGAGATTGAGTTCACCCCACATCTGGCTCCCTGTTCAGTGGGGAGTCTGCTCCTTTCTCTTCCTCTGCCCCTCCACCTGCTTGTGCTGGGTTTCTCTGTCTCTGTCTCTGTCTCTGTCTCTCTCTCAAATAAATGAATAAAATCTTGGAAGGAAGGAAGGAAGAAGGAAGGAAGGAAGGAATATCTTAGTCCTTAGTCCTTTATCCTAAGTCACGATAAAAACCATCTAGGGGGAAAACAAAACAAAACAACAACAACAAAAAAGCACAACAATCAGTTAGAGCTAGCATCCTACCCACAAAACTGAATCTCTTCCAGAAGAGAACATGATATGATGGTCCACTCTCTCACTGACTCTATTTGATGTTACACCGAAGGTTCTAGCCAATGCAAAAAGGAAGAAACAACAACAACCAAACAAACAAAAACAGCCATATAGGAAAGGGGAAAAAAAAAAGTTAAACTGGCTTAATTCACAAATGACATGATTCATGATTTTATATGAGTAATTTCATGGGAAATAGCACCAAAAAGAATAAAAGTCTTTGGGATGAAAGCAGAAGAACTGCAGGAACTGTACCCTGAAAACTATAGAATAGTGATAATGGAAATTGAAGTTCTAAGTATGTAATTTTAAAATTAAAAGTTAAAAATTAATATTATGTATAGCCTACTAATTCCTACTCCAGGAATCTACCTAAGGTAAATGAAAACACATTTCTATAAAAAGTGTATTTATCTCCAGAGTCAGAATAGAACAGAGATTTAAGTATTAGACCAAGAATAGACAATGCTGTCAAACTATAGCTCTACTCTACAGTTTTTAGGCTTTCAGTTTGTCAGATTCCTAAACTTCATCCATGTATGATCACTGGAGCCCAGAAAAATTCTCAGAACAACCACATATCTTGAATATATGTCATTTCCTTAATAAAAATTATTCTAAAAAATTCTGTTTTTTAATTAATTCTTTTATGTGAACATATTTTAATACTTTAATAATTTGTCATCAGCCATCTCTAAAATCTAGACTCCTGATTAGTATGTTTCAAATACAAACATCTGTTGAATTAATTAAGCAGGGAGATCATTAGACCGAGATGGTGCTAAAGCCATGGTGACCTACCTAAGTATACTAAAATCTAAGCCTATAAATGTCTCAAGGTTACAAAATGGAAACCCAAGAGCAACCAATCTCAATTAGCCAACTAGGATTTAAGCTATAGTCAATAAGATAACTTCCTCTCTTTACATCCACCCTTCTTTATATAAGTCATTCCCCTAGCTCCTGCGGGCAAAGTACTTCTAACCACTTCTGGTTTGGCTTTGCCAATTCATGTTAATTTTTTCTCAGATAAACTTCCAATTGTTAATATGCTTTAGTTTATTTTTAACACTCCTTTTATAAGTAAACAATATTATACATACATATGTCATACTCTTTACATGAAGCATTTCAGAATAAATTTTATAGGAAAATTTAAGAGCATGCACTATGAAAGGATCTCACATTTATAAACATGTGTTTAAAGATATTTAATTTGTTAATTCCAACTTAAAACATCCTCCACATCTTGATTCTTTTTACCAGAACAAATTGGATTATCAGTCTTGTGCCTGACTTTGATGAAAGTTTAGCCTTGAATACTCTTCAAAATGTATTGTAAAATGTATCAGATATGAAAGACTAGGGCAGAAAACACTTCAAATTCAGAACCACAATCAATAATTCTTATTCTCATTCTCTCTTTTTCTTCCTCACATTCTCTCTATCTGCCCCTCTCTGTTTCTCTCTCTCTCTCTGTTTGACATGCATACACACACACACACACACACACACTCATACACACATACACAGTGGGCAATGGCTTACTAAAATGAGCTTCTGCTTAATTCTCACAATTTTAAATGTTTTTTGATTGTAGCTTTAGAATTATATCCCTTCTCATAGCCAGCAGTGTTTCTAATGGGGCATTTTTTTTAGTGCCCAAAGAAATTGCTACCACATTAAGTTGTATTCCTAAGCTGAAATGAGATTTCATTTAGTCCAAAAAATATTGTTATAGCTGACATTAATTCACAGGTAAGTACATTTTCATGACTAAATATAGTAATGGTATGTAACATATTAAAATACAAGGCCATCACTTAATAAAATTTATATATAAATTAATAAATTCATTCAATAAAATATATTTATAAATCAATAAATTTATATATAATAAATTAATAAAATGTATATATAATAAAATTAATTTACATTATAATATGTTTTATATAATATATATCAATAATATATATATACATAGTCTAAAAACTTAACAACAAAATGCTATGACAGAACTTCTAGTAATTTTGCTGGTCTATTTTGTAACTGATAATTAGAAACCATATTAGTTGTATAAATCCTTGATTACATAATATGTATGTGCTATAAAAAGATTTAAAGTGACAATGTTTGAAACAAGTCTGATTGTGTTTAATTATTCATTATTTACCTAAGTCTACATTAGTATTCCATAAGACTCCCAGGTGATATTGAATGGTAGCAGAGGAGGTATTTCAAAACCAACTTTGTTCTTTGGAGATCATGGTTTTGTACATAGCCCATTTCCTGAGGGATAAGGTGATAGTAGCAGATAAGCCGAAATAGAAATGACATTGATGTAACATAGCAAATGATGAGGTGCTTTCAGGAGAGACTGAAAGAAAACTAAGATTAATTAAAATCTATTCAAAAAGCTATGAAGAGAGAAAATAGAACAGTTATGTGGCATTGGTTTGCAAAACATTGTGAAATTCCAATAGGTTTTCAATGATACAAAACTTAAAACTTTACATTAAAAGAGATATAAATTTTGGTTGAAAAAATTGCTGTTAAATACATAGGTAAATAGATAAATTAGAAGCCATAAGGAACTGAGTCAGAAATCAGTTTTTAAAAACATATAATATAAAGAAATATTTCTACCCAATCAGATTTTTAAAAATTTTTTATTTTATTTTTTACAGATTTTATTTAATTATATGAGAGAGAAAGAGATTGAGATTATAAGAGAGAGCACAAACAGTAGGGAGACGAAGAGAGGGAGAAGCAGACTCCCTGCTGATGCAAGTCTTGATCCTAGGACCCTGAGCCCAAGGCAGATGCTTAACTGACTAAACCACCCAGGAGCCCCTATCCAATCAGATTTTTAAAACCCATTATTTTATTATACAAAAGGATTTCATAAAAAGCTGCTGGAATACAACCTCTGTTTGTAATAATAAGACCTTTACATGATATTTTTACTTAGGTTGGGATGGTGTCTGTGTGTATGAGTTTGTGTGTCCCTATAAATTCTCCACTTGACAGGAAATATAATATATCCAGTCAGCCAAATCCAGACTCTGTAATTATTTCCTTGTTCCTCCTCACCCCAAACAAGGTTGACTGCATGATTCCAGCTAATCAGATATTATCTATTTTTCTTTTGTTTTTGTTCTTTATCCTGCAAAAGCTTCTTGCCTTCCATCCCATTTTATAGTTCTCCAAAAGTATACTGTCCACTTCATGAATTGTTTCTTTAACCATTTTTTAACAGTATTTGGTGATGAGTACGGTATCTGAAGGTGACTGCTGAAGGCCTGCTAAACAGGAGATGCACACGCACTGAACTTCTTGAGTTTACTGTTCCTGACCTCATTACCAAGGGCCCTGGGTAAGTTAGTCTCGGATATGAGCTCCCTTGTGTGCAGCTCTCCGATCCAAACCAGCTTTATTTAAAAACTGTTGTTCCTGGCAATGTTCTGAGGTGGTCGTATAGGAGTCTGTAATGATGCCAAATGTTAGGGGACATGCAAAATCTCAAGGTAAGTCCACATCATAAGTACCTGGGAAAGTTGAGAAAATAATGAAGGAGTGTGGAATGTTTTGATCATCAAATTCAAAATCAAAGTAGGCACAGATTGGACTATTAAAAGCTATTAGGGGATCAGCCGCTTTAAAGAAATATTCTAGAGTAATAGATGTGTCCTTAACGGGAATCTCAGAAGCCAAAGCTGCAAAATTGCTGGACATGGGTTGAACACTTAAAGGCTGTCAGAATGTTTGCCACCTTCTCTAAGACTATCCTAGGATAAACTGGGCACGGAATAGTTTAGATTGACACTGTGTCACTTGCAATCTCAAGAAAATGTCTAGGTGCTACTTTGAAGACTATAAACAAAAATTTCCCAAGTTAGTGGCCTAAGAACTATAGTATCTCCAAGGAAAGAAACCTAAAGCAGAACCCGGGCCTCCCTGTTGCACCCTCTTAGGGAGATCATCTTCAAGACACTGGCCCAGAAATTGGTGTCTTATGTGCAACCAACTAAGGTGCTAGGAAAGAGATTGTCTCCCAAGGTTTTGTGCAAATCCTTTGACACTGACTCAGATAACCCCATATCTACTCTCAAAGGAGGACCTTCATATGGACCCCTTCCAGAGTTGATGGAACCCCAAGGGACTCTCCAATAAACTGCCACCAGTTATTTCCTTACACAGCCAAAAGAAAACTAAACTTAAAATTAATGGAAACCCTTGCCAAATTCTGGTAGACACATTGGGACTACACTCTCTACTTTAAACCCCACTCAATTGGAAGCCTGTAGTTTGTCATATTTTGTGTTTTGAGAATTTTGTTTGGCTTTCTGCCTGCATAAGCCTTGCAGGTTGTCCATTGTGGCATAGGCAGGCAGCTCAGCTGCGAGGCTGGAGGTCCAAAAATATGGCTGGTCAGGAATGTGTGTTGTACTTCATTTGTGTCTATGACCCAGTGGACTATTGCCAGTTCTCAGGAGAATTGTCTGTGTCTTTCCCCGTACCTCTCTTGGGCTGTCTTTAGGAGTGGCTCTGGATCTTGCTAAGATAGTGTCTTTGTATCTTTTGTGATCTCTGTTACATAATTTGTCAGCAAGAAGGATAACTTGAATATAGTTATTTAATGTCTCATTAAAGTATCTAACCTCGGGACGCCTGGGTGGCTCAGTTGGTTGGACGACTGCCTTCGGCTCAGGGCGTGATCCCGGAGTCCCGGGATCGAGTCCCACATCAGGCTCCCAGCTCCATGGGAAGTCTGCTTCGCTCTCTGACCTTCTCCTCGCTCATGCTCTCTCTCACTGTCTCTCTCTCTCAAATAAATAAATAAATAATCTTTAAAAAAAAAAAAGTATCTAACCTCAATATAACTGTTAACAAGTAAATAGACATTAGTAAAATAAAAGTTTATAGTGAGTTTTTCAACAAAAATTATGCTTAACGATATGTCTACTTAAAACCAATTTCCAGTATCTTTTTGGTAACTTGAAAACTTAAAATTATAAGATTAAGGTAAATGAAATGATGGACAGTCATTGAATATCCAGATTATTTCCAAATAAGATAAAATACTGAAATATCAGTTACTGAACATAGATTTATCCACATTTGGCTTCCTTTTACAGAAGGTTTATGATATGTGGATCTATTACTAAATATCCTTAGTGCCACATTGAAAAAATACTATGAGGAAGAATATACTTCCAGAAATTATGAAACTTATTTATAACTTTATAAATCCACAGAATGCTAGCATAACAGATAATCCACAATTGCTTACTTCTCAGTCTTCACTAGGAAAATGGATTCTAAATATTAAGAATTCTAATCAACATATATGATTAAAGTTACTTTGAAATAATAATGGTAAAAAGAAACAATTGTGTATGAAAATAAAATGATTGCTTTTTACAAAATGACAAAAACAAAAAGGACAAAATTTGAATGGATATAAAACTGTTGTAATTAGTTTGTGAAAAAAAGAATCTTGGGAAGGAAATTTCATGTGTTGCCAACCTGGTTAAGACTGGAATGAACTTAATTGGGTTTTTAAAAAATAAGTTTTAATATCAAATGCACACAGGTGCAAAATTAGAATTTGTTTTTTTCTCTGTAAAAAGAACAGTTTTCTTAGATTATGGGTCTGCTCTAAATAAGAAATTATAATCAAACCTTCTTCTTAATCTTTTTATTAATCTGCCTAGACAGCAAAGATTTTGACTTACCAAAATAATTTATTATGTTTCACACTTTCTCTTAAGTAATTTATTTGATTAAAAACAAACACATACATACACACATACATACATACAGTCTTCTAAGTATTAAAAGAGCTAAGTTTGTTCACAACTATGTAGCTTTCTGTATTTGCCTTCAAATTTTTGTTAGTTTGGTAATATGGATTTTTTTTACAAACTACCCCAATTTTAAATGAAATCTTTTGGACCTTGAACTAACTTCAAGATTTTTTCCAAGGAGTCCTGGAACATCCCAAAGGATTTTTCTCTTACTTTGTGATGGAAAGATGTTAGGTTTATCTGGTATGTTAAGTTGCATGAGAAGCATTGTCAAATCAGAACTGATGATAAACCTTCTTAAGTTATATGCCTATTGATATATGTTATTAACATAGGTATTTCAGAAACTGTTTAAAGTTTCTAGAAGTTTGTCAGCACTCACATTGTCTAATTATTATCCTGAATTATTGTACGCCATAGAAATAACTACATTTCATTATTAAATCAACTATCATCTAGGGTATTTTTAAGTCTTTTGTCACTTATAGACAGTTATTGTTTAACTCTGGTGGTTTTTAAAATTAGGAATCATGGAAAGAACCCTGCCATGAATTCAACCACTGATACCACTGCCAAATTACAAGGTGCTGAACATTGAGTGCGGATTTCACAGCTGTCATCTGGTCCTGTATAAATGCAGGAAACCTTAAGATCAAATTGAGTAGGAAGAGAAATAGCCAGTGTTGGGATAGACTGCTTTTCCCCAACATGTCAGATCAAGAACGTTTTTATCTACTGCTCTTTCCCTCTTTGGCCATCATTTTCACTATTCTAACATCATGAAGGTCCTTACCATTTTTTGTTGTTGCTGTTGTTCTCATTCAATAATAGTTCAATAATTCTTTCTCTGTCCTGAAAAAATAATGTCATTGTTTGTGTATCTTGGGGCATTGTAAAGAGGGTAATCCAGCCTCCAGCTCACTATTGGGTTTGCTATGGTGCTTATGATCTGGTAGCTCTTTTGGTTCATCACAAACTTCGACCTGATTTCCACTGCCTCAGCTTCTCTGGAACAGATTTGTCAAATAAACACTTATGGAGAAGTGGAGATACAATTACATGAAGTACATAAAAAGGCCAACTGGGTTAAAGAACTACTCTCCTCTCTAGGATTTTTTTTTTTTCTTGATTTATTTGATTTTGGTTGGTTTGGGCTATGAGACCCTGATTCAAGAGTACTCTCCAAATCAGGGGTATTATTTAATTGCTAATAATTATTATTGTCTCCTTGATATACTGTGGTTTCTCAAAAGTTTAAATGCATATGAACAGCCATTGATTAGAATGACAAAAACAAACAAAACCCCACAACAATAACAAGAACAACAACAACAAAACAAGAAACCTGTAAACAGTTCTAAGAATGGGAGCTTGACATCATATCTTGGGAACACCACACTAGGACCTGAAAGAGGCAATGGCAAACTATGAGTCATGCTAAGACCAATATTTTTAATCATTGTCTTGAATGGTCAAGAAGATGATCAAAAGGGAGTGCTGTATTAATAACTTCCTAGATGGAACTGCTCTAGGTGCCACATCAGCCAAAAAATAAATAAATAAATAAATAAATAAAAAATAAATAAATAAATAAATAAATAGAAATAATAAATAATAATAATAATAAATAAAATATAATAAATAAAAATATAATACATAAAAATAAATAAATAAATAATAAATAAATAAAAATTAAGTAACTTTTATGCCCCTATAAATGTTTTACTTGACCAGAAACAACATATATCAAGTCTGCCAATTCCCAAATATTAAGCCAACTCTCAGCTCTATGCTTTGTTCTTTGTTTGTTCTTCCCCAAAACAAATTTAACTGTACGGCCCTATCTAATCAGAGATTTTCTACTTTCTTCTTCCTGTTCTTTTGTCTTTCTACTATTAAAGCTTCCTGCTTTCTACCCAATTTTACAATTCTCTGAAAGGAGACTGTCCATATCATGAAGTGATAAAGCCTGTTTGTATCATGTAAATTATTTTCTTTAATCATTTTTAACAGCCAGTATATAGAGTAGTGTCAGCTTTCCTATTGTTAGTGGCAATTCAAATTTTCAAATGTTTCTTATTGTTAGACAATGGAACTCCAAATGCAATGCAAGATGCAATATTGTGACTTATGAGGAAACTATGTTTGGTAATTCAGATGACCAAATAGAATTTTCATGGTTCCTGGCTTACAGTTCCCAAAACCCTTAGGATTTCTTGAGATAAGAGCAGTGGGAGACACTTTTGTCTTGATATTTGGTATCTTTCTATTAGTTCCTGAAATCTCTTCAGTGCCATAATAGTGAAATATAGGTCTCTTGAACAACAACATACCTATCTTTGAATAGGTAGGTATTCAACATAACAAGTTCCTTTCCACCACAACTTGGTTTATTTGAATGAGGTGACTTTTGGAAAGCACCTAAAGATTCAGGGGCTGATTGCCAGGGGAACAAATTGTGAACAGAAGGTTGGAACTTTAGGTCATATTCCCTGATTTCCTGGATGAGAGAGGGGTTAGAGGTAGAATCAATTACCAATGTCCAATGATTTAATCAGTTGTGCCTATGTAATAAAGCCTCCATAAAATCCAAAAGGACAGGGTATAGATTCCTTCCAGTTGATAAACACATGGAGATTCAGAAAGAGTGGTACACTTGAAGTGGGTATGGAAGCTTTCATTATTTACCTTGGCCTATGCAATCTCTTCATCTGACCATTTGAGTCATATCCCTTTATAATAAATTGGTAATCCAGTAAATAAAAGGCTTCTCTGATTTCTATGAACTACTTTAGCAAATTAATTGAACCCAAGGAGGGAGTTGTTAGAACTTCTGACTTATAGCCAGTTGGTCAGAAATACATGTAACAGCCTAGTCTTGTGCTTGGAGTCTGAAGTGGAGAGCAGTTTTGTGGGACTGAACCCTGAAAGTATGGGATCTGATATTATCTCTGCATAGATAGTTTCAGTTCTTAGTTGAATTGAAGGACACTCAGCTGGTATAAAAATTGCTTGTTGTTGGGGAAATCCATGCTATACAAGTTGGAAGTTGGTGCCAGATCCTGTTGCAAATATACTGTTTTTGCATCCTTATTGATCATCTTCCATGAACTAGAGAATTTTGCTAAAATCATTTCTGTTTAAATGTAGAGAGAGTAAAGAGTTATAAAGTATAAATATATTATTGATATTTCTTAAGTGATATTTCTTTTAAATTTGCACATGGTAACAAGAGAGATAATAAATATGCAGATATTATTTATTATTATATACAGAATTTTGTTAAATAAGTTTATTTTAAAAAATTATGAGAATCAATATGTTATCAATTCTGTATTGAACTTTCACTTCTTTAATCTCCCTGTCATAGAAAATGCAATCATATTTATATTTTACTCAAATCTGCATTTTCATTTCAGTTGAATTTTTAACTCTCACAATGATTCATCTTTATTTTACTTAGCTGCTTTATTTAATCTTTTAAAGTTATATTTGAAAATTTCAGTAACTTTTGAAGTTAGCATAATGAAGAACAAAAATCCAATGAAAATAGCATTTTCTCTTTGGTTTTTACAATAGCTGATTCATTTAATTCTTTTCACTTTTGATCTTTGTAAGTTTCAATCCAGGATATATATGGGAGAAAAACTATTATGTTTTATTTCTCTTTTAAAACCAACTTAAGCCTTGTCCGTGGTTGAATAAACACTACAAACTAGGTTCTCAGCTGAAATAGCCCAGAGCTCTATTCCTGAATGCATGTTTGGTCATTGAAATTAGAAAAAAAAAAAAAAATGCCCCTGGGAGTACTAATGAAGTATATTTATTTTAGATTTTTTTAAAACTTTTTATGATTTTTCTAGGCTCAGAATCTTCATAGTCAAAAAATATACATGTGACTCTATTATAGTAGGTCTCTTCAAGGAAATCTAAAATGTGAGCTGATATATTTTCTTAAACAGATTTGTATTAAGACAAGTTGATTAATAGCTGGTTCAAGTAGATTTAATACAGAAGGTAAACTATAACTTCATCCCCCCCAAAGCAAACTGTTTTATGGCATATGGCTGCCATACTAACATTGGGTGGTGATACTGACCTATAAAAGTCTGAATAATACAAATGAACACTGATTACTCTTACTTGGGGAAGAAAACCTTGAGTGATATACAGTCTTCACCTACAAATGTGAAATTAATTAAAATTACAACATTATCCAAACATTCCTCAATATGGTATTACTGTGGAAGACAAAATGGCATATATTGAAGATCATACTAAAAGTAGTGAAACAGTATAAAGATTCAAAATTTCTAGAGTGAAATAAATAACAGCGACTTATTTATGTTAAGGAATAAATTGGTGGAGGAAAAGTCTATGAACTGCAGAGTAACATAATCTTTAAAAAATATAGTATTCTTCTACACCATTTATTTCACTTGCTGCCTTTCTCCTTTTGGTTCATAGCAATGCAAACTGCCCAGGTGCTCAGTCCAATAAATAGTGGAATTATTCTTGATGTCATTTTTGTCCTTTCACACAACAAAAAAATCCTGCCAACAAACAACCTATAAACCGACCATGTCTCACTCCCTCTCCTACTTCCAACAGTCTGAACCAGCATCTTTACTTAGCTAAAATCCTAATTCTTCTTTCCATGCCTTTCCACAGTCTGTTTTCTAGATATCAGTAGACTAGTTCCTTTACAATATCAGTTTGCTCATTTCCATCCTCTGTTCAAACCTTACAATGGTTCTCTTTTCTCAGGAAAAAAAAAATTTTAAATGGCTCAAAATTATCTACATATTCTGGCTTCTCAGGCACTCTGTGATGTCATCTCCTACTGCTCTCATTTTTAAATGCACCTTTAAGTCACACTGGCTTCCATGGAGAACATGCCAGGCAATTGTCAGCCTTGTTCTCCTTGTCCTCTCTGCCTAGAGTGCTCTTGATGAAATAAATGCTAAACTTTCTCCCAGAGTTTTCAAATCTTATTTATCATTTGACATTCTTTGTGGGGGCTTACTCTGAACACTCTAGTTATAATTAAACCTGATTCCTCCTCCTGTGTTCTAATTAGGAACTCCAAATTATAGATGTATCAGTATTTTTATATGGATGCATAGTACTCCACCACAGGTACAGACAATTTGTTTATCCAGTCATCAGTTGATGGGTACTTACATCTTTGGATACTGTGAATGATGTCACTATAAACTTGTGTACACTCTCCTATGTTTTGAGTATGTACTTTCAATTCTTTCAAATGTATATCTGAGAATGGAATTTATGGGTCATATGTAATTCCACATTTAACTTTGAGAGAACTTCAAGCTGCTTTCTTAATGGCTGAATCATTTTACATTCTATTTTGCATTTCCGTCAGTAATGTATTAAGCTCCCAGTTTTTGTTTTTGTTTTTTTACGTCTTTGTTGACATTTGCTATGTTTTGGATTTTTTGTTTGTTTTGTTTGGTGCTTTGTTCTTATTTATGATCATCCTAGTAAGTGCTATTTGTCATTTTGATTTGCATTTCCTTAATGACTAAAATGTTGAATACCTTTTTAAATTTTGTTGGCCACTTGTATATCTTATTTAGGAGAATATAGAGTATTTAATTTCTTTTCTCATATTTAGATTGAGTTGTCTTTTACCATTGATTGTAAAATGATAAAATGAATCCTGGACAATGTTCTTCAAATATTTTCTGTTTTATAGGATGTCTTTTCATTTTTTTCATAATATCTTTTGATATACAAAAGCTTTTACTTTTGATAAAATCATGTATCTACTTTTGTTTTTGTTGCTTGTACTTTATATTTCAAATCTAAAAATCTATTACTCAACCCAAGGTACTAATAATTGACCCCTAGTTGTTTTTTTTTTCTTTCTTTCTTTTTTGACCCCTGAATTTTTTCTATATGATTTTTATGGTTTTATATCCTATACTTAAACCGTTAATCCTTTTGAGTTAGTTTTTGTATATGATGTGAGGTAGAGGTCCAAATTCATTCTCTTGCAAGTAATTTCCCAGTTGTCCCAACACCATTTGTTAAGGAAACTGCTTTTACCCCATTGAGTGCTCTTGGCATCCTTGTGGAAAATTAATTGACCATAGATGTAATGATTTATTTCTGGACTCTAAATCCCATTTTCCCATATAGTTATACTTCTGCCAGTGCCTCATGTTTTTTTTTCCACTGTAGCCTTATATTAAGTTTTGAAATCAAGAAGTGTAAATCCTCAAACTTGTTCTTTTTTTTAAAGATTGTTTTAGTTATTTGAGATCTATTTGAATTCCATATGAATTTGATGATTAGCTTTTCCACTTCTGAAAAAAAAATGTTTATTGGAATTTTGATTGGGATTAATTGAGTCTTTTTTTTATTTTAGGAAGTATTACCTTTTTAACAATGTTGAGCTTTTTAATAGGTGAATATGGGTTAACTAACTTTTCATTTATTTAGGTCATTAACTTCATCAAGCAATGACTTTTAGTTTTTAGTATACAACTCTCTCACCTTCTTGGTTGAATTTATTCCTAGGTAGTTTGTTCTTTTAGATGCTATTATAATGAAATTTCTTTCTTAATTTTTAAAAATATTTTATTTATTTATTTGACAGACAAAGATCACAGGTAGGCTGAGAGGCAGGCAGAGAAAGGAAGGGAAGCAGGCTCCCTGCTGAGTAGAGAGCCTGATGCGGGGCTCAATCCTAGGACTCTGGGATCATGACCTTAGCTAAAGGCAGAGGTTTTAACCCACTGAGCCACCCAGGTGCCCCTTAATTTTTTTTTTTTTTTATTATTCACTGCATGCTTATAGAAACACAATTTCCTTTTTGTGTGTTAATCTCATATCCACCTATTTCGCTGTATTTTTTTTATTATTTCTAGTGGTTTTCTTTCGCATTCATTGGGATTTTGTATGTATAAGAATATGTCAGCTATGGAAATAAGTCAAGCGGAGAAAGACAACTATCATATGATCTCCCTGATATGAGGAAGTGGTGATGCAACATGGGGGCTTAAGTGGGTAGGAGAAGACTCCATGAAACAAGATGGGATAGGGAGGGAGACAAACCATAAGTGACTCTTAATCTCACGAAACAAACTGTGGGTTGCTGGGGGGAGGGCGGTTGGGAGAAGGAGGGTAGGGTTATGGACATTGGGGAGGGTATGTGCTTTTGGGTAAATTGGAAGGGGAGGTGAACCATGAGAGACTATGGACTCTGAAAAACAATCTGAGGGGTTTGAAGTGGCGGGGGGGTGGGAGGTTGGGGTACTAGGTGGTGGGTATTATAGAGGGCACAGCTTGCATGGAGCACTGGGTGTGGTGAAAAAATAATGAATAATGTTTTTCTGAAAATAAATAAGTTGAAAAAAAATAATGAATACTGTTTTTCTGAAAATAAATAAATTGGAAAAAAAAGAAAAAAAAGAATATGTCAGCTATGAATAGAGATTTTACTTCCTTTTTAACAGTTTGGATGCTTTTTACTTTTATTATTTCTTTCCTAATTGTTCTAGCTGGAAATTCCTATATAACATTGAATAGCCGTGATTCAACAAGCCTCCTTGTGTAGTTTCTTCATATATAACTCCCTTATTACATTAAGGAAGGGAGGTCATGTACAAAATTATCTAAATATAGTCAAAGAAATTGGAAAATACAAATATGTAATTGGTGCAGGGAAATTGTACATAAGACAGAAAATATCAGGAATAAGGGCAACATGTAGATATAGACATTACAAGTGTTCTAAAATATGACTGTAAATCTGGTTCTGCACTTTTCTGGTAACCAAAGGAAAGTGGGGAAAATCTCAGTTCCATTGCCTGAGGGGGGAAAAATAAAACAGAAAATATATTTACAAAAAAGCAAAGACTTCCCTGTTATTTCACTATATAAATCTTTTTATTCTATGAATTGTTATAAGGGAGCTGTAAATAATGTTGTTGATCATATTCTCAAATGATATGCTTAAAAATAATTCAATAGCAAAGTTGTAATAGATTTTTGTAGGAAAGTTTAATGTAGGATAAAGACACAAACCATTAAAAATCAATCGGAGGAATGGATATAGAAGTAGTTTCAAAGAACAGAGCACATCTTTGTGACCCTGATGAGAAAGAGAGAGTGATGGGCAGGCATGGGATTGAACTATAGCTAAATCACATCATCTGCTTTCAACTGAGAACAGCCTGGTTTTGCCCACACTATCAGTAGAGACTAGTGGGGAGGGAGATGAAGGAAGTGTGTAAGAGGTAGCAAATCTAGACTTTCACTTGTAAAACATGCTCTACTTTGGCAATCAAAACTTGGAGAGTGTAAAATCTTGGCAAGCTGTGTCAATTTTAAGAAATTAAATGTTGTGGATTTTGAGATGACAAAACATTATTAATTTTTGTATGTGTTTTTCATTGTTTAATGTTTCACTTCGTTTTCACAATGATATTTTTCCATTGTACCAGAAGTTCCAAACATGCAGGCTGTTACCGCTTCAAAGTCTCAGTAAAGAAATATGATGATTTTAGGATTCTGTATCTTTGCCTTTAATGCAAAATTATATGAAAACGTGAAAACATCTATTAAACACTTCAATCTTCTCTGAAGCATGGCCTGGAATATCAGTAGTAAGTATTAGCTTCAGCAGTGTGCAGAAGATAAACAGTTTTTACTTTTAAAAGTAATTAGAAGAATAATTCTGATGCTCATTTACTTTTTCCTGTTTGGCTTTAGCTGCTGACTTAGAACATTATTTGTGTGGTAACTTCTAGACAAATCAAGAAAGAGTCACATATTCTTGCCTGAAGTCGAGGACAAACAATAATTAAAGAAGAACAAATAGAAGTTATGTGACAAGATTAATAAAATGTGGTACTTTCAAATTTATTTAGCTACATTTTTATAGGAATCTAGAGGGTGGAAGAAGGACAGTGTATACAATTTTTTTTTTTAAGGCCAGTTTATGTGTCTTTAATTTAAGTATATGGAAAGCTATAGAAAGAGGTGGAGATGACCAGGAAAGGAGAAGATAGTTTTAGCAGACATCTTTTGTTGATGACAGAGATTTAAAGCAATGGTTAATTTCATGGTTTTATTTTTTTTTTAGTTTTTTATTTGTGTTCTCCTTTAAAGTAGCTAAAGATTCTTACAGGTGTTATTTACTTTATGGTTTATTTTATTACTTATTTCACAAAAGCAAAACTATGAACCAACCATTTTTTTATGAGTGGTGGGTATATTTCAGTTCACTGCAACTCACTGAGTATTCTCAGCCCAAAGCTTCTTGAGAGCATGCAGATAATTCTTGGGATAAAATCAGGAAGATATCTATATGTTCTTGCAATGAACTATTGTCCTATAAGAAAGTTTTTGCTTGCCCATTCGGTTTTACATATATTGTAATAGAACCTTTGATATAGTATCCTCTCCAACCTCTGTCTATGCCATCAAAATATACAACAAGGTTACAACTGAAATTCTGAGATATTTTTATTTCTGCTCCCACCACAGGAGCAGAATTAACCCAAAACTCAAGGGAAATGTATACTGCCATAGCCACAGTCATTTTGGGATTTATCAGTGTCAGCAATATAAACAGAACTAGATAGAATACACCTGACTAAGGCACACCCTAGACCTAACCAATTAAAAATTATTGGGTCAAAGTTATAACATGTGCATGTTGAAAAGAAGCTCTTCAGACAATTTGAAATGATTAAGAAACCCCTAAGACTAGTAATATTCCCAGGAAAGCAAATAGTACTGGAAAGTAGGATAAAACTTAGAGGTGGGGAGAGCTTAATAAAACAAAGAAAACATATAAAAAATAATATAAGTTATAGAATATATAAAAATAGAAGAATGTAAAAAAAAAAAAAGAAGAAGAAGAAACTTCACATGAAAATTAAAGTAATATGCAATCCTTCAGTGACTGGATTACCAGACCAGAAGTAAACCTGGTGAGAAAAACATCAATCATGATTTAAATCTAAAGGTGGACAAAGAATTTATCTTAGTGAAACTTCCTGAGGAAGGGAGTCATGTTTGTTTTTGGTTTTTAACCTCACAGTCTTCCACGTATTTACTGTTCAGTGCATATATCCAAGATGGACAAATGCTCTCTAACTAGTAAAGCACAAGCAAATTCATGCAGAAGTGGAGAAAGCACTGATTGTCCTGGCACCACTGTTCCAGGTATACATGGGGCCCATCTGCTGTACCAGATGCCTGGTGGTTGATTGGACAACAAACGTGTGGGAGGCAAAAGGCATCTCTTTCCAAGGAGCACACCAGGAAAGGGGCCAATGCAACTGTGCCAGGACTACTCCTCACCTCTGTCAATAGTTTCAGTCATATTGAGGTCCCTAATTTCACCACAAAGGTTCTGCAAATGTGTGGGGTGATAATTGGACTGCATTTTACAGTTTAAGATAAATAACTCTTGAACATTTTTGATAAAATTAATTTGCATAATGTCCTTTAAGCAAACACTCTGTGTTTACTATGCCTTTCTGTAAACATACTAAGACACCAGTAGTTTCTATAAATACATCAATATGTAATATATTTAAATTAACCCTCAATTTTCAAGTACTTGATATGAGTAATGCATACATTTTCAAGTTTAAGCAATTTCATTTAATTATATTTATTCAAAACCTGGAGATTATCAAATAAAAATCTAATGAATTAATTTTCTATTTCAAATTGTTAGTCTCTCACCTGTACTAACAAGATTCTGGAGGGGAAAAATACAATTGAATTAAATTTAGCCTTATTTTCTCTAGGTTATCATAAACCAATGACATTATTACAAAATATTTTACTTTAATAAAAAAAAGTGTGTTATCTATCCCTCAGAGTCTTACTTATATGTACAGATTTTCCTTCCTTTTATTTTACTTTCTTTGTCCTTTACCATTTCTATTTCATCTCCTTTCTCCTCTTTTCCTTCTGGTCTCATTTTTCCTCCTCTTCTTCCCCCTCCTTCCCTTCTCCTTTCTCTCCTTTTACCTCTCTCTCTCAGGCATGTATATATATACACAGATACATACATACGTACACAATCACATTCATAAGCACACAAAATCATTATGCCACTAGTTGATACAGTAAAGAGAACGTATGTTGGTATACTGGATTTTATAAGATAGTGAAACAAGTGAAAGGAAACATCCTCACAATACAGTTGATAGCGAGGATTGGCAGTACCAGTAATACTAAGGACATAGTATCTGTGAGGTATCATAGTAGCTTATTTAATTTATTTAATTTATCTCAGATCTGATAAAAACAAACAAACAAACAAACCTCCTGGGGTGTCCATGTGTACTGGGGAATAGGGTTGACAGGCATTTTGTTTTATAGATAAAAACAAAAACATTGAAACCCAATGAAGTTCAAAGCTGGTACACTAAAAGCTCAAAGTGACCCAGGTTGACATTGAATTCAGAATCTTTCAGACTTGAAAACCCACTCTCATTCCCTTGATTTAACTCCTTTTCTCTCTATAAAGTAGTGTATATTTTTGTAAGACAAGAGGAAGAGTGGCTGGCTTTGTCTAGATATGGCATTTTTTAATTGTGCCTCTCCATTGTGGACACTGCCTAACCTTACCTAATGCCCAGCAGCTTATTAAAATAGACTTTAAAAAGTTGACAAGATACATTTTATAAGAAAACTACTATAAAAGTTTACTGTATACTGTTATTATAGATCAAATTTATAAATAGGAGCCAACTTAAGAGTAACACTGATTCTTCGTAAAAGAAAGTAAGTCAGTTCTTGAAACTAATAGTAATAGTGAATATTTATTCAAATATAAACACTTCTGACCCATAGGATATCTTTATACTGTAGTTTTCTTAGTATAACAAATTTGATCTGCTAGATATTAAATACCTTGTTATTAAAACAGTGTGAACAAAGGATAATTATCTTAGTGATAAAGCATGATTTCTGAAAGAGATAGAGGGAAGATGAAAAAAAAATCTCTGGAATTGGATAGATGTAGATTTGTATATCCAGTCTGACATAAACCAACTCCTTGATCTCTGACTAAATAAAACTTGTCTGAAGAAGTTTGCTTATCTGTAAATCTGGAGAAAATTGCAATAATTTATGGGATTTCAATATGAATCAAATATGATGATGCTTGAATTTATTTAGCATTCTGCCAGCCACAGATATCACTTACTGGCATACAGTATTTATAGGAAATTATTACATTTATGTTTTATCTTAGTTTTTCTGTTCTGAAGAAGGTCTTTGTTAGTTACATAGTTTTAGCTCTACGGAGAGTCAAGATAGTAAAATTACACATTTTTAAGAATTTTGATTAGTCAAGCTCCATCTTGGGATTAAAGGGCTGAACATCTTTTATATCTAATAACTAGTTCAACGGCAAGTCTCTCTTCACTGCCGTCTGCTCCACTTGGTGTTGTGCCTTCCAGCTCAGGCTCACACATCCACATGGCTCAGTGCCTGGCTTCTACCTTTCTTCCAAAGATCCGGAAGTGGACTTTTTTGTTGTCAATTGGTTGCTTTTAATGAGGTGTAATGTTGGGAAGAATTTGAAGATTTTAATTTGAATAGGTATTTTAATTCATTGGGCAAACATTTTCATTAAGACTTTCTTTACAATAAAGGAATGCAGTTTTTTCTTTATTATGTAAGTTCAGCCATCTGGCTTTTGTGCCTTTTCTGGGGGTAGCAAAAGAAAGGGGATTAATTCCAGATGTCTCCCAAGTCACATTAGTGTCTCTTCCTCATGTTGTGAATGTTGGCACTATTGATAAGGTGGGAAAAAAGTAATGCCATCCACCTTCTAAAGGGATGGTTAGTTACTACTAAGTGCTAGGCACCACTATCCCTAAAATCTTGCTGTTCAATAAGGGGGTTTGGGTTTTCTTCTTTTATTTTACTCTGGTGAGAACCTAGTATTCTACAGGCTCTTTAGTAATAAGCCAGAGGCAGGGTAAAATGTGGTTTTAAGAGACATTTGATTTTTATAGGTATTTTGTTAAGTATTTTGGAGGTTATCTTACACAATATTGAAATTCTAAGAAGTTTAAGTAGTAGTTTGAAACAAAAGGAGACCTATCAATCAACAATCTTGGCTTTTCAGTAAGGTAGTGGCTTAGAAAGGGCCATTAAGGAATATGCTATTTGAAGGGCGTTTTCCAGGAGATACTGACCTATCATTTCCTCACAATATGAAGGAAAAATACTTAAGTTATATTTTAAATGAAACAATATGAGAATAATTTTCTAAGAACAGTTAATAAATTGTCTAGAGATATTTAAAATAGAAAAAAGATAACATTTTACTCTGAGTGGTTTAGAGATAACTAACAAAAGGTATTTGAGAAATGTAACTGAACTCAGTGACACTTTTCAATGTTAATTTTTTAAAATGTTTTCTTTTAACTATTAAAATTAACACATTATATAAGATAAAAACCTTAAAAATAAATCTAGAAAAAATAACAATAGTAGCAAATATATTTCTTTCCTTGAATTCTTTTTGCTTTGTTCCTTTTATCTTGGGGAAATTGTGTTTAGGGTACTGGTAGAAACATCATAGTCAGGTCAGTTGCATTGGCACTGAAGCACATAGATCTCAGTTCAACTCTGTCTCCTTGTCCTAATAATGCATGATCTTGGTTACAATACCTCAGACAGTCAAGGGTCAGTCTCTTCACCGGTAAATTAGATATGGTATAAACAAAGTTGTTTTGATAATAATAATAATAATAAACTACAAAGTACATTGACCCATCTGGAACTAAATAACTATTATTCCGGGTGAAAGTCTGTTTATATCTATTTTTTTCTTTTTCTTCAAATTTATTGAGATATAATTAACGTAAGATATTGTATAAGTTTAAGGTATACAATATGTTGGTTTGATACACATCTGTATTATGAAATGATATCCACACAAGTTACTTTACGCATCTGTCTCCTCAAGTAATTACCATTTTGTTGTTGTTATGGTGAAAACATTAAAATTATAGCCTCATAGCATCTTTCAAATATACAATACAGTATTGTTAACTATAGCCACCATGCTGTGCTTTAGATCTTGGAACTTATTCATCTTATAACTGAAAGTCTGTACACTTTTATAAATACCTTCTCATTCTGTCTGTCCCTAGCCCCTGGCAACCACCATTAAACTCTCTGTTTCAGTGAGTTTAATGTTTTTAGATAAGTGCAATTATACAGTATTTATTTTGTTCTGTCTAATTCACTTAGCAGAATGTCCTCAAGGTCCATTCATGTTGTTACATGTGGCTGGATTTTCTACCTTTTTTTAATGGATGACATATATGGTATACACACACACACACACTCACACACACATGGCTAATGGATGAATATATGTCATATTATATATATTATCATATTATATATGGATGTATTGCATACATATATGTATATATGTATGAGTATGTGTATGTATATATCACATTATTATGTATCTCTATATGTATATATGTATGTATCACATTAATATGTATTGTATATCTCTCTATATATAATGTAGATATATTCCATGTATATTATGTGCCAAATAGTAAGAATCTGAGGGTCCACCTTAGAATTCTGCCAACCATAGAGTCTTTTATTTATTTATTTATTTTTAATATTTTATTTGTTTATTTGACAGAGAGTCAGAGAGAGAACAAGTAAGCAGAGCATCAGGGAGAGGGGGAGAGAAAGAAGCAGGCTCTCTGCTGAGCAGGGAGCCCAATGTGGGGCTCGATCCCAGGATCGTGGAATCATGACCCGAGCTGAAGGCAGCCGCTTAACGAACTGAGCCACCCAGGTGCCCCATAGAGACTTTTAAATTAATTTCTTTGAAAATAGGACATTTCAATTCAGAAAAGAAGCTATTATTTCTAAAATTTATTTCTTAGTAGAGATAAATATGATGATAAATTTGTGGCAATTGAGATTAATTTTAATCCTTAAACTGATAGACAATATTTATATATTTTAGCTCTAAACCTTATCCCTAGTCATCAAATCACATGTAAATACATACAACATTATCTTGTATCACTAGAAACAACTATATTTGAAGTTGGAAAGAATCATTCATCATTTTTTATCTGTAGATATTTATCTGTAGATACTTTGATGGATCACATTATACCACATATTTTGACATAGTAATATCACAATTCTATTTCGAAGGTAGTAAAGGCTCTTGAGTGTATCCTATATCACAAGACGTTATATACTCAGCACTATAACACATCTCGGGGGCATTAACATGTGCTTCTTCAGCAAATATATATATATATGTATATACATATATATATATATGCATAAGCACATACACACACACACATACATACATACAATAACATTGGAATGATCAATGACTCTAATGTGTTAGCAGGAATAGAAGCGAGAATCCAACATTATGACAGAAAGAGATTAAGATTTTTAACTAATACAGGGTTATTAATTCTGTTTTGCATGCTAAGAGAAAATCAAAGTCACACGTACCTGTTAGTATATGGCATCTAATGCAACAGAGGACAAACTTTAGTCTAATAGTGTATTTCCCTTCCCTAACTTCTGAAGTTTAAAATTGGATAGAGTTCAATATTGAAATTTAAAATGTCATAAGAACCCAAAAAGTGACTTTTGGAGCTGAAATTTACCCATTCCAATACTGGTTCTCTGATAGCGTCACTGTCATGTGAGAAACAAGGCAATTTACCTCAAGAAGTTAAACAAAGTTTAAACGTACTCTCCCGAGTATCTCTTGTTTATTTGCTTATATACCATTTTTAGCACTTACCCTGTTCCAGGAACTGGGCCAAGGACTTTAAATGAATTAATTCATCTAATCCTCACTATAAGTCTGTAAAGTTATCCGCACTTTCCTAGGTCAAAATGAAAAGTTACCTGCACATATTTTCATTCTTACTATTAAATAAAAATGAGTGACATTTCAGAAGTATTTGCTTGAAAAAACATCTAATATGGTAAAAGTCTTTCCTTATTTATAGTTCTTAATAGATTTTAAGGAAGTTAAGTAACCTGCTGGTGATTCCTTGGTGACTAAAACTGAGTGAACAATACGAATTTTCTTACATCCTTCTCATTCATTTCCTCTTCCTCCTTCACCTCTTAACTAAAAGGTAAGGATAAGGATAGAGAATGGAAACTTCTAAAACAAAAGGTAGGGATAGAGAATGGAAAGCCTAAACTCAACAATATGTGTTTTTCGTTTGCTACATAAGCTGCTTTTCTATGTCTTTGCCTATGTGTGCTTTTTATGTTTATAATCCCATTTTGGCTCCTGTCCCCCAAGTTTTTCTTCATGACAGTGATCTACTTATGTACCCCTTAAAATCCTTTGACAGTTGATATTCCCTTTCACATTTTAGGTGACTTCTGTGTGGGAGGCATGTTCCCCAACTGCAGAAGACCCTGGGGTGGGCCAAGGGCCAAGGAGCAGACACTGATAGTGTTTTAGTTAGTATCTAATTCCCACTTCCTACTCAATTTTGATTAAATAGATTATTTTCTCTGATTATAAAAATCTAATTTTTACAGTAAAATTTTATCATTTAACTATAACCATACTTTTTATCAGTATAGAAAGAATAAAACTTTTAAAACTTTTAAAAATCATTATTAAACCTAGCAAAGATATGAAATGTTATTGCAAATGCATCACTGTCTCTCTTTTCTGTTGGTAAATTTATCTGGTAGTGAAGCTAAAATGGCACATACAAAAGGAAATTCATGGCTAACCTTAGGGTTTTAGCCTAATTCTACACCTAAGGTCACATGCTCAGATTTCACAAATGCATCTCTTAGTCAAATAAATGTTGCATTTTTTTCAATAAATTATAAATAATGGCTGAATATGATAATCTTGCCAGAACAAACCATGACTCAGCATTATTCCCAATCTACTTTTCAGTGTCATAGATGTAAACCATAATAAGCCTTCTATCTCTAAAGAAATAGATCTGCTTTGAGGGAAATATATTGCAATGGACTATCAGCTGATTACTTGATTGCATTCTTTCAAATTTATTGAAAGCAAATTATTCAAAATTATTCAACTTACAAAATACTGTATTATTCCTAGAGTCATTCACTATCTTAATTTCTTAGAATTATGCAAAATGTTTTTGAAAGATTTATCAATGGAATACTAATCCTACTTGTTATTCTCTCGTTGAGAAAACTCTTTTAACTCAGTATAGTCTTTAAATACCTTTTGACTAATGCATGACAAATACTGAAAAAATGAAAATATTTCACCCACTGTATTTAGAAAATTCAAGAGACCCACGGAAATATTCAAATTATTTTTATTAACTTAAATCAACATTGCCAAACTATATTTCTCAGCCTTTCAAACGTGTTTTTTTAAGCTAATGACGCATTCTAGAAATGAGTATGGCAAATAACAGAAGAGAATTATTTACTTTTCCAATTGTGAGAATGCGTATGTGCATGTGTGTGTACATGTGTATGTGTGTGTGTCTGTGTATGCCTGTGTGTCTGTGTGTGTCTGCATATTAAGTATGTTTTATTGATGTTCTCTTTGCTCTAACAGACTTTTCTATCAAGATGTTTGTTTTTGCATCACCAAATGGAAGGCGTAAAGTCATTAAAAGAAAATTGTTTTTGCTTACACATTCTATGCTGCCACATATGCGAATTCAGAACAAGACTGTTTCTATCTTCAGGCTTTGCCCTTAACGAACATTTGTAAAAACCGAGGGAAAAAAACAGATATATGTTAATTATTCATTAAAAGAAGTATCTTTTATTTAATTCCCTGTAGGTTTTTACACTTTAGAGAAATATATGTGGTACTATTTGGGGCAGGTAAGTTTAATAAAAAGATGACTCTGTTTTTGATGTTTGACTGCTAATGGATTTCAAGCCCCACCACTCACTCAGTTTTCCCTCCACACTACAGCTGGACAAGCTGATATCTAAGTCTGTGTGCTCCCTCTTTTGGTGCTAGTGGGAAGTTCATAGCACACACATCCCATGCATTTGAGCCTCTCACCACAATAAAAGCTAAGTCAGTCTCTTTCCTTAGTCTCTCCAGTCGTTTCCCCTGTCTGCTTGGGAGCCTACCCATCTCTCTGCAAAAAGCCTTATAATGTGAATAATTAACCTTTTCCTGTCTCTTTGTGGACTTAACGGTTTCGACATCTTTTGAGCTCTCCCTGCCCAAAACATTTTTGTTATCAGTATTGGTAAACTTTTACAAAAGATGTAGCAGTAGACTGCAATGAGACAGGTGTAGATTAATTTGACATATCAGGAGAAATGGTATTTTGGCATCAAGATACTTAGGTATTTCTTTGTTATTCGGGAAGAGTAGTTCACAATGTTGTACAGCCATTAAAAGCAAATGTAAAGGCAATTAAGTCATGATGTTGCTGTTTTACAAGCAGAAAAGAGTTACACCAGTGTGATATTCTCTATTCAAATGGAATGTAATTCAGATTTCTCCCACTATCTGAAAGTAGAACATTTATAGGAAAACTCTTATAAGCCAAAATGGGGTGAAGTGAAGAAGCAATTAGCATTAATTCATATGGGAAAAAACTAGCATTCTCAGACCCAAAAATAACCTCTCTTAGACTTTTCTGATCTTAGGAAACATCCAACTAATGGATGCACAAAATAAAGTGAAATAAAGCGCAAATGCTTATAGACACAGTTCAAAGCTATGGCAGTTTGATGCTGAGATGCTGAGTGTAGCTCCTGGGGAAAGACCTTGGTGGTTCACTTTCTCTGCTTAGGGGTCCCTGCTATTTCTGTGACAGCTTGCTGCAAAACAAACACTGAACACTATTTTTGCTTTTAGCTCTTTTGTGTAAAAGCAAAAATCCTCTTTGGACTTATTTCAGTGAGCAAAACAGGTACTAATGTAGGTCTTTCTTAAAAGAAAAAAGACCTTTAAAAAGACTCTCCAATGTTTCAAAAGCAGATGATACTTATATGTAAAACTTAACCATTGGCCACACTAATCCAAAAGAAAAGAGAGAAAGCCCAAATTCATAAAATTATGAATGAAAAGGGAGAGATCACAACTAACACCAAGGAAGTAGAAACAATCATCAGAAGTTATTATCAACAGTTATATGCCAATAAGCTAAGCAACCTAGATGAAATGGATGCATTCCTGAAAAACTATAAACTCCCAAAATTGAACCAGGAAGAAATCGACAACCTGAATAGACTGATATCTGGTAACGAGATTGAAGCAGTGATCAAAAACCTCCCAAAAAACAAGAGCCCAGGACCTGACGGATTCCCTGGGGAATTCTACCAAACTTTAAAAGAAGAAATAACACCTATTCTCCTGAAGCTGTTTCACAAAATTGAAGCAGAAGGAAAACTTCCAGACTCTTTCTATGAAGCCAGCATTACCCTGATCCCCAAACCAGGCAAAGACCCTACCAAAAAGGAGAATTTCAGACCAATATCACTGATGAATATGGATGCTAAGATTCTCAACAAGATCCTAACCAACAGGATCCAACAGCACATTAAAAAGATTATCCACCATGACCAGGTGGGATTCATCCCTGGGCTCCAAGGATGGTTCAACATTTGCAAATCAATCAATGTGATAGAACAAATTAATATGAGAAGAGAGAAGAACCACATGGTCCTCTCAATTGATGCAGAAAAAGCATTTGACAAAATTCAGGATCCGTTCTTGATTAAAACACTTCAAAGTATAGGGATAGAGGGAACATTCCTGAACTTCATCAAAACTATCTATGAAAGACCCACAGCAAATATCATCCTCAATGGGAAAAAGCTTGCAGCCTTCCCGTTGAGATCTGGAACACGACTAGGATGCCCACTCTCACCACTCTTGTTCAACATAGTATTAGAAGTCCTAGCAACAGCAATCAGACAACAAAGAGAAATAAAAGGTATCCAAATTGGCAATGAAGAAGTCAAACTCTCTCTATTCGCAGATGACATGATTCTTTATATGGAAAACCCAAAAGACTCCACCCACAAACTACTAGAACTCATACAGCAATTCAGCAATGTGGCAGGATACAAAGCCAATGTACAGAAATCAGTTGCCTTCTTATACACTAACAATGAAAATACAGAAAGGGAAATTAGAGAATCGATTCCATTTACTCTAGCACCAAGAACCATAAGATGCCTGGGAATAAACCTAACCAAAGAGGTAAAGGATCTGTAATCGAGGAACTACAGGACACTCATGAAAGAAATGGAAGAAGACACAAAAAGATAGAAGACCATTCCATGCTCTTGGATTGAAAGAATAAGCATTGTTAAAATGTCTAAACTGCCTAGAGCAATCTATACTTTTGATGCCATTCCAATCAAAATTCCACTGGTATTTTCAAAGAGCTGGAACAAGTAATCCAAAAATTTGTATGGAATCAGAAGAGACCCCGAATCGCTAAGGAAATGTTGAAAAACAAAAATAAAACAGGGGGCATCACGCTACCTGATTTCAAGCTTTACTACAAAGCTGTGATCACCAAGACAGCATGGTACTGGCATAAAAATAGACACATAGACCAGTGGAACAGAGTAGAGAGCCCAGATATAGACCCTCAACTCTATGGGCAAATAATCTTCAACAAAATGGGAAAAAAATATACAGTGGAAAAAGGACAGTCTCTTCAATAAATGGTGCTGGGAAAATTGGACAGCTATATGTAGAAGAATGAAACTCAACCATTCTCTTACACCGTACACAAAGATAAACTCAAAAACTATATCTTGGATGTCTGTCAATCAAAAAGCAAATAGCTCAAATGGCTTATTAAGTACACTTCAATCAGGACTTGTTTCTGAGTATTTTATTCTTTGGTTCATCAAACTACTATGTATTAACTGTTTATAAGAATGTGAGAAAAATAGAATGTGATCTGAAGAAGTTCTGTAATGATAAGTTTTACATCTTTTTAAATTTTTTTTTAAGATTGTATTTATTTATTTGACAGAGAGAAAGAGAGCACAAGTAGGCAGAGTGCAGGCAGAGGGGGAGGGAGAAGCGGGCTCTCCACTGAGCAGGGAACCTGAGGTGGGGTTGATCCCAAGATCCTGGGATCATGACCTGAGCCAAAGGCAGCCGCTTAACTGAGCGAGCTACCCAGGTGCCCCGTAACTCTTTTTTAGTATCCTTAGTCAAAATTTTTACAGAGAAAAATGAGATAGAACTCATTTGTAGATATATTACAGAATGGAAGTCATATAAATAATACTGCCCTTCCACCAGAAATTTTTACCTATACTAGAAATTTATATCTGATAGAGAAAAAAACACATCAGTAAACAATATCGGAACTGAGTACATTATGCTAAGTCAATCAGAGTAAGACACCTTGTGATTTCACTTATATATGGAATTTAAGAAACAAAACAAATGAACATAGGAGAAGAGAAGGAAAAATAAAATAAGATAAAAACAGAGAGGGAGCCAAGATTGGCTTTGATTTAGAGAGACTCTAAACCATAGGAAACAAACTGAGGGTTGCTGGCAGGAATGTCAGTGAGGGGATAGGGTAACTGGGTGATGGACATTAAGGAGGGCACATGATTTAATGAGCTGTTATATGCAACTGATGAATCACTAAATTCTACCCCTGAAACTAATAATACACTATATGTTAATAAACTTGATTTAAATATAAATCAGTCATCAATCAATCAATCTGAACTCCTCACCTTCACTGGATGTGGACATTTCACCTAAAGTCCCAATCCTCTTTGGACTTCAGTGGTCTAACCTATAAAATAGTGATGATAATTTAATTTCAAGAATGACACTTTACTGCTCCTTCCCTACCTAAAATGTAAGGTTCTGTGATATGTTTTTACACATGAAAGTTTAATGGACTTATCTAATCTGAACAATTACTTTGGATGTTTGTGTGTGTGCGTGCATGTGTGTGTGCAAATTATAAACTTTCAAACTACTAGCCTACTATTAGTATGCTGAATGCTATCTAATGACCCAAGGATTCCTAGAATTTCTAATGCTGCCTAAGACTACTTTTTGCTAGACTCTTTTTTGATGATAATAATACCTATATTGGCTTTGTCTTTGGAACCAATTTGCAAATGTTCTCTTTAATTGACATCTTGTCTAGTTTCCTCTCAAAGAGGAGCCACCTGTCATTTTTATTCTATTGAGATTGCCAGGTAACCTCTAACTCTGATTCCTTTATAACCTGGGAGCAAAGAAGAGGTCTTGTTCATGTCATTGACTCATTGGTTATGTACTTCATTTCTCAGACAGCAATATCTTCATTAAATAAACAGAGACACAGAGATTTTCACTGACTGAGGTAATTCCATGGACTCATTGAATGAGTCCTCAAGAATGATTTTTTGATCATCATTGTTTCACGCTTTTTCTGTCACAATTCACGTGTTGTTTCAGAATTTTTATTTGTAAGACCTAAAAACTGTCTTAATTATTCATCTAAAGGTGGGATTAAGCAAAATCCCACATTCTGTAGCTTTTATTGTGATCATATTTTTATTTTGTGCTTATTTTTCAATGATGATTTTCTGCTTTAGTCATACTTCAGATTTTAAGTCAGGGCTATTTCTGCTATAACTAATATCAAGTGCATTTCCTTTATTTTTGACAGAAGTACCCATCCTCCATAATTGAATGGTCAGGATGGCATATGTTCTGGTTATTGATGATCAGCCAAATACATGATACCAGACACATGATACAACATTCCCTTTTAGTACATCTTCTATTTATTATATAGGATATTAAATAGGACACATTATTTTTAGCTTAGAGGACTGGACAGAGTAAAAACTCACTATGATACAAGGACTATTACAAAACCTTGTTCATCCCATGGTTTTTTTCTCAGCAGCTTTGATGATATAGCCCTGCTTTTCTACTTAGGCTTTGGATTTTCATCAGGGTCATTCCTTTGGAACAAAATACAATAAGAGAAAGAAAGTAAAGCAATAATAAAAATAGTAATTGCTCTATTTATGGTAACATGTGGCATGTCAGGCAAGACCTAATTATTTTACACGTGTTCTGATATTTTTTTGAGAATTAAAAAAAAATCTTCAGGTTAGATTGAATTAATTATAAGGTTGATCTTGCAAATGAAGAGAAATAAACTGAAGCTAGATCCTCCCCTACCCAAGGGGTGGTGGCCACACTTCTGCAGATTGCACCTACATTGCATCCAAATATCATTGTGTGTTTGCTGCTTCCCTGTCTGTAAGTTCCTTCATAACCACTTATATTATCTGTTGTTGATGGCAATATGTATCTGAGTTCAATTTGCATGACATCATCAGACTACAAATAGATTGATAGACCAATAAATGGGCAGAAATACAAAAGAAACTATCTTTGGAACTCCTAATTTCTTTCTTTCCCAATCTTACTTTCTGATCTGGTCATCTTTGGAATTTTTCTTCACAATGAAGAACCCACAATAATTCACAATGAAGACCCCAAAATAATTGCAGAGAAGTAAGGACTGTGGGAGCAGTTTCTGACCCAAGAGCTATCACCAAGTAAGTCATTATGAAGCAATTCTAGACAATGCCTTCATATTTCTTTCCAGCTAATCAAACTATAGAAACTTTGATTCTTTCTGTTAGAATAATGTGACATTATTTTTAGTTATAATCTGTCTGTAATAAAACAACTGGTCTCATCCATAGGTTAAAGCTAAAATATTTATTTTCATGTACGACGAAGAGGACACAAATTTACCATTTTATAACAAAATTTTCTTAGAGAACATTGAGTTCTCATTGACATGAAGGGAACTGAATGATACAGAGAGTAATTCAGGAGTTAGTTTGAATAAGTTTAACTCTTGCTCCGTACATCCCAGCTGTGTAGTCTGTGACATGTCATCATCAGTGTTTGTTTTATCCTCGAGACTGGGGAGACAATATTATACTTCTTATAATGACCTTGCATAGATTAGAAGAGATAATGTATGCTAAGTCCTTAAAACAGAGCCTGGCACATGATAAACATCTAAGAAATGTTAACTATCATTTTTTTCTGAATGATTTAAAATGTTAAACTTAATGGAATCATGATGACTCGGGATTTTTTTTTTTAAAGGCTTTAGGGTAAAAAACAAATCTGTGAATTCATAAATCAAGCATTATAATAAGACATTTTTTCCTTACACATAAAAGAAATCATTTTTGAATGCTGTCAATTTTTCTATCACACACACACACACACACACACACACACCACTATATAATTGTTATTGTATATCTCCTGGGCAGTAATCTTTCTCAACCTAATTAATTTATGCCTTACTAAAGTTCTTCCCTTACTGAGTTTTTCCTTTGCTCTTAAATAATAAAGCCCTTTACCAAATAACTCTGATTAAAGGCAAAAGGACAAAAAGAAAATGAATAAAAGGAGGAATGCTACGCCTTGACCTGGCCTGGAGACTCCCTCTGGGATAGGGCCATCTCCTGATTGGTGCCCGGATGCTTAGCAAAGAGCAGAGCCATACAGGGACCTTCTCTGAGCTCTGCAGAATGATTAGATGGTGGACAGTGGAGGCTGTCGTTTGCCATTGGCAGCTCAGCTGTTGCTTGTGACTGCTGAGCTAGCTTACTCTGGGATTTACTTCAAACATATGAGGTTTCCAGAACTGCTGTTAATACTATTAGTTTGGGCATAGAGAGACTCAAATTTTATTTTTCATTATTCATGTGGTAAAACCCTTGAGCCTCAAGGCAGCAGCCAGGAACCTTGTCATCAGTATTTATAAACAATTACATATGCTTTTCTAAGGGACATGGGGCACTGAATATAAAGGGGAAAGGGTCATGAGTTTAAATTTGGATTACCTCCTTTTTCTGTTCTGGTTTTGATTTGTTTTATTTCTTCTTCCTGTTTTTTTTTTTTTAATTTAGCATAAAAGTATCAAACCTATTATTCAATAACAATTCTTATTCTTTATGTGAAATAATTTTAGTTGTTTAAGGAGTTGAAAAATAATAACAAAAAATTTCATTTTACCCTCATCTATTTTCTCTCAGATTACCCTCTTACCATTTATAGTACAATTACCATAACTAAGAAATCAATACTAATATTACACCAGTAACTAAACTACACATTTTATTTGAATTTGACAATTTTTCCACCAATATCCTTTTTCTATTATTGTGTGCAATGGCTAAATTTTTTATTATATGCTCTTGTTTGTCTTTTATTATATAAGTCTCAGGTGTACATTATCATCCAACATCTGCATACACTGCAAAATGATCATTCTCAAAAGTTATCATCTATCATTATACAAGTGACCCCTTCAGCCTTTTCTCTCACCCCATAACACCCTTCCTGTCTTGTAACCACTGATCGCTTCTCTATACCTATGAGTTTGTTTTTGTTTGCATTGTTTTTAGATTTTGTGTATGACAAGGATACCAAGGTAATGCTTTTAGTGATGTCAGTTATGCCTTTATATCTTCTGTTGACAGCTGAGTATTCCATTTATGGGCACGCTATGATTTATTTTGGAAGATTAAAATTAATACCCACTTTTTGTTATTTTCATTTTTATGAAATCCATAAATTCTATGAAGACAGATTAGTTAAGAGACACTTAGAAAATCTGGAGAGTGAATTCCTGGGGTGAGAAGAATAGTTGGAAATATGATAAGTGCACTTAATTTTAATAGCTGTCAGCTAATTGTCCTCAAAAATGATTCCAGAAGAATTATAATATGACCAGGGATATATGGAAATACCTCTTTCCCACAGTCTTTCCAACAATGTGTTCTAATAAACTTCAAAAAATTATATTTACCACTTAGGTTGCTGATTTTGTTTTGATTTATATTGACTTAATTATGAGGTGAAACATCTATTCAGAAATTTACTGGCCATTTGCATTTCTTGTCATAAAAACTATTTTTGTGATTTATTTCTCTGTTCTTATTTTTTATACTCTATTTCTTACTGATTATCAAATTGAAGATACCAGCCCATTATCTTATAAGTGCTCCATATCTCTCTTCATTTTTAAAATATCCATTTAACTTTATTTGTGGGGTAGTTTTCATTCAGAAGAATTTTGTTTGGTTTGGTTATTATTTTAGGCTGTTAAAATTATTAGTCACTTTAATTTAAGTTTCTGGACTTTTGGTCAGTCATTCCAGGATTTTTAAAAAGTCAGTCTAAAAAATGGTCAATGCATGTGTGTGAGTATGTGGATACTTAGCAGCTTTTTTGTGGTATATTGAAGTATAGTTCACATGCGATAAAATGCACTCATTTCAATAAGTGTGCAATTCAATACCACAGTCCAATAAGAGAACATTTATTATCAGTAAAAGATGTCTTGAGTTCTTTGCAGTCAGTCCTAATTCCTATCCTTACGGTCTGAATAGATTTTTTTACCTGGATATTTCATATTAATGGAATTGCACAATATATGTCTTTTGTGTTCGGTTTTATCCACGTGGTGTAATGTCTCTGGGATTCCTCTATGTGCCAGAATGTATTAAGTCTTCCAATCCATGAATATATATGTGTATACAGTTATTTAGATTTACATTTTTTTTCTCAGCAGTATTTTTTAGTTCTTCTCAGCATATAAGTTTTGCACTCCTTTTATCAAATTTAGTCTTAAGACTATTTTGTTTTTGATGATATGATGAATGAAAATATTTTATTTTCCAATTTGCATTGCTATTATGTAGAAATGTAGTTTTTAAAATATACTTTGATCCTGCTGTTGTCTATTTAAAATACTCTAGTAGATGAAAATGGTTTTATATTGGAAAATACATTGATCTAGCAGTCACAGTAACATATATATACAGCTTATGCGTTAAAATGTATGGGTTTAGGTTTAGATAATTTTAACAGGTTTTTGATGTCTTTGAATGTTAATCAGGTTATTCAAAACTTTTTAGCTTAGAGAACATTCCAAGGTTGGGCTTTTGTAGGATATCTGGTATCCCTGTTCTGATGTAATCAAATTTCAGTAGCATCCTTTCACTAGTCATATGACAACTAAAACAAGGACCCTATTTGCACATAAAGTGTCCATTAATTTTATTTTGTAGTTTGACTTAAAATGTCTTTTAACTGATAGCATTTGAGGTGATTATGTAGTTTAACTGGCCAGTGAGAAAACAAATTCCTTTTGTATTGTCATATGGTTATCTAGTTTGCTTAAAAACCTCCATTGGTATAATTAATATACTTAATTGTTATGAATACTTGACAAAACAGCTCTTTGTTTTCTTGGGAAGCTATAAATATTAAATAGTGATTTTTAAATGATCTATTTTATTTAATTATATTTAGTCATATGTTCGCCCTCTGGAAGGATATAACTTGCTTCTGATATTGAAATAATTGCTTGTTATGTATTCAGAACTCAGCTGTAATGTTTCCCTTTGGCATTCTCTGCTCCAGGAACAACAAAACATATATCTTAAACTTATTCAATTTAGTTTTATTTTCAATCCCTAATCAGTCTAATCACCTTTTTCTAAACTGATTCCTTGATGGTTTTCTTAAAATGTGGTTTTCAAAATTAAACGCAATACTTTAAATGTCTTTCTAGTGAAACTCATATAGTCCTTTTTCAAAGCAATAATGACATTATTTTGTAGATGTTTATTTATCTACTTACATTTCCTTACAAGACTAGGAACTCCTTGATGATGAATATTTTATCTTACTATCTCTGCATGATGCTCTCAATTAAAATTATTGAACTGTTAACCTCTTTACATAGTAGCAGACATAGTTACATATATAGCTATTAAGATTATTGAAGATGAGATGTTGATATCCCTTTTAAAAAGGCAGTGTAAAATTACTCCTGCCTTTATCATATTGTCCTTTTTCATATTGAAAGTATATATCTTTATAATATAGTTGGGTATCAAATTGCCTAATTCTGGTTGTGAATATTGTTCTGTTAAGACTTCCCTAAGTAAAAAACACAAGTAGAGAAGATAACTTTTCCTGGAGGACTCAACCTTTGCAAACCTAAGATATAATTATTTTTTTTAAAGATTTTATTTATTTACTTGACAGAGAGATCACAAGTAGTCAGAGAGGCAGGCAGAGATGGGTAGGAGGAAGCAGGCTTTCTGCAGAGCAGAGCCCGATGTGGGACTCGATACCAGGACTCTGATATCATGACCTGAGTTGAAGGCAGAGGCTTAACCCACTGAGCCACCCAGGCGCCCCTAATTTTTTAATCATAATTTTCTCTTTTCTGAACGATCCTTAAAGAAAACAAAACAAAACAAATAAAACTACTCATTGAAGTTTTCCAGAGCATTTGATTTTGCAGGGAAGAAAAAAGGTGAGAATATCAGATATAACAGATACAGACTTTGTAGATACATCAAATTTTGTGTTGTCCATATTTTATTTATTGCCATTCATTGGCTTTCATTCCTTGTCAGTTCTGAGACCTCCTTTGAATCCAGATACGTGTAGCAAACTTCTTCTGAGTGTCTGACATATTTGTACCCCCTTGTCCTTTGGAGCCATAAGACGCTTTCCTTATTTGTGCCCTTTGCTCAAACTGTTTGCTTAAAAGTGTGCCTATTATCTTTTAAGATTTCCCTATTTTTCCTTAAGAAACTGCCTTTTTGTATTTCCTACCTCTAGCAATGGCACTTGCTCCAGAATTTAGCGTTTTGTTACTTTGGGTTTTTTGAGGCCTAGTTTCTTTCTATTGCCTTGTCTTTACTTAGTTTCTCGTAAGTCTTTCCCAGAGTACCAGTCAACTCATCTGGCAGAGATAAACATGACCCCCTTTGGTTACCCTAGTTGTCATGATCTGGGGAATGCTACTAGGTTTATGTGCAGGGCCCAGGGCTCCTAATACCTTATAAATAAGAACTGTTTTGTAACAAGCTGATCATTTCATTTAGTTGTTTATATGGCTTTGCTAAGTTCAGTTTTGAGGGTGTTTGTTTGTTTGTTTGTGTATTTGTTTATTTAAGCTAATTGGTAATGACACCTTCCTTTCGAGGAGTTTTAAACGTTTAAAAAAATAATAATGAGAGCAGTTACTCTTTTTCACTATTGGTGGGAATGCAAAATAGTAGAGCTATTCTGAAAATGATTTTGGTGGTTTCTTGCAAAACTGAACATATGCTTGCCACATGATCTGGCAATTGCAGTCCTTGGTATTTACCCAAAGAATTTGAAAGCTTATGTCCACACAAAAACTTGTGCAAAGATGTATATAATAACCCTATTTACAATTTCCCAAAACTTGAAAGCACCCAGGATGTCCTTCAATAGGTAAATGTTTAAATAATCGGTGGTATATCCAGACAACTGAATATTGTTTAACGCTAAACAAAAATGAGCTACCAAACCATGAAAAGACATTGAGGAAATCTAAATACATATAAGTAAGTGAAAGAAGCCATCTGAAAAGATCACATATTGCATGATGACAATAATCTGACATTCTGGAAAAGGCAAAACTGTAGAATTAGTAGAAAAGATCAGTGGTTGCTATGGGTTGAGTTGGGGGGGATAATAAATGGGCAGAATACAGAAAGATATTAAGGTAGTGAAAATACTCTATACTATACTATACTATAGTATAGTACTATAATAGTGGATATTATAATTCTATATTAAGTGGATATTAAGTACTATAATAGTGGATGCTTGTTATTATACATTAGTCCAAACAAGAGTGAACTGTAAGGTAAACTGTGGAAGTAGGGTGATTATGATATGTCAATATAAGTTTCCTCAGTTGTAACAAATATAATACTGTGATGTGGTATGTTAATAATGGGCAAGGCTATGACTATGTGTCAGCAGAAGATATATGAGAAATAAATCTCTGTGATTTTTCCTCAGTTTTGTTGTGAACCTAAAACTGCTCTAAAAATACTCTTGAAAGTAAAAACAATGAAATATCACTTTACATTCACTAAAATGGCCATACTTAAAAACACAGATAATCAAAAATTGTTGGTAAGGATGCAGAGACACTATAAAATTGATTGTTGGGATTATTAAATGGTGGGATTATAAAATGGTATAGTCTGGCAGTTCTTACAAGTTAAACATAGACGTTCTATATGATCTGAAAATTCAACTCCTAGGTTTGTACCATGAGAAATGAAAGCGTAATGAGAAGTTTCTATAGAAATGTTCAGAGTTCTGTTAAGAATCATTATTTCTAAGAATCAAAGGTGGAAACAATTTATACATCCACCAATTAGTGTATGAATACTTATGATGGGATAAATAAAATCTGTTTTATCCAGATAATAAAAAATTTTCAGAATAAAAAGGAATGAATTATTGATAACATGCTAGAAACATGGATACACCTTGAAAACATTATGCTAGATGAAGTCACTCACATATGACTGAATATTATATGATTCCATTTATGTTAAAAATTCAGAATCAGCAAATTCATAGAGATTGAAAGCGTATCAGTGTTATGTAGAGCTAGGGTGACAGGGACTAATGGGGGGTGCACGCTGATGGGCATAGGATTTCCTAGGAGGATGATGATGATGTTCTAAAATGTGGTAATGGTTTTACAATTCTGTGAGCATGGTAAAGTTCATTGAGTTGTAAACTTTAGATCAGTAGATTATATAGCATGTGAGTTATATGTCAGTAAAGCTTTTAAAAAATTTTAGAAGTAAATAAAACAAGATCTGACAAAATATTTTATAGATGATGAGTGATCCCTAAATAGCACCTTACTTTTTTCCTTGTCAGAAGCAAGCTTTGTGTGTTTGTGGAAGTTTACTTTTCAAATACCCCTAGTATTCCACATTTAGTCTGCTATTACATCATTTCCTTGTCACATTTTTTTACCATGTTCCTGCTACTATTCCTCCATGGAAATAGGAAATTAAAGCTGTTCTCTTTAATTCATCCAAGTCAATTGTCCATAAAAATCATTTAATAAATCACAGAACCAAACATTTTAAGTTGGGTTTTTTTTTTGAGAGTTTATTTTTTAGACAAAAACCCTTTTTCTTTTTTATAAAATTATTTATTTATTTATTTATTTATTTGAGAGAGAGAGAAAGAGAGAGACTGAGAGTACAAGCAGGGAGGAGAGAAAGAAGCAGGATCCCCACTGAGCTAGGACCCATATGTGGGGCTCAACCCCAGAACCCCAGGGTCATGACCTGAGCCAAAGGCAGATACTTAACTGACTGAGCCACCCAGGCATCCCAACTTTGATTTTGTTTTTAAAAAGTAATTCCAATACTAGTAATAAAAGAAATTTGTCAGTTGTAGAAAATAAATTTGAATTGCAAATTACAAAAAATAAACACTAGTTTAAGATGTATAGATTTTAACTAAATTAAATTCCAGTAAATATGAGAGGCAAAAATGTTTGGGGAATAACCATAGAGACTGTCACATGATTTACTTAGAATTTTTCCCAGTTTAAAAAAAAAAAAAAGAAAGGAAGAAATTTTCCCATGATCTAGAAAATAAGTAGTCCAGGAATTAAATATAAAGTTGATACTAAGCACATTAAATATATCCATTAAGATAGAAAAAATAATGCCAAGGGTCAACATAAACTAAATATCTCTAAAATGATATAATTATGAAACTAAATTAAATTGCATAACCATTTATATAAACATTTTAGGGAAGTTATGTCTTTTATTCTTAGAGAGCTTTAGAAGAAAGGGACACTTAATGGAACCTTTTTGCAAAAGGATTTAGAAGACCATGGATTTAGAAGACCATGAACATGAGCTTCAGGCACTATCAGCAATAACTTTCTGATGGAACAGGTGAGAAAACTTACGAATGAAAGAAGCCATATTTGTTTTAACTTGGAGTAGGTTTGTGTGGATAAGCCACTATTTTAAATTCGGAGCAGCTCTGACACAATCCATGATTCTTTTCTGTCTTCTATTTCTTTTCCGTTATGGACCATATGGTTTCTGTGCATTCTTGTTGGTTTGTAAATCCTTTTTCTTGTTCATAAATGTATGGGTCCTTGTTATATTCTTTTCCTGAAAAAATAAGACCAATGATGCAAAGAAGGGAAAAATATACCAATTTATACAGTAAATGAGAATATATGACAAAGTACAAGTTAAGAGGGCAAGTGAAATTTATTGGGTAATCCTTTTTATTTCTTTTTTTAACTTTATACTACTTTAAACCAAAGGAAATATAGTGACAGTTTAAGTAGTTCCTGAGACAGTGCTTTGATTATATGAACTTTATTCATTTTTATTAATATCAGTGTAATTTATAGCAGTTGAAGCCAACATGAATGAGAATGAGTAGGGGACGCTGTTGTTTGAGGAAGAGTGATTCCTCTGGGCATTAAAATTTATGTGACAAAAAGGTCATCACACTTTTCCATAGATATTCACGTTACTACTAATAAATAATGTTGTTCTTGGGTGGCTCAGTTGGTTAAGAGTCTGACTCTTGATTTCTGTTTCAGTCATGATCTCTGGGTCCTGGGATTGAGCCCTAGGTTAGGTTCCATGCTCAGTCTGAGTCTACTCGGGTTTTCTCCTTCTCCCTTGCACCATCTCACTCTCTCACAAATAAATAAATAAGTCTTTTAAAAAATAAATAAATGTGGTTGCTCTTTTTTTTATCACTTATTCACCTATCTTATTAACATCAGTGACTATTGTAATTGAGAAAAATTAAAATCTGGCATTATGAAATGGCAAAGGTTTTTGTTCTTTGTTATTGTTTGGTTTGTTATTTTTGTTTGTTTTTTGCTAAACCCTGATGTTGTCTCATTACTAGAAAGAGAACTAAGAGAGAGTAAATAATCTTCTGAAAGAAATTAACTGTGGGGCCCTGGCTGGCTCAGTGGAAGGTCATGATCCCAGGTCCTAGGATCAAGCCCTGCATTGGGCTCTCTGCTCAGTGAGGAGACTGCTTCCCCTTCTCTCTCTGCCTGCCTCTCTGCCTACTTGTGATCTGTGTCAAATAAATAAAATCTTAAAAAAAAGAGAGAATTAACTGTGTAATCCCAGAGACAAATATGATGAACAGAACACCAAAACCTACACTGTGCACTGTGGATTGATCTAATCTTAACAGGGAGAATTCAGCAACCTGCATCAGATGACAGATGACATTAACTTTTATTATTTTCTTTAAATATGTGGTTTACTCTTACATTTATTCCAAGGTCTATGTAAGATACCAGTATTTATAAAAACTTTAGTTATTAATTGATATTGTTAACATAGTGGTAGGGATGATTATATGAGCCTAATCTTATTTTCTTTCAAATCAGTTCTTCCTTTTATCATATTTGATTGGGAATGACTTTTCAAACATTTCTGTTGTATTTTTAATTGTGCACATTATTAGTAAGGATAGTGTGATTTATATATATGGGGAAATCTTTAATTTAGAATACATATAAAATTATTTAAATATGACTTGAAAATACTACATATTTTTCAAATGGGCCTATCTTGAAAAAATGCAAACACATTTTTAAGAATATACCTGCAGTTTATTGCTCTCTTCTATGCTGCTTTTCTGTTGTTTGATATATTAGTATTTTTTATCCCCATGAGTGACTCTCTGAGGGTGGTCCTGCAGCTTCAAAACTCAAATATGGTTTTCATCAGAGTGAAATCCAAACCTCTGAGTAGAAAATTTCATCTAGTCAATTTCTCGCATGATTTGTGTTTAGCTTACTCAGGAGGTTTTAAGTGGCACAAGAAACCACTGAAATAATAATTCCTGAAAAAAATGCATTATACATTATTTGTTCTGCCTTCAATAAGTGACTTTATTCAGTACAATATTTGGGAAGACACATTTTTTTTAATAGTTCTTCTTACTTTGTAATACCTTGGGGAAAATAAAAATAGTACTTTTAAAAGTGAAGGAATAAAGTCGACAGTCTTTTAAGACTGAAGAAACTGTGTTTATACATTCAATTGGCTTTGGAACTACAAACTCATTTTAGTTGTATTATTTATTACTAACATTAAGTAAAGTGGAAAGTTGTGGAGTTTTTTATTTCATTTTTTTGTGTTTCTTGTTTGTTTTTAGTGTCTGTTCAAGTGAATTTAATTATAATATCACAAATGGATCATGGAGCAACATTTCCAATCAGACTCTTATTAGATTACAGCAGAAATAGGAATATAATGAGGGCCACATGTGTGGTTTTAATTTTCTAGTAGCCATATTTAAAAAGGTAACAAGAAAAAATTATTTAAAAAATGTAAACCAGTATTTCAAAATAATGCCATTCAATATGTAATCAATTTTAAAAAGAAAATCTCCTTTGATGAAATAAAATTTAGTTATGTCTTCACAATCCATTGAGCAGTGGGGGATTAGAATTTAAAAGATGGTGGATTAGGATCCTAAATTTACCAGATCCAATGGATGCAACTAGAAAACAGGCACATCAGTGTAAATAACCCAGAAAACAACCTGGAAACTGGCAAAACAGACTCTTCACAGCTAAATGCAGATAACAGGTCATATTGAAGTGGGTGCCAAAAGTACCTGTAGAAATATCTCTGGGAGGGAGAGAAGCCTGGAGAGAGAGCCATGAAGAGAGAGGGAAGAGTACTAGATCATCATACCAGGCAGTCCAGGCATAAGAACCTCCATGCTTAATATGGATCCCCATAACTTTGGCTTTGAAAACCAGAGGGGCCTAAAAATCAGTGAGACTTAACACCTCGAACTTTGAAAAATCAGGAGCTTAGCTATGGGAAAGAGAGTAGGTCAATAGGAAACTGTCTTTGCCCTTAAAGGGACAGCACAACAAATAGCCCCAAGGAAATACAGCATAGAAGCAGCAATTTGGGAGAAAAAAAGGGGGGATGGGGGTTATAAAAGAAAAAAATAAAAAGAAGAATTAAAAAAAAAATTCTGAGGTAAAGGGAAGATTTTTTTGCTAATCCCAGAGTGATTGATAGAGGGGCAGGAATCTTTGGGAAACTTCTCTAAGAAAAGAAGAGCTGATGAGCTCCATTTCTCTCCCATGCCCCCTAGCCTAGATATATGGACATTTATTGGAACCAACATGTCACTAAAATTCTCCATCTAGCTTGCTAACAGTGTACCCCACTTTTAGGTTCTCCTGTGGACTTACCCTTTCTAACCCCCTCAGGCTTCTGCAGGAGTTTTTCAAGGCAGTGGCAAGTCCATTCCTGCTATGGACCAGTGAAAATCTTATTGACACCATGAGCCCTGCCCAGCATTCTCCTATGGACTTGCCTCCTCCAATATACCCTTGGCTAGAGCACATTCAAAATGGTGCCACAAGCCTAGCAGTGTGCAAGCAGCCCAATAGGGGCCATCACCACTCCAAAGTAACTCCTACCCCAGAGAGGGGGATGGAGATAATAAACACACACCAGTCCAACTGCAGCTTCAGGAGTGGGAAGGGAACAGACTTTGGGTGAGGTTACAGGCGCTGCCCACCAATGAAAGCCTCTCAAGAGACAACACAGAGAAAACACCCTGCAACTCAGTGTTACTGCATTTCTGGCTAATGACTGTTTTATCCCAACTCAAGCCTAAGACAACCCCAGACTGACAACTAACAACACAGAAACCAAACCCTGCTCACAACAGGCCAAAGAAGCCCTTGTAAATGACTAGACTGAAGGCAATCACAGCTTAGTCTCAAGGGTAGGGGACACACAACACACACAGGAAATACCCCAAAGTCCCAGGTTCCAGTGAACAGGGACCATTGCACTGCAGGTCACTACAGGCCCTCTTCTTCATAATGTCACCACTTTCAGGAACGAGATATATAGCTGACTTTCCAAACACATAGAAATAGATACATAGCTAAATAAAATGAGTAGAGGAATGTGTCCCAAATAAAAGAACAGGGCAAATTACAGTAAGACAACTGAAGGAAATGAAGAAAAGTAATATGTTGGATAGATAATTTAAAGTAATGATGACAGAGATACTCACTGAACTTCAGAAAAGAGTGGAGGACCTCAGTGAGACCCTCAATAATGAGATAGAAAATATAAAAAGGACCAATCAGAGATGAAGAATTCAATTACTGAAATTAAATACACACTAGATGGGATAAACAGTAGACAAGAGGAAGCAGAAGAATGGTTAAGCGACCTGGAGGGCAGAGTAATGGAAAGCACTCAAGCTGAACAGAAGAGAGAAAAAAATTAATAATAATAAAAAAAGAAAATAGACTTAGGGAACTCAGTGACACCATCAAGGGATCCAGGAGGGAGAAGAGGAAAAAAGTGGGCAGGAAATTTATTTGGAAAATAATAACTAAGAACTTCCCAAATCTGGGAAGGAAACATAAATCTGGATTCAGGAGACACAGAGAGCCCCCAGCAAAGTCAACCCAACGAGGTCCACACAAAGACACATAGTAATTAAAATGGCAAGAAAAATTGCTGATAAAGGGAGAATTTAAAAGCAGCAAGAGGAAAGAAAATAGTTATATGCAGGAGAAACTCCATAAAGGCTATCAGCTGATTTTTCAACAGAAACTTAGCAGGCCGGAATGGAGTGGCATGGTATATTCCAAGTGCTAAAAGAAAAGAAAACAAACAAACAGAAAAAAAAAAAAAAAAGAAAGAAAGAAAACCCCTGCAACCAAGAACACTACTTCAAAAACTAATGACATACTGTATGCTAGCTTATTGAACTTAGTAATAAAAAAGTAAAAATTGAGACATTTCAAAAAAAAAAAAAAGAATATTCAGCAAGGCTATCAATCAGAATTGGAGAGATAAAGAATTTCCCAAACAAAAACTACGGGAATTCATGATCACTAAACCAGCCTTACAAGAAATGTTTAAGGGGAGTCTTTGAGCAGAATGGAGAGATCATTAGTTGAAGTAAAAAAAGTAAGAAGCACAAAACCAGGGCAGTAAAATTAACTGTATAAAATTCTGTCAGGAGAGTCACAAAATAGAAGGATATAAGGTATGACATGCTATACCTAAAATGTGACAAGGAGAGGAGTAAAGAATATAGACTACTAAATGCAAAAGATGTTATATATAAACCTAATGGTAACTACAAATAAAAAACTGGTAATAAAAGCAACAAAAAAAAAAAAAAAGGAAAAGGAATCCAATCCAAATATATCATTAAAGAAAGCCAAGAAACTACAAGACAGCAAGAAAAGAGAGGAAAAAAGAAGAACTACAAAGACAACCAAACATAAAAGAAGTAATAAAATGGTGATTAGTACACATCTGTCAATAATTACCTTGAATGTAAATGGACTAAACACTGGGGGGAAAAAAGATATAGTAGGGTGATGGAATGGATAAAAGCAAGACCGATCTATATATTGTGTACAAAAGGCTCATTTCAGACCTAAAGATGCATGCAGCTAGAAAGTGAAGGGGTGAAGAAACAATTACCATGCAAATAGCAATGAAAAGAAAACTGGGGTAATAATACTTTTATTGTGTAAAAGATTTAAAAACAAACCTGTAACAAGAGACAAAGAAGCATACCGTATTAAAAAAAAAAAAAAAGGGAACAATTCAACAAGAAGATACAGCAATTGTAAAGACTTATGTACCCAACATGGGAGCACCCAAATACATAGAGCAGCTAATAAACATAAAGGAATTGATAGTAATATAGTAATAGTAGGAGGCTTGCTTTAATACCCCACTTAATGGATATATCATCCAAACAGAAAATCCACAAGAAAACAGTGACTTTTTATGACACATTGGACCAGATGGATCTAACAGATACATTCAGAATCCAAAGGAAACATCTGGAAAAAATACAAATATAGAGAGGTAAAATAAATCCTACCAAACAATGAAAAGATCAACCAAGAAATCTGTGAAGAAATTAAAAAGTGAATGGAGATAAATGAAAATGAAGACACAATAGTCCAAAATCTTTGGGATACAACAAAAAGTGTTCTAAGAGGGAACTTTATAGCAAGACAGGCCTAATTCAAGAAGCAAAAACAACAACAACAACACAACAAACTAACCTTACATCTAAAGGATCTAGAAAAAGAACAAACAAAACACAAAACCAGTAGAAGGAAAAAAATAAAAAACAAAACAAAAAAACATAGAGCAGAGATAAACAAATTAGAAACTCTACCCCACCCTCCCAATAAAACAACCCAGGAGAACAGAACAATGAAACCAGGAGCTGGTTCTTTGAAAAGATCAACAAAATTGATAAACTTTTTGGCCAGACTCAGAGAAAAAAGGAGAGAGGGGACACAAATAAACAAAATCAGAAATTAAAGAGAAGAAATAACTACTGACACCACAGAAGTATAAACAATTATAAGAAAATATAAAAAAAAGTATATGCCAACAAATTAGACAACTTGGAAGAAATAGATGAATTCCTAGAAACCTATAACCTCCCAAAACTGAATCAAGAAGAAATAGAAAATTTGAACAGACCAAATACTGAAATTGAATCAGTAATCAAAACTCCCAAAAAGTCCAGGACCAGACTGCTTCATAGGTGACTTCTACCAAACATTTAAAGAAGAGTTAATGCCTGCTCTTCTCAAACTATTCCAGAAAAAATAGAAAAGGAAGGAAAGATTCCACATCCATTCTGTAAGGGCAATATCATGCTGTTACCAAAACAGATAAAAACACTACAAAAAGAAAAAAAGAGAGAGAGAGAGAACTATAGGCCAATATCTCTGATGAACAGAGATGCAAAATCCTCAAGAAAATATTAGCAAACTGAATGCAACAATATATTTTAAAGGAAATCATTTACCACAATAAGCTGGGATTTATTCCTGAGATAAAAGGGTGGTTCAATACTTGCAAATCAATCAGTGTGATACATCATAACAACAAGAGAAAGGATAAAAACCATATGATCATTTCAAAAGACGGAAGAGAAAAGCATTTGACAAAGTACATTTATTCATGATAAAAATCCTTGACAAAGTAAGTTTCAAGGGAATATACTATAACATTAATAAAACCTTTCTTTAAAAATATAGAGTAAAAAAATTTAAAAAATAGATTAAAAAATTTGTTCATTTCAAATGCTTCTGTTCATGTGTCTGTCCATTTTTAAATGGATTGTTTTTTTGGGTATTGTATAACTTATTTATATGTCATTTGTTCATGTCAAATACTGCTTCTTCCCCCTCTTGCTTCTTCCTTCTACTCCTTCTTCCCTCTACTTGCTTTAACTGCAGAGCTGTGTCAAGGGAAGGGGCCATTGCAGCACAGCTTTGAGTGATGTTTTCTTGGGCGTTTTTGATCAGTACAGTATTAGCTGATATGGTTCCTGATGGCAAATTAAGGTTTTTTTTTTTTTTAGCCCAAATCATATCCAACAGCAGCAGGAATTATTCATTTCTGGATTTATATTAACCTTAGTCAAGCTTGGCCAGTGTAGTTCCTGGTCTCTCAAAGTGTCCTACAACCGTGGTGCCACATTGTGGTGGTCTTATTTAATAAAAATACAGAGGCAGAGCTCATTTGACTATGTCTTTGATGCTCTTTATAAATTGGTCACATAACTCTGTTTTCTTTGTGAAGACAAAAAAAATGTAAAAGCCATATGTTAAAAAGGGGGAAAATATAAAAGAAAGCTACATTCTCGCTGCCATTCTTGAAACATTTTCTCTTCTTTCTTCCTTGGCATGCTTCACATACAACATATTCCCTTTCCTGAGAAACCTTCTAAAAAATATAATGTAAGTTTTCTCTTTTCTACATTTTTCTCATAAGAAACACTCAATGGGGATCTAATCTTCTCCATTTTTTTTCTTCCACTTTTGGCCCCATGATGTTGATGAAGTAAAGCATGTGGGGACTCAACTTAGTCATTGTGTTCTCACATTTAAATATAAAACTTGCTTCTTAATTCAAAATCAGGGCTGCTGGTTTGAGAAATTTCCAAATTCATTAAGGAAGATTTCCACTAAGAAGAATGTCCTGGTTGGGTTTGAAGTCCTAGTACTTCTTCAGGGATGTATTTTTGTTATGGTTTGAATTTTGTCTCCCCAAAACTCCTATGTTGAAATCCTCCTCAGGAGATAACCTTATTTGGAAATAGGGTAATTGAAGGTGTGATTAGCTAGTTAAGATTAGGTCATACAGAAGTAGGATATTTGCCCCAGATTCTGTTTTGTTGTTGTTGTTTTGTTTTGTTTTTCTTTCTTTCTTTTTTTTTTTTTAAGAAATAAAGTGGTACAGATATAAATAAAACCTTGTCACTACTGAATTTTTCTCTTTCTTCTGGAAGAATAAACACAACCTTCAAGGTGGCATATACTGTTTATGTTTCTCCTTTCATTAATATAGCAACCATAAAATCAGTATCTATTTGAGTTGTACCACATACCAGAAATTGTTCTAAGTATCTTATATTATCATGCAAATTCCATAAATGAGCAACTATAGTGTCCCCTTCTTACATAAGAGAAAGCAACTTCCTTAAGAGAGTAAGCAGCTGTCTAAAGTCACATAGCCAGTAGGAGTTGGACTAGAATTTGACCCTAAGCATTTTGCCTCCAGAGATCATGTATGTATATACTGTCTTACACAGTCTGGACATAGTATATTAGTATGTACTTGTAAAACCATTTATGATGCTTTCTTAAGTTTTAAATGTTTATATAAGGAGTAATATTCTGCAAGCATTCTCTTCAACCTGTTTTGCAGTCAACATTACAATATTGAGATTTAGGCATGCTCATATAAGTGCCATATGACTTAGATTGGATGAGTGAAGGACATACATGGAAAAAAAAATGTGGTGGGAACAGAGACCCTATAGGACATCAGATTCATTCTCATGTAGAATAATAAGAAAAGACTACACAGACAGTTGAGGATCTAGACATTGTTCCATTAAAACTGACCATGTCTACATACATATCTATTAGAAAGTCATTGGATATCATCAATTACCTAATCTTATTTTGACAAAAATATCTATAGATGATTAATATGTTTCAATATGATTCAGGATATTTTGCTGTGAACAAAAATCTGTCTATAAAACTTACAGTATTCACAGTAATGACTTGCATGACAAATTTTCAATGTAGTACTAGTGAATTTGGATTTAGTTATCTGGCCAATTGAGTAAGCAAAATTCAACTTGTTATTTCTGTTGTCTTCCATTCGTTTGATTCATATTTTATCAATCACATTGTGTGGTACATGGTCAATAATACATGCAAAATCTTATTTTAGTTGGAGGATACTTTGGTAGAGAAAAGAAACCAGAGGAAAAAGAACCAGTGTGAAGGCTAAGAGACATGAGGTATGCACATCTGGGTAGTGCTGTTTGAAACTGGAAAGCCTGAAAAATGTTTAAAATCAACATGGAGTTTGACTAGCTATTTGTGGTGTGAGTGAAGGAAGAAGTCATTAATAATGATTCTTAACTTTACTGAAAAGATGCATCTGTGAATCAATGCTTTAATGTTGAATAGCGAGAGCTCCAAAAAGAAAGATATATAATATCAAGTTAAGGGGTTAGGGGAAGACTCATTGCAATGAAATTTTCTTTTATGATAAGGTACTTAAGAATATTGTACTTAAAAATATTGCTGAGCCTAATTTCCTTATCAGTAGGAATCATCTATAATTTGTTGTGACAGATCATATCCATTATATAAGCTTGGAAAATATGTAAAACCACACAGAAAGAAATAAAAATAAAGAAATAAAAATTGGGCGCCTGGGTGGCTCAGTGGGTTAAGCCGCTGCCTTGGGCTCAGGTCATGATCTCGGGGTCCTGGGATCGAGTCCCGCATCGGGCTCTCTGCTCGCACGGAGCCTGCTTCCTCCTCCTTCTCTCTCTACCTGCCTCTCTGCCTACTTGTAATCTCTCTCTGTCAAATAAATAAATAAAATCTTTAAAAAAAAAAAGAAATAAAAATTACCAGTGTGCCCTAGAGATAAATGTACACAAATACACACACACACACACACACACACACACACAGTAAAATCAGAGAGAAAAAGCATAAGAAAGGCATAGAGGAACAATATATATATATTTAAGGCACATTTAAACAGTCTAATTTCCCTTGTGCACAGAGATTCTGAAAACTAAGAGAAGTTAGGCTGGAAAGAAAAACTGAAATTATGATGACAAGTGATGGAATTTGTTCCTCTTTCAGATTATTAAGAGTATAGAAAAAAGACATAATGATCAATACTAAAACTTAACAGTCCTATTAAAGTTAGGGATGGAGTGAAGAGAGTTAATCATGGTAGAAGGAATATTCACAGAGATAAATAAATAGTTCTTATATTTTTCGACAATACTGTGAGGAAGTTTTGGAAGAGGAAACCATTTGACTTAGCCATCACATTTATGGTGTATTTATATTCAGCAAGACTTTCTTGATTTAATCATGTAACAGTCAAACAGTAAAGGGTTCACACTCAGGTGATCCTGATGAGATTCTTCAATGATACCAACATTAGATCCATTTTGGGAATGGTTACTCCAGCTGAAGAAGTTGAAATATTTCCATTTGGTCTGTTAATTACTGTTCCATACATCAGGAGTTTTCTAGGAAAAAAAAAAAAAAGCAATTGTTACAAATGTTAAGATGTCCTTTGAATGGACATACGAAAATAAAATGTAGTTTTGGAAGACTGGCTATCACATCAATGTTGCTAAATTTGTTTTGCACAGTAAGCTTTGACTATTACTTTATTTCAGGTTGAACATTATTGTAAAAGCAGGTTTTCTGAGTTCCAACTTTAATATAGCTACCCTAATTATTCAAAAGATCTAAGTTTAATTTATAATACTTTAATACTGGAATTAATTAAAAATTTTGAAGACGTATTAATCATTTAACTGAGAAAATTAATGAACACATTCATTTAAAAAATATTTCAACTCACTACTAACTTGTTATTCTTTATTAGTTTTGAGTCTCCGTTATTAGGATGCAAATCTGAATACTATGAAATCAACATGACTAACATAGAAAATGTTTATGATAAGGTGCCTGGGTGGCTCAGTGGGTTAAGTCTCTGCCTTCATCTCAGGTCATGATCTCAGGGTCCTGGAATCAAGTCCCACACTGGGCTCTCTGCTCAACAGGGAGCTTGATTCCCTCCCACCTCTGCCTACCTCTCTGCCTACTTGTGACCTGTCTCTCTCTCTCTGTCAAATAAATAAATAAAATCTTAAAATAAATAAATAAATAAAGTATGTTTAGGATAATAGGCTGAATTTTTCTATAACATAGCTTTTCATAGTAGATTAAAATACAGTATTAGTGGGGCACCTGGGTGGCTCAGTGGGTTAAAGCCTCTCCCTTCGGCTCAGGTCATGATCCCAGGGTCCTGGGATAGAGCCCCGCATCGGGCTCTCTGCTCAGCAGGGACCCTGCTTCCCTTCCTCTCTCTGCCTGCCTCTCTGCCTACCTGTGATCTCTGTCTGTCAAATAAATAAATAAAATCTTAAAAAAAATACAGTATTAGTGTTAGGAAATCTGTTATTGAACAGGTGGATTCACAATACAATATTAAATCTACTTTTCTAATGCAACTACTCTTGAAGTGGTTTGGCAGATTCTTATAAAATTAAGCCACACTTAAATAAAACCCAGTAATCTGTTCTTAGATGTTTACCCAACAGAAATGAAATTTATGTCCAACAAAAATTTTCCCAATATTTCATAGTATTTTGGTTCATTATTGCCAAAACTGGAAGGAAACTTTATTAGTAAATGAATAAATAAATTGTGATACATTCATGCAATGAAATATTTATTTAGCAATGAAAAAGAATAAACCACTGATCTATGAAACAGCATGAATTTCAAATACATTATGCTAGTAAAAAAGCCAAATTCAAAAGGCTACATTTAACATGATCCCAATTATATGATATTCTGGAAAAGGAAAAATGGTAGGATCAACAACAACAAAACAGAAACATAAAAACAGATTAGTAATTATTAGGAGTTAGTAGTGGTAGTATAGGGATTGAAACACAAGGAGGCAAACTGCAATATTTTCTAGTGATGGAACAGTTCCGTATCTCAATTGCAGTGATAACTATACTTCTGAGTACCTTTATCAAGACTTACAGAACTACATCAAAAAGAGGGGGTTTTGGGGCACCTGGGTAGCTCAGTTGGTTAGTTGTCTCCCTTCAGTTGGGGTCAAGATCCCAGAGTCCCAGGATTGAGCCCTTCTCAGCAGGAGACTTCTCTGTCATTCACTACACTCAGACTCTCTTTTTGTCTCTCAAATAAATAAGTAAACTCTTTAAAGAAAAGAGCAAGTTTTACTATATATAAATCATACTTCAGAAAAAGAAAACTATTTTTCTCTAAACTTATCCCAATTGCTAAAATCTTCCTTTAAGAAAAAAAAATGCTACACTTAAAATATTTATGTGATACATAATAGTATATGTTTAAATGCTTATTTTAACAAATTCAATTTAATATATAATCAGATATTAAACATTCTCCTGATATGCAAAGATTTTAAAACCGATGAATATACATATGTGGTCATTATATCAAAAGTCATTACAGTTGTTTAAGAGACCATTGGATGGCACAGTTGAAAGAGCAGAATGTTTATAGAGAAATGATTTAAGTCCCAGTTCTGATGCATACATGCTTTATGACATTGAAAGAACCATTTTGCCTTTCTGAGACTCAATTTCCTTGTAAATGGGATTAAAATTCTCACTTCCTTTTTTATAATAATTAAACAAGATAATGCTATCCATGACTCTCAATAAAAAGTTTCCCAAAAATTATATCCTCCCTTTTCTTTAAAACTGTTTTCTGAAGAGGTTTAAAATCCCATGAATTTATATATTGGTAATGTTTTAATCTTTTTTTATTTACTTATAGATGTTATTTATTGAAAGAGAGAGAGCGTGGGTGTGAGCAGGGGGAGACATAGAGGAGAAGGGAGGGAGAAAATCTCAAGCAGATTCCCACCAAGCATGGAGTTGATTTGGGTCTCAGTCTCACAACTCTTGAGATCATGACCTGAGTCAAAACCAAGAGTCAGATGCTTAACTGACTGAGCCATCCCACCACCCTGTATATATTTTTTAAGAGGGCCTGTAAATATGGGCAAATAACAATATTTACATGAAAGAATCATTTGTAATACAGTTTTTTACAAATAAATAAAAATTTATCTTAACTAACTGTGCTTTATCCTGGTAAGCTAATATAACTTAGCAGCTTTTGACTCCAATGTAATGACTATAAAGTAGAAGTCCAGTAATGGAAATTTTAAAATATACTTAAGTAACTATCCACAATCATAAGTGAACAGAGATTCCTGATCTCAATGAAAATTTTTTTCTGAAACCACATTTAAATTTTGTTACTTATTAAAAGAAAGAAAGAGCCCCTAAAATTGATTAAATGTTTACATTATTTTAAGTGGAACTATAATATACTTCCTACAGGAATTTCAGAAACTTCTCTATCCCCTTTGCCTTGAGAAAAACTTTGATGAAACAGGCAGCAAACTCAATTTAATACCTCTACAACCACTGTATCTGGGGTGTGTGAAATGCTAAAAAAGGAGAGAAGTGGTAGAAGGTAAAGTCAGGGAGATATAAGAAAGACTCAGAATGTTGGATTTCCATGGTCATTTTAAATAATTTGGCTTTATCTCTTAGAGACACAAGAAGCCACATTTCAACAGAGGAGAGACACTTTATTATCACAATAGCTGTCACATTAAGAATAGACTATAGGGGAACAACAGCAAAAATCAGAAAGTCTAGTTGGGAAATTACTGTAATAATTCGGGTGAAAGAGGGTAGTGCCTTGACCAGGAAGACTTAAAAGATTAATCAATTACTGAAGGGAAACTACCTGGAATAGTGAAAAGTTTTTCAATGGTCTATATGAGGAAGTATATCATGTGGGAGAGAGAATTCAGGGGCCATAAAGACACTAGAGGAATACAAGGGATATAAATATATAGGAATCATCATTAAATATCAGATGCTTGTATGCAGGTAAATAACAAAAAGAAAAAAATTAGACAAAAATATACAGAACAAACTTCATAATCAATGTCACTTCAGAGATCTGCCTACCATAATTAAAAGTGACACTCTTCCCCACTAACACTTCCTCCAGTCAGGTCCAGCTGTCAGAATGGCATGACTCCTATCAACATTGCCAGATTTGTGGGCTATGGGGACCACCCCAAAATGGTTTTGAGGATTATTCTAAGAATAGAGAAAGTTAACCCGAAAGCAGTAAAAAAGTATGTTTTTCCCTGAAGATTTGCAGAGTGAGTTTTGCAGAAACTTTTTGAGTCCCTGTGAAAATATACCAAACTGTGTTCTGTTCTGTTTCTGAACAGTTTAAACCCCTTGAGACCTGTAGGCATTACTAACAAGCTCTTAGCTGTCTCCATTGCACCGTATCATTTTTAGAAAGACCAATTTGTTGCATCTCTGGGCAGTGTACTCTACACAAATATCTCTATTTTATGCTTCTTTTCTAATTTGTCTCCGCATAGCCTGTGAACTATTGAAGTTCTTTGGCCTCCATCAGGTAGAAATAGGAAAGTCAGGATGCTCTATTTCCAACATGTGATCTTCCCATTAGTTTCAAGCTGTTTCTTATTCTGTTATAGGAAGTTTTCTAGTGAAAAGTGAAGGCTATTTATAGCTTTTATACTGTACAATTGTTGTAGCTATTCATGCTTAATCTAGAAATTTAAAACAAGTGGACTATTATTGTTTGTAATGTATTATAATTGTATGTAAACTAGATCTCAACTACTTCTGTAACTTTTCTATTTTTTTATTAAACTCTTTGACAAAAGATAAAATACAATTTAAATTTAATTATTTTTTCTAAAAATTAGTGGTGATGAAGCATTCTGTAACAGAATATATGAAAAACTTAAACCATTTTATAAATAAAAATTAAAAATATAAGTGAATGAAATTCTGAGGTCAGAGATAGTATAGGGATAGAAAAACAAGTGAAACAAAAGAAAAAACAAGGAAAGAAAGAAGATAAAAGCAAAAATTGACAGTGTAGAGATAAGAAAATTGTTGATATATGATTACTAAGTAAAAGATGATATTTTGAGGAAAGTTCACCAAAAAAACCAATAACAAGACACCTTGAAGGAAACAAAGAGAACATAAGTAATCAAAACAAGAAAGGGGGGTAATCATTGAAATTGAATACATTGAAAAACAATCTTATTCTGTAATATATTTGAAAGATGAAATGGGAATTTTCTAGGGAAATGTTTTGTCAAAACTGACCCTACTATAGGCATAGCCACTGTAGAAAACAGTATGGAAGTTCCTTAAAAAATATATATAGCAGAATTACTATATGATCCATCAATTCTACTACAGGTTATTTATCCAAAAAATACAAAAACACTAATTTGAAAAGGCAAATGCATCCCTATGCTTATTACAGAAAAATTTACAATAGCCAAATTATGGAAGCAACCCAAGAGTCTATCAACAGATGAATGGATAAAGAAGATATGAGATACATATATATTATATATATAACAGAACAGTACTCAGCTATAGGAAAGAACAAAAACATGGATGGATCTAGAGAGTATAATGATAAGTGAAATAAGAGTAAGACAGATACCATATAATCCCTCATATGTGTAATTTAAGAAACAAAACAAACAAAGGAAAAAAGAAACAAACCAAAAAACGGACTCCTAACTATAGAAAACAAACTGATGTTACCAGAGGGGATGTGGGCAGGGGGATGGGTGAAATAGGTGAAGGGATTAAGAGTATACTTAACATGCTGAGCAGTGAATATTGTATAGAATTGTTGAATCACTGCATTGTATGTTTGAAACTAATGTGCCACTGTATGTTAACTATACTGGAATTAAATTTAAAATAAAGTAAAATAAAAAGTGACCCTAGTATACATCAAAGACCTAAATAGGCTAATTTCCATATAAGAATAAACAAGTTTATCAAGAAATCTCTTCACAATAAATCATCAAGCCACATGATTTCAAAGGAAAACTCCCTTCAAAATTTCAAAGGCTGGATAGCCCCAGTGCTTTTCAAATTTTCCAGCTCATATAAAATGAAAACTTCTAATGCTTTTTGTGAATAAATATATTTATATCTAAACATGATAGAGTTAAAAATGAAAGTTATAGCCAATATCACTTATTAATATTGATTCAGAAGTTCTAGAAATAATAGCAAACAGAATACAACACCTCATTAGAAACTAATGTGGCACAATCAAGTGAGATTTATTCTAGAAATATAATATTAATACAGTATTAGGAGATCCACTAACATAAAACACTATATGTGTTGGAGATCCCCAACTCTTATTTGGATGATTTGCTAGGACTCCCAGAATCAGCATATAGTGGTATTTATAGTTATGATTTATTATAGTGAGAGGATAGAAAGAAAGTCAGAAAAGGGAAAAGCCATATGAAGAAAAATCCAGATAAAACCAGGTACAAGTTTCCCAGAGTCCTTTTCCAGTGAAGGCACACAAGCTATAGTTAATTCTCTCAGCAACAAGTTTTGACAACCTGTGTGAAATATTGTCAACCAGAGAAGCTCATCAGGGGCTGAGTGTCCAGGGTTTCTGTGACAGGCTTGTTACACAGGCATCTTCTATCTAACATTTCTCAAAATTCCAGACTCCTGTAGGAAAACAAGGGAGTTCCTGTAAACCACATTGTTTGTGCAAAAAGCTTAGGCAATAAGCCACTCGTCCATTAGAGTGATGATGATCCTCCCAAAATCCAAGGTCCTACATGCCAGCCAAGGGTCCAGCTTATAGACAGGTTTTTCAAAGAACAGTCATGAGGTCTGATATGTTAACTCTTTTCTCTACACTGTATTAATAGACCTAAGGAGAAAATTATCTGATTGTCTCCAGAGATGTGGAAAAACCTTTGCATAATATCCCATTCCTGCTGGGGAGGAAAAAAAATCAAGGTTATAATAATTGGTGTTTAATTTTTTAACATGACACGTGCAATTTATATAATCTTAACCCTAAAATCAGTATCTCAGTAGATGCAGAAACAGGAGTGATATTCTCAATAACATAAAAAGAAGAAGAAAAGGGTATTCTCCTCTCCACATTAACATTCAATGCTTTGGTGGCTATTAGCTTGTTCAAAAGTCCAAACCAGAAAACCCTGGATGTAGACTGGTTCATCAGTAAATTCCACCAAAAATTTAAAGAGTTAAATCAATTCTCTACAATTTCTTTCAGAAGATAGAAATAGAGGGAAAACTTCAAATTCATTCTTTGAGGCCAGCATTACTCTGCAGTCTACTCCAAAAGCAGACAAAAACATTATAAGAGAACTCTAGATCAGTAGCTCTCATGAACAAAGATATAAAAATTCTCAACAAATATTAGTATATTTAATTCAACAATATATAAAAAGAATTATGCCATGACAAAATGGGATTGATCCTAGATACGTAAGGCTCTTTCAGTATTTTAAAATCAGTGACTATATCCCCTAACATCAACAGGGGAAAAAGAAAAAATCACATGGTCATATCAACAGCTACAGAAGAATTATTTGACAAAACTAATAATTATTTATGATCATTACTCTTAAGAAACAAAGAATAGAGGGGTATATTCCTCAACTTGGTAAATAATATCTACCAAAAACCCCTATAGCTAACATCATAATTACTGATAAAAAATTCAAAGTTTCCTGTTAGTGATAAGACAAGAAAAGGAAATGAAAGGTATACTTATTTAGAAAGAAGACGTAAAACTGTCTTTGCTGTGATGTGATTATCTATGTAGAAATCTGAAAGAATGACAAAAAAATCTCCAGTTAATAAGATTTATGGTAAGGTTTCAGTGTATAAAGTTAACATACTAAAAATCAATTCTTTTTTCTGTATACCACCAGTGAAGAAGTGGAATTTGAAATTAAAAATAAATACCATTTGCATTAGGACTCAAAAAATGATACACTTATAAATAAATCTAATAATATATATACAAAATCAGTATAAGGAAAACCAAAAAAGCTCTGAAGAAGGAAATCAAAGTATAGTGATATATTACATGTTCATGGATAAGCATGCTCAATAATGTCATGATATCACTTTTTCCCAAATTGATCTATAAATTTAATATAATCTCAGCCAAAATCTCCACAAATTATTTTGTAGATATCAACAAACTTATTTTAGAGATTATAAAGAGAAGCAAAGGAACCAAAATAGCCAATACAATATTGAAGGAGAAGAACAGATAAGAACTAACATTAACCCATTATAAACTTACTATAAAGCTACAGTAAACAAGAGAGGGTGGTATTGGTGGAAGAATGGACCAAAAGATCTATAGAACAAATTTACGAGCTTAGAAATAGACAATCATAAATATAGTCAACTAGTCTTTGACAGTAGCAGAGGAAATATAATGGAGCAAATGTATTTTTCCTCTCAATTTTGTGAACTCAAAACCGTTTAAAAAATTAAGTCCTTAAAAAACTCCAAAAAATAGGCAAAGAAATAAACAATTAATTTAAAAATACAAAAAAGCCCTTACATATATGAAAAATTGTGTAACTTTCCTTACAGTAAGGGAAATGTAAAAACAATACTGAGATATTTTTCATATACAAGACTGGCAAAATTCAGATACATTACAAGTTATATAGATAGATCCATATGTATTTAGTAGGTAGGTAGGTAGACGATAAGTAGATAGAGAGAAAGAGATTACAGCTCACTCTGTGGTGAGGCTGTGTGGTGAGACTATGACTCCTATATATTACTGAGGTATGTCACATTCTTAAGGAAGGGAATTTGATAATATCCAATAAATCTACATATTTTCTTTAACCCATTAATCTCACTTCCACAAATTTAACTAGGGGATATAACCTTATTTTAATATTTAAATGATATCTAATTTAATATATTAAATAATATGAAACTATTTATTATTAAATAATAAATATAAACTATAAACATATAAATATAAATATATGATATATTTATAATAATTCTGATATATATGTAGTACCACATACTGTAACATTACTACATAATTGGAGCATTATTTGTAATTGAAAAACTATGGGAAATTAAATGCATAAACTTAGAGGATTAGCTAAATCAGCAGTGTATATAGATACAATGTACTATGATATACTATGAAGCTGTAAAAATAATGAGGAACATTAACATGATTCTAGGGCATATTTTACACTTGATTTTAGCCAAAAGGCTAAGAAGTGATGGGGGACATATTTTAAGTGGAAAAAATAATATGTTTCATGTTGTGTTAAAAAATAAGGGAGGTAGTAGGAAAATATATTTGTGGCTATTCTCTAAAAAATGGGAGACTAAACCATAGCTGCATGGGATTGCTTGCCTATAGATAGTTGGATGGACCATAATTGGGAAAAAAAGAAGGAATGAAGGATGTCATATTGTGTCAGTTTTATTCATATATATTTTGATGTGTTCCTGATTATTGAAAGATTTTTACATTGTGGGGAGAAAGGGAAGGTGGAAGAGGAGAGAGAAAAAGGGAAAGGGAGAGAGAGAAAGGAGTGAGTCAGTTTCTTTGAAAAACAGTTGGGGAGAGGGAGATAAATGAAAACTATGAACAGTTCTGGTAAAGGTACCATGAAAAATGGAATTCAAAAAGAAAGAGTTGGACTAAACTGACTTCACATAAATGGCATAACCAAACTCACTCTGAAGAGAGTAAAAGAACTAATCCAAGTAAATCTTGAGCACTATATTTGGACTATATACCCTTAAACTAAGCACAAACAAACTGTTAAAGAAATATGAAACTCGGGGCGCCTGGGTGGCTCAGTGGGTTAAGCCACTGCCTTCTGCTCAGGTCATGATCTCAGGGTCCTGGGATCGAGTCCCGCATCGGGCTCTCTGCTTGGCAGGGAGCCTGCTTCCTCCTCTCTCTCTCTGCCTGCCTCTCTGCCTACTTGTAATCTTTCTCTGTCAAATAAATAAAAAAATAATCTTTTTTAAAACAACAACAACAAAAAAGAAATATGAAACTCTAGCTAATAGGATTCTTTTTATAGAATTTATGTTGGTAATTCTGAAATCTCTTTTGTGCATTCTAAGATTGAGCAAGTGGTTGAATGTATTATGAATATATTATGAGTAATGGAATCATATTTCTCACTGTTATGAGTCTATCCTAATTTCCTCCCTCCTCCAACCTCCCCCACCAACTTCTCTCTCTATCTTTGGTGTACCATCTGTTTTTATTCTATTTGAATGTTTGGAATCTTTTCTTTTTGTCTTGTATGATTTTATTAGTTATTTTTACATTTTTTATTTTTGTGGAATATTATCTCTATTTACCCTTCCAAGTCTTGTCTTCCATTACTTAATTATATTTAATAATTAAGAAATGGAATTTTTTAAAGTTCTACAGTTATTTTCTGTTTACCCTATTTAATCAACACAGCAATTGCATTTTTATTTGGATGCCTTTCCTTTAAACTATAGTGGTCCCCCCTAATGCATGGGGATTTTGATCCAAGACCTGCAGTGAATGCCTGAAACCACAGATATACTGAATTCTATATATACTATGATTTTCCTCTACATATATACCCATGTTAAAGTATAATTTGTAAATTAGGCATGGTAAGAGATTAACAACAATAACTAATAATACAATAGAATAAATATAGCACACTGTAATAAATGTTACATGAATATGGTCTCTCAAAATATCTTATTGTACTGTACTCACTCTTCTAGTGATGATGTGATATGATAAAATGCCTATGTGATGAGGAAGTGAGGTAAATGATGAAGGAATTGTGATGAGCTGCTAGGCTAATATTGACCTGACAATAATCAGAAGATGGATCATCTGCTTCCTGACCATGGTTGAGTGAGGGAGGGTAACTGAAATCCTAGAAAGCAAGACCACAGAGAAGTGGGGATTACTGTATTCTGGCCCCTTTACCAACTTGAGTTTGTGTGGACTTTGTTTCAAAACACATTAAGACTGCTTACTACCAAAGAATGTCTATCTGTGAGTGAATATTTATTTACCAGGCGTAGATTAACAAAGGGGAAAAGAAAGATAATGCAGTGAAAAATAGGAAATTTGCCATAATACTTTTAAGAAGTCAGGGTATCTCTTAGGAAGACTACTGAGGGGGCTGCATTCTCAAGGTTAAGCAGGTATACATGTTCCTGAACCCAACAGTATAAATCCTTCTCATGGTGGGTTCAATGAAAGGCTTTGGTTATTCCAGTACTTGTGTGCAGCAAATAGGCAAAGACTCCAAACTTACCGATTTAGGGGTCATCCTTGATAATCAGGAGATATAAGGTTTTCACAGTGGGCTCCCTTATAAAGTTAAAATGATTTCCAAGTCACTAAGTTTGCGTCCAGTTGCACCCCCACTTTCTCCAAGCCCTACAAAAAACATCATCCTGCATTGCAAATTTTTCTCATGAATTTGAGAACTGAATTTTACATGGTCTCCTACTCAGTTCTCACATTCGATCATGATGATGCTGAAACTGAGTTTATTAGCGGAAACTGAGAGTCAGAAGATCAACAGCATGCAAATAAGCCAAAATCTTTTGCCATCAAAGCCCATTTATTCATTGACTCATTAACTCAAAAATATATGTATTGGGCACCAATGTGGCTCAGTTATGCTAGCAACTGCCTTCTGCTCAAGTTATGATCTGGAATACCAGGTCTGAGTCCCACATGAGGCTCCTTGCTCAGCGGGGAGTCTGCTTCTCCCTCTGACCCTCTCCCCTCTCATACTCTCTCTCACTCTCTCTCTCAAATAAATAAATAAAATCTTTATATATTCTTTCAGCAGGGAAGATCTTTGCATTTTAGGGAGAGAGCAAGAAAAAACTTAGCCAACACATTTGTTCTCTTGAAGCTTACCTTTTACTAGGAGGGAGAGATGGACCATAAAAAAAAAAAAAGAAAAGAATTAAAATATGCAATATTTTAAGTAATGATAAATGTTATGGAGAAAAACAAAACATAGGAAAAGATTAAAGAGGACAAGTTTGGAGGTGGAGTGTGGTCAGGGAAATTGTCACTGGAAAGTGACAATTAGGAAAAGACTTGAAGGAAGATAGGAAAAGCATGAAAACCCTGAGAATGAATAGTCTTTTAATGAAAATCTGGGTCAAAGAAGAAAGTAAATTTGAAATTAGAAAATCTCTGGAAATTAAAGAAAGAATAACCTTTCTAATATAATCTAAGGAATAAAATAAATCTAAGTTTAAATGTTTCTTCTTTTTTTAATAATTAAGAAAGAGAGAGAATGAGCAGGGAGAGGGGCAAAGAGAGAGGGAGAAGCAAACTGCCCACTGAGTGTGGAGAGTGACCTAGGGCTTCAAATCAGGAACCATGAGATCAAGACCTGAGCTGAAGCAGGATATTTGTGCACCTGGGTGGCTCAGTCAGTTAAGTGCTGACTCTTTATTTCAGGTCAGGTCATGATCTCAGACTTGTGGGATACAGCCTCACATGGGGGTTTGCACTCAGAATGGAGTCTGCTTGAGATTCTCTTTTTCTCCCTCTTCCTGTACTCCCTTTCCCCACGAGAACACATTCTCTTTCTCTGTCATAAATAAATAAATAAATAGACTGAGAAGGAAAAAAATATATATATAATCCCAAGAGAATACAAACTAGAGAAACTTAGAAATTCATGCTCAAAAAATGACTGAAATGGATGCAAAATGTAGAACACATAGACATAAAATAATAACCATATTACCCATTGGGAAGTATTTTTAAAATACTCATTTGTAAATAAGGAACCAGGTCCATATAATTTGGGGAGTGTTTTGGTTAACTTTCATTGAACAAAAAAATATTCATAGCCCATTAAATAAGATATCAATCCATCCTATTCAATTAAACCCACTAAATAAGATATCAATCCATCATTAGGGTAACATTACAGGTTGACAGAGTACCAAAATGTGTAGAGAAATTTTAGATTTGCTTAGATGCAAAGAGTTTGAGTAAAATAATGACAAATTGAAGTCAATAAAGTTTAGATAAAATAATTCATCATGAACAACTAATGTTTGTTCCAAAAGTGCACGGTAAAAAAATAAGCATAGTTAAGGCAAAAAAAAAAAAGTATTTTATGCATTTGAGTGAAATTGAAAATAAAAAATTAAGTGAAACTGGACTACAAGAAAAAATGCCTAAATATGATAGAGAACTTTACCAAGATCTAATTGTACGTGTCATAATAGAAGTGAAGCACTTGTCATGAATATCAAAACCAGGTATAAGGCATTGGTGCCTCTACTTAACAGGATCTTTTTAGCATGGTCTAAATTTTCTAGCCAGTTTAATAAGAATAGAAAATTGAATTGGTAGTTTAGATACCATATAAAAAGAGAAATTATTATTATGAATAGCAGAACTTTAGAAAACCTAAATGTCTGGACACAGATTAAACCATCTCAGATCACACATGTTTCTCCACCTGTCATGTCGGCTATTCTGGGGATACAAAGATCTCTCTAAGGGACTTCTTATAGGCTTTGGAAGTATTAATCAAATATATAATATTGATGGAAAGAAGGAAAAAAAATCTGAAAAATGATTCATGAAATATGTTTCATGATAACATGAAATGGGTGAGAGAATACCATGCCTAAAAGGAAGAGTAGTCATTTATTTTATACAAAAACACTTTAAATATTGCTTCAGTATAGCTACTCTTACACTTAAAGCTAAATCAAAAAATAAAACACCTAAAATATTTAGGGAATTAAAAAGGCAATTTTTCTGTCAGTTTTCTGCAATTTTCAAACAAGAATTTTTAAGATATATCTTGAATTCATATTGTTTATAAAGATAATTAGTTTTAAGTGAAATTCCATTAACTTAAAAAATTCTCCCTAAAAATGTAAAAGAAAACTTAAAAACAAACAAAAACCAAAAACCAAAAAACAATTTAACCACATCAATTACATTTCATTTTAACATACCAAAATCTACACATAAACACAGCTTATTATCATAGTGCTCACAGTATTATGATATTTCCACTTTATCTACACTAAGCTACTCTTATTTTTCTGTATGTTCTTCATAGTCATTATATTTAATGCAGTATAATGGTTCACAGTGTTGATGTATTTAACACTTTCATGTTAAATAATCACATTATTTTTAATTTTAAAAATTTTATCTAGTATATACAATTAACTACCATCTTTATGATAATTTACTTTTTTATTTCTATTGAACTATTTATTTAAAATAGGAAAAGGATAAAAATAATTTATTGAGTTATTACTATTATAAAAATAAATTATAATAATATAATTATAATATCAGTAAGAATGAGCATCTTATGATTTTTCCTATATGACATTAGTTTTATAAAACTGTTACAGAAAAAATGTTATACAGTTTGTAAATCCTTCTTGTGAGGAATACTATTTTCACTGCAAGATTTCTTAAATTAGGTAACTTAAAAAATATGTACTTTAGGTAGCATAAAATGGTATCTCAAATTTGTGTTAATTTTCATTTTTTATTATTAATGTTAAATGAACATCAATGCTTTTTACTTTCAGATCTTTGGGGATATGAATTTGAAAATTATTTTTAGGTTGTTTATTATTATAGTTATTATAGTTTCCTAAATATCTAACTGGGTTCATCCAAAGTCAGTTGCCTTTTCCTAGACAAATGAATTATTAAACCAAAGATTTGAATAGGCAAAAATGATCTGCCTAATGATCAGTATTACTTTAAAATGCGTTTTGTTTTGTTCATTGGACCCTTTTTGAATTTTTACTTCTTAGCTGTAGAGCATGAAAATGTTTCTTATTAAAGGATGCATGCCTCTTTGGAATTAGATTCTTTAAGGACTATGACATTTTAATGAGTACGACATATGAGCCCTTCCTTATAAGCCTAATTTTCAACAGATCAAGTTAAATTAAATTAGAGAGACAGGTACCGTATGGTAAGGTACCTAGGAGAAATTACAGTACACTGCTACTCTTATTGTAATTTTTTATGTCCATTCCTATAAGAAAAGAAGATGAAATAAGGAATCATTATGAAAAAGAAAAGCATGATAGAAGACATTTTTAGGTTTAACTAAACCTATCCTTTTGTGCTCTTTTAATTTAAGCATTTGTGAAGGGCTAATAAGACTAGAATATAGTAAAATCATATAGAATATTAAAAAAAAAAAGCTTGGTCTTATATCTCCAGTGTTTCCAGCTCATTACTGCCAGAATTATTTTAAAAGTTAGAAATCTGCTTTAAAAATGCAGAATACCTTTGTCTGATTTTAAGTAACCTTACCTATCTCAAGTGGTATGAATCTCTTCCTTGGCCATTCTTATACCAGACTGTGGACACAAAATTCTCCAGACCTCTCTCATTTCTGAAAAGGTCATGCCTTGAGGCTTTGCATTTCACAGATTCTTCTTAGGATATCCTTTCCCATCTGCACAAGTTTCCTATTCCTCTTCTAACAAACTACCACAAACTTAGTGGTTTGAAACACCACAAATCATTGTCTTACAATTCCGGAGAAGACTAAAAATGGCTTGGCAAGATTCAGAAAGGCTTCCAAGACTTTGCCTTGGACTCGTCCTTTTTTTCTTCATTCTCTTTCCCAAAAGAGCACCTTTCCCTTTGCCCCAAACCTCAGCCATGAACTTCCTCTCTGAGGATGGTGAGGACTAACCGGAAAGTGGACAATGAAAAACCAAGAACCAACCAATTCTGAAAATACCGAACAGACTATTATTTCAGAGGAGTTAATTTCAGAAGGAAAAGGGGTCAAGCTTGCAAAAAACAATGTACATGGGTCTAACTGGTAAAACAAGACCTTAGGCACCTGTGAGAAGTACAGCCAGGAGAGGGCATTTGGATGTTAGTGTGGCAGTTGTCTCAGCACTGCAAAGAACTCTTCATGATGAATGTGCCCTTCTGGGAAAACAGTTCAATCTGCCACTGGGAAGCTAATGCCTCGAATTCCCCAAAGGTCTCGTAGATGATAATGAAGACCAAGAAGCAGCTGCTTTTCTGGAGCTTGAGAAAGAAACTGGCTATGAAGGTGATGCTGACCATTATCCAGGAATGTGAAACTGTACACACACTTCATGACAGTGACTTAATGAAGACGTTGCTGAAAAAGTAAGACCTAAGCCAAAGCCAAAGCATGGAGACTTTGCAAAAGGGATGTCTTTACCAAAAAAATGATCTGCTAAAGAGACTTAATGCTCTGATAGTTGAAGAACATCTAACAATGGATGCCAGAGTCTAGTACTATGCTCTGCTGTTGACACATACAAACGCAAAGCCATGTAAAGTGTCCTTCCTGAAATTTTAAGGCCAAAGGACAGTGGTCATATTTTTGTAAATGGAATCACCAGACCTCCTTCACTGGGACTTTGTATTCAGCTTAGTTTAATGCAAATTTGAAATTATCTTTTTTTTTTTCGTTAAACTAAAACTACAGAGAATGAAAAAAAAAAAAAAAACCCACAAGTGGATTGTCTGAAATAATGACAGAACATAAATATTAGATGCTGGGGAGAAGCCAAAAAAAAAAAAAAAAGATGAGTTCATGTTCAAGAAATTATTTGTCAAATCTGGTTCAGTGCTAAGCTAGCATTGAAAACAGAGCCGTTGTGGGAAAGAAGTTCGGTTCTAGTAGACAAGGAGGTGTACTGCCTCTGAAGTGAAAGGGAAGTTAATGGGAATGAGAGACATCTGTGTCATTCTAGGATTTTTGCTTAAAAAAAAAAAGTTGATGAAGAATGGGAACAGAGCCCTATGATCAGTTTGAGTATAAGAAGGTACCCAGACACCCAGTTTTAAGGCAGGGAGGTATTTTGCAACTTGAAGGAATGGAAGAAGTCACTAACATCTTCTGAAGGTATATAAAAGTAAGCACATATTCTAAACCTTTTTTGCATGGATGCTGGCAATGGGAAAGAGAAAACATTTACCTATAATAGGAAGCCTTGAAGACAAGTTAGTCCTTTGAGACCCTAATTCATAGAAAGTTACTTATGAATGACATTTGGAATTGCCTCTTATACTGAACACTTTTTTCTACTCATTTGTTTATCTAACCCAATAGACCATGTTGCCAGGCTTAGATGATTATTCACCATCAGACTTCATTTTTGAAAAATTAAATCTCACTTTCTAGGTGTATTTGAACTTCACTGTAGTTCACGATTCCTAAAATTGACTATAAAACAAGGCCATGCCTCTACTGTTATTTAATTTCTAGTGCCAGATTCAGGATCCTGCAAGGAGTCTGAAACCAGTCTGGGTTTTTTAGACGGCAATCTGAAAATAGTTGAAGAAAGATCTTTAAGCTTTTTCCTTGTGTAAAAACTGGTGCTTTACCCCATGCAGTTCCAACACCTGTTTGCACCTAAGACTACTTAACTGTGTTTATTTTCTCTGCCCCAACACTTATAATTCCAGCGGGTTTCTTACTTTTTCCAAAGACGAAGAAGTAGTAACCTAGGGATGATTTCACATACTGTGGGCAATGGTCCAAACAAATAATCGACTAACCAAGAAAAAATAAAACTTTTAAAAATCAAATATTTTACCTGTTTGCAAGGTAAATAGGGTTCTCTTAAAATTTAATAATAGTAAAAAAAAATAAAAAGGGGGGGGGCGCTTGGGTGGCTCAGCGGGTTAAAGCCTCTGCCTTTGGCTCAGGTCATGATCCCAGGGTCCTGGAATCGAGCCCCACATCGGGCTCTCTGCTCAGCAGGGAGCCTGCTTCCTCCTCTCTCTCTGCCTGCCTCTCTGCCCACTTGTGATCTCTGTCTGTCAAATAAATAAATAAAATCTTTAAAAAAATTAATAATAGTCTATGGCCTATTAACAGAGACTTTTGAATAGAACGATTTTACTTAGGTAAGCAGATCACATAAAAATTAATACTAAATCTTTAAACTACAATTGAAGTAACTTCTTTTGACATTGTTTGAATATAGCAGTACAAGGCTACAAGTTCAGACATAATCAGCATTAGCTTTGCATATGAACCAAGAAATGATTACTTAATAAATTAAGCACACTTTAATTACAAAGTTCAAAACATTACATCATATTTGTAAGTATGTGGCTACCCTTTATCATGACATTTGCTTTGTAGCATTTATTGACTCTATGAGTCACCATTATTGTATATGCCACTAAGAGCAAAGACATTATGCTTTTTAAAATATGGCAGTATTATTTCTTTTGCTTTAAAATTGTATTTCCTATTTTTTTGAAAAAATAAAACATGTTTTGGGGTTAAACATAGATTATAAATTAAAAATACATCATATTTAATATATGTTACAATAGAATTATAAGTATAATCAATGGTTATGGTATGCTTAAAATTTTTCACATCCTAAGACAAACTCATCAGAATAATTTTTCAATTCTTAATCATTAATATCTATTTTTTCCACATAACACTATTTTCTCAAGAAAGTTTCTGATTCAGTGTTTCAAAAGTTTGCTTTCTTTCTTTTTCTTTCTCCCTCTCCCTCTTCTCCCACCCCTTCTCTTTCTTAGTATTATATCCCTAAAAAGACGTGTTAGATGAGTTGGAAATAAAAATCAAGGTAGAGGAGGAAGAAAAACAAATGAACAAACAAACAAACAAAAGGACTAAGTAACTGAATGGAAAATGCTGAAAAAAATTAGTCACCTAGAAGATTGAGCCAGAGATCTCTTCCTGAAATGAGTGAAACCTTACAAATACAAATAATATATTTGAAAAAAGTTAAAAAAAAAAATCTCAGCACTCATCAAATAGGAGTCACAAAAGGAGATAAAAGAGAAAGGAGGTAGATATAAGAAATAATAGAAAAACATTTGCTAATTTTTAAGAGACAAATTGTCAAGTTTAGGCCCAATGAGTATCAGAGAGAATGTGTAGCTACCTAACATCAAGGTACATCTTTGTAAAATTTTAGTACCAAAATTCAAATTTTAAGAATGAAAAAAATACATCTATAATAAATTGGAATTTAAAATAGATCAGTCTAAACCATAAAACTAGAAGAAAACATAGGCAATCATTTCTTTGACATCAGCCATAGAAACATTTTTCTAGATACATCTTCTCAAACAGGGGAAATAAAAGGAGAAATAAACTGTTGGGACTACACCAAAATAAAAAGCTTTGGCACAGTGAAAAAACCTTGACAAAATGACAAGGGAAACTGCTGAATGGGAGAGGATATTTGCAAAGGATATATCCAATAAGGGGTTAATATATAAAATATATAAAAACTTACACTACTCAACACCAAACATGAATACTGTGATTAAAAATGAGCAAAGGATCTGAATAGATAATTTTCAAAGAAGACATACAAGTGGCCAGTAAACACATGAAAATATGTTCATCACTCATCTTCAGGGAATTGCAAACAAAAACCGCAATAATATATCACCCCACACCTGTCAGAAAGTTTAAAATCAAAAACACAAGAAATAAAAAATTTTGGCAAGGATGTATAGAAAAAGGAATCCTTGTGCATTCTTGGTGGGAATGCAAATTGGTGCAGCCACTGTGTAAAACAATATGGAGTTTCCTTTAAAATTAAAAAAATAAAATTATCATATGATCCAGTAATTCCATTACTGGGTATTTATCCAGTAATTCCATTACTGGGTATTTATCCAAAGAGGGTGTAAATACAAATTCAAAAAGATATATGCACCCCTATGTTTACTTCAGCATTATTTACAATGCCAAGGTATGGAAGCAGCTTGTGTTCATCCAGGGATGAATGGATATGTATGTGGGCTGTGTGTAAAGAAATATTTTTCAGTCACGAAAAAGAATGATATCTTGCCATTTGCAACAACATGGATAGACCTAGAAGATATAATGATGAATGAAAAGATAAGTAAAATAAGTCAGATAGGGAAAGAGGATAACCTATGATTTCATTTATATGTGGGATTTAAGAAACAAAATAAGCAAATATACAGATTTTTTAAAAAGATAAAAAATAAACAACAATAACAATTTAAATACAGAGAAAAAACTGGTGGTTGCCTTAGAGGAGGAGAATGAGATGGGTGAAATGGATAAATGGAATTAAGATACATTTATCATGATTAGTACTGATAATGTATTGAATTGTTGATTCATTATATCATACACCTGAAACCAACATAACATTGTATGTTAATTATACCTCAATAATTTTTAAATGCTAATAAATATCATAAAATATATCATAAAATATATCATAGATATCAAATATAATATCATAAAAATATATCATGATCAATTAGGGTTTATTAAAGAGATGCTGAACCCTTAGCAAACTGAGAACAGAAGAAAACTTCTTTATAATAGCATCTAAAATTTCTATAGTGAATCAGAGTTAATGATTAATTAGTATAAATATATTTATACATTATTTTAAGTAAATTTATTGCTATGACAGCAGGTCAACAGCTAGAAAATTTTCTTTTGGAAAATATGTTGATTTTGTAATTCTATACTAAATAATTCAGTGAACTAAGAAAATAGAAATATTTTAGATGTTCAAAGAGTAAGAAAGTTTTTTTAACTATATATATATATTCCTAAAAGAATGTAGTGAGGTACTTCAATGCAACAAAATAAATTTAAGAAAATTTAAATAGAAAATGAAAAAAATAGTAAACAGAGGAGAAGGAATTAAAACTTATAATTCACTCCAAGTAATTGCTAGTAATTTTTGTTAAAAAAATTTAGTAACAAAATGGTCCTTAAATTTTGCAGTAAAATCAGGGGACCTGGATGGCTCAGTCAGGTAAGCCACTGTCTTCAGCTCAGACCGTGATCTCAGGGTCCTGGGATGGAGGCCCCAGGTCAGGTTCAGTGCTCATTGGGGAGTCTCTTCTCCCTCTCCGTTTGCCTCTCCCCCTTGCTCATGATCTTTCTAGCGCTCTATCCCAAATAAACAAGATTTAAAAAAAAATTACAATAATTTCATGGATGTGATCATATAACTAGTTTTTCCTTTGATTTTTTAACATGGTGAAAGATAGATATCCTTATTTCTTAATTCAGTCATCTTAATTTCTTATTTGGTAATGATTTAAAGCAATGAATTTTCTTTTTTATTTAATTCTTTTTTCAAATTTTTATTAACTTCTACTTAGCATATAGTGTAATATTGGTTTTAGGAGTAGAATTTAGTGATTCATTATTTACAAATAATACCTAATCCTCATCACAACATGTGCCCTCCTTAGTACTCATCACCCATTTAGCCCATCCCCCACCCACCTCCCATCCATGGACCCTCAGTTTGTTCTCTATATTTAATTCTTTTATGGTTCTTTCCCTGTCCTTTTTTCCCCTTCCTCTGTGTTCATTTGTATTGCTTCTTAAATTCCACATATGAGTGAAATCATATGGTATTTGTCTTTCTCTGACTGATTTATTTCACTTAGCATAATACAGTCTAACTCCATCCACAACCTTGCAAATGGCAAGAGTACGTAAAGCAATGGATTTTCCACTAAATGATGTAGTGTGATTTCATAGCTCCAACTATGTAGTTGTTTTATCATCATTGTTTCCTATGTTTTTTCATGTTAATTTTTAGTTCTTCTTCAAGGATTATTTAAGAGGGTAGTTTTGTTTTTATAGGATTTTAACTTATTTTTGTTTATATTCAGTCAAATATTGACATTTTATTTATAATTTCATTGATCCCACATCTTCTCCATTGTTTTCTTTCATGGAGAATCTAGACTTTCCTTTTCCTTTGTGTCCCATTCTAGTAATTGAAAAGATTTATTCAAAGTATTTCAAGTTATTCAAGTTAGTTTAGTTATAGTATTCAAGTTATAGTATTCAAGTTAAAATTTTGCACTATTGGGGTGCCTGGCTGGCTCAGTGGGTTAAGCTGCTGCCTTCAGCTCAGGTCATGATCTCAGGGTCCTGGGATCGAGTCCCGCGTCGGGCTCTCTGCTCAGCAGGAAGCCTGCTTCCCTCTCTCTTCTTCCCTACTTGTGATCTCTCTCTGTCAAATAAATAAAATCTTAAAAAAATTTTTTTGCAATATTTATACTACTTACTGTAATTGCACTCAGCCTTAGTTCTAACATGGTTCCTCAATTCCTAAATTGGTTATCATCCCTATCATCCCTCTTTGAATCAAGGAGAGGAAGAATTTGTGTTAGAACCTACCATTAACATTCATGAATCTTATCTCTCATTTGACTGTTAAGTCCTGGCATAATCATGATGTATCCAAACCATACTATTCCTTAGGTGATGTTGTCACGTTTGTGTCAGGTTTGTGTTGTCACAATGACCAATGTTAAGTTTATTCCTTTGCGATGTTGTTTAGATTGATTTTTCCTTAAATTAAAAAAATGTACTTTCTGAAGGAAAATGCTGATATGTTTTATTTAATTTGAATTTTTAAGACTTCTTTAGTATAAACCCAAGATATACGACTACTGATAAACACTTTACATTTTACTACTCAGGAGTACTAAAAATCCATAAAACCTATGATGAATATTTATGCAGTTTTGTCTTTTAACATAAGAAAGGACCAGTGGAACAGAGAGGAAAAAATTATTCTTACCCCAGTGTTTTGGAAGCAATGTGACAACAAGAACCTGGTGCAAGCAAAGCAGATGGAATAGTTTGCCAATGGCCAGATCATTCTTAGAACTTGGCCTGTGGCCATGGAAAGCAGCATCTTTCATTTGCTTATTTGCAATCCGTATATCTTCTTTCATGAAGTGTCTATTTAAATCTTATCATTGCATTTTGTAAATTCTTTATATATTCCATATGTAAGTCCTTCACCAATTGTGTGTTTTGAAAATATTTTTATATAGTCAAGATGTTCCCGAACAATTTGTTGAAAACACTATACTTTCTCCATTCGGTTTATTTCACAACTTCTTTGAAAATCAATTGACAATATATGTGGTTGTATTGTTTTGGACTATAATTTTTTTCCATTGATTGTTGTACCCTTCCTTTTGTCAATATCCCATTATCTTGTTTATGGTAGCTTGTGGCAAGTCTTGAAATTAAGTAATGAGAATTCTCCAAATATTTTCTTCCGTTTCAACATTGTGTTCACTAATTTAGTTCCTCTGTTTTAATTTTGGAATCAGTTCAGTTTTCATTTCATTTCATTCATTTCATTGTTGGGGGAAAAAAAAACAACCCGGGATTTTTATATGGGTTGAATAAAATTGATGGAATGATTTAGGAAAAAATGGCACTTTAATTGACAATTAAATCCATGAAAAGGATATGTTTCTTATATAGTTTATATTTAGGTTTATATATAGGTTTTCTTTGATTCTTCTTACCAGCGTTTTATGTATTTTTTACATATAGACCTTGCACATATTCTGTTACATTTATGTCTAGTCATTTCATATTTTCTGATGCTATGTTTGTTTATTTTTCTTTTAATGACAATAGGAACTGTAGATATCCCCCTCCCTCCTTAATTCCTAATATTGTAATTTGTACTTTCTCTCTATTTTCCTTGATTGATCTGATTTTTCTGATCTCAAAGAAATAGGTTTAGCTTCATTGATATTATCTGTGGTATTTATGTTTTGTTTTCTTATTCCTCAGTTTTAATTCTTCTGCTAGGCTATCCTCTGTTAGTATGTGTATGAATGGGGATGTGCAATTGAATCAGACTAGTAAAGAGCTTTTGTTTCATTATACTATGGTTATTTCCAGTGCACAGCTACCTTTAAATATTTTTAGCATTACATTGTGCTTATTTTAGAAGCTGGAATGCTGAAAGATTAATCTCCATTCTCATTGCCCCCCTGCCCACTGCACCAGGTTGTGATCTTACCAATTTAAGTGGTGTTAAATTTAATATTATAGATACAGGATGATTAACAGTAAAATTGTTGATTTTAAATGGTAATAATGAATATATAGAGAATATCATATGGATATAAAGACATTTTTCAATGAAACCAGGAAGCAGCTGTTCCCATGAATTTAAAGTATCACTTATTTTATGACAGCCTCACAATGATTGCATAGGTGGCACAGCCAGCTTAAAGATAAATGTTTTCACATATCTCACTTATTTAATTTCAATAGTACTTGTGAAGCAGATGTTAAGATTTTGTATTAATACTTTCATCTATGTATAAAGACCATACTTTATATCCACATATGTACCCACACATGCATGCATGTATACATATATCAAAGCTAGCTAGCAGAGGATTTACTTTAGTGCACAATGACCAAATATTTCAGTCTCTGCTTACATTACAGTTAGCATTAAATGTCAATCACAATGACATAACAACTTCAAATGATGTGAGGAACATAAATAAAGCTATAAATACAATATTAGAGTTTTAGTTGTTTATATCAGTACCAAAACTTAGGCCTAAAATGTCTAAAACTTTTTTTTTTAATTTACATTTAGAAGTAACCATTTTCCAGGAAGCTATTAAGTATGACATTTGTGAATGAAGAGTTGTGAATGGAGAGTTGGAAGAAAACAGAATTGAGTAGAAAGAGACTTAGTTTGTGGTGCTGCTCTGAGAAGGTTTCAGTCCAGCTGTAGGAACCCCAGAGCAAAGAATACCCTCTAAAGGTGTTCCACTTTGGGTGGACTAACTCTTCTTAGTCATTACCTGGAAAAAGTCTGGGGAGGACATATCCAAATGTAAGTGCTGTGGTAGATACCAAAACTACAGCAGCTATAGGATTTCTGTTAACTAAACTCCTCTCACCAGGTTCTTTTGATGGAAGACTTGAGGGGGGTACACTCCCATTTTTGCCATTGCAAAAATCAGAGAAATACCAGAAAATTAATAGAATGACCTTAGAAGTGCCTGAATTATTGTTTATGTAAGCCAGAAAAAAAAATGTTTAGTAATACAACATTCATGTTACTTTATTAAAGTGATTCATGGACCAAAGTTTCATTAAGAACATACAGACATTTAAAGCAGCCTCCTTGAAGTTCTGGCTCTTGGGACAAGTCAAATCTCACTATTGCTGTCTTCTTCAAAAGTTTCCTGTGGCAAATTTTTCCCCTGTTTATTCCTTTAACCTAGGTGGAAGCATAACTACTTTGGGTAGCCTTCTGGGGCTTTTTCCATGACCTCTGAATATTAAGGATTACATTTCCAAGCTCTTCTGAGTTCTCCTTATCCACCCCCAACAATTCCATAACCCTATTGAACAGGACATGTGGTGGCTGGCCCCACGTGGATTTCTATTTTATGTCCGCATCAGGTCCACAGGAAACATTCCTTTGCCCTGTCCTTTTCCCTGATAAACTCTGGGTGACCAGGACAATTACAACAGAACATCAGCCTTCACTTTCTGACTTTACTTCAAAAGTAGTTGCTCAGCCTTTCTTTTGTCCTCTAGAAGTTTCCAGTTTTCTGTCCACTTTGATCTTCACAGGTCTGAGTCACTAACTTAGGTATATCTGAAGGACAAGGAACACTTCAGGCACTTTGTGTGTCTCCCTGCTCCTTCCATGAATTTCTCTAGGTTTAGAGTTATAAGGGAGTAACTTCTCTTCACTCATAAAAAAGCAGGATGGGATAGGGATTCTAATTAGGATGACATCCCTCTCCAAATAAAATTATTTACCAATCACTCAACTTTCACTTTTTCAGATTCCTTAAATCTGTGATAATACCCTGGGGTCCATGAGCATAGAAGACTCTAGAAAACTTTGTAATTTTTCACATAAAGATGAGATATTCACACTCATCTTGCAATAATAACATGTATACTATTGAAGTCTTAATCAAAAAATGAGGGGAAAATATTGTGTTCTAACACAATGAGTGTTTCATTAACAATGAGTGTACTTGTGACCTGAGTTTAAAAATATATCATGATTGACTTCCAACCATCAAGCCACATTGACTGTACCATTCTTTCTAGATTTATGATATATTCAATTAACTAAAAAGTAATTTGTCCATAGAGATTATAATATACATGATAGTTTAATTTACTGCTTATGTATGGTTGCCTTATTCAATAATTCACAATTCAGATTAATTTTAATCAGAAAGACCACACACAGCAGCTACATGCCTCAGTTATCCTTATCTTAATCTACACCACACTTTGCTACAATTAGATTTTCATTGGTAAAATTAATGGCTTGTTAGCTAATGAAAATTAACAATTAACTTTCTCTCTTTTTTTTTTTAATATTTATTCATTTGAGAGAGAAGGAGGCAGGGATGGAAGGGCAGGGCAGAGGGAGACAGAGAAAGAATCTTCAAACAGACTCCAGGCTGAGCACAGAGCCCAGCATGGGGCTTGATCTCATGACCTGAGCCAAGACCAAGGGTCAGACGCTCAAGAGTGAGACACGCAGGCACCCCAGCAATTGACTTTCTCAAGAAATTAGTACACTTTGTGTGTGTGTGTGTGTGTGTACCCTGGCTAAGATATTTTAGAGACACCCTCCCCATTCCCCAGCATGGGGAAATGGGCCTAAGAATCTAGTTGGCCTTGTATGTGTTGATATATTCAGGCATCAATCTCCAGGTTAGATTGTTAAAGAACTTAGTCCACAGAGTTTGGGGGGCACGGAGAATGTGCCTCCCAATGTAATCACCTTTGCCTTAGGAAAACTTAGGAAAACTAAATTTAATAGTGTTTTGAAAATAGTTAAAGTCGAGATACCCTAAGCCCACAGAATAGGTTGTCCAAGTTTTTGTTCCTACTTGCTAATAAATGTATGCATGAGAATATTGGGTCAAAGATGGTATTTACCTAATGCCTTTGATGTTTTTAGAGACTGTCTTGCTATCACTTATTTCCAGTTATTGGAGATCTACCCAAAGGCTAGTTTAAAACAGCAGAGGGAGGGAAGGATGAAGAAGTTGTGGGAAAGGCTCACAGAGATGGTATTTTAAGAATAAAAAAAATGAGTAAGATTTCATCAGATTGACTGGGGCATATGGTGGGGGGGGGAGTCAGCATATCGAATTGTTCCCTGGGTGGCTCAGTTGGTTGGACGACTGCCTTCGGCTCAGGTCATGATCCCAGAATCCTGGGATCGAGTCCCACATCGGGTTCCCAGCTCCATGGGGAGTCTGCTTCGCTCTCTGACCTTCTCCTCGCTCGTGCTCTCTCTCACTGTCTCTCTCTCAAATAAATAAATAAAAATCTTTAAAAAAAATAAGAATGGTTTACAGAATGTGCAAGAAACCATACTATGGCTGAACTTTAAGATTTTAGGATAGAAATACAGGCAGGGTCAGAATTATAAAGACTATGTGGTACGCTTGAGTATTTTTCAAACTTTTTTGACCACAACATGTAGAAAATACAGATTTTATTATATGATCTCTTACACACACACACACACACACACATTTCAAAATAATAATTTCACTAGTTTCTGTGTACTCTAGTTTTACTCTTTGTTTCTGATATATTCTATTTTACTGACATGCTGTTATTGAAGCTAATGAGTTTATTTCTTGACATACTGATGGACCATAACCCACAGATTGACAGACATTCCCTAGAGGACTTAAAAAACTTCAGAAATGTCCAACCAGTCCAGTCAGAAGAGGTAACCCAGCAGCTAGTGGGCAGCACATGAGCTGAGTAATGAGTGTCCGCATTTCATTTTTTGTCCAGCAGTGCCCTTCCACAACACTTGTATATGCTGAAAGTATGCAATTATTCAATAGCTAATAAGGAAATTCATGACAGGTTGAAAGAGAGGCTAAGAAAGAAAAGAAATATTAGCACATTTAAAAACCCCCTTTTTCCTCCTTTCTGAGCAAGAAACACCACATTTGTGATTTTCTTTTGGTCCCCAAATTCTCTTGTCATTTGTGCAAAAAGCACTTTCCAATAAAAAATATGGTGCAAGGCACACACAGTTTTAAATTTTCTAGTAGAAACAGTAAAAAAAAGAAACAGGTAAAATTATTTTAATAGTATGCTCATTCAAACCAGTATATCCAGAATATTAGTAAAACAATTAATAATTAAAATATAAAATATTAATGGCATTTTTTACTTTTTAAATTTCTACCAAGTGTTAGAAATGGGGGATAGATCATTTTAATTTGAGCTAGCCACATTTTGAGTACTCTGTAGTCATGTGATTTGTCATTATCATATTGGACAGTGTGGCTTTACAAAACAAGGAACACTGGGAGCTATTATGCTAGTATTTGTGAGGTCCAAATTGGCTTTTAGAAAGATCTCTCTCTCTCTTTCTCTCTCACTCAGTAGTCCAGAGAATGAAGTAGATTCTAAGACTGGAGGCACGAGGAACTAGACAATAGCTATTTGGTTTGGGGGCAGGGCATATTTAAGAGATAAATGGTAGAATTTTCAGGAGTTGGACACTGGTTACCTGACTGTTTAGTGGTAATAAAGAAAAAAAGAAAGAGAGAAAGGAAAAGGATTGGAATGATTCCTGGATTTGTGGACTTGCTGGTTGGATGAATGTGATACCATTCATCAAGATAACGTATCCAGGATTAGCACCACTGTACACTTTCATTCCCTTTTTTTTTTTAGCCAATTTATTATATTTAGTTGTCATCAAGGTGACCTGAGATACTTCTTGATTTAGCTATTCTAATAGAACTTATTTTAGGAAACATAATGGTAGTTTAGAATCAGAAAGAACTTTATAAATTATTTGATCCTATGGATTATGCCCAGGATAAACTTCAGGAGTTGGATTCAGGGCCAGTCTTATGAGTAGAACATGGTTGTCACTGGATTGGACCTGCTTTTTAATTGAACATGTGAGAAAACTGACCTAGTGAGACTGGGTAACTTTTTCAAATCCCCGGTTTAGACACAAACCAGAGCTAAACTCCACCCATGTCAGTGTTTTTCCCTCTTCCAGGACTTTCCTCAAAAGTCTGTTCTCTGCTGTTGGCTTCACCATGGACTGGGGCTTGAACTCATGACCCCAAGTTCAAGATATGAGGTGAGATAGAGTTGGACACTTAACTGAGACACCCAGGTGCCCCGTTTACCATGTGATTATAAGCTAGATTATTTTATCAAAATTTCCTTGATTTCATTTTTAAATCCCTTTCACTTTTACCTTTTCAGTCTTCCTTCAATTCTGTCTGCAAGATGTGCCCTGCTCTTTGTGAGGATGGGTACCTTGCCTTTTCTTTGACTCCCACCTGTCTTTTGTTCTTCCTAGATCAATGTGTTGTTCCATTTACTTGTTGAGATCAATATTTTGAGATGCCAGCATGTACTCTGTAAAAACTCTTCTTGGTTATTTATATTGCACCATATTTTTGTTTAAAGGCTGCATTTCTACATTGAGTTGGTCAAGATGGAAAAAGAATCATGATCTTTAACTTTGGGTAAAATACTTATGAACTTATTTTGAATAGTTCAGTTTTTCTACTTCAAAAATACATTTATCCCAGTGAATTCATCAATAGTAAAGATTTAGTATGCAGTAACAACTTAAAACACTATAAAGTAGTACTGACATTTGTATTTGTTACTGAGCATATTTGTTCATATGTACACAATCTTTGTGTGTGAAAGTGTGTGTGCATGTGTATTTGTGTGTGAATATATTTCTCTGAGTTATTTAACTCTATTTAATGTGATAAGAGAAAATATAGATTAAATATGAGTAAGAATATCACAAATAGTGATGTTTTGCAAAAAATGTACATTGATGTATTGCAAAAATGCACATTTTTGCAATAAGTGAATTTTGATTTTTGAACAAGAACTAATGTGTAAACTCAATAAATTCTTTCATGAATACTTATGGTTAATAAACTTTCTGAGTCCTTGAAAATCTGAAAGTATTTTTATCTTGTTAGCCTACTCTATCATTTACTATAGAATTATATGTTTGACTTAGTTTTTCCAAAAACTCTTTGTAGCTGTGGCTCTATTGTCATCATCAACAACAAAAAGTCTCCAATCAAACTTAATTTTTAAGTAGCAGTGGAGGAACAATGATGATCTAGAGGATAAGAGGAAAACTGAGACTAGAAAAGAAAAATAGAATTGTTTTGGTCTCATATTCCTGTTTCACAAAATTAATTCCACTGAAGACTAAACAATGAACAAAAATGAAACAAAGCATAATCAAAGAGCTTCTAACACACACTTTCATTATTTTTTATGCCAACTTGCAAGGTCTTAGCAGACAGAGCTCTTTGATAATGACAAGTAGGTTGAGTGAAGAGATCCCAAATAGTTCCATCATAACAAGTATGAGCTCAGAGTGGACATACTGTCTCCATTTTATTTGTTAAGGAGCTTTAATAACAATTATTTCTAATATTTCTTTCAACTGTGATGTCCTATGAGTCAACATCTTGGTGTCTTTAAAAGTCTAGAGTATATTCATATACACACAGAAGTCATAAGGGAACTTGGAGGAGACAGATATGGGTTGAATCTTTTATCATTTACTACCCATATGACTGGGAAAGTCACATGAGTTCTCAAAAGGTTTGACTTCTCATCCATAAATAAAAGAGAAGTCATGTTTTACAGAGGTCTTGTGAAATTTATAGATTATTCATAAAAAATTCTGAGAATCATGTTAGTCACACATTAGGCACTATAAAAAAGGTGACTTTTATAAGTGACTATTTGGCCAGAATTGGCACTTAGGCCTTTACTTCTCAAAACCTTAACCTCTTAAGCATATATTATTGGAAATATTTCTGTGAAAAAATTATACTTTATGCCTTCCATGAACAGAGTAATATAATATATCAGGTTTCTACGTGGAGTCTGAAGGATGTTGGCTTTGTTAGGGCTGTCTCAGAGAGCATAAGCAAAGGGAAATGAAGAAGTTGCATGAGTATTCATACTTCAATCCATAAATGTTATGTGTAAATCTATTTCTACATCAAGGTTTCTATAGGGTTTTTGAGGAAATTGAGTTTTGCTGCTTAATAACAAAACAAAAAATTAGTATGCATATTTTCACATATTTATTCAGACTAAAATGCATATATTTAAAATACACATCTTGATAAATTATGATACATGTTTACACTATGAAAGCATCACCACAATGCAGATAATGAAAAATTCATCACACCCATGCAACATTTCTTAAAGGTAAAAAAGTTGAAGTAACTTATTGGTATATGAAAAAGTTGTTAAGGATCATTTTCCTTAAAATCTTGCTTTTTATGTAATGTAGGTTTCCTGTATCTGATAGCCTGAACAAAATAAATTTTCAGGTGATCTGCTTTTCTGCAAGGTTTGCTAACATTTAGAAAGTAAATATAATGTTAAATACACTATTTTTATTGGAAGATTTCATTTTATTTTAACGTATCCTTACCTGAGCAAGCTCATACCACATTAAACCCTTGTAAAGTTTCCTGGCATTGGCTTGGCAATGCGAACCTGCTTACTGAGTGAATTGGAATCAGACATCCTTTCCATTTAAGGGATTAGCAGTCTCACTAATGACTAGTCAGTTGTTGAGGTAAATGAAAATTTAAACCAAGAATGTTTGCTTAGGTTCATGACTCAGTTTCTGGCTTACATTCTCAGTTGGAGAAACCACTGTGTATTAATTTTGCCACTCCACCAGGCAATACAGAAATGTTATATACTTGTCTACTACATCAGCTCTAGAGAACAAAAATATCCTTGCATTCCCAGTATGCACATTTATTGGACTTCCTTGTTTTGCTCCTGTCAAATAGTAAGAGTGTATTTATCTGTCATGTAAATAATTTCATCTTATTAGGCATTCAAATGGTGTATTTACAAGCATTTACCCTTAAATTAAAACACTTGAATAAATTAAACCCATGAGGGCTCTAAAGTATCTGTCTCAACTTGTTACTTAATCTGACCAGAAATTACTTAAAACATTAGGATCTGATTATACCCTGTGAGAGTTGAGAATACAATCTTAATAAATCCAAATCTCAACTTAATTTATTGTAATTTTTAAAATAACTTTTTTATTCCTTTTATTCATTAAATCTTACCTGCACACATGGTAACATAATAACAAAACAGTGTTTTTTATATATTCTTACTCCATAGATGTCCTTAGATAGACTTACCTCTCAAATAGACTTATAAAGGAGGTGTGGACAGTTCTACTTTTTTATACAGAGAGATCCTGTCTCCTGTTTCAGAGAACCTCTGAGGAAAATGTGAATTATATAAATATATGTAATGTATAGTGTGATGTGGTAAGAAAACTGATTTAGGATACTTACCCCAAAAGACTGAATAACTGCCTGATATCACATCTGCAGTATTTTGCTTTTATATACTTTTATAATTTATCTGATATTAAATAAATATATTTAAAACAAAGTCAAAGTAAAAAACAAATATAAAAATTATAAAATTAAAAACAAGTATTGTGAATCGTATTCATTAAGTAATATTCTGGACTATGTGTGAGATTAACAAGAGAATATGATGATGAAGGAAGAGAAGAGAAAGGAGGAAAGAAAAAGGAAAGGAGGGTTGAAGATATATTGGCCCTATATATTATTGGTTTATCTTTTAGTGAGATATGATTAAAATCCATTTTGTACCACTTTTTGCCTGAGTTAAAAAATCATAAATGTTTAATAATATATGACACAACAGGCCTCTGATATTTTGTTGTTATTATGAAGATAAGAATTGCTTATTTAGAGGGTGATTGGACAAATAGTTACAAGTTACAAGTTACACATATATTTCTTGTCTCATCAATATCTCTTATAAAAATCTGCCCTAAAGATAAATTTGCAGAAGTTCACCAAGATATATGAACAAGACTGCCTATTACAGCATTATTTATAACATTGAAAAAAAAGAACTGGGAACAAGTTCATTCATAAGGATCAGATTATGTTACTTCTGTAAAATGAAATAGTAAATAACTTCAAAAAATAAGGTAGATTTATACATATTAGTGTGAAAATGTCAACTTATACATGATTAAATGGGAAAAAAGCCATTTAATACTTGTATAAAATGATCATTTTGTACCTACTTAAAACATTTAGCATCACAGATTTGCTTGATATATATACAAAATTAGTAAAGATGCACAAGAAAGATTTAACGCCATTACCTCAAGTATAGAGGTTTTTGAAGGGTTTTATATGTATGATACCCAGGCCTTTATGTTTTACTTCATGTAAAAACTTTGTAAAAGTTTAACATCAGCTTCTTATTTTCTAAATCAGTAGCTCTATAGCATATAATAAACATAATTGGTAAGGGGGCATTTTCTTATTAAAATCATTTCATTTTTATGGTTTTTTAGTTATGCCCCTCTGCCTGAATTTGGAGATGAGTGAGAAGTCCTTTGATCCTGAATTTAGTTGGCAAATTGTGTCATGTGGTTAAAACAATGAAGATCCATTTTTGGATATTAGAATAGAGAATGAAACCAAGAGGTAAAGGGCTCTCATTCTCCTGCTATGAAATGAAGCTTGCATCAAATATTCTGGGAACTTCTTAATGAGACCAATGAAAGATTGGTAGAGTATTTTGGGGTCATAATGTACAGAATGAACAGTGACCCAAATAGAGCACACTTCCAAAATTCAATTCATTACTAAATGATGCCTGATAAAGTTGAATTAAATAAGAATGAACATAAACAGAAAGACATTAAATCAGTGTAGAAGAAGCCTTTGAAGAGGGGCTCATGACCAGGGTATCCTCCTATTTTGTCAAAGGACTGGGGATTCTCCAAAATTCCACCAAAGATTGCAGTCTTAAATGTTTAAAAATACTTGAAATTAATTAACTTGCAACATTGTTATATCCTGGCTCAGAGTTAATGGTGAATTAGTATAACAAGTTAGATCCAGTAGTGTAAGATGTCAATTTTCTAGACAGAAATATACCTAGTTTTGAAAAAAACAAATCACAGTGCTGTCATGAATCTTTTTCTTTTTCTTTTTTTTGGCGAAAAATGGTGCTCACAGGTCTTGCAATTTAGATACTTTCCTGAACCTATCCACTGGGAGAAATTAGAAATAGACTATATCTTTCTATATATAAACTATATATTAATACATTGATTTTTTAATTTTAAATTAGTTAATTAAAGAATAAACTCAGCACCTTTAGATGAATGGATGAACTTGATATTCTGAATTGGATAAACCTGAAGACCAGTAGTAAGCTTAGAATACTTTAATAAGCTTGAAACACCAGATGAGACCTGGTCTGAGCAGCTGGTCAAACAGCCTCTCCATTAACCAACTGAGCCATCCAGGTGTCCCAAACAGCCTCTCTATTACTGTCAACAGAAAAATCTGAGGCATGATTCTAGTTTAATGCTATTTGAGATCTACTGAAACTGTATATAGTTTTTAAATTTTTTTTGAGGAAAATAAAAGTTTCCCTATATAATGCTCTATCATTGGGTAGAAACAAGACTAATTTTTGTTGGTTAAAATCAAGACTAATGCTATTACCCATCTTGATAAACAAAGTTATGAACAAAATAATAAACCAATAAAAAATGAGAACAAATTATTTTCCATTTTAGTGAGGTGACATGTTTTAACTTACTCACAATCAGGTTAAATCTAAATTCTGCTTTAAACATTTTATCCCCTCCAAAATGTCAAAAATAATTAATCCTTGGAGGACAAATTTGCCCCAGATATCATGTCAGTAAACAAGGGGAAATTCCGAGATGTGATATGCGACTGGTAACACTGTCAAATCCCAGATCCTAGTCAATATTTTCAACTCCCATTTTTCCTATATTTTACATTCTGAGAAAAACTGCCCTAAATACAGCAGTTTTCAGATAGCCTTTTGATTGTATGTTGGAAGTAATTTTTGGTATGTAATGATTTGAAATGCTATGAAGGAAACTGTAAGGATTTTCTGCAACACTCTAATAATTCACTTTATGTGTAATATTGAATTCCTTCCAACTTGTGTATCCTGATTAATCCAAGAAATGTAGTATTGTCTATATAGATAAGTCTTTACAATTCTACATTTTCAAGGGGCAGTCATCTAAAGTAATAGTCCTGCCATTTTTTGCCCATCATATGCCCATAACAAATTGAAAACTCATATTTCTTAGGCCAATATTCATCATAAAGACCAGGTGCATTTCAGTCATTGTTGTTCCTCAAATAATTGTTATTCCCTCAGCCTTGTATAGGCATCATTTAGCAATGACATTAAATTCTAACATTATCTTATCCTATGATAAATACTGGGTATGAATTATGTGAGTATTCAGTCTTGAATTATATGAATCCATATTACAATCAAGTTAGAGATATTAATAACAACTAATTTTTTTTACTACAAGGGCCAGTTTTGGTGTTAATTAAATATAAGGCAAAATAATAGACTAAACAGTTTATAATAGAAGTATGCTTTGATCATTAATCTTGAAGGTTTTTAAAATTGCACTGTTTGAACCAGGTCATTAAATAATTTGATACAGAATACAAATACATGTATTGAAACTACTGAGACTAGAAATGTAAGTAATTTGTTCTTACTGCTGATGCTATCTATAGTTTTACTATCAAACACTGAAGATGGGCAAACCAGATAACCAACACTGCACTTAATTATTTCTAGGAAGACTTAACATAAATTAGTCTGAAATCATCTGTATTAACTTTGGTATGTCTTCAAAACCTAATCAATCCAATTCCAAACACTTTATAGCATTCAAGATAAATAAGTTGCTTAGAGTTACAATGGAACTTAGTTATCATTTGAGACTTTCTCAGGCACATATCAAAGCAGTTCATGGCCATGCTCAAGCACAAGCCCTTCCTACACTAGTATATGGGCAGGGGAAGGAGAAGGATGGAGTTCACCAAGGCTGAGAGCAATGCAAGTGACCTAGTGTCTGAGTACCAGTAGCACCAGGATGCCACAGAGGAAGAGGAGGGCACATTTGAAAAGGAGGGGGCCTAGACCTGGCTAGTACTCAGTAAAGCAGGGAAGCCCTATGAACTGTATTCACTCACAACCTGTTCTCTGATAGGTGTGTTTCGTTGTGTGAGTCACAGTTGCCTTTCTCCCTGTCTTGACATCACATGCTGTAGAGACACCACCATTAAAACATTTATAGAGGCACTTGGGTGGCTCAGTCAATTGGGCGTCTGCCTTCAGGTCAGGCCATGATCCCAGGCTCCTGGGACCAAGCCCCGTGTCAGGCTCCCTGCACATCAGAGAACCTGATTCTCCCTCTCTCTCTGCTTCTGCCAGCCATTCTGCCTACTTGTGTTCTCTCTCTCTGTCAAATAAATAAATAAAATCGTTTAAAAAATTTTAAAAAGCATTTTCAAAGTGGAAAAAAAAACACACACAACTTTTTCCACCTTCATGGAATGAGGTTCGTATGTTTTCCTTTAGGTGATATCAGTGTCATACCATAAGACACTGGTGTGAATAATTAATCATTTCTAAGGTTAAGACACATTGGTAATCATGTCTATAATTGTGTATGTAACTTTTTTTTAACATATTGTCAAGTTTAATCTGCCAAAAAAATTAGTTGAATTTAGGGACTATTTTGCCTGGGTGCTACACATTATATGGAAGTTGTTGGAAATGATTGATTGATAGGGTTAGAAATGGCTTCCAGCCCTGGCCAGATGGGTGAGGATAGGGTATGGAGGCAGACAGGAGAGACTCAGTTAGAGGGTACTGGTCAAGATGACCCATGACCCTCAGGGATGGGGCCTAGTTTCCCAGATGACATCCCCACTGAGTGAACACCCAGGCAACACAGGCTGGTTCTCACAAACTTTTTCAACATTTTCCTCCTGGCACAACTGCCCCTAAAGCACACTCTACCAGAGAAATGGACGCTTTTCTTACTCTACCTCCCAGGCACCCCCTAACAAGGGTTCTAAATTCTAAAAACACTATGTTTGGGGCACCTGGGTGGCTCAATGGTTAAGCCTCTGCCTTCCGCTCAGGTCATGATCTCAGGGTCCTGGGATCAAGCTCTCTGCTCAGCAGGGCACCTGCTTCCCCTTCTCTCTGCCTGCCTCTATCTACTTGTGATCTCTCTCTCTGTATCAAATAAATAAGAACTTTTAAAAAAATAAAAATAAAAACACTACCTTCCCTCCCTCACCTCAATTTTGGGTACTCTGACAGGCTATCACATCTCCATTACTCTCATGAACATAAGCTGCAGCCTTTCTAAAGAATGCATTATGATTCAATGTCTCCGTCTACCCACTCCCCTTTCCTTCGCCTCCTTGTAGGTAATATTGCTGAGAATACATTTAAACTTAATTCCTAAACATGTCCCTCAGAATCAATTTCCTAAGAAATCCAATATGAAAACTTTTTAAATCTATGTCCTAAAATACCCAAATCTTGATAACTTGTTTTAGGAATCATACATAATATCTGATAAAAATTCTGGCTTCTCTGATCTAAAATTTCTGGACTCACTTCTATGAAAATAAGGTGTCATCTTGCCCTCTTTACACTTAAAATAAAATCATTCAAAACACATTCTACAATGCAGTGGATTTAGTAGTTACATGTTTGCCTAAAATAAAATGATTATCACCAAAACAAGAGGAAATTTATTAGAAATACAACCATATTTATAGCAAGTATCATACATGTTAATTACAGTCAATTTTTTATTATCACTAGACACTTCTGATCAATTTCTTATTATCACTAGACATTGTTAATGTTGCTTAGTCAGTTTTAGCTTTGATAGTCTTCCTCTTGAAACACATGAAATAAGGGAATTAGATGTTGGGTGTCTGTTATTTGGAGAACAAATAAACTTCCATCATCTCAATGAGATAATCTAGCTTGTCTCTGACTCCTTCATAATTTCTGTGATCACATGGCCAGCCACTTAGGATAGCTGCTAAACCTTAGTGACTAGATGTTAACACACGGGATGGGATTGCTCTTCAGTACTAGTACTTATAAAGAAGGAGGCAGGACTTCAGAAGTGAATCCAGAGCTTTTATGTAGAAAAAGCCAAAATCTTGATGAGAAACTATTCTTGATGCATGTAATAAGTAAATCATATGAGTTTCTAGGCTCTTGTGTTTTACAACCTAGAATTATAGACATGTGGGTTGGGTTAAGTTTCCTGGGAGATAGACTGAGAAAGGGAAACATTGTGTGATGAACTTCATTTCAGTCTCACAAAGAGGTGCAGAAGCATCTATTCAATCAGAGAGTTTGGGATGGGAGAATTACAGTTACACACCATAAAAGGAATTATAAAGGAAGTAGTGTTGGATATAATAAGGAATCCCAAGAATTTACCTTGGCAGAATCAAACCCAGATTGAAACTAGTGGCATTTCCCAAAAGTCTCAGGCATTGGAAAATATTCAAAATATACTTACAACCTGGAAAGGAAGCCATCTGAGTTGTTTTCATGGTTTGAATAAGGAACACAGACTCATATTGAATGGGTTTTAATCCTGGAGAGATGATCTTTTTGGTTGTTTAATGTAGATAACGTGGTTTCTCATTTACAAATTATGCACAGGAATAGTACCTACCTGTTAGGCTTTTATAAACTTTTAAAGTGACCATTATGGACATTTTATAGCATAGTGTCTGGAATTTAGTAAACACTCAATAAACTCTTACTCATAGTGCTAAAACAAGCCTCAGATCACGATTAGTGGCATTTTGGGGGGCACAGTTTTTGATTGGCATTCTTAGTTTTTTTTTTTTTTCCCAATTTATTTATTTTCAGAATAACAGTATTCATTATTTTTTCACCACACCCAGTGCTCCATGCAGGCTGTGCCCTCTATAATACCCACCACCTGGTACCCCAACCTCCCACCCCCCCGCCACTTCAAACCCCTCAGACTGTTTTTCAGAGTCCATAGTCTCTCATGGTTCATCTCCCCTTCCAATTTACCCAAAAGCACATACCCTCCCCAATGTCCATAACCTTCCCCCCTTCTCCCAACCCCCCTCCCCCCAGCAACCCACAGTTTGTTTCGTGAGATTAAGAGTCACTTATGGTTTGTCTCCCTCCCTATCCCATCTTGTTTCATGGATTCTTCTCCTACCCACTTAAGCCCCCATGTTGCATTCTTAGTTTTAATACCCCAAATGTTCAACAATTCTATTTTGTGTGTAAATTATATATCAGGTATAACATGAGGTGTATGTTTCAAACTATTCTATGCCTCCTTAGGGCATATACTCTAGGGGTAGGAACACAAGCAATAGGTCTATTAGTGCAGTGAAATGTTACTTTTTTATATAAATGAATTTAAGTGATATAATAAGACGTGGATGGACATGCTTCAACTATGGATTGAGTCACAATCACTGCTCATTGATCACTGCTTCCCAGTGGATATGAGGTAGATGTTGAGTCCTGAGGGATGAATAGAGTTATCCAGATTAACAAAAGCTTCATGAATATTGTGTTTCAAGTTTTAAAAAAAGCACTGGCAAATACCCAGAGATGAATGAGAATATGGCAAGAAAACAGAAGGTGAGTAAAGAGTTCAGTGATGAGAATAGACCAAGGATAGAAAAACAAAAACCAGGTCTTTAAATAACTTGTAATTCATGTGATTATTATCCATGTTTAGGACAAAGGTAAGCTTCTGTATGGTTTTAAACACACTTATCACACGATCATGTTTCAAGCAGGTTATCATATTCCCTCTGCTTGGATCATGAGTGGATGTGGTATAACTGAAAACAGGAAGACAAGTTAGAAGTGGTATATGCAAAGGTGGTAGAAGGCTAAATTATGGAATTAGGCATAGAAAGAGGGAGAGGAAATGTTTCAGGAAATGAATAGAAAGTATAAAATAGGATTTGGTGGTTAATTTGAATTTGAAATAAGAATAGAAAAACAACTAAAATCACAGGCTTCAAAAAATAAGGTAATTTCCTTCATTAGGATAAATACCATAGTTTGGGGAAAATGATCAGCAGTTTGATTTTTGTTATGATAAGATTATTAATGAGATTTTTCAAAAACAGGATGGCCTAGCAGAGATGCAAACTTGTGACCTATCTTTAATATCTCTTCAACATGGTGTGGAATGCATTCTTATTACATACACAGGATCATTTGGTCTTTGGTCTGTTTCCCTTACTATTTCACCCATATATTCTATATGCAACCTATGTTGAACCAGTGGGGCTCATGGTAAATGAAAACCCAGTACTATTGTTTTCTTCTATAGTTTTTTGTTTGTTTGTTTTTGTTTTTGTTTTTTTAAGTTTCATTTAGTGAGGATAACCTTCCTTACCCCACGGGAAAATCTTGACCTTTTGCTTCCTCTGCTTAATTTAAATTACTACAAAAGTACTAGCTTTCTCAAAGTTAGTAATGCATAGAAATATCTAGTCCTCTGTATTTATCATAATCTAGAACTTGACTCTGGGTTAAATCATCTTCCCTCCTTCAGTCTGAATGAATCACTTGGAAGATAGAAGATCCAAGTTTCAGTAAAGCGTTGATCTCCTTTTTACTATCCCCTAGCACAACTCTGATTTGCTCGTTTGGTTGTAGTTCCATTTTGCTACGTGAACTAAGCCAGAGGAAGGTGGGGAGATAGGGAGAAGTAGGGCAATTCTAACTTGGCTCATGGCACTATAAATGTTTCTTCCAAACTTCTCTATTCTCTTCCCTCCTCAGTTATAATGATCTTGGGAGAGGCCTTGAATGACTTTTCTCAGTATCTGCAAAACTCCCTTCTTTCTCTTGAACATCCCATCCCTCCTAGGCAATCCTATCAGGTAGGACAAGATATGACCACACTTACCTCTCTGTCACTGTTATATTTTGCCCATGGTAAATATACCCCATGCCTTAAGAATCTCCAGGATTCCAGGCTAGTACTGAAACAGAAGGGCTCTTTCAGCTTTCCTGCCTCAAGCATTTAATCAATCCAATCCTTCTTTTACCTTCTGTGGAGGGTAGATCCCAGAGAGGTTCTTTAGGCTTCTCAGGCATGAGTTAGGCACCAATCTGCTCGCTCCACAGTGGAGGGAAGATCTTTCATAATTCTCCAAGTGATTCTCTTGAAACTTCTCTCAGAATGTTGAATGTTGGGGCGCCTGGGTGGCTCAGTGGGTTAAGCCGCTGCCTTCGGCTCAGGTCATGATCTCAGGGTCCTGGGATCGAGTCCCGCGTCGGGCTCTCTGCTCAGCGGGGAGCCTGCTTCCTCTCTCTCTCTGCCTGCCTCTCTGCCTACTTGTGATCTCTGTCAAATAAATAAATAAAATCTTTAAAAAAAAAAAAAGAATGTTGAATGTTAGAAAATATCATTGCCTCAACCATATTTCCTCTACTGTGTGTATGTGATGCAGTACAACCATCCTAAAATAGATTTCTAAAACAGCTTTTTCTCTTTTCTCCAGTTTTTCTATAAATGCTCAGTATCTCTAAAGGATTCCAAAAGAAAGGACCAGTTTATTTGAACTGTCTGTAAATTCTGTATGTATATTAGAAATGTCTTTCACACAGGTATTTTGTATGTAAGGTAGAGATTGTGACATTTAAACATTATTTTATATTGCTGTATTTTATATCCCTAAATCACTTATGGAAAAACATCTGCACTGCATTCATGAATTAGAATCTGGAACTATGAAGCCCATTAAAACATGATTAATTTCTGTCCTTGAGGTCTGAAAGATAGGTCTATGAAAAAGAACTATACATGCTATAAAGGACAGATAGGCAATGCATTATGGAAGTAGAGAGGAAGAAATAGCAAATTCTTAAATGAAGGTAGTTAGAAGAAATTTCAGAAGCTACAAAGCCCACTAGGAAGATAGAGCTACAAAACCTGTTAAAACATGACTAATTGCTGTCCTTGACATCAGGAAAATAGGTATTTGAGAAGCTACAAGTGCAGTGAAAAGGACATACATAGTGTGTTATGAATGTAGAGATGAAGAAATAGGAAATCCTTACAAGAAAGTAATATTTAAAGCTGAAGATAATGTCTGAGTTGAACATTAAAGAATATGTAGGATTCCATTGGTGCATTTCACTTTCTGATTATTGGAAGCATTGTCCCTTCTTACCTTTCTTAATCACTTATTTCTGACCAGAATGTATTTACCAAAATAATTTCAGATAAGTCAGTGTGAGACTTTAAGATAAAACAAGCCTTGTGACTACTTATTTTCAACTACTCTTTTAAGGATATTTAACAATAAAAGTGTAATGTTGGTAGATGAAAAAGAAAAACAGAGGCCCCACTGTGATTAATTTTTATGAAATAAGTCATTACATAATAATGCCTTCCCAATAATATTCCCTTCGGTCTATTTAATTACCACTTACCATTACATAAAAATCTGTATATCACTACTACAACGGTTGTCATATTTCTGATCTTTTAAAATGCTGACATTGAATATCTGTGACCTAAACAATGGCTAAACTGACATTATCTGAAGTTCCCAAGCCATATATATTTATTAGGGATGTGTATGAAAATAGAGAGACTATATATATAATGTAAATATTGCCTCTAGAGATAGAGAGGGATTATTATATATATTAGATATGTGCTTATTATTCTGAAGATATGTGTTTTTTTTTTGTATTTTTATTTCTTTTTCTTCTATATATCTCTGTATAATATGTGTGTGGTTAAGGAAGGAGCGTGCTGATAACTAATCACTTTCTCTCTCCCCCATTGTGTATGTGTGTGTTTCTCATAAGTGTAACATTGTTTCCATATATTTTCTTTTCCTATCCCAATCCAAAGTAATACACTGAAGAAAGTATTGAGTAAATATTTAAAGGCTAGCAATTTGAAAATCATCAACTATCAGCTTGCCCAAGTCAGCTGTATGTTTCAGTCCATCATCTTGGGGCAAGACACTGTGCAGCCATGTTACGTACTTCACTGAAAATTAAACTGATGTTAGTAGTTAGTGAATTACTAGCAAGAATTATGAAGAGGTCATGACAATTTACTTACCGCAAAAGAAAAAAACAAATAAATGTGAATTCATGATAGGATAGTTTTAAGATGAACAGCTTGTTGAAGTGCATCAGAAGAAACTCTGTGTGTGTGTGTGTGTGTGTACAAATGTGTACATTTATTCTGATATTTCAGTAACTACGGAGAAGCTTCACTTTGTAGTTAATCACTTCTGCAATGGAAAACTGGCTTATTTTGTTTTAATAGAAATAAATTAGGGAAATTCCTTATTTTATCTGTATTCAGAGAATAGTTTTTCTTGCAGGGTAGAATGCAAACTATCACAGGAGTTGCGTCTATCACAATAAAACAATAATGCTCTGTACTCACAAAAATATAGGTGAAAAATAAAATTAATAGACGAGGGGAATCAAGAAATGTCAATGTCAGCTGCCAGCTCTTTCTGCAGTGGTTAAAGGTTGTCCCGCTTATTTGAAATCTATGATTGATTCTCATTTACTTGGGAGAATTTTATTATACCCAAAGGGAGAGTTAAAGGATTACTGCTCTTATCACAATCAAAACACCAGGAATGAAAATCCCACTGGGGAAACAAATATTTTAATAATCTATTATATATCCACAGCAGTAACACTGCAGTAAAATGTCATGGATAACCGAGCTATTTCAACCTTTAATTTTCACATTGCTTAGGCTAGCATTCTAAATCAGACAATCAAAGGATCCCGAGAGCCCTGTGCTATTAAAACCAAATTTATTTCCAGAAACTGCATTGCTATAGTTTTACTATTAAAAAAAAAAAAACACTTTTAGACAGAGTTTGACAGTATTGACATAGATTTTTATGGTTTCCTTTCTCTCTTACATGTTCTGTAAGGATAGAAAGCTATGAGTATGATTACACAGATTTTAGCATTAATTTTTAAATCCCTACCAAAGCAATTGTTAAATTGGTAAGTCAGTTGCATTAGCATAGGCATGTCTATGTGCCAATACCAATTTGAAAGGAAAAAAAAAAAAAAAGAAGGATTTATTTATTTTTCTGGGAGTAACAAAATAAAAGACTATAAATATTATATGGAAGAAGATAATAAGTAAGTGTCTTTTGGAATATTTAGAAAACCTGAAATTAAAGAATGGGATTTACGGAGAAAGACAACTATCATATGATCTCCCTGATATGAGGAAGTGGAGATGCAATGTGGGGGTTTGGGGGGTAGGGAAAGAAAAAATGAAAGAAGATGGGATTGGGAGGGAGACAAACCATAAAAGACTCAATCTCTAAAAACAGACTGAAGGTTGCTGGGGGGCGGGGGGGCAGGAGAGGGTGGTGGGATATGGACATTGGGGAGGGTATGTGCTATAATGAGTGCTGTGAAATGTGTAAACCTGGCGATTCACAGACCTGTACCCCTGGGGATAAAAATACGTTATATGTTTATTAAGAATATATAAAGTAATTAATTAAAAAAATAAAAAAAAAAGAATGGGATTTTAAAGTTGTCAGTAATTCCCTGAAGGTTGTATTTAACATCAGTAATTACCTTTCATGGTATCTGTTCTGGAGGATCATGAACTTAAATAATTGATATTGTCTTGAATAATGACTTTTACTGTTCTTAACAAAGCATCTCTAAATGTTATTTTAATGGAGAAGTTCAAAATACATTGTCCTCTTCTGCCACGTTTTTTGCAAAACAGTGAAACTCTACCTTTTCCATGAAAGAAAGACCAATGGTGCCAACACAAGGGAGCCTGGCCAAGTAATTAGATTAGGTTGGCATAGGCCAGCAGCTGACTGCAATATTTTGGAAATACTTTTCTTGTTACTGAAACTGTATAGAAATGAGCCAGAGTATGAAATGTGCAACCTTTAACCAGGTCATTTCAAAAGCCAAAATACTGAAATTTAAGAGAAAAATTGTGTACCTGTGCTGGTTTTGATATTGTTAACCATTCTCTATATTTGAATGAAGCCACAAAGAAAGCTGATCCCCTAAATCTACTCTTTCTTCTTTGCCAGTAAATGGACACTCAGTTGAACCTGAAATAAATAATTACAGATTCAAGTGCCCCTTTCTTCCTTACAGGGGCACATAGCGGTGGGTTTGCAACTACTCTTCAGTTCTGGAATAAGACTGGGCACAGCTGTCTCACTCAGACTCCTCTGCAAGGAAGCAGAATAAACTATATAAGAATAGAGAATAAATCAAAGGCTTTAACTGTTACCATCAAGAAATTTATATCCATATCTCAGAGCATATGACAGTCTGGAAAAAAGACACTCATAGTCAAGGTATGTCAGGTAAAGTGTCATAAACATTTCAAATTATCAATAGCAAGAAATTTTTAAAGATAAATAAATAAGAAAAATGTAATCATAAAAAGTATAAGCTTCATTGAGAAAATACTTCTCAAATGATGCTTTAGAGTTCTCTTCTGAGGTGGATCCTTTTCAGCTTCAGTGAATATTCTGGCTTATGGTGACCTAGTGTATGTAGTAGAATCAGCAGTGACACACACAGATTTAACCAAACTCAGTCTATCAGGTCAGCTAACAGTCTGATATATTTAGGCATAAGTGATAAAACTTAATAACTGCCCATACCTGGGGCGCTTGGATGGCTCAATTGGTTAAGAATCTGACTCTTGTTTTCAACTGAGGTCCTGATCTCGGGATCATAATCTCAGGGTCATGAGAGTGAGCCCCACCTCGGGCTCTGTGCTTAGTGCAGAGTCTGCTTGAGATTCCTTCCCTCTCCCTCTGCCACTCCCCCTTGATCTCTCTATCCCTCCCACTCTAAAATAAATTAAAAATCTTTTTTTAAAAAGAGAACTATCCATACATACAGTTTTAGAGCATAGTTCTTTATAACAGAAATGGAGCAAAATTTATTAGTTTGACATTTCAACTCAACTCATTTTGTGGATAGTACTCCATGGAACAAACAGAAACAACTAACTGAACTCTATTAAGAGAGTAAAGTAGGCATACCAAGTCCTAGATTCATCTATGAAAAGGAGTAAACAGCAGATCAATGATGCTGATCAACTACCATTACTGATACTTATTCCTTTTAGTAACATAAAATTCCCTGAGTGAAGTGTATACTTCACTTGAAACACTTAAGTAAGTGTATACTTACTTGAAATACTTAACCCCCACTTCTGTTGTTAAAGTGGGACCTTGCTATCTAAACTAGCATGCACTTGTCAATCTCAACTAACCCAACTGTACTTGAGACAATAGAAAAATAATTCAAATGGTCCATAAGCAGCCAAGTTGATATCATTGTATCTGTTTCTTCTACAGCATTTTAATTCTTTGAACAGAAGATTGACCCACTGGTTTCCAAATGCACAATAAATCATTGAGGAAATTTTGCTTTAAAAAAATTATTTCATGGCAGTTGAAAGGAAAGATGATTCACCTAACACCTAGGAAAAATTAAAAAACAAACTAGTGACATAAACATATAGTATATGTATACATATGAACATGTTTTATGTGTGAGTATATGTGTGTACACATATACATACACTGTGTTACTGTTTTCTGCTAGCATGGATTTGCATAGTCTCACCTCAGTTCACTTTATGAATATGGTTATTATAGGAGATTATATCAGATATACAGATTTTTGATCAAGAACTGTTGGGGGCAGAAAAATATAATGAGTAAGCCACAATAGATGTAACACAGACTTTTGAGAAGCTGCTGTTAAGAAACTGGGGAGAGAGTATATTTGAAAATTTCCAAGAAAAATAAAATTCAAACTTTAAATGGATTGAAATAGAATATAAAGACAGAAAAAGCTGCAGATCAGCATGAACCTAATTTTGTCTCCTTAAATATTATCTCATTTGGGGAGATTCTAGATTACAATTGTGACTAAAATATGAACAAAAAATTCTTCATTTTACACCTTGGTTTAACCAAGTAAAACTAGAACTTTCCAAGTCTTCACAAATACAAAAAAGAACTAACTAATGGAAAGTGAGCATTATAAATAGAAGCAAATACTTATTCCAATTTGTGAAATATATCTTTGATTTTCCACAAACATGTCCTCAGAGTTTGAGGATCCTATGTCAAACCAGTTATGTCTGTGTGGGTTTTCCTCTGTCTCCAGAGTTTAAGAGACTTTCAGTTAGTTGGGTGCTTCACCTCTAAGCTCTTGCTCTGGTTCCGTATTGGAAGTTACCATTTCACCATTTCTTGAGCTAAAGTTGCATACTTTATTCTCTAAAGTCATTATCAAGACATCAAGAGTCTTACTCTCCAGATCACTTATAGCTCCCTATCTTAGTTTTTATTTTATATACATTCTTAACAAATGAATATTCTTTAAGTGAAGGACCTCAGGGATAATTTTACTTTCTCCTGGGACCTTGACTCCGACAGCACAACAACAGAAGCAACAAATGGTTCTTCTCTCAGTATAAGGCCAACAATAAAACTAAACAGAAGTTACAAATAACCCCTAAATAAACATTAACTCCTCACATGAAGATAGATTTATATACAAGAAGTCATAATGCACATAGGCAGGAAAACATGATAGAGAGATACTGGAGGGAGCTGAATGAAACAAGAATGAGTAGGAGAAGCCCTTCAGTAACCGGCAGTTGAAGGGCATTCTAAGCAGAGAAATAATATGTAGAAACATTTGAGATATGACTTTTAAAAAATGATATGCTCAGTAATCATTTTTATAACCACAGACATTTGGAAAATGGCTATAATGCATGTAGCTGGAACGTGGGCACAATTGAGAAGCTAATGGAAAATCAAGATTGTCGTGTTGTAGTTCAGTAATATGTGATATATAAAGGTGTTTTAGATTTCGCTTGTGTGGTTTGGTTTTTTATATTTTTAGCAGATGTATTTTTCTTTTAAATTTTTAATTTTTTAAAATTCAATTTTGTGTTCTATAAAAGTTACTTTAGGAGCTATAATGGTGTGGAGAAATGCTGTGACACATTGGAGAGTTAAGGGGTGATAGCTGTAATCCAGATTTTTATGACCTTAATCAGAGAGGTAATAGAAAAAATAAAGGGAAAATAGATAAATACACAAACACTGTACTCAGGATATGTCGTTTAAATAAAATTATAGATTAAACTTTTGAGAGATTTTAGTTTGGTAATATTTTTATATTAAAGGAAAGCTTTTTGTTATAAGGAAATCTTATACTTGTCATCCAAACTGTGAGATTAATGAAGTATGAATATGTTACATTTCTAATAAATATTTTGAGAATCATTACATTTTTTAGGACATTCAAAATACAGAATTGTAGGGACGCCTGGGTGGCTCAGTTGGTTGGACGACTGCCTTCGGCTCAGGGCGTGATCCTGGAGTCCCGGGATCGAGTCCCACATCGGGCTCCCAGCTCCATGGGAAGTCTGCTTCGCTCTCTGACCTTCTCCTCGCTCATGCTCTCTCTCACTGTCTCTCTCTCTCAAATAAATAAATAAATAATCTTTAAAAAAAAAAAAAATACAGAATTGTACATGAACCCTTACATACAAATACATTTTCATACACACACACATGCAGAAGTTGCAAATCTAAGGAAATATAGAAAGAAAACTAAAACTAAACATTAGTTAATATTAATTGGTTAAGTACAAATATAAAATTAATTTAAATGGGTCATCTTTGCAAAATATAAAATTTATATATGTGGAAAACGCTTTTAATTCCATTTAGTAACTATTATATATTCTGACATGGTATGAACTACTGTATACCCAAGTCCACTACTGATAAAATGACTTACCTTAGAATTCCTATACAGAATGAGAAAAAAAGATAGGTACACTATTTACGTAACCTGATGTGAGCAGACTTTTAACAATATATTCTGTCCCATTCATCTACAGTCTATCCTCAGACTGGGCTTCATTACGATGCACCATCCTCCAGTTTAGATTCTATACTCAATGCTTCAAATAAGCATTTGAAGAAATAAGCATGAGAAAGACATGGTGTGCATTCTTTATGATCTTACCAAATAATGCATGGGGCCAGGGCGGGGGAGGGGTGGTGGTATGAGTTGCAGAGCCAGCCCCATGTCCAAACTCACAAACAGACTCTGCAAGTGATTTGAATGATTAGTAGATTGCCAGCATGGCCAAAAACTGTTGCATTAATCAGAATTTTTACTGACTGAAGTTGTCTCCAGTTGAAATAGTGGAAGCAAGAACATCTGTATTGTTTGGAATCTTTTCTCCAGCAAGTTGAGCCAATTTCAGGCTTTATTTTGTATTAGAGAGCTCTGTTTTGTGGCTCTATTTAGAATATGTCATAAAGCTAATTAGCTCAAAATAAAGCACAGAGATACCTTGCACATCTAAAAACAGTTCTATCTAATGACAGCAGACTTTCTTTGGCCAAATTCCAATTTTGCTCAGTTTAAAGCTACAGCATTGGTCATAGTTCCAAACATCCAGAAAAGATGGATGATTCAGGGTATCCATCTAGTCCACATTACTGGGAGATATTCAGACTACCTAACTCCTAAATTGTGTGTTCCCTGAGGCAAGATTCATGTCTTTTAATCTTTGCATGAGGTAACACATGCATAGAAGACCCTCCTTGGAAAAAATAAATTAAAGATCCATAGTGCAAATATGAACATGCCATTTATTTCATACAACCTGACTAGTTTCAGTGTATTAATTTAATATTTTCACTATAAATATTTAAGTGCAGTTTTGTTGCATAATCTATGGTTAAGAAATATCAGCTAGATACTAAAGGTGCTCTTTCTTTATTACTAACAATTATCAATGCTAGTAGGGGAATGTACTATAAATAAAGGGGATTTGTTCATTTAGTTGGGCTTAACTTTGATTGGCTTCTCAAGATCTGAAATAGACTTACCTATGCCAAATGAAGTTCACAAAATAAAAGGTATTTCTTTCCCTTCTGAGCTTTCTGACTCCATGTTGAAACTATAAGGTTACAATTTCTACAAATCCTCTGAGGCATCTGAACTGAAAAATGCAGAAGTCAGAAATAAGTATTTATATATCTGAATATAACTGGTATCCACATATAATTTCTATAGTTCCAAGAGACTCACTATACACTGTGCTATTATCTCCAGTTGCTTTCCTTTGTTCCCTTTCTCTTTTTGCCCTTATTAATATTTTGGTTCACACACGGAATTTTTGCTAGGAATGCTATTATTTGAGGAAGTTCAAGGCAATACTGGCTTCTGTACATGAAATATGAGCAAATGAATTGTTCCCTTTAGCTTCGTGCAAAGAAGACATGTAGCAGTGCTGCTCTGAACAAGAATTCGACTCTCAGTAATGTGCCTTTGTTGTTTATTGAATATTTTATTATGTATGAGGACATGTTCTAACTTTGTTTACCAGTCTGCTTCCTTTGCTAAATTTCACAATCTTGAAAGGTCTTGGGAGTTGGAAACAACTGAACACTCTGTTGAGATTTGTGACTGTCATCCGTCTGGTTAGAATTACTCATAGATCTTGCAAGAGTAGCAGAGATGCATCCATTATAACCGTCAGTCAGGATGGTCATTAAGCACTTTCTGCAGTTGAGATTGCTGTGCCAGATGGTACTTCAGGAACAATAGACAAGGCACTCCAAACTGCCAAGCATTTGTTCTGTGCCACTTTAGCTTAGCACTGGTAGAGGAATAAAACAAAGCAAAAGTACCTGTGAGCGTAAAAATCCTAGAGGTGGCTTTCCAGCCCCAGGCTCTTTTATTTATATACAAGGACAAATCAATACTTGTATTTAGAAATGTATATTGTCTAATAATATATACTCATCTGTTGAGATCATTAGTTAGTTTACCAGAATGCACCTCTCTTTCTGCTACTGTACCTCACCATTTTTCTTGAAATGTCGCTTCATAGTTTAATGAGAAGATCTTTTTGAAGTAACATTAAGATTTATTTGCATTGTAATAGTAAAGTACCTATGAGTTTTCCCACAATAAGTGATAAATACTTAATGATACACAGTGATGGATAAGTTGTATATAATATTCACAGCTTTAGTTATGTCTTTATAATCATCTGTGCTTCCCAGAATATGCAGAATTCCTGGACAAGTTCAAAGGAATGAAATGGGTCTGATCTCATAGGGTGAAAAAGACCTGCTTTCTCACCTGATGGTGGCAGCCTTGAATCCTATGGCTCTAATTCACAGAAGTTACCTTACTTTCTCCTACATTCCTTGGTTTATTCTGCCAACTCAATCATGGTCCAGATCAGTATCTTCACTGTTATACAAACGGCCCAAACAAGCCTTAATCAGCTTATGTTTCCTGAGTGGTCTTCCTAGTTCTATCACATTCTCCAAATATCCTACATATTTATTAATTCCCTTCTTTTCAATGAAGGCTCCTCAATCCCCTGTTCAACTGAAACTTTTTTCCAGACCTATGAATTCATTTTATAAGACCTGTGAGGCAACTTACAAACATTGTGAAATGGAAAACAATTATTTTTTTGAGAAGTTAAAAACCAAAGAGAAAAGCAAATGAAAGTGCACTCTGATAGACATCAATTCAATGCTGTCCAGCTGGCATGATGTCTTCCAGTGACTCTTCTGGTATCTGCACTCTTCCTTCAGAGACCTTCTTATTTTATCCCAGCTCAAATCATACCCACCAGAAGAGAATCACCTTCCTCTTTGATAACCTGGCCTTGATTATACTAGTACAAAACAAACCATGACATCAAAGCTGGGCAAAAGGCCTTCCCTGGAATGTTTCTTTCATTCTTTTTATCTCTCTCTTAAACTTGCATACAGGGAAGAAAATTCTCCTTTTTAAGTATTTAGAGACATAATCCTGGAATTAGCAGTGACCAAGAAGTCACGATACAGAGAAAATAGCCTGGAAAATAAAGTCAGTGCGCCAGAGTCAGAAATTAGCAAATGGGGAACTCATGCCATCCTAGCTCTATTGCTCATAATCCAAAGGATGATTGACTTCTTCCCTTCCCATGGCTTGAGTAAGCTGCTCTGAATTTGGTTCTGACCTTTAGATTTTAAAACCCCTGTATAATACCCACCACAAATGTCAACATGATTTCTATAAATAGTACTTAGAAAACATTTCCTCAATTATGGCAAATGTGTTTTTGGAAATTGGAAAACAGCTTCTCCTCATTGGCAACAAACCTTGTTCTAACTAAAAGGGGAAAAAAAATCACTTGAATTAATATAGGACACATTATATAATATTGGGGATAACAGAATAATTATTGGAAAGTAATGTAGTAAGATATTTCAAATGCCTATTTGTTTTAAGGAAGACCAATAATTACCAAGTTAATAAAATGAAAATGTACCATTTAGCTAATGTGGCATTTGCACACACGTGCACACACACACGCAATCTCTTCTACTTCATAGTACAACTATTGCTAGAACCAGTAGATATGGAAACGATGTGATACAAGTCACTCAGTGGATATATTGTTTCTAAATATCTTCTCCCACTATGTTTTTTTCACTTTCCTGATCATGTTCTTTTAAGCACAAAGTTTTTAACTTTAAGGAAGTCCTGTTTAACTATTTTTTCTTTAGTCACTTATTACTAATTTCTGTATTTAGGAAACATGCGTGCATTTATTTTACTGGGTACATTAGTTTAATATATCTGCTATCTTTAGTGTATACTAGTATAAATATTTTTTGAAATGAAATCAAACCAGGAGAATTTAATTTACTGTCTCACATCCTCTACTAATGTAATCTATAAAAATATCATTACAAAACAGTAAGCTGAAGACTTGAGGTGATGCTGATGTAGACTTAATAGATATTTAGGACAGTCTCTGGAAATTTGGGCAGGTAAGAGGGCTGAAATCAGAAAGGAATGCATATTTTAGGTAGTTTGATAGCTAATATGGTTTAAGTGTTTCTTAAGGGAAGTAAAACTCTAGGGTTAGGAAAATAAGAATGCCAAATGGTGACAGTTTTCTTGGATAGCTTCTGAAACACATGCAAAAGTCTAAATTAAAAATAGAAGACATATTTTTAAATAAATTAATGAATAAAAGTATGAATAACCTTTATCCTGCCCCCCCATTTACCCTAAAATAATTCCAAACCCTTAAAAAGAAAGATGAGGTGGAGGGACAGAGAGACAAAGTGAGACAGAGGGATAGAAAGAGACAGAAAGAGACAAAGAAGTCCAGAGACAAAGTGAGACAGAGGGATAGAAAGAGACAGAAAGAGACAAAGAAGTCCAATAAGGCTTTATATGTGTGATAATTTTACTAACCCGTGACGGGTTAGTGTAGTAGGGTCAAAAGACAGCCACTCCCCTATCCCCTTATTAGCTTCAGAGCAGCTATTCCTTCCTCGTGCTATTTTTATCAGATTGATTTCAGGAATATGATCAATTCATAAAATCAATTTAAAACCTCGCCACCATTTTGTGCTTTTGTTTGTTTTTGCTTTTGAGGACACATTTTCATATTTTAGTGTAGCAGACAGAAATTTTGTCCTTTCTATGCACCCCCAGTGTCACCTATGTAGTTAGGTTACATGACAAAAGAAACTGTGTATATAATTAAGGTTACTAACCAGCTGGCCTTCAAAGAGGAGATTATCCTGGATTGCTTAGATAAGTCCTTAAAGGGAAAAGAGAAAGTCAGAAAAAGAAAAGAAATTAGGAAGATGTGGTAGGAGGGGAAGTTGGTGGATTCTAAACCTGAGAAAGATTCTCTGTTGCTTACTTGAAGATGGAAAGGGTCATGTGGAAACTGTGAGAAAGGAATGAATTCTCCTAAGCAGTAACTGTGGAATAGGAGCAGAGCCCCAGATGAAGGCCCAGCTGGTACCTTGATTTCAACCTAATTAGATTTTGAGCAAAGAACCCAACCATGCTGTGTTAGACTTTTACTCTACAGAAACTGAGATACTGGGGCGCCTGGGTGGCTCAGTGGGTTAGGCCTCTGCCTTCAGCTCAGGTCGTGATCTCGGGGTCCTGGGATCGAGCCCCACATTGGGCTCTCTGCTCAGCGGGGAGCCTGCTTCCTCCTCTCTCTCTGCCTGCCTCTCTGCCTACTTCTGATCTCTCTCTGTCAAATAAATAAATAAAATCTTAAAAAAAAAAAGAAAAAAGAAACTGAGATACTAATAAATGGGTGTCATTGAAAGATGCTAACTTTGTGGTAATTCGTCATATACCAATAGAAAAGCAATAGAAGTGAAAACAATTGGAAGTGGGTTTTTAATTCTAGTCCAGAGAGCTTTGTGACAACTCACCTAGTGGTGTAGATATCTTCAGTGACATAGGAAGTGAGATCTTTGCCTGAGAATTAAGAAGAAAATAAAATGACTGAGATCAAAGTAAATAATTTATCTATACTCATTAAGTACCACGCAGCTAGTGAAGTGTCTCTCCAGCCTTATACAGAGATTATCTTATCCCTATTCATGAACTCAAGGTGAATTGGAAAATTATCATTCATTTCAGATTTGGAGTGATAGAAATGCAAAATCTCAAGAACTATGACAAATCCTGTCTTATTATAGGTGAATTGGTAAACAGAAGAGAACACTGCTTAGAGTTCCTGTAGTTTTTTTAAACTTAAGTTCAAATACATTTCTTTTTTTAAAGATTTTTTAAAAGTAATCTCTATACCCAATGTGGAGCACGAATTTACAAACCCAAGAGTCACATGCCCTACTGACTGAGCCAGCCAGGCTCCCCTTGGTACATTTCCAAAGCCTGACATAGTATTCCACAAGATAATCTCTATCCTTTTATTTTAAGATTTTATTTCTTTATTTGAGAAAGAGAGAGCACACACAAGTAGGGGGGAGGGGCAGAGGGAGAGGGAGAAACAATCTCCCCACTGAGCCGGGAGCCTGATGCTGTCTTCATCCCAGGACCCTGGGATCATGACCTGAACCAAAAGGCAGATGCTTAGCTGACTGAACCCCACCTCGGCTCCCCTAGATACTCATATTCTGATGTGACTAATGGAACAGCACACTTTTGTACAGGGAGAAACTCCATAGAGACTGTTCACTAACACTGAAAAGGGAAGTAGATGAGTCAGATTTCAGGTATGCCCACAAATGAGAAAGAACTTAAGACCAATATAAGGGGCTCTAGAGAATATAGTTAGAAGTGCCCAAAAAGGTGAAAAGAGTGTAGATTCATCAGGGAAAGAAGTCTCAGAGTAGCATTGGGTTTAAGTGCTGGATTAGACAAATGGACAGAGGGGTTGCAATTTTGTAAGGTAGTGAATGTAGGGCATGTGATACTGACTGGGCTTCATAGTCTATAGGGAATTCTGAAGGGAGGATAAGTATGTATAGAATAGTGGTTCAGTACCCAGACTACTGGGTAAAACAGACCACAGCTTCAGTGTAGGTTCTGTTACTAGCTCTGTGTCTTAGGGAAAGCTCTTTAATCTTTCTTACTTTTGAAGTTGTAAAATGATAAAATACTTTCCTGAGATTTGTTGTGAGAAGAAGGACTCCTGCACAATGATAAGCTATGAATTGATTATTACAATAAATATATGAAAAGACTTTAACTTTGTGATCCTTGCAAAAAAAAGTGTTAATACAAAGTATATGAAAAGGATTATGACTACAGTATATACATTTTAATTATTACTTACAATAAATGCAAAAAAAGACTGATAGATCGAAATAATGAGTCATATTATATTAAAATTTTGGTCAAAATGTAACTTTGCTGCTCTACAATTCATAAATATAAATATATTCAGAATGTTTTAGCTAAAGGTTAATTGCAAAGAAAATCAATGCCCACTATCATAATGATTTTTTCCTACCCTTTATAATTAAGAAAAATTATCTGTATTTAAGGCGACTATAAATTTATCATCCAAACAAGGACACTTAAGAAGTAAAGAACATGCTCAAAACAACTAACAGATACTAACTGACTTATTCAGGGGTAAAATGGGAATATTTAGGTAAACTGATGTCCTTTCTATAGAATCTTAACTGTGTGTATAATTGCTTTGCAGAAATGAGAAAAAGTAAAATGGTGCTGGTCTGGCTTAGAGCTTCCCTGTTCTTCGAATTGTTTCCGTACTATGCCCATTCCCAAGCACCTCCACCTTCACTGAAGTCACAGGCCATGATTTTCGGTTTCATAGAGAGAATTTTTTTTTTGTTTTTTAAGTAAATGGAATGCAAAGGGAGTAAGGAGAGTATTCTGTGAAGGTGGAAGCTGAAGTATTTCTAGTCTTTATTTTTAACTCCCAAAAAGCAACCTTTGATGCCAGCAGAGCAGTGTGCTAGACCTGGAATGTTTGAGTGACACCCCGGAGCTTCCTGATATCTAATGGAAGAAAAAGTACAGACCTCCCCCCACCCCAGTATGAATAAAAATGTGAATGTCATTTAAAGCCCCATTCTATCAGAAGGGAACAAATCATTGGTTTAACCGTGCCCTCAGAGATAACATTTTCTTAGTGTCCGTGGTCCCTTGGCATATTGGAACAGAGAAGAAGCCCAAGTTTTCTGTCTTCTCCTCCCTGGCTCTAGGGCTGGAAGATGGCATGAAGACTGGTCAGGGGAAAGTCCTCCTTCCTGTATCCGGGCAGGCACTGGCCACCTGCCAGCTGAGCAAATCCTGCCATAGATCATTGTCTAGGGCACTTAGTACAAAACACAATGTAAGTCACTTGACATCAAGACCTAATTTCCAAGGAGCAAGCTAACTAAAATAAAATACATTTTAATTATGAACAAACATAAGTCCATGTTTTTTGTCTAGTCTGCAGCTGGGGCTTGAGGTAGTCATAATTAATTTCGCAGCTGTGTTTCCATCTTGGTTTGGAATCAGTTGAGATTGATAAAGAAGTACAAACAGGGATGAAAGTATCATTTATTTTACTAAAAATGCTGATTTTAGAGAATGAAGCTTAAATGTGCAGCAAAAGTAGGCATGCTGATGCTGAAACCAGGTCAATGATAAGGCTCTCCTTATGAGAGTATGTCTCTTAAACTTGAGATTGACCTGATGCATCCTATCTATGTATACCAAACTCCCAAAAGAGAGGAGGATGGAGTTATCTGAGTTGCAAAAGCAGTTATTTCCAATATTCATTGATCAGGAATTCACTTTACCTGAATAATGAAAGAATAATGGACGGGGCAGTGGGTTAAGGGTGTTTAGGGAAAACTCATCTTAGGAATGTGGAAGACTCATTCTCCCAGCATCCCAGTGCCAATCCAGCTCAACATTTAGCACTTAGCCACCTAGAAAGTGAAATAATAAATTTTATATTCACAAATGCCTAAAATGATTAAGAATATAATAAGAAAATCAAAGTGCTTTTAATTTCTATTGAAAGACAAATACTTAATTTGAATAACAGATATAACTTGAATAACATGTAACTTTTTATTGTAATGTAACAAATTCAAACGCAGCAGTTTAAAACCATATCAATTTATTACCTCACATTTATTTCCATTTATTTACCCTTTAGCCCTCCTAGCCCCTCTCACCATAGCAGTATAATTCTGAAAATGGTAAGGGACCAGGGAGACTCCACTATGGCTTTAAAAGATAGAGAGGTTGAGAGCTCCAGGAAGGGATTAGGGCTCCTACTGTGCACATGTTATTTACTCAGATAACATATTCAGACCCAAATTCTTCTTGAGGATTTCTCCATTAAGATAAAGTTAGCCATTTGCAAACGAAAGCCCAGTTCCAGGTAAATACATCCCACAAAAGAAGGCAGTGACATCAATTACATCTGTAGCACAATCCTACTGATACAGAACAACTATACTCTGAACATCTTTCATAAGAGCAAAGATGGAAGGTAGGAAAAAGGGAAATTGGTGACATCTCTGCCTTTACTTTTATTATACTCAGTAAATAGCCCCCTCCTCATGTTATAGCACAGGGAAAAAAAACAAAAAAACTAAAACATAATTATGTTGAACCATGAAGGTGAGATAGAAATAAATCAAATATACTTCTGTGAATTAAATTAGCTCACTTAAGTCATCCCAAAAAGTATGTTTATATGGGTCAATCAGTATTTAATAAATTATTCAATTTTTTATTTTTATGAGTAGGCTTTGTACAATATAAATTTGGAATAGAGAAGATCTTAGTCAAATTTAAATCTACATCTCATAAAATGTAGTGTTATGTACATTATTGGAGACCAAAGAAACTCATTTTTATAAAAATCAATCTTATTTAAAAGAGTTTTAGATTTACAGAAAAGTAGTGAAGATATATTCCAGAGAGTCCCCATATACCCTGCACTCAGTTTCCTCTGTTGTGAGCATCTGTTTAAAAAATAACTGAGGCCTGTTAAAAATTTTAAGAGCTCATTTCAGCAAATATCTATTAGACTCAAGGAACCCCAAACCAGAAGTGATTAGAACTCCACTGACAGGAGTTGGGAGGAGACTGTTACAGAGCAAAGACAAAAGCAAAGTAAGGAAATTACTGATTGGCTGTAACTTAAGGAAAACCGAGTTGAATATTTATGATTGGTTGTCCTTGGGTTTCAATGTTGTGCCTTGAGGCATTTCAGAGCTTGAACTGTGGCTTGTTTACGTAAGCCTCCACAGCCTTAGAGCTACCACAATCTAACGGTCTCCTTGTTGAATTAACTTAACACTTCCTACATTAGTATTGTATGATTGCCATAACAAATCAACTGATTTTCAGTAGATTAATTGCAGTCCATATTTTATCCATATTTCCTTAGTTTTTACTTAATGTCTTTTTTTCTCTTCCAAGGTCCTATCCAAGACAAAACATCACATTAATCATCATGTCTCTATAGATTCCTCTATATTGTGTTTCTTAACCTTTCTTTGACTTTGTAGTCAAAGACCTTTATAGTTTTGAGGAGTATGGGTCAGATATTTTGTGGACTACTCCTTAGTTGGTTTTTTTTCTGATGTTTAATTTCATGGTTAGACCAGGGTTGTGGATCGGAACGAAGATCACAGAGGGAAGGCTTCATTCTCATCACATCATATCAAGTACACATGCTATCTAAATGATTTAGCACTTTGTTGATGTTAAGCAGGATCACTACACTAAGGTAGTGTTCAACAGGTTTTTCTACTGTTAGGGTGATTCTTCCATGTTGTATTCCTTGGAAGGAAGTCACTATGACCAGATTCCTCATGAAGAGTAGGAATTCTGTTCTGTCTCCCTGAGAGAGGAGTATTTACATAAATTCTTTGGCATATATCTGCAAAGCGTATTCACTTATGTAGTCAGTCATTTATTTCTATCAATTTAGGCTCACTGACATTTATTTTATACTTTGGGTTATAATCCACCATTATTTACTTTTTCACTTAATTATACTTTTTTAGCTTTGGCTATTTGGGGGTTTTTTGGTGAGGCCCCATGTTTTTCAACATAACTTCATAATTTTGCTTTTGTTTTTCAGCAATTCTTTTCTTTTGGGAAATAAAATTTACCTGGATTCTCCAGGATCTTTTATGCTCTCCATTCATTTCCAAAGTTACTTAGGTCATCACTTTTTTTAGCCTATACTCTCAGATGAGTTTATATGAAATTTTTGTAGTACAGCTAGATTCATTTGTCAAGTCTGCATTCCATTCTAGATCCCCCTATCCCCTAGATGACTTTTAAAAATTTGCAGACATTATAATTCAAGTGTGTGTGCTGTAAAGTGCTATGGACTTTGATAAAGGTATAGTGTCGAGTATCCATTATTACTGTATCTTACAAAAAGAGTTTTACCATCCAAATAAATAAATAAATAAACAATTTATGCTTCATTTATTTGACTTGCACAATATCCCATGCCCCTGGAAATCACTAATCTATTGACAGTCTTGTGTTTGGCTTTTTCTGGAAACTCATATAAATGGAATTTATATAGCATGTAGCCTTTTCAGACTGGCTTCTTATCAACCACAACTAAGATTCAACTGTAATAATTTTGTGTAGCTTGATAGCTAATTTTTTTTAATTTTTAATTTTTTATAAACATATATTTTTATCCCCAGGGGTACAGGTCTGTGAATCGCCGATAGCTAATTTTTTTAAAGTAATCTCTTGCTGATAAGCTTTTAAACAGTCTATTGGTTGAGTTTTTCAACAATTTTTTTCTCTACAGAGCACTGAAGGACAAAAAAATGACCGCCGTGGTAATAGTGATGGTGTGTTTAATCAGTTCAGTCGAGTAGCTTTTATTTTATTTTATTTTATTTTATTTTTTAAAGATTATTTTTATTTATTTATTTGTCATAGAGAGAGAAGCGAGAGCGAGCACAGGCAGACAGAGTGGCAGGCAGAGGCCAGAGGGAGAAGCAGGCTCCCCGCCAAACAAGGAGCCCGATGTGGGACTCGATCCCAGGACGCTGGGATCATGACCTGAGCCGAAGGCAGCCGCTTAACCAACTGAGCCACCCAGGCATCCCAGTGAGTAGCTTTTAGATGGCGATAAACACACTGGGAAATGTGTTTTAAAATGTGCCAAGGAGGCATTTTGGTTTAGTGAACATAGAAATTAATTTTATAGGATTTTTGAATTAATGTTTGCACAGATAAAATAAATAATTATGACTAGACTACCCCAGAACTGGATTCCCAAAGGGGCAACACTTATTGCCAGTAGATTTTAATTCCTGGTATTTTCAAAGCTTTTATCTACAACGTTGCCTAACAAAGAAATTGTGGATACAGAGTCCTGCGAGTACTCATTTTAATGTTGATGTTAAATATAATTAGCACCAGGAAACCATGATCAATGTCTTGAAGTCTAAACCAAAACACAAAAAATGAATTAATTTGGATTCGAACTTTCATCTAGAGAGAGAAAGTATTTCTAAAGAAGAACATTTTACATATTTAGATTAAACACTACTAGAAAAGTCATAAGTGATTGTTTCATTGATAACCTTTATTAGTTTGAGGATATTTCCTTCTGATCTCGGTTTGCATAGAGATGTTATTGTTTTGTTTTGTTTTGTTTTTGTTTTTGTTTTTATCATGAATAGTGTTCAGTTTTGGGAAGTGCATTTTTCTGCAGCTGTTGAGAAAATTTGACTGGACTCATATAGTTAATAAGGTCTACAGTTGTATTTTAGGAAAGTTTTTTGGGGGTTTAAACTTATTTGTATTGATAGGAGATTATTTAAATTATTTTGCCTATGTCTGTTTTGATAAATTTTGTCTTTTAAGGTTTTTTCCCATTTTATCTAAATTTCCAAGTTTACTGGTATAAATTAGCTCCCATTATTTCCCTTTTACTCATTGAATATCTGTAGACTCTCTTGTGATAGATCTTTCATTTTTAATACTGGTAATTTGTAATTTTCAGTCCTTTTTTTTCTTGATCTGTATTGAGAGGCGTTTATCTGTTCTACTTCAGTGGTTTTCTTTATAGTTTCATTGGTTTTATTTATTTCATATTTTCCATTCTTACCTTGTTTCCTTTTTTCTACTTAGTTTTGGTTTAATTTGCTTTTCTTTTTATAGTTTTTTAATATGAAAGTTAAGGTCATTGATTTTACACTTTTATTTTTTATTTTTCTCTGAGATGGGCCTTTCAAGCTAGGACATTATTAAATAAATTCCACAAATTTTACATTGTGCCTATATTTAATTTATAATATTTTCTAATTTTTTCTTGCTATTTTAAATATAAATCATATATTGTTGTTGCATGATTTCAAAACATATTGAGATTGGTTTTATTTCCCAAATTAATGCCACTGTGCTCAGAAATTATACATGGTTTTGCAAGGTTTTGATCCTTTAAAATTAATTGAGACTCATTTTATGACTCAATATAACGTCTATGGGGAAAATAATTCATGGGAACATCTAAAGGGTTTGAATACTACTGTTGTAGAGTATAGTATTCTATAAATATCAGTGAAGTAAGTTGGTTGACAGTGCTATTAAAATCTTATTTGCTCGTATATTTTTTATTCTTGTTCTATTAGTTATTTACAAGTGAGTGTTAAAATCTGCAACTATTAGCATGGATTTCCCTATTACTCTCTTCAGTTCTATTAGTTTTGTCTTATATAACTTGACACTATTTATTAGGTGCATATGCCTTTATGATTAGTATGTCTTCTTGATGAACTGTAATATAACGGCCTTATTTATCTTTTATAAGAGTCTTTACACTGCAATCTACTTGTCTGATATGAAAATACCTATACTTACTGTATTATGCGTAGTGTTTGCGTATTATATATAACTTTTTAGACTTTTATATTCATTTTTAAAATTTAAGATGTATCACTTGCAGGCACATTGTATATAATTTATTATACAGATAGACCATTTCTGTATTTTATTTACAGAATTTGGCACATTTATAGTTTATATAAATAATGTTATGGTAAGATTTAAGTCTACATCATGGTATTTGCTTTCTATTTTTTTCACTTTTTTAACTTTTATTCCCTTTGAATTTTTATTATTTCATTTTCTTCCTCCTTGGCTTTCTAGATATGCCTTTTCTGGTCATTTTTACTGTTTGCATTAGAAAATAAAATACACATCTTAATTTATTATAGTGTTTTCACATATTATATTATACTTTAAGAATCTTATCAAAAAGAGTAAAATTTCATTTATCCCCCACATGCAGTTTTTGTTTTTGTTTCCCTACCTTTCAAACTGTGTATTTTATAAAACCCATAAACTTGTATTAAAGTATTTATTATTTTTATTTTTTATTATTTTTTATAGTTGATAATCTTTAAAATGATTTTAAAGTGTGCCTGCTTTAAAAATATTTACTTTATATTTAATCCTTCTAGTGCATTTCATTTTTTCTTGGAATACCAGTTCCAACTTTGTAAGAAAGTTATAATTTTACTTAATTCCATAATAAACCATGCTTTCTAAATTAAAGTGGTAATGTCAATATGCTACTCAAATCTTAAGTATCTCTTTTTCTAGTACAGAAATAACTTTGTTTAGTTACAAAAAAAAACTTCACAAAATGAAATAATGGGGGAACCGGCTACGTTCTTGGAGACTCACCAAGGTTTAAGTGTCTGAGAAGTGTGGGAAAACACATGTCTATGAATTTGCCTTTTCTGGATAACTTTGTGACCCTAGCTTGTATTTTTTGCACTGATTAGGGCGTTGGATTTTTAGACATAATGCAACCATAAGGAAAATGTATAGGTGGTGTGCAAATATGGAGCTAAGTGGGACAGAGTATTAAATCTATCTGTTAAATGAAGAGAAAGATATTTTAGTAAAATCTACTCTGTTCTGAGAACATGGAAAATGAGGAGATGGCAAAAGTTCGGTTCTTAATGGAACAGTCTAGTGTATGGAACCCCAAGTAAGCTGTCTCTCATTGCTGAGTCCAGCCTAGTCAAGACAAGGTGATAGAGTCCATTATCAAGACAGAATACAGAGAAAATTTGATGAAACTGAAATTGTGTTTATCAGCTCTCAGACATAAAGGGAAGAGAGGAAGCTGATTCAGATGAAAAATTGCTCCAAATGAAAGCCATCACATGCAGAGTGCCTAAATCCTACCACAAAGCACCTTGAGGGATAGGCCAATGTGCTCTGACATTTTCACCTGTGCAAAACAGAAATTCTTTGTGAAGTTGAGAGTAGACAGACTTTTATATATTAATTAGGGAAGGTGCTGGATATTCCATATCGCCTCTCCACCTTTCTTCACTCTGAGTATCAGGAGTTTGACTTCCTTGGTTTGTTTCAACTCAGCTATTTTTCCCCTCTCCCTCCTACTTTAGTAAAGTCTATGCTAGCATAAAATCATAATGAGAAGGAGAAGAAGTGGGGGTATTTGTTTTCATACTGTCCTCTCCGGGACCTCAGGCAGGTAGTGGTTCCATGCCTTTACCTCAGACCATATCTCCTGTCCAAGAGTCTAATTCTATATCTACAATTAAGTCTAGATTCTTGTAATCATGCCCTCTCTTTGTCTTTGCAAAGAACTTTTAAAACTTTAAACTGAACACTAAGTAACTGTCATAAAATATACTTACATGAATGTTGAGGGAAATAAAGAGATAATTGAAAACTTATCTCTTTATCAGTCATACAAACTGGTAAGAATAATTCAGCTAAAATAATTAATAAATTGCTCAGAACTGAACATGGAATAACCTGAGAGTATAGGAATCCTGGACCATAAGAAACAATCTATGCCCAACTATAAGATCTTAACATTGGTCACAGGGTAAAAGCCAATGAAGCCCTCCCACACAATGCAGACTGAATAGTGTCAAGGAACAGTTGCTGCCGATGACCTAAAGTTCCACCTAGATTCTTCTTCCCTATAATTCCTATAAAACAAAAGCCTTAAACCCCTAGGACCAGCATGGTTAACACTGCCATACTCAGGGCATAGTGAAACGCATCATAATAGGAGGAAAAGAACAGAAAAGAAGAACTTCTCCTTTGGGAACCCATATAATCCATTATAGATCCCCTGCCACTGGCAGAGGTGAGATCCCTGAGTCATCCTCATCCCCAACACTGAAGGATGTATCATATGACCAAAACTAAGTCTGAACCAGCAAAATAAAATGCTAAATAACAAGAAACAAACAAACAAACAAAAAACTGCAGTCGTCTACTGGGGAAAGGGCAGGAGCATGAAGAGAGAATGTCTCTGAGGTGCAAGATTACAAAGAACACTTAAAACTTCTCTGGAAAGAAACATTGAGAAAATGGGTCATAGCAACCCAGCCTTCATCCAAACACAAGGTAACATTAGAAGAACTTGAAGGGTATGGTGGCACATAACAACAATAGTGAAAACAAGCTCAACTCCTCCCACTGAGGGCCAATCAAAAGAAGGAAGTCAATCACAGAATACATTAAGACCAACTAGACATAATGTGTTAAGGGCTCATGGATAATATACAAGAACACAGGGAGGGTGTTCACACTGCATCCCAAAACCAGTGGATTGGATTGAATGGAACAAAAGATCTATACGAATGCTATCCAGTAAAACTTGTGATGGGGCCTGGGTGGCTTAGCCTATTAAGCATCTGCCTTCAGCTCAGGTCATGATCCCAGGTCCTTGGATCAAGTATCATATAAGGCTCCCTGCTCAGAGGGGAGCCTGTTTCTTCCTCTCCCTCTGCCCTTCTTTTATTTATTTTTTTTAAATATTTTATTTGTTTATTTGACAGAGCAGAGAGAGCGATCACAAGTAGGCAGAGAGGCAGGCAGAGAGAGAAGAGGAAGCAGGCTCCCAGGGAGCCTGATGTGGGGCTCGATCCCAGGACCCTGGGATCATGACCTGAGCTGAAGGCAGAGGCTTAACCCACTGAGCCACCCAGGCACCCCTATTGTTTTTAAAGATTTTATTTATTTATTTGACAGAGAGAGAAACAGGGAGAAAAGGAACACAAGTAGGGGAAGTGGGAGAGGAAGAAGCAGGCCATATGCTCAGCAGGGAGCCAGATGTGGGGCTTGATACCAGGACCCTGGGATCATGACCTGAGCCGAAGGCACACGCTTAATGATGGAGCCACCAGGAGCCCCTCCCTCTACCCTTTTATCTATTCATGCTCTCTGCCTGTCTCTCTCTCACATAAAAAATAAATAAAATCTTTAAAAAAAAAACTTCTTGTGTTGATGAAAATATTCTATAAACCTTCCATGTCCCATATGGTGGCCACTAGACCTGTAGGGCTATTGAAAACTTTGAATATGTAGCAATGTCCACAATCACCAAACTGTGGAAAGAGCCAAGATGCCCTTCAACAGGTCAATGGATAAAAAAGATATGGTCCATATATATAATGGAATATTACTCAGCCATCAGAAATGATGAATACCCATTTCGTATCAACATGGATGGGACTGGAGGAGATTATACTGAGTGAAATAAGTAAAGCAGAGAAAGTCAATTATCATATGGTTTCACTACTTGTGGAACATAAAGAATAACATGGAGGACATTAGGAGAAGGAAAGGAAAAGTGAATTGGGGGAAATTAGAAGGGGAGACAAACCATGAGACACTGTGGACTCTCAGAAACAAACTGAGGGTTTTAGAGGAAAGGGGAGGTGGGCAGATGGGTGAGCCTGGTGGTGGGTTTTAAGGAGGACACATATTACATGGAGCACTGGGTGTGGTACATAAACAACAAATCATGGAACCCTGAAAAAAATTTAAATTAAAAAAAAAAAAGAAAACTTTGAATATAGCTAATGTTATTGAGTAATTGAAATTCTAATTTTAGTTAATTCAGAGAGTCCCATATGTTCTAGTAGCTACTATATTGGACAAGTCAAGATGCCCTTTTCTTATGAAAAATCGCAGCTCCCCCCATTAGACATCACCTAAAGGACCTAGGAACCAGTTGTGTCCAATTAGATTGTTCTTGGAAGTTAAAACAAACCTGAAAATTGACCTTTATCACCGTAGGTTGTAAGATATATGTATTCTTTTTACTTTGTACTGGCAGTCATTCTCCTATTACACATGAATTTAAATAGGGGTTTGCAGAATAGATTGTAGAAGACATTTTTATCTCCCCCCACCCCCATGAGATAAACATAATCCTAGATCACTGACACAGCAATATATCTGCTTTATATTCTAAAGACTTCTTGTCATAGTTTTATTCTTCTGCTTCATCCCCACTTTATTTATTAATTTATTAATTTATTTATTTTATTTATTTTGTTAGTTTCTTTGTTTATCTTACTAAGGCAAGTGATAGCTAAGTGCTTTTATATTAAAAACAATACAAAACTTGTGTTTTCCTTTACTTTTTGAATAAAATTTACATAATTAGTATTCAGAACAAATGCAAAAAGAAACAAACTCTTCTTGGAGGAAAGGATTTTTTATTTTGTAAAAAATCATGTCTATTTGATCTAGACAACATTATTTTATTTTTAATTATGTATGTTTTTTGAGTAGAAAAGTAAAAGAATGGTTTTACTAAAGAATTATATCAGCATATATAAAGACATTAGGGAAAATCATGATTTTCCTAAGAGCAAGGAACATTATTTTTTCCTTTTTAATTATTCAGTACTGTTTTACCTTTCACTACCAATACATTTTACATATTTTATCAGAGCTGTGTGTATGTATACGTGTGTGTGTATGTGGGGAGGTGGTATGGAAAGGTCAAGGAGTATGTGCATAGATATATCTGGAGCTACATTCTTTTTTTTTTTTTTTAAGATTTTTATTTATTTATTTGATAGACAGAGAGAGATCACAAGTAGGCAGAGAGAGAGGGGGAAGCAGGCTCCCTGCCGAGTAGAGAGCCTGATGCGGAGCTCGATCCCAGGACCCCGAGATCACGACCCGAGCAGAAGGCAGAGGCCCAAACCACTGAGCCACCCAGGCGCCCCTGGAGCTACATTCTTAAACAAGTGATACTTCCATGCCCATAATGAATACTGGATGTGTATACATTCCTGATACTGCCTCGTTGGTGATATTTATAATTTAATTATGGTTGAAGTTGTATTTTCAAGTGTATAAAGCACTACTTTTTCTTTGACCTTAAAGTTTTTTGATGATATGAAATAACATGCAATGTCTCGTTCATGTTTCTCTTTCCTCTTACGTAGAATGCTATCTCTGCCTTAAATTTAATGCCTGTAGAACAGTCAATGTTGAGATAGTAGTTTGCAAAATGTTGTCTTAAAAAAGGCTTTGGAGACAATCTTATTCATATGTCGGTCATCAACATAAACTACTTCTTTTTTGGTAGATGATTTGAGCTTATATATATGCCTAATCAAAAAAATCAGTATCCTTATTTACCTCAACTTGTCCCTCTTCACCCCTATTTTCCATATATAAGTCATACATGGGTAACCTTTTCACTTCCTATGAATAAATCAAATAAATACAGAAGAGTGATGTTCAAAATGTTTAACAACAGTAAAGGTACAGGCACAATCTTGTCAAAGGCTCTAAATAACCATAGTGCCAGGCATAAATATACTGCATATACTATTATATCGCTATATTCCAGCTAGATATCAGCCCTGAAAACATAAGTTAATCAGAAAAAATGTAAAGTAGACGTCTAAAATGTGTCCAATGTTTTGCAAAATTATATTTGTTTTTCAAAAAAAAAATTGATTTTCACAATATACTATAAAGTAAAATTTACGCTTTCTGTTATCCATATTAGGACACTTAGGGTTGGCGAAATCCATTTACTTTCAAGAGAGTAACTTTAGAAGATAGAATTATAGGGGCACCTGGGTGGCTCAGTGGGTTAAAGCCTCTGCCTTCAGCTCAGGTCATGATCCCAGGGCCCTGGGATCGAGCCCCACATTGGGCTCTCTGCTCAGCAGGGAGCCTGCTTCCCTTCCTCTCTCTCTCTGCCTGCCTCTCTGCCTACTTGTGATCTCTGTCAAATAAATAAACAAAAATCTTTAAAAATAAAATTTTTTTAAAAAGATAGAATAATAAGTAAATCCTGAAATAAAGCTCAGTCTATCACATGCAGCACGTGAACTGGACACGAGCTAAAAGAATTAAACTAATCCCGTAATAGTTAAAAGACACACATCATACTTCTTTTTCTTTTTCTTCTTCCATTGTGATTTTATTTCAAGAACGTTTGGAACTGATGATGAATTAAGAAAATTTGTCATAAACATATGTGTACACTTTTTCTTTTCTTGGAGCAGAGTGTCTAGAGGTAAAGTAATATCGTTCATGCAAATGAATGATCAATGATTGCATATGAAAGTGCAGACGAAGCCAATGCAAATGTTGGTGGGTAGGAGAACAGTTCTGCAGATCTGGAAATGTCACAAGGCACCTGGCCAGTCTCTGCATTCACACTTCTCTTCATTCTTCTTAGCCAAGCTTCTTGGTGAACCCCTCCCTAGTAAAGTGTCTGGTTTCAGCCTAGACAACTCTTATCAAATTGCACTTCCAGAGTCCTCATGGTACCGCTCACCAAAATGTTCACAGTTAACTAGCTTGTTATTCCCAATCCCTTCTTAACATATATTTTATATCTTACCAAAGTAACTCAGTGTTTCCTCCCACTATCTGCACTCTTCATACTTTTTAACTTTTTAGAATTTTAATCAAAATATATTTCTATGCTTATGTATGTATAATTGTACTTTAGACATTAAAATCCAATCACCTTTCTAAAATAAACATTAATAGCATTAAGACATTTGCATTAATGGTAAAACATTAAAAAAATTAAGAATTTATAAGATTAGCAGTATTTAAATTAGCTTTTAAAATAAGCCCAAACTTATTAAAAGTGCGATTTTTATCATAGAATTATGATGTACACAAGTTTCCAAGTTATTGGTTTGATTCATCTGTAGAAACCATATTTACTTTATAAAAACAACTTCAGAACTCACTGAAATTTTGGTTCATTTGGAGCTCTCTAGATATTGTTAAGGAGCTGTGTAGGTCATTTGTTGTATTTTTTGGAAGACCCAGATTGGAAAAAATATCACAAATAATTTCAAAATTTGCCTTCACATTAATCTTATATGCAGTAGCTAACAAGATATCTTCTATAAATTGTCTAAAAATCTGAATCAGTGGCCAAAAAAAAATGGCAGAAATTTGTTGATAAATGCTATTACAGGAGAACACGTCTATAAATAAAACTACAAAGTAGAAATTTTGGGTAAGTAGTTACAATTCAAGTACAATACAAATATATGGAAAGGAACTTTCTTTGAAATAATTAGATCACTGATGATTTGGCACCAGAAATGGGGCTAGCTGAAGCTACTTGGAGGTCCTTGCTAAGCTCTAAGATTACAGCTATATGACCACAGACTCACTCACTCAAACTTACTCACTCTCTCAAACTGGAGCAAGTCATTTCAGCACCATTAGATTCAACAGAGCAACCTAAATGAATCAATCAGTGTTTAGAAACATGAGCCAACTCAATGGCTTTCACAGGGCCAAGGACTAGGCTAGGAAATAACATTTTGTATCAGAATCAGTCGAAGGAAATAAACCCATCAGGTGGGAGATATCCCAACTCCATTACAAAGTCTCCACCTGGCCAACTCAATAATCATTTTTAAAACAATCAAAAATATTGATATTACCCCTTGTTGGTTAATGATTCTGTTATAGCTGGAAGGCTAAAATTTCTTTATTGAATGTTATAACATCAAAGTCATATATTTGCATGCAAATTGTGACTTGCACTAAATGAATATTATAGCTGTCAACTGTCTTTTTTCCCCTACAGTTGGCAGTGACATTTTTTCTGAGTTGGCAAAGACTTTCCTTTGTTTTTAGCATTATAACCTAGTGCTATTTATACCAAATTGATATATTTGCTTTATGATGCCTAATAGAAAGAAATTTTTAAAAATACAAATAAATATCATATCTCTGAAACAAAATGCCATGCAGAAAACAAATATAAATGGTCATTATCGTTAAAGGAAAAATAAAAAAGAGAAATCATTCTATTTCAAAATTTTAAAATTTTATCAATATCCCACTATTAAGCTGCTAGATAAAGCCATTCTAAATTAGATTCATCCTTCTTAATATTCCTTTGTCCCTCTAAATTTATTTTTTCTAGAGCAGAACTTGAACATATGATCTAATATTGAATAACAAAAGGACAAAACCTCAATTTCTGGGACACCTGCTACTTCTACCTTTTAAAAAAGTGAGAGCGGATACAGTGTCTATTCTGATTCATTAACATTTGGTTGGAAAATATTCCAAATCATATATCTAGCCTGACCTTGAGAAAAATAACTTTGTAAAAGGCTTTCATGTTCTCTTTGGTAAAGGACTTCATTTTATTTTTACACATTTTGACACAATCTTAGTCAATTAATGATTACATGGGAAGTCCGTCCCTGACATATAAAAGTAGAGAGAAGAAATGAGTACCGAGCTTATTGCATCATACTTTAAGAACCTCATGAATTTGATTTGTCAAGTTTATGTAAAGTGTGTCTTTGTATGAGGTGACCATTCAGATAGTTGTTTTCTAATCTCCCTGTCAAATGCTTATCCGGGTGACTGCTTCCTCTCTTTCTACAACGTCTTGCTTAAGATATTAGCGAAAGAAAAATAAGTGAGAAGAGTTTATGGATATAGAGATCTGTCTCAGGTTTAGGCAACAATGAAATAGTGAATATCAAACTTCCAGTTTTCCAAAGACCATTAATAAAGAAATGACAAACAAGCAAAGAGTAAAATCAGTGTAGGGTGAGATGGGATATTTAGGGACATTAAGAAGAGAAATCATATCACCTTTGCCACTCTGCTAGAGTCGGAGGGGCTGGGGTCTGAGAATGAGACGCTCACTCTGCAAAACTGTGATGAAGTTTCCTGGTTCCATCACCTTATTTTCCTGGAATATAAAGGATGGATTTGATTCACTAACATTAGCCCTTTTACATTCAATACCCCCCCACACACAAATGGACTCTGAATAACAACTCCCAGCTGATTCTAAGGATTATAAATTAATACCCAAGACTGTTTATAATTCTAAAACATTTAAGATTAATGTTCTTAAACATTAAAGAAAACAATGCTTTCTTTAAAAGTTATGTAAGCTATGTGTTAATGTTTAAACCAGCATCTTTTGGCAGGATAATTTAATAATGAAAGATGTAAGGTTGTCAGCATAGTTTTAGTATTTAAAAAGGATTGCGTGATTTTAGAATACTTTGAGATAAAAGTCTCAATATCACTTAGAATGATTTCACACGTCTAAATGTGAATGAAAATGAAATAAGTAGGGACGATTGTCAACTTTTTTTTTTTTTTTTACTATGCAACCCACTATGCCAAATGTGACATCAAAATTTCACAAATCAAAAAGCACATTAGACCTTTCCTGACAAGATGATGCACTTCCAAACTCATAGGCAGCGATCCTTTTAGAAATCATTTACGACAGCCTCTTCATGAAGGCTTACATCATTCTGGTGACATGTCCTGTAGTCTAAACACTCTCCTTGCAGAGCTGTTCTGAATATAGCCTGAAGTACCAAAGTGAGGAAGGACGTTTGCAAGGCCTCTGCTGTGTTCAGGGAGAATGAGGTTAATATTTTCCCTTAGCAGTGAGGGTCTGCGGGCCAGTGTCATTGATACAGAGACTGCTAGGGAGAGGGAAGCAGAGCTCGGAATTACTTTCTCCGTTTTCCCTCTGTGAATGATATGAAGAATATGTCTAAAAGGGTAAGATGATTTAGCTTGGAAACAAGGTGTGAGATTAAATTTCTTCCTCTCTTTCTTCTCCTTGCAGATTAAAACTCATCTAGTACCTGTAAGGCAGCAACTTGTCTTGGAGATTCAATTCTCTACTTTCCCTGGGGAAATACAAACACTAACTTGATCTTTATTTAGCAGTAATCTCTAAAATGTGCCAGATGTATGCAATTACAGTGACTTTGTAGCTGCTTTCAGAGTTTCCTCAGCCCCTATAGAGAATAACATGCGGGTTGATATTGAACCAGTCAGGTTATGATCATATGCACTGATCTGTTCACTTAGTAGCCTAGTCAGTAGTTCATTTAGCCTTTACGATTTTCATTCAGCAAGAATCAACTCTCTGTCACACATGTCAATATCTGTGAAAAGCACATAGATAATATATGGCCCATATCCTCAAGGAAAGGTAAACATGTGAGCAAGTAATCATAATATGACTCACAAGTATAATGTTTGGAGTGTTAAGAAATAGAGCGCGAAGCACAGATGTCTAAATCCTTAAATTCTAGCCATTGTAGGCCACTTATTCTATAAATGTTTATGTATATAATTTTGTGTATCTTATCACGTATATATGAATGACAAGATCAAGAAAGAGTTTCTACTTGAACTTTTTGACCAACATTCTTTTAAATATTTAATTTATTTATTTGAGACAGAGAGAGAGAGAGAGGGATCACGGGCAGGGGTGGGGACAGAAGGAGAATCAGACTCCCTGCTGAGAGTGGAGTCTGACTTGGGGCTCATCCCAGGACCCTCCCTGAGATGGTTGTCTGAGCCAAAGGCAGATGTTTAACTGCTTAACTGACAGAGCCACCATGCGCCCCTAACATCTTTTTTGATTAAAATCTCAAGATAGACTTTGATTGACACTGGACATATGGAGAATGTCTCTCTCTGTGGATAATGGCCACACTGGGGCCAAGAAACAAAGCTGGCCAGATAGTCTCTTTTTTTTTTTACTTTTGTAAACATACAATTGGACTTTGGTCCTTTATATGCTAGCATGATAATAGTGAGAAAAGCAAATCTGCCAGGAAGAATACACTTATGCAGAAGGAAAATGCAAACACACCAGAGAGCCTGGAGGCTTTGCCTCTTGCCTTGCACAATGCTGATCTCGGGTTGCTGCCCTGTATCATAAGGACAGAAGCCCCAGCCCCAGCCATTGGCACTTTTGGTGTCTCATGGAAGAAGGGAGGGTGTCCGACAAGTTAGAGAAACACAAGAGCAAGGGAAGGGGGCGGGTAATGAGTGAGAGAGGGAAGGAGAGAAACTGAGACTTTTCAGCTGAGAACAGCCTGAAAAACCTTCTCATTTCACTGGTGTTCTAGGCAGGGGTGAAGACCAAGAAGAAGGGGGAATCATTCCAGGGACAATTTGAAAAACTAACTGTGGTACTTGCATAATTCAGAGTTTTATTTCTACCTACTTTGGAGTGGAATGAGGTAAGAATGGGGGAAAGGAGAGAGATGATCCCACAAAAGCCCACAAGTTGTAACAGAGGTATTGGCAAAGTGCTATTGTAGTTTGGAATAGAAAGGGATTATAAATTAACGTTGTGTAGGGGGATCAGAAAGACTCCAGCAATAGGTGATCATTTACAATAGACATCCCTAATCCTTTCAAAGATATCCTGGAATAGCTCTAATCATCTCTGAAATCAGAGTCTGCTAACTAGAAACATTGCTCTGAATCTGTTTAGTAGTTTACTTGTACCGTAGTGTATTATGACTTGTCCATTACTTTAAGATTCGCCAATGCTGAAAAGAGTTTTACTAAATAATAAAAGCCACAGCAATTTGATCTGGAAAGCAGTGAGTGGTGTTACACAACTGCAATGTGCTGTCTTTTCCTTTCATCTTTTTTTATTTGCATTTTAATGAAAATTTCCCCACTGTTGCTTGAGAGTAGGTTCATGATGGTGTAGAGATTACTTTAAAAAAAAAAAAAAATCAGAGTTACAACTCCAGATATTAAAAAGTGAGATGTGGCTATGCCATCCATAATTTTAAGAAGAACACAGGCTTCTCATTTCATAAGAAGATTAGAAATATTTAAAATCCAAATAAATGGACTTCTGGTTTCTGATTCCACATATAAGGAGTTGAAAGTTGCCACTACATCCTAACAGCAAGTAAACAAAACAAAACAAACAGGATGAAAAATTAATAATTCTTGGATTTATAAGAAAGGGGAGGGAGTGCCTGGCTGGCTTAGTCAGTAAGCATGCAACTCAACCACAGGGTCATGAGTTTAAGTCTCATGCTGAGATGTAGATCTAACTTAAAAAAAAAAAAAAAGAAAAAGAAAAGAAAGAAAGAAAAGAAAAGAATTGAAAGAAAAGGAGAGAAAAGAAAAAAGAAAAGGCAACAATAACAACAAAATAAAAATAATAAAAAGGGGAGGCCACAGGGCAAACCATTGTGACTAGAGAGAAATAGGTGAATAGAGCAGATTCCTGCTTACTGGAGATGAATATAAATTTCTGCAGGAACCAGTGGCTTGGTAGGAAAACCTGTACTCTAATTGACAAATTGCTGAAAGCTTGGCGTGGATGCCGATGAGAGTTAAAAACTCCAGGGGAACCCAGGCATAGATGGGCTCCCACAGTTTTGTGAGATTTAATTCCAAGAGCTTGACCAGGTTCTTAACAATAAATATGACAGAAAAATCCCCTGATGCCAGAGCATTTTGTGCTTATCAAGGCCTGCTTTCAGGAGAGACTAGTTAACCAAAGCTTCAACTGGTGCTGGGGTGTTTATTATCACAGCCTAGCTGACCTAGTGTAAGGAAAATACCAACTCAAGTCCATTTTAGCCTTCCATGAGCGAGAAGGGAAGTACCCATCTTCAATCCACTTTAGCCATCCTGTCCCAACTAAGGGAGAGGGAAAAAAGCTGAGAAACACTTGTGAAGTTCACAGTCCAAAAGCATATAGGCTCATTGAAAGACGGAGACCTGATAAAAACTATAGACCGCTGCCCCCGCCATCTCACCACCACATTGCTAAAGATCTACTGAAACAGTTTCTCTTGCCTGACACTTTATGTCCTTCTATAAAGAAAAATTACAACGTGTACTAAGAATTAAAAAAAACAAACCATAATTTGAAGAGATAGAGCAAACTTATTAGGTGACGATTCCAATTAACACTCACAGAAGATGGATGTGCATCTCACACCAGTGCATGTATGTTGGTCAAGCTAATCATACCCCGATTATTTTTCAGTTAATGTCTGTTAAACTAAGGTACTTACAGCCCAACTCAGCTGAAGTCTTCATTAACCATTTATAATACATATAAAACAACATAGGTATGTGGTCATTGTATTAATTTGCTCTGGCTGCTGTAACTATGTATCACAGGCTAGTTGGCTTAAGCAATAGACATTTATTGACTCAAAGTTCTGTAGACTGGAAGTCTGAGATGAGGATGTTGGCAGGGTTCCTTCTTTTTGAGGGCTGTAAGGCAAAATCTGTTCCATCTCTCTCTCTTAGCTTCTGGAGGTTTGCAGGCAATCTGTGTTATTTTGAACTTGTAAATGGTGTTCTCACTGGATCTTCACATTATCTTCTTTCTGTATATCTCTCTCTCTTTTTCATATGATATTCTTTCTATAAGGACACCAGTCATAGTGATTTAGGGACCCACCCTATTCCAGTATGACCTTATCCTAACTGATTACATTTACAGAAACTCTATTTCAAAATAAGGTCATATTCTAAGATGCTGAGATCTTGAACTTCCATATATGAAATTTAAGGAACGCAGTTCGACTCAACAATCATCTTCACCATTAACTTTGTCAATGGACATTCCTTAAAAATTGACAAAATGTGCCTCAATTTACTTACATGTTCCAAGCCTAAATTAATATTTAAGAGATTACTTTTGCCTTACTCTCACAGATGAGTGTATACACATACACACACACAAAGTGTATATTATATCCAAGTATAATAGAATATAGAATTGAATCTGTTTCTCTTCTGACCTTGATAAAACTTTTAGTTGCCCTTTCAGCATCGTTTTATTTACTAGAGGAAACAGAAATACCATCATGTAAATAAACAAAAAAAACAAATAAATAAAAACTTGAAAATTGAAATATCTACCTGATGCAATATCCCATTTAGTCACTACTAATGGACATTCATGTAATTCTAAAAATTTAATAGACATATATAGTTTTTACATTAATATCTAAGATTGATTTGCTGTATAGCTAATAAAATCTATTATCTCACGTATAAAAGAGCTCAATAATTAGCATGCAACTTACTGCCTTTCCAGATCTAGTCACCCTGGAGCTTTTAAATACCTTAGTTATGAGAATTAGAACATAGTAAGCTAATAATTTATTCCTGGGCTCATAAAGTCATTTGATGCCTTGACCTTCAGAACATATTTATTAGTAATGAAGAATATACCAAATACCAACTGCTAGTTATCTATAATGCCAAAGTAAATTATTGATAGATAAGACAAATGTTTAATCTACTAGTGACACAATTACATTGTGGTGGATATTTCATTCACAGTTACAGAGATATAAATACAAATGAGGGAAGAATGTGAATTTCTAAACTTTGAAATTGGGTGGTGGTTTTTTGTTTTTTTTTTTTAATGTTGAAAGAGCTTAAACGTCCTACAGAATTCACTTCAAGGTTCATCTGTTTACTCAGTCTATTGCCTGAGGGAGTGTAGAAGGAGAAAATTTATTTGAGGAGAAAATTAGATAATCACTGGGGGGAGTTGATTGAATGCTGACAAAGTGTCAGCAAGTTGCTTCTTTAATTTATGGTTTTAATCATAGAAAGTTGGCTAGAGCTGGGAAATGTGCACATACTTTAACCAATATGCCAACTTTCACAGGGCTTAACATTAAACTTTGCTCAACTAAAATTTTAATACTATATTCAAAGTTCTGTTCATTCATTTGTCCATTAAATAATTACTGAATATTTGCTATGTACAGTGGTTTGGAGATCCAATTGCCCCACAGGTTAATAAGGCAGTAGGAATGTATGGCAGGAGCTTTCATTCTGAAGCGCTTTAAGGAAGGAGGCTTCCCAGAGAAAATTATGTTTATGCTAAATCTAAAGTATGATTAGGATTAGCCAGATAAAATCAGCTGGGATAGGGGAGAAAATGTTGGATGAGAGAGAGAAATGGATAGCTCAGGCAGAGAAAATAACATACATAAAGATCTGAAGCAAGAATATGGCACATTGTGGGGGCACCTGGGTGGCTCAGTGGGTTAAGCCTCTGCCTTCAGCTCAGGTCATGATCTCAGGGTCCTGGGATTGAGCCCGGCATGGGGCTCTCTGCCGGCAGGGAGCCTGCTTTCCCTTCTCACTCTGCCTGCCTCTCTGCCTACTTGTGATCTCATTCTCTCTCTCTGTCAAATAAATAAATAAAATCTTTAAAAAAATTAAAAAAAAGAATATGGCACATTATGGTTTCTGCTTGTTAGCATATAGGTTATGAGGTGGAACTTTATGCAAGTAGGCATATATAGCATTTCAGCCATATGAAAGAAAATTAGACTGTATAGTGATTGAAATGGGAAATCACAGAGGAGCTTTTACTTGTGAAGTGTGTGTAAGTAGATTAGCATGTTACAGAGATCACTCCAGCTATAGACTGGAGAATGTATTGAATGGGCAAAGAACTAGAGGCCAGAAGACTATGAAGTTGTTGCTGTAAAATACTAATGTGTGCCTGGCAAGGAGGCTATGAATAACAAAGACAAAGGGAGTAATAGCTGTAGAAATGCATATTGGGTATTGAATTTTTGTGCTTTTGCTATGAATGAGGAAAGAGAGTTGAAGTCAAGAAAGATGAGATTCCAGCTTGTGATTTTTAAAGGAAGTGTTAACTCCATCCAAAATAAGAATGACAATTTAATTCTGCTTAATAGGTCATTACAACCTGTAGACTCAGCTAAGGATTTTTGCTCATCTGTTCCTGTGTCTCAGTCTGGTTCGGTCCGCTATTATAAGGTACCACTAAGACTAAGTGGCTTATAAACAACAGAGATTTATTTTTCAAGAGTAAGTGTTTCTCCTATTATTTGTGAGTGTTTGGTTGATGTCCAGAGTGCTGAAATGGTGGTGGTGGTGGTTTTTTGGGGGGCTTGGTAAATATTGTCCATCTGCATGATTGTTTTTATAAAAAGGGTTTGCTCACCTCCTCACTGAGACATAGTGTAAAATCCCTCGCCAGTACTTTCAGATCATAACTTACAAGATCTTCAGTAATTCAGAGTGACTGAGGTAAATGTTTGTATTATGCTAAAAGTTAAAGGACAGATACAGCTTTTCCAAAGGCAGAATATACAAGACAGTTGCATGAGATAGAGTCACCTTTTTTTGTTTATAGCAGCTTGCAAAGGAAACCTCAAATCTACCTTTGGATGAATCAGGTTTTGAAAATACTCCAGATTTAGTCACCTACATTTCGACAACTCTCTCAGTCATGGTACGAATATTATGTCAGTATGAATGACTAGAAATGCTAAAGAGACATTTAACTTTGTCATGTATTTGGTTGTTAGTTTCTGACACTTCCTTATTTAGTGAATGGCCAATATGATCTGGATGGTAGCTGAAAAAAGTACCACTTCATTTCTCCAAATACACACATAGGCTCAAATGATCTTGGTTTGTTCTCTGCAGGAGAGTTAACAAGACCAGTTGAGGAGGAGAAACGAAGTTCAAACCTGAGTAGATAATCCATTAATTTATGCAGCTTATCTTTATACAGGTTTTATATATATATATATATATATATATATATATATATATATATATATATATAAAATACATCCATCTGCAGTGAAAAGATAAACGTATGGACAAGGACATCTTGTTCAGTTTAGTTCTGAAAGTGAAGATGAGTATTTTCTGGGAAGATATATGTAATTCATCTATTTATGTAATAATTATTTACTGGTCCCTCTAATTTATCAGGCATTATAAAGTGTTAAAGGTCTGAAAAAGAACAGGAAATGAACCTCCTCTTCATAGACTTTACAGAAAAAAAAAAAGGACCACATATATTTTTTATTATTGTGTGTGTGTGTGTGTGTGTGTGTATTTATAGCTATAATAGAGATCTTCCAGAGTCTTACTAAGTAATAAAAGGAGAATGGCTAAGTATACCTGGGTCAAGTAAAGATGATCAGCAAGGACTCACAAAGTCATGTACTCTTAGAAGATTCCTTGTGCTCATGTGGATCAAGGGAGTGAGATTTTCTTCACAGAGCCAAATCACAGACAATGTGGCCATTGCTGACATCAATTCACAAAGTGTATACCCATGCATGTTGTATATGGAATATGGTTAGTATTTTATATAAATTTATTTATCACTCAGTTACTGAAAGTTTCCTGAATAGTGACAACCATTTTTCCATTGATTAAAATTTCCAGTGTGAAGGTAATTTAGGTACCAGAAATGCTATATATTTAACTATTAATTTTTGAGGAAATATTGTACTTTATTCCTTTAACAGCATCCTTTGATTCAAGATACATAAGCTATTTTTGCACTCATTTTCTTTTATCTTTCAATTCTGCCTATCCATATTTTCTTTCTGCAATTAAAAGAACTTTTTTCCCCAATTTGATTCTTTAGTTAGCTTTAATGTGTTCTTCCCATAAATCTTGTCACTTACATTGATTAGCTTAATATTCATTCAAGGATTCAGGAATGAGATTCCACTTATAAACCAAATATCGATAAATTTCAAAGATGTTTCACAGCAATCAAACTCATGTGAAAATTATCAAAAATATTTTTATTATTCTGATATATTATATCTGATGTTGAACATCCTCTTCCTAAAAGGCAATACTATTTTAACCTGTGAAGTCTATATTCCATTCAACTCAGCATTGTTTTCAGTACATTTTCATTAAGTTGTTTAAAATCATCTGTCACACCTTCAGAAGATATGAGTCATCAGTTACCAAAGATGATGAAAATTATTCTACTTTAAGCATTATATTATATGATAAAAACCATTTAAAAACTTAGCGAATTTTCTCTTAAAAGTTTGTGTACATTTTGGATTTCAAGCAACCATGTACTGCTCTATTTGATTCCAAGTAATCATTATCAGGAAAGATGACTTGACCCAAGAAAATTAGAAATGTGTTAATATTTCAAAGAAAGGCAGACATAGTAAGACTACAATATTTTACACTTCAAAGATAAATTACAATTAACACTGTGGTACAAACTATGCTTCAAGTGGTGATACGGACCATTCAAGTGCAAACAATCACTGCAAAAAACAAGGTGACATTTAGCAGGTGAACATGACTCAATGAGCTGTGAAAATCAATTAACCAAAAATAGCTTGTTCCAAAGAAAGGAAAGAGATCAAATGAATCCTACTTTAACCTTTAACCCCTGTTTGTCCTGAATTGTACCTGCTGAACAATACTCAATTTTTTTGTATCTTTTCTCCAAAGGCCATTTCTTGAGAGCTGTGTGTACACACCATTCCCATACACACACACACACACACACACACACACACGCACACGCACATGCACATTCACTCACACCCACAGTACTCACATTCAACTACATGCATCTGTGTTTGAATATTCTTTGCCCAGTGATGCAAAAACATCTTCAACTATGAGATTTTTATTTACATTTGGTAAGATTCTTGCTCTAAGACTTTACTTAACAAAATGGGCAATTGACCATTTTTGCACTTTTAAAGTTACTGCAAATAGTGTTTATGAATAAGATATTCTCTATCTAGCTCCATGCTCATTTTACAAAAAATATAAAACAGACAAAAACATGTGCCAAGGAGTACCTGGGTGGCTCAGTGGGTTAAGCCTCTGCCTTTGGCTCAGGTCATGGACTCAGGGTCCTGGGATCGAGCCCTGCATCAAGCTCTCTGCTCTGCAGGGAGCCTGCTTCCCCCTTCTCCCTCTGCCTGCCCCTCTGTCTACTGATGTTTGTCTACTGATCTGATCTCTCTCTGTCAAATAAATAAAGAAGATCTTAAAAAAAAAAATGTGCCAAGTCACTGTACTCTCTCTCTCACCTCCTCTTTTCATCCTTCCTCCCTCATATTCTACATTTTTTTTTCTTTCTTGCTTTTCTCTTCCTGTCTCCTTCATTCTTACAATACAGTGATTATAAGGATACATAAATTCTCAGTGGGGAGGTACTTTTAATGGAAATTTTAGTGGTAGTTATTATATGGTTAATATTCTATAAACAAAAATTTTGTGGCCAGAACTGAATAAATGATCGAAGTTATCGTTGTGAAAAGAGTTTACAGTTTGCTATTAGCAACTGATAAATGAAAATAGTAAAAATGAGTTTTAAATTACATGGATAACTGTTTTTAGGACTGCTTTATATCAGTTATAAATTTTCAAAAAGTCTTTAATTTCAAGCCCAAAGAATAATTTAAGAAACAGCCATTATCATATAGAAGTTAAGATTAAATTGTAGGAAAGTCCTCAAGTATGTATAAACCTATAATCCAGGGACTATATAAGGACTCAGTGTTGCAGTTACTAATGACCTGCTAGATCATCTTGCTAGAAAATGTATGTGCATACTCTTTCATTTAGAAAAGTTATTTCCCTTGAGGTATTTTACTGTTATTTATAATCTCTTTATGATGAGCATTAGTTTCAGTTAGACCCCCTTAATAGCAAGGCAGAGAATATACATGTAAAGGGCATTTATTATCTAGGCTAGTTTCTCCCATCATACTATAAGTTGCAGGGTTGGTCAATCATTTCAGGTTGTCAGTGATGTCATATAGGACCCAAGCTCTTCCTGGGTTTTTGCCATTCTTGGTGTAACAACTTTCTTGCTCTGGCTGACACTCATGATTATAAAATGTCTGCTGCAACTCCAAACATTCACCTAAAAATACATCTAAAAACAGACAAACAGAGGGAGAGAGGGACTGAGAAGTTTTTCTCCTTATTTTTCCTCTTCTTGTTTTTTTTTTCCTTTGCGTTCTTATTAATAATTTTATTGTTTAATTATGGATATTAAACTTTATAAGGGATATAAAGCTTTCCAAGAAGTTTCACAGCACATAAGACCTGTTTATTTTTATTTATTTTTCTTTGTCAGTGTCCGACACACCGTTTATTCAGATGATAAAACTTAAATTCTACTAGAATATAAGAAGGAAAAAGATACAGTTTGGTAAATAGTGCCTGCCATTGAATCTTTTATATTCAAATACACTTGCTTTTAAAACATTTTTGTAGTAATAAAGAACAATTGATACTTAATAGTACTATAAACTAGTAATGTTAATCCCATAAAGTACAAAAGATAAGAGATTGGAAGAAACATCTCCAAGGGGGTCGAAACAAACATGCAGGGTGTATTCTGGTTCTTAATAGGTATTCCACTGGTAAGCTGAGACATGCTTTTCTCATCTATAAATGGGGATAGGAAGATGGTATGCCTGAAATTGGAAAGGAAGTGGATATGGATGAGGACTATTAGAAGAAATATAGAGGAAGATTAAAGCGATTATTTTCTAATGCAGCACTTGGGAATTTTGAACAGATAGGGAAAAATATGTGTGTGTGTGAGTGTGTGTGTGTGTGTATCTTGATATATATCAAGATCTATGTATATATCTTGAATGAGCTGCCATGGACTAGAGACTCGAGTGAGTACTCTACAGTGAATTGCTGAGAAACGTGCTCTGCAATCTCTAGGACAAATAATTCGGGGATTTTCAGGACGGGATAGTGAAAGTTTTACGTTTAGCTCTAGGAGTTACTGCTGCTTTGTATGAAAGTGCCTTTCAGCAAGAACCAGGGCTGGTGTAATAGCAAATCCAAACTAACTTAGCAACCACTATCACCAGCAGGAGGGACAAGGGGCCACTGGGTTGTTATCAAGAGCAACAGCAGGGATTGCTTGATGGATAATAGTGGCAAGTCCCAGGGTGGGGCTGAAGTTAAGCCTCACTACTCTTTAAAAAAAAAATTCTGAACATGTTACCTTGAGAATTAATCAGCTTGAATCACTTTTTGGGGGTGGAGGGGATTGGAAAGAAAAGATGGCTGATATTTCATTATTAACCTCGATGAGAATTTAAAATTACAACTGCTTAGCAGGAATCAGTGGGATAAGAAATCCAGAAACATCTACTGAGGGTTTAAATTACCAATATAAACCATAAAATCTGTTTCAGATTGCTGGATGGAAGCATGTGTCCTGGGAAAGGGACTGATATACATCTGAATTAAGAGCTTAGTATTATCATAATTAGTTTTCACAATTAGGCTTATGGTAATATTGAAATATTTTTAATGATTAAGTCCATATATACATGGACTCTATTTGGTTTTCAAGCCTTATAAAAATATGCAGTAAGATGGTATTTTTAATAGTACCAAAAGAATTCTCACCAGGAGGCAAACTTTTAAATTTTTTATTAAAAAAATTGAATGAATTAGATCATCTTCCAAATGCTATTTTGATGCAGTGCAAGAGTAGAGGCACAACTATTAATAATATATGTAAGATACATAACAGAACTAAAAACATACTTGGAGATTTACAAAATTTACCCTTTGGATAGCAAAGCAAACGCTAACAATGTGAAAATACTTGCTTTATAAAGAGCTGTTATTTTTTCATTTTGGAAAAAAATTAAGATCATAAATACATATCATATTGAAAGTACACAGTTCAATTTCAAGCAATACAGACTTGATAAGATTCTAATCATTGTTCAGTGCTAACATTTCCATTTTTTAGAGTTTAAGTAAGCAGGCATAGCTAGAAGCTGCCCTATCTTTCTAATGTCTTGCTGCCCTGAAGAGTTCTCATTAGAACTCAGAAATAAGATATAACATCATGAGTAAGCAATATATGCCCACACTGTGTAATTGTCAAGAGAACATTCACTTTGTTTGAAACGCCTTTCCTTTTCTAGTACACAGATTAGAACTGAAGAACTTTCACATACTTTCATCAGGTGAATTTTAGATGCAGATCTTGTAAATGTAATAATGTGGTGTACTTGTGAGGAGATGCATAATTTACATTCTAGTAATTCAAGTACTAAAATACCTATGAGGGTAGAAAGAAAAAAAATGACATGCAATTTGGCTCTTTGAATGTGTAATTGTTGATAGTAATGAAAAGTCAAGTCTACTCATCTTTGTCTAATACAAGATTTCTTTCTTTTTTAAGCTGTTCCATATACATTATATCATTGCTGTCATTGTCAATAACATCAATATTGATCAATATCAATGAAAGCAAAATATCCACCATTGGAATTTGATCAGAAAGAAGCATAACAATATTATATAAGTATGCTTATATACATAATTTTACACACACACATATACACAAGGAACTATAGACTGTTAGGAACCTGCTCATTTGTTCATAATTTAGATTAGTAGTTTTTTATATGTGGTTGGCTGAATGTGATCTAGTAAACCCCTACCATAGTTTTTAATGACTTACCAGTTTTCCTAATGACCAGTAATCTATAGCATTCAGTCATTGATTAAGTCCATTATTTTGTATCTGGACAGAGTAGTTTTATATGACAAGAAATCTTATTATCCCAATATTCTTCCACTATTGATGCTACTGCTCCTCTTCCATCTCTGCTCCCTCTTCTTTTATCATTCTTCCTAAATTCAGTTGAGTTGTTTGAGTTTTCTAGGCACAAGCATATGAGCTGAGCAGACCTGAGGTAACTTTAAAACCTATTAAAGTTAAAGACACTCCCCTTCCATATATATATATATATATATATATATATATATATATATATATACACACACATACATATACATATACACATATATATGTGTATATACATATATATACATGGAAGGGGAGTGTCTTCCATATATATATACACATGTATTAAATGTTGATGAATTTACATCTCTTTAACAGGTTATATATATATATACACATATATACACATATATACATATGCATACATATATACACATATATACATATATGTGTGTATATGTGTGTGTATATATAAGCATATATATACACACATATATATACATATGTGTATATATATATTACCCATTAAAGAGATGTAAATTCATCAACATTTAATGCATGTAATGGTGTTTAATACATGTAATGGTATTTAAACCTGTTAAAGACACTCCCCATACACACACACACACACACGCACACACACACACATATAATCTCTATCTCCTAGGTAATTTCCACAGGCTGTAATATTTTCCAGATTTGTCCCTGTTTTTTGTTTTGTTTTGTTTTGTTTTGTTTTGCCATGAGCCTAGATCCAAACACTTATCCCAGCACTTCCTCACCCTGATCTTCAGTGTTCCCTAGCTGGTCAGCCACTGATAAAGATTGTCTTTGGTTTCTATTGCAGTTTCTTTCAGTTATTTATCTGTCCTGATCTGTTTTTAATCTCCAGCCTGTTAACTTAGCAGTGATTTCCAGTAGCTCCACAAGGGACAATTTTCTTTCACGTTCTTGACTATAATTGCTTATTTATATAAGCACTAATAAACTGAGAACCATTCCCTTATATTATTCAAACAAACTGTAATAAACTCAAATCTATCAAGTCTATTGATATTACCATAGTCAGTCATTAAAAACTGCCTGCCTATGATTTAAACTGCAACAGGGAAGATTTTATGTGGATTTTAGGGACCCTCATGATTTCTGGAAAATACAATTCAAAGTTTTTAAAACTAAAAATATATTTAGTGGCTGGGTTTTAACTTTTTCAGTTTTGCCAGATAATTATGCAACTTACTTATCAGATGATAGAATGATACAGCATATTTGGGAAGGAACTGGCATTTACTCTTCTTCCAGAGCTTTGTTGGAATAAAAAGATAGCAGTAGGGTAATATAATAGTCAAAGTGTAGTTGACTGAGTAAGGCAAGTGTCTGCTCTCAGCACAAAGGAAATCACAAAAACTAGGTAGTATTATGATCTTAGATGCTTAATAAAATAGGTCACTTACTAGATCCCACAAGGGACACCAGTATTTAAGTCAAAGTTATGGTTTTACATACTGAGGCAAATGATGAAAATCTGTTTAGGCAACACCTTATAAGAACAAGGATATTAGTCTTTGATACAGAGAATAATGCAGGAGTTCAGTGATTAAAACCAACAAATTGTATCCTTGGATAGAATTAGAGGAGGAATAAATAACTGGCTTCTGAATTGAAGTTTTAAAAAAACTCCTGCCTTAAATGCAAATGAGCTAGTCTGACAACTGTAATTTAGCTGAGGGCATGGCTGTGTTTAACAGCTGTGCAGACACTAGGAAAGGCAGATACTTGGGTAGTGATATGATGGGCTGCTAATAGGTCATTTTGAATTTGCATCTCTTTACCGGTAGGGTTGGAACTTTTCTACAGCTCCAAAACAGTAGAGATAGACACATACTTCGAGAGTTTTCTAACTATACTTTCTTGTGATGCCTGATGTCACTAATCCTTTCCTCTTCATTTGGCAGTATTTACGTAATTAGGTCACCTGTGATAATCAAGTCTAGATACCTGTGGCCATGGTTATTTTATGTGCTTCTTTTTAAATCTTGATTTCCAAATGTGTTCAACAGAGATCTTTAGAGCTCCCATATGTGAGAATTTTGTTAAATATAAAGGAGAAGTTACTTAATGCTTGGCACACAGCCCTATATAAATATTAAGTATAACTAATAGTTTGAATATATGCCACATGTATTAAAATAAATTAAGTTATGTTAACAGTGTTAAGTTGGCAGGACAGAAAATTAGGATATCTTAAGATATGCCTTTCTATGTCCTCTGTGTAGAACTATATGTACTATTTTAACAAGAACAACATGATATTAAAACATCACAGATCTCACATAAAAATATTTATCTACAGGAGATTTAAGAGAATTTTATTAAATGATGGTTTTGACTTTTTCTTAGGATGATATAACATCACATAGGAGCTTTTAAAAATGAGCTTTCATGTATACTGAAAAAGTAGAAGAAAAACTAATTACATTTTTGATAGTTTAAGAAGGAGACTACTAGAGGGTGGCTCAATCAGTTAAGCATCTGCCTTCAGTTCAGGTCATGATCCCAGCATCCTTGGATCAAGCCCTGCATCAGGCTCCCTGCTTAGCGGGAAGCTTGCGTCTCCCTCTCTCACTCCCCTTGCTTGTGTTCCCTCTCTTCCTGTGTCTCTCTGTCAAATAAATAAAAAAATCTTTAAAAATAAAAATTAAAAAGAGACTACTAGAAAAATACTTTTTTAAAATAAAATTTAATCTCTTTGGAAATCAGAAACTCATCTAATTTTTCTACAGACTTACTCTTACAATAATACAGGAGTTGTTATCTTAATTATTGGGAATCCATTATATATCTGTGCTTGCAATGACACAAAAAAAACACATTTATATTTCATGTTATAAATAATGTTATGATGAACTATTTAAATATAAAATTCATTTTGATTAGAGGAAGGAGTCCTAAGCAAACAAACAAAATTGTTATCCAAAGAAATTAAGAGGCCTTAAAATGCCAGATATTAATGAATGTTTCAGGGGTGCCTGGTTGGCTAAGACAGTGGAGCACACAACTCTTGATTTTGGGATTCTAAGTTCAAGCCCCACAGTGGGAGATTACTTAAAAAAAAAAAAAAATTTCAATAATTAAGGTAACTGCTTTTAAATATCTATAAAAATACATAAAATAAAACTTTCAATAGATTAATATCTAAATGTTCTCTAGAGTTTACTTACCTGAGAAGAGATTAAATTATTTCATGGTAAAGAATGATTAAATAAACAACATGAGGACAAAGTTTCTTTCCACTTTAAGTTCTACTGCAGATCTGAGCCCATAACTGACAATGTTAACTCACAATTTTCACTCTGATTATAGACAAGTGAATAAGTATTCAACTGAGGATTTTTTGCAGGATTTCTTCTGCCTTTTCTTGAACAGAACTAATAATAGTGTTTGTTTCATACTCTTAAGTAGGAAAGAATCAATGAAAATAAGTTCTTCAGTTACCATATTAATATTTATTTTATTTTATTTTTTAAAGATTTTATTTATTTATTTATTTGACAGAGAGAGAACACAAGTAGACAGAGAGGCAGCCAGAGAGAGAGGTAGAGGGAAGCAGACTCCCTGTTGAGCAAAGAGCCCGATGCGGGACTCGATTCCAGGACCCTGAGATCATGACCTGAGCCGAAGGCAGCGGCTTAACCCACTGAGCCACCCAGGTGCCCTAATATTTATTTTAAAGCAAACATATCAGCTCTCAATGAGTTTTATTTTATTACTGAGTCAGAGTTTGATTTAGTTGTTCTGACAATATCTGCATGTTAGTACCCATGTATTAAGTAATTTTACTCACCATGTTTTTTAAACTACTCCAAAAATAGTTGCATAAATAATGTGTTTCATCTTTACTAAACTGTTCTATCTTTAATTAAAGAAAATATGGTTGACAAATGGAATATTAACCTATATTAGCATATTAAAAACTTGACTCCACATTGCAAATTTTCCTTTATAAAATCCCCATAAAACTAACAAAAATGCCATCCAATATCTAGCTGAAGTAAATAAGTTTATCACTAACATTTTAGAAATATGCCAGCTATTGCATATATTAGATAAAAATCTAACCAGATGACATATTTTACAATTTTTCTTCTCTAGGTATTTTTTATTAACTTCCTGAGTGCCATGAAATTTGAATTAAACTGTAATTAACATAAAATTGATAAATGTATGTTGAGCATTTACAGTAATTTATGTCATCCTCTACAGGCTTGAGTTGCCTTGTGAATGTCAAGACAATCTTTAGGGATGAAGCATTGAAGAAGCCCAAGTAGCTTTCTGATATTGTTATTGATATTACTGATATTGATATTTCATGATAGTTGCTAATACAAAAAGAGCAAAAATAGGAAAACAAATTCAAATTATAGTGTGTGAACATGTGTTCAAATAGAGGGAATACAAGAATAACATATTTTAGGTAAGGGTGTTAGAGATGAGCTATCAGTATTGTTATCATGAAACAGACTTATGCCATACAGAGGGAAAAACAGCATTGTAAGATAGAAGAAAACTATGTACAGAAATTGACATAGGAAAGAAGATTACTGTTTGGGAAACTGAAAGTTAGATATTGTGATGAAGATGTAATTATCAAGTCAGGAAGTGTGAAAGCATCTGAGATTTTAGCTTATTTGCAAGCTAACATGTTAGTCTCCCAGAGTTGTATAAGTACTGATAAAAGACATAAGACTCTTGGGTCAGAGACAAAAGTCACTTTTATTACTCACAGCAATAGCGGGAGCCAGAATAACATAGTATCATTTTCACAGAGCAGTGTGATGAGGGTCAGATGTTCCATGTAACTGAGTGGGGTGTGCTGAAGAAAAGGAATATTGATATTAAAAACTTCAACATCATATAAGGGACTGCTGGTGAAAACATCCATCCCCACCCTCTGCAGGGAACATTATTTGTATTACTCTAGAATATCATGCAAATTTACTCCAGGGAAGGAAGCACCTCCATGTTTGCTATCCAAAGCCGTCTGCTATGCAAACATTCTTGAAAAGAAAGTACACGGTAAATTCGTTATTAATATCTTGAGATATACAGTAATGAAGTGGCACAAAAGAGAAGGAAAATGCTTGGATGGAGACAAATTATTCAGTAATTAGTAGGTCATGAAAATGACTTGGAATTTTTTTTCTGATTGCATTAAGAAGCCACTGAAGGGATTTACATTAAAAAGGGTCAGATATATTCCAATTTATATTGATAGTAACTTCTTTTTTTTTTTTTTTCTGTTTGATAGTAACTTCTGCCATTGTGAAGATGCAATTAATTTATCCACAGGAGAAATGATGGCAACAGAACTAAAATGATAGATATATAACAAAAAGTATATTTTAGAAATCAAATTTGGGTGAGAGAGGTGATATACATTTTTAATGGATTGGACATAGTGAATGGGGAAAGGATAGAGAAAGTGAGGGAAAAAGGGAGGGGAGTCTTATATGAAACACATGAAATGCTGGGTAGATGGATAATTCTTCTATTTGATGACATGGTTTAGAATGGAATTTTGAAACTATATTTGGGAGGAAAGAAGTTCTTTAGTCGTGTAAATGCTGACATTTTCATTAAACATCAAAGTGGAGGCATCCAAGTAGAATTGCATATTTAAATGCAGAGATCATCAATTGTTATTAGCTTAAGAGTCATCAACCATAAGAATATATAAGTCCACAAGTATATGACCTAATATGGAGGGAAAGAGGGAAGGAGTGAGAGAGTGGAAGGGGGAGAAAAAGAAAGAGCAAGAATGAGCAAAGAAAAAATAAGATGGAGTTCTGCACAATTAAAACTATTAAATATTGTGCAGATAAAAATAATGAGCCAGACAGTGAAGGGGAAAAGAAAGAAAAGAAAAGAAAAAGAAAAGCTAAGACAAGTAAATAATAGTAAAGACAAGAAATAATAGTACCAAAAGAATCAGTAATTCTCCTACTATAGTAGTTGCTCCTGAAGGATTAAATAAAGGGATGACAAAGAAGAAAGACGTCTGATTGGTTACCTTAACAAGAGCTGTGGCTGTGAAATGGTGGTTCTAGGAGTTCCTTCTAGAAGTTCAGTTAAGAGAGAAAAGAGAAGCCAAGGCAACTTTATAGTACAACAAAGTGTAATGGTCATATGAGGGAAAGAGAAATATATTCCAACTGAAAAAATCTTTGTAGGCTTCAGATAAATAACAGATTTTTCAATTTTATTGAATATCCTTTCCTATAATTGTGTGTATACATACATATGTCCATAACATACAGATGCATGCATACATACATATGTAATGGAATGGATTAAAAATAATACTTCTAATCACAGATTTCTCAGATACACTTTGTATTTTGCTGTTCCTACTGATGGCTTCCCTAAAATTACTCCCTGAAACAGTACCTGTATAATTCAGAATGAAGTATATACAATATCTATAAGCTTGCTACTTTTAGAAAACATCTGTGTAATATTTCAGGGGACTACTGAAGTTAATGAAAAGTTGTTTGATTCCTAATTAGACTCAGGACATAGTCCATTAAACAAAAAATTTTAATATGATAAAAAATTGTTATGTTTCAGTTTTATATTTCCATAGATACCCTCTTAATGAACTGTAAGATCTTGCAGAGCAAGAGTATGACTTTCCAAATGGAGTACACAATGTCTGTCACAGGATAACCATTTGGGCAGTAGCTACTTAGAGAAAAAAATAGATCAATGGATGAGTGGCCAGCAGAGACAGTTGCATTTTAGATGGAGATTGAAAAAATGGAACAAGTATAAATGGAAGGTATAGATGTAAAGAAAAAGGAGTTTTCCACTTAGAAGGAACACTTTGAGGAAAAGTTCACTAGTAGAAGACTTCAGAACATGTTATCAAAAATGACGGCATCTGGTAGTAAAAGTACATGAGAAAAAGAAAGTGTGGTTGTAGTTAAGCTAAGACAAACTGGAGATGCCAAATGAACATTTTTAGGCAGTGGAATGGAGTACACAAATTTAGTTTGTAGGCAGACTTAGGCAGTAGTGGTGAAACTCCATAGTCAGGGCTATAGTCAAAGGCGAGTACAGTGACTGGATTTAACACTACGACCCTGATGAATACAGTATATCTGGGGGTGGGAAGAGTAGTATGTTTTGGATAATTTAAGTTTGAAGTTCAACTGGGGCATTCATGTAATGGCCATTAGCAATTCCAAGATATGAATACGGACCTTGGAAAAGATATTGTGAGGCCAATTTAATTAAAATGGTCATATATTATTTCCTCTAGTTCTGCTGAGTATTCTAGAAATTGGTGTACATTATAAACTTAAATATTAATGTATTCATTGGAAAATCACCTAAACAAACTACTAGATGTCAGTCACTATCATAGACACTGAAGATACAAATATGAGTATGATTAGGAACACTTTAATAAAGAACTTGAAAACAACCTTTAAGCTTAAAGACCCACACATGCATATGTATATTCATACATACACACAGACTACAATACTATACCTATTCCAAATCTTACATATAGGGGTGAGAATTTAATAGGGTATTTCTATTCAGAGTAGTAATTAAAATTTCAAAAATGAAACATATAAAGGAAAAATAAGTGGAGAAAAACTACTAAAAGAGAGAGAAAATGTAAGAATTTCACAAGTGAGATGTCTACTGACTACAGAATTAGAATTTGCTCCCCAGGGTTGTATTTTTTTATTAATTTTTTTTCTTATCCTGGGAGACTAGGGCCAGCGTACATTGTCATTGTGTATGTCACACAATTTCTAATGGCTTCAGTATGCTTTCTAGGGTAAATTGTGCCTTAGAGAGCTTCCAGACCTGAATTTTTTTTATTGGCTTTTGCACCTGGAACAGATCAGCAGATTGCTGCTGTCATTGGCTAAGGATTGCTCCTCAATCATATCAAATGATTGGAAGCATGTCTGAATCTCATTGGCAGCATAACATCTCATGTGTATAACGTGGTTCTTTAAGCGGTCCAAGAACACTTAATCTTTAAAATTAATTAATCTTTTAAATCTTCATTTCTAATAGATCTAAAATCATTATAATTAATGTAACCACATTAGTTGAGTTGAACTATAAAGAAAAGAACCCTTGGCTTATATCTAATGTTTTGAGACTAGCATTGCATATTTGTTTTCTGAATTGATGATAGGGCAATTCAATTAACCTTTTGTACATGGTATTTGTTGGTATAAGTGATTTATTTTTGCCATCTGTTTCACTTTACAAGATCAAATTCAATGATGATATTACCATCAAATGGAATGGATTTGAATGTTAGCTTCTTAGTTTACTTTTTTTTTAGTATTTGAAATATTTTTCATGTTATCTTAAGTGTATATACCTTTGGTAGCTACATCATTTAATGAAGGCATAATTTCAGCATATGTATTGGAATACACATTTTAAATATCACAAGACCAGTACCCTCTTAAAATCTACTAAATTACTACCCTAGAAATTCTCTTGAAACTGATTTGCACATTTTAATTTTTTTTTATGAAGACAGTCTCTAGTTGAAGAGTAAAAGATGGTATCGATGTGATGGGTATGTAGGCGTGTGTAGGGGGAGGAGTCATAGGCGAAAGAAGCCCACTGAAATCTAAAAGTATCTTCATTATATGAAAAGTTAAGCCATTTTTGTTAGTATGTTTGTTTTACCATAATTAATCTTATTACATTAAGTTTTAGATAAGTGTTAGTTTTTGTATTGGCAGGTACGATATTAAAATTCCCATGTATTGGTCCAGAGAAAACAAAATAATAAAAAGACCATTTTTGGCACAGTGCTTTTGACACATATGGTATTCACTGTGTCACTCTCTCCCATTTTATGAAAAACCTGACCTCCCTAGCATCTTACCATTCCAACTTCTGACTCCCCTGTTCCAGCACAGGATCCATCCCCTCTTCCCCACCTTATCCCCCAATTACTGAAAGTTTTTAGGAATTACAAGTGCAGCTTTCTCATCTGGGTGTCTCATCTGACACCCAGAGTTCAGCCTCAAACTTTATTTAGTAATATGCTATTCATTTTAACAGCAGGTATCTCAAGTGTTGCGGTAGATATTTGAGGAAATGCAGATATCTCAATAACCCTCAAATCATTCTGGTCCCATTCCCTCTATGGCTATATTTAATGTTTCTAATTTCACTATCCATCCTTCTAAGTATGTTTATTTGATGTAGTAACTATCTTAAGAGTTCTTTCTCCATGATCATTTTAAGCAAAAAAATTTCAAATAATAACTAACTGTATCTCTAAATTAATTACATAAAGATTCACCAGGTGGTATTAGAAAACATTGTATCTGGGAATTTATGTAGAAAAACACTATTAAAATATCTTTAGTCTCTTGAAAATGTAGATATTTGAAGTCTCATTTGATCACCTAATTATGGTAAGAGTAGTCTAAATACATTCCAACAAATGTTTCATTTATTCTTTTTTTCCTGACCTGATATCATTCCTTTCACTTGTCTCCTTATTAGTTTATCTTCTTTTTCTGGCTGATGTGGATCAATTTAGCAGTCTGCCAGAATGCATAAGGAAGATTTCATAGAACTATTGATAATTATTCCACTATTAAATGATCTCATTTTTTTAAATTGTGAACTGTCAGACATCTTTTTAGTATTTTATCTCTAGTCTACTTTTATTCAGTGAACATTGTTATATGAGTAAATATTTATTACTTTATGCTAAAGTAGAAATATACCCTTAGATAGAAGAAATGGAATGTTCTGAATTTTTCACAAACATTCAAACAGACTGCTGCTTTTATCTTGTTACCTACATGCAGCCAGGGTAAATTTATTTTCAAATATTTCTCTTTGCTCCAAAATCCATATGCCCACAGATTAGGAGCCTAAAATAAGGTAGTGTACTTTTTCATTCTCCAGGGATAAATAACAATTTAGCATTCTTTAATTATTCCATTATAGATATGTTTGCAACCTGTGTCTCTTTGAATTGATTTCTTAAAGGAATTAAATTAAATTCAGATAATTTCATATGAAATGTATTTTTAATTCTAAGTTTACAAAATATAAATAACTTAGAAATCCATGCAGAAAAAAAAACATTGATCATCTTTAGTGTTCTGAAATCTTTATCATTAAAAATCTTAAATGACTAGCCAGTATTAGGTCATTTTAGAAAAATTTAAAAATCACACAAAAAAGTACTGACCAGAACAAAGTAAAATCGATTTAAGATATAACTGTGAGGCTAAAGGTAACAAGCTCACCCAAGCTGTAGCTTCCTTGTAGTTGTTCATTCCTTTTACAAGTTCGTGATTTTACTCTTTGAAATAGTAATAATAATTATTTCATAGGATATTTAAGAGAATTACATGAGAAATAAAATAGAAAACTAACTAAGCATTTTCAGAATTTCTTGGGGTTGTTGTCTGGTGTCTGTCATTGATTTCGCAAAAAATTTAGCTGTTATTACATCAAATATTTATATTCCTTTCTCTCTTCCTGGTATTATCATTACAAATATATTATACATTTTGGAATTCCTTCCCTGTTCTTGGGTATTCTGTTTCATCTTGTACATTCTTTTTTCTCTTTCTATTTCAATTTTGGACATTCCCATTGGTATATCTTCTAACTCACAGATTCCTTCCTTGGTCCTATCCTGTCTACTGGCCAGCTCATCAAAAGTGTTTTTCATTTCTGTTACAGCGTTTTGACTTCCGGCATTTCTTTTTGGTTCCTTCATATGCTGTCATCTTTCTACTTATATTATGCATGTTGTCAACTTTTGCATTAGACTCTTAGCATATGAATTGTAACTTTTAAGTGCTTTGATAATTCCAAGTTTTCTGGCATGTCGGATTCTGGATCGGATGTTTGCTTTGTTTTTTTAAAAATATATTTATTTATTTATTTATTTATTTGAGAGAGAGAGAGATAGCAAGAGGGAGTGTGAGCAAAGGCAGAGAGGAGGGAGAGGGAGAAGCAGGCTTCCCACTGAGCAGGGAGCCAGATGTGGAACTCAATCCCAGGACCCTGGGATCATGACCTGAGCTGAAGGCAAACCCTCAACCAACTAAGCCACTCAGGCATGCCTTGCTTTGTCTTTTTTAGATTCTGTTCTTTGTCTTTTTGCATTCCTTATAATTCAGCTTCCCTTGAAAGCTAGAAATGATGTATTCCATAAAAGGAACTGAGGTATATTAATCTTTGGTATAACGTTGTATCTTTATATGGCCAGAAGTTAAACTTTTGTTGTTTTTACCATTTTTTGTACCTATGGTATTAGAAGCTGGAAACATTTCTCTATTGCACTTGCTTATGTCACACCTATTGTCATTGAACTCATTAAACAGTTGTCATTGAACTCATTAAATGAGTCTTGTAATTTTTTAGACTCATTAAATGAGTCTTGTATGTAATCCCTCGTTAACATACAGCACTCCATTGATGTGGTGATAGGTGTGTGTGTGCAGGGGTTGGGGGGTTCTATAGTTCTATGATGACATTTCAAGCTAATCTACAGTAAGCCTCCAGTCATTTGAGAGTTATAAAGTCTTGTTGCCAATATTGAGGCATCTGGGTGGCTTAGTTGGTTAAGCATTCAACTCTTGATTTTGAATCAGGTCGTGATCTCAGGGTCATGAAATGGAGCCCCACATCAGGCTCCATGCTGGTAATGATGCCTGCTTGGGATTCTATCTCTCCCTTTACTTCTGCCCCCCTCCACCACTCTGCTCTCTATCTAAAACAAACTTAAAAATTAAATTAAATTAAATTAAATTTAAAAAATAAAAATAAAAAAGTCTTCTTGCCAGTAGTATTTCCAGCTGTGGACTTCTGCTCCTGGGATTCTACTCTTGGTAAGTTGCGGACAAATATTTGTCTTTCTCTCTTCTGTTTTGAGGGTAGAAGTTTGCCCTGTGACCTCAATTCTAAAAATCAACAACTCTTTTAGTTTGTTCAATTCTTATTGTTGCTGTTGTAGAGATGAAAGTGATGATTTCCATGCTCATTATATATCACATAAGAAAACACTAGATTTTTTTCTTTTAATATTCTAAATTTTAAAGCAAATTATAAAATCCATATAATGATTTACTGAAGTAGAACTTTTATACATTTATATTATCTGTTTCAACATTTTAAAACTTAAAAGGCTGGAACATTAAATCTATTAAGACATTATTAAAGGCATTTTTCTTTATTTTAAGCAAATAATTTCTCAATTATAATCCATAATCTATAGAAGTCAAAATTCACAAGAGTGTTTCATGCTTATTATCAAAGGAATTTCATATTAATCTAGATTCAAATTTTGACATTAACATTTAACTTTAACATTAATATAAATTTTGGAATGATTTAACCAGATGGTTGGAGGATTTTTTGCTTTAGAGAACAAAAGAATGTCTTAATAACTCTAGAAACTTATTTTACAATAAAATTAAAATGTGTAAGTCCTAGACTTCAAGAGATTTTAAGAGCTTAAAATAAATAGGCAAATAGTTTTAAATGCTACCATGACACAGTTGATATATTTCTTGCACCTACAACTTGCATTTTTGCAAATGGTCCACAGGTCTGGTGCCTGTGGCAGTAAATGATTTAACCATTAGATCGTAAATGACTTTGGAAATTAGTTGGAGGTTAATTCTCTGCCTCATTGGCCCCCCAAAATGGACGAACAGTAATTGATTTTGATGGCATTCACAAAGTACCTTCCCCTATTGAATAATGGAATGGCGTTCATAGAGACATCCCCAGGATACAGGAACAATTAAGTGAGTATCAATGAGATGTCATTAAGAGTTCATGCTTGTGCACTTAATCAATTTTTGCTTACCTTTAGCAGTTGTATTGCTTTAGGGAACTACAAATTCCAAAATGTAAAAATGGTTTATATGTTATACCAAATATTCTACACTTAAGTAAAATATCCTGAATAGATGCTAGTAACTACTTAAAATACACCAAAATAGATGTCATGATTATTGTATTGAAGTAATGAACTTAATATGCCTCATCATTGGGGCTCCTGGGTGACTCAGTCTGTTAAGTGTCTGCCTTCAGTTCAGATCATAATGCAAGGGTCCTGGGATCCAGCGCTGTGGGGGGGCTCCCTGCTCAGCGGAAAGCCTGCTTCTTCCTCCCCTCCCCATGCATACTCTCTCTTGCTATCTCTTCCTCTCTCATATGAAGTTTTAAAAATCTTTAAAAATATATGTCTCATCAGTACAGATGTATATGTACCATACTGAGTTTAACGGAAGGGATAAAGTCAATATTGAATGCACCAAGGCACTGTGGTATAATCACCTCCTTGTCCCCAAAGATATTCACTTTTAAATCCCCCAAACATTTGACTTTGTTACTTTCCTGGCAAAAGGGTCTTTGTAGGTGTCATGAAGAATCCTGAAATAGAAAGATAATCTTAGTTTATCAAAATGAATCCAATATAGTCACCTAACTATATTGTGAGTGAGTGAATGAGGGAAACAGGAGGGTAAGAATATAAGAGACAGAGTTGAAGATGCTAAGTTTTTGACTTGGGTGATGGAGGAAAGGACCATGAGTCATGTGGAGGCCTCCAGAAGCTGGAAAAAAGAAGAGAACAGATTCTCTCTAGAGTCTACAGAAAGAATGCACCTCTATCAACAATTTGATATAAGCTCAGTGAAACCTGCTTTATACTTCTGACCTCTAAGGCCATGTAATAATAAATTTAAGCTACTTAATTTGTGATAATTTGTCATAGCAATAATAGGAAATATTTAGGCACGTTGAGTTGAAAATTTCTAGGGTACTCTTGATGACTGAGGGCAACATAATATGAACCTAATTTATTACTATGTGCTGAGAAGTATATCATATAAATTATACATATAAATTTACAATCACCTTATCTATATGTGAATATGTTTATCATCCCCATTTTGTAGATCCCAAAACAGAGACTTTAAGAATACATAAAATTTGCCTAGACAGATTTAGTATGGCTAGAACTACAATGTTAACAAAGGGAATCAGATATGGAAGATAGTTTTCTGGGCCCCTGAAATACACTGTCTTTCTACTTCTCTATAAAACGTTTAAATAGAAAGGAGAGCACTGAGCTAATATATTCACTCTGATGGCTCCCCCAAAGGTACTTGCCAGAATCAAGACTAACTCCTTTCTTTGGGACTACAAAATCAGTACAGAACAATAATTTAAAGAAATCAGCTAAAGAGTCTTCTTCCAATGATACTAGAATGGGGATTATGAAGCTTACACATTTAAAAAAAAAGTTACTGTTCCTGTCTGCAGGATTTTTACACTCTATTTAAAAATAGTATAATTTAGAATATTCACATGAACCTTCACATCTTTAAATAGTTTAAAATACTAGCCTTTAGCAAGCTATTTCTATATTTTAATTAAATAATTGGACAGAAGGGATGATATCACATTTTCAAAGTGGCCAAACAATGAGGGAAAATATTGAATCTAAAGTCCACCATCAGCCCTCAAGTCTCCCCTACTTAGGAGTCTTATTGTTATGTGTTCTCATTTATTTCAATTCTGTTTAAATGTCCATCTTCTGAATCTTTCATATGATGAAAGATTGTGTTTACGAAGTGGAGTAACTATTGAAGTCAAATGTGTCTATGAATATTTTAAGCTATAGAGTGTTTCAGAGCATCAGTTTACTCACTGGTAAAAATGGAGGTAAAAATGCTCACTTTTACTTACTTTTTAATATGTGATTTCAATGAAGTAATAGTCATAATGCACCTAGGACAGGCCCAGAAACTAAGTAAATAGAGTCACTATTATTCTGTATTGCATATTTTTAGAAGTAGCCATTAAAATAAGCTTCAATTTCATCTCAGTTTATAGGGTTTGTTCGATATGATTTAGGTCCTATTTTTGAAAGTCTCACCAACCAAGTCTGGGTGATGAAACCCTATGTCCTGCCACTTTGAAAGTATCTGTGGGGAAGCAGAGGGAGGGTCTTCCTTCCTTTGTGCTCCTGATTCATTGAACTATATTTGACCTAGGAGCTGAGGGTTTTTAGAGTCCAGGGAGACCTATCGCTGGTCTAGCTGGCATAGTGGCTAGACTGGAACTGTTCCTCAATTCTGTTGCTCTGCTAGGAGACTTTGTTTTCTTAGAACTATCCTAGAGCTGGGTGTTTAAACAATGGTATTGTCTCAAAACTCTCCTTTACTGATAATTTTCTCCTTTATAATTGGGGATACTCCCTCCATGAACTCAGTTTATTTTCTTCTTTTAGGCGGTTGGAGTTCTTTCAGAGATGTTACAAAGTATTGAGCAGGTTGTTCTTACTTTCTTGACGATCTTATAATAGGAGTAGTTGGTTTTCAGAAATGAAATATTACAGGAAGGCATCTCAAACAATGGATTTTGATTTAATAAAATTTATAATACTATATACCCTTTTACATTTCATCCTTGAGAATTTTGGAAGGGCATTTTCCTTTTATAGGTCTTTTTGCTTTATAATTTTAGCCAAAATGCTAACTGCTGTATTTTATTTCAACTTTGCTACCTTGTGGTATTTTTTCTTGTGATTCACAGACTAAACTTAATGATGATTTAATAAATATTTTAATCGATAAGTGAATGAATCAAAACATAGTTAAAACATCTAGAACAGACTTAAAAATGTTTCCATAATCTGATGCATTTTGTACTTCATCTGAAGAACAAAATAAAATTCTATGTTCTATTTTCCCAATTGCAGTAATAATCTATCTTTTTTATTTGACTCAGCTGTATTGACTGTGATACCTTCTCTATACTGGCTCTCAAATAATGGAAAGGATCACCCCTATTAACTGTTTTTATATTCCAAGGGTGGTGTAATGGTAAGGGCAGATGGAATTATCATAATGGTATTTGTTGGTATTCTACACAAAATGTGTATTTAACTTTAATTTATTATTACATAGAATATAACGCAAGTAATGCTCTCTTAGTGTAAGAAAGGATGTACAGTTGTCAAGCAATTCATAATTATTAAGGAATGAGCTAATGAATGAATGAATGAGTGATGTAAATTTACATCAAATTGTGAAAGAAATATTATAAAGGTAGTATATAAGACTTAAATTGGTAGATTGACAAAATAGTCTTTCTCCAATGTGCTTAGAAGCAATATTACCATATTTTGCATAGTTTTTAATCATATTAATGGCATAAATTGGAGTCCGTATGGTCATTTTTACTTTATAGGTGTACAAAAAGAGTAAAGACACAATAGGTATCTTTAGGTGGCAAAAATGTTAGGTGGCCAAAATGAGGTATTTCCCATTACTATGAGTGCATTTAATATCTTACCTGGACTAAGCATGACTAAGGAAGAAGGCACTTTGATTATTTAAATATTTTCTAATGAGTATAATTTTAATTTCTTATATGATCTCTTGTTTTCTATGTATAGGTATAAATTAGATCACATTAAGAATAACCAGACAAATTTCACTAAACTCTTTCCCTATCTGCATAAGGTAAAATATCAGATTCCTTTCATGTCTGCACTTCAAAGAATTTTTTTGGTGTCTCAAGGGTATGTAAGACACATGATCTTGTGTCTTTCTGCTCCAGTTTTCCTCATTGACTTCTCCTGTCTCAGAAGCCACTTGAGATGGCATTTTGCTACTTCTGCCATAATTCCTCCATTTCAACAAAGGACTCTGATAGAGTCCTTCTGTTTCCTGATAATGTCAAAGTTGCCAAGCCATGTCCCGTTTCACATAGAAGTGGGAGGTACTCTTCTTTCTCTACCTCTCTCTCATTCTGTTACCTGGGCAAGGAAAGAAAGAAAGAAAGCGAGAGAGAGGGAGAGAGAGAGGGGGAGAGAGAGACAGGGAGAGAGAAAGAAAGTTAGTTGATGCTCCTGTTTACAGAGTCCATCATGAAACATTTGTTGTACTTTCTTTATACAGACTATTTTTATAGGTTTTCTCCAGAGGATATAGCCATGAGGCTATGGTGACTAATGAAGTTTTACTACTTGAGACAAACCACACAATGACCTCCAGGGCTTCGTAGAAGTCCCCCTACAACACCTCTGCTTCAACAATAAATTCTGCATCACATACCTTTAGGGTGGTTCTATTTTCCACATCATCACATCGGATCCATAATTCAGAAACAGAGAAGACAGGAAAATTAGGCTGTATTTATACTGAAACATCATAAATGATTTGTAAAGTTGTCCTGTTTAGAATATGTGCAAAGGCTAATGCCAGAATTAACAAAAGAAGAAATTCTTACACAGAATTTTTTGTATCTTGTGCTTGGAATTTAGTATTTTTCTAAATTTAAGCTTTCAACTAAAAAAGAAGTCTGTGGGCTTTAGGGCCATTTCTGTAATAGGCTGATTTCCTTTATCTAGTCTTTTACTCAGTTCTTTCAATAAGAAGATAATTTTGTTTACCCTGGCAGCAATAAACTCTCTAAGTTCAAGATCAAAATTATGTTTGTCTTTTTACTTACTCTATTTTTATGTAAGTTGAATTTATAGCAAATATTTCCCAAAAAAGCAAAATTATTCTCAATTTTGCTTTGATATTTTTCTCTAATAGTTTAAGATATGCCCATGAATTTAATGAAAATGTGAAAAACATTAGTCTTATTATTTTAAAATTTTTGTATCATTTATCTCTAAAGCATTTCAGCATTCATATTGATTGACTGAAAGATATGAGTAATTTATATATAGATGCATAATAACTGGATGATACCTTTATTGCTTTTAACACATGACTCAAAATAGTGCATCTTTTTCTTCAATTTTGAGGTGCTTAAAGGATCTTCCTAAGAGGCAACTGTAAATACAGTTCATAGTTGATACATGTATATATGAATTCTCTTTATCTGTCTGTATTTTTGCCTATAGACATAGGCAATGTCTATCTACCAATGTCTATCAATGGAAACCATAAAATAGTAGATATGTGTAGAGTAAGAGGAGGATTGGTACTCATTTCTGAGTAAAACTATCATGGAAACAAAATCATTGAAATCATTGAAAAAAGAAACCATGTATGTTACTAAATAGAAATAGTCAAAAAGGTAAGAGAAATTAAAAAGTGTGAGAGATGTCCCACATTGCAGTATACAACATTCATTCCCTCAAAACATTTATGTGTACTGTTGTTACCAGGTCCCCTGGTTCTTGTCCCAGGTACACCAAAGAATTGAACCCCCAAGACGAGAATGGGGAGGTAAGAGCTTATCGAGTAGATAAACATAGTTACCTTTCAAGAGAGGAAGTGGGGCAGTGGGCCGCTGGTGGAGCAAGAGTGTCAATGACTCCAAGAAGCTCTAACTGCATCCTTTAAAGCCTGCCTTCTGCAGGCAGAAGATGCAAATTAGGCTTTGATTGGCATTTCTGACTGACAGCGGTGGTTATATAACATTTTGGCTTTTGTGCATGTGCCTACCCATGATGCATTCTGTTATAATTGTGTTTATTTATGTAATAAATTTTTTAAATCTGAAAATTACAGGTTCGTCAATTTTAAATTATTATGATTCAGATACTTTCAATCATTGCATAATACAAGGAACCTATATGAGTAAGTAAAACAATGGGAAAAAAATATTTCAATTTCACCTTTTTCTTTTAATGGACTCCAATCTAGTGATCATAGGAATACAGAATTTCCTGATTTTGGATTTTAAATATATGGACTTAAAAATATAAACATTCCTCTTCTCTCAAATAGTGGCTGACACTGTCTTGAGAGCTGGCAGAACTAGTACAGTGAGGGGCACCTTTTATTTTTTAAGATTTTATTTATTTATCTGACAGAGGCACACAGAGAGAGGGAACACAAGCAGGAGAGCAAGAGAGAGAGAGGGAGAAGCAAACTCCCCCCACCCCCAGCAGGGAGTCCTACATGGGGAGCCAGATGCGGGGCTCCATCCCAAAATCCTGGGATCATACCTGAGCGGAAGGCAGACGTTTAATGACCAAGCCACCCAGGTGCCCATTTTTTTTTGTTTTGTTTTTTGTTTTTTAAATTTCTAATGAGATTTTGCTGTGACATTAGGGCAGTTGCACCTTTTTTGCGACTCCTCAGATCTTGGAAGTTCCCTTATAGCTATTGAGACAGCTTTGTGCCTGGCCTTTTCTGTTCTGTTAGCCTGTGGAGATGGCTCTGAGGGTGTGGCTGTTATCCTTGGGGCTGGTTCCTGGGGTGTGGCCAGCATCTACTTTGTCTCTCCCCAGCCCGTGCTGCCCCCCCCATGCATAATTAACTGCCTAACATTACCTATTGGACATAATACAGGTTTTACTTACTTTTTCATTCGAAACCATTACTACAGTTCCCACTCAAACTGTACTATTTTCCTGCAATTATGTAAACATCTTATTAAAGAAAAACAGCCAAATCATGTTTGTCTCTACTTATTTTTAATGTAAACAATATAGTATTAATGTGACCCTTTTTATGAGTAATATAATGTTTGATGTGTTTACATTTAATTTAATTGGATGAGACACAGTAATCCCAATAGAACAATTTGCTGGAGTTTCACTTGCATTATTTTCAGAAATGTAGGCAAAGATTTGTCAGCCTGTCTTGTTTCAGGAAAATACAAGGTTTTCATATATGTTGACATCAAGTACTTTGCAGGAATTTCTCTTGGAAAAGAATCTTAACTAATAAAGCTACATTGTATGCCATTTATTAGTCTTTGTTATAATAAATTCATTCTCACTTAAATGGCATTTTTTTTATAGAAAAGAAGGAATTTGATGAATACTGGCTAGACATCTGCATCTTCTATGTGACATTTTGACATGTGTGGTCTTAAGATCGTTCAGACTACTATGTCATCTGTTTGAAACTTTTTATTTTGCTTTTTATTTAGGTGTGAAATAAAGTTTTTAGGGAAAAAAAGTTTTTCTTTAAATATATAAACCAATAATATGTTTGTCCATGGCACTTTATATGTTACCAAGCATGATTCAAGATTTATTAAGAAAAATAGTAACAGTACAGATGCTTTATGCAGACATTAGTTCTAAAAAGATGTTGCAGAAATCCCAAATCTTTTTTAATAAGTATAATTGTCTCTGCTTTCTTTCTTCTCATTAATCAACAGTGACTAAGTAATAGCTATTCATTTTCTTTAGGTCAATCTTGAAAACTCCTTGAGCTCAAAATGACCAGTCAGTGGCAAAAACATTGAAGTCACTTCAGATATCTCCCTTCTGAATCTGAGCTGAATTTTCACTTGTGACTCTTAATAGCCTGATAAATACATTTTTTTAGACTGAATTCTGTCAAAAATACTAGAATTTTATGATCAGACTTTCTATTTTTCCAACATTTAAAATTAAATTTCTTGTGTTTTTGTCCCTATTTCTACAGTATGTAGTCTTTTGTTAAAAAGGAGGTTTCTGTTGTGAAAATATGTTTAAAGTGACTAAAATATACTTTTTCTTTGTCAAACATTCTTTTTATTATTATGTTCAATTAGCCAACATATCATTAGTTTTTGATGTAGTGTTTTAAACTTTCAGATATAGTTTATAAAGGTAATATATATAAATACTAATCAATGAAATCATAAATCAAGGTAAATTGTGTATTTTGTTACCTATCTCTTTATTTATTATGTTTTATTAAGAGAGTAGTCAGTATCCATCAATCAGAGATAATCAGTAATTCATCATCACCCTCTACCCCTACTCAGCAATTATATTACTTAATGAGGCAGTGAGAGGGCTATTCCTTCCATAGGGCTAGACTTCATCCCCTGGTATCTATAGATTCTAGTAGGAACTGAGTCTATATGAGAGCATCAACAGAACAGAGCAAGATGGTCAGAAGTGGGGTTATTTGGCATTCCACTTGTCTCCCTTATCTTCTCTGGTTTTAGCAGTTCCCAATGGGTTGCTGAGTTTACAGCTGTATGAAAAGATAAAGAAGAACTACAGCATGGCACCCTCCTATCATGAGGCCAACATAAACCTATTACTGAAATCTGAGATAGATGTTTTTGAAGAAAAAAACAATTCTATTTCATTATCAATAATCAGTGGGTTGGGCCGCTGCCTTCGGCTCGGGTCATGATCTCAGGGTCCTGGGATCGAGGCCCGCGTCGGGCTCTCTACTCAGGGGGGAGCCTGCTTCCTCCTCTCTCTCTGCCTGCCTCTCTGCCTGCTTGTGATCTCTCTCTGTCAAATAAATAAATAAAATCTTAAAATAATAATAATAATAATAATAATTCAAAATCTTAAAAAAGCAAATTGAAATCAGGGATATGTAAAAATCATAATATATTACAACTTGATTTTAGTTCAGGAATAGAGTGGTAGTTTAATATTTGGAAATCATTCAAAGGATACAGGAAGAAAAACATTCATTCACTAAGTAAATTGATGAAATATTCCAGATTGGCCCAAAAATGTCAGTCTTCACAAAGTAAGATAAATTCAGTGTAATTCCAATCAAAGTTTCTTAAAGTTATTTTTATGGGAGTTGAAGAGATATTTCTAAAATTCATAAAAAATATGACTTCAAAGGCAGTACTGAAGAAAAACTAAGTTGAATTATCCCAGACTAATACTCATTTCAAAGTTATAACAAATAAGACCATGTAATACTGATCCAAGAGTAAATAAAAGGACAAAAATAATAGAACAGCAAACTTATTTTTACTGAGTATACAATTAAGAGAATTAAAAACAATGCAAAAAATAGAAGTTATTCTCAGTTCATATAGTCATTATCTCCATTTTGTAAGAAAATATTCAATAAAAATCAGTAAGAATTAAACATGCAACCTAGTAAATAGTGGTAAAACTTTGAACAAGCACTGCAGAAGAAATTTTTCAAATGGTTGATAAATGTGAGAATTTATCTCATTATGTTTTATATTACTGTTTCTTTTGCTAAAGTGGCAAAAATGCTTTGGAATTTAAGCCAATTCAACAGATTATCCTATTAATTCCAGATTACGTTTTGGACATCAGCAATAGGGAATTGATACCAGAACATATTGACTACATACAATCCTATGTTGACAGGATTTGTTTAGTACTTTAAAATGATCATTTTATTACTTTTTATTTGCATACTTTTGATAAATTCTATTGGTTATTCTTGTGTTTATATGGAATGCTATCACTTATTTTCCCAGCTCCATTTGAGATTTTTTTCTGTCCATGATTTTTGATCATTTTATTTCATTATGAAATAATGTGTGTTTCATGTGAAACACACATATTTCATTGTGTTTTGTGTGTACTTCCTGTGTTCATCCAGCTATTGGTCACTAAACTTATTTGATTTTCTTCATTAAGTCTTCATTTTCTTCATTAAATAAAAATATTTTGAAAATTATTTATTCAAATGTTCTTTTAGCCCCTCCTCTTCCACTTCAAGATTCATATTACAGGTGTATTGGGTTCTATTTTTCCATGGGTAACTGAGTGCCCCTTTAGTCTTTTTGTTGTTTCAGTCTTCCCCACCTCCACTGATACTTAAATTTGGAGAGTTTTATTAACATTTTTTTCAAGTCAAAGATCTTCTGTGTTTTCCAATTTTATATTAAACCCATTGAAGATATTTTTTCAGCTGTTGTTTTTTGAGGTCCATATATGCCATGTTTCATTGTGTTATTGTTGTTTTTATATCTAGCATTTCTGTAATCATGATGTCCTTTATCCTTTAAATTCTTGAACACATTAATAATACGTTTTAAATTCAGTGACTGGTAATTCTGTTATTTTTTAGTTTTGGTTCTGTTTCTAATGTGTTTTTATTTTTTTCACAGTTGTGTGTTATGCTCTCTGCTTCTTTGAATATCTATTAATTTGTATTGCATCCTGGATGTTTTGGCATGTGTGCTTGTGTATGTGTACATGTGAGTGCATATATATGTGTGTTTTTATGTAGTCTTTTTTCAAAAGGTATTTTGCAAGGGCACCTGGCTGGCTCAGTTGGAGGAGCGTGTGACTATTGATCTTGGAGTCCTCTAGGTTTAGATTACTTAAATAAATAAACTTAAAAAAATTAAAAGGTATTTTGCAGGCAGTTGATTTACTGTGTATATCAACTTGAATCATTTAAATATTCTTTTTCAAACTTTTTAGAGAGCAGTGAGGATAGTTATTACTCTAGGACTACTTTAGCTATACTCAGGTTTTCTTTCTTTTTTTTTTTATACTCAGGTTTTCAACAATGTCTCTTTACTCTGGCTAACTGAGATTCCAACTAACATTCCCTAGTACTATAAAACTGGTTATACTCAAGCTAATTGCTTCTTGATAGTTATTCTTTGCCTGTCATTGCCTAACCTCACTCTAATTGTATACAATGTCCTGTATAGCCAAGACTCAAAGATACCCCTAGAGATATCTCTCTCTCTCTCTCTCTCTCTGCATATATATATATATATATATATATATATATATATATATATTTGCTCACTGATTAAGTGGCTCCCCTGTTTCTGCCTCTGTGGAATTCCCCACTGAAAACACCAGCTGACTTCACTAACAACCCTCCATCCTCCACCCTCAAAAAACAAAAAACAAAAAACTGTTTTTACAGTTTTTACACCTACACCCTTCTTTGCTTTACGGTCTAGAGATTGCTGTCAGGTGGATCAACTGGACTGTCATTGGCTGGCTTCATACTTTTCTTTTTCTTTTTTTTTTCTTTTTTACTCTTAGGAATAATAGTATCATTTTACCTATTTTCCAATTTCTAAAAATAGTTTTTTTCCGGATATTTTATCCAATTTTCTTGTATCAATTACTTCCTCAGAAGTAAACACAAATTGCCAGAAAACACAAATTGCAACTTAGCTTGTTTTTATAGATCAGAATTGATATAGCTAAGCAAATTGATTAAATACCCCATCTTTTTATTAAGTTTTAAAGTAATCCACTGGAAATTTTGCAGCTGAATGTTTAGATCCAACAGAAATTTCTTCCTTCAATGGAGTTAACCTTAGCTTGTATATTAATTATTCTAAATAAAAAATAATTCTAGAGCATTAAATATTTAAAAACTATGGCAAAAAAGTAAAACTTAAAACCTTACAATTCAAATCCTCACATGAATTCTAACTTAATTGAGTGTCATCTAATACAGTCTCTTACCTGAATGGACAATGATAAGGTCTGACAGACTTGTCTATATTGTCCTTTTTGTTAATGATAAGTATTTTAAAATTATATAATAAGTATATATGGCTTTCAATTATTATGAATTCATAAGCTCATCAATAATACAGGAGAATAAAAATTATGAAACAATCTCCAATAGCAATTCACATTGGGTGAAAAGCACCATACTTTTATTATGCCCCACACACTATCTACAGAAAGGTTAGAAATGTGTTTCCAAGTTATCAAATTTAATGGGCTAAAAAAAACTTTTAGCCCAAAAATTACTTCCTTTAAGATATATACATATCTTAAGATTGGTAGATAGATTGAGATAGATACAACCAAGTTATCCAACACAGTGTAATATTTTTAATAGAATATTTTATGCTGAAGAACACATCTAAATTTAGTATCATATAATTTTTCTCATGTGGCCGTAAAAAAGAGAGAAACATGAAATGATGTAAATGATAAAACTAAGTGACTTGAAAATTCTATTTTATTTACATATTTTTCAAATTTGGTTTTATTGAAAACCCAATAGAGCATGAAAAACATGGGACTATTCAGTGAAGGGAAGATAATGTTAATGAGAGAAATTGGATTTCCTATTTATATATTGCCTTTATATTCAGTATATCTCCAACAATGTATGAAATATTGAATTATGCACTGGCAGCACAGTGCAATGACTTTATGTAGGAAAATCTTAATTAACCATTATTAAATCAATAGGTTATTCACCAATTTTTCCATTACGTGAGCTCTAAATAAAGAAAACCAATAACTAAGTGTAGACTGAGGCTTTGATAATTGAAGAGTACATGTTTAAAAAGACAGTTTTTAGTCTTTTCAGTCTTCATAATGCATTGCTATTAAGAATGTATTTTAATAAGAATGATGCATTGTTATTATTAATATTTTTTCTAATCTGACACCTCTAAACTTTGTGAAGAATATTCATATTAAAATGTGTACTTTATTATTGAAAAGTGGTATCCAGAAATATTAAATGACTTGCCTAAGCTAATATATGTAACTTAGTATCATAAGCAGGAAATTAAGCCTCTCTTCTAATTCTGTGGTGTCTAATAGAATGATCACTATCCAGATGTATCTATTTAAATTTAAATTAATATAAATTGAATAAAATTATAAAATTATAAGGTTCCTCAGTTTTTCCTTCAGCTGTATTTAAAGTCCTCAAGAGCCATATGTGTAGGGAGCGCTATTGGAAATAAAATAGAAGGAAGTAAGACAGTCTTGTGATACATTCATATAAGCAGGCATACCAATGGGTCTGTGTGTTCAGAAGGACTGTTATAAGATAAAGTTGGAGTGTTAATCAGAAGCCAAATTATAAATGACTTCACATTACAAATGGAATATTTTGGGGGTTTTTGCCTGAAGGCTATTTTTGAATAATACAATTAGGAGAGTTAGAAGATTCATTGTATGTCTTTGAATGCTTACTTTGGCATCTGTATGGATAATGCATTATTGGCAGGCAACACTGGAGATGACCCAGTCAGTAGGTTGCTGATGTAATCTGGACAAGAGAGGCCTTAGCTAAAGCAGAAACAGTGGAGATGAATAAAAGGAGACAGTCTCCAAAATTACACATGAAATGTATCAATTATTAGATAAAATAGAGTACATTTCCTTAATCTTTGTCATGAAAATATATATGCATTTTTTAACGAGGTCTCAAAATGTACATTGATACACCACATTACTTTGCATATGTACTGCAAAATATGTCATTGACAGGATTTATGCAAGTTCAGCATGTTTCTATTGAGCACCATATTCAACTTTCTATTTTTCAGAGCCAATTCTTGATTACAGAGCCAATTCTTGAAAAAGCCATGATATGTATTACATAAGGTTTGATGCAAAATTATTATATGTCATTGGTACAAATTAAAAATATGGTGAAAAAAAAAGATACCTGGGGGGCTACATATCACACTTAATAACCAAGTTTCTGGAATATCACAACTGAATATCCACATAAATTTAACCAAAAGGATTTCAGAAATTGAACTCACTAGAATTAAAATATAAGCTTCCCCAATTTAGAACTGAAATTGAATGATTGCATTAACAATTTAACAACTATTTATTGAGACTTTCCTGTGTGTATTCTTCACCTAGAAACTTGAAGGAAAGGATGCAGATGTATTATGGACTGTGATTCCATCTTTCTGGAATACCAAAATATAAAATCCCCAATCAATGTTAATAAATGGATTTCAGAATTTAACTCAGAGAAATTAATATAAACGCTTTCTAAATTTAAAATTGAATTTGGGTCATTGCATTATTCATTTATTCCTTGTATGAATATTTATGGAGTCCCTGCTATGTGTACTATGCAACCAAGAGCCAGTATTAAGAATGAAGATATATTCCCTACCTTCATTGAGTTTGCAAGCTGAGATGTGCTTCTTTAAAACCCACCTGGCTGGCAAGGAGGTCTCTGAAGAATGCTTCATACTGTAGTGGGGGATTCAAATATATTATCTTATCCTACAATTTTGCATAAGGTTGATATGATTTATGTATGCAAAAACTGAAGTTTGAAAAAAGGCAATTCCTTTCAATGTCATGGGTTTTAAGTGGCAGAGCTTATATTCAAATCTAGGAGTAATTTTAATATTTCCCTATGCCATATATTTTTTTAAAATCACAATTTCCTTTCTGTTAAGTCAGGCATACTTTTACTTAAGTCATTGATTCACCTTCAGCTACTCTAAATGAAAAGGAATTATGAAATTGATGGAAGGGAATGCAGAAGCAAGAGCATTATTACACAGGAATTCTGATAAGGCTTTGGTAATCTTATCTCTGAAAGTTTGCTAGCAATACTCCCTTTCTACCAGAAAAATTAATTTTCTGACAAAAAAAGAAAACTGACATCTGATTAGCCAGATGGCCCTGTGGTGGTAGCATTTTCAGTCCAGGGCATATCTTTTACTCCCCATAAAATTAACTCAAGTAGATAAAGAAAATATGGGTTATTAATTTACTGAATATGATGGACCTTGTACTAGACACATTTTTTATTTATCTGAAATTAGACATGAAAATGCTAGCCCATCTTTTTATAGACAGCCTTTAAAATAAGTACATGATCAAAGTTAAATGAAAACAGAATAATCTTTGCCCTACATTCTTAATTTACAAGGCAACTCTCCTGAGCAGAAACAGTTGGCTTAAAGGAATCTCCTGAGTAGCACAAAACACCAACAGACTAAAATTACTTTCCAGTACATCACCTTCAAGCTGGTGCCTAGTTCTGTCTCCTTCCCTTATGCTTGCTTCTCATGACCATAATTGTGCCTGTTGCCTTCAGTTGTATCACTAGTAGGGACATTTTTCACTCGTCCATATTCTCCCCAAAATAATTCCTAAAAGATCAATTTTCATTGAAGGGGGGAGGTCTACATTTTTCTTTATTTTCATATTATTACCAGTTAAGAATTATATACCAAATAGCCTAAATATTAATGACTGGTAATATTCTCACATAGAGAAACACTCTCTTAATTTCTAGGTTTCAAAATTTTGACACATATTAAGGTCTATTTCAAATGCCACATTCTTCATCCGTCATTCCTCGATTCTGCCCTATAAACATACATATATATCTTTGTTTCATTTTTTCAAATGTCAGTTATATACCATTGTGTCCCAATGAGCTCTTATTTAAGGACAAAACTTATTTTGTGTTTATACACACTGATTCCAAACATGCCAGGACAATATTTTAGTAATAGCAAATCCTCAATAATTGTACTCAACAGAGAAACTTTAACTCACTAGCCATTTGTATTAAATTTCACTTCTATTAAAATGTATTTCACACTTACAGATACTCCAGAATACATTAACAGCATATTTTCCGTAATAACATAACTCATAGAGAATTTATGCCATATTTGAGTTGCCTCAGAAACAAGCATCATAAGAGGGATGACTTTACTTAAAGCAATAAAGTTATAAATCATTTTGGAAATTATGTTTAGATTGATAATGAATAAAAATAATGATAGTTTCTTTGTTTTTCTACTTTAAAATATAACCATGTAAGTTATTAAAGGTATTTCTACATGAATAGAACTTTCCACATGTTCTAAAGCCCTATTAATTATTCATTGGATTTGCTTACTTTAATATCTTGGGTGAACTTAAATATGCCTACTATTTTGAGAGATTCATAGTATTTGAATCCAAACTCTTAATATTATTCTGTGTTTACTTATAAATTTACTCTGTGTAATAAATAGCAGGGGGATGATCAAGTCTACTAAATCCTCTCACATTTTCCCCATTCTGAGGAACATTTATAAGTGTGAAGAAAGTGACCTATTCTGCCACTTGCCTGTCCTATATGGCTGATAATTGTGAATACTGTTGCAAAATTATTTTAATTGAGTAAGTTTAAGATTCATACATTTATAAAATTAAAATTTCCCTATATCCTGACATTTTATATGTAGAATAGTCTCAGTGTTAATGAAAATTAAATTTCAATTTAGAAATCATTAGAAATGGAAACATCCAAGTGAAAAGAGGGGAAAAATCAGGTCATTTCCTTATCTAAAGGCTGCCAACCATTCAGATGTTTCCAAACTGGTCAATAAGGAATGTGGAAGAGTCTCCAAGAAGTCTTATTTCATACCACGTGATGGTGGTAGATCACCTTTAAGTGCACCACGGGAACTTTGAAAAATTAGTGGACAATCAGGCAAAGAGAAAAAATACTGTGCAAGGTATTTGTTCCTCAGAATGAAATTACTGGATTTTAACATGACTCCAGAGAATCAAAAAATCTGGGATTGAGATGATGACTATCACAACCACCATGTAAAAACCATTCAAAATCCTAGCCAAATGAACCATCAGGGAGTTAATAACTTGTGCTTACTAGATATAAAGGAGCTTATGCCAGTGAACATTCAAGTTCATCAATACCACATGAAGTTCTCATGGGGTGGGAGGATCAGAGAGAGCAAGTTAAATAGCTTAATTGCTAAAAATATATGAAGGGTGTAATGTGTCATTTTTATATAAAAACAAATGCATATTAATTATATAAAGGGAAGCGAAATTAACATACTTTTTCTGACATGAAAATATGCTATAGGGATGCCTGGGTGGCGCAGTTGGTTAAACGACTGCCTCCGGCTCAGGGCGTGATCCTGGAGTCCCGGGATCGAGTCCCACATCAGGCTCCCAGCTCCATGAGGAGTCTGCTTCTCCGTCTGACCTTCTCCTCGCTCATGCTCTCTCTCACTGTCTCTCTCTCTCAAATAAATAAAATCTTAAAAATAAAAAAAAATAAAAAAAAAAAAGAAAATATGCTATATAATAAATTTCAAGACATAGGAAAAATGAATTAAATTTCACATTGTATTATCAGCATTCTAGGATAAACATATTCACTTGCCTCTGCATATATTTTACCCCACAAATGCTTGTACGTCATTGCTATAAAATGTTCTAATATCAGGGTACCTGGGTAGCTCAGTCAGTTAAGCCACTGCCTTTGGCTCAGGTCATGATTCCAGGGTCCTGGGGTCGAGCCCCACATCAGGTTCCTTGCTGAGTGGGGAGCCTGCTTCTCCTCTGCCTGCCATTCCCCCTGCTTGTGCTTGCTTTCTCCCTCTTTCTCCCTCCCCCTCTCTCTCTGTCAAGTAAATAAATAAAAATCTTTTTTAAAAGTTCTAATATCAAGGGATACAAGGGATAGTGAATTTTCTCTGTAAATATTGAGGCTGAATATATGACGTTAATGTCAAGAACTGTACAAAGTCTGAAATTTTAGCTTACTCGAAAGTAACAAGTTAGCCTGCTACAGGTTCGTAAATGCTGGTAGAAACATGAGACTGCTGGGTCTGAATCAGGGAATTTTATTACTCATGACACAGCAGGGTACATAGTCTTCATGTTCATGCCAGTTCCCCTTGTCCCTCAACATCCACAGGAGTGGTACAGAGTGGCCCAAGGAGGTGCTACATGCACTTAGGCAGCGTCTTTTGTAATGGGCCACAAGCAAACCTGTCTGACCTTTTCCCCAGAAAGAGACATTATCTTTCTTACACTGAATCATAAATAACCTTGCTGTTAGCTCTGGAAGTAGGCAGAATCCCTGTCTTCTAAAAATTTTTTGGAAAAAAATAGTGCAGAACAAAAGTTATCAGTGTCTCTATATAAAGATATGCAAAAAGATTAGATATCCACAGAGAATTATTTTCAACAATATATATCTCTCCTTTCTACAATATCTTAGTTTCTGGTAAAAATTGTCTAATGAATATGCTGTTCTATCAGCTATTATAATTAATCAGAATGCCAGAGTTTGGGACAATAACATTTCAATTGCCCCCCCTTTTGTTTATTTAAGATTTTATTTCTTTATTTGACAGAGAGAGATCACATGTAGGCAGAGAGGCAGGCAGAGAGAGACGGGGGAGCAGGCTCCCCACTGAGCAGAGAGCCCGATGCAGGGCTCAATCCCAGGACCCTGGGATCATGACCTGAACTGAAGGAAGAGGCTCTAACCCACTGAGCCATTCAGGTGCCCCTCAATTGTCTTGAATAGGATTTAATTCAGGCTGCTATTAGTAGGATTCCAGGGATTAAAAAAAAAAAAAAAAAAAAAAAAAGGCCAACCTGCCATACTGACCTCAACCGTGTTCCCTCAGGTCCTGTACACAACCAGATGAAAAGAAAAAAAAAAATCACAAATTCTCCCTTATCCTTCAAGGAGGGTGTAGAGAATTCTACCATGCAAAACAAACTTGACCAATGGACAGAGACTGATCTGAATGTTTTCCAGGGGTTGTATCTTTGTAAACACTTGAAGGTCTCTTACAAGCACTCATAATATACAAGCCATTATGGTTTTTTTGGGGGGGGGAGGGAAACAAATTAATGCCTGGTTTTTACATAAGAAGCCCAGTTCTGAGGGTACACATAGCAACCTTGGATTGGAAATAATGTATTGGTTACAATTATTGCAAATGGTCTTGCAGCTTGGTAGGCTTTCAGGTTCCTAGTTCATTTGAAATAGTTGAGTTTACTGTTTCCTGTTAGAGAAATCACCTAATCACAGGCAGCCAGATGTGAAATATTTGTCCACACTAACATTTGTGCAGCATCCATTTGCTGTACAGAATGAGTGCATGATGCTTCAAAAATAGGAGTAGGGAGAAGATCTGGAGGAGTAGAATGGTGCTTTTTGTGAGAGGTGCCAGAGTTGGAGTCATATCTTGCTCTTTCTGATAGGTTTCTGAATAGTGTTAAGGAAAATGGCTATCAAATCAATTCAGAACCATTCAGCTGGAATAGCAGACTCAAGAGTTGTACTTGGGCACTGGCAACAATTTGGAAGATGCTACTGCAATGTTTTCCTCCTAATGAAGGCACCCAGGAATGACCTTGAATGACAAAGATCATTAATGTTTTTCCCGCTCTTATATTTTCAGGGAGCTATGTTATCCCCTTCCTAGGTGAATGGATTCCTCTTCTCTGTTCACTTTTGCAAAATCAGTATATTCCATTAAGTAACTATAACGTCACCTTTTCCTCAATTATTTCTACTCTTGCCCACAATATTTGTGTAAAAGGGCTAACTGCAAAAGGGTTGGGACATTTTTATAAAACTTACAAAGACATTATGTACTTCACTCTGGACCATGTGAACCACTCTAGTGGAACTTTGTGAGCAGGGTTCTTAACTATGTACTCATTATCCTGTTCAGCTAGGATTATGTCATTCCAACAAAAGAATATAGGTAGCTAAGCCAGAATTAATTTTGGAACCCCTGAGCTTGCATTGGATAAGCTACCACCTATTAGTTATAAAAACCAGGCTGGCCTGGGGTCACCATTAAGGGAAATAAAGAAGCAATGTAGCTGGGAAAGGTCAGGTGGAATTCTGAATTTTTTAAAAGAGGCAATATAATACCCAATCCCTTTTCCTAATTGTTACTCAAGAAGTGGCTGTGAGATGATCATTTATAGCACATTCAGTGGCCAAACTGCCTTAGGTGTAGAGTAAGAGGGGGTGAGGAAAATTGGTTCAGAAATCATTTTGAATTAATTTTTGAAGAAGCTCTTCTAACATTCAAGACCAGGAGATGTTATGCATGGTAGAGAGTTTGGAATTCCCATCAATATTTTGTCTATTAGCCCATTTTTGAGTTGGTTTTGTGATAAAAGACACAGTTTACCAAACTGAAAATTGATGATAAATCTGAAAAATATAACATAGATGAGCATCAGTGTTCAAAACAATGTGCCCAGGGTTAGTTGCCGTGATTGGAATAGAAATTCTGTAACCTCAGAAAACAGACAATATTTCCAGTGAGAATCTATGAAGGATAGAATGAAAATATTTCCAGGGAATTTCAAGGCTGACAATGTGGTCGCAGGAATAGATGACTAAAATTGTATGTGAAGAGTGATCATTGAAGATGAAGATGTAAAGTAACTGCAGTGTCCAGTTGGACATCCATGTGGACTTTTAATATGCCCATGATAATGAACTGAATACGGTTTTAATTGCCAAATCATCAAGGATTTTGAAAGGGTAACTCAGTTCTCCGAGTTGACAGCAATGAGAAAGAATAGTTTACTCAGACAAATTGAGTTTAAGTAGATTAAAGGAAAATAAGCAAGGTATTTGCACAAGTTGAACAGAAGAACAAATGTTTAAAAGCAGCACTGAGATGAGAAATACGTGACAAGGAAAACCAGAGTATAAATTGAGTATGATACGTCAATGGAAATATAGGGTGTTAGAACTGGAAATGAATTTTGATATTATTCTACTTTAAGTCTAGTGAACAATTAGTGAGTGTGTGTATCTATCTATTTATAATTTATTATTATTTTTTTGCCTGCGTGTATTTGATAGGCAAAGTGTTACTGGCTGATAATAACATCATGGTGTTTGTTTTCTCTGATAAAAATACACAGGGCATCTTCAGAATGATGAAACATATGTTAGAACAGCTGCTTCTAAGTTTAAACAAAATATAGTGTAGCATTTTTTGCCTTTCAATACAGACAAATATGAAAAATTGTGGTGATTAAGATGGATTATGCCTATTTTCTTTGAAAAGCAAAATGTCCTAACACGGAGTTGGAGTTGAATAGTAAAAGGGACTTGAATTTTTACTCATCCAAGAACATTCACCTCCAAAAATGTAGCATGTTCAAAATTATTTTGAATACTCTTTGAATAAAGTGTTTAATAGAACAGAAAAGTCATATATGCTCATGTGTAACTTTAACCATATTTATTCTTCAAATTTTTCACTTTAAACACATGCAAATTTAAAAATAGAACCTACTGTTATTTATTAATTACAATGATTACTATGAAAATAACAAAACATAATAATTGTTATGTAATATATCATATATGAATTATAATATGTAATTACATCTACGTTACTTAAAATTTTCCTTGAATCAAAGCTTAAAGACTCAGGCTTTAAGACTGACTTCCCAAGGCTAAGGATATATTATAAACTATGTTTACAAGTAATGAAACTATCAAAAGCCACTTGCATATATATTTTTTTGTTGTTTCCAAGGGAGAAAAACATAGGAACACAGTTTGGATTGCCAAAGAAGGAATTTGTTGAATTAGAAACATGATGCAACAAGGTATTATTACTTCAAATTAAGTCCATATTACTAAGAATAGCAGATAAGGTCACATGATTTATTCAGTATTCATATATACATCTTAATTTAGATTTTTAAAGAACTTGGGAAGTGGTTACATAAATTTTGTGTAGATTTATTTAAGGAAATGCATTGATTTGGGGTCATCATGGTCAAAATTACTGATTTAGAAGTAATTTTATAATAGAATCAATAATTTCTAGCTCCCAGAAAAATGCATGTAGATCCAATAAATGCTTATGGGTGACGGTGGACTACCAATTGAGCATATTTTCTTAAAAATTAAAATATAAACATAGAAAAGAATATAGAAAAAGATGCATAAGAAAGAAAATGGGAGAGAGAACAAAAGGAGAGAAAAAGGAAGAAGAGGGGCGCCTGGGTGGCTCAGTGGGTTAAGCCTCTGCCTTCAGCTCAGGTCATGATCTCAGGATCCTGGGATCAAGCCCCACATAGGGCTCTCTGCTCAGCAGGGAGCCTGCTTCCTCCTCTCTGCCTGCCTCTCTGCCTGCTTGTGATCTCTGTCTGTCAAATAAATAAATAAAATCTTTTAAAAAAAAAAAAGAAAGAGGAAGAAGAAAATTTAAATGAACACATATTTGGCAATTTAGTCGCTAAAAATCTAGAAAGTAATCTGTGACAATATAGAAATTATGACACATGACAGTGTTGGAAGCAGAGAAGACTGATGATTATCATCACTTACCAAAATCCATTCCTTTATCCCTCATGAACTACAATGGCACATTTGTAATTAATGTAGTAAACTTTATATGTTTTGGATATTAACCCCATTTTCAAATCAGGTCACATATTCAGGTACTAGGGATTAGGACTTCACCACATGAATTTTGGTGGAGCATAATTCAATCAAATAACATCATTTCAGCTGTTGAATTTATTGGCATAAAATCATTCATATGTTATCTTATTATTCTATTAATAACTACAGGAACGATAGAGATCCTCTCTTTTAGTTCTGAAACTTGTCATTTGTGTCATTCCTGTTTTTTTCCCCTATTTCTCACTCAGTTTAACTAGATTTTGGAATTTTGGTTTTGTTTATCCATAGCCTCTGTTTAAAAAGAAAATCACAAATTTTTGCTTCTCAAAAACCTATCTATCTTAAGGAGAAAAACTATTTTTTTAAAGAAGGATCAAAAAAGAGGAACAATTATACATGATTAAATTTCCTTATTACTCATCTATTTTTGCTGAAAGTGTTGTGCTAAGGAGGTAGTTTTATAATTGCTGACGATAGTTCCCTTAAGCAATGTAGAGGATCTCATCAAGTGTTCTCCCCTCAGTTCTTTTCTCTTTTAATCTAAAGAAATTAACTTTGCTCTAAAAAACCAAAACAAACAAACAACAACAACAAAAAACAAACAAACTCTATCACAAATATAGCTCCCATTTCTAAATGTGTGCTTAAATAGAGCATTTTAAAAACAAATTCATAATGAAGATTTTTAAAGCATCCACTATGTAGTATTCTGAGTTTCCAAGGACTTTTTACTCAACGTCATACTGTGTGAGTTCACATCAGGTGCCCTGAAATGGTTTCATTTGGGCATGAATTAGATTGTACCATTTTCTTCCTGTTGGTATTCATACCAATTATGATTATAAAATCTCACTTAGATTTACAGTTTCTTTTGATACTCTTTAAGTTTAAATGCATTGAAATGAAAGCTGACAAAAACTTCATCAAGGCTTGTCAAAATAGTTTTACTTGATTTCAATCAATTTTAATGTTTTCTATTTATAAATGAATTGGAATGAATTCACACTGGATTAGATTCAATTTAGAGTCCTGCTACTGACTTTAGATAAAAATAGTTAAATTGAATATCTTAAAATACTATATTTAGCTAGTCATTAATCATAATGTGTTGTCCTTAGTTTTAGACTTTTGTACTTACTTCATTGTATACTTTTAAAAAAATAATAAAATATTAAAATATTTAATAAAATTAATTAAAATATATTAATATGAGTTTTTCCTCATGATTAGACTGGTCTTATAGAGTTTGGGGGAAATATCGCATAGGTAAACTGGTATTTTTATCATATTAGAATGAGTATACATACTATCTACATGATTTAAGACAATTGATGTTGACCAGGGTCATGTGGCTGAGATGTTTTTTGTCTATTTTCTCCATAGTAATATTACACATATTTTTCCTCCTCTTTGCAAACTGTGTTCTGTCACCATGCATAGTCCACAGCCAAGGAGTGGGGAGTTATGCTTCTTTTGTTTTAGGATAGAGCATATACACAATTTATTGGGTGTCTTCTTATGGGATATTTGTCTCTTTCTCATTTTAAATTATTCAATGATTTATATTACTATGGACTCAAGCTTTATTTCAAATTTTGGATTATAATTCTATAACCCCATATAATTTATCATGTCAACTTCAAATACAGACAGTTTTATATGTTCTTTACCATTCTGTACTCCTTTTATTTTCTTATTTCACTATGTAGGATATCAGGTATAATGTTCAATAGTGGAGTAGGAGAAGACTTTTTTTTTTTTTTTTTGGAAAGAGAAATTCTTCTCTGTCTCCAGTCTTCAAAGGAAATCAATCAGTTTCTCACTATTAAGTTTAATGTCTGTAGGAAATTTGGTCGATATCCTTAAGTTGAGAAAGTTTCCCTCTATTCTACTTTGCTGAGGTTTTGTCATCAGAGGTAATTGGCTTTTGTTAAATGTTTTTTCTGCATCAATTAAGATGATCACATGATTTTTCTTTTTTAACTTGTTAATGAGATAGTCTAATTGATTTTCTTTTCTCTTAAAATGACTTTGGTGAGGTATGATTGTCCTAGCAGGAGCTATACATACTTGATGTTTACAATTTCATGAGTTTAAAGATAAACATGTATCTGTGAAACCATCAACACAATCTATGCTATGAGCATATCCATCGCCTCCAAAAGTTTCCTCTGCCCTCTTTATTCATTATTAGTGTGTGTGTGTGTATGAGTAACAATAACACTTAATGTAAGATCAACCCTCTAAAGCATTTGTAAGAATATGGTATTAACTAGGCACTATCTTGTACTTTAGATCTCTAAAACTTATTCAGCTTGTGTAACTGAAACTTTGTACTGTATGATTAATACTTCCACATTTCCGCCTTTTCCTAACTCTCAGTAACCCCCATTCTACTCTGCTTCTAGGAGTTTGACTATTTCAGATTCATCATATAAATAATAAAATAATAAATAATATGGTATTTGCTTTTTGTGTATGGCTTATTTCAATTAGCATGAGATTCTTCAGATTGACCCATTTTGTTGCAAATGGCAGGATATCCATCTTTTTAAAGCCTGAATAATATTTCATTGCATATATATACCATTCTTTATCCATTCCCTGTCAATGGACATTTAGATATTTACCTAGATGCAGGAATGCGGGATTTTATGGTAGTTCTATTTTAATTTTTTGAGAGAACTACACACCGTTTTCCATAGCAGTTGCACCATTTTACATTTCTACCAACAGTACACAAGAGTTCTTACTTTTTCCAAAGCACTTGTCCTTTTTTTTTCTTTTCTTTTTTTTTTTTCATAATAGCCATCCTAACAGGTGTGATGTGACATCACCTCATGGTTTTGATTTGAATTTCCTTGATGATTAGTGATGAGGATATACACATTTTCATTTGTATATCTTCTTTGCAGAAATATATTTTGTTGTTTGGTGTATAGAAGTGCAAGTGATTTTTTTAATGTTCATTTTGCATCCTGCAACTTTATTAAATTGGGTTATTCTAGCAGGTGTTTTGTTTTGTTTTATTTGTGGAGTCTTCAGGGTTTTTTACATATAAGAACATGCCATCCCTAAATAGAGATAATTTTCCTTTCTCCTTTCCAACTTGGATGTCTTGGATTTCTTTTTCTTACCTAATTGCTCTGGCTAGGACTTCCAGTGTTTAATTTTTGGACGCTGAGCCAGCCTTTTGAATGTCAAACACCAAAGTGGGATAAATCCAAGTTGGTCTTGGTATATAATTCTCTTAATATATTCAAATATATTAAATTTGCCAAAATTTTATTAAAGATTTTCACATCTATTTTTATGAGAGATATTAATCTGTAGTTTCCCTTTCTTGAAATTCTTTATCTGGTATTTATATAGGAGTAATGGCAACTTAATAGAATGAGTTAGGAAATAGGCTTTCTCTTTTTATTTTCCAGAAAATATTGCTATAAATTCTTCATTAAATGTGAAGTAGAGTTAGTCACAGAAGCCATCTAAGCATGTTGCTTTCTTCTTTGTAATGCTATTAATAATTGATCCATTTTCTTAAAATTACATGGGCCTATTCAGAGTATCCATTTCTGCTCACTTGAGTTTTGATAATGTTTTTCAAGAAATCAGTTTATTTAATCTAAACTATCAAAATATGAACATAGAATTGTTTAAAATACTCATTTGGGGGCTTTCTGGCTGATTCAATTGGTAGAGCATATGGCATTTGATCTCAGAGTCATGAGTTCAAGCCCTGCACTGCACATGGAGTTTGGTTTAAAAATGCTATAGTCATTTCATATCATTTTCTTATCTATAGGATCAGTAATGATAGCCCCCTTTCATTTCTGATATTAGTCATTTGTATTTTCTATACATTTTATTTTACTTTATGTTTGTTTTGGTTTGGTTTGGTTTGGTTTTAGTTAAGTTATACTATTGCTTTTCTCAAAGAACCAGCATTTGGTTTTGTTGATTTTCTCTTTCATTTTCAATTATATGCTCTAAATTTTACTATTTAGTTTCCTCTATCTACTTAATTTTATATTGCTCTTAGGTATTTCTTAGTTTTAAAGTAAAAGTTTATTGATTTTAGCCTTTTCCTCATTTGTGAAGTGATTCCTAATATTATACTAAAAGTTACTGTATTTGTAATGGTTTTGTACATGTTTCATTTTTTTCCTTTTATGTCATTCTCACATTCTTCATTATCTGCTTAAGTTGAAGGTTTTATATGATTCCGTTTTCTCTTTTCTCTCAGTATGTCAGTTATACTTCTTTTTTATTTTTTAGTGCTTACCTTAAAATTTAATGTTCATATTTATACATACATATAATGTATAAAAATTTAATGTATATATGTATAATGTTTTAAGGTTACCTTAAAATTTAATGTATATATTTATACATATATAATATGTACAATTATATATATTGGGTAAATATATATTAAATTTTAATATATTTATAACTAATACACTAATACTATATAATACTATATAATATAATACATTAATAATTTATTTATACTGTTAAATACAGCTGTACAAATTGAGTATAGTATATGTGCCTTCTAACAGTATTCCCAATTTCTGCTTATCATTCCTTATAATATTGTTGTTACTCCATAAGCTATAATCGCAGGACATATATCTGCTATTATTATTTTAAACAATTATATATTATATAAACTAAGAATAAGGAAGATGAAAGGTTTAAATCTACTTTTATTTATTCCTTCTCTAGTGCTCTTCCCTTGTTTATGTAGATTTTAGTTTCTGACCTATATAATTTTCCTGCTCCCTGTAAAAACTCTTTTAACATTTCTTTCAAATCAGATCTACTGACAATTAGCCTTCTGTCTTATTTCCTGGAAAAGTCTATATTAGTTTGCAGAAGCTGTAAAAACAAAATGTCATAGACTACATAGACTAGGTGGTTTGAACAATAGAAATTCATTTCTTGCAGTTATGGAGGTAGGCAGTCCAAGATCAAGGTAACAGTAGGATTCGCTTCCTGTGAGAATTTCTCTTTGGGTTGCAGATTTCTGTTTTCTGCCTCTGTCCTTAGGTTGCCCTTACTGGGTGCATGTAGTGAAGAGAGAAAAAGACAGGAAGCAAGCACTCTAGTGTTCCTTCTAAGGGCTAATCCCATCATGAAATTCCTTTCCATAGGACCTCATCTAACCAAATTGCATCCCAAAGTCCACCTTTTCAAATTCGATCACGATAGAGACTAAGGTTTCAACATATTAAATTTGAGGGAACACAATTCTTTACTTTGAAGGATTATTTCACTGAGTTTAGAATTCTCAGCTGTTGGATTTTTCTTTCAACACTTTAAATATTTAATTCTACTCTCCTCTCACAAAGTTTCTGATGAAATTCTTACTTGTTTCTTTATAGGTTGGGTTCTTGTATGTTGTTCTCTCTTGCTTTGTTCTTTTACTCTGGCTTCTTTCAGGATTTTTTTTTTTTACTTTGGTTTTCTGCACATTGAATATGATATGTCTATATGTAGCTTTTTTTTCTTTTTAATTACTGTTTCAATTATCTGTGCTTGTCTGTGGTTCTGTGATTTATGTTTTAGTATCTATCATTTATTTTGGAAAACTCTCAGCGATTATTACTTGAAATATTTCTACTGCTTTTTTTCTCCTCTCCTTTAGTGTTTCTCTCTCTCTTTCTTCTCCTCCCCCTCCCACTCTCCCCTCCTCCTCCTCCTCCTTGCAATTTAGTTTGGGAAGTTTCTATCAACATATCTTTAAGCCCACTGATTCTTTTCTCAGACATGCTTATTCCATTGGTGACCGTATCAAAGACATTCTTCATTTCCTCTACATTGTTCTTTTTTTTTTTTCTGTCTTTTTTTAATGTTTCCTCTTGATCCTTTCTTAGGAATTCAATCTGCAAGTTTATATTGCTTCTATGTTCTTGGATGTTGTCCACATTTTCTGTTAAATACTTTAGCATATTTTACATTGTTATTTTAAATCACTGCTGTAGTCATTCCAAAATCTATGTTGTATCCAAATTTGGTTTTGTGACTTGCTTTGTCTCTTCAGAGACTTTTTGGGGGGGGGGGGCTCTTTCAACATGCTTTGTTGTTGCTGTCATTGTCGTCATTGTTGTTGTCATTTTGATAGCCAGACATTATGTATTTAATAATAGGAACTAACGTAAATAGGTCGTCAGCATGACAGTTTATAGAAATTTGCCTAGGAGGTACATTGTGTTTACCATTTTCTGTAGCTGTGTCTGTTTGAGGCTTCCATTTCCTCTATTTTGTTGTTGCTGTTGCTATTGCTGTTGCTGTTGCTATTGCTGTTGTTGCCCCTTATGTCTTTGGTTTTTACTAGAAATTCCTTCTTAAGTATAATCTGAGCCTTGCAGTTCTTTCAACTTCAGTCTTCTATTTTACAGGATCTCTGTTGGCATTGTAATGAGAGGTGAAGAAAGGGAAATGTTCTATATTCCTGTAATTAGATCCCAAACTTTTAGTGGGCCTGTGTGCCTGGGCCGTGACCTTCATAAGTACTTCTCAGTCTCCATCTCCAACACAGGTAACACAGGAAGTCGGGGGGCAGGGGGAGACTTAGGTATTGCCTTTCCTCCATATTAATTAGGTTTTGGTAAAGTAGTTTCCTTTGACGGCAGTCTGAAAACAAAAAGCTTTGTGTTTACTTCAAAATGGTTTCTGGGGCTCATGGTTATCTCAGTCAGCAGAGTTTGTCACTCTTTTTTTTTTTTTTTTAATAAACATGTAATGTATTTTCAGTCCCTGGGGTACAGGCCTGTGAATCGCCAGGTTTATACTCTTCACAGCACTCACCAAAGCACATACCCTCCCCAATGTCCATAACCCCACCATCCTCTCCCGACTCCCCGCCCCCCCAGCAACCCTCAGTTTATATTGTGAGATTAAGAGTCTTTTATGGTGTTTGTCTCCCATTCCCATCTTGTTTCATTTATTCTTTTCCTACCCCCCAACCCTCCCCCACGTTGTATCTCCACTTCTTCATATCAGGGAGATCATATGATAGTTGTCTTTCTCCGATTGACTTATTTCACTAAGCATAATACCCTCTAGTTCCATCCATGTTGTCTCAAATGGCAAGATTTCATTTCTTTTGATGGCTGCATCGTATTCCTGTGTGTGTGTATGTGTGTATATACACACATACACACACACACACACACATACACACACACCACATCTTCTTTATCCATTCATCTGTTGATGGACATCTAAGTTCTTTCCATAGTTTGGCTATTGTGGACATTGCTACTATAAACATTTGGGTGCACATGCCCCTTCGGATCACTACGTTTGTATCTTTAGGGTAAATACCCAGTAGTGCAACTGCAGGGTCATCTCTGGAAAACAGCATGGAGGTTCCTCAAAAAGTTGAAAATAGAGCTACCCTACGAGTTTGTCACTCTTGATCTTGGAGTTATGAGTTCAAACTCTGCATTGGGTGTAGAGATTACTTAAAAATAAAATCTTCTAAAAAATGGTTATCTTTTCCTACTCCCTATGGCAAGCATGAGGGGATTTTTTTCCAGTCTTTCTTATGAGAACCTGGTGGGGCTCTTAGAAGTAGTATTCATGAAAGTATGGGCTTCCCCCTAAGATAACCCCCTTAGAGTTTTTAATTCTCACTGAGCACCCAACAATTTGTCACTTACAGGTTAAGTGCCCCTGCTAGTACTGGATACAGGAGTGGATTTTTGCTCCAGAGTTTCTACTCTCAGTAAGCTGTGTTTCTTTGTATCTGCCTTTCTCTCAGTTTTTAGAATAATTTGCTGTATGACCTCAATTCTCTAATAGATCTAAAAAGAGTTGTTACTTTCCAGTGTGCATAGATGTTTTTGTTTGTTTTTTGTCTGTTATAAGGATGGGAGTGAGAACTTCCAAAATTTTATATGTTGAAGCAGAAACTAGAAATTTTTAATATTCAAATTTAAGGTGTTATGAAATTTTTTATGCTGTCCTAGTTTGTAATTTAATTCAAATTTCTTGCAATTAAAATTGTTACTGTAAAAGATAATCATTATACTTTGAAGAAACCACCAGAATTTTTTTTTAATTATTTAATTTATCAGATCTCTTTTACATTCCATCTCAGATCCTCTGGGCCATCTTTGTCTTCTATAATAGCAATGTCTCTGAGCCATCATAGCTGCCAAGTCTGTGTGTGCTATGCCAACCTAACACATGTGACCTGTTATCCCCTCATGCCATGTCCCTAGCACTTCCTACTGACCTCCCTGCAGTAGTCTCAATATATACTCACAATTGCACAACACACGAATACAGAGGATTTATCCCTATAAAGAAAAGCTTGGAACAATTGAAGAAATAGGCAGGTGAATAAATTCTTCCTTCTTTTTGTAAGATTGTCTTGATAAGGAATGTCTGTAGCTTCTTAAAGCAGAGGACCTCCAGATCAAGCCATCAGATAAATTTAGGTGCAGTCGTATCAATAATAAATCTATGTAATGCTCTGTTCCTTCCATACTTGATTTTACATGTCCTTCATTGATGTCTACTTAGTAAGTTAAATGTACAAAAACACTACCTAATAATCTTCTTTCAGGGAATCTCAGGACAAACAGAAGGAAAACAAAGAAAAAGATTTCTATATAGAGTGGCTTTATTCCTAAATGAAATCTAGTGATATTTCCTCTGTATGTGATGTTTGCATTTCCAAATGTATGGTGATAACTGTACTCCCTGAAATTAGATTTCTGCAATTAGCACCTTAATTTGCTTTGCTTTGAAATGTGAAACTGGGAATTATCATTTTCCAGATGCAGAATTTCTGGATTTTATTAAAGAACAAAAATATAAACATATGGGAAAATGTTAATGTGAGACAATTATACAGGAAGAAAATTTTATTGTAGTTTTTTTTCTTTAAAATTTTTGTTCCTAATGCTTTATATTAAGAAAATGCAACTCACTAACATAAAGTGTGGATTTAACAATGTTTTAATGGTGAAAATAAATAACAGCTACAAATACATATGAAAAACATGTTGAAACCCATTCAAAAATATTTTAGATGCAATGAAAACTAATATGATTTTATTTTATGAGACTAAATTCTCTATTTTTTATTTCTTCAATATTTTCAGTCTTTTCAGCTCCACATGTACTAGGTATTAATCAAGATTTGTATTATAAATATAAATATAAAGTATATATTTTTATTAAAATCCTTAATTTGTTAGAATTACTGTTTATTCATCTTTCTCTCTACCTCTATATCTTTTCTATTTCTTTATCTACTTATAATCTTGTTAGTATATAAGTTCAAAAATATTTTGAGGAATCACCCAAATTGTTATATATTAAAGCATGTTTAAGAAATCATACACCAGAAGTGATCCTTGTGATTGTAGATAGAATTGAATTGTTTTCTTTCCTTATTATTGCAGTTATATTTAATGTACCCTTACATTGATGACTTATGTTACTATGGACTATGGTTTATATGGAATAAATGTAGAATTTCCATCACACCAAGCTTTTTTTTTTCTTCATTGCCTTAGCGTTATTTTAATAAAAGTATATTTTTTCAGTTTTACTATATACTTAATGAACTATTTTCTTTTCAAAGTGATATATAGCATGAATTAATTTATTAGCATTTCATAGTAAATAATTTAGCATTTACCCATTTATTTCTGTCTTAAATCCAATTTTAAGTTCTGTTACTTATTCCACTTATAAAAGGTCAATTCCTAAACTGAATTTTAGATATCTCCCCAAGTCCCATATCTTTTCTAAAAGCATTCTTCTAGCCCTCCAGATCCTCATATTTTTTCCAACTGTGTCAACTTCTTTTATGACTGATGATATCAAAAGCAAAAGGAAGCAAAGTGGATAGTGACAATATATTTTTAATGCTAAAAATTCATATAGAATTTTAATGTTCAAAAGATACCCAGTTCTGGGGCACCTGCGTGGCTCAGTGGGTTGAAGCCTCTGCATTCGGCTCAGGTCACAATCCCAGGGTCCTGGGATCAGGCCCTGCATCGGGCTCTCTGCTCAGCGGGGAGCCTGCTTCCCCCCTCTCTCTCTGCCTGCCTCTTTGCCTACTTGTGATCTCTGTCTGTCAAATAAATAAATAAATAAATAAATAAAACAAACCTTAAAAAAAAAAAGATACCTAGTTCTACCTCATTTTATAGATCTAAAACATTAGATATCAAATGTATTAAGTCAATCTAGATTTTAAGAGGCGGTTTGGTGACAGAGGACCAAAGGACAAAGGCAGACAACAAAACCAATGAATGTCAAAACATTATTTTAAGGAAAATAAAAAATCCAGACACAAGAATGTATAAGCTATAGGATTCCATTCATATGGAATCCCTATATTCTACTGTCAAAACTAAGTGATGGCAGCGGAAATATACGGCATGCAGTAGGGATAAGGGGAGAGGCCAGTAGAGGGAAATATACTCTAAAAGGTCAAGAAGATGAGTTCCTGGGTATATGAAATGTTCTGAGGTGGCTTATTATTCTGCTTGGGCTGCCATAGCAAAACAGCACGTGCTAAATGGCTTAAACACCACAATTAATTTTCTCACAGTTCTGCAGGCTAGAAGTCTGAGATCAAGGTGCCAACTGTTTCACTTTCTCCTGAGGCCTCTCTCCTTAGCTTACAGATGGCCACGTTCTTGCTGAGTCCTCACATGTCCTTTTTCTCTGTGCACCCCTGGTGTCTCTTTTTTCTTTTTATAAAGGCCCCAGTCCTATTGGATTAGAATCCTACCCTTCTGGCCTCATTTAACCTTAATACCCTCCTTCAAGGCCCTTTTCCCAAATACAGTCATATTGTGAACTAGGACCTGACACTATGATTTGGGGGAGAAGGCCTAATTCACAACAGAATAGAATGGTAGACAAGTACATTCAATTTTTAAGCCTCATAAAATAGATAATTTTATTTTCTGTTTATTAGACCTAAATTAAAAAGAAAAAAAAGAAGAAGAAAGTACAGAATATGATGGCAAGGACATTTTAAAACTCATTTTAGCCAGTAAGTGTATACTATCATTTGAATGTATCTTTTTATTTGTATTTGTTTTCAGGATACATAGAAGCCTGGACATGTGTAAAAAATAAAAATAAAAAATAAGAACAATAACAATACTGGATACATATGTAAATTTTGCTGCTTTAGGATACTCTTTTCCTTTAAAGATGTTGGGCTACTCTTTAATAGTCGGATTACAGAGGAGACGATAAGTCTCAGAGATTCTGTATGTTCACTCTCTGAATCACCCAAAATAATCTGGAACAGTAAAATTCTAAAGTGTGATTTAAGTGCTCCTACCTGGCTCAGTCAGTAGAGCTTGCGACTCTTGATCTTGGGATCGTGAGTTCAAACCCCAGCTTGAGGGTAGAGATTACTAGCATAAGGAATAACACGGAGGACATTAGGAGAAGGAAAGGAAAACTGAATTGGGGTAGATCATAGGGGGAAAGAAACCAGAGGGGGAGAGGAGACTGTGGACTCTGAGAAACAAACTGAGGGTTTTGGAGGGGAGAAGGATGGGGGGATGGAGGAGCCTGGCGGTAGGTATCAAGGAGGGCTCGTATTGCATGGAGCAGTACATAAACAATGAATCTTGGATCACTGAAAAAATAAAATTAAATTTAAAAAATAGAGTAAAATAAAAACAAAATGAAAGGTGATTTTAAAACATTAAGTGACCAAAATCAGCACAGAATCCAGATTAAAATGCCTTATATGATCTATGAAATTATAGACTGTATTACATGTGCATGAAATCTATTGCCCACAGAAAGAAAAGGATGTATGAAATAATGTATAGATTTGTGAATCTTACTTCTTCATCTACATTGGCCACCCATGCATAGGGTGTTTAAGAATAGTATACTTTGCTATAATATTGCCAGTTTTAATGAAATGTTATCAAAGCATTCTTTTCACAGTTACAGGAAATCCAGTTGCTGGATATTTATCCATTATAGGAAATTGCTCAGTAGGGATTATGGAGGTTGTCCCTACATTGCAGTGAAAACCTCTGGCCCCGTTATTGTGTTTTACTATGTAAGTTAGGAGAAATTTCATTTCATAACAAAGAATATTTCACATCAATGGCTTGAAGAAAAATTGTTATTCATTAAAATGATAATTTGTATAAATTTTCAAAATATTTACATATTTCTAAATGTTGATTATGCTAGTTTCTTCATCACAGATCTGAGGATGATATCCCCGGGAACCCATGAACTTCCATAGGAATTATGCATGTAATAATAAAAGTATTGGTGGAATGTTCTTTGCTAATCTAGAGGCTAGTGTTTTGAGGAAGTATTTCATACAAATGTATATAACTGGTACTTATAAACCTGCTCTTAATGGAAAACATTGAGGTCTTTGTCAGTTTGAATCTAGTATACTTAGAATATTAGGTTATGATTACAATGGCACTGTGTTTATAGGAACAGGCATTTGTAAGTCTACATTAATCTGTATTAAGAAGATTATTAAGAAGTATAATCGTTTTTATGTTTGAGACAATAAATGCAGACATGAGAATGAAAATCTAAAGAGATGACATATTTTATTTGTGTAGCAAGTGCTTACCCCTGACTACAAAAGACCTAACTTACACTACTTTGGATACACAACTTCAAACATTCACTATCTATCAAACATGCTGAAAGGAATGGTGGGAAATCTTCATGACATAGCTAAAATCAAATTCCTAACATATAGATATTCAATCTAATATTTCTTTTTTAGATATTTAGCAAATATTTTACAATAAATTCACCAAAATACAGCTGTTTTTCATTCACAGATGAAAAATTCACCCCTATGTCCTTGAAAATTGAGGAACATTTAATTTTATTTTTAGCAATAAAACAGGTATAGATGTCTTTGTTGGAGAAAAATGCAGCATTTGAAATACATTACGTATGGGCATAAATGGATCTTATTTTGGCCAGCCATATCGGAAAGAAATTTGACAAATTCTGTGGGACTATGAGTTGTAAACTTTTGTGGACTGGTAGTACATTGTGAAGAATAAAAATTAAAAATTTATATTTACTTGGAATAATGGTTTCCTTCTATAAGGCAGTAATGTTGAAATTACGTTCTTTTAGCTGTGTGTAAAACAGTTTATTTCACAAACTAAACTAACAGTATGCAGAGTAGTATTTAGAGTTTCATAGTTAATCAGAAGAGAAGATAAAGAAACTCATGAAAATTCAAGCTTGAAGACATTGTGATATTAAAGCACATACCCAGTGTCCCCTTCTGCACACCCCCCCCCACACACACACAGGAAGGAGCATAGAGAGTCAGGAAGTATAGTCTCCTGTCTGAGAAGAAAAATGCCATTTTTACCAGAGATTAAAAGGAAATAATGGGCAAACAAGTTTACAAAAATAGCAGATTGCTTTCCCATGAGAGTAACATACCTCTTTGATTCAAATGCCGCTCAGTAGAAGTTTCTATAAAATGCATTTCTTTACTCTAAGGAAGCTGATCTGCTGAAATTTTGTTAGCCACCTAGTCACAAGAAAGTGAAGATTAATTGCATTCTCTGCTCTTTTACTTTTTTATATTTTCTGTGGTTTTTTTCTTCATTTACTTTAAAAAAGATGACTACTTTGTTTTCAAATTGTTATTCAATTAAGCCTATTTCTACAAGTAGGGGAAGGAACCTTTACCCTAAAGGCTTGTATGCATTAAAAACAAAAACTACTAAATTCATTGAGAGATTGAATAGATTTATAAAATATTTTATTTCTTTATCACTATGAGTCTTTTCAGCAATTTACATACCATCAAATCAGTGTTCTCAGATATAATGGCCATCATATTAATTTAAATGATCTGAAATATGACTGTTCTTTATGCTTTTTGCTCGTTTTATTTAGTTTTTCCTGAGAGAGATCCATATTTTTTTTTAAAGATTTTATTCATTTATTTGACAGACAGAGATCACAAGAAGGCAGAGAAACTGGCAGAGAGAGAGTGGGGAAGCAGGCTCCCTACTGAGCAGAGAGCTCAATGCGAGGCTCGATCCCTGGACCCTAGGATCATGACTTGAGCTGAAGGCAGAGGCTTTAACCCACTGAGCCACCCAGGCGCCCTGAGAGATCCATATTTTGATACCAACGATACAGAATATTTTTCCAACTTTTAACATGAAAAATAGGTTAATATCAATTTAGATATTAATTTAGAGACAAAAAGCATGGCCTCATGAAGAAGATGGCCACATTTCTTCTGTTGTAAGAGTACAATTACTCTAAGTTTCTTACTTATTACGGACACAGTAAGTGTAGTTGGGCTCTGCTTTGGTCTGAAGGCCTTACTGGGTTCTCCAATGAAAGCCCACTCTGTTCCAACAGGGAGAGCGGAAGCAAAGTAGAGAGAGAAATAGAAAGAAGGAAGAGGAATTCAGAGAATTATCAGGCTATAATGACACTTGTAATTTTAGCCAAAAACAATGTAATTGGAAACCTTAGACCTGATAGCTTATCCTGAAAAAAATCAATAAATTCTTCTTTCTGTTTCTCTGTGTAGATATTGGACTTCCTCACGACCTACCCCCAGGCTTGCTATGAGAAATAAATTAATCATTTGTGCAAGATTTTTCATATTGCCTAAATAATTGCATTTTGAATTGTAAGACTATTTATGGAACCAAGGAATAGATAGAACACTGCCCTGGTGATCCTCCTGTTATATACAAAGAATTTATATATAAAAAAATTTGAAATGACCCCTAATAGTGTTTAGTCTTTAAAATGGCAAGCTGTATTCTATTGCTGGAGCAATGATGGTGTTCTTGGGGAAGGCATTCTGTGAAGAAGGTGCCAAATTGAAAATGTTAACATCTAGTGAACATTGGAAAATGTGCTAGTCCCTATCTTTTCTAACTCTCTATTAAAAGGCTATTTTGATAGATGTGGAGCTATTGAGTGTAATATGATTTCAGATATCACTAGATGGGCTCTGTCCTTTGAATCAGACTGAAAGTTGCCCTCTACCTCTCCAAAATGGATCAATGAACTAAACAATAATTGAAGATATTAACTAGTTGGGGGGGATGGATTCCAGTAAAAAGTCTAAACCTAGCTGAGTGGGAAGAAGAGCCATTCACGCTCCCAGTACATTTTTTGCTCAGCTTTAACACAGATGCTACCTTCACTATTCATTCATGATGATTCATGGTGATTAAAAACACTTCCTGTGCAGGGACTCATTCAAATAGAGTGAAAGGATAAACCAATCCCAGCAGCCCTATACCTGTTTTTGTTTGTTTTTTCCCTCCTGCTTTCTTATAACCTTGTGGACCAGCCACCCATGATCTAGGGGAAAGCAAAGGTGATCTGGCATTGCCCAAAGGTGCCCCTTCCCCACCTTCTAGCTGTGTAACCTTCATTTTTAGTATCTTTGACAGTAAACTGGGATCAGGAACAGCCATCACAGGATTGATTTATAACAAGATATAAAAGGAAAATAGTTTAATGTTTTCTGAGATGTTAGACTAAGAACAAACTAATGTCAAGGTATTGGGAGACATGAGAGTATAATGAGATGACATGGAAATCAGTAGGTATAGAGATGTGGATTTGAGATTAGACACTGCTGCTATTTTGTTGATTGCATCAAATCAACAATTTAGCTAAAGGCTTCTTTTTCTTTTTTTTTTTTTCCCCTATATGCTTAAAGGGGGAGTGTAGGTAAGGGATCTACATGATAACAGTGCACCTCAGTGCAACATTCTAGGAGTTTAGACTGCTCTGATGACAGATTTGACAATCATGTCATCAATTAGCTCTTCTTGAGTCATTCCCCTTCGCATTAAAGATGTAGCAATGAGTCAGGAATTATTTAAATCAATGTTGGCATAACAGCCTCTGGTTAGTTATAAATTCAAAACCGAGATTTCTAAGTGAATTCTGGTTACTGATATAAAAACACTTTTTAAAAACTGTTTAACCTATTGCTAATATTACATATTTCTTTCCTTCAGACAAGTATACTAAAGACAGCATTGCCAAACCAAAATTGTAGTATTCCTCAGTTGCTAAATTTTCCATCCCTTAAGATGAAATATAATCACTTAGCAAATATGAAGACAAACCAAAAGCATCCTATCTCTAAACAAGATATAAATACAAGGGTGGTGGAGGTACCCCTTCTTAAATTTCTTTAAAATTTAAATTACGTTCACATTGTTTTCTGTTATAAAAAACTTGGCCCTTTTAGAATCTTAACAGACATGGTCTATTAATCTACTCAGGAAGAAAAAAAAAATGCATGTATCATTGTAATCTTTCTGTAAAATTAATTTATTTTCACAACTATAGAACTTGAAAAGAGTTAATTTTAAAAAAATCTTTGGGCTTATTTCTGTGAGAAATATGTAAGCAGATGTGTGTTTAAAAGTTATTTAATTTAAAATGTAATAATGACTAATATAATTGTCATAAACAGTGGACTCATTTCTCTGTGCTAAAAATGGAGCCTCAAAGAGGAAGGTATCAGTGAAGGAAATAGACCATTTGGGTCCTAAAGGAGTATCGTACTTACCCCCTCCTCATGTGGCTTTCTTTCTTCTTGTCTATCAGGAAGCTTCTATTAAAGTTTTCAGGAATAGTATGTAGACTCACAAAGAATGGGTGGGCACAGGGATTGAGCATATGGATTATGCTAGTTTCTTCAGCACAGATCTGAGGATGAAATCTCCAGGATCCTGTGAATTTCCACAAGAATTATGTATGTAGTGGTAAAAATACTGGTGAAATGTTCTTTGCTAGTCTAGAGACTAGTTTCACTGAGTGTTTTGAGAAAATATCTTTATGAGGACTATACCAACACTGGCCAATATTACTGGTAATGAAAATACATAATGTGCTTTATGACACTTTGTAATAACCAACAATAGCATTAACTAATATCTCTAATAAATAACATTAAAATTTTTCTAAATACAAAAAAAAATAGATGTCTACTCCAACCCTGTTTAATATTCAGTATTCTAGTAATATTTACTGTTTTAGTGTATTCAGGCTTTAAAATTCTGATGTTAATACTGAAGCATGATGATCCAGACATCCATTTAGCAAATATTATTGAGCTTTTATTGTACATGAATTATTGATAAAGCAATATTCAAGAGTTAGGTAAAAACATAATGTTGATCAATCAATTTGCAATGATCAAGTAAATAATACATTTTTCCAAAACATATATTTATTGTCCAATTCATGAAAAATGGACCCAAATTAAAAAAAAAAACTTTTACATAAAAAAGCTATTACAAAAACTGTTAACATAAAAACTATTATATAAAGTAAAAAGTATACAATTCATTAAAAAAGTGCCACATGATCAATTTTTGGAGTTTAAAGGGAAAAAAAGAGAGGAAAAAAAGAATACTTCATGGATACTTGGATTAGTGTGCTGAGGCAAAATTGGATGGCTTTAACAACAGAAATTTATTTCTCACAGTTCTCGAGAGTGGAAGTCCAATATCAGGTGACAGGATGGTTTGGTTTTTTTTGAGGCCTCTCTTCTTCGCTGTCATCTCACATTGCCTTCCACAGGGTCTTTCCTCTGTGCATGCACATTCCTCGGATCTCACTGCAAGTCCACATTTCTTCTTCTTACAAAGACACCAGTCAGATTGGATTAAAGAAGTAATCTTTTTTAACCTTGATTACTTCTTTAACAGCCCCGTCTCCAAATATAGTCACAGTCTGAGGTAGTGGGAGTTGCAGCATCAACATATGCATTTTGTCTCCCTCCCTATCCCATCTTGTTTCATGGATTCTTCACCTACCCACTTAAGCCCCCATGTATAGGGAGGGAGACAAACCATAAGTGACTCTTAATCTCACGAAACAAACTGTGGGTTGCTGGGGGGAGGGGGGTTGGGAGAAGGAGGGTAGGGTTATGGACATTGGGGAGGGTATGTGCTTTTGGGTAAATTGGAAGGGGAGGTGAACCATGAGAGACTATGGACTCTGAAAAACAATCTGAGGGGTTTGAAGTGGCGGAGGGGTGGGAGGTTGGGGTACCAGGTGGTAGGTATTATAGAGGGCACGGCTTGCATGGAGCACTGGGTGTGGTGAAAAAATAATGAATACTGTTTTTCTGAAAATAAATAAATTGGAAAAAAATATATATGCATTTTGAGGAAACACAATTCACCCATAATGGAATGTGAAAAGAATATAAAGGCTGAGGTTTGGAAAAGAAGTAAAATTTAGTACACCTACATGTGTGAAGACATATTAAGTCCTAAAATATATTATTATTGCATTTTTTAAAAAATTATTTATTTATTTGACAGAGAGAGATCACAAGTAGGCAGAGAGACGGGCAGAGAGTGAGAGGGAAGCAGGCTCTCTGCTGAGCAGAGAGCCCCCTGTGGGGCTTGATCCCAAGACCCTGGGATCATGACCTGAGCCGAAGGCAGAGACTTTAACCCACTGAGCCACCCAGGCGCCCCTTATTGCATTTTTAAGTCAGTAATTATTCATCTTGACCCATTTTTTTTTCCCCTTTCTTTCTTCAGTTCTCTTCCTCTGTCTGGAATAATTTTCTTTTGTTTGAAGAACACTTTTATATATATTTTACTTCAGAATAAAGTGTTGATGAATTATATCATGCCAATATGTAGAATACTTTTACTTGTCTTAAGTTTAAAGGATAATTTTGAAGGTATACAATGGAAGAGTAGTAATTGTTAATATTTCAACATTTTAAGATGTCCTGACATTTTTCTGTGATCTCTCTTTCTTTTTAAGTCAACTTTCAGTATTATTGTTGTTACTTCTAAGGTAATATGATTTTTATTCTGTCTGCTTTTAATTTTTTTTTTTGCCTTAGATTTTAAGCAGCTTTACTCTGATGTACCTAGGTGTATGTGTTTATTCAGCTTCAGTTGATAGCCAACTATATTGCTGAATCTACAGGTTTGATCTTGAGTATCCATTACTGGAAAATTCTGGGATACTGTATCTTTAACTATAATTAATGTTCTCTTTTCTCTCTAACCCACTTACAAGAATCCAATCATCAAACCTCATAATCGTTTTACATTCTTTTTATGCTTCCCTTCTATGTTCATAGACCCTATTTTATTCAGTGTATCAATGTATACTATAGCAAGAGATAAATCATTTATTTCAGCTAGTCATGACATTCCCATTCCTGTTCCCAGATTTTCTGTCTGAGTGATTTTGTAGTATCAGTGCCCAGGGTTCTAAATTATGGCCAATGGAAAAGAAATGCTGTGGGGATATTTGACTGTATTTTGCTTCATGCCTCTTGTGGCAAAAAAGCTTTTTGCCCCTATTTCTTTCTTCCACTAGGAACATTGGTGAAAGAATGTGATGCCTGGATTTAATGCAGCCAATTAATGAATTTGAGGCTAAAGTGTGAGAATGAAAGTCAACTTGTTGTATATGGTGTGGTAGTAAAATTGAAGGATCTCAGCCCCTGCTGACATTGTTCAGCTACAATGCTGGACCTATAAAGATCTTCCTCTAGTCTCCTTGCTATTTGAAATGGCAAATGGGTTTATTGTTAAGCCATCATTAGTTAGTTCCTATGCCTTAAAACCAGTAGATGCAAGTAAGGAGGAAATGTCCAAATAGTCCTGGAAGAGCTAAGAGTACTTTAGTGTTCTGAGCAGAATTGTTTGTTTATCCCAAATTACAAAGGCCTAAGGAAAGGTTATATTAAGGAAAACCCGTATATAATCCAGTACTGATGCTTATGTAATGCTGACCAGCACATGGGTACTTCATAACTAAATTTTCATTGTAAAAGATTATTCTGACAAAAGTATGTTGCAGGGAGGGGAAGTGAATCTGGACATTCAGAGACTAATAACAGTATTATGGCATTAAAGTAAGTATTGAACACAGGTGAGCCTAATGGAATGGAGAGAAAATATTGAGATCTTTGTTCTATATATGAACAGGATTTGATTATTTATAAGATATTAATTGGATTGGTGATAGAGGTGATATAGAAAAGGGAATAATGAAATGTGCCTCACAGATTTGTGACTTAGGAGATTATGTGTATAATGGTAAAATTGATTAAAAAGGTATACAAGATGAATAAGCTTACTTTTCTTTTTTTTTTTTTTTAACTAATACCAGTACAAAGTAGTAGAAAGACTTCTACAAAACTGGGTAATCATTTTGGTTCTAATTTTAGTTGTTGTCAATAGAGTGCCTGCACATGGATAAGTTATATAACTTCTTTGGGCCTCAGTTTATTCATTTGTAAAATCCTGTTTAATAGCAAGCACTAAACAACAGAATTATATAAAGAAACAAATTTTAACACAATAATATGAATAAAATGCATAATAAATCAATGACAGTAATAAAACTATAAATTCAAATATAGAAAAAAAGAAACAGATAATAAAATAAATATGCCACCAGCCAGTGTTAGCTTCTCCAAGTTAACAAAAAGTTAAAACTAAAATCTAACTTTTCATGTTCCAATTTAATCTCCTGCTGCCTTCTTCCCCTAGGCATACACATATATATATAGAACTCTAATCACATGAAACTAGTTAATTTTTGTTATATATATATTATACATATGTGTGTATATATCACATTTTATATATATATATATATGAAATGTCTATGGATATTTATGTAAGATATATACATAAGAGTGTATTATAATACTACATAATAAGTTATAAGTATACGCACATATGTAAGAGTATGCTTTATTTTGGTTGGCACTCCTAAATTGCATTCATTTTTGCTTTACTATACTACTACTACTACTACTACTTCTTCTCTTCCTTCTTCTTCTCCTCCTTCTCCTTCTTCTTCTTCTTCTTCTGTAAACATCTCCTGGCAACTTTCTTCTTATAAGTTCCATACCTACTCAAAGAGGCTTTGCTCATTAGCCAATGTGGAGACTTCTATGAGGAATTCAAAATTCAAGATCTGGATTGAGCATCTTTCCTTGGAAGCCCTTCACCGATCACTCTCCCCCATGTAGGGCTGACCACTCTTTCACATGTATTTCATTTAACTTTATGTATCCCTCTATCACAGTCTGCTTCTTCCCATATTGCAAGCAGTTCAGCAGTGTTTCATCCTTATTAGTCTCTGAGATACTTAATGAGGAGACTTCTTTCATTTCGAGAAATGAAAGGAGGTAAAAAAATGAGACGTACAAAAAAGTTTTTCTTAGCAGGATTGGCAGTGGATTGGGCAATTCTTTTATCCAGTCATAAACCTCCAATTATATCTTAGACACTAGAGTCATTTCAAGATAAATAAATAACTGTTTCATTTGCCCAGTGTCAAAGTATTCAATGTCCTCCCTCTTGTATTAGTAATAAATTTAACAGCAACTATGCTAAGTAGGGGCAATTTATTTATTTTGACATTCTGTAGACATTCAGAACAGAATGTTAAGTGTTGCATTATCACATAAAGATGGAATATATTAATGAACTGCTCTTGTCATTACTTGTTTTTACAACTAAGATGTTACAGCAATGTAAATGTTAAAGCGAAGTATAGTGTCAACACTGCATGCTTGCATCTGCCAGTTCTGGCAGTGTCAGAAAGATTAATTTGGTTTTGGCTTTCACAGTACTAGAAATATTAAATATTAATATTAAATATATCTTGTTCTTTGAATTAAAATGATTTCATTTTCAATAACCCCACAGGTATTTTTAATAATGACAAGGAAATATGAAAATTATTCTAATGATATTCAACATACCACTGTAGCTATTATTTTTATTTTCATACATTGCAATATCATTATTTTATATATAGGGAAAATGAGACTGAGTATTTCACCCATTGTCTATAGCACCATGTGTCTAGATTAGACCCAAGGATATAATTTTTATAAAGCTGTCTTATTCTTCTGATTCACATACCCTTCATTAGTAAACATTAGGATTGACAAACTGGTTCCCACGTTATTCTTTTCTGACAAACATAATTTGAAAACCAATAATACTCATCAATGACTTTATATTGACATTAACCTCCATTTGATTTCAGAGAATTTTGAAGAGAACATTGTTCTTTCACACTTGCTAAATGTGGTCCATTTGAGCAAAAAAATATAATACTATGGCCCCTACTTACTTTGAGTTTATATGGGAGTAAAACTCAGGGACCATTTTGTTAAGGAGATGCAGTTAAATATGTTTAAAGTATTCTGGGAAGCACTCAACAACCCATTTTGTCATAAAATACACACACACACACACACACACACACACTATAATACTTAAATATATTTTTACTCAAGCCATTTTGTGTGGTTTATTCACTCATCTCCCACCTTCTACATAAACCTCAAATACCTGTACTTCCTTTTTTTTTTTAAAAAAGGGTTTTATTTATTTATTTGACAGAGAGAGAGAGTGATCACAAGTAGGCAGAAAGGCAGGCAGAGAGGTGGGGAGGCAGAGAGGGGGGTAAGCAGGCTCCCCGCTTAGCAGAGATCCCGATGCAGGGCTCGATCCCAGGACCCTGAGATCATGACAGCTGAAGGCAGAGGCTTAACCCACTGAGCCATCCAGGTGCCCCAATAATTGTACTTCCTGTTAGAACAATTCTGTTACAACATTCTTCAGTGAAACTACTGGGATTAATTGTCAAAATCTGGCTATTATCCAAAATAGTCAATCATACTGGCAAGTTTTAATTAGGACTGTTTTATCCTTGTGATCTTATGTGTATATTTTCATCTTTATCAAAAGTATTATGCATGAAATATTTGCCAAGGAGTATAAAGCAATTATATTTATTTAAATTAAAAATTTTGAAATGAAATGATTTGAATTTCAGTAGTAACAGACATCCTTTGAAATTCTCATTGCTCTGAGTACTTTTAATAGGAAGCTGTCCTAGAATGAAAACCAAAATTAAATGAACCATTACAAGTTGTATGCAAAATTATGAGCTCTTTTTATCTTGACGGCTAAACAGTGAAGAAGAGTTTCAAGTGTAACAGATTGTATTACTCTTGTAGAGAAAAAATACACCTATTAACACAGAGAAGGGATTTGCTATCTCAGATTTACCCATGTGCATTTCTTCTTAGCATAAATTGATAAGCTGAAGCACAGGTCAATGTTTACCACATCAGGAAGAAGAAGGTAAAGGAGACAGTGAGTTCTCTATTCAAAGGTAGCACTTTAAGAATGGACTTTTCCCTTGATTAGAATCATTAATAATTCTTGAGAAGTGGTGGGGAATATTGGAATCATTTGTATTGATCACTGAAACTTGTCCTGTGTATTTTTTTAGTGAGAATGTAAGTGAGTATTGGGTAGCAGAGAAGTAGAGCTGTAAAGCAAAACAATTGATTTTTATCCAAGTATGCTTCTATTTTTATTTTTGATCCCTGGACTAGGTCTCCCTGTGGATGATTTATAATTAATTGGAACACAAGCCTCCTCTTCTGCTGTAACTTCCAAGTCCCTCACAGCCTAAATAGCTTATTCTCCCTTGTCCCACATTGAAAGTAAAATTTATGCTGATGCCTATTATAGAACCATAATAGCTACTCCAGTTTTATGGCATTTCTGAAACCTTGTCTATGTGTATGACTTTAAATGTAACATGAATTTTCATTAAAAATGAGTCTTCTTTGTGCTCCTTTGTAATTCGAGACAAGTTTAAGCTATCTCCTTGCATTCAAATGTACAGTTTTAGACCATTTATCTTTTGAATTGAATTCTTCTTTAAACTTCTTGGGCATATGCTGTACTGAAAAACCCAAAGCAGATTTCAATATGATAGTTGAAATAGTTAACGTGGTGGGTAGAATAATGGACACCCAAAGATGTCTGTGCCCTCAACCCAAAACCTGTGAGGATGTTTCCTTAGGTGGGAAAAGGGACTGTGTGAATGATTGTTAAGGATCATTCTCAATTATCTGGGTGAGCAAAATGTAATCCTGTATTCATCAGTAGCTCAGACCTAAAAGATCCTTTTTGGTTAGTAGCTGTTAAGTTATCTCTCCATGAAATGGGTAAATTCTGCTAAAAACTGACAAAAACAAACAAACAAACAAAGAACAACAACAAAAAACTCTTCAAAAAACTCCAAAGCTCTTACTATTTTTTAATAACTCAAAATCGGGCTTCATTTTTATATCTATAAATCAAAATTCTATGAAAATTAAGTTACTTACAAAAAAGAAAACTAATAACCAATCTTCAGTGTTGTAAAGTGCTCTAATAAAGTACATTTATAAACGTAGTCATGGTTCATATGATTCTGTCTCTGTCTCTGTCTCTCTTCCTTTCTCTCCCCCTCTCTTTTGAATGTTAAAGCTAATGGTCTAGACTCAAATCATGGCTACGCTGCTGCCTATGAAACGGTCAGAGCTTGAATATAGTAGTTTAATGTAAATTTGTTTAAACAATCTGTCTGTTGCCTCCAACAGAATGGGAGAATATATTTTACTGATACAGTTATCTTTAAACCAAATGAAAAAAAAAAATCAGTGAATTAATTTTGTCAGTGTATGAGTTTTCTAGGGCTGCCATAACAGATTACTCACAAACTGAGTATATTGAAACAACAGTTTATTATCCACAGTACTAGTGGTCAGATGTCCCAAAACAAGGTGTCCTCAGAGCTCTACTTCCTTTGAGGTTCTAGAAGATAATTCATTCGTTGTCTTTTCCAGATTTCTGTGGATTTTGGCATGCCTAGGCTTTGGCTCTATCACTCTGATCTCTGCCTCTATCTTATCATGGCCTTTCCTTTGCATATCTCTTAAAAGAATACTTATTACTGAGTTAATATTCACCCAGATAACTTAGGATGATTTCTTATCAATATCCTTGACTTAGTTACTGCAAAGACCCCTTTTCCAAATAAGGTCACATTCACAGAATCTAGGATTTGGATATTGGAATGTCTTTCTTTTTTGGAGGGAGGAGTGCACCACTCACACCACTATTGCCAGTTTATCAGTGGTCACTTACTTCTAAGCTTCAAACTCAAACTCTTCAGGAAATTCAAATTCAGTATGACTAACAAAATCATCTTTGCAAAATAGGCAAATACATTTGATTTTTTGACCAAGATGTCCTTAGCATTCCTCTCAGCTTGATTAAACTTTAGCCAGGTTTCTTCCTAACTCTAGTCCTCTGACCTCTCTTTTCTTATAGCATTTAGTTTTAGAAAGTTTGCAATTGCAAATATTTTCTCTGCCCCTTTGAGATGTAAATCTTCTCTCAAGAATATAGAAGCCCACCCTTTTGAAATGTCACCATCAAGAAATGCCCCTATTTTTCTGATCTTTGCAGAATAGGAACGAAACTACACTAAATGCCAATTAGCAAACACAGATGGCCTAATCACCTTGACCAACTCCCCCTTCCAATGTCATTCTTTTCCACTAACTCACACAGCTCTTCAAAATTCTCTCACCTTTTGTTACGGAATTGATTTTAATCCCTCTCCCAAACTGCAGTATTTTAAATAAAGCTGTCCTTTTCTGTTCAATCTGGTGCAATTTTTCTTTGACACTTCCTACCATACTTGCAAACACCCAAACTATATCCTGTGCTAGATTCATCTATTCCTCCCTCTTCTTTATCTCCAACAACCAGTTAACACTTGTCCAGTCAATTTAGCCTCTTGCAAAACTCAAAATGTGTTCTCTCCTACCTATGACTATTGTCATTGTCCTTAATTTAGTACTGTACCACTCCTTATCTGGAGGGCTGAAAAACCTTTGCAAAATTTTCTCCACTTCCAGCTTATCTCTCTTATAATCAATTCTATTTCTCTGACTAGAATTGTTTTTCTGAAAACAAAATCTATTATCTTGCCACAACCCTTTCTCAATATCTCTGATGACTCTCTACTGCATATTGGGTAAAGGCAACTGTCCTGAGAATAATTTGGTGGTTTGTGCTCTGTCTCTTGCTCCTAATTCCCCAGAATACCCCTTCATTATAAGGCTCTCTGTTAAATTTGGCCAAAAGTTCATTTTGAGCAAAAATTGGAAGGCAGAGGAAAATAGCAGCCAGGAAGTGAAGAAGCAGACAAAACTCTCTGAAGTTATCATTGTTGGATAGGCTGACATGCAAACACAGAAGTACTGTCCTTCTTCTGTCCTTACTCTATCCCATTTCAAGACCACCTTTCTTTTTTGATTGCCACTCCTGCTGAACAATAGCAGTCAGTAACTATCCAGATGTGAAAACCTTCTATTTCCCTCTCCATCAGCTTTATCTCATGGTCCTACTCTGGCAGCTGGACATGGTTCTCTTCCCAGATTGGCCTGTAAGCTCTGACATGTCCACAAATGCCAGTGTTTCTGGAGGGTTATTTAGTGACTTCACAGTGATTCTTCAAATCCTCCTTGACTCTTATTCATCAGCTTTCTTTTTTTTTCCCCTGCAGTTGAGAAAGGTCTATTACTATAATACCCATACTATGTCTGTATCTCTAATTGAACCTTACCTGATAAAGATGAATTTAGGAACAACCTTATCTTATACTTACCTTATACTTCTTCCAAATTCAGACATATTACAATTATCTTTATGGATCTAGTCACATACCTCCCTCTACCTATAATTCTGATTATGTTCTTCTTACTTCTATCTGTTTGGTGAGAACCCACACATCATTCAAGGTTCTGACTCATATGCTACTTCCACGAAAACTTCTAACCATCCCAAACACTAATAGTATCATTTGTTTTACTGTCTAATTTCCATTTATAGTTTGAATTTGTAACTTGCTTCTGCTTTAATTATATCTATTTGCAAGTAAGAGATTACAATTTGATTCAGTATGTGACTCAAGACTGGTATCTTCTTTATGAACAATTTGCTTCCTAGTTATGATTGTTCCACCAATATTAAGCACAATTTTGGGCACATAACATCTAATTTTGCGTCTCTTTAAAGTAGATTTCTGAAATCATTCATAACTGCTAAAGTTGGTGGTAATTTTTCCTTTTTTAAATATAATAATTTATATGTTCATACTTTGTAGAAACACTGTTTTATACCCTTTGTTATGGTTATTTCTACCTGTATCTGATCCCCTAGTAAATAATAGGATTTGAATGAAATACATCATATATATGCAAAGAATTTTTGAATCACTGAAATGTTCACAATACATAGTGATGTATATGTCTTATATAGTTTAGTTTAGTCATCATGTTTAAATTAGACAATTAACTTTCAAAAGAAGACTACAAACACAGAAAGCCTTCAGCTGATTAAAACTTTTAAAATGTTTTATTCTCTTTTTCCCTCAGGTATCAACTACTCAGAAATTAAAATTATCCAGCTGTCAGGTTCTGAGCTCATTTATGGCTAGCACATATTCATCTAAGTAGAAAAGCTTTTTTATGGATGATTTTGCTTTCACACATTACTGGTAAACATTTATGATACTTTAATTTCTACGCCTTTTTTAGGTAACAGATGTTGTCAATTGACCTTTGTTAACTACTTCACTAGGTGTGATTTTGTGAGTGGGTTGCTCAGATTTTGCATTTGGCTCAGTGGCTTTATAAGTTTTTATTAAGCCAGTTTTGACAAAAATTGTGCCTTTCATTTTAGATATACTGCCAAAACAGATTTATTGATAATTAAGTAGAAGTAGAAAAAGAAGTTTTGGGAAATGATGAAAGGTACAGATCAAAAGGACCCCCCCCACGCCAAAAAAAAAAAAATCCATTATATCAGAGTTTCTCAACCTGGGGGCTTCTGATATCTAGAGAGCCATGAACGCACTGCAAACAATGTGTAAGACCAAGCATTTATCAAGCATCTTCTGTAAATTGTTTGGATAAAAGCTTACATGCATATATTCTCAGATCACGATGCTTTGAAACTGGAGCTCAACCACAAGGAAAAGTTTGGAAGGAATTCAAACACCTGGAAGCTAAAGACCACCTTGCTTAAGAATGCTTCGATCAACCAGGAAATCAAAAAAGAACTTAAACAATCCATGGAAACCAATGAGAATGAAGACACTTCAGTCCAAAATCTATGGGATACAGCAAAGGTGGTCCTAAGGGGGAAATACATAGCTATCCTAGCCTCCCTCAAAAAAACTGAAAAAATCCAGAATACACCAGCTCTCTCTACACCTTAAAGAACTGGAGAATCAACAACAAATTAAGCCAAATCCACACACAAGAAGGGAAATAATCAAGATTAGAGCAGAGATCAATGAGATAGAAACAAGAGATATAGTAGGACACATCAATGAAACTAGAAGCTGGTTTTTTGAAAGAATCAATAAGATCAATAAACCACTGGCCAAACTAATCCAAAAGAAAAGAGAGAAGGCCCAGATTAATAAAATTATGAATGAAAAGGGAGAGACCACAACTAACTCCAAGGAAATAGAAACAATCATCAGAAATTGTTATCAACAGTTATATGCCAATAAGTTAAGCAATCTAGATGAAATGGATGCATTCCTGGAAAGCTATAAACTTCCAAAATTGAACCAGGAAGAAATTGATAACCTGAATATACTGATATCTAGTAACAAGATTGAAGCAGTGATCAAAAACCTCCCAAAAAACAAGAGCCCAGGACCTGATGGATTCCCTGGGGAATTCTACCATTCAAAGAAGAAATAACACCTATTCTCCTGAAGCTATTTCAAAAAAATTGAAGCAGAAGGAAAACCTCCAGATTCTTTTTATGAAGCCAGCATTACCCTGATCCCCAAACCAGGCAAAGACCCCACCAAAAAGGAGAATTTCAGACCAATATCCCTGATGAATATGGATGCTAAGATTTTCAACAAGATCCTACCTAATACAATTCAACAGCACATTAAAAAGATTATCCACCATGACCAGGTGTGATTCATCCCTGGGTTTCAAGGATGCTCCAACATTCACAAATCAATCAATGTGATAGAACAAATCAATAAAAGAAGAGAGAAGAATCACATGGTCCTCTCAATTGTTGTAAAAAAAGCACTTGACAAAATCCAGCATCTGTTCCTGATTAAAACGCTTCAAAGTATAGGGATAGAGGGAACATTCCTCAACTTCATAAAGTCTATCTATGAAAAACTCACAGCAGATATCATCCTCAATGGGAAAAAGCTCACAGCCTTCCCATTGAGATCAGGAACACGACAAGGATACGAACTCTCACCACCCTTGTTCAAGATGGTATTAGAAATCCTAGCAATTGCAATTAGACATCAAAGAGAAATAAAAGGTATTCAAACTGGCAATGAAGAAATCAAACTCTCTCTCTTTGCAGATAACATGACACTTTATATGGAAAACCCAAAAAGACTTCACCCCCAAACTACTAGAACTCATACAGCAATTCAGTAATGTGGCAGGATACAAAGTTAATATACAGAAATCAGTTGCTTTCTTATACACTAACAATGAAAATATAGAAAGGGAAATTAGAGAATCGATTCCATTTACTATAGCACCAAAAACCATAAGATACCTGGGAATAAACCTAACCAAAGAGGTAAAGGATCTGTACTTGAGGAACTACAGCACTCATGATAGAAATCAAAGAAGACACAAAAAGATGGAAGATCATTCCATGCTCATGAATTGGAAAAATAAACATTGTTAAAATGTCTATACTGCCTAGAGCAATCTATACTTTCAATGCCATTCTGATCAAAATTCCACCGGGATTTTTCAAAGAGCTGGAACAAACAATCCTAAAATTTGTATGGAACCAGAAGAGACCCTGAATTGCTAAGGAAATGTTGAAAAAGAAAAACAAAACTGGGGGCATCATGTTGTCTGATTTCAAGCTTTACTACAAAGCTGTGATCACCAAGACAGCATGGTACTGGCATAAAAACAGACATATAGACTAGTGGAACAGAGTAGAGAGACCAGATGTGGATCTTCAACTCTATGGTCAAATAATCTTCAACAAAGCAAGAAAAAAGACAGTCTCTTCAATAATGGTGCTAGGAAAATTGGACAGCTATGTGTAGAATAATGAAACTTGACCATTCTCTTATACCATACACAAAAATAAACTTGAAATGGATAAAAGACCTCAACGTGCAGCAGGAATCCATCAGAATCCTAGAGGAGAACATGGGCAGTAACCTCTTCGATATCAGCCACAGCAACTTCTTTCAAAATATGTCTCCAAAGGCAAAGGAAACAAAAACGAAAATGAATTTTGGGGACTTCATCAAGATCAAAGCTTCTGCACAGCAAAGGAAATAGTCAACAAAACAAAGAGGCAACCCATGGGATGGGAGAAGATATTCATAAATGACAGTACAGACAAAAGGCTGATATCCAGGATCTATAAAGAACTTAAACTCAACACACACAAAACAGATAATCATGTCAAAAAATGGGCAGAAGACATAAACAGATACTTCTCCAACAAAGACATACAAATGGCTATCAGACACATTAAAAAATGTTCATCACCACTAGCCATCAGGGAGATTCAAATCAAAACCACATTGAGATACCACCTTACACCAGTTAGAATGGCCAAAATTAACAAGACAGAAAACAACGTGTGTTGGAGAGGATGTGGAGAAAGGGGAACCCTCTTACACTGTTGGTGGGAATGCAAGGTGGTGCAGCCACTTTGGAAAACAGTGTGGAGATTCCTTAAGAAATTAAAAATAGAGCTTCCCTATGACCCTGCAATTGCACTACTGGGTATTTACCCCAAAGATACAGATGTAGTGAAAAGAAGGGCTATCTGTACCCCAATGTTCATAGCAGCAATGGCCACAGTTGCCAAACTGTGGAAGGAACCAAGATGCCCTTCAACGGACAAATGGATAAGGAAGATGTGGTCTGTATACTCTATGGAGTATTATGCCTCCATCAGAAAGGATGAATACCCAACTTTTGGATCAACATGGACAGGACTGGAAAAGATTATGCTGAGTGAAATAAGTCAAGCAGAGAGAGTCAATTATCATAAGGTTTCACTTATTTGTGGAGCATAAGAAATAACATGGAGCACATGGGGAGATGGAGAGGAGAAGGGAGTTGGGGGAAATTGGAGGGGTAGAGGAACAATGAGAGACTGTGGACTCTGAAAAACAATCTGAGGGTTTTGAAGGGGTAGGGGGTACGAAGTTGGGTGAACCTGGTGGTGGGTATTATGGAGGGCACATATTGCAGGGAGCACTGGGTGTGGTGCATAAACAATGAATTATGGTACACTGAAAAGAAATTTTAAAAATTAAAAATTAAAAAAAATTTATATGCATATATGAGTTTCTCAAAGTATATAAAGGCAATGTTGATAATATTGAATTAATTCAATATTACTTTGTTACAACTATATTTTTCATAATGCATTTTTAATATACAATTGCTAGAAGCAAAATTATTCCTTATGCAAGTCAATAAAAAGCTTACCCAAAACATGTTCTTATACTTAAATAGGCTAGACACTGCTGCTTTATGCAACTGCAATACATATATTTTCCATGGTCTATGCAACTAAGTAGTATCTGCAAAATCAGAATTGTAAGTAACAAATTATAGGTGTTTGTAAACTCCTACTTATAACATCATACAACAGTGCCCTTAAAATAATTTAAAAGAATAATGCAAGGGGCATTGGGGTGACTCATTTGGTCCATGTCGGATTCTTGATTTTGGCTCAGGTTATGATCTCAGGGTTGTGAAATGGTATATTCTTACGCTACATATGTTTCCATGCTACATGTGGAGCCTGCTTGGGATTCTCTCTCTCCCTCTCACTCACTCCCCAATCCCACCACTTGTAATCTTTCTATAAAAGAAAAAGAAGGAGGATGAGGAGAAGGGGGAGGAGGAGAAGGAGAATGAAAAATAATACTTCCAAAAAAAAAAACAATGCTTCCAGACAATAATGCCAAATACTTTCACCATCTCCAGTTTACTATTATTTTTTCCATTAATATCAAAATCCAGTCATTTTGCAATATTTGTACCTAAAGAAGATGTTAATGAATAATTGTATCCAAGACTAAATAGAAGTTTTAGGTATGGGAACCAAATGTAAAATCAAAATCAGGGAGGTATTTAACAATATATTTTTAAATCTTAGTTTTAACCTCTTTGTATTTTTTTAAATCTTTAGTTCCGAATATCAATGTGAAGATCAAGTTTTATCTATCGTAGTAGGAAAGGCCAAGTAGATGTCTCTAAACTTCCCTTTTCAGTATTTTAGCAGTGGTGCTGTGGTGCAGTATTTCAGTGGTTTCACATACCACGGATACATTGGTCCTACTGCGTATCATCTAGAAGCTAGCAGTTCATAGCGATCAATGGGCCTCTTAAAGGAGCACATTTGATGCTAGCTTAGGGGTGACACTCTTCAACAATGCAGCACAATTCTTCAAGTTGGGAATAACATTTGTACTAATTCCAATTAATGTGATGCCATCTATATCCCTAGTAGGTAGGTATCACATATGGGTCTCAGGGATTACATATAGGTAGATGTGGGAATAATACCAGTCATCTCATCCAATTAGACTCATTCTGGAAATTTACATTTTTTTTTATCCCCTACCTTTAGGGTAAAAAATAGTTTCCTTAGTAAAGTGTTTAGTAGTTCAATTTCATATCTGTCATAATCTACCTGGTTTTTGTGTCAGACTGATAAAGTACATGTGACTATGAAAAGGACCTCTACGTATTTTAATCATTTGAAGACTGTATCACAGAGGAGACATGAAACTTGGAATATGATCCTATAATTTCCTTATTCTGATCAGATATTGGTTTTCTTATGTATAATATCTAAGATGTTATTAGCAGTGGTTTTAAAATTCTCATTTTAATGGAAGTTTTATTCCTTTAGTTGAACTAAGGTATTAGGACACTTGATTTGAATGATTTTTGTTTGTTTTGTTTTATTTGCAAAAAATAAGGCTAATAAAATACACTCTGTTTTTTCTCTTATAATATGTTTGTTTTTAGAACTTAGTCCTGAGTTCTTCTATTTTAGATTGTTAGATATAACATATCTGACTGGCAAAAATTATATTCATAACTACTACATAAATGTACTACATCAATAACTCACAATATTCTCCAAGGGGCATTGTGACCTCCAGGAACTTCACCTCAGGATCAATACTGAGGACAAACTAAAACTTGTAATCACCAAAGTTTTTTCCAATGTGCAATTTTAATAAGTGTGATGCCATTTGTTTCCATTTTTCACATATTGTGCTATCACCTGTTAATACTATTAGTCCCCTTAAAATAATGGCTAAAGCCTCCTGTATATTTATTTGTGAGAATAATAATGTGAAATATCTATTTGAATAATTCACTTACTGACTTATTATCCTAAGTCTCAGAAATTCTCCAAACAATGGGATATTGTTTAATATAGAAATATGGAGAAAAATTTCCCCCTTATATCCAAACAAACTCATTTTTAAGGTATCTGTATTCAGATTAAGCTTTTCAAGAAGGCTTTTTTTTAGATTTACTGAGAAAGTGATTACAATAGATTGCTTTTCTTATGATGTGTTACATATATATATATAAAATGTTATATGTATATGTATAATTTTAACATTTACTTAGCTTTAAAACAGCTGAATATATTTTCCTTAATCTTTGAAGAAAATTATCCCAGAATTGAATAGAAGCATAAAAAGCCTATACAGAGAAAGAAATTTTAAGAAGTTTATGACCGAGATAAGGTAGAGAATAATAAAAATAACTACTCTCTAATATCATTTTCTCTCTCAAATACACAATCTAAATATAGATAGATTTGAAGTATCTGCCTATGTTCTCAGGTAACATGTGCGAACCACATACATTGAATCCCCAAATCTGCATAAGCACAAAACTCTCCACAACTGTTTCCACCAGACTCTGTCAGCACATGTCTTTGCTGCAACCCAACAGAAGTCCTCCCCGGTGACAGACAGGGAAACATTTGAGCACTTTCTAATATGTCCCTAGTAAGGCTGGTCTAGCATTCGCTTCTAGTCTCCACATAATTGACTTCAATAGCCCCAAATCACAGCGAGGATAAGCACCATGCCCTAGATCAAATAATAAATAGAGCACAGTACATTTCTCAAATAACCCCATCATTACACACACATTTTCTCAGTCTCCTTCTGAGAAAGTCATTTCTCCCTCTTACAGATCTCAAGAGAGGGTGAAAGTACATCCTTATAATAATATTAAGGAGGGCACGAAATCAATCTGTATGCACACATAAATGTACAGATTTAAGTAACCCTAGTATTTTCTACAAAAACAATGAATGGGAAAGACCTTATAATTGTACAGAATGAGAGCTTATTACTGTGAGTTTCCCCTCAATCATTGTAATGCTGGAAATTATCTCCTAACACAGGATCTGGAACATATAAATGAATGGCTGAATAATCAAATCCCATAAGCCTTCTGAACAGCAATTCTTTGTGTGTGTGTGTGTGTGTGTGTGTGTATGTGTGTGTGTAATTTGTATTTTTATATATAGCTTTATATAGAACATATATATTATTCACATATCGTACATAATATCTCTCATACAAGTATCAAAATAGTTTTAATTGCAGTTGTGATGTGTGGTTAAAAGGAGAAATAACAGGGATATAATAAGGAGATCTGAAGATCTAGTTTTGTTTCTTGAGAGAATAACATTTAAGGTGAAAGCAAAAGAAGACATGAATATTTGGTTAACTAACCAAAATAGCATTATATTAAGGAAACTTCAATTTGAAACAGTTGCATAAATATTAATTTGGTTTTATATATATATGTATATACACATGGATATGTGTATGTCTGTCTGTCTGTGAGTGTGCATGTCTGTGTATCTTCATACAATGCTGGATAATATTGAATTTTTCTTCTCTTAATTTAGCAAATATTTTTAAGTCCCTCATATATTTCCTTCCATCATGCAATAAACTACATGAGAGGAATAAAATGAAGACAGATAAGAAGATTCTTAGTCTAAATTTACAATCTTAAGAGAGCTATGTTAATTTAAATATAAAATAATTTTGACCAGTGCATTGAGGAAAATACTCAGGAATCTGGGAGTGTCTATAAGAGGACATCTGGCTTCATCTGAAGGGTTTGAAAGGCTTCACAGAGGAAGTGGTATTTGTGTTGAGATTTGAAGAGTAAGTAGGAATTAACTAGAAAAAGACAGGAAGTTTTCAGTACTTCAGGATATCAAGGGAAAGAGCCAAGGGGTATAAGGAAATGGCTCTTTTGAAAGCTAGTGTGTTTAAAATGCAAATACAAGGAAGAAACAGATGTGAAGTGAAGCTGGAGGGGCAGAAGGAAGCCAAATCATGCTCAGTGAAAGACCTTACATATGAGCTCTTAAACCTGTCCTCTGTCTCTGGATCATGTTCTCATTCCCCCATGATCCAGACCATAGTCAGACATTCCACTGTGCTTAAGGTTTATCTTTTGGTTTGTATGCATGCTTGTAAAATAACGTATCTTTTTCCGACTTACGTAGACCTATCATGACAGATTTCTTTCTGTTTCTCACTTTTTGTTTTTCACTCTGCACTTTTAAAAACTAATCGACATTGTCACATGGACATCCCATCCACTGCTTTAGCTACTGCATGGTACTCAACACATATGGCATGCATTTCCAGTATTTATCTGTGTACCCCATTAAAGGTGGATACTCCTTTAACTTTCTGTGACTATAATTAGGATTCATTACATATACACATAAAAGCTCCATCTTAGATATCTGTGAGATAGTTCTTTGAAATACACGGGGATAAAATATATTCCTGGACATTAGAATGTGGTAAATTGCAAAAATGACCACAAATGCTTCCCTTTATTTTACTCATGCTTTGTAAATAACTGGTATCGTTTAGCCCCTGTGTTGGTACTAGCCTTATGACTTGCTTTGGTCAGTGGGACAGAAATAACGTGATGCAAAATAAGACTTTTAAAGCATCGGCACATCAAGGCTCATTCTATTGATGTTTTGGACACTTTGCCATATAGGCAAACCTAAACTAGCCTTATGGATTATGAGCGATAGATGGTGTAGTCGCCAGAATCACCCCAGATGGCAGGCAGCAAGCCAACTCACAGAAGCAGAATGAGGATAAATGACCTGCAAGTCGTTGCAGATACATGAGGGAACCCAGTTGAGATTACCAAAAGAGATGCCCGATCAATCAAGTTCAATGATGAATTAAAGATGCTGTTTTGAGCCATTATTTGGGGTGTTTAAAAAAATTTTTTTAATGCAATGATAGATAACTGATACAGAAATGGGTACCTGGAAATAGAGTGCTACTCTAAGAAAAACCTAAAATATGGGCAGAAGCAAACAAACGAACAAAAAAATGTCCTAAGGAAACTGCTGCAGTAGACTGAAAATAAGGCAATCCATGATACATAGTAGCAGAGCAATTACATCTAACGCCTGCAATAACTTGAAAATTAGAAAATGTACCTAATGAACTTGTGCAACTTTGCAAGGTGATTTCTTCATAGAATGTGAAAATGGTAGTTGGATTCTTTCTTCTATTTATGTTAAGGTACAAGAAGAGAAAGAGGAGTCAAAATCAGGGCTTCTTGACCTCAACACTATTGACATTTTGGGGTGATAAGTCTGTGTTGTGGGGGATTGTCTTGTTCCTATTTAGCAGGATCACTGGTGTCTACCCACTAGATGCCAGTCACACCTGCCCCCAGTTACGACACCAACAGTGCCTCCAGACATTGCCAAGTGTCTCCTAAGGGGGAAATCACTCCTAATTGAGAACCACTAAGCTAAGTAAAGAACTTTTCAGTTTCTAAGCAGATTTGAGAGAGAATATTGAAGGTCCTACAATTCCTGGATTGAAAAATAAGTGTTTCTTATCTTCAGTCTTACCAGCTAGGAAGCAATTCACAAGATGAAACCAGTTTGGCATCAGAGATCATATTGGGCATGTATCTAGAAGACCCAAGGATGAGACCTTTGAAAAATTTAAAGTCGTACCTTGCACACATTCTAAGCTATGCAAGAGGATTTCCAAGAGTGTTAAGTGTCTTCTACAGATATTCAGCATGGGGAGATCAGTCTTGAAAAGAATTGTGAGTGTTTTATTGAATGAATTAGGCTATATTGTGATATACAGAACTTTTCTTTCATATTAATGTTTATTTTTTTATTTCCATACAAAAACCCAACTCATTTTTTCAGTTCGACTCTTAATAAATTAATTTGGAGAGAACAGTTATCTAATATCAAACATTTCATCCCAGAGCATTTAATATCCACATATTTATCATCATGTTTTCTGTATTATTTACTTGAGTTTTAGATTTCTCACTTTAGAGGCTCCTGGAAGGCTCAGTCAGTTAAGCGTCTACCTTCAGCTCAGGTCATGATCCTAGGGTCGTGGTATCAAGTCCCACGTTGAGTTCCTGACTCTGCAGAAAGCCTGCTTCTCCCTCTTGCACTCCTCCTGTTTGTGTTCCCTCTCTTGCTGTCTCTGTCTCTGTCAAATAAATAAATAAAAACTTTTTAAAAGTTAAAAAATAAATAAATACATTTCTCACTTTAAGGGGCATCTGGGTGGCTCAGTCAGTTGAGTATCCAAATCGTGGTTTCTGCTCAGGTCATGATCTCAGGGTCATTAGATCAAGCTCCATGTCCAGCTCTGTGTTCAGCGAGGAGACTGCTTGGGATTTCTCTCTCTCCCTCTTCCTCAGCCCTGCCCCCATGCTGGCACTTGCTCTCTCCCTCTCTCTCAATAAATATATCTTTAAGAAAAAAATTCTCACATTAAACCTGTGCTTTATTACTAGATTAATTCTTAGATATTTCAAAATTTTTATACTATAATGGATGGTTTCTTACTTTTATTGTAGACCAGCTATGGCATAGCATTTATCACACCATGAATTGCATTTGCTTATTTTAAGAGAAACCCTACTGACTTTTATAACTTGACCTGATATTTCTCAACCTTCCTGAGTTATGTATTTTTTTTCCAATTTATTTATTTTCAGAAAAACAGTATTCATTATTTTTTCACCACACCCGGTGCTCCATGCAAGCCGTGCCCTCTATAATACCCACCACCTGGTACCCCAACCTCCCACGCCCCCGCCACTTCAAACCCCTCAGACTGTTTTTCCAGAGTCCATAGTCTCTCATGGTTCACCTCCCCTTCCAATTTACCCAAATTCCCTACTCCTCTCTAACGCCCCTTGTCCTCCATGCTATTTGTTATGCTCCACAAATAAGTGAAACCATATGATAATTGACTCTCTCTGCTTGACTTATTTCACTCAGCATAATCTCTTCCAGTCCTGTCCATGTTGCTACAAAAGTTGGGTATTCATCCTTTCTGATGGAGGCATAATACTCCATAGTGTATATGGACCACAACTTCCTTATCCATTCATCCGCTGAAGGGCATCTTTGTTCTTTCCATAGTTTGGCGACTGTGGCCATTGCTGCTATAAACATTGGGGTACAGATGGCCCTTCTTTTCACGACATCTGTATCTTTGGGGTAAATACCCAGGAGTGCAATTGCAGGGTCATAGGGAAGCTCTATTTTTAATTTCTTGAGGAATCTCCACACTGTTCTCCAAAGAGGCTGCACCAACTTGCATTCCCACCAACAGTGTAAGAGGGTTCCCCTTTCTCCACATCCTCTCCAACACACGTTGTTTTCTGTCTTGTTAATTTTGGCCATTCTAACTGGTGTAAGGTGATATCTCAATGTGGTTTTAATTTGAATCTCCCTGAGGGCTAATGATGATGAGCATTTTTTCATGTGTCTGATAGCCATTTGTATGTCTTGATTGGAGAAGTGTCTGTTCATATCTTCTGCCCATTTTTTGATGTGTTTGTCTGTTTCCTGTGGGTTGAGTTTGAGGAGTTCATTATAGATCCTGGATATCAACCTTTTGTCTGTACTGTCATTTGCAAATATCTTCTCCCATTCCTTGGGTTGCCTCTTTGTTTTTTTGACTGTTTCCTTTGCTGTGCAGAAGCTTTTGATTTTGATGAAGTCCCAGAAGTTTATTTTCGCTTTTGTTTCCTTTGCCTTTGGAGACGTATCTTGAAAGAAGTTGCTGTGGCTGATATCAAAGAGATTACTGCCTATGTTCTCCTCTAAGATTCTGATGGATTCCTGTCTCACGTTGAGGTCTTTTATCCATTTTGAGTTGATCTTTGTGTACGGTGTAAGAGAATGGTCGAGTTTCATTCTTCTACATATAGCTGTCCAGTTTTCCCAGCACCATTTATTGAAGAGACTGTCTTTTTTCCACTGTATATTTTTTCCTGTTTTGTCAAAGATTAATTGACCATAGAGTTGAGGGTCCATATCAGGGCTCTCTACTCTGTTCCACTGGTCTATGTGTCTATTTTTATGCCAGTACCATGCTGTCTTGGTGATCACAGCTTTGTAATAAAGCTTGAAATCAGGTAAGGTGATGCCGCCAGCTTTATTTTTGTTTTTCAACATTTCCTTAGCGATTCGGGGTCTCTTCTGATTCCATACAAATTTTAGGATTATTTGCTCCAGCTCTTTGAAGAATGCCGGTGGAATTTTGATCGGAATGGCATTAAAAGTATAGATTGCTCTAGGCAGCATAGACATTTTAACAATGTTTATCCTTCCGATCCAAGAGCATGGAATGGTCTTCCATCTTTTTGTGTCTTCTTCAATTTCTTTCATGAGTGTTCTATAGTTCCTCAAGTACAGATCCTTTACCTCTTTAGTTAGGTTTATTCCCAGGTATCTTATGGTTCTTGGTGCTATAGTAAATGGAATCGATTCTCTAATTTCCCTTTCTGTATTTTCATTGTTAGTGTATAAGAAAGCCACTGATTTGTGCACATTGACTTTGTATCCTGCCACGTTGCTGAATTGCTGTATGAGTTCTAGTAGTTTGGGGGTGGAGTCTTTAGGGTTTTCCATATAAAGAATCATGTCATCTGCGAAGAGAGAGAGTTTGACTTCTTCATTACCAATTTGGATACCTTTTATTTCTCTCTGTTGTCTGATTGCTGTTGTGAGGACTTCTAATACTATGTTGAACAAACCAGGCAAGGACCCGACCAAAAAGGAGAATTTCAGACCAATATCACTGATGAATATGGATGCTAAGATTCTCAACAAGATCCTAGCCAACAGGATCCAACAGCACATTAAAAAGATTATCCACCATGATCAGGTGGGATTCATCCCTGGGCTATAAGGATGGCTCAACATTCGCAAATCAATCAATGTGATACAACAAATTAATATGAGAAGAGAGAAGAACCACATGGTCCTCTCAATTGATGCAGAAAAAGCATTTGACAAAATCCAACATCCAAAAAGATGGAAGACCATTCCATGCTCTTGGATCGGAAGGATAAACATTGTTAAAATGTCTATGCTGCCTAGAGCAATCTATACTTTTAATGCCATTCCGATCAAAATTCCACCGGCATTCTTCAAAGAGCTGGAGCAAATAATCCTAAAATTTGTATGGAATCAGAAGAGACCCCGAATCGCTAAGGAAATGTTGAAAAACAAAAATAAAGCTGGCGGCATCACCTTACCTGATTTCAAGCTTTATTACAAAGCTGTGATCACCAAGACAGCATGGTACTGGCATAAAAATAGACACATAGACCAGTGGAACAGAGTAGAGAGCCCTGATATGGACCCTCAACTCTATGGTCAATTAATCTTTGACAAAACAGGAAAAAATATACAGTGGAAAAAAGACAGTCTCTTCAATAAATGGTGCTGGGAAAACTGGACAGCTATATGTAGAAGAATGAAACTCGACCATTCTCTTACACCGTACACAAAGATCAACTCAAAATGGATAAAAGACCTCAACGTGAGACAGGAATCCATCAGAATCTTAGAGGAGAACATAGGCAGTAATCTCTTTGATATCAGCCACAGCAACTTCTTTCAAGATACGTCTCCAAAGGCTGAGTTATGTATTTTAACGATTTGCTGATGCTGTTGACTTTTCCAAAGTAATGATGATGTTACCTGCCCAAAATGAGAGTTTTTAATCTCTTTCATTCTGATTCCTATAGTTCTTATGGTTGTTTTGTTTATGTTTGCTTTTGACTTATTGCACTGGCTAAGTCATGCATTCCTCTGTTAGACAGTGGCAGTAATAGTGAGTATTCTGTTTATGAAACATAAAGACATTGTTCAATTTTCTTCTCCATTAAGAATACCTTTGTCAAAAGTTTCTGGTGTATGTGGCACCTTGGTGGCTCAGTGGGTTAAAGCCTCTGCCTTCAGCTCAGGTCATGATCTCAGGGTCCTGGGATCGAGCCCCCACATCGGGCTCTCTGCTCAGCAGGGAGCCTGCTTCCCTCCTCTCTCTGCCTGCCTCTCTGCCTACTTGTGATGTCTTACTCTGTCAAATAAATAAATAAAATCTTAAAGAAAAAAGCTTCTGGTATATACTTCTAACACATTAAAAAATCCTTTATTCTTAGTTTCCTAAAAGTTATTACATAAATAAGTTTTGAATCTTCATAAGCTTTTTATTCTTTATTGATTTACCATACTGTACTATTTTCTATTAATGTGATTTACTTGTGTATATTTTCTAACATTGAACCATTCCTGCATTCCTAGGTGCATTAGTCAGCTCAGCCTGTGTGAGAAAATACAGACTAGGTGACTTAAACAACAGATATTTATTTTCTTACAGTTCTGGGGCCTAAAAGTCTATTACCAAGGTGCCAGCAAATTTGATTTCTGGTGAGAACTCTGCCTGGCTTGGATATAGCCATCTTCTCACTGTGTGCTCACATGGCCTTTCCTCTGTGTATGCTAAGGGTAGCTCTCTGATGTCGCCTCCTCCTATTATAAGGAAAGCAATCTTACAGGATTGGGGCCTCACCCTTATGATGTCATTTAATCTTAATTACCTCCCTAAAGGCCCTATTTCCAGATATCATTGTATGGAGGTTCAGGGTTCCAACATATGAATTGTGAAAGAACACAATTCAGTCCATAATAATAACTAAAACTTATTGGATTGTGCTGTTTTTATTTTTAAGATAATAGGATCCAATTCACTAATATTTCATTCATATTTGATAAGTTTATTTATAATTTATATATGAAATTGGATTATGCTATTCTCTTCTCTTATACTGCATACCTAGTTTTAGATTTAAGATTATCCTTGCCTCATAAAATTTCCTGAGTAACTTTCCTTTTTTCTTTTTTCTGGAAAGAAAAATATATGAGGCAGAAACTAACTACTACTTGAAGTTTAATGGAATTGAGTAAAAAGAAATCTATGAGCTAAGTGTTTTTATAGAGAGAAATTCCTGAATTTCACTTCAATTTCCTAACATTTGTCTATTTAAATACTATCTTTCTTTTTATGCCATTTTGTCAATTTACACATTTTTATTAATTTATCTAATTCAGGCAAGTTTATATGTTCTTATATTTATTATTTTTAAAATATATATTTTAATTCAAAAGTCTGTTTTTATTTTAGTATTTTCTTTTAAGTAATCTCTACACCCAACAGGGGGCTGAAGTTTACCACCCTGAGATTAAGAGTCACATGGTCTACCAACTAATCCAGCCAGGTGTCTCTGGTTTAGTGTTTTTGATATGTATTTTAATTATTTGTGTTCTCTTTTCTGTCTCCCTCTCTCACTCCTTTTCTATCTCACTATTTATCTCTATAAAATTCAGAAGTTAGAAAATGACGAATCTCACATCTGATGAAAGATGCATATATAAAATATACGAAATGCTTATAAGTCAACAATAAGAAAACAAAAAGCAAACTGGAAGAGAGCAAAAGTTCTAACCCTGTATGCTTATTCAATGAATGAATTTAATGAATGACTAGATGAGTGGCTGTATCTTTACTTCTAGTTCTCATATATTGCTTTCTTTTATCATCACCTAAATTCAGTGTAAATAATTTACAAATCACCTGTGAATTATGATGGCAATTGTCATTTTGTCTTAAATATTGACTCTATAGTAAACCAAAACTCCTATTAGAATATAGTAACTAAGGTCTTACCAAATTGAAGAATATGGAATTATGTTAGGGGGCATCTCAGTTGAATCTATTCCAGAACCATGAAGAGACAATGCTACTATTTTTGAATAATGTTTTGTATTTGTTTTGTTTTCAATTTTAAAATTTCCAAATTTGTGCTCTGTCTGTAAAATTAAGTTTGATGTATAGAATGTCAGGTAAAGAGATATACCCAGAAAGGTCATTAACATTGAAATGTAGCATTAAAAATAAATTTTTAGAATTTTTAATTCTTAAAAATCTTAGGTTTGATGAGACATGGAAGGAAAAAAGTTTTCAGATTCAGTAAAGGGAGGATTGGCTTATCTGTAAGGTTCAGGGGAATATTTATATATCAATACAGATTCATCATTTTTCTCTTAATAGTGTAACTGAAACCATTAATTAGAAGGAAAAGTTTCCATTTAGCCTAATAGATATTTAACATCAAAGATATAGTAACATTTGGGGGCAAGGCATTATAGTGTGGCACTTAAAACTATCCAATCTTAATAGATTCAGATTGTTTGTTGTGACTCTGTGGCCACTTTCAAGTGTGACTTTGGGCAATTACCAGTATATTATTTGTCTTAGTTTTATCAGCTTTCAGATGGAGAACTATCAGTGCATATCTGTTGTGTTTGTTAAGATGATTAAATGAAATGACATACGCAAAGAATGTAGAATAGAACCTAATACAACGTACAATATTGATATTTGATTTTTTTTTATTTTGCAAACAAATCTTTACAAGGTACTATGACCCAAAAAAATAAGTAATTTAAATAAAATCAGTCTAAATAGGGAAAAATTATTGATTATGCTGTTTAGGTTATTGGACACAGATGCAACAAGTGAGGGGAATTGAAATGATTGCTCTTATTTTTTGTGCTGAGAATTTCAGAATGTTTCAGAATTAAATCAAATAAAAAGTCCAGTCACAAGTTCCAATATAATGAATGTGAAAATGTGAAGATATGTGTATTCATTTTGTTCCAGATATCAAAACATGCATTGCTGAAATAACCATTATTTTAAAACAAAATTGGTTTAGGAATATATGTCAAATCATCCCTGAATCTTCATAAGCAGTATCTTAACTGAAAGACTGCTTTTATATCCTCTAGCAATATCAACTTGTGAATCAACCTCATTTTGTCCTCCAAGTCTATTTTTCTTCAAAGAGCTTTTTAAAGCTTGTCTGGATTAATCATCAAGGAAAAGCAGCATAGATCAATAGACTGTGAGAGACATTCAATAAGTGTTTTAAAGAAATGTTAGTAAAGTCTAAAAAGTTGGTCACTGAAATATCAACATAATTTTGTAGAGTATCATTTGTTTTCTACAGACAATTAAAAAAATTTTACCTAGGACCTTAGAACAAGCCTCACCACTACTAATTGAGGATATTAGTCAAATATAATAAGAATTTTAGTCTCTATATATTGTTAAATGCTTATTCACAAAAATTTAATATTGAAAAGTATATTGAAATTAAAGGGTGTAAGAAATGGAAATAAAGAATAGAACTGATAAAGAAAAGATAAAAAATAATAGTTTTAGAGGAAAACAAGTCATGGAACAGGAAGAAAAGAAAAGAAATTTTTAAAAAAGAAACACTTGGGGGTTGTTTCCATGGAAACTATCCTCCTCTCCGAATTTTGCCATTGTAAGACTTTTGATGTAAAGACTTTTGAATCAGAAAACAAAACAAACAGGTAGTTAACCTTCAATTATAAGGGATTCTAAAGTTTCTTGGATTCACAAAGAATTCTTATTCTTGATACATAAAACAATTTATCAGGGAGAATGGGCACTGTCTCCAGTCCAAATTCCAGTATCCAAACACATTTAAGTGTCCTCAGCGAGGCCAGCAAAAACATACAAATTCTGTCAAAGGAATACATTGACAGTTTTCTATGAAGTGTTTTCTTTTGTATAGTTAATACATATTTGAACATAATTTATTATTATTCTATGTTATTTTCTAATTTACTTTTATCTAGCTTGGTAAAATGTTATCATAAAGGATATAGAACAAAACCTTCACCGATAACATTGCAACTGTAGAAAAGAAGTTTCTATGAGCCACCTTGTTTTGTTACAATGGTACAGATATAGATCAAATTTTACATCAGATTCCATGTAGGTGTATTTATGTATGTATGGCCATGCACACATGTGTGCACATGTATGTTTGTGTATCTCCAATAGAGAGTAAGTTATATCTCAGTTCTTACTTCAGCTAATATTTTTTGTGTCCTTATATTGGATTAGACTATGTACTATATGAGAATAAAATGTCAAAACAAAGTCTTTTTCTAATAAGACATTCTAGGGAAATAGAGGAATATTAACTTAGATGTAAAATAACAAGAATTAGAAGTGCAATAAAGAAAATATGCAGAATTTCATGAGAGTCTGTAAGAGAATGTATGACTAGCATGGGGGAATAATAAATCTACAATGAAGAAATTATATTTTATTAGAGATCTGAAGGATTATGAGTTAACAGGCAAGGAAGTGACATGCAGAGGTGAAAAAAACCCAGTGTAAGAACCATGGCAATTTTGTGTACTGAAAGAAAATCATTGTGGCTAAAATGCAAGTACACAGCAGAAATGGATATGAAGCTCAATAGGTATAAAGGGATCATACAGTAAGTGGAATTGCCTTCTTTGATAGAATAATTTGTGGAAACCTGACATCTTAAGAACAGTGAGTCTCCTCAGTTTATGATCCCGTACACTCCTCTGTTCATTGAGGTCTTCATCAATCTTTTGATTTTAGCCCATAAAATTTGAAGACATTTTGTCAGAATTAGCCCTAATGATTTTATATGTTGATGGCTATTATCAATGGTCATTTTTATTTCCATTATTTTAATTTATTTTATTTTAATATCCAGTAGCATTGCTACTATATAAATTTTTTTAGAAAAACCTTATGTTTATATGTTGATATTGTATTTAGCAAGTTTACTAAATGATTTAATTTGTGAAGAGTGATACCTAATATGGATCTTGCTTATTTATTATTTATTTATTTATTTTTGAGGACTTATTTATTTATTTTTAAGGATTTATATATTTATTTGACAGACAGAGATCACAAGTAAGCAGAGAGGCAGGCAGGAGGAGGGGAGGGAAGCAGGCTCCCCGCTGAGCAGAGAGCCCAATGTGGGGCTTGATCCCAGGACCCTGGGAGCATGACCTGAGTCAAGGCAGAGACTTTAACCCACTGAACCACCCAGGTGCCCCTTTATTTATCTTTTTTAAATTGTATTTTCTTGTGTTTTTTTATGTATTAATCCTAATGCCAGTAATTTATAATAGAATTAATATGATTTGGAGGATCTATAACACCAAAACATCTCCTCACTTCCTTTGGGCAAACCCCTTAAAAGCCAATCTCTCCAGTTAATGTGAATCTGTGGTTCCTAGCAGGTGTCCTTGTAAGTCACAGCTGGTCCTACATTTTAGTTAGTGGCCTTACATATAATCCCCAAATTTTTTCTCCAAATACAAACTAAGCAGAAAGCTAAGCATTTATCCAGAAATCTATTAGAATGCAAATAGCTCTGGGAAATTTCTCACACTCAATTAAAATGGGAAAAAAAATAGAATCTTAAACAGATCTCAATTGGAAAAATTTTGATTGAATTAACTAACAGCTTTATCTTCCTATTCCACTTTTTGGTTTGAAACTTAAAATGTACTGATATTTTAAATTGTCGCAGAAATTTGACAATGAAATGTCTGCTTCATAAAGAAAACAAAACAGCTTTTGAGTTTTGATTTTTTTTTTAAGGAACAACATTAATGACAATTACAACCCAATAAGAATATGACTTACTAGCTATCTATGTAATTATTTATTGTGAAAGTTAAAGCTTTCAACACATAGACAAAAATCTAAATGTTTTAAAATGTGATTGTTGCAAGATTTCTTACTAACCCAACTCATTGAGAATAATAGAAATGTTCATTATCTAGTACTGAAAGTTAAGGATTCTTTTAAACTCAAGATGCACATACAACCTATTATTTTACTTTATTGTTGTTATTATTTAAAGCTTAATTATAGCAGATCTTGCTGGCAGCATTCTATTATAGGCACAGTTTTTCAGGAGTTTATGACTCAACGGTTTGAATTCACATAAGAGCAAAACAGCACATAAAGTTGCCAGCCTGTACTTAATTTGTTTTCTAAAAAAGGAATTAAATGGGTTGAGATTTTTTTTCAAATAGTACAGAGAATAAATGAATATATAAATTAATACATATTTTACAAAGATCCATATTTTACTGTCACAGAAAATGTAACAGGTTAATTTTAAAACATGAATATTTTTCTCACTTAAATCTACTCTTCAGTTAAAATTCTGTGTAACTAAGTTTAAAATTATTGTAATCACTATGATTATTAATAGTAATTTTAAAAATTATATTCTGCACAATATTATACCCTTAACATTTATTTAAAAGGACATTAGGTAGATACTGGTAGAATTACTGTTCAGAAATACTTGAGAGCTTTAAAAAATGGGACATCAAATAGCTGAAAGAAACTTATAATTTTATAATTCAAAACATTAGTTAAATATACTGAGAGTTTGTACAAATTGTTCTTAAAAATCATGTTTTCTGCTGTGTGAAAAAGTCCCTTTTATTGATATAATATTTTATTTTTACTGTGACTTAAAAATGTGACAGAATAATTAAGAAAAATACAGACTTTCATTATTATGATATAGAATGTGGTATAATACATCTGGTTGGGATGCATTACACAGGATAATAATTAATGATGGCATTAGAGATATTCACCCAGCCCCACAAAATGTCGTTGTTAGGTTGGCATTGTAATATAGTCTGTGAAAATCCCTATAAATAAATAAAGACTATTAACACACACACATACACACAAACACACAGGAAAAAAAAGTTCTTTGAAAAGATCAACAAAACTGATAAGGCTTTAGGAAGTCTTATTGGAAAAAAAGAAAAAAAAAGGGGGCTGGGGAGGAAAAGCACAATGACAAAGACACTACAGGCAAGGCAGAATCAAAAGGATAAAAAGGGAATAATAGTATCTCTGCATATCTGAATTGAATAATTTAGATGAAATGGACCACTTTCTTGAAAAAATGCAAACTAACACAACTCATCCAACATGAAACAGATAATTTTATGGCCCTGTAACTATTAAGACATTGAAACTGTAATTTTAAAAACTCCCTGTAAAGAAATCTGTCTCTGGTGATTCACTGGAGAATTCTACCAAATCTTTTTCTTTTTCTTTTTTTTTCCTTTCCTTTCCTTTTCTCTTTTTTTTTTCTTTTATTTATTTATTTGACAGAGAGAGAGCGAGAGAGAGAACAAGCAGACAGAGTAGCAGGCAGAGGAAAAGGGAGAAGCAGGTTCCCCTCTGAGCAAGGAGCTGGTTGTGGGGCTCGATCCCAGGACTCTGGGATCATGACCCAAGCCAAAGGCAGTCACTCAACCTACTGAGCCACCCAGGCACCCCAACTCTTCTCTTCTCTTCTCTTCTCTTTTTTCTTTTCTCTTCTTTCTAAGAGAGGGAGAGAGAGAGATGAGGAGGGACAGAGGGAGAGGAAGAGAGAGAATCTTAAGCAGGTTCCACACCTAGCAAGGAGGCCCATTCGAGGCTTGATTTCAGAACCCTGAAATCATGACCTGAGCCAAAATCAAGTCAGATGCTTAAATGATTGAGCCGCCCAGGGACTCCGAATTCTACAAAATAATTTAAAAGGAATTAAAAATCAATTCTATATTATTTCTTCTAGAAAACAGAAAAAAACAAAAACAAAACCTTTTCCTTACTAGATTTGTAAATCAAATGTTACCCAATTTCAAAACCAGGCAAAGTCAGTACAAAATTCTGCCTTGGTGGCTCAGTCAGTCTGCCTTCATCTGCCTTCCCACTCAGGTCATGCTCTCAAGGTTGTGGTTGGAGCCCCATGTAGGGTTCCCTGCTCAGCAAGGAGTCTGCTTCTCCCTCTCACTCTGCTCCATCTTCTCTCTCTTTCTTTCTTTCTCTCTCTCAAATACATAAATAAAATCTTTCAAAAAAGTTTTTACAGATAACACTGAAAGCACAATCAATAAAATAATAATTGATAAATAGGACTTTGTCAAAATAAAAATTTAACTATCTAGAAAACCCAGTGAATGAGGATGAAAAGACTCATACAGACTGGCAAGAATCAGTTGTGAATCACATAGGCAATGAAAGGAATCAGGTATATGATATATATAATAATCATGTATTGTATATAGGACTGATAGATATAGATAGATATAGTTATGTTTATCTATCTATATCTCATAAAGAACTCTCAAAATTAAACAATACAAAAATCAAACAAGTCCAAATAAAAAGTGGGCAAAAAACATGAAGGAATACTTATTTTTTTCTCTTATGAAATTATACCAAAAACCAAAAATAACAACAACAAAAAACCCCTATACTATTCCTTCTGTTACTCTTCTTAAAACACTACAATTTACTTCTGACTGGTTTACCTGCCAAATAGTTGGAAGGGATTATTGGCTTAAGAAAAAGCCCCAAATCAATAGAGTTTTTATTGCATCTTTAAAATATTTACAAAAAGTCTGAAAAATCATCCAGCAACTTGCTATTTCTGTAGCTGAACAATTTAGATCTTATTCATCAGCCTTCTGAACTGTTCCTTTTTCAGAAATATAGATACCATCCAAAAACTTTCTGATATCCTTGTTTTTAATTGTTGTGGCTTGCTGAATCAAGGCAGCTGAGTTTGATTCAAGTTCAATGTCATTTCCTTGGAGAAGTAACTCATCATCATTCTGGGCTGGAGCTACTGAATAAGCAACACCTGGCCTCATCCAGATGTACTTTTCACCCAAGAAATTTTGGATTTCAACAAGAGAACCATTCTCCTGAATAACAACATTGATGTCCCGGGAAGTGAGCATACACAGACTTCATCTTGTAACAGAAGCCCCGTACAATGCCCTGGATCGTGTTCTGTGCATGACTACAGTAGTGCAAACAGTACTCAGTTCTTTCCTAGTTCCCCACCATTTGTGAACTCGGAGCCTCTTCTTTTCTTTCCAAGGAGACTGAGCTCTGTATTGATGTGATCGAACTCCCTTTGAAGGATTCCTGTGGGCCCCTTCACGATCACAGCGTATCCTTTCAGAGTGACGTTGACATTTTCTGGAATGCTGACAGCCTGATTGCTGAGAAAGATCTTCATTCTCACAGTAGATGTGGCAAACAGCAACATGAAGGAATATTCCACTGAAAAGTATATATGCATGGCTAATAAACACAAGATAAGTTTTTCAACATCATTAGCCATCAAAGAAATGCAAATTAAGGCAATGTTGAGACATCACTATAAACCTATTAGAACAACAAACACTTCAAATAAAATGAAACAGGACAATATTAAATGGCACTGAGATGCAGATAAATGAGATCTTGTGCATCGTGGTGGGATGCATGTAGAATGGTATAGCCACTCTAGAAAACGTTTTGACAATTTCTTAAAAGCTAAACATGCATTTGCCATATGACACAGTAATTGGCCTCCTGCATGTTTATCTCTGAGGAATGAAAACATACATCCACACAGTACTTGTATATAATTGTTCATAGAAGTTTTATTTGTAATAGCCAAAAAGTAGAAACACCAAAATGTCTCTCAGTAGATGAAAAGTTTAAAATAACTGTTGTATATCCAGGAGCACCTGAGGAACTCAGTAGGTTAAGTGACTGACTCTTGACTTTGGCACAGGTCATGATCTCAGGGTGGTGAGATGGAGCCCCACATTGGGCTCCACACTCAGCATGGAGTCAGCCTGAGAGTCTCTTTCTTTCTCTGCCTCTTCCCTTCCCCCTGCTCAAGTGCTTTCTGTGTCTCAAAATAAAGAAATAAAATCTTTTAAAAGTTAATAAATAAATAGACAATAAAATAAAATAACTATTGTACACGATACCATGAAATACTATCAACAAATAACCAGGGATTATTTATCAATACATACAAAAACTTGGATGAATCTCAAAGATATTATGTTGAGTAGAAAAACTTAGTTGTACAAAGATTCCATTTATATAACAAAACTATAGAGATGAAAAATACATCAGGTCGTTCCAGCTGTTAGGAATGATCAACCGGTTGCTGGTTTGATTATAAAAAAGTATCATGAGGGAGATTATTGTGGCATAGAATAGTTCTGTATCTAGATTTGTGCTGTTGGTTACACAAATCTATATATGTGACAAAATGACATGGAATTATACATATACATTCTCTCAATGTGAAATTTCTGTTTTGATATTGTATTATAATTATGTAACCAGTGGGGAAACTGGTTAAAAAGTAAGAGTCTTGGGGTACCTGGGTGGCTCAGTGGGTTAAAGCCTCTGCCTTCGGCTCAGGTCATGATCCCAGGGTCCTGGGATCGAGCCCCACATCGGGCTCTCTGTTCAGCAGGGAGCCTGCTTCCTCCTCTCTCTCTGCCTGCCTCTCTGCCTACTTGTGATCTCTGTCTGTCAAATAAATAAATAAATAAATAAATAAATGTAAGAGTCTTAATTGTATTATCTTTACAACTTCCTTTGAGTATATAATTATTTCCAAAATAAAAATTAAAAAGCCAACAAAAAATTAATAGAGAAAGAAAAGCAAATAAACCTGCAAAATCCTACACAGCTGGAAATGTAATTGCAGTGCTTTTTCAAAGACATTTTGGAGGTTTACAGCAGCTGAATAATTAGAATTATTGGATATGTGAACTTCAAAAAGATTATTTTCCTAGCATTGTTTTGGAATTTCATGTAATTATAAATAATTGCAATTATTCTGTCAAATCCTACTATTATTGAAAAAGCATCAGTAGATCTTTAATTATGACTATCACAACTAGAAATGTACCAGTATTCTTTATTACTGATTTTTTTCTATAAATTTAAGCAGATCATAATCAAAATTAAGTCCATGTATTTTCCTTTGGAAAATAAAATCACACTGGCAATAATTTAATCAAATATTTAAAGATTCAACATTCATGTGAAATCAAATGATCAATAAATCCAAATCAGAGCAACATATCTATAAATATATTGACTCAAGGATTTAAAGTCAAACACACTCAAGACAACACAGATGTCACACTAAAAAATGCAACGTGCATCATAAAATGCAGAGGGAATCCTAATTTCTGTGAATGTGCATGCAGATAGGACCTTCACAACATTACCAAGTATTGTGTGACAGCTTGTCTTAGCAGAATTCTGAATAAGATCTTTAGCTATCTGCTTTTTTTTTTTAGGAAAAAAAAATATATGTCTATAATGCTAACAATTCTCTTAGTAGATTAATAGTACAAGTGACTTGTCCTACTAAAAGTGAAAGTCTATGGGATTTTATGCCATTATTTACAACAACTGACTCAGTAATTTACATTTCTGTATCTTAGCTGTTCAGAGAAGCATTCTTCTGGCATCTCTCAGGGGCATCCTGTTTTATAATCCTTCATAAGGGGTGGTTTTCTTATATCTTGGAGGTTTAGATGCTGGTGAGGTCACACAAGTGGAAACTAATCAGAGGGCTTGTTTCACGTGGAAGCAAGGCTCTGCCTTCTTTTCACAACCTCTCGTTCTATTGGTCTTTTAAATGCTGACCCAGGAAACAGATTGGGTATCAAAGATAATGATAATAACGACAATACAAAGTATAGCTCCTACCACATTCTGTCACTGGACTGAATACTTCATATGTAGGGATCAATTTAATTTCTCAACATCCCTATGATGAAATAATGACTGCCGCAATTTTTTAAATTTTATAAGTGAGGAAACTAGCAGGACAGAAATACTGACTCTCATCTTTCATAATTACACATTTTAAATAGTATGCACCCGTTTTTTATTTTTATTTTAGATTCTTTATATTTTATTTTTATATATTTTATATATTTTTATTATTTTACACTTTCATATTTTTATTTTATTGTATTGTATTTAGATTCATTATATGTCTTACTTTTTTTTGCCATTTAAAACATCAGTCCTTTGTTATATCACAGAATATTTTAGATGAGTCATGTTTTCAGTATTCAGTCAAGTACCTATTGTGTCCTCTCTAACTTTGTGTCAGACTATGACTTTGGGGTGCTTTGTAGTTCTTAAATCTAAACAATTCATGTGTGTTGTCTTCATAAAAAACTTATGTGAATGACTGAAACTACCTTGATATAAGAATGAAGTCCGGAGTGCCTGGGTGGCTCAGTGGGTTAAGCCGCTGCCTTCAGCTCAAGTCATGATCCCAGGGTCCTGGGATCAAGCCCCGCATCGGGCTCTCTGTTCAGCAGGGAGCCTGCTTCCTCCTCTGCCTCTCTACCTGCCTCTCCGCCTACTTGTGATCTCTGTCAAATAAGTAAATAAATTAAAAAAAAAAAAAAAAGAATGAAGTCCAGTAGATATTACATCTGATCTGGTACAAGTTTGTTTGCATAGGTAGTCTGAGCATTTTCTCTACTTCGTGTTTCCCTGTCTCTCTTAGTGTGAGCTTAAACTTACTCTTGAGAAAAAAGGTGGGGATGGGCGGTGTTGGAGGGCAGGATTTGTTCTGTTTACTGCTCTCTGAGACCTATGTATTCTTTGTTTTCTAGCACCAGTAAAAACAACTATGTTTCCAAAAATAATCTATCCCTGTGTCTAATCAGTGCTCACCCTATCAAACTTCTGTTTGACAGTAATTCTAATAACCTGACTTTATGAAAACCTAATAATTTCATGTAATTATAGACTTTATCTTCTGGATATATATGAATAAATATTCTATCTTAAAAGAAGTCATTTTAATTATGTGGTTAATTTAATATATTAGGTACATTTCTGTGAATTACAGCTCTCAAATATATTTATATAAATATATATATTTTAAATACCAGCATGATGAATTATGACATGTAAATTTATATAGATTATTGATCAAAAGTGAAAAAATGTACTGGGGTGACTGGGTGGCCCATTTGGTTCAGCGTCCAGCTCTTGATTTCAGCTCCGGTCTTGATTTCAGGGTCATGAGTTCAAGCCCCACACTGGGTTCCACATTGGGCCCAGAGCCTACTTTAAAAAAAAAAAAAAGGTGAAAAAATGAAGAAAAGTCCTTTTAAATAACTATAACTTAATGTTAAACTTGCTTTCTCCTTCCTACACTGAGAAGGGGGGAAAAATGTTAAGCTTGTAAATTGTTTTCAAATGCTCTGATAGATTATTTGGCATCAATTACATTTATTGTTAGTAATATTTTCTCAGTTTATATGGACAATGTTTATAGAAAAAAATCACGTTTTATATTAACATTTGTAAAAAAAAATTAAAAAGCCTACTTCAGTAATGATATAACAAATGTACATTTATTGAAATAATGATGATGGCAGTTTTAGAAATAATTTTGTTAATGGAAGAGTGATTCATTGTTAGTGTGATATTTAAACCTATTGACATCATTACGAATGGCTTACTAAATAAATTCCCCAGAGCTTTTTAGTGTACTCTTTGGCAGTTACTTAAGAGGAGAGACATCGATGTCTGCCAATTATCTTTGGAGGAAATAGAGAGTACTAATGTGTTCAGGCATATTAGATTTTGTTAAAAGGAAAGAGGACTGGTACAGGTTTTTCATTGTTTTGAAAATTCAACTGACTGAAATCCTACAAGAAAAAAAATTCTAAATAGGAGTAAATTGGCAGAATTATTTATAGTATTTAACAAAGTAAGACACTATAAAGAGGATTAATAAATTATTCTTCTCACTGAATACATCAAAGAACTATATACTAGGTAAAAATGTAGCCTGTTATATTTTGCTGGAGTGGGTCTGGGTTGTTAGATCATCAAGAGGAAATTTGATGGGTTGTGTGAGTATTTCTGAATTTTCATTTGAAACCTAATAATTAATAAAAACAAAATTTGGGGCACCTTGGTGGCTCAATCAGTTAACTGTCTGCCACTGACTCAGGCCATGATCCCAGGGTTCTGGGATCAAGCCCCCCAATCGTCAGCCTCCCTGCTCAGCGAGGAACCTGCTTCTTCCTCTCCCTCTGCCCCTCCTCCCCCATTCATGGGTGTTTTTTCTGTATCCCTCTCTGACTCTCTCAAATAAATAAAATCTTTTAAAAAATTTAAGATTCCCAATAATTATATTAAGCCTCCATTATCATTTATCATTCCAACCCCTTGGCCTTTTCCTTACTCTCTTAATCATGCACAAGTAAACAAAAAAACCTTCACCAACTCTCTCTCTCCACTACACACACACGCACACACATATTCTCTCCCTCTCTCTCCATACACACACACACACACACGCACATATACACACACACATATATAATACTAATATGCATGCTAGATAAATATTTTCTAGTAATATATATTTTAGTAATATATATTTTTTATGTTTAGATATATGTATGTGTGTATATACATATCTATATATTTACTGTTATTCTTTTAAATTTGGAAAGCATACATAAGATCCACTCAAAAATTAAAATAATTTTTCCTCAATAAAAAATACGCTTATTAAAATTTCCACCTCTACCCTTATTAAAGTATCATTGATCAGAGGGTTCTTTTTTTTTTTAAAGATTTTATTTGATAGAGAGATCACAAGTAGGCAGACAGTCAAGCAGAGGGAGAGAGGGGGAAGCAGGTTCCCAGCCGAGCAGAGAGCCCAATGTGGGACTCGATTCCAGGACCCTGAGATCATGACCTGATCCGAAGGCAGAGGCTTAACCCACTGAGCCACCCAGGTACCCTGATCAGAAGATTTTTAAACAGCTTAATCACAGGGGGAAAAAAATCTTTAACAATTTTTGATATTGTACAATTAGCAGTGCAGAACTGTTGTCACTCAGGTGAAATGAGTGGTTACCTTGATTGCACATGACAAAGCAATTAACAAGATGCAGTATTTATTAACGTGCATGTAAGAAAAATACCTTTCTATAATTTTGAGTTCGTTTGTGGTCACTATAACTTAATTTTTGAAAAGAAAAAAAATGCAGGTGTGAATTTTATTAATAATTTATTTTTGCGCAAAAATTCTGTGTGCTTGTAACTGCTTTCCTTGACAGTAGGGAAAATTTTGAGCCTATATCTGAGTGCCTATACTTTTCAGTTTAAAGTGTCATTACATCAAGTAGGGATATACATTTATTCACTTCAAAAGTACCAGATAGTTGTATTGGTCTTTCCCTTTACATCTGTACTAAAACCAGATCACCGAATAATAACGATAAAGTCACAAAAGCTAAATAAGTAAATTAATTAATTAAAAAAACAAGGGGGGTGGTGCCTGGGTGGCTCAATTGGTTAACCGACTGCCTTCGGCTCAGATCATGGTACCAGGGTCCTGAAATCTAGCACTGCATTGGGCTCCCTGCTCAGCAGAGAGCCTGCTTCTCCTTCTCCCTCTGCTATTCCCCCTGTTTGCGCTTTCTGGCTCTATTTCTCTGTCAAATAAATAAATGAAAAATCTTAAAAAAAAAAATAAGAGGGAGTTAGGAATACGATTGCAGAAAAGTTAGTAGAACCAGTCGCCCAATTTGATAGCTACTGAACACAAAAAGTGTAATAGTAGGTTATGCAAAGAACAAGGGTTTGTGAAAATACTAAATTTATACAAGTGTGTTCACTGTGGTGGGTAAGGCCAGTTCATGTCCCGGAATCTCTGCCCATGCCCCTCTCCCTGGGCATCTTTCTGCTGCCTATCAAAATCTGAGGACAACCTCCTAATCACTATAAATGATTAGCTGGCTCCCTGCTGAGATCAAAGATGGATTTTCTTGTCAGGTTTCTTTGGAAGAACAATGTACAAAATAAATATTGCTATGGCTTTATAAATCCAAATGCCTTATAAATTTCTTCCAAAGTAATACAAAGAAAGGACTAGCATTTATATAGTAATTTTCTTCTTCTTCTTATTATTATTATTTTAATTATGAGTATTACCTAAGGGTTTCTAATATAGGAGAACCGAACATATAACAGAATATTTAGAAAAGGGTAAAGTTTCAGGAAATACCAGTAGGAATTATTTAGTCTTGGAAAAAGGGTATTTTCTAAAAGTAATTATCTGAAAACTTTCAGCACTCTTTTGATTAAAATTTTCTTCAAAATTGCTCAAATATTAAAATTATCTTCAAAATCTTCTGAAGCTATTTTCTAGGTCATTATGCGTTTACTGAGCTTAATTATTTAGATTACATTATCTATAACCATAAGAAATACAGTCTCTGGAAATGCATATTTTACAAAACACATCATTATAGTAAACATTGTTAACATCATTGCCATTTTATACTAAGAAATAAAACAATCTTATAGTTTTCTTTTCTTCTTTTCCATTATGTTTAGAGTTAATGGTCATTCTCTGAAAGTTTGAAAAATTAGGTTTTATTACAATATGAAAGCAGAAGTCATAGCTATTGCTGTGCATTTAAGATTATATATTTTATAAGACAGGCACTTACATTTTGAAATTCATTTCAGTGACAGCCATTGAATGGAACGTATATCAGTGTTGGTATGAAAGTAATGCACTGTTCACAGCACGTCACAGGAGTCCACAGATGGCCACAAGAAATAGGCTAACCTCCTAGTCTCACAATTCTTACTGAAAGTAGCAGGAAATGGATGCAACTTCTCAGTGAACTCATATCTATTCAAAACCATACCAGTTTGTATTATCATTTTCATGACAGAAAGTATATATTTAGTAGCCACCTTCCTCATTTAATATAAATGAGATAAACTGTTCCCCAAAAAAATCAAAAAAAAAAAAAAGAAAGAAAGGAGGGAGGGAGGAAAAGGAGGAAGGGAAGGAGAAAAAGGAGAAAGGGAGGAAAAGAAGGAAGAGATGGAGGGAGGAAAGGAAGGAAGGGAAGGAGGGAGGGAGGAATGAAGGGGAAAAATGATGTTTCTGAAAGGGAAGATGTTTAATTCCTTACTTTTAAAATATGGGTCATTTCAGGTAAAAAAATAAAATGTTCTTGGGAGGGGCTTTGGAACAATTATTCCTTTTATGGAAAAATGTATTTAAATCAATATTAGGGAAGATAACCTTATGTAACTGAAAATACTCAGACAAATGTCTTTGTACATTAAAACGTAATGCTTTAAGGTTATGGATCAGTGGTAGAAACACAGAGATCACACACTCTGTTATTTGCTCCAGACACTGGAAGGAGAGGCAACTACCTATGGTTTGTCTGCTAGGATGCCTTTCTGTCAACATCTGAGTAGAATTGAGTGGTGGTTTGGAGCAAAACTAGTCAGGAGTTAGATTCTCCAGAGACCAACTTGCTCACTCACTCTGCCAGGATTTGAGAAGTTCTGAATCATTTGTACTGACAGGCTCTTGATTTGCCCTTTTCAGGTCTAGGGTCTGTTGTCTTCTTTCGAGGGTTGCCGGATTTTTAATGGTCTTTTTTTTTTTTTTTTTTTTTTTTAATCCTCCAGGTACCCATGTGTATAGTTCTTCAGTTTGTAGGGGTCCCTCACGTGATTAAGGGTGATGCTGTAGGGAGCTTATAATGTCAAGTTTGTTAAGAATAAACTGTTCGGTACTATTTTCTGTCCTTTACAAAACTTTAATACTTGAAGGCTCTAAGATGATAGAGTACTTGGAGTACACAGTGTTTGTAGCATTTTTTTTTATTATAGAACTCAGAATCATTTTCATAAGTTGAGATATAAAGTTAAAATAAATATGAACTTAAAAGTTGGCTCATACATTAGCTAATAGGAAGAAGATCACAGTATTCATAGGCTTACAGGACACTGCTAATTTTTCTCTTTTTTTTATTTATTTGCTTGTTTGTTTTGGCCGGGGGCTGCTAGCATTTTTTGCAAAGGACCAAATCGTATATACAATTCCGTGATGGTGCATTACTTGAGAGTCATGTTTGGATGGTTGGAGAAAGAATAAATAAAAAATAGGAGCACCTGGGTCAGGGGGTTAAGCCTCTCCCTTTGGCTCAGGTAATGATCTCAGGATCCTGGGATCCAGCCCTGTACTGGGCTCTCCGCTCAGCGAGGAGCCTGCCTCCCCCTCTCCCTGTGCCTGCCTCTCTGCCTATTTGTGATCTCTAACTCTCTCTGTCAAATAAATAAATAATACCTTTAAAAACTAAATAAACAAATAAATAAATAATAAATTTTTTTAAAGGATAACTTTTAATAGTAATTTGTGATACTGAATATGCAATTACTGCCTTTTATCGTTAAGAGTTTGGGATCAGAGGTCAGACAGATAAACGTTCAAATCTGGCTCCAAGAATAAACAGACCTTAGGGTTTCTGAGTGTCTCAGTCTGTTAAGCTGCTGCCTTCAGCTCTGGTCATGATCCCAGTGGTCCTTGGATCAAGCCCCACATCAGGCTTCACTGCTCAGCAACTCTGATCCTTCCCTCTGCCATGATCTCACACACTGTATCTCAAATGAATAAATAAAAATCTTTAAAAAATAAAAAGAATGAACAGTCCATGTAACAATTGAATATATCATTTGACTGAGCTGACTCATTTGTTTATCTATAAATGTATGCTAATGAAGATAAAAATCTCTTTAAGGGTGTTGCGAGATTTGAATTGCACAATGCATGTGAAGTTGTAGCATAGCACGTGGCACATTTTTTATCCCCTTAAAATTTAGCTGCTGTTACTATTCAGCGTCATGCCTTTCTCATAATCATCATTATTGATTGACTTGTTCATCTTTTTCTCCACTACATGATCACAAATAGTAATTTGCCCAGAAAAGTTTCTCCGTGTTTGCTAATCAAGTTGAGTTAAATATAACCATTGATTTCATTTTGTATTACTTTAAGATCAAGTTATCCCTATCCCTATCTAATACTGAGCACATTGGTAAATACCAGTTTTTGAGAGACTACTGATTAGGGCCGACTAACAAAATGGCTCCGTGTGTGCTGGACCTATAGCCTATTGGATAAGAACTGTCTTTACAAGAAACTTTGGATACCAGTGTTAGGAACCCACAAGACTGAGTAATATAGGCAAAGAATACACAGAATGCTCACTATTTCCTACAGGATTTCGATTTAACTGGGAAAACTGTGATTATTATTTTTTTTTTATTTTTTTCCAATTTATTTATTTTCAGAAAAACAGTATTCATTATTTTTTCACCACACCCAGTGCTCCATGCAAGCTGTGCCCTCTATAATACCCACCACCTGGTACCCCAACCTCCCACCCCCCCGCCACTTCAAACCCCTCAGATTGTTTTTCAGAGTCCATAGTCTCTCATGGTTCATCTCCCCTTCCAATTTACCCCAAAGCACATACCCTCCCCAATGTCCATAACCCTACCCCCCTTCTCCCAACCCCCCTCCCCCCAGCAACCCACAGTTTGTTTCGTGAGATTAAGAGTCACTTATGGTTTGTCTCCCTCCCTATCCCATCTTGTTTCATGGATTCTTCTCCTACCCACTTAAGCCCCCATGTTGCATCACCACTTCCTCATATCAGGGAGATCATATGATATTTGTCTTTCTCTGCTTGACTTATTTCGCTAAGCATGATACGCTCTAGTTCCATCCATGTTGTCGCAAATGGCAAGATTTCGTTTCTTTTGATGGCTGCATAGTATTCCATTGTGTATATATAGCAGCAATGTCCACAATAGCCAAACTATGGAAAGAACCTAGATGTCCATCAACAGATGAATGGATCAAGAAGATGTGATTATTATTTCTATAAAGAAAGTGGCAAAAGCGTATAATCTTAGCCCTAAATCTGATGAAACAATTTTTGGAAAAGGAAAACAGATCCACTATTTTGGAGGAAAATCGGGTTTCTCTTTTGGAAGATAAAGTGGTCTAAATGGGACCTAGAGAGTAGAATGCTTAATGCACCCTAATCATTTTATGGCACTGTCTGGAAAGTGAAGTAACTAGTTCCATCTTGTGATTTATTACATATGAGATATTGAATAACATTCTTAATCTCTCAGAGTTTTTAGTATTTTTAACTATAAGATGAGGGTAACCGCATATGACCTTCCTCAATCACTGGAATCAAATGACAGATTGTCAAAACTGAGATCAGTATGTAAAAGTATATAATGTACTAAATATAATAGGTGCTCTAATTATAGCAGATATGTTCTTAACAGTTTAATAACTCATAATTTTAATAGTAGTATATATACACTGTGAAGTGTATTTACATATAAGATAAATTATATATATCAATATATATGCACGTGTTTGTGTATATATACACATATATGTGCACTATGAAGAATAATATATGTATTATATACACATTGCATATGTATAATATATACATAGATGGTTATGCACATTATATATGTATAATATATAATAGAGATACATATATTATAGACATATATTATGTATACATTATACTCACTACATATATGTAATATATTTACCTTATTCATGTCCACCTATGCCCCTTAATTTCCATGTTTGTTTGTTTAGTTGAATGCTGTTAGATGCAGCATTTTGCTTCCTTAGCTCACCCCATTTTATTCCTTGGTTTGGTGAGTTTAAGGTTTCTCTAAATTTTCTAGTAAGGAAGAAAGCAGAGCCCTTTAAACAAAAAACAAACAAACAAACAACCATGAAAATAAGGGGGCATCCACTAAACTACTGTCCTAATCCCCAGCTATCCTATAAGCAGACTAAATCTTGATTTTAAACCAGAAAAACCCACTCTCAAATACCCGTGACTTTTCCCAAGAATGCAGATGAAACTTTTCAGTTCTCTTTGTTCAGGTATCAGGTGTTACTTTATCATAACCAGGCTTTGAAATGTAAAAACATTGACATTAATTTCAAACCCCCAGGTCTCTATAAATCAACACCTTTGCTATCAAAGTTCTATTCTATATTAAGATTCCAAACATTTGACTTCTTTGTACTTTCTGGGTTCTTTAATCTCCTCTTTCCTAAGGTGAATGAGTTATGCCTCTGAGGTGATGAATATCATTGATTCTTTGTAGAAAGGAAAGCTACAACAGCAATATATTAGTTTGATAGGGCTTCCATAACAAAGTACCACAAATTGGGTGACTTAAACAACATAAATGTGTTGTCTCAGTTTCGGAGGCTGGAAGCCCAAGACCAAGGTGTTGGCAGTGTTGGTTTCTTTCTGAGGGCTTCAAGGGAGAATCTATTCCATGACTCTCTCCTGGCTACTGGTGGTATGCTGGCCATCTTTGACATTCCCATGTGCATCATCCCAATCTCCATCTTCATGTTCTTATGGCATTAGCTTTATGTCTGTGGCTGTGTCCAAATTTCCCCTTTTTTAAGTACACTGGTCATGTTGGATTAGGAGCTTGCTCTTCTCCAGAGTAACCTCATCTTAACTTAGTTAATGACATCTGCAATGACCATACTTCCAAATAAAGAGACATTATGAGACACTGAGAGTTAGGACTTCAACATAAGAAAGGGGGCGGGGGATGCACAATTCAACTCATAACAGGCCATAAGGACAAAAGATAAAAACTCTCTTAGTTAATACATCTACATTCTGCAGTGAGTGAACATTAATAGTTTATTCACTACAGTGACCCTTTACCAATATAGGCCATGTAATTCTTTGCAATCTAATCTATAGCAAAAATGCTAGTTTCTACCTGTTGTATCCTCTTATACACCAAAGAAAGGGTGCTTATATGTGTCTTTTAGTGAGGAAGCTGCATTTGATCACATATATTTCTATTAGGAAGAAAGATCATAATAAAAATATAAGCAATAAAGAGTATGTGATTTCTGTTTCCACACAGTAAATAAAAACTAGCTTTTATTCTTCTGACTATTGAAAATTTCCTTTTTATATTTCTAGCATTATCACTTCTTGGCTTTTTGGCTAAGATCAAGTGTATATTTCTAGCATATATTGTATAATAAACAGCAGCAAATTTTGGAAGAATAGCTTATTCCTAGACAAATTATCCTAGTTCTTTATTATGATGTAAATACATTGAAACAAACTCTATGTGGTTTAAAGAGTAAAGAGTTTATTAAGATAATAACCATCTTAACAGGTGTGAGGTGATATCTCCATTGTGGCTTAATTTTCATTTCCCTGATTATTAGTGATATTGAACACTTTTTTAATCTACCCATTGTCTGTTTGTATGTCTTCTTTGGAAAATGTCTCTTCAGGCTCTCTGTCCATCTTTTAATTAGGTTGTTTTGTTTTCTGTTGAGTTATATGAGTTTCTAATATATTTTGGATATTAACCCCTCATCAGATACTACCCCCCAGCAGATATTAACTCCTCATCAGATGGTTTGCAAATATTTTCTCCCATTCTATAGTTGCCTCTTATTTTGTGATTGTTTCCTTTGTTGTGCATATTATTCAACTATTTAAAGAATTCGCTATTTGCAACAATGTGGATGAAACTGGAGCTCTTGATGCTGGGTGAAATAAGCCAAATGCTGTATGATCTCACTTATACGTAGACTCATAAATCGTCAAACTCAGGACCAAAGAGTAAATGGTAGTTACCAGGGTCTAGGGGGTGGGAAAATGAGGAGATGTTAACCAAAGTGTACAGACTTCAACATATAAGATGAGTGAGTTTTGGGGATATAATGTACAACATGGTGACTGTAGTTAATAATGCTATGTTGTATACCTGAAATCGGGTAAGTGAATAGATCTTAAGTGTTGTCACCACCAAAAACAACAACAAAAAGGTAGCTATGTGAGGTGATAAGTGTGTTAATTAGCTTTATTATGGTAACCATTTCACAATGTATATATATATATCAAATATCAAACCCTCATATTGCACACCCTAAATATATACAATTTTTATTTGTCAATCATTCCCAATAAAGCTGGAAAAATAATTTTAAAATAATAATAATAATAGTAATAAAAAGAGTTTGTCAAGAAGTTTAAAGTATTCGTTAACACAGCTTTTTCTTTCAACAACGCATATGTTACTCAGTCTTCTTTAACCCATGATGTCATTGCTAACAAATGAAATTCTCATGCCCTTCCTATATATTGTAATACCAAAAACAGTAGGTCTCTATTTTCCATTTACCTAAAATAAAAATATTTTATAATGCTATATATTAAGGTAATAAATTATAAACATAAAATCTAAGGAATATATATTATTTTCACCTATCTCTATTAACAATGGAGAATATTTAAAAATATAAATAAGCTTAAAAACAAAATTTATATATTCATAAAGAGTATTTAGTATTTCTGAGGAGACAGTGTGAAGTTGAGATATATTTTTTTAAATATTTCTGATTTTTCTCATCCTTTTAACACGATATGAGACTTTGGATGCATATAGGATTCTAGAGTCATAGAATTTCTCCCAAGAATTATTATGACAGCTCTCAATTATCTTCTTTGTAATTGACATTTTGAAGGAATAAATATGTTCCTAGTTTGATTTTTATTTTGTTGAAAGTAACCTATTTTTACTTGCTTATACATATGAAAGTTACTCTGCAGAAAAATAAAAAGTCAACTCACCAGGAAAAAAAAAACATATGAATATATTTGTTGCAGCTGTCAGGAAACAATGCTCCATAAATATTTTCATGTTTCCTCATATTCAGGGCTTACTGAGCAAAGATTACTGACAACCCATGTAAAGGATGATTGAAGGAAAAGAACAAGCCTTAGAAGTTTGAGAAATTTACAGACAATCTTCCCTGGAGCCATATGTTTACATTCCAAGGGTTGTAAACTTAGAGACCTTCTCCCTCCAGAGAGTATGTATTTATATTCCAGAGCAAACATCAATTTCTTTCCATCTCTGTAGAGAGAGATGTGCCAGCCACCTTATATAAGCTCCCAGTTTCATAGTTCTGGGGTTACTCTACTGTGATACATACCCTGCAATACATAGAGTTGACATCTGCTTTCATCCCTTCATCCTGTGCTGGTTTGGAGCATGGGAACTGGTACAAGGTATTTTGTGAATCGAAAGTCTGGTCTCTGATACAAGAAACCAATAATTCTCTCTCTGTGTGCCACATAGTAATGTATGCAAACAGAGTAAAACCTCAAACCATTCTTTCACAGTTTCAGATTGGCTAAGTACAATGGAAATGAACACATATAAATCCTATAAAGGTATGATCCAGATCTACATGGATTAGTTATAGTCAACCTTGATAGTTCTCAAATGTAATAAAGAGAAAGAAGAAAAAAGTTACCAAATAATATAGAGAGTGTAATACAATTTAGTTATATGTCATTTGTATTATAAGATTATTTGAGAATAATCTTCAAAAGACTAGAAAAACAGACAGAATTGATAAAATACACAAGAAGTGTTAAGCAAAGATAGAAAATAAGCTGACAGTTTATGAGTTGTAAGCACCATTTTATAAGCTGTTTTAAGATACATAATGACAAAACAAGTTGTGAGATAAATAGAAATCATAATATATGTTAAATATCAATTACAAGTGTAACCTCAAGACATGTTAAAGATAGATGGAATAATTAGAACAAACAGAAGTGCTACTTTTAAATAGAAAACAATGGAAAGATTAAGTCACAAGCTATAATTATATTACCAATAAGCAGACAATTGTTATCTTTAAATTGGCCATCCATTTGTGACTCCCGTTATATTCCAATTTGGTCTCTCATGGGCTCAGAACAAGAAACAGCTAAAAGAAATAAGTGTTCAATAGACTAGTTATTGATCTATAGCTGTGACCAGGACTTCTCATTTAGCGTCTCTTTGATGAGGCAAATCTATTTATGTTGACACCTTCATTCTGTTAAGCTCCTTACTGAAACCTCAAGTCTGGTCACCATAAACCACCATGAGTTGGTAAAACTGGCATGGCAGACAGAGGTACAGATACACATGATGTTGTGTAACCTAGTGTTCAGGTAATTTGGTCTTTCATCGTATCTTATATATTCCTTGCCTCCTACTATTATATTTTTAACTGATTTTGTAAACTATGACAATCAGAATCTTACTTTGGCCTGACAATTCTTCTATCAGGAATAACCTCTAAAATGGATTTCCTGATAATATGTCTTGAGCTTTTATTGCACAAAGATAGTTTTTCCACAGGGGGGCACCTGGGTGGCTCATTCAGTTAAGTGTGTCCAACCCTTGGTTTTGACTCAAGTCATGATCGGGTCATAAGATTGAGCCCCAATTTAAGTGCTGCACTCAGTGCACAGCCTGCTTGAAGATTGTCTCCCTCTGCCCTTGTCCCTTCAAATAAATAAAGAAATCTTTAAAAAAAAGATAATCTCCCACAGATCATTAAGATATAAAATAAAACTGTATTATCTGTTGGAAATGTTTTATTATCAAAGTAAGTGGTATGGAAGGACATTAAAATACATTAAAATGGCTATCATAAGGCAAAGGGTAACAGAATGGGATAAGCTTTCCTATTCATAGAGAAATTAAACTTTATATGTATCTCTCTTTCATAAGAAGAACACTGTATTACTTAAGTAACTGAAGATTAATAAAAAGTAGTCATGACACTATTTTATTTTTTTAGTGTATATTGATCATTTAAATAATCAAATTAAAGTCTTAATTCAGGAATATGCTTTTCTATTACCTTTGACTGTGATTTTCATTCTGTTAATTCCAGTCTATTCTTTAGAGATCTGCTCTCATTCTCACGCTGGTTTTCTTCCAGATCCCCATATTCACCATGCCCCTACTAACTTCCTGGCTAATGTAGTTTTTCCCTCTGCTTGGAACACTCTACCCTTTGTTTGCCATCTTAATTCTCTTTCAGATACCAGTTCATAGACTTTTGCCTATTCTTTTTTTTTTTCTCATCATCTATTCATAACTTCCCTGTGATGCACTTAGTAACTGTGATTATTTGATAAATATATCTCTTTGCTTCTAGGCTATGAACTTCATTAGGGTAAGGATTATATATGAATTTCATCACCATTATATTCCAATTACCAAATACATTGCCTAACAAAGAGAAGATAATTAATAAAGTATCAAGAGCAATCAGGAAAGATGAGAATGGGAAAGTGTGCCCATTAAATTTAATAGCATGTAAATAATTTGTTACTTGAGTAATTAAAGTTATGCTGGACAAATGAGGTAGATAGGGTCCAAATACTAGTCCATTAAGAAATTGGTATTGAGGTACAAAAAGAGTAAATACAGAAAATGTATTTTAGAAGTTTGGTTTTAAAGGAAAAGATAAATATTGGGGAGTACCTGAAGGTAGAATGAGATTGAAAAAAGTTATTATTGTTAGGTGTGTTGATATTTTTAAATCTGCAAGAATTCATGTAAGTGCTATTCAGAATATTCTAATGGAAAGAGATAAATTGAAGAAATGACCAGGAGGGGAGAAGTTAAAGTGGCAGTCCTTGTTGAGGTTAAAAACAAGGAAGTGTAAGTGAAAACAGGATATATTTTCATGAAATTTGGAGAAATGTGCTTACACAATTCTATTATGGCTCAAAGAAGAAAATATCTTGATAACATGATAGAAAATTAAGAGACATCTCCTTTAAGAAATGTAAAGAGAAACGGAGATCGTAGTAGGTTAAATGTTTGAAAAATGTAGTGAAGTTTCACTGGTATTCCTAAATAGTCAGAGAGCTAAGTGGCTTTTTAAAATAGCAGGATAACTATATTTATAGTCTCATTAAGGTTAATGACCGTTACTTAAATAGGTGGAGAAATATCCCAATGGGAAATTTTATCTAAAAAGTATTCAAGAACTCAAGACAAGCATGGAGAAAGAGGATTGCGGGCTTTCATTACTTTTATATAATTAAAAAAAAAAAAGGAATAGAGTAAAATACCTTTAGGATATTGAAAAAAGAGTATTAGAATGATAGACATTAATTTCAAGCAGGAAGGTGATAGATGGGAAAAGAGTAAAGTGGTAAAATCCATTTTTTAGTTATCACGTTATAATTTTTCTTTATATAATTAAGGAAAATCCCTTAGTTTATTATCCAAAAAAAAAAAGGTTTTTAGTTGTTGTTGTTGTTTCTGTCCTTGGATCATTACTCTTTGTTTTTGTGGGGCTTTTTTCGTTTGTTTGTTTGTTTGTTTTTAGTTTTGTTTTGTTTTTCTTAAGGTTTTATTTAAATTCCAGTTAACATACAGTGTAATATTAGTTTCAGGTATAGATGGATCATTACTCTTAATATAAATTAAGGATTACCGTTGTTCTAAATTCCACAGATTTTCCTTTCAGAAATTATATATGAAGTACATATATGTATATATATATGTATACATATATGTATATGTATGTTTTAAAAATTATTTTATGCAGATTTGTTTTCCTTGAGCTTTCATATCCATGAATGCAATATGCCATTATATCCACTCAAACTTACCTCTGTTTTGTTGAATAGTGATCTCTAATTTTCTTCATTGTAGAAGTAAGGGGGGTGAGCAGTTGGGTGGGTCCAGTGATGGGTATTGAGGGCACGTATTGCTGGGGCATGGGGTGTTATACGCAAACAATGAATCATGGAACACTACATCAAAAACCAATGATGTTTAGTATGGTGAGTAACGTAACTCAAAAAATTAAAATAAAAATAAAAAAATAAAAGTTTGGCACAATTCTTGCTACATTTATTTGTATATACCTTATCATTTTACTCGTTAGGATAAATAATAACTTTTCTAAATTGCTTTTCTGAGTTTTGTTGCTGATGCATAGAAATGCAGATGGTTTGGACCTTTTGCCCTTGTATGGGGCCACCTTGTTAAGCTCTCTTTGTATCCCTGCAACTTTGAAATTTTCAGAATTCTATGCGGGCATATCACTCTTGAATAACAACAACTTGCTTTTTTCCTCTCTAGTTCCTTAGGTTTAACTTGCAATTTTTATTGTGTTGAAGAGGACCTAGCTTACAATGTTGAATAGATAGAATGTTAATAGACACTTTTGTTTTCTTCAAATCTTAGTACTATTTTACTTATAATCCAGGAATGATTTGCTGAATATTATTTGTTGCTTAGTTCTGAATATTAATTTGTTTCTATTATGATTTCTCTATGACTTAGACATATTTTAGAATTTGGGCACAAGCACACACATAATCATACATAAACATATACTGACAGGGAGGTGAAATGCATTTTATTAGTATATTCAAACAGTCTGTCTATAGATTATTTTCTGAATTTTCTATGAGAATATTAAAGTCACCTGTGAATAATGATAGGTTTATTTCTCCCTTTGTAGTTATTATGTATATTTTAAGAACTCTGTCTTAATTAATTATCACAGTAAACACTGAACAGAAGAGTAGATAGAGAGCCCTTGGATCCTTTCAGATTTAAGTGGGAAAACTTCTCAGTTGCTCTAAGATTTTTTTATAGAATCTGAGATCTGCCTCACAAGCACAGTTCTTCCATGGTTGGAAGGCACATAAATCAGCATTCTGTTTGCTTATTTAAAATACTGAGTAGTATTCTCTACCTTTGATGCAGGTTACCTAAGACATCAGTTATATATATTCTTCGAAGTAAAATAACTGTTCTATTACTGGACTTTAGAGGTAAACTTTAGATACCTCCTAGCACTGAGGTATCATAAAATTATGAGTTAAAAATAGCTATTATGTTATGATTAATGTCAGACAGAAATGTTAATTAGAATGGAATAGCTCAGCAGCATATACTGCTGAAAATAAAATGGCATATATAGAAGCATGCTATCCTAATAACAAAGGATGGGGCCTATGAGGCTGTTCTTTTATTTGTTTTGTTTTCAGGCAGTGTTTTATCCCAGAATTATCTTTGGTACTAATGACAGAAACCACAGAAAAGCTAAAAGCACTGGATTATGTAATATTTATAATATTTGAGAGATAAATGGATAATGCTTATTATAAGATCCAAAAATTGTTTTTAACTGTATATATTGAATACAGATATTTAGAGACATAGGTCAGAAAATTACCAGCTTAATGGAGGAAAAAAGCATCTATGATAATCTCTTTAAAGACCTCATCTTCTACAGCTGAAGGACAGACTATGTTGAGAATCAGGGAAACAACTTGATTGTAAGTGTTCAGAAAAGCTTGTATTCAGAGCTTCCATAAGTTTCTAATCAAAATTGGGCCTTTACATAAAAAATAAAAAAGTTGGACTCTGAAATTTGTGATGGGGGCCTATAGGTAGATAAGCTTGAAAATACTCAACTCCCAATTCCCATCACTAATGCCAAAAGATAGTGGGCTTTTCCTTAATGAGGTCCCTACAGATAGTACTCAAGACTTTTTACCATTTCTACCTTGGCCACTAGCCAGTAAATAACAAAGGGACTGAGTGTGGTTCAAAAGGGGGAATGCAGGTTGTGCCAGGGGAAGATACGGATCATTCATGAAAGGAATAGCAGGACCTGCATAAGACATACTAATAAGGTCATGTCAAGTATGACTGGGAATAATCTTGAAAGTCCTGGACCAAGAAAAGTAAAGTATATATCTGAATAAGGGAAAGTTTGTTAATATGGAGACAACAACCCCTGTTTCAATGTTTAAATGTCTCTGGAGCCTGTCTTAACACAATGCTGGAATGCAGCTTGAAAAACTGGAAAAAAGTTCTGGCCCACAATGTACGAGGTGGAAATGTCAGAACTTGCCATTTTTACTAGTGGCAGACGTTTGAAGAAGGAATCAAATGCATTTTCAAATAAATCTATTTTAAAAGATCCAAGGACCTATTAGATTCTATTTTCCTTGGAAAATTCCCCAAGACAGCCTTTTACTGAAACAATAAGGAATTCATGAGAGAGTGGCACACTTGCATCATTTAGAAGCTCCTCAGTGATCACAGCTGATAAGCGATACTATTAAGGAATGGGGAGTTACCGATGATGAACAAAATAGATTTGCAAAATCTATTGCAGATTTCCTGGGGCAGGAACATGACCTTTATGAACCTCTGAAAATATAAGATTGTGTTGCCTAAAAACTTTCCTCAAATACTTCAGATTTTAAATATGGGGTATTAGGAGATGATTCATAATGGAAGGAGAGGCAAAAAAGATACAGAGAAGAGCTAATTCACATTAACATTATAGTTATTTTGGTCAGAATCTTCAGAGGACTCAGGATGACTATCAGATTGATCAGTTATTTTAGGAATTGTCTTTGAGTTCCAGTTCAAATGAGTCCTTGCTTTTCTTGACCTTCTCTCCTTTGCAAATGACCTTATTCAATGTTTGAGGTCTAGTTTCATCTATGCTATCATTTTTCTTAACTGTCTTCCCTCTGTTACAATTACCCCTTCCCCATTATATAATTGAATTCTCATCTTTTAAAATATCTTATTAAGAAAATACCTTATTCATCACACTGTCTATTCCTGGCTACGAGTGTTTTTTTGTAGACTTTGCAGTGTACCTACTCTACTTACATGTCTAATCTTAACAACTAGGGTCAAGCTGTAGGTTATCTTTACTGCTCCTCCCTCACAGATTGACATTGTGGAAATTCTTAATGAAATTTTCTTTGCAGTAACATGTGTTGTGTAGGTATGTATAAATTCATTTTTTAAAGGTTTTTATTTATTTATTTGACAGAGAGAGAGGGAGAGAGAAGGAAAGAAAGGGAGAAAATAAGCACAAGCAGGGGGAATGACAGGCAGGGGAGAAGCAGACTCCCCACTCAGCAAGGAGCCTGATGCAGGGCTCGATCTCAGGACCTAGGATCATGACCTGAGCCGAAGGCAGCCACTTAATTCACAGGTGCCCCTAAATTCATGTATTTTGAAGCAAGTTATGAATGTTTTTCCTGAAGCAGAGCTAATATTTGCATAGTTAGAAATTAAGGATTATGACCAAATATGCTAATTAACTTACTTCCTGAAACTTCACTTGTGAGAGAGTTGACAGGATTTATTTGATAAAAAAGAGAAACTTTGTGAATTTCACTGCAAGCTGGCATGTGCACATGCCACTTTCCAGCTAATTTGACTTGGAATGTTATTACATAAGCAAAGTCATCTCTCTCCAATATAGTTAGGCTGAAATATTGTGTTAAATGTCTGCTATCACAAACTGCAAAACTTAGCAAACGTGTGGATTTGAAAGACCATCTTCATGATGATTTTTTTTAGATTTTTTTTCATTTCTATTGTAAAAGGTTTTTTAAAAAATATTTGCCTGCTATTTACCTAATTCAGATACTAACCCATATCCAGATACCTACCTTCTTTATGTCCAATTACTGTACCTCAGAAATCCAGTTTTACTGCAGTCAAAATTAGTTCTTAGGTGCTAATCAAAATGTATGCATAAAGCAGATTATAACATTCAAAACTGCCACGTTCTAATATTCTTAACATGTAAATTAGAAGTTTTTAATAACCCTCTTGTACATTTTATATTCTTACATTTATGTTTTATGAAATCCATTAATTTCCCACATGATAAAGTACTTTGGTTAGAGCATAGAGTGTTATGATTATACAGCATCCTTTTCTGTCTCTTGAGGTTATACATGCAATCCTCTGAAACAAAATTCTCATGGACAGTCACTAATGATTTGTTGATATAATCATTTTAGTTGGTTTAAAAATGCAAATTAAAAATTCACATCACTGAATTTAATAAAATGTTGGTGACCCACATTTCCATAATTAGCACACATTCATTCATATTATACAGAAAATTGAGTTTTTAAGATAGTTTTTTTTTTCCATTTAACAGAAATGGTGATATGTTTGTCCCCACACATCTCTCACCATGGAAGCTCTGTATCACCAAAATGAATCAGCTAGTCCATGGAAAACACAGATATACTACTGTGGCTTCATTTGATGTTACAAGAAATAACCAGTGTGTAGAAAGATCTATAAGTTTCTAATGTTCACAGCACTGAGAAATATAACTGGGAAGAAAAATGATCTTATTTAACAGATTTTTATTCAGCACTTTCAGTGTGCCAGTTTTATTGCTGTGGATAGTGCAGATAATTTTGTCTTTTGTACTTCATATTAAATTTCTTGGAGATCTTTTCCTCTTCCAAAATTTACTTAATGAGAAAGATAGTAATCATAAGTTAAAAGGTTGATAAAGAAGTAATAACAAAAACTCCGCTTATTTAAATATAAATATATGAGCAAATGAGGAAATATGATGTATTTTGCTTAGAAATGAACTGAGAATTGTTTTGCAATCCTGCCCAAAAAGTAACTAAATGCAAATCATTCTCATACAAAGTATACCAAAACCTGACATTGGTAAAGCTCTCGGGAGCCATTACAGAAAGAGAAATTAAAAAGATAACCCCCTTGTAGTTAATTATTAGATTTTTAGTTATCTTGGATCATAGAGCAGAGATTTTGAAAACCAATGTAAAAAAATACAATAGCAATAACGAGTGGAATCATAGATTATCTTAAACCTAATTAGAACAACCAATGGATTTCGGTTCCAATCAAAAGTATCAGCTTAGGTATATATATATATATATTTTTCAAATTCTGTATTCTAGACTTTGCCAAAATGAGTAAACAATCTCAAGTATGTTAGGTGCCGATCATCAGTGATAACTTGTTTGAGTCACATTTCTTTAAGTTTATCTTCTCTAAGCATCTTTCCATGTGAATATTTTAAATTTATTACCGTTTAATACACATTTGTGTGTATGAGCTTTAAGAATCACAAGATAGGGCACCTGAGTGGCTCAGTTGGTTAAGCCACTGCCTTCGGCTCAGGTCATCCCAATGTCCTGGGATCGAGTCCCTGGGAGCCTGCTTCTGCTTCTCCCTCTGCTGTCTCTCTGTCAAATCAACCAATCAATCAATCACAAGACGAAAATAGATAACTTGTGACTATTTTGGTCAGATTTTTTTTTAAAAGATTTTATTTATTTATTTGGCAGAGAGAGATCACAAGTAGGCAGAAGATGCAGGCAGAGAAAGAGGGGGAAGCAGGCTCCCCGCTGAGAGCTCCTGGCAGAGAGCTGGATGTGGGGCTCAATCTCAGGACCCTGAGATCATGACCTGAGCTGAAGGCAGGGGAACCCACTGAGCCACCCAGGTGCCCCAGATTTTTGTTGTTTTACACTCCATGTATTTATAACAATTGTTAGATAGCTCACTTTTATTATGTACTTATTCAATTCCACACACTTGACTTTTGGATGAAGAGATCCTAATGACCCTCAGTGATTCCTGCTCTTTTAAATATCTAGTCTCTTTAGTAATCCTCTCCCTTTTAGTGTGGGTGAGGTCTATGACTTCTAACAAATAGAATGTGGCAAAATGATGGCATGTCACTCCTATAATTATGATATGTTACATACGGCTCCATCAGGCTGGCACATTTGCTTGCTCTCTGTTGCTGACTTTGAAGAAGCAAATTGTCATAAATTAAGTGACCATGTTGGAGAAGCCTACATTCCAGGGAACTGGAGGAGGTTTCTAGGAGGTAAGCATGACCATCACCAAAAAACTAAAACCCTCAGTCCTGAAGCCAAAAAAGGAATGAATGCAGCTAATAATTAGAGCTGGAAAAGGTTTTTTTCTCTGGTCAAAACTCTGATAAGACCACAGCACTAGCTAATACCCACATGGCAGCCTGATGAGAACCTGAAACTGAGAATTCAACTAAGCCATGGACAGACTGACCCACAGAAAGTCTGAGATAATACATGTGTGTTGCTTTAAACTAAGTGTGTAATAATTTGCTACACAGCGATATAAAGCTGTTATATAGGTAAATACACTTTTACCTCACCAAACTTCCAAAGACTTTATGAGTCAATCACCTACATTTCACTGATGAGAAAAGTAAGGATAAGACAGCCTAAATAATTTAATCAAGTTCACAGAGCTGGTAAATGTCCAAGCCAAGATTCCAAACAAGGATTGTGATCTTACTATTTTATACTCTTAATACCCTGATGTATTCCTTTGCTCAAACATTGTTCTTGGAAATTTGACTTGACTTACTAACCAAGAATGCAAATCTTTCTTCATATGTTCAATAACTTTTGCTTACACATTATTATTGTTTATATACACACACAATGGTTTTGACTAATATAACACAAAACACAAAGTTGATTTTACCATCAGGTCAACAAAATATAATTTGATGTGAATATAATTAAGTCAAATGATTTAATTAAATTAAACACATGGTTGTAAGTAAGTTTCAGTTAATTACTTGGTTAGCGGGCAGCTAAAAATACTGAGTGTCCTTAGGTGGTTCTTAGGGGAATTTTGTCTCCCTGTTGTCTTCTCTCCTAGGATGTATATGCCAATCTAATTTTACATGGTAAATAACAAAGCAGCAAGAAAATGAAAGCAGAAGATGCAAGGTTTCTTGAACCCTTTCTCAGAATTCACACAAAATTCATTTCTGTGAATTCTATATAGGTCAAAGCAAGTCCCAAAGTCAGTGAAGAGGGAAATGGTATGCACCTTCTAATGGGAAGAGCTACAAAAAAAAAAAAAAAGAAAATTGGTCATTTTAAACTTCCACCCAAAGAATTTTGAAGATGACTTTTGAATAAACTATTGAAATAAAATAAGTGAAAATTAGCTAAGTAAAAAAATGGTTAGAAGGAGGTTGTTCTAGTCAGAATATAATAATAGGCATATGATATACACATAAAAATAGAAGCTGCTCAATTTTAGAATGCCAAGAAAAAAGTATGGTACATCATCTTCACAACATGGTTTATACTTTTTGGATTTTTTTAAAGATTTATTTATTCATCTGAGGGAGGAGGGGTGCAGGGAGAAGGAAAGAGAGAATCCTCAAACAGATTCCCCAATCAGTGTGGAGCCCAAAGCAGGGATCCATCTCAAGATCCTGAGATCATGACTTGAGACAAAATCAAGAGCTGGGTGCTCAACTGACTGAGCCACCCAGGTGCCCCTGGTGTACACCTTTCAAAGAAGCTATCTAAATTCAAATGTATAATCTAACTGCATTCTGAATTATTAAACAACATAGAGAGAATGTCACATATGATTGCAAGTGTAAGTGTGCAGAAGAATTAATGTGAACATTTTCATGAAGAGGATATACGTATTTTAGAGAGGCCAATTTGTCTTATCGTTTCCATCCTACCTCCTCTCCATTCACTTATAAAAAAACCCAGAAAGTTTTTCTAGAGCAGCTACTTTATATTTATATATATTTTATAAATATATATTTATATGTATAAATAATTATGTATATTTGTTATGTATAAGCATGCTACATATAGTTATTGTTATATATGTATATTTATATATCATATATATTGTGTATATATGTATTATATGTATGTCTGTATATATATGTATATTTATATATTATATTATGTATATATTATATATATATCTTATATATAAAAATATACATATATATATCACGCCCTATAAATCCTAATAAAGTTCTTAATAGAGTAAAGGTTTTTAATAAACAGTTAGCTTTTGAATGGTAATTGTTTTTCTTTTAACAGTAGGAAATAGATCAAGTGTTTGAGATAGATTGTATTACTCAGAAATCAGGCAGAATGTTAAGATAGCCTGCCAAAATCATGTCCCCTAGTCTACATGCCCTGAATAATTGCAGAAACAGTGAATTTGATCGATTTTACTCCATGATAAAGATATGTTACATGTAACAGTGGACTTTAAGAAAGGGAAATTAATTTAGGCAGACCTGATCTAATTACATGAGCCCTTGAAATATGGATCTACAGGTCAGAAAGAGAGGAAGTCAGAGTTTAAAAGCATGACAAGGATTAAACGATGTAAGGAAATTCCTCCTGGCTTTGAAGATAAAGAGGTCAATCCCTCAACTCGTGGAAAAATAGAATCCAGAAACTGAATCCTGCCAACAACCTGAATAAGATCGGAAAATCCCAACTCCAGGTAGATGGTGTCTACAGCACCTTGATTTCCACCCTTTGAGACCTGAGCAGAAAAGCTCAGTACACCAATGCTCAGTAGTCCCATTTCTGGCCAATTAACTGTAAGCTAATAAACTGGTCTTGGTTTTAGTTGCTAAATTTTTGGTGATTTGTTATAGCAGCAATAGAAAACTAATGTTACCAGAAAGGGATTAATATTGTAAAAAGAAGAAATACACTAAAGTCATTTTTCTTTGTTACCTTATTCTTCTATAGTCTATGCAAAATAATAATGGGGTTTTTTAAGACTATACATTTAGTTAAATAATATGAGGTCTATTTCTTACATAATTCCTTATCAATACTTATAGGCTGCAAGGCAAAATGTCTGACTTCCTCAAAGAAAACATCAGCTAGTCTTAAAGGGTTATGTCAATATTAATTTAAGAGGTCTTTTGCACAAATGTTAGTATTGATAAATTGATTTTTGCTCTTCTCATTTAGTTTACAGAATGTGTAACATACATCAGTTTAAATTATGTATGTGAACATCTGTGTTTCAATAGTTATCAATCATTCTCAAGATTAATATAAATGACAATTTCACAATGCATACTTTAGATCTGCAGAACAAAAAGATAAAATCAGATATAATCTAGGTGACTAAAATGTTTCTGTACTAAAAATGCTAGTAAATATTTATATGCTTTTGAGTAGAATGTGTTTGTTTCCCAGAGCAGCTATTGATCTGTGTGCTACTTTCTTCTAATAAATGATTTCACATTAAACTCAACTCAGCCCATGATTTTATCACATTGAACACTTGCAATCTTCATTTAAATGACTAGAAATTATGTTTTCACATTTTCCCCAAGTTATAAATTTTAGCCCCCCAATAAAGTATATATTTTATATCCATATAAAACGAATGCAAATCCAATGTGATTGTATTGATTTACAGTATTTAAGCATGTTCCAAGTAATGTCTCACTTGCCATCATAGCTTCATGTTATATAATAATATTTTTGTAATTATTTGTAATATAACATTACTTCCTATTTCTATGTTCAGAATATGTTGAGAGAAAAAAAAATTTTTTATGATGTCTGCTACTTTAGTGACATTTTACATCAGAGAGCTTATTCCTTCTGTTAAAATGGCAAGTGTCTGCCTTAAGGAGTTTATATACTAGTGAAGGAAAATGGCAATAAAAAAGTAAACTAATAAGATTTATATAATTTCAGATAGTGAAGAATACTATGCAAGGTGATAAGGAAAGAAAGAAAGTTAGAAAGAAGATATGAGAGGTCTAAATTTCAAATTGGATTATCAGGGGAAGTCTCTTTGGAGTGTTGCCATGTGATGAAAGATCAAAGTCATGAGAAAGAGGAAGCCAAAGAAGGAAGAAGCAGAAGAGCCTCAGAGGCACACATTACAAATATAAAGGTCCTCAGTGCGGAAGTTAGAATATTCAAAAAATAGGAGAAAAATCAAGTAATGCAAGGACATAGTAAGAAAGGGAAATAATGTTTTGAGATGAAGTCAGGCATAGGTAAGAAACAAATCATGATGGCTTTTGAAGAAGAGACTTGATGTATGATAATAAGTTACATATAGAGAAGGGATCTGATTTATACATATTTTGTAATGCTCAACTGGATTGCTGTGTAGAGAAAAGAGTCCAGGGTAAATAAAGAGTGGAGGAAGTGGAATTATCAGGAGGCTATTGATGCGCTCCAAGGAATGGAGTCCCTGTAATCGAACCACAAAAAATAAAGATTTTAGGGGCACCTGGGTGGCTCAGTCAGTTAAGCATCTGCCTTCGGCTCAGGTCATAATCCTGAGGTCCTAGGATTGAGCCCCGCATTGGGCTCCCTGCTCAATGGGGAGTCTGCTTCTCCCTCTCCCTCTGCCTCTCTGCCTGCTCATGCTCTCTCTCAAATAAATAAATAAAATAATTTTTTAAAAAATAAAGATTTTGTATTTTATCAGAGAAGCAGTAGAGATGGAGAGGCGTGGTTGGATTTCAGATATATTTTGAAGATAGAGTTGCACATGAGGTATAAGGTGATGACTTGAAGGCAGGTGCTCAGTGTACAACAAATAAAATATGACTGACTTAGTTTTGGTTCCTCAAAGAGTAGACCCTGAAAAAGGATTCAACTTCAGATGCTTTAGGGTATATTGATTTCATTAAATATGTGTGAATGGGTGAGCACAGTGGGACAAAGGAGGAAGATGTAGGAATATAAGAATGTGTTGATCTCAGGACTTGATTCTGTTGGGATCTCTGAAGATGTGTCCCAGAATTAGCCATATAAAAGACAAGAGACTAAGAGACTGGGCACTTTAGCCACCATATTCTCTCCATTACTGACTGGCAGTGGTAGTTTGGAGTATTCTATGCCCTCACCAGTATATTCCTTATACTGTGAAGCTGTGCTTACTCTGGCCAAATGGCTACTGGAAGTCATCTGGTAGTTGCTGGGCAAAAGTTTGGGACTTCAGTATTTGGCTGTCTGATGGGGGATGCTGAATGGGAAAGGCAAGAGAAGCACAGATTCAAAAAGAGGGAAAATGAAGGTTTCCATTTTGAACATGTTCAGTAAGAGGTATATTAAGTATGGGTAATTGGGTATATGGTTCCAATGCTGCCTGTAGAGATCAAAGCTAAAAATATAAATTTAGAAGTTATTAGTTTATCAATGGTTTTTAAAGATATACAGTTGGATGTAATCAACTATGGAAAGAACATATATACAAAATAAATATCACCAGAGATTGAGATGAGAAGCAGTAAAATATATAAAGCTAGAGACATTGGGGGAGTCTCGAAAAAGATACCATGATATCAGTGAAGTTCGGGGGAAGTCAGGCAAGATTCAGAACCTATACAAACAAAGCTTTACAGTAAAATATCTGCTGATGCACCCTCACAGAGTAGACTCAGTTGACCACACTTCCACAAAAGCCTTCTTCACATTTTATACTCTTTGTTTTCTTTTTCTTCATAGCACTCATCAGTACCTGAGATTGCAAATTACTTTCCCATTTTTCCATGTTCTTTCTTTTGTTTTCTAGAATGTAATTTCCATGAAGACATAGACATCATCTTATTCATTGCTCTCTTGCACCTAGGACAGCACTTAACATCAAGTGCATACTCACTAAATATGAGTTGAACAGCATAATGATTAAACCCATTGACTGGTTGGTTCTGCTAAAAGTTGCTAAGAAGTTACAGTGTGAGAGGGTAAAGAGAATGGGCATGGAAAGCATTCTTGAATATGTTTTTATGATATGGAACAAAAAAGAGCAGAAACTAGAGAGGGAGGGTTGAATTTTTCATCTAAGGAGTATTACATTTAGTATGTCTTCACAAATGTTCACATGAGAGAGAAAACCGATGACGGAATAGAGGAGCCAATGATAGGAGAAACCATTTAGTAGTAGGCAAAAAGGTAAGGTCCCCTTACAACTTGAGGTTCCATACTTCCAGTGAAGGTGGAATAAAGGCAGAATTTATAAATAAAATGCAGGTAGACTGATAAATTCGAAGTGGAGTAATTAGATTGTTTTATTACTGTTTCTATTTCTTAGGAAAATTATAAGGAAGAAGTTGTAAGGTTTTTCCACATCTGATGACAAAGTAGATGGTGCAATAGTGACAGACACAGAAAAACTGAATAGATCAGGAATATATAGCAGTTATTCAGAAACACTTTTGAAGTTCATAGCCCAAGAACACAGACCCAATAAAAGACTGATTTAGTCATGAAGTTATTGAATGAGTTACTTCCCCAACCTCTTATGACCACATCAACAGGGCTGCAGTATGATAGCAGTGAATTATAGCTGGAAGAGGTAAAAATCTCCAATTCATTTAAGGAGGTCTTAAGGAAACACAGAGAAAGTGGTAGAGGTAAACAAGGACTCTTGAGGAATGTGAAATCCTGGCACCCTCAACGATAGCAATTATTTTAAAAAATAATTTCTGCCCAGATTAACATAAAAGCTTACCCTAAAGGCCTATTCACCTTAGTGCCTTTTTTCTGAGTATACCATGTCTGGCATTTGGCACAAAAATATTATACATGATAAAAGCCAAGAAAAACACACACACTGAAAGAGACAGAACTAACATATAGCTAGATAAAGATATGACACAGATTTTGGATTTACTAGGGAAATTTTTGAAGTTTATTTCTAATATGTTCTAAAAGGAAGAGTAGGCAACATGGTACTATGTGGAAAATAGATGTATGTATAGAGAGAGATGGATGGGTGAATGGATAGACAGATAATTTAAGGAATTTGTTCATGTGATTGTGGAGGCAGGTGAAGCTGAAATTTGCAGGGCAGACTGGGACACTGGAGACCCAGAGAAAAGTTGATGTTGCAGACTTAATCCCAAAGACAGTCTATAGGCTGAATTTCTGTCTTGGGGGACCTCAGTCTTTTTTCTTAAGACCTTCAAATGATTGGATGAGGGCTACCCATATTATGGAAAATAATCTACTTTACCCAAAGTCTACTTCAGTCACGTTTTTAAAGTACCTGTACAGCCTCCTCTTGCCTGGTGTGACTAGACAACTTGGTGCCATAGGCTATCACAAACTGACACATAAAATTAATCATCATACTAATATAAGCAGAGAAAAGAAAACTTTATGAAAGAATCAAAAAGAAATGTTAGAAATCAATAACATTGTAACAGAAATGAAGAATATCTTTGATGGATTCATCAATACACTGGAAGAAAGAATCTGAGCTTGAAAACATGTCAACAGAGACTTGTCTGAGATAAAAAGAAGAAAAAGAAAAAAATTAAGAAAGAGAGAACCAAACAAAGAAAAAATCACCTGGAACTATTAGATAATTTCATGGATTCAGTATGTGACTGTAATGTCTGATGAGAGAGAAAAAAGAAAGAAAAGCAATATTTGAAATAATATGGCTAAGAATTTTCTGAAATTAACACAGTCAACAAGTCATAGATCGTGGAAGCTCAGAGAAAATCAAGCAAGACAAATGCAAAACAAAACTATACATGTGTAATATTTAAACTTCACAAAACTAAAGATAAAATCTTTAAGGAAGTCAGAGGAACAAAAAATATGCACTTTACATATAGAAAAACAATAATAAGAATTACAATGTACTTCTCACCAGAAAAGATATAAGCAACATGTGCACACAAGAAAATATTTGAAGTGTTGATAAAAACCGACAAATACAAAACTATTAGCTTAGAATCCTATAGCAAGAGAAATTAACCTTCCAGTGTAAAAGAAAAATACAAACTTTCTCAGATATACATACACACATTAATGTTTAAGATATGTTTTTTAAAAGGCAACTGATAGAAAATAATTACAGATATGGTAGGTATTAAAAATGTGAGTGATACAAATACACTAATTAAAACAGAGTGATTTTTAGAATGCATAAAAGAAATAGGACCCAAGTATATGTTGTCTACATGAATCTGGATAAAGCATAGGCTTTACATAATAATCATATAAATATTGCTTCATTAATTACAACAAATGTGACATTCTTATGTAAAATATCAGTAATGGGGAAACATAGCAGGGTGTATGCACTCTCTGTATTATCTTTATATTTTTTATAGAAAGTCAAAATCATTCTAAGGAGTGATTCTTAATAATTATTTATTATAAGTAATAAAAGAAGCTAGTGAGATAATTTGAATAGAGATTCTGATAGAATCAATGAATACCTAGAGTAAAAGAAGTAGGATTCTTAGGCTAAAAATTTTTTTAAACTTCACTCAAACTGGAAAGGCATATTGAGACATTAGAAGTGGTAAGTTATTGGTGATGACAAGTTCTGAGCTATGGCCACAGAGGTGTATAGATTACATGGTCACCAATAATGTTGACATCAGTTTGAGGAAGAGAAAAGCCATAAGGGATGGGCTAAAATATTCAATTCATGAACCCATAAGGATGGAGTTTTAAGAGAAACAGGAGAAAAGGTAGGGAAACAGCAATGAGGAGCAAAGGCAAAAAGCTATACAACCTTTAGACATTTTGTCAGAAACACAATAAAAAGAAAAAAAAACAGGAAAAATATTTGCCTACACTTGGAAGAAATCCACTAAAAAGTATGTTATCAGGCCATAAGCAATTTCAGTTAGAGCAGGCAGGTGATGGGAACTGGATAACTTTGGGGTTAAATGAATTTCAGGTGATTATTAATGACCTGGGAGGCCTAGGGTTCCAGTGGTGACTGAGATAAACACTATAGGAAATGCATGATAAAATTAGTTCTGATGGTCTTTTAGAGAATGATGATAACTAAATTTTATACTTAGTCTTAGAGTTGGTGGTTTTGCAGGCCCTTCAAAATGGTGACACAAACGAGGAATCAGTCATGGTGGCAGTTGCAGGTGTTATCTGTAGGCTTCTCTTAAAATGCACAGAATTGGGACGCCTGGGTGGCTCAGTGGGTTAAGCCGCTGCCTTCGGCTCAGGTCATGATCCCAGGGTTCTGGGATCGAGTCCCACATCGGGCTCCTTGCTCAGCAGGGAGCCTGCTTCTCCCTCTGCCTCTGCCTGCCACTCTGTCTGCCTGTGCTCACTCGCTCTCTCTCCCTCTGTCTCTGACAAATAAATAAATAAAATCTTTAAAAAAAAAATGCACAGAATTATGGGCAGCTTTGTAGGCACATTATGTGTGTGCAAGTGTGTGACACAGAAATCATTATGTTCTTCTTAACTTAGGGTTTATATCTTGGGTAATTATAACTAAAAAGTGTCACTACACATATAACTATCAATTGTAATGGAAAATATGAAACTAAAAATATTAATCTCTAGTTATATGATATCCATAAAACTCCCTCCCCTCCCAAACACATACAACTTTAGCATAAACAGTATTTATACTCATTCAGATGTATTTCAGAGATTTCCTAAATAAATCTTTGCATAGTTACAACTTCTTATTTTCATACAAAATTTCATTTGTATATTTGGTTGTTTTCCTTCTACTTTAGAATGATCCTTCTTTTATGTATAGTAACAGATACATTGTTGTGTGACAGAATGAAAAATGCTTGAATTGAAATAAATAGCATTTGGTGTTAGGGGTATGAGAAATAGAGTTGCTGGGTATACCATTTTCACTTGAAATAATAAATCAAGAAGCTTGATATTGAAGGAGGTTTTTTTTTTGTTGTTGTTAAGATTTCATTTATTTCTTAGAGGGAGAAAGAGAGAGAGTGAGAGAGAGAGAGAGAGAGAAAGAAAGCATGAGTGGGGTGGGGAGGGGCAGAGGGAGAAGGATAAGCAGACTCCCTGCTGAGCAGGGAACCTGACAACACAGGACCCCGGAGATCATGGCCTGAGCGGAAAGCTGTGGCTTAACTGACTGAGTGACCCAGGCACCCCTTAAAGAGTGTTATTAAGGAGAATTCACTCTTTTTTTTTTTTTCCTGATCTACCAACTCCCAATATCCTGTAAGTGGTGTGACTTCATTTTTATTTATTTAGTTTTGAGATAAAAGAATTACTTCTTCTGAAATTTGTTACTAGGCATCTTTTTTTTTCTCTTTTTTTCCCCCATTTTATTTTATCTCTTTTCAGTGTTCCAAAATTCATTGTTTATGCACCACACCCAGTGCTCCATATAATACATGCCCTCCATAATACCCACCACCATGCACCTTTCTACTTCAGTTTCTGTTCGTAAATTCTGAATTTGTCTCAAGCCCTGACAAGATCCAAAATTTATACTGATTTCATTCACACGTAGGGAAGGAAATTGGAAAGAGAATTTGATCTGTTGAGTCTTGGGCTTATTTTTTAACACTTTATGCACTTGAATTTGACTGAATAATACTCTCTCAGGGGAAGATAAACCTGTATTCTTAATTTTCATTACTGAAGAATGTCTGCGTTATTATGCATTTAAAAATAAAACAAACATTTATGTTAATGAAATTTTTAAAAAGGAAAATGTATTTACAGGTTTTGTGATACCGAAATAGTATATATATGTATATGTGTATGTATATGTATCTTATATTATTTAACTAGCACATATCTGAAACTCTATAGAATATCCAAATGCAAATTTAAATAATTCAAGTTTAATAAAACTTGTACTACTTACTGTATAATAACAATTAAAATGCTAAAAATAAGATAGTGTTTGAGTTTGAAGCTTTTTCCAGATGAATTAAGATGTAAAAATGCAAAAAGATTAGAAAGCAAGCAAACATTAGAAATAGGAAACTGATAGATGTATGAACTAGAAAAATATAATCACACTTTCTTTCATAAAGGAGGCAAGGTTAAGTTCCTAGAGGATCGTGAACGTTTGAAAAAGTACAGCTCTGAGAATTAGGAGTCAGAAGACCCAGGGGAAGTGGACATATGAGAAAGATAGCATCATGAGCACAAAACACTAGAACAAAATGTAGATTGTGGAGTTATGACAGGAAATGATCTCATAATTTGCATGCTCTTAATGCCAAATGATGCAGTGGCCACTTTTCATATGCCTATTTGACATCTGTATATCTTTTTTTGTTAAGTCAATTTTTTATATAGTCTGCCTAATTTTAATTGGTTTGTTTTGTTATTGTTGAGTTTTATGTGTGTGTGTGTGCGTGTATTCACTCTGGATAAAGGTTATATGTTAGATATATGATTTCCAAATACACTCTCTAAGTTGTACCTTCTCTTTTCATTGTCTTAAGGGTTTCTTTCACAGGGAAGAGGTCTTTAATTTTTATAAAGATCAAAACTTATCATTTTTTTCTTTCATGGATTTTGCTTTTAATGTTGTGTCTAAAATCTTATCAATAATTCTACATGAACAATAATGTTCTACATGAACATGTAGACATTCACTTGTAGAAGTTTTGAAGTTTTGCATTTTAAACTTAGGTAAAAGATTCATTTTGAGTTGAATTTTGTGTATACTGTGAGATAGAAGTCAAAACTGCTTTGTTTTTGTTTGCTTATTTTTGCCAGTCGTTCCAGTACCAGTGGTCGTGAAGACAATCTTTTTCATTGAATAGTCTTCACTTTTGTCAAAAATCAGTTAGCTGTATTTGTTTAGGTCTCTTTCTGTGCTCTATCATCTCTTCCACTGATCTGTTTCCTATATTTTTGCCATTAACACAATGTCTTGATAATTGAAGTTTTATAATCTATGTCAATCTTTTTACAATCATTACAATTTCTTTGTAACTAAAGTTGAGTAAAATTAGTCTTTTGGCTTTGTTCCTATATTTTTTTCAGAATTATTTTTATCATTCTGTTGTCTTTTCATATAAATTATAGAATTAGTGTCCATAAAATCATGCTGAAATTTTTATTGGGAGTGCATTGAATATAGAGATCAAATTAAAAAGACTAGACAGCTAACAATATTGGTTTTTCACCCATGGTCATAGAACACTCACAATTTATTTAAATCTTTTTTGATTTATTTCATCAGTGTTTGTAGTTTTCCAGATACAGGTCCTTTATAACTATTGTTAGATTTATAGCTTAGTATTTTGGGGGGAGATGCTATTGTACATAGAATTGATTTTTAATTTCACATCTCATATATTCACTCCTGATATAAAAGTAAACAATACTGCCTATGACCCTGATAGACTTGCTTATTTGTTCCTTCTAGAAGGTTTTTCTATGTAGATTCTTTCAGACTTTCTCTAAGACAGTCATGTCAACTATTAAAATAGTTTTATTGTTCCCTTTCCAACATGTATAACTTTTTTTTTCTTGCCTTATGGTACTAGCTAGTATTTCCAATAAAATTTTGTAAAAGAGTGATAAAAGAGGATGTACTTGCCTTTTTCCCCAACTTTATGGTGTGTAATAGTTTTATGTTTCAGTGTGGCAAGATATAGACCCCAACTATTCAATCAGACAATAATCTAGGTATTATTGTGAAGCCTTATGTAGCTATGATTAACATCTACAGTCATTTGACTTCAAATAAAACATACTATCCTTGGTAATGTAGGTGGGCCTGATCCAATCAGTTCAGAGACTTTCATAGCAGAATTGAGGATTTCTAGGAAAAGAAAATACTTAGTCCATGGACTACATTAACAGGTTCTGTACAATTTCCAATTTGCCCTTTCTGGCATCATGCTCTACGGATTTCAGAATGGCCTGGTGAGCCCTCAAATTCACATAAGCTAATTTATTTCAGACTAAAGCTTATAATAAGGACAATATATTCCACTCAACTCACAAGTAAAATATGGATATAAATTGAATGATAGGGCACCTAGGTGACTTGGATTGTTAAGCAACTGCCCTGGGTTCGGGTCATGATCCTGGAGTACCGGGATCAAGTCCCACATCAGGCTCCTTGCTCAGCACAGAGTCTGCTTCTCCCTCTGACCCTGCTCCCTGTCATGCTCTCTCTCTCTCTCATTCTCTCTCTCTCTCAAATAAATAAATAAATAAAATCTTTTTAAAAATTGGATGATAAAGGCCTTCTAACTCTATTGCCTAGTTGAATAAGGGTTATTCCGTTTTTCCATTATATATCTATTATATGAATTGACATAAGTAATATAATATATATATTATAGTTAATATAATATATATCTATTATATGAATTGACATAATTAATATAAATCCTATATATAATGTAATAATAATGTATATAATGTAATAATAATAATTAATTCAATGATAATGTAATAATATAGTAATAATGAATATAATCTCTATTATCTATATAAATTGGCTTTATGTCTGTTCATAAAATGGAAATATATCAATAGATAGATATTCTATGTGTGTGTGGAGCTGTGTGTATGCTTATTTATTTGTTTACTTAAATTAGTAGTGTGTTTTTTTTTTCTGCCAGAACCCTAATTGATACAAGAGTATAATACCTCCATTGAGTATTATATTAGCTAGAGGTTTTCAATTTGCCCCATTTTTTAGGTGTCTATGTGATATTTTAAATTATGGTTAATTTCAGAGCTACTTAAAATCTATTTGTACATTTAATTATTCTATACTAAAATACAGTCACATTGGACTTTTAGCCTCAATCTGTTGTTGTAGCTATGTATGACAAGTCAAGTTGGAAATACACACATTTCAACCATGCATGACTAATTACATTTTGCCAAAAGGACAGATATCACATGGAAGGTAAGAATTTTAACCTTTAGCTGTGGTCAGAGCAAGTCTTCATTGAGGAGATGAGTGCTACAGAGGCTTTAGCACAAAAGGCTGTCTTCTGTAGAAGGTTTGAAGTAATCAATCAAAAATAAATAAATAAAACATAACAAATCTGAATAAAACAAATAATTATAATCTTAGCACATTATTTAGAATCTCCAGCATAGTCTAAATACTTTGGATTGAAACATTCAGTACTGCTTTTATAAAATGCCTTCTATCTGTCATGAATGAACCATCCCTAGATCATCTGAAATTTCACTAAAAATAAACACAATTTGTAGATGCTTGCTTATGGATTATTTACTAATTAATAATTATATATACAGACAATTTTTAAATTAATATATTCACATACTTTTTTCATACTAAATCACTGACATGTTTATTTTCATACATTTCAAATGATAAGACAGATTTAGAAAACTTATTAACTAATTATTATTTGAATTTGTAAATGTAAAAATCACACATTCTTGGAAAAATCAAATAACCCATACTCAAATAGTCAACAAGGTTAGAGATTCTATAACCATGTTTTACTTGTGACTTGAGTGGAATATATTGTCCTGATTATACGCTTTCCCTGAAATAACTGTGATTCAAATTGTGCTTATGGATTCTCATATTTCTTTAGCATATTACAGGTGCTTTGTACATTATTGATCCAGAAATTGGATGAGGCCCCAGTCTGAAATATTTCAGTATTACTACAGGTCACAAAAAAGATTCCTTAAGATATGTAAGTCCTCTGGGGAAAATTGTTCATACTTAAATCCCTATTTAAAATTTTTGAAATTGTTTTCCTCCTATCCTACAATATAAAACAGCAAAACTGTATAATTTTCATCCCCTGAGATAAACATTTTCTCTGGAAGACAGTATTTCAGGTGTGGCCAATATATTATATTGCCCACATCTTTTGTTCAAGGTGTAATTGATTTAAGAGCTTTATGATTCAGTTATGCATGAGATAATAAAATCTGTTCATCTCCAATTTTTCATAGAAATAAAATGTATTTAGAGTGCTTCTATTAAATGTTTTTATAGTTAAATATTAGTTCCTACTATTTTGCTTATCTTTATTTTTCCCAAATTAACTACCTGCTAATTTTTACACACACTAAACATATTCCTGCCTTGAGAATTTGTCCATGTCATTTCATATACCCTGTACATCTAGATTCTCAAATATTATCATTCCTACTTCATCTCATATTCAGACTATCTCCACGCTATCAGACTGAAATAAAATGTAATCTCATTTCATAAATCATTCCCATATGTAAGGGAAGCAGTCATATAATTCTTTTGTCTATCACAGAAATTTAAAATTCTATACCACATTTTTTACCAACTTTCAACCTTTTATTGTAATTTTTTACATATGCTGTATTGCCCATCATAATATTCGAGTCTCCCAAAATGCATAGTCTATTCTACTGCTAAATATTTGTACAGATGAGTAATGATAAGGTATGTATAGATACTTAGCCTAGATAGCATGTTTAGTTCATGATAAAAATAGCTCTAAAATACAAAGGATTATGGCATATGGCATATGTTTATTGAACCCTTTGTATGTAGGGCAAAGGCAAGTGTATTACATGCCATGTTTGTAATAGTCTTTAATTTTTTTTTAAATTTTATTTATTTATTTGAGAGAGAGAGAGAGCATAAAAGGGGAGAGTTCAGAGGGCAAAGCTGACTCCCTGCTGAGCAGGGAGTCTGATGTGTGACTTGATCCTGGGACTCCAGGATCATGACCTGAGCTGAAGGCAGTTGCTTAACCCAACTGACCAACTGAGCCACTAGGCACCCTGTAACAGTCTTTATTTAAAAAAAAAAAAAAAAAAGTCTCTTAAAAACCTTAACCCTGATAACTTAAATATGTATATAGGATATCTGTGTCCTTATACTGATGAAATTTAGTCTAACTTTGTTATAACCTTTCATAGCTGTCAGCTGGTCAGAATCAGATTATTGTCTACAGCCAGGAATAAAAAGTTCCTCATCAGATTTTTTTCCCCATCACAATATTTCAGCTAGAAAAACAACTCTCTCCCTCCCAGAACAAAAACAAAATGAAACAGGAAAACCTCCACAAAAAAAAAAAAAAGAAACAATAAAATAAACAGGTCCATGATTCAAATTATGTTTGGTTGAAATAAAATTGATGGTTTTCTTTGGAACCATTCATATAGCATACATCATTATAAATAATTATAAACAATACCAGTTTCTACTGATGCACTACAGGGGGATATTTTCACCACATCTACATACATGTCTCTCCTTTCCACAAACAGAAGCTTCTTCTCATTCTGTTTTTTCTGCAGAATGTTTCTCATTTTTATTCTTGATCTACAGCAACCAAAATCTCACTGCATACTGTATTCCAGAAGAATAGGAACGTGGGTTAGGAGAGTAAATATGCAGGCTTTTTGTTATTGGGGTTTTTTTGGTTTATTATTATTGTTTTTTAATAACACTTTTTATGACAAATTCCTTTGCCAGCCATTTTGGCCACAGCAGCACATTGAAATGTCGTCTTTGGAAAAAACAAACAAACAAAAAAACGATACAAAGCAAACAAAAAAACCTTACAATGTTTCCTTTATTTCATCTGCTTGGCTTTGTTATTCAGAACCGAGTGCCCACCACAATCTAAATACAACATACTTCTTACTTTGTTCTTCTATAACAGTATTCCATCTCTAAAAATTCTGTACATCTCTTTCAGTAACACTATATCAATTCTAGATATTATGAGCATTTCTCTAAAAGCAAATAAACTATATAACACTAAATCACCCCCCTGTTATCTGATAAATGCTTTTTAGGATTGGGTTAAATTTATTCTCATTGGGATTTGTCTTACAGACCATAAAATCTACTTCTTAAAGGAAATACACGGTTGCCAGTAGCTATCAAGGACATAGATTTTTTTCTTCAGGCCTCAAGCTATGTCTACCATTAGTCAATGTCAAGTAAAAAGCTATAAGATAGAGAAAAAAGGAAATGTAGTGCTTTATTGCTGAACAAATACATGATAGAGTTTGTCAAATATACCATTTACCACTATTGTTCCTACCCACTGGAATTTAAAATGAGATAAAAATGTCTATATTCTATTAATGTCATCATTACTATTTATAGATGTTTTTCATTCCTACATAAAAAGCATTTGTTCTTTCCTGCTATGTGCCAGGAACTGAGGTATGAGCAAGGAATACAATGTCAAATAAGTAATTTCTTTGCCTCTAGAATTTACTGGTTTAATGACAAAGATAGCACTATAAGTAAATAATTTAGTAAAAGATGATAAATCCTGTGTGAGAAACTTGGACAAGAATTACAGGAGATCAGCAAGGTATCATCTGATTTGACCTTAATAGTATAGGGCTAAACAGATCTAGAAAAAGAAAAATAGTGTGGTACATGTTTTATACATGAGATTTAGGGGGTTTTAAATAATATTTTAATAGATATTTAAATATTTTAGGAATTTTGAAATAATTATGTTTACAGTTACGTCTACATAGATGTGCATGTATGCCCATAGGTGCCCCTATATTTCTGCTAGTTGGTTCATTTATAAGCAGTATTTATTTTATTTTATTTTATTTTATTTTTATTTTATCTTAAGAGAGGAAAAGCATATGAGTGGGGTGGAGAAGGCAGAAGGAGAGATAGAGAAAGAATCTTAAGGAGGCTCTACGCTGAGTGGGGAGCCCAGTGCAGGGCTTGATCTCACAATATAGAGATCACGACCTAAGCTGAAACCAAGAATTAGACAATCAATTGAGCCACCTAGGTGCCTCTATAAGCAGTATTTTAATATACATAAGTTTATTGCTTTGCCTGACCAACTGGCTTTCATTCTTCCCCATTTTAGATTCTGTAGCACCCTGCCATTTTCCACTTGTATTTCTACTGTTGTTTCAGCTTATAAGGCAGTCATCAAGGCATTTTCCTCTAAAAAATACATTGATTCTGTTTGTTCATAGCATCAAAACATATACATCTAGTGGTCCATTTCTTTAAAAGACTTAATAAAATGAAAAACCACCTGTTCTAAATGACAGTGGCCTATGTTTCCACCCACACTTCCTGGTATTATTTTAATTCTAAAAATGGCCTTGGATGCTTTAACTAAAGAGATACTTGACAACAGAAGTTTCAGATTACATTAATAGTGGTCCTTTCCAGGTGATGTTCATACTCTCAAACTGTACCTTACATTTAACCATTTCTGAAGTTCTTTGAGTGGCAAGCACCAATAGCCACCTGTGCAGGGTGGGTGGTGGGAGGAGAACAGGGAAATACAGAAGAATTCCTGGCTCTACCCGTGGCTAAATATATAAAATTCATCAACTCGGTTCAGTTGTCTGGACATCAAGTTATTAGGAGCCTTTCTCGCTCTTTGAAAATGGCGTATGTTCATGCTTTGAGATTTCAAGGAAGAAACAAGTAAGTCTCATACTGCCACCAGTAATGTCCTTTTCTTCTGTACTCTTTTTGGTATGACAAGTAATGTTGGCAAGTTCATTGTTAAATTGATAAATTCTTAAATCCATAATAATAGTATAAATTGAAACTCTTTTGAAAATCACTATGGTAAAATGTTTCTCAGCCACAAAAAATGGCCACATAATGTGACCTCAGTTTCTGCATAAGAATTTAAACAAATGTGATATGCCTAGTCAGCTTAGTCAATAGAGCACATGACTCTTAATCTCAGGGTGTTGAGTTCAAGCCCCACATTGGGCATAGAGCTTACTTATTTAAAAAAAAATTTGATACAAAAGAAATAATTTGTTGGGGAAAAGACGTATCTGAAGATATCCACTGCCACATTATTAATACTATAGTATTTATATAAATATTGTATTTTATTATATTGATAAAAATTAATAGTTTTATTTAAAATAATATTATATTAATAAAACATTGATTTAAATATATAAAATATTTAATTTTGGCACATTAACTTGAAGATATGATATACTCATTTTGATTTAAGTGGTGTGTTTATTTATGATCATTGTGGATGTTAGAAGAATTGATAATGATAAAATGTTAAGTTAAAAATTTTAAAATTACAACTGTGTCCCTAATGCTATTGCACAAAATCATATAAAGATAGCAGGAGAAAAAATTTTAAGAACTTGTGCATGTGTGATGTGATGTGATTGTAAATACTTTTGTTGGGGCACCTGGGTGGCTCATTCAGTTAAGCATCTGTCTTCAGCTCAGGTCATGATCCTGGGGTCTTGGGATCAAGCCCCGTTCAGTGGGGAGTCTGTTTATCCCTCTCCCTTTGTCCTTCTCCTCTGTTTGTGCTCTCTCCCTCTCCATCAAATAAATAAATAAAAATCTTTAAAATAAATAAATAAATATTTTTGTTACTATTCTTATTCTAAGTTTTAATGTATTTTAATTTAGTATGTTAAAGTCATATATGAATAAAAAAGAAATATTGAAGTGAGAAATAAATACACCCTCCCTCTGAAATGATAGACTTTCCTTTACAACTCTATAGTAGGCCAGTGAAGGGCATCAATGCGTTTAGAGTTAACATATTTTCTTAAATTAAAAAAATGATTATAGGAGTTGACAAAGTCCAACAAGGTCGAGTTCCCACGTGACAGAGATGGACTTGACATTCTTTCCAAAATGATTATGTTAGTTAGTATTATGCAGAAAAAACCTAGTGGCATATCTCTTGACACCATAGATATCATTAGAGTCCTGATGAAGTAATCAATTGATTTAAGATTTTGCTAAAATCATGTGCCTTTTCTACTTGTATACAGGCTGGGTTCCGTTTTAATTCTTTGAATGTTTTGGTGGCCAGTGAATCAGGTATTTTTAAAAGTTTTGTGTGGTTCTATTTTATTTGTATGAGAAGAGAGCTGTTTAAAATACAGAATGTGAGCTATCTGGGTGGCTCAGTCCTTAAGCCTCTGCCTTTGGCTCAGGTCATGATCCCAGAGTCCTGGGATCAAGCCCCGCTCAGCAGGAAGCCTGCTTCTCCCTCTCCCACTCCCCCTGCTTGTATTCCCTCTCTTGCTGTCTGTCTCTGTCAAATAAATAAATAACAACTTTTAAAAAATAAAAATAAAAACAAATTAAAAAAATAAAATACGGAATTGCATAATCAGACTTAAGATGCTATTTGAAACAAAATAACATCATATGAAGACCACACTGAAAAAGAAGCAAGGGTTGGGATGCCTGGGTGGCGCAGTTGGTTAAACGACTTCCTCCGGCTCAGGGCGTGATCCTGGAGTCCCGGGATCGAGTCCCACATCAGACTCCCAGCTCCATGGGGAGTCTGCTTCGCTCTCTGACCTTCTCCTCGCTCATTCTCTCTCTCACTGTCTCTCTCTCTCAAATAAATAAAATAAAATCTTTTAAAAAAAAAAAAAAAAGAAGCAAGGGTTTTTGCCTCTTGGAGTATAGTTAGAGCTCCTCTGTTTTACAAAACATTAGTATATAGGATTGAATACTTTTAAGAAAATCGTTCTCATTTGATTTCCAGAAGGTGCTGTGTCTTCAGGTATAACAAGTGAAGTAGGAAATTAATAATTTACCTATCATTTCAATAAGGCATAATTTAAGAAATTAGCTAAATAAACTTTACTCCAGTTCTCCAATCTGAGAGGATCAAAGAAGGGAAAACATACAATTATCATTTCATTGTTCGATCTCTTTATCTATCTATCTATCTCTATAAGCTTTACATTGTATGTGTCTGTATGTGTCTGTGTCTGTCTATGTTTTACTGATCTCTTGCTACAGAAAGGAGGGTAGGAAGGCAATATAAAATTTCAGTAACATCCAAGAATGGTGTGAACACACCAGACTTTCAATCATGTCCCATTTCGAGCATCACTGATGTCCTATTAAGTCCCCTTTAATGCCATGACACTAATTAGGATAAGAAGACATCATAATCAGCACAGTTGGGAAACATTATCTTTGATTTAGAACTTAGTTTGCAATTATACTGTAAGCTATAGTACTGTATTGCTGTATTCTGAAAAAAGCACTAGGGAACAGGGGATCTATACACTGGAATTTAGTAGTTTCCTAATTGGCAAAGTGTAGTCCATCAAGCTTTTCTAATTCTGCCAATGAAGAATGATATCCCAACATAACAATTAAAGAATTAGAGTTGAAAGCTTATAGCATTAATTTTCTAGAAATATTTTTGTTTTGAATATTAGAAACAAGTTTATTTTTACTAATAGAATGCAAATTTTTAAAGATGGCTTTCTTAAAAAAAAGAACAATTATGCATAAAAACTCAACCTATTGCTCGAAAAGAAGAGAGTGATATAAGGAATATGCATTATATTATGATTTAAAATAATCTCCAAGTTATACTATTCAATCTATTCTCAATAAGATTATTTTTAAATAATGAATTCCAATATCATATTATACAATGTTGCTTTGAAAGGACAATTGATTCATCCCCTACCCAACTGCAACATGCTGTTATCTTAAAACCTCAAGTTGGCTTTTTTCCAACATAATATACACTGCGCTTTTGACAGCAGCGACTGGCAAGGCGTTTATTTAGACTCAATTGATTTTTCACTTTGGACTGTAGAGCTGATATCTTGTCCGTGTTTGAATATGGACAGTTAAAATATGAGTCCTCTCACTCATAAAAATTCAAGTGATGTCAGATGAACACCAGGAAAAGGATTTTTCATTCATGCTAACACAGCAGTTTGTGGGTATTTTAATTGTGAAGTTTATAGTATTACATTCCACTGACTCTCTTTTTCTATCCCTTACCCTCTGTGTTGTTTGAGAGCAGGTAGAATGCATCATTCAGCCTCGTGCGCACACTCCAGAGCACATTATGCCATCAGTCCTACTTGATTAAAAAATGAACAGAGATAAAAATCTCAAATTTTATTAGGGTCTTTTTGTCTCTTCTACTTACAAAATTTTCATCCGTAATATTATAGAAAAAAATTTTGTCTTATTTAAATGCATAAAATACTCACATTCAAGTTCAATCCAAATAATATGAAAAACTTTGACAGTCTATTATTCATCTGCTTTTCTCTTCGTGCTTCACTGTGAAGTTCAATGTCTTTCTAGATTCATCATACTTCTTTTTAATTCTTTCTGTGGTGCCTTCCAAATGCTTTCAATTTTTGAGTAATTTTTGCTGAAATAAATCACCTTAGATATTAGTTGCTATTTAAACAATGATCCTTAATAGAGCCACTTCAAGGATGTCAATATAAAATAGAAAGCACATTTGCCAACGAAAATTGCACTCCTGCCACTTTTTCCACACATCACTTTTTCCTACCTCAGAGATCACAACATCACTTTTTCCTACCTCAGAGATTTCCTACCTGCTACAACTAGACCCAAGCTAGGGAGATTCGGAGAGAGGTCTTGGTGGTCTGTCTACCTGTACTCTGGATCTTGTGGATTTAAACCTGTAATGTTTGATTCTCTCAGATGGTCTTGCAGCAATCTTACTACTTACATCCTCCTCTTCTCCTATCTAATAATTCAGTTTCTGCCTGCCTCTTTGACTGCCTTACCTGCAGAATATTCCAATCCTCTTCTGGTGATCTCTGTCCCATCATTATCAATGTAAAAGTGTAGCAACTGAGGAGAGATATGCATAACATCATGTGTGACTATGCATTCATCATACCATGGGAATAAAGCAAGGAGACGGCTGTTTTATCCTCTTTTGGTTGAAAGTCATACAACCATGACCTTTATTGTACACATGTGAGGATTCTGAATTTTCCCTGACAGAGCTTTATATAGAATTTTAAAATCACAGGATATTAAAGCCACAAGGGTCTTTATATTTTCATGTTTGGGACAATTTTTCTATGGTCGATCTTTCATGAAACTGCGGAAGATGATACCAGAACTGCACTGCCTGAAGTGAGGTATGCAGGGCTCTCCAGAGCCTAACTTCACATCTTTACTCTTGTGATTTTCTCGACCCTCTTCTTGACCCATCTTCTTGACCCTCCATTAGTCACTCTCTTGTCCAATCTGAATAAAATGAATATCTCCTTGGGATATTTTATACTTGTAGAAAACTGAGGACCAGTGGTATGCAAATTAGTAATAGAACTGAGAATGAAAATAAGGTGCCCTGATATATCAGGAGATATATATGTCTCATGTACAATCTATGAATGTTTGTGTAAACATTTAACTTTAAGTGTAAACTTTTAAGACAATGGCATTGTTCTGACTCTCTGTGTCCACATCAATTCTTGCTTGTTCTCTCAAGCAAAACCATTGCTCCCACAACACCAGAAAAGCAATCATTTAGAGGCAAATTTTTTCTCATAGGATACCCTAAGGAATATTGTACATTAATAAAACATCAGATATGGTTCTAATAAAAACATATTTACTTACATATGTTAGTACTCTACACTTGAAAACAAAATAAAACCTGTACATTGTTTACCTTCCTTCTTCTCATAATTCTGAGAGTCAGTTATTACTATGTTTATTTTACAGACTTTTTAAAGAATGATTTCAAAGTTACACATTTTTTAAGTGGCGATATTTAGACTCAAACTTAGAAATGATGCAGTCAGTCTCAATGCTCTTGCCAGTTGACTATGTCATGTAAAAGCTATCATTCTTTTTCTTTATATGTACAAACATGCAGTTTTGCACAGAGCAGTGGAATCTCCCAGAAACTTTTCCTTTTTCCCACTAATCTCAAAAATGTGGTTTTAGTTCTGTAAGATGAATAAATTCTAGATACCTGCTCTACAACATTGTGTCTATAGCCAACAATACCATATCGTACACCTAAAAATTTCATCAGTTTCATATTGTGCTCTTACCTCAATAAAACACACACATACACACAATGTGCAAAAGGGGGAAAAAAGTATCCATTGCTCTTTGTATTTCTTTTTTTTTAAATTATTTTTATTAACATATATGTATGATTTGCTCCAGGGGCAAATTCAGATCTGTGAATCATCAGGCTTGCACACTTTACAGCACTCACCATATCACATACCCTCACCAATGTCCATAACCCAACCACCCTCTCCACACACTCCCTCCCCTGAGCAACCCTCAGTTTATTTTGTGAGATTAAGAGTCTCTTATGGTTTGTCTCCCTCCCGATCCCACCTTCTTTCATTTTTTTCCCTCTCTATCCCCCAAAGCCCCCACTCTGCCTCTCTAATTCCTCATATCAGGGTGATCATATGATAATTGTGTTTTTCTGATCGAGTTATTTCACTCAGCATAATACCCTCTAGTTCCATCCACATCGTTGCAAATGGAAAGATTTCATTTCTTTTGATGACTGCATAGTATTCCATTGTATATACACACCACTTCTTCTTTATCCATCCATCTGTTGATGGACATCTAGGTTCTTTCCATAGTTTGGCTATTGTGGACCTTGTTGCTATAAGCATTCAGGTGCATACGCCCCTTCAGATCACTACATTTGTGTCTTTAGGGTAAATACCCAGTAGTGTGATTGCTGGGTCTTAGGGTAGATCTATTTTTAACTTTTTGAGAAACCTCCATACTATTTTTCAGAGTGGCTTCATCAGTTTGCATTCCCACCAACAGTGTAGAAGTTTCCCCTTTCTCTGCATCCTCACCAGCATCTGTCATTTCCTGACTTGTTAATTTTAGCCATTCTGACTGGTGTGAGGTGGCATCTCATTGTGGTTTTGATTTGTATTTCCCTGACACCGAGTGATGTTGAGCACTTTTTCATGTGTCTGTTGGCCACTTGGACATCTTTGCCGAAATGTCTGTTCATGTATTTTGCCCATTTCTTGATTGGATTATTTGTTCTTTGGATGTTGAGTTTGATAAGCTCTTTATAGATTTTGGATACAAGCCCTTTATTTGATATGTCATTTATGAATATCTTATATCTTCTCCCATTCCGTCAGTTGCCTTTTGGTTTTGTTGACTATTTCCTTTGCTCCAAGCTTTTGATCTTGATGAAGTCCCAATAGTTCATTTTTGTCCTTGCTTCCCTTGCCTTTGGCAATGTTGTAGAAAGAAGTTGCTGCAGCTGAGGTCAAAGAGGTTGCTGCCTGTGTTCTCCTCAAGGATTTTGATGGATTCCTGTCTCACATGGAGGTCTTTCATATATTTTGAGTCTATTTTTGTGTGTGGTGTAAGGAAATGGTTCAGTTTCATTATTCTGCATGTGGCTGTCCAATTTTCCCAACACCATTTGTTGAAGAGAATTTTTTCCATTGGAAATTCTTTCCTGCTTTGTCGAAGATTAGTTGACCAAAGAGTTGAGGGTCCATTTCTGGGCTCTCTTTTATGTTCTATTGATCTATGTGTCTGTTTTTGTGCCAGTACCTTACTGTTTTGATGATTACACCTTTGTAATAGAACTTAAGGTCTGGAATTGTGATGCCACCAACTTTGCCTTTTTTTTCCAACATTGCTCTGGCTATTTGAGGTCTTTTCTGGTTCCATATAAATTTTGGATTTATTTGTCCCATTTCTTTAAAAAGAATGGATGGTATTTTAATAGGGATTGCATTAAACATGTAAATTGCTTTAGGTAGCATAGGCATTTTCACAACATTTGTTCTTCCAATCCATGAGCATGGAACATTTTTCCTTTTTTTTGTCTTCCTCAGTTTCTTTCATGATTACTTTGTAGTTTTTTGAGTACTGATTCTTTGCCTCTTTGATTAGGTTTATTCCTAAGTATCTTATGGTTTTGGGTGCAATTGTAAATGGGATTGATTCCTTAATTTCTCTTTCTTCTGTCTTGCTGTTGGTGTATAGAAATGCAACTGATTTCTGTGCATTGATTTTATATCCTGACACTTTACTGAATTCCTGTATGAGTTCTAGCAGTTTTAGAGTGGAGTCTTTTGGGTTTTCCACATACAGTATCATATCATCTGCAGAGAATGAGAGTTTGACTTCTTCTTTGCTGATTTGGATGCATTTTATTTCTTTTTGTTGTCTGATTGCTGAGACTAGGACTTCTAGTACTATGTTGAATAGCAGTGCAGCTAGTGGATATCCCTGCTGTGTTCCTGCTTTTAGGGGAAAAGAGATGAGGAAGGACACTATATCATATTTAAAGGGTCTGTCCAACAAAAAGATCTAACAATTTTTAATCTCTATGCCCCTAACATGGGAACAGCCAACTATATAAACCAATTAATAACAAAATCAAAGAAACACATTGACAATAATACAATTATAGTAGGTGACTTTAACATCTCCCTCAGTGAAATGGACAGATCAGCCAAGCTGATCTGACAAGGAAATAAAGACAAGGAATAAAGACAAGGAAATAAAGGCCTTAAATGACACACTGGACCAGACGGACAAGACAGATATATTTGGAACATTCCATCTCAAAGCAACAGAATACACAACAAACAAGAGCCTGGGGCCAGATGGCTTCCCAGGAAAATTCTACCAAACATTTAAAGAAGAATTAATATCTGTTCTCCTGAAACTGTTCCAAAAAACAAAAATGGAAGGAAAACTTCCAAACTCAGTTTATAAGGCCAGCATTCCTTGATCCCCAAACCAGACAAAAACCCCACCAAAATGAAGAATTACAGACCAATATCCTTGAAGAACATGGGTGTGAAAATTATCACCAAAATACTAGCCAATAGGATCCAGCAGTACATTAAAAGGATTATTCAGCACAACTAAGTGGGATTTATTCCTGGGCTGCATGGTTGGTTCAACATCCACAAATGAATCAGTGTGATACAATATATTAATAAAAGAAAGAATAAGAATGATATGATACTCTCAATAGTTGCTGAAAAAGTACAGCGTCCTTTCTTGATCAAAACTCTTCAAAGTGTAGGGATAGAGGGTACATACCTGAATATCATCAAAGCCATCTATGAAAAACCCACAGTGAATATCATTCTCAATGGAGAAAATTGTTTTTCTTTTTATCCACTGAAGAAAGCAAAATGTGAATAACGATTATTTTCTTGGGGCACCTTGGGTGACTCAGTCAGTTAGGTATCTGACTTAAGCTCGGTTCATGATCTCAGGTTTCTGGGATATAGCCCCATGTTGAGCCCTATGTCTGCTTGTCCCTTTGCTTCTCTCCCTGCTCATTCTCTCTGTCTCACTCTGTCTCTCTCAAATAAATAAATAAAATCTTTGGGAAAAAAAGATTATGTTCTTAATCAAAAACAAAATGAACTTTCATGATTTTTATGTGCTATGGCCTTTAAAGAGTAACCCCATAATGGTTTCAATATCTGGGGAATTTTTAAATTTATTTTCTTTAAATTTCCTTCAGTACTGAGAATGATCAATTAATACAAGCTTTTCAGGAGAAAAAAAATGTATAAGCCATTTCTGCTGGCCTTATATTAATTTTTTTTCTTAATTCTGCTAAACTGAATAAATGTTATGGAATCAGAAGTATGTGTAGTTCTCCTTTATATATTTGTCATCTCTACCAAATTTCAAAAACCAAAATATATATGCTATAGAGAAGTTGATAATCTTTTCTTTATTATAACATGTAATAATAGTCTTTTTTATTTTAAAAATAGTCTTCAAATGCCATTATTATAATACTTAAAGATAATCTCCCTTGCAGCTAACAAAATTAGCCAGGCATAGAGTGACTAGTGACTAGGGCAATTTACATGGATGAACTTATTAGGAAGCAAATTGGCAAAGAAAGTTCAAAGAATTAATTAAATTTATTTCATTTATGATGTGAAACCTTTTCTGACATTTGTCTAAATTTGTTTTTATTAAAAATGGATAAGTGAATATTATTTAGTCTAAATAAAAAGCTACAAACAATAGGGAGAATTTGAATTTTTGTATTAAATTAGAACAAAGGTGGTTGGAGGAAGGATGACTTAGTAGTCTAGCAGTCTCAAGATAAGGCATTTGGTATGTATAACCATGCTTTTGGTTAAAATAAATGTGCACAGGGCAGCTTTACTCAGAGTAAGCATAACACGGTATCAAAAAGTTTGGAAAGGTCTGATGGCCTCTATATTTTCTCTCTGATATCTGACCCATGGCATTCACACTTCAAGTACTTTGCAAAATGCAAATGCCTTTCAGATAGCCCTCTAAGCCCTGATCAGTCAGGTAATACTTAGTTTGTGTGAAGAGATATTACAATAGACTTTAAAAAAGTAGAAAGGAGAGAATTAGATTTCAAAGGTTGGATTAAGAGAATATTAAAGTCATCAAACATTCACTGCATATTCTAAATTCTGCCTAAAATTGACTCCTTTCTCTTATCTTAATAAACCCATAACTATCCATTACAAGATATATATAATATGTATGTATAAAACCTGATGTATTTATTTCATGCATACACACATGCACAAGAGCACACTGATTTTCTATGTTAAATTTACACTCTAGTTTCTCAAGCAACTCATCCATTCACCTTCTCTCCCTAAAAACCCCTCTGATTTCTTTTCCTTAAGCTACTGTGATTTGTAATTAGTGCTGATATAATTATGTGGCTTTATTTCTATTAAAAAAATTTTCTTCCCAAATTAATTTCCCATTTTGATTGAAAATTGAAGCATAGTGTAGATGACCAGAAACTTCATAAATAATCAGTCTTTCCCCACCAGAAGTAGATGGCTAAGGCAATTAGAAGTACAAGAAGGTTAAAAGTATATATTTTCCTGTTGGGTCTTTGGTTCTGGCTCCCTCAATTTTTTTTTTTTTTTTTAGTTCTTTCGATATTAACAGTTTGAAGTATATGTCTTATATATTTTCTCCAGTTCGTCAGTTATCTTTTGACTTAATTTATGCTGTTTTGTCATGCAAATTTTGTTTGTCTTTCATAATAAAAAAAAAAATAGCTTCCTCTACCTTTCCCAAGAATGAAAGATTGAGTCTCTAGACTCAATGCAGTCGGGCAAGAAATGTAGAATGTGATGTGTGAGATTTGGGGAAAGTCATTCAAATGTAAATGAAAGAGTACACAATCTCAATAAAATCTCTATTCTCAACTCCTTTGACAAATATGTCTTGATAAGATACTATTTTTTCGGGCGCCTGGGTGGCTCAGTGGGTTAAGCCGCTGCCTTCGGCTCAGGTCATGATCTCAGGGTCCTGGGATCGAGTCCCGCATCAGGCTCTCTGCTGAGCAGAGAGCCTGCTTCCTCCTCTCTCTCTCTGCCTGTCTCTCTGCCTACTTGTAATCTCTCTCTCTCTCTCTGTCAAATAAATAAATAAATAAATCTTTAAAAAAAAAAAAAGATACTATTTTTTCCACAGAAATAAAATGTAAATTTTTGACACTTATGTGTCTAAAGTAAACCTGTAAGACATATTAATATCAATCCTATAGATTATTTATTTAGATATTCTATCTTCTTACTTATATTTTTGTCCAGGTGATCTATATTCTACTGAAAGAGCTGATAGGAGTTTCCTTATTAATGACTTTCTTTGTAGTCTTCTTGAAATACCTGCTGTATTAATTTCATAAGAGTCTTGTTGATGTGTAAATAGTCCTAAGTATTCCTATGTTATTACAGTATCACCACTGAAGACTGTAGATTATAATGTTGAATCATATTCTTCTTTGATATCTTTAGCTTATGATTTTGAACTCTGCTTAGATACTAGATTCACTTACTTGCTATCTGTAGTTTTTATCTGCATTTTGTTGTCTTGTTCTTTGTATCTTGCCTTTCTGAATTACTTTATTTTATATGCATATCTGGTATACAACTACAGACAAGTTTTATCTAGTGGGCAAATTGGAATTATTTTCTATTAATGGGTAATTTATTTCTTTCATATTTATTTTTTATTACTATTATGTTTTGTCTTGAGTCTATAACAATATTTTTAAGATTTTATTTATTTATTTATTTATTTTTCAGGAAACTCTGTGCCCCAAGTGGGCCTCAAATTTTGCCCCCAGGATCAAGAGTCACATGCTCTACCAACTGAGGTCTAGGCATCTTTCTATCAAAATATTTTATAATATGTATTTTGTTAGACATGCTGTTTCTTATTTGACGAGATATGTATATTTTGCTCGTTAAAATAATTTAGGAAGGTTTGCATTTTGTTCTAGTGAAATTTGCATACCTACACTTTTTAATATACTTGATCTCTGTTCTATTTTATTTTTTACTGTTTTTGGTATTTTAGTATTTTTAGTATTTTTTACTACTTGTTTTAGTTATTCTGTCATATCTACAAATTTACTACACCAAAAAATGCTTTTTATTTCTATTTTTTCTGTTCCTTCTCTTCTTCTAATGTTTTGGTTGCAATATTTGTACTTTGATACAATATACAGCACTCACACATTAATATATCAATGCCATTCTCACTTTTGTTTTGTATGTACATTTATATATTTTCAAATGTCCCATATCAGTTCAAATGTTCCCATTCATCATATGGCTAAATGAAGCTTATTATATAGTATAAGGGCTGGCAGACTACATCTCATGGGCCAAATATGGAGTTGTACTGGAACAATCATACCCACCTGTTTACATACTGTCTATATCTCTTTCACAATGAACTACAGAAGTTGAGGAGTTGCAGCAGAGATCATATGGCTGACAAAGTGAAAATTATTTCCTGTCTGGCCATTAATGGAAAAAATCTGCTACCTGTGATGTAGTAAATTTTTTAAGAAAGGCTGGTGGGTGCAGAAGTCTCAAGTTCTTGTATGCTGAAAGCTGATTTAATATAGCCTTGATATTTTAATTGGAATTTGGATTGACTGTATGTAAATGATTGGGTGCACTATCTTTAATTTCTTTTCCCTTTCTTTTCTTTTTTTTCTTCCTATGCTATTCCATTTTTCCCTTACATTGATTGTGGCTTTCGATTTATTAATTAAGAGTTCTACATATGTAACATGTATTCAAAATGCTGTGTAATCTTTTATGTCAAAAGTGTTTCATCATTCCCTGCTTTATAACTGGAAGTGACTCTATAATCACACATATACCCCCCCCAAAAATCATAGAGTACAAAATACAGTACTTTTATAATGGTATTAAAAGGTCCTGCAAAGGGCAAACCTAACTGCCAGAAAGGGATTTTCCTTATTTTTGGAAGTAATGAATTAGCCTTATTAATTCCATTTGTCAAGCAGGTATTATTTATATATGTATTAAAGCAAATTTAAAGCTGTCATTTGTACAATTATAGCATTTTTCTATCCCCTGATTACACCTTCAGGTATCTTGTTTATTCAAAATTAATTCTACTTGCTAGCCATCTGCCCAAATCTGGCACCCTATTCTCCACAACACACACTGGAGTCTTTTCTTCCTCCTTCCATTTGTTTTATTTCTGCCTCACCCTCACTTATGCCTCTTTCTCAGTTGCTTTTTCTTCAAATGTCATAATTTTTCATTCCTCTTCTCTGTATTTTTTAACTAAATTTCATTTAAAGTTATTGTGTTCTGTTTCAACCAAATATTGTAAGGGAGGTCAGGATAGAGAAGGGATCTAAGAGAGATGGAAGGATATGTGAGCGTTATTTCCCAACAATCTATAACACACCTTATATAATAAAAGATGATTATAAGAATACCATATACAGATAAATAAATTTTAAATAAGGACATATTTGAAGTTTCCCAAAACCTTTAATTTTTTTTTAGTATTTTATTTATTTATTTGACAGAGAGAGATCACAGGTAAGCAGAGAGGCTGGCAGAGAGAAAGAGAGAGAGAGGGAAGCAGGCTCCCCGCTGAGCAGAGAGTCCGATGTAGGACTTGATCCCAGGACCCTGAGATCATGACCCGAGCTGAAGGCAGCAGCTTAACCCACTGAGCCACCCAGGCACCCCTCCCAGAACTTTAAATATGGGGTCAAAAAGCATCACCAAATGTGGCATGAATGAGATCAGTATAAAGTCCAATAATTCCACAGACTTTTAACTATAGAGAACAAACTGAGGGGTGCTGAGGGGAGATGAGAAGGAGGATGGGATAACTGAGTGATGGGGATTAAGGAGGGCATCTGTTGGAATGAACTCTGACTGTTGGATCACTAAATTCAACCCCCGAAACTAGTAGTATACTGTATATGAACTAACTGGAATTTAAATAAAAACTTGAAAAAATTAATAAATGAAGTCCATATATTCCAACCCTAGAGGAAAAAGAAACAAATAAACATCATTAATTTTACCATAATTCACTTCGAAGTAAGTTTTAGCTGAAGATGGGTTGTAGTCATATCAAGAAAACAGCTACCAATCAATTGTGATTAGATTATTATACTCTTAGTTAATGCACTGTAACTTGAATTAGAAACAAATAATGGGACAATCAATGTAGAAGAGTAACATTTCCTTATCTATGTCTATTTAATAAATCACTATTAATGGACTTGAGGGTAAATTACTATTTTAGTCCAAGTAAAATTCTGTAAGCCTCTGTAGTCGAGTTTATTAGGGTTGTACCTGCACTGTTGTGACCTCTGTTACGTTTATGTTGTTATCCTCTCTCTCACACATATACTCTTACATCAATGATGAAATAGTCTTGGAACAGCCTGTGTAAAGAACAAAACAAAACCTCCCATATATCAACAATGTGCTGACTACTTCTCTAATTTTTATATTTCTCTCAATTTCCAAATGAGCTTTGACCAGTAGATATAAGATTAAAACCTGAGACAAAATCAATGCACACTCTATTCCATGATAAGGGGAAGAGTTATTTGATATAACACTTTGGTTATAACAGTACATATTTAATTTTGTTTTCTGTCACTATGATGTATAAGTCTTTGTTTTCTCAAATTGCATCCTTATAACTTTGGTAATATACAGCATGGTGACTATAGTTAATAATAGTGTATTGCATATTTGAAAGTTGCTAAAAGAGTAGATCTTAAAGTTTTCATTACAAGAAGAAAAAAAATGTAACTATGTATGGTGATAGATACTTAGTTAGTTAACTAGACTAATTGTGGTGATCATTTTGCAATATATTCAAATTCTGAATCATTATGTTGTACACCTGAAACCAATATAATGTTATATATCTATTATACCTCAATTTAAAAAAAATTATTGAGAGAGGATATCTAATTATAGTGAAAATATAATTTGATTTACCCACCAAAAAACAAAGCAAACAATAACAAAAAATAGACAACTAAAATTTATGTATATATAAATATATGGCTAAATTATAATACATAACTGATGGGAATATATGGTAGAGTTTAAAATATACATTGTACTAAACTACATGAAAATGATGTAAAGTTGAAAGAAGTAAATAAATTTTAGTATTTCAAGGTTCAACTCTACTATGGAAGTGGTAAAATGAATGATTTTCACTGACTACAATATTGAGGAGTGTATGTTGTATGTTTTAGGACTATCAATGAGGGAGCATTTTTACCCCCAAGGGATATTTGGCAATATCTGATGATTTTAGTTTGGATGTCACCCTGGGGAAAGGGGATGCAATAGACATCTAGTGAAAGGAATCTAGGGATACTGCTAAACATTCTACAAAACTCAAGAGAATCTCCTCAACAAAGAATCATTCAGACCAAAGTATCAACAATGCCAAGATGAAAAAGTGCTCTAGGGTAGCCACTAAATTATAATAATTCATAAATAACAAATGGATTGGTAGAAAAATGTGGTAACAAAATCTGTGGTTAAAAATATATGACAGGATAGGGGCAAGTGGGTGGCTCAGCTGGTTGAGCATCCAACTCTTGATTCTGGCTCAGGTCATGATCTCAGAGTGTGAGATTAAGCCTGGCATCCAGCATGGAACCTGCTTGGGATTCTCTCTCCCCACCTCCCTCTACCCATTCTCTCTCTCTTTCCCCATCTTAAAAAAAAAAAAAAAATATATATATATATATATATATATATGTACACACACACACATATATGTGTATATATATATGTGTGTGTATATATATGTGTGTGTATATATATATGTATATATATGTGTATTTATATATGTGTGTATATATGTGTGTGTATATATATATGTACACACACATATATGATATATGACAGGACAAAAGAGAAACATGAAACAGATGGGTTAAAAAGAAAAAAAGTAAGAAAAGATAGATATTAACACAACTATGTCAGTCATTAAGATATATGTAGATTGAGTACTCCAAGTTAAAAAACTAAGATTTGAAAGTAGGACACCAAAAATAAATATACAAATAATACAAGGCACACCCCAGATATAAACACTGAGGTAAGATGACACAAATGGATTTTTTAAAAGACTATAATGAAAACTTTGACCAAAAGATATCTTTTTTAGTTAGACAACTATAGACAGTAAATTTTAAGGCAAAAAATATTAATAGAGAAATGATGGACATTTCATAATAATATAGCCAAAATTCAGCAAGAAGATAATTACAAACTTAAATCTATGTGTTCATAACCAAGATTCATATCCAAAAATACATAAATCATAACTTAGTAGATCTGAAAGCAAAAATAAAATAATCTATAATAATAATATGAAGTATGATGCACCTATCTCAACAGAAACAAAAACAAAAAGTAAGTTCAAAGAAGGTCTGATTAACACATTGGTAAACTTGACCTGATATATGGATATAGAAAATTGCATTCAATGATTAAAATATTCAAATTTTTTCAACTTCATAGGATTGTTTATCAAAGTCAACAACTTGCTGGCTAATAATGAAAGTCTCAAAGAATATAAAAGGTTTTCAATCATTCAGAAGTTGTTCTTTGGCAAAAAATAAATTAGGCATAATAAATATACACAAAATAAACCTCTTTCATAGACAATGAAAATATATTCATATAATTCAAGATCAAATAAGAACTTATAATGAAAATTATTTTTAATATATTTTTAATTATTTTATTCATATTGAAGATAGCTTCTATAGTCATAGTATGGTATTTTCCTTGATCTGTGTCCTCATTAGATGGGTGCATCGATTTGTATAAATTCAGTATGTTTTATATTTATGATCTGCCTACTTTTCTTTGTATATATTTGAATAAGAAGTTATGAAACTAATAAATGTAGGCACAAATGTCAATTGGTTTCTCCAGTTTATGAACATAATTTAACATTAAATTATACAACTTTATGAGAAAAAAAATGCTCTAAAATTAACCTGATCTTTGTCTATTTAGTCCATTTCCACTTAATGTAATTGTATTTGGGTTTATAGACACTATCTTACTCTTTTGTGTTGTTGTTAGTTTGTTTTTCTCACCTGTTCATGGTCTTTTCTATTATCTTCTTTCAGAGTATTTAATTTATTATTTTTTTTTACTATTCATTTAGTGAATGTCCTAAAAAATAAAACATTTCCCTCACTTATTATAATTCAGTATAAATTAATAATTTTGCCTCTTGACAGATAATATTTGGAATTTATATAATTTACCTATATTTATTTACTGGCTGTTGTATTGTTGTTGGGTATATTTGTTCCTAATTTACTTAATGCTCCAGGTGACATTATTCTTGTTATTTTTAAATTCAGTATTGATTTTACATACCTACATTTCTACCTTTTTATAACTTTTTATTTCTTGCATTTTTATGTTTCCAATTGGGATCAATTTCCTATGCACCAAGAAATCACTATAATATTTTTTAATGCAGCAGAAAGTTGGCAGTGAATTATCTGCTATTCTAGAAGTGCCTATATTTTACCTCCATGTGTTTACAGCTTTACTGTAACTTGTAAGTATAGTTGATGTAAAATAACTCGGCGCATATTTAAATTATACACTTCAATGAGCTTTGTTATGTGTATATACTCCCAGAAAACCATTACTACCATCAAGATAACAAATATTTATATCACCTCCAAAGTAACCTTGCATTCAACTATGTCAGTTTTTCTTCTACTCTAGTCTCAGGCAACTGCTGACTTCCTTTTTGTCACTAAAGATTGAATTTTATATAAATGGAATCAATCATTATGTACTCTTTTCGCATATCTTTCACTACCATTTCTACTAAAAGATAGCTCCAGAAGAACCGAGGTTTCTGTCTGTTTCCTCCTTCCATTGGTGTATTCCAGCAACCAGGTGATTACTCAGCACAAAAACTAAAACTTCAGTATGTATTTTTGAAAGAGGGGTTATGTGACTCATAACCAGTTCCCTTGTGAGACAGGATGAGATCTTATACTAAACAACACAGGGCTCTACAAAGGCACGGCCAATTATATGTTATTAGTAAATGAAAGAAAGCTAATTGTTTTTCTGTAAATTGATATTGGCTTGCTTTAGATCTAACATACAGTTATTTAAAATTGTGAAATGGAAAATGTGGGAGGATATGTTGCCACTGGAAAATAAAACTCCTCTAATATTCTCCAAAGTAAGAATAGCTGTGTATGTACTATGAAGTTCCCTCATACTGAGGAGAAAATGGAGATTTTGGGTTTTTTTTTTTCACTTTTTTTCCTTAAATACAAACATCCACATGATCACTTAAATGGAGAATGCTCTTTTTTTTTTCCCTCAGTCAAGAAAATAGACAATATATTAATCTCTAAAAACAGCATGCTATTTTGAAACTATACATATACATTTTCTTTGTCCACAGCACTGTCACCTTTCATGGTTTATAATCCTCATTTCTCAAAATTGAAATTATTTTTTATTTATGAGTTATTCTGACAATCGAGCAAAGTTTGATTTCTTTCATTCCCATAATTTGTACATCTGGTTATTATTTTATTTAGATTATTTGTGTATATGTTCAACTCTACTACTGTTCTTCGGTTTCCTAAGAGAAAGACTTGGTATTATTCATCTTTTGATTTCCAGCATCTTACACTAGCTCACATATATTAGGTCTTCAAAAATATTTTTGACAATGGTGTGATTAATCAGAATGGATGTTTTTCTTTTAGACATTTTGTGGTTTTGAATCATAGTCCACAAATGTCAAGTGTGCTCCCCTTTGTCCTTAATAACATTGCAGAATAATATCATTCAAAGCAAGTCATTCAGACATCTAATAACCATATATTGGGGACAAACTCTCATTTATAATATATGGCTGGTTATCAACAAAACTCTCACTCCAGGCTGCCTGGTGCCTCTGGGCCTGGCAGTTCTATATCATTCATTCAATCATTCATTCATTATCATCATCATCATCATTATTTAAGCAATCTCTGCACCCAATGTAGAGCTCAAATCACACACTGAGGTCGGGAGTCACATGTTCTACTGAGTAAGCCAGCCAGGAGCCTGGGAATCATTCTTACTATACTTATGACACTAGGTTTTCTTCAGCAAGGCCAAGAACCATACAGCCACATTCATCTCAACACCTGCCTCTTCTCTTTCCACTGCCAGGGCGCAATATGAAGATTCTAAGGGCTTTCTTCACCATACCATTGAGACTAAAGGACAGGGGTGCATGGCTCTTTTTTTTTTTTAGGATTTTATTTATTTATTTGAGAGAGTAAGCCTGCAAACGCAGGAAGAGAGGCAGAGAGAAGGGAGAGGGACAAGCAAACTCCCTGCTGAGTGGGGAGCCAATCAAGGTCTTGATCCCAGGACATCGAGAACATAACCTAAGCCTAAGCTGGATGTTTGATGAACTGAGTCACCCAGGGTGCCTCTCAGTGTGATTTTTGATCTCAGCGTTGTGAGCTGGAGTCCCACATTGGGTGTAGAAGTTACTTAAAAATAAAATCTTTAAAAAAAAAAAAAAGACTAAAGGACATAAGGGGAAAATGTGTCCATCTTGTTAATGCTGCTTAATAAAATAGTCAATACTCTTCTCCCAGAATAACACATTTTGAAAAAAAAAAATATTCATCTTTTTTAATATAGGCACAATAAATAAGATAGAGTACTTTTTTTTTTTAAGAGTACTTCTTTATGCAATGAAAATTTGTTATGGAGGGAAGACAAACAATTATATACTATAAATGTGATAAGTAATGTCATCTGATAGAGAATTAAAGTTATCTGTGGGAGGTAACCAATCCAATTAGATGGGAGAGATAACAAAGAACATTTTAAAGGCGGTAATGTCTAATTGGAGATATAAAGGACACATAGAAAATGAGTAAAAGTTTATTGTAATGTCACATAAAGTTTCTAGAAAGAAGGAACTGAAGTTGCATGTGGTAAGAATACAATACACACTATAAAAGGCCTGAAAAGAGAGCCCAAGATCAGAGAGGTAACAGGGTCTAGATGTGAATATTTGAAACGTAGTCTAGTAGCAATGGGAAGACAGTAAAAAGTTTTAAGATGACAAGTTTTGCACATTAGATAGACCACTTCATTTGAAGGCAACAGTTAGAACGCTCTTAGTCATAAGATCATCAGTTATGTTAACTAGGGTGGATATTGTGAAAAGTAAAGAGGTTTAGGAACAAAAAAGAAAATTAGAAAATAGGATCAATAGTATCTGTTTATTGACTATGGAGAATAAAGATGAGGTTGGGAGGGGCGCCTGGGTGGCTCAGTGGGTTAAGCCGCTGCCTTTGGCTCAGGTCATGATCTCAGGGTCCTGGGATCGAGTCCTGCATCGGGCTCTCTGCTCAGCAGGGAGCCTGCTTTCCTCTCTTTCTCTCTCTGCCTGCCTCTCCATCTACTTGTGATCTCTCTCTGTCAAATAAATAAAATCTTTGGGGAAAAAAAAAAAAAAGATGAGGTTGGGAGAATGGGAGAATATGTGATGGTGGCCTAGGCCCTAGCATGGACATCTGTCATTTTGAGAAGTCATAGAGAAGCAAGTTGATAAGCTTGGATTTGGATGCAGTTGATGTGACAGATACTTTCAAGAGATGTCCAGTAGTAGTCAGTCGTATGAGAGGCATATTGAGTTGGCAGATATCCATAATAATGTCATATATAATATATATATTATATATATATATAATATGACATTATCAGACATATATAATAGGTGAAACCAATAAATGAAGTGGTTGAGATGCCTAGAGAGTATAGAAAGTGAGAATATTTGAAGACCTAAGGTAAGACTCCTGAGGAACAACAATATCTATTGTATGTCAAGTCATGAAGTACCCAAGGTTGATGCAGGGTTATAAGCTGGCAAAGAGTAAGGAAAATCTAGTGAGTGTAGTGGTATGAGAGATGAGAGAAGATGGCACTTTTAGAATGTGAGAGCAGTCAAAAATGTGTAGCCATATGGTCCTATAACTAAATAGCATCAATGTATTCATTTCTGTTTTTTTTTTTTTTTTAAGAAAATAAAACTTCTTTTAAGCATTGACCTAAGATACTTTACTGTCTCAGTATTTTCAAAACTACCCCCAACACAATTCTGGGAAAAGAAATCAATTCTTATGTATACATATTTTTAATCAAGAGGACAGTCTAGTTTGCAAACAAACAAACAAAAGCACAGATTGATTTTTCCCCACAAATGCTTAACTGCAGAAAAAAATCAAGCTGATTTCTGATATTTTGTAACCGAATGAGAGAAGGCAGATTTATATTTATGTTCTCTACACTTTTTATTACTTTCACTGATTCTTTTTTTTCCTCTTTTCCCATTTTTTTCCCCCTCTCTGTGAGTTGAAATTCAATTTAAAGCGAAGTGAGGATGAATGAAGCATTGGACCCAGCAAGTGCACCACCAACATACTCAGGGTTTTCAATGACCAATTTTTCACACTGTTTGAAGGGAATGAAATATTAGTATTCATCTCACATTGGAAGTAAGCCGAAAAGGCACAGTTACACTTTTCAGTCTGCTTATTTTTTATTTGAAGTGTAAACTCACAAACTGTAGTAACAGAGAGGAATACAAAATGCACAGAACAGAAACTGGATTGTTTTTTATGTTAAATGCAAGATCTATGCATTAGGCTTCTAACTAAAATATTTTACCTGGACTTTAGAACACCAGCCATTTTAATTGGTTGATTGATAGTCATAAAAAGTATTTGTGTCCTAAATAGATATTCTGTGGTGGGAAGAGGAGTGAGAGAGTATTTCTGCCTCTGTTCATACATCACCCTTTGGTATAAAAACAAACTAAACATAACATTAGCCTTAGCTTCTGAGCCCTAGAAGAACTTAGCTGAAATAGAATAGGAAAGAAAACCTAAAGGAAACATTTTGGACTTACTCAGTAACCTCGAGTATCTTCTACCCAATTCTCCTATAAAAAAGTGGGGAAACATGTGTAGCCCTATTATTATGTAGCCGATCAACTTATATGGTAACACATACTAATGGAAAAAGAAAACAAAACCTTTCTCCTCAGTTTTATCTACGCATACAAACAAACAAAGCAAAATAAAGTGGTGTTTCTTTCCGTTGCCCATTATAATACACCCCATTAAATTGAAAAAACAAAAACAAAAACAGGCTTTGCAAATGTCCATTTGAAATGTGCTTTCTGCTTTTTTAAAAGGATTTTAAATAATCTCTTTTTAAAAAGCATAAATATTTCATGACCAAAAGGACACTTTACCAAAGTGCTTAGTTTGAAATACTGTCTATTTAATCAAAAGCCGGACAACTCATCAATTCTGTAAACGAGCAATTGAATGACTCAATTCAATTCAAATTAAGTTGTAAACAAGTAATCAAATACTTAGTGATTTTATACAATATATATGTAGCATCGTGCAAGGTAGTGGGGAGATATTAAATAAGATGAAAAATTAGTCCTGCCCTCGAGAGCCTTATAGTCTAATAGGAAAGAGAAATTTTTAAACACTGGAATAGAACAGAAAATGAAACAGATGGCATAACAATGCTGCACTGATCCAGTAAACAGAACATCTGCCTTCATTTCAGATGGACAATGCTAACATTACTTGTTTGTAGGGTCTGAGAGGACTAATAAACAAAGATCCTTTGCTTTATTTCCAATATAAGAACCAAAAGCAAATGGATGTGAAAGGTTCAGTGTTATTTCTGGTGATGTTGACATTGGAAAACCTAATTTGATGTAATGGATCCAATAACCCTTATTCTTAATCTCATCAGGATCCAAGGGATGTCTCTCTTTGAGACTATCTTGGATCTCTAAAGCAAACACCCTCATCCAGATCATTGCCTTCCTCTGCATGAAGGTGGTGAAGGAGGGAAAGATAGATAATCACTTGGCTTTAGTACACCTAACTAGGAAACATCCTTTACTGACTAAGTGATGCATTTTATCCCCAGAAGATGGTTAAAAAAGAGCTGGAAACTTAGTAGAATTAATGGAAAAAAAGCCCACTCTAAAAAAACAAAAGAAGGTGCTAAGGATTTCCCTGAAAATCTCTCAGAACTTTGAGCTCTTAAAAATTGAAATTTAGGGGTGCCTGGCTGGCTCAGTCAGTAGAGCATGTGGCCCTTGATCTCAGGGTCATGAATTCAAGTCCCACATTGGGTGTAAAGAGTACTTAAATAAATGAACTTAAAAATTTTTTTGAAATTTAACATAGAGCCTATACTCTTCCTTCGTAGATCTACTCACATAAAATCAATCACTATTCTCTTATAGAAACTCCATGGACCATTTGTGGCCAATATTGACTTTACCCTCCAGAAAACTAGTATCTACTAGTATCTACCCTATACTTATATACCTATACCTATACTGAATGCTACATTTTGTCCTCATCAGAAATTATTCAATGAAAAAAAATAAAAATATCAAAATACTTCAAAAAATTAATGTACTTGAAATATGAATATAAGCATTATCCCATTGTTGTATATGTGGGAAAATGAAAAATTTAGTATTAAATTTCCAAAGAAATTAAAGTCCAGTTACGTAAATCCTAAAATTCCTCTGTGAATTAACATATAAAGAAACTCACTCTTCAACTTCTCTTACAATGAGTGTATTCTAGATGATAGTTCATCTTATTGTTTGTATACAATATCACCCACAATAGAACTATTCACTCTTCCAGGAGAAAGACCATGTGCAGAAGGAGTTGAGAATATGAAGTGGCTCAGGCCTTTTACTCTTAGTGAATTTCATTTCATTCAAAAGATGAACCATTTAAGCAGAGTAATGCCCTTCCTGAGGAAGTCTTTACTTGAACCCCTTTATGAGTTTTCTATTCATGGTTGAGTGAGGAATCAGTGACTAGTCTCCAAATGGAATTTCCACAATTTTAGGGTAAAGACTAGAAAACTATGTTCATGACTCTAGTTAGATCACAACACTATTGATATCTCATGTCTAAGCCGAGAGGAATTATGTTCCTTCCCAGAATTGATATGTCAAAACCCTAACCCTCAGTGTGACTAGACAGGGCATTACAAAGTAATTAAGATTATATGAGGTATAAAGCTGAAGCCCTAATCTAACATGACTGGTGTCCTTAAAAGAGGAGGGAAAGATACCAGGTTGTGTGCAGAAAGAAGGCTTTGTGATAACATAGTGAGAAGGTGGCCATCTATAAGACAATGAGAGAGGCTTCAGGAGAAACCAAACCTACCAACACTTTGATTTTGGCCTTCCAGCTTCCAGAACTGTGAGAAAATAATTTTTTTTTTAAGCCATCCAGTCTGTGTCATATTGTTATCACACCCTTAGAAAACTAATACAATAAATATATGGCTGTGCTTAGAAAATTATTATGCTTCATGAAATACCAGAATCAAAGTAAGCCCTTCCAGACACAAGATGTATGGAGGGCAAGTTTCCTAAGACCTAAATCGAATCCAAAATCTTTTGATTTTTTTTTTAAAGACTTTATTTATTTATTTGACAGACAGAGATCACAAGTAGGCAGACAGGCAGGCAGAAAGAGAGGCGGGGGGAAGCAGGCTCCCTGCTGAAGCAGAGAGCCCGATATAGGGCTCAATCCCAGGACCCTGGGATCATGACCTGAGCCAAAGGCAGAGGCTTTAACCCACTGAGCCACCAAGATTATTACTAATCTTTAATTGATGTAAAATTTACTATATGTGAAATGCACATATCTTAAATATTTAAGTTGAAATCTTTGGCAAACATGCACCCATGTAAGCAGTACCTATATCCTATATCCATGAACAGAGAAAGCACTTCCTTGCCCTCTTGAAGTCATTTTTTTTAATTACCAAAGATTCCTGTATTTAAACCCATGGAAATGAAAGCCTACAGGATGTTACTTTTAATATCTGAAATTTTTGGCTCAACATTACATTTCATGATTCATTCAAATTGTGTAACAGTAGTTTATTCTTTATCATTGCACACTAATAGTCCTACAGAAGAATGTATCAAATTGTTTATCTGTTCTCCTCCGGTGTACTTCACTGCTTTTCTCAGCTTTTCTAAGATAAAATCACTTGATCATTACTTTTCTCTTTTTAATTTCTGTGCTATTTTTTAAAGGAATTTTGTGTACATGCTTATGAATGATATTAGTTTGTGGTATTTATTTTCTTTTAATATCCTCTATAGGTTCTGATGTTCGATTATACTGGCCCCTTAAAATAGTCTAAGATTGTGTATTTTATATATATTTCATGAAAAAATATGTAAGATTTTGTAAGGTTGGTATTATTGCTTCTGGTAAAACCATCTGGGTCCATTTTCTTATGGTAACTATGATGAACTTAATTTCTGAACAGATACAGGGGTATTCATATCTATTTCTACTTGTATCCAATTTGGTAAGTTGTTTTTCAAAGGATTTTTCCATTTCTTCCAATTTATCAAAGATAACTGATATCACCCGGGGTGCCTGACTGATCAGTCGGTAGAACATGTGACTCTTGATTTTGGGGTTGTGAGTTCAAGCCCCACTCTTGGTATAGAGATTACTTAAAAATAAAAATTAATTAAGGAAAGATATTGGCATCATATTGTCATTGGATCATCTAATTGTCCTTTTAAAAATATTTATTTATTTGAGAGAGAGAGCACACAAGTGGGGGGGAGGTGTAGAGCTAGAGGGTGGGGAACAAACAGACTTCCCACTGAATATGAAGCCTGACATGGGGCTTGATCCCCAGACCCTGAGATCATGACCTGAGCTGAAGACAGACACCTAACTGACTGAGCCACCCAAGTGCTCTGCAACTAATATCTTTTTATTATCTGTAATTTTCTTTCTTTTTTTCCTAGTTATAGTAATTTGTGTACACACACTCTCTCTCTCCTTCTCTCCCTTCCCTGCCCCATTTCATCAACAATCATTCTAAAGATTTATGCATTTTACTGATCTGCTTAAAGAGCCAATAAATGAAATCTGACATTATTACTATTTAATGATTGACTTGGAATCATTATGGAATAATAAGTGCATGGGCTACTGGTAGCCAAGAATGTGGTATATTTTGATAAACTACATTCTTTCTAAGAGAAAGAAAAATTACATATACTGTGGAATGACTTAGGCCTATTGATAACATGAATTTCTTTCTACAATTTGCTTCTAGGTCAAAAAAGTAACAGAAATTTTGTCCACTTAGATTGTATTAAATTTAGTTTTTATTGAAATAAAATTTAAATGCATTATATTAATTTCAGATGTGTAACATAATGATTTGATATAATTATATGTTGTAAAATGATCACCACAATAATTTCAGCTATCTCATCATACATAGTTACATTATTTTCTTTCTAGTGATGAGAACTTTTTAGATTTACTCTAAACAACTTTCAAATATGCAATACAGTCTTATTAACAGCAGTCTCCATGCTGTACATTAAATTCCCATGACTTACTTATGCTATAACCGGAAGTTTGTACCTGTTGACTCTCTTCACCCATTCTACCCATCCATCAATCCCCACCTCTGACAATCACCAGTCTGTGCTCTGTATCTATGCACTTGTTTGGTTGGTTGATTTTTGTTTTGTTGTGTTTTGTTTTAGATTTCACATATAAGTGATATTCCATGGTGTTTGATCCATGATTCCATGGTATTTGTCTTTCTCTGTTTTATTTCACTTTGCATAGATCAATCAAGATCTATCTGCATTGTTGCAAATGGTAAAATATTCCTTTTTACAGCTGAATAATCTTCCAATATCTGTTGTAAATAACGCTGCAGTGAACATAGGAATGCATATATCTTCTTGAGTTAGCATTTTCACTTTCTTTGCATTAAATACCCAGAAATAGAATTGGTAGACATATAGTAGTTCTATCTCTAATTTGGGGGGAAACCTTAATAATGTTTCCAATAGTGGCTGTACCATTTTACAGTCCCAGTAGTACACAAGATATTCTTTTCTCCACATCTCCACATCCTTGCCAATGCTTGTTATTTATTTATTTATTCATTTATTTATTTATTGGAGAGAGTGAGAGTGTGTGTGCACGTGTGCACGTGTGCACATGGATGCAGACAGGCTGTGGGGATGAGGGAGAAGGAGAAAGAGAATCTAAAAAGGCTTCATGCCCAGTGCAGAGCCCAACGTGGGGCTCAATCTCACAACCCAAGATCATAATCTGAGCTAAAATCAAGAGTTGGACACAACCAACTGAACTATCCGGGCACCCAATAACAAATGGTTATTTCTTACATTTTTTTAATAACCATTGTATTACATTTTTAAGTAATAAAAGGTGCTTGCATTTTGTAAGTACAATATCATTACTGCTGTATAATGTATAAATACAGCTCTTGGTTTTTTTTAAGATCTCACTCACACATGCAGCAAACCCTTTAAACCCTTCTGGATCTCACTATCCTTCAAGGTCTGCTCCACAGTAAACAGGTTTTTCTGTTTTGTTTTGTTTTTTCTTTTTGGTAAACTTTTAAAATATGAAGTGGGGGCAGCTGTCTGGCTTAGTAGAGCATGTAATTCTTGATCTCAGGGTTGTGAGTTCAAGCCCCACACTGGGCATGGAGGTTACTTAAAAATATATATATTAAAATTAAATTAAAATAAAAACTGAAGTGGATTACATTAACCCCAGTATTCATTCTCAGCTTTTTTTATCATGGCTTACTAATTACAACATGAGCTTAAAAGCTGTGGGGGACCTGTGTGGCTCAGTCAGTTAAGCAACTGCCTTCGGCTCAGGTCATGTTCTCAGGGTCCTGGGGTTGAGCCCTGCCTCAGGCTCTCTGCTTGGTGGGAGTTGCTTCTACCTCTCACTCTCCCTCTATGCTCTCTCTCTCTGACTCTCAAATAAATAAATAAAATATTTTTTAAAATGCTTAGCTATATGGAGATCTCTTCATATCTCCACAAAGCTATGGCTTCTTTTGAGATAGGATATGTTTTGTTTTGTTTTTAATGGAGGTATAGTTGACACACACATTTTATTACATTATATCCAGGTACACAGCATAGTGATACAATAAGTCTATATCTTATGTTCTGCTCACCATAGGTATAGCTACTGTTTGTCATTACCCAGTGAATTCCAGTACCATTAATTTATTCCCTATGCCATACCTTTCATCCCCATGATTTATTCATTCCATAATTGGAAGCCTGTACTTCCCACTTCCCTTCACCCATTTTGCCTATCCCCCACTTTGCTCCCCTCAGGCAACTACCAATTTCTTCTCTGTATTTATAGGTCAGATTCTGCTTTTGTTTGTTTGTTCAGATTCCACATGTAAATAACATCATATGGTATTTGTCTTTCTCTGTCTGATTTATTTCACTTAGCATAATAATCTCTGGGGTCTATCCACGTTGTTACAAATAGCAAGATCTCATTCTTATTTTATAATAATACTATAGAGGAAGGTGGCATGACTTGGAAGCAAATTTCTCATAAAAACATTGCATATTTCACATATTATATTTGTTGAAATCAAGTAAGTTTTATTTTTCCAAGAAAGGGACACATAAAGCTTGGTAACTTACTTAACAGTCATGCTATGTTAATGTTTTATTTGTTTCCTATGAGAGAGAAAATATTGATTATAAAGTAGATGTTAAGAAACTTTAGGCCTTAAAAATATGACTTAGAGTCTTATGGAGCAAATATATACAACAAAAAGACATGGAAGCCCAAAATGTTCAAACCATATTCTGAGCATTGCAAATAACAAACTCCTATTGTTGCAAAGTGACTATATTGGATTTTTATTATGTAGAACTGCTGGATCGTTTTGGCAGATGTGAGTGGTCTCTCGTTGTTGGCATGACAATGAACCACTATCTGAGGGTCTAGCTACCAGATTAAAACAAAAGCATGTCTCATCAGATTGAATTGTAACTTATCTCTAAACATTGGTTATCAAGCAAGCATAAAAACAATTATTTAAAGTGTTCTATAATCTGGACAAAGCTCTATCTGCCTGCTTTTTCTTTTTTTTTTTTTTTCTTTTTAACTGTCCAGATGACATTTTTCCATGAATAATTGATTTGATGTAGGCAAGTCCATATGCTGGAGGGAACTTCAGGTAACCTTATGGGCTTCAGCCAACCAGAATCATAATCTTCCAATTCAAAATGACCCAGAAACTTTAAGAAATAAGTCAATTGTGTGGTATACTTCAGATTATATGCTACACAGTTTTTGAGATTTTTATATCACTTTTTTTGATAGTAAAGACTGTCTTAAAGATGTTTAGAAAATTCACACCCTTGAACTCCACTTATGTGAAGTATACACATACAAACAAAAATTCTAATTTCCATGATTCTAATCAAAAAGTTGCTGATGCTGATCAGAAATAAAGAAAAATGGAGCATTTTTGAAAACCACATAATTAGAATGCTAACTAAGTACCTCTCAGGAATCAATTTCTGGTTAAGGAAACTGAGTAATCCTACAATGCAACTTAAATTAACTAATGAGTACATCATACCACAGTGCCTACACTGAAATAATCAAAAGTGCATTGCATATCCTGAATAATCTACCATTCAGGGATATAATTTTTGAGTCCATATAGACTTGTTGAAAAAAATACCTTTTGTTACAAAACCTATGAAAGAAAGATGCTGAAAGGACAGTCATTTAAAGGACAATATTTGGAATATGTCATGAATGAAATGCATGACTTTTACAACATTTTAATGTTCCAAAGAGCTCACATACTTTTGGCAATATGTTAATTCTTAAGATTTTTGCAGCTTTCACCATTTTTTTTTTCAGAAGTTGTACTATATAACTTGAAATGCACTGAAAACAGTAACTCATGAATGAAGGAAACACGACAAGAATGACTAAATTATCCTTAATTCTCAATTCATAGACAGAAGGAGCAACTGGAAATTTTGTAACTCTTCAATGTTCGTATGAGGAAATAGCCCCAAGCCAGGATTAGACTGACCCTGGTCTGGATTAGGAGACTAGAATCAATCTATATCGAATGTTCTATTACTCAGCATAAAGAACACAGAAATCCACCACAATCTAGGAGATTTGATATGAGCTTTTATTCATATTAAGAATTTAATGTTAAGTTTTTTTTTTACTAATTTTCTGTGAAAAACTATTTTATTTTATTTTTTTTCTTCCAATTTATTTATTTTCAGAAAAACAGTATTCATTATTTTTTCACCACACCCAGTGCTCCATGCAAGCCGTGCCCTCTATAATACCCACCACCTGGTACCCCAACCTCCCACCCCCACCCCTCCCCCGCCACTTCAAACCCCTCAGATTGTTTTTCAGAGTCCATAGTCTCTCATGGTTCACTAATGTTAAGTTTTTTAATCGCCACCCCCAACCTCACTAAACAGAGAAAATAGAGCAATGAAAGTCTTCTCAGTGAAATTCACTTTCTTTGGCAGAAGTTTACTTGAAGGTGGAAGGAAAAATACCATAGCAAATACTATTGATTTAACTTCTTATCCACTTAATTTACCTTATTAAGGTATAACTTAAATTATTTATGGACTATTTAAATTTTAATAAGGATTTTTTTCTTTTCCCTTTCTTCCAGAAAGAAAAGTAATGATATCAGATGGAATAACGAACTGTTAATGAGTTTCAAGGGTGACAAACTACATGCTAACTAAATGCACAGGTTAATATAAACATCCATACATTTCATAGGTTACAAAAAGCACAGTAGAATAGTTATAAAGTCTTGTTATTTGTTCAATGTGCTCAAAAGGACCCAGAGCTATTACATTCAGGTAATTTTTTTTTTTTTTTAGAAAGGGAGAGAGTTGGGGGAGAGATGAAGGGAGAGAGAGAACTAGAATCTTAAGTAGTCCCTACCCCCACCCATCGCAGAGCCCGACAGAGGGTTTGATCTTACTACCCTAAGATCATGACCTGAGCTGAAATCAGATACTTAACTGGCTGATGCACTCAGGTGCCCTCAGATACATTTTTTGATATACATTATCTGTGATTTTTATTCCAAAGTGGTCTTTGAGATTTTAATAGTTTATATTTTTTTCTCTATATTCTTTTATTTTAAACAGTCTAATATCTGCCTCAGTTCTTTTAAATATCTTTAACTAAAAATCAGTTCCTTATGAACCCAGTAAGGGAGGGCCACCTAGCTGGTTCCATCAGCAGAGTTTGGAACTCTTGGTCATGGGATTGTGAGTTTCTGAGTTCGAGCTCCACGTTGGGAGTGCAGTTTACAGAAAGGAAAGAAAGAAAGAAAGAAAGAATCAAGTAGGAGATGATTCCTAAATACCTCAGGAGACAGCAGATTTATACCCTGCAGTATAGTGCTTGAGTTGACTAAATTCACAACTTCAACCTGCCTCTTCATGTGGGGACATAAAATGCTTAGAAGGGTCTTTATTTCCTGTAGTAAGCAATTTACCAATTACATAGAAGTGATCCAACATGAATGTGTCATTTTGATCTATTTATCATAAAACATGAATGGAAAAATCAGAGGTAGTCTAGCTCTTCAATGAAGACAAATCCATCCCAGCCTAGCACACTACTATCAATTATAAAAAGTTAATCTAGAATGTCAAATTCATAGGTCCTCCGTGAAGGCTAAGGTAAAATAAAGAACCTAGTCAGAAAACTTTTTAATGAAAATAATGTGCAGGAGGAAGATCTTCATCTGCTCTATGGCTTTTCTTAGAAGGATTTCTAATCGAATTGATATGAGGCAGATTAAGAGGGGAAAATCCAAAATAAGAGTACATATAGGGAATCCACGCAGAGAGGGAATTACAAAGACAATACGGGAACCGGAAGGGGTAGGACCTGAGGGCACAAAGGGAAGAAACTCAATAGCAAGAAGGTGAAAGATGTTTGGAAAAACAAGATTGTTCTGTTGCGCAGATGAGTTCCTTTGGTAAAGGGGTCCTCTGCTAGTACTTCTCTTCCTGTTGTAGGCTCTCCTTTCTAATGTAAATTTACTTGGTTATGGGGAGAAGGAGACTTTCCTGTATCTGCTAGGGTTTTATTACTTTTAACTCAAAATCTTTATGCCAAAGATGCACAGGTCGGGGTGTCACAGCCTGTACCCTTTCAATAATAATATGAAATAACCATATTCAAATGGTGTGGAAAAGAGGCAACTTGGTTCTTGTCCACCTGGCATTTTTCAGATACTCAGAAAATATCTGCTGCCTTCAGAACATTGAAAATCTGCACTGTATTTTCAAAGTTTTGAAGGATTTCCCATTTTTATTTGGTACTTTTCCTTTCCTACTTTTTGCCCATCTTAAAATTAGCCTTTGGAACTTTTGAACGTGAACAGTAACAGCACAGGGAAATCAGGCCATAGATGAATTTCCCTTTCATTTTTATTTAACCAAAGAAAATTCAGATAGCTTAGGAGCATATGGAAATGTAATTAAACTTCAGTCTCCATCTCTCTGATGCTCAAAGCAAATATTAAAAATGCAAACAAACAAACAAAAAAAACAAGCAAACAAACAAAAAACACTTATATGATCTGCTTGGGGACTTTGAGGGTCAGCTGTTACATCCTTAAATTTCAAGTGTTGTATAAACGAATGTCACAAAGAAAGAAACTAAAATATCTTATAAGGGTTGATTCTCTGTCATAGATAAACAATCTGAAGCTTATAGTATTTTCTGGAACATCAGCAAGATGGCGGAATAGGAAACCTCAGGCCCTTTCCTCACCTCCCACACCCATGGAGATATTGATTCAACAGCAATACATAGGCCAGTTCTTTGTGAAAAATCCATAAAACAATTAAGTGGCTTCTGCATCCCAGCTGAGCACAAAAACCAACTATTATGAAGGTGGTAGGAAAAATTGTGGCATCTATTAGCCACTGTCCCTCCCCTTGTCTAAAGGTTGCTTGATGCATGGGAAGAAAACTCCCAGCTCACAACTTCTCTCTGAGAAGGAAGAGAGGAGACTGAAACATAGGTCCCATATGAAGACAAGTAGAGGGGCTGTATGAGGTACTAGATTTGTTTTGTCTGAAACAATTCATTGGCAGGAAAGGGTGCCAGACTGAGAGTTTCAAAGGTGAAGATTTGGGTGAGCATACTCTCCTTTACCTTAGTTTCTTATCCCAATGCAGTATGGAACAACTAGGAGAAAAACATATCTCCAGGCTTCTCACTGAGGAACATGCTTTCAACATTCTAGCGTGAGAGACTGAATTCTGTCTCACTTGTCTCTGAGTGCTGACAGGACACACCATACTCAAGGCGTCTGAGAAACAGACTTCTTGCTTCTTGTGGAAAAATGCAATAATACCAAGAATTCTGAAGAAATGTTTGTATGAGGCCCTTTTAATTTTCAAATGTTATATTTACATCAAATATAACAAGAATAATATAAGATGGGGAGAATTTTATAAACCACAAAACCTTCTGGTTAACAAAATGAATCAAACTAAATGGTGCTTTTTGACCTTTACCATGATTAGGAGAACATTAATGCTTGTGGCTGATAACAAGTCAATCATTTATATAATAATATCTGTTAGACCTCATGGGTATCAAAGGCATTATTCATGTCTATTAATCAACTGCTTTGGCTAAGCCTAGCTAATTTCTTTCCCCTGTGCCACTGGTATCATTAGTAACATATTACTCCCATCACTCAAAATGCTTCATGATGAACCTCTGCCATTGTTTGATATGTGTTACCTTGTTGGCATTATTAAAAGGTGCTGTTTTAATATTTATATATGCAACCTAATTGTTTTTCAACTGAGAGCATTAGGAAAATAAATCTGTCATATAAATGTATGAAGTAACAAATAATTCACAAATGTTTTACAGGAATCAATTAGCCTGATTACTCTGAGGACAATATGTGACTTGGTAAAATGTTTAACAAGGCTCATACTTGTGGCTGCTGGACCAAGGAGAGTTTTCCACTGATCCACATTAGAATTAAGATTGTTCTTCCATGACTATCAACAGAAAGTGACTAAATACTCCTGCTTCAAGTAGTCAACATACTTCCTACGCTCCTTTACAATTGGTGAATACAGGCTTAATAGAGGAATGGAAAGAAATTTGAATATTGGTGACCTTCATAAACACAAATATGAACTGATGAATTATCCATGTTTCATAAAATTAAAAATATGTGATAGTAAAATACTCAAAACCGAATGGCAGAATTCTGGGTATACAGTTTGTCAGCATAAATAGAAGTAACTTGTTACGATTCTCCAAATAAGTTTTCAATATGAACATCTTAAAAATCGTCACCATAGGGGCTTCTGTGTGGCTCAGTCAGTTGAGTCTGACTCTAGGTTTTGGCTTGGATGATGGTCTCCAGGTACTGGGACTGAGCCTTTTTTGGGCTCTGTGCTTAGCAGGGAGTCTGCTTGAGCTTCTCTCTCTGTCTGCCCTTCCCTAGCTAGCATGGTTATGTTAAAATAAATGAATCGATTTTAAAAATTACTATAAAAGTCTTATTATAAGCTTTCCACTCCCACTCATGTGTCAGCTCACCACAAGAACAGATAGCAGTGATGATAACAATGTGCAGTGCATTCTTTTTTTTAATTTATTTTTTATTTATTTTAAGCATAACAGTATTCATTATTTTTTCACCACACCCAGTGCTCCATGCAATTCGTGCCCTCTATAATACCCACCACCTGGTACCCCGACCTCCAACCCCTCACCCCTTCAAAACCCTCAGATTGTTTTTCAGAGTCCATAGTCTCTCATGGTTCACCTCCCCTTCCAATTTCCCCCAACTCCCTTCTCCTCTCTATCTCCCCATGTCCTCCATGCTATTTGTTATGCTCCACAAATAAGTGAAACCATATGATAATTGACTCTCTAGGCTTGACTTATTTCACTCAGCATAATCTCTTCCAGTCCCGTCCATGTTGCAACAAAAGTTGGGTATTCGTCCTTTCTGATGGAGGCATAATACTCCATAGTGTATATGGACCACATCTTCCTTATCCATTCATCCGTTGAAGGGCATCTTGGTTCTTTCCACAGTTTGGCGACCGTGGCCATTGCTGCTATAAACATTGGGGTACAGATGGCCCTTCTTTTCACGACATCTGTATCTTTAGGGTAAATACCCTGGAGTGCAATTGCAGTGTCATAGGGAAGTTCTATTTTTAATTTCTTGAGGAATTGCCACACTGTTCTCCAAAGAGGCTGCATCAACTTGCATTCCCACCAATAGTGTAAGAGGGTTCCCCTTTCTCCACATCCTCTCCAACACATGTTGTTTCCTGTCTTGCTAATTTTGGCCATTCTAACTGGTGTAAGGTGATATCTCAGTGTGGTTTTAATTTGAATCTCCCTGATGGCTAGTGATGATGAACATTTTTTCATGTGTCTGATAGCCATTTGTATGTCTTCATTGGAGAAGTGTCTGTTCATATCTTCTGCCCATTTTTTGATATGATTGTCTGTTTTGTGTGTGTTGGGTTTGAGGAGTTCTTTATAGATCCTGGATATCAACCTTTTGTCTGTACTGTCATTTGCAAATATCTTCTCCCATTCCGTGGGTTGCCTCTTTGTTTTCTTGACTATTTCCTTTGCTGTGCAGAAGCTTTTGATTTTGATGAAGTCCCAAAAGTTCATTTTCGCTTTTGTTTCCTTTGCCTTTGGAGACATATCTTGAAAGAAGTTGCTGTGGCTGATATCGAAGTGCAGTGCATTCTTACTCTGCTAAACATTTACTTCCACTATTCCAGGTAATATCAATGATTCTATTACATAAGCTCTGTTATTATCCATGTTTTAGTGATTAACAACCTAAAGGCTAAAAGTCTAACTTTATACAACTCTTGACAAAGTAGGGATTCAAATCTAGCTTAGTGAGATTTCAGAGCCAGAGAATACTACATTATTCTAGCCTACCAATCAACTTCATATACTTTGACCCAGTAGTTATAATTCTAATAATATAATCAAAGGAAGTAAAGAAATATATTGAAACAGTGGAATTAAACAAGATTAGAAACAATGCCACAATTCAATAGTTTTTAAGAACTAAGTTATTTAAAAATCTGACAGTGCAAAAAAATAAAAGGGACAATGCTTTTTTAGATTTTATTTTATTTAGTTTTTTTTAAAGATTTTATTTATTTACTTGAGAAAGAGAGAAATAAAGGGTGTGCATATGTGAGCAGGAGGAGGGAAAAAAGGAGAGAGAGAGAATCCCAAGCAGACTCCACACCCAGAATGCAGAGCCTGAAGCAGAGCTCCATCTTTTTATGCTGAGGTCATGACCTGAGACAAAATCAAGAGTCAGACATTCAACTGATTGAGCCACGCAGGTGTCTCTGCTTAGATTTTATTTTTAAGTAATTTCTACACCCAAGATGGGGCTCAAAATTACCACTCTGAGATTGAGTCACATGTTCTACTAACTGAGCCAGCTAGGTGCCCCAAGATAATTATTTTTTTTTAAAGAATATTCCTTTCAAAAGAACACTTGTGTGTGTGTGCATATGTAGTCTTTATTGAAGGATACACAGTTTAGTAAATCAATGTCACTCATGCAAATATATAGTTACAGGGAAAATGTGTCATTATCTATCCCTTTAACAAATAGCAGTGAAGCATCATTTTCTCATGTATAACTTAGAAATCATTAGTCTCTATTAAAGATGTTTTAGAGACTTTTTTTGTGTGTTATCTCAGAACAGATATGTTCAAAATCTTTTTTAGCCAACACTAAAATATGTCAGATACCCCTCAGCAAACATTCATTTTTCATGCTCAGCTATGGCTGAAGGAAAATAAAGGAAACATGGCGGGGGGTAGTAGAGAGAAAGACAGTGAGTGACCAGACTGCCATGAAACTCTGAAGCCACTGACATACCTGAAGCATCAGGAAATAAGCACATAGAACCCCATTTTAAGCAATCAGGACCAGCCTTATAAGAGCACAGTTTGGAGTTCTGTGACTAAAACTATCAAATAAAATCAGAACTCTAGAAAACCTGCAGTTATACTGGAACGGTTAGGGAGGAACCTCCCCTGCCACACACACAAAGTCATCCAACTTTCTGTCAGGACTTTCTTGGGCTTAAAAAGAAAGTATAAATAAATATTTACAGAATGGACTTCACCTATTTCTTGGTTTAATTAAGAAGGTTTCCATGTTCCAGAAATCTGAACTGTCAAATACAAGTAAAATTTGAAAATGTAAAATAATCATAATAATAATGACAAAAAGTGATAAAATACACTAAAAATATCTGTTAGAAATTAAAATTATAATCATTAAAATTTCCAGCATATTAGATACAACTAAAGAAATAAAATGATTCAGAGCATTTTCTTAAATTGGTCCCAACAAACATAGGATTAGATGGAAACTTGCCTATAGGAAATTTACTGAGAAGTAATCTCAAGATCAGCACCCATCAATGGTGAGGAGATCAGAGGATCCCATAAATTCTGAGGCTGAAATGGCCTTCAAAGGTATATATAATTGAGTCAAGGTGTCCAGGGTTGTCACATCAATGCATCATCTCATGTAGTTTATCCCAGGGAGTAGGACCTTGGGGAAGCCTGAGACTAATTCTTGGAGAAGGACTAAATTGTAAACCTCACAGTGGGTAACACTCCCAAGAGCTGGAGAAATGACTGTTTCATTATAGCAGTCACCACTGCCACAATCACTCACTTTCAGGAAAAAGAAGTGGGACACTCATCTCTTTTTTCTATGAAAGATATACACATGCAGGCACATGCAGATGTATAGGTATAAAAACAAAATGTGTATACATACAAATGCTTATCTATATGCACACTACATGCCTTATATATATCTATATATGTAAATTGAATAGCTGGCAATAACTAATTGACACGAAAATTTTTCTTTGGAAAATTTTCTTAAGGTTCATGACTCTCCTCAGTAAGTACAATGTCACTTGCTAAAGGAAATTCTATAGTGCAAAGTTCCAAATTTATGTTTCTGTTACATAGAAAGGAAAGTTGACCTGTTTTTGCGTTCCATTTTCTTTTGATTTAATGCTTGAGACTTTGTAAATTCCAAATTCATTCATGGCATGAGAGCTACCTTTTTTCTAAAGGGCTTTGGGAATACGTCCAGGAAATCATCTTATTGGAAGTGAAAACAACTAGAATCTAGTTGGTTTGTGTATCTTTAACAGTTTATTCAGAGCCCAAAGAGGAGAAGAAGGATGTTCTTCGTAACAAGAAGTGCTCATAAGTTTTATTATGTCAGTACATGTGTAAGTTTCTTTTCTTTCTTTTTTTTTTTAGAGAGAGAGTACCCCAAAGTTGGGGGTGCGGGAGAGAGGGAGAGGGAGAATCTTAAGCAGGCTCCAAGCCCAGTGCAGAACCTAATACAGAGTTCAGTTCACAGCCCTAAGATCATGACCTCAGCCAAAATCAAGAGTTGGATGCTCAACTGACTGAGCCACCCAGGTGTCCCCACCTGTGAGTTTCTAAGACATGAACTAAAACAAACAAAAAACTTTCCGGAGGTATAGCAATGTATAATAGTGAATATAATTAAATTAAACAATTTGATATATTTTGACATATGTATACATCATAATCAGGAAAAATAAAACCAAATGTTCCTTCCTATCACTTTGTTGCTTAAGGGTTTATAGTATATAAAGTATATAGTATATATCTTTAATGTATTACCATTTACCTTCAAGTGTAACTGTGCCACTCTGTATATAAGAATCTCACGCTTTCTCTCCTCCCAACATTTGTATTACCTTTAGCATGTACTTTTTCCCTTATCAAATATGATTACAGGTTTCTAAACATTGTTGGAAAAAATGTGCCTTATGTTTTTGCACAAAGTGTTCTATAAATGGCTGTTAGGACAAATTCATTGATCTCAGGATTTCATTTCTGATTTTCCCTCACATGCCATTTATTGAAAAAAAAAATTAAAATCCCCTGCTATAATTTTGGATTTGTCCATTCAGATTTGCAGTTAGTTTGCTTCATAAGAATTCATACTATTGTTTCCACCCATAGTTTCCATACATGAATGAACTGATGAGTACTCAGCTGACTACTAGGGATTTGCCTGCCGATCTCCCCACAGGTTCTCCATGCCCTTCGGTTTGTGCTCTTCCCTGCATGATCCAGCCTTCTTTGTCACCCTGCGCCCTCAGCCTGCCTTCTGAAGTCCAGTCGTCCGCTGGGCTCTGCCTGGGCTTGCCCCATTTGTGCTGGGACTCGAACTATATCACCAGGCAATTCACTAAGGCAATTGTGTGATTTCCCTCATTTATTTCCCGTCTCTCAGGGATCACTGTCCTTCATCGCTTTATGTCCAGTGCCTTGCAAACCATTGTTTCACTAATTTTGTCTGTTTTATGGTTGTTTCAGGAAGGAGAGTAAATCCAAACCCTATAAATCCATCTTGTTCAGAAGTGAAGGTCAGGATACTTTTAATATGTCTCTGGGTCTCTATCTTTCCTCTCTCTGTCAATTCATGTATGTATCTGAAACATTTTGGTATCAACGTGATAAAATTTCTCTATTAGAATCAAATGAGAGTTAATAATCTTTAGAATATCTTCTGAATTGCCAGATTTTTTTATGGCTCAGTATATAAAGAATAATGTATTATTTATTCACCCAGTACATATTTATTTAATACTCATAATATGTAACATGCTTTTAGGTGCTGGGAAAAAGTAGGGAAAAAATCAAATGCAAGTCCCTGCTAATATAAAACTTAAATTGAGGAAGAGGAAAAGGAACAGAAAATAAACATAAAAATGATTAAAATACATAATATCTTGAATAGTGATATGCAGTATTAAAGTGAAAAATGCTAATAGTTATGTACCTTTGTTAAGACTTTAAATAAAGTAGTCCATAACGGCCTCACAGAGAAGTTGACATTTGAATAAAGACCTGAAGGAAGTAAGGAAGTAAACTTGTGGAACTTCAAAGGAAGCATTTTCCAGGGGAAGGCTTTGTTTTTCTGAGAAAAAGATATGTCTGAAGTAGTTGAATGAATCTTTAGAGATCAACTCTAACACTGGTACTCACAGAAAAATGAAAATCAACTGCTTTATTATTAAGTGTAAAATAATTTTACCAAAGAAATACTGTGGCTTTTTTAGATGTTGGGGGGTGGTGAGGAGGGAAGAGAGAATAGAGGGAAAACATTATTAAACTACTACTAAAATCCTCCTATTTACAGTGTTTTGTATTACTGTGTTATTTTTAAATAAAAACATTTTAATAATCACCACCTGTTATTGAGGCTGTGCTAGCACTCTAAAAGGTTAGGGGATTTAGTAATCTCACTCAATTAATCTCACTCGGTTAATAAGTATCAGATTTTTTAGTTTGCCTTTTTTCCTCAGAACTATTGTTAGTTCCAGCCCATCATGTTGTCTCAGATTATTCTGTAATCATCCTGCAAAACTGTATGGCAGCAGTAAATTTCTGTACATAAAGTATGTCTATAGCTAAGGTGAATAAACCCATTCACTAAAAAGCTATGAAGAGATACTGATACAATGATAAGTGTGTAGAAAATGAATGTAGCACTGTAATTACCCCCGTATTAAAGCTTTGAATTGACAGCCTGTTCCTAAGAATTGGATTCCTCCAGTGTATGGAAATATTAGGCCTATTATGGGAGAGTATCACTCCTTTTCACTTGAATACATCAAAGACTCATTATTCTTCTTCTTCATTTCTTTTTCCCTTTTATATCATTCTTCTATTGATGCATCAAATGCCATTTGGTTTTCTCCTTTTTTAATGTTTACATTTGCATGGGTGAATGTATTTGTATTCTACTTAATCAGTAACTCATTAAAATTTATACATATGTGTGTGTATAATTTATATACATATATGATTTGAAATCATATTGAAATGTTTTAGTTGGCATTATGTTTATCATTCTGAATTATAGATAAATTCAGATAGTTCATTTAGTTCTATACAGAAATGAATCCCCCACATACCATTAGTAAAAAGAAGAAAAATAATATCAAGATCACTTCTATTCCACAATTTTTTATAAATATTAGTAATGATATTTAATCAGAGCATAGTTCTAGTAAGATAAAGATTTCTTAAAATTGCATTTAGAGTATATATTTTTCACACATACATAAGACAGTTGAATATGTTCTTAAGAAGACAAGTTAAAAAAAGCATGCAGGTTTTTAACCTTACCTCGAGTCCGGTTAGGGACATTTGTGAGGCTCAATCTGTGGAGCATAGGACTCTTGATCTCTGGATTGTAGATTCTAGCCCATGTTGGGTGTGGAGATTACTTAAAAATAAAATCTTAAAAAAAAAGAGAGAGAGTCAAATTAGAACAAGAAAGTATATAAGAAAGCCCATGCAATTGAACAGGGTAATTGACTATAAGATAATAGTCATTTTGTTAGGGTTTTCTCTACCCTTGTTACTGTATTAATTGTAATTTTTAAAAAATGATCACTTGTTTCATGTTATAGTTGATTTTATAGGGTTGTAATGTTTAATTCTGTTATTGTTATTTATCAACATATGATCATTTGTGTAAAGTGTATGTGTTTGTTGATCCTTGAACAACATGGGTTTGAATTGTGCAGGTCCACTTAGACACAGATTCTTTTTTTTTTTTTAAATAAATACAGTACTGTACTATAAGTGCATTTCCTCTTCCTTATGATTTTCTTTTCTTTTAATTAAACTCTGCATCCAACATGGGGCTTGAACACATGACCCTGAGATCAAGACCTGAGCTGAGTTTAAGAATCAGAAGCTTAACTGACTGAGCCACTCAGGGACCCCTTGACTTATGTTTCAATCGGAATTCTGATCTTTTTTTAATCTTTCTTTCTTTTTTAAAAAAATATACTTATCTATTTATTTACTTACTTACTTATTTATTTATTTAACAGAGAGAAGGAACACAGGCACAGGGGAGTGGAAGTGGGTGAGAGAGTAGAAGCAGGCTTCCCACTGAGCAGGGAGCCCAATATGGAACTCGATCCCAGGACACTGGGATCAAGACCTGAGCTAAAGACTGACACTTAACAACTGAGCCACCCAGGTGCCCCTGATCTTTTTTTTTTCTCCTTCAGAAAATGCATATTTACTTAAGATCTAGCTAATCTTCTTATCATTTTTATAGGATCAGAAATGAGTCTCAGAAATTGTACAAGGCATCTGTGACTCTACTAGTCTATTCACATGAAGCATATAAAGCATATGTGTAAAGTACATGTGAATCCTCAGAATGACAGGGAAGAGTGCCCAGATTTGGGATCTCCACTTACAGAGAAAGTTATTAGATCCAAGAAACACTGCGAAAGTTGAAAGCAGACTTAAGGCCCGGAGAAAGAATGAAATACGTTATTTTTTTTAAAAGATTTTATTTATTTATTAGACACAGAGAGAGAGAGATCACAAGTAGACGGGGGGGGGGGGTAGGCCCCCTGCTGAGCAGAGAGCCGGATGCGGGACCTGATCCCAGGACCTGAGATCATGACCTGAGCCAAAGGCAGAGGCCCAACCCACTGAGCCACCCAGGCGTCCCGAAATACGTTACTTTTAAACTACTTTATTGAAGTATAATTGGTGTGTCAAAGCCTTTGCACATTTAATGTATACAACTTGATGAATCTGGATTTAAGTATGTACATGTGAAACTCTTACCACCATCAAAACCATAATCATAGTCATCACCTCCAAGACTTTCCTCTTGCTCCCTTTATTATCTGTATGTGTTAAGGGCACTTAACATAAGATCTACTCTAAGCAAAATTTAAGTATACAATAAAATACTATTAGTTATAGACAATACACTGTATAGTAGATCTCCAGAATTTATTTATTTTGCATAACTGAAATTTTGTACCCTTTAATTATCACCTCCCCTTGTCCTCCTCCCCTCCAGCCCCTGGCAACCACCATTCTACTCTGATTTCATGAGTGTGACTATTTAACTGAAACTTTATTTGAACAACATAACTCAAAATGTCTGCAATAATAATGATAGTGAATGATGTTGAAATGTTGGAGTTCAGAACAAACGCTCAAGAAAGAACTCTTGAGACGTCTTCGTGCAAAAAGGTGGTTTTATTAAAGCATGGGGACAGGACCTGTGTGCACAAAGAGCTGTACTGGGGTTGTGAGGGGTGGCCCATTATATGCTTTCAATTTGGGATGGGATTGGGATAGCATAAGTCTCTACGGAATTTTGGAAGCAAAGTTTGCAGGACCTTGAGGGGGCTAGCTATTGTTAGGAAAATGTCACTTATTATTGTCTAATAAAATATTAGTCATGAGACCCTTCAGCTTTATATCAGTGGGCTATATGTCTGGAAGATGATTGCTAACATATATCTTGGGGAATAGAGATAAAGGAAGTTTCCAAAATTTCTATGGAAGAAATTTTTATATGTTAAAGTAGACGTACAGGATCTTGGGGGCTCAGGACAATATTAAGCTAAGATTGCCTTTTGCCCTTAGCAAAGTGTCAGCATTGAGGCAGCTGAGTTCCTAGAGGAAGGTCATTCTCTCTGTTTCAAGGACTTGTGAATGGGCTGTAGGCAGTAGGAATTTGTTTTTTCTTTTGCTTTGCTTCCCACACCAACGAATGAATTCCAACTTACTATAAAAAATTTAAAGCTCTCTCAAGCACCCACACTCTCAAACTTAAAACTATTAGAAAACGTTGTATAAAGGTAATAGGAACAAGTAGAATAGTGAGTGAAAGGACAAGTTAAAAGTCTCAGAACTTAGAAGGAAGAAAGGCTTAGGGGAAAATGTTAAAAAAGGAGAAAAAAAAAAAACCCACTTGAAAAAAATATTGACCTACAGTAAAAACAGACCTCTTTCCCTTATATCCCTCTTTCCAGGTGTTAGATGTTTCCAAGACTCTGATTTTTTTATTATCATTTATTACCTTGAATTATCAATTACCTTAAAGCATTAATGATAACAAATTATAAAGAAATGTGGATCATCCCAATGGAATGCAGCAACTCTTTTGTAGTTCCTTAACTCTATTTCTTCTTTTCTTGCTAATGTCCAATTATATTATTTTCACTCTGACTGTTTTATCATACCAATTTTTTGACCTTAGATGCAGCTCACCTTTTATAATGTGCCCTAGACAACAAGACACTAATCTCTTTTTTTCTTATACTTTTGCTTACTTAACCTTCATTTTAATCTCAAACATCGTTTGTACCAAAAAGATAATTGATATAGTATTAGATATATGCCTTCATTTTTACATGGCTTTTTCTAATGTTTTTCCTGCTTTCAAAGACATCCTTTTTATTTTCTTTGACTTCCCAGTTTACAAAGAGATTTAAATGTAAATGTAAGATACTTCGGATGAAATTTTAGAAAATTGTTAGTAACAGCTTTCATATAATAAAGCATTTACCATGTGATATCAACCACCTTTAAAGGTTTAAGAGTTATTTTTGTTAATATTCTGATGTTGATGGTGCCAAGGCTTAAAAACATCATTAAATACATATATAAATTCAGAAAGAAGACATCTTAGGTTTATAATGAGAAATACAATAAAATGGATCACTTGACTGGCCCAGCACATTTTCTCATTAGAGAGGGTAAACTAAATGGTGGGAAGTAAATGATGAGAATTTTGCTTGGTTTGTGTTAACTTATAACACTGTAATTATATGAAGGACATATAACATGCCTTTATAAACTCTTTCATACACATTGTTCAATACTCCTTCGTCTCCCCCGATTAGGCACAAATACAATGTGATATATACATACATAAACACACAGAATTTGGTAAAATTCTTAAAGTGGTGATAACCTTAGCCAGCGCTGTTCAAGTTCTGTACAATATGTTTCTGTCTATGGGTTGACTATTTGCATCCTCCTAAAATTCATCCATTGAAGTACCAATCCCCAGTGTGGGGCGTTTGGGATGTGGGGAGAAGATTAGGTTATGAGAATGAAACCCTCATAAATGATTAGTTTTCTTATGAAAGAGAGCCCAGAGAGCTACCTCTTCCCTTCTCCCATGCAAGAAGTCTGCAACCCAAATGTGGGCCCTCATCCTTCCTTGCTGGTATGCTGATCTGGGACAACCAGCCTCCCCAGTACTATAAGAAATAAATTTCTCTTATTTATAAGCCACCTAGTCTCTGGTATTTTGTTATAGCAGTCTGAGCAGACTAAAACTTTTCCCTATTTTTAACTTTGATGTACAGACATTTTTCCTTAATCTCAAGACCCTGGAGAATAGCCATTTAATGGTCAAATCCTCAGGACTACAATGGTTTTGTTTTTACTTTTATTATATTTCAAATGTTATTTCTTCCTCTCTATCTTCCTTTTTGATTTATTTAATTTATTTACATTGTATTTGTTTTCATAAATATTGCTGATATAAAAGTATGCTAATATCACAACTGAACTGATTTCATAACATCAACTTAATACAAACTATTCACATTCAAACTCCAGCTCAACATTTCACTTACTTAATTGTGATTATTAATTTATCCTAATATTTAGTATTTAATACAAGAGAATTTCATGTTGTCCTTTTTTCTTCTATATTTTAAAATCTATTTAAGGGAAATTTATTTTCAACCTATTATTATGAGGATAAATGACTATAATTTGGCACAAGGAAGGCTTCTCTGACAGTGGTAATGTTCTGTTTCTTTATCTGGAGGATTGTTAGGTAGGGAATATTCTTTCAATCTTTGTAAATATTCATCAAGCTGTATAATTAAAATTTGTACACATATTATCCATATAAGTGATTCTTTAATAAAAGTTTATTTAAAAGCATTTTTGGGATGATCTATAATTTAAATAATGAAACCTTTATCTGCATGAATCTTGAAAGTTATAAGCAGCATGTTAATCATGTTTAATTTTTTTCTGGATATAAATAGAAGCAATTATATTTAGATTCATATATTTACTGAATTTTTAAAGATGACAAGCACTGGAATCATCTATTTCAAACCCCAAATTATATAGAAGATCAAAGGGACTTATAAAAAATAGAGAGTTAATTTTCTTGAACTAGAATTAGAAAGTAGCTCACTGGATAATATTGATACACTTAAAAATAACATCTGGGTCATTCTGCAGTTTAACTTGCTTGGGAAAATAGTCAAAGAGACATTCCAAAGAGGATAAATAAAAGCTTAGATAAGATACAAAGTCTGAAATAATTGTTTACCTATAGTTGTTTAGACCTTATTTTAATTTATATTTCTTAATTATCATATTCTCCATGATAAGGAATTTTTATATTATGGGCTGCCATGTGTATTGTAAACAATTATGAAGAGGTACCATGTCATATTGCCATCAATGTCTTATTAAAAATGATATTCTGAGGTTTAGTAGTATGTGTGTGTGTGTGCATATACATTACATGTAATTTAATTTTATGTTCATTCCATTGATAAATTTACGGATTTAATTTCCATTTTACTGCCTCATCTTATCTCATAAGCCATGATCTCTATAATAGGATTAGGAAGACTCAGGCTGACATACAAGCTAACACTCTTTCATCTGGGACACTCAGAGGTCACTATACCATTGTGATCTTTTATAGAGTAATATATAATTAAACTGGAACTTTTTCCAACAGGATATTATAAGAGATAAAATACTTAGTAAGTTTCCAAAACGATTAAACATTTATACAAGAATAGCATATGCTAGGCTAAAAATAAAGGCTATTAATAAAAGCCTCTATGCAGTATTGCTGTCACTGAATCCATCTGTCCCTGTGAGGACTCAGCATGTTCATCTTAGTGCCAAGAGAGCTGTCCTGTGTTACAAGGACTTTGAATGACCTACCACCCATGAATGCAGTCATCTCTATATTCTTTCAGCTGAATGACTGGCCTAACAGAAAGGCAACTGTTCTTTGAATCTAGTGATCTTTCTAGAACCATTCTAGCCCCAATAGTTTTTCAGGTTTCAGCATGTGATATAAAAAGCTAATGCCTCAAGTGCCTTGTCAAGAAAATAGAGTGAAATCACTTTCAATTTAACTGGCAAGTTGTTTGTGCAATTAATATAAGGTGATTCATTTGAAAGCCCGGTATAGTTATATACTGGCTTTAGCAGTTTTGAGAGATAGATCCCTTGAGAAGGAAGAATTATTGGAGGTGTCAATTTTAAACTTCCATCTGATGAATAAATCCTCTCTATGACTTACAGATATTTATTCTTACATGGGATATCTATAGTAATTTGGAACTAATCCTCCAAAGTGGTCTTTTCTCTTATTAGCTACAACTGTTATAAGTGCTGTCTTCTCATAAATCAAAAAATTTTTTTCTTATTGTTTCTAGCCAATGTCCTTTAACTTCCTTAGATCACACAAAACAAATTTTAACTTTTTTCTACTTAATTTAGTACCTAAATATTTATTAAATGCCATGTGGATTACACAAATGTGAATGATACAATCCCTACCGTTAATGGTCTAATGAAAGCGGGGAACAGAAGTGAATATCGGTCATTAAAATATAATAGACTAATTGCCTCCAACTTTAGAGGTATGCAGAGAGTGGTAGCACTGGAAGACAAGTGGCACCTAACTAAATTTAGAAGAAAACTCATGAGGGGCACCTGGGTGGCTCAGTGGGTTAAACCCTCTGCCTTCCGCTCAGGTCATGATCTCGGGATCCTGGGATTGAGCCCTGCATCAGGCTCTCTGCTCTGCTCGGTGGGGAGCCTGCTTCCTCCTCTCTCTCTGCCTCCTTCTCCACCTACTTGTGATCTCTGTCTGTCAGATAAATAAATAAAATCTTTAAAAGATTTTAAAGAAGAATTATTTTAAAGAATCTTTAAAAGATTTAAAAGAAGAAGAAGAAGAAGAAGAAAACTCATGAGAAAGATAGGAAATAGAAAAAAAAAAGTTTATGCAAAATGTGGTATCACTGGAAGACAAATGGCACCTAACTAAATGTAGAAGAAAACACATGAGAAAGATAGAAAATAGAAAAAAAGAGTTTATATAAAAACATGGGTTCTGGCCATATTCAAATTCTAAAAAACATTTGTACATCATTAATCTTTTTATTTTTTCCTGAAATTTAAAGAACTCCATCTCATGAGTCTGTTCTATTTTATGTATTTAAGTCTGTCAGTAATCCAGGAGCTTTTCCCTTGATCAAATTTTAGTTAACCAATACTCTCTTAATTTGGAAGCCAGATGGAAGTATACATTGTTAAGTCTGGACTGGCTTTGGTTGGTCTAGAAGCAATTATAGTATCAAAGAATATATTTTCATTTGCATTTGAAATTTGATGCAAACATTGATGAGTCATCCATAACATTTAATATTCTATGTATGTACTATTATGTGAAAAATATAAATATATGAAAGATATATTTTCTATTTTTATTTTCTTTATTATATTTTTAATCCAATTTGTGGGTTATGAATCCAAATTAAGTGATGAATGACTATTTGGGAAGAAAGGGCTGAAATCTATTTAAAGTGACATTAGAAAGGCAAGAAATTCTAACAACATCTGCAAACATCAATTCTGGCCCCCTTGGTAATAAATGTGAGTTGACTTTGATGCAGATGAAAAGCAATATGTTTAAAGTTTCTAGCTTTTTTGATTCAGAAAAATGTATTTCTTCCCAGCCCCCCTCCATCAAAGTTAAAGATGCTTTTTAAAATATGGAATAAAATAACATAGTAAATAAATACTGTAGTTGATTTTAGAAGGATATTGAGTTCATTGAAAAAAGTGATTTGTAAGTGTTTGTTTTTTCTGATATAAACCAATAAAGAATGTGGCACTCAAGTAAGCAATAAATGGCTAAATCTTCTAACTATTCATCAAAAGGGGGTTAATTTAAAAAACAATATTATAGCTACACAGTGGAATACCAAAAAACTATTAAAATGAGTACATTAATTATGTAATTTAATATAGAACTCCTGGGTGTGTGTCTAGTTTTAGAATAATTATAAGAGTACAGAAAAATGTATACTCGAAGCTCCTGTCTATGTATGTTTTAATGCATTATGTGTTCATATAAATTTTTATTCATATTTGGCCAATTCAAAATTGATAAATAGTGTGTTCATGATGATTACTCTCCAGGACATGGGGTATATGGTGAATTACTTTTCTGCGGACAATGAGAGAGACATCAATGAAATGGAATCTTTTCTACCATTTGCATTTTTACTACATTAATGTACTCTTTTTTGCTTTGTTCTGTTTCTTAATAATGTTCTGGGGAAAGACTAAAAAAAAAATGGGAGGAGAGAGAAGAAGGAACTGAATCTTTGCATAGGGAGGGGTGTTGGAGAGAACAAACACTGTAGCTGGAGGAACTTGAAGAAGAAAAAGAAAAAAGATGTTTAATGAGGATTTACCCAAAGGTTCATGCTGTTCACTACTATTATTGTTGTTGATGATGTTGTTGTTGTTATTGTATGTAGATTTTTTGAACAATGACCAAAAAATTAGTGGCTAACTTTAGTATGATTTTATTTCTTTGGAAGTTGGAAGAACTCAATGTTTTGCCAAAGTTAGTGAGTGAATAGGGATGGAAAGGAGTCAGGTAGGGGTGCCTGGCTGGCTCAGTCAGTGGAATAGGCAACTCTTGATCTTGGAGTTGTGAATTCAAGTTCCATGTTGGGTTAAAAAAAAAAAGAGACAGAGATCCTGTGAACCAGGACTACAGCAGCCATCTCTATCACTGAGGTGTTTGACTGTTAGAGCCTTCACATCCTTAGCACATTAGAGCCAATGGTCACTGAGGCAAAGGTGTTATCCAAAGAAGTGCACATATACTGATGGAGAATGTTTCTAACATACATTCTACATATATTATATTTAAAGAATTATTTGCTGTAATTGACCTTTTTCAGGTTTGTTTGTTTTTGTTTGTTTGTTTGTTTGTTTGTTTGTTTTTTAAAGTAGGCTCCATGCACAGTGCAGAACCCAACACTGGGCTCAAACTCATGTCCCTGAGATGAAGACCTGAGCTGAGATGAAGAGTCATTCTTTGGGGCGCCTGGGTAACTCAGTGGGTTAAGCCTCTGCCTTCGACGCAGGTCATGATCTCAGGGTCCTGGGATCAAGCCCTGCATCCATGGCCCGCATCCATTGGGCTCCCTTCTTAGCAGGGAGCCTTCCTCCCCCTCCCTCTCTGTGCCTGCCTCTCTGTCTCCTTGTGATCTCTGTCTATCAAATAAATAAATAAAATCTTTTAAAAAAAAAGAGTCATTCTTTAGCCAATTTAACCCAGGCACCCCTTTCCAGCTTGTTTTTATTCCATTTTCATTATGCAGAGATGATGCTCTTCATTTTTAAGTACACTACAATACTCCCCATAGCTATGTTATTGAGGAGAAACAAACAAAAAAAAAATTAAAAAAGAATGAATATAAAGGACTGACAGAATGAAGGCTATAAGGTAGGGATAAAGAAAGAGAAACTAATTTATAAATAGTATGATTGAACAGATTCTTTAAGTACTTAATTCACTGTTTTACAATAATATATTTATGGGCCTATCTTTCCTAGCAGATTATAGACTGTTCCTAAAAGATAGCACTGTTATGTAATAAAGTCTTTATCTTCAGTGTCTAATAACACTGCTACATAAAATTTGCCCAATAAATATTTGTTGAATAAATTTGTATTACTTAATATAAGACCTTTTAGGGGATATTTTTCAAGACTACAGATGATTACAGTTGAATACTCTAAGTCAAACAGACTGGGCACATGTTCTATCAAAAAAAAAAATTAGGATTAGATATTTGGAAATCAAGGAAAAAAATGCAGTTATCCAATATGCCCAGAAGAATAATATTAGAGTAAAAAAATTATAATATAAATTTTGATTTGTCTTTTAAATATGATTTTACAACTCTTTTGTGTTGCATTTAAGTTATCATTTTACATAAATGTAAAATATGTAGGTTTGGGGACACCTGGCTGGTTTAGTCAGTAAGGCACATGACTCTTGACCTTTGGGTTGTGAGTTCAAGCCCCACACTGGGTGTAGAGCCTACTTAAAAAAATTAAAAATATATATACACATATATATGTGTGTGTATATATATGTATGTGTGTGTGTGTGTGTGTGTGTGTGTATATATATATATACACACACAGGATGCCAGTTATAATTAGTACATTCATTAAAGTCCCAAGATAAATCAAACATAAAATGAGAAACTTCGAGAAAAAAAATATATATATATTTAAAGATTAAATTTTTAAGCAATCTCCACCCAACATGGGACTCGAACACACAATCCTGAGATCAAGAGTCACATGCTCTACTGACTAAGCCAGCCAGGTGCCCTGTGGCGGGGGGAAAAATGTTTACTCTCTCTTGTTTCATGTATTTTTTAATCCTCTAGGAATCTAAAAAGAACTAAAAAAAACTTTGATAGGAAACATGATTTGTAGGCCATATCTTTTGCAATTGGGTAAAGCTAAGATTTAGAGCCAAAGAACCTGCATTGGGCTCTGCCCTGGGTTTGGAGCCAAAGAACTCAAAGAACTATAAGACTCTACTCTTCCTCTCCAGCCCCATCATTCACATTTTCCCATGTGTGTCCTAGTCTCCTTCCAGGCCAAATTCCCTTCTGCTCCCTGGACCTACCCAGGTAATTATTCTTGCATCCCATTCTCTCTAACTTTAATATATCCTATTTCTCTGTCTATTCCCCAATTCTAATCCCCACAATTCGCCCCCACCAGTCCCCAAACATGCTTCCCTCTCACATTCATGCTCTTTGCCAAATGAAATGTCCATTCTCCTTTTAGATTCAGTTTAAGTGAAACCTTTCTTAAAGGTCTCAAGCAAGAGTTGTTTATCTGCTTTCTGAGCCTATGCTTCAGCCAAATATCATCATCATTAGTCTGCTTCTCTTTCTTATCCATTAGACCTGGACATCTTGCAAATAGGGAGTGCTGGGTGCCTGGGTGGCTCAGTTGGTTAAGCATCTGCCTTTGGCTCAGGTCATGATCCCAGAGTCCCGGGATCAAGTCCTGCATCAGACTCCTTGCTCAGTGAGGAGTCCACTTCTCTCTCTGCCTGCTGCTCCCCTGCTTGTGCTCTCTCTTTCTCTCTCTGACAAATAAATAAAATATTAAAAAAAAAATAAGAAGAATGTGGGCTAAGTTATTCATCAATGCTTTCCCTGGTCCAGCACAACAGCTAGAACATAGTGAACATTCAATCAGTGCAAATACCTGTATGAATGAATAAATGGCAAGGCAGAAAACAGGGCAGATAAACTTGAAACCTAGATTTAAACAATTTACAAGCAATTAGATAATATAAATTATATTGCATATGGAAAGAAAGGACTTGTAGAAAATGATCGAAAAGAAGAGATTAAGAATCATCCAACGGACATTGGATTTGCCAACTATTCTTACTTAAGGGAGGTAATATGTGCAGATGAGTCAAAATGTCTATATGACTTTCATCATGTACATATCTTTATCTACTATCTGTTATTAAATGATATTCTAAGGGCTTTTCTTTCCTAAAAGTATTTTGTGATCTCCTTGAAATTAGATGTTTCTCGTCTAGTAATTTTCAACTTCTTAGAATGTAGCTGAATGTATGAAAAGATCTCAATTCATAATTTCTGAAGTGGGTCTGTAATGCGTCATAGTAAGTGTTATGGGTTGAATTTGTCCCCTCCCCTAAATTTGTCCCCTCCAAAATTTATATGTTTGAAGTTCTAAACCCCTGTGTCTCAGCATGTGAATTTGTTTGGACATTAAGTTATTAAGTTATTAGGGAAGGCCCTAATCCAATACGACTGATGTTCTTATAAAAAAGGGAAATGTGGACAGAGAGATATGAATATAGGGAGGAAATGTGAGGAGACATACACAGAAGACAATCATTTACAGGCCAGCGAGAGACTGAGACTGCTTTTTCCCTCACACTCCTTTAAAGGAACAAACCCAACTGCCATGTTGGTCTTGGACTTCTGGCCGCTGGAACTGTGGGACAAAACATTTCTGTGTTTAAGCTGCTCAGTTTGTGGGACTTTGTTAAGTTGGCCCTGGCAAACGAATAAAATAAGTAGTGGCTTAAATATCAAAATGATATAATAAATTCTAAATTTTATATGTTGCCTTGTTTTGGTAATGACCTCCCTATTCATCAAGAGGGTATTGTCTAAGGTCATATATTAAATATCATAGGAAAATGTTTTTGTTTTGTTTTTGTTTTCCCCTCTTCTGTTTTAACATGCTATAAAGTTTGATTTGTTGAAACTGTTTCTTATTTAGAAATATGAACTGAGTGACCCTGAACTGGCAATGTTTGCAACTGACTTTGTTGAAGATCCTTAAGGAGAAAGGCAATTGAAGAAATCAAATGGAAGTCAGACATGTGGAGTCCTCGGGGATATTTTGGTGCCTTGTGAAAGTCCAATTATTTTGTCTTCTTTACAGACTTGTTCCTCTACTGAGAAAATGGTGAGTTTTTTTTTTTTCCTTTAAGTCATATCAATTATTAATTACAATGGAATAATAAGTATCTCAAAATTTTGACAATACAAAGCTCATTTAAAGTCACTTCTCTGTTTAGTTAATACAGGAGCTGGGTTGATAATGAAATACTTAAATAAGTAATATAATGGAATTTATTATAATTGGTCAGTGTATAAACTGTTGACACGTAACTTTCACATTTTCCCAAGATACTGTAAAGATATCCTGGCAACGATTTATTTATACAGTAACAAAATACAGCAAGTTGAAATGGCTGTAGATAAAACAGTTATTTTTGGTAACATCATAAAGTGGGGTAATAAAGAAGTGCTGTAAAACAGCATATTTTTTCATAAATCCTTTGAATTTTTAATAATCATTTGGTATTGCTCTTGAGAATTTATGTTTCTAAGCTAAATGCTTACCTGCAAAAATACAAAAATATACTATCAACTTAGTTTGCTGTTTTTTGTTCTTTTAATCTTACTGAATATTTTAGTGACAAATACAAATCTCATGCCAAAATACCTGTTTTGATTATATGTGATGCAGATGGATTGAGATAAACAGAATATTGGTCTTGAATAAAGCTGATAAACCTCATTAATTTGATTTTCCATTTTAATGAGGGGACTGAGAATAGGCAGGGATAATTCTCAAATATAATCTGGGATATGGTGATTATATCGATTTTCTAAGGCTGGGACAACAAAATATTACTGACTTGGTGACTTAAACCGCAGAAGTTTATTTTCTCACAGTTCTGGAGGCTGGAGATCGAAGATTAAGGTGTCAGCAGCTTTGGTTTCTTATTAGGCCTCTGTCCTTGGCTTGCAGATGACCACATTCTCACTGTGTCCTCACATAGCTTTTCTCTGGTGTCTTTCTGTGTGTCCTCATTTCTTCTTCGAATAAAGACACCAGTCAAATTGGATTAAGGCCATCCCAATGCCTTTATCTCTTTAAAGGTCCTATCTCTGAATACAGTCATATTCGGAGATACTGGAAGTTAGGACTTCAGCATACAAATTTGCATGCAGGGCACGATTCAGCCCATCACAAATAGATTCTTACATTATATAAAGGTATCAGAAAAAAAACATTTTTTTTTAAGATATGGGTTGAAAACTCAACAAGAAGATTCAACTAGAATGAATTCTAACAGATTAATACTTAAATAAGGTGCTTCAAAATGGTATTTGAGTTAAATAGATCAACAGTCACAGTCATATTCAAAATATCATCTTGTTTCCTGATCTTTTTGGTGGGAAAATTATTTTCATCCATGTTTCATATACATGGTAATTAAAATCTCCATAGATGCTGTGACCTGCCCAATGCCAGGTACACTAAATGGAAGGTCTCCAAGAAGCAAAGACTGGCTCCACATCTGAGGACTCTGGCTTTCTAACTACCCACAATATAAGCAAACAGCAGATGAATAATAGAATATATTTGGGTGTACAACTTTTTCTTGGGGCTGATTATAATCTGTGTAAATAAAGCTGAACTAATAGATTTAAAACATTCTCAACACATGGATTTAATCACATAGATGGAAAGGAAAGCATAATCAAAGGGTCCCTTAGTGTTGAAAATGTTGGAAACATGTCACTGAACTATTTTAGTTCCATTTTCATGGAATATTACCATTTCCTTAGATACTTAGAAATATTTCCATTTAGTCAGGGTCTCACCAAAAATACATTTAGAGCATAGTAAAGAAAAAGACAAATCATCATATAACAAGGAATGATAAAATGGATGCACAGGATGGTACTGCCCTTCCTTTCCTGCTTTTGGATGTTACTGAGTAAGAACATGATGTTGGAGCAGCTATAACCCTCTAGTGACCATGGCAAAAGAGTCACTGGAGCAGTGAGAACGGCAGGACAGAGAAAGGGAAACTGCCTGGGTCTTTGATGACATCACTGAGCCACCGAACACCCCCCAGACACATACTCTCTTATTTACTGCGTGTGATATTAGAGATTGTTTAATGACTAAGAGTATAAACTCCAAAAACATGTTATTTAAATTCAGAACTTGGCTCTGACATTTACTAGCCGTGTAACCTTAGGTAAGTTACTCAGTCATTGTGTGCCCTTGAGAGGAAATAGTTAACATAATAGGTCAGTTTCACTTTCTGTTCTTGCTCATCTCTGTTGCCCTTTGATGGCCCTTGCTCAAACACTGAAAACTAAGCTACTGGAATGTTCTCATAATTACTTGGTAATGATGTGTTTTTCTACATGCCCACAGCCCTGGGTCAAGATGAGTCAGGAATTAGCATGTTTAAAGCAAAACATTCAGTATGTTCATCTGCTGGTTTGGAAGTTTACACCATGGCTGGGCTTTGACTCCAAGACTCAAGTGGGGTTTCTTAGAGAAGACACCTCACACGTTGCACTATAGATTGTAGCTGGAGAAAAAGATGTGCCTATGTAATCCCCACAGCCTCAGCCTATGTATATCTTTGTCCTGCCTTTCCTGCACTGTATTCTTTGTTGTAATAAATCTTAGCCATGATTATAAATTTATGCTGGGCTGGGTGATTCCTTCCAGCAAATCACTGAGTTAGTGGACAGTTATAGGACTGTTGGGTACAGCCCTTGATTCTAAATATGTGAAATAAAGCTAATTTTAGTATCTGCCTACTAAGTTTCTTTTGAGAATTAAAATATAATTAATATATTTAAAATACTTACTAAAGAACTATATGACAAATACAAAAGAATTTATGGGTTAGCTCTCATTACTTTTTTAAAACTGTTAAAGTGAATTTTAATGACTCTTCACTCAAATAGAAAGCATCTTACTATTTAAGCCTTCCTATTAAAATTTTTAAAAATCTGAGCTTTCTAGATGATTGGTTTTAAAAAATGAAACTGTGTGGGAAAGAGGCCTATTGATGAGTAAAGAACAGAAAGGGAAAGTTTCAAAATGTGTCTATAATCACTGAATTTATGTCAGAACTAGGTTTGGGGTTTGTTTCATTTTGTGTTTTGTTCTGTTTTTGTTTGTTTGTCTATTTGTTTTGTTTTGTTTTAGTCTAGGTTTGTTATCGGTTGACAACTTAGAAATGGTTTTGCTATATGCTGTCCATCCATGAAAATATGTTGCTGCATTACCATTGATAAATTCTGGGTTTTACCTGATAGCAGTTCAACTATAGCAGTGTATTTTTAGTCGTTTAATTGAAGAATAGCAAAAAGGGTCATTGTGCACTGATGAAGTGAGCAGGTCTATCTACACCGTAACTAAAAATGCAACTGTTGTGCTGACAAGAGCTTATAGAACAACATGAAAACACCATCTGTGCTGAGAAGACAGATACCTGTTCATATGATCTTCTTCTCAACAGCCCCTTGTTTACAGTGTAAGTGAATTTTATATCGATATAAAGTGTGAGTTTACTGCTGCAGAAGTCCGTAACGTGAGAAATAGACACATTGAAAAACCCAAGATTGATTGTCCTTGTAAAAAGCAGAAACAGCGTGCACCAGTGAATATGCTGAAAAGTACAGAAGGGGTGGAGGAATATTTATATTCGCCAGAGGTTCAGTCTTGCATTTTATGTTCTGCGGGATCATATTTACATATTCTCCACATTCGAAGAGTTCAGATGACAAAATCTAATAACTAAGAATTAAAATGAGCATTCAATTTCAAATTATTTCGTGACGTGAGCCATCATCCTAAATAAAAGTGGTGGAGATTTGTCACAGGGTACCAGTAGGCAGTGTCTACATTGTTTGACGGTGTATTTTCACATTCTCTATGTCATTCCAGGGAGGTTAAAAATACTAATATTGAGTGGGATTTTAGTACACACCAGGCTCTGCACATTGTACTGGGTGGTCTTCATGATAATAATGATAATGACCACAAAATAGGAAGAATAAGCACATACTCAGACTTGGGACTGGGAGGCATTTACATAATTTAGTTTATGAGTGTGTTATTTAAACTCTCCATGGTCACAGGGGTTAGGGAGAACCAGTGTTACCAAGCTTTGTCTGGTCCCTCATCAAAGCTCTAGGTTCTACTAACCCCAACCACTTCCCCATTGTTCCACAAGCCGTATTAGAGCTCGCTGCCTCGTGGAGCTGCTCTCTGTCCAGATTCACCACGGGATCCCATTTTGCCTTTAAGCTCTTCAACACCCTGGTGCCCAGTTTCCTGCTTAGAGATCCCAGCGTGATTTCTGTTTTCCCCGCCTGTCTCTGACGGTTGCCATCACACATGATTGAAATCATGTATTCCTTTTTCAAATTCAATTCAGTTCCATTCAACAAATATTTACTTAGGGCATAAACTGTCAGACACTATTACAAAGATAAAGAAAGCATAGTCCTCACATTAGCCAGGCTGAAAGCAGGCTCTCCTGAGCAGCACACGCTAGCCGCCTGCTTCTGGGGTTTTCTTCCGGTCACACCCAGGATCATCGCTACCTCTAGTAATCCTTTACGTAATTCTCAGATCCTGAAGCATGACTGCTAATAATGGCCATCCAATGGAAGTATTTTAATGCCATCTCTTCTAAACTCATAAATTGATTTGATACTTTGGCTTTTGAGAATATGTGCTTTTCACTTCTTTAGGAAAAATATTAAATCTATTTTAGTTAAGAGGCTACCCATGCAGATTTTTTTTTAAAAAAAGTAGTAATAGTAAGTTTTGAGGAAAGATTTTAAGGAAAGATGTACATTTTTTTTAAGAAAAAAAAAGTAATAATAGTACGTTTTAAGGAGAGATTCACCAGGCATACTTAGGGTGAACATATTTGTAGATCTAAATAACAGCTTAGAAATATTGTCCCAGCATGCAACTCTGGATCTTGGGGTTGTAAATTCGAGCCCCACATTGGGTGTAGAGATTACCTAAAAATAAGATTTTTAAAAAAGGAATATTGCCCCAACTTAGTGTTTGTTAAAATTTTATCATCATTCTTATATTAATACTACATTAAAATAAAATCCTCTCTTCTGATTGGTCTCTTTTAATAGTGAGGCTAGCAATAATAGAATTCTTACTTGAGATGTTCAAATCTGAAAGCTGGCCAGCAAATAGCCACTCTTTTTGTTTTTTGTTTTTCGGGTTTTTTCTTTTCTTTTCAAGCCCAGGGTTACTGATCATTATTTCCCAAGTTCAACATGCAGAGTACTTGCTGAAGAATGAATTATCTTGGATCCAAGTGGTTAGAGACAATTGTTTCCAGTCTTAGATGGTGGTGGGATACTGTTTTCTTCCCCTGTCACTTAGAGTATCAACGACTTTTATCATCTCATGATCAGCCAACTAAAGCTTCCATGCGGTCAGTTGGTATGGTCAATAGGAACCATGATAAATTATACATTAGATATATATGAAATAATTTTAGGAAATAAACTGTCTTGACATACTTACTACAATGATTTTGTGACTTTTTGTGGAGTTAGTCAACTGTGTTATTATTTATAAACACTTTTTTCTGTAGGAAGTTTTTGTAGCAGTTACCTCAAAAATACAAAAGTCATGTTTTTTGTAAATTTAAATTCCAAATTCAAATATTCAAGAAGTTTGAGACACCTGGGTGGCTCAATCGGTTAAGGTCTGCCTTCCCAGGCACCTGGGAGGCTCAGTTGGTTAAGCAACTGGCTTCAACTCAGGTCATCATACCAGAGTCTCGGGATCCAGGCCTACATCGGGTTCCCAGCTCCATGGGGAGTCTGTTTCTCCCTCTGACCTTCTCCTCTCTTACCTCTCTCCCACTGTCTCTCTCTCTCAAATAAATATATAAAATCTTTAATTAAAAAAAAAAAAAGTTAATTAAAGGTCTGCCTTCCGATGAGGTCAGGATCCCAGAGTCCTGAGATGGAATCCTGCATCAGGCTGCCTGTCCAGCAGGGAGTCTGCTTCTCCCTCTGCCCCGCCCCCTGCTTGTGCCCTCTCTCTCTCTCTCTGTGACAAATAAATAATATCTTTAAAGAAAAAAAAACAAATATTCAAGTTTGATGAGAGACATGCTCACAACTCATTGCACTTACTGATATTTACCATTCTACATGGACACAGAGGACATCATTTATTCATGCAAACCAGATGCTGCTACAAATCTTCCTAGAAAGTATCACCATCTATTTTATGTTCATAGTCATTTTAAGAAGACAATTTAACACATGCATTTGCAGAAGTTTTGACTATATGTAACTGAAGTATTACATTTTATTTAAATCAAGTGGCTATTCTTCTAAATCGTTTTTACTCCTTTCTGAATCCACATTATCTTGCATACACAGAAAAACTATAAATGTCTCCATTAGCTGAGAAATTCAGATACAGTTGACTGATGCATTAGATATTTTAAAAGGGAAATCATCTCTTTGAGTAATATTTTTTTCCTGCTGTAGTAGAGGCTATAGGACTGAAAAACCCTTGAATTATAAATGGGAACAAAGAAAAAAGGTAAGAAAATACAAAGATAAACTAGATTAGTATTCCAAGATATACGTCTCCACACTGAGAAGACTCTGGTTTCTCCATCTCACTACTCCCATCCCATTATCTTCCCATCATATCAACTGCTAAGTCTTCTCTATATCTTTTCCATTTCAACAGTCATTGTGTACGACTTTTACTACCTTAGGTATCCAATTTCATCCAAATATTCACTGACTGGAAATAAAATGGACAGAATGGCAAATAAACATGAATGCATACTATCGTGCTTGACCCATAACAGGTGCTGAGTAAATATTTGGTGTATAAATAAAAGGGAAAGACAAAACGTTGGAGGAAATTAGACTTGGGAAGGATGTGCAATAAAGACAGAGCACTTTAGAGCACAGTAACAGAATCATTGACTTCAGAGCTTCAAAAGATTGCAAATCAATGGATGAAAATTTTGATCCATATTAAGTTTCATGTACATTTTGGGATTATAATAATTATAAGCAATGGTTTTCATGAAACAGTTTGAAAACAAGGACCCATTTCCATATTTAAAAACTAAAAAGAATGCTCATTTAAATAGTTATTTGCTTCCTGTGGCATTCATTTTCACGTAGCTATAGATATAGTTGAATTGCTCGTTCTGTCTCAGTTTTTTGAAAGTTCTGCCAAGGGAAGGGCAGATGGCCTCCTGACACAGCTCCTGAAGTTTTGATAATCCTCTACCAACTACTAAATCTCATCTCTTACCTTCCATGTTCTAATTAGCAATCCATTATTAGTGCATATGGCTTTTAATCTTTATGGCCATGCATAATGTTTATTTTCATTGTTAAAACTGTTAGTAGTGTAAGCTCTTTTGATAGAGGCAATTCATTTACGTTAACATACATATCCTTGCTCTCTACAATCTGACACCATAAATTCTGATTCCTTTAAACTCCCTTTATGTCTTTGGATCTTACAGCAATATAAAATCTCAACCAGAGTATCTCCTGGCAAGAATGAATAAAGACTTGCCAGTTTTTCATGATCACAGAGGGAGGAATATACACTTCTATTAACTATTCTGAAATGATCTGGGGGTTACAATTTCCATAAAATTTTCCTGACCCCCCTAAATCATGAGTAATAAATCCCTCCAAATTCTCATATTGTCATTTTCTTTCTGTCTTGAATAAAACCTATTTTTGTTTCTTTTTTGTTTTTTTTAATTTTGACTATTTATTCAATAATTTTAACTAATTATAGGATCCATATGAGAAGTCCCTTTATTTTTTGTTATTGAAAAATATATGCCTTCATAACTGAAACTACGATCATATATTTATATTCCTCTCTCACAACATCTATCAAAATATTTTATGTATTAGCTACTGAAAAACTTTCTTTCTTTTTTTTTTTTTTTAAAGATTTTATTTATTTATTTGAGAGAGAGAGACAGTGAGAGAGAGCACGAGCGAGGAGAAGGTCAGAGAGCGAAGCAGACTCCCCATGGAGCTGGGAGCCTGGTGCGGGACTCGATCCCGGGACTCCAGGATCACGCCCTGAGCCGAAGGCAGTCGTAAGTGTGTGTATCTACATTTAAGAAAGGCATCTCAGTTCAACAACACCTATAACATTTAATAGTTATAACCTGTTATATCTCTTTGTGGGAGTGCTTATTCTTTTATTCATCAAAGGTGTGCTCAGTGCCTAGTATGTGCTAGTTCTGTAGCAATGGGGGTTAAAACAGTAAAGGATTAAACAAACATTTACTTCATACAGACACTGTGAATTCTTCCTGGTTCAGTGACAACAGTTCTTTTTTAAAGAATGTCATAGAGGTAAGTGATGTTTTTTTTTTTCATAGTGATGGAACAAATTATTATTTTTTTCAAAGATTTATTTATTTATTTATTTATTTGACAGAGAGAGAGAGAGATCACAAGTAGACAGAGAGGCAGGCAGAGAGAGAGAGAGAGAGGGAAGCAGGCTCCCTGCTGAGCAGAGAGCCCGATGCGGGACTTGATCCCAGAAACGTGAGATCATGATCTGAGCCGAAGGCAGCGTCTTAACCCACTGAGCCACCCAGGCGCCCCAGGAACAAATTATTTTTTATCTTTCCTATGTTGTAGTTGGGTCAAGCCTTTGTATAGATTTTGTGACATGCTCTGCAGGTTGGATCACCCGGCATCCAGGCTCCTTCTCTCCTTTTTGTTTTTTTTTTGTTTGCTTGCTTGTTGGTTTGTTTGTTTTCCTTACTTTAATGGTAGAAATTAAGTACACAGTTTTTCAGCTTCCCTCTACATCTAAGGGCAGATGTATGGCACACATTTGAGCTATGGGATATAAACGAATGTATTCTGTGATAAGTTCTGGGGAAACTTTTCTATCCCAATAAAAAGTGGAGATGCAGCAAGTCATCATTTTGACTGTCCGTTTTTATTGTCTTAAAATGGGATATGATAATTGGAACTATAGGAGTATCTTGTGATAGTGAGGTCACAAAGTCATCAGATGGAACCAAAAACCATTAAGAGCTTCAGTCTTTAACAGCATCATTGAACAGCTGATCCAACACCAGTAGCTGCCTCCTTCAGACTTCTTGAGAGTGAGGAAAATGAAATCCAATGTAGTTAAGTCATGAAGGTTAGTTTTTCTTTTCTTGTTTTCTTTTTTCCTTTGGCTTGCAGCTGAGTATATTCCTGATTGATTCATAGTACAATTGGGATGACTCTTTTTGTTCTTTTAAACTACTTCATACAATTTTGCTCAACTGAGGAGAAATCACTCACTGAGTTAGAAACAGTTATTTTGCTTTCTAAGATGTTTTACAACTGATAGAAGAAAATCATGTTTTGTATTTTAAATTATTTGGAAATAATTTGGGTCGAAAATATGCCAAGAGTGCCTGGGTGGTGAAGTTGGTTAAGTGTCAGACTCTTGATTTTTGTCTCAGGTCATGATCTCAGGATCATGAGATCAAGTTCCCGTCGGGGTTCCGCACTCAGCAGGGAGTCTGCTTGAGATTCTCTCTATTCCTCTCCCTCTGTCCCTCCTTCTAAAATAATGCATAAATAAATCTTAAAAAAAAAAAGAAATATGTCAGTTATAGGTAGCATCCCATAAATAAACTAAAGGTACTTTAATTTGATATTTAAATGGAGGTAGAATTTTTTCTCCTTTAGGAGTATCACACTTATTGCAAAATGACTGGAAGTGCAAATACAGTGTGGCTGGCAATATTTTTCTCCTCCCCTAAGCCAAGATGTGTGGAACTAGAAGCCAATTTTTCTTCTCTGCTGAGAAATTGAGACTGGATAGCTAGGGAAAGCTGAGCACATTAAAGGAGCATAAAAATGGTATGTTATCAAAAGACTCCCAAATAAAACCTTAGTAAAAGGTGGTGTGTAACAGGCCTAGGGATTTTTAATACTTACAGACTTATAAGGATGCAAGGTGTTAACATTTATTTTTGATTGAAGAAAAGGAAAAAGAGAAAAAAGGAGAAAGGTTACATTGTTACTAAAGAATGATAATTGAAGTAGTGAAAATGTGTCAAGCTATATGTTGTTTGTATTAATTTAAAGAAGCATTATACTTTTTAAAATATACTGTTAGCAATCATGATTAGAGTAGGCCTCTGATTAACCAATGAAAAATTGATCAGCTAACTTAAAAATTATCTTCAAGTAGTGACTAATAAATACCTATAACCTAAATATTTTTAAAACTAAAATATAGGATACCTGGGTGGCTTAGTCAGTTAAGCATCTGCCTTTTAGCTCAGGTCATGATCCGAGGGTCCTGGGATTAAGGCCCACCCTCTGTTGCTTCCCTGCTAGTGTTCTCTTGCTCTCTTTCTCTCAAATAAGCGAAGTATTTTAAAAAGCCCTAGAATTAAAAAAAAATTATTCCCTCAATATAGGCATCATTATCAATATTCAAAATTTAAAATATATTTATAGTTTTTTATCATACTTCACTAGATAGCAATACTAACAAATTATTAAGTTTTAAAAATGATTCAACCCAGTTTTTATTAAAAAGAGAATTATTTTTTGTTTATATTTATCAGCTTATATGTTCTTTAATATAAGTACATGGGTGCAATATCAAGTATAACTAGCATAAACAGTTTGACATGAAAAATATAACATTCTTTCTAAGTATATAACTCGGCCAGTGGGAGCAGTGAGCACAAGAATATATTAGTAATGTCATCATATAAATCATTGTCTAAATTGGATAATTATGAGAGTGAAAAGGAGCAATTAATTGGATGAGGTATGGGAAGCAGGTAGAAACAGTCCCAGGTGAACCTGAAGGAATGTTCACCCTATTAACTCTGAATATTCAGTGTGGTGAGCAGCCAGAAACCTGTTACAGAGAAATGGGATTGCCGCATTTGTTATAGGAATTAGGATATTCAGGCAAGATGCAGTTTATTGTTAGATGTTATTAGTTACTTCCACATTCATCGAAAAAGTTTAACCACGTTATTCATAATGTATGTTCTTTTTTTTTTTTTTTTAAAGATTTTATTTATTTATTTGTTAGAGAGAGAGAGCACAAGCAGGGGGAGCAGCAGAGGGAAAAGCAGGCTCCCCAGTGAGCAGGGAGCTTGATGTGGGACTCCATTCCAAGACCCTGAGATCATGACCTGAGCCAAATCAGACACTTAACCAACTGAGCCACTGAAGCATCCCACTATATATTCTGTTTATTCACGTAGAGAATTTATGTTGAAACATAAGAATAATAGTCATTTGAATTAGATTGCTTTTTACACTTAATGGCATTGACCTGATGTTAAGACACACACACGCACGTGCCCCCCACACACACACATTAATTCACACTCTCATAATGCTATGAAATCGTATGAAGACCTTTTTAATTGCTAGCCTCATTTTATCCAGAAGAAGGATTTATGTCCATCTCTTTAAAAGACCAGCACAACCATGTTCCTGAAGACTAGCTGTGATAGATTAGGTATACCAGATGTGTACACCAGATTTGCTAGAGTCTGCCCATAGCTGTAAAACAATTTTAGTTGCAGCTGAATAGAAGCAGATCTCTTAGGACTGACGCAAATCAGTTTCCCTTGTTTGCCATTTCTGTCTACTTCCAAACTTTCTCATTGCAACATTTTCACTATTACAGCTGTAAAGGTTGATACATTATAAAAGGTAAATTGTACTGCATTAGATGCTTCTTTTATGCTTGTTTTTAGTTCTGGCTTGAATAGTGAAGGATTATAAAATGCATGGAAAATGAGTTAAAGATGTGTAGAAATGAGAAAGAAGAAGCAAACTTTTGAATCATCTAATTCTATCACCTTAGATGAGTGAGGTTTTTCTCCTCAACTCTCTCATTACAGTTTAGAGAAAAAAATATTTATAACTTTGGAAATGCACCATTCCAGGTTATTGTTTATATTTCTCCCCCCTCAAATTAAAAACAAGATGGTGTGTTGTTTCTGAAGAAATCAAGGTGTTTAACTTTTCTTTTCTTTTTTTTTTTTAAAGTTTTTTTTTTTTTTTTGTCAGAGAGAGAGGGAGAGAGAGCGTGCACAGGCAGACAGAGAGGCAGGCAGAGGCAGAGGGAGAAGCAGGCTCCCTGCCGAGCAAGGAGCCCGATGTGGGACTCGATCCCAGGACACTGAGATCATGACCTGAGCCGAAGGCAGCTGCCCAACCAACTGAGCCACCCAACCTAGTTCTCAGCTGATGTCTCAGTTATTCACTTATTCTGTGACAGATAATTCAGAGGAATCATGTTCTCTATAGTTAAATTCCAGTTTTAAAGAAGGGAAGCCTCTGTTGAAATTTTCCGTTTTTTCTATATTTTTCCCTCTACTATTTACATTAGAATGGTCAAGATGCATTTCATGTTTCTTTGTGTAAATTTTGTCTAGTGATGATTGTGCAGACTTCTTTTTGTAGAAATATTTCTCTAGAATGATTGAAGCTAAAATAAAACTGATTCTGAATGTAAGTCCAAAAAGAATATTTTTAACCCAGTTTCTTTTCTTTTTTAAAGATTTTATTTATTTATTTGACACAGAGAGATCACAAGTAGGCAGAGAGGCAGGCAGAGAGAGGGGGGGAGGAAGCAGGCTCCCCGCTGAGCAGAGAGCCCAGGACACTGAGATCATGACCTGAGTTAAAGTCATAGGCTTAACCCACTGAACCACCCAGGTGCCCCTGTAATCCAGTTTCTATTTAAAAAATAAAATATATAATTTTCACCAAATTTACCAATTATGTATTATTTGCTCTCTCTCACCCTCTTTCTTTCACCTTCCTCCCACTTTTTTTTCCTTTCCCCCCTCCCTCTCATACTCACGAACGCATATATACATAGACTCACACTCACACAATCACACTGAAACACATGGGAGCAAGTTATAGACATCATGACACATCTCCTGCAAACAGTCTTTATCTCCAAAGAAAAAGATCAGTCTCCTCCATAACCACCACGTATATTTCACCTCTGGAAATTTAACCATATCACTATTAGTACTTGATATATGGCACAGATTTAAATTTTTGGAAATTAATTCAGAATCCATTAACTATTTCCACCTATGCATTTATCAGCAATGGTTTATTCCTTGTTTCTTTTTTTTTTTTCAAGATAGTCTCATTTTATTACAAAACTATATTATATCTACATTCTCATGGAAATATTACTAACATGTTTCTAGCATCAGACACTGTAAGGATGATTGGAAAGAAGTGATTGGAGAAAAGTCCAGATATTTTGAACATAAGAAAAAAGTACATTTAAAATATGTGAAGTGTGTTGTTATATGAACTTGTGATATTGATCTTTTTCATTCATCAAATTTCATCAACCAGCCCTGGTGATAAAAATGTTTGCCAAAAAGAAAATAACTTTCTAGTTCTCATTTAAATGGTTAAGCAGCAAAATAACTTTCAAGTGACAATTCCAGATACTTAAACTGATGGAACCCTTTTTTTAATTTTTAAAAAATTTGTTTAAAGATTTTTATTTATTTATTTGACAGAGATCGCAGAAGGCAGAGAGACAGGCAGAGAGAGAGGGAGAAGCAGGCTCCCTGCTGAGCAGAGAGCCCGATGTGGGCCTCGATCCCAGGACCCTGGGATCATGACCTGAGCCAAAGGCAGAGGCTTTAACCCTCTGAGCCAATTTTAAATTTAAAAATTTTTAAAATTTTTAAAATTTTTTAATTTACTTTTTTTTTTAGTAAATATTTTTATTTTTCTGTTTTAGATTCAACCTTCTGGACAATTGCATAATCCAACTTTATTTTCTACATTCAGATTCAACACATATTTATGTACCTACCATGTGCCAAGTTGGGACTAATGTTTCTACACTGTTTTCATTATTTAATCTTTTTCTTAAAAGAATTTATTTTTTTATTTGAGAGAGAGAACAAGCATGAGCAGGGGGAGGGGCAGAGGAAAAGAGAAACTCTCAAGCAGACTCCCTGCTGAGCATAGAACCGAGCTCGGTCCCAAGACCCTGAGATATGACCTGAGCTGAAGTCAGATGCTTAACAGACTGAGCCATCCAGGTGCCCCTCATTATTTAATCTTTACAACAATCCTATGCTTTTTCTATTTTGCCATTAAAGAAAGTATAAGATATAAAAATAAAAAGAATATTTTGTTTTTATTTTCACTTTGAATCAGTGAGTGCCTCTTTCTTTTTCCTCTGTAAACTGTAAAAAAAAGATTAAGAAGATTTGAGGTTAGCTTGTTTATAAATAAAATGACCGTAAAGAGCTTGAACTATGAATTGTGAGTTCACGGGACCAAAGTAGTGGTTGAAAAATTATTAAGTACTGAGATATGAAATACTATATAGTTTCAGAAAGGGGGAATTAAAATGCAATATTATGAATTTAGTTTGACCTTCTGTCTTTTATTTAACTCTGCCAGTGAACTAGTAAAATGAAGATCAAAGGATCAAGAAGATAGTAATCTCTTTGATAAGCAGTCCCATAAAATGTAGTCTATGGTCAACTAAACTTTGTATAAATACACTAGAATATATTTTATTCAACTTTACACACCAGGATCTTTTTTTCCCTTTGGTGGAACTGGAAAATATAAATATAAATATGTTTATAATTAAAAAAATATAAAGTATATACATATAAAATATCTTTTACCTTTACATAGCAATTCTTCTTTTAGAACTCTATCCTGTAGAACTGTATGTGTAGGTATATGTGAACAAAAGTTTTTAGTATAAGCTACCTTTCCATTAGGTTATTATAGTCATGATTATTATTTGAATATTCTTCTGTTTTTAAAAAACATTTTTCTCATTTTCATAAATGCATATCATGGGATACTTTTTTTGTTGTTCTGTTCTACTTTTTCTGTTTCCAAATTATTTCTCCCAAGTAACTATCTACTTTACATTCCTGATTTAAGTGTTACGAAGTGAATGCTATGGGTTGAATGTATATTCCCTGAAAAGATATGTTGAAATCCCAACCACAGATACCTGTGAATGTGATCTTATTTGGAAATAGGGTCTTTGCAGAAGTAATCAAGTTAAAATGAGGTCTCACTAGAATGGGACAGGCATGAATCTGAGGATAGGTGCTTTAGTAGGGAGAGGGAGATTTGCAAATAAACACAGAGGAGAGATGGCAATGTGAGGACAGAGCAGAAACTGGACTGATGCAGCTCAAGCTAAGGTCCACCAAGGCTAGCCAGAACCCACCCGGATCTAGCAGATGCACAGAAGGAGTCTTCCAAAGAGAACTGGAAGGGAGCATGGCCCTACCAACACTTGTAATATAGGACTTCTACGCTCCAGAACTGTGAGAGAATACATTTCTGCTGTTTTCATCTACCCAGCATGTAGTATTTTGTTATGGCAGCCTTAGGAAACTAATACAGTGACTAACATCTTGTTCTCTCTTTCTAGCAGGTACTACAGGCACGTTCTGAGAATCTCTGTTTCTTGCTCCCCGGCCAACATTCTCTCTCTGTCCAATCAAGGCAATAGTGACAGAACAATTCCCCCAGAGTAACTAATTCACTGAACTCCGATGAACCAAGAAAGCAAGAATTTAAATGTCCTTATAGCTTGTCCTACAAATTCATGGTTCTTACCTCACTTTCTTCATTAACTCTCTTTTTAAACAGCTTTATTGAGATATAATTGATATACAGAGAGCACCATATGTTAATGTGTACAAGTTGATGAGTTTAGAAATATGCAGACACCTGTGATACCATCATCAGAGTCAAGGTAAGAGACATATCCAACTCCTCCCAAAATTTCCTCGTGTTCTTTTATTGTGTGTATGTGTGTGTGATCAGATAAAACGCTTTCATTTTTAATCTACCCTGAGACTCACTGCATTGAATGCCCCCACAGAGTTCACAAATGTCATCACAGAACCCGTAGTCTCTCAGATCCTGTGGGCCCCATTACAGAATGGTCTTGCCTCTCTCTGTCACTGCCAAACTGGAATTTTGACCTTCAAGTCAAAATATCAGTCCCACTCTGTGTTTTGACCATCCGGAACATCCAGTGCTGATGAAGACTGTTTTATTTATCACTTCCTTCTTTTATAATGTGAAAATATAATATAAAGTGAATGATCCTTAAATAATAATTGCATTTTAAAATAGCCAGTGCAAATACCATCTTAACAAGTGCTGTATGTTTAAGGAAAAAATGCATAAATTTCTTTACTAAGGAAAAGCTAAAATTTATAGTGCAGGGAAATAATTCAAGAAATTGAATTAAGTTGACACTATTCCAGAAAGAGTACCTGGGCATCATTTGTCAGTTTTTAAATTATTTTTGCCTTGTGCATTCCTTCAAATGTTGGACAAAAGCAAATAGGTATAATTCATGACACACCCTAAGGCGTTAGCTATTTTCTACTAAATTAACCACAACAAATGGAAACAACAGCAGACATTCTTCCTACACTGATGCAGGTATAGAATTAATATCACTGACACTTACGAATGTACCAAATTACATGAATAAAAATGAGAATCTTCTACAGAAAAATGAAGATACTGGAGTCATATTTGCTGAACCACTGTGTTCTGTACAGCATAAGACTACTGCCTGGTGTAATTAGGCATATATATATATATGACACAGAACTCAATCCTATAAAAGTGTATGTGACACATAAGTGTGTGTGTGTGTGTGTGTGTGTGTGTGTGTGTATGTATGTCCATCTTTGAACTTTGAATCCCACCAGCACTTTACATTTTCCTATTTGTTTCTCTGTTTTATTTTAGACTGTGATTCTTCTGCATCTGTGTTAGGGAACTTAGATTTTTCAAGTGTGTTACAAAAACAACAGAAACCACAATTTTGAATCAATCTATCAAATACCGTTAATACCCTGTAAAATAATTAAAGTAAAGCCATGATTAGAATCAGAAGACAGGCAAAGTAGAAGCATTTTGAATACGAGTGGTATCAGGACAGTTTAATACTTATTCCTTTATAATAAATACTGACCTTAGTTCTTGACAGTCTGTCTTCCCTGGGCTTGTTCCTTACAACAATTTCAATACAATAGTATCCTACATCCTAGAGTAAGAAATGCGGTCATGTGCTGACATTTCTTCAGTCCCAACTACATATGGTGACCAGAAACTTCTTATATATTCAGCAGCACAACTAGCTCCGTGTTCCTGAAAATTTATGAATCAATTGCTGCTTTCCCCAATCCCTTACCATATCGCTGTGCTTTGAAAAAACTAATATTTCTCTTCCATATGTAAGTCAGGTAAGGGAAAGGGGGAAATGAAAGCTATAAATTATTAATTATTCAGAAAAGATAAAACTATTTTTCACTTAATAACATTTAATAATAGATTAACTGCTAACTAAGTAAATCTAGATTTCCCATTGGGTGTACATTAATAAAAAATACTTATATTTAATATATTATTATGCAGAGTGATATAAATAAAAGCTTAAACATTTCAACCATAATATATTTTGTGAATATTTTTTCTTTTCATTTTAGTATTTTACAGAAAAGATTTAGCTTGGCCTTAGTGGCATACACACTGATTTTTTTTTTATAACCAGGGTTCAATTAATAATAATTTAATGACTGTGTTCGCAACACCATCATTGGAAACAAAAAATTTCAGGATATACCAATAAGAATATATAGAACATCTAATCGGCTAGAATTAACTTCTTCTGGTTTTAGTAAATTTGTCAATTACTTAGTAAATTTGTATTAACTTGATTCAAATTGTGGTTAAATCTTTAAGGAACAGTAAACACCATTAACTCTTTCAGTTGCCAGAAAATGCTTCCTAATAATTATAACCATGTGATGACTTTCTTAAAGTGAATTATGGAAAATATGTTCATAGGCTTTTATTTTCTCAGCCAAGTTCAAGAATGCATACGCATTATATCTGTTTGAATTGTTGAACTTCGCCAGTTTAAAAGGGCTAGGAGGGCATTAAAAAAAATATATGCTAACAGTTTAGTCAAGGCAGAGAAATCAGCATGCAGCAAGACATAGGAAAGAAAAAGAAAGTGAATAATTTAGAATCTTTCTAGTCATTTGAGATAGCTACATCGTAGAACCCAAGGACAATGCTTTTAAGAAATGAGCTCAGATCTTGAAAGATCTTAAATGCCAAAGAATTGGGACTTTATCAAAAGGCTTTGAGGAGACTCAAAGGAATTGAAGCAGAGAAGTAATAGGCTCACATTTGCATTTTAGAAGCTTCATTATAGAGATCTTGTTAAAAATGGATTTAAGGAGGGATTGGGGGAAGGGAGAAGAGGTTTTCAGGTTTCGGTAGGACATAATAATTTTTTAAAAAATTGTTTAACCATTCTTGAAGGAATTTGAATCTGGATTGATATCCCCAACTGTTTATAGCCATGTCACAAGTTTTCATGGATTGATTCGATGTTTTGAAAGCTACATCCTAGTCCCAGCAGTCTGAAGCAGGTTATGGAAATATAGTCTAGACCCAAGTTCACCCCAGTGTTTGTGATGCAATGAAGAAAATGTGGGAACAAGCAAGATTCTACTGTTATCTGTGATCCAAACAATACAGGTATCACCATCAATTTATTAAGGTTCCTGAAAGAAGTGCTCCATTGCAGTGACTTGAAGCAGCAAGCAGAGTGCAGTTAAAAAGATCTGCAGTTTTGTGACCATCAAAGGTCTGAGGAACCCATTGTTAAAGGTGCCAGGGACCATTGTCCTTAACCCTACAGCATGACACCCATCCACAGTGGATGTCAAATAAAGGGTTGTTACACTTTTGACATCCTCTCATAACAACACATGCACATGCATATTTATAGATAATAATAGATTCCACCTCAAAGTGCAGGGGGAAAAAAAGGCTGTAAATTCGGTGTTAGGAGAAAAAATATTATTTACTCCAGAAAGGAATTTTTAGAAGCCATACAGTTTCATCCAGACCAGGAACGACAAAATAGAGAGCCAAGGTGCTTTCTGAAAGACAATACATGATTTTTATATTATGCCCTACACATTTCCAATTTCTTAAATACTCCTCTGTGTTTCTTTTTGTAATCTTTAGTGCTTAATAGTTTTGATTTTGAAAGAGGATATGCGTACAACAAGGAGATATAATGCTGCTGTCAAGTCTTAGGATGTATACCTCACAAATACATAAAAATTTTAATACCAAAGATTTAAATGCTAATTCTGTGAGAAAGGAGCAACCCACTTCCTGTTCCTTCATGAAAAAGAGCAGGATGGGGGCGCCTGGGAGGCTCCATGGGTTAAGCCTCTGCCTTTGACTCAGGTCATGATCTCAGGGTCCTGGGATCGAGCCCCACATCAGGCTCCCCGCCCAGCACAGAGCCTGCTTCCCCCCCTCCCTGCCTGCCTCTCTGCCTTCTTGTCATCTCTGTCAAATAAATAGGTAAAATCTTACAAACAAAAAGAAAAGAAAAAGAACAGGATATCAAGAGGCCAGGATATCAGATGCTTCTATTTCTCCCCCTTTTGTCAAGGAGCTGTGATGTGCCACTGGCCTGACATGTAAAGAAGGTTCAGACAAGACCAGGGTTAAGAATATGGCAACTTACAGAAGCAGAAGCAGAAAATACTCAGAAGAATACCGCATAGGTTAAATCTAATTGCCCTATTCACTTTTATTTTCTTTCATTAAGAAAGAAAGAAGGAAAGAAAGGGAAGGAAAGAAGGGGTAGGAAGGAAAAGAAAGGAGAGGAGAGGAAGAGGGAAAGGAGAAAAGAGAAAGGAGGAAAGAGGAAGAAAGAACCATCTGCTGTCTTCGTACAGGATGACAGAGGATACCATCCTGAGTTCATAGAGCTTCTCAAACCCACATCAAGTATAGGCTCATGATTAATTATGGGTTGGAATTTGTCCCATAAAAATTCATACGTTGAAATCCTAAATCCCAGTGTGTCAGTGTGACTTATTTGGAGATATGTTTTTGGCAGACAAAACCAAACTAAGATGAGATCCTTAGGGTGGACCCGAATCCGTTAAACCGGTATCTTTATGAAAAGGTGAAATTTGGACACAGTGATACACATAGAAGGATGGCAATGTGGAGAGACATAGGAAGACAACAGGCATCAATAAGGAAAAGCATGGGCGCCTGGGTGGCTCAGTGGGTTAAGCCACTGCCTTCGGCTCAGGTCATGATCCCAGGGTCCTGGGATCGAGTCCCGCATCGGGCTCTCTGCTCAGCAGGGAGCCTGCTTCCCCCTCTCTCTCTGCCTGCCTCTCTGCCTACTTGTGATCTCTCTCTGTCAGATAAATAAATAAATTCTTTAAAAAAAAATAATAAGGAAAGCAGAGCCTGGAACAGAGCCTTCCCTTGAAACCGTCTAGGAATCAACCTTGTGGACACTTGATTTCGGAGTTCTAGCCTCCACAACTCTGGGGATTTCTGTTTAAGCCTCTCAGTCTGAAGTACTTCATTACAACAGTGCTAGGAAACAAATGTATTCTTGTTCCTTCTGTCTTACAAGCAGCCAGGATCTCTGGGCCTTCAAGAGATTGTCCTTAGTCATATGCTGTCCCTTCTAGTGGGCTAAATGAAGCTCTGATATCCTGAATGCATGTCTGCATTCTTCCTCATGAGCAGCTTTATGACATGGATATTAATAAAGGTTTCAGTCAAAACAGACGTGGCACTGTCCAGTGAAAGGTTAAGACAGCTATGAGCGTGCAGTCTACAAGAGAAAAGACCAAGAGGCAAATCAGAATCAGGTTCAAAATGGAATGGATTTTCTGTGATAAATATTGACCACTGAGAACAGAGTTAAAAAAATCAGTAGGAAAAAAATCCTACATTCTCATTTATCCTCAGATAAAATATAGGGAACATGTCTTTCCTCTTGCAAGCATTTAGAAGCATCATCTTAATCATTTGGTTATATAAACTATAGTTATGTATTCAAATATTTAGTTAGTTTTGTATGGAGACTGGGGGACAAAGGAGATAAAATTTAGGCTTTATATCTCAAATTGTATTTTTTTTTTTTTAATTTCAAATGTCCCAGAGAAACAACTGACCATGAGTCTAATCATACAGGAAAAAAATATATATATATGTTTGAGAGTAATTGTAAGTCTTAAATTTGAAATAGCAGAATTGCCTCTTAGGACAAGGGGTGCAAAAAACAAAGGGAGAAACTCCAATGTTTATCCATTGGGTTGTAGTTGATTAACTATACATATTTTCATGAAATCTTTTTGTTGTTTATTTCTTATAATTCTTTTAAGTCTTTCATTTTTTTTTTCAAAAAAATTTTTATTGGGGCGCCTGGGTGGCTCAGTGGGTTGAGCCGCTGCCTTCGGCTCAGGTCATGATCTCAGGGTCCTCGGATCGAGTCCCGCATCGGGCTCTCTGCTCAGCGGGGAGCCTGCTTCCTCCTCTCTCTCTCTGCCTGCCTCTCTGCCTACTTGTGATCTCTATCTGTCAAATAAATAAATAAAATCTTTAAAAAAAATTTTTATTGTGGTAAAGTACACATAACAGAAAATTTACCATCTTAACCATTTTTAAGGGTATGGTTCAGTAGCCAACTTCACTTTTTTAAATTAGCATATAATGTATTATTTGCCCCAGGGGCACAGGTCTGTGAGTCATCAGTCTTACACAGTTCATAGCACTCACCATAGCACATACCCTCCCCAATGTCCATCACCCAACCACTCTATACCTCTGCCCCCAATCCCCAGCAACCCTCAGTTTGTTTCCTGAGATTAAGAGTCTCTTACGGTTTGTCTCCCTCCCCAGCCCCATCATTTTTGATTCACGTATATCTGTTTTCTGTTTTATATATTGTCAGTGTTCTCACTATTTAATATGTACTAAACTAGCTAAAATTATGAAACTGTTATGCAAACGCCCTGTATTTTCAGTTATATGATTTGTATTCCAATGAATCCAACATGTATGTCAGGGGCCTACTATGTGTCCAATAATACTTGCAGAGACTGGAGTAGATCGGTTAACAAAAATGATAAAGATTTCTTTCTAATAAATAAATAAATAGCAAAAGAATTATGCACTGTTAAGAAACTGGGTTGAAAAAAAGAAAGTGTACTTGTTCCTTTTCACTCCAGAGTTTTTAATATTCTTAGAAAACTCGTGGAAATTATGAATTCATAGATTAAAATGCAAATCCAGATGGAAACTCTGACGTGTATGCTGGGATTGCAGAGTACCAGACTGTACTGGGAGTTAGAGCCTGGCAGATGATGGATGGTGGCAGCATTGTTTCACTTAATGAAGTGGCTATTGAAGCTGAAAAGGGGAATGGCAAGAGGGAACTGAGCGCTTTTGTCTTTGGAAGAAGAAAAGGCTTTACCACATGATACCAAGAAGAACGAAACTCAGTACTTGTTTTTGAACTTCATTAATCTTTTCCATGAAAATTTATCTCATTGTCAAGCCGCTCGATAGTCACTTTGGGAAAAAGCGTTGCTTATTCCTAATGGAACCAGTGCCTTCATTATCCCAAGGCTCCAGTAATCTTCCACCTTCACAGAAATACTAAGGAGACTAGCAAGGCTCTGGAGATGCCCATGTGAAGACGCCAGAATTGTACAGTTCGAACGGCCAGAACTTGTGCCCTGTGGGGCAGTTTTCCTTTATTAATGTGTTTCTGATAACAACACGTAGAAAAGGGGAATAGTGTTAATAAGAATTTTTATGCGGAGATGCTTATTTATTTATTTTTTTAAAGATTTTATTTATTTATTTATTTGACAGAGAGAGATCACAAGTAGGCAGAGAGGCAGGCAGAGAGAGAGAGAGGAGGAAGCAGGCTCCCCACTGAGCAGAGAGCCCGACGCGGCACTCGATCCCAGGACCCCGAGACCACGACCCGAGCCGAAGGCAGCGGCTCAACCCGCTGAACCACCCAGGTGCCCCCTGAGATGCTTATTTTTAAGGAACAGAGGGGAAGCTTTTGAAATTGTTTTAGTGACTCTTTTCTGTAGAGTGATCTTAAGGCTCTATAGCACAGATTTTAAGTAAAGCCAAAGGCTAAACAAAATGCCACAACACAACATTTATCTTTGAAAACCCAGTCTCTTAAAAGCAGCCAAATCATTTCCCAGTCACAATCCCCAAAGCTTTGCACAGTCCCAATTAATATCTATTTTTATACAAAGAAAGCAGGAAAACAACACATGCAACTTACCAAAGACTCCTTCCTTTTGGAAAATATTCAAAATCCAGCACTACCTCCCCGTTTCAATATTAACGTATGGATTTTGATCAACAGAAAGGCATTTTTCAAATAATAATTAAGCAATAAGGAAATCTTTTTTAAATGAATACTTATTATTAAACATTGTTTTTCTTTTGAAAATTGGGCAGACAATTTTGATTGTGATATGTAGCCAGTTAAATAATTTTGGTGTTCTAACATACCTCACTTGTATCATATTTTGCCTACACAATGTCTTGATGTTTTTTCATTAAGACAACTGTATTTCCTTGAAATCACAGGTACTTATTTTCAGCCTCATTTTCTCCCATCGTTTCCTGCATCTGTGCAGTGGGTGGAACTGGCTCTACATCAGTTCCAACCCTATAATGATAGGGATCACAGACTGAAAAAACATAGCCTAAAATGCCAAAAGCAGAAAATTGGGATAAAGTCTACGGCTGGTCTAATACTTTGCCTTAAAAATGCAGCATGGTGTTCCTGGGATGCATTATTCTTCTACACTTCAAAAGAGAATTTAGAAAATCTGAGTTACTGGTTGTCTCTTATTATCTTGGTTAAAGCTCATTCAAAGGATAGGCCAAAATAGAAACACCACTCACATCTAATTATAAATGTGAACATACTGAATAAATAAACTAGTGAAGTAGAATGTAACAAATGAGAAAATAAAAGGGAAAAATGTTTTTTAATTTTTAAGTTTTATCCATATTTTTTCCCAAATGTTCTTAGAAATGTAACTGGAAGCAAGATTAATCCAGAATTTAGTACTTTGGCTATCCACACAAGGAGAACATAAATTATTAATTACAGAATTTCAATTACAAAGTCATTTGAGTCCAATTTTTCTTCTGCTTTCATGGTTTTATTAAATCAGCATGAAAATACAACTAACCACACTGTTGACCCATAGATTCAGGAACTTAAAATTAAACAGATCTAACATGGGAATTAGACAAAAGTGATTTATAAAGATTTCCTCTTGTGTATAACCTTTCCTTAAAATTTTAAATTATTAAATTTTAAATTTTAAATTATTAAATTTTAAAAACTATTTGGGATCTTCAGTTTTTAGCTCTAATGTATAAAGAGCTTGGGAGTTGTTACTCCCTTCCTTACAACAAAGAAAAGCTAGACAAAGTGAAAATCCACGGGTCTTCTTAAACCAGTCAGAGAAAGAAGTTCCCAGAGGCAAATCCAGAAATTCAAAGCTGAGACTGTTTACCTAGAGCAAAAGCTGCTGAAGCTGGAGCCATAAACTGGTAGACATACTTAAATAGTGATTTTGATGAGTTGCTGAAGAATGAATGGTTAGTATGAGACTCAGTGAGAAAGTTCCTTGACATTTTCCTGGGCTTTACTACCAGGGATTCTATCAGGTTCTTGTGGTAAAAATTTGAAAAATATCACCTGGTGACCCAAGCAGGGGCAGAATAACTATTGTGAAATATTCCCAGAAACTTCTCTGTAACAGACTTATTTTCCAGGGAGGAAGGTTTCATTAGACCCTTGTCCCAGAGCAGTGGAGGAAGAGCATTATTTACATTCCTGTTCATTCTAGTCTTCCTCTCCTGCCTGAGAGAGGGGGAAGCTATATAAGAAGAAAACATGTAGGAGTACCTGGGTAGCCCAGTTGATTAAGCATCTGGCTCTTTATCTCAGCTCAGGTCTTCATCTCATGGTGTTGAGTTCAAGCCCTGCACTGGGCTCCATGCTGGGCACAGGAACTACTTTAAAAAAAAAAAAAAAAAAAGGGAAGAAGAATAAAACATTTAAATGTCATGCACCAGAGACAGTAGTCAGTAGTCAATAAACAACTGACATTTAATTGGAAGATTATAGAATGCTTCTCTCTGTACCTTACCGACACACCAACAGAGCTTTAGTATAATAGTGAATTATAGTTGAAAGCTGCAAAACACTGACTTTCTCTTAGGAGGAGTACTTAGGGAAGTCCAAACCCAACAAATTGATAAGACAAGAACAATCAAAGAATATAATAAGTCTCTGGAATATATGGCTACTGCAAATCCTAAATAATGCCTAAATTCTAGACAGATTAACAGAAGTTTTCACACTAATGGCTCATTTACCTCAATCACTATCATTCAAAAAAAAAAAAAAAAAGAAGAAGAGAAATAGAAAGGTGGCTTTCAACAAAAAATTACAAGGCATGCCAAAAGGCAACAAAAGACAGTTCTAAAGATAAGCAAGCATCAAATAAGACTTACATACTGACAGAGTGGGAATTTAAAACAGTGACCAATATGTTAATGGCTCTAAAGGAAAAAGTGGACAGCATGCAAAAATAGGTGTGTAACATGAGCAGAGACACAATTTAAAAAAAAAAGAATTAAAAGGAAATCCTAGAAATGAAAAACACTGTTAAAATGAAGAATGCTTTTTAATAAGCTCACTAGTAGAGTCAACATGGCCAAGGAAAAAAAGTAGAGAGCTGGAAGATATTCTCAATAGAAATTTCACAAATAGAAATGCAAAGATAAAAAAGAATAAAGAAAGCAGAACAGAATATACAAGAACTGTCAGATAATTTCAAAAGATGTAACATATGTGTAATTGAGATACCAGCAGGAAAAGAAAAAGACAATGAACCAGAAGGAATATTTGAGATAATACTGGCTGAAACATTTAAAAGAGAAATTATACCAATTCTCTACAATTTCTTTCAGAGGATAGAAGTAGAAAGAATGCTTACTAACTCATTCTATGAAACCAGCTTTACCTTAATACCAAAATCATACAAAAACATCACAATAAAACAATGAGCCAATATCTCTCATGCATATAGATATAAAAATCCTCAACAAAATATTAAGAAGTTGAATCTAAAAATGCATAAAAAGAATTATACACCATGACCAAGTGGGATTTATCCCAAATATATATATATGTACATATATATGTACACACACACACACACACACATATACCTTTTTCTTTGTTCTCAGATGACATTTTCTATGTAGAAAATCTGAAAGGATAGTAAAATAAATTGATTAAAAATATACAGACAGAAAAATAAAGAATAAATAAAACTGTCTTTTTTCAGAAATGATAGGATTGTCTATGTAGAAAATCCCAAAGAATCAATAAAAAGATGATTTCCTGAACTAATAAGCAATTATAGCAACATTGCAGGATACAAGGTTAATGTAAATATTCTATGCTTTCCAGTATGCCAACAAAAAGACTTGGAATTTGAAAATAATTAAATAATATTTATAGTAATAACAAAAATGAAACACACAGTTAGAAACCTAACAAAACTCCTAAAAGACCTACATGCAGGAAACTACAAAAGAGTGTTTTTAAAAAAAATCAAGTAATATTTAAATAAGTGGAGAGATGTACTCTGTTTCTGGACTGGGGGATGAGTATTCTAGATTCAAAATAATCTCAAACAAAAGCCTAGAAAGCTATTTCATAGATATCAACAAACCAATTCTAAAGTTTATATGAAAAGACATATTATGTTATCTAACATATTATGTTAGATAGCAAACATAATACTGAAGACGAAGAATGTAGATGGAAAACACACTCCCCACTTTTCAGACATATTGTATGTCTATGCTAAGAAGACAGCATGTCATTAGTGAAAGTATAGATAGAAGGCATGGACAGGAGACTATATTTATCCATGGAATATACTAAAGAGCTCAGAAAGAGATCCACATAAATATAGTCAAATGATAATCAATTAAAGAGAAATAACAAACAATTTAATGGGAAAAGGCCAGTCATTTCAAGAAATGGTGGTGAAACAATTGAATTTCTATATGCAAGGCAAGGAATCTATACACAAACATTATTGTTTACAGATATATTAACTAAAATGGATCTTATACTGAAATGTAAAATATAAAATTATAAAAAGTCTTGAAGGAAATATAGGAGAAAATTTATATGAACTTGGGTTTGGCAATGAGTTTTTAAATACAACACCAATAATGCAATCCCTAAAAGGAAGGGGAAAAAAAGATGATGTCTGACATTATTCAAATAAAAATTTTTCTGCTCTCAGGGAGACACTGCTAAGAGAATACAACGACAAGCCAATATGTTTAAAGCATATATCTAATGAAGTACTTGTGCCCAAAATATACAAAGTACTTTTAAAGCTCAACAGTAAGGAAACAAATAACTCAATGTAAAAATGGGTGCAATATCTAAAGCGATGCTTCACCAAAGATGATATACAGATAGCAAATAAGCATAGGAAAATATGTTCAACATTGTTTGTCATTAGGCAAATGTAAATTGAAACAGAGAGATAGCCCTACACATCTATCAGAGTGGTTAAAATCCAAAGAACTTACAGTACCAAGTACTGGTGAGAATCCAGAGCAACAGAAAAATCTCATTAATTACAGTATGAATGTAAAAGGTAAGCCTTCTTTAATATTTCTGTACAATCAAGTCATCATGCTCCTAGATATTTACCCAACGAATTTAAAAATCTTATTATCTATACCTTCAGGTGGATATTCATAGCAGCTCTATGCATAATTACTAAAATCTTGAAAAAAATTCCTTCAGTAGGTTGGATAATGGATAATGTATAAATCAAGTATGGCAACATACAATAGAATATTATTCATCAATAAAAAATAAATTACCAAACCACAACAAGGCTAATTAATCTTAAATGCATGTTCCTATGTGGAAACGACCAGTCTGGAATATCTGGATACTTTGTGATTTCAACTGCAGAGTATTTTGAGAAAGATAAATAGTACAGCTAAGCTACAAAAGATCAATAGTTTCCAGGAGTTGTGTTGGGGAACATTGCACTGGTTAATTAAGTACTGGGAATTGCAGTGCAGTGAAATCATTCTGTACAGAATGTATATAATGGTTAATAGAGATGTTAAGCATTAGTCAAAATGCTTACAATGCATAGAACATTACAGCAAAAAGAGTAAACCTTAAAACATACTACTTAAAAACATATGTACATAAAGGGAATTTTTGGAAGCAAGGTATAGTGTGACAAAATAATTTAAATGTATTGTAATATATGAAACAAACCTACCAGTTTTTGCCTACCTGAAGTACTTGTTTTACCTTGACTTGAAGATAGTTTTAGTTTACAACTTTAGATTGATTGAAATTTCTCAAATTCATTTTTTGATTTTTAACATAATACTGACAGTTATGTGATCAGCCCTATTGTTTCTATTTGATACATGATCTGTCCTTATCACTGAATGTTAAAATATTTGATTTCTGAAATCTTAAGCAGTTTTTCGTTATTAATATTAAAGGTAAATTCTATATCAGTTCAGACTCTTGATTAGCATGGGAAAATTCTTAGTATTATGTTTTCAGTCATTGCCTCTTCTCCATAGTCTCTATTTTCTCTTTCTGGAATTTGAATAATTTGCTTATTTGTTTTTGTTTTTATCTTTGTAGTCATTTAACTTCTCTTTCGCATTTTCATTCTCTGTCTCTCTATGCTACATTCTAAGTAGTTTTGGGCATTGTATATAACTTGCTGTGCAAACCTTCCAGTAGGTATGCAAATCTGGGATGATATATTTAACATTATATATTATTTTTGGTCATAACATATCTGGAGTCTGTGGGTGCTTACAGCTCCTGCTTGTTAATTCTGGTCACTCTTATTAACAGAATCTAGATTCTTGTGATTTTTTTTTAAAAGCTTTTATTTATTTATTTGAAAGAGATAGAGAGAGCCAGCCCAAGTGGGGGAAGGAACAGCGGGAGAGGGAGAAGCAGACTCCCCACCTATCAGGGAGCCCGACGACACAGAGCTTGATTGCCAGACTCCAGGATCATGACCTGAGCCAAAGGCAGACACTCAATGGATTGAGCCACCCAGGTGCCACTTGTGATTTCTAATTCAGTGTGAATTCATATTTTATTGAGCGTTAATATACTAAAGGCCTGTATTAGGATACTTTCATTCAGAGAAATATTTCATTTGCTATGTTAAGAGCCATTTTAATTTCTTTCAAGCATCCCTTTCATATCTCCCCTTGGCCAAAGGCTTAATCCATTCTGATACAGGCTTTCATGATGGCTTTCACCTCCTTAATTCGGTGTTTCCTTCCTTCCTGCTTACACTCCAGCCTTCCTGCCTTTTTTCCTTCCTATTTTTTCTTTCTTTTTTCTTTTTTGGGGTTTTAGAAAATTTCATTGCTTACTAATAAACACAAGAATGCACCAAAATAAATATTTTGTGTAATTTAGTACAAGGGCTCCTGGAATATCTAGTCCACTAATAGAGTGATACTCTTTTCTTGACTATTTGGGGAAGATTTTTAGAACTAATGGTATGGTTTAATATGTGCATGTTTTGTTTTACATATAATAAATTGGAGAACAGAACAGAAGAAAGGGAGGAGAATTTAGGAGAATATAGAAGGAACTATCTATCTGTCTATCTATCTATATTCTGTTAATCAATCCTCCTCTGTCCCAAACTCTTAACAATAGAAGATGTTATAATATGAAAATAATTATCATTCATAATGAGAATGTTTAAGGTATTCTTTAAACATATACATATTGTATTTAATTCCCATTACATCTCTGTAAAGTAGGTTTATTGATATTATTACTGTAATTATTGCAGTTTAAGGAACTGAGTCCAAGAGTAGTTATTTATTGATCTCATATCATGCAGCTAATAGTGGCAGGAGAATTCAGATCTAAGATAGCCTATCTCTAGATTTCATGCTCTTTATATGTTGCTGCATTTAAAGACAAATTGAACATTTTCGGAGAGTGGGGAGACAGGAAGGAAAAGAAAAGCAAGATGGTGAAGTAGGACTATAGCCAAGAGCACACTGGCTCATACTTGGAAGCCAAAAAATAATCATTGGGATTTTGAGTCGTGACAGATATTGATGACCTATATGAAGGGTTTTAACATGAATTATGCAGGATGATAGATTAAAGTCAAGATTACTGCTTGAAGTTCAGGACTAAGGTAAACATCCAGCCCTATTTGAAGGTCATAAAATAAAATCTGCCCTACTAAAGAGGCATGAACTCACACAATACTGGTATCATATATTTCAATATGAAATGGAATTTATTGAATAAAAATGTAGAAGTGGAAGTATTGCAAAGAAGGCAAGATATAGGAAGAACTCGTTTATTGCACAGAGGAGTGTGCTATATCCAGTCATAACTAAATTGTACACAGGATGAATTATGCTCCATGGAAAAGTAATCCTACACCTATAAATTTCACGAGACGTGAAGGGAAGGGAGATAGAGTCCTTGTTATAATAATGATCTTGTTAGAAAGTGGGACCACCAGAGTAGTTCCATTCTTATCAGTTTATTTTGAAATGATAAACATGCTTACCTGTTCAACTACTAAGAAGGGAAAAGAAATCAAGGATATTCAGATTTGTACCTCATAAAAAAATAATATCTTGGGGCCCCTGGGTGGCTCTGGTGGTTAAGCATCTGCCTTTGGCTCAGGTCATGATCTCAGGGTCCTGAGATGGAGCCCCATGTCAGGCTCCTTGCTTAATGGGGAGTTTGCTTCTTCCCCCTCTGTCCATGCCCCTTACTCATGCTCTTGCTTGCCCTCTCTGTCTCTCACAAACAAATAAATTTTTAAAAATCTTTAAAAATAAATGAAATAAATAAAAAAATAATATCTTGATTTGAATGCATATAGCACACAATGGGCAAGTAAAGGCAAAGGGCAGCAGCTACACTCATTTAACTAGTATGTGAACCAGTAAATCACTAATTTTGTTACTAACATTCTCAATATCATCCCACATAAAATACTTTAAAACTAGATGGTAAAGATTTTGATTATGGATAGGATATAGAAGAATCCAGAAAACCCTTGCATCTATGGTAGTCACAAGAATATCTTAAGAAGTCAGAATATTACATGAACTAAAAAAGAGCAGTGGGTGCAAAGAAGCCTTCACTAAAGTCAATTCCAGAGAGAAATAAACAATTTACATTTGTTAGCAGCTTGACTCAAGGGTGTGTGCCGGGCTTATACACATCATGCAAAGGAACAGGCTGGCCAAGCTCGTGGGAATGTTATAGAAAAATGAAGAAACCAATGAAAATGTTAATGATAGCATGGTTTTTCAGGACATGGAAGGGTATCAAATGTAGAAACAAGTGACTAGGCCTGACCAATGCACCCATACAAGAGAGAAGAAAGCAGAAAGAAATTGCAAGATCCTATGTATTTTGTTTCCATTCTTGAATTCTAGGATCTTGCCATACTTAAATCAGTATATACATTGAAAATATCTAATATTGCAGTTTCTCACCTCCCAGTTTAAATACTTCCTTACAAGGTCAAAGAGCTGTTGAGGGCACAGGATTTTGAAAGTCAGTCTAATCACAGGTGAATTCAATCTAATTATAGCTCCAGGTCATCACCTGCTTAACACAACTTTAGGAAGAATCTGAATAATTAGACCTTCTCATCTATCACCATAAAGTGGAAAGACTTCCAATCTTGAGGAAATTAACAGGACAAACTAATAACAGTTATAATTCCTTACTATTATATAACCAATATCTGGAAGAAAATTATGAAAATATATAAAATATACAAAGGAGCACGAAAAAGGCAACCCTGATCAGTAAGAAACGCTGACAATAGAAACTGACTTATATACAAATGTATTTATTATGAACTTATTAGGATTAGCAAAGATTTTGACACATCTATTATAAATATGTAAAATAAAGGAAAAGAGGGAATAATAGATGAAGATATGAAGATATGGAGACTTCAGGAGACAAGAGAAATTCCAATAAGAAGGAAATGACAGGGGTGCCTGAACAGCTCAGTCGGTTAAGCATTGGACTCTTGGTTTCAGCTCGGGTCGTGATGTCAGGGTCCTAACATTGAGCCACACATCAGGCTCCAAGCTCAGCAGGAAGGAAGGAAATGACAGTTGCTTTAATAACATAGTGAACCCAGCAAAGGAAAGAAATTTAATTTAGTTCCAAGGGCAGAGGTGTGAGATGATGGGGTAGAGAAACTATTGAAAAATAATGACCATGTATTTTTAAAATTTGATGCAAAACATCAACCAAGATATCTAAGGAGCTTTAAACATCTAAAGGTGAATAAATACAAAGTAAAAGACATCCCGGCACGTCATATGCAAGTAGGTGAAACTAGAACTAAAGATAAACAACCTAGAGGAAAAAAACCCTTACAGAAAAGGTAACAATGATGATGATGAGTGATTTTGTTTTACTGGAAATAATAGAAACCAACATAAAATGCAATGTTTTAAAATGCTAAAGGAAGAATGAAAAGGTTAAATAGATTGAATTGGAAATTATCTGTATTCAGTGAAAATATCCATCAAAACTATGTTCTATTCATCAAAGACCCCATTAAGAGAGTAAATAAGGAAATAGGAAACCATGGACTAGAAGAAAATATTTTATGAATATGGAAAATATTCTTAATTTATAAATGTTTGTAATATGTATTTATTATATGTTTATAATAAGTGAAAGTATATAGATACGAAAAATTATGTTCTGAATATATAAACAACTCTTTTAAGTTGATAACTAAAAGACAAATAATGTTCACATGAGCAAACCACCTGAACAGACATTTCACAAAGGTATATATGGAAATGGCCAATAAACAGAAAATTATGTATAGTACTAAATAGTAGAGAAATTCAAAATAAAAACATTAGAGATACCACTATAACCTCCTCCAAATTAAAAAAAAATAGCCCTAAAATTAAATAGCCTGAAACACAAAATTTTTGAAAGACTGTATGTAGAGCCATTGAAACTCTTAAACCTTAAAGATGAGTGTAAAATAATACTACTTTGTGAAATAGTTTCTCTGTAAGATTGAACTTTGTTAGTACAATATTAATTATTTTTTAAATTAATATGAATTCATATTTTTAAAAGATTTTATTTATTTATTTGACAGAGAGAGATCATAAGCAGGCAGAGAGGACGGCAGTGAGAGAGGGTGAAGCAGGCTCCCCGTGGAGCAGAGAGCCCAATGCGGGGCTCCATCCCAGGACCCTGATATCATGACCTGAGCCAAAGGCAGAGGCTTTAACCCACTGAGCCATCCAGGTGCCCCTAAATTCATATTTTTAATAAAATTTTTTGAAACACTGTTTTCCATGGAAATTGACAGATTTACTTACAATGCCACATATACTAACAATTGCCAATGCTATTTTAAGAAAGAATAACTGTTTTGAAAATGAATAGCCCATGCTCTTCCTCAAAGCAAGTTTTAATATAAAGCTCTAATAATTAAGCCATTGTGAAATTGGTTCATAAATCAACAAATACTTCTAATAAATAAAGGATCTAGAAAAAAATTACTCTTATGTTAAAATGTATATGACAGAGACCAGTGGAGAAAATACAGAATTTCTAATAAAGTGTTCTAAGTCAATTGTTTCAATAAGAAATAAATTGATTCTGGTTTAACACTACACATATAAAAAAAGCATGTAATTCTAATGTTAAAAATTTTAACATTTTTGAAGAAAATCATGTAGAATATTGCTATGACCTAAATATTTTAAAACAAGACATAATACACATAAGGAAAGGTTGATAAGTTAAGCTACATCAACTTTATGAAAAATGTCACCATAAACCATACAAAAACCATGAAAAATACTTATGGAAGTTAACTTTCAACACATAATTAACTAACAAATAATTATAACCAATATTAAATATCTCATACAAATAAAGAAAATATTATTACCCAATAGAAAAATGAAGAATGTGAATTCTTCACAGAACCCAAAGAAGAGAGAAAACAGAAAGTTTAAAAAACCAGTAAAAAATGCTTACAATCTTTTTATAATCAATGAAATAAAAAAATAAGTTTCAAATTAAAAATAATTTATAAAAATTGAATATATAATTATAGCAAACGCAGCTTAGGTGTTGAACAATGGAAACTTCACGTAATGGTGCAAGAAGTGTACTTCAGTAGTCCCATTTTTGAGAATGACCTTAACAATGATAAAAAAGCACATATTATCCTAAAATTCCATCTATAGGCCTGTCACACAAAGAAACAAGAAAATATTACAAGAATATTTATCACACTATTGTTTATAAGAGCAATCACTGGGAAAAAATTGAAATCTCTGTCAGTAGGAGGATGGACAAATGTTTTGTGGGTTTCACAATGAAATGAGATGCAGCAATAAATATGAATGAACTTGAGCTACATACATGTATTGAGATGGATAAACTTGGAAAATCAGTCAATGAAGCAAGTTTCAGAATGATGACAACCGTACAATATGTATATTTTTAGATATATGTGCATAGTGTGGGTATAAAAATGTTTTGGAATAATAAAATTCAAATGTGGATGAATTGATATTTTTTGACAAAGGGATGAGGAAATGTAAATATGGTTCTTTATATATGTCTGTGAGGCATAAATAATGCATATTTAAAATCAGGCCTATCTAAGACTAAATCTTAAAGTTAAGTAAAAATCTGATGGTGGGGCAGAGGTAGTCTGTATCATTTTCTCCTAAGGATGATGTATTTGAAATGAGAGAGAGAGAAACAGATAGTGAGTCAGAGAGGAATAGAGGGGGGAGAGAGGGGAGAGAGGAGTGGAGAGAAAGAGAGAGAGAGGGAAAGACAGACACGGAGAAAGAGAGAAGGAAAACAGGTGGGAAAGGAGGAAAAAATAGATATGATAAGAGGGATGTGTTAGTAAAATGCATTATGCAACTATACATTTTTTAACTTGAGTATCAAGTCTGTGACAAATATATTCAGCAGCTATTTTTCAGGTGAGGTTTAACCAATCTTTATTATAGCTAAGATGGATAGAGTACATGTAGGAAATGTCTATTTTGTGTCTTGGTGGTAAATTTCAATTGAAATCCAGCCATACAGCTTATATGTATATATACATATATACACATATATACATGCATATACATATACACAAATACACACACACACACATATAGCTTAGGCTACTCAAATTGGAATTTCAACATCTTACTTTGTCATTCAATATATTCTTGAGATTGGTTCCCATTCTGCTCAACATCTTTTCCTAAATTAATCTTAAATGATTTATTTCCTTGGGGCACCTCGGTGGCTCAGTGTGTTAAAGCCTCTGCCTTCACCTTGGGTCATGATCTCAGGGTCCTGGGATCGAGCCCCACATCGGGCTCTCTGCTTTGCGGGGAGCCTGCTTCCTCCTCTCTCTCTGCCTGCCACTCTGCCTGCTTGTGATCTCTGTCAGATGAATAAATAAAATCTTAAAAAAATGATTTATTTCCTTAATGTTCACTTGAGTATGAAGATAATATTCTATTTCTCTTAGAACTCTATTAAATATTACTGAATTCTCAGTATTCTTTCTGAGTTGCATCACTTGGAATTAATCTAACACAGTACTGTGTTTGTACTTCTGTCAAAGCACATGCAATATGTTTGGTATTTAGACATATGTCTATTTCTTGCATTGGTTTATGAACTCATGGAGGACAAAAACTGCACTTTTTAAATTTTATATCCTCTATTTTATTTTGCACTGTGCTGTGTCTGTAGCTGTGTCCTTACTGGCTTACTGAATAAGAGTCAGGTTCTGTGCTACCATAAGGATTTCATTGGTGGTGATAATTTTTTCTTCTCATAGAAGAAACAGAGATATGAGAGAGTGACATTCAGGGTTTACATGTGCCAAGGTAAAGCTGTATTGGTTCAAGTAATTTTGTGGGGAGTAATATTTTGACATACTGAGACTGATTTTTCCAAAAGTTTTGTACTCTTATTTCTTCCTCTACCATTTAAGAAGAAATGATAATTTTCTATATTCATGGTTTTGAGAGGCAGGACATATACACCTGGAGTCACATAACTGCAGCATCTTAAAGGAAATAGGTAAAACTTTGAGATAATTGTCTTGGAGAAAAGAGCCATTTTTCCTCGATTGAGAGGTTTTTAAAAAGTGCTTCTAAAATCTAAATTTCTGATCCAAATGTTAATTAGTAAAAATTAAAGCAGAAACTACAGTCTTTTTTTAAATTAAAAAAAAAAGTGTGGGTAATCATGCAAAGTGATAGAAGGGCTAGCTTCTGACTCACAAAGGAATATAAATCACCTGTTGGAGAGGACCAAAAAGGAAAGGCTAGTGAGAGAGGAACCAGGAAGTGTAAAACAGACATGGCCTATATCCAGGAGATGATGTTTTCCTCAGATAAAGAAAGGCAGGTGTGACTCAATGAGTTAAGCATCTGCCTTTGGCTCAGGTCATGCCCTCAGAGTCCTGAGGCTGAGCCCCCAGTGCAAGGAGTCCGGCTCCCTGCTCAGCGGGGAGTCTGCTTCTCCCTCTACCCGTCTTGCTCTCTCTGTCTCTCACAAACAAATAAAATTTTTAAAGGGAAAAGAAAAGACATTAAGCCCCAGCTGGTTTTAAGGAATCTTGGGAAGGTAAAAAGATGTGTCCCAACTTTTGAAGAAATGAAATCGAGGCATCTGTGATGGTTAATTTTATGTGTCAACTTGGCTGGACCATGATACCAGAGATTTGGTTAAACATTATTCGGGATGTTTCTGTGAAGGTGGCTTTATTTTTGCTACTTCTTTGTTTTTAATGAGGTTAACATTTAGATGGAGGGACTGTGAGTAAGGCGGGTTGCCCTGCCTAGCGTGGGAGAGCCTCAGCCAGTCAGGTAGGTGAAGCCTTCTTAGAATAAAGGCTGATTTACCCCAGTGAGTGGGAATTCTGCCAGCAGACTGCCTTTGGATTATAGCTCTTCCCCAAGTCTCCAGCCCGCGAGCCTACTCCATCAGACACTGGATTTGCCAACCCTCCACGATCATGTGAGCCAATTCTTTAAAGAATTGATAGAGAGATAAATATCCTTTTGATTGTGTTTTTCTGGAGACCTCCCCTAATACAGCATACTACCTGTGTTTGCTGGAGTAGGTAGGAATGGGAATTTTCTTCTTCTTCTTTTTTTTCTCCCTCTGCTGGAGTAGGGGTGGAGTAGAGTAGTTTTCTAAGTTTTATGTCTTGTTGGGGCACCTGGTCGGCTCAGGTCATGATCCCAGGGTTCTGGGATTGAGCCCAGCATCGGGCTCTCTGCTCGGCAGGGAGTCTGCTTCCCTTCCTTTCTCTCTCTGCGTGCCTCTCTGCCTACTTGTCTATCAAATAAATTTTAAAAAGTCTTTAAAAAAAATTGAGTTTTATGTTGCTAAGTTGGTTCTCCTTTGGCTGGAGAGAACAGATATTTGGGGGTGGGAATCGCTTTTTGCCACTGCGAATAAAAGAAAAATATAAGCCAACAGTGGGGTTCTGGGTTACTCTCCCCAGGAAGTCTAGGATTTAGGAGGCAACAAGAAAATCCAGAAAACTCACCACATGTAGCTTCTCAGTTCCTGGATCCTCAGTTCTTCAATTCAGTGTTCTCTATTTTGGGTATTTGCCTATCTTCTATAATAGTTATGCTTTTTATCGTATTTACTCATTCATTCCTCTCTTTTTTAAAAAAAAGATTTTATTTTTCAGTAATCTCTATACTCAGTTTTGGGTTCGAACCCACAACCCCAATATTCAGAGTCCCATGTTCTGCAAACTGAGCTGGTCAGGCACCTTTTTTTTTTTTTTCCTTTTGACTTTTTTCTTTGTTTTACTTCCCTCCTCAGTGTTTCTTGGGTTGAATTTAATCTCCCTCGCACATCTTAATCATTTAATGGTTAACTACTGACACAGATATCTCTGGTATTGTTATGTTCTTTTCTTGGTTTGGTAACCCCTTTCATAGTTATTTTCCTATTTAAAATCCATTTATATACTGAGTAAAATTTCTGTTTTGAAATCTTAATATCACTCAGTGCTTAAGAGTATGTAGTGTTGTAGAGTTATTTACAGTATTGATGATTCGAGGCTATTTTTTTCATCACCTTTAACACATAATCATTTTCTGTTTTTCTCCTTTAGGAGCATTTTATGATATTGCCTATTCTTACTTTTTTCTCTTATTTTTAAATTTGTAGTAGTTTCCTGAAACATCAATAAAAGGTATTTCTATGTAAGCAGTATTGAAGAATTCCAACAGCTTCTCAGTTTTCTTAAATCAATATTGTGGTTTTCTGTTGGTACAATTGCAATTTCTTTAATGGGTGGCATATATTTTTTTGAGAAAGGAAGTATTGTTTTCTGATCTCGAGATACTCTTTTGTTTCTATGGATCTTTAAGTGCTACTTGTTTTGTTTTTCTTTACCACCTTCCTCTTCAAAGAAGTCTTTCTCTTCCCTATAACCACGATCTTCCTTAGACTCTTCTTCTGGCCTTTCTTCTTCGTTTTTTCTTTTTTTTAATTCCCTGAAACTTATTCTTTTTTTTTTTTTTTTTTTTAATTTTTTTTTTTTTTTAAGATTTTATTTATTTATTTGAGAGAGAGAGACAGTGAGAGAGAGCATGAGCGAGGAGAAGGTCAGAGAGCGAAGCAGACTCCCCATGGAGCTGGGAGCCTGATGTGGGACTCGATCCCGGGACTCCAGGATCACGCCCTGAGCCGGAGGCAGTCGTCCAACCAACTGCGCCACCCAGGCGTCCCCCTGAAACTTATTCTTTCACTCATCAAGATCCAGAGTCTTCTGTAGTGTTTTCCTACTCAGACAAAAAATGCTTCACATAGCAATGATTTTTATCTATTTGTTCCCACGTGGCTTGTCTCCTATCCCACAGGGTCTTCTCCGACTTCCTTTGGTATGCTGGAACTCATTTTAAGGTTTGGGTATTTCACTGCACACACAGAGATTTAATTTCATGGTATTCTTGTAGGTGTAAGTTATGTGTAATTTTCATTGCTCCTTTTGTTAATTGTTATGGTTTAAGTATATGTGGAGAGTTTTAATATTTATGTGTTCATTATGATAAAAAAGGAAACCCATAAGTACAGTGATTAAAATTGTAATTGATAATAGTCATTTAGGACCTTTCCTAAAAGCCAGAATTTCTTACCTCTGTCTCTAAAACTAAATCAGTGAGACATAATTTCTTAATGTTTCTAATCCTTATTAGACCCAACAAATCTTTCCCATAATAAAGGTGAATATTGTGGATGCTTTATTCCTTGAGTCTCTAGGACCATGCATAAAAACCAGACACATTTTTAACCACTAAATCTACTGTCCTTGTAGTTGATTCTGTTCATGTCTTTCCTCCTGGCTTGTGTTAACTTTCTATTGTTGACATATTTAATCAAAGTCTGAAATCTCAGAATTCTGTAGACTCCAAGCAGATCAGATCAACTTGTTTCTCTCTCTGGGTTTCATAAAGACAGAATCATAATGTTGGCCAGCTTGCCGTTACTGGGAGACTCTGGAGAATCCATTTCCAAGCTCTTTCAGACTGTTGATAAAGTTCACTTCTTTGATATCTTAGGACTGGGATCCTCATTTTCTTTCCAGCTACTAGCTGAATACGGCACATAATCCCTACAGGCCTGTTTTTGGTCCCTGAACCTAAGACCCTGAATCTGAGAACAGCAATCATACAACAAATCTTTCTCAGGTGTAGCTCCTTCTACAGCTCTCTTCTGCGTCCAGCTGGAGACAGTTCTCTGTTTTCAAGGGTCCTGCATTAAAGTTGGGTGCACCTGGATAATCCTTGCTGCTTCCCTTAATTTAAGGTATTTAGCATTGAGTATAACTGCAAATTCCCTTTTGCTCTGCAACATAACATTCACAGATACCAGGAGACATCTTTAGAGACCATTCTCTCTACCACATGGTTATTTAGAGAAATACATCTCCCCACATTTCATCATGGAAATCCTTCACTATCCTCGAAATGGATGCCACTTAATTATACTGAATAGTGCCCAATAAGCCATGCTTTGTCTCCAATCAAGGAGTAGATAACTGCATGTGGATAATCCATTAGAAAAATATTTGTACTATAGTTTTAAAGTATTCACTTAGCTTGTTTCCCCTTTATTATTTCCAAGCAGTGCATTTGAAAGGTTAGCTTTAATAATTATCTAACTGACTCTTTTATATATGAAAAAATGTTCTTTCAATGATTCTAGAATCTCATGTGATATTCTCATTAAAATCTTATTTTCAACTACCATGTTTCAGTTTACACCTAATCAGCTCTAATAACACTCTATATTTGTATATTGCTTTATAGTTCACAGGTGCTTAAAATACACAACCTAATTCAGTCCTTGTTATGTAAATAATTGTGCCATTTTCAGGTAAAGAATAGCAGAGATTCAGAAAACTTAATTCTTAAAATCACATGGCTTTTTTTTTTTTTTTTTTTTTTTAAGATTTATATATTTCAGAGGAGAGCATGCAGTGGGGAAAGGTAGAGGGAGACAGAAAGTCAAGCAGACTTGAGCTGGGCATGGAGCCTGATGCAGGGCTCGATTCCACAACCCTGAGGTCAGACCTGAGGCAAAAGCAGCAGTTGGATGCTTACCCGACTGTGCCACCAGGCACCCCAAAATCACATGGCTCTTAAGAAAAACAACTGAGGCTTAAAAACACGTTTCATTATGCCAAGTTCTTTTGTCTTTAACTTAATCCATAATTACCAAAAATATTTTGCTTCTCTCTCAAATCATAATCTCTAGTTTTTTGCAAAACTTTTTTGTGCACACATTTATGAAAACCCTGAATCCTTTACATCCTATATAAAATTTCAAATAATTGTTTCTGATTTTATTTTCTGAAAGTATACATATTACAGCTCTCTTTTATAAAATATATGTGAGGCATTTATTTGTATTCCCAGTATTCTGTGGTATTTATCAATTAAGTGAAGTCCAGTACATTTCCCTGCTGAGAAGTTTCTTGAACAACTGAAAGACTCATGTCCAGTCAGTTTATAGCTATGTATTGATTCCCTACTTCTGTTAAGTATTATGCTAAAAGCTGGAAAAATTAAAATGAAAAAGATATAGTTACTGTCTTCAAGTAATGATCTTTCAAGAAATAATTCATTGCAATTTTACCCAAAATTTTCCAAATAACAGAAATAGAAGGAATAGTTATTTCATTCTATTAGAGAAGCCTAATTGGAAAACAAAATTCAACCAATATATCAGAAAGTATAATAAGTCAATTTTCCTCATGAAGTTTTGATGCAAAAGCCCTAAGCAAAATAATAACAAAACAAAGCTGTACACAGTGTAACCAACTCTAAAGAACAGGAGTTTAAGGTGGTTTTATATAACCAAATCAATGAGAAGAAAGTATCCATCAGCCTTTATTCTATGCATGGTTCCAAAAATACTTCCACATTTTAGTTACTTGTTACAGTAGCAGCCCCACATACTGGGATCAAAATTTACATTAGTTTTATATGGATGCCTAATAAATCACCACCAACATAATGGTTTATGACAGGGCACACTATTTGCCAGATTCTGACCCAACTCTCAGAATCCGTTTGGGTAAGAATCCACTTCCAAGTTTACACAGCTTGTTGGCAGAGTTTATTTTTTCGTGGTTATGAGAGCTAGGGCAGTTGCTTCTTGCTGACTGCTACTAGAAGCCACGTGCATTCTCTTGCATGGGTTGACTTTCTTAACATGGTTTCCTTATCAAACCAGCAATGACCATTGCTAGCCAGTCAGCTAAGAAAATTTCTGTAGACTGTAACATAATCATGGGGGTGACAGTCCATCACCACTGCTATACCCTCTTGGTTAGAAAACAGTCACAGGGTCTGCCTACACTCAGGAGAAGGGGATTTCACAACACCAGGACACAGGGATTATGGGGAATCACCTCTTTGGTCTGAGTGCCACCTCCAAATTCAATTTTTGGAGAATTTTTAACTTGAATGGGTATGTTGAATTTTGTCAAAGGCTTTTAGTATATCTCCTTACTGAATCTGTCTTACAATTTTTCTTCTTGAAGACTACCTTGATAACTTTCTCATTTTGCACAAACATTCCACGCTAAGATAAACCTCACTTGATCAGGAAGTATTATATTTTTATCTATTTTAGGATCTGATTTGAAAATTTTATTAAGGATCTTTGTGTATGTGTGTTCCTGATATTTTTTTCTTGTAATATCTTTGTCAGATTTTGATATCAAAATTATGTGAGCCTTATAAAATTAAAGCAAATTAGGATATGTTCTCTTTTTCCCTACATTAAAAATTTTATATACGGTCGACATTATTTCCTTTTTAATTATTAGAATTAACTACTTAAACACTCAAGTCCTGGAAGTGTTAACGAGGGATTTTATTTAAGTTAAAAATTTAATCTTTAACACATGTAATACTACTTAGATTTTTTTACTAATTTTGCTTCAGTTTTGGAAAGTAGTGTCTTTTAAGGAAGTTCTCCATTTCATCCGTTTGTTGAATTTATTGTCATGAATTTTTCAATAATATTCCCTTATTCTTTTAATGTCTGTGAGACTTGCAGTGGTAACCCTACTTTTATTTCAAATATTCTTCGTTTGTATTTTGTTTCTGGTACAGACCGAATATGTGCCCCCAAAATTCATATGAAGAGCCCATACCTGTAATGTGATGATATTAGGAGATGGGGCCTTTGGGAGGTAATTAGGTTTAGATAAGGTCATGAAGGTGGAACTCCTGGGATAAGAAGGAAAAATATAAGAAGAAGGAAAAGTATCAGAGCTTACACTCTCAGCTGTGTGAGGACACTATGAGCTGGCAGCCATCTGCAAGCCAAGAAGGCGGCTCCTGCCACAACCTGACCATGCTGTCACCCTTATCTTGGACTTCCACCCTCCCAAACTGAGAAATTTCTGTTTAAGCCACCTAACCTGTGGTGTTTTTGTTATGGCAAACAAAAACTAAAACGTTGTTATCTTTTAGTATTTTCGGGGCTTTATCAATTTTTTTAAAAAGATTTTATTTATTTATTTGTCAGAGAGAGAGAGGGAGAGAGAGCAAGCACAGGTAGACAGAATGGCAGGCAGAGGCAGAGGGAGAAGCAGGCTCCGTGCCAAGCAAGGAGCCCAATGTGGGACTCGATCCCAGGACGCTGGGATCATGACCTGAGCTGAAGGCAGCTGCTCAACCAACTGAGCCACCCAGGCGTCCCGGCTTTATCAATTTTATTAATCTTTTCAGATAACCAGTTTATCTTTGCTTTTTCCTGTGGTTTGTCACTTTAAAAAAAAAAATTGAGTTCACGTGATTTTTTTTTTTTTTCCTGCAACTTTCTTTAGGGTTAGCTCAATAAGTTGGACACTTAGACTGATCACCTTTTGCTGTATTGACATTTGATTCTGCCCTTTCTCTATTCTCTATGTTAGCAGTACTCAGATTGTTTTCTTTTGAAATAATCTGCTTAAAATCCTTTCAGAACTTCTCTTGTGGTTCTTCTTTGACTCATGTTTCTTTAGGTGAATTATTTCAAACATGCATGGGGATTTCACATACGCAGGGATTTATTTATTTATTACATATGTTAACAGTCTTGGGTTTAATTCTAATTATATCCTTGAGATACTCTTTTGAAACCTATTGAGACTTTACCCCTGAAATAGTCAATCTTACTAAACATTCCAAGTGTTCTTAAAAAATTAGTCCTTGTATTCAACAGGTGTTAAATGTAGTGGTCTATAAATTTTAGTTCAGGGGACTGATATTATTTGTTTTTTCAGATTTTCTATATAGTTTCCTTTTTTTGCCTGTTGATGAATTATGGAGAAGACTGAAAATCTTCGATGTTATAAATCTATCTTTGATTCTGTCAGTTATCTTCTTGAGTTCAGATGTTTTAATAATACATTATTACAGTAAATTGATCCTTCTATTATATAACAATTATAATTTTATAATATATTTGATTTATATATAATATGTAGTTTATGTCAATATATAATTATATATCTGAAATATATATTATATATATAGTATATAAATGGATTTTGTCCTGATGTCTACTATGTGTGTTATTAAAATAGCCAGGCCAGTTCTTTTATGCTTGTTGGTTACTTAGGTATTTCATATTCCATTTAGTTATTTTTGACATGTCTGTGTCTTTTTATTTAAAAGTCATATTGTATAAATAGCATTTAATTATGTTTTTTAAATGTATTTCAGACTCTATAGGATGTTCAGTCCACTTACAGTGAATTCTTTCTTTTTTTTAACTTTAAGTAATCTCTACACCCAATGCGATGCCCAAACTCACAACCCCATGATTTAGAGTAATCACATGGTTCACAATTAATTCTTGATTTGGTATTTAGGTTTAAGTCTGCCATCCTGTTAATTGTTTTTCTGTTTTCCATCCTGGTTTTTGTTTCTCTGTTCTTTGCTTCCTGCCTTACTTTGGATTTACTGAAAGTTTAGAGTTCCATTGTGTTTTCTCCAGTCCTTAATTGCACTTTTATTAATTTTAGTTGCTCTACACTTAACAATATGCATCCTTTTCTTCTCAGTCTATTTTTTAAAGATTTTCTTTCTTTATTTGACACAGAGAGAGAGAGACAGTGAGAGAGGGGATACAAGCAGGGGGAGTGGGAGAGGGAGACGCAGCTCCCTGCTGAACAGGGAGCCAGATGCGGGGCTTGGTCCCAGGACACTGGGATCCTGACATGAGCCGAAGGCAGACGCTTAACAACTGAGCCACCCAGGCGCCCCTTCTCAGTCTATTTTTGATCAGATCTTCACACTTTATACTTTACATCAGACGTTTCACCCTTCTCAATTTACAGATTTCTCCATATTTCCCACATCCAGTTTCCATTTCCTGCTTCCCATTTTCCACCTTACAAATGTAATAAATACTAAATTCTGTAATTCTATTTACATGTCTCCAATCCTTTGGACGACTGTTAGGTATTTTTGACTTCCACATGTATATTTTAATGTCATTATTTTGGATTATTTTGCTTCAAGTACTTGATTTTCTTTCAAGAAAACTCTAAAAAAGAAACTATATTTTGTAACTGCCCATGTATTTATCATTCCTGGTTTGTTCATCCTTTTCCACAGGTGAGATTTGTTGTAGGGTGTCTTGCTTTCAACCTAAAAGGCCTCATTTGTGGGTTTTGTTTTTTTTTTTTTTTAAAGATTTTATTTATTTATTTGTCAGAGAGAGAGAGAAAGAGTGAGTACAAGCAGAGTGGCAGGCAGAGGCAGAGGGAGAAGCAGGCTCCCTGCCGAGTAAGAAGCCTGATGTGGGACTCTATCCCAGGACGCTGGGATCATGACCTGAGCCGAAGGCAGCCGCTTAACCAACTGAGCCACCCAGGTGTCCCTGTGGGTTTTATTATAGTGTGTTATTTGTGTTTGCAATGAATACTCTTAACTGATTGTCATCTCATTTTTTAAAGAAGGCTTAATATTGGCGTAATATTGCAATTCTAGTTTCTTAGCTGTTTTATTTATTTTAGAGAGAATGCATGCTCATATGGGGCAAGGAGAGAGGCAGTGTGAGAGGGAGAGGGAGAATCTCAAGTTGACTCCTAGCTGAGCATGGAGCCCAACTCAGGACTGGATCTCACTACGCTGAAATCATGACCCCAGCCAAAATCAGGAGTCCCATGCTAACTGACTGAGCCACCCAGGCACCACTTTCTCAGCTATTGTAAAAAGATCTTATCCAATTGCCTTCTCATGGGAAGTCAGCTGTCATTGTTATCCTTGTTGGCTGGTAGACTATGTATGTTTTATTTTCTGACTGCTTTAATTTTTTTTTTTTCTTTAAATTTGGTGTCCAGCTGTAGGTTTCTGTGCCTAGGATGATGATTCTATTTATAAACTTATCCTGCTTGAATATGCAGTATAGTCATATCTGATAGTCATAAGGATTTGGAAGTTATATAGGTCATTGCATTTTTTTTTTTGAAGATTTTATTTTAGAGAGAAAGAGCAATCTAGGAAGAAGCAGAAGGGGAGAGGGAGGGAGAAAGAATCTCAAGCAGACTCTGCACTGAGCCCAGAGCCTGAGGAGGGGCTTGATCTCATGACCCTGAGATTGTGACCTGAACAGAAACCAAGAGTTGGATGCTTAACCAACTGAGTCACCAGACACCCCTAGGTCATTGTATCTTGAAACAGTTCTCTAACTTTCTTCTCATTCTGGCCTTCCAGTTATATGCAGGGTAGACAATTGAAATTGTCCCATGGCTTATAAGGGCAATGCTAACTTTTTCCCCTTTTTTTTCAGTTTTGATAATTGGTTATGTTTCCTAGTTTTCTGGTTTCCTTCTACTATTTCCAGTCTGATGATAAGCCCATTCAAAGAATTTTTCATTTCTGATATTGTATCTTTTAGATCTAAAATTTCCTATTTTTTTCTTTTTATAATTTTCATTACTTAGGGGAAATCTTCAATCATTTTACTCTACCTGCAACATGGGGCTTGAACTCACAACCGTGAGATCAAGAGATCAGGAGTCACATGCTCTTCTGACTGAGCCAGCCAGGTATTGCCTTTTTTTTTTAGTTTTTTAAAAATTTAATTTAATTTAATTTAATTTTTTAAAATTTAATTTTTTAAATTTTTCAATTGATTACAAAATCCTAGTTTTGTTCCTTCACGAGTCTATTAATTTTTGATGGAACATTGGAGAGTTTGGATGATAGGTGTCATAAGCTCTGAGTTTTATTTTCCTTTGAAAAATCTTGATTCTTAGTATAGCAGACAGTTAAAATAAGAAATAATCAGTTTGAATGTGTGCAGTTCTTGTACTCCATTTTCCAAGTTCTTCTCCCTTTACTGGACTTAATTCCCTTGTGAACTTTGTCAAGAAGGCTTAGCTAGGCTTTGTAAAGGTGGGGGGGTCTGAGATATGGTGCTTATTTCTATGGTTTCTCAGAATGAAGACAGATATTAAGATTCTAAGATGAATGTTTACTGTGACACCAAATTCTGATTTCTGCACCTTCAGCCCAGTGGAATAAGTGTGTTCTATTTGGATTTCATTTCTCCATGCCACATTGGGAAATTGTCTCAAATCATGGAGTTGGAGTCATGGGCTCACCTCATTAGTCTCTTATAGACATTAGTCTCATACTGCCTAGTATCCATGTTTTGAAAACTCTCATAAATTTTGAACAGTATTATAACATTTACATTGAATATACCAGGTTTTACCTTCCTGGATGAAAGCAAAATTCTTGTTCTTCCTTTATAGTTTTTTTTTTTGACTCAGCAAATAACTTACTACTATTTTCAGCAATGATGGTACTGTTGATGTAAATATTTTAAATTAATGAAAGTTATGAAAATATTAAAAATTACTATTTTTCTGTGTCACAGCATATAGGGAATCACAGTAAAATAGGAAAGATACTTAAGAATTCTGGTAAGAACATGGTTTAAGTTAAGAACCGAAAATCTTATGGACATTGGGGAGGGTATGTGCTTTTGGGTAAACTGGAAGGGGAGGTGAACCATGAGAGACTATGGACTCTGAAAAACAATCTGAGGGATTTGAAGTGGCGGGGGTGTGGGAGGTTGGGGTACCAGGTGGTGGGTATTATAGAGGGCACGGCTTGCATGGAGCACTGGGTGTGGTGGAAAAATAATGAATACTATTTTTCTGAAAATAAATAAATTGGAAAAAAAAAAAAGAACCGAAAATCTGCCCCCATGACCTACTTCTTAGGACCATGTCAGACCGTAGTTCAGAGAAAACAAATTGGACTAAATGGCATTTAATTGGCAATACCTGCTGGAGTGTTATGTGGAGGAGGTCATTGTAGAAACCTCTAGTACTATGAGAAGAATTTGCCTCATTAGCATATAAACCCAAAGGAGGGTGTTGGTACTTAGTACGTTATTATAATTCTTGCATCGCTCATCTACATAAATTAGAGACAAAAGTCTCAAGTCATTCTCAGAGTACTTTAGACACATTTTGCAGGAAAATGTGCACCATCTATTATTGGATATTGTGAACCAATTGTAGGATGCATAATTCTGTTCACAATTACAGAAATCAGAGTGAGAATAATCCTTCATAGATGTAAAAAGACATCTCAATCAATATGAAATACAAGTTAATTTCAGGACTTTTGTGGGGTTTTTTGTTCTTTTTTTTTTTTTTTAAATTTTATTTGTTTATTTGACAGACAGAGATCACAGGTAGACAGAGAGGCAGGCAGAGAGAGAGAGAGGGAAGCAGGCTCCCTGCTGAGCAGAGAGCCCAATGCGGGACTCAATCCCAGGACCCTGAGATCATGACCTGAGTCAAAGGCAGCGGCTTAACCCACTGAGCCACCCAGGCGCCCCAGGACTTTTGTGTTCTAATCAAAGAGTTACCTCTGCCTAAAAAGGCAGTGTTGTATTGCCAGAATCTTGCTGCTTTTTTTTTTTTTTTTTTTTTTTCCGGTATGCCTCCTGGTGATGTGAATTCATGTTGGCAGCTACTCCTGGTTGGTGTGTAGACTCATTCTGAATATGGTCAACTGCAGGAATGAAGTGATACTAGGATTAAATAATACTCTAATAGTTTCACCAACTGCCTATGTGTTTGGTTGACCATGAGAACCACCTTAGAAGTCACTGTAGCAATGAATTGAAGAATAGCTTATTTTATATAGTTCTGTCATTTAAAATGTGTTGTTGTTACGTACTGAAATATTTGACTTTAATTGTGAAGGTAAGCTGGTCAAGAGTGATCATTCCCCTTTTAGAAATAAGAAGAGAGAGTAATTTGCATCAGGTCTTACAGCTGATAGAGCTCATAGTTAGGATTTTTGAATCTAAAAGCAGTGCTCTTTCCTTTCCACTCTGCAGTCCCTTTTCTCTAGCAAATATTACTTTGGATACAGTTAGGAAACAGTCCCTCTGCTGCTCAGGTTTATATGCTATTTAACTTTATTTTAGCTGTCAGTTCTTCCTGTTTATTAAAATTTCTCCTTGAATGACACACTTAGGGTCCTTACCTTGGTATAGTACAGAGAAGAATGCATACTGCCTTGTGTTTACTGGATACAATCTCTGAAAATTGGTCTGGCTGAAAAGTTCAATATAAATGCAAATTATTATTATTATTACTATTATGTAAATATTCAGTGGTTACTAAGCATTTTAAACATTCTTTTCCCCTCATGAAACAGCTATTATTTGTAACCTATGAGGTACTTAAGAAGTAGTTATTCTATCTGGTTTCATATTGCAGAAGAAATCCCTTCTCATCCAAATAATTGGGGTATGTAAGGAAATAAGACTCTGGTTTAGGAAATAGGAAAGAAAGATTCCATTAATTCCACTCAGTAGTTCGAACTCCATAATCATGTGATCTGAGGATTGGTAGAATATATACCTTTTCATTACTTTAAAATACAAAATCAAACTTGTAAATAGAATAATGGCAGTTGTGTTTTAACACTTAAAAAGACCAGTATCCCCCAAATGTGTACACTTTGGAGTATTTGGAAAATCATATGTGATTTTTAAAAAATTATTAATCAAGTTACCCAGGCTTTAATTAGTAGCCCCCATAATAAAATGCTTCGAAGTAACTTGAAAATGATAAAATGACATTTCCTTTAAAAGTCATATATAGACAATTCACTATTATGGTCTCTCCCATTACTAACCCCTACCATGCCTCCCTTAGCATTCACAACATAGTTTAACTTCTCAATACCAGTATAGCCAACTTATCTGGGAGGTGGGAATTAGAAAGTTTTGGGGGCATAGGTATCTTTGTTAAACTCCTAGCTTTGCCACTTACTGGACCTTGTGACTTGAGGCAAGTTATAGTCTCTGATCCTAAGTTTCATGACTTTTATTAAAGAAAAATAAGAATGGCAGTTAAAGGTTTAAAGTGTTTATTAAAATTTACAATATCTACAAAGTGTCTCAGATAAAATAGGCACTCAATAAACAGTAGGCTTTATAATATTTGGCACTGTTGACTAGTTGTATGACCTTTGAGAAACAAGAAACAAGGTTATATTTTCTTTTTCAGTATTCCTACCTATTCAATAAAAGCTGAAACACCACCTGCTTCTTTTCTACCTTGAAAGAGTGAAAGGATCAGACAATAGTTGCTGGCTTGATGCCCAAACCCTTCAATTTTGTTCACCTGGGAATTAACAACCTTGATAGGAAAAGAAAAAAAGAAACCATTATTTAGGATTTGAAAGAAAGGTACTCTGATACAATGAATATAACAATCTACCCTAGTTTTTTTGTTTGTTTGTTTGTTTGTTTGTTTTTACCCTGCTATCTGCAAGTAGCTTTTTACCCATAAAAAACTGTCTGGGGAATTTGTAACACGTACCTACAGCACACATGTATACACACAGAGACACATTCTGTATGCTACTTTCCTTGAGTTTTCAGAGCAACTACTCATGAGGAAAATTATTTAAGTGTAGAAGTTATTCTTTCTTTTAATCTGGTGACCAAAAAGAAACTGCTAGCTAAAAGTTGGTCAAGAGTGACAAGACAAGGCTGATTCAGGAATTCATGTAAAATGCCCAGAGTCAGCTATATTGTAAGTAATATCATATTTTGGTATATTTTCTTATATTTCCAGGGAGTTTTATTTTCCAGGAGACTGGAAGAAAAAAAAGTTCCAGGATGCAGTGTAGAGTTGTGACACATGTGGGAAATCTATGTGTTTTCCATAATCTCCTTTTTTTTATATGGTAGTCTATATGAATTTCTTTATTTTTTTTCAACATCAACTTTTTTCTGGCTTTATTGAATCATAATTGACAAGTAAAAATTGTTTATGGCATACATAATGATATACATAATGTGAAATTCCTACAGTAAGGTTATTTGATACCTCCATCACCTCACATTATTACCAATTTCTGTGTGTATGTGTGTGTGGTAAGAACACTTAAGATCTACTCTTTATAAAATTCACATATACAAGATACATCATTATTTACTATAGTCACCATACTGCGCATTAGGTCCCCAGAATTTATTCATCATACAAATAAAAGTCTATATATACATAGACTAACATCTCCCATTTCCCCTGACTCTCAACCCCTGGCAATTATTGTTCTTTTCCTCCAGTTCTAGGAGTTTAACTTTTTTAGTTTCCACATACAATGATATCATGCAATATTTGTCTTCTTGTGTCTGGCTTATTTTACTTAGCATTATATCCTCCAGATTCACCAATGTTCTTGCAAATGGCAGGATTTCTTTCTTTCTTTCTTTCTTTCTTTTTTTTAATGGCTAAATAATTGTGTGTGTGTGTGTGTGTGTGTGTGTGTGTTTCTATACACACATTATGATTTCTTCATCCAACCATCCATCCATCAATGGACAATTAAGTTCCATATCTTGGTAATTTTAATAGTGCAGTGAATATGGGGGTGCAGATATCTTTTCAAATTAGTGTTTTTGGTTTTGGAAAAATGCCCAGAAGTAAAATTGTTGGATCATATGGTAGTTTTGTGTTTAAATTTTTAAGTAACTTCCATACTGTTTCCCGACAGTGGTTATCCCAGTTATATTTCCACAAACTGTGCACAAAGGGTTCTATTTTTTCCCATATTCTTGTCAATACTTGTTATTTCTAGTGTTTTTGGTAGCAGAAATTACAACAAGTGAGAGATGATATCTTATTGTGATTTTGACTTGCATTTCCTGGATGATAGTCTGTTGAGCACTTATTCATGTGCCTGTTGCCACATGTATATCTTCTTTGGGAAAATGCCTATTCAGCTCCTTTACCCATTTTTTAAATGGGTGTTTTTTGACTGTTGAGTTATAGGAGTTCTCCATGTATTTGGATATTAACTCCTTATCAAATATGTGACTTGCAAATAATTTCCCCCATTTAATAGGTTGCCTTTTCATTTTGTTAATGATTTCCTTTGCTGTGAAGAGCCTTTTAGTTTGATATGACCCACTTATTTATCTTTGGTTTTGCTTTTGCTGTCAGATCCAAAAATATCTTCACCAAGGTTGACATCAAGGAATTTACCACTGATTTCTTTTTTTTTTAATTTCTAGAATTAGTGGTTTCAGGTCTTACATTGAAACCTTTATTTTGAGTTGTCTTTTGAATTGTTCTGTACAAAATAGTGGTCTAGTTTTATTTTGCATGTGACTGTCCTGTTCTCCCACAATCATCTAGTGAAGAGAAGTCTTTACCCCCTTGTATATCCTTGGCTACTTTGTCATAAATTAATTGACCATATATGTATGGGTTTATTTCTGGGCTCTTGATTCAGTTCTACTAACATGTATCTATTTTTATGCCAGTACCAAGCTATTTTGGTTATTACAGCTTTGTAATTGGTTTGCGGTTAAGAAAGTAGGGTGCCTCCAGCTTATTTCTTCTCAAGATTACTTTGGATAATTGGGGTCTTTTGTGGCCCCATACAAATCTTAAGATTGTTCTGTTTCTGTGACAAATGCCATTGGAATTTTCATAGAGGTGTATTGAGTCTGTAGATTCCTTTGGGTAGTATGGGCATTTTGATAACATTAATTCTTCTAATTAATTAATTCTTCTAATTAATTAATTAATTAGAAGAATTAATGTTATCAAAATTATATATAATATAATATATATTAATATATTATATATCATATATCATATCATTATATATGATATATGCATATCATGTAATATATACTCATTATATGAGTCTATAATGAGTATAGACTATACTCCATGAGTATAAAATATCTTTCATTTATGTGTGTCTTCTTCATTTTTCTTTATCAGTGCCTTAGAATTTCCACTGGACAGGTCTTTTCTCTCCTTTAAATTTATCCCCAGGTATTTTATTTGTGTTGCTGCAGTTGTAATTGCAATTGTTTTAATTTCTTTCTGATAGTTTGTATAGGAATGCAGCTAAGTTTTCTGTCTTTCAACTCTTCTGAATTGATTACTTCTAAAAGTTTTGGATGGAGTATTTCTATACTTACATATTATATACAATTTATGTAATATATGAATACAAATACAGTCTGGGTGAATCAGCAAGCTGGAATCCCAGGAAAGGGATAGTATAGTTTCAGTGTAAAGGCCAGCTTATTTGAGATTCAGGAGGAGATGATATTTCAGTGGGAAGGCAGGAAAACCTGATATCTTAGTTCAAAAGTGTTCAGGTACAGGCAAGTCTCTCGTAGTTATAGGAGTACCAGTCTTTTTGATCTATGCAGACTTTTAGCTGACTGAATGAGGTCACCATATTAGGGAGAGTAATCTCCTTTATTCAGTCTACCTTTTTAAATGTTAACCTTTCCAAAAGCATGCTCACAAAACACCAAGAATAGTGTTTAACCAAATATCTAGGCACCCTATGCCCGAGTCGAGTGCACAAACTTAACCATTACAGTAAGCTAGGTCTTCCTGATGCTAGTAAGTCAGAGAGTGAACCAAAGTTTTACCACTCAGGGACCTTCGATGTGAAGTAGACAGCCTATGTGGTGTAAGTGTGTGTGTGTGTGTGTCTGTGTCTGTGTCTGTGTCTGTGTGTCTGAGTCTATCAAGGTTTAAATAAAAATAACACAAATATGCATAAATTTAGGGAGTGAGTGTTAAATTACCTGTTGCAATAGTGTTCCTGGCATTTATGAAACAAAGCTTAAACACTTTGTGTTTAAGAGTGTGACAATCAAAATAATCCGTAGAGAAACGAGTTTGGAGGAAAGAGATGAAAATAAGCATTGTCAAAAGCTAGTCTTTGAATGAACATGACCCAGAAATAACAGTGACTTGGCCTAAGCACCCCTATGGCAGGAGTAAGATCTGGACTACAATGGAATACACACAGACCATAGAAGTAGGGAAGATTTATGGAAAGTAGGTTTCATCTGAGAGTTACTTTGGCTTCATCAGAAATGTGTAGGTAGTATGGAAGGCCTCATTACATTGACCAAGAAGGGGGTCAACTTTGGTTCATCTGAACATGAAGACTGATTAGACTCTCTGAGGTCAGCCCCATTTGGCACCATCCACACAGGCCTAGACTAGCAACTGCAACATGGTCTTCCCCTTCAGTGAATACCCCTGCAGCAGTCCCTACAGCATATCAGACATGGAGAAGGGAGCTGTGGGCAGAAGTGCTTGGCTTGAAAGTTTTGTTTCCCAAGAGCCCCAATTTTTTTTTTAAAAAATGCTTCTAAATACCTTGTTTCTAGGGACTCTGAAAGGGACTTGCTCATTTGTAGGAGTCACTGACAGTAATTGCATTTATATAATCCCAAAACATTATCTTCCTCAGATATTTTAGTCCATTGGTTTCTTCCCATTCCAAATAAAATTGCCTGATTAGGAATCATTTTTATGAAAAGTAACTGCCTATTAATTTTGTTCACAGTATCACACTTATAATATTACAAAAAGAATAGACATTTAACTGAAGGTCACATTCTCACACAAGGGAAAAGAGGCTTTGCTAATCCTTTGCTCACAGCTTCCCTGTAGATTTTATAACATCTGGGGGAAAAGTACTCCAAGTAGAGATAACACCCAGTGTCAAGAATCAGATTCAAAGAGGCAACCCATGGAATGGGAGAAGATATTCACAAATGACACTATAAAGGGCTGATATCCAAGATCTATAAAGAACTCCTCAAACTCAACACACATAAAACAGATAATCACGTCAAAAAAAATGGGCAGAAGACATGAACATACACTTTTCCAAAGAAGACATACAAATGGCTAACAGACACATGAAAAATGCTCATCATGATTAGCCATCAGGGAGATTCAAATCAAAACCACATTGAGATACCACCTTACACCAGTTAGAACAGCCAAAATCAACAAGACAGTAAACAACTGTTGGAGAGAATGTGGAGAAAGGGGAACCATCTTCCATTGTTGGTGGGAAGGCAAGTTGGTGCAGTCACTTTGGAAAACATTGTGGAGATTCCTTAAGAAATTAAAAATAGAGCTACCCTACAACCCTGCAATTGCACTACTGAGTATTTACCCCAAAGGTACAGATGTAGTGAAAAGAAGGGCCACCTGTACCCCAATGTTCATAGCAGCAATGGCCACAGTCGCCAGACTGTGGAAAGAACCAAAATGCCCTTCAACAGAAAAATGGATAAAGAAGATATGGTCCATATATACAATGGAGTATTATGCCTCCATCACAAAGAATGAATACCCAACTTCTGTATCAACATAAATGGGGCTGGAAGAGATTATGCTGAGTGAAATAAGTCAAGCAGAGAGAGTCAATTATCATATGGTTTCACTTACATGTGGAGCATAAGGAATAACATGGAAGACATTGGGAGATGGAGAAGAGAAGTGAGTTGCGGGAAATCGGAGGGGGAGACAAACCATGAAAGACTGTGGACTCTGAGAAACAAACTGAGGGTTTTGGAGGGGATAAGCGTGGGGGTTTGGGTGAGCCTGGTGATGGGTATTATGGAGGGTACATATTACATGGAGCACTGGGTGTGATGCATAAGCAATGAATTTTAGAACACTGAAAAAAATAAAATAAAATTCAGAAAAAAAATATATATATATATGTATGTCCGGAATGTTTGAACAACAGCGAGGAGCCAAGAAGTCAGAACAACAATAAAAGGTAAATACAGTTAGATGATATTGGGCCTTATAGATATTTCAAGACTTTGAGTTTTGACTTCAGAATTGAAGAAAGTAGGAGGGTTGCATAAACATATGAGCTAATGGCTGCTCTATTCCAAATAAGATTGTCATGAAAGAAAATATGTGCAGAAAAAAACGTTCTTTTTTTTTCTTTCTAATCATCACATGTTAGAATACTGTCATTTCTTCAACTTCCTTCTTTAATATCTTATTAGCCTTTATGTCCCATTTATTGCTTGTTCAAATTTGGGCACCCAGGGTTTTAAAGTTGAGACAGTTTTGTGGTTTTTTTTCCTCTTAATATCCTAAAACTTAGTAATACAGTGAATGTGATAAAAACGTAGGCTTCTGACCTGCTTGCTTCTGTGATGATCCACGTTACAATAACATTGTCTTCATACCTAATTGTTTATTCATACAAGTTTCTCTATTTCATTTTAAATATGTTTCTCTGGGGACGCCTGGGTGGCTCAGTCATTAAGCGTCTGCCTTCAGCTCGGGTCATGATCCCAGGGTCCTGGGATTGAGCCCCACATTGGGCTCCCTGCTCCGCAGGAAGCCTGCTGCCCTCTCTGCCTCTGCTGCTCCTCTTGCTTGTGTTCCCTCTCTTGCTGTATCTCTCTCTGTCAAATAAATAAATAAAATCTTTAAAAAAAAAAAAGTAAAGATTTCTAAAAAAATAAAAAATAATAAATAAATAAATAAATAAATAAATATGCTTCTCTGTACACAATCTGAAAACAGTAGGTTTGGTGGGAAAGCCATATTATTTTGATATTTGCCTTAGTGCAGAATAACTTTGCTTAAGTGAATAGTCCTAACTGGCCTTGGTTACAGATGTTTTCAGTATTTCTACCTGCTTGGGGGCTAAAATCAGTCAAATTATGTTTTTTTTTTTTAATATCTACTTATAACCTTGGCAAATTTTTTCTTAAACTCCTTTATTGTAATAATTGCCAAACCTAGTGGGGAACCATCAACCTCATTAGATTTTTTGTTTTATTATTTTTATTATTTTTTACTTTTTCCAGATACTTCCCTAGAGATACATGCTTAAGAAAAAGCTCAAAGTAATCACAGATGACATTTTACCAAATACATTGTGAGAGCCAAAAGGGATTACCTCCACTTTACCCTTTTCCATCACATTCTTCCAGACTGTTTATCTAGTATCACATATTTTAGTATCTGAGGGTTTTCCTCCCTCGGCAGCTACCCAAAATGCATGTCAAAATCTGAATAATTAAGGTAGGGTCACTTCTGTAACAAATTCTAAAATATCCAAATACTGAGAAACTAAATACAAGATCTTAAATCTCAAAAACAACCAAAAGCAACTTTCATAAATGGCAAGGATAGTGCCATTGGAAGCATATTTACCTTCCTGTCTTAAGTGATGATTGTATATGAGGGAACACTTTTTAGTCATGGACAACTCTCTGTGAGCTTTGAGAGAAGACAGCCTGTGAAATGAGCCCCAGGTAACCAAAAGAGTATGATTGTCTCACTGGGATGGCAAGGCAGAGATGAAGGGTTAGGGCCGTTGGTATGCAGTTTGTGAGAAAGCACCCGAAAACAAAAGAGCTGTTCATCTTGTGCACTTATTTAAAACCCCAGAATTGGAAGAGATTATGCTGAGTGAAATCAGTCAAGCAGAGAGAGTCAATTATCATATGGTTTCACTCATTTGTGGAGCATAACCAATAGCATGGAGGACAAGGGGCGTTAGAGAGGAGTAGGGAATTTGGGTAAATTGGAAGGGGAGGTGAACCATGAGAGACTATGGACTCTGAAAAACAATCTGAGGGGTTTGAAGTGGCGGGGGGGTGGGAGGTTGGGGTACCAGGTGGTGGGTATTATAGAGGGCACGGCTTGCATGGAGCACTGGCTGTGGTGAAAAAATAATGAATACTGTTTTTCTGAAAATAAATAAATTGGGAAAAAAAAAAAAAAACTTGAAAAACAAAAAACAAAACAAAAAAAAAAACCCAGAATTGCCAGGCCAAAAGATGAAAGCCCAAAGTCCAGAGGAAGGAACATGTCCCAGGAGAGGAAAAAAACTGGAAATAGACCTTCATTAACATAGAAAAATATGTGTGTGTATGCTGGATGACAGTCAGAAAAGTAATCATCATCTCATACCTGAACAAAATTTCACTGTCTTCTAAATGAAGACAACAAAATGCATCTTCGAGGTTGAACCTGATTTCATGTTAATGCTGTCACATGGCATTGTTTTCACAAACTGTTGAAAAGATTTCTTTTTTTCCCCTCAGAATATTTTGGGAATTCAAGAACTTAGAAACCTAATTCTTGAATTCACATTGATGTAGAAGTTCTTTATAAACATAGGGCAAGATATCAACAATTAGGATATTGAAGCTTTAGTGGAAAAAAAATAAAATAGCTGAAATGTTTAATGATATGCAAATATTAATCCTCCAGCTGGACCCAAGGTCACAGCAGGAGGTAATGAAGGAATGAACTCATTTATTCTGAGCTGAGCTGCTTTGCTATTGCAGTAATCACAGGTTTTTTAAAAATCACAGAACTATTCAGAGAAAATAGCACATTTTTATAATAGATTTAGATTTTTATGTATATGTATCATCTTTTAAATTTCTTAGTGTCTGTAGAGTATTTTCACATGTACCACAAAATTTCCCTATGACTTCTTATGAGGAACCGGTAGAACTAGAAGTATATTATAGGTTTTTAAATAAGCCCATGTTATTTGGTGCTGGGGTTATGAATTGCACATATTTCTGATAATATGGCCAAATTCAAGATAATGTTGAATTTATACCATTCTATGCACATATCTTATTTTTATGAAATAACTTGAACCAAACTTAAGAAATGATCCCTAGCCATGCAACAAATGTTAACACTGAAATCAGAATTGTAATTATATTTTCTCTGCTCTCTCAGACTTAAACTAGTTCAGTGTATAAAAATACTGTATTTGAATTTCTCCAATAATTTCAATATTTCAAAATTTCTCCAATTTCTCAATAAAAAGCTTACTATTAGAGCCCTGCAGTTACATAACTATCAGATACATATATTTTTAAGATTTTATCTATTTGAAAAAGAGAGAGAGAGAGAGGGCATGCACAAGAGGAGGGGAAGGGGTAGAGGGAGACAAAGAAGCAGACTCCCCAATGAGCACCAGGCCTGACTGAGATCATGACCTGAGTGGAAGGCAGACACTTAACTAATTGAGCCACCCAGGTGCCCCCAGATTTATTTTGATCTGCTAGAATTGATATTTTATTACAGAACATGCCATATGTCACCATGGCACTTATTCAGGAAAGAATGTAGATGATCCAAATTTAGAAGATCATGTAATAAGTTAAACAACCAGTCTGAATTTCCCCTATAGAAGACCCCTCCTCTCGTTTTACTATTAAAAATTTGGTATGTAGAAATATGGAGTAATTTAGCCAAACTCCTATCATGTAATGTTCATAGAATCATGACTCCCAGGTCATCGCTAATTACACAATATCAAATAGCAGGGTACGCCCTGAACTGCCCTTAGTTTTGTATCCAAAGAGGAAGTTTAGCCTATAGTAATCTAGAGACCTAAAAGAATTAAACATTTCAATAAGATTATGTCTAATAAGAGTATATTAATTACAAAAAGTTTAAGTAAAAAACAGGGTGTGTGTATATATAAGTATGTATGTATATATATATATATATATATATGTATGTACTTATGTATCTTTTATGATGTAAGGCAAGGAAGGAATACTGTATCTGAAGAAAAATGATGTAAATGGTTAAATTTCTATTTTTGCTGATAAAGAATATGGACAATCTGAAGATTGTTCCCCCAGCACAACAGACAAGGAATGAAAAATTCAGAGAACAGGATTGATTACCTTAAGTTTAGTCATTTAAATTAGACAAAAAACTGAATCCTGATTGCATGTATTCATAGATATTTAAATAAGTGAGAAGATGTATCAGGAAATCTTCAAAAGGCTTTTGTGTTTCCAATGAAGTCAACACTTTCTTCAATTTTTTTTTGCCCATAGCAGGTACCCTGTTTTTATGAGTACTAAAGAAGATACACTACCTCTATGAATATAATATTTTTTAAAAAATCCATCACAAGTAGAACAGATTTTTAAAAATCATGAACTGTATAGTTTCATGTTAAGCATATAAATCATATGTTTCCACATAATTTAAATTTATGGGAACTAAATGGCCTTATGGATATTTCTTTCAGTGTATGTTTCTCTCTTTTTATCCTTTACCTATTCCCAGAAATGGACCATCTTTTATTTTGAAGGTAGTTTATTGTTCCATAAGTATATAATAAGAAAATCAGTAACAACTAATGTGAGCTTTGACTATGAACTGTGTCTAGTGCTCAGTATTGGACCTATTAGTACCACTTTCAGTGCACCCAACAAATCTTGCAAGGCCAACACTATTGCTGACACCAGTCTACAAACTCAAAAAGAGCAAGTTTGAAGGTTTTAGTAACTTGTCTAAGCCCAGAGAGCTAGCTAGTAGAGGTTGGAATTAGGACTTGAACTCCTATAGAGTGAATCAGAAAGTTGACCTTTCTATCATTCAGCAGTGTTATGGGCATATATATTGGTTTAATTTAAAATTTTTTCATGAGTCAGTGATAACTCTATGTAAAACACTGAACAAAGAAACTCTCAGTGAGGATTAGGCTTAGCTGTATACAAGAGTAAGTTCAAATTAGTAATGGTTAAGACAAGTCCCCTTGGACAAGCCCAAATCTAAGCATTGCAGGAATGCGATGGTTTCTCAGAGGCGCTGCCCAGAATGCAGTAATTCTAGGCTTTCCCTTCATTCTTCGCAGATTGTATTTGTCCTCATTGTCCACAGTAGCCAAATGCCAGCCGTCATTTCCGTTTTGTAAGAAACTGGAAGAGAATGAAGACAAGGGATGCATCGCCTTCCTTTTCTGTCCTGCAAGTTGTAATATCCCATTCCTGCACATCTTTTTGGCTGTAAAATGGTCAATATGCAGTTTATAGTAAGGAATGATGGGAAATGTAATCTATTCTGGGTGAGTGTGAAAAGGTAAATTTAAAGGCACTTTACTAGAAGAAGGGAACGAGAGATATTAGGGAACAAAATCCCTAGTTTTTCTCACATACATGAGCATAATAAATATTAAGGAATAGCCCTAGTTGTTAGAAAAAGAACATAAATATAGTATTTAATTAAATTAACCTATAAAAATAGTGGTTAGAAAAATGATAAAACCAAACTTTGACCTTCAGCAAATAAAATACAATCTGTATCATTTTCACAGAATGCATAGATATTTTCTTGCCCCTAGAAAAGGAAAATGTTAATTAAAAATATTTTTTAAGACAATTAGTAGAATAAAGGAAGAAAATCTTCGACAAAGTAAACTGGCTATATTCACAAAGTCTGAACCAATTTCGGAGCACAGGGGGTGCATGAGTGGCAAGAACAGGCGGGCACCAAAGAGCGCATCCTGGCGCCCCACGGGTCCGCAGCTGCGCAGTCCAGCCTCGGCCTCCTCTGCTTGGGGCTGGCGGGCTGCGAAGGGAGAGCCGCGAGTTAATCTTTGTGTAGGCTGTAAGATAGTGGTTCAGTTTCATTCTTTTTTATGTAGGTGTGGGTTTTTCCAGGACCATTCATTGAAGATACTGTCATTTCCCCATTGTATATTCTTGGCTACTTTGTTTTAAGTTAATTGACCACATCTGCATGGGTTTATTTTTGAGCACTCCACTCTGTTCCATCAATTCGTATGTCTATGCCTGTCAGTACTGCATTGCTTTGATTACTATAGCTTTGTAATTTGGTTTGAAATCAGGAAATATGATGCCTCCAGTTTGTTTCGTCTTTCTCAAAATTGCTTTGGCTATTTGGGTTTTTTTTTTTTTTTTTTTTTTTTTTTTGTGGTTCCATACAAATTTTAAGATTGTCTTATTTCTGTGAAAAATGCCTTTGGAATTTTGATGGGGATTGCACTGAGTCTGTAGGTTCCTTTGGGTAATATGGGCATTTTAACAATATTCTTCCAGTCCGTGGGCACAGAATATCTTTACATTTATGTATGTCTTCAATTTTTTTTTAGTGTCTTATAATTTCCACTGTACATGTCTTTTCTCTCCTTGTTTAAATTTATTCCTAGGTATTCGTGTTGCAATTGCTAATGGGATTGTTGCTTAATTTATCTTTCTGATGGTTCCTTCTTAGTGTATTAGTGTCACCCAAGTATCAAAGAATATTATGAAGCCAATCAGTACAATTCTGAATGTACAAGATAGCACACACAGTTCAGCCAATCAATAACTACATTCCTGTCAGAGAAGTTTTCTGATAGGAAAAGGAATGGACATTGGCAAAGCACACGTATGAAAATATATATTGCACCCACTGCAGAGCACATAATCAAAGTTGAAATCCAAACCCATTCATTTAACTTTCTTCTTAAAGCACAGGAAAGATTGTCAAAGGAAGAGGTTAAAGTTAAAGGCTGATATGAAAAATAAAGCTGAGATAGGGAACTGGTGCGAGCTATCCAACCTGCCACTTCAACTGTTAGCTGAATTCTGAGGAGGATGACAGAGAGGTTTTCCCCTCATTTAAATTCATACCAAGTACATTGTCTATACCAGTCACTTGTCAACTAACCCTGTGCTGTTTTGTGAGCTTTCATACTGTCTTCACATGTCATCTATAACATGCATTGCACATTAATTTTTATTGTGCTTATCTCTTTTTCCTAAATAGACATCCTTTTATGAGCAGAAACTCTATTGGGTACATTGTCAAATTGACCTATATCATATAAAACACAACCCAGTGTTATATTAGAAACAATTTAGTATTGAATGTCTATATATATGTGTGTGTATATATACACACACATATATGTAACATTTAAATAGTAGCTCTACTATTCTCTCTGTGATCAGAAGTTCTTTATTCATCTTAACAAATTGTGTAGACAAAAATAGATAAGAAAATGTGCTTTTCTGAGATGTTCTAACATGGAGAGGTAAAAATAATTTATCCCATCCCCAAATTTTATCAATAAAAACATTTACTCTTTTTTAACCAATATGGCCATTTTGTCCAAATATTTGTTAATGAACACAAAATTCGATTTTTTATTTTAGCATGGATTTGGATGGACTTAAGAAAGTCACTTAAATTCTGAGTCTCTGTTCTGCATCTGAAAATGACAGAAGACAGTGTTTTAAGTATGTATTTTATCACATTCATCTCCATTTATTCCTCAGAACAAAACAAAGATATAAATATTATTACCTTTATAACTACCTTTGTTTTCAAAATAAAAAACAAAAGCATTAAAGGCTATGTAACTTGCCTCTAATGTGGGTAAAATGAGATTTGGATTTAGCTTAAATCTTAAATGTCTTTGGTTCCTAAATTGTTCTAATGAATGAAATCACCCATAAGCATAAATATGACCTGGATTGGGAAATAGAGAAAAGACCATAGTTTAAATAATATTGACAAAGATAACTTAATTCATTGTTCTATGTGAGTTTAGCCTAATCAAACTTACCTGTCATAATACCACCAACAAAACAGTTACTATACAAAATAAATATATAGAATTAGTTAACTTTTTTTTTTTTTTAAAGATTTGATTTTCAAGCAATCTCTATAGATTTCATGGGGCTTGAACTCACAACCCCAAGATCAAGGGTCATGTGTTCTACCAGCTGAGCCAGCCAGGCTCCCAGAAGGAAACATATTTTAAATTAACAAAATACAAAGCACACCGATCCCAATTATTTGAAATGAGGGAAGAAAAGTAAGATAATCAGAGAAATAAATGATTGGGATTGAACTAGATAACAGTATGAATATTTCTAATAAGTATAAATTCTGTGTTCCAAAATCGGGAACTAAGAGGTAATTGCAGTTATCATCCAACTTGAATTTCTGTATTGGAGAATTGATGATAATTTAAGTAGAGAATGGGAACAGAGACCATGTTTTACATTAGGTCAATCAATATTTTTACTTGAAAGCTTTGATTTCTTAAACAACTGCTTTTCTTCTTTGGGATATAAAAAAAGTATAAAATACATTCCACTAAATTTAAAAATTTAAAATTTAAACTAGTTCTTTAACATAACTAACCTATGCTTAATGGACTATGTACAATTTTCACAAAAATGAGTGAAGGGTGGTTCATCTCCTGTCCCATAAAACGTGAACTTGTTTTGGTAGTGTTCTTACTTTACTTTGCAAAATAAAAACATGTTGTTCTTAGGAAATGTGGTAAACTTGTTTATTGAAAACTTGTTTTTGAGAAAAGTTAAATAATGGAAAACATGTTTTTACCTGAAAAGTGTGTAATGTAAACAAGATGTTTGTGTTTGGGAAGAAAGCACAGAGAAACAGTAATAAGGATTTATGCTGCGATGCCTGACTCCTACAATCCCCTGGAGTCCCTTAGTAAAAGTTTTAATGTTATGGTCATACTACCATTGAGCTTTGAGCCTCAGACATTAATCTCCCTGTGTCTCTCACAGAGAATCAGATATTCTGCAGATGGTGTCATGATAACTGTGAAGCGATTCCAATGTCCTTTTCAGGACAAAAAAAAAAGAAAATCTTTCTAGCAGAGCTGGGATTCAAAGTGGTTGGGATTCAAAGGCAATGAAAGGCTGACCATTTCTGGTAACAGTGTGTCCGTAATGTCCTTCCTCCTTTATAGTTTACTACCTCAGCTAGTTGAACAAAAATGAATGTAAATGTTACACTAAACAATTGTGTGCAAGTCATTAGTAACATCTCTCCATACCGGCTGCCTTAAACATAAGTTTAGAGACCCCAGGCAGTGTCAAGAGACAGAAAGGTAAGACAGAAAATGTGACTAAAATGTAGAAGTTCAATTGTCTACTCATGATAACCCATATGATCCCAGTCCTATGGATTGTTTCCTTGGGATGAAGGATGATGATCGTAAGTCCCTGACAGTGAGAGCAGGGATTTTAAAGAAAAGGTCTAAAGCAGAAGGGATGCCAGGGACAGAAGTTACAGAAACCAGAGCATACATTAGGGCAGAACTTCCAGATGTGAGGAAGGGATTCTGCTAGGAGTCAGGAAAATCAGAAACTCCATGGTTTCTACATCTCTAAAGGAAGAAAAGATATTAGTTTTATAGCAGATCAAGAAGTAAAGCCAGATCTGTCACCATACAATGCTGGTATGACAGATGGTAGCTACATTTGCGACAAGCAGATCTTAATACGTGGAGTTGTTGAATTACTGTGGCATACACCTGAAGCTAATGTAACACTTTGTGTCAACTATACATCAATTTAAAAAATTTAAAGATGAGCATATATAACTAAAAATTAAAATAGCCATGCATAAAAATATTGTCAACTCTCTACTGAGGTGGGTGTTCATAGAATGGAAATATAGATGGGCTGAGCCAATGAAGCCATCAGAAACCAAAACAGCAGTCGTTGAATTAGTAACCATCCTGGGAGAATTGAGTGGATATACTGATCAAAACTAGAGAAGTATAGAGGACTGACCTCTGCATGTAGAAGGAACAGAACAAATTAAAAAGGTAGTAATGAGATCTGTACCACCGACAAAAGTATGTAGCATTAGAGATGCTATAGGAGAAAAATTGAAGGCTTGAAGCATGCCTTAATGAGTATTAAGGGGCCTTAATGAGTATTAAGAGTAAGGAGGGGTGCCTGGGTGGCTCAGTGGGTTAAAGCTTCTGCCTTCGGCTCAGGTCATGATCTCAGGGTCCTGGGATCGAGCCCTACATCAGGCTCTCTGCTCCGCAGGGAGCCTGCTTCCTCCTCTCTCTCTGCCTCCTTGTGATCTCTCTCTGTCAAATAAATAAATAAAATCTTAAAAAAAAAAAAAGAATGAGTAAGGAAATGCACAGCATAAATATGGTCTAAAAATTATAAAAAGAGCAGTTTATGATACACGCACATGCATACACAGACGTGCTTGTGTGCCTGAGCATGTGTGTTCAGCCATTAGGTATGAAGAAATGTCAAGGAAAAAAAAAAAAACAACCTTTGAAATCCATAATAGGTAGTAATATTACTAAAGTCAAAATGTGTTTTACTTATAAATAGCATGAAAGAATGTTTGTATATAACAAAAAATGATAATTCAGTGGGCATTTGGAGGAATGAAAACAGGAAAATGCCATTAACCGAAAACATTTTATGCCAGTAATGTATGAACACTGGTGTAGTCCAGAGAATCAGAAAAGCTGTGAAAGCCCTATTGGAAAAAAACAAGGTTCTTATATTAGTACCAAGACCTAGATTAAATAACAAAACAAAACAACACAGTGGAAAAATATATTGTAATCCTGCCTTCAGGGCCAGAAATCCTCCAAACCCTCGATTAGGAAATCTGACCTCTAGTTGTGGTGTTTCCAGGTTTTGGTGAGGTCAAAGGACAACTGTGTATACACAATCATAACCATTATATGTAAGTCTCAAAATGATAAAGAAAATCAATATAATTGGTAGACAGACTCAGAAGCAACTAATTCTAGAACAATTTAGTCATTGGGAATGAAAAGAGGTAAAAATGAGGTTTCCTGGAGAGCAATGACCAATTGACAGGAAATGGAACAATGGAGATTGTTTCAGGATGGCATTAAGAAAATACTAAGTTGTAAAAGCACCAACTTATGGGTGTATAGTAGGGAGGGATATAAGAGTACGTATAATAGATAAAGGTAAATGTAATATTGATGTACCTAAGATCAGACCAAACTGTAAATACTCATCAATATAATGTCAGAAGGATTGGAAGATATAATAAAATAATGTTTTAGGAAAAAATCTGATTAAATTATTGTCCAAGGACACCTGAGTGGCTCAGCAGGGAGTCTGCTTCCCCCTCTCTCTGCCTGCCTCTCTGCTCTCTGCCCACTTGTGATTCCTCTATCAAATAAATAGGCAAAATCTTTAAAACAAGCAAAAAACAAAACAAAACAAAACAAAAAAACAACTATTGTCCTCAGAGGTTTCAACCCACTGAGCCATCCAGGCACCCCTTTCCTCTAATTTTTTTATCTAGAAAACAAACCCCCCAAAAAGTCAGGGATGGGAGGCAAAAATCATTGGAAATTTCATGGTTTCAAGTGGGGAGAAAGCAGAAGAGATTCCTGTTGACTGTAGAAATTAAGTAGAAAATGTCACTGAAATACGAGGCTCACTTCACAACAAAGGATAATTATTAGATAAGATTTCAAGCAGCCCCTAAAAATGCATGTCAATTCTGATACAGAAAAGATATTAAGGTTCAAAGCCAATGGCCAAGAAAGAATTCTTGAGACATTTTGGTGCAAAAAGGTGGTTTTATTAAAGCATGGAGACAGGAGCAGGGGGCAGAAAGAGCTGCACTGGGGTCATGAGGAATGGTCCATTATTCACTTTCAAGTTAGGAGGGAATTAGGGATAGCATAAGCCTTCCAGGTATTTTGGAAACAAGGTTTTCAGGATCCTAAAGGGGCTATTGTTGGGAAAATGTCATCTACTACTGTTTTGTAAAAACTCAGTCATGAGACCCTTCAGATGTATATTGGTGGGTCATATGCTTGGGGGATGAGTTCCAACATGTATCTTGGGGGGTAGAGATAAAGGAAGTTTCCAAAGGAATTTATATATGTTAAAGAAGACTTACAGGATCCTGGTGGGGGGTGGTTAGGATAATGTTAAGATAAGATTGCCCTTTTGCCCTTAGTAAAGTATCAGCATCTAGGCAGTTGAGTTCCTACAGCAAGGTCACTCTGTCTGTTTCAAGTACTTAGCAATGGGCTGAAGGTTGTAAGAAAATTTAATGATTTTTCTTTTGCCTTTGTTTCCCACATCAAATTACACATTTGTGCAACGTATATTTTGCACTATTAGTACCATAAATAAATTCTACCCACTTCGTCTTCACAAAAACAGGGTCCTTATATGCAATTACTAGATTAACAAAAGGATCTATAGTTTGGTAATAACAAGCTATACAGACAGAATTTATGTAAGAATTCAAAGGAACTTTTAGGGGAGAAAAAAATGTTCCCTCCACCCTTCTAGGTTCTTAGCTGATACCCCTTTATAATAAAAAGCCAGACTAACAGGATAAAAGCAGAAGATAAGTAATATGTCTAGTCCCTGTATATATGGGAGAGACTCAGGAAAACTGAGTAACTCCCCCAAACTGCACAAGCCACCATCCTAAATACTATCTCCAAATTAAAAACAAAAACAAAACGTAAAAACACTAAACAAGGGTAAAGTTGTTACACAGATAGAACCATTGCCTTCTACAGTGATCCCAAGTTTCTAGGAGGGAGACATTCTTACAAATGGTGATTTTCTTAAAAATGTAAATTTCTCTTACAAACTTCTAATTGGTTACAAACTTATACTTGGTAATTTCTACTTGGTTTTCAGAGCTCTTCCTCTGTCTTAAAATAATCAGCCTATCATAATCCTTATGCCAAAAATACCTATTTGGAGGTGGCAAATTCTGCCCTCCCATGGATCAATAGTATAATATTTTGATCATATCATGATGGCAGGGGATAAGTAATTTGTAATTAAGAAAAAAATAGAAGATAATTTCCTGGATACAAAAGAGAAGATAATCTATATATAGTACAAATATGTATATGGTTGGCACAAAATGTGAGTAATTCTCAAGATCAGATTTTGGGAAGTTAATTTATAACTGCATAGGTAGAGAATTTGGGAGATTTACTTAATTCCAGATGTGCATATTTTCATTTCAAGGGGAAATGAGGGCAGGACCTAGAAGAATTCCTTAAGTCTTATGGATTGGATATGCTTAAATTTATCTACTCCTTGGTGAGATGTATTTGTTTTCTGAAGGTCTAGAGTGAGAACTCGGGATCCTATCCATCTTGCGCCCAAAGAGCAAATGTTTTTCTTACCCTTTGGGAGGATAATGGGAGGCAGCTCTCTCTTTCTCTTATATTAAAGCAGAGAAAGCCCATTTTCATGTTTGTTGTTTATGTTACAGACTTTGTATCAGTAAGCTATTTGACTTGGTTTTCTTTGTATCAATCCAGCCATAGGAAGAGATATAGGGAGACATGTCATTATTTGCTTTTATTTTTTTTTTTTATTTTTTTTAAGATTTTATTTTATTTATTTGAGAGAGAGAGACAGTGAGAGAGAGAATGAGCGAGGAGAAGGTCAGAGAGCGAAGCAGACTCCCCATGGAGCTGGGAGCCTGATGTGGGACTCGATCCCGGGACTCCAGGATCACGCCCTGAGCCGGAGGCAGTCATTTAACCAACTGCGCCACCCAGGCGTCCCACATTATTTGCTTTTTAATTGGATAACTATGATATGTCTCTGTTACAGAGCACCTTATGTGTTATGGCCAGGGTAAAATTTATAAGATATATGTTAGAAATGCAACAAGGACTATCACCAAAATCTAAGAGAAAATAGTAAATAGTAGAGTGGATATATTCGTAGGAGTAGGGATGCCTACCTAGTCTCTAAGAATGATTCAGAATCAACATTAAAGGGATTAATAATTTGGAGATCATCATTGGATGAAATCGAAGTTCTCTAATCACTAGGTCAGATCCAGAGCTAACGTAGTTCAGAACTGAACTAACAGAAATAATAGCATGTGGAACTTGTACCTACCCTCTGACTCAAAGCAAAGACTAGAGAAGTGCAATGAACTATTAAAAACAGATATAAAGAAAACAATATATATCGCTTCAAAATGAATTAATGGAAAATTGGTGTAAATACTGCCAGATTTCAATTGAATAATTAAGAAAATACAAGAAGGATAATTTACCTTCTTTAATTGATGGGCTATTCCCCATATCTCTCTGGGGTAACTCCACACCTAAAAAGGTAGGGGTTGGGGGAAGTGGTGGATTTAGGTCCACTTAATATAGATAAATTAAGGATTAAAAGAAGTTATATGTGATTCCTGTAAAGATGATAACCAAAGCAGCTGCCCTATATGAGTAGGGTGACAATGCAAAAATACAATTTCTATGATAAAATAGAAATTATTTCGTATTTTTAGATAGTTTTTTGTTGTTAAAACCACAGTTTTTACAAGTAATAATTTAGAGTTTTATGAGAGCAGTTCCAATAAGAAAAGCATGCTGATCCCCAATCTTGAATAGTTTCATAAAATGTAAATGATGTATTTAATATGTATAATTGCTAATTTCAATTTATTGTCCTAAAACTGGTTATTAATTGTGCAGAAATAAAATATAATTGATGTTTTATCAGATTATTATTTTTCCAAACAATTTTTAAAATATGGCTGTAGTTATAGACCAATATGTAAGCAATTATGAGATTTATGAATCCACTGACAATTCTTTAGCATCAACTCATTTATATGTTGATGAAGCTCACTAATGTTTTGGAACAATCAAACTGACAGTTATATTACTTAAAGGAAACAGCTTGTTTACTACTAAACAGACATCCTGGTATCATTAATTCTTAATCACTTGGAGAGATGACTTTAAATATTTTTAGTCACTAAAAATACAGCCCAAATATATTACATTATTTTAGGTACTATATAGAAATGTTCTCTCCATGGATTAATTTCTGAAATACTGCCATCTTGTGGTGTGCTTTACAGAACCTCTCTGAGTCATTTATTATATGGACTTTCAATGAAAACAAATATTGCCCTCTAAATAGACCCAAGTGAATACCATGGAAACCAAGAGATTAAGAATAACCTTATCTTATCAATTATGAAATAGCTCCTTAGTATTCATGTAGGTGGGGAGTTCTAAGGTAGTATTTCAGAAGCAAAAGAAAGAGTTCCTCTTACTTGCCTATATATTTATTAATAGAAAATATTTCAAAGAGAAATGTAATCAGATACAAACTCATATTCTTCTGGAAAGAAAATCCTTTGTTTTGTCTCAGTCCAATTTATTTCAGTACAACTACTTAGTATATTTTATATAAGTTTGACAAATTATTTGGCAAACAAACATGGGCTACTGTTTTTCTTTTGGCTTTTTGTGGAGACGGATCTCATTTGCATTATGATTTAGACCATCAAGTTCCAGAGGACATATTCTTTTTTAGACTCAGTTGTGTTGTATGATGTAGGATTATTTAATTTTTTCTTACTTTTCCTACAGAATGTAGATATACAACTAATAAAGAGAAGCGAGTTTCAGCTTATAGTCTATTTTATCACTGAAGTATGATTAGCTTAATTGATCCCTTGTTTACTAGTTTGACTCCAAATTAAGCTCATCTGCTTACAGAAAGCCAAGTTAGGTATTTACTTCTGTTGAAGACAGGCAAAGGATTTGAAGGCCACTTCAGAAGGTCACTTGCTCATAAGTTACTGGCAAAAATCAGGATCTCTATTTGACTCTATAAATTGACATGCTAATTTAAATGACAGATTATGTCACTTTATGATCTATTTTGTAAAGGATTTTTGTTATGCAAATACTAAATAGAAATAACACAAAACTATGAAAATTTACCTTCAGTAGAGAGAAATTCCATGGACTTTTATACTGAGTGCCTAGATCAGCAAAAATGTGAGAGCATTGCTTAGATTGTGAACGTAAGAACAATATCTAAAAAAGACTTTTGAGATCAGCTTAGGCTTCCTCTGGTAACTGAAGCAGAAGGAAGCATTTTGCAAGTGATGCCAGGGTAAAATGCCCTTAAGCTTTGAGTATTGAAGCAGTTTTCACACAATGAATGCAAAACTCCTTGTGAGGCAACTTTGCCCTTGCTCTCAAGACAGTCTTATTTTCTGCAGCAGAAATTAATGTGAGTACTATCAATGAACTCAACCTTGTAATAAGTTCTGCTTATATCTTTGCCAAATGTTTTGTGTATCTCTGTATTCTGTTCCAAAAAATTCAAGTGCTTTTACTTTTCACTGTGAAACATTAGCTTATAGAGTAACCTCAGTATTTTCCTTTAGGATTGAACCCCTGGCCCTGAGACATAATCAGGAATATTATTGCCCTTCCTTTTCATGACTTTAAATGTTCAATTTCAAAGTAATCTATTTTAATAGGAGGAAAAAGGATAATGGTTTTGAATAAGTACCAATGCTGATATGGCAAGACCAAAATAATGTATTTTTATATGAGTGATGCACTTTCCACTAATGTGTATTATTAATGTTTTAATTCAAAATAACATGTAAGTATAATCCATAATGTGAAAGAAAAGCAATTTTTATAGATATAAATTCAATTGTGGTCAGATATGACAAACTAAGAATCTTGGCCAAATACCACTTGTTCAAAAATATTATTTTTGAATAGAAAATCATACTGATATGTACATATTAAAAATATAACTCATGGACATGACATTAAATACATATAAAGGAGATACTTTATTAGCTTTGTCTAATATAAAGGCAAATTGTACCAGAAACCCTGTATTAATCACATTAATATATAAATATTACAGATTTAGAGTTTAATATTTCTAGAAAAATATGAAAAATTTAAAATTAAGTCTCTTCAGTGCAGGTCTTTTTGAAATATATTTGATTTGAAAGATATTTGTACATCTCTGCTACATAGCTTCTTTAAGACATCTGCATGTTTCATAGAAGAGTATTTCTAAATATAAAACCAGCAAGATGCTTAAAAATCCTATGTATTAAAGCCTCAGCAGAAACTCAAGGATGCTGTCAAAATGTAAACTGAGGCATGTTGAAATTTTCCAGTATTTATTTGTGTATAAATCTTTTCTAGTCTGGCTATGTCAAACCAGAGGTGATTAGGGACCTTCCACAGACAGGGGCTAGGGGAGGGATTTTTATAGAGAAGATCTGCAGGCAAAGCAAGGAAAATTATTGGATTGATTGGCTATAGCGTAAGCAATTACCTTATTTGCGAAAGCCTTGTTGGTTGTTTTTTTCCTTGTTTTTCTTAAGTTTCATTTTCCTAGATTCAGGGGTTATAGCTCAGGGGTAAAGCATTTGATGGCGGATTTTCCTGGATTCAAGCTTATTGACTCTGGCTTAGATTTTGGTTTGCTTGCATAGGCTCCTAAAGCACTAGATAGCACCACCTCAGGCCAGTGGCCTCCTTGTTTAATTATTTTAAAAGCTCTTAAATTATTAGATTGTATTTGTTATTCTTTCAGACAGGATGGAAAAGATTTCCTGAAATCTATCCTTATCACCTATGCCTGAAATTTTGTAGGCATCTTCAAAAATCTGTGGAAATGTTTGTTTTCTTCGTGACTTGGTTTAGGGAAAAAGGACTATCCCCTCCATTTAAAGCTGTGGGATTGAAAGGAGGGGGAAAGGAAAGAAGAAAGGAAGAATAATGCTCCCAACTTTAATTAATATTTTCATTTCAGTCTATGAAGTCGTCTAATTAGCAAAAATGTTCTGAGGGCTTACTACTACCTAGTACTTACTGCCTAATACAATATTCTGCCTCTTTGTTAGCATCTCACCTTTATATGATATTTTGAGTTTATAAAGTATACTCTCATGGTTTCATGGAAGCTTCACACAAAATTCTAAGAGGTAGGGATGAGTGATTCCAGATTTACAAGTAAGGAAATAGAGGATTAGAGAAGTTGCTTAACTTGCCATGGCTACAAAGCTACTAAATCAGAAGGCAGGTCTTAAGTTACAGTTGCTAGCATACCCAATCCCCTCTGAGCCCAAATTAATTATAAATGTGATTCATATAAACATAAAGCAGTTTATTATTTTGCATTTGAATTTTGAACTTTCATAATGCTAAAATGAGTATTCAAACATTTGTGATATAGGTTAATACATAATTGTGGAGGTACAGAAGAAAAACAAAAACAATGTACAATCATGCTTGATAAATAAGAGACTTAAGAAAGCTTCCTATTGCTGGCAGAGTTTCCTGGCCTAGTTAAAAATAGATGCACTTGACTAGCCAGTTTCAAGCAAATGACTAACTCGTTCATTGTTTTGCTTGTCATGCTTACATATGTTTGTATCTGTGTGTGTGTGTGTGTGTGTGTCTGTGTGTTTAGTTAATATCATATTAAAAACCACTTACATGTGGGGCGTCTGGGTGGCTCAGTGGGTAAAGCCTCTGCCTTCGGCTCAGGTCATGATCCCAGGGTCCTGGGATTGAGCCCCGCATCGGGCTCTCTGCTCAGCAGGGAGCCTGCTTCTACTTCTCTCTATCTCTCTCTCTGCCTACTGGTGATCTCTGCCTGTCAAATAAATAATAATAAAATATTTTTAAAAACCTCACTTACATGTGAAACTGCATTTGAAAATATTTTTGAAATACTTATTTTACATAAATTTTAGAATTCTTTCCTTTCAGATAATATTTAAAAAACCAATTTATCATTCAAGAGTAGAGCTCAGTTCTCATGGTTGCTCAAATCTCATTCCATTTAATTATTTTAAGGGAATCACAGATATATTTACTAAGTTGATGTTAGAAATTTTACTATTTTTAAAAATCTCAAATTATTTCTAAAATGTATAACAAAGCAGAAATTCAGGTTTTTAAAATATAAATTCTACTGAATTTCACCTGGGACATGTATTATTGTGTCATGTGTTTGTAAATATTTCTCAACATGAAGTTTTACTTAACCATTTGTACATAGAATATAGAATCTGTTATTCTGTCTGATAAATCCTTGGAGGGTAAATCTTGGGAATAAATAACTCTTTTGGTAAATCTTGGGAAGAAGTAACTATTTTGCAGTAGAGAAAAAACAATCAAAGATTACTCTGGCAATCTGTGTGTTTCCCCCTGACTTAGCTACTATAATAAATAGCATACAGATATTTGTTTATTAAATAAGTCTCTGTTTGTTATGCTTTGGAATGAATGTCTTCAAACAGGAGATGATAATGGAGAGGTGTTTTGTTTTAAGATTTTGTTTATTTTAGAGTACTAGCAAGGGGAGGAGCAGAGAGGGAGGAGCAGCGGGAGGGAGAGAGAATCTCAAGCACAGAGCCCGACTGAGTCTCAATCCCACAGCCCATGAGATCATGAACTAAGCCAAAACCAAGAGTCAGAGGCTCAACCAACGGAGCCACCCATGTGCCCCAGTAATGGATAGTTCTTGACCTCCTGCCTGTTGCGTTTCTGAACTAATTGCTAGAGGAGAACCCTTACTTCTTCCGTACTTAGCACTTACAACCTTAACAGATTTTCTAAAGGATCACAACAACTTTGCTCTTAGTCATGAACAGAATGATGTGAAAGGTTTAATCATATAAAATAAGATACTCACAATTTACCATGAGAAGACAGGTTTGAGTGAAACCATTAAAGTGATAAATTCTTATAAAACAGTCTGGTGCATGTGTGTGTGTGTGATAGCAAATGCAGTGGAAATGCTCAAAAAACAAAAACCAAATTTGCATTCTTCCAGCTTTCCCAGAGAAGGCATCTGCAACAAGCAAGTCATTTAAATTCTTGGGCTTTCTCACCCTAGAATTCTATATTCTTTCAAACCATTTCTTATTTAACGGAAGTCCCAGGGGCTAGTAGACTGCCAAAAAGTATAGTATTTCTGGCTCATGGACCTCGGATAATTCCCAAATTGTAGAATGTATTGCAAGTTGTTTATTGTAAACATGAAGCTATTGAAACTCCATTCACTGTAAAACAAATTGAAATCCAGTGAGTTTAAAAGTAAGCATTACAGTTTCAACTGTAGCCATTAGCTGGCTGAAGTGGACACAATTGTAATGAGCACATTTGAAATAGATCATTTCCTCCTTTTTTTTTTTTTTTTGGCCTTCAACAGAATCTATTCAACAGAGCCTTCTGTCCTAGTATAAAAGTTAATCACTTGAATATAGTGAATGTTCAAATACATCATTATCATTAGTCCTCTCTGAAAGTTAAAGAAAAAAATGTAATTTGTCCTCCTAGAGTATTTATTCTATATAATAAGAGGGGAGTAAAACATCTTTGTGATTTTTACAATATCATTGAAAATTTATATATGTATTTTAAGGAGCCATAGTACATGGCTGAGGTGCTCAATGAGGCCACAAGTTAGATGAGAATATTTCTAGATTACTGTAATATATATCTCTTTAGACATCTCAGTGACTAAAGAGATATATCACCAACAATGCAAATAAGCTAATATACCAAATCATTTTCTGTGCTTTCTTTGTTTCTTACTGTTTGTGTTATTGTTAGTAATATCTCTCTACTTTAGTAGCAGGATATCCAGTTCATAATAGTCAATAATAGAATTCACTGTCTTCCTTACCTAAGAAATCTAGAGATAATATTGGTTCAAGTAGAGCTGAGTTCTTTGCTTAAACACTACCTGAGACCAGTTTTCCTGATTTTTTTTGATACTTATGTTCAATCAGCTTAACTCTCAGATTCTTCAAGATAGACTCCATTTTGTATCCCTCGATGCAACCAATAAAAACAAAAGAATCTTTAACAATAAAGTATTTAGGGTTCACACTTTTGGACTGACCCCATTCACATGTATCATATAATAGGAATATATATATAGTATATATATATAAGGTATATGTATATCATATATATGTGATTCTAAAAGGACTTAAAATGATCTCATTTAGCCATAACATCTAGCTTCACATCTAGAATTTTTGAGTGAAGTTAATCTCAGATTAGAAGTCATCAATATTTGACAATCTATAATGATTTAATCAGCCACAAAATGTCATAAGTATCTAGGAGAAAAAGATAACTTTTTGAGAAGAGAGGACAGAAAATATGACATCATGGTTATGAATTCATAGCACATGTAAACTAAAATATAGAAAAAACTTCCGGGTGCCTGGGTGGCTCAGTGGGTTGAAGCCTCTGCCTTCAGCTCAGGTCATGATCTCAGGGTCCTGGGATCGAGTCCCACATCGGGCTCTCTGCTCCGCAAGGAGCCTCCTTCCTCGTCTCTCTCTCTCTCCCTGCCTGCCTCTCTACCTACTTGTGATCTCTGTCAAATAAATAAATAAAATCTTTAAACAAAAAAAAAAAAAGAAAGAAAAAGAAAAAACTTCCTAAATTGATAATTAACTGGTTTTGTTTTTGTTGATGTTACAGTGGTTTTTTTTTTTTTTTAGTAAAAGGCGAAAGATTTATGCGATCTGAAGAGAAACCAGAGTATGGTGGTTTTTTTTTTTTTTTTAACATTGTCCGCATTTTACATTTATACTCCCTTATTCTTACCCATCTTGAACGTATCTGAGATAAATATGCAGATGACCTTCCATTCTGCAAGATTTGACCCTCAGAAGCCAGATATATGTAGATCAGGCTACAAAATAATGATTTCCTTAGAGTTTTGTCAAAAAATATAACTTCGAAAGGTATTTTTTGTTGTTAGTTTTGGTTTTGCATGTGTTTGTGTGTTACCTTCTTGATTTGTTTTTGTTGAAATCCATTACTATTAAGCAACATTGGAGATCTTGTCCACTTATACTCCTTAGATCTAATTCTTTGTCTAGAAAATTCTCTCTGTAATCAACAGACGTCTGTGCCCTGTTTCTCCTGTTAGTATCTGCATTACAGTTACCATTTAGATCACTGGCTCCTTCTCAGCCTCTATATCCATTTTAACCTCTGTCTTGGGAAATTCAAAATAATGGCCTGCAGGGTTATAAAGAAGTACAGACTGCATCTCTCCAACAGTGTAAGTAACTTTATGAACGGAGTTGCCTTAAAGAAGTCCAGGAAAATCTATCTTCTTTCATATTGCTATAACCTGCCCAGACTTGTCTTTTAATAATACGATCTGGATTCCGAGTATTGGTCTTGTCCAACCCTACCAGCTTTCATGTTGAATTAAGCAATCTTGGATTACAGGACACAAGAATAAATGTTCTTGTTTTATCTTCAGTACACTTTCAGAAAGGCTATTTTCTTAGTTCTCCTCCTCTAGGAAACAGAACTTGAGACATGAATTAAAGTGATAACATTTTATTATAGAGGTACAAGTTTAAAACTAAGAAGATAAAGAGAAGGCAAAAGAAGACATACTGCTTATCTACCCTTCCTTTCTACTTTCTTATGTACACCTTTTTTATTCTTCAATGAGAACCTTAAAAAAGCAAAAATCTTTTTAAGATCATCCTACAGAAGGTTCGCTTTTTTCCTTTTTTAATATGTAGTTTGTTTTAATTATTATTTTGAGTTTGCCCTTAAAGTAGATCTTTAACACATCACTTTGCTTTTAATGGTTGCAATAACAAGAAAGTATAGTCCATGTCTAGAAAGAATAGCTAAATGCTGATTTATAAAGCTAAAATACAAAGTCTGTAAAATGACTGAGTGATAATTTAGTTTATTTTCGATTTTGCTTATCATCAGTGCTTTCACCTTAGATGTTCCTCTTGCTCTCTATTCTGTGCCTTACAATGTTTTAGATTTTCTTGTTTTGCATTGATAAGGAGAGTTGCAAAATTTGGTGGGGATTTTGTGTGTGTGTGTTTGGTTTGTTTGTTTTTAATTCACTGTAGTCTGAAACTAAAATCTTTTATTTTACTTTATTTTATTTTTAAAACAGACTTTTATCGTGCGAATATTAACTGCCTCTTAATGCTTATTCTGTGTTCTGTTACACTTGAATCTTTATTTTCTTTGACTTATCATGGTCATACTTTCCTATGTCTGATTTTTGCAAGGCTATTCTAATAATTTGTTAGACACAATGGTTGTTTTCATTGGTATAGAGACAGTATAGATAGGAAGGAATTGAAAGATTGAAGACCTATTTGGAGTACAGAATTAATTTTTTTTTGTAATTTTCTATGGCCTGATCTAATACATAGGTCTGTTTCATTATTCCCACTCTTGATTCTGATGCGTTCAGATTTAAGTAATATAGTTTTGAGTATTTTTATATCCTTCAATCATTTCCTACATTTATTATAATTAACATCTTGAAATTTATTAGAACCTGAATATTATTATAGATGGCTCTGAGAATGGCATCATCTAATTTGATTTAATCATAGTAAGATATTTGGGGAATGATGTTAAACCTATAAATTAATACGTGTAAGTAAGATACACGGTTTGCATCTCTAAATTGCTAAAATGTATTTTTTTAATTTCTCAATACCATTTTAATACGTGTAAACTATCTGCATTTTTGTTCCTTTTAAAAAAATTGTTTCCCCAAATATTTTCTCTAGTTTATTATTGCTGGTATAAGGAAAGAGGCTCATTTTATTCATTTATAGAATTTATAGAATTCCTTTTACTTCTGTTTTTTGCTCCTTCTGTAATAGATTTTTCTTTTATCTGTATCATTTAACTTTTCATAACTTCTATAAACATTACTAAATGATAGCAATAAGAGTAGGCTTTGTTACCTGTATTTTTATCTTTAGTGAAAAACTATTTCTCTATTTTTTGCTATAACCTTCCATATTTGTCACTTTTTAGCTTCATTTCATAGGAACAAGACAACTCTTCAAAGTACAAACTCCTATTTTGAATAGTATTCAGATTTTGCATCATTCAAATGCAGATATGTGAGATTATCAGGAGATTGATAACTTTCAGAAATAGTTTCTAGTATTGCTCAATCTCAGTGCGCAAGTGTAATTTGGCTAGTGTTTCCAGAGTATTTAACACACCAGATTCTTATCTGATGATGCCAGAACCATTCTGGACCACACAGATCTTTCTGCTTACTGGCTGGGAATGAAAGAAAAAATAAAGGAGTGAAATGGAGGATATAAACCACCCAAGTGTGATAATTTAAGTGACGGAGAGGAGTATGTTTACAGACTCACTGAGATATATTTTGAGATGTGTTGAAGGAACACAGTTTGGCTGAGGGGCTGAAAGAATAGCAATAGAGCAAAGGGAATTATTTATGAGATCCTGGAAAGCTAGTGGTTGTTCGTTTACAAAGCCCAACAACCTGAAGCAAATAATGCTGAATCTCAGATATAAAACAACAGTCAGGCTTTTGAATAAAATAAGAAATTTTTGGTGACTTCACACAGGACTGTAAACTTCAACATTTATAAAAATTATGAAGAGTCACTGAAATCATCAGTCATGAGTTAGACTTAATTCTTTTTTTCTTTTTTTAAGGTTTTATTTATTTGACAGAGAGAGAGAGATGTCAAGTAGGCAGAGAGGCAGGCAGAGAGAGAGAGAGGGAAGGAGGCTCCCTGCTGAGCAGAGAGCCCGATGCGGGGCTCAATCCCAGGACCCTGAGATCATGACCTGAGCGGAAGGCAGAGGCTTTAACCCACTGAGCCACACCCAGGTGCACCAGAGATAGACTTAATTCTTATGGAGAAGTTTCTATGTATGAATGGTCCATGATAAAGGTACAATTGGTTTTATGCTAATAAGCATCATTTTGTTTACAAATGATGTGATCGGTGGATTGATAAGAATGTTTCTTCTTCTCAGGCTGATTAAAAGAAAATAGAGAAAAGTCACAGATAATGAATATTTGTGAGAGGTCCTCACTACCTACCTTAGAAATATTACAGCTTTCTTCTTGTTTTAATGTCTGCCCTTCAAGAGACAATGTGAGAATAACAGAAAGACTGGACACAGATGAGGAGAAAATATTTCAAAAACATATTTGATAAAATAATTGTATCCAGAACATATAGAGAACTGTCAAGCTCAGTTGTAAGAAAATAATTTTAAAATATATGGAAAAGAATCAGGGAGGTAAGATGGGAGAGTAGTAGGAGGACTATGCCTGCCCCATCCCTCAAACACAGCTAAAGGAATAAATCACTTTGAACACCCAAGAAATCGATCTGAGGAATGAGAGAATAAACTGCACAACTAGAGGGATAAAAGAGGCAACATCGTGGAGGGTAGAAGGTGTGGAGATGTGATTTGGGGGAAAAAAGGATTATAGGTGCTGTGGAGGAGAGGAGCCCTGATCAGAGAGAGGGGGGAAAGGGGGTAAATGGAGAGAGGGATTCAGCGAGAGCACGCAGCACGCAGGGGATCACACAAGAAAAACACTTCCTCAAAACCAATGACTGGGAAAACGAGAGGGGCTGACTATTGTGAGTCTTTACAGCCAGTGGAGCTCAAAGAAGAGAGTTTAGAAGTCCATGCTCTGTCCATTGTGGAACCCCACCACTGCTGTGAGGCACCTGCAGAGAAGGAGGGCCAAGGCCCAGGAGCAGTGGGTGCTATCTGAAGATCCCTGGGAAACACGGGGAGGGACATTTACCCTTTCTTGGAGTGCATCTGGGAGAGGTGGCATTACCTCCCCAGGGACAAAAGAGCCCGTGGACTCTATTGCTCTCCATCACCCCTTAATCACAGGGGCAGAGATACCTGCTGAGGGTGGCAAACCTGTACTCGGGCTTTTTGCTGTACTTTAAATTGCAAGTCTCTGCACATTGGTGTGACTGCCCTTCTGGGACAAACCAGCACCAGGCCCAGTGTGGCAAGATCCTCCCCCAGAGTACCAGTGAGCATCCACACCATACCAGGTTCCTAAAGGCTGGAGTTTTGAAACTCAACTGATGTGCCTGAGATAAAACACAGGTGCTCTGCATTGCTCAGAAGGCAGATGTCCTGGACACAGACAGGGTGAAAGCAGGGATCTGAGAAACACCTGGGACATGGTAGGGAAGATTGTTTGCTCTCCTGTGAGGGCTTCCCAGGTGGCAGCAGGCACGAGGTCCCCTCTCCAGGGAGATGGGAGAGGGCTTGAGTTATTTTTTCCCCCCACCCATCAGCACAGACAGACTTCAGTGAGTGGCACAGCTCCAGGAGTGGAGGCCAGAGCTACTTATACCAAGCCCCACCCCCTCTGTACTCGGCAGGTGCTTCTTTACTAGGGCAAATGGGCTGGAAGTCAGAGAAGCTGCTCCTCCCCTGGATGGCTGGCACAACCCCCTGCATGTTCCAGGTTTATTGAACATAGAGTGCTACAGAGCTTCAGCTCTAGTGGAAATAAGATCAGGCTTTTAACAAGCAGATCAGAACACACTAAGTTAAAACTTACCACTCTGGAAAAGGTCCAAAACTCTCCCCTACAGGCAAGGAGAAGCTCTGCAGAGGAATGACCTGAGGGAAAGAGCAGCCAAACACAGCAGCAGAGTATATACAGAATACTCCAGAAACACTTCCTGAAGGACCAGCCCCTGGACAGCATATGACCTCCTCTTAATAAAGCCATCAGTCTCAGGAGCAGGAAATATAACCGGCTTTCCTAACATAGAGCAGACAAAGACCTAGAAAAAATCCAAGGTGGAGGAATTTATCCCAAAAGAAAGAAACAGAAAAAGTCACAGCCAGGTATCTAATCAAAACAGATATAAACAATAAAACTGATCCAGAATTTAAAACAATAGTTACAAGGATACTAACTAGGCTTGAGAAAAGCATAGCAAACACAAAGGAGTCCCTTACCACAAAAATAAAAGACCTAAAAAACTAGTCAGATCCAAAATTTAAAAATGCTATAATCGAGTTGTAAAACTGACTGGTTGTAATGACCACAAGGGTGGATGATGCAGAGGAATGAGTAAGTGAAACAGAAGATGAAATTGTGGAAAAACAATGAAGCTGAAAAGAAGAGGGAAAGAAAAATATTGGATCACCAATGTAGACTTAATGAATTCAACAACTCCATAAACTGTAATAACATTTGTATAATGGTGGTCCCAGAAGAAGAGAGGGAAAAGGGGGCAGAAGATTTTTTTTCAGCAAATTACAGCTGAATATTTCCCTAATCTGGGGAAGGAAACAGACTCCCAACAATCAACAAAACCAAGCTAACACCAAGACATAATATAGTAAAATTTGCAAAATACAGGAAGAAAAAAATTCTAGAAGCAGCAAGGGAAAAGAAATTCCTAGCTTACAAGGAAAGACAAATAAAGTTGGCAGCAGATCTCTCCACAGAAACTTGGCGGGCCAGAAGAAAGGGCATGATATATTTAATGTGCTGAATGGGAAAAACGTGCAACCAAAAATACCTTACCCAACAAGGCTGTCATTCAGAATAGACAGGGAGATAAAGATTTTCCCCGACAAACAAAAAACAAAGGAGATTGTGACCACTAAATCAGCCCTGCAAGAAATATGGACTCTTTGAGTGGGAAAGAAAGATCAAAAACAACAAAGACTTAGAAGGTAACAGAGAAAATCTCTGGAAACAATGACTTTTTAAAAAAATGACTAGCAGGTAATGGAGTAGCACTAAATTCATATCAACAATCACTCTGAATGTAAACAAACCAAATACTCTACCAAAAGACATATGCACCTGAGTTGCACAGTACATTGAGCATCCAACGCTTGGTTTCACCTCAGGTCGTGATCTCAGGGTCCTGAGATCAAGCCACACATCTGGCTTTTTGTTCAGCTCAGAGTCTGCTTCTCCCTCTCCCTCTACTCCTTCTTCTCATGCTCTCTCTTTCTTTCTCGAAAATAAATAAATCTTAAAAAAAATAAAAGTCATAGCATACCAGAATGGATTAAAAGACCCATCTATATTCTGCCTATAAGAGACTCATTCTAGACATTTTAGACATAAAGACACTTGCAGTTTGAAAGTGAGGAGATGAAGAGCCATTTATCATGCTAATGGACATCAAAAGAAAATTAGAATAGTCATACTTATATCGGATAAACCAGATTTTAAACCAAAGACTAATAACGAGTTGAAGAAGGTACTGTATCATAATAAAGGGGTCTATCCAACAAGAAGATCTAACAATTGTAAATATTTATGCTCCCAACTTGGGAGCACACAGATATGTAAAACAATAACAAACATAAAGGAACTCATTGATAATTATACAATATAGTAGGGGACTTTAACACCCCGCTTACATCATTGAACAGATCATCTAAGCAGAAGATCAATAAGGAAACAACAGCTTTGAATGACACATTGGACCAGATGGACTTCACCGATATGTTCAGAACATATCATCCTAAAGCAGCAGAATATACATGGGCCATTCTCCAAGATAGAACACATACTGGGTCACAAATCAGTCCTCAACAAATAAATACAAAAAGTTTGAGATTATACCATATGTATTTTCTGATCACAACCTATGAAACTTAAAGAAAAAGTTTATAAAGACCACAAATACATGGAGGTTAAAGAATATCCTACTAAAGAATTAATGGGTCAATTAGGAAATTAAAAAAGAAATAAAAATACATGGAAACAAATAAAAATGAAAACACAATAGTCCAAAACTTTGGGATGCAGCAAAGATGGTTCTAAGAGGACTTTTTTCCTTTTTTTTTTTTTTTGCTGTGCAGGTCTACCTCAAGAAGTAAGAAAAATCTCAAATATACAAATATATACCTAAGGGAGCTAGAAAAAGAACAACAAATGAAGCCTAAAGCCAGCAGGAAAAGGGAAATAATAAAGATTAGAGCAGAAATAAAGGATATAGAAACAAACAAACAGCAACAACAAAAACCAGAACACACCAATGGAACTCAAAGCTGGTTCTTTGAAAGAATTAAGAAAATTGATAAATCCCTAGCAGACTTACCAAAGGAAAGAGAAGGGCCTGAAACAAATAAAATCATGAATGAGAGAGGAGAGATCACAACCAACACCAAAGAAATACAAACAGGATAGTATGAAAAATTGTATGCCAACAAACTGGGCAATCTAGAAGAAATGGACAAATTCCTAGAAACATACAAACTACCAAAACTGAAACAGGAAGAAAGAAAATTTGAACACACCAATATCCAGCAAATAAATGTAGTCAGTAATCAAAAATCTCTCAACAAATGTCCAGGGCCAGATGGCTTCCCAAAGTAGATTAAATATATAAATATTAAATATAAACAAAACACAGAAAAAACAGTGAATATGCTTTATGACCTCAAATAGCAATGGGTTTCTTAAATAAGACAGCGTGCTAACCAAAAAAAGTATTGAAGCAAATTAATATTAAGAACTTATGTTCATCAAATAATAGCATTGAGAATGAAATCTCAAGCAACAATGGGGGAAAGATATTTTAATAATGTATCTAACATACAACTAGCATTTATAATACATCTTAAACTCCCTCAAATCAATAAGTCATAGAAGTTATACCCACTAGAAATAATGTGCAAAAGATATAATCATTGAAAAGCTTTTCACACAAAAAGATATTCAAGAGGCCGAATAATGTGAAAAGGTGTCCAGGTCATATAGCTATCAAAGAAATGCAAGTATAAATTTTACAGTGATACCACTACAAACCCACCCAGATGGCTAAATTAGTAAAATCCAAATGTGACCAATGATGGAGAACCCAAATCTCCATATATTGCTGGTATGAATATAAACAGTTGTATAACTGTTGGTCAATATCAGGTGGCATTGATCATATACATACTCTATAGCTTAGAAATTCCACTGTAGGTATATATCAAAGAAAATGCCAAAATAAAAATAGAATAATTTGGTAGAATAGGAGAATCTTTGTAGCCACACCACCTGTAAAAATAAAAAAGGCTGTCAATAGTAGAATGAAAATTAAATTCTAAGAAATTGAAGTAATGGAATGATACATAGCAAATAGAATGAAAGATCCATGTGTGGCAATAGAGTTGAATCTCATAAACATAATGTTTAGTGAAAGAAGCCAGGCACAAGATAGTATGTTATGATTCCATTTATATGAAAGACAAAACTTTCAGTGCTGTAAGATGTGTTTATATGCAAGATAGTGGATTTATGTAAGATAGTGGTTATCCTTGGGGGTGGTAGTGAGGGAAGGAGGCACTCCAGGTTTTTCTTGAGTGATAGTAATGTTCTGTTTGTTTGTTTGTTTATTAAAGATTTTATTTTTTAGCAATTTCTACATCCAATGTGAGGCTTAAACTTATAACCCTGAAATCAGGAGTTGCAGGCTCTACCAATTGAGCCAACCAGGCATCCCAGGAATGTTCTGTTTAGTAATGTGAGGAATGATTACATAAGTGTGTTGAGCTATAAAAATGTATCTGTTCTTTCTGTTCTTCCTCCAGCTTCAGTTAGCTAAAATACAGTGTTGCGTGCAGTATAGAAGAAAATTCTTACAGGGCATTTGGACCTCTGGCACATTATCTGGAAGTTGATTAGTTGGGCTGCAGTGAACTATTTGCTGATCCCTTGGGATATCAGCTGTGATTGTCTTATGTAATTCAGTTCATTCTCAGAATCACTGCTTTGATTAGTGGCTCGACATTCGAAAATGGAGATTAGAGGAGTCATTTTAAAGCTCTGTATTATTAGCATTACTCAGCTATGGAGAATTAAGTATATTGCTTTTGGGTGGTTCATTGAAAAGTAGTTGCATCATGAAGTAACCAAAATTACAGCTGAATATATATGAATATGAACCCTAAAGCATTCATCCCCCTATAGGTCAGACAGTTACCTATCATTATTATATTTTATTTTCTTTAAATTATTTGAACAAAATAGGGGCGCCTGGGTGGCTCAGTGGGTTAAGCCGCTGCCTTCGGCTCAGGTCATGATCTCAGGGTCCTGGGATCGAGTCCCACATCGGGCTCTCTGCTCAGCAGGGGGCTTGCTTCCCTTCCTCTCTCTCTGCCTGCCTCTCTGCCTACTTGTGATCTCTCTCTGTCAAATAAATAAATAAAATCTTTAAAAAAAAATTATTTGAACAAAATAATATATTACATAGTTAAATTTGTGCAATCCAGATAACCAAGATTAAAAAAAAAAAAACTCTGCGGCATATACTATATGGAAAATCTCCTCTGCTACTCTATTTCATAGTAAGTTTGCAGTGATATGCACATTTCACTATCATCCTTTATTACACTTTGAAGTGCCTAAACATTGATGGATCTTGAACATTCAGTAAATTTAATAAATAAAAAAATATTGAGAGCCATACTGCTGTGGTAAGGAAGTTTCCTATACATATACCCATTAATTTGAGTTACGGAGTAATGGACTTTAGTTGGGTTCAAAGGCAAATCAATGTCATGTAGAATGGGGTAGTAAAAGTGTCCCCCATAAAGCTCTTGTTGAATATCAGCCAAGTCATGGAATATTTGGCTGAATTCCTAGAGTTTTCTTGCAGAATATAACTTTAGAATTTCTTAAAATGCACATAAGCACATTTAATGCACGTTTCCTGTAAACTAGGAAGCTGTAATAACTTTTCATTGCTCTGATATTCAGAAGCTAGTTGTTATATGCTCCAGTAGCTCAAAATGTTTAAATCAGAAAACAAGTTGAATCTCTTAGCAAACTAAATTGCCCACATCTAGAAAATGCACTGACCACAATACAGCTCCGATGGCTTGTGCAGAGGAGTCTGAATGCAATACCAGGGTTACCCAAAGCAGTGAGTGCCTGAAACCAAAAGGTGGCAGATGGAAACTGAATGTGTAGACTGAGTTTGTTCATCTAAACACATGGATTAAACTGGAATGAGGTAGAGCTTGAATCTTGATTTCACCAATACATGAGGCAAGGAGATGCACACGAAGAGAAGTTTCTCAAACAGCACAGAAATCAAGGACATTAAACTAAAACATTAAAGAATTTTGGAAGAGGCTTGGGACGGATACAGCATTGGGCTTAGAAGCCCAACAGCCATTATCCTCAGACAGAGTGGTGGGTTTGAAAAATGGAGTTAGGCAGAGCAACCAAATTTCCACATTTGGAAATTTGGAATTTTTAAATTCTAGCCAGTTTAAAATAGGATCATGAAACATCTAGATGTCATTTCTATCTATTCATCCTCCTTAGCACTTAGTTGACCTTGATTTTTGTTTCTTTCTACATTTTGCCAATTTTGTTTTTTTCTATTCTCAAGTAAAAATATATACATTTTCCAGGAGTTTGTATTAGAAAAAAGTTGGAAATGTGGTACCTCCATTTCAGTGCCCCGTATCTCTTGAACTTTCTTTCTTTTCATTTATTGACTTTTATATCACATATTAAAGTCTGTTGCAAGTGGCAAGTAATCACTTAAACCACTTCAATCTAAAATGGAATTCATAAACTCATCTAAATGGAAAGTCAAGAGTATTGCTGACTACAGATGGACCTGATGTGCTTTTCAAGTCATAGAGCTTGGGTCCTCATGGCTCCCATAGGCGATCAGCTTTTCAGATGCCGTTCTTCCCAGAAAATGTTTCTCCTGTGGTCTCTAGAGGGCAGCAGCAGCAGCTCCAGACCTCATGAGACTCGGGAATTGAGTATGGAGAAGTAGATTTTCAGAAGAAAATGAAGATGTCATCACAAGAAATAGGTATGAGTAATGGTTTCAAACCAACAGTTACATAATGTACACTATACCTTGAACAAACTCCTAGGTTTACTAATTTTTTCTTTAGTCTTCCCTATTTTGCTATTTAGCCCCTATAGCTAGGTCTCCTGTGGCATTAAATATTCTCTGGCTTAGAGAGGGCTTTTGCACACTCCTGGTTTCATCAGCTGCTCAGCCAGCTCTGCCTTTTTCCTGAGTTCTCACACTCACTGACCCTGTCTGGGGATCAATATCTCTGCTACCCTACTGGACATTATTAGCAAAATCTTGATTTGTTTGGTGGATTCTACAGCAACACTCCAAATGCTGATTCAAATGTTGACTCTGGTAACTAGAAAATCATGTCCCTTATCTTTTGCATTAGCGTTCCTGCTCAGTCGGACTTGTGATTTCTTTTCTCATTCAACTCCATGAATCTTTTCATATGGGTATACTTCTTTTTTTTAATCTTTTACCTATTTCTAGGGTTTGGGTCAAGATGAAGAGACTATACCTATCAGCTACTGAATTTTCACAGTTTGTCACTATCCATATAGTACCAAAAATATACACGTTATTCCATTACCAGCTTTTCTTTCCATATTCGAGATACCTTATTCCTTTCCAAAAAATACTTTTATGATTTCCTTTGTTGAGTGAGAGATGAAATGTCTGTTTTCAAACACTGACTGTTAAGTACCAATGTTATTGATTGTAAAGCATTAAGTTTTCATCACAATCAGTTTATTATCTTTTCTTGGAATATTTATTTACTTTTTCTTTTTTACATAGGTATGTTTTACTTTAGAATATGTCTCTCATTTATATTGTAGGCTAAAATTATATCTATAGGATATTAAATCATAGTAAATATCAAGAAATACTATATTTAAACTGATAGAGTTTTCAGGAAAGTAGCCATTTTTATAAGAAAAATGTATTTAGTTATATAAATATAATTAATTGAATTTTTATTGTTATTAAGTATCAAAATATTTATTAATAGATGCCACTGAATAATTGAATTTAAACTGTTTGGGGGACAAGGGAGAGTGCTTTCTTCAGTTCTTTGTTAGCTGGTGTTCTATATTCTTTCCATGTTCGTTCATCTTTAGAATTCCAGAACAGTTTTCCTATCTAGTATTGTGCTCATACAGCAGGAGGGAGTTCAACCTACTCATAGGCTACATTTGTATAGCATTTAGGGCTCAGCTGGTATAATTTACAGTGTTCTACAATGTGGTTTTTCTTCTTATGTGTATAACATAGAATGTACTTGCCGGAGAGACTTAATAATCACATGAATTTAAAAAAGCATGAACAGCTAACAATACCATTGCAAACAATTATACAGTTATTACACACTGACTAATCTACTTTTGGCAAATCATCAAAGACCCAAAAATAGAAAAAAGAAAGAAAAGGAAGGAAGGAAAGAAGGTAGGTAGTTTAGCAGGAGACATTATTGCATTACTAACATGTGTGATCACAATTAAAATATGTAATTATAATATCACTTTATATTATTAAAATCTTAGATAAATTATTGGCCATTTTATTTACTGAAGCTACTAGTTAGCTCAGCATAAAAACATTTTGCAAAGTATTTTCTCCAAATACTGTGTGAAAAATAGAGATTTAATGAACTGTAATTTCTGTCTGGTGCTCAAATAACAGGGGCTTTCAAAGAAGAGTATTGCCGAGGGTTTATCTGAATAGCTTCTTTACTCATGATAACAGGCATAAAATCATGTCAAGTTTGTTCTCTTATGAATTAAAGAATCACCATTTCCTAATTTTGTAAAAAGCATGTCTATCATCCACAGTCCATCAGTATTGGAACAGACACATTGTTCTGCTAAAGAAGACGTGGCAATCATTGTAGCTCTTTATTATCTCCCAAAATTTTGCTATCTAAGTCTTTAGGAAATTGAATATTTGTTAATAAAAGAAAAATTTTATGAGTGATTTTCGAGGGGTGCGTGGCTGGCTCAGTGGATCATGTGACTCTTGGTCTCAGGGTCATGAGTTCAAGCCCCATGTTGTGTGTAGATTTTACTTTAAAAAAAAAAAAAGGTAATCTTTGAGAGCCTATTGGCACCAGATTCCCATCTACCTCTTAGAGATTTAGCAGACTTTTATTTAATTTGAACAAGGTGGATTAACCCAGCAGGGGGCTTACCGGAGGATTTAGAATAGCACTATTTTACCTGCTGCCCTGTGAAAAAGGCAGTATCAAATCCACATACCAAAACAAGTGAATTGGACTTTGATAATATAAAGTGTCCGTATAAATTTTGCCTTTGTAAAGTAAAATTTAATACATGAAAAATAAATTTTGCCTTTGTGATTCAATATAAGAGAGAAAGAGAGACAATGTGAAGTGTGAACAGCCTAATTACATCACTGTTTTGATACATGTCAGGAAACTAGTTTGAATCTCTTTGATTTTCTTGTTGAATTAACGTGGTGATTTTGGAAAAGAAAGAAGGAGTAGTATTTTTACTTAAAATATATATTTTCTGAACAGAAAAGTTAAATGGGAAATAAGGAACTCACAGAACTGAACAAAGATAACATTTGGGCAACCCTTATGGGGAAAAATACTGAGTGAGCCATACTTCCTTCTAAATACCTAAATATCTACGTATCTAAAATAACATGCAAGTAGAAACTACAATTCATTTTGCTTGACAAACATTTTAGGGCAGAAGATGAAAATGTCTAAGACCCCAAGTCCTTCTGCCTACTTCCTCATTTTCCAAAATCATCATTCCCATGGAAACCCATACCAGTAGAGTTAATGTTAAATATCACCCTGAATGACGACCAAAGGAAAGAAGGAACTTATCTGTACCTTTCTGTCTTTTCATGGAAGAGATGAAAGACATGGAAATCTAAAACCAGTTACAGCCTACTAAAATTCATCTCTTCATTACAGGTTATTGGAAGATAGACAATTACAGCTGATTTGACTCTGACATGGAACCCCTTGCAGTCCCAGTAAATCATCTGCTTAAGATTTACTTGAGTCCCATTACTAGCAAATTGTACCAGATTGGTGCAAAAGCAAGTGGATTTATGTAATCTGCCTCCTGAGATATTATACCTAATATTTCTTAAACAAATACCTCTTCATTGCCACATACCTTATTATAATCAACAACATAGCTGCATCTTCTTTATCTAGAAAATAAATAGCATAGTGCGATGAAATCATGATTTGCCAAGTCATATGGAAGTTATATTCTTTTCTGCTTTCACTGCATAATCACCAAAAACATTTGAGCTTTGTCAGCTGGCCCGTTCTGAATGAGAATGGCTATCTGTCCTACCCATCTCCTTAATAAAAAATTAAGTCTTCTGGAGCTTAGTTGCTATATTCCAGTGCCCTGAATCACTGGGTAATGACCTAATCATCTGATGTTGATTTTTGAAAGCAAGGTCCTATTATGGTATCAGCTAGACTTTTAGTTTTTGACAGCAGTGAAAAGTGTTTTATCTTTGTGAACCCCTTGTTTCCATGTGAGTCGTATTGCTCATACCATACAAATTGAGCACATGGAGAACTGACGGCTACCATATACACATTTGAACTTGGTAATGCTTGGATCATTAAGAGTGGAATGGGCAACATAGATGAGACAAGGAAAGCATAATTTAAGTTTCTTGGCTCAAAACTAATACTTAGTGGTTAGTTCATACACAAATTCACAGGCCTAAATAAAATAATGATAGAAGTAAATATTTGAAAGAGTTCTTTAAGAATTTTTATTTTAACCAGGGTTTCCCTCGTGTGCTTATACTACAACATCTGAAGAAGATTTTGTTTTATTTTGCTTTTTTTAAAAGAAGTATTCCATGGTCCTGGCCCTAGAAATCTAGAGATTCTGGATTATATATTGGTGGCAGAATATAAATATCTGTTTTTAAAAACTCCATGTATAATCCTTGTGACTATCTAGGTTTGGAATCATATTCTCAAGCCAGCTCTTAACCAGTTAACTTGATGCTTTGATTTATTCGGCAGATGCCTTTAATAATTTCAATAGACTAGATTTCTTTTCTTGACAGAAATTGTCCTGCAGCATGGGTTCATCATTACTGTTGTAACATGAGATAATACAGTGGCCATTTAATTTTGAAAAAACACGTGGAAATAAGTACATAATAATATATACACAGTGTCTTTTCATTCAATTAATATCTACTTGCAAAAAATTAATTTCTCGAAAGTTTGTGATGTATCACTAGAAATAGACTAGAGAAAAATTTGGACTATGTCTGATATAACATATTACTTCACCAGACTTTAACTATTTTCCTATTAATTTATATTTTAATAAACAGTATTTTACTGTTTATAAAACAGTTTTACTATTTTACTGTTATAAAACATCATAGAAAACTCCCTGCCAAGCTCTTTTCCTAGTACTTTTACAAGCACTAATTTTTAATTTGGCCTTATAAATTAAGTGCTTTTTAAAAATTCTTGTTTATGAATGAGGAAAGAAATACACAGATGCATTAGCGATGTTTTTCTTTTCTTTTCTTTTCTGTTTTTTTTTTTAAACAAATCACACAACTGCTAAATATTTGAACCAAGAGAGATTTAATTTTAGGTACTCTCTGGCTTCTGAGTCTGTGGACTTAAACTCTGAAATACATAGCTAGACTTAGTTTCCAAACATTGATGGACAACTTCATAACATTGAAATGATTAATACAATTGTAATTCAGAATGTCTAAAACATTTACCTTTTATAATAAAAATTGTCAATTTGTATTTAATTTATAAACTAATAGAATTTAAAAATATCAGATGGCCCTATGAAAAAATTGGAATTATTATCATAATTTACCTGTAGAGATTCATATGTATAGCAAATACTGCACAGGGAGTCAAAGCAGAAAGATAGGTCTGACCTACTGTTCTCGTCTCTTTAGAAACTCTGAATGAAAGATAGGTTCTCATTTCTCAGTGGTCAGTAATTGATGTCACTAAAAGTGATCAAGTTGATATAAGTTAATGGAGACTCCATGACCTTATTCTTTATTCTTTCAAAAGAAGAAAGTGTTTTATTCTCCAAAATGGCATATATAATTACACTATAATTCAAATATTTCTTAGAAACCCCTGACTTCTAGAAATTGTACTAGTTCATATGCCTTATTAGTTAAGAGTGTAATTAATTCATGCCCATTGTTTTTTAAAAAGTCTAACTTGAAAGCAGATCTCCTCAGTTTAATTCTATATTCAAATAAATATATGTATTTAGAATTTAATACATAATTCTTTCTGCAACTGGAATTTTTCACCTGATTAATTGGAACATCTTTCTTTGTCAACATATATATTTATCTTATTCTGTGTAATTGCATCTTTATGTTCCATTGATAAAATAAATTATAATTCATTAACATAAAAAATAACTTATTTTTCGAGCACCCTCGGTGGCTCAGTCAATTAAGTGTCTGCCTTCAGCTTAAGTCATGATCCCAGGGTCCTGGGATGGAGTCCTACATCAGGCTCCCTGCTCGACAGGAAGCCTGCTTCTTCCCCAACCCCTACCCCCTTCCTGTGCTTGCTCACTCTTTCTGTCTCTCAAATGCATAAATAAAATCTTTTAAAAAATATATCTTATTTTTTTGTTCTAATAATAGTGATGATGCCTTTAAGTGGTAATCATTTTCAGATGGCCCAGAATATAGAATTCAAAATAAAAGCATCCTTCCTCTTTCTCACTCATGAAGGCAACCAGTGCTAAAAGTTTTTAGGGTACATGGGTGGCTCAGTACATTAAGTGTCTGCCTTTAGCTCGGGTTATGATTCCAGGAACCTGGGATTGAGTCCCATATCAGGCTCAGCGTGGAGTCTGCTTCTTATTTTACCCCTCCCACCTGCTTGTGATCTCTCTCTCATGCTCTCTCTCTCTCAAATAAATGCATCTTTAAACAAATTTTTTAGAAGTTCTTGATTTTAGCTCTTCTAATGTTTGTATCTATCATATGTACATATATATGTGTATATGTGTGTATTATACGTATATATGTGATGGTTTATCTATCTTGAGCCTATTTTATAATTTCTTTTTAAGAGTATTTGTTGATGTGCCATCATGAATTAGAACATTTGTACCTTAGCTATTATTCCTTACCCTGTCCATATATGTCAGTAAGGATATTTTTGTTATGATTTCTTCTTATATGGATAATTTTCATGATTCAGGTATTATATTAAAACATTATTTGTTGATTCGTAAACTCAAACAGGCACTATTGCCCATAGAAAACATTGCTTCAGGGCGCCTGGGTGGCTCAGTGGGTTAAGCCGCTGCCTTCGGCTTGGGTCATGATCTCAGGGTCCTGGGATCGAGTCCCGCGTGGGGCTCTCTGCTCAGCAGGGAGCCTGCTTCCTCCTCTCTCTCTCTCTGCCTGCCTCTCTGCCTACTTGTGATCTCTCTCTGTTGAATAAATAAATAAAATCTTTAAAAAAAAAAGAAAACATTGCTTCAACAACTATCCACCTTTTTTCCTCTGTCCTCAATTTTTTTTCACTTTTTATTGGATCATTTCCATGAACAAACACACAAACAAAGAGTCCCACTGTTTTTCCTTCTCAAAAAAAGTCCTGTTCTTTCCCCCATTTTTCCCATCAGCTACTGTGTTCCTTCTTTCCTCTTCTTTCCATCTTTCCAGGAAAACCCCTTTGAAGATGTCGATTATATTTATTTTCTCTAATTTCTGTCTTTCTAGTCAATGTATCCATATTAATTTAAAAACATTTGATATATCTTTAACTCAGAGAGTTGTGTTTTTTTTTAAATAAAAAGCAACCTGTGCTTATTATGAGATCTATAGTATGTTCATTTTTTTTATGATTACTGATCTATTTGGAGTTATTTGATAGGTTTCATTTTTTTCTTAATCCAAAAGGAGCCTGCTTTTTGAAGGAATGTTTAATCATTATAGTTGCTGATTTATTTGGGATTACTTGTTATGTACCATTTTGTGTTTTCTATTTAACAATTTGTGTGTGTGTGTGTGTGTGCACGCGCACGCGTTCTTTCTTTATTCACCTTTCTTGATTTCTCTAACGCTGAATGGATTTGACTTTTGTTTTTCTTACTCTATTGGTTTGAATGACCTATACCTCTACATATACTTTCAGTCCCCTCCCTTAAATTTTTACAAAAAAATACATATATATACATATTTCAGTGAATTAAAAGTTTACTTTAATTTTCTTTTCAAGTTTCTCTTTGCTAATTTCTATTTTATTAATATTTAAAATTTTAATTTAGCTAGCTTTTAAATACATCAAATTAGATTATTCTAACTGCTGTGTTTCAAAAATATAATTATATGGATTAGCAATATACTTAGCTGATTTACTTGTTTACCTGTTGTTCTTGTAGCTCATTGTTTTTTTCTCTGGTGCTTTTTAATTTTCTTTCTGGAATATATTCATCCTCTGAGAGTTTATGTACTCTCAGATAAATCAAAAATACATTTATTTTCCTAATGAATGAAGACTGTTATTCCATTGTAAGCAATCAATCCTTGAAAGTTATCCATAATGTGTATGTATGTGCGTGTGTATATATATATAAAATATGTATATATCCATATATATTTATGATTTTCCTTCTTTTTGATCATTTTTGTTTAGAAATCTTTTCTACTCCATAAAGATTTTCCTTTCTTATTTTTAAGATGTAATATGGCTTTATTATAATGTTTAATCAGAAATATTTCCCTTTTTATAGGAGTTGTCTTCACATTTGGGAGTCAGCTAAAGTATTGAGAATGTTTCAGTGAAGTATTTTGGCACTCATACTCTAGGAAAATATTCAGAGATGGAAATATTGCATCTTTTGCTATCATCCAATCTTACATCATCAAACACACTCTACGTACTAAACAAATTTTCCTAATAATGTACAGTTCACTGAATTATTTCCTATTGTACAAACAGTGGTAGGACATTAATTTCTTCTGAAAGAGATAAAAAGTTAGGAAACTTTTTTTTCCCAGACACCCATGCCCTTTCTTAAATGATAACTGCTCTTGTCCTCATCCCCTAAAAAATAGGAAGCTGAGGAAATGGAGTTAATCACTTAGCCCATCAATACCATTTCTCAGCTGACTGTGTCTGCAGAAGTTAGTTCATTAATCACTACCCCTTGTCTACCTGATTCAACAAATGGAGGAAATTGACCTTGTTTCAGTCACCCAAATCACCGATTCATCTTATATCTGGAAATGCTTACACCTGTTTTACAGCTTCTCTTTGGTCTGGGGTAAGCATATTACTCAGTTCTATAACTTGCTCTTATTTCGCAGGGTGTCTTCTGGATTCTCTTCATACTAAGCCTTTCTCTGTATATTAACGTGCGTTGCTGAGTGTATTTGTGTTCCATGAGATTATATCATAGAGCTATGGATACATTAGAAAACATATAACCTAAGTGCCCCGGCTCTGTCCTAACTCTCAAATGTGCTTACTTTCTTCTCCTTTATTCAAAATCACCCTCTCTCAGAGAAAGCATGGAAGTTAAATAATTAACTATACATTTTCAACTTGGAAATATTATCATTTTAAAAATTTTCTAACCCCTTTCCCTTCCTTCCTATTATTACTATTATTATTTTATTCAAGACATGTTTTTCTTCCTTCAGTCCTTAATAACATCTCTATAGGAAACAAGTATAATAATTAACACTTCAACTGCTCTGTGGCAAGAGTTATCATTGCAGTCTTTCAATACCAGAAAAAAAAATTTTAGCAGCCATGTGATCTTCCACATCCCAGTTAAACTATTCTATTTTTTTTTTTAAGATTTTATTTATTTGTCAGAGAGAGAGAGTGAGCACAGGCAGACAGAATGGCAGGCAGAGGCAGAGGGAGAAGCAGGCTCCCTGCTGAGCAAGGAGCCTGATGTGGGCCTTGATCCCAGGACACCGGGATCATGACCTGAGCTGAATGCAGCCGCTTAACCAACTGAGCCACCCAGGCGTCCCTAAACTATTCTATTTTTATATAAATTAATAAAACCATGTAACAATTGTCTTTATGTGAAAATATTGTGACCGTGTCTCAATGTTGCAAAAGTACCAAAAGGCTTGCTTATTGAGGGAGAGAGGAAGCATTGAAAAGAGACATTGTTTTAATTTTCACAAAGGCAAATAGAATTATGTTTAGATTCTTGAAGTACAGTCCTCAGAAAATAATTATTACAGTAACAACTTCATTAAAAATAAAAATGAGCTCATTTAATTGAATTACTTGTAATTGCTAATCAATTAGAAACACTTTCAGAAAGGTTATGGCATTCTTGGGTTTCAGGTTAGATAACTCTCAGGGGAAAAAAGGCTCATTAACAGTTCTGTATTTAAAGATGAAATAAATTAGGACCTAGGATTGCAAAGAATTAGGCAATTTCTTAGAGCATTTAAAATAAAATAGTAGGAAAAGGAGTACAGAACCTTAAAGAAATGAAAGCATGAAACAAATTTTTGCAATATTCAAGGTTCAAACATAGTTCATATCCAAACAATACATGACTATGTAGTGTCATTCCTCATAAAAATTGTTTTTAAATTTTATACAGTAAGTATTTTTTAGTTGTTAAAATTACACCTTCTATCAATAATCTAGGACCGGCCTGCAGTTCAAGGTCTTTGCAGCAAACTTCAGCCCTTTATACAACGTCAGCATCACCAGCGCTGTTTACCAATGGTTTTGACCCTGGTGAATTGATTGAACACTTTCTGTCTATATATTAGCTGAGCTATAAAATGATGTTGGTAATAGTTAGTGCTTCTTGGTTAGTTTGAGAACCAAATAATATAATAGCTGCAAAGTACTTAAAACAATGCTTGGACTTGAGGAATATTTAGTTTAGTGGTTGCTGTTATTATAATAGTTACTGTAATAATTATTAATACTATATTATAGTAGTTCTTATACTTTGCTTTCTGTCCACTTGTGCATTTCCCTTCTTGGTTTAGATATAAAGGACAGTTTATTATCTAGAGCTCCAAGTACAATCCATAATTTCCCTCAAAATCTCACCTTGCACATTTCTCCTCGAATGAGGCAGCATCCTCTCGTGGGCCTAGTATTTGATCACCTGTACCTCTTGACATGAGAAAGATTTTTCAAAACAAGCATGAAGTGTTTTTTTCCGTCAACTACTGTTTTCTAGTGTTTTATTTGTGGAAACTATACAGTTGAGAATTTAAAATGCCATCGTTAGCACAACCACCGGCCACCTGACACGCACACGCGCGCGCGCGCACACACACACACACACACACACACACAGTCTCTCTCTCTTTTATCCTCCGTGAATTTTTCTCTCTCCTGAGAATCTCTACCTTTGAATGCATGTGAAAAATGCTAGGTAACTGAAAGGTCAGTACTTTGTCTGGAAGAAAAAGAATCAGCAAACAGCCAAAATATATTTGGTTGCTCAATTTTCATGTCATCAAAGACTGATTCTTTGATGCAGTGGATAGGCCATAAGAAAAATTTAAAGCATCCTCTATCATTTTCCAGGCAGCTGTGTTTATTGAGAAGGAGAGAAAGAGAAAAGGTGAGAGGAAGAGAAGCAGGTCCAGGAGGGAGAAAGAAGCAAAAAAAGAAACAAAAGAAGCATGCTTTGTAATGAAGGGAAGCTTGGTAAATTCTTCACCACAAAATTGCTAGGCTTTTGATATGTGCTCATACTACAAGATTCAGACATCGTATGCTTCTCTTTATTCTATTTACCTTTGTGGGTTTTCTTCTTTTTGTATGTATTTGTAGATATTTTATGGAGTGGTAGGAGATGTTATATTGGAGGTTCTCAAATACTGTTTAATAATTCTATTTCTGAACTACAAGAAAATGTTGAAGATTTTACTTAACCATTTGAGAGAGAGAGCGTGGGCACACAAGAAGGGGGAGGGACAGAGGGAACAGGTGAAGGAAAGGGACAAGCAGACACCACCCCCGAGCATGGACCCTGAGATCCAGACCTGAGCCTGAAGTCAGCTGCTTAACTGACTGAGACACCCAGGGGCCCCTCTTCAAGAAAATGTTACAGCTTGAAATAGGTGGATGGATGGGTGTGCATACGTGTATGTAATAGAGAAGGAGAGAGAGAGACTGTTGAAGTTTTAAGTTTTGTGTGTTCAAGTTTAAGAACAAGAGAAAAGAAGAAAAAAGAAAAGAAAAACTTTAACACAATAGTCAGTTTCTTGATTTGATCGGTCAGTAGCCCTCTCCCTGATCTTGCATATATGTGTTTTTCTATATTTTTTGTACATCATCCCACAGTTCAATACTTACAAAACTTGAATTAGTTTTTTTCTATGAATAAAAACTGTTGTGACTTACCACAAACAGACTACATGATCTTATGAATTGAGAACTGTGTACCTAAGGCAAGACAGGATTTTGTAAGAACATTACTTTATTAGTCCATTGATATTTTACAATCATGCTTTCATTAACTTGTTAAAGTAGTATTATTTAAGTATCAGCCATGCACAGTTAGAAATATTTCAACCTGGTAAGTGCCTGGTGTTTCAAATACCATAGTCTATTAACTAGACACAAACAATGTCAACACGTTTTGGGAAATACCTGAGAACATGCAGACCTAAATTTGAATATTCTTCATTCTTTAAAGAGTACAGTATTCTTAGATTACACTTTCCATCATCATAAGCTTCTCAGCCCTCATTACAGTGTTCTCAAACACTTAACAGTATTAGACAAATGAGGCTGTGCTGAATTATTCCCCCTTATGCAAGTTTATCCCCTATCTGGTGACTAAAACTTTTCTTCCCCGAACTTGAATTTCTGTCCTATTTCTTTATAAAAAAAGATAAAAAAGAGTCTGTGTGATTATGCTAGTTTTACCTAGTCCGTGCTGCCTCTTGCTATTTTGAATTAATTTTGTTTTTTCAAGGGTTATTTTTGTCCTTGTTTTTTTTTTTTTAATCTGCAATTCACATTTTCATCTCATCTTTTTCCCCCTTTATCTCCCTCTCCATATTTCCCTCCCCCTGCTTGTGTACTTTCTCTCTCCCTCACATAAATAAATCTTAAAAAAATATTGTTACACTATTTGTAGTGTTCTTGTCATTTATGGGAAATTTTTCTTCTGTTTCAGCATATATAAACTAATATACATTGTCCATGTATTAGTATCCATTTCTTGTCACTTTTTTCCTGCTTGGGTTAACTTTGTCCAGATCTTTTCTTTGCTCTTTGACGTGTTTTGACAATGTTCTCATCATATCCATATGGCTTGTACTCCCTATTTTGTAACTGTTTAGTACCAAGTTATTTTCTGTTTTAACTAAATTTCTATAGCCTGAAAGCTTGACAGATAAAGGAAAAAGCTTGAGAGAGACAGTATGCAATCCTTCTTGTAAAACACAAGTTCTGTTTTGGTTTTTGCAATGACATTAAATGACCACACTCTGTGTCCTCAGTGCCTGTCATAGAACCTGGCACATTGTTTAATAATCACTGCTAAATGATCATTAGATAAAAGAAGGAATAACTATCTTAGGCCAGAACACCTGGTTACATAATTGGATGGTTATCATCCTTCTGCTCCAGAATGTTTCTTCTATTCATTATGTACTTTGAAATTCACACTTGAATTAGAATTAGCAAACTCATGCAATGCTGCATAAAACTGGAATTGGCACACTTTGCCTTCACTCATATTTTATTCGTGCCAGCAAGGCACAGGGCTATGCCCTCTATTGGGGAAGAAGTACATCCACTGTCCACAGGAAAGTTGTAGAAATACCAATGGGAAGAGGCATGTAGTCTTTGAGTGAAGGGGAGAAATATCCAGAAACAAAAATACAACATACCTTAAGTTTTTCACATCTTCCATGTAGACAGCCCTTTCTAGAACTCATCATTCTTTTTTTTAAGATTTTATTTATTTATTTGACAGACGGAGATCACAGAGAAGCAGGCAGAGAGAGAGGAAGAAGCAGGCTTCCTACTGAGCAGAGAGCCCTAGAACTCACCATTCTTAATAAATGTAAGATAGGGACACAACCTCAGGTTTTTATTCTTTTTTTAAAATTAACGTATAAAGTATTATTTGCCTCAGGGGTACAATTCCGTGAATCATAAGGCTGACACATTTCACAGCACTCACCATAGCCCATACCCCTCTGAATGCCCATAACCCAGCCAGCCTATCCCTTGCCCTCAACCACCACCCCCCAGGAACCCTCAGTTTGTGAGATTAAGAGTTTCTTATGGTCTGTCTCCCTCCCAATCCCATCTTGATTCATTTTTTCCCTCCCTATGCCCTACAACACCCTCCTCTGCCTCTCAAATTCCTCATATCAAAGATATCATATGATAATTGTCTTTCTCTGACTTATTTCACTCAGCCTAATACCCTCTGGTTCCATCCACGTTGTTGCAAGTGACAAGATTTCAGGGTTTTTGATGGTTCCATAGTATTCCATTGTATATATATGCCACATCTTCTTTATCTATTCATCTGTTGATGGATATCTAGGTTCTTTCCATAGTTTGGCTATTGTAGATATTGCTGCTATAAACATTCAGGTGCACATGCCCCTTGGAATCACTACATTTATATCTTTAGGGTAAATACCCAGTAGTGCAATTGCTGGGTCACTGGGTAGCTCTATTTTCAACTTCTTGAGACACCTCCATATTGTTCTACACCAGATTGCATTCCCACCAACAGTATAGGATGGTTCCCCTTTCTCTCTCTCTTTTTTTTTTTTTTTTTGGTTCCCCTTTCTCCACATCCTCTCCAACATTTATTATTTTCTGTCTTGTTAATTTTAGCCATTCTGACTAGTGTGAGGTGGTATCTCACTTTGGTTGTGATTTGTATATCCCTGATGCTGAGTGATATTGAGTATGTTTTCATGTGTCTGTTGGGCATCTGGATGTCTTTGCAGAAATGTCTGTTCATGTCTTCTGCACATTTCTTGATTGGATTATTTGTTATTTGGGTTTTGAGTTTGATAAGTTCTTTATAGATTTTGGATACTAGCCCTTTTTTTAATATAACATTTGCAAATGTCTTCTCCCATTCTGTTAGTTGTCTTTTGGTTTTGGTGACTGTTTCCTTTGCTGAACAAAAGCTTTTGATCTTGATAAAGTTCCACTAGTTCATTTTGCCTTTGCTTCCCTTGCCTTTGGTGATGTTTGTAGGAAGTTGCTGCAGCTGAGGTCGAAGAGATTGCTGCCTGTATTCTCAAGGATTTTGATGGATTCCTGTCTCACATGGAGGTCTTTCATCCATTTTGAATCTATTTGTGTGTGTGGTGTAAGGAAATGGTCCAGTTTCATTCTTCTACTTGGTGCTGTCCAATTTCCCCAACACCATTTGTTGAAGAGAATGTCTTTTTTCCATTGGACATTCTTTCCTGCTTTGTCGAAGATTTGTTGACCATAGAGTTGAGGATCTATTTCTGGGCTCTTTCTTCTGTTCTATTGATCTATGTGTCTGTTTTTGTGCCAGTACCATACTGTCTTGATGATGACAGCTTTGTAATAGAGCTTGAGGTCTGGAATTGTGATGCCACCAACTTTGGCTTTTTTTTACAACATTCCTCTGGCTATTCAGTATCTTTTCTGGTTCATATAAATTTTAGGATTCTTTGTTCCATTTCTTCGAAAAAAATGGATGGTATTTTGATAGGTATTGCATTAAATGTGTAGATTGTTTTAGGTAGCATAGACATTTTCACAATATTTGTTCTTCCAATCCATGGGAAGTCTTTCCAATTCTTTGTGTCTTCCTCAATTTCTTTCATGAATACTTTATAATTTTCTGAGTACAGATTCTTTGCCTCTTTGATTAGTTTTATTCCTAGGTATCTTATGGTTTTGGGTTCAATTGTAAATGGCATCAACTCTTTAATTTCATTTTCTTCTGTTTTGCTGTGGTGTATAAAAATGCAACTGATTTCTGTGCATTGATTTTATATCCTGACACTTTACGAATTCCTGTATGAGTTCTAGCGGTTTTGAAATGGAGTCTTTTGGGTTTTCCACATAAAGTATCATATCATCTACAGAGAGTGAGACTTTGACTTCTTTTTTGCTAATTCGGATACCCTTAATTTCTTTTGTTGTCTGATTGCTGAGGCTAAGACTTGTAGTACCATGTTGAATAGCAGTGGTGATAGTGGACAGCCCTGTTGTGTTCCTGACCTTAGGGGAAAAGGTCTCATTTTTTCCCCATTGAGAATGATATTTGCTGTGGGTTTTCCATGGATGGCTTTGATGATATTGAGGTAGGTACCCTCTATCTCTACATTTTGAAAAATTTTGATCCAGAAAGGATGCTGTATTTTGTCAAATGCTTTTTCAGTATCTATTGAGAGTATCATATGGTTCTTGTTCTTTCATTTATTGATGTGTTTTATTACATTGATTGATTTGCAGATGTTGAACCAACCTTGTAGCCCAAGAATAAATCCTATTTGGTCACGGTGAGTAATCCTTTTAATGAACTGTTGGATCCTATTGGCTAGTATTTTGGTGAGAATTTTCGGATCTCTGTTCATCAAGGATATTGGTCTGTAAATCTCCTTTTTGGTGAGACCTTTGTCTGATTTTGGGATCAAGGAATGCTGGCCTCATAAAATGAGTTTGGAAGTGTTCCTTCCATTTCTGGTTTGTTGTTGTTGTTGTTGTTGTTGTTGTTGTTGTTGTTGTTTTTGGAACAGTTTCAAGAGAATAGGTATTAATTCCTCTTTAAATATTTGGTAGAATTCCCCTGGAAATCCTTCTGGCCCTGGGCTCTTGTTTTTGGGTGATTTTTGATGACTTCTTCAATCTCCTTACTGGTTATGGGTCTGCCCAGATTTTCTATTTCTTCCTGGTTCAGTTTTGGTAGTTTATAGGTCTCTAGGAATGCATCAATTTCTTCCAGATTGTCAAATTTGCTGGCATATAAATTCTCATAATATGTTCTTATGATTGTATTTCTTTGGTGTTAGTTGTGATCTCTCCTCTTTCATTCATGATTTTATTAATTTGGGTCCTTTTGTCTGGCCAGAGGTTTATGAATCTTGTTAATTCTTTCAAAGAACCATCTCCTAGTTTTGTTGATTTGCTCTACTATTCTTTTGGTTTCGATTTCATTGATTTCTGCTCTGATATTTATTATTTCTCTTCTCCTGCTGGGTCTAGGCTTTCTTTGCCATTCTTCTTCAGCTCCTTTAGGTGTAGGGTTAGGTTGTGTACTTGAGACCTTTCTTGTTTCTTGAGAAAGGCCTGTAATACTATAGGCTTTCCTCTCAGGACTGTCTTTGCTGTGTCCCAAAGATTTTGAACAGTTGTGTTTGCATTTTCATTTGTTTCCATACATTAAAAAAACAAATTATTTAATTTCCTGGTTGACCCATTCATTCTTCAGTATGATACTGTTTAGCCTCCATGTTTTTGAGTTCTTTCCATATTTCCTCTTGTGATTGAGTTCTAGCTTCTGAACATTGTGGTCTGAAAATATGCAAAGAATGATCCCAGTCCTTTGATACCAGTTGAGACCTGATTTGTGACCAGGATGTGATCTATTCTGGAGAGTGTTCCATGTGCACTGGAGAAGAATGTGTATTCTATTGCTTTGGGATGGAATGTTCTAAATAAATCTGTGATGTCCATCTGTTCCAGGGTATCATTTAAAGCTTTTATTTTCTTGTTGATCTTTTGCTTGGGTGGCCTGTCCATTTCAGTTAAGGGAGTGTTAAAGTCCCCTACTATTACCATTGATGTGTTTCTTTAATTTTGTTATTAATTGGCTTATATAATTGGCTGCTTACATGTTAGGGGCATAGATATTTAAAATTGTTAGATCTTCTTGTTGGACAGATCCTTTAAGTATGATATAGTATCCTTCCTCATCTCTTAGTATAGTCTTTGGCTGAAAAAATCTAGTTTATCTGATACAAAGATTGCCACCCCAGATTTCTTTGGATGTCCATTAGCATGGTAAATTGTTTTCCGCCCTGTCACTTTAAATCTGGAGGTGTCTCTGGGTCTAAAATGAGTTTCTTGTAGACAGCATATTGATGGGTTTTGTTTTTTTATTCATTCTGATACCCTGTGTCTTTTGATTGGGGTATTTAACCCATTTACATTCAGGGTAACTACTGAAAGATACAATTTAGTGCCATTGTATTGCCCATAAAGTGACTGTTGCTGTATAATGCCTCTGTTCCTTTCTTGTCTACTACTTTCAGGCTCTCTCTATACTTTGAGGACCCCTTTCAGTATTTCCTGTAGGGCTTTGTTGTTTGCAAATTCTTTTAGTTTTTGTTTGTCCTGGAAGCTTTTTAATGCCTCCTTCTATTTTCAATGAAAGCCTACCTGGATATAGTATTCTTGGCTGCATATTTTTCTCATTTAGTATCATGCCAGTCCTTTCTGGTCTGCCAGGTCTCTGTGGATAGGTCTGCTGCCAATCTAATATATCTACTGTTGTATGTTCCAAACCTCTTTTCCTGAGCTGCTTTCAGGATTTTCCCTTTGTCACTGAGACTTGGAAGGCTTACTAGTAGATGACAGGGTGTGGACCTATTCTTACTGATTTTGAGGTGGGTTCTCTGTGTCTCCTGGGTTTTGATGTTTGTTCCCTTCACCAAATTAGGGAGATTCTCTACTATGATTTTCTCCAATATACCTTCTGCCCCTCTCTTTCTTCTCCTGGGATCCCAATTATTCTAATATTATTTGGTCTTTTGGTATCACTTATCTCTCAAATTCTCTCCTTGTGGTCCGTTATTTATCTCTCTTTTGCTCAGATTCTTTATTCTCTGTCATTTGGTCTTCTATATCACTAATTTTCTCTTCTGCCTCACTTATTCTAGTAGTAAGAGCCTCCATTTTCTATTGCATCTCATACATAGCTTTTTTTATTTCAACTTGGTTACATTTTAGTTCTTTTATTTCTCCAGAAAAGGATTTTAATTCTCCAGAAGTGAGTTCTCTAGTATCTTCCATGGTTTTTGGAGCCCATCTAGCACCTTGATATACTTCATTCTGAACTCTAATTCTGACATATTACCAATGTCCGTATTGGTTAGGTCCATAGCCATTGGTACTGCCTCTTGTTCTTTCTTTTGTGGTGAGTTTTTGTGCCTTGTCATTTTATCCAGGTAAGAATAGATGAATGAGAGAACAAAATACTAAAAGGGTAGCAATAACCCCAGAGAAATACACACCAACCAAATCAGAAGAGACCCAAAACCAGGAGGAAAAGAAAAGGGGAAAAGAAAGAAAAAAGAAAAAAAAAAATATATATATATATGACTTGTGAATACAACAGCACTACACACTTGATTTTGGCTGTATTTTTGTGTTAGAAGAAACTACCTCCCAAAATTTTATTTATATATAGAAAAATAAGGGTAAACACAATGAAGGGATGGAGTATGACTCTAAAGATGAAAATTACAAAATTGTAAGATAAGAAGGTGGCTGAAAAAAAGGAAAAAGATTGAATTGGTAAGATAAGAAGGTGGTGAAAAAAAGAGGAAGCAATGTGATCAGGGGGGAGACTAGAACAAAGCCATCCTCTAGATTTAGGCTATATTTGATCTATTAGAAGAAACTGTATCCCAATATTAGAAAAAAAACAAAACAAAACAAAACAAAAACAACTATATGTACACAAAAATTAAGGTTAGATACAATGAAGGGATAAAATATGACCATAACAATGAAAATTAAGAAAAGATTGTTAAATAGGTATTGATAAGATAAAATAAAAAATGTAAAATAAGAAAGAGCAAAAATTTTAAAAATAGAATAAGAAAAAAATAAAATTTAAAAAATTTAACTTTGAAAGACTAAAGGATCATGGGGAAAAAGCCATGAATCCTGTGTGTTGCTTTCCCCTAGCTCTGGAGTTCCACAGTTCTCATTGAATGGTGAACTTGGTCTTGGCTGGATGTCCTTACTGAACTTCTGGGGGAGGAGCCTGTTACATTGATTCTCAAATGTCTTTGCCTGAGGCACAATTGCACCGCCCTTGCTGGGGGCCAGGCTAAGCAGTCTGCTTGAGTTCGCTCTCAGGAGCTTTTGTTCCCTGAACTCTTTCTGCTTTCCATACAGCTTTGAAGGATGGGTATGAAAATAGCAGCCTCCCAATCTCTGGCTCCATAGAAGCCAAGACCTCAGGGACCCACTTCTCAGTGTGCCCTCAGAGAAAAGCAGTCAATCACTCCTGTCTTCCTGGTCTCCAGCCACACTCCATGCTCACCCAACCTGTGATTGAGCATTTTTATTTCTGGTGCTTGGCCTTGTTTGGAGTATCCAAACCCAGCCAATTTTTATAGCCCACTTCCATACTACTCCTCCCAGAGGAGGAAGGAGGGGATTGCCCTGGATCTGCCACCTGTGGAGTTCCTGATAGAAGAGTAGTGGCCTGACTGTGCCTTGGATGATGGTTTAAGGTAACCTGGAGCTGAGAGCCTACTCTTTAACTCCATCTCTGCAGCCTGCTTCCCTGCTCGAAACCTGGGAGCTCTGCCACATTCAGGTGCCCCTGGTTTTTTGTGACCCCTTGGGTCCTGATACCACACTGTTCCTACCAGGGCTCCACCCCCCACTTAGCTTGTGGAGTGACATCCCTCAGTGGAGCAGACTTCTGAAAGTTCCAATTTTATGCTCTGCTGCTCTCTTTCTCGCTGGGAGCCAGTCCTTCCCCGCATGGTCTATCTTCCCATATGTTGCTTCAAATTCACTTCTCTGTACTTTCTACCATCCAGAAAGTGGTCAATTTTCTGTCTAGATTTTTATACTTTATATTTGAGGTAATATGAATTTCCTGGCCTCTCTTTGCCTATCCTGTGCTCCCCTAGGTTTATAGGCTTTAATTATCTTGATAGCCAGTTCTCTTGGCAGTCTTTCTAGTTTCTAGAATAACATTGGTTTGCCTAGTAGCCATTTTTTAAAAAATATTTTGTTTATTTATTTGACAGACAGAGATCACAAGTAGGCAGAGAGGCAGGCAGAGAGAGAGAGAGGAGGAAACACGCTCCCTGCTGAGCAGAGAGCCCAATGTAGGGCTCCATCTCAGGACCCTGAAATCATGACCTGAGCCGAAGGCAGAGGCTTTAACCAACTGAGCCACCCAGGTGCCCCACCCTAGTAGCCATTTTAAAGGATTTTATTTATAATGTGTATTTTAATATTTAAAGAAAATGATATTGTGTTGCAGTTGAGTTCCACCATTTTTACATCATTGTTCAGGCTCAAATATTGGCCAAGATCCTTAAGCAATAATAATATGTATTCTGGTATTCTTTCATTCTATCATCTCTCAACATTATCTTATTTATACATTAGTTTTATTCAATGCATATTTTCACGTATTTACTATATGATACATCCCAGATGGTTAGTACAGTGTTCATACAGTGTTGGTGCTTATGTTAATATGTTCTTTATTGCCTATTAGTATTATTTATGTCAAAAGTTTAAAATTTCATCTGTTTAATTAATTAATTTATACTCTTTTTTAAAAGTTCATGATCAAAGATACCTTGAATTTGCTGATATTTTAAATTTTACAGTAATATTCTCATCTAGCGGACTATGTTTTGAAAGCCATTAAATCTTTTTTTAAAAGAAAATATGCCTTTCAATGTAAACACATTTTGCAATGTGATGTTCATATTTGCTGTGTTCTGTTAGGATCAGTAAGAAAACTACGAGATTGTGGGTTAGATTTCGGGTGTCAGAGTGATCTTGGAACTTGTGAATAACGAGAATCTGCATCCTTACCAGCATTTGTTCTTTCTTGTCTTTTTCATGATAGCCATTCTAACACATGTGAAGTGATACCTCATTGTGGTTTTGATTTGCATTCCCTAATATTAGTGATGTGGAACACCTCCTCAAGTTGGTCCATTTGAATATCCTCTTTGGAAAACTCTTTATTCAGGTCTTTATTTGGCCAAATCATTTCCTTCCTCCCTTCCTTCCTTTCTTCCTTCCTTCCTTTCTTATCAGATGAATGGTTTACAAATATTTTTTCCCTACTGTAGGTTGCCTTCTCATTTTGCTAATCATTCATTTTGCTGTGCAAAAACTTTTTAGTTTGATAGTTCCATTTGTTTATTTAATTTTTTTTTAATTTGGTTGCTCATGTTTTAGATGTCAAATCAAAAAATCACTGTCAAGACCCATGTCAAGAAGCTTTTCCCCTATGTTTCTTCTAGGACCTCTCTGGTTTCAGTTCATATATATATATATATTTTTTTTTTAAAAGATTTTATTTATATGACAGAGATCACAAGCAGGCAGAGAGAGAGGAGGAAGCAGGCTCCCCACAGAGCAGAGAGCCGGATGCGGGGCTCGATCCCAGGACCCTGGGATCATGACCTGAGCTGAAGGCAGAGGCTTTAACCCACTGAGCCACCCAGGCACCCCTCAGTTCTTTTGAAATCTTAAATCTATTTTGAGGTCTTTTTTTTTTTAAATTATTTTTATTTTTATTTATTTTAAAGATTTTAAAGTAATCTCAATACCTTATGTGGGGCTTGAACCTACAACCCTGAGATCAAGAGTCACGTGCTCCTGTGGCAGCCAGCCAGGCGCTCCTGAGTTAATTTTTTTTTTTAAGATTATTTATTTATTTATTTGACAGAGAGAAATCACAAGTAGATGGAGAGGCAGGCAGAGAGAGAGGGAAGCAGGCTCCCTGCTGAGCAGAGAGCCCGACGCGGGACTCGATTCCAGGACCCTGAGATCATGACCTGAGCCGAAGGCAGCGGCTTAACCCACTGAGCCACCCAGGCGCCCCCTGAGTTAATTTTTTTAAGTGGCATAAGATAGGGATCCAGTTTCAGTCTTGGATATAAATATTCAATTCTTCCAGTCCCAGTTACTGTCTTTTCTTCATAGGATACTCTTGGCTTCCTTGTCAAATATTAGTTGTTAGTGTTTTTGTCTCTTTTAACTACCTCTATTTTTTTTACATTACAGAATATGAAGATATCCACTTACTGTTCTTTTTTTTTTCTAGCTTTAATGTGTAATATGTATCTTTTTTCACTGTAAGGTGCTTGAATTTTATAATAGCTTAGAAAAATGTGGAGGTGTTTAATAGATGAAAATATGTTGGTGTTGTTAAAGCTACTTGCCCAAAGATTTATAAGTGAAGACATATTTAAAGGCACAGTAAGTATGGTAATTGCTGCAGTGAATGCTGTGAACTTTCAGTATATTGTTCAGCATTGCCCTAGAGACGTGTCATTTCTAACACATTATTTTTGATATCACATCTCTTAGACATTTGCCAGCAAATGCCAAATTTATTATTGAATATATATTTCTAGTTAATATTTATGAAACCATCCATAATCAATTACAAATTATTACAACTCATAGATCTAATTTACCATCTAGGAAAAATTATGGAGAGTTAGATTTTAACATTTGTGGCAATAAACTATCTTAAAACAAATATGTTTATTTTGTTGAAAAGCAAATTTGAGGGAAAAATAAGCTAAGATTATTAAAAGTACAATACCACAGCCACCTGGTTTTTCAAAGCAAATACAAATGACAGAGCTTGCAGAGTTTTAAAAATAAAGCACTCAAAATATCAAATATATAATTTTTAATGTTTAGTAAAGAATAAAAATAATTTAGAGTAAATTATTAATCTAAAGTAATAATTATTAAATTAAAAGAATAAATTATTTAATTTAGAAGGATACATTTTTTTTTACTGTTTAGTTACACACTCTCTGAAAGATGAATTGCAACAAAATGTGTTCACTTAATAAAAAAAAAAAATCACTCTTCCAATTACTGAAATTCAACATACATATCTCTGAATGTAACTGATAGTTAAACATCCTTCAGCGTGAGGGGTTTGAATCTCATGCTGAGGTTACATGTGGCATGATGTGCAAGATCTACTTTTAGTTTGAGATTTTCAGTGTGTATTGATCAAGATGGCTTTAATGTTCCCCTCATCTTTGCTACACTTTAGACAAAGCTTCTTCCAGGCTATAGGCCCCTGACCTCCCCTTTCTTAGAGCATTTACTTTGGAAAACTTGTAATTGTAAATTCTTTCTCTGCCTTGTTGAGATGTAAATCTTTTTAAAAGCTTCTTGCAAGTTTTACAACCCAGAAATGGTTTGCTCTAAGAAGTAAGACCCATTTATTTGAAGTGTAATCATCAAAAGTGACCGGTACTCTTATCTCTTCGTTTCTGTGAGAGAATAGGGACATAACTTCTGCAGGTGCCTTGCTTCGAATTGTAAAACTGCCTTCTGTCATAAAGATATGACAACCTTATCTTGCTTTTGGATAAGCCAACTGAACAAATACAGATGACCTCTATAACATTCTCCACTAAATTTCCACTATCTCATTCCAGCCCTAAGGAATAATACCACCTTCTACTTCATTGGAGTTGAGTTTAGACTTAGTTCCAACCTCTCTCCCTATTATAGTGGTCCTTGAGGTCTTCCTTGCCTGATTAACTTTGTCCAGTGTAATTTTTGCCTTCACAGAATCGATGTTCAAATTATTTTAGTAATTTATGAAGGCACCTTTAATTCAACTTGTTTTATTATATAGTGGGAAAACAAAGCAAAATAAATAAAAATATCTGAACTTGAATAAGATAACCTGGATTTGAGGTCATTTTTTCCATTTGCAAACTATTAAAGGATATAGTTAATATTTTTCCTGTGATCATCAAGTAAACATTAACAACACACTAAAAAAGGGGTATATACATTTCCTAGCCCTTACCATAAACTGAATGTTTGTGCTCACCGCCACCCCTAAATTTATGTATTGAAACCTAATCCCCATTGTAATGATATTTGGAGGTGGGACCTTCAGAAGGGGATGAAGCCATGAGGGTTGAGTCCTCATGAATAGAATTATTCACCTTATGAAAGAGACCCCTAAGTACTATCTTACCCCTTCTGCCATGTGAGGGCACTGAAAGACAGCCATCTAAGTGGGTTCTAATGAGTCACTGAATCTGCTAATACCTTAATCTTAGATTTCCCAGTGTTCAGACTACAAGAAATTTCTGTGCATAAGCCACCCAGTCTTTTGTATTTTTATTATAGTAGCTCAAGTGGACTCAGACAGCACCTTATACTAATTTAGCATGATCAGATTCATTTTTGTTTTCCTTCAAAAGGACAGACCTAATGATGATATGATATATGAATAATTAACCAGGCATATGAATAAATTTGGTCTGAAAATTACTTTCAAATATTTTGTAAATAGATACCTCTAAGAAAAAAATATGCTAAGTTATGTTCTTAATGTAGTTTTACTATAGTTCTGCCAAACATGAGCACATCAAAAGATGAGTCAATTTAAATGTGAAAGAACATGATTTATATAAAAAGCATATGTTAATTATTATTCTAAAATAGTAAAGAAGAGCCCTTCTGAGATTCCTATTAACATATCTTCAAATGACATTGTCTGATCAGCTATAACAACACTCACTCGCAGTCCACTTATCTTTTCTAGCTGTGTAATATGCCTTTGATACCTACTGATGTTACAAGAATTATAATCCCACTCACTAATTAAAGATTTATTTATTTATTTATTTATTTGACAGAGAGAGAGAGAGACCATAAGCAGGCAGAGAGAGAGGAGGAAGCAGGCTCCCCACCAAGCAGAGAGCCTGATGCGGGACCCAATCCCAGGACCCCAAGACCATGACCCAAGCCTAAGGCAGAGGCCCAACCCACTGAGTCACCCAGGTGCCCCCCACTCACTAATTTATAGTTGCTTTGTGAACGTGTTCTCTGAGTTGGTTTTCATACAGAATTCCTGCCACTCACTTTGATTTTAGTTAAGAAAGCCAAAAAGAAAGTCAGAAGCTATCAATAAAAAAGGCCAACAGATTTGCTTACACACAGATGAAGATATTCTCTGCATTAAAAATCATAAATATGTTTAATAGGCAAGCAACATTTGGGGGAGAAATATTTACAACAAATATAGAAGGTAAAACATTAATAAAGATTTCCTGAAGTATAGAAAATTAGAATAATGGACAAAAGAAAGATATAAGCAGTAGTTTTAAAGAAGTAAACTAATTTCGCAACAAAATCACCAAATGTTGAAAACAAAAACAATTTAAATTACCTATGTATTAGAATATTTAAAAATATAAGATTGTTAATACACAGTATTATTAATAATGAAATGATATTTTATCTATAAAGTTGATTACTACAGAAATATTGAAGGTATTTTACATATATATGCATGTTAACTGCAACATTGTTTATAATGGCCATATGTTACGAATAACATCCATATCCACTTAGTAGGGAATGTCTTTAAATAAACTGTGAATTATTCATATAAAAGACGTTATAAAATCATTAAATATACTTATCAGGAACAAAAAGATCTAGAAGTATGTTTTCGGATGAGAAAATTTTTAAAAAGTAACATAGCAAGTTGCAAAGTTATGTGTAAGAAAGTATATTTCATTCCACATGTGTCAAAAACAAATATATACACTTGTATACACACACACACACACATAAATGTACAAAAATATTTTGCATCCTCATATCAAAATTTCCATGATTGCCACCTATGGGTTGTTGAGAGATTAAAGAATTAAATGAAAACACACTGAAATGCTATTAGTTTGCTCGCAGTGCTTTACTTCTGAAAGAGATAAACTATAAAATAGTTGACATCAAAATTATTCCCAAATGTAATTATTTTAGAATAGTAATTTTAGTTAGAATAAACATTTATATAGTTAGATTTTTTAAAAATTTAGTGATTGGGGAAATAGCTATTGAATTAATATTATTAGATATGCCATTTCTTTGTAAAATTATATCCTATCCTTACAACTTTTATGCTTGTGGATATGTAAAACTCTTTAAATTTATTTTGAATTGATCTCTTTGGGAGAAATGATTAAAAGAGGTATTAACATTTACTATGAATTCTTATAAATGATAGAGTTTACTGTGACTTCTTATCAGTGGTAGTTGACTAGAGCCCCATGGTGATTACTTAGCCCAAACCAGATGTTCTTAAATCATATCCAATAATCACATTTTTATCAGATAACATTTATTTCTGATAATACTTGTCCAGGTAGAACCCATATTAGTGCTTCCGTAGTATATCACATTTGAGAGAGTGGGCTAGTTCTGATCTTGAGTTAACCTTAATTTTGAAAGCTAGTGTAGCTGGTACGAGAGTTGGACATAAACCTTCATTCTGTCTTTTAGTATTTGGCTCCATTGCTTTGCAGAAACTGTACCTTACTTAGTCACTCATGTAAACTATTTCTTGTGTTTTCAGCTGAGATTAGAATTCAGTCACATCCTCTTTTGCTTTTTGTTTTATATGTAGTTGTATCACTATTCACTATTAGAATTTTAGAGTTATCATCATCAAAGACCTTCATTTTAAGGCTTTGCATATTCATTCGTACTCTAGTAGAGAAAAAGCACTGCAGTGGAGGCTGTAATCCATGTTTTTTTGCAAAGCATCTGCCAAACACGTGAACAGTAGCTCAATGAACAGTAGCTCTCTGTCTCGCAGTTTCTGAATAGATTGATGGCAATAATAGCTAACATTTCTCACGCTCTTATAATGCACCAGGTAAAATTCTATATTACACTCTTTTTTATTCCTCACAGCTAGTTGAGCTGACTGGAATTTTATTCTTTTTTCACAGATTCAGAAAATGAGGAACAAAAGTGAAAAAGTTGTCCAAGGTCTTATTTCTAGTAAGTCGTGGGGCTCTGATCTGAATCCAAGCTATTAGCTTTCTTTTTTTGTTTTGTTTTGTTTTGTTTTTTATCCCTCCTCCCTTATTGGCTTGGTTTGGTTGTGTTGTGTTCCATTGTATTATTCACTTCTGCCTTTAGACTGTACTTCAGATGGCTTACCAAATCAATTTAAAAATAGAGGAACTTGTTAGGGATTTGAGATTCAAAACCAAGCAGTCGGACTCCGAAGCCATGCTCTGAACTACTGTTCTGTACTATCTAGATCCATTCCTATGCCTGTATCTGTGCTTTTACCTACACGTTGATGTATTTATATTTACAAAGCACATATACAGATACATACATGTATATATGCTTAATTTGCACCGCATGCATAAACATGTATTTCATGCAAATGTATTTCAGGGAAAATATATACTTCATCAATTATATTTTCCCCAAAACTAGCTCGTCTAGCCAAATGGAGACAGACACACCTTGTTCCTGACACAGGTCTACATATGGAATTTGTTCCTTTGCTGTGAGTCAGAGACAATTTACTGGGACCATCTGAGATCGAAAGCTAGGACAGTTCCTTTGTTCTCCAAACAGAAGCAGAGAATCTTTATGCAGCACCATAAGTTGTCCATGTACCACAGGGAGTCAGGTGAGAGTTTTGCCTCTGAGAATCTCTAGGATTGAGTAGAGCCGTCTATTGTTTTATCACTCACTATTAATGCCTGGCATTAACAGTGGGTTATCTGTGGGTTGGACACTATGGCTAAAGGAGAAGCTACAGGGATCCTGGACAAAGTCACTCAAGTGCACCTAGCTTAGATTTCTCCCTCTATAAAGGAAGGATAGGAACTAAACACTCTACTGTTTGTAATAAGCTTCGGGCAAATTCTCAGTCCGCAATAAAAACATAAATTTCCACAAAATAAAAATTACTGTCATAATCATCATCAACAAAAAAGTAGTCATTTCTGAGAAGAAAGAGAAATTAAGTGCAAACAGTGTAGGTTAGGGCAGAACAGGAACAAAGTCTGAGGTTGAGCTGAGAAACAGGCCCCTGGGGAATACAGACTTTAATCAACAAGAGCCCTGGAACAGAAGGGAGACCAAGGATCCCTTTCATCCTGCACCTACAGTAAAAAGAATATAGAGACAGATGCTGAAATTTGAAGAACTTTCATTTTTCAATTCAGTATTTTTTGGTATGACTTGGGTATTTGGCAATTCTCTAAAACTTTAAGAAAATTCCTAAAAATACAGATTTTCATTCTCTTATATAAGAATATTGATGTTGAAATCTGGGAAATCTCAGGAAAAATGTTCATAATTGGAAACAGATCATTATGGGGTCTTATGAAGAATTCTCTTATAGTTGTAAAAAAAGACAGGAACTTGGAAGATGAGACTGACAGATCAGAAAACTATATTTTACTTTACTTTACATTAGTTTAATAACTTGAAATACAGAATTTTTTTTAGAAACTGTTTAACGTAGGATGCTTCAGTTGGTTAAGCGTCTGCCTTCAGATGCCTCAGGTCATGATCTCAGGTCCTGGGATTGAGCTCGGTACTGGGCTCCCTGCTCAGCAGAGAGCCTGCTTCTCAATTAAGTAAATAAAATCTTAAACAAAAAAGGAACTATTTAATGTAGAAAAAAAAGATCTTTCAAGAAAGACTAGGTTGAAAATGGGCTCCCAATAAAATGTCTAAAAGGCGAGAAAAGAGAAATAGTACCATTGTTATTGAAACAATGGCTAGTTACTTGCATTTTGGGGACATTGTTAATCACTGAATCTGGATTTTTCTCTGAATTCCACACAGAGCATGCACTACACAACAATTTTACATAAAATATCTGCTTTCTACATACATTGAAGGCAAACTACCACCAGAAATAAATCAAAACATCAGGGGGTGAGCAGTCTTACTAGTGGGTGATGCACATTTTGCAGAATCCTGCCAAACAAAGGAACTGAATAGGCTAGAGGTAATGAGATCGAAAGACGATGAGGAAGCATTAAGGAATGAAATATGTTATAGATTAATAATTCAGGCATGGTACTGTATAAAAAAGAACTAACATTTAGCAAACACAGTAATGAGTTTTATCTCCAAAGAGGTGAGTGCGCTGACCAAGTATTTCCATAACAGTGCAGGGCTGTGGACAGCAGGTACCAAGAACACCCAGCCTTGCAGATTCCAAGGTAAGAAGAGCCTTCACTGGTCCCGCTCTTTGCCGGGGGTCCACAGAGACCTTGCAACATGACCACCCACCTACCGAACTTAAACTCTAAGCAGCAAACTTTAAGGAGCCAAAGAGAAGTCCCCAGTGGGCAGGGGGAGCAGAGAAGAGAAACATGTTCAATGTAAGCTTAGAAGACAGTAAAATGGGACACCGACTCTCATTCACATCCCAGAGATGATTTAAATCCTGGAAACACCTCATTTCCTAAAAAAAAATAATAATAATAATAATAATAATAATAATAGTAATAATACATAGAAATGTCAGGGATAACTGGAAAATCAGCAGAGAAGTAGTCAGTGAAATTCCAGCTCTTCAACTCAAACACCTCAGGCCCGAAACACACCTTCTCTTTATCCATACTACAATGCCTCTTGCTTTGTAGAGTGGGAATATCATTTGGCTATAAAGCCAAATGGTTTGACAGTGCAACTTTTTGAACTTTTCTTTTGGGCCAAGGTCTAGGCCTTTGCAGATTCAAGCAGTCCTGCAAGGCCGGTGAACACCATATTCCAAAGGTCCAGAGGTCTGGCCCTTCCTTCCCAGACACCATGTCGGACACGTAAAATCTCTTGTCATGTTACATTTTATATTTTGAAATATGGAAGCATATGTTAAGCACTCTTCAGGCATTTATTTATTAAAACATTCTCTGCCAGGATTTCACATGAGCTTAAAATTCAAATGAGTTCTTACATTTCTCTACTGAGGACTCCACCTCTGTGTGTTGCATAGAAAAACCTTCTCCAGCAATGAGTGTCACCAGAGTCCACACGGTGAGCCCCACCGTCCACCTCTTTGTTCCCTGGGTGACCCAGGTAGATGTTAATAGTGCTTCGCTACAAAGCTCCTAACCCAAACTCCTCAGAAAAGGAGTAACGCTTTTGCAAAGTGCACTTTAAGAAGAGGCACTTTTTGATTACGTAAAGAAACCAGCGAGCCCTATGAGAATAAAGAAGGGAGTATTTTACTGGTAAGCACATGGTTTGAAGTGAGGAATTCAGATGTTGCTCTGCTGGTCCAGGCTGGGAATATCTTCTTGCCCCTCCTGCGGCCCCCCCTTTGGCAGGTAACACAAAGCCTTCATCTGTGCCATAGAGAATGTCCACACAGCTCTGCGATACAAGGTTGTTTTCCCTCTCGCTCTCTTGGCAAATCAATTCCATGTTCCTTAGCTTTCCAAAGTAGAAACGTCTCTCTGTCTCTGAGTCTTAGACAGTGAGTTTTGATATGCTGACCTGCTGTATAGACTCAGCTGCTCCATCATCTCTGTTGCCCACACCAGGGTGCTTTCACACCACACCCAGGCTGGCCTCCAGGGTTACCATGGTTCTCTGTGTTACAGTGAGGGCTTCTGGGGAGCTCACTACTAGAGCTGAGAGGTTTCTTGGGTTTGGTCAGAGCTAGAGCTACAAGGGAGGGAGCCCCTGCAGTTTCTCGACCATGTCTGTAAGCTGCAGGGTCATACTTTTCCATCATAGTTTGCATCAAAAACCATCTTGAACCAGTGAACAAATTCAAAATTGTCTTGAAATGTTCCTATTTACTATTTTGTCCACAGAAGTTATTTTGCCAACTCCCACGCTTAAAACCCGCATGTCCTATTTTGAATTTCTGGAAAATATTGTGTTCCAGCTTAGCCTGGAGGTTCACTTTCTTCAAGGTAGAGGAGCAGGGGGAACCACCTGTCCATAAGCTGATACCAGGCAGCCCCTGAGCATGACTGTTCCATTTTTGTCAGATTTGGTTGCAGGGACTCATTGATCCAGGCTAGCACATCATGTCTACTTAAGCTATCACCTGTAAGTGACGCTGAGTGTATGCTCACTGCTGTCTTCCACTCTTGGCAGAGCTGCATCTATTGACGGTGCCTGGCTTCGGTTCAGCTCTGTTGGCTTCTGGTTCAAACCCCTGGGCCTGATGAAAAAGAGGCCTGGATGTTTCCCCTCAGTCTAATTCTGTGTAAGCCAAATAAAGTTGAACAAAATGGGAAACAATACATTATGGAAAAGCACACATAGAGATTTAAAACTTTTTGATTCTCTATTCATGGTTTCATTCATTGAAATCTCAAAGAATTATACTGGGAAAGACTGATAACTGTCACTATAAAGAAAAAATAGGGATGTAACTGGAAAAAGAGGGCAAATATACCTACTACTAAAGAAAGGGATGAAGAGTACACTTAAAGAGAAAGGAAATAATTATATTAAAATGGTTATCATTAACAGCAGACCTAAGGACAGCAAATACCACTGTTATCAGCTGTTAATGCTGGTTTCATCAGGTGGATCAGAAAGTCAATGTTTCCAGGAGGAAATGCAACCTATAGCTATAATTTCTAATTCCATAATTACTCTCCTTTGAACGAGGTAGAAAAGAGTCACTGCTAGATCCATTCAAATCGTTTCTTCTCGGCCTAAGGGCCCTACATTGTAGAAAAGCAATGTAAAAGAAATGTGAATACATGAATACACACAGAAAGATCTGGAAGTTTAGACATTAAATTCATCATGGTTACCTCTTAGGAGAATGATTTTGTGTATTTGACATGGAGAGATATTAATTTATCTGTTTTTTTTTTTAAGTTTTTAATGATTAGGTTCTATTTGATTGTATGTTATTTTAAAAAGTGGCTCAATCAGTTAAGCATCTGTCTTCGGCTCAGGTCATGATCCTGGAGTCCTGGGATTCGGCCCCACATAAGGCTCCTGGCTCAGTGGGGAGCCTGCTTCTCCCCTCTCCCCCGCCTGCTGCTCCCCCTGCCTGTGCACTCTCTCTCTGTCTGTCAAATTAATAAATAAAATCTTATTTAAAAAGTGAATAAAAAGGATAGATACATAAATTGGCAGTAGCTAGATAGATACACTTCAGGGAAAAAGGATGATCTGCCAAATTTAAGATTTTATCTGAGTTTTTAAATATAGGTTTGAGTTTCAAAGCACTCTTAACATGTCAAAAAGCTAAATAAAATGTATTATTTTTTTTAATCCCCCATACCAATTTAGGACTTCCAGTATTCACTTATGCCTATGAGAGACAGGGACATACGTGAGTTTATCTGTCAAGCAAACTAAAACTCCACTTTGCTATCCTATAATCTGTACTACAGGAAATGAATTAGCTCATAAATTATTGGGTTTATAGTAGCATATGTCTTCCAATCTAGCCTCTACTATTAATTAAGTTAGTACTTTTGCTCCCTCTACTATTTGTCTGTTTTCATTCTCAATTAGTTCAAAACTCAGAGAGGAAGAGAGGTGTTCTTTGGTAAGCCCCTTTTAAATATTTCACATTTTATAAACTGTAAGTGTGCGGGTTCTGCCTCCATAGAAAATAAGCCACAATTGATCCTATTTTAAATAACAAATGTAACCTCATAGAGTTCCCAAAAATAAGATATCAGCCATTCATATTCTGTGACTAAAATGAAATAAATCTAGAAATTAAGAATAAAAACATAAAATCAAAATGTATCAGGACACCTCAGTGACTGAAACAGTTAAGCGTCAGACTCTTGATTTCAGCTCAGGTCATGATCTCAAGGTCACAAGGCAGAGCCCAGAGTCAGGAGAGGAGCCTAAGATAATCTTTCTCCTTCTCCCATTTCCCACCTCTAAAAAAATAAAAGTTTATAAATCAAAGATAAAATTAAAAATAAAAATTTTCCTAAATATAATTTTTTTAAAAAATACATGAGTTTTTCACAGGTGAGCACAATTTATATTATGTGAATCAGTGAAGAAAAATATTTTTAAGGGCTCCTAGCTGGCTCAGTTAGGTGGAGTTTATGGTTCTTAATCTTGAGGTTGTGGGTTCAAGTCCCACATTGGGTATAGAGATTACTTAAAAATAAAAATTTTTAAAAAGTATTTTAAAACAAGAATGAGAGGCAAGGTGGTGGAGGAGTAGCAGACTGAAATGACATCAGATCCCAGGAGTTCAGCTAGATAGGTATTAAACCTTTCTGAACACCTACAAACTCAGCAGGAGATAGAAGAGAAGAAGAGCAGCAATTCTAGAAACAGAAAATTGACTACTTTCTGGAAGGTAGGACTTGCAGAGAAGTGAATCCAAAGTGATGGGAAGATAGACCGCGGGGGGAGGTGCCAGCTCCTGGCAAGCGGCGAGCAGTGAAGAACAAAATCAGAACATTTAGAAGTCTACTCCACTGAGGGACATCACTCCAGAGGCTAAGTAGGAGTGGAGCCCTCACGGGGACAGTGTGGCCTCAGGTCCCACGGGGTCACAGAAAGATCGGGGATGTCTGAGTGTGGCAGATCTGCCAGGTATCAGAGTAGGGAAGCTGACTATAAAGACAGAGCCGAAGAGTGAGCTTTCAGATTGGGGTTGCCTTAAACCATGATCCAAGGCACAGGTGGACTACTGCTCTTTGAGCAGGGACCCCACAAGTGGCAGATCTGGGGAGACTCACCTTCCTGCTCTGGGAGGAGAAGCACAACAGGAATCTGCTGGATTTGGAGACCCCAGATGGGGCTGTGTGCCAGAGATAGAAATGCTCAGTCACAGGCTGGGTGAACTCGGAGTGTGGCCAGAGAAGAGGGAGACAGGAGTGATTGCTTGTCTCCGGGGGTGCACTGAGGAGTGGGGCCCCAAGCTCTCAGCTCCTCTGGGCAAGAGAGTGGGAGGCCGCCGTTTTCATTCCCATCCTCCAAAGTGGTGTGGAAAGCGTTCAGGAAACAAAAGCTTCGAGAGCGAACCTGAGCAGATTACTTAGCCTGGTCCCTGGCAAGAGTGGTGAAGTTCTGCTTTAGGCAAAGACATTTGAGAATCACTGCAACAGGCCCCTCCTTCAGAAGATCAGGAAGACCATCCAGCCAAGACCAAGCTCACCTATCAAGGAGAGGAGCAGAACTCCAGAGTTAGGGGAAGGTGATGCATAGAATTCATGGCATCTTCCCCCATGATCCTTTAGTCTTGCAAAGTTAATTTTTTATAATTTTTTTCCTTATTCTATTTTTTTAACTTTTCCTCTTTCCTCTTTTAACATTTGTTAACTAGTTTATCTTAACAATACCTTTCTAAAAAAAAAAAATTTTTTTTTTAAACCCTCATTGTTATAGTCCTATTTCTTCCCTTCATTGTAATTTAACCTTATTTTTTGTATGCATATAGGTTGTTTTTTGTCTTAAAAATTTTGGGACACAGTTTCTTATAATAGATCAAAATATACCCTAATCTAGCACATGGCTTTGTTCTAGTCTCCAGGCTGAGCACATTCACTCCTCTTTTTCTTTATTTTTTTTTCTTTTTCCAACCAGCTTATCTTATCAATTCATTTTTTAGAATTTTTAAAAATTTTCATCTTTACAGTCATATTTCATCCCTTCATCATGTTTACCTTTATTTTTGTATATATACATATAAGTTTTTCATTCTTTAAAATTTTGGGAGGTAGTTTCTTCTAAGACACCAAAATATACCCAAAATCAAGTAGGTGGCTCTGTTCTATTCATTAGTCTAATATGTGTGTGTGTGTGTGCGTGTGTGTGTGTGTGTATATATGATTATTTATTTATTTATTTATTTTTAAGATTTTATTTATTTATTTGAGAGAGAGACAGTGAGAGAGAGCATGAACGAGGAGAAGGTCAGAGAGAGAAGCAGGCTCCCCGTGGAGCTGGGAACCCGATGCGGGACTTGATCCCGGGACTTCAGGATCATGACCTGAGCCGAAGGCAGTCGTCCAACCAACTGAGCCACCCAGGCGTCCCTGATTTTTTATTTTTGTTTAATTTTTATTTCTTTTATTTTCTTTTATTTCTTTTATCCCGCTTTCTTCTCCCCCTGGTTTTGGATCTCTTCTGATTTGGTTAGTGTACATTTTTCTGGGGTCTTTGCCACACTTTTAGTATTTTATTCTTTCATTCATATATTCTTCTCTGAATAAAATGACAAGGAGGAAAAACTCACCACAAAAGAAAGAATAAGAGGCAGTACTGATGGCAATGGACCTAATCAATACAGACATTGGTAATATGTCAGAACTAGAGTTCAAAACAATTCTCAAGGTGCTACTTGGGCTTGAAAAAGGCATGGAAGATATTAGAGAAACACTTTCTGGAGAAATAAAATCCCTTTCTGGAGAAATAAAAGAACTAAAATCTAACCAAATTGAAATTGAAAAACCTATTCATGAGATGCAACCAGAAATGGAGTCTCTTACTACTAGGATAAATGAGGCAGAAGAGAAAATTAGTGATATAAAAAACCAAATGAGAGAGAATAAAGAAGCTGAGCAAAAGAGAGACAGGCAACTACTGGACCACAAGGGGAGAATCTGAGAGATAAGTGATACCAAAAGATGAAACAATATTAGAATATCTGGGATCCCAGGAGAAGAAAGAGAGGGGCAGAAGGTATATTGGAGCAAATCAAAGTAGAGAATTTCCCTAATTTGGTGAAGGGAACAAACATCAAAATCCAGGAGGCACAGAGAACCTGCCTCAAAATAAGTAAAAATAGGTCCACACCCTGTCATCTAATAGTAAACCTTCCAAGTCTCAGTGACAAAGAGAAAATCCTGAAAGCAGCTCAGGACAAGAAATGTTAGATTGGCAGCAAACCTATCCACAGAGACCTGGCAGACCAGAAAGAACTGGCATGATACTAAATGAGAAAAATATGCAGCCAAGAATACTATATCCAGGTAGGCTTTCACTGAAAATAGAAGGAGGCATAAAAAGCTTCCAGGACAAACAAAAACTAAAAGAATTTGCAAACAGCAAAGCAGCCCTACAGGAAATACTGAAAGGGGTCCTCAAAGCATAGAGAGAGCCTGAAAGTAGTAGACCAGAAAGGAACAGAGGCATTATACAGCAACAGTCACTTTATGGGCAATACAATGGCACTAAATTGTATCTTTCAGTAGTTACCCTGAACGTAAATGGGCTAAATGACCCAATCAAAAGACACAGGGTATCAGAATGGATTAAAAAAAAAAAAAACAAAAAAAAACAAGATCCATCAATATGCTGTCTACAAGAAACTCATTTTAGACCCAAAGACACCTCCAGATTTAAAGTGACAGGGTGGAAAACAATTTACCATGCTAATGGACATCCCAAGAAAGCTGGGGTGGCAATCCTTATATCAGATAAATTGGATTTTTCAGCCAAAGACTGTAATAAGAGATGAGGAAGGACACTATATCATACTTAAAAGGTCTACCCAACGAGAAGATCTAACAATTTTAAATATCTATGTCCCTAACATGTGAGCAGCCATTATATAAGCCCATTAATAACAAAATTAAAGAAACACATCAACGGTAAGAGTAGGGGACCTTAACACTCCCCTCACTGAAATGGACCGATCACCCAAGCAAAAGATCAACAAGGAAGTAAAGGCTTTAAATGACACACTGAAGCAGATTGGACCTCAACTGCAGCAACTTCTTCCTAGAAACTTCACCAAAGGCAAGGGAAGCAAGAGCAAAATAAACTAGTGGGACTTCATCAAGATCAAAAGCTTTTGCATAGCAAAGGAAACAGTCAACAAAACCAAATTACAACTGACAGAATGGGATAAGACATTCGCAAATGACATATCAGATAAAGGGCTACTATCCAAAATCTATAAAGAACTTATCAAACTCAAAACCCAAAGAACAAATAATCCAATCAAGAAATGGGCAAAAGACATGAACAGACATTTCTGCAAAGAAGACATCCAGATGGCCAACAGACAGATGAAAAAGTGCTCAACATCACTAGGCATCAGGGAAATAAAAAGCAAAACCACAGTGAGATACTACCTCACACCAGTCAGAATGGCTAAAATTAATAAGTCAGAAAATGACCAATGTTGGAGAGGATTCCTATACTGTTTATGGGAATGCAATCTGGTGCAGCCACTCTGGAGAACAGTATGGAGGTTCCTCAAGAAGTTGGAAATAGAGCTACTCTATGACCCATCAATTGCACTAGTGGGTATTTACCCTAAAAATACAAATGTAGTTATCTGAAGGGGCACATACACCTGAATGTTTATAGTAGCAATGTCCACAAAAGCCAAACAATGGAAAGATCAGATGTCCATCAACAGATGAATGGATAAAGAAGAAGTGGTATATATATACAATGGAATACTATGCAGCCATCAAAAGAAGTGAAATCTTGCCATTTGCAATGATGTGGATGGGACCAGGGGGTATTATGCTGAGCAAAGTAAGTCAAGCAGAGAAAGACAATTATCATATGATATCCCTAGTATGAGGATTTTGAGAGGTGGAGTGGGAGGTTTGGGGGGTAAGGAAAGGAAAAAGGAAACAAGATGGGATCAAGAGGGAGAAAAACCATAAGAGACTCTTAATCTCATAGAACAAACAGGGTTACTGGGGGGAAGGGGATATGGAGAGGGTGGTTGTGTTATGGACATTGGAGAGGGTATGTGATATGGTGAGTGATGTGAAGTGTGTAAGTGTGACGATTCACAAACCTGTACCCCTCCAGCAAATAATACATTATATATTAATAAAAATAATTAATAATTTTTAAAAGTTTTTCTAAAACCACAATCTTTGTCATTTCCATGACTAATCCATGCATCCTAAGTATTCTGATTTTCTTTTATCAAATAAGTCACATAATAAATCATCTCAAACTCAGTGTCCTAAAGAAGAGAGGGGAAAAGGCAGTGTATATCTTAAAGTTACTACTTTTAAGATCACTTTCCTTTGCTTGAAATAAGCAAGGCAATAGAATCTTAAAGATGATTAAAAATTAAACTGGCTAGGATTTGTCAAAGGACTTTAATAGTATTTTAATCTCTTTGGACTTGCCTTTTATTTTTCTCCAGGACTAAGCTTGAATGGTGATACCATTCAGATTTCTAACATGACCCTCAAATTGAGAAATTGGTGGAGAAGTAAATAAATATACTATTGTGCCAGGGTGTGGGCAGGAAGTCAAATAAGGAAAATGCAGGAAGTAATGGACTGTCCTAGTGCTAGCAATAGTCCACCAATAACATACAGAAGCCTAAGTGGTGAGCAGAGGGATTTGTAGAATAATCCAGAGAGAGAGAGAGAGAGAGAGAGATGTCATGAGACATACACAGAGAAAGAAGACAGCATAGAAGAGAGCCAGGATTGACCTTATTCTCCTAACCTCTTTTCATGCTTCTAGCAGTATTCTTTATTTTCTGCCCTTAACTCTAGCACAAAGGATCCTTCTAATGAAATCCATATGGGTCAGTCTCCCAGGGCAAAAAGCAGAAGGACAGTCAAAATAAACCCAGTTCATACACCACGAAGAAAGATACAAACATAGAAAATGGTCTTTGGAATTAATGCTAAGCCTCCTAACTGACAGACCTGCATAATAATTTTTCATCTTTGAGAGAGCATGCCAGTGCTTCAGCAGGAAGAGAGAGTAGTGAGGACATTGATGATATTGAACCAGAGGTAAAACTTCAAGGCTTTCAGTTGTATTCAGCCCTTTTGGCAAACCTAAGCTTTAGAAATATCTTAACTTCTTAATAAGATAGAAACACACTAAATTAGACCGGTTAAGCCTGCCTTTCTACTTTCCTTCAAGAAACACAATGTGAAAATAAAAATATGACCTCCAGTCAAGATATTATAACATAAATGCCTAGGGAGAGGTACTTGTCTGTTTCACATGCCTCAGGCTAACCTTCCTCCTGCAGCTGTAGGAACCACCTCTGTCAGGATGCTAGCAGCAGACTTCCGTTTTAAAGAAGTGTCATACAGACTTCATCAGCTTCGATTTGAGTATTATGTTGCTTAGAATATGCAATGAATTTGAGATAGCGTACAAATTGGCTTAAGCGAATAAGAAATATTTTAACTGCCAAGTGGTAATAGATGTTGTCACTTTAAATAAACTAAGTATTATGACAGTAATATAATTTCCTTTTTTTTTAGAGTGTATCTTAGGAGGGTATAGCCCTGTTTCTGATCTAATCAGGGATGCGATCCAGTTGAGGATTGTTCTCCTCTACCAGTCAGAGTTGACAATTTCATCTAAATCAGGGCACAGGGCTGGTGTGGTATGTATTTTGGACAAAAGTTAGGGGAAAGCTGTGGGGAAAAGGAAGACTAGTGTGGTGTCTATTTTCCTTGTTGAATCAGATGAAGTTTGAGATCCAGCTGGAAATCTATCATTTTCCACAACAAACACTGGGAAATGAATATAGTTTAAAACGGTATACCAAGAAAATCAATTAATAGTCCAAAAGAAGACATTAATAACAGACATTAGTATTAATTTAGCAGAGCCACATCCAAGTTAAGAGATAAATTCCGGTCACAAGTGTAAGTATAGTCCATGAGGGATAAGACTGTACATCGCCCCACTCCCATCCCTTAATGAGCCCAGTATATTTGGATAAGCTAAGCTTTAATTACTCTAATTACTTTAAAACCATATGAATACTTTGGCAACATTATATAATGTAAAAATTTCTTTATTCATTTTTACTCCATGGGATATTTATTGAATGCTGTTGTGTGCAAGGCACTGTTTGGGGCACTGAGGATATAAGATAAACAAGACAGATGAGAATCTGACTTAATGGAGTTTACATTCAAGTCCACAAGCCAGTGTGTAAATAAAAGACATAGATGCATAACAAAGCACAAGTAATGTTGTATACCATAAAGGAGATAAAGTAGGATAAAGAGATAGAGTCAATGGAAATTGTTTCAGATAAGGTGGTAAAAAGATGACAATTGAACATAAACTTGAATGAAATTTGAATAGCCAAGCATACAGGTATCTGAGGGCAGTCTATTCCAGAGGAAGGAAGCATCAAGAGCAAATATCTTGGAATTAATTGGTAATTAGCATGTTCATAAACAGCAAGGGATCCACTGTGTTCAAAGTATCAGACAGAAACAGGCTGATAGAGGATTTGTCAGGAGACAAATCTCATAGGGCTATTTAGGCAAAAGAAGTGGGTTTGAATTTTATTCTAAATGTGATAAAAAGCCTTGGGAGATTGGGGTTGAATAATGAGATGTCCTCAATCAAAAACAGACCCCTCGGGGCGCCTGGGTGGCTCAGTGGGTTAGGCCGCTGCCTTCGGATCGGGTCATGATCTCAGGGTCCTGGGATCGAGTCCCGCGTCGGGCTCTCTGCTCAGCGGGAAGCCTGCTTCCTTCTCTCTCTGCCTGCCTCTCTGCCTATTTGTGATCTCTCTCTCTGTCAAATAAATAAATAAAATCTTTAAAAAAAAAAAAAAAAGACCCCTCTGTATTGTCCACGAAAAATAAACTCTTAAGGGAGGAAGATTTATTCCGGAAGACCAGTTAGGGAATGATTATGGTAGTTTAGGTGAGAGATGGTAACAGTCTTAATGCCCTTAGAACTTGTGACCTGCTCTTTTAACACTCATATGCCATATGTTTTTTTAATGCTTGTTTTGAAATAAAAACTCTATTCCTTTTTATATTTCTCAAATAATCATCCAGCTTTTTCACTTAGAGGTAAGAGGGCCACTTGAAAAGCATTGTGTCGGGGAAACATACATAACCTAAAATGTCATCTGACACATGCAAGAAGTCTCTGCTGGTTTCTCTCATTAGTTGCCAAAACGTCCTCCACTTACTATTTTGCATTTGCTTCGTAAAACTCAGCATCATCTTCTGTCATCTCTGGGCCAGCTGTTCTGATTGTGAAACTTCAAATAGTTTCTCTAATCACCAGGCTCCCATGACTGTGTTTTAAGTTCTGAAAACAACCTGGGATATATTTAGAAATCAAGAACAAAGCATACGTGAGTCTCTAGATTTAACAGCTTGTGGCTTTTAATGGCATCTGTCATCATGTCTTTGAAGAGCTATTTATCACCACAATTTCCTACTGTACTGTTTTGAAATGGTGGCCCTTTTATCTTCTTCACCCAAACATTTCATGTAAACAAAATCACTGGGATGAGAATAGGAATATCATATTTGATCAAGAATTCATTTCTGTTTTGGAGAAACTTGAAGGTATCAGGCATCAGATATTCAAATGAAATTAAATATGGGATTGTCATCTCATAATACTCATTTCCAGTATTACCAGGTCACATGACATTGTGTCAGACATTTTCTCCACTTCACACAAGCATGGGCAGCGTGTGATACAGCAGAACAGAGTGGCGGGTAAGAGTAGGAGAGTTGATAATAATGGTGTGTTCCGTGCCACTGAGCTTGAATATCATCTGTATGGGCTATCATTACCTCATTTGTGAAATTAGAAATTTCAATTAAATATATTTAAATTTCCTTTGGGGTTTGAACATTTACCCATTTTTGAGCAATAAGATAAATCTTCTATGTTTAGTTTCCCAAGAAAATGATAGCATGAATCACTAAGAAAAGGATAGATTAGATCTTTAGCTCTACTAATTTAATACAATTCAATACCAAGATAGATTTTTACTCTTGAAGTGCTTATTAAATTAGCAATACACAATACCGAGTAATTTAGCTCATAGTAATTTTTAGTAGTTGCACAATGGGATTTTGTACTCTACTTTAAGAAAAATCATTATTTATACACATTCTGAGAACATAGGTATGGTAAAATTTTCTTGAAGGTGGATGTCAGGTTAGGGTGGTTTGGTTTTTTTTCCCTCCTCCAACCTGCATTAACTTAAAAGTTTTCCCTTCCTCTTCCTTTCAGCACCTCCTCAGTGTTTTCTGAGGTGTGTCAAAGTTTGGTTGGTAGTAGTAGATTTTAAATCACACTACCTGCATCATTATGAGGATGTCACAAGGCTCAGAATCTTTCCTGTCTAGGGACAGTCCAGTGTTCCATAAAGGCTCAGCCATCTCTGTCTTCAGAAATCCACTTCTGTGGATTCTTTGTCTGAGATGAACATGACAAACTTTACGAATAGCTCAGATGTTCTCCTACTACCCTTGCCCTTTATTATTCACTTTGCGGAACCTCTCAGACCACATTAATTGAAACTGTGAATAAACTCCGCATCTGTTCGTGGAATGATAATTCAGGACATTGTTATTTTGCAGACAATTTCCCATCTACAAAAAATTAATATTTAATTTCACAGGGAAAGCTTTAGTGTAAGACAGAATGTGACATGTCAGTATATGTCAATTTGCTATTGTGATGTTTTCTGTCATTTTCATATCTCACTTTCTGAGTGATAGTGACTGATGCATCAGAAGGACAAACCAAGGTACTCTATTCATCCCTTCAGGCAGGGCTGAATAGGCCTCTCCCTGCAGGGAGATGACAGCCAGTGTGGGCATGAGCCTCGCAGAGAACAGAGTTTTACAATTTTAGAAATAAAGAATGAGCTCAGTTTTTTCAAGTAACAGACAAATCAAATATTAGTCATAATCATATACATGTGTAGGTTCAAATTCACTTTCTAAAGCTTCATGATAGCCCCCCAAAAATCAGAAGACCACTGGAAGCAGCATAAATGCCCCATGTGTTCTTATTAACTTCCAGTGGTAAGTATCAATAAATTTCTGGCTAGTGAGTGACCTTAACTCTTCACTTTTTTTTTTTTTTTTTTTTCTGGTTACATAGAGCACTGTATGCTTTGTTTAAAAAAAAAAAAAAAAAAAGGTATTTTCTTTTTTTTTTTTCTCATCAGGAAGACCTTACTCTTCATTACACTTGGACACTGCCATGCCCTGAGACATCACCTTCATGCAGTTCACAAATATCAGAGGTATACATATAATAACATAAAAGGGGTATCATCCCAATCAGTTTTCTTGATTTAGAGTCACTAGGTTTTATGATGATTTCTATGTTAACATCAGATTTCAGCTGTAGTTTTAAATCATCTGTCTTCCCAGTATGTATTATTTCTTTCTAGCTTGTAAAAATTTAGTAAAGTATCTATAGTGGTGAAACTAAACAGAAATCAGAAACGATGTTTCCTATAATTATGATTAGGTTTTAAGAAAAAATATTCCTAGACACTTATGAAAACAAATTTGTGTGCCTAGATACCTTATTTGAAGTGATGAGAATTGCTGTTTCGATTTCAGAAGCCCCCTGAAACTAGTTCATTAAGTTCTCTGGATCTTGAAATAATTTGAAATAGCTATAGAATTCATGGGCGATATTAGTGTTGTTTTCCACATCTTCTCAGTTTTAATTGGCTGTTTTGGAATTGGAATTGGATGTATATTCATATTCTGTTGATACCTGATCTTGTGGCAATTTTGATAATATTTAATTAGAATCATAATTATACCAGATAAATATTTTTGTCTTAATTTGTACATAGGTCATTGATGCATCTGTATGACTTTTTCTCATTTTTTTTTTTGTAAGTAGGTTTGGTTTACCAGCTCCTACTAGAACTATTTTTTATTTTGTTTTGTTTTGTTTTGTTTTTTTTCACTTAAGTAAGATCCAGGCCCAGAGTGGGACTTGAACTCACAACCCTGAGATCAAGAATCTCATGCTCTATTCACTGAGACAGCCTGGCACCCCTAAAATTGTTTTTTAATTGTTTATCTTGTTTTCAAGGCTAAAATGAGTCCAAAACAAGTAACTTAAATATTGATTAAGGTATTTACTTTCTTCACCTAATTATCTTACTGGAGGTTCCTTTCAGATTTACAGTTTTATCTTAAGCTGATTCTGTCAACATAAAAGAAAAACTCAATCCATTTAGCTTAGCAAATATTAACTTCAAAATTCACTACTAAATTGTTAGTTTTCTTAATTTGTAAAATGTTTTAGATTTCTCTAAATTCAAAGGATAATTTTTAAAGTTAGAAAAAAAATTTCTGCATAAAATGAGACATTAGTTTAAGGATCCATTTTTGTTATTTTCATTACCCGCACTCCTATTTTATACCCCTTGGTATACTTCTTTACCTGTCCACCTTACCCTCTTTTTATTATACTCTCAAGTGGGGCACAGCTATCTGGAGCTTCCCATCATTTCTATTTCCACCAACAGTTATCCCTATAGGTGCTGCTAGATACAGAACCCCTTATTCCTTAACCACAGTGCCATAGTGCAGATTTCTATTAAATGTAACCATAACACTAAACCGACTTTTAGGTAGATCTTCATGTGACCATCACTTTAGAACCAAACAGCAATATACATGTTCTTACAAATATAAGGATGTGGGGATTTTTGGACAAGTAAAAGCATGTTTAATATTAGGATTATCTTTGAATAGCCAAAAAAAGAAACGATTTGAATATCATTTTGTATGCACATTAGGATGCAGGGGCATTACCTCAGTAATGTTTAGTTTCCAAATGTAGACCTACAAACTCAATTCTAATAATGGCCTTTTATTATCGTTATATCATGTTATCACTTAGATCTGGAGTGAATTATCAGTCATTTAAAAGGCTTTTTACAGTGCAACTGGAGGGCATTATGCTAAATGAAATAAGTCAGAGAAAGACCAGTACCATGTGATCTCACTTATATGTGAGAATTTAAACAAACAAAAACACAAGCTTATAGACACAGAGCACAGACTGGTAATTGCCAAAGGCAGAGGGTAGGGGTTGGGCAAAATACATGAAGGCAGTCAAAAGGTACAAACTTCTGGGGGCACCTGGGTGGCTCAGTTGGTTAAACATCTGACTCTTGGTCTCAGCTCAGGTCCTGATCTCAGGATCATGAGTTCAAGCCCCAACGACATTTGGGCTCTATGCAGGGAGTGGAGCCCACATTAAAAAAAAAAAAAAAAAAAGAAGTACAAACTTCCAGTTATAGGTGACTGTAGTTAATAGTACTGTACTGTGTATTTGAAAGTTCCTAAGAAAGTAAATCTTAAAATTTCTTATCATAAGAAAAAAATCACTAACTGTATGGTAAAGAATATTAACTAGGCATTGCAGTGACCATTTTGAAATATATACAATATGGAATCTTTGTTTTACACCTGAAATAATAAAATGTTGTATGTTAATTTTACCTTAATAAAAAAATAATAAAAGGCTTTCTGTAAAAGTAGTTTTTGAATGTAACCTTGCTATAGATTTTTAGTGAATCATCAACTTTTTTTTTTTAATATCTCAAGTTACAACCAGAATCTTCAGAGACATAATATCCTAAAAAATGATGAGGCACCCATCACCACCTATGGCCCAGTGATTCAGAGTGATCATCATTAGATAAATTAGGTCCCCAATTGCCATAAACTAGAGATAAATTAGAACTCCAGAATCATTTTATTTTTAACATAATTTGATCCCAAAAGGGTAATCTTAATGAGAGCATCATAATGGTTCTTAAGAAGATTACAATTAATTTACCGTGTGAGCTGGAGGAGAATGAATTGAAGCACTAAAATTAAGTTTAAAAAATGGAATTAATATAGCAAAAAATATCATAATGAAAGCAATTACACTTGTATTTTCACTAGAAAAAATAGTGGAAAACACCACATGATTTGTCAGTGGGTATGACTGTGAGACACATTTTCAACAATCAGAAATACAAGCCAGATTTGTTTTATAAGTTAATATTTATTCTCAATAAATGTATTACATTAAATTGGTTTGAAAGTAGACTATTCCTGGAAAGATTATTTTTTTTTTCTTAAGATTTTATTTATTTGAGAGAGAAAGAGAACATGAGCAGAGCGGGGGTGGGGAGGGCAGAGGGAGAGGGAGAGGGAGAAGCAGGCTCCCCACTGAGCTAGGAGCCCAACACAGGGCTCAATCCTAGGACCCAGAGATCATGACCTGAGCCAAAGGCAGATGCTTAACTGACTCAGTCACCCACATACACTCTAAATGACTACTTTAAAGAAAATTTTCCCTGACTCTTTTTAAGACTTCTTCTATACCTCAAAGGCAAATGCATTTAATATTGAACTATTTTGTTTGGTAATATATCTCCATAACTCTGAAGAATATGAATATACTGCTCTATCTTGTTTAATCAATTTAAACACTACCTAACAAATTCTTACTGTAAGATATTATTAGCTTTTTGGCTCACTTATTCCTTCTCTTTTCCTCTCAATATACGTATACCTTAATTTTCCTTAAAAACATTGTATTTCCCAAAACAAAAACAATTGTATTTCCATGATGACTTTTCAGATATTGTTCACTGTGAATGAAGAAATGTATTCTGATTATGTTTCCTTCCTCTATGTTGATTTTGTTACTTGAGTTAAAGTTGACAACCCCCACCCTGCTTTGATTTGGTTTTCTTTGAACTTAGGAATAAGTCACCGCAAACACTCCAAAAACTCTGTAAAATGCCTCATCATAAAATTTTCCATATGGCCACAGCTTTCAACTCATTTTCAAGTATATTTTATTTTGCTGAACACATGTCTAATGGAGACATTTGATTTCCCTACTAAAATAAGACCTTGTGCACTCTAGTCCTACTGTACAACTATCACATGGAGACTTCCTTTTTACTCTGACCTCAGGATTTTTTTTTCGTCTCCCTACTGTGTTGAGTCTCCTACTCTGGATCACAATTCTATGTTGGTTTATTTTCTTGCTTTGGCAAGAATCATCCTCACACAGCTTCCTATAAAAAGGTACAGGCAACTCAAATGTTCTATACTTTGAAGGTCTAAAGTACTTTTATTTTCTGATATGTATCAGATACTCTAATGGATAAAGAATTTTAGGTTGTAAATGGGTTTTTCCTCAGAATTTGGAAAACGTTGCTGAAAATTCGTCCTGTTTCTCCTGCTACATTTGAAAATCTGCTTCTGATTTATCATCACTTTCATTTGACTTTTCTGTTCTTTAAAATATTTTAGTGTTTCAGCTGTCCCTTATTCACCCCATTAGTGAGGGAGGAACTCATGTTCTGTGATTACAGGGATGTCTGAACATGTGACCCCTGACAGTGAGCAGAGGAGATTAACACCATTTTTACTAGGTACATGTACTTACAGTCCAGGGGAGAAGGATACTTCAGGCCCACAGGGGGACGCATTCTGGAATGGAGTGAAGGACAAGAAGATGGAGGAGGCAGGTGTTTTAGTACCAAGAGGTTAGGATACCCTTCATTCCTGTGGAAGGATGTGAAGCAAATGATATTAATTTTAGGACTTGTATACCATGGTGGGACATTCCCCTTACTTTCTGTGTGCTCCTATATGTTTGTGATAAAATGCTCTAAATAAGCGTCCATTTTTCATTCTCTGTGCTGAGCATTTTTTGGATCCTATGACTCCAGATTCTATGACCCTATTTCAGCGTGCGTTTGTTTGTTTGTTTGTTTGTTTTAATGATTGCTTTCGAGATTCCCTTTCTTTCATTTTCACTTTTCTCCTTCTGTTGGAGTTGTGTTAGCCAGATTTTGGATTACTTCAATTTCTTTACCAATTTTCTTTTCTATTTTCTCTTACTGAAAACCATCATCTTTTTCTTTTCCCTGAGAGATAAGATTGACTTTTCTTCCAATCATTTTACTATTTTATGGCTATTTAAATTTTTCAGGGTTTCTTTTCTTTTTGTCTGAATGATTTTAAAGTATTGTTTAATGCTGCTATATCTTCTCCAATATCTCTAAAGCTATTACTAATATATTTTCTGCTTCCATCATTGTCACCATTTCCTTTTTCCTATTTGCTTGTTTTGTCTATATCATCCATCCTTACATGCTGGCAGCCCATTTATATTTACAAATGAGGCACTAAAAATTGATTGGAAGCTCTGTGTGCATTGAATTTACTGTAAGGCAGTCAGATCTACGTGCATGGTATAAATCTGGCTGCTGTTTTTCTAGATCTGTTTAGGAAAAAGGGTGGATAATCAGAGACTGACCTAATGCAAAAAGGAAACTTCCACATTGCGTGCCTATATAAGATATACAAAGTGGGGGACAAATACAGACTGCCTTTTTTTTTTTTTTTTTTGTCTTTTAACCAACTTCCCATCAGGCTCTCATTTTCTGGTACAACTGCCCATGCTCTCTTAGCGCCTGGTACAGCAGTTCCTGAAGCTTTCCAAAGATTATGCTAGCTTCTCTTCCTCCATCCCAACTTGAAGGCCATGACATATGACTTCTTCCTCTTGGCTAAGTCATTTATTGTGTATTCTTCAGTTTCATTTATTTAAATACTCTGTGCCAGCTGTGCAGATTTATTCTACTTTCACTGAGAATGGATTTTGGGGTTGTACAACCTTGGTGTTTTGTTTTGTTCTTTGTTTTTTCTTTTCTTACTATTAAAGGAAATACGTTTAAAGTTAAGTTCTAGGGTTTTTAAGTTCAAAACTACCCCCCCTCTTTTTTAAATCCTGAGGTTGTTTCTTCCTTTGAACACTCTGAATATCACTTCCTCAATACCTAAAAAGAAAAAGGGAAAATAATAATCTAGACCTGATAGATAATGTTTTAGGAGTTAAATCTGAAAGGCTTTAAAAATAACTGGCACAGTGGTTGGCATATAATGTTATTTGCTTCTTCATTACTGTTGGGTCCGTTATCAAAAGAACGAGACTCAGACAAAGTTACGCAAAGCTTTATTCTATGCCAAGCATTAGAAGTCAGACTGACCGGCCAGGGCCGCCTCCGAAGAGAGCGACGCCCCTTGGTCTTACAGGCTAGTTTTTATAGGGCATAATCGCAGACATCTACATATATGGCTTTGGCTGATTGGATGTCTCCTACCTGTGTGTGTTAGTAACAGTTACCAATGGCCTTGTTTTAGGTATGTGTTTTAGTAATAGTTACCTGGAACTGGCCTTGTTTTAGGTGTGTGTTTTAGTAATAGTTACCTGGAACTGAGAGCAGTAACTTTTCTAGACAGCAAAATGTCTACGTAGGCAACATGGAGTCACTATGGCTAAGTAGGCCCAGGCAGCCCCTAGGGGGTTAACATGTTTTAACATGGAATCGACCCCAACAATTACCGGCAATATTATCTGAATCATGTTCATCATCGGTCCAAATATCTTTGTCCTTCAGCCTGACTTCTTTATTTTTCCTTACCCTCTTTCTTTTAAATGTCGGCTTTCTAAATGGCAAAATGTTTGAATTTTTATTCATTCATTCATTCATTCTTATTTAGTTAGTTAGTTATGATAGAGAGCAAGCCCACACGCAGACTGGAGCGGGGAGGGGCAGAGGGAGAGAGCATCTTAAGCAGCTCCACGCCCCAGCATGGAACCTGGGGTGGGACTCAATCTCATGACACTCACATCATGACCTGAGCCAAAATCCAGAGTTGGGCATTTAACCAGCTGAGCCACCCATGTGCCCTGAATTTCTTTTTTATAGCTTCTATTCGTTGAGCAGCATTTACTTTCATTGTTTTAATCATTTCTGTAGTGTAGATTATAAACAAAACTTCACCTGTAGAAATTACCTTTTTTGAGAAATCCTGTCCCACGATTGTGACTTTATCCTACCTACCTTTACCTTAGTCTTTCATGCGTACTTGGAATTTAGCATGTTCTCAAACACTGATGACCCTACTATTCTTTTTTTTTTTTTTTTAAGATTTTATTTATTTATTTATTTGACAGACAGAGATCACAAGTAGGCGGAGAGGCAGGCAGAGAGAGAGAAAGAGGAGGAAGCAGACTCCCCACTGAGCAGAGAGCCCAATAGGAGGCTCAATCCCAGGACTCTAGGATGATAACCTGAGCTGAAGGCAGAGGCTTTAACCCACTGAGCCACCCAGGCGCCCCGACCCTACCGTTCTTACCTTCTTTCTCTTAATTTGTTTTTTGATGACTTGTTTTCCATTCTTTAAAGTCTTCCAGATCAAAACCTTGGACTCAAACCTTTGATTTCCTTTTTTTAATCTTAAATTTCAGTATTTCTATTTATTACCACTTCCATGTCCTATTTCATGCCTTAATTTCTTTTTTTCCCCCAAGTGTTTATTTAAATCTCCCCAGCAAATGTTATTTAAATTCATATACAGTGAAATATTAGTTTGAGGTATAGAATTTCTTTTTTTTTTTAAAGATTTTATTTCTTTATTTGACAAAAAGAGATCACAAGTAGGCAGAGAGGCAGGCAGAGAGAGAGAAGGAAGCAGGCTCCCCGCTGAGCAGAGAGCCTGATGTGGGGCTCGATCCCAGGACCCTGGGATCATGACCTGAGCTGAAGGCAGAGGCTTTAACCCACTGAGCCACCCAGGCGCCCCGAGGTATAGAATTTCATGATTCATCCCTTACATACAACACCCAGGGCTCGTGCACTCCTTAATCCCCATCACCTATTTAACCCATGCACCCACCCACCTTCCCTCTAGTTACCATTAGTTTGTTCTGTATAGTTGAGAGTCTGTCTTGGTTTTCTTCTCCCCCAACCCCTGTCTCCCATCCATGTTCATTTGTTGTATTTCCTAAATTCCACATGAGTGAAATCACATGGTATTTATCTTTCTCTATTTCAGTTAGTGTAATACTCTCTAGCTCCATCCACATCATTGCAAATAGCCAGATTTCATTCTTTCTCATGGCTGAGAAGTATTCCACTATATCTATCTATCTATCTATCTATCTATATCTATAGATCTAGATATCACATCTTTTTTTACCCATTCATCAGTTAATGGACATTTAGGGTCTTTTCATAATTTCGCTGTTGTTGACAATGCTGCTATAAACATTACAATTCATGTATCCCTTTGAATTAGTATTTTTGTATCCTTTGGGCAAATAGTAGTGTAATTGCTGGATGGTAGGGTCATTCTATTTTTAACTTTCTGAGGAAACGTCATACTGTTTTCCAGGATGGTTGACCAGTTTGCATTCCCACCAGTAGTGTAAGAGGTACTCCCTTCTCCATCATGCCTTAATTTCTAGTTGCTTAGAGAATAATAATGGTCTTCAAACAAGTTTAATAATTTCTTTTTTTTTTAAGATTTTATTTATTTATTTGACACAGAGAGATCACAAGTAGGCAGAGAGGCAGGCAGAGAGAGAGAGAGAGGAGGAAGCAGGCTCACTGCTGAGCAGAGAGCCCGATGCGGGACTCGATCCCAGGACCCTGAGATCATGACCTGAGCCGAAGGCAGCAGCTTAACCCACTGAGCCACCCAGGCACCCAATAATTTCTATACATTTTACTCTTTCAAGCATTGGAAAACATTTTTTGCTTCTCTTTTGGGTGTTAAACACTATACCAAGCTCTGTAAATAACTGCAATTGAGGTGCCATACTTAATAAATATAAAGAGTAAAATGATGAGCTCAAATTTAGGAGTTCATTTTTTTTGCATAGAAGGGTTATTGTTTTCTTTTCTTTCTTTCTTTCTTTTTTTTTCCCTTAAAGAGAGAGAAAGAGCACACAAGCAGGCAGAGAGGCAGGCAGAGGCGGAGAGAGAAGCAAGCTCCCTGCTGAGCAAGGAGCCTGATGTGGGACTCGAACCCAAGACCCTGGGATCATGACCTTAGCCGAAGGCAGAAGCTCAACCCACTGAGCCACCCAGGTGTCCCTAGAAGGGTTATTCTTTTTTTTTTTTTTTTTAAAGATTTTATTTATTTGTTTGACACAGAGAAATCACAAGTAGACGGAGAGGCAGGCAGAGAGAGAAGGAAGCAGGCTCCCTGCTGAGCAGAGAGCCCGATGCGGGACTCGATCCCAGGACCCTGAGATCATGACCTGAGCCGAAGGCAGCGGCTTAACCCACTGAGCCACCCAGGCACCCTAGAAGGGTTATTCTTTAATCCACATAAAAGCCTTTGAAAAATAAATGAATTGGAAAGGTGATTCATACAGTTCATTCTAGATAAATGACTATGTTAGACTTTTTTCTTCATATCTTTTTTTTTAAGATTTTATTTATTTATTTGACAGAAAGAACAAGAGAGCACAGCAAGGGGAGCGGTAGAGGGAGAAAGAGAAACAGGCTTCCCCTTAAGCAGGGAGCCTGATGCAGGGCTGGATCTTAAGACCCTAGGATCATGACCTGAGCTGAAGGCAGATGCTTAGCCATCTGAGCCACCCAGGCGCCCCTCTTCTTCATATCCAAAAACTTTTAGTTTCTCCATTCCGTATCAAGTACAATTAGGCAATTTCAGGCTATTAGCAATATGACCCAACCATACTTTTTAGCCTTTGTATTCCAGTGCCTCTTCAGATGCTTAAACCATTTTTGAAACCTGGATTGCTCGCAGTTTCTTCATACACTACCCCCATTTATTTTGCACACTTTTTTATTTCTTCATTTGGGGTATCCATCTAAAGCTTTCTCCTCTGACATTTCTGCTTATTAAGCCCTGTTCATTTCCTTCATGAAAGATTTTCTGATATTTTCACCCATATGACCTTTTTTTCTCTCTCACTTTCCCTACTGTATATTTTAACATCTTCCGTAGTATTACAGGTACTTAGCCTCTTTATTATATGTGTACTAGATTATAAACTCCTTGAGAACATTCCCCATTTTTTATCATGTGTGTATTTCATAATACATAAGTGCTGTACTTCCTAGGCATTCAAATATTTATTGATTTATATATGATTTTTGAGGCCAAGTTAATTTTTTTCAAAATCAAAAAATTATTGGAAGTTTTCATTTTCATAAATATTTTGTATTCAGCAATTATGCAGAGTTTAATACCTATTTTCTTCCAAAGTAAGTGTATTTTAAAATAACAATGAAGCCTCCAGCCTCCAGTATCACTACTGAGTTCCTTCAGAGGTCAGAATTATGATAAGATGTTTGCTACATGAATTTCAACTTAAACTGAATTGCAGGAGGCAGAAAAAGAATACAAACTGTCTTTAAGGCTAAGAAGGACTGCAAATTTTCAGTGCTTCTTATTAGAATTCATATCTCTAAAAAAATATGCTCTGTGAATCCACTAGTTTTGTCCTGTTAAGAATATTAAATAAGTAAGGTAATTCACGGTTTGGTGTATGTGTGCACGTGTGTACAACTCATGTACACATTGTGACTTTAAAAAAAAATCCCACATAATACAGTACAAAGTTAGTATAGTATTAATACAGAGTTTCATAAGAAATCCTATAATTTTAAAATTTATTTATTTTTAGAGAGGGGAAGGAGCATAGGGAGAGGAAGAGAGAATCTTAAGCCACACCCAACCTGGAGCTCAGTCTCAGGTCATGACCTGACCCGAAATCCAAAGTCAGACACTTAACCAACTAAGCCACCCAGGCACCCCTAGAAATACTATATTTTTTACAATCCTTTCTGAATAACACAGTTACATAGGTAATAATTACAAGAATTATTTAAATATATCATAATCTATTCAATTTAAAGCTATTCATAAAATATTTACATTTATATATAGCTCTTGTCAAGGTTCTATACTTCCTCATTTTAACAAGATGCAAAATGTAATTTTTTTAACTGTAATGGACTTTTTTTCAAAATAAAATTTATTTATTTGAGAGAGAGAGAGCATGAGTGGGGGCCAGGGACAGAGGGAGAGGGGGAAGCAGTCTCCCTGCTGAGCAGGGAGCTTGATCCCAGGACTCTGGGATCATGACCTGAGTCGAACACAGGTGTTCAACTGACTTAGCCACCCAGGCACCTCACAAATTGTTATTCTTAATTGAAGTTCTTAATTATTATATTTATTTTTGTCAAAGTTATTAAATTTATTATTATTATTCAGTATTTTGTTATGCCTTAGTCTGTTTCTAACAGAGATGTTATTTTGTAAGTCATGGGTGCAAATATGTCAATTCCAGTGTTTCTTGTAGGAAAAATATCCAAGTTTACGCAGCATGGCTTGAGTGAGACCTCAACTCAAGATCCTGCAAAAGAAAGGAATGAATCCATAGTATTTCTTCCAGTCAGTACCTCTCCTATGATTAGATTTATGCTGTTCATTTACAATTTAATAGCTATTTTGATCATAAGAATGGAGGGATATTGTGTCTTTTTCAGTCCCCATTACAATTTCTGTAATGAGAGTATTGTATGGAAATGTTAATGTTTTATATATTTCTGTCAGTAGTAATGTACAATTCTATTTTGACCTTTCCAGTATGATACAGATCGATTGGCTGGGTACTTTATTTCTTCCTTTGTCTACTACTGTAATAGTCTATTAAGAAAAAGGGCAAAATAATCAATCAATCAAACTTTCTAATGTGTTGGATAATAGTCCTCTGATTTTGCCTAGTTTAGATAGACATATGTTCATTGTTTAAATACGTCCATAAATACATTCATGTCAGCATAGGTGTTCTGTTATTTGGATATACCATTATATATCTTTTCTTATGAATTAGTTTTATTTAATATCTAATCTCATGCTTTTCATTGCCAGTTATGGATTGTGAACAAAAATAAATGAAAGTAGTGGCTTTTAGATTCTAGCTTTTAGAAATTCGGGTGCTTTGTTTGACAAAGTGGAATGGTTTCTCTAGGTATTTTGGACAAAGTAGCAAGGTCCCTCAATGTTATTTCAAAATAATAAAAGGTTGTGCACCTTGAGGTTTGTGCACACACATGCAAGGTAACTGAGCTAAATGCATATTCTCAAATTGTTTATGTATGAGAACACTGACAAGGAGAAAAGAACAATTCATGTCTCATTCAAAGAGTCAGTCCGTTACTGTATAGTTTAAACTTACTGGTTCTTATTTGTTTCATACAAAGGCATCTCTGTTCTAGAAAACAAACATTTCACTCTAAAAATTCTATAAGGAATATCAAAATCACTGTTAGGAGCGGGAGAGAGGTCTAATAACTAGTGTCCTGGATCTGGCTTACTCCTAAGGAAATCAATTAATAGCAATACAGTGATTAACAGCACCGTAGGCCTGGTTCCCAGAGTCAATAATTTCCATTTTCACCGCTGCAGGGATTTCATAAAAGAAATGCAATATGTTATCTTGAAGTTAAAATTAGTGTTTTTGCCACCTATTTGGCAGTCTTCAAAGCATTGCGAATTATTGAGGGTCATTGCTTATTAGTCCAGGTGACTGTTATACTTTTGATTTCCAGGAGGACATATTATTTGAATACTTGGAACAAAAAGTGTAGTGTACACTTCTTTCCAAAGTGAAATAAAAAATGTAATATAATCTTACAATTTTTGGAGGACTTAGCATGGTTTGAGATACTCTAAACAAAAAACTAAAATTGCTTATCTTCTCCCTGGTAATCTTTGATGTGCACTCAATTTTCCCAGTACAAGGTGTAGTCCAGTATTCCATTAGAGAAAGGAGAAAGAAAGGAGAAAAGGAGTTACAAGCTAACACTCGTGTTTATATGGAGATAAGGGGTATAATTAAACACTTAAGATGCATATCTGTAACCCCAGAGTCATTTCTTTCTGAGTTATCCCAAGGAGAGATCTAGGAGTCATCTTGATTACTTTGTCTACCACACCATTTATATTAATAGATATTCAGGGAAGGCTGTGCCTCCCCTTCTTACCATTTCTACAACCACTGTCTCCTTTTCATTCAGCAAGTATTTGTCGGGCTCTCAACTTGGGACAGGCACTCTGCTTTGAATGTTGCCTGGATTTTTGCAACTATTTATGTTGCTCAGGTCTCCATCTTAGTCTCATCCATGACCTTCACTATTATGGCCTTTAGATCATTTTAATGTCTCTAGATACAAGTGTTAAGGGCTTCACATATCTTTTAAGGTTTGGATCCATAAGCATTAATGTCATCACATATTCCATAAATAATTGGCCAGTAACCCTTTCACCAAGAGAATCTCTTGTTTCTTGCCTAGAGGATATTTAAAATTACTTAACAGTACTCAAAAACAGCATGGTCTAGACCAAACTACACTATTTGCATAAACTGATCTTTAAGCGTGGACTGCTTCAATTCTACTTGCTAACTGGCTAATTTCCTTCCACTCAAATACTTTAACCTGCTAATTTCAGTTGTATAGCCCTACTATGTCCCCTGTAACAACTCATGCTCTCCTTTATCTTCGCACTTGCCACCTTGCATTTCGGCTTTTTTTTTTAAAACATTAATATTCTTTTTTTTTTTTTTTAAGATTTACTTATTTGACAGAGAGATCACAAGTAGACAGAGAGGCAGGCAGAGAGAGAGAGAGAGAGAGAGAGAAGCAGGCTCCCTGCTGAGCAGAGAGCCTAATGCGGGACTCAATCCTAGGACCCCGAGATCATGACCTGAGCTGAAGGCAGCGGCTTAACCCACTGAGCCACCCAGGCGCCCTTGCATTTCAGTTTTAAGTAAACCTTTTAGTTTGAGATCATTGTAGATCCACAAGCAGTGAAAAGAGACAATACAGAGATCCTGTGTCCCCTTTAGCTGGTATCCCTCTATGGCAGTTATCTAGCAAAGCACAATATCACAATGAGGATATTGACATTGATATAATCTACCAGTCTACTCAGATCTACTCAGACATCTGTGTTGTGTGTGTGTGTGTGTGTGTGTGTATGTGTGTGTGTGTGTGTTTAGTTTTACATAAATTTAACACAAGTGGGTTTGGTGTAACACCACCAAAGTAAAAAGTGGAACATTTCTATCACTACAGGGATTTCTCACTTTGACCTTTACTGTGCTTGATTTACCCTGTACAATAAACAATGAGTTTATTGGTCCTATTGAGAAGTTTAATAAATATTGGAGAGTAAATTTCCTGATTATATACTTATATGTATGTTTGTGTGTGGCTATGTACATGGATAGATAAATGGATAGACATATGTATGTATACATATATGTACACATATAGTTGTTTGAATTGGTATTTTGTTACATTAATTTTGATTAATGTTCTCATCAGTATCTCTGATTCATACATCTAATTTTTTTGTTTAATAATTGCTATTTAATACTGTAACAACTCATTGTTGGAAAGGGTGTGTGTGCACGTGTGTGTGTGTGTGTGTGTGTGTGTGTGACTCTAGAAGTTTGACCCTTGAAAGCTTAATAGAACTGGTTGTACATGGAATTTGGTGTTTTTGATAGCTTGGATAAACCATGGAATGTGTGATTTAGCATTTCACATGATTACTGTGATTCACACATATTTGAATTCATGCTGATGCTCTGTGCTAAATTCAGTTAGGTGCCAAGATTTGGAATTTGGGTGCATCCACAATATTTTCCCCTCTTCTGTTTATCTGCTTGTTGTGATTGGTGATTACCCACAGCTGCTGTGCACATTTGCTGATAATAAGAAATGTTTAGAGTTCTGTATCCAGTTTCTCTTGCTTCAGACCCTCCATGATAATCAGCTTATCTGCATTTGGCTTTCACATGATAAGATTATCTTACCCCTGTGAGTTTAGTCCTTCCATCATGGGTATAAACCATTATGATTGGGCACACAGAGATGTTGGCTAGAGAACAAGCAAGAGTAGATCATTCTGGCTCAGCAATTGGAATCCACCCCATCCCTTGGAGAAAAGATTAAGAGTTGGTCATCAAGCATTCTTTTCTGCATATCTCTTCATTGTTAACTGGTCCCTGGAGACAGAGGACTGTTTCCTAACAGTGTTTCTGAGGAGAAGTTCCAACCATCCACTAGAACTCTGTCATATTTGGATGTTAGTATGAGGGTACCAGAGGGAATGTTTCGGGGATGGTCAGTAGGTATTCTTCTGTTCCATTTGCATACTTCATTCACAGTATGGGATGCAGAAAGGGGTATCTGGAACAAGGGTTTAAAAATCCATATACTCTTCTTTCAGTTAATGTTCCTTTAAGTATCTTTGTGTCAGAGTAGGAAGATAGAATGAGAACAAATCTATTTATTGAGAAGAAGTGGTGCTCTTCATTCAACTTAAGAAATGTAACTTCTTTACCAAATCTCATATCATTTAGTTAAACAGCTTGAAAAGATGGATCTGCATACCCACCTGAAATACATCAAATGCTTCTAAAGCCATCTTTGTTTAACTTTAGGTGAGTCTCATTCCACTGGCTTCAGCTCAACCCGAGAATGATTGATTATTAATGGTTCTTAAAATTTGCTGCATATTAGTATCACCTGGGAGACATTCAACACTCCTATTCCTGATGTCCAGGTGATACCTTCCTCCAACTGAATTGTGACCTTTGGGAATGAGACTCAAGGCATCCTGTAGAGCTTACAAGCAATTCTAATGGGCAGCCAACTTGAAGAACCGGCAGTTAACGGCTCATTCTGAGATACTCATATCAAAATAATCTTCTCCTCTGGTTTACTGGGGTAGGAAAAATCTTTAATTTACATTCTCATCTCTTTCATTCATTTATATATTTTAAAGTTTCGTGATACTCTTTGTTCCTCTTTGCTATTATAAGCACCTCCCTTTTTGTTAAGGTGTAAATATCTACAAAATATTTTATCCTCAGATCTCCTAATTTTATGTCCTAACATATCTCAACAAAACTCATGATGCCTTCTCTGTTAGCTTTACACGTTGAGGTATATAATTATATTCAGTTAGATGTAGAAATAAAAATTCAGTGACTTTGGCAAATGTGTATACCCATATAGCTATCCCTCCAATCAAGATATATAATATTTCTTGCGACAACATGGATGGAACTAGAGCGTATCATGCTTAGCGAAATAAGTCAAGCAGAGAAAGACAACTATCATATGATCTCCCTGATAAGAGGAAGTGGTGATGCAACATGGGGGCTTAAGGGGGTAGGAGAAGAATAAATGAAACAAGATGGGATTGGAAAGGAGACAAACCATAAGTGACCCTTAATTTCACAAAACAAACTGAGGGTTGCTGGGGGGAGGGGGGTTGGGAGAATGGGGGTGGGGTTATGGACATTGGGGAGGGTATGTGCTTTGGTGAGTGCTGTGAAGTGTGTAAAACTGGCGATTCACAGACCTGTACCCCTGGGGATAAAAATATATTATATGTTTATAAAAAATTAAAAATTAAAAAAGATATATAATATTTCCATTGTTCTTATTTTCATCTTCATACAACACAATTCTTAACAATAGGATGGTATTGATTTGTAAGGATATACTATACTTTGTTTATCAGTTCCCTAATAATAAATAATAGTGCTGCTTCCTTGATTATAAAGTTGTTAATATTCATACGTGTGTGTATATATATATATACATACACCTGTATATACAAGTATTTCTTTAGGGTGGCTACCAGAAGTTCAAATGTTCATTCAAAGCACCTATACATATTTGCTCTTAAAGATTTATGTATTTTAGAGCGAGAAAGAGAGAGGGAGAGGGAGTCCTAAGCAGACTCCATGCTAAGCACAGAGCCCCACACAGGGCTTGATACCATGACACTAAGATCATGACCCAAGCCGAAACCAAGAGTCAGGCGCTTAACTGATGATGCCACATAGGCACCCCCATATTTACTTTTCATAATACTGCCAGATTATCTTGAGATGTATTGCTTTGTACTATAGGCTAGTTTTCCCTTATGTTGTGAACATAGGGAGCCAGATGGAGACTGCTATTAGGACCAAATTAAGAAGAGGTTTACTTGGAGTATGATATTTAAGTGTGTTTCAGCAATGGGGCTGACTTTTCTCCTTACCCATTACCTCTCCATATTTATTGTGAAAATCCGGATTTATACTGCTCTGTTTCTATTTTGACCCCCAAAACAATAAAAAAAAAAGCTCTCACCACTTTGAGTTTATGAGTTTATCTGGAGGTAAACATAACAATCCAGTTACTTCACTTCCAGTGAGTGACTGACCTATTAAGTGGTCCTTCAATTAGGGATCATAAAATCTTGTCACTGCTCACTTTTAGTTGATTTAAACTGATCCTGGATTTTCTCAGTAGCTTCAATGGCAAAGCCTATTCTTACCTACACAATAGTCTTCTTTTGTACCTGTTTTGGTTGATAAGGTTTTTTCCTTTTCCAAACATGATCTCATCTGTTTTTCTATCTTCTAGTTTTTTTCTACTATTTCCTGTTATATTGCTATTATATATTTAAAAGGAATATCTTTCCTGCTAATTCAAATGAATTTAATTGAAAATTAAAGGAATTGAAAATAGAAGGAATAGGGCGCCTGGGTGGCTCAGTGGGTTAAGCCACTACCTTCGGCTCAGGTCATGATCTCAGGGTCCTGGGATCAAGTCCCGCTTCGGGCTCTCTGCTCAGCAGGGAGTCTGCTTCCCTCTCTCTCTCTCTGCCTGCCTCTCCATCTACTTGTGATTTCTCTCTGTCAAATAAATAAATAAAATCTTTAAAAAAAAAAAAAAAAGGGACGCCTGGGTGGCTCAGTTGATTGGACGACTGCCTTCAGCTCAGGGCGTGATCCTGGAGTCCCGGGATCGAGTCCCACATCAGGCTCCCAGCTCCATGGGGAGTCTGCTTCGCTCTCTGACCTTCTCCTCGCTCATGCTCTCTCTCACTGTCTCTCTCTCTCAAATAAATAAATAAAATCTTTAAAAAAAAAAAAAAGATTTAAAAAAAAAAAAGAAAAAGAAAATAGAAGGAATAGATGCATGTGCCCAGTCTGTCATCTGTAAACGGAATCCCTATTCTGCTTCAAGAATCACAACTCACTCATACAGCTTCAATGACTGTGGTTCACCCATGGTATGTAGCCATATCTCCTCACATTTATTCTCTTCCTGAAGTTAATATTTATACTATGATCTCTTTTTTTTTTTGTCATTTCCTTTTTCTTTTTTTTTTCAATTTATTTATTTCCAGAAAAACATTATTCATTATTTTTTCACCACACCCAGTGCTCCATGCAAGCCGTGCCCTCTATAATACCCACAACCTGGTACCCCAACCTCCCACCCCCCCACCACTTCAGACACCTCAGATTGTTTTTCAGAGTCCATAGTCTCCCATGGTTCACCTCCCCTTCCAATTTACCCAAATTCCCTACTCCTCTCTAATGCCCCTTGTCCTCCATGCTATTTGTTATGCTCCACAAATAAGTGAAACCATATGATAATTGGCTCTCTCTGCTTGACTTATTTCACTCAGCATAATCTCTTCCAGTCCCGTCCATGTTGCTACAAAAGTTGGGTATTCATCCTCTCTGATGGAGGCATAATACTCCATAGTGTATATGGACCACATCTTCCTTATCCATTCATCCGTTGAAGGGCATCTTGGTTCTTTCCATAGTTTGGTGACTGTGGCCATTGCTGCTATAAACATTGGGGTACAGATGGCCCTTCTTTTCATGACATCTGTATCTTTTGGGTAAATACCCAGGAGTGCAATTGCAGGGTCATAGGGAAGCTCTATTTTTAATTTCTTGAGGAATCTCCACACTGTTCTCCAAAGAGGCTGCACCAACTTGCATTCCCACCAACAGTGTAAGAGGGTTCCCCTTTCTCCACATCCTCTCCAACACATGTTGTTTCCTGTTTTGTTAATTTTGGCCATTCTAACTGGTGTAAGGTGATATCTCAATGTGGTTTTAATTTGAATCTCCCTGAGGGCTAATGATGATGAACATTTTTTCATGTGTCTGATAGCCATTTGTATGTCTTGATTGGAGAAGTGTCTGTTCATATCTTCTGCCCATTTTTTGATGTGTTTGCCTGTTTCCTGTGGGTTGAGTTTGAGGAGTTCATTATAGATCCTGGATATCAACCTTTTGTCTGTACTGTCATTTGCAAATATCTTCTCCCATTCCATGGGTTGCCTCTTTGTTTTTTTGACTGTTTCCTTTGCTGTGCAGAAGCTTTTGATTTTGATGAAGTCCCAGAAGTTTATTTTCGCTTTTGTTTCCTTTGCCTTTGGAGACATATCTTGAAAGAAGTTGCTGTGGCTGATATCAAAGAGATTACTGCCTATGTTCTCCTCTAAGATTCTGATGGATTCCTGTCTCACATTGAGGTCTTTTATCCATTTTGAGTTGATATTTGTGTACGGTGTAAGAGAATGGTCGAGTTTCATTCTTCTACATATAGCTGTCCAGTTTTCCCAGCACCATTTATTGAAGAGACTGTCTTTTTTCCACTGTATATTTTTTCCTGTTTTGTCAAAAATTAATTGGCCATAGAGTTGAGGGTCCATATCTGGGCTCTCTACTCTGTTCCACTGGTCTATGTGTCTGTTTTTATGCCAGTACCATGCTGTCTTGGTGATCACAGCTTTGTAATAAAGCTTGAAATCAGGTAAGGTGATGCCGCCAGCTTTATTTTTTTTTTTTCAACATTTCCTTAGCGATTCGGGGTCTCTTCTGATTCCATACAAATTTTAGGATTATTTTCTCCAGCTCTTTGAAGAATACCGGTGGAATTTTGATTGGAATGGAATTAAAAGTATAGATTGCTCTAGGCAGTATAGACTTTTTAACAATGTTTATTCTTCCGATCCAAGAGCATGGAATGGTCTTCCATCTATTTGTGTCTTCTTCAATTTCTTTCATGAGTGTTCTGTAGTTCCTCAAGTACAGATCCTTTACCTCTTTGGTTAGGTTTATTCCCAGGTATCTTATGGTTCTTGGTGCTATAGTAAATGGAATCAATTCTCTAATTTCCCTTTCTGCATTTTCATTGTTAGTGTATAAAAAAGCCACTGATTTCTGCACATTGACTTTGTATCCTGCCACGTTGCTGAATTGCTGTATGAGTTCTAGTAGTTTGGGGGTGGAGTCTTTTGGGTTTTCCATATAAAGAATCATGTGGGATCAGGAACAAGACAAGGATGCCCACTTTCACCACTCTTGTTCAACATAGTATTAGAAGTCCTAGCAACAGCAATCAGACAACAGAGAGAAATAAAAGGTATCCAAATTGGTAATGAAGAAGTCAAACTCTCTCTCTTCGCAGATGACATGATTCTTTATACTATGTTCTTTATTCTTTTTCTTTAACACAAAAAAGAGGCAAATGTTAGAAAAATTTTCAACATTGTTTGATTTAAAGTGTTTGTTAATATCAGTTTACTCTTGGTATTTGAGCAGTTTTGATTGTTTATATGTCTTTATGCATGAATGTTTATATGGATATATGTTTATTGGGGTTCAGGCAGCGGTTTCAAATTGAGATCATTCTTGCAAAGAATTGGTAATGAGTGCTTGATTTCATGAAGATATAAGAATCTGTATTACTGCCTTTTCTACTTTCTGAGATTCCTATGACTATATTTTCTGAATAAAAACAATGGTATCCAGACTCTCAAAAAGAATGTATAAGCAACAAAATACTTTTGCTTCTAATTTCAGTTTAGGATACAAGTTGAAATTGGAGACTTGTTTAGATGACATTAAAATTGGCTTAGTTGAGTTGTAACAAGTTATATTAAACAAGAAACCATTGAATCAAGAGGAAAAAAATGGTATTTATTTCATATGAAAGCCAATTTCCAAATTTTAAGTTTTATTTCAAGCTAAATTATGAATAGTTCTTATTTTTTTTTTGGAGGAAACTGAGCCTTAATAGAAGTTCTTTTTGATAAAAGATGCTTATAGGTATTTTAGTATTTTGATCATCACTAACGAAAGAAAGAATTTTATGAGTTTGTGATTTTTTGCTCTGTTTTATTTTTTTGTTGTTGTGTTTTGTTTTTTGCTTATCTGTACAAAAAGTAAGATTATGCAATGGGAAGAAATTTGCCTTGGCATATATAGTGGAAGTTCATAGGACTCCTTCATACACGTAGCCCTAGACCAGCGGCTTCCAGGGACCTTGACTTTGAATGTTCATGGCATAATATATACAGCTTGATAAAGCAGAGCTCCTCCAGAACATCTTGGGAAATTTTAGTAACTTTAGAATCATGACCAGTATTAATAAATTTCCAATTAGGTGCAAAGATATTTTAATAATATACAGCACTATGGCTTATTAATAGGTTTTACATTTTTTAAAGTGTTTAAAATTTTATGTAAAAAACTTTGATAACTGTGCTTCAGAAGAACACACTAAAGTCCAGCATACTTAAATAATATGTGTTAAAATATAAGAGAGATAAAGTTTCAAATTCAAATTAGGGTTTTACCATTTTGAATCCTTATTCTAAGAGTTATGGAAAAGTATTATAAGAACTCAATTTCATTTATCGGAAATACATGGTTAAGAGTAGTAGGGCACTTCAGCCAAAGAATGGTCCTATAAAAGAACTCTTCATTAAAAGAAAACATTTTTCTTAGTTGAAGAATGTTATTTTCTAGGTTTTGTTTTGCCAGTTAGGGTAGGCTAAGCTACAGATGCTAATAACAAAATGTTAAACACTCAAGGGAAGAATAACATATTTCTGTCTTATCTAATAGTGTGGGGCCAGTATTCCAAGACAGTGAAAAAAGTGTGTGTGTGGTGTGTGTGTGTGTGTGTGTGTGAGTTGGGTGGGGGTAGGGGGAGCGAGGAAGGGATGGAGTGAGGGGAGTCTTGCTCCAAGTGTTTATTTGAAATCCTGGATCAATAGGAACTCTTCCATCTTCAATATGAGGCTTTTCTAATTGTAGGCATCAAAAGAGCATAGAGGGATGCACACAGAAAAATTTAAGGAAAAATATAAGTATCACTCTGTTCACATTACTTTAATTACAATTGAGTTTTATAGCCATATCTAACTGTAGTAAAGGTTGGGTGGTAGCTTTTGCTGTATGCCCCGGTGAAAAACAAGAAAAAAGACTTTGGTAGATAGTTTGTAGCTTTTACCATGCAAGCCAGTGTGCATTACTAATTTCTGGATTCGGGTTTATTTCTTTTTTGTCCAAGGATACTAAATATTTTAAGAAACTGGTTTCCTCATAAACATGATCAGTTTCTTCTTTTTAGAATACTCTCCTGACTTAAGTGGAGAGCAGCCTTTCAGCTCTTTCACACACAGAAAGACACCAGCACACAGACACACACATGCACATGCAGAGAAAATGATTCTGTACTGGAAGAAAAAGAAGAAATTGAAAGCTAATCTTTCTGACCCCAGGTACTGCTTTGATTTTCTCTTGAGCAGTCAGCTATGCTACATCATCCACAGAAAGACATGGCGGGAGAGAGTGCCTATGAGTGGGAGATGTGACGGCAGGATGGAGGGGCATGATCCTCGATCACTTGGGCTGTAAGGAGTGGGCACAGGCCTGACAGCTTTCTCCTTCTGTGAAAAGGGGTGCTGCTTTATGTGGCCAAATTGTAGGGACAATGGAATTCTGTTGGGGAGTTAGGAGCCCAGTGCAGAGGAAAGTAGGCAAGAGTTCCGTCCTCTTACACCATGGCCTTCTTCCAGGACCCTTCGACAGCTTCTCTGTCCTTTGCAGAAGTGACAATGAAGCACAAAGATTTCTGACTGACAGCAATTGGAGTCCCTCAAGTACTTAACCCACTCCTCTTGGATTAGCATTCAAGAATCCTCATGTGCTTTGAAGAATCTTCCTTCCATGCTGTTCTGTTTTGCAATTCTTTCAAGTATCACAGCACTTTTTAGAACATTCTCCCCCCTTTCCTACCCCTACCATCCCCTCAGATCTCTTTAGCTCATAATTGCGCTCTTCAGATCTCAATGCTCTTGATTCCCTGAGCACACTAGACTGAATTCGCTCTCCCAAGTAGCGATTGCTCCCTTAGCCATTTGTACTTTACCTCTTAGACTGATATGACACTTACGTGGGTCTCTTAAATGCTTGACTTCCCCTACTAAATTATAAACTCCCTGAGAACAAGGAATGGCATATCCACTGTGCATTGCTCAGGACAGAGGACAGCCCTTAGCAACAGTAATTGCCAGTAAAATAGTTATTAGTTGAAATTTTTATTATATATTTTTCCATGTATAGCCTACATTATACAACCCTGACTGTAGGCAATCACATACTTGAAACAAATTATTTTTTAATTTATTTTATTTTATTTTATTTTTTTACCTTAGGGTCTCTATATTAACTTCACAAAACCTACGGGGCTCAGATTGATTCTAAAATCAAGTGTTCCCTATGTTGTTTTATTTCAGTTGGCCAAGCACAATATATGTGTGTGTGTATATTTACATGCGTATATATAACTTATGTATATATAGTCAAAGATATGGGATACTCATAGATTACCTTCCTAATATATGTTTTCATCGTGAAAGATTACAAGCATGTGAATAGACAGTGTGGTTTAAAAAGTAATTTTAAAAATAATTTAAATAATAATTAAAAATAATTTAAAACAAATACTCTACTTCTGGATCAGGAGATTTTCATGTTTAAAAAGAGTTCATAGAACTACAAAGGTAAAGTGTTAGGAAAGCAACATTTTCCCAAGTTATGGAAAGGATGGTGTAGCAGAAGAGTTAAGAACATAGGTTCTGGAGCTCAATCGTGGGGATTCAAATCTCAGTTCCATTACCTGTGTGATTTTAGGAGAGTTATGTAGCTTCTCTGTGCACTTAGTCTGTCCTTGGTAATGAAATGTGTTGAAAATAATACCACATATTGAATACATCATATAATGTTTCTTCTTCTTCACATCCTTCTCCTTTTTTTTTTAATTTTTCATTTTCTTAATTTAAGGAAATGCTCTACATAAATTCCATTGTTTATTTTAGGAAGCATCAACAGAACATGATTTCTGAACTTATGAAAAAAAAAGGCTAATGAAATAAGAACCTTACTGATGTGTTAATCCAATATTATTTCATTAGATTACACTCTTGAGTAGTGGTTATATATGGCAAAGCTTAAACAAATACCATGATTGTATTTTTTTTAAAAGATACCATGAAACCATATGATAATTGACTCTTTCTGCTTGACTTATTTCACTCAGCATAATCTCCTCCAGTCCCGTCCATGTTGATACAAAAATTGGGCATTCTTGTGGAATATAAGGAGTAGCATGGAGGACATTGGGAGATGGAGAGAAGTGAGTCAGGGGTAATTGGAGGGGGAGACAAACCATGAGAGACTGTGGACTTAGAAACAAACAGAGCATTTTGGAGGGGAGGGAGGTGGGGGTGGGGTGAGCCTGGTGGTGGCTATTGTGGAGGGCACATATTTCATGGAGTACTGGTTGTGGTACATAAACAATGAATTTTGGAACACTGAAAAAAAAAGAAAAAAAAATTTTTTTAAAAAGCAAAAAAACCTAAACAAACAAAACAACCTACTACCATGTCTGCTGGGCACATGAACAATAGAAACTAAAATTTAGGACCAAGAGGGTGCCCAGGTGGCTCAGTCAGTTAAGCATCCAACTCTTGATTCTGATTCAGGTCATATCCCAGGGTTGTGAGACTGAGCCCCAGGTTCGGCTCCACACTGGGCAAGGAACCCGTTTAAGATTCTCTCTTTCCCACTCCCCACTCCCCACATCGGCTTGCATTCTTTCTCTCTCTCCCTCTCTCTAAAATGGTAATTAAGAGTAAAATAAAATTTAGGACCAGGATATTTTATCATAATTACATTATTACAAATGAAGCAATGTTGAAAAATTCTAATTATATTCAATAATAGTATGTCAATTAAGAAAACTATGCTGCCAAGCAACATTTTGCTTTGTGCAATTTAGTTTTTTCCTAATAAATACTGATCTGCTCTTCTTGAATGAAACCTGTAGACACTATTAGCAAAACATTTTTTTTTTCAAGTAGAAAGAAAAACAAGGGAGAAAATTAGACAGCAAACAAAAAAACCACCTTTAGTGCTAACCAGGAGAATGTTATGTGTGACAGGATACGTGCAATTATTAAAAGACTTTGTTGCTACCAAAATGAGCTAGTTTTGGACACCAGTCAGGGCAGAGTAGTTCTGCTCAATATGCAGACACTCAGGCATGTTGTGTAATTTGCGCTAATTGCCACAGTATTGTCTTAGTTTATAATTTATGTTGTACTGCTGTGGAAGCTCTTAATACTAGTATAAATGCTCTAGAGTTTTCCTGTAAGATTTGTAAGTATTGCATAGAATTTGACTATTGAATGATAACTCTAACCTGAAAGTCAGTTGCAACATACTTTAAATTTAGCATCAGTAGCCTAAAGCTTTTTAATAACATTGTATAGAATGTCATTCTGACTGTAATTTTTTGTTGAAATTACCAGTTACAGTTATTCCACTGCACATAATCACAGCAATCAATCCAGGTCTGCTTATCAAAGAAATAAATGATCATCTATAAGAGACAGAAGAGATTTTATACTTTAAATCTGGAAAAAAATGTTCCTTCCCAGGAACCTAGGAACAGAGACAGATACTTGGATTGATAGTGTATAAATAACATAGGAAAATATAATTACTAAGAAAAACTATCAAAGTTATAATTTTTTCCCCAACATTTATCAGGTCTTTTCAGATATAGACACTATCACTTGTGTCTTAAAATCTAGACCTAAAGGGGCTCCTGAGTGGCTCAGTTGGTTAAGCGTCTGCCTTTGGTTCAAGTCATGATCCCAGGATCTTGGGAGTCCGCATGGAGCTCCTTGCTCAGCGGGGAGTCTGCGACAACCTCTGCCTCTCTCCCTGGCTTGAGCTTTCTCACTCACTCACTCACTCTCTCTTTCAAATAAATAAATAAAATCTTTTAAAAAAAGTCTAGACCAAGATTTTCTTATCTAATATTGAAAACCAAAGTCCTATTTCACTCCTTCAAATCTATAAGTTTCAGGAAACTAGAACTAGCCATGTTCCCTAATCTAGCTGACAGGTGACAGAAATCCACACGGATCCTACTTACTTAGCAAGACACAATCCAGTATTGTGCTCAAAATACAGATCTGTCACTTACTTGTTGTAGCTCTGGGTGTATTACATTTTTACTTTGTGCCTATTCCTCAAATACATAGATATAATAATGTTAACTTTAGTATAATGCCTATCTCACAGGATTCTGTAAGGACTAAATGAGCAAACACATAAAAAGCATCTGCCACATGCCTAATAAAAGCTTGTTTAATAGGCATTACATATTATGATTAATATTTTAAACAAGAAAATATTAATTCCTTTCTACTAGTACTCTTTCATCAAAATTCCTAATTCCGAAGTAATAGTCTCTTAAAATAATAGATCTATATGTGTAATGTTTTAGCTAAATTAAGGATGACAAAATAAGAATAAATAGAGTCAAGATAAAGTTTCAGGTAAGAGATGTTAAAAAGTAGTTTTTGTGTTATGTTTTAAGTAATTGAACTTTTTTTTTTTTAAGATTTTATTTATTTGACAGAGATCACAAGTAGGCAGAGAAGCAGGCAGATAGAGAGGAAGGGAAGCAGGCCCCTTGCTGAGCAGAGAGCCCAATGTGGGACTCGATCCCAGGACCCTGAGATCATGACCTGAGCCGAAGGCAGCGGCTTAACCCACTGAGCCACCCAGGCGCCCAGTAATTGAACTTTTAAGCAAAAGTCAATTTATCTTTCTATTTTTAAATGCAACACTTAAAGCATTAATACTTCTCCTTTCAGGAGATTAACTCCTATTAAGCGTTTAGAATTCCCAATAAACTATTTAATTAGTATTTATTTAATAAGAATTTAATAAGACTGATCTTAACTTTACTACATAGTAAGTAAGCAAGCATGCCTATTCCCAAGAACTCATATATATACATATATTTTTTTTAATACGAAGAGCATTTTATTTGCTTTTTACAGCCTAAATTGCCTAAGAATATAGTAAGTATCAGAAGACCATCAACAATTCACTCCTTAATATCAGGAATTTATAACTTTTAAACTTGAAATTAAAATGAAAACTTGCTTCATGTCAACCTGAAATATCAGAGAATTTATCAAAGAATAATCTTAGAATTTCACTTTGTTTCTCCTAATTTAACTCTAGGTATTTTTGCCTTACTGGTCATTAAAATTAAGAACTCATATATAAACAGAACATGCAGCTGTCAAGTATTTTTTGAAAAGGCAATCAAAATAACTGAGAAACTCTTTTTGGATGACATAATCCAAATGCAGAAATGCATTAGAACATCCTCCGCATATTCCATAGCTTAATGACCAGTCTCATCTTCATTTAGCATTTTTCAGCTCCTTGTGCGTAAAAGGATAGAAGTAATTTTAAGATCGTCTTTCATACAAACACAAACCACCTCTACAAATTATAAGAGCTACAGGGAATGCAAATGTAATATATTACCTGAGAAAAACACAAGGCCCTTCACTCTGATGTTCACAGCTTTACCTTGGAGAGGAACTGCCAATTACGAATCAGCAAAATGTGTGAAATTCTTTTATAGTGGAAGGGCCCAAAGTCCAGCAGTTATTAAAGTTAAATACAACAAAGCCGCGTGATAAAGAGAATGAGATACCTTTCTTATAAATAAATGTGTTGGGTGTGGATAACATATTAGTGAAGTTCTTATTGACCCTTTCTTTTAAGATAATGACTATTTTTGGCCTTGGGATACAGAAGAATCAAATGTTACCATGCCAAATGGAAAATGATCCTACTGATTTCTTTACCCAGCAATTGAAAGTCTCACATATGATAGAAAATTTTTATTTAAAAAAAAACACAAAAAACCTAAATTTCATGTCTTTCATTTACAGATAAGTGACTTCCCTTGAGGACAATGTTAACTTTGTACTTTATATTAGATTTGAAGATATATTGTATTTTGTAAGCAGTTATCTCCTAATTAATATCAGAATGGGAATTTTGAGTCATTTTCAGCAACCACATTTTTTGTTTGTTTGTTTTTTTCTTTTTTGGTTTCCGTTTTCTGTTTGTCTCTTCTTACTAAGTGATTTGTATATGCCTGGCATCAACTAGTTTCCTCAGTTACAAATGTCTTTCTTTTAAAAACTAGGTTTGATTTAGGAGCTTTTATGTGATTTTAAATATAATGCTTTTAGGTTTCTTAAACTGTCAACCAAATATCTTTTTAAATGTATTATGACAGAGATTTTATATACTAAATTAAGCGAAGGAGGAAGATATTTTATCCGAGTGTCATGATTGGGTTTCCTTTTCTTCTGAGCTCAGCCCTACTCATCCCCAACACTTTTTCTATTTCTTTGAGTAAGGTAATGAACTGAGAGGATTCAAGTTGGCAACCTGTCCCCTTCTGATTAGTTCAAAATGGGTTTCCTGTCATTATTTTCCCTGTTCAACAATCTATTCAATTTCAGGATTGTGATAATGATGTTTTCTCTTACAGAGCTATTGTGCTACTTAATTAATGTTTGTTACATACTTGGAGATCCTTGGATGGTGGACGATATTCTGGAGCCAAGTACATTATTATTTCATTAAAATTAATGCCAAGATGAAACATAATGTGGAAGGTGATGGCCTGGAAATAGTTTCCTATTACCAAGTGGAAAGGATATATTTGTTTGGCAGCTTTCTAAGTACATTGAAACAGGTGGCCATCAGCAAACTGATATATAGAAGAGAAATAAATAGATCATCCAGATAATTTAGATTTTAACTGAATTATTTACGAAGTATTGAAGTTTGAGTTTCTTTTGCAAATGGAGATTTTGACCAGTTACTTTATTAGAGGGCAAATAGAGACCTATAAGGAAAAAAAAAAAAACAAAAACAAAAACACAAATTAGATTTACCCCAAAATGTTTACTTTTGTGTAGTAAAACATCATGCGCTTGGAGTTAAGATGGGCTTGAATCCAGTTACCAACAATGTTGAAGTTCCCTGATGCATAGATTAGATCTGTCTTGTTCGCTGTCATTTTCCTGATACATAAAACATATCCTTGCTTCCACCTTATTCATATTTCTTCTTAACTAAATGTTCTGGTTTTTTATGTATTTTTCACCAATCTTTTCAGACAGATTTTGTAGTTTTTATATCTTTCATTAAAAAAGTCTTCCCTTCGTGTGCCTGGCTGGCTCAGTAGGTAGAGCATATGACTCTTGATCTCGGGGTCATGAGTTCAAAGTCCGCTTTGGTCCTAGAGCTTACTTAAAAAAAAAAAAAAAAAAAGAATATTCTCTTACTTGAAGTGATTAAAACAAGTACCTGTATTTTATTCTATAAATTTTACTTTTTATACATAATTGATCTTAATCTATATGGTTTACATTATTTTGAAGTAAAAATTTAAAACATTATAAAAGGAAAAACATTGCTAGTCTAATTTGAATTTTAATGTGGGTGCCTGGGTGGCTTAGTCAATTGAGTGTCCATCTCTTCATTTCATCTTAGCTCATGGCCTCAAGGTCATGAGATTGAGCCTGGTGTTGGGCTTCACTAGAGAGTCTCTCTCTCCCTTTCCTTCTGCCCCTACCTCCCCAAAATAAATAAATCTTTAAATAAATAAATAAATAAAAATAAAAGATGTATTTGGGAATAATTAACATACCAATGCTCTGTCTTCTAAAAATGCACTTTAGTACATTATGTTTTTTCCCAATAAAGCCCTATACATATTTTAAGTTTTTATGCTTAGTTTCAGTGCTAATACTGTAAGTGGTGTACTTTTTAAAAAGAAATTTAAATATCTGATTAAATGTACTAAACTTGGAAGTGTAGTGTACGTCAAGAAGTATCTATATTTTTATCTAACAGGTGCTTTTAAGTAAGTTGTTTGATCTTCCTTCCCTGCCGTGAATGACTGCTAAGATAGAAGCCATCAATTTCAGAACACTTTCAGTTACAGAAACAAATTTTATCTCAGTAATTATAACTCATGTTGAGTTATTAACATGACGGTTCCATTGTAGAACCCAATTTAAAATGTAAGTCTTCCTTCAAGTTCATAGATTTTTCCCTCTCCCTAGTGTAGGACTGACTTATGCCTAGGAGACCTGGGTTAGAAGATTCTGTCCCCATCTCTTCCTCCCTCATTCTTTTACCAACCTCTGTACAACTTCTGGGTTCCCCTTTCTTCTCCAATGTAATTGTGGTGTCAAAGCAAAGACTGCAGTGAACAAAATGAACAGGCACGGAGGATTTATTCCACACCGTTGCAGTAGGACAGAGAATCCAGGGCTCAGTCTGAGCTCAGCCTTGCTTGAAATAAAGTGTTGGAGAGTCTTGGGGGAGTCTTAGGCCACCCGTGTTTGCTAATTGTCTTTCCCCACAAGAAAAATGACCTATTCTTATCTCCAAACAGGAAGTAGTTTACAACACAGAGCAAGGCTCCCACCGAAGTTTGGTTCCTGATAGGTCCTCTGTCTTCCTTGATGAGTACATTTCAAAGGATGGCTCTCAGGTCCTCAGGAAAGACATTTTTGGTTGTAAAACCGGCAAGGGGCTTTTTAAAAAGATTTACATGTTAACAGGGCAGAGAAATAATTTACAATTACACATTTCCTAAATTAAGTGTTCTTTTATTTTCTTTAAGGTTTTATTTATTTGATAAAGAGAGAGTCAGAGAGCACAAGCTGAGGAGAGGGAGAAGCAGGCCTGAGCAGGGAGCCTGATGTGGGGATCCATGCCAGGGTCCTGGGATCATGACCTAAGCTGAAGGCAGAAGCTTAACCATCTGAGCCACCCAGGCACCCACAAAAGTAAATGTTTTAAGGAAAGGGAGTTCAGGGTCTGTCTGAAGGGAGGGAAAAGCCTATCTGAAGTTTAGTTGAGCTGAGGGGAAGGTTAAGGCCATCTTTGCCCATTGCCCTCCTCTGTCTTGTGCCTTAGCCAAAATTTAGAAACAACAGGAAAATTCCTTTTTCATCTATAACTTTTTCTGATTGCTTATGCTGGTGTTTAAGAATACAATCATTTTTTGTAAATTAATTTTTGTTTTATTCTGGAAAGCTTGTGGAACTCTATTATTACAATAATTTTTTTGTGAAGTCTGTTAGTTTTTGTATGTAAGCAGTTATTTTGCCAGTGAATTATAAGAGTTTTGTGTCTTTCAGATTAATCTTTCTCTTTTTTCTTTAGTTCTTTTTTTTTGTTTGTTTTTACTTTCTGTGCTCACTAGAACCTTTTTTACAATGTTTAATATATGCAGTGATGAAAGGCATTCTTTTCTTCTGCCTGACTTTAAAAAGAATGCAACTGGTCTCTCCTCACCTTTAAGTATGAAATCTGATACAAGATTTTTAAGATGATTCTACTGAAAAAGATAATACCTTTACATTTTTTATTTTTATTAAGAACTTTTACCTGGGGATTGGATTTTATAAAGGAATTTTCTCCCTTTGTTACAGATTTGGAGATTTAATACAAATTTAATATAGTCAAAGATAATGATGTTTGTATTCTATATGGGTTTTTTATTTATTCATTTTTCATTTCAAAATGACACAGATATTCACTGACACTTTTTTCTAATATTTTTGAAATGTTATATTTTTATATTTAAATATTTAATGCCTCTGGAATTAATGTTAGTAAATGCTGTGTCTCAGGGCTCTATAATTGTTCTCATTTGTGATGTCATTAGAATCATCAATAACATAGCGTTGTGTTAGGATTTGTTCCTTGGCATAATTCTTTATGATATAATGATAGATATCATAGACTTTGAAGATAGAATACTTGGTTCAATATCAAGCTTCTCTACCTTTGACTCTATGTCCTTGGTGGATATTTAATGACTTAGCACCTAGTTTACTCATCTGTAAAACTGAGATGAAAATAGTACTATGGTAGGAAGAATTATAATGATGTTCCCCCAAGATTCTCACCTCCTGGTTATTCCATCAAATGCTAACCTAGGTACCACTGTCGTGGGACTTTGCAAATGGAATTAAGGTTAATTATCAATGAACATTAAGATGGAAAGATTATCCTGAATTGCCCAGGTGGGCTCAATATAATTGCATGACCCCTTAAATACAAAACATGAAGGAAGGAGAAGGAAGCCAGAGATATTTGGCTAGAGTAGAAAGCAGGAGAGAGATTCCAGGTATTAGAAGGACTCATCCCACAGTTGCTGGTTCTGAATACATGTCAAGGAATGTGGGCAGCCACTAAAAGTTGAAAATGGTAGTTGGCTGAGAGCCAGCAAAGAAATAGGGACCTCAGTCCTACAACCACAGGAAGTTAATTCAGTCAACCTTTTAATGAACTTGTGGGTGGATTCTTCCCCAGAGACACCATTAAGAAACACAGCCCTAAGACACCTTGATTTTAAACTGGCAAAAATTTTGTTGAACATGTAACCTGTAGAAAGTCTGTATAGTAAGTTTGTTGTCTTAAGGCCCTAAATTTGAGGTAATTTGTCATGGTAGTGAGGGGGTTCAGGAAACACCCTATCCCACCCCGCCTTCCCACAGAATGTGCCACTTTGTCATGTGTACTATTTTGAGCTGAAGTCACTTGAGACCCTTTGGGCTTAAGAGAAACTTTTGTCCCTTCCTTAACCACACAGAAGAATCTAAATTGGGGGTCTTTCCCAGAATAAGCATTATTAACAGAGATAAATTTTATTTGGGTAACCCATCTGTATGGTAGGGCAAATATCTAATCACCAAACATCTGCTCTTCTTATCACCCTGTGAAATGCTTTCCTTTCCTCTGAAATCTCAGATCTCTACACCCTTCCCCTTAATTCAAAATGACATATATACCTCATTTTGCCTGACTGTCTTTGGAATTTCCATATCTGTGTGGATTCCTTGTATGTACACCTATTAAATTCAACTTTCTCCTGTTAATCTATCTCATGTCTAGTCTGATTCTATGACCTTTGAGGAGACAGGAATTCTTGCTTCCGACAGTAGATCAGACAACTAATGCAAGTACATGCATGAAATAATTATGCATATTAAATAAGTTCACTTGTGTAAAACACAAAAGATAGTGCCTAGTGAGAATTAAGTGAAAAATTGTGACTTTTATTAAGTTACTCCCTTTATTATTTCCTTCACCCAGATCTGATCTTATTTTTTATATTATTAATAATTTGGTATAAAATGTACTCATTGTTTTATATATATGTATATATGTGTGTGTGTGTATATATATATTAAAAATATGTTCTTAGATAGCCTTACTCATTTATCCTTCCTCGTTCTTTCAAATTTAAATCACTATTGGAATTTTTATTAGGAATACTTAAACATGTATACATCAGATTCTACTTTCTATTTGATTCTATTGATAAAAATCAAAGCTTTTACAAAAGCCAGATGGTTATTGAATACTTATTATATTTGTGCTCTCTCAAGAATTATTTTTGCTATTTCTCTTACTCTTGTATCCATGTTTATATTATTTCAGTCAATTTTTCTTTTATTTTCAAGGATACATGTTATTCTTTAGTTGTATTTTATTCTCTATCCTTTATATCTGTTATTTGTTGTTGCATTATCAATAGTATGTATTTAATTTTCTTCCATTCCAAATATTTGTCTTTATTCTCTGGATTATAATGGACATTCCTACAGTTCTCATCTGCATCACTGAATAAAATTTATATTGTTTTCATTCAAAAACAGATCAAGTTTTACAAACAAATTTGTCTTATAATATTTTTATATCATGGTGAGTTCTTCCCTCTCTTCCTCCCTATCTCCCCATGCTTTGTTTCTGTCACTTACCTTTTTCATTTGAATTAATTGTTATCATCTCATCTTTTATCTATTTTGTATGGTCAATATTTTCTTTAATTTTTGAGAGTATTCAATTATATTTTTAATATTTATCTTCATTACTATTTTACTTTTTATGTTGACTTTTTTCCATTGGTTTTATTAAGGAATTTAGTTGTTCTTTGTTTCCTAGTTGTTAATTGGGGAGATCTCTAACTTGGCTTAGGTTTTGACATAAAGAGAATGGGTAAATTATTTCTGCTGTTTTCGAATTCTTTGAGTCAGAAATGAATCTGGATTGTAAAATGTATCCCTAATTAACATTCTTATTAAAATTAAAAGCCTTTCGTTTTTTCAATGACAGGAATTTATTACTAGAATATTTGAAGCAGGTTACAGTTCCTTCCTTTTCAGAAACAGTGCATGAGCCACTGTAACCCCTCACACACCAACATTCCAGCATTTTCCATCCCTGTCCTCCCTGTAATGGACTTCACATGCTAGGCTCTTATCAGTCACTGGATGTCAACTCAGCCCTGAAATGGAAATGAATGAGAATTAAAGCATCCAATGTGGTTCACATTCTTGGGAAAAAACAAAACAAAACAAAACAAACAAACCGGAGACTTCTCCTGTTAGGTGTATGGATGTATGTTTTGGCTAGAAAAAAGAGTAGATATTTCTCGTTTCTAGTTTGGGGAGATTTGTTTTCTCTGTGATTGAATGAAAATCTGCCCTCGTCTTCTCAACATTTTTCATTTTTTTGTGTTAGGGTCTTATCTCTGCTATGATTCGTGACAGTTTCTTTGGAACTTGAAAAATTCTTAACCAGTGGTTCAGTTTTTAGTAGTTTGTTTTGAGAGAGAAAGAGAGTGCGAGAGCGCATGTGCGTGTGTGCTCGCGCAAATGCACACACGTGCGCTTACACACACACACACACACACACGCGCGCGCGTGCACAAGCAGGTGGGAGGGGCAAAGAGAGAATCTTAAACAGACTCCATGGCCATCAGCCATCAAGAAGCCTTACAGGGCTCAATCCCATTCTTAGCAGACCCAGATGCTAACTGGACTGAGCCATCCGGGTGCCCCCAATTTTTAGTAGTTTTGTAACATTGTATCTTTTGCTGTGTTCTCATGAGTATTTCAATTGGAAGTCAAGAGCCCTTGCTAGAGGTCATTACTTCACATTGTAGTAAAATTTCATTTTTTCTGTATATTTCATCAAACCCATAGGTAGTAGAAAACCATCTAAGATTTTGACAATAGATTGAATGTTGACCTTTCCTTGTAAAGGATGAAATTTTGGTTTCTCAGATATTTTGAAATATTTTGTGAAAACTGGGCAATGGAATGTCTGGTAACATCTGAAATTCTGATTTTTACTTTGTATTTTTTATGATCACAAAATACGCCAACTAAGCTTTCCATATTTTTTTCAAATTATTTGGTCACAATAGAGAAGGTATTTTTGAAATACTGTTTAGTCAGACTTTTCAGGGGAGAAGTCCTCTATAGTTATGTGTCAGTAGTAAACCCACAGAAGCCGACAGATAATGATGTGAATATCCACAAGACTGTGTCTTATTTTGGTAATGTTTTCCCAGAGCAGCGCAACCACAGAACAGAATTCTATATGTATGTTGATTAGAAGACTACATGTTATTAAACTCATTTTGAACAGCTGACATCAAGAAATCTCAAATGTTTTGACCTGTTTTAAGTAGGTCACCAAACTGTGTCTCACCCAACTTCTCCGTTCCTATTATTGTTTTTCCCTCTTACTCTTTTGAAAATAATTGACTTTCATGCAATTATCTTTTTCAAAAGCTGAAAGAAGGCCTTTATAAGCAGCAGACTAGGCAAAAATAATAATAATAATAATTAATTAATTAATTTTTAAAAACTTCAAAGGAAAACTGAAGCACAGTTTGAAACTGTGTTGCAAAGCTGGGAGCTGCTGAAACACAGAAAAATTTTTCAGACTTATGGAGAGCTGCCTGGATGGAGCATGACTTCTCCAGTAACTTCTTTGGAGAGTTATAAGCAATGATGCATTCACTAAAACACAGCTGCATTCACTAAAACACAGCTTTGAGCCCTACCTTTAGTTCAGTGTTAAAGGCCGTTGAGAACAACTCAGCTGGCTTTTGACTCATTCCTCTAAGGTTGTCCTATCTGTATGTGTATACTCTTGTCCTGGGCCTGTTCCTCTTTCTAGAATCACAAAGGAAGAAGGAAAGGGAATAGATCAAGGTTTTTGATGGAAGAAACCATTCAGTGCTGTCCCCTTGTCTTTCCTCAACTCAGACCCAGTCCAAGTCACAACCAATATATATAGACATGAAATGTTATTGAAAAATATGCAGTAGTCATATAAGCAATTAGGAGACTAGATTTCTCTCATATTCACAGGGCATGATCTTTTTAATCTATGGATAATCAATGGACTATTGAACGCTTTAAACAACTACCCCTTTAATATGCCTCACTGTTTTGTGAGGTATAAATATGGACACAGCCTCAGGGAGATTTTTGTGTTTCGTGTAGTAGCAACACCCCCGTGTTAGTGTTTTGCTGATCTGTCTGGCACATTGGAAATGAAAGACTGTAGGCAGAGCTCAGCTTCTTCCACATGGTTGTAAGGCCTCTTCAAATGGTCTCCCCAGCCAAGGAGGTGGATATTTGGACATCTTTCATGGTAACTCAGGTTTCAAGAGGTAAAGATTAAAGTTGTTACACGCTTTAGAGCATGAGCACAGACCTTTATTGATCAAAGTAGTTCTGAGCAAGCCCAGATTCAAAGGAAATAAGAATATGGTCCAGCTCCCACTGAAAAGAGAATTAAAGAATTTTTGGCATTCTTTTATACACCTCAGGACGTAATATGCATTCAGTGCTTAATACCAATTTATGGAATATTTAATGTCCTTCACTTCAGTTCCATCTGTGTATTCAGCTCAATTCAGAACTTGGCAGACAGGAATTCACATTTTAATACAGTATCTGTGTGCATGCAAGCAGTTCTCTCCCCCTGCCCCTTCTCTTTCTTTCTCTTTCTCTATGTCATCTGTGTTAACAGAGTGAATTTGAGGCAGATAGCCTGAGCTTCAAAAGGTTTTAAAGTGTTACGTGGTAAGAGGTGAAGAAGATATTATCTCTCTCAGAAACAATATGGCACAAGTGCCATATACTTGGTGGGTTAACCAAGTGTTACTGTAGAATTACACATGAGAAATAAATCACCAGTGGATGATGAACTGAGGCCCAACCTCTCCAAGCCCATCATCTGCTTTGTCCTTAACACACTGATGGGAGAGATAGCAAAGCCTTCAGAGCTAATGAAATTGAAAGTGATAGACCATGATATGGGAGAAAAATAGCAAGGTTTTCTTATTTGTTTTCCTGACTATGATAGAATACAATTATGCAAAGGAAAGAAGGAGGAAGGGAGGTGGTCAAGGGAGGAGACCAGAAGGGGAAAGTTGAAAGCAGGTTTGGGGTGGGGATGATGAAAAATACAAAGAAAATAAAAAAAGGGGTGGAGAAAGGAAGCACTCCTCCTAGTTACTTTCTTCATCCTAGACCCAAATAAATTGTATCCTACCAAATATCCATCGATACAAAATAAGCTTTATTGCCATCATGGCTACCCCCAGGTCAAATAATTTAAGCTGTCATTAACTCCTAGAAGGGAAGAATTGTTTCTTTTGTTTCTTTGTCCCATGGCCTTTTCAGTATTTGACACAGTGCTAGGTAGGTATTATGTATGTATTAAAACCAGATTATATGAAAGATAATATAATTGAATCTAAACATTTGACCAGGTTAGGATATAATGAATGCATCACATGTATTGACTTTATTGTTACATTAAATGTACCAATTTATATCACCTTTATACATATGATCCAAGTAAAGTAAAATTATTAAAATAATTAGGTATTTAGGAATGAACATACGGTCTTTTCACACTTTCTTAAGAAATGATTGCAGACTTGTTTGAGGATATGTCAAAGACAACTGGGTAAGTATTAAAATATATCCAGTGAACATCACAATTATATTTAGAATTAGTTTTTTTTTCCCCATAATGCACAGTGTCATAATGCTTGTTCAATACCATGCTGCCATTGCCCTATAGCTTAACACTACCCATTTGTGTAGCAGAGGTGTGTCTTACTGGGGCACCTGGGTGGCTCAGTGGGTTAAAGCCTCTGCCTTCGGCTCAGGTCATGATCCCAGGGTCCTGTGATCAAACCCGGCATCGGCATTGGGCTCTCTGCTCAGCAGGGAGCCTGCTTCCTCCTTTCTCTCTGCCTGCCTCTCTGCTTACTTGTGGTCTCTGTCTGTCAAATAAATAAATAAAATCTTAAAAAAAAAAAAAAAAAGAAATGTGTCTTACTTACAGGCATCTATTTCAGGAATCTAGAATGAGAATGCCATCGTAAGGAAGGCTATCAGACTTCCAACTCATCAAAAACACATCTACACCAATCTATACTGGACATCCAAAGTCATCCTCAGCGGAACACAAGGAACACCTTGTCAATATAGATTAAAAAACACATCATCTCTCATTTTATATTTCTGTATTATATTGAATGGTATGGCATATATATGTAGATAGCTTTTTAGAACATACACATCAAAATTTTAAGCAAATCTAAAAGATGTGGCTTGGCAAATACTATTATAGAGTTCTATATTTAATAGAAATGATTCCTAGAAAGTAATTATCACATTTACATGACTGTGATTTGGTAGTAGTTTTGTCAGTTTCTGGAATCAGTTATAACATATATGTAAATTTTAAAAATTCAATTGAAAGTATCACATTATAATGCTTTTATACCAACTTTATTAATTACCATAGAATTGAACTAAAGCCTCTGCTTTGTGTGTGTGAATGTGTATATATGTGAGCACATGTGTATATTTGCGTATACATGTAGTATATATAGTAATTTCCTTGTAATGTCTGAAGCTTTATTAACGTTATAACACTGTATGCCTTATCACTGTTTAAAATGGTTACTTAGGGGCACGTGGGTGGCTCAGTCAGTTAAGTGTCTGACTTTTTTGGTTTTGGCTCAGATCATCTCAGCATTGTGAGATCTCGCCCTAACTCAGGCTCTGTCCTGGACAAGGAGCCTGCTTGAGATTCTCTCTCTGCCTCTGTCCCTTCCTCCCCCACCCCTCCCATGCTCTCTCTCTCTCTCTGTTAAAAAAAAAAGTATATATACATATATATGTGTGTGTGTGTGTGTGTGTGTGTATATATATATATACATATATATAAAAAAAAGTAATCTGTATCATATTTTTCAAAGAAGAAACAACAGAGACTGTATTTATTTAGTACTATTATCTTATTAAAAATATTCCTGGAGGCAAGGATCTCCACTATTTATTTGGAGGTTTATGATTTTTTATTATTTTTTTCAGGTTCAGAGAAAAATAATCAAAAGCAGACAACAACTTCTTTAACTTATTATTCATGCATCTCACAAATTTAATCTTCTAAATTTCTTGGTATTTGTATACAAAAACACTTTATATAGGATATTTTAGGAACTATGTGTTTTGGGCATGCTTTCCACTATCAGCCACGAATTTCAATAGAAAATAACACTGTATTGAAACTTCACTTAAACGGTTTCTATTGCAGAGCATTCTCAATTAAACTTAGGATATTTTTTTCCTCTTTAAACCCTGCAGCTAACTTACTTTCAAAATTTAAATAGATGTGGAAAAAAATGCATACAGAGATGGCTTGATAACAAATATAGAAATTAAAATGCTTATATAATAATGATTTCAAACATTTAAATTAATGCTTAAAATAAGTCCATGGACATATAGTTTGGGCAGATAATATAGCACATACTACATGTCAGGTGCTACACTGCAGGCTGGAAATTTAATGATTAATGCATGTGCTGTAGACACGGTTAAGGAGCCTTTCTGCAAGAAAAGGTATATCCAACTTGAATCAAAAGTATTTTATGGTAACATGAAATATTTCAAATGTTATTCTTTAGCTCTAAAACATGATAAGAATTTTTCCAGGTTAAATCAAGTTAAGAATGTAAATGAATTTGAAAGTTAAATTATTATTTCTTTCAAAGTCAGAAATGAGTTTATCATTTAATCAAACATATATATAATATGTTACATGTATTATATATAAAATTATATATGTATATGTTACATATAATTATATACTTATAATTATAATTATATATATAATTATCCATATTATATAGGTAATATGTTCATATCATATAATCTCTGGATTGTTCAACATTATCCTAAATTCAAGAGGCAGTCTGTTTCACTCTTTTCAGGTAGCTATAGAGTAAAGTGCTTATTTAACATGAACTCAGACCTGCTGGTTGTCATTCTCCTGTGCTTGGGGAGTGGGGAAAGAGGATATAGATAGTTTTACTATCGAAATCTTAACTATTCTATCTATACCACTCGACTATATGTTCATGTGCCTTTTTTTTTTTTTATGTATGTCTTCCCCACTAGAATACAGTTCCCATAAGAATGACTGTTCTGTTTTGTTGACTAGTGTTTCCTAGCAGTTAGAACTTTTTCCCAATGAAAGGTGTTCCATGAATATTGGATGAATAGACAGATACAATGTAATAGTTTTAAAGTAGAGAGTGGCAGATGCTATCGATGAACCAGCACATTTGCCTTGGGCCATATGAGGTCACCTGTCGCTATAGACGATTTCCAACTAGCTTCTTAAACTCCTGCTTCCTAACCAGAGGCCCTGCATCTGTTTCCCTTCTCTGCCTGCAAGCTTTTCTCCACCATTCAGGGAGCTTACTCCCTCCATCAGATTCAATTCTGTAGTGTGGTGCTGTCACCCTTGAGAGCAATGTTTCACTGCTCCACCTCCACCGGTGCATGATGGGAGTTAGCAGGAAAGTGCTAGAGTTTGCCTGCCCTCAGGTAAAGCAACCCTGGAGTTTGTTCCAGTGCTCCTCAGAAGGCCCCACCCCCAGGCAGGACGGAACCCTAGCTGTTCTTCAGACCAGCTTCTTTGTTAATGCGTTCATCCTTGACTTTTCTCTGTCCCACTTTCCCCACTGCTTTCCCTGTGCTTCTCAGGACTCCACTCTGGAGAGCCCAGACTGTGGACACTTAAAAGTCTTCAAGGATGGTATTTCTTCTGAGCATTGCTTATTATTTCATCAAGTTAAGTTAATGACCAAATGCATAAAAATTAGCTGTTTTTATTTGTTACTTGTCTGAAGTAGGGGAAAAAAATTCAGGAATCATTAAAATTATGCATCAAAATAATTTGGTCAATGCTCATAAAGTACTAACAGATTTCAAATATGTTTTGTCCAGAAGTGTATATTCATTCTTATGCTTTACGTCAGTGCCTAGCTCCCTGCTGCTCCTGAATACCCTTCTAGGTTTAAACTGTAGAAAAGAACCCATCTTATGTAAGGTATAGATCATCTCATTTCATGTTTAACAATTATCTTCCCTGGATCTTAAAAAATTACATTTCAAGATAACTAGTTGAAATATAGAAGAATGAAATCTTTTGTATATTAATGATTAGAATTTTTAAACTTTATGTACAATCCTTCCAAATGTCATTTTGATTATTTGTTTTCTAGTGAATTTTTAACATTCACTAGGAAGAAAAGAACTTTGCAATAATTAGCTTTAAATGAGAAATGTCAAAAGTGATATGTTTTTATACATTATTTACTTAGCAATAGTAATTTTTGATGTTTGGTATATTTATTTTGTGTGAGTTAGCAAAATCATATAAAATGAGATCCATCTTTTTCTTTATCAAAAACATATTACTAGCTAACCCATTAAGAAGAAAGTGAGAAAAAGAGACTGCTTTTGATGAGAGGTTTCTATCTTAACATCTGTCTGCATATGTGCTATGTAAGAAGGTAGCATTATAATTACTATGCCTTGTTGCTAAATCAAATGACCATAATGAGTTTCTTGGTGTTTATATAAGCCTCATAATTACAGTGTTTAAAAAAACAGGCAAGTTTATTTCACTTTTATGTAATAGTTCTAAATTAATAGTCAACACTTATAGGACATTTCTGTTCTGCCTGGACATTCAGAAATTTGGATATCTTCCACATCATGGTGCAGCCACAATCCCATAAAGCATTTCCATTGTCTCGAAGCTGAATGATGATGTTCCCTAACTGTTCTCTCAATGGAAAGGACAAGTCCTCAAGATAGTAGACTAAACATGGAAGTGGAAAACACCACTTTTGCTCATAATCCATTGATAACTTAGAGAGACATACCTCACTGCAAGGGAAGAGGGAAATACACTATGACCATTTTATCAGAAGGAAAGACACATTTTAGAGGACCACTCACTATTCCTGAAGCAAGTGGTTAAGGCTTAGTCACTGCTAGGTATAAAAACACTTCATGTAATTTTAGAATTCTTGAGATTGGCATAAGTTTAAAAGGCAATGTGTGTAATCTGCATTCCCATTGTGTTTGCCTAATAAATGTTGACCAGTCTTAGGAACAAGGATTTTAGTTTCTAATGTATAAATTAAATCTAGCTTATGAAATGTTTTAATAAAATATTAATATAAAGCAATTAGTAACTTGTCACATTCAAAGATGTTTAGTAGCAAAATGTCTCATGTAGGCATGTCTAACTACTTGAGCATAGATTCATTTCAAAATAATTACAGAATCATTCTGATTCATAACACTGCTAGATTTTTGCCAAAGCTGAAATACAGCAATTGCAATCATTGCACACATTCTTCCTTGGTGATAAAATCCATGGTGCTGAGCATGTAGGCAAGGTCAGCTTTTTTTTTTTAGTGAGCTTATGTGAACATTAATAACATAACAAATAATCCTCAAACCCTCCTCTATTGCTACCCCTTAGCAGAAAATATCAGTAATGTTATCTTCCAACACAGCTTAACATACAGTTGGAGAAATTGATAAGCCAAATACACAACATTGTTAGAAACATTTGCACTTTAAATATTCATCACTGTAATTATAATTATTTAATAATAATTGTCTCAGCCTTTTGTTTCAGAAACATCAAGCTTCTTTGCATTGTTCTATCGTGTAGGGATTGAAAACTTTATATTTAAAATTGATGATTTGATTTATATAGAAGACTGTAGCATTAATTTTACAAAACAGAAAACCAGAAGTAGTCCACTTGATAATGGTGTCATCTAGCTTCATGAAATAATTTTTCTGTAGTATTTATTTTTTGAAATAAAGTAGCCTAATGGTAAGGGCATAAAAAACACAAAGGTATTTATCTACTTTACCCAGTGTGTAGATTGTATTATTTATTCGTGGTATTTCCTCTTTTTCTCTCTCTTGCCATAGTTTAATGTGGTGGAAAAAAATCTACTTTCCCATTGACATTTGCCTTAGCCAGGTAATTTTTCTTTTCTTTTTTTTTTTTTTTTTAGACAAGTAGAATGCAAATAAAAGAGAGTTTGCCATTACTGAGCAGAGATATTTAGAGACATTGTGTGTTTCCATTCACCACTCTGAGAATACATCTCATTTTAAGATATGCTCCTTCATTCTGGTTCCTAAATGGAGGAGACACATGGAGATATATTTCACCCAACTTGCATCCTACATCCAAGTCCAGCAAAGATAAACCCAATAGAGCTCTGAAAAATCACAGTAAACTCTCAGATGCTGAAGTAAGACATAAATCAAGCCACTGTAAACATCAGACTTGCCAGTTGAATGTTGTGCGTAATTACAACAAAACCGGCTAAAGAGAGTGACAGCAGATGTAGAATGTTGCCATAACCAAACCTCAACAGTGTGGCATTGGCGTTAGAATTACATGGTGGTCGGCCATTAGGCGGTAATTGTAGAAAGAAAATATTCAACCCATGCACAATAGTGGAACAAAATTTGATAAAACTGTAACTGAAGTAACTTTGCGGCAGAAATGTTCCTAATAAATTCCTGAATGAGTGCACAGAAGTTCCTTGAGCTGAGGTGATTTATGCTAGTTCTGAGCAGAAACAATAAGAGGCATTACATGTTTCTGTTTACTTCTTTTGCTGTCTTCCTCTTTGATGAAACCCCATGTCCCAGGGGAGAGGTGCTCCTTCAAGTTGTGTCCTAGAATGAGAAGACATGTGGTGCAGACTTAATTCTAACACTTAGTCTGTGGCCAGTCACAGCTAAGTCTAGCAGAGATAATCTCAGCAAATCACAGTATATAGCTCAGTAGAGAAGCAGCCAGAAAAGCAAAGATCTAGGAGTGATTAACAAATGTTTGTCGCTGTCACTCACTGGGTTTCAAGAGTATTATACATTTATGACATGGCAGATACAGATACTTACATTTTCACGTTCACTGACAGAAATATATTGTTTGTCATTAAAAATTTTTGTTCTTTTCTTTTCTACAATAATTTTTTAAAGATTTTTTTTTTTTTCTTTTGCAGACAGAGTTCACAAGTAGGCAGAGAGGCAGGCAGAGAGAGAGGGGAAAGCAGGATCCCTGCTGAGCAGAGAGCCCAATGCAGGGCTCCATCCCAGGACCCTGAGATCATGACCTGAGCTGAAGGCAGAGGCTTTAACCCACTAAGCCACCCAGGCGCCCCTCTACAATAATATTTTAAAGTATTAATGAAATGGTTGTACTTATAATTCATCTAAATGTTTATCCTTTTATATCTTTGTATTCTACTGCTGCCCTATATTTTAGAATCTTCATATAGATAAGTCATTTTTTTAAGTATTATTTCACCTGATGTATGTGTCTGGGATATCATTTTAGATTCTTGAAGGGAAAAATTGTCATTTCAATCAGCAGTTGAGCCAATTAAAAAAAAATAATTTCTGCTAAATTAGCTGGTATTTGAATTGCATATAATATTATCATTAAAGGAACACATCAATAATTTACCTAGAGATAATGTTTTAGCAGGTAACATTTAAAAGAATTTAGACTAATGAATTACAAAATCATTCACAAAAATCAGTCATTATCTATAAAAGATTCCTTCAATAACTTGTCTAATGTTCAGATTTTAGATTTGTAATTACCCGGTTTTAAAAGCTACTACAATCAGCTAGGTGCATCAGTAATTTTCTAAACAAATTAAATATTGTATACTAAATCAGCCTTTCTATGATGAATAAAAAGGTAAATTCATTACAAAAATAAATATATTTGTAACATGCAACATTTTGATCTAACTTTCAGGCTTAAAAAAGTTGGTAATAGGGCGCCTGGGTGGCTCAGTGGGTTAAGCCTCTGCCTTCGGCTCAGGTCATGATCTCAGAGTCCTGGGATTGAGCCCCCCATCAGGCTCTCTGCTCAGCGGGGAGCCTGCTTCCCCCGCCCCCTGCCTGCCTCTCTGCCTACTTGTGATCTCTCTCTCTCTGTCAAATAAATAAATAAAATATTTTTTTTAAAAAAGTTGGTAATAAGGAGAAGAGATTATAACAATAGTCTTAATGCAGACAAAGTGAGTCTGAGAACCCAGCGGAGGGTCCCACAGGACCAGCCAAGAGGGTCCTTGGCTTCATGCAGGATAGAAATCAAATGTGAGTCAGAGAAACTGAAAACAGAGGTTATTGCATTGTGTAAGTGACAGCTGTAGCAGACGGATGTCTGGAAGACTTGGAAAGGAAAGGAGAATGAGTCTTGTTGTTGGTTGGAGCTGGGGGTTTATATGAGAAAAGGGTCCAGGGTACATGTTCCCCCAGGAATCCAGGGTAGGGTCCAACAAAAGGCAAGTGTCAAGTGAGCAATAGTTGTTACTCCATAAATGATCAAAGGCAGGGGTATTGATGCCAGTGTCAGCCCAGGTTGGTTTGAAGCGAATGTCCTGGAATGTGTTTGGAATCTGTTTGTTGGGTGTTATTAGGTGTTTAGGGCATAGGACACAACTCAGGGAATGATTCACTGTCTTGCTTCCCCCCTTGAGGTGGGAACATAACTTCTTTGGCTTATTCAGAGGCAAAATATGAAACATGAGTAAACGGGGCCATGTTGAAAAACAGCAGAGAGGGAGACTTTCTAAAATGGAGTCCCTAAATAACTTCTGTGTCCGTTTTGAGTAACTGATTTTCCTGAAGGTGATTTTGTTCTTATGTCATTGCTATACTGAGTCAATTCAGTACCTCTTTTGCTTATAAAATAATTAGATTTAAATGCCAGTCTATCACTTATCAATTGTGCAAAGTGAAAAATAATTTATTTTTGTCTTATTTCCTCATTTAATGTGGACAGTAATGTTCTCATTTTGTTATTGTGAATAAAATTTCTTAACACAGAACAGAGTATCTAGTATCTAACAAGTATATAAATGTGCATTTCCACTTCATGAGAAATCCCCTTCTCATCCCTGTGTAATCACCTATATTGTTTCCGGAAGTCTTATTTATTCTTAACCAAATTTTCTCTTCATTCTTAGCATTGCCTATGGGGAGTAGACAAAATATTCTGGTATTAAACTTATACAAAGGAAACCAATATGTATTTGTATACATACAGGTTATAACTCAACATTTGTATAGGTAGCTGTACAAATGTTATAACCTGTATTATACAAATTATACATATATCTATATATATAGAGAGAGAGAGCATTATACATGGATACATATGTGTATGTGCCTCAGTGCATTTCTCAGCATGTTCTTGTTAGTATAAAAGAGGGAAAGGGATATACTCAGCATGTTCATGTTAGAATAAAAGAGGGAAAGGGATATACTTTGTAATAGATAATATACCCTTTGTTGGAATACAAATGATAATGAAGTAACAATAGGTATGGCCTTTGATTCATTTTTAAATAACCTTTCTTCTCAAATGTAAGTGAATCAAGTCAAATTCTTTAATTTGAAAAGAATTTTTTTTTAATTTGACAGTGATTAAAGCTCAAGTTTCTGACAAGAGGCCATTTATTGGACTGTAACAGTAAAAATGAACACCAACATTTATTAAGCCCTGACTCCTTTCTCTGGGGGGAACTGTCTTGTCCGTTGTTTGTCATGAATGCTCTTTGGCCATAGCGGATATGAATATTTTGGGGCACTCCATCCCTGGTAACATTCCATCCCTTTAAAGCCTACTGCTTATGGAAGACTAAGGGTCTAAATGATTCCAAAAGCCAGTGGTGTTTTTAGTTCAACATCATGGTTTCTTTACTAGTAAGAGCCATTCACAAATTTACTAGGCATTGCCTTCATCACTAACTACATGCTATGTTTTCCTCATCATACATCTCAAACCTGCATTATGTTTGGCTGCTTTGCTCCCAGGTGCCCTGCCTCAATTCAGTTCTCAAATTTGAGCACTCTCTCATGCTCCCTCCCTCTTCTCTTTTTCGTTCTTGACACTGTTCAGTAGAGATATTTTACCAAAATTTTGGTTCTTCTACCCCATTGTTTAGAGTTAGAATAGTGGCTTCAGCTCGAAGGACCTTTACCCCTTCATCTGTGACCGCCAACTGGACAGTTTGTTCATGTATTAACCTATCTCTTATGACATGGGCTTTAAATCCAGCCTGCAGGGACGCCTGGGTGGCTCAGTTGGTTGGGCAGCTGCCTTCGGCTTGGGTCATCATTCCAGGGTCCTGAGATCGAGTCCCGCATCAGGCTCCTTGCTCGGCGGGGAGCCTGCTTCTCCCTCTGCCTCTGCCTGCCTCTCTGTCTGCCTGTGCTCGCTCTCTCTCTCTCCCTCTGTCTCTGACAAATAAATAAAAATCTTAAAAAAAAAATTAAAAAAAAAAATCCAGCCTGCAGAAGCCAAGGCAACCTAACAAGGTTTTGTATTCTAAGTGCTATTCTAGCTTCTTCCCCAGAGCAGATGACCCACCAAATACATGGTGGGTTTTTGGGTTTTTTTCCCTTCCTTATTGCAGATGATGATTAAGTAAATCTTTTGCTGTTACAAACATGGATTACTGTTTTTAAAATCTCCAGTATTAGTTTTCTCACTTTTTGCCATGCAGCTGTTAAGTCAATGCCACATATTTTTGGGTTTTGCTAAGGCAGAACGCTGCTTCAAAAAGTCACTTTCTGTGTTAGGATGCTAATTTTCTATATTGTTAGGAGCTATATTTAATAAAGAAAGAAAAACTGTCCACCCCAGAGTCAAAGGGAATGTTCAAGAAACCAGTTATTTTATGGTAAATATGTAAGAAATGCAAAATATGAAAGGCAACTTGAGAAGGAATAGGAATAAAACACAGTAAAAGTAACATCCCATTTAAAAAAAGATAAATTTTTAAAAAGTTAGCCCTTTGAAAATACCTGCATTGTACTTTTTAAAATTATGAATTGGGTGTTATGCTTAAATAACTAAATCTCCCTCCAGATATCAAGAAGTCAGATTAAAAAAAAAAAGCCTTCAAACAGAACAAATAAATTGTTTCATTACTATTAAGCCAACATCTTCAGACAGTCCTGATTTTTTAGATGAATAATAAGTAACAAAGAAATTTTTTAGAAATGGCTAGTGGTACCATTCTCTGTGAATCAAATAATGATAGCTATAGGGTATATATTCATATAGTTGTATGTATAACATAGGATTAATGAAAGGTACCTAGGGCATTATTCAAGGGTGGAGAGAGGCAACTTTGAGTGAGAACCCCCTAAATATAAACAGAGTAGGGAAAAGGAAATTACTTTGTTAAAAGAATGAGCTTCAAGAAATTGATTTTTACTAATGATAACAAATAGAAATGTTCTCAGGAAAGCAAGTTCAAAAGGTAGTGGGACTGGAAGAGATTATGCTGAGTGAAATAAGTCAAGCAGAGAGAGTCAATTATCACATGGTTTCACTTATTTGTGGAGCCTAACAAATAGCATGGAGGACAAGGGGCGTTAGAGAGGAGTAGGGAATTTGGGTAAATTGGAAGGGGAGGTGAACCATGAGAGACTATGGACTCTGAAAAACAGTCTGAAGGGTTTGAAGTGGCGGGGGGGTGGGAGGTTGGGGTACCAGGTGGTGGGTATTATAGAGGGCACGGCTTGCATGGAGCACTGGGTGTGGTGAAAAAATAATGAATACTGTTTTTCTGAAAATAAATAAATTGGAAAAAAAAAAAAAAAAAGGTAATGAGTCCAGAAATGACATTGTCAACTTTTGGAAAAAATTTCAGTGTATTTTCTAAATGTTTATATAGAATAAGAAAAAGAATAAAAACAGAACATCAAAACTCATAGCTATGAGGTGCCTGGGTGGCTCAGTGGGTTAAAGCCTCTGCCTTCTGCTCAGGTCATGATCCCAGGGTCCTGGGATGGAGCCCCACATCGGGCTCTCTGCTCAGCGGGGAGCCCACTTCCCCCTCTCTCTGCCTCTCTCTTTGCCTACTTGTGATCCCTCTCTCTCTCTCTCTCTCTGTCAAATAAATAAATAAATAAAATCTTAAGAAAAAAAAACCTCATAGCTACATAATAATGTGAAATTTAAATCTGCTAACATGGAAATAAGAAAAGAACAATCAAGACAAAGGTAGTTCGAAGATATACTTCTCCTAGAATACAAAACAGAAGCACAAACATTAAGATATATTTTGTATTTAGGAAAAGATAAACAAAATAAAGCTTCAGTACTGTATTTTAAAGTAAATGAAATAAATTTGATACTAATGATAGCAATTAAAGCATATAATCATTTTTATATTTTATTTACATTTTACTTATTTTCCATTAGTAATAGTAATATATGCAATATGGAAAACTGAGCTTCTATCTTAACACTGCCCCTAGCTTTATTTATTTACCAATAAAACACTTTTAAACATAATGTAATGGCAGTACTCTTATATTGAACTTTGGTAAGCCCACATAGTTTCTCTTTTCTTTTTGAAAGTTATTTACTGGCCACACACATACACACACACAATATGTACACACACACACACAATGTGTGTGTGTGTTTTTCTAAGTCCAAAAATTGTTTTTTGGTATTTTATTGAGCCACAGAAAATTTATATATAACTTATTTATCAACCTCCAAAAAAATTAAGTCTTTAGGATGTTAAGTAGTTTATCAAAAAACATGCCATATTTTTAAAATTTTTTAATGTTATTTGTATCTCAGGATACCATTTTTTGTCTTTTTGATTTTATGTTTTTGTTGTTGAGATAACTATAGATTTACATGAAATTGTAAAAAGTTTTTTTTAAATTGATATAAATGGGATCTTTTTATAGTTAGTTTATTGATACAGTACATTACTTTGATTTCTGATTGTTAAACTTGTCTTCCATAACTAGAATACATACTTGTAGAGTATAATACTTTAAGATATTATTGGATTTTATTTGCTAAGATTTTGTTGAGAGCTTCAGCATCTGTATTAAAGAGAGATATTGATCTGTAGTTTTTTGTAATATATTTATCTGCTCTGGTTATAAATTAGTCATCAAATTATTTAATAGATATAGGTCCATTCGTGTCATTGATTTCTCCTTGTTTGAGTTTTGGTTTGTGCTTTTCAATTATTCTATTTCATCTACATTATTAAATTTGCAGGCATGGAGCTATCTGTATTATTCTATTATAATCCTTTTAAAGTCCCTGAGATCAGAAGTGATGACACTCTCTCATTTCTGATATTTGTGATTTATGTCTACTTCATCCTGGTTAGACTGTGGATGTTTCAATTTTATTAATCTTTTCAAAGAACTAGCTTTTGGTTTTGTTGATTTTCCTCATTATTTTCTTATTTTCAATTTTATGCATTACTTCTGTAATTTTTATTATGTCTTCCCTTGTGTTTGCTTAAAATTTAAAGTCGTTCTTGTGCTCTCATTTCCTGAGGGGATGTTTAGGTTATTGATTTTTGGATTTTTTTTTCATATATACATTCAGTATTATAAATTTCCCTCTAAGCACTGCTTTTGCTGCATCACACAAACATCTTTAGCTATCTTTATATTTTTATTATAGTCAAAATATTTTCTTATGAGAAATTTTCATTGAGTCATGTATTATATTAGAAATGTGTTGTTTAGGGCGCCTGGGTGGCTCAGTGGGTTAAGCCACTCACTGCCTTCGGCTCAGGTCATGATCTCAGGGTCCTGGGATCAAGTCCCACATCGGGCTCTCTGCTCCGCAGGGAGCCTGCTTCCTCCTCTCTCTCTGTCTGCCTCTCTGCCTACTTGTGATCTCTGCCTGTCAAATAAATAAATAAAATCTTTAAAAAAAAAAAAAAGAAATGTGTTGTTTAATCTCCAAGTCTTTTGGAATTTTCCAACTGTCCTTATGTTACTGATTTCTAGCTTGAATCCAGTTCTGAAAAAATACTTTGTATGATTTCTGTTCTTTTAAATCCATCAAACTATGCTTTATGGTATAGAATGTCATCTGTCATGGTGAATGTTCCATAAAAACTTGAGAACAATGTGTTCTTTGCTGTTGTTGGATGGAGCTTTCCATAAATGTCATGTTCAGATAGCAGGAATTTCCTGTAGGGGTGAATTCCCTTATTCTCTGCTTTCCTTGAGCCAACCAAGATCAATAACTGTAGGGCTGCTAACCCTATCATCTTTTTCCTCACTCCTACCTCCTTGCCTCATTGAGAGATTGATTCCTTCAAAATTTCTTATCTATGTAATTACTCAATAACCATTATCTTTTTTGCTTATCCATAGACTCATTTGAAATCCAATGGAATCATTCTAGACCATGCATTGATATATCTTTTGTTTCAAATAAGGTGTGTTGGGCTTTTCAGACAAAGTATACTCCTGCCTTTGGGGTGTGGCAGAGCATGTTGATTTTACAGGATTGTCTGACATCCACAAGGATAAGTTGATCAATATACTGTGTCAGATCTTCCAAAAAGTTTTGTCCGGTTGGGCTACTCACATGAAAATTGTTTGACATTACTCTAATGGGAATAGTTTTCTAAAAAGCATCCTAAAGTAAAAATACTTGAAGAAATTCTGTTAATAAATAACATAACTATGGACTAAATGCATGAAAGTTCAATAAAATGTGTTAATAAACTGCAGGGGGACAAAATCAGTAATTAGAAAAAATTTTTTAGAAATTAAGCAAACACTATTACATGCTAATCATAAAAACCAATATTTTATTTTATTTTTTAAAGATTTTAGTTATTTATTTGACAGAGAGATCACAAGTAGGCAGAGGCAGGCAGAGAGAGAGGAGGAAGCAGGCTCCCCGCCAAGCAGAGAGCCCGATGCGGGGCTTGATCCCAGGACCCTGAGATCATGACCTGAGCTGAAGGCAGAGGTTTAACCCACTGAGCCACCCAGGTACCCCAAAAACCAGTATTTTAAATCACCATTTTATGTTTTGTATGAAACATTTGTTATAATGAATGTGATTTTTTAAAAAATGGAGACAGTGATGAGGTAACAAGGCTTAAAAGTTCTCAGGATTCTTTCCCTTTTATTTTATTTCTTTATTTTAGAGAGAGAGCACACAGGCACATGCATGCGCAAGCTAGGGAGATGGGGAGAGGGAAAGAGAGAATCTTAAGCAGGTTCCACACACAGCATGGAGACTGACCTATTCACAGCATGGAGACTGATGTGGGACTTGATCCCAGAACCCTGAGATCATGGCCTGAGCAGAAATCAGAGCCAGCCACTTAACTGACCATGCCTCCCAGGCACCCCACAGTACTCTTTCTCTTAAGCAAAAGTGCTCAACAATCATTTATAATATGCATATCCACCTCTTAGAAACCAGAACTGTGATAGAAAATGATAAATGTAATAGAAGTTCAAGCAGTTGATAGGGGAAAAAAGAAAAAAAAACAAATCTCTAACATTTATATAATCTCCTGGTACTGAAGTGTGTATTGTTTCAAATGTCTGTTATTTACTTAATAATCTATAAAAAGTCATCTGACTTCTCCATAGATTTTTCTCATGCCAAAGCCCATTAGAGTCTTTCCAGTGAAATATTAAACCCTTAGGTTATAAAACTTACAAATGAGCCATTACTGTCTATTAGGTCAGTATAGGTGTAAGTATAGGCCATCTCTTGGTTAAAATGGCTTATAATATCTCAAAGATAAAAATATCAAGCCTGTACTGCAATGATTTATGATAAAAGATGCCATAAAAATAAAATGCATACATTTTCAAGAAAAAATCACTTGTGAGATGTTTGAAAAAACTTTAATGTCTAAATATTTTAAAAGCATTATATTTCAAAAAATATTTTGCAGCTGTAAATTTTTTAGAAAGATATATATTTAGAGATTACTCAGATGCTATTCTAATTTATTCTGTTATGTGGGAACAAAACTGGAAGAATTATCCTAATTTATATCTAAGGCTGGAAGAACAAGACCAGAGATGAGGATGGAAAAGTAGCAATGTTGGAAAGAGGAAAAAGCACAGCAGAGTTCAAAGATCTAGCCTGGGCTCTGCTGCTAGCTAGCTCTGTTATCCTAGCAAGGCAATTCACTTTTTGTGCTTTCAATCTTACTATCTCTAAAACAAAGTGTAATGTGGTATAATGTGTAAGCACAATCTCTTGGCTAAACTAATTTCTTAAGTATAAGTGCCTTATTTAAAAGAAATTGAATTTTAAGTTCAAATGCAAATTTAACAAAATAAAAATATACACTTAAAATATCTAAAACTCCCAGTAGAGTGTTGAACTAAGAAACTTGTGTAAATAAATACTATAGAAACAATATAGTAGAGAAAGTATACAGTCCTAAGGAAATAAAAAAAAACACAAGCTTGTTGATCAAAATTGAGATTGACATTGAACATCAGAGGTAGAATAATCACATAATTCCCAATTGCTTTTGTTCAATCAATGTGATATTCTGGATTGGATCCAGCAATAATAACAGAAGGATCTAGGTAAAAATTAAGAAACTATTAATGTAAGTATGAATTGTAGTTAATAATAATGGATCTATAGTGTTTCATTAATTGTGACAAATATATATTACTAATGTGTGAGACATTAGTAATAAAAGGAAACTGAGCTTGAGCATATGAAATTTTAACACCTTTAAAACTTCTCTGTAAATCTAAATCTATTCTAAAATTCATTTTTTCTAGAGGAAAGTTTTTCTTGTTAGCCTAGCTAGTTTATCAATTGTTTTAAAGAATTTATGTATTTATTAGTCAGAGAGAGAGAGAAAGCACGCACACAAGCACAGGGAGAACCAGACTCCCTGCTGAGCAAGGATCCTGATAAGGGACTTAATTCTGGGACCTGGGGATCATGACCTGAGCTGAAGGCAGACACTTAACGGACTGAGCCATGCAAGCATTCTTCTAGTGTATCAGTTTTATTTAAATTTTCAGACAACAAGCTTTTGGCTTTAATTTTTTTTCCTATTATTTTAAATTTAGTTGATTTCTACTGTACTTGTTTTTATGATTTCTTTTCTTCTACTCGCATTAGGTTTAAACTATTCCTATTTCTCTGGTTTCCTAAGGTGAAAACGTAGATTACTGGGGCGCCTGGATGGCTCAGTGAGTTAAATCCTCTGCCTTCAGTTCAGGTCATGATCCCAGGATCAAGCCCCCAGCATCGGCATCAGGTTCTCTGCTCAGCAGGGTGCCTGCTTCCTCCTCTCTCTCTGCCTGCTTCTCTGCCTGCTTGTGATCTCCGTCTGTCAAATAAATAAATAAAATCTTTTAAAAAAAAAGAAAAAGAAAACTTAGATTACTGTTTTTAAATCAACCTTCTTTCCAATGTTTATTCCATGCTATAAATTTTCATTTAACCACTGTCCTTGAATCCCACACATTTGTATGTATTGTGTTTTTATATTCATTTACTTCAAAATATTTTAAATTGTGTTATGACTTTTTCTTTGACTCATAAATTATTAGTAGTATATTGGTTAATTACCAGTTATTTGGAGGTTTTCTAGTTATCTATTTTTGAATCTACTTTAATTTCATTTTGTTCTGAGAATGAACAGATTGGAATAATTTCCACTTTGTATAATTTGTATATAATTTGTATAATTCTTATTTTTAAATCTGCGAAAGTATGTTTCATGGCCCCAAAGGTGGAAAATCTTGGTTAGTATTTTGTATGACTTGAGAATAATGTGAATATTGTATATTCTGCCTTTTTTAGATTGAGCATTCTGTAAATGTCACTTAGAACAAGTATATTTATATTGCTGTTTAGGTCAATTATATCCTACTGATTTTCTTTCTGTTTGACCTATCACTTACTGAATGAAAAGTGACTAAATTAGTGGATTTATCTATTCTATTTTTAGTTCTATCATTTTTTCCCTCATGTGTTTTGACACTTTACTGTTGAGTTTATATTTATTTATTTATGTATGTATTTATTTATTGATTTTAAATATTTTATTTATTTATTTGACAGACAGATCACAAGTAGGCAGAGGCAGGCAGAGAGAGAGGGGAAAGCAGGCTCCCTGCTGAGCAGAGAGCCCGATACAGGGCTTGAATCCAACACCCTGGGATCATGACCTAAGCCAAAGGCAGAGGCTTTAACCCACTGAGCCACCCAGGTACCCCTTGATTTTATATTTATTTTGTTTGTTTTATTTTCTTAGAGGATCGATCTTTTATCATTACTTAATGCACTTAATTATCCCTGAAAATCACCCTTGTTCTGCTTTGTCTGTAACTGATATAGCTAATTCAGATTTATTTTGATTAATGTTAGCATAAAATATTTTTCTCCATCTCTTTGCTGTCCTTTTATCTATTTCCTTATATTTAAAATGAGTTACTTTTAGACAACATGTAGGATTTTGGTTTTGTTCATTTATCAGTTCTGACAGTTTGTCTTTTAATTGGTGTATTTAGACCATTTATATTTAACTATCACTATAATTCAATATATACCATATTTGTAACTTCTGTATGTTGTATTTGTTCTTGTTTCATCCCCCCCCTTTACTTTTTCTGTTTTTCTTTGAGTATTTTACAAGATCATCTCTCTTAGCACACCAATTACACTGCTTTTTGAAAAATTTTAATGATTGCTTTAGAATTTTCAATGCACATACTTAACTACTCTAAATATACCTTCAAATTACATTATATGGCTTTACATATAGTACAAATACTTAAAATAGAGAATTCCTAATTCTTTCCTTTCATTTCTAGTAACTTCCCCATCATTTATTTATCTATATGATACAATCCCCAAAACATTGCTACTATATTGAAGTTAGCAAGGTGCTTTAAAATTAATTATTAAAAAGTAACATATTTCATCTTCACTTAGTCTTTCTTTGTAAATTATTTCTCTTTATCCTGATCCAAGTTTCTGATCTATATGCTTTGCTTTCTGCATTTAGAATTTCTTCTAAGATTTTTCAGTGCATGTCTGGTTAACAATGAATTACCTCAGTTTTTGTTTCATGAGAAAAATCTTTATTTCTCTTTCATGTTTGAAGGGTAGTTTCAATAGATAGACTTTTTTTTTAATTTAAATATATCTATATCTATTCTTAAATATTTCCCTCCATTCTATTCTTTTTTCCAAGATTTCTTATGAGAGGCCCACTATAATCTTATATTTGTTCCTCATTGGATAAAGTGATTTTTTTTCCTCTGGCTTATTTTATTTTACTTTTTAAAGTGATGTCTACACCTAATATGGGGCTCAAACTCATGACCTGGAGATCAAGAGTCACATGCTCACCAACTGAGTCAGCCAGGTGACCTTCATCTGGCTTACTTTAAAATTTCTCTTTGTCTTGTCTACAGTTGGAATATGGTATGTTTAGCTGTAATGACTTGTCTGTTTTAGTTTTAGTTTTGTTATTGTTCGTTTGTTTATGTTGCTTTTACTCTTCACTCTGCTTGGTGTTGTCTGAGCTTCCTGGTTCTGTAGATTAGTGTCTGTCATCAATTTTGGAAACTCTTAGCCATAATTACTTTTTTTTTTTTCTGATTCTCTGTTTTTTTTTTTTCCTCTGTTATACATTACATGTATTTTATACTTTTGAAATTGTCCCAAAGTTCTTAGATACCCTGTTCTACCTTTCTCATTCTTTCTTTCTCTTTTTAATTCACTTTTGTAGGCTAGTAACATTTGAGGAAGGTGAACATTCTCTGGTCTTCCAATTATATCTTATTATTTTAGTGGCCTGTTTTTTAGAGCTGTAAACTTCACATCAGTTTCTACCTCTGTACCCTCCTCATCCCCCACCATCTATTTCCTTCTCTAGCTACAATATTCTAGAGGCCTCATGACTCTTGTTTTTCTTTTTTCTATTGAAACACAAAGGCTGGATGGGGTTAAGACTAGGCTCAGAATTGTGCTCAATTTCTTTCCCTAAGAGAGTATGCCTTTGTTATGGTGAAGGCTCTAGACATGTTGCATACTTATTATTCTTACCTTTTCTCTACCAGAGCCATGAAGGTGTCCTTCTTGGATCCTCACTCTGAGAAACTGGTGAGACTTCTAGAGGTAATCTTTGGTCCTGAGGACTTTCTCCTTCTCAACACTAGTGCACATTCAGCAGTGCATCAAAATTACCTGGTAAGTGTTCCTGCCAGTTTATCGTTCCCGTGCCACTTACTCCAGGTAGGCAAATTTCTTTGCTAGATGGGTCGGTCCTGTTTCTATATACGTGGGGCTCTGCACCTTCAGTTCTCTGATTTGTCCTAGATGTCACTGATTTTTAGTTTTTCCAGCTTGCTCTTGTTGTAAGGATGATGTGATGATTTCCAAGTTCTTTACATGTCAGAAATGAAACTCAAAGTGTAATTAAGAACTTTTAAGCATAAAATTCTTAATTAGTGGTTTCCAAATGCTTGTCCTGTTTATTTATTTATTTTTAAATCAGAATGGCTGTGGAAGTAACATCTAGTCAGCTTCTTAGGACAACAGATTCCTGGAGATTCTCTTTTGGAAATGTTGTGATCTAGACACTAGTATTGTTAAAAACTGTCCTTGGTGATTCTGTTGTGCAGCCAGGTTATAGAAACTAAAATTCTACAAAATAAAAGTTTTTTTGGCTAATGCTATCAATTCATTATTCTCTGTTTTCTACCTCTTCTAATATCTAGCATACAGCTTAGCTTATTTTAAAGCAGTTACTATGATCTTAAATAGTCTGTTTTTTTAATATTTCTTTAAAAATTTGGTCCCACAGAATACTATAATCCAGCTTATGGTTATCATCAATTTGTCTCAGGCAAAAGATAGCATATTGGGTCATATTTGACTGTGACCAGTTATCTATTAAAATTCTAGAAAGACCTTCAAAAGATGATACATGGAAGTATTAATCAGTTTTCTTAGAATGATAGAAGCCATCCATTCCATTCATTGACAGGGAGGGAATACCCAAAAGTACTTTAGAATTCTGTGGTAGAAAATGGCTAAAATTAATTAGGAAGATATATTTAGGGGGTTGAACAATTTGTACATAAAGTGAAGTTGGGGACCATGCTTAATATTCTGTTAATATAAAAATTAATTCAGATCCCAGAACACACTTGACCTGTCTTTTTATAATGCAACACTAAACATCTGAGTAGAGCCCTAGAGTATTTGACAAAATAAACTTTTTACTCAAAACTGAACCTCATAATTTTGATTTAAAGTTTGTTTATTGTTGGGACGCCTGGGTGGCTCAGTTGGTTAAGCGGCTGCCTTCGGCTCAAGTCATGATCCCAGCGTCCTGGGATTGAGTCCCATATCGGGCTCCTTGCTTGGCAGGGAGCCTGCTTCTCCCTATGCCTCTGCCTGCCACTCTGTCTGCCTATGCTTGCTCTCGCTTCTCTCTCTATGACAAATAAATAAATAAAATCTTAAAAAAAAAAGTTTGTTTATTGTTATAAGTAGTATATGTGTATGTATATGTACATATGTAGGTGTATTTCTCTGCTGACATGTATAGTTTTCTATCAGATGTAAGAGATTAAAAATTTGCAGAGACAAGCAGAAGAGAGAAAAGAGTTAGAAAGCTATGTGCTTGAAAAGCTTAGATTTTAATTTCTCCCAAGTAGAGCTTAATGGAAGAGATAAACCTGGAGGGCCCTGTTCCTGCTTTTAGTTCTGAAATGCTTAGTCCTGCAGAGAATGTTATTGTCCCAAAACTTTGACATGGTACAAGGGAAATTTTTAAATAAAATTTCTGTACTACTAAAATATTAATTTTCAAGTTCCAGAAGCCTGAGTAACAGATGATGTCACTGGGTACAAATCTATGAAAAATTTTACCAACACTAAAGAATCTATGATAGTAATAATTTCTTATATCCAAATATGCTGAGGGTAGAATGGTGGTAACCTTGACTAAAACATTTAGAGAGTCTTGGCCAACACAGAGTGCCTAGAACAAAAGCAAAGTGTTCTTTAATGTATATTGCCACTGGGGGAGCTAGGGAGGAGGAAATAAAATTGTGGTTAATTATACACCACATGATGTGCTGGGTTTTGAATCTTTTGCTCCCTACCAATTACAATATTAACAAAGAAAGTAAAACAAGATGTGAATCTCGTAGCATGCTTTTGATTGTAAACTAACGGCACTGAGAAGATGCTTCCTTGGTCCCATAAGGTGAGTACAAGCTCATTTAAAGTCGGTTTAGCTAGCAAGTTGTCTTTATGGTATATAATAAGGTTTCCCGTACCCTGGATAAGAATAAGGAAATATAACTTCATCATGGTACATGACACTTCAAAAGGTTTTTTATCTCACTTAATTTAAGATTCATAACTAAAGCCAGGCTATGATTTTATTCTGACATTTCATCTGCTTAGCATAAGGAAGAGTCATCATGACCTCAGAATCAAGCCAGCCACAGTCATTCGGCAATCTAATTTTATACTCAGTGGGCTGGAATACTTTTCATCATTCTGGAAATGTTCTGGTTCATCTAGGAAACACTGGTTCTTGTATTTTATCTTCTTAAATAGATAATGGAGTAGTAGTGATCATGCAGATTAAGATTAAGTTCATTTAATGGTCTTAAAATGTAGATTTAAAAAATCTTGTTAATGAGAATAATCCTCTTTAGGTATTTTGCCAGATGCTTGGTAACAACTGTTCTTGAGTGCAATTTATCCTGAGATATTTGCTTTTTGAAGTTTTCCTGATTAAGTGAAACAGAAGTAGTTAGAAGGCAATTTATACTCCTCTCTGTTCCAGATTGATCTGCAACACAGATTGAATTAGAGTTAACTGCTAAAAATGTTCTTTCTCATGCCTTCTTTTTCAAATTCTTGTGTACTTACTATTCCCCTCTTTAACTTTGTTTTAATCTGATGCAGTTCTGCTCGACATATATAAAACCAGTGGTGTAAGAACAATCTGTAACTTTTTCAAAGAATTTCATATCAAGATTCTAGCCCTTCTGCAGGTAGATAAATGACTGATACATTTTTTTTAATGGAGTGATTGATTAATCCTACTAAACTCTAGATAAAAACGGAGGCCCATTCATGATTAACTAAAGCATCAACATACTTTGAATGAGGGCTTTGGGAAGGAGATGAAAATAATAAAGACTATCTAGTCAGTGAGTTCGGTAAGCTTTCTAAGGAATAGTGAGGAGGGAGAAATCCTTGATTAATTGAAAATGCTTTTGTTCCCATTGTGTTAGCATTTATGAAAATGAAAATTGGGTCACCTGTTCATTTGAAAAATAAATAAAACCAGTAAGTTTGTTAAATCAGAACCAAAAAATGCTTGTCCTAACAATTAAATAGGTCTGAAATCATATAGTCCTTGTTAAAATATATTTTTAAAAACTCTCCACCACAAATTTCCAAAGAGTAGAATGTTATGGCTGAAGTGGAAACTTAAGGAAAGAAGAAATATCCCGCTAGCCAATTATCTGGGTTTTCTTCCCCCCTCACAGTAGGCCCCCAAATATCTCCAGATAATCCAGAGACTCTGGATAACAGAATTGGAAAATTACTATTCATTCTTTTTGCATGCCTATAAGCTTATCTGCAGCATTTTTTTCCAAATTCTTTTGTTAAATATCATGCCTCTCAGCAGTGCTTTAAGAAGTGTCTCTTAAAGATGATGAGGTCAAAGAGAGTTGTGACATTTATTAATAATGTTTAAAAGGTCAAAAACAGAGAGCATGTGAAGCATGAAATAATATAGCATTCTATGGCTACATGTATTAATACCTTACAGCTAGGAGCAGAGTTGGATTGAAGCATGTTATCACTGAGACTACCGGTAAAAAGGACATAGAAACTCATAGATATGCACTGGACAAGATTTATAGTTCTCTAAATGTGATTTGCAGGAGACTGGTTGTCCCCAAAGACACTGCAGGTTGTCTGCCAGCCCAGGTCTCTTAATGTTTATATTGCTTAATTTATTTATATCTTGCCTAATTCCAAAAGTGATTTGGACCTAAAATACATTCAAGAGAAATAATTAAGTAAATGGGCAAATAGCTTAGCTAAGACCCAAAAGTAGACAAAATATGATACATCCATGGAGACATTACTACTTAAAATAATACATGAGGTCCTCTATTCTGGTCAGAATTGACACAGAAATTAGGATAAGTTCACAAATGTCTATCATAAGAAGAAAAAAATAATTCTATTGATTACAGTGTCCATGACATAATTCCAACCTTCTCAGTATTTACAGTCTAATCTGTGAGACAAATACAGAAATGCCTAATTTCAATTCAGTGCCTAAATATTGTGATACATTGGTCAAAATGTGTGACCTATTGTATTTCAAGATGGGATGCAATGAAACATGTTGGAACGCTGTTGAAGTACAATCCAGCAACTGAGGTATTTGTAGCAGGACGACAGATATTAAAGAGGTAGAATTTATAAAATTCAGTAATTGCTTGTATATGGAATACGAAGAAAGGATAGCACCACATCTTTGACTAGTTGCACCATTCTCCAAGATTAATAAACAAGGAAAAGAATATGTTTGAGGCTGCTTAGGAGAAAAACAATTATTTTTGGAACTAAGGACAGTGTGAATTTTTCTGTGTGTGTCTTCTTCAAGGCAGTATAGCACAGTGAACAGACTTTCTCAACCGTATCTTTGTAATTAATAACCACAAACGTCTTTGGTCATTTCTTATGTATTCTTCTACATAGTCCAAAAATGATATTTAAATATAGCTAAGTAAAAGCAAGTTTAAGGGTTTCCAAAAGTGTGTCATTCAGATAGACAACTTGGAGAGTTGGGCTGTGGATTATTTTCTTCTTAAATTCTTTGGATTATTATTAACGGAAACTTCTTCCCTTTGGGGATTATTGGGAAATCTATTTCTGCCTCTCTCTTCACTCTTGTGATTATTGTTTCTCAGGAGAAGTGATTTATTTGATTTGTAGAATGACAAGAATCTTACAGCTACTGGTTATTCCTTTCTCTATTATAAAGGGCTGAGGCGTTAAATATGACCATTTCAGTGTGGTTTTCTCTTTTCACTTTTAGGCTAGCTTGTGGCAACAGATCATTCTTCACTGAATGTAGGTTTCATAAAATAAGCACATCTGGGTACAAGTCTAGGGCTGTCTTTTAGAAGCAAGTTTGAATTGCAGCCTATTTTATCCTCACTCTCAGACCAAAACGAGTTTAAAACAGTGATTTATCTTAGGCTGCCTGAGTAAATTTCCCAACCGCTGACCAAATCTCCTTGTGCCTGGATCTCAGTTCTGAATTTTGGAAAAGGTGGCAGAAATCTTTGTTTTTGTAGCTTTTAATCTACTTTCGTCTTCCCAGAAAGAAAACTGATTTTTTAAAAAGATTTTCTTATTCATTTGTTTATTCATTATTTTTTTTCTTCCTGCTTGGAAATGCTGTTGGTCCTTGAAAGAGGAAGGCAGGCAACCCTGACTTCCTGCCAAGGGTGGCCATGAGCTCTCACTGCTTCCCACTGCTGCTGATGGGGAGGTTCACATGCTCGGAGAAGGCTAGGAAGGGTTGGAGCTTGGACTGGGCACTGAGGCATGCCATGCAGGTGCAAGTGTGGGGAAGGATTCCAGGTGATTGGGGGCCAGGACCTGGTGAATCAGCAGTAAGCCTAGCAAGTTGTTGTCCACAAAGATCTGGTTGCCCACGATGAAGGCCTGGCCCCTGGTTCTGGAACAGCGAATTCTCAAAAGTCTTCACATACTCCTTCACATACTCCTCCTTGCCCGCCTCCTAATTGGTGTAGATAAGGAAGATGTATTTTCAATGGTGATTCTCCATGTTATCAGTCACCATACCCACCAAGGGCACCTCCCTCTGGTCCATACACCCCAAGAGAGCTGCCCAGGTATTGTAGGATGGCATTGGACTAATACGAGACTAATACTCCCAAGTCCCCTTTCCTCCAGCTCAGGCCCAGGTTGGCCATCAGCATGTTGTATGCTCCACTTACTGGACCAGCCAGGTGCACAAGAAAACTGATATCTTGATGCCAATCTGATGTTTGTGTCTGTATTTCAAATCTTTAAGAATCTGTAGTAGATGTGCAGTGGATATGCAGTTTTGCTCCAAAAAGAACCCAAGCACAGATCTCTCATTGGGATGACTTTTGGAGTATTTAAAGAAGAGATGATACATACTATACTCAGAATGGTCTAAAGTAGTATTTTGGTAACTATTTTTTGGAAATGTTTCTAAGTATTTTGATTCTTTGGCTATGCTTGAGAAACAGTAAAAATGCATTATTTTCCAATTCTAACCAGATAAAATAGATCTGGGGTGAAATCCAGTATGTATATCTTTTAAAAAGGCCACAGAATATTCCAATTCAAATACCCACAAATTTCTTAGGAGATACTGTTATAAGTTTAGAAGTAAAATATTTTTTAGTTGAGATTTTGTCAAGTATTATCCCAAATAAACTGTTTTTAAATTTTATCCATTTGGAGTCTAAAACTTTACTCTCCAATAGCTACTGAAAAATAACTCCCACCCTCATTACTGTTCATTGAAACAATGCTGGGTACCCGAATTAACACCGATGGTGACCTGTATTGTGGGCTGAAATATAAAGCTAACAGGAAAAAAAGTAAATATCATCCTCTTCATAATGGGAACTAGAAAACACGTAAAGAATGAGTAGGAAGCAGTAGAATCAAAAGCCAAGGTCATAATATAGAGAAAAACTTGAGAGACAAAATGTATTGTTTTTCAACTAAGTTTTGTGGAAGCAAAAATAAGAAAATGTGCACATATTTTCTGAAATCAAGAAAAAATATTAGAGCCAAGAGTAAACCAGTTTGCAACAGAAGAGAAAGAAAGATCACCATAGAGCAATAGAGCCCTGTCTATGTACAGTGATTACCGAAGCTATAGCAAAATTTCTGCCTACGTTTTCTGCTTTCCTTAAGTCTTTGTTATTTGGTTTGTGTGTGTGTAGTTTGAGGCATATTAATCATTATAGTAAATTCTTCTTACTTGGGATAAATTGTAGTTATCTTTACTTTTTAAAAAAGTGGTAAAACACATGTCTTTCCTGGGTATGATTTCATACAGTATCAAATCCAAAGACTATTTTGCTTTATTCATTTTCTATCTACCTACATTGTATATCATAGTAATAAACAATATTTGTAAATTGTTCGATTATAGTTTATGTGTTACTATAATTGAATAAAAACACATGACATAGTATGCCATCTTGATTTTTGTAACTCAGTTCATAGAAGTATTTGAAGAGAACTCTGTTACCTGAAGAACCACCTAGGTATTTTCTTTTGTGCCTCTGCCTCTGGTGTTTGTTAGCATTTTGCTATAACTTTCACCTGTTCAAATTATAGACTGTTTTTTTTTTCCCCACTCACTCTATCTGTGGGCATTATTTAATACTATGAGATATGATGAGGATATTTATTTTTTGTTATGTAGTAAACTTCTGGACTTCAAGAAATATTAGTATTAATTCTAGGGATGTTTTTAAATTAGTCCTCATTTTCCTCTTTTAATGGAAGTTGGATCAGTCAGAATCCATCTAGAAATTAGAAACCATTCCTGTCATTTCGGAGGAACATTGGTTACATGGCTGTTGCAAGATATAAAGAGTTGAAAGGGGACTCAGAGAAAATAAAAATTAATAATTATAGGAAGCAGCTACCATGTCTAAGTCTAAAGAGAAAAAAGAAGTGGTGGAGTTAAAAGAACCTCGTTGCTCTGAAGAGGGAACACAACAGAGGTGATTCTCAGACCGTTATGAAGGTGATACTTCTCAATGCTTCTGTTACCTATGGGGAACACAATTAGGTTGACTCTGAAAATGACAAAAAATGGAAATCTGGAGATTTGCCTGCTGCTACTTCTAGGACAACAGATAGGAACAGGGAAAACAGGAAGTCAGTACCTTCTCCACAACTCCCACTTCCTACGATTTCTCTCTAGGGCCTACTCTCTAACCTGAATTGAAGCCAGCTCACAATGAAATGAATCTTAAGAGAATCATGCAGAATATAGAAGTTTAATTGAGAGCTGACAGACAATAGATAAATTTACTGAAAAAAATTAACCTTTTTTAATGCAGTTTTAGTGTTATATATACATTACATGCTCATCATTATACTGATTAATTTTCCTTGCTGTGTATATATATATTTTTTTTTCATTTTAATATATTTGAAATCGTTGTGACAGTAGAAAATATATAAATTATAAACAAAATAATGCTCTGAGAGTTACCACCCTAATGGTAGAATGAGACTCAAACATAGGAAATGAGATGACTCTTCAACTTGTAGCTTCTTGAAATGTTTCATCCTTTCTTCTTTTCCAACATATATGTGGAAGGTTGTGATTATCTTTATGTACTCTGCTTCAGCTGCTTCTCATAAGTTTTGATAAGTCTTATTTGTTTTTCAGTTACAAGTATTTTGTAATCGTCATTTCAATGTCTTTTTTGATCCGTGGGTTGTTTTGAAGTTTATTCTTAGGGTCGAACCCTTTGGGGACTTTATAATCATTCTGTTACTGCACTGAAATCATTACAATTTAATTCCACATTATTCAGAAAAATCTTCTGTATTATTTTAATACTTTGAAATGTCTTTATACTTACTTAAGTGTCTAGCATATACTTCTTATACTTCTAGCATATATTTCATAATACTTCTCGTTTTGAGAAGTATTCCATTTATATTACAGATGATATACATTCTGTTCCTCTTGAGTGTAGGGTTCTATATATGTCAGTTGGTAAAATGTGTTTTCAAATATTGCATATTTTTGCCATTTGTATCAGTCTTTTCTAATAGTTACTAAGATTTGTGTTCAGATATTCATCTATGATTATAAATTTGTCTATTTTTCTTCCTAAATCTTCAAATTTTGGCTTTTTGCATTTTGAAGGCAAGTTTAAGATTATTATACCTCCATTTTTATAGGAACCATTTATCCATATAAAGTGTCTTTCCTTTCCCCTAATAATATTTTCTACATTCAATTTTTTATATTATTATCATTATGCCAAATGTCTTTCGAGTATTTGCATATTTCACAGGATACTTTTTTTTAGTCACTCTTCTTTCAAATTGGTTTATATTTTTATCTATAGTGAGACTTTTATAATGGGAAAATAATCATGTCTTTTGTTTTTAATCCTTTCTGACAACATTTGTCATTTAATTAGAAGGGTTTTTTAAATGTTTAATTTGACCACTGATATAGGGAGATTTAAATCACCATCTTGCTATTTATTTACTGTATATTATTTATTTCTTTCTTCTTTTCTAGCCTCCCTTTGAATAATCAAGTTTTTATTTTTTTGTTGTATCTCCATAGTGCACATGTTATTTATGCTATTTTACTTTTACAAGTTAGCTAGTATTCTTTTACAAGTCAGCTAGTAATATAGAGATTAAAATATGCAAATTTTGTGCTTACAGTCTACCTTAAATAAATGCTTTCAGCATGTCTCAAACAACTTGAGAATCTTCGAACAGTTGAACTCCATTTATCCCATTCCTCACCTTCTTGCTATTATTGTAGGTTTCATTTATTTGCTTTAAAACTCACATGTCATGCTTAATTTTTTCTTTTGCTTTTAAATATAAGACTACATTTAAATTTGCTTATATAGCTGTTCCTTTCACTGCTATTTATTCCTTTCGGCATCGTGGAGCTTCTGTCTGGTATAATTTCCCTTCCATACGGGATACACCTAAAATAATTAGCCGAAACAGTGTCAGGTGACTAGTAATTTACAAGAGGAATAGGAAGACCCCCACCTAGAAGTTACCTGCAGATCTTGCTTTTCTGCATCCTTGCCCACCCTCCTCCTCATGAAGGCTAAGCAGAAAATAAGCATAAATAACTTGTAGCACCACCCAAACTAACTGTGCAAAAAGAACAAAAGCATATACAACAGAAAACTTCAAATGCAAAGGAAGTACAATCAGGACTCAACAAACATCAGAAAAGCCAATGACATAAAAGGCTGATCATGACAAATGAAAGTAATTCCAGTTGCATAAAATATTATTAAAATCTAATATGGGGAAAGAGTTAAATCAACCCCTACATATTATAATGTTTCAATTTGGACCTTCTTTGCTTCTATGATTCTGTGTTAGAATTTTCCTGCACTGTTGCTTATTTATTTATTTGTTTGTTTGTTTATTTATTATGTCTGTGTCTGCCTTCTGGAATAGGGACAGAAAATAAAGCATCATGCATTTACTTTGTCTCTCCAGAGGCTTAGATAAATTTTAACTTTTAATAAATAAATCTTCTTAACCTTGAAGTCTGAAATAGAAGTGATCTATGGGAATCTAAAATGAATGCAATTTTAAATAAGTACAAACAAATATAATCAATAAGACAGCTTATTAAAGGAAACATAGATAAATACAGTTGAAAATTGTAGGTGGTTGTTGAAATAGTTTTTAAAATATTTAAATGTCAAATAGTAAAATGATAGTTATGCTGGATTTATTTTTTTTTTAAAGAGCTGAATAAAATACTACTTTTCTAAGATCTAGCCATGGAATTGTTCTAAAATGGAGCATATAGGGTTGACAATGAAGAATATGGAGAAGAAAGATAAGTGAAATAGGAAATAGAAGCAGACATTCTAAATCTAATGGAGAATGAAGGAGAAAAGAGAGAATGGAAGAGTTTTTCTTTAAAGAAATAAAGGAGAAGGATGCTCCAAAACTGATGAAAAAGAGGTATACACAGATCGAAAAGGACATACAGCTCCAGGAAAAAAAAAAATTATGTCTCTTTCTTTCTCTCTCTCTCTACATATATATATGTATATACATAAACACACACAATTATATATGCACATAATAAATATAAATATGTATATACAGAATAAATACATAAATGTATAATATATAAATTATATGTACATATATATGTATATATAGTATATATACAATACCAAAATTGATAATGTTAACAAACAAAAAATCTGAAATTATTATTTGTAAGAAAGCAGAATCAAACTGATACCAGACTTCTCATCAAAATAGAATCTAGGAAAGAGCGAATGGCATTTCCAAAGGAGAATTAACAGGTTCTATACCTAAGCAGGTAGGATATTGAAGTAAAGCTACTCAAACATGAAAATTCTCAAGAGAGTATTTCAAAACTTCTAAATCCCCAAGGGAAGAATTTCTGGAGTATATACTTCTTTAATCCAAGAATTAGATTGCAGGAAGACAATAGGAACAATGAAATTAGTAAAGCAAATGCTAAATCTTAACTATAAATACATACAAATGAGACAAATTAATAAATCTGGAAATAAATAAATAAATTGCCAGACAAAATCATCAGAGGAAGTGAACACTAATGGTAAGGAAATGACACTCTCTCCTTGTCTAACTTGACCTCAGATAGCTGAAACAATAAAAAATGGGATGGCTCATTTGTTTTTCTAAGACATAGACTATAGGTAATAGTTAATTCTATATATTCCTGGATAGCATAAGTTTAAATATGTGTTCTAAATATTGAATGCTGAGAGACTTCTGATTCTTGAAACTAGATATAGAAAAAAATTATCCTACAATTCAAATAGCTTTGAATTTCTACAGACATACCTCTTAAAGCATTTCTGGGCTCATTGGAAAAAAGAAAGCATGAGAATGAGCTAAATAAATAAGCAAAAAATAAGCTAAATTGATTGGTTTCATCAATGTACACAATTCCTTTGCCTTGGGTCAAAATGGCACAAGGCTGCTAAGATCTGGAAATGAAGACTTGAGTCCACACCAAGGTGTGAGCTTATTAGAGTGGAACATTCAAAGTTAATAAGGTTGTTGCAGATAAGTAACATCATTGTTTTCTTCCTGGCAAAAATAAATGCAAACATAAATCTCATCTACACCCAAATGAAACATATCCCCAACTCAACTTGCCCTCAGATCCCTCCAAATCTCAGCAGCCACTGCAATGCCATTTAACCAGAGAGAGACTGAAAGGGACCCCAGACTGCCAAGTGGTCACGACCACATACATATCTTCTACTTGAAAACTTGACAGAAGAAGCTGATCCAGGAAAACATTGCTGGAACTCTTATGGTTAGAAGAATAAAACTTTTTTTTTTTCTTCTTCCTGCAGAGGTCCAGCCAAACTAGGGCCTCTAAAGTGTATATTTCTCTAGCTTCATGGTTAGTCCACCTCTATTGCCCTGGCATCCTCCCTCTTCCCCACATGTATTTCTCATCCATGTATCCCTGAAGTAGCTCTTAGGAGATGCAGCATTGTGATGGCCCTGGAAGGCATAAGACTAGTCATATTAATCATCAGTTTGTTAGAATATATAAGGAAATACCCCAGTTCAGATGATGCTTACTTAAATTTATTGCCCATGGCTTATAGTTCCTTTGACTTCTGAAACAGAATAGGAAAGACCAATCCAGAAAGAAGGAAGAAACTTTAGCTGATACACCTCAAACAGAACCATTGACCTGCTGAACCTAATAGTCTACTTAGCTATTTTCCACAGGTTACAATGATAAAACTTGGTGAACAGTATAATTTTTTTGGAATTTTATACATTTTGAATGACCCAAGCTCTTAGAAAGATATAAAATAAAAAAGGTACCTGGCTGGGTCAGTTGATAGAGCATACAATGCTTGATCTTGGGGTTGTGAGTCCATGCCCTCTGTTAGGCTTAGAGATTACTTTAAAAAATTAAAATAAAATAATAGAATAATGCTTAACTAGGAAAAAAAGAGACTCAGGTTCTAATGTCAATCTACATACTGACTAAGATAGCTTAACCTAATTTTTCTGAGATTTTTCTTTTTGTTAAAGAAAAACAAAACCGAATGAAGGAAAACAACTAGATTAAAAGGTAAAAAAAAAAAAAGTCTCCTATGATACACTCTCAGAAAACCATTTTTATATTAAAAATTTCACAAGCATGCACAAACACACATATGCAAACACATAGGTGCCTATGTTGTTTGCTTAATAGTGATGTGTAAAGGTTACAGAGCAAAGGAAGCACGTTATAAACTGAAACAATACAATAACTTACCTAATAAATTAGAAACACCAAGAAAGAACAGTTACTGGTGAAATCTCTGTTGTCACTTTAAACACTGAGGAAAAGGGCAAAGAGATTAAAGTGATAAGAATGAGATAAGTACAAAGAGACTGATGATCTAACAGAAGTTTCCTAAAATGGAGAATGCATCAATTGAAATCTAAAACATGTATTCAGAGAAATGACACAGCAAAATTTCCCTGAAATGAAAAATTGTATAAGTAGATTAAAATATGCCAATTATACCAAAATGAATTAAAAGATAAAAATCAACATTGAATTATATACTGGATGTTATAAAGGTCAACTCTTTTTAAAGTATACTTGGTTCATCTAGGTAGAATATGAAAGTCACCTGCAGAGTGAAAATCAGGCTGGACTTAGAATTACCCACAAAACCAAGAACAGTTCGGCAACATTTTGAAAACACATAGGAAATACTGTTACCAAGAAAATTATATTCAGCCTAATTTTCATACAAGTATAAAAACAAAAGGAAGATATACTCGAATATGAGGAAGCTCCAAGAAGACAGCATTCACAGGCACTTTTTAGAAAATCTACTTACTGGATTTCACCAGGAGAGTCAAAATACACAGTTTGGAAATGAAGGTATCATTTAGAAGGACTGTTGGTATATATTGAAATCCTATATAGAACCAAGATTCTGAAACAAGGAGAATTGTTGGTACAGACCAGATAATGTAAGTGCTATGAAGTCTAATTAAACATATTCTAAAAATGCAAAAGTTGTGTGAAAGGAGAAATTAAAGTGAAAGTTATAGTGCTAATAATTTCATCTTTCATAGCAGGGAGTTCATAATAGTAATACATTATAGAAACATGGGATAGAACTATTATAAAATACAAATATACATTAACTATTATAAAATAGAAATAGCATTTTAAAGGGAAAAAGGAATGACTTCAAAATCTCTGTTACCCCTTAAAGCAAAACTCTGTAAATGCCTGTGCTCACTATCTGCATTTCTCTCCCAAACCTGATACAATCAGTCCTTCTTCCTCTCTCCACAGAAACTGCTTTCGTGACTCTGTGTTGCCATACCTAGTGGTCATTTCTCAGCCTGCATCTCACTTTCTTTATCTTCAGCATTGGACACTCAGATTACCCTTCTCCTGGCAAGACAGACTTTCCTCTTAGAAGACATCAATGTCTTCCCATTTTTTCTTTGGTTTTATGGCCTGCAGCTTTTTAAAATTTCAATTAATCTTCCTCAAACTACAGCTATAAAGGTTGTAGAGTTCCTAGATTTAGTACTTGAATTTCTTTGTCTTTATGACTTCTTAAGGGATCGCATATGATTTCGTCAATACGTGAAATGAATTGTCAGCATTTATATGCTCTCAGTTTTTAGAAGCATAGTGCTTAGTAGGTTTGTTTAGCTGTTGGTTAAAATATATCATATTTGGGTATTTTTTTCACATCCTTTTAGTGAAGTCATTTTTTTTTCTTGGAAGGAAAAACAGAATGTCTCCAGTTAGTCTCTGCTGCAGTTCAACCCATGCTACCTCTTGGTCCTTATTTCCCGAGATACCATGTTGTTTAACACTTCTGAAGTAGATCAGGTTAATGTATGGAGTCTAATGTAAGTACCATAATGTAATACAGAGAAGGTCTTTAAAATTTTGGAAAAAACTCTTGGCCTCTTCAGACAAATGATTATTCTCCATCTGATAATTATTAACTTGTTATTAATTGATTGTCTGATCAGAAGATACAAGAAGTCTTTGTCAACTGAGTTCCACGTCATGAACTGAGTACCCAAGAACATTCCTTTTTCAAGTAGAGGAGGTATTTATAGGACTAAACTTTGTCAAATACTGACATCCCGACCTCTGTCAACAAAAGAAGTTGTATTTGTATACAGTTACACTCTCTGTGCTATATTGTCCACTGTCTTCAAATCACATGTATAGCCTCATGGATATTGCCTATTACAATGTCCATGTTACCAAGAAGGGGGAAGAAAGAGGTCTTCCTTGACAAATAGTTCCTGGAAATAAACTTAGATAACCAGGATTGGTAATACTCCTGTTATGCAGCCTTATTCAGGAGTAGAGAAGAAAGAAAATCCTGCCAATGATTATAAATTCAACTTGTGTATCCCATCATCTACTCAGTTTAGAAGAGGGGAAGCATGAATTCATGGGCAATAGCTAAGAGGTTGGCCAGATGCTCAGAGAGTGAAAGGAATATGAATAAAGGCTTAGAGGCAAGCATATTTTCTATGAATGTACTCTGGCTGCCTTACAGACAGGCCCAGGCTAGCCTGTTGGAGATTGAGACACCTCATGGAGAAGAGTGATCTTTCCCAGTTGAGCCCATCCTAGACCAGCCCAAGTTCAGCCAACCAGCTGTTGCCTGCAAATACATGTGTGAGCTTAGCCAAAGGCAGACAAATAAACAAACAAAATAAAAACAAAAACAAACCAACCAACCACACCCATTAGAACCCAGAACAGTTTACTCAGAATTGTAAGTGAAATAAATTATTGTTTTAAACCATCTATTTTCTATAAAATGATCTCTCTACTTGTCTGTCTTTATCTTTTTATATTTTATATTTTTTGTCTTGAAATATTTGGTAGAATTCACCAGTGAAGCCATCTGGGCCTGGGCTTTTCTTTGAGGGAGAAGTTATTCTGTGTATGTGTGTATGCAACCCTCCCCCGACCCACACACACACTGTATTTCCAGCAGTTAAAGCAGAGTTTTGTAATTAAAATGTTCTGGGATCAGTTAGAGTCCCAGCATGAAAAGAACAACACGCTCTATTTAGGAAAATATAATTCAAGGAATGTTTAATGAAGGACAAATAGGTGTGATGAGGTGGGGAGATCATAATAAATATCTTAATTCCTAGGTCTAGCAGGGCTAAGACTCTTAGCACACTGATACCCAAAGTACCGAACAGAAAGAGTGATTATTAGAACCTAGAGGAAGCGAGGAGCTGCGTCTTCCTTACAAGAGTCATACTTATCCCAAGGAAGCCAAACAGAAAGGGGGCCTCAACTTTCCTTTCCTTCCTTCTTCTGCTTTTTTTGTCACATCTTTGAAGCTTAACCCAATCTGAGGCCAAGAGTAAGGAAGCCAATTCATGTGATTAAATAGATAATCCTCCTAGAGCAGAGAACAGGGCACATGATGGCATATAGTGTATCTGGGAAAGCAGACGTGATGTACCTGCTCTAGCACTGAAGAATATATATATTTGAATGAATTAGTGAATGCATGGATGTTGCTGTAGAACATTGCAGTTACTCTGAAGGCAGTTTGGAAGCATTCCTTGGCATTTGAAATATTTGATCCCATATCTCAGAATCTAAATGAAAGAAACATTAGTACAAATGAAACAGGAGTTAAGTTTGAGAAAGGTAACTGTAAGATGTAATTTTGGTCACCATCTGAGATTAGTGTAAGCTTTGTGGATAATCTTCTATCTATCATTAAAAAGTTAAAAGGATATTTTGTATGTATACAATGCAGATAATTACATGATAATTTATATTTTAGAAAAACAAATACAGTAGTTATACTAGAGCCAAGACAGAATTATTCCTCTTAGATTCTTGGCAGCCAAGACAAAATGAACAATATAAAAGATTATATAATATTAATTGTCAAAAGCAAACAGACCAGTTGAGATAAATGTTTTATTTCTAGTAAGCTCCTTCCAATATTAAACACCATGTTTCTGTAATTTTTTAATATGAACTATCATATAAATGGCAGAAATAACATTCAAGGTATTATCTTACTGAAAGTTTAAAACAACTTGTAAAAGCATTCTTTTTCATGAACATTTTCTTACACCAAGTAGTTAAAAATGATAGACATTGCTGTTTGAAGGCCCAGTGAAGAAATTATTGCAATCTTAAGTACATTATGTTCAAGTAGTGTAATGTGAGCAAAGGATAAAAATGCCATATTTTAATTTTACATGCTATAATATACTATTTACATGAAAGTGGTTTTATAATAAAGATTACATAAACTTCACCATTTTATTAAATATTCTTACCAAAAACAATGATAGTTCAACAATAAACTAAAACCAGATTACAGTAGGTGATCTATTGCTGTTTTTCAGTTATTCATCTTTCATGTACGAGTAGAAAAAGCAATAAAATAACATATGGGCCACAAAAACACAGTTTATAGCAAAAATGGGATTGTGTGATTTTTCTGTGTATGCAGCTCTTCTCACCTTTCTAACTTCACATTTAAGTGCTCCTTATTAGAATGCATTTCAAATATTATAATATTTTATATACATTATACATATATTGCATAACAAAATTTATTATTTTATATACATTATACATATATTGGGACCTCAGCATGACCAAACTAGTTTGGGCATAATATACAAAGACAGTTATATTTTTATGGCTTTTAAGAGTTTTATTACACAGAGTACCAGAAGAAAGAGTTGTAGTTTTAGCATGAACTTTTGTAAAGTGTTGTATTTCATCTGCTTACAGATACCAAAATCATCAGTTAAGTCTGAAAAACAGAAATATGTAAAAATGAAGATCTCCTTTTCAAATAAAAAATACTGGTTATGACTATATAAGCCATAACTCTGGAATTTCCTACCAAAAATATAAATTCTTAGTATTAATATCTGTTTAATTATATATTTTGGTAAATAGAACATCCTAGTAATAGTTTATTTCCCATGTATGTACATATTTGCAAAGAAGATCAGAGTTCAATAAAAAGCATTAAATATTTTTAAAATTGTCATGTATTATAGTCCACCCTCACCCCAGGAATGGACTTTAGGAATTGGAAAAGCTAGACTCATGCTCTTGCATCTTTATTCCCCCTTTATGTTGTCCTAGATGACAATGAATATGTGTATCTTACCAGACTTTTGAAAAATAGAACTTAGGGAATAAAGTCAAGTTTACAGGAACTTTTAAAAAGTGAAGAGAATATTGAGAAAAATGTTTTCTGCTAAGTCAAACTATTTCAAAAGTTGCACAGAGAAGGGTGCCTGGGTGGCTCCGTGGATTAAGCCTCTGCCTTTGGGTCAAGTCATGACCTTGGGGTTCTGGGATCGAGCCCCACATTGGGTTCTCTGATCAGCTCTCTGATCGTGGGATCAGCAGGGAGTCTGCTCTTCACCCCCTCTCTCTCTGCCTGCCTCTCTGCCTACTTGTGATCTCTCCCCTTCTCTCTGTCAAATAAATAAATAAAATCTTTAAAAAAAAAGGTTGTACATGGGGCTGCCTGGGTAGCTCAGTGGGTTAAACCTCTGCCTTCAGCTCAGATCATGATCTCAGGGTCCTGGGATCAAGTCCTGCATCGGGCTCTCTGCTAGGAATGGAGCCTGCTTATTTCTCTCTCTCTCTCTCTCTCTCTCTGCTTGCCTCTCTGCCTACTTGTGATCTCTCTCTGTCAAATAAATAAAATCTTTAAAAAAAATTAAAAAGTTGCACAGAGAAATAAGAGTGTAAATCAATTAGCTAACTCAGCTATTATTAATGGTTAAACTGGTGAGAGGTAGCACTGGGCAAAGACTCCTTGTCAGTGTGGTGTTATGGGGCGGAATGTATTGATAGGGTGCATTTGGGGTAAAATGTGCTCATAAAAAAAAAAATCAAAGAAAGAAAGTGGATGAGGGTAATAACTGGCTAAGTTAGAGCTATGTAAGGGTTAGTCCAGTAGGATATTACTGCAAGGAGACGTACAAGCAATGGTGAGTCGTTCATCAGCAAATTACTTGAAATTTCTCTAAAAATCCCTTTCTGTATTAGATCATGTCTTCATTCCAGACAAATAAAAAATGAATATTAACTGCATTATTGATGCTTGATTCATCTTGGAGGATGAGGTCAAAGTCTCAGCAATGGGGATTTTTAGCAGAGTCCTGACAACTTCAAGTCTTAGGCCAGTGCTTAGGAGAACAAGACTTTTTCTTCATAGCAACTATTCTCTCACTCTAAAGGCAAGGGATTTCCTTAGATATGATTACCCGCTGTAAAAAATTTACATTTCTTAATGTACAGACTCAGTGCAATGAACTTTGGCTTTGGCTTCCTCAACTTTATACAAGAATCACTTCTTAATATCTGGAGAGATTTGTTACATTCTCTCTTCCTTCAGAAATACAGATATGAGGGAGGAGATGACATCTACCTGACATTGCCAGGCTTTAAATAAATCAGTTTATCTGAAATCACCTGAGATTGCTATTATCCACATTTTACAAAGAACAGTGGATCACTGACTGGCCCAAGGTCAAATGGGAAGGAAGGAATTTGAATCCCAGTCTTTGAGCTTTCACTTTTTCTAATAAATGATAATTTCTACTAATATAAAGCGTCTCTTTAGTATTCTGAGCTGCAAACTATGCACTGGATTGAGTAGTAGCCCACAAAAAATCCATGTTCATCCAGAACCTCAGGATGTGACCTTATTTGGAAATGGGCTTATTGCAGGTATAATTAGTTAAAATGAGTTCTTGTTGGATTAGAGTTGGGCCTAAATACAATGACCGATGCTCTTATAAGAAGAACATGTGAAGACACAGAGGCATAGATAGGCACAGAGGGAAGAAGACTAAGTGGAAACAGAGTCAGAGATTGAAGTGATGCACCTATAAGCCAAGTCAAGCCAAGGACTGTAAAGCAACCACCAGAAGCCAGGAGAGGCAAGAAACCATTTTGCCGTATAAGTCTGAGGAAACACGGTCCCGCTGGCACTCTAATTTCTGACCTCCAGACTTAAGAGAATAAATTTATGTTATTCTGAGCCATCAAGTTTCTGATATTTCATAGGCAGGAGACTCATTTTTAAGGTATTTGTAAGTTTTTTAACTTTTAAAGGCATTTTGTATTAGGGGAAACTAATATAAAGGCCAGTTAACAAAGTAGTTATAATTATCTTGTCATGGTGCTACTGGAAATAAATATCCTTTAATAATTTAGAGGATACTTTAGAATCTTGTATTTCCTCAAAATTATAATTAAAATAACTACCAGCCACAGTTTTTTTTATGGATTTTTGTCTATTGCCTCATTTGACTACTTTTCCCCACCTGTATAGCTAAACCCAAGCATTTGATGCAGTATATTCTCAGTGCTTGTATATTTGCTGGAGGAATGATTTAACAAAGGGTTGCAGAATTTGTCATTGAAACTCAGAGTAGATGTACAGAGAAGCTGACTAGTAGATAGTCTTAATAAGATTTGGCAAAACATTCGAAGCAAATGTGGGACCTATGTCACTGACTTTTTCTCTTATGTAAACAAAAAACATATAAATCTGATGAAATGGCTAAAGAACTAAACTCCATCATTTTTTATGCACAGATACTGCCTCTTGAAAGAATACCTGCCAAGTGGCAAAGTAAGAATGGGATATATGAATTGAGAAAATAACTCCTTGATGGCCCCATCTCAGAAAAAGAGAAGTTATTGCCAGAAGTATCTGCACATAGATTAGGAGTCATGTCTCCAGTACCTGCAAAATCTTAATAACAAGGAATGGAAAACTAAAGATCTTGCCCTACAAGTTGATAAAGTTTCTGAATATTAATACCTGAGCTTTAAACAGTTACAAAAGACAAATTTCTTTGCAATCATGATATTACTGTTATTCAAGCATTTATCTGAAAAAACTTGAACTGATTTGGACCTGGATTATTAAAAAAATAAAGAAAAAGAAAGGATGCCTGGGTGGCTCAGTTGGTTAAGCATCTGACTCTTGATTTTGGCTTAGGTCAAGATCTTGGGTTCAAGATCTTAGGGTTGTGGGATCAGGCCCTGCATTGGGTTCTGTGCTCAGCACAGTCTTCTTGAGTGTCTCTCCTTTTCCCTCTCTCTCTGCGCTTCCCCTTGCTTTCTCTGTATCTCTCTCTTAAAACAAAACAAAATAAAAATTAAAAAAAAAAAAGGAAGGAAAGACAGAAGGGAGGGAGGAAGGAAGAAAGAGAGAGAGAGAGAAAGAAAGAAAAGGAAGGAAGGAAGAGGGAGAGAGAGAGAGAGAGAAAGGAAAGAAAGAGAGAGAGAGAGAAAGAAAGAGTGCAAGACAGGTCCAAGATAAAAGAGATCAGTAATGCCCTTAGTTTGGTAATTAATTTTACAACCCCACCTTTAGATGTATCTATGGGGTATATATTTTTTGTCTTTGATATTTATATTTAAGTCATCTGTTTAAATAGTGTGTCTTTCATAACACATCTTTTCTGTCATTGGCAAAACTGCTTTCTCACCAGGCAAGAGGAAATAAAACTCACAACCTCAAAAACAGGGAGAAGAGATCAGTTAAATCTACTCCTTATGCTTTTTATTTCCTTGGTTTTGCTCTTCTATAAATAAGAAAAAAAAAACCCTCTCTTCCATTCATATATATTTAACATATGCAGTAGCTGTCAGCTCTGAGTCCCACAATTTATCATTTTTAATCAAGCTCGAACAAAAGGACTATGACATCATTGGATATATGATCCAAGAACCTAAATTGTCTTTTGTTAAGCCCACTTGTTTCCATAGCTTCACTGAATTCTAAAAAACTGAATTCTAGGAGTTGCTGAACATGGCTGATAGCATGTCTAGTAGGTGTCTAGAGCATCCTTGATGTTTGCACTGCGGGACAAGAGAGATCTATCCTTGTACACGGTACAGACCTCCACAGGGACAGCTCATTTTCTTTTGTTTTCTAACTTGCCATAAAAAACATTTTTCCTACAACTCAGTGTTTAAAAAAAAAAAACTAGATTAAGTTCTCTGCTGTTGAAAATTGATATAAACTACTTATAAATTTATTAAACTTGATTAGATCCACTCAAGAGTCCCCATGTTTTTGACAATTTAAATAAGAATTACTAAGTGGGTAAATTTTTTCATCTGTTTTGACATATCATATTATACAAGTACTTCCACAATGGAGATAAAACATTATATATAGACATTTCCAGTAAAATATATCCCTTGTGTAGAAAGCATATTAAACTAGCAACCAACATCTTAGCAGCAGTATATATAAATAGAACCTTAACCCAGAAGAAGATTCAGGTTGTACTTTTAGCACCACTTATGAAACTGTAACCCTAGGCAAGTTAGTTATTTGAGCCTCGAAGAGGCCATCTGAAAGCTGGATAAGAAGATAAAACCTACCAAACTTTTTGGACTAATAACTGAGTTATTAAAATTGAATCAGATGGGTAAGAAAGCACTGTGAAATAAATATATCATGTGTGTGTGTGTGTATATATATATAATTAATGTTTTACTTTAAAAAAATTTTTTTTAAATAAGGTAATCTCATACTTTAAAAATTTGACAAATTTGACTGTTAAAAGACGTGTCAGAAATGGTAATCTTCTGTACGTTTTGGTGTCCTCTAATCTCACTTCCCGTAGTCAACAACTTTCAAAACTCTTGAGTATTTCTGCAGCCATTAATGCCCATGTTTTAAAAAAATATGCTAATATAATTATTTATATATTTTAAAATTTCATAGAATATTCATAAATATCCTATTATAAGTTATTTAGCTCTTTTGAATCTCCTGTTCCACCTTGAATCTTATTCTATCTATATATCTTTATGAATCCTATTCTATCTATATATCTATATCTATCTACCTATTCTATCAATATTGAAATTGTTGGATGTTTGCATTACTATTGACAATGTAATGTACTAGGATTAAGTTTCCATTCTCGTAAAAAAATTTTTCTCTGGATTTATTAATTACTTATTTTGGTTATCTGTAGCTAATTTTTAACCCACTGAGCCACCCAGACACCCCTATCTGTAGCTAATTTTTAATATGCTCTAACAGATCCATCAAAGCACCACAATTGTTCTAAATGCCCAGGCACATCAGGTTCCTTGCTTCCCCTTGGACACCACCCTTCCACAGCTATCTTCCTACTCTAATTTTGACTGTGCAGCCTTTGATATTGCGAATGCCTTCCACCACTCACCTTTAGGAATCTCTTGTTTCATGAGTGTCATCTCTTTTTGTTTATGTTTCTTCCTTAACATCTTCACCAGTCTTTCTAAAAGGCGGGATTACAAAATAATTAACTGTTTTTCTGATTTCTTGCATGAAAAATGTTACATTGCATCCTCTCATTTGAATGATTTGGGCCAACTAGAGATCTCTCTCTCCTTACACTCACTGAAGAGTCTCCCTCCTCTAGAGATCATAGGGAACAGTCGGCTGTTGGGAGCTAGAAACCCCATGCCTTCCCATATGTCCCGCCCTTGAAGGAATACAGATAGGTAGCTGACAAAGCAATGTAGATAAGCTCATCAGCCACCATGCCAATGAGAAAAACAAGAGGTTTCCAGTACCCAGAGGTTTCAAATGTACAGGTTGAGATTTACCTATACAAATAATTATTTTTGACCCAACTGTAGACCTCATCTAACTTCCCCTCCAGTCTCACTCAGGGTAGAGCCACAGATCTGCTTACTTCTCCCCCCAAATTAGCTTGTTTATGTATAATGTCATAATTCATGAACTGAGACTTAAGCTGTATTTTTCATGCCTCAACAGTCACTTTTTTTTTTTTTTTTACTATGTATCTCTTTAAAATCTTTGTGGAGAAACAGAACATTCTTTTTCTTAATACCTTATAGACAACAGTTGGTATTAAACAGGATCCATCTGTTTTTTTTTTTTTTCTTTTCCTACTCTCTGTACTTTGGTTTCCATTTTTAAATTCAAGCCATTTTTTTCCCACATATTGGTAGCATACTTCTAAAATACTATGTTAACTTGAATTTTTTTTTAGTATATTTTATTTTCAGTCTTCAATTTATTCTCCAAGGTTGAAAGGTAAAAATCATCAGAAACTTGAAGTCATGACTCTGCTGTCTTCTGGGACTCAGGATTACTCTTCCATTCTGATTCCCAGTTTGGATATTTACTGGCTGCATCAGGGTGAACTTCACTAAAGAGTAGGCAATTTCATAAAGCTGATTTTGTACTGAGAGTATCCAGAAACTTTAAGGTAAAAGAAGACAATAAACCATTCAGAAGTAGAAATCTTTGCAAGAAGACTTGGGACTTCAATTATTTCCCATAATTTTAAACTAAAAAAGTTAAATTTTTTATAACTGTACCGGGAAATAAAATTTATAGACACAAATATGGAGATGCATATACAAATGCATATGGATATGTCTATACATACACACATACACACAAACATATGTCTCTGGTAGCTAAAGGATTCTATATTATACTCTAAGTTAAATAGAGATACGTGATTACTTAGCATAAAACAGTTTATTGTTTATCTTTAAAACATAAAATGCCAATAATTCCAGCTAATTGCAACAAATATGGTACTGAGTTCCGCTTATTGGCCTGTTTTCCTGCTTCATGGTAATTGCCTCTGCCTATTGTTTATTTCTGTTTTTTATAAGTCCAACTCACAGAAATCTATGAGCCTAAGGCTATTTTAAACAATTGAGGAAAGTGGAAAATTGCCAAATGAAAACCAAACATAAATATATAATCAAGAGAAACTGCCAAATTAAAAAAAAAAAGAATTACATGTCCAGAATCTTACATATTGACTATCTGTACAGTCTTAACTGATCAAACAACTGCCAGCTTTTAACCTTACTTTTTAAAAATATTTTCATTGAGTAATAGTGAGAGTAAGAGAAATTACCAAGTTCTTGTCCTTTCTGATCCATTGATTTGTTCTATGACCTTCTGTCTTGACACTGTTGGACGTCAATTTCACAATCTATAAAACCATTCCTGTTAGATTTACTATGGTACCAATTACTCTCATCCTGGGATACTTTAGAAAATAAACAAAAGGGAATAGATGACATATCTATCCCACCTCTTTATAGTATGCAGTTCAAAATAATGCATTTCTTTATTACTTATGTTTTCTCTAATCTGAATTTTTCACAGATTATAATTTTTGTTATTTGTATGTATTTTATACAAGTTCAAGATATTGTATTAGTAGTAATTTAAAAAGAACCATCTTTGATCTAAATTTAAATAATTTAAAGTATAATTGAAAACTACAGAAAGTATCATAGAATATAAGATAGCAAAAATTATATTTGTATAATTATTTTTTAATTTTTTTTCCTTCTTGGAAAAAATGAAAGTTCTCCTCTAATGGCACAGAAGAAACAGGTGATAGCTAGAATTCCCACTAAAAAAAAAACTTCGATGTATTCCTTATGTAGATTTGATGTGCTATTCTCCTCTTTACAGATAAGAGCATTTTCAGTTCTGTGATATATGTGTTATAAAGTTTAAAAAAATCCCCCAGGGTATATAGAGAAAACAATGTGCATAAATTTGGTGCAAAATTTATCAAACTATACTCATATGGTATCTTTTCAACTTCTTTAGTCTTTATGCATATAGATGGTTTTTGCAAACATTTTAATGAAGATCCCTAGCACTTTTTCCAAAACTTTGTCTTTCTTAAATCTTTATTTTTTTTTTTAAATTTTAAAGGTTTTATTTATTTATTTGACAGACAGAGATCACAAGTAGGCAGAGAGGCAGGGAGAGAGAGAGAGAGAGGAAGGGAAGCAGGCTCCCCACTGAGCAGAGAGTCAGACGTGGGGCTCGATCCCAGGACCTTGGGATCATGACCTGAGCCGAAGGCATCGACTTAACCCACTGAGTCACCCAGGCACCCCTGTCTTTCTTAAATCTTAAATATTGCTGCCTTAATAAGGCAGTATCATGAGAGGATTTGAAAAATTATTTCACTCCTAATTCAGGATTATTAGTCATGAAATCAGTGGAGTTGACTTTTAAAATATTAGTCATTTTGTATCTTCATAATGAAAAAGTTGCCTTTATTTAAAGTAGAAACTTCACTTCAACATTTATTTTAATTATCAATATATTTGTTTCTCCTTTAATATGAGTTTATATAACTGAGTAGGGAGTATCCTTAAGACAAAAAGGAAGCACATGACACCTAATATCATTCTATTCTAAAGATACCTTTAAGAAAAGATTCCTCACTAACCACACAAATAGAATTAAGACAAGCTGAATTCAGCTTTCCTTACCCCATGGCTAAACATCTGGAATTCTTGCTCCCTTCCTTCTTAGGGTGACTGATAATACCACACATTTCTTCTTAAAATATTTATAGGTCATTTATTAGAAATCAAGAAATGCCAGGAGGCCCAAAGTCAAAAGATACTTTACTAATGTTAAGTATCTTATGTGTAACTTAGCAAGAGTAACTTAATTTCATAAAAGAGATATTGGCTGTATGATATTACATATTAATTCTATAGTTAATATCAATGTATAATAGAATATATTTGTAGCTGTATATTTGTACTAATACAAATATAATTGGTGCAATTGAAACCATTGAAAGGCAATTGAATCAATTAATATACAAGTAATACAGTAATATATACTTAATATAGAAAAATGAATTTGGGGAGCAAAATTTTCCATTGATGGAGATATCTCCGAATTTAAAGACCCAACATTATTTTCCTAAAGTATTCCTTTTGAAACATCTAATTGTAATTTTGTAATCCTAGGAAGTAAAATGTATGTATAAAATCAGCTTCTATTTAAATATAACCCAAATTTGTTTGAATCTTAAACATTCAGTTACAGCAACTCCAAAATCTATGTAAAAGAGTTGTTTGAAGGGTATTCAAGAGAAGGAGCTCCCTATTTCTCTAAAATGTAGATATTTTACATATAGCACCATGTCATCCACATATAATGAGAGTTCTACTTCTTTATTTTTTTAAGATTTTTAAAAAATAATCTGTATACCCAACATAGGGCTTGAAATTGTAATGCCAAGATCAAGAGTTATATGCAAGGCAGGTACCCCAGAATTTTACTTCTTCCTTACCAATGTGGATGCCTTTTATTTCTTTGTTGTCTAATTACTGTGACTAGGATGGCCGGTACTATGTTGAATAAAAATGGTGACAGTGGACATTCTTATCTTGTCCCTGACCTTACAGAAAAGCTCTCAATTTTTCACCATTGAGTATGATGTTGGCTGTAGATTTTTCATATAGGGCCTTTATTATGTTGAGATGTGTTCCCTCTAGACCTACTTTGCAGAGAGTTTTATACAACTCAGTACCCCCAAAAGAGCAAATAATCCAATTTAAAAATGGGCAGAAGATATGAACAGACATTTCTCCAAAGAAGATATCCAGATGGCCAACAGACACATGAAAAGATGCCCAGCATCACTCATTGTCAGGAAAATGCAAATCAAAACTACAATCAGATATCACCTCACACCTGTCAGAATGGCTAAAATCAAAAACAAGAAACAACAGATGTTGGTGAGGATGTGGAGTAAAAGGAATCCTCTTGCACTGTTGCTGGGAAGGCAAATTGGCAAGCCACTGAAGAAAACAGTATGGAGGTTCCTGAAAAAGTTAAAAATAGAAAAATCCTATGATCCAGAATCACACTACTTGGTATTTACCCAAAAAAAGGGGGGGGACATATGCACCCCTGTGTTTATTGTAGCATTATTTACAATAGCAAACTGTGGAAGCAGGCCAATCCATTGTCCATCAGTTGATGAGTGGATAAAGATTTGGTACACACACACACACACACACACACACACACAGAGGAATATTATTCAGCCATAAAAATAATGAGATCTTACCATTTGCAATAACATGGGCAGAGCTAGAATTATAATGCTGAGCAAAATAAGTCAGTCAGGGACAAATACCATATGATTTCACTTATATGTGGAAATTAAGAAACGAAAAAATTTTTAAAAAGGCAAATCAAGAAACAGACTCTTAACTATAAAAGAACTGATAGTAAACAGAGGAGAGATGGGTGAGGCAATGGGGGAAATGAGGGTTTGGAATTAAAGCGTACACTTACCATGATGAAAATAAATAAAATGAAAACATAAAACATTAAAAAGAAAATGTAGATGCTTTTAGGTTGTTTCATATTTGTTCAACATGCTATGCTTTATTTTTTCTTCAAAGATATTCTGCAGGTCTCATTTCTTAGATTGAGGGTTAAAAATTTCTGTGTACTGGGCACCTGGGTGGCTCAGTAGGTTAAGCCTCTGCCTTCGGCTCGGATCATGATCTCGGGGTCCTGGGATCGAGGCCCATGTCTGGCTCTCTGCTCGGTGGGAGCCTGCTTCCTCTCTCTCTCTCTCTGCCTGCCTCTCTGCCTACTTGTGATCTGTCTGTCAAATAAATGAATTAAAAAAAATTCTGTGTACAACTATTATGCTACTATATGTATATATAGTTAAATATCTGTGAATACAGATTATATAGACGCTATGTATATATATCACAATTTACTGATCCAGGACTTACAGCATTTGATTAAATGGTCAAGAACATCTATCAGTTAAACAAGATGACTCATGCATGAAGTTATTGATTTACCTTTACATACGGTATTTTGGTATTGTTTCAAATGTAAGAATAAAAAAAAATAATTCCTGGTGAATGAAATTCCAATTTCAAATTGTGTAATTTAGGGATGATTATCACTTTGCCTTATTTTACCAAGCAATTAACTTAAGGTACATATTTTAAATGTGTTGGATACTTGCCCTCTTGCCGTAATATAAAATAACATCGTCACTGCTGCTCACATGGTTTTATGATCTTAGTTGTTAACAGCCTCAGGAAAGAACCCAACCATCATCTCTCACCTCTATGTGGTTCTTTGATCCTGTCCCTTTGTGTAGCCCCACCATGTTTTGGAGACTTCTGAGAAAGGAGGCAAGACAGTGACTTTCTTTTCTAGGGACCTTTCTGTAAGGAATTTGGTTTGCCTTTTAGGCCCTGGTATCCTTGCATGGTGTATCTTAATGAGTACAAGAGGGAAGAAATTGTCCAGGATATGTGCGTACTACTAGTGTATAACATTAGGGCAACAGAAGGCTGAGCAGATTCCTGTTTTATATGATGTCTGGCTAGCAATCAATATTTTTGGAGTTAACACAATTCTGCATTAGCTCCAGACTGCAATTCTCATGTCAATTGCATGAGATGGCAATTTTGTTGAAAATTTGGCAGTAGTTTGGAATTTAATCTTTAATTTTGAGTGCTTTGACTTTTTGCTAAATCTTCATAGATAATTTAGAGATAATAATTTACTGACTGCTGCTGATACCAAGATTCAAATTCTATATCAACATAAAATTGGGTGATGATTTTTAGTTTGGATTAATATTAGACTAGAGAGTTCAGTGTTGGCTAGAGTAAAAGACAGACATCCATTTGAAACATACACACACAAATACATTTATTCATACGTCTCTATACACAATGTGGTGTTTTATATGCATTGTATCTGAAATCTACATTGTAAGTAAATGATGGTGATAGTAAATAACAAGAATTTTACTTGAATTGGTAGATGTTTTAATCAATATTGTGGAGAACAAATTTGTGGATTTCTCTAGCATAAAGAGGAAAATGAAAAAGAAGGTAAAATTAAATGTAAGGATGCAGGAGGATAAATATGACAAAACAAACAAACTTCTAAGTAATAAGTTATAGGTATTTCTCAGGAAAAATCATGATAAATCTCTGGAACTATGCAACCTATCAGGACTACATCATGAAGAAATAGAAAATATGAAAAGACCAATTATGACTAAGGAAATTGAATTAGTAATGAAACAACTCCCAACAAATAAAAATCCAGGACCAGATGGTTTCATTAGTGAATTCTATCAAATATTTAAAGAAAAGTCAATGTCATTCTTTTTCAAACTCTTCTAAAGGTTTTAAGAACAGGGAACACATCCAAACTCATTTTACTAGGCCAGCATTCTCCATATACCAAAATTAGACAAGGACCCTATAAGAAAAGAAAATTACTGGAAATATCCCTGATGAACTTAGATGTAAAAATCCTGAACAAAATATTAGCAAGCTGAATTTAACAGCACATTGAAAGAATTGTACAACAGGGTTGAGTGAGATTTATTCCTGGAGTGCAAAGATGGTTCAACAGTCATAAATGAATAAATGTTACACAGCATATTAAGAAAATGAAGAATAAAAAGTATATGATTTCTCAATAAATGCAGAAATAGCATTTGAAAAATACAACATCTTTTTTATGATAAAGCTCTCAACATATTAGGTGTAAATGGAATACATCTGAGTATAATAAAGGCCATGTATGACAAGACCACAGCTCTCATTTTCAGTGGTGAAAAGCTGAAAGATTTTCTTCTAGGATCAGGAACAAGAGAAGGATGCCACTTTCACCATTTCTACTCAACATAGTACTAGAAGTCCTAGCCAGAGCAATTAGGAAGAAAAAGAAAGAAATAAATGATACTGAATTGCAAAGGAAGAAGTAAAATTGCCACTGTTTGCAGATATTTTATGTGTGTGTGTGTGTGTTTGTATACACACAGATATCTATATATCTATAAAGACTACACAAAAACTATTAGAACTAATAAATGAATTCAGTGAGTTGCAGGGTAAAAAATCAATACACAAAAATCTGTTGCATTTCTTTATCATGAGGCAATATATGAAATATCAATTCATGATAGTAAATGCAGAGAAGAGGGGAAAACATATCCTATAGTATTTACATAACATGACTGTATTCAAATTACTAATCCAATCTTCTCCTTTTTATCTTTTCTTTCATATTATATGTACGTGACTCTAAGAAGATGTTAACTTCAGAGGAGGTTGATTATTGCTTTTTCCCTTTCCAAATTTGAGTCAAGTAAAGGGGCTGCCTTCAAAGGAAATAAAGGGAGTGCAGGAGAACAAGTCAGAGGGATGATGGGCAAGGGGTGGGGCATAGATGAAACGGAGAGTTGTACCCTAGTTGATAGCTGGACGTCTTTTTTTTTTTTTTTTTTTTTTTTTTTGAGAGAGAGAGAGTTGGAGGGGGTGACAGAGGGAGAGAACATTAAGCACACTGCATGCTTAGTATGGAGCCTTACGTAGAGTTTGAACTTATGACCCTGAGATCATGACCTGAGCTGAAAGCAAGAGTCAGTGGCTTAACTGACAGAGCCACTTAAGCTCCCCTGGACACCTTTTTATATAGTAGATTGTGCTTTACCTTCTGTGTTCATTTGAGCAAAGGCAGAAGAGACTTGGAGAAAAACAGCAGGTCAGAGAGTCATCCATAGAGCAGGCTGCTGTACCCCCACTAGTAAGACAAGTACTTACGAGTTTCTTGTGGGTCAAGTGTAGTTGGGGGTGGGTGTGGAGTGCAGGTGAAGAAGTCTGATCCCAGACCATGTTCAAGGATAGCGAACCGTGCACTTGTAGATTTTCTGAGATCTTCTCATAACAATCACACTACAGCTCAGTATTTGGAAACCTGCCCCCACAGTGCATCGTCAGTCTTCATTAGTGTCAAGTCCTCTGCCATTCCCCTCCTCCACCCGAGCCTGCTGGAGCAGTAGACTACAAGGAGAGGAAAGGGACTAACTAACTAATTCAGGAGGAGGACCTGCATTCTAGAACATGTGAGCACAAGTATAAACTAGTGTGGATTAGAATGGAGGAGGTCACAAAGCTTTAAACTGGGTATAAAATTGGAATTTTTAAATAGCCTAGACAAGACAGAAGTTTATGAAAAAGAGATTAAGATCTATAGATTTTCTGAAGGTATCATTTCGGAACAGAAGAAAAAGAAAACGGGGTGAGGGTACCTATTTCACAGCATGGTAAAAGGCAGTAACTGGAGAAAATGAAAGCCATTTCTATTCTGTAATCCACTGATTCCAGATAGTTTAATAATTGGTTAAAGTAATTGCTTGACAAGAAAATTAATAATGGAAAAATAGCCTAGTATTATCACTTGTGCCAAAACTCCAGATAATAATTTTGACTGCAGTCTTAGGAAAGGCTATATGCTAAATAATTTCATTCGCTAGGTCAATTATTTAATAACCTAGGAATGGGGGTGGAACTCTTTATAACTAACATTTCATGACAGGCCCTAAGTTGGTAGGCTTAATAATTTCTATTTCAATTAAAGTGCCTAATGTCTAATACCTAACTTTAAAATTTTAAATACTATATTATCTCTTCAGTCTATGACATGGAAATGGAGGGTTTCAGCCAATTATTTGAATAAATATAAAGATAGATTTTAGGACAGTTTTGGCCTCATTGATGGCCCTCTTGGAACATTTCTTCAGGTTGAGAGGTGAAGACAGTTCTTGGAAGCAGATTCAGGCTCACTATTTTATAGCTTCATTTGTTGTGCTTCTGTGAAGACACAGGGATCACCTGTCCATCAGTAACCAGGGCGTGCACTTATGCAGATCCTGACGATTCACAGTATTGCAGTAATATGAGGCGAAGGTGCTAGGGCCAGACTGCCTGAAACCACATCTCAGCTTTGTCCCTCCATGTTTACATAACTTTTCTGTGTCCCAATATCCTCATCTTTACAAAAGGGGCTAATAAACTGTTTTATTCCATGGGGTTATTGTAAAATAGAAAATCAAAATAATGCAAAAAGTCATTCAGAATATTGGTATTAACTAAGACACCAGTTTTGAGTGAGCTCTAAGCAGCTTTTGCCAAAAATGGACTAAAATAATCATTATTTGAGAAAGATAAGAAAAAAGGATAAGTACATAATACTCTATCTTCCCCTACATTTTAGTCCTGTTTTTATCTTTATACCTGAACCATATTATTTTAACACTCTGACATTTTTCTAGATCATATATCAAGACTCATACAGCTCTGGTAGAGGAAATGGGTAATAAAGAAGATTGCATAGGCATGCCCTTATATGATAATATACATGATACTTTTATAATTGAATACCAACAATTTTTTTCTCTTCCTTTAACACAAAATAGGATTATATCCTTTTTTCAGTGGTATGTGAGAAATAAGATATATTAATCAATTGTAACCATATTAGACTAGAATTTTTATATGATCTTCCCCGCTCAAATATTTTGCATTGTACTATTGCAATTATAGAAGTTCAGATTAACTCAAATCCTATTGTTGAAGCAAATTGAAATCAAATTATAAAATTAATTTAGAAGACTATGTGTAAACTACTGCTGACCTAAACTTTCCCACCCCATAGAACTAGCATTTCTCTGTTGAGTGAAATGCAGTCAGTTAGCATTTACCAGTAATCTATATAAAGAGTAGAGATTAATATCTAATACCATTAGCCTATGATAAAAGAGTCCATCTAAATCCTCTTGGATAGAGACAGAGAAGAAAACAAAAAAAAAGACAGATTGAGGAAGATAGAAGAGAGAGAGAAGGTGAAGGAGAGGAGAAGGAAAGAGAGAAAGGGAAAAAGAAAGGGAGAAGGAGTCTAGTGTTAGGTACAAACATCATAGACCACAGCTTCTACAATCAGTCATGGGCTAGCGGTTAGTAGGAGTAATTTATCTTTGAAGCATATATAGATGACTTCAGTCTAGGAATGGAGCCCCTCTCGTTCCTCAGATAATAAACTATTGCAAATAACACTTCTTAGAAAATATGCCAGTTGAATTCAGCTGAAACCTACTAATCAGAGGTTTAGCAGTGAGCACTTCTGATACCTGAGCTCAAGCTGCTTAATATGGCATGAACCAATAAACGTTTCACATTTATCTTAACTCAGGACCCTTCAGAAGGCAGAGTTGAAAGAAGGCAAACCCAAAATGGTACTGGATCTGCCTGGAGTTCAGACCAAATGAATGAAACATTGAAAACCAAATTTCCTTAAGTCCTTAAGTATTACCTACAGATTTTATAGATTACCTCATCAATTGTATTGATTAAATTTACAGTGAATACATTTTAAGATTTATCTGTTTATTTTTTTAGAGAGAGAGAGAGCAAGCGTGAGTTGGGGGGTGGAGGGCAGGATGGGGGCAGAGGGAGAAGGAGAGAGAGAGATTCTCTGGCTGATTGCCTGCTGAGGCAGAGCCTGATATACAGCCGGATCTCACCACTGTGAGATCATAACCTGAACCAAAACCAAGAGTCAACTGAGCCATCCAGGTACCTGATACATTTTTTTTTTATTATTATAGGTGCATTTGAACATCCTAAACAGCAGAAAAAACATCTTGTAAAAGAAATGAACACTAAGGACTTAAAATATTGTATCACTTAACATAGAATCCTCACGGGAAATATATCTTCATCATATCTAATATTTTGTTTATAACTTTGCTTATAGCTTTAATTGTTTGAGATCCTTTATGGTTCTAGCAATGTACATTTGAATCTTTGTAAGAAATATGCACTATTTTTACTAGAAGTGAAGGTAAAAGAATGCCAAATCAAGCTAGCCAAGGATTTGAGTTATCCATCTACTGATTCTTATCAAAATACAGGATTAAGATGATTTTCTTTTGGAGACTCAAACTTAAAATACTCACCATCAGTCTGAGATTCCTTTTTGACAGTTAATCTTATTAATATGTAGGCTATAGGTATGCATATCTCAAACATGGAGAGCACAGTCTGAAAACTAGTAAGTGCTCAATAAATAAGCACATATTTGTTAAATGTATTGATTTGTTAACTAGCACATTTTGTTTAATCATTTATATTGGCTTTATTTTTCAAAGCCTAGTTTGAGTTTCATAATATATACCATGTATTTGAAATTGGGTTTTACCAGTGTGACAGAATCAATTGCCTTAATATCGTGATATCTTGATCTGTCCTGTCAGCACTAATAAAAATATATGCATGCTGGGGTACCTGGGGGGCTCAGTCAGTTAAGCCTCCAACTCATGGTTTCTGCTCAGGTGTGATCACAGGATGGTGGGAGATTCCTTCTCCTTCTGTCCCTCCCCCTTCTAAAATAAACAAACAAACAAATAAATAAATATATTTTTAGAAAATGTATGCTACCTCATATTAGTATTTTATAATTAATAACATCATTTAGAAAATTCATCTCCTAGGAGATGAGGACTTGTGTGTTCACTAGTAGTTCTCCTTTTTTGATACATTTGGTCAAGAAAACATGTTGATCACAATATATAAACTTTTTTTTTTTCTCTTTGCTCATTGTTTGTGACAAGTGATGCTGATTACCTGCTGGACCCTAGGATAATCTCTTATCTAACTCACATTGCCATTTCTCATCACATTCTTCCTTTTCCTGGAATAGTTGTGGTTGCTTCTTAAATACTGGCATTATTATTACTTCCCAATGCTTACTACTAGTTCCTGCTTCTATCCTACCTTTTTTAATACCTTACTTTTGTATCCCAATTACCTTTGATTTTTTTTATTATCTCTTTCTAATTGAAATATATACAGTTATGGTAATAATGTTAGCTACGTAATGAACAACCCTCAAATCTTTGAGAATTAACAATACAAAGGTCACTCATGTCACAGTACAATATGGTCCCCGAGAGTGGGTTTAAAATTCGGATTGATTTGATAGAAGGGGTAAAAGAGACTGCGGAGCTTTTAACTGCTCCTGTTTCATTGGTATCAACCAAACATATGACCCCATCTGTAATCAAAGGAACTAGAAAACAGTGTAAGTGCATTCAGAAAAAGGGGGAAAGTTTAGTGAACATCCAGCCAACATTTGACATAACTTTCACATAAACACATGGATTTTACAGACTCAGTTTTTTTCCAAGAATTATTTTTTATCATTACCAGTATGATGTTGATATAAAAATTGCCATGGCATTTCCAGTATAAGCTTTCCTGCTCTTTTCTGAAAAGATATTATGGTTTGAGAAAATTCTTTTATTCTAGACAAAGGGAAGATATAAAAGATCCCTCTTAATCTTTTTCTTTACTCAAGACAGGGATTCAGCTATGCTCCAGATTCCTTTTAAGTGGAGAATAGTAGTAAAACCCAACATAAAGACACATGGGCCAAGATTGCTACAACTGCTGGGTCAGTTTTAGCAGTGACATATGGAAGATGTATATATTTAAGGTTACAAAGTGAAATGTATGTTTTAATTCAGTGTAGTATGTTGCAGCACTTTTTTTTTTTTGAATAGTAATAGGGTTTCATTGACAACTAAGATTTCCTACAACTTTGACAATAGTTATTTTAAACTTCGGTTAAAGCCTTTCCAGACTCAGTTGGGAGCCTAATCAAGGTATTTCCAGGTGAAGGATGCTTGTGTCCAGTCATTTTTGAAATATAATTTTTTCACTTATGACTATAATCATAAAGCTATCTGACTCCTATAACTAATAACCAACCATGTCAAAATTCTCCTTGTAAGATAACTGGTAAATTGTACTGAAGATATACTCTATTATCTTATAGGGAGAATTGAGCTTACCATGCTATCACAAGTTGGTATGAAATTCTAAAACTTACGTAAGTTTCAGGTTTCCTTTTTCCCTTCACACTTTGAACAGAAAAACATCATCACTTATTTTTATTACTGAAGCCTAAAATTCTAAAAGTTATTTTGCGTGTATTTCATTTGCTGGGCCTTTTCTAGTCCCAAATTCATTCATATGCAGAATTACCATGATATTCTGAAGAAAACAGGATGTCATTCTCTAAATGAAACACTTGGAAGGAGGATTATTTCTATTTCAAGCCTCCAGTTTATTTTAATTTATTTGCTGATGGAGCCAAGATCTGCAAGAACAGTCCCACTTTCTCATGCTGATTCTAAGTGCAAAAATCTACATCATGACCTTTGTATTAACAGACACAATATATCTTTAAAAATAGAGTATTCTTGCCATATGTGCCAGGGCCCTAGTGACTTCAAGTCCAAACAGACAACATTACTATAGGAAAGCTTCAGTCTTGAGAAGAATGGCTTTCATGCAGCTGAATGAGAATTAAAACAAGACCAAAAAAGAAAAAAAAAGAAAGAAAAAAAAAAAAAAAAAACAAGCTGTGCTCAAAATACATTGTCAGAATACCAGAATCCAAAATAGAGTGAAAATGTATGCCTCAACTCAAGCAGTTTTTGTCTGTCACTCATCTCCTGGTTTATAATCATTCTCAAGTGCATATTATTAAGAAGGCACATTTTTCCCCAGTCTCCATCTCCCGCAGGTACGCTTCTGTATCCGCAGGAACAATCCCCAGAGGAACCTTAGAGGGAGACTGAATTTGCTATTGACATTTGGGTTTCACGAGCTCCAGGGATGGGGTCGAATCAGTGACTCAGCAGCTTCCTCTCTGTTCATGCTTGTTCTTCCCACTCTGCTATGACCACAGAAGAAGGACTAGCATGTTTGGAGGAGGTTATGTGATAGCAAGATAATCGAGTACTTGATTTGTTGTTGTTGTTGTTAGGATACAGATGTCACTAAGTAATATATCCTTGGAAGGCAATATAATTACTTAAAAGGAGAAGAAACTGTTGAAATTGTGAGCAGTTGGTCAGTGGAACTGGGGAAACACAAAGGAACTAGCAGTCTGGATGTGTTCCTTGGAAGATGGGGAAATCAATGTCAATTACAGCATCAATTAACCGTGTATAGCATTGCATAGTTTCCTGTGAGTGACATCTTATTCAGGTATTATTATATTCGGTTAGATGGCATAGGTGTTACCTATAGTTATCAGCTGAACAAATGAAGATTTGCAGAATTTAAGTGATTTAGCTTGTCTTCAACTTAATATGCTCCAGAATCAGCATTTTATAAATCTCTTATCCTTTGATTCAAAATCCTACATCTTCATCTTCTCACTTTCTGTTTTTCTTTTTTCTTTTTAAACTACACTACTAATTTTCAGATTGTATCTTGCAGTGATGTGAGTCTCTGGAAATGAACTTTGGGGTTACTATAAGGGGAAAGCAGAAAATCAAAGCAAGTGAGAATGTTAATAGCTTCTTCTCTTCCTTCAGTCAAAGCAACCCTATTTTGATTGATGTTGAAATTGGGTTTTGTTGTTAAGCTTACATTTAAAAAATTTTAAAAAACAGAGCCAATAACTGCAAAACATTGTACTAGATTTTGTTTGTTGTTGTTGTTGTTGTTGTTGGGTTTTTTGTTTTGTTTTGTTTTTTTCCAAATAGACTGCTAAAAATGATTCCTACGTAAAAAGTTCATCTATCGACCATCCTAGAACTCAAGACCTTTGGATTGTAAGATTGATGCACAGCTGGCTGCACCAAGGAGCAGCTCCAAATTTGCCTAGAAAAAACCAGGAATTACAAGGTTAGGATAGTTTTAAGCAAATAAATTAATGTATATGTTTTCTCTGCTAACCTTGTTTAAAGATCAAGTTGTAAATTCATTGATTAGACTCAGCAAATGTCCTGTTTACCTACTGGGATTCTGCATAGTAGTCTAGCTGCATTAGCTCTTCTTTGAGAAGGACAGATGAATCCATTGATGACAGAACCCGGACTCTCAGTCACAGCCAGTTGAATTAAGGTTGACATCTAACCCAAGTTGGGTCAGTTTCATTACTTTGCACAGGTAAAAGCGACAGATAGCAAGTTAAAGCTGGAAGCTGAATCACATTAATAGTGTAGCCTCAGCATACTGCAAAACCATCCCATCTCTGCCCATCCCAAAACTTTTATTTTTCGATATTTCTTTTGAATCCTTGACATTCTCTTTTACTGCTCAAGTTAGCTCAAGCTTTTGTTTTTCCTCTTTTGCAACCAACAATCTTACATTAGAGAGCAGTAACTTAAAAATCTATTTGTGGGGGCACCTGGGTGGCTCAGTGGGTTAAAGCCTCTGCCTTCAGCTTGGGTCATGGTCCCAGGGTCCTGCGATCAAGCCCCACATCAGGCTCCCTGCTCGGCTCCCTGCTTCTTCCTCTCTCTCTCTTCCTCCCCTCTACCTACTTGTGATCTCTGTCTCTCAAACAGATGAATAAACTCTTAAAAAATAAATCTATTTGTGAAAGAAGCTGTGTTCTATAAGTCAGAGGGTTCTTTTTTCCTCTTTATTCTTCTTTGTTAATGAGCTTAAGATAAATGCTTAATCACTACCATATTTTACAATAAGTCATAAATTCATCAATCAGTACAATAATTTTCTTAATTTGTTTCTAGTGTATTTTTAAACAAATATAAGTGATCTAAATATAGATAAAATTATATTTCCATAAAGCCTATAAAATAAATCAGTTGACAGTGTTTTTCAGATATTATATTCAAATTTTTCTTTTCTTAATTTCTACTGCTAATCCTAAAAATGGATTTCTATATTTGAGGAATCAAGTTTTTGTATGGCTATTACTCTGCTAAAATATTTGAAAATAGACTACTTAATTTTACAGTATTATCTCAAATATCATTACTGCATATGGCAGTTTATCTACGTACATACTGTAAAATAGGACTATTCTTAAATGATCACCATATGAAGTAAAATTCCTATTTTATATCTTACCCTATTAGCAGAAATGTGGGCTATACAAAATGAGTAATTGTATATAAAGGAAGATTTTACTGATGATGATTAAGCTTCTGAAATTTTATTGTGTTTCACAGTGCATTATTTTATTAACCTGGGGAGAAGAGGACACCTTGCACATCTTTTAGCACCCATCATTATTCAATTAAATAGACTATTTGAAAAATAAAATTCTCACAGTAAACTGCTGAATTGGGTCATTCCGAAAGTCTTCTAATCATTTTTATGGTTTGTTCTTAATAGTTGAACAGTATTGCCTTATGTTCCCATGGTTCAGGTCTCCATCAATTCAGAATTTATTACGATAACCTCTCAACTGTCCTTCCTATCTCTGGCTCCTATCTTTCTTGTCACCCCAAATCCAATCCAACCTATACCCAATCCATAAATCAATCCTCATAAACACCATCTTCACTGGTCAGCAGCTTTTGAAAAACAAAAAAGGACTTTAATTTCATTTTAAGAAAACAATTTAACACTTTTGGAAGTCATTCAAAAGTCTCTAACTTGATACTAGTTGGTCCAATATAAACCACTTTTATAAAGCTGAACTTTTGTAATGCATTTTTTGTAATGCTCCTAATAAACTTCTTAAGTACATTCAGTTATCCCAGTTTTACAGCTGAAGAAACTGAGACCCAGAGAATTTAATTTCCCACAGTTATATAGCTAGTAAATAGAGGCATCTGTTTTGAGCCCTAGTCTGTCTGATTCCATAAAATACATCATGAAAAATAGGTCCCAAGGTCAAGTAAGTTTGGAAATAATGTAGAAGTATATATTCATCTTAGAAATTCAAAGTTCGCAGCCACATTTTAGAGAACTGAATAGTTGTATATTAATAAATGCATTCCAACTTGATTAATCCAATATTTCCAAAACCTATTGGACCTCACTATCTTTTTCCTGTTCCACTAATGTACCATCACTAGCAGAATATTGTAACAGTATTTTTCGTAGACCTAAAATGCATTCGCTTGCCATTTTCATGGCTTCACTGGGAGCTCCCTGCCGTGTTAAGGCCACAGTCGTGGTATCAACCCATATATTTGCCTCCTCCCATTGCAGGGATAGATGTACTACCGTGGTTGTTCAGTGAGAGAACTACATACTATAGGACACTGTCATTATTTCAAAATTATCAAATGTCCTGGGGGCACCCATTAGAATCTTTCCTGGGCATTAGGAAAGAAAACTTACCTTTACAGAAGCATCTTTATATGTATATAGAATAAAGTCAAATAAACGTGAAGGATGGAGAGAGTAACTGAATCCCCTAGGTTCAGCTATAAAGTAAACTTATCCTTGAGTTCCACAGACACAAAGGACAATGAATTTTCTTTTGGACTAAACTAATTTGAATTGAAATTCTATCACTTGCCATCAAAAATAGTTTTGACACATAAAAACTTGTGAAATTTATGTACCATGCTATGTACTTTGGCAAAAAGTGCACAGGTCTATGCTAAAAAATAATGCTTCTCATTTCTTCATAATATTGTGAATCCCAAAAAGCAATTTTTCTAGATAATATCTTTTCATTTATCATTTCATTGTGATGTGACATATACTTACGTGTTAAAAACTGCTAGGTTTCATTTGTTTTTGTTATTTACCTATACTTATTTGTTTTGTTATTTACCTATAATGAACTTGAATCATATCACTCTTTAGCTAGTTACTACAAACCTCTCTTAGATTCTCTAACTCAACCTTAGTTCCTGGATGGGGATTCAGGGGCCAGTGAGTTATTAAGATGCTATTCTCAGATGAAACAAAAAAGGGAGTGAGAAAAATAGGAGAGGGGAAGAAGCCTACAAACCTGTGCATACAGATAAAATCCAGCCTCAGTCTGATCCCAGGGGGAGTTCTAGCACAGGAATGTCCACAGGGCCATCCAACCCTGAAGCAAAATGTGTCCCACACCCTGACGGTAATTCTAAGGAAAGAATGGAACTCAGTTGCTAGCAGCTGCCACTCACAGACGCCGGGAGATGGGTGATCTCAGACCAGTAAAGATATCTTGGTTAAGGCAACAACAGCCTACCATAACTGCCAACTGCTTCAAAAACATACTTAAAAGAGTTTTGAGAAACTGTGCAGTATAATCTAGAAAGATGTTGATTGCTATGATCAGATTCATCTAGATTAAATTCTAGCTTTTGAATTTAATTTCTGGGTTAACATAGACAAGTTGTTTCACCTCTCTTGGCCTAGGAATGTATTTTGTGTGGGGTGTTTGTTTGTTTGTTTGTTTATTTTGTTTTTTTTTTGGTGATGACAAGAGGTAGTAATATATTTAAAGCTTGCCACATACAGGGCACTCATTAGCTACTAAGAGTTAATAATACATACAAAATCAAGCACTTGGTGGTTTTTTAAATCTCTACCAATTCTGAGAACATTTATTCAGCATAGAAAAACAAAATAATTTAAAGGTATGTTTTTTATATACCCTCTCTCCAAAAAAAAAAAAAAAAATGTTCCATTGGGGAATCACATCACTACTACATGTCCAACTGCTTTAGAGTCTTCATTTGTAAACTCTCCCAAAATCTAAACCACAAGGCAGCTGTCTCTAAAGGTTCAATCTTTCCTCCCTCTAGACTACCCCAAGCCACCCCTTGGAACACCACTTCTGTTGGGCCATCTTGAGTTTATTCTTTTGTATATTCGTTTGCTAGGGCTATTGTAACAAGTACCACAAACTAGGTGGCTTAACCAGCAAAAATTTAACCTCCCCCAGTTCTGGCGACTGGAAGTCTGCTGTCAGTCAAGGTGTTGTCAGGATTGGTTTCTTCTGAGGCCTCTCTCACTGGCTCGTCGATGACTGTCTTCTACCTTTCTTTACTTGGTCTTCCCTCTGTGTGTGTCTGTGTCCTAATCTCCACATTCTAGCTTGTCATATGAGATTAGGAGCTATCCTAATTATCTCATTTTAATTTTATTACCTCCCTAAAGGCCCTATCTCCAAATATGGTCACATTCAGAGGTATTAGGAGTTAGGAATTCAACATCTGAATTTTGGGGGAATACAAGTCACCCCTAACACCTTCACTTGTACTGTAGCTAACATCTATTAGATGTTCTTTGTTCTTTTCAGAATCTCTCTGTTCTTTCCAGTATTAATTCTATTGGCCCTTCTGGCTTCACAACTTTAGCTTGTTATTCTTTACTGTGATGTGTAACACAATGGCCCAGGATTCACTCTAGCAAAGGAAAACTCTAATAGGCACTTGGGCAGGTAAGAATGAGTAAATATGATCATAAATTAAGTTTATTTCTGCCAGGGCACATGGGTGGCTCAGTTAGTTAGTGTCTGCCTTCGGCTCAGGTCATGATCCCTAGGTCCTGGGATTGAGCCCCGTGTTGGGCTCCCTACTCAGTGAGGAACCTGCTTCTCCCTCTCTCCCTGTGTGAGCATGCGCTGTCTCTCTCTCTCTCTCTCTGTCAAATAAATAAATACAATCTTAAAAAAATAAAATAAAATAAAAATAAATTTGTTCCTGCCATACTTTATAATAAAAATAGATTAAAAATAATTTAAAAATAGACCTTACAGTAAAAGATCTCATTGAGATTCAACACTGGTAGTAGTAATACGTGTTAAAGCAGGCAGTGCTCATCTTACCTGGGAGGTAAGGAAGAGCCGAAAGAACTTAATTCTGTGAACCTGAGAATATTAGTTGAGGATAGTATGACTATTTCACCTTTTCCTCAGGCAAGGTTTTGTTTTACTTTAATTTCAAATCCAGAGTAGAAAATAGACTGAACTCTTACAGAGATGGTATTTACTTTATAAAACGTAGAGCTCTTGCAAACAGATAAGATTACTGGAAAGAAAATTACTAGATCAAGATTATTTTGTTTACATATACATCATGTCATAGTTCTTGAGAGCATAGTGTTATATTTGCCTGCAGCTGCGGCCTGAAGGCTATGCCAGGGCTGGACAAACACAGTCACTGGGGAGAGAGAGAGAGAGGATCTCTGACATTTTTGCAATGGACGAGTCGGCTGCTGTGCTGAGAACCGCAGGAAAGAAGTCATTGGTTTAGAGAGAATCGTGTCTCCTCCAGCTCAGAGGAGTGGAAATCACTGTTGAAAAGAAACAGTCTAAGGGTCAAAATCAAGAGCCAATGAATGAGGAAAGGAGAGGTAGAGGCTATCAATTTGCAAATTATTTAAACTAATAATTAAAACTAAGAGTGAGAGACAGAGAGGGAAGAGAGAGAAACCAAAGGCCAGTTATTAATATTTTTTATTTAAATTAACACTAATTTCTTATGTAAACCATATTTTCTTTTCATTTCATAATTCTCCAAGATATGTCTGATTATTGCTAAATAATCCAAAGCTTTCTATTCTTTTATTTCTTTCCAGTATGAATTTTTAAAATGAGCTCAATAGCTCAGACCCTTCAGAACCATCATTAACTTACCAGTCTTTATTTATTAATGCCCCTCCCTCACATCTTGTGCTCCCTTTTCTCCAAAGTATTTGTAAAATTCTATTCTCTTCAAACCCTTTGGCTACCATGAATTATTTCTGCCTTTTTTTTTTCTTGTACTGAAAACTACAAATAATACAGCATATCTTTGTTGTTTCTTCTTTCTTTTTTTTTTTTCATTTTCAGTATCAGCTTTTATTATAACAAAAAATAGAACCAAGCTCAGGTTTTTGTAAGATAATACTAATGACTTAATAGTATAGTTTGCCATAATTATCTATATTTTTCCAGGCTGTTTGAAAAATAGAAGTATACAAGACTCATCCAATTTATAAGATATATATATATATATATATATTCGTTCATATATAATGGCACATTCACATGTTGTTAGTGACATTTTATACTAATACTAGCAATATGTACTAGAAATATTTGACAAAGTATGTAAAACAGATCTGCGGGTACTAATCTGACTCAAAATAGATGTGCTATTTACTGGAGTGGTGGCTTGTGCCACCTAGATTCCCCTTCAAGACTGAGGCACACCTTTCTGCACCTACTGGGAGTGTTGGCTACTAATGGCTCTTTGCTGATTCCCACTCAGGAAATTGTCTTCAGCTGAAAAGAGTATCCTATCTGTGGTCACATCTTCACAGAGCCCAGCATGCATTCAATGAGTGGTTGATATTGGGACATAAACACCTGGTGCCCTTGCCTCAAGCGGGAGCAATTTTTTTTTTTTTTAAGATTTTTTATTTGTTTTTTATTTGACAGACAGAGAGGCAGGCAGAGAGAGAGAGAGAGAGAGAGAGAGGGAAGCAGGCTCCCTGCTGAGCAGAGAGCCCGATGCAGGACTCGATCCTAGGACCCTGAGATCATGACCTGAGCCGAAGGCAGCAGCTTAACCCACTGAGCCACCCAGGCGCCCAAGCGGGAGCAATTTTGAAGCATTATCCCATCTCTAGAGTCTCCACTGGATTGACTGAGACCTTTGGTACAACTATGACACAGTTCAGTTCTTCCCTCTGTCCAATTTTCTTTCCTTTACTCTTCCACAGATGTTGACCCTGAGGGAAGTCCCTTATAAATTTTCAGCATAAAAAATCTCTGCCTCATACTCTCTTTCCCAGGCAAACCACCATAAAACTATTGTTATCAGGAATGGCCCAAGGAAGCAGACTCTAAAACAGGATTTTGAAAGTGGACCACATACCACCCAGGTGCCAAATCAGACCCCATTGGTTGCAGGCTGTTACTTGCAACTATGAAATTTTGGCAATGTTACTATCTTTGAAATAAGATAAATATGCACTGTACATATAGTATTTTTTAAAGTTCCTTGGAAGCACAAACTATAAGAACAATTGTATTCTGATAACTCTTGCTAGGTGCCATTTATGTACTAGAGAAAGACATTAAAAAGTAGAAGGTCATTAATCACTGAATGAAAGTAAGTGTGCAAGGAAGAAGTCTTCCTTGGCAGTATAAAAAGAGACTCATCTCCTACAGCCAGAGGGCAGAAAAAACTAAGAAAGAAGTCTGCGACTTAATTAGAAAGAGTAGTAGATTTCCAGGGGAGAGAGGAGGGGGAAATCTAATGAATTGGACCAGGACCTGATTATATGAGTAGCAAAGTCGACAGAAGGTTAATTCGTAGCTCCTCTACATGTTCCACCTGTGCTGTGCCAAAGCATTTGTGGGAAAGAGTTTGGTAGGGAGACCTCCTTGAGGATATCTGTTTCACCTCACTCAGAACCCTTGAGGTTCCAGACCCCACTGAACTCAGTGGGCCTGCAGAAGTGGCCCACTCCTTACTATTGGAGGGGAGAGCTACCTTCTTTCTTAAAGCTATCACAGAAACCTCTGCCTTTCAGGACAACATGTACACCCTTTAGGATCAACCCATACCTTCCCTCTTTTTCCAACCACCAGTACTAATCAAGTCACAACATGTTTAAGGAAGTTCTGGGCATTCTCTTATAAAACAGGATAGAACACTCTAGCAAAGATCTCAGGAAACAATATTAACTCACTGCTCTTGGAAATATGGAGAAAGTAATGGTCCATGCTATGTTAAATAGAGATTCCGATGGCAGATGCTGAGAGAAAAAGATCAAAAGACTCAGAGAAGTAGTTAGAATAGATATACCATATAAAGCTGAAAAATCGGCTAACTACCTATGTTCTGCAGAAGAACATCCCCAAATGGTACAGAATGCACTAATGAGAGAAACACTAATTTTACTGTAAACCTCAGTGGTTGCTGTCCTCTGTAACAGAGGCTGATGGTAGATACAGTCGTAGAATTAAGCTCACTGATATCAGTGGAGATGGCACACTCTCCCTACTCCCATAAGTACTCCCTACTCCAAAGGGAAACATTCAATTGTCAGAAGCAAGTAGAATTACAAAAATCCTAGCAAGAGACAAGGTTGGCATGAAAGCCAAGAAAGCCTGGTTGCAGAGAGGTTTGGATATGTTTAATACAATACAGCATCTCTAGGGTCAAGAAAGTTGGACAGCCAGTGAGCTCATTGTTCAATTTGCACCATCAAGAGATGAGGAGTAGAGGGAGAGCATGAGAGAGGGAGTGGATGAAGGCAGAGGAAGAGGAGGGGACAAAGAGGGAGAAAGGAGAGGAAAGGGAGAGAATCACCAAGAAATGGAAGCCCACTATTTCACAGTCATGGTCCTTCATGAAGTTTATGGATCTGAGCCTATTTCCAGACCCTGATCCCATCGACAGAAGGAGATGCCAGGTACTTAGAAGAAGTAAACCTGCAATAGCACATCAAAAGCATGTGGCCTAGATCACTGCTGCATTTACCAGTTTCACAAATGCTTTTCTCTGCCTTTCACCTGTGGCCACCTAGGGTGGAATACAGGCTTACATCACCAGATAACAGAGGAGGAAAAAGAGCAAGCTTTGTTGAAAGACAGGTTGTCTCCATGAATGCAGAATGTCTACTGCTATACTTCTGTCCCACTAAAGACAATAAGGGGAATTCTCTCAGTGAGCAAAGCTTCAGGTGCTTTGCTCAGTCATTGCTTTGTGTAGAAAGAGACGTGCACAAGGTAAGAATATTTAAGGACACATGTAGGGACAAGTGGCTTGGCTGATGATCCAGGCCTGGGAAGAGAAAAATCTGATGATCTGGGGTAAGAAAGTACACAGAAAAGGCATGTTGATAGCATTATTTAAATGGACACTAAAGGTAAGGGTCTTTATATTTCAAATTAACCCTCACTCAAAAGCCTCCACTACAGAAGGTGCACTAAATAGCCAAGAAGACAGAATTACTGAACTAGTCGCTCTGACTTGGATCAGGTGGATTTTGTCGTTGTCTAGTCCAGAGCAGGGATAAGAGACAGACAAAAGACTCGATGGTAGTAAGGATGGAAGATATGCGTGGGAGTAACTACAGAAGTTCCCACTCAACGAAGCAGATTTAGCTGCTGCTGTTGCTAAACATACAGCTTTTCAGCACAAAGGCCAACATTTAAGTCCTGATACAGCATTCTACCTAAAGGAAACGAGTCAGCGACTTGGAGGCCCACTGATGATATTTGACTGCCTCCACCCTGAAAAAGTCAATAGTTAATTTTGAACAGGAAGAATACATATTTAGGGTGTATGTTTGCCCTTTATGCCCCTCTGTTTAAAAACTTAAAGAATCATTTAGTCCTCTGATAGACCCAGGATGACATTGCACTGGACTAAGAAACCACTTTATAGCAAAGGGGTGCAGTAGGAAGCACGTGACCATTGAATTCGGTGGTTTTACGAGATACCACACCTCCCAGCAGTTTTTAGCATGTTGTGTCATCAAGGGATAGAATGTATATGTCCAGGAACCATGCCTAGGAGAAGGAGTGAGAAACCTATACGTAATCTCATCAAATGCTTGCATCCTTATTTTAAGAAGAATTAAGTAAATCCCCAATGTTGAAATACCTAGAAAGAAAACTAATAATTTCCACCTTGATCTCATTGACTTACCATTTTTCTTTCCACTGAGAATCACCAACATTCCATATTTGCACCTAGATCAAAGCACAGAACAAACAGGAAGAACAGCGGAAATTAATAGTCTCTCAGGAAGAGGTGGGGAGGAATGCACTTTAGGGCCTCATTTATATACAACAGTGTTCACATTTTTAAAAAAAAATTAACAAACTGAAATCTATCTTTAGGGAATTAGGTTATACAAAATATGATATGTATGCATGAGCATGCAACTATTTAATTTTTTTGTTGTTGCTTGAGTTACCCGATTTGTAGTTAGTAAGCGGGAGCATTTGGTCTGTAATGCATGATGCTTGATGTTAAATCCAATGAGCTATCCACATCTAACGGGATTGATCTTAATCTCCTTAGATATCACCTGCCAGCACTACCACTCATTCATCCTCAGCCCATTACCTTCCCTTCCAAATTATGTATTGAGATTGAAAAAAGTAGTCAAGTTTTGATCACTAATCACAATATGTGCATATAATCCATGAATAAGTTTTATCTCTGCTACTATTAAAAATGTACAAATTTTTCATCTTGCTTTTTAAAGTGCATAATGGCAAAAGTATCACTATATAATAATATGTAAAAATTAAAATATAAATAAAATACATAGCATGGCTATATTTATCAATACATAATCACTGGATATTAACCACAATATGATAAAATTTGAGGTGCATTGTATTTCCTTTTTTTTTTAGATTTATTTATTCATTTATTTATTTATTTATTTGACAGACAGAGATCACAAATAGGCATAGAAGCAGGCGGAGAGAGGAGGAAGCAGGCTCCCTGCTGAGCAGAGAGCCCGATGCGGGGCTCGATCCCAGGACCCTGAGATCATGACCTGAGCTGAAGGCAGAGGCTTTAACTCACTGAGCCACCTAGGCACCCCTGTATTTCCTGTTTTTACTTTTCCACATTTTTCAAACAATTTTATAACTTTGTAATCTGAAAACAATAGCTACATTAAGACAAAAATAAGGAAAAGTAATTTAAAAAGCAAGCAAAAACAAACAAACAAACCAAACAAAACCCAAGTTAAGTGATGTAGAGCCCTACCATGATCTCCTGTGTACTGATTTGAAACATTTTAAAGGCATTTTTGAAAATGGTGTTTCTTTGTTGAGCATTATTTCTATAATATCTAAGTAAATTAAAAGTAAATAACATTTCTCCTTAATGAATACTAGCAAAGTTGTTCTCCAGGGAATAAAATTTTCTTGAAGAAAAAATGGTCCATTAGGATTTACAAAGTACACACAAGCTAGTACACTAGGTCAAAGGCAAGAAGAAATTGCTTTTAGGGCTTGATATCGCTTCAGTCTCCTCCCAATCTTACTATGTTAGTTTACCAATGAAGTGGAAATGAGTATTTGTCACCCTTTTTCTCAATCAACAAGACGTTGAAAGCAACACCATGGTATATTATAAGAAATAAGGACTTAAATCAGGTGATGTATTTCTTAGCCACTTAGTTTATACCTTCTTTTATATTCTACCCAAGCGATTACATTAAAGGCAAAGCTATTCCCTTTGATTTTAGAACAATTGGGATAGGTAGGTAGGTAGGTAGGTAGACAGATAGATAATGCATTGGGCATGATGCATGATAATCATATAATCTGCTTTTCTGCAATGATTCTTCATAATAGCTGCATCCCTGCTTCACTTCACTACTTACATGAAGTTAATGATTAGTTTCTTTGCTTATTGTAAGGTTAAAAATCTTGATATACAAATAAGTAGTGTTTGTTATTTGAATAACCACATTAAAGTACAAAGTAGCTTTTTAGAAAGATTTTGTTTATTTATTTGTCATTGAGGGAGAGAGGGAGGGAGCACAAACAGAGGGAGAGGGAGAAGCAGGCTCCCCGCTAAGCAAGGAACCCAATGCAGGACTCAATTCCAGAACCCTGGGATCATGACCTGAGCCAAAAGCAGGTCTGAGCCACTTAGGAGTCTCTGAAGTAGCTTTGAAATAACTATGCATGTTAAAATAAGCCATGAAATCAGAAAGTTCTTTTAATGTCTAATATATTTAATCATATTTTACCATACCAGTCAGATTCCCAACAGAAATCAATTAGCACACTCGAAACAGCATATACTTCAAGGACTGTCTTTATAGAGGGGCTGTTTACAAAGACTAGGAGTAGTGGAACCTTGGATAGTGCATAACCTGGAGTTAGTGAGCTGGAACTCAGAGGGAAGAGGAGAAAGACTCCTTGCTGGAGGAAAAGAGGAGGAAAGAGCTCTAGAGAATCCAGAGCCTTGGGAGGAGCAGTAATCTTCAATTGAGAGGCAGAGCCAACCCAAGGCATCCTAACGGGAGCACAGCCAGATTAAATGCCCTGATCTCACTCACTTCCTTCTCTCTTGACTTCCTGGAGTGGTTGCTCGTTTTCAAACTTCAATCCGATCTAGAAGACATGGATGCTTATAGATATATATTCTGCAAATTCATCAGAGAAAGATGCAATGTGTATCTGGAGGGAAAAAAGGTTGCTTTACATGTTACATTTATTTAACCAGTTAAGAAAAGTTAATATTTTTAAGGTTCAGTTTTAATTGTTGTCAAAATCATTCATGTTTCTGTTTAGTAAGTCAGTTCTATAAAGTTTGTCGTGGAAAAAATAGTTTCCACCTCTACTTTCCGGTTTTCCTCTTTTAATATTAATTCTTCTTTGCTATACATAGCTTTTTTGTATTGTGACATCTTGATTGTTCAATTTCAGATATTTATTAGCTTGCTTGGGCTGCCGTAACAAAATAGCATAGACCAGATAGCTTCAACAGAAATTCATTTTCCAGATTCTGAGCTTTGGTTTTTTCTGGGGATTCTCTTTGTGGCCTGTACATGACCACCTTCTCACCATGTCCTCACATGGCTGTCTCTCAGTCAACATGTGTCTGTATCCTCATCTCCTCTTATCCTGTGGACCAGTCATATTGGATTAGGGTCTACCATATTACCTCGTTCTACCTAATTGCCTCTTTAAAAGCCCTCTCTCAAGTAGCCACATTCCAAGGTAGTGGGGATTAAACTTTAAACATAGGAATTTTGAAGGGACACAATTCAGTCCAGAAACAGATATTTTCTATTGACATCTTACTAGGAAAGGTAACAGAAAGGTCAATTTGTAATTTACCTGGTAGAGCCACACGAGCATTCTTCCCATCTTCTTATGTATTGAATATTGTAGTACGCTTAAATCAATATCAAGTGTTCACATAATTAATATTATATAAGCCAATTCACTGCTCTAAAATTATTTTTTACTTTATTCTGGAAATTTCTTCATTTTCCCTGGAGTTCAAAACTGTCATTTTTGAGTTGTTTTCTCTGCAGTTATATTATTTGAACCCCAAACTACTTAACTCTTTTTAAAACGTCTATCAAGACGTTCAAAAGCATGTGAATTTCACAGAGTTTTTTCTTCCTGGGGTGGCCTTCCCTGAGTCCTCTGACCTGCTCCAGGTCCAGGCCCGCATGTCATCTGCTACAGATTCATACTGACATTCTAAGATCTCCATTTACCAGCGTTGCAGATATTTTTCTTGCCGCTCTTCAGTGAGGGTCTTTTAGATCCTTCTTTCCCATATCCTAACTTCACACATGGCTGAAATAGAATTCTAGTGGGAAGAACTTATCTTTGTGTATTTTAAAGACATTTATTTCATTATCTTCTAAATGCTTGTGTTGTCGAGAAGTCTGAAGCTAAGCTTCATTGAGACTTTGTGTCTATGCTCTGTTTTCCTCTTTCTCTCTGGGATCTTTTGTAATTTTCCCTTGATTGCCTGTTTTCTTAAATTTTGTAACAATGTATCTTTGTCAGTTTGTTTTATCTGCTTTGTTAGGCACTGAGTATTTATAACTTTTCTGTTTGGTAACTTTTAGTTTTAGGGCTTAAAAAAAATCTCATTGACCATTTTTCCCTTGCTTCTTTTAAAAAAATAAACATGTCTATACATAAAATCTCCTTTCCTCCTATCCATACATACATAGGATATGTATTTTTTTCCTTTCACTCTATTTTCCCTTAAGAAACCAGCACTTTGGGCACCTGGGTGGCTCAGTCCTTGGGCATCTGCCTTTGGGTCAGGTCGTGATTCTAGGGTCCTGGGATTGAACCCCATATCAGGCTCCCTGCTCTGCGGGAAACCTGCTTCTCTCTCTCCCACTCCCCCTGCTTCTGTTCCCTCTCTAGCTGTGTCTCTGTCAAATAAATAAATAAAATCTAAAAAAATAAAAAAAAAGGAGAAAGAAAGAAATCAGCATTCTTCCGATTGCTGAGGTTAGACAGTAGATTTTTTCCTATCTCCTTCATCCTTTGGCTTCATGTCATATGCCAATCAATCTTACTCTTTCTTCCTTTAACTTATCTCAGGATTTTCACTTTCTTTGCTTTCTTAGTAATCCTATTCTGGGTCATTTGCAAGTTACTGAAATCCCAGCTCAGTAAATGTGAGGCCATTCAATAAATTTGTGTTGTGTTATCCAAATGAGATATCATGCATAACTAATGATCATTTCAGAAGTGAATGTTGGAAATGTTTCAAACTCAAATTAAGGTAAAACCAGTTTCTATTAATTTATGTAAATATCACAATTTATTAATATCTGAAAGTGGAAGGAGATATAAGAACCAAGTGAATAAGTAGTGTTTTGTTATTATCACATCATTGATTTAGTTCATATGGACTTTGAGAAACACTTTTTCAACTTGATTATTAAGCCCAAATATCTTTAAGGTGAAAGCATATTATTATATATTCCACATTGACAAGTTTATTCAGTTCCTACTATGTGTCAGTTGCTGTGTTGGAGTTTGGCTGGATTTTGTTTGGATGAGGATACAAATCTGAATACGGAAATTAGAATGTGACCTCCCAGTCTTCCAAGTCTGTGATTGGTATGCTTAGTGGTATAATAGAGGTAGGGTCAAAGAGAATAGATAGAAAGCGGGGAGTTAAGGAAGGCTTCTCAAAGGAGGAATCATTTGACATGGGTATTGATATTATAGGGGAGGACATTCCAAGTGAACTCATCAAATAATGAGGTAGGATGATATGCTTAATCAATTGTGTATTTAATTATCTTTTGACGGTTCATCTTTGCGTTTCCATCACCTGAGATAGATAGCAGCACTTACTATGTACTTATTAAGATATTATTAAAAATTCATTACATTTCATTAATTTAAACAAATGTACCACATGTGTTTTTAAAAAACGCACTACAAGGTAATATCCCTTGTGTTTTTGATAAGTAGCGTTTATCTTTGTTCTCGGAACGAGGCTCTAGATGCTGTATCCCCTGCCCTCAGAATGATGAATAGCCCTGTTGAAAAAGAAAGTCTTGTGCAAATAGCACATGATAGAACAATCTGTTCAGTATGTATGCAAAGTAGGAGGTTTTGTAGAAAGAGCTCTGAACCAGAAGTCAGGAAACCAAGGTCCTATTCCCAGACTTCTCTCTAATTAGCTGGGTGACCTTTTTAGAATCAATTATCATTCCTATGTCCCATGTTCTTAATTTAAAAGAGTGTCTTGCGCTGGATAACGACTAAGTTTCTTTTCAGTTCCCAAGTTATATGTCAGTAAAATGACAAATGGACAATTCCCCCTGCCTCTATTCTTTCGTAATTGTCTCTGGCAAGCTTGACCTTTGCTTCTAAGGTCAGCACAGAAGCCAACTTGTCTCTCCTGAACTCACATGGAATTTTGTTTCTTGCTCTCCTAAGGTTTAAGGTAGAATACGATTTAGAGTATAGGTTCTGGAGTCAGACTGCCTGATGTTACAATTCAGCTTTGCCTCTTACTTACTAGGTGTATAATCTTGGAAGAGTTCTCTTCATCTCTCTGTTCATTTGTTTCTTCATCTACTTACACAACTCTTTTAGAAAACAAATGAGGAGAGACCTCAATTTATGAGATCAGCATTACCTTGATAATGGTAATCCAGAGAGTTATAAGAAAACTAAAGACTGATCTCTTTTATGGCCATGATGCATAAATCCTTATTAAAATAGTAGCAAATCTAATCTAGCATTATATAGAAAGGAAGACCATGACCAAGTTTATTTTGGTATGGCACTTAATATGTTGGCTTCATATTAAAAAACATCAGAGTGTATTTCATCATATTATCAGTATAAGGAAGAAAAAAATCTTATTATTTTGAAAGCTGCAGAAAAATGCTATCAAAAATTGAATACCCGTCCATGATAAAATATTCAAGGTATTAATAATGAAAGGGAATTTCCCCAAACTGGTAATGGTAATGTAGAAAAATATATACTACTGGCCTCATACATAAGGGTGAAAGACTGAATGCTTTTTCTCTAAGATCAACAACATGGCAAGAATGCCCATTTTCACCACTTCAATTAAACATTGTGTTTGAGACTCAGACCACTGAAAAACAAGTAGAAGTCTTACAAACTGGAAAGAATTAAAGTTATATTTATATGTAGACTGGGGCACATGTGCATTTAATAAAGAAAGCAAACAAGCTACAAAAAAGCTACTAGATTAGTCAATAAGTTTACATGGTACAAGGTCAATACCAATTTGATTGCATTTCTATATCCTAGGTAGGAACAGTTGGAAATGGAAAATTAAAAAAAAAACACTTTACAGTAGCATTCAAAAATATAAAGTAATTAGGTATGAATTCACAAAATGCTCTGCAAATTACAAAACACTGCTGAGTAAAATTAAAGAACTCAATAAATAGAGAACTATACTATCTTTACTCATCACAAATTGACAATTATCACCAACTGATCTATAAAGTTATTATAGTTCGAATAAAACTTCCACAGGCTTTTTATGTAGAAAACAAGAAGATGATTTTGTAATTTATATGGATATACAATAGGCCTGGCAGAGGCAAAACAATTTTGAAAAGACGAACACAGTAGGAGGACTTAGACTACCTGCTTTTGACACTTATAAAGTCATATATTATAAAGCTACTACCGTAGTCCAAAAAAATATTGGTGTTAGATACAGCTATGGATGAGTGGAACAGAACACAGAAGCCAGAGATATACCTGCATATGTATGGTCAGTTAATTTTCAGGATTACCAAGGTGCTTCATAAAAAAAAGTCTTTTGAATAAAATTGTCCTGGAGAAAAAAACCCCACATATTCATATGGGGAAAAAACCCAGCTTTGACCCTTAGCTCATGTTATACATACGCATTGACTCTAAATGAGTCAATTTTAAAAGGTACATTTTAGATTTAAAAGGTAAAACTGAACTAAAATAAAACTTTAGAACAAAATATAGGAGAAAAACTATAAGGCTTTTGGATAGGCACAAATTTCTTAGGATATAAAAAGCACAAACATGAGAAGTAAGTGATGGATTGAACTTCATCAAAATGACAAACTTACACTCTTCAAAAGAATCTATGAGGAAAATGCAAAAACAAGCCATAGACTAAGAGAAGGTATTCACAATGCATGTACCAAAATTTGAATTTGCATGATGAATGTTTTTTAAAACCTTATGACTCAAAACTAAGTAAATAACCTAATACAGAATAGCCAAGAGATTTAAACAGATGGCTCACAAAAAAAGTTATATAAGTGAACAAAATGTACATGAAAATACTCAACATCATATGTTATCAGGGAAATGCAAATTAAATCCATAATTAGATACTGCTACATACATGCTACTAAAATAGCTAAATTTGTAAAAATTGACCATACCAACTATTGGTGAGATTATGGAATGACTGGAAATCTCATTCCTTGCAAAGGGTAATATAAATTCTACAACCATCTTCCAAAACTTTGTTAGTGTTTTGTTTAAAAAAAAATTATATATATATATATATATATATATATATATATATATATATATATGAATGACCTAGTTATTCAATCCTAGGTATTTATGCAAGGAAATAAAAGTGTATGTCTTAAAAAGACTTGTAAACAAATCTTTCTAGAACTTTTATTCAGACATAGGTGTATATCCTATGATTGCAAACAAACAAACAGAAAGTGATTACCTTTCTGCAGAGTTGACTGCAGGGGATCAAACTGACCGGGAAGGGATATGGGGAAGTTTTTTGGGTGATGCTGATATTTCACTTTGATTGTGGCTACTCATTAAAATATACTTATATACTTAATATACTACTTATATACTTAAATGGGGACATCGTATTATATGTAAGACAGAATTTCATTTCAAAAAGGTGTCAGGATTTTTTTTTTAAAGATTGTATTTATTTATTTTAGAGAGAGGGACACTCAGATCCCTAGTTCTCTGTTTCTTATGCTGTTACAGAATTGTCATTAGGACAGTGTGCTGTCCCACTGAGGGTTTGTCACCCTTGCTCAAAAACACCAGATTGTATGCTTAAATGTGAGTATGCTTACCAGGCCACATCATGGTTGGACACCAGCATGTGCAAAAAGAAACAGAGGAATGAGGGAGAAAGAGAATCCCAAGTAGAGTCTATGCTGAGAGCATAGCCTGACACAGGTCTGGATCCTACAACCCTGAGAACATAGTCTGAGATTATAACCCGAGCTTCAACCAACAGTCTGACACTCAAACTACTAAGCCACCCAGGTGCCCCTGATTGAAGGAGAGTTGACATTCAGTGTTACAGTGGTTTCAAGAGTGGGGTTTTTGGGGCATATGATCTTAAATCAACCAATCATCTCCAGACTACATCTTTTTATATTCTGTGGTGTGGCTTCACCTTGGTGAACCCTGAAGAGCTAGTCTGAGCCACATTCACAAGCAATCTTTCTCTCTGCCAAGGTTCCAAGATGCCTCACAATGGACTAAGACAATCAGACTTAGAAGAGGCAAATAACCCGTGTACATGAATCTATATTCCTGCTGTCATATTTCCTCTGGAAATAAATTTGATGATACTAAAGTTTGTACTCAGAAGATATACTTTGTTTAAACTCTTCATGCAGTATACTGTATTTCAAATGAGAACTATCAGTTTGAATATTTTAAAAAATAAAATTCTTAGAACTCCGTAAATGACCCATGATTATATTCTATCCAACCTGAAATATATTTTCAAGGGCATTTATAGAAATTTATAAAGAAATTCTATCAAAATATAAGTTTCAATTTGAATTACTTTCAAATGTTTCCCTCTCCTTTTTCTGTTCCCAGAACTTATTCCCTTTGCTGGGTCCATAAGCATGGAATTAATCATGAAGCAGTAACTATGGCAATAGAGTCTAGACTAGACAAGTCATATAACTATTACTCAATTTCCAATAGAAAACTTTAACTTGTACCTTTTTTCCACCAATTTAAAGTCATCATAGTATTTTTTAATGCTCATATTTGCTCTTATTAAAGGTATTTCCACATTATTGTAAAAGTCAAAATTCAGCCCAGTTTTTCTGATACTCAATCAGAAAATGATTCAGAAATGAAAGCAGAATATATCCAGCTTTTCATCCCATAAAAATGAGAACAACATGGTACATAGTACTGGCTACCTTCACTCTTTCATATGTATCCAGAAAATTTACTTGTGATGCCCAGCTTAATGATATATACATTAAACTAATCTTACTGGGCTGAGTGGCTTAGAATCTGCTGTATCTCTATAAATCCAATTCAAAAATCTTTGATAAATTGACCATATCATGATTTTCTTGGCATATTTTTTTCAGATCTACATTCAAGGCTCATATAATATCCATTTGTTCAATTATTGAGACTCTAACATTGCTGTTTGGGGTATTGTAAATTGTCAGCAGATTTTTTATTTTGTTCAAATCAGTATAAACTTGCACAGAGATGGAGATATCCCTATTGACTGTATGTACGAATAGGCTCAACAGCTTAATGTAATCCTTCTAAAGATTATAAGTTTGCCTAGGCATAAAAATTCAGCGATGGGCATGTTTTGTAAACTGAAATTGATGAGAGGAATAGATCTGTGTAGAGTCTAGACACTTTGCAGCTTGTGACTTGAAGTCAAATTATATTTCCTTTCATAAAATACATTTCTTGACTTTAAGTAACAGTATACCAACAGTATTCTATTCATTGGTAAGACTAATGCCACTGATGTATTGAGGAAAGAGAGGTCCATACAGTCTGATGAATTTGGAAAAGCATTCCATTAATGTTTACCATTTCTAAATACCGATTCCAAGTAGTATGGCTAATTATATAGCAGAAATCCATACACAAGCAATGTTAGCTTTAAATTTATATGGTAAATATTTTTATAGTGCTATTTAGTTCCTTCAATCAATTTTGCAATCTCTCATTAATATCTATGCCTATAAACATGCCTCTAAAATGATGGATAGAGTCAAAGTTCTTTTAAGATGGTGTTTTATTACCTTTCATAACTTTGCTTGTTTTAAATTATAGTCAATGCTTGGTCAATGCTTCTCATGGTTTTCTTTTCTCAAGAAGTAATATTCAATGGAGCAGTGAAGGGCACTGTATTTACAGCCCGACGATAGCACCTACTGTGGGTTTATCAAGTGAGATATGAAGATAATGGATACCATTCCATCATTGCAGAAGTTAATACATGATAGATATTATTATACAGATATAAATTCTATGGGAGCAAAGTGGGGGAAGCATGCAACTTAGGGTTTTGAAGAAAAATTTTAAAGAGTGAAGTTGCCAGAGAGAGAAGGGGAGAAATAGCATTTAAATCAGTGGATACAGAAGTGCCTTGGCAGCTCAGTCAATTAAGTGTCTGCCTTCAGCTCAGGTCATGATCTCAGGGTCCTGGAACAGAGTCTTGCTTTTGGCTCCTTGCTCAGCAGGGAGACTGCTTCTCCCTGTCCCTCTGCCTGCTGTTCCACCTACTTGAGTGCTCTCTGTCAAATAAATAAAATATTTTAAAAATATATAATAAAATAAATAAATCAAAGGATACAGATACAACACGAGAGCATTGTAGCTTTGTGTTCCAGATAATTATGAGCTCTTCAAGGATTCAGAAGGGGAGTAAAATAAATCTGTTTTTCTTTTTTTGGTAATTTTTAATTTCCGATATAGTGCTGTGCACTATAGATCTTGCCTGGATAGAAAGAGAAACTGTTGTAGAGGGCTAGTTGGGAAATTTCGGCCATAAACCACATGGAAAAGAGTTTATAGAAGAAATAGGAGTGAAAAGGAATGGATACATTTAAGAGTAACTTTATACCTTTTTAAAAGTACTCTACTTACAAAAGGAAGTAGTAAACTTTTTTATTGACTCAACATAGAAAATGACACAAGTATTTCAATTCAAGTTCTTATTTTACCCCATTGAGTTAAACGTTCTCATAAAGGCAACAGTCACACTCTTGCTTTGGGAAGAAGTCCCATTTTCCCCCACTCATCCAAGTTTCTACCTCATTACTCGAAAATGACTCCTCTTGTTGGGATCACTCACACATCTAATACATCACTATGATTCTCTTCATCGTTCCAGCTAGGTCAGAATTGATTTATCCTTCTTCTTCGCTCCCATGTTACATATGGCTTATACCTTCTGTTCTAGCTTTTATTTTCTTTGCTACATTTAGTATCTTAAAGGATCCTTGGGGGTGGGGATCTTGCCATGTTTGACAATCTGTGACAGATCTTTTATCACAAATGCTTGATAGTTATTATATTGAAAAGAAGAATAATTTATTCATACTCAACCCTAATTTCATAATGTTTCCAAGTGACAAGAAGCTGCCAAGTTGTATCTGTGGTACAATATAATACAGAATTCCTGGTCGATGATTTTTGTGTATATCCCTCTCTACTCAAGTCTATATACAAAACATACACATAGCTTTACGTCCCATCCATAAATGAGAGAATTCACTCTTGTTCTCAAAATCTTCACGTATAGTGTTGCATAATTATTTATTGTAATTTTGATTGTGAAGAGCTTTACCATAATAACTAACTTTCAACTTGAGTAATTCAAGGTATCATTCCTACTAAAAACAAACTATTGGTTATATAGTGTTACATTTAAATAACATCATTTCAGTGACTAGAACGGAATATTGAGGTGGTTTGTTAAAAGGCAACGGTGACTTGAACAAAAGTAAATAAAGCATTAATAGCAGATACATCAGCAGATGTGATATTGGTGCTTCCTGTTTGGTTGGTTTCTGTATTTTTGGTGCTGAGTACAGGGCTTGGCCCATAGTATTCAATATATAAAATTGTAATGAATGTATAACAAGATATATAAAATAAAAGATAATAAATGGTTTTGAAAAACATATGCAATCAAAAATGTTTTCAAATTGAAGAGCGCCTGGGTGGTACAGTTGGTTAAGCCTCTGATTCTCGGTTTCAGTACAGACCCTACTTGAAAGTCTCTCTCCCTCTCCTTCTGCCCCTCTCACTTGTGCTCTCTCTTTCTCTAAAATAAATTAATAAATCTTTTAAAAAGTTTGCAAATTGAAATTTGTCAAAACATTACATTTAAAACTATAAGAATCTCAAAATATAACACATACCTCCTTGTCACATTCAAGTCATGTTTTATTTCAAGTAAGATTACTTATGTTGACCCTCCCCAGGATTGCTAAGTTTTAAATACCAAGTTTTGACTTAGTAGTCTACATTTGGTTCATCTATTTTTTTAATAGTACCTGAGATATAGGAATTGATTTAAATATCTCAAAAATGTATTTTCATGTATTCTTTCAAATATCATGTAATTTTCATTCAGAATATACTATGTTATCTTCTGCAAGGCAACTGCAAGGCAACTGTCCTTCTCATTTCTTTGTTTATAATATAGGGTGCAAAGTAGGTGTGTCTTTCTTAATGTTTTCTTCTAGATGAAAAGGTCCTTGCAGGTAATATCAATCCAGATTCAGCCATGTGTTTTCCATCTTACTGACTTGAAGCAAAGCATATCCTCTCTAAGCAATACAGAAGACTTTGGGGAAAAATTCCATAACTATGAAACATGTTTTATTATTTACTCTGCATTGTGATGCAGAGCTCATTCCAAGTGTGATTGACAAGGAGGAACATTAAATAGGCAGAGGCACATAAAATTCAGTGTAAGAAAAATTATTGAGTAAAAAGTCAGTGAGTATGATATTAGCCATTTTATAGTCCTGTAATACAAAATTATCTAAGATGAATCTGAGAAGCCTCCCATAAAGATATCCAAATATGTTCTAAAAATAGCAAAACTATTCATTGGTTATTGTCATAGTAATCACTGGTTCAGGAAATTCAAAGGAAATTCTATAATTTTAAATATTTCCTAAACTAAAATTTATTAAACTCTCAGAATATTGCCCTATTTGTGGAAATGCTATGTTGAATAAAAAGAATTATCTAGGAAATAAAATAAAATTAAAATATTTTCATATTTTATTTTATTCAAGTTACTATCTAGGTATGGTAAATAACTTAAAATTTGTTAAAAGACAGATTTGTGTTTTAAAAATTAGAAATACTGATGGTTAATGTGAAATTGCAGAAATCCTTCACTTTGAAATGATACCCTATGAGAAGTTCTTGAAATTAAAAAATAATAGTGTAAAGTAAAATAACTACACCAAAACCCACCACAAATGTATCTAAGGCTAACCTACTGGTCTCAATGTTTTTTCTCAAGGTGGTCTAGCAAAGAATGAAGATGAACAGCCTTGTTTTTCAAAGGCAAATGTTTAACAACCTCATCCATACAGACACTATATTTTACAGACACTGTATTTTAAGTTGTTGACAGAGTATTTCATATTGCATACAATACATAAGTGATAAATTTCATTTTGTAGATGTATTATATTTTGAAACTTATAAGGTGGTTCTAAAACTGACAAGCACCCCAAAACATATAAAACAAAATGCTAATATCACTGAGTAAAGAATGCCAAATTTATTGCCTCTTCTGATGTTTATCAGAATTTATGAGTAGGATAAAAATGTATCATAGTCTATTGCAGGAAATAGTTATTAAGTTGAAGAGAACTTCTATGATTCTGTTTTTTTTTTGAAAATATAAAATACCAAATAGCTAATTGCTTAATAATTTTCCAGAGTATCAATAATTTATTGATAATAGCACAAATAATTTTACTCAAAAGTGTGAATAAGGATAGAAACCTATCATTCTTTCTCTGTCCAGGATATCCATTGAATCACTCAGTTTTACTTTTTCCTCATCCCGAATGCTTCCTAAAGTATTAATATGGGATACTTAATAGAGGAACTTCTGAGATCTACCTTCTGCTTATATTTTTGGACATGGCTTTTCTTGAAATTACTGCTGAGGAAACGATGTATTAGTTATGGATCTTCCTCTGCCCAGGGTCCTGTTGATTCCCATTTATATGTTTGGTTTATGCTGTTTCTTCTGCTCAGAAATCCCATGAATGCTATTTTCACTTAACAAAATTTGACTTAAAACTCAGTCTAGGGGAGCACCTGGGTAGCTCAGTTGTTAAGTGTCTGCCTTGGGCTCAGGTCATGATCCCAGGGTCCTGGGATTGAGCCCCACATCTGGTTCCAGCCCCTCATCAGGCTCCCTGCTCCACCGGAATCCTGCTTCTCCCTCTCCCACTCACCCTACTTGTGTTCCTGCTCTCGCTATGTCTCTCTCTGTCAAATAAATAAATCATTAAAAAAAAAAAAAAAAAACTCAGTCAAGGAGTGTGTGTAGTGTCCCTAGGACACTCCCGCTTCCAGGGATCAGCTGGAAAGACACAGGAGTCAGCACGCAGGTGAACTTACCACAGAATGTAGTACAGTGCTGCAGTAAAGATACATGGCTGGATCACATGCAAAAAAGGCACAGTGTCTAGAGGGACTCATGTGGTATTTTTTTTTCTCTCTCTCTCCATCCCATGCGGTGTCCACAGGGAGTCCTCTTCCTCCAGTAATGAAATGCAGCAACATGTAAACAGTGTCTCTGCCCAGGGAAGCACATTAGAGATGTAGGTGGGGACTGGTCATGCAGGCAGCCTCTGCCTTGAATGTATGAACACAGATTTCGAGAAGAAAAGAAGGTGTTTAGCCTAAAGTATATTTTTTGCACAGCACATATTGTGTGAACCTTTATTAGTTAACTACTGACTGGGGTGGGGGGCAAGTTTCTAGATGCCATCCAAGGGCCAATACTTCAATCAGGTCCTTCTAAACATAGCAATCTCAGGCCTGCAGTGGTACCCCCCCACCACCACCAAGAATAGCCCTAAGGACTCTGGCTCTGATTCCTGGGGAGGTAGGTGCTGATCTTCAGTGACCCCATGCCTAGGTATATATCTCCTAGTGTTTCTTACTTTGGAATACCATTACCAGTATGTTTAGCTTCTCTCCCATGTTATCAGGGGTAATACACGAAGCTCTGCACATGAAACTTGGGTAAGAGTAGGCACTTAGAAAAGCTTGTTGAAAGTCAAATAATGAGCCATCAAGTCTCTTTCCTTTAAACTAAGCTTTAAAGTCTTATATAGCTCTCCCCTTTTCCCATCTTTTTTTTCTTTCCTGAACAATTTATTCCTACATTAAGTAAGGCTGAGCAAAGTGTGCGTCCCCATGTGAGGTAGAAAGGAAGCAGGTTGAGCTGTGGTAGACCAAACCTGGAGTTAGAGCTGTGTGGAATGTGGAGCGACTTCAAGGGAGGAGTAGAACAACCCAAGATGTTGGAGCCCAAGTATAGGGAGGCAACCCCGCATGTTGTGTCAGAGCCTAGAGGGGTGATGGCAGCAGCCACATAAGGGGAGGCTAAAGGCAGGATTTCAGTTCTTGGGGGGTGACCACATGGGGGTGGACAGTGACAGCAGTGTCCTCCAGAAAGTACTGGAGGCCACATATAGGGAAGAGAGGCATCCATAGGTGATTGGTTGTATAAAAGAAGATCAATAAGTAAGTGAACATATGTAGGATAAGGAGAAACAGGACTCTTAATTGTCAGAAAAGTACTACAGTTACGGAAAGGAAAATATTAGGGTTGGGTTAGGAGTAGCAGGGTAAACGCATGGTTCTTAAGATGGAGAGAGAGACATGAAGACAGAGATAGAGCGATAGATGATATTTACATAATATTTAAATTATATGCTTATAATTTATACATTATAACAGGCTACGTAGGTATTGCTATTCTCTCTGGTCGTAATATATGAGCAAAAGAGAATTTTAAATATTTTAAAATATTTTAACCCGACAGTCCACTGGTTGTTGGCTGAAAATGTATTCCCTTGAGAGGGAAGTTACTGAGTAAACAGAATATGAGCCCCAGTGAAATGCATTATCGCTCTTCATCACTAACAGGTTCTCAAAGATGTCATTTTCCCCTTTTCAAGATTAATTTACTGGATCTAAGAGAATTGGAAGTGAAATTTCAGATCAAGAACACAATTTGAATGTCCAAATGTTTAATATCAAAAAATAAATTTCCAGAAGATCTGGAACTGTGATGTCAGGTCTTCCGATAAACTGTTCTATTTCCTGCATATAAAACTTACTGTACCCACTGTCTTAACATGCCAGTATGGAAGGGGAGCGGCTTCTTTCCCTAAGTGCTTCCTTTGATTTTCCCTTCTCCCTAGCCTTATTCTCTCAGTCACTGTGCTCAGAATTGGTGTCACCTGTCTTTTTTTTTTTTTCTTTCTTTAGACTTCCATGTCAAATAATCACACATACTACATTTTTTCCCCTCACAAACGGTCTTATGTCCACCCTTCATTTCCTTTTTTTTAAATTATACCCTTTATTTGGAGTAGATTTTTTTTCCTGTCAGTTTCTTCTTTTTTAGCTTTCTCCTACATATGACTATCATAAATTAAAGCCTATTTGTTATTTCCTCCTTAAATCAGTTACAGAAATAGACACAGTCTGAGGGAGGCTTCCCTCATAACAGCTTCACCTCATATCACACATTGTCCAAATTTCTCTTTTCAGAAAGTTCATATTTTATAACATGTTTTAAATATTTTTAAATGTTATGTAATTATTTATACCCCATTTTTTAAAAAAGATTTTATTTATTTATTTGACAGAGAGAAAGATCACAAGTAGGCAGAGAGACAGGCGATAGGGGGAGCAGGCTCCTCGCCGAGAAGAGAGCCCAATGCGGGGGCTCGATCCCAGGACCCTGAGATCATGACCTGAAGGCAGAGGCTTAAACCACTGAGCCACCCAGGCGCCCTGCATACCCTGTTCTTAATGTGATTATCTTCACTAGGGTAAAAAAAGCTGAACTTTCCAAATTTCTTTATTCAGAATACAATTCATGTTTCCAATAAAGAAATGATGTAGAAAATGTGACACATCGAATGCAATTACTTGATAAGCATTCCAAGTGTGTTGCTCTTCCCAAATCTATATGCACAGGACTCTTCTCAGTCAGTGGGAGTTCTGCCCCACAAAGGCTTCACACAAGAGAAGAAAAAGAATTTAAACATAAATAAGTAGAACAAACTTTAATAAGCTCTCTCAATAAGTATTTACCTGAGGGACTCGAACAGCTGCAATGTAAAACCTGTTTAAAACCCTCTATTAAATAATTTTCTTTATTTAAATTAAAATCCAGCACAGGTTAAATTGTAAGCAAGCAAGATTTACATAATATCAGTTTCTAAAAGTAAGGTAAGGCAGGAATCTTCTGTTAACCAAGTATTTTAAAGTATTACATTGTTCTGCTTTTTTTTTTTACAGTCCACTATTTTGAGTGATTTATTAAAGCCAATTACATAATTATGTATAGAAATAATGAAGCAAATATATTTATGTATCAGAGTGGCTTGCTTGAGCATATCAAGCAGTTTTTAAAAAAGTAAACAGGCAAATTAATTGCCAATTTTCTCACAGAATGTGGCTTCTTAAATGATGAAAACTTTATAGACTTCTTCAAGATTTTCAACGACCATAAACTATTTGGAGTAATTTATCTTCTTCACCAACATTAGTAACATATGCAAGAATTTACTTTTCTCTAGTTCTAAAAAAGAAGTCTTTTATTTCTTTGGAACGCTCACTGTTTCTTTCTTGTTTGTAGTCACAGTTCTTACTTTATGGCTCTGGAATTATTCCATACCAATTAATGCCAAAGTTATAAATATGATAATGAGTCCAAGAATCTAATTTATATGTTTCCTCTTCCCTCTTTTTCCATCTCTAACAAACAAGTGGTTTCTCAGGATAAAATATTTAGGAAAAATATCTTGAAATGAAACTCACAAGTAAGTTTACTTTTGGATTAAAAGATATTTACATGTTCTGTTCTTTCTATCCCAGGTGTCAAGCTCCCTGAGGGCAGCTGATCTTGAATAACTTGGGTATTTCTCACATACAATGTGGTGCTTTCCCACATTGTAAGTGACTGATAATAGCAGTGTGTTAAAAACTGGTGTTTCCCCTCTAATTTGTGCCCTGCCTTTCTTGATCATAGGAACAACATGTGCATCACCAACCATCTGTAATTTCATAAAAATTTTAGCAACAAAGATACATTTTTTAAAGATTTTATTTATTTATTTGAAAGAGAGAGAGACAGCAAGAGAGGGACTACAAGGAGGGCAAAGTGGGAGAGGGAGAAGCAGGCTTCCCACCAAGCAGGAAGCCTGATGCGGACTCAATCCCAGGACCTTCAGCTCCTGACCTGAACCTAAGGCAGATGCTTAACAACTGAGCCACCTAGGCACCCTCCCCAATACATTCTTTATATTAAAAACAATCACTATGCTTCTTTATGATGACAAGCACCCCATGAGGTGGAATTGAAGCCATAACATCATGGCTAGATTTTGTACGTGTGTTTACAAAATGTATGAGCTGACAGAGTTCCAAACACATAGGATGTGACAGGGTCTCAGAGCAGCATTGTGGGAACCTGGAAAGTCAAGTCCATTTCATTATATAAAATATATTTAAGTTGTTCTGTATATGAGGAATAAAGTCCCTGAAAATGGGTTATTTTTAATAGGAGATGTTCAAGGTCTGAAACTTAAAAGGGGGAAGATCCTTTGAAGAGGACTTTGAAAAGGACTTTGCAGTATTAATAAATGGAAAAAAGAAGTTAAAAAAGAATTTAAGCGTAGGTTGCCAACTTATCTTTTTAATAGTGGTCCAAAAACAGACACAGGGTCATTGCCCTTTCCCCGATGACCATATTCCAGGGATATGGTGAGGTATCTGAAATCTCAAGTATGTTTTCAGTATTTAACTAGCCTTACCTATTCTGTGACTTTCTCATATCTTCCATACCTTACTAGTAAGTCAGATTTTATTTTTATTTTCCCAGGAAACAAAATAAACTTAAAAAAAAAAAAAAAAAGATAGCCTGTGTACTTCTAATGAACAGACGATCCAGACCAAACCAAAATTTAGTACATTTGCCAAACACAAAATAATATGAAACCTTAGAAAGTGAATAAAAATGAACTATATATATCTAGTGATCAGATATTTTAGGGTGAAAATGTTGATTTTTTCCCTTGATATTTAACAGTATAAACAAATATATTTTCAAAAAATTAATAGAACTTAATCAAGATTTATTGCCTATCATTTTAATTCCTAGCTAAAACTTTTGTTTATTTTACAAGTTGATTGAATTCTTTCTTGACGTAGGATTTTGTTTCTTTAATAAAGATGATACTATATTTTTTTAAAAAACCTAATACATGGTTATTAGGAAATAGGTGAAAGTTCAAAAGATACAAACTTCCAGTTATGAGATATATAAATGACTGGGATGTGATGCACAGTATGATGATGGTAGTTAGCATCTTTCAATCATACGATTCAGTATTGTTAAGAAAGTGGATCTTAAAATTCTCATCACAAGAAAAAAATGTGGTATGTGTGGTGATAGGCTTTAACTAAATTTATTATAGTAATCATTTAGCAACATATACATATGCCAAATCACTATCTATACAGCTAAATGAATCCAGTGACCTCTCAGAGACGTGCTATAGGGGATGAGTAACACAGTAGCACCTGTCTGCAGCTTCATCCCTAGTATGAAAGACAACAACAAATGGACAAAGAGACTTTGTTGTTGGAGATACTAGTGTGTTTATGGAACTAAAAGGATATGTAATTTAGAATCGGGGCCTGGGAATGAGTCAGCTTCTGCCACTCAGTTATATGATATAATCTTGGAAAATCATTTAACCTTCTTGAGCTTTGTTTCCTTTTGGATAAAATAAACATAAGAATAACATCACAGACCTTTTTGAGAACCAACTATAGTGAGCCTACCAAGAAAGCACTTTTTACACAGGAATACAAATGCAGATCATTTGTCTCATTGTTAAGGTAATTTGTTTTCCATTGTACATCTTGGTAGAAAAATCAGCAGGATATTCTATGAATCTTTTGGAGCGTAACAATAATAATCTATAATGGGGAAAAAGTGAATATTGACTATCTAATGAGAGCATCCAGTCCTTTAACAAATAGTCCCTTTATTTCTATGTGTGCCAAGTACAATGGCAGATCCTGAGGATACAGAGATAAAAGACTGTTGCCTTTTCTCAAAGAGCTTATAGTCTGTTGGCTAAGAGAAAGAAGGAGACAGATTCCTCTTCTAGATTGTTACAGTTTCTGATGGAGCACATGAAATAGACATAATAATAAAATAATAGACATAATTTAGAAGTCGGTCCTAGAGACTGTGATTCAAGGTGAATATTTGAGAGCTACGAGAAAGAGAGGTGTGAACCAAGATCCCAAAATCAAGATAAAACACACGAAATTCTGCAAACGAAAAATAGTTGAACAAGACAGTGAAGTAAGCTAATTTAAGGCAACAAGAGATGAGGCTTAAAGGGTAGAAGGAATTGAGATCCGGAAGGCTTCTGCATTCGCTGCTGAGGAGTGATTTCTGAAAAAGAGGTAAGACTATCGAAAGGAGGAGTGATGTGATTACATTTTCAGAAAAACACACTCTAAATCAAAGGCGTACAGATTGCAAAAGGAGAATAAAACTGGCATGATTGTCTACATAGAAAACCCAAGAACTAACAAGGAGGTTCAACAAAATTGCAGGTACATGATCAACATACAAAACCCGATTTGGGTTTCCATATGGAAACTGAGATTTTAAAAAACGCACAATACTATTTATTTATAATTCCTCCAAAGAAACTGAAATAGTTAGTATATACCCAATAAAATGTATGTGGGATTTGTATCCTGAAAATTGCAAAAAGCTGATGAAAGAAAAGGAGCTAAATAAATGGAGAGATGTATAGTGATCATGGATTGAAAGAATCAGCATAGGAAACATGTCTATTCCCCCATATTAATTTATAGGTATAATGCAGTGTTTATTTAAATCCTACAAGATTTTTTGTAGACAGGGGTATGTTTACTCTAAAATGTATATAGAGGGGCACCTGAGTGACTTAGTGGGTTGAGCATCCAGCTCTGGTCTTGATCTCAGGGTTGTGAATTCAGCTCTGGTCTTGATCTCAGGGTTGTGAATTCAAGCCTCACGTTGGGCTCCACACTGGGTGTGGAGTCTACTTAAATAAATAAATAAAATAAAATGTATTTGGAAAGGCAAGGGTCTAGAAAAACTTAGTTTTGAAAAGAATAATAAAGTGGAAGGAACAATTATAGTTGATGTTAAGCATTACTAGATAGCCTCAGTAATCAAGAAAGTATAGTTTTAGTGAGGAGATAGACAATATCACTGGAACAAAAAATAACCTAAAAATAAACTGCCAAAATATACCCAACTAATTTTTCTTAAAGATTTTATTTTTTTATTTCAGAGAGAAAGAGAGAGAGAGAGAGAATGAGAGGAGCGGGTCAGAGGGAGAAGCAGACTCCCTGCCAAGCAGGGAGCCCGATGCAGGACTCGATACTGGGACTCCCGGATCATGACCTGGGCCAGAGGCAGACACCTAACTGAGTGAGCCACCCAGGTGCCCCTTACCCAGATAATTTTTGACAAGGATGCAAAAGTAATTCAATATAGGAAGGATAAGATTTTCAACAAATAGGCCAAAAAAATAATATGGGCCTTTGACCTAAACCTCATACCTTATGCAAAAATTAACGCAAAATAGATCATAGACTTGTGTTTAACATGTAAAACTATAACATATTTAGGAAAAAGAAAAAACAAACAACAACAGGGAAAATCTTTGAGACAAAGGACCAGGTAGAGTTAGATTTGAGACCAACAGCATGATCCATATAAGGAAGAATTGACAATTTGGACCTCATCAGAATTAAAAACTCCTGCTTTGCAAAAAGTCCTGTGAGGAATATGAAAAGACAATTTACAAACTTGGAAAAATATTTGCAAGGGACATATATGACAAAAGGCCATTATTTAGAATACATTAAAAGTTCTCAAAAGTCAACAGTAAAAAGCAAACAAGTCAATTAAGAACTGAGCAGATAGGAACATGCATTTTGCCGAAGAATAGACAGATGGTAAATATGTGCATAAAGATATATTCAACAAAATTAGCCATTAGGTAACTGCAAATTAAAACCACAATGAGATGTCACAACATACTACCAGAAAGGCTAATACAAAAAGTGGTGATAATGCCAAATGTCTTCAAGGATGCTGAGAAACCAGCTAACTTAGAGTTTACCAGTGGGATATACAGCCATTCTGGAAAAGATTATTGAAGCTTCTCACAAAACTAGACATACACTTGTCATAAACCTAGGAGTTATGCTCTTGGGTAGTTATCTCAAAGAAGTGAAAACTGATGTTCACACAGTAACCTGTACATGAATGTTCATAGCAGCTTTATTCATAAAAGCCCAAAACTGGAACCTCTCCAAATCTCCTTCAGTGAGAGAATGCATAATCAAAGTGTGGTACTAGTCAGCAATAAAAAGAAATGAACTGTTGCTACATTCAACAATGTGGCTAGATCTCAACTAATTCTACTGAGTAAAATAAGACAAATTGAAAAGTTTATTCTGCATGAATCCTTCTATATAATATTTATGAATTGATAAACTATCAAGAAGAACAGATTAGTAGTTGACAAGGGATAGGGAAAGGAGGAGGAAGGGAGATGACTATAAAAGGGGGGTCCTCATCGTGGAAATCTTTTATTTAGATGCTTACTGTGATGGTAGTCACATAAATATATACATGTGAGAAAATCATATAACATGCAAAAATTAGTGTATGTAAAACAGGTTACATCTGACTAAGGTCAGTGGATTGCACCAATATGTCAATTTCCTGGTTGTGATATTGTACTGTAATATGCAAAATGTTAACTTTGGGGGAAATTAGGTGATTGGTGTAAGGAATCTCTTCTTTCTCACAATTGCATGTGAATCTATAATTATTTCAAAATAGTTTTTAAAAAATCACTGTATGTACAGTATAAGGATAGATGGGTAATGAGGGTAGAATACACAAGCTTATTGGAGCATTAGATGAGAGATGAGTGTGTGTATTTTGAGGGGATGGCACAGGGAAGGGGTAAGAACAGGACAGTGTCTGTGGAATGACCATGAGGTTTCTACCTTGGGCTTTATTCATTAGGAGAGAAAACTGAGTAGAGGACGAGAGAGGTGATGAATTCAATTTTGATCTTGCCGAGTTTATTTTCCATCAACCAAGCAGAGTATGTAAAATGGGAGTACAAGAAGGAAGCACAGGAATCCCTGGGCAAGAGAAGCATAGAGACTGAGAATGTTCTGCTGAATTTTGCATACATAGCCTTCATATAGCATTTCAATGAAATATCAGAGTCACTGCTATATCACAAGGGGACTCTTGAACTCAGATGCGAGAGTAAACACAGAAGTACCTGTGGGAATTTCAAATACAGGGTTGATAAAATAGTCTGCATTTCCATTAGGCATTGAAAGTAAAAAGGAATTGGTATTGAGTACAATTTGTGTGTACCAAATTCTACACTGGCATTCAGGAGAATTATCCTGTTTAATCCTCACAATAGGCTTAAAAAGTTAAGTTTTATTATCTGCAACTTCTAAACAAAAGTTAAGTAATTTGCCAGATGAAACAAAGCCTATGAATAATTTCTTGGACTAGAATTTGATTCTAGATGGGTTTAGCTTTTAAGCCCACATTCTTTCTGTTGCATCAAGAAGCTTGTAGAGAGTGGGGGAGAACAGATCTCAAAGTCTTCTTAAGAATTATGGATTTTCTATTCTTGCTTACTTAGGGGTTTTGTAGAGTTAAACATCTATGTTTATATTTGTTAGTGTTCAGCATCCTGCTGGGAAGTTTTAAAAGCTTTATTAAGGTTGCCTGCCCGGGTCTTTATGGGAGGTCATGCCAATTTGGCATCGATTGAATATTCATGGCTCTCCATTCTCTGGAGACTCCTGTTATGTTGGCACCTTATTTTCTGGATTAGGAAGAGGTTAATTTTCTTACAGTAATTTTTAAGTAGTCCCTTCTTTATTTTTCAGTTAATATTCCTTTTCATGTATGCAGGCCATATAGACTTGTTAACAAGCATCTTTCACCGCGACTCATCCAAACAGATAAAACAGCAGGTGTTTTCAGTTCTGTGTTTCCAAACTTTCATGGTGCATTAGCTCTGACTTCATTAACTACTAACATGGGATTCCCTAAACTACTCCAGTAAACAAGTAAACAAAAAAATGCCTTCCCATCTCTACAAAAAGTCCTGTATATTAGAAAGTTTGTTTTTCTCTTTCTCTGGCGAGTTTCTGTAGACTCTATTTTTTGTTAGTGTCCTTTTGTTGAGGTATTCCATTTCAGATTTTTAAGGTTAACACATCCTGCCTAAGATCTCTAGGGCTTTAAAGTCAATTCAAGACTCTTCATCACAGTCCACTTACTTTTCAAACTAAAAACAAAGTAAGCCTTGAAAAGATAACTTTTAGGTAAAAACTAGACCCCCCCCCCTTAATATAGGTGAAGTGTCACTATTTCTAAAGACTTTTATCATCACTATTATTCAGTAATCGAAATTTAATTTTCAAATTAAATTTCAAAATAAATTTGAGTAGTGTATCTCACATAAATACCAAAAAGGTATGTTTGGTATTTGGAGAGGGGGAATTGAGGATATTTGCTGTGATCTGATTTTCCTTTGGGTCACCTCATTTTGATCCTTCACCTTTCCAAAGCATCCAAACCTCAGGTGAAAATTTAACTTCTCTCCATTTACGCCATCTAGTGGTTACAAGTGGTATAGGTTTGATTTTAAATTCCTAATGCCTGGGGGTGTAGGGGGGGCTGGGGTGAGGAGGCGGGGGTACACGAAAAACAAAACGGTTGGACGCGACAATTTCCTAGTCTCTTACCCCATCACTTACCCCTCACACGGACACCTTTAACTACTTTAACCATTTTAGAGATGCGCAGAGATGTGCAGAGCAAAGGAAGGGGACGCACACTCACAGAGACTCACGCCCCTTGACGCTGACATTCGGAAAGGGGTTCTAAATCCTTCCTGTCATTCTCAAAGGACGAGAAAAGGAGTTGTGGCAAGACCTAGACCGAGGGGGACTGTCTGACTTTTCGACAAGTTGGATAGATGACATATTAGCTCCTGCAACGTTCACATCTGGTTTGAACAAATAGAAAGAGGGAAAAGCACTTAAAAATTCCGCCGCGGGGCTCTGCAGGTCTTGCTACCCAGTAGCCTCCAGAAGACAACCAATTCCTGCGCGTTCCGCTCCGCTCACCCTCCTTCCCAGCTTCTCTCTCTGTCTCTTCTTTTTCCTTTTTTTTTCTTTTCCCACGCTCGCCTTGAACCGGGTCCCAGGGAGGCAGAAGCACGGCACCGGTCCCCTTCCTCCTCTCCTCCACCAAACCACCGCAGCCGAGCGCGTGAAGCTTCCCTTTGTTCCTCCAGGCTGCTCTCCTCCCCGGCAGATCCACCTGGATGCTCTCCCTCGGTGACATTTTGCGCCGGGGCTGGTGGGTGGCTGGGGTGGAGCGAGAGGAGCCCGAGGGGGCGGGGGCGGAGAAAGGTCAAGCCGAGGGAAAGGCAGGAGACGCCTTTCATAACCTGCGTGGCGGGGCGTGCGCGCGGTTATTTATTTATTTTCTCCTTATTTATTGATCGCACGAGCAGAGCGGCGCGGGGAGCCGGGGGAGATGCAGGACCACCCACTGGCGGGGAAGCAGCCAGCCGCCCTCCCGCGCCCCCGCGCTGCCGAGCGCCTCCTGCCTCTGCGCTCAGGCGATTGCCTGCGACGGCCCCGGCCCCGGCCCCGGCTCCGGCTCCCGCCCCGGCCCCGCCACGCCACCGCCGCCGCCAGCCCGGCCGCCCCGCAGCCCCGCAGCCCCACAGCCCCGCACCGCCCGGCTCGGGCCCCGGTGACAGCGGCGGCGCAGTAAGTTGGCAGGAGCCAGTCCCCTCCGTTCTCGCCTCCCCCGCACCTTTTGAACTTGTTGCTGCTGCTCGGCTCGCCTGCGCCTGGCTTTTGGAAGGTGAAAAGGAGGAGGGAAGCACAGAGGGATGGGGGAAGGGGAAGAAGAGCTCGCTTGAGCTTTATTTATGCTCTCTGGGCGCATCGGATTCGGCGGCTCGGGAGCTGCTTTCTCTGCTTTTCCCTTTCCGGGTGCACGGCGAGGAGAAAGTCTCTATGCAACTCAGCCCCGGCGCGCACTTTGCCAGGTATGTACCGCGAGCGAGGCGCGTTCTGCGCGGAGGCAGATGCTGCTGCTGCCGCCGCGGCGGCGGCGGCTGCCAGCTCCCGTGTTCTGTAACTGTCACACTGCACCTGAGCTGAACTTGAAAAGAGAGTGAAGGGGCGATTGGGCAAACGCTTTTGGCAGACACAAGGGGTGTTTGCAGACGTGGGGGAGGAGGCTCTGTATTAACGCCCCCCACCGTGCCCACCGCACAGCACCTCCATCTCTGCAAATACGGCCCAAGGAGTGGAGGCGGCGACCGGACTCCCAAAGAGACGTGGGGCAGCGGCTGTGACCGCATCTCGGAAGCTGCAACAACAGGTCGCCTTTCTGAGACTCCGTTGGCGGGAAGGGCCACTTGGAAAGGGAAGGTTTGAAAGAGCTAAGAGGGAAGGTGGAAGGGTTGTCTAATTCACCAAAAGAATACCACTGAGTGACTGCCCTTCGTTTTCTCTATCCTACACAACGCATACTGACCCTACATTATCCGGACTGTGTCAGGGAAAAACCAGACACCTGTTTGAAAAAATTGCTGCGTCTAAAGTCAGCTGTGTACTTATTTGTGCCAGGAGTGACCTGGTTCACCTGCTGGAAGAGGTCTGGTTAGAGTCTGCTGGGCGTGATTGTTAGGACATTGTATTTTTTTTTTTTTTTCTTACTACTCCAAATTCCTGTGTTTGAGGGAAACTTGCCCTTCTGAGAACTGGGACTTCACCAGGAGCTCTACCGTGGAATAGGAGTGATACTTCCGGACCACATTTCTCAGTGGTATTTTGTTCGACGGGCGGAAGTGAGTGATTGTGGCTACTTTGCCCCATTGTAGAGGCCTGGTTGCCCTTCTTGCCTCCACTTCAAGGAACCATGGCGGCGGGCGTAGCAGCGTGGCTGCCCTTTGCCAGGGCGGCAGCCATTGGGTGGATGCCTGTGGCCTCGGGGCCCATGCCAGCTCCCCCAAGGCAGGAGAGGAAAAGGACTCAAGATGCCCTGATTGTGCTCAATGTGAGTGGCACCCGTTTCCAGACATGGCAGGACACCCTGGAACGCTATCCAGACACTCTGCTGGGCAGCTCTGAGCGGGACTTTTTCTACCACCCGGAGACTCAGCAGTATTTTTTTGACCGTGACCCAGACATCTTCCGCCACATTTTGAATTTCTACCGCACCGGGAAGCTCCACTATCCTCGCCACGAGTGCATCTCTGCTTATGATGAAGAACTGGCCTTCTTCGGCCTCATCCCAGAGATTATTGGCGACTGCTGTTACGAGGAGTACAAGGACCGCAGGCGAGAGAACGCGGAGCGGCTACAGGACGACGCCGACACGGACAACACCGGGGAGAGCGCGCTGCCCACCATGACTGCTCGGCAGAGGGTCTGGCGGGCGTTCGAGAACCCCCACACCAGCACCATGGCCCTGGTGTTCTACTACGTTACAGGGTTCTTCATTGCCGTCTCAGTCATCGCGAATGTGGTAGAGACCGTGCCCTGCGGGTCTAGCCCGGGGCACATTAAAGAACTGCCTTGCGGGGAGCGCTACGCGGTGGCCTTCTTCTGCTTGGATACGGCCTGTGTCATGATCTTCACCGTTGAGTACTTGCTTCGCCTGGCTGCAGCGCCTAGTCGTTACCGTTTCGTGCGCAGCGTCATGAGTATCATCGACGTGGTGGCCATCCTGCCTTATTACATTGGGCTGGTGATGACAGACAATGAGGATGTCAGCGGAGCCTTTGTCACGCTCCGGGTCTTCCGGGTCTTCCGGATCTTTAAGTTCTCCCGCCACTCTCAAGGCCTGCGTATCCTGGGGTACACGCTGAAGAGTTGTGCCTCAGAACTGGGCTTCTTGCTCTTCTCGCTCACCATGGCTATCATCATTTTTGCTACGGTCATGTTCTACGCAGAGAAGGGGTCTTCAGCCAGCAAGTTCACCAGCATCCCTGCTGCCTTCTGGTATACCATCGTCACCATGACTACACTGGGGTAAGTGCCATCCGATGGAATGGGATGGAGGTTGAAGGTATGGGAGGGGATTGTGAGTGGACTCAGTAAGGTTACATAATTCAGGGGAAATAGCTCTTCTCTTTTCTAAATGGGTTTAGGAAAGCATTCTCTAAGTGGTTTTGAGGAACTCTCTATGAAATGGGTATGATACAGCGACTGAAGTGTTTAGGGGATTTGCTGGCAACTGTTGAGTATTGGTGCCTGAGAGTGATAAATATACAAAGAAATTTTAAAATTCCTGAATATGGAAAATATAATATATAAGTAAATATTTACTTATTTTATAAATAAAAAAATATATATTATATATACAATATAATATTATATATAATATATTATATATATTAAATATTATATATATTATATTTTCCATATTTAGGAAATATATATAGGATATATATAGGATATATATAATATATATATAGATATATATATCAATACATGAAGATATGATAATCAACAACACAAAATTGGCACCCACATAAAGGTATGAATATGCATAATATATACTGAAATGCCTAGAAAGTATTCAGTGTATTCAAATGAAAAGTTTTCATGTATATTTGAAGTATTATTTTCATGTAAATAGATACTTTTGGCATTCATTTTTCCTCCAAGAACCATAATTCTTATTTTATAACATTATAAAACACAGATTATAGATATCATTATCCAAGAATTTTATAATATATATGTACATATTCATATACCTGCATTTTCATTTTGGCTGATAGATTATACAGTTTTCGAATATTAGGGCTGAAACTGACCAACTCTACTAAATGAAGTAGAATGATATTTGCAGCATATTTAAGACTAGAGGTTCATAGTTTCAAAATAAGAAGTCAATGACTATTACTCACAGTTTTTTCATTTTAGAAACTACAGATCCCATCAGGCAATGGGCCTATGACCATTAAATACACGTAGAAGATAGAGCAGTATCTGGTGAGATTGATGGTCACCAGGGGCCAATTGTATAATAGAATTTTGTGCATTCTGATTTCTTTCTATAATTCTTCTGTGTATTCTTTTATTTGGGGTTAATGGTGTTTTGCAACCAAAGGGGCATATTTCAAATTAATGTTTTTTCAAAAAATTAATATGAAGCTAGAATTAAGATTTTTTTTTAAGTTGGTAGAAAAAAGGGAAAGTGAAATGATTAGTGTTAGTCAAACTGCAGAAAAGTAGCACGATTTATATATTACAGGATCTAATAAAATACAATAGTTAGAGCCTTTTAGTTTTATGAGTTCTTAGGTAAGCCAAGTAGTGATGTTAGTGCCCTTTCTTCAGCTTTTTGCTGCTTTCCTTGCATAGTTAATCAGTTCAGTTAAGGGTTTGGTAATGGCTGTAGGAAGAAGTTATTCCCAAAGCTGCTTTTTAAAGTTGTTTCTGGCTAATTTAATTGTCTTCTTTAAATGACAATGTGGTTAAAGTCAACTTAATTGTATTAGCCATATTGCATTGAACAGAATTTCTCATATTGTCATATGGCCAACTAATGGAATATTTCATATGTGAAGAATTTTTGACTAAGTTAATTAAATTGTGCTAAACAAAAGCTAAACACTGCTTGTGATTTTGATTTAGTCTCATGTATTTTGTTAATACCTACTGGTGCATTAAAAAAAAATGAATTAGTGAAAATTCATATCCTACTGCTTGTATGTCCTTCTTATCCTGTTGGTAGTTTTGGGACAAATTTTGAAGGTGTAGTATAGGTGCTTTTTTGAAGGTGTAGTATAGGTGCTTTTTTCTTACCAAAGAGAATTTTATATGTGTGTGTGGTTTCGAGTCTTGTAGTCTTCTTGTTGTATGAAATCTTTGTTAGGGACAATTGGGTAGTGCAAATCACTATCAGGACTTCAGATCAGAAATACTTATGAATAAAAAGAGAATTCTGCTTTAAGAGGAATTAAAGAAACATTAAAAGGAAATACATATGTTTTTAAATTTGGTGTCTATGCTGGTGTTCTTCGTGAAGTATCAGTGGATCATTTTGATTAAATTTTATTAAGTTAATCATTTAATACCGTATACTGTGTATATGAGTATCAGTATTAAAATGAATGTTGTTGAGATGCTAATTTCATCTGGCCAGAAGTTCTATTCTAGACAAGAGACACTACTGTTATTTTAAAGTTTTTTTCCTGAAATGACTTTAATTTTTTAATTTTATTTTAAAATTTATTTTTGCTTTTAGGAAGAAAAAAAAGTGTTAGCTATCAATGATGTTTTTTTTTTACTGTATAAATAAAATAAGCATCTACCTTTTGAAATGATTTAAGAAACTAAATCATAATGCCCCAGTCAAATCTATGAAATGGATTTAGTTCATGTGTTCTTATATAAGTAGATTAGAAGAATTAAGTACATACACTTTCTCAAAACTTGGAAGCAAAGTGCGAGTTACTTTTAAGACTTAAGTTTCACTGAAGCTGAAAATTTTAATTTTGGGGAAATTAAGCTAATTAATGATCTGATGGACTAGAGCAGTCATACTTTTAAGATGTAGAAATGTTGATGCAGTAAAAATGCAATCCATTTATTGAAAAATATATATGAACATTTAAGAAAGTATATGCTTTATAATACAGCGAAATTTCTTAGAAATACATCTTCAGTTCCTCATTAAAATATAGTTATAATGTATTTTATTTTCCTAGAGAAACAGATTTCTGTTTTAAAGATCCTGCCTTGTTGGTATCTTTGGTTGCATTGTGACTCACAGCTTTATTTAAGAACAGAAAACATTCAACAAAAGCCATTGCCTGAATTTATTTTTCACTGTAGTTTTAAACTTATAAGCTAAAGTGTCAGATCTAAACTTTCTGGGAAATATGCAGTAGTTTGAATTAATATCGAGCTGTTTCTGCTAGATGACCAAAGATTTCCCATTACCCTTTCTAAGCCTTTTTACTTGACTATTATTTTTAATAGAGCTAATATTAATCAATGAATGATAATAGAAGTAAAAATGGAATCCTAAACAGTGGTTATCAAAAATCTAGCTCATGCAAACATCATCTACATGAGAAGAAAAGACAAGAGCTTTGTAATCCAGGACTGGCAGAATTATCTACCTCTCAGGTCCTTTTAAACAATGTTCAGTTGGGTTTTGGTCTGAAGAAACGACCAGGTCTGTCTTAGAACTATTGTGTACTCATCTCATCATCTTTGTGCTCCTTGAAATCTCAAGCATATCATTGTACTGTAACTTAACCATGCTTGTTATATAACTAATTATTTAATTTGCCAGTAAAACTAATGCTTTGAAGTATAATTTTAAGCCTACCCATTTCCTGTTAAACCTTAGAAGTCCAATTAAAAAAAAAATCAGTGAAAGAAAGAATATCAGAAAGATTTTTAGAAGTGTTTAGACTGAGTAGCCATATAGATCTGTTCTTCCATTTTATCTTTTCTTTCTCTGCATATCTATTCACCTTCACTGGCCCTCAGTACCCTTTTACTCCCCCACCTCCCTCCTTTCCATAATGTGAACTCTAATTGCTTCCTTAAACAGCCTTGGAAGGAAAAGAACCTGGAACTCCTCTTTTGTCCTAATGACCTTTGGCAAATAGCATCCAGTTGTTATTTTTCATTCGAGCGGTAGTACTCAAATGGTGCCAGATTTAGGAAATTTTCAAATGTTTGTCAATAATCAAAAGTGACTTTGCAAAAAATATTTGGTAACTTTACCATTTACCTCAGATTCATGACTTGTGAGTAAGAAGCAGTACCAGGTGGCACGTTAAATGATTTGAGGAGCTTGGATGCTAGACAACATCTGCATTTGGGGCACGATTACTAACCATTTAGACCCTTGTTTTAAAAACAGAGTTTGTGGGGCGCCTGGGTGGCTCAGTGGGTTAAGCCGCTGCCTTCGGCTGGGGTCATGATCTCAGGGTCCTGGGATCCAGCCCCACATCAGGCTCTCTGCTCAGCAGGGAGCCTGCTTCCTCCTCTCTCTCTGCCTGCCTCTCTGCCTGCTTCTGATCTCTCTCTGTCAAGTAAATAAATAAAATCTTAAAAAAAAACAAAAAAAAAAAACAGAGTTTGTGTTACCCATCCCATAAAACTTAAGAACTTGAGAAGTGGAATTTCTGCGGTCCACCACTTCTTTAATTTTGAAACAGAGTTGTTTTTATCAAAGTTTTCAGTATGGCAAAGAAAGCCACTATGGGGCATTTCTGTAAAGTTTATGTTTAAAAACGCAACTTTATGGGGCGCCTGGGTGGCTCCTTTGGTTAAGCGGCTGCCTTGCCTCCGGTCATGATTCCAGGGTCCTGGGATTGAGCCCCCTGTAGGGCTTCCCACTCTGGAGAAAGCCTGCTTCTCCCTCTACCTCTGCCCGCTACTCCCTCTGCTGTGCTCTTTCTCTCTGTCAAATAAAGAAAATCTTTTAAAAATATAAAATAAAATGCTATTTCATGATTTTAACTACAAAAATTATGTTCTGATTTCTAAACAAATCTAGGAGGACAAGGGGCTTTAGAGAGGAGAAGGGAATTTGGGTAAATTGGAAGGGGAGGTGAACCATGAGAGACTATGGACTCTGAAAAACAATCTGAGGGGTTTGAAGTGGCGGGGGGTGGGGGGGGTGGGAGGTTGGGGTACCAGGTGGTGGGTATTATAGACGGCACGGCTTGCATGGAGCACTGGGTGTGGTGAAAAAATAACGAATACTGTTTTTCTGAAAATAAATAAATTGGAAAAAAAAAAGAAGACAAATCTAGGAAAAAAGTTCATCTATAGTATACTATCATCAGAAACAAATACAGTAGAATTACTTCTGCACTCTCAGAAAACTCAGTGTAGTTGTCCATTTATAAGACTCTACAAAACTATCTCTATAATATTTCAATTTTAATAGTTTTGATAAATTGCTATTTTAAGAAATAAAAACACAAAATAGTTTTTCATCTCAGTTTTCCTAACAATGTATCCACATCAATGTGTCCTCTTTTTAGAGTGGCTTGATTGGAGAAGGATTATATATAAAAATATGCTGTGTATATGTCACATATGTTTTATGTAATGCAGGTATGTTATATATCTCTCATATAAATATATTAAATATGTTATGTTGTTTATCTTTTAATATATATGTATTATATAACACATATGTTGTTAAATATATATTCTTAAAAAGAATGAACTCTTAAATATTTTCCTGCTATCAATCACTATTCTGACTGCATAGCTTTGGGGAATGTTGGGAGTAAGCTTGCAGAATCATTTACATAGAAACTTTTGGTTTACCCAGTTATTACTCAAAATGAGTAGAATTACTTTCCCTTGCATCAGCATCTGCATGTAAATATTGCTAGCATGTTAATCAAATACATCTTTACACAGTGGAAAGTACCAAATTTATCTTTCAGATGAGGAGCCATGCTGTTGGTAGAAACCACTTTTATTTTTGCATACTATGTTCATTGTGTGTGTGTGTGTGTGTGTGTGTTTAAGGGAGAGTGCACACCATACAATGGGGCAGGGAGGGGCAGAGGAGAGGGGAAGTGAGAATCTCAAGCAGGCTCCATGCCCAGGTCAGAGCCCGACTAAAGGCTGGATCTCATCAGAGATCATGACCTGAGCGGGAATCAAGAGTCAGATGCTTAACTGACTGAGCCACCCAGGCTCCCCGCAGACTATGACGTATATTTTTATAAAATTCTTTATAGATCATGTTCATTGTTGGGACTCGAAAATGAACTTTTAAAGAAATGTAGAGAAATGTGATATGCATTACAGGTAACCAAATCTTAACTGTCTTTATTTTGTTTTAGTCATCATTTGAATATAGGTAATATATGACATGACATACATACCTATTTTTAAATGTGTATATTTGCTTAGCATTTTCCTTTTTTTCTTTAAAATAAATATTTACTTGGTTGCCAAGAAGAGATGTGTCATGTGTGACATAATAGTGATGTAATTAAACAGCAGCAGCATTTTTTGTTTGTTTCATGTTTTTACTTATTTTTTTTTCTGAAGACCTTGAAATATTACCTGGGAGTGTGTAATAATAACTAACTGGGGATTACTGCTGATACTACAGGGATAAGAAAGGAATCCGTCCTGTCTTTATTCTATTGACAATGCATTTCTCTCCTAGTTCTGCTTTTTGGGACTCACACCACGTTCCTCAGTATCACTGTGGGCTCTGCATGTACTTATACAGTCCTGGGCTCTAGTCTCACGGTGCCCAGCTGACATAATCAAAGCATGTGCTCTTGTTCAGGGAATTCTTAGGCCATTCGGAAGCAAGCTATGTCATGGTAACTATTTTACCTGGCCTGATGAGGAAGAAAATAATTCTTTGACTTGAATGAACTAAAAAAGAGTTAGCCTGGGAGTTGTTAGAGTGATACAGTTTAACTTCTGTATCATTGAAAGAATAAGAATGTTGGAAAGAATATTCACTGAAAAGAAAATATTATTTATCCTTCAGAGCTATAGTGTGATTTTACTCTTTTTCCCCCCAGTAGAAGACTCTTCATGTCTTACACTGTTTTCTAAGCACTTAATACATATATATAGTATATACCATATAGTTTTTTATATATGGTATATACACATGTATATATTTATATGTTGTTCATATTTATTTAAATATACATTAAATATATATATGTGTATGTGTGTATGTATATGACCATTGCTATCCCATTGGCAATAGCTAGATTTGACAGTGTGGGATATAGTTTGGTACTGAAAAGAAACATAGGGGTGCAACACCATCTCTACATTTCTGTCCACACTGAGACTGTCCCTTGCTTTAGTGTAGATCCCATTGGAATGTTACCCTTTAGTTTCTTCCTTCTGAACCAGACTTCAACCATGATCTTCTCCACAAGGCCTTCTCAACCTCCCAGCCTCCATTATCTATAGTTAGGATTTTACTTGACATTTGTAAGTGCTATCTTATATATAACTTATGGTTTTACTCCTTGCCTTCCTAACTAGATTGAAAGACTTTTGAAGATGGGCCTATAGCGTTTGGGGACTTATTACCTACTAGCTCAGTGCCTAAATGCAGAAACATCTGTATTAAAGCTTTGCAGACCATGGCGTGAGATGATACAAGCCTGCATGCAGAGCTCCTTAGCTGTGAACAGTCTCAACACTGGCAATAATTTACTAATCTAATCTTTCACTTCATTCAGTGTTAGGAAAAATTGGAATTTATTATTTGAGTATTTTGTCTTTGTACTACAAACTACTCTTTTTAGACTTAAGGGAGAGCTGTGAGACTCCACATTCTTTGATCTGTAACTAATTTTCTTCAAAAGTTAGAATAATGGCTGTCAATGGCTATTTCCTTAATCAGATTTCTTCCTGGGGAATGCTGGTAAATTGCAGATGCCTCTGGGAAGCATATGGGGATGACTTACAATGCAAACGAATCAGCACAGAAATGTTCTGCCTTGTCTTTCAACCTCAGTTCCCCCAGTAAACATGAGCTGGCACTTTTTTCTCTTTCCAGGCCCACTCATTTATGCATAAAATGGAATTGTTTAAAAATAGTGCACTGTTTATAAATGACACATAAGATAAATGTAGTCTATCAGAAAGAAGTTCCTGCTTGAAGCGATTAAAAGGCAGGTATATAAAATGTAAACATACATGTAGATACATATCCTAGCCTGGTGCGGTGCACTTTGCGTTGGGAATTTTGACATGTCTCTTATGTAAAGACGATCTGAATTATAAAAAGTGTGGGGAGAATAGGGAGTGAATTACCAAGTTAATAAGGAGAAAGAATAACATTGAAAGAGTAGGATGACAGTTGAAATAATGTCAGATAGAATGGGAAGGTTTTGTTCTAAAAGTGAAAGGTCTTGTCTTTTTCGCTCTCATGTGGGCCTGATCTTCCGTTGTCCTCATTTTCTTCACTTTTAAGAATAACAATAATCATGCTTTTGGAAACCCACAGTTTTACCAGTAGCATATACCCCCAGCAAATCAAAATGTGACTCATAGAGTTCATTTCAATTTAACAGACTTTTGTTGATCACTTACTACCTGTCATTGACCACAGCAGTAAATGTAACTGCCAATTTCCTGACCTTAAGGACTATGTACTCTAGTGGCAGAGGTGGAAAGAAAACCATATAAATACATAATTCAAGGTAGCAGCTGGTGCTACCAACAAAATAAATGAGGTAAGACAAGACTGTTGGCCAACTGAAGGTATGAAGTGAGTTCTGTGACTATCTGGGTAAAGAGCTTTAGATGAGGAGGGAAAAGAAGTACAAAGACCCCAAGATTAAGAGGAGCCTTGGTGTACTCCACCTAAGGCCACTGTAATTAAAGCAAAGAAGGGGAGGGGCTTAGTAACATGCTATCTGAAAGGTAGAGGGGACAAGATGATGAGGGACGTTGTAGACCATAATAAAGACTTCTGGTTTTATTCAAGACATAATGGGGACACATTCAAGAATTATGAGCATGGTAAAGATAAAATATGATTTTTGTCTTTAAATGAGCACAAGTTCTGAACATTTAACATTTCTTAAATGGTCATTTTAACCTTAATTTCTTCACCGTGTATAAATCCTCATCCTTTGTTAGGTTCATTATACTTACCTTAACTTGAAATTTGTATCGACTTATTCATGAGGTTTTCCAGAAAAATGGAGTATTTTATAAGAATGCATGATTAAAGTATTCCCAACTGACAAAAATAAACCTAGTTCAAATGAGAAAATGAATTCTACATGTTAGCTGAAAAGACTGAAGTATTTCTCAATAAATATGGAGCTATCTGAGAAATGACTACGGATTATTATTTATCTTGAACATAGATTTACAGACTTATAGTTGTCAATTCTAATGTTCATGTACAAGAATGTCATACATACTTTGGATTCTATTTAAAGAATTTTCATTCCTTTTTTTTCTTCCCCTCACTTTTCAGTAGGTACATGTATGTATCCCTGGTCAGTGTTTGACTGTTTCTGTGAATCTGAAAGAAAAAAAGGGTTTACATGTCTTTAAAAATGCCAGAGGATATGTATTTTTATTCTCAAATTAAATTGGAACCATACATGTAGCAGATGTGTATTTGTGAAAACTTACAGAGGCATTGCTTTGGTAAGAATTATCATGCTGGAGAGTAAAACGTAAACATGAATGGATAATTGGAGAGCACTTGGGTTCTAAAGAACAAGAATTGGATTAACAACATAAAAAAAAAAAAAAAGTTTGTGTGTGTGTCTCCCAGATGAGCAATTTGTGAAAATATTTCCTAACTCTAAGGAATTCAGTGTGGCATCTCAATTTGGTGTTCTGTTCCCGTTAGAACCTCTGTCCTTCAGATAATTCTGCATCCTACCCAGTATTTCTATCTGGAGACTTGATTTCTGATAATATAAGCTAGGGTTCAGGAGGGTCATCATAAAGGAAAAAGTCCTGGTATTCCCTGTCCTTTGCATGTGAAACAATCATGACAATTACATTCTGATAATTACTAACCTGCCTTTGTTTTGAATGGGGAACTGGTTTCTTTTCATCTTGATGCAGAAATTGAAACTATGTAACCCTATACCATGTTAATACATTTGGAAAAAGAAAATCCTTATGCATATTGCTTTAGATCATACTATGGAACTTTAGTTTCTAGTTCTTACCAAATGTGGTGTTTGGGAATGAAAAGTAAACACATGTGCTTGTAGTCTCCTTAACTTAGATCAGCCTAGTAATGCATATTGGACACTATTGGGTCAGGGGAAGAAAAAAAAAAAACATATGGACTCTCACAAATGTTTGGTTTTCTGCTTTATTCTAAAGTTACTAAAATTATGGAATTTTGATTTGCCGGGATCTTTAGAAATCATCTTGTAGAAACTTCTCAGTTTATACTTGAAAAAACTAGGAAACAAAATCACAAAGCTAGCTAGTGGAAGAATATCAGCTTGATTTCTGGGGGGTCTTTTGAAGTCCAATACTCAATTGAGTATGATTGAATTGACTGAAGTCTTTTTTTCTCCATATTTCTTTCTCTATTGTATAATCTATTTTCATCATTAAAGAAAATTTTACAAACAAAGCAGAGCAATAAAACCAAGTACTATACATATATATAACTAGTCCACAGCCCCCATTAGATAAAAAGTTATATATGTGTGTGTGTATATATATAATACATATATATATATTCCCCCGTTATATAATAAATTATACATATATAACTGAACTAGTAATGTAGGTAAACAAGTTCATGCAATAAGTCTCATCTTGTCATTTTTTCCTTGATCATCTACTATTTGTTAATCTTTTTGAAATTAAAGGCAATTATTAAATTGAAGTTTCAACTCTGAATTTTAGATGACTAAAGTTGTGATTTTGTTCATTTTAATATTGGTGATGTTAAAAGCAGGTCATGAAATCAGTGTTAAGTCATTTGTTTGACTTGCTTTGGTCTGAAAAATAGGAATTCAAATTTTAGAATATCAGATGCATTCATAAATTGCCCCAGAAAAATCATGTTATATTTTCTTCATAAAGTGAAAAGACATGTTAAGGTTCAAATGAAAGAATATTTTAAAAAATATTTTTCAATTAAACACCAAAGCAATGAATATATGTTGAGAAGATTATCTCAAACTTGTTTATATAGTATAATTCCACTTTGAAAAACATATAAAAATAGTGTCTTAATCCCTGGAATTACTGAAGGGGAATTCTTTAATTCCCTTGAATTTTTTTAAAAAGTTAACATTCTGAAAAATTACGTGGTAACCAAATACTGCTAGTACTTTGGGAGAAATCTTCAAGATGAAGCCCAGTTGATAAATCATAAGAGGACCTTGCATTTCAGTAGCCTATAATTAAAAGAGCTATACGCTTGAAGAGCTAAGCCAAGATGCATTGCTTTTGTTTTACTCCAGATACACGGAATTTAACTAATTATCATCTTTTTCATGACACACTTCTATCTTTTTCATGACACACTTCTATCATTCATTCATTTATAGCCTTGTTTATAATTTTATTTGTTTAATAAATTTTAATAATGTGATATGCAAACATAATATGTACAGGCAAGAGCCTACCCCCAAATTAAAGCTATATCATTGATACTAAACTACATCTAAACATTAGCACCTCTTTTTCCCGTTGTGTCCCACTGTCTTTCTCTGCTGGAGATAACTATCATCCTGTGTCTTGTATTTATCATTCTTAAAACTGTACTTTTAATTGGGAGATTTTTTAACTTTATGAAAGGCTACTGTGCTGCATACAGTTTTTTGGGTTCTTGCATATAATTTATCACCAAGTTTCATCCATATTGTTGCTGTGCATAATAATTCTTTTTTTTTTTTGCCACTATATAATCTCTTGCTCCATTATGTGATTATTCAACACCTCTCTCTTTAGTGCCTTCCAGGTAAGTTCTAGGTTTTTTGTTGTTGTGCAAACTGTTGGCATGTGCAGATGTTTTTCTTATATATATAACTTGGAGTGTAATTGGTGGGTCATAGGTATGAATACTTAACTTTGGGGGATGAAGCCAAATTTTTCCAAAGTTGCTGCATCAATTGATACTTCTGCTACTCACTAATTAATAAATAAAAATTCAGAAAAAATGATTTCTATGAGGCAGTGAGATGCAGTGATTAGATGTGAGTTGCTATGAAGAATAGTTAGATGTGAGTTGCTATGAAGAATTAAGAATGCAGTTTTTTTATTGGCAGCATTTTACCTTGATCTTTTTGAAATGAACAGGTAATATAATTGTAGTGATCCTAACTTGCATTGTGTTTAACTCCATGACTTGTAGTTGGATTTTTCTTTTTCTTTCAACCTGAAAAGATTCATTCTGGTAAATATTGCATTTATATTTTCACAATGTGAAATATTTTAACTTCAGCTTCATGTTTGAACTCAAGGCCAATAATATGAAAACATCAAACCTGAAAATATCTTGCAAGGCTTTGGTTTACTCATTCATATGAAATTAAGAATGAGGATTGAAAATGACATTCAGTTGGTTTTCTGAGACTTTATAGTATTTTATGAAATGTTACATATAACTTTCTACAAACATTTGTACAACCAAGAAATTGCCCACATCTTCTCCATTCGTATTATCTAATTTATAACAATATTACTGCAGTTAGAAAAAACTGCTAATTGCAAGGCACCTCGTAGACATTTAGAAGGAGATACATTACTGTGAAACAGGATATATGAATAAATGTCAAGAGGAAATTACCTCCATTTCAGGAAATTCTTAATTATGGAAATTAAAGTGAATATGATTTCCAGTTCTTCATGGATGATCCTGTATTTTTTTAATGTTTGCAAAAAAAGGCCAATGTTTTGAAAAGCATAATTAATTTATGCATATATGCATATATGTTGATGCATATATGTTGATCTGTTGTCTTTCTTTTAACATATTGTTTGTGCTTTTGGCTTTAAAAATCACATGAGGGGCACCTACGTGGCTCAGTGGGTTAAGCCTCTGCCTTCAACTCAGGTTGTGATCTCAGGGTCCTGGAATCAAGCCCCACATCAGGCTCTCTGATCAACAGGGAGCCTGCTTCTCCCTCTCTCTCTGCGTGCCTCTATGCCTACTTGTAATCTGTCTGTCAAATAAATAAATAAAATCTTTAAAAAAAAATAAAAATCACATGAATCTGTTACAAAATGTCAGAAGATAACAGTAAATATTCTTATAAAAAAGAAAATATAATTTACAAAATGCCTATAAACTCTTCTCTGTGGAAATAAGGCACTTTTTATTCAGGAATGCCTGTTGATTTCAGAGAGAACTTTATTATTTTCATGTGAAGAGTCCAAATACCTTCATAATCATCTAAATTAAAAGTAAGATTATTCTATTTCAAAATTAAAGGGTATTGTTTTTTCAGTCAAGTACCGAATTTTAGCAGTGTGTTCTGAAATATACTGTTAAAGCCAAACTAAATAAATTGAATAGTCACTTTAGACTATTCATATTCCTTTTACTTCCATCTCTTCATTATTCTCCACATTATACAGGGTCCAGTTTCTGGATACATATCTGTTATTTATTTATTTGAAGATTTTATTTATTTGACAGAGAGAGAGAGAGAGCACGAGCAGAGTGAGAGACAGGCAGATGGCGAAGGAGAAACAGGCTCCCTGCTGAGTGGGGAGCCCGGTGCAGGGTGCTCCTATCCTAGAACCCTAAGATCCTGACCTGAGCCAAAGGCAGGTGCTCGCCCAACTGAGCCACCAGGAGCCCCTGTATATCTGCTATTTTAAATATTACTAAAATATGTGTTAATGTATACACCCATATATTTTTTAAAATGTACAGATACGTAGACATCAATATAAAATGTATAAATATGTAAGTCAGTATTATATACATGTGCATAAGTTGATACATATGTACTCTCTCCTGTTATTTTTCTAGGAGAACACAATGATAATACTTTTAAGAAGCGAGGGAAGAACAACTTTATATTTCATTTTGTACCTTTTTGTATTCTTATTTTCTCCCTTTAGTCTACAGAACTTCTGTTATAAAGGACTCTTTGGTGGCATTTGAGGCCTTTTTCTTCATATTTTTTCTATGTAAAAATCTTACCAGATATTATTTAGAATTCGATCTCTTCTACAGTAACCCTTTTGATGACTCACTCAAAAAGGTCATAAATATAGAGGGTAACATATTAGAAATGGCCTAGATTTAAATACCAGCTCAATGGTGTTGGTCAACTTACTTAAATTCTATTTACCTAAGATTCCCATTTGTGAAATAAGGTAGCAATACTTGCCTTTTAGGGCTTTTATGGAAATTAAATGCAAATATATAAAGTTCTTAGAACGCTACCTTCTATAGAGGTGCTACATGAGGGATTATTATTATGATAATTATTAAATATATGATATTAATATTAAGTATAGTACTTTTTTGCATAAGAAAAAGTAGTAAGGGAGTAGGAGGAAACTTTGGGAGGTAATGACTATGTGGCCTTGATGGTGGTGATGGTTTCATGGGTGTTTACTCATCCCCAAACTCATCAAATTGTAGACATTAAGTATGTATAGCTTGGAAGGGAAGGAAGGAAAGGAAGGAAGAGAGGGAAGGAGCAAGGAGGGAGGGAAGGAAATAAGGAAATAAACTAGGAATAGAAGGGGGAGAAGTCTTTACTGGGTCACCCAGCAGACAGTCAGTCGGAAAATGATCCCTGGAAATGAAGAGATACTGATCAAAGGCACACCTTAAATCAAGAGGTACTTCCTATTTAGAAACTGGAATTTTAAGTCTTCCTATAAAACTTTTCATTATTGTTGTTGAAAATGAAACAGTTAATGAATTTGAGTTATCAAATTACAAAAACTTCATGTCTTTGGCAAATTTGTTTTGGAATTATACGCTTAATCACTCTATTATTTCTTTAACTATGCCAGTTTTCAAAGAGAATTTGAAACAATTTGCTGTCAAATGAACCGAAATATTAAACAAGTGCCAACTATTAAAGATGAAGAGGAAAAACAATTATGTTAAATAAAGCATTAGTGAACATAAATTCAGTTCTGAACTTCCTGGCAGCCAAAGAAAAAAAGGAAAGTGTAGCATATTTCACAGATCTGTTTATTGAAGAGGGGAAGATACCATACTTCTGGAAGAGTTTCTTTTTAGAAGAGGTAGAGTCTAAGATAATCTGGTCAGTGGATCCTATTAGCCACCAACATAATGAACAGTGTCTGCAGCAATAGTTTCCAAAATATTTAGAAGTAGTTTTGATTTGGCCTTTTTATGCCAAACAAATACTATATGAATATAAAAGTATTTTCATAGGAAATATAAATGATGTGGTCAAAATATATAACTCTCAGATAATAAGATTCATATGTAGAGTTGAGCAAATTCTGAGTGACATTTCTGTATGGATTGAAAGCCACCGGAATTAGGATCACTTGGTACACTTTTTAAAAATGGGTATTCCTTAAAAAAAAAAAAAAAAAAGGTATGCCTGATGTTCATCTAAAACAGTTTAAATAATTTTTGGAGATAAGAATCATGATGGCTGCATTTTTACTTCTCACATTAAATTTTAAGAACCACTGATCTGGAAGAACGTATGAGCCTATCTCTACTGTTATCATCCTGGAGTATTACTGACGTTGTGCTCGAATTTTGAAATGAGGTAAAAAACAAACCATGTAAAATAATGATCCAGACAAAGTAGATAATAAGAGGTAGTTTTCAATATGACTTAATGAAGGTGTATAGAGAGAAACATAGATAGGAATTCAAGAATCTTGACTGTAGGTGATAACCTGATTCTTTATTTCAAAAGCCTTATTTTGTTCTGTGCTATGAAATAAGGTTTCATGGGAAGTAACCAATACTCTCTAGTATTCTGGAGAGCAACTGGAGTAAAGAAGACAGAGCTGCTTCCTTTGGAGAATTTAGGGTTGTACGTATTAAAAGTTACTGATTTCTTAACTGCCAGGGGTGGGTGGGTTGAGCTTTCCTTAGTGGAGGCCCAAGGTATTGACCAGTTGGTCATAATGAAAGCCAAGAATGTGCAGTCTTGGTTCAGAGCCGCAGAAGAAGGGGAGAGCTTATGAGGAGCAAAACAGCACCAGGCACAAAGATAATCTAAATCTCATGACATGAAAATTTCCTTTGGATAAATATTTTTTCTCCTTTTTTTCCCCCTCTTTTTTCTTCTCTATAAACAGAAAGTTGATTTGAAAGGATTTACTTTCCAAAGAGGATAATTTTTAATCACATGTTAGAGATTTGAACCATGGAAGATCTAAAGATAGAAAACAAATTACTGATGGATTCTTAGATCGTAATGGAGCATAAAAGGAGGTTTTATGTAAAAATCTACTAAATGGCTGATTTGATGTTGAGCTTTTTAATTGGCTTTTCATGATGTCAGTCTGTTCAAAATGACTTTGTGTTCTTTCCTGGTAGACATAGGGAAGTATGCAATAAGCCTTTTCCCACGAGGTCTAGGTGTAGAGAGTGTGAAAGGCCTATTGCAGATCAAGATGGGCAAGGATTGATGTTCACTTCCTTCCCTTGGAGGATGCTATCTGATTAGCTGTGGTTACAGGATTTCTGGTTATCAGCATTCATAAAGAAAAGAAATCTAGAGTCAAAAGTTATGATTCAATTATAAAAGATCTCATGAATATAATCTCATTCAAGCTCAAGTGTTGCTTAATGTTAAGATCAGGAGGTCTGACATGACATCTGAAACCTTGGTTTGAAGTGAGATAATGTAGATGATGCTGATTTATCCCAAATCAGATTATTGGAAGGAGAGTCTTATGACGCTTCTGTAAAGCCTTTCTTCCTGAACAGGATACGTATGGAGAGGGAGGGGGAAATGAAGAAAAATGTGTAAGCAGATAATCTCTGACAGTGGGACAGGGAAGAGTCTACAGTGATTGGGCCCCTAAGTTGTGGCAGGCACCACCCCTATAGACATAAACAGTATTATTTGTTCATACCATGTATTGACTGCTCCACTTGCTTTACCATATTTTGATTCCTACTGGTAAGAGTTAAATGAAAATATGCTAAATAATTATTCAGTAAAGTGGAAAACATGAGATCAAAATTAGACCACTCCAGTAAGTGTACATTTAAGTTCAAACAGTTGGAACTAACATTAAAAAATCAGGCAAACTTTTAGCTCAAATCAGACGCTGGAACCAAAACAATAGAACGTGTTCTGAGAAGCAAGTCTGAATTTTGACATACAAAGTTCTTCTGGAAGAATACCAAAAAAGATCCAACAAAAAGTTAATGTCTCTGATCAGGTATCCCAGTAAAAGAACGTTATGCTACTATAGAAGATTTTGAGCCTTGAGTCACAGAATTAAGTCAGTCTTCTTCCTGCAGAAAAGCCTTGAGCCTTGAGTCACAGAATTAAGTCAGTCTTCTTCCTGCAGAAAACCTCAGTGGACTGGCTGAGAGCAGCTGCTGCCCTTTCCCTGTGCCTTAGGTCAGACCATTGTCAGCCAAATACCTAGTGCTGACCTGCTAGTGGAATCTCAAATATTGAGAACAAAATTTTTTTTTAACTTTTAATCCAAGATACATTCTAGATGAGTCTATAATTCCTGTCCACTTGTATTTTATTTCACATCATTATTATTATTATTTTGGAGAGAGAGAGCATGCACACACACATGCTGGGGAGAGAGGGGGAGAAGGAGAGAGAGTATCCCAAGCAGGCTCCATGCTGAACCCAAAGCCCCACTTGGGGTGGCTCTCATGACCCTGAGGTCATGATCTGAGCCAAAACACCTTTCACCTTTATTTCAGTTGATTTAAGTAAGAGGAATGGGTTTTACTGAAGAGCTAGGAATAAATTTTTAAAAAAATAATTTGTTTCTATACTCTCATTGTATTTCTGTTTATTTATAGTATCTCTAGAAACCAAATAAGGAAAAACAAAAGACCATGGATCAATAATACCATAACTGCAGACTTAGCTTTAAGGTGCCTCAGTAAGCCTGCTGACAAAAGTCCTCTCATCAAAGAACCTCACACTTCAGTTGAAATCTCCCCCATAGGTTTTATAACAATGGCTAGAACAATGCTTTGTGGATCACAGATACTGAATATATATATATATATATATATATATATATATATGTTTTTTTTTTCCTTTTTTGTCTTTTTACTATGGAGTTAAATGTCCAATTCATTTTGGGAACTGAACATTACTCATAACACTGTTGACCCTTGAACCACATGGGTTTTAGAGGTGCTGATGCTCTCCACGCACACTTAGAAATCTTCAAGTGACTTTTGACTCCCCAAAACTTAACCATCAGTAGCCTATTGTTGAAAGCCGTACTAGTAACACAATCTATTAATGCGTATTTTGTATATTCTATTTATTAGATACTCTATTCTTATAAGCAAGCTAGAGAAAAAAATGTTTTTAAAGAGGTCATATTAAGGAGAAAATACATTTAAAGGACTGTATTTATCAAAGAAAATATGCATGTCGTTGGACTTGCCCAATTCAAACCCATGTTGCTTGGGAGTCACCGGTACTTTCTAGCTGCTTCCCTCTCAACTGCACAACCTGCGACAAACACATAGCTACATACAGAAGTAAAATTTCCGCAGGTGCTAAGTCTTCAGCACAACATACCTTAAAAGAATTATACATGAAATAAATTTCTAGAGTTTTGACACCTTTTTAATATCCTGATTGATTCCTCTATAACTGTTTTCCAGATCCTTATTCATTTTCCTTAACTGTCTAAAGAATTCCCCTCCATTTCTGTGCTATTTCTTTCATCTCTGTGCTGTTGGCTCATAGTTATACATATCTACCCTGGGCCATTCTTCCGAGCTTCAGACAATGATTTCCAGATTTATGCTATCAGGAAATATTATGCCCTTAGCTTTTATAGACAATCAGCGTAAGTAATGGCCATATAGAGAATATTTCTAAATCTAATGCAAAACCATTAGACATAGTGTATTGTCTACCTGGCACATTACTCACCATCCCATATTATTAAGAGCTATGAAAATATAAATATATCTATCTTTTTTTTTTTTTTGTATGCTAACTCTATTAGAATTTGGATGTTTCCTGTGTGACTGATGAGAAAAAATTCTCAGGCATGTCCAGGGTCACCAGTAATGGGTGCCATGACCAATTAGTGATGACAGCCATAGTAGGGAATAGAGGAGAGTTTCCTTACCTGGCATAAGCAAAGTCCCAGTGGCAGAAAAATGCAGAGTGTATTCTGGGCACAGTGTGGGGATTCATTTGGCACTAAAATGTCTGTTGACTGTTGACTGAACAAAAATCTGGGATCACTTGTCACTTTTTGAATCTTAATGAATTCTGCCATGAATGAATTTGAAAGTAACCATCGTAGCATAAATAATAATCCCTTCACTTATCAGTTATGTTTGTTCTCATATATACTTTTACTTTTCTTATGTGTTTTGACTCTCGTAAGTGATCAATGAAGATCCATGGAATGCATGAAACAATAAATTACAAATGTCTTTCTGAGCACATAAAAATTTGAGTTATTTTTCTGAAATGGGAGAACCAGTTTTAGCAGGAGGATGGAGCAGAGATTGAATGAGATGACACTTGAATCTTTTATGGTCTTAACCCTTGATACCCCCAAATAATCTGTGACATGACATATTAGTTTAGCTCCCTATAACACAGTTCTCTGTAACACTCTCTCACCGTGACTAGAAGATTGGTATTTATTACTAATCTGTGAAATTGATGTACACTAGGTGTTGCCTACAGTTTAACATATCAGAACACTGTTAACAGAAGCAAATACGATGCCCAGAAACACAGAAAACCAAATGCACAGTCACATACAAAACCTAGCAAGTAAACACAGAGTCCAGATTTCATTTAACTCAATGTATTGGCTATTCCTATGTGCCAGAAAATATACTTGGCACTATGAAGGAAAGATAAAAGTAGAGAAAATAGAGGAGTGCAAAGCTGGAATTTTAAATCCTGGCTCTTCTCACTGACGGACTCTGCAGAGCCTGGACTCAATGTAAAAATATATTTGTGTTTGTGTGATATAAAATGTGTGAGGAACTTTTTAATGCTTTGAAATGAGTGATCGTTTGCCTGAGTTGGAAAGAACAAAAGTCAGCCATCAATTCTTGTAGTCAGGTTAGAGACTGTGGAGTATATGAAATTGCCAGGATATTTGAACATGGATTTTATCTATCAATGCCTCCCTTTCTCTCTGTAGGGCTGTCCTAGTAAACAGGAGAGAATGACTAGGATGCATGTAAGCTCACTTTCTTTTTTTTCCCCTTTAAGTATGAATTTTTATTTTTTATTTATTGCATGTTTAACTTTTTATTTAGATTCAGGCAGGTAAGCTAACATTTGAGCTGATTTCTATATGTGTTGTTTTCTCTTAATTTTTTTTTTGTTGGTAAAACATAGTACTTGCTTTTTTTCCGAATAGTTGAAGTTCACCTGTACCCATTGTAGTTTTAAATGATGCATAGTATAAATAGATAAATAAGGCACTATTACTATTGAGAATATTACATTTGCTCTCTGATATAAATATGTTGTTTCAGAGGTAATTACATTGAAACAGGTTAAATGGGTCTTTACTGTAAATGTTCTAGCTGTATTTGGGGGGGTTTTGTTTATTTGTCTAGGATTTTATTTTTAAGTAATCTCTATACCAAACATGGAGCCCAGACTTCCAACCTGGAGACCAAGAGTTGCATGTTTTGCTGACGGGGCCAGCCAGGTGCCCCTGTTATAGTTATTTTGAAAGACACATTTCTATGACAAAAAAGCAATTAATTTAAATATCACTTCTGGATTTTCTAAGTGCCTCTGCTCCCTTTGACCTAATTAATTTCCACTCATGAGCAATGGTATCCAAATCCCTTTTGATTCCATCTTCATTGTTTAAGCCATCATAATTCATGATGCTTATGTAAATTTAGTGGCATGTTCATAAATACAGACACTTAGGTGGAATTTTCCAAACAGTAGTTCTTTCTAAGAACCATAGAATCTTGAAACTAACAGTTTTCCTGTAGGTCACCTAGTTAACATTTCCACCAGTTGAAAGACTCTCTAGTATTTTCTCTATATTTATATAGCCTTCTATGAACTTTTTGAATATTCTGTGTAATTGGAAGTTTAAGGCAGCCCATTTCTTTGCAGCAGGACTCAAATTTTTATCAAGTTTTTTTTTTGTTTTTGTTTTTTTTAAATTGTGCTGACGTGGACACCTTCCTCTATCACCCATTTATCCAAATTATGTTTTAGAGATGGAACAGAATGAGTTTTCTTTTTCATATCCTTTCTAGGGCTATACTTGAAGAGGGCTATCATGTCCTTCCTTAGGCTTTTCTCTGCTGGGGTGAACTTCCCTAAGTCATTTGAACATTGCAATGTAATGTGTTTTCTGGACCCCCCCGCCACTGCCTTGATCTCAAATCTTCTGAAGTTCATCTGACTGGAAGAAAGTACATCGAGATCATGAACTGTCATGACACTAACACTGTGTATTTCTGAATGGGGCCTAAATGCAATGACTTGTATCAATCTTGTGGTAAAATAACAGGTCTTTTATTTTTACTGGAGATGCCATAAAGCCATTTCTTTCTTCTCTTTACTTATAGTATTTACTACGTAGCGATAAATTCTACCAGATTTTTAAAATCATTAAATTCCATTCTAGGAGCTAATAAAAATGCATTGTTTGAGTGTTACCTAGCTACATGGCTTCAACTTCTCCATGAGTCTGTTTAATTGTGTTATAAAAATGAAACAGAGCACACAATAGATGATGTTCTTCTGAAAAAGGTATAAAGGAGTCCGTTCGTCGGTGTGTTTATCTAGATCTTTGTAGCCAAAAGCATCTATCTAGACGTTTGAAATCCAGTAGATGAGGGAGATGAGAAAGAAAGAGTATGTTAAAAACCCTAATTGAGATGTTCCCACACCCACGGGATATTCTGGTTCTGTCTGACCAGAGGCTGAGTTTCATTCAGGTTTCTGATCATTTTTTCCTTCAGTCCCAAGGAGGATCATCAATAATGAGCCTATTAAGGCAACTGGGATGGATTGAGGAAAAGGGTCAGACACATGCAGCTTTCCTGTTCCTTCTTATTTGATCTAATTCATTCCAAGGGATAAAATGGCAATCATCATCATCATCCTGACAGAAGCTCTCACTTAATGAGTCATTAGCCTGGGTCAGGCGCTGGGCTCAGCTCTGCTTTACGTACATTATGTCTCCTCACATGTGATTCTACAACATAAGGCATTGCTTGTATTTCATAGGTAAGTAAAAGGTGACTTAGAAAGAAATGACGATGTCAGTTCTGTCTGTCCCCAAAACATGTGCTCTTTCCACAGAAACATTTAGGCTCAATAATTATATGTGTCAAATAATTAGTAGTAGGACTGTAACTATCTTTCTGGAGGTAGAAGTGCTGTGGAAAGGCTTAGTTCAAAGTGTGTCAGGACCAGCAACAACAAAACTGAATTTTGTTTTGTTACAACAGAGTATTCTAGCCATGTGTTGGTTTGTGATTTGCAGATTTCTTAATTGAAGTCACTCAAGATGAAACACAGTCCTCAAGACAGCCATTCTTAAATAGTGTAGTGAAAAAGTGGGTAGATGGCAGAGCCCTGTTTATTTTATCTTATTGCGGGAGGAAAAAATTCTCTAGAATGTTTCCTAATGTCTTCTATATAGAGTTATCATCTACACATATTTGCATAAAATATACATTGATTATAGCAGAGGATTGATTATGTCACTACTTTAGAAATAGACTTTACATTGAATGCAAGGAGAAGTTCATTGTAGACTCTTATCTGACTTGCTTATTGGTAAATCATGTCAGCAAGGATGGACATACAACAAGTCAGAAAATGATGCCATCTTACACCTGATACACAGACAAGCAATATTTTTAACAATCTTCATCATCTTTTTTTTCTTCCTGGAAGTAATTTTTTTGTTGTAGCGGCTCTCATTTATAAAACCACTAGATCATATTGAGTACCCTATAAAAGGAAAAGGTATGATTACAAAATACTTATATAGACATTATCATCTAACTTAAGATTTAGAAAGAACATGCATATAGATTATAACAAGTATTTTAGAATGGAACCTGAGATTGGGACCTGAATGTCATGTCCATTAAGTGTCTGACTCTTAGTTTCTGCTCAGGTCATGACCTCAGTGTCATGAGCCCCATGTCAGGCTCAGTGCTCAGCAGTGTCTGCTTAGGTTTCTCTCTCCCTGTCCTTCTGCCTCTGTCCCCGTTCTCTCTCTCTCAAATAAATAAATAAATATTAAGAAAAAAAAAAAAAGATGGTGTCTGAGTTCACTAAAAATTAATTAGGACATGACTAAAAGTTGTTCCTGTAATTAAATAATATTTTATTTTATTTTTAAAAAGATTTTATTTTTTTTATTTGACAGAGATCACAAGCAGGCAGAGAGGCAGGCAGAGAGAGAGGAGGAAGCAGGCTCCCTGCTGAGCAGAGAGCCGGATGTGGGGCTTGATCCCAGGACCCTGAGATCATGACCCGAGCTGAAGGCAGAGGCTTAACCCACTGAGCCACCCAGGCGCCCCTTTCTTTATTTTTTTATAAAATAATATATTAATCATTAATGTGGCAAAGATTTGCAAGAAAAATATGCTTGTTAAGTAAACAGACCTATTGTACATTTAATTTCTTTAAGTTTCTATTACATACATATCGTAGATATGTACATAGATACATGTACACACAAATACATACAAAATATATTTGAAAAATATCTATGTTTATTCATTTTGTACTCTCTCTCTCCTATATTATAAACTCTTGGGAGATCAAGACCTGTATCTAACTTAATTTGATCTAATAGTCTGGGCATTGAATACATTATTTTGCTGACTTTTATGTTGGTTTTGATAAAAATATGCAGTATTCTATTTATAAAGGGAAATTATCTTGGCTTGGAGATAATGATTTTCAATATGTAGCACTAAGGATTCACATTGATGGCAAGGAAGCAAACTCAATAAAACATCAGTTTAGTTCAGCTTTGGCTGCAAGAATGTTATAATGTTCTGTTTCAGTAGCTATTAGAAAATATCAAGATTCTTTTCTTTCATTTATTCAGCAAATATTTGAGTACCTACTCTGGGCATGCTCTTGCTAAGTGTTAAGGATACAAATTAATGAGGCATAGTTTGTGCCTTGAAGGCATATGCCGTAGTGTAGTCTCACACACACACACCCATGCACACACACGCACACACACACACACACACAAAGTTCTACCTTAAAGTGCAAAGAGTACAGTAATAAAGTTATACCATGGAATTCTGGAAGCCCTGCAGAGGGATGCCTAGTCTAGCTGGGAGTCTCAGAAGAGGCTTGCCAAGAGTGAGTCTTGAATGCAATATTTAAGGATGCATATGGGCTATCAGCAAATGTAGGGTTGAAGAGTTGGAAGGCCATTACAGAATGAGCGAATAATAAAAACAAAGGGATAAATAGGGTATTTAAGAAACAAGACAAATTTTAAGATTATTTGTTCCAGCTCTTTGAAAATTGCCTGTGGAATTTTGACCGGGATGGCATTGAAAGTATAGATGGCTCTAGGCAGTATAGACATTTTAACAATGCTTATTCTTCCGATCCATGAGCATGGAACGGTCTTCCATCTTTTTGTATCTTCTTCAGTTTCTTTCATGAGTGTTCTGTAGTTCTTTGAGTACAGATCCTTTACCTCTTTGGTTAGGTTTATTCCCTTATATCCTATGGTTCTTGGTGCTATAGCAAATAGAATCGATTCTCTAATTTCCCTTTCTGTATTTTCATTGTTAGTGTATAAGAAAGCAACTGATTTCTGTACATTGATTTTGTATCCTGCCACATTACTGAATTGCTGTATGAGTTCCAGTAGTTTGGGGGTGGAGTCTTTTGGGTTTTCCATATAACGTATCATGTCATCTGCGAAGAGAGTGAGTTTGACTTCTTCATTGCCAGTGTGAATACCTTTTATTTCTTTTTGTTGTCTTATTGCTGTTGCTAGGACTTCTAGTACTATGTTGAATAAGAATGGTGAGAGTGGGCATCCTTGTCATGTTCCTGATCTCAAAGGGAAAGCTGTCAGCATTTCCCCATTGAGGATGATATTTGCTATGGGTTTTTCATAGACAGATTTTATGAAATTGAGAAATGTTCCCTCTATCCCTATACTTTGAATTGTTTTAATAAGGAACGAATGCTGTATCTTGTGAAATGCTTTTTTTCTGCATCAATTGAGAGGACCATGTGGTTCTTCTCTCTTCTCTTATTGATTTGTTCTATCACATTGATTGATTTGCGAATTTTAAACCACCCTCATAAACCATCAGGGATAAATCCCACCTGGTCATGGTGGATAATCTTTTTAATGTACTAGTGGATCCTATTAGCTGGATCTTGTTGAGAATCTTAGCATCCATATTCATCAGAGTTATTGGTCTGAAATTCTCCTTTTTGGTGGGGTCTTTGCCTGGTTTGGGAATGCCATCCCAATCAAAATTCCACCAGCATTTTTCAAAGAGCTGGAACAAACAATCCTAAAATTTGTATCGAACCAGAAGAGACCCCAAATTGCTAAGGAAATGTTGAAAAAGAAAAACAAAACTGGGGGCATCAAGTCCTGATTTCAAGCTTTACTACAAAGCTGTGATCACCAAGACAGCATGGTACTGGCACAAAAACAGACACATAGACCAGTGGAACAGAGTAGAGAGCCCAGATATGGACCCACAACTCTAAGGTCAAATAATCTTGGACAAAGAAGGAAAATATATACAGTGGGAAAAAGACAGTATCTTCAATAAACTTTGCTGGGAAAATTGGACAGTTATATATAGAAGAATGAAACTCGACCGTACTCTTATACCATATACAAAGATAAACTTGAAATGGATAAATGACCTCAATGTGAGGCAGGAATCTATCAAAATCCTAGAGGAGAACATAGACAATAATCTCTTTGACATTGGCCACTGCAACTTCTTTCAAGGTATGTCTCCGAAGGCAAGGGAAACAAAAGCAAAAATGAACTTTGGGGACTTCATCAAAATCAAAAGCTTCTGTACAGCAAAGGAAACAGTCAGCAAAACAAAGAGGCAACCCACAGAATGGGAGAAGATATTTGCAAATGACACTATAGACAAAGGGCTGATATCCAGTATCTATAAAGAACTCAAATTCAACACACAAAAACAGATCAACACATCAAAAAATGGGCAGAAGACATGAACAGACACTTCTCCAAAGAAGACACACAAATGGCTAACAGACACATGAAAAAAAATGTTCATCATCATTAGCCATCAGGGAGATTGAAATCAAAACCACACTGAGATCCACCCTATCCCAGTTAGAATGGCCAAAGTAAACAAGACAGTAAACAACATGTGGTGGAGAGGATGTGGAGAAAGGAGAACCCTTTTACACTGGTGGTGGGAATGCAAGTTGGTATAGCCACTTTGGAAAACAGTGTGGATATTCCTTAAGAAATTAAAAATAGAGCTTCCTTATAACCCTGCAATTGCACTACTGGTATTTACCCCAAAGATACTGATGTAGAGAAAAGAAAGGCCATCTGTGCCCCAATGTTCATAGCAGCTATGGCCACAGTGGCCAAACTATGGAAAGAAACAAGATGCTCTTCAATAGACGAATGGATAAAGCAGATATGGTCCATATATACAATGGAGTATTATGCCTCCATCAGAAAGGATGAATACCCAACTTTTGTAGCAACATGGATGGGACTGGAAGAGATTATGCTGAGTGAAATAAGTCAAGCAGAGAGAGTCAATTATCATATGGTTTCACTTATTTGTGGAGCATAACAAATAACATGGAGGGCATAGGGAGATGGAGAGGAGAAGGGAGTTGAGGGAAATTGGAAGGGGAGGTGAACCATGAGAGACTATGGACTCTGAAAAACAACCTGAGGGTTTTGAAGGGGCGGAGGGTGGGAGATGGGGGGAGCCAGGTGGTGGATATTAAGGAGGGCACATATTGCATGGAGCACTGGGTGTGGTGCAAAAACAATGAATTCTGTTACGCTGAAAAGAAATTAAAAAAAAATACAAATAAGAGATATTGTGTATTTAATATTCATTATGGACTAGCAACTGTGCTAATGATTTGCAATGGATTCTCTAGTTTTTGCCTTATAGGAACTTCATAGATTGATGCAACTTTTATCATATTTTGCAGATGAGGTAGTGCAAACTCAGAGGCCCAATGTAAAGAAGCTGTCATTCAGATGTAGGCCTCTTGACTCCAGAATCCCTGCTGTTAAGCTCCCCAATACAACCTTGAATTAGGGGTTTGGATACTCCCAATAATTTAGGGCAACTATAAACTGTTCCCCAAGGAAGGATTCATAACAATTGGGCTGGAACCCCATAGCAAAGGTTCATGGAAATTTTTGAGGTAAACACTGAATACCCAAGTATAACCTCAGGCAATTTGACTTTTTTCTAATGTATAACACTGAAGATTTAATTCTGTTTTTCACACATTGAAAAGGTTGGCATTTATCTTACTAGTGCTGGAGTACTTATATATAGTCATTCAGCCTGGTTTTGGTGGGGTCAGGATTTGCATTCATACACAGCATATATAAAGTGTAAGTGTTGCATTTGAGGTTGACGTTTTTCCCAGTTCTGGAAAGCTGTGTTTTACACACCAGTTCTTCCAACTGAAGTGTTTGAGGTCATACTTCTAATTGTGACTTTTGTCCCACAAATCTTCAAAAAGATTCACAGTGCTGGATCTCATTAAGTTTTATTTCTAGGACTATGGAGAGAGGAAATGTCTATTTCAATTTAATCTCTAAAAGTGAATTTCTTATTTCAAATAATTCTCCTGAGAAAGACTTAGGGCTAATAATTAGCTTCATATTATCCTTCATTTTTTCAAAACCAGAACTTAATATGTGCCTATAGTGTGATCATATAGGAATACTAATTGTTTATTTGAAAAAAACTCTTTTAGTCCATAGTGAAATAGTCTATGAATGGATTCTTTATAGCTACCGTAATTATCTGGGAGGTGCTTATTACATAAATTTGGAAGAATACTTTAAATGCAGTACTGTACTATACATAGTTACTGAGAGAAGCAGTTTCCCAATACTTAGAGATGAAGAATCAAACATTTGAAATAGTCTTTGGATCTGTTGGCTAGGGTGAAAGAAACCAGAGCCAGACTTGGAAATGAGACATCAATAAAAGGAGCCAAGAAAGAACAATCATAATACCCAAATACTAAACTTCTCATCGAGTTACAATTATTTTCTAAGAATTTTAAAGCTTTTGGTTTTAAGAAGTACAATTTTGATACGATAAGGGGACATGATTCCATTGCCCTTTTTATTAGTTGAGAGCTCTTACTTGGGATTTATATTTCCACAATGCCTCTTTTAAATCAGATTATTTTTAAATAACTTCTCTGTATCGTTGCTGTTTTTCAGAAACTGTGTGGTTTTTTGTTTTTTGTTTTTTGTTTTTTTGATATATTTATTTATCTGAGAGGGAGAGTGAAAGAGAGTACGAGCAGGGGAAGGGGCCAGAGGAGAGGGAGAGGGAGAATTCACAAGCAGACTCACCACAGAGCTCAGAGCCTGGCACCAAACTTGATCCCAGGGCCCTAAAATCATGACCTAAGCCAAAACCAAGAATCAGCCACTTAACCGACTGAGCCACCTAGATACCCAGCATCTCTGTCTTTTTTAAACATTTCTACTCTTGACTGCTTTATGAAAAACTATCATTTCTCATGGAGTTTTAAACCTCCTGGCCTCTAACTGAAATCCTCTGGAGACCTTTTTGGTATTTTAGAAGTTCAGTGGAGTCAGAAATCACTGTGAACACATTAACTTTTCAGTTTTGAATTAATACTCTTCCAAAATGTGTTGATACATGAACATCTACTTCATCATTGTCCCATTGAACTTTCTGTGATGATATAAATGTTCTCTATCCGATCTGTTCAGTATGGTAACCGCTAGCCTCAGGTGACTGTTCAGTACGTGTAATATGGCCAAGAAATTTAACTTATAATATTATTTAATATAATTTAAAATGTAGGTAGTCACATGTGGCTAACAGCTACCTTGTTGGAAAGAACAGTGATAGTTAATGCATTTTAACTGTGTGGCTAATAAAGTTTTGTGTTTCTAAAGATGCATAATTGAGGTGATAACTTAGACATGCATGCACATTGTCAGAAAGGTCTCTCTATATAGGTATTGTGGGCTTCTATGTGGATTATCCCCTCCCAAGTAATTTCATTGTAACGTTGGAACAATCACCAAAAAGGGAACTCATTTAACTAGAACACACCAACCATGTCACTGTGCTATGGTGGTATTGAACATCAAAAGAGTGTTTTCACATTTAGGACAACCAGAAAAATGAAATATACCAACCCACTGACTAAAATTTTCCAGCCCTTGAGTCCCTTTTCAGTTTGGCTACTTAGTGATTGATGAGTTCCTGATTTTATATTGAATATTCAGTATAATCTGGATGATGGGTGACTGAGAGCACTTCCTTTCCAGCCATACGTATCTGGTGCTCCTGTTAATAAACTCTAAAAATAAATGTTGAGAACCAGCCACATAAAAGTTTTCAGGGATGAGGATGTTGATCTAAGCATCAGTTGTAGTTTCTGCTTTAATGAATTCAAAATAATATATGTTACAGCAAAATAGGAAATGTGTCTCTCAAAGGCTCATCTTGGAAAAACCACAGAGAATTAAGACCATTTTTATTCTGCTCATGCAAGTTAATAATGATTGAACATCACTATTAGTAAGTCTGGCTCTTAAGCTATATCTGAGATGACCACTGGCTCTTGACAAATCACCAATGCAAGTGAGAGAGTTGAGAATAGCTTCGCTGGTCAATACAGGGTCTATCATTTAGCTTTGCTTTGTTATTACTGATGGTTATGTTTTGTCTTGTTTCCTTAGTGATATTTTGTACTGTGGATAAAAGAAAAAGACATATGTCATTAAATAAATGAGTCACAGCAGGCTTAATAAGGAGTAAGCTGGTCATAGCTATCATAAATTCACCTTTCTGGATGTGTGTGTGTGTGTGTGTGAATGTGAAAATCTCTTGGATATCTAAATTTGTCACTATCGTGCTATTTAACTTACAGTCACTCATTTTTTTTTTATAAAGATTTTTATTTTATTTATTTGTCATAGAGAGAGAAGCGAGAGCAAGCACAGGCAGACAGAGTGGCAGGCAGAGGCAGAGGGAGAAGCAGGCTCCCCGCCCAAGCAAGGAGCCCGATGCGGGACTCGATCCCAGGACGCTGGGATCATGACCTGAGCCGAAGGCAGCCACTTAACCAACTGAGCCACCCAGGTGTCCCCAGTCACTCATTTTTAAACATCATATACATGCAGTTTAGATTTAGATTCAGCTATAAATAAGAGAAAACCTGAAATTAAAATCCCTAAACAAGAGAAAAATGTCTTTATTTCTCAAATAAACAAGGTCAGTATTCCAGAGCTCTTTTGGCTATTTCTACATCGGAGACACAGGCTTCTCCACCAAATTCAACACATGGCTTCTACCTTATGATCAAGACAGCTTTGTGAGCTCCAGATATCCCATCTGCATTCCAGAGAGTAAGAAGTAAAGGCAAGAAAAGGGGCAAATTCCTTATGTTACATGTCTCTGAAGAAATTTCTTGGTAGTTTCTACATGAAAATTTTTGTTGACAAGCCTGAATATGGCCTTGCCTCCCTGTAAGGTAGCCAATCCAGGGGTTTTTTGACAGAAGAGATGAAATATTGGGGTCCCAGTAATATTTCCTTTTGAGGATTAATGTTGAACGAGAATGACTTTCCTGCCTTCTTGTAGAAACAGACCATTATTTGGCACATATTAGAACTATTTATGGTATGTACAGATCTGTGCAAATAAAAATACAGAACTGAACAAGAATGTATGTGCTGGGTTGTAGCAAAAGTTGTGTTAAGAAAGAACCACTGTGGGCACCTGGGTGGCTCAGTGGGTTAAGCCGCTGCCTTCGGCTCAGGTCATGATCTCAGGGTCCTGGGATCGAGTCCCGCATCAGGCTCTCTGCTCAGCAGGGAGCCTGCTTCCCTTCCTCTCTCTCTGCCTGCCTCTCTGCCTACTTGTGATCTCTCTCTGTCAAATAAATAAATAAAATCTTAAAAAAAAAAAAAAAAGAAAGAAAGAAAGAACCACTGTGAACAAGCTGGTCCCATTGATGGGAACAATGAGGCCAGGGCCTAATAAAAATATACCTGATAAAGGACAAACTCTTCTTATAGAACAGTTTGGAAAAGATTCACCTCACTAGATTGGTTTAACTTAGAATGAACTAATTCACACTAGTAGGATATTTATTTAACTGACAGCTATCAACATAGACAATATGTCGGAAAGAGAATTCAGGCTAACAATTATCCAGGCAATAGCTAGGTTGGAGAAAGCCATGGATGACCAAACGGAATTGATTAGGGCTGAGCTGAAAGCAATGAGAGATGATGTTCACAATGTTAGGGCGGAGCTTAAAGCTACCAGGGAGGAGGTCCACAATGCTCTCAATGAGTTCCAATCTAATCTAAACTCTCTCAAAGCTAGGGTAACTGAGACAGAAGATAGAATTAGTGATCTGGAGGACAAACAGATAGAGAGAAAGGACCAGGAGGAAGCCTGGAACAAACAGCTTAGAAACCACAAAAACAGAATCAGGGAAATAAATGATGCCATGAAGCAAGTGTTCCAACGTCAGAATTATTAGAATCCCTGAAGGGGAGGAGAAAGAAAGAAGTCTAGAAGATATAGTGGAACAAGTCCTTCATGAAAATTTTCCCAATCTCGCGAATGGAACCAGCGTTCATGTACTAGAGGCTGAACAGTCTCCACCCAAGATTATACACTCCAAAAAAACATCACGACACCTGATAGTCAAATTGAGGAATTATAATTGTAGGTATAATCTCTTGAAAGCCGCTAGGGCAAAGAGGCTCCTTACTTACAGAGGAAAGCCCATCAGAATAATGTCAGACCTGTCCACAGAGACCTGGCAAGCCAGAAAAGACTGGCAAGATATATTCAGGGCACTAAATGAGAAGAACATGCAGCCAAGAATACTTTATCCAGCAAGACTGACATTCAAAATGGATGGAGAGATAAAGAGTTTCCAAGACCGGCAAGGCTTAAAAGACTATGCAACCACCAAGCTGACACTGCAGGAAATTTTAAGGGGGGCTCTATAAAAGAGGAAAAATCCTAAGAATAGCATTGAACAGAAATATAGAGACAGTCTATAGAAAGAAAGACTTCAAAGGTAACTCGATGTCAATAAAAACCTATCTATCAATAATCACTCTCAATGTGAATGGCCTAAATGCGCCCATAAAACAGCACAGGGTTGCAGATTGGATAAAACGACAGGATCCATCCATATGTTGTCTACAAGAGACCCATTTTGAATCTAAAGATACACCCAGACTGAAAGTGAAGCGTTGGAGAAGCATCTTGCATGCCAATGGGCCTCAAAAGAAGGCTGGGGTAGCGATTCTCATATCAGACAAATTAGATTTTAAACTAAAGACTGTAGTCAGAGATACAGAAGGACACTGCATCATTCTTAAAGGGACTATCCACCAAGATGATCTAACAATTGTAAATATCTATGCCCCCAATATGGGAGCAGCCAATTAATTACTTAAGAAAACTGGTAATCAAGATAAAGAGTCATATTGATATGAATACACTAATCGTAGGAGATCTTAACATGCCTCTCTCAGAAATAGATCATCAAAGCAGAAAATCAATAAAGAAACAAGAGCATTGAACGACACATTGGACCAGATGGACCTCATAGATATATACAGAACATTCCACCCTAAAACAACAGAATACTCATTCTTCTCAAGTGCACACGGAACCTTCTCAAGAATAGACCACATACTGGGTCACAAATCAGGGCTCAACTGATACCAAAAGACTGAGATTATTTATAATTTTTAAATCCACTGTGTCATGTCCAGAAAAGAGGTGAGCGATAAAACTTAAAACTCACAGTGAACTCCTTGCAGCAAATAGATAAAGAACTAAGTGGTCTTTCCACAAGAATGAATCACAAATTCATATGATGTCCTTGAGTAGTGGATTTGCATTCTGATTGCTAACTTGGCAGAAAGACTTAGAAAATCAACTAAGAGCATTTAGATTGCTATTTAAGAATATTGGTATGTCTTGTCATTTTGAAACTATCTGAAGCATATTGTTTATCTTTAAAATATATAATGAACATGGATATTATTCACACTGAGTGGTGAACATATGCTAAGATAGTATTTTCTTTTTGATTAGGTTATTTGTATAGTTACTGATGTATTATAAAATATTCTCATAAATCCAACAAAAAAATAACCATGGTTAAGTGAAACTCTTCATTAACATCTAAAAACTAACTGACAACCATTCTCCCCCACGTACTCCCAAGTTAACTAAGATTCTGATGTCCATAGGCCAACTTCACATTAAACGCTGTAGACATAGTGCCTATGATCCACCTTACTTTTAGGTAGCCCATGAAAATAGCTTACTTACTTTTAAAATAAGAAGGAGAAATAAACTCTTTGGCCAAATTTGTGTGAATATTTAATTTTAGTGTATTTATATTTATACCAATACAGTTATAAAATATAATTTTAATTTTTTTAGGAAGGAAGAGGCCCACAGAGGCAAAAGTCCCAGGAGCCCCTGGAAATTATAACATGTCCCTGGATAGCCAAATAAGCATCTGCACAAATATCTCCATTTGGCATGTTGAATTGCATATGTAACAATCAAACAGTAACATATGACAAATAGTAACTAAAACTTCTTTTTTTTTTTTTAAGATTTTATTTATTTGACACAGAGAGAGAGAGAGAGAGGGAATACAAGCAAGGGGAGTGGGAGAGGGAGAACAGGCTTCCTGCTGAGCAGGGAGCCCAATGATGCGGGGCTCCATCCCCTGACCCTGGGATCATGACCTGTGCTGAAGGCAGACGCTTAAGGACTGAGCCACCCAGGCACCCCAATAACTAAAACTCCTAAACTATTACCTGGAGCAAATGCTGTTTTAAATGTTTCATATAAAGTAACTAATTTAATCCTTACAACGAGCTTATTATTATTATAATCCTTCCCCCCTTGTGTTATCTTTAACTTCTAGAAAATCATGGAAATACCTGCTTCCAAGCAATAAACATAAAAATGCTGTCACAGTTGCATGATTATCTCCTCAGTAAAGCAATGGAGCAGAAACAGAATCGGTGAACACCGAGTTTCTCCTGCCACATTTACCAAAGATCTTATTTTGGGGACATTGTCATCCAAAGGCTTTAACAGGCTTTATAGGATTTTTTTTTTTTTTTTTTTTTGGTCATTGTTGTTTCTAAGCTTAATGAAATGTTAGAATTGTTCCTGCCAATTTGTGAAATCCTGGAATCACTAACTTTCTTTATAACAAGAACTGTGAAAATCGCCACGACACTGGGTCCAATTCTATAGCAGTGCAGTTTCTTCAGAGGAATGAGGCACAGCCACTTCTGAAATTTTGTTACTTCAGTGTTATCTTTGCTGGATATAGTATTTGATTTTCTTCAACTTAAAAATTTTAGAGTTATATGCTTACATTATGCACTTAGAGGTAGGTACTTAAAGGTAGCATTTGTGTAACATTCAAATAGAGAATATAAAATGACTATATCTTTAACTGATTAACTAATAAAAATAACAGAAATATATGCTGCCATCCTATCTGCATAACCACAGTGCTTACTTGAATAAGAAAACATGAAAGAACTGAAGTAGGTAACCAGATGACAAGTTTTTACCAAAACCCATGTTTGGTAGAATCATATGTATGATGTCAGTATCCCTGCATTATGTGTTTTGTCTCTAAATATAGGTTTAGTTTACTGGTTAGAAGTTAGAACAATCAAGCTACACACGTGACAGTATTTAGATATGTTGTTATAAAATTCTACCCCTGTATCATATGTATTTATATATGATATGGAGAACTATTTACGTAGCTCATTCATCTGCAATAACTGATACCACCAGTGAAGTAAAATTTTCCACTAGTGAAGTAAAAATTGAAACCAGTTCTCTAGCAACTTACCTAGCTGCATTCTGACTGTAATAGAATGGGTGAATTATTGCATATACTATGCACTTTACACAATATTAATCAATACACTAAGATACTGTTTAAAAGGACTCCTAAAAATGTTTTATGTCTGGTTGAAATGTTTGAATCTAAGAGTGTTAAAATGGCTTGTTAATTTCATTTCTATCAGAGAATATAATGTCTTCTTGTTAGAACCCGTGCACAAAACTATTTAAAAGCATATTTCTGCACTGAGAACATCTGTGATCTTATCCAGAAAGCCCTTTGACCTGTAACCATCTGAGGACTACAGACAGTTTATCAGAATATATTATAAATTTGGAGAGCTTGAGTTGATTTTAGAGGTTACCTAGTCTAATGCTCTCATTTTATATATGAGAGAAATGAGATGCATAAAGGTGAAATGCTCTTTACAAGGTCATGCAAGCTATTTAGAGACAGAATAGAAATAAAAACAAGATATTAGATCCCCAGCCACTTCATTCCCCTCCTTTACAGTACACTTTGTTACCTATGCTACATGTTATACTATTCAAAGTTCTATTGCTAGTATGTTTTACTTTGTTTGGCAGATACTTGTTATAAAGAAAAGATAGGAGACGGATATTCAAGTCAAAATGACTTGAAAACTGTCAAGTCAATAAAATTGGCAATAAAATTTTCATAGATTACAGCAGGGAGAGATGAGACAATTGCTTTATGAAGAGAGATATGCAGTTTTTGAGAAAGAGTAGATAATGAGGTTTATTCCTGGAGATCTATGATCAAAGTCACCTGTAATTGTGAAAAATGCAGCTAGTCTTACCTCTTATAGATGAAACAACAAAACTGGTGATCTTTTCCCATAGAAGTAGAGACATGCATTTGCAAACAGAGCTATTATTTCCTTTTTTGGAATAAGAGGTTTAAGAGGTTAACGATAATGATCATTAAATACTTGTCCTTGCAAACTCAGAAAAGGTATTATATAACATATGTGCTTGCTCTTTCTTTCTTTCTTTCTTTCTTTCTTTTAAGATTATATTTATTTGACAGACAGAGATCTCAAGTAGGCAGACAGGCAGGCAGAGGGAGAGAGGAAGATGCTCTCTGCTGAGCAGAGAGCCCGATGTAGGGCTCAATCCAGGACCCTGGGATCATGAACTGAGCCGAAGGCAGAGGCTTTAACCCACTGAAACCCCCAGGCACCCCAGCATATGTACTTTTTCTTAAATGTCTCATCTTAAGTCATTTTTAGCCTCCAAAGTAAAATTTTGAAAATGAGTTTGCCTTCTTTTTTTTTTTTTTTTTTTTTTTTTTTTTTCTTTTCAGTGTTCTGCAAGGACAAAGTTTTGATTTTGGACGAATTAGGGGCATCCTTCTTATGACTCCAATGTCTCTTTGGACATTCCAAGATTTAGAACTATTTTCATGGATATCCATCCAGAGTAGGAGAAAATAAGTTTATTCTCTTCCCACCTAAGCATCCTTAGCTGGGTGACATGGAGAATGTACCTTTTTCTAACCTCATTCTGAGTAGGTATAGACCTCCATTTTGTGTGTGTGTCAGTGTTGCTTTTAAAATCATACCTGCACAGATGAAGAACTAAAAAAATGGATTGGACCAAAGAAATTGCTATGGGATTCTTTTGTTCCATTAAGGTTGTTGGGAGGATTGACTATTATTAACACATGAAAGGACTAACCAAATGCCTAGCACAGAGTAAGTGCTCAATTCTGTTGTTATTAATTGTGGTTGCAGTAGTACCTTTAGCTGTTGAGTTAATAAGAATTTTTTCACATGGCACCAAAAGATATTCTGAAACAAGTAGACCAAATTCTACTTGCGCCAGCAGTGAATGAGAATCCCCATTTTACCTCTCACTAACCCATCAGATAAATGTATGCTGCTACTTCAGGCTTTTCCCCCCACCTCCGATATGTAGTAAAATATAAAATAAATCCATTTAATCTAGCACAAATATAAGTAATAATGAATCTATCATATGCAAAGGTAGGAGAAGTTCAGTGCTTTGAAACAAAATAATACAGCACATAAAAATGACAATGACTTTCAGAAAGATGGCAATTGGAACAATTTTCTTAATGTAAATTGCACACCTGCTTTTTTTCTTGGTGAAACTCCGTATAGATGGATACCTATCATGGTGTTCTCATGGTATGGTTCTGACACCAGCAGTACTGGACTCATGTAAGAACTGAGAGATGCTAATTCACATGCCCTCCTCCCTGCACCCCACAGGCTGCATTAAAACTCTAGGATTGGGACCCATTAACTTGTTTTTAAAAACCTTCCAGCTTATTCTGATGCCAGTTAAAGTTAACTGATATATAACTAGGCCTCCCTCACTCTCTTCTTCCTTCAGTGTCTTTCAGTCTCCCTTCTCTTTTGCATCATCTCCTTCCGTAGTCCTCTTGCTCTCGTCATCCTTCCCTTTCTGTCCCTCCTCCTCTCCCTCCACTGTGAATTGGTGGTTGAAACTAGTCATGGTATTATTGTTAAACTTCAGAAGTTGACTAATTTGACCTAAATATTCCCTGATGATTAAGTAAGCCTGGACAGGAGTGCATTTCTCCTTCCCTTCAGCCTGGCGTTCTTTCCACTGCACTGCAGTATGCTAATAGGCTGAAATGCTCTTGAAGAAACCTCCTTCTATTGTCAATATTATTGTCCTTGGAGACATTGCCTCTTTGACTATAATAGAATTTCAAAGCTTACTGATTTAATCTTTCATGCTTCAAATTCAGACACCGTGTTATATTCTAGGTGAAAGATTGCTGTTTCTTTATTATTAAAGGAGGAATTGTGTCTTCCTAGCTATAATTAGTTACATCAGCCTTCACATCAAAAGGGTAGTAATTTTCTGAACCAGAGCTTTGAAAAGTAGCAAGAAAATAATTTTACAAGTGTCTTTTTCAAGAGCATGAAAATTATGAGGCTGTAGGTTCAAACTATTCAGTTGAAAATGTGTCCACGTTAAGCCAGACATAAATTCATATTCTTTCTTTCTTTTTTTTCCCCCTGTGGCCCTTACTATGTTGCTATGACATTTTATCCTACCCTGAAGCCTTCATGAGGAGATGGCTAGATATAAGGTAAAGTTGAAAAAGTAGACAACCTGCAATAAAGGAAATTAAGTAGCTAACATACCTTCAATCCAGAGACAATAAGAGATTTTTTTTAATCTTAATAATGCTGCGATAAAGCCTTTCTTCGTTGCTTCCCACTTTCATTTCCCTTATACTTAACCATGAGCTCATTTTTTCTCAAAACACGGTTCCACTTGCATTTTCCAACTCAAAATCCTCAGTGACTACAGATCTATGGGTTCATCCCTCTGAAATATTTCCTCCCTAGATTTTTATCTTTAAATTCCACTACCTTCTAAATGAAGCCTAATGGCCCCAAGAATAGCCTGGATTTTCCTGACAGCACCCTGTAGAATTAAAGGAATTATAAGCTCTAGGTAATAAACTTTTTGCTGCTACCTTAATTTTGAGTTTGTGAGCAGTATTTTAAATTCTGAATTTGATTTTTTTTTTTTTTAAAGGCGCTAACCCCTGCTATCAGTTCAGTTCATGAAACTCTTCAAACTTACCTGTCTTTTGCCTTTGGAGAGGTTCTTTAACATCTGTCAGGATGGTACTAGTCTTAATATATGGAGAACAATGCCTTTAGGGTAGAGGTATTTGAGGATTTGTTGCAATGGCATAGGCAAAGTGGCTAGCATATAGTGGGCCCAGATTCATTCCTTCAGCAAGAATTATATGTCCCTTCCCTTAACGTTGGGAATCCTGTGTTGTTTTATGATCTGTCTTCAATGCCTCCTCTTTCATAAAACACCACTTAGACACTGCCTCACAAAATTTACAGATCTTTGACGACCATACTTCACTCCATTTATTGGTAGTCCACTATGTTCTTTTCTCAAATCTATCCATGACTTTTTTTTGGGTAAAAAATTACTCTTTTTAAACAGTCATTTAGTTATTGTTTTGAACTATTTAGGATGCCCTGTTTATAGAAAGTATTCAATAAACTTTGATGAATTTAGTTTTAAATTTTAAAAATTAATTGAAGTTTAGAAGACTGTAGAACAAGTTGACTATTACAGAAAATTTCTTGTCTCTCTCTTACATAAACATTTAACAGCAGCTCATTAGTTATGTTTCTTCCTACCAGTATAAAAAATTAGATTTTTTTTTTTTTTTGCAAAAAGTATCCCTAATGTGATGAGGCCATATTCTTCATCAACTAATAATTGCCAGATTTCTTAAAAATCTTCTCTGTAAAACTCCATGTTTAGGTGTGTATGTGTGTTGGGGGGAGGGTGTGTGTGTAGAGAACTCTTTCAAATATTGACTTCTATACCTTATGCTGATTTCCTCTATTTTTCAACCCAAATATGTTTTATTTCCAATAACTTAAAAACATGGAAAGGCATGAAAAATCTTCAGGTATACTAGATATAAGGGAAAGAAATGGAGAGATAAATCTAGGAGGAGGATAGAGCAGAGAAATAGAGAATATGTACACCACTGTTTAGATTGATAGACTTTACCTTCCAAGACATTGAATGATCTTAGAGCATTCTGTAGATTAGTAACAATGACTGGAAAGTGAAAATTGTACAAAGATTGATAAAAATACTAAATCACAGTCATGTATAAGTAGCAACTATTAAGATTAGGAAAATATATGTGTATATGTGTGTGTGTATTATTTAAATAACCATATTTTATAAACTTAGTCTTTCATCATAGGTTGGTAATAACTCCAGTAAATAGAGAAGACCAAACTCTTTCATTAAAAAACACAAATATTCGTCTCAGATAAGTGCACAGTGGAGAAGTTCCAGGTGATTCTAAGGCTTGGAATACCTCTCGGATATTTCTATCTCAAACTAAGATCTTATGATTCCTGACATTTTTAGCTATCTGAGATAGAGTACACAGAAGAGAATTTTGTAAAGCAAAAGTTTCAAAAATGCTATTTTAAATGAACTGAGAGAATGTAATCATTTTTTTTTAAACAAACACACCACCTTTTTTTTTTTTTAAGATTTTATTTATTTATTTGACAGAGAGAAATCACAAGTAGACGGAGAGGCAGGCAGAGAGAGAGAGAGGGAAGCAGGCTCCCCGCTGAGCAGAGAGCCCGATGTGGGGCTTGATCCTAGGACCCTGAGATCATGACCTGAGCTGAAGGCAGCGGCTTAACCCACTGAATCATGTTTAACTGTCAGGTATTTATATGTAGATTATCTGGGTGGCTCAGCTGTTAAGCATCTGACTTTGGCTCAGGTCAGGATCCCAGGGTCCTGGTATTGAGCCCTGCTCCCTGCTCAGTTGGGAGCCCACTGCTCCCTCTCCTACTACCCCGCTAGTGTTCCCTCTCTCACTGTCTCTCTTTCTGTCAAATAAATAAAATCTTTTAAAAAAAAGTATTTATATATGAATTGGGACCCTCTAAAAAACATAAAATAGTATGTTGTAATATATAAGCCATTCTATACACAATCATTAGGTGTATCACTAGCTGAATCTCAAAATAAATTACATAAACTACTACTAACTGTTTCTATGATAGAAACCATACACAAATATTAATTATCACTTTTTTTTTTTAAGATTTTATGTATTTGACAGACAGAGATCACAAGTAGGCAGGGAGGCAGGAAGAGAGGGAGAGAGGAGGAAGCAGGCTCACCGCTGAGCAGAGTCTGATGCGGGGCTCTATCCCAAGACCCTGAGATCATGACCTGAGCTGAAGACAGAGCCCTTAACCCATTGAGCCATCCAGGTGTCTCTTAATTACCACTCTTAATGAAAGTCTTAGTTAAAGACTTTTACATAAATCTTTATGTTAATGGCTGCTATTATATCCATTAGTAAGAAATACATATTTTCACAATTGCTTTAATGTATGTTTATTGCTATTAAAATGAAGCATGCATTTCTTATATAATTGGCTAAAAATTATTTTAGGGGTTTGAGTATTACCTAACTACATATTAATACAATTGAGTATTTTTTTAAATCAAAGGGAGTATTATTAGTTCACAAATAATGTTCAGTATCATAATTAGTGACACGTGTACGTGCTGAATATCTCTGTAGTCTTGCACTGTAATCTGTCACACAAATTGTGAAGCTGAGCAACTACGCTACCCCAACCATAGTAAAAGATATTTTTTCTTAGGTGAAATTAGAGTGCACTTTAAATAGGGAAAAAGAATATCAGACCTAAGCAACAGTTGGTCACTCTAAGGTTTTGATTAAAATCAAATTCTATTATTCATAGATTTACCTTTAAAATCCATGCTGTGTTTAAGATGAGAAGTATTCATGTCTTGGGGCACCTGGATGGTTCAGTTGGTTGAGCATCTGACTCTTGATTTTGGCTCAGGTCATGAACTCAGGGTCCTGAGATGGAACCCCAGCATCCTGCTCTGTGCTCAGCAGGGAGTCTGCTTGGGATTCTCCCTCCATCTTCCTCTGTCCTCCTCCCCTCCACCCCTGCTGGTGTGAATGTGTACCCACTCTCTCTCCCAAATAAATAAATCTTTAAAAAAAGTTTCATGTCTTATATATTTCTTTCCAAATATTTTTTTTCTTTTCTTATTTGCAAGGTGGTGAAAGTAAACAAATAAGGGAATAGTGATGTACCCACCTCCTCTTTGCCTACCAGATGGGCTCCCTGTAACTTGAACTGAAACAGTCTTATCTCTTGAACATAGCGCATCCATAGTGCAGTGATATTTGGGTATGAACTACAACAAGCAAGACTTCTGTCTCTTCTTGAAGATCATTCCAAGAACTGGAAATCCCACGTCTGTCTCATTTCTGAAATGAGACAGTCTTCCCAGTAATAGAAAAAGGTTGAGCAAGTAGAGAAAAGTGTTTAAACACGCCTCTGTGGTCAGATATATGTTCTATCACAGCATGCATTACTCATGTTGCATAATCTACCGAGAGAGCATGCCTCAGCCATCTGAGCAGAACATATCAATGTGTAAAAATTGCAGTTACTCTTTAAAACCGAAGCAAGCTTTAATAGATGCTGCGCAAGCTTCTGAGACTAGACACCGTGAAGATTCTCTGGGCTGTTTCATTAACAAATTGTATCTCTGCAGCCTGCATTTCTCTACTTATTTATTGAACAGATAATAGGAAATAACTACTTTCTTTGTGAAGTCGTAAATAATACGGCAGAAGGATATTAAATGCACTGAGATGTGACAGAAGAGCTAAAACTTGTGAGTTTTAGAATTTTATGATGCAAGCCTTTTTTTTTTCTTTTTCCATGAGTACATGTAAAGTAAACAGATATATTTGAGTTGTTTATGTGAACAATTACCAGTTTAACATTGCAGCTACTGAAAAGCAACTATCTTAAACCCAGAACTTCTTGTACTTTTCCCCAGAATATCACTTGCTGAAGGGCTTTACTAAAGAGAGGGGGGTGATGGGAAAGATCCCTTAGCCTTTTCCATAGTCCAGCTAAAAATGATGTAAAACCTTTTATGATTAGAAAGGTGGTTTTATGTCCATGCTTCTCATAATCACTGTATGGTGCCTGTAAAGGTGATAGGAGGGCACCAGCTTTTCTAGTCCAACATAGCTTTATCCTGTTTACTGAAATAGTTCCTAGCAGTCCCACGCCGAGATGATACATTACCATTCTTACCGCTATCAGCACGGGAGCTCTTTCTGTTTGTCTTTTCAGGGCTTAGCAAGATTTACAATTATTTTTTAACAGTAAGTGAACAGAAAATCAAGTAAAGGTAAAATAATAGAATTAAGGCTTCCAGGGGCATAGCCATTGCATTTTTTTATTATCACAGTTATTTCAAATTATATCGGTCGAGATATCTTGTTCTTGGAAGCATTGTTTTCAGTTGCTACAAATTACTAAACATGTCTTAGATCTGATCATTTTGGTTTTCTTATCAAGAAGTCATATTTACTTTGTTCAAAGAGGTATGAGATAGGAGACAAATACATTTAGAAATAGATGTAGAATAGAAATATATGGTGCTGGAGACAGATACATCTAGAAATAATTTTGTCCTTCACCAGTTATCATCTGGGTAAATGGTAGGTTATGTAACTGTGAGACTCAGTTTCCTTATCTGAATAAAACATATGAGAGATTCTAGTTTACAAATAAACCTGGACACATTTATCTCTACTCCTTTCTGAGACCTCATTGAATTGAAAGCCAACACTAGGAGAGGAAGTGACAACAGATGATACTTGTTTCTTATGTTTTTAAGAAATGGGAAATAGGTGGATAGGGGTAAATGACTCAGTGAATTAGATAGGTTAAGATCTAAGTGTTTTCTATAGGAAACGCTAATGGAAAACAAGCCAGTATGTGCTGTAGGAAACCATCAAGGCTGGAGAACTGGAAGAACTTGATGTTTTGGAAGACAATGGGTGGAGAATGAGTTAAAGGTCTTTAAAGGTGAGGATTAGACCTTGATCCCAGTGTTTCACTTTTTGCATCTAAGCAATTACCCTCCCCTGACCCTGGTAAAAAAAAAAAAAAACTAATATATGTATTCTTCATGAAATTCAACCAGGAAGGCTTTGTAGAAAAAAAGGCTTTGTACAATGGAGAAAGAGGTGAGGCATTATATTAAATATAAGAGTGTTTCTAGAAGGTTGACATACTACTTTATATGTAACTGGATACATCCCTAGAGGAAGAAGAAAGATGTGCATAAGAATAAGGGAATTTCTATGGTGAATAGTTGGAATAAAATGTGTAGCATTTGTTTGTTTAAACTCTTACATGGCTCATTGTGCACGAGGCTGTATTCGAAGTACTTCAAAAACACTAGCTCATGGAATTCCCAGGACAGCTGTGTGAGGTGCTGTTACTGATTGGCCACCTACCTTCAGATTCCTTTCACCCATCTAATCCAATCCCTGATCTTCTCAGTCTCTACACTAAAATGGTTCAGTAACAACTCTTTATGTACAAAAATCCAAACTTTTCCATTTTGGCATTCAAGAAAGACTTTTCTTCCATCTACACACCAGGCATGGGAAATTCTTTGCCACAAGCAAAATCCTCTCATACATATTTGCCTTCACACATGCAGTTCTGTCTGTCTGTCTTCCTTTAAAGTCAGTTTCTTCAAATCTTATTTCGATGGTTACTTAGCTCTTGAGTCCTTTCCTGGCTTTCCCAAGAGGAACCACTTGGTGCTTTTTTCCCCATGTTTGCAGCACATGCAATGTTCTTCTATTATAGCATAGGGAAAGGAAGAGGGAGGTAGAAAAAGAGAAAGAGAGTTCCAATAACAACACATGATGTTAATTTTACGATTAAGAAGAGTTTTAAAATGTATAAGAATAAATGACTTACCAGAAACTATGTCACTCATGTTAAACTAAAATTTTAAAAATTGCATTATCTTTTATAGTATCAACACATAAATTTATAGAGCTTATAATTTTCTTTCAGTTAGTGGTATGGTACATATTATTTACAGTTTTTAAGGACAATGAAAAACAATTTAACTTGATTCATCCTCCATTATGCTTTTCTTTAAAAGAAACGTTTTTCTTATCCATAGATAATTAACACCTGTCAACGATTATTTGCAAAAACCTCGCATCGGTTTCTGGCTTAAAACATGCAGAATGATGCAATCAGATGGTTGAGTCTGTTTCTGTGCCTTTATTTTCAACAAGTAAATGAAACTGTGTTTAAATAATTTGATTAAAAAAATGCCAATATATATTATAAAATGTTAAAATATATAATGTAGTTTCTATTTTGTTGGGTTGGTGAGTACTTTGGACTCATTGTGTTCTTTCATAGTATGTCCAGTTTTGTTTCCCCTCTTTTTTGTTTAGGTTTCTGATAAATAGAGCATAGAGTCATGGTACATCCTCTTGTTAGAAAAACTGTGCTCTTTGATAATTTTTGCTGACATATCCATATTTCTTGATGGAAGTCTCTATGACCCAGCAATGGCACTACTAGGTATTTACCCCAAAGATACAGATGTAGTGAAAAGAATGGCCACATGCACTCCAATGCGCATAGCAGTGTCCACAATAGCCAAACTGTGGAAATGGCTGAGATGTCCTCAACAGATGAAGGGATAAAGGAGATGTGGTCCATACATACAATGGGATATTACTCAGCCATCAGAAAGGATGAATACCCAACATCTGCATCAACAATGGATGGAACTAGAGGAGATTATGCTAAGTAGAATAAATCAAGCAGAGAAAGTCAATTATCATATGTTTCACTTATTTATGGAACATAAGGAATAACATGGAGGACATTAGGAGAAGGAAGGGAAAAATGAAGAGGGGGAACTCAAAGAGGGAGGCGAACCATGAGAGACTATGGACTCCAGGAAATACACTGAGCGTTTTAGAGGGAAGGGGGATAGGAGGATGGATTAGCCCTGTGATGGATATTGAAGAGGGCACATATTTCATGGAGCATTGGGTGTTACGAACAATGAATCATGGAGCACTGCATCAAGAACTAATGATATACAGTATGGTGACTAAGATAACATAAGAAAAAAAAAAAAGGAAAGAAAGAAAGAAAAGAAATCCAGGAGCTCCCTTCAGTCCTGAGCAGGTTTTTCCCTCTGATTCCAACTCAAAAGTTTTATATACCTTTCTAGTTTACAACTCACTAAACGTGTGAATACACTTCACCCCCTTTACTATTCTGTATTCTTTTTTTTTTTTTAAGATTTTATTTATTTATTTGACAGAGATCACAAGTAGGCAGAGAGGCAGGCAGAGAGAGAGAGAGAAGTGGAAGCAGGCTCCCTGCTGAGCAGAGAGCCCAATGCGGGGCTCGATCCCAAGACTCTGGGATCATGACCTGAGCTGAAGGCAGAGGCTTTAACCACTGAGCCACCCAGGCACCCCTACTATTCTGTATTCTTAAAGTCCTCTTTTTACTTTACATTTTAAAGATCTTTTGGAAGGATTTTATAGATAATTATTCAAATGCCATTTGTTATAAGAAAAAAACCAGAGAAAACAACATAAAAATTTTCCAATATTTGCCAGACCTTTGCACTACAGTGATACTAGGGATTTTAATTACAGAGGCACTTGGGATAGAATGTGATGTTTTAATTTGAGGAAGATTCAAGAATGAGCCCAAAGTTTCTAGACTGTCTCCCATTGGTAATAGCAATGACCAGTGTTTATTGGGCACCTATAGTATTACCGTAATGATCCTAAATGGACTATTTCCATATATTCTTAGAACACTAAGCTATAGGTAATGCTTTTATGCACATTTTTAAGACAACTTAACTATGCAAAATTGTAAAGTCCTTGCTAAGTTCATGCAGCTAGAAAGTGATTGGATAGAAGATACTTGATTCAGTTGTGGGCATTCAAAAATTTACATTCATAGCTATAGCAACAAAACATCCACATGTGCGGCCTCAAAAAATTACTTAAATTCTTAACTTAATTACTTAACTTCTTTACTAATCTCCCCAGGTGTTGTCCCCTGCCTAGTTCTAGTGTAATTTTTAATGGAGGAGCATGAAGAAGCATTATCATTGTTGGAATTATAGAAAATAAAATGAACAGATACTGATAATAGTAGGGATCAGAACCAGAGAATAAAGCTGAGGAAGTGGATGTATGAGTGGATGGATGGGTGAGTCTTCACTAATTATTTTAAGAGGGTCAGAACAGTGTTCCTTTGTTATTTTTTTTTTTTTCAAGTATGATTAGGTCCTTTCCAAAATTTTTCACAAATCTTAGGCTTTCAGCTCTGGCAGTTTACCTGATCTAGAAGCAACTAATGTGACACAGGGGTTAAAGACATCCTTAGGGCTTTTCCTTTGCCAAAACTTGAAAAAGAAAGTTTACTTACAATAGTTTGTTGATCTATTTGGAGCTTTATTAACCAAGTCTGCACCCATCTGGCCAAAAACTGTCTACTTACTTACATACTTGAGCTCTTCTGTGTGATCTCGTGAAAATTTCACTATGAATGTTCCTTATCTGGTTCACCAGAAGGCTGGATTGAAGGATACATAGATTTGCTTGTGGAATAGAAATTTAATTTCTATTACTGCTAAGTAGGAAAATTATCTTAAGCAAATGCATTGAAAAAGGTAGTTGTTCATGCTAATATCATAACAGATACAGTATTTCTATTGTATATGTATATAAATTTATACATGAAAATTAAATAGTGGGCAGGTTGTTTCATTGTGAAGATGAGGTCTTAGGGGGATGGAAAGCATATGCTGTTAAATGTTTTCGTGTGAAAAGAAGTGATATTACTAAAAGTTTAAAAGTACATTGTATTAATATTAAATATAGAAAGCATAGCTATAGTTGGTTTAACTGACACTACATTTTCTGTCCCTTCTGTTTTTCCTTTCAATAATAATTACAAAATGTGGATGGCAATGATAGGAAGACTTCTTGAAGTGGTGACAGTGGGGTCTTTGTAGAATGCCATCGCATGCCTTGTTGGTGGCTCCCAAATTGCTTCTAGGTCTGCCCTTGCTGGTGGAGTGCCTAAGCTTTGTTGTTTTTTTAGAAACTCTGTGCAAGGGGTCTACAGGGAATTTTTTGTAAATTTAAAGAGCAGTGTCCTTCTTTGGAAACATGCAGTATTTTTAGAATCCTCTGATATTATACTGTAAGACATAAGCCAACAGTGTACACACCCCTGTCCAGGAAGCTGAAAAAAAGTAACCCTGGGAATTTTAACCTCTATTTTCGGCCTCCATTAGGATGCTTTTATTTCTTCTGTATAAATACAAAAAAAGCACAGTCTGATCTCCTCACTTCAAAAAGACCCCTATACTAGGGCTTAAAAAAAAAAAAAAAAGAACAAATGCAAGTGGAAAGAAAACTATTCAGATGTAGTGAACTTTTTATTTTTTAAAATTACTTTTGTGAAAGCAGATTATGGATAATGTGGGACATAGATGATTTATGTTCCAAATGAGTTTGCTTTGTTATTTGATTGTTTAAGGTCAAACAAATAAGAGAAAGGCCATATGGACTTCTTTTTCTCTAACTCTTGGTTTAAGAGGCTCATTAGTAAAATGGAGAATTTATAGAAATGTGGAGGAATAAATGCATAAACAAATTAGTACTTAGTAATTCTTTGGCATTTCATATATTTTATTTTGATTATCCCTCAGTACCATAAAGAAAAAATTTTAAATCCCATTTTATGCATAGGGAAACAGACTTTGGAGGCTTGACTGGTCATCCATCCAACTAATATGTGTCAGGGCTGGCATAAGCAATGGATCTATAAATGACATAAAGAATGTGAATAATTACAAATTTGTTGCCTATATATATTATAAAGCAAACCAGTACATAATTATAGCCCATCACCGAGATATATGTTACATGACTTGAAATTCACAATAACATACACTGAAATGTATGTATTTACATAGAATACAAGCAGGGTATCTTCATTAAATATACAAAATAATGAAATATTATAAAATGTCGACTGTGTTAAAATTGCATCTGCCCATTAGCTACATTGGAAGATTAAGTCATAGAGCTTTTTCTTCTCTGAAATTATCACCACTGAGGCTTTTACTGGAACACACATACACACACACACACACACACACAAATACACATGTACAAATACATATAATCTGTGGAGAATATGAAAAGTACAATTATTGAAAGATATATTGAAGTAAATTATCAGTTTACCAACTGATTAAAGCTTAGTCCAATGTAAATTGCTTTGTGGAAAGTGGGGGGGAAATCATCTATGAATATGATCTATTTCAGATCCGGGCAAACTTGAAAGAATTGAACCTTTCTCATTTCATCAGTCCCTCTGCTGCTTCCTGCCATCCCACCACCACACAAATAAGCTTGACTCCCACTCAGAGAAAAATCGTTAGAGCAGACCCCAAATTTTCTGTATAAATTGATGCATTCACAGGAAACAGTGAGTTAACAGTGATCATACTTTAATCTGAAAAGTCCTGTTGATAACGTAGTATCAGATGCTGCTCAGAGTCTCTAGGAATTTCCACCTTCCCAGGTTACTTTAGGGTGACACAGCAAAAGCAGAAATACTATAAACCTGTGATACTTGAATTTTCTGCAGTTAAGTGGAAGACTCGGAAGCAGAATGATACCTAAAATTGTCTACTCGTCTAATGAATCTCAGCATCGATTCCTTTGCTAGACTTAGAACATCACGTATTTCATGTCAATGAAATAGTTGACATTCTGGTGCCACTCTTATGGAGTAGTCCCTGAAGCACAATGTAAGAGTCACTTGTTCTTATAATGTTCCCTAGATCCCCATGTTGTAAATTTCATGGTCCTAAACCCCTATAGCAAATGTAAGGAAAGTCGTGCAGAACAACATCAAATACCTTGTGGTTTTTCTGTGAGCACTGTTTTTTGTTTCTTTTTCTTTCCTGATACTTAATAATTTTAAGTGTTAGTGACTTAAGTGATTAGCTTCAACTTGGGAATAAGCTGATAATTGAAATCCAAGAATGGTATACATTTTAGAGTACACATATCTTTAAATTAAAGGAAAATGTATGGAATAAGCCCTGGGTCTTTGGCATCTCATAGATGTTTAGTTTGTACTGAACCATTATTGGCTTTTGTATATGTTATATATTTTTTACACATATTGTATTTAATTCTAGAAGTATTTCTAGTCATAAAGATCCAATAATATGATATAATTTTGATATTTTAAATGGCAGTGACTATATTTAGCATAATATTTATAATTCCCCTTTTCCCTTACATGTTCATATAAATCACCTTGCTAGGTATATTATTAAGTAAAATTTAAAATTATACCTATATTCACCTTAAAAATTAGATAACTGATGCCTTGTTAGGTATTTTATGTAAGAGACAAATTTAAACGAAAATATTTTGGGTGAATTTCCAAGTTAAATGATCTCATCAGTGAATACCTAAAAATTATGTTTCAATAGTCACTCAAAGTATGAATGAATAAAACCTCAATTTTCTTTCAAGATAATAATTCTTAGGTTGTATTACCTAAACGAAACCTAAGAAGTAACATGTGGACTATGTAACACCTCACAATTTGGAAGGTATAGCCATAGGTTTATAATTTTTATCTGTATGATGTAGTATGCAACTGAAAAACAGATGAATTTATCAACCAAAACTAATTTTTTATTCTCCAGACTCTCTAAGAATTGTTACATCTTCTTTAAGTTTATCACTACTGTCAAGTGGCATTTATAACCACTGATAGCCTACTCTAATTTGTAGCTGACTGAGAAATAACAAATAATGGTGAAAAGTTATAGTTAAAATAACGTCATTTTATTGGGATCCTTGTGAACAATGAATTTCATGATACAGTCTCCCGAATTAACTGGGAAAAAGAGTTTTTTCAAAGTTGTAACTTAGATACCTTTGTTTGGGCTTTCATATCTAGGAAAAATGAATACAGTGATAGATAATGTTGATACATATTCTTAGATAAAACTCCTTTTCCTAAAAGTAAAAATCAAACCAGTAGAAGAAAGAGAAGTTATCAGGACAACTACAGTTTTATAAATGGAACACAAGTTAAGTTTACTTTTTCTTGATGCTACATCATTGCACTTCATTACAATGGCAACAATTTTGATCTGTTTTTGGCTTTTTTTGTTGTTAAGAAGTAGTTTCAATGGTATTGCAAGAAGTGAGGCAGTGCTCAAGACATTGTTACTTTACTATTTGGACAGAACTACCTAGCAGTTCATTACTAAGAAGTGACCATAGCAAAGATAAACTTTTGATCCCTCACAGTTGGAGAAAATGAACTATGTGAATTAATGTCATGCTTAAAAATTTTATATAGGTCTGTGGCGGGGGGTGGTGGGGGGAGGTGTGTGGGTATGTGTGTTTTCCCTTAGGGGGACTCTAGCAGTTGTGTTTGCTAGACCATACATGTTGGTGTAGAGTTCTGGAGGGATGACAGAATAGCAAATGTTTGGATTTTACCATATTTAGCATGGATTTTGACAGCATTCCTCAGCATATTGGAAATTAGGATGGATTCAACAAGACCTGGAGAATTAATAAGATTTAGGACTGCCAAATCAATAGGAATGGGCTGAAGAGTGTCAACTAGAGAGTCATCAGACTACTTGATGAAGAGTCAAGAAAGTGCATTGGGGTGTGAACAGATCTCAGCAGCGGGAAGACTTCCCGACAAAATATTAATCAAAAGAGAATGTGTGGCGCTCACCCAGTTGTGAGCGGGTTCATTACAGGACATGGGGCAGACCAAGTCCATACCACAGAATCTGCTAATATCCTCTCCTAGAATAGTTTGGGAAAAATAATAGCCATACAGTTTTTTTCCAGAACTGTCCAGAATTTTGCCCCCTACTTGAACCCTCTAAGGGTAGTAGTCTTTTCCTTCTTCATGGCGTGATACATGTACCTATCCAGTTTTTCCAATCAACTACTCTCTGCATTTAGTTTTCTTAAGCACTTTCACCTAGCTTCTATGAGGAATACTTAATGCTTATATTAGCTTTCTTAAATGCAAAGAAACCTAGCAGATATCACACAGCCTTACTGATATTTTTGTCTCACTTCTTCCACTGCTGCCACAAACGAGGCTGTCCTATCAATTGGTCAGCATCAGCCTAGGAAATTTACTCATTGCCAACTGATGAAAATTGAATTTGATTTAATCATTAGGTAATGTTGCCAAAGTGGAGTTTTTGTAGGGGCATCAAAATTCCAGATATCTGAAAGGAGTAGGCACATCTTGAAACACAGAGAAGGAAAGGATTTTTAAAATATACATAAATACATCAACAATCAGCTTATGTAGTTCCAAGGGGGAAAAGTTAGAAATATTACTTGTTTATTCCAAAAATTTAAATCTAGCTATAGTTGTAAAGTCGTAATACATTATTAAAGTAAACTCAAAGTATCTCCAGTTTGAGAAATTTGAAAGATAGAGCACTATTTTTTTTTCAGCTGCCTTAATGTGTCTCACAAGAGATGGAAATCCAGGTGTTTCTAGTTTCCATACCACTTTTCTTTGCACCTATTAAAATTCCAATTTTGCTGTGAGAGAAAGAAAAATGATTCCACTTCTAGGATTATTTAGCTAGCTATGTGATGCAGAGGCAATTTTCAGATTTGCATTCTTATCACTGCTTCTGTAAGCTCAATTATTTTAACAAGGTCTCTCCAATTTCCCCTAATGTTTTTCATAACTACCTCGAGCTTACATTTAAATCAAAACTCATTTTTGAAATAACTTATTTCTCTAGACTTTTGGAGCTTTCAACATCACACTTCCTGTTTCTACATATTGAAGTTTGGTACAAAGATTTTCTTTCTCTTCCAATGGCTTTATTAAGCTGTAGACAAGTCATTAATGTAACTTTTAGATTTATATTTAACAGGATCTTTTTAAATCGTGTTGACATATTGGCTACTTATTCTGCTTAGTAACCAAACATTAAAACGGAGAAGTTTCCATGATACAAGATAAGTAGTTTCTAGAGATCTGCTTTACCACATAGTACCTGAAGTTAACAATATTGTAATGTATACTCAGAATTTTGTTAAGATGGTAGCTCCCATGTTGTGTTCCTACCAAAAAAGAAAAAAAAAAAAAAATGAAAGAAAGCCTAAGGGTAAAGCTTTTCATTTGACAAAGAAATGGTATAGTTTTTTATTGTACTGAATTTTGTATTTGATGTTCAGGATTGTCAAAAATCAGATTATACATATTAATTGCAGATCATTTTGTAAGTCATTCATATATTCAGTGGTTTATTGAGCAGAAATGTATCTCAAACTTCTTTAAAAAACTATTAGGAATACTCTATATTAATCTGTTAGATGCTGAATGGCAAATGTTCTCAGAAAAATAAAACCATCAAAACATGGCATCAAATCCTCTAAAGGATGCATTAATGTTAAATTAGATAATTTTATATTAATTCATTAACTTTTAAGATATTTCAACGACACTGTTTATGTGTCATACTAATCTAACACTTAACAAGTTTGTGTCCTTTCTTATAATTACTTTCTTCTCCCAAAAAGCTACGCTGTGCTTTCTGAATTCAGCTGAACATGGTGTGAATTATGCATCTTTTACTGAGAACATCTCACTCTAATTAAAAATACCCATGTTGGTCCTAATATGAGTTACAAGTTACAAGTTACCAAAGATTTAAAGAAAGGTTTAGTGAGACAGATTGGCTTTCATTCTTAAACCTCATCCCAGTTTGATTTGTGTGAATCTGTGATTTGGCTGAGATTACAGTACATGGCTTCAGAAATTAAATTGTCTTTGGAGATTATTGCTACTGTGCATATGTAATTAAGTGTACTCATTATTGTCTATGAAGCCTTAAAAACCTACAGTTTTGTGGGAAGAATATAAACTCAATGATTTCAAATCAATCAGTTACAGAGAGTTCTGAGATGTTCCAACCATTAGTTTGTGAAAAACTTTAAGAAACACAACATTCCTGCAGTCAGCCTAGATGTATAAAGTAGTAAAAACTATGCCATATTAATTAAGCAGGCAGTCATTAAGCACCTGCTGTGTATTTGCCACTGTGTACTCTAAGGTGGAAGAGAGTTGTGGGATGTTAGATTTGGAAAGAACTTTAGAGAAAGTCTTGATCCAATTTTCCTACTTTATTGTCGAGACCTAGAAAATACTAATGATTTAAGTTCTCACCTCTAAAATTAGCATCAGTACTCAAATTAGAACATTCAAGAAAAAACACAATTAAAATGAGTGAACCTAAGAGCTCAGAGTATGTGTTGAGTTGCCTAAAGATAGCAAAAGTGTAACCCTACAAAGTACACAGTGAGGCCATAGGAAGGAAAGTCAAGGAATGATTAAATGTAAAATCTGATCTTATTGTTACATCTAGATCATAGTCCTGATTTTTTTTCAGGAATAATATCAGTCACTTTTACTGATTCCATATGAAAGATGAATTCTCTATTGATTAAGGTTATTCATGGTGACAGAACCCTGTGCTGAATTCATACTTTTATAATACTTTACGTTTCATCATAGCGTCAACACCACTCTTAGATGTGTATGCGACATATCTCTTTCTTCTAACGGTAATGCTAACTAAGCTCAGAGGGCTTTGAAAGTCCCTTGAAATAACTTTGTGGCAATCTAAATACATAGGTTGGGAACCAAACAAAAGCTCATGAGAAAGTTCTCCCTTCAATGGCATATGCAACAGTTTTAGCACTTGAACACTCTCTTCTAGACCTCAAATCATGAAGAACAGGAAGTATGTTTTGTCAATCTAAACAAATAAAATTCATAGATAAGGCTAGCATACCAGATTTAAAACATGGCTTTCAACAAATTTCAATTGCTTTTTGAGACAATATCATAAACATTTATAAATAAAGAAATGGAGATTCATTAATATATCTGGTAGCAATCTAGAAATTGAGCACACTAACCCTATGTCAGCATACGGTTGACTTCGAATTTTGTAAATATTTTTTTCATGTTAAATTATTCACCTGTAGTTTAAGGCAATTTTATGCTATCGTTATTATCAGTGTTCAATAGATTAGCATAGTTTGCCTTTCACCTACTGTTTTCCACCCTCTCCTTCCTTATAGCATTAGTGCATGGAAACGTTAAGAGCATTTACTCTTATATTTTCTGAGCTGTGATTCCCTTCCATTAGCTTCATTATTAGAGATGATTCTAATACTTTCTTCCTGAATGAACCCTAAGTTTGCTATTCATTGTTGTTGATTTTTTTTTTCTTATTTCTTACAGGGCTCTAAATATAATCTCAGGCATTCCTCCAAAATTTCCTTGAAGTAACAAGGGAGTAGCTGTAGAGCTATTTTTGTTTTTAAAAGATAAATTGTAGAATAGTAATACACTGTACCAGATTACACTTTTCTTAAACAAAAATCTAAGCCAAAAGGAAGACACAGACCTTACACTCACCATTCTATTCCATATATTTCATATATTACAGTAGACTTTCTTATTAACATCAGGCATAGGTTCTGGGCTTTTAAATTTCTTCATAAGGTAGATAAGCTTATCAAAATACTAGCTATGAAATAGAAGGAAAAGGGAATATAGAAGCAAATTCTTTCTTGCTTCTAAAGTTAGGTCACAATAAATAATACTACAGTTAATTCACCTAAAATGTTCCATTTTCTTATATCTCCTTCCTGCATTAAGATACTAAGAAAAAAAATGTCCAAATCATTTTGGAATCATTTAAAAAATATCCTTTACATAAGTATATTTTCAAGTCAATATTTTATATATTTCAAGAAACTAGAGATAAGATTTAATATAATTACATCTCTATTCTATGAAGTCTTACTATAGAAACATTTTTGCTCTCCATTTAATGTAGTAGAAGTCATATAATCAATATTACACTTCATGTTTCTATCTAAATATGCTAATTAGTATCATACTATGTTCTAAGCCATGAAATAGTTTCTTGGCATATAGATATTAGTTGGTTAGCATTTAAAAGGTCCTGACACCCACCAATGCCAGTGTGTGGAGAAGGGGGTATTTTGCCACCCATACAACAGGACCCCAGACACCAGCTACGTGTCCTACAACTCAACTTGATTTTGACACTTTTCACACGTTAAGGATTCAGTCCTGCAAGTCTGCTCCACCCCCCCACCCTCCACCACACCCCCCACCATGCCCCCCCACCCTTGTCATTTTACATGCAGTTGCACGCTTAGATTTTCACCTGTAATTCTGATTGACTAGAAATCAGAGATTTCCATGATCCCCTCCTTAGGTTTAATTGCCTTGCTAGAGAGGCTCACAGAACTTAGACAAACATTTTTTTTTTTTAAGATTTTATTTATTTATTTGACAGATCACAAGTAGGCAGAGAGGCAGGCAGAGAGTGAGAGAGGAGGAAGCAGGCTCCCTGCTGAGCAGAGAGTCCGATGTGGAGCTTGATCCCAGGACTCTGGGATCATGACCTGAGCCCACTGAGCCACCCAGGTGCCCCTAGACAAACATTTTACTTACTAGACCATTGGTTTATGATAAAAGTATATAATGTATGAATGGAGAGGTAGAAGAAATGCATAGGACAAGGTCTGCAGAAAGGGCACAGGGCAGCCATGCCCTCTCCAGGCATGCCACTATTGCCATATCTTCCTGTGATCGGCAACCTGGACGCTCTCTGAGCCCCTTTATTTTGTTTTGTTCTGTTTTGTTTTGTTTTATGGATGCTTCAGTATAAAGGAATGATTGATTAAATCATTGACCACTGGTGGTTAAACTGAATCTCCAGCCCCTCCCCCTTCCCTGGAGGGTAGGAGTGGGGAGTGGGCTGAAACTGAATGTTTCAGTCCTCTAATCACATGGTCAGTTCTGACAACCAGCCTCAGTCCTTGGGTGCTTTCCAAAAGTCACCCCATTAACATAGCAAAAAATAACTTTATTATTCTCAACACTTAGGAAATTCGTAGGGTTTTGGGAGTGGTGAGCCAGGAACCTTGGACAAAAACCAAATAAATATATACAAGAAATATATTTTGGTCATCTGAATGACCAAATGTACATTTTTTTTCTTATAAATCACAATATCACAGCATTAAATATTAAAGTGCATGTGTTAATGTAGGGTTTGCAAATAGAAAAGTAAGAAAATCATGCTTTAGATTGATAAGAAAAATACTGAAATTATTTTTCAATATTTTAAATTTGAATTAAATTAAAAATTTTAGAAATTAAAAATCCTTGAGTCAAACTGTCTGAGTGGTTCTGTTCCACTTTGAGCTCCTTTGTCAGTTGGTACCACTTAAAAGATAATAAACAATGAGTAATTTTAGAACCGAATATGTTCCAGGCACTAGAGATAGACGCAACTTGAGTAGGTGACTGACATCTAACAGTAAGAAGTGTAATAATGAATTATATAGTGGTAACAGGGGTGTTAAAAAGGGAAGAGGGATCATATCTGCAGGGGGGAATTAAGGAAATATTCACAAAGGAAAAGTCATTTTAGTCAGGTCTGGTAGAATAAATATGGCACTGCCTGGTGTTCAAGATTGGAGAGTATCCAAGGACTCACAGATGCAAAACCTGTAAATGTGAGAATCTGGTAGTCTTTGTGGTTCAGTGTGTGTGTGTGTGCGTGTGTGTGTATGTGTGTGTGTGTGTGTGTGTGTGTAAAGCTTATCTACCATGCAGCCAGTGCACAGCCATGTGGGCAACAAATTAGGGAAATACCTCTCTCTTTACAAAAGGACTTTTACTTTATCCTGTCAAAGACAGGGACTGGCTAAAGAATTTCGAGTCAAGAAGTAACAATGTGGCTGTGCTTTGGAAAATTGATTGAAGTGGTTTGAAATTGAAAGCAGAAAAGCCAATTAAGAGTTTATTGTAATGGCTTAAAAGGAAGAAAATGAGAATGAAGATGTAGTAACGGAGAAAGACACAGCCCTTAGAAAGGAGAAGCGAAGGGCTAGAATGACTGACGGCAAATGGGAGTTGGCGGGAGGACAGTGATCGCGCTAACCTGGTAGATAGATTCAGAGTAGGACAAGGCAAAGAACGCAAGAACAGTCATTTTGTTGAAGAGGAGTTCTTTTTTTTTTTTTTTTTTTTAGATTTTATTTATTTATTTGAGAGAGGGTAAGCGAGAGAGAGAGAGAGAGAAAGAGAGAGCATGCAGGAGCAGGGGGTGGAGCAGAGGGACAAGGAGAAGCCGACTCTCCCCAGAGCATAAAGCCTGATACGGGGCTCCATCCGGGTCTCTGGGATCATGACCTGAGCCCAAGGCAGACACTCAACCGACTGAGCCACGCTGGTGCCCTGAGGAGTTCATTTTTTAATACATTAAGGCAAAAGACTCTATGGAGGTGTTTGGAACCTACAACAAAATACTTTGTGAATGAATGAAGGATTGTTCAGTGCGCCTATGTTGCTGTGCTTGAAACCCATGTCCAAAATGCATTGTTTGAGAGTATGTCCTAACTTTCGGTGATGTCGTTTCCATTCCTGTGTTCACTAGTAAATTCATTCATCAGATATTTGTAGGTTTTGCTAGGTAGTAGACACATGGATGCATCATTAAAGACCACAGTCCAGCCTTCCAATCTTTTAATTTAGCAGGGAATACTGTAGAAGTATATTAACAATCAGAGTATTGTGGGGTAAGTACAGACTGACTGAATTCAAAAGTAGCAGTTGATTGTTTAATTTGCATTTGTGCAATTATTGGGACAAACACTTTTATAATTATTACATAGTTGTCTTTCTAGACATGGTTTTCATGTGTACATCATTAGAATATCTGCTAGAAAAATTAATGATTTTAAACATAATTTTCCTAAGGTCTTTATTTTTGTGATATTAATAAGCCTTGCATATTGAACATTTTATTGTACTCTACGTTTTATATTTAAATATTTTCTGTTGTTTGCATTCTATTATGAAAACTATAATAATGTATTTATGCTTTAAATCAAAGTATCTCAGAAATGGAGATTCCACATGTGAGGGTATATAACTTTGTGCCTAGCAGAGATGCACATCCACACTCTTATTTTCTATGTTTTTTACTTTCCTTTCTAGTTCCTTTACGTATGCTAGCTAATGTTCTAGTTATGTCCAACACACTTGTTCTTCCATACTTCATTATGAAGTCTTTGAAAGAAGAAACCAAATTTAGGATGTCTTTCTGTTCTCATCGATTCCAATTATTACTAATCATTGACACAATAAGCATTTATTGAGTACCCAAAATATGGCATTCAGGAGATGCTGAGATACATAAAATATGCCTTAAGTGCATTACAGAAACTCAGAAGAGGTGACATTTATAGTAACGAGAAAATATGAGCAGGAAATTGCTCAAAAATGCCTATAAAAAGTGGGTAATGATATTATAGGTAGAGAGAATAAATTTAAAGATTCATAGGCTTTAAATGATAAGTATGTTGGAGGCAGTAGCTGGTTCTGTGTGGCCAGAGAGCTGCACACAGAAGAAAGTCATGTAGGCTAAGAAAGGTAGACTATGTCAGATTGTGAAAGGTTTGTTGTGTCTTAGCAAGAAATTTAAGGCATTTTTTGGAATTTGTTTCTTTGTTAGACACTGAGAGATGCCAATTATTTTAATCAGGAGAGTGATATGGACACACAATTTTAAAGGGTGCCTCTTTTCATAAGACAGAATGGACGGGGCCCGTGGGTGGCTCAGTTGATTAAGCCTCTGACTTCAGCTCAGATCATGATCCTGGGGTCTTGGGATCGACCCCCATGTGGAGTCAAGTCAAGTCAAGCAGCCTTGCGTTTCGCTGGGCTCCCTCAGGAGGAGTCTGCTTCTGTCTCTGCCCCTTCCCCTGCTCCTGAACCCTCTCTCATACATGCACTCCCTCTCTCTGAAATAAACAAAGTCTTAAAAAAAAAAAAAAAAAAGATGGACTGAAGAGAACAGATCCTGAATGTGTTAGCACATAGTTATTTTAGTGCTAAATAGAGTTATTAAAGTCTGTGTGTGTGTGTTGTGTGTGTGCACATGTTTGTGATTTCTAAAAAAAATGCACATTGGATATGTATGTTTTTTAGGGAGGCATAAAGGGTTTTGGTAAAGATACAGAACTTTTTTTTTTTTTAAGATTTTATTTATTTATTTGACAGAGATCACAAGTAGGCAGAGGCAGGCAGAGAGAGAAGAAGGGAAGCAGGCTCCCTGCTGAGCAGAGAATCCTACGCTGGGCTGGATCCCAGGAAGCCTGGACCATGACCAGAGCCAAAGGCAGAGGCTTTAACCCACTGAGCCACCCAGGCGCCCCAGAAAACTTGTTAGTATTTCAGAGTAGAATCGACCATTTGAAAATAGCACCCTAGGCTTGGAGATTAACATCGAGGCGGTCGTGCTGACATGTGCTTCCATGTGTGGTCGACCTTTGGTCATAAAGAATCCCAGTACTCACAGTAGGAAAAGAAAGCTGACATCAACAAGAAGGCATGAGAGTAATAGTTCAATTACCAGTGAAATTAGGAACCCTGGTTTTCAAAGTTTTTCTTAATTGTACAAATTGATTTCTTTAAAAACACGAGTTTGATAAATAACATGGTTGGGCTCACATAGAAACTTACAAATGAAAGTGTCTCTGGGCACATTCTACTTTCTTAAGTTACTATATTATTAAACTATCATTTGTATATAAATTTAAATATTTATATTGAGTTTACATATGTATATTTTTATATGACTCTCAATGGATACGTTAAATGTGTAATCCTTTGATTGGGAAAGATGACTCAGAACACTCGTGTGCTGATGAGGCCTACTCTTCTTTTGAGCTGCCTGAGCAGAGCACTCTGATAAATTGAACATAACCTTTTTAGTGTAGCTCAATGATAAATGTTTCATTACTTTATGACAGAGTAGTATAGAAAAATGATATTTGTTTTATACTTTGATCCTGGACATCTGACCAAAACGAAAACAAAAACAAAACAAAAAACAAAAAATAGAAAGAAAGAAAAAGTAGAAATTTCTGTCTTAACTCAAAAAAATTCAAAAGGAAAAGGGATTACATATAATATTTGGATTAATCTGCTTCTTAAAGTGACTCATTCAAATTACAACAATATGCATAAATGTGCATACACATCCATGTATATATATACATATGGAAGTAAAATAAAAAATAATTGATAGTCTATTATGGTAGGGGAGACATACTTTATTTGGTCTCCAAACTGGAGAATTAGACCTCTTTGAGGAAGTTGTACAAGATAATGATCATCAGAATAGAGAATAGAGATTTGGTATTTAATTTTTTGTTCAATATTTATTCAGTTTGTTCTTTCACATGCTTTGCAAATACGTAGAGAGCTTATTTGTTTATTTTCTCTCTTGCTCACAAGAATGTGAACTGCAAGAAAGCAGTGACACGGTTCACCTGGATGATTCCTTGTACTACTAACTATGCCTACACAGCAATAGGCCTTCAATAAACATTGATCAGTGGGTGAGTGCCAATTTCTGAACTGTGTGTTAGGTATATGGTTCTGACCAAAACAAGTGTAGCCTGCTATATTAACATCCAGCTGAGAGGGTGGTGGAGCTAGGATAAAAAAATCAAGTACTTAGTCAATAAATATTTAATGATAATTGTGTGGGACAATAGGAAGAAAAAAGGGCTTTTTTTTCAGATGTGAAAGTGTTACTCTTTTTTGATAATAAAACTTCCACATTGCCATAAAATATGCAGTCTACAAGGCTCGCCAAATTACTTAAATTTAGGCTCAAAAGTTAAGGAAAATGTAGTTTAAGAACTTCTGGAAGTGTTTATTCTAGAATTCAGGGTGTGAATTTGCATATAGTTACTAATGGTGTTTTGTTAGCATAAAAGGCCTTTAGAGATTACAGATAGTATTTTTTTTTCATTTTATTTTATTTTTTTTCAGTGTTCCAAAATTCATTGTTGATGCACCACACCCAATGCTCCATGCAATATGTGCCCTCCTTAATATTCACCACCAGACTCACCCAACCCCTAGCTCCCCTCCCCTCCAAAACCCTCAGTTTTGTTTCTCAGAATCCACAGTGTCTCATGATTTGTCTCCCACTCCGATTTCCCCCAACTCACTTAAAGGAGGTGCATTAAACCTTTAAGATGCAGATGTCCCAAGATGAGTTTTCAGACACAGCTCTAGGAAGAAACCTTAATGATTACTAAATTCAGAATATGTTTGTAAAAATTTTCATCTCCCCATTTATTTAAAATGCTTCTTCTACAAACTAGTTAATGTTTAGAATTCTCTCTCTCCTCTTGCATCAAGAGTTACTCTCCTAAAACTAAATGGGATTCACTGTTTCAAGACTACAGACAAAATTTTGTTTGTTAGAATCAATCCCAATTGCGACAACTAAAGAAATTTATAAGTTAATAAAATTATAGGAAATAATAAATTCTTTTTTTTAAAAAGATTATTTATTTATTTATTTGTCAGAGAGAGAGAGAGAGAGAAAGCGAGCACAGGCAGACTGAATGGCAGGCAGAGGGAGAAGCAGGCTTCCTGCTGAGCAAGGAGCCCGCCAGATGTGGGACTTGAACCCAGGACGCTGGGATCACCACCTGAGCGAAGGCAGCCACTTAACCAACTGAGCCACCCAGGCGTCCCAGGAAATAATAAATTCTAATATGAGGCACATAATATACTTTTTGACACCTTTGTAGCCTTTGTTGTATTTACTCAACCCTGTTTCATCATGAAGGAGTGGGAAGATATGCAAACTCAGGTTTTCGAAAGAAGTATACAGAGATAATCACTCTCCCTATAGAAGGTGACTTCTTTTAGAAAGTTAAAAACATAATTAAAAACAAAAAAAAACTTGCCCCAGATCATTTGAAAGTTAGGGGAATTTATTTTTAATTAAGTTATATGTAAAACTTTGTGAAAATATCTATTCCATAATCCGATTACCTTCCCACTGAGTCCTTTCTGTTTTAGTGCAATTTGAAAGCATGCCACAGCGCATGTGTCACTCATTCCACAGATTTGGTGTTGTCTCCCATCTCACTGAGTAACTACTACAGTCTATAACACATACCTACCAAGACATATATTTTGATTTCGCTCAGTTACTTCCTATAATTATTCCAGCTACTACAGTCATTGGAATTTATTTGTATTTTATGATGTGATGTCTTGGCGTTCCCAAATGGTCTTGGTGGTGCTTCTTTCAGTGGTTCAGTCTCTGTTGATGGACCTTCCACTGCTTAGTTATACAGTCTTGTGAAGCATTATAAAAGGACTTCCTAAGTACTTAGATAGCCAAATTCATTATTAGTTTTTTTACTCAACAGTCAATAATACTTACTGAATATTTACTTTTTGCTATACTGTCTTACCTCATTTAATCTTTAGAACCACCCTAGTATTATTCTCACATTATAAGTGAGGAACTTGGTGGTTATGAAGTAATTTGGCAACAGCCATTTAGCTGGTAAATAGGAAGACTGGGAAGCAAACCAGGATTGTCTGTTTCAAACATAAGCATGCTTAAGCTTATGCTATGAATAGATGGATATGTTGAATTACAGCTTCAGGAGGAGACAATTTATCTTAAATAATAAATGAATGAATAAGTGAGTGAATAAGTACATAAAATGTCTCTCAACCCTAAAGAAAGGCAGGAATATTATCAAGAAATGGGGGAAATTTCTATAGGTTGCTTATCTTTGATATTCACATTTTGGTTCTTAGCTTCAAAATAGGAAAATAACAAGTTTATGTATGAGAAGCATAGGCATATTAACAGCCCTTTCATTTCCCTCAAGTATTAGGAGTCTAAATACACATTCAAGGGCCATATGGGTGACTCAATCCGTTAAGCCTCCAACTCTTGATTTTAATTCAGGTGTGATCTCAGGGTTCTGAGATGGAGCCCTACATTGGGTTCCATGATTCTCTCTATCTCCTTTTGCCCCTCATGCCCCTGCTCGCTCAAAAAAATAAAAATAAATAAACAAAAAATATACATTCAAATTTGTTTTTGTGGTATGCTCTTTATCATATAAATTGTGTGAATTAATAGATGATTTATCAATAAGTATATTTTTGATATTTGTGAAACTCAGCTTTCAGTACTTTTTAACATTGTTTTTTTTTATCTCACTAAAGTCATCTGGGAAATGCCATAAAAATATCTCACTATAAATTATTCAATTGGTTACTTATTTGCCCTGTCTTAATTCAGTTATGAATCCCCTTAACCTACCTAATGGACAGCTACTGTAGTCTACTGTCATGGAAATAAAATAATATTATGTGGTAAGAAGAAATTACAAGATAATGAAAATGTAACTAACTTATTATGTATTTATATGCATGCATACTTTCTGATTCAGAACCTTAATGTGAATTTTCCTTGCCATTTCAAAATTCAGTTACATCTCCCAAGAGTTTATTCTGATGTTGTTTTTGTGAAAATACAAAATTTAATGAATTTAAAGGAGATCTCTTTTGCTTTCCCCTATAGAAAATGGAGGATTTTTGGCAAATAAAAGGAGGACACATATCTTTTTTCTTGTCATTTTGTATTTTCTGATCTTGCACTCCTGCTTTCTCAAGACCTTTTTGACAATGAATGAGCTATAATCTGAGTTCTGGCATTTGCAGTGATTTGATAAAAACTTCTACACTGTCCTTAAACAGGCCACTCTAGATGTCAAATAACCGATTCTTTGTTGGCAATGAAGGAAGTTCTTCCTGCTTTTATCCACACAATGGGGAGTTATACAGAGTTGGATGAATTTCTGATTTTATTTTTATTTATTTATTTATTTATTTAAAGATTTTATTTATTTATTTGACAGACAGATCGTAAGTAGGCAGAGAGGCAGGCAGAGCGAGAGAAGGGAAGAAGCAGGCTCCCTGCTAAGCAGAGAGCCCCATGCCTGGCTGGATCCTAGGACCCTGGGATCATGACCTGAGCCAAAGGCAGAGGCTTTAACCCACTGAACCACCCAGGTGCCCCAGAATTTCTGATTTTAGAAAAATGTGGCAAATTCTTGCTGATTATGCTGCAAATTCATCCAGGCTCCATGTTGTTTATTCATGATTTAAAGGCAGCATATACTACGATGTACTTTACATCTATAGATTCTTTGGTGGAATGCTCCATTAATATTCACCATTTAGAAGTATTTTTTTTTATTTGTTCCTTTTGTTTTGCTGTAAATAAAACAAGATCTATATAGGGAGTATATTGATGGCACACTAGAACATAGACTGGCTGGGAACCCAGCTCCCCATTCATTAGTATGGGAAATTTGGGCAAGTTGCTTATACTTTTTAATGTGTCAGTTTCTTCCTCTATAAAATTAGGATCATGAAATACCTACTCTAGATGGATGTTTTAAGGGCAAAATGAGTCTTTATTTTAAATACTTAGAAAAGTGCCTTGCACATTAAAAAAAAAAAAAATCAGTAAGCATTAGCTAACATTACTATTTTTAATATACCGTTTTTTCTTTTTATCAAACCCAAACATGAAGCTGATGAAATAAGCAAAAGGCACAAGAAACTACGCTTATGTGCTCATATCAAACTGATGGATGAGTTCCATTTTAGAATGTGAAAAATGATAGAACAATCATGCAGGTGCAGAGAAATTAATATATGTAGATATTTGGGTATTTCATTATTTTTATGCTACTGTTTCTAAATAAAGCAGGATGCTTTCAACACCTCAGAAAGGATTTTTAAAATGGATTATAGACTATCAATGTTGTTAACTATGTAAAATCTACATACAAATGTAACTGAAATTGAACTGAGAAATGAAACAGGTTTGATCTGAAGATAAAAATAACAAGAAAATTAAGTTAAAAATAACCTTAAAAATTGCATTGCATGACTTTTGTTCTTCATCATTCATTTTCCTGCATTTTAGCTTTTTACACTATTAAAGTTTAATAGCCAGGATAGCTTGAAACATTTAAGAAAACATTATTTTCAGATTTAAATTTTAATCATATCTTATTGAACTTCCTCACTTTTATTAGTACAAATAAATAGTAACATTAACACAAATTAATATTATTTTAATTCTCATTTAGTCATTTTATGATTGTAACTTATAATGAAAAAGGATCAAAGTAAGGCCCTTTTCATTTTTATCCTTTAAGAAATATTCTGTTTTTAATAGTTCTAAACTTTTGGTAGTTTTCAAAATTACTTTTTTCCTTGGCCTGGGGTACTGGGTGTGTTTTTCCTAAGGAAGAAAGAGAGAAAAAGAAAAAGAAAGAGACAGAGACAGAGAAGAAGGAAGGAGAGGGAAAGGAAAGGAAGAAAAGAAGGTGAGAGAGAAGAAGAAGGTAGTGTGTAGTTAGGAAAGGGATTAGAAAGGCATTTTGGTAGCATTTATCATGTTAGCAGAAACAATCAGATCAGTGTTTTTGCTTTGTTTTAGCTTTCATAACACCACAAGTAACTGAAGAAATTAACAATGAGTATAACAGAGTACCTATGCTTATAATTTATCTTCTAACACAGCATGTAAGTATTTGTCATGCTAAAAGAAAAAGGCCACCATAATAAATTGTCTTGTAGCTCTTCTGAAGTAAGTGAAAAAAATCTGAAGAATTCTCTAAAGTCACCATGAAGCTTTGGCTGCACATTTAAGTGCAATATTCTGTGTCCCAAGAGTTGAATATTCAGATGACTGCACCACCCAGGGACCCCTAAGTTTTTGTTGTTGTTTTCTTTTTAAGTAAAATCTTTGCCCAAAATTGGTGGGGCTTGAACTCACAACAAGAGTCATGTGCTCTATTGACTGAGCCAACCAGGTACTTCAGTTCTAAGATTGCAAAATACCCTAATTTTACCCCTTTCTCTCTAGCCATAGCCTCCCTCCTTTTTCGTTTGTCCTTTTAAAATTTCACTTGTGTCCCATCCTTCTGCTCTGCTTTCTTTTTTTTTTTTTTAATCCCATTAATCACCTCCTCTATGGAAGCAGGAATGTTGTGAAGACCTCCTTCCATGTGCTCATTTTACCTTTTTGTTCTTTCTGTTGTTTTAACATTTTGTATATCAACCCCCCTCCACCTGCAGTGCCACTGAACGTAAGTTGATATTACTGATTATCTCCAATGTCTACAGCAGTAGCATCAGTAGAATGTAAAATAAGCAAGTGAACATCAGAAGCCACTCTTTATCCTCTATCAAATTAAAACAATAATAAAACGGGACGCCTGGGTGGCTCAGTTGGTTAAGCAGCTGCCTTCGGCTCAGGTCATGATCCCAGCGTCCTGGGATCGAGTCCCACATCGGGCTCCTTGCTCGGCAGGGAGCCTGCTTCTCCCTCTGCCTGCCTCTCTGCCTGCCTGTGCTCACTCTCTCTCCCTCTCTCTCTGACAAATAAATAAATAAAATCTTTAAAACAATAATAAAACAGTCACACCTTAAAATACCACAGAAATGCAAATAGCCACTTATGGGATCATCTTTTAAATGTTCCTAACTTGAAGCCAATGATCAGCTCCTTTTGTGGCATATGAAAGCTTATATTTAGGATTGTCAAGTTTAAGTCATTAAGCAATAAGCCACATATATTTTGTTTGTGCTTATAAATCAATGATAACATTTGTGAAACAGGATTGAGGGTACTAATTATGTCAAGTAAGAAAAAGTAGGTAGATCTGGCTGACATTAGTTGGAAGGTTCTTTATTAAATGTAAGAAACCCAAATACAGTTAGCTTTTCATTTAATCAAGTCGTGTTTCCAGTATAAATGAATGGCTATTGAAGTCTTTATATCCCGTACTTTTCTTAAATGCTTTGCTGAATGTTTAATACTCTGGCATCCCAGTTTGGAGCTTCTTTTAAAGGAGTCTTTCATAAAACTTGGGACAGAAACCTGCTCTAGATGACCACATGAAGAGCTGTACAAAAGAGAAACAAATTATAAAAGCTCACTGTTACTTGGTTGCTTAAAATTTCTCTCTTCCTCTTTCTTAAAAAAAAAAAATGGCATTAATCAATGGCCTACTTTAGTTTCTAGAGCCTAAATGGTTGAAAATTTTACATAAAGGCTCATACAAAATCATTTTATTAAGTGAAAAGGGAACTAGACAATCTTTCGTAATTAAGCAAACAAAAATTTAGCAAGATAATAAAGACAGCTTTTTAACACATTCAAAATTACTTTACTTCACATACTATTTTAAATTATGTAAATCAATACACTCACCCAGAGTTGCTATGAATAGTCTTCAGTGTTTTGGCTACCTTCTAGAATCAGTCTTTATGATAAGCATTCCCTACAGTGTCCTCTGTCCATTGGAAGTGCGTGGAGCTGGAGGAAGGGAGACCTGGATCCTACCCTGTTTGAACCACTTCTGTATATTAATTCTGATGTGCAGTTGACGCTCAGCAGGATTACATTATCTGGAAAGGAAATTCATAATTTGTTCGGTGACTTTTTCATTAGTTTATTGCAAGAAATAAATGAAACATTATCTGTTTCTAAAAAAGAGATTGCAACTACAGATTAATTGATGTAATTGTATTCAAATGAAACTTTACTACTTGGCTGGGTCCCATTAAGGTTTAGTTTCTTTCTACACCTGCAGATGGTTACTGTCAATCGCCAGAAGAAATGGATGATAAAACATAGACAGATTCTTAGAAATTCTGCCCCATTTGTTGAAAAGCAACCCAAATCTTAATGAAATAAACAGACAGTTTCCAAGAAAGTGTTTTAGGACCTTTGCCATATGGCACAGTTTGAAGGGTAAGAAAAATACAAGAAAAAAAATTGTGGGAAGAATCTAAGTATTATTTTTTTTTCCAAAATATAGTCCACTGATGATATAAATTCTGACTCTCTGAAATTTAACCGATTATATTACAATTATTCTTTTGTTTTAATCAACACAGATATTTCAACTAACCAATTCTACCTATAATAACAATGATACTGGATCAGTAGAATTAGCTATTTACATTAATAAAAATACATTATTGTTGCCAAACTACTACTTCATTTCATGCATCTCCAGACAATCTCTGAGGGCCATTTTCCAAAACACTTTCCAAAACATCTTTTGGCACTTTAGATCTTAACAACTTGTGAGTAAGTTTAAAAATGATTATTTTAAAATACCATGTAAATATAATCATTTTTAGCTTATGTAAATGAATTATAATCAGAATTTTGTCTGCTGCAGTGTAGTGGTGGGAGAAACTAGGTTCTTGAGATAATACACTTTTTTAACATTTGAAGTCATTTTTATTTTGTTTTTTGTTACAACGTATAGCTCTTTAAAAGGAACATGGATCAACCTAAGTTTAGAAGAAGAAACAGGGGGTTTCATATCATATCAGCATCAAAAGAGGTAAAAGAGCATGGCAGTTTAGCCTAAAGAATAATATATTCAAGCATCAAAATAGAAATTTTGAAGTATTTGAACAGATGCCATTTTGAAGAAACATAGGTCAACTAGTGTCCTTACAGAGAGATGATAATTGTTCCTGACTTGGAGGATGCATTTTCAGGAGTAAAAATTACCTTTTGAGAGCATGTAAACCAGCCATTCAATGACAGTCGATAAAACCATATTTTCCATATCTAGTGTTTATGCTAAGGGTCTTGGCCCCATAATTATTGTGTAAGGGTATTCCACTCTGGAAACTTGTCCTCGGATAGGGACAAGAATATGTGTCTCACTTCATCTTAAAATTCGCACAGGTACTTGGGTCACCAGTAGCTTTAATTTATTTGCATCACCCCCAGGACTCAACATGGTAAAATATCATGAGTCTTCCTGGTATGTAAGTTCTTTAGGCATAAGATGTTAATTGGTGCTGCAGTAAATAAAGAAAAACTAGATTCTCCCTCTACCCTAACTCTGTCCTCCAGAATAGAATAACATTTTGGTTTAGGAATCCATTTTCCAAGGTGGATGTGAAAATCACCAGAGGTGGACTGTGCCAAGTTTCTGTCAGGTGACACTCCTCCTCCACTGAGAAGGTCAAGGCTGAGGGAGTAGAACTGGTTTTAAGAAGTAATCCAAGAGGACAAGCGTGTTGCTGTTACTCTGCCGAGAGAACAGTCGATAAAAAGGTGCAAAATGCAACAAAACCTTTAACTCAGAGAAGCAAAGCCGTACTCCAAGGAAGCATCATCAGCGTCACCAGCAGCAGCGACAGCAGCAGCCACCACCACCAGGACCCGCAAATGGACAACAAGCCCACAGCCAAAATGAACTCTTGACTATTAACCTGAAGAATTTTAGGAGACCAGGAGAGAAGACCTTCACCCAACACAACCAGCTCTTTGTGGGCAGTCCTCCTCCTGACCTCACTGAGGATGAGACGAGGAAACTCTTTGAGAAATAAGGGATGGCAAGTGGAGTCTTCATTCATAAGGAGAAGGGCTTTGGCTCTATCCGCTGGCAAACAGGAACTAGGGGAGCTCTCGCACGCAGAGCTGGACAATGTGCCGCTCCATGGAAAGCAGCTGAGTGTGTGCTTTGCCTGCAGCAGCGGCACCCAGTGTGGTCCGAAACCGTCCTTGGTGTGTTTCCAACGAACTGCTGGAGGAAGCCTTTTCCATGTTTGGCCAGTTGGAAAGGGCTGTCGTCACTGTGGATGATCGAGAAAGGCCCCCAGGGGAAAGAACTTGAATTCTCAGGGAAGCCAGCTGCTCAGAAAGCTCTGGACAGGTGTAGCGAAGGCTCCTTCCTGCTGACCGTATTTACTCAGCCTGTGACTGTGGAGCCCATGGACCAGCTGGATGATGAAGACGGACTTCCCCAGAAGCTGGGGATAAAGAACCAGCCATTTCACATGGAGTGAGAGCAGCCACCCAAATCTGCACAGCCTGGCTCCTCGGAGTATGAGTATGCCACGTGCTGGAAGGCACTCACTGAGACGGAGAAGCAGCAGCAGGACCAAGTGGACCGCAGCATCAAGGAACTGGTGAGAAGCTGGAGATGGAGGCTGCCCGCCATGACACCAGCTCATGCTCATGAGACAGGATTTGATGTAGCATCAAGAACTTTGGAGGATGGAAGCGCTGCACAACCAAGAAAGGCAAAAATGGAAGCAACTGGAGCTCAGACGGGAGGAGGAGCGCAGGCGCTGTGAGAAGGAGATGCGGCGGCAACAGCAAGAAATGAGGCAGTTACAGCGGGAAGGATTCAAGGGAATGTGCCCTGAGGGAAGAGAACAGGAGATACAGATGGGCCGGGAGGCAATGGGAGATGCTGTGGGCATCAACAACAGAGTCACTGTGCCCCTGCTCCAGTGCCAGCTGGCACAGCTCCTCCAGGACCTGTCACCATTATGCCAGATGGAACCTTGCGATTGACCCCACCAACAACTGAACGCTTTGGCCCAGCTGCTACAGTGGAAGAAATTGGGGCAATTAGTGGAAGCCCACCTCTCCCCCACCCTGCGTTCAACCATGCAGCTCCTGGAGCTGAATTTGCTCCAGATGAACATCTCTGATACTAACAAAAATCTCCATGTCTAGTTTCCCATAAACCCTTAAAAGAAGGACCCTAGCCTAGCCTGAATTCTGCCATGGAAAAGTGTTAGGGGTTTCTCCCAATAGTTGGGTCTTCCTTGCCTGCACTACTCTGAGGGAGTTTGCTGGAGGCTGAGGGTGAGGGAGGGGCAATATTTAACAAATCAGTTCTGTGTGATATATCATTTAACAAGTTGATTCTGTGTGGTGCATTTCTGAAGTCTCCCTTGATTGTTGAGGGCCTGGGGGTGTGGGTGGGGAGGAACTATGGCAAAATGGATCCAGTTAGAGCTCCCATTAATCTTGATCATTCCATTCTTTACTCATCCTGTTGTATTTGCTTTCTTGTTCTTATACCCTGGAAACCCAGAGACACTGCCACATACACCACAAAACCAAACCTCCCCCAGTGACCTTAGTCCCATTGTTCCATTCACTCACAGGTGGGAATTCAGGCAAATGTCCACAGAGTTCACAGACAAGATACATATGGTTCTATTATATCCCATGTATTACCCCTTATGTCCTAAGGAAGACATTTTCTCTTAGAGATTTTCATTTGGAGTGTATCTTTTAAAAAATCTTGTGTTAAGTTGCCTCCAACTTTTTTCTTGGGTAAGGACAACCCAGGAATGGCCCTTTTGTGTCTGTGATGTTGCTGTTCACAGATTTCTTGATAGGCCTAGTACAATCTTGGGAGCAAGGTTACTATGTGCTGAAGGTTGGACAGTTGCTCTTACCCTTGCCTATCCTAGGTAGTTATGTTGTGCATTTTTTTTTTTTTAATTGGTGTACCATGTTTGATTTGTCCCTGATGTCTTTGGAGTTTTCCTGAGAAATGTAGCAGTAATGCAGTAAACTTATTAAAATACATTTTAAGCCTTAAAAAAAAAGGTGAGTGATCCACATGGGAGGCATATAAATGACCCTGATAGCAAGACTTGATTTTCTGTGGCTTTTTTTTTTTCTTTTAATTTACTTTTTTCTTCCCTTCACTGGCAGCAATAGTATGGGAATTGCCATTTCATAGTAAAACTTCCCTCAAGTTACTGCATTAGAAGCACAGTTTAATTACTACATTCATATTAATCATGAGTTTTGTTTTATTTGGCTCAAATACTTAATCAAATTTAGGGAAGCACAAAGAAGTAGTAACACAACTAATATTGCAAAGAAGTAAACATATCATAACATAAAAACTCAAAACTATATATCCTACTTATTTTTTTATATCCTAGTTATTTTTTTTTCCAATGTATTTATTTTCAGAAAAACAGTATTCATTATTTTTTCACCACACCCAGTGCTCCATGCAAGCTGTGCCCTCTATAATACCCACCACCTGGTACCCCAACCTCCCACCCCCCCGCCACTTCAAACCCCTCAGATTGTTTTTCAGAGTCCATAGTCTCTCATGGTTCATCTCCCCTTCCAATTTACCCAAAAGCACATACCCTCCCCAATGTCCATAACCCTACCCCCTTTCTCCCAACCCCCCTCCCCCCAGCAACCCACAGTTTGTTTCGTGAGATTAAGAGTCACTTATGGTTTGTCTCCCTCCCTATCCCATCTTGTTTCATGGATTCTTCTCCTACCCACTTAAGCCCCCATGTTGCATCACCACTCCCTCATATCAGGGAGATCATATGATAGTTGTCTTTCTCCGCTTGACTTATTTCGCTAAGCATGATACGCTCTAGTTCCATCCATGTTGTTGCAAATGGCAAGATTTCGTTTCTTTTGATGGCTGCACAGTATTCCATTGTGTATATATACCACATCTTCTTGATCCATTCATCTGTTGATGGACATCTAGGTTCTTTCCATAGTTTGGCTATTGTGGACATTGCTGCTATAAACATTCGGGTGCACGTGCCCCTTTGGATCACTATGTTTGTATCTTTAGGGTAAATTCCCAGTAGTGCAATTGCTGGGTCATAGGGCAGTTCTATTTTCAACATTTTGAGGAACCTCCATGCTGTTTTCCAGAGTGGTTGCACCAGCTTGCACTCCCACCAACAGTGTAGGAGGGTTCCCCTTTCTCCACATCCTCGCCAGCATCTGTCATTTCCTGACTTGTTGATTTTAGCCATTCTGACTGGTGTGAGGTGATATCTCATTGTGGTTTTGATTTGTATTTCCCTGATGCCGAGTGATATGGAGCACTTTTTCATGTGTCTGTTGGCCATCTGGATGTCTTCTTTGCAGAAACGTCTGTTCATGTCCTCTGCCCATTTCTTGATTGGATTATTTGTTCTTTGGGTGTTGAGTTTGTTAAGTTCTTTATAGATTTTGGACACTAGTCCTTTATCTGATATGTCGTTTGCAAATATCTTCTCCCATTCTGTCAGTTGTCTTTCGGTTTTGTTAACTGTTTCCTTTGCTGTGCAAAAGCTTTTGATTTTGATGAAATCCCAAAAGTTCATTTTTGCCTTTGCTTCCCTTGCCTTTGGCGATGTTCCTAGAAAGATGTTGCTGCGGCTGAGGTCGAAGAGGTTGCTGCCTGTGTTCTCCTCAAGGATTTTGATGGATTTCTTTCTCACATTGAGGTCCTTAATCCATTTTGAATCTATTTTTGTGTGTGGTGTAAGGAAATATCCTAGTTATTTTTTGCTTAACCCTATTATTTAAGGTGGTATATAGTTACAGGTTGTTTTATTTTTTTGTTCCCCTTCTCATTTATTTGTCATGAGAAGTATTCAATCAGAAGCCATCACACCTCTTATTAAGAATATTATGTAATTTATGTAAGGAGAGGATGGGAAACTATATTGAATAATTGCTATAGACATTTCCTGATCTGAGAGCCTGATTCTGTGAATAATCACCCTGCTTTCCCACTATCATCTCCTAGACTTGAGATTCCCCCAAATTGTCCATATTGTCTTCTGTGATGAAAGTGCCACCTCCTTTTGTTTGTTTGTTCATTGCAGTCATATATGGCTTAATTTGAGCTCTTTCCAAGTCCCTTGATACATTCTGTCTTTGAAGGCTGGTTCCATATGTGGTAGAAATTTATTTTTTTTCTTATAGCTTATCAACATAGAAATATAATTAGTGGCAATAATATTAACATTAGAAATGTGTAATTACACAAACCATTTGGATTCTAAGTTTTGATCAAGCTAACAAAAATCAAAAATCCTCCTTCATAGAGAGATAGTTATTCTAGGTCTCCTTAAATTGAGTACTTTTCTGAAACAGTAAGTCGTACTAATGGTAGATGGCTGGCAGGATGAGGGGGGAAAAGCATAGAGATACATTCAGTGCATAAGTATCAGCTAGGATACTTGTTAAAATCTCCAACTGGTGGCAGGAGTGGGATTGACAAGGGTATATAGATCTATATGTATGTATGAATGAATATATGTGTGTATAAATAACATACAGTGTTATATTAGTCTCAGGTGTCCAATATAATGATTTAAAAATTCTTTATATTTTTCAAAGTTCAATCAAGATAAGTGTATTCTTAAGCCCCTTTCTCTATTTCACCAATCTCCCCAACCTCCTTTTCTTCTGGCAACCACCTGTTTGTTTTCTATGTTTAAGAGTCTGGTTTTTTTCTTTGTCTCTTTGTTTTCTTTCTTAAATTCCAGATATGAGTGAAATTATATGGTATTTGTCTTCCTATGACTGACTTATTCCACTTAGCATTATACTTTCTAGGTCCATCCATGTTGTTGCAAATGGAAAGATTTCATTCTTTTTTTCTTTTTTGTGTTTGAGTAATATCCCATTGTATATCACTCTTTATGCATTTATCTATGGATGGACACTAGGTTGCTTCCATATCTTGGCTATTGTAAATAATGCTACAATAAACATAGGGATGCATATATCTTTTCAAATTAGTATTTTCAATTTCTTTGGGTAAATACCCAGTAGTGGGATTACTGGATCATAAGATATTTCTATTTTTTAATATTTAGAGGAGTCTCCATACTGTTTTCCACAGTGGCTATACCAACTTGCATTCCTACCAGTAGTGCACAAGGGTTCCTTTTTTTCCACATCCTCACCAACACTTATTATTTCTTGTGTTTTTTATTTTAACCATTCTGACAGATGTGAAGTGATATCTCACTCTCGTTTTGAATGATGTTGAGCATCTTTTCATGTGCCTCTTAGCCATCTCTATGTCCTCATTGGAAAAAATGTCTATTCAGATCCTCTGCCCATTTTTTAAATCAGATTATTTATTAATTTTTTCCATGTTGAGTTGTATACATTCTTTATATATTTTGGATATTAACCCCTAATTGGATATATCATGTGCAGATATCTTCTCCATTCAGTAAGTTCCCTTTTTATTTTGTTGATAGTTCTCTTTGCTGTGCAAAAGCTTTTTGTTTTGGTGTAGTACAGTAGTTTGATTTTGCTTTTGTGTCTTTTGCCTGAGGAGACATGTCGAGAAAAATGTTTCTATGGCCAATGTCAAAGAAATTACTGCCTATGTTTTCTTCCAATTGTTTTATGGTTTTAGCTCTCACATTTAGGTCCTTAATCCATTCTTAGTTTACCTGTGTATGGTTTAAGAAAATGGTCCAGTTTCATTCTTTTGTATGTAGCTGTCCAACTTTCCCAGGACCATCCCTTGAAGGGACTGTCTTTTCCCCATTGTACATTCTTGCCTCCTTTGTCAAAGCTTAACTGACCATAAAATTATGGGTTTATTTCTGGGCCTGGGCTCTCTATTCTGTTCTGTTGATCTATGTGTCTGTTTTTGTGCCAGTACCACACTGTTTTGATTACTACAGCTTTGCAGTATATCTTGAAGTCTGGGATTTCAAAATAGCTGGGATACCTCCAACTTCATTCTTTCTCAAGATTACTTCAGCTATTTGGGGTCTTTTGTGTTTCCATACAAATTTTAAGATTATTTGTTTTAGTTCTGTGAAACATGCTACTGATATTTTGATAGGAATTGCATTAAATTTATAGATTGTTTTGAGTAGTGTGGACATTTTTAATAATACTGGTTCTTTCAGCATGGAGTTTCTTCCCATTTGTTTGTCTCATCTTCAATTTCTTTTATCAGTGTTTTATTGTTTTTGTAGTACAGGTCTTTTACCTCCTTGGTTGAATTTATTTCCAGGTATTCTGCTATTTTTGGTGGAATTCTAAGTGGGATTGTTTTTTTAATTTATCTTTCTGATATTTCATTATTAGCATGTAGAAATGTAGCAGATTTCTGCATATTAATTTTATAACCTGTGACTTTACTGAATTCATTTATCAGTTCTAGTAGTTTTTGGGAGGATCTTCACGGTTTTCTATATATAGTATTATGTCATCTGCAAATAGTGAAAGTTTTATTTCTTCCTTACCAAATTGGTTGCCTTTTATTTTATTTTATTTGTCTGATTGCTGTGGCTAAGACCTATAGCACTATGCTGAAAAAAAGTGGTGAGATGGACATCCTTGTCCTATTCCTTATTCTAGACGAAAAGTTTTTCATCCTTGAGAAATGATGTTAGCTGTTGAGGTATTTTTTTTTTTTAACTGTCTGTATTTTTTTCAAGGGGTCACTAGGTAGTTTTAATGAATTACTATCATTAAAATAAACACTGGCTCAAGAAGTAATTTTTCCTCCAGTAATGATTTGTTTATAACCCCAAACACTGTGCCCCTGCTTGAAATGAGAAGATAGACTATGCAGTGTATTTAGTTAGAATCTGATTTGACCTGCTCCCCACCTTTTTTCCCCTTTGTGGAACTTATATATGGAAAACAGAAAAAATAATAGATGTTTTTAATACTTTACACATATTTATACTTACCACACTGCAGAATATGGTCTACATCTTTAAAATATTATATTTGAGTTTTGAAACAAGAATAACCATATAGTATTATTTTCCTTTACCTGGAAAAACAACAGCAGTTCTTTCATTTATTTAACTTTTACATACAGGTGACTTAAAACATGAAGGATATTATGAATGAGTTTTCATGAAGGTTGCAATTTTTGCAGTTGAAGTTGATGTCATTTTCTAAATCTGTTCAAGCAGAGATTATCAGATCTAATATGTATATGACATAAAATATCAGTGCCTAGCAAAGACTATTTAGTGAGGCTCTGTCAACTTAGTGTATACAGAGAAGCAGTAGTATAGAACACTAGGAAGAACACTTCAACAAGAGTCAGTAGACCTGAGTTCTGTTGAGAAGTTGTTTTTAAAATATCTTTCCCTTTCAGTCCTCTACCAGTAAACCTCATCAGGTTGGAATAGATTACTGGTAAACCCCCTCCCCATTCTAAAATTATAATTCCATAACTTCTATTTTCTAAGAAACTATATGCACAAGTGTACAAAAGTATATTTAAGCAAGCATATGTATATAAAATACATATATAATGGCAAAACAAGAACACAAGTATAGGAAGTCTTTGAAGGAAAAGTATTCAATGAGAATCAGTTTACAGAAGTTTTAATGAGGTGTGTTTGTTGTTTTGAAAACAAAGTTTTCCTATTTTCTGACATAGTATCAAGAACTTCCTCCTTCTGAGAAATGATTCTAAGACACTGTTCTTTTGAAGTTTTTAAAAGTTTTTATTGAACTGCACAGAATAAAGTCTATTTGAACATGATAAGCTGACATAGTAAATCAGAAATGTCAGGCTGTTTTACATTTCAGAGACTCACAGTAATAAAAATTGTTCTTTAATCCATTAAATATAACATCCTTACACAAGAGAATTCTGATATGAAGATCTCTAGGAATTTGAAGAGTTTAATGATATTATTGAGTACTTACAGTTGTTAGTCATGATTTCTGTGTTGTATTTAGGCATCCTAATTATGAATATTTCATCATCTCCTATAATTTTGTAACTTCTTTTAAATTTATTTGTATCACAGTGTGCTCCACTGAGCAGAAACCCAAAACATAATTAAAATATGAAACACTTCCACAATTCAGACATGGTGTTTAGGTTTTCTTTCTTTTCAGTACCTCTTTTAGCTCATCTACTAGTAGAAAGTACAGTGATTCTCTAGGTGATGTAGTTAGTCTTTGCCTGAATTATTTTGGGAGGGAAACTTTTCAAAGGATTTGTTTAATCTAAATTACGTCCATTCTTTTATTCTCATTTTCACCTTTCTGATGCGAGGTGGATTTATCAGAGCATAGTATAATGGTGTTTTGAAGTTACCTATGGAATTCTCTTCCTCAGATTTTTCATGGATTATTTTTCTCTAGGTCAGGTATCTCTTATTGGTACTATTTTTTCACATCACTGTTTTATCATGAATAAACTAACAAAATAATTTCAATTTCAAAATGAGTGAATGTTTTTCATGTTCTTTTGAGGTCTGTCTTTATACAGACTCTTAATAAAGCTTTAAACCTGACTTAGTTGAATAAGTATTTTTTAGATTATCATTTATTATATCAGTTATTTGGTTTATCCAGTAGACATATTTAAATGCACGGAAGGTTTTCTATACAGAATAGAATACGGTGAAGGATGCTAGTCTAGTAGGAAAGAGAACTGGTTTCTGATTCTAACATTGCTATTTTCCTTAATTGCTATGTAATCCTAGGCAACACTACATAACCTTGACTTTTAATTTTCTCACCACAAACCATGTAAAAGGTCCCTTGTTACTGCAGCATTCAAGAATAGACCAGAGAATTAATATGGGGAAACACATGCAGAAGAAATATAAATTATATGCATGATTGGATTATATAACCTTTAAGGTTCTTTACAATTTTAAGAGTTTATTGCTTCATATACAAAATTATGAATTATCCTTTAGATGTGGATCATTGTATTTCAGTTATCAAGGACAAATTTCCAGTTCTCTTTCTAGCTGTGTGTGTGTAAACATGCATGCATGTGTGGGTTTGACCAAGCTTATGCTGTATTATTTTATACATTTATGATTATGTATGTTTATTATGCATCTGTCATGTGACCGGCACTGTTTGGACACTAGTTTACATTAGAGGAACACGCACAAAAATTATTTATATACCAGAAAATGATAAGTGCTAATGAAAACATAGAACAGAGGAAAAGAAAAGGGAATTAGGCTGCATTTTTTTGTTTAGGTGGTCAGATTTGACCTCATTGAGAAGGTGGCATCTGAGCAAAGACTTGAAATACTTTAAGAAAATAAGCATGCAGTTATCTAGAGGACAACATTTCATGAAAGAGTTATACTAGCACAAGCCTATAAAGCATAAATATGCCTAGTAAGTTCACTGGATAGTAAAGTCAGGCATTTGGAGGTGAATGGGTGAGGAAATGGTTAGATCAGAAAGGAAGGGGAGGCTGACCTTGTAATTACTGTAGGGTCTTGTGACTTGAGTTTGACTCTGCAAAGAGGAACTAGTAGATGGTTTGGAGCAGAGGAAAGCTGTGATCTAATATGGATTTTACTCTGACTGTTGTCTTGAGAGAGTTTGCAGATAGATGGAAACAGGAACCAGTTAATAAATGATTAGAGTAATAATGATAGTTTGGTATCAAGGTAGTAGCAATGGAAATTTTGAGGATTGGGTTCTGACTATATTTTAAGATATTACCACAGGAGTTCCAACAAATTTGATATGAATGTGAAAGTAGAAAAGTCTGGAATGAAGCCAAGAGTTTTGTTTCAGCAGCTGGAAGGATGGGCCATCCCTTTAAGTGAGAATTGGAAAAGACTCAGTAAAAGAGGTTAGCAGGGACAAGGGAGATGAGAAGTTCAGCTTTACATGTGTTAATTTGGAGATGTCTATTTGACATCTCAGTGGATCTGTCAGGTAGGCAGTTGTATATATGAGTTTGAAATTCAGAAGACACATCTGGGAAAGGCATATAAATTTGGGTAATATGGGCATATTTCTGTTATTAAAGTTGTGTGCTGATTGAGGTAACAGTGTAGTGGTTGTAGGCAGAGAAGAAAGAATAAAGAACTAAGATCAGGAAACTCCAGTGTTAAGAGATCTGGAAGAGGAAGACAAACCAACAGAGGAGACTGAGGTGGAACATTATTGTGTTGCTGGGAGAGAAGCAAGAGTGTGGTATAGTGGAAGCCAAGTGAAGTAAATACATCAAGGGCAATATACTTGATGTTGATGAGTTTCAAGAATTGAAAAGTGACCACTGGACAGAGCAATCTGGATGTAATTGTTGATCTTGACAAGAATAGTTTTGGTGTAATGATCAGGGGGAAATCTCATTGGCAAGGATTCCAGAAGAAGAAGAGAAATGGAATTCTGTGTTACTGAGTATAGTCAAATATCTCAAGATATTTTGCTACAAAAGGGAAAAGATAATCAGAGTTATAGTTGTTAGGTGAAATGGGACTTAATGGAGGAATTTTTAAAAATGAGAAAAGAATAACGTTTTTTGCTGGTGGTATTCATCTCTACTACATAAGAAAAAATAATAATGTAGATAAGAGGGAATAAATTCCACTGTATGGATAGGTGATAGGAAATTATACTTAGTACACAAGGGAAGGTTTTAGAAAGGAGTAAATATCATTTATTTCCAGAAACCTGACAGGGAGCAGAAGGTATGAGTTCAGTTGCAGGTTAACATATGTGGCTCTAAGAGTTCCTGGAGATTCTTTCTCGTTGCTTTAATTTTCTCAGTGGAAAAAAAAAGAAGCAAAGTCATCAAATTGGAGTATTAGGATGAATGTGTTGGAAATTTAAGAAGAAAGTAGAAAAGGGGTGCCTGGGTGGCACAGTTGGTTAAGCATCTGCCTTCAGCTGGGGTCATTGTTCTGGGTTCCTGGGTTCTGGGATTGAGCCCCATGTTGGTCTCTTCCCTCAGCTCAGTGGGGAGTCTGTCTCATCCCCTCCCCCACCTGCTTGTTCTCTTTCTCATGCGCTCTCACTCACTCTCAAATAAATGAAAAAAAGTCTTTGAAGAAGAAAGGAGAGGTATGAAATAGTACTACAGGATAGTAGAAAATACATAAACTAGTGAAATATAGTTGATTGTGGGTAAGCTTGGGGGACCTCCAAGAGTTTGTCAAACTGAATTTAAGGTGAGATCATTCAGAGCTGTCCTGTATTTCTGCATGCATAATTAGCTGCCATATGCAAGTGCTGAAGAGGCAGAGTTAGATTTAAGCAGGATTGTAATTTGCCTAGTAAAGGTTGGTGAGGGACATTGAGATGTTTATAGTTCAATTGATTGATGGTCCCAGTGGATTGTTAGAGCTGAGATACTAGAGTAATTGAGCTGAAAAGATAGGAGATGATGGTCAGAGAACTGGATACATGAAGCCATATTATGGAAGTATGGGCGTTCCTTGTAATGAATCGGTCTAGAAATGGCCAGGGCATTGATTGGTTAAAATAATATGAAGGACAAGATATTTAGAGGAAAGACGATCAAGTAATCAAAAGGCCAAATTTCAGGAAGGATCGTATATGTATATATTGAAAGTATCTAGAATTAAATCAAGAGTTATGTTGGGAAGAGAGGCAGGATCTAAAATACTTGAGAAACATGGAGGAGTTAATTGCAAGATAATTCAGCAACTGCAGCAATGAAGGTAATGAGCAATGTAATCTAATGACAATAAAGTAAATGCCAGAATTTATAGGGAGCAGGGAAGGAAAATGGTGTAGAAACAATCCTAAGAATGAAAGTGGCCATCTTTCAATAGGACCACATTATAATAGGCAATCTCTTATGTGATTTTTAAAACTCTCTATGGCTAGCATAATATAGAAACTCATTAAATAATAACAACTAATCAACTTAAGTGTTGATATTTAGAATAGAGAAGTAAAGTGCTTCAAACAAATATGTCGTAAAAAATATGTAGGTATGGGGTGCCTGGGTGGCTCAGTGGGTTAAAGCTTCTGCCTTTGGCTCAGGTCATGATCCCAGGGTCCTGGGATCAAGCTCCGCATCGGGCTCTCTGCTCAGCAGGGAGCTTGCTTCCCCCTCTCTCTCTCTGCCTGCCACTCTGCCTACTTGTGATTTCTGTCTGTCAAGTAAATAAATAAAATCTTTAAAAAAAATAGAGAGGAGTAGGGAATTTGGGTAAATTGGAAGGGGAGGTGAACCATGAGAGACTATGGACTCTGAAAAACAGTCTGAGGGGTTTGAAGTGGCAGGGGGGTGGGAGGTTGGGGTACCAGGTGGTGGGTATTATAGAGGGCACAGCTTGCATGGAGCACTGGGTGTGGTGAAAAAATAATGAATACTGTTTTTCTGAAAATAAATAAATTGGGGAAAAAAAAAAAAAAAAGAATAACATACTTACCAAAAAAAAAAAAAAAAAAAAAAGAACATAGATATTACCGCAGAATAAAACTAAGGATTTTTAAATGTAAAAAAAAAAAAAAAAATACGTAGGTGAACAATGCTAGAGAGAGTTCTGTGTTAGAAAGAAAAAGTATGAAAGAATAAGGCAGTTGTGGGTTTTAGTCACAGCTCTGCCACTTACGAGCTACGTTCTTTCTTAACTTTCATCTCTGCTATGAGGAGAAAAACTACTACCTCACAGAGTTATTGTGAGGGGTAAGAACAACGATTTATGTAAAACACCTGGCACTGAGAAAACATCTAATTAATGTTAGTTCCCTCCCTTTAAAGTAGAGATTCAAATACCGAACATCTTTACAAGGTACCACAACAAAGACTTCTGAGGTACATAATGTCTATTTCCATCACCACAGATAAATGATTCATGAACTCATTCATACACACCAACTATGTGTTATTTCAGTGACTTGAAAATGTGCTTGTGGACTCTTACTGGTTTTTTTTTTTTTTCTCCCAATTTCTGTCTGTATATCACTTATTATAACACCTACTGGAAACAATAGTCACAAAAAGAAAATCTGGACATTATCATTTTCTTTTTAGTGAATTACAAAGTGAGCAGTAAGGTTTTTTTTACTTTCTTAAATTACATGGATATATAATTAGCATGATCATTGGATAACATAAAACTATATTAAATGATTATTTAGAATATTTCATGAATAGTGAAATGCATATAACTGAATGATAATGTGACAAGATGGAAAATGATATGTATTTTCTGTTAAAATATACTGATGTTGAATTAATCTTATTAAATGATTGTAATTGGTTGTATAGAGAATTTAAAAAATTTATTTATTTATTTAAGAGAGAAAGAGAGAGCACGATCCATGGGGAGGGGCAGAGGGAGAGAATCTTTTAGACAAATTCCACACTGAACACAGAGCCTGACTCAGGGCTGGATCCCACCACCTATAAGATCATGACCCAAGCCGAAACCAAGAGTTGGGCGCTTAACCCCATGAGCCACCCAGGTGCTCCAGTTATATAGAGAACTATAAAGAGCATGAAGATAAATTTCTGGCCTTTATATGATCAATGAGGTGTAAAAAGTGATGCAAGACAAACAAGGAGTGGAGGGAGGAGCTTTATCATATGTCCTATGATAGCTAGAAGATAAGATAAAAGTCCTAGAGCATATCATACAGTCATGTGATAGATAAAAGATAAGATAGAAGTCCTAGAGCACCTAGGACTTCTGCCATTCCCTATAATCTTGTAGTCCTTGTTGAATCCTCTTCATGTGGCCAGTAGAAGAGTACAAAGAACGACAGTGCATGAAGCATTTAAAAAGTGCTGTAGGTCGGCCTTAAAGTGGTGAGCATTAAGTTTGCCTACTTGCCACTGGCCAGAACTTGCCAGATGAAAACACCCAGATAAAAGGAGTCTGGGAAATGCAGTCTAAATGTATGTCAAGGGCCATACGGGCTTACAGGTGTACCAGTTGGTCCACTCCAGAGCTGAGCTGATGTGTTACTAGATGTTACATTAGAAGGATGAACACTGTGTATTATAAAAATGTGGAAAATGGATGGATCAGTTTAAGCTATCTGGGTACTAGCCAGGCAGATACTGTTTCACAGGAGGGAGGGATGGTATAGTGTGCCTTGCAAGACACCGAAAATTTGGTCAAGTGTATTTTTCAGGGAGTGAATAACTGAGAGTAGGAAAGAACATGTAATACATTTCAACAGTGAAATTCATCCAAGTACTCAAATGACTTGTCTAAGGAATCACAGTTATCCTGCATCTACATCTGGATATAGGCCTAATAAATTCTATGGTTTCAGATTGTTATGAAGGAAATCATATTTCCTGTTATCTTAATTATACCAACTGCACTGTGCATATCTTACGTAGAAAGGGTCTTGACTAGATTGTCTTATTACTTTGAAAAGTAGCTTAATTTAGCCACAGTTTAGGGAAAAATAGAATAACTAATATGACACACAAGTGGATATACATTAGAAAACAAATTATGGAGAACAGACTATGCCGCCTACTCAGAACTGAACCAGACAACATCGAGTGTATAGGAACAGATATTGCAGTAATGAGAGCACAGCTGTTTAGGATTATGCTGAAATGTAGGAAATATTATTCATGGAACAAAGAAAGGAAACCAAAGAGAACAGCTTTAAAACAGCACCTTCATATTTAGCCTCGTATTGCATATTTTACATATTTTAATCATATCTCACTTTCTTCCAAAATAGACTTGAGGCGGGTTATAACAAGATAATGTTACGATAGCACAGACGCAAAGACAAGACAAGATGGGCTAGTGGTGGAATAATACCAGATTACTCACACTAGATTACTAATGCTCAGGGTAAACTTGAATTTAGGACAAACGTTTGGCATTTAGCTTCTTGGCACTCGAGTCAAAAAAGAAAAACAAAACTATGTTATATCACTTGGTAAAATAATATATTCTTTAGTAAAAAGGAGCAGGTGGTTTTTTATTCTCCCATAGTCCTCATCTCTAAGAGGGACTTATTTCACAATTATTTCATAAGGCAGTTTTACAAGAGATGGCTTCAGCAACATCCTATAAATAAATACTGAACTTCTATTTCTTGCTTGGCTCTCTGCTGAGTTCTTGGGACACACAGATGAATATGAAGCATCCTTACCCTTAAGGAGCTCACAGCTAGTATAAATCTAATTGGGCAGTAAATGTAATAAATGGGTTACTTGCAAGACATAATGGTAGCCCAAAGGAAAGAGTGTCAGCACAGTCAAAGAGACAAGACCTCACAGGGGGAGAAATGTTGAACTGATCTTAAAGTGTGAATAGGTCAAGGATTAAAAGAAAAATGAGCAGAACTTTCTCTTCTCTCAAAAAACAAAAACTGCAGTACTTAGTTTTATGCAGATACTTGGGAGAGAATTTCTTTGAAGAACCAAAACAGTGTAATTCAGATGCCTAAAATTTTGAAACTTTTGGCTAAAAAGTGCTAAAATTAGAGGAATGAATTTTTGACTGATCCCTTCAGCTTTATTTGAAAGTAATTAACTATATATTTTTCACCTAGTGGTATGCTTTCCCACAGCATACGTAGCAAGATGGAAATATCTCCTTTTTTTTTTTCTTAACCAAGTCTGGATTATTTTTAATTGTAGCAAAATGTATGTAACAAAATTTACTCTCTTAACCATTTTAAGTATATAGGTCAGTACTGTTAAATATGTTTACATTATTGTTCAACCAATCTCCAGAAATATTTCATCTTCCAAAACTGAAACTCTACACATGAAACAAACCACATTTCCCCCTTCTTCCCCTCTTCCCATCCCCTGGCAGGCACCATTGTACTTTCTGTTTCTGTGAATGTAACTACTCTGGATTCTCATATAAATGCAGTCATACAGTTATTTTCTTTTCTTGCAATTAGGCTGTTTCACTTAGCATAATGTTCTCAAGGTTGATCTATGTTGGGTAACATACAGTGTGTCAAACGTCCTTCCTTTTTAAGGCCAAATAATATTCTTTAGTGTGTATATACCACACTATAGTTAACCATTCATTCATCGATGGGCGTTTCTACCTTTTAATTATGGTAAATAATCCTTCTAGGAATATGAGTGCACAGATATCTCTTAGAGACACTGCTTTCATTTCTTTCGCATATATACACCCAGACGTGGAATTGTTGGATCATATGGTAATTCTATTTTTAATTATTTGAGGAGTGATTATACAGTTTTCTGTAGCAGCTGCATCATTTTATATTTGCATCAACGATGCATAGGATTAGTGATCTTGTAAAAGGAGACCCGAGAGAGCTAGCTTACCCCCACCGTGCAAGGTTACAGCTGGAAGGTGCCCTATGAGAACCAGAAAGCAGGCTCTCACCCAACACTAAATATGTTATGCCTAATGTTGGTCTCCCTAGCCTTCAGGAATGTGAGAAATGAATTTTGTTGTTAGAGGCCACCCAGTCTATGGTATCTTGTTATAGCGGCCCAAACAGACTCAGACACCTTCCCAAGAAGGTTAGTAGAGGCATGGCTGCTGGGAGCGCTGACTTCCTTTGGTGGGCTTTCTCTGGCAGAACTTTAAGAAGCCATTTGTGATCCTGCTATTAGCCTCCCATGATCATGTGATTGTTCAAATGATATTTAAGGATTGAAAAAGTTATCGATTTAGAACTAAACAAAGGTGGCCCACCCACCTTGTCAAAGAGAATACAGACCTTGATAAAAACCCAGATCTTATCTAAGAAGGAGTTGAGCTCTAAGTACTTTGGTACCTGCAAGAGAACGAAGTAGTAGTTCCTCTGATAGGAACAGAGATCAAAGCAGCCAGCCTGCCCTGTCCTCAGTGAGACAGACCTTAGCACCGCATTGTGAACACATGCATTTTCCCAGATCCAGCATGCTAACAAGTAGCATGAAAGACCAAAAAGAAAGGGTCTTATCCTGCTGCACTTTAAGAAGTGCTGCCATTATCGAACGTATGTTTGGGGATTATTCATCTCTCTGCTTTTTAGAAATATAGGAGTATGTATTTCTAAATTTATATGTATTTGTTTTACTGTTGCTCCTTAGTTCTTGTAGTTTATTATAATGTTCTTGGAGGAAAGGTCATGCCTGCCTCCTTAGCATGGCAGTAGAGGAGGATTTGAACATAAGTAGGCTGCGTAGATAATCCTTAATAATACACCAAATGCTCAATAAGTGTTTGTTGACTATGTGAATACACATATTGACACGTATCTGTGCGATAAGTTTTGAAGAATAAGTTTAGTTGACCCACCCTAGAATGGGTCATCGTCCCACTCCTTTAATATCTCATCATGTCTCCCGTTTATGACGCAGCCTCTTTCTCAATTTTCCAAAGAAATTTACTTTTGTTCTTGTACATTCACGTAAGGAAGATCTACCTTGTTTTCCTGCTGCCTCTCATGGGACTAATTAGATGGGTATCTGGAATTGTGTGGGAAGCCCAAGGCCATCACTACCACCACCACCACATGTCCAAGCTACCCAATCTTCCTCCTACCACCAAGCATGCATGCATGTGCGGCATGCGCGCGCACACACACACGCACAGGATGTTTTCCCAGGGAATGTAGACCTTTTAATACTGTCTTTCTGGAATTAATGCACTCGTCTGGTTGTTTAACGTAGTGAGATAAATACAAGTAAAATGGCCTGATGCACAGCCACAAGTCTCAAATAATCTCTTTAGGGGGGATCATTGCAGACACACCTTGATCTTGATTTTCTTCCCTGCCACCCACCCCCTGGAGTGTGTAGCTCCTATGCTGGTTACTCAGATATGCACAGCTGCTAAGTCTCTCAGGGAACCTAACTAAGGGAAGCTCTTCCATTTCTATATTATTCAAGATCCTATGCAAATTTATTTACCCAACAAATGTTTTTGTTTTAAGACTTGATTTCTTTATTTTGGGAGAGAAGAGAGAGCAGGGGAAGGGGCAAAGGGAGAGGAAGAGAGAGAATCTCAAGTAGACACCAGGCTCAGTTTGGAGCCTGACTCTGGGCTCAGTCCCATGACCCTGGGAGATCATGACCTCACCGAAACCAAGATTCAATGCTCCACCAACTGAGTCACCAAAGCACCCCAATCTGACAAGTGTCTTTAAGCAGCTATTATAACCCAGATGGTGTTCTAGATTCTTCTATCATCAATCATTTGCATACAAAGAGTGGCCCCCTTGGGGCTTTAATTTTACTATTATTTATCATTTATGTTGTTATTTGGCTATCTGTTACTCCTTTCAGTCTGTGGCCCATTACAGATACCATAATAACAATGAAATCTTAATTTTATTTATTATTCCTTCCATATACTACTTTTGGGTACCTTTACAAATGTAACAAACAGTTATTGCATAAATTATATATGTGATATGTATATATACTGTATGAATTCGTCTATATTATTTAATGGTTAAGAATTCTGATAATTTTATGTAACGTTACATAAATGAAGTTTTACCAATCTGACAGGCATATATAACACTATCATTTTATGATGTAACTTTATGAGCATTTATAAAAACTACTAAATTATTAAATTTTTCATCTGTTGCTTTTAAATGTAGGTGCTATACGTGTTCCGTTCAAGAAAACAGATATCATTTTTACTGAGTGAGCATAGTTCATTTTCTCAACCAGTTTGTTTTATTAAATTGCAGAATCCCATGCTAATACAATGTTAAGATTGCAAATTTCAGCCTTCATAACTCAAAAAAGTAAAAAGTTATAGTTTCCATAACAGCATCAATTTCCTTACATTTCTTTTGCCTTATAATAAAGTGTACACTCAGAACACTAACCAGCAATTCAGGAATTCTATATAATCAGTTTTGGACAAGTTAATGTTACTAAGAGGATCTTAACTTTCATATTCTCTGATTTGTTTTTAAATTTACAGCTTTAACAGTGCACTAATGGAAAGATTTTGCATTTAATTTTCTAATTTTTATGAAGCAGACAAGAACAGATAATAAAGGTGGAAATGTTGATAATGATTCTTTCAGTATGATGACTATTTCATTAGTGAATTTAGAGGTAATCCTGTGAATTTTTCATCAGTATGTTTGATTTCAGAATGTTTATGTTTATAATATCCATGTTATTTCTACCTCAGGTCCTTAGAAAATTTGAACTTAGGGACAGATTGCTATTCACATGATAGCCCATGGCTGAACACCTTCAACATAAACTACAAGTAAAATTAATTGCCACGTCCTACACTGTGGTTCCAATCATACTTATGTTTTGATAAATACTGATTTAAGTAATGTACACCCAGGTCCACTTTGTGTATTTAAACATTAAATGACATATAAACTACAATAACACAAAAACGAGTCCAAAGAAAAATTGATCTTAAACTGGCATATCCCTATTAAGTGTTGCTATAAAGCTATTTCAGTTTAGTCACTAAAATATAAATGGATTTAATTATTGACAGGATAATGACTTTAATCAAATTATACTTCTTAAAATCTTACAGAATTATCTATATCAGCTATGGAAATTATTTTAGTATGGTAGAAAATCCATAAATTTTTAGAGAGCATTGTTATGTATTATCCATTATGTATTGCATATCCTTTATATTGCATATAATAGTTCACATTTCATATTATATATTCTGTTTTATAAGGTACATTCATAGTACATATTATATGTCATGTATTACATATTGTATATATGCTTTTTAAAAAATTTTAATTTTTTAAAAATTATGTTGGGGCACGTGAGAGGCTTAGTCGGTTAAGTACCTACCTTTGGCTCAGGTGATGATCCCAGGGTCCTGGGATCCAAACCCCACACCAGACTCCTTGTTTTGCGGGAGCCTGCTTCTCCCTCTTCCCCTGCTTGTATTCCCTCTCTCGCTGTGTGTCCCTCTGTCAAATAAATCCAATCTTTTCAAAAAATAAAAAAAAATAAAAATTTACGTATGTGTTTAAATCAGGTCACTTACAAAATCCAACAGAATACACAGAGACAAAATTCAGGGTTATACTCAGCACAGGCTCTCTCTAAGCCCCTGGCATTGTTGGCAACAAATACAAATACACTATAAAGAAGTGCACAGTAAAACTGGCCCTGTGATTTAACAATTTTATTTATTGACTCTTGTTCAGAGATCAGGTACTTGGGTTCAGGGTTGTGGACTTCATATGATTTATTTTCGAAGTTCAAATAAAGGTAGACCTGGTAGGCAGTTGTCTTCGCTCTGTGATTTGACATGTTCCAAAATGTTCGCATGCTAAAACATGTATCTCTATCAGTTGGTCATGAACTCTGCCACCTCCTGGTATTATATTCTCTGCCATCTTCTACGCCAGTGGCTATTAACCTTGTCTGGGTCACAGACCTCTTTTTGAAAATATGGAAGAAAGCAGTAGACATTCTTCCCCCCAAAATGGTATTCATGTATCTTCAAGCCAACCCCAGGAAGGTTTAAACCTTTGCTCTTACAAGTCTTTGGAAGAAACGTGTCTAAAAATGGTTTTAGGATTTTGCCAATTGGGGATAATATGTAGGCATATTAGTCCTAGTATGTCATTTAGTTTATGTGTATGTTACATATTACAATAATGTGTTGTCTTCTGGTAATTAGGTAAAATCTTAAAGAATTGAGACGTATGACTTAAATAATTCAAATAGTACTAAACTAAGTCCACATTTGTAGATAATTCAAAGAAAACTCTTTTGCATTCATTAACTGATAATTATTAAGTATCAGCTGTGCTTCAAATGTTTACTATGCCCCGGGCATAAAGTGAAGATAAGTTAAAGTTTCTAACTTCAAGGAGAACATAGTCTAGGAATGAGAAAAACATACCAAATAATGGTTACAACAAAATGAGAAGAATTTGAAGGAAAGAACTGAAAATAATTCTCAACATTTATCAATAACTTCCTAGATACCAGGCTATGTGATGATACTTTCTATGAATTTAGATAATGTTTTATATTAATTATCTCTGTCTTTGCAACCATATATGATAAATACCTTTACTTTTTTTTTTTTTTTTCCCTTACAAAGGCAAGCAGTGTAACACACAGAGCCTGAGTAATTTGCCAAGGTTGCTCAGCTGGGAAGAGGCAGAGGAAGGAATTGAGGCCAGTACTGTTGACAAGAACCTCAACTTTCAATATTACAGTATTTAAATTTGCTTTATCAAAAGCTAGTGTTAGTAGAAAATGAAGTATGAGTAGGAGGAGAAGAAGATTGCGGGAAGGAAACTAGTTACATGGCAATTTTTTGAGATGCCGACGGCTTGAACTAATTCAGTCTTAATTGCGCTGGACAGAAATGAATATATGTAAGAGATTGGACATACTGTCTAATTAGATATAAGGGTTTAAGGAGAAAGAAAAAACAAGAGTGACTCCTAGATTTCTGGCTTCAGTGACTTGTGTAAGGATGGTACCTAAGATAGGAAATGAAAGAGGAATAGCCTGGGGGGAAAAGGAATAACCAATGATCATTTGACCACTAATCAATTAAGCATCTTAAAGGAGTGCTGCCTGTAGGACATCTAGTGGACCATTGAGCATATGGGTCTGGAGTTCCAGAAAGGGTTTTGAGCTAGTATAAGATCACTCAAATTGCACTCCACCGATCACTAGAGATTTCTGAAACACTTTTGGGGAATTCACACAGTCACACTACTTAAATATTATTCTAGGGCAGTATTTGCCTTTTTCACTGTATTGATATTCGTACCAATGCTGCAAAAACAATGAGTAAAGGTACCTGAACACAAACAAAGGCAGTGGCCCCAGATTGTCATATCTTCGTTGTCACATTTTGCTGTTGAAAATTAAAAACTGGTTTCACTTAACAGTGTGGAAGCAGTGAAAAGCTATTAATTTTATTAAATCTCAACCTTTGAAGTTTTTAATATTTAGAAATATGTCGTGTGATGAAATGCTAAATATACCTAAAGCACTCCTTTAAACAGAATGTCCCGATTGTCTCACGAAGAAACCCTTGTGCACTTGTTCAAGTGGCAAACCAAATTAGCCACTCTTTTTTATAAAAAAACTTTTTTTTTTTTTTCCTGAAAGAACTTACAGGGACAGGCCAACCATGGTTATTCAGTTGTGGGTATTTGGCAGACATTTTCTCAAAAATTAATGAAGTGAGCCTGTTATAACCATGATTATGAGGTTTACAACCTCCTAAAACTTAAAGACTTTTCAGATATGACTGGTGGTAATGTTGAAAAATTGTTAATATCTGTATTATATATACATATGTTTGTGTATATAATATGATGATATGATGTTGAAATGTGTCAACATTTGAAAAATGAATGTAACTCAAGGGACTAATATTTGATAGATGTCCAATGCAGGATGTTGCAAAATTATGCAGGGATAAAAGGTCTGTTCAAAGTGTAAGCTAGAGGAATAGATTTTAATGCAAGAGAAAATGAAAAATTCATTGATACAGTTTCACATTCCACCTTGTTACTAATCTTTTAAAAAGTGCCACTTGTCAGGATGCCTGGGTGGCTCAGTGGGTTAAGCCTCTGCCTTCAGCTCAGGTCATGATCTCAGGGTCCTGGGATCGAGTTCCTCATGGGGCTCCCTGCTCTGCAGGGAGCCTGTTTCCCCCCTCTCTCTGCCTGCCTCTCTGCCTACTTGGGATCTCTCTCTCTCTGTGTCAAATAAATAAATAAAATATTTTTTTTTAAAAAGTGCCACTTGTCAAGATTTGGTATAGTATCAAAAAAGAATATCCCCAGTTATCTAAAAATACTATTAAAATATACCATTCCTTCCCAAATATTTATCTGTGTGAGACAGGATTGTCTTCATATATTTCAACCAAAAGAGCATGTCTTAACAGATCGAATACGGTAGCAGATAGGAGAATCCTGCTTTCTTCTATCAAGCCAGCCATTAAGGAGATTTGTAAAAATGCAAAAAAAAAGTCACTTTTCTAATTTATTTTACAAAATATAGTTATTATTCATAGTAAGGATGTTGTTTTTGTGAACAACTAGTCAATTTATTATTGTTCTTTATAAAGAAATCCATTAAAAGTTTAAATTAAAAAGTTAGACTGTATTAGCTGATTTGGAAGAGGCTTCAACCTCAGTTCTAAAGCAAAGATATATCTCAGCCATTTGCCATTCTTAGAGGTTTATTTTAGATAATCTTTGTGGTCTTTTACATAAGACATCCATTGCATAAATGGGTGCACACACTTCAGGAATCGTGTGACTAAGGAGACCTTGATAAAGGCAAATGTGCTTCAAGAGATTTTTTATTTTGCTCGAGCAACTTTAATTACAAATTCTCTAAAGAAAATTCATCACAAACATTTTATATACAAGATATGTAAACTGCAATACTCTTTATTTTTGATGAGTATCCAAAATATATGTCCACTTGAATATTGGAAGGGGTGAAGTAGTCATCAAGTGAATGTCCAGGTAAACTTCATCATTTTTCTTCAGTCTGAAGAAGCAAGAAGTGACCTTCACTCCCTTGCTCGCTTTTTTATTGAAGCTCACTAGCATCTCGGCTTCTTCTAGTAGAAAATTCATGCAGTGGAAATCACATCTTCATCATTTTTTTATCATCATCTGTCATTTCTGAGGAACTTTACTTAATATTTCTAAATCCTTCATGAAAATTCTTTATAAATCAAAATCTCTCTAATCTCTTGAGCAAATTTGCATGATTAACTTATACCTAGATATGTAGAGAACATTGTATTGCTGGTTTTTTTTCTAAAAATTTTTACAGTAAGGAACATTTACAGTGTTACATGTTAGAAGTAAGAGCTCCTAGGGTATTCAGTAATTCATTTAGATGACGAAAAGCGATGAGAAAGGACAAACCAGTCTCAGTCAGAGTATGATTTCTGTGATTCCTGTGTTAACCTTGAACCAAGGGAGGGCTCCTAATCCTTTCTGCCAACCCTGTATCAGTAATGCTGTCATGGAAAACTACTGGGATGTTATGTGCTCCCTGAGCAGACAGAATGCCATCCCTGGTGATTATATAATTATAACATTTTTCATAATGTCATGAAATAATGTGTGCTTTCCTATGTATGCCTTTAACATCATACAAACTCTAATTACACTGCTGAGCATATAGCTACCTTAAGGATAATAGCAAGTATTAGTCTTTTTCTTAAAAACATAAAATCTAAATATATCTTAATGGGAATTTTAAATTATAGATGAAAATTTTGAATGATCACAGGTTCTACAGTAGTGTATCATGACAATAGGTAAGAAATGAGATGATGATAACATCAAAATTCTGTTGCCATGACTTAACTGCAATAGTTGAATGGAGTAGAGGAACCCAGTTTGGCTAATAGTTTGGGTGTAGCCAAGTGTGGAATTTTGAAAAGCCATCCAGTTGGTCAAATCAAGAAATAGCTGAAATGGAAACAGGAAAAAATCATGATCACGATTTCCATATCTATGCCCTCCCTTGCTACCAGCTTCTGCTTGTCTTGTGATATTTCTTATCCAGCACGGACTAAGCCTCTATTTCACAGCATTCTCATCCTCCCCATATATTCTTTTATTTTGGTTTTACACTCCAGACTAATCTCAAGCTCTGTGCAAATCCATCATTCTCTTCTCTTGTTATTTCCAGGCTAGGTGGCCTTGCTGGAAAAAAGTGCATGACCCTGTGGATAGGTGTCTTTGAAAAGCTAGGGTTCCAGACCAAGCTGCACTCTTCAGTTCTACTCTGCCCTTAGGGAGCTTTTTCTTTTTCTTTCCTCTCTACTTCACACCATCTTTCATATCTCTCATAATACCTTTACCCCTCCCTACAGGTTTATTCTTTCCCTAATTTATATCTTTTCTAACTGTTCAATGTAGAAATTGTCAGAATAGCCTACATTGATTAAGCAAGTGTCACCAGAAATTAGAATCAGGGCTTAGCAGTTTCTTTTAATTCTAATATTAGTAGAAATTAAGTATTTATTGTTATTATCCAGTTTGATGAAAGTAAAGAACAATTTACCCAGTTATTAACTGAGGAGTCAAAATTCAAAGTCAGGGTTTTATGACTCCCCAACCCACATTGTTTCCATTACAGTGTGCTCTTCCTGTTTTATCCTAGGACTCTTAAGTGATTTTCACTTTGCTATCCTTGTAGTATTTTAAATCTTTCTAAAAAGTACTTTCCTCTGTAAGAGTCTTAAATTCACTCCTTTATGTATGCATGTATATAACCTTGTAATATTACTGCAACAAATAAAATATCACAAGCATTATAAGATTTTTTCAAAAATTAAATAATTTTTATTTCCTGCTTTCTTTAGGATCAGAGTCAAATAAGGGAGATAAGGATTAAGTAAATAACAAGCACTATATTAGTTTTTCAGGGCTTCTACACCAAAATACCATGAACTGAGTGACTTAAACAACCGAAATTGATTTCTCACAGTCCTAGAGGCTGAAGTCCAAGATCAAGGTGTGTGCAGGTGGGGTCCTCCTGAGTCTTCTCAGTGTGTACATACCTGCCTTCTGGCTGTATCGTAACATGGACTTTTCTCTATGCGTGTGTACTTGTGGTGTCTCTTCTTATAAGGACACCAGATCTACGATTAAGGCCCCATCTTCTCACCTCATTTAGCTTCAATTATCTTTTTAAAGGCACAATTTTTAAATGGGGTGGAGGTGGCTAACACATGAATCTTGGTAGGACATAATTCAATATATAGTAGGTAACAAATATGACAATTATTTCCAGTGAGTTAAAAAAAAATTACTATAGGTGTTTCGAAATTTGAGAGTTAAGAATAGTATAGATGGAAGTGATTCTGACACATATGCTGGAGAGAAATGTAAACTAGAACTTCATGGATGACTATAATCTGGAAAAAAAATTGACAGAATAGAAATACTATTTCTTATGATGAAACTAACCATAAAGGCAAAGCTACTTATATAGGAATTAGCAATGTGTGTGTAACTGGTGTATATCATAGACTGGCAAGTTTTGTTAGTACAAGTGATGGTGCTTTGAAAAATTCTCTCAAGGTTGGCATTAGTATAGTCCTTGAAGTTAGAAATGTTTGTCTCCATCCTTCTTTATCCATAGCAAAATCCAGCAGACTTAAAGTTGCTGGCTTGAATATCAATACATAAACCTTAATCAGATTGATTCAAAACTAAAATGATCTCTTGGTGGTATTGTGAAGTAAACAATTGCCATAGTTTTTTGCATGGAGTTCAGACTTTCCATTTTAGTGATTTAATGCCTTCCGTTTGTTTCATTTTGCCTATCCAAAGTTATCTCATCCTGGCTCCTGGCCTGACCCCTGTTTCTATTAGCTCAGCATCAGCTGTATCCCTAATGTTTAGACTCTGTATGTAAGTCTACCCTTTTGCACTTGTTCATGAATTTATCTTGTCTGAAGTGCTCTACCCAACTCTTCTTCATTAATCTAATGGCTTTGTAAAGGCTACCTTCAAGTTCAGTTTCTATAAGGGTCAGTCTTCCTTGAGGTTTATTATCAGCGAATTACTAACCTATGTTGTAGACTATACTCTTCAGCAAAGTATTTGATTATATGCTATTTTTCATAGATCTTTGAATATTTCACGCAGATAAGTTTTGTCTAAATGATTAGAAGTAAGGATTTTATTTGTTACCTCCTATGCACCTGTGATAGATACATGTACACTTTTGTTGACCCAATAGCAGGAGCTATTCTGTAGCATATAGGTCAGATATTTCAAAAGATAGAGAATGACCCTCACAAGCCAAAGGAAGTATTCATTGATCCTTAGTATTTAATTCTTCCCATTGTTCTTCATGAGGGATTGGTAGTAGTGGTATTTTACAAATTGGAGTAAGCACGTGATATCCAGTGCTTTTTAGAATGGCAACAGATTGAGCTCTCTCTGAAGTCTACTTATAAATGGCAACTCCGGGAAAGATTTTAGTCATGTGTTTAAACATTTTCTTGAATATTCTGCCAATAAAGGTGTTCCTCCTCTCTCTGTAACAACAGACATTCTGTATACTTTAAGCTATTAAGTGAATATGTGGGAGGAAGGGAAATTGTTTTATATTTCCCCTCTGGTGACCTTTTGAACATAGCATGGCTTGTACCACCACTTGTATAGGCTGCAAAGTGCTTGACATCTCCAGGCATTTCAGATATTATGAGACCTCATGACATTTTAAAGTCTCATGTGGTTTCACAATGTTTAGTATACCTACATCTATAATCAAACAACAAACAAAAAGTTCTACCCGTTTTGTATAAATGGTAAGCTAATTTTTTTTCCTTGCTGTTCCTGTATCTTTTCCATTAAAGGAACGGTCAACTATAAATAAGGTAGGTAGACTTCAGAAAGTTCCCTTTGACAATGAAAAGCACTTTAATGTGGGAACAAATTTATGTATCTTCTTAACCAGAAAATTAACAAGTATGGAAATTATGTAAATATGGTATTTTCCTTTGGGGCCAGGATAACTCTTCATGCAGAATTCTGGGTAGGCTACTGACAAGGATGCTGATGATTACTACAACCAGTGCATCTTCACTATAATTCAGGTTGTTACAGTCTATTTTTGCTGACCTTTATCATGTACGAAGACTGATAGATTTTGCAGGGAGAGGACAGAGAGGTACATGTCTTGATCTCAAGTAGTTACATAAAGTTATCTTTTGGTCTAGTAACTCTTCTGACCAAAGATTTCCAAAGCTCTTTTGTTATGGGTAAGGTTTATCAAAGCTATCTCTGCCTACCCTTCATATTATTGCATATGCCATCCTCTTAACACGTCATATCATACTTCAGTCTTTGATATGCAAGCTTTGGAAAACTATCAAGTTTAAAGCTACAAAAATTTAACAAAATAGACATAAACTCTATGCAAAGATGATACTTCTATACCAATGTTATTTGGCTGTATAACATTCACTTTGAAAGTGATCTGAGTATCTCTAACTTAATTTTTTTTTATTAACATATAATGTATTATTGGCCCCAGGGGTACAGGTCTGTGAATCGCCAGGTCTAACTTAATTTTTAATTAAACATTCGATTTGGATGATTTGGGACATGGTGACATTTGATTTTATTTTTCTGTGTCATTAACCCTTTTTTCTATAGCCTCTCTTCATGATTTGGTCCTTACCTCTAAATGGTTTGGTCCTTACCTCTAAATCCTGATTCTACTTTTTACATACATTTCAGTTTAAATGAAAGTAAACTTTTACAGACAAGAAAACAATGGAACACTTATGGAAATTCAGAGTTCAAAAAATAGAAGTGGTATTTTACCCTTTTCACTTCATCAAAGACTTAAAATGATGTGATCATTTTTTATTTGTTTCTTTTTCTACTTCATATTATTTATGAGTCTACTATCTATAAGCAACAGGTAAGATTCTTTTAAAATACTTGTGCAGACACTAATATACATCTTTGTTTAAATCAAATAGGTTCAGCTCAAACACCCATCCTTTCCCGAGAGATGTACATACGGTAGGACTTTCAGTATTGGTCGTTCATTGTAACAAGAGAACCCATGCTTGTCTGACTACACATTTGATGTTTGATGTTGATTACACAATCTCAAAAAGAGTCCCTCTGTTTTTGACTGTCAAAAGCCTTTATTTCTGCAGGCTTCAATTTACTACGTAATCCAAGTATACAATGACCTAAACTCTGAAACCAAAGGCTGGTTAATGAATTGTCTTTAGCCTATCATAGCTGAAAAATTCTCCTTTCTAGCTCTGAAACACACACCAAAAATGCATTTCCCTGGGTGCCTGGGTGGCTCAGTCAGTTAGGCATCTCAGTTTAGGCTCAGGTCACAATCTCAGGGTCGTGAGGTCCAGCAGAGCATCAAGCTCTTCACTGAGCACAGAGTCTGCTTGAGATTCTCTCTCCCCCGACCTTCCCCTCCCACCTCTCTTTCTCTAAAATAAATAAATACAAAAAATATGCTTCCCACTTCTTGGTAGAAGCAGAGCTCAGCCTTGAGGAATAATTTCTTGTTGCATTCTTAGAGATGGGAAAATTTACCCTCTTGCTTTTCTTAATGACTACAGCTCTAAAATAAAACAGAAATTAATTTCTCAGTAGATTCTCTGCCTCCATTAAATTTTTAATAAATCAGCTTCCTGGGTTTAAAAGGATAATTTGTAAAAGTCATTGATTTGAGGATGGAGAATTGGGATTTGAGGCATTTAGGGCAGGTGAGAAGAATGAGCAAGAACACTGCATGGCGAGTGAGTTGCATGTTGAGTGTGTTGCATGAAAAGGAGAGAGACATGATCGAAGATTGAAAAGTGGAAAGACAAAGGCAGAAGTGCTTAAAAACAGCTTCAACAATTTCACATACTGATTTGCTATAATCGCCATTAATCCCTATTTGGCTCATTAATGTAATGAGAGAACCTGGTTGAAAGGAAGTTCCAAAGTAAGTTCTAATTCTATTTAAAGATTATCGTGCAGCTGACTAATCACCATAAAGAAGTCTAGGCTATTTCTATACTGTCAGAACTAAATAGAAGGATTTGCAGTTCTCGATAAATCTAATGCCTTCTTTGTGAATCCAATAAACATCATGCCCTTGTGAGGATTTCCTGAAGAAGATATAGGAAGTAGAGCTTAAAAATGATAACCAAACCAATAATCTTCCATTTCATGTAACTATAGATGGTTGTAATTGAAAGCTGTTCAGTATTACCTAAGTGGGTGGGATTTAATCCATTAGTTGTTCTCATTTGATCCCAAACTTTTCAGTTGACATTATAACCAAACTGTAGTAGAAAGAAAAAATGCTGCTGTAAATTCTTTTTCAAAATTGTGATAGTCCAGCGCTCTCTCAATGATTTTTCAGACCTATTGTAATATCATGGTTTTTATGTAGCCTAACTCTACTCATTTAAATGTCTTTAAAAGTTAAAAGTTACATTTTCTCTGGTTTAAATCCCAGACCATCTTATTGGGGCACCTCATTTATCTGCATGACATTTTACAATCCATAGTTCTATTCATTTTGAGGTTAACTGAAGGTCTCAAAGGCATTTAGTTAGAAAAGGAAGAAAAGAAAAAAGTTTTGTTTTTGAGGCCAAGAAAGTGGTAACCCTATGCTAACATTCTGGTATTTAACTCTATCTCCAAATAAAAATATGTAAACAGAATGTGAACACTGCTGCATAAGAATAAAGCAAACGGAGGAAATCAACCAACGGAGAGGCCACAGGCTCAAAGAGATTACAAGATTCCCAGGTGCTAGCTTTAGCTCTGTAATAAGGAGTTGAGTAACCCTTTCAAAGTCCTGTATCATCCCTGGGCTTCAACTTCCTCCAGTAGAAAAAGAACTTCCTGTAGTTCCTCCTGAGGTTCCTAAAAGCCTGTTATCCTATGACATTGGCTATATATTACTAACAAAATCACTTCCACAATGAAATATGTTTTACCTTTGGAAATCATACTGTATCTTCTGCCTTTCTGTTGAACACTCCTATAGGTTGGACCCACGGTGAACAGAACCGGGAAGTTCTAAGCACGGTGTCTTCTGTAGGAAATTATTAATTGGGACCTAGGGAATGGCAATAATTGGGAGGAGGAGGACTAAAAAGGGAAAAGAGAGATTTGTCTTTTAGGGTGATTCTGGTCTAACGTCTTAGATGTTTAATAAATTTCTCAAATTCTATATGCACCAAACAACCTCTGGTCTTCCCCACAAAAAAATCCTCCAAGGTGTCTCAGGTAATGGATAACACATCCTTCCAACTTCCAGATGAAACATCTTGGAGGCATCCTTGATCTCAGTGTCTTTCTCCCACACATGGAAAATGTGACTTTATGTTCATAATACAGCCAGAGAGCACCCACTTCTCATTGCTGCCACACTGGTCAAAGCCATTGTCATCGCTTACCTATTATCATTGTACCAGCTGCTTAGCAGAATCCCTACTCAAATCCTTATCCCATTTTAGTGGCCAGAGTTATCCTGCCAAAACCTGAGTTTGATCATGTTACTTCTCTACTCAGAGCTGTGCAATAGCTTCTCATTTGAGACAGGATGAAATCCAGAAGTTTTTTTATAATAGTCAACATGGCCCATATAATCTTCTGCCATCTGGACGCTCTTCTCTGAGATCTCCTTACCCTTCTGCCGCTCTGGTATGTCTTTTCCAGCTGTTTGTCTTGCTCACTCTGCCTTAGCCTCACCTGCCTTCTTATTGCCTTTTTTTTTTTTTTCTTTTGTCTTTGACTGGGACACTTTTTTCCAGATATCCAATTGGCCAACTGCATCACGTTTTTCAAGTTTCTGTATTATCATATTACTGAATCTAGCACCTTTGTCTGTTTTGTCCACTGATGCATCTCAAGCATCCAGAACAATGCTTAGCACATAGTAGATACTCAGTAAATACTTGTTGAATGTATAGTTGACCCTTGAACAATAAGGATTCAAATTGCATAGGTTCATTTATATGCAGTTGTATGTGGAATTTTTTCAATAAATACAGCATAGTATCATGAATATATTTTCTCTTCTTATGATTTTATTAACATCTTCTTTTCTCTAACTTACATTATTATAATAATATAGGATATAGTGCATATAACTTACAAAATATGTGGTAAATGAACTGTATTATTGGTAAGGCTTCCAAATAGTAGTCAATGGTAGGCTACTAGTAGTTAAGTTTTGGGGGAGTCTAAAGTTATATGTGCATTTTCAACTGCATGGGGGGCTTATTCCCCTAACCCTCATGTTGCTCAAGGGTCAAATGTATTAATCTTCGATGTTATATTTCTACCACTGGGATTTGTCTTCCTTTCTCAGTTGCTGATAACATCCCCCGTGTGCCTCGTTTATAAATTCAACCCTGACATCTGCTTTGTATTTTATTTTGCCAAGTTTTCTTAGGAGGACCTTACCATTGCTCTGTGTGCTATCAACAGCTCTGAACTAAGTGTTCTCCAGAAGGAAGCCTGGTATAGTAACTGGAAGCATTTTTGATACCCAGATTTCTTTGGAGAAAAGCAGTGAGAAAGAGAGTAGGTCACCTTTTAAAGCAAAACCACCCACAGACACACCTTAAGGAGGGGATAGCTAAGATGATGACAGCAGGAGAACAAAGATTGTAAGAAGCAAAACAAAAAGTTATAAACTGCACAGAGACTATATTGAAATATAAAATTGTTATTGTAGAAAAAGATCTAGAAAGAAGCACTTAAAGATATAACCAGATGGTGATGTTATGACACAGCCAAGGTAAAGTTCATAGCTGTTATTTATCTCTTTATATATTGCTTTGAGATAGGATGAAAGGAAGGTAACAGAAGGAAGGAAGGGATGGGAAGGAAGGAAGGAAGGAAGTTAGGGAGGAAGGAAGGAGCTAATTCAGGAGAACTAATTGAAAAAGCCTACTTTTGAAATGTGTTTTGAGCCAAGCAGTCACTCTTCGATACGGTCAGCAAGAGTTCAAGCCTGGGTAGAGGAGGCATGACTGGGCCTTGTGTCAGAGAGTAATGATCCAGCAGGTTGTTTATGGGGTGAGGACCTGCAGAACTAGAAGACTGAAAGGCTGAGCCAAGTTAGACAAAAGATCAGTGTCTCTGCTAGAGCTTTGTTCCCCTCTTTCAATCTTTACTCATGGAGAAGACAGAGTTGCAGGTGTGTGTTTGCCTTTATTGCAGTCAAGGATTTAGTCAGTGCCCTCCACAATCCTGCCTTCTACTGATTAAGGTGAGGGTAGAGGTGCTGAGGCTGTGCGGAGGGAATGCAGGGATGAGAAAAATACCAGCGTGTCAAGTATTATTACCTAATACTTTTTGACACATATCGTTAGGGCTACAGAAAAGAAAGAATTGGAAAATGCCCCTATAAGAAAAGATAAATACAACTTTTCTAACAGGACACGCGTATTCTAAATAAAAGTCATGTGTATAGCTTCAACATAAATAATGGTAAATATGAAAAATGGATGTTTAGGTAAAGAATCATATATCATGGGCACTGGGTAGCTCAGTCAGTTAAGCTTCTGCCTTTGACTCAGGTCATAATCTCAGGGTCCTGGGATCTAGTCCCCCATGGGGCTCTCTGCTCAGCAAGGAGCCTGCTTCTCCCTCTCCCTCCCACTTTGCCTCTCCCATCCCTTGTGCTGTCTCTCTTGTTCACTCTCTCTTTCTCTCTCTCTCTCTCTCTCAAATAAATAAGTAAAATCTGAAAAAGAAAAGAAAAGAAATCATATTCTTAAGAAGAACAAATCCTGATGTCTGCCAAGGATCTGCCATCTTACCTTATGACACGGTTGAGCAAGGTGGGTCTTTTCTTGGCTCCCGCTTGTATTGCAACCAAGGCTTGAGATGAATTCCCCAATATCACACACCGTCTGTGAAGGAACAGATTTTCACAACTTACAAAACATGCTCATCCAAAAGAAAGGACACGCAACAATCTATGTTTTTGTTTTTTTGGGTTTTTTTTTTAGGATTTTATTTATTTACTTGTCAGAGAGAGAGAGAGACAGCGTGAGCGAGCACAGGCAGAGGCAGAGGGAGAAGCAGGCTTCCTGCCAAGCTAGGAGTCCCATGTGGGACTCGATCCCAGGACACTGGGATCATGACCTGAGCCTAAGGCAGCCACTTAACCAACTGAGCCACCCAGGCGTCCCAACAATCTATGTTTTATTGTCCCCAGAGAGAGTCTGGTTAGGTCAAAGCTCTGCGGGACCACCATGAGTGTGTGTTACAGGGAAGAAACGCTGCCCTCTCTGCTAGCTCTAGTGAAAGGGTGAGTATGAGAGCTAATCTTGCCGGTGTGAGGACTGAGGGTCCGTGTGGGCTCTCAGCCCTCAAGCAAGAGGGTTTAGGTGCTGGTTGTTTACATGTTCTCTGGGAAAACCAGCTGCATGGTGCTGGAAGACCTTAGAGGGAGATGTAGCTCCCCCTGCCTGGAGGAGGAAGCCCTCCCAATCACACAGAAAGCTGAGTATGGAATCACTCCTTGCACCAATAGCCTAAAGCCTGAGATAGTTTACTTCCCAGGGAGCCCAAGAGTGTCTCAGTAATTGTCAGACAATCCTGAGTGTTGCGTCAGACCACGTGTTTTGAAACATTAGCAATTTTGCCATTTTAAAATATGGGTTAAGAGCTGATTGGCAGAATGGCCAGACTTATAAGAGATCATGCAACAGAGGTAAATGGATTTTTTTGCAGGGTAGGGGGTTGGGCAGTAAGGGGTAGTTCTGTATTTTCTATCGTTGTATACCATGTACAGAAGCTAGAACAGGGAAATCATTGTGTATATTTGGTTTGATGGTGAGAAAATAATTTTTAAAAAAGAATTTGGTTTGAGCTATTCTTTAAAATAAATATGGTTAGGGCACCTGGGTGGCTCAGTCATTAAGCCTCTGCCTTCAGCTCAGGTACCCTGGGATCCAGCCCAACATCAGGCTCCCTGCTCAGCGGAAAGCCTGCTTCTGCCTCTCCCACTCCCCCTGCTTGTGTTCCCTCTCTCACTGTGTCTCTGTTAAAAACCTAAATATAAATAAATAAAATAAAAGGGCTCCCTCCCAATGAGAACTAATGCTCTTCAAAAGGCATGGGTGGGGATGTAAGGAGTGGTAGAGAGATTTCCTTGCAAAATTTCAGAAGTGTCATTCTAATTACTAAATAGTTATGGGTTTGCTTCTCAGAAGACCTGGAGACTCAGTTTGTAGTGTCAATTAATTTCAGAAACTAGTGACCAATTAAGTTTATAATCATTTCAAAAGGAAACAGTAGTGGTGGGGACACAGCTGTTAATAGCAAAATTCTTTTCTTTCATTGTCCTGGCAAGGTGACTAGGGAAGAGCGGCAACAACCCTGACAAATTTCTGCTTTAGAGGTTGAAGTTCCTTTGGGATCTTTGTTGCCAGAGTGTAAAAAGGCCTGGGATAGTTGCTTTATTTGATACTAATCCAGCCGGGCAAGCCGTAACCAGGAGTGTCACATCTAAATGTCTGAACACAGCGCTCATCTTGCACTGTGATTGGTCTCAGATTATAGTACTATGTCAAGGTTCATTTGGTCCAAAGCATTTCAGCCTTAGATTTTACCTCTCACTGGCTTCAATGAAAGAAATATCCCAAATGTAAAGGCTGAGAATTCCTAAATCTTTAATAATCTTATTATATTATTCTTTGGATTCTTCTTGCAGATCCAGAGACAATTTTTCTCGTTAATGGTAAACTGCTAATTGTGAGTTGTGAATAGGGTAGAGTTTTTATTTTTAGTGTAAGTTTCTGGGGTTTCAAGGTTTTGTTTTTTTTGTTTGCTTGTTTGTTTTTGCCAGCTTAAGTATTTTTGTGTGTGTAGAAGTCAAACTACTACACATTTATTTACCTTAATTCATTTATTCTTCATAAATTTTAAAAATTCTAATTAAACTGCTTCTTATTAAATATGGGAAAGTTATCTTTCTTTATTCTAAAAGTTAATTTTATCTGCTAGTAGAAAGCTGGTTATAGGTTTATGACTATTCGACAGCATTTTTATTTGTAATAAAATGTACTACCGTAGCCTAACCCAAAGTGCATTAGCCCTTTATACATTCCATTTCACTTTTCAGAAGTATTCATTTCTATTAATTCTCTTCTATCATTTGAAGTTTGATTAATAATATGAAGGTGTTTATAGGAAATTTGACTATAAGCCAAATCTCTTGGAAGTAGTTATTGGATTCCATTAAGAATTTAAAAATTGAAAAGGGAAGAAGACTATAATGAAGACATAGAAGGCTTTCATGGAAAATGAAGGACAAGATTAAATTAAAGAAGGCATCAGAGAGACATTAAACACTGTGTTCCTCCTCAAACAATTTACTTCATCAGATTTCAGTTATTCATTGTCCTTAAAAGATTATACGTTCAGTGGCTAGCCTGTAGCTGTTCATTTCCCAAACTAAACTGGAGCTTCTAGTCGGACACACATACAAGGATGTTGATGGGTGTGCAGGTGGGATTGTCTTTGGTGTTGGTTTTATTATCCTCAATCCTTCCTTCTTTGATAAATGTGTATGAGCTAGAGTTTGAGAGTTAACAGTATTTGTGGGGGTTGAAGCAAATTGGTTAAAATAGAAAGGGATTTTGGAAAGCATAATAATTTCAAATTAATATTTATAAGGATCAACTTAAAGTTTCCAAATGCGCACCAAACCACTTTGTTGTCTCAAAACAAAAATAAAAACAAAAAAACCTGTGAAGGATGTGGTTAATTAGCTATCTTTCATATTTTGCCTCAGTGTATTTTTAGCTCTGTGAAGTTAGAAAGATGTCACACCAGTGACTTGTTTTATAAGAAGAAAGGCACTATTTTAATCTTCAAAAAACAACAGCTTGCGGGGGTCAATTGTTTAAAGTGTATGCTTCACTGTCTGCAATTATTAATCAGTTTCCTTCAGGAAATATATGAAATTAAATATTAAAGTACAGATCTAAACAGTGCTACAGTCTTAGGGCTTCTGAGAGCATGATTTCCTTATTAGCCTGAAATAACTGACCTTCTTCAATCCAAATGTAGAATCTGCATGCATATAAGATCCGCCATTGTCTATACATATCATCATTTGGGCTTCATTTACCTGTTAGCACTTTATCTTTTTTCATAGGCACAGTTTCTTAGAAGTTAACTTTCCATGATGGCAGAGTTAACTGCTAAATAAAGGTTTTGTTTGTAAAAAGGAAATTTACACATTTTGCTCAATTTGTTGTGGGTTCACTCAGCTAACAATATTTATTTACCATCTATCATGTGCCAAGCACTTGGAATTAGAGAAGAAAACAAAGGACCTGTTGGGGAGGAAAAATTTTCTTTCACCCCTGAAGGTTCTTTGGGATGGTCTAAGAATTAAACTGACATGAGACAAATTAACAGAGGAAAATCAGATTTAATTATGTACATGCAGGAGCTCCAGAAGAATATGAGGCCCATGGGTGTTCGGGCACCTGAAGCTTATATGCCATCCAGAGCTAAAGAGAAGGGGATAGTGGTCTCGGACTTCTAAGGGGAGGAAGACAATTCATAAGGAGATGAAAAGATCTAATATTTGGAAAACAAATGTTTGCTGGGCCTTACAGAAACAATGGGACACAGAGAGGAATTTTAACAAATGGACTTTGTGAGATTTCTCCCTGTCTACCACACATAGTTCATATTATACTATAGTTATCTAGGATGATAGCACCTGTCCGGGAACAGGTCCTCTATCTAAATTCTTTTAGACAGTTAGTGGGAAAAAGAAAAACGTCTTGAGTTTTCTGTTTCTTAAAAATAATTGGCCTACAATAATCCACATGCCAGAGAGACATATTTGGAGGGCCAAATTTTGCTCCCCTATAGACTCTCTCCAACAAAGGCTACATTTTTATGGAAATAAAAGATAGTAATAATAAATGTGTGTCATAAGCAAACCACAAGGTATGACAGGAGGTGATAAGTACTGTAGAAAAAAAAAAAAAAAAAAAAAGACCCAAAAAGCAAAAACAAACAAAAAACCAGACAAGGTTAAGGGGAGTCATGAGTGCCAAGTGTGTTTGGGAGGAGAGTTGCAGTTTAAAAAGGTTGATGTGTTTGCCTTATTAAGAATGTGACATTTGGACAAAGACATGGAGCAGGTGAGGAACTTAATAGTACAGATACCTGGGAGAAAAGCATGTCAAGCAGAGGGAGGAACTAGAGCAAACACTCAAAAGCAGAAGCATTTCCTGGGGTATTTAAGGAGGAGGAGAAGGACAGTTGTCTGGAGTAGGATGAGTGAAGAGGTGGTAGCAGGAGAAGGGATTAGAGAGGAGTCAGAGGCTTATGGCCCCATAGAGATCTTGGAGGGCATTATTGGCTATAGTGAGGAGAAAAATGGGAAGCCATTGCAAAGTTTTGAGCATAGAAGTGCTATCATTTTGTTTATATGGACTCTGGATACATTTTCAAAGTAAAGTCAACAGTATTTTTAAATGGATTAGAATTGAGTTCAGAAAGATGTAAAATTGCAAGTATTACCTATGGAAACCATAGATATCTTGGTAAACAATATTTATAGCAAATAATATTAATACTCATAGTAGATATTAATATCCAAGGCACTGCCATGTGCCAGATGCTTTTGTTGTTTTTTTGCTTGTGTTAACTCAGTTAATCCTCACAACACCCTCTAAGTTGTAAACTGTTATTATTCCTATTTTATAGAAGAGGAATGGGAGGCACAAAAAATGAAATTCTTTGGAGCACCTGGTTGCTCAGTCAGTTAAGCACCTGCCTTCTGCTCGGTCATGATCCCAGGGTCCTGGGATGAGCCAGCTCAGGCTCCCTGACCAGTGGGAGTCTCCTTCTCCCTCTCCCTCTGCCATTCTCTCCTGTTCATCCTCTCTCTTGCTCTCTCTCAAATAAACAAATACAATCTGAAAAGGAAAAAAAGGAAATAAAGAAAATGAAATATTGCCCAGGATCATAAAACTGAAAGGGACAGAGATGGATTTAATTTGGGGCATTATAGTGTGTGCTTGTGACGTGAAAAGTTCATATATTGAAACAAAAATTAGTTATAGGAAAAGTCCAAAACAAGAAAGGGTAACAGATACCTCTTTATTTTAGAATGAACTTCTTTTGCTTCTTTACAGTGAAAACATAACAAAACTGGGAAGTGTTGACAGTGCTGAAGGGGAGGGATTATATTACCTTAGATATTAATATCTTGGGTCTCCCCCCCCCCCCCGGTGTTATAAGTCTCTCAAAAGCCAAGTGCACTTTATGTCTTACTATCTTAGTTGTAGAACTCAGGCTGATGGAACAGCACCTGGAACATATCTGTATCATAAATAAGAGAATGAATGTGCCAAGCTGTAGGCTGCTCTTAAATCTTTTGTTGGGTAGAGGTACATATCGCCCCTGCCCATCTTTCATTGGCCAAAGAAAGTCATGTGACCACCACTGAGTTTGATACAACCATGCTATACACTTATAGAGAAGAACATGAAATTGTGAGTAGATTCCAATCCACCACAGTGACACTATGATGCTAATCTGTTGTCATTTTCCAGAGCTGGACTGGCCTAAAAATGAACACATAACATAGCTAATATATTCCTTGAGTTGGGAGATCTCTTACACTGTTTAACTTAGTACCAAAGGAGAGAACCCTTGTGAAAAACTCTGATAGGCTTTCTGACTAGGGCTTGGTGTGGGGAGATGAAGGGAGAGGTATTCATTTGGATTTTTCTCAGCAAATGGATTATAATATTCCATGAAACCTGTTTCTTCCAAAGGACAATAAAGTGCCGTACTCTAAAATATTGGTGGGTAATCTGAACTTCAGCTAGCTAGATGTATCTCACGAAGGGGAGAATTAATAGGACCTAAACAAACTATTTCACTATTGTTCTTTCTGCTTTTATTAGAAAACATATGTAATTTTATAAGGTATCAGTTTGCACATTTCTCCCATGGAATTGAAAATAAGGGCTGTCTTTTATAAGCTTTCTCTCTTTACAGCCTGGCATAGTGCTTGCAAATAGAAAGCAGTAAAGGGACACCTGGCTGACTCAGTCAGTAGAGCATGTGACTCTTGATCTTGGGGTTGTGAGTTTTAGCCCCAGGTTGGGTATAGAGATGATTGAAAAAAATTAGTCAAAATTCACAGAATGAATATGTGAGTGAGTGAATGAATGAATAGATAACTCAAAGTTAGGTGACTTCATCTAATTGTCCTGAAAGCAAGTGGTATATGCCAGTGACTCTAATAGTTTTAATATTTTTTTTAAGATTTATTTTATTTATGAGAGAGGAAAGGGCAGAGGGACAAGCAGACTTCCTGCTGAGTGGGGAGTCCAACATAGGGCTCCAACAGGACACCAAGCTCGTGACTTAAGCCAAAGTCAGAAGCTTAACCAACTGAGCCATCCAAGTGCCCCTCGAACAGTTTAATTTTGGTCTTCGTGCTTCACTCTAGAAAATCTTTATAAATGGATCAGTTGAATCGACAGAAGTGATTTTACCAAGGCTTTTCCTAGGAATAGGCTGTTCAGGGAAAGTGGCCATGTCATAAAAATTTGCATGTCATAAAACAGAAGTTTTTTAAATGTCAGAATACCTGTTTTTTTGTTTGTTTTGCTTTGTTCTGTCTTCAGCCTCTGGTATTGTTTTAGAAATGAGTTACAATCTCTATGGTAGAAATTTTCTTGAGATTTAAGATAATTTTAATGATACTTTTATGAGAGTAATTTACCGTTTATTTCATGAAGTACTTATTTTGCTAATGGTTCTCCAGTTTCCAAAGTATTTGATCTTTCTTATCTTTTAAATTATGTCCCCCCCAACAACTTCTCATGTACATCTTAAATTGCTATACATCATTTGATCTGAAAATTCTCTCATGACCAGTTGCTTTCAACTGGTCATGAGACCAGTTTCATTGCTATTGTTATTCCACTATGTAATAAAGGTCACTTTTTATTTACTTAGTTTTTAAATTTTTTAATTTAAATTCAATTATTCAACATATAGTATATTATTAGTTTCAGAGGTAGAGTTAAATGATTCATCAGTCTTTATAAGACCCATGTTCATTACATCAAGAGTCCTCCTTAATGTCCATCACCCAGTGAGTGACCCCATCCTCACCCCCCCACCCCACCCAGCAACCCTTAGGTTTTTTTCCCTATGATTTGGGTCTTATGGTAAATGTTAGTTTTAAAAATCTGAATCGATTTTATTTTTGCAGAAGAATTTACTTCAGTATATATGTGAACTATTTTTTTTGGTTTCATTTTGTTTTGTTTGGGATGAAAACATGCATAGTTTGTAGATCGCACACACACGCACAAATCATAAAATTTGTAATGATTTTCAATTTTCCACAAAGAGAAAACCATCTTATGGAATTGTAAGCTTGTTTTATAACAAGTCTCACTGCTTTTCCCCATTTTAAATTATAATTCTGGAATTCCTGCCCAAATGGTGAAAAGTATGAATAGAAATTTGTCTTTTTGTTTTACTAATAAACTTCTTTCCTGATAGGTGTCTTTTTCCGTAAGGGAACAGTACTAAGTTTAGCACTGTCAAATACTCCAGGATCAAAGCTCTCTGCTCAGTCTCCGAAATGGAATAGCTGCCACCAGCCTTTCAACTACGAGTCTTTATGAACCTGGACTTTTTGGACCCAAGTTAGAAGTATGTCAATTGAATTCCCTTTATAAAGTTTTACTTCAGATAGGTACCCTTCGCTTCATCTCCCCTCAGGGTTCCTGTAACTTCACTAGAATGTTCTCTGGAAAATGATACCTTTCAGTGACTTGTGTCTGAGTCCTATCAGAATTTTTATATTAGTTACTAATGCTGAAGTACTTTCTTCTCTCTGTATGTTTGCTAATTATAAAATTCCGGGTGTAATTTGCTTCATTTTTATAGAGATTATTTCTATCCTGGCAGTTTTTCATCTTGTTTTTGCTTTCCTCTGATCTAGTACTAGAGTTTTTAAATAGAACACTGACTGACTTCCTTTTTCTCCCATAAAGAGAGTAGAAAAAAATACAATAACCTGATCTTTTTGCTTAAGACCAAAACCTGTGCCTAGATCCCGCCCTCATCTCTAACCTGAATTAACTGGCACATTTCAATCCAGAATAACTGGTGTCATTTAACATCTCACCTTAAAAAGCAGGAAACTCTTTTGTAAGGAGTAATTCATATGCAAATCTGAAAAGCTCTTTACCTCCTCCTTAGAACTGACTTAGCTTTGAGTTTGCTTCTTCGTTTCTGAAAGTAATAAGGAACTTAATTGTTCTTCTGACATATCTGTGCTACTGTAAGGAGGGACCTTCTGCAGTTTTAGGATTTTGCCAAAAGCTGTCTCCACACAGAGAAGAAAGTGGTCATGAATATTAACACTTAACATTTTAAATAACTCATACCTTCCTAATTTGACCACTTAGATCTGTGGATAGATTAGGCGGAAGACAAAATGAGAATCTATTTGTTAATAAAATTTGTTAGGCTTGTTTTTTTTCTTAAGCATTTATTTGTGTGAGTATTGTAAGGAGGGAAAATAAAACACCCAAACTTTTCCTTCTACCCTTCTAGGTTTTTGTCTGAGCCTCCATGTGATAAAAGGCAGATTAAAAGGAGAAAAACAAAAATTTAGTAATGTGTACCTTCTGTATAGCTGAGATCTATCTAGGAAAAGTGAACACCTCTAAAGTGGCATAAACCATCACCTGAAATACCTTCTCCAGCTAAAGACAACAAGGGGCGGGGAAGGGGGGTGGTGCAGTAAGGGAAGGTTGTCAGACAAACCACAGGGAACAGATTTACACAGGCTGAAGCCAGGGCCATTTTCACTGATAGGAGTGTGTAGAGATTTAGTCATTTTACTCTTCCTGACAGAGAGGAAGGGGCCCTTACAAATGGAGATTTCCTTTGTAAATGTCTCTTACACAAGGGTCACTTCTGCTGGGTTTTCAGAGCTTCTCCTGTATCTGCTTTCTGAAAAATAACCAACTCAGTCATCCTTCCAAAGAGACATATTTGAGGGGCGGGGTGCAGATTCTGCTCCCCTCCAATATCACGTTTGCGCTCAGAAAAATACCACCAGAATTTTGCTGACAAGTTTTCCTCTTCACTGTTGAAGATCTAAGGCAGTATCATTCAAACTAAGCAATACTGAAGTTTTTCTAGCTCCGTTCTGATATTTTTCAGTAAGATTTGAACTCGTGTGGAAATAAAATATTTTATAATTCTATGTTTTCTGGCTAGTTAATATACCCAGAAATATTTGATCCTACTGCTAGCTTATTTTTGTTTAAAAGATTTGGTTTCATAAAGCCCCAAGGTGTTTTAGAAAATGGAAGGTTCTTGAAGGAAGGAAGTTATTAGCAAAAGAAAAGAAAGGATATTTCAGGCAAGATCTCAGTCCCTTTTAGGGGATCAGGCAGGTTACCTCCTCTTCCTTTAGGAGAGGGCCCATGTGACAGATTACTTCATAAAAGCTGCTAGGAAAAGTCCCAAATGACCGGTTATGACTACATTTCTGGGGGAGATTGAAATTGCAAGTGAGTTAGGTATTGGGTACAGTTTTTATGATTTGGCGTAAGTGAAGCCATGTTGGGCCTGTGGTTTTCTTTTTAACAAGGATAACCCCTTAGTAGATATTCAAGTAAAAAAGTTTAAAAATTTTTTGAAGGAAACTAGAAGGTCTGTATTGGTAACCTCTCAAAGATAAGGATTTTAAATGAGCATTTTATAATTCTTCTTAGTTAACTTACTTCCTTCTATAATTCAGTTTATTGCAGGAGGCAAAAAAAGGCAGGTAGATGTGAGCTAAAGGTTCACTTAATTAATTATATTTGCTGTGACTATTATAAGATAAGTCTTAGTGGAATTACTGTATTCTCCATATAGGTCTCTCTCTGCCTTGCCCTATGTCAATTTCACCTCCCAAACTGCCAACAAGTTAAACTTCTGAATATATACTTGATCTTCATTAAGTGACTTTCTTTAAAGATCACACATTGCTTTCCCAGATAAAATTTAGAATCTTTAATGAACAACTCTACTCCTTTCTCATAGGGCCCCACATTTACTTCCATCCTAAAAGCCTACAGAATTTGTTCTAAATTACTAAAGCACTTTTCCCAAACACGCTTTGCCCTTTGGCATTTCTGTGCCTGTAGGGATTGTAGTTCTTTTGCCTGTGTGAGGATCCCACCCTCTGCTCACCCTGTTATATGAATATCCCTTTATGATATCAGGCCAAAGTACTTCTCTTTTCAGAGTTTATGGAGCCCTTGGTCCTTCCTGGAAAAGGAACTCACCATATCCTTGCCTTGTAGTCATCTCTCACATTGGAACCTGAGCTTGTTGAGAAGAGAAGTCACTTGCCTCCTGCCCAACAGTTGGCATAGTGCTGAGAACCGATTAGATACAGAATGCATGGTTTTGTTTCACTCTCTCTCTCTCTTTTAATTTTGTTGTAGTTGTTTAATGAGTATTCCATAACTGCTAATTTTAAATCTCTGAAGTCTCTTAGACTGTGTTATTTATGGTTTGTGTAGGTATTTTTGCTTCCAGGGGAACACATTTTTAAAATAGGAATAAGTAAAAGAGCTACCTTTTTCTTCACAAACACTATGAAAAATAACAGCTTATTTAAACACTATTAACTGAGGACTTCTGTCCATGTCACTTCTAATCAGAATATACTTGGAAAGTTAGATTCCTTTCAATCCCCTATATGCAAATGATGCATGGCCTAATGCTTATTATATACCATAGAAAGTCTTTTAGATCAAAGAATCATTGTTCAGTTCTATTCCTTGTCAGTTTAAATGTACCATAGCAATGGAAATATGCCTTTTCAATATGCTACATGAATGTATATCAAGGCTTGATAGCCGAACTGTCAGAAATCCTAAATTCATCAGAGACTACATTATTTTTATGTAGATAAAAAGATGTGGTTCTCCATTATATTACATGAATTGTCATCATAATATTACAGTTAAAGCTAATGAACCATTCTCTGGTATTTGAAAAGCCAGTTAATGTAGTGTTTTCCTGATAAAGCTCAAGTTTATAAATGAATTAAGTCTGTGTGGGTGTTGCAATGATCATGAAGTGATTTCTTAACATTTTAAAATAACACCATTCTGCCCCCAATTAAGGCTAGCACAACCTCTGAAAAGACACGTTATATTCATTTAATCAAAATAACATATGTAGGGCTTTAAGGAGAAAAATTTTTCTGTAAGGAAAATTAGTTGTCATAGCAAACATTTCCTATTGAAATCCAAGCTGTGTATTAGGCTTAAAGTTTTACTTATTTATTTGCTTTTAAATTATCCAATACCCATACCCTTGGTATATTTCTACTCTAAGTAGAAGTACATTAATATTTGGTATGCCTTCCTTCTCCCTCAAAGAACAAACTGAAAAACAAACAACAACAAGTACAAAAATAAAATTTAAAAAATTTCAATGACTTTTTCTCTGTACTCTACTCCTTTTCTCGAAATTGTATTGAATTTTAGATGAATTCCAGTTATCATAAGAAGGGTGCTATTGAGTGGGAGGAGACTACATTTACATTGTGAGCCAACGACCCAGTTACAAAATAGACAATCCTTGCAAAAACCTTCCAGCAACTTTTGAAGAATTTCAGATTTTCTTTGCCTTATTAAGAGAGTAGATTATTGAAAAACCTAATATATGTTCACTCAATGGTAATTGATATCCCCCTACTGTTACTTTTAAAGACCTTCTCTTATTTTTATTTTATATAAAAAGAAAATATAAATATATTTTAATATAAAATAATTTATATGCCATACAAATATAAAATATCATGTGTTTATGTGTGTGTATGTGTGTATATGTATATATATATATATATATATTTGCATTTTATTAGAACCCCTACACCTGAACTTACCCTCCTTGAAGTATCGAATTGAAGGACAATATTGAATTAGCCATTGCACCTTGACTCCTTTTATTTCAGTGCATCAGCTAATTCTACCTACCAAGAATCCTAAAAAACTTAGTCTCAACTGGATGCTAAAATGGCAGCATTAAAAATCCACCCATATTGAGTTTTTTGTTCCCAAATTTCTGCATGTTTAGCATCTCCTTTAAAGCATTTGTATGACTCGCTAATTTTTTTGGTCTGTTTGTGTTGAGCTGTTGTGGCCCTGGAGGAACAGGGACTGATTCTGACACAGAATCTATGGCTCGGGTTTTTCCTCTCGCATAGGAGATGGGCTTTCTGGGCGCGTCTTTTATTCACACACACAGTCTCTCCTAATACTTTGACTCAAATTGAAGTTAGGACATTTTCAAATTAGAATTAGATTTTTGGTTTAACTTCAGATGTGGTATTGAAGAAAGTGCTGACGTTGAAATCTGAAAAATTGGGTTCAAATTCCAGCTCAGCCATCTATCAGCTGTGTGATGTGAGACAGGTAACTTAACTTTTGTAAGAGTTCACTTTGTCCTCTTAAAGCCGGAAGTAAAAAATATTCTTAACTCCCTCTGAGAACTTTTAGAAGGCCCAGAGGACTACAGGATATAGATTTAATTTTAAAAACAAATTGTGATATGTAAGTGAAGCATTTGTCTTAGGATATTATAGTTTATTTGTTAAATGAATGAAAAATATATCCAGAGAAGACAAACAACTAGAGGTATGGTGGGCTCAAGCCTTTAAAGCCAGGGTCTATGCAAGGATTATTAAAATTTGACTCTCTCACCACTTAACTAATTTTCTTAAGTACATTCTATTTAATTTTCCAAAGTCTGTGAGTAGTATGATAGTAGTTTTCCTAGATATGACAATATTTTAAGGCACCAACTCTGTTTATGTGTCATTCCCCACCCCCTAACCCTAATTTTAAAAAAAAGGAATATATAGTGTCAAGGCAGTTGTTTAAGGAGTTGGACAGACATAAGTTTATATCCAGCTTGCCATTTAGATCACTAAACTCTGTCTTTTTTTTTGTAAGAGGGGGAGCCAGTATATTTATTTTGTACTATTCTTTTAAATGGAAAATATTCTAGGAACTAATGATGTTCTGTTATAGTTCCTTGGCTTTGCACATGGAAATGTAATAGAGCCCAGCATGCTCGTCCCCAATCTATCCACCTTGAAAAGTTCTGTCCTTTCAATTTTATCATGGAAATAAAATATCATTAATAATGTCTTCTGTGATGCAGTCAGCCAGCTTAAGTGTCCCTCTTCATATGCTCACACTGCATATGTAATGTGACCCCTGATGAAGCAATTAAATTATTTACAGCTTTTTGTTTATTTATCCTTTCCCAACTAGAGGAAAGAGAATGATGCATCTGAAGTACTAGACTCCTACTTAGTGAATAAATGAATATCAGAAACATCTTAGCCTAACGTTTAAAGCAAACAAAGAGTGTTCGTTTATCTTTTCTTCTCTCCCTTTAAAAAAAAAAAAAGAAAAAGCATTTATATGAATAGTTTATATAGATGTACTGTATGTCTGTGGTTAAAATTAAATACAAGTAAAATTTTACATGACATATAAATATATAATCTTAATTTTAAAATGATTTATTCATATATGTAGTATTCAAAAATTTACCTTGTTATTAGCACATGCCACAATTAACATTTGAAGGGATAAAAAGATGACTCATTAAAATCCAAGTATTATATTACTGCTTTCTTTCAACGGGTACAAATTTTGACAAAGACATTTAGAGTACAAACCTTAGACCAGCAGTCACAAAATTTGCAGATCTCCTTTGACAAGTGAGGTGGAATGAGGTTTTTTTTTCCCATGGAATATTCTGTGGGAATTAAAAATAAGCTAAAGAACCCATTCAACCCATGTATTTTCTCTAGTGATACATAATACATAAAATTTTAAGTGAGTAAGTTAACTGAATATAATATGATACAATACAGTAATTGACATAAAAGTCTTTTGTTAAGTCTATAAGATTTGGAATAATGGATATTATTATTAGAACAAAACTACAAGCAAAGCAGTTTCACAAGAATGTGTTTTGTTTTGTTTTGTTATGTTTAACCGGCTTACCTATCCATATAAATCTTTAGGGATAATTTCTGCTTTCAACATAATTTTAAGAGGTCATTCATTGTTAAATAAGTGGTAAAAAATGCCAACATCTCAAAATGTAGCAAGAAATACAAAGTTTCTTTGAATAATTTTTTTTGTTTGTTTGTTTGAGTCTCTTACTTTTTAAAAATATAGAATCTCATATACTGGAACGATTCTAGGGACTGAGAGGGTGATAAAATTCTTAGTTGTAATATTACTTTCCTTAGTAGCAAATGGCTCATGTCTTCTACTTTAATCTATGCTGGGAATTTATATGCATGTTTAAGAGGAGAGCTCATTTGTAACTGAAAATATAATAAAACTGAAATAAGTGGCCAGAAAATTTTAATAGTTATTTAAAAACAGATAGATCTCTACCCATACAAGTTTTTTATACAAAAAATGTTCAGTGTGCTTTTTCTTCAAGGTTAACTCTTTCTTAAGAATGGAATAAAATGATTCTGACATATAGCATAACCCAGGAAATTAAGACAGTGTGCCTTCTACAAACCATGGTATTTCTAATCTTGGTAATATAGTTGAGTTTGAAAATACCACTGATAATATTTTGGTTATTGGCATGCAGCCATGGAAGAAGTTCCTCATCCATATGTAATAACATATGTCAGGGAAATAGAAATGATTACTGAATTATTATTACTATCACTTGGTTGATGGAATGGTGGCACAAAAAAAATTAGATAATGTGTCATGCTTTAAGGTCACAACTGATTAATTTCAGTTCAAATTTCATGACCCTCGCTTTTTGCCCCTTGACTATACTACTTTGAAAAATGATATGTTAAATATTGTTTATTTCAATAAAGTAAAATATGTACAAATGTCTGTGGGCAACTGCCAGGGAAATTTCAAATTTGTCTTTCTTAAAGTCATTCTTAAAATCCCTGCACACCCTATTTCTATTTATGGCCTGGAAATCTTCCTCGAAGAAATCTTTTGAAAAAATTAGGACTCTTTGTTGAGTACACATGGAAGTAGACTTTCCAGATGTCTGGAGTCAGACTATTTCATGCTGAAATATGATTTTGACATTGAAATGTGATTGGAGAAGCACCTGTGACATGTGGAAAGAAGGTTAGCTTGTTATTCAGTTTCTCTCCACCTTGATGCTGCAAACTGAGACTTATGTCTAGATGGTAGAGACATCTAAGTTGGCTTAGATCACTGCATGTATCACTTGTACAGTGTCTGCCCTGGAATGTTACAGGCACTAATGTACTTCATGTCAATGAAATTTAAATTTCTATCTGATACTAATTATGACATTATGATATGATACTGAACTTTGGGGTTTGTTAGCACAACACAACCTATTCTGTCCTGACGTATATCTTTTTAGTTTTTGCTAAAGGAAAGAGGACTTACATAATAATTGTAATAAAAAAATATATCTAATATACAAAAATATGAATTTATAAGAAAGTAGAAGTAAGGCAAGCATCACAGTACCAGTTCAAATTGTAGAAAACTCTCAGAAATGCTTACTGCACAAAGGAAGGGACACTGATGGTCATAAGTATTTTTTATGGGAATAATGTAAAACCTTGCCAAAATTGTTTTACCAATGTCCTCACTAATTGTTCTAGAAAGAGAACCAATCAGGACTGCATTTCTGTGACTGTATGTTGTAGGATGGCACTGGGTTTGTTCATTCATCTGTGTCTCTCTTCCTCTGTTTATAAAGCCCTGGATTTGTTCTGAAGGAAGTAGGGTCTCTAGATCAGGGAGTGTGTGGATGATGAATTGGAGCCTGACGACTCAGGACCTGCAGTGACTTCAGACATAGCCCAAACTCCTAAGTCCTATGACTTCGGGAAATAACAAAAATAAAAGTTAAAGACAATACACAAAGAATTAAAATTAAATCTTATTAATTATTAATAAAATTAAAATCTAGTTAATAGATTTTCAAACCTCAGTCATCATCAGATGGAGAGTATTTAATAAAATTTACCTTTTTTTGTGATTTTGCTATGAGCAAATTTTAGAGCTACCAACTTACTAATGATACCACATGAAATATTTTTCTAAGAAAAATTTCTACTCATTATATAAGCATTGACTCCCTTAGGGACAAATCATGGCCAAATATGTAACAAACTCTGACCAAGGAAGATAGATACAAGTCCTTTCCCCAAACTGAGGTAGCATTCTGCCCCATGATATATTACCAGCTTTGCAGAATTTAAGTATACATATTTACATGTTGGTTTTTGTTTGTTTTTAGATTTTATTTATTTATTTGAGAGAAAGAGTATGAGAGGGGAGAATATCAGAGGGAGAAGCAGACTCCTGTGGAGCTGGGAGCCCTATACATGACCTGAGCCGAAGGCTGTTGCTTAACCAAATGAGTCACCCAGGCACCCCCATATTTACATGTTCTTAAAAATTGTTGTAGATATATTTATCTCGAGAGTAGTGACTACCTACCAACAATTGTGAGTTACATAAATGGTTTTAAATTCACAAAGTAGTTTCTTAAGGAGTTGTCAAACACATCAAAAATTCCAAGGTGTTAGTTACACAAAATTTAAAGATAGGAACATTTTTTGGTGTCTATTGTTAAAGAACTCCAGAAACAAAATACCACACACAATAAAATTCTTATTTTGTGAAAGGTAATTATATATTATAATTGTTTTTGCTTAAGGGAAGTGATTTCAAATTTTATTGGTAATAATATGATACACAATGAAAATAAAACATGACAGATTTATTTGTGGCCACATTCTGCCAAATTCTTCATTATCTTTTTAATTTGATATAATGAGAGGGATGAAAGAAAGCCTTTTTAGTGCTACATGGAAAAATAAGTCATAAATTAATGGGATAGAATAGTACATAGAAATGTTAATAATTTCACATATAAGTGAGGAAGATTCAATTATCCTCAGAGACAGAATCTTCCCAAATATTAGCAAAAAAATTAAAAAATGGTAAGTAAAAATTATAAAGAAAGTATTCCAAACTGTGAGAAAATAGTTTCTATGATGTAATATTGTCAGGTTTGATTGGATTGAAATTTCGTTTCTGGTAAAAAGCATTTTTAGGTATGTAAAAACAATTTCTATTTAAAAATGACTATGCCATTTAATTTTAAGAAAGGGAAAGGAGGGGATGCTCCTGGGTGGCTCAGGTCATGATCTCAGAGTTGTGAGATCAAGTTTGCACTGGGCTCTGCGCTGGGCATGGAGCCTACTTACCTCTTTCCCTCTACTCCTCTCCCTACTGTACTAGCCCTCTCCCTCTAATACATAAATAAAATCTTTCTTTTTCTTTTCTTTTCTTTTCTTTTTTTTTTTAAAGAGAAAGGAAGAAACTAGTACTTTCTCATTAGGTTAAACAGAAAACTGTTCAAACAATGAGAAAACTTAAAAGTCAAATGCTTAATTTTTTTTATATATTTAAGAGTTAGGATAGTCAGTAGTTTTATGTGACTTACTTACTTGACTTTATAGTTATTCTAGTTGAGTAAACCTTGTCATGCTGAACACATTTTTATTTTCCCTTGAGTTTGAAGAATATGTGGCTGATTATGAAACATATTCCAACTAGGAGAAAATGTATTGTTTTTTTCCTTTCTTTTTTTTCCCCTTAATTCAAGAAAGCTGAGAAATGTTCAGAGTTTAAAAATACACAATTTTATTTTAGTCTCCCCACATAATCTTCTCATGGTTTAAAGACTGAAGATGAAACTGAGATCTAATTAGTCAAATATTGATTAGGGCATTTAAAGCACAAATGAAAAATTTATATAGCAAGATTTCCATGCTGGGAACATGAACTTGGTAAATTTTGTTAGCTACTGAAAAAGTGCAAGCATAGAAAAGCAATCTATTCAACTTAGAATAATTATAAGACACCGTTTTTTGGTCCCAAATGAACCAATAATGTTTATCCTTATTAGAATTCAAATACAAATGTAATGACTTGGTGATTGTTTTTTAAGTCCCACTGCAACATGTTTGTTGCACTTTGCAACAGAAACATCTATTTCACTTTGCAACAGAAACATCTATTTCATTACTCCTTTTAACTTCTTACCTTTTGTTACTCTGAGTCAATGATCATCATTAACCTGAAAAGATTAATGTAAGTGTCTTTCCAGAAGTATATTTTTCTTATCCTACCACTTCTAACTTTCATATAGCTAAAAAGTAACTTCACCAAGTAATAATCAAATTGAATTATATTGCAATATTTTGAAGACTTTGGTGGTGCTTAGTTAAGAAGAATTCCTATGGAGAAACTCCAAGGATCATTCTTTAGTTATGTTTTAGACCATCTTTCTGTGTTCTTAAAGAATATATTCTAGCACATGTTACCCGTGATCTTTCTCTACTTCCTATTCAGTTTAAAAATTAGCAGTCCGTGTCACTCCGTGGCTGTTTGCCAGTCACACCATTCCTATCATCTGAAATGACAGTCACCCTTTGAACCACTAGACACATCAAGTTTGCAACTTTGACCTAAGCCCACATGATTCTAATACATAGATGTGATTTTATGGTTTCTCTTGAAGACAATATTTCAAGTGAGTTTAATGTCCAGATATTGCAGAATTGTTCAGAAATTAGTTTTGAATTTTATCTAACCACTCTTCACTTTCCCTTGGCTCCTCAATGCATTGCCTAAGCTACTTCTCTGTCATTTCCTATCTCCTTTTTTTTTTTTTTCTGCCAGATTTTCTTTCTATCTTGTCCACTTCGTATCAGCCAACAGAATCCGGGCCACAAAGTTGGCTCTTGTACTTGCATTTATTCTTTACTGTCTTTTGTCTTTGTAGCAGATTATGGTCATCAAGATACTTAAATGGTTTACTTAATTAAGGAAAATAAACACTATCTGTGAATAATATTAAAGTTAAGTTTTTCTTATTTTTGTTTAGCAAATAGTAATTATTTGAACTATTTGGGTCCTTTAAAAGTATGAGAAAACATGTAGTACACTCATCAAGTTTAGCATTCATATGCTGTAAAGTTTAGTCAAAATTTATTCACCTCTCAAAACAAAAAATCAAACAAACAACCAAATTCACTATTTGCTAACACACTGGCAAATAAGTGACAGGACTTGACTTGAGTATAACATTTTTGAATATATAAAAATAGAGGCGCCTGGGTGGTTCAGTGGGTTAAGCATCTGCCTTCAGCTCAGGTCATGATCCCAGGGGCCTGGGATCGAACCCGCATTGGGCTCCCTGCTCAGTGGGGAGTCTGCTTCTCCCTCTCCCTCTGTCCCTTGCTTATTCTCTCTTTCTGTCATGCTCTCTCAGCTAAATAATAAAATCTCTAAAAAAATAATAATAAAAATAAACAGACAAGCAACCTTTGACTCCACATTTGGTGTGATGTGTATATAAAATATATACTTATAAATATATGTATATATCTACACATGTACACACACACACACATTGGTGTATGTGCCATATTATCTCTGTACATCTCAAATCATAAGAAAAAAATATAATGCAAAGCTTAACTAAAAGGACATTCTCTGGCACTATTAACTAATATTTAATTATTAAGAAGATGAAATGTGCTTCACCCTTCATTTTATCCTCCAAGCCATCTTAATCACAAACTTGATTATGTATAACTAAGGCTAGGTTAGTGAGATAAGGTCTATCTACATTACTAATCGGGTTAAATTACATGTGGCAAAATGTAACAAAGTTCATGTATGTTGCATTCTGTCTTCTCAGTTATATATCCACTGATAAGTTTTCTGAATAAATATGAACAGAAAGCAAAAGACTGTCAACAAAGTTAATATTTAAATGGTATTACAGTATTAGATACTGTTAGGCTCATCAGCACAAATTACTCCCCTCCCCTCCATCAGTGACACATGTATTTAGCATACATCTGAAACTCCTGAATACTTCTAAAGTTTTTAAATTAATTTTTAAGGGACTGTATTTTGGTGAATTTTTTGGTGTGTGCATGTTTTGTTTGTTTTTGTTTTGTTTTGTTTTTAAGTAGGCTACACACCCAGCATGGAGCCCATCGTGGGGCAGGAACTCATGAAGCGGAGATCAAGACCTGAGCTGAGCTCAAGAGTTAGATGCTTAACTGAGCCACCCAGGTGCCCCAGGACCGTTTTTTTGTTTTGTTTTTGTTTTTGTTTTTGTTTTAAACTGGACATATGTATCAGTTGTCTATTGCTGCATAACCAACTACCTCCAAAACTCTTTAACTCAAAACAACAATCATTCCTTTTGTTCATTCATTAGTTCTTTGGGCAGAATTTAGCAGGTGCGGCTGGGCAACTCTATACTATACCAGCTGGGGTATCTCCCCTGGGGGCTGAAGAGGCCACATTCAAGATGGCACACTCATGTGGCTGGTAGGCTAGTTCAGGTATACCAAATACCACACACCACTTGAAAGTATATACTCTAGGTGACTTAATCCAAATCGTTTTTACACAGATGCACAAAATCTTTGATTTTCTTGCCTGAAAGATATTGGGGAAGAGACAGGTAATAGGATCAGTAAACCTTTGCTTAAAAATAACACTCCCAGCCATTTTGAGAGCAAAATTCAGAACTGGCTCATATCATTGCCGCACACATTCAAGCAGTCAGAACTTAATCACATGGCCATAGTGGCCTTAGCTAGCTGCAAAGAAGGCTGGTTATGTAGTCTGAGCAGGGGTGGCTTATGTCTATCCTAAACTCTGTTTTTACAGAAGGAAGATGAGTATTTAGGAAAAACTAGCAGTCTCTCATATCTTCCCAGACTTTGTTACTCTTTCCTTTGTGTAAATACAGCCACTTGTACACAACTTTACTTAAAGTGTGAATCTTACCATTTTGTTAATAATGAGTAACTTGAATTTGAGTCCCCTAATGCGTCTCTGAACACCCCATGCCTGGATCAGTGCCTGACCAAAAAAAAATAGGTGCTTAGTAAATGTTAATTGAATGGACAGATTTTCCATCTTTTGAAATATCCAAGTCATCCCCAGTCATATTTACCTCTAGTGTGAGGAGAATTAGCAAATGGATGAATGCCAAAAAGGGGCAAATTTAACTTCTAAATTGGCACAGGAAAAAGATAACTCAATTCTTCCAAATTCTTGGTAAGAAACAGCCATCAAAGCCAATAATTTATGCAGCAAAAAAAAAAAAAAATACACGGTTCCAAAGGATATGATGTTTTCATTTGTAGACTCATTAATGTGCTAGAAATAGCTGAACTGTGAGCTATGCCTAGCCAAAGACAGCGTTAAAGGTTTTCAGGAAAGAAAAATGTTCTTGATACACACAGTTTTATCAGTCTTATACCAGTATTTTCATATGTTTCTCCTTTTCTTCACAATTATAGCTCAGTTGGCATATGCACTGGTTTCCAGTCGTTCTGCATTGAGCTATTTTCATTCCAGCACATAGTTATTTTCAGTCTCAACTGGAAATGAGTGCAGGGCTCACCTGATGATCCAGATTCCATCCAGCCTTCTTTGTATTCCAAGACTGCGCACACATTATTTTTGGTTTGACACTCCTTTGTATTGATCCTAAGAATTCAGCGCAAGCCTCACCTTTTCTGTCTAGCCTCAGGAGTCTGTCAGAATGACACAGCCATTAAAATGTAGGTTTGGTGGTTGGACAGACCAAGTCAGAAGCATTTGTATCATATTTACCTCAGGAGTCACTGCACTCTGATATTGGCTTAGGAGAAGACACTAGAATATCTTCAGGATTCTCAAGAATAAAAGTCACATTTATTTTTTATATTTATTCGGCATCCATTGGTGAGATCAGTGTTACATGATCATGTGTAATCGATGCATCACCAAGTTAATAGTTTTCTCTTGCCCACACTTTCCTCCTCTGTTTGCTGTCTCCTTGCCTCCTCAGTGGCTCTTCAGATCAAAGGGTGATGTCAATAAATATTTCAGGGCTGAATGGGATCCACAGGAGGTAGACCTGAAGAGGTCATGAAATGTGTTAAATATGGTTCTTAAAAAAATATATATATATATGGTTCTAGATAATCTTTAGTAATCAATTAGCAATTCTTAAAAGCCCAAAGAGTCAGAATTGACATCCATTTCTTCTGTATTTAGAAATTCAGAAATCTTTATGGGATCCTGTCATTCTTAGTTTTTGTTGTTTTTTTTTTTTAACCTAAAAAATAGAAACCATTTATATTTCTATTATCCTTGACAATTTCTGACAGTTTTACAAATTTCTCTGTTGTCTGAAACATTTTTTTTTTAATTTTTATTTATTTATTTATTTGACAGACAGAGATCACAAGTAGGCAAGAGGCAGAGAGAGAGGAAGGGAAGCAGGCTCCCTGCTGAGCAGAGAGCCCTATGCGGGATTTGATGCAGGACCCTGAGATCCTGACCCAAGCCAAAGGCAGAGGCTTTAACCCACTGAGCCACTCAGGCGCCCCTGTCTGAAACATTTGATTATTCTTCACCCCTCTAAAGAGACACTTCTTAATATTATTAATGTTGTCTTAACATTCTTTACATTAACGCTGCTTTCCAGAAGTTTTTTGTTTTGTTTTGTTTTGTTTTGAAGGAAATGGAGGAGAAATTATTGAGGAATTATATTCTGCTTACATTATTTTAACAAGCATCTACAATGAACTTATGACAATAAGTAAAGGATATTTTTGTTCTCACCAACTTTATTTCTTTATTCAAAGTTGTGTTTCCTGTGCTGCCATTCTAACAAAATTAACTAAACCACCATGTCCATCACCATTGCTTTGTTTGTCTTCTCGGTACTTAATCACTGTCTAACATACTATATACTTTTTGTTGCTGTTGTCTTGTTCATCATTTCTCTTTTTCCATTAGAATGTAAGCTCCTTGGAGATAGGGACTTTTATTCTGTTTTGATTACTGCTAAATTCCCAGCAGGTGGTAAAATAATGTCTGCTACATAGCAGATTCTTAATAAATATTTGTGAAATAAATCATTAAATGGCATGTGATGTTTATTTAATATCACATGATATTTATTTAAAATACCATGTCACTTATGAGATTTTCTAAATTACTGTCAAAATATTTTGGTATAAATCAAAGTTTATGTAACTTTGTTTTGTCTATTAAAGGAAGTAAAGATGATGACTTGGAAAAATTGCCCAAAATAGCAAAAGTTCTAATTGTTTTCTATTCTGATAAACAATTTTATGAAGAATATTTTTTAAATCATTTTTATATTTGAGTGTCTGTATTGTTGCCTATATGTCATTACGTAAACCAAATAGAGACTTTTGCACTAAATTTCTAAGCACATGGTACTCCTTATAGCTATACCCCTGTGTCTTCTCATTATGGAAGCTATTAAGAAAGCAGCATGAAATCCAAATTGTATTTTATAAATTGATTAGGAAAATAATTCTTCAAATGTCCTTTTGTGAATGACAGAGATAGGAAAACCTTGATCATCAGATGTTGGACTAAATGGATATTCTCTATTAACTGCCTTTCTTCAACAGTTAAGAATTTACTTTTTTAACAGTAGTGAAACTTCTATTTTTTTTAAATTTTATGGTGCAGAAGTAAACTCTTCTGACTCAGTTCTCTGGCCCTTCTTAATAAAATGCTGGTGGTAAAAGGTTGTTCTTACAAATATTATTATTGCTACCACTAATGTGAATTTTACAGGGTCTCTTGGTCATCATCACACGTGAATACCAGTCACCAACATAGATTTATCTAATCAAAAAAAGTATACAACAGCCTTAGGCTGGAATTCTGATGTATATGTATTAACTGTTGCCTGTTTCCCATAAAAGTAGATTATTATAAATGTGTAAGTTTTTATATATTTAATTTTTGTGTTAAATGGGTTACCGTTTGAGTGTTTACTAATTATTTATGGGAAAATGGAAGTTTGATGTGTCTGATAAAGTATTGGCAACATAGAAAATTTTATGGTGATTTTGAAATTAAGCTCTGCCCTTAGAGAAGTATTTTTCTATCACTGAATAAAAGCCAACTTTTTTCCCCGGATATCACCTTTATTTTTTTAATTTTATTTAATTTAAATTCAATTAATTAACATACAGTAAAAAGCCAACTTTTAAATTCAGCTGCATAGAGTTCTCTGTCATTAGTGAAATGTACCTGCTGATGCAAATGAGAGTTTAGTAAGAGACATTTTGGCCCAACAATATCTGGATAATCCATTGCCCTCCCCCCAGTACCAACATGTGCTATTGTACAACATAGATGCCCAGTAAGTGTAGGCTGGATGAATGAATGTGTGCATAAACATAAATCTCTGCTCAGCAAGCCAGGGCCCTGGGTCTCTGACTCAGGCTGGGTAAAAGAGGATGTAAAAGGAGTGTGGGTAATACTGGTTTATAGTTTTAGGAGGGAGACAAAAGAGAACCAGAGCTAGAGTCCTGAGTCAGGAAGTTTGGAAATAAAAAGACAGGTACAAAATAAACAGGTGGGAATTTTTTAAAAGACTTTAAATCAATGGGAGCTAGCTGAAAGTAAGAATCATAACACAGTGGAGATTCTTCCTTGGAAACCAGTCCAGATGAACTAGAACAAAGCTACATATATGGGCTTTCCATGCATATATTCTTAGAGATGTGTGTATTCACTGCAATAGTTTTGTCTTGGAATGAGGGATATCTTTTTGGTGATAATCTAAAATAAATATAAGCCTCTTATTTAATATATATAGTCTATTGCTAGATTTTACATCTCACTTTGTAATTTGTATGTATAAACATTTTGGTACCCTGTTACTGTATTTAATTTTGTAGGGCTACTGAGAAAAGAATAGAAATACACAATCCATAAATAATGCATTTTCACTGAAGAGATGGCAAATTACTTTAATACACGCCATTGAAAGAAGATTTTTACATTGTCTAGTATGGAAAGTGAAGGGAGAATGATCTTTATGTAGTATATTTGTTAGTATGGGCTTGCTGAATGTAAAAGGTTCATGGTTTAGCAATTACTTAAATTTCAAACAGCTAAAGATTGTTTCACTTAGAAATCATTCTTTATATGAACTTATTAATTTAATTCAGAACTTTAAACTGATTTTTATTGGTTTTATAGTTTTGTTGTATTTAAATTGTAGCATTTTAGTTATTTTAGGTTCACAATTATAAGCATGGGAGTGTTTAGCCTATGTTTATATTTAAATATAGTGATATAATATAGAAACAATTCAAGCCTAATCTGGGTTATGGAAACCTTTATAGGGAGCTCTTTTCAAACCTTTATTTTGGGTGTGGGCATTTCTCAAGTTTAAGAAGTGGAATCATGAGGGGGCGCCTGGGTGGCTCAGTGGGTTACAGCCCCTGCCTTCGGCTCAGGTCATGATCCCAAGGTCCTAGGATGGAGTGCCAAGTCTGGCTCTCTGCTCAGTGGGGAGCCTGCTTCCCTTCCTCTCTCTGCTTGCCTCTCTGCCTCCTTGTGATCTCTGTCTATCAAATAAATAAATAAATAAATAAATAGAAGTGGAATCATGAGAAATTCCCTTGGTTAGCTGTTAAGGAGATACTTTGGATTTTTTATCTCATAATAAATTCATGTTCATGGTCCTTATTGGATAATTGGTGAAAATGCTAATTTTCTACTAGAATCTTTAATCTCATTAACTAATGAGTGAAAAATGAGCAAAAATGTTTTTAATAATTTTTAAATTTCAAATTTTAGTAAATTGAAATATGTTTTTAGTAATTTTTCACACCAAATACTTTCTACATTGCTTTTCTTTTGCTTGGTTTCATAAATGTAAAATGTTACATTAACTAGGAACGGAAATATAAAAATGCATAAGGCACCATCAATTTCAAAAATGACATACTCCCTGTTTATGGCCACAAATTTTGTTACGGTGATTCTGATGATAATCATCATCATTTCTGTCACTCACAGGGAACTTAACACATGTTGGCGTGCACAGTTATCTAACTTGATCCTCACAGAAACCCTATGAGAGATGTACACTTACTATTTCTGTTTCACAGATAAGTAAACTGAGTCTTCAAGTAAACTGTATCTTCTTAGGTCACACAGTTCTTGTAGAGTGGAACTGAATAGAGATCCCATTTAATTCCTATACTATATACTTTCCTCAAAAATTAGATAAAAATTATCTGTATGTTTAAGATACAGTATTAAATAATGTAGCTCTAAGAGATAATTATGATTTTTAGTTTTCTTCATTTTGTTTACCAATATATAAGTATATCATTGTTCATTTTTTTTACTTATTCAATAATAGACATGTATGATCTCCATATATCATTCATTACTCCCTGAATAATTCAATTTAAAATCTGTGTTGATTGGAAGTGAAAGATGTTGGTTGCCTTTTCTTCCTGACTCACCAAATGCATCCAAATATCAAATATCCAGGATATCTAGTATCAAAAACTTGGTTATAGCAAACAGAATTTTTTTTTTGTCTATTTGTCTTTTTTTCTTAAGATTTTATTTATTTATTTGACAGAGGTCACAAGTAGGCAGGCAGACAGAGGGGGGGGTGGGGAAGCAGACTCCCTGCTGAGCAGAGAGCCAGATGTGGGGCTCCATCCCAGGACCCTGGGATCATGACCTGAGCTGAAGGCAGACACTTAACCGACTGAGCCTCTTAGGCACCCCACAAACAGGATGTCTTAAGAGGAAATCTCTTCAAAGTCAGACCAATAAAGAGCTTCCAGAGTCATTATTTGGATGTTATGAGTAATTTTGTCCTTGTATTTGCTAATTTGTTCTTTATGTAAAAAGTTATTTATCACAACAAAACCCAGGTCAATGACCTACAAAACCCTTTCTTTAACCGGGCTGATTCTTTTGTTAGTCCAGAATTCCTCTGCCAGAACTCTCAGAAGTATTATTTTTGCTCCTGCAGTGTTTACAAGCAGTTAGTTCATGGGCCCAGAGCTAATTGTTTTTATCTCAAGTCACTGCTGTATTTAGGATATAAAAATGAGTAACTATCCATATCATAGAATTTAGGAATACCTTATTACTCCTAAACTCTTTGCCATACAGACTTTCCTGTTCTATATAAAGTCCAAGGGTAAGAATATATGTTTAAACCAAACATAAGTGAGCATATAAAATTACATATCTATTACCATACTCTCTTACTTTCACTTTTTTCTCCAAATAGCACAGAGCGGATGTCTGACACTCCACATGAAAAATGAAATTTAATAGAGTAGCTTTGATAATCTCATTTCCTCTACCTTTGTTTTTTTGAACTTTCCAAAATATCTAGACCTTTTGAAATAATCTGAGTTCATGTCCCATCTCATAGCATTTACTATGTGCCCTCGTACAATATTTAATTTTGGTGAACCATAGTCTACATATATTTAAATAATAGGGATAATGGCATGTAATTATCAGACTTCTTGGGAGAAATAAATTAGATATCAATGTTATTTATTAAAAAATTTTTATAGAGTGTTTTTATTTTAATTCCATTATTTTTAACATACAGTATTATTTAGATATATAATATAGTGATTAACATACAATAACATATGATATAGTTTAATAACATGCAATATGGTTAGCATACAATATAGTTCCAATTATATATACAATATATGTGATTTAGTAATTCTATATATTACTCAGTGCTTGTCATGAAGAGTACTCTTAATCTACTTAATCGTATTTCACCCAGCCTCCCACTTACCTCCCCTTTGGTAACCACCAATTTGTTCTCTATAGTTTAAGAGTGTGCTTTTTGGTTTGTCTCTCTTTCTCTCTCTCTCTCTTTTTTTTTTCCTTTTGAGATTCCACATATGAGTGAAATCATGTGGTCTTTTTCTCACTGATTTATTTGGCTTAGCATTACACTTCGTAGCTCCATCCAAGTTGTTGCAAATGGCAGGATTTCATTCTTTTTTATGGTTGAATAATATTCCATTATATATATATATTTTTTTCCAATTTATTTATTTTCAGAAAAACAGTATTCATTATTTTTTCACCACACCCAGTGCTCCATGCAAGCTGTGCCCTCTATAATACCCACCACCTGGTACCCCAACCTCCCACCCCCCCGCCACTTCAAACCCCTCAGACTGTTTTTCATAGTCCATAGTCTCTCATGGTTCATCTCCCCTTCCAATTTACCCAAAAGCACATACCCTCCCCAATGTCCATAACCTTCCCCCCTTCTCCCAACCCCCCTCCCCCCAGCAACCCACAGTTTGTTTTGTGAGATTAAGAGTCACTTATGGTTTGTCTCCCTCCCTATCCCATCTTGTTTCATGGATTCTTCTCCTACCCACTTAAGCCCCCATGTTGCATCACCACTCCCTCATAAGGAAACAGTTAACAAAACCAAAAGACAACTGACAGAATGGGAGAAGATATTTGCAAACGACATATCAGATAAAGGACTAGTGTCCAAAATCTATATTATATATAATCAATATAAATACTCCTATATATTAATAATATTTCATTAATGCACCACATCGTCTTTATCCATTCATTTGCCAATGGACACTTGGACTGCTTCCATAATATGACTATTGTAAATAATGCTGCAGTACACACAGAGGTGCATATATCCTTTCGAATTAGTGTTTTCATGTTCTTTGGGTAAATAACCCAGTAGTGTGATTCCAAGGTGATAGGGTAGTTCTATTTTTAATTTTTTTAGGAACTTCCATACTGTCTTCCGTAGTGGTTGCACCAGTTTGCATTCCCACCAACAGTGTATGAGGGTTCCTTTTTCTCCACATTCTTGCCAATGCCTGTTGTTTCTTGTGTTTTTTTATTTTAGCCATTCAGACAGATGTGAGACGATAGCTCATTGTAGTTTTGATTTGCCTTTCCCTGATGATGAGTGAAGTTGAACACCTTTTCATGTGTCTGTTGGCCATATATTTGTCTTCTTTGGAGAACTGTCTGTTCATGTCTTCTGCCCATTTTTTACTGGATTGTTTTCTTGGTGTTGAGTTATGTAAGTTCTTTATATATTTTGGATACTAATTCTTTATTGGATATATCATGTACAAATATATTCTCCCATTCAGTAGGTTGTCCTTTAATTTTGTTGTTTATTTCCTTTGTTGTACAGAAGCTTTTTATTTAGATGTAATCCCAGTAGTTTAAGTTTTGCTTTTATTTCCCTTGCCTCAGGAGACATATCTAGAAAAATGTTGCTATGGCTGATGTCAGAAAAGGGTCTACTGTCTGTAGACCTCATCTAGGGTTTTTGTGGTTTCAGGTCTCACATTTAGGTCCTTAATACATTTTATCTTTGTATATGGTATAAGAAAGTGGTCCATTTTCAGTCTTCTGCATGTAGCTGTCCAGTCTTCCCAGCATCATTTGTTGAAGAGACTCTCTTTTTCCCATTGCATATTCTTGCCTCTTTTGTCAAAGATTAATTGACCATATAATTATGAGTCTATTCCTGGGGTTTCTTTCCTATTCTGTTGGTTGATGTGTCAGTTTTTGTGCCAGTACCATACTGTTTTGATTAGGACAGTTTGTAGAATAACTCGAAATATGGAATTGTGATACCTCCAGCTTTGTTTTTCTTTCTCAGGGTTACTTTGACTCTTCGGAGTCCTTTGGGGTTCAATACAAATTTTAGAATTGTTTGTTCTAGTTCTGTGAAGGATGTTGTTGGTATTTTGATAAAGATTGCATTAAATCTATAGATTGTTTGGGTATTATGGACATTTTAACAATATTTATTCTTCCAATCCACCAGCCTAGAATATCTTTCCATTTGTGTCATCTTAAATTTCTTTCATCAGTGTTTTATAGTTTTCAGAATAGAGGTCTTTCACTTCCTTCATTAAGTTTATTCTTAGGTATTTTATTATTTTTAGTACAATTGTAAATGGGATTGCTCTCTAAATTTCACTTTCTTACTTCATTATTAGTGTATAGGAGTGAAGTGGATTTCTATACATTGATCTTTTATCCTGGGACCTTATTAAATGTTTTTATCAGATACCAGTTTATTCATAGCCTAGCACAGTGCTAGGCTCAGAGAAAGCAGTTAGTTTCTTCCATCTTATTGGCACCAAAAAGCCATTCAAAATTCTTTAACTTCAGCTCTTAGTCTTAGATATCTTCAGAAAGAGAATTTATTAGTATCATCTAAAAATGCTTTGACTACTCATTTCTTTTTTTTTTTTTTTTAAGATTTTTTTTTTTATTCATTCATTTGAGAGAGACACGGAGAGCAAGCAAGAGCACAATCAGGGGGAGGGTCAGAAGGAGAGAGTGAGGAGAGGCAGACTTCCTGCCGAGCTGGGTGCCCTTTGCAGGGCTGGATTCAGGACCATGGGATCATGACCTGAGCTGAAGACAGACAGAGCCAACTGAAGCCAAAGAAGACCAACTGAGCCACTCAGGCACCCATACTTCTCATTTCTTTTTAAGCAGGTGAAAGGTACATACATACTATAAGAAAGTTTTACATACTGTTTGTAATGTTTTATGTACTTTCTTTCCTCTTTATCATGTATCAATGTATCCTTGATAAACTAAAATTTATGTAAATACCCTATATCCATGATATTTAATTATGGAAATTTATGAAGTTTTAAGATTTAGAAATTTCAGGCCAGCTAATTTGTTTTGGTGCCTAGATTACTTACAAATTGTTTCATGTGATGATTTTCTCAGCACCTCATTGGAACATCTCCATATAAGACCATTAAATGACATGGGTGAATAAGGGCCATTACTTTCTGTTTTCACCTTTTTTGAAATTCATTCTGAGAAATTTCTTGCAATTCTGGTGTGTCTAATAATCAAAGATATAAAATTCTCTAATCACTATAAACTTCAAGATGGTGATATTTTTGGAGGGGAAGCAACTTTTTTATACTACTTTAAAAAATAGGACTTCCTAAGAGAAAGTAATGTGATAAATTAATATAGGCAGATAATATATTTTTAGGACATAAATAATTGTTATAAGTTTGTGCTATAATGAATTTATATTAGGGAAAAATAATCGGAAATGGAAGGGACTTGTAGTGATTTTCTGAACTTCCTGCTGTCAAATCACCACTTAAACTATCTACATCAAATGAATGGTCATATATGTTCTAAGATTTATGTTGCTTTTACCTGCCTTTGGCTGAGTGGGGTTAAAAAGGAGGTTCTTTTAACTTTGCTGGAAGCAAATAGATTCTTCTTTGGCTATTTGGTTGTCAGAAACTTGCTATTCCCTGCCATTCAAATTAATGATGCTAAGTTTAGATGTCCTGTCATTGAAACTTTCTTATGACATCTCCTCAAACCTTTATGTCCTGGATGTTTAACTATACTGGAGTTCACTCCTGGAGATTTATAGTTTTATATAATCAATGAAGGGGACATTATTTCTGAAAGAATATGGCTCTGCTTATATTTTTTAAAAATCTGCAATATATGGTAAACTTTAAAAGATTATTCCATGTTCTTTCATTACAATTATACATTCTACATAGTAAATATATTTGAAGCAGTTTTCAGGAACTGTTTTAATATTTAATTTCAAACTATAAGTAAGTGTTAAGTATAATTCAGTATAAGTAAGTGTTAACTAGTAATTCAGTATAAAGTAAGTGTTAACTAGTAAAATGGTTCCAGTTCTTTGACTCCTTATTTCATTTTCAAGGTAGAAAACATTGACATTTGTGTGGAGTATTGAATAAGCAATTTTTCCAATGACATAGAAATTGCATTTTTTTTCCTTCCTCACCACAGTCACTCAAATTTTGCACTCTCCATGCAAGTAAATTGCTGCTTTTACTTGGAGCTACCTTTTATGTTTACCTAGGACTTCCAACAAAGCAATCCCAGAAGTTCAGCCATATATTGAGGTAAAAAGATTACACAGATTTAATAGCTGAACTTCCAAATAAAGCCAGATTAATAGAAACAAGTTCACAGTCTGATATGTCCACATGCTAGCAATTACTTGTTTAATTTGATCCATGTAGATAGCTAAATTGGTCAATGTCAAACCCAGTATTCACTCTTTGACCTAAATGTGCATTCTGTGTTGCTCAAATTAATCATAAGATCAATTGGTTTCTCTCCTAATTGTTGAGGACATTATGTGAGACTCTTATGTAGAGCTTCACAGAATCAACTGGTGTGCCTCAACTAATGGTTTACTGATTTTTATCCTCAGGGTCAAGAAGCATATTTTAGATTAAATGCCCATGGCACCCTACTGACTAAGCCTGGAACAACTCTAAACCATTTACTCTTTGAACTGGACATAATAGTTATATTTTAACATTAAAAATAAGAATTTATTCTGTGATTTCATTTTCAATTGAGCATTAGTCAACTGATTTGAGTTTATGTTTTTCACAGATTTAAAATTTTAACTAGTTAGGTTGATTATTATTTGTAAGTTCTTGGTTTTTTTTGTTTTTGTTTTTGTTTTTAATTTTATTTATTTGAGAAAGAGAGTGAGAGACAGAGAATGAGAGCACAAGCATGGAGAGCAGCAGAGGGAGAGGGAGAAGCAGACTCCCCACTAAACAGGGAGCAGGATGCAAGGCTTGATCCCAGGACCTTGAGATTATGACTGGAGCCGAATTAACCAACTGAACCACCTAGACGCCCCTGTGAGTTCTTGTTAACATCAGGCAACAGTGTAACTTACAGCTAACTCAGTTAAATAGAAGATAAATGTTCAGTAGTTTAAGTCAGAGAGAGAGACAGAGAGAAAGAGTGTGTGTGTGTGTGTGTGTGTGTGTGTGTCCCTTAATAGAACTCTCTAAATGATTTCTGTATGTTTAATAAATGCCAGCCATAGGGAGAAGAATGGCAAAAACAAGCGTTCATGTCTGACATACTATAGACTGTCATGACCATATAATACAACAGATCAGGAATGAGTGGGCATTGTTGTTGCTGATATTTTACTAATGACTTGTCTTGCTAAATGACTATACTGTCTTATTTTATCAGTATTTAGGATATCCCTCCAGGTTCTGGAAAATGGACTATCCACATTATATTATTTTCAATTTCCTTTAGTTAATCTTCTGGAATTATTCCTCTACTGGTTATCTGATTGTCTTTCCTAGTTTATCTACATATTCCTAGGAATGAAGGCCTTATATCTATGTGTACATATCATTCTCCATAGGATAAATACCAACATATCACCTAACTCTGAACTACCATGAGAGAAAAAATGTCTCAGCCAGTAAAAGAGTGCTCATTTTAACAGCTAATATTAGCAAAATTCAAGTTGAATTTTGAGTCTTATTAAACTTGTTCACCCAAGTAGAAAATGTCATTTTAATTAGATGCAGAACACATCCAAGAAAATTATTATAGTCCCTGGTAGATATGACTACATATTTTGAACATACTCTCCACTTATCCAGTCAGTAGTTGGGACTCTTTCTCTATTCCACTGCGATATTTAAGTTAGTTGGACCACAACCACAAAATGTAGAATAAGAAGTTAGAAATCCTAAAGGATGTGTTTCCTTTTTCTATATAATGGTCTTGCCAAAGTTAAGGACTTTTAAAACTCTAAAGTGTAGCATTGTAAGTAGTTTCTACATTATGCCAAATTTAACAGTGCTCTTTAATTTCTTGAAAATGTACTGATCAACATCTAAGTCGTAAGTTTTTGATCTGCTTGGTAGCTGAGGCCGAAGTCCAGTGAAAAGCAACAGGATGTACACATTCGGGTTGTACTTTTAGCCTTTCTGTTACACAGAAAAATTTTAAATAACCATAATGTCTTGGTAATTTGTATTTTTATGAGTTTCAAATAAGGATAAAGTTACCTATAGCTATTGCTGCTGCTGCTTCTTTTTCTTCTTCTTCTTTTGGTTGTTACTTAACTTGATATGAGCAAAGTTTTAATAAACCAGGGTGGTTTATAGAAAAAGAGAAATATAGAGATAGAGAAAAGTCAGTCATTTAAAAAATGGCTCAGAGGGTTAAACCTCTGTCTTTGGCTCAGGTCATGATCTCAGGGTCCTGGGATGGAACCCCTCATTGGGCTCTTTGTTCAGCAGGGAGACTGCTTCCCCCTCTCTCTCTGCCTCCCTCTCTGCCTACTTGCGATCTCTCTCTGTGTCAAATAAAATAAATAAAATCTTAAAAAAAAAAAAAAAACTTTAAAAATGCTTTTTAAAGTTGGAGAAGTATCATAGGAATAATGTAATAACCAATTTTAATAATTCAAGGCAGCTATATTATAATTAAATGGAGTTTGAAAGCCTTTGTTTACAAGGTACTTGGGTGGCAAAGTTGGTTAAGAGTCACTATATACTCAGCAGACAAGAAAAAAATATTAAGCATTTAATTGATGGCCATAGTGACTATCATGGTAGTTTTGGTCAGTTCACCTTTATTGCTCTTGGCTATTCTTCCAAACTTTCTGCTTGTTTGACTTCCTTGCTAAAATCAGCAGCTGTCTGGCCAACCAGCCCGTCCTCTAGCCTACCTACTTACCTATCTACTACATAAGCAAACAGACAATAAAAACATTCTGTGGCAAACAAACTAACAAATGAAAACATTCTCTGACTCTTCATTATATACGATAAAGTGAAAATTCATTGTTATGTGTTCTGTTCACTCTTGACTGTGTTTCTCTGCATGTTACCTCCTGTAGTTCAACAGTCAACACAAAGCCAGACACAGAGGACCCTTCGCTCTTACTATCCAAAGTCTCCTTTGCACCTACTGGCTCTGCTCTTGCTTTCTCTTTTGGGTCCCTGGTTTTCTCTCCATCAATTCAGCCTAATTCAAAATTTAAAGTCCAATTCATTTCAGTTCTCTGATACTTCCTCCGTACCCCCATAAATTTCCCTAATACCTTGTAAATATGTATGATTCTTCTTCTATTTTTTTTTTAAGATTTTATTTATTTATTTGACAGAGATCACAAGTAGGCAGAGAGGCAGGCAGAGAGAGGAGGAAGCAGGCTCCCTGCTGAGCAGAGAGACCAATGAGGGACTCAGTCCCAAAACCCTGGGGTCATGACCCGAGCCAAAGGCAGAGGCTTTAACCTACTGAGCCACCCAGGCGTCCCTGTATGATTATTTTCTTAGGCACTGTTTACCCACTCCAGTTTGGGATTCATGAGGGTGGTGAAAGTATTTTGGTTACTAGCAAGCTTAGCACATTATTGATATGTATTAGGCCCTTATCCATATGTTATTGAATGAATAAATGAAAGAATGAATGAATAAAATCATTTAACATATTTTAATTAATGATTTAAAGTTATCTGGGGGCTCTCATAAAAATCAACATTTATCATACAGCTACAAGTTTATAGCATGTGGGGCATATTTCCATTAAACTTTTGCATACACACACAGACACACACACACACACAATTTTATACCGAGTCCTTGGGGAAATAATAACCAATTTTAAATCTCTAACCTTAGAAAATATGATTCGTTTTACAACATATGAAAGAACATATTTTGGCAAGCATGGGGACCACTTTTACATCTTCCCAGTGCTTATTACACATTTTTAATGATTAATTGTTTACAGATAGTGCTTGTATTATAAATTGTTAGGTATATTTTGACCTTAAAGTATGATGCATGGGAAGGAATAAAATGGTTCTTTTACCCTTCATTTTTTTCCTTTTATTAAATTATTCATCTGAGATCAGGAAAAACATGAAGCATGACCTGATTTCTGAGAGCTTTTTATGTAGTAGAAATCTTATGGTACTTGTTTTACTTCTCTGTAGCCTACAACATAATATCTACTTTATGTGATGTTAAATTGATTTTATGAAACATTGAATGATATTTAACACCATTTTTGATTATGTGATACATTTTAATTTTAATTTCTTTTATTTAATTTTTCATTTATTTTTCTAATTTGTTTTGCAGGGTTGTTTCATTTTGAATGCCTTCCTAGACTTCACAATGTATCTGTTGGTCAAGTCTCTGTCATCCCTAAAGTCTGTGTTGTCCTGTAATTCATTATTCACTTAACAATATATAATTGACATTTCCCCATATAATTGAATATTTTCTACATTGTCATGCTGGTTAGAAATTACATATCTCTTAAGGCTTTACTAAGTCTATACTAAGCAATATTAGAATTAAAATAATTATTTATGGTGGACAAATTTCTAAAAACTGAACTGCTGCTTCCAAGAGCTTGAACAGTTTTGAAATATATATACATATACATGTATATATATTGCTCTTTTGCCTGCCAAATATGTTTTAAGTAATTATATCTCAACCAGCTGGTTGTAAAGTTGGCCATTTTCTGAGTGCAGTACTGGGATCAGTGTGCATGTATGTATGCGTGTGTGTGTGTGTGTGTGTGTGTGTGTATTCTTTTAGCAATAAAATAATGATAATGACATGGTGGAAGTGATCATTGAACGTGAACACTAATAAATTTTATAAAAGCAAACTAGAAAAAAGATACATTGAGAACTGTTCTAGAAGTAATGTGTAACATCCGTGATTGTTCATTCATTCAGCATTCATTCACTTTGTAAAAAATTGTTTACTGAACACAGGGCGTATTGCAGACACGAGGCTGGATGACTGGGATATAAGGCTCAGTGTGCCTTGACCTCAGCCTCTCACCTCTGCAGAACGCACTTCCATAGAGCAGGTCCATTCTTGTAAAACACCGCTTCCCGCAATGCTGGAACAAAGTCTCATGCAAGTGAGTGAGTGGGGCAGTTGGTGGAGGCTTCACAGAGAAGAAAATATGTGAGCTAGCTCTAGTAGTATAAGTAGGAGTTTATTAAAAAGTGATGGAAAAAATAGAAGTAAACCAATATAAATGTATATAATGAAGATAATGAATGGGCATTTGCTTGGTTGGTTTTTCAGGAAGGGAAGTGAGGTTGGGGCCCACCTTTGGGAATATGGAGTAACCCATACCTTGCTAAGAAGTTCTGGTAATGAGTATAAAAAGCAAGCAAAAGAGGTTTTTAAATAAAGTAGTAGTAAACTGTTTTATAAGAAAAATACTCTTAAGGCAGTGTAGAGTATGGACCAGAGTGGAAGAAAAACTGGTGGCAAGAAAACAATGGGTAGGCCACATGATGGAAGCCATGGGTTAGTGGTGGCAGCCATGGAGAGAAGCTCGATGATGGTGCCCACAGGATTTGCTGGTTGCAGAGAAAAGGGAGAGTAAAAGTCTCACGTGGTAAAGACACATTACAGAGTGAGTTCCTCTCCTAATTGACTCCCTGTGTCTAATATACCGTCCTCTGCTGGGACCCCAATCCTGAGATAAAAGGGTTCCAGAGACCTGAGAGCAGTGAATGCCCTGATTTCATGGATAACAACTCAGAGATGAGGCTCTAGTTTTCATCAGATTCTCTTCTCAGATTCCTGGGTACTTTTAAAAGTTGTAAGCCGATATATTTATAGGTAATTTGCCAGGGAGAAAGATTCCATGCTTTCATTAGATCCATTTAATAGATTATAACTTTGAAAGGCTGAAAACCAATAAACTATCTGAACACACTTTTATTTTCACAGATTTTGTTTGTATTTAGGTCCAGTCTTTAGAGCCATGTTATAGGGCAGTGTGGCAGAAAATAGATGGCAAAATTGGCAATATTTCTTAAACTTTTTTTTAAGATTTTATTTATTTATTTGACAGACTGAGATCACAAGTAGGCAGAGAGGCAGGCAGAGAGAGAGGAGGAAGCAGGTTCCCCATTGAGCAGAGAGGCCGATGCAGAGCTCCATCCCAGGACCCTGAGATCATGACCTGAGCCAAAGGCAGAGGCTTTAACCCACTGAGCTACCCAGGCGCCCCTTAAAATTTCTTAACTGTAATTTCTCTACTTATAAAATGGGGAAAGTAACATCCAATTCAAATAGGGGGATATTAAATAAGAACTTAATAAGCCTAGCAGTTAGTAGCATGGCTGGTTAATAGAAGGCACCCAGTAAGTGGTAGCAATGATGAACGTTGTTGTTATTATCATTATCATTATATTTAATAAGTAGCAGTGATAATCTCCCTGATATGAGGAAGTGGTGATGCAACATGGGGGCTTAAGTGGGTAGGAGAAGAATCCATGAAACAAGATGGGATAGGGAGGGAGACAAACCATAAGTGACTCTTAATCTCACGAAACAAACTGTGGGTTGCTGGGGGGAGGGGGGTTGGTAGAAGGGGGTAGGGTTATGGACATTGGGGAGGGTATGTACTTTTGGGTAAATTGGAAGGGGAGGTGAACCATGAGAGACTATGGACTCTGAAAAACAATCTGAGGGGTTTGAAGTGGCGGGGGCTGGGAGGTTGGGGTACCAGGTGGTGGGTATTATAGAGGGCACGGCTTGCATGGAGCACTAGGTGTGGTGAAAAAATAATGAATACTGTTTTTCTGAAAATAAATAAATTGGAAAAAAAAAATAAGTAGCAGTGATAAGTCTCATCTTAGTTCTCCTCCCCTCACAATACCTTTCCTTATGACTCCGTCTAAAGTCGGTCTCATCCGCTTTGGAGCTCTTTGCTTGTACTTCCTTTTGACATCTACCTTACTTTAACTGAAATTATAATGTATATGTCTTTGCCTCATCCAGCTGACTCAAGATAAGGAGATTCATATTGTGTTCCCTTTAGCATTGGCTGTTGTTCATTCTACATAGCATAAACACAGTGTTTTAAATATTTTATGTACAACATGATATTTAATATTTTAATAGCACATTTGGTTCAGCAATAACTGTCAAGCATGTATCCATCCATGTTATCTCCTTGACAACACCATGGACTCTGGGCAGAATCTATGGTATACTACATTAGAGAGAAAAATATATTGTTTGAATGAATGACTGTGGACTTCTCACACTTAAAAAAAAGTGAGTTTTACTTTTACTCCTTAAAAAATAATAATATTTCCCATCGCTTATGTAATATAATATAAAAACTTAATCTTTATATAGTGTTGCATATATTGTATTAAAATAGTCCCTGGGGCACCTGGGTGGCTCAGTGGGTTAAAGTCTCTGCCTTCAGCTCAGGTCATGATCCCAGGGTCCTGGGATCGAGCCCCACATCAGGCTCTCTACTCCACGGGGAGCCTGCTTCCTCCTCTCTCTCTGCCTGCCTTTCTGCCTACTTGTTTTTTTCTGCCTACTTTAAAAAAAAAAAAAAAGTAAAAAATAAAATAAAATAGTCCATATTTACTAAAACCTCATGTAACCTGACATCAGGACAAACTTAGCAGCAAATAATGTATGTATAGTTCAGAGATTTGGTTTTTATAATTCTTTTTATTCTTCTTCACATAATTTTCATGTATATTTTGCCAATAGGTTAATTTATCCCTAGCTAATTACATGAATTAAAAATTTAATAAGGCTGTGTTTATGAAAGATTATCAACTCAATTATATTATCTCAAAACATCATATAGCAACTCACTGAATAACAACAAAAATAGAGGTCAAGCATTTTGATTGTCTTAACATAACTCTTCTGTTTTGATTTAAGTTACATGGGAACACAATCATTTTCAATCTCAAAAATTATGCTATTTTAAAACATCTAGGGGCACCTGGGTGGCTCGGTGGGTTAAAGCCTCTGCCTTTGGCTCGGGTTTCAAGCTCCGCATCGGGCTCCCTGCTCAGCAGAGAGTCCGCTTCTCCTTCTGCCCCTCCCCTACTTATAATCTCCCTCTAATAAATAAATAAAATGTTCAAAAAAAAATTTTAAATGCCTGAATGCAAAAAGGTTGTACAATAAAGAGCACCGTGGGCTTGTTGGAAAGAATGTAAAGAAACATTTTATAAAGCACACACCAAACACCTGGCAACTGGCAGTTCAATAAAGCAAACTTGTACACAGCTGTCAAACAACAACTTTCCAGATTCACTGGAGCCAAGTGGGGCAACCCTTTTATGTGCTTGGAGAGCCCTGTGTTTACTTATCATAACACCTAGTCAGGATCTATTTCAACCATCTATTGACTTGTCTGTCTTTCCCATCAAAAGGAAATACATTCTTTTCAAACCATCTTTAGGCTTCCAAAGCCTATTGAGTATCTGGCACATGGAAGGCAATAAATGGTTTATGGAATCAATTAAAGCAGTCAGTAATTGCTCCATTTTTTAAATGACCACTGTGTTTTCCAGTGGTTTTCGGGCTTTAATATACATAATAATTGCCTTTCAGAACTTAGTTTTAAAATACAGGTTCTTTACTACTCCACACTTAGGTAGGTTCTAATTCAGTAAGTTATGCAGCCTGAGGAAGTACATCTTAACAAGGACACCATTGGGGGTGCCTGGGTGGCTCAGTCGGTTAAGCGTCTGCTTTGGTCATGATCCCAGGGTCCCGAGATCAGCTCCACCTCAGGCTCCCTGCTCAACGGGGAGTCTGCTGCTCCCTCTCCCTCTCTCCCTGCTTGTGTTCCCTCTCGCTGTGTGTGTCTCTGTCAAATAAATAGTCTTTAAAAAACAAAACAAAACACAAACAAGGACACCAATGATTCTGATTCAATGCAAAGATCATTCTTTAAAAACATGAATATCATCAATGTGATTAAAAATTCTTCTTGATTGAAGTAACTTCTGGCAAAATCACTAAGCCATTGTTCACTGGTTCTGGATTGACTGTCAGAATGAGTGAGGAGGGGTACTCTTTGAGAGAAAGCCTAAGACATACTGGTGAAAGTTTCCTCAAACTTTCTTGGATTCTGTACCTGTTAGATTCATGAGGTCAATAATAATAGAAAGTAAAGCTGAGTACAAACTTGGCAATGTGGGCAGACTGTGGAACCACCTACGGATCCAGATAAAGGATCTGGGGCTCCAACTGGGCTATACTGGGGTCACCATCCAAGAGTTTAAACCACGAAAAAAGCAGGGGGCAAAATCAAGGCCAGTAACAGAATAGCATCTCAAGGTAAGACCATGCAGGCATATAGACAGCAAAAAATAGTCTTGAATGTTGCTTCTGATAACCTGGACAGACCCATTGCTTCTTCAGTTCCTATTTTAAGTTGACTTTCTTCATCATGACAGTGGATGGGAACAAGTCCAGAATGTGCTATTCCCAGAGCTGGAATTGCTTCTTAGGGGTTGGCCATGGTGGAAGGTTAGATCTTTTCAAGCATTTATACTTTCAGATTCAGCGCAAAATCTTTGAAAAATATTGTTTAGGTTCTTGAACTCTAAGTCAGATCTAATAAATCAGTATCTTCAGGGAGCACACAATGGAAGTTGATTTATGAATGCTCTTTAGGTGATTCAGATGATTGGCCTGGTTGTGGGAGCCATGACTTTGAAAAGCCTTCATAGATACTTCAGTCATGAAAAATGTGTTAAATGTATTTATAAGAAGTCATATCCCCCCAGTTCCCATCTTTAACTATATGTTTTTCCTCCTGCACACATCCCTTCTCCTCATCTCTTAGTAGCCCCCGTCCAAAATTATTTTGCCCCAGACTTGCTTTTTTTAGGTATTCTAACTCTCTAACCATAATAGTAATTTCCTCTATTCCCTTTTCCATCACTTTTCAGGCTAAAGATTTTCTCTTCTTTTTTATCCCTCTGTACAATTTTTACCCTAAAGCACATTCAAATTGCATGTCATAATGTCATACACACCCCTCCCACCTTTTTATGAATGCCCACATAGGTAGCACATCAGCTGGGCTACATTTCGAAAATAATTAGGGACCAGTGACTCCATGTCTGAACAAGTGAGCGAGGTCATTTTTCATCTAAAAATGTTAGAGAAAAGTTAAAAAAAAAATAGAGAAAGTTGCTTTTAAAATATGGAAGAGGGGTTTAGAATAGAGCAAAACGCATAAGACATTTACATCCTGACTTGTTTTAACAAGATAGTACTACTTTGTAATTCATTTATAGAATGGCTATAGCCTCCCATTAGCTCAGTGCTCCCATTTATTCAGCCACTGTAAATAATAGCCATCAGCAAAGCTTTTGAAATCTTCAGATGAAAGGAACTAAATTAAGGAAGCTTCCCAGGTGCATCCCATCCCCACAAAATGGATGCTGACCAGAACACAGAAAGCAAGAACAGCAAGTACAGAGCCTGGTGATCTTAGCAATAAAGTGGTCCAGCTTTTGAGAACCATGAATGTTTCTTTTCTGTATATGAAGAGTTGGATTTTCTAATAGTTTTTTTTTCCCTCAGTTGTAACAGGGTATAGTGGATTTATCTTAAGATATGCAAGATATTGGAGACATCGGAGAAGGCAGTATCAAATCAGCTACATTATGTGGATTAATGCTGCAGTAATTTCTTTCTTTGCTTATTGCGAAGCTGGTTGCTATTTTAAAGCTATTAGTCACATGATACTGTACCTGAGAGTGAAACGGTTTATTTCCAACCAAAGATGCTTCATTTTGTTGCCTAACAGGAGAAATTTCGATACATAAATTCTAGCATTTTTTTAATGCTCCCAGGGATTTAAATTTACCTGCAATTTTAAAAATTGTATATAGATTATATTCTGCAAGGAGTTTATTTATATAATGTGCATATTTTAAATTATTAGATCAGAGAGCTTTAGGGGATGAGGTTATAATCTTAATGAAGTATTTTGTAAAATCTTCTTATGATAAGATTGTTGAGTTATGAAACCAGTGCTCACTCCTCTGGGCCCATAATGTTTAATTAGACCAGTGTGATATATAAAGTTGGGAAGCATTACTTGAAATATAGAATCTGCCTCACTCCACTAACAGTGAATTTGTAGTCTAAAAAATTTGTGTTAGAGCTGTTTGTCATTTAGTCACTTTATTAAATCTGATAATGTCAATATTCAGTGCTGGGGAATGCAGTCAACAAAAAACCTTGTTGCCTATGAAGATCAAGTAGCTGTTGGGGTATTGTGTGGGATATAAGAAATGTAGACATCCTCTTAGCCTTCCAGGATCTCAAAGTGCATTTGGTCAGACTGGGAATACACACACACACACACACACACACACTCACACACACACACACACTCACGCAGGATATCTATATATATGAATAGAATTGGTAAGATAGATGGCATTTATTTTTAATAACCCACATCTCACATTCCCTGTTTTTTTTACAACTGAGTTTACAGTTATTTATACCATATAACATCTCCTGTGCTATAACTTTAAATTATTATTTAAATCCATGACCTTCTCGTACCTCAGAACAGATTTGTTTGCTTATTTTTTGTTGTTTGTTTCCTAGAATAACTAGGTATAGTGGGTAAAAGAAAATCCTTTTAAGTATTAAAGTGTTCATTTTATTTCAAATTGTTATTTTGTTATCTTAGGATGTAAGCATTTTTAAATGTCCAGTTTATTTCCCTGACTTCTTAAAAGAAAGAACTGTTTTTAATCTATTCAGAGGCATTATTATGTGCATCAGTGTTTGTGATATTCTCAAAGTGAAAATGTCAATAAAGAATGGATATGATGGAAATCCCTGGGTTTCCCAGGGGGGAAAAATGCCTTATTGATCTACTTTTATGTCATTTTTATTTTTTTTTCTACTAAATATTTGTGAAGCAGTAAGGTGATTTTCTGTACACTTTCTGCTAAATTACTGCTAAATTCATAAGTGGCTCAAAGGCTAAAGCATACTTCTTCCAAGAGGTAATTTCAATTAATAGAAAGCTGTCAGCTTTATTATTGATATCAATGATCCCGAGTTTGTCCGTATCTTTGGAATGTCATATCAGAATTCTTCATTGCCAATATGAGGGATCACTTGGGCACTGCCGTATTCACGCTCTCCTCTATAGCCCTTGCTTTGATTTTGTTCCTGATGTAGGAAAGAGTATTTTATCTTTTGCAGCTTTTGATGTTGGATCTTTGGGGTAGCAAGCTGGAGTATAGGGAGCACTTTTGTGACATATCAAAGATTAATGAAATTAGAAATCCCATAATCTTATGGTAACAGTAAAATTAATAGCTGTTTGATAATCTAGTATTATCTTGAGATTCCTCCTTTCCTAAATTACGATTTCATTTATTTTGTGACTATTCTAGGAGGTAGACTCTCTTAAGAAATGAATCTTCTGCAAGATTCATGAAATCTTCTAACACCTCAAGGCTTTGCTTACGTTCTTTGTTTAAGTGTCTAATGTAATTATTCCCTTTCAAACGCCAAGCTCAATTCTGTGACTAATACAGCTTAATAAACTGGATCTACTTATTTGTGAAATGTTTTTTAAGAAAGTGTTGTAGAAGGAATCATAGTCCCTAAAGATGTCTGTTATCTCAATATCCAGAAAAGAGTTGACCTTAAGATAAAGAGATTATCTGTATTATCTTGCTGGACCAAGGGTCCTTCCCTTACAAAAAAAAGGAGGCCTAAGGGTCAAAACCAGAGATCTCAGGCATCCTGAGAAAGACAAATCACTGGTGGGTTATGTGGTAGAAAGGGGTCATGGACTGTAAGAAGCCTCTAGAAGCTGGAAGGCAAAAGACAATAGACTTTCCCCTTGAGTTCCAGGAAGGAATACGGACCAGTGAGACCCATTTCTGGTTTCTGACCTCCGGAAGTGTAAGATGATAAACTGGAGTTGTTTTAAGCCACTAAGTTTAAGCCACTAATTTGTTACAAGAGCGATAAGAAGCTAAAACAGTTAATACTAGAGTCAAAGATAGGGTCATTCTTATACCGTTTCATAGACAGTCCGTCAAACAGTATTGCTGAATTGCCATATGTGGGTGAATGTGTGGAAGGGTGCTTCTCTGTAACTTCGCATCATTCATAATCTTTGGGCAGTATAAATAGCTACCCAGGCTGAGGCCCAGTGCAGAGATAGGGTAGATGAAATACTTCTCTACTCACATAGCAAGTTTTCCTGTATTTACTTTTAAAAATGAAATTATGTAGATTCATCTTATTTCAGGTTATATTCACTCTTCACACATTATTAGATAACAAATTAAAAATCGTATACATTTTTACTCTTACTGTAATATTTTTGTTATAATGTATTTTTGGCGCCCCATCTTAGTATTTCTACTCTGGCTTACAATTAAACAGATCATGGTGCCTATTCTGTATTTTGGCTTAGGATGATAAAATTGCTTTAAGCCTTCAAGAAGCACAGTAGTGACAAGCTTCAGAGGCTACCGAAATCCAGTTAAGTTGGGTACTACTTACATAGACTAGACATATGCTAAGAATATAATACATAAAAATAACTGGATAAACTGGAGTTGTGACCAGGCCAGTTGGGAACTTGTTCTTGACTCTATCAAGGAGAAGTGCCTCTTTCTACAACCTGTATTCATTATCTGAAACTAATTTAATTCCATAGATGTGAACCGTGGAGTCTGGAGATTCACTATGAAGTATCTAAAAATTCTACTTTAAGCTTATTTACTGGTTAAGCAGAGATTCTCAACCTTGACATTGTTGACATTTGGACCAGATTGTTCTTTATTGTGGGGGGCTATTCTATAAAGTTCAGGATGTTTAGAAGTATCCAAGGCCTCTGCCCATTGGATGTCACTAACAAACCCCCACTCCACTTGAAACAACCAGTGCTTCCAGATATAACCAGATGTTTCCAGTGGGGCAAGATCCCTTCTGGTTGGGAACCACTGGAATACAGTACTTGAGAATTCAACTTTTTTCTTACAACTACGACTCTGTTTTGTTTTGTTTTAAGATTTTATTTATTTGACAGATGGAGATCACAAGTAGGCAGAGAAGCAGGCAGAGACAGAGAGGAGGAAGCAGGCTCCCCGCTGAGCAGAGAGCCTGATGTGGGGCTCAATCCCAGGATCCTGAGATCATAACCTGAGCCGAAGGAGGGGCTTAACCCACTGAGCCACCCAGGCGCCCCTAAGACTCTGTTTGATAACCCACTTTGAGTGGCTGGGTTCTGCTCTAACAACTACCTGCAATTATCGCCAAAAATTATCTCAGGGATAGCCCAAATTTAAATACTATACTTTTCCTAGACTTTAGTCACTGTGGTAGGAGCTCTGCTACAATGCAGAGATATCCTCCCTTCCCTCTCTCTTTTAATGAACGAACTGTGTGTAAAACCTCCCTGGATAAATATTCTACACTCTGTGTTTTGTTTTGTTTTGTTTTATGCTCTATGATTTTATCCACTGACATCTGGAGGCATCTTCCCTGAAAGGCCCAACCTGGTGGATACCCATAGTTTTCTTATCGTGTTAATCTGTAGTTTGTCCCATTCTACTAGAGCCTCGTTTCTGGCAGCTGGATATTTTAAAAACAACAATAACAACAAAAACTTAATTGGTACTTATTCTTATTTCACATATAAACACATATATCGCCATCACCAACAACGATTAAGTACCCAATAAGACTATTTACAGATTACAGAAAGTAATTTGAGAAAGCTTAAGTAGAAAAGCAATGCAAAGCAAAGGGAGGGGAAAAGGGCGATCTTGATTAAAAATAAACTGTCTCAGAAAGTCAAGCCATGGGGGTGCATGGGTGGCTCAGTAGGTTAAGCCTCTCCCTTTGGCTCAGGTCATGATCTTGGGGTCTTGGGATCAAGCCCCACATCGGGCTCTCTGCTCCATGCTTACTATCTCAAGTAAGTAAATTAAATCTTTAAAAAAAAAAAAAAAAAAGGAAAGAAAGAAAGAAAATCAAGACATGCAGAAGCAATGTGATTGCATGCAGAACTGGGGAGTAGTCAGGACCTCAGGGCCCAAGGAATGGTGTTCACCCTTCTTTCATCTCCGTGTTTCACATTTCCGTGATTCTCTCCGTCTACAGATTGGCTCTGTCTCATGCATTGTCCACATGGCAAGATGGCTGAGCCAAAGCGCCTAAGAGTATACAAACACTCCCTTCCAGGGATTAACCCAAACTGAACTATCATATCTAAATCCCAATTTCAAGTCCCTGGGAGAGAGATTGGTGGCCAAGGGTGTATGAAGGATAATTTTCAGCTTCAAGGTAAGAAGATGTCTCAGGTAAGAGGATTACAGCCACAGATTGGTTCAGAAATTTACTCACATTATCTGGTCACTCACATTGTATAAATTTCCTATTTTTTTTTTTTTTTGAAATTAAGACTTGTGATGGAAAACAATTCCATATGCATAATTTTAATTTATAAAAGCAACATAAAAAAGACCATATCATCTTTTGGAAGAACACACACTTAAGTAATTACATATCAACACTTGCATTGTAGATTTTATTTATCAAAGGAATATTTTAGAAGCAGTTTTGTGCAGACACAAACAATGACTCTTTTCTGTCTAGGAAAATAGAAATTTAATTTTTTCTTCTGCCAATAAACAAACAAATGAAAAATCAAGATCTTCTTAAAAGAGTCTATAAGATTCTTCTGCACATCATTGAAACTAAAGTTAAAAAAAATCTATTTCCAAGATAAAAAAGGTAATATAACCTTTATGTAAAGCTACAAAGATGATTTTTTTTTCTGTAAAGCATGTTTGTTCAGACCCTGATTATTACTTATTCCAGCAGAGCATACAGGAAATTTCAGTGTATTAAGACAAAAAAACTAGAAAGTTGGGACCTTTATGTTTTCCTAATAAGAGTGCTCTGCTTTATTTTCTGACAAGCTCACTGACAGAGCTTCAGAGGTAGTGTAACAGTATCTGCACTTACCTGTCAGCCGGGAATGAGTCATTCCTGAATTTACTAAAAATGACATGATCAACATGGCATAGTAATGAACCCTGGGGAGGATTTTAAGATACTAGATGGCACCAGACCCTCTCATTAGTGCCATGGGTCTTATTAGTATATGTCAGTTTTCTAACCTTTACAGCATTGCTGTAGAATACAGCAAATACCGAATGTCTCTCTCTACATTGGTCACATCTCTTAATGTCACATCTCTTAAAAAAAAACAAAAAAACAAAAAAAACTGTTTATTGCTTGTTGAATTTTCTAAACATGTTTTAAAGATGAGGAGATAGTGTAAAGCAAGGAAAATGAGAAAAATTCATAGACTTTGTAGAAAAAAAGAAAAAAGAAGAAAAAGTACATTCATCGAATGGGAAGAAGTGCTTGCTCCTGTCAGTCCTTCTATCCTAGGGAGGCAATATCTGACAGGGAGGGGAAGGAACCTGTGGTTCAGGCGGGGGTTCTAGACTCAGCTCAGCCAGTAAGAAATTGTGTTACTCTTAACCTCTCTTGCTTTCATTTTTGCCATATGTGGAAGAAAGTCCTAGGATTCTTTTTTTATTAGCACTGATTTTCTCAGGACCCTTTGTGAATGTTTCCTCTCTTGTATCCCCCTCTCTCCTTTCTTTCCTTCTTCCCTCCCTTCCTTCTTACTCACAAACATTGAATGAGCAAGTTAACAAATGCCAAGCATAGTGAGAGGCACTGCAGATACAATCAGGGAATTCATTCTATATATGTAAAGATGAGATAATCTTCTAACTATATGCAGGTGGACTCATTCAACCCCAATGCATATTCAACTGTAGAGAAAACCCCTTTGGGAATGAATTTAACAAAATTTGAATGTTGTATATTTGCAGTTAAAAAGTTAAAAAGATGCAGTTAAAAAAGCTTTTGGAGAAAAGCTGCTGACTTAATTTAAATACCTCCATCTAAATTTCATAAATTGTCTTGAGAGAGCAAAGGATCCACATTTTTCAAAAGGGCCAGAAATAAAGATATCTAGTAAAGCTTTTGTATTTTAAAGGTCAAAGTGAGTAATAAAGACTGGTTAAAGTAAGTCCAGTATATCATTTGTTATTTTCAGTTTTGAAGTTAACATTTACCACGTGCTAATTCAAGCCAACTTTACAAAGCGTGTCACTACTGATATCCAGTGTGGTGAATCCCGGATGAGTCCCCAGTGTCTTCTGACATTTACCCCCGAGTGACTGATGGTTGGGCAGGCCCAGGTTTTCAGAGTGGTGTGGATTGATACAGATACAACTAAGGTTTAGAAATAGGAAAGGGTGATGGAAAACACATCTTACTTAAAGATGGCATCTTATTCTGTTGACTTGCCAAAAATACAGCCTAATTTTTACATGAGATTAAGGAAATAACATATTTCCATAATATTTACATAAACATTTCAGGTAAAAGTGAGTAAATAAGCATTTTATATATATACATATATATAAAATTCATGTGCATACCATTATAAATTTATATCTGCCAAATTCCTAATAATAAATGTCACCTCAAAATCAAAATTAAGAGAACAGATTTTTTTTTTAAAAAAAGCCCTCTGATTTGTCAGGTAGTTAGAGAACTGCTTGTCATCATATGACTAATTTGTCTTCCTAAAGGCAAATCATGACACATATTAAATGTAGAATAGAAGTAGGAGTATTCAATACTTCTCAAGGTAGTGGCTTAGACATTAGGAAAGCTCCTGGGAAAAGACCATATGCTAGTGAGACTGTAAATTGCATTGAGTGTTTATTGGTTTCTGTCATGGTATGGTAAGTATTGGTTAGTGATAAAAATGAAGGAAAATTCAGCTGTTTGTAACTTTCATATTTCAGTTATTTGCTTTCCGGTAGGTACATTTGTCTTATGGAGGAGGAGCTACTTTAGAATTCAGTTGTAATCACAGACAAAATACTTTAGTGTAATTTGTTTTTCCCCCAGTGGAACCAATGAGGTTTAAGATTTCTGGTGAAGTAACTGTCGTATCAGTAGTTAATCATAATAGATGAAATTTGCTCTTACTTCTTGAATACAGTTCTTTTTCCTTGCTGAAGGATAATCATTTTGAATAAAATTCAAAGTGATTTCTTTAAGATACACATTATTTCTTCTAGGAATCTCAAAATTAACCTAGTTTGTACAACATAAAATATGTAAACTCCCATCATTTGAAATTCTCTTTCCTGCCTTAATATACGATAAAGCGTATGATTTAAGCAAATCCCTTCTGCTGGTTGAGAGGCAGTAGCAAAAAGATCAGCCTTTTTTGGTATGCCTGCTTATATGTCCCACACGGAGTGAATGGGGAGAGACTTCAGGGATGGGCTAAAGGGTTTATAGATTTTTATTTTAAACCAAAACATACGCTTGCTAAAAATTTAAATAACCTTTCTAATTGATGATAGAAATGTGTGACAAAGTAGGACGTGATTAACAGAAAATTAATGGTTTAGGCAATAATTGCTAAAGGAGTACAGAGGAGAAGATTACTTCTCTGCAGAGGTGAGCTACATATTAATCCAAAGATAAGAACTGAGCCAAGTAATGAAGGCTGGAGTTAGGGCCGGAGAGTCATTCTAGGCTCAAGAAACGCCCAGAGCTAAGGCAGGGAGATAAGAAAGGAGAATGATTTCTTAGATAAGAGTGAGTATGGATAAATGAAGGATATCTGTAGGGAGTAGAATGACTAGAAAATCAGCTTAGAGTCAGGGTATAATGGCTTTTGAATGTCTGGCTAAGTGATTTTGACTTTATTCTTTAAAGCAGTATTTCCCGGAACACAGTTTTCAAAACTTTAGAAAAGTTCCAGGAGATATGAGAGCTATACCCAGGGGTGGGTAAAGATGGGAGTGTAATTTAGAAATTCAGTATGCATGGGAAAGTCTCAATTTAAAAAAAGAAAACAAGTTTCCTTATATTAGGTCTTTATAGAGCCCTTAATATATTAATATGCATCGTGAAACCCCAGGAAGAGGATGTAGGCTAGATGAGTCCCCAAGCGCAAAATCCTTGTTCTGTGGAACATCCTGCAGCATAAGGTGTACATGGAGCAAAATTTAGGAAACACCAGTGTTGATCACTATTGAATAGGAAGGAAAAAATGTCTGATTAATTCAAAGTTTACTCATCCCCGCTGTATGCCAACACTAGATTAAGGCATAAGGATGTAGAGATAAATTACAAATAAACATTATCTTCAGAGAGCTCAGTGTATTCTTGGGGTACCTAGGTAGCTCAATCAGTTAAGCAACGGACTCTGTTGGCTCAGGTCATGGTCTCAGGGTTGTGAGGTTGAGCCTCACAGGGGGCTCTGTGCTCTGCAGGGAGTCAGCTTGAGATTCCTCCCCTCTCCCTCTCCCTCTCCCTCTCCCCAGACATGTCCAGACTCTCTCTCTAAAATAGATAAATAAATCTTAAAAAAAAAAAAAGAGCTCAGTCTATTCACAAATAAGTCCACAAAATAGCATTAATATCCCTCAACGAATGCAGTAATAAGACCATGCCAAGGTAGATAATGGAGTATTTGTACACATGAATTAAAACCACTGATCTTTTCATTCTGGTTTCACTTCTAACCAGTTATGTGTCCTGGATAAAGTACTTGCCCATCTTGTGGCTCAATTTTTTCATCTGTAAAATGGATATTTTATAGATAGTTGCTAGGAGGATTAAGTGCTAATGCATATAAACCACTCTGACAGTAATAATAAGTAATAATAAACCCTATGTAAATATTCATAGTTATCATATCCTATAAAAGCATAACAGAGTAATGATGTCCAAGCTGTCTTGGGAGGGAAGGATAGAAGTTCATGAGATGAAAGGTAAAAAAGAAAAGTGTCAGGATTAGGCATTCCAGGAAGTAGGACTAAACCAATAGAAGCACAGGTTTGGGAAACACCTTCGTGTATTCTAGACATTTTAATTGATGTTACTGGAGGGCACTGTATGAATATGTAAGAGGCAAAAGATGAAGCCAGAAAGTCATACTGAAGAGTTTTCAGTATGTGTGGGTTTTTGATTATGTAGATGATGGGAGGCCAAGGAAAAGTTATGGGGAAAAGATCTAGATTTATAGTTTATCTAGATTTATAGTTTCGAAGGGACATCCCAGTAACAAGAGTCTCCTGTAATCAGTTGCTTAAGAAAGGGAGCCTGAACCAAGGCAGTGGCAGCAGAAATGGACAAAAAAAAGTTCTAGTTCAAAAATAAATATAATCCTAAATTCTTGTGTTTGAAGGGGTATGAAAGATAGGAAGGAGCTGAGAATGAGTGTTGAGTTTGTAGCTGGGGAGGCTGAGTGAAAAGCAGTATTACTAATCAATTTAAGGAACAAACGGATAGAATGGGGTAAGGGATAGGAATAGGGCAGGAAAACAAATCATTAGATTGAGCTGTGGTGGTTTGGAGTTTGAGATCCCAAGGGTACATACAGAGGGATCTAGCTAAAAGATACTCAAACTTGGATATCTGGAACCCAGGAGAGAGATCTGATCTAGAAATAAAGTTTGCAAGTCACTACTATGTTATAACACAACGGGTGAAGACATGGGGGGTGATGAGAACACCTACACAGACCATACTGTTGACAACAGAAGGATCACGAAGGACATAACCTGGGGGGGGGTATGATGAATATACACAAAAAGATATGAAGATTAGCATTATCCAAGTATGGTATTAGAAATTGTTGTACAGAATCTATCACTGTTCAACTCGAAATGGGACTTCCTTGTTTCTTCACAAGTTAGTTGTGACCTTTGACCCGGCCCATGTGCATGTGTACGTGCACATGCCCACGCACGCAGACTTTGGTGTCCTTGTTCACTGAGGGGCATAGGCATACATAGATTGCTCTCCTTTTTTCTCTTCTTGACATTATTCTATGGATTTGTTTTCCCAAATAATTCCTAAATACATATTTGACGATTGCTGTCCACCACACACATTGCCTTCAAGGTATGGTAGTGGATTCTTTAAATACATGACCTGAGCAAAAAAGCATTAGGGGGGAAAAAAAGAGAGAGAGAGACAATGATATGTTGATGCATGTTTCCTGAGAGGGAGAAAGACTGTAAAGCCATCCTAAGAGCAAATTCACCTGCTCCTTTTTTACTTAAGTCTGAGAATCATTGCTCCATCTTTTAATCAAGACTAAGGCAATATACATGACTTACTCCAATTTAAAAGACATAGAGCTGCTGGGAAGTGCTATGACAGAGTGGAATGAAATGTTGAATTTAGACAGCTCTAAATTGAATTTATGGTATGGCTTCATTCTTGGGAAGGAACCTGAGACAAGATATTTAACCTCTATGAGTTTCTGGTTTTTTTCATATGAGATATCTTACAAAATAATAGCTACTTCATGGGATAATATGGATGATTAAGCAGTATAGGTAAAGCACTTAAAACAACCCATGATATATTACATTAAACAATTATTGTCCCAATAGTGTATAGGTACTCATGGGTATAGGTGTGCAGAAGTAGCAACTCCCATGCTTTTGGGTTAATCTGTGTGGGGACTGGGGTGCCTGCAGCCTGCAAATTGTTACCATCAGCTTGAGCAGCCTTATCCATGTACCCCACTGGAGTACAAAAATTATTATTCCTTCCGATCAGCATCATGACATAAAAAGGCTAAAAGGAAATGAATAAAAAGGTGAAAAACTTAAAAAGTTATGATAACAAACAATTATACACTACCGGTATTGAGTAGTTGTTTGATAAATGTGATTTCCAATTGTGTTTAATTTTGCCATTTTTAGAACAACCTACTGACATGGGTTCTTCTGGTGGCTAAGACTGTAGAACTTACTACAATTAATAAGTTACCTGCCATATTGATTGGAAAAAAAAAACAATTTTATTGAGGTACAATTTACAAACAACATAATTCATTCATTTTAGAGATAAGCTTTGTTGAGTTTTGACAAATGTACATAGTCCTTTAATCACCACCACAATCATGGTAGAGAGCATTTATATCACCTTCCAAAGTTCCTTTGTGTGCCTCCCACCAAACCCAAACCCAGATGACCCAGATGAATGGATTTCTATTATTAGAGAATTTTCTGGAATTTCATATAAATGGAATCATACAGCATGTAGTCATCTATGTTTGGTGTCTTCAATATAGAATAATGTTTTTAACATTTATTCACGTTGTTGTGTCAACAGTTTGTTCTCATTGAATGGATATGCCACAATTTGTTTATCCATTCACCAGCTGATAGTCATTTGGCTATCATTACTAACATACTGTACTTGTAAATGTATGTTTTCATTTCCATTCAGAAAATATCTAAGTTTGAGATTGCTGGGTATGTTTAACCTGTCAAATTGCTTTCCCAATTTTTTTGCCATTTTGCATATCCAACAACAGTGTATGAGAGTTCCAGTTGCTGTAACATCCTTACCCTTAACCAAACTTGGCCTTGCCAACCTTTCTAACTTGATTCTTTCTAATGGGTATGAAGTAGTGTTTCATTGTGGCTTTAATGTTCATCTCCTTGAAGACTCACCATTGTAAACATGTTTTTACTTTGTTTTGTTTTTGGTTTTGTATTTTTGTTTTTGGGGGTTTTTTTTGGTTTGCTTTTTTTTTTTTTTTTTCTGTGTATATTGTATTTTGTTGAAATAACATTCAGATCTTTGCTCCTAAATTTGACTGGGTTGTTTGACTTCCACTTATTCAGTTGTTAAGAGATTTTTATATAACCGAGATATAAATTATTTTTTGTTGTTATTTTTTGTCTTTTGGGCTTTTTTTTTTTTTTTAAAGATTTTATTTATTTATTTGACAGAGATCACAAGTAGACAGAGAGGCAGGCAGAGAGAGAGGTAGAGGGAAGCAGGCTCCCTGCTGAGCAAAGAGCCCGATGCGGGACTCGATCCCAGGACCCTGAGATCATGACCTGAGCCGAAGGCAGCGGCTTAACCCACTGAGCCACCCAGGCGCCCCATGGGCTGTTTTTTTTTTTTTAACCAATACATGCTATGCAAATATTTTCTCCCAATCTGTGCTTGCCTTTTAATCTTAATAGACTTTCTAAGAGGAAGATTTTAAAATGTTGATGCACTACAGTTCATCTTTTTTTTCTTTAAAAACTTTTGCTTTTGTCCTATTTTAGAAATAGTTGTCTAATATGAAGTCCCATAGATGTCATATATTTTTCTAGAAATTTTATACTCTTAGCTTTTATGTTTAATATCCACTTCTGGTTATTTTTATATGGCATGAAGTAAATAGTCAAGGTTTATTTATTTATTTGAATATGGATGTCTAGCTTTTATATTGCCATTTGTTGGGAATACTACACTTTCTCATGGAATTACCTTTGTTATTACCCTTTGTTATATTACCCTTTGTTGAAAACCAAACATGTATCAGTCCACTTATAGATTCCCTCTTGTGTTCCATTAATGTATATGCCTTTTTGCCTTCATTACTCTATTTTTCATACTAGAGCATTATATTGTCTTTAAATGATATAATGTAATTCTTTCAAAATGTTCACTAAGACTATTTTGGCTGTTAAAGGACCTTTGTAATTCCATGTAAATTTTAGATTAAGTCTGTCATTTTCATGACGCTTGGGTGGCTCAGTTGATTAAGCATCTGCCTTTGGCCAGGTCATGATCCCAGGTCCTGGGATCAAGTCCACATTGGGCTCCTTGCTCAGAATGGAGCCTGCTTCTCCCTCTGCCTGCCATTCCCTCTGCTTGTGCTCTATCTCTCTCTTTCAAATAAATAAATAAAATATTAAGAAAAAATAAGTTTGTCATTTCTACCTAAATTTCATCTGAAATTTGGATACTGCATTAAATATGTAGATCAATTTAAGGAATATTGACAGCTTCATAATATTCTGTTTTCCAATCCATGTACATGGCATATACCAACACTTATTTATGTCATTTTTACTTTCTCTTGTCAATGGTCTGTATTTTTCATTGTAAATACCTTGAGTACATTTTGATAAGATTATTGTTATGCATTTCATGTTTTTAGATGTTACCATATATGGCATTTTCCCCCATATATGGCATTTTTTTTTAAAGATTTTTATTTATTTATTTGACAGAGAGAGATTACAAGTAGGCAGAGAGGCAGGCAGAGAGAGAGGAGGAAGCAGGCTCCCCGCTGAGCAGAGAGCCTGATGCGGGACTCGATCCCAGGACCCTGAGATCATGACCTGAGCCGAAGGCAGCGGCTTAACCCACTGAGCCACCCAGGCGCCCCAGATGGCATTTTAATTACAATTTTACTTGCCCATTATCCTTGAAGATTGTCAAGACAATACCCATAGGGAAAAGCACATATATCTTAGCTTTTATTTTACTTGATACCTGGTTACATGGTGATTATATCTTTTTGCCTCATTATTTTCAATAACTTTTCCTAACTTTTCCTCTGACACAGATATTGGTGACCTTAATATATTTTTTACAGTTCAACTTTAATAATGCTAAAAGAAGTTAAAAATAAAGATTACTATTGTAATTATAGTTATCTATCCAGTTAGGAAGATAAATTGGAAAATAGGCAATGAGAACCTGATCAGATCCACTCTGGGAGTGACTATGTATATGTGTGGAAAAAAAAAGGTGGGAGGAGTGTATAGAAAGAAAAGACCCAGTGGAAGAGGAAGGGAGAGTACCAAGACAGCAGGAAGTATTTGAAAATATATTAGCAAGAAAATAACATTTAAAATTTATTTTTTTCTTAAAAATTTGTAGAGTAAATACTCAAGTATCATATATTATACAGGTTATATTCATTATTATCTTATGGATGAAGAAATTGAGGATTAGAAATAAAGTGTCTCTCCTAAAGTTATGGAAATAGTAGCAAATGATGCATCAGTACTTGGGTCTTGTGACTCTTCTATCTCTTTTGATTCAATTACCTAGGTAGAGCTTTTGCAACTCATGTAACTAATTGCATCTTACAGCAGATCTGCATAGATATAATTATCCCTGCCTGAGTCCTATCCAGCAGCCAAACAGTTACTTGGTAAACCTGAATTAATGTGTTTTATTTCTAACAATATTATACTACATTTTATTTTTTATTTATGTTCTACTTGGTCCAAAAGAATTTTAGAGGGGCTCCTGGGTGGCTTTGTGGGTTAAAGCCTCTGCCTTCGGCTCAGGTCATGATCTCAGCGTCCTGGGATAGGGCCCCACACTGGGCTCTCTGATCAGCAGGGAGCCTGCTTCCTCCCTCTCTGCCTGCCTCTCTGCCTACTTGTGATCTCTGTCTGTCAAATAAATAAATAAATAAATAAAAATCTGAAGAAAAAAAAAAAAAAAAGAAAGAAAAAAGATGTGATCCCAGCGTCCTAGGATCGAGCCCACGTCGGGCTCTCTGCTCACTGGGGAGCCTGCTTCCTCCTCTCTCTCTGCCTGCCTCTCTGCCTACTTGTGATCTCTGTCTGTCAAATAAATAAATAAAATCTTTAAAAAAGAATTTTAGAAAGAATGCTTCACTAAGATTGCTCAGTCCTGAGACAAGTGAAAAGAGATTGAGTTAAAATACTTTAATCCCGTTGTGGCTAAACTTTATTATTGAATCACCAAAAAGTTACACATTTAAATCAAACAAATGAATAATTAAATGCAGAATTACTGAACTAGCATGAGCTTAGTTTTGATGCCAGATCTCTTTCTCTTTGAAATTAATAATGGTTGTCTTTTGACTGGGTTAATCTCAGTTTTGTGCTTGTTTTTTTAAAGTCTTAGTGTACCATCTCCTTTTTATATGTGTTTCAAAAAGAGTTTAAGAATACTACTTTGGGGCACCTGGGTGACTCTGTTGAATAAGCGTGTATCTCTCGATTTCAGCTTAGGTCAGGGTCTCGGGGTCCTGGGATCAAGCCCAGAGCCGTCAGGGTCCATTCTCAGCTGGGAATCTGTTCGAGGATTCTCTCCCTCTTCCTCTGCCCTTCCTCCTGCTCATGCTCTCTCTCCCTCTCTCAAGTAAATAAAATAAATCTTAAAAAAAAAAAAAAAAAAGATCCACTGGGGCACCTGGGTGGCTCAGTTAAGTGTATGCCTTTGGCTCGGGTCATAATCTCGGGGTCCTAGGATCAAGCCCTGTGTCTGGCTCTCTACTCAGCGGAGAACCTGCTTTTCCCTCTCCCTCTGCCTTCTGCTCCCCTCGCTTGTGCTTTCTCTCTCTCACTCTCTCTGTGTGTCAAATAAATACCTAAAATCTTAAGAAAAAAAAAAAAAAGGTTCCCAGTTTATAGTTAATTTATAATTAATTTATAGTTAATTTATAGTTAATTGCAGTTAATCTGTTACCAAGGCTTTATTTATTTATTCATTTTTAAACTTGGACTCACCTACATTCTTTTCTCTTTTCTTATTATTCCTTTTAAAAAATTTACATATAATTTATGCACTGCACCACCTCTCTTGGTCTCCTATATGGTTTCCTACTCCTTATTTTCTATTTTTCTCCTTTATGCCTTAAAATCATTCTATGGCTCATGTTGCTCTGTCCCTGAGCTTCCCACCTTTTGTAGTCACCAAGCCTTTTTGCATTGCTAGTCTTTTCTAAAACAATGCATTCACTGTGGTGTAAAGTTTGAAATATATTCCAAAATGCTTTTTATGTATAGTGAGTGTTCTCAGGAAATTCCATCAGTTTTGCTCTCTGGTAGAACATAATATCCTGGAATATCAACCCAAGCTCCTAATGCTTCTATTTTAAGATTCTTCAGGCCACACTAAAACAGCAGCACTTTGAAATCTACAACTTCTACAGAAGCTTTGCCAGTACTCCTTTACAACAGATCGTGTGTTCCACATTCACATGTTAAACATAAATTCCCTGCTTCTGGTTAGTTCTGTGAGATCCTACCAAATGAAAAAGCATGAAGATTGCCTGCAGAAGAAGTTTGTTGTGATACGGGGTTGATACCGGAGCTATGACTATTGGCACCAACCTCCCATTACTATAACTATGAAGGATGTTTATTTAAGAAGTAAGATATTTCAAGGAAAGTTCAACATTCACAACACTGATGTAACTGATAGTGGCTAATTAGCAGGAATCTGCTGAACAATCCAATGAAATGGTAAAGTACTATTTGACCGTAATAGAATTTTCAAGAATTTCTGAAGTGATATATATATGGTTAACTCTGGTTAAGCTGTGTACAGCATCAAACATTAATATTTCATTTAGATATTTTTTTTTTCAGTTGGAAAATAGCCAACTGTAGAAGAGTTATCAGGTACTAAATAAACCATCATTTCTTCTGGGTTAGTTTGGACAAATATGCCTACATTTGCTTATTATTTTAGAAAAAAGATATATCACTTTTGACATTTCTTTGTTATATAATGTCAATAATTGTTCAATTTTCCAAAATATTTATACACACACCAATACATACACATGCATATATCTAGAGAAAATAATAATTTCAAACTAGTCCATATAAAATATCAAAGTTATATTTTAGTAGCAATTGATCCCTTTTCATATAAGTTGTCCTTGGAATTTTAGCAGCATTGTTCCATGGTTTATAATAAAACACCAGAAACTTTCTTCAAGTTGCTAGGAAAAGAGAAATTCGTTTGTTACTGTTAGTTGATACTTCCTATCTGAATATGTTAAGTAAAAGTTTCATGTTAGGTGATTAACATTGGCTAGATAGTGTTTTATTTTTTTTATGGAAGACAGACAAATTAGTGTTTCCAGGATGGTTTTTTGGCATCACGATATATAGCACTGTTTTATTTCTCAAACTGATTTATTATGTTTCAGATATTTCCTAAGGCAATTTCCTTTTTTTTTTTTTTTAGAACATGTACAGTAAGTTAATCTATTAGACTGAAGCTCAATTTTTCCCTCCTGTGCTAAATCTGTTGATGAGGTTATAATTCTTTTCTGCCAAAGAAGAAAGACACAATTCAGAATAAAGGCCTCTATTTAGAAAATTTCATCCTTCATTACTGATATTCTTTATTTCATATTGAGAATTGTGCTATGCTTTAAAAATAATAACAAAAACTCACTTTAATAATTTATATAGAAAATATAGTTCCAGAGAAAGAAAACTTAAAGATATTATGTTTTTTAATAAGCAGATGATTCTATTTTCACTTAGAAGAAAAGCCATTTGGGATTATTCTGGAAAGTCTCAAGTGAACATTAAAAAAATAATGACCTATTTTCCAATTACCCTTATTCCTATATGACTGTTTTGCTATTGTGGATCATTTAATTAAGATTTGTTGAGTATACTTACTTCAGTTTTCATCTGCAACTCAATTCCTACCATTCAGCATTGGTACACATTCTTGTGATGATGCTTACGATACTCTAGTTACTAGAGTTACTAGACTTGGTGTTTCATTTTGACTTCCTCATCTCCCATAAATTTCTGGGCTGTACTACAGGCAATCAGCTGTGTGCACAACCATGCTCAATAGTTATCCCCCAGAACCTATCTCCTCCAGAAATCACTTTCTGGATTTAAAGTACAGTTTAAGCACTGTACTTTGGAAGTATAATTTTTATTGTTCAAGTATTATCTATATGCTTATTTTTCTACCTCATTGTGACCTTCATTTCCTTGATGTCGCTATTATTGGCCTCTCTTTATTCATTAGCTTGATTGTTGACGAACAAGGTCATTCTTCTACCTTATCATGACATTAGGCAACTTCATATCACTATCATAGGCTACATTATTCATTAGCTGCTATTGCTCTTTCCTTCTGTTTTTTTTTTAAATTTTTTAAAAAAGATTATTTATTTATTTATTTGTTTATTTATTTGACAGATAGAGAGAGAGAGACAGAGCAAGCAAGCAGGCAGAGTGGCAGGCAGAGGGAGAGGGAGGAACAAGCTCCCTACTGAGCAGGGAGCCTGATGCAGGACTCCATCCCAGGACCCTGAGATCATGACCTGAGCCAAAGGCAGACACTTAATCAGCTGAGCCATCCAGTCACCCCTGTTTCTATTTTTTTCTTAAGCAGCTTAAATTGCATGAATCATTAGGTCAGTAAGTGCATGTCAATATCCTAAATTCCCTTTCCCCACTGGCTTTGACTTTTTGAAGATAAAAATCACCAACCACAGATGAAGCCAACTATTTGCTTTATCTGTCCTACATGTATGCATCCAGATACGTAGAGACAGTAACAATGCATTTAAAATTATAATTATTGTATATTTATTAGCCATGCAATCCTACCACATTTTTTTTTCTCCCACCCTATGAAAAGATTGTTTCAAGACTGCTCTGTTCTCTATAAAACTCCAGCATCCCTGTTACTCCATTTATTCCCCATAGATAACCTAGCATAAACAAGAAAAACAAAACAAAACAAAATCCTCTTACTTACAAAAGTTTTCAATGTGATAGGGGAGACAGAGAAGTGAATGTGTGTAGGGAACTATTTGATAGGACCTTTGTCATCTGCACCATCTACTCTGTCCCATCATGTTACTAAATTCAAAGTTTTGGGGCCTTCTGCTTAGCTGACCACACCTTCCATCTTGCAACAATTTGTGTTTCTGTTTTTGGGTTTTTTTCTTATACCAACATAATTTTTGTTTTTCTTCCTACCTCTCTGCACCCATCTCCTCAATGTTCTTTGCTTGCTCATTTTTCTCTACCTTTCTGTTAAATGTTGGGATTGTGTAGGCTCAGTGAAAGACATCCCCTTTCCTTTCCATCCTATACGTCATGCCAATGACTCTGATTATATTTCCATCCCCATCCTCAGCTCATCTCTGGAGGAGTATATCAGCTGTCTTCCACATATCATAATTTAGATGTTCAGAAGCATGTCAAAGTCAGTATGTCCCAAGTTTCATAATATTGCATGCTTGCCTTCCTCTTGGATTTCATTTCTTAATGGAAGATACAACTATCCACCAGTTCACAAAGCCAGAAACTTAGGAATCATTCTGACCTTCTTCTTTCTTTTCACCCTTTATTCAGTTCACTAGAAAGCCTTGTTGATTTCACCCCCATATGTTTGGGTCACCACATTTCGCAACATCACCACCATCATCATGCCAAGTACAAGCCACCATCTCCTCTGGCCTGGACTCCTTCAACAGTGTCCTATCTGGCCTGCCCACGGTGTCTCTTAGAGCTCTCTCTTGTTTGACATAACGGGAAGAGTTTGAAAGTCAAATATGATTATTAATCTTTTTTTGCTTTAAGCCATGCTCCAGCCACACTGTTTTGTATCAGTTGCTTTAAGGTGTCAGCCTGCTATTTACCTAAGGGCCTTTTTACTTACTCTTGCTTCTATTTCACATGTACCTACCCACCCTCAACACACTCATTTCCCCCTCCCTCACCACGCTTGCATCCTTGGGTTTTTGATCTTGACTCAAGTATCACTTCTTCAAAGAATCCTCCCTTGACACTCCAGATAAGCTCAGTCTCCTGCAATTGACTTTGACAGTATTCGATAAATTGACAATACCCTATAATTGTTTCCCATAAAAGCTGGCTTAACAACTCTAAGTATGTACTGAAACAATGATACAATTTCATGAGAAACTGAGTGCCTACTATAAGCACTACCTTAAGCACTGTACTTTGGAAGTATAATTTTTATTGAGTGCCTACTATACTCTTGAAAAATCTTGAAATCTATCAGGGAAGTCATTGACATTAAAAAAAAATTAGCGGAATTATACTTTCAAAGATTAATGCAGCCCTTATTTCAGTTGACTGAATGTTTTTTTCAAGTACCTACGACATGCCAGCCATAAACAAAAGATGTAAGCACTGCACTGGAGGGACTCAGACTAGCAGGGAAAACATTAAAAAACAAACAAACAAAAAATACTATAATATAATGAGCTATATATAATGCAGGTGTTTAGAAAGCTTGCAGATGAATGAAAGATTGAACGAAGCTGATAACTATTTTAAAATAAATACTCCCTAATAGATAGGACATCTAGTTTCTAAATCTATATTATCACATAAAATGATTGTGCCCTTCAGGCAATAAAGAGTCTATGGAAATGAAATTTCAAAGGGACCTTTACAAAATCATACATTTGCTTTTCTTGGTTGTTTGAATAAATCTGAGCTAATCATGCCCCACCCCCCTCATCCCTCCAAGCTTTTCATTTTTTCAGATGACTGAAAAGATTTATTGAGACCTTACGGCTGTTCACTCCCTAATAAAGTTCTCCCTCAGTCATCCTGCTAATTTGGTTGACTGGTCTATTTTTAAAAATTAGCAGTTTTCAGAAACAGCCTCCAGTATTGTGGCTGTGAAAAATCTGTTGAGAAGAAATAAAAGGCTAAAACAAAATCTAATACTGTAAGCAAGTATAAATTTTTTGGAATGATATATGATTCTATGTTGTGCCAGTTTGGTCCCTGAGGCAGGAAAGAAAGCAATCCGGTTTTCTGAAACATTCAAATTTCTTACCTAAGCTCAGCTAAGAATACATCATTATGGGAAGCAGAGTGGAAAGTCACCATTTTATCCTTTAATTTACAGTGTCAGTGGGAACAGCACAACACAAAATCCAAAGTTCAAAGAGAGAAAAAGATCTGGCTTATGGTGGATATAAACTTAATTTCTTTGAATCAGATATCTAGGCCCTGCTGTGTAGTTTTAACACTGGGCATTCTAGACTTCTTTTAATGGTCTTTTATAAATTTAATAAATATGATAAAATATTCACTTAAAAGAAGCCACTTGGTAAAAACTGATCTAAGAAATGATTTGGGTTGGGGGCGCCTGGGTGGCTCAGTGGGTTAAAGCCTCTGCCTTCAGCTCAGGTCATGGTCCCAGGATCCTGGGATCGAGCCCCACATTGGGCTCTCTGCTCAGCAGGGAACCTGCTTCCTCCTCTCTCTCTCTCTCTGCCTACCTGTGATCTCTATCTGTCAAACAAATTAAAAAAAAAAAAAAAAAGAAATGATTTGGTTTGGGTTGGTTTATAAAGTATTTTATTTGTTTTAAGATAGAACAACTTTTTTAGATTGCCCTTCATTTAATACAAAAGGTCAATTCTACTTTCTACCTCAGTTGTGATATTAATCTCTCCATTTCTTTCTAAATCCTATTAAGAGAGAGTAGAAGCTTAACTTTATCATCTTAATGCCAAGATCTCAGCAAGCATTTATCTAGATATAAACAAGAATGCCTTTCAGAAGGTTATATCCTCATTGTGATAATGAAGAAAGGGGCTCATACATTAATTGCCATGATTTCACAAAATGGAGGGTTTGGTAAGAGTTACAGGCACCTTTTATTATTTTTACAACCTGATAAATGAGAAAAGCTAAGGAGAAATTATCTTGTGATTTTTTAAAAAATGCAGCTTAAGGACAGACTTCTCTCAGCAACCAAGGTCTACCTTGGACTGGACTTAATTCATCTCGAGTACTCCAGCAGATTTCAACACAAGCTACTTATTAGCATCACCGTGGACAGAAGTAACTTTAAGAAATACCTTTCATCACATGCTCCCCACACAGAGTTTCTGCCAAAATTGGTCTCAGAATGGGCCCTGACATGGGTGTTTTTTAATTCATTCCCCAGGCTATGCTTATACTTTAGCATCACTGGCTGGATGCTTGAGCCCAACTCACCTCTTTATTAATTAAGTGAGGAGTGGGAGTCTGGTAAAACCAATGGCTTAGAGTATCTGAAATTCAACTCTGAGAATGCTGTCTAGTCCCTCGCCCATGCCCCCCACAAGTGATTACACTCTTTTTTTTTTTTCACTTAATTGTTCCATTAAATAGATCCCATTGATTTAATTCCTAACCATTGCTAAAATAAGGCATTAATTTATTCCAGCAGGCAGGAAATTCAGTGGGAAGAAAAACCAAGAGTTAAGTCACTTGCCTGGCTGCATTGACACTTGTTCTCTCCTGAATATTCAGTGAGATAGCCCTTCCCCAAATTCTCCATTGGTGAAATAATTTATCACTGTACCACTGAATCCCTCTTCCTTTTTAAAAATACATAATTGAATATGAGTGAATCCCTGCATTATATTTTCTTCTAAAAAAGTACTGTTCCTGTTGTCAAATTGGAACATATTGTACTTCCTATATATATCACCCACAAGTCATTTTTAAACCTGGATCACTGTCTATCCTGAAATAAAAGGTCTACTACTAGGGAGGGGCAACTTTATCCTCCTGCATCTATTAAAGCTTCCAATTCCCATCTGCTGTGCATTGCTGAAGGGGCCGCTGTGAATTTCTGCAGTTTTTAGGAAATAAAATTTAAACGGTCAAAGAAAAGAAAACCCTCTATAAGTGAATTCTGTGAAATTTAAGTATATTTAGAATGTAGACAAATCCCATTTGTCTTGGAAACATGTTACAGGCATTTGTATGTACAAAGGAATCATCCTTTCATCCAGCTGATCGGCAGCAGGATCCAGTATGAGGTCACTCTGAAAGCCAATCCAAAATGGGTCCATAACTGCCAGAGCACCTCAATTGATAATTTGAGGAATGGCCAGGGTAGGAGATTTATAAATATATAAATACACACACACACACACACACACACACACACACTCACACACACATACACACACACATAGAATTCCATATATACATTAGTGACCAGGTGGCATTTTAATAATATCCGGGAATGGGACTCCACAGTGATGATGATGCTGTCCTATGCCAGTTCTGTGTACCCATGTGTCTGGGACACACACAGACACATGTATAGGCATGTAATTATATGTGTGTGTGTGTATTCATAGCTGTTTTTCTATCTACCTACCTAACCCAATATATCCTTCTTCCATTAGCAGAAAGAGTTAAAACCAAAACCATCAAAAGCTGTGGGTTACAACCTATGATCAGACCTAAGAAATAATTTCACTCATTATCAGGCTTTTGAACCTGAATTTGGAAAAATAAACATAGCTGGCTTACATAAATTTCACTCCCTGTGCCCCTCACTGCATGGGGTTGGGAGAAGGGGGGAGTGGAAACAGGTTTTTGGGGGTTTGGTTTTGTTTTCTTTTTTGCTTGTTTGTTTGTTTTTAATACTCCCTGGGCTCTGCTAACTAAACCCTGGGCAGAGAATCAAGAACTAAAGAACCATCAGTTTTGTATAACAGTTAAAAGTACAGTTCTCTGAATTTGATGTCTGGTTTTTACCAGCTTCTTAAAGTTTGACCTTAAAGATTTACTAATGTTTCTAAATCTGTTTCTTTTCTAAAAATTATGACAAAAGATCTGCATTATGAGAACTATATGCGATCAATCCATGCAAAGCCTTTAGTTAGTGCCTAGTATAGAATAATTACTCTGTAATTAGTAATGATTAATACTGCACTGCAAGAAAGATATTTTTATAAGTGGATATTATAGCTATTTTATTTTTACATCTATTCAGAGATTAAAACAGAGAGAAACAAAGACTTTATAAACCGGAACCGGAACCGACTACCTCCTATAGTCAGTGCATAAATTGAAGAGATTCAATGTAATATTGCTTGGTAGGTTGTAGGTGCTCAACAATTACTCGCAAAATTAATGAAAATAGGTCTTGATAGAAGGGGAAGGAGAAAGGAAGAGGTTACCACTGGCGCCTCTTGAAAGAGCAGTTTCCAAGATACGTCATGAGTTCAGCTTCAGGTAATTAGTTGGGAGAGAGTCATACAGCTCAGTACAACAGGGGGACGCTGCCTGCTTAATAGTCAAGGATGACATAAGTAAAGGGGGTGCTTATCCACCTGGAGTGAAGATGGGGTGGGGGTATCCAAGAGAGGTATCTGATCAACTCTGGCAGGAGACAGTGATGCAAAAACCTTAATCTTGTCATCTTGTCCCTTGATGACTAAGGAGCCCAGATAAGTTTTCATTATATGAGCATAAGTAAGAGGGGAAAAAAATGAATTCAAATGGAAAAAAAAAAAAGAAGAAGAAGAAGAACTATAAAGATCCCAGGAAGAGAACAACATCTTCCCCATGATTGCTGAAAATCTATGCCTCTGAAAATTACCAACATAGAAATCGAGCATTTACTTATATCATTTGGTATACATGAAATCATGAGCTATGTAAGACAACAACTGAGATTTATGAGAACAAATTGGAATGCTGAGTGATAACAATATATTATAATTGTTATAATAACAATTATGCTTATTAACAGTGTGACAAGTAATCATGTCTATCAAAGGTATTAATAACAATAATGAATATATTACTGAAGTACATTTTAAGTTATGAGATTATACTTGACATTGTTAGATTTCCTAATTGTCGCCTATGCAATTCAAGTACCTGCCATTTTCATTAATGTCAGATATGGCCAAGAGGTGATGCTCAATTGTCAACAACAACAATTATGTCAATGTCCTTTATATCCGAATTGAGCGCTGTTATCACTATTGTCATGGTAATTCTAAATGTAGATAATTGCCTCTCTTCTAGAGATGATGGAATTGTGTCTCAGAAAGGTTAGACAATTTACCTAGAAATAAAAGTACAGGACAAAGCCCTTGTCTGTGGCTAGGACACTAAAGCATTTCCAGTCAAGTGACCTGCGCACATGACATCCTCATTGAAACTCAAAGTTCTGTTTTGAATAATGGAGAACTGGACATGTCCATCCAGTGCAATTTTGTAAGAAAAGCGATGTGAAGGTGTTTTAAACATTTTACTATGTTATTGGATCAAGAGTTTCTACAACGACACTAGGATTCTTTTTGCAAAGGTTTAAAGCTCATCATTTGGAAACACTATTTGATGTGAATCCAGCAGGAACTACTCGATCTCACATACTCCTACATCTTAATTTATACAGCATTTCCATTTAAATGTTTTAATTTTTTATTTATTTAGTTATTTTTGGAGAGAGAGAGAGAGCATGTGGACAGGGGAGGGGCAGAGGGAGAAAGAATCCTTTTTAAATTTTTTTTTATTTTTAAAATATTTTATTTATTTATTTGACAGACAGAGATCACAAGTAGGCAGAGAGGCAGGCAGAGAGAGGGAAGCAGGCTCCCCACTGAGTAGAGAGCCCAATGCGGGGCTCCATCCCAAGACCCTGGGATCATGACCTGAACCAAAGGCGGAGGCTTTAATCCACTGAGCCACCCAGGTGCCCTGAGACCTTTCTTGGCCTGGGTGGCTCAGTGGGTTAAGCCGCTGCCTTCGGCTCGGGTCATGATCTCAGAGTACTGGGATCGAGTCCCGCATCGGGCTCTCTGCTCAGCAGGGAGCCTGCTTCCCTCTCTCTCTCTCTGCCTGCCTCTCTGTCTACTTGTGATTTCTCTCTGTCAAATAAATAAATAAAAAAAATCTTTAAAAAAAAAAAAAGATTTATTTATCTGAGAGAGAGAGAGGGAACTGAACAGGCGGGGAGGGGCGGAGAAAGAGAGAAAATCTCAAGAGACTCCCCACTAAACATGGAGCCTGATCTCATAATGCTGAGATCATGACCTGAGCCGAAATCAGGAGTTGGAGGCTCATCCTACTGAGCCACCCAGGTACCCCTACAGCATTCCCATTTATAGTTACAGCCATGTGAATGCGAGTCATCATTTCAGGCTACACCCTTTTATCCCAGTATCAAGCTTTGAAATGCTAGGCTATTACTTACAGCCTAGATGGCAAAATAGAACCCCCTCCATCCATAATCTTTGTACCAGCCAGCCTGTCAAAACCGCTCCCCATGGGAAAAGAAGTGGGAGCTGGTGGAGTGGTGGTCACTTCTTAGAAAGCTGTGCATGGTTAGGAGATCCCATGTCAAAGGCGTGGCTGCTGGGAGATTTTCTGCAGAGATCCAGCAGGATGGCAGAATGGCAGAAGGCTGTTTAGTACATCTTCCTTACAGAATCTTTAGGAAAATTACTAAGTTGATGAAATGCTAAATGTGGAAAAAGAGTGAAGGGGTGGATCCTCTCATCTGGGTCTGACATATGTAGCATGGTTGAAATTTTGCACACTCTAATGCAGATAAGCCAAAATCTGTACTCTCTTTATGTTCTATAAGTGATCTAAATATCCTTATGAGCCTTGCCATTCTGGCTGGTAGAAAATGAATAGAAGGTTCTCAAACTTTTCTTATTTAAAACCTCTGCTGTTCTTCTTCAAAACATTTCAAAACAGTCTCAAGAAAATATACAATCAGTTCAAATCCCAGATTCCTCTCAGAACTATTTTCCCTTTTTCTCCCAGCTTCATTAATGCAGTTATCCTTTGAGTTTGGGGAAGGATCAGTTTCCTTGGGCTGTCTTCTGGGTTTATGCCACCCCACCCCCATGTGACATGGTGGGTCTCGTCTTTCCTGTAGGCATCTGGCACTGATAACTGCTAATGCATTTTTGACGCTGCTTTGGTCCTTGTGTGCACTGTCAGCAACTCCTAACGCTGAGACAGAACAAGGGGAGACCCGTGATGTTCCCATCCTTCCTATCCAGCTCTCCGGATTTCACCTCTTCTTTCACAGAAGCTGCAAAACCCAAGGCTGAGACCCTTCTTCCTTTAGGCCCTTGCTTTGGGCTTCCTAGCTCATAGTCTTGGCTACTTGGTTATTGCACTTGTTGTGAAGGTAGCTCTGTGACAGTCTTCTGGCTGTCGACACAGCTTGTCCTCCCTGTACCCAATGGGACCCTGCAAGATTTGGGGAATATCTTCTACTTCAGGAGTCAAGATAGAATATCAAAGTAAATTCAGCTAACTGCTATTTTCCATCTGCTCAGAATGTTCCGTGTCTGCAAAGGAGCACACTGCAAGGCAGTCTGTGTCCCTGCCTCCATTTTGCATTGATACTTTCTTCACCCATTTCTGAACAGCTGCCCTTTAGTGTCAGAGCCCTGCTGAATATGGGACTTCTGTCGGCAGCTTGTAATCATTATGGGTTACACCTGGAGGAGAAGAAAGAAGCAAATCCCCTGCAACGGGACTTTCCAAACCCATCTGGTCAGTTTTCACCACCTTATTGTTTTGACTCTAAATGAAGACGCTAGTGTCTGACTTCTGACTTGACTTCTTCTCTGCCCCCAGCAGTATACTTCCCATCCAACGGAATGGTAGTCACTTACTTTCTTCCAGTCTTACAGAATTCTCCGTATCAGCCTCACTGTCCCCTCCAAATGTAGCAGGAACCCTTCTTTCTAACCTGGGGGCATACCCTTGAAAGTGTTGCAGGTGAATATTATTTATTCATCAGCTCAGTACTATCTAAAAGGTTTTCCTTTTAAATTGGATTTCTTGCAAGGCTCTGGGGTAGGCAATTCTATGGAGACACCAGAAATAGGTTGTCAAACCAAAACTTCAGTTTAACCTCAAAAGTAAAAACATACTGCCCTCCTGAAGATCAGTCTCATGGATCACGGTGAAACTGATGTCTGGGTGTGTTTGTTTGTTTGTGTGTATTTCTCTTATAAAGCTGCTTGTAGAGTCTCCCTGTGGTCTGAATGCAAGAATCACCCTATTTAAGATGGGACACAGTTGGAACTGGACTAACTTGTCTTCCTTTACCCTCCGTGACAGTCAGGGAGTATTTCTGTCTCTGGAAGACCCCGTTACACTCACAAAGTATTACTGGCTCTTATAACAAAATGATACATTTTATTGCCTTGTTTACTAACCCTTCCTGATCTGGTATATACTACTGCAATTTAAAATTTGGCTTTCAGTCAAAACCACACAGCTTCTTTTAGTGGTTTTACTCTTTATTTTCTACCAGAACATTTTAGCCCAACCTGAACAAAATAAGATACAATAACTTGGGATATATAAATTCTCACAACCTTTCACATTTGCCTGCTTACTATTAGGTTTACTTGTAAGGCATTTCCCTAATTCTTTTCACTATTGATAAAAATATTGAAAAGGTAGAGACGCCTGCGTGGCTCAGTTGGTTAAGTGCCCATCTCTTGGTCTTGACTCAGGTCACGATCTCAGTGTTGTGAGATTGAGCCCTGTGTCTGGCTATGCTCTTGGCATGAGATTCTCTCCCTCTCCCTCTTCCTACCGCTGTGCCTCTCCCCCTGCTTTCTCTCTCTCTCTCTCTCTCTCTCAAATAAATAAATAAATAAATATCTTTCAAAAATATATGTAAAAGATAATGGCTAATTATTCTATTTCCTCTAAATCCTGGCTCTACCTATGCCTTTGACAAACTGTTCCAGCTTATATAAATCTTGATGACAAGTTGATATTATTTCAACATAAACTTGACTATCAGGTTGTTGTAGCTCAGTGTCTAAGAAGCAGAGCTTTGGGAAACTCCTTGGGATTTAAGCTCCAACACTGCCACTGTTGGGTTTGTGATCCCATGCATGTTAATGTCTCTGAGGTTATCCTCCACAAATTATAGATCATATTTACCACTCAGTAGAACTGAATAAAGACTACATGAGATAAAGTAGATAAAGAATCTGGTTCAGCATAAGACCTCTATGGAAAGAATGAATATGTTATCTAATGGTTTGTCAGATACTATTTGCTGCAACTAATTAAGATGGTGGTATCAGGACTGCCACACAGATCAATCACAACAAATTAAAGTGATGAGATATTTTGGTCACATTCATTTCTATGAATGGCCATAAGCCTAGTTCTGGAAGCCAGAAACAGAATCCATAGAAAGAAAGATATATTTGATCTGGAGCTATACAGTTTCTTGCACTGTCTCCTGAAATAGATCCCTTTTCTAATAAATGATGCCTTCCTACGGATGGATTTGACCTCATCTTCTCCTTCATGGGCAGAGTCCACAAATCAGCCTCATGTAAGAAATCTGAACCTAGCTACTTGGGAAAATAATAAAAGGCATAAAAATAAATGAAGTTACAAATAAATTGCCAGCTTACTTGACAATAGATGTGAAGTCAAGTTTAATCTACCCCTTAATCTAGAGACAAATTAGTGAAGGGCATTTTTTTCTCCACAGCTTGGAGACAGAGCTAACTATTTTTGTCCTTTAGTGCAACATGCATTTTGCTAGTTTATTTCCACAGTTAATATCTGCTGCTATCATAGATTTGGCCTGAAAAAAAAATATTTCAAGGCAGAGTTTACTCAAAGGGGGAACAAATTGATTCCATTTTTATAGTGAAACTTCAGAATCATTTCTCTCTCCCTGTTCTTTTTCAAAGGTCTGCATAATTAGTTTTCTTTGTATTGCATATTTGTATATGCTTTTTTCTCTTCCTTATGTTCTTCTCTGCTGTGTTTATATTTATATAACAGGTGCAAACTGAGCATATAATGGAGTGAAAAACGCAGTAATAAACAGTAATTTCTTGGCTCACCCGCTCTACCTAGGTTACTAGAAAAGCATCTTGCCCTGCCCACTCTCATTATACAGAACATTTTGCCACTTAGCAAAAGGAAATTGGAATAAATACGCAGGATTAAACACACACACACACGCACACACACACACACACACACACACACACACAGCACTGCCAAAGCCACAGATAATGCGATGCTTGACTGAGACAGTGTTTCTCAACATTGGTCAATAAATAACTATTTTTTAAGGAATTAGTATGCTAAGGAATGTGACATTCAGAGATGAAGTAGTTGAAATAAATACAGGAATCCTGCCTTCTTGGTGACCCCAGTACCAACATCTCCTATTTACTTTGCAGCTACTACTGCTGTATGTCTAGCTGCTTTTACACTACAGAAATTTTCCATTCTGATGCTCTGCTGCAGGGTTTTCTCTGTAATCCAGCTCTATTCAACATCTCCCATTGTTGTTTAGCCTAGTAACACTGGGCTGTGAGTGTGCTACCAAGTCCCAGAGTGGGACTGGTCCTAGACTGCGTCCCACCAACGTCCCATTACTCTTTCCATAGATACACAGGAAGCACATTAATCCTGGATTTGTTACCAGGCCAGGTGATGTGTTTTCCTGTGTTTTTGTGGGGAATGGGCAGTTTGATTGTCTCAATTAGCTCAACTGCTACTTTTCTTTTGTATTTTTAAAAATTCCCTCCTAAATTTCAGCAGCTTCTTCTACTTTCCTCTGTCCTCCACATTCCCTATGCTTTTCCTCTTAGTATATTTTAGAACTTGTCAATTTTCTTTCAGAAGTAAGGGAATATCCTAAAATAATACTTGTTAACTTCTTTGTTTATATGTAAATTATCTTTGGTGCATCAATAATTGACCATATTTTTAAAAATGAATAAGAAAATACCTCCTACATCTGAAATGAGAAGAGCACATAATGAAATTTGTGGGCACTGATAATGCTTCACTAAGTGAAAAGAAGAAATAAATAAAAATTAAATTGTGTTGCTTAGACATATCTTTACTTAAAAGTTAATGTATTTGTTAAATTTTAATTCTCAAAAGTATACTATCCACATTTAATTTTCATAACATTCTCTTATGTTTCAAAGACAGAGGTGTTCATTTAGCAGAGATCAGATGCAAGAAACAATTTAGGATTTCTTCATATTTAAACAGACTTACATAATATCGAAATCCGAGTTAAGATTCTGATGATCAGTTTTGGGTTTGAGTCTTAAAAGCTAAATAACAAAGCTAAATTAAAATGCTTTATTGATATTTTCTGCCACCTTAGACTACACTGCTCCCTTTGGAGATTATTGTATGGGGTGCTATACTTTGGTTTGCAAGTCTTCCTAGGATTTTTAATACTGTTACTTCCAGTCAGTGGCAAAAGTCGTTAAGGAAATATCTTCATTGTCAAGTGCACCTAATGGATACAGAAAAATCCCAGATTGGCATGTTAAACTTGTCAATTTTTTTTTCAAGTTTTTAGAGTTTCTCTTTGCTGTAGAGAATGGTCTCAGAGCAAATACCTCAGTGTTGGGCGCCTGGGTGGCTCAGTGGGTTAAGCCGCTGCCTTCGGCTCAGGTCATGATCTCAGGGTCCTGGGATCGAGGCCCGCATCGGGCTCTCTGCTCAGCAGGGAGCCTGCTTCCTCCTCTCTGCCTGCCTGCCTCTCAGCCTGCTTGTGATCTCTCTCTGTCAAATAAATAAATAAAATCTTTAAAAAAAAAAAAAAAAAAATACCTCAGTGTTTCCCAGTGTCTTTCTTACAGTTTGTTTCACATCTCCTTTTCCTAAGTCAGTGTTGTTTACCTGTTTTGATCATAAACCAGCATCTGTCACTATTTCATACAAATTTAAACCACAGGTGGATCCAGAATTCCTAGGGCATGGGGCATGATTCATTTCTCCACCCCTTTCTCACACCTCTTGCCATGTTCAGGAATGCCCTTCTGTGAGCGGCACTTTGTCCATCTGCCCCCATGGACTACACTGCACTCAACATAACTCAGCCAACTAGGACATCTTGGTGAATTTTAGCCTGAGCCCTGGACTACCCACTTTTGGTCTCCACAGGAGAAAGCTCTTGAAACCATTAACCTTAGGACCACTGGTTGGCTCATTCCATTAAGTGTCTCCCTTCAGCTCAGGCCATGATCCCCGGGTCCTGGGATCAAGACCCATGTTGACTCCCTGCTTAGCAGGGAGTCTGCTTGTCCTTCTTACTCTGCCTTTCCCCTGCTTGTGCTTTCTCTCTCTCTCTCTCTCTCTCAAATAAATGAAAAAAATCTTTTAAAAAATTAACCTTAACAAATGAAGAGGACTTAGCTGGGCATACCAACATTTCACCCACTATTATGGCAATGCCAAAACTCTGGTACAAAGTATAATGAATTGTGAGTGGACTATTGAAAGCTGAAAGCAAATGTAATGTATTTTTTTAGTATGTGAAACGAAAGTTAAAATCTAAGAGTATAGGAACGCCTGGGTGGCTCAGTTGGTTAAGCAGCTGCCTTCGGCTCGGGTCATGATCCCAGCGTCCTGGGATCGAGTCCCACATCGGGCTCCTTGCTCAGCAGGGAGCCTGCTTCTCCCTCTGCCTCTGCCTGCCATTCTGTCTGCCTGTGCTCGCTCTCTCCCCCTCTCTCTCTCTGATAAATTAAAAAAAAAAAAATTGACTAAAAAAAAAATCTAAGAGTATAAAAAAGGTGTGAAATGTTTATCCATATATATAAGAAACTTTATGTCAAGTGATTGTTTAACTCTAGTAAGAAGATAATATTGATGTATTTTTATTAAAAAATCCAATTCTTGTTTTGTTTGATACTGGAGTATTTTTTTATTCCATTGCTGCTTCTACTCTTTTCTCAACAGATAAGGCACTTATCTAATAATTGAGAAAGGTCCCTGAATCTCCCTCTCCTTTTAGTCTTTGACGTATCTGAAACTCTTTCAAGACTATACATTTTCTGTAGCAATGGTATCCTTTTGTTTGATCATAAAATTTTCCCTGTTTCTATTTTGTATAATAATGAGCTACATTATGGCAAATCTGACAAGCTCTTGGTATTTTAATTGGTTTACATCTTATTCGAAAGTTTTAGGAATGGAAGTAGTGTAGTTATAGAACAATTTCTATTAAATTCTCAGAGCTGCATTTTCAATTTGAATATTATAAACACTCAAACATGGGACATTAACGCAAAGCAAATTTATCATACTCAGTTTGATATTTTATATTATGTATATAAACCCAGTTTTTATAAATCTATTCTACAACTAAAACTCTATAAAAAATATTCTGTAAAACCAAGGTAACTGCCTTGGTTGATTGTGTGACAGACTTTTTTTTTTTTTTAAGATTTTATTTATTTATTTGACAGAGAGAGATCACGAGTTGGCAGAGAGGCAGGCAGAGAGAGAGAGAGAGAGAGGAAGCAGAGAGCCCGATGTGGGACTCTGAGATCATGACCTGAGCCGAAGGCAGAGGCTTAATCCACTGAGCCACCCAGGCACCCCGTGTGACAAACTTCTTAACCATACTTGCCCTCATATTGCTTAAGATCTAACAGGGGCCACTTACAATGGAACAGTCAATTACAAGATGCAATAAGAAATGCTGTGACAGAAGAGGCACAGATGCTATGGAAGCAGAATTGGGCAATGATAAAGTGTTACCAACGGTGAAACCATAGCATGGAAGGAGCAGGAGTAGGAAATGAATATCAGGAAAAAAGAATGTTCCACACAGAGAAGATAACGTATGCGTTGATTAGGAGTCTAGAGAGGAAAGAATATCATATTTAAGAAGGTGAAGATTGGAAAATCTGTATTTCAATGAATCAGTATTTTCCAAGTGACCTGTGGGTGATTTTTCAAGATTATGCATGGAGAGCAAATCCATTCAAAGTGAAAGCTAGACCAGTGGATTTTAACATCACAGAGTTCTTAAATTTGACTGATCTGTATAGTCATTCCCTAGGGCTGTCATAACAAAAATGCCGTGGGCTGGGTGGATTAAACAACAGAAACTTATCTTCTCACTGTTCTGAAGGCTGGAAGTTCAAGATCAATGTGCTGACAGATACGACTTCTCCTGAGTCCTCTTGCCTTGGTTTAAAGTTAGCAGCCCTCTCCCTGTCTTTAGTCAGTCTTTTCTCTGTGTGCATATGTGACCCTGGTATCCTCTCCTCCTAGAGACACCCGTCAGATTAGATTAGGTCTATACCCTTATGACATCATTTAATCTTAATTGCCTTTTTTGTTTGTTTAAGATTTATTTATTTGAGAGAGAGAGAGCGCACAGGAGGAATGGGCAGAGGGAGAGGAAGAGAGAAACTAAGCAGACTCCACACTGAGTGCTGAGTGCCAAGCACAACGTAGAGCTCTATCTCAGGACCCTGAGACCATGACCTGAGCCAAAACCAAAAGTGGGAAGCTTAACTGACTGTGCCACCCAGGCACCCTTAATTGCCTCTTTATAGCCCTATTTCCAAGTATAGTAACATTGGAGGTTAGGGTTTCCAAATACGAATTTTACAGTACACAATTCTGTCCATAAAAATGTATTTTTAGATTCTACATGGAATCTGCCATGTAGCTTCTTCTACCACTTACCAAGTTTTAGTGTAATATCAGAGAAGACTATAATTACATAATAAGACTATTGAAATATCAATCTCTTTCCCAGCTATTTCCTTAACATACTCCAACCAAAACAGTGTATCGTAAGAGGTGGATGGCAGATATGATTATACAACTATCTTTTATTAGCCACACATTTGCAAAAAAATACAACAATGTACAAAAATGTACAACACTCTTCCACTCAATTTTTATTTTCAAATATATTGATCATAAAAACATGTTTTTAATAGGCAATGACATTTTTACTGTTTTTTATGAATTAAAAAATTTCTGTCTTGATCGCTAACTTACTAAGTATCAGTCAATACACCGCACATAAATAAAAGCCCTTTGTCCCTCATTAATTTCCAAGTGTCCAGAAAGTTATTAAGACCAAAAAGTCTAATATCTAAAGCTTTAGAATATTAGCTCTGGTATTAGATATGTAGATTTAGAACTCGTGTTCATCCCGAAGATGATTCACCAAAGCCAAAGAAGAAGTAAGAAAAAAATCACTATCTGATTAAAAAAGGAAAAAAAATTAAAAAGCAAGCTTAAGGCTTACCTGTATTTAAAGGCCAGATAGAGAAGGATAAGCTGGCCAAAAAGAATGACAAAAAAAGCCTACTCTATTGTTCCATACTAGGCTGAAATCTCGTTACACAGAAATAAAATAAATGTGACCCATGCCTTCACTGGGCTTACAGTGCAGTGGAAAACAGGGGGGAAAACAACTTTTTCTGCAAGGCTTGGGAAGTAGTTTCAAGGAGGGGAGTGGTAAGTGTCAGTGACTTCGAGAATTCAGTTCGGTAAGGACAGAAGTGTTCCCTGTAGCACCAGGGAGGCTGCTTAAGGTCAGCTTTTCGAAAGGAGCCAGCGGACTACAGTGGGGACGAATGAGTGTAAGACCCCGAAGCTTCTGCCTTTGCTGGATTCAGGGAATGGATCATCTTCCGGTCCTTATCTCAGATGGGAAAGGAGAGTTGTTCAGTGCCTCTGGGGGAAGGAAAGCTTCTGGGTTACTCTGCATATCATTATTTTTGTTGCCCGTAACCCTACGTTTCACATTTACTATAAATAACTAGGACTTGTACTTTGACATTATCTGGCACTGCGTTTGAATTATGTCTGTTGATAGACATCAAAGATTGCTCACTTTAACCATCTCTCCCTCCCTTACTCTCTCTCTCTCTCTGTCACACACACACACACACACACACACACACACACAGAGTCTTCTGTTCCCAAGTGTTCCTAAGAGCTTAGATATATGCAGTGTTAGGAGGGTTATTACTTCATACAACAGCAAAAATCTCTGTTGCTCAGTTCTAATTCCTAAAATACATGGCCTCAGGATGAATCTACATTTAGCTCCGATAGATGTATGCTCACTCATCTGAGATATGTCTTCTGAATCAACTGAAACATTAATATTTTCACTCTGACAGACCTTCAAATACCTGAAGACAGTCAATGCTTGTTCCTTTAGTATTTTGAACCCCAATGTAAATATCAGCAGTTTTTCTGAGCAGTTCTCAGATGAGAAGATTTTCAGTACTTCACCCATCCTGATGGCTCCTCTCCAGGCATATCCTGGTATATTAATGCCTCTATAAAGACTGCCCAGAATTGCTAATGTATTTTCGGTTGTGTTTGCTGTTATATATGTACACTGGTACTATTGACATAGGCACTACATTTTTCTTGATAACCCAAGAAAACTTCCTCTCAATGCATGTATCATATCAGTGGATTTATTTGGCTAGCATGGCTTGAATGATCCTCAGTTTGGGGGAGGCATGTCATAAAATGGAGTACTATCCGTACCTCTTACATGCGTGTGTGTGTGTGTGTACATACACATGTGCACGTTATTCACACAGCACTTATAGAAAGTGACATGAAAATATCTTTTAAGAGAAATGAAAATAGTCATAACTTTTTACCAAGTAACATCATTCCTGATAATATAGAAAGATAATTTTTAATAAAAGAAGACCCCTCTGCAGTTGCCTTAGCTTAAACATCATTGTCTCTCCATTAGAGAATTATTTGTCTCATCTGCAGTCCCTTCTTTGTCAGTCTGCTCACTACATTATCCTCAAACTTCTTCTAAGTCCAGATTTAATCCCTTCACTGTGCTCCTTCAAAACCCTTTGTGGTTCTCCATGAGTTGCAAAGCCAAGCCCCGTAACCTGAGTTCCGTGGCCTTTCCCAGTCTGGATGATGCCAGTGCCTCCACTTATGCCTCCTTACCCCTCCTGAGCCATTCCTCTGGGCTTCAATCACACTGAACGGGTGGGTTTCACACCTTTAGCTGGGACTTTTCAGAGATAACAGAAAGGAGTTTTGGGGAGGAAGAGAGGGCAATAATAATTAGTATCATCTGAAAATTTCTTCAAACTCTAGCATCCTTCTCACCCTTCTCAGAGATGTTCACATTCTCCTACCTTGTTGAGTGTGACTGCAGTGACGTGTTGTTGCTAATACCCAGAGGATGTCATGACCCCTCATTACAGTAAAATAGGCAAAGATAGAGCAGCACAGTTTCCCCACCAGTGTGCTGTATAAACCTAAAGCTTCCATCAGAATCCCGCACAGATACTACCCTTTTCTGAAGCCCTCCCTGACTCCCACGATCGGGGATTCCAATATACTTTATATTGGCTTGAACTATATCAAATGGGCTATTATTTGGTCTTTTGGGTGCTAAGGGAACTCCATAGGGTTGAATATACCAATAGATCTATAAGCACACATGTCACTGCATTTAATCCTTTGTTTACACGTCTATCTCCTACTTAGATTGTATGTCTGAAGAATAAAAACCATGTTGTATCCCTGACAACCAGCACTGTTGCCTCATTTGTAGTAAGTGCTCCATAAATGAGTGCTGAATGAGATGATGATTAGTAAAAACAATCTAATTCTAACCAATGGAAGAATGATGGCCTTTTACAATCATCAAAATAAGTTCAGTATTAAGAACATGAGCAAACATGAAGTCATATGGTATTAACAACAAGGTTAAAATGTAAGAGTATGGCTTATGCAAATAGACAAAATATACATAAGGAAACTTGAATATAAGAAGTGTTAGAGTGAGTGATGAGATTATGACTATCTAATTTTAAAATTGTGTTTTTTAACCTAATATTTTTAAAAAAATACATTTGTAAGCTTTTGTTAAATGTAGGTTAAGTGCGTGTCATACTATTTACTCACTGTTGAGGGCTTAGAATGTCTTAAATCTTTGCATCTCTTTACGTTCTATACAGTGCCTGTGTGCCAGAGATGATCAGTAACCATCTATTAAATGAATGGAAAATTTAAGTGTCCAAATTATACATAAGGGAAGTAATAGCCAGAAAATATTTTTTTAAGGGAACTCAATGATTCAAAGCCTAATTTGCTTCATTGCATTACAAAGCCCTGGTGAAACAAGTAAAAATGGGTCCAGTATGGTTGGATCTTACTCTCTCACATTCCCCAGCTAGATCCTAGGGGTAGGCTGGTTGGGAGGCCACACCTGCAGGAAGAGTTGGACTAAACTACAGAAGGGATCTGCCAAAGGAAAGATGTCAAGTCTTTGTTAGTCTTTGACCTTTTTTTTTTTTTTCCTTTTGTCCTGTGGATGAAATTATCAAAGGAATAAAAGCAGGTATGTCCATGCCTGGAATTCCCATCTCCTTGAGTGCTGTTGGTATAGTTTCCATAGGTGCCTAGAGCAACTGAAGAATGGAGCTCCTGAGCCCTGGTTGTGGACACCTTCTCTCCTAAGCAGGGCCCCTTGGTACTTGGGTCTGAGCAGAGGCTATGGTTCTAAAAAACACCATTGCTTCCTGGTTTCTGATTTCTTTCTCACATCTTCTTTTTCCCTCTATGCCTATTTCCTTCCCTGTGAACAATGCATGAATTCAAATGCAATGAAACACAGTGGCGGCTACATCGAAAGGAGAAATGGTTGAATCAAGAGCCTCTGTTCTGGCTGGAGTTTATTGCTTATTTGCCTTTGGACAGTGGCCTCTTGTGGGGATACAACCGAGAGAGACCGTCAAAGCTCATGGGTCCCAATGTGACGCTTTGACCTAATTAGTTTATTTTCACTGCTGAGTGAAAAGATCCTAGAGAAAAAATAGACCTTTCCAGGTGTGAGCTATTACCCCAAAATAGCATTTCCCACCTGCACTCGTCTGTGATCATTGTCCATTAGTAGATGTCAGAGGACACATTGTCTTCTAGTCAAGATTCACAGGACTGGCAGACGATTTTTTTAAAAGGAATGTGATATATTTTCATGGTAGAAAACTATTCACATCTAATCTGTAGAAGGAAACATGAATAATTTACCTTGCAAATATTAAAATTTATATGTAGAGTCGAAAAAAATAAATTTTTAGACTAGCTAACCCTCCCATTCCTTCTAGTTTGCAGTATGTTTTAGAAATCTAGTGTCTCTTACAATTTAAAGGTAACTGGATACAAAGTAAGGAAGTTATCTCACTGTTATAGGATATAGTATAAAGCATAATGTAATGATGATTGTAATAAATGTAGGACCTTATTTAAAAATTAAGCCTCGTTCATACAACTTAGAACTAATCAAAACTCAGTCTGAATATTTGAAAATCAACTATACATAATAATAATTATTATACAATTTTAAAAGGGATCCAAACTACTAAATTAAACTACATTTTCTTCTGGCACATAAAACCTTTCAGGTATGTATAACCATCCTCATTGGAGCCCATCTTCTCTGCTCTTTAACCTTTTTCCATCCCACTGGCGTATGTCTGTTTGAGTATTGGACCAATGAGTGTTTTCTCAGCTCCCGTAGGAGAGTTCCCTGCACCCTTAAGGTACTGTGCACTGTATTAAGGAAAATAGAATTTAGTATCTGCAGTCTTGTGATACCCGGTCGAATCAGATGAAAATGTTAGGAAATTATTCTAAGAGTACAGTGGGAAGGCTGAAATGCTGACCAAAATCAATTAAAATAGGACGACAGACTTGAGACTTATAGAGCCTGAAACCAAAATAAAGAGACACATGAACAGTAAGAGAAGGGAAGGGCATAAAACTTTAATATACTTTTAAGACTGATAAACTACTGCTATCATATATAAAAAGAATATATTATTTCCAGTAAAAATTGGCCTTCATCATTGACAAGCTTAAGGGAAATAAAAGGAAAAAAGAAGTAGAAAGGAGACACGGGAAAGAGTAGACAAATACTCTCAGTAGATTTGGACGTACCCCATGATTACAGATAAAGGGTGATCTGTCAATAAGCAGTTTACTTGAGAAACAGAGTAGAACATTAACAAAATAATTAGGTATATTTTGCAAATACAAAAGTTAGAATGCAATATTTGGTTAATAGGAGTTGTCCTATATGTCTGTAGACTCTTAAGCAGAGAGAAATCTCCATGTTTAAGTTCAGGTGTTCAAGTATGCAAGCAAATTTTCTGCATTTTCTCTAGCTGAATTTAATTTGTATTCTGGACCCCAGTTCCATCAAGTGGCAGAAACGCAATCTCAATCAGCCCTAGCCGACTCTCCTCCAGGACTATGTCTACAAAAAGCCAGGTGGGGGGCCATCTGGCCCTCAGTGTCATCAACTCTCCCTGCCGGCACCCACAGAGACTTCCTCCTGTCTGTCTGGTCTGTGGTCTCTGGTCCCTGCAGGTGGCCACTGCAGCCTCTTCGCCCTCATTGCAAGGACACATTGGGCCCGCAGGCTCTCTGTGCGTTTCTCACTGGTGGAATCTCACTTCTCCTGTACTGCTCTAGGCTACAGAGAACTCTGTGAGCTGCTCTCAGCTCGTGCCTCGTCAGATGTAGCTTTTAGAGAGCCAAAATTCATCTGAAATTTTCGTCATTCTCTCCCAACACTGGGGCTTATTCTTTCAGCATCAGTAAAGCAAGCACTCTTTCTCAATGATGTCACAAACATTTAAATCCTTCTGTCTTGCTTCTCATTTTCTTTCTCTTCTTACCTTTGAAATTTTACCCTGGCATGGGAGCTGAGATAGGAAGAACCATTTCTATTTACTCAGTCTTACTCTTCCAAATCTTTTGGATTTTGAAACTCAAAACCTAATACTAAGCCTTGTTTCTAATGTTAGCAACTGCTTAATACAATAAGCATGGAACATTCTAACCATCTGAGTCAGGGGAAGAGGCATAAAAAATTTAAAAAATACCACAAACAGAAGTCACATCGGTAATATAATAATATACTAACCTCCTGGAAATAATTTTCAAGTAATCGAATAAAACTAATTAAACCTATGCTATGTATTTACATATATGATACTAAACAATATAGTGATGTATTTATTTTACTTTTTCCCATATCAGATACTGAATAATACAGCAAATATATTTCTAGATTTGAAACTTTTTTTCCTTGTAGTAACCATTGGAAACAAACTGAAGCTATCACATTAGAATGCAGCTCGATCGAGCCAAATTCTGAATGGCTAAGCAAATGTGATCCAACTTTATCTGACAATAAATTTTTGAGTGCCTTTGGGAATGCGTGCCTCTTAAATAATGCTCTGTAAAAATCACTTCTCTGACTTGGAGAATTAGAAATTGAAGAGTGGAGATTCTGGATTGTGCTACATCATGTAAGTCTAGAAGGTCTGGCTTTTGTTTTACTCACAGAAGGTTAGGTACCTGCTTTGGAAACCAGGTGAGCAACTGCCAGGCTTGGCAAATTATTCGGAGGGCGAGGAGCGGCACACCTCCAAACAAAGGTATCTGTAGGCAACCTCATTTTCTCCAGGAAACAGTTTTGGATGTGTGGCAGCTTGTGATCAAGTGCTTAATTTAATATCCAGAATCTCACTTCATAGATAAAGCAGTAATTGAGAAAAATTCCATCCAGATGTTATCAGAAGTTGGTTACAGTGATAGAACAATTTCCAGATGCTTTCCTGGAACATCTTCCACTCATTGGTAAGATTATTGTTGTAGTCATTTGATAATAATATATTTATTTTATTCACCCTTAAATGGAATCATTTTATATAGGTCAATTTAAATAATTTTTTCCAAACATTAAGGCAATAATCAGAGAAAGAGATAGAGAGATGGATAGATATAGGTATTTAGGTATCCAGACCTTCAGAAAGGCATTTATAAACACTAAAGTCTGTTTGTTTTTATTGTTGTTATTGTGGCTACTTCATGATCATACGAGTAATAAAACCGTATAACATGCACAATGAGAATTCCTGCAGTCCGGTTAAATCTAAAATGATTCAAAATCATAAGGTCCTACATTAAAAAATATTTCACAAGAATGGGAAATGGTCTGCCAAGATATCTCTGTCTGCTTTGATTCTTCTGGCACTAAATAAATCAGATTTTATTGTGTACATTCAGTCTGACTCATAGCTTGTTTTAAACAGCCTTTCTTTTTTTTCCCTATAACATTCATGCATTCCTCAATTCACAGTATTTATCAATCTTCGTATTTGTACCAGAACCTCTTTGTTCTAGAAACTTGAATCTCGTTCAGTATGGCTGGATCTTCGTTCAAGAATGTCAGTAGTGGAACAGTCATGACTGATGTTTCTTTGCTCCATTGATGAACTTTCAGGCTGAGAAAAATCAAGCCTTCGCTTTGTGAAGAGAGCAGATACTATATTTTGAAGGAGTTTTCACTTTGAATTGCATTTTCGGGAAAACTAGGGTACAGTGTGCTGCAAATATATGTTGTAGGCACCGTGTTTAAGGAAATAATTGAAATCGACTCCCCCCCCCCCCCGATCTGGAGTCTACCAATTAGAATAGAGTTTACATTGGTTTTGAGTCAAAGGATCTTCTCTTAGCATTTTATTTGATTTGAAATATTTAATCAAAATAGTAGTGTTAGAAGGAATAGTTGAGTTCTAAGCACAGAGGCATCTTGTCTCTATAAAAAGCATGAAGCCAAAACTCTAAGAAATACTTGGATTCCTGCTCTCCAGCATCAGTTACATCATTTGTTTCATCACCACTAAATACTAAGGATTGACCAAGTCCTTATTCTGTGTCTTTCAGAGTATCCGGCCTGGGAGGAGCCGTAAACTGGAACGACAGGGCCTTCTCTTTAGAACTGATTAAGTTTGGGGTTGATAAGTGCATCTTCGTTTCACACAACTTCTCCCCTGAAATGATGCCATAAAAATTAACCTGCATCGTTGGTTCATTATTTTCTATATTACAGGCTTTTAGGGGCAATACAAAACTGGAAGTAAGGTTTGAACATGCTTCGTTCCTAAGTAGGTTCTTTCACTTCTCAGACAGCTGCCTCCCCAAGACGGAGTGCGCGTGCGCGAGCGCGAATCACTGTGCTTGCGTTGACCTCTTGAATCTCTGCTCAAACCAGAAGCTGGAAGGTCATAAATAACATTCACAATTCAAACTATTTTAAAATACAATCCAGTCTTTGAAGATGCACAGAGGATTTTATGGTGATGGCTTCATCACTATGAAACATTATTCTTCAATCTTGCATACATATACTGATATTAGACAGTAATGAATCACATTCGATGTATCATCAAATAAGCCCTAAGCAGATTTCACTGAATTCAAGGATTCCTGGAGTTGTGTTTACTTTGAGTATAGAATTATATTAATCAAGACCCAATAAAGAAAAAGAAATTCTTAAGCTAGCTCTGTGATCTCAGTTAGCTCTCCTTAAAGAATTATTGAAAACAAATATTGTATTTTATATTCATGTTCTAGGAAGGAAGAGTAACAAGAATAAAATATAATTTAATCTTTGACTTTTAGATGAGGTTGTTTACAAAATTAAAACAGATGGCTAATGTTTTCAGATGAGGGATGATGAAGAGTTTATAAGAATGTAAGATTTTATTTCATTTTATTCATGTAGATAGAAAACAAGGTTTTCTTCAGTTATTTTAAGTTTCTGAATTCTCTTTGCTATTCAGAAATTGTATGAGGGAATGAAGGGAGGTAATGAGATCCTAAAAAATTGTTTTAAAAGGAGAGTAGTTGACCAAAAATGTGTGCTTAGAACTTCTATATCTCATTTATTTTCATTCATTTCCCTCGGAGAGGGACGTTTCCAGAACTCCTGTGTATAACTAGCTACCTACCTGAGCCTCTGACACACTGAATTATGCTTACGTGTGTCTCTTCCTACGGTGAGCTCCTACATATTTTCTGAATCCCAGGGTCTCTGATCTCAGTGAGCATTTGTGTATTTTTGGTTTTTATCTTTCCAGGATTGTTCCTCTCTGGAGATATCTTCAATTATCCTATCCTTGCAAAAAGAATGTCTTTAATATCAGGGCTTGTTTTTCAATGAGCAAGTAACCAAAAACGCTCAAAGTGAGAGAGTATCCTTTTCTGTGTTTTTAGCAGTCCTTTGGCTGAGTAAGAAGCAGTCAGAACCCTCTTGCTGTTGATTCCATTTCCAGTTATCCACACTGATAACTACATGAAAATAAAATAATACAAGAGCACCTTACATAACAGTACAGCCAACAATTTCATGGAAGACAAAGTAAATCAAACCAATTGCCTGGCTTTAGAAAGATGAAACTAGTTAATAAGGGAAAGGATAATTTATGGATATTTTGAAATTGAGCAATGTTCTATAGAACTAGAGGGACCTGTGTTTTAGTCCTGAGTTTTTTCTTTGCACTTTTGTGAAACTGTGGAAGTTATGTAACTTCTCTGTTAGAGAATTTGTTTCACCTTTATTAAGAAAACATGCCTCAAAGTTGTCAGGAGAATTAGTCTGAAATTTGCGAGAGGTATATGAGTACATGGCACACAGTAGGACTTTAATATGTATTTCCTTTATTTGTTGCAGCAGCAAGTAGGCACAATCCATTCATTTTATTCTTCAGGAGAAAGGTCTTTGATTTGGAGCCTCGTTTAGCAAAGTCAGAGATTATTTTTAATACTGGGGTTGAATGGCAAGGGTGGGCTTTTTTAACTTTTTCTTTATGTAAAGAATGAGTATAAACTTGATAGTATCTATAAAATTATAAGTGACTTTGTAAAATAAATGAGTATCTAACAGGCAACCCAGAGAAAATGGGCCATAGAAAATTCTTTTATACAACATGTAATTAACCTGTAGAAGATTTTTCTACACCTAGTTAGACAACAACTAATCACAGAGTGAGTTTAACAAATGGCTAGAAATGAAACTAAAATTAATTAAGGGAAATATCATTGTGCCAGGGAATAAGTTTATCAGAAAATAAGTATGTGATCAAGATTTATGGTTACCACACTCTCCCCTAGGCTGTAAATTTCTTTCTGGCACATTGGCTATTGTTGTGGGTTTGTGTAAACTGCCAGCAAGTTTATAGCCAGCGGATATCCAAGACAGGTTTCCCTAGTCTCCAGTTCTTATCCTTCCTTCCCCTTTGGTTATCTGACACACAAGGAGGTCCATTCACAATCCAGAACAAGGCCCAGTTCTTGGTTAAAAAGTACCAGACACCAGCGTATACTTCCTTCCTATTGTAACAAGAAGTGCTTCACCACCACAGTGTACAGAAGAAGTTTAGAAGTTCCAGTATCAGGGGTATACTCCATGGAGCCAACAAAGAGAATCTTCCATGGACTGTGCTCTGTGGGTGCCCCCAAGAACTAAATGATGAAGGATGCATTATGGTCTGGGACCTCAAGTTTGCAGTCTGTGGGCCCAGTGTAGCGAACACATATGTTGCGTGTGTCCGGCATGACAACTGTTAAGATGGAACATGAATACCTTTGGTTGGGCATGCTCTGCACTTCTGACTGCAGCCCCCTCTGCCACCTGTTATCGTACCTTTGTGGATTTGGGTTTGCAGCTCTTGATGTTGAACAGCCTCTCTTTCATTGAGAAGGAAAATAATAAGTAGAGACTTTACAGAATTCTGTAAAATACAAAATGCCATGCGGAAGTAAGTGGGAACCTAAAAGTCAGCAGAGCGGAAAGAGAAAATAGCAAATCCTTTTTGAAGCAATGTGTAATTAACCTATTGAACATTGTGATTTACATAGCTGGATAGCAATTAATTGCTGGGTGTGTTTAACATAACAGACATCAAATGATTTTCATAGACACCCATCTAGGAAGTTACACAACAACATTTTCGAGAACACAAAATGGCTTTGTGACTCGTTCTGACAGCTTGTTCTCTGCATAGCCATCAGCGTCATCTATGCAGAGCTGGCCAGTGTGGTTGGCCATGTGTGTCCATCATTTCCAACTCTTGCTTTAAAGCAAACTCAGAAAAAAAAAATCAGCCTATTTTAATTTTTACTTAAAGATCAAAGAAGAAATGTAAGATCTATGAATGTTCTTGGGATCATTAATTGGCCACCTTCCTTTGGTTTGCTCTAGAGGAAAAACGGATGTACAAGAGTGTGTATGTAGGCACATGCATGTTTGTATAGGTGTGCGTGCATGCGCCATTCTACCACTCCCAAGTGTTTCTGGGCTAGTGGCTCTTATTCATGAAGAGTTGACGTGGTGTCAGTTTTGACAGACAACCTCAGGTGTGTAGCTCAGAGTAACAGCTCCTATGCTTGCTTTTTACAGCTAATCAGAGTGAGGTGTGCTGCTGAAATTGCATTTCTGATGCTTGCCTTCCCACTATCTCCCTCAAGGCAATGTTATTGTGACAGACTAAAGAGTGGGATAGAAGAAATTCTGGCCTTGAAAGATTAGATAGAATTTTCTTCCCTTTCTCAGGTCCTAACCCCTCAGAAAAACTTGAAAGTCTCACTGGTTAATGAGTTACAAGGAAAAGGAGAAAGCGTTGTCCTGCAGAGGAAAAGAATATAAGTAAGGTATTGGGGTCTCAGGCTCTTTCCCTGGAGAAATTGATATTGCCATCATTTCTCTCTCCTTCATTCTCCCAACCTGTAAAGTCTTCCTGCGGGTCTCTCCATGGCCAGTGTTTCCCCTGCTCAGTCACCTTGCCAAGGCATGACAGATTCATTTTGTTGAATCATAATATTCATTCTCAATACTTTCAAAGACTGACCATATCACACTCCAATTCCAAAACTTGCAAAATCTTCCCGTTGCCTACCAATTATGACACATTTATTTCCATGACATTTGATGTCCAGTGTGATACAGGAGCTCACTGTACCGACTTCATTGATCACTGCTTCCTTTTGTAAACCATATCCTCCAGTTTCTCTCAGCTGGAGGTATTGGCATTCTTGGAGGGATAGCATTTTGTTGTGGGTGACACAGATTATAGAATCTTTGGTCTCCTTGACTTCATCACAGAAAATGCCAATGGCACCTCTCCATCACTGTGACAACCAAAAATGCCACCACCCATTTCTGAACCCCCAGTGGTAATACTTTATTCCTGTTCAAGATCTGTTCTTGAACTTCAGTTGCTTTCCTGCTTTCATTCCTTATTCTTCTGCTTCTTTGGCTTGAAATGTCTTTCCTTCATGTCTTCATACTCTAATTTATGATGGCTTAATGAAATAAGAATGAATAAATGAATGAATAAATTCTCTACTCTTGATAGACCTTGAGTATTCACCTGTTTCTATCCTAGGTACAAAGAACCTTTTACTAATTTTCTTGAAGGCAATATAAGGACTTAGTTATTGCCTAGACTTGTCATTCATTTCTTACTTTGAATACTGGACCAGTAGCTCATTAAAGTCAAAGCATCCGGTCTATCCTCTAATTTACTAAGGACACTGAGTGGTACGCACTGAGGTCTCAAATACGTCTCAAAAAATGTTGGCTGTAAAAATTTGGATTCTGAAAAAAATAACTAATGTATTCCAATATTAAGTGCTCCTTTTAAAACCTAGAGCAGTTCAAAAGAGTCAAAATCTAGAATATGAGAATATTGGTTGGGGATGGGGGAGGTTAGTGAGAATAGCTTGAAAATTAAAACTAAAGAAACTTAATGAGGTTATCTTCAAGTTTTCAAACAAATATATAATAAAAATGTCATACTATAAAACCAACATAAAATGCCAGGAAATTTTTGATATTTTGAGGATGTTAAGGGGTAATGATTCAGAGCACATTAAGAGGGGCAATTGCACAGTTCCCATTATCATCAATGATACTCACATGGTAAAATTCACACACACTTCAGTGGAAGCATGACCTCAACTGTCATTGGACATGTTACTTTCATGGTGTGTGATTTTCTTCTCTAATTTGAGGCAATTTAATTTTCTGCCCACTTCACAAAGAAATGTCAGGCTGAATGACTAGAGCATCGATGTTGAACATCTTTCTTCACACATTGTATTTACAGTAAAATTGATTCTGTTATCCTTGATATCACCAAATAAAGGCAAAAACTGCAATATACTTCAGTATATACTCACTTTGAAAATAAGAGTTTGGGCACAAATTACAGACATATTTATAAAACATCTTAGTAGAAATGTGAAATTTTAAAAACCAATTTTAGTAAACAAATGAGAAAAGCCATTATTGAAAAACAGTAATGTCTTATTTGTGTTCTGTGAAATTTCAGGATGAATTTTATATTGGAAAAGATTTACTATTTGGATGGTGTACTCATTTTGAATTTTATAGATCAGGGGCACTTGGCTGGCCCAGGAGGAAAGGCATTAGACTTTTGATCTTGGTGTTAAGAGTTTAAGCCCCATGTTGGGGATAAAGGTTACTTAAACAAATGAATAAATAAACCTAAAAAAATAAATTTTATTGATAAAAACAGAATGGTGGTGAGAAGGACATCTTTGGAACCAGACTGTTCATACACTGGTTCCACTGTTTACCAGATCTATTATCTTATAAGGTGAGTTACATAACATTGCTGGACCTGTTTCCTTACTGACTAATTGAAAGTACTAGAATTCCTACCTCATAAGATTGTCGTGAAGTTAAAATAATAAGTTTAAATCACTTTTAAGGGTGCTTAGCACATGGTAATGTACAATAAATATTCATTATCAATATTAACATCTTATTAATAATATGATAGGTATTATATTGGGAAAGCGGGAAATAATCCAGTTCTCATACTGGTTTTATTATTATGCTGTTTCAAAATATATTTGCTCTGATTAGTCTATTTTATTATATGTTAGGGAAAGATATTAATGTAACACCTGTTTTATAATTATTCTAGAGGATTCTTAATTCATAAATATCAACAAATAACCAGAAATAGGACTTATTCACTAAGCCACATGAACTTTTTATCTACCTTCTCCTTTAATCCAACCCAGCCATTCAATCTAGCTGCTTTAGGATAGAAGGGACCATTTCTTACTGGATTCTTCATTTTTATTACCTAATGCTGGCTTAGCACATATTATGTACTCAGTAAATATTAATTTAATCCAATCTTTCTCAAAGTAGATATTCCACTTTATTTCTCCATTTTTCCATCTAGCCAGTGCATCCAACCATCCTTAACCATGCACTGGGGCCTTTGATGTTTTCTCTTTTCCATCTCAGGAACAGTTGGCGCTCCCTCACCCCCTCCTTTACAGCATTTACAGTCCACCCTCATGTCCGCCGCCTCAGACTTCCTGCAGTCAGATTCAATGCAACAGAATTTAGCATTACATTGATTTAGTTGCATGCTGAATTTGACTCTTTAACTGGATCTTGTACAATTTAGGGGCAGAGATAAATTCGATACTTCTTGTGAAACATCTTACAGTTGGTCCTCAATAATAATTACCAATTGATAACCAACACCCACACTAAGAGCTCTTCCCTGCCAAATCCATCTCTCTACTTGCATTTTTTGCTTTTTGTTCCAGTTTGGGGCTGTCGTTATTTCAGTTGTTAAAGGAAGGAAGATTGAATATTGTAATATTGAATATTGTATGTCATACACACACACACACACACACACACGTATACATTAAATGAAGTTGGGAAATTGGGACAGGATTCTAGCTTCTGACTCAGGGACACTGAATGACTACATATTTCCTTTATATTTCATACACCAAATGGAGACTAAGTCTGTTGACCCTATACATGGTTTCTATTGTTATGAGGGATGGGGGATGACAGAGCAAATGACTTGGAGTTTACTGAGTCTAACACAGCTATTAATCAGTTATAGAAACCATTAAGCATCTATTAATATAATTTCACTTGCTATTTTAATGTATTTTGCATTTCTAAAAAATTAGTATACTATTTCTATTTCTCTAAAGAATCACTTAAAGAGATTCCAAGTTTTACTGCAGTTAATCAAATAATGTAGGTTTTACGGCATAAATTCTAACCAAATATTTTATAAGTAATAGATCACACTAATTGAAGGAGACACTATTTTATCCCCATTTTATATAGATGAGGAAATTGAAACTCCAGGAGGATCACACAGTTTAGAAATGGATGGGCCAGGATTCAAACATAGGAAGTTCGACCTGACAGCTGTCGTTCATACTATTGTACCATACTGCAGGTGACCCCATGGGCTGTGTAAACAGGGCCTCTGACACCTATTTCCTTTCTGAAAACCGATTTGCATAATAGTGATTTTCCTAGTTTCCTTGAAGGCAAGTATGGACAATATAGCCTAGATCTGGCCAACAAGATGAGCAGAAATGCTCTCTGGGTCTTTAATTTCCTACCCTGGGGGTAAAGGGGTGGGGGTGGGGAATAGAAAGGTGTGTTAAAAGAGGCCATTTTTTCCCCCTAATATACTCAATATTGATAAGTAAGGTTGTGATACTTGGGGCTTTTATAGCCATTTTACAACTGAAAAAAAGGTCAAAAGAATTATGGAAGAAACTCTTTAAAGGCTGTATATTTTTAAGCTTCTGGACAAGACACTGTACCTCCTTTTATATGAATGTTTTTTACTATGAGAACAATAGCCTTTATGCTTAGTCTATTGTTTGTTGGATATTATTACCTGCAGCTCAAAACCTCGTAGTAGGTAAAAAGATAAATTTCTAAGACTTATTCAGCTCTTAGATCTTGTCATAGAATATAGCACTTTACGTCTTACAATTGGCAAAATTAGTATTCTTCTCTGACTATAAGCATCTTTTGGGTTTTCTTTAGGTGTGACTGCATTTGTAAGACTGGGTTTTCTCCCATATTTAAAGGTTATATATATTATTCTTGGTCACACATGAAACAAATACAAAAATTCTGTTTTTTCAAGTTCAGTTTTTACTAATTATTAGAGTAGATCACCACTTTGATTCATGAGTTATTTTAACAAATGTTCTAAATTGCATGGCAGATTAAATTAGACAAAGAAAACCTTAATTTTAAAAATGTGTATCCGTTTGAATTTTTTGACTTTTTATATCATATAATAGTCAGGTAAATACAAGTAAATTTCCTTTTTGTATTTAAATTGAACTTATACTTGTATTAATATGTCAGTATTTGTCATACAGATTTTATCAGCCCCTCTCACCTAAACAGTCATACATGAGGAAATGTAAGTCTTTCCTCCAAATTTAAAAATCTGTTTTTCAAACACCATACTTGCCTAGATAGTCCTACTGGCTTTTTCCTCATGCGATTGAAGATAAGAATTAACCACCATTTAAGGCGATTTTAGAGTCTATGTAAGACTGTGTAATATGTTTCCAATTTGTTTTATTTTTTATTTTGTTTTAATAAAACATTGGTTCATTAGGAGTTGAACATTTTTTTGAGATTTTATTTATTTATTATTTGAGAGAGAGAATGAGAGAGAGTGAGAGAGAGAACATGAGAAGGGGGGCAGGGTCAGAGGGAGAAGCAGACTCCCTGCAGAGCAGAGAGCCTGATGCGGGACTTGATCCCTGGACTCCAGGATCATGACCTGAGCCGAAGGCAGTCGCTCAACCAACTGAGACACCCAAGCTCCCAGGAGCTGAACATTTTTAACATTGGAAAAATACTCTTCATTGAAAGCTAAGAATTTTAATTTCATTGTGATAAGCTAGAATGTGAAGACTTAGATTTATGTACATTAAGAGAAACAAATGCATAATTTCTAAGCCATTAAGATAAGAATATCATTCCTTAGGGAGGAAGCAAAAACAACAAAAAAGTGTTTAGTTAAGCCTGCCATTCACTCTGTAATTTATCTGCAGTGCCTTGACAACTGTGACGTCAAAGTACATAAAGCTACAGCTTGCTGAGCCTATTTCAAATGTGGATCTTTAACGACAAATTGCCAGTTTCAGCCTTTTGTGAATAACACCATTGAGCAAAACTGAGAGGTTTAGATATATCGTGATAATCACCCTCTATAATATAAAATTTTGTGAAAAAAATCTAAATTAGTAAGAATTCCTACGGTGAGACATCATATAATATCCTCTGAAGCTGCTATCACATGTAGTACTTAAATACATGTGTTTGACTCAAGTAGAGAAGATACCTATTCTTCACTCAAGTGCATAATGGGGGTTCAGTAAAAGTTTGGTGACTTCAATGCTTGGGGAGGGGGTTGTACATGAGGAGCGGGAATGGAGTAACAAAGGGAAAAGTAGCAACAGAAAGAGGACTAGGCCCCCATAGACAGTGGTGAAAGCCCTGTGGATTTGTGGGAAGGGCTCTCAGCAGCAGTGATGCATGTATGGAAATTAGAATTCTAGATCAGATGCAGTGTACATGCTGTAGTCTCTGCCATATGACTTGATTTAGAGGAATTAAGAGAAGAGACTAAGGAAACGTGATTTGTCTCAGGGTAAGTATACAGACATCTCAAGTTGTAGGCTGTGGACCATGTTTGGGATAGAGCACGTTTCTTCATCTCACATCTCCACAAGAGAGTGAGACTTATAATCCACTCTGCCCAGGAGAGATGATATTAAGGTGAATGTTTCTAATACCTCTCCTAGTTAGCTTTCCCTGAAGAGGAGATGGAGGGATTTACTTGTTGGCAGGAGACCAAGGAAGCCGACATCCACTAGGCCATGCCCCAAGGATCGGTGGAATTTCCTTTGACTAAAAGCAAAAAGTAGTCCTCTGTAATTCTCACTCTTCTTCCCTCTCCTCTCTCATTCCCTTTTTCCTTTTCTCTCTTGCCTCTTTCTCAAGCAAAGCATTACCTCTCTTTGCTTTCTGTCTGCCTGTGGCTCAGAAAGAACTTTTCCATTGCAGTGGTCCATTTGGGGATTGAGGTAGAAGTTCTGAATTTTCCACTGTTGCATGTGCCAGTAACAAAGCCAATACTATAGATTGTTACGTGGTGCTCTGTATCTACTCACAATTGGTTGCAGTCTACACAAGGAAACCAGTCAACTGCGTGGCTTACTTTGATGTCCAATAAATCACTAGATCCGGGGGAGCATCAGCTCTCGGGAAAAAAGTATATTTTAGAACTCCTCTGTGGACAGAGTGGGGAATTTGAATGGCAGGTGCTTTTGTTATATAAGAAGTAAAAAATGCAGAAGTCAGAAATCAATAAGGAAGTAAGAAACCAATGAAGTTTTGTAGCTTCTTTAGATGTTTCTTATAAAAATTAAAACAGTGAAAATAATAATAGGTATCATTGATAGAATATATTATTATAGGCCAGGTACTATACTGTGTGCTATATACATTTATTTTATCAATTCTTCCAGACACTAAAAATTACAGACTGACAGATTCCTGTTTCTAAATAATGACTGAAGTTTGGTGTAGACTGATAAAGCCCAAATAATGAGTGGCATAAGGTCTATACATAATAACCAAACACATGACATTAGTGATGTCACCTCCCTTTCCATGCCCATTTCAGACTTTGCTCATCAAGCACAACACAGTCACAACCAATCAATCTGCATTGATCCAGAGAGATGAAATCTATTCACCATTCTGATGCTGGCGTATCCCCAGAAGGGCCTTCGCTCTTGATTTGCTATGCTTACATGGTACTTAGAAGTCTCAGTAGCTTAGAATAATTTTCTAAATAGCAAGTCACAGGCTAAGCCCACATGTACTGATAAGAGAGTCATCTTTAGTACTTTTTCTGTTTGGGGAACTGTTTGGACAGTATTTATGTCTGTGATTATCGAAACTGGAACAGAAGTCAATAAAAGATGTTTTACTGATAAAAGGCTTTCTAATTTGATCACTTTCTTCTTCTATAAGAGCTCATTTTATAGATAAGAGGTAAGGAAAATATGAAAATAGAATAGACCATAAAATTAAACTACATAACATTTTAATATGGAAGGGTTTTTGAGTCGAGTGACTTAGAACGCAGGCTTTGTTGTCAGATAGCTCTGGGTTCGAGTTCCGGCTCCGTCACTCTATTTCCTTGTGTGAGTCACTTAACAGCTCTACACTTTGATTTGTTCATCTGTAAAATGAATTTAATCATTAATATTCACTGCACAGTCTTGATGGAAAGGTTGAATGAGATAAGTATCTGAAAGCACTTAGACCTGTACACATATAAACCATCATTCTTATCTATTATTGCATATTATAACAGAAGGCAGAGGTGATAGAATGCATGGTCTTCAAGCCATGCTCCTCATAGAGAAAAAATCAGTGTGGGTTTGAATCTAAAATTTCACTTGAACAATGTAATGTAATGTTTTCTGCTTTAAAACAACTGATGTAAGGGAAGGCTATTCCTGGGCCGCCTGGGTGGCTCAGCTGGTTAAGCACCTGACTTGATTTCACCTGGGGTCATGGTCTCAGGGTTATGGAGTCGAGCATTTCATCGGGCTCTGGGCTCAGCAGCACATCTGCTTCTCTCCCTCTCCCTTCACTCTTCCCTCTGCTTGTTCTCTCTCTCTCTCAAATAAACAAGTAAATAAGTCTAAAAAGAAAAAAAGAAAAATAAAAAGAAAGGTTATTCCCCTGTAAGTAATGACTAAGTGGGAGACATTGGGCAATCTACCGAACTTTTTTGAAACCCATTTCTATAAAACAATGACGTCAGTTTGGATGATCTCTTAATCTGTACAATTCTCAAAATCTATTTTTAGTTGGCATTAATGATTTAGCATTGATTTGGCACTTCAAACTTTGTGCTTATCTTTGGGTTTTTACAATATTAATATCTTTATATCAATACAGTGCCTAGAGAATTTCAACTGTTTCTGTTTTCCCAGCTTACTTTCTCTCTAGGAGTATCACAGTAAGTAAATGCAATTTCATTACTATGAAACTGATTATTGTATTAGCTACAGATTTGAAATTATAATCATGTTAATAACATGTGTAAAGCAGCACAGTAAGAATAGATTTAGTGTAGATTTAGTGTTCACATTTTGGAATGTGTTATTGAAAACCATACAAAGTTGTATCAAAGAGAAAAGATGCCAAAGCACTTGATCTCATTAAAATTTCATGAAAAATGTCTGAGCTTTTGCTTATGTGCAATTTCATATGGAAAGAATCCATACTGTTTACCAGGTTCTCAAATTGTCAGTGACCCAAAAATCAGAAACTGTTTCTAGTACCTCTCATCTGTTTCCTGTCAGTTCTCACCTGACCTGTGTTCTTTATCTTTCAGTATTTTGCAAATGACAAACAGGATGATAGAAGTAGGAATTGCAGCCTCTTTATTCTGTTCTATCGCAGGGTAAGGTAATGCATTTCTTAAAGGAGAGTGTAATATTCATGCTTTCAGTAAATGGTTATGGAGCATTACATTGGTGAAGGTTCTTCATTCCAAGTAACAAAGCTAAATAGGGATTTTTTTTTTTTTTAAAGCAAAAAGGCAGTTCATAAAAGGATCTTGGGTAATTCATAGAACAGCTGAGAAGTCTAGGCAGTCAAAATTTTATCTGAAACCATACCTCAGAATTAATCTGACAAAGGAAGGGCAGCTGAGAGAAGGAAATGCCAACTGCCCCCTGCATTTGTGCGCTGATTCTCCAGGCTGTGTTCTTTTTGGATGCTGCTTCAGGAAGGGTCCCAGATCATGAGTCTGGTCCCAAGACACAAGGGAAGCTGTGGAAGCAAATATTTAACATTTCTACCTTCTGTAAGTCAGAGAGTCTTTGATGTCAACCCAGCCTCATTCAGTGAGAGAGATTCCATAATCTAAAAATGGCTTCAGATGCAGGATGGGCCAAATGAACTGCCATGTTGTTGATTCTCTGCCCACCATATATCCACATGGTGTGTGTCAGTCAAGTCTCGAGAAAATCAGAATGAATAATTCACATTCTTTGTTTTCAAGAGAAACAAAGTCTAGTTAGGATAATGGTTAAATGAAAGTTTGAAATTATGTAATAGGAGGTATGGGTGCACAAGACAAAGAGGATGAAAACATATATACCAAAATTATTTGAAAACTGTCTAGTTAGTAACTTTCAATGAAGATAATGAATCAAACCTTCATACACAGAAAATCCTTGGATTTTCATCTCTGACTCCTCTTTCCCACTTCTGTCTGATCCCCCCAGCAAATCCTGTTGACTCTTCTTCAGTATCTAGAAAAGTGTCATCATCATCATCATCATCATTGTTGTCATCGTTGCCATCCCTACATCCTAACTCCTATTGTCTGCGAAACAAAGCAGCCAGTAGGAACCAATTAAAATGGAAGTTAGAGCATGGCATATCTCTTAGAATCTTCCTGGGGCTCTAAATCTCTCCTGAGATGGGGGGATCCCAACTACTTAGAGTGGCTTGAGAAGCCGTACAAGTCTTGGCCTGTCCCCTCCACCACTACTGCTCTGGCCACTTCCTGCACTCTGGCATTGCCTACACTCTGACCACACTTGCCTCCTGGCTGTTCTTCCAGCATAAGGGTTGTGTTCCTGCCTAGGGTACTTAATCTTAATTTGTTGTTTGTTCCATCTGCCTAGAATGTTCTTCCAGAAATTATCTACATGGTATGTTCCTTCATCTCCTTTGGTCTTTATTCAATCATACCTTTTTAGTGAACCCTTCTCTGATCATTCTATTTAAAATTACAATGTCTGCTCTCAAGCCCAGCATGGCATGTCCCATCCCTTCCTTGCTTTACATTTTTCCATAGCAGTTGTAATTATCTAGTATTTTATATCACTTATTTATTTTATGCATAATTTGCATCCATCCTCCCCTAGAACATAAGCTCCATCTGAGCTAGGATTTTTCTCTCCAGCTAGTGCTGTATCCACAGTTCCTGAAACAGTAAGTTCTTGGCATGTAGTAAACACTCAATAAATTTTTGTCTAATAAATGATTGAATAAAAACCCCAACTGAAGGATAAAAACTCATAAGGATTTCTTTTTTTTTTTTTGCCTGACTTTTCCTCCTTATGCCTCACAATGTATTTTCCTAGTAATTTAATTTTAGAATCTATTATTTCAGCATCCTACTTTCTCCTCAGTCTTCTGAATGCACAGTCCAGGAATCCTCTCTCTCTCCCCTAAATAAATGCCAGCATAAAGACACTTTCTTGTCCTCTAAATGTCAGGGAGAAAAGAACAAGGAAAAAAGTACAATTAATAAACTGAGAATTCACCTTCTACTTGCTTCTTTTTCCATGCTTTTCTTCCTTTTGTTCTTTCTGCTAATGAGTCTCATCTTAGAATTTATTCTAGGCAGAAACACAAATGCTCCCAATTAGAAGGGAATGTTTCCCTGGTTCAAACTTTGGAAGAAGGAAATTCTTTTCCTAAGTGTGTCCTAGGTCACCAACTTCCTCCGTAATGAAGCACAACATTATTATCTTTATGTAGACTTAGTGGAGTTCTCTTTAGAGAATTTTATCAAATAAGTACTATAGACCAGGCACTTCCAGGAGCAGTCAAAGCTGTAGTGTAATGTCAATCAAAAAAGAAGAATATTAGAGATCTAAATTATTAACCCCACATTACAGTTTAGAAAACTGAAGCTGGACAAAAATAGGCAATGTGCCCAAACTCAACTGTCTAGGGAGAAACTTATAACCAAACTCACTTTGGCCTGACTCCAAAAATGGTTCTCTTTCCACTTCCCTACATCCTGATTACAAATATCTCTTCATGCATCCTGTCTCCTCTTTCATCATTACAGTTTTATTCTCAGTCCCCTAAGGCATCCTTAAGGGACTAAAAAACTTAAAGGGATTTGTTTCAGTACCAAGCCCCCCCCTTTTTTTAACATTGAAATTTGAATCTAGAATATAAACCACAGAAACATTATCCGTTTTGAACACGTGTAAGGAGGTAAGCTATAAAACAAGCTAAAAACAGCCTGTGGAAGTTATCAGAGACATTTACATACTGATTCTAATTATATTTTATGGGCTAGGGAGAAACTCGGGGCAGGCTGAACCCTCAAATTAGGGTGATTGCCTCTTTCAAAGAAAGACCACTTTCCTTCCATTTAAACAAAAAGAAGCACATAGGAGACAAGAAGATTTAAGAGGCTTGACACTCTTCTTTACAAATTCAACCAAGATAAGTAATTCTTTTTCTTATAGACTATTAGAAAAATGAATACCTGCCCAGATAGTTGAGAGAGTGCTTTCTTTTTTTTTTATTTCCCCTGCTTTGATATATAAGTTGGACAAAAGGGAAAATGTGTCCCTTGTTTCTACTTCATACGTTATTGTTAAACCCACTGTGTAATTTTTATTCTGCTGTCACCTAGCACCTTCCATGTTCCTAGATGCCAAAACCCTCAGGAGACTGCTTGCCACTTCAAGGCCTCCTTGGTTATGGTTATGGTGTCTTTAGCCCCTTCTGCCCCAGGCACCCTCGCTGAAGGAACTTGCTCCTGTAGCCCCCAGCTCCTGCAATGAGTAATACCGATGGACAGGATAGCAGCTAATTAGCCTCGGTGGATTGTCAGGGCTGCCACTGAGGTCACTCTGCTTCTGTCCTCTTTGTGAAAAAGTTTTCTTTCTTTATTTTTTTTAATCAACTCTTTATTTATTTGTTTAATTTTATTTGTTTATCTTGACAGAGAGAATGAGAGCACAAGCAGGGACACAGAGGGAGAGGGGGAAGCCCGCTCCCTGCTGAGCAGAGAGCCCAATGTGGGGCTCGATCCCAGGACCCAGGGATCATGACCTGAGCTGAAGGCAGCTGCTTAACCACTGAGCCACCCAGGTGCCCTGCAAGCACATTTTTACTAGGGTTCCTAGAGCAAGTTACAATTACTTTTTCTTTCCGATTAACAAAACATTTCATCCATCACTTCTCTGTCTTCAGGCAACTGGATGCAACTGATATTTCAGATATTTTGCCCCCCTCTTCAATTTCATTTGAAGACCCACAGATTCTGACATCACTTCCCTGTTCAAACCTACGTGGCTTTGTTTTCAGTTTCCTTTTCATTCATGTTATTCTTTTCACCATGAGTATGGTTATAAGTGGCTAAATATTTGAGTTGCTATTTGAAATTATGTAATTGACAGAGACTTTTACTGTCAGGTTTTCTAGGAGGTACAGGATGCATTTTCAAAGAAAACTATAAATATATATGTAGATTAATGGAAATTGTGTTATTTTTGCAATATAAATAATGCTACTTTTATTTTTTAAAAAAACAGATTTCTGCCCTCATTTAATTCTGCTTTTGTCACCTTTCTAAAATCATAATCTGCCCACTCCTGTACTTGTAGTTTTCCACTGCAGATCTAACAAATCAGTGGGTATGCTTAGTAAATTCAAGAAATTTTAAAATACACTCAGGAAAGTTGGATCCTTACATGCATCCGTCTTTAAAAATAACCAAAAAGACAATCACGTTCATCATCCTGAATGGAAATTAAGTCACTTAGATAAAAGAAATGTCAGATAAAATTACAAGGTTGCAGTATTTTCACAATGCCATGAGATGTCTAAGATTTTTAGTATTTATTGCTTTCTCTACAAGCAATTTCATTGGTATTTTCTTAGTGCACTTCCAAATGTATTGTTAAAAACATCTGTCCACTGTCCAAAAAACAATGGAGTTCTGTTGTCATTGTTAGTATGCAATGGTCTAAAGAGTTAAGGCTGTTCACCGATACTTAACATTTGATAGCTGAAGGAGCATCCTATGAATAAGGTTATTAAACCCTAAAAAATTCAAATAGAGTACCAATATTTTAAAAGAAGAAAGTCCAATACAAATACTTGCCACTCTACTCTTTTTTTAAAAAAAATTCTAGATTCTGAGGTTCATTCAGCTTTGCCTTATTGAGATTAAATTTGCAGGTAACTGAGCATTTTAAAGAGTGAAGACCATAACTATAATGAGTCTCTGGCCAGGAAAAAAATATTACTATTTCTAATAATGTTCTTTTACTAGAATAATACCTTTAAGTATATAAACCCCTAGAATGCTTTTGGAGATATACCATTATAGAAAATGTGCACACTCTCTGCCATGAGCCCTTTCTCTTACTGGCTGAAATAATCATCTACCTTGTTACTTTATGCTGTATTGATAATAATAATCCCTATTTTATCATAGAATGTATGAACCCTTTCTATGAAAGCAAATAAAACAAGAATAGAACTGCTAGAAAGGCCCCAGAGATGAAGAAATGAACTTTTCCAATAAGAACAGTAAGACAAAACCGTGTCACTCTATTGATTTTCATATTTTCAATGGAGTACATAAATATCAAATATAAAAACAAATAACTGAGAGCAGTACTTGGTTGCTCTGCTTTAATCCTCTTTTCATTTGTTTGTTTACCTATGCTTATGTTCTCCACTGTCTTCAGATCAAGCCAAGGTAGGCATGCTGCTGCTAGTAACAAATCGCCAAATCTCAAAGCTTAACACAACAAAAGCTTATTTATGCTCTTGTGAAATCCTATGGAGGCTGGTGAAGGTAGCATGTAACTTACTAGTTTGTTCTGCTGTCCACTTTTTTAATGTAATCGTTCTCTTACGTGCGCTAAGATAATTAAAACATGACTTACTTTTCACTTTGGCATATGTATTGTACCCTTCAAGACAGAGGAATTATGCTTTTGCCTTCCAACTTGTATAATCCGGAAGAATACAATAATCAGGTTTCTCAAAATAAATGCAGCCAATGCTATTCTTAAAAGTTATGTTAAGAAGTTTGATTTTTTTCATATTTGTAATCTCTAAACTCAAACTCCTAGATGTATAAATGAACGCTAAGCTTTTGTTTTTATTTTGCAAATCACTTTGTATTATAAAGTATTGCAGGTAATGCATTATGTTAAGCAGAATTCTTCTGTAAGTTTTAGTCACTCTGGTTCTTTCACATTTTGCTATGGCTTAGTGTACAATGAGAGACACATGCTTTAAAGTGCCTAATCTGTATAGTTAATAGAATGATTAATGGAATCATATAGTTAATAGAATGATTATTCTGCTGTTGGTCTTCCCTTTTTACTCTTGGGTTGGTTGTAAATTATAGGTTAAATTCACTAGTAGCCCCAGTATTTGAAATGCAGAAAGAAATAAAGGAGGCATCTTTGATTCTTACATCTTTTACCACTGATATCCTGGTTTATCAGAACTGAAGGTGACACTGCAAATTATATTACTCTTAGAAAAGGATTGCTGGTCATGGGTTGGGCTTTTTACCACACAAGCAAAATCTCCACATCTAGAAAACAAGGCCAGTCCTTTCTTGAAAGATAAGAATTGAAATATATATATATATATATATATATATATAGCAGTAGAATGCCAGAACTGAATGCATTGGGTAAGGCAAACATTTCTCAATTTTCTCTTGTAGTTGGCCCATTTCTTTCAAGAAGAGCATGTACCAGGCTACCCCATAGCATGTGATAGAACTACCTGGTTTTCCCCTAGCTGTCAATTAGACTATACTAGTGTATCAAATTAGGTTGTCAAGGGTCCTGCCTCTGGCTGAGTCCATTCTTGCAAGCTAGTTGGATAGCTTGATTTGACTGTTCAAGGTTATAAAACATTTATTTCCAGAGAGCCAAACCGAGGTATGACTAATTATTTGTCACATGAATCTTTTTTTTTTTTTAAAGATTTTATTTATTTATTTGACAGACAGAGATCACAAATAGGCAGAGAGGCAGGCAGAGAGAGAGGGGAGGAGGAAGCAGGCTCCCTGCTGAGCAGAGAGCCCGATATAGGGCTCGATCCCAGGACTCTGGGATCACAACCCGAGCCGAAAGCAGAGGCTTTAATCCACTGAGCCACCCGGGTGCCCCTGTCACATGAATCTTTTTAATCTCATCTATTCTTTAGATGAGATATAAATAATACACAATGCCTGGGGGCTCCTGGGTGGCTCGGTTGTTAAGCACCTGCCTTCGGCTCAAGCCATGATCCAGGGTCCTGGGTTCAAGCCCCACATCGGGCTCCCTGCTCAGCCAAAGGCCTGCTTCTTTCTCTCCCACTCCCCCTGCTTGTGTTCCCTCTCTCACTGTGTCTCTCTCTGTCAAATAAATAAAATCCTAAAAAAAAACCAAAACCCACAATGCCTGCCTTTAAGGAGTTTGAAATCCTGAGGTTAAAAAAGCAAGTCCATTTTGAAATCACAATAGCTATTTGAACTATAGTATAGAAAAAGGACTGATTTGTTTCCTGAAGTGGCAGAAGAGTTGGGCCTTGCTTAGTGTTTTTATGGCTATCAAATGACCACAAAATTAGCAACATAAAGCAATGACCATTTATTACCTCACAGCCCTTGAGTCAGAAGTTTGAGTTTGACTGGGTCTCACAAGGCTCAAATCAAGATGTCAGCAAAGTTCAGTTCTTATCTAGACAGGCTGGGGAAGACTGCCTCCTGCTCTTCCAGGTTGTCCGCAGAATCCAGTTCTTTGGGACTAGGGCTCTGAGGTCCCAGTTTCCTTGGTAACTGGGCATGGGGCACTATCTCCTCTCAGAGGCCTCTCCCTTCTTTCTCTTGGCCCCTCCCCTCTCCATCATGAAAGTAAGCAACAGCACTTGAAGCCCTCAGTGGTTCACATGTCTCTGACATTTCTTTCTGCTACCAGCCAGAGAAAACTTGTTTTTTAAGGGTTCGCATGATTAAATTAAGCCTATTTAGATAATCTCTCTGTTTTAAAATTAACTAATTAGTAATCTTAACTGAAACTGCAAAATCCCTTTGGCCAAGTGAGGTAACAATCACAGGAGTAACACCGGAGGGCAAAGGTCATGGGGTCATCATGGAATTCTGCCCCTTACAGTTAAGGGAAGTTTTTGTTTGTTTGTTTGTTTGTCTGTTTGTTTTTGCAGAGCGAAGGTTGAACTCCAGCATTTTGGAGTGAAAGGCCAGATACCAGGGGTCATTAAAGTTTAGGTCATATTGTGAAGGAAGCTGGGAAAGTCCAGTGTGATTGTATTAAAACAAGCAAGAGATAGCCAATGTGGGTTCTTATGGAGAAATATTCAGATTCATAGATTTTTTTTTAATTTTTTCAATTTATTTATTTTCAGAAAAACAGTATTCATTATTTTTTCACCACACCCTGTGCTCCATGCAATCCGTGCCCTCTATAATACCCACCACCTGGTACACCAACCTCCCATCCCCCTGCCACTTCAAACCCCTCAGATAGATTTTCAGAGTCCATAGTCTCTTGTGGTTCACCTCCCCTTCCAATTTACCCCAACTCCCTTCTCCTCTCTAATACCCCTTGTCCTCCATGATATTTGTTATGCTCCACAAATAAGTGAAACCATATGATAATTGACTCTCTCTGCTTGACTTATTTCACTCAGCATAATCTTTTCCAGTCCCATCCATGTTGCTACAAAAGTTGGGTATTCATCCTTTCTGATGGAGGCATAATACTCCATAGTGTATATGGACCACATCTTCCTTATCCATTCATCCGTTGAAGGGCATCTTGGTTCTTTCCATAGTTTGGTGACCGTGGCCATTGCTGCTATAAACATTGGGGTACGGATGGCCCTTCTTTTCACGACATCTGTATCCTTGGGGTAAATACCCAGGAGTGCAATTGCAGGGTCATAGAGAAGCTCTATTTTTAATTTCTTGAGGAATCTCCACACTGTTCTCCAAAGAGGCTGCACCAACTTGCATTCCCACCAACAGTGTAAGAGGGTTCCCTTTTCTCCACATCCTCTCCAACACATGTTGTTTCCTGTTTTGTTAATTTTGGCCATTCTAACTGGTGTAAGGTGATATCTCAATGTGGTTTTAATTTGAATCTCCCTGAGGGCTAATGATGATGAACATTTTTTCATGTGTCTGATAGCCATTTGTATGTCTTGATTGGAGAAGTGCCTGTTCATATATTCTGCCCATTTTTTGATATGTTTGCCTGTTTCGTGTGGGTTGAGTTTGAGGAGTTCATTATAGATCCAGATTTGTCTGTACGGTCATTTGCAAATATCTTCTCCCATTCCGTGGGTTGCCTCTTTGTTTTTTTGACTGTTTCCTTTGCTGTGCAGAAGCTTTTGATTTTGATGAAGTCCCAGAAGTTTATTTTCGCTTTTGTTTCCTTTGCCTTTGGAGACGTATCTTGAAAGAAGTTGCTGTGGCTGATATTGAAGAGATTACTGCCTATGTTCTCTTCTAGGATTCTGATGGATTCCTGTCTCACGTTGAGGTCTTTTATCCATTTTGAGTTTATCTTTGTGTACGGTGTAAGAGAATGGTTGAGTTTCATTCTTCTCCATATAGCTGTCCAATTTTCCCAGCACCATTTATTGAAGAGACTGTCTTTTTTCCACTGTATATTTTTTCCTGTTTTGTCAAAGATTAATTGACCATAGAGTTGAGGGTCCATATCTGGGCTCTCTACTCTGTTCCACTGGTCTATGTGTCTGTTTTTATGCCAGTACCATGCTGTCTTGGTGATCACAGCTTTGTAATAAAGCTTGAAATCAGGTAACGTGATGCCCCCAGCTTTATTTTTGTTTTTCAACATTTCCTTAGCGATTTGGGGGTCTCTTCTGATTCCATACAAATTTTAGGATTATTTGCTCCAGCTCTTTGAAGAATACCGGTGGAATTTTGATCGGAATGGCATTAAAAGTATATACTGCGAGAATTTTAGACCAATATCACTGATGAATATGGATGCTAAGATTCTCAACAAGATCCTAGCCAACAGGATCCAACAGCACATTAAAAAGATTATCCACCATGATCAGGTGGGATTCATCCCTGGGCTACAAGGATGGTTCAACATTCACAAATCAATCAATGTGATACAACAAATTAATATGAGAAGAGAGAAGAACCACATGGTCCTCTCAATTGATGCAGAAAAAGCATTTGACAAAATCCAGCATCCGTTCCTGATTAAAAAGCTTCAAAGTATAGGGGTAGAGGGAACATTCCTGAACCTCATCAAATATATCTATGAAAGACCCACAGCAAATATCATCCTCAATGTGAAAAAGCTTGCAGCCTTCCCGTTGAGATCAGGAACAAGACAAGGATGCCCACTTTCACCTCTTGTTCAACATAGTATTAGAAGTCCTAGCAACAGCAATCAGACAACAAAGAGAAATAAAAGGTATCCACATTGGTAATGAAGAAGTCAAACTCTCTCTCTTCGCAGATGACATGATTCTTTATATGGAAAACCCAAAAGACTCCACCCCCAAACTACTAGAACTCATACAGCAATTCAGCAACGTGGCAGGATACAAAGTCAATGTACAGAAATCAGTGGCTTTCTTATACACTAACAATGAAAATACAGAAAGGGAAATTAGAGAATAGATTCCATTTACTATAGCACCAAGAACCATAAGATACCTGGGAATAAACCTAACCAAAGAGGTAAAGGATCTGTACTCGAGGAACTACAGAACACTCATGAAAGAAATTGAAGAAGACACAAATAGATGGGAGACCATTCCATGCTCTTGGACCGGAAGAATAAACATTGTTAAAATGTCTATACTGCCTAGAGCAATCTATACTTTTAATGCCATTCCGATCAAGATTCATAGATTTTTATTTCTGTGTGGTTGATTGCTAATACCGTATGGCAAATTGTGTAATTGAGGTAGCAGAAGAAGAAGCTCTAAGACCATAAAGGAAGAACAGAGAGAAAGAGAGAGATCTGATTCAGCTCTTGGTAGTTGGAGATGTCTGGAGGGGGTTCCATGAGGAAACTTGAACAGAATTTTAACAAGTAGGCATAATTGGCAAGTAAGTGAGTGGGGCAGTGATTGGACCACAGAAAGAAAACAAAATATCAAAGACTTGAAAAATTTAGAGGGGAAGAAAGTGGCAAATGCAGGAAAAAGAATAAGTTTTAGTGATAACCGATGAGATCAGTTTGTATATGTTCAGTTTGAGGTGTTTGAAATGAAGAAGTGGGGGTGCCTAGGAGTCAGTGAGATCAATTTGTCTGACTTTGGGGGTAAAATTGGCAAAACAGAAAGATGTGAGCCTCATTTGCACATTGGTAATATTTAAACTCCTGCGTTTGAGAGAGTCTTCCCAAAGGAGAGGATAAGGATAGAGAAGTTAAAACTCGGTGTGGTACAGTGAAGGAGTAATAGGGCGTAAAGAGGGTAGACGATAAGCGTGGAGTCTACTTTTTCAGGAAGCATGACTTAAAGGTAAATGAGAGCTACAATATAAAGAATGGTGTATCGTCCCAAACAGGGTCTCTCACGGGGTGTCTGGGTGCTCATTCGGTAAAGCACCCAGCTTTTGATATTGACTCAGGTCATCGAGGGATGTAAGATCAAGTTCTGAGTTGTGAGAGGGTCCTGTTGTGAGATTGAGTCCTGAGTCAGGTGGTGAGGGTTGTGAGATCGAGTCCTGAGTCTAGCTCTTAAACTTAATCTTAAGATTCTTTCTCTCCCTCCCACTCTGCTCCTCCCCGCCCCCCTCCCTCTTAAAAATAATAGTAATAATAATAACAGGTTTCTCAACAGCCAACAATGGCATGATTGACATTTGAATCTTCCTAATTCTTTGCTAGAGGGACTGTTCTGTGCCTTGTAAGATAGATATTCAGCAGCCGTCTCTGAGCTCCACCCACTGGATGCCAGCAGCACATCTCCACCGCCCCCCACAAGCTGTGACAACCAGAATGTCTCCAAGCATTGCCAAATGCCTTCCTGGGGGGCGGAATCATCCCCACTTGAGAACCACTGCTCTAAAAGGTGTTCATTTTAATTAAACAATCCACAGATGTAACTGCAGTTAGAGGAGGATAAGACTGACTATTGAGATGTCTAATGAGGAAGGAGAAACAGTCTGTTGATGGGATCATTGGGAATAGAAAACATTCAAAGATGGAAGAAAATAAACCCAGGAAAAAATGGAGAGTAATACTGTTCACGGGGTTTGGAAGAAAACTAAGAGAGGTTGTCAGCCAATGATATCACAGTCTATGATATTCTTATCATTAGAGATAAAAAAAATGAAGCCAACTGTCTCTGTTCTTAGCTGAATACAATCCTCCCACTTGTGTCCTGGCTTCCAGCCGGTCTTACTTTCCCAAGATTATTATTCTGGCAATGCTCCCTTTACTCTCCCTCTGTAACAAATTGTCCCTCTCTAGAGAGTATTCCTATAGTAAAATGATTGAATAATTCTGTGAAAACAGTGCTTGAGCCCACAGACTCTAAGGGTATGTGCATTACTTTCCCATTGCTGCTGTAACAAATTACCCCAAACTTAGGGCTTACAGCAACGCAAATTTACTGCCTTACAGTTCTAGAGGCCAGAAGTCCAAAATGATTCTTAGGTGGCTGAACTCAAGCTACCTAGCAGTACTGCGTGTTCCTTTCATCCCCTTGTCTTTTCCAGTTTCTGGAGTCTGCCTACATCCCTTGGCTCATTGTCCCTTGTCTATCTTTAAAGCTCATCATTCCAATTTCAGCTTCCATCATCTTGTATCCTTTTTATGATTTTGACCTCTTTGCCTTCATCTTGGAATGACCTTTATGATTACTTTATCACATTTCCAAATTCCCATTTAACAGATAAGCTAAAAGACTAATAGGTTCCAAGGATTACGATACGCACATCTTTGAGGGGCCTACCATGGTATCATAAAAGACGGACCATGACAATATGATGAGATTATGGAAGTTAAATACATGGTGTTGGGTATGAAAAATTACATCTGGTAGACATTTGATGAAAAAGAAGTCAAACCTTAGTCATGATATGTGAAATAAAAGAGACTGGCCTAGCCACAAGTTCCTTGATTCTCAAGACTGAGCTAGGATAGGATTGGTGTCCCTAAGCAAAGGGTAATACGGTGTAGTTGCTGTTCGCTCCGTATTATTCTCATTTTTATCAATGTACTAGAAAATTTAGCAGTTTAATTTCTGGTGCATTTGGAGGCCATCAGGTGTTCTTTAAATGCAGCCTCTCAAGAAAATAAAGTTTCATTGGAACCATCTGGCAAGTCTACATTCACAAGGGAACTGAGTGGCAGACCCAACCTGCTTAGGATACACATTTCATGCAAATGTGTTAGGCACAAATGCTGCTGATGCCACGTCTGGAAATGGTCAATGGAGGTTGCTTTATTGCTGTGCATTCTATTATTAGCAATATGAAATTTCCAGTCTGTTTACTTCTTTCTGTCACCTGAGATCAGTTCATAATAAGCTATACACACCACATTCTACTAAGCACTGACTCAGGAAAGAAAGTGATTTTCACCAGAAGTGGGTGTTGATGCCTAATACATGTAAATGTAACAAGAAACTATTAGACAATGAAAGTTAGCTCCCAGATGGTACTACCATCTGGAACATAAATCCATAAAGGTACTTCTGTAGTATTTTTGCAATGAAAAATCAGGCCTTACTGAGAATTTTTAATGGCCACTTACGAAGTTCACTGTTAACATTAGTGTTGATAAATGACAATTATGCATATATACACAAACTTGCATTCATCAAGGTAGGCTCTAGAAGCTTCAGGCCTCTATTAAAGAAAACGTATACTGCAAAGTAATTGGTACTGGGGAGAATGCATGCAGCTAGCTTAGTAAATGGGATGTGAAAATTTTTAATTCCACATTTTAAAGTATTTTAAGTGCAGAAAATAGCATTCATGTATTAGGACTTTCTGTTTTCCATTTAAATCCCTCGTAAATATTAACTAAGTACTTTACTTAACTCTCTCCTGCATTCTCATTTCACAGACATACGAATAAGAGATAGAGAATTAGTATTTATTTGCAGCTTTAAAGTAAAAACAAATGGAGCCCCTTTTCTGTAATATAATTTCCTTTAAAGCAGATAGGGAAATAAGGATGGCTTTGTCCGAACTCTGTTGTAAGGAGTGCCTTTCTTAATGTCATTATGTTATCTGCAGTACAGATCTGTGGCATCCCCCAGATGGTATTGTAGTAATGGTTCTTTCTACTGATAATTTGCACAAAAACTCCCAAAATTGTACTTGTAAGCTTCTTTTTTGGAAAAAATTCAAGTGACTTCTAGTTAGGAACTTAATTTTCTATAGGATATTTTTAGAAAATTGTATCCTTCTATGGATATTTAAAAAGCCATAGCAACAACATGCCTATCTATATGCTACGATTTTATTTACATATTTATGTATTTTTTAACAGTGAATTGGTTCCACTGTTGCTGTTTTCTATGGAATGAGAGTTGAAGAACTTTAGGGCTGAATTTCAATGTGATCTATCTGAGAAATGTGCAATAAACAGCAGACAGATTGATTTCCTAGAAACCTGTCATAATGAGATTGCACAGGATATAGGCCCAGCTTCAGGCTTATTTTTCATTGATCCCTGACTGAAGGCAGGGATACTGCTGACCATGAAATCCCACTTGTTTCCATATTAGAACTTACCAAGGAAGCATGGTCATGGATGATAATAGCAGATTCTGGAAAGATCTTTATGAATACGATACACATAGACACACACACACATACACACACACACACGCATGCGCGAGCGTGCACACACACACACACACAATGCCTCTCATCCATCGTCAAAGTACCACTCCCCACTTGAGAGTCCCTGTATTTAAAAATGAAATGGAAACTTAGTAACTTTTGATCCATTATGCATTTTATTGGTATAAATTCCTCAAATGTCAAGCATGAGTAATTCACAAAACATAGATGAATCGGCTCCTCTCATTTGTGAAACTCAGCACTTCATCTTTTTCATACCTCTGTAATGGAATAGGCTTAGTTATTAGCCGAGTGTAATTTTATAAAGATGTGTATTTGAAAGTAAAATGGAATTCATGATTTTGTCCATGAGTGGCATATTTAAATTCTGTTTCACAGTGAAGTGCTACATATAATTTCATGTTGGAATTTTAAATATCTTCAGTGGATGTGTAGCTTTTTAGCATTAAATATGCCCTGCGTGTTCATTCTTAGCTCCCTGGTGCCAGAAAACTTCAACAAAAGGATACAGAAGAGTCTAACAACACTAATATTGTTAGAAAATCATTATTAGCCAATGTTCTATTTCAGCAGTGGAGAACTGGGAGCTCAAGTCCCAGTTCCATGCCTGTCTGTTTTTATCTGCCAGATGCATATGATATCCCCCCCCCAGAAAGGTTCAGAGGAATATGAGAGAGTCAAAAACCAAATTAGCAGCCCTGGACTGTGGCCATGAACTGGGGTGAAATACAGATCAGCACAAATTTCTCCATTTCTCTGTTAGTCCAATTGTGTTTTTCTGATTGAAATAATTATAAATCTGATAGGCGTCTGTTCAATCAAAAACTACCCAGCTAATGGCAGGATACTAGCATTGATGTTACCCAAATCAGATGCTAAAAATCTAACTTCTGGTTCATAAAGAAAAAACAAGAAGACTGAATTTTAAAGTCCCATCAGTAGCATAAAATGTCACATTTGGCTGATTGGTTCATTACATGGATTAAGAATATTGGTTGACTTATATTTTGAGATTTGAGTTTCTAGCTAGTAATTTACCTCTGATGATGGGAGGATACAGTGGAATTTCATTTCACCTTCTTACTTAGTATTGAGCCTAGAATTCTAGAATGACATGATATCTGAAATTGTCCTTTTAATAAAGACGTTAGTATTTATTCTACACTTGTGTATGAAAGTTAATACCTACAGTATCTCTTTTCCCAAGAAACAGTCATGTTCTAACAAATGAAGGAAGCTCAAATTTTGCAGAGCACTGTGCCCCACTACTATGACCACAAGCTATATCTATACAAAAGAAAGGGATAAAATTTACAAACTTTGTTAAATGAGCTGTGCACTATTAAGTTTTTTTCCAACTAGTAATGTCCATAAGTCTGGAACATGTATTTCTGTAAGCTCCTACTTCATTTCCTGCTCTGCTATCAAGCACTTTAACATAAGTGTGTTGCATGTGCCCTGCTGATTTATCTCTTTACTAGGTGAGCTTATGCCAACCTCTTTTTTTTAATGCAGAACCTGATGTTTTATGTCCTAGATCTCAAACCACAATAACATTTTTCAAAGGTAACATGCAAAGGTGATTCTTTCCTTCATAGACACCCCTCCCCCCCGCCAGTTCCTCATCCAATTTCCATAAACTTGTTAACTAGAGGATGTGTTTTCTTTGCTGTAGTTGTTTGGTTGGTTTTGTTTTCAGAGGAATGGTAAATAGAAATGAGAAGGAACTAAGTGACATTTAACTCGCCTTTCAAAGCTTAAGAAATTTATAATTTTATAAGAATTAATAACCAGTCTAGAAAGGCATAGAATGGGAACTATTTTAGTAGATAAGGGGGAAAAGGAGAGGAATAGATAGATGTCATGGTAATTTAATACATTTGTTATATTATACATGCATTACTATATGTATGACATTATATATGCAATAAGCAATATATTGTATAGGTAAATGCACCCAATCATCATTTTTTACCTTTTTAAAATATTTTATTTATTTATTTGACAGACAGAGATAACTAGCAGGCAGAGAGGCAGGCAGAAAGAGAGGAAGGGAAGCAGACTCCCCACTGAGCAGAGAGCCTGATGTGGGGCTCGATCCCAAGACCCTAGGATCATGACCTGAGCTGAAGGCAGAGGCTTTAACCTGCAGAGCCACCCAGGCGCCCTCCAATCATCATTTATGGATTGAGTTTATATTCTTGGTAAGGCCACACAGTTAAGCCAGTGTGTGAATTGGTCATAGAGCTTAACAATTCCCCATATACATTCCATTAACTTAAATTTTAAAAAAAAGAAAAAAAGTGTTGTGTATGTAATATTAAAAGTATTAGAAATTACAAGTGAACCTTGGCATTTCCTCCACCCGTAGCACTAACCAATTAATAGACATAGAGGATACTAGAGCTATTTAACATGCCAACCAAAATTCCATGTAATCGACCTTCACACCAAATTATAGGTACACTATCCTTAACTATTATATAAAATGTTAATAAGGAAATTTTTGAGGGAGCTACTATGTTTTAATATGATAAGAGAGACTACATTTCTTCTTTATTAGTAGTATTTCTTGAGAATCAAATGGTTGGTTGGCTGGTTGGGTTTTTAACTTTATCGAGGGAGCCTGCTGGGGTCTTGTGATAAGTTTGAGCTTTGAAACAGCCTTACTAGACTTAGTGAACTAGACTCTTGAAATAGGAATCACCTGAATGCAGAATGCTATGAACAATGGGAAATCCAAAACTGGCAATAATGGTAAATTTGTAAAGAGAAGTGGTGACATTTGGAAAGGCATTTACGACCGGCTCTGGCCATGGACCTGGGGAATCCACATGAAACCGAAAGCCACAACAAGAGTTGGTAAGAGATGACAAAGAGTTGTGAACAGTTAATAAATAGGGACTTGGAAACAAAGACGACATGAAATCCGGCTGTGATAGACGATGGTCAGGAGTGCACTGACGGGCCAGGATGACTGTAGACTGACCCCAGAATGTGGATCTTTCCAGTCACAACCAGCCCTGGGAGCCTGCACAGGGCTAGCACAGCCCCAGCGTTAGGTGTGCAGGAAATGCCAAAGCTCGGCTACACTATTCAGAGATGGACGATGGACGAGTTCCTGGTTCTCAGGTCCTTGTGAGAGCTAGGCATGGAGTTTGTGATTGTGCTGGTGGTTGATGGAATGTGATCCAAAGTAACAATGGGTTATGCTTAATTTAAAGGACTTAACCTTGGGGCCACCTGGTGTCTCAGTCAATTAAACATCTGACTCTTGATTTCAGCTCAGACCATGTTCTTAGAGTTGTGAAATCGAGCCCTGCGTTGGGCTCCGTGCTGGGATTCCAGCCTGCTTATTTCTGTCTCCCTATCCATTCGCCCCTGACTTGCGCTCTCTCTCTAAAAAAATAATATATATTTTTTTAAAATAAAGGACTTAACCTTTATGGACTTAATCTTATGGCCACTCTCACAGGGAATGAAATGCCTGCTGACAGCAACAAAAAGCATCATTAAAGGAAGCCATCCAGGTCAGGATTCATGACTCAGGGTCTCTGTGCTTTTTCCAACAGAAAGACTCACCACTGTGATCATTTGGCTGAGCCTTTCTAATCATTGAGAATGCTGCTCAAGCGCCTTCTCTTCAAAAAGAAGAGACCCTCTGATCACCCATCTAATATGTCCCCTTTCTTCCACCCTCTTATCCCTTTATCAGGATAGCACACGTCACTTAAACACCAACTCACGCTTAGAGGTAACAAAAGTTCTTCAATATGTCTATAATTAACCTGGCCTCCTTCATGTGTACTCTATGTACTGGTTAACAAGGAAAAATAAAAAATTTTCATCCAATCAAAGGCTTTTTTAAAATTTAATTTAATAATTGTAACAGTGTAGAGGAACAGTCAGCTCCCACGTACAAAATGCTTAGTCTCTTAGCGATTTTTCCCTCACCTTCCTTCCCTTCCTAAGCTAGTCACTGGAGACACGGTGGGGAGGGAGGAGGCTTTGTGACCATGTTCTGAGAAGGGGGATTCTTCCACTGGGGACTTCAGGGTAGCACTGTTTATCCAACCAGTTGCTGCTTGTCCTGCTGTTGTTCTGACTGAAATCTGAAGTCATGTAAGTTGGGATGTGGCCTAACGAGGGGCCTTGCCTGTGTCCTCCTTGTCACTGCATCCCTCTGTGATCTTGCCACATTTCTTGTCAGCTTGAGCAACACACAGCCCTTTTTACAAAGCTAGCTACCCTCACTCTTTTCTGTAGTGCCCACCTCCTATAGCCACGGCATCTAGGTGGGGGCCATGGACTCCATCCACATGGGGACTCAAGTCCGCCATCCTGCTCTGCCAAGTTCGTTGGAAGGTACATGTGGGGTCATTCATTCCAGAGTCCTTATTGAGGAATAGAAACATGAGTGTTCTCTGTCCTTGCTGCTTCCCTCAGCTATCCCAACAGCCCTGACCACCGTGTCTCTATCTCGGCACTGGTGATCTTCATCTAGTTTCTCCAGGAAAGGAGGGCGGAAGATGTCAAGATCATGAGCTTCTGTACATATTCTCATTCTAGTCCTTGCCAAGCATGCCCTCAGTCATTTCCTCGCCTCAAGGCCTTCGTTTCTGACCATTAAGGACCTGGATTTAGACAACAAAACTGAGCACTGTACCTTCCACTTCATGAGAATTGTGCTATAAGAAATGCCAATCCCTTTCAGACATTTTTATTTGGAAAAGTCTTATCTTAGAAAGCCAAAGGAGAAAAGGGGGATTAAGCATTTTTAAAACGTTATACCCTTAAGAAGTAAGAGGTAATTCAATTTCTATCCTTTTCTTTAATTTAGCTCTGAAAGTTGTGCATAAATAGATAGGGATATATTCTAGCTTCTATCAGGGGAAAAGATAAAGTTAACTAACATTTTTGGAGTGGCTGCTATGTGCAAAATACTTCTCTTTATCCTTTTATTTCCTCCTCCCTCAAATAAGGATTTTCCTAATGATCTTGCATAACGCTTGCTATGTAGAAGGCTAAATGCTCTATCCCTTTCCTTCAAATTATTTGCAACTTAAAATTTGCATAATTTTTCAAAGTTACAAAGTCTTTTTATTTACATTTTCCATGTCAGATCCTCACACCAGTCCTGTTGTTGTGGAGGAAGGTCTTTAGTGACTGTGTTTTGGAAGTACAAACTTAGGTTCCCAGAGCTCAAATAACTGGTTCCAGTGTCAAATAATAGAGTGTGATGAATTGACAGATAGAATGCGTGGAAGAAGAGTCAGTCTGCTCTTTGCTTCCAGGTTTTCTCATGCTCACAATAATCATGTAATATAGCTTTATAGTAAGAGTCAGAATATTTAATGTGTAAATCGTGTAAGCTGTGACAATGTAGACTTGCTGAATGCTAAGTTAACAGAAATCTAACAGTTTGGTTAAATTTTGTTAAAATTAAGGACAAAGAGACAAAATTCCATCAAATTCCTGCTAAATCAAATCCCAGCACCTCAAATCATATGCTGAAAATTGCCAGAAAACAGTAATGGAAAGATGGAAAACGCACCAGGTTTCCAAGTTGGATACTCATCATCATAACGAGCCCTAAAAAAAGGCTTTTTCATTCCATTAGAAAAGAATGCTATTCATTTTGAGAAAACAGTTGCTTTATTAATGGTAACCTTTTAAAACTTCCATGGGGCCTGGCCATGAGCGCATAGACCCTGGGGAGAAATTAACCGAGTTCAAATTCCAGTACCATTTCCCACTTACCTGACCACAGGCAAGTCACTAAACCTTCAGTACCTCGGTGTTCTTATCTGTGTCCGTTGTTCCTATCTGATGGGGTTGTTAGGAGGTTTTAAACATATAAACCAACTTCAACAGTGTCTGGGGAGCACCTAGGCAGCTAGTTGATTAAGCATCTACCTTCGGCTCAGGTAATGATCTCAGGGTCCTGGATGGAGCCCTGTGCTGGGCTCTCTGTTCATCAGGGAGCCTGCTTCTCTTTCTCCATCCCCTCACCAATGCCTCTCGTTCTCTCTCTCTCTCTCAAATAAATAAATAAAATCTTTAAAAGAAAAATAAAACAAACGGTGTCTGGTATGGAGCAAGAAATCTCCAGCTATTACTAGAGTGTGAGCTTCTGAAACCAGAGATTGGTATCTGTTTTCTTCACTATTGTAATTCCAGATCCTATAAGAGTTCTTGGGCTAGAAAGCTACTTTCAAATATGTCAATGAATTGAATACATACCATTTACCCACGTAAGCAAACGAGGCAACGTGAAGCTAACCAGCCCACCCCATTCTATTGATATCATGAGCTCTCTAAGTCAATCAATACTTTATACTTGACCTGTCCTTATGCCTATTAAATTGTTGTTTTCCTGCTATGTGGCATGTGTCTGTGTATGTCCATGTGGGAAGGGAGAGAGGGGGTAGGCAAATAGTGCTTTTATACCTAAACTGACCAGTTCTATTCTTATGCCTTTCAAAAACCCCATTATTCCCCCTCTGTGTTCAAAAGAGATGTGTGCTGATGACGTACATTAGAAAAAAATGCAACCTAATAAAATAGAAATAGCAAATTACAACCAATAAAAGGAAAAGAAAGAACTATCTAAACCATAAAGAGTAGTTGCTGTGTTTGAGTATCACAATGGGCTCTACATTTTTTGCCCAGCCCTTAACCTTTCCAAATGCCGACCAGCAGGGCTGGCCTCATCTCATGACTACAGTGGTAAATTAGGGAGCCATTATCATGGGACATTTTTGAGACGTTAGATTATACAATAATCCCAGCATATTTCTCCCTCTGGCCTAGCATCAGTACGTGGAGCTAAGATTCAGACATAAGGTAATTGCAACAGAATAGCTCAAATTTGTTTAGAAGGGCTCTTATTGTATATGGCTGCTTTACTGTAAGCTACCTAGCTTAGTATATGCTAACAATGTTACTATGTACTAAGTATCCGAGATGGGCATTTTGAACAGTGAAGCCCTAAAAGATAAAATTTTAAGAGAAAAGAGAATTGCACAAAACTATCTACTAAGGCACTGCAGTCAAGCATGCCACACAGATTGGGGTGGCATTTATCTGGAGTTAAGCCAATTAGAGTAACATAGGGCCAACCGAATAATTCAGCAACAGTTGTTGGATGTTCGGATTCCATACTTGTAAGACCAGCATGAATACCTATAATTATTACAAGACACGCAAATTGGAGTCAAAACTAGTAAGAATTGCTTTCTTTATCAGAATACTGTTCACAAAACTTATTTTCTGTCTCATCACCAGCTTTTCCTTTCAAGTATTCACGTGGATTCTTTTATATGCTAACAATATAATAATAATGATGATGATGATGGTCTTTTAATCACACATCCCATTAATTTTTCAACAATTTGTAGCAAAAAGTAATAGGAAATAGACCTTATAAAGTCAATTACATTATAATCTCTGTACAAACTATGAGCATCACCCTTACATGCAGCCCAAATGAGTAATATGTCCCAAAACATTGTATTACTTAAAGTATGCTACAGAGGCCCCTGGCTGGCTCAGTAGGTAGAGCACGGAACTCTTGATCTAGGGTTTGGTAGTTCAAGCCCCATATTGTGTGTAGAGATTACTTTAAAATATTCAAAGAATATAAAAAATTAAATACTTTTTAAAAAGCATGGAACAAACATAAAAGATATACTACTTATCATATTATATATGACACTTCTAAGTTGTGCTTTTATCACTCATAAATTTTCACTGATGTCACACTTTTAAATGACTTTACATCACTCATAAATTATCACCTGGTCACACTAGCTGCCCCCATCAATATTAAGTTCTGATGATTATCAGGTAAAAAAAAAAAAAACAACCACCTTGTCAATGAAGTAACATTTTCACTTTATTATAGGGATCTTACTGAAACAAAGTTCTGCTATGGTCTTCATTTTTTCTTTATGCCAGAGGCCCATGGAGAGAGTGGAAATTAATGTATCCTCAACTTAGATAATGAATCATGAAAAAAAGATTTATTTTCCCAATATAATATGAAAAATTAAAAAAAACTTAAAAACTTTTTTTAGAGCTCCGATGATCTGGGTGATGATTTGTTTAAATCTTTTTTAATAATATAGCTATGAGAAAAACACTGAGTTAAAAAAACCTTTACTAACAATTCATATTTCTGACTCAATAACAATTTCTTGTACTGGCCTCTGGCTGTAATGTTTTCTATCAGACTCAAGAGACAGAATCTTTTATCTCTTTCTTAGACTAGCCGGGAAAATAACCATAGCGGAAATTTTATAATTATATCCAAGTAAAATAGAAGGAAACTTGATCCTCTCTAATTTGATAATGTATTAAACCATTAATATTTTTCTCCCTCATTATGCATTTTTGTAGGAAGGATAGTACCTTAGAGTCTTTTCCTTGGTTCAAATGATAAAATTCATTTGAATTTGATACTAACCAGGGAAATAAGTATTTTCTGCATCTTTGCTGTAGGGAACAATTGAAACAAATGTATTGAAATTCATGACTCACACTTGACTACAGGCTGTATCAACTTAAAATTCAAGGTTGTAGTGTTGCAGATGTGTTGTGAGGCTTCTTGCATACAATTTCATCAACGAGGACAAAAGAAAAGCAAGATCTCATAACATATTTCCTAAGAAGCTTAAACTACACCCTATTAAAGTGAAACTGTACTGGTGTTTATTAGAAAAATATATATCTATATTACAGATTCCTGTTTGTTTTCATTTCAAAGGCAGAACGTACTCAGAGTTAAGGTAAAGTAATATTTCAATTTTAATTGTAGATTTAATAGGTCATTGTTATCTCCACTCAAATTTTACCAACATATGCATTTGTGTAGAGTATTTTGATCATAAACATCTGTATAACAATCAGGTTAAGGCAAAAATTATACTGTTTGTAAAATATCAGCTCTCTTAAATAATAAAATTAACCTAATATTTTAAAAAGAGGTACATTTTCAAATATACAAATCTCTGCTTTATCAGCTCATGGGAAATAGTGTTTTTTTAGCTTGATTTTGAAATACTTTTTACTTTTAGTGAGTTTGTGAACTGAAAAGACAAGGAAGGAATGTAAGCATTTAGAGTTACAAAAGAGCTAGAAGAAATACATATAACTATATTTTATTTCTTAAAACGAATCTATAATGAACCTCAAAATATATATCATTATTTTCAACAGTAGTTGCTTTTTATGGGAAAATAATTTCAAGAAATATTTTTAAAATATATTGTGTTTTTCCAGAGAGTTCTGAAGTGTTTATTCTAGTAATTCTCAGCATGTATTTTCTATCTGATATGTATAAATATTCCTCTAAAAGGAAAAAGAATCAGAATACTCAAATATAGAAGAGAGATATAATCCAGAAATAAATGATAGTGATGGGTTGGTGATGAAAGCTGCTCAAAACACAAGCTTCTGTGTTCAGTTATTGAGAATTTTATTTATAAAGATTTTAAGGTTTAAAGTGATACAAGTACTGTGTCTTATATTAGATTCTTCTTTGACCATATAGATCAGCTTTCATGTGGCAATTAGAGGAAGTTGAATATTGACTGTAATTGGGTCTGTGCATACACTAAATTCTCTTCTTCCACCATAGAGAAGGAAGGTCTTTTAACAGTAAGATCTGTGGATGACTGCAATACAGGAAGAGCTACATAATAGAGATGAGAAAGCATTTGTAAATGCAAAATGTTCTTTTTTTGATAAAGGCATCATTTGAGAACTTTTGACATATGTTGCCAAACCTCTAAGACACATATGGGAGACACAGTGTTTTTTAATTAATGATAGAATGATGACTGAATAACTATTTTTTAAAAGATAGTTTTTTTGGTAAAATGACATATAGGGATTTCTTTTAAAATGCTCCAGAAAAATTGGGAGAGAGTAGCTAAAGTAAATGGGGCAAAAATCATGAAAACTCTGGAATTTGATAATTTTATGAGGGTTTGATTTATTTTTGTCTCTACAATTCTACGTTTAGTTTTTTCATAATAAAGATTTTTAGAAGATGTATTTTTTTTAAGATTTCATTTATTTATTTGACAGACAGAGATCATGAGTAGGCAGAGAGGCAGGCAGAGAGAGAGGAAGGGAAGCAGGCTCCCTGCTGAGCAGAGAGCCCTACACTGGGCTTGATTCCAGGACTCCCGGACCATGACCTGAGCTAAAGGCAGAGGCTTTAACCCACTGAGCCACCCAGGTGCCCCTTAGACGATGTATTTTTAGTTGCCATTAAAATTCATAAATTGGTACTATGCAAGCATTTGTCATATTTGAAATCGGATTTAATTCTCTTCTCTCTGTGCTAATTTGTACGTTACTAGTTTCAGAATTATATGAGGAAAGTGTGTCTTGAGTTCTTTCCAGTCATTAAAGTAAACTTTTTGTGACATTTTTTAGATGCCTAAAAAATTGTTTCTTGAAAGCTCTTAGAAATCTCTAAGACAAAAAAAAAAATCTTTTCTTTTTACTTTTAAAGGCCAACTTGATTTTTTTCACGTTCACATACGTTTCCCATTCCACAGAGCATCTAAACTTGCAGTCCATACTCTATTCAAATTAGTTCTAAATGTGAATCAAGGGAGCCTTGAAATCAGTCTCTCATCATATTTTTCAAGTTAATCTATAAACTTATCTATAACTGCTCTTCTCTCAGAAGTAATCACTAGATAAATTAATTGCCTTAATTAAGCTTATATAACTAACATAATTAAGTCTAATTGATTAATCTTGCTAAACTTAAAACTACCATAGTCCTTAGGGCAGTGAAGTTTAGTTGCCTACCTGAAAATCCATTCTTCTTCTTCCTTTACTTTATTCATAATGGCCTTGCACCCAACTAAATAACACATTTCACAGACTCCCTTGCCACTGTGTTTTGAGAAACAGAAGTCTTTTTAGAGAGAGAGAAGGGATGTCCTTCTGTTTATTATTTTCCTTCTGTTCTGGAGGTAGACCAGATGCCTCCAGCTCAAGCTACCATTATATATTATATATTGAGGATCATATATTATACTCTAGTATTGTATTGTATTTATAATAATAACCATTGCTAAATTTATTGAATATTTGTTATCTTTATTTAATGGGCAAAAAAAAAAAACAAGCCTTGGCAAGGTTAAGCAGCTTGAGAAAGTTCCCAGTTACTGAGAGGTAGAACTAAGTTGCAAACCTAGTCATCCCTTGAGGTGAAAGCTTAAATTCTCAACCCCTGTGCTGTAGGACTTTTCGCATAAAGGCTTTATATTTTATTTAAGGATTGCTTTAAAAAAATAATAATTACCCTTTTGTAATGATTGTCAGAGACTTTAAGAAGAATGTAGCATCGGTACTAAGTCTTGAAAGGTATGTGGGTTTCAACAAAGAGAGTGTTGAGAACAGAAACACAAGAAAAGGAAACATGATGATTTAGAATTTGCACTGTGGTGTTTGAGACACCCGACAACCAGGAGGAAATACTCAACAGGCAGTTGGAACACAAGTCTGGATCCTTCAGCTTTTTAAAAAGTCAGAACTAGACAGAGATTTGCCATGTAAGTGATAAGTAAAACAATAGAAATATCTGAGATTACCTGAAAAGAGAAATAAGAAGCTAAAAAATAAGACTGATGAAGGATTCCTGAAAATATTTGCCTTTAGAGAGGGAAGGAAATAAAGAATGTAGCAGGGGCAACTGAGAGGATTCATCCCAGTGAGAAAGGAAAATTAGGGGCCTGATGTGTCAAAACAAGCAAGGGTTAGAAGTGGAAGAAAGAAACAGTAGTAGAAAATGTTATAGATACATTCAATAGGGCAAGGATCCAGAAATTGAACGTTAGAATGGGACTGGTAACCCTGAAGAAAGCAATTTCAGGCAACTAAAATAGTGAAAGACTGGCTGTGTCAGATTAATTAAGTAAATTAAGTAAAGTAAGTAAGATGAAGAATTAGACACACCAAGTATAGAATATTGTTTCTAGAAGTTTGACAAGAGAGGGGAGAATGGATAAGTGCAGGCATGTGAATGGGAAGAACCAGAGAAGATTCTTCTTTTATTGTTTTGCTTTGCTTTGTGAAATTTAGCATGAAAGAATATGAGTATGTGATCATGGAAGAGAAAAAACTAGGCAAAAAAAAAGTAAGGATAAAGACAAGAGATTCATGAGAAGCAAGATCCTAGGAGACACAGGAACAAAAAACGTCAGTGAACATAGGGAGAGGTGAATTTTAGAAATGAAGAAGAAATCCTGCCTTGGAGACAGGCGATGAGGGCAAAGTAGGCAAGCATGGAGGACATGCTGATGTGACTGTACCGACTCTTCTGTTTCCCCTTCGATTTCAAAAGGGCTTCAGATACAGCTAACCCAAGACTTCAGGGTGGTGGACAGGTGTCTCTTGTCTTCTATTCATGATGCCTTCCATTGTGGAGTTATTTTCCATAATTATATAAAGGCTTTACATTTACTTTCTATTATGCAGATATGGAATCTATTTCATTACACAGATAAGAGGAGAAATATCCATTTACCAAAAGCAACAAATTTCTCAGATGGAATGTATTTCAGCATACATTGAAATACAATTTAACAAATACATTTTTTTCCCTAGGATTAAAAAGGTTGTTTTCAACATTCCCACCTAAACTTGCTTATTATACCTTTTAATACTTTTTCTACTTTGAATGCTTTTATTTTTGCTAATCACTTTTTATGTAACATATCAAATATATAATAAAAATTCTTGCAGAACCTCCGGTTGAAAGATGGAATCTACCATTCATGGTAGATTTTATTTTAAAAACTTATCAAGGAGGGCACCTGAGTGGCTCAGTTGGTTAAGTGTCTACCTTTGGCCCAGGTCATGATCCAAGGGTCCTGGGCTCGAGCCCCACATCAGGCTCCTCACTCAGTGGGGAGTCTGTTTCTCACTCTCCCTCTGCCTGTTGCTCCCCTGCTTGTGCTCTCTCTCTCTCTGTCTGTCAAATAAATGAATAAATAAAACCTTAAAAAAAAAAACTTATCAGGGTTTCACTGTTTCACAAAAAAGCTATCAAAATGAAAGCTTTATACCCTTGTGTTTTTCGTTTTCCTTTGTAATAAAATAAGTTACACACACACATATGAGCACACTATTGCTAAGATCCAGGTTTATATGCATTATAGCTATACATATATGCACATATTACATATATATATTTAATACATAAATATTTTATATTTATTTATAATTATGGTTTGCATATATATATACAATATGTGTTTTTATATATGTTAAAATAAATTAAAAAGTTTTATTAACATCTTGATCAACATTATAAAAACTTCTAATTTGTTAATGTTTTCATTTGTAGTTTTGGATTAACTAGAATATAATATTTTATTTTTATTTGTTTTTAAAGATTTTGTTTATTTATTTCACAGACAGAGATCACAAGTAAGCAGAGCAGCAGGCAGAGAGAGAGAGGGAAGCAGGCTCCCTGCTGAGCAGAGAGCCTGATGGGGGGCTTGATCCCAGGACCGTGAGACCATGACCTGAGCTGAAGGCCGAGGTTTAACCCTCTAAGCCACTCAGGTACCCCTGATCTTTTATTTATTATAATACTTAAAACCATTAATATTTTGTTACAGTAACTGGTATGTTTAGTATATTAATGAGCAATAACCAAGGGGGTATTTTGGAATTATTTCTTCAACTTATAAAACTCTCATCTAAATATCAAATCTTAAAATTCCTGGAGTTCATTATCTTAGAGTACAATAAGTCTCTATTGTCCCTTTAATAATGCCAAGAAGGACTTGACTCCATGGCAACATAAAATATCAAAGTGTAGGAATGGATATACAGTGCCTGCCCAGGAAACAGGACAAAGACATGACCATAGCTTTTCACAAAGCACAAAAGAGGAGAACAGTAGTCCTTGATTTGCTCGGACAAAAGATTGACTCTGAGGTGTTTCACAAAAGTCTTGCCTCTACTGGATTCTCCATGGATAAAACCATGTACTCTGTATGTGGGAGACACTAGAGAATTTTTTGTGCGAAACAGGAAACATAAATCATAACAATTGCCACCTCATCCAAGAAGCTACTGTGACCATTCTTTCTAAAAGAGTAACCTTCAGGGGTGCCTGGGTGACTCTATGGGCTAAGCCTCTGCCTTCGGCTCGGGTCATGATCGCAGGGTCCTGGGATCAAGCCCTCCATCAGGCTCTCTGCTCAGAAGGTAGTCTGCTTCCCCCATTCTCTCTCTGCCTGCCTCTGCCTGTTTGTGATTTCTCTCTGTCAAATAAATAAATAAAATCTTTAAAAACAAACAAACAAGTAATTTTCAGAATTTTACAATGTTTTGTTATTGTTCCTAGCATTTGTTACGACCATACTTACTTTTTTGTTTTTGTATTTTTTTAATCTCCCTTGTTTAGAAAGTAAGCAATGTGAGAGAAGGGAGCTTGTTGGTATTCACTGATGTATTACCAGCACCTAATGTACATATGTGTTCAACATATAATTTTAAATGCAGAAATAAATGAATGAACAGATCTGAACTATTAGAGCTCAGTCATTCAAGAATTAATGTATTTTTTAAAGATTATAGTTGAAATAAAATGTCCTGTTAGTTTCAGGTGTCCAACATAGTGATTCAATAATATATTACTCAGTGTTCACCATGGTAAGTATAGTTACCACCAATCACCATATGACATTATTACAATATTGACTATATTCCCTTTTTATCTCTGTAGCTTATTTGTTATATAATCGGAAATCTATACCTTTTAATCCCCTTCACCTGTATTTCACCCATCCTCCTTCCCCTCTGGCAACTACCTGTTCTCTGTATTTATGAGTCTGTTTCTGTTTTTTTGTTTGCTTGTTTTTTTTTAAATTCCACATATATGTGAGATCACTCAGTACTTGTCTTTCTCTCTCTGAATTATTTCACTTAGCATAATATCCTCTAAGTCCATCCATGTTGCTATAAATGGCCAAATCTCATTCTTTTTATGGCTGAATAATATTCCATTGTGTAGCTATCTATACATCTTTATCCCTTTATCTATCAGTGGACATTTAGGTTGATTCTATGTCTTGGCTATAGTAAATAATGCTGTGGGGCACCTGGGTAGCTCAATCAGTTAAGCACCTACCTTCAACCCAGGTCATGATCCCAGGGTCAGACTCCCTGCTCAGTGGGGAATCTGCTTCTCCTTCTCCCCCTTGCTTGTGCTCTCTCTCTCTCTTTTTTGCCTCAATAAATAAACAAAATCTTTAAAAAATGATGCTGCAATAGATATATCCTTTCAAATTAGTGTTAATAATGGGAGAAATTATGAATAAGGAATATCATAGAAATTTTAGAAACCAAGAGCAAACAGGGGAGTGGTAGTTGACCTACCAGACCAGAAAATAATGAAATTTAGTTCTGCAGGGTGTGGAATTCAAGAGGATGTACGTTAATTAATGCTGTAGAACTCTAAAAACACACGGGAATTGTGAGAAACAGATTTTTCTGAAGTTGGAGAGGGAAGGTAAGGGAGATTCATAGAAAGTTAAGATAGGGAGCAGTTAACCAGCCAACAAGTATATGAGGAAAGGGCCAAAGTTTGCTTTCCACAAACATTTAGGGGTGCCTGACTGGCACAGTTGGTAGAGCATGTGACTCCTGATCTCAGGGTCGTGAGTTCAAGCCCCACGTTGGGTGTGGAGCCTCCTTAAAAAAAATAAGAAAATTCGTATATTGTTTCATGGATTCTAGGTGCAGGTGGTGTGCCAAAATTCAAATAAAAAGAATGAGTGAAAATGTCCATGCTGAGCGGTGAGAAGTTCCAAGCATCTTCCTCTGTCTGGCCCACTTATTTGTTGTCCTTATCCTGGTTTAGATAGTTCACCAATGATCTGAGTCAGTTGTACTAATTGAGACAATGCAAGGGGAATTTGTAAAATACTACTACTACTTACCGTGTTATCCTTTTAAGCATATATATAATAAGGCCAAAATATATGGGACAAGAACTTGAGGAATGCTAGACATTAAAAAAGAAAATCAATGTTAACTTTCAATCCCAATTTAAATGAATTGAACTATTAAAAAATCAGAGCTACAAAGGAAACATGCTGCCACGGAACAATTTCAGTGTTCCTGACTGACATAAGCAAATTGGAACTATAAGAAGGATCAAGGCTGCAAATGGCTTTGAAAGCCATAAATTGTAAAATCGATATGCTAAGCTACTGGAAGCCAATGTGAAAAGCATAGCACAGGAGCACTCCAGTAATCCAGTCTGGCTCCCACCAATGCCTGGCATCACGATTCTATAAATTAACTTTCAACAGGTTTGGCTTTCTCGCCAAATAGGCTTGCAGCTTTTACTAGAAAAAAAGACATGTTCTTTAAGTAAAGGGGGGAAGAGGGGAGAAAGATACCCTTAATATGAGAGCAAGCAACAGTTTAGCTTTCAATATCAGAAGCAGTCTAATCACTCTTCTGGGTACAATTAAGCACCGCAAGTCTAAGGTAGAGGAAAATGACCACTGTTTAAAATATTGGGAAAAGTGAAGGAAGTGGAAGTGATGAGGCAGAATACAGAAAAAGGAGTGACATCACCTATCTCCAATGTCACTGAATTTCACAGAACCTAGACGAGAGGACCAATCACAATACCAGGTGTGGTCTCCCCAAATCCTCCCCTTCCCTGGCGTTGTGGAGAAAGACTGTTATTTGGAAAAGACACTGTCAGTTTTTGGAAGGGCCTGGTATTGAAATACTGGAACCACACCTCACTGCTAGTGTCTAGACTTTGCCTTATGTAAGACTATTTCCAATAATATGGAAAGAATCTGAAGATTCTACACAAGAAGTAAAAAACAGGTTGGAAATGATTGATTTCAGCAACATCCGGGCAGAAGATATGCAATTAAAAAGGGGGGTCGGGTGTGGGGAAAGTAGGAACAGTGTCTTTCTTGTCTTAAAGTATTAAGAGTGTATTTTATTTAAATTTTTGTAAAAGCTTGTATTATTTAAAAATTAAAATAAATTTGTCAATGTAAAATAATTTTTATTTGGAAAAAATATTATCCTCATTCTTTTTATTCAGTTTATTTTATATTTATTCATGAATTTTGTATAATCTTTTATGAATGGTCATTTTGGTCCCTTTATGTATATTTGCAAAAAAAAACCCACAAATTTTTAAAAACCTTATTATCCTTTAAATAGGAGTAATATACATAGGAAAACCGGCATAGTCAATTGTGACTTATTTTGAGTATCTAATTAGTATGCTAATTAAACCCAAAGTATATTTTCCAGACGTAAAAAATAAGCACATATTTAATAACCTACTCTAAATAATCTGTTCGATTTTCCCTTACCGTTTGAAGGTATAGAATATTAGATCATTCAGATAAATTGACAGTTATCACTAAATGTTAACAAGTATCCTGATTAAAATTACCACTCTGCTCGAAATAAATTCAATCTTTCTGCATATATATTCACATTCTGTATATTAAACACGGGCCAAAATAATCCTATTTTCCATCTAGAATAGTTTATATTTGTGCAGCTAATACTTCATGTCTAAAACATTTAACATCAATGGGAATTAATTCATACATAATACAAATGACCAATGTATCTATAGATCATTCTGTTATTATTACAACTCTGTATAAGTTCTGTTCAATTGATGTATGAATGATTTAGATACGGATTTAAACTTTATATATATGTTACTTTATATATAGATTAACAAACATATAATAAACTATAATATATAAAGTAATAAATATATAATAAACTATGTGTTGATATGTATGCAGTATACAAATTAAAAATTAATAACTTTAATAGAATATTCATTCTATCATGTGATAAGTGAATTTCTTTTTTTTTCCTTTTGAAAGATAAGCATTCATTCATTTGAGGCAGTTTTGCAACTTAAGTGACAAACCTCCAACTGAAATAAAACAATCATCATAATATTCCTTAAATAAATACTTTTCACAGAAATGACACATCCATTACAAAGATCTTCTCCCTCTCTCCCTGACGGATCACCCAGCTTGCTGACAGAAGCGTATTCTGTCATTTTTCCATGTTCCATTTACGGTGATTCCAGTAGAGATGAAAAGGCTTTCATTTCAGTTGTAATTATTCACATCATCACACCTCTATCCAGAAGCAGTGTTAATCTTGAAAAGTGGTATTTTATGTAGTTAAAGCAAGCACTGGGCTTCATGTCCCATCCCACAGGGATATAGAAGGATGATCTGAAGTCTGAAGTAGTAAATATTGTGGATCCTGTAAATTTAAGAGTAATAAAGATTACCTAAATTTCTATTACAAGTGCTCTATGATAATTTCAGCAGAAATAGAAAGGCCACCCAGAAAAACTTCAGATAGTAAGTCAGTCTAAAAACCTGCTCCTATTGGTGGGTCAGCCAGATGAGCAAGGAGAAAAGGAAGAACCAGGAGAGTCATCCTGTCACTCTAAACAGAATCACTTTTATTTTTTTTAAAGATTATTTATTTATTTATTTGACATAGAGAGATCACAAGTAGGCAGAGAGGCAGGCAGAGAAAGAGGAAGGGAAGCAGGCCCCCTGCTGAGCAGAGAGCCCGATGCGGGACTCGACCTCAGGACCCTGAGATCATGACCCGAGCCAAAGGCAGTGGCTTAACCCACTGAGCCACCCAGGTGCCCCCAGAATCACTTTTATTAAATTAGGCTTCAAATTTAGGCTTTGCCAGGTGACCTGGAAGCCTAAACCCTGGGGGTGGATCAGAGAAAGACTGGGCCACCACAACTCACTAGGGCGGAGGTCATTCTGGCCTGAAGCATATTACTTACAAGAATCAGAGATTTCAGTAATACTCTAGTGTCTGTGAACTTGGGAGGAAACAAAATCACAACTTAATTTCCCCTCACATCTCACTGATAATTATTTAGCTTTTCTCTCCTTGTGAGTGTAAGAAATGGACACAGTAGTATCACTATACTATTATTGCAGCCTATTGTATTACAGTAGTCACTCCCCCCTTTTTTTAAGATTTTATTTATTTATTTGACAGAGATCACAAGTAGGCAGAGAGGCAGGCAGAGAGAGAGAAAGGGAAGCAGTGTCCCCAGTAAGCAGGGAGCCCAATGCGGGGCTCTATCCCAGGACCCTGAGATCATGACCTGAGCTGAAGGCAGAGGCTTTAACCCACTGAGCCACCCAGGCGCCCCTACAGTAGTCACTCGTATAGGGACTTCCAATCATCAACTTTGTGATCTAAGTAGTTATTAGACTCAGTCCTAGCTATTATTTTACATGATTTGTTAATAGAAAGCATATCATGATTTTAGACTTTAATAAATTCATAACAACTTCAGTATTCATGATTTTTATTTTAATCTCAGACGTTTTATTTTATGCATTCAGAAATCTATGCAGAAAAGGAATCCATATTCCTTTCATTTCATATTCCTATTCATTTCATATTCCTATTCATTTCAGGAAAATACCGCCAGAGCGCATGGCCCCTAAATTGTGCGGATGCCCAGAGTGCAGACCTCGGGTCAGGCAGTAGCATCACATCACACGTCTAGGGTGTACAGTGATTTTTATGCCATGCCTCTGTGGCTCTTGTCTATACCTTAAACACTCCCTGGAGGATTGTGAAAGTGCCAAAGAGCCACACAGGGATTTGGAGTGATTGGATAAAAGAATTATTTACCAAAAAAACTATGGATAGCTCAGGCAGTAACATCCCTCTTCATATTCAGCATTAGTCATGACCATCTGGTGTAAAATTTCTGCTTAAGCAAGTAAATCTGTCCTCTCGTTGCTGAAGTTATACTGAAACTCAGGGGATGATTGGACAGAGTACCTGCCCAATAGGCCACCGTCACAAGCCAGAACGAGGGACTTAGTGAATGCTTACTGGACGCTAAAGACCAAATGACTAAAGAACTTCTACTGGGCTTTCACGCTGATGAGACATAGGAAGGAAAACCTGCCATTCATACTTCTAATACAGGAGGGATCGAATACGTCCCAACGCTTGAAAATAAGGAGGAAATTTTTTGTGACATAGCCTTATCACAGTTAGATTATGAATCATGTTTAAGAAACATAAACATACAGGGGCGCCTGGGTGGCTCAGTTGGTTGAGCGACTGCCTTCGGCTCAGGTCATGATCCCGGACTGCCAGGATTGAGTCCGGCATCGGGCTCCCAGCTCCTTGGAGAGTCTGCTTCTCCCTCTGACCTTCTCTCTCTCACTCATTCTCCCTCAAATAAATAAATAAAATCTTAAAAAAAAAAATAAACATTCAGAGTGTTGACTTCACTGGGTTGAAGATACCACAGAGGAGAAAGAAAACTTTCTTACTGGGTAAGACTGTGGTCCCCCAAATATATGTGTTATCAGTTAATTATGAGACAAGTAGTTATTGGGTGTCCACAGTGAGGTGCTGTGTCATTCCTACAGCAACAGAGCAGATAGATATATGATTACAGACATCTTAGAATCATAAAGAAGGGTTTTCTAGGATTTTAGAAAGGCTTTCCTTCCTTTTGAAGAAATAACATATTGTACTTGGTATCCTATCAGTCATGGTTAAAGGTAACTATTTTTCAAGTTTCTTGGAACTATGGTGAAAAGACTCACCCAAGGCAGGTAGGAAAAATAGTGTAGACTCCTAGCATGTAACAGAGCAAGTTCTGCGAAGAGACGCACAAGAAATGGGCATGTCTTTAAGTGTTAGTGACATAGGAATAATATCAATCCTAGCAAAACATGTGGATTTATTTTTAGTACTAAAGACACATTATTTTTAAAAAATGAGTTCTCAGAATTCTGCCATCTCTTCATTTTCATCTTACTTTTAATTCTCATTTCATGCATTTGAAATTTTAGAAGCAATTAGAGAATGTTTGAAAGTGCTACTACCCATTTATGTGATTAGTGAAGTTATGTAATTAATGTAAATAATTACAACCTGACAATTATGATTTGTTATCTTTTAATAAAATATCTGTAATGCTGAAAGTTTTCATGTAGTAGTAGAAATTTTAATTTAAATCTTTGGCCATTTAAATCATGTCTAATCGAACTTTTTATTAATAATGCTGTGCAAAATAGCAATTACAATTTCATGTTTTCAGATGAAAAAATGTCTTCTTTATGCCTTGCATAAATTTTCTCCAGACATTAGTATTTTCCTGACCACACTATTTCATGGCCATCAATCAAATAAGAAGTAATTTATTTCTCTAGATATTGGAACACTTCAGTTCCTGTCTCTACTCATTCTTGTGGAATGAGAATTTAGTAAAAAGTAAAAGACACAGATGCACAAAAAAATTAGGTATTCTGTGTAGTAACTGAAAATCATAACATAATGTGTGATTTATAACAAAAGTCTTAAGGTAGGTGGATTTCTTGAAATCACTTTTAGAGAAGCTTGTGTACCATGCCAAAATTTGATACCATCTTTCCACTGGATCATATATATATCATGAAGCTTCTGTTCCCTTCCTACCATCCGGTCTGATTCCGTCATCACCTAAGTTTCTTGTAGACAATGATTAATGCTTTCCTTAATGATTTAAGAAGAAATTTTAGCAAAAGGGGCATGTTAATATCGGCAAAAGAGAGAACTGTCTAATTGAATCATGATGCTGATCGCGAGAGAGCTAACAACAAAGAAGGCATTTCAAGTTTAATAGATGGAGACAGACATCTGAAAAAACAATATATGATTTCATAAAAAGTTCTTGCAAATACAAAAGAGGAAAGTAAATGACCACATAGAAAATTGATAAGGGACTTAAATCGGCATTTCCTTTTCACAGCAAAATGAACACAAAACCACCAGAGACCAATAAAAAGAGTCTCAATACTATCAGTAATAAGAGAATACAAATAAAGACTATAAGAGGATAACATTTCACATCCACTGTATTTTCAAAAATTAAGGATTTTTAAAAGTCCAGTGATTGATGAAGATGTGAAATAATGCAAATTTGTATATTGCTCGTGGGACTAGAAATTGATACCACCACTTTTAAAATTCTTGGATGTTTGTATCAGGAGATATTATCCAGAGTGTTCACAGGAGCACAATTCAGAATAGTGTTAAACTGGAAACATCTCAAATATCCAATTGGTAAAAAAATCATAATCTATTACTACAATGGAATATTAAGTAAGCAGTAAAAATTACTGACCTACAAGTAATTACATTCAAAATGAATGAATCACAAAATAGTAAAAATGTAAACAAGCAAAAAGTGCCATTTGACTGTATATAGGATAATGTCATTTTGAGAAAATTTTAAAATCATAGAACTAAATAATACACCACTTAGAGAGATACATGTGGTACACAAACTATATTTTAAAGCAATACAATCATAAGAAAAAGCTTTGAGTGTTTCGGGAGGAAGATGGAAAAGGTCATCCAGAGGAGAAATCAAGTAGCTTCCAGTAGCAGTAATGTCTAGATATGAAGTTAATTGATGCATTTTCATTTGTACATTTTGTCATTTTCCTGGAGTTTCGTATGCATATAGTTTTGTATGCATTATGTATGTCTTTTTCTATATTTTATGACATCATATATGAAAGGAAACCATTTCTACAAGATATTTGTGTCACATTAAAACATTTCTCTGAAAGAGCAATATTTAGGAAGCATTGCAGAGGAGTTGCAGTCATAGTAGAGAGAGAGAACACCTGGAAGAGTTATATGTAGATCAGATAAATATAAAAGATAATTAAAATTAACAAAGTCATGGGTCTCTATAAGAAGACATCTCCTATCGTATGTACAGGTTTTGTTTACCTTAGAAATGCATTAATTATCCAAGCAAAAACCCATTTAAATGATTCTAAAAATATCCAAATCCCCTATTAAATAGACCTGCTGTGGAATCGAAATGATATTTTAATCCTCTAAAATATGGTTGGGGACGTATTCTAATGCAATTTAACTTCTATAGAAATCTGTGTGCATGGCATGCTCTTTTATTTTTCAGTGCTCTAGACTAATGCATCCTTAGAAGAAATGATTATATCGCTGTATGTTAAAGTGGATAACATGTCTGAAAATAGTCAAAATATATGTAAATCAGTATTTCAAGTAGGACCTAATGGAACCATTTAAACAGGCTTGTTGAAGTTTGACCCATAATTGTGATTGTACCGGTGTGTTGTCAGTTTTACTTCCTACTGCTTGTTGATCACCAGAGGACATAAATAGCCATGGAGTATATAATTGGTGCCGTGTTGCCACAAGTAGTTATTTAAATTCAGCTTCTTTCTACTCCCCTGAAATCATGTGCATTAGTAATAATAAAGCTGCTGAAATAAATAGATGCTTTGGAAATATAATGAAATCTTGGAAACATGTTAGTTTTATATATTTATTTTTTCACTAGCATACTAACCTGGAAACCCTTCGTGTTTATACTTTATGAAAGCTAACATTCCAACCTAGTCTATGAGCAGTAGATGATGTGGATTGTTTTTAAGCACAGCATTGCTTTGAAAATTAATGAGATCAAACATTCCATTAAAAAAAAAAAAAAGATGGGGGCGCCTGGGTGGCTCAGTGGTTTAAGCCTCTGCCTTCAGCTCAGGTCATGATCTCAGGGTCCTGGGATCAAGCCCCACATCGGGCTCTCTGCTCAGCGGGGAGCCTGCTTCCCCCTCTCTCTCTGCCTGCCTCTCTGCCTACTTGTGATCTCTCTCTATCAAATAAATAAATAAAAATCTTTAAAAAAAAAAAGATGTTAGCAGCCCTCTCTTGGATATTTTAAAGCAAGATTGAAGGGCCACTTTTTTTTTTTTTTTTAACCCATTTCAATGTGATTCAGCTCTTTGATGAGACCTACTTTATCATTGTGTGATAAGAAACAAGCCTGTCAAACCAACGTGCCCAGGTCACTATGTCCCTTTCAATCAGGAAAGTTGGGGCTGTTGTGTTGCTGACCCAGAACTATGCAGATTGTTCATTAGCATAATGGCTGATCAACTTAATGCATTTTAATGACATTAACTTTTCCCTATACCCAGAAAGGAAAGAAAATGTAGAAAATTACAATTTCAGATTTGTTATGGTAGATCTTCAGTTGAGCTTCTTTTTCCCAAATTTCATAGACTAAAGGTCAGTTACAGAAGCTGCATTCACATATTCTGATCGAGGTCAGGATTGAGAGGTGCATTACTAGAAAGACAGGTAAGGCAACAGTTCAAGTATTCTACCTATGCTCATGTTCCACCAACCGTACGATTAATGTCTGAGTTTTGGGAAAAGGAAGGTCTTGAGACAGTAGCTCCATCTTTATCTTTTTTAGAGTATTTATTCGTGAGAGACAGAGGAAGTGGGTGCATAGGCAGTGTAGGGGGGGGCAGCAGGCAGAGCAGGCAGAGGAAGAAGCAGGCTCCCCGCTGAGCAGGGAGCCACAGGCGGGACTCAATCCCAGGACCTGAGATCATGACCTGAGCCCAAGGCAGAGGCTTCACAGACTGAGCCAGCCAGGCATCCCAGTAGCTCTGTTTTTAAAGCAGCAGGAAGGATAAGTATTTCTTGGCTTTGAAAGAGTAAAATATTCATTTACCTTATTGGCCACATGTAGCAAACTGGTGGTAGGCAGCAGGCATGTGGCATGGCCAAAGAAATGCTAGAGGAAGTTGAATTAACACAAAAAACAGGCAAACTTACTAAAAGTTATGGAAATCAAGAGGACAAGATCAGTGGCTATTTGAAACAAAAGTTCAATAAGAAGAGGAAAAGGGATCACTCTAGCTCAGAGATCTCTTTGGGCAAAAGCTGTCCTGTAAACCTGCATCAGTCTACCTGAAGAAGGTGACCCTATGGGCTCTGAGGTTGGAGAACTTAAGTTTCCAAGCCTGACTCACTTGGTAGATTCAAACCTTTCTCCGTATCCTGTTTGTATCGCTGCTGGTTCTAGTTGAGGCCACAGTCAGTGTCAGATGAGAAGGCTGCGTATTAGAAATTGACATGCACAACCTGTTACTGCCGCCTGCTTCTTGACACTTTTCCTAATCCCTGCTCACTGGCTGCAACCTGTCTCTTTTCCAGATCTCTGTCGTACGTTGCAGCAGGTATCATGCTCTGCGTTGTGTTTTAATTATTTTGTCTTACCTTCACTGTAAGATGATAACCCTCCTAAGAGTGGGATTTGTGGGTAATTTGTATACACACCATGTACTCCCTAGTACAATCACTTGTTGAGCTGAACAATTTTCATTACCCAACCCCATGAAAAGATATTAATCTGGCTTAATGATGATGATGATGGCATTTGAATTTGTCTAGGTTCTTTTTGAGATAAAGATAATTTACATGAACTGTCATATATCTGAGACTATAATAATATCCTTTCTCCGCTAAGTGTTATGCGTAGCATGAAAAATTACTGATTAATCATTCTCTTTGTTGGGGTACCTGGGTGGCTCAGATGCTTAAGTGTCTGCCCTCGGCTCTAGTCATGATCCCAGGGTTGTGGGATCGAGCCCTGTATCGGGCTCCCTGCTCATTTGGTGGGGAGCCTGCTTCTCTTTCTCCTACTGCTCCCCCTGCTGTGCTCTCTTGCCCTCTCTGTCAAATAAATAAATAAAATATTTTTTTAAAAGATCATTCTCTTTGTTAACTAGACTGAAAAATAAAGGATACTGCTAATATTTAGAGATAAAAAATAATAAGCATGTAAGAACATCCAATCTACCAAGAGCTCTTTAACTGCATTATTATCAATTTCCAGAAAGATCCTAAGGTCCCTCTCATGTGATGTATATTTCAAGAGATCATCTTGTCCTTAAGGGCCCTTGAGAGGGTCAGTATCTCCACAATTGAAAAGAGAAATATTCATAAGGGCATCTTTGCAATATTGCTCAATCTTGGAAGACTTTCTGAAAGAGGTGACTTCTCAGAGTGTAGATAAGAGAGAAATTGTATTTCATAAAATTAGATTTACATGTTATTTAAATTAGGGTTATGTTAACAGGTTTTAGAAAGATAGAGATTTTTATTTCCTTCATGTCAGAGGTAAGTGGGACTCTGCTTCAGAAAGTCCTTAGGGACCCAGACACCTGCTAGTCATCCGAGGATGTAGCCTTTGTTCTTGTGTTCCAAAGTGGCAAATGGAGCTCCAGCTATTACTCTCAAGGTCTGTGGACAATGGAAAAAGTGGCAAAGGTTAGAGCCCTACTGTATTTTAAGGAAGTGTTCCGGAAGTCCAGAAGTACAAGGCAATTCTAGTTGGATTTTATTAACCTGAATTCATCGCATAGTGTAACTTAGTTAAACAAAAGAGCCGGGCAAAGTAGTTTTACCTCAAATGAATATATGTACTCAGGTAAAAGCCAGACTTTTTACCACGGTAGAAAAAGAGGATTATGGATATTGGAAGACACCTATGAGCCTCTGCCACAAAACAGTACAGATGACAAAGGAGGTATTTAGAGAAATAAAGCAACAAAACAAAAGTAGAGGAAGAAACAAGGTCTTGATAATTTTTGCAATTTGCCATACTGGTCCTTTTTTTAAAGATTTTATTTATTTATTTGACAGAGAGAGAGAGAAAGAGAGATCACAAGGAGGCAGAGAGGTAGGCAGAGAGAGGGAGGGAAGCAGGCTCCCCACTGAGCAGAGAGCTGAATGCAGGACTAAATCTTAGGACCCTGAGATCCTGACTTGAGCTGAAGCAGACACTTAACCTACTGAGCCACCCAGGCATCCCATTACTGGTCCTTATTTAATATCCCTTCAAAAAGATACTAATTTACCAACGTGTTACAAATATCAGGTGTCTCTTTCATTGAGACAGGCACATTATAATAAGGCACAGTAACTCAGAGGGGCTATTAGAAGCACATTTATTAGGGACTCTTGGGTGGCTCAGTTGGTTAAAGGGCTGACTCTCGCTTTCAGCTCAGGTCATGATCTCAGGGTTGTGGGATTGAGCCGTCAGTCTCCGTGTTCAGCATCTGCTTGGGATGTGCTCTCTCTCTCTCTCTGTCTCTCAAATAAGTGAATAAATATTTTGAAAAAAAAAAAAGAGCATTTAATAAACCAAGGGTGAACAATATATTAAAAGGCACTGTGGAAAGCTGAGCATGTTAGCTCTACCCACAGGAAATAAATGTGCCTGAAGCTAAGGCTGAGGCTTAGTATACATTTTTTATTTTATTTTATTTTATTTTTAAAATTTCTTTTAAAGAAGCCAAATGAATTGCACTAGATACTATTTTCCAGCATGGTCACTTGAAGATATAAGTCAAACTATTAATGTATACAATTCAGTACTTTGGAAAATTTTTCTTTGAGACTAACATAAGAAATCTGTGATGTGCCTAGCATTCAAAATTATAGGCAGGAAGCAGTTCATCTGCATGAGCCTTGTATCATAAATTATATTCTAATTGCCTAACCTGTCAAGTTTCTATACTGCTAAATATTCAGCAGAAGCAAAGGGAAGGAAACCTCATTATATACTGAGCTGTATTTAAATGGATTCTCTGATAAGGGAAATTTTTACAAAGCCAGCTCCTACAGGCTTATGGAAATTAATGAGTGTTCAAAATATATTTGTGTATTTTATTGTAAATAAATTATAACTGAGTTAGAAACAAATAATAAATAATTTTATTAGCCCATTTATCTTACATTTGAAGTTCCAAAATAAAGGAGGAAACTATATATATTTTCCTTATTTTCATCACTGGTAGCAAAAGATATTTTATTTCTGTATTTGGAATCTGTAAAAAACACATTAAAAGAGGTGCAGTGTTACTTTCCAAAAACTTAAGACTATTTTCAAGTAATAATTTTCATCGCAGAAATTCTTTGTGGGGGGGTGGCTTTTAATCGTATTGGTCTCTGTATCTAGAATGTCCTTCTTCAATTTTCTTCAATGGTCCCCTCTGCCCATGTCCTGTCCCCATCATACACTTTTCTCTTAGAGCAAATTTTACTTAACTTTCAGACTCAGCTTTCATGCTGTCACAGCAATGTTTGGTGCTGTCCCCATCTGGAAGCCAAGGCTGGCTCTTTTATTCTCTGTGTGTGCAGATCTGATATCATGCAGCACATACTGTTTTGTTATAGTACGTTGTCTCCATTTTATCACCCCTACTAGATGACTTATTTGTTGAGTATCAAATGCCCATTTGATTAATTTTGGCCACCATGGTCCCCATATAGCCCAGGGTACCCAGTACATAGTGAATCCTCAAAAAAATGAAAAAGCTGTGGATACAAAAGAAAGCAACACTTAACTAAATCCTGGATTATGTTGACATAGTCATAAAATTATGTTTTGTCTGTGGGCTTTTTTAACGCCAAAGAGCTGATTTGCTCTGAATGTTCCCTTATAATCATTTTACAAAATTAGATACTGTTCTCAGAGATCAGACAAGGTCTCTAACTTGCAATTTTGGCAGTTTTTGGTGTGAGTTAAGGTGCTATTTGGACTAAGCAGAGTCCAGAGATGGGAAGTGACTGTTTATTCTGTTGTTCACTAAAGCCCCACAAAGAAGGGCCCAGATAGATACAGTTTCCATTCAAGACATCATCTTCACCAATCATCTTAAACATAAGTGAATGATTCTTGTCTTCTAAGCACTTTGATTTTCCATAACTATTTTAATAGTGCTTATTATTTTCTTTCTTACCTGATAATAAGGTACATTGTATCTTCTAAAGCCATCTAACTTGATGCTAAGCCCTCACTATTGAAACATTCTTGCAAAATCCGTGAGGATCCTCATCTCTAGTGTTAGAAGTTCTCAGGTGCTTATAATTTTGAAATTCTTCCAAATAAACACTTTCAGTACCACATGTTAAAAAACTGCAGTATCTGGGAGTAATTCAATCCAAAAAAACAAAAACAAAACAAAACAAAAAACTACCTGACAAAACCAACCAATCCAACAAATTAACAGCAAAATAAAACAAACTTTTTCTGTTCTGCAAATTTCTAAAGGTTCACAACATTTAATTAAGTTAGATAACTTGATATTTTGCCTCATGTCAGAGATAAACTTTTCTTTTCTTTTTTTTTTTTAAAGATTTTATTTATTTATTTGACAGAGAGAGATCACAGTAGACAGAGAGGAAGGCAGAGAGAGAGAGAGAGAGAGGGAAGCAGGCTCCCTGCTGAGCAGAGAGCCCGATACGGGACTCGATCCCAGGACCCTGAGATCATGACCTGAGCCGAAGGCAGCGGCTTAACCCACTGAGCCACCCAGGTGCCCCTTGCTTTTCTATTTTTAAATTTTTTTTAGTATCTTTCCAGTAATTTCTATACCTAGTGTAGGGCTCAACCTTAGAACACTGAGATCAAGAGTCTGTCTCATGCTCTTTCAACTGAGCCAGCAAGGTGCCCCTAAACTTTGCTCTTCTGAAACACATATACTTCCATGAGTTATGATTAATATGGGTTTAAGTATCATAACGATAATGTCCTATCTATCATGTGAAAACCACTGAATAAATAATACAACTTTTGATTGACTTTCCATTCTGGTGTACCACAAATAATGGTTAAATCTTGTGTTTGACTTCTGGCTAGAATTTGTTCTACTTGTATGAAAAATGCAATGCTAAATTCACTAGATTTCATAAGCACTCATCAAATGTTAGCTTAAACCCTAAAGCTATGTTTTGAGGGTTTTTTGTTGTTGTTGTTGTTTTAAGTAAGTTTACATACTCCAGAATCTGTTAATCCATGATCTTTGCTTCTTCATTGCACCATTCTTTATACTTTGACATATGTCATCTTGGGGAACAGACTCACAGCATAGTAATGACCTTGCCAAGGACCAAGAGGTGTGTCTTAAAGAATTATAATCTCTTATAACTCGATTTATGTGATTACTGTGTAAAACAGAACTTGTTCAGCAATGATGGATGGCAATGCTGCAGGTGTTGACTGATCTTTAGAAATATTTATATGACAGGTCCCTTAAGGTTTTGTACATTGTAGGAGAGAATAACTGCATACAGAAAAGAAACGAGTTGTGATTCAGGTTCTCAAGCAGGGCACTTCATTATCATATTTCTTTCATGCCCAGTCTAAAAACTGAACATTTGCCAAGGAGGTAGAAACAAGTGGCACTTAAGTAAATGCCCTCTGGCCTTTCAGAGCATTACCTTTGCAATATATGTATGTATACGTGTGTGTGTGATTTTGAAAAAAAAAAAAAAAGAATTATTGGAAAAGGTAAAGAATGTATTTAAAGTCAAAATCTATTTGAATTATTTAGCTTTTAAACTCACTATGTTCTCTGATATATTTCCAGTCTGGGAACTTGCAGGCATACATAGACACATGAACGTAAGAAATTCAGCCTCTACTGGCAATTCTGCTTGGTTTAGAGAATCCCAACTCTTGGTTCATGTGACTATAGTTTCCTTCCATGGCTTTCTGAATTCCCCTGGGTGTTCCCAGTTTTTAAAAATACTCACTTTTAAATTTTAATTTTCCATTAAATATTTGCTTTTGGGCAGCTAGAAGTAGAATGTCTTGATAAAGCTAAAGCTTTTCAGGAACTATGCTTTTTAAATGTTTTATTAAATAAATTAAGTAAAGAATATTCACAATTAGTAAAACTGTAAAGTCCTCTGAATAAGCTGGACAAATGTGATAGGATCAGAAGACATCTTTATTTTTTGTCCCTACTGCCCCTTAAAAATTTCCTCACTGTGGGGAATTCTCTAGCTAAGGGTTAAAAATGTAGGACATCCATAGTTGCTGCCTTGTTTAGCAGCAAACAGTTCCATGTTACATTCAGTTCTATATAACAATCAGAATCCTAAGAGTAGGGGCACCTGAGTGGCTCAGTGGGTTAAAGCCTCTGCCTTTGGCTCAGGTCATGATCCCAGGGTCCTGGGATCGAGCCCCACATCAGGCTCTCTGCTCAGCGGGGAGCCTGCTTCCTCCTCTCTCTCTCTGTCTGCCTCTCTGCTTACTTGTGATCTCTGTCTGTCAAATAAATAAATAAAATCTTTAAAAAAAAAAAAAAAGAATCCTAAGAGTAAATTTTTTCACCTTCCAAAGTGGGGGTGTGGGCGGGGCTTGGGAGGAGGCTCATAAAGGGTGGCTGCAATTTAAGATACTGCCTTTCCAATCCCTTTCCCTTGTCCCAAGCTTTTATTCCCTCTTCCCTATCATGTGAAGTAGGATTTCTTAGCTCAAAGACTTGCAGAAAGATGGAGAGAGGCATGCAGAGAGGAGAGGTAGGAAAGTTGACTGATAAAATGGCCTTGCCTTCCCTGAGCCTAGTGGATATTTAAGCTCTCCCATAGGCTGCTTAACAGGGACCTGTCACCTAACATTCTCTTAGTCTGGATAAAGTTTCTTTATTCCAGCTGGTTGCTCACTGCTTTAGCAGTTACTAGAAATTCGCCAGTCCACTTCCAGCTCTGGTGTGCTGAGTGTCCCTCCATTGCCCCTTTAGGTGGTCTTATCAATCAGGACTCTCTGTTCCTTTTCTTGAATGCAAGCTAATTCCAACACAGCAGCCACTCTCTGTCAGTTCAGCATCAAAACAGTTAGGGAGCTTCTTTCCTGTGAGGTTTCCTGCCTAGAAGCCGGACCCTGGTTGTGTCTCCCAACAGCAGGGAAATGTGTAAAGGTTTCCCAAGTGGTCCCATTAAATGCTCTGTCTCTTGACATGCGGTACCCTGGGAGCAAACTCTCTTCTGTCTTGGTGGAAACAGGCTCACAGCACAGCTCTCTCCAGGAAATCTGCTCGGCAAATCTCTCATTTCATGTCTGCTTTCCCAGCCAAGTTGCAGGCTTGAAGAAGGCAAGGCAAAGCTGGGTTTCCTGTTTCCACTTAGCTCTTGCGAAATTCTTGCAGGGCATACCCCCTTCCTCTTCCGCTACCTATTGCCTTAGGATCTAGGCTGAAATCTATTTTAACATCTTGTTAAAGTACATGTAATCCACCTCTCTTCAAACAATTAGTTCTTTTGCAAACATCCTAAAAGGGACCAAATTCAAAGACAAAAAGAGAGAAGAGGAAGTCGAGGATCATATGTTGAATGTGTATCGCATGCTTTCTCAGCAACTCATACTTTATTTATGAAATAAAATCAAATGGCATATTCAGGATAAAACCAACAATAATCCATGCTAATACTGCAAGGTTTATGTTTTAGAGCCAGAGATTACAAATTCATGTCCTAGCGAGAGAGAGAGTTGAGAGCTGTGGACAAGAACACATGTGAGATTGGGTCCTCTTAGTCACTCTTTAAGACCCACGTAGGTTTGTCAAACTTTCTGCTCTTTCTGCCTTCCTCCCTTTTACTCTCTCCCCTTCCTACACCATCCAGCCTGTTTCCTGCAACTTTCTGCATTCTTTCCTTCACTCCTCTCCTCTATTTACTTTTGACAATGATGAAAACTTGTCCACAATTCTGCTCATAATACTTCAGTGTTTCTATATTTAGTCCCTTCTCAATCCTGAGGTCCCCAATTATTCAATACTGCAAAAGGTCGTCCAAATATTCATGCAAACAGATTGGCAGGTTCACTTGGTATGAAACCTGTTGTTTTATACAACTTGGAGAGTATGGGTGGGGAGGGAGGAAGACACATTAGGCAATAGAAACAGAATACAAAACAATGAATATAAAATTCAGTTCAGAACCTTGGAAAGGGCCTTTGCAAGAGAGGGGCCCTGAAACTTCATTAGTTTTAGAGCAAATCCGCCTCTGCATCCATATATAAAAAGCCTTGAAAAATTTTTTACTCCTCTCTTCTATCTTTCTAAAACAGTCATAATTAGATAGCTGCTTCCCTCCGTCTTTCCCCTAGGTTATATAAGAATAAATAATGAAAGAAACTTGTTAGCTCAGATCTTCAAGATCTGATTCTTAAGTGGGTGTTAAATATAAAAGCTACATCACAGTAATTAAGTAACTCTTTTTGGTATGCACAAATATATTATAGTGTACAAAAACAGAATTTTGGCTCATTCACCACCCTCGCACTTATATAACTAATAATGATGCCAAAGTAATATTACTATGTCTCTTAAAATAATGCTTTAGTTCAAAACATGCAATAAATAGAATAATTTTTGAGTTCTTCGTTCCTTATTATGCTAACAAAATTACTTCAATACAATGAGATGTGGAACGTTAGCTTTCTATTGTTTCGTCATTATTTTATATAAACCTTAAAATTATAACCTCAAGAATATGGATCTACTTTTATCATTCATTGAAAGAAGGCTTTATGTTGCTTCTTATTGTAAATAACTAAATTTACAATGCTTGTCCCCCATGTTATAGTTGATGACAGTTAATTGTTAGTTGGTTTTAATTATACATCATAGTCTTTGTTCTGGAGACAATCCAAAGAGTAGATCATCTTGGTGTGTAATTTACTGAAACAGTTTCTGGGCAACCTGCCATACAAAAAGACTGTGTGGTACAATTGTCATTAAAATTAGAAAAATATTGGTATACACGTTTGAATTAAGGATTAGGGGGTGGTTGTATGAATTATGGAAAGCTCTGCAAAGTATTACTAAAGTTTGAGTTCAGCCAAAGGCCTAATTTCTAACTATCATTACAATATACAGATATACTTCTTGTACCTGTGGTAGGACTTTAATGAATGCTCCTTCTGCTGGTAGAATTCTAGATCACTCATGAATATTGATATGCTCTTTTTTAGTGGGTGAGTAGGTGGGTAAATATTGTTAGCATCTGAATATTGGATAAGACATTAAGAAATACTGTCCCATTACAAAATGTAGGGCACTTTAACTTTTAAAATAAAGGGCCCAAATTCTGGTTCATATTTTTTTTCAGTTAAAGAGAACATTTTACCCAGTTTAAAAAATAATAAAAGTGCTTGGGCAGTATTCAAAGTCATAAATTCATTTTCACAAAATATAAAGCAACAGCTCTGCTAGCTACCATTGACTAACATCATTAAACATTATCTTATTTTTATTTTTTTATTTTTGAAACTCAGTAAAAATATGTCAGGCAAAGACGATCATGATCTGGTTGAAGATTAAAAAAAACAATGCACCCTTTTGAAATAAAAGACCCATCTTCTCTCTCCTTCTTCCCCTTGACATCTATCTTAGGAATCTTCAAAAACAAATCTCAGGGCAGAGTGCAAAAGAAACAAAACAAGACAAAAACAGAACTTGTAATTGCAGAAGTAAAGCATTCAGCTGCAAATACAACTCTGAAAAACTCAGTCAGTTGTTTTTATTTTAGTATTACAGCAAAGCAATATTCTTGTAGAGTAAAAATTAGGAAAATATAGAGAAATTGCATGTTTGTGATTAAAATAACAAAAAAAACACAATATTTTTCTTTTTTCTAAAATCAAATTCTATCATGTCAATCAAAAATCTAAAGTTCAGTGAAGTCCTTTGCCCCTGGACCACATCAGCTTACATACTCTCCAGCTTTGACACTTCCCCCTAGGCTTACCTAAACCCAGAGAGATATTAGAATGATAAATGAATAGCTAGCAAAAGTGGGAAACATTCTCTACTCAGAGTCAATAAGAAAGATAAAGGAGAAAAAAGAACTTATAGAGAACAGTTGAGTCAGGAGGATTAGATCTGCTTAGTCTTAAATTTAGCCACTATTCAGTAACCTGGGTACAGGTGCTGCTTGCCCTTATCACTTCTCACTCCTTTTGACCTTGTAATGAAAAAAAAAAAAAAAAAGGCACATTTGATATTAAAATCTATCTTCTTATCAAGAAAAGTAAATAGAGAAATCTTTAAAATGTTTTCTTTGATTTTAATAAAGGAATTTTAAAAGTAATTTCTATATTGTATTTGCATTCAATAATGTAAGTTATGGTTGATTTGAAGCCCTCAATAAGAAAAATGGCAGTATTGCCTTTTCTTTCTGTTTTTTAAGTCTTCCCCCCATAAAATTTGGAAGTCAGAAGAAATACATTTAAAAAAGCAGATATTTCTTTAAATAGTCTGGGATTTTAGTTTTACCTAATAAATACTGAGTTCAGTTTTTGTATCAAGAAATGTGCTAGATGCTGGGTACACAAAAATAATATGATTCATACCCTTGAGCAGCATATAGACAAGGGCAGCGGCTGGTTAATTGGATTAGAGCAGCATACTAAATGATGCCAAGATCATAGATTCCACTTATGGACCAATTAGTTCGTCTTTGTTCTATAGCCATAGATTGCATACAGATTAGATACTTTCATGGGTTTGTGCATTTGTACTCTATCTCTTGCCAAAAGGAATTTGAACGAGCATACAGCAAAGATATATAGAGTACAAAAACTCAGTGAAAAATAATAGAAAAGGTTTTTGAGACTGTATTTCATCCTAAGACTGCTCAAGTATACAAAAAGTTTATTTGAAACTTGAGCCTATAAAACACATTGGAAGCAAAATTACTGATTAACTCAGTAATGTGGAAAATATTTAAAGCTATGAGATGATTTTAATAGAGGAAGGAAATTTAATAAATCTCTAATTCATTTATTAAAAATTATGCCCTAAATAGAGAATTTAGATTTAGAATAAAGGATATAAATAGACAAAGATAACAATTCGCAGAATAGAGAGCTTTCTTAGTTGTAGCTGAACTATCTGTAGACAAAATTTTCCACAACAGAATTATCAGTGAAGACCTGTTTCTTATTTAATTGCAATACATGATATTTGCATAAGTCTTTAATCGGTGTTGGAATCATAATAATCATCTTACTTATTCATTTTCTGAGGAAACAAACAAGAAGAAACTAAGGATGGCATATCTGATTAAATATCATAGGCTGAGGGGTGCCTGGGTAGCTCAGTGGGTTAAAACCTCTGACTTCGGCTCAGGTCATGATCCCAGTGTCCTGGGATTGGGCCCCGCATCCGGCTCTCTGCTCAGTGGGGAGCCTACTTCCCTCTCTCTCTCTGCCTGCGTCTCTGCCTACTTGTGATCTCTGTCTGTCAAATAAATAAATAATATCTTTAAAAATAAATAAATATCATAAGCTGTGTTTATGTATTTATATATATAATACATATGACACATCCTTTGTTTTATAGCGATAATCAGTTGATTTGATTGGTTCAGCTGAACACCCAAACTGGTTATTTTACATTATTTAGTGAATACATACATGAACATAAATCATTGCCTTCATCTTTTGATCAATTACATTTAACATTTTTGAAAAAAAGTTTCCCTTAGTTTTGTTCTTCAGAATAGGGACTTGAAAAGGATAGAGATGTTATATCTAGAACATCCTTTTATGAGCCAGATTTATAGTTATTTATCAAATTTGTTGAGAATGGGTACATCTGTTGACTTTTCTGAAGTTAACATATGTAGCAGAGACTTCTGGTTATCCTCAATATATCTGTCCTCTCCTTTTTCGTTACTGATATTTGCCCCAATTTTTAGCTGGGGGTGTGATCATATGGAATAAAGACTGCTTTCAGCCTTTCTTGCAGTTAGGTGTGACCAAGAGATGAAGTCTGGCCAGTGGGATGTAAGCAGAAGTCATGAGTGTGCATTTTATATGAAATTTCCCCTATGGGAGGGGGCATGTTTATTCTTTTATTTATTACTTTTATTTTAAGACTTTTACTTATTTATTTTAGAGAGAGAACATGCACATGTGCTCAGCAGGAAGGCAAAGAGAGAGGAAGAGAGAATCTCAAGCAGATTCCACACTGAGCATGGAGCCCAACGCGGGGCTTAGTCCCATGACCCTAAGATCGTAACCTGAGCTGAAACCAAGGCTTAAATGTTTAACCCACTGGGCCATCGAGATGCCCTGAGCAAGTTCATTCTCTTTCCTCTTCCCTATTGGTTGGAATGCATATATGATGACTAACATTTCAAGAGTTATCCTAAAATATGAAGTGATCTGGAGAAGGGAACCCTATGTGTTATGGAATATCAGGATAGAATGTGTCTGGATTCCTTATATCATGGATATAAGGAATATCAGCCCTACACCTCTTAATTGTGGATTTTCTGGTGAAAAAAAAGTATGTTCTTATCTTACATAAGGCACTATTTTTTTAAGATTTTTTTTAATGTACATTCCAAATTATACTTTGAAAAACATATAAAAAAGGATTTTTTTTAAAGATTTTTTTATTTATTTAACAGGGAGAAAGAGATCACAAGTAGGCAGAGAGGCCAGCAGAGAGAGAGAGGGAAGCAGGCTTGCTGCTGAGCAGAGAGCCCAATATGGGGCTCAATCCCAGGACCCTGAGATCATGACCTGAGCCGAAGGCAGAAGCTTAACGTGCTGAGCCACTCAGGCGCCCCTAAAAAAGGATTTTTGATAGGGTGCCTGGGTGACACAGTGGGTTAGGCTGCTGCCTTCAGCTCAAGTCATGATCTCAGGGTCCTGGGATCGAGTCCCACATTGGGCTCTCTGCTCAGCGAGGAGCCTGCTTCCCTCTCTCTCTGCCTGCCTCTCCGTCTACTTGTGATCTCTGTCTGTCAAATAAACAGGTAAAATCTTTAAAAAAAAAAAAAAAGGATTTTTGATATGACATGGCAGTAGGATTATATATGTTTAAGTTGATTTTCATATAAACATTTCATAAACATAAGCTCATTGATGGTAAATGTCAAATATTTGGAAGTTTAGCTTGAAAGTATATCATCCTTAATTTCGTGATAAGCTTTTTCTCTTTAGAGACATATGACACATAGAGACATGTGAAACAATATCTTGTTAAGAGGTGTTAGGAGTCTATATTGCCATTTTGAACATTTTAATGAAATTCAGAGTTTTGTTCATTATTAGCCACCATGCAAACTGAGGCACGTTTACAGCATTTTAGTCTTTTATTAAAAAACAAAAATTATCAACAGAATTGATTGGTTTTCTTTTCCTCTTCGTTTAAATTTATTTCTTGGGTGCCTGTGTGGCTCAGTTCGTTAAATGTCCAACACTTGGTTTCAGCTCAGGTCATGACTTTGGGGTCATGACCTTGGGTCATGATCTCAGGTCATGAGATTGAGCCCCACATCAGGCTCCATGCACTCGCCAAAGACTCTGCTTGTCTGCTTGTCCCTCTACCTCCCCTTCTGCACCACCAACCCCAGCCCTGAACACAGGTGCACACTCTCTCTCTCTCTTAAATAAAGTCTTTAAAAAAACACAAATGCCTCAGGTCTCAAAAATGCATATTTAACTGTTCCCTTGATTCATTAATTACCTTAAAAACTGGCCCCAACAATATGTAAAGCCATTGTTATGAATGGTGGAAATTCTGTTGTGTCATAAGAATTACATCTTTTCTGCCAACTGTGTGGCATCCACTTATATTACCTATCACCAAAAACAAAATCGATGAATCCACTTTTACCCTCCTCCAAATACACATTCTCAATTTAGAAGTTACCTTTTATGATTGATTTTTTTCTTCAATAATTCCCCCACCTTTGCCCCCAGCCCCACTGTTGCCAGTGACTGGCACAGATTAAATATTAAATAAAATACTGGATACTGATAGCATACTACAGACTGATAAAATATTAGAAACAAAACATATTTGTGAATATGCATGTGACATAAACTGGCAAACATGGAAGAGATATTTCTGCCAAGAAGTTTTCAAATCAGCATAAGGAATGTATCAATTAAGATTTTTATTTAACTTGTAATTATATTTTTAATGTAAAAATATTATGGTAACTGCCACAGCCAAGAGGAGTCTAAGAAAAAATGACTACTAAATATAATGTGGTATCCTAAATGGGATCCTGGAACAGAAAAAAGACATTAAGTAAAAACTAAGGAAATCTGAATAAATGATGGGCTTTCATTAATAATGTATCAATATTGCTTCATTAATTATAACAAATGTGCCACACTAATATAAGATATTAATAATAGGGGAAATTGAGCATGGGATATATGGGAACTCTATTCTTTTAGCAGTTTTTCTGTAGACTTAACACAGTTCCAAAATGAAAAGTACATTTTTAAAAATACATTAAAATATGTTATCCAGAGATAAGTGTTCAAAAATAATCTCTTATCTAGGGATAGAATCGTCACTTCAGTTTACCAGCTTCACTTTTTTACCTCTTTTGGCAATATACTAGAGGAATCGAATGGCTTGTTAAAAGTCAAATGGCGTCTTAATTTTTTCATGTTTATTATATCTGTTCATGGAATGGCACATGCACCCTATCACATTAACAAGTTGCTACAAGGACATTAATTTTATTGTTTATTTCAATACATCATAAAGTAATCTAGTTGCAAAAACATTTGCCAACTTATGGTCATAAACTTAAAATGGATTTTACCTCTAGGTAAGAAAATAATTCCCACAATTCCATCAAGAAGGTATAAACTATTTAGGTATAAACTATTTAGGTATTTAGGTATAAAGAAGGTATAAACTATTTCATGTTTTTTATTTTGTTTTTTTATTTTTTTACTAACATATAATGTATTATTAGCCCCAGGGTACTGGTCTGTGAATCGCCAGGTTTACATACTTTACAGCACTCACCATAGCACATACCCTCCCCAATGTCCATAACCCCACCACCTCTCCCTACCCCCCAGCCCCCGCAAACCTCAGTTTGTTTTGTGAGCTTAAGAGCCTCTTAAGGTTTGTTTCCCTCCTGATCCCATCTTGTTTCATTTATTCTTTTCCTACCCCCCAAGACCCCCACATTGCATCTCCACTTCCTCATATCAGGGAGATCATATGATAGTTGTATTTCTCCGATTGACTTATTTTGCTAAGCGTGATACCCTCTAGTTCCATCCATGTCATTGCAAGTGGCAAGATTTCATTTCTTTTGATGGCTGCATAGTATTCCATTGTATATATATACACCACCTCTTCTTATCCATTCATCTGTTGATGGACATCTAGGTTCTTTCCATAGTTTGGCTCTTGTGGATATTGCTGCTATAAACATTCAGGTGTAAATGCCCCTTTGGATCACTACATTTGTATTGTTAGGGTAAATACCCAATAGTGCAATTGCTGGGTCATAGGGCAGTTCTATTTTCAACATTTTGAGGAACCTCCATGCTGTTTTCCAGAGTGGTTGCACCAGCTTGCATTCCCACCAACAGTGTAGGAGGGTTCCCCTTTCTCCACATCCTCACCAGCATCTGTCATTTCCTGACTTGTTAATTTTAGGCATTCTGACTGGTGTGAGGTGGTATCTCATTGTGGTTTTGATTTGTATTTCCCTGATGCCGAGTGATGTGGAACACTTTTTCATGTGTCTGTTGGCCATCTGGATGTCTTCTTTGCAGAAATGTCTGTTCATGTAGGACTCATGTTTTGACTCCATCTAGGATAAGTTGTTACTTCTTTCTTCTAGCCAAACTCTTACCAAATAGCAGGAACTCTGTCATAGCTATTGCCATGAAGATACTCTCTCACCTGTGTTGGACCATCTCGTAGTTAAACCCTGTGGAAAGCCAGTCCCTTTCTTCCCATCATGTTTGAGCTTTAGTATCTGAAGCAATGTTTCTGCTTTCCTCTGTGACAAAGACCTCCTAGTAGCATGCATCACTAGCACCAATGTTCAGGCTAATCTCAAAGACCCCTTGTCAACGAAATGGGTTGATGGTAGCATATAAAATGCAGCATGTTCTAGATGCCAGAGACAGTCGGGTAAAGTTCTAAGTACTTTACAAATAGTTCAGTTCATGTTTAACAAACCCTCTGAGGTTAGCAATAGTATGAACTTAATTTTAGATGAAGCAGAAACTGAAGCCAGAAATTTTAATTTACTTGCCCAAGATAACCAACTCCTAAGTGTTGGAGCCAGGTCTTGAACCCAGGTAGTGTAGATACAAACTCTCATCACACACTGCCCCCCCCCAACCCCAGAAACTTGTCATTGTGTGAAAATTCCGAAGAAAGTGTTGTTTGGGGAACTTGAAGACCTAAAATCTAGCCCAGCTTTAGCCAAAAGCACCTCATCTCAATTTAGTTATTAAGAAACGTGTACCATTTTACTAGATTCTAGTTTCCTAAAGATTGTTTAGGGGAAGGGAACTACTTGACATGCATCTTTTAGCAATCCTCCATACATTTTTGAAAAGTCTCTACCTAATAAGCACTAAATTTTTTTTTTTTTAATTACTGACTCCCTTGCATACTCATTCCCAACTACTTTAATCTCCTTACTAGTCCTTGCACATGTCAAGAACACTCCCAACTCAGGGCATTACAGTTCCTCTCTCTAGAGCACGCTTTCACCTGGAGAACTCCATGGTTCATTCTCAGTTTTGTTGTGTTTTTTTTTTTTTCACACCTCTTCTCAAAAAATCACCTTATTAAGGAATCTTCCCTGACTCTATGCCCATAAACCCCTGTTACCATGCTTTGTTTTTCCCCCAAAACTTACCACCATTTGAAATTATTGTGCACTTAATACTTTAATTTTTACTTGTCCTGTTCCCCAAGCCTGTGATCTTCTTGAGGGCAGACTAGTTTTGTTTACTCTTTCCAGCACCTGGTCTAGTGTAGGCATTCAATAGGTATTTGTTGAAAAAGTAAATGAATCTAAAAAGTGTTGTATAACTTATGAAATGTGTAGAGGAATACACTGTGTAGTGGGATACACTTATTAATAATATTTCTTTTCTTCCTTGGTAATTTATATATCCCAAGAATGCTTTCTACGTTGGTGGAATACAGTAAATTGTTACTATCTCATTTTCTGCACAGCAGAGGCATTTGGCTATAAATTCTGATAGTGTCATTTTTTTTTTATCCGTGGGACTATGTGTGAGGTTTTTGTTTTGGGTTATTGTTGGGTTTTTGTTTTGTTTTGTTTTGTTTTACGTTCTTGAGCTTGTGTTCTCAACTGTAACATGGGGATGGTAACACCTTATCTTGCAGATTTCTCTGAAGAGGAAAACCTTGAATATATCAAAATACAGTTATAGGAAATGTCAGGCTAATATACAACTGTTCATCATTGAAAGCATTTATGTTCTAACAGAATAGGGATCCCAGACCAGCCCATTTGTATTAAAACAGCCCTACCTCCCCATCACTTCCCAAACCGGACACAAAGGCTCCCTTTTCATTCAGAGGATCGGAGCAGCTTGAGATAAACTGCCTCTTCCTTAACCCAGATTCTGTGAATTACCGACCTGTATTATTTATTCATACCGATGGCTCCCTTCTTTGACATTGAATAATTGAGAGTTGATTGTGTTTAGGAAGATCAACAATCCCATGGTTCAATTCACTTTTCAAAGCACAGAATTCACCAGCCTTCAAAAGAACAGAGGAATTAATCCATTTTAAAACACAATGCAAGTACATTCTTCTTTGAAAATTGGTAATGATATTAATGAAAAATATAGATTAAAAGTAAGAACTGATAGAATAGTAAGAAATACTTTGAATTATGCTTTATTTTATTGTAAATATTAGATATTAAACTTTACTTAAATGTAAAATTAAAATTCTTGGTATATATTATGGTCAGTTTTTTCAAAACTTTTTTTTAATTTGCTAATAAAAAATTTCATTTAAGCTATTGGGCTATATTAGCATCGCATTAACTTCTTCTAACCTTCAGATATTAAGAAAAGGTAGCAATTATACTCTTAACAATTTGCTTTAGAATCAACTAATTAATCATTCATTGCCCATGGCACTAATAAGTCATTAGTCTTGTGGGGGCTCATTATAAGAAGCAATATGTAGACAGGTTCATTTAGGTAATCCTTTCTGAATGTTGATGAGGTTATTCGTAGATGATACATGCATGTTAGATTCAATTATAACAAATTAGTGAGAAGTTTTTTTCTCCTTTTTTATAAAAGCGGAAAGGATAGACTTTCTCAAACAACTAAGAATTAGTTTTGAGATGACTTTGCAGTTTCTTTAGATTGGATAAATGGAGCAATTTTCTAATGAAATGCAGTCGTAATGTCTTAATCTATTAACCTGAGCAGCTCACGAAATTCTGATGACTGTACACACACATGTTTTGAGAAGTGCACATTTGTAAGGTTTTAACCTCTCAAGACTTTGAAGCCAACCAATATAGGCAATCAATAGTCACATTATATCACTATTTTTCTTCTCACACAGACAAAAATTTTTATTTTTTATTATCTAATTCGTTTAGCTTTTAAATTCTCTTTGCCACTTATGATACAGATTTAGGTTATGTCTATGTGAGGTTAAAGAACTTAACATTTTTGGGGTGCCGGCGTGATTAAGCCTCTGACTTCAACTCAGGTCATGATCTCTGGGGTATGGGGAGTATGGGGAGGCCCTGGCATCTGGCTTAAAGAGGCTCCTTGCTGCTCAGCAGTGAGTCAACTTCTCCCTGTCCCTCTGCCCCTCCCCCTGCACTCTCTCCCACTCTCTCTTTCTCTCTCTCTCATAAATAAATAAAATCTTTTTTAAAAAAGAATTTGACATTTTCATAGACTCGGGTACTCCATTTTTAAAAATAAATTATTGGAGTGATTTTTTTTTCATGGAAGTGATCTTCTCATTACGTTAATGGAATTAACCAGTTGCTTTAGTTTGATAGATACAAAGTAAGCAGATGAATATAAAGATACAGAAAAACCTAGTTCTAAATAGCTGTCACACTTGGTGTTATTTTTTCCTAATTGCCAATTCTTTGTTTATCTGTTTGCATAGGTAAGTTTGCATAGGTAAGTATAGTTTGCATATTTAAGTATATAAAATCACATTTAATGTGAAGACAATTATTTTAAGAAACTAATAGGGGTGCCTGGGTGACTCAGTCCTTAAACATCTGCCTTTGACTCAGGTTGGCTCAGATCATGATCCCAGGGTCCTGGAATTGAGCTGGCATCAGGCTCCATGCTTAGCGGGGAAAACTGTTTCTCGTTCTCCCACACTTCCTGCTTGTTTTCCCTCTCTTTCTGTCTCTCCCTCTGTCAAATAAATAAATAAAATCTTCACAAAAAATAAAAAAGAAATTAATAAAGTGATTTAAAATATTCAACCAAAGGTCTTAAAACTACTATATACTTCAAGAATTGTTTCAAGGACAGTTTGATTAAAACCGTGTTACTACTCTAACAAAACACACAGACTAACATTCACTGTGTTATTAATAACAATTTAAACCTACTAATGAGCATTTAAATGTGACTTCATTAACAGTAATGGCCCAAACTCTGGCCTTGGGTGTTTACATGTTGCTTCCATTGGGGTCAAGGGGACATATGCTGGAAGGACTAGGCAGTTGATATAATGATTTATTTTTTAATTCGTAGGATACTCATACTTACAGTTTCCTGGAAAAAATGTTGCAAATGTAAGTGGTATAAGTTGAATCTGATTCTCACATTAAAAAACTGGTATGATCGAAGGTTTTACTCATAACCGATGACCTGCTCCTATCCTTACCTGCCCACACCAAAAACCCAGAAGGCAGAGAATGCTTTGTAACTGTCAAAAATGTGAAAAAACTGTCAAAAGAACATGAAATCAGTTGTGAAGCAGAAGTCATGGTTCAGTTTTCTCGAAGACAAGTATATAAATTGCAAACGCCCATGGTGTAAGCATCCCACAAATATATGTCACACAATGCCCAGGGGGACTGATGCCTAGTTCTTAGGGATTAAATCAAACATCATACTTAGTCAATTATAAATTAGTCCCTATCTAACATAAATACTTATAAAGTATATTTAAACAGGACTTCCAGTACCCAGACATGTAAAGTTGTGAGGGTTTTTTGTTTTTGTTTGTTTGTGTTTACTTATTTAAAAAGGAGGGTTTTTTTTCTTTTTAATTGCAACAAATTAGATGGTGAACATGTACTTCCAAATGAATTTCGAAATCAGGAAATTCACTCCTACTTAAATTGCATTCTTATTTTATTCCATTTTTAAAGCCTATTACTCTCTTGTATTATTTCATAAGATTAAAAGGCCTCTAACCTGTACTTTGAGTTATTTGTACCCCCAAAATGACAAGTAGTTTTGGGTTGTTCTCACTCTTCCTGTTCACATACCTTCCTTCCAGCCTAGCTGACCTGCTCATCCTCCCTCTGTAAACTGCTTTCCTGCCACCTCCTCCTCTATTTTCCTGACCTTCAGTCTCGCTTCACATCAAAGTTACCTGTCTCGGCCCAGTGGAAAGGCATATATTTTGTCAAGCCTTTCCTGGTCTCTGCATCTAGAAGTGTATATTCCTTTCTCCAAGTTTTTATGTCACTATCAGTCAGAATCTAGTCAGAATAACATCCTTTGCCACTTGTTTTACCAGAGAGAATTTGATTTAGAATTAAACAGGTACTTTAGGCCAAAGGAGAGGGAAAACTTGAGGTTATATGGAGACAGTAATTGTAGGAAGGAGATATTATGCCTAAAGCTGGGAGAACAAAGGAAAGACATTGGGATTATGAGAACCCAGGAGCTCAGAGAAGGGTCCCTGTGGGGCTGGGATTTACAACTCTAAGAAGGATATGCCCTATCCCAGTTGGTGCCATGGGAATTCAGCAGAGGTCCCTCCCCCACAGAATGAAGACTTAGAATTCTGAGAATGAGGCATCCCAACTCTCTGGGGTTTGTATCTGCTTTGGGGATTGAGAGAGAAATGGCAAGTGGAACCAATTTATGATGTGAAGATGAGTTTGTTGCTGGGATTGTGTTGATAGGAGCAGGAAGCAAAACAGTGGATTGGCTTATCCCTCTCCCTCCTTCAAGCATCTACTCCTGTGGTTGGGGAAACACAAACAGGAGCCAGCTGGCAAAAGAGAAGCCAGCTCCAGCATCACAAAACAGCACAGAGCTATGACATTGAAAGATAATAACTTAATAACCAGCACCTTAGCATTTTAATTAAACCTCTTTCAGGTGCTTAGCATTTTCTTCCTTCTAATATAGAGCTCTGTATTATCTTATCTTCTATCAGTCTCTAAGATCCTCGAGAATAATATCTGGATATGATTCATCTGATCCAAATTTCAATTAATATTGTTGAATAAATGAATATATAAATTCCCCCAAATCAAAGGCCTTTCCTTTTCAATTATAAGTACTGAATGTTTTATTATAAAAGAAGATCATTAGAAAATTAGTTTCTCTTTTGCTTGACACTTCAAATAATTTTTCTGGGATTTTATTGAGTATGCTTGTGATAACATATGTATCCAAACAAATACACACAAGAGAGTGTTCTTTTTAAAATTAATCTTTTAGTAGTCTATATAGTTATGCAAATGTTGCTTCAGGTTTCCAAAAGATTTATTACTTCTTAGTCCAGCATTACCCTTTCCTCCACTATGGGAAAGAACAGAATCGCAGAAAGCATCCCTGGTGAGTTCCAGAGCTGAGCCACCTGAAGGGAGCAGCGGTGTAGGCTAGTGCATGAAACAGCTGAGGAAGAAACTAAAGGTTCAGGATGAAGATTTTTGTGCTGCTCACATCCGGAAATGATGTGATGCCTTGCCTGGCACAAGTCTATGTTTGTACTGGCTGACTCTCCAGGTGCTGTAGGTTGGGCTCATGGGGTTGGATCAGCTGAACCTCATTAATATTTAACTTGACAGAGATGGGACCCACAAATACATGTCCACACATACAAAATACACATGTATATGCTCAACCATGTAGAGCTTTCTATGTTCCACTTCAGAGCCATAGGAAGACTTTTTAATGGGTGGGAAGGTTTTACAGGGTGGCCTTTCTATAAAAACTAATTCAGACAGGCTCTAAAACATGTTGCATAAAATTCTAAATAAAACTCTGGAGATTGTTCTGAGAAGTATAAAATCAGCCTTGATACCTCGTTGTCAAAGTTTCGTTTGCTCCAAAGGAGACCATTTGTTCCAGTGAAATAATTTTATGTAGAGCCTGTCAGGTTCTAGTCAACGAAACTGAGGTAAACCAGGAACTGATTATTCATTTTACAAATTATTGACAACATGATTATGTTTATTAAAGTAACCCCATTGCATATTTAAAGAGCAATTCCATATATCAAAATTGGATTTGCACACAATTTCACAGGGTAATAATGATTTTTTGGCGAATTGATCTGTATTGCATGAGGCAAAGTCATAGTTAAAACTGATGAGAGTTAGACTTTGTTAATGAGATATTCAATATCGTTTTTGAAGAAAATCAGGAAAACGTTACTCCCAGTGTAGTTGTTGAGTCAGAATCGCGTCTTCTGTAACTGTTTCTGTGACTGTTGTTCACTCATATTGTCCATAGCTGAAGTTCAAGTTGTAGTGAATATCAGTAAGTTGTGGAGTGTCAGCAAAATCACTATTTAGCGTCTGTTTTCTATAAGGAGCAGTGCAGCATCAGTCAAAAAGCAAAGGATTTGAGTTAAAATTACAATCTCCTTACCTTACTAGCTATAATGACCTTAGACAAGTTATGTAACTTATCTGAACCTCTCAGTATACAAAATAAGGAGACTTAAAGCCTTCTCTTAAATGTTATGTCGATTAAAAAATTAGGAGGTCAGGTGCTTAGCACATAGCTTCAATGAAGGGTAACTATCATGAATACACTACTTCTGTCAAGTTTAGCCACTTTTATGTATCTTCAAAATACATGAATAACTGATAAGGATATTCATTTCAGGAGTGCATTTAAATACAAATCCTCTTGCATTTCATAACTAGTTTTCAGTCTTATACTACTCTTAATCTAAAGCCTCTTGTGCTAGTTAAATAACACGTTTTAAAAATTTTACATGCATATGTGCTACAAGCCTTCTTAGAAGACTCAAGAATGCATTTGGTCCCCTCTATGCCCTGTATACTTCTCTGGGGATTACTAATTTCAGCCATTGATTAGTAGTATATTCTATAGGCACTTTGTGGCTAGAGAGCATACAACCACCTGAAGAGTTTCCTAAATAGGGATCTATGATTTTCTCTCTATCGAAGATAAGCATCAGGTCTAGAAATTTTATAAAAATGGATGGGAAATTGCACGTGTGTAACATGATACTTGACCCTTTATGTGTGTTATCTCATTATCAGAAAGATTCTGCTGTAACATTTTTCTAAGGCAAATCTATGCTATCCTATCCATCCAAGGAGTCTTTCCTGGCAAGAAAAATTCAACTGACTATATAGTGTTGACTCAATACTTTTCATTATAAAAACATTTATAGGGGTGCCTGGGTGGCTCAGTCAGTTGGGCGGCTACCTTCAGTTCCGGTCATGATCCCAAGGTCCTGGGATTGAGTCCCACATCGGGTTCCCTGCTCCATGGGGAGCCTGCTTCTCCCTCTCTCTCTGCCTGCTGTTCTGCCGGCTTGTGTCTCTCTCTCTCTCTCTGTCAAATAAATAAATAAAATCTTAAAAAAAAATTTTGTTTTTAATTCAGTTGACACATTGAGACAAATGTTAACTGCTTAAAAATAAAATAACCTAGGGGTCTCTCAGTGGCTCTGTCAGTTAAACTTCCTCCTTCAGCTCAGGCCATGATCCTGGCATCCTGAAATCAAGCCCCACATTGAGGGGCGTGGGAAGTTCCTGCTCAGCAGGGAGTCTGCTTCTGTCTCCCTCCCTCTGCCACTTCCCCTGCTTGTGTTCTCTAAATGTTTCTGTCTGTCAAATAAATAAATAAATAAATAATATGTGTTAAAAATAAAAAGTAACCTAAAGAACAAAATGAAGCAAATAGCTTAGGTATCAAACAAAGGATAAGATATTAAATCAACAAGTTTGTAGGATTTTTCCCCCTGAATTATCTGGAAAATTATCACACTCAACTTCATTTGAATTTGGTAGATTTTCTGTAAAACTCATCCACATTTTAAACCATCTGCTAGAATAAAATTCAACAATGAAGATACATATACAGATTATATTCATTCATTCTCTGAACATGTGGATATGGCGTGGAAATATTGTTATGTTATGTTAAGGCATGGAAATATGGAATCTGACCTAAATTCATGAATAGATGAGAAATGAGGAACTGAAGCAATGTTTCAATGTGGTGATACCCCTTTACCCCAGGATGGATAATGGCTCCCAAAGATGTCTGTGCTCTAATCCCTGAAACATGTGAATATGTTTCCTTACCTGATCAAAGGGAATTTGCAGATGTCATTAAGATTGCGGATATTAAACATCATTAATTTTTCAGGTAGTTCCAATTTAATCACATGACCTTTTAAAAACTGATAACTTTCTCTGGCTGGAAGAAGAGACACCACAGAAGAGAAAGTTTGAGAGATTTGAAGCCTGACAAGGACTGGACATGCTAGTTTGAAAATAGGGACAAGGTGACAAAGAATACGGGTAGCCTTAAGGAGCTGAGTCAATATTCAGAAAATTCCTTGGCTGATAGCAAGGAAAGAAGGACCTCAGTCCTACAATAAGGAGCTAAATTCAGCTAATAACTTGGATGGGCTGGGAAATGGTTTCCCTTGAGAATTATATCTCATGATTCCATGTATGACCCTCAACCAACTGACACCCTGATTTCAGTTTTGTGAGACCAGGAGCAGAGAAACCAAGACCTTCCACCTGGACTTCTGGCCTAGAATACTGAGATAATAAACTTACATTGTTTTAAGCCACTTACTTTGTGGTAATTTGTTGTGGAATCAATAGTAAACTAGTATATATCTTTCCTCAATTCTCTTTCATCTGAAAGTGTTACTTCATTAATGGAACTATCAGGCAAAATAAACTTAAAAAAAAATTTACTCATATATAGTTGGGGTTTTTACACTCAAGCCTGACTCATTACCTTCATATTTATTTAAAATAGGTTCTAAAATTCTTATCTGATTGAAGTTAATGTAATATTTATGCAATCAGAGTTAATGTTAAGACATATAATGATTTTATCAGGTAAGCCATGAATATAAATTACAAATTATCATAATTATTTAAGATCATAATATTTGTATGGTGAAAATATTTTTTCAAAAGTAACACTTGTTCTTATTAATTTAGTGAGTACACTTTCACAATGAATATATTAACAATAGTTCTTTGTAATGAATAAATAATAATAACCATATAAGAATAAAAATAATTAAAATATGGGTGGAAGAGTCCTTATTTATATAGTTTTGTCTGTTATTTATGCATAATACAAGGTAACAGAGGATATGGTACTTAACAAATATTGTTATTTCAGTAATCCCAATTCTGAGAACCTATTTTAATGAAACACATCTAAATATGAGGGAGTTATTCATAAGGATATTCATTGCAGTGTCATTTATAGTAACAAAAATATTGAAATGAACTAGGCAATAGGGAAATGCTTACCCAAATTCTGGTATACAGACTCAACAAAATTTAATACATCTATATAAAAGATAGTTGTGAGTATATAGTAACTCATAAGATTGTGAATAAAATCTTATGAGTTACTATATATTTATATATAGTATATATATATATATACTATCAATATTTATGGAAAATATTTAAAAATCCAGTTTATTAAGTTTATAATTATTTTAAAACTTTAATATTTGAAAAGGAAGAGAATACATACAAATATTAATAGTTCTTTTGGATAATGGAATTATGGTGATAGCTCATTTGTGTTTTCAAATAATTTATGGTTATATGACTTTTATGATTTTACTGACATGTATTAAATAAATATCTGGGGCGCCTGGGTGACTCAGTGGGTTAAGCCTCTGCCTTCGGCTCAGGTCATGATCTTGGGGTCCTGGGATCAAGCCCCACGTCAGGCTCTATGCTCAGCAGGGAGCCTGCTTTCCCCTCTCTCTCTGCTTGCCTCTCTGCCTACTTGTGATCTTTCTCTTTGTCAAATAAATACGTAAAATCTTAAAAAAAAAAGAATAAATATCTGAATCATTATGCCTATTTCTTAAACCCACCAAGCCCTATTACAATCTTCTCACCTAATTCAGTAGCTTGATGAAGTCTAAACTTGGACAGGAATAGGTGTTGTGTTACGCTTCCAGTAAAATAAAAAATAACAATAAAAAGGGGAACAAAAAAAAAAAACCCTTGAAAATGAGGAAGAAAACACCGACTCTTGAGATTTCGCTCATAGAATCCCTGAGAGGTCCATTGTCTCGGTTCATCTTTCCCAGTCCTCGTTCAAGCAGGTTCGGTTCCCTTCTGGACTTGCCCCAGTCGCCTCCTCTTCCTCCAATCCATCCCTCACATCCCACTGTGGTCAGAATGATGGATTTCAGCAGTAGAACTGCCCCTGTCACCTTGCTTAAACCTTCTAATAGCTCTACTGAGCTGTTAGGTTAAAGGATTCAATTCTTAATTTGGCTAACAAGGCAGAGCATGACCCACATAATACCCCCCAGTCTCTCCAGCTACTTTTCAGGGTCCTCACATTCTCACTCTCTTTTCTTCAGCGGCATCGCCCTTCTGTCAGTGTCCCAAATATGTCCCTGCTGTTCCCTCCTCACCACTCCCCCCATCTGTGGTGTTGGTACCCAGTCGTCCTTCATATATCAGCTTCCACACCTTCATTATAGTTCAGGATCTATTTGTGTTGAATATTCACTTACATAATGCTCATTCCTTTGGAGCACTTCTTTTTATGGGTCTATAATTATCTTTCATGTTTGTGACTATTTTAACATAATAATTCACATATTGAAAACCCTGGGAAGAAGGTCTGTCCTTGTAACCTTTGTTGGCGCTTGCAACAAATAGGTGTTTAATAAATATTTTGTTAAAGATTTTATTTATTTTCGAGAGAGAGACAGAGAGAGAGTAGGAGAAAGGGGAGTGGCAGAGGGGGAGGGAGAGGGAAAGAATCTCAAGGAGACTTGGCACTGAGTGCAGAGCCCAGCGCATGGCTCGATCTCACAACCCTGAGACCGTGACCTGAACCAAAACCAAGAGTCAGTTGTCCAACTGACTGAGCCACCCAGGCACCCCTAATAAATATGTTTTAAGGGGTGAATGAGGGAAGGAAAGTTACACTATAAATTAGCTCAGACATACAAACAAAGCTCTTTTTTTTTTTTTAAAGATTTTATTTATTTATTTGACAGACAGAGATCACAAGTAGGCAGAGAGGCAGGCAGAGAGAGAGGGGAAGCAGGCTCCCTGCTGACCATAGAGCCTGACATGGGGCTCCATCCCAGGACCCTGAGCTCATGACCTGAGCCAAAGGCAGAGGCTTTAACCCACTGAGTCACCCAGGCGTCCCCAAACAAAGCTCCTTTAAACAAAAATCAAATTGCTAGTACAATGTGGCAAATGAAGGTGCCAATGGATTTCAAGTATTAGAGTTTCATTGGTAGAGTTGGCATTATTGCATAAATGGGTCCGTCAGAATGCCTTAGTCTAATCCAGTAAATATTTGAATCCACAAATTGTTACTTTGTCATGTTCTTTCAATAACCTTTTGATTCCAAGTTAGCTTTTGAAGTGATTAGGTTTACAGGAAGAAAATGTAACGGCTATAAAAATGTGAACATGCTGGCTTTATTTGTTAGTTTTGCAGTTCATCATGTGAGTTAGTTAGCATTCTGATTTTATGTAAAGTTTTACATGTTAGTTGCTATGAATATAGCCTTAAGAGGTAGGGCCCTTTCAAAATGGTGACAAAATTAAGTTTGGGGGTTTCCTAGATATAGCTAGAACCCTGACCTGTGAAACATCTTCTGAACAAAGGTATCTCTCAACTTCTTACTGAGGATGGAAACTAATTGTTTCCAGACAATGTATAGTCATTTATAGTGTACCTTCTAATTTGATGTGCTGATATCATTGACTTCTGCACAGGATCAGAGAAAAAGAACTCTGTATGTGTAAATGAATAGAAATCTTCATTTAACAAACATTTCCCAAATGAGATTAAAAGAGTTCTTGACCTTAAGAAGGTTAGAGAAAAAGAAAACATGAATCAGTGAAATGAAAGGAAAAAACAGAGGAAAAAAAAACCCACCAACAATGTTCGTGCCCAAGGATGCTCCTGAGAAAGAATAGAGACAAATGGATTGAGCTGTGGAAGAAGTATGATAGTAACCAAACTATGTGACAAACATGAAGCTAAAGATATTTTATTGTCTTAGTCAAATGATCAGGTAGGCCAATGACACATTTGATTTTTTATTAACAGTAAGTTACAGGGTGCCTGGATGGCTCAGTGGGTTAAAGCCTCTGCCTTCGGCTCAGGTCATGATCTCAGCGTCCTGGGATCGAACCCCGCATCGGGCTCTCTGCTCAGCAGGGAGCCTGCTTCCTTCTCTCTCTCTGCCTGCTTCTCTGCCTACTTGTGATCCCTGTCTGTCAAATAAATAAATAAATAAATCTTTAAAAACAAACAAACAAACAGTAAGTTACTAGTAAATGAAGAAAAGATTAAAATATGGAATTCAGAGCATCTTATAAAAATGAGAAAGAGACAGAGAGAATGAGTTTGGATGTGTATATTACTAAAGGTCACCCTAGATGTTATTATAAACAGTCTCCAAATTTTTTTCTGGATAAATATCGTAGGAGTTTATTTAGCTCTCAAGTATCAGGATGGGTATCTTTTTTCCATGTCGTGATTGAAGAACCCTGGTTCCATCCACCTTTTGGCTCTGCCATCCTCTTCTGCATCTGAAAAGAGAAAATGGAGAAGACATACCCATTAAAGCAACAACCTGCACATATTCCATTGGTAGAAAATAATCATAGGGCCAAGCTTGGATTCAGGGTAGCCTGACTGGGAAATATAATTCATAGATGACACTATAGAAAGAGGGTCATTGGGGCGCCTGGGTGGCTCAGTTGGTTGGACGACTGCTTTCGGCTCAGGTCATGATCCTGGAGTCCCGGGATTGAGTCCCACATCGGACTCCCAGCTCCATGGGGAGTCTGCTTCTCCCTCTGACCTTCTCCTTGCTCATGCTCTCTCTCACTGTCTCTCTCTCAAATAAATAAATAAAATCTTTAAAAAAAAAAAAAAAAAGAAAGAGGGTCATTATATGACAGTAGTTTTCTACCATTTAAGCACTATGCAAATCATATTGTCTCCCACGAAAGCAAAACCTATAACCTTGGCACCTTAACATGAGAATGCTAAAATGTAGTAAGAGGAAAATATATTCTAATTTAAAATAACTTCATCCCAAAGTGTACAATGTCCAGTCCACAAAGCATGGAACTGCACAGGTCTGCCCTTAGCGTTCAATATAAGATGGCCAATAGGATTATATTACAAATGTTTCTTTAATCTTGACTTGTAACTCTAAATTACAAATCAAAGAAGTCATTTCTAAATCAATCAAGAAAGTATATTTTACCTGTATCAGATTTATTTTATAAGCATCATCAAATAATCTTACATTTGTAGAACATTTTTATCCTTCTTCAACTTTGAAAACCTTTGATGCATTATTATTTTTTTAAAGATTTATTTATTTATTTATTTATTTGAAAGGCAGAGATCACAAGTAGGCAGAGAGGCAAGGAGAGAGAGAGAGAGAGAGAGAGAGAGAGAGGTGGAAGCAGGCTCCCTGCTGAGCAGAGCGCCCGATGCGGGGATCGATCCCAGGACCCTGAGATCATGACCTGAGCCAAAGGCAGAGGCTTTAACCCACTGAGCCACCCAGGCGCTCCTGATGCATTATTTTTGATTAAATATTGAAAACATTGAAATCTGGACACTGGGTGACATTTAGCAAAGAAATAAAAGTGAATTTTTAATCATATTTAATTAACACTTAGAGATAGTTATTTCCCAACCCCTAAACTTAGCATAATAATATACACCTTACTTATCTCATAGGGTCGTTTTTGCAAGATTCAAGTGAAGAAAAAGATCTGAAAGTTATTAGGACATGAAAAATGCTTCAGGGTCACATGGCTGGATCAGTTAGTAGAGCATGTCACTCTTGATCTCAGGCTTGTGGGTTCGAGCCCCAATTGGGCATGGAGTTGACTTAAAAAATGCTTTATAAATACAGTATCTATTTGTCTTCAATCGTGTGTGTGTGTGTGTGTGTGTGTGTGTGTGTGTAGTTTGTATGTATATACATATACATATATGTGCACAAGCATACCTAAATTACATGTAGTATGTTAATGGAACATAACAGAAGAATCTTTTAGGCATATTGGAAGAAAGGCCAGTTTTGTTTTGTTTCTTTTAATGAGAGTCTTGACTTCCCTCTGTTCTGTATCATCAGCTGTTCTGTTGCCTAAAGGCAAATATTGCACCCAGCAATCTCTCAGGGTGCCATCAACCTCCATTATTCTGTGCAAAAGTACAATGGAAATGATATGGAATTCCATTTCACACACAAAATTGCAACGCACCCTTTCTAGTCTCAGCTTCCTCTTTTTCAGCTTCAGTTCTGCACCTCCATTTATGGTGTTCCTTGCCATTCTTCCTAATCACTCTCTTGTATACCTACATTGGCCTTTCTTATCCTCAGCCTGTTAAGAAGTGCAATTATTTTCTGCTGCTGTGGTTCTCTGTGTTAGCTTTCATTTGGGCTTTCTAGAAAAGTCTTGTGTAAGCACTATTCAAAAATCTAAGTTAATCTACCCCAGTTGGACACAGGGTACAGCGTTAAAACAGGATATACAAAGACTGACTTCTCAACCAAGGACTTAACGGCGTGACCCTGAGTGAATCACTTAATCTCATCAGGCTTTAGCTAAGGGAATTACATTAGTTACTCACCCCAAGATAGATATATTGAAAGATCAATGGGATAATATATGCAAAGTGGTCTTTGGAAGGAAGCAGAGGGGTTAACAGGACTTCTTCGCATCCTTTTTTTGCTTTTAGAAACGAGCTGTTCTAATGTGCTTTGTTATGATTGCCATGTAAGCTGTTCCCTTTCAAACACTGCTACAAATCCTAGGAAAGGGATTGTTCAGCATCTTACAACAACAGTCCTAGGAATCATCCCTAATGGACCAGGAAGGGTAAATAAAAGTCATGAATATTCAGATTCTTTATGTTTTAAATCCCCAATTTGATGGAGGTTTTTTGTGTTTTTTTTGTTTCTGTTTTTGTTTTAATAATGTTAGGCACATAAGAGTGTGACAAGTCTCAGGTTCTGTGTCTCCAAAATCTGGTGAGTTTAGTGCTGGTTTCGTGAATAATAAAGCCAATCTCTGGAAAGTGCTCATTTTATGAAAATACTGAATAATGAAGGGTATCCTTGTATTCTGCCAATTTGCCAAATGCTTCTTGCCTTTGTTCCTTAGACATACCTATCTTTTTTATTCTTATTTTGAATTCATAGTATTTTCACTAGATTGTTCCTAAATTGTAGTAACCAGAGATGGAAAACCCAGAGCCTGTGTATGTGAATGATACAGATGAGGAGGGTAAAAGTGTCTTCAACCCATCAGATTTTGTAATATCAGAAAATGCCTTTGAAATGCAGCCTGGGTACATAAGTGGATTTAAAACATAAAGCCACAGGCAAAGCTGAGGGAAGCGAAATTGTCCCTACCATAACCTCGCAGGGTATAGAGTCATGGTGTTACAAACCATCAGACAAACCTGGAATATTTTCACATGCTACATCAGACTGAACTAGGAAAAAATTATTTATTGTCAGGGACAATCCGAAGGGTGGAGAACAACTGCTCATTTCTTCAGTGATGTCAAGAACCCTTGCAAATTCTGCAATAGATACAGTTCAGAAGCTTTGCTACTGTTTCTCCCCTCTTCATCAGCTAAGTTGGTGGGATCATAAACCTAATCATTTATGCTAATTTATTTTCCCTGTCTGCACAGCTGCACTTTTATAAGTCTTGACGCAGAAAGTGATTTGAGTATGTATGGATTTCACAGATCTGACTATCTAATCAAGGATACTGTGGTGTAAAGTGTAGCTTTAAAGCCTATTTGGACCATTATTTTCAGCTCTTAAATCTTTGAAGATACTAATTTATTGTATGCCTTCTAATTTCATCCTGGTATTTAAATGTTTATAAGTTAGCAAGTGGAGTAGTAGGTTATCCCTCTATGTAAATTTGAGCTGCCTGGACCCCTGGGACAAGGAGAATGAAGGTCCAAACCCTACCTCTCATCCAGAATCACCTCAAATGTCAGATCTTGAATAAAGATGTCCCTGATTCATCTGTGGTAAGAAATGGCTTGCTTAGAACTGCCATAGTCCTCCTATGAAACAGCTAACTTCCCATTTCCTCCTCCATGTGTACTGGGCACATGTTCCATCTATTCCGCTGGTCTACAAGGTTCTAAAAGTTCAGTGCTACAATGTATTCTTCTCTGACTCAAAAAGCAGAATGTCATTTCCTAGTGTGTATAGGATAACAACTAAGTCTTTACCTCAGCTTCTAAATAGAGCAGACATGGTATTTATCTCACCTTTTTGTGTTGCTAAATACTTTTTTGATGATAAGCATAAACTGCTACTGTCCTAGGCAAACTGGAGCGTGTGGTTATTGTACTTACATATACTTGTCATGATTTGATCATTACCTCGGTTTCCAGCTTCATTCTCCATCAGGGTCTCCTACGGACGCTGAGCTGAATTAGCCATGCTAAATTATTTGAAGTGCCCACAAGTGTGTTGAGCTCATTTGTGTCTAAACCTCTGTGTGAGACTCAGCCAAAAGAATTGTTCTCCATAATCCTCCTTTCCGAGAAGACATCAACCCTGCAGGACTGTGTGTAGGTTCTGATCATTCCCCACCCCCCAGGAAAGTTTTTGACTTGCTGTAAGTCATAACTAATTATGGTGTTCAGTAAAAGAATTATTTTAGAAAACTAACTTTAATCCAAGGTGGACCCAAATATTACATTCTGGTCTGAACATAAAACTAGAACATTAAATTATATGACACCAGGACACCTATGTGGCTCAGTTGGTTAAGTGTCCAACTTTTGATTTTGGCTCATGTCATGATCTCAGCGTCATGGGATCAAGCTCTGAATTGGGCTCCATGCTCAGCATGGAATCTCCTTGGGATTAGCTCTCTGCTTCTCCCTCTGCTCCTCCTCACCAGGCTCTCTCTCTCTAAGATAAATAAATCTTTAAAAAAAATTACATGGCATCAAATTTGGCTTCAAATTTTCTATCTTGAAAGAGACCCATTCATGACCTTTATGCCCTGAATCACCAATAATGTTTAATAATTTATTAAAGGATAAGCAATTTGGGGTGGCTAGTTGACCCAGTTGGTGGAGCCTATGACTCTTGATCTCAGGGTTGTGGGCTCAAGCCCCATACTGAGTGTAGATAGTGCTTAAAAATAAAATCTAAAATAAAATAAATAAAAGATAGGCAATGAAATACTTGGAGAAGGTCACCACCTGTTGTATACATGAGCCCATCACATTTCAGGTATAGTGAACTGTATTGTGATGATGGTGTGTCCACTACCCACGTTTAGGTACCCCCTTCGGTTACCGGAAGCTATGTTCTTTAACATGGCCACTCTCTTCTTAACTGTGCTTCCTATCATGAAAAAGTATTGTGCAAAAATCCACGGAGGCAAAAAAATTCTACATATGCCCTAAATAATGAAAACAATTTTGAGACATTCAGAACAAAGTAGTCCTATCACTTTATAAAGTAAATAAATGTTTACAATCCCTATGATTTTATTTGACTGTGTAGTCGTCTGTGTATGTTTTTATAGCTTTACATGGACAGACAGCTTAGGGTTTACATGGATTCTTTTTTTAAAGCTGACGTGATTTTTACACAAAAATAATCATGAGCCAGAGCATACCAATTCAACATTTTGAAACATCTCAATGAGAAGCAGAAACACTGCTATTCTTGGCAAGCCAAAAAAAAACCTGTTGGATCTAGAGAAGTGAAATATGAGAAGTATAGACATTTCATGAGAAAATTTTTGAGAATCAATGCTTCTTAAATTACAAAACCGAGTGTGAGCTAATGTCCTAAAAAGGCCGAAGTCAGAGAGGACTAACAAGATGTACTAAGAATAATAAGGGGTTGAGATATAGGAGTAGAGCGTGACAGTAAAATAATATGTGCGACTATTATGTTGCTTTTTAAAGTTTTTGCTTCAATTTCCTGCTAGCTTTTAAAATATAACCTAAAATGCTTTTCCTTTGGCATTTAGTCTTCAGGCAGTACTAAATATGAACATAACCCTCATTTGTTTAGAAATGTAATTTCATTTTCCATAATTACCATCCTAACTGCTATTACGGTAAGGTTTTGTTAATTCACACTAATGACAGGGAGACAATTGCTGAATTTTGCAAATTACTAAGTATGTGAACAAATACAATAAAAGTCACGGATATTTTATCTCAGGATGTACTTTATTCATTTATTTTGCCAATTTTAGTTTAGCTGTTAATTATTCTAATAATGCTGGGACTAGTCAATATCCTAATGCATATTCTGTGAAACTTAAAATACTCACAAGAGATGCCTTTTTGCCAACAAATTGCTTGGGTTGGCTAGTTTAGAATACCAAATTATCCTAAGGGATAATTAATAAGGTACACTTTCTTGGGAGTGTATTCAACATTTAGGATAGCAAAGCTGTTGTACTACACCTATATAGTGTGACTCAAAACTTGTATTTCTTTTTACGTACTTAGCAATCTTCATTTATTCCTGATTCCCTTCTTTAGTCATTCTGAATTAATGAAGTAATGTCATAATTTATCTTGAACTGTATTTTATGCTAAATGGCTTCTATCTTGTGTTACTTACTGTTATCATTGTTGTCAGTTTTAGATGGGATAAATTCCCCATCTGTGATGCCTTTTAAGTCTTTTCCCAAATGTTTACTTGCTATTCTGTACAAATTAAAGTTGTCAACCACTTGAGAAAAAACTTGAAAATTATATCTAGAAACTATGACTTGGGGAAGAAGTTTTAAAGCTTAGAACTCCAGAATGAAGATTGAGATTTTCAGGTTCTGAGCCTGAGTCATAAAATGTCTGGAGGCAAGATATCTACCCCCTCTGAGTATCTGGATTTTTAGTTTCTGAGTACTTACATTGCTACATTCTGGGAATGTTTTTATTTTATTTTGGGGCACCAACTTGTGTTCAGAATGCTATGACTGTATAGTTTTAAATCAGCATAATAGAAGCGGGTGTAAGTGAAATAAATCCAGACTTCCTACTTACTATTCTAAGGACACAATTAATGTATCTAGCAGGAAATCCCAGTCTTTGCCTAAGTGGCTACATACTTGGTGAAGTCATGCCTTTGCAAGGGTTGAAAGGACTCACAAATCTTTCTACACCCTTCATATAGCTTTCCAACATTAACATTATACAATCTTTTGCTTACGAATGCGAGCAAACACCATCTGCCTTTGTAATACCTTTATTCATTCAGTAATCATTTGCAAAATTAATGAGTGAAAAAAGACAAACTATCATAAATGCTCAGTTGAGCCGTATTATCTCAGCAAAACCAAACTGAGACTTCTGATATTTGTTTCTATGCACTCAATCTTGTCTATATTCTCCTTTAGAAATATATTCAAGTTTCCCATAGTAATAACCTTATTGTACCCTGATTTTTTTAAATTTTTTTAATTTTGATTTTTTAATTTAATTAATGGAGTACATCATGAGTTTCAGACATAGTGTTCAACAATTCATAGGCTGGGTATATCACTTGGTGCTCATCACATCACATGCCCTCCTCAGTGCCCTAATTATTTACTGTGTATTTCTAATACTCACAGCCTGGCCGAGCATGTTTTTCTTTTCCTTTAACAAATAATGATCTCCCTCCATAATCCTGGGATTTCCCTCCTTCTCTAAAATCTTCCCCACAGGAGAAGGGAGGTCACTGCCTTTTATCTTGATGCAAAGCATTCTCACCAGGTTACACTCCTTGCCATGCTGACAAATGAGAGTGTTCTTCTATACATTCTCTTTTATGAATTTTTATGTACAGTTCACCAGACGTTACTTTTTAAATGCTGATTCAATTCAGAATTCAATTAATTGATATTGATTGCACATTTCAAAAAGATGGCAGAGTGTAGAAGAAGGAGATGGATCTTAAATCAAAAGGTTAGGGATGAATCCCAAGTATGGAATTTATGTGGCTTTGGAGGGAAATAATTCCATTAAACTCTCCTGAGGTTTTCTCTTCGTATAGAGAAGGAAGATTGTACTTGAAAGTAAAAATGTAACGACGTAAACTTTACCTACAATAAACTTCTTAAGGAAGTTTCTTATTACCTTTTTTGTTCTGGTTGTACCTAACAAAAAACTTTAAATACACTGCTCAGTGCTCCATGTACCCCAAAGAAAACAGATTGAATTAGTTTCAGAAACTTGAGAAGTGGAACCTGATACTTTGTTGATTTGTTCGTTTTTTAATGTATCAAGCATTCAACAACCCAACAAAATGAGCAATGAAACATATGGGGGGAATTAATTTAAATCCTAAATATCAAGTTTTGGTAATTACCCATTATATAAAATATTTATTTAAATTTGTAATTGTTCTAATACCAATTTTTTTTTAAAAAGTCAGGATATTCACGCTGGACATACTTGTTTTCAACAAAGAAAACTCTGATGTTTTTTAATCTTTCCATTTCTATTGACATTTCATTCATTATCAGAAGGACAATAAGCTGAACCCCCAAATAAGCATCCAGAATCAATTTTGAGAAGAAGGTAATATGTCTTTTCTATACCTGAGAGCACATGAAATATTTGACTTTAATTCAATAATAACAACAATAGATCATTTTAACTTTTGTAACCAATAGAGCTCTTGATAATATAATGAAGTACATCAGATTCACTGAGTAATTATGGTGGCACTTTATCAGATCTGTACAATGTGCTGGCTGAAAAGTCACATCAATATATTTACCCTAATGTATATTGTTGCACAGTATATAATAAATTCTCTATTTTATGGCCTTCTGGGAACTGAGGGAAATGATTCAATTAGCAAGAACACGTGAACTGAGGGAAATTAAATCAACTTTAATAAAAACATCTATAAAACATGTTGCAAGCCAAGTATAGTGGTGATTAGGGACCTCATTCCTGGAAATCAATAAAACATTTGAAGGGTCCTATTTTTTATAACTTCTTGCATGTTAGTTGGACTCAGCTCAAGGGCATCCCTAAAACTGCCAAATACCTGAAGGCTCCTGACTTTAGGGACACCACATTTCTAATGAGATTGCTGGGTATGCATTAGCCCTACATATTAAATTGGGCCTGAGAAAGGTTCACAGCAGGACACCTGGGTGGCTCAGTCCGTTGAGCATCTGCCTTGTCGTGATCCCAGGACCTCAGGATGGAGCACCACATCGGGGCTCCCTGCTCAGTGGGGAGCCTGCTTCTCCCTCTGTTCCTTCCTGGTTTGTGCTCTCTCATTCATATATATATATATATGTATATACATATATACATATACATATACATATGTTGAAAACATTTCAACAACAAAACAAAATATGTATATACATATATATATATATGTGTGTGTTTTGTTTTGTTTTGGAAGAGAGCTCTGCAGCAAGTGATAATTTGATTTTTAATATTGGCATTGGTAGGACATGCAGGCAGAAAGGTCAAACTTAGGAAACTTAAGGTTTCTCTGGCTAGAAATTGTTTTCAGCCCTTTTAGATATCCAGATCCTGCTTTTCATTCATGATTGTGGGAGTGTGGATGGTTTCTATTGCTTCTTTATACACTTCTGTATTTTTTCAACTTTTCTAAAATAGCTATATGTTTTTGCCATTACAAAATAAATAAATACATGCACATTTTAAACAAAGCAAAAATACAACTATTATGTCTTCACTGCTCCCATCCTCCCCCAACCTCCTTTTTCAATTCTGTCCTCTTGGGCAATTGCTATTTATGGTTTATTATGTATTCTAGAATTATGTCTGTTGACTTATATGGAGAGAGAATGTATATATATTCTATGTCACTGCATATGAATTCTCCATATCTGGGATTATATTATACTTATTATTCTGATGGGGTTTTTATTTAATAATATATACACCACATTTTTAGAAAAGTTCCATTTTATTGCCTGGAATGAATATGCTGTAATGTAATTTAACCAGTTTTTGGTTGAACGGCTTGGTTGTTTTTCTGATCACAAGATTATACATAATATATCTATAATTCCCTAGTATATTATAGACTATTCTTTTTAAGTTTACCTTTTTAACAGACTTTTTTTTTTTTGTATGTAATGAGATTGCCTTGACATTAGCCTACTTTAGTATTCCAGCACATTTAATTAATAATTCAGAAAAAAACCCATGGTCTTCTCATTTTTTTTTTCTGCCAACTGCCCCCAACCCCTTCCTCCAGGCTATGAACTTCAGTTTTGTTTTGTTAGTTTGTTTTTAAGATTTTATTTATTTCTCTGGAAGAGAGCACAAGAGAGCTAGCTTGGGCGGGATGGCAAGGGGAGGGGCAGAGGGAAAGGGAGAAACAGACTCCTCACTGAGCAGGGAGCCTGGCTCCTGCCTCAAGCCCAGGACCCTGAGATTAGGACCTGAGCCAAAGATAGACACTTAACTGACTGAGCCACCCAGGTACCCCTGAACTTCCATATTGAGGTTTATCAGGGTAGCTCAAAATGTTGAGGGTCTTGATTTTCTTCTGTGTGGATCTGCAGGTTTCTTAACTCTGATGGATTTAGCAGTCAGTTTGTTCCCACTGGTATGATGTTTTCCAGAAACTCCTCACAGACTCCCTTGTTGAGGGCACACCCCAGCCCAGCCCTATCAGAAATTAGGAAGAAATTAGCCAACACAACAGAAATAAACCTTAACAGCTCTTCTATAGATTTACTTTTTTTTTTCCAATTTATTTATTTTCAGAAAAACAGTATTCATTATTTTTTCACCACACCCAGTGCTCCATGCAAGCTGTGCCCTCTATAATACCCACCACCTGGTACCCCAACCTCCCACACCCCCCCCGCCGCCACTTCAAACCCCTCAGATTGTTTTTCAGAGTCCATAGTCTCTCATGGTTCATCTCCCCTTCCAATTTACCCAAAAGCACATACCCTCCCCAATGTCCATAACCCTACCCCCTTCTTCCAACCCCCCTCCCCCCAGCAACCCACAGTTTGTTTCGTGAGATTAAGAGTCACTTATGGTTTGTCTCCCTCCCTATCCCATCTTGTTTCATGGATTCTTCTCCTACCCACTTAAGCCCCCATGTTGCATCACCACTTCCTCATATCAGGGAGATCATATGATAGTTGTCTTTCTCCGCTTGACTTATTTCACTAAGCATGATACGCTCTAGTTCCATCCATGTTGTCGCAAATGGCAAGATTTTGTTTCTTTTGATGGCTGCATAGTATTCCATTGTGTATATATACCACATCTTCTTGATCCATCATCTGTTGATGGACATCTAGGTTCTTTCCATAGTTTGGCTATTGTGGACATTGCTGCTATAAACATTCGGGTGCACGTGCCCCTTTGTATCACTACGTTTGTATCTTTAGGGTAAATTCCCAGTAGTGCAATTGCTGGGTCATAGGGCAGTTCTATTTTCAACATTTTGAGGAACCTCCATGCTGTTTTCCAGAGTGGTTGCACCAGCTTGCATTCCCACCAACAGTGTAGGAGGGTTCCCCTTTCTCCGCATCCTCGCCAGCATCTGTCATTTCCTGACTTGTTGATTTTAGCCATTCTGACTGGTGTGAGGTGATATCTCCTTGTGGTTTTGATTTGTATTTCCCTGATGCCGAGTGATATGGAGCACTTTTTCATGTGTCTGTTGGCCATCTGGATGTCTTCTTTGCAGAAACGTCTGTTCATGTCCTCTGCCCATTTCTTGATTGGATTATAGATTTACTTTTATATCTCTTCTGCCACTTCAGAGCTTTTGAAAGGAAAGATGTTCCATCAGCCATCTTGAACCAGTAGCTTCTATTACCTTTATAGCCGATAATGGGCTATAAACATCTAAAAAGGTTCTGTGGATCTTTCAAGACCCAGATGAGGGATCTCACTACCTGCCCCTAATGCACTTTCAAAATCTTCCTCCTCTGTTCCCATAGTTCTTTGGTTAAAGTTCTACCACAGCATTTACTGCACTCTGCATTGTTCATAATTGTATGCATATGTGTCCCTTTTCCACACTGGACCCTTGGTTAATTAAAGATCAGGACAATGACTAATCCATCTTTATATGGAAATCTATGCTTACAGGAATTAGAAAGAAGTATGTATTAAATGAATAAATGGATGAATGTATGCATATCTGTGAAATAGAGGTAAGTACTAAGGAGCAGACAGGTTGTAGAACAGGGATATGTATCCATCTGTTTTGATCACAGAGAGTTGCTGGGACCTAATTGTGGAAAGTGTTAAAAATAAATACATTTTTTAAATGTAGCTGTGATTTTTGTTATTGTGCTGTGCAATAATGTATTACAACAATTCAGATATACTTACTTTTTCTCTGTGATTTTATTACTTTCCTGCTACAAAGACAAACATTGTTCCAATACTCTCAGACCCTCAGGGAAGGAAGAATGATTTTCACAGTAGTTTATACAAACACTGCTTTTTAAATTGGATCAGGAAAGCTTCTTTAAAAATGACAGCAGTCATAGAATTTAGACTCTCGATTGCAGTATAAAATTAAATTTTCAGTTTTTCCTAGCTGTGGGGAATGATTTAGAGGTTAGATTGCAAAGGAGAACTTGTTACATGTGTAGAAGAGGTTTTGAAAGTGATAAATTATTTAAAAAAAAAAAAGAAAAAACAAATTGGTGACATTTTAGAAGGTCACTTAGCAGTGAGCTATTCTAGTTTAGGGTTCTTGAATCAATCTAATTAAATATACAGTTTGGACACAATGTTAATTCATGGTCATGTAAGGCATTATATGTCACTTAAAAGTAAACTAAAGTAAGACTAAATTAAGAAAAGAGTAAATATGTTCTATATTTTTGGACTCCCTCCATCTTAAAATACTCAGACTGACCAGCACCTTCCAGAACATGGAACAGAAATTGGCTAACTTATAGCAATAACCCAAGTAAAGGAAACACAAAGGTGATACAAACGTCCCTGTAGCAATTACACTCTTCAGAGCCATAACTACAGTATCACAAAAATTGTTCAACTCCACACTGAGGTTAGCTCTTTCCTAGTCATGCATAACAATAACACTTGTTCCAATTTGACCCCCATTTGCAGCATCACTGTCTCTTAACTTCAAATGTGTTGGCCAGTGGGGCACACTAGAGGATATAGCTGTAGCATTTGGGGGACCTTCAAATTAACAGATCTGTTTATAAACCTCTGTAACTGATTACTTCCTACAGTTTTTTTTCACCGGCAACTAATACAGGACTGAATACAGAAAAGGTGGGTATTATGAGCTGATGTCTCCTAAAAATAATAGGTGGAAAATTTTCATGCTTTATAGTTTTCCTCCTTGGCTGTTGGTAGCTTTTACTACAAAGGAAGTCTAGTGAAGGTAGTGTACAGCAAATATGTGTGGTGAATGCTTATCTGGGAGCACATGGACCCCTTTTGAAACTAAGTCCAGGACATGCTTCCTGTCTCCTTTCTTCCCTGTCCCTCTTAGGTTCCCATAATGCCCACTGGATTAAGGTTTGGCATTAGCCAGCATTTAAGTTTGCGTTTAAGTAAGAAAGATCCTCTCCTAGTGGCTTTTTCGGCAATGAAACTAAGTATCTGAATTATTAGAATGTAAAAGACGCCAGGATTTCAGATATACTTGGGCCATTTCACCTTCACCCTCTTCTCTTCTAGAAAGCTTTTCATGGCAGCCCTCCAGCCGCTTTTCTTCCAGTTGAATTTGAAATGCTCTATTACCTTGGCTAAATTTCAACTATGTCAGTAAAATCCCAAAGAGCAAATCAAGCTAGTAGCAAAAGTGCCTTTCCTAAATAAATAGACTGCTAACCCCCAATATGAGAAGAGACACCCTACCACCAGGATTATTTCATAGTCGGTTTTAATGGATGCAGTCATTTTCTTGTGCAGAGGCATTCAGTTGTTTAACCCAAGTCGGAATGCAGTTTAAATGACCTGCCCAGTCTCTTTGGACTGAACACAGTTCACAGTGGCACACTCCATAGGCTTCCAGTATGACCAACACTACCATCATCACCACTGGGAATTGCTGGAGACGAGCCTCAAAAAGGAGGCTATCCGTTTTCCCCGAAGAAGTGATCAGTACTAAATCCGTGTCATACCTCCTTGATTTCTTTGGCTTCTATTAGAAACCCATTCCTTTCTCTTATGAAGCAGGTGATTCCAAGCCTGTGTTTGCTGATGATTACATCTACTCCCTGCTTTGCAGCAGCTAGGTAACACTATTTGCACTTCCAAAGACAGCTCACTGCAAAGTTAGTATCTATTCTACTCTTTCAACATGCTTGGTAAGTCCCTGAAAGTCTTCCTTCTAACACTCCGATGTATAGTCACCTCTTCTAACTAGCTTCTCTTCCACCCACCATCTGTACCTACCCGTTCCCAGGGCTCCCGAGACCTGGTCAATACCCATCATGATGGGCAACATCTCTAAAATCCCACTTTCAAATATTCCACTGTTTGATCCCCACCCACTTACTCCCCTCCCTCACTTCTCCTAGACCAATTTCAGACATTATTTAATTCCACAGGTACCTGTGATCATTGATGCTACCAGTTTTCTCACTATCCTTCACTCTTTTAACCTTAGTCACTGCCCTTTTCCATAACTTAGATTACATGATTCATCTTCATAATTTTATTGCTCTCTTGCATACATCTTCCTGTTCTTTGGCTGGTTTGTTTTGTTTCCTTAACAAATTCACTGGTCAGACCTCCGCTTTGGTTAAAAATCTAACTCTCCTCCTACTACCAGCCTAACAGTTGTACTGATTGATGCTAAACTTAGGGCCACAGAATTTTGACTCCGAATTGACCAGACATCCTACCATATTTCTCTGGTCAATTCATGCTTCCATATTCTGAAATAACTATTTGATATACCTTGTCTTCTCTTAAAACCTCAAGAGACTCCTCCCCCATCCTACCTCTCTCAGCTGATTACCTTGATTTTTATATCCCTTTAAAAAAGGCATTCTGGGGGCACCTGGGTGGCTCAGTGGGTTAAGCCTCTGCCTTCAACTCAGGTCATGATCCCAGGATCCTGGGATCGAGTCCCACATGGGACTCCCTGCTCAGCAGAGAGCCTGCTTCTCCCTCTCCTTCTGCTGTTCCCCCTCTTGTGTGCTCGCTCGCTCTCTCTCACTCTCTGTCAAATAAATAAATAAACAAATAATCTAAAAAAAAAAAAAAAAAAGTCATTCTGATGATAACATTCTCTTGCTTTTACCACCAAATCTACCAGCCTGCCTTCACTTCTACCCATATACTTCTCTTTGTCCGTTTCAATGGAGGAACTCTGTGAAAGCTATTGAATTCCAGGAGTTTAAACGGCATCTCACCCCTTTCCATGCATTCAAAGTCTTGGCTCTTGTGATTAATTTTCTCTTTCTTCTGTACTGATTGATCATTCCCATCAGCATATACACTTTCTGTAATACCCCTCCCCCTTAGGAAAAAAACCTCTTGATCAAATATCCCTCTCCAGCTGTCACCCTTTATGGAAAAACTTCTCAAAGAGTGTTTCTATTACCTTCTTCCTTGATATTTTTTACAATCAGGCTCTCAGCCCACTTTCTCCCTGGAGCTTCTCTTTTCTGGGTCACCAGTAACATCAAGGCTGCTTACTCTTGTGGCCAATTCTCAGGCCCCATTGTATTTGATAGTTCCTTCTGACATAGTTAATTACCATCTCCTTTACAGAAGATTTTTTATACAGGGCGTCCTTACCACAACACCTTTCTGGTTTTCATCTTATTTGAATAGCTACTCTTTTAGTCTCATTTCTTGGTTCTTTTTTTCCATTTCAAGAAATGCTGGAGTTCTGCAGCTACCTGACCTTGGGCCTCATCTCTCTTTAATCTACACTTACTCTCTAGGTGATCTTATCCAGTCTTCTGGCTTTAAATATTGCATAGACCTCAAGCTTCAAATTCTCCTCTATGTTCTGCTCTGCTGTCCAATAGGCATATCAAACAGACTCTTGATGTATGAGATGTGGGGATTAAGTCATAATTTTAAATTTTATTTTATTTTTAAAAAGATTTTATGTATTTATTTGACAGAGAGAGAGAGAGAGAGAACATAAGCAGGGGGAATGGGAGAGGGAGAAGCAGGCTTCCTGAGTCGAAGGCAGAAGCTTAATGACTGAGCAACCAGGCACCCCTTAAAACCAGAATCAAGGAAAATGGTGATTCTTGTTAAATCTATGTGGTGATTGCAACAATGCCAATTATATTCGGAAATTTTCTCCATGGTTTGAATGCATCATTATTATTTCTTTAAATTAAAATTAAATCTATGACGGTATTCTTTAAAAATACCAAACATCGGGACACCTGGGTGGCTTAGTTGGTTGAGCGGCTGCCTTTGGCTCAGGTCATGATTCCAGTGTCCTGGGATTGAGTCCCATATCGGGCTCCTTGCTCGGCAGGGAGCCTGCTTCTCCCTCTGCCTCTGCCTGCCTCTCTGTCTGCCTGTGGTTGAACTCCCTCTCTCTCTCTCTCTGTCTTTCTCTCTCTAACAGATAAATGAATAAAATCTTAAAAAATACTGAACATCAATATCTGAGGACATGTGATAAGGCTAAAGAGAAATAAGTAACAAATAAGCTCACATTTAAGTTAAGATTTAGTTTAAAGTTTAGAAAATAAATCTAAAAACCACTTAAACCTAAGCTAAATAGTTATTTTTTTAAAGATTTATTTATTTATTTGAGAGAGACAGCACAAGTGGGGGAAGAGCGGTGGGAGAGAAACTCAAGCAGACTCCCCGCTAAGCACGGAGCCTGGGCTCTTATGACCCATGACTTCATGAACTGAGCTGAAAATAGTAGCCAGATGCTTAACCACTGAGCTACCCAGGTGCCCCCAAATAATTATTTTTAATATCCTAAGAAAATCAATGATACAGTATTTAAATTGTTATATCCTGATTTTAAAATCCTGTATTTTATTTATTTATTTATTTATTTTTTAAAGATTTTATTTATTTATTTGACAGAGAGAGATCACAAGCAGGCAGAGAGGCAGGCAGAGAGAGAGAGAGAGGAGGAAGCAGGCTCCCTGCTGAGCAGAGAGCCGATGCGGGCCTCGATCCCACGACCCTGAGATCATGACCTGAGCCGAAGGCAGCAGCTTAACCCACTGAGCCACCCAGGCGCCGGGTATTTTATTTTTTATTCTTTTTAAAATTTTTATTTCTTTAAATTCAGTTAATTAACATATAATTAACTGGTTATTTTAACATATAATTAACTGGTTATAATTGGTTTCAGAGGTAGAGGTCATTGATTCATCAGTCTTGTATAATACTCAGTGCTCATTACATCATGTGTACTCCTTAATGTCCATCACCCAGTTATTCCATCCCCTTACCCGACCCAACCCCTGTACTTTAATTTAAAAAGAGATATTCACAAAGTTAATTGTGACATACACAATTTGAGAAAATCAGGATTAAGGACTAACTACAGAAAATGAAAGTGTCCCCAGCTGAAATTTAAAAAATCACATGTTCCTCTCAAATCATTGCAAAAACAAAGGATAAGCAAAAAAAACTAAAATTTAATGGAAGAATGATATATAGAAAGCAGAATAGGAAAAACATGATGAAGAAATAAGATGGACTATATTAATTATGAAAAAACAAAGGGAATAAAATATCCAACTTAAAAAATATATGCCTTTTACAGGAGTCATATTTAAGACAAAATAATTATGAAAATTCATGATAGAGAAAAATTCTCACAGGCAATATAAGATGAAAACATAGGCTATGTTACTATATAATCATATTAATGTAATGTCTTAAGAAGATGAAATGCATATGTAAGCATACACAGCACACATACTGTCCTGGAAGGATATAAAGATTTTATTTATTTATCTGAGAGAGAGAAATCACAAGCAGATGGAGAGGCAGGCAGAGAGAGAGGGAAGCAGGCTCCCTGCTGAGCAGAGAGCCCGATGTGGGACTCGATCCCAGGACCCTGAGATCACGACCTGAGCCGAAGGCAGCGGCTTAACCCACTGAGCCACCCAGGCGCCCCTAGAAGGATATAAAGTAAATATTTTCAGTAGTTCTCTGGTGGAAAGTTGATAATTGGTTTTATCTCTTCTCTTTACTTCTTAATATGTTAGTAAGTATTCTTCATTTTAATATCAGCAGAAGTCAATGTCCATAGATTATTTAAATAAATCACCATTCATCTTTAAAACCTTTAGTCTCAACCCACTTACAACTTATTTCCCCTTGAATTCAAGGACTTCTGAAGTCTACTCCACTTACCAAACTTTCAATCGTTTTTCTTTCCCTTCTGTTCTGTGAAACTATTCCAACCAAAGAGGTCTGTCTTCTGGTATTTAGGCACTGTGCATGTTCTTACCTTTGGCCAAAGCCTTCAAGGCCCAGCTCACACTTTATTTCCTCCAGGAGGTCTTTGAAATCTTCCTACTTTTTGGAAATTGTTCTCTCCATAGATTCTCATGGCATTTTCCATATTGTTCATCTCACACTTGACAAAGTATTCCTGGCATATTTTTAATTTTAGTAATTATGTTCCCTAAGTATAAGAGATAGGATTTTAGGTGTAAGGGAAATACCTTATATCTAACTCAGAACTCTACCTACAAAGGTCCTTAAATTTTGGTATTGCTCTTAGTAATGATGACATGTGGGTGAACTAATGTAAATCTGTTAGTAATATTTGAAAATAATTTCTAATAAATAAGTCATATATATATTTACTCTCAGACGAATGGGAAATATGTTGGTTTTATGGAAAATTAGTATAGGTCATATTAATTGGATAACTGGATCTACAGCATCCCACTCTTACTTCATCTTGCCAAGATCTGTCCATGGTTCCCTTCACCTTGACATATAAATGCTTCCACAGGTCTTTCTTTGGGGTCTTTAGCCACTGTAAGTAAAGGGAGTTAATACTTCGAATATCAATTACATAAGATGACCTGGTTAAATAATAATTAGTACAGAATAAGTAATGAAAGTGAGCAGGTTAAAGAAGCACTGACTGTTATCCCAGTAATAAAAGTAGAATGGTAAGACCAAGAAAAATTCTCTAACTCCCTGGTGCAAGGATTTGGTGGGGGTGGGGGGGTGGGGGAGGTGGAATGAATATATATATATATGCTTTGTTTTGCAACATTTCATGATAGTCTGGCAAATGGATATTAGAAATGTCTTTTGTATGACTCTCCTATGCAGAAGTCAATCGAATAATTTATGTAGATACTTTCCACACGAGAAGGTGATATATAACTCCCATTCCTTGAGTGTAGCTATGTTTGATGATACATTTTCTAGGAGGAGAGTATGGAAGGAGCAGGAGCGGGGAATAATCTTGCATTTGAGGAGACCTGTAAAATACTACTTCAGCCATGTGATCATCAGCATAAGTCCTATTGATAGCATGTGCCGTTGTATGATGTGGTAAGAATGGCGTTTTACCTTGGCGCTCTTACTCCCTAAACCCCTAACTTCAGTCTAAGCTCTAGAGAAACAATTGACAAACCCACATTGAGGGACACTCTTCAAAATACACGGTTAATACTCCTCAAAACTCTCAGATTCATCCAAACAAGGAAAATCTGAGAAACTGCCCCTGCCTAGAGGATCCGAGAGATACATGATGACTAAATGTATGGTGGTATCCTGGAACATAAAATAGACATTAGGGGAAAACTAATTATGTCTGAACAAAGTGTGGACTTTCATTAATAACAATGTACCAATGTTGTTTTCTTAATTGGGACAATGTATTACAGTAATATAGCGTGTTAATAGTAGAAATAAGAAAAAAATAGTAGATGGTGTGTGGGGTATATAGGTCCTCTCTACTATCTTTGCAACTTTTCTATAAATCTGAGTCTATTTTAAATCAAAATCTAAGGGTTATTTAAATTTAGAAATTTCTCTTGTCTGTCCACTACAAGGTAATATTTAATGTTTATAAAAATACTCCACATACCTCATCAAAAAGAGTGGGAAGGAAATAATTTTTGATCTTTGATATGTAATATTCTTTAAATGAAAAGTGTGCTGGTTGAAGAAGAATGTATTCCAGAAAGTCATTCTATCACTCCAGCAAGATTGTGTTTTATGTATAGTCTTTGGTTTTAAAGAGTTGTAACTACTACAAATACAGTTGAAATACACGTCTCCATAAATAAAGGGAAAGTGGTTGAATCCCAATAAAACCTTACTATTATAGTAATCTTATGGAGAATTATGGGCTATTCTATATCCTTTGGATGTCTTCATTCTGCTATAGCTAAAGTATGACTTACTTCTGTTATTATTCTCTTTCAGAAATAACAATATATATACATTCTGTGTGTTTTTCTCATCTGATATACATAGCCCAGCAATGCAAGTTTACTTCTGCCGATTTGTACACTTTTAGTCATAGATGGTTTAATATTATTTTCCTCTATACTGTATATTACAGTTTCTGGTGTCTTCAGGAAAAAAAAAAAACAAACCTGTCTTACAAACTTTTATTTAATGAGTGTTTTGTGCAACATTTAGATGAGGACATGTCCTTTGTTACTTTGTTACTAGGAAAGCTTATTTTGGAGGTGGAAGGGAATATAGAGTTCACTTGCTACAAAAATCTTTATTCTTCAAGGGAAGAAACAGAGGTAGCAAGGGTTAAATCATTTACCTAAGAGCACATACTTAATTGTAAAGCAGGTCCTGGAAACCTGACTCCTACTATTCTAACACACTTCTCACAAAGTACTATTTACAGTAGTTGTTTTCCCAAAATTTTGAATTTTAATAAAATTATTTGAAATTCTAGTTCTCATAATTTCCAACAGAATATTTGGCGTTAATGTTTTGACAAATGGAGCAATCATTTTAAAATTGTACTGGGTCATTTGTGGATGATGATAGGAAATCAGTGAATGTGCTGTCTGCAGCAGGATAAAGGGATCCAGCTGGAGATAGTCCATGATCCCCAGAAGACCCTTCGGCACAGGCTGTAGTGCTGAATTACTTACGTGTATATGTTCGCGTATGGAGGGAAGGCACAGATGAAAGATTATTGAAAAGAAATACAGCCCGCTAATTCTTGTCTTTTATTCATTTTTGTCCTAGAAATCTTCAGGTAATGTGGCCACTAGTTAAGGTAGTCATCCATCTGAATTATTTTTAAATAGACAATAATTACTTATAAGATACTAATATTTATATATATTAGTATACATTAATATATTAATATAATAGATACTATATATATATGAGGGGTAGATAAGTTAATATAATATATCTTATTATATAGCTATTATAAATATATCTTATAGGCAAGAACAGAAGGGGAGATTATTACCAAAAATCAAATAAATAGATCATCAACTGATAGATATTACAGATGGATATGCATCTATCTTCATCCTTATTCTTCCTCAGAAGCACTTAAACCCTAGCATCCATGTCTGTTTCCATCAATTTGCAAATTTGCCTTAGGAGTTCAGGGATATTTATGGCAACTCTCTGGATTTGGCTGCCAAAACCTTCAAACGCATAACCAAAATCATTGAAGAGAAAGCTCTGAGGAGAGCTTTGGGACTTAGGATCCCTTATAGGGATATCCATGTCTGTGAAGCATTTGATAGAAAAGTTCACTCTACAGAGAGCACAGGGCAGCAGAACCATGTAAGGAAGATTGGAACGTGAGGCTCTTAGAGATGCTAACTGGCAGCCCCCATGTAATTCCTGGGGCTATGACTCAAGCATCACCCAGAATGGAGCCCACTAAACAAGCTTTGGCTGGTAAGTCCTAACCTGAGGTAACTCCTAGAGCAGCTAGAAATCTCTTTAACTCTGAATTCTTCATGTCACAACTCCAGTGCTGTATAGCACTACACAGATGAAAATAAGGCAGGGTGGGGCCTTGCTTCTTTCTTGAAGAAAATTTTCTTCTAAAGAAGGGCAAGCCTTTACCATGGTGAACCCTGTAAGATGAGAATTAGAAAAGGAAGTAGCTGGGACAGCAAATGAAATAAGAGGTACTTGTAAAATGTTTTAGCAGTAGGTAGTAGATATTCTACAACAAGGAAAATGCTATTTAAGCTTACTTATAATACAAAATGGTCAGTCACTTTAAGGCTATTTGTATAAATTTTTGTAGCAGTTGTAATATGAGTATACAGACCTTGATACATCTCTAAATTTAAGATCTATTTTCACATAGGCTTAGTTTCAAGTCCTAATCTAGTTATTTAAATATTCTCCAGCTGCTTTGAGAAGACCCATATAGCATTGCCATACCTTGTTGGTAACACTAGTCTTGACAGTGTTTTTAAAACATGTCAAAATTTAAGAGTGACATTATAATTTTTCTTAATTAGTCTCAGACATTCATATACAGAGTAATGCTCAAATTTCACACACTTTTTAAGCAGGTCAACTACAAAAGAAGTTGTATCCAATAAAGCTGCCTTCTCAGAGGATGACTATTACCTACCCAGGCAACTCTCAACTACTGTAGTAAAGTCAATAAAAATATGATCAAATTCATCAAAATAATATGTTAACATTCTTGACCAATTTTCCTGAATGGGACTGATTCTGTTTCACTAGAAAAGAAATGATAACAGCTTTCACTGATGAATGGCTGAATGAGTTAGTCTCTGTCCCCATAACTAAAAAATATTTTGTAAGATCAAAGTGGTTAATTTACTAACTCAATAGTTTCAAATTGATCTATTTCTCTGTAACCTCTCTTCAATTTATTGAAAAAATTTTTTTATTAAAAATAATTTGGGATGGCAGAATTTTGAACAGTTTTGTTCATTTTCCTTCTGTCAACCCTGGCCTATGCTCTCTTTCAGTTTTCCCCCAATACTTTTTTAAAATGTAGTGAAAAAAATTGTGGAAAATAGCTAAAGACATACAGAATGCTACGTGCTGCTAGATTCAAAAATCATAAATGTATTCATCAAATTGGTATTAGATTTTTAAATCTGTACTCTCCATTTCTCTCCTTTTCTCAACTTAAATGGGAAGGAAGGCATGAACCCACGTTCCTTGGAGTACCACTGCTATAGAAGAGATCCATTGTTCCCAAATCTGGCTGATCAGGAGAATGACCATTGGTAAAGCTTACTAAGAGCAGAAGATGGAGGAGATGGAAATAGTTTCCCCTATAGACTTTCCCTTATAGACTAGGGAGGGATGCATCATCTACCCACACTAAAAATAGCTGTGACAGTACCTCATAAAATACAAAAGACCACAGAGCTTACAAGTCCAAATTCCAGCATCCTCAGTCTGAAAAAGGATTTTCTGTGCTCACCAATGAGGCTTGCATCATCTAAGCATGTAAGTCCTTTCACTGCAACCAAGACAGGTTATAGTCTGCTTACTTTCCAGCTGTCTTTGGCCACAAGCCTGGAAGTACTAAAGTGATCTGAGATCAGGAGGAGGGTCTTGGCCTTCGTGGTTTATGTAAATGTGGTGTCATCATTCTTCTGGTCAGGAAGAAAGAGAAATGGACCATATTATATCATTAATCATCAAAATTGTATGCACATGTATATATTTGATAATAAATTAGCATACATCCAGAGCAATTCATTAGAAAGTATTTAATAACCAATGTCATACTGGGTCTTTTTTTCAGCATCTTTCTTTATGATGAAGGAATAGATCATTGTAATGTTTGCCTTAAACACGTAACCGCTTTACAATCCCTTATTTGTTTAATGTGATGCTTCTGTGACCTATTTTATTGAATACTTTTTAATGCTTTAATATCAGGAACATGAGTCAATTATTTGCTTATTACAACTTGGTGAATTAATGGAGCTAGAAATAGATCCTGAAATTTCAAATCCTCAAGACTCAGCTCTCCAGTTTGAAAGGCAATAAATAAATCAAAGACAGTGTCAGTCTCAATTGTCGAACAACAATATCAATATATTGGATTAGATTCAGATTCATTGCAGTAAGCACTTACTATCCATCGGGTAATTTTATTTCATTTTTGAGTGCCAACACCTCTTAAGTGTCTTAAAATCAGTTTTATAACTGGCTTTGGGAGAAATAGTCACAGCACTTGACACTGTTTACTTGGCTAATTATCATGTTGTATTATTAGGATAAAGCAGTTCTAAAAGAAATTGACTCATGTTATTCCTTCCCAGATAACACAGGATTTCTAATGTATTGATTTTGCATAACTGTGAGGAAAATAATAAAATTATCCTGATAATTGTCCAGCTTCCAGCACAGCAGCAGCATTTAGTGAATCAGAACTAATGCTAAGATTGTTCTCATTGAAATGCCCAGACCCGGTGCCTGGGTGGCTCAGACAGTTAAGCATCTTCCTTGGGCTCAGGTCATGAACCCCAGGGTCCTGCGATCAAGCCCTCCATCAGGTTCTCTGTTCGGTGAGGAACCTCCTTCTCCCTCTACCTCTGCCTGCTCCTCCCCTTGCTTGTACTCTCTTCTCTCTTTGTCAAGTAAATAAATAATATTTTAAAATTTAAATACTAGTTTAAAAAAATAAAAGAATCAATTAAAAAGAAAATCAAATGTCCAAACCATTCCTCCATGTTCTATTCAGTTCACTTCAGCATATTTCCTTTCTTTTTTTTTTTTTTTTAATGAAATGTGTCCTATAAGTGACTGACCCCTCCACAAGCCAGTGGAATTTATTCCTAAATAATTGTAGCCTTTCCTATAACCTAAGGGTAGCATCTGATACAATTTGGAAGCCTGAGCACCTGCGGCTTGTGAGCATGGTGGCTTAGAAAGCATGGCTAATATTGAAATGATGTCTGTTGTAGCAACTCTTTGCATTAGGATGCAGCAAATAGCTACAATTTATTGCTCACTTGCTATGTGTCAGGCAATGCAATAAATAATTCTAGCTGATAGAACAGTCCTGCAAGGCAAGGGTTATCCCTGTTAACTGGGCCATTTGATCTGACTTGCTCTTCAGAAAGTCAATTTTGACTATTTTGCATTTTGCATCCAGAAAAGGATAATATACACAACCTTGTGTGTACACACACCCACACATACACACACACATACACCACTCATCCTGGTCTCTATAAGTATTAAAAAATGTTGTAGATACTCATTATAGTTTTTGTGCAGAATATAGATGGTTTCCAATGTGTGTGTCACAGAAATTCTTAAAATAAATCTAAGCAATGTTATCTCCAAATTCCAGCTCTTTATTTTTCCAGCATCAGTCCCTCTGGCTTTGCTCTGTTCTGTCCACTCCCCCTCTGGCTGCTTCGACAGTCTCCTCCTCAGTCCAACTTTCATACCCTCCAAGAGTTCCTCAGTTTTCTCAAGGAGAGCAAGCTGTTCCTTGTCTTCTCCAGTTGTTCTCTCCTGCATATCTTTTTCCAATTCAACAAAGGGCTAGCAAATTTCTGGTTTAGAAGATATGGGAAGGAGAGGACAAAAAATCCTATATTCTAAAATTCTTGATCACATTGCCATATCACAGATAAGAAAAATGAAGTTAAAAGTGAGGTTCTGGGGCATCTGGGTGGCTCAGTTGGTTAAGTGTCTGCCTGTGCCTCAGGTCATGGTCCCAGGGTCCTGGGATTGAGCCCAGGCTGGATCCAGACTCCCTGCTCAGTGGGGGGTCTGCTTCTCCCTCTCTCCCTAGCCCTCCCCCTACTTTTGTTCTCTCTCTCTCTCTTTCTCTCTCTCAAATAAATAAATAAAATCTTTTTTAAAAAGGAGTTTCTGATAAGTGAGATAGCTTGTTTAGCTGCTTAAATAATTAAAATACTAAGTATTTGTTAAAATACTACTAGGTATCTTAGTAGTAATGCTAAGTAGTATTTTTAATAAAAATTCAAATAAGGTAGTTAGATTTTTTTTTAATTATGAGTTTTTCCCACACTATGTAATGCTGTCTTATTGTGGTAGAAATTATATCTAGATCAGTAAGCTTTAAAAGCCAAAGACAATTGTCTTACATGCAGGATGTATCTTTTATTTGAAATTCCTATTGATTCTCAAAAATCTATCTGTCCCTTTTATTTTATCTTTCTTTTTAAGCCATTGTTGCATTGCTCATCTAAACATCTAACTTGCAAAGAAGCTTAGAAGTTTTTTTTTCTCAGCCAATCTGCCCTCTGAATGATAGATATTATCGAACATAGCCAACTCATCCATTTCTGATGGATGCATGTATTGTAGGCAATTATAATCTCTAAAAAAACAGTGTCACCTTATAGGACCTTCCTGGTTATAATGTGTAGTTGAAATAGACCACCACATTAACCAGTTAATCTGAGAAACTGACCAAGGATGGACAAGGAGGTGATGATCACATGACTCTTGAGAAAGCAGATATTACTGTCTACTCCATGACCAATTTGAATTGTAATTTTGACAAGTAAAAAGATTAGAATTCATATGGAAATGTTTATTCTTCTTTGAACTGACTACTCCCCAAAAAGATAGGTTTTTGTTTGTTTTTTTTTTTAAGATTTTATTTTTAAGTAATCTCTATACTCAATGTGGGGCTCAAACTCACAACTCCAAAATCAAGAGTTGCATGCTCTACAGAGTGAGTCAGCCAGGTGCTCCCAAAAAAGATAAGTTCTAATTGAGGCAGGACCATACTGTGGAAAACCAATTTTGTAAAAGGGATAGTGTTCTATGTTAAGGCAAATTATACTAGCTTATGAGCAGTAGGAAACAAGAGAGCAGGGGAACTACAGTTGGGAGGATTAGCAGGAATTCTAAGGAATGGTTCATACTTGAGTTCCATTGTATAATAGAGGTACCATCTTATACACAATTGGGAGTGAAGAAGTAATTTAATTTAAATGTGTCCTTTAATATTTTTCTTTATGATGGAATTATAAAAAGTAGGATTATAAAAAGAATTATAAAAAGTAAAATATCTTGTTTGTTTTATCCCAAAGTGAAATTTATCTAAGGAAACATTTTAAAATTTGTTATCATTCACAAGATTCTTCATAAAACAATTTCATGAAGGATTAAAATCAACCTGACGTTAGGAGTGGTCTCTTGACCTTAGCTTTGCAATAAGTTGAGCCTTCAAAAAAAAAAAAAAATTTCTATGGATCATGGCTTTACTTGCAAACATCAATTCAACAACACCAGGATTAGATTCTCAAGACAGATTTTGCTCTTCAGCATTTCTGTCCTTGAAAAGAATTACACATGTGCTCACAAAAAGCCAGTCTCGATGACCTTTGCTCCTTTCTTAATTCTCAGTGACTGAAAAAGCTAATCCATTAAACAAAGCAATGTAGGAGTTCAAAATCACCTGGTCTTCTTGAGAAGTCATGTGGTAAGAGAGGGTAAGAGCAACTGGGTCTAAGTCTGCTGACAGTTTCATCAGTTACCTTGGAAATAAGAACCAGCCTGAATGTAAAAAAATTGAGATAACTCCTACTTAGAGAAAGCCTCCTAACATATTCAATACTAGTAGTCCTTTCATGGCTTTGCAATGTATTCTATATATCTTTTCACATTTGTATAAACGTACTCCCTTTTCCCCCCATGTATCTCTCACCAAATATTGCCATAGGTATAAGCTAAATACTTACATTCTAATCCTAGACACATCTTTGAAAGGAAAAATGACTTGCAAAAGTAACTGGATTTATGCTGGTATTATATGCAGAACTTACTTCTACTTCCCACCCATCCATCTCTGCATTTCTGTGTGCCTACCTCTGCACTAGTTAGGCACTGAGAATGAGTGCAATCAAATAACAAGGCAGATGTCCATTTTCCTAATCTGCCTTCATTGCAGTTAAGCCAGATCTCATAGAAGAAGCTGGACAGACTCAACTAATATAAGATTATTGGCCCATTTGAGTACTCAACTTTGTCTTATAATGTTACATAAATAATAAAATGTGGAGTAAATACCTGTAGAAAGATTTTAATTATGTATTTTGCATGAGTAAAACATCCTTTCCTGATGCCATAAAGCTTTACTCTTGAATATAAACTATTTAACAAGTCAGTAGTAGAAGTTGTTAAAGGAAAGAATCAGAAAAATTCCTATGATAAATTAGCCTTTTAGACAAACACATATTTTTCTGTCTTTAGTTTTTCTCACTGATCTGATTGAAATTTCAAGTATAATCTGTGTAGAGGCTCTTTGTACCTGTAGTTTGCAAATAATAGAACAACAGTCACATAGGACTGATCCACTATGAAATGAAATGTAGGGTTTAGCAAGCATGACTTAGAAAACAAGATAGAAATGATTGGTGTTAAAGTGGTTTAAAAAAAATACTCAGAGTTACAGAAAAAAAAAATCATCCTGAAAATAAATGAAGAACATGTTCTAACCTCTCATTCAGCTAATAAAAATAAATAAATAAATAAATAAATTGAATGTGAAATAAATCTTTCTTTAGATAGTCAAGCTGTTAGAGCTCAAAGATTGTGGAATTCAGAATCCAGGGTTAGTTTCTTGACTCTGAATTAACCACATACCAAGAAGTAAACAAAGGGGAAAAAAATCATAGTCTACAAGGAGAGATTGCTCAAGATATTTAAATGAAAACATGCAAAGCTAAAAATATATAAGAGCTTGTTCGCAACAAATGTAAATGTTTGATTTTCCTCCCAATATTCTAACAAGATAAATATCAAACGGTGATCATCTGACCTCTGCCTCTTCTTCCCAATGGTCCCCATCAATTCAGGAAAGTAATGATCTCTATTTTGAAAATCAAATTTTTTAGTTGGTCCCAGTAATTGCTGGTTGAACACTGTTCTAACACTGTCAATCCCACAGTATATGTGGGTTGAAAAGGAGAAGATAGGTAGAATAAGGACATCAACAATAAGACTGCCCTCTGAATTTTGGAGAAGGGATCTATATAAGCGATGTAAGATAAATCATGTTATGTGCAAATTTTTTAAGTGATGCATATCCATTATATTACATGGTTCTCTTATATAAGTATATAATTTAATATAGTTATAATTTTAAAATAAAAATATCTAGCTTAAGCCTCTGATTTAAGAGAAAGAAAGTCTACCTATTTCTGGTTTTGAAATCAGAATTCCAAAACTCAAAATATTTAGGTGATTTTCTCCACATCAATGACTATTAAGTCAGAGATACAAAAGTACAATCCACCAGAATTTCTGACAAGTTGATGGCCTTTTCTTTTAAATTTTTCTTATTCCTGGAAAACTCATAAATTCATCCAAATTGTGAGTTGGAAAGTTGGGTTGATAAATTCCTGGATAATAAGTAATTCATTGAGTGCTCAAAAAGTAATCGTCTATGTGGCTAGGAATGCAATTCAGATTTTAAGTTTATTTACCATTTATGTAAAGTTACCCATTCTATACAGTAGTACCTGGTATAATATGCATTTCATTATATCTATAATATATGACTCTGGAATATAAATGTCAAAAATTTCAGTTTTAAAAATTGCACTTTCAGTTATGGATTCTCAGTCAGTATGAAATGATATTTATATTTTCCATTTATATCCTCATTCTTCCAATGAAATCTAGATTTTGTTATCAAAATCAGAAATGATAAGTCATCTTATAATCAATTTTCTTCAGCAATTATAAACTATAAGCACTGACACTAGTATCAAAACAATAAATTGAAAATAAAGTACATACTATACTAGGAGTTTTGAGAAATTCATCTGAGTGCTTAGTAGTTACTTATATTTAAGTCTTCATTCTGCTAAATTAAAATGAGTCTTAAAATGTCAAAGATAGAGAGGCAAATTGTGAATGAGTCAAATTTAGCCAGCCTTGGAGTTGCTTGGCCAAAATCCCTTGGGTTTGCATCATGAACTTCAGTAAGAGCTCGGTGACTGAAATCATTCTCCGTCCTACTCTGATCTTATCTGAAGAAGTTTTGCTTCTGACTTCCCTTTCTAGGAAAGTGGATTTTTTTGGGTCATGTTGTCCCTGAGCCTCCATTTTCTTTTCAGTTCTTACTGCAAAAGAATTTTTTCTTCCCCTATTGCTCCGGCAAAATGGCAAGCAGAGACTCGGGGATAAGCTTGGTGCAGTCTTGTAGAAGCTATTAGAACTCTCAGTTGCCTCTGCTTTTTCTCTCTGTTGCTATTAAAGGGTCCAGTACATCCAGGGGTGATAAGGATTTCACAGTCAGCCTGAGGATGTGGATAAATTATTCACTCATCTTAAAAAAGTACTTTACTTAAAATAACTCTAGGCAACTAAGAATTATGCTGTTCTTCTATGTTTAATTTTAAGTGCAAAAAAGACTAACAGGTGCTTCCTGAATGCTCTTTGTATTGTCAGTGGTATAGAATGTCACCACATGATTGATGCTACATTAATACTGACTTGAGACTTGAGTAATATATTAAGAATGTGATGCAGTCAGCTTTGTTCTCCTTCATGTGTCCTAGAGATTTTTAGATACAGCCATTTTTCCAGGATGGAGAGAAACAACAGTATTTCAGACAGAGCTTTGGCCTCAGACTCTGTCACAAACAAGTTGTGTGTCAGTGACTAAGAGATTGAAACTCCTGGGGACTCAGTTTCCACTTTTATATATGGAAGCAGTTGTTCTGGCTATATGACCTTAAAGAATTTTGTAGTTTCCTCAGTTCTATAAAGAAAAACTGTTTCTTTCGCTAGCAACTGGGTGCTCCAGAGAATTGCCTGAAAGAAGCGACTGGTAGGATTTCCAACAGAGCTCGCATCTACCTGGGTAATCAAGACGCACTTCAGAAACCATAGGAGGAGTCTGGAGACTCATTCAAAACAGCCCAAGCTCTCACTTTTGTTGAAGTCTACCTCACTTGTGACTTCTTCAAAGTCTTCCTTGTGTTGTGTCAGAATGAAATTGACCCAAATCACAGTGTTGGGTAGAGGAGAAGGAATGGAAGGAGGAGATAGATAATCTTATTTATGACTAAATGAACTAATTAAAAGTACTGTCGAAACCATCTTCTTCTTTGCTCTCTTCTACTCCGACTGTATGCAGGCTTCTTCCTCAGTTTAAAATGGTGTCCTCAGTGTGTATATGGGTTGAATTAGGAGAATGTGACAGCCCTGAGTCCTCCAAACTTGCTTCCCTTCCAGCCAGCCTGCCTTTCTCCTCTTGGCCAGCCCATATTCCTCAAAGAGACTGATTCCTCCCTACCCCCAATCAAACAAGGGAGGTGTTGCTTCCACAAAGTTCTTAGAGTGAAAGGAAGGTTTCACAACAGTACCTTAGCAGTATATGCTCATTGAATATTTGTCAAATGAATGAATTAAAAAGAAAGAACAGGCCTATGGAGCTTTGCCTCAGGGAAGACACAGAGCCTGATGCAGGTGCTCTGGTACAAAGTTACATTTCTGTGAGTGGGAGAAGAAAGGGATTGCATCAGTGTAAGTTCATGGCTTTGTGTTGCTGATGAAGACTAAAAAGGTGGCACCAGAAAAGCTGACAAGGGAGGTGCTGAGCACTGGACCAGAGGGTAAGCAAGGGACACACCTTGGAGGACTGACCAAAGAGGGCATTGAGCTCATAGACCAAACGGCAACACTTTGCTCCCATGGCCGTTTCAGTTGGATGGTGTCATTTTTTATGTCATCTTTTTACTAGATTTTGGATTCCAAAGAAGTACTCAGTTGTAGGAATTGAATGTTAACAAGGTTGATATCTCAGGAAAATCTGACAGAACATCCATTATGAGGTCAAAAGGCAGAGAAACAAGGGCTGGTCCTTTTGGAGTGAAGGCAGAAGCAGCCCATGGGCTTTAGACGTGGACATTCAGAAGCGAAAGCCTCTCCCAACTGTATCGTGATTGGGCAATGCTGGAAATCAGAAAGCATGCCATTTTAAAGGGGACTTCTATCCTGAGAAACATTTCTTTCTCTTCTATAGATCAGTCACGATTGGCAGAAATTAGCTGTTTTCTGTGGAGGACACAGTGAAATGTAGAGAAAAGTTAAATGGGAAGAGGAAGTAGGAGAAAGCAGAGAAGTGGAGAAAAGAGTCATTTTCTCTGAGTATAATGGCACATTCCTGCCAAGGCTTTAGTCTCCCCACATCTCCCTGCGCTCGGTGTTTGTGTGTTGATTAACAGTGTTATAGTATATCTGTTATTACTTAACTGACATGTTGCTGCAAATTATAGCTAGAACTCTGTAGTGGATTACAGATACAAATAACATTTAAAATAATTTCTTTCCTTTATACCTAGAGGAATTGTGAACTCAACAGCAGGTTTTCCCTTTACTCTAAAAGCATCCATCCTGCTAACTGAGTAAAATAGCTGTTTTTCGGTTCATGCTGAGTTTTAAATGTAATGTGTTATAAGGTGTTTATTCTCTCACCGATTAGCTCCCATTATCATTAATGGGAGTTGCCTGAACAAGTACTCCATGAAGTAGGGAAAATATCATCTGCTCAGAATTGCTTTTGGGGGAAATCTTTTCTTTCAGAGAGCATTCTTTTCTTAACCTCAGCTCTTCTGTAGTGTTAGGTCATTTGTTGTACTGTTGGGGTTGGGGCGGGGTGGGTTTCCTATATATAGTATTGGTCAAACAAAATGAAGCTAGCCACATCAAAAGCGATGATAATAAAGGGCATCAAGACAATAAGGGATAGTCGGGAAGAATAGATCCAAGCATGGATTATTTAGTGATCTCCCCCCGAGTGCAGAGCCAAATCTCACACATTGCTGGAGTTAGAAGGTGCCTCTGCTGTGGGAATTCAGGTTCGCATGACACCCCCCCCACCCCATAAGCAGCAGCCCCCAGTTCTGCTTGTCATATTGCCTTTTGGTGGGCAGATATTAACATTGGAGTTAATTTTCTCTCTCTCTTTTTTTTTAATTTAAGTATCTCTTAAAAGCGAAGTATATTACCAACGTGATTTAGTGAGACCTACAGTGAATAGGATTATTATTCCCACATTACCAATGGGGGGAAAAATGAGGTAATACAAGATTCAATGACATGATGACCAGAGATTCTTATCTCTTAGCCCAGTGGTCAGAATAAAATGGTTAGAATTGCCCCCATCAGTCTATCTCATATTTTAGTTAAACCAGGGAGATCCGCAACATGTGGCCGAATTAGGGACACAGAATTAATAGCATTCGGTGGGCCAACTCTCCTTGTGCGCTTACATACCTGCATTTCCAGATGGTACTTGACTGTACTTGAGACCATTTTATGTTAAGAAACAGGAAATGGCTTTGCAGCCAAGCTACAGGAAGCTCGTGCTGTTTGCATTCACACATGCTCTTCAAGGTCTCCTGGGAGCCCTTTGGGGATAAAACATACCTTAACACCCTGCCTTTAGACTAAGAACAATTTGCCTTGATGTTTGTGGAATCTTGCTATCAGTTTGAAGGAGAACAAATTTTGAGGAAAGAGGCAAAGTACTACGCCACCTTCAAGCGGACTTTCCCGGTTAAAGAAACACATGAATGGAGTTGGAAAAGCAACCTTTGCATTGCAGTTCTCAAATGGAAGTACCTCATTTGAAAAGATTAAATTGGGGGTGTTATGCTCAGCGTGGGGTCAGCCCTGAGGAGAGGACCCTGTTATGTTGGAAGCCCACAAGGAAAGAGGAGCAAAGACTAAAGAGAATTCAGTTATTTATGGTAGAGAACAGAAGATTGAAAAATGCCAACCAGCATTTAAATACAATGAAAGCTTCTACGTTTCTTTTCTAGTCATTCAGAATCTTTAATAAACTTGCAGGAATCTAATGAAGTTCTTCTTCACAGTATTTGCAAAAGATAGATGCTACTAAGGAAAGGGAACAGAATTGTTACTTGGAAATATTTGAACAACGTAAGAAAAAATGATTCCCACTGTCCATAAGCCTATAAAAATTTTTGCTAAATTAAATTACTATGCAATTACAAATCATTCTTATCTATTAAAAGCAGGTCCCTGAGAGCCCCTAGTAGTGGAAACGCTCCACACACGGGCATAGCTCCTGAGTTTCCTTTATTTGTTCATATGCGTTTACTCATTCATTGTTCAGTAGTAATTATGCACCTGCCCATGCCATGTACCGTGCTAGGTGTTGGCAAAACGAAGTTGAATCATGCAATGTATGTGGAGAAAATTTGAAATTGCATTTCTATCTGGCGATAACATTGTACCTGTGAGTCAGGGTTTTTCACTGGATAGAACGCATCACATTTTCTCAGCGTACAGAAGGACATGCTATCACATTTGTTTTTATTGGAAGTCAGCTTTCTCTCACACTTAAAAAAAGTGTAAAAGCCACATGATTCCTCATTAGCTAAGCCATCAGAAATCTAGATTTTTAGAGGTATTCTTACCTTTCCTGCTGTCACACTGTGTCTGCTCTAAACAGGATAGCAGTGTGTGCTGGCCATTGTGTATAATCTGTGTATCCAGTCATTCGGCCGTCTAATACTCATGGAATGTTTCTGATGAGCCAGGCACTCACTGAGCTTGGGTACTGGAAGAAATGAAGTTGGACGAGAGAAATGCCTTGCCCTCAAGTAGACTCTCGAATCGCAGCACTTCCTGGAAGATACTGGGTAATCAGAGACAGAATGCTAGGACCGGTTATAATGCATCACTCTTCTGCCTTCTTCAGGGATCAAGACACAGGATACAAGAAACCAAATGGGAACAGACTCTAAGACTCTAGATTGCAGTAACTGTCTACCCTTCAGGGAAATTAAAGTTTCCTATAAGGATATGCAAATCCTACAATGGGATGTTTTCTTTTAATGTCATATATGTAAATTAGAGTGAGATCTGAGTGTATTAAAATTCCAGTGATAATGGACCAACAGAATTCACAGAAGTTCTTTCTATTGGATGAAGAGATTGGGCAGTTTCTGTACTGGTTGTGAAGGCGTGACTGACGGCGTGGGAGAACATGGCTAAAATCCACACTTTTTCCAACTTCAAACTACCCATTCATTCCTGGCATTTACCATTCCTTTGAACACCTTACACCGTTGTCTGTGTTTTTTTTTTTTTTAATTACTACTTTGTTTTTACGATTAGGTAATAGGTCCCTAGAGGGTATGGCCCACGCCCCTGTACACAACGTCCCCCAGACTGGCTGTTCAGTAGGCAGTTTCTGCTGCTACAGCTGCTGACCGCTGGGGGTGATAAATTATCATCTTGATCCATTTCTAAATAGAGGAACGCCCTGCATCTTGGGATGAGTTTTGGCCAACCTGTGAGCCCAGAGATCCGATTACCTGGCAAAGGAAAATGAATTTCACTATTTATTGGCCAAAGGGAGATTTTTAAAGAGATGGGCTGGAATCAAGTACAGGAGAAAAGGAGTCTGGCAGCTTTTTATACTCACATCGCATGGTTTGGAGACATGTGTGAGTTGAGGCTCCCATCCTAGGCATTGTTAATTTTCCTGCTCTTCCCTCAAGAAAAAGTTTATGAAGCAGGTTGCTTGGGCAGAAGTTGGAGGTCTTCTGGGATTATCTCATCCTGTGACTTACTGACCTCGATAAGCAGCTCACATCCTTATGGGCTTTTACATTTAATGTGCTTCAAGGGGGGGATTGATAGTGTTTTGTTATTACTCCCAAAAGGGTTAGCCTACTTTCCAGCAGAGCTGGAAAGAATTCAAAGATCTGTCTTGGCCACAAGTATGTATCAAATAGTAAAGAGTAACTTAGGACCCAAGATGCAGTCACTCAATTAGTTGTTCAAAGAATCAACTCAGTTAGATCTTTTAAAGTAAATACAGTATGTCCTTCCTGCTACTCCAGGCCAGTTTCATATCATCTTACAAACTTTTAAGTTAGAGCCATGGTTCTCAAACCTTCAACAGGCATCAGTGTCACCTGGAGGGCTTATTAATCACAGATTGCTGGCCTTTAGCCCCCAAGTGTCTGGTTTGGTAGTTTTGGGGAGATGCCAAGCATCTACGTTTCTCATGTTCCCAGGGGATCCTGATGTTCCTGGTCCTGGGATCACACAGTGAGGACCCCTGGATTACAGAAAGATCTCCTAGATCTTTGGAGTTAGCCGCAGAATGCAACCTAACCAGCTGTGCTTCCGACATAGCAGGTTCCACCTTCCTTTTTTTGCAGTTGCCTGACTTTCTTGATTTCTTCTAACCCTTCTCCATGGATTCATTTACATATTCAAAGGCAGTGAATCTAAGGATGGAATATTGAGAATCTATAAGGGCCTGATAGATCCCACACAAAGATGCATGGAGATGCTTTCACTACAACCTGAAATTGAAATTGAAGTGTGTGCCAGGGAATGACAAGGCTGTACATTCACCCAGAGGTCTGTAGGTCCTTTTGTCTTCTGATTCCCTCATGGGGACAAGGATACCATGCATTCCTGGTGTCTGCTGACCCCTAGTGGCCAGCGATGCCGTCCCCTACCCCTCTATGCATTTTTACAAACTGCAAACTAGGGGAAGATTTGGGGCTGAGGTGAGGGTAAGGACGGATAATTCATCATATTGACCATCATTTTCAAATTGGGGAGAAAACACGGACATGCGATTTTTTCCCCTGTTTTGTACTTCCTCGGTAAAAAGGAACAATGACTTGCAAAGTCTTCTCCAGATCTGTCAGGCCAATGTCTTTCAAATTCAAGGCCTACAGCTCCCTACAAAATCCAGCTGTTTGCCCAGGATTTAGTGTCATAACTGTAGAGATTAGAATCTGGGTGTAAAAAGGCTTTATGCGATGCCAGCGAATGTAATTTAAAGGCATATTTAAATAGGTATACGGTGTAAATCAAATGTGAAGATAATGACAGTTATTTCAGGGAACATTTAAGTCAGATTAAGTTTCCAATTGAGTTGCTCAATATCCCCGAATATGAGCAGATCCACCAGAAAATTTGCTGGCTTTAGTACAGTACATCGTTGCTAAATTAGTATTACCCATAAACAAAATTCAGAAATGTTTTTTTCCTTGTGGACCAAAACGTTTCAAAGGAAATAGCTTAGAACGCATTAAATATACTATATTGTTTGTATTAAAGGATCCTGATTTTTGATGTTTCAACATGAGGGAGTTTAAAATTGAGAACAGTCTTAGAAATCACTGGGTCTTCAGCAATCTGTGAATTAAGGGCAAACTTGATTCCATACACATGAGATACAGCAGAGTGCTTACATCTATAATCTCTTTCCTATCATCCTCTTGTATCTGCCTGCAAAGAGACTGATAGTAAGTGAAAAATAGTGACCCCCCCAAAAAAAAACCATCCAACACTATTTTTTGTCTTTCGGTCCCTCAATGCTTTAAAAGTAATAGATATAAAGAACACTAAAATGAATAAATTCTTCTGGTGAGCCATTGAGAAGGAACCATCTTCACAGTGAATAATGTTTAAATCAAGTGCTTGCCTGACTGCCCCAGAGTGCACAGTCACAGAGTCTCTGATTTCAGCCAGATTAAGTGACCCAGCTATTCTGTATGTACTATTAAAAAGAAGAGAACAGAACCCAATGAAGATCCTCTTCTCAAGGAGCCCAGAAGTCTGCTCTAGGAGAGCACAGAGGTCTGTCATGTGGATGCTTTCAACATTTAAGGCTCTCCCCTTAGAACAGACAGATCACCAGGTGGGAATTTGCTGCTGCTGCTTCTTCCTCTTCTTCTTCTTCTTCTTCTTTTTTTTTTTTTTTTAAATCATTATTTCAAAGTCTGTTTCTGGCAGGTTCTTTTAGGATCTCATCAGAAATGTAGCTATAGTGCTTTATTCACGATGACATTTCATTTTATTGGGATGGAGAATGAGGGCTCACTCCTAAAGCACAGATTTGGAAGAGAGAAGATTGATTGCACACATGCACAGAGAAACAGCATTACCTGAAAAAATATGTGCTGGCAAACGACCTAGACTTATAATATTAATAAAACGGATTTACCTGTGTAATAGACATGTAATATAAATCACTCTAAGGAATTTGTGACACATTAACATTGCATGAAGCAGAGTTATCTTGGGTAGGGATCTCTCTATTACCTTCATCCCAGTTGGAGAGCTTGCAGTGCCGTTCACTAACATTTCACAGGTGTTGCTGTGCATATTGTTTAAACAACAAGGGTGTTCGTCTATAAAAGTTCCCACCACTTGCAGTTTGTAACCCAGACTGTTATTTCTGAATCTTGACAGCAGGCTGCTGGTGTTTCATTGTTCCCGTTCGTGATAACATATCGCTTGCTCTTACCAGTGAGAAATACTTTCTAGAATATTTTGTGTCACTCTTTTAAAAAATTGTATACCTATATCTTTAAAACCATATACTAAACCATATACTAAAAACCAGTTTGGTGGCGCCTGGGTGGCTCAGCAGGTTAGGCCTCTGCCTTCAACTCAGGTCATTGTCTCAGGGTCCTGGGATCAAGCCCTGAATCGGGCTCTCTCCTCAGCTGCTTCCCCCTCTCTCTCTGCCTGCCTCTCTGCCTATTTGTGATCTCTCCCTCTCTGTCAAATAAATAAATAAAATCTTAAAAAAAAAAAACACAGTTTGTATACATAATGTCTCAGATTCCATGACTTTCATCATACTGATGGCCGTACTTGAAATTCCCTCTTTATTTCCCTCTTCTGTTACAAAGTCCATCTTTTCCAAAGAGAGCTCTCTAACCCCTTCAACACCTACATTTTTTCTTGTTTTCCAAAGAGAGCTCTCTAACCCCTTCAACACCTACATGTTTTCTTGTTTATCTGGAGACTTTGATAACCTACTTAGTAAAATAACATAGTTACAGCTTTCCTACTAATACGCATCCATATTTTCAATTGATTTGTATCTTTCCAACTGTAGCTTAAGCTCCCTGAGAGGTTCAGGATTTGTTTTCTGTTGTTTCTGAATTTCACGTAACAAATATTAACACTTAATAAGTGCTCAGTAAAAACCCTATGCATTAAATTGCACGTCAACACCCAGCCTAATCCTAGTTTATGTGGCAGCTGTAGAGGCACCTAAGAAATAAGGAGCAATTAAAAAAAGAATCATTCTTGTATTGTGGTTTTCAAGTACCAAACTACTGAAGAAAGAGAAGATCTGAATATTCACAATTGCCCTAATTGGCTAACATCCTGCGAACTGGCTGAGAAAATTAACAATATAGGCCTCTTAAATTTTTACTAATGCTTCCCCCTGATGTCTTTGTTATTAATTTTCTTTTTGTCATTCTACAAAATATTCAGAGTCCTTTAGAAAATCGTCACATTGATTTTTGTAGCAATTTAATTATGTTTTCATATAGTTTAGAACTCAACAAAAGGGTACACTTCCAAAAAATTATGATCTGATTCTCATAAGGTAAGATTTTATTCCAGGCTTAAACAATAAAAGTAACTAGAAAACTATGTGAGGGAAAGAATAGAAATGGCCCTGATGAATCACAAAAGGAGAGGCGTTGCAATCATAGGTATTGGGATAAGACAGTCAGAGAAGGACAACCATCACACCCTTAAATTATAGCATACTTGGTGACATGAACAGTCCTGAAAACCCTTTCCTCCTACACACAGACACACCCTCCCCCTAACTATTCACCCTCAGAGATAGAGGGGGACATTAACACCTTATTTTCAGCTCAGAATTAAATTAATTTTATCTATCTGTGCATAACTTAGGATTCTGGGAAGAACTAAATGGGATCTGTAGGATATATGTGAACAGCTAATTAGCCACTCTGTTTCTTATAATATCTTCACTTGAATGATTCTTTCATTGAAAATAATGGTCTGTGTCCTATGGTGAAACAGATTGAGTCAGCTGTTCCCTGAGCTTTTCAAGTGATGAGCTGATGAATTTGTCCTTTATTTGCAGGATAATTTTGATCTTAAATTCCCATTTTTTTATATAATTGTCTGTTCCTTCAAAATATCTACTCCTTTTGTCTATGTAGACTCAACCTAGTCTGATAAGAAACAAATGTAAATATCTAGAAAATCATTATTTCCTACAGGGCGCAATAGGACAGAAGGAGGTAGGTAGTCCAAAACATCATGCCAAGAACCCTTTGGTTTATAAATTATCTGAATCGATGAATGATTGACAAGAGTGATGGCCAGAGTTCCCAGAGTAAATACATTTTTTTTTTTTGCATTACTGACATGTAGACATAAATACTGGTTTAAAATGTAAATGTTAATATATTCCTCAGAAATCGAGTCACCTTTTATGAGAACATGATTAGCCTTAATTGCAGAAATTTATTCCTTGATTAAATGATAGCCATAGTGCTGCCATTAGCAAAATTACTTATTTTCTAATACTTTTAAATTCAATTTCATGATAACCATACTACTACTCCTGCTAATGATAATAGCTAGAATTAGCTGGATACTTTGTATTTGCCAGTCGTTGTGCACATACCGTTTCGCATTTGATCTGACAAATAATCCCAAGTAGTAAGCACTATTGAAGAGTAGGCAGGCCCTCCCATTTTACAGATGAGAACACGAAGGCTTAAGCTGACTAGAGAATCTTCTCAAGATCATCTAGGTAGACTGAGGAAGACCAGGGACTCAGGGCTAAATACCAGCCGCCTCCCTTAAAGATTTACTCTACAGGTTACCATTTGATCGTTATCTAGTTGTGGCAAGATTTCCTAAACCAAAAAATGTAGGCGCATGGTCTGATAGGAACACAAGTATAGCCAGGAGAAACTGGGGCAGTATGTTTGACCTTGGGACAGCTGTTGCTGTGATGTAGCTCGTGTTTTGGAGCATGCCATGAAGGCCAGTCTGTGATGATGCAGCTGGGCTGCCATACATTCGCACTTGGCTTTAGTTAATTATACTCTTCAAAACCCGATATGTTCACTTTTTACATCAAAATAGGAGTTTATGGGTTAATTTCCCAATGATAACCATCAGATGATTAATCAAGGCCTTAATAAATAGTAACTCTGATGTCCTACAGATGCATTGTGAAATATCCACCAGTCCTTACGGGCAGAAAGTTCTCAGATGAAGGACGGCACTAACATAAAATAAATGATTTAATGTTGCGTTCAAAACAACTTTCTATGCACCATGATAGAACTGGAATGACTTTCCTATTTCTCTACTGAAATCATAACATGACTGTCTTTCATCAAATAATCATTTTAAGCAAACAGCGCATGTGGGCCAAAATTGTTGGGTTGTTCTCAGTTAAAATTTAGCATTAATATGACTGACTCATAAATTATTCAACACTGATATAAACACTGATGGTTTCCCCAAGAAAATCTTTTTCCCAGGTCCCAGAAATCATTTTTGCAGCCCATTTTTATCACACAAAAAGCTTGCCATAGATTAATCAGAAGAAATTTTAGGTATTCAATAGTTTTAAAAAGCTACATTTAAAAGACTTGCTACTTAAAGTGAAATGATGAATCAAATTTGATTTAAAATATTTTTCCTTTTGAAAAACCTTCAATCAAATAATCAGGGAGAAAAGTGACAATAAAATATTGGAACTAGTCATTTTTAAGAGCCAATATAATCTTAAATGATAGGGATTCAGTTTCTATAGAGCCCTTTCCGGGCTCAAGGTCAAAACTTTAATGTGGTAACCAGCTTAAGCTAAAATCTTTTGCACTTTTTGGAGAGAAGGGTTTGGTGTTTGAAAGAGATACAAAGGAAAGCTAAGACAGGGGAAATCTTGCAGAATTAAATTTTTAAAACTGTCTTTTAGAAAACCCTGTCTACAAGCCTGTCTCACTGAACTAAGCAACAGGCTGAGTAACCAAGGTCATTAGTTTAATATCCCCCTGCCTGAAATTTTCCACATGATGTGTTTTTCTCAGTGTCTCATACTTCAAATATTGAACAATTGCTCAAATCTACTGAAATCTTAAGTGTTAAAGGATCATTAAGATAATTCCCATCCAACTTACTAATTTTAGAGGAAAAGAGAATGCAACTCAAGAGAAGTTTATGTGACTTCCCCAGTGCCACACAAATAGTAGGGAGCAAAATATTCAATTGCTACACTAAACGTTGATTAGCTGGTGAACTGGCCATTCATGCTGTGACATCCCAGCAGTTTTACAAACAGCTGGAATGATTAACAAATATACCACTATGCTTATGTCCAAATGATCAATCTTTCTAAACAATTACTTTAAGAGGATATACAGACATTCCAGTGATTTCCGAAAAGAGTTTTGGAATTCCCTTTCCAGAGTCAGGTTTTAACAACATGTATACATTACTTTAGGTGTTACTTAATAGTGACTGAGAGCCTACTATGTATAGGGCACAGCACGTAAAGAGATCAAGGCCACTATGTCCGTGTTGTCAAGGACAGTAGTAGAAGTAAAGATGGACAAGAGGGGGGAAGAGGAAATATAATGAATAAAATCGTAAGGTTGGATTTAAGGCTGGTAAGAGAAGATGGAGATGAATAATTACATATATATACCTGTGTCAGGCACTGCTCTAAGCATTTGTAAAGACTCAGTTTCAGACCAACACCGTGAAATATAAGAAATGCATCTTGATTTGACAGATGAGCAAATTGAGACCCAGACAGTTTGAACTACTTTCCCCAAATGAAACAGACTGTTAAAAGACAATTTTTTGCCATCATATGGGGCCAAAATATGTGTTACAAACTGTAACATGATTCCATAAAATAAAACTCAGATGTATTTTAGTAAATACTAATACCACTTCACTGTATAGATCAGTAATGAGCAAAGATGGACACAATAAGAAATGACTTAGTGAACAAAAATAAGTATGTCACATTATCAGGAGATCATGAAAAACACTAATGTCACTCATAAATTCTATGAGATAAAGTATCTGTGAAAAGGTATTTGAAAGTTATAATAATGTTCAGGAAAAACCATCAGCCTATCTGTAGTACAAACAAGTTTGAGTTTGAAATGTCAAACAGTATAAAATTTTTGTATTCTTGGTTTATCTTAGACCCTGATCAAGCCATTTATTGTTAACTGTAATTAGAAGCTCCAACTAATGTTTCTTCGAAAATAGAATCCTGGCATATCTGTTTGGGGAAGACTCAACATAATCATTTTCCGTACTAGCCAAAGAATGTTACATCATTCTCCTTTGTAAGAAAATGCTGTCTCCTAGAAGTTTCACATTCTGGGGCACCTGGGTGGCTCAGATGTTAAGCAGCTGCCTTCGGCTCAGGTCATGATCCTGGAGTCCTGGGGTCAAGCCTGCATCAGGCTCCCTGCTCAGCAGGAAGCCTGCTGCTTCTTCTCACACTCCCCCTGCTTGTGTTCCCTCTCTCGCTGCCTCTCGCTGCCAAATAAATAAATAAATAAATACAATCATTAAAAAAAAAAAAAAAAAGAAAAGAAAAGAAAAGAAAAAGAAAGTTGAACATTCTATGAGGATACATGTGGTGTGAAAAAGAAATAAATGTGTGTTCCATGAGTTCCATGAGTTCAATCAAGAGCTGGCTGGAGAGTAACGTAACATGATAGAGCCAGATCACCCTTAGAAACCGAATTATTCCTGTCTCAGATGGCAAGGCTCTTCAGTGAACCACCCAGCACGTGAGAGAGCTTCCTACAGGATTCATTTCCCCGTCACCCACATCCGTCACTGAGCTCTCTCAGCTCTACTCCTTCTCTATATGTTAAACATCTCCATCCTCTATAGCTCCACTGTCCCAACCTAGGTTTGAGTTATTTTTTAAGCCTTCGAACTGGTCACATCGCTTTCAATTCTGCTTCTTCCCAGTCCCTTTTCCACACTCACAGGAATCATTCTAAAACGTAGATGTAGTATCTTCAATGTCTTGTGCTCACCAACAGATTGAAGTCCAAATACTCAACCTGATGTACAGAATCGTTAATGATCCAACTGGTGGTTTCCTCCACCTCTATATCCGGCCATAGTGAACACTCTGCCATGGCCCCTCTACCTGGAATACCCTAACTCCCATCTTTTTTTTTTTTTTTTTTTTTACTTTATTTTATATTTTACTTTATTATTAGATTTTACTTTATTTTATATTTTACTCTTTATTTATTTAGTCAAGAGAGAGAGACCGGTGGGGGGCGGGGGTGGGTGAGCACGGTCAGTGGGAGGGGCAAAGGGAGAGGGAGAAGCAGACTCCTTGCTGAGCAGGCAGCAGGACCTGGGGCTCCATCCCAGGACCCTGGGATCAGGACCTGAGCCAAAGGCAGACACTTAACCAACTGAGCCATCCAGGTGCCCTCTAACTCCCATCTTTCCCACTTTCTACTAGGCTAACTGCTACTCTTTAATTCATCCATGTGGGTGTCCTCCCCTTCAGGAATCCCCCTGCAGAGCCCCGAAGCCCAGTTAGGTATCTCTTATATGCAGTCTTTGCCACCTGTACTTACCACATTTGAACATTTATAAAACTATTTGACAGTGCCTATTAATATCTCTGTGTTTCTGTTTAATAAAGATAAAAGATATAGGATATAAGGATAAAGAGTGTGTATGCTTTACTTTTAGGTGGTATCTAGTAGGAAAAAAATGAATAAATGAATGGGGATAAACCTTATCTGTATATATAATGCACAAAACTTTTGGACCAATAACTTTTTCTCTGTGAGCCTCCGTTTTGTCATCCATAAAAGCACAGGATTACTGAAAAGATCAAAAGGGATAGGAAGCTAGAGCTGATGAATCATAATAAGGCAAATATATAATCTATACAGTATTGTGACTTTTGTTCTTGTTAACAATTCCTTGTGAAATGGTGCCATGGATACTGCTGTTTTTATGAGCGGCCCTATTTGGCACACTCTACTCACTCTTGTGCAGAGCTCCATACCGCAGATCTGGGCTCTCCCATCCACGTTTTGGCAGCCCATCAGTCAAAGGATTCCCTGGAGAAAGTCAGAATAGTAGCCCGTGAATTAATGACTGGTTACTAAGTATTTGCTTCAATAAATTAGAGCTGTTTCATTAAGAAAGATGTTACTCAACAAGGATATAAATGCATATAGTTCTGCAATACAGTTCTTAATAGAGTGTAATAAAATCAGACTTAACCTCAAAACCATCAGAATTAATTAACTCTTTAGGGTCTTCTCCACAAAATTAGCGTGGGTTGGAATTTTTAACTTGGGTTTTATATACATTCTAGGAAAATATATAAAAGCCAAGGGAACACATTCTTTTTTTGTTGTTGTTTTGTTTTCTGTGAAGCATGAGAAATGTCAAGAATTGTCTCTAATAATCCTTAGGTAGTTGTATAAGCCTTAAACTTGTGATTCTCAATTTTTCTGAACCTAATTATTACCTAAGACTTATAATAAAATATATAATTAATGTTCCCACTGCTAGACATTCTGATTCAGTACTTTAGTTCAGGACTGAGGACTTTGCATTTTAATGAGAACCTTAAATGATTCTGATACAGGTTTTAATCAATTCACTCTTTAGAATCCTCTACAAAATGTACCCATCTTCGTTCTTATTTTCTTACAAAAGACACTGTATTTGTAATTATATTTAATAGATTGCTGAACATGCCCGTTCATGCAAAGTAACATTTATAGACATTTGTAATGGGGGCAAGGTTCTCATTTTCAAGCCTTGTGTTCACACATACTCAAGTTACAGTAATATAAATAATATATTTCTCTTAAATTTTAAATAGGACCCTATCTCCTTCTAAGTAAGTACCCACAGAATAGGCAAAGATAATATTGTTTTCATGTGGCTATTTTCTTATTACTGGCATTAGATTGTAAAATGGAGTAGGGAGACCACAGGGGACTTGAGGAGATCCGCCCCTGCCACTTCTTCTGTGACCGTAGACAAACACCTAATGGTTGTAGACATCGAGGCCCGTATTGGCTCAAAGAACTTGTACTGAATATTCTTTAAAATTCTTTCCAGGTTGAAGACTATGACATTCTCTTGCATGTTAAATCATTTTAGTTTACAGAAGCAAATTTTTTCTGTCTGAGAATGGTTGCTAATCTGGATTTCAAGAGGAAATATAGGATATTTTCAAAAGTACCACTGTGTTATATGTCTTATGTATTACTTATTATAGTCTCTATCACAGAAAAGAGAGGGAATAAGATTTGGTAAAAATAGTCATTCCAGGATCGTAAGAGCCTCTCAGATTGTATCCGCAGTAAAGCGATGATGGCAAGGCCCTATCAGATATCCATCCAATGGATAAAAGTATCAGACCATAATATAGTTGTGTTGACAGCTTTTCTATGAAAACCCTTTTTCTTTCAGTAAGTCCCGATACCGTTGGTTTAAGGAATTCTTTTTGCGAGACTCATTCTGCACAATTGTGAAGTTACAGAGTGTTCTGTGGACAAGAATGAGGATTCCTGAGAGTCCATGATTTTTAAAATGAAATGCATGTCTGTTAAGTCAGGAAAAAGAGGCTTAGGATTCTCTTCCTACAGTGTTCCTTCTTTGAGGGATAAAACTATAGCTCTATGTCTTTGTAGACTACCTGAGAAGAAATTTACAAGACTTCTCCTGTCCTAGTTAGGAAATCAAAGCCTGCATTGTTGACAAATACTTTCTGTCAAGGTGAGAATGATTAGCCAATTTTCCAGTGATCTAACACAAGGATTACACCATTATTCTCTAATTCCTTTGTGTACACACCATCCTGTTCATCAAAGCGAACTTAAGGGACTTAATATTGAGGGCACACAGACCATAGCTCCTGTCCACGGGGGATAGCTGATGGTCGTCATGGATAGAAAAAGCCTCTGAGAACATCTGGTACTGATAAAAGCATTTGCTCAGGAACTTGTAATTTCTTTTTTTCTTACTGACATGCATGTTGAAAGGGCCACTTTGGCATTTGTGTTCTTCTACTCTGAAATAGCAGAACAATGCCTGAATTAGGGTGAAGGGGAAGAATTAATTGGGAAAATTACTTGAGGTAAAATAGTCTAGATATTAATACATCTTTAAAAATTTTCTGTCACCTCCTCAACAAGAGTTGCCATTTACTATTTTATAAGACTCATTGAGGCTCAGAAACGTCCAAAATATCAGCATAAGAGCAGAATATATGTATATGTATATTCTGTATATTATATATGTATATTCAGAATGTATGTATATGTATATTCTGCTGTTACATATATATGTATATATTTTGTTTTCATTGTAAGGACATTACTTTTTCCTAATGTTTAAGTTGCTCATCTTTCTTCATACATGATTTTCCTAGAGAACTTTATACAAATAAATTTAAATATATTTACATTCATAGCTAAATCTTAAGCAATAGGCTAAGTTGCTGGCTCCTTTACGAAGTTTATGATTATGCTTACTAATGAGTGCATTGAAAAGCACCATTTTGTTTGTATATAAACCTATTTTGCATTTTTAGAAATAGGAAATTATCTTTCATCAGAACATCTATTTCAGACTTATTTCTGTGAAGGAAAAAAAATCCTGTGAAAAAATATCCAGGTTCTGGTCTGTTGTACTTGACAATGTTCAAAAACCATTGGAGTCAACGCTTTTATTATCTCTTCAGCAATTGTAGCGATCGCCATGCTTTCACATAGAATACAAATGTTCCCTTTTATAAAATCTCTGTAATAAATATAACCATAGTCTGCTGTAGCTACTCAATCTGTAAACAGCCATACATAATTGTATGTGCTTAATATAATTCCCTGATAATACAAACTTGCAATACAAAGGTTATTTTGTTTTTATTTGTTATACTTTTCCCTCCACTTGATACAAATCACCGCCCTCTGGTATAGTCCTGGTTTTGAAATCCATGTATCTGTCATCTGAAAATAGCCCAGGATCTGAGAGGAAAATCAATTTGCTGTACTTTAGAACTCAGAAGTTCATTTTCTTTCAGGTATACCTAAAAAGCTTCAGCTATAGGTCTGTTTCCAAGAGCGATATGGTAGAGCACTTTGAGAATTTCAGTTCCCAAGGTGAGAGCGTCTGGTAAACTTATGTAGTCACTTGTCTTTATATGCAAATAATTTCAAAAAAACACAAATGTCTAAAATGAATAAATGCTTTTCTTCTCCCACTATAAAGCATTGCTTGTAATTGCCTCCTGACATGATAATGACACAGTATATCATTTTCATTAAGATTTATATTTCTGCCTGCAAAGCTGGTTGCAGATTTTAAATCTCACACTCCAACTTCACGCATGCCACCAGGCTAGTAAAGAAAACCAATGTTTAGGAAATAAAATTAAATATTTGTGGACTAGATCACAATCTATAGCACTAAACTGGGTAAGCACTTATTTTTTTACCTTTGCAGTTAATGTATATGTTGCATCAATGATGCATGTATTACTTTTGGATTTAACCAGTCTGTGCACAAAGGATTAATTTAGCACTTTCTTCTGTGTGTTTTCGGTAAGAGACCTACAAGAAAAATGGTTGACACAAATCAGTTTTCAATTTAAAGCATTGCAAAAAATATCCAGGAACATCTACATAACTCTTTTCTCAACATAAGTGGAGGTACTAAGTTTACTGACTTTGAGGTAGAAGCAAATACACCCTTTTCTAATTCTGAAGATTAATGTAGAAAATTCAGTGGGGTTGCATGAATACTGCCATATATTAAACTAAAAATCTCAAGTCTAAAACCCCGTAAATATTTTGTGATGAATTAAAAATCATTTGGCTCTAGAGCTAGTGAGTTTTTAATGAGACTCACCAGATTCCTATTTATCCTTGGCAAAATGTATATTTCCACTGTTGGGATAAAAGACTTATCAAAGAAAAAGTCTTACTGAACTTCAAATAATTCAAATGACTGTAGATGAATGAAAAATTAAGGGCTTATGCTTCTTTTCGAAACACATTTGTACCTTACTCCAGGCAAAGATTTTATTCAAATGAAACCTCAGGACTTTAAAAAGAGTTACTTAAAATTATGTGTCAGATGTTCCAATCGTGAAAATATGGCTTTGAAGTGCAATTAACCATCAGGATTAGAACAATCAGATTACAATTAGTATTGAGAGAGAAATTAGCACATGGATTCTGGGCCAGGCTGCTTGGTCTCTAACATTTCTTTGATTCTTTACCTTCAGCAAATTACTAAATCTCTCTGTATCTTCAATCCCCTTATCACTAAAATGAAGGTAGTAAGAGGATCTACTAACTCTTAGGGTTTTTATGAGGACAAATGAGTTGATTTAGACTTCAGTACATGTGTAAGTGTTTGCTATGATAATGATAAGGATCCTTAATTATTTGGGATTTTGGAATTGAATATTCATCTCTTCTGTGGGTAGGGCATATCAGATTTTTAAAATTGTTTGTAATAAATAAATAAATAAATAAATAAAATTCCTTGTGCCCTGGCACTTTTAAAGAAATGTTCGATAACTTTATCTGAATAGGTGGGTGACTCACTTCTAATATCCATGTTTCTCACTAGCACCACCAGAGATGGGAACGGTAAGCACTAAGGCATAGAATAAGAAATAAAATGTTAGCTTTGGGGCAGAGTTCTGATTTCAAGTTGATCTGGGAATTGCCTTTTCACTTTGTTGATGGTTTTAATTATTAAAACCATTATTATTTAATTGATTGCATTAATAGGTACATTTATTTTTCAGCTTACTCATGTTGTGCCTATCCTTTCTATATAAAGATATTTCTGAGGTGACCTCATTGTATGTTCTTGTTAGTATCTTTTTAACCACAGTATTAGTAAAGAACCTTCACAAGTAAGTGGATGCTCTAATTCCAGACTTGATGCCTTGATGACTCTCATTCCTCAACTAATGATAAGACAAGCAAAATACCCACCAGTGCTGTATTCCAAACAATACAATTTTTAATGTTAATTGTTGCCTCTGAGAATTATTTATCCAATTATTTCCTGATTGCAACCCCTTATTTATAAATAAAGCTTAATATCCCAAATTATTTATATCACTTTGGGGGATGTTATTATTAGTACAAATCAAAATTTAAAACTCACAAAAATAAGCATATAGATTAATGGAACAGAGGGCCCAGAAATAAACCCACACTTTCATGGTCAATTAAGCTACAGCAAGAATATACAATGGGGGAAAAACAGTATCTTCCATAAATGGTGTTGGAAAAATTGGAAAATATGTAGAAAGAATGAAACTGAACTCCTTTTTTTGAATACCATATGCAAAAATAAATTCAAAATGAATTTAAGACCTACTTGTAAGACCTGAAACCATAAGATTCCTAAAACAAAACATAAGCAGTAGACTTTTGGACATCGGTGTTAGCAATAAGTTTTTTGGATCTTGTCTCCTCAGGCAAGGGCAACAAAAGCAAAATTAACAGTTGGGACTATATCAGAGTAAATAGGTTTTGCACAGCTAGGGAAACCATCAACAAAGTGAAAAGGCAACTTACTGAATGGGAGATGATATTTGTGAATGATAAATCTAACAAGGGGTTAATATTAAAAAAAAAATATTTATATATAAGAACTCAAGCAATTTAACAATAAAAACAACAAGAAGACCTGATTAAAAATCTGAACCTGAGCATATATTTACCAAAGAAGACATGCAGATGGCCAACAGACACATGAAAAGATGCTTAACACTCATCATCAGGGAAATACAAATCAAAACCACAAAGAGATATTATCTCACATTTGTCAGAATGGCTAGTATCAAAAAAACAAGAAATAACAAACGTTGGCAAGGATGTAGAAAAAAGGAATTCTCATGCACGGTTGGTGGAAATGTAAATGGGTGCAACCACTGTGGAAAACAGTATGGAGGTTCCTCAAATAATTACAAATAGAGACACCATGCTACCCAGTAATTCCACTTCTGGTTATTTGTCTGAAGAAAGAAAAACACTAATTTGAGAAGATGTATGCACCCTTATGGTCACTGCATTGTTTAAAGTAGCCAAGATATGGAAGCGGCCTAAGTGTCCCATCAATAGATGAATGGATAAAGATGTGGTAAATATATACACAATGGAATATTAACCAACCAGAAAAAAAAAAAAAAAAGAATGAGATCCTGCTATTTTGTGACAATGTGGATGGACCTAGAGTATATTATGCTAAGTGAGATAAGTCAGACAGAGAAAGACAATTATCGTTTTCTTTTTTTTTGAAAGAATTTATTTATTTATTTATTTATTTGGCAGAGAGAGAGAGCACAAATGGGGGGCAGCAGGCACACAGAGAGGGAGAAGCAGGCTCCCCACTGAGTAGGGAGCCGGATGTGGGGCTCAATCCCAGGCCCCTAACCCAAGCCGAAGGCAGACATTCAACCGAGTAAGCCACCCAGGCATCCCAACAAATATCCTTTGATTTCACTTATGTGTGGAATCTTAAAAACAAAACAAATGAACAGACAAAACAAAAGGGAAAGACTCATAAATATAAGGAACAAACAGGTGGTTGCTTGGGGGGGAAGGGTAGGAGTGCGGATGATAGGTGAAAGGAATTAAAATGTACAAATTTCCAATTGTAAAGTAAGTATTTCACGGAGATGTAAAGGACAGCATAGAGAATATAGTCAGTAATGTTGTAATAACTCTGTGTGGTGACAGATGGGATAACTAGACTTATTGTGAACATTTCCTTACATAAATGCTGAATCACTATGGTGTACATGCAAAACTAATATATTATTCTATGTCAACTGTACTTCAATAAGAACAAAATTAAGAACTCAGATTGGAGTAAAAAAGCCTTACATTCTCTGCTCATTTACAAACTGCTCTACCACCTTCCTGTTTACCGCCCCACACACAGTGCTCCTGCATCACCAAAAAGAAATACAATCAATATTAAAAAAAAAAAAAAAAAAGGGACGCCTGGGTGGCGCAGTTGGTTAAACGACTGCCTCCGGCTCAGGGCGTGATCCTGGAGTCCCGGGATCGAGTCCCACATCAGGCTCCCAGCTCCATGGGGAGTCTGCTTCTCCCTCTGACCTTCTCCTCGCTCATGCTCTCTCTCACTGTCTCTCTCTCTCAAATAAATAAAATAAAATCTTAAAAAAAATAAAATAAAATAAAATAAAAAAAAAAAAAACCACAAAACTGACATTGCATCAATAAATATAAAACATTGTCATCAGGGAAAATGTCCTTATGTTTGCCAACTATATCCCTAGCAGAAAAGAAAAGAAAAGTTTGGAGAAAAGAAAAAAAAACAAAAAAGAAATATAGCTTAAATGATCTTTCCAATAAAACTTAGTATAATATCTCTCTAAGATGATTTTGTGAAGTCTTATTTATAAATTGGGATTCTGAGATGGAGGACAGTTGAGGTTGATTTGTTATTGGAGAGCAGCCTGCACAGGGCCACAAGAATGACAGGTTGATTGAGCGGTAATGGAGACAGGGGACCTTTCAGATAGGGATTGACTTGTATTTGACAAATGCTAATGATGGTTGAAAAAAGATAACTGAAATGCTCCAAGCCCTGTCTCTGTTAGATAATACATTAAGGGTATTTAGAGAAGTGTCAGTCTCTCGCTTGGTTTAATACTGCTTGTTTTAATTGATGTTCCTCTTACCTCTTAACATTTTGTAAAGAATTTGCATTTGTTAGAACAATATTTCATAATATAAGGAAATCAGATGCTTGGACATTGACAATGGAACACTGGTGATATTTGAGATTCCCTTTAAGTTTTCTATTACAGTTAATCTTGGTGTAATCCTTGATTTTCTCTTTTCTTCTCTCAAAAACAACTAATTTTTACTAAATCTCATGCTAGCCTCTTTTTTTTTTTTAATTTATATGCTATCCTCTTCTATATGCATGTATAAATGCTAACTTTCTCACTAACGATGCTTCTCATGCAGGATTTGGCCATTCCTTTATTTGTTATAGTTTTATCTCTATTACAATTTTCTCCCAGTGTTACCTTCATCTTCACATTTCTTGACATTCCAATCACCAAGCAGTGTTTCTTTCACAAATATAACAACCCCAGTCCTGTTCTTCAAACTAAGTGCAACTTTTCCTTTCCTGGCTAATAACCAAAGTGGTATAAATAGTTGCTCTTTATTACATGGTCCTGTGTGGGGTCATGTTAAGAAGATTTGAAAAATAAAAATGCCACCGGGATACAAATAGCACTGAAACTTTGTCGGTGTTGAGGACTTAGGCCATACTGTTCATATCTTCACCTCCTTTTCCGGGGACCCCTGCAGACCCTCTGACGCCCACACCCACACCCCACCTTCACCAAAACAGCTTCTGAGTTCCTCTTCAGGGCAACCCATCTTCAGACATTTGTGGTATAGTAGATATATGGACTCTGTGTCCCCAACCAGCTTTTCCTAGCTCAACATTTACTATATTTAGTCTTCATTTGTGATTAATAAATCTATCTCGCTTTCTAGCTTTGAATTAAAGAGAGAAGCTGAAACATGAATAAAAGAGAGAAAAGGATTTAGAAAGAAAATATTATTAGGTTTAATAAGTGACTTAAAACTAAAACCAGGAAAAGTAATATGGAAGGAATCATGGACCAACTTGGGCACAGTTCTTTAAGCTCCAGGCCTTGCACAGAACCATTATTCAATATGGTGGGTCTGTGGAAGGGAAGGAAGAAGGGACAGAAAGAAAAGGGTGAAAGGTAAGTCAGCCTGGCTCTTCTTGGAAATAGTTCCTGGACTGAGGGAAGACTAGATTTCATGCCTCTCTCACTCTGTCCTTAAAACATGGGCAGGAGGGCGCCTGGGTGGCTCAGTGGGTTAAGCCACTGCCTTCGGCTCAGGTCATGATCTCAGGGTCCTGGGATCGAGTCCCGCATCAGGCTCTCTGCTCAGCAGGGAGCCTGCTTCCTCCTCTCTCTCTCTGCCTACTTGTGATCTCTGTCTGTCAAATAAATAAATAAAATCTTTAAAAAAAAAAAAAAAAAAAAAAAACACGGGCAGGAAACCATTTAGGTTTAGGTTTTTATCTTACATAAAGCATCGTGACAAGAAATTACTCCTTAGGGTCCCTTCACATGTTCAACATCTGTCTTCCCTCTAAAAGCTATATAAGTCTTTCTCAGTGAACCACCTTGTACAACATAGATCACCTAAACATCTGGCTAAATAAAACCAATTATACTATTAAAACTAAACTGGGATTTGCCAACAATACAATTCACTTGCCTGGTCTTCTTCAAAATGAGATATATGGTACCTGGAATATACTGTGGGTTTGCTGGTTGTATTTTTCACCTAGAACATTATTCCTCTTGCTTTTCTCTTGACGTCATTTCCCTCTTACTCTCTTATCTCCAAAACCTGATTAAAGGGATAAAACAAGGAAATAGTGATAGAAAGTTGAACAAAAGTGAACAGAAATGCTTAGGTTTCCTAACTGGGATTTGCCCAGATTTATCTTTGTGACCAATGCCTTCTTGGCAGTGTTTCTCTGCGTAACTTTCACCCATCTGTCAGCTGCTTAAATGAAAAGAATGATTTCCTTGATTCTTACCATGTAGGTTTAGACAAAAGCTGAGTTTAGAGCTATTGCTTGAGTTCTCTCATGAGAAAAATGTCTGTTTTTTTTCCATAGTAAATTAAAATATACATCATTGGTTGCTTAAACAATATACAAAGCCCATCTGTTCAAAAAATGTTTTCCTACATTAATATGAAAGTAGTACATGTCTAGGGGCATAGGTTGTGGTGTTGCACTAAAGAATGGATTTCAAAGGTAATTCATTCTCTACTATCACTATTTGCAAAAACAATGCATGCTGTATAGATTCTACATATATGATTTCTATATAGTTTCTTTCTTATACAAATGCTTTATGCATACATCATCAGGTAATACATTCCCTTACTCAGTGGCACGTATTGTGCTAATTTGTTGCAATTGGCAGATTAGGAAAGTGTGAACATAATCTGTGTAACCAGTCTAATAACATAATTCCAAATGAGAACCAAGGAGATGTCGATTAGTAATTGTACACACTCACACACGTACATAAACACACACCTATACAACAACAAATGCATAAGATCTTTTCTTTTTAAAAATACTCTGATCCTTTTGATTTATAAAACATTTACTTACATGGTTAACGTGAAATATTTCCAGGTATTGATGAAAATTGATTTGTTAGAGTGTAAGAATTCTTTTTACCTTATGCATCCCTTAAGATATTCTATCTGAAATATTATTGTATTTTCTTCTCAGTTATAGTTCTTTAAATTCTATCTTTAAAAACTCTACTAGAGCAGCAAAACTTGAGTACTTTAATCTCCCACAACACTCATGCTTGCACATATGAGAAAAATAACTGTTACTGTGTTGTAATGCTTCATTTTTTTCCCATTTTTTTTGTTCTTTATTACGCATTATCAATCAGGCTTCAGATGCAGTTGTGAAGAGCACACTGGAAGCTTAGCAGCCACTATTGTCCTTGAGGTCTGACTAAAGTGTTGAAAGTCTCTACGAGAGATGTAGAAAGAAACACATTTCCAAATTTAGCTCATTCCGCAAACCAAAATGAGGCTTTTTCCCCCCCGAAACATTTATTTTGCAATTTGCACTATTTCCCTGTAAGTTTATTTGACAGTTACTATCCTCTCCTCACCAAGTACGGACTGCTTCTCTTCGTAATCCAGGGCACCTAAAGACTTTTTTTTTTTTTTTCCCTTAAGAAACGAAGGGAAAGAAAGAAATCAAGGGAATGCAAAATGCATTTTCGGCTGGTATTTAGAATCCCATGGCAAATCCTGTCTTCACTTTTCTGTATACTGTTCTCATCTTTAAAGAACTTAAATTTGGGCATTTTTAAATATGTGTGTGTTGTTAAACACATAAATCTCTGCCCTTCTATTCTTGTGCTGGTATTAGGCACTTAAAGAGAGGCTAAGTTAAAGGTCATTTTAGAAGGAAGAAATCATAGAACTAATGGAAGTAAATCCTAGGAAACATTAAGGTTTAAGATCCCTGCCTTTTTTGTTGTTGTTTTTCTTTCATGAGAGAGAGGATAGTATTTATATTTTTCTATCACTGAATTTAATCCAGAATGTGAACAATGACACTGTGGACAGTTGGTTATAATGCGGTGACATGTATTCACTTTCAGCAGTTGATGGACATTCTTTTAATTGCCTCCGTAAGGAGTTGGTTTTAGGTGTAAACTGACCAACGTAGCTTGAACTCAATCACTGTCAAGGGTCTTCTGACCACGCGTATGAATAGAAATACTTGCCAACGGTCAAGTTCCACATAGGCTATGTGAAAATAAAAATGAAAAATGATTAAAAACAGCAAAGACAACACACTTGAGAAGAAACAAATGAAAGAAAAAAATAGCAGTAAATGTGCCCTTGGTTATGCTATTGGAAAAAGGACCCCAACGTTGAAAAGAAAGAGGGAACCTGCCCACTTAGTAAGGGACTAGGGCAGCAAAGGATAAAGTATCAAAGAATTAAAAGAACTTATGAGAAACTACTAGACTGATGGTTCTCAAACTTGGCTGAAATTGAAAATCACCAACTTTTAGAAAATCACCAATATTAAAAAAAAAATAACAAATACCAATGCCTGACTTCTCTCAGAAGTTCTTTTACAGGACTGGGGTGCAGCCTGGGCATTGGGATTTTTATAGCTTCCCAGGTGATTTTAATGTTCAGCCAACATTAAAAACCCCTGTTCTAGATTGTTCCTCTCTCTGTTCTGTCTCTCTCTCTCTCTCTCTCTCTCCCTCTCAAACAGCTTTTGCAATGTCAGCAAAACAAATAGCAGTAGTTTGATCTTTGGGGGAACTATATGATTTTTTTTGGTTTTTTGGGTTTTGGTTTGTTTGTTTGTTTGTTTGTTTGTTGGTAGCTGGTTTATTTGAATTGTCCAGAATTTATACTTATAAATAAAGCAGATCTGTACTACAAAGTTGAATTCCACTCTCCACTCTTTACAAAAAGATATCTCAAACAAATAAATAAAAGAACTACTCATATAATAGTTTACTACAAAGTGATTCTGGCTCCCCCGAGTCTGTGCACGTAGCTAGCTGTATGGTACTCAGAGTTTAGGAGACTTCCAAATCAGGAGATTCAGCCCTGATTCTCACGCTGTGTTTGGTTGGACCAGTGGTGACACTGGCATCACCATATGGAGAAGTACATTCCTAACCCACATGCCATTGGAAGAATTTTCTCATCCCTTACTACTACAGGTTTCTCATCTCTAAAATAAATGAAATTTATTTTATAAAATTGTGACAGAGTCACAATTAAAGTTTTTACCAATTCTCAGATTATATATTTCATTTTGTTCACATCTTTGTGAATTTCTTCTCCCTTATATATGTACATATGCACTCTTCTACTAAAAAGCTGGGATCATGATGTATACAAAGTTTAATATCCTAATTCTCCCATATCTTTATATTGTGGCCGATTGTGAACACATCAAGATTATTGTGGAAAATAGAAAAAGTTATTTAAGAAGTCAGCAATGAGTTCTGTCTCTCACTATATTTTGGCATATTCTTTTTCAGTCATTTTTCAAGGAATTGTCTAGACCATGTGTGTGTCTGTGTGTATAGTTTGTGTGTACAACAATTAACAGCGCTCATACTATAAAGTTGGATAAAAAGAAGAGAATTGAGTGAATTGATAAATATCACAAATAATCCTCCACTGACAATCAAATATTTTGAGGATTTCTTTCTTCTTTAGTATTATAACAAAAGTACTTTCCAATACCAAGCAATTTTAAAATACAGTATTTTAACCCATGCAAAATGCTCCATCTTACAAATTTACTTAATTCTTACCCTACTCTTAAACATTGCTTTCAGTGTTTTCTGTAGTCATAAATAATGCTATGAGGAACAACTTTGTGCCTTTGACTACCTCTAATTATTTCCTTGGGCTAGATTTTTGAGTTTGCAAGTTCAAAGAATCTGAATGTTTTGGAGCTCTTTATGCATATTGCCAAACTAGTTTTCAGTTTGTTTTTGTCTTTTCTTTTTTTTTTTTTAACAATTTTTTTGAAGTAGGCTCCATACCCAGCATGGAGCCAGATGTAAGGCTTGAACTCCAGACTCTGAGATCAAGACCTGAGCTGAGATCAAGAGTTAGACTCTTAACCAACCGTGCCACTCGGGCGCCACCACCCCACCCCCGACTAATTTTTTTTTTTTTTTTTTACAAATTTAAACTTCCTCTAGCAGCATGTGAAAGAGACCTAGAAACCATTCTCTCACTAAAATAGTACATCATTTTTGTTCAGTTGTATAAATGAATGGAAGATTGACTTCTAAACTTTTCTTCATTCTCTTGAGAAACAGTCTACTCCAGTCAGGCCTGTCGTAGAAGCTGAGAACCGCAGATGATTACAGCCTGATAAAGACTGATGTGCTTATTGAATAATGTCTTACTGTTTGTTTTGTTTTGTTTTAAGGATTTTATTTATTTATGTGACAGATGGAGATCACAAGTAGGCAGAGAGGCAGGCAGAGAGAGAGCAGGAAGCGGGCTCCCTGCTGAGCAGAGAGCCGGATGCGGGGCTCTATCCCAGGACCCTGAGATCACGACCAAAGCCAAAGGCAGAGGCTTAACCCACTGAGCCACCCAGATGCCCCTTCCTTACTGGTTTTTAAAGGATTTTGGCCCCGATATCTTTACAAAGAAAAGACCCCCAAAAAATGTTTTTTTTAAAAAACAACGTTGAGGGATTTTAAATGATCAATTTCATATTTTAAGAAAAACTTAATGATAAATCTGAGGAGACAGAAAAGAACGTATTAGTAAAGCTGGAAGGTCACTGGATTCTTTTCCTTTTGATTTATACAAGTTTTTTGTTCATAAGTTATTACGAATGTGCCAATTGTGAAATATGTCTTTCCTGGAACATACATCATTTCTACAATTCTGTTAAGTGACTTTCTCATGGCTGCAGGAATAAGAATGGAGACCTACTTGTCTGCCATTACAGCCTGTGGTAAGCAACACCAAGTTAGCTATGTCTTCCTGGACTTTAAAAAAAAAATCGTATTTTTAAGAAAAAAACATTTCAGTTAAATTTTTATTCATTTGGAAAATATCCTCTTGCAAAGCAATGAAACACCAACTTAAAATTCAACTCATTTTATATCGCCATAAAAAATGCTAATCTAGCACATTAAATCTTATCACTTATGGTTGCCCCACAGGCCTACCGTTAGCCAATAATTGCTTCATAATTATTTTCCATCCTCAACAAGGTGAGTAATAAGATATACCACTCAAGAAATAAAGTTTATAAAATCTACATTTATTCTTCTTATAAAATGAAAACTACCCCTAGAGATCCACTCCTAAATGAGCACTTTAATAAAGATGTTTTTCCAAAGATGTGCAGAGTTCATGTATTTCTAATTTTACTTCAAGTTAAATAAAAAACATTTATTTTAACCATAATACACCAGAAATAAACTATAGGAAGAGTATAATATAAAACTGGGCAAGTTTCCCCAAGGGCTATACTAAAGCTGAAAACAAGTGAAACACTGAGAGAATGATGGAGAGGACCTACGTATGGGATCCACCAGCAAAGGGGCCTACGGCTGGACACCCTGCCTCCCTCTTGGATACTGAGAAACATGTGGTTGAGGACTGAGTCATAGATACGCCAGTGTTCCCTTGATTATCCTCATGCCCATGGATAACATTTCATGTGAAAATCCCACTTCTCACAGATCCTAACCAGTCATGCTATCTCCATCAGGGTTCACATTTCAATAGAGCCAAACCCTTGTTGGTAAGGCAAAACAAACCTAAAGAGAAGAGAAGAGAGAGTGAGATGATACAGAGGACAATGAACTGCCTCTCCTCCTTGTCTGCCTTTATTCTCCTCTCCCATCCTCTTCCCCTTTAATCCCCAGTCAGCAAAGCAAACCCACAACTTGGGACCCAGCAGAACCCACGACTCAGAATTAGGGCACCGCACCCACATACCCTGAGTGATAATTTTGCCAGCCATCTTGTGTTGTTTCCAAACACCTGCCCCTGCTCCAAATGTCTAGTGTTCTCTTTTGATTCCTGAACACATTTACAAAATTCACCTTTCCTTACAGCTTGTGTTCTATTACTAAGAAAGACACAGTCAAATTACAAGAAGCCATTTTTATGTTCCGACAAACTAAAGTCTTATGCTCTCTGCTTTGTAATAGGCTCTCTGCCTATTACAAAGCAGAGAGCAAAAGAAAAATAACTTGCCCCACTTTAGTATTTGGGCTTGTTTTTATTCTGACAGAATGATCAACCTGAAAAGGTAGTGAGCTCTCCATCTCTAAAAGCACTCAAAAAAAAAAAGACCAAATGACCTTCATGTATGGATAGTTGAGAATGGATTCCTAACTTCAGTAGAAGACGGGACGAAATAATTTCTACATGTTATCTCAATGCTAAGAATTCATACTTGATACCCATTTCCAAAATTCTTTGAGATAGTATAGAGTAAAATGCATCCTGTAAGTCTGCTTAACAGGAATGTGAAACTACAACTTCTGAGAACTCAAGATTAAATGATTCCTCCTGCAAATGCCTAATTAGAAAACGTAATAAAAGGGATACTCACTGGGCAGGGTTTTCTCAGCTCACTCATATTGCTCTGAAAAGGTTTGCTAAGTGCGACAGTGTCAACAGATTGTCGTTTTTAGAGCTAGTTCAATGTTCCTTTTTCAAAAAGCAAGTTTATAGTTTATTTCTCACTTGCCTGTAGAAGACCCCATAGAAAATATTTAATTTCTAACTCTTGTGAAGTTTTTATCACAGTCAGCCCTTACCACAGACAGTACCTTGCACTCCATAGGTGCTACACAAAAGTGTGTGGATTGTGACACGGAGAGTGTGGTATGTGTTAACTAACTACAATTTGAATACAATCTTGAAAGAAAAAAAAAATGTATGGATTGAATCGAAGAGCCTAAGACAGAAAGTCCTTATCCAATCCTCCCTAAAAATGTCTTACTTCTCACTGAGGAGTAAAATGTATACCGATGGAGATCTAATGAGATTGTAAACGACGAATAAAATACAATAAGGACCAAAAATAGCAGCTATTCAGCTCTTCTCTGTGTGGAGAGACGCAATCCTCCACCTGCATTTTTTTCCTCCCAGAAGAGAAATGTGGCTTGTAGCTTTAGGATTCTGCTCAGAGAGTGGGCTAGATGAGCACAAGCAGCAAAGTATTTGCCTGGAATCCAGAATTGGTAGATCTTAACAGCTTATCAAGTAACAGAAAAAGAAAAGAAAACCCTCGATCCTCTTAATATTTAAGGATAACCTGTATCACTCTTCATCTGGAAAATGCGATGTAATTAATTGCTCCTGACATTTTCTCATTGGATTTTTCAAAACCCTTGATCCTGGCCCCTTCTAGTCCCTGTACTGAGTCATGTTCATCCTTTCCTCCTCACGGCCCCTCAGAGATCCCAGCACCTCTCTCTCCATAGTGATAAAAAATTTTTAAAAAAATCATGAAACCCTTCCATTTTTTATTTCTAGCAAACCTAAACTTTTCTTTTTTCTGCCACACATGGATCCCCACATTTTAATACTCTGCAGTTTCTACCCTAATCCTGTACTAAGATTATTTTAAAGCTGCAAATGATCATCTGCTCATTAAAGTTCTCTTTGTTTTCCTTCACCTTTTGACTGCATTTTCTAGATTTTTTAAAATATTTTTTTTATTAATATGACCAAAGAGAGAGATCACATGCAGGCGGGGGTGGGGGCGGGAGCAGGCTCCCTGCTGAGCAGAGAGCCCGATGCGGGGCTCGATCCCAAGATCCTGAGACCATGACCCAAGCCAAAGGCAGAGGTTTAACCCACTGAGCCACCCAGGCGCCCCTGCATTTTTTATTATTAGCTACTCCTTTTCCCCCATGCCTTCGAGTCTGTCACACCCAAGGTCTTTATTCTCTTCTAAGCCCTCCAATGATTCCTTCTCTGCCTCTTTCCCTAGTATTTCTCTACCCAGCCATTCCATAAAGTCTGCTTTTCCCTCCAGATATTTACTTTCGACCTCATTTTTTTTCTTTCCCCTTCATCTTCAGAGATCCTACCCATTCCCAGACTCCCAAGGATTAAGTCGATGTGCCAGCAAATCTTCAAAGAATAATATAAATAGAAATATAAGATATATGTAAGTAAACAAATAATTTTTCTCTGAAAACCTCTCTTCATCTTTTGGTCAACTTTTGTCTTATCCTTGGCCTCAGTCCTGGCCCAGCGGGTGTTTTATTCTTTATGTTATTCATTTTCTTTCCTTCCTGTTATATCACCCAGGAAGCTTTCTAATGGCTTCCTATCGTTTTCTTCATTTTTACCTCTAGTTTCTCTCTCACCTCGTTTCCATCACTGGAGTTCTCTCTGTAGCTTTCTGTGGTTGGGAGGTTCACATCTTCCTCCAGCTTCACTATGTGCTCCTGCAAGGCAGAAAGTATATTATATATTTTCAGTATAGCCTAGAGAACTAGTGGAGTGACTTACTCATAGTCACGATTGAATAGATACTTCTAATCCTGATGATGATCGATAAGAGCTCCATCGCTGTTAGGAGCATGGATGAAGGAATACGGTGTACCCTTTCCTGCATTACTTCAAACTCCTACTCAGATGCGTACGTTCCACACTGCAGGACCCACTCCCTGTTCATCACCATTTTCTCTTCTTCTTGATGACCATATTCACTGATTTCCCAAATATGCAATCCAAAATAGGACTTTTTCTTATGAGTTTTACATTATTGATATAGTGTTATTTAACTTTTTGAAACTGAGCTATACATTGTTGATCTGGAGTCAGGACATACACACACAGGCAGAGTTGTGTGTGTGTGTGTTATACATTGTATCACCTTGCTAGTTGTTGCCATAGCAAAGTACTCCAGACTGAATGACTTAAACACCAGAAATTTATTTTCTGACAATTCTGGAGGCTAGAAGTCCAAGATCAAGGTGTTGGCAGCATTGTTTTTTTTTTTTTTCCTGAGGTCCCTGTCCTTGGTTTGTAAATGACTGTCTTCTTCCTGTGTTTTCAAATGGTCTTCCTTCTGTACCTCACTGGGGCATTTCTTCTTCTTATAAGAACAACAATCATTGGATTGAGACCCACCCTAATTACCTCAGTTTAACTGAATTACCTCTTTAAAGACCCTATCTCCAAATAGTCACATTCTGAAATACTGGGAACAGGGTTCAGGCCGTGATCACTATATACAGTGTGTGTGTACAGTGACATAAATTCAAGTAAAAAAATACTTTTTTAAACGTAAGAATATATAGAGGACATTAAGCTTTGAAGGGAAAAGAAAAAAAAAAAAAAAACATGCAAAAAATGTAACCATCCAGGCTAATATCTAAAGAGTTCAGCTGGGAAGGCACCCACCACAGGACATCAGGGAGGTCGCTGGATTTAACACTGTCTCAGAAAAGAAAAGGAAGTCGCTAATAAACCCAGTGGAATTTCAGAGGGCGTTAAGCATATCAATTTTTATTCCCTTGAGAAATTCTCGTGAAACTGAGGTAAATATCTGGAATGCACAATCGACAGAGACATATGGAGTGCATGCTTTAATAATATAAATAAGCTTTCTATCCTCTTTGGGAGCATAAGTTACATTTTGAATTACCTCATAGCACATATGCTGCCCTCGCGTATCACTGGGTTTAGCATTCCATGCAGATCTATTTCCCAAAACTGTCCCTGGACCCGGGTCATTTATTGATTGTGTTCGGTCGTGGCTTTTACTGATCATTTTTAGTCTTGCATTTTGGTGGCTCTTTCAGCACATTTTAAAGTTTCCTTGCTGGTATCCCTGCTGTTATTTCTTAGATGACTCATGTTGTAATTTTCCAAACCGACTCTCTTAACAGTAAGAAGAAAGGCATTCGCTCAGCTAAGATGGATTTTATGTTCAGTGCCATTCTAAACTATCGGTGAAAAAAATTGAACATGTTAGTATTTGAAACAAGTACACTGGGAGCAATATAAAAGGACCCGTTTAGGCTTCAGTTGCCTGCAAAACATCCTTGTGTTGGAAAGACAGACCCCCCCCAATTTTCCCTAAACTCTCACAGAGACATAATGTGACCCCCAGCAGTCCTGGGCCCCTGCTGGGAATCTTAAGCACATGGACCCACTTTCTTGTGATTCTCCACATACGACCTTCTACAGACCGTGTGTGCATACACGCACATGCACATACACGTGCCCACTTTGGGTAAAGATGAAATATTAGCTAAAACAAGCAAAATAGCTGAAAATTTACATTTGAATTGGGCTTGTTGAAAAAGAATACCTTATTTATTCTCATATCAGCATTGGAATAAAAATAATTCACCTGTAGGAAATTATAAGGAGATGGGTTGTTTTTTTTTAATTTTTATTGATTTGAGAGACAGAGCATGAGCTGGGGAAGGGAGGCAGAGGGAGAAGGAGAAGCAGAGGGACTGACGATGAGAAGCTCAAGCCCAGGACCCCCGAGATTATGACCTGAGCTGAAGGTAGACTCTTAACCCCCCCAAGCACCCCAAGATTTTATATAGATAGAGGGTAAGAGATATTTATATGAACTAGAGCAGCAACTTTTTCCACCTGGATGAGCATACCCTCTTTTAGGATGGCAGCAAGTGAGAAGATTTGGGTTAGGCAGGGCTTTGTCAAATTATAAATGTACCCTCCAAGCTCCTGATGCATACATAGTGCCTCTCCTTCTTGGGAATGGTCAAGTATAACAGTGACAGTGCTTATCCTTGCTTTTTGTGCACATCAAGTGTAGGGATGCAAAAAAGAAAACATGCTGGGAAATAGGAAAGTGGTATGAAATTCACCTCAGTGAGGACGTCTGTCTCTTGGACTTACAGGGAAACGTGCATGGAAGAGCACAGGCAGAGGAAAGGGAGCAATAGGTCAAAAAGTAAGGAAAGACATCATAGTTGACCCAGAGGGTTAATGTGATCCAATGTGAAATACGTAAAAAATGGGAATTGGGCAAGTCTGTGAGTTTGCTCACTTGGTAGGCATGCCATGGGCTGACAGAATAAACAGAGGAGAGAATGCAGAGAAATATGTTGTACCAGGACTTTGTAGAGGAATCCAAGGCCTGAAATTCAGGTAGACTGGAGGAGGATGTTTTTGTATTATATATTAAGGAAAGAAGAGATCACACACCAGGGACCAAGGGGAGAGAGAAAGGTAGGAAACTAATAGAAGGCAGGTGCCATCCTCCTAAGCAGGTAAAGAATGAATTCCAGGAAGTGGGGCAGGACATCAGGGGACTATAGACAAAATGTAGTCAGTGATACAACTCTGTGCTGAGTGTTTTGAAACTGTATTTGGATCTTTATACCAAAACTGATGTTTGGGAGCAATGGTAATGTGTCTTAAGCTCTAGTATGTTCATCTCTCGTAAATTAGATAATCTTTCCTGGTATCTTTGAGCCATCACTGACTATTCATTTAGTCCTCATTAATGAGAAAATTCCTCAGGTTTCACTGGGTTGAATTGGTAGCATTTTAAGATTGATCTTTTATTAGTCATATGGGTCAGTCCAGCTGAGCCTATAAATTCTGAATTCACTCTCATAATCCTTAAGAAAAATACCAGGACTACACTTTTTAATCTCTGTATGAAGTTTTTTTTTTCTATTATAAGTGTTATGTGACCAGGTTCCTAAGTATTTTAGATATCATACAATATAAAACATATGATGGCTATGAACACATACAAATGTGTGTGTGCCCATGCATAAAAGTCAGGTAATTGCAAAATAAAGACACCGTACCTATTTCCTATGAAAATCATGTGTATGTAGATAACTACACTGGTGAACATAGCTTAATGTATTGAGATGTGGAATCCCTATGCTGTATACCTAAAACTAACATGATAGTTGTGTGTCAACTATATTCACGTAAATTTTTTTTTAAAAAAGAAAGTCACGCCTATGTATTCTGAACTTAAACTAATGATCTGGTCCTTCATTTATTTTTTACTAAAGGCTTTTCAAGTCTCATTTTATCTATTCAAATACTGAAATTCTCCCCATTATTTTTTGTCTCTGTTCTTGTCAAAGGACAAAAGAGATTTTTAGTTACACTTAACATTCATCAGAATCTTTATCCATAATTAAACTTGTAAGATACAGTGTTATTATCAAAATTACTGTAAAATGAACCTATATTAGAAATTGTCAGGCATTAAAAATTATTCTGTTACTTTTAAGCAATTCTTCCTTTACACTATAAAAGTGTATACAATTGTTGTGCATTCTGTAGCCCGACTGTCAAATAGCTAAAGATAAATTATTAGTGATTTGCAGTATTTTGTTAAGATTTTCAGTGCTTTCTCAATGGTTTCCTGACTTTCAGAGGATTTTTTTTTCTTCTTCTTTTTCTTCTCATTTCCTACCAGGATAGCATTTTAAGTAGATGTTATAAATCTCTGCCAAAGGCACATTCATAGCCCTGCTTGAATGGTTTCATTTAGACGAGGGCTACCCTTACTTTTCGAGTTTCTTTAAGATCTTTATCATGGTGAAATAACACTTTGTTGTCATTAAAGAATCAAGTGCAACTTCCTAAAAATCCCCTAGAGTAACTAAATATAGATGATTTCTTTGATTTTGGAGTAGATCCAATACTATGCCACATTAGTAAATTAACTTTAAACTTCTACTTGAAATATAAACATGGATTATTAATAGTTTTTTAAGATAAGGGAACACTCTCTGAACATATCTATATTTAACACATCCACTATCTTAGCTCTAGAAATTAAACATGTTTGATGCCTGACTGCTATAAACATTTTCTACAAGGCAGACAGGAAGCTGGTATCTATTTTTGCAATTCTAGTCAACATTTTCTAAAAGACTAGTGATGAGTATGGTATTTTTTCTTAAAGTCTCCAAGACCCCTAATTCAGGCCACAGACATTTCTTTACAACATACCAAATCTAGCTGAGAAATATATCGAGTCAGAGATTCAGAAGGGGAAAACCGGAAATAGAAATCTTTCCCAGATTCCATTTCTAACCTAGCCAAGTAGACACCGAGAATACTAATTTTTTTCAAAGGTGTCATAATTTTTCAATATTTTAGCCTGAAGACAGCTATAGACTATTCTTCTTGATCTTTCTCATGATCAGTAAGAATGGTTTATTCATGTGGTTATAAGTGACAAGGGAATGCATATCGTAATGACTTACAGGATTTTTTTTTCCAGGTTACTAGATTTTCTAACAGCTATCTATCTTTTAGACCAAAAAAAAAAGGAAAGAAAGAAAATTAAGTGAATCAGAAATGAGATAACCTTTCTCATTCAACATTTCTTTTGTAACATCAGTCACTCTGTTCTCTCTGTATAATGATGAAAAACAAGCACTTTCAGTTTTATAAAAGCTTCTATCTTCACAATGTCCCATTTTCATGAAACATTACCTTTCCTTTAGAATAATGCACATGGTCTATACTACAGCTTCCATTTATTCTTATCACTTTAATTTGGGGGTTTCAAATAAAAGAAAAAGTAATTTCGTAGTATTCACACTTGCTAATCTATAGACATCTCCTATGGATTTTGTGATAGATCCTAATGTCTGAGTCCTGGGTTCAGAAGTTGGCATATTCTTTTATGATATATGATGTATTCATATCCATTCACGAGTACAAAAATTCAGTCAGAAAGGACAACCTCTTTGCCCAGTAAATAACAAAACAATCTATTCTTATTTCAACAATGCTGCCCTCTCCTCAGCTGAGTGTTTATACAATTAAAATGTACATGATTCCATAGTCCTCATGTAATAAAAATTCACATTAAAATTAATGAGACTTTTACCCAAGTAAATTGGGGGAATTAGTGGCATTTCTGACTTTAAGTGCTTTTCGTATTATTTCATTATATTCTAACAGGTGATTGGAAGGCAATTTAAAAGAGCCTGTCTCATTCTAACTCACATTTTGTTCCTAAATACCAGAATTAAAATGTTATGAATGAACTGTGTCCCTTTGAAGGGCACATACAGTGAGAGTTGGTTTTTATTGCAGCAAGGAATAACAAAAGAGGGCAGTGACTATGCGTGTGTGTGTGTGTGTGTGTGACGTTTTCTTCCTCTATGATTTACTTATTTATATGTCCGAATACCACTTTATTGCACCAAAGGCTCAGAGTGGTCAAAACTCTAAAGACATTGAAATTGGGATCAATAGATAGAAAAAGGCAAATGCTGCCGACTGTTACAGTGGCAGGCCAGGCAGGTGGCAAAATAAGGATGTGAACCAGGGGGGCCGGGAGACGGCAGGCACTGCCAAGGGTCAGCTGCTCCCACAGTTGCCGTGGTCTCCAGAGAACACAGGCCTAGGATTGCTGTACCTGATTTCTCAAAAGATGGCAGAAATGCAGATTTCTAGATTTATAAATATTAGAAATTTTTTTTTAAAACTCCAGGTTTGAGTATTTGAGATTGGAAGTAGTTTTCCTTGGGAGGATCGGAATGACCAGGAGGGGACACAAATGAGATTGTTGGGAATGTTGCTTTCTCTCTCTGTCTCTCTCTCGTATATATCTATAGCTATAGCTGTATATGCATACATATGATTTCTGACCTGTATCAAGTATATTAAAACCAGAGTGGTCCAGGTAAAGCCCAGTATGGCAAGAGACCGGATTCTATGTCTAGGAGCAAAGGCCCTCAGATTCTAGTTCAGTTCTTGGATGTCCCAGGATTTGTATCCAGGGTCCTTGTGGGAACAATGATGAGTGTCTTTCTCCTCAGTGGGTCCCTCAGCCTAGAAATCAGGATCAAAACTTAGCTTGGGCCCATTGTCTTAAAACTGAATCCAACAGGAAGCTGCTTACAGAAAGCAGAACACCCTTCACCCCACTATTTATAGGGGAAGATGGGACTGGATTCTGTTTCACAGCTGCATTCACTCCCACTCCTCCTGACAGCATGGGCTGCGGGAGCACAAGCGTGTGGAGAAAACTACATCTACTCACCAATTACAATGAAAACTTTATAAAGGGGTGGAGGAAGGAATGGCAAACCAGACAGGAACAGGAAGAGGGCTGAATTAATTTTGTACCATTGCCTAATGTATGTTTTAACATTTTCCTTATTTAATTTCTTTAAGTTCGGGACATAATTATCCACCTGCCTGTCTGGCAGGATTTTATTCAATAATGCTTCATAGAGCAATGTCTTAGGGTTTCTGTGGTGCTAAGTTTGAAAACCCAAAATTAAAATGTGTGTTGTCTTAAAGCAAAACAAAATGTGTGCTCTCGTAAAGCAAGGCAATAAAACATTCATCAGGAAACACCTCTCAGGGCACCTGGGTGGCTCAGTGGGTTAGGGCCTCTGCCTTCGGCTGGGGTCATGATCCCAGGGTTATGGGATCAGGCCCCACGTCAGGCTCTCTGCTCCTCGGGGAGCCTGCTTCCTCCTCTCTCTCTGCCTGCCTCTCTGCCTACTTGTGATCTCTGTCTGTCATATAAATTTAAAAAAAAAAGAAAGAAAGAAAGAAAGAAAGAAAAGAAAACACCTCCCATAACCTGGCCCAGAACCATTCTTCTGAGGACACAGGCCAAAACTGACAAATATTATGTAACCCTAACATTAGGAGCTAGCTCACATGTGCAGCCAATGCTTATTTTAACAAAGCTGAACTCAGTCATTACAATATTTAGAGAATCTTCTTTCTGAGATTAGAATTTAAGTTAACATAAATAATGGATAATAGAATTATAAGTGCATACTAGAATAAATACACCTGGGATAAGAAAAACTCATGGCATGAAATAAACATCAGACATGAATGATGAATATTCATAATGCAGGAACAAATAGAAATTTAGACTTTAAATTTTAATTACCAGATCACCAAAATATACATTTAATATATATTGTACATAAATATATTGAAAAATTTGGTAGACAATTTTGCCAGGTAAGGCTCTAGATTTTTTAAAGCCACAGGACCAGGACCATTTGGCAATCATTTACTACAAGTCAAAGCATTTGCAAGGGACAGACAGAGTCACTATTGAAGTGCTTTCCAGCTCACTGAGCCTAAAATCCTTGAATAGTAGGACAAGGCAGCAGGCAGTAAAATACATTTTATGATTGTTACTTTTTTATTTTGACATCCATTTTCATACAAAAGTTTGCTTCTTCTGCGTTTAATTTATTTTAAAATAATTGATTCTCTAGGAAAAGTAAATGCCGCATTTTTCCTGAAGTGTAGAACTGAAATCTTTCCAAATGAATTTTGTTAATTCAGGTATCATATCTTGAGTCACACCATATGCAAGTTACTTACCGTCACTGTTCCTCATTTTATTCCTAGGTAACGCGAATCTACTGATAGTACTAACATTATAGAATTGAGTGGAAACCTGAGTTGGGAACATCTTCTTACCACTCTTCTCACTGTCATCTTAAGCGCTTCTTGTCTGACAGAGGCCTCGAAAGTTCATATGTTGGTTTTGTTCCTTTATTTTCATAAAGGCTCTTTTTTAGAAAAGATTTTATTCATTTGGGAGAGAGGGAGCACAAGCAGGGGGAGCTGCAGAGGGAGAGGGAGAAGCAGGCTCCTTGCTGAGCAGGGAGGCAGGCTCAGGGCTCCATCCCCGGACTCTGGAACCTGAGCAGAAGGCAGACACTTAACTGAGCTACTCAGGCTACCTCTTAAAGACTCTTAAATCCATCCTTTTCACAGTGGATTCTGTCTCCCTTTGGTGAGTCATCAAAAATTACAAATTTTTGTCAGAAATTTCAGCCTTCTAACCCTTATTAATTTTTACCAAAAGCTTGGTTGTGGTAAACATTAACAGCACATTAAAATTATCCATTTAATTATTGGAGAGATTCAAGATGTGAGGAATGGGCTTCTGGGAATAAAGAATGTCACTAGATCTTCAGTTCTACATAGAACTTTTTCATTAAACATATGACAACTGTAATTTTGTGTCCATGTTTTCACAGTGAGAAGTTCCAATCACAGCTGTCATCTGATTCTCAATAGGGTAGGTGGCTCCACAATCACATTGGTTTTAGGGGGCAGGTGGGGCAGAGGGAGGGGAGAGAGAGAGAATCTTAAGCATGTTCATGCCCACTGCAGAGTCCGCCCTGGGGCTGGATCTCACAACCCTGAGATCATGACCTGAGATAAAATCAAGAGTCAGACACTCAATGGACTCAGCCTCCTGGGCACCCACATTTTTTGGTGAGATTTTCTGAATATTCTAATAGTACCCTTAGATCAATTCAGGCCTTCTTGAAACTGCATATGTGAACCATAGTGGTGTCGCCTGTCGTAGAACTTCTAACTGAATAAAATTTTGGCAGTGTATCACTGCCATCTGGTTTCTCACAAAGGTCATTGTCTAGAACTCTCTTTACAATATCTTTTACAAAATTCTTATTGTGAGGACTTGATAAGTTAAGTTTTATTTATATCTTAATTTTATGAAAAGTTCTGAAAAGTTGTGTTTACCTTATAAACATTTAAAAAAATTTTTCCTTGGATCACTGAAATATCTATACCACAATTCCTCTGCAATTCATATGTGTGGTAAATTTATGGATTGATGATTTTCCTATGAAGGTATTGCTGCATCTGGATTTCTCACATAATTCCTTTGAAAACGTAAAACCTGAGTAGACATTCCCCTAGTGTTTACCACAACTCATGTTCCTTGTCTTTTGGTAAAGTTGCATCTCAACTTTTCCCCATCTAGCTGTGACTACAAAAAAAAAAAAAAAAAAAAAATTCTTTGCAAATTTGGTAAATACTTAAGAGATATTTGAAAATTTGGGATTAAAATGTAGCAATATTAAAGTGTGCTCTTTTGTAGCTTGCTTTATTCTGAATTATTGCCCATTGAATATCACAATAAACAAAAGAATGAATTGGCCCCATAGGGAGACAGGATGGTTCAATGGAGAGTGCCCCACTAACGGAATTAGTAGATTGATTCTAGCCCCAGGTCTGCAGTTTTGGGCAGAAGTTTATCCTCTCGACGAGTAGAGGACAATACCACAACACCTGTACACCTCATAAGGTAGTGCTAGGATAAATAATACAGATAAAAATAAAAATAATACAGATAAAAAATACAGAAATACAAAGTATTGACACAACCTATAATTTGCAAAAGTCGATTTCCCCCATTCCTCTGTTTAATAAAGAGTCAGAACCATGCTCAGTCTTGTACTTCGAACCTGTGCTTAAAACGCTGTCAAGTCATAAATTTATTTAGCCTATTATTTAATCTGCCTTCACCACCTATTAGTTCTATGGTCCTGGGCAAGTTTTGGAGCCTGCCCATCCGTCAGTCTTCTCACAGGTTGTTGAGAGGAATAAATGAGATCATACCACAAATACCCTGAGTGCCGTATTTGCCACGTGTGTGAAGTTCAATAAATCATAGCCATTGTTATTAACATGCAGTTTCTTCGCTTTGTCCTTAAAGTTAATAGGCGTTACAAAATGAAAGCCCATTTCATTAAGCAAAAAATAAATGTGTAAATGGATCCATATAATAGCAACTGGTGATTTTGTAAGCAATAATTAATGAGATTCTAGGCCCTGATCAAAATGTAAGGAAAAAAAGTTTTAGTCTAACAATTGCTGGTCAGAGAGGATCCTCGTCACCCAATCTTAGTTGAACGGTGGTGGGTGCCTGGAAGGACTTGAATGAGGCGTCTGCGGCTGTGACTGTGCTGTTAGGTGTGTTCGGTCACCAAGCACATAGCCAGCCGTCTACAACCCTGACAAAACACAGCCCTGCACCAACACAGCCAGGGTCCCCTTCTTGCACACAGAAGCAGATGGAATAGAATGGTTTATTACAGTTGTAACTGCATACCCAATTGCAGGCAAACCCGACAGAGTTCCTTATAAAATCACAAAGACATGTTGGTAACCTCGGGATTCAGTATGCGTGCCACAGCCCTTCTTCACGGTCCCTTTATTACACACTACATCTAGTTGGACACAATTATACAAATTGTAAAGACGAGAAAATATGAGTGTGTCTAGGTCTAATAGAAATAAGTTCAGTTTGATCTGAAGGAAATGAAGATGCGCAGTCATTGGAGTCCTCGAAGTGCTCCTCAGAATGTCTTCACGAGAATCCGGTTCCTATCAATACACACTCTGGAGGTATTTATGAATTTTAAAAGGAGAAGGAAATGTCTGGTGGGATTACAACATGATCCCGATAAACACTCTTGATACTCATATTTTCTGGGACAGTGGAGTTGTTTGTTGCCACTATGCACTGAGAAATATCAAATATTACAAGCAAACAGTTTTTGTTCAAATGTTCACAGAAATTGGCCATCACGAATACCAGCAAAAACAGTTTGACGATATAAGAACAAACATAAAATTGTTTCAAAAAGATCCTGTGAAAACCTTTTTCAGTTTAGCTAAGTACCAAGATGAAATGAAAGAAAAGCTCCTGCCTCTCAAATATTCCTTCCCACAGCAAGCATTGGAACCCAAATAAGATGTAGACGTGACAACTGATCCAATCACATACTAATTTATCTCTTCATTGTTCCTAAGGAATACTTGACTTGGGGTTTAAAAAAAAAAAAAAAAAAAAAAAAAAGCCCTCCTGATTGAAATTCCAAACAGAATTTACTTAAAATGCACAAGCAAGGAGCTAAGCAAATTTCTCTCTCCGATGAGGTCCACAGGCACTTCTATATGTCCTTCTACATATTGGAGGAGAATGTTATAGGCTCCTTACAAATACAAACTCCCTGTCACTTCCCACTGTTATTACAGCCAGACCAAGCAGTTGATTGTGATAGGAAAGCCACTTCCTAGGCACAAATATCCTCACCAACAGCCAAGTAGGAAAAAGTCATCGAAATAACCTTGGCAGCAAGAGATCTTCCTACCATGGGCCTTATGAATGGTGTTCGATAGAGTTATGGAGTGATGTGGAAATACGTACACATGATCAGACATAAATAAGCAAAAGTGTACCAGACCATTAGCCACAGCCAAAGGACAAATGTGACGCCCAAAGAAACCAAATGTTGGTTCTCTGATCCCTTGCCCAGTTGAAGGAAATCAAGCCTTGCCTGCAGTCTAGCCCCTCAACCCAAATATTCCTCAAGGAGAGAGAAGGGAACATTCTCTCACTCACATATCTTTAGAGCTGTGCATCCCCTTTATTTGAAATCTTGTTTGACCACTCGTGTGTGGGCTCAGAACTGGCTGACTACATTCAGCAGCTCTAATACTCGATGGTATATTCCCACGGGGCCCCAAACCTCATTCAACACCAGGATCATCTGCTAAACCTTTTTAAAATAGATCTGGGGAGGGCACCTGGGTGGCTCAGTCGGTTAAGCATCTGCCTTCACCTCAGGTCATGTGTCCCGGGATAGAGCCCCACATTAGGTTCCCTGCTCAGCGTGGAGCCTGCTTCTCCCTCTCCCTCTGCAGCTCCCTGCTTGTGTCCTGTTGCTCTTTCTCTGTCAAATAAATAAAATCTTAAAAAAAAAAAAAATGATCCGGGAATTTCATCACTGACCGACCTAATGTGAAATTCTGGGAGTAGATTTCAGCTCTACAATCCCAATAAACAGATTAGCATCTAGAAATCACAGTTTACACCACTGCTCTTTTCTTAGAACACCTACTTCTTTACCCAAACATACAGAAACAGTTAAAGAGTTCTTTCAATATTCAGTAACAGCCTGGAGGTTGGTGTGTCAGAAGTACACAGGCTACCTCTTAGGAGAGGTGTTACCTGTGTCTTCTGCATTCCAAGTGTAAGAGTCCCTCTCCAGCTCCCACTAAAACCCAAAATGGAAATCAGCACTTAGAGAATCCCTCTTAAAGAAATTGCCCTGTCACTGCCAATATCTCAAAGAATACATTCGGTCTTGGAAATAGCTAAGTAAAAGCAGTATCAGACACACCTCTTAATCCCATTTTGAGAGGCCACCGTGTAAAAAGAGCTGAACTTTAAAATGATCAAGTGTAGGGGCGCCTGGCTGGCTCAGTCAATAGGGCATGTGACTCTTGATCTTGGGGTCATGAGTTTGAGTCTTATATGGGGGGGGGAGAGATGACTTAAAATGAGCAAGTGGGTTTCTCTGAAAATTACGCTGTGAGTTCCCCAAAGGTAAAAGTTTGTGTTTATAGCATGCAACACATAAAAGGCACTCAAATCATATGATCTGGAAGAAAGAAAAGAAAGGAGGCAGTGAGGTGGAAGGATTGAGAGACGGAATAATTTCTGAGTGAATGAATGAATGATATTTTTTTAACATAGCTCTGTATTTGCCTTTACTAATCTTTGTGAAACCAGAAAGTAAAATTTCTCATCCTCCCCATTTTTAAGATGTTAAGTGAATTTTTCCAAATAGTGTCTTTTTGTTAGGTAAAACACTGTCTGCCTTTTATTTACTTGGACTTGCTGTATTTTTCAAGAATTTAAGACAGGAGATATCCATCCAAACTTCCCTGAAGAATTCTTTTATAATTATGCTAACTTTTGGCCTTTTTAACAAATTAAGTATTAGTCAGACTATTGCCAAATTGTTATTCATGTATGAAAATGATGAAACCGGCCAATGCACGCTTAGAGAATAGTAAACCAGAAATGCACTGGCTCCCAAACCTGAAGGATCCCTATGCATATTTGTATTAGGGTTTCACATATTGAGGGAGAAAATAACATTTTGTGTCAGTAAAAAGGACAAAAAGCTATGTTGCAGAGATTGTCACGCAAGTTTTCCTGGTGAAGGAGGCACAAATAGGTTCTGAATCTTTAAGAAGTCTTCCTAGTTTGTATGTCAATTCAGATTTTGAACTCAGTGTGTTTGACTTCAGATTTTATGTTCTTTTCAGGTAAATATTATTAGGACCTGAATCAGGATTAGCCTATGCCTGATAAGTAGAATCTACCCTACTATGTTTACTATGTGTTAGTTTGTATACAGTTTGTTGCTTAATAAGGAAAAAACAAACAAACAGATCTGGTATCTACCCTAAAGAATTTCATGGCCTTACCTGGAAGGATAAAACAGTGCACATGAAGAGGAGGTAAAGGATCATGGTTAACCTGTGTCTAGCAATTCTATGCACTAGGCACTGTACCAAAAGTATGCCGACCTCACAGGAAACTCAGAAAACAGAGGTTTAGAGACACAAAGTATCTTTTTTTTTGAGACACAAAGTATCTTATCCAGGACTGCAGTTCAAACTCAAGCAGTCTATTTCTGGCACTCTTATACTTAATTACTATTCTATATTTTTTCCCAGGTTGGAAAGTGAAGGAGAGACTGGAATAAGAGAGATCAGTTAGGTTACTGCAGTAATTCACGTGAAAGAGTTTAAGGACCTGAACTAGCATGGCAGCAGTAGAATTGGGAAGGAATTGCACAAGAGATATTTGAGAGAGAGAAATGAGAGCACTTGATGCCTGATTGGGGGAAAGGGGAGTCAGCAGGGGATACTGATAAGAGACAGAGAGGGGTCAAAGATCAAGGGTTCTGGCCCAAATGAAGAGAAGAATGGCATGTCTTTAACAAAAGCAGAAAATGTGGAATCAAGAGAGATTTGTGAGGAGGAGGAATGGGTTTAACTTTTGACATATTGAGTTGAAATGAGAGATTTCATAGGTGCAATAAGGTTTCTAATCAGTTAACACTCAAGAATAAAAATAACTGAAAAAGCATTCATGGCGGTAAAGTCAGCCAATAAAAATGCTATTTATGTATGAAAAGATGAATGTGTTGTTTAGTGTCCCTTAATGAAACTTTGCATCACGAATTCCAGTGTATTCCTTACTGGGGTCTTACATCCTTTGGGGGGGGGGGGAGGTGCATCACATCCAGAGCTTAAAGAGCTCTGCATTTTCTCACTACACTATGATAGACAAAGACCTGGGAACCATCTTTTGGGAAAGTGAGACAACTTAAATAATTTCTGTCCTAAAGATCCTGGGGAGTAGGATCTTTCTTAAGGTAAACATTCTTTTTCTTTAAAAATTTCATGCTTGAAGAAGGCTATTTGGAAAATGTAAATACTTTTAAATTTCATGAGATTCAGTACCTGGCCAGTCTTGGTACATGAGTTGCCTTGTTCTTTTAGAAGACGGCCTTGCTATATTGCCAGAAGCTGTGATTCGGGTAAGGATGCATCAGCCTCTATCTCTAACAGGACTCTCTGAGTCCAGAGGACCATCTGCGCTTGGTGTGGAAGATTTGTTTGCAGATCTAAAAACTGCCTCCGCAAAAGTATTTAGCACATTCCCACTCCCCTCAACAACATGCAATTTTCCTCCAGATAGGATACATCAACCCCAAGCCATCGGCACTTCAGTTTTGCAAGTAAAAGCCTTTATTTATGTTTTTCTCCTTTAGTAGATATCTTAATCAAGTTATTCTATTGAAAAAAAGATTAGTCTATCCTTTATGACTTAAAGCTTAGTATTATTTATTTTTGTATTGAGAAATCAAACACATTAGTAGGAATAATAGCCCTAACCCTGAAGAGTAGTTCCTTGAATAATGAATAATGGAAATAACTTACTGTTCAGTAGGTTCAGTGTATTTATATGGCAGCCCCATATTTGTACAGTATTGTTAAATTTTCCTTTCATACAGATAAGAAGCATAGTTTATGTAGTACTTTATATGGGGTTCCTGGGTCATTTGAGAGTGGTATTTTTAGGTTAAGAAACTGACAAACTGGTTTTGAAAGGGATTCAATATCTTCTATGCTTACAAGCCATGGATGAGTGTTCTAGTTGTTTACTTGCTTGTCAGCACTTGGTATTTTCAAGTTTGAGGAGGGTTTATTTTCATTTTCCATTTTTTTCTCACTTCAACCAAATAATTGTTCAGAACTTTTACCCACTTTTCAAAATAGAATTGAATGCTTTCTCATTTTGAGCATTGCAAGTCCTTGGTGTATTCTGGATAGAATTCCTATATAGTGAATTTTCCTGCAAATATTTTCTCTCAGGCTGTTGCTTGACTTCTCATTTTCTTAACAGCATCTTTTTAAAAAACAGAAATGTTAAATTTTATTAACACCAATTTATGTAAGTTTTTATTCCATTAGTGATCACAATTTTGGTGTTGTATTAAGGAATCTTTTAATATCCAAGGTTATGACAACCTTTTTTCCTATTTTTTTTAAAATTTTTTCTTTTTTTTTCCCCTATGTTTTACAAGTCTTGTTGTTTTACACTTTATTTTTAGGTTTCTGGTCCATTTGAATTAAATTTTGTGCATGGCGTGAAGTATGGATTGAACATCACTTATTTGAAATGTAGATGTCCAAAGTTCCAGCACCATTTGTTCAAAAGGTTATCATTTTTGTTAAATTGCCTTTGCATCTTCATAGAAAATCAATTGATCATGCATGTCTACTTCTAAACTCTTTATTGGTTCCACTCATATGTTTGCCTATCTTTTTGCCAATACCACACTGTCTTGAATTCTGTAGGTCTTGAAATCAGAAAAGGAGTCCTATAACTTTGCTTTTCTTCAAAATTGTTTTTGTTATTCTGAATTCTTTACATATCAAAATCAATTTTGCAATAAATTTATTTCTGCCAGAAAATTTTGTTGAAGTTTTTCCTGGAACTGCACTGAATCTCTAGATATATTTTGGGAAGAATTGACATTTTAACAATTTTGAGTCTTTCTCAGTATATTTCTCTATTCTCCATTTATTTAGGTTTTCTTTAATTCTTTCATCAATGTTTAATGGTTATAATACAAATCTTGCACATTTTTGCTAGACTTAATATATTTCATGTTTTTGATGCTATTTTAAATGGTACTTTTAAAAATTTCCAATTACTGATATATAGAAATAGGTTTGATTTTTGTGTGTTGGCTTTGTTTCTTGCCACCTTGCTAAAACCATGTGTTAGTTCTAGTAGCATTTATGTAGATTAGTTGACATTTTCTATATAGAAATCATTTTTCTGAATAGATACAGTTTTATGTCTTTGTTTCTGATCTGTATGCCTTTTTTCTTTTTTCTTGGCTTATTGCATGAGCTTCTAGTCAAATGATGAATAGGAGTAATAGGCACAGATATCCTTGGCTTGTTTTTATTCATAGGGGAAAAATATTTAGTGTTTCATAATTAAATACAATGTTACATCTAGGTGTTTAGTAGATGCCTTTTTCCTACGTTGAGGAAATTACTCCTCATTCCTACTTCTATTCATACATTCAGAGAGCTTTTGTCGTGGGAGGATGTGAATCTTGTCAACATTTTCCTACATGTATTGAGATTATCAGATGGGTCTTTATTTTTCTTCTTTTGTCAATGTAGACTTGCATTTGTTCACTTAAAGAATTTTGTGGGGCGCCTGGGTGGCTCAGTGGTTTAAGCCTCTGCCTTCGGCTCAGGTCGTGGTCTCGGGATCCTGGGATCGAGCCCTACATCGGGCTCTCTGCTCAGAGGGGAGCCTGCTTCCTTCTCTCTCTCTCTGCCTGCCTCTCTGCCTACTTGTGATCTCCCTCTCTGTCAAATAAATACATTTAAAAAAAAAAGAATTTTGTAAAAGTCTATAATGGATAATCAAAGGGTGAAAGCTGCAAGTCAGAGAGCAGAACCTCTTTGCAGATTTTATAGTATGAAATCAGACTTCAAGCATCCAATGCCATTCTACCCTTCTGTATACTCTGAGAAGACAGATATTGAGAAGCCTTTTTAATCTCAGTAAATCCTAAGGAAATCATCCAAATATTAATGTTTTAATAATTTATTTCTACTCTTTCAAGTTCAAAATTTGGAATACTAAAGTATAGACCTATCAACTCTTATGGTGTGTAAAATATTCAGGTATATCTCATTAGAATGAGTTCTACTGAGTTCTTCTGTGGACAAAGTATTAGAGACTTAAGAATGCCAACATTTCCAAGTGGACCTCAGACTGCATCAGCTTTTAGTTTCATATAATTTATTAAGTGTTCATTCAAAAGAAAACTGACAGATTGTGAAAGTAAACTGTAAACTGATTTTTCAAAATAGAAAGGACTAACAATAATAATGTGTCTAATAACCAGATGAGCACAATTGCTTATACTAAGACATAATTTGCCATTATTTATTAGAGATTTGAAAAACTGATTATAAATTTCCTTTATTCCTAATTCTAGATCATTTATTATGTGATTTTCAAAATTCAATATAATATGCAGAACTGGGATGATATCTTAATGTGATTTTTGTATTACCTTGATGAATATTAATTGAACAACTGAATGAATACATGATTGTTTGCTTTCTTCTTAATAATACATGATCTATGAGTCGTGTATTATTTTTCACTAAAAAAATATAAATATTGTATCATGTACAATGCCCTAATTTGGTTCATCCAATTTTATTTGTTTTTGTATTTGTATGTTTTTATTAAGAGTTACATTTTATCTGATAACTAGGATATATGTTTTAAGCTCATAAATATATGTTTTATATTCAATCAGCAAGCACTTTAAACAGTTCTTTTTCTGTGCAGGTACTGAGAAATGCAAAAATCAATGAAACACAGTATATATATATTCTGGAATGAATATATATATGTATGTATATGTATATATATATACATATACATACACTGGGTGAATCAGATGCATAAATAAGAGTCACAATATTACGAATCCTTTCAGAGTAGGAATACATTGTATTTACTCTTATTTGCAGCCATTTTGTTAAAACAGCGTTTGCCACATAGCATGCCCTTACATGCCTGATGTTGCAGTAGTAGAACTCTGAAAAGATATGGAAGGAACACGTAGGATCCATTGACCAATTCTTCCTAGAGAAGTCTGTTTAGAGGAGATGGCCCTTGAACTGAACCCCATAGGAAGAAGAAAAAGAAGAGAAAAGGGTAGGAGGGAAAGGGAAGAGGAGGAGGGGAAGAGAATTCACAGTAGAACAGCATAAGCAAAGGTGCTCTGGTGCTAAATCAGGTGGTTTCCAAGACACAGCTGACTCCACCATAGTAACGATGGTTGCAGGAACTGGCTATTGTTAATAAGAGGTAATCTGAGGATGGGGAATTGAGATCCTGTCTTGCTCAGGATCCACTTCTCTCTAGGAAATTCCTGTGACAGCGAGAGAACTCTAACTGTATTGTGTTGTATAGCATGCAACATGTTAAGGTGGTAACATGTAATTCCAGAGCTGTACGTTTCAGCAGTCCTTCAGTACTGCAAAACCGTCCTGTTCGACCCTTTTTTACCTTTCTTCACAAAAAGTCCCTATGACAGTCCACTACTAAAAGCATTAAAGCTTCTCACCAACAGTGAACTAGAGTATCCCTTGGAATGCATAACATTTAGCTAATTTATAGGTCCACCTGTTCATGTGAGAGGCCAACATAGAATTCCATTCAGTGACTCTTGCAATTTGATCAGCTCGAGAGGGGGATAAGGGAAATCTTCAAATATAAAACTGTCCAGTGAAGATAAGAGCATATAATTTAGGACCTGTGGCAGCAGACAGCTTTAGTTATTGCTCTTTCCTGTACACTGAACAAAAGCTGCAGAGTTCCATACCTACTGACAGAATTATGACCTCCACTTCAAGCCTTTTGTGGTACAGATGTAAATAATAAAGTCATGTAAACAGGAATAAGAGAAAATTTCAAATCCTCTGCATTTATCGGATTTCCTCATTTTCGAGAATTCATGGGTGTTAAATGCGTTATTAAGGGAAAGCGTTGGGTTTCAATGATTATGTAAGTATGGCAAAATTCCCAGGATTGAGATTAATCTGTTTCTTCTTTTCTTCTACCAAGTACATCACTGAGCTCTAGCGCACATTTTTCTTGTTTGCTTTCTTCTTCGTCATCCCACTCCAGTGGCGCAGGCTTGTGGCAGTCATCTGTCCAGTATGCCTGGGCAGAGCTATGTGCTTTCCAGTATTCTGTGACCCAACCTCAGCCTTGGCAAGGTGTGGGGACGCTAAGCAGAGAAAGACATTAATGCAGGTAACATGGATGAGGACATCCCCTTAAAATACACTAATAAAACTTCAGTGTTTCTCAGCCTCTGGAATATTTCATTAAAATTATAGAGTGTGAGTTTATAACCTAAAATGTTCCGGAGACATGTGAAGAGAATCCCTTTTAGAAATGGATTTTACCTCAAAAACAACCATCTCAACTCTCTTGAGGAATGAATGTCCAAATTCAGAAAGACTTCCACCGAGAATGTTATATAGCTCATCATTTTCTTCTCCAGGTGTTTCTATGGAAACATTTTTAAAGGAATTCTTGAAATAGAGTAAAACAGACAGAAATAAAGACTCCAATTCAGAAGCAGTTTGTGAGAGTAAATATTGCTTTTAGAAATCTACTGAAATGTTCCCTTCTACTCCTAAGAGAAAGATGAGAAGGAACTCGACACAAATTGTGCGAAGGACTCACTTATTATTAGCCTAGACCAATATACTTTAATCGAGCAAAACATGTCCTAGGAAAAAATTCTGAGGACCACATAACGAGCCTGGTATAAGAGAAAGAACACTACCTATGGAATTAAAAGACCCATGTTTTCCCATTCATTGACATGTGATCTTCTGGAAGTTATTTAAACTCTATGACTCCCCATCTCTTCATACATAAAATAAAATCATAAAGACTTTTGATTACCATTTCAGTGGGTTGCTATGAAGCTCAAATATAATAATTAATAAGGACACATCATTTATAGCTCCCTCCCCTAGAAGGAATCTATGATTCTTCCTTCTAAAGAACAACGTCTCAAATTTCCCCAGTGGGCTGCCCAGGTGTCAGAGCCCCAGACTAGATCATTTCCTAGAGTGAGGCTTTCAGCTTTTCTGAGCAGTGGGTAAATATCAGTTCTCTACCTATACTGAGTACACCGTTGGAGTCTGGCACTGGTCCTGAGCCCTTTGTTTGATATGTGTTACCTGCTTTGCAGCACGGTGCCCTAGAAATAGCAAGAGGTCCATAGTGAGAAAGGTTCAGTGGTTCAGTCTTGGCCCTACACTTATTAAGCATCCCCAACTCTGAATTCCTGCCCTGACTCTTTCAATAGAACCAGCTGTCATATCCTGGCCTTCTCCAGGCCCACCACAAATTCCTGTGTTAAAATTGTCTCTGGTCCTTGTTTCATGAAAACATATTTGCAAGATGCTCACTGTAGTGATTTTTATCTCTACTGGCAAAGATGGCATGAAAATTCATGTAATAAGGATGCAATATAACTCATACCCTTTGTCCTACACAGTTTCTTCTTTTTATTTTTCCATTTCAATTGCAGTATAGTTAATATACAGCATTATATTAATTTCTGATATACAATATAGTGATTCAATAATTCTATTCATTACTTGTTGCTCATCATGATAAGTATATGCTTAATCCCCTTCAAGGATTCTACTTAAGATTTAAGAATTTGAGGGGCGTCTGGGTGGCTCAGTGGGTTAAGCCTCTGCCTTCAGCTCAGGTCATGATCTCAGGGTCCTGGGATCAAGCCCCGCATTGGGCTCTCTGCTCGGCAGGGAGTCTGCTTCCATCTCTCTCTCTCTCTCTCTCTTTGCCTGCCTCTCTGTTTACTTGTGATCTCTCTCTGTCAAATAAATAAATAAAATCTTAAAAAAAAGATTTAAGAATTTGAAATTTAGTGGGTGATTGGTAAAATGCTTGGGCTTTGAAATTCAGGACCCAATATTTGCCCCTTCTTGCCTGTATGTCCTGAACCTTACTAAATCTCAGCTTCCTTAGCTGTAAAATGGGAGTGATCCCTTGAGCCATACTTAATAGCATCGTGGAATTAAATATAATTTAAAATAGGCAGTGCAAGCTCTGAACCATCTTGTGAATTCTGAAATGATTACTATTATTGTATACTATTCTGTGTCAATGGTTACTATAATCTTGACTATCACTCTTATTAAATCAACTTTGATAAAGAAGCTCTGCCTTTTCTGTCTTTTTACCTTGGTATTTTTAAACTAAGGTGATGTCTCTTCTTTTAGAGAATCCAATTTAGATTCAGTATTCTCTCTGGCAATTAAAGTTGAAAACAGGTGCTCCTTGCCTTCTCTTGTCTCAAATATGCAAAAGTTTGATTTATTTTTCTTTATATAATTATGCTTTAATCATTGTGGAAAACAGACTGAATATTTTGCAGTACTGTGTTAAGTACAGACTGTAACAGGAAAACTATCTTTTTTTATGGTGCAATCATCTTCCATCTAACAATTATAAAAAGAAACACATTCATAAATGTGATGTATTAATCATTATACCATATCTTTGATGTGGGCAGAATATTTCTATTTATTATTCATATAAGAAAATTATTTTGCAGATTATTCTTACCCTCTTAATTTCAAATTTGCTTCTTTCCTAAAGTGCAAGCAAACTTTGAAATGAACATTAGTGGAATTTTTTTTGCTGTTCTAGATTTATTATTATTATAACTATTTAATAATACATCTCTGATACCTTTCCACATCAATAAGTATAGGTCTGATTAGTGGCTATCAGCAGGACAAATATGACTCCCATGCTATATTAGGCAGTGTCTGAAACAGTTGCACAACCATGAAGCTAATTCCAGAACGTCTTCTTCACCCCAAAAAAGAAATTCCATATGCGTTAACAGTCACTCCTCACTCTCCTGTTCCCCAAGTTCCTGGCAACTAATATTCTACTTTCTATCTCTATGAATTTGCCTATCCTGGACATTTCCTGTTAAGGGCCACCATATGTGGCCTTTTGTATCTAGCATCTTTCAATTAGCATAACGTTTTCAAGGTTTATTCATATTTTAGCATGTATTAATGTATCATTTGGTTTTGTGGCTGAATAATATTCTAGTATGTGGGTATACTACATTTGGCTTATCCATTCATCAACTGATAAACATTTGGCTTGTTTCCACATTTTGGTTTCATGATTAATTGTTATTAAATAACATTCATATATATAAGGTTTTGCGTGAACATATCTTTTGAGTTCTCTTGAGTACATAATTAGGAGTAGAATTGATGTGTCATATGATAACTTAATGTTAAACTTTTTGAGGGACTGCCAATTGATTTTTCAAACTGACTGCAATATTTTACATTTTTACTAGCAAAGTGCAAGAGTTCCAATTCCACAAACCCTCACCAACACTTACTTACCTTTTTTATTATAGCCATCCTAGTAGATGTGAAGTAGTATTGTGGTTTTGATTTTCATTTTCCTATGGTTAATGATATTGTGCATCTTTTCACATACTTACTGGTCATTTATATACCTTTCTTCGAGAAATGTCTATTCAGATCCTTTGCCCATTTTTTAAAAAAGTTTTATTTATTTATTTGACAGAGAGAGAGACCACAAGTAGGCAGAGGGGCAGGCAGAGAGAGAGGGGGGAAGCAGGCTTCCTGCTGAGCAGAGAGCCCGACTTGATCCCAGGACCCTGAGACCATGACCCGAGCCGAAGGCAGAGGCTTTAAACCATTGAGCCACCCAGGTGCCCTCCTTTGCCCATTTTTGAGTTACTTATCTTCATATTGTTGTATTATAAGAGTTCTTTATATATTCTAGATATACATTCCTTTTCAGATATATGACTTGCAAATATTTTCTCCCATTACATAGGTGTCTTTTCACTTTCTTGATAGTGGAGCACACAAATTTTAACTTTGATGAAATCTGAGTTATCTATTTTTTTGTTATTGTTGCCTATGCTTTTGGTGTTTTATCTAAACCATTGCTTGATCTAAAATCATAAAGATTTACACTTATATCTTTTCCCTCGGAGTTTTGTAGTTTTAACTCTTACATTTAGACATTATGAATATTGAGTTAAATTTTGTATATAATGTGCAGAGGGGTCTTTCTTTACACGGGATACATAGCTATGCTACTTGAAAAGTAGTACTACTCATTAAAAGTACTATTGTTTCCCAATTGAATCACCATTTGACATTCTTATAGAAAACAAATTTACTGTAAATGTGGGGGGTTATTTCTAAATTCTTAATTCTATTCCATTGATCTACATTGTTTATCTCTATACCAGCGCCAAACTGTCTTGATTTATGTAGATCTGTAGTAACTTTTGAGATCAGAAAGTGTGATTACCACAACTTTGTTTTTGACTTTCAAGGCTGTTTTGGCTATTCCAGGTCCCTTGAACTTCCATATAAATTTTAGGATAGCTTGTCAGTTTCTGCAAAGAAGCCTACTGGGATTTTGATAGAGATTTTATTGACTCTGTAGATTAATTTTGGGAATATCGTCATCTTAACAATTCAAACACAGGAGATTTTTCCATTCACATAAGTATTTAATTTCTTCCTATGATGGGTTGTAGTTTTCGGTGTACAAAACTTTCAAGTCTTTTATTGTTTATTCCTAAGCATTTTATTCTTTTTGTAACTATTGTAAGTGTGATTGTCTTCCTAATTTTGGTTTGGGGCTGTATATTGCTCATGTATAGGAATATAATTGATTTCGTTTATTAATTTTGTTTCCTGTGATCATACTGAATTTGGCTGTAATTGTGTGTGTGTTCCTTAGGGTTTTCTATTTAGAGAATCATGTCATCTGCAAATAGAGATAGATTTGCTTCTTCCTTTCCAACCTTGGTTGTCTTTTTTTTTTTTTTTTAAGATTTTATTTATTCATTTGACAGACAGAGATCACAAGTAGGCTGAGAGGTAGGCAGAGAGAGAGAAGAAGGGAAGCAGGCTCCCCGCCAAGCTGAGAGCCTGATGCGGGACTTGATCCCAGGACCCTGGTATCATGACCTGAGCCAAAGGCAGAGGCTTAACCCACTGAACCACCCAGGTGCCCCTGGTTTCTAGACTTTTAAATTAAACCACTTCACCTCTCAGATTTTATTTATTTATTTGACAGAGAGAGAGAGATCACAAGTAGGCAGAGAGGCAGGCAGAGAGAGGAGGAAGCAGGTTCCCTGCTGAGAAGAGAACCCAATGTGGGACTCGATCCCAGTACCCTGAGATGATGACCTGAGCCGAAGGCAGAGGCTTAACCCACTGAGCCACCCAGGCGCCCCAACCTTGGTTGTCTTTTATTTCTTTTTCTTGTCTAATTGCTTTGGCTAGAAACTCCAGTAAAATGTCTTCTTTCTAACCTTAGATACAAGGTTTCAATATTTCCCTGTTCAGGATGATGCTAGTTGTGGGTTTTTCATAGATTCCCTTTATTAAGCTGAGCAAATTTCCTTCTATTATTCCTGGTTTGGTGAGTGGTTTTTGCCATGAAATAGTGTTGGATTTTGTCAAATGGTTTTTCTGCATATTTTGAGGTGATCTTGTGTTTTTACACCTTGTTTATTGATAGTGTGTGTTACAATGATTGGTTTTCCTATGTTAAACTAACCGTGTATTCCTGTCAGCCTGTTAGCTTTCACAGTGGTTATAGAGCTATTAGTTTTAAAGGAGAAGGAAACGAGAATAGGGCAAGTTAAAATATGACAAAATTCACTTTTCTTAGGGAGATTCAGCCATTCTTTTTTAATAAGTGCTTACTAGATTGTTGCAAACCTTTGGATAATTCCAGACTTCTAAAAAATGTATTTTGACAGTTTTTCTGAGATATCATTGCTTTTAAGGGAGGTAAGATTTTCAGAGGTCCTACTTTGCCATTTCCACTGATATCACTCCATTAAAGACATCTTAAGGATGATGCTAAATATTCCTGAATATTGAATTTAAAACATTTGTAGGGTTAAAAAACCTACAGACATTCAGCTTTATTTTCTGGTTCTGTCTACTTTCATATTACTATTTACTTCTATTTATCCCTTTATACCAACTAAATATTCATTTATTACATTGATTCCTTCAAATGTTTATTCAGTGTCATCTATGCTTAAGGCCCTGTGCTAAACTTTTTAGTGGATACAAAATTAATAAATACAAATTATTCCCAATGTGAGAAGTGAGACTTGTATATAGCCAAAATACATTTTAACCATGGTAAATACCAAAAAAGAGACAGTGAATTTTCAAAAAAAAAAAAAAAAAAAAGAGTAAAGGAATATTGTTCTCTTTTCAGAGAGTAAGTGCAAAATGTTATACAGAGATTATGCCATTTGTTTTGGACAAAGCATGAGTGGGATTGGAACATGCAAGATGGAGGAAGAGAATTTCAGAGAAGGAAGAGAAGGAAAGCAGTAGGAACAATGGCATGGATATTAAGAAAACACTAGATCAAACCAGGAAAGGGGAAAGAGGTCTATTCTGCTCTGTCTCTGAAGAGTAGTGACAAACATGGTTACATAAAGATTAAGCTTCGGTGAAATAGTATATTTAATGTCAGTCTAAGGAGTGTAGGCATGGGTATGTTTTCTCTGTAGGAGGCATAGAGCTGTTGAGGATTACATGATCAGATCTATTCTCCAGAAAAATAAATTTTCATGTAAGAATTTGAGAAATTTAATGGAAGGATACAATGTGATTGGATATAATCCAGTGTCGGGGCAAAAAGCCGTATAAAAAAGGAAATTATAAGTTGAAATCCAAAATAGCATGGGATGGAGGCATGAGCCTCCTGATTATTATATGACTTTTTTATTTTAGATTTATTTGCTTTGTAGAGGTTCTTAGAAACAGTAATCTTATATAACATGTACAAATACAAGTGAAAGTCCCAGGCAATAGGATACTATGGAAGAGATAAAATTATCCAGCCATGTTTTCTATTTGCAAGTATATAGAAGGGATTTTTAAAATATATTTTATTTTATTTATTTGAGTGAGAGAGCATGAGCTGGAGGGAGAGGGAGAGGGAGAGAAGGGTGAATGTGAATCAGACCCCATGCTGAGTGTGGATCTTGACACAGGGCTCAATCCCATGACCATGAGATCATGAACTGAGCCATCACCAAGAGTTTGCCACTTAATCAACTGAGTCACCGAGGTGACTCTAGATGGGTTCTTAATGGTGTTGCCACATTTTTATTCACAGATTCCTTTGTTATAGCACCTTCTGGTTTTTAAGCCTAATTTCCAGTACCTCTGATCTCAGCACAATAGATTAATTTTGTTTCCAGAAGTTCAAGGCTGAGCTTCACTTTAGTCTTCAAAGTCCTTTTTCCTTGTTTTCCTCTGTTGTCTCACTTTAGCTGTTTGGGCTTCCCACAATCATCTATCTGTTCTTTACCCCAACCCTCCAGAATGACATGATTTCCAGCACCTTATTCACTCGACCATGGCATCAGGAAGACGAGTAATCTTTAACAGTTAAAGTTAAATATGGCCACCAACTCCTCAAAACACCTGAGGCTGAAAAATTCCTTCACAGTTGGAACTAGTGGCTGACATAGCACAATCGGCCAGACTTCCAAAGACCAGGTTGGCCTTCATGATTAAATTGCCTCTTTTCAAACGGAGGGGGAAAAAAAAAAAAAAAAAAGTAACTGACCAGTTAGATGGTGTGCCTTCTAAGGAGTCACATTTACACGGCTCAGTTGTCTGTTACACAAAGAAAATCTGGCTTTTTTTTTTTCTTTTTAGATTTTACTTATTTATTTGACAGAGAGAGATCACAAGCAGGCAGAGAGGCAGGCAGAGAGAGAGAGGGTGGGGCCAGGTGGGGAAGCAGGCTCCTTGCTGGGCAGAGAGCGGGATGTGGGGCTCGATTCCAGAACCCTGGAATCATGACCAGAGCTGAAGGCAGCGGCTTTTACCCACTGAGCCACCCAGGTGCCCCAGAAAATCTGGCTCTTTGTGGGATTTTTTCCTTCTTAGGCTGGTATACGACCTTGGCTTTCAGTAGGTTGAATCATCTCTCAGCGCTGTGCTGGTAGTAAAAGGCAGTTCATAGGATTCTGGACTTTTTTTTTTTTTTCTTGCACAGTTAAGAATGCAGCACTACAGTAGCTATTAAATCACTGTCTTGAGAACTTTGATAATGTCCATAGCCTATTAAGTTGAGGGAAACTAAGATCGTGTAATTAAAAAAGCTTCCATTTCCCCTGTGATATCTTAGAGCAGAGATTGACTGAAATTGCTAACCAGCATTTTTCACTTCATTGATGAGAGGGAGAGGGTTGCACAGCACTCTGTCAACTCTGACATAACTGTTCACACTGTTTTGGAGTAGTCTTGGGAGCTTCCTCAATATTTCTTAGCAGTCAGAGTTACTGAGACTTTGCCAGAAACTGATCCATTGGTATAAATGCATCAATATACAGTGAATGAGAGATGAATGCATCTACAGATTACCCTTAAGCAATGTGGAGTTTAGGGACACTGACCCACCATGCAGTAAAAACTCCACATAAAACTTTTGACTCCCCCAAAACTCAACTACTAATAGGCTACTGTTGACTGGAACCCTTACTGACAACATAGACAGTCAACACACATTTTATATGTTATATGTATTATAGACTATATTCTTAGAAATAAGTAAGCTAGAGAAAATAAAATCATAAGAGAAAACACATTTGTAGTACTGTGTTTATTGAAAAAATCTGCATGCGTGGATTTTTGCATGCAGTTTAAACTCATGTTGTTCAAAGGTCAACAGTAGTGTGGCTATTCTGACATTACTTACTATTCTCCTGTAATTGCCTTGCAAACAAACAAACAAACAGCAAACCACAAAAAAACCTTCATGTTTTGTGAATTTTTGAAACTTGAAGGTGATGCTGACTTTGTAGAATGAAAGCCATTTTTGAAGAATGCTCCCATCTAAAGTGTTTGCAGTGAGAAAACATAAGGACAGAATCCCTGGTTTGAGTTTAAGAAGCTGGCTCTGCTTACCACTATCTCTTCCACTCAAGCCCAGCCACATACTTTTCATAATGAAAATGTACGTCTGGTTGTACGAAAATCATTTGAAAATTTCAAGATAGCTTTAAACCGACGGCGGGGCTTTCCTAGGCACAGGTGCAGGTGCATAGAGCTGCTCTTCTTCCAGGCACCCTCTAACTATAAATGAAAAATGGTATGGATGTCCTCCTCCCTGGACTTGAGAAGTTCACATCCTGCTCATATAAGCAGAAATACTGAGTCCTTAAATGTGCCATGCTGTTTGGCAGTAATTTGGAAAGAAGATGAAAATCAGCCCACCAATAACCCAGATCTATTTGAGTGCCTATGGGGGCTGAGCGCTTTCAGATATGTTAACATATTTACTCCTTATGAAACCCAGATACGCCACGGCGTGTGTGACTCTACTACAGATGTCTGCCTCGATGGCCCTGAACTTGAAAGGGCAATAGAAAGGATATTGAAAGGAGGTGAGGCAGGCCTCCGTAGCACCTCTTAGGTGAACCAGCTGCACTTCTCGGGCTCCCCGAGGATCACAGAACCATCTTTGAAACGTTTTAAAAATAAGAAGCCAGATCCCTCCTCAATAACGGAAAAGCTCGCGGTGCTGGAGCCAAGTGTTTTATGCGGGGCAGGTGGGTTTAACCACCTCCATCCCCAAAGGAAGGAGAAATAAAGAATCTCCTGAATGAGTGTTCGTCCTACTCTAATATGCAATGAGTCACGGAGGCTATGCATAAAATGCAGGGTCTGATTCTACCATAGGGTAGCACCGGAGATTCCAAACAAGGTTCCAAGAGACGCCGGTACTGACTATCTGCAGACCGTGCTTGAGAGGCAGGGCCCTCGAGAAAACATCAATCACCCGCCCTGAAATAAACACAGCATAGATATACTATGTAATCACTATTCATGAGGAAACTAATTACTTCCAGAGCTTTGTATAGTCATTCCACGGTTATATCATTTTTAAAGAAGGTGCATTCTCGCTTCTTAAAAAATGCATATCTCCGTACTGAAGGGGAACATTAACAGCATGCTGTTCATCTGCTCACCTTGTTTTATCGCTCGGTTATGTAGGCAAATGTGTATTTCCAAGATTATGAACCAGCCTGCCCTTTCAGCCTCTTCACCCACTCAGCTGTTGTTTTCAGAACAACTCCACCCCCACGTCTATCAAAAGTCATCCCTCACATCAGTTCTGAAAACACCCATCTTGCTCCCCCAAAGAAATCACACATGATCTCAGCCTTACTTCTATCATTAAGGGAGGATAATTGCTTACTAAATACAATGTCCTGCAGCCTCCAGCAGCCCTCCACAAGTACTGAACCGGGCCATTAAACGAAAGTTGGTAATAGACGAGACCGCCCCAATGACTAATACCTGGTTCCCCTCCGCTGTGTTATTCAGCAAACTCCACACAGTTCGCAGGTACTGCCTGATGATTATACACATCATTTGTCAGCCCATCTTTTTGTGCTTTTCTAAAATGTGAAGCTGGAAGCAGTTTTGTTATAAATTCCAAACTTGGTGTTAAGAGATCGAATCCTAAAGAAAATTAACGTAATGGAACGTGACCTTTTGCGGCAACTTGCTGCAATTGTCCCCTTCCTCTTGGCCCACCTCTGGAACATTTGCCCACACCTCTCAGGGGGTGTAAGTTAGCACAGAGATGAAATTTGGATGAAAGGTTGTGAGAGAGTAGGGTTTGTGATACTAATTTGATTAGAGTTGGGGTAAAGGATGTAAAAGGGGCATTGGAGAGAATCGTTCTTCCAACTCGACTCTGTCCCAAAACCCTAACGGGGTTGGTGAGATTAGAAAGAAACAGATGAGTAAGGACGTGGAGACAAACACCTGCGAGATACCAATATAAAAAGATTTCAGTTTTTCTCTTCTCCACAATAAAATGAGAAACCGACTCTGTTCTGAGGCAAGTCTCCTGATCAAATGACCTTTCAGGACATCCTTTTAGTGATATTTAAAATATCATCAAAGGTTATAAAACCTTGGGATCATCACAGGGCTCTTGCCTGTGTTTCCTTGGGAAAGACATTAAAAGAGACTAGAAGAGAGAAGGATGTTCCCTAGGAAGAAGTCTTTGGCCCATGGTGTTTAGACTCCACGGGTAGGGCTCTGCAGTAACCGCTCTGTTCAATTTTATCTTAACCAACAAAAGTATGTTTATGCGTCACCAATCCAGGTTCTCTGAACTCCGAAATGTGCCGTGTTCACAATGAATGCAGAAACTTGGTTCTTAGAGCTTTCCCAATCCACTCTACAGAACGTTTAGCCAATAGCGCTCTCTATCCAAGATATGTCTTTTGTGAATTGCTTACTACTAATGAGCAGACAGAGAGCTATTGCACAGTTGCTAATTTTTCCCTGAATTTGTATATAAAGCATTGATAAACAACTCAGGCTGAATTTGAACAAGCAACTGAATCTGGGAAAAAACCTGTTACTCGTCTCTCAAATCCCCTCTGCCCAAACACTTAAACTTCTAGTTCACGAAATAAAGCACTAATGGTGCACTTTGGTTCCATAGCTATGTCCCCTCACAACACTTATTTTGTGTAAAATAGTGTTTCCCATTAAATACAGTAAGTAAGAATCATTCAGCACTGGAGGAAATAGCACACAAGGTGTGCTGCTAAGGTACTAAGTAAATTATGGACGAATCTGTGGAGAGGTGAGACAGTCGTGTCTGCTCTGCTTCATTACATGTGACGCATGCATATTTCTTTTACACTCTTCTGCATGATTCTTCAAATAATAGTTTGGCCCCTTTTATAATAGGACATGGAATACTCAGAATACTTACTGCACACACGCACTGAGGTTCCAGTCATCCATATAGTTCAGTGGCGAACTGTAAACCTTAAGAAACATGCGTTTCAATCCTAGAGGTTAATTTCTGAAAGAATGAGGTGCTTCTTAGTGCATACTTAATTATTCTGTAAATAGCCCTTATCATTTTTTCTAATAAGCTTGATAAACTCATAAGGACTTACAATTACCTGGATCTCATGCAGTTACTTTTTTAGGCATATGAAGAAAGATATGAAAATAACTGATTTCCACTGATGAATTGAGAAATGATGGCATGTTCTTCTCAGACCTTGTATATCATAAATCATTTTATAAATTCATATTATAAAATTAAAAATTCAGATAACTTCATTACAGGAGAGTGTGCATATGAGTTTAGGAAAGGCACAGAGATAACCACAAAAATGGAGCGAGGTATTCAGCACCATGTATAATAGAAAACTGAATATTTAGCTTAATTTCAATTTCTTTCTTCCTGGGGTGATTTGGATTTGGGGGATATGTAGTTTCTACTACAGAAACTTGAAAGGTCAATCGGCCTAACTCTGTGCCTGTAGACAGCTGAACAAGTAAAACCTCAAGAAAAAATTTGGCAACCATTTACATAATTAAAGACAGTTATGATTCAGCATTTGTTTCTGTTTCTCCTCCACAATGAACAAATTCCTATACCTTGAACTGGTCCTTGAAATACACCATGGTGTAATTTATCCCTGACGCAGAGGGGAAATTCTGGCTGAGGAGGCAGGTCCTTCATTTTCCTTACAAGGTCCTTTGTCATTTTCAGGACTAGAATTAAAGTCCTCTCTTATATTTTCTTGATTGTTAAAATTCCTAAAAGGCAGCTCCTACATCCCTATAAAGAGATGAACCAAAGTTGAATTCCACATTTCACATCCTAGTACATTTAAACTCTGAGGCATATGCTACTTCTGTTGCTGGAATCTAAAAATTATCTGCATATATAATGCTTTTTAGATAAACAGATGTCTAGTAAAGCATTCTAACCATAAACAAATCTCTAATAAAGTGTTTTAACCTTTTTTGGGATAATTTGAAAAGGTTATACTCAAAGCTCAGTGCTTTACACAGTTGTCATAAAGTGCTCCAATAGAGAGTCACTGAGGTTTTTGCTTGATTTGAACCTCAGGGCCCTTTCATCCCTAATAAAGTCTATAGAACTAAAAATTCACCTCATTCAGTTTCATCTGCATTTGTAGAACTCTGCTGTTTCATTCCGTTCCTTTGCCAACAATCTTCTGCATTCCACCTCCCAACCCCCTCTCCATATACACACATACTCCTTTTCCACTTATATGTACATGTTCTCCAACTAAACTCAGTTAAAATATGATGAACATCGGATTGAAACCTCATTTACTAACTGATGGGTTCCAGGAGATAGTCAATGTCACAGGAGAGGTATGGTACAAATGTTTTGTATTGGTTGTTTTTTTTTTTCTATTTACATTTATCATTTTGTATTAAAATAAACAAGGCTAGGTTATGGAGTAAAAGACAACATTTGCATAATTCTTAGGATGAAACAAGAGACTTTAATGAAATTTCCAGAGAGGGATGTTTACCATTCTCTGCTTAGGAGAAAACGTAGTGGAAAATTTTAATAAGTTTTAGGCTTGTGTCATACCTTGACTTTTTCTTTTCAGACAACACACACACTGACAATTTAAATGTATTTACCATAGACTCATAGAATTCAGTGTAAGGAAGAACAGGTAAGATATGGAAAGAAGACTTTATGTGCAGTTAAATTGGAGGCCCTGAAAACTTGAGTGATTTCAAAGAAAAAATTCATAGAACTAGAGAGCTGTGATAACCATGTGAGCACCTACAATCCTGACTCGTTTCTCTTCTTCCAACTGTACCGTAATGTCTCATGGACAAGTCCATTGTCCTTTGTTTTTGCTTCAGAAATCTATAAACAAAAGGAGAATTACCAGAATCAACAGTGCTAGAAAGTGGCATTGCCACTGATAGTTGTCCTCGGGAAGGTGGCTCCAAGATTATTTTCTTTTCTAAAAAGTATTTATTTATTTATTTGAGAGAGTGTGAGCACACACAAACATGAGCAGGGGGATGGGCCCAAGGGAGAGGGAAAAGGGGAGAAGCAGACTCCCCTCTGAGAACACAGTCCATCGCAGGGCTGGATCTTACAAGCCTGAGATCAAGACCTAAGCTGAATCAAGAGTCAGACACTCAATGGACTTTGCTTTCCAGGCACCCCTGGCTCCAAGATTATTTACAAACAGAACTTGGGTTGGCAGAAAGATTGCAAGCCCCTGCTGAGAAGGGCTCAGTTTCTAAGGCCACAGGGTCTAATTATAAGGTATTCTTAGGTGGAGATGTTTCCTAGCCTGGCCCAGGAAGGTAATGTTAGCGGAGAGGTCCAATGTGTTACTCTTTTAAAGGGCAAATAAATAACAAGAGACATGCTCCCTTCCAAGGTAATATGCCCAGTTGTCTTCCCGGAGGTTGACACTTGTTGTAGCTTTCCTGGGTGCACTCTTATTTGATAAGGGGCAACCCTGTCTCAGAGTGACAAGATGCTAAAGTGCTGCTGTTTCTTCCCCATAGTCAAGATCTCCTCCATGTTGTTTATTGCTGTTTCCTTCAGCATTTCTCCTGTAAATCCTGCTTGTGTTTACCAGAATTTAGTTCTATATAAATCACTGTTTTAACTGCCCCACTACTTGTACTAGAAAACAGGAGAGAGTAAAATGTAGCAAATAATTGCTTCTCCAGGGTGTGGGTTTCCTCATATTATAGTTTCATGGCATGATCTGAATCTGCAACAAACTCTATGGACTCCTTTTCTGAAGGAGCATTCCCTGCCCTCAAGACTGAATGCTTTGCCTTGAAGCTACTTGGTGTTCAGTGATGACATGTTAAAATGACTGGTGTTGCACTGAGTTGAAAAATCCAGGGAGTTCTTATTTCTTGGAATTTGTTCTACATCAGGCAGGTAGATTGTGTTTTCCACTGAGTTGAAGTAATTACACATTCAGGGTTACTGGTGACAAATATCTGGGATATTATTTTATTGGATGACAAATGAGTTCGGTAGGTCAATAAGGCTGGAACACAAGGTGCATGATTGTTGAGGAGGTATGATATAATGGAGGAGACAATCCTGGGGGATTTTGGAGAGTCTTGCGTGTCTCTCTCATCTAAGTACCTCTGACTTTATTCTGTGGTTTAGAGGAAACATAAATATTTTGGAGTCAACAAACTTAAAATACACTGTGGTTAGTTTCCCGAAGATCAAGCTGGAGACAGAAAAAGGATGGAGAAGTTGCAATAGCACAGAAGAGGCAGACATTTAGCTTTTACAGTAATATAGCTAGGAAACAGTGATACTCACCCAAAAAATGCTTGAGTACTCATTGAGTGCCAGATTCTGTGTTTGGGTTGCAGCATGATAAAATAGACGGACATGACTCTTGTCCTTTTGGAGTTTACTTTCTACTGTTGAGGGATAGATTAAAAAAAAAAATCTTGTAAGTGCTGGAAAGAAAATAAACAAACAGAATAGAGGGTAACCTAGGAGAATATACTTTAAATAGGTTGGTAAAGAATCAGGCTCTCTAAGAGTTGGTATTTTCAGCTAGTGTGAAGAGTGGGAACCTCAACACAACCAATGACAAGACCACATTCGGAAGGTCAAGATAAGCTCTGCTTATTCAAAGAAATCAGAGAAGACCAGTGTAGTTGGGGCTCCAGTGATGTGAGGAGAAAAACAAGGCTATGGTGGGGAGGGGATTGGGGTGAGTAATTCACAGCTATATAAAAGCATGGCAAAGACTAGATTTTTTTCTGAGGGAAATAAATTGCGACAGAAAGGATCGTGAAAAAGGAAGCCCATGCTTAGATTTATCTGTTAAGAGGATCATTTCACTGTGGGAAGAATGGTTTGTGGAAAAGGGATGTAAAAGAAGAAATAGGCTAGGAAGTAACTGAAGCATGATCTGAGATAGGCTGATAAAAAAGAAAAGAAATGGCTGGATTTGAGATTATATTTTTAAAGGAGATTGTTGATGATTCAGGGTTCCAGATTTCTGGCTTCACCAATGGGGTATATTTATGCAAAAGAAAAAGAATGGAAAGGACAGGTTTAAGGTTATGCTTTGCCCATATTAAATTTGAGATGTCTGAAGACGTCCACAGAATGAGAAGCATCATCACTCATGGGATGGCCAAGGCACTGGGAGATCCCATTCCAATCTCAGAGTTGGTAGACACTCATCCAAATCTATACACGGACAGTTCTCTCAGTTCTTCTGTTGAGTGTGACAGAAGTTCTCACCTGGAGACCCACTGGATGCTTAGACACTATATTAAATGTCATATCAGATCTGCTAAAATGAACAGTACAGCAGCATTAGAAATATATCCCGAGGAGTGTGAAGGTTTTTGTCTCTCCTTTGGTTATTATTACGTGTTTTGCAATGTAATGTTGTCATAGCAGAAATTTTATGAACATTATGAGAACTTACATATCCAAACAAGTGCTTTTTCCCCTCAAAATAATCCCCTTAGGAGGCTGCATATTTTCTCCAGAAACGCTAGCTTTATTAACAATGTTTCCAGAAACTTCCTTTGGAATTACTTCAGATCTTATAGGATATTTTTAAATGATGGTATGTTTTCTACTCTAAAGATTAATTAATTTTCATAAACAACCAATTTTCAATAAGCAATGTATGATGTATACATGGAGTATCAAAATTAGACAAAGGATACAGAGAGACTATAAATCAAGTAGACATATTTTCCCATACAGCTCATCACTGGCTAAAAAGATAATACCTGAAGAAGAATTACAGAATAATTGAAATTAGTTGTAGCTTCCCATATTGACTCTTGATTTCTACCTGATAGACATTTTCTACACTTGACATTTTCTTACAACTTAATACTTTAAAATCACACTGAATAATCCGACAGATAACACTAATCTGAATCAATTACTGTGAGATTCTTCACCAACCTTCCACGTGTTCCTAATAGTTACAATCAATGTTAGCTAGCATCCATTGCAAAAATGTATCTATTTAAATTTAGGTGAAATGGATAAGGAAAGATACACCCTTAGCTAATAGGTCGAGTTCTGTTTCCATTGTAATAAGCAATTTAACCTGGAATGATTATGCATTTGCTGTAATTCTGAATCTATAGTAAACATATTGTTAGAGAAGTTGGCATGCCCATTGTGAATTTCATGACTTACATCCAGACCTGGAGAATTTGACCTTTGCTAAAACTAGTTCCATGATGAAGAATTGCAGCACTGCACCACCTGAGCCCTTTTCCCCAACTAAGATAGCACCAATGATGGTGCATGGCTTGCAACTACTGCAAACAGTAACTCGAGAGTAAACTGGTGAATGCTTAAGGGAATGAACCTTAATCCAAGCCAAACACCCTCCAGGGTGACCTGATGTGCCGTGGATAGTCTAGTACCCAAAATTTCAGGATAAACAAAATATGGCAGATTACATATTTGGAACCTGCCAAATCTAGCATTGTTTTCTGCTCTGTTATGAAATTTATGAAAAACAAACAAACAAACAAAACCTTGTCTAAAGAAAAATTTGCCTTAGTCTCGTGGTCAGCTTGTGTCTGTTTCTGCTTTGGGGTCTCTTATTGTGGCTTTTGAAATGTCCCTCAGCCTTGACTTCTGTTTGTCTTTCACTAGACTATAAGGGCTCTCAGGGTAGTCAATTTCTTTTATGTTCTCAGTGTATGGCACAGAGCAAGTCATAAATAAATCTTTTTTTGGACAGAAGGGAGGGATGGTGGGAGGGTAGGAAGGAGGAAGTTAAGTTTACTGGATTTCACAGGCTTAAAAATATGACCTGGAATCAAATTGCTGGCATTGGAGTCCTCTTTGACGTTTACTAATAATGGAGGGAAAAATTATTTTCTCCCACTGAGCATTAATTTCCTCATTGAGGAAATTCATACCAATCTAAAAAGGCTATTGTAAGGACTAAATAACACATACAAGGGTGTTAGTAGAATATTTGTGTATTATATACTATTGAACTATAAATAGCTCTATATAATTTAGCTTTTATTATCTTGAGGAGATGTCATGAATCCATTTGAGAAACTGATAGAAATAAACTTTCCCCTCAAAATAATTTGTCTTTAATAAGATCTTCAAACCTATCCATGTACTGTATACAAGAACCATTCACTAAAATTAATCACTTTGTCCCCCAGCTACACGTCACAACACCTTAGTGAGATGAAATCTACTTATTTTTATAGGGCCCAGTAATATTTTTTAATGGGAAAAAAATAAAAAACAGAAAATAGACTATATCTTGTATATGATTTCATTAGAGTACATAAAGGTAGAAGTTTTTGAAACGTGTGTGTGTGTGTGTGTGTGTGTGTGTGTGGTTACACTGTAAAGTTACAATCTTTTTTAAGATGGGACTCGCTTGCGCATCCTTCAGACCCAAAAGCTTAGTCCTCTTCTTAGCCCTTCCTATTCTTATTTCTACACAGTATCTTTGATTCTCAGCCCTTTATGGTTTTAGTTCTACCTCGTCTGGTTTCTCAAACATCTGAGCACAACAGCCATGTTTGCATATGCAATAGACCATAGAGTTAATCGTTAAAAAAATGAATTAACTAACTCTGATGATCACATTAATTATTGCATATTAACCCCACCAGCAACATAAATGTCATGTTCAGAAGATAAGATGTATGCATCTGAATTCCAGATGTGTCACGTGGATGACTTATATATGAGTTTCAGTGTCATACTGCCCTTTGGCTATGACCTGGGAGCACGTTATACATGAAACAGGTATAGCCAAGTGCTACTAGTAATTACATTCTTCTGGATAATGTCCAAAGTACCAATTCTAGGCCAGACTTTGTGCTGCATGATGCCTTATAGTGAAATTATAATGAATGTGTGTTCCAGGTTTTTATAATGAAACTGCTTTAAGCCCATTTATCCACTTTCTTAATTTGAAACCAGAATCAAAATATAGGTCCTATATGAGTCAAGTGACTCTTGTATAAAAGATAATTTCATACCTGCATTTAAAATATTTTCTATTTGAATTTTAGGTACCAACAGTTATATTCACAAAAGCCTAAAAATGTCTGTAGATAATGAAGACAGTCATCTAAACTGTCTGCTCAATGACCATTGATCTAATTGTCATCTTCCTCAAATTGTGTTTTTAAACTGAATTAAAGCTGCATTAATTTTATGGTCTCTAATTATAAATGTCTTATTTATTATAGAAGTTTATCAGCAGTTAATATACTTAGACATATGGGCATATGGTTAGACATACCAGTTAAAGAAAAACATATAAACAGACTATTTCTTTATGACATCCTCCATTCTCACATTAGAGATTTTAGAAGGATTTGCCAAAGGAATTGCAGAAGTTGGAAGTCATTATTTACTTACTTTCTCTTTTTTTTTTTCTTACTTTCTCTTATCTTAAACATTTGTTGAATGAGGAATGAACTGAGTTATCATATGAAGAAATGAAAACACAACTAAAATTTTTACTCTAACATTAACCTGGCCTATTGACTAAATATATATGGACCTTTCATGAAGGTAAACATCTTCAATAAGCTTCAAAATATAAATGTGTAACTTCATATATGTAATGGGAATAGCTGAGAAGAAACAGCTAGCTGTTCATGCCTGAATTTAAGAGATCAGAAAACCAACCACTGGTGTAATAAATAGTATTTTGTGCATTGTAAACTTAGGAAATACAATTTACAGGCATGAAATAGAATTTGTAACAATGACAACAGAAACTAAACAACCAAAATGTAGTCACATGATACAGTTCCTTGAAGAGCATTAGCCCACCAGTCAGGAAGCCTTAATTTTATTTTTCTTATTGTCATGACTATTCTTGGCTTATTGTTGATCTTTTGAAAGCTGAACATCAAATTATGAATTTGTGAAACAGAAATAAAGGCAAGATTTATGTCTGTCTTGTTCAAGATTATGTGTGAGAAAGAATGACTGAAAAGGGTCTGTTTTGTGAACAAATATAACCAAGTTTTAGCTTTATTCACAAAGCTAATATTTAGGCACTATGAGTCTCTTCCTTCTAATGTCTTAAAAATCGAACATTTTTTCTGTCTAATTACATGAAAAATTATTTACATTGCCTCAAGTGGTGAGAATCTTGAGAATAATTTCATAAATACAGGCATAGGTCTATTAACTATGACAAATGATCTCAGTTACGTAATATTTAAAAGTTAGTATCATGAGTTCTTCATTTAAATGCTGCCATTCATTCTCTCATAGGAAAACTGGCAGAATTCCAACTGCAAACAAACTCTTTACTCTTAAGAGACACTCAGTCACTTACTCGTCTACACCCATAATGTGGAGTCCACAAAAGACCACAATTTGGAGTTCAGAATTAAACGTTGAGGGCAGGAAGCACGTTGCTCTTACTCGCTGCTGTATCTCTAGCACAGCACCTAGCCATAGTACTAGTAGGGGCAATGGAGGTAATATGTTTTGTTCCTACATTTTGAAAAAATAAAGGAACAAAAACTGAATTCAGAAAAACTAAACATGATAAAAATCATTTTTAGTTTTAATGCAGAGGAATAAAGATTTTTACCAGGCATTCTTCCCTGTGGTGTCCTAATACAAAGGACTTTGCATTTCTTGGGAAAACTAAGTGAACTTTTGTCAATTTATTGTCCAGGAATTTGTAAAAACTCTAATTTTAAGAATTGGGCTACTTCCCTCTGCTGTTAGGAAAATCGAGAATTGATTTGCCAAGTTGTAAGGTCTTGATACAAATAAGTTGGATGACACCGGGCAAGTAAAAACCTTAATGTGTAAAGGTCTGGATCCTGGGAAAACCCAGGTTCATCCTGGGTAAAATTCTTTTTGAAAGTGGCTTTTAACATACCCCAAAGTTATCTTGTCACCTTGAGCCTTTCTCTGTTCTTCCAAGTTATCCTATAACCTTTCATTTGTGCTTCTCTTAGACACATTGGAGGATGAGATGCCAGGTTTTGACTCTGGGCACGATGTACCTGCCTTTATTATTTACCCCAGAGACCCCCAAATACAAGTCAATGTACTCTGAAGTCTGTGATAACTATTTTAATGATCACGGGACAAAAGTAAATAATATGAACCGTGAAATGAGCCTTTCCACTAAAATAGTTTTTTTGGTTTTAAGATCTGCTCTTTATTACAAAACATTATCTTTTATAAAATAATGGTGATATTCAATGTGAGGTTCTTCTTCCTATTAAAATAAAGTTGTTATGCCTTATTGTCACCACGTACAAATAATTCAAAACATGTATACAGTTGATAATAGAAAAACACATCCTGAGACTGAACAAAAAGAAGAAAATGGAAAATGTTGCATGGCTTCATGCAAGAAGAAAACAAGGTTAAAGAAGTAGGTTTCAGTAGCTTTATTTACAACTGCTATAGACTAATGAAGGTAGAAAGTCTAGGAGGGCTGTAAATGGGGTTTTATCCTCTTTTGTTCATTATGTCGGAAAGAGTCCAGCTACCTCTGATACTTTTGTGAAGACTAGCATCCAACTATATTAAAAATGAATGGATGTCTTTTTTTCTTTTTTTTTTAGAATGAAATGAGCTTTTTGGGACCATTCTTTTTTTTTTTTTTCATTAATTTATTATGACCTAACCAGTGAAATGACCACTGGAAGTCTCACAACACAATACATATGTTGTACTAGTTGAAATGCAAAAGAAAATGCCACTTATTAAAAAATAATCTTTCACTTACACAAATGGCTTACTGTCATGTTACATTGGATTTTAAACAACCTAGAACTGATGTGTCTGAGTTTGTTTTAAGAGACTCAACATATGTTAAGCCTTCTTAAGATGGCTCAAGTATTAAGGTATCAACCCCAAAGTTTAGAGATGCATAAAAACCAATATATTTGCATTTACAGGATTCTTTTTTTTAAGAGAGGGAGCCTAATGCTACTTCAAAATAGATTTGTAAGGTTTTCTATGAGTTAGGGAATGGGAACTTTTACCCAAGGATTATTTACCAAGGATTATTAGAGAACTTAAATAATTAATAATGAAATAATTCACACAAAATTATTATATATACAAGCTAATCATTACTTTTGATAAGTAAATAAATAAATACATAAAACATATCCTAACCTTTCACCATATTCTGAGATTTATAACAGAATCATGGGACACTCATCCAAATGCCATTATTTTATTCTCTCAGGCTTTAAAATAACTCCTTTTCCTAACAGACACACACTTTAGACCATCTTCCTTTACATCTAGAAATTTGGGGTAAACCAAGCCAGCATATGCCCTGTATAACCAAAATTGAAAAAATTCTCCTTAAGAGAATCGTTAATTTTCAGACATCAATGAAATATTTATTCGGTACCTTTAATCATTTCTGTGAGAACATCAAAGAAACATAAAGAAGACTTCAAAATCTTTACAGTCAAGTTTGAGAGAAATAACACATATTCAATGGAAGTGGTAATATATGAGTAATATAATAAGTATATGCAGGGAAATGTCAAAAAATTGAAAGAACAGAGAAAATAGATGTGGATTGAAATCCTGACCAGAACCAAAGTTGGCTTAGTACACACTATCTATCTTGGTTTGAACCCTTTTTAAAATATGTGAACCCCTCTTTTTTAAAAAAATTGTATTTATTTATTTGACAGAGAGAAAGAGATCACAAGCAGGCAGAGAGGCAGGCAAAGAGAGAGGGGGAAGCAGGCTCCCTGCTGAGCAGAGAGCCCGATGCGATGCGGGGCTCGATCCCAGGACCCTGAGATCATGACCTGAGCTGAAGGCAGAGCCTTAACCCTTTGAGCCACCCAGGTGCCTCCCCCCTTTTTAATACAGAGATGAGAAGCAGGAGATGTTCAAAGCCAAATATTGGGCCAGGACATACACCAGAATAAGCTAATGAGTATTATTAATAGTACTTCATAACATTACTAGTTATGATTATATTTGGTTGTGAGCTTTTCTCCCTTTAATGTTGCCCTGCCCTGGAAACTTTGTGCTTCTCTCCTGACCTTCACTTTCACTCTGCCCTCATTATTTAATGCTCTGCTATTAGTCAATAAACTGTATGAGGGCAAGTATTACGATTTGCTTATGGGTGTATCCTCCAGAGCCGTGCTTCTCTACCTTCAATTGCTTGGGGACTCTCGTTACTTACCATTTGATCCTGCCTCAGTAGGTCTAGGCAGGGTTCTGAGAGTCTATATTTTTCAACAACACTTCTCGTTCCTGTGACTGAGGCCCTGTGGCCCTTAGACATTGCCTTGAGTGTGGGAGACATTCAATAGTATTTCTTGAATTTAAAAGGTAACATGAAACACATGACTTAGATTGTCAAATTACTTTCTAAAACAATCCTTTTTTTAAACGATGTTCAGAGGAAGAAGCTACAGAATATTTTATGGAGGAGGTGAGAATTGACTCAGGTCCTGAAGAATTATAAACGCGTGAATGGTCACAGCGGATGACAGGCAATTCTAGACTTGTAGAAGAACATGAGGCAAATTATGAAAGGAGCAAAGCAATAAGAAATGTTTGAGGATAAGGTCAGCCAGTGTGCCCAAAGCATGAGATTTTAAGTTAGGTTAAAAGTAAGTTGGGGGCGCCTGGGTGGCTCAGTGGGTTAAAGCCTCTGCCTTCGGCTCGGGTCATGATCCCAGGGTTCTGGGATTGAGTCACACATCGGGCTCTCTGCTCAGCGGGGACCCTGCTTCCTCCTCTCTCTCTGCCTACTTGTGATCTCTGTCTGTCAAATAAATAAATCTTTAAAAAAAAAGTAAGTTGAAAATATTGGTTGATGCATATGTTTGTCTAATAAGCAGTGAACAAGTGTAGAAAATTTGAGGACTCTGTGAAATGACCACTGTGTTTTTAGGAAAGTTATTCTGGTTGGTGTGATTGTGAAGAGAAGATAAGAGATCCAATAAGCTCTTAACTTCAGCTTCTAACCATATATTCAATTAAACTTCTGAGATTTTAATTTGACATCAAGTATAAAACAAACATACATATCATTCCTGTTGCTATGTCAAATCATATTCTAACTAAGCCTGAAAGCAATTATACAGGCTCAAGATGAATTTGTTTCATGGATCCTTTTCCATGGGTTCTCCTACCAATAACACATATTAATTATGGTGCAGCTTTCCTGAATTTGAGCATCTCCAGACTTCTGAGATCTTCAGCAACTTTACCACCAGAAAGGAAAAAAAAAAAAAAAAAAAAGGAGAAACACGGAAATAACTTCTTGCATTCTATTGGGAGCTTGCATCTAGTACATATTGTCATTATTTTGTCATATTTAATAACATTGCTATTAAACAGTTAATGCATGAAAGTATTAATAATAACCCATGAGGAGAGAAGTAGGCCAGTCAGATATTTTTCCAAAGAGATTAAAATATAAAAATAGAATATGACATTGTCTAATAATACATTTAATGATAGAAGGAGTCAACTGTCATGTTTTTGGAAAGCAATTTTGATTTTATTGTAAAAGAATCAACCCAAGTTTTGATCAAATTTACGAAGCTCACAGCTGAGAAAAATCACTCACTAATGTATATCTGAAAGCATCTAATTGCAATTTTGCCTATTATGTGATTCATTTCCGGGGGGGGATTAGAATGAGACTTAGTCCATCTTGTATGATATTAACATCTAACTATAGTATACAGCTGCCATAAAATTAACCCAAGAGTAGCCCTCATAAGTGATGTCCAAGATCAAGTGATTTAGTATATTGTATTACTTAGAACCAATGAAGCAGAGTAAGTAATTGGCAGAAGAAGGAAAAAAAAAACCAGAGTAAAATAGCAGGCAAGGCAACTGCCATTAACAGAAAAATGTAATGATCTCATTAAAAGACATTGCATGCAGTCCCCATTCCAATTTTCACATCTCTGGATTTTTCTCTAGGCTTTGCAAAAATATTATGTACTATCACATAATTTTAACTGTAATTCAAATGTAAAATAGGAATATGTTTTAGAACTTTATTACAGGTTTCATACTTATGTTGCAGTGTTCCATATAAAATATCAATATTTCAGTTGATTTCTTCTTCCCCTTCCCTTTTTAAACTGAGATAAAGTGATTCATTTAATTCCAAAAGAAAAGTCCTAAGGCATGGAGTCCATTAATTCATGCTGTATATGAGGTAGAAAAATTTATTTTACTTGTAGAAGACTCAATAGAAATCATGAAGAAATTCAAAAATTATTGTAATGAAGCATATTCAGAAGCATATGTTTTTCGAACTGTGAAATCTGACTGAAAAATTCACAAGAACGACTTTCTTAGGAGAAAGCTGAGGGAATCATGGTCTCAGGCAAAAACTTAAAGATTCATTGGTGATTCCAATTTCACAGTTTACTATCACTAATAATGATAAAATCACTAATATCTTGTCCTACCTTTGCAAGTTGGAAAAAGAGAAGTTTTAAATTATCTTTCTAAAATTGCTTTGGGAGGGGGGCCTGGGTGACTCAGTCCTTAAGCATCTGCCTTTGGCTCAGGTCATGATCCCAGGGTCCCGGGATCAAGTTCCACATCCCGCTGCCTGGTGGCAGAGAGGGAGAAGCCTGCTTCTCCCTCTCCCACTCCCCCTGCTTGTGTTCCCTCTCTCATTGTGTCTCTCTCTGTCAAATAAATAAATAAAAATCTTTCCCAAAAAAATTGCTTTGGGAGAATGTAACTTTAAATATGTAGGGAAGTTTACTCTGAATTTTGCAACATTTTACAATCTAAAATAAGAACATATTTTCAATTATTCTAACAACATTTATACTCCTTATAGCTTTTATTTTAAATTTAATATCACTATTAAGAATGTGTGGTCTGCATTAATATTTAATCATTTACTTTTCTTGCATTTTCTGTTTTAGTGCTTCATAAATAAATAGTTTATAAATTTGGCTGCTCCATTTTTGTTTCTACAGAGAAAACTGGACTCTAAGAAGAGTAAGTTAATATTGTAGATGTATAATAAAAAATTTATTGAAAACCCATTTTGTTATTACACATTGTAGTGGAGAACACATTAAAGAAAGGACATGGCCTCTTCTTTCAAGTACCGTATAATCATTTTGGGACATAACAAGGACTCATAGAAGTAAATGCTGATTATCAGTGTGTGTATTAGTGTATATATTTTTAAGGAAATGTGAGTTAAAAGAGTAATCATAGTGAGGTGGTACGAACCAAGGTGATTCCTGAGGTTAACGAGTTTTGTGTAGAGTACGTGGATGACTGGTTGTGGTCAAAGTCCATCATCAATCAACACTATTTGATTCCACCAAGAGTAACAAAAATATATGCCACATGCTTAAATCAGTCCATAATTAATGGCACCAGTCTCTTCTGGAATACCGGAGCTTACTTGAAATAAATGTTACAAAAGCCTGCATTAGACAGTAAGATGCAACTGTATTCAAAATTTGAAAGCTGATTTACTTGGGCAAATCATCCCTTTTCTGTTTGTAAGATTTTCTTCCTATTTTTAAAAGGGAGATTTTGGTTTGTGTCTTTTGTTGTTTGGAAGTTCAAATGAAACTCACAGTAAATATGCTTTGAAAAGTGTTATGCACTGAAGAAATAGATCACTACAAAGAAACTCCTGAAGAAAACATCACGCTTGTTTTCTCATGATCCCTGTATTCCCTTTCAGCTCTGTGATATGCAGTAGACAAAATTTCAGTCTCATTGAGCTTGGGTGATATTTTATCTAGAGTTGGTCAACATTGACTCCCATTTGTGCAAAGTACAATTTTCACCACATACCACAAGGCTATTATATTCCAATATAGCTTCAAGTAAGCACTCAGTACAGCAGGAACCTAGATGGAACTGGAATTGATTCACTTTTTCCACAAACCCTTATTAAGCATCTGCAGTGTGTCCAACACTGTGCTTTTCACAGTAACACAGAGAAGACGGTTCCCAACCTTAAAGGGAATTTCATCTAGCTGAAGAGACAGGCAGATGGACACATAATAGCATCCTACTTCCAGTAGGATTGTTTAAAAATGGAAAAATAAGGGATGCTTGGGTGGCTCAGTTAAGTGTCCAACTCTTGATTTCAGCTCAGGTCATGATCTCAGTGTTGTGAGATCAAGCTCCACGTCAGGATCCACACTGGGCATTGAACCTGCTTAAGATTCTCTCTTTCTCTCTCTCTCCCACTCTGCCCCTCCCCCCGACTCCCTCACTTAAATAAAATAAAAATGAAAATGGATAAATGAGAAATTTTATTTACTTTAAGAAAGAGATATTTGATTTAAAAGGCTACAATATAATTCGTAATGATTATTTATGTCAACTTTTCAAATAAATGCCTCTTTTGAAAAGTGAAGTTCCTGTTAAATGTTACCCATTCTAGTTTATTTCAGTTCTAAAAGAACTGTTCTTTGATTCGATTCACTTGTCAATGTCTGTCTAGTAGTCAAATTTATAATCTTCTTAGTGAGTTAACCCCTTCTATTGAATTAAAGTGATGTTTTGGATTATTCCACCATTTAAAGTGGGAAGATTGTCGGTTATTACCCATATAATTTAATCAAAGATTTTTATGCTTGTAGAATCATATATAGGCACTGTGCAGATGCATTTATAATAGATTACATACAATATTAAAAACTGCGATTAATTTATTATAAATAAGTGAGGAAGCATCTAATTATTTGCAGACACACAATAATTGCTGTTTTTATTGCCTTTGCTGGGGAGGCCTTAAAGAATCTGAAGTTAAGACTTCAATTAATCTATGATAATTAGTAATTTGAGAAATTAAAGGAAAAGGTAAATTAGCCCAGAATGTTTGACATAAAAATTGCACAGGCTGGTTCCAGGAATCTTTGGCACTGAGGGAATACAGCAGCATATCTTTTCTTTAATCTAAGAAGTACTGAGGGCAGCAAATGCACCAAGATACTGAAAGGAGAAAAACCAGACTGTAAGACACTGATTCATTATAAAGAAGTAAATAAAGACCCTGAATAATTAAGAAAAGAGTTTGGATTGTTTCCTTTTCATAAGTTGAGAATAAGGATGAAGAAGCTAAAGGTATTAAAACCTAACAAAACTGCAAACCAAAAATCTAGGCTATTTTCTGAATGAGGTGGAGCCCAGGTACTCAGACACTGAGTGAGCAAAGCACTGTAAACTTTCCACAGTCCCAAAATCAAAGGAATATGTACATTACCAGACACTGAGGCAATGTTTGCTATGATGCTGCCAACCAACTGTGACTGTCCTCACAGGAAATCTCCTCTGAGGTCATTTTAATTTTAATGACAGTTTCATCAGGTGAATAAGTCAGATTTTGAGATGAAGTACACCTGCAGATCTGTAATTGAAGGGACTTAAATGTCATTTCCCTTGGCAAGTATCTGTCACAAATAAAAATACATTAATGAAATCAGAACTAACCATGCCTCTAGGGGGAAACATTCTTTCCCTTATATGCCTAGGATTTCTAGAGTCTATCGGAGAAGCATATTCTTTCAGCCCAAGTGCCCAGTTCCAGCCACTACATAAATGGATGGCACTCCAGGAAACTTCTGTAATTAAATCCATATTTACCACATTCTCCACAGCATCACTTCATGCAGCTTTTCTGAATTAATTCAGTAAATTTTTATTGTGTTCCTACTTTGTGCTGGGCACTGTTATAATGTGCTGGTGAAGCAAACCACAATGGAAAAAAGAAAGTTCCAGAACTCAGGGGCTTAAGTTCTAGTCAGAGAATGGGGACACCAAGTATGTGATGAATAATATGATGAAGCTATTAAGAAAAATGGGCAGGGTGAGGAAGTGAGATATACAGGAGCTCAAGGAAGAGCTGTCTAAGGTGTCCCTTCAGAAGTGGTTGAAATAAGCTAAAGAAAGAACCATGTGCATATCTTGTGAAAAGAATTTTCAAAGCAGAAGAAATAAGTTTAAGGGTCCATGAGGCAAGAAACTACTCAACCTGTATGAGTATCAGAAAGAAGTTTCAGGGACGCCTGGGTGGCTCAGTGGGTTAAAGCCTCTGCCTTCGGCTCAGGTCATGATCCCAGGGTCCTGGGATCGAGCCCCACCTCAGGCTCTCTGCTTAGCAGGGAGCCTCTTCCCTCTCTCTCTGCCTGCCTCTCTGCCTACTTGTGATCTCTATCTGTCAAATAAAATAAATAAAAATCAAAAAAAAAAAAAAAAAGAAAGAAAGAAGTTTCAGTTGGCTGGTCTAGTGTAAGCAAGGAAAACAGGATGAACTCGGTTGAAGGAGAAGACATAAAGCAAATGAGGTAGACCTAGGAAGCCATGCAAAAAACTTCTGATTTTGTGTTTAGTGAGGTGGAAATGAACTAAGCACACTTACATTTTAGATGAATTGCTCTCCCTGCTGAATGGTGGATGAAGTAAGTAAGGGGTCAAGGTGGAAGCCTGTAAGTCAGAAGGCTATTGAGGTAGTAGAGGTGAGAACTATATTGGCTTACACTGGAAAGGCAGTTGGCATGGTTAGACCAGACAAGATTCTGGATGTCTCTGATGGCTATTGGGTGGGCTGTAGTATGTGTGAGAGAAGATTAAAAGATGATTCTTAAGGTTCTAGTAGGAACAATCGAAACAATGGAGCTGTGTTGGAACAGATGGATGAAAATTAAGTTTGGTTTTGATCATATGAAGTTGGAGATGCTGATCAAGTATCTGAATGAAAATATTAAGTAGGCAGTTGTATACACAAGTCTGGAGTTTAGGAGAGGTGTAAATTTGAGAGTTGTTAGTTTAGATATCATAACTAAAGACTTACGAATGGATACACCACAGGACAGAAGTCCCAGCACTGACATTTAAGGAAGATAAAGAATGTGAGCATACAGTCCTGGCATTTCTCTCTTTAGGGGAATGTTCTCAAAAGACAGTAAACTAGTTTTCTTGCAACACTCAGCATCAAACTGTTTGAAGAGTCAATTTGCAAGTTGTTTTCATTATGATGTAGGAGACTCACATGTTATTGACCTCAACACATTGAGACAGTTATTCTTTGGCCAGTACAAATGTATTAACATTTTGGAAATGATCAAGGCACTCTGATATCTTAAAAAAAAAAAAGGAAATGTGAGTCAGAGTCTTAGTGCATGGACTGTGATCTGAAGTGTGAGAGTTGCTACTGCATTTCTTTAATGTGCAGAAAGGATTTGTATTTTTTCCCAAACTTCCCCAAATTTTAGGTATCAATTTCTATTATTCTACTTGTAGAAATATTTAGCTATGATTCAACCAAGTCCATTCTTTCAGGCATGAATGATAGAGACTGTTGAAACAAAAGCTCAGATCTTTTTTAATTCATAGCAACTTGTAACAATGTTTATATGTTTATTCTTCCGATCCAAGAGCATGGAATGGTCTTCCATCTTTTTGTGTCTTCTTCAATTTCTTTCATGAGTGTTCTGTAGTTCCTTGAGTACAGATCCTTTATCTCTTTGGTTAGGTTTATTCCCAGGTATCTTATGGTTCTTGGTGCTATAGTAAATGGAATCAATTCTCTAATTTCCCTTTCTGGATTTTCATTGTTAGTGTATAAGAAAGCCACTGATTTCTGTACATTGACTTTGTATCCTGCCACGTTGCTGAATTGCTGTATGAGTTCTAGTAGTTTGGGGGTGGAGTCTTTTGGGTTTTCCATATAAAGAATCATGTCATCTGCGAAGAGAGAGGGTTTGACTTCTTCATTGCCAGTTTGGATAACTTTTATTTATTTATTTATTTGTCTGATTGCTGTTTCTAGGACTTCTAATACTATGTTGAACAAGAGTAGTGAGAGTGGGCATCCTAGTCGTGTTCCTGATCTCAACGGGAAGGCTGCAAGCTTTTTCCCATTGAGGATGATATTTGCTGTGGGTCTTTCATAGAAAGATTTGATGAAGTTCAGGAATGTTCCCTCTATCCCTATACTTTGAAGCATTTTAATCAGGAACGGATGCTGGATTTTGTCAAATGCTTTTTCTGCATCGATTGAGAGGACCATGTAGTTCTTCTCTCTTCTCATATTAATTTGTTGTATCACATTGATTGATTTGCGAATGTTGAACCATCCTTGTAGCCCAGGGATGAATCCCACCTGGTCATGGTGGATAATCTTTTTAATGTGCTGTTGGATCCTGTTTGCTAGGATCTTGTTGGGAATCTTAGCATCCATATTCATCAGTGATATTGGTCTGAAATTCTCCTTTTTGGTAGGGTCTTTGCCTGGTTTGGGGATCACGGTAATGCTGGCTTCATAGAAAGAGTCTGGAAGTTTTCCTTCTGCTTCAATTTTTTAAAACAGCTTCAGGAGAATAGGTGTTATTTCTTCTTTGAAAGTTTGGTAGAATTCCCCAGGGAGGGGCACCTGGGTGGCTCAGTGGGTTAAAGCCTCTGCCTTCAGCTCGGGTCATGGTCCCAGGGTCCTGGGATCGAGCCCCGCATCGGGCTCTCTGCTCAGCGGGGAGCCTACTTCCTCCTCTCTTTCTGCCAGCCTGTCTGCCTACTTGTGATCTCTGTCTGTCAAATAAATGAATAAAATCTTTTAAAAAAAAAAAGAATTCCCCAGGGAATCCGTCCGGTCCTGGGCTCTTGTTTTTGGGGAGGTTTTTGATCACCGCTTCAATCTCGTTACTAGATACTGGTCTATTCAAGTTGTCAATTTCTTCCTGGTTCAATTTTGGGAGTTTATAGTTTTCCAGGAATGCATTCATTTCCTCTAGGTTGCTTAGCTTATTGGCATGTAACTGTTGATAATAACTTCTGATTATTGTTTCTACTTTCTTGGTGTTAGTTGTGATCTCTCCCTTTTCATTCATAATTTTATGAATTTGGGCTTTCTCTCTTTTCTTTTGGATTAGTGTGGCCAATGGTTTATCGATCTTATTGATTCTTTCAAAAAACCAGCTTCTAGTTTCATTGATACGTTCTACTGTATCTCTGATTTCTACCTCATTGATCTCAGCTCTAATCTTGATTATTTCCCTTCTTATGTGTGGAGTTGATTTGATTTGTTGTTGATTCTCCAGTTCTTTAAGGTGTAGAGACAGCTGCTGTGTTCTGGATTTTTCAATTTTTTTGAGGGAGGCTTGGATGGCTATGTATTTCCCCCTTAGGACCTCCTTTGCTGTACCCCATAGGTTTTGGACTGAAGTGTCTTCATTGGTTTCCACGAATTGTTTGGAATTCATTCCATGAATTCATTCCATGAATGGTTTCCATCTCATTGGTTTCCATGAATTGTTTCAGTTCTTCTTTGATCTCCTGGTTGATCCAAGCATTCTTAAGCAAGGTGGTCTTTAGCTTCTAGGTGTTTGAGTTCCTTCGGAACTTTCCTTGTGATTGAGCTCCAGTTTCAAAGCATTGTGATCTGAGAATATGCAGGGAATAATCTCAGTCTTTGGTATCGGTTGAGTCCTGATTTGTGACCCAGTATGTGGTTTATTCTTGAGAAGGTTCCATGTACACTTGAGAAGAATGAGTATTCTGTTGTTTTAGGGTGGAATGTTCTGTATATATCTATGAGGTCCATCTGGTCCAGTGTGTCATTCAATGCTCTTGTTTCTTTATTGATTTTCTGCTTCGATGATCTATTTCTGAGAGAGGTGTGTTAAGATCTCCTATTATTAATGTATTCATATCAATATGATTCTTTATCTTGATTAACAATTTTCTTATGTAGTTGGCTGCTCACATATTGGGGGCGTAGATATTTACAATTGTTAGATCATCTTGGTGGATAGTCCCTTTAAGAATGATGTAGTATCCTTCTGTATCTCTGACTACAGTCTTTAGTACAAATATTTTATGAAAGAACTATTCAGAAAACATTTCAAAAAAAATACCCATGTAATACTGATAAAATTTCTGCTCATTGTTTATATCATTTGGGGAATTCCCAAGCTACTAGAAGAATAACTGTGGCATCTCACTTAAAGGCTATTGAGTTATACATACTTTGCACAGTATGGTTTTCTGAGTTTTAAAACATCTAAGTTAAAGTTTTCCATTTTCCTTTGTTGTTGCACTAATATGAAAATTATCCTTGCCAGAAGCAGACTACAACTATATTTTAAGGAAGAAATTGAAATTAGGCAGATATGCCTGCTAATGTTATGAGAATAGTACTAACTACATCTGCTAAGTAAATCTGTAAATTAGAAAATCTTTGGTTTAGTGATCACATCACCCTTAAGGAACTGCAGTTTAAGAGATTAGATGTATTTCTAACAAATGCTTCCCAAGCTGTTGATAGAAAAGGAAATGAGTACCTATTATCTTGGGAAATGTCTGAAAATTTTATCAAGGTAATATTTTGATCCTTTTTTTCATTCGGATGGCATTAAATGAAACACAGGGTTTCATAAAATACTGCTTTTGCAAGTTTAAATGATAGGCTTACAGTCTTTATCTACTGAGTCCTTATCTATCTGACCTTTTATTCTGCGATGCTGCTGTATTTTTGTGTGTATATAGATAGATAGATAGATAGATGCTATATATGCTATATATATGATATATATAATCATATTACATAGCCCAGAATTCAGATAGTCACAGCATTTCCATTTGAGGCCCACTGATTTTTAAGATCAAAACTAGTGTCTAAAGTTATTAAAACTTATTACTTTCCTTAAAATAATGTTAAAGGTGTAAATAATTTAAAGTCTTAAAATAATATAAGAAATAACATTAAAAATGCAAGCTTTTATATGTGGGAGGACAAAGAGAGACATCAACATTAGAGTTTTCCTCTGGCAGGAAATAAAATTGCATATTTTACTTAATGCAGGGCCTTCTAAACAGCATACTTAACTATATGGAGTTAGAGTGCAGTACAGTGTAAGAAAGGAATGACTGGTTTTGGACTATACTGCCTAGATTAGCTTTTATTTCTGTAAGTAGAAAATAGGGAAAAGTGATTTTATATATGCATAATTTACTTAATCAGCTCATAATAAGAGCATCAAATACAAGTAGTTCATTATTCTCAATTTAGCCTAGAAATGGGGATGTTAAACTCTTCATTATACAAATGTACAAACTCTAGCTTGAGATATTCTTACTAAGGAACAACAGAGAAAGATTAGAACGATCAGTATCCTATGTGGTAAGCACTGTCCTCATTTTATTCATGTAGTCAGTATGTTGTGGCTTCACAAAACAAAATCATTTAGGACAACTGTCTCAGTTCATAGTGTCAGGACTCCCAACCTGATTTCAGGTTCTTGTCATTACTCTAAAACCCCAATTTTCTTGGGGAATAAATGGATTTCTATATATTTTTATAACCTCTCCAGGACATAACATGGTTTCTATATGATTAGAGAAGAGCAATTCCAGTAAATGTATTCATAATACAGCATCTGCTATTAAACTCTCTCAATTTTCTATTTCTAAAAAAAAAAAAATTGTACAGAATATCTCATAATTCTGCAATTTGCTATCACTAGGATGCAATTTCAGCAGTAAATATGCACACATCCTGAACAGTGGGAAAACAACGGCCTACTTCCAGAAAATAAATAATTCTGTCTTGTATTTGTATACACCTTGCATCCAAGAAATTGAAAGTAGTTAAAAGAAAAGCATTTTTTTTTAAATATTTTATTTATTTATTTGACAGAGAGAGATTACAAGTAGGCAGAGAGTCAGGCAGAGAGAGAGAGGAGGAAGCAGGCTCCCTGCTGAGCAGAGAGCCCGATGCGGGACTCGATCCCAGGACCCTGAGATCATGACCTGAGCCGAAGGCAGCGGCTTAACCCACTGAGCCACCCAAGCGCCCCAAAAGAAAAGCATTTTTAAAGCCAGAGACAATCACCTGTAAATGGCAGTTACTAGTTTCTCTGGAGAAGTGGAGTAGAGAACGTCCAGACCAAGTGAAGGGCTCTCCCTGGAGTTATTTGACACATGAGAACATTCAGGATACAGCTTTTACTACTGACATACAGAGGTCCGTCCTTAAAACATTACGAAGTGTTTACCTTTTCACAGACAAGGAAATGGCTGTGAGGAGGTGAGACAGCCTGTCCCCAGGTCGCATGAGGAAGAGCTGGAGCGGATACCCTGCTCTGCTACCTTTAGAAGTGACCTTTGAACTTGGAACTAATATGTGTCACACCGCTGACATCTACCTGGCTGTCTATAGCCAATTTGCAAAGAACCACCAAGAATCTGGATTAGGATGGAATCTCCAATCTTGGCCTAAGGAGAGACCTGAAAACCTGCAACAGTTTTTACCCTGTCAGTCACATTACTAGAAAACTAATGCTACTGTAACAGCACTGTGTAGGCTGTATTATTCATTGTAAATCACACAAATAAAACCTTGATTTATTGTCATTTCAAGTATGGAGAGAAACATCTCTTTTCCTTCTCAAAGGAAAGAGGAATTGAGAGGAGGTATGGTTAGGGATGTCTGTCTTTCGTTTTAAATCAGTTGCCTGTTTGTTCACTGTTGCTCTTATAACTGGTTGTGGATTCACTGGAACTATTTAAAGAACAATGCTACTGGTTATAAAGTTTCCATTAGGGCAAACTTGGCAGGTTGGTCCAAAGAGATTAGTGCATTTGGAGTAGCTATTTATCAACACAGAGAAAATCACTTTTCAAATGCAGATTACAATATGAAGGCATGACCTGAATCTACAATGGAATTAGAGAGAAACCAAGCCTAATGCTAGCATTTGATGGTCAAGAAAGAGCAATTTGGGAGAAAAAGATACTATTTCCTATGGCAATACTGACCCATCCAGACTGGAATGAGAACCAAACATAAGCATATGTTTATCAAGATTATTTCATTTAATTTTCCCTAAAAAAAAAAAAATTAATGAGGGTTACTATTTCCCATTTTATAGATAAGGAAAATAGAGTTTAAAAACTTTAGGTGCTTTGGGGCGCCTGGGGGGCTCAGTGGGTTAAAGCCTCTTGCCTTTGGCTCAGGTCATGGTCTCAGGGTCCTGGGATCAAGCCCCACATTGGGCTCTCTGCTCAGCAGGGGGCCCACTTCCCCTCCTCTCTCTCTCTGCCTGCCTCTCAGCTTACTTGTGATCTCTGTCTGTCAAATAAATAAATAAAATTTTAAAAAAGACTACTTTAGGTGCTCTGTCAAAATTATATGCAAACCGTGGCCCCAACATTAGAACTCACAGAATTCATTTTCATAGCCCATGTTCTCAAACCATTTTGCTTCTCTGAATTCATCACGTGGTATAAAATGAGAAAGATTTGTGGTTTCTTACAAAATGGCAGCATTTGCATTACAGTTAAGTAAACATATAAGCCTGATCTGATGTCACTTAGATAATCCGTATCCATTTTAAATTGGATAAAATAGCAAGGATTTCAAATCTGAGCATCTTGCAAGTATTTTGAATCTATTTGAGTGTAAGGAAAACAAATTTTGTTACATATATGAAAAATGTGGTCGTAAAGATAAAGTCATCTTTCTAAGTTCTATCTAATATCACCATGATCCTTGACATTTGTAAAATCTTTTCATTTTAGACAGTGTAATATTGATCTAACGCACAGTCTATAAAATTTGAAGCTACAGATTCTAGGCTTGTATTCCAACCCTGAACAAAGAATGCTTTTGCATTCTCTGAACCTCTGTTGCTTTATTCATAAAATGGGACTATTCAACAAGCAACAAATTATTAATTGGATAATAATATAATAGCTTCTTACATTAACATTTTGTTTATAGTTGTAAGTGAGAAAACATGCTGTGAACACACTAAAATTTGATCCAAAGATGGATGGTTTTATGTGACTACTTGAAAGTCTGCTTCCTTTTATCTCTATGACTATGTTTCAAACACATATCATATTGGATAAAACCAGCACTGGCTCCTCCATTCACCATGCTCCCTAGCACAGGAATTGGTACTACCATATGCTCAATATTCAGTGCAGAAACCTGTGTGTTATACTTGTGACCTCCCTCAACTCACCTGCCACATCCTGTCCAACAACAAGTCTGTTGATTGTACCCCAGACAGCTTGCAAGGCCCCCCACTTCTCAGCATATCTACTGCCACTGTCCGCTCTCCCCTTCCCACCACCCCCAGCACTTGCAGTAACTTCTAAGAGACCCCTCACATTTCCTCTTGCGTACCACCTTTCTATTCTCCACTCTGCAGCCAAAATAACAATTTTAAAGTGCAAAAGTGACCGTGTTATCTCCCAGTCTACAACCCTATAATTGCTTCTCACTAGCCTTAAGGTAATGTCCAAAGTCATGATGAGACCCCCCTGACTCTGCCTGCCCCCCAATCCATCCTCACGTCAGGTTACTGTCTGACTTTCTGGAACTAGACATCAACAATTTTGGAATTGCTGCAGAACTATCTCATACCACCTCTTCCTCATACCTAAGCCACTTTATGCTGCTCCTGTTTTGTGGAATATTTTACCCCTTCTTCACTTGGATGATTCCTACTGATCCTCAAAATCTACTTGTTGACACCATATCCATAGCAAGGCTTTTCCCAATTCCTCTCATCAAGTTAGAGCCCCCCCCCCACCATTAGTGAGAATCTCATAGAATCTCATACCTTCCACTTTCTTTCTGAAAACCGTCTTGACACTTCAGTTTCTTATTTTACCAGCTTGTCTGGCTTATTCACAGCTATAACCCTACAGTCGAGAACAGGTCATAGTACATATAGAGATGTTCAGCAACTGTTGGATGTAACAGGTTAATGAATACATAAAATGACAGTTCTGACCATTCAGTTGACTGGGATAGGAATCTGTCCATTTCGTCTTAAGACCTCTTGGCAGGACCAAGCACTGTGGTTTCTATCACAATTTGTTAAGTGCATTAGTATTTCATGCAAAGTTCGAGAACAGGGACAATACCTGACTTCCTTTTCTCTACTTGGAGACTCGCTGAAATCATGAGAGCATTGTAAGAACCACACAAACAGGAGTAGTTTTAAGGGAAGGACTGAGATTTGTTTGCTAAAATGCGAAAGGTTGAAAATACAACAGAGATCATCAGATGAATGTTTGTTACCTCCTTCACAACAGACTCTCTGGAGCACATATACTTATTCCGGGGATTCCTCCATCTTTCATGATATATTCAGGGTCAAAAAAACCTTTCTTTGGAATGACCTCACCAATTGCAAATATTTGACTTTCAGGTGTACCTTTGAATTGTTAAGCCATCCAAATTTAGGAGCTATATACAGTAAGAATAATTACAGAGACAAAATAATGTTTTTGAGGGCAAAAAGTAGAAAAACAATGAAACCAAATTTCTTGGATGAGTTTTAAACGCTCTAGAAAAATATTCTTAAAGAATTTCAAAAACATTTAAAACAATGGAATAGAAAGACTTCAAATGACGATATTAATTTACTTGTTTAGGGAAAAGTTTATTTTGTTTTTTTTTTTTAAGCAATCCCAAGACCAAGGACACTATTGCTAAATTCTAAAACTCAGCTGTGACTGTGGCCTTCCTGTTCCAGAAGCTACTGTCTTGTGTCTAGGGGCTTCCTGGTCCTCATCTGTAATTCCTCGTTACTCTCTTGATGGATTAGTTTATTTGTTCCCTGATTGATATACTTCTTTATTCATTTATTTAACAAATACATGGCAATCAGAAATTATGTGTTAGAGAGGAGATATATAACAATGTCTAAGAAAAATCTTACTTTGTGAGGTTGGAGTCAGAGCAAGATGCAAAATTACAACTGCAGACAGCAGAAGTCATGTGCATAAGCATTTTTCAGGTTTACTGAAAGGAAGAACTTAAGTGAGCTGCAAATTCCTTATTACTGTAATGTAATAAGCACTCTTCCTTATTATAAAATATTTGTGTTTGCACTAAAGAGTCTAGAGCATGTTTCTTTGTATTTTAATAATGCTTCATGGACTATGTTTGCCGTGGATGTTATTATTTTTTGCATAATTAAGTAATGAAGCAATTAGCACAGCAGGCACATGTCAACTAGATAGTGGTTAAAATTTGTGATTAGGATTTTTTCTGTGTTTGCCCATATTCTCCTTCTTACTCAAGGAAGCTGTACTTTTTTTTTCACTGTGAAGAAATGGAGTTCCCTTCAGATCTAAGTTTTGCCCATATAATAATATAACAAGATGAGTCTTAACAAAATGTCTTGGTGACATGAAAGCATGCACCGGGGAGCTGGCTGTGAAGATCTGTGAAGTAAACTATTAAGAATGTCATTTAGGTTTAAAAAAAAAAAAAAATGTAGAGGCAGAAGCGTTTTTGCACGATCCCTAAATTGGCAGCTTCTCCGTCTACAGCTCACCGAGTGCATCACAGCTTGGTTCTTCTGCACTGTGCCTACACACCCTCTGCTAGATCAACCAGGAGATACCCCACAGTTAAGGACTTGCAGAACTCCAAGCAGGAAGCCTGGTACATATAAATTCCGCCTTTGTGGCTCTATTATGTAAACGAAACAGAAAGAGAAGGTAATTCATCCAGACTCAAGGTCCACTATGTAATTCATTCAACAGGCAATCACTGTGTATAATTCCACGCCAGCACTACACTCTTGGAGCCAAAGATGAGTAAGAAGTGCTGTCTGCCCTTGAGGGACGTACAGTCTAGACTAAGTGAGTAACTAACTCTGATTCATACTTACATCACATTTCCAAACATGCAGTAGGTGCCAGTAAGTGTTTGCTACACTTTGAGTCTCAGGAGTTCTCGATTTGGGTCTCTATAACCTGGAATCTAGCTTTTTTTTTTTTTTTTTTTAAATAGATTTCTAAAGAAGAGTTGAATTAAATAAATTGGGGAACGTAGTAAAAAGAGTGGAGGCTTTAAGTCTGAAGACCAAGTTCATCCTCTGTTTCTGATTTGCCGGTAAATCCAGAACTTTTTTGAGTCCAGAATATGTGGATTATAATAAGACCTGTCCTGCCAAGGCATAGGATTGTAACCAGACTCAAAACAGGTGATGGGTTGGGAGAGTACTATTCTTTTTCTATTTTTTTTTCTTTAAAATGTTTGCATTTCTTGCCTATTACAAGGCGATTGTCCACTTAAGGAATAAAAAGCAACTGTAGGCTAGTACTTTCGTTGAGTATCAACACCACCATACAAACCCGGAAAAGATCCCATTCTATCCACTCCCGATGTAAGCATTAACCTAAGGCCACAATTGCTCGTGCCATTCCAGTGCTTATTTTGTATGTGGACAAGTAGTTTAACTTGACTTAATCACTGTTTAGGTGAAAAAGAAACCCACCTATGGTGAACTTTTACCAAGTCAGAGTTGGAAAATATATTCTTCAAATTTCTTAAGATGATTGAAGTGCTTGAAGTGTCTTTATCCCCATCAATAGTCTGAAGAACATGATAGCCATCACCGAGTTCTAGGACCTAGTTCGAAGAGACTGGCTCCCGGGTAGCTTTTGCTGAGAGTTTGAAAATGAAGACCCAGTGGAAGGTCTGCCTCAGAGCTAAAAATAAAGTATAAAGAAGGAGACCCCGAAGATATCTATTCTTTAAAAATGCAAGCACAACTGACACGGGAAACAGTAAAGATAAACCTCAAAAAGGCATTAAAATTGAGGTGGTAGAGTATACTGGCTTACATAGTAGAGGAGAAATAAAGTGGCTGCAGTCAACTGATTGTTCAAGGTCAGAGTAAAAAGTTTGGCAGGTAAATTTAGGATTAAGATCCTTCTTTGGAATTTCTTAGATGTGTGTTGCTACAGAAGCTCTCTCCTGCATGCTGAGTTGTCCTTCTTTTTCCCATGTTATTGTTTAAGCCTGATACAAAGTAATGGAGAGTTGTAAGACATCCTCAGGGCAGACATTCCATGACTAGCACTCTTCAAGAGATTTGACATCTGTAAGGCATATTGAACCGCAAACTGAGGGACAGATCTACTCAGTATCAGAAATTTTTTTTTTAAGATTTTGTTTCTTGATTTGACAAAGAGAGATCACAAGTAGGCAGAGAGGCAGGCAGAGAGAGAGAGGAGGAACAGGCTCCCTGCTGAGCAGAGAGCCCAATACGGGACTCGATCCCAGGACCCTGGGATCATGACCTGAGCCGAAGGCAGAGGCTTAACCCACTGAACCACCCAGGCGCCCTCAGTATCATAAATTTAAGAGAACACGTAAGTTCACCTCTAGGGATGGCCAGAACTGAAAGAGATATCACAGAAAACTAAGTTGCAAAAGGGATAATTTCCCCTAACATTCAGGGAGGGATTTTGATACCCTCCCTAATGAAAAACTAGATATTTAAGTTTATTCTCTTGAGGGTTAAATTTCATGTGGATTCTAAAAGTGTCCCATGGATAGAATATGATATCACCCCATAGGAGAAAAGTAGAGATGATATATGTACGGTTCTCACTTTGATGGCAGATGATTTTCTTTTTAAGATTTTGAGAATAAAAGATCCTATTTGTAAATAGTGCATTCATACTGAGGAGTCTTGCATACTTCCCACTACTTCAAAATGGAAAGTTCTCTCTGGAAATCAAAAGTGTGTTTGCACCCAGCAGGTGCTTCATACATGCTCTGGGCTTGTATAGAAATGAAAGAGACCATCAAAAGTGTTAAAGATAGGGCCAATTATTTAAAATCATATGCATCATTGGGAGACAGGGCTTATGGTGTGTGTGTGTGTGTGTGTGTGTGTGTGTGTGTGTGGAGAGAGAGAGACAGAGATAGAGAGATGCTTATGAAAGTGAAAAACAAAAGTATACAGATTGTCACTTTGCCAGGTTCCTCTTCAGTGATATTCTGTTAAGAGTAGTTTTCAGCGCATTTTTCAATAATGAATTTTAGAATGGTTTTCCTTTGGTGCTTCATAAATATACTTGAGAGAACTTGAAATGCTAACAGACACACGCACTTTGGTGTTACTGAATAAAGCCTGGAGAAGGAGCTACTACAACTACTTTGATAGCGTCGGAGAGATCACGGGGAAGAGATGTTCTTGGCATTGCAGGACAGAAAATTCTATCAATTTTTCTGACTCTATTCACAGAGCAAATGCAAGTGAAAAAGAGTAACTCTGGAAGAGAACAGAATCAGGAGGTCTTCTTTTACTGTAGGATTTTGGGGAACTTCTCTTTTCAATATGATACATTTTTAAGCACCAGGGAACAAAACTTAAGAAACCGTGGGGCTGGTCTTTTCATAGTGAGTAAAATGATTCCTTCCAAAAGATGTGAGGGATACAACAGTGGGCCGCTGCCCCTTCCCTTTAAAGTAGGATACTCCCAGGTCTAGCAGGAAGTGGTATGACTCCGCCCCTGGGGAAAAAAACCATATTTCTCCCATTCTTCCCATTGGCTGTTGGTCATCTACCATAGCATGGGCAGAGTGGTTTTTTATAGATTCACGTCAGCACTTGTCTATCATGCTGACATATTAGACACTAAATCAGTGGAAACTCAAAATACAGGAAATGTAAGCAGCAGGTACAAGTTTATGAATGTATCCAATCCAACTCTTCCCTTCCTAAAACTGGAAAGTTTGCCCGCTTTGTTCTGGTGCGTGTTTGGGTCGTGTGGGGAATAATTCTGTGCCAGTCAGCAAGCACAGTCACTGGAAACTAACAGACACATCACATAAAGAGATTTTTCCACCCCCAGGAATGGGGTTTGTGTCCAAGCCTTAGGATCACTTACACCCCATCGTATTTAACAAAATTTTTTTTGTTGTTTACCAAACGATCTTCATATTGAGAACTAGAAAGGTAGGTATTCCATACAGCTCTCATACCCACACATACGCATCACACTACTTCCGACACATTCATTTTTTAGACTTATGGATAGTTTAAATGTAGCTTTTTTAATAACGTTGAATGCTTTCAAAGATTGATTATTCAGCAGTATTTCTTCTTTCCCTCTGTGGTTTTAGCCTACCCTGTGGCGCGTGTTGATGAAAAGTCTTGTAATATATTGAGCCTTCACTGAAATTTATTGTCCTTTTTAGATGACACATATAAATATCCTAAATGAAATGTTGGCACCGCCATCAAAGTACTAAAATATGTCATCATTCCTCTCCAGCAATTTCATATTTTACGTGTGTTTGATGTTAATGTGAATGTTATATTCGGGCTTAATAAATATATGGGAAGAAGAAAAGTAAATGTCAATAAGCTTTTTGAACCCTTTCATTAAATGGTTGTGTTGCATAAAAATACATCATAAACATAAGAGGCATTGTAAATCTTGTTTATCAATGTTGTATAGTTCCATATATTCAAATGATTTGTATTTGTATAAATGTGCATTTCCGTTGAGGACAGCCTAAAGTTATAACACAAATTCTTCAAAAAATGCCTTGTAAGAGGAAAATTTTTATGTTAGTTGTTTTGTGAATTTGGTTATTACTAAGAGTTCCTGGTGTAAATCCTTCATTTGGTTTCTTGCTCAGAAAACGATTGTTCAGCCATTGGAGAGATCCAGCCGAGGACCAGGTTGGTGGCACAATTTGCATTTTTTTTTTGCTACACGAGGTACATTTCTCATAGGAGGATTAGAGAAGGAAGACAAGGGAAAGAGAGATAGCTGAGGAATGCTCTTTCTACAGCCAGTGTGGGCTGTCTAATTATCCAGAGAATTAAAATGGAATCCGATTGAAGTCCTCAGGGCTTCGTTTAGGCCAGCTGCTTAGTTAACCCAGCAGTTCCAATTACCTAGACTGTGTAGATCTGGCATCAGCTCATTCAGGGACTGTCATTTTGGCAGCCCCCAGCTAATCCTGTAATGTTGAACCTAAGAACACATGGGGAAAACGAAACGAGATAGTCTTTCTGGAATGGCTACTCTAAAAGGCCCTGTGCCCTCCAGAGTCCCTGGAGACAGGCAGGCAAGAGGATTTCCAGCCAAGCTTTCCCCCCACTGGCATGCTTTTAGTGACCAAAATAATCCATGACCTTGTGTAAACCACATTGATAATGGACATTTTCTCCAAGTGCCTGCCTCTCTTCTCCTGACTCCCTGACTTTCCTGACTACCCTGACTCCCACTGACTTTAATTGGACTTCCTCGTGGGCACCCCAGGAGAAATGCCCCCCACATGCGATGAGCTGATGGATAAAACTTCAAAGTGTCTCTGCTTCATATCCATGCCATGACCTGAAATGAAATAAGACACTATTAATGTCATTATTACATCACTCAATTGGATATTCCTTTTAGAGTGAGAATCTTATTAAAACTTTTCTGAGCAGTTTCCCTTTTTTTTTCCCCCACATTTGATACTTAAAAATCCAATCATAAAAATTTCCTGGGAATAGTAACCAGTGTTCTGTGTTATGGAACATAATGATAAAAGATAATGAAAAAGAAAGAAAAAAGAAAAGCACAGCACTCTCCTATCTACCTACTAACAGGTGGCCTGAAACACCAGCCATTGTCATTTCCAGACAAGATAAGAACCCTTGACCTCGTGGTTGCTGGGATTTTGATACCTCCTTTAAGTTCATATGACAAAAATATTATTAAATCAGAATGTAATTAAAATATAGCTGGATGCTTGCTATTGGGATTCTCTTTGTAAGGTGCCTTATTTTCTCTATATCCTTATGAGAGCTGACTATCGACAGGTTTTTTTTTAATCTTTTCCCTATTTATATCACAAATACATCTCAGAGTCAAAGATACTGATCTTGCCCTCAAAGAGATATCCACATCCAGAACTGTCCTTTCACATAAGAAAATATGTTACACAAATTTTTATTATATATTTTGCTTATAAGTCTTTTATATACATTTCTTATTCTATAAAATATACTCCATAGATGTAATGAAATACTTTAAAGAGAAATAAAGATGTCTCAATGTAGTTTAAGAGGCTTTTTTCTCTTCTGGTAGATATTCCACTCCTTTAAGGCAAGAACTATGTTTTATCATAACAACGAACATTTATAAACTACCTCAGAGTTTACAAAACATTTTCACATACTTTGCCTATTTAAATCTATGTCTCTATGAAGTAGACACTGTAGATTTTTAAAAAACTGATTCTTAAAGCAATTACACATCTAAAAAAACAAAATAATGAGGACTTGAATCATGTTGTGTGAAACCAAAACCACATGCTTTTTTCCACAATATGTATCGAAATTTATGTAACAAAATTCTCATCCCTACAATACTAATAACATCTGTTGTATGGTACGCTCCAGCTTCCAGAGAACGTTATTCTAGAAGATCTATCACAGAAGTTCTTGCAAGTGCAACTGTCCCTAGCTATGCACATAGTAAACATGAAAAAAGGTGTTTGCTAATTAGATGAATGACCAATTCAGAGCAGCATACAGTTGCATTTCTGACAGAGTAAGGTGCTATCTTCTGAAACCATTCTTTATTCCACATATAAATATCTTTTTGTGCATAAGTCAGGACATAAGAATATTAGCCATGGGAAATGCAGTTTTAATCTCGTGAGTGTCATTAACATAATAAGATTTAAAAGGAGGCTTCTTATGATGGGCTGCAGGTGCTGAACACAGAATAAGAAATATTCTAATTTGTGAAGTTAACTTTATCATACAGTATTGAAACTTCCGGATATTTCTCAAAACTGTTAACTGAGAAATATACACTACTCAATTGTAAAAGCACGCTCTCTGCCACAAGTGCAAATGATTTGATCAAAGCTACAGATATTTATATCTCAAACTATATAGTGTTCACTTTACGTTTCTATAAGGGGTTTTAGGAAAATAAATGACTCACGGTACTTCAGGCTTTGGGGAAATCATCTCAACATTTTGGAAGCCACAGTCCTTTTAAAGACCGACTGTGCTTAGAAGACTAGCAAATAAGGATGACGATAACCTTTTTTTTTTTTTTTTCAAAATTTCAAAAATTGGTTTTGATATTTACAGTAAAACAACTATAGTTTTTAATATAATGTTATTAGCTTTATGTGTTCTGTTATTATTAACTATTTTTAAGGCATATTATCAGGAAAACTATAAGTCATCTAGACACATTTCTTCATAGTGGCTCACCAAAAACCATGTCAAAATGAACTATGGTGTATGCATGTGTTTCAAGTGAGATATTGTTAAAGATGAACATATCCTGGTCCTCAAGAAACCGAATGAAATCTCTGTAGGGACACAGCTTACCACATCTGAGAATTTAGGGTATTATTTTTTTTTTTTTAAGATTTTATTTATATATTTGACAGAGAAAGATAGCAAGCAGGCAGAGAGGGAGAGAGAGGAGGAAGCAGGCTCCCCGATGAGCAGAGAGCCCGATGCGGGACTCGATCCCAGGACCCTGAGATCATGACCTGAGCCGAAGGCAGCGGCTTAACCCACTGAGCCACCCAGGTGCCCCAGTTTAGGGTATTATTTAAAGACGAGGACAGGAATTTCAGAATATTCCATAAAGAGATAGAAAATATAAGAGTGTCAGATAATCGTTCTATTTGGGAGAGCCGTCCACTTCAGGGACTTTCCTGTTTTCGAGTCTACTGGAAAATATATTAGTCACATACTTGAACTTAGTTCCATTTCTGAGGCCCAGAGATTCTAGCCAGACAATATTATCAAATAAAATCTGACGATTCTAGAAAGGTAAATACTATAAATGATAGACCTGTTAACTCTACCAAGGAAACTGCTCGGATAAATGATTTAAAAATCAATTTCCAAACCTCTAGAAAAGAATGAGTACCAGGAAATGGCCATATTTAATTTCTATAATACTAAATAATGTTAGCATAAAATATATCAAAGCAAAGAAATCATTAGCAAAGATTTTATTTCTGGTCACGATGACAGCATCCGTTTTTGTCTCAACTGGATTAAATGTTCTTTATGGGCAGAAAATGTTTATCTTTTCCCCAAAGCTAGGGATGTGCACATCACAAAAATCCACTTAATAATTTCATGATAGGTTTAGGTTCTGTTTACCGGTAAATACTTGTCACTATCAGAAGCCAGGTCCTATCTTTAGGAGTTAATTAAGAACACTTTTACTCAAGAGCAAGGCCTTCTACAGAAATTATGTGTGTGTGTTCCTTTACCCCTTCTTCTAATATATTTTAGAATTCTTCTAATATATTCTAGACTCAAAATAACCTTTATCAGTAAGTCTTCTAAACTCTTGTAGTTTTGTTTTCTGATAGGAATTTGGTCCTGTTTTACACGTATAGGCTAGACTCAGACCCTATTTTCGCCATGTTTGTTTTGACGGTTGTTAACAGTATCCAAACTGTGCTAGACAAGGAGTAGATATTCTATTTTTAATGTATTGCTGGTTTATTTGTTTTTTTCTGTGGAGTTCTGCCTCTTTGCAAGCTTTGTATATGTTCTATATCTGCCTTTAATCTTTCTTTGTGCCTACTGCCGTGATCCCCATTTAGGAGGGCATTTGTTATATGTTGTTAAATGACTCAGGAAATTGGTTTAGTAAAACAGATACACGTTCGGAAGTAGTTCCAGTCCTCACAACTAAATGAAGAGATTGAACAGAACTGTAGCCCTGGGCCCCATTGCTATAAAAGTCTGCCTCCCAGCTGGGCACGTGATAAATGGCACGTTAACACAGGCTCACAGAGCCAATGGTTGACCACATCCATGAATGGCCTGCTACTATAGGATTATGTGTCTGATGGCCAGATATCCTGACATTCATTTGTATAAAGCTATGAACTTAGTAGACATTTGTCAAGTTCCATTTTCTCTCTCAGGGAGAATTGGAAGCCTTCGTACTCAGTGAGGTGAGAAAATAGACACCATCATGTAAGCATGACCACCAGGGTGTAGGTGGCTCTGTGCAGATCTGGACCAGAGGATCACTTCACTTCAGAAGCATAAAAATAGAGCACCAGGATCCCTAAAAACAGATCTGCAGGAACTACTTAGCAAGCCAGACATTTCCCTATGACACTCTGACCTAAGGTTTCTTTCCTGCCATATGTGACACATTTAACACAGGCCAAATACTTGACTCCCTCCTTCTGAATGAACAATGAAAAGAAACTTGAAGAGAATTCACCCCAACAGCCATACGACAGCCTTGGCATCCTTGATCTCTCTGTGGCCTGACTCCTACCTGTTCCTCTCCTTCCACAATAATGGCTCCTTCTTTTCCCTTTTCCACAGCTCAGACTTGTTCTACTCTTAGATGTAATCATGCCCAAAGACATTGAAAAAAATTTGTCTCCATTAGTGATTTTGTGGATTGTTGCTTATCTAAAATTAGATACAGTCTTGCAGTTTTGTTCATTGTGATTTGTTATCTCAGATCTCATATTTGCCTTTGTTTTGTACGCAGTCAGATCTCTCACCAGCCTTCTTTTTAATTTCTGCCCAAACCAACATGCAGTGAAAAAATATTCCCATTCCAAGATTCATGGCTATGAATAGCCATGTAGCTTTCACTTTATGGGGGGCAAAGACGGAAAAAACCCTAGAGCTCAGTTTCTAAAAGAAGGTATTTTAAGCAAAACGCTGGTGAATTTACAGATATCTTACCATTGTAAAAAGAATTAAAAGAATTAAATAATTTTGTTTTCATCTCAGCAAAGACATTCAATACTGAATTAGGTCTATTTCATTAATAAAGAGACAGCGATAAGAAAAGTACATTCTCTGCTAACCAAATACAAGCCTCACTTTGGTTTTTGAACATTTCCTTTTGATTTTATTTACTCGAGTATGTTTGATCTTATGGAAAGACAACTCAAAGAGCCATTTTTTTTCTTAAACTTTCAGTTCCATTTCTCAGATACGCAGTTTGTTTCTTTGTTTGTTTGTTTTTAAGATTTTATTTAGAGGGGGAAGCAGGCTCCCTGCCAAAGCAGAGAGCCTGATGCAGGACTTGATCCCAGCATCCTGGGATCACAACCTGAGCCAAAGGCAGTGGCTTAACCCACTGAGCCACCCAGAAGCCCTCAGATACACAGTTTTAAGAAATTGCCTAAATGAAAAAGTATTCACTGAAAATCATATTAGGCTGAGAGTATTTATTTCATCTGACACATCCTGAAGTGATAATCCCCATACTACTAGGCTTCTAGTATGATTTAAGGTTTTTCTGTTTTTAGGTCTACTCTTGTGTACTCTCCTCAATGACCAAATATTTCTGAAATCGTAGACTTGTGATCATCACTTGCCTTACGTTAACATCATATCAACCTTCAGGGCATAAACTTTGCTTTCACTGTACCAGCTCCAGGCTGCCCAACTGCCCTTGAACCCAGCTCTCTGTGGCTGGCTCGAGATATGAGGATAATACCTTCAAAGAGTTAAATCACAGCTACCGTGGCTTTTAGGAAAGGTAGAGTATATATCGCCATGGACATGCCCTGCCTCTCCTCCCATCTGACAACCACCAACTGACCACATGCCAGTATTTTTATTTTGTCTCTGTTAAAACTATTTGTCTTCTGTGTATCCTATACTCCAAAATTCTTTTCATATTCCTCTTCCTTCACAAACACATTAATTTTTTTTAGGGAAGTAGTTCATTAGTTTGTTACCACATTGAAAATAAAGCTCTTTTTGTTTCAAGTTAAGAGGGCAAGAATTGTTGACAGATTTGGCTATGGAAAAAAAACTAAACATTTTCATCTACATGACTAGCTTACCATTCATGTCTAATTGCTCTTCAGTGTCATACTGTTAACCTTCTTTATTAACTACTTACTGGATTAATTTTCTTCTAAGTCTTCATTAATTTTAATATTCATGTTTGTCTACATGCATATATGGTATTTATAGTTTTATGTCATTTAACATGGAAAAATACTCAGAACTTTTACTAAATTTAGCAATAACATTGATCAGAACACATAGATTTTTATTCCCACATATATGGTATAGTTATAGACTTAGCTATACACATATATAGATATATAGATATACATATAGATATACACATAGATACAGTTCTTTTGTGTGTTTCTTTATACAGGTGCATACAAGCATATTGCCTTGCTTATAGAAGTCATGTCCAAGTTTGTTTGAATCTTCAGTTGTAATATTAGCAATGGCAGTCACTTTTTATTTTTTTATTGATTAAGTGGATGAATTGTTTCATCTTATAACAAAGGATATGATTTTTTAAAATCTCCTTTTCTTCCCTCCTAAATACTTATTTTGTTCTCTAATATTTAGTCCCATGGAGAGAGGCATGAGGAATAGCATGGAGGACATTAGGAGAAGGAAGGGAAAAATGAAGCGGTGGAAAATCAGAGGGGGAGACAAACCATGAGAGACTATGGACTCTGAGAAACAAATTGAGGGTTTAAAGGGCAGGGGAGAGGGGGTTGGGTTAGCCTGGTGGTGAGTATTAAGGAGGGCACATGTTGCATGGAGTACTGGGTGTTATATATACTGATTTTAAAAACTAATAACTTAAAACTGCCACACACACAAAAAAAAAACAAATGGTCCTCAAAACATGGTCAAGTTGTTTCCATTAAAAAGTACTGATTTTAAAAACTAATAACTTAAAATTGTACTGGGTGTTATATGTGAACAATGAATCTTGGAACACTACATCAAAAACTAATGACATACTGTATGATGACTAACATAACATAATAAAAAATAAATTTTTTTTAAAAAGCTTAATGGCACAAAACAGAGACCCAGTAAGTGTTTGGTTAAAAGAATGAAAAAGTGAATGTAATGATAATCACAGATGGAATGAATGAGTTTAGACAGTGCAGATAAAAAAAAAAAAAGAATTAAAAAAGATAATAGTAGGAAAATAGAGGCTCCACACAGGGGTGCCATAGAAATGGAAGTGAAAAGTAAATTCAGAGTAGCAAGTGGAAGAAAAAGAGAGTAAGATGAAGAAATACATGCTAATATAAGGACATCAAAATAGAGAAGAGAGTAAGAAGACAGACAAGGAGGTAAAAAGGAAGAGAACAGTCAGAGAGAGAGAGAAAGAAGAGGGATCCCAAAAGGAGCAGTAAGGCACAGCAGCAAAGACAAGCCGACACAGAGAGGAATCCCAACAGTGTGGCAATAGAAGGGACATCTCAATGCAAGAAGAGCTGAGCTGGGCCACTGTGTTAGCTCTGTGCCTCCATATGTATCAATGACCTTTGGCTGATTTTGAATTTCAAATTTTAAAATCTCCTTAATCCTTTTAAAATAACAAAAATCCATGTAGATTAGGGGACTTGAAAACCCTGAAGAATTACACTTCCGTGTGCACTGTACATAGAGTACAGTGGAACCCCAAAACATGACTTACCCATGTATTCCAACTGGAATAGCACTTCTTGCAAATGGTTGCTTTGTTTCTTATAACCTAACTTATATCTCTTAGTAGTACTACAAAGTCACTGTAAACTGTATTTTAATTTCTCAGAAGTCAATTTTTATTTGATGACATTAATTAAAAATTCATAAGCCATCTAATCACATTAATGAAGGTTTTGCTTAGCAAATTGAAATGAACCTATTATAGAAGCAAGTCATTTCATAGACTCACTGACACGGGAAGTGAGATCTTAAAGATAGTCTAATCCTAACCTCTCATTTAAATGTTTAGGAAAGTGAGCCTACCATTGTTAAGGGACTCTCTCAGGGACATGTAAGCAATAAGTGGCAGAATTATGGACTAGAATTCAAAATAGCACGTCCTTTCCCAGTCATAATCAAGATATGTAGTCTTGTGAATTTTTTTTCATGTAGGTCTATATTATTAGCTAAGAAATGCATCATTACTTGCACATTAGCACTGATAGGATTTTTTAAATTCTGTGGCATTTTTTGTAATGTGGAGATAGTCAAAAATTGAAATTCATTACAAAGAAGAAAAAAATCTTCTAAGATAAGTAAATCAATCATATTCCATGGATAAACAATGAAATATTTCAAGACTGTTTAAGTAAATAGTTAGAAGGAGGGGGCAGGAGGAAAGAGAGACAGTCACACACACACACACACACACACACACACACACACACACAGAAAGACCTAATAAACTATCTTTACTCCAAAGGGCAAAGATATTTCATGGAGTAGTAAAATAAATTAATCAGCATTGGACTTAGATTGAATTAAGTCTCATGTTTGTGAGTTCATAAAAGTCAAATAAAGAAAAATGGAATACCAGAACTACACCTAAGTTTTCATATACTGAGTATGAATTTTGAGAAGAGTGATACAAACCTCTAGAATTCTGGGGAGGGTCATAAATATTTTTAAACTTTTCTTGGTCTACAGACATTATTCAAGATTTCTTCTATCTGATATTCTCATCTACTTCACCTAGCCACATCACAGTTTTATGGGGGAAATGGAATGCCAGTGCATTTCATAGTAGATCTGGCTTCTTGGTTGTTTTGGTGGTCACTCTGCTAGACAGTTTGATCAAAATGGATTACCAGTATAAGTAAGAATTCAGAATCAATACCTGATGCAAATATCTCATAATGCAATGATATACAGAGCTGTGATGAATAATACAGAATAAGTACCATTCTGTTACTTTGGTACAACTTGATAGGCTTTATATGGTGCTTTCACATTCACTCTCTATTTTTATACAACAATGTGTGAGACAAGTAGAATAAACCTCAGGTTTGAAAATTAGGTTAGACATAGGTGAAGTGATTTGCTTAAATTCATATGGTGAGTCTATCTTGAAGTTATGATTAGGACCCAGTTAACCTAATTCCTAGCTTAGATCTTCTTTCATCCAGGAGAAAATACATCCCAAGATGACAGGAACTTTTGTCTGGTTTGATTACTGCTCTATCTCCACCAAACTGCTGGGCATACTGTAGGTATTTAAAAAGTTCATGTTGAATTAATGAGTGATAAATTTACATCATTCTGCTTCTCATCAGCATCCCATTTCATTTTTCTAGATTTTAAATTTGGGTTCATAAATCACTTTAAAATAATCAGTTATTCAGAGCACATTTTCCTCCACCTTAAAATGAGTATCTTTGTTTGTCTTCCCCAAAGGAAACTATTTGGTCCCCCATGAACACCTTGCCTATTTCTGACTTTATGAATATACTAATGATTCTACCTGTTTTTGACAAATAATATGCTTCAATCCAGCTTATCAAAGCCAGTGGAAATCTGTTAATTTTAGTGTAAGGGGAAATTGCCTCTTTACCCCAAATTATCCAAAAGCCCTTCTATCACAGATAATGCAATATAATGGGACATGGGTCAGAGGAGAAAGAAGAACTAAAAGGGCAGAAAGGCAATGTGATTCTGCTCTAGATGCCTTCATGCCTCTTGACCTCAGCTGTCTATATTCCTCAGTGACTAAAAACAAACAAAACTAAAAAACAATGGAGGGATCCATTATTAACTTAAAATGTAAAGGCCGTGACAGTAGAGATAACTAATCAGAAGCTCAGGTTTCCTTGTGTAGTCTGGGAGCATGGCCCTTGAGAACTATGAAGATTTCGGAAAATGATCACCCCTTTTAAAAAAAGATTTATTTAATTATTTGAGAGAGAGAAAGAGAGCATGGGATGGGCGGGAGCAGAGGGGGAGAGAGAGAGAGTCAGACTCTCTCTGCGCAGACTCTGTACTAAGCGCAGAACCCAACACGGGGCTTGATCTCACAACTCTGAGATCAAGACCTTGAGATCATGCCCCTGGGATCACGACCTGAGCTGAAACAGAGAGTTTGCCACTTAGTGGACAGTATCACCCAGGTGCCCCTGAAAATGATCTTAATTGGATTACAATTGCAGTAAAAGGAGATAGACTTTCTCTCTGTGGTTCCATGAGCGAGGTTAAGGTTGGCCTTTGGAAGGCTCACAACTTCAAAACCATTGTCCATCTCAACTATAATTTTGGTTCTTTCTGCTGGAGAGAGGAAACTGGGCATGGGTTGAGTCTGGAGAAAAAAAGATACTGAGATATCTGGATACCATAAAAGGAAAACAACTGTTAACTTTTTCAGATCCTCTCTAATTTCCTCATCTTATTACATTGTTTACCCCATCTTCTCTCTCTTGGTGATTAGCAGGAAAACTTTTAGTATTTAGAGGATACATTTTTGATGACAAGAGCAGAGACCGCTGGAGAAACTCCCTTCTGTACAATCCTCCTTTATAGAAAAGAACCCCTCAGGGACAGTGGAATAGTCAAAGATCATTAGAAGAAAGATTTGAGACCAAATCTCAGTGATTTTGCAAAATTGAATAATGGGCCACTTAGTGATCTAACCTGAGCCTGAGAGATGCCTTCATTAATTCATTTGTTCCCTAGTAGTCAGTACTTCACCTTTCATCCAAAGTCTGAGTTTAGTATCAGAAAGTCTTAAGACATGAATTCTGCCCTTGCAACTACCTCATATGCAACATAGAACAAGCTATTCTTCATAGATGCCAATTAGCTCATCTAAAACAATATTATTTATATCATGAATTTATTGTGAGGACAAAAAGAGATGTTCCTCAGCACCCATGTATTCATAAAACAAACAATAGTTATACACTTGCTATGTAGCTAGTGTTATGCAAATTATTGAGGATACCCAAAAATTCAAGTTCCTGACCTCAGTGTCTCACAGTCCAGAAGGGTTGCTGTGAAGTCAATAGATGAGTACAATACGCAGTGAGAAGGAGTGGAATATAAGTACAACACTATGGGAATGCAGAAGAGGAACTCATTAACTTTGCTTGGGGAAAGTTAACAAGCAATAGACTTTTAAAATATATGGTTTTTTTTAATACATTCTGTCTACCTAACTTTAAATTGTGGCTTAGATGTACTCAGACCACGCCCAGTACTGGGTTCTTTCTTCAGTACTTCCTATGTAGTTAGGTATCAACAAATGTTTATTATTAGCAATTATTTTAATGCCTTTTTCCATTCAGTTTTATCATTTTATTACAGAGAAGACAGGAGTGGTTGAAATCTCTCACATGATTCTTTAGCTGGTTTCAGTAGCAAGTTGTGCTTGATTGTTTCCTCAAATCCTGGAATGACTCCAAGAATTCAAGATATTTGATATTTCCAATAAGAAAGAAGTTCTTTTACAGATTGTGAAATATCATATCCATATTTAATTAAGCAGGTATTTGACTGGCGATATTGTACTTCCAACATGGAACACTCTGTCAGTGAATGTGATGTAATAGACACTTATTTCCATGCTGGTTGGCACATTAAATGATACAGTTTATGTAGAGAGTGATTTGGAAAGAGCAATCATGATGTATAATTCAGAGAATCTTTGACTCAACAACACTAACTCTAAGAATGTATTCTGTAGACATATTGGCCCTTTGTGAAGTAACATATGTATAAGGGTATCTATAGTAGTGGTTTCAGTAGCAAAGGATTAGAAACCACACAAATGGTCAACAAAGTAGGGGACTAGGTTATTTAATTATTAGATAAATTTCAGATATTGTATGTAAAGTATATTCAAAGAGTTACATACAATTAAATACAATTCAATAGCTAAAAATAATGAGACATCACAATATATACTGGTATAATAAGCAAAACTGCAAAGTTGATTATGGTAAGTGTAGTATAAAATCATCAGTACAGAAAGATGTAGATATATGGATATAAATACAAATGTAGCTTTGGATATGGGTATGGACATGGACACACACATGTATATTTATATAATCTTGTCTATGAATAACTATCCCTAAAAAGGTACGCAAAAAATAGTCACAATGCCTCCCAGAGAAGGAGATAAAATAGAAATATTCTCTTATTATGACATACACTTTTGTTATTTTTGAACATATTATGTGTATCTATCACCTATTCAAAATGTATTAAATGAGCCAACAGACACACAAAAAGATGCTCAATATCACTAATCCTCTGGGAAATGCAAATCAAAACCACAGTGAGCTACCTACTACCTTATACTTGCCAGAAAGGCTAGTCTCAAAAAGGCAAGAGATAACAAGTGTTGATGTGGATGTGGAGAAAAGCAAACCCTTGTGCACTGTTGATGGAAATGTAGATTGGTGCAAACACTTTGGTATACAGCGTGGAGGTTCCTCAAAAAATTAAAAATAGAAATACCATAAAACCCAGTAATTCCACTTCTGAGTATTTACTCCAAGAAAATGAAAACTCTGATTTGAAAAGATACATGCACCCCTGTGTTACTGCAACGTTATTTGCAATAGCTAAGATAAGGAAGCAATAGGGAGGCAACCAAAATGTCCAACAGTACTATGCTAAGTGAAATAAGTCAGAGAGAGAAAGACAAATTCCCTTGATTTCACATATATGTGGAATCTTTAAAAAAAAAATGAACAAACAAACAGACCATAAATTCATAAAGACCAAGAATAAACTGGTATCTGCCAGAGTTGAGGGAATTGGGGAGCAAACAAAATAAGTGAAGGGGATTAAGAAGTATAAACTCCCATTTGTAAAACAAACTACGGGGATGAGAAGTACAACATAGGGAACATATTTAATAATATTGTGATAATGTATGGTGACAGATGGTGGCTACACTTAATTGTGGTAACATAGCATAGTGTATAGAATTAATCCCAATATTGCGTACCTGAAACTAATATAACACTGTGTGTCAACCATACTTCCAATTTTTTTTAATGCATTAAATGAGTTAACAAAAGAAATACCTAAAACACAGAATGTCTTCCTAACCATATTTATAATAACTGTCATGTTGGAAAGCTTTTCTGCAAATTCACAAGAGTTATACTATTTAATCCATTTTTATATGTATGTAAAAGAAAGTTTGGGTTTTTTCTAGAGGGAGAATATTTTTTAAAATCTTTAAATTACTTTTTCCCCCAGGAAGTCAATAAACTTCAATTACTTTACTCCAAAACAAGCAGCATCAGCTATAAAAAAGGGATGAATCCTATATTTGATAGCATAAATGAGGCATAATAATCAAAGAAAAAACTTTTGAAAAGAAGAATGTGTGAGCTACTGGATCCTTGGGACACCAGCCGTAATTTACACACCATTACTTATTCAGGGTTGCATTCCTAATTACTCTTTGGAAAAAAAAGATAATTATTATACTATAGTGATTACTCCTTTCATCATACAAGAGAAACAATGCTGATATAGGCATATCTTAAAGAAATATAACTTTAGTCTGTTAGCAGAATTGTTTATATACAAAATTTTAAGGGGAATATATTAATAGCCAAATATATTTCTTAAAGGAACATTGGGCTTTCCAATAAACTCTTGTGCTCACATATTTCTAGAGAAATTTATATACACAAGTCAGTTTAACACTAGATTCTAGATTGTTCATGACCTAGCAGCATTTATTAAAACACCTTTATAAACCAGTGGAGAGAACACTACTGAACTGTATACTTAAAAATGATTAAGATGGTAAATGATATGTTGTTTTTTACCACAATATTAAAAAAAAGAAAACTAATGGAGGGCTGAGAGAAAGGAAAAGGGGAGGAAAAATTTGCCTTTTTAGTGTGAATAATTATGTACATCCTACTTACAAAAAGCAGAAAACATAAGCATTATTATTTGCCTACAATTATAAGTGAGGTTATCTTGTATCTGTCAATCTAATCTAATCAATCTAATTATACAAATCAAGATTAAAGAAGTAAGGCTATGCCTTGATTGCACATGCTCAAAACCAGAAACTTTCCTGATTTTCTATCTTTAAAATTATATTTAGTTCATGCTTTTGTTAATAAAGAAGGAGAACTTTTAATATTTTATCAACTTTCTCATATCTGCCTAAAGATTATCTGTATCATATATTTATTTTTTTAAGGATTTTATTTATTTATTTATTTGACAGAGAGAGAGAGAGATCACAAGTAGGCAGAGCAGCAGGCAGGGGCGGGGCGGGGGAAGCAGGCTGCCTTCTGAGCAGAGAACCTGATGCGGGGCTCGATCCCAGGACCCTAAGATCATGACCTGAGCTGAAGGCAGAGGCTTAACCCACTGAGCCACGAGGCGCCCCTGTGCCATGTATTTAACACTAAATGGCATTTGATACTAAATGTATCTCTTCTCATGGTCCAGCTTTCCTGGTCATGAGTTGGGGTATATTTATAAATATAAATTTTAATAATATGCTAAGCCAAACAAAGTTCAGGAGGTGAACATGCAGAAAGTCAGAGAGTACTTAAGGGTATATTCTAGAGGCAAATGTGTGTTCATGCTTTTTAGATTACGCACATCACTGCTTCTTTACATTACTGTGGACTAGACTTGACTCATAGGTATTTAACCAAATGAACCATAGAAAACTATTTCCTCTCATAATTTGTCACTGTAAAGAAAATGTCTAAATCTGAAATGGTAGGAGTGGATCTTTTATTATATTTTTAAATACACAGAGCATACTAGGATTAAGTATTTAGAATTCATATCCAAGTGTATCTATAATGTGTTTTAATAAGGTCATGAATAATGTAATTTTATACAATGTGGAAAAGCTGTGAAGTGTAGCATTCAAGTGATATTTATCTATGAGGTGTATCCATTTTATAGTTCTCTTTTCATAAATTTCATTTCCACTTGTAGAGTGGTGTCATAGGCACACTAATTAATATGACTTATCCTGTGGCTAAGCGATGATGTTTTTTGCTTTTCCTTTATCCTTTCACCTTGTGCAAAATTATTATTCCCCTCAACACCTCATTTATCTCTCCCATCCACCCTAGGGAGTCTCTCGTGCAGAACAACTAGGAGGTGTATCTAGAGGAACAACAATCTGGCAGCCTCATCATAAAATGTGATATGTTAGCTATTTCCCTTTCCAAGGGACCTACCCAGCTGAGACTGTATGAGGCCTTTGGGCCACCATGCAAATGCAGCAAACTCACATCCCAAGAAAACTTTTTGCCAAAAAGGTGGAGGGAAACAGCTCTTTAAACGGGGAGGGAGGGGGAGAAAAAACAACATTGTGTTTTCTGGGAATTTGACATGCAGGAGAAATAAGCAGCTATAGCTGTCTGACAAGAAAGTGATTTTTTTTTTTTTTTTAAAACTGGGCCAGATATGCTTAGGAATGGAGTTCAATTTCCATGCATTCTCACTGCTAATTCTGAGAAGATTGTTCATTTCTGATAGACAAAGCCCATTTTTAAAAATGGAGTAGGCTGCTATCAAAAACAGTAAATAGTTTGCCGCATATGTTACTAGAAACAGATTATTTTTACTCATAAAAGATGCGGAACAGGTGTTGATAAATACATAGATCAAATTTTCTCTGCTATTATGGAACTGTCCCTCATTTGAGTCCATAGCTGACTTCATAGGTAGGAAGATTTTACTCTTAGCTTATGTTCGTTTAGTATGTGTTTGCTGATTTGGTGTGTGTTGTGGCTGATTTTCAGTAGTGGACAGATTTATGGAGGCTTATATTACCTGGGTTTACTCTTAAGCAGTAAAACACATTCTGAAGGATTTTGCTAATATTCATGCTAAAGCTTGTTTAGAACTAAGCAAGATAATTGGCCTGGATATCGGTTAACCTCATCCCTCATCCATATTTCCAACAGAACTGGATCAATTCCCCCCAATCAACCTCAAACAAAGAAAATTCACATGTGTTCTTGATATTTTAGAGAGAGGCAAAATTTTTTTCAAGAGGAAAAGTTATCAGTAGTGATAGTTGTTAAGTTTCAAACAAGGGAGAAATTGAATCTGCTCTGTTCCTCCTGTATTCCCAACATCTAGAATATTTCCTGTATTTGTATCCTTTCATGGTTTAAATTCAGGATGGTCCCCCCCAAACATGAAGCCAGATGAGTGACTTCATTATTTTTTAATCAAACAAATTAAATCTGTCAAATACTTAACGTACACATAATCTCTGCTGGCTGACATGGGGCTTAGGCATAAATAATAAGCAATTTGTCACATATCTGATTGAAATTAGCATTATCTTATACAAGCAAATGAAGTTGGGGTTTTTTTGTTTTGTTTTGTTTTGTTTTAAGATTTTTTTTTTTTTTATTTGACAGGCAGAAATCACAAGTAGGCAGAGAAGCAGGCAGAGAGAGAGAGGAGGAAGCAGGCTCCCTGCTGAGCAGAGAGCCCGATGCGGAGCTCGATCCCAGGACCCTGGGATCATGACCTGAGCTGAAGGCAGAGGCTTTAACCCACTGAGCCACCCAGGCGCCCCTGTTTTGTTTTGTTTTAAATCAGTGTTATTCTCCCCTCATTGAACCTGTTTGGGGGACAGGCATTTTCACCTTTGGCTGTCTTTCCTATTATGATGTGAAAATTAAGTCTTTATCCATATCAGCAGGTCCATCATACATCCCAACATTCAAATCTTCAAAGAAAGTTCTAATTCTTCACTTCTAAACAGGGAAGCGTTTAGCCCCAACACACCAAGGACGGCTGTTTCCTTTGCCCTAGTATTCACTACTATGCACTCTTTTTTTTTTTTTCCAATTTATTTATTTTCAGAAAAACAGTATTCATTATTTTTTCACCACACCCAGTGCTCCATGCAAACTGTGCCCTCTATAATACCCACCACCTGGTACCCCAACCTCCCACCCCCCCCTGCCACTTCAAACCCCTCAGATTGTTTTTCAGAGTCCATAGTCTCTCATGGTTCATCTCCCCTTCCAATTTACCCAAAAGCACATACCCTCCCCAATGTCCATAACTCTACACCCCTTCTCCCAACCCCCCTCCCCCCAGCAACCCACAGTTTGTTTCGTGAGATTAAGAGTCACTTATGGTTTGTCTCCCTCCCTATCCCACTATGCACTCTTTTAATCATTATTGTGATTCTTTTACTGCCTTACATCACAATCACCAAAGTGTTTTAACTGAAGTTGTGCTCCTTACACACATTCATTTCACACTTGTGGAATACGTGACAGGCACTGGAGGATGGGTCTGTGACAGCAAGAATGTGTTGAGTACTGGAAAAATACAAACATGAATAGAACCCAACTCTTCCTTCAAACTGACACCAGCAAGAGAGGTCAAATATATGCAAGGATTTAAACCTTCCTGACTTTGTATGAAAAAAAATCTACAAGTGTGACCAATTGTCGTAGTCCATCTGGGCTGCTATAATAAAAATACAGTAAACTGGATGGCTTATAGACAATAGAGATTTATTTCTCACAGTTCTGGAGGCTGAGAAGTCCAAAAGCAGATTGAGTGTCTGGTGAGTGCTCCTTTCTGGTTCATACATGACTCTCTTTTGGGTTTCCACACAGGCCTGAAGAGACCAGGGAGCTCCCTGGAGGCTCGTCTTTTTTTTTTTTTTTTTTTAATTTTTTATTTCTTTTCAGCGTAACAGCATTCATTGTTTTTGCACCACACCCAGTGCTCCATGCAATCCGTGCCCTCTCTAATACCCACCACCTGGTTCCCCCAACCTCCCAGCCCCCACCCCTTCAAATCTGGGGGCTCTTCTGTGATGACACTAATGCCATTCATGAGGATTTCACCCTTAGGACCTAATCACCACATTGAGGTCCCACTTCCAAATACCATCACATGGCATATTAACTTTCAACATATGAATTTTGGGGGGAAATTAAGTATTCAGTCTGTAGCATTTTTGCCCAGTTTGATTTTTTTTATAAAACGGAAAAGCCCAAAATTCAGAGATGGTGAATTTAGGTGCTGGAAAGGGATAGAGAAAAAAAATGTATATATATATACCGGGGCACCTGGGTGGCTCAGTGGGTTAAAGCCTCTGCCTTCAGCTCAGGTCATGATCCCAGGGTCCTGGGATCGAGCCCCACATCGGGCTCTCTGCTCGGCGGGAAGCCTGCTTCCTCCTCTCTCTCTCTGCCTGCCTCTCTGCCTACTTGTGATCTCTGTCTGTCAAATAAACAAATAAAATCTTTAAAAAAAATAAAATAAAATAAAAAATAAATATACCTCCTGAGGAAAGGGGAGCAAAGAACAAAGGGAAAAGATCTTTCAGATTTGCAAGACTTCACAGTTTCTTTTGGGCCTTGCCATGTTTTCATATGTGCTAAGTATGTAGATGGTGTGTCTTTGGGCTACAGCTCTAAGATGAGTGGATCTGAGCTACTGCATATCCCACAATAAAGCTGATAGGGACCAGGTTCCTCTTTAAAACTCTTTACTACCTTGAATCTGAGTCACAACTACTGATATAAATGACGCAGCCACGTGGTTCCCTTGATTAGAGCCCTTAGTCCAACAAACATGGCAATGATATCAAAAGACAACACCTGCAAAGAAGGATTTGTGTGTGGCATTATGTGACCTATTTAAGTTCTATATATACAATGGTGGAAAATGACTGGCAAATGCATCGTTGCATCATATACTTAAATCGCAATTGTGAAACTTTCCTTTGATTAAGATGTTGTACTTTTGATTGCATACCATGAGGAGAAAATAGTAAGTAAATTTGCAACTGTCCTTACACGTCAATCCAATGAGTCATTTATATTTAAACAGAAAACTAATTTCCACAAGGCAAATATAGCAAAAAAGACTACTTTGGGATTTTTTAGTTGCTTCAGAGATCAGAAGGAAAAAATATCACCCTTCAGAAATTCTGTAGGTTTACATGTGGATGAGATATTGTGGGTGGTCATGGTTGATATATATTATATAATAAGGAACATAACTTGTGATAGACATTTCCCCCTACTGCAATATACGGGCATGACATACCTTTAATTATATTATTCAGATTCAACTAACTTTTTAAAAACTTCATAACCAGTGTCCAAAGGAAAATAAGTTTTGATTCTTATCAGTTCTGAAGTCTTTCGACCAGTTAAAAGCAGTGACTAAAATATATATACTCTTTCTTGTTTAATTGTTAAGAGAAACAATGACTGGTCATGTGAAGTAAGCTTCTAATCAAGAAAAATGCTTTTTCCCTAAATAAAAGTAAATGTAAAAAGGAATCTTCAATTAAGAACGGATCATTTCTTTTCCCTAAATATCATGACCTCCTATTTCTTTCCAGTTGGTTGGATTTCAATGGAAATAACCTTTATGTTAAGTTTATTTAGTCTTAGTTTGCTATGAAAACACGAACTGTGCCTTTATTGTTGATTAGAAAAGGGCTGTCTGCATGGCCTTGGGAAACTGTTATATGCAAATATGCAAACACAGGTCATTATAATATGAACAAAGTCTTGCTTGCATACAAAAATATCAATGGTATAGTATAGCCATTAAAGATTTTTAGGAAGAATATGTTCTAACAGCTCCTAGTTCCAGTGAAGAACCAACCTGTGGTGCTCTTGAGTTTGATATAATGATGTATTTATAAAAGACATATTCATTATCATATAGATTTTTTCCACCCAACATTTAAAAAGGAACCATCCCAGAGACCTTGTTCCTAGAAACTGAGAAGAGTAGGAGAAGGAGGGTTGAGTATCATTTTCTTTAAACCTTTTAAATGGTAAACTTTCTCAAATGATATTTAAATAAGGCTTTTTAACCTTCCTACAGTTTGTAGAGACAAGTGTGCTCAACATATCTGAATCTAAATGGTAAGACTGGGAGGGGCTGGGAAGGAGAGAGGATTGATTCTCCTAAACCCCAAAATGGGACATCTATGCTGCTCCCAGAAGCTGAGGCATAAACCTCTATGTGTCTAAACACAGAATAAGCAGTCCATCATTCTTTTGAACATAAAATATTCTAAAATGCTATTAGTAATGATACTCATAGCCACAGGCTGCTGAGGCTCTGAGTGAGGAACACAAAAGCAGTAAAAGGAGGGCAGCAAGTCTACGTCTACACAATCTGCTGGTGGATGGCACTTCCACTTATTATAATGAATCATACCTGAGCTTCTTAATGCCAACATATCCCATGACCGGACTTTAAGCTTTTGACCATTGTTTGAATACTTTCTATGGAGTGATCATTATGTGTTACTACAGTGTTTGCCATAGAGAGAATTGATAGATACTTCATACATTTTTTTTCATTAAAGTTAATTGAATATACTTCTAAGCATTTGCAATCGTGTTGCTTTTCACCAGGTAAAAGTCTTGTTATAAAACATTTTGGATATCGGAAACTTCTGTATAACTAAGCTACCTCTATATCCCAGCCTGTGTCCCAAATAAACAAGGCTTCAGTGATCTGATTATATTTCTTTCCTTACACCACAATTTTACAATGGCTCTTTCTTTGTCTTTCTTTTTTTTATTACTGTTGTTGACTTTTTCTATTGCTTTTTACAATAATAGATATGCTTTACCAACAAACAAAGTAAAATAGAACAAAACAAAGACATGTGCTATTTATAGCATGTCTGGGAAGGCAAACTAAGCTTACATATCTAATAGAAATATTTCTCCTTTTATTTTGTTCTTAAGTGAAAGTGAAATTATCCTTCAAATTCTCTTAACCTTCCTACTCCAAATAACTCAACCATCTAAATAAAATCTACCTCTGCGGCAAATTATCCACTAAAACAAAACATTCACAAGAAAAGGTATCAGACCAGAAGGTAAAGATACAATAAAGATCTGGATCTGGTCCTTATTTCTGACACCTATTCATTTTCTTCAGCAGATTCCAAAGACTTTTACCTTACAATGACTACCAACACATTGACTGATTCATCCAAATGCTTTCAGGCTAGGAGGAACTTGAAACAGATGGTCCAACTTTGTTTGTTTCTAAGGATGACTAACCAGGTATATAACTAGAACTATTTTACGCTTTATCAGAAATCCTTTGGAGCTCACCAAACAATCTGGACCTAACCTCAGTTTGTGGAAGAGCAGGTTCCTCTAGATGATATCAAATATGTAATGTGACTGAGAAGAATAAATTTGTGACCCATGATGGTACATGGTATGCTGGAAGTAATTTAATTGCATCTTCTTCTAATTTCTTAGACAATTTTCTAAGTATCTGTCTTAGAGAAATAATCACTTATTACTTTTCTTACTTGGAATCCACTGTCCATGCACATTAACCATATTAACAAAAAGGAGAGGTTACAAACAAAATGCGTTTATGATCATATTTCACCAGTCAACAATAAGAAGTGCAAAATAGCAATGTGATTTTTCATAAAGTGATTTTATGCCATCCCTACACACTTGATATTTAAATACTTTTTTATTTTATGAAATAATGGGACAATTAAAAAGATGACAAGTCCATGATAGTCCTCAAATTTCATGACAGCTTTGCTAATCTATGATAAATAAAGCTTTAAGAACAACTGGAAACTTGTGTAAGGCTTTACTTTCTTAATTTATTCAATTTTTTTATTCTCATAGCAAAACAGCTAACTATAACAATAAAAATACAATAAAAAATGTAAAAATGCAATTATTTACCCCAGCATTCTCCAGTTTCATCTCCCTGAGGTAACCAGTACTAACCTATGTATTATTTATATTTCCTCACCTTTTTCTGTGCTCACAAAAATGTTTACATACATATGTTTTCTCTACCTTTTTAGATGGTTTTGGCTGGTCCATTAATTAACCTGACATAAGACAGATCAACAAAAGGAAAACAAATTTAAGTGGGGCAACGGAGGCTTATATGCCATCCTGAGTTAAGGAGAAGAAAGTAGGGGTCTGAGACATCAAAGGGAAGAAGATAAATCACAGGCAGATGGGAAGAGCAAATGTTTGGTAAACAAATGTTTGTCATGCCACACAGAGGCAACTGGGCACAGAGAGGAATTTGAATAAATAAGCTGAACTCTCCCAGCTTACCACACCTCGCTCATACTCTTTGTAGCTATCTCTGGTGATAGCTCTCTGCCTAGACCAGGCCCTCTACCTAAATTCTTTTAGGCACTTAAGAGAAGAGGTGAAAAGCTCTTCATGACACTTCCTGGCCTTGATTCTCTTCAGCTCAAAATAATCCACATGCTAAAGTGGCACATTCTGGAGCAGCCTGCTCTGAACCCCATCAGTTCCCTTCTCTGAAACTTCCCTGGAAGTTTCATATAATAAAAGCTGAGCTGTAGATTGCTTCCTTATTTCATTGATTAATCTGTTAGGCTTGAAAATGGGCCAGCTCAGTTAAACAGTTGATGGTGATGCACCTGCGCTTTTGACGTTAGGCCTGTATTGTGCAAGAAATCAGGTAGTTAATAAAGCATTTCTATGGAAACAAAAGGAAAATGATGGTTAATGATTGGAGCAAGTTATAAACCAATTTTTGAGCCCAGAGGGCAGCCAGTCAAGATTTCTAGGTGTCAGGGTTAAAGCATCTTTTGCAGTTTGAATGTCTCCGATGGTATCATCAATGTTCAGCTAAATTTTCTGAGTAGCCCACATAGTAACAGGTACAAAGATTGTCTAAACATGAGTTATTGCAGCGATTTCTCTGATGTTTATATCAAATTGTTCACAGTCAGTTTACAGGGCTTCAGGAAAGAGCAATTTTTTTTCTTAGCTATTCAAAGTCAAAAGTGGTAGAAAATTGGAAGTTTAGAGATTTGTAGCCAAATTTTGGAAGAAACTAGAATTCAAGATCAAGTTGATTTACTGGTAGAAAACAAAACCTCGAAGACAAGTAACAACACTAGCATCTGATATCCATAAGGGATATTTGGAAGTAGGTCAACTCTGCCATAAATTTCAAACCAAAGAGTAGCAGATTATTTGCCAGATTTTCATCTTACAGTCCCAGGCCTCATACCCCCCCCCCAAAAAAGGAGGATATCTATCTACAAAGATACTGAATGTCATATTTAATTGTAATTTGTTCTGGATTATTGCTTTTTATTTTATAAGATCCAGGAAGCCATGTTTTAATTAACCAGATTTTAAAACCCAGGGACTCAAATACTGATAATCTTTCCAGAAAAGTTGAGTTTTTTTGCGGTGGCACTCCAATTCATAAACCAAATTACTTTTTTGCCACTCAGGTTAGAATATAAACAAGTAGATATTTAAGAGGATGACAGGTGAAGGGAAGTAATCTTTGTGTATCATAATTATAAAACAAACTATTGAGGAATTACTGAAATAATCTAATTTTATGAGTTGGTTGGTTGATGAGTTGATCATTATTTGCGTCTTTTTGTAATTCTGCATTTAAAAACCACACCAGGTATTTCAGTTGAATGGGACACATCTACCTCTCTCCTGAGCCATCCCCAAGCTCAATGTGCTTTCCATGCACACCTTTACTTGATATATCAACGCACTTTTCATTATCTTAAATTGAGTTAATTCCTCATTAACTAGTTTTATTTTACTGAGTTGCGTGCCTATATAGCACAAAAAGAGATTCAAGTTCTCTATTTCCTTCCAAATATTGTCAACAGCTTTAATTCCTTCAGGGTATGGAAGAGAGGTGTTGTGTACGCCTGTGGACTTGCCAGCAATAAAGCCAACATAAAATTAGTTAAGGAGGAAGAAGGGGAATTGGGAGGCTTTCTGTGCTGCTTTTACTAATCTAAAAGAAATCGCTAGAGTCATTTACTTTCCATTCTCTTTACGATAATTGACTCACACAACCCATCTCTTTTTCTTCAAATAGTTCTGCAATGATCAAACTAGATTGGATCTTTCTGTGGTTGTGTCTTTTATTTTATAAGCACAATTATTCAAATAACAAATGGGAAAATTATCCATAAGTATGCACACCCGATCAAGGATAAATCTACAAATGTTCCATTAGTAATTACAGATAGTATTTCAAATATGGCCCATATTTTTGCAGATAGCTGAACATACTAAATATTAAGTTCTTGATTGGACAAAATTTCAAATCAACCAGAATATAATACTGGAGGGGAGGACAGTATTACTAAGAAAACTATTTTGGGGTAAAAGTCCCTCAGAAATTTGGAAGGATTTTATTTTTTTTAATATTTTATTTATTTATTTTGACAGGGAGAAATCACAAGTAGGCAGAGAGACAGTCAGATAGAGAGGGGGAAGCAGGCTCCCCGCGAAGCAGAGAGCCCAACTCGGGGCCCAATCCCAGGACCCTGAGATCATGACCCGAGCCAAAAGCAGATGCTTTAATCCACTAAACCATCCAGGTACCCCTGAAAGGATTTTATTTTAAAACCTCAGGCAGGTTTGATAATTATCTACATGTGAGTGCATGATGCCACACAGCATTATATTATGAAATATTTTCTAATTGGACCAATTTGGTAAATTGTCAGCCATAATTCTAAATATGCCAGTTTTTGAGAAAGGGAAGGGACAACTAAGATTTAAGGAACATTGTGATCCATGGCCTTAAAAATCGGGAATGAAGAGAAAGGCCACAATCAGCAAGGGGAGAAAAAGTGAATTCCTACCACAAAGGATTAAGAAATGTAGCTGGGGGAAATTGGAAGGGGAGGTGAACCATGAGAGACTATGGACTCTGAAAAACAATCTGAGGGTCTTGAAGGGGCAGGGGGTGGGATGTCGGGGTACCAGGTGGTGGGTATTGTAGAGGGCACGGATTGCATGGAGCACTGGGTGTGGTGCAAAAATAATGAATACTGTTATGCTGAAAATAAAAAATAAATTTAAAAAAAAGAAATGTAGCTGACCAGTTTTGAAAACCTACTATGTGCCCTATATCCAGCTAGTTTCTAAAAATACCAAGGTAAAAGATGCAGTTATTTGACTTAGAGAACATGCAGTCTAGTACATACCAGAATAGTGCAATTCAGATAAAACAAAATGTGAATGATATCTTAGATTACTTTTTAAAACTGCAGAGTTTTGTATCCCTATTTATTCAAGGATAGAATCACATATGTGCAAGAGAGAATGTCCCCACTGTCTTGTTCTTTGTCCAGTTGTGGAGTATGTGTAAGCTCTTTGCAGAAGCATCCCCAATGCCTACCATCTGGACCCAACACAGAGTTTGCTAGGCTAAGTCACCACGGTTAGCCTAACTCTTAACCACTAAGTCCTTCCACTGTATCCAAAAACAAACTCCATCAAAGGATAATGCTTCAACTTGTCCATTTTTACCTACCACTTCTATGTAGTTCTGTAGATAATTCCAGGTGGTGGTGTGGACCCCTGAATACTTAGGGTATTAACAGTAAAAAAATTTTAGGGTCAAATTTATGCAATAGGTCTCTAAGTCATTCTTTTTGCTACACAGAGGAAGAGACAAAGGACAAGTAAGCAAAGGGTGGAAGGAGAGGGAGGAAGAAACAGAAAAAAAGAGAGAAAGGCCATGTAAGTTACAAAAGACTTTGAAGAGGGGCATCTGGGTGGCTCATTCAGTTAAGCATCCAAGGCTTGGTTTCTGCTCAGGTCGTGATCTCAGCGTTATGAGATGGAACCCTGCACAGTCCCCACATTGGGCCCACATTGGGGCCCATGTTAGTGCCCCCCTTCCCAATGCTCAGTGCAGAGTCTGCTTAGGACTCTCTCTCCTCGCTCTGCCTCTCCTCCACCTCTGCACGTGCACATGTGTGCACATGGTCTCTCTCTGTCCTTCTCCTTCTTGAGTATATAAATCTGAAAAAGAAAAGACTTTGTAAGAAAAAAAATACATCACAAACTGAACTTCAATCCATGATCTATGATTTAGGCAGAAAGTAGCAGACTAATTTTAAGCTTTGTCTCTTTCATCCCCTAGTATAACAAGGCTTACTACAGCAAATATAGGCTGTGATTTTTCATTTTAAATTAGATAAGGAAAACCAGGTATGGCTGTTAGTTAGTTATATGGTCCATTTACAAAGATTCTTATCTTAAGTAGACTTTATGCCCAACATGGCGTCACTGTGGATCTTGACTCACAACTCTGAGATCAAGACCTGAGCTGAGATCAAGAGTCAGACACTTAACCAACTGAGCCACACAGAAGTCCCCTATGGGGGCATTTAAAATTCTGGTAAAGGCTGTGGACCTCCCCCAGAGAAGTGTAGATGTGCATAAATACACGACGTTTCCATGCGGCTTCAAGGTGGTCCCAGAATCCATGCAGCCATCCATAGATCCAGGTTTGGGTTAACACGTTGTCTGTCTTAGTTGCATTTCCAGGGCATTATAGTAATGACAAAGAAGAAAAATATGAATTCTATGCTGTATGTATATAAAAACCTATGAAGCAGCATACTCGGTCAGAGTAATCATGTATTTAATAAGAACATAAGAAACAGGATGCTGGATAAGATTAATGGGCTTCTAACTATTTTTTCAGCTTCTAAGAGTGGTCTTAAGAAAAATTGGAGAGCATAAGAAATAACTCATGATTCTCATTTTATCTAAAAAAATTGGAGTTCTTCAATTAAATATATCTAACCTTCTCTGAGTAATCCAATTTCTGTCTCTACTCAGTGGACAAGAATATACCCAAACTTGTCTCTTTCTTGAACTTCAGAAAAAGGAGAAAGAATGAACAAGTGAACAAACAGACAACTGGGACAAATACATACCTCTGCTTTGACCGTGACTCCTTTCCCTCATAAGTATCACAAATCCTCTTCTCAGGTGTTAGAAGGTAAAGATGACATGAAACACCGAAGGAAACTGACTGTATACTGATAGCCCCAATAGAAGCACAAAGCACCTTTAAATATTTCAGCAGCTAAAAAGTTTATTTATTACTATGCCTGAGAGACAAAGAAGAAGAATATACACATTAAAATATGTGTGTCTCATATCCTCCAAATAAAATCTAAATTCACTGAAGCTCTCTGAGATAATGGCTTACTAGAGAAAAAAAAATGTGTTAAGAATAAATTTTTCATGGGACAAAGTTTGCATTTAACCAGTGTGCCTCTTATCCAAATGAATGGATTTTCTTCCTTGAAAAATTTCACACATCAATGGTAACATGAAGTTCAGTAATTATCTTCTATCTTCTATATTTCTAACATTGGGTGATGCAGTAATTCTTCTATGTCAAGATGTAAAGCAGCTGGGAATTGAACAAAATTAACACACACATTTCATGTTGGTCATGATCTGAGAATACCATTTTTGCCCAAGTGAGAAGCACTGGGTGGTGGGGGAGGGGGGCTTTCCTGAGAAAGGAAAGTTGTTAAAACAATAGGCCTTTAAAATAATTACCCCTGCACTAAAAATGCCAAAAAATAAAATTATAATAAATTGGAATAGTCCTTTTTAAAAATGTTACTGATTTTTAAGATGTTTCTTACATAAGAGAATCAAGATGGCTGTATGAATAGTAAAATTACATTGTATCAGTTTCAGGGTATTCATTCAAGTCTAATAAAACTTTAATAGAAATATGTTTGATGATTTTAACTTGCTGCTGAATGAATAGTTTTCTGCAGGATTTGATAGTATATGACTCAAGAAAATATTATTAAGAAGACATATAATGCACTTTTATAAAAGATACTTGCAGGAAACCATTAGATGATACAGAAAATCAATAATGCCCTAGTGCCAATTTCAGCAACATTAAAATTACAGTGCTCGCTGATATTTATGATGATAGAGCTACCAAATCATTTCATTTTTATCTTTCACCACATTGGCATTTTTCTTAGTTATCCAGCACCAGTTGCTAATTTTGATCAGTTTCTTTTAAAAGTGTTTTATGATGATCTTGTTCCTAAACAGCTCTTCTCAGGGAATTTTAACAGTCCATTCTTCCTAATTCAGTGTATAAATGGATTGGTAAATCTCTGCCCTTTTAGGAAAGGCATAATAATTGTAAAATATTAAGACATTCAAAATGGATCTTAGCAGAACCAAGTAAATAGGATTTAATAAACAGAGTGCCCCAGCCTCCTTTATTTCCATAAGGAAAAAAATAATGATGGTCTAGCCTTGTTATCTCACATGCGTAGAACTGAGGTCCAAATAGCAATGAATTACCCAAGAGTAGAGTTCTACATAGGGTACAAACAAATCTCTTGAGTTATGTCCTTCTCCAAGGCCACCCAGATTATCATCTCACACAAAGAAGAGTACAGAACTTACATTTACTTGGCTTCGGAAGTAACTCTACGATTTTTTCTTAATCAACTAAAATGTCATTGCCAGTGGAATCTAGATAAATTCAGAGGACAAGAAGAGAAAATAATAGATATGGTGAGATTCCATTTCTCTAGTTTGCTGCCTTGGTACTCTGGCTAAGGGGAAACAGAAGCTATTTGACTGCATCCGTCAGTTACTAGGGTTCTCCACAAGTAAGGAGATGCAATAAGACATCCCCCGCCCCCCAAACGATGTCTAGGATTGCTGCCTCCTTCTTGAAAAGGTTTAGAAAAACTTTGATGATTTCCCAAACCCTGAGCCTCTCTAGTTGTAGAATATAGAAACAGCAACTGTCAGAGTCAGAGTCTTTTCACTGATGGCTTCCATGAGCTAGGAGGTCTGCAGCACTGGTAGGAAGCTGGGAGAAACTATTCAGATCTTATCCCATACTGAATCTCCTGCCCATCATCCCTTTCCACAGTAACCAGTCTCATAGACACTAACACATGTAATAACGGCAGCAGTAACGGAAGGTGAAGGAGAAAGTTCACATAAATCCCAGTGAAATTTGTTTGCAAAGATGATTCTACTGCCTCTGTCTTCAAAAATGAAGGTGTGTCCATAATATATAAGGATTTATGTCAAACCATAGTCCTTTGGAGCTCTGAAAGTCACAGGTGAATACTGCATTTTGACATAAAAATTTTCTAATATGCTGTTCCTCCAGACTATTTTTATCATTTTTTCCTAATCTATATATAGAGTTCCATGGAATTTATCTTCCAGGTCAATCCTGAGAGTGAAATCAATTTTTACATTCTCCCTGGGTGACCCTGCCTATCATTATGTTGTGTTAAGCTAGCAACTATAGTGAGCAAGTCCCACATCTCTCTATAGATCAGATCTGTTATGGGCTGAATCGGCCTCAGAAGAAACCAAATCTGACAACACCTTGATCTTGGCCTCCAGAACTATGAGAAATACATATGTGTTGTTTAAATTATCCACTCTGGTATTTTGTTATGGTAGTCCTTTCAAACTAGTACATGATTCTTCTCCTCAGCTCCAGATCCATAAATATAACAGCATTCTAGTTATCTCAAACGGCGTGTTTCATAACTTCCCCAAACCTAACATGTTTAAAATTAAATTCACTTTATTTCCTTCAGGATCTGCTTCTCTTCTTCTAGTCCCACACGGATGGTAGGCATCTACATCTATCAGCCACCTATTTCTATTCAGTTACCAGATAGTGTTAATCCTAGAGCTCTCGAGCCCATCCTTCTTCTCCATGTCATTATTTCCCACTTAAATGCTTCATCAGACCCTTAACTGGTCTCCTGTCTCATCTTGTCCTGCTCTAATCAGTCCTTTGCACTGCAGCCAAAACGAGCTTACCAAAATGCAAATTGTATTATATCACGCCCCTGCAATAAATCTTCTAATGCTTCCTCATAGCCTACAAAATAAAATCCAAGTTCCCATTATGGTGTGAAATGCCCTCCATGACCTGTGTCATCTGCCCTCCAGGCTTCCTGAACAACATGGAGTGTTTTGAATGTTCACTGCTCCTTCTTCCATGCCTTTGTCCTACCTTTCCTTCTTCATCCACTTAACTCTTCATTTTTCCTTCAACAGTGGCCACAGATGACACCTATAAAAAGCCTCACTTAAATGGCCTACCACATCCCAGCCTATTCTATGTGCCCCTCAAATAAGATCCAACGGCATTTTATATACATACATTAGTCCAGTAATAGACACTTTTCTTATGAATCTAAGGCACTAGATTTAACGTCTTTGAAAAACCTTGTCTTTGCATCCTGAGGGTCTCGTATGAGTTCAATAAATGTAAATTGATGGGAGAATAAATTGAGGGATGAATATGAGTGCAGGTTTAGATGTGTTAAATTGTATCTAGAATTTCCTAAGGTAAAGTCATTAGTAGACCTGGTTATATTCTATGTGTCTGAGAATTTTTGTAGATAAATATTTTCAGATAAGTACCCTAATCCCTCCAGTTATTAAAATTTCCCTTCTCCGATTAAAAAATTACAACCACATTCTGAAAGTAATTTATTGACGTGTCTTCCCAGTTCTACAGTTTCAGAAACTTCTTCTAGCTTCATGGTCAACCACATGTGCCCACAAGGCCCAAGGCCCTCAAATTTATATTACTGCAGTTTTACTTATATTGCACCTGGAGTGTGTATGTGAGGGGAGGATTCTTTTCTCAAAAAAGTTAAATAGTAAAGTATGCCTTTGAAGCAAAAGTGATTTCAAAATAAATATGCCTTCGCTCTACACCTCTTTTTTTTTTTTTTTTAAGATTTTATTTATTTATTTGACAGACAGAAATCACAAGCAGACAGAGAGTGGGTGGAGGTTGGTGGGGGGCGGGAAGCAGGCTGCCTGCTTAACAGAAAGCCCGATGCGGGGCTCGATCCCACGACCCTGAGATCATGACCTGAGCCAAAGGCAGAGGCCCAACCCACTGAGCCACCCAGAAGCCCCTGGTGTATATCTCTTTATAAAGTAATTCCTTGATTTTTACACGATTTTTATAATGACTATTTACCAAAACTTTATCTTCTCCAAGCCTTGATTAAACGTAAAAAATAAATAAATAAAAACTTTTCCTACCTGCAACTTCTTATTTTTTTGAAATATGACTTTCTTTACCTGTCTTATCTTACAAGTCTTTTGTCAAATGACAACTTATTCATCTCTCTAGTTATTTAGAACCAACACAAATTGTTCAAGTTAGCAAGTTAGCAAGCTTGCTAATTCCTTGGGTTTTTAACCTTATGATTCTTTATTGAGTTTCCCCTGTTTTTCTATGGTGAATTCATGCTTATAGGCAGCATATGTCTCAGTTTCTGGAATATGTATAAGAATGAATTGTAGAGAGACTACCCATCTGCCACATACCTATTTCCATCTCAGGCCTATATGCCTTCAGCTAGAACGTAGATGTCAGGAATGAGAATGACCCCGAATGTTATTGTGCTCTCCGAACACTTTGCTTCTTCCTCAATGATCTCACTTATCAGAGTATTATAATGAGCTGTATCGCTGCTGACCCCTTGGCTAGTTTGTAAATTATCTGAATGTAGCATCTACTGATGCATTTTCTATTCCCAGCACCAAAACAACCTAACACTTAGAGATGCTCAATAAATGGTGGTTGTATTGGATTGTTTTGGCTAGATACTTTTCAATCGCTAATGTTGAAAGCATTTTCTTTTTTCTTTCTTTCTTTCTTTTTTTTTTTTGGTGGAGTCTTTTAAAAAATTCTCTCCTTCCTTTTTTACAATTAAACAGAATTTTGTCATTAACAGAAAATGCATTTTGAGTGTATTTCACTTGGTTTAATTGCAGGTTAGGCATCGCTTAGTCCCACTGTGCTCAGTTCTGCATCATTGAATTTAACTGCACTAACTTTCGTTTCTAGATGTCTTTAAATTGTATGGATTGTTAATATCTCTAGGTTGTAGCATTACCTGTGGTATTTTCTGTCTCTGGCTTAACATTACAATCATGCTTTGAAGAATACAGGGATTCTATATTAGTCAGAAACTCATATTTCTTTAATAACGTACTGAATATTATAATGCGATTCATTTGAAGATAGACATACTTCAAGATATCAAGGATGAGTTAAGAAGTGAGGAAAAATCCTGATCAACAATTTACATTTCTCTCAAGAAATACTATACATATATTTGCCGTGGTAACCAGGTTTATTTTCTAGTTCTTTTTTTTTTTTTTTTTTTTTTTTTTTTTTTTACAGTATTTCTTCCCCTTGCATCTCTGGCTATTTCAAAATACAATGGCTAAGATGCTTACAAATCCAATTGTTTGGTGATTCATAATAGAAAGGAGAAAAGAGGAATCTGAGTGACCACAATCTACATAAGAACTAAGAATAGTATCCTTTTTAAAAAACTTATATGAAGTAATCAAATTTACTCTGTTGTTGAAAAATGAAAACCTTAGATCATAAAATCATAACTAGTGAAGTTGGGTCCTGATTAAATAAGTATTCTGTTGATTCAATGAGTAATCACTATGGAAAAATCAAGCAAGGTCATGATCACAGTAAGTTGAAAACTGCTATTCATATCTTGGTGACTCTTGCAGTGACCAAGCTATTTGTGTTTAAGATCAGAGGGTAGCTATAACAAAGTCTTTGGAACTGAATAAAGGCAGAAATCAGAGGTACCTGGTAGAAATTTTTTTTTTTTTTTTTAAGAATTGATATCTGTAACAAGAGAGAAAGAGCTACCAAAAGTTATCTGTGAGTAAGTGGAAATATACAACATTTACATGACTGACGTCACAGGGTCTGTGAGTAGCCAGTCACCCTGGAAAGAATCAGTTCCAGGCAAAAGTAAGCCAATAAACCAAACAAGTCATAAGATCCAGGAAAGACTGATGAAAATAAGGTGAAAGGACCATTTGCAAGTCCCCCAAACTCAGTATCCAGCTAGTCATTGTGAAGTAGTTAAGTACAGAGGTAGGTCTGCTATTGAGTTGAATTTCCATGACTGTTTACAATTGGTGGTGAGAATGCAAATATCTAGAAAAGATCTAATGCTGATCTAAATGTTACAGAAATTTGAACATCCAGAAGATGGAATGTTGGAACATTTACTTCCAGAGACATCAAGAGCATAAATTAGATGAGGTTCCTTAGTCTTTGAAACATCATCTCCAATTATTATAAGTGATGTTAGTACTTTCATTTTTGCTTTCAAAATGCTAAGATATTCCAAAGACGAGTTTCAGTAGAAAAAGTTTGCAATACGAAGGAGTCCTTTAATACCTAATTTGACTAATGTTGGCTTATGTTTTAAAAGGAGATTAAAATGTATTTCTAGGTCAGTAAGAATATGTATAGCAAGTGTTATTTTAGGGTTCATGAAACTAACCAGCAGTCCATATAGCTTAATTGGTGTTCCATCTATATATTCTATTGGAAATGTGATCATTAATTTATGAGCTATTTTTGTTGAATTGTCAGCACAATAGATGGCTTTAATGAATTGAGATTGAGGCTGATCCTTCACGCCATTTATTGAAAATAAGCCTTATCTGAACAGAACACATGCAGTGTGTTAGCATAGGTTACATTTAAACTTCATTATGATTTCTGAATATTAACTCTAAGATAGTAGGGGAATCTGACCTTAGCAAGAACATCACCTACATTTATACCAGAAGCTAAAAAAGAATTGTGAATTTCCAATTCTGTATCGTATTCAATTGCAAAGGACTTAGCACCACAAAAATATATCTATTTTTTTATTCCCTAGAACTCTTAAAACACACACACACACACATATGTATGTGTGTATATTTACATATACACGTATATATTATTTTCTCTCATACTTATTTTATATATTTTACATGTATTTATACTTCCTCTTAGCAAGGGCATATTATAATACAAAAGTGCAGCGTTGGGGGGGTGTGTATGTTTTAGTTCACAACATAAAAACTTCTGAAACTTGACCCAATTGTACTTGACTTTAGAGTTACCCTTCTAAGGTAACAGTGCTTTCTAAAAAATGTATATTGTTGTTAAACAATAAGCCCTTAAAAAGCACTAAATGTGGTGGAGAATATATACAGAAAACATGCTTAAGCAGTCACATAGCTTATATAAGCAGTGAAGTTTCCATATTTGTATATATTTCCCTCCTGTATATATTATTCCATCTGGTAGCCTACCCTGAGGCCTCATTTTATCACCCTACTTGTCCTGTAAAGTTTCTTGAGATTTTTATTGAAAGAAACAATGAAAATGCAAATTAGTTATATTTTTCATCATAATCTTTTTTTATGCTGAAGGATCCCTCTCCCTTTCCTGTTCCTGCTTCTGTACTCTACTTCCAATGAGTTTCATTGCCCCAAAGCTATCATTTTTAGGCTTCTAATATTGTTTTCTGTTCACAGGGCTTAATAACTACTTTTTAATGGATTCTGTTTACCTCAGAGGCAGGCATTTTGGAGAATTCAGCTTATATGAGGGCAGGATTAAAAACTTCTATGTGACTTTGGGGCTTCTTCCCTCAGAAAATTAAAACGGCTTAATCTTTTGACTGAAAAAGGAACCGAAATGATTCCTTCTAAAATGAGATACTTGGGATTTGAAAGGGATCGCTAAAGAGACAGTCCTGCATGTAGTTAAACGCATAGGCAACATATTTTACACCCAGAATTATTTAAGTTCTTTTTATTATTATTATTATTTATTATTATTATTATTTTACCTGCTTAAAAAAATGGCGGCCTAACCAAGCGCTAGAGGTGGTCATTCTATTGCTCCCACAAAAATAACTATGGAATCCAAGTTGTATAGTCCTTTAGAAGTTTCTTTTTAGACTTAAAATTTTCTCCATTTCTCTGCTTCCTTCAGTCATGAAAAGTCCATTTCATAAGTGATTTGAATAATGCCAAATTTAATTCCCAAGAAAGTCCTTTCATTTATTCATTTGCTCGAACTTACACATATGTCGCTCCTGTGTCCCTAATACCTGCAGAGATTGACAGGGGACACAAAGTCTTGTCTCATATCCTGCCTACTGATAGATTAAGGCAGAGGAAGAAGTCCGGAGATGGTTTAAATTTGGGTAGACAGAGATAAGAGAATTAAAAGAAAAAGCTGCCTTTCCTTTTTGTTTTGTTTTGTTTTGTTTTATTTTTTTAGACATGATTCAGTTACATGTGAATACTTGACCCCTACAAGGCAATTTAAAGGAGACAACCACTAACTGATGGAAGAAACAATACTCAGAGAACAATAGGCATGATCTACAAGAAACTTCTATAGTTCAAACAGGGCGCCAACAAGGAAGGCACCATGCTACAAAGTTGAGGTACAAAGAAGAAAAATGTATCATTCCCACCTCCTAAATATGTGGCTGGGAAGACAAGGTTAATACAAATAAGCACTCTTCATTTTCTTTCCATCTTCTGAACTCCCTGGCACTTTACCAGTATTTATCTTCTACGTTTCCCATTATCTGCTGTGTTTTAGTTATTCCTACATATACATGTGAGATCTCTGATTCCAAACTGTGAGTCCTATGAGTTCAACAACCACGTGACTACTTCATCCAAGTATAGTACCAAGCAGCATACCTCACAGCAAAGGACACATAACAATAGTTAATGAATGAAGGAATAAAAGAAAGTATAAGGCAAAATAACGCATGTGAAGTACCACATACATCAGCTCTTCGACTAAATGTCATACTAGAGAGGCTTTCTCTGGCCATGCAGTCCACATTTTTCCCTAGCCCACCACCTCTCTGACCACTCGCATTACTTCATTTGAAAAGTTTTTATTGCTGCCGTTTTAAATATGAAATATTAATTTATTTGCATTCAAATCCAATACTATATAAGCTTCATTAAATGGGTGGCTCAGTGGGTTGAGCCGCTGCCTTCGGCTCGGGTCATGATCTCGGGGTCCTGGGATCGAGTCCCGCATCGGGCTCTCTGCTCAGCAGGGGGCCTGCTTCCCTTCCTCTCTACCTGCCTGCTTCTCTGCCTACTTGTGATCTCTGTCTGTCAAGTAAATAAATAAAATCTTTTTAAAAAAATATGAAATATTAATTTATTTGCATTCAAATCCAATACTACATAAGCTTCATGAAAATCCCTTCCTTTTAGGGCACTACCTGATACAAAGGAGTACTCAATGAATGTTGAATCAAGAAATGAAGAAATAAAGTTGTAGGAAATGGTGATGAGTTTAATTTTAGATAAAATGGATTTAAGGCACTAACAAGCCCTCTAGACAGAGTTAATAAACTCCCAAACACTAGATCAAGAGAGCAGACCCCCTGTGGTGCTGAGGGCCCTGACTGACATGCTAACATGTGCTACATGTTGGTGTAGCTGTTGGCTGATCAGTAATACCATGCTAATTAGTATTTAAGGTGAAATCTCATAGTTCATATCCAAGCACTGAGTCGTTTTAACAGCTTATTTATATGTACTGCGTCTCTAGCTATATAAACAAGCAGTTCTCCAAAGTAGACATTTCAAACTGACATTTGGATGGGATACATGGCCCCTGAAGAATTAAGACTGCCCAGGAATAATCATTTCAGAGAACTGGACTGAAATTTAGACTTCAGGACCTCTGCTGCTACCAAATAATTAAGGAGGCTTGGATTTCTGTGTCTCAATTCTCCCCCGCCCCATGGAGGTAGGGGGGTATAGAGACAGCATATATGGATTAAAAATTCTGTCCAACTGTAAGGCTTCCAGATTCTATTATCATCACATGGAAGGTTTGGGTAGTCAGAGCCATGGGGAAGATGACAAAAAAAGCAAGACGATCGTGTTCTAACTAAACACATTCATTCTGCAAGCACCATTCTTCACCTGTGCCGACATCTGGTGACATTTGTCTTAGAAATATTTAAAATGCATCAGTAACAAATAGTTTCTAAATCCACTTCTATAAAATGAAGGAGTAAGCTTTATGATTTCAGTATAAAGGTTTTAACCTTCTTTCTATTAAATTTTCATCAAGCTAGGGCAGGTTCATAAATGAGGTTTCGGCTTTATAATTTCTGTCTACCTTTGGTCATAATTATTCATATTTTAATTGATGAATATCAAGAAGTCCATTTGCCAGCGGTATTATAAAAAAATAAAAACAGGTAGAATATGTGAATGCTGGTTTTATATCAGAGATTTAGAGTTTTTTTTAATAACATACATGGAAATATCCTTTGCTGAATGTCCATATACAAGCACTTTATTTATCACATAATAACATAATTAGGCTAACTAAGCAGCTAATACTAACTTAGAGATAATTAAATGAGACTCCCAAAAAGGCACAGTTAAACTTTAAGTAGATAATAGTGCAATAGAAAAGACACCGTTTAAAAGCAAATGATAAAACCCAACATAATGTAATGAATATAAATTAACTTTAATTGTAGTTTATTGTCTCATTTTCAAAAACACAATCTCCAACTCTGCTAGAACACAAGTTATCATAACTTCCAGCAATTCATTTCATCAGTGCAGTAGTAACCTTCCCTGGTTTTCCTTTTTCCAAATTAAGGAACATAAACGTAATTTCACAAGATTTCTGTATGTTTTCTCTAAGTGAAGGTTGTTTTCATTATATCAATTATTTCTCTCAGAGATATGTGGAGGAATAAAAGATAATATTAACAAATATTAGAGCAATAATACATCTGTTGGCGTAGACGATAAATTATATTACCAGAGCATTTAAAAATTAAAAATCAGCAATCTTTTAGATGCATTTTCAGTAACGGTCACTTTTCCTAATTGATAGAATCAGAATAAATTAAAATCTAGACTGTGAATTAAACCAGAATGTAAAATGAGTTGAGATTCATATGGTGTGCTGTGCTTTTCCATAAGACAGCAATATATACGAAAAGCACAAAGGTTCCATGGAACCAGCCAAAAATTACCCCATCTCTGCACTAATATTATAAAAACTGGTCCTACTGATCAGCCATTTTAATGATTACTGAAATACACACCACTCTCTCTTTTATAACAGCATTACACAGCTAAAGCTGAGGCAAGGCTTTAGAAAAGAAGCCGTGAGTCAGGGTTACCTTAATGGGGAATATGGTGGTAACATACCAGTTAAGATTCTTGAGCTACATGTAACACAGTGCTCAGCTAAAAGTACTTTGAGAAATAGTCATTTATTGTCTCTCCTAACAAGAACTCTAGGGTTAGGCAGTTTCATGGTTCATTCAGTAGCTTAATAATGTTGGTTTCATTTTTCTGCTCTAATTTGGTGTGTTGCTTTATGGCTTTAAGATGACCACAGCAGCTGTATCATATCTTCATAGAACAACTTCCAAATGAATAAAGCTTCCCATGTGTCAGGGACTTGCAGCAGACCATCCTCCCCCCACCCCCCAACCCCCCACCCAGCCTGTTGGCCAAAACTGCTTCACATGTCCAGTCTCCAGTTACTGGCAAACCAGTCATTGGCAAAGCCAAATAGGGTCACCATGACTGACTTGGACAACATACTGGTTTATCTCACAGAACACTGGTTGGATGCCATTTTTTCAGAACACACTAGTCCATACCTAAGCAAAATGAGACTTCTTTCAGGAAAGAAGAAAAGGGTGTGACTGTGAGGGGGGGTGCGGAATAGCGGAATAAAGTAACTGTGAGGGGAAAACCAGTAACTGCCATAGAAACTGAATATAAGTACAATTTTTCACCTGAAAAATCTGATTACATTCTGACTTCTAACCAATCCTGATAGTAGAGAAGCTGATAAAATTGCTTCATCCCCCTAGGAATCAGAGCCAAGTTCTATACCAAGCACCAAGCATAGTGCCTGTCATTCAGTGCATGTTTGATGAATAAATGAAGAAGTCCTACCACTGTTGATTTCCTTTCTCTGGTGAGGACACTACAAGTAGAGATGGAGGAGGAAGTTTAGTCCATAGTGATGTACTGGTTCACATTTCTTAAACTAGTCAGAAAGAGGACACACTAGTAATGAGTGTCCTGGAGATTCTGAAGGGGACAGTGTTAAAAGTTGTCAGTGGAACTCAGAAGTGCTTTATCCTCTGTGGAGAGAGATACCATCAAAAGAACTAATTGGAAAGATACTGGTCATGTTTTTATAGTCAATGCAAGAAGCAAACACCCAAAACAAATATGAAAAGTTCCGTTCTCTAAGACACTTAGCAAAAGGAATAATTACTTAAGGAATATTATAACCAGCCTTTTATATTTGTACAACTTGAATACATATAACAATTTGAACATTCCATGCTCAGAGAAAAAAGAGAATTAAGGAGCATGGAAATTTGAGGACAGCACTGTAATCAATGAGCAGAGAAGACTGGCATAGTCGTGACTAAAGCAAGTTCTAGGTCAGAAACGGAAGTAAGATAGGGGATGAATAATGAATAATCGAATAATCGAAAAGTTAAATTCCTTTCATTTCTCTGTAAGAGGGAAAATAAAGCAGAAGTAGAACTCTCACTTCAGGGACAGCAGACTTGAGGTCTGAGAATTTATATAAAGATAGAATAATGGTGAGCATGGTGGAATAAACACAGATGACTCCATTGCAGCTTGTATAAAATCATCATGTATTTTCTTTCTCTCTCTCTCTCTCTCTTTTAATGTTTTTCTGGCTTCCTACATGAGCCATTGGGATAATAGGGGCCATCTCCAAATAGATCCTTTATGTAGTAAAATAGTTGTAATAAGAAAATGGAGTACTTCATCATCACCTAAAAGCAAAAGGGATACTGCTGATTAACTAGAAAGCCTCTGTCAAGACAAGGCCTAATTTTGCACGAAGGATTGAACTCTGTGTGCATGCTAGCGTGGAGTAGCCTTACACCTGGGGCCTTCAAATATAGCAAGTTCATCTTTGCTAAAATACATTTCATGAAGTTTAAGTTAGCACACTGCATTTCAGTGCCTCGGGCCTGATGGCTTAAGCAACCACAAGTAAGTACAAGTTATTTTCAAGAAGGCAAAGATGAATAATAATAAAAAAAATTGCAAAAGCACTCCTGAAATACGATGCCAGGGTAGGTGAATTTCTTGTTAGATCATGAGGACTGCGGTGGATTGGTAAATATTTTTCATGATTTTCACCAGCTTGCATTTTAAGGTAGAGGTTTTGCACTCCAAGCCGATTTTCAGTCACAGAAGAACTTACACACCCTGTTTAGACCAAGTATCTCTGGGTTATTACTCGGGGTGGAATCCTCTAGACAAGACGGCAGACCCTACAGCTCAGAAGCAAGTTACAGAGGTGGCAAGGTAGACAAGTACAGAGAAAGATGGAGTCTCAGTGTGTGTCTACACCAAGACTAGGAGAAAGAAGAGACTCTTTCTCCACTATAGGGAAGATGTCTGCTATAGATTTGGTAGTTATCTAAGCACGAAGATCATATAAGTTTCGAGGATTCTACAGAGTCATTAGACCAGTAGTGGTCCAGTATATTCCCAGATGCAGGAGTCTTCCCAGGGTCTCACAAATACTTCCTTCTCATCAGATTACCTTAATAGGGACAACCATCTGATAATGTGCAAGGAACACTGTGCCACTAAGAAGTTGATGCAATGATATCAGATGTCACAGCGTCCGTTGGCAGAATTTGGAGCTCTGAGATAAATGCATGATCACACAGCTGAAGACAGAAATGTACGAATTCAAGCATCGCCAACACCTGTTCGAGGAGCTGTTTGTCACTGCAGAATCTAGTTTCCATTCAGCTCCAGTGTCACCTCTGTATCTGCTGTCGTGAAAGCAGTTAAATTTCTACTCCACGGCTTTATTTGAATCCTGATAAGATGTTTTGTTCTGCATAAGAGAGAAAGCTCTTAGGAAAAGCAATTTCTAAGGAACATTCTGACCAAGCCAATATTTTAAGAAGTCTCTCTTAATAAGAAAAAGTAAAAACGGATACCATTCTGATGAGAAGGAAACCTCATTCTCTCCCACTCCCTGGAGATCAGGAGTTGTGCTGTTAGAATCTGTTTCTACTTTTCTTCTGAATCCTTTATAGGGAAAAGAAGCAAGAATTCCTAAATCTCAAGGAGCGTATTCAAAAGACTGAAAAAATTAATCAGTCCCCTTCTCTCCACACACTCTTCTGTACATTAAACAGAAAGTAATTAGAAAACTTTTTCTCTCGCACACGTCAAGACATTGGTCCATGAGGGATATATATAGAATCTTTACATCAAACATGCTTGCATTCTGGAGTCCCACATATGAATATCTTGATTCTAAATTAAGATTAAATGGTAAATCACTATTAGCAATATTCTAATCAAGGTGTTTTTATGAGATTAAGGGCACATAAATACATAATCCTTACAGTTAGTGAATTACAGGTTGAAATTTACCTTTAAAAACATTTCACCTTTTAAAAACAGCATACTTCTTTCAAAAGTATCTCTTTTGTTATTGAGGTTCGGCTATTTCATTGTACTTTTAATAGTAAAATAAGGATAGACAAAGGAATATTGCAAAAAATATGGAACACTTTGGCATTCAATCTGGGCTATGAGTCTGAATCCCTACTATAACCTGGAAAGCCCTTTCCTCAATCTCAGATTCAATCAAATCTATGGATGAACGTGGCTTTCTTAACAGTTAGGGCTACAAAAACTAAAGCTATACTATGTAACAGATGCATTTATATATATATATATATATATATAATATAAAAAATTGCAAATGATCTATGTGCCAATTTAAGGAAGAGTTGTATAAATTGTACTGGGAGTCTGCAAGCTTTTTCTGTAAAGCTCCAGATAGTAAATATTTCCAGCTTCGCAGGCCATCGACTCTCTGTCAAAACTACTCAACTCTGCTGTTGTAATGTTAAAGCAATCACAGAAAATAGACAAACAAATGAACATGTGTGAGTTCCAATAAAACTTTCTTTATAGGCACTGAAATTTGAATTTCATACCATTTTTATGTGTCATAAAGTGTCCTTTTGATTTTTTCAGCCATTTAAAAATTTAAGAGTCATTCTTAGCTTGCAAGCCATACAAGAACATGAGGCAGACCAAATTCGCCCATGGGCTGCAATTTGCAAAACCTTTCTCTACAGATGGAGGTCTTCCTGGGCCCTGGAGACGTTACACATAACAATGAGTAATTCATTGTTCTCATCTTTGAGCTTCTGAAAACCATGTTTGTCATCCTTAGTCTTTGTTTCAAGACTCCATCTTGATTCCATAATCTTTGAAGAAAAAAACATAATCCTTAAAAGAAAAAAAAAAATTAAAGCCTAAGACTCAAGCCTGTTGTGATTTTAAAAATAAAGTTACCTGCAGCACTCTGAAAATACTTTTGTCTGTATTTCCCAGTGTTACCAAGTCACTCTTAAAAAAAGATCTTTATATAGATAGATAGATAGATAGATATACACACACACATTTCATATATATAATATATAAATATATAAAATATAAAAATAGATATAGATATATAATTGAGCACAGGAAGGAAAGTCTTACCTCCTTATGCCAATAGCTACATCCTGAATATGAAGGGAAAAAAAAGGGGGTTTTTTTTGTGGTTTTTTTTTTTTGAAGATGGGGTAACTCCATGATGGATCCAAAAGCAGACTCCACATAGTCAATCCTCTCTTCCAATTCGTGTCACTATGTTACAGCCTTATCTTATGAGAAATGGGACAGTAGGTTGAAAGATGCACAGTAGTGGGCCTACCTCAGTGATATCACCTCAGAAATATCTCCTCCAGTGATATTTCACTGGAAATATCACATTACATTTTCACTTTCTGGACAAGAAAAATGCAACGCAGAATGCAAAGTTAAAACATTGAACAAGCACCATACAGAATACTAGGAGACACTGGTATTCTTTGTTTTTTTTCTTGTCACCAATTTTGAATCTCAGTGAATAATACTGCAAACAAATTTTTAAAAAAATGTTTATGCCTTAGATATATATTGAAATAGGTGTTTAATTTTGTCTTTGAACTAAAATGTTTCCAATTCAATAATCTGATTTTGTAGTTTGCTTTACTTTCGTATGTAAAGAATGAGTTAAAAAAAAATGAGGGAGTTAAAGTACCATCTGTTTCATTTGGACCTAATATTTACTTGAAATATATATAATAAATCCCAAATCATAAAATTTATGATGCAGGTTGTCCCTCATTTTATTTCTGGATCAATATTCTGGTTTTATAATTATGATTTATATGAAAACTTGGTCATAAATCATCACTGTGCTTCTTTCAAAAACAACTTGGATAATGTACTTGAAAATTGCAATAATGTGCTCCTTTGTAGCACGGCGTTTGTGTAGGTCGACTTCATTTTGCAATCCCATTTTTTTTCTCCTTGGAGACAAATAAATAAAGTGAGGGTAGAGGACTAAACTTTTATCCTGGGACTATTCTCCATTACATAATTCCCTAGAGCATCCTCTGGCTAAGCAGCAGGATTCTTGGTCCTCTGTACCATTATAGGAGAGTGGGAGAGCTTAGAGGGTATTTAAAAGTGGCCACCTCTTAAACCCTTTTTACCATCTGCCGAGGGGTGTGTAGTTCTAGTCAAATCAACAAGAATGCTTTATACCTCCTTATCTTCTCCTTGGCACCTTGCAGATTACAGCACAAATCTTTCTATGTGATCCTGACATTAGAAAATATTCCTTTCTCCAATGATAATTTTTTGGGTAAAAAATGGAAATATTATTTCAGGGATAGGCATTTGTAAACAAGTATATGCCTTGGGACTTGCCAATGAAGAATTAATATATTATGCAGGTATGAGGCACGCAGAAAAATATCTTCTTTACAATGACTTTGAAATTTGTTGTTTATTTTTTTAAAATAAAAACATGAATGCACACAAAGATAGTTCTATTACCTTTTATAAAATCTTCTTATAAAGAAAAGGAATCCACAAACAGCTTCCAGAGAGGGCTTGACCCTCAACATTCATTTATCTATTTTTATTTGAGTATAGTTAATAAACAATGCTACATTAGTTTCAGGTGTACTACTTAGCCACTTGACAAGTTTATACACTATGTTACATTCACTGTAAGTGTAGCTACCATCTATCCCATTACATCACTATTATGATATCATTGGCTATATTTCTTATGCTGTACCTTTTACTCCCACAATGTATTCACTCTCACAACTGAAAGCCTGTAGCTCCCTCTCTTCTCCCATTTGGCCTCCTCCCCCACCACAACCTCCCCTCTGGCAACCACCACTTTGTTCTCTGTATTTATACTTCTGTTTTTTGTTTATTAGTGTTTGTTTTTTTTTTTTTTTTAACTCCACTTATAAGTGCAACCATATAGTATTTGTGTTTCTTAGTCTTACTTATTTCACTTAGCATAATACCCTCTAGGTCCATCCATATTGTCTCAAAAGAATGATCCCATCCTTTCTTAGAGCTGTGTAGTATTCTACTATAAATTACATTATTTATTACATATATATATCTATACCACATTTTTCTTATCGTTCGTCCATTGATGGACACTTAGGTTGCTTCCATAGCTTGGCTATTTTAAACAGTGTTACAATAAACATAGGTGTACATGTATCTTTTCAAATTAGGACACTCAACATTTGTTTATTTCCAGATATCATTGGAAGGGTGGCCTCAGGGCGGCAGGGAGAACCATGTGCGCACATGGACAGGCAGAGACACCAGAGTACAAGCCCATACAGTGACCTAATGCTGTCCGCATCGTCCACACCATCACTATTGCCTACCCACCCATCCGCTGATGGTGCAGACAGCAGAAGACTGTGAGAAGCAGGTAGGAATAGGAAAGTAGAAATACATTAGACAGGATGAGGATGCATTTCAGAGTCACACATAATAAATTTTATTTCTGACAATCACATCTGTCCAGTTGAGAAATATTTATTGATTACTTCCATGGGCCAAGCACTATTATAAGCTATTCACAGCAGTGAGTAAAAGAAACCAACTACTTTGCCTTCACTGGAGCTTAATTTTTAGTGAGGGGCGGGGGTAGCAGAAGGCAGATCGAGGCAAAAATAAGTAAAAGATGTGGTACATTAGAGGGTCATGCAAGTAACGGAGAGGAAGAAACAGGAGTGGCAATGAGGAGTGTTGGATAGAAGTGTGGAAATCGAGATTTTAAATAGCGGCCTCAGGAAAATCCACACTGAGAGGATGACATCTCTGTGAAGACCTACAGGCCTTGGATATCTTGCGAAACAGAACCCCAGGCTTTTGTACCCAGGCAGGTACAAAAGCAACAAGGCAGGAGCACATCTAGGGTCTGTGGAGAGCATCAAGGAGACCTGTGAGCGGGGCTGGTAGGGAATGAGGGCAGGGGCCGAACTGGCTATCAGATCCTGTGGCCCTGTAGACCAGGTCAATGACTCGTTTTATCCACAGTGAGACTAGCAGCCAACGCAGGGGGTTAAGGAAAGAAGTAACAGCTGTAAGACATTTCAAACATCTGCTCTAACAGGATCTCTCTGGCTGCTAGACCAAACTAGTCTGTGACAGACAAAGCACAAGCAGGAAGACCAATCAGGAGGCTGTTGCAATAATCCAGGAGGAGAAGATGGTGGCTGGACCCAGGGTGTTGGCAGAAGAAATGCAGAGAAAAGATGAGACAGACAGGGTATCTCAGATGTTGAGTCGACCCGGTTTTCTGACAGGTTGGACTATAATGTCAGAGAAAGAAGTCTTGGATGGCTCTGAGTTTTCCTGGCTGAACCAAAAATGGAATGAGTCTACCTTTACCTAATTGGGGGGAAATACAGGAAGCAACAGAGCTGGAGGTGGGGATTAGGAGGGGAGTTTTCATCACGTCAATGCTGAGATGCTTACTCGACATCAAATGGGCAGTTGGCTGTGTGTCTGAAATCCAATTAGACGATCTAGCCTGGAGATAGGCATTTGGGCATGACCTGAGTATAAATGTAAGAAAGCCAGTCACGGGATATGGTCACCGAGGGAGTGAGTACGAAGAGAAGAGACACGATCCTGGTGCTGAGAGCTGGGTGGCTCCAGTGCAAAGCAGGTGATGTAGCCTGGAGACCTAGAAGGAGACCAGGCAGGTGGGAGGAACACCAGGGGAAGGCGGTGTTCCTTAAAGCCTTAGTGAGGAACTTGGCTTAAAGCCAAGTGAGCCTTAAAGCCAAGTGAGGAGCTTGTGCAAAGGAGGAGCTTGTTGTCAGCTGTGGCAAATGGGTCAAGCAACAGAAAAACCATGAATTGACCTTCAGCTCTAGCAAGTTAGAGGATCATGAAAGGAGCAGTTTCGGTGAAGGGTCTAAGTGGAACACAATAGAGACACAATGAAAGGAAGTGATCAAGATGGCAATGCTTTTGAGGAACATTGCTGTGAAGGAAAGGAGAGAAATGAGGCGGGGGCTAGGGAAGCAAGTGGAGACAAGAGTTTTTCTTTGGTGATGGGCAGAAATAACAGGTGTGCCTGTGTGTTGTGTTGTGTGTGTGGTATATTACATGAAGGCCAATTCTAAGTGCAACAGTCACCATAGCTGCCTGGCACCAAGGGTGTCTTCTGAAATGACAGTCTTTGACTGTGGTACTTTGTGAATCACTTAATTCCAAATTCTCTATTACAGATTTTCGGTAGCTCTCTTTTATTTTTCTCTTCCAGTTTTGTCCATAAGAATAGTCACCTACTATAACAACAGGAAAAGTTACACTAGAGTATATTTATGTGACATAAACACACTGACAGGACCCAAATTCTGCAGCTTCGGCAGGCAGGGCAAGAGAGGAAAAGACATTTCCCAGGCAAAGTCCTTTAATAAAAAGTTAATTTTATCCCAGACTCCAAGGCCCCCTGCAAAGAACCTACCCCTTCTAGGATTAACAAGGGGAGAATTATTATCCAATAAGGGAGTATCTTGCTGTTTGCTACCACTGACTTTTGTCACTTCATGGCAAGGGCTCTTATGTAGATGGGAACTTTGAGTTCTCTATTCTGTCCAAGCCACAGGGCTTGGGAGAGGCTTCAGCCCCTAAAGGGCATTTCATGCTGTGAAGTTGCCTCAGCTCTATTCATTATGATGAAACTCCTATGAGGAAAGAAGCTTTCTTTTCTGAGTGGTTGTAACGTGACTGAACATAGAATTTGGGGGCAACCCACTGTTTTGAATTCCAGAGTACACCCCCTTCCCATACACAAAGGAACAAAGGAATTTCTATTCATTTAATCAAAAAAAGAATAAACCTATGAAAGTCCACTAAAACAACTACTCATCGGAGAAAAAAAAGCATAAAATGCAAACATGAAATCGAAATATTTTAGGTTGTGATGTCTCTCATTCGACTTCCTGATTCCCGAATGTCAAAATACGCAACTACCAACAGTCATACATTTTCAAGATCAGCCCATCAACACACATAAATATTTACATTGCCTATTAATTTTCTGGGTTCAACTCTCCTCTAGTTGCAGGAAAAAAGGAAAAGATATTAATAATATAATTAATCACTCATAGCATCATCTACTTCTGCTTTATACAGTTATAACATTTTGTATTCACTATGTTCTACTTTGATTAATGTTTGTCTCTCTTATTAGATTGTGAGCTGATGAGAGCAGGGATTATTTTCCCCCTTCAAGGCACCAATTTATCCTCAGAGCCAGACATAATCCTCAGCAAATGGGAAGTGGTTAAAAATATTTTCCAATAGATGATCAATAAAGAATGAGATGGAGGAAGCAAAGAAAGGAGGGATGGGGAGAAGGAGAAAGAAAGTAGGGAAGAGAGATTTATTTCATAACCTATTATTGAGTACCATGATGCTGAAAACATGATAAAGCATAATTATGCTTTATAACAATAAAAACAGAGAAAAAGATTAGTTCAAACTATACATATCCCAGAAGTCTTCTGCCTTATTGCTTCACTTTCATTTTAAGAAACAGCAAGCATATGCAGAAAAAAGTATGTCTCACTCTAATTATAAAGACAAGAACATTTCACAATAGAAAACATGCTAAATTTAATGTTTTGTATTTTCTTTGTTGATGAGACAATGAGATTTCCCACTTTATGTCACATCTTTTGTGAGAGAGTGACAGTGTAGTCTACCACACTATCTGCTGCTTTTTAAGTAGGAGAGAAATCAGCTTGATTTAAATTAGCACATTTTTTTACAGTGAAAATTGTTTAATTAAAACTTGTTGCTTAGAAATCCAAATCTCTCAGAAATTATATGTAGATGATGTCAGAGTGATTAGAAAAATGGCAAAAAAAAAAGTGCATATTCATTTATAAGTAGAAATAACTGGGAATACTTACATTTAAAAATTATTATTTGTAATAAACTGAATATTTCTTTTTCCAGTGTTATTGAGATATAATTGACCATATGACCTTATGTACACTTAAGGTGTACAATAAAATGATTTGATATGGTGAAATAATTACCAGAATAAGTTTAGTTAGCACTCATCTCCTCACAGTTGCAAAATTTCTTCCTTGTGATAAGAACTTTTTTAAAATATTTATTTATTTATTTGAGAGAGAGAGAAGGGAGAGGAGGGGCAAAGGGAGAGGGAGATAGAGTTCCAAGCAGACTCCACACTGAGGGGCTCCATCACAGCCCTGAGATGATGACCCAAGCAAAAACCAGAAGTCAGACGCCCAACCAACTGTGCCACCCAGGCATCCCTGTGATAAGAACTTTCAAGATCTGCTCTGTTAGCAACATTCAAATATATAATACAATATTATTAAATATAATTATATCCCTGAACTTATTTATCTTAAAACTGAAAGTATCTTTTGACCACCTTCACCCACATCTCATCACCACATCACCCACAGCCTGATTCTTGAAACCACCAATGTGATCTCTACTTCTAAGAATGTTGGGGTTCTTTAGATTTCACATATCATGAAATCATACAATATTTGTCTTTCTCTCTCTGACTTGTTTCCTTTACCATAATCCCCTTAATTTTTATCCATGTTGTCATAAATGGTAGGGTTTCCTTCTTTATTATGGCTGACTAGTATTCAGTTATAGATGTAGATAACACTATATATGTTATAATATTATACATAATATATACAATCTATTTTTATCCATCAATAGACAATTAGTTTATTTCCATACCCTAGCTATTACAAATAATGCTATAGTGAACATGAGGGTACAGGCATCTCTTAGACATAGTGAGTTCACTTTCTTTGGATGTATACCAGAAGTGGAATTGACGGAGCAAATGATAATACTATTTTGAGTTTTTTGAGGAACCTCTATACCATTTTCCATAGTGGCTGTACCAATCTACATTCTCATCAAGAGTGCACAAGGGCTTTCTTTTCTCCACATCTTCACCAACACTTTTCATCTTGTCTTTTTGGTGATAGTCACTTTAACAGCTGTAAAGTGATAGCTTGTAGTTTTGATTTGTATTTTCCGCTGTTGGATACTTTTTTATATACCTGTTAGCTATTTGACAGTCTTTTTCAGGAAAATGTCTATTCGGGTTCTTTGTTCAATTTAATTTGATTATTTGGTTTTTTTGCTATTGGGTTGTAGAAGTTCCTTATATATTTTGGATATTAATCCCTAATCTAATATGTGGTTTGCGAATATTTTCTCCTGTCCCATTGGCTGCCTTCTCATTTTTCCAACCATTTATTTTGCTGTGTAGAAGCTTTTTAGTGTGATGTAGTCCCACTTGTTTATTTTTTATTTTGTTGCTTGTGCTTCAGGTGTCATATCCAAAGATCATTGTCAAGGCCCACATCAAGGAGGTTTTTCCCTGTTTTCTTCTAGGAGTCTTATGGTTTCAGGACTTACGTTTAAGTCTTTAACTCATTCTGAGTTAATTTGGGGAGTGGTGTAGCATAGAGGTCTTGTTTCATGCTTTTGCATGTGAATATCCTGTTTTCTGAGTACCATTTATGGATGAGACCATCTAAATTAGCATGTTTTAATAATGCTCAAATATGTATGCCTTCAAGTGGAACTATAATGAAGAAAAAACAAAAGGGCAAGTGTATATGTGACTTGATAAATACATTTATTAATGATGATGATGACGATGACAAGAGTAGAAATGGAAACTCCATTTTCTTCTGCTTACCCACGGAGCCCTCTACGTTTTCCATTCTGCATTTAAAGACCTTGATACATTTATTTTTAGTAAAGTTTGAGATGATCTAAGACTAATCAGAATACATATAAAGTATCTCAAAGTAAAAGTACACTGAGTAGTTTATAGATGGAAGTTGATTGATTGGCCACATTGCCATGAGCTGATTTCAAAAAGAGGTGTAAAATGAAATGCCAAAATAAATCAAAGAGTCAACTAATCCTCATACAAGGGGCACCACTGACTGGAGTTCCATATCACATCAATCCTTTTATTTAATAGTCTCAATGGAAACCACTTCTGGGAGCATCAAACAAGGCAACCAGCCAGAAATGTCATTATCCCAAGCAACATTTCTGTTGCGTAAAGCTACCTAACTCTAACTGTAATTTACTTTGAGAAAATCTGGTTTTACTTTTCCTGGACAATCCAATATGATATTATTTTACATATAGGTTGCAGACATTCTTTGTTGGCACTGAATGGGTAAAAGGAAATCACTACACTGTATATTTTTTTCCTCAACAGAAAAATATTTTTGCTGAACTGAAGGCCAAGTTAGCACTTTGTAAAAGTGCCAGAGCCAAGTTTAATTTAGCCATTCCCATTGCTAATTAGGAGTGGCCTGCAGAGACCCCACCCAACATGTATTACTTTGACAGAAGTATAGTGTGAACTCTTGGGTCATCTTTCCATATTAAAGTGATCATATTACAAAACTGTGTGGATTGAACTTAAACCCTAAATTATCTTGCTTGACCAAGGAAGTAAAATGCTTATAGATTTTTCAAGCAAATATAATTACTTAAATGTGAAAAACTTAGAGCTACGTACATTTGCAAATAATAACATTAGCCTTTTCTTTAATCTTGAAGCCGTTCTATTTCATATAGCTTTGAACTGCTAAGTCAGTGAAAGTGTTACCATTTTTCCCTAAGAAGAAAATGTATTCAGGGGATCAGTCTTCCCTAAGCACTGATAAATGAGTGAGTTTGCATTCTAATTACAGATATGGTTTATGTGTTTTCTCCTTTCAAATGAGATTACTGTGAGGTAAAGTAATCAGCGGATAACTTTTTATACTGCAACCAATAATTTTTGCATTACTTAACTAAGCATCTTTCTGGTGTTGATTTTTAGAATCCCAAACCCTAAAAAGTTAATATTTTTTTCTGCCTAGATGGGTAAAATCATTCCTTTTTAGATTTATCTGGGCGTGAAAGGATTTTTTTATTATAATTATTTGGTTTTGGAGTTAAGAAGAGCTTGAGGATACTTAAAATGAACAAGATACCAAATAATAAAGAGTCCCTAGTCTAATATGCTGAACAGGTTTTTAACAGCTTTTGCAGAGTATAAATTTTTCTTGTGTACTCTAATATGTCAGTCATGCATGCGTTGATATACAGATTATTTTTAAGAGAGGTTTCATAAAAACATGAGAGCATGTAAAATTCAAAAGAGTGAGGTAGCAGTAGATTTACCCAGTGGACCAACCGCCAGAGAGTGAAAACTAGAAGCTGAGAAGCTAATGAGAGGATAATGGTAAGAACAACAATCACCAAAGGTGTGAAATATACAGTTAAAATGAAAGTAACCTGCCACTGAACAATGAAATACACTCGGCAGGGCCCTAGATTGCAGAAATCTTTTTAACATCCTCCATCAGCTGCTCTCAAATAAAATTGCTGGACATTTTAGAAAATAATAAAGAACCTTTATTTACTGCTCACCCAATTGTGGTTGCGGATTTTTAAATACCATTATGGTTATACCCTGAAAAAATGTCAAGGACTAATTATTTAGATTACCCGTAATCCTCATATTTTAGGGAAGCATATTCGACTATATAAATTTACTTTAAAAATATAACTGGAGCCCCTTTGTTGTTTGAAAATACCTCAGAGCATGCAGCCTGGAGCCCCACTGCTGGTCTTGGTTTCAGTTCCACTGTTTGCTAGTGGTGATATTCTAGGCAATTTACTAGACCTCTCCAGGGCTTAGTTGCCCAGTTTGTTAAAGGATAACAATAATAACAAATCTATATTATAAGGTTGTTAGGGGGATTAAATGAGATAATGCATATAAAATGGTAAGAAACAGTGCCCGGCACATATTGTGCTCTTAGTAAATGTCAGCCATTTATGATTCCCAAGACTATTGAACTAATCCACATATCATATCTCAATTTGAAAAACAGACGAAGTCATCTGTGCACAAAATCATTCACCAAATATTTAGTGAGTACCTACTGGGACCAGGCTATAGATTAAGTGACCGGAGTTTAGAGTGAATCCCAATGTCAGACCCCATAAAGAGGTTAGGTTTCTAAGCACAGTTGTCCTCTAAGAAGAATTTAGAATTGGAATCTTTTCTTCTTATTATTGTATTATGTAGATATATACAGTACATAATTAGCTTTTGAGGTAGTGGTCTGTGGTTCATTGTTTGTGTAACACCCAGTGCTCCACGCAATCCATGCCCTCCTCAATACCCATCACCAGGCTTTGACATGAATTTCTCCCTCACCACCAAGAAACTGGCCGTGTTCTCTGGGTTCAGAAGATGGAGAAGCAAGAAAATACAACTACGATTCTTTTGCTCTCCTTTCCTATAAACACATAAGTGTTACACATTTTTAAGTGTAATTAAGTCTCTAAATTAACAGGATTTAATTTATGATAAGAGAAGACTAGTTGAGATGGAAGATGATTAAAGTCTAGCCAATGAAAAATGGGATGGAATTAGTGAATAATGTATCCAAGCTATGGCTCTATTTACCAAGGTGGAGGAAGCTTTCATTCTTTTATTCTAGAGTATTTTTTGAGCTGATTTATGTGAATCATGACTGAAGATCCTAAAGACACAGATACAAACAACCCAAAACTCAGCTCAAAAGGAATTAATAGTGGAGTGAGGTTGATTTATAAGTCACTTAATAATGACAACTCAGGGTGAAAATATTAAACAGAAGTAAGACCTTGATGTTACAGGGGGTAAAGAGCAGGAGCACCTAAGAGGGAAAACTCCCATTAAGGTCAGGAGCATTTCCAAGCAGAGACGAGACTTGAAATTAATCATAAAGGATGAATGAGTTTTCCGAGGCCAAGAGAGAGAGACAAGGAAAACGATGATGCCATCGCCCAAAAGAGAATTCTGTTGGATGAGAAGGTGGAGGCAACAGCTTGACATTTAAGGTGGGTGAATTCAGTCTTAGAGTTGTGGATTTCTTTTTAACGATTACAGAAATACAACTCTGAATTTCAGGGAATAAAACGTACAGTCATGAGTCATCAGAAAATAGGTGGTATTTGAAGTGAGAAAGAAAGAAACTCAAGATAGAATCCTAAAAAAAAAACCAATATTTTAGGCGTGATGGGAGAAAAGACACAAATGAATGAGAATGAGGGGTGGCTACTAAATTGAGAGATCCAGGACAAGAACTCTCATGGAAGCTGAGAATCAAGACAGTTTCAGTGATGATGTTTAGAACAGTGGCAAATGCCAAAGGTTGGTCAAGAAAAAATAGATCAGAAAATCTTGATGAATGTGAGGGTAGAGAGTGAGTGTAGACTCATCTTTCATGAAGTTTGTCTCCAAAGAAAAGGAGATAAATAATACAGTAAAAAGGATGGATATGGACTAGTAAGAAGAGGGGGATTTTTGATGGAAATATTTTGATCATGTGTATTTCCTGCAAATAATGAGCTGGTAGAAAGGGAGAAACTTCATATGCCTAATTCATCTGAAGCTAATTATGCTTTAGAAAAGAACACTTTCAAAGTATTCATATTAAGTTTCTACCTAGTAGGACTGTTCCTTACTGAAGCTATATGAGATGTTATCCCAAAATGAGTGATAGCCTATTCAATTTAGAAAGCCACATTTTTATTTGTGGCCATCAAATGAAACTATGACATGATAAATAAGTTGTCTTTTAGTTTTTCTTAGTTTCAAGTTAATATTCCATTTAGATATGATCTTACAACCAAGACATAAATCATTATTAACACTTTATGGCCCCTCTTAACACACAAACTTCTGAGCACTTAAAATAGAAAAATTTATGTTTTAAAAGTTAAAACAACAACATTAATCAGTTTCGCAAAGTCTTTAATGATGCCATCACATTTTTTTAAGGATTTTATTTATTTATTTGGGGGGGGGAGAGGTTAAAGAGGGAGGGGGAGGGACAAGCAGACTCTGTGCTGAGTGTGGATCCTGACTCAGGGATCTATCTCATGACCCTGAGACCATGATATCAGCCAAAATCAAGACTTGCATGCTTACCTGACTGAGCCACCCAAACATCCCTGAAGCCAACAAAATTTTAAATAAATTTTCTCAGTTATGTAGCTATAGCCCAAAACTTGCCCTAGGATATTTAAGATTCATGTGCTTATTAAATATTTATTGAATGCGAAAGCACATAGGTTTCTGCCAAATCATGAATGAGAAGACAATAGCTAATAAATATGATGTTAAAAAAAAACTTCCAGGGCGCCTGGGTGGCTCAGTGGGTTAAGCCGCTGCCTTCGGCTCAGGTCATGATCTCAGGGTCCTGGGATCGAGTCCCACATCGGGCTCTCTGCTCAGCAGGGAGCCTGCTTCCTCCTTTCTCTCTCTGCCTGCCTCTCTGCCTACTTGTAATCTCTCTCTGTCAAATAAATAAATAAATAAATCTTTAAAAAAAAAAAAAAAAACTTTCATAAGGTCCATTATGATCTGTCTTATGATTAGTTTTATCATATAACTTAAACAAGATAGAAGTCCATTTAATTCTTACATAAAAGAATAAAGATGGAAAGTATAAGGCTGATACAGAAATTTCATAAAGTCTTGAGGGACCTACATTCCTTCCAGATCATTGTTCTGCCATCCTTAGAATATAGCCTCTATCCTTATGACAAAAAGAAGGCTGATAGGATTCCTTCCACTTACTACATTTGTGCTCTAGGCAATGGATGGTGGAAAGGGGAAAAATAAAGATGTTCCCTTTCCTTTTTAAGAAAAGTTCCCAAAGTTCTTTCCAACTTTTCTGTATAGATTTCACTGGCCAGACCCTAGACACATGGTAATAACTGAATTAATACCTAGATGGATGGCTCCAATGCATAGCCAAAAATTATGGTTCTAGTTCTATCCTAAGGAAAATATATATCACCTATATTGGCTATATAGCAATTTCTGAGATTGGTAGGAATTTCCACCACATGATTCCATTCACCCGGAAGATTTAAAGTTTCCCAAACACCCTTTCTGGAGGAAAAAAAAAAAAAAAGTGAAATAGGTAATAAGTGAATTTAGGTTGGAAATTAGGATGGTTTGTTGCTTACGTTCTAAAGGAGTGTTCGTGGGGCTCCTGGGTAGCTCAGTCAGTTAAGCATTTTTCTTATGCCCCTAGGATCGAGCTCCTGGTCGGGCATCCTGCTCAGCTGGGAGTCTTCTCTCCCTCTGCTCCTCACCCCTGCTCACACTTGCTCTCCCACCCCCATAAATAAATAAATAAATAAATAAATAAATAAAGGCGTGTTCATGCTAATCTTTCTAAATCAGTTGCCTAGGAAGTCACCTTAGTTCATTTTGTGATTGCTCATTGTCTTAGCTCTGTTTACACAATTCCAATATCCCGATGAAAAGAATAGAAAACTTAGCCTCAGATGTGGAATATATAATCTAGATGTCCTGATTTGTCCAGTGCTGTGGGGGCTACATTGGCATTATTGAGAAACTCTTAGATTGCTGCTGTCAAAGACAAAAAGTATCTGAACATGAGTCAAATTTTCACTCGTGCCAATTTTCACTGGCACATGAGCTCTGGATACAGCCATCGCTGTAACCAACTGCCTATTAAATTAACAGCAAAATCATAGTGCTCCAACCCTTCATTAGCAACTTCCTTCAGGAATTATCCAAGGTCAGTGCTCTTCCATTCTTACTTCTCTTGACAGGAGTCAGCACTTAGCCATCACCCTCCAGATGGTGATATTCAAGACCTTGGCAAACTGCCTTTCAAAGGTTGTGAATCCTAGTAGAGAATAATTACCTGGATATTGAACGGATTTTTTTCACCCCTCATAGTTAAAATAATTGGGAACAATGTGGCTATGTTGATGGAGTGTTTGGCTGCCAGTTTCTCCTTTTAGATAACTACATGTGGAAAATGACATGAGCCCACTCATCTGCTGTAACATTCAGAAGAACAGTTGTCACACTAGAACCTAAATGGGAGCCCTAAGTTCAAGAAGAGGAGAAAAGAAAGTGCATCCCAGAGTGAGAAATTGGATATTTATTAGAGGTATGTGGCACTTTCTGGAGGAAAATTGCTGATCCATTGCGGGTGGCACTGGCCACACTGTGGTGTCAGCAGTGTCACATCAGCAGGTCAGATCGAACTTCCACAGTAATCAACAAGGGCTGTGACATGGCTGGCACAAAGCCAGGTGAGAACCAAATGCCGTCCCGTAGCTACATAAAGTCCTTTATTTCATTACTAGCCTAGCACCCTTGGACGTCTCATGAAACATTTGACAAAATGCTATGTTCATTCTAGGAAGTCATCCACGTCTCCAATGGTTTCCTTTGCATCTTTCTATAGCCAATAATAAAAGTAGCAATAGCTAGCATTTATTGAGCTTTTAGTATATGTCAGGCACTATGCTAAATTTAGATTCATTTCATCTCACATTATAATGGCTGTTGGCTGAATACTATCCAGTCCTATCTACTTTCCTTCTAATAGAATCCTGAGTGAAAGTGTCTAGATGAAGAATATTACCTTTCATAACCTCTATCTGTTTATTCAAGAAAAACAAAAATCAATATCAGTGTAATCAACCATAACATAGCCAAGAAGCAAATTTTAGAGAGAGACGTTTCTAAAATATCAGAATTTCATAATAAACTCTGATTTATTTTTGGGTGATGCATTATGCAGGATGGTAGAATTCCCGCTATTTTTTTTTTCCCTAGGAGCCTAAGTAAATCTTCTAAATCCTTGAACTTTAGTTTAAAATACGGAAATGATTCTTAAACCTTAAAGCTCTAGTCAGGTGAGTTGTTTTCCTTATAGGGTATCTTTTTTTCAAAGGCTATTTCTGCTCAATGAGAAAATTCACAGCCCTGAATATTTATGTTACAAGGTTTCTGTTGAAAGAATATTTAAAAGCTATTGACCAGATCGTTGATTTCAATGGCAAGCCATAATCATTTCACAGATAGTAAGAAAAGAAACACAAAATAACAAGGACACAATATAAACCATGTCTAAATGCCCATATTTTTAATCTCATATACGTTAAACTTTTTTTTTCATAAACGTTAAACTTTAACAAAATTGGTAAAATATTTACTATTAGTAGCCAACCAAGAGCTGGGTTAAATCCTATTTTGCCTCTTGCCATTTGAGTGGCCTCATATAGGTTAGTTTATTTATCTGCATTTCATTGTATATATGATATTAGATTATAGAATAGTGATACAGCAGGTGCTATTGATAATGAGTATGATTGCCATTTTTTCCAGTTTTTTAAAAAAATTACATATAGAGTAAAGTCTTTAATATGAATCAATATGTGGCATTAAATTTAAAACCTTTTTAAAGGAATTAATATTTCCGTTCCTTCAACATTGCCTATTAGTGTTCTCTTTCGAAATAAAAAAGTGAATTATTAGATGTGAATTTACCAGACAGAGAGTCTTATTCAAGCAAAAATAGTATTAGACTATGTCTGGGATTCTCATATACTCTCTGAATAGATCAATATATTTTTTTAAGATTTTTGTTTATTTATTTGACAGACAGAGATCACAAGTAGGCAGAGAGACAGAGAGAGAGAAAGGGAAGCACGCTCCCCTCTGAGCAGACGGCCCAATAAAGTGTTCGATCCCACGACCCTCAGATCATGACTTGAGCCAAAGGCAGAGGCTTTAACCCACTGAGCTACCAAGGCGCCCCTGAATAGATCAATCTTAATGGAAGGAACCCACAGGACTTCTGTTCTTGGTTGCACTTGGACACTCATTCTGGATCCTTGAGCAATATCGCTTCTAAGACCTTAGTGACCTTAATGTGAAAATGAAGGGTTAGATTAGATTATCTATGCAGCTTCCAACATCCAGCAATCATGTGTTCAAAATCATGTATTAAAGTCCATCAGCAGGGGCACCTGGGTGGCTCGGTGGGTTAAAGCCTCTGCCTTCGGCTCAGGTCATGATCTCAGGGTCCTGGGATCGAGTCCTGTATCGGGCTCTCTGCTCAGCAGGGAGTCTGCTTCCTTCTCTCTCTCTGCCTGCCTCTCTGCCTACTTGTGATGTCTCTCTGTGTCAAATAAATAAACAAAATCTAAAAAATAAATAAATAAAATAAAAAATTTCAAAAATAATAATAATAAATAAATAAGTCCGTCAGCAGAAATCCATTCCTTTGGCTTTAGACATTGGCAGGCAGTATAGTAAAACAGAAATGATGCACAGTTTGGAATAAGCCAAAGCTGAGTTCCTATCCAGGTTGGCTTTTCAGTTCCACGACCTTTAGCAAGTCAATCCCCTTCACCGAGGCTGTCTTCTCACTTGTACAATGTTGATGCTAGCTGCCTGCTGGGAACATTGTGAAGATTGGAGATGGTATTGGTAATCAATGATTTGGCTGGCATTCAATTAATCATAGCTATTATTTTCCAGAGTCCTCAGTAAAATGCAAATTCTTTGGGAAGGATGACTTTGGAGGACATTTTTGGATGCCAGGAATAGAGAGCTACTCAAATCCCAATAAATGAGATGTGAAGCAAGGGTGCTAGAAGGTGATAGATAGTTCCGCGGATCTCAGGACACAAAAGGTCTGGAACTGGGACTTGAGCAGAGATAAAGTTCTCTCTGCTCATGTGATGGGATTCTTCTATCAGATCACCTGTGCCATTTCTCTCTCTTTTCTCTTTCCTGCTTTAATACCCACAGCTCTCTGGAACCCCCTTCCATATCTCTTATCTCCACACAGGGTCCCTGATTTACTAACTTTTACTTCACTGTCAGCTCTGTGACGGGGGGTACAGGCAGAGGGTGGTCAGGTGATCGGGGTAGCCCACTGTCCATTTCGTAGAGTTGGCTTGTAGAAAGACCCTCGGGGTTGGGTACATAGCAGAGACTCAAACCCTAACATAGAATTAGTACAAAGGGTAACACGAAATGCTTGTTTCCACCCTAATACTCATTTTCTGGTGAAAAGACATATGGAGTTGGAATCCAGGATGAATACAACTTGTATGGATCCTGAAGCTCATATGATTTTGAAGCCCCTTTTTAAGACCTAAATAAATAAATAGTTATGAATGCAAAATATATAGAAAAGTAAATTTTTTTATAATTGGAAAAGAAAGTGCAATAAGTTATACACTTTGAGGAAGTAACATAAATATCACAAAATCCAGTAAATATTCCTACAGATTAATTGCTTAATACACATATATAATACATTTTCCTACATTTTTAGGTTGCTCACTTCTTTTGTAATAATAATATTTGTAGTATTTCTTCAGAGAGAATGTAAACAGTATTTTCTAGAGCAAGGTTGATCAAAATTTGGTTTTATCTCATTGATAGTTGAGATTGATAAAAACAGACCTACTTATTTTTTGCTATATAATTATAGGGTTATTTCCTAAAAAGACAAAAATTCTGTCTTTCTAGAATTGTACTGCAGTTCAATTCTACTTTAAATTTTCCATGAAAAGTACAGGGTGCAGTGTACCCTGCATTGTCAATTCTATCCTTGACAGGAGAGAATTTGCCTTTTGACCTGGCATTAATTAGTGCTGCAGTTTTGCTTGCTGCTTTACACAGATGAGGACTGCAAGAATTTTTCTCAGACTAGCTTCTGACTAGTCTGGGAGAAACCTATCTATTTCCAGTGTCAGCTGATTTCCAACACATTTACATATTGATACAGAGTCCAACCTTGTGCCTTTGTGTCTGGTACAGGGAGACGGGCACAGAAGGTGGTAGGTGTATTCCTGGAAAGAGTTCCTACACCAGGACAGCTATAACAATAATAATTATCCACAAGAAATAACAAGTGTCGGCGAGGATGTGGAGGAAAAAGAAGCCACGTGCACTGTGGGTGGGAATGCAAACTGGTGCAGCCACTGCAGAAAACAGTATGGAGTTTCCTCAAAAAGTTAAAAATAGAACTATGATCTAGAATACCCTATGATACAGTAATCACACTATTGGGTATTTATGCAAATATATATATATATTTAAATATATATATATACAACACTAATTCAAGGGGATACATGGACCCCAAAGTTTACAGCAGCATTTTTTACAATACCCAAGATATAGAAGCAGCCCAAGTGTCCATCAGCTGATGAACAGATAAAGAAGAGGTGGCATGTATATGCAATGGAATATTAGTCAGCCATGAAAAGAATGAAATCTTGCCATTTGTAATGACAGGGGTGGGACTAGAGAGTGTAATGCTAAACAAAATAAGTCAGTCAGAGAAAGACAAATATCATATGATTTCACTCATACTCAGAATTTATGAAAAAAACCAGAGCTATAATAAGAGACAAACCAAGAAACAGACTCTTAACTACAGAGAACAAGCCAGTGGTTGCCAGAGGGGAGCGGGTGGGGGATGGGTGAAGTAGGGAATGGGGATTAAGGAGAGTGCACTTGTCCTGATGAGCACTGGGTGATATATAGAAGTGCTGAATCACTACATTGTTTTTTTTTTGTTTTGTTTTGTTTTTAAAGATTTTATTTATTTATTTGAGAGAGAGAGACAGTGAGAGAGAGCATGAGTGAGGAGAAGGTCAGAGAGCGAAGCAGACTCCCCATGGAGCTGGGAGCCCGATGTGGGACTCGATCCCGGGACTCCAAGATCACGCCCTGAGCCGAAGGCAGTCGTCCAACCAACTGCGCCACCCAGGCGTCCCTGAATCACTACATTGTTCACCAAAACTAATATTACACTGTATGTTAACTGTACTGGAATTTAAAAATAAACGAACATAGATAAATAGCAATAATAATTATTCATGGAAGTGCTACAGATCTCATGAATGTAGCCCATTAAACAAACCAAAGATATCTCCAACATAACCTTTTAGCCAGATCCCACAAGATGCTCCCACACTCTCTAACCATAGAGGCAATCCCAAGGAGGGAAAGTTGAAGTGGAAAGAGCAGTACTGTACCAGTTACAATATCTGACTTTGGAGAATTAAATGTATAAATGCACAACCTTGTGACCACATTGGCAGACTTCCTCTCAAAGCCTGAAGCTCATGCTTTTTAGGATAATGAGGGATTTCCAAGCACTCAGAATGCTACAAAGCGAAAACCAGCCAGGCAGATGTAGAAAGACATCATTCTGTCTACTCCGTCACCTTGAGGGTTCTGGGTGAGCAAGGAAGGAAGGGTATTAAGAAAGCTCGTGATGAGGTAGATGAAGTTACAGCCAAACCAACTTCACTGATTACAGCGTTTTTCTGGGGGTAGATTTACATTTGCTAACACCTGCCACATGTATCTGCTTTAGCAAGAAACTAGTGAACTTGACCTCAGACCAGGGATTTCATCAGGCAAGATGACACAAGAGGCTGTTTTCAGATAAAAGGCGTATGGGAGACACCAATTCTGTGACTGGCAGAGAGAGGCAAAAGTGACAACTCAAAGAGAAGAAATACATTATTTTTTATTTTCATAACAGTTGTTAAAAATCAATGACAAGTAAAAGAAAACTAAAGATGGGAAAGGAAAGACCTTCATTATCTTTCTTAAGTGAAGTGCTCTTGTGCCCAAGGGGAAGTTTGCTCTCACAATCCACTGAAGCAAGACTGGGTCCGAGAACATAACCATTCAGACCGTGAACTCTGGGTCTCCCAGGTAAATTTGTTAGAAACTAATACATGTGTCTACAAAAGAGCTCTACAAAGAAAGAGAATTACTAGAATTGAATTGTATTACGTACTCAAAGGTCAGCGAAATACCATTAAATGAGTGACTATGTTGCTAATGAACTTTCTAGAAAAATATTTACACACACATTGCCTAGTATGAACCAAAGGTGAGGATAAGGCTAAAAATCACTTTAAGACTGACTAATATCTGCCTTGTAGTAATGACCAAAGCTCCTCACGCCTTCTCTGTTAGCCAGAACTGTGCTGTTTTCCATACGTATCACATAAGCTTCACAGATTCCTTGTGAAATAGGTATTTTCATTTCTTCCCTTTCCCGATCCTTTTCCCAGCTATCTCCTACTCATCTTCTGTGTCTCAACTTAAATATTTCATCACCCAAAATACATTATCTCAACATCCTTTCCAGCTTTTTCTCCCCCCAGATATCCTGGACTTTCTTCACAGCACTTACCATAATGTGGATCATGTAATTATTTTTTGTTTATTGGTATACTTTCCATCTTCCACTTTACAAGTAAGGTCAGAGTATACCCAGTGGGTTCAATGAATGCAAGTTGACTAAATAACCAAATGATGGGAAAACTGAGGCTTAGAAAAGAGGAGCCGTGGCTAAGATTCAAATCAAACTCTCAGTGCCTCCAAAGCCTTTGGAATGAACCACTCCATTACCTTACCCATGCCAGCCTGGTGATATAATTGTCAGGGATCAGTGCAAAATAAAAATGCAAGCCCTTGTTCAAAGCAAGCCCTTGTTCAAAAAGCAGGGGTATTAAAAAAATAAAGCTTTGGGGCACCTGGGTGGCTCAGTAGGTTAAAGCCTCTGCCTTCGGCTCAGGTCATGATCCCAGGGTCCTGGGATCCAGCCCCACATCAGGCTCACTGCTCAGTGGGGAGCATGCCTCCTCCTCTCTCTCTGCCTGCCTCTCTGCCTACTTGTGATCTCTGTCTGTCAAATAAATAAATTAAAATTTTTTTAAAAAAATATAGCTTTATTCTTTCTTCTACAGCTCCCTTTCACTTGACGTATTTTTTTGTTTGTTTGTTTGCTACTGAATGTGGTTCTAAGTAAAGAAAACTTAAAACTTTAAATTATTACCGTGAAATTTACTGTTATCTTGATATAGAGCAATAGCAGCTTTAGATGCAAATCTGAATATCACCTTGTATGCAGACTTCTCATGCACGGAGAGTCCCCCAGAATTCTGTGCTCCGGGGACATGTGGAGTGCCATATGCAAATGGAGCGGCAAGGAACAGCTGACGCAAATGCCGTGTGTATCTCCTCTGCTCGCACACATGCGCCGTTGTCCCACAGGATTTCATTTGCAAAACAAAAAACAAAGAATTATTAAGAGCTTCAGTAGCAGAGCATTAAACGAAGCAGGGGGCCTGGGTGAGCACCTGGTCTGGTACTACTGCGTAGGGCACACAGACATGAGTGTCTCAATCCACTGTGTGTTGCTAATCTGTGCCCGAGGGTGCTATATCCAAACTCTAAATTCGCAGTAATGAATCATATTATAATAAGGTAAAGATACCTGATTTTAGTACAGTGGGAGGACAACGAAGGATGACAAATCACTCCCAAGTCTTTTTTCAGACTTCTGTTGGAACTAGTAAAGGAGGCAGATACGTATGTTTATACACCAGGAATAAGGAATTATTTTTATTTGCAGACATTTATAATTGCTTTGCCATTGACTGAGCTATTAAATATTCAAATATGAGTAGGGAGCAGGTAATTTAGTGCAGCAATATTTTCTCCTCTGCTTCGTTATTAAAATTGAGTAAAAGTTAAATTAGACAATAATGCAATTGCAAATATTTTAGACATAAGGACATCGTTCTCTTAGCCTCTTTTGGAGAGAGGAGACAATTACTAACAAGGTGAACCATCCTCACCATTCTTTGGGTCTGGGCTGATTTTGCATTTTTCTCCAGAAAAAAATTTGTATTTTTCTGCCATGAACTCCAGTTCTGAGGACATATGCTCTAGCAACCATCACAAAAACAAGTTATTTCTTATTTACCATTGCAGCTTGAGACTGTCTTGGCTTAAATATCCATTACTTAGGCTGTATCAAGAAAATTAACAAATAGATTTGCTAGTCTGTTGACTAATGAGAAAATTTATTCTCCTAAAGGTTGAGAAATTCACACAGCTAGTAAATGGTAGCATTAGAATTTGTACCCAGGGCTGGCAGAGTAATGCATTGTTACCCAATTCTTTCTCAATCAGCTCAGGAAAGCCAGGGATACAATGATGATAATATCTGTATGATTCTCCCAAACTAGAGCTGTTGTATCCTTTACCCAACTCTGTCTCCCTGTTTAAATTTACATTCATCAGTTAGCTCTGTTATGTTCTTATACAGTAGAGTACACATATTTTTGTCTGTCTACACTTTCTCGCGTATTTTTTTTACTTTCCTGCCACTATTTATCTGAAGATATAAATACACAGCATATTTCCTTAAACTACACTGCAACTAGAAACTTTGTCCTAAACTTTTTCCTTAGTATTCATATATATGATACCAAAAATATAATGTGGATTATATATTACATTTTATATACATTAAAATATATTATATATGATTTACAAGTGATTAAATAAAATGACAAAGTAGAGGTCTCAATTGTCGGAGAGATGTCATACTCTCTCGTTGAAAATACTGATTTTAGCATTGGATCAAAGCACCAAAGACACAGATTTCAACATTATATTGCCTAGGTACGTTTGGTTCTCTAAGTCTGTGTTCTACATCCTGTATAACAGTTTTAATTTACTCAATCTGGAGTTAGCTTCTGCAATGCAGTGAATTCAACATTGTATTTGAATGACTTGTATTCACTTTACCAGGTTGTGTAAAACAGTTCAATGTCTGATCGCTAAGAAGAGTTTCTTTCTCAAACTTAATTTTAAACTTCATTTAAAAGTACCAAAGGGGGCAGGAGTGCCTAGGTAGCTCAGTCATTGAAGCTTTTGGCTTTTGATTTCTGCTCAGGTCATTTCTCAGGTTCACGAGATGGAGCCTTACCTCAGGCCCATGCTGGGCGTGGAGCCTGCTTAAGCTTTTCTCTCTTTCTCTCTTTCTCTCCCTCTATCCCCTCAACCCACCACCACTATCCCCTCCCACCTCCACTCATGTGCTCTCTCTCTCAAAAAGAAAAGCACCAAATGCCCACAATGAAAAAAGTCGTGTTCTCTTATGAAAACAACTAGAGCCAGACAAGCCATGGGGAGGGTCATGTCCAGAAAAGGAAGCCAATAGGGTTCCCTAAGTTAGATCACATTAAGGAGATACGATTCTTGTCACTGAGGATTTGACATGAATTCTTTGTCTATCTTCAGGAATAAGTAAAAGACTTCAAATGGTTTTTGTGTTTTGTACAAATTCTGTTCAGCGTTAGCTCAGAGAATATTCTATTTCTACTCTCTGAAGCTTTGATTTCTCAGCAAAAGCGGTTTAGGGATGCCTAGGTGGCTCAGTCAGTTAAGCCTCTGCCTTCAGCTCAGGTCATGATCCCAGGGTCCTGGGATGGAGCTCCGTGCTGAGCAGGGAGCCTGCTTCTCCCTCTCCCTCCCCACACATTCTTTCTCTATCTCTGACAAATTAATAAAAAGTCTTTAAAAAAAATTTTTTTAAAGCAGTTTGGTACAGATTTGTGAGATTGAGTTTATTTTTTATTTTGGTTTCTTTTAATATGAGGATTCACTGAAGTCTGTATTTATGGTTAGGGTCATAATTTATTCTATTTAAGCACCTGGTTATAATCAGGCAACTCAATAATTGAACAAATCAAAATATACAAGTTGACAGTAAAAGAACTTATTGTGTAACAAAAACTCTACAGAATGTCAGGGAAAATTAAGAAGACTGAATATTTATAGTATTTGTGCTCTGAATGATAGTTGATGTCTCTGGTGCTTCCTCCCAATTGAAAAGATTAAAAGTTGATGTGAACAGGTTCAGCTGATGCTTCTTGCTCTCCTCTTTGTCAACCTGGACCCTAAAAGCACTGAGATAAGAAAGCTGTATCTTTTCGGGCTGGTAGGTCTAATTTTACTTGTATCAGTGGAACCACTGTAATTTCTAAAACTTCAATTTTATGGTTTTCTTTTGACTTTGGATTCTGAAATGTATTTTTTTTTTAACCTAGCTTTGGAGTCTAGGTATTTTTCCTAGACTCCAAGAGCATTAGACTAAAAGAGCATTAGATAAGGAGAGCAAACAGAAGTCCATGATGAAAAGAGGAAAGCATTTCCATCTAAGAAAATAAATTTGATTTTAAAACAGAAGGAAATGAAAAGAAACAGTAATCTTAGACAGGAAGTTCAAAAAACCAGCTACAGGTCCCTAAGTGATCGCTGAGCCTAAATTTCCTGAACAGATTCAGGATTGATCCCAGTTTGCTTCTGGAAAGACTTTTATTTTATTGGCAAGACCCAGAACGCTTGGGCTCAGATTTTGGCTCCGTCACTAATAAGCCTGCACGGCAACAGTCTGCACGGTTTCATTTGTAAATCTTTCAACCGCATATGAGCTCTTTGAGGAATGTGAAGTCAGGCCCACCTAGCCCCCTTGCCTCTCTCATGATTGTCCTTGTAGGAACCTCATCCTATCAAGCCTCCTTTCTCTTATTTGCAAAACAGATAGAGTAACAGTACCTACCACATGGTGGGGTTATGAATGTATTATAGACGATTTTTCCATATACGTGTCTTACCATCATGTCTAATAAATGGATTTGCTATTTTAGCCAAGGTAGACTTGACCTGACCAGTGTCATGGAAATTCCTCAGGAGTCTCTGGGGACTCCAGGCACCAACTCATCTAAACAGCAAGGAGTCCACCTGAGGTTATAACCTCCACACAAACCAGGAAGCAGAAAGAGTGAATATGCTTGGGCGCCTAGGGTGGCTCAATGGGTTAAGCCTCTGCCTTCAGCTCAGGTCATGATCTCAGGGTCCTGGAATCGAGTCCCGCATTCAGCTCTCTGCTCAGCAGGGGGCGTGCTTCCCCCCGCCCCCGTCCGCCTCTCTGCCTACTTGTGATCTCTCTCTGCCAAATAAATAAATAAAATCTTATTTTTTTTTTTTTAAAGAGTGAATATGCTCATCTCTGCACTTTATAGATAAGCCAACAGTTTCAGGTTAGATGATTTACTCAATGTCACAAGGCTGGGAGGAGACAGAGCTGAACTTGTCTGCAGGTGCTCTGACTTCATGTCTTGTCAAAATGAAAATGAAATCTCTCACAATCATGTTGCTTCAGATTAAAATGCCTACAAGTGGCGAACAGTAACAAGAGGCATAATACATTAGTGCTCATTAGTGTTTGATAATCAGTAGTAGTAGCGGTGTTTGGTTTGAGGTCACAAATCTGAGAAAATGTGTCATCAGAGATGGACATGAATAGTGACAAGTGCCTCCATGTAAAACCCTCATTCCGATGAACCTATCATCCCATCATCTCTTGCTAATCTGAAATTTAGTTGCATCGGTTTTTTCCCGAAACACACTGATGTGCCAACTGGAACTTGCAGACATCGCTATCATTGGGGGGTTTTGCTATCATATTATTAATTATGTGAAATGCCCAGTTTTAAAGGTGAGGGTATGGGACTTCAGAAGGTCTGGATTGTGGTGACATGCTATTCTTGTTTTGGTTGGGTTTAGTGTTTCTGGAGTATCAGAAGCAAATTCCATACATAGCAGTAATAGCAGGGGCTTGATGGCCAGCATTTTACCCTGGGCAACAGCTTATTTCAGGAGAACTAGAGAACAAAAAGAGGTTTTTACTCATATATGGGAAATAGTACATCTTTTACAGTGCTCTCTTGAGCACATCAATTATTATTTAATCTCAAATGCTAATAGATATGCAATTGATACAAGAAAATCAAACATTTGATATGTAATTCTGAGCCTGACAGCCCTTCAGTTTCCTAAACAAACTCACTTGTTTTCTTCGGGGGGTGGAAAAAAAAAGTCATTTCCTTCCTACATGCTTCCGTTGAGAGTGGTACGAATATGTTCAATCATTGAGAATTTTAATTTACCATTTAAGTTGATCAGATAAAGCTTTCTTTAGATGATAAGAAGTTCTGACAAAGAAAATAAATTACTGTTTTTATCTAATTATGTAAGTAAAAACATGTGTTGGTTATAGAACACAATGTAATTAACATATAAAAAGTGTTCAGCTATAATTCATAGATTTGTTTGTACTACAACACAGGATGAACCAACATTGTGCTTGCAAATAATTATCCATAGATACGACTGATCACAAAGATGTAGTTTACCAGTTGTTATTTCTGATCTTTGAACTCTTGTTCCCAGAATCGTATATTAATTTGGTATCACAAGAATTTAGCAATGTTCAGATACATTTTGTCTGTTCTTTCTGGATCATCCTCTTTGCTCACATTCAATATTTATGGCATTTACCTTCCCATGGGGGGCAATACGGCATAATGAAATAAAGCATGAAAACGGAAAATCTCATTACAGTAGCCATCCCTAGCCTTTGGGAATGGAGACGTCCTTATTCTCAAGTTTTGATTTTATAACATACACCCATTTTTAATTAGGGGGGATAATTAGTGTATATATATATACACTCTTCCAGTGACTTGGATACAAATTAGATTTAAAAAAAAATTGGAAATAGTAAATAGCCCTGGAGATAATTAAAGACTTATTGGAATACCAGCAATTGACGATTGTGAATCAAGAGCTTCAAGATACCACAGACCAGATATCCCCAGTATACCTCCACACATTTCTCTGGCTTTCTTGGCATTCATCCTCTGAAGCATTAGAGAGGGCACTGCCACTGCTGATCAAACCTGACTGATTAAAAAGGATCTTGTCTGGTAGAGGTTGTTGCTATAGGTGACTCACATCTCTCTGCTTGCACGTGGCATGGCTTTGATAGGTGTTTGTCTCTGATGGTTTGTTTTGTTTTATTTTGTTTTAGAGATGTTACGATGAGTCTTGAAAAAGAGAAAAATGATAGTTGCATAATGGGTAAGGTCAGAAATTGTTCAAGGGTGATTTTGCTCCTTTAAAAGTATTCGGACTTGACATATCTCATTTTGAAAGCATAGAGAATATTTCTTTACTTATGTTTTTGCTTTCAGTTAATAACCCTTAACTGCTGGCTGCTTTCTTATCTGAATTCATGACTCTATGCCAGTGAGATATTCCTGCTCACAGAAGACATTGCCACGTGAAGGATGTTCTATAGACACAGGTGCAAAAACGACTAAAACAAACCTGTTTAAATTGCCCTTAGAGTCATTTACTTCCTATGTTAGTATCCGAGAATTATAATTAGTGCAAGATTGCTTTTGTTTTTGAGTAGGAAAGCTGAGATATTAAAACAGCACATCACAAATCATGAGAAAGATCATAGGGCTTAAAATTAACACATATCACAACCTCTTTCAATAATGGCACTATATTTCAGTAGGTATACAGTGACAGCTCTTCACAGAACCAAAATGTTCTCTGACTTTATATTAAATGCAACATGTAACTCCCTAAGTTCTCCACTTGCTATCGTCCCTAAAAACCACTTGTAGATTCACTTGACTTTTGTCATTAATTAATAATTAGGGACTTAAACTTGTATCCATGCCTAATCAGTCTAGTTTAAAAAAAAAAACTGCTTTTCATAAATGTGAAATTTATTTGATATCATTCAGACAAATTCTCAACTAAGAGAACTTCCCTACCCTTTACTTTAGTAAGCCTAAGCAAAATTCCACTCAAAATGAACATGTTTCTAGGATAGCAAGAGCTCATAATTTGAAATGACTCACTCATTTCAAATCTAGAATCTTTTGGGATGTTTCAACAAGAAAGCCTCACGAAGGCAAAAAAAAAAAATTACATTTTATTCATTCTAAAATGTGAAATAATGAACAGCATACTATGTATAAGCGGTAAGGCAAAAAAACATGAATAAAGTTAGGAAGTTATATAAAAACCTGTGTTTCTTCTGACTTCATTTAATAGAGTTTAATGTAAGAAAAACAAAACCTGTTGGCCACATTCCCCTTTTGACTTCCCTACATTAATGTGTTTATTAGATTCTCTGCTCCCTTCTCCACACAGAGGGAGGTTTCATAAATGCACATTGACATGCCCACTGTAGGCTTATGTGGAAAGGAGAATTAATCCTCCATTGTGTAGCAGTCAAGTCCTATTTAGTGGTTTGTCTGCGAAGATCAATACAGGGTCTCTAAGGCATAATGGCTGGCTCCGTTCACTCTTGCTAGACAAACAAACGCCCTTTTAAAAGTCAGTTCACGAAGGAAGCTTTTTCTAGGCACAACCCAGCCCTGAGTAAAACTTTAAACAGTCCAAGTTTGCATTTCAGTGCTGCAGGCTTCATTCCTGGGCCCTTTTCCCTGCTTTGAATGTGACTTCGCCAGCCTCTCCCCATTAAAACCTGCCTTCAAGAAAATAATTTGATGTATAAATTCAATCCCAAAGAGATACTCAACAGTTCATAGGCGTAATGTGTTTCCACTCTCAAGAATAGCTGTATTTTAGCAAAGACAAGGATTCTTAGGCAGAATTAGTCTCTAATTGTCAAATTTGAGTCATTCAAAGAGCATGAGAGACATCTATGAGGAAGTTATTTCAATACCCTCGTAGACAGGGACCTAACCCCACCTACTCAGAAGACTATCTCTGTAGCAAGAAGTTGCCTGAAAGCCTCTTGACCACACATCCTTTCTCTTTATTGTTGGGCTAACTCCTTTTTAATCTTCTGGATCAGTTCAAATCTTGCCTCCTTGTGGAACTATTTCCCAAGTACATTCAACTCCCAAGAAGTCCCAGGATCTATTTCTATCACAGGAGTTATTACACCTCGTGTTGTTCTGTCCTATGCTGCCTCTCTCCCTGCTAGAAGTCACTAAGAACGAGCGCTGCTGCCTTTAAGCTCTGCCTTTCCACACACAGCACAGTGTTTGGCACATAACAAACCCTTCCCTTCCTGCCCCTACCCCATTCCCAAATTACGTGAGTACTAGACAACACCAGGGTAATCAGCGCATTCCCCCATTCACCTGTCCTATGCCTACTGGCATCGGGCAACCCATAATGGCGGAGAGGGCAGTAGAGGAAGAAATGGGTGAGCTGAGATACAGAGGCTCCCCTATCCTCTTTTTCCGAGGATGTACATTTCCTACAGTCAAGAATGACAGAATGTTCAATGAAATACATTTAACAGTATTGACCACGTTACCAAGTATTGAGGTAACGTTTTGTTGGATGGTTTCCAACTCTTCCACAGGAAAGCAAACGTTAACCTTCCCAAAGCGAGTTGGTTGTACCGAGAATGGCCGCTCTAAGTCAGAGGTTGGTAAAGTAGGACCCATAAAGCAAATAGAGCCCACCTCCTGTTTGTATACTGTTCGAGATCGTAGAAGAGCATTTACATATCCAAATGGTTAGAAAAAAATATCAGAAGAATGTTTCTTGACACGTAATATTCTGTGAAATTCAAATTTCAGCGTCCATAAATAGTTTTTATTTATTTATGAATGTAGACATTTTTATTGGATGATAGTCTTCCTTGCTCATTTTGGAGTATCTATGGCTGTTTTTGTACCACAACAAAATTGGGTAGTTGTAACAGAAGCCATATGTCCTGCAAAGCCTAAAATATTACCATTCTGCCCTTTACCAAAAAAAAAAGTGCTCTAAATGAGCATATTAGGAACAACAAAGGCAGCCCAATGACATTGTTTACATCTTTTTAAAAAAGTAATTCAGAAAGAATTGTGCCTGTGGAAAGGAGATTCACTTAGGGTTGACAAGAGTCAGCCATTGGTCTGATCCTCCTTACTGTGAATAGCAGACTAGTGTGAACAAGATAATTAACAATTATTTCTAGTAGAAGTTAGATCAGATAGAGCACTATGCAAGCAATATCCTTAGGCATCTTGGAGATAGGAGAAAAAAAAGCATAAATAAATAGAAACCTGAGATCATGAGAGTTCAATTACTTATTACTCTTACTACCTTGCTTAACTGTGAGATCTTTTTGGAGGCAAAAAAGAACCAAGTGTTAGATCTATTATCAGTAAGAAAGTACCTCACTCATTATTAGAACTAGATAAAATTTTGAGGAAAGAAAGAAGAGAGGGAGAAAAGAAGGAAGGAAAATGTATTTAAGAAGAATATTTGCATTCAGCTTTTATCATTTACTTTAACTTCTTTTTCTTTCTTTCTTTCTTTTTTTTTTTTTTCATATGTGGAAGGTCACTACCTTAAGTACTTTTATTCCAGCGGACAATTTTATTTGTGCTTATCAAACCAGCACATGTTTTGAGGGATGTTTCAAGGATGTTTCTTCTGTTTCAAGTGTAAGCCTTGTTTTCTCATAATGAAAATCAACCACCATTGATCCCGTAGTGACTATTCTCGGAGGCTAAGGCGCTGTGTTGGGAAGGCTTTACCCTACAACTGTAAATAAGCCATTATCATCAGCTCTCATTAGTGGTAGAAACATCAAGTTGTCAAACACATTTTAAAAGAGTATTCTAGCTATCCATGTTCATGACATCTATAATGGAACCACTGCGTTCCTTCTTGTGTTTAATTTAAAGCACACATTCTGTGTTTTTGTTTTATTGCCAAACCCTCACCCACCATCTTATAGTCTCCTTTAAACATAAGAATATTTTTTCTTCATTTAAATTTATAACTAACAGCCCCTCTCTGGCATGTGTAGCTATAGACTTTCATTACGGTAATAAAAAAAAAAACAACAACAAAAAAGAAAAGCTCCTGCAACGAGAGGGTCATGGGCAACAGGACTAATTGTGGAGCTGTGTTCATTTAAAAAGGCAACTTGGTTTTACATATATTCACCTGCCCTTAAAATATGCTTTAATTTATTACTAATGGTATTCTCAATGATCTGTTGAAGGATACAACTCCGAAATGATTTATTCTAATTAAGAGCCTCTTGCCAGCACTTAGTCACCATGAGGCTCAGAAGCCCCAGGGACCAGCTTTTATTACACACTGTGCCCATTTCATACAAGTAGAACATTTTACAATCATCAAATCTAATGGGACATCTTTATAATGTAGCTTCACGTTTGGCATTTTTCTCCTCACTCTGTCAAAACAGATACTTCGGTTGTTTAGCTCATTTTAAATGTACAAAGGATTGAAATGCACCTCTTTGACAGAAACTGAAAAGCCTAGAGCCTGCTCTACAAGATCCAGCCATCCCTCAGTCCTACACAGGTTCCTAGGCATGCGCTGTTTCAAAATACAGGATGCCGTGACACCCAGAGCCCCTACCCAACCCAGCGAGGTCCCCTCAGTCTCACTACCGGGATTCTCATTCGGACCAAATGTAATTTTCTGCTTTTAGGGGAAGGGCTGGAGTCTGTCCAGGAAATAACAGCTCTGCATTTGGGTCATAGCATCTTGGACCAGAATGACCTTAGCGGGGAGCTCTGGTGAGGTAGGCAGAGCCCAGGTTTGCGGGGGGAAAAGCCCTGGTCCCCAGTTTGGTTATGCCTTTTACTAGTCTCCTCCAGACTCCAGTGGGCTGCATTTCCCAGGCTGGCCTGTCATCTGATTTTTCTCCCAGTTTGGACAAAGGGAGCCTTGGCAGGAGATGGGAGGGTATGGTTGGTGGGAAGACCCCAGAGTATTTGTCCTTCTTTGCATCTCCTAAGACAGCAGATGACCCTCGTCAGTGGCTCTAGGTCCTTCCCTAGAGGCCTTGTAAAGATCCAGCCACCACCAGGGAGGGACTCTGCCTTTGGGCTCAGAAAGCTGTGTCCTCCTCTGCCTCTCCAGCCTCAGGACAGTTGTAGCTTGGGCTGCCATCTCCTGCCTCAGCCCTAGCCCCAGGATGGGCTGGCCCCTCTCGAGGACTGCAGTGCCACACCCAGCCCCTTCTTTCTCTTCATGAAGTCCGTGCTGCTGGAAATAATTAGAATGGTTTCTGTTTTCCTGTTTGGACTCTGAATACAGGCAATACTATTACCTTAATTACCTTAAAAGTAAGGCATTGTGCCTGTAATCTAATCTCATTTCCAGAAGAAGTAAGTGTAGATAGGAACATACAAAGAGATGTAAGAAATTATGCATTTTATGTGCTTGGGATGTAGGCTATATTCTGGAAATTTTAAAATTTAATTTCTAATTTCAACTTATTTTCACCTATGTTGTTTCCTCTTTTTCCTTAAAATGAAACATCAGGAAAATAATTCTTTTAAGATTTTATTTTTAAGTAATCTCACACCCAACGTGGGGCTCAAACTTAACCCCAAGATCAAGAGTTGCATGCAAGTCAGGCACCCTGAAAATAACTTTTTTTTTCTAGATTTTTAAAGTTTATTTGACAGAGAGAGACACAGCAAGAGAGGGAACACAAGCAGGGGGAGTGGGAGAGGAAGTGGGAGAGGAAGAAGCAGGATTCCTGCCAACACGGGGTTCGATCCCAGGACCCCAGGATCATGACCCAAGCTCAAGGAAGACACTCAATGACTGAGCCACCCAGGTGCCCCCCGCAAATAACTTCTTTATAGAAGGTTCTTCTTAGTTCATTTATGTTTAATTGGGCGTATTTTTTGTTTCATTTTTATTTATTTCATATTATTATTACTATTTTTTAACTAGATACAGTCAGAATGAAACCACAGGAGCATTTTCGTATAGGAATCTGATCAGTTAGAATTATAGAGGTAGAGCTATGAATTTATTTAAGACCCTCTTCATTTATGCTTACTTGGGATATACCCTAATTTAGTTAATAGTTAACTAGTTAATAGTTAATAGAAAGAATGGCAAATCAGTGCTCTAATTGCCTAAGAAGAGGCAAAAGAATCTAAACATAAAATTCCATGTAATATCTTCATATAACTTCAGGAAGTAACTTTCACTCACGTTGAATGGAATAGAACTGTTCTCCAAAAGCATCTCTAATGTAAATACAGGCCATTGGATCCTCATCAAAAACAAAGTTTGTTTAAGGATATAGAAACTTTCTAGGTTAAATTGAAGACTCGAATTTGCGTAGAAATACCTGACTGTCTTTGGGAGGTTAAATCACAGCTCCTCTGCACTGCTTTCCTTTTCTATTTAAACAGCTGTGACTCCTTACCCGAAGCATAATCATATTAAATTATTTATGCCTAAAGAATTCTGGAATTTTTAGCAGGAAAGAAGTCCCTAATCAGTGACTAGGCAGAGCCATGCATACATGAAGAAGGAACAAGGCAGGTCTACCACCTGGCTGTATGACTCATGAGAAACTGCCTTTGTTGGTGAGCTACAGACCGGACCTTCGACTCCACCACAAGACAACAGGAGCCTAAGTTCTGCCCAAGGTGGTCACTTGAGTGAGGGGCACCAGGCCAGTCATGGGACTGCCATTAGATCGTGCTATTGACTGAATTTTTGCGTCCCCCCAATTCATATCTTAAATCCTAACACTCAGTATGGTGGTATTAGGAGATGGGGCCTTTGGGGGTGACCAGGTCATGAAGTGGAGGCCTCATGAGTGGGGTTAATACCCAGGGAGCTCCCTTCCCCCTGTCACCATGTGAGAACACAGTGAAAAGACGGTCCTCTATGACCTAGGAAGTGGGTTCTCATCAGACGCTAGCTCTGTAGTGCCTAGACCTTGGACTTCCCAGCTCCCATATCTACAGAAGGGACACAGCCTGCATTTGGGTCTCAGTCAGACACTGCTACCGTTAAAACAGAGCCTAATTCCCTGGCCTAAGAGAGGGTGAAGTCTTACCTCCAGTACAGTGAGAATTCTGTGCAATCTTTTCCGTAAAGCTCAAATAGACAACGGGTGGCAACATTATCAGGTCTTCCTGGGCAGAATTAGAAGTTAAGAGATGTGTTAGGTCATTACTAGATAATCTATAAGTAATTTAAAAAGTACAGTCCAAAATAAAATAGGTAAATACTTAAAGACATCTTAAAGGTGTCATGAGGCCTATAATGGCTAATAGGTTTGAGACTGTGTAAACTCAGGTGGAAAGAAATGAAAACTTTCAGGATAAACACCTCCACTTCATGCTTTGATGCGGCCTGATTTCTTCCCTCGGCCTGGCGCTGCAGTCATGACTCTGGGGACTTCTCCCCACGGCAAAGGCACTTAGTAGTCTTTGAATGGATTGTAGGCCGTGAATAATATCGATGGTATCAGCACGTGAGATAGGTGCCCGGTTATAAGAAAACAAACTTAGGAACAGAGCTGGTGAAATGGCGCTGGGATTTGGCTCCTTGGGTGAGCGCCCGCAGGCAGCGGCTGGGCAGGGAGCTTCTTCCTCCAAGAGCTACCCTTCAAAGGACAGGAAAAGAGGAAGCTGCCAGCAGCAGGTAACTGAAGAAAGCCCCCAGCGTGAGAGCCTCTCTGATAGCATTGAAGATGAACCCCCTGGGATGCCGAACCAAGACAGGCATCCTTTGGAAGCTGGTGCCATCCGCCCAAAGCCAAAATGACCAGGCATTCACAGAGACCCGGATAAGCTTGATGGATTAGTGTTCGTCGGAGGGAAGACAGGCAGACCGCCTCCAATATACTCCCAGGGCATAACCGGAAAGGACCAAGTTAAGAAAAATGGATTCCAAACAATGGAGTTTTCAGAGAATTGCTGGTGCTCCCTATCTAAGAATAGCAGCATCTTCGAGAAGATTAGAGAGATAGGGAAAGGCCCAGCTTATTTCCCAGCATGATATGTGAGATTCAGAGAACCCGAAGTCCTATTCATTCACGTCGCTGGGCATTTGAGGATTGCAAAATCTGTCAAATTTGGGAGGATTTGTATTTTGAAATTCTAGCAGGGTACACGTTGGTTAAGCATGTGATAATGGAAAACAAGTAGGAATTGGAAAATTGTCAGTTCTCTCGGCTTCTCTGTTCATTTAAAAATCATGTAGGTTAAAAATGATTTCTCTGGGTATAAAAAGTGAGATTAATTGACAGTGTGGAGCTAGGTTATTCTGGGCATATCATCTAAGTATCCAAAGAGGAATTTAGACATATTGAGGGAAGGAGATAGTGCCAGGCTTGGAGAAAGAAAGGAAATCTGGTGAGAGGAGAAAGAGCAGAGGATGTGTATCTCCTTCAGTCCCTCCCGTATTTATTGGTTACCCTCAGACCTCTCCCTGGAGAATTTATTTAAGCAGTAAACATTTATTGGCTTTCAAGTGTTTGCTCAGCTCTGGGCAAGGTCTGTGCTAGACTTGGGCTTATAATAACAACATGATCCTTGACCTCCTGGACCTCCTAGTTTAGAGAGAAAACAGACCTTTAAAGAACTAATTGTACTTCATTATTTGCAAGCAGCCTTGGAGGCGGTGGGGAGGGATAACATCACTCTGACTGGACAGAGATAAAGCAGTGAAAAAGTTCTTCAACTAAGAACTGATACTTGAGCTTTATCAATGTCAATTAGGAGATCACCCGAAGGATTTATGCAAAGGGGGATGTTCTAGAAAGAACAATATACACAAAGGCATGGAAGGACAGAATACATGCCAGTAATTGGAAGGGATTTGTTCCCAAATGGAGCACAGGGTCTGTGTGGGTGAGCCGAGGAGGATGGGACGGCCAAGCCCTGAAGAGCTGTGTCTGTCCTCTTAAGGAGCTGGAGCTTTTTCCTGCAGGTGATAAAGCAACAAGGAAGGCTTTTATGCGAGAGAATGACATGATCCGACTCTAAGCAATGTGAGGGTGAAAGGAGAGCTCCAGGCAACCAAGACTAAAAACCCAAAGCAGGAGAAAGCAGTTCCGGAGGTCCCACAGCTGGGAAAGTCAGCTCCTGGTGTGTTTAGAAGGTTGTGCCCCACAATAACCAATTGTACGCGTGTTTTTATAACCCTGTTAAAAATGAATAAAGTAAATATTACAAATGTAGGCTCTGATTAGCATACTTTGAAAATAAGAAAACACTCTTTAAAGGAGACTATAAAGACTTCTATTGATGATATTCATTTAGGTAAAAAGCACTTTATTAGGATATGAGGTCATAATCGTATGCTGCATTTATAACCCTTAAAGCCTCATTTGATCATATAATAGGCAAAAAACAAGAGAGGAAAAAAAAAAAAAACAAGAGTCAGGAACGAATTTGTTTTAGAAAAAGACACAAGCTAGAGGCACACGGCTAGTAAGCCCGACTGAAATGTAACGTTGAGAGGTTAGAGCACGTGAGTAGACGTGCTAAAAGCATTTTGGCTGTTCCTCAATTTTCCCCTTCTCTATATGCAAACCCAGTCCTTTCATTTTCCCTAACTTTCACACTAAGGGTCTTGGTTAAAGGGCTTCTTGTTTAAAATTATGCTTCAGTGATATCTCGCATTACAGAAACGTACCTAGCTTGCTGAAAGAAATAGAAAATGCTATCAGAATTATTTTGCATCTTTTTTGGCAACACCCTGAAAATAGATAATCTATGAAATTGGTGAGGTTTTGTCCTGTTCAACTATTTCCAGAGAAATACGATGCCCAAAATATATCCTAAATATTGGATGTGTGTAGGCAAAGATAAGGAATTGGTACAGGCGACTTACTGGAAATACTTTCCTCTCAGCTTACGAAAACCAAAAAAGATCCTGGTCGGTTTCCAAACTTTCATTTATGTTTTTATGCCCCCTAGTGGGTATTTGGCATTTCTGCAGTTGTAAAATAATGGTGCTATCTTTACAGCATTTCCTTTGGGCAATATGTGCTCAAGCATTTATATCAACAATAATGACATTGATTGACATGCCCCTACATATTCAAACCAAAGTGTTTAACATTTGTTGAGCCAAAAATTTTTGACAATTTAATAAAAGCTCTGAAAACTTTTAGGAAAATGACCATGAAGGCACACTATCATGGAGTTCTCTGACCCACTTGAATTTTATCCATGAATTCCCTAAGAATTCATTGATTCCAGGTTAAGGTCCTCTAATTAAGGTGGGACATCCTCTAGCTGCCCCTTTCTTTTAGTAGGTGCTAAAATTATTAATGTTGAGACAGTAGGAAAAGGAAAAAGAAAACATACACTTTTAAAAGAATAGTAGCTAGAAATTTGGCTGAGACTTAAAGAAACAGAAGTGAACACAGACTACTTCAAATAACTATACATGTGAGATAATCCAAAAAAATTCTCAAGCTTTCAACGCAGCTAGGATATTGTAGGATTGAGCCTACAGGCAAGAGAGGTGGAGATAAAATCAAAGCAGCTTTTTAGGCAAACATTGATTTTAAAATGTCAAAGAGGAATCTTCCTCTTGTTGAAGTAATACTAGGGTCCCTCTGGCAAGCAAGTTGCATACCAGGTGTTATATAGCAACACTTAAAAACAACAGTTAGTTGCTTTCTGTAAACATTGCAGCTACTATAAAAATTAGCTATCAAACTATGATCCTTCTAGAGTGCTGAACTGATAGCAGAAAATCCATGAATAAATAGCTACTGAGACCGTAAGGAGTAGAATTATTAGTTGAGAAGTGATGGAGCTTTCAGATCAGAAGAAATGATTCCACAAACCTCTCTGACCAGTAGTTATTGTATTATAACCAGTATTATACCAGGAGAAAATTGAAGCACAAAATCAGTAATTAAAATACACACACACACACACACACACAATCAATTGATAGATTTCACCAGGTTGTTATTATACATATCACTTTCATTTAACTTTTTTAAGGATACTGTCTTAGTCCATTCAGGCTTCTGTAACAAAATACCACAGACTTGGTCATTTATAAAAAACAAGCTGTTATTTCTCACAGTTCCAGAGGCTGAGAAGTTCAAGGTATCATGTCACCAACAGGTTCCGCGAAGTTTCGTTTCCCAGTTCATAGACTGCCCTTCTTGCTATGAACTCATGTGGTGGAAGGGGCTAAGGCACCCTGTAGGGTCTCTTTTTAGAAGAGCCCCGATCCCATTTGTGAGGGTTTTGCTCTCACGACCTAATCGCCTCCCAAAGCCTCCACCTCCTCATATCATCCTATGAAGCGTTAGGATTTCAAGGTATGAATTTGGGGGAGACGCATTCAGACATATCGTGGCCAGTGACCTGTTTTTTTCAAACACTTCCATTTCCAAATACAAATTCATATCCCCTATGAAGTTGTGGGATTTTGCTTTCGTTTTTGTTTTTCCCTAATGTGGTAGCTTTATAGAGCCAGCACCTGCCCTAGACAATATACAGGATGCTCCTGGAGTTCTGTGCAGGTGCACACGATCCATTCGCTCGATTTCTTCCACCGAGCAATTCAAGACGTTTTCATTGTGAACAAGAGAAAGGGAGAGCAAGAGATTGAGTTCCAGTAAGCACTGAGGTTTCTATTTAAATCAACATTTCCTTCCTGTTATATGAAGATCTTTTCTACCCTTGTGAGTGTTGATAAAATCCATGGCTTTTGTTTTCTTTCTTAGTATCCATGGGAAATAGTTTCACAGATGAAAAGTCATTCCTTAACTGAGGAGCTTTGCTTATATAAGATCTCTCCTTTATAAAATGAGCCTACATTTATGCTCTTCAAATAAAAAAGAGAAGAAAAAAATAGAAACTATATGACTAGGACGAGGAAGCTAACAGTATTGTGTTTGAGCACTGCGTAAGAAAATTCCAGGAAATATTTCTCCATTAGAGATCTAAAGACACTGTACTTTAGACATACGATTTCTGGAAAAATTGAGTAGATATTAATAAAATTTGGTTTACAATGTATTATCTTTTAAACTTGCAGACATTTTCTCAACTTTTTTCATATTACTTGATAAAATGGGAAGATGGATGGATGGATGAATGGACAGACAGAGGAAAATAGACGCATTCTACTTGTTTGTCTGAATTAACCAGATTTAGCCACTCTTCTGTCATTGAGTGCATGCCATAGTTTAAGTACTTTGCAAAAACTTTTGGTTGATATCCGAAATCAAAATCTTCAAGAACCAGTAATGGAATTTCTTCTGGGGAATTGGCCTTCTGTTCAATAGGGTCTTTAACTTGCAGAAAAAACACACTATTTTAATTAAGTATTTTGGGAAGTATGTGCAAATTTAGAATTAGTATTTTTTATGTGAGAGATACCTCCATGTTGTACCTTTTTAACTGGTATGAGGAGGGAAAGAGGCAGTAAACATAAGGTTTGGCAGATGTCCAGAGTAAAAACAAAAAGCAGAAAGAAACTGGACTGGCTGTACGTGGTGAGTGGAGGAGGAAAGTGGGAAAAGTGAGAAGCGGAGCAAAGTAAAAAGATAGGGAAACATCCTTGCAATTAAAGTTCAAGTCTGCTTATTTCTAGTATGTAGAATTTTGGAGAGTGATTCTTATATACTATGCCATCCCTCCTCCTGTTTTCTTTTCTCTTTTAGGAATTCTGTATTTATCTTAGTAGACCTTAGAGGCCCCATAAAATCTTTCAAAAAATTTTCTTTAAAAATAGAAAAAAAAAGTCTCTGTGAAAAACATAACCACGTCTACATAATGTTTCGGTGTCAGTCTTCTTGGGTAATGGATGTTTGAAGACTGGGCACATAAGATAAAATTCTGAAATAAAAAAGAAAGACTTGAATATATAATATCACTGGGCTTAGCATTAATTTAAAGATAGGGGCTCAGGAAAAATGAGGCATGTTTTCATATGGAATGAAAAGAATAAAATGCCAGCCAGTAAACAAGACACCTTGGATAGAAATCACCATTAAAAGATGGCAGTATTGTAGGCAATACTTAAACTGCACGATCATTTAGCCGAGCTGACTGTCACCTCTCATTATGAAGCTTTCTATTCTAAGCCTTTCCTCTATCGAGTTTGAGATGTGATTCCTGAGGTGTATCATGCTATTCTGCTTCTTAGTAGGAATTTGAATACTAGTTAAAAGAGCTTTTGTTAAACAAAGGAAAGCAGCTGATTTTGCCAGAAAGCTATTCCCTATCCCCAGTAGATTCTGGGCCCAACTATACGTTTGCAGATAAAAAATTACCTGTTTCCATTCTCAAGGTGATTCCTAAGTGAGAAGAGAGACAAAATGGACCACGGTTAGAACAGACACAAACCACACTGGGTATGTGGCATGATTCTCCGACAGAGTCAAACTAGGGATACAGGCTTCATATTGCCAAGGGCAACAGCAGTCCGATCCAGAGGAGGGGGCGCAGGAAGAAGAGCGGGAAGAGCAGCAGATACAGCACGGAGGGGAGTGTGGAAGGAAGCAGCAGGTGCTCCTTGGGGATCCGCCTGACGGAGTCCCACGGAGCCCTTAGGGGCAGCCGCCCCCCTGCCCGCACCCACCGGCACCCGAACCGAACCCCCCCGCCCCCCGCCTGCCCTGATCCCTGTGCCCTCCGCACATCACCCTCTGCCCCAGCTGCCCAACAGCGGGGCCCCGGGGCCCATCCTCATTTTCCGTATCACCAGAAAGATCTGTCCTTCTACCCAGGAGTAGGACGATGGGAGGAGAAGGTCCCACCGATGAGCACTGTGTTAGCCCTCACTTCGTGCCATGATCCCGTGATCACCGCAGGCGTGGCCGGTCCCCTCAAGCACTCACCCTGCTTTCCTGATTGTGAAGGAAATTTGGACTGTAAAGCAAATATGGTGGAGGTAAAGAATAAATACTGCTTTGACGCAGATTAGCATAGCTGCATGACCTTGAAGCACTCCTGTTACCTCTCTTCCATCATGGGTTCTTCCAGACTGAATTTCCTGCCTTTCCGCAAGCTGGCTCAGAGCCTTCCGTTCTACCCCTTTGTTACAAAATGAACAAGAAATCTCACTTTACCCATTTTTCCCCCTCTGAGTAACAAGTACACTTTCTGCTTTATTTATTTATATTATAATCTCTGTTTACATTCAAAAAAGGATTTGCAGTGATTATTTCTCTAGTTGAATCCTGGGCACCTTGTCAAAAATTGCTTTCCCAAGAAACCCTGCTTTATCAATTGGCTTCACATCACTTTGACCGGATCCCTCAAGAGTTTATTTTTTCCCTTCTTTTTGGTGAGGACTTTCTGGATGTATGACTGTCTTCCATCCCTGCACACCAACCCCCACCCCCGAACTTACCAGCCTCTGTCTTCTTAAAGTCTTACTGAACTTTGGGTCCTTTCAACACAGTCTAGCCATTAATTTTCTCCAACAATTACAAGAGTGCTGGCCTTGCCTATTCTATGATACAGTTGAGCCTAGAATACAAAAAGTAGCTAATAAATACTAATTTTTTAAAAATCTCTTGGAGAGACACAGGATAAACTTTACTTTGGATTCATTTCTCTATCTTATTTATTTTATTTAATGTATTTATATCCTACAAAGTTTATTTGAATTGCATGGACTCAATGCTTATCTATTCTGCCCACAACAAATATAGTTGAATTTTATTTATTTTTCTTTTGAGAAACACTTTCTAGATCCTGATTGGTAGACCTTAAAATCAAATCCCTTTTTTGAAAAACAGGTTGTATGTGTGTATATGTATGTGTGTTAGACTTTTCCAGGACCTACTGTATAATCAGTGCAAAGAGAAAAAAAAGAAGTCTATAAACTATGACTGGGCACTTAATGTGAACTGTGGCAAACAGAAGTTGGTTCACACGCACACAGCATTGTATAAAAAGTTGATCTTCCAATTCCATTGATAGGTCCCTATAGTAAGAAAGTCCTCAAGACTTTTTTGCTCACCTTATGAATTCTTTTATGTGTGACTGTTTCCTTACTAACAAAACCCTCAGATTATGATTTACCTTCCCTGATAGAGTACAGAAAGAGACCCTGTTGGGGCAACTGAGTGGCTCATGGTTAAGTGGGCTGCCTTCCGCTCCAGTCGTAATCTCAGATTCCTGGGCTTGGGCCGTGATCCCCGATTCCTGGGCTTGAGCCCACATTGCCTGCTTCTCCCTCTGCCCCTTCCCCTGCTCATGTGCTCTCTCATGTGCTCTTTCAAATAAACAAATAAAACCTAAAAAAAGAAAAAGAAAGAGATCCTGTTTCGTATGGACACAACATTCCAATTCCTGGGTTTGTTCATTCTTTCTTTTTATTTTTTGTGTTTGTTTGTTGTACTATAAATTAATATTGTCATTCTGATGCCAAAACCTTGTGGGAATTTTAGTTACAGGGAATTCGCTCAACTGCTGATCACCCGCAAACGCTGACAAGAGTGAGTAACTGAGCCTTCAAAACGAGGACCACGGCCTGGACTGGGGTCACCAAATGTTCTAGTCGGTAGAGCCTGCTGTCACTCTCACCAGCTTTCCCTGGGCCAGTCCCTCTGCGACGTTCCTTTCCATATTGACACACAAATGTTTTCCCACAAAACGATGTTAATTAGAGTGATCATTTCCTAGGCTACCCTACAGGATAAAATGCAATCCCAAGTCCTTCTAACCCTCCTTGGTCTGGATTCCATACCCGAGCCCTTCTCAGAGTGCTGAGCTGCGCAGAGCCTCAAAGTGAACATGGACTAGTTGGGGATCTATAGGCAGAGCTGGGTAATTTCTAGTCTTATGATCAAAAGATCTTCTTTCCCTTTCCCTAGGGATAAATCCTTAGAAGTCTATATCAGTAAGGTAGGGGAAAATGGATTCTTCAACTAATATTTACTAAAATCCTTCTTTATTTTGGTGAGACACTCAGTAGAGCAGATCCTGCTTTGCTGATGTTATATTCTAATGTCAGCAGGGTGGGTGGGTAGTCAAAAAATAAATACGTTCATAAATTATAAAATATCCTGTGTTAACAGTACTGTGAAGGGTAGTCAATGGGGAAATGTTATTGAGAATGACAAGAGGAGAGAATAAGACCCCTGTCTGGATAAGATAGCCAGAAAATAAGTTATGGAACAGACACATGTAAGTCTCAACCTAAATAATGATGATCTGGGGTCCGTGCATGTGGACAGAAAGCCAGGTGGCTAGTGGACTTGGCTGGAAATATAGGCAGTAATTCAACAGTATGGGTCCTCAGAGATGAACATGAGGAGTTTGGATGTATTTTAGTTCCAAGTCTATTAGAAGGTTCAAGCAAAGTAGCAACAGTCCAATCTCCATTCTACAACCATAAGTCTGGCTGCTGTGTTGGCGTGAATTGTAAAGTGGTAAATATGGAAGACAGAGTTCAGGTAAGAAGCTATATCTACCCATGGCTCTGGCAAAGGATAGAGATGGCTTGGATTATTGTGATAAAATGGAGGTTAAGGAAAAGACCCCTGAATGGGATCTAATTCGGTTGGGTCAGTGATAACAAGACTAACTTGGAAATGAGATGCAGGGAGTGAAGATTGGGGCGACTCTTTCAGTTTTGGTGTGAGCAACTGGACGGTTTGCAGTTCCATGTAATCGGAGGCGATAGACTGTGGGAGGAACAGATTTGAGGGTGGCAGAAATAAGAGGGTGTTTTTTGGCTCATTTGTCTTAATTGGCTCTTAATAGGTTCTTAAAAAATCCAGGGATAGGAAAAAGCAGACCAGACCATTGAAGATATGAGTCTGATTTTCAAAATAGGAGTCAGGGATGTCAATATAAAGTAGGATACCAGCAGCATATAGGTAACTGCCAGCTATGGAACTGGATGAAATCACATAGGAAGGGGTTTATATGGAGACAGTAAGAGTCTGAGACCTAAGTTACTGCATGATTTAGAAATCAGATAAGGGGGACAAAGGCCAGAAAAGAAGATGGAGAAGCAGTCATGAGGTAGGAGGACCACAAAGGGAATTTTCCAATACTGGAACAGCCAACAGAGAGTGTTCCAAGGAGAGAGAAAACTAATTAAATACAACTGAGAGAATGAATAAGATCATCATGGAGAAATGGTCATTGAATTTAACAAGTGAAAGTTAATAAGACCCTGGAAAGCTTGTTTTTTAAGTGATTATATCTGACCAAAGGAATGTGCTATACCACTTTTTCTACTTAAATTTTGTAACCAATCTAATGCTGGAAAAATTAAGTGGAAAAGGGGGTTATCTAGATTATAAAGTTCAGCATGGAATTACTGACCATAAATAAATATAAAGAAATTTTCCATATTATATAAAGGACACATTGAAGAGCTATCATTACACCATCTGGCTTAAAATATTTTCCAATCAAAATTATATCTAAATGTTAGAATCAATTCCTCCAAGATTGAAAGATAATTTTTTTACATTCAGATATTCATAATTTCTGGTGTATTAAAGCCTTAACTCATGTATATAGTCATCCTGAAGTAGAAATAGATTGGTCCAAAAAAAATAATTTAAGGTAAAAAGCTATTTGTAGCAGGCAGAAATAGCTTTCTGTGACTAAAAACCATATGTCTTTTGTTTTTTGTTTTCTCTAACCCAGGTATGGTGACATGGTACCAAAAACCATAGCAGGGAAGATTTTTGGTTCCATCTGTTCGCTGAGTGGGGTCTTGGTCATTGCTCTACCTGTTCCAGTGATTGTCTCTAACTTCAGTCGGATCTACCACCAAAATCAACGAGCAGACAAACGGAGAGCACAGAAGGTGTGTATTCAGCCCTAGGCAGCCATAATTTAGCATCTCCCACTTTTTATAGTGAGCTTTAAAATCCCTAACTGGCTATTCAGTGTTCTAGATTCTGATGATAGCTGCATCAGTCAGCACAAGCTAGGCTACATCACAGTTTAAAAAAAAAAAAAAAAAAAACACCTTACTATCTCAGTGACCTAAAACAACAAGGACTATTTCTCAGTCATGCTGCAGGTCCATTACTGGTCCAGTGATAGAAACTCCCATCTTGACAAGGTACTTCTGCAATCATTCAAGCAGGGGTAACAGGGCATGATGAATCACAATACTCCTAAAACCTCCTCCTGGAAGTGGGCCAGCTCACTTCCATTCCTACTGCATGAGCCAAAGTAAGTCACGTGGCCATGTGTGGCTTCAAAGTGGGGAGGGAAATAGAATCCTACTATGCAATCAGAAGCAGAGAGGAAGAATTAGGTAGTAAACAGCACTAATGATGGTAGCAAAATCAAAGATAAGAGTCTTGGCAAATTTTATCAGAATCAGATTTCTAGATCTGATTCATTTAGTCTCTATCCACCAGGGGTCAAGCTGGTTCCAGTAGACCAGGACTATTAAAAGGAACTAAGATATGTCTCAGATATTTTAAATAGTTGACCCAGGAAGTAGGAGAAATCTGATCATTAGTAGCTGAGTTTTATTCCTGGCCCAGCAGTTTACGGTTTCTCTGAACTTTGTGCCAACTACTCATCCCTCTACAAGTAAGCAGGATGCGTACTCAACTGTGAAAGGGGGAAAACATACCTACCTCACAGAATGATGAAGAACATACGCAAAGATATGTAAATTTCTGTAAGCATATCATAATACTAGCAATATCTAACATTTATTGCTGGGTGACTGTGTGCCAGCTACTGGTTTGATGTTTTTAAAAAATAATTCATATTGTCTTCATGAGTCTAGGAGTGAGTTGTCATTATTTTCCCCATTTTTTAGATGAAGATCCTAAGGTATCCAGAAGTTGAGAAATTCTGAGGGCAAAGACCCAGTAAATTATGAACCATCACTCAGTCCAAGCCCACCAGGCTCCCAGATTCACACACTTAACCACCCAGGGAGACTGTTCTCAGAAGAACTAAGTACATGTTAGAACCCTTCCCTTCCCTGATTTTTGTCAAAATAGTCACCTTTAGAGTCAGGGCCTTAGCTGCCTAGAAATAATTTTGGGAATCTCTTTTATAGTTTCCTCAGCATAGTGGTACTAGATTTCCAGTATTCTTCATGAATACTGTATCATTGTCCTTTATGGATAGTTTTTTGTTTTGTTTTTTTTTTCCCAAAAACTATCCCTAACCATGACTGTGGATGCAAAATCCTGGTAATGTAGTGTAACTATAAAATATTATGAGAGATTTGGGTGCAGTTCATAATGGGCTTTGTACATAATTCCAGAACAGGATTTTAAGTATGCTTTTTTAACAATGTTAGTCTTGTAGTAGAGTGTAAAATCTCATAAAGTAACTCTTAGCATCACCGAGCGTGTTGTGAGAGAACATGTTCATGTCCATCACTGCAGATCCTCCTCCATGTGTGAAGAATCACATGTTCAGCCTTGTCCTTTCTTGCTTCTCAGAATCCCCCATGTTTGTAAAGGTACCCAACATTTAACTGATTATCGTAGAGCATAGAATAGTCCAGTTAATATGAATATATGGAACTGATAACAACGAACAGAGGTTCGCAAAAGGCACCCTCTGAGCAGTTGGAGTCTCATGTAGGGAACACCTCTGGCAAGCAGAAATGGAGAAATTTTAGCCACAGTTGGCCCCTCCACCAGAGACTTTCATGCACACAACTGTGGCTCTGCCCACACATGACGCTCTTTCTCCCAGGCACATGTGTACATTGTTTAAAATAACAAAAATTCTACAAAAATCTTGGTTTGCCAGGACCCATCTATCTCCATTCTAGAAACCTCTTCTTTGATATAAGAATTCATTTCCTCAGTGTAAAAAAAAAAAAAAAAAGCTTTTATGTTGAAACTGTAGGAAGTACAAATCAGATTTTCAAATAAAATGAATGCCAAAATATCTGCATTCAAACTGTCCTCTGCAACAGACAAATCAGTAAAAAAAAAAAAATCTTAGAATAATTCAGAGAACCTTTTGCATAAATAAATCAGAATGCAAAAATAAATAAATAAGATTTTTAAAATATTGAATAAGGTATTTAAAAACCATGATTATTTATATACCATAACTACTAGAGAAATTAATAAAACCAAATGTAATAACCTAATGTGTTATGTGCAGAAAATAGTCTGTGATCAGTAAACTGACCAGAGTTACCATGAAAGAACAATGTATATGGAACTAAGTTATCAAGGAATATTTCCTATTTTCCTTCCCAGAAATTAAAAAAGCAAAGAAACAGAATAAATATTCGATAAAAGAGTTTAGTTAAGAGAATTTAGGTGTATCTGGAATTGGTGATTTGACAAATATCATATTTATAAAACGATAGCCAGCTTATTCAATCAAGCAAATAGTCCGTTCAGTAAAAATATCAGTCAGACCAAATAATAAGAAATATTACAGGGGTGCCTGGGTGGCTCAGTGGGTTAAAGCCTCTGCCTACAGCTCAGGTCATGATCTCAGGGTCCTGGGATCGAGCCTCGCATCAGGCTCTTTGCTCAGCAGGGAGCCTGCTTCCTCCTCTCTCTCTGCCTACTCCTAATCTCTCTGTCAAATAAATAAATAAAATCTTTAAAAAAAAAAAGAACTACTGCAAAATGTTTTTTAGACCATATTTTTTGGTGTTTCATCCCATTTTCAACTTCAAGCTCAACTGAAAGCATGAAATATATACAATATGCATTTGACAACATTCCCCTGAGCATTTAGGGACACTGTCCTTCTTCTAGGCTCTCCCCCCCCCCCCCGGTAAGTATTCCTGCTTTCACTACCTGGCCCCACTCTTGAAAAGAGTGCATCATTTACCCATTTCTAGCCATCTTTGATCACATCTTAACTAAACACTGACCTGTGCGTGAATATAGAACTGTGACATATCTCCTTCACCCCCACCACTGGTAATTGTGTTTGAATAGGTTTATTTATCCACTCAGTTATTCAAAAAGTATTTATTGAATAGAAAGTGTTTGCCAAAATAAAGCTGAGTTGATGCAATGACATTTGGTAGGGTTGATATTTTAAGGCAGGGAACTACCCTGCTTGAAGATACAAATCATACCGGTCTATCATCTGCATATTTACAAGGCTAGCTTGTAAGTAGTTATGTATAATAGTAATAATAATTATAATTATAATTTTTGATAGTGCTAATAGCAAAAACAACAATGCTCTCTAGATTTCTAGTATATCCCAGGTGCCTTATATATGTCATTTATATTTTCACAATCAACTCACTAAAAAAGTGTATTATTTCCATTTCACAGATGACATACTTATGCTTACATGCCTATTGATTAAAGTCTAAGACAAGAAGATTCTGGCATCATTAGAGCTATGTCTCTTTAGGGATTTTTCTTATAGATAATTCTAAATACAGTGAGCCAATGAGCCAATGTGAAGCCAAGGTGCAATGTAAGTGAATTTTTTACTTGTCACATAAAGATGTTGACATTGATACAGAAAGAAGTTACCAAGACTCATTTATCACACTTTACTCTGGTGGTTCTCAAGTTTTAGATTCATTGGAATCATCTGAAGAGCTTGTTAAAATACAGATTGTTACACCCACCCCCAAAGCATTTGATTCAGCAGTGTGGGATTACAGTTTGAAAATTTGCATTTCTAACAAGTTCCCAAGTGATAGAGATACTGTTGGTCTGGGAACCATACTTTGAGAAACATCTGTCTAGGACATTCTTTAATGTCCAAATCAAATAATTTCATAGCAGTCTAGAATAATTAAAACAAACAGTACTCTGCTATAGTCTGAGTGTGATCTCTCTTAGATTATCCAATAGTAAAAAGTATCACTCAGTTCCTATGCCATATCTCTGTGGATAACTAGATTTTTTGTCTGTGGTTTAAGAACCCCCTTTATCAACACTTGTAAGAATCTGGAGGTTACATACTTCTTGATATCCACTTCGTGTTTCAGCCTTACTGAGTTACCTACTTCCGCCTTCAAGTCTCCATTCCATCCCCACACCACCTAATGGAGCCACCAGGCAAACTCCTACTCAGGGTGCAACACTCAGCCCACATGACGAAAAATGTCCCAAATGATGTGGACACCATTAATTGCTCTATTTTCTCTTCTATTTCCGCAGTTTTGTGCTCACTCTATTATCATGTTTTACACTATATTCTCCCTCTCCATTGTTCTGAGTGCAGTGCCAGGCATAAATAGCATTTAATGTTTGCGTAATAAAGAAAGAATGAACAAGGAGGTCTTGTTCACCTTGACAGTGTCCTCCATTCCTAGCGTAGGGTGGACATTCTGAGGACCAGTTGAAAGCAATATTGGGAAGTATGATTTGTATCTCTGGTGCCTTCCTCCACCTTCTTTCAGTTCTTACCTCTTCCCACTTAGAGCTAACTCTCGTTGCCCTCTCTTCCACTGACCCATCCAGTGTCCCTTCCACTGACCCAAATGCCGGCACTGTTTCTACCCAACCCTGCCTTCACCAGGATTCACAGAGCTCCAGAGCTGGGTGGGGATCTTCCTCTGATTTCCTCCCTCTGTCTCTTTTTATTAGTATTTGGCACTAAATTGTCTCATTTCTTTTTGTTAAGATTTTATTTATTTATTTATTTATTTGACAGAGATCACATGTAGGCAGAGAGGCAGTGGTGGTGGTGGGGGGGGAGAAGGCTCCCTGCTGAGCAGAGAGCCCGATGAGGGGCTCGATCCCAGGACCCCAAGATCATGACCTGAGCCGAATGCAGAGGCTTCAACCCACTGAGCTACCCAGGTGCCCCTGTCTCATTTCTAGAGGAGCTATTTACCTTAACAAATGGAAAGATTCCAATAAATGCCTTAAATTTGTAAAAGCTGATAAAGCTAAATATGATACCTCCACATAAGGCATTTTACTAAACCTTAAATGAAAGAAACAAGTCCAAGTAGAATTTCCAGAATAGATGGTACAAGCCCTATGTGGGCTGGTGTTTGAGGAGTGAGAAATTGCCTCACATTATAAAAGAGAAAAGCTTTCGCAACCTCACTTTGAAAGCTACGTAGGATACCTTTATTTTTCAGAAGTATTGAAAGCAGTTTGTGATCTGGCAGCAACATGGTCCAATAGCTTTTCACAGTCTATCTCGTACCTCATTTAGAAGATAGATTGCATTGAAGAACATTGCTATCTCAAGCGTTTTGGCTTATACTCTACATATTTCTCTGACTGGGTCCCCCGCCTCCGGTCCAGAGACTACATTGTAAAGTTTATGTAATGTCATTTGGTACAATTAAAAAACAATCTACTTGCTGAAAACTACGGACTACTCTACAATAAAAGGGTTCCGTGTCAAATTAGTTTGAGAAAAATTATACACTATACCCCCCCCTTTTGTCTTCACAGTGAACATCCACAATGTATGTTGTAAAGAATCCAATAGCAGAGAAACCTGGTTAACCTCTCAGCATGTCCCAAACGTTTTGTGACCACAGAACCAGTTGTTTGTTTCATTTGGCTGGCTTGGATTTTATCCATAACCCTTGAAACCCAACCTTGAGAAATCCTTCTGAGTTTAGAGAATTAAGAAGAAAACTGAATTTATGAAGAATTGAGACGCATGGGGGAAATGTGCTTATGGGACAATTTCTTTTTCCCAACACCATCGGTGTTTCTCAAGGCAGATAAAGAATTCAGAAAATAACTTCAAAGCTATTTTTTTTTTACCCAGACAATATAAGCCTTTATGTTTAATTAAAAATTTGGGAGCCTCCTACTTCCCAAATAAGCTAAAGTATTTACTGAAACCTTCCTTTCAGTCCATAACATTTGCTGGTACTTGGCATGGTCAAGAAGTTGTATTTCCTACAAAACTGGGGGTGGGGAGGGGGGAGGACTGCGAGGAATACATTTCCTCTTACCAGTGGATAGTTTTCTTTTAACCTCCCATTCACATAGCGGCCATTGCCAAGATCATCATACTGAGTGGATCAGAAGTAAAGTGATTTTCTAAAATATCTTTGTAAAAGAAATTTTCCTCAATTACCTACCGAAAGCAAAGATGTAATCACAGGTCATAAAAGCTAGCATTATTCAACAGACATTTGGTGTGGTGTACCACAAGACCAATTAAACCAATTAACTCATACAGTATTGTTGTAAAATGAAAGAAAAATCGTGATTGAAATTGAGATGGGAGGTTTTTTCTACTGTCGTACATGGCTTAGCAAAATGGCTATTCTGTCTCTAAGACAACTGCTTCTTTTTCCCTAAGCTTAGAACTCCTTCTGTTGCAGCGGTTACCACCATATGTAGGCTTTCCAGTGTGGGAAATACATGTCATTTTCCTTTGCTGGACAGTATTTTTGGTTAATGTAAATAAATGTCTCATTTATGAAAAAAAAGTGTTTTTTTCTAAGGATTTTATTTATTTGACAGACAGAGATCACAAGTAGACAGAGAGGCAGGCAGAGGGAGAGGAAGAAGCAGGCTCACTGCTGAGCACAGAGCCTGATGTGGGGCTCGATCCCAGGACCCTGAGATCATGACCTGAGCCTAAGGCAGAGGCTTAACCCACTGAGCCATCCAGGTGCTCCTCCCAAAAAAGTTTTCTAATACAGCTGCTAAATGCTTGGAGAATTACATAGATGAGATTAATAACTATGATATAGGCAATGTAATTACATTCAGTAGTTGCCAAAGAAAGGGAAAAAGGAGGAAGGGAGGGAAGGAAGGAAGGAAGGAAGGAAGGAGGCGGGGAAGGAGAGAGGGAAGGAAGGAGGCAGGTAGGGAGTGGGGAGGAGAGTGGGGAAGAATGAGACCAGGAAAGGCACTAAATGTTTCAGAAGACCAGTGAGACTTTAGGATTCAAATTTCAGCAATAATCCTTTTCTGGAAACCAAATGTATATTTAAATTACTTACTTCTGAATTATTACATCAATTCAAAGTCATTTTCAAATGTGCTTGTCATTTCCCATTGTTTTATCAAGACTGGCCTGAAATCCTGACTGTGCAACCCCGCTTCTGAAGTTAAAAATGTCCTACCTTCCAACTTCATTCTCTTGTGTTGTCTCAGTTCTTGGAGGGATCTAGACAGTATACTGGCCGCAGAGAGTGAAATTTGCCTATTTTTCTTATCATTTATAAATATGATCTTTGAACAAAGTTGTTATTTTAACCTGGAATCAGCAAACAGGAAGAATAGATTCGCGGAGGACGAGAGAAGGGGCGGTGTCGAAGCCCGGACGATCTCCTGACGCTGTGTTGAGAGCTTCAGACGTCTTAGTGCCGTTCTCAAACCCTGTCAGGGGAAGGGCATCTTGGTACAGCTTGGGAGGGAAGTTTGGTGAAACCTATCAAACAAACCATACACACAATAGTTCTGCTTCTGGAAATTTGTCTGACAGATAAATTCATCACGATGTTCAAGGCAGGCAGTATAAGCAAAAGAAGCTTTCAAGATTTCATGGTGGTTGGCTGGCTAAATAAAGGATGCTTTATTCAAGCGTCTATTATATATTTGTAATGAATGAGGTGGGTCTATATGTGTAGATATGGAAGGAGTTCCAAACTGGATTAAATGAAAACAGCTGAGTGCAAAGGAGTATGATGCGTATTGTCCCAACTGTAAAAACATGTGTGTATATGTATATGATCACACACACACACACACACTTTTGTATGCCTAGAAAATTTCTGGCAAGATTCTCTAGAAATACTACCAATGGTTCCTCTGAAGCACAAAATTAGGGCAGCTCCAGGGTCCAGAAAGCCTTACTTATTTTTGATGCACTTTGTATTAATAAAATTGTTGTCATACGTATATATTCATTTTCCATTAAAAAAAATCTAGATAATGTTTACATTTTTATTAGAAAGAACACCCCAGGGCTTGAAACTACAGATAGTATTTATCTGGATGGTTTAGACAGGGAAAAGGAGGAGTCTTTATGGAGTAAGTCTGTAAGAACTTACCAAACTATTCCAGTTGCTTTCTTATGTACATTTGCGAGATATAACAATCCTACAAACCGAATGTTCAACCAAAATAGCGCCCTCCAGGATGTGAAAGCCAGACTCGTTCCGTGACTCACTCCAGAAACAACAGGAGTTCCGAAGGAGAATGAAATACCAGAAATCTGGCTCAACAGTCGGTTGGCTCAGTACTATCACGTTGGTGATCTTTCTGGAACTGTGAACAATTGAAGTAACCACCCTATAAGCCTTCTAAATTGAAGAACATTATCTACTGCAGAAATGTTTTAAAATTTTAAAAATAATGTTATCAATCTCCTTGGACTGGCTCACTATGCTCTCATTTCAACAAATTCAAGAAATAGAAATCAGATAAGCATGTTCTAGCATGGACCAGTGTCAGTAGAAAAAGTGGATAAATTATGGCAGGGGTTTTCTGTTTGTTTGGTTTTTTGGTTTTTTTTTGAGACTCCATGTTATTCAGCATGGAGTCAGTTTGCCCAATTTAACAAAATAATTGCAAAAAATTGATATTTGGGAGTGCAGTTTTTTTGTTTGTTTGTGTGTTTGTTTGTTTTAATATTTCAAAAGGCAGAATGGAAAGAAGAAAGAAGGCGGGCAAGCAGGCCATTGGTCCCTGGAATGTATTTGCTGTTTTTAAAAGGACATTAGTTTAAATGAAAATGTTCTGGAAGCTGGTTTGCTAAGTCTTCATTTCATTAAATTACTGAGATTGGGATAAGTGAAAATATAAATAAAGTAATACTGCCGTATTTCTCTTAACACAATTGACAGAAGCAATAATGAAATAAACTTGATCTTACTATAACGACTTAATTACAAGTCTTAAGTGCATAACCCAACTCCAAAGTAGTTAATTGATCTTACTGAAGAAGTTAAGGAAAAGAAAGTACTCCAATGGTGAAAATTTAGTTTTCAATAATTACATGTGAAAAGCTAGCCTACTTTAAAAACTGTGTATGCTAACATTAGCAGGACACAGGAGTGCATTCACTGTTTGAAGAAAATAATCCATAAGTATTAACACAACATTTCTTTTTCTTCTGGCTTCTAGAAAGCCAGACTCGCCAGGATCCGGGCAGCCAAAACCGGAAGCGCCAATGCTTACATGCAGAGCAAACGGAATGGCTTACTCAGTAACCAACTGCAGGTACCGTCAAGCATTTCACTTTTATTTAACTGTTTGATTTATTAGTGTCATATTGATTTACTTAACCATATCATTTTATTGTGGGTAATTAGGAAAATGGCTACTCAAACAACAAAATTGTCACTTTTAAATAACCTGGTGCTGTACAGTCTTACTGGCTGTGGCGGGTTAGGGCCCAGGCTATGAAATATTGCCGGTGAATCGTGACTCCCATTCGTGACTGGGCAGTATTTCTGTACTGTCTTATGTAAACAAGAGAAAGCTCAGAATTCTCAACTCAAATACCGATTTTTCTTTCAAAATTATTTATGTTCCTTAAAATTCATTTGAGTGGGGTTAAGATGCCTTGTTTTATTTCTTAATGGAGAGGGAACCCTCCCCTTCAGTGTTGTAAAGCTCACACGGTATGAAATCCAAGGGAAACAGTAACTTTTACCTCAAAACTGTCCTTTAATATTTAGGATTCCAGTCATCGTGCCATCAAAATATCTTTTCTGTAGGTGAGCATGATCATGGTTTCAGGATTATCTAAATACTAGATTAAATTTTATTATCCAAAAAGAAGAGCCTCCAGACTTTCAAAGGTAGTTGGTAGATGAATGAGTAAAAACTATTTAAGTTTTCAATTCAGAGAGGCAAGCCTGAAAGACCAGACCGCTAATGTGACAGGAACATAAAGGCTGATTGCCAAAATCAAAAGCAACCGCACATGGGTTCCTTTTTAGTTAAAAAAAAATGAAAATGCTGCCATTTAATCTCAGGAAATAGGCTAGATCTCTCTGTGGAAATGGGTAGCTGAGGTTCCCATTGTTTGCAAATAAAATAGAAAGCACTTCTCTCTTCTGTTTGTTAACAGTCCTCAGAGGATGAACAAGCCTTTGTTAGCAAATCCGGCTCCAGCTTTGAAACCCAGCACCACCACCTGCTTCACTGCCTGGAAAAAACCACGGTAAGGAAAAGGCATGACTATCCGCCCCTCTACTGAGACAGGAATCCCATTTGCTTTTGTGAATACTTAGTGCTTCCAAGTATGATTTCACTGTCTACATTACTGGAAAATATACTAAAAATGAAAAAAAAAAACACAGATATTTGAAATTGCTTTGAAAGACTAGAGTGACATTTTAACTTGGAAAGTATTTTAGAGAATTATTTGAAATAGTTTTATCGTCAGTGGTTATCCTAACTTTAGTGGGAAATATCAGTTTAATGCGGATGGAAAGTTGTTTCCCAGGAGCTGACTGCAGGTCCTAGAAAATACCATTTTTCCCCTGATGATGAAATGCTGATTAAACAAAAACCAATGCAGTTCAAGCGTTGCTGACATTTAGATAAAAGGAATACCAATAGCAGTAACAAAAAAATAGAGACTAACCGAATATAAGCATTTCTTTCCCTAACAGGTTGTAATGAACAAGACAGGTAATTAAAAACTATATGCTCCCATAAGAAAAATGACACAGTTCTTCACTGGCAAGCCCCTTGGAGCTGAGGCTTGAGTCTGCCTTAGACTTAGAAGCTTAGAAGCTCTCAATCAGATCTCCACATTAGCAGAGGTACCCATTCCCTGGCTGGCTTGTCCAAAAGGGTCACAGTCTTTGACCACAAAGCAGAACAAAACTTTCAGACTTTCAGCATATTTGACTCAGGTCTGCTCACTCACTCCCCAGAGGTATATCCTTATATTCCCAATTCCAACAAATCGCCCATGCATTTTTTTTTTCATTTTACCTATATAGCAAAGAAATAACAGAATGAGTAACGAAAGCAGTCTCTTTGTATTGCTTACCTACTACATGTTAGACAGTGAGCCAGACCCTAGATGCGCCACGAAGTCAGGTATGGCCTTTGTCTTCATCAAGCCTCCACGGATGGGACAAAAAACACCGATATTCCTGGAGAAGGGTCATGAGCGCAGAAGGAAAAATGGGGCCACAGTACAATGACACAAAGAAGGCAGAGCCCTGAGAGGACAGCATCAGACAAGGCTTCCTGGAGGAACTTGCGTGGAGAACCACAGGAACACCAGGAACTAGTTTGGCAAAGAAAGGAAGGAGCTAAAAGATGATGTAGGCACCAGGGGGAGGCTGGAACTTGGCCTTAGAGGAACTAAAGAACTTGAGGGTGATCGGAAGACAAGGAGTACAGTGACCCAAGAGGAGACGGAGGAAGTCTAGATAATGGCTAGGCTTTGGAGGCATGTGAAGAATTTTGATCTTTATCTCATAATAAATGGAAAATTATTTGAGGGCTTTAAACAAGGTAGTTACATGATTATATTGGCCTTTGTAACTAACAATCCATCACTTACAGGGTAAGGTCTGTAGCTTAGGATAACTCTTTGAGAGGTAAACGGTAACATTAATAGTCAAATGTATTTATCTCCATGCTTTTTTATTTTCATTTTTTACTATTTTATCTTTTAAATAAAAAATTATTTGACACCAATTACTATCATTTAAATTAATCTACCTACAGAAATAACCAGCAGCGGAAAGACTTTTTTCACTTACAGTCACTGATGTGGTAAATTAGAATCTCATGCATTATATACTTGTATTATGTGTGTGCAATGTGCATTGTAAAAGAAGAAAACAGCATGTGAATCCTTTGTGAGCTATATTTTTTCCATAAAATTGGATATTGAAATTCATTTCTTAATGAAACTGTCTTGTCTGGTCATATGATTCTCTTGACTTTAAACAGTGTATAAATTTTGTTTATTTCAAAATGCTCATCTCAGCAAAGAAATAACAGAATGAGTAACGAAAGCAGTCTCTTTTTGCTCTTGGCCCGCGAATTGCTTCAATTGTTTTGCTAATATTTCAGGATGAGAGATGGTTTCGTGGAAGTTGGCATGTGCAAAGCCTTCCATTACAAGATTATTCCCACCTACACAAAGAAAAAAAAAAAAAAAATAGTAATTGAAGTCACTCTCCTGAAGTTCAGACCCAAATGTTTTCCCTTTTATTTATGAGGCGAAATTCTTACACAGGCATTTTAGGAAGTGAGTCTTTATTAAATATTCTAAAAGCAAAATTTGCAGTGTGGTTTTTCTAAAATGTGGCATATGAAATGATGACCAACACTGTGTGCCTCTTGGCTAGAAGAACTCCTAATAGAGGCAGAGGTGGTGATAGATCATGAAGTTAAGAAGGGAGAAGAAGGGAGATCTCCGAGTTCAGGGCTAACCCCTTCTGGATTAAACACAAAGTGGGCCATTTTGCAGTATTTTGTCTGTTTAACCAATAAATCACTTGTCTGTATGCTGGGAACTTTAGAGGAGTCTCTAAAGAAATACAAAGTATCTTCAGGATCTCATTTTCTAATTAAAAAGTGTTTTCCATCCCAGGCGAAAATATTTGCTAATATATAACAGTCTAATTCTGGGCATTCTATTAAAATAGTGTCTTATCTATGATTCCAATCTGTTTAAAAAGGAAAAGTCCAAGTGAATTAACACATTCACTGTGAGCACCGTCTTACGTGCATTTTCAAGAGTTTTTTGTTTTGTTTTGTTTTGTTTTTGTTTTTGTTTTTGTTTTTGTTTTTGTTTTTTCTCCCCCTTTGCTTCTTCACTTCCAGAAATGATGTTTCAATTCACAGGTGGTATTTCAACATGAAGTTAGTCCATAAAGAGATCCTAAGTCAGCCCGTCAATGTCCATCTCAAGGGCTAACTAGGGAGATTTTATTTTCTCGCAAAAGCCAGCATGAGGTGGCTTCGATATTCCAGACTTTATGAAAACGGTCTCAGTTGCCCGTGGGATCGTCTCCGTGCACTGGCATGTTGGTTTTAAAAGATAAAGCCGTTCCTTGCCTTCCTTAACGTTGAAATGCGTTTCTGTGCCTCCTTCTCGTGTCCTCCCCGCTCCGGCCCAGAATCACGAGTTTGTGGATGAGCAAGTCTTTGAGGAAAGCTGCATGGAAGTTGCCACGGGAAACCGGCCTTCGAGCCACAGCCCCTCTCTCTCTTCACAACAAGGGGTCACCAGCACCTGCTGCTCACGACGACACAAAAAAACCTTCCGCATCCCGAATGCCAACGTGTCCGGCAGCCACCGGGGCAGTGTGCAAGAACTCAGTACCATCCAGATCAGATGTGTGGAGAGAACCCCGCTCTCTAACAGGTACCCGAGGTGATCTGTGTACAGATCTGTGTATACACACCTGTGCCCCCTCCCGGAGCGTTTCTCCACCTGCAGGCGTGCTGCTGCCTCAGTGTATTTGGCAATTTGGCTTATGGGGCGAGGAGCTGGGGGGTAGGGGGCGGGGGAAATACTTTTTATTTATTTTGAACAAATACACCTTAGAAGCATCATAGCATCCAAATCCTAGTTCCTAGGGTTTAGAATGAGACAAAACAAATACCCCGAGTAACAAGTAGGAAAATCGATCTGCTGTGATACTCAGGGAGTCAGGAGTAAGTCTGCGGGGTAGAAAGAAGCTGAGATGGTCAGGCATGCACATCTGTACATCTGCCTCATTCACTCCACAACTTTTTTTCCTATTTGAGCACACGGCTTTATACCCAGGAGCCCCCTACATAAATGCAAGGCCCCCAAAATGGTAGAGAGGCAGCACTACTATGGAGACAAATTAAATTGACACTGATATCATTGAAAAGTGCTCAGCAGCACCTAAAAATACATCAACACCTAAAAATACATCAACACCTTCAACATAAGAGTGAAAAATAAAACCATACCTACACAAATCTCTTGAATCAATATACAATTTTGATCATAAAGATATTTGGGGCCACAACAAACACAAAAAAATCAATCCAATACAAGAAAAGATAAGTAAAAAGCTAAACTCGTTCACCTCTGGTTTGTTCGTGGATGATTGAAGTGAAATTTTTCTATTGGCATTTTCCTTCGCTTCTCGTTCTTTGCTATTTGTTTTTACCACAAACAAGTACATGTAATAAAAAGTAATCCGTTTGAACTATACAACTCATTAAAACGATCAATTTCTGCCAACGTAATTTTGCTTTGTTCCCCAAATTAAATAGATATGTTTTTATATTAACAATCCATTAATTCAGTGCTGCTCCTTTGTTCTCATTCAACAATCTTTGTGAAAAACCTGGATGACATTCTGAATTCAGGCTGTGTTGATTTACATAAATCAGATGTCTCTGGGACCAGAATATTAAATTTTGGAACAATGAAAGATTTGTGTCTCTAAGATATTCTACCTCTGTATTGTTCTACATCTATTCCAAAATTAAGTAGAAAGCAGAGAAGTGTTCAGAAAGAAAATTTTAGGACATAAACATCTTAGATATGATTTCCATGAAAATAAGGTAATTAGATTGAAGTAATTAGTACCCTGTGTGCACCCTCTGTATTCCTCTCCCCTTTTCCCTTCATCTACATGGAGTGTAAAACTCATGCAAGAATACCACTTGGGAAAATCTTGAATTATTGGTAATGGCTAACTTTCTGGAGATTCTTAAAATTGGCTGTCACTAACTGGAGAGCTTTAAAGGCATTCTCTTTCCCCAAGAGGCAGGATAGTAAAATGACCCTGTGGTCAAAAGAACTGAGACATATTCACAGGCCATTGAGGTACATCCCTACCAGAGGTCCTGTCTTAAAGACAACTATTTTACTTTGCTCAACTCAGGTTTTCCAAAACTGACCTGATTCTCTTCCTTGCATTTTTGTAGAAAACACTTTGAGAAACACCGACTGAAGCAAATTGAGCTGACTTTTAGAGACACAGTTAATGTTAACAACCTGGCTAATGTTCACCTCAACACGCATTAGGTTTGGTCCTTAGTTTTCAAAAAATCATGGTGACTGGTCTCAGATATTTAACATGTTACTGATAAATATGAAAACATATCCCTCAATTGTAGGAAAACGTTGTTTAAGTAAACAGCTTACTTTTTAAAAATCTATTTCTTCCTCATCAGCCGATCCAGTCTAAACGCCAAAATGGAAGAATGTGTTAAACTAAACTGTGAACAACCTTATGTGACTACAGCAATAATAAGCATCCCAACACCTCCAGTGACCACCCCTGAAGGAGATGACAGGCCAGAGTCTCCGGAGTACTCAGGAGGCAATATTGTCAGAGTGTCTGCTTTGTAAGACAATTGGAACCAGGTCTAAGAGAATTTGAGCTCCGGCTGTGGAAAGAATTCCAATGTGGAAGAAAGAAGAAACAATAAACCTTTTGCAGATGAAAAGAGCAAAGCAAGAAGGTTGGCTGCGAAATAAAAGCAAAGCTTCCAAACTTGAGGATGGAAATGAAACCACCAAATGGCATTTCTAGACAGAGTTTGACCTGTTCTACAGAGGAAGAGTCTGTGACCCTTTGACTTTGTGAATGAGCACAATGAAATGCCGCCTATCGATGCTTCTTATGATCTGAACTCTTTTTTTAATAAAATAAATAAAACAAATCTTTGAACATAATGTTCCGGTTGAATGCAAAACAAAAAAAAATATGGAAAACATTTTGATAAAAATTTTTCCTGTTAAAACCATGAACATTGGCTATGATGAAGATTATTACATATTAAAAAAAAACTATGACACATTTGTATTGACTGAAGGAAACCATCATAATGCATGCTAGAATTCTTTGGAGCAGTGATTTCAGTGTCCTTATGTTGTCTTCAGAATAGGCATGATAAACTATAATTGTAGAAAGGGGAATTTCTGTGCACTTACAACAAGCTGATTGTTCATGTTCCATGGTGGGCTGTGCCAATACACTCCTTTTAGAGCTGCGGTATTTATCATGGGGATGCTCATTAGTAAATCTAAAGTGTTCAGATAGTTCAGTATTAATTATTGTTTTACCTTGCACCTAGATACTGTTACAACTGCAATAATTCATTGTACACCTGTTGTATCAGGAATCAGGATTTTTTGTTGTCGTACTTTCCAGATCTTCATAGATACGGTAAGAGCCACGTTCATAGAAACACTTCCGGTGTGGCCAGGTTTTAGATAACTTTTTAATCCAAAACTGTTGTGCCATAAATGTTTTTCAGTAATAACCTTTGGTCCACTGTGTCCCCGTGACAGTGCATTATCCGTTCTTGGACTTCTATAGCGCCTTTCTATTGGGTTTGTCGTCATCGACTGGACCAACGTTTTGTAGTTCAAATGACTTTCCTACTTTTGTATTCCCCGACATATTATCTTGTAAGTAGATTACTATCATCAATCCCCTTGTCAAAAAATAGGAAAAAGGAGTTGACATCTATGACTGCTCTCTAACCTCTTTGCTGTTAGGGAAAAAAGCCCAGACACTGGATTTTTCACTATGTGTTTCAGGCAAAGAGTAGGCTGGGATTATTATCACAAAATCAGTGATCCCAGAATCTTGCTTGATGTATTATTTATTTTACTTTAGATCTTGAATACTTTTTGAGAATAACTAATGTGAATTGAAACGCAGAGATAAACTCGAGTGCTCTATGTAGCAATATTTGACGAAAGCACGCTTCTACGCCATTGGAGAAGGCAGCACAAATTTACTGAGAAAGGTTCCTGTATACTGCAAGGAGCAGTTTTCTCCACTAAATCAGGAGGACAGGAATTTGATGATGCAAAGTTGATCTCTGTGTACATTTAAGTGAAAAGTCTTTATACCTTTTCACCTTTAAAATATTTCAGCAGACATGTCTGCATGTGACAGTGTAAAAAAGTTTTATGTCCAATGAAAAGTTTTGTTCATTCCAAACCACCACTGTAAGAAATAAAGTTTAGCTTCCGTACATGGAAAGAATGAATAATTATCCCTCTACTATAGAGATTTTAAAATGCTTATCATAATTTATCATAAGAAGGAATTAATCCAACCATTTTCAAGTAAAGCCAGAAATTCTTGCTTCCCATTTCTAGAATAGCTTCTAGAACAGTGCTGTGCACATGGTAGATCTTAATAAACATTTGCTGAGTAAAAGTAAGATACACTCTACTATCTCTTGGGAAGAACTGGCTTCATTCCTAGTATGTCTTTTAAACAGTTACTAATCTTCCTGGAGCGTGAATATTAATAATTATATTAACACCTGCCTCATGTCACTTTATGCTTCTAGAGCAAATATAGTGAAACTTCTTTGATGGCATTTGTTGAAAAAACTTTTTAAAAAGTAGACTAAGGAAACCACAATCGGGAATACTTAGGTCTTTTGATTCCCAATGAAAAGTTCTATTTTCATGTTCTTAATACTACATTTTAAAAAATACAGTTAGAGTATTTCAGTTGACAATTCTGCCTCCTTTTTGACTTATCATTTATCCCAAGCTATTAATTTCTTTAGAGTTCTGGAAAAGAAAAAAAAAATTTTGGTGTTTTAGGTGATTTAAAAATATACTGTGTTGGTGGTGAATGACTATTGATGACTGTGTTAAGTGCATCTGTATTGTAAGTGAAATGTAATTATTTCTGTGTACCATATGGAGTAACCAAGGTCATTGTTTTTGACAATTTTGTTTGAAATTCATATATCTTATTTCAAAGGATAGCATAATATCTGCATTATGCTGGAAAAAAAATAGACCTTTGGAGAATACTTAAATAAAACATGTGCATGCTTGAACAGGACAGCATGGTTGGCTGTTGCTCTTTTTTCTTCGACTTCCTTCCTTTCCAAAACCTAAGACGTGTCATACCCATATTTGGGAGAACTTTGTAACATGCACAAACACAGAACCCATTGATTGTGAATAACACTTAAGTCTAGTCCAGATCGGTAGAGATAGTAGATTTCTGCCAACAATGGGAATTTAGGAGGAGACATTTTTTTAAAAAACAGTTAATATTGTTTAAAGATAAAAGACTGCCACTGTTTTAGATAATCTGCTTTGGGAATCTCTTGTCAAGTACAACTCTGTAGCTACTAACTAATTTAAGTGTATTACGAGGTTTTGTTGGTCAGTACCCAAAAGAGGTAGCATGGTTACAACTAATTGTCTTTGTTTATGAGATACTTTTAGATATTCTGTGCAGTGTGTGACCCAGTTTATTAGCCTACACCCTCCATGCTCCATGCCTTTTGGACAGTGCACACCAGAGAGAAGGCTGGTGCACGAACCTTACACACTTCTTGACTATCGCTATTTGAGTTAAGCAAAGTGAGGTTCTGAGATAATAACTTTGGTCGGAACTCAATCAGATTTTTTAAAATATTTATTTATTTATTTATTTGACACAGAGAGAGAGAGAGATCATAGTAGGCAGAAAGGCAGGCAGAGGGAGAAGCAGGCTCCCCACTCAGCAGAGAGCCTGATGAGGGTTCGAGCCCAGGACTGGGATCATGACCTGAGCCGAAGGCAGAGGCTTAACCCACTGAGCTACCCAGGTTCCCCCCTCAATCAGATTCTTAGTCAGAGATTCTTTTTTATTCAGGGAAACAGACAAAGTGATTTATTTGTCCAGTTGCATGTTTGTGTATGTATGTATATTTGTACATTTTTGTTCAGATATATACACATAGGTTTTTATTCATTTTTTAAGATGTTATTTATTTATTTTGGGGAGAGAGAGATAGCTAGCACAAGTGGGGCAGAGTGCCAGAGGGAGAAGGAGACACCCCACTGAGCAGGGAGCCCGATATAGGATTCGATCCTGGGACCCGGGGATCATGACCTGATCCGAAGGCAGATGTTTAATGGACTGAGCCACCCAGGTGCCAGATTTTTATTCACTTTTTAAAAACATGCTCATCTGATGATTTCTCTTCAGGGGGAAACAAAAAGGAAGGAAAAGTTAAGAGATTATTAGAAGAGGGAAAAACAGGGAGTAAATCATTTAGTACAGAGAGTGATTTTAAATAGTGATTAACTGGTGATCTTCTTGGTGGATAGGCCCTTTTTTTTCCCCTTAATTCTTTTCTTTTATAGTCCTTGATTTATTGAGATGCCAATCCTGCGTTAAGGTTTAACACACCTCCCTATTCCTTCAACTGAGTTACAGTGTTGGCTTGGAAATAGGCTCCAGGGAGTTATATCAATGTCTGCCGGCACCATTACTCAAAAGAATAAAAAGGGTTCTTGATATCAAATACATGACTCCTCAGAGTTTCATAAGAAAGGCATCTCCTCTTCCCTGGAGTGTCATCAGGTGTTTGTTTTATTAACTCACAGGTACAAAAATGGTTATTGCTCTGCACCGTATAAATTTCATCAGAATTTTCAACACAATTGCATAGACACACTGTATTTTTTTGAAAAAAAATAAATAAATAAGAGCTTAAGTTGGACCTACAATACATCAGCTGGTTGTGTTTAGGGTAGTAAAACATTCTCAAAAGATATTTTACTTTTAAGGAATTATTACTTTTGAACAGCACAGTTGCTTAAGACAATTATAAAATATGTTTATTGCAAAAAGCTTTTAGTGGGAATAATAGTACATCCATACTTTCTAATTCTTTGTTCTCTTCTGTCCACTTTTTTTCCCTCCTTTCTCTTCAAACATTAATCATTCCTTTACTAGATTATTCTCTCCCTTTCCCTAATCATTCCCTCCTCTTTTTTATATGGAAACCTACTAGGTAACTACTGTCTATTCTACATATAATTCAAATTCTTGAGTTCATCCCATGAGCCAGACATTGTGATGGGTTTTGGAGAATAGGAGATTAAAAATCCAGAACAAATCATCCTCGAGGAGTTACATACTGGAAAATAGCTTGACGTACTCTGTTTTGCACTGCAGTTTACAGTCACACTACAAGTAGTTTTCTCTCTGCCATAGTAGCAGTCATTTTTTTCTACTTCGATCTCCTGAAAATGTGTTTTGAACAGAGGCTTTTTCAAGGTAGTATTCTTCAAAATACTTTCTAAAACCCTCTCATAATATAATTAAAACCCTCTTTCTTTAGGCCATGGTCTTCTCTCCATGGGAGTGCAGGGAAAGGGCACATGAATCCCTACCTCCCGGCTTGGAGAAAGATTAGAAAACTAGATAAGGCAAAATAAAAGAGGAAAGGAAGCCAAACTTGACATTTACAATTTGATTGTGATAAAAAACTAGACTTCCCTAAATTTCCCTTCTGTCTTTCCTACCAGAGCTTCAGACAATCTAAAGAAAGCTATTAAAATAGTTTTGCAAGAAGAGTACCACATAACACTGCTGTGAATCCTAATGCCCCATTTCGAATTTATTCATCTGATTAATCCCATTGAATGATCTGAGAGATACTCTGACAACAGACCAGGGAGTCTAGAGAGAAAGCTAAGTTTATCAGCAGCAGCAGCAGCACTCACCATTAAGGTGGGCCCAGGTGGTCAGTTCCAAGGGATGTGGCTGGCCGAAGAAGGGTATTGAAGGGTGGATACCAAAGATGTGGAGAGAAATTTGGAGGACCCCCAGAACAAAGATGGGGGTGTGACAAGGGCTACAAGGTGGTAGAGAAGCATCCTTGGGCTTTGATTCTAAGTTCAGCCTTCTTGATTTTGATCGAGTTAGTTTTGTTAGAGCTACAAATGGTAACGCCAAAAGGTATTTATCTTACTCTATGATCAGTTTTTAATATTCAAGCATCAACAAATTGCTCAGAGGTCTCCTGGGTTCCCTGTACAACAGAGAAAAAAACCCTACAAGAACAGAATAAGGAAGTGATACTGAGAAATGGGAAAGATTTGAAAGAGCCAAGTATCTACCCTCAACCTTGGGTAGATGAATTATAAATTTCCCAACCAGAGGCACTGGATACACAATTTTCTTTTCTTTTCTTTCCATTTTTTTAAAAAGAGAGCATGAGCAAGGTAGGGGTGGGGGGCCAGAAGGAGAGGAAGCAAGAATCTCAAGCAGGCTCCACACTCAGCAGAGAGCTGGAAGCAGGGCTGGATCCTGGGACCCAAAGATCACAACCTGAGCAGATATCAAGAGTCCAACACTGAACCGACTGAGCCACCGAGGCACCACTGGATATTAAATGGTCAGAAGTAAAAACGTCATACATAAGTCTACATAGGACTTAATCTGGACTTGGTAAGCCTTCTGTTTATTCCCAGCCCACCTAGTAAGGAACCGATGTACAAACCACAGAAATAAAACCCAAATGTGTCCTTTCCAATACACAATTTCTTCTGTAGGTTTGTAGTGAACACTAATCAATAATGATTATAACCATCATGAAAAGATAACAATGGTAATAACGACTGCTACCTTTTATTGTGTTCTAACTATATACCCTCACATTGCTTCTTGGGGATCGATCCATTAGGTGATGGTGCGAGCCACATTTCCTTTCTTTTTTTTTTTTTTTTAAGATTTTATTTATTTGACAGGGAGATAGAGACCACAAGTAGGCAGAGCAGCAGGCAGAGGGAGAAGGAGAGGCAGGCTCTCTGCTAAGCAGGGAGCCCGATAATGGGACTCAATCCCAGGACCCTGGGATCATGACCTGAGCCACCCAGGAGCCCAGGAGCCACATTTCTGTTGAGAAAACTTTTAACACTAAAAAACAATGGCTCTGGATATTCTAATTCATATGCTATACATTTTTAAATTAAATCATGCATTTCTATGATAAAGTTCTATATTATAGAAATATACATTCTTGCTCTTTCCTTTTCTTTTTCTTTTTTTTTTTTCTTTTTTGCTTTTGTTTTTTGGTGTGACACAAAACTTATGGAAGATGGGAGCATCATTGATGAATTACAATAAAAATGGAACCTAGCTGGGAAATACATCAGTGTCCTAATTGACAAAGATTTTTCCAACAATTCCATAGCACAGCATGCACACTGAGATAATTTTCCAGTAACAGAGAGAACCGCCATTATCAGGACACCTGGGTGATACAGTCAGTTAAGCATCTGCCTCTTGGTTTCACTTCAGGTCGTGATCTCAGGATCATGCGATCAAGCCTCATATCAGGCTCTGGGCTCAGCATGGAGTCGGCTTGAGATTCTCTCTCCCTCTGCCTGTCCCACTTGTGCTCACTCTCTTTCTTTAAAATAAATAAATGAATAAATCTTTAAAAAAAAATCTATTCTCTCCAATTGCTCCCCTGTTGAACAAGGTCTGCCAAAATTTTCAAGGTTGTTGATCAAGGACATAGTGCTAACTGTAGCATTTCATTGGCCCATAGTCTATGTCTTAGAGGCTTATAATAACAGAACAGAAATATTTTGGAAATAAGGTCAATAACCACAATTCCCATCCTCCATTATCTTTTGTACCTTCTTCAGATTCTTGCAGGCAAAAATTCCAGAGGCTGACCGTGAAGTGCATATTGACATTTAATACCTCATGCAAAATAAGGTACAGAGAGATTTGGATAGGCAAAATAACCGCATACTGCAGGATCCCAAATTAATATGATACAATTTAAAATATCCTCGGAGCTTTACATTCTCACAAAGAATTCCAAAATTTTTCTGTAAGTACTTGCTATTTTTTTATTTGCTTCTAATAAAATAGAAAGCTTCAATAAAGGTGTAAACACAGACATTTGATTTATATAGAACTGTAGAAAATTTAATGTACCTTTTAAAATGGTACTTGGGATATAACTACTTGCCATAAAACTTCTTCTCTGAACTTCATCGTTTGCTTGTTTTATGTTCCAAAATAACATTGGGCTATTAATAATATCTCTTTACCTCCCATTTCAATCTTTCCTACTACTCAATAGGTAAATGTGTTAGTCATAAGTATTAAAAGTGTGTTCAAAACTTTCCCATGAAAACTTGAGTTGAAACTAGGATTAAAAAGAAATGTATAGAAAATGTAATATTATATAAGGTTTATCATTGTCAAATCCTACTGATGGTGATAATGAAGGGTAAAAATTCTCATTTTTTTTTCTAGGTAGGAATATACAGCAGGTAAACCCTAATATTAAAAAACCACACTACATTTTGGAAAAGGAGACAAATATGTTTATAATATCAAATGACTCCGCTAGTATTGAAAATGAAACGCTTTATTCATCCAAGTGTGGGTGGGCCCACTAATGAGAGACTAAAAGAAATGCAGCCATTTGTGTCTTACAGGAACCTGAACCCACATACTGTTTGGAAGATGCGGAGTTTGAAAACCAAATAAATTTAACACCGTATCTGTTTCTTTGGCTACCTTACCTGGTGTTCCGTTCCTGGGCCAAGATTCTGAGAATGTAGTTTGCTTGTTCTGCATTTATTTGCTATTAGACATAGACTATGAATTTTGTAGGATTATCTGAAATTAGTCCAAGTCATTTCCCCCATCACCTAGAGCCTCGAATTATATTAAGTATCTCAACATACATTTAGACCGAATGTTAAAATAATTACAACAAACTCAAATTCAGTTAAGGCCATTAATCAAAAAGTGAGTGTGTAAAATGCTTCAGTTTGTGTGTCTGAGAATCTCTGATTCTAGTTAAGTATATTTCTATGGTAATTCCTGACTCGGGTCAAAACTTAAACACAAATGAACTTTATAATTGCTCTTGTTTATTTTTAAATAGTTGCGCTTCCCTTTCTCATAACAGAAAAGAATATATTTGATGCCCAAAATATATTAGAGGAGGAGAGCCTCAACAAATGGCTTTTACAATATAAAGGAAAGACAAACAAATAAGTGAATGCAAGCATCCAATGCATTTTTCATAATAGGAACATGTAAAGTAATATAAAATACTACTATATGAAAAATAAGTTCTTAAGAAATGTCTTGTATGTACATTTCTATTTTTAATCATAGATTACTCTATAATTTATGTAGTAGTTCTGTTATGAAATCTCTTTTATGTCTCCGATAAAACTCAGGAGGGAAATGTTAAAGGGAGGACTACGCACACATACACACACACATACACACACTGAAACGGGCAGAATGTGGAGTTTCATTTATTTCAGAACCTGATGAAATAGAACTTTAAGGACATTTAAGGTTACTTTCTTTCCAGTAATCATTGTATCTTCTGGTGCATTTTTTTTTCTTTGTTGATTGTAGAAAATTATAATGTAGCTATGTCTAGGCTTTTAAATGAATCTTCCTGAAAAGACGGATCAAAAATAACATTCTCAGGATTACCAAACAGCATTATTTTTTGTTTGAAGCTTAAATATGAATGCCTGAACTTGCATTAATGAATACAAGGAGAAAATAAGATAGTGGTGAGCTTGAGAGCAGACAAGAAACTTGCAAATGTATTGAGGATCTGTGCCTTTTAGGTTACTTTTAAGTAAAGCAACAAATAGGTTTCCTTAAAATTTAATCCATTTCTTAGATAAATTTGTTTTAAATTTAAAGGTGACTATATCTTTAGTGGAACTGTGAAAAACTACCATTATTTTATTGCCATGAAATGGAAGAGGACACCAAGAATTGGAAATTCTTCTTTTCAAAATGCATCTATGAGTTTCTATCCTCTTTTCCTCCCTACTTTTTAAGTGGCTGAACCACTTTCTTTGGGTTCCATAATTTATAGGGATCACAGAGAGTACACATGGCCATGTTCTCCAGTCCATGGTAATCACTGCATGTCACAGTCCATGGAGAACTGGGGACATGCCAAGGGGAAGGAAGCAAGTCCTCTCATTCAGGGGGCTGTTAATGCATCCTGAATATTAGAGGGTGAGTTGCAACTCCAGAAAATTGTCTTAAGCTCCTGAATGGGCAGTATAATGATGTCTGCAGCTTAAAATTAAACAAATGTCAAGAGATCTACTAGCGAGAGATTTTGTTTTAAGAAATGGTCTTGCATTACACTTCAGCTATGACAAAAATAGTACTGCAAGGGGGGGGGGTAGTTGCACAGTGAAGCTCGGACTGTGGAGGTCACCTATTCCTGATAAAGAAATCTATCTGTTGCTTTACTTAAAAGTAACCCGAAGGAGGTCACCATTCTACTCATTGACTTTCTGTGTGAGCACATTGTACATTCCAGGCACTGTGCTGGGCGCTGGGCTAAAGGGACGACAAGGTCCTGCCCTTGTTGGTGTTTTAGGGGAGGAAAGATCATTTTCCCTCTACTTTCTGAGTTCTTAGCTGAGACCCCCTGTAACAAAGCACAGATTAAGATGAGAAAAATAGACACATTCATTTGTGTGTATGCCTCATACACACATGGGTGAGACATAAAGAAAGTGAATAACCATCTGGGGTGGCCTAGACTTCAGGAACAGACATCACCTCAGTGGGGAAAGAGGAAAGGTAATAGAGGCCTCTTAGCAGATGAAAGTAAATGATATTGAGGAAGGAAGAATAGGTAGAAGGTATCATCATTTGTGACGAAGTTTGTCTGAAGGGGGTAGGCAGGTAAGGGGAATTCAGAGGAAGGCTCGCCCTTCATTTGCTACTGTTCAAACGCCTGCAGCTCAAAGTCATCAACATACCAAAGCCAAGTAGCTGGGAGTAGCAAGTCCTGACCGCCTACAGTCAGATTTTGGGGTGGTGGGTTCTGCTACCCTTCAGGATTCATAGTCTACTTGTTGACTTGGACCCAAAACAGGTAGAAATATAATTAAGCAAACTAAGTTCATAGTGAGATGTGTTCTAGGAAAAAAACATATGGTGTTCAGCTCAGCAGATGCAGGGTTGAGGAAGGGAGGGTGAGCAGAGGGAATGCTTAATACGGTGTTCAAGGAAAGGCCTCTAGGAAAAGTTGTGTGAGACCTGCAGAAGAAAGAGCTCCAGGCCTGGGAAGCACATGTACCTTTGTCCTGGGAGTGTGAAGAACCAATCTGTCTGACTTCAGTGAAATTCATGGGTTTCAATTTTTCCCTTCCATTCCCTGTGTTAATTCAGGCCTCTATCTGATTTGGGGCCAGATTTTTCTGGATATTTTAAAGGAATCAATAATTTATCATTCTTCACTCCTATTTTTTTCGCTTTCCTAGTGAAGTGCCAAAACAAAGGTCTATCAGTGAAAATGACAGCTAGCATTTATTCATTAAGCAATCAGCATGAGCCAAGCCATTCACTTCCTTTCAATTTCTCTGTAACAACCTCCAAGCTGGTAAGAGGATAACCATTTGCCAAGTGAGGAATCTTAGGTCAAAGGAAGTTAAACAACTTGCCCAAGGCCACAGGACTGGTAAATGATTAAGACGGAATTCAGCTCCAGGTTGAATTCAGAGCCCATGCATTTCTGCCTCTAACAGTCTCCCATTTTGTCAACAGTAATATTAAATAGTACTAAATCTGAGTACAGCACACAACTCTGGATTTCATCACTTAAAGGCAAGAAGTTTAGGAACATCTTGTGACTTGCTTCTACTTCTGTTCTTGCATTTTCATCACCGAAGTGACAAACAGGATCCCCATCAGGACAGTGCTCGCATCTGGTTGAGAAGACTGACCACGCGGCAAATAAACAGAGAGAACGTACACCCGTGGTAAGTGGCACAACAGGAAGTAACAGAAAGGACCACAGAGAGGTCCTCAGTTAAGATTCGAAGTTCTGAAAAGTTCTCTGTGAGGAAGTGACACTTACAGGGACCCAAAGGAGATATGGGAACTATCTAAAAAGGGGGAGACACACATCCTGGAAACAAAATCGAAATCCCCAAGATAGAAAAGCTCTTGGGCCATCTGAAAACCTGTGAGGAGGCCCAAGGCTTGGGCCCTGTTGAGTGAGAGACGGGATGGCAGCAGAAGCCAGAGGTATGAACTTACAGAACCTTCCTTCCACTTTGTCCTCAGCTCAACGGGAAACTGTGAAGAATTTTGAGCAAGGGAGTGACAGGATCCAACATATGCTTTTAAAAGATCACTGTAGTTGCTTTATGGGGAAGAATGAGTGGGAAAAAAGGCATGAAAGGAGGAGATTGGGAGACCAATCTGAAAACCTTTTCAGTAACTCAAGTGAGTGACAAGGTATGACTGAGGTAGGCACCTGAGAGGAGTGGAGGACTTAGGCAACATTTTAGAGTTCAAGTCTGGGAGACCTGGTAATGATTGAGAGCAGCACCAGGAGATTCTAGGAAAGCTGTCAATTTCTGATTCGAGTCGGTGAGAGGAGGAAAGTGTCATTTGCCGAAATGACAAGTTCTGCTGGAACTTGAATGACGAGTTCTGCTGGAACATGTCCATGCATCGTCCAAGAGCAGGGCAGACATCATAACAAAATGAAAAAGCATTAGTAAATATTTATGAAATGCTGACTCTATGTCAGACACGGTTTTTAAGTGCTTTAAATGTATTACTTCATTAACCATCAGACCTTATAAAATGTATATCCAGCTTCTCTAGTTTATAAAGCAGAGGCACAGAAGTGTTACATAATATCCATAGGTCGCCCAGCAAATAAGTTGTAAACTTGGAATTGAACCCCAGGTATTGAGTCCAAATCCTGGAAGCTTAACATCCAGGGACCTCGGGTTTGGTCTGTAAGTAAGCAGTTAGATACAGGAGTAACCAGTGTTGTGTACACAGCACAGTCCCCTGGGTTTCCTTCTCGGAGCCCCTTGCACCCATTCCTATCTCTGACTATTATTCAGGCTGTGCTGGGAGGAACACAGTCTAATTGCAATAACTCAGAGGAAGATACAGATGATGGATGCAGCTCCCGTGATATTTGCAATTGAAAAGAGACCACTTAATGAATCTCGGGAGAAATGTTCTCTTTGAGGGAGACGATATCTGTGGCCCCTGAGTATTCTCAAGGAAGCTGATTTGCCCAGTCTGCTTATCAATCAGGATGGTCCTGCTCACACAGAGACAAACCAAGATACACACACAAGCCCCCCCCCCAGACACACACATGCATATGCTAAGGTACATACTGACACATGGAGATGTATGTACATTATACACACCCACACAGAATACGCGTGTGCGCGCGCACACACACACACACACACAATGCAGATACGTGGAGCGCCTGAGTGTCTCAGGTGGTTAGGCATTTGCCTTTGGCTCAGGTCATGATCCCAGGATACTGGGATCGAGTCCCACATTGGGCTCCCTGCCCAGCAGAGAGCCTGCTTTGCCCTCTCCCTCTGCTGCTCCCCCTGCCTGGGCTCTCTCGCTTTCTCTGTCAAATAAATACATAAAATCTTTATTAAAAAAATGCAAATACACATGTGCAGTCAGCATGTGTTAATATACCCAAGTACTGTGTATTTTTTTTTAACTTGGAATATACCTTTAGTAATAGCATTTATATTACCATCTTTATTTATCAGCCTACTGTTCACTAAATTAGAGCGACCCACTTACTGGTGTGCCCAGCTTATTCATCCCTATCCTCCTCATCATGTTTGGTTTGGTTTGGTTTTGGGTTTTTTTTTTTTGATAGAACATGCACAAGTAGATAATCTCCTTCACTTTTATAATGATACTCCTGGACCTTGGGTCTTCTGTTCAATTATTTCCCATATTTACTACTCAAACCATGTGTTCTAACTTTTTAGTAATAATTGAAATAAGATTTAAATTCCAATTAGGCTCCCCCCACCCAAATTGCGTATTATATGTGAGAGAGAAAGTGTGTGTGTGTGTGTGTGTGTGTGTGTGTGATCAGTGTGGTTGGCTAGTGGGCAGGGACAAGGATATGCACAAAACTCTACGTCGAAGCAAAGAGTTTGGATTTATTATTCTAAGTGAAATAGAAAGCCACAAAGAGTTTTAAACAGAGGAGTAACAGGAACTGATTTCCTTTTCAAACTGGCACCGTGGCTATACTATGGAGAATACTTCCAAGGACCAGAGAAGAAGTAACAAAACGAGACAAAACAACCAGTAGGAGGCGATGGGAGCAGTCCAGACGGGAAGACAAGGAGCTCGAACTAGAGCTGTAGCAGCAGGGAAGGAAGAAAGTCTGGTGGGTTCAGGAAAGCTCATGAAGAAGTACTGACAGGACCAGCTGGGGGACGAGACATAAGACAACTAAGAGCTTAGACAGCTGGATGGACTTACCAAGAAAGAGAAACCCAGGAGAGAAGCAGGGGCTCAGGGTTCTCTTAGCCGTGGTCCATCTCAGTGCGTGCGATCTTCATGGAGATCAAGGAGGTCAAGGAGCAGCTGCCTACATAAAACTGGAATTGTGAGGCGAGGTTAAGACTGAAGACAAATACGAGAATTGTGAGAATAAAGATGGCGGGCAAAGCATGACTCTAGCGGATGTTAGTAGGTGAGTGTGTACATAGAGAAGAAACTGTGAATAGCTGGGACACTCAAGCGTTTTCAGGCAAACAGAGGAGGAGGGGCAGCAAAGAAAATGGAAGGAACTATCCCTGAAGGATGGGAAATAGCAAGAGAGTTTTTTATCAGTTTTACTAGTATATGAACCAGCTGAAAAGAAATAAATCTATTTTTATGTGCTTTCTTCTGCAAGAGCTAAGAATTGGGGCGAGGCACTGTGGTGATTTGAAGATTTGTCCATGAATTCTTTTTTGGAGGAATCCTTCCTCCAAAAAGTGGGGCTGACTTTCCCTCCCCTTGTGCGTGGGCTGCAATTAATGAATCACTTCCAATGAATTGAATCTGACGATGGTGATGGGCTATCACTTCAAGATTAGATTATAAAAAGATGGCAGCTTTTCTCTTGGGTGATCTCTCTGGCTTTTTCTCACTTTCTCTTGGATCACCAACGCCGAGGAAGCTGGCTGCTAGGTTGTGCGGTGACCCACGCAGAGAGGAACTGAGAGCCACAATCAACAGCTGGCATCAACTTGCCAGACATATGAGTGAACCAAGTAGATCCTTCATCCCTAGTCACACCTCCAGTCACGACGGCAGCTTCATCCCGTGTCTTCACAGCAGACCTTGAGCCAGAACCACTCCACCAAGCAGCTTTCAGAAATGGTGAGAGAACAATTGTCTGTTGTTTCAAGCCACCAAGTTTGGGGGTAAGATGTGAAGAAGCAGTAGATAATTAATCTATCAGCATATTAGAGATGACAAATGTTCTGTAACTATGTCTAATAAGTATCCCCTCTAATATTTTTGTTACTTTACTCCTAAGGGGAAAAAAAAATCAAGTATGTTAAATGTGTTTGAGAGAGACACAGAATTGATATCTCTTCTCCACAAAGAAGTGAGACCTCATGGCATGGACCCCTGTTTGGTGAACATTCTCCATAGTCAGCCACTTTGGTCAAAGAACTGTCTAACTCTATTAGTATTCCTGGTAATAAAACACAATCTGTAGAGGTTAGCTTCAACACGCAATGGGTTTTGTAAAATATTCCCAAAACGAATTACTTTAAAGCCTCCCCCCCAAAGTCTTCCAGAAATTGGAAGGGCAAGACCAAGAGGACATACAGAAAGTAAGGAGAACGAAGAGACAGTGAGATATAAAGGAAGCATAGAAGCTCGGCCTCTCCCTGCACCTGTCGGCGAGAACTTGGAAATGTTATCTAGGCTTAAAAAAAAAAAAAAAAAAAAAAAGATTTTATTTATTTATTTGGGAGAGACAGAGAGAGAGAAAGCATGCATGAGCAGGGGGAGAGGCAGAGAGAGAAGCAGAAAGCAAACTCCCCAGTGAGCAGGGAACCCCGTGTGGGGCCTGATCCCAGGACTCTGGGATCACGACCTAAGGGGAAGGCAGACACTTAACCTACTGAGTCATCCAAAAGCCCTTGCATCCAGTCTTTTGAGCCTCGATATCTGCGTCTCTAAAATGAAGACGTGCCCACTTCACAGACGGATGAAAGGGTTAAATAAAATAACATATGGGAAAAGCCCTTTTAATGAAAAGGTTTTAGGTTGATCACACAGGCCATCCTGTCTACGCCCTCTACTACTGGTATATTTGATGGTAAAGTGGATAAAGGTCACTGATTTGTTTGAGGATAGAATGCATTTATACAGGTGACCTTGAATGTTCCGCTTTCAAAATTGTTCATATAGTGTATGAGCTCAGCACATTTTACTCCAAAGCACACATTTCTACCTGTGTCCCCATATAGCTCTAAACACCTGATTCAGCTGTTCTTCTGTTTTAGTTTTATAAGTGATTATTAGGAGCTTGTTCCTTCTCCTCTTTGATAAGTCTTGGTATGAGCTATTTTATCTAGGAAAAAAAAAACACAGAAAATCTCAGGGGATTGTTGTAGATTCCAAGTCAGGGTAGTTAGCATTTTTAGTTTCGGGTTCTACTCTGAGTTGAAATCACTAAAAAGAATCATACTAATCACGGCAGTCAACTTGAAACAGATAACCATATTAAGGTTCATTTATAAATGAAACCCATACTTTGAAAAATCCTTACATATAGATGAAATGTGTATAAACAAAATATTTGTGCTCTTAGTTGGGTATTAAGAGAACTGTGGCATCAGACTTGATTTTTTTTTCTTTTAGCTTTCTTCTTTCCTCGCCTTTAATATAAAGGAGAATAACATTTGTAGGGGAAACTCCTGGTCTCCAGGAGTGAATGAATAAAACCATCATAATGATGAGATTGACCTACATAACTAGTCAAAGAAACATGCAGAATTGGCATCTCTTCATAAAAAATTTCAAGTTAGAATATAAATTTCATCTATTTTTGTCTTTGTCTTCTCAGAAGTTAATTTGTTTATAGACAATTCTTTTTAAGGGCCTTTATTTTAAGAATCACTTTTCTGAACTTCAGCAAATTGTTTTGCAATGTGATCTGTACGACAGACATATTTGCTCACAACTGTTGGCTGCATCTCAATTGTTTGAGATGTTAAAATATTTTAATAAGAAATATTTTGAAAATACTGTAAAGTAGGGAAAATAAACACACAGTACATTCTTACCACTAAGAAGAAACAAATGTTAATATTTTGACTTGTTTGCTTCAGATTGTTCTATTATTTTTTATGATTATTAATATTTTTTTTAATTCTCAACAACAGAGCAGAGAAAATGTTTTAAAATACAGTGAGACAAGGAGATACTGGGTGGATTTTTAAGCCATTAAGGCGTACGTTGTGAGTCTTCTCTTTCTTGTAGTATTAATTTATAAGCTGCAGGTTTGAACAAACTTTGTACTTACTGTTTGACTAAGTCAAATATTACCATGATCCAAAGTTGCTCCAAACAGTAATGAGGTTGGTTAAAACAAAACAAACAAAAAATGGTGGACAGGATCAAGATAACTTTTCTTCGCTGTTCAAGAATAAAACTTTTAAACATTAAGGGGGAAAAGAGAGGGGCACCTGGGTGGCTCAGTTGGCCAAGAACCCTACTTTGGTTCAGGCCACCATCCAGGGATCGAGCCCCAGGCCAGCGCTGGCTCAGGAGGGAGTCTGCTTCTTCCTCTTCCCCCACCCCTCTGCCTGCCCTTCTCATTCTCTCCCTCTCTCTCAAATAAACAAATGAACCACCCCCCCCCCAATAAAGCTAAGGGGGAAAAAAGCCACACACAAACTGTAGCCCCTTGGGGTGGCCTCCCACCGTGGAAAGAGCAGAGTCTTACAATCTGAGGTCACATACAGACCCAGCAGCTAGCAGCCCACCAACCTTCCCTCCACATCTCTGTTTCCTCCTCTGAAAAGTGGGATACCAACTACTCTTTCTGTTTTTCATCTTATAGCTTTTTCCAAGTAAGCTTTTAAGACCCATTTATAGCCTCTGTCTTCTAATTCTGCATCATCGTCAGTCGGAAGAAACAAACTTCCAGTAGAAACTGGAAAAGCAACAGAGACAGAGTAGGCACCAGAGTACCCGGGAGAGTGAAGCCCGTGGAAGCTTGCTCAGATAGTCAGCTGTGAGGTCATGGGGTCCTTGCATTGCCACCTCTAGTCTTCATGATTCCATGACAAAATTAGAATAGTAAAGCACTTGATCCGGTATGCTTTCATTTATTTTATTTTATTTTTTAGGATTTTATATATTTATTTGAGAGACAGAGAGAGCAGAGAGAGAGCGCGCACAAGCAGGGGGAAGGACAGAGGGAGAGGGACACTCCATACTGAGCAGGGAGCCCTCCTCACGCCTCAGTCCCAGGACTCCCAGGTCACCTCCCTAGCAAAAGGCAGACATTCAACCAACTGAGTTGCCCAGGCACCCCTCATTCGTTTATTTTAACTAGATCCTTTTATTACCATGTACCAGTCATCCCTCTATAAACTGTGATTTTTTTTTTCATTCTAATTTCCTCTTGAAATTGTTTCATAATGCCTCAGGAGTGCAGAGTTTCTGTTTGGGTTGATGGAAATGTTAGAAATAGATACTGGTGTTGGTGGCACAACATTGAGAAATGTGATGTATGCCGCTGACTTGTTAAAACTGCAATTTTATATTAGACACGTCTGACCACAGTTTTTTCTTAAAGTCAAACAAAATTAAATAGAGAGACACCTGGCTGGCTTGGTCGGTGGCAAGTGACTCTTGGGCATGAGTTTAAGCTCCACCTTGGATGTAGAGATTACTTTTAAGAAATGAAGAATTTAAAATTACAGGTGAAGTTTCTCCAGATTCCATTTCCCTTCTTGGTTTTCCATACACAAACCTTACCCTTAGATATATAACAAAGCTTACTTATGTTTTTAAAAATTGTTCTCTATATGTGAGTACGCAAATTAAATGAGATACCAAAATGTCTTTGGTTTATTGTAGAAGGGATTCAAAGGCTGGGGGACAGGAATTTGGAATGTTCTTAACATATGTGGCCCACTCACCTACCCAATAACTCTATCTTAAGGCAGTAGCCCCCAGAAAACACTACCTTTACCAGTGCATTGAGAAATATACTGGTAAAGAATGGACTTACATGCTAAAGAGCTCAAGGTATTTCAAGCCCATGGTGTTGTTGAGAGATGCTCCCTCTGAAATGGGTTCCCTGGTTCTCAGCCTTACAGGACAGCTGGAGGTGATTATCAAAATGGGCAGCAGCAGGAGGGCAGTAATCAAAAGAGTTTAGCCCACAGAGATCTTGGGTAGTACTAACTGATTATGGTGTTCCTTGAAGAAATATATTTGGACACTCTACACCCTAAGGGAAAAAAAATGTAATCTTTACTTCTTGTGAATGGTCTTGACTTTAATTGACTCAGTGGAGTCACAACTTGTCATGCAACCCTTCTTATTTTTTTTTCTTTTTTATAAAGATTTTTATTTATTTATTTGACAGACAGAAATCACAAGTAGGCAGAGAGGCAGGGAGAGAGAGCAGAGAGCTCCCTGCTGAGCAGAGAGCCCGATGCGGGGCTCGATCCCAGAACCCTGGGATCATCACCTGAGCCGAAGACAGAAGCTTTAACCCACTGAGCGCCCCAGGCGCCTCCATGCAACCCCCATTCTTGAACCAGATTGTAAACACGAGTTCTTTAAGTGAAGGGAAGACCAGGTTCCTTCAGGGATTTGCCCACCACACCGCCACCAGAAGGTCATGTAAATCTTCTGAGTTACCCAAAGGCACCTGCCATCATTAACTAGTGTGGCTGTATAACGGGGAAAGACAAGAAGTATACCCACTTCAACCTTTGGTCTATAGAGTGAGACCAAAAAGGCAAGAAGGATCAACTGAACGTGGCTGGAATAGCCTTTCCCTTCAAATGTGGAAAATCACCAATAATATTTCAGATATTAGTGCCACTATCAAATCTCAAAGGTAGAGGGTGGGTGTTTCTGTCACCTCTCCCGATGAATTCGCCTATGTAGCCTATGCCAAGGACAGATGGATCTTAAAGAATTATTGGATTATCATGAATGTAATCCGTAGCATCGCCATTTGCACCGTTGTTCAAGCTGAGGGTGATGGTATGCCATCATCAAATCTGGCAAATGCTTTTCTTCTTGTCCAGTTAGTAAGGACCAGAGAAGCAATTTGTTTTTATGTTCCCCGGACAGTACTAGAGATTTCCAGTATTAACCCTGTGCTTTGAAAACCCCCTGGCTCTTGTGACAACCTAGCACTAGGGATCTTGAATATCTCACCATGCCATCGAACGTTGTGTCAGCCCACTGTTTTAGCAGCATAATTCTAACTGACCCTGGAATGAAATGTGTGGGAATGCTATTACACTGAAACTGAATTTTTGCACATTGTCCCTCACCTTGAGAAACATTCCACATTATTCTCAGTGTCTTTGTTTTGTCTGTTTACCTGATTAAAAAAAAAATCATCCCTTAATTTTCCCTTAAGGGACTTCTCTTACAAGACGTGCTCATTTTTCTCCTAATTTTCTGACCATTTCTTCTCGGTGTCTTTTTACTAGTTCTATTTCCTCAACACACACACAACTGAAGCCCCATCTAGTCATTGCCTGCAATCTCTTTACACAGATTTGCTTTGTGTCAGGATTCAAGAGGAAAGAAGGAAATATGGGGAATGACAAGCATACACAATTCTAGAGCTTTAAGAAGCAAAAGTAGGTCCAGGAGGTGACCAGGTTTCCGGAAGAGACTGGTCCCAAGTGGGAGGCCACCAGGGAGAAGCCAGACTCCAGCAGCCGCAGGGGGAAGTGAAAACTGTAGCCTCTGAACATCAAGAACGTGGCCCTTCACTGAATGATCTACTCTGAAACCATATAAGAAGGAAAAGCTGAGGAATGAGTTCCAGAATTTTTTCCTATGAAACGCCGGACAACAATGAACCAGAAGGCTGCTGAGTTGACAGAAGAGAATTCAATTGTTTTCAAACATCTATCTCGAACCTGAGCTTTTCTTTTAAAAACCTGTGTTGTCCTGACTCTGCCACGATAATCTCAAACTTTGAGTCCAAAACAAAATCTTCTTTACAACATTTCTGCTTTCTAGTTTTCCCTTCTGTCTCTGGGGCTGTATTATGACGAATCTCTCTGACTTACAAATCAGAGATCAAATTTTATTTCCTTGTCATCATCTGGGAGCCTCATTGTTTTCTACCTTCCAATGGCTGGTTTCTTTCTCGCCAACCGAGCTGCAACATGGTACTTCAAGTTGTCATCACCAGTTCCTTACACTGTTACATTCAGTTCTCTCTGCCTGCAAGTGTTTGCTTTCTTCAGCCTCTTGTGCATGCTATGCAAATGTAAACTTCAAAAATAAAGCCCTGCTGCTAAAAACCCACGTGGGGCTCTCCATGGCCTCTGAATAAAGTCCAAAATTCATATGAGGACCTCCACTCTCTGACCCTGCCCTACCTTCTCTGGTCATAACGGGCTCCTTCCTGCTGTGAACATACACTCCGTTAATGCCCGTCTTTTCTGACTTATTCATAATGATCCTAACCTGAAATATGCTTCTCATTTTTTTCTCATTAAAATCAGCCCCACCACGAGTACAATTTTCCCATGATGTGCCAAAACTTCAGCCTGCTTTTATGTCTTGCTTTCTCTGAAATCCTATATCTGTACCACGTACTTCTGCATTTAGCCTCATATAAATTTTCAGTGGTGTTGATTCTCTTCGCACGTTAATGAGTCCCTTCAGCTGCCAGAAACGGTACCAAGTGCTGGTTAACTCTTCCATGTCCATTTGTCTGATCTCTCCAATGACACTGGGAGTTTCTCAAAGCAGGGATTATAGTTTTTTGTGGGTTTTTTTGGTTTTTTTTTTTTCTGATCTTCCCAGGGTCCAGCCCATCCTGTTCTACAGAGCAGATGTTCAACGAATCTTACTAAATTGAATTGAATTGGTCTCAAACTTGGCAAGAGAAAATAAGATGAATTCCAAGGAAAACTAGGAAAAGTAGAAGGGAATTAGGAACCATCATTAGAAATCTGATTGTCAGATTGATTCATATTGAACCTTAAGCAGAATAATAACACATTATACCTTCATCACAGCAATTTTCTCCTCCAATTTTGCCAGAGCACAGCTTTCCAGAGGGGAATAGGTTTTTAAGCTATGCACGTGTGAAGAACTTAACAACACAAGGGCAGTTAAATTCTCACACACTTCATCCATAATACATAAAAGGTAATAGTCCGACGCTTAGTTTTAATTCTGGAAAATACAACTTTTTTTCCCTTTAAATGTTCTAGTTTCAGGAACCTGCCCTTTGACAAGCATCTAGCAATGAATTATAAAACAAAGGGAACTTTCTCCCGCTCCAGTAAATAACAGATGCCTTCCATCTTTCTTACTAGATCAATCAAAGATCATTATTTACAGGCCTATATTGTTAAAACTTCTTTTAAGAGGATATATATATATATATATATATTTTTTTTTTTTTTTTTTTTTTTTTTTTTTTCTGGGAGCACAGTAGAGATGCCCTGGGTTGGAGTAGAATGAAATCCCTGAGAAAGAAAGAGATACTGCCTCTGATTGCCTAGCTAGCTGAATCATCGCAAGGCCCTAATATATCTACTTTAAGAGCAGGCTCAGCATTTGATGTGTTCAGCTCTGTTCAGGGAAAATTTCCTCACACTAAACAGAAGAAATGTACTCAAGTCCTAATAAAGTACTACCTACTAGACACCGAGATTAGGAAATTGCTCTAATGGTTAATGAGGAACAGATATCAGCAAAGCTCCGGTCAGGACTGTGAATATCTCGTCCAAGTAGGAGCAAGGCAAGAGGAGACCAAATTCCAAACAGGCAAGTGGGGACCTGACCTCACCTCTACATGGTCAGAGTTTGAGATACATGTTCAATACCTATCATACCCAAGATCGTGTTAATTTTTTCTCCTTCCCTTTCCTTCTCGAGGCAACCACTGATCTGCTTTTGTCATTATGGGTTAGTTTGAATTTTCTAGAGTTTGATATAAGTGGAATCATGCAATATGCATTATTTATTGTTTGACTTCTCTCACTCAGCATAGTTCTTTTGACTTTGACCCATGTTGTATGTATCGACAGGTCATTCCTTTTTGTTGCTAAGCTTCTTTCTCTAGACATAATTACTTTGAGACTTATCCATGTTGTTGCAGGGGCCAATATGCCATTCTTTTTTTTTTTTATTATTGAGTAATATTCTGTTACATGATTTAATGCAGTTTGTCCATTCCCCTGTTCAAGGACACATTTGGCTTGTTTCCAGTTTGGGACTGTTGCTGATAAAGCTGCCATAAGCATTCATGTGTAAGACTCTGTACAGAAATGTGCTTTGTTCTTTCTTTAGTAAATAAGTACCTAGGAGAGGAACAGCTGAACCAAAGGTTAGATGTATGTTTAACAATTTAAGAAACTGTCAAAGGATTGAGCCATTTTACATTGGCATCTCCAGGGTCTGAGAGTTCCGGTTCCTTTGTGTCCTCACCAACACTTAGTATTGTCAAGCTTTTAATTTTATCCTTTCTAGAAAATGATACATTGTGGTTCTTTTTCCTAATGAAAAATGGGTTTTAGCATTTTGTTCATGTGCTTATTCTCCATATGCAAGTGTCAATCAAATATCTTACCCATTTTTTTTAACAAGGGATTTGTTTCCAATTATTGAGGTTTGAGAATTTTTATAGATTCAGGATACAAGATTTTTACAAATACATGTTTTATAAATATTTTTCCCCAGTCAGTGCTTTGTATTTTTATTCTGCTAATGGTATCTTTCAATGAGCAATGTTTTTAATTTTGATATAGTTAAATTTATCAATTTGTTATTTTATAGATTATGTTCTGGTATCCTATCTAAGAATTCTTTGTCTATTCTGAGGTCATGAAGATTCTCTATGTTTCCTTCTTAGAAGTATTATTGTTTTAGTTTTACATGTAGGCCTGTGATTCATGTTGGATTATGCCATTTTATCTTTATGTAATGGTCTTGCACCATTGTTTTTAGTCGTGCAAAGTATGGAAGAAATTTGGGGTTTTATTTTGTTTTGTGGTTTTAGTTTTGCATATGGATATCTAATTGTTCCAGTACTATTTGTTGAAAAGACTATCCTTTTACCACTGAATTGCCTTTGCATCTTTGTCAGAAATCCAGTTGCCCATATATATAAGGTTTATTTCTGGATTCTCTATTCTGCTTCATTTCTCTGTTTGTCTATCTTGACATCAGTACCACACAATCTTGAAATCCAGTAGTATTAACTCCTCCAACTTTGCTCTTATTTTTCAATTTTTCTTTTTAAAAAAGACTTTATTTATTTATTTGACAGAGAGAAAGAGAGAGATCACAAGAAGGCAGAGAGGCAAGCAGAGAGAAAGGGGGGAAACAGGATTCCTTCTGAGCAGAGAGCCCAATGTGGGGCTCAATCCCAGGACCCTGAGATCATGACCTGAGCCGAAGGCAGAGGCTTAACCCACTGAGACACCCAAGCACCTCTATTTTTCAACTTTTTAAAGGTATTTCAGGTCCTTGCATTTTCATGTGTGTTTTAGAATTATCTTGCCAATGTCTACAAAAACACCTGTTGGGATTGTGTCTGGAATTTGAACCCAAAGATCAATTTGGGGTGAATTATCATCTTAAGAATATTAAACGTTCTGATCTTGGCGCATGTTCCAAGTCTTCATTTAGTTAAATACTCTTTAATTTCTCTCAGTCGTATTTTATAATTTTCAATGTTTATGTCTTGCACATTTTCCCCCGGATACAACCTTAAGTATTCAGTATTTTTAATATAATTGTAACTTGTGCTGTTTAATTTCAATTTCTGATTGTTAGTTGCTGGTGTATAGAAAGTAGTTTATTTTTTCATATTGACTTAAAATCAGTTACCAGTACTAGTAGTGCTTTTGTAAATTCTATTGCATTTTCTGCATGGACAATAATATGGTCTTCAAATAAAGACAGACAGACTGCATGTTTTTTATTTCTTTTTCTTGCCTTGTATAATGAGGGGGGAAAAGTCTTATATAATACTTGTGTGACAAGCCCTCCATTAACCTTTAACATTTCTTATAGTATAGTCTGGTGGTGATGAATGCTTTTCAGCTTTTGTATGTCTGAACAATCTTTGTATTACCTTCATTGGAAAGATATTTTCACTGGATAGAAGATTCTAATTTGACAAATTTTTTTTTCTTTCAGTACAAAATACTTTCACCTGCCATCTTGCATGCTTTGTTTTTTCCAGCAAATCAGTCATTTTCTTGATGGTTGTTCCTCTGTATAACATGACTTTTTCCCTCTGGCTGCTTTACTTATTTTATTTTTTCCTCCGGCTGCTTTAAAGATTTCTTATGTATCACTGATTTTGAGCAAAATGATTATACTGTGCCTTGGTGTAGCTTTCTTCATGTTTTTGTGGTTGAGGTCCTCTTATATTCCTGGAGCTTTCACAATCAAGCTTGGACAATTTTCTAACATTGTTTCTTCAAATCTGTCTTTTGCTCCTCTCGCTTGAGGGCTCTGATTACATGTGTATTAGACCACTTGATGTTGTCCCAGTGATGCCTTTTTCACTGGTTCTAATTTATTTTTCTGTCTCAGGTTTCTTTCATATACTTTATATTGTTATGTCTTGAAACTCTTTAATCTTTTCTTCCATAATGGCTTATTTGCTGTTAATTATAGGCAGCATATTTTTCATGTCATGCTTTGTAGTTTTTATCTCTAAAAGTTTGATTTGATTACTTTAAAAATATCTTTCCTATCTCCACTTAATTTTTTTAACACATGGAATATAACTGTAATTACTCTTAATATCTTCATCTGCTAATGTTTCTGTCAGTTCTGGAGCCATTCCAAGTGATGTTTCTTCTCATTATGGGTCATAATGTCTAGTTTTTTAGCATGACTGGTAGTCTTCGACTGGATGTCAGACAGTGAATTTTCCCTTGCTGGAGACTGGTTATTTTTGTATTTCATGAAATGTTCTTTTTTTTTTTTTTTTAAGATTTTATTTATTTATTTGACAGAGAGAGAGAGAGAGATCACAAGTAGGCAGAGAGGCAGGCAGGGGGGTGGGTGGGAAACAGACCCTCAGCAGAGCAGAGCCTGATGTGGGGCTTGATCCCAGGACCCTGAGATCATGACCTGAGCCGAAGGCAGATAATCCACTGAGCCACCCAGGCACCCCTGTATTTCATGAAATATTCTTGAGCTTCATTCTGGATACAATTATATTACACAGAAAGAGTGTGATAATCTAGGGTCTTACTTCTGTGAATTGTTTGGGTGCCAGTAGAGCCATATTTATTCTAGGGCTAATGATCCCTCACTACTGACGTAAGACTTTCTTTCTTTCTTTTTTTTTAAGATGTATGTATTTATTTATTTGATAGAGAAAGAGAGAGATCACAAGTAAGCAGAGAGGGAGGCAGAGGGAGAAGGGGGGAAGCAGGCTCCCTGTTGAGCAGAGAGCCTGATGCAGAGCTCAATTCCAGGACCCTGAGATCATGACCTGAGCCGAAGGCAGAGGCTTAACCCACTGTGCCACCCAGGCTCAGCCACCCAGACTTTCTGTACTACACCCCTATGAATTATGGGGTTTTCTGATCTGGCTGGTGAGAATAGCACTATTTCCAGTTTGCTATGGACATGAGTACCATTTGCTCTAATCTTTTTTTTATGGGGGGGGAGAGTGGTCAGTGAGAAAGCTTTATTTTAACAACCACATATAGAAAGTGGGCTTTATTTATTTTATTTTTTATTAACATATAAGTTATTATAATCCTTTTGAATGTGTTGCTCAGTAATCTTCTAAATACTCAAAGGGGATATTTCACATATCTGTTGAGCTCTTTATCCATGTTTTCTCTTCTCCATTATTCTCAAACTCACCTGCCTTGGTCTCCCTATACTCTGAGCTTTATCTCTTCTAAATATGGAAGTCAGGTTCTGCTTAGGTTCTCTCTCCTTCCACCATATTCTGGAAACTCTCTCAAGGAAATAAGTTGGGGAAACCACAGCACTCACTTCATTCCTTACCAGCTTCTTAAATCTTTTTTTTTTTTTTTAATTTATTTGACAGATAGAGATCACAAGTAGGCAGAGAAGCAGGTAGAGAGCGAGGAGGAAACAGGCTCCCTGCTGAGCAGAGAGCCCAATGAGGGGCTCAATTCCAGGATCCTGGGATCATGACCTGAGTCAAAAACAGATGCTTAACCCACTGAGCCACCCAGGCACCCAGCTTCTCAAAGATCACTCTCTTTATTGCCTAATCTTCAGTGTCTTAAAAAAACATTGTTTCAAAAACTGTTGTTATTGTATATTTCAAGCAGAAGGATACATTTAATCTCCATTATTCCATGTTAGCTGGTAGTGGAAGTCCTATTTTTGCATTCTTTTATTTTTTTTTAAGATTTTATTTACTTATTTGACAAAGAGAGATCACAAGTAGATGGAGAGGCAGGCAGAGAGAGAGAGAGAGAGAGAGAGGGAAGCAGGCTCCCTGCTGAGCAGAGAGCCCCATGCGGGACTTGATCCCAGGACCCTGAGATCATGACCTGAGCTGAAGGCAGCGGCTTAACCCACTGAGCCACCCAGGTGCCCCTATTTTTGCATTCTTAATGTTGATAATAAACACATTTTTAAAAAAAAAAAAATTTATCTCATAGAATTAAAGACAGGATGAATACCTTCTAAATTCTCAGACTAAAAAAAAAAATTGAAAATAAATAATTTGTAGGACTCTAACTTGTCCATGATATAATATCTATCAAAGATAAATGAGTTCACACACAAAATAAATGAATATAACTTTTGAATATATACAAAAAGTTTCTAAAGAAATACAAATTAGCAAAATTCAGCAGGATATTGAAATAACATGTCATGACAAAGAAATTGAAAATAATTTGGGAAATCTTTTAATATAGCAGCTCTCTTATGAAGTAGTTGAGAGCCTGAACTTTGAATTTAGACAAACCTGGTTAAAATTGCACTTCCTTGCTGTGTAATTTTGGGTATGTTCCTTAAGATCTCTGATCCACAGGTACCTTTTTCTTTCTTACAAATCTTACCTCACTGGTACTATGAGAAGGGTAAATGAAATGCTATATCGATAGACTCAGGGCAGAAATTTCAAATGCCACATATTTTTTAAGTTACTTTCTAGAACCACATGAAAATTACAAGATTAGTAGTAATCTGCTACAATCCTTAACTCTCCACAGAGTTTGTTTGTTTTTTTTTTTCCAGTGATGTGAACTCAGCTTTTACTCTGTACATTCCACTTTAACAAATGTAGATTATAGGGTTTGGAGTTAGGTGTAAAAGCATTTTATAAATCTAAGACTATTATATTGTTATACCACAAGTACAGTTTGATAGTTCACTCAGATGTTTATAAGACATGACTGAGCTCTAACGACATTCTGCAGATCAAATCTATAACCACTTACAGCTAAATTAGTACTTAGCCCATGATAACCCAGTGTCTTCTATCCCAGTCAAGAACAGATGACCTCCTTTAGAGTAGTTTCTCCTTATTGGAATCACTTTGGACAATAGCTTTTGATTCACTTAACTAATTCATGATTCATGCATGTATTAATTCATGCACATAGTGAATAGATATGTACTGATACCCAAGAAACACTACCCAGCCCTAAGCAAAGTGTTGAGTGGGATACAACGTAGCATGCTTGTTCCTAAGAAAAAACAACATGCAAAGAGAAAATAATAATATAAATGAAATTGAAATGAAAATTAGTGTTATAAAATAGATGAAATGAAATGAAAATAGTGTTATAAAATAGAAAACACAAGGAGCTACCTAGATATCATGGCAACTAATAAGTGCTGAGCTCAGAGGAGGACGGTTTGCTGAGGGCTGGAGTGGTCAGGGGAAGCTGCACATAGACAGTGGCTGCTGAGCCACTGATTTAAAGGCTGAGGGTAGGTGTGCCTGGGTGGCTTAGTCATTTAAGTGTCTGACCCTTGATGTCAGCTCAGGTCATGATCTCAGGGTCCTACAGTCCTGGGATGGAGCCCCACATCAGGCTCTATACTGCTTAAGGATTTTCTCTCTCCCTCTGCCCCCCACCCCCGCTTGATTTCTCCCTCTCTCTCTCCCTCTGAAATAAATAAATAAATCTTTTAAAAAATCAAATAAAAAAGGCTGAGTGCAGGGTGAGCCTGTGGAGATAAAGTTATGTTGGAGGAACACTGTGAAGTGAGCTAAAGCAAGGAGGCCCAAGATACATTCCACAATATCAGAGGCAATGAGTAGACCATGGTTGACCCATGTGGCTGGTATATACGAACCTGTGGGAAAGTAAAAGGGATAGTTCTGGAAAAATTAGTTCAAGTGGAAGATTTTAACCTATAAGCACTGAGGAATGTGGTAGAGTTTGCTAACTGACACCTATACCAATTTCTCCTCCTTCTATGGTCATAGAACTTCTTAGCTCAACTGGATACATGGGTTTCTGGAACAAAAACTATCCCTTTAGAGCTTTGAGATGTGAATGGGCGTGATGTGTGTTTCTGTGTGTGCCCGTAAAGGAAAGAAGCATGTTTCCTCCCATTCCACTTTCCCCTTTCTTCAGCCTGTATGTGTAAGTAGAGTGTGCCATGTGGGACCATGTGAGCCAGGGAAATGCTTTAGCACAGCCGAGCAGCAGGAGAGAAGGCCTTGACTCCTTGGGCTACTCATGCATGTATGTTTTATAACTCATAAACTCACTTCTATTTTGTTTCAGACCCTGTATTGCAGCCACACCTGGGTGCTGAGTTATTGCTTCCATGTAATGGACACTTAGTCGGGCAAGACCTAGGATAGTCAGTCATTTCTGACCTTCATGTAGCCCAAAGGGCCACATAAATGACACAGGCACGAATGAGCTCGAAAGCTCTGTCTTAATTCAAACAAAAAACTCCTGGAAGTGTTTGAATAAGGAAGTGATATGATCGGAATTTTGTTTTATAAGAAATGAGTGACATAGCAAATCAGTGTTGCCTGGGGCTAGAAATGGGGATTGTTGAGTTTTACAGCAAAGTCATGAGGTGCAACTTTTTTGAAATAATGAGATGTTCTACACCTCAGTTGTGGCTGTAGTTATAGGCAAGTATATATTTGCAAAACTAGTACTTAAAACATGTGAGATATATATATCTTACCTAAATAAAGTTGATTAAAGAAATTAATTTGGGGCACCTGGTTGGTTCAGTCTGTTAAGAATCTGCCTCTTGATTTTGGCTCAGGTCATGATCTCGGGGTCATGAGATCAAGCCCCATATTGGGCTCCCTCCTCAGCGTGGAGTCTGTTTGAGATTCTCTCCCTCCTGCTTCCCTCGGCCCCTCTCCCTGCTCTTTCTTTCTCTCTAAAGTAAATAAGTAAATAAAATCTTTTTTTAAAAAAGAAATGAATTTGGCTGTGTATGCATGTAAGATGGATCAATGGGAGGAGACAAGAGGTGGGAGAAAAGAGAAGTGTATGGCTTCAATCAAAGCTTTAGATAGTTTGGACTTGTTCTGGGAAATAGTGGAAAGAATGAAATTAGAAAAAAACACTCATTCAGAGATGCATTGGGCCTGAGATGTTGATTGACCTGGAGGAGGATTCAGCTTTCTGTGGAAGGCAATGGCTGAATTTCACCGCAGGCTGATGGAGATGCCATGTCCCAACGTGGTGAGGGGGGCAGTTTAGAGCACTACCGCTCACTAGTAAAAACCACTTCCTCCGTCTGTCTGAGTCCCTCTTCTTCTTCATTTGTAAAATGAAGATCACAATGCCTGTAGACTGCAAAAAAGTTGTAGAGAGCTGAGAAAAATCTGTGTAATATACCTAGCACCTTGAGGCCTGGCCCTCGGTAGGCACCATGAATGCATAAGATGAAGAATGATCGCAATAACATATTCTAAGAGATAATAAATGGTTTTCAAGATGGTCATGACTGACTCTCCCATACATGCTTCTAAGAGATGCTTGAAGAAGAGGAAAAAAAACTCTGTTAACAGGAAAGCTGACTCCACTTGTAAATCACAGGGCGATCATTGGAAGTGGGGTTGGATAAGCAACACAGCACTTGGCAGTAATTCTTTTTTAAAGGGCGGCTCCTTTTGCCACAGAAGATTCCATGGTATGTTCATTTCTCTTTTCTTTACCTCGCTTGACACCTTCTCAGGAGTGGGAGTTCAGACAAAAGGAAGCTCTTGTAGCATCCCGCTTAAGATTCTTCTCGTATTGGATTTGGTTCTCTGCCCATTTTCTGTCAGGCTTTCTGAGATTAGAAAGAAATGCATACAAATTCTCAGGCTCGACAGTGAACTCTCTGGGCTCCAGACTGGAATTTACAGCTGCCTGAAGACATCTCCATCTGCAGGTCCTGCAGGCATGTCCGACTCAGTACGTCCCAAACAAATTAATTACCCTCCCACACACCCGCTCCTCCTCCAGTCTTCTATCTAGGTTAATGCCACTGCCAATGCACTAGCTACAAAATCCAGAAATTTCAGGTCTTTCACTCCTCATTCCATACTCAATCTGATGCCAATTTTTGTGGAGTCACCCTGGTGTAATTTAATGCAAACATTTTTTTTTTTTTTTTTTTAACTTTCATTGCCCTGGTGAGGATCCTTCTCTCTCCAGGACCACAGCAGCAGCCATCTAGTCAGCCCTCTGCCACAGTCTGGAGTGTTCTAGAACCTGGAGTGGCCGGTGCCTGCACAAGATAAAGAATGGCCACCCCATGGGGTTGCAGGATTCTTGCACCTGTCTCACAGCACCCGGCCTTCACTCACCGGCTCTTCTGGTTAAATTCCTGAAAGACAAATCGCTTCTTCTGAAAATACGTCAATGACCCCCCGCTTAGCTTATGAAGTGAAGTTCAAAAACCTAAATTTCACCCATTTCCTTTTCCATGGTAGCTCTCCAAGCATCCTGTGCTCTGTCTAACCACATGAAAGGATAAGCTCCACCCGCCAGAGAATACACACTTTTTTTTTTTTAAGATTTTATTTATTCATTGGACAGACAGAGATGACAAGTAGGCAGAGAGGCGGTCAGAGAAGAGGAGGAAGCAGGCTCCCTGCTGAGCAGAGAGCCCGATGTGGGGCTCGATCCCAGAACCCTGGAACCATGACCTGAGCCGAAGGCAGAGGCCTTAACCCACTGAGCCACCCAGGCGCCCCGATAATACACACTTTTTAACTTCAGAGTCATGGAATGTTCTCCGTGGGTTAGGGAAACCTCACTCTTCCTTCCTGACTCAGCTGGAAAGCCACCTTTTTGGTGGAGCTGCCTTACTTCCCCTCTTCTCAGCCTCCTATTCCCTCCACGACCCCACTCACTGTGTCTTCTCCTATGAATTTCATCTGTGATCAGCATGAGCGTCTCGCCACCAGATCATACAGGGCTTGAGAACAGACACTGTCTCCTCTTATCAATTCTGAATCTCCAGGAGACTCTGAATGGACTATTAACTAGCCTGAAAATAGTCTTAAATTTTTACTTTAAAAACGTGGTGATTTTTGAAAAAGAAAAGCTTATGAAAAAACTCCCCCCAAAATACTTAGCAATTTTGTTTGCAGCATACCCAAACAGTGAGCTCCTTCAGCGCTCCCATAGTCAATAGACTTTTTAAGGTGTCTGGCAGCTGTTATTCCAGCTGCACGCACCCCCCTCCCCCCTAAGAGGTCTGCGTCGACCACCCCTCCCAAAACGGCGTTTCTTCCTTCTCCGTAAGCCAGTACAGTCTATATAAGATCATTGCCTAAATTTATGCTGGCTGTTCTAGAGTACTAAATCAGGTGATAAATCAAAACATCAGAAGTCTAAAAATGGAGAAATTGACTTTTATTTATAATTTGAGGATTTTTTTTTTTTTAACTGAAGTCAACACAATATATGCCTGTTCTTTCTGTCCCTGAGACACATCAACAAAATAAGCAGGTGTTCAGGGGCACCGGGGTGGCTCCGTAGGTTAAATGTTTGTCTGTCTTCTGCTCAGGTCATGATCTCGGGGTCCTGGGTTCGAGCTCCATATGGGGTTCCCTGCTCCATGGGGAGCCTGCTTCTCCCTCTCCCCCTGACGCTCCCCCTGCTTGTGATGGCTCACTCTCTGTCAAAAAAATAAATAAAATCTTAAAAAAAGAAAAGCAGCTTTTTGGATAATTTGACCATTATCCAAATAATTCAAATACTACTCATAGCTGTCTCAATTTTAGGTGAAGTTATGGGGAGGAGGGTATTGAGGAAATTATAAAAAGGGATGCTTTTGGTTCTGAATGAGCAAAGGATTTACTCAATTTTCAATTCAACCCATGGAGGAGATGAAATCTGGCAGGTGGTTTCAAATAGTGCTTTTCTTAGGCTCATTTTCTTCTAAAAATTACTTTAAGAGACTGGGATGTAAAACATTGAGAAGATAAATTAGCATGAATGTGCATATTTTTATATTATAGAAAAAAGGTGCATTATTTATTGTTTAACTCAAAAACAAACCTGAAAAGTAAATGGGTATCTTTTCATCTTTCTTCACTGAAGATGCATCCTCTTACAGACTAGCTCCAGAGTCTAGAAATCATTATTGTCACTTTACTCAGTGATTTCTTTTTTTTTTTTTAAGATTTTATTTATTTATTCTACAGACAGAGATCACAAGTAGGCAGAGAGGCAGGCAGAGAGAGAAGAGGGGGAAGCAGTCTCCCTGCTGAGCAGGGACCCCCATGCGGGGCTGGATCCCAGGACCCTGGGATCATGACCTGAGCTGAAGGCAGAGGCTTTAACCTACTGAGCCACCCCGGTGCCCCTCAGTGATTTCTTCTTATATTTCTCTCCCCTTGCTAATCCTGTTGAGTGGTAAACATGCTTATAATGTATAAAAATTAGAGACAAATTAATACTCTCTAGAAAATATTTATTGACACATTTTAATTTTCTTTCCATTTTCTGAGAAATGAACGTAATACACAAAATACAGTAAAATGCACTTTCCCCATTTCAAATAAATATATTTTACTCTCATAAAAAATTTAATAATCTGTGTAATTCACCACAGTATCTTAATCAGTGAAATAAAGCAAAGTATATCTCTAGTTAAATTGTCACTTATTTTAATGATTCTAATGGCAATTTTCTGGAGAAAAAGAACACTATTCTCTGCAGAATTATATTCGGACTTGTAGACTATTTCCTCTTGTTTGGAGAAGACAAAGGTGAACTGATTTTAAAAAGTGTTGAGTGTCAGAAAGGGCCTTAGTTTGGGAGAAAGGTAACATCCAAGATTGTGCTGAATGAACTACATTGTGTGTAAGCTTTCTTGTTAATACTTCCTAGAGACCAGACTACATTCTGAATTATAATGATTCCTATGCATCACACGGGCAATTTTTCAAAATTAGTGGTTAAGTATTTAAGTTAACAGTTATGTACGTAATACAAGCCCAAGATGGAATTTTAAAGCTCTATTAACAGGAAAGGTTAAAAATAATGGTGCTATACAGGACAATTTTATCCTTTTCACTCACACTTGTTATTCTTAACATTATAAGAACTGAAATCTACGGAATTTTACAGACTTAACACAGACTCTTATATACAAATAGATCCCTGATCAGTTTAAGACAATGTGTTAATTTGTTCTTGTAAGTAATAAGAATATTTTAAGTAGCCAGAAAAAAAATCAGATTTAGGTAGTCACCAATCTTCAGAGTTTACTTATGTATAATCTACCCACTCTCAAAAGAATATGTCACCAAATAATATAGTTCATTAATACTGCCTAATTTCCCATGTTAGAAGTTCATTGCTATTTGATATACTAGCAAGTTTATGGAAGTAAATAAAACTTTACTGTAGCCCCAAATCCATCATAGCTTAACTTGTTTACATGGCTTCAGAAATGTTGGTCAAACTATGCCAAAGTCTAAGCCTCAAAGCATAATTGTGTTCAGTAAAAATCTTATACGGCTATAAAGTGGGTATTAGATCTGTCCTCAGCATTATAAAGGGCATCAACCATTGTCCAGGGGGTGACTTATAAAATGGAATTTTCCCTCTTTATTTTAAAGGGTAGAAAATTCTATGCTTAGTCATTCCTTTATGGCCACATTTTTATTTCTACACATTTCTGAAACAGATAAGTGTGTGCTCAAAAATTCACAAGTCCAATAAAATGAATTTGTGGTTTCCTTCTTGGACATTCTCTACAATTCCTCCATCTCAAAGTGTGTAGTAAAGCTGTTTGCCATTGATGTGTGTTCAAAGATCCTCGACAGGCTGGGTTTCAACAGTTCCACTGAGTGACATGACAGGTGCTGAGTCGTGTCATTCTTCAGGGACATCATCTGGTCTGTCCCAGGCTCCCTTCTATCATAATAAAGAGCCCAGAGCAGAGTAATGGTGAGAATCATGGCCAAGATTTGTGTCACACCAATGGAGACACCCAGAAACCTTAGCACCTGTAGTTGTTTGGTTCCTCTCAAGAAGGAATACATTTTCTTCCCACAACCCTGTAAAAGAGATAACACAGTATTACTTTGGGAGGCATTACAGAGGGCCAAAACAATGAAAACAAACAATCTACATCAGTTCATGGAACCAAACAACTTGAATCATGAAAGTTTAACACAGTGACTCTCGATAGGGAACACCTCTGAGAAACCAGAGGGCAGATGGAGGTGAGCCTGCCCAGGGGATTCTGTTGAGCTCAGTCCTTCTTCTGTCTTCCTCACAACCGGAAATTGAAAACCACTGGCATAAAACATGACTAGAGCAGGGGTTGGTAAACTCCTTTTTTTGTAAAGGGTCAGATAGTCGATCTTTTAGTCTTTGCTGGCTGTATGGTTTCTATGGCAACTGCTCACCTCTGCCACTGTAACCAGAAAGCCACCATAGACAGTATGTAAATGAACGCACATGGCAGCGTTCCAGCGAAACCTCATGAACAACAACAAAAAAGCAGTAGGCCAGATTTGGGGCACAGGCCATAGATTGCTGACCCCTGATAAAGAGTAATCCAAATTTTCAAAAATGATGTTTCCTTACTATTATTTGTGTTTACTGTTAGATGATAGCTCATTTGGTCAGAGACTTTCCCCCCAAGGATCAGGAATGTTTGCCCAGTCTACTACTGAAATACGCTGGTGGGCAGAAGTCCATCTCTTCCCTTTCCCCAACTCCACATGTACCCACTTCTTCCCAGTGCCTGCAGAAGTACACTTCTGGTGGGGGGGGGGGGAAAGGATGGATTTCTCGTATAACATCAAGTTCTAGTTCCACCAGATAAGGGTTTGAAAGAATCTTTAGCTCCCCTACACACTAAAGACACCTGACTTCATTTGCTTGTATTTAGTTTTATGTATAAAAAACTATGGAGTACCTGTGATAAATAGAAGAGAATTCTGAAAGAAGAGAAGAGGGGGCGAAAAAAAGAACTATAATCAAGGATCATGGGACGGGTGGGGCAAGGAAAGGCGGGAGAATGTGACTAACAATTGCCATAAGATACTTCTCCAGTGAACAAAGCCTGGGGAACATGCCATGTCTCCAACTGAATCCACAACAAAGAAATGATAATTCATTCTTCTAAAGTGAAGTTCATTCTAAATGAAGGTGAGAATCTAGGAAAGAATTTTAGAATGGTACATTTCAAGAAGTTTGAAGATTCTGAGATTTTACTCTATTTGGAAGCAAACAATTTCACTTGTCGCAGTTTCATGAGCTTCTGGCAGAAGACAGAGACCAGAGACTTTATTACTCATAACAATAGCAACAGCCAGAGTATGTGGCAGTTCCTGGAGATCCGAGGACAACACAGAGACAGCCACATGATGCCTGCATATGCAGCAGGTTGTGTGATGGAGGAGAACCCTCAAGTTTTGGGAACCCTAATCTTTCACAGTAGGCAGTAAACATACTTGTCCTTTGCTTTGAAGAAAGACATTATCTTTCTCATACTACACAGTAAATAAACCCACCCTTTACTCTGGAGGGAGACACTATCTCTACCTTCAAGGCTGTTTTCTGTGCAAAAACCCTTGAAAAGAGGGGCGCCTGATTGGCTCAGTCAGTTAAGTGTCTGATTCTTGAGTTTGGCTCAGGTCATGATCTCAGGGCCATGAGATCAAGTTCTGTGTCTGGTTCCAGGCTCAGCTGGAGTCTACTGTTCCTCTCCCTTTGCTCCTACCCCTGCTCATTCTCTCTCTCTCTCTCTCTCATATTAATTAATTAATTGAATTTAAAAGCCACCCTTGAAAAGATAGTCCAAAACAAACACATCCAGTGCTTCTATTCACAAGACAAGCAGAAATGCAAGAGAATCATGGAAAATTATCTCCCAACAAGAAGAACTTGACTTTTCAAAACTTTTCTTCTGAGTTTATGGTAACAGTGTCTCAGCCTGCTTACCCTACTGAGGCAACTACTTAAATAAAAAGACATTAATAATTAATTTGAAAATTGCCTCCTTGTTTGGAAAATTATCTCCCAACAAGAAGAACTTGACTTTTCAAAACTTTTCTTCTGAGTTTATGGTAACAGTGTCTCAGCCTGCTTACCCTACTGAGGCAACTACTTAAATAAAAAGACATTAATAATTAATTTGAAAATTGCCTCCTTGTTTTCTTCTCCAGATTCCACAAAGAACTCAATTAAATCAAGGAAAGCAAGACTACTGAATCAGTTGTTAATTTGTGCATTATACTGGAGAAGAATGAATAACACACAATTCTTATATTTCCAAAGACATTGATCAGTAACTTCACGCCCGTTAGTCATTATTCTCAAGAAACAAAAAATCATGTAAAACTAGCCAAAGACATATTTCTAGACAGTTTCCTGGTCAATCATGTAATGCAGATTAACAGCAAAAGATAAGCAAAGCATCATCAATTTTACCAAAAAGCAAAATCAAAATATTTAAAATTTAATACTAATTAACACTGGTTTAATAAAATCACTTCTCTGGCCATTTTCCTTTTTTACTACGCACACAAATATGCATGTACAGGCACATACACACATACACGCACAGACTTATTCTATGTGTTACAAAGAAAATTCACCAAAGTTCAAATCCTTTTCAAAGAGTTTCCTTCAGCTAAGCTCTCAGAGCCAACTCACTCTTATGTTTATGTGTGATTCTAACAAGCATCCTTGCATCTTACAGGATAGACTAAAAGTTAAGATCATGAACCACAGAGCCAGAATTCTGAATTTCAAATCCCTGCTCTCCTACTTTTAAGTTATGTGACTTTGGGCAAGTTATTTACTCTCTCTGCTTCAGTTTTCCCATCTGAAAAAGATAATAATAGTGCCTACCTACTTGGGATAGTGGGAAAATTGAGTGAATAAATATACTTAATTCTTAGAGTGGGGTCAGTCCATGGTAAGAGTCCAGGGCTTGTCAGTTTTGATCTGATGCGTTGGCCACTGAGTATTCATGAAACAGCCCTTGCTCCCAAGAGCCGTGGGGGCTAATGCTGTTTTTCAGGACAGTGAAGTCGTGATCTAAAATGATTTTTTGTCACTCAGACATTAGATCACTACCTTCTCATGAAGCAGAGAGGGCCACATTAAAGTGAGTTAAACTGAAAAGGTTTAGCTTCAAACATATGGATGGATACATTATTTAACCTCACTGCCAGTACCAGATCACCAGATCCATCTTTAGAAAAAAGAAATTGATACAAAATGGCTGTGGCTTATGTTTAGTTAATTCCTTACCTATATTCTCAGTACTTAGAGCAAAAATGGATGTTTAATAAGTAAATAAACAGTTAGAATAGACCTATCAATAATATTATAATAATTAAAATGAACTTGAGAATAAAATGTAAACCATCCAAGAAACACATACGGTGATGCTTCAATCCTGTGAAATGCTTTAAGTCAATTATCGCTTGATTTTTACCTTTTCAGTAGTCACTGCTATTTAAATTCTACCTAGATCATCTTCTTTTTCTTTTGGGGCACAATGTTATGAATGAGGCAGCGTTATCATGATATATAGGTCTTCTTATTAGCATAAGATCTCCTACCCCTTTTGAATAATTCATTCTAACTTTAAAAAGCTATAGGAAAGGTAATGTTTCTTTTTCCAATCTGTGAGTAAAATCAAGCAGAGACTGATAACTACAGTCTATTGTGTTTCATATTTTGGCTTTGGGGAGAGTCTGTTCTAATTATATTTTAAACAACCACATTTATAAAAAAGGGGTAGTAAATTATATCATCTGGGATGGTTTGGGAGATGTGATATACTAGTTAACACTGAATGTGCTAGAGTGGTAGGGGACTTTGGAAATTAATGAGCTCAACTTTTTAACCTTTAAAAATATGGTTAAAAAGCACTTCCAGAACAACATCAGCAAAACTGGCAGAGAAAGGACCCTCAATAGTCTCTCTTCCATATAAACAATGAAAGAACTAGCAAAATCAACTTTTTTAGAACTTTGAAAATTAACCAAAGTTTGTACCAATCTGAGGAGCATTATTCAAGAAAAGTACCTAAGTCTCAGTCAGATAGGCAAGCTCTGTCACATTTTAATTAGCTCTCTCCTATCCCCTCTACCCAGCCCTGCAGTAGCCTTGAAAATCAACAGCCCGTAATTATGGTGAAAACCAGTGGCCTGGAAGCCAGAGGCAACAGAATAGGATTGGAGCCCCTTCAAAGCCCCATCCTCAGAGAATTGTCATTATGAGTCCTATCTCGAGGTTCCCTGGAAGACCTCACTTGCAAGCTGTTTTTCTCTGAACCTGAGTTGGAGCACCACCAGCCCAATAGCCTTTTTCCTGAGGGTGTTTGTCAAAAGCAACCAGAGGAACACTGAGGTTGCCTGAGGCAGCGCATAATAACTGCACACGAGGAGCAAGTCAAAAAGCTTAAAAAGAAAATCTGGGGGAATGAGAAGTCCCCAGGGGCCTTCACACAGTTCTGGGATACTTGTGGGGATCTGCAAAGTTACACACCTGAGTCGAGCGGTGCTGCTGCCCAGGGCTATGTCCATGCTTAGGAAAGACCCAAAGGCACTAAGATCTTACCTCTGGCTAAATTTGAAGCTCTGTGCACCCTTGCCAGAGACTGGGCGGCTTACTGGTTCCAGGTAGCAACTGACCCCTACGTTAACTGAGCAGACTTCAGTGGCCACACATGACAAAGAATACAGAGTTCACAGAATTTGTTCAGGAAAGTTATTAAGGAACAAGAAAACAACCACCACAACAAACTCTGGGGTTATTATTTAAAAGGTCTCGTTCTCAACAATAACAAAAATTACAAGATATACAAAAAATAATAATAATAACAAGAAAGGATGGGTCATAGACACACAGAAAGAACTTTCAAAGAAAAGGTGCTTGTAATGAAAAAAATTCCCTGCCTCACGATACCATCCTGTCCACACTTGAAAACACTAATACTTCAACTTTTCCTTATTGGAACCTGTCTTCTTCTTCTTCTTCTTCTTCTTTTCTTTTTTCCATTTTTTTAAAGACTTTTTTATTTATTTGTCAGAGAGAGAGAGAGAGAGCAGCAGGCAGAGAGTGAGAAGCAGACTCCTGCTGAGCAGAGAGCCCAATGCAGGACTCAATCCCAGGACTCTGGGGTCATGACCTGAGCCTAAAGCAGACTCTTAACCGACTGAGCCACCCATGTGTCCCTGGAACCTGCCTTCTGAATGAGATGTGTTGGTCCTGGTTCTGCTCTCCAATGATCTCTTTTCCATAAAGTGGAGAGCGGTTATCTGAAGCCATCACTTTCTCTTGAACTACTCTCTTCTCCAAACTAAATATTCCTATTTCCCTCAAGTTTTCTAAATATATACACTGCATCAGCCTACTGAGCTCTTTCTGGATTGTGCTGATTTGGTCAATGTTACTCTGAAAATAACACTGATTTTTAACTTTAAAAAACTAGAAAATGCAGTACAATATTCAGACAACCAAGGCTGTTGTGAAAGTTTGGATTCCAAGCAAAAAGCTTTTCAGGTTCCCGAGAAGTGTGGACATGAGATTGTATCATATGACACATAGTCAGGACCTGGTCTCCTTCCGGATCTCAGGTCATAATCCCTAAAGACTATTTCCACATGGAGGTGGGCGATGGTTGCTTTTTCAAAGCGAACGTCTTAGGTTCCTTAATTTTTTATAACAATAGGTCAGCCCTATCACTACCTCATTTAGTTTAAAAAGCACATAGATAACCCCTCAAACCAGACAGAATTTTAGTACTTAAGTTTGTCATTAAAATTCGTTAAATAGAGGGGGTTGCCTGGATGGCTCAGTCAGTAGCATTTGCCTTAGGCTCGATTCATGATCCCAGGGTCCTGGGATGGAGCCCTGCTCAGGGAGCCTGCTTCTCCCTCTCCCTCCCCCTCTGGCCTTGCCCCCTGCTTTGGCTCTCTCTCGCTCCCTCTTTCTTCCTCTCCAATAAATAAGTAGAATCTTAAAAAAAAAAAGAAGAATTCCTTAAGTACAAATCTCTCTATACTGAATACAATTCTATATTTTCTGATGATGACCAGAAAGCATTGTAGCAACTTGCCGCATATCAAGCTTCATGCTGAATATCAGTGGATCATTTACACAATTACTTAAAGTTAGAGATTAACTTTCCAAAAGAACATTCCTCTTCTTGAGGACAGTGTTTTCCCAGATTCCTGTATAAGCACCGCCCTCCTCCGCCACGCTACACGCTTCATAGAAAGATCTCCAGGGCTGATGGTCCCTTCCACACATCATCCTTATTGAAGAGATTCAATCTGAACACAAGTTGTGAGCTTATTTTCACCCAGTCAGAGAGTCATACTTAAGGTTTACACTTCTCAGTGAAACTTGGACACTGTTGTTGAAAAACAAGACACCAAGTCTAGAGAAAAAAAAAAAAAAAACAACAGATGTGCCTCTCTATACATTCTATTGTACTATTCATAGAGACTTAGTTGCATAAACAAACATTTCTGTTGAGTGAGTCAAAGAGGAAACAGAAATGTTAGAGTTCAAAACTGCATTCCATTTCACAAAGGGGGTTTTATTCAGAATTGGAAAGAACTGAATTACACTTACTTGCTTTTCTCAAAATAAAATACTCAAAGTTGATTTACCTTGAATATTTTTCTTCCTAAACAAAGCTATGTTAGTCCTACATTAATAACTTCAGAAAATTCAAAGGTATGAATAAACATAATGGCTAACCTACTTTACTTGCTGAAATATTAAAATTCTGGTGAACTGTCAATTATAAATAATAACAGTACCTTTTTTCAGAGAAAAAAAAATCACTAATCCACCCATTTCCTAGAATCTGTTGGAAGGCATGTCAGGAGGCCTCATCTCACCTGAGGAAATGATATACTTGAAATTAGGCTCTGATCTATCTCCAAAATGATTTTCTAAAATTGGAAGAACCCCTTGGCTCTTTAGTACTCAATATTGACAGCCCACATTAAAAAAATTAAGCAGACTTGTAATCAGCTTATGAAGATAAGGTATAAATAAAATCTAGGTGCCAATACATGCCAGTATTGATATTTTTCTAATGGATGTTTGGTAATGACTTTAAAGTTTGAAATGACTGTGTTAATTATCAGGTACAAATATATAATCTTCAGCCTTATTTCTTCTAAAATCAAAAAAACTGAATGCAGTTCATGAGTCCATGAGATTTACACACAGGTTGGACCAAATGTTCTCCACTGATAACCATAAATGTTGCAGGGAAAGAAATGTTTCTTCAAAAAAAAATTAAATAGCAAGGAATAAAATTCACCATGGGACTTCCTCTTCTCTTAGGAGTAAGGTTAAGCAAACCAATGTATAGGAAATGCAGTAGAAAAAGTCTTCCTATTTCTTTTTCAAAAGATTTAATTTTAATTTTTTTTTTTCTTTTGAGAGAAAGACACAGCAGCGCTAGAGCGTGGGGGGGGGGGGCAAAGGGAGAGGGAGAAGCAGGTTCCCCTCTGAGTAGGGAGCCCAACTCTGGGCGGATCCCAGGATGCTGGGATCATGACCTGAGCCGAAGGCAGACACTTAACCGACTGAGCCACCCAGGCACCCAAAGTCTTCCTGTTTCTTAATGACAGTCCCTCATACCTTGTTTCTTTCTCACAATATTCCCATTGCATAGACAGAATCACCAAATTTAAAAGACTGCACGTACAGAACATTTTTCGTTTTTACAAAAAGACGTGGTTGTAAAGAGACAGCCCAGACAGCGCCGTCCTGGCCGGTGAGGCCCCCTCCAGCAGCGAGCTCTCCCTGCCTGAAGGAGCACAAGCACATTTCCAAGCTGCTCCTTCAAACAGTGTCTCTCATTGGGCCCTTTGGCCACCTAAATTCAACTGTAAGAAGGGGGAAGGTGTTAAAACAAGGGAGTGGGTAATCACGTGACGTCCCCAAAAACCTTGACCTGAAAATCTACTTTCAGCCAGCACAAATATATATAACAAGAAAATACATACTGTTTCTCTATTTACTCTCAGAACTGGGTGCAATTTGGCTGGTTAAAAATCTAATCATAGATCGTTAATTGTTCTATTTACTTTAATAAATACATTCATAACTTACATTTATCGTCATTACTGTCACTAGCTACCACCATGCATTGAAGATTTGTGTTTATTATTTGCCAAGTGGTTTGCTAAGAGTTTCTCATTAAGAAGCTCCATATCTTTGTACTACTAGAATGAGGTAGGTACTGTTATTATCTCATTCTACAAATAAAGACATTGTGGTTCACCAGGGAGAAAGAAGCTACAAGCACTCAGCTTGTCCCTCACCAGGTATCCCACATCTCAAAACTTTAGTGTCTAGGGGCACCTGAGTGGCTCAGTGGGTTAAGCCTCTGCCTTCAGCTCAGGTCATGATCTCAGGGTCCTGGGATTGAGCCCCGCATCGGGCTTTCTGCTCAGCAGTGAGCCTGCTTCCTCCTCTCTCTGCCTGCCTCTCTGCCTACTTGTGATCTCTCTCTCTCTGGCAAATAAATAAATAAAATCTTTAAAAAAAAAAAAAAACTTTAGTGTCTAAAAATACGGGGTTTGGAATCAAATAGATCTGAGCTCAGTCACTGACAAGCTATGACACGGGGTTGGGTCACTTAGCCTCATGTGCCTCACTTTTGTCATCTGTAAAATGGAGGTAATAATACTGAGCCTTCAAAGAAACATTTTAGAGCTCAAATAAGGTCCTGCATGTTTACAGAGCTCTATCACCGTGTATCTTATTTGAAAAATCTAAGGTGTGCTTTCCAATCCCTAATTTACTTTACCTCTCAGCTATGACTTGTAATATGTCATGTAAACAGATGCTGTTCTAGGGGTTTCACAGATGTTAATGCACTCTCCAAACAAAGCCTGAGCAGGGTACTTTGGTTATCCATATTTTGCAGCTGAGAAAAATTAAAAAACAAAACAAAACAAAACAAAACAGAGACACGAAAACCTTGCCCAAGGTCACACAGCTAGTAAGGGGCAAGCGAAGATTTAACCTCCAAAGTCTTCACTTCTGAACCAGGCTTCTTTACTAAGGAAACTCGTTCCAGGACACTGCTTTCCATTTCTCCTCTGCCCCCAATACGTGGGTCTCCCATAGGGGGTGCCATTTCCCAACTTTGTCCTCCAGTGCAGATCTCACACCAACGCTCTGTGGGACCTCATCATGCGCTCACTGCATCATCTACACTGACAATACCTGTAAACTGTTAGTCCCCCTTCCCTAGTCCTCCTCACTAGTGATTCTTCACAGTAATCAGTGTCCTCTGTGGGAACACAGCCTCCCAGCCGGAGACCCCACTTCCCAGCCTCCCTTGCAGCTAAGAAGCGCCAACTGAGCCTTCCCAATGGAACGGGAGCAGAGGCGACCAGAGCCGCGATGAATGTGTTGGATGCTCTCCTTCCCTCGCCCTCCTTCGACCCCCTGACTGGAACTGGAGAAAAAGAGGAGCAATTTTGGAAGACAGGTATTATAAAAAGATGAAGCTGTCTCACCATCCTGGGTTTCTGGATGAACCCATGCATCAGAGATGCCCAGCAGCCTGTCCCCCGTCCCCTCCCCCACCACCAGTTTATGGTTTACGGGACAAAAATAGACTCCCACCCTATTCAAGTCATTGCATTTGGAAGCAGCTCTTTCCCTGTATAGTCCACGCAAAATGCACATCTCTGCCCAAATTAGGTCTACGGCGTGTCACCTAATCACTCCCATGGCTCGCGTGCAACCGTTTCCTAGCTCTGTTCCCCGCCTGGAGACCCCGTCCTCCCCTCCACTCTGCTTCACAATGCCCACAGAATGATTCTGAAGCACAGACCTAAAATTGTTACTTTGGGACATACTTCTTTCAGGTCAAAATATTATAAATGGCTTTCTTCTGCGTCAAAACTCTAAAGGCAACATTTGCAAGCCTTCATTAACAGGGCACAAGAAGAAAAGCGGAACAGTGAAGAGGTAACAGGAAACCTACAGTGGATCCATGTCGGAAAGGAGGGAAAGAAAAGAAGAATCCATGTGTATACCTGAGGCAAAACTGGCAGAACGGTTAGAAGCCCGATTAGATCAAGCGAAGCCCAGAGATGAAAGGGATTTTCCCCCTACCAAGCACTAACGGGTCCTGCAGGGCTCTAGATGATAGAACAGACATCACCCCAAGTCAGAGGCAACCCGACCCCCACCGGCAGGTGCTGAGGAGATAATGGAGTCAGCCAAGAGGCAGGAGGGAGTGTCTTTGACTTCATATAAAAGAACCCCGAGAATAGAACTTCTTGGGGATCGTCCATCTAAATAACCACGGAGCCTGAAAGCTGCCTACCGTTTACTATCTGGGCAGGAGGTTGTGTGTGTTTATCTGAAAAGGGAGTTTCATTATTAATAAATCAGAATCCTGTGACTACTCAGGGCTAAGCCTTCTTTTCATAATAACGCCTCGGATTCGTGAACGTGCTTGCCTTTCTGTTTGGGAACTACTCACAGGATTCAGCATAAAATGCCTGCAGTGGCCGGGCAGACAGGGCTCTTCCTCACGCACCTCCTGCCTCGTCCAGCCCTGGCAGGGGGCCCTCCTCGCCCCCCATGCTCCAGCTGAGTTCCAGCTCTAACTTCGTACCATGGCCCCTTCGCTTGCAATGCCCTCTTCGGCCCCTGCCTTCCAAATATCTTCCGCACGTGACTAGCACCTGTTTATCTCAATGAATGGCGAGCCCCTCTATGTGCTCGCATTGCATATCTCTAACATAAAGACCGTGGAGATCAAAGATCGCGTACCCTGTGTCTGGCTCCTTCTTGTGCCCCAGTTTAGGTTCATCTAGTTCCTATCTCTTATTCTAGCCACTGACGTGTGGATCATTACTATGCAGACTCGACTAACTTTATGTTAATGCAACTGGCCAGCCCCTGGCGGGGGGCCCTAAACTGTTACCTCTTGTGTCCTGCCTTGAACTTCTCTTTCAACACTTGCCCCTCATTTTGTTTAGCGTGTGTGTGTGTGCAATTTCCTTGGTTGTAAGAAGAACCCTACTAGTTGTTTAAGAGCCGGCTTACCTGGGAGAAAAGTCATCAATCTCATACCTATGTAGAACTTGCCAGAAACTGAGACCCCATCTCCCACCAACTCCTTTTGTATCTTCAACACTCTGTCATGTTTCTACCACAGAGAATTGCTAAGAAAATGGTTATGTTTAGGATGTTGTGTGTGAAAAACAGATATATAGTATTGACTCACCTTCTAACTGTTGAGAGGAGAAGAGTGTTAGCAAAAAGTGTTGAGGGCTGAGATGTTGCCCAGAAAAAAAAGGGAGCATAGATTATAAAGCAAATACCATTTGCCAACAACAGGGTATAAAAGAGATAAGGAGGAGCAGACTTCCCGTCTGTGGGAGGGCAGCACAGATTCATGACTCTCGGCTCACACAGCAGGTAACAGACAACAGAGAGAACAAAAACTTGAATCTCCTAGGGAGGAGGTTCCTGGCTGGTACAGTCAGCTAAGCCTCCGACCCTTGGTTTCAGTTCAGATTGTGATCTCAGGGTCCTGAGATCGAGTCCTGCGTGGAGCTCTACACTCAGCACGGAGTCTGCCTGAGACTCTCTGCCCCGCCCCGCTTCTGCTCTTCTGGGCATCCACCAAAAAATGAACCATCACACATGGTTCCCTGCAAGCTGCTTCCACCTTGAACTGGGGTGAGGCGGGGCAACATCCCTATATGTCCGTGTACCTTCTGTGACCCCTGCAGACCTATATATACCTGTCACCATCTGGGTTCCTCGTCCTGTAAACCACGGCTCAGAGAGATCACACCCCTGCACTTCCATGCTCCCTGCCCTTCTCTCTCAGCCTGTTTATCGATGTTTTCTGTTACTCAGAGAAGAAATAAACACCTACCACCTAAAGAGGCAGAAATGGTTTGGGGCAAAACTACTTGTCACAAAGGGAATAATCATAAAGAATATTCGTTATTCAAACCCAATACCACACAGAACATGCAAAGACTAAGGGTCTAAAAGGAAAGTGTTCTGAAGGCACTCAGCTGTGCGGAAACCGTCTCTCTGTCCAGCCCTCATATAACCTGCTGTGAATACCATTTTTCTGAAGAAGCAGTCAGTATCTTTTCATAGCGGTCTTTCTTCTAACTACAAAACAAAGAAACGTGTCTACGGGGGCTCATTTTACTTTACTCTCCATTCGTCTTTGTTTTCCATTTTGAGTTGGTCCATTTGAAGTAGGACCTGTTGTGAACCTGTCTACTTCCACGCATTTGTCTTGAGGGGGCACACAGAGGAGGAAAATGGCATTTAAGTCCCTTTGAGGAGATGTTCATGCTTCGTTTCGTATCTGCGGTGACAAACACTGCAACTATCTCCACAACTGTGGTTCTTTAAGCTTTGAGGTATAAAAACCCCAAGAAAAGCTGGTGAGAGCTATGGATCCTAGTCACAGAAAAAAATGCACAAAAAAATATTGAAAACAATCTCAGCGGTATCACCTTTCCCTTGAAGCCCGTCCAACAAGAGCATAGGTCCAAGGCAAGACTTTCTCTCTGCTAGCCTTCTTTATTTTTCTGTCTCTCTGGGTTTTTTGTTTTGTGTTTTTGTTTTTTGTTTTTTTTTTTACTCCAGATCAGGTCTAGACAGAGACCTTTACTAACGATACGGTAGACGACTCAGCAGGTGGAAGAAAGAAGAGACGCATCCCAGGCCTCTATTCTACCAACTTCAGCTTGGGGTCTGATGTTTTGCTGAAGCCAGGTCTCACACACAGTATTTAGACAGTGTGGTTCCACAAGCAATCCCAAAGAACAAGGTAGTAAGTAGTCAGTAATCACTAGGGTAGCCCTGGGTGGGATTTTGCATTTGTAGTTTCTTAGGGTAAAAAAAAAAAAAAAAAAAAATTCTTCAGCGGATCTTTGCATGGCTGCGTCCTTGGCATCAACTGCTCTCAGTTCAAATGTCATTCCTAAAAGAGTGGGTTCCTAACCATCCTAAGTAGCTCCCTCGCCAATAAAGCCAGCCTCCAGCATACGACCCTGTTTAGAATCTTCAAAATGCTTTTACCACTACCTGAAATTATTTTTTCGCTGTTTTTAATCTTGCTAAATATTTATCATCCTAACTAGAATATAAATTATACAGGACAGATTTTTATCTGCAACATTCTTGGCTGTATCCTCAGCCTTTATAACAGCACCTGGGGCCCAGGAGGCTCTCACAAAACATTTGACTTCATGAGTGTGATGGAACCAAACTGTTGATCAGAAATAGTTTCATCTGTGACTTTTACAACTACACGTCTCTACAAGTGTGTGGCTCATTACAGGTATTGGAGGACCTGTGTACCAAACCCAACAATACTTCTGATGGGAATGTTTCTAAAATGTGCAATTGCTGCTATATTTCTGCTCTGTCATTTTTCATAGGTTTCAAAAGTGTCATAAAACATTATTGGGTCAGGGACCATGCAGGCCACCAGATGGTTGTGAATGATTTATTTCCTTGATTTCAGACTACTGAAGAAAGATTGCAGGAAGAAAGCCAGTTCTTATCTCTGAGCTTACAGAATAGGAAAGATAAAAGGGACCTTGAAGTTCATCTAGTCTAGATCCACTTTTAATTTAAAAACCCATTCTACCCACCAATGACATGGTTATCTGACCTTGACTTTAATATTTTTAGTGATGAGACACTCATTATTTTACAAGAGAACCTGTGTCACAATCGGACGGATTTTGATGAGCAAGGTCTTCCTTCTATTGATTCAAAATTTCCTTCCTCTAGCGTCTGGCCCTTGGAGCAACAATGAGTAAGTCTAGTTCCTGTTCTGAATGATGAACTTTGAAATATTTGAAGACATCTAAAATATCCCCCTTAGTATTTGCTACTTCAGAACAAGCAACATAAATACCTCCAGCTGTCCCTCACTTGTCCCTCCCTCCTAGACCCCTCATCTTCCAGGTGGATGGTCTCTGGACACACTTCAATTAGGAAACATATGTTCTCCAGGGCAAAGTAGAATTAAATCTTATTTTTAATGATGGATTTAATTGTACTTGTGCCATAAAGCTACTAAGTGATCCACTTTGGTAAGTCAACTATGCATATAATTATGCACTATATTATTACCAATACCAGCATCTGTTATTAATTATAAAATGTAAAAGCAGACTTACTCTGATATAATGAACCTCCATCTCTGCGGGAAGTCTGTCTACAGAACATCTCGTAACTGACAATGCCAGCTTGCTACTGAAAGTCTTTTGATGAAAATATGAAAAAGCCTTTCAAATAGTCTGGTTCCTCAACTTGCATGCACACAATCCTGTGGCCTCTTTCAATCTTGAAATTCATGGAATAAGCAATTCTAGACAGTCCCAAAGTAAGGCATTCCAGGACAAATACTGCTAGTGGAAATAATCTAAGACAAACTAGTAAAAACAAATTGCATTTTGACAGCAAGAAAATATTATCAGATGTTTAATTGAATGCTTTCCAACTAAAGAAAGTACAATCAAAGTGACTCTGTCCATATTCAGACTTTATGGGAAGATCTGGTAAATGGATTCATGTTTTGCCATTCTTATCAATGCCAGTTGTAATCATATTATCAGTATTAATCACTAAAGAAGGTAGAGATTATTATATATGGTGGTGTAGCCCAGTGATTTCCCATATTGACTTGCCATTCCTAAAAACTAAAAAAAGTTCACATTAGGAAAGTGGATAGGTTTCCATTCACATCTATACTGTAATCATCTGTGTCTTTAAAACCTAGTGGTGAGTTATAATACATTTGAATATCCACAATTATTTTTGCATTTAATAATATCTTGGAAATATTAAGCACTGTTTTATTGTGTTTTCTGTTTTCTGGAATGAACAGGGCTTTCACTGTTGAACTTGTTAGTTGACTGTCCTTATTTCAGACTTTGAGAAGAAAAGACATAGCATAATCACGGAGAACTCAGAGACATTGACCCAATAATTCTTTGGTTATCTTTTCAAATAAACAACCTGAGTGATTCAGTTGTTTCAACAATTTTTGTTATGAGTTGAGCTGTGTTTCCCCCAAATGCATATGTTCAGGTCCTAACCCCCAGAACCTCATGATGTGATCTTATTTGGAAATGGACTCATCACAGATGTAATTAATTAAGTGGAAGTTGTACTGCAAAAGGTTAGTTCCCTAAAGCAATAGGACTGGTGTCCTTAGGAAGAAGGTAAAATCTGGGGACACACAGAAACAGGGAGAATTCCATGTGAATGTGAAGGCAGAGTTCGGGGTGATGTTTCTACAACTAAGGAAGGGCAAAGATTGCATCCAACCACCAGAGGCTGACAGATGGGCACAGAACTGATTCTCCTCACCCCTCTCAGAGGGAACCAAGCTTGCTAACACCTTGCTCTCAAGCCTTCGAGCCTTCAGGACCACGAAGCCACAAAGACCTGCTGTTTAAGTCACTCACTTGGTGGCACTTTGTTACAGCAGCCCTAGGAAACTAACACAATTCTGAGTCTCTTAAAAAAACACTTGGCACGCTTCTCTGTGGCATGTCTTCGGAGCCCAAAGCACTTTATTTTGGATATGCTTAATGAGGCACAGTCTTGTCCTCTGAGACGAATTTTTTAACAGCCAAAAGCTACTCATATCTAAGATATAAAGAAGATGGATGATTTGTGTACGCAATCCACCATCTTCTTCAAATAATTCACACCATGAATTAATGAAAGTGATTTCTGTGCAACTCTGCAACTGATTTTGGCAGTCTAAAAGATGGTTTGAACAATAATAGTAATTCTAGGGAAAAAAAAGGTCTTGAGATAGGTATAAAAATGCATGTTTTATAAATCACGACATTCTGTTTTAAAGTTTCACTCTTCATAGCTATATTATATATACGTGTGTGTGTGTGTATGTGTATGTGTGTGCGCGTGTGCATGTGTAGGTACGGATGACATATTTTGCAGTAGGAGTTTTAATGTTATAGTAAGCCAGAGGTTTTCAATACTGTTTTCTGATATCCAGATGCTTGACTGGAGATGTTTCTGGGAAATGATCCCAGCCCCTCAGCCTGAGAGCTCCCTTCCATCTGATTTGCCTTTTGCCCTTCCATTCTAGCTCGAGTCTGCAATGAAATTTTCTGTAATGTGGCCATGTCTTATATCTGCATTGCCTAATACAGAAGCTGCTAGTCTCAAGTGGCCTTTAAGCATTTGAAATGTAGCTATTTCAACTAATGGAATGACATTTTCATTTACTTTAATTTTGATTTAAATAGCCATGGGTAACTACTGGCCACTGTACTGGATGGTATAGTTCTAGATTTTAGTTTGAATTCAGATTCTACTGCTAACAAAGTTCAAAAAGTCACCACTAAAAATGAAGGACTAGGAGAACTTCTGCTAATAATGGAATAACTGATGATTTGGATAAATTCTCCCAGAAAACACAGACATGCAACTTTCTTGGGCATGTGATGACTGATTTTAAACCCAGTGAGCATCTAACTCCATTCAATCTGCCAACTATAACTAACATCGCTGTTCCTTATTAGCCAGTAGGGGGAACTGAAGAGTAGAGGACCGCATTTTCCCTGGAGAGCAGTATTTATTATTTTTTTTTCCCCTACATGTGTTTTAGTGGAGGCCCTAAAATACATATCGTGTTTGGGAACTCCCAGCCTTGTCTTCCTGAATATGCAGAGTTCTTTACATACCCCTCATGGACCTGTTTTCAAAGGATCCTTAGGAGGCAAGAGAAACTGGTTCTAGATAATACAGTTTAAAACCCAGTTGAGTCTAAACATGGTCTTTCCCAATTTCCTTTGTACACAAATGATAAGGTTCGGATTTTTATACTGATTTTTAGCTTTATCCTGTTTCTCCACATAACAGAGAAAAATTTCAAGGGTCTTTGTATTTAGAAGAAGAGAATTTCATGGCCATGTGTTGGTCCTTTATTTAAAAGTCATTATAAGAAAATTAGTATACATGCTACGTTTACCACATATGACCTTACCTCTTGATAAAGGTCACTGAGATCTTCCTGGTGGGCCTGTTTGGAACATCCTGGGAATTCCCTAACACAACAGGAATCCGGGGGCCAGTCCATCTCTGTCATTTCCAGCCAGTCAGTGAAGTACACCACTCCACAGCACTTAAACTGCGAAAGAAATGACTGGTCAGGCTCAGAAACTACACAAATATTTTCTTAACTTACAGAAGATTAAACGTTAGATTTCTTGAATTTTTGTACCCAGAGCTAAAACTCACTTCTGTCATCACCTAAAGATATGTGTACATTCTATACTGACGACAGAAATGTGGCAAAGGGCTCCTTAGCGGAACAATTCCGAACAATAATGCTTACAACCCAAGAAATCAGATGAGGCATGGCTGAGTCTCCCCCAACTGTACAATCCTCTCTAAGTGATCATACAGCAACAGAGTCATTATGCACAGTAACAATTAACTGGATTATTACAGTTCTCATTAAACCTCTGGCCACGAAAGAACAGTTCATCAATCTGTTTGTGTATCACCTACTTACCAATTTAACTGCTTAACAAATTCAAAGACTAAAAGTTTTCGTAATCTCTGGAGAAAGAGTTATTGACCAAAACCACACATCACAAAAATGACCCAACTTGAATTCATTAACCAGTAGATTTTAAAAAATGTTTGAGACACAAACTCGAGTTTAGCAAACACATTTTTATTTCACTGAGTAAGAGTCTTGAAGTAAAGTATTGTGTTCTCTCACCATAAATCCCGAAGAAATGATGTGCCTTTAGCTTGAATGAAATTGGATTCAAGAAAAACTACACTGTCTTTTGTTCTTTTTTGTCTCATTTCACCAAGTTTTAACAAAAACATTCTCTGGTCAAAGTTTAGAAACACTGCTTAAGGACGTATGTAGATTAGATTCAGAATAATTAACTATGATCATTTTCTGCCCTTGGGTGGAGGGAGTTACTCTTCCATACAGTCAAAAACAAGAACTCTGGGCAATCACTGAGAAGAACTTTGCCAAGAGTGACCGGCTCTACAAATTATGTAGCCCCACAGACCAGTCTGTGTCCAGGATTAACACCGTATCCTAAAATATCACAATCCACCATTTCAAAATCCAAGTAAAATCAGCTATGGAGAATTCTGAACTTCTTGTGTAAAATGAAACAAAGAAAATACGAAAAATGATTTTCTATTTTTCATTTGCCTAAATATCTAATTTTTAAAAAGAAAACACCATTTTAAGAGGATTATAAATGATGAACTACTGGTGTTATGAGTAATACTAAAATTTTCAGAGAAACATTTTTTATATTTTTAGTATTTTCCTTTTATAAACTTGCTCTAAAAGCTACAGACATGCCATAAACATCACACATTAACTCAAACATAATTTAACATCATGCATTTTACATAAGTCATTGAATATCCATAAAAAACATATGTGGTTAAAAAGACTTCACTTTCTAAAAATCATAAACTACTACATTTCCAAGCCAGGCTTTTTAAGTCCTTGCACTCAGAGAACACCTACTTCTCTCATTTCCTAAGGACATGTGTTTTCCTATGTTGATGACAAAAGTACAGTTCTTGGAACTCAAACTCCATCCACAATAGAACAGCCCATTTATCTGGCCTCGTCAAGATATGAGGTGCTCCACAGAAATGATTTTTCCAAATAACTTAAGCATATCATGTTCAGTGTCAGATTTTTTTTCTTTTAATAAGTCACTGAGATATTTTTTCTTGTTACATAGTTGTTTTTGTCAACAGAAGATAGTAGATCGGCAGTGAAATTTTCCCTACAACTCCCCTACGCGAACCCACTATTATGCCACACACATGACCATGATCTACATCTCCTTGCAGTTTTCCCACCTCCTTTAAAATCCCATTATGAGATAAAGCCATTCTTGCTAGCATCGTGTCAAACTGGAAAAAAACACCGCCACCATTTAACCTACAGCGGAAGTGAGGTTTTCATAGATCAAACAACTTGCAGAGACCATAGGCTAGTGTGTGGCAGAGCCTATTTATTTCAAAGCTGGTTCTCCAACCATTAAGTTAAAATAAACAAGTAAATACATTTTTTTAAAGATTTTATTTATTTATTTGACAGACAGAGATCACAAGCAGGCAGAGGCAGGCAGAGAGAGAGGAAGGGAAGCAGGCTCCCTGCTGAGCAGAGAGCCCAATGCAGGGCTCAATCCCAGGACCCCGGGATCATGACCTGAGCTGAAGGCAGAGGCTTTAACCTACTGAGCCACCCAGGCACCCCAAGTAAATACATTTTTAAAAATCAGTTTTTTAGAAAGATATTTTAAAAAGATCCCTAGGGTTCATCTCACTGTTCTTAACAGTGAGGTCTATGCCCAGAAGGGCACTGAAGGAGTCATCAGGACAACTGGGGCCTGATGAGGTCACTTTTAGCTCTACAATTTATTGCAGGAGCCAGGTGTTGTGAGCGGAACTGTGTTCCCTGCCCCCCAAATTCATGTTGAAATTCTAGCTCTCAAAATGTGACCATATTTGGAGATAGGATCTTCACAGAGGTAATTAAATTAAACCAAGGTCACAAGGATGGGCTCTAATCCCATATAATGGATGTCCTTATAAGGAGAAGAAATTTGAACACAGACACATATAAAAGGAAGACAGACAAGGAGACAATCTTCTCCTTGTGAAGACACAAGGAGAAGACTGCTCTCTACAAGACCAGGAGAGAGGCCTCCAAAGAAATCAGCCCTGTACACCTTGATCTCAGACGTCTAGCTTCCCAAATTGTGAGATGACACATTCCTGTTGTTTCAGTGATCATTTATTTTGGCCGCAGCCCTGACACACTAGCATGAGAGCCTTTAAAAAATTCGTTCAGGGTGCCCAGAGGTCATCATCTTCCTTTTGTGTGAAATAGGTCTATGATATGGAGGAGGGAACTTACCACACAATAAAGCTAAAAACATACGTACTACCATTTGCAATGTTACACATTGTCTATCTAGATGGAGCCCCTGAAAAAACTTCCTTTTTTATCATGGTCTACATCAGAAATCCCAGAAAGTAAAGAAAATCTGAGCAGCTTCTAGCCAGGGCAATAGCTGAGCACAGCTTACTATAAATTCCCTAATGTCTCACCTATTTTCCCTTCATGTTGTTTTTAGTACAAATGAATGGTAAACAAACAAAGCCAGGAAGCATTTAAATAAATAGGAAATCTGTGTTACAATGATAATTTTCACCATCTCAACAACTGTAACACAAAGAGCCAGATTTGGCCATTATCCTGGACTGAAACCTCTGCCCATATCCCAGATAGAGGAACTGGGCAGAGAGTTGGATACTCATCCTGTAAGATACTGACTCTCACATGTCTTGTGGCTCAGCTCAAAAACGATGGGAAAGAAACAGGTATACTTGGTCACCCAGGAATCTCCAATCACAAGGAAACTGCTTGGGAGAAGAGCTTGGTTTGAAGCCATACCAGGGGTGAACTTCAAGTCACCAGATTCTAAAAATCTACATATAGTCCGTGTTTGAGAAGATGAGTGCATGCGGGGCTCTATGGAACTTAGGAAGAAAAGCAAAAAGAACCTATGCTTTATCATGCTATCGTCAATAACCGTAAGCTAAATGAGATCAAACTCACAACCCCATTTAATCTTCTCAAAAACCCAAGGAGGCAAGTACTGGTCTTATCCCTAGTTTACAGATGAGGAGACTGAGGCTGAAAGAAGCTAAGGAAATTATAGAGGTTCATGGACTAATAAGCAACAGAGCCAGAACCTGAACCAAGATCTTTCTGACTAGAAAACTCATACTTTTAATGATATACTGATGCTTAATTCACAAATGAGAGCCAGTATTTTTTAAAAAATTGTAACTGTTTAAAATAAAGACAGCTCTAAAAGTCATGAAAACTTATCTCCTCAAATAAAACTTGGATGTTTATCAAGAAACGTTCAGAAAGAGGAAATTTCACAGTAGTTTAGCAAAATGGCTTTTAAGAAATTCTTAAAATATACGTGGACCACGTGAAATGAAGGGGAAATGGTATACACAGGAAGAAAAGCAGGGCATGGTGTCACTTAAGGAATTTCTCAATAAAGAATTACATCAGTGGTAACTGAATCACAGGCTTAACTTTTCAGTGCAGAGAAAATGACCAAAGCCAAAGCTTTGAACATGTGTTTTGAAAGTATGCCATTTATTCCATACCCTCTACCTCAGAAGTTGTAGCACTTACCTCTCTCTGGAAAAAATTCCAAGCATGAGTAAGCCACCGGTATCTAGGTAAGCCATAATTTGTCATTCTGGCTTTCAAAGTGACCATGTCTGACCACTGAACCGGGACCTGGAGATAACAAACAAAATATCACAACTGGAACACACAAACACACACATTCAGACACACAAACATTCCCAGATTCCCAAAAATAATCGCTCCCCCACTCATACGCATTTTGGAATGTATTGCAATTAAGAAATACTATTTTAAAATTTGTATTTGTTTGCGGCCTAAATTAAGCTCAAGGTTATTAGCTACTTATGGAACGATCTCTATGTGTAGATGTTTGCAGTAAATGAGGAAGTTCTTTACATTAAGCAAAGAAAAAAAAATATCATTTAATGCCAATGTCAAGCTGAAGGAAATCACAAAACAAGTGGTTTACTGTACGTCCTACATGTTTGGCTGAAGAGCTCCTCATAATAAATGATCCCAGCCCAGAAATGCCCTTGGATCTGATTCCATAATGCTATGGAGTCAGTCTTTGAAGGGACTGCGTGGGGTCCTGCGTGGCTCAATCAGTTAAGCATCTGCCTTCGACTCAGGTCATGATTCTGGAGTCCTGAGATAGTCCTGGGATGGTCCTGAGATGGATCTCCATGTCCTGCTCCCTGCTCAGCCTGGAGTGTGCTTCTCCCTCTGCCTCTCTCCATGTTCCTGCTCGCTCGCTCTCTCTCTCAAATAAATACATGAAATCTTCCTAAAAAATGAAGTGACTGCAGATTGTAGTACCAAAAATAAAGGGATAGGAATTAAGAAGGGAAAGAATTCAGCTCAAGCCATGCCTCATTCTGGAATAAGTGTGCAAATATATTTCCCAAACTGGATTTTGGATGCACGCTAGAAATTTAGGAAGAATACCTCACAAATTAAAGCACTTTTTGTGCTTCTAGACCCACGTCACCGAGCACCGTGTCCCTTAACAGAGTGTTGAATCATGGCAGAGCTTAAGGTACACAACACAACATTTGGCGGAAAATCCAGTCAGCGCATCACGTGGTGCTTTATCTCCAGGGCCCTGGGGGGAAACTGACGCAAACACATCCTCGTCTCCCCACACATGTGGTATTATGTTTAGAATGCGTAACTGGGAAACTGGACAGACATCCATATCTGATGTATGTGGTAATACAGACCAGGCTTAGCCAAGCAAGCCTGACGCTAACTTAAGATTAGGACTATTTTGCAATCTTATTTTAAAAATAGCAGTATCAGTACAAGTAGCTTAAAAATTCCTGACCACAAAAGCTTTTTATTGCTTTCCTTTGTTAATTCTCTTTTTTATTACTTGGAAATGTACATACAAAAGAAAACACGGTAACACCTGGGCACACAACTTTGCTCCTTTAGCCTGACTGTGTGTACTTCATGTTCACATGGTTTCAACAAAATTCAGGGAACTAAACCAAAATTCAAGCTACTCACTAGACATTATTATTTCATATCTCTTTGAGTCTATAAAATTAGAAATGAAGTAAATCTCTAGAAGTCTATAATCTGAAACAGTTAATATTGACAGATTTTTCTGAAGAAGGAATCATGAATAGGAGATGACCACGTATAAACAAATAACAGAAATAACGGGAAACAGACTGATGTCAAATCTCTTGATTTGGTTATTCGAATAGTCTTATTATAAATTTTATTTTACAAAGTAAATATAAGTTGTTTCCCTCTTGTAACCACAATTGATGTGAGACCAAATATGGCAAAAAAAACAGAGGCGATCACTGAGGTTCTGGCACAAAATACTGTGATTTGGCCATGAAGGAAAACACACACTTACTGGCTTCTTGCATGGAACAGCTAAGAGCACAAAGCCCATTCTATGCAAAGGCCGGGTTCTGCGAAATTTGGCAGCTAATAAACTTTAATGGCACTTTTCATTCACACTGCCATTAGTGCAAAAGCCATAAAAAAATTCTGACAAACTTTTCTTCCAAAGAACCATTTTCCACATTTTCCTTGGAAACAGCCCCAACAGCCCTTGCTTTCTCCCGGTGACTTAATGGGGGAAATTTACATAAGCAAACAGTGCTGTATGCACTCAACTGCAATGGCAGCATCTATCCCTTCAGTACCACCAGGACACCAGGAAGATGGCCCCCAACTGAATAGAAGAAAGTATCTTCTAAAATTAGATTATATTAGAATCAAAACATTTCCTTTCAAATCCCTTAAATTAATTCATTTCATATTCGTTATAACTTGGGAGATTTAACAAATAATGATATGACAGGGGCATCTGGCTGGTTCAGTGGGTTAAAGCCTCTGCCTTCGGCTTTGGTCATGATTGCAGGGTCCTGGGATCGAGCCCCACATTGGGCTCCCTGCTCTGCAAGGAGCCTGCTTCCTCCTCTCTCTCTGCCTGCCTCTCTGCCTACTTGTGATCTCTGTCTGTCAAATAAATTTAAAAATCTTAAAAAAAAAAAAATAATGATATGACATAAGAGCTATACAAACTGTTTCAAAATCCATAGAAAGTAAATTCATTTCTAAACCCCTTTTTTTTTAATTTAGGATTTTATTTATTTATTTGACAGACAGGGATCACAAGTAGGCAGAGAGAGGCAGGCAGAGAGAGAGGAGGAAGCAGACTCCCTGCTAAGCAGAGAGCCCGATGTGGGGCTCGATCCCAGGACCCTGGGATCATGGCCTGAGCCGAAGGCAGAGGCTTTAACCCACTGAGCCACCCAGGCGCCGCTCTAAATCCCTTTTAATTATCAAAAAGAACATAAGGAAAAGCAGTGGTGAAGGATCAGGGACTAATTCTAGGACTACTATCTATTGCTTAAATGTCAAGGAGATACAGGTACTTCCTGAAAACAAAAAAAATTTAGAAGCGACCGTCTCTTTACCAGTGAAACCCAGAAACGGAGTCTGGAGCCACCAACTACTCTTTCACTCCCCGAAATATATGATATTTCCAGGGATGGGGTGAAAATATGATTCTCAAAGACAGCAAGAACATTCCTATTTTAAGAGGAGATTTCATTTTGAAGAAAGCTTTTAACTTTATTAAACTAGTCAGAACCTGCCCTGACTTTTCAATTTTTAATAGAAAAAAAAATCATAAATTCTCTCTTCTTACTAAGAGTTGTCAGACATGGATGGGAAGCAGGAGTGTTTTCAGGCAGGTTCAGATGGGTGGCGGCGCCTAAGCATCGTTTACATGCAAATTAGAGTATGCAAAGTACTCATTAGTCTGTAATTACCACTTAGCATTCAAAACAGTCTCACAATACAGTAACAGATTGACTGCATTATCGGTACCGGTACCGAAAGGACTTCACTTTCAGTACTGAAATGCCTCTCTGAAACAAATACAAAATGATCTCCCTCTCTTCTTGAAAGCTTCTACACGTTCCAATGTCAAAGGTTCATCTGGGGAACTTGTCACAAATGTGAATGCTCGGTCCCTACCCTTTCTTCCTCTGCTTTCCCCTCTATTCTGATTGTGTCCTGTAAACTGTCTGAGAACTTCTTGTTGAAAAACATCACCTTCCCGGGGCACTTGGGTGGCTCAGTGGGTTAAAGCCTCTGCCTTCGGCTCAGATCTCAGGGTCCTCGGATCGAGCCCCGCATTGGGCTCTTTGCTCTGCAGGGAGCCTGCTTCCTCCTCTCTCTCTGCCTGCCTCTCTGCCTACTTGTAATCTCTATCTGTCAAATAAATAAATAAAATCTTTAAAAAAAAAAAAAAAAAGGAAAGAAAGAAAAAAAAAAAAAGATCACCTTCCAAAAACAGAATTACTCTGTGGTGCTTGGAGGGGACAAACCTGGCCTGCCACGGTGAGAACAGCCAGAAAACAGATATGCAAAGGGGCTCAACTTCACGGGTGATAGATGTACCACCTGTCACCCGTGAAGCGGGCAAATATTAGGAAAGTCATCACGCCTTATGTGACGGAGGTGAGGAGCAAGTGATACACCCAACGGGACTGGTAAAATCCCCTATCCTTGCTCATTCCCACATCGCTCTGAAAGTTGATTTCAATTCCTAAAATGAAAGAGAAAAATGCTTAAGAGCTGTTTTCATGTAGCCAAGTCTCAAACTGTCAGAGTGTTTTGAGGCTGAAGTAAACACACAGCAACTCTTCAAATATACTTCTTCTTCAAGGAATTTGGCTCAGCTTGTTGGAAACAGAAAATTCATGCTTCCTAGTCATCAGAATACAGCTGAGGTGGGCACTTTATGAGGCTTACATGTAGATTTTCAAGTTTTCCCAGATCTTGTTGTGAATGCAAATCTTTCCTATTATATACTGAGAAGTTGGAAAAATTATTTTAGGACATGTATTATTTCTGGTCTATTACAATGATGTTTTAGAGACCTGTGGAATTAAAGACATACAGTACAGCAAATAAAATTATACAAATTATGATTTAGAACTACACTTTAGATACAGACAAGAAAGTGTTCATTTTCAGAATTATTGGGACCAGCATTGTTATTACACAGGATAAACATTCAAATTAGAGGCACTGGGTGCCTCAGTGGATTGAGCCTCTGACTTTTGATCTAGGCTCAGGTCTTGATCTCCTAGTCCCGAATTTGACCCTCGCTTTGGGCTTCCCTCTGGGCATGGAGCCTACTTAACAAATAAACAAAAAAACATTCAAAATCACAATCATGTGCCTAAATAACTCCAAAGTATATGATTCAAAAGGCTGAACTGAGTATTGTTCCAGAACGTGACTATACCCCACTTTGAACTTACCATAATTTCCTGCTCGTATGTCCAAACACCACAAGCCAGTTCCACACAGAAAATGACAAGCAAACTTCCAAAGTACTGCAGAAGAACAAAAAATTAATGCTGTTAGGATAGAATCAAAATAAAATATGGTCACCAGAGACGAGCTAAATATTATTCAGCGTTGTTTACCCAAAGGACAAGTAAACAGAGACACATATTTAAGAAGCTCCCTTGGGAGGAAAGGAGAAAAGTGTTCACAAATTGAAAGAAATCTACAGGCAATATCTGATACTCACCTGAATGGGACATCTGACTAGTGCTCTATTTATCAAGTACTTTCATAATTCATTCACTCAAGGACCTCGTGAAAGGGATAGGACTACCTCATTTTACAAATGACAAAATTAATGCAAAAAGTAGACAGTGTGAGTTGCTCAAGAATGTGCATAGTAGTTTGGGGGGAGGGGTTGCTAGAGCCTTATGGCTGTGTTCTTTGTGCCACAGGCACCTCGACCCTTCTCCAGTTGCAGAGGTACCTTGCAGAAATAAACAGTAAAAGTGTGAGAAAGAATGAGCTCCCTGAAAGTTCTTCTCACTAATGCTGGCAGAAATAAGGGCGTCACGGATCTTCTGCTCCTTTTATGTCACCGGGCCAGGGTATGGGCACCTGGGAGTGATGATTATTAACAAACCCCCTTGACTGCAATGACATCTCCCTTAGGGCAGGAACTTTATTGTCACAAAGTGGGTGCTCAGTAAGTATTTGTTACTTAAATGATAAATGAAAACAAAGCGGAGTGATAGCCTAGTAGAAGGCTAGGAGCTGCCTCGGGCTGGGTGAGCTTTCCGAAGGTAGTTTTTAAGATGAGTCAGTAAAGACAAGAAGGCAAGGCTGATAAGATTGGTGCAGAAGCAATCCAGGAAGTGGAACTACCAAGTGCCAGGCCACTTTCTGGGTCAAGCCAGTTACTGAAGAACTGCGAGGTAACTAGAGCACACAAGGGGTGGGATGGGCACAGGAGTGTAAGCAGAAGAGGATGAGAAGTAGAAAGCGCCAGACAGATCTCCAGGGGCAGTAGAAAGGACTCTGGCTTTTATTCTAAGTGTAATCAAAATCCAGCAGCACATGACACGGTCTGACATACATTATAAAAACGTAATTCTGGCGGTTTTGTAAAAAAAAAAAAAAAAAAAAAAACAACCTATAGGAAAGCAAAGATGTGATCAGGGCAACTAAGTGAAAAATAGCTGAGCCAGGACGGCAGCAGGGAAATGGGGTGGGGGGGGGTGTGGACTGATAATAAGATTGTGAGCTGTCAAAACCGTGAACGCTGAGTTTCTTTGCTCATGATTTTTGCCCAAAAAGGGGAGGGGAAATAAAAGATCTAGAAAATTGAGCTGATTTTCTACTACTCCTATGATTTAAAAACCTAAATCACTGCTATTCGTTTTAATTTACTTCTTTCATGTAAAGACAGAAATAATATAGACATGGTTGCATAATATCTTAGAAACTAACACACTGAAAATAAAAATTGACTCAAAAGATAAAGTAATATTTTCTTAAGGGTAGCCCACTTTATAAGCACTTTGATTTTCAACATATGCAGTACTCTTGGTCAGCTTCAATCTGCTCAAATCTCATTGCCTTAAAGATATTTGCCTTAAAATGATGATTAGAAGAAATTTTGTGAACACAGCACTCCAAGTCAGTTTTTCTCCAAACTCTCTTTCATTGTTTATTTAAGAGATTTCTAGACACGAACAATACTACATGTACACTATAGGTTACAAAGAGACCAAATAGTCAATAATTGTATGCTAGATCCATTTTTTTCTACCTTTGATAAGACCCTACCAGACAGTAAGACTTCAGAGAAAAATTACACCATGGGATAGTTTTGTTTTCCCAAATCCCTAACCTATTTTTTTTTTTTTTTTCAAAATTGATGTTTGGTTATGATGAAAACCAAAGCAGCCCCGAAAAGGCACGACATCCCGAAAATAAAACACAGACATGGCCACTGTTTCTGGTCAGGAGATAACTTTACTATGCCTTGGGGATCACCATACAGATTTCTGGATTGACTTTATATCCTTGTAAGTCCCAGTTGAGTCACTTCTCTTGTTTCTCGCCTCCTGGAGTCACTGGCCAGTTTAAGACGTCTGTACCGCTGCAGCAGAAGGGCCCCGAAGGCAGAAGCAAGGGCGGAGCGCCCAGATGTAAGCAATATTGCAACACCTGAGTCGCCCTGCCAGGAAGCCGCGCACTGACCACATGCATGACAGCGCCTCTCATTTCTTTTCTTTTTTTTTTTAAAGATTTTATTTATTTGTCAGAGAGAGAGAGGGAGAGAGAGCAAGCACAGGTAGACAGAATGGCAGGCAGAGGCAGAGGGAGAAGCAGGCTCCCCACCAAGCAAGGAGCCCGATGTGGGACTCGATCCCAGGACGCTGGGATCATGACCTGAGCCGAAGGCAGCTGCTTAACCAACTGAGCCACCCAGGCGTCCCAGCGCCTCTCATTTCTTGCGGCGAGCTTTGCAATGGCTTAGCAACACCATAACTTAAGCGTCCCCAGGAATGCCTAAAATACATATAACTAAAACAATCTCTCATTAAAACCCCCAAACTGAGGGGTGCCCGGTGGCGCAGCTGGTTGAGCATCCTCTCCGACCCCTGGTTTGGGCTCAAGTCCTGATCTCAGGATTGTGAGATCGAGCCCCACCCCATCCCCCCACCTTGGGCTCCTGGCTCAGTGCAGCATCTGAGATTCTCTCCCCCTCTGCCCCGCCCCTCCGCACTCACGTACATTCTCTCTCTCTCCAATAAATAAATCTTATTTTAAAAAAAACAAACAAACTCAAAACTAAAATTACCCATCATGGGAAGGAGGGTGTCCATATAAGTTGGACACCCCTTTAACTCTGGGAAAACTCTAAAATGATTTTATCGTTCAGATTTCCGGTGATGTCATCGGATGCAAGTTCTTCCACATAAAGCAGTTCTTCTGTGTTTCTTCGACTTATACTCAGAAGCACAGATTTATTTGACCTTCAGATTGAAAATACACGTTTTAACCACGCTATAAAACTTTGTTGAACCAAATCAAATCTAAAATTTAATTCAAATCATAAATATATGAATATGAAAAAATATATATATTTTTCCAAACGATGCTACAGCTTTGTGGTCGGCTGCCCTTGCCTTGTTGTCATTGTGTCATTGTGTCATTGTGTCTTCTAAGCCCAAGGAAAACATTAAATGCCAAATCCATTGTTAACACAACATACAGAGATCAACTTCATTTATCCCTACTTTTTCTTTTCCAGTGAGCTCCGAGGCCTCGGTGGTCATACTCATAATGATTATAGCACAGAGAATCACTCTGCCACTATTTTGTTTAAGGGCTGGATCTGAGCGAGGCATCTGTTAATCCATGGTTTGAACAGAGCAAAGCGAGCAAAGAAGAGAGCACCAGCTCCTGCTGACCTCTGCTACAGTATGAGGGTATGAGGTGCACACACTACGGTATGTGTCCCTGCAAAGCCATCCGTCATCCTCGACGGTGTTGGGAACATGTATATATCTCTCCTGACAACGTCCGTCTGTGCCTCCCACGCATCCCCCCTGCGCACAAGCCTGGGTGAGACAGTCTGTGCCATCCAGTTTGCAGCCCAATCTGCCCCTCTCGTCTCCTTGGGTGCAGTCCTTCCTGAATGGTGGGAAAAGCTCAGAATTTGGAGTTGGAAGACTAAAGTCCAAAGCCAGGTCAAAACACACGCTGTGACCTCCGGTGAATCATTAAACCGGCCCGGCTCCAGTTTGCTCATCTGTGTCCCGAAGATAAAAATAAAGCCTTCTTTGCTATTATCATCAAGGCTGATGGGATACATGGGAAAGTGGTTTGCATTTTTTAAAATTTAAACCTATAAAACATATATGGATGCTGTTCTGAACCATCCAACAATGGACTTGTCCTCTCTTCTCCTACAGAGAACCCGTGTGCCCCACAAAGTGACAAGGTTTCTGCCTCATCGTCATTCTCCAGCATTGCCTCTCTGGTTCTTTACCACGTTACTTTTGTCCTTCCCTCCTTGGAGCAGCACTCCTCTGTCTGCTGTGCGCCAGGCTTCAGAGGCTCTGGCTTTTAAACCAGCAGCGGGCTGCCTCACACACAGGTCACAGAACTTAACTGCCAGACCATGGGTTCTGGCTGGCAGACATCTTGTTCTTAAACATGATTTTATCCCCAGAAAGCACCTACCTCTAAGCAACACCTGTCATGCAGCAAGTCGTCAATGAAGGTTTGGTGGAAATACTGATCAGTTTACCAATGAGAAAGATTTCCTTGAGATTCTCTAATTTGAACTGAGTTTCCTGCTAACACTGAACTCCCTTTGACTCCTGCTTACAAATTTAAAGGAATTTAAAGGAATCTGAAATACTGCCTCTCTGTTTTACTATTTTTTTCCTCTAGTTTTACTATTGTCTTCCTTGTGCGTTGTTCTATGATAATCCAGGGTGCCTTTAAACATTGGGGACAATTTAACGAAGCTAAAGAAAAGGAGCCACATACTGACTCCTCTGTCTTTCCTCAGCAACTAAGGACTAAACATTTCAAACAAATGAAGAATGAGAAACTGGTGTTTATACAAGGAAATTAGAATGTGATCATTTGCATGACAAACTATTTTGTTTGCTTGGAAAATCATTCAACACAGAGTTCCTTAAAATAGCTAAGTTTCTCTACTGTAATTAAACTAAAATTTGTGTTCTACGAATGAGTTTTATCTTCAAGCATTTGTTCATGAAGAAACTGCATCAAATAAGGCCAGCAGACGAGAGGACGCACCCCCCCAATGATGCAATTAATTAGTGATTTTTTTTTTCTACCAAATCTCTCAAGCTGAGAATAACTACTTCCAGTTAAAAAATGAGGGCCCTCTGGAGGCACCAGGGTGGCTCAGGTGGTGAAGTGGCCGCCTGCAGCTCTGGTTGTGATCCCAAGGTCCTGGGACTGAAACACCCCTCCCCAAACCCCCCCCCCCCTCGCAACTCACACATGGGGCTTCCTGCTCAGCAGGGAGCCTGCTTTCACCCCTCCCCTCATGCACTGGCATATGCTCTCTCTCTCTCTCTTAAATAAATAAATGAAATCTTTAAAAAAAAAATGAGAGCCTTCACTGGGTTGGATAAAAGAAGATCAAATAAAACATTGTATGTGAGATTGCTTTGTTGACTCTTTCATTTTAAACAAGACAGATAAGAACATGGGCTCTGAAATAAAATGGACTCGGGCTTTAGATTCTGGCTCCTGTGCATATCAGTTGGATGAACTCAGGCAAACCACTAAGCCTCAGTTTCCTGATCTGTAAGATGAGAATGCTAAGACTTACCTTGTGGGGTTGTGCTAAGGATTCAATCAGGTAGAGCGGTGTTGTGTGGTAAGTGTCCCCTAATAGGAGCTATCACATCATAGCATCTATTAGAATACAAACTCAGTGAGGACAAGGGATACCATTTTGCCTTAAATGCTAACATGCTGACTGGCATACAGCAGGTACTCGAGGCCTATTTCTTGGCTCAGTGTATTGGGATCAGAGGATAATGGTCAGTAACATCGTTCATCTCCTTCCATCAGGATCACTCACACCAAAGGGCATTCAATCCCACAAGTGGTTTGATAAAAATCTTTACTAAAATCCCTATCCAGTGTGAATATAGCTGGTATTTTTCCAAACATCTTTCTTAAGGGGATGCCTGGGTGGCGCAGTTGGTTAAACGACTGCCTTCGGCTCAGGGCGTGATCCTGGAGTCCCGGGATCGAGTCCCACATCAGGCTCCCAGCTCCATGGGGAGTCTGCTTCTCCCTCTGACCTTCTCCTCGCTCATGCTCTCTCTCACTGTCTCTCTCTCTCAAATAAATAAAATAAAATCTTAAAAAAAAAAAAAAAAAACATCTTTCTTAGGAAGCTAAGCAGGAAGTGGTGGGTGGGGAACCCAACTTCTTTTTAAAAAGGAGTGAAATCAATTTGTTATTTTTTTTTTCAATTTGTTATTTTAAACTAAGATTGGCCACAAAATGTTAAGAAAGGCTTAACCACTCCCTTTTGTCCACTGGAAGTATTTGAAGAGGAAGAGAAGGACCGGAAATCCCATCTTCCTATTTAAGTTCTTGGTGACCTGTAGGTCAATGCATCTCTAGTAGAAATAGAGGGGATTTATTCCTCACTATTAAAGGTTATTTCATCTCATTATAGGTATACAGACAAAATAGGAAAATCTCAAGGAGGTCCTTTCTTAAAGAAACATTTATTTATAAGAATGATTTCGCTCCCTGATACCACCCACCCCAGGATTTCCTCCTAAAGAAAGCAGATTAATAAACGTATGCCCCTATCCCTTCACTCCCCTGAAATTTCACTGAAATAAAAAATAAGGGATCTTTTCTATAAAAGGCGTCAACTCAGGGGTAAAGGAAAAGGAGACGACAGCAAGTAGAGTTTGGAATGTGCGAACTTCTCAGCAGTCCCCCCAAAGCTGAAGGCTTAATTAGTAGGGAGGAAAACTGAAAACAACAGAATCCCCTAAAAGCTCAGGTACTGGCAGATAGGATGGATGGATAAGGGATATGGATGAAGGTAGGGCTGAAAACAGAATGACTTGCTGCAAATCTCTTTAGGAAGAAGTTAGACCCCATGTCCCTTTCTCCATACTAGACAGCTGGGTGACTACCCAGACCCAATACAGAAGCTGGGGTATTTATCCTATGGAGACAGCAAAACAGAGGACACTAGAAACAGTGGAAGACAGAGTACAGTACTGGCAAAGATAAGTGAAGTTCAAATTTACATACTTTTTCACAAAGGTTCAAAATTCCTATCAAACCAAAATAAGCTTTGGATTTCTAGTAGGATACTAGAAGCTCAAGGGCAATGGAAGAATGTCTTCAACATGCTGAGGGGGAAAAATGATTTCTAACCTATAATTCCATAGCAATTAAAATTATCATGAAAATGCAAATAGGGCCATTTTTAGCCATATAGACTTTTAAAAATGTATGTCCTCTGTATGCTTCTTCAGGAAACTACTGGAAGATGTGTGGACAATGACTTGGAATCTAGAAAACAAGGAATCTAAAACAAGAGTGAGGTAAAGGTAATCCCAGAATGGTAAGTAAAGGGACAGCCCATAAGTGCAAGTGTTTCAGTGGGTCTAGACTGGAGAGGTCTAGAATGTTCTGAGATAGATTTCTTAAAAAAAAAAAAAAAAAAAAATTCAACAGAATGCTCCAAATATTTGAGTATATAAAGAGAGGAGTTACACCAGAGTGAGTTTAGAGTTGAATGAGACAGAAATACATAGAATATAGAGTTACTAATTCCAAGAAAAACAAAGTATTATTCCAGAAAGAATAATCAAACCCAGTGTTTCCCTGGCCCAGCTGTGAATAGCATTTACATAGTTATAATCTTAAAGACTGAACTATCCGGAGTTATGACGTATCCATGTCGAAGTGTGACAGGAAGTTTGCATGGGAGGTTGGGGCGTGAGGACAGGACAGGGTGCCAGATCTCCATCTTAATAAGGGCGCCTGGGTGGCTCAGTGGGTTGGGCCGCTGCCTTCGGCTCAGGTCATGATCTCAGAGTCCTGGGATTGAGTCCCGCATCGGGCTCTCTGCTCAGCAGGGAGCCTGCTTCCCTCTCTCTCTCTCTGCCTGCCTCTCTGCCTACTTGTGATTTCGCTCTGTCAAATAAATAAATAAAATCTTAAAAAAAAAAATAAGTTCTTCATCGTAAGAGGTCAATGGATAGTGCTTAAAGCTAAAGACTAAAAGAGTGTGAGAAGAGTTACATAAATAGGAGATTTAGAGATGGGTAAGTAAATTCTCAGGGAATCTGCTAAAACAATATTGAAAGTGGCTACCTCTTAGAGTGGAAAATGGGAAGGTGGAAGACTGCTATTTCTCATAATAAGACTTTGAGAATTAAATTAACTGTAAATTATGAAGCACTCCGGTAAAAGTAAAAGCAAAAATAGAACAAACAATAGTCGTGCTGAAGCCTTGACATGAAAAAGAAGAAAGTCGGAGGGGGAAGGATGATCTAGGTTTTACATAGACAAAGTTATTCAAAAGGCTGAAAATTGTAAGTGGCCCAATTATACTTCATGGTTACTGGAACTAAAGGAGGTGGGTGGCAACTGGAAAGTTTATGCTCAGGTGCTGTCATCTTTTTGCTCAATGTACCTTCAGTAGTTCAAAATAGGAGTGCTGTAACAGAATACAAAACATATAGTTAAATGTGATTTATAGACCCAACTCAGAGGTCTCTCTCTTTCACTAGACCGTCTTTGGCAATTAGGACCTCTCCTGCAATATTGCTCATTAAAACCACACATATGGTCTGCATAAATCAGTGTGAGCTGGAATATTTTCCATTCAAGTACACTTCAGTCACTGAATTATGAAGCTTCGAACTCTATGTTACGTACAATTTCATTCAATGAGGGAGGCCTAGATTTAGTTCACTTTATGGAGAGATATATATGTTTGTATATTCAAGTATTGTGAGTACATAAAATGAAAAGTATATAAGAGTATATTAAAAGTATACAAAAAATCAAGTATATAACTATATATTCAAATATGTGTATGTGAGTGTACACACACACACACATAAATGCATGCGCAGAGATTTACAAGCACTATATAATTTACTCCTTAAGAAATATTACAAAAACATCATTATCTCTATTTCTTAGAAAGAGAAAATGGAGCCATAGGCAAATTCATCCCCAGCTGAGAGACAACAGACCACTAAGTCTTACGAAGCACAGGTTTGAGGTCAAGAATCCTAGATTCTGATCCCAGCTTCGCCCCTTAATAGTTGGGCAAATCATTTAACTTTTCTGTGTGTCAGTGTCCTCATCTATGAAATGGGATAACAGTAGCGCCAACCCCATAGTCTGGTCAGCAGAAGTTGAAGTTGATGGGTCAACGCATGTAAAACACCCAACAGTGGCCAACACATAGCACGTGTTCTATGAGGGACTGTGGTGGTAGTGTTAGCCATACTTCATAAGCCACCATCTCTAGACCCACAACTTCTTACCTTTCTTACCTTTGAGCTGATGGAGAATGATTTAAAACCTTATGGCAGGTGATGGACATTGGGGAGGGTATGTGCTATGGTGAGCACTGTGAATTATGTAAAACTGATGAACCACAGACCTGGACCCCTGAAGCAAATAATACATTATGTGTTAACAAAAAAAAAAAAAAATGAAAAACCATGTCTCCCTCCTTGATCCTTCCTAGTTGGGGGAAAAAAAAAAAAAAAGATCGCCAATAATATCAAAGTTTTAAGGATGGCAAAAAATTCTGCTCTTTTTTCCACCTATGATGGTTATTTGAAGGCACAAAAGCTGCTTCAATTACAAAGTAAAATCCTTGACAAGTTATATAAAAAATTCCATCTTTTCTTTTTATGTTTTGAACTTATATTAAGTCAGTCAGATCAGCTTCTTCCCAGTAGTAAAATTAATTTTTCCTTTTATTCACATTTTACAATTTTATAATGAAGTCTGGTGCCGTGTAGCCAATGAGTGCTTAACTGTTCATTAAATGGAACTTTCATAAAAACTCTAATAAGAGCAAGTGATTTATTTTCTTTTTATACCTTTAATTCTTTACTGTTAATAACCAATAATAATAAAATTTCTAAGAAAGTAATATTTGTTTTGTATGAAATATCAAATAATTTTCACTTTTGGAAAAATAGATTAATTTTAAAATTTTTATTTCTAACTTTTATTAGTCTAATAAAAGCATAAAAGCAATATTTCCTAACAAACAAAGCCAATCAATGTATTGAGTGCTTAAATTCAGAGAGTGTTGAATTTTATAAGTAGTTGAGAAATATAGGAAAAATATTTTTGATTATGAAGAATAATTTTATAGAAAATATATTCTATTAATACAAATTAATACAAATACAATCTTCATTCTATCCAGCTTTATAGAGAGAGGAAGCAAAAAAAAAAAAAAAAAAAAAACAAAAAACCCTATATCCAACCTACCACAAATAGACCAGGCACTTATTTTCCCAAACTGTTTTTTTATATTAATGTCAACTGGAAATTAATTTTTACATTAAAACAAAATATAATGTTTTCCCTGAACACCTTTAAATAAATTTCTCTGTGTGAGCAGATAATCAACCAAGTATCACAGAATACTTTCAGTAAGAATATATTTCTCTGAGAGAAAAGTAAAAATTATAAACACTGTGGAAGTTATTTTAGCCTGTTACTTTCTTAGTTTATAACTAAAAACTGAGGTCATTTTATCATAAGTAACATTCAAAGTAATTTGAAACTGAAAAAGTCAGATTTGCTTATCTTGGAAAATTAGTACAACCTGAGATTCCCCTCCCTCCAAATAAAAATAATTTCAAAATATAACATACTTTACTGGACATTTTAATATTTTAAAAACCCGGTGCCTTTTGACTCCTAGCTACATGCCACATACTCAGCACTTTTAATAAACAAAAAGTTTGATTAAAAGCCTGCATTCGTGAAATGATAAATGATAAACTCCAGTCTCTACCCTGTCAAATACTAAACTCTGCAAGATTTCAGCACTAAGTATCCCTATGTCAGTTGTTTATTTTTCCTTTCCTGGTGATTGGAGGTTTAAAAATATTATATTACTTATAGTTAGTAAATAAGAGAATTCCAGTGCCAAATATTTGTACAAGATAATGGAACAGCTGACATTCTGTTAAGAATCCACTGGGACGAAACTACTAACAGTCCAAGAGGACTTGCTGCTTAAAATATACACCCACACAAAGCCTCCGTTTAAGCCTGCTCTCCAAGCGATGTCGTAGGTTTGGTACTTTCTGACAGCCAATTAATTATTCACCGTGTTCCATGTCTTTCTACAGGTTCTACAGACAACGCAACATTAAATATCGCTTCTTCTCAGAATCATAAATGAAATGAGATCAGTCTAATTTAGGAAAACGCCAGAACTGGAAGCCAATTTTTGAAGAAACACAATCTTGTAACTCCTGAACCCCTGCAGAAATTCAGGGTAAAGCACAAACATATGGGCATGCTGTGGTCCTTTGTCCATGCTTCTGACTGAATAACTATGGAAGAATATTTCTAGTAACTCCTCTTAATGTGCTCCCTTTCAGCGCGTTTGCACTGAGCTGAGCTAATTTCTTTATCAAGGATGTTGCCAAAGCTCAGATTTGTATATATTTGCCTCATGCACTGCTCAAACTATTTGGGAAATGTGTTGCACCAGAATCTAAGGGACTTAGGCAGGGGCTGCGAGTTCCAGGGTCAATGATCTATATCATGGGGGGCAAAATATTAAGGGCGAGGCAGTCAAGGAGCTGCATATGATACCAGACAGCTTCTGCTGCTTTGTAAGCTGGGTCAGCTCAGGTCCGCGTGCTTAGCCCGAGCTCCAAAGATTTACAGGATGTTACTGGTTTCTGAAGTTAGGGCTCTCTTTATATACTTTGGGGCTGTTCCTCGGAATTTGAGACAGGGCTCACCATCACCAGACCCTGAGCAGGAAAGTGCAAACAGGAAGGAGGCTTAGAAATATCCGAAGCAGGGTGCCTGGGTGGCTCAGTGGGTTAAGCCTCTGCCTTTGGCTCGGTCAGGATCACAGGGTCCTGGGGTAGAGACCTACAACGGACTCTCTGCTCAGTGGGGAGCCTGCTTCCTCCTCTCTCTCTGTCTCTGCCTGCCTCTCTGTCTACTTGTGATCTCTGTCTGTCAAATAAATACATAAAATCTTTAAATTTAAAAGGAAAAAAGAAAGAAATATCCGAAGCAACAGTAGCCAAAAGAACACCAGACTCAATTCTCATCCAGAGTGTGCCTCTTACTCAGACCCAACAAATGTGGCCAGATCCTTCCCCAAAACCAGAGGGCCAGGAGCTCCTTCTTGCAGGCACCTTTATGACAACATCTTTTATAAGACAATGATGTGTTATTGGGCAGAAAGAGAGTTTATACTTTAGTATCGGCCGGTAACTTTTGAACCTATATGTAACTATGTCTGTGAAAGTATCTTCTTCTAAACCACAATCTTTTAATTATTTGACCTTTATTTTCAGACAAGATAAGCACTTGAACTTATTTTTGTATGTTCTCCAGAATAATCACAGACCCTATTTGTTAAAAAGAGTATTAAAATAAAGTGTTCCCTTTAAATTGTACAAATATATGTATACGAATATTTATTATAAGTACAGAGGTGTGTCTTTTTTTCTTGTTTTGATCAATCTGTTCAAGTAAAAACACTTTCTTCCTAAGCCAAAAATATATTTTCTTCCTTAAAAGAAGAAAGCATATGAACATAACTCAATTCACAATCATGCTTAATGTTCAGGGAAAGAAACCCACGTGTGAATAATGATAAAATCTTTAAACTCTCACCAAAGTTGTTCAAACATCAATAATTCAGTCTAATTGAGTGAAGACGAATAGTTTGAATTAAATTTCATGAATTACAGAATGATTTTAAAGAAAAGCACCCTTGTCACAACAAATATTTGAGCTATATCAATGTTGAAAACTAGAGATCCTCCAAGACCTGCTTTTATAAACAGACCAATGATCATTCGAAGGGAGCAGATCCATTATCTGTGGGTAAATGCTTCATGGGCTTGAGAAGTTTGTTCTTGAGCAAGTTAAGCAGTTCTACAATAATCCTCTGATACCAGCCATTTGTTTATGAAACCTTTTCTCCTCCAAGGCTGGAAAATTCCTGTGGCACTCCAAAGAACTACTGTTCTAACCCTTCCCCCAAGCATCCTTAAACCTGGTTTGTCTCCCTAAGGGCACCTTAGCCCAGCACCCAGTTTCCTGGTGCCTACTTCAGCTGGATAATCATATTTTTGCTGTGACCCCTGAACTAAACATATCCAGATTAACAGAATTTTTTTTAAGATTTTATTTATTTATTTGACAGACAGAGATCACAAGTAGGCAGAGAGAGAGGGGAAGCAGGCTTCCCGCTGAGCAGAGAGCCCAATGTGGGGCTTGATCCAAGGACCCTGAGATCATGACCGGAGCCGAAGGCAGAGGCTTAACCCACTGAGCCACCCAGGAGCCCCCAGAACTTTTTTTTTTTTATAATACACATCTGAAAAAAAACGCTAAGATGAAAGATAGAATTCCCCATCTGAGTACCTTTATTTCTTCATCAGTAAAGGCACACTGTTAGAATAAAATATGTCTTCCATTCTCTCTTCTATCATTAAAAAAAGGTTTTCTAAGGGGTGCCTGGGTGGTTCAGTGGGTCAAGCACCTAACTCTTGATTTCAGCTCAGGTCGTGATCTCAGAGTCCTGAGATGAAGCCCCATGTTAGGCTCTGAGCCCACCAGAGGGTCCAGCTTGAGATTTTCTCTCCCTCTGCCCCTCTTCAGCCCCCACCCCATTGCCGCGGTGCATGCACTCTCTAAATAAATAAATTCATAAATTAATAAAATCAATCTTTATAACAAACAAACAAAAAGTTATCTAAATGCGAGGCTCCTTTAGCCCAGAGTGGCTAAAACCAGGTAGCTATTTTCTCCCAGGTACATGAGCAGAAGGCTCAGAAACAAGAAGCATTAAATAGCAAAAGAGAGATCACATGACTCCTAGGCTCACAGAACTTCCAACTGCACAGCAGGTATGCATAACATTCAAGACTTTCCAGAATCTGGTTAAAGCTCACATAGCCAACTCTCCGCCCTGCATACCTGGCACATTATTTATCTTATGACTGACAAATGCCCTTCTCCTAACACATCAGGAGCTTCCAAGTCCTATCACAACTGCCCTCTCCACCAGCCTTTCGGTTCCTCCAAAATACCTTCTCCCTGATCAGGGACCCTTCTGTAAGCCACTGCCTACCTCTGTCTCCCAATTCAAACCTCATCTGCCCCCCTGATGAAAATTTAGGGAAAACCACACTTATTTTAGACTAAAATATATTGCTCAACAAATGCTAAGTGATACCACAACAGTATTTATACATTTCAAATAAACTTTAGTGTTTCTGTCACGTGAGCTGAGAAGATTCATTTTAATCTGAGCACATAACCAGGTCCTGTTATCACCCTTTATCTGATAAAAGGGGAATATATATGGATCATAATTCTGAAAAAGTGTTCTAAATCTATGAAATTCCATGAAAAAAGAAACCTTTAATTCATAAGCTATTACTTCATCACCAACTTCATGAGACATTGCATATAAAGTAAATACATGGGGCATCATTTTTCTAAGAAGTTTATCTGAAAGCTACTTTCCTCATTGGCTGAAATGACACTTCTCTGTCCTTTTACCTGCGTTCACTTGCCCTCTTGTTTTAACTCTGTACTTTTAGAGAACTGTTTCCCGAGTCATCTAGACAGCCACAGGATTTTAAAGGAACATCTACTGTTTTACATTTGCCAAGGGAAGTCAACTGACTGACAAAGCAGGAGCAAATGACGGAGAAAACCCACCACACAACGGCTGAATTCGTCTCCAAGGTACCGTTTGCTGAGTGGGCAACCAGCACTCCTGGATAGGATGGACCTTTCAGTTGCATGTGTTGTCACGGAGATACCTGGATTTAAATGCTGTGCAGACTAATGACATTCGCCAAATTAATGGATAGATATGTACATGGCTTATATTTAACTGATGCTATTTCAAACAAATATTTTAAGAAACAACATATTAACGAAGCTTAAAATGTTTACCACAACAGAATACACCTAAATTATGCACGGGTCAGAAATATAAAAGCTTGGGGCACCTGGGTGGCTCAGTGGGTTAAGCCTCTGCCTTCAGCTTAGGTCATGATCTCAGGGCCCTGGGATCAAGCCCCACATTGGGCTCTCTGCTCAGAGGGAAGCCTGCTTCCCCCTCTCTCTCTGTCTGCCTCTCTGCCTACTTGTGATCTCTGTCAAATAAATGAATAAAATCTTTAAAAATATATACATAAAAGCTTGAATTGTTCACACTTTGAACTGCGAAGTAAGCACAAAATCCAACAAGCACTCAAAAATCCTGTCACAAAGACCCAAAGCTAAGGGCCGGAATATCACAGAGCTGTCCAGGGTCCCCGTCTCGGACACACTAACTTTAAAGACATCTGCTTATGTGCTTTTCTGGGGCATAATTAGAGTCAGTCAAACCAACATGACTTGAGGAAACAAAAGAGGTCCCGGAATTCTGTGCTGGGCTTCTGTGCATATGAAAGCCAGTGGTGAAAACCGAGCTTCTGGACCCAGAAACACTTGCATCACCTTCAGTATCCTCTGCCTGAGACCTTTTGTGAGTTTAACAACAAACTTTGAAAACGATAGCTTTTAAAGAATTCACAATAAAGAAATGTCACAATAATCTGTATGTGTTGAAGGGATGTGTTTCGATCATAGGGAAAGTGCATAAACGTAGAATAACAGATCATTTCGTGATGTCAAGTAATACAAAATTACTTGCACGTGCAATTAAATGTTTCCATAATTCTATTTCAGCAAGGTCTACTGGACTCAGCCACCTTCCATCCAGTCCCCAAAGTCTTAGTTCAGACCCCAGCTATGGCTTCGAAGACTCCTGTGTCACTACTAACAGGGCTTCTCAGGGTCTTCAGCCCTAAATGCCAGAAAAACCCATCGGCTCTTCATAGCCCAAGGGACATCAGACTCTCTCCTACAAAGATCTTCACAATCGGACTACTACACGTGCTTCTCGCTGTGTACTGACACTACAGTGTCATATCTAAGTTGCCTAAACTTACCATGTTCCTTTACTCCTCTGTGTCATTGCACACTCTGTGTGGTTCTAAAGCCCCTTGGCCCCCTGTCTCCATGAGAAACCTCGGACACATTTTCAGTATCTTTTCTAAGTAGCTCAGATAACCTTGGAAACCTGCTGGAAGTCTCCAACTGCTCCTTAATCTGTGTTCCCACACTTATTTATTTATAATTTCATGCTGTATTTCGCTTGTTATTTTTTTGTATTCTCCTCTTTCCCCTTGTATCTCCAGGGTCGACCACAGACCGGGTACATGGTATCTGCTTAAGGAGGGAAAAAGCAAAGAAACGGGGATTAGGAGGGAAGAAGGGGAGAAGGGAAAGGAGAACGGCTGGACTCTTTGACAAAAGAAGAGGGAACTGTGGCAGAATTTTTAGTTTCTTTTATGATAAGGACATTAAAAGATTATATTTTCAAAGGTTAATTGACTACTGAATGCCTTGGAATTATAAATGAAGCATACTTAAGTCTTGCAGAAATAATGCTGATAATTAATTAAATGTATTGTCACAGTAGCTTGGTGGAGTGAAACAGCACAGGCCCCTAGCAAGGGCTGTATTTGAATGCTAATGATGGCAACTAGGGGCTGTATATCTTTGGGCAGCTTTCCTTCCCCCATCTGTAAAATAAGTCTAACCATATAAAATCGCAGAGAACAGAGTAAAACACCGAGCAGATGCTGAAGATGTGGTCAATAATATGATGGACCTCGACTGAGAAACATATTTGCTAGGCTATCGCCCAAAATCATAAAAAGAAAATAAAAACGCTATTTAACTTAATAGTTTAATTTTAACTCAATTGCTTATGACTAGCTATATAATTATAAAATTTATAACTACTTGAAAGAAAGAAGCCCTTAAACAGAGAGTCTGTAGAAAAGTATTATTTCAAGATCTCCTGGTTTTACATGACGACTTCAACCAACAGAAGAACCGAGGAAGGTTCATTTCCTCACGGCCATTAAAAATTTACTTGATTTTCATTAAGGGAATCATTTCAAATCTGGTTCAATCACAGTATGTTTTAAGAAAGCTTTACAAGTGCTTCCATATAATCACTAGCCATATGCAAATGTTCTGGGATAGTAAAACTGGGGGAAAAAAAAAAAAAACCTTCCCTTGGAAACACAAGGTCCTCGGTCTTAAACGTATGAAGTGCTTCCAAGGTAGGTTCTGACCAGTGCTTGACTAAACTGGTTTGCGGGAGGCAGAATGTAGATTAGCATCACACTCTGACAAGTGACGATCTCCTGATGGCGACTTCCAGCTGTTGTCGATATTGTAAACATGTCTGCTCAATCTGTTTACATTCCCCTGAGCTGGCTCAGCTTTCTTAATGCCTATGTTAATAGGAAGGTAGGATTGCAGTAACAAATGAATTTCATTTAGTCTACAGCTAAAAGCCTTGGGAGTACCCAACTAAGGTTTAAAACCAATTTACATTAGCTTCCATTTGTCTTCAAAAAAGAGAAGGAATTTCTGCTATTAAAATTACTCTGAAAATCATGGCATATTCAAGTTTATTTTCCTAGTCATTTTTGCCTTGTTTTCTTAATATAATTAGAATTTAATTATTCCTATAAATATGAAAGATATATTCTTATAAATACATAAAAGTTTCTGTTCTATGACAACTTCACATTTATTAAGAACAAATGCAGTTAGAGTAGGGTTGCCAGATTAAGCAAACAAAATTCCTAGATGCCTATTTAAATCTGAGTTTCAGATACACAATATATAATGTTCTGTAGATATAAATCCCAAATAGTGCATGGAACATGCCTCTACTAAAATATTATTTGTTGCTTATCTGAATTCCAAATTTAATTGTATGTCCTGCATCCAATATGGGTACCTTATATGGGGACCTTAAATTAAGGTATTTTAACAACTTGCAACCATAATTCAACAGAAGGGTGAAAGCTCATGACCAAAGTTCACCAGAAATGTTTTCCTGTGGGTGGCCTCTTAGCCTGCCCAGTTGTTGATATTTTGGGGGAGTGTTGCGAGGGGAGGGCAGGTTGGTTATAAAGACTTGTTTCGAGAGTCTCCCACATTTTCTTGATCAGTCCAATGAATAAAGATATTCTGACTTTTGCCTAAGCAGCTCCACAGCCTGACTGGTTTTTGGTAATCATTCAAAAGATATGGCAATCTCAGGAATACTGGTGGTCTTTTTGTTTTGTTTTGAGGTACTGGTTGTGTTAAAAAAACAAAAACAACAAAAAACAAACTTCTTCCTGCTAGTCTTATTTACAAGTGAAACAAGACTTCTAATACAGGAAAATGAACGAGTTAGATTGAATGTACTGGACTTCTTTAAATATTGATTAGGATAATAAGCTAAAGGGCACAAAGGAAGAAAACGTGAGAGTGTTGCCTTGCAAATATTTGCCAAAGACCTAACATCCTGCCATATTTTGCATTAATGTCCCTCCACTCCTTTATGAAGACTTTTCCCCTTAAGGATAAAGAACAAACAGGGTTGATGGAGGGAGCTGGCTGGGGGGTGGGCTAAAGGGATGGTGGGGATTAAGGAGGGCACTTTTTATGATGGGCCCTGGGTGTTATACGTAAGTAATGAATCACTAAATTCTACTCTGGACACCAATATTACACTATATGTTAACTAATTAGAATTTAAATTAAAACTTGGCGGGGGGGAAAGAAGTCATTCTTCTTGAAGTGGAACCCTATCTAAGAGTCAAGCTCCTCCTTTTTTTCATTTTATTTTATTTTATTTCTTTTAAAGATGATCATTTTCATATGGGGTTTTAACAATTTCAGTATAGATCCAAACAATAAACCTGCTTGAAATCAACCCTGGTGTTCAAATAACATCCAAAGATAAGGTGGTGAGGATGGTGTTTACTTCTTGCACTAAAATGAAGATCTGCTTTGATTCTACAGTAATTACAGTTTAGTGGGTCAGTCTCCTTCTTGAAAATCTCACTTTGTTCATGCCTTCCTAGCTCCATCTTCCCTCTGAGATGCTGGCTGCTCCTACTTGCACTGTTCTAATGTCCTGTCCATTATTCGATGTAATAAACATTTATTAAAGCTACAGGCAAGATAAATAGATAAAAGTTGTTTGTAGTCTGATAGTTTGAGCTTGTTATAAAAAATATATATAATTAGGAAAATGTGCTAGGCTTCAAAGGTTGAGAAGCATCTACTAGAGACATCGGTAAAGGCCCAATGAAAATGGGCTTGGCAGTCCAAACCGTTGAGGTTTGGATCAAAGCTCCACCCATTATTGCTGAGTGACTTCGGACAAATTACTGAACGTCTCTGAACCTCATTTATAATTATCTACCTTAGATGATTGCTACCAGGTTGAAGAAATGAAAAGATCATACAAAAATGTTTTACATAATGTGAAAAACATTTGTAAGTACTTAGGAAAAGGCAGCAGCTATAAAGTAAAATAGTGAAGCTGTTAAAAATATATTGTACTGAACTGCCATGGTTTGAAGAGCATCTTCTCCATTTACTAGCTAACTCAGGCAGAGCGACAATTCTGTGCCTCTTTTCCTCATCTGTATCATGAAAATAACAATATCTATCTCATTAGGATTGTGGAGGAGACAAAATTGATTAATTCATATAAAACTCTTCATATAAACTACTTTATCATCATCATCTTTGTCATTATTACGGTTTCAGTCCCCCATGTCACCTTTGCATCATAAGCTTCTTTCCAGCCTCACAAACTAGACTCTCACCACAGGTAACCTTGACTCTTCCTACCTCAAGCAAAGACCAAATTAGTTCTTCGTCAGCTTGCTTTACTCGCATTCAAGCAGCCTAACGGAATGCATAAATGGTTCTAAAAATGTGTTCCTAAAAGTCTCTGAGGTTCTATGAAATATGTTAACCCACCCCGCCCCAACCCACAGTCCAGGGACCATCCAGAATCACACAAGCTGGAGACAGGGGGAAGACCGTTATTCTTAAATTGTTGTGTAAATCAGACAGCATTCTAAGATTGTGGTTTTGGGTTTTTTTTTTTTTTTAAGATTTTATTTATTTATTTGACACAGAGAGAGAGAGACAGAGAGAAAGCACAGCAGGAAGAGCAGCAGGCAGAGGGAGAGAGAGAAGCAGGCTCCCCACTGAGCCGAGAGCCAGATGCAGCTCTACCCCAGGACCCTGGGATCATGACCTGAGCTGAAGGCAGACGCTTAACCAACTGAACCACCTGGGCTTCCCTAAGATTGCAGTTTTAAAAAAGGACTCGGAGAGTGGGGCACTTCGGTGGCTCAGTCAGTTGATCAGACTTGGTTTTGCTCAAATCGTGATCTCAGAGTCATGGGATCAAGCCCTGCATCAGGCTCCGTGCTGAGTGCAGAATCTGCTTGGGATTCTCTCCTTCTGTCCCTCTCTCTGCTCTCAATCTCTCCCTCTCGCTCTCTCTAAAATAAATAAGTAAATAAAATTAAGGAAAAAAAGGATTCTGAGATTTTTTTTAAAGTTCAATATACCCTCTAAACTGTAAGTTTCATATAAAAGTAAGACCTTTAAACTGTAAGTTTCATATAAAAGTAAGACCTTGAGTTTATGTTTAAATTATTGTCCAAATATCTTAAATGGCAAAATAAGATTCCAAACCCTTCTGGCATGTTCCTCCCTGTATACCAAAATAGAGAAAAGTAAGGTCATAGGCATGCTCCCCTCCCTGAGTGAGCACTCTCTGTCTCCCAATCATGGACCTAAAGAGTCCATGGAGCCAAGACTTAGCTTCCAAAAAGCCAACTAATACATTCACACAGGTTGCTTCTGTGAAATTCAAAGTTTTAGTTCAGCTTCACACTGAGATTCTGTTGTAATTAGCTTGGGATGGGAGCCAGCCAAGCCTTGGTGTGCAGGAGCTGACCCCCGAGAGAGCCGATTTGTGCCCATCTCTCCCCGGCTCTGCATTCAGTGACACCACGTTGGTGGCTGGAAACCAACCACGTATTTAGCCCATGGAAATCTTCAAAGGCTACAAAATCAGGATTTTTTTTCTGCTCAGATATCCAGCATATTAGCACCCCATTAAAATGTTCGTTTACATTCCCTATAAGAATTTAATGCACAGCTAGCACGGAGAACTATTGAGAAGAAAGAAATATATCTAATGAATTAATTCTTCCAGAATCTGAAATATCTGTGATTATTACATGGTCGTAGCTTTTCTATCTGGTGCCACGAACATGCAATATTTTATACACTCATTGTGCTCATACACACACACACACACACACACACACACACACATATGAGCTGTAATTTAAATTAACTCAAATTTTTAATGTTAAAAGAGAGTTTCCTAATTTTTGAATTAGAAGTTGAATCATAAATTTTAGCATCATAGAATTTGAGTGCTGAAGGGAATTTAAGAAGAAATCTGGTCCAACTCTTTCAGAATCAAAACAAAACCCACTATGATTATGGAAAACAAAGACTCCCATTTACCCGCTACTCTATGTAAACTCACTGCTGGGATTTTAATATCTATCCTGAGTTCACCACCTGAATTTCCACATAGGTTTTTATGGCAGGTTTGTTTACAAAAAGAAGAGAGAGAACGAAGTGTTCTGTCATAACTTCTTTGTTCTAGTCCCGAGGGGCCTGTCCGGGTGGTAATAAGGTCCATGACACAAGGAAACAACTCATATTTTCAAATGAAAATATCCACACATAGCCTGAGTGAAATAATTAAACAGCGTGCACATTTCCATACCTCGTCATTTGAGTACAACAAATACGTGTGCTGAAATCATCTCTCATGGAAAGAACGCTTCCCTTCTCACAGGATGTTAAACAATTACCACAGATTAGAGAACTGCTATCACGGTTCCCTAAGCACGTAATCCTGTGCACTGATGAAAAAATAATACAGTACTGGTTGGTCTTTTCACCCATAATAAAGAGAAGATGTAAACACCATACCCATGCAAGAAGCAACAGATTTCTTTTCACTGTTCCACAGTATCCTAACATCCCCACGATGATAAGGAAGCAGCAAACAGCAATCATGACTGGGTGAACGACAGGAAAATAAGTCAAGATGACAGCCTCCTCTACCCTGAAAGAAGAACAATGATGTCACATTACACGTAAAATATAACCGAAATGCACCTACGACACAGTACAAGACACAACGGAGATTCATGTTCATAATCCTTTAAATCGTCCTGCCTCAAAGCTGACCACTGTGTAGCTATTTTCATAATCACTGCGCTATCACTGATTTGCTTGCTTGTCTTATTTTTGTTTCATTTCATTTAGTTTTTTTTACAAGTGGTAGCATTTCTACCTCAACTCATGTAAAATATCTTATAAGATGGGGTCCCCAATAAGAAGTCCAGCTACTATCAGTTCTGAAGCTTTAGCCTGGGGAGTGGGGGAGAAAGAGGCCCCGCTGTATCCCAGCTGAGAAGAGTTTCTCTCCTCTTCTCTGACCTGGCCAGCACCTCTTCTGGGCCCTCCCCCAAAACCACGGATACTCCCCCGAAATGCAAAAGACTGCTGTGTCAAAGGAAATTGGTCCTATTAAAAGAAAGAGGAAGGGAGGTGATTTCTGCTGGAAAACCATGAAAAAATCATTAACTAGAATCATACTGGTAAGAGTACTAAAACAAAAATCAGCCATTACTGTGTGCTTAGCTCCCCTGTGCTAAGGACTTTACAAACATGTACCTCAGTCCATTCACCAGACGTTTTAGAGCCATATATGTGGAGTCCGCATTCAGTTATGAGGAAATGGAGACTGGGAGAAGTTAAGTGATTTGCCCCTTGTGATATTAGTGGATTAACCTTTTGAAATTTGAGAGGAAAATGGCAATGTTGAGTTTGGTTTTTCCTTAGCTGAGGGAGATGAAGGAAAGAAGGTTGGCAGTAGTTTTCTTTCAGAAAAGTAGCTATGCTGTCCTTTACGCACAAACATGATGTGGCTGCCACACTGTTCAGAGGCCAGGCAACTGGCACCACCATACCCAGAAATGTTTTCTAGAACAAGTGTCATACCTTAAAGAGAATGCTAGAAAACACAAGTGTCTGTAACAAAGGTTATTGGTCATGGGAGAGCATTATCATCTAAACAGCTGAGGGCAAAATGACTTAGAAACTAGGGTCTAAGGAAACCTGATGAAAGAAAGCAACCATTGATTATGAAGCCTACCTTGTTTCTGCAGTTAACGTCAGAACATTATTGAGGTAGTCCCTCATCCAAGCAGAAACTGCCAGCACACTGATGGACATTAACTGGAAAGGAAAAAAAATACCAATTTGTGATCAAGGATTTATGCAACATTCTCTGCAGGATTAATCATTCAAGCAATTAAGGATTTTTTCTTACATAATCATTACTTTTTCTAATTACTGTTTAGAAATTCACTATTGTTATAAATATCTATCATTTCATTTTGTAATCCTGCCATAGTCACTAAAGAGAATGTCACCGAAGGAGGACACAGATAGCTCGACAATTGAATGCCTGATTCTAGGTTCAAGACAGGAACTGTACAAGATGAAGAGGGCACAAAATGACTAAATTATTAGATGTACAAGATGAGCCTAAAACACGTCATACAAAATAGCAAGGAAGCCATCAAATCCATACTATTGTTGTTGCCAAGAAAGTCACAAGAGAACTTGAAATAGTTACCACTGGATAAAGGTCAAACAGTTTGGGCATCAAAATAACAGTAATAATAATAATAAATGCAATGATTTGAAATATCAATTACGCTAAAATCTGTGAATGGATAATAATACTTAAAACTCACTTGTCACCTTTGTAGGATGGTGGACATTCAACTCAATATTTAGAAAACTGGTATGAATCCAATTTTTATCCTACATTTCCTATACAAACTAAAGAAAGAATCAAAGACTTCATGAAAGTTTTTGTAGAATTTCTGCTAATACATGCAGAAAGCATTAAAAGAATATTACTATTTACAACCCTTATTGAAATAATGGATCTCTAGGCAAAGATCCTCAATGACTACCTAAGTTATTAAGTAAGTAGTTCTCCGCCCTGCCTGTGCATCAAAGTCACCTAGGACTTATTAAAAAAAACAAAAAAACAAAAAAACAAGAACCACTCTGAATGAGCCCAGAACCACCCTGGATGAATTCTTGAAAGTAGAGCAAAGGCATGAGAAATGTGTAAGGCTCCACAGATGTTCTAATGTGTACTCAGGGCTGAGAACTGCATAATGTAAAATATGCATAAAACTGCATAACTTCTAGAACAGGGAGATCAGACTGAAGTAAAATACCGGCCCCCACTGATTAGTTTTAGTATTACAAGAAGAGATAATGTGCCTCCCCCCACAAAAGTGAGGCAATCAGAAGTATTTGAAGTATTTTTACCAAAAAGTCAAACCTGCATCTACCCAAGCCTCCAGCTCTAACTATCCGTTTATGGGAAATACAGGGGAAAGATTGAAACTTGTTAAAGGCCACTGTGGGGACGCAATGAGCAAAATCAAGAATATGAAAAATAATCACAGGACAAATGATCTGGTTTCTTTAATTTAAAAAACTGGCCATGTGGAAAAAAAGAGGGAGGGAGAAACTATTATAAATTAAAAGAAATTTAAGAGATTACCCAAATGCAGTATGTTGACCTTGTTTAGCTCCCAATTCAAACAAAACAGCCGCAGAGAGACCTTTACACGACAGAGGATGTTTTCACATGACTGGGTACTTGAAAATGTTAAGAAGTTGTTGTTTTAGATAAGACAATGATATGAAGATTTTTTTTTAAAGGATCCTTATATATATGCTTTAAATTTTCCATACTTAAAAAAAATTTTTTTATTTTTATTTTTTTTAAAAGCAATAATATAGAGCACATTCAAAATGAGTCTCCTGGGAAGCTTTTCAAAAAGTTTGAAGGTCGGGCGCCTGGGTGGCTCAGTGGGTTAAGCCGCTGCCTTCAGCTCAGGTCATGATCTCAGGGTCCTGGGATCGAGTCCCGCATCGGGCTCTGCTCAGCAGGGAGCCTGCTTCCTCCTCTCTCTCTGCCTGCCTCTCTGCCTACTTGTGATCTCTCTCTGTCAAATAAATAAATAAAATCTTTAAAAAAAAAAAAAAAGTTGAAGGTTAACCCCTAAATTCTGAAGATCTTTCCTATTTAGATGGAAATTTTTCTAACGTGTGCCTTATCCTTATCTTAAGAATTTAATTTGTCTTGAATTTGATTTTTCATTTCTGGCATCTCAGTGAACATCAATTACCATTATGCATTATAGATTTCGCTTTTAAATACAGAAATAATGAATATACAAGACAGGAATGGGTCTATACTGACTCAAACCATGCTCGTGAAAACGCTTTCTGGATAAAGGCTCCAAGGCAAACAGAACAGGCAGATCTCTGTGACCTCTTGTACAGTGAAATATGGCTACCTGCTTGGAAAATCTACTAGTGAATCCGCTCATTCTTCATCCAGTGGCAAATATTTACTCAGTACATACTGTCTGCCTTGAAATTGTCGGTACTAGATTTGGAGACCCAACAATGAATAAGAGATGCTGGAACTCAGCCTTTGTGAAGCTCCTTGTGGGACACAAGGAATAAACAGATAAGGCAGATAATTATGGACTATAAATAGTATGATGCAGAAAAATGAAGTGATCTGTTCAAGGTCTTATAGACTCTAAATGGCAGAGCAGAGATTCAAATCCAAGCCTTTGCTTTAGGCTTAGTCACTAAGTCCCTTCCACATTTAGAAATGAGCATATTAATTTCCACAGGGAGGAGACTAGCCTGCACTAGCCGGTTCTTTTTTGAAAAGGGGAGGGATAGAATGGGGGTAGTCTGTAGTGGCCAGGCTAAGACTGAATGTCTTAAGTATATTCTTTGGTGAACAGAGTCTCAGGGGTCAATGGCCTAAAACAGAGTAAGGATCCTAGGACCACAGTTCAGAGAAGAATAAGGCCAGTTATTACTATCCTCACTCCTGATGGTATAAAAACAGATGATAAACTTAATAAAAGTTACACAGTGGGTCAACTGCAGTTTATCAAGCATGCTTCTAGCTTCTGTGAATTTGATGCTTTACCATCTGTTCTGTATTTTCGGGCTGGACACACCTTGGTCTGAACAAGCTGATAACGTTCCTGAGCCACCCTGCCTTGCCTGCCCGCCCTCTGCCACCCTCGGGAGAAGTCTTTCTCCCAGGTTCTCACTTCCCATTTTCCAATAAAACCAACCAATCCAGACCCCACACCCCAAACCCCTCTGCAACTGTTGTAATCACCCCAAGGTCTAGGTGCCAGACAATCGAGGAGAGCCCCTATACTCCAGAGGCTGCTGAAAGTATTTAAACTAGACAATCCCAAACCTACTTACTTTGTCTGGCCTGTTCCTTGTTTTTGTTTGTTTGTTTGTTTGTTTATTAACATATAATGTTGGCCTGTTCCTTGTTGATGCAACCACAGTAAAAGTACAAGGCCAGTCCCTCTCTTTTGGTCTTGAGATGGACCCCAATGCTTCCCCTCTCAGCACTTGTGATGAGACACGTACTGTCTTGCACACACGATCTGTGAGTATAATAAACTATCTTTTCAATGGCAGTCATCTGATCTGTTGCCTTCTCTATACCTAATAATAATAGAACCTATTAAAATGCACAGGGCTAGCAGGGTACCTGGACCACACGACTAAATCTGACCTACGTGTTCTCCCTCTACTTGGCTATATGTGGACCTTTAAATACCTTGTAAGTTTCATGGGGGAACAGGAAAGTCCATTAATGTGCAATTTTATGTAATTACCTCAAATTCTTTTTTTATTTTTTTAATACTTTTTTTAAAAGATTTTATTTATTTGACAGAGAGATACAGCAAAAGAGGGAACAGAAGCAGGCAGAGTGGGAGAGGGAGAAGCAGGCTCCCCACTGAGCAGGGAGCCCAATATGGACCTGGATCCCAGGACCTTGGGATCATGACCTGAGCCAAAGGCAGACCCAACCGACTGAGCCACCCAGGTGTCCCTAATTACTTCAAATTCTTGCCAATTACAAATAATTCCTTTCTTTATCATTCTTTAATGTAACAACTCATCTTGGTTTCTCCATCCTCTAATTTCTTATAGGCTGTTTAGCTAATTTTCAATACCATAGTTCTGAGACAGGTATCAATAAATTAACAGATTCTTTATTTTGGCATAGTCTGTTATCATTGGTCATTTATACACTGTTCTTCCATTTATAACAAAAAATGTATAATTCTTCCACGTGGTATATTCCAAAACATTTCCGGCAGCATAGAATGGTTAAGTGCATGGGTTTTGAAGTAGTTCTTCTATTCAAAAAATATATATCGATCAACTGCTCTCGGCCAGGTCCTTCATGATGTGCTGGAGATACATGATATGGCAGTAACCAGCACCATCTCTAGGCTAAATTTAAATCATCTCTAGGTGAAATTTACTAAAAGGACACACATTAGCCAAGACATCAAAGATGTAAATGTGTAACTGCAAACTGTAGTAAGCCCTGGGAAGGAATAATACAAGTTGCTCTAAGCCTCCTTTGTGTGATGCCTGACCTATTCCATGGAGCCAAAGGGACATCTCTCAGAGACGAAGATCTGAGCATTAATTATCAAGTTCATTAGGGAAAGAGTGATTGAAAAAGTACATTCAGTCAGAAAGAAAAGCAAAGATCCCAGGATGGAAGACAGCATGACTTGCTCCTTGCCCAAGGAAGGGAAACTGGCATGTGGTAAGAATGAAAAGCCAAGCGGGGACCAGATAATACAGTCTTGGAGGCCATTTAAGGCATATGGGCTTGGCCATAATGATTGTAAGAAACCACCAAATCCAAAAGCCTTGCTTGAAATTCCACTCCTGCCCCTTTTTAGCTCTATGACTTTGGGTATCATTGAATCTCTCCTAAGCCTGTTTTTTCACATATAAACTGCTATGATAATAAGCCCAACTTCACAGAGGATTTATATGATGAAAAGAGTAGGATCCTTCTGTATATTACCTACTACTACCTCAAGTCACTTTTGACCTCAGGGGTTTCTCGTAATCTTTCTCAGTCAGCTTAAGAGACGACTTCTAAATCAGTTCAGAAATGGAATCTTCAGCTATCTAAAGGTCTAGCAAACGGATCAGGGATAAAGCTCTGTGATACAGCTACCTATTGGACTTGCATGGCCCTTCTGAGTTTTGACATCTCTGAAACTGAACTCATTTCCATTCCCCTCAAAACCTCTGGGTCCCTCCCATTGTGTTTCCTATCTCAGTAAATGGTGTAATCAACGCTTCAATCACAGAAACTGGCAACTTGGCAGACAGCCTGAACCTCTCCCTCTTCCTCAGTCCTACATCTAATTACTTTCAAGTCCTACAGATTGTTCCCCCCACCACGGCTGGTGAATTCCTCCCCGCTTCCTGCCACTTCTGGCTAGTTCAGGCCCTCAGTCTCTTGCCAGGTAATTACAGCCACTTTCTGATGAACTCTCTGGCTCACAGATTCCACATCAAATTTGCCCTTCGGTAGCTGCAGGAAACACAGATGTAGTTCTGCTTATCTAGCTCTCCTCGCTGCCCCTAGGGCACCTTCTTGGCTCTCACTTCCACTACCCCCAACTCTCTCCTAGAGACTCAAATTTAAATGCTTCAGCAGGGCACAGAGGCCCTTTTCAATCACCTTGAAACTGTCTCTTCAATCTGTTCGCTGCCAGCTCCTTCCCACATGCATTCTGTACTCAGATGACAAAAAGCTGTTTGCGCTTCTCCAACATGCACCACGCAGATCTCCCCAAGCCCCTGTGTCTTTCCCCGTGCGGTTCCCTCTGTCTGGGATGCACCCTGTCCCAGCCTTTCCATCCTCAGGAGCAGAGTAGAGCAACCCTACCCATCAAGACCAGCTCAAATAGCGGCATGTAAAGATCTTCTCCCTACTCCCTCCTTACCCACAGCCAGTGCTCTTGGACAGACTTCACAGAGCAATTATTGACTGCTTTCTGTTTTCACCCACCCATCTCACTCCACAGACTACTGCTTACAGCCCCATCACCAAGCAGAGTACCAGGCCCAGCAGTGAGGTCCAAGAGATAGTCGATGAATGAATGAGAAAATAATTATAATAAAGAGAAATCATTTCAACTTGCTAGAGGAGAACATTAGCAAAATTAGGAGATGCTTTAAGAAGAGCTAAGCTTTGTACCACTGGAAGTTTTCCAGGAGAGAGATGCTTGCTGAATTACAAGACTGAAGATTTATATATCAGGTCAGAAGCTGGTTTAAGTGTTCTCAAGTGTCCTTTAAACTACAAACTTCTACTTGACTCTACTGTTCTTTTGCACAGTAGTTACCCAAGCACAGCAGCCGTGCCTAGAACACTAGTCAAAATAAATAATATCAATCCAAAGCCTTATCTTATGGCAAACAAGCAACTCTGAGACTAAACTGTTTTTTTATTATGACATTATTTCCAGCTACATTAAATGTCTGAGAACAGTTTCATTCTAAAGGAGTGATGTTACTCACCAGGGTTGAGAATATCAGAGCCATAACATACTTGGCAGGCTATCCCAAGAAACTATGCTAAAATGAAATGAGGTCACTTCAATACTAACCTTGATGCTACTGAATCTAGAAGCACAAATTATGCAAGCCATTCAGTACTCCTTATTAATAATGGTATTTCCTACTAATTTCCAAATTAAAATAAAATAATTCTTCAACTGTCATTCATCATGATTAAATGATTAGGAACACCTTGGTTATCATATGTAACTAGGCATATAACTCCTTATTACATTTTCTCCAGCATTGTAAAATATTGTTTGTAGTTCAAGGAAATGTTTAGAAAATAACACAAATATTGCTTTAGAGAAATATATTTAATATACTACTTAGCAGGACATTTGCCACATTCTGTCTTGCAAAACATTTAGAAAATGTTAGCTCTCAACAAATATTTATACATATGAAATTTGCTGTGTTGGAAACATATTCTGGTTTTGCTCAAATCTAATTATGTAAAAATAAGGATTGCATCATGTTGTTTTCTAAATCAGAATTTCATGTGTGTGCACATTCCCTAAATGTATTGTGAAGTGTACATCTATAGTTTCCACCAAATAGCAATGGTATAGTTGCAAAAGAGAATTTTAAGTCCTTCAACTGTCTGCCATCCATAACATAGAGTCTCATATAAGGTAACAGTGACACCACTAATTTCTATTCTAGGCTGACAGATGTTTAAAACCACCTACCTGAATTTTCCTTTCTATGTCAAATCTGGTCACAAAGAGCAGAATGCAGAAGAGAGATGGGAAACTTAGTTACAGTTCGATCTCTACAGAGAACCTGGACAAGTAATTCAAACTTCTGGAACCTTTGCTCATCCTGAAAATGGAGAACTGGACTAGGCACTTTTAAAATTCCTTTTGTCATAAAAAAGGCAGAGGGGGATTCAAGTTGTGATTTATTGAAATATAAATGTAAATCAATTCTCAATTATTTGGAGGCTGGCAGCCCAATGTCAGTACCCCTCGGGTCTGCAGTAGGGACGTGCCCCAAAGAATCCCCCATGCCCTTCTCCAAAGGGTGGTCCTTATGAACCATGTGATGGCTTATCTTGGCTCAGCAGGGGCCACACTATATAAAAAGCATGTAACTTCATATAAAATTTATTTTGAAAAAGCAGTAACATTTGGGGTGCCTGGGTGGCAGTTGGTTGAGCATCTTACTCTTGGTTTCACTCCGGTCATGATCTCAAGGTGGTGGGATTGAGCCTTGCGTCAGGCTCTGTGCTCAGCGCAGAGTCTGCTTGAGATTCTCTCTCCTTCTCCCTCTGCCCCCCCCACTCCTGTGTGTGCTCTCTCTCTCTCTCAATAAAATAAATAAATCTTAAAAAAAAAAAAAACGCAAAAAACTAACATTTGTTGGAAGGCTCTCCTCTATCCCTTAGAATTAAAGAAAACGCCAATGACTTTGAGAGTATAAAGTTAGGGGCATTAATTTTAAAAAGTCGTATTTTTATAGAACTAAATAAATGCCACGAGGACACAAATGTCCTCTTGCCAAGAATCTCTTTAGGGTCTGCCATGAGCCAAAAAACTAAGGTCCACTACCTATGGCCAAGGAAAAAGAAACATAACACTGACCTTCTGCTGTGGCATTTACCCTGCATATAGCCCCAAGTGTGAACTAGAGTCCCTGTCTATTTTTCAGGTTTTCGTTAGAGAAGTTTATCTCTATTGCTACTATCTTTAGTAATGGTAGGTGAAAAGCAATGGCTCTTATAGGACTTAAAAACTAAAGATGGGATGTTATATTTTTAGAAAATAATAAACAAACATATTTGATAAATGTTAAGTATTCATCAATGGCAGGAACTTCCAAAAACAACTGTATTTATCCATATTTGTAACAGCAGAAAATTGCCATCTGTGAATGGCAAGGGTTCATATTATAAAGCCACAGAAGCTGTCTTTAAATGGAGGAAAGCTTTTATTTACTTAAATAATATGCCATTTAAACAGTAAAAGTGGGATAAGTTCGAAGTAAAAATAACTCATTTCCTTGCTTCTTTGTGGCCAGAATGTGAATCATGGTGTCAAAAGAGTTCTTGGGGCGGTTTACTCACGTGCAGGGCGTCCCCAGTGACTTCTCCCATGACAAAACCACAACACTCGTGAGAAACCCAGAAGGTCCAATATCTGTGTGCCAACTCCAGTTCAGCTGTACTGGGATCAAGGTTCTTCAAAACATGGAAAAGCTACTCAACAGAGGGCAAATCGAGATGACTGGATCCATAGTAATAGGGAAAAAGCAGTGCCTTGGTGACCTACTTGCTTCCTCTTAGGTCCATGCCTCATATAAAAACATACTCAAAAGAAAAACCACTCTGTTTAAGTTTTAGCTCTCAGAGCAGCAAACTAAAACTGTATAGGTCTTCAGTTAAGATTTGGTTTTCTTTTCCCTAACATCCTAGAGATGTTAGGTAGAGAAAGGGTAGAGAAAGGGAGATGGTAGCAATATAATAGAAAATAGATAGGGAGAAAAGAATTTCAAAATGCCAAGTGAGGAGTAAAAGGCTACAGCTTTTGATCCCAGAGGTTATAAGGGCAGGATTCTCGGTTCTGCAAAACTTGAGGCAAGAACAATCTCTCTGCATACTCCAAATGTGAGGTCTATTTAAGAAGTTGGGCTTATAGGCTATGCTGGTTTATTCTGCTTCTGATTCCAGTGACAGCTCAAAGCAAGGACGGGTTCCTTGTTCTGCAACACGTGGCACTCAGACCAACAGCATCACAGAGGAGCTAGAAAAGCAGACTTCCAAGCCCAGCCCCGGAGGTCCTGAATCAGAATCTGCATTCTGACAAGATGCCCAGGTGACTGGTTTGAGAAGCACTGCTCCAGCGGACTTGGAATGAGGAGGTGGACAGCTAATCCCTTCCTACGGAGTGTGTCTGCCTCTCCACCGCAAGTAAATTCCCCACCATGTCCAGCAGTACAACTTCTATCAAACCTTGGAGGAAAAAAATTTGAACCTTGAGTCTCTGTTCTGGCACTTACTAGCAAGTTACTAAACTTCTCTGAGCAACCTCTGTTTACCCCCCGCAAAACAAACAAACAATTTTCCGGGGCTGTTATGAGAATTAGATGCTTGAGTAGTGTAAGAAAGCCCAGGAATGCGCCTGGCACAAGGTTGAAAACAACATCTGACTCAGTAAGGAAATATACCATCTGCAAACATTGCTTTAACACCGAAAGAATAATGCTAATTCTCCCAAAGTTAGATGTGCATTTCATACAATTCCAACAAAAAACCCCAACAGATATTTTTAATCATATAAAATAAGCTTAAAGTCCACAGGCAAAAAGAAACCTTAATGGAAACAAGAAAGGTGGGTGCTTTGAAAGAACAGAGAAAATGAGAGAATATTTAAATTCTTAGAGAAAAATTCTATTAAAAACAGTGTATGAAACTTTGTTTAACTATTGTATAGTAACAACATAAATGAAATCAATGGGCAAACAATAAGACATACTATATGGTAAATATGAAATATTTAATGAATATGAATCATGAAATGAAATAATATACATGAAATATATATAGGTCTAAAGAAAATTATGTTGATGATCAACTGTGGGGGGGCGCGGGGAACAAAGTAACAGTGAAATAATACTTTAAACCTTTCCAACAGACAACAATTAAAAGGTGCTTGTACGCCAACAAGATAACAAATATTTGTGCGCATATAATGGGGTGTTATTTGCGTTCTTCTTAAGGAACAGATTCCAGGACAGGAGTTCTGGGTCCGAGAAATGTAGCAGTGGTAGCGGTATTAATCATAAGAATAACAATTACTGCTATTACTAACACAGGCATTCCTTTGAACAAGCAATCCACTTCCTGATAATCTACTTGAGCGTCATTACTGCAGTCAGAGTGGTAACGACCGCAAATACTACTATCTACTGTCACTACTACCACACGGAGAGCATCGTTAAACGCAACTGTTCAAGCACTATGCATATTTTAACTCTAATCCTCCCAACAACTCTAAAAAACATTCATCCCTATTTCACAGACTAGGAAACTGAAGCATTAAATGTGCCTGGTCAGTGTAAGAACTATATAAAGATTAGCTACTTTGTTATTGTTGATATCTGGTACCCTCCAAGGTAGCAATCCCACTCACGTGACTAAATGAGAAAAACAATTTAACAACAACAACAACAAAATATATATATATATATATATGGACGCCTGGGTGGCTCAGTTGGTTGAGCAGCTGTCTTCGGTTTGGGTCATGATCCCGGCGTCCTGGGATCGAGTCCCACATGGGGCTCCTTGCTCAGCAGGGAGCCTGCTTCTCCCTCTGTCTCTGCCTGTCACTCTGCCTGTGCTCACTCTCGCTCCCTCTCTCTCTCTGACAAATAAATAAAATCTTAAAAAAAATATATATATATGGAATGTACATATAAATGTACATAATGCATATATGTGGACAGGTATGAGTAAATACATCTTTGTATGAAATAAAGGAAAATACAGAGGGATCCATACGATGCGGTTAACATGGATTACTTTGCTGGGGGAAAAGTTGGCAGAAGAAGAAAGCTGGAGAAAGGGGGAAGGGATCTTAATAAATAAATATATCAGAACATGCACATAGAAAGTGAGAAAGTTGAAGTACAGGATAAAAACAAAGACATAACATTTTACATTCTTCAAAGATAAAACAAGCCCTGGAGGAATTGAAGGAATAAATTTTTTTAAACAAATTCATTACTCAGAAGAGCAATACATTTGTTAAATAATTGGGGTTTCCCCTGTCCCACATAATATGGATTATTAAGAAAATCCAAATCATCATTTTTTGTGCTCGCTTCGGCAGCACATATACAAATCATCATTCTTTGGACAGCAACAACAAAAATCCTAGTAATTCCAAGATTGAGAATTCGGTAATTATCCATGTAAAGGCACTATCTAGGAGCAAGAAGACTTAGTGGCACTCCTGATACAGTCACCATTGGGACATTTAACCTCTGGCCAGCCACTAACCTACATTTAGTTTTCTCAATCTCAAAGTAAAGAAGTTCAACAAAGTCATCTTTAAATCTCCTTTTAGTTATAAAAATGTGATGATTCTAGAATCAAAAAGCATAAAGCAGAAAAGTGAAAAGCTAGTAAATACAAGTGATATTATACATTAATAAAAAAAAAGAAAGTTCAAAATCTTAACCTTATGGCTAGGCAGGTAATTGAATGACCCATTGAAAAAGGTACATATTTAGAATTAAAAACTGCAATAAGATTGATTAGTGATTTTACGTTTCCAACTGGTAAATTTAACTATTTGATGTTTATTCATTTTCATGTAGAGGGAAAAAATTATGCCAGCTTAGGTTATCTTTCAGATAACTCACTGAAGTAAACCCTAATTTGTCACTTTAAAATGGAGGCACCTATAGGAATTAATTCAAACCAAAATATCATCCTCTAGAGACCACAGTTACCTCTTATGAAAAGAGGCTGGCAAATGCTAGCCAGTCAGTCACATAAATAAATCACACATTAATATTTCTAATAGAAAAGGATGAATTATTAATAGAACACAAAATTGGCAAAAATTGATCCGCTTAAGTATGACAGCTTCTCAAAGCATCAGTTTTAATTTTTATATTTTCCTCATAAGTTTCACAAATAATAATGTGATTATTAATAACATATAATGAAAATTTATGCTTGGGCGCAAAGCATAGAAAGTCACTAGCTCATACAGCATAAAGATTTCCATGAGCTTGTTAAATTTTATGTATTTTATTTCCTTAAATGGTTATGGGATTTTCCAAAAGCATACATACACAAAATTCCTTAAAACTTTGCCAACTAAGAAATAGTTGCATGAAAACCACCTTTTCAGGCTGTATGGAATCTCCTAGAGAAATTTACCCGGTCCTTTGATAGGATATCTGTGTATGAATTCCTACAAAAACAGAGCAGGACTCCTTGCCCCAACCAAATTTTATAGGCTAGTATGAGGTAAGGAAACAATTTATGGCTTGGACAGTTATCTGAAAACAAACAGTTCCCTAAGTAGTATGGCATAATTTTCTTATCTACAAGCACAAGCACGTGCATTTATTTATATCCCCTAGATTAACTTCAAGTCTAATTTTACTGCCACCAGTATCCAGGCGTCCATTTATTTTTTTTTCTAATCACGAATGGCACTTGAGCTAGATCAAAGGCATTTTAAGGTCAAAACTGACTTCTCTGAAAAGTAGAGGGTGCGATCCTATGTAATTAATTAATGCTTAGCCATGTCCTTTGGCGCATTAAGTGGTGGCTGTAGGAAACCGAGTCCAGCCGTCCCCACCTGTTGGTGCAGAGGAACTGCTCGACTTACCCAAAAAAGCAGATTGAGGGCGTAGAGAAGGCAGCGCAGGCACTTCACGGAATCTTCTCTGGCCATTGTGAGCCCCGAAAGGGAGAAGCCCCATCCTTTCACCACATCCTACTCCCACCGGCCAAGTAGCAGCGATCTGCAGGGGCAGGGAGAACAGGGGACTTATCTCCGCGCTCCGCGCTCCGCACCCCCAGCCCATCCCTCCTCTGCCCGCCCTCAGCCGGGTCCCGAGTCTGGTCCGAAGCCTAAGTCATTCGAGACATCGCTTCGTCGAAGATCATTTGTTAAAGTTGTAAGTGTAACCTAAACTCGCCTCAAGTTCCAGACTGGCTTCGGATAACACCTGCTGAGAAGAGAAAAGATTGACTCCGGGATGAATGAAGGCACACAGCAAACTCCCGTTCTCAGGGGACGCGCGGCGGTGTCCTCTGCATTCTGATGAGACGCGCTTTAAAACCTCCCTCAGTCCACGCCCCTCCTCGGGGACAGCTCAGCTCAGAACTGTCCCCAAGGTTGGAAACCACACTATCCCCGGGAGACGTCACAGGCGCCGCCGGCGAGTCCGCGGGTGCAAGTGTCCCTCTCGTTAGGACAGCTCCTGGGTCCCCCACCTCCGCATCCCCCTCCCCATCCGCAGTTCGGGTGTGAACACAGGGCACTGGGGTGGGGGTGCTGCGGCGCTGAGCTGGGATTCCGCCCCGCGACTAGGGTTTCTTTGGGAGAACGTGAGAAATGGTGCTTCGGCCGGGAATGATGGATTAGCCCGGGGCGGGGGCGGGGAGGGGCGCCGGGGAATTAGGGCCGGTGCAGCTGTGCAGACGCCGGGTTAGTCACTCACGTCCCCCTCCCCCGGCCCCGGCCGCTGCCGCGACCCCGCGCTCCCGGCCGCCAGAGCAGCACAAAGCCGAGCGCGGTCTCCCCCCCGCTCCGCCCCGCCACCACGTCCGCGTCCGCGCGCCCCCGGCAGGGCGCAGGGGGGAAGCGCCGGCGGCGGGGAGCCCCACCGCCAGCCTCTAAGTAGTTTAGCACACAGCGCCGGGGACAGCCGCCGGCGGGCTGGCGGGACAGCCGGCTGGAAAGACGCGAGACGTGCGGCCACTCACCGTCGGCGCTGGGCTCCGTGCCCCACTCCCGCCGGGGGACGGTCGGGGACGCAGTGCGGGGGCTCATCGGGGCAGGGACGCTCCTCCCGGGGAGCCGAAGGGCTGCATTGGCTCAAGCAGGAGACGCTTCCTTCTCTTTTCTCTTCCTCTCCCCCCGCCGCCGCCGTCGCCGCCTCCTGGGAAAAAGAAAAAGAAAAAAACAGAAAAAAAAAAAAAGTCCTGGGCAGCAGTTGCTGGAAAGTCTCTGTTAAGCCACCTCCCAGCGCCGCTGTCCCTCCCAAGTCCTCGCCAAGTCCGGACGAGGCAGCGGCGGCAGCCAGGGCCAGCTGCACAAACTCTCAGCGCATGCTCCGGCCGCCGGCTGCCCGGGCTGGATCCGAGTGGGTGTTTCTTGTCCCTTCACCCGGCGTGAGCCCCCCGAAGGGACGCCTCACTCACCTCGACGAGACACGGTCCAGAAAGAGAGAAGGCCTACGGACTTTGGGAAGGTCCGCTCAGTAAATTCCTTTAAAATGGTGCTGTCCGAGGAGGGGAGGCTCGGTTATAACCATAGGGAAACAGGCTTTTATTATATGAAAATATTTGTGTTTGGGAAGGGGGGGGAGGAGTGGCCCAACCCAATTCCTGCAACGAGAAACTAGTTTTCACAACCTTTCTGGAACCACCCCCTGTGATTTGTCACTAACATGGTGCCCTATGATCCTTCTTATTGCTTTGTTGCCCTCCTAGTTTAAAAGAAAAGAAAAGAAAAGAAACAAAAACAAAAACTGTTCATTCCCACTTCCATGGTGCACTGATAGAATTTATGTAAACACCAGTTCGACGTGTCCCACTCTGATATGCAGAATAGAAAGAAACATTTTTTTTTTAAACTCTCACAAGTAACCCAAAGTTTCCAAAATCTCCCAATAAAGTTGTCTGAGTTTTAACTGGATGACCTAACTTGAATTGGGTACTTGAATTGGGTCTTTGAATTTGTTTTTAAACTAGAAATTCAGGAAGTATTAAAGTAATAATAGTAGACTATCCTCCAAAATTACCTTCCCTTTTGGAAGGAAGAAGTTTCACACTTAAAAAAAAAAATCACTCAATCGGTCCCCATATAAAGGTTTGATGTTTTATGCTTCATGATAGTCCACATATCTATGATTACTTCTGTGCACATTGTGTGGCAAATTAAACTATACTAACAAATACAAAGTCCATGAAATACAAGCAATATCTTTGAGAAAACCTAATAATGGAAGCCCTCCTTAAATTTCTTTAGGGGAAAAAAGAAAATTGGAGTTCTGTGTTTCTCGTCACCCAATTGCAGTCAGTCGCTGCATGACCAGAGTGACAATGAGGCACACACTCTCATTTGGGTGGAAGTAAAATCAAGACTGAAAGAGAACCCAAGAGTTCTGGGTTAGGGTTAGGAGCAATCTTGGTAAACAAGTCACTAAGCGAAATGTAAGGCAACAAGCCCCAAATAATACAAAGATAGACTTCTGACACAAAAGACCAAGAAGAACCTGCAATAATCCATCAGATGACTAACTCTGGCAACAAAGTATGTTCTGGAAACATTAGATATTTTACAGTTTAATCTCATTAACCATGAACTAAATACAATTAACTCCACTTTACAGACAACGAAACTGAGTCAATGAGTGAGGTAAAAAAATATTCAAGGCCATGAATATAGTAAGTTTTGGAGCAAGTACACAATCCTATAGAGCCACCTTTCTTCCCAGGTCATACTAATTACATGAGGTCTTTGGCTCTGACCCAAACTTACACGCTCATTATTTGCTCCTAAAGCAATTACCCTAGTATGTGTTGGGCCCGTAATGGTGTGAGTAAGGATATCCACATACTGTCTTCAGTGCCTTAATTTCCTGTGTACCAACCTCCTATTCCCTAAGTCTACCTCCAGCTGTGAAAGGATATTTGGATTGCAGCTGCCTGTCCACTGTCCACTTTTAGGGAGGAGCCACCTTTTCTAACCCAAGAGCTCTTATTTTCAAGTTTGGCTTTATATTTAATTAGAAGAAAACCCTACTATTTTGTAAACTTAAAATATGTATATAAGCTAAGGTGGAGAGGAGCTTTTAATAAGACCTAAGGAAATTACTTAATTTTTACTGCATCCACTTAGACTGGTTGAATTTATCAAATCCTGACTGGGCATCTTGGTGTCCTTGGGACCATAAGGGAAGGTTTTTTTTTTTTTTTTAATTGTTTTTGTTTTATTTTCCTTCAAGTCTAATGCACCCCCTGTCCCTGAGAAACTTTCACCAAACTCTCAATGATGGAAATAACCCTCTTGTACTCCAATAGCAATCTCTTTAACACAAAATTGTAATGCAAAACCAAATTTATTTCCATGCATAACAGTGAAGATTGGGATACTAGATTAAAAGGAAAGCAGTCTCCTGTCAAACAGATCAAGATTCTTAAGTAGCTGCCTTCGAGAGCTACTACTATGGATGACTTGTTGGGCGGCCTTCAGAGGTTTCAGTAAAGAAACCTATTTTATGTCTTCTACCAGTTTGTGTTCAAATTAGGCGGTACACCAGCTCTCAGCAGAGGAGTGCCGAGACACCTGCCATCTGACCACTGTTGGCGCACAACTTCCTCTGTGAGGTAGAACCATCCCCACTTGAGGGGATTGTACGACTGCCATGAAAACTGACAAAAAGTGCAAAGGAATTCCCACGTCACTAAATAGAGCTCTCTTCTACTTGGAGAAAGCAGTTAAGTTGCCTTTTCAAAATTCAGAAACTTTAATAATGTATTTTATTTATTTATGTATTCGAGAGAGAGAGCATGACTGGCAAAGGGAGAAGGAGAGAATCTCACGCAGACTAGGTGCTGAGCTCAGAGCTCAATCTCATGACCCTGAGATCATGACCTGAGCTGAAATCAAGAGTTGGTCGCTCAACGGACTGAGCCACCAGGTGCCCCATAATTCGTAAACCTTTAAGGGTCCTAGATTAATACAATTTTTGAGGACAGTACTTTAGAAATATGTATATCCCACTTCCTTTTAATAAGTAAGAAATGTAAAGCCAAGAGAAGGTAGAGAAGTTGCTCAATGTTCCATCTCTGGTTAAATCAGATTCCAGACCAAAATCCAGAATTCTAATTTCTTAGTATGCTAGCACAGTGATTCTCAAAGTATCTGTACATTCCAGTCACTTGGAGAGATTTGAAAAAAATCCTAATACTTATGCCATACCCCACACCAATTAAACCAGAATCTCTGCAGATGTGGCCTACGCATCTAGATGTTTCCAAGTTCCCCAGTTACTTTTACTCTGCAGTGAAGTTTGGAAACCATTGCAACTAGCGCTTTACAGATGCTGGAAAATCAGCAAAGGAGTCTCTTCAGACTTAGCTGGATCAAATCCCTCCCCTGGGAGCTGATAAATTGGAATTAATATCCTCATTTTACAAATTCGGAAGAACAGAGCTGCTATAATATTCCTGATAAATGGTCATCAGAGTCTGTGTCAACACTTCCATGGAGGTGTCCTCACCACCTTGGAGGCATTGCAGCACCAGGCGGTTCTGGTTGTTCAATCCTGCCCACCCCTCCTCCATTCATCTTCTCCCCTTCAATTGTCTTTCTGCCTTTTGGAGTCCCCAGCATGAGCAGGCCTCCCATCTGACAGCCCTTCAACTCCTTAATGGGCTGCCATTCACTCCATCTCCATTTCTCTTCTTCCCCAGGATTATAGGAGATGGGAAGATTCTCCGTGAGAGTAACTTCTTTTTTGCACAAAAGGAAGATAGAAAAAAATAGGACATGATAATTTGAATATAGAATAAAACAGTAGAAAGATCATGTCATCTTTGCACATGCCCATGAGGTAAGTACCCAACTTTGGGGTCATGTAGGCTTCGTTATATACTTTTTCAGTGTGCGGCACCTGCAGTGCCACATGCTAAAGATACTAAGAAAGAGATGGGCCTCGGGGTGCATCTGCCTTCTGTTCAGGTCATGATCCCAGAGTCCTGGGATCAGCCCCACATAGGGCTTCTTAACTCAGTAGGGAGCTTGCTTCCTCCTCTCCCTCTGTCTGCTGCTCCCCTTGATTGTGCGCGCGCTTTCTCTCTCTCTGTGTCAACTAAATAAATAAAATCTTTTAAAAAAAATAAAAAAGAAAGAGATGGGTCTCTACCCTCCAGGAAAAGGAAAAATTATTTTTTTCAGTTTAGGCTCTACCAATTATACTTTTCAGTTTAGGCTCTACTGAGAGCCACTATTTATGAGTAATCTCATGTGTGCGAGTCCCTGAGTTAGGAGTAAAACTCAGGTATGCAAATACATACATACATGCATACTACATACTTGAAAAATAAAAAGGAGTAAAGCTCATCTATACGGTAAGATGATACAAGGTTCTCACCCCACAAAGCAACTCATTTGTCCACATCGATTGTGCTCACTCTGCTCAAGTTGTGCAGAGGGTAGGAGGAACATAGGGACTGGGTTGGAAGAATGAATTTCTCTGACCTCTTAGTGTTAAGACTTACAAGTGCACCTCAGAGAGCTCTTTACAATCAATACAAGAAAGAGACTTGATATGTTTTAAGTAATATGTGTCTGGCATAAATGGTGCTTCTCAAAATGTATCTTATTAATTCCTCCTAACTAAATATGAGATGCCGAGACTCAGATGGTTGATTGCTCCTGCCCCATACAGGGAGGTAAATAAAGAAACCGAGATTTTAGGATCTGTCTGACTCTTTCCACAGTTAATCTGCTTTACAATAGTATTTCAGATTGGGGAATGGATTCATTGACAAGTCTCATGAAGAAAGAGATTTTAGACATTCTTATCAGTTCTTGAGAATATGAGGCTGGATTCCATAAATACATATACTCGAGCTAGAATTGGTAACTCTACTTTCACCTTTTACCTCTGAAAGACTGTATCCAGTTGGATCTGAGAGAAGCCTTTCATTACCAAATCAGGTAAATTCAGTATTAGATAAATTGCTCTCAACTACAAGCCTAATGTTGACAAATAAAATACAAGGTGCCCAGTTAGACTAGAATTTCAGAGAAACAACAAATAATGTTTTGGTATAAGGATGTTCCAAATATCTCATGGGACAAATACCTCATGGAGCTTACATATACTAAAAACTATTCATTGTTTATCTGAAGTTCAAATTTAGCTGTGCATACTACATTTTTATTTTCTACCTCTGACAGCCCCATGCAAACTAGAAAATTCAGCTGAAAACACCCAGCAGTAAGGATATGAGTAAATATACTATTTCACATTACAGTAAGTCCAAAAAGAAGAACTTATCTACTCGACAATGACATCAAAGAATCAGATCTTTCCCTACATTACTCTTCTGATATAACAAGGTATAAGCTAGTGGCCTTGGGCTTCCTCTTCTCATGATTGCAAGATGGCGGTGCAAATCCAGACAAATCTGCTACTTCTTATAGAGGAGGAGGAACTATTCCCTTCTATGGGTCTCCCTTAGGATCAAGGAAACCTCTTCCAGAAGTTTTCTTGCTGGTCATCCCTTGTGCTTCATTAGCTAGAGCCCTGCCTCATAGTCATGTATGCCCAATTATTGGCAAGGAGTGTGAGCCTGCCGTGACTGATTTAAAACAATCAGAACGTGTTCCCTGTGTCTCGGGTAATACTTCTCTGAAGTACAAGGCCAAACAGAGGAGGAGAGGAGGATAGATAACTGAACAGAGGCAGAATTCTGGTTGAACGTCAGAGTGGAGAAAAGAATGGATGCTACTATCTTCTTTCCTGTTCACTGCTAATACAAACTAGCCCTCAGCCAACTATTTCTTGGCAGTACTCAGCAAAGGCCCTTAGTTACTGAGAGAACCAATGAAGCAGGAACCTACTGGCAACAGCAAAAGATCCTAAGACAACCCTATCACATCGTTTCCATCTCATGACATAAGCTTACGTCTCACGCCCGTATTTGCCTTTGTACACCATACCATTGATTAAAGGATCACATCCTCATAAAATCTCCTGGAAGAATTTCCTCTTGAAGTTTATCCAAACCCAGCATCTGTACAAAATTCAGAGATTTGGATTAATTTCATCGGTTGACATTGGTTCAAAAAATTTAGTCTTATTCGATAAATATTTATTGAATTGTTGCTATAAAAAACTCAGAATTGTGATAGGAGATACCAAAAGTTCTAACACAATTTTGACTGTCAAAGAATTTATAACTTCATTAGAATGCTTCTCTTCAGAAAGCAAAATTTGTAGAATGTAAGAGCTCTTTCCCTTTGTAAGAAGTCTGAATTTACAGTTCTTTGAAACAAACTGTACAGGTTCCTTTTACAAACAGCTGCTAAAGCCTACCTTTTGGACTAAGATCCCTCAGGAATTATTCCATTATCCCACTACATCAACTTCTTGTCATGCCCATAATACAACAACTAGAACGAAGAGAGTGACCATGAATATTAGACATTTGTCCTCATCTGCTGCCCCTTCCAATCAACTGGCTGTGCTTTAAAGATTTCAGGTTTCTCCAAAAGTGGTTTAATAAAACATTTATTTATTTACACTAGATTAAAATATTTAATTTTAGAAACTATTTTCAGTTAGCTAATGCAAACACACTTATGTCCTCACCTTACCATGTAGCAAACCAACTGTTTTATGTGACAAGAACAACTGTGATTTTGTGGTGATAATTCAGCTTTTACAAAAGTTTTACCATTGCGGGGCGCCTGGGTGGCTCAGTCATTAAGTGTCTGCCTTCCACTTGGGTCATGATCCCAGAGTCCTGGGATCGAGCCTCAGTCCAGGAATCAAGTCCAGCATCAGGGCTCCCTGCTCAGTGGGAGGTTTGCTTTCCGTCTCCCATTCCCCCTCCTTGTGTTCCCTCTCTCACTGTGAATCTCTGTCAAATAAATAAATAAAATCTTAAAAAAAAAAGTTTTACCATTGAAACTTGGACTTATTCCTATGTTATTATCTGTATGTATGTGTATTAGCTACAACATATATGGCAAACTAGAGATATAGTAAATTTTCATTCTGTATTTCATAGTATGAATGAATAAATGACCAATGTTTAAGAAAGAAAGTTAGTGTCTCTGCTGTCTTAGATGATGATCCATTTTATAAAGAATTAACAATGGCCATTATGTTTTACTGTATTTGTATTGTCAGTATTCTTTCCTAGAAAGCAGTATTAAATGATTACTATTCACAGTAATAAAAGAAGAGATACCATGTCAGGGACATAAAACATCCATACATAACATATACAGATTAGTTTTAAAAACTTACAGGCATTTCTATCAGTTTAATGCTTTTCTTAGCTTTATCATCATTGTAACTGACTAGAAATAAGACTTGGAAGGTAATATGTTTGATTTAGAAAACGTATACATATTTTCCCCAAATGACTAGTAGGAATGAAATTATATGTTTTTGCTGGGAGTTGCGTACTGATGGTGTTTTAGGAACCCCTGTTGCATGAGCACTGGGTCACAGAGGAGAATCATTCCGAGCCTGCCAATGTGAAGATGAGTTGGTTCTCTCTTCGGAGGAAGGTGGCCTAAAATGTAGCAGCAGCCAACGGGGCTGCAAGGCTGACCATATGTTAACTTAATTAAGTAGGTCCCGACAGCCATTCCTCGAATTGGGCGTGAAAGCTCAGCCTATAGCAGCCAAAACTTTACATGACTTAGGTATACTCTGTTTCTTGATCTTTTCCTTCTTTTACTGTTCCCAACTTGCACATATACTGAGAGCATCATAAATCACATCCCCTCTTCCCTCCCTTCCACAACCTCCCTCTTTAGGCTCGTGTTGCCAGCTATCCCACGAATCCCATGAACTCACCATGTTTACTACACGTGCAGAGTTTCACAAATGTGCCTCCTTCCGTTATGGGAGTGGGCGCGGATGGCCAGAACCTAGAAACTAGACCAATCAATTAGGGTGTGACTGGAACTTGAGTGAAGACCCATCAAAAGGCGATGTAAATTCGGGCAGCCGAGCGGAACTAAGTATGAAGGGAATGTGTTGGCAAGCGGGAGGTGGAAATCTAGCAGGAAGACAGATGGCAGCATCAGAGAGGCCCAGCAAATGGGAACATGCAGGTGCCCTGGCAGACAAACAGAAGTCAGGGGCACAGGGGCTGGGCAGCAGAAAACAGGAAATGTTCACAAAGTCAAGGAAAGCTGCCCTCCCTCCCTGTCCTGGTGATGCAGTCCTTCTCCCCCAAGACACGATCAGGGAGTCTGGTCCCGGGAGATGAATACAGGTCCTTAGAAAATCAGGATTTGACAACAAGAACCTCAGTCCCAGAGAAATTCCTCTAGTTCCTAGTTTGAAGAGTTTTAATATTAAGATTAGAAACGTTTGTAGTGTCCAGATTCAGGGAGATCTTAAATTCTGGGCAGAAGAGTTTGTACCTCATTCAGAAGCAAGGACAGCCACAGAAGGTTTTAACGTGAGCAGGAGAACAACAGAAGAAATCTACAACAGGAGTTTTCAGTCAGACCTGGATTTGAAGGCTGGCTTCAACAACTTGCTCGTCATGTGATGATGAGCAAACGACCTTACCTCCAAAAGCCTCAGTTTCCTTATCTGTGTGCTTTCCCTTAAAGTGGTCATGAGTATTATGGAAGGTGTGAGTGGCTTAAATTTAGCTGGGGTCACCCTGTCCTTAACGGTTGAAACAGAATCAGTTGAGCCTCTTTCCCACCAGCGGTGGGCAAAGTCGTTCTGTTCTCCCCTTGCAGTCCCTCTGGGCATTATTTTGATGAAAAGTAATGGGAAACACTACTTCTAGAGTTCTGAGGCCATTTATATCATCATCCCACAGACTCTTCTTTTCTCTGAAGGGTGACAGCCCTCAAGAAATGATTCCTCCCCTTTCAGAGTATGGCCAGCACAAGCCTACATTCGTAGCTGCCTTTGACTGAAATCTCAGAAACGCTGAAGGGATTTCTGTAGCAGCATCACATACAACTTAAAAACGAATATTAGAAATTCTCAGACTACTCTAGCACTACTTATTTCTTCCTTGTTGCCTTTTGCTGAAGTTTCTACATTGACTCACTCTCCTCTTATCACTGCTTAAACTCCAACATCAAATTCCTGGTAACTTCTCATGCGGACGACATAGCTATCTATTTTGTTCCATGGCTGACTTTGAAACGATGCCCCACAGGTCTCAGTTTTCACACAATTCTCTCCCTAAGTGATATTCTGGTGCAAAGCGAGTGTGAAGAGATCCCCGGATCTAATGAAGATAGAGCCTAGACTAGAGACTGCTAATTTTCAGAAAAGAACCTGGGATTAAGATAGTTTGGGGTGGGGGAATCATTCTGGGATTGAAATAAAGAGCACTGACCTCAGAAGCTCTTCCTTTCAAGAAACTGCCTTTTTTAGTTTAGGATTTTATTTATTTATTTGACAGAGAGAGACACAGCGAGAGAGGGAACACAAGCAGGGGGAGTGGGGTAGGGAGAAACAGGCTTCCTGCCAAGCAGGGAGCCCGATGCGGGGCTTGATCCCAGGACCCTGGGAACATGACCCGAGCCGAAGGTAGACACTTAACAACTTAACATTAACACTTAACATTTCAATTGGATGACTTCATAGAAAAATAGGTACCTGGGATGGTGGCTGAAAACAATACCAGGATTGGCAGGCAGTTAGTGGAACTGATCAGCTGACTGTGGTCAGGGGAAGAGTAGATGAGCTCCTGACCAGGACCACAGTCCCCCCGAAATGGCTGTGGTCCCCACTACGCTGTCCCTTGTGAGGAGCACCACCAGAGGCTTACCACCAAGGCGGGGAGAAACACACTTCATGAAAATAATCTAGCCAATCGCTAAACCCATAAACAAGCAAATAACGATAGCAAGCCCTGAAGTGGGAGGGAGTGGCTAGTACCTAGAGTTGCTGCAATATATTATCTAAAATGTCTGGTTTCCAACAACCAAAAAAAAAAAAAAAAAAAATTGAGGCCTGAAAAGAAACAGGAAAGGATGACTCATCCTCCAGAAAAAAAGCAGACAACAGAAACTGCCCGTGACAGTGACCTGATGTCGGATCGAACAGAAAAAGATTCAAAGTAGCCATTATAAATATGTTCACAGCACAAAAGGAAGTAGGGCTGAAGAAGGAAAGGAAGGTGTGATGGCAGTGTCATGTCACACAGAGAGTATCAATTAAAAAGATATCAATTATAAAAATAACCAAATGTTGCTGTATGTTCTAGGCCCAACAGTACACTTTATAAGAACATTTTGTATAAGCAAAATATGTGTATATGTATATACACATATACATATGTGTATATGTATCAATACATTATATATAGTTATATATGTGTGTGTGCATGAAATGTGTTGTTAGGCCTAGAACACAGAAATACCATATAATTGCAATTCCCTTGCTAATAACAGCCCAAAGGAGGTGGGTAGGAGCAAAGCAAGCTGTGAGGGGCTTAGAAAATGACTGTGGGTGATGAAGCAATAATTACATAAAATAGAAAAAGAAGAAAGAAAAAAGGAAAAAGGAAGGAAGGAAGGAAAGGAAGCAGGGAAGGAAGGAAGGAGAAAAGAAAAGAAAGAAGAAAAGGAAATGGAAGGGAGGGGAAGGAAAGGAAAGGAAAAGAAAAAGAAGGGAAGAAAAGAAAAGAAGAAGAAGAAAAGGAAAGGAAAGGAAAGAGAAGAGAAGAGAAGAAAAGAAAAGGGAATACCCCATCTGCTTCATTGAAGACGAGGATCCCAACCCGTCTTCCCCAGCAGTTGCTGGCTAAATTGCCGCCGGCCTTCGTGGGCACGCTCACCCCCACTCTGGTGCTGCAACAAGCCTGATGTTGCAATGCAGATGCTATAACAGGAAAGGCAAGCCTATTTGCTGCCAGGGCTTCCGAGAATCCCTTTGTCCTCCAGCTGCAGCCTATCCTTATTGGCCCTATTGGCCCAGTACTAATTATGGGCTCTTGCCTCTGCTTTTACTACCTGACATTCCAATTTAGAATTATATTTAGAATCAGAAATGATTCCCCAAACCCTATCTTCTTTGTTAGGTCTTAGTACTATTCTTAGTCTCTCCCTCCAGAGGCTAGATCTTGCTCCCTATGTTTCATTTGCTTTCTTATTTTTCTGGGACCTATTGGGATTGGACTCTTAAACCATCACAACATTACCGACTGCTTAACTTGGTGTTTTCTTGATATTGTGCACCATTAGCCAACACCCCCATCCCCACACTGCACTATACACACACACAACACACACACACACACACACACACACACAGTGTTGGATCTCCTTAGTTACAAAAACCAGCATGAAGCAAGTCTAGGTCTGCCTGACCCTTCCAGCATGTACCTCCAGCCCTTGGGACAGTGTCTGGCCCTTTCCTACACTAACCTGTAGGGATTATTATGGTCTTTGTGTCTTTGCATTGGTTTTGCCTAAACATGTTCAAATTCTAACGTGATCGCTCCAAAGGCTCTTCAGTGTGGCTCTCACAGGTCTGGGAAGTAAGTGGGTTATCAGCTTTTCTGCTGGGTTTGTCATATTGCTTTCTGTCTCCTCACTGTCAAGCTGGTCTTTGCTGGTTTGTTTGTTACTTTTGCTGATCAAAATGTCCCTGCAATCAGTGCACAGCTCTCCCCTTCGCTGCTCCCTGCTCTCCTTCCAATCAAAAGCAAAGGAACAAATTTTCTAATTTACTCTGGGCAGAAAATCAGGAGAACCAAGATGATGGAACAGAACTCAAAATCAGAGGAAATATACTCTAATGAAAGTCTAGAAAATTCCCTGAGCTTTAGTGTAAGGATTTTGTGTTACCTGTTTTTGCATAAGGATTTCACATAAGGATCGTGTGTATAGGTGTGTGTGTTCATGTGTTTTTTACTCCTCTGTATTCTGTGGACCTACGTTTTTAAGCTCGGTGGCCTCTGGTCATGAAAGTATTATTACATTAACCATTTGAAAAAAAGACTGAGGAAATATTTGAAGGGAATTTTACTTTTAGCAGATCATGATATTTCCAAGTCTGATTTTGTATCTGAGAGCTACTTCACACCTATCTAGTGAGTGAAATGACCCCTGAACTGGGAAACAGAAGACTGAGCTTCTAATCCAGATTTTTCCTGAGCCAGGAAACCCAGAGTTGTTTAATGGTTTTCCATCTGGAGGGATAAGAAAGAATTTAATTTAGTTCATTTTAGTATCATAGTTCCAACTTTGAACAATTCAATCACATTTAAAATATCGTCCTTCATAGTTTTGATAAAAGTTACTACCTATAGTAATTTCTTTAGAGGCAAAATATTCATGACTTTACATCCTTTTCTTAAATCTAAATACTATGTGCTGATGGGGAAGGGATGTCCTTCAACTTTATTGTTAACAATAGTTCAGTGATTTGATATTATTATGACAGATCACATCCCAATTGTTAAGATTCAATATTGGGATTACAATATTAGTTTATATATTGTCTTTAATTTAAAAAACAAAAACAACCTCCTGTTTCTAAGATATCTTTAGAAATAGACCTTGTGTTATATAACCAAACTCCTGTCTCCTCCAGGCATACTTAGGCATCGTAAATGTTAAATTTGCTTTTTTATTCTTCTTTTGTCTTTCAACTTGGAAGATGGCTCTGATTGAAACATACAGTTGTATTATGCATCCACATTCATACTTAGTCCTGTAATTTTTTTGTTCATTGGACATTCATAGTAGGCATAATTGTGCTTTATAAATCTGTGCTAATTAGTAGCTGCTAATTTCCTCTGTTAATTCAGATTCAAGATCATAAATCATGATGCATTTAACCTACCAATCTTTCATTTACAGGATAAAAATGACAATGTGATACGATTTTTATGACTTGACAGTCATCACAAAATAATTAGTGCATTAGTAATCAGTAATAGCTCAGTTTAAGTACATTTGAGATTTTCAATTGAATAGAAGGGGGAAAGGTGGTTTTCAAAAGACATGTTTTCAGCTAAAACTAACACTAGTGCCAAATGTTTTAGAAATTTTTGCGATGCAGATAATAAAGCTGCAGTGAGTTGGACTAGAAATATCAAACTCATTTCAAACAACTGGCTCATTCCTAAGTCAGACCCCCCACTTTGCACTAAGCGCCCTCTACATGAATACTTACGAAGAAACACTTACCTCGCCTTGATGAATGCAACAATTATAACACAAAAGAAATCATTAATGCATCAGAACAGAAGAGTATGGTCTGTTAGCATCTAATTAGGCTCCTGCTGTAATTATCCTCCATTTGAGAAATTTTCTTAATGTAAAAATGATAAAACAAATCATAAGTATTCACTTGGTTTAATTAGTTAGCAGCACTAAGGCACATTTCATTTAATCTGTATCTTTTTTCCATACATTGTTCTAATGATCTTAACTATAGAAAAGCTGAATATTTTACCACTTTTAACTTTTTACAATGCCCACATCATAAAATCTTTCTTATACGCCCTTGTCTCCTCCACAAAACTTCCCCAGACAAATCTCCAACATTGTGCTTGGTTATTTGTGCTGAGGTGCTAAAGGAGGAGAAAAAGGATTAGGGAAGAATTGTGCAGCTTGAGTTCCGGCAGAAAGGGAATGAGGGAGGGAAGGAACAAGAAAGGGAAGGGGTGAGGGCTGGGGAGCCATATGGGCGAGGGAGGAAGAGAAGGAAAGGAGAGGAGAGGGAAGGAGAAGATTGAACTAAAGAGGGAAGGATGAACCAAAAAAAGGAAGAGTTAACCAGCTGGCTGAGATAGAAGCAAAAGCACAAAGATTGCACTCATCACTCATTGGTGTTCCAACGGTGATTAAAAAAAAAAAAAATTATCTGTTTAGGGGTGCCTGTGTGGCTTAGTTGAGTGAATGTCCAGCTCTTGATTCCAGCCTCGGTAATGATCTCAGGAATCACTGGGATTGAACCCCACATGGGTTCCTAGCTCAGCACTGAGTCTGCTTGAGATTCTCTCCTTCTCCCTCTCCCTCCCCCAATTGTGTTCTCTCTCTCTCTCTCTCTCTCTTTCTCCTTCTAAAATAAATAAATAGATAAAATCTTTAAAAGAGGATAAAAATTAAGTTATCTTTTTCTTAAAGATTTTATTTTTAAGTAATCTCTACACCCACTGTGGGGCTCAAGCCCATAATCCTGCGATTAAGAGCTGCATGCTTTACCAACTGAGCCAGCCAAGGCTCCTATTTATCTACCTACCTACCTACCTACCTATCTGCTTATCTACCATCTATCTATCTATCGTCTATATACTTGGCAATAGATTTTTTTTTTTAAGTCATCCTTCTTTCTCTGGGAAAAAGTAAAGGAAGAGAAGACTAACTTCTGCCTCTGATTCTCAAAAACAAAACAAAACAAAACCCTCCAACTTCCCCAATGATATTTTTTCCATTTCTCCCATAACTAAGAAAACTTTCAGCCACCCAACTAGACCAAGTCAGTCTTGATTCTTGGGATCACAAGTTCTTACTGTCTCCTGGAAGATATGACCCTTAATCAACAGAGGGCTCTTAAGAAGGTAGGAACAAACTTCATCTCAGGACTGGAAAACAACTTACTGTGCATGCTCTATTTTGGATCGGCAGGACAACAGTCCATCTAGACACTCCGCTGAATTGAGCTGCAGCCAAGTCAGTTTCTTCCCCGTCTGCATTAGTGGAAGAAAAAAAAAATCTATCTTTCCTACTAGTAATTTTTTTTTTTATAATTTATGATGAGCAAAGCTTTTTTGCTATTCTGATTACGTTTTAAAAAACCATGCTTGGAAAGGCTGTGCTAAATGAATTCTTTCCAACTTCTTATGTGTAATGGTCCTGAGATATTGCAAATGTGTATATACATTAAAACATTTCAATACATGAATGAAATCTTGATTTGGACCTATAAAAGCCATTTGATAATTGTTCAGTTTTGATTCTAGATCTGAGGTATAAAGAAAGTTTCCAAATAAGGAGTTTTCAAATCTTTTCTATCATCAAGATTAATGTTTAGTAAAATAAATACTGATGAATAATCAAGGAAGCATGCTCAGATTCATTGATTGAAGTAAGACGTAAAAAATAAGTTGCACACCATTGATCCAACTTTTTAAGACGGAAGAAGCACTTGAGAACTGTGCTTCAATTACATCAGTTTTTATTCATCTGACAAGCATTGATATGGTCGTGCTGGTCATTAAAACATTAAATGGCCTGAACTACTTGGTAAATGGTTGCTGCTCTGAGCCCTTGACTCCCAGCCACCCTGTCCATTTTCTTATCTTTGCACTAACTAGAAAATAAAGCGTTAAGGTCCGGGCAGCATGTATTCTCCAGGAATTCATCCCAAGGCTTTGGAACATTCATGCTAACTTGTTGGCATCTGAACCATAATGGTATTAGACATTTTAAACTAACCTCTGAATGGGATCTGTGCCGCCAGCGTTCACCTCATGAGAGAATATGTTTGCAAGGGGAAGGAATGATGTAATTACCATACTGTTTTGGTTGTTTTTAAGCTGCAAGCTTCTGTACCCTTCTTTCCTTTAAAATGGTCCAGACTATTTCATCGAGTCTCTGAATAACACTGAAATTTTGATGTACAGACACAGGGGTCAACATAGTGTCTTAATTTCTGTTGCCACTGTTGAGCTCCATTTCAGTACCCTGTGGCTCCTGGTCATGGGGGCAGATCATGGTGGGACTGCCTTATCTTTCTTCCTACCATCTTTTCCACTCTTCCCTTGAGTGAAGAGGGAGAAGGATATGTCTGTGGAGGAATGAGCTGGTCCTTCTCCCACCAGCATAATAGTTCTTTTATTATTTTTTTTTAAGATTTTATTTATTTATTTGACAGAGAAAGATCACAAGTAGGCAAAGAGGCAGGCAGAGAGGTGGGAGAAGCAGGTTCCCTGCCCAGCACAGAGTCAATGTGGGGCTCCATCCCAGGACCCCCCAGATCATGACCTGAGCGGAAGGCAGGGGCTTTAATGCACTGAGCCACCGAGGTGCCCCTAATAGTTCTTTTAATAGGTTCATGATCAGAGTGATTTGGGACCCCAGTATTTTCTCATACAAATTGTTTAGTGTGAGTTCTTGATTTATCTCCCCAGGGCAAGCTTTCTCTGGAGCTAGGTTGTAGGTGCCACGACCAACAGAAATCAACACTTCTCACTAATAATTACATTCACAGGTCTCAAATGAAACACCTTTACTTCTCCTTTTCAAATTGAGCTCCCCAGGAGTAGGACTGTCAAGAGAAATCCCTCTCTGCTCTAGAGGCTCATCCTCAAAGCCTGTTTTCGGCCCTGGCATGTCCAGACATCACATCTCTTCCAGGTGGTAAATAAAACCTTCAGGGCACCATCTAGGTGTGAGATGATGCTCTCAAGATAAAACGTGATCTGGGTCTCCTCTCCTTTACATACACAGGACGCAGTGGGCTCCAAGAACTACTTCCTCTTTCCATCTCCCTTCCTACATTTAACATTTTCCTTTAAGCTCTTATCCTCAATTGTTCTATCCTAGTCAAAGACATATCCAAAATAATTGTGTGAGCTTCTCTTTCACATGAAAAAGCACAGAGGTGCTGAATAAAATAGCACCGTCTCTTCTTTCTGCATTTTGTGAGAGGAAAAGATTTTGCTGAGGTAAACTCTCCTCATTTCAGCTTCGTTATTTTGTTTTCTCCCTTTTCTCTGAGTTAAAAGGGCCTCAGGTGAGAAGTGATTGAACATTGATGTGTCACATGAAACTTTCTCTTTCCCACTCAGCACTAATGAAAATATTTGCCTTCTACTTAACTAACAGGCCTTTTCTTTAAAACTTGCTGAACTTGTTTTTTGACTGAGTAACTTCAGCACAGACCATAACAGGGATGCTTTAGATTTTCATCTCTTTCATTCCTCAGGAAAAGAGAAAGAAAGGTGGGGAAAAGTCCTGAATTTTACAAGCTGAATAAGAAAAACTAAGAAAAGAGTCTTGGTTTTTAAAACAATAATTTTAAACTCCCTTTGGCTTATTAGATTATTGCTTTCTATTTAAATACCCACCAAAAATCACCTACTATCCCTAACATAATATATGTAAATTGCCAATGTACTTTAATTGTATGTAATAACAATGTGGAAATCACAAAGAGAATCAAGCATTTATCATTAATCATTATATAGTGCCTTAGAATTTTAACAGTAATGTTTGTTCCTTGGACTAACTCAGACCTAACATACGGCATATCTAAGTGTTTTACATCTTAAAAACATCTCAGTTCTAAGTAAAATGTCCTTCTATAAATCCACCCATGCAATTAAAACAATTGGTAAGACATAAAGGTATATACAATCAGCATAAGAATATGTTATGCTGTTTTATCTACTCAACAAAATTATTCCACTAAAGCTAAATAAATAGTCATCATCAAATTACTACCCAGCAGACTCCGCAGCTGCTTTTGTTTAAGGCTTACATATATGTCTTTACTGTCCCCTCTCTACTCAGCCAAATTAACCCGAGAAAGAGACAGTCGGATTAATTTCAAGAGCTCTTTCTCCCTGCAGGGCACTGGAAATGATAGAATGGGGAACAGCTGCATATCCTGAGCCATTCTGCCCCTTATAGTTATTTTTCTTCTTTTTTCTTGCCCTCCACAGTCTCTCCCTTCCCTTATACAATCTCAATGAGTTCTCAAGCTTTAAATTACATTTCCATTTTGATGACAACTGTAAGTACCTCCCTATCCCAGGCTCCCTCTGCTGGGAACTCCAGATTCTAGTATTCAACTACAGAATATCTCAGACTTCATGTGTGCAAAATGGGGCCCGCAGTGATGGAAATCCACACCACTCTTCAATGAGTAAGTGGAATCACCATTCATTCATTTTTTTCAACTAGGAACCCAAATTTTATCTTTGATTCAAATTTCTCTCTTATACTTGTACTTAATTCACTCTGATGGAAAGTTCTGTCAATTCTACTGTGAAATACATCTCAAACCCAGCCCACTCTCTGTCTCCACTGGCAACAAACAAGGCAAGAAAATGGCAATCTCTCAATTGAACCACTTTGTTAGCTTTTGTCGCATCAATATTCGCTCTTCTCAATTCATTCCCCATGTAAAATAGGAATTATCTTCCTCTTGTTACAAATAAGAAAACTGAGGTTCCTGATGGGAAATAAATTTGCTCAAGTTTACATGGCTGTAAGGATAGCACTAGAATTTTAAGCCAGGTGAACCAGCTCAAGGTTCAACAATTTATTCAATTTCATCTAACTATAAAATGGATCCAGCTAGTTCAAATTTTGAGTTCTTTTTACTTAACTATACTGCTCCTCTACAGTTAAAAGAATAGTGACCAGAGGAATAATTTTTATGTCTTGCAAATTAAAAATGGATCAGGAAACTCACATGTGTAAGTGAGTCAATACATGTATTGTAGAAAATATCAAAGTGTTCAGGGATATTAGGAAGGGAGTATGAGAGGTGACATTATGATTAACTTGTTTTCTTCTTCATAATTTTCTACTTTTGCATTTTCCTGAATTTTCTACTAATAACATATACCAGCTATAATCAGAAAATCACAATGAAGTTTTATTTATTTTTAAGATATTATTTATTTATTTGACAGACAGAGATCACAAGTAGGCAAAGAGGCAGGCAGAGAGAGAAGGGGGAAAGCAGTCTCCCTGCTAAGCAGAGAGCCGGATGCCGGGCTCAATTCCCTGAGTCCTGGGACCATGACCTGAGCCAAAGGCAGAGGCTTTAACCCACTGAGCCACACAGGTGCCCCCACGATGAAGTTTTAAATAGGTCTGGATGTAACTAAAATATATATATATATTAAGTAAAGGAAATTAAACTGAAACACTTGACCTTTTTGTATTAACTTTTTGACCAAATTTTCATTACTTCCATAGTTTTTTTAAAAGATATTATTTATTTGACAGAGAGAGAAACAGTGACAAAGGAAACAAAAGCAGGGGGAATTGGAGAAGGAGAAGCAGGCCTCCTGCTAAGCAGGGACCCCGATGCAGGGCTCCATCCAAGGACCTTGGGATCATGACCTGAGCCTAAGGAAGACACTTAATGACTGAGCCACCCAGGTGCCCCACTTTCATAGTTTTTATGACTTACTTAATTTTTATTAATTTTATAGATTGTGTTATAGGGATTAGTCAAAAAGGTTCTTTGCAAGTGAGATTAGAAATTATGATTTTTAAAAACTCTGCTTCCTTTCTAATTTTCCTGAGCAAAACTATCATCAAAAGTCTTCATTAACTCTTAAGCCACTCTAAATAATACTTATACTTAAATGGCATTTTCATGTACACTTGAAAGTAATCATAAGGAATAACATAGCATTTGCATATGAGTGACAAATGCTTCTTAGAGGCCTTTGGCTTTTTTGTGATTGTGAATAGTCCCTAGAATTCCATCTATAAGCTTTACTTGCTCTAAAATTGCAACACCACCCTTCCAGCTTCCATTGACAACTCGCTTGTATTTTCAACACAGGACACCTAAAACTGAACTCTTTGACAGCCCCAGGCTGAATTAAGTGTCCCTCATTGACAATCCCATAACACCCTATGTAACCTCTTGTAACACATAAATCATGTGTCATAATTACCTGTTAGTCTATATTCTCCACTAGACTGTAACCTCAAGAGCCGTCTCTCTCGTTCATTCCCTCAATGTCTAAAAATCGTCTACAGAGATGCTGTAAGCCTATTTCTCAAATTAAAAAAGTTAACTTCTCCAAAATAGTATAATAAAAATAGTTTTACCCAATGAAAATCTATATCATGACAAGAAGTGTAATGAACTGGTGAAGGTAATTTAAAGGTAGTCAATCAACATACATTTCAATGTTTTAAAAGATTCAGTCTCCTCTAGGCCAGACTGGGAAGGGTTCAAGGAAACAGATTATCAGCTGGAAAATTTTGGCTTTTGGCATGCTAAAGAGAAGATATCAACAAAGTGTCCTTGGGTCGATTGGAGAGTATTTGATGTCAGTGTTCTTTAGTTCACGGAATGGGTCTTCACTTTTGTTCTGTCTCTCATTAGATCCCATCCCTGTGATTCCATTTAGGTGTCTTTAGATGTACAAAGACTTCATGGAAGAGTAATGAATTTCAGTAGGCTAAAATGGAGGGGATCATTTCCCTTTCATACAGCTCTCTACAAAACCTCACTCTTTTTGTTACCCAAATATTGTCAACGTCTTTGCAAGCTCTCTCAGTCTGAATTCCAGGTCATGGTCAATTCTATGAATGTTGTTTGGCATTGGCACCTGATATAAAACACCACTTTCAGCATTTCATCAACCATAACAGTGTGAAGAAGACAATTTTTACAGTTTCTACAAGAGTTTCAAAATCTTCTATTTTGCATCAAATAATAATGGTCTTTAAAAAAAAAACAAAGAAGAACCTAGGCATCCACTGGCTATAGGAACAAAACTAACACCAGGGCATTTGGTTGGTGAATGAAGGAGATCTTAAGGATTTAAGTAGGCAGCCCCGAATCTAGTATGTGGTAATTGTTGGGCCAAGGGATTCTTCTCACTCCAATGGATACAGGATATGTGATCTCTGGGAGATTGTATGAGGCCAGAGTTTCAACCCCATGAAGTCTGAACTTAAGAGTTCTTGCAGGGTATCGTTTACACTATGCAGATCATTGCCTAACATTGTACAAGGGTCTTTGGAGCCTCTGTTTGGCAGCCAGCCATGATTCACTGCTGTAGCATATTGTCAAAGCAGCTGGTCCTCTGTGTACGTGTACACACACACACACACACACACACACACACACATGACCCACTGCAGAAATTAACCCTTTCTCACCTAATAATGCATTCATACCCTTGACTTCACACTGCCCATAAGGATCACATCTTACTCATTGAGAGCCTGTTGTGTACCAACTCTTTTCATATAATTCCTTTAAGGTTTACAACAACCCTTTAAGATAAGTATTACCATCCCCAAAGTATGGATGAGAAACTTAGAGGTTGAATATCTGCCCAAGTTTTCAGAACTAGTATAAGGCTTAGCTGATTTCTGATCAAGATCTATCTGGTTCCCAAACTCCCTTTAAAAACTAGTGATCTAAAAAAATTAAAAAATAAAAAATAATAATAAAAACTAGTGATCTATTCCTACATAGCAACAGGACCTAGAGAAGGAATAAAAGCTCTTTTGAAGTGCAAACTCATGAAAAGCCGTTAGGAAGTTAGCTCAATTCTATTATTAAAATGACAAACCTACCTTCATAATTACCAGAGCTGACTTGCTTGAGAACATAAGAAACTATGATTATTTAAAGTATGTGTTTTAATCTCAATGATATGCTGTATTTTAAATATTCATCATTCTAAAGACATAACTTATTTTTAATAAAGCCCTCAATAAATTGTAGAAGTTCCAAAAAAAGGAGGGCACTTGCCCATAATGTGGTCAGAATGCAGTATGGTAAAGGTCAGTGCCCATCTCCCAAAGGGCCCTCAAAAGCTGGCATTCTCTAAAGAATTTCCCATGACCTAATTGAGGGACTAGCTTCAACTTTATCAGGAGCTTGACTTGTGTCTGATACTAAAAGCTATTTCTATTAAATGAGAGTTTCTGTTCCTCCAGACTGGTTTTTATGTGGGAAAAAAATCATTAATAGGTTGTTAGTTTTTTAAATATTCAATTTATTACAGTTTTAAGGAGAAAAGGATGAGTTCTTCTTTACAGTTGTCAGTTCATTTTATAAACTGTATTATCTCATGTAGAAGACTAGCAAATTTTCACACTTTAAAGGAGGCCTTTAATTACTATCTAAAATGAGTTATAAACCTTGTTAATTAAACTACTTTTAACATTTTAAACTGCATTGATACAGTTAACATACTCAATTTCTTTCAACACATACATAAATCATCTAACAAACTTCCTCAAGTATTTAAGCATATTTACAAAATTAACAAATGAAAATTTAAAAATGGTTTCCTGTAAGTTTTCTTGAGTGTTCAAATGTTCAAATTATATTCCATCTAGATGCACAATTATAAGTCAGTTTTTAATTAGCCATTTTTAAAGATTTTTATTTATTTATTTGACAGAGAGAGATCACAAGTAGGCAGAGAGAGAGAGAGAGAGGAGGAAGCAGGCTCCCCACTAAGCAAAGAGCCTGATGCAGGACTTGATTCCAGGACCCCGAGACCATGACCCGAGCCGAAGGCAGAGGCCCAACCCATTGAACCACCCAGGCATCCCAAATTAGCCACTTTTAAATGGTGTCCAGGTTAAAGTCTCCTATACATTATAGGTATTTAATATCGTAAGTATGCACACATTAATTAATGTGAAAATAATAACCTTGGGCTTTGGATCTCTAAAACATTTCTGCAACTAATTCTAAATTTTCCTAGATGTGTAACGTTCTTTTCCACAAAGGAAACATACTGCCTCACAAAATTTTAGGGGTTATATCCCTATATATCCTTTGGAGCTGCCTTCTCACCTTTTCAATGAGCTGAGGCTAGGCCTGTGATAAGACTGGATCCTGTCTGTGACAGGGAGGGAACACGCTGAACCCTGTAGAATATTGCAAACTATAATAAGGACTTTGAAAGTGACAGAAGGAAACATCATGTGGGTCATAGCCATTAAAAGGAAATCACATCATTATCTAATTTTCAAGTCAGGCTAGAGTTTCTAACTCCCACCCAGGTGGCCATGCCTCTTAAATGGATTTTGCTTTCCTTAGTTCTTAAGTAAAATGTATTCACATCTAGGTATAAAGACCTTTCAATGTAAGGCATTCCTGCATTTTCTCACATTCATCAAACCATCCAACTCTTCCTGCTATTAAAACCATACTGCACGGAATTCTGAAATGTCGTGGAGCTTTGTCTGACTATTTTGCTCACAACTTCCAAGGTCATTCTATTGACAGACACACCTCTTAAGGGCAGATGCACAGTAACCCGGCTTACAAAAAGGAAGTAGCAAAACAAAATGCCAAGGAGAAGTAGGACTGGTAAGGAAGCCAGGCACTTAAAATCCTCTAGTGCACACATTATCTTCCTTTAATCAGACCTCATAAAGAGATGAGTTATTACCTGAAGGTTGCCCGGTGAGTATGAATCAGAACAAGAGAAATTAAATATATGATTTGGATGATTAATGACATTAGCATGAGACCATCTCATCTACCTACCACGGTTTAGAGGAGCCTAACAGATAGCATCCCTTTTCACCCCAAAAGTTTGGTACCAACCATAAGGCAAGCATGTAATCAAACAGATGGAGCTCAAAATGCAAACTTTATAACTCATGATGGCTAGAGACACAGCTTTAACTAAGCAACTAAATGTGTTTGATGATATTTCTTCACTGAATTGGACCAACTGACTCTGTCACTAGTCCAGATGCTCAATCCCAGTGACCCCCACAGGCAGTACCAGTACCTGTACCTGTGGTCAGCAGGGAAGGAGATAGACCAAAATGCAGGCATCCTGTGGGAAGGCTGGTTTCCATAGAGGGGAGAGACTGAGAGAGGGGAGAGAAAGATAGAAAGAGAATGGCAGCATACCATCTCTCTCTCCCACTTTTCACTTATGAGGTAAGACATTTCTTCTGCTGGAGGGGGTACACAGAGGAAAGAAGAGCCAGGAATGTTTCTCTTCTCTTCTGTGGAACCCTTCCACAGAAAGATTGAGGAATACGTGCTCTCCACTTATTCCTTGGTGACATCCCTCTCCCCAGGAGAGAGTAATCTGAAATGCCACAGGACCAGGAAAGGATTGTTTGTATACCTGGACCAGGACAGCTTCTGTGCTGATGGAGCCAGGTTAAGCAGAGCCAGCACACGGCTCTGGGATTCTCATCTTCCCAGGCTTCTATTGCAGATCAATCCCTCTTCTCATTTGCAGGTGGTTGGGTTTTTGGTTTGTTTTTGTTTTTTTTGTTTTTCCTGTTAATATATTAAATCAGGTTGATGTCAAGTTCCACTGGGCCAGGAAGCTAGTTTGCCTTTCTAAACACTCTTTGCATGTCTCTACCGTGATCCATTATGATTCAATCTTAATCCTCTCAATTCCAAATTCATGAAGGACGACCAGTCCCCAGGAAAATCGTAATAGATTCTGTGGATCTAAAACTCCTCTGTGAGATGGAGAGCTTCTTCTCTGTTTCTATCCTCCTGGGAACTTTCATTTAATGGCAGTAATTGCTTTCTTTTTATAGATACATCTGCTTTGCTGCTCAGTTTTTCAAAACTGAAAAATAGTTGCCTAGGAACAAATACATAGGTGGTATTTTGTGTTTTTTTTTTTTTTAATTTTTATTTATTTATTTGACAGACAGAGATCACAGGTAGGTAGAGAGGCAGGGAGGAAGCAGGTTCCCTGCTGAGCAGAGTCCTATGTGAGGCTCAATCCCAGGACCCTGAGATCATGACCTGAGCCAAAGGCAGAGGCTTTAACCCACTGAGCCACCCAGGTACCCCAGTGGTGTTTTTTTAAATAAAGGAAGATTAGTGTAAAAGTAAAAAGATGTGGTTACTATTGGGAGAGGAGGAGGGGAAATGCGATTGGAAAGGTGTACAGGGGACTTTCTAAATACTGTGAATGTTCTATTCCTTAATCTGGGTGGTGAGTATGGAGATGTTTATTATTGTCATGTATTCATTAGTTATGTGTCTTAATATTTTTGTTTATGAACAATATAGTTCAAAGAGAAGATCATTTATGCATGATAAAAAATGGCAAGTGTAATGGTTCTATTTATGAAAAATTTTACATCTGTGTATGTATGTATGTACAAAAAGCGAAATGTGCAAAATGATAAGTCATTAAAATGTTAATGGAGGATTTCTTGAGATAATGAGAATTCAGATGGTTTTTGGTTTGTTTGTGTTTGTTTTTTCTGAGTTAATGTTCTTAGGTTATGAATATAATTGGAAAAAAATCAATAAAGCTATTTTCATTGAGAACCCAAAAGAAACAGAACTGCTGTTCACAAAAAGTTATTAAATGAAGTTGCATTTGTAGCTTTGTGTTTTGAATTCATTATTTAATTGCATTTCTAGGCAAAGGTGATATTTAGTATATTGTGCACTGCATGGGCTCAAACCTCATTCCTGGTACCAAAATCGGCATTATTTTTCCATTGTTGCTGTAACGTTACCACAAACTAAGTGACTTAAAATGGCACAAATTTATTACAGTTCTGGAGCTCAGAAGTCCAATACAGGTCTCACTAGGTTGAAATCCAGATGTTTGCAGGGCTTCATTCCTTTCTGGAAGCTCTGGGAGTGGTGTATTTGTCTTTTGTAGCTTCTAGAGACCTTCCATACTTGCTTATGCCCCGCTTTTTCCATCTCTCTACCCATTCTTCCCTCTAGTTGTCCCCTTAGCCTGAAAAGTTCTTGTAAGGGCTCATGTAATCAGGTTGTGTCCATCTATAAACTCAGGGATAATTTCCCCATTTCAGGGTCTTTAAGATTAATCATATTTTCAAAGTCTCTTTGTTTATATCATGTGATATATTCAGAGATTCTAGAAATTAGAACCAAGACATCCTTGCGTGGCTATTGTTCTGCCTGCCATATGTCTTATAGATACAGAAATATAATTTGGTTGTGATCTATACATAACTTAAAAAAGATAGAAATTTATTTTAATCTGCAAGAAACACATTGTCAAATATGGACATAATTTTAATTTATTCCAAGTAACTTTTAAATAAAAAATGGAAAACATTGTTTATGATAATGACTCAGCTGAAAAATAGATACATTTTTAAATTGTCAAATAAAAAAGGCAGTCATATAAATACTGAAAGCTCAAGCCTTATAAATAATTTAGGCTTGCAAAAAAATAAGGTTTCTTCAATAAACTTTTTTTTTTAAGTATCTGGTGATTCTTTTTTTTAAAAGATTTTTATTTATTTATTTGACAGACAGAGATCACAAGTAGGCAGAGAGGCAGGCAGAGAGAGAAGGGGAAGCAGGCTCCCTGCTGAGCAGAGAGCCTGATGTGGGGCCTGTTCCCAGGATCACGACCCAAGCCAAAGGCAGAGGCTTAACCCACTGAGCCACCCAGGCACCCCTCTTCAATAAACTTTTAAAAAGACTATAAAATCAGACTGCCATAGATCAGGAGTAGGAATTATCATGCATATTATGTATATTCCTCAGCCATCTTCCCAAACCTGTGGCAAGAATGCCAATGGGAGGGACACCTGGCTGGCTCAGTCTATACAGCGGGTGACTCTTGATCTCAGGGTTGTGAGTTCAAGCCCCACATTGGGTACAGGGATCACGGTTAAAAAAAAAAGGAAAAAAAAAAGAATGCCAGTAGGAGCCACTTGCTACACATGATTCAGACCTCTTTTTTGCATCCTATTACCTTTGTCAAAAATTCTTTCAATAAAGATTTATTTCTTGGGTTCAAATTCTCTCTTATGCCAGTTCTCAGAATATAAGCTAAATACAGACAAAAGCCTTGGCCTGAACTTGTTAAAAACTAGGAGAAAACTTGACATTTGAGGAGGGAAGTGCACCAGAAGAAATCTACCTGAGGCTAGGAATGGGTCATTGAAATGGAAAATACGACAATCCAACTTTTCCTATTTTCTGTTTTTTAAATGCACCATCCTGTACCAATAATGACAAATCATGCCAACCAGCCAGGGGAAGATAAAATATAAGGATATAGAGGCATTTTTATTAAATTTTAAAAATTTGGTGCCCTGGCCAGAGAGGACAGTGACAAGGGATTCTTGATGAAATAATATGAAAGGTAGATGTAATTTTCAAGAAAGGAAACAGATAGATGCAGCCTATCATAAATCATTGATCATATTTATGCCTAATATTTTATAACATTTTCCCTGCAGTGCCCATTGTTGATTCATATTAATCAAAAATAATCTGAAATTAATGCCAAATGCAATAGGAAAAGATTGCAAAGAAAGGACATTACTTACAAAATCACTTCTGCTGCTCAAAAGAGTTTGAAAGCTTTATATCACTCGGTGGCATATTTCATTTTAAGCAGGCTTGTCTACTTTCATCTCTGTGCTATGTATGGCATGCTGAACTATCTTCGTAAGATCAAAGGGAAACTCGCTATACTTTATTTACAAAGGCAAATTTAATGGGTAACCAAGGTACTTATTTTACTAAACTGACTAGTCCCTTTGAACTAATATCTTCACTGATCCATCGACCATGCTCAAATACGGAGAAGGGTTCCCTGAATTTGGAAAAATGTTCTTAGTCTAATTGGTGCACTTTCTTTGAACTGTGTGCCATAGATTTTACAGGGCTGTAAGTGCACGAGAGAGAGAGGTTTCTTCGGGACACCTGAGTCTGAAAATCCTTTAGAAAACAAACAAACAAACAAACAAAAAACAACAACAAAATGCACCGCCCCTGCAAATTCGAGGACATTTTATTTCATTGTCAATGCATAAAAATACTTCATCCAAAATGCGTGAGGAAGATACGAGGTGTTGTTATCATAATGAATGCCGTTATTTGCACGTTATTTGCCCCGCTCTGGAACGGCTTACAGTGCTCCCTTCCGCACGATTCAAGTGGAATCTGTGTTGTGTGTGTCACATCAATGTAAATATGAAAGGGAACGTATGTGAAGCAAAGTCATGTGACGGAAAGAGTATAGACTGACGAGTCGGACGTTCTAATACCACCATTCTAAGAACAGAGAGGTTTTGCCAAAGTTGTTAATATCGCTGACCCTCAGATTCAACACATTCAAAATAAGAAATCCTCTTTTTCGATTAACATCAACGCTCCTCACCAGAATTTCCGGCTTTTGCACTTTGGGGCACAGGAAAGAATCGCATTCTCTTATTCTCTTGCCCGTTGAGGTGACGCAGGGTGCTGTGATTTGCTTTGGCCACAGAAATATGAGAGCAAGTAACACGTCATTTCTGGGGAAAAGTATTAATTGGTATTATGAAACTATAGAAATATCTTTCTTTTCTGGGACCATCTTGGAAATATGTACTGATAGGATATTGGTCTTACATTGAGTGTTTGGGCTTTTTCTGTTTTGTTTTGTTTTTAATTTACTGTGGGACCTGGAAAATGGAAGCATACAGAAGTCCAACAAAACGATTTTTCTAGTTCAGTGAATGCAAGAAATGGCCCAGAACATATTATCATCAAGGGCTAACATAGATAGACTACTGACTATGTGCCCGGCATTTTGCTAAGCGCTTGGCAAGCAACCCTTTCTGTAATCCTCATGATCCTATGAAGTAGACGCTGTAATCAAGAATGATGAAGCTGAGTATAGAGAAATTAAATCACCAACATCCTTAGCTACTAATGAGTGGAGCAGGACAGGTGTCCAAGTGGTTTGACTTCAAAATTCATACCCTTAACCAATTCCCAGTACCCATTTCATAACATCAGTGTTGCCCATTAGGTTACATAATTTGTTGCCCATAAGTGCCCATAAGTTACAGAATGCTATAATTTACTAAGTTATATGGTTATAGAACTATATAAGCAGATCATTCTAAATTGTTTCTTATATACCAAGGACCATCCTTCAACCCCCCAAATTGGACCACATCCCACATTCCTCCCATAATAAATGGATTGCCTGCATATACGTACAAGAATATCACATAAAGAGAGTATTTGTATCTGTAAATTTCCTGGAAACCAGAGGAAGAAGAGGAGGATGGTTTTATTTTCTCTTCGTCATCCAGGGCCCAGGTAGCAATTACTTCTTTTTTTTTTTTTTTAAAGATTTTATTTATTTATTTGACAGAGAGAGATCACAAGTAGACGGAGAGGCAGGCAGAGAGAGAGAGAGGGAAGCAGGCTCCCTGCTGAGCAGAGAGTCTGATGCGGGGCTCGATCCCAGGACCCTGAGATCATGACCTGAGCCGAAGGCAGCAGCTTAACCCACTGAGCCACCCAGGTGTCCCCAATTATTTCTTTATAAAACTCTTGGATTATTTACAGAAAATGTTTACAAGGAGATATTTTAACCCATACTTATCTAATTATTGAATATGTATAGAAGTATAGAAGACACCACACTAGGAACACTTACGAAATACAGAGATCTGACTCTTGCCTCCCCGAACTCAGTTTCAGAAGAGGAAATGGTTGAAATTTTCACTAGATTTTTATCGCTGTTGTATAGCTGTGGTCACCTGGTGTAATGGGAAAAAGAATGACACAGTTCTACTTTTCTTTGTATAATTTTTAAATTTTATTCCATGTTTAAGTTATTTAAAACTGTTATGAAAAATTATCTCTAGTGCCTTCTGTTCTCATTCCTCTCTGAGAGGAAAGGAAGAGAAGGCATTCATTACTCTACCCATTAATTTCCTCAATGTTAATTTTTTAGTATAAAGAGACTGTTTAGAATCCTTTAGAAGTTCTGAGATAGAAAGGAAATATTACATATAATAACTGGAAGAACAGAGGGATAAAACCAAGGAGCAATTGAATAGTTAAACATATGGTTTGCTACATTAGCAAACACTATTGTTTTAAAACGGTAACTAGCTTCATTGTGGTCTCACATCATATTTATTTCTATCTCAGTTTGTACATATATGTTTCTACTATCTGTATATATATGTATGAGGAAGGAAGGATTCTTGACTTGTGCATATATATTAATTAATGAGAGTTTTCTAATTGAAATTTCTTGAAGGTCTGCCATTCACTTGACTTTATTATAAAATACTTCCTAATTGTACAGAGACTACAATGTGTCATGTCATTTCATAGTTCAATCTGGATGAATAAATATATGACTATAACTATTGTGCAGAGTCAAAAAGAATGGGAGAGGACACCTAGTTCATACCATGCCTCTAGGTAGAGGAGTCCTCACACTCAAAGGCAGACAGTTATTAAGAATTTTTGCTTGGTCAGCCATGAATTTGCTACAGGAAGAAGAGCTACAGATGGAGGGATAAGTGAGCTGATGCTTGCTCAGACAGCAATTTAAAATCTTCATTTTGATAAATGCCTATAAATCATAACACTAACACATGCTAATTATAGCAACTGAATGAAGCAAAAGTCACACAAAGATAAGGGAAGATTCACTACTCCATGCTTTTTTAAATACCTTCTGCCCACCTAACAGAAATAACCTGCATTTCCACGTGATGGAGCAATCCAATGCATGCACACGTACTCACGCTCTCTCTCTTTCTCTCTTTTTCTCACATGTACACCCTCACTGGTTTTGTTATGTTACAAAAATGAAGTCATATATTCATCAATATATATGCACTCTGTTTTTCCCTTTAAAAATACATCATATGCATCCTTTTGAGTCAATAAACATAGAATTCATACTTTCGGATAGCTGCATTATGTGAACATATGAAATTTATTTACCTGTTCTTCTATTAATAACATTCAAACCTTTTGTAGTTTTTAATCATTAAAAAATTTCCCACAGGGGCCTTTGGGTGACTCCGTCAGTTAATTGTCTGCCTTCGACTTGGGGTCATGATCCCAGGGACCTGGAATCAAGCCCCACATCCGGGTTCGCAGGCTCCCTGCTCCGTGGGGAAACTATTTCTCCCTCTCTGCCCTCTCTCTCTCTCTCTGTGCCAAATAAATAAATAAAATCTTAACAAGAAAGTTTCAATAAATATTCTTATGTGCAAATACTTACTTATTATTTTTATATTTGTTTATTATTTTTAAATTTATTTCTAGATAATAAGTTCCTTGAGGTGATTTCAACCTAATAACATTTTGTGTAATAAATACTCCCGATATTATTCACAGCTCTGTGAACCATGGCTCTCAAAGTAGTTCACCTATAGCTAGTTTACCTGTAAATATTTTAAGGGAAATATTTATTTGATCAATCTGTCTGAAAGTCAGAATAAGGCATGTGGTTTACCATGTAAGTTCACCATTTGTTTCCCCTTCAAGTATCTGTTCAATATTAACTCTGTGGGAGAAAATAATTTTCAGCTAATGAACGTTAAATGCCAACTTTAGGTTCAAAACAATGATTTAGTGTACTTCCTACATTTCACAAAGCATCCTAATTTTTTGTAAATGTCTTTCATTTCCAAATTCCTTCCCCATTATTCTTTAAATTGTATTTTTTCTTTCACTGTGAAAGAATTCCTCCAAAATAATCAGCTTCTCAGGAGGCATTTTAAAGGTTTTTAAGTTTACATAATAAAATAAATCACTTGTTCTTGGACATATTATGTGTCTGAAGAATTAGGGCATGGAGAATTAAAATAGAAAGATGATAGAAAAATATTTAGTAACAGGGGTGCCTGGGTGGCTCAGTGGGTTAAAGCCTCTGCCTTCAGCTTGGATTGTGATCCCAGGGTCCTGGGATCAAGCCCCACATCGGGCTCTCTGCTCAGCGGGGAGCCTGCTTCCTCCTCTCTCTGCCTGCCTCTCTGTCTACTTGTGATCTCTGTCTGTCAAATAAATAAATAAAATATTTAAAAAAAATATTTAGTAAGTAAAAAAGTGTGACTTATTAATGTGGTAAATGAAGCACATCATAGTACACTGATGTTTCTTCCTTGGGTTCTGGCTGTGTCTATATTTATCTATCTATCTATCTACCTATCTATTTATCATCTCTCTATGCAAATATATATGTGTATTGATGCATTATTGATATATGCATCTATACATAGATGCATATATTGCATATATGACATATGCAATATACACATGATATATACATCTTGATGCATATATCCATTGATGTATTATTTTTTATTTTATTTTTCATCAGATAAGTACATGATGCATCATTTAAAAAACATTTATTGAAACCATTATGCATGGAGCACTATTCTAAATGATATCAAGTGCTACGTAGCTTAAAAGACACTGTCTCACATTTGTATTACGCATTTAGGCAAAACTCTCTGTCTTGCTTCATGTAATGCTAATTTATTTTCACCTTGGTCAGCTGTTCTTGGAAAAAGAATACACTAGCCTTCTTTTATGCATCTCTGATCACTTTACCATTAAATGCTATTTCTCCTAGGTAAGGGTCTTCTGATTCCTATCATTCTTTGACTGCCTTTAAAGAGCAAGCATGGAATTATTTTAATAGTTTATATTCATGTTACATAATCTGAGGACAACTGAGTCCTAAACGGGTGAGGATTACACTCTAGGCCTAACCCTCAGTCCTAAAGAATTCCTAGATGACAAAGATACCAGACAAGAAATACTTACCTATACCGTGATCATAAGTAACATGTTGTTTTGTCAGGAAAATACCTCCAAAAAAGTCAAATGTAATGCTTTGATTGGACTGAATTATTAAACCATTCCCACTCCCATGAATTCATCTTCACTCTAAATGGGGATTTAAGAATATAGTAAGAATAAACTAAATGTTTATAGCAGTTTTATGTAGCTGCCAAAAACTGGAAACAAGCTACATGACCTTCAGCTGTACATCCACTAATGGGATACTATTTAGTTGTTCAAAGGAAGACACTTCTTTTTTTTTTTTAATTTTTAATTTTTTAAATTTTTTATTTTTTATAAACATATACTATATTCCCCCCCCCCAGGGGTACAGGTCTGTGAATCGCCAGGTTTACACAAAGGAAAACACTTCTGATCACACACAGAAACATGGGGGAATCTCAAATGCATTATACTAGGTAAAAAGAAATTGCTTAAGTTGAGTCAAAGAGTTACACAGAATCTGATTTTGTTTACATGACATTTTGGAAGTAGCAAACTATAAGGACGGAAAACAATTCAGTGAAGAGTTTTGTATACCAGGGACTGAGTATGGGGAGTAAGGATAATGACAAAGGGATATCATTGAATTTGGGAGAAGGATGAAACTATATTATGTCTTGGTTGTGGTGTGTATTTTAAAATGTAAAAATGATGATTTTCATTCTGTGTCAATTATACCTCAACAAAAAATATATATCACCACCAACAAAAAGGAACATATTTTCTAGTAACTACAAGATATACTAATGTTAAGTGAAGCATTTAACTCTAACAAAAACTGATGTATTAATTTTTATGGATTTCCCTGAGATAAAAGAGGTAACTATAGTTTGGGACCGAGCTTTCTTTTTGGTATTTAATTCACAAATGCCTATGTATACATGATATAAAGCTCATATGTTTGCCTCTTTAAAAGTGTATGTTTTGTGTGGTATAAGCAGAAAGTTGATGGCTTTGCAGCTGTTGGCATTTATTAGGTAGTCCTTACTTGTACATGGGAAGTAAATCTATTCTTTTGTCAGAAGTAGCAAAGTATATGGTTTTATTAAATAATTAGTTTAAATAATATTTTTCAAACTGGAAAGACCAAGAAAACATTTTTTTTAAGATATTATTTATCTATTTGACAGAAAGAGAGAGATCACAAGTAGGCAGGAGGCAGGCAGAGAGAGAGGGGGGCAAGCAGGCTCCCTGCTGAGCAGAGAGCCTGATGCAGGGGCTGGATCCCAAGACCTTGGGATCATGACCCGAGCCAAAGGCAGAGGCTTTAACCCACTGAGCCACCCAGGTGCCCCTAAAACATGGTTTTTAAAATAAGGGAATTAATTAAACATTATTTTTAAACGAAGCATACATGTCCATTTTAGTGATATAAAAATGGAAAATTTCAGGAGAAATTATTATAAAATACAAATAATTGTTGCAAGATACAGAGGAAAACATAAAAGGCACTTGTTTGAGAAATCTGTTCGGAAAGTAGAAGGATCATACTGGAAAAAAAGAGATAACGTGGAACAAGGCTATCAAGAGTAGACATTGATGGGGCACCTGGGTGGCTCAGGCAGGTAAGTGTCTGACTCTTGATTTCTGCTCAGGTCATGATCTCAGCCTCCTGAGATCTAACCCCAGTTGGGCTCTGTGTTCAGCAGGGAGTCTGCTTGACATCCTCTTTCTTCCTTTCCCTCTGCCACCCACCCACTGTGCATGTGAGTGCTCTCTCTCTCTCTCTCTTTCTGAAATAAGTTAAGTACATCTTCAAAAAAAAAAAAAAGGAATAGACATTCATCAAGTTTCTGAAATTTTTGAGCCCTTTCTCTCCTTCTTGAACTGATTGTGTGATCCATTGTTAACCAGGGCCTCAATCCATTCAAATACGGAGCAGTTAATATCAAAATCTATCCTGCACAATTTTTTTCTAGCCAAGTACCCTCAAAAATAACTTAATGACTTCTCACACTGATATTCTGAATTAGACCTAGGTGTGCATTTATTTTTTTTCTTTTCTGAGTAGGTTCTTAAGAAATGTATCAATGGGGACGCCTGGGTGGCTCAGTTGGTTGGACGACTGCCTTCGGCTCAGGGCGTGATCCTGGAGTCCCGGGATCGAGTCCCACATCGGGCTCCCAGCTCCATGGGGAGTCTGCTTCGCTCTCTGACCTTCTCCTCGCTCATGCTCTCTCTCACTGTCTCTCTCTCTCAAATAAATAAATAAAATCTTTAAAAAAAAAAAAAAAGAAATGTATCAATGAACTAACTTGGTTAAATGACATAAAATATTGCTAGCTTGTAGCTTTATTTATTATTTCTTTTCAATTGTAATTTTCAAAAATTTTATAATGCATTTCAAATGAATATAGATCAAGCTAACTTATTATGAACCTGTTTATCTATTAGTAAGTTGATTCCAAGGGAACTGCACAAGATCTTAAGACATGTGATGAAATGAAATTTCTTAAGTAAATTGAGCTAATTCATGAGAGTTTCTAATTCCTCTAAAAATTAATTTATAAAGAACATTAATTCTCATTTTATAACTTTTTAAGACTGCATTTTGTTATCTTGGTTTGGCAATAATCTTTTCAGAAAAGAGAGGATGGTGTATAAAATATAAGGAAATGATTCTTAAGGAGACAGTGGAAAAAATGTGCTGACCCACATACCCTTTTCTGTGTTGCTGTTTAAAGTTTAACAACATAGTGAAAACAGGATATATGTAAGTGACTCATCAATGCCACATTAATCACAGAAAAGATGGTTAGTCTCTTACTCAGTGGTGACTGAAATCTAGGCCTGAGTAATTCATGGCTCATTTAATGAGGGAGAATCTGTGGAATGTCTCTGTCTCTCCGTGTTTCCAAGTCCTAATACAAGGGAGAGAGTCTGAAGGCCTTTGTCTCCACAGACGAGGTATGGGGAAGAAAACCATTGGCAGATTAGGTCCTCATATTTAAGCCCTACCCCACCTAAGTAGAATGCATGGTCCCAGATCCTTGTACCAGTGGGAAAATACTGATGTTGGCCAGCAAAATTCAGTGTAAGATAACACTGTGAACTCCTGAGTGGCGTGGCTCCCTCCTGGATAGAGGTGTAGAAGCCATAGCTAAATGTCATGGTGGCATTTACTTTTCTTCCTGGAAATATCACATACACAAGGAAATGAGAAATGGGGGGAAATGAGAAGGCTGATGGAAAGGTAAGGGGGCCTTGGGAAGCAAAGCTAGACACTCACACGTTCATTAGAAGAGTGACCAAAGAATCAAAGATTATGCTTCTAGTTTAGCTAAACACAGGTGCCTACAAACCAACAAGTGTTTTGGGGAGAAACTAAGGCCTCTGGGGTTTGAATACATACTCTCAGGAGGGAAGGAGAGAATCGTTTGTGACACTACGTATCTCTCCCTCATCAAATGTTTCAAAAGCTACATCAGTGCTGAAATGGTACTTTAAGTGCAAAAAGAGGTCAGTCCCATGCTTCTGCCCAAGGCCGAGAAAAAACTAGAAACCTATCTAAAGTTATTCCATTAATCCCTAATTATCACAATAAAATATCATCTTCCTGAAAGTGATTTCTTTTTTATTACAATTAAGGGTGAGGCAAAAGGTTATGTTTGTGGGTGTGTGATGAGTAAAACTGAGCCGAATTTGTAGAGTTTCCTCAAGGAGATTCTGATAGAGGCCACTATGGGACTTTCCAGGGAGAAGTAGGAATTTGAATGTAAAGAAAGGCTCTTGTCATGGAGAGTAAAGAGTTCATCTTGGTTGACTAGCTTTCACTTGTGGAAAAGCAAAAATTTGGGGGAATAGGTATTCTTAGGACTTCTCATTGTGCAGATCAGTTAGTCTCACTATCTTCAGGAAGTTTCCATCATCTTAGAGGATTGAAGAAAGAAAAACTTTCCAATAGCAAATTGTATGTTCATAAAATACATTAGAGATGGAAAGTGAGTTAAGTTTTATATCTACTATCAAAAGTGAAAAATGAAAACTTTATAGAGGTTGACATTATGTTTGGGACTTGTGGAGAGGGCAAGCTCCGAAGCTGCCCTTGCTATTGACCCCTTTTGAACCACGCACTTGAGTCACAGAACACGAATATAGACACAGATGACTCATCCAGTCTACACTGACAAACACTCTGTCCATGTCTAAACTTGAATCAGGCTCTTCTGAGCCAATTTTCAACTAAACCCTGACTTTGGGGTTGCTGGGTCCATCTCGCTTTCTCCGATCTGAGCAAGATTCTTGTTAAGTTGGTTTCGCTAGAATTCTGAGGTCCCTTTCACCTATTGCAATAGTTTTTCTGAATAAAATCTGTTTTTAGTGCTCTAAGTACTGTCCAGCTCTGGTTTTCCTTTAATAGTACTACCTCTGAGAAGACCACCTGGTCAACCAGAAGGCTGCTGTACACTAGCTGTTGCTATTGTGGAACAGACCTTGTTAATAACTCTGGGTTGGACCTGATCAGATGGCTGCTTCTCTGGCAGGGCTCGGCCAGTGCTAACTCAATGCTGTGGGTCCCCAGCAGCATTTTAGGGCATGCAGAGTCTTTATATATTTGAGGTCCAAGAAGCCATAAATAGAGCCACTGGAAGCTAGGCTCTTTAGCTATAGTGAGGTCTTTTACCAAATTTACTCAACTCAGATTGCAGCAAATTCAAGTTGTGTCTTGCCAGGACATCTAGGCCTTTACCAATTATATTTTAAACTGCAGGATCCTTTTTATAATGGCTGAAACTGTGAGGCTCACAGAACTGCCATTAATTATTTGACTTTGGCCAAGGGACATGCATTATTCATCTTTCTTATTGTCATTTTTTTTTTTAGCTGTGCCAGTAAGTAAAGTGTGTGTGTGTGTGTGTGTGTGTGTAAGAGAGAGAGGAAAAAAGAGACAGAGACAGGGGCAGGGAAAGAAAGGGAAAGACTGGGGTCTAAAGGCATACCTGTATACATGTCTCTTTGTATTTTTATGGTATGTCTGAAATTTATGTGTAGACGGACAGACAAAACTGTACAGCTGGGGTGAGCAATAAAATTTATGGAAAATGAAAGTTTTGCAACTATAATAATAGCTTCCTAGCTGTAGAGGTCACATCTTTGAAAATTCCTGTGTGGCAGAATTTAGTTTAGAAAAACAGACTAGAGTAACTGAATTCAGGAATTAACCAATTAAAGTTGTTACACTTTTATGTTCACTACACAAAGAAGAAAATAAACTCTTATTGCTAAGGATTAGATCAATAACGATTGATGAAAGCAAGCAATAATTTGTTCTCTACTATTATTTTTGATTTACCACTTAAATCACTACCCAGCCTCCCTCTCTCCACTGCAGCTTCAATAAAATATATGCACAGCTGTTTGATGTTTATGGACTCACAGCCCATGAGGTCCAGGCTCAGCTCAGCAATGTAGTCAGAATGAAACCAAAGAGATAATTTTAAAATAATTTAATCCCTTCACATGTATATCTTGAAGTCCACGAAGGAGGCATATTTCTAACATAATATTTAAAATTCTCCCTTTGCTTATCAGCTCCTCTCTCCTATTCTGTGCTACTCTCTTCAAAATTCCTCTGAAAAACTTCCATGAGAGTTTTAATCCTCAAGCCATTTTATACTCCAATTCAGCCCACATTCCTTCTTCTCATAGTTCATCATGAAAGCCCCAAAGACAAGTGCAACAAGACAGGACCTTTTCTGGAGATCAGTTGGGGGGGTGGGTGGTAGGAACCAACTAGATGAAGCCAGAATTTATTTTAGTAGATAAGGGGGAGGAGAAAGGCCAGCATCATTCATTGTATAATAAATTTGCCATCTCGCATACAGAACACTGTTTTTTGCTTAAGGCCCTTCTGATTGAATGATTCAGAGATACAGACATACTGAAATCTACATGCCACCCCCCGCTCCTTTCATGCCCCCAGGGCTCGGGTTCATCTCCACCACCATTACTTTGTACGTGACCCAGCTCACTCAGGCCTCTTCTCAGGACTTTCTTCTTTTTCACAGTCTTTATCTTTTCCAAGACTTGACTGCAAAAGAAAGCATTCTCCCTGTTGCTTGATTTACCTCCTTTTCCTACTCCTCCTAACCTTGGTTCTTTCTTCTTCTATCAACAGGAGTGATCTGAAAAATCATATCCACTAAAATCCTGAGTCGGATACTTGACACAAATGTACGCATACATAAATTAACCAATTCTCTAATTTTACCAAGGGGGAAACTTTTATTGGGAAATGGCTACTGTATTTCCAGATCTGCTTTGGCTTATTCAAGTCAACTCTTACCCAAGAGGATTCTGTTTTGTTCAAGGCATTATTGCAAGACTTGAACTTGCTCTGTGTAATTTGCTGTGTGTTTCTTCCGCTCAACGATTGCAAAGACCCCCTTGCAGCTTATGGTAACAGCTGCTTCAACAGCCTGTTCACAGTGGTGTTGGGTTGCATGGAGGATCCCTGAAATGCCAGAAGGCTGGCTGTGGTCCAGAGTCTTGGTAGTGGTGATGTTATCTCGTTGTGGTGATATTATCTGGTCATTTTAGATGAACCATGGCTTTTATCAATGGTGATGAAATATATTAAGAATACGATAAAGTAATTATGACAGATGAGATTCCACAAATATGCAACAGGCCACAATTGATCACCATTCTTTAAGCCTTTAGTTGGATTAGGAATCTGAAGCCAATACCGAGATGAGTCTGTCTTTCAGTCCAGTGGATTTTGAGTAACTATTTCAGCTAGTGCATTATTTCACAGTGTGTGCCTAGGCATGTACATAGTGATGGCCTTAATTTTAATGAGGCTGATACAGATGTTCAACACATGCAATGTATCTATGCATCCAATGCATGCTACACTAACCCTTCAAAGTGGTTGTTTAATGCTTGATGATATTGTGTCTCATGCCTTGGGAAATCTGACCAATGTACAGCGGATGGTGAATAGATCATTGCCTGACCCAGAGAAGACCTGGTCCAGCAACTTCTAAGAGCTTTGCTAATTACAGAGCTGTGATTTGGATAGGGACTAACTGTGATCATATGACTCCCTTTTTGGAAATATGAATGCAACAAAGAAGATACACTTAGTGAAGAAAAAAAAACAGCAGTAAAAGCAGACATCTATGTAATAGAAGTAATGGGATTTAAAATAATTTAAAATAAAAATAAATAAAAGTAATGGGGACATGAAACCATACAGCCAAAGTTTTACTAAGGCTACAAGTGGGGAGGAAGGAGGCAGCCACAAACTGAGTTTCCTTGACTGGCTTTCATAAGGATTATTATTTATATCCATCAAAAAGATACTGGATTTTATGTCACAAAACATGTTGATCATGGCACTATGTGTGATGTTGACTTATGAAAAGTTTTTTCCAAAAATATAAAGAATTTTGGAAAACCTCTAGAGCTTTTTAAAATGAAATATTTTGGGGGCACCTGGGTGGCTCAATTGTTAAGCATCTGCCTTCTGCTCAGATCATGACCCCAGGGTCCTGGGATGGAGCCCCGCATCGGGCTCCCTGCTTGGCAGGAAGCCTGCTTCTCCCATTCCCCCTGCTTCTGTTCCCTCTCTCACTGTGTCTCTCTCTGTCAAATAAATAAATAAATTTAAAAAAATAAAATGAAATATTATATGCTAATTATACATTTTTGTAGTAAATACACATGGCTGAAAATTTGCTATTTTGACCACTTTTCTTTTTTTGGACAGGTAGAGAAAGAAAGAGAAAGAAGGACAGAAGGTGGGGCAAGGGGAGAAGGAAAGAGAGAGAATCTTAAGCAGGCTCTGCCCCCAACATAGAGCCCAGTGGGGTTCTATCTCAGGACCCTGAGATCATGACCTGAGGCGAAATCAAGAGTCAGACACTTACCTGGCTGAGCCGCCCAGGTGCCCCACCATTTTAACCATTTTTAAGTGAACAATCCAGGGGCATTAAGTGTATTCAAAATGTTGTGTAAAATAAAGAGGAGCTGGATAGAGAGATGTAAGGTTGGTTTGAATAACCTTTTGCCCATAACTTTAAATGTTTTATATCTAGGGCTTTTTCTATTAAACAAGATTTAAAACTGCTACCTTTAAAAAAAAAATACTTGTGTTAATTAAGCTACTACTTATTTATTATTTAGCCTGTGGACTGTTTTCATCAAACCAAAAATTAAATTTATTTTTGAAGTAAGACTTGCTGGAAGCTTTGATCAAAACTCCTTAATTCATATATATTTTAACTACATATAAATATATACATGTAGTCATTTAGGAGAAACAATTCAAACCCAAGTTTTTATATTTTTACCAATAGGTATTTCATTTTTTTTTTAAAGATTTATTTATTTATTTGAGAGAGCAAGAGTGAGACTGAGGTGGGGACTGGGGTGTGGGGTTGGGGAGAGAGAGAGAAGCAGCCTCCCCCCTGAGCAGATAGCCTGACATGGGGCTGGATCCTACAACTCTGAGACCAGGACCTGAGCTGAAGAGAAATGCTTCATTGATCACACCACCCAGGCCCTTCAGAAAACATTTCATTTTTAAAAATCAGGCACTTTTTAATTATTTGATTGGAGGATGCCTTTTTAAACAATTGATTACAGTTACCTGAGATTTCTGAACAACATTTTAATTTTAAAAACTATGTTTTTTATAAATAACAGTGCTGGGGGCTCTTTGGAGAGACTAAGTCCTGCATCTATAAAATAAAAATGGCTTCACATTAAAACGGAATCATTAACATTTATGCATATTCAAATTTCAGTGTCTATTCAATACGCCTTAGTCTAGTTGGGGTGGCACATATGGTTTGGAGACCCCCTTTAAGAAAAATAATAGAAATACAAAATTCAATATAAAAATCAGTACCTATATAAAATGTGTAATTTCCCACACTTACACTAAATGCTCATAGCAATATTAAAATTGAGTTGAGTGTCCTAAACACAGGAATCCTGTTAAGTAAAATTTAGCTTAATTTCCATATTGAACAAATACCCATTGTGCATTTACATTTCTATTTGTTGTATTATTAAGTATATATATATATATATATTTTAAGATTTTATTTATTTGACAGACAGAGATCACAAGTAGGCAGAGAGGCAGGCAGAGAGAGAAGGGGAAGCAGGCTCCCTGCTGAGCAAAGAGCCCGATGCAGGGCTCAATCCCAGGACCCTGAGACCATGACCTGAGCCGAAGGCAGAGGTCTAACCACTGAGCAACCCAGGCGCCCCATTAAGTATATTCTTGATAAAAGAAAAAACTTTCCTCCTCCTCCTCCTCCTCCTCCTCATTCTTCTTTTTCACGCAAGGCATTGATGAGAACTAAATCTTTTGCTCACAATTTTATACACCAAATGACTGGAAAAAGTGTCCATGTATTAACTTCTTGTTTCACAAATTTAAGCCCTCACCTTTTTTTACTTGACGCATATACTTTCAATGCTGGTTGCTGTCAGACACATTCATATCACAGTATCCTTATGACTCTGCACCTTTGTATCTTGGCCCTATGTGAGCCCCTACAGTGGGTACAGAAGGATTTCTGCAAGCCATCCCTACACCTGGATGCTAGCAATAACTTACCTGTACTTACAAGTGACTACAAATACATACATATATCCTTTTAGATGCACATTAAATATTTGTCCAGCTCGAATTCCCCTCAGATCCTCAAATGGCTTACAACTCCAAATCCACCTAACACTAGAAAAAATATGACAAAGGAAACACTGCAGTGGAAAGAGACATGTGCACTGGAAACATCTTTTTTGGCAAACTTTGCAAAAAACATACAACTGTATGAAGCGGCCCCCAAAAGAGATACCCATGTTCTAGCCCCCAAAATTGCAAATATGATCTCATCTGGGGAAAAGAGTCTTTGCAGATGTGATTAAGTTAAAGATGTTGAGATGAGATCATCCTGGATACCCCAGGTGGGCCCTAAAACAAATGACAAGTATCCTTATAAGAGAAGGGGAGACATAGACACAGAGAAGAAAACCACGTGAGGACAGGGGCAGACCCTGGAATGATGCAGGCACAAAGATGCTGACAGCCCCCAGAAGCCAGAGAGGCAAGGAAGGATTCTCCCCTAGAGGCTCTAGAAGGGAACATTGTCCTGCCAACACCTAGATTTCAGACTTCTGGCCTCCAGAACCGTGAGACAATAAATTTCTCTTGTTTCAAGTCATCAAGCTTTGGTAATTTGTTATGGCACACTATTTCATCACTAGAGCCCTTTCTGGGGCCTTATAAGAGGTCCCATAAGCCAATAGATTTCCTCAGCCTTGAAAAGAAGTAGGGCAGCTGAACTTCTTGTGTATAGCTTTATATTTTGTAATAATCTCAAGTTTATCTTTCACTCAGTTTCCCCAATTCTTAACATACCATATAGATAAGTGTGTATGTGTATATACATATACTTGTGTGTATATATATATATGTGTGTGTGTGTGTGTATTCTGAACAATTCAAGAGTAGCTACAGACATGAATCCCTCTGCCCCAAACACTTCAGCATGTATTTATTTCCTGAGGAAAAAATCATTCTTACATGTCTATGGTAAAATGGTGAAAATCAGAAAATTAACAATGATTCAATATTATTATCTCAAGATCCTTTTCATTTTTCCCTATTCTCCTAATAACATCTTAATTAAGGAAAAAAATCCAGTCCAGAATCAACATACATGGCATGTAGTTCACAAGTATTAGTCTTTCTTTCTTTCTTTTTTTAAGATTATATTTATTTATTTGACAGAGAGAGAGATCACAAGTAGGAAGAGAGGCAGGCGGGGTGGGGGGGGGCGGCAGGAGCAGGCTCCCTCCTGAGCAGAAAGCCCAATGCGGGGCTCGATTCCAGGACCCTGAAATTATGACTTGAGCCGAAGGCAGAGGCTTAACCCACTGAGCCACCCAGGCACCCCTATTAGTCTTTTAATCTGGAACAGTTCCTTTGCCATTTTTCTTCTGTCTTACATGATCTTGACAATCATTGAAGACTATCAGCCAGTTATCTTATAGAATATTCTTAATTTGGACTTGTCTGATATTCCCCCATGATTAGATTCAGGTCCTACGTCTTTGGCAAGAATACTACAAGAGAAATTTTGGGATCTTCCAAAGCATCATGTGAGGAGACTCAGGATATCGGTTTGCCTCATTTCTGTTGATATTCACATTAATCCCTTGTGTTTAGGTAACTAACGTCTGCGAGATTTCTCCATTATAAAATTATGTATTTCCCTTTGAACTAATAAGTCCTTTGGGAGAAATACTTTGAGACTACTTAGATATCTTAGTTCTCATCACACTCACACTACTTGTTCTGGCATCTACTGGTGATTGTTGCCCGAACTGATTGTTGTCAAATGGTTACCATCAAACACCATCATTACTCCAACATTTAATAGCTGACAGTCTACTTAAGTCTTTCCTCCTCTGTAGTTTATCTTTCCCAGCTTTGGCGAGGAACCTTCAAACCGGTTCCTAAAAACACTCTAAACTTTTTACGGTGTCCAGTAGGAAAGATATGAAACAGGTAGGTGTTGTATAATAAAAAATACATTTGGTCTTTGTCCCTGGTTCCTGACCCAGAGCTCCTAAAACTCTTGGGTTTCCTGAATGTTAGGAGTTTCTTTTGTTATTCCTAATAATCCCTTTTTAACAATACCTGACTTTTCCTAATGAGATGACTTGGCAGGCCCCAACTCAGCTCTGGGATGAGGCTGATCCCAAGAAAAATCAACCAGGTAATTAGAGGGTTAGAACTTTTAGCATCACCCCTCAACCCCTCAGCAGGAGAGAAAGGCTGGCGATTAAGTTCAATCACAAAGCCCAACGATTAAATCAGCCAAGTCTATCTAATGAAATCTCAATTTAGGAAAAAAAACTACAAAAAGCTAAACAATAAGGCCACCAAGGTGCTGGGAGGGTGGTGTGCCCTGAGAACGTATGGAAGCTCCCTGTTACCCCCAACACTTGAATCTTGACCCAGAGATCTCTACCATGTGGATGTCCATGAGTTGTATCCCTTATAATATACTTGTAAATATAAGTAAAGGGTTTTTCCTTCTAATTCTAGTGAATTACTGAAATGACGTGGTTTGAGGAGTTGTGGGGATCCCACAATTTGTAGCCAAGTCAGGCAGAAGCACAGATGGCTCAGGGACTTGGGCCTTGGGACTGCCATCCAAAGTCAGTGCAATCTTGTGGAACTGAACCCTTAAATCTGTGGAGTCTAATGCTCACTTTGGGTAGTTAATGTCAGAATAAGATTAAATTATAAGATGTTCAGTCGGTGTCAGAGACTGCAGAATTCTTGGTGTCAGAAAGAACTCAGAGCAGGAATTATCCAGTTTCCCAGGAGCTGGACACAGAATTAGTTTATAATTTTTTGCTAGAACAATGCCTTTGAATAAAAAAACAGATCTAGGATGAAAACAGCTTCCACAACCCAGGAGAGTAAAGAGGAAGCTAGGAGGTTGAAAACAGCCCAAGAGTTTTAACCTTTCCTACCTGGTCCTCAACCTGATGTTCCCTCTGATCTTCTCAGGATCTGACAATCCTCCCAACTCTTCAGCAAATTGTCATGGAAAATAAGATGATAGACTCAGATTTTACAGCTGGACCTTGTCAATTACAAGGATGCCAGAACGGGAGAGAGACACGTAAATTCAGCGTGACTCTCAACAAATCTCAGTTGCTTAATTAGGCTTGCTAAATGTGCAGTTTATATTCAAAAAAGAATCAAGGGATTTTCTTTAGGTACGTTAAGTCATAAAGCAAACTGATTGTGGCATTTATGCTAACTTATGATAGGTTGGCCAACTTGGAGAGTTATTTAAAAGAGTGTTGATGAGGCCTGACAGTGCATTTTGAAAGTGGCCGCAGTAGGTTTGTTCAGGGAAAGTAAAACATACGGATCTTATCAGTTCGTTGAGCTCAAAACTACATACATGACTCTGCAGTTTGTATTATTATGGAGATTGATTTCTTCTTCTAGAGAAAAGAGAGGAGACAGAGTCTCAGAATGAGTAAGACATTACACAAAACAGAGTAACTTTTAAGGGTAAAATTTCTGTGGTTGTTATTAAGACAGAATGTCCTCTGGGGAAAGTGTCCTGGAATGATGTGGACAAGAGTTTTCCTAATAATCCCCAAATCTCCTGCTCCCAGAGTGATAGCCACTAACTTTACAGCAGAAAATTTTGTTTAATTCTCTAAATTAAAAGGTTAATAATTAGAGGGCTAATAATTTATTATTAACAATAAATTATTAAAATATTTATTCTCTAAATAAAAGGTTTAATTCTCTAAATTAAACCAACCTTCGCTTGGTTATAGGATTATAATAAGCCTACTGGGTTAGCATAAGACTAAATGATGCCATTTTGGTTGATCAAGTTTAAGGATAGTTTATTGGTTGATGTAGCCTCCTTTTTTCTACCCTGTTCCCTTCGTACCAGGCCACTTGCTGTTTCCGTAACCTCCCTCAAGGTTTTTTACTATTTGTTCCCTCTGCCTAGAACATTCGCCCTTGACATATCTGCCTGTATCAGTCAGTTCAGACTATGAAAACAAAAATACCATAGACTGGGTCTTAAACAACAGGCATTTATTTCTCACAGTTCTGGGGCCTGGGAAGTCCAAGATCAGGTGCCTAGAGATTCGGTACCTCACCAGGTGAGAGCCCTGTTCTTAATATAGAGAACTACCTTCTTGCCATGTCCTCATGTAGGGGTGACAGAGGGGCTCTGGTCTCCTCTTACAAGGGCACTAATCCTATCATGGAGTCCCACTCTCATTACTTCACCTAATCTAATATCTGCCCAAAGCTCCACCTCCAAGTACGATCACATTGGGGAATAAAATGTCACCATATGAATTTTGAGGTGACACAGACTTTTCAGTCCACAGCACAACTTCTAAACAGGTTCTAATGGCTCTAAGTGAGCCTCTTGCCTCTCCTTCTTCACTTCCTTATCTTGTTTACCTTTTCATATGATTTTGTTGTTGTTGTTATTGTTTTTCCCTTCCCAACGATAAAGGACAGATAGTGAAAGACCAGAAGGATGCAGACTGGAAATTTAGGACTAGTGGAAGCAAAGGGAGACGTTATTTCCGTTCCCCCAGCATTTTCAATTTTGAATTCTACCAGCTTCAAGAATATTTCTAGAAATTACCAAAAGTTAACTCATATAGCTTGTTCAATGAGCTGTTTCAGGAATTTTTAATGGGAAATGTTATCTCCTGTGAATTTCACTGAGTCACTGATCTACAGTTTAATAAAATCTTCTAAGGATACCAACTTTAAAGCAAGGACCTACTTCTTAAAGAAATGTGTTTTGCTTTGTTTTAATATGTGTTAATAGATTTTAGTTGAAATTCTAGTGAATCAATTAATTTATACTAGATTCATACATTTATTCTAAAATACATATTTAGAACAATTTTAGGCCATTAATTACTATTAGGTCAGGTTTTAAAAATTTAATGTCTGCTCAATAAATCTACAAATCTAAATCCAACATAATTTACATAACCTGCCTTGGGCTGTAGTTTTATTTTAGAGAACTGAGCAACACAAAACAAAATGAAACAATGTTTTGTTCTAAAGGGAATGTATGAGTTACCACATTCTCTATATAAGTATCTTTGTTTATAGAATTCTATGCTTATAGAATTCCATCAATAACCACACTCCTTGGTTGAATCGGTCATAGAATTATCATTTTGCCACATTCTTGTATAAGTACCTTGACTTACAGAGCTATGTGCTCTGTTCCTTGTTCCACAGTTAGGTAAAATTGCTTTTTACCAAGGAAAACTTATACTTGAATCAATTAGTATCCAAAAACTTAAATTTAGCAAGAGCAAACAGTAACTTCCTCCATGAAAGTCTTGTTCTCTATGGTCAACATGGGATAGAGAGTCAAAACCCAAACAAATAATAATTTTAAGGAAAACAAGTGTGGTAGGACAGTTTGGAAAAACAAAAAGTTCCAATGTATATTTTAATGAAGTTAATATTCTTTCTCTGGTTTCCATATATACTTTATCTAATAAGAGAAGGGAATTGTGTAAGACCCCAACTGACAAAAAAAAAGCAGAGGGGCTTACCCTGACTGGTGTAATGTTATGAAGCCTGAGAAGGGAACAAGATACAAAGCTTGTTGGCTAATAATTCACTGGGAGTCACAGTATGGTTACTAATTCTTGGATAATTTAATTGAGATGTGTATATCTAGTAGAACGTAGATTTCTTGGGTCCTAGTTAAGTTGAATCATGAAGACTGAGGTTAGGCCATTCCTGTGGTTTCTGCTTTGGCTCTCTTGGATTGCTTATGCTGAAGGAGGCCAGCCACACAATGATATGGAAAGATCTATAGGGAGAGGAATGGAGGTTCGCTGCTAAAAGCTGCCACCAATTCACAGTCTTCATGAAAGAGCCCCTGGAAAGCAGATATTCCAGTCCCACTCAAGCCTTCAGATTATTGTCATCCTGGCAGGAGTTTTGACTATAACCTCTTGAGAGACCCTGAGTCAGAATTGCTGCCCAGCTGTGCAGCTCCCTAGTTTTGACACAGAAACCGTGAAAGATTATAAACGTTTCTTGATGTTTTAAGTCACTAAGTTTAAATTTGTTGTGACACAATAGATAAATAATGCCTGTGGCAATCATTGTTAAAACAATAAAAAAGGAGGCAGAAAATAACAATAAATCAGGAATACTCAATATTCAGAGCACAAGGGTTACCACGACAATGACTCAGAACTGAGGAACAGGGTCAGAGCTCAATCAGCAGTGAGAACTTGGAGAAAGAAATGCCTAAATATATCCTATGTAAAATGTGCTTTCAGCTAAGGCATTAGATGGGAGGAAGTATACAGTTGAAAGGCTAGTGGACCAATTGGTGGAGAGAGGTCTACTGTTCTGATTCAGTCTTAATACATCTAATATGTGCATAGTATAAATGTAAATACAAATTATACTGCTTGCTTTTTGAGATGGAATGCTAAAGTGATTTCTGTGAGTCATGGTCCTTATTTGTACTGACCTCTAGTCCTGAATTCGTGCTTTTTTTTTTTTTTTTCCAAGAGGTTATTTTCAACCATTGTAAAACAGGAACTATTTTAATGTTATGATTTCTTGATCCATAAATTAACAAAAGTTTACAAAAATTCTAAAAGTGTGTTTAATGATTTCTTGCTATGTTTGTAAGATATGGGTATTTACAAAAAACAGTCATTTCATTTTGTATTTAAAATTTAAAGAAAATTACATCTAACATTCTTCAAAGGTGGTTACTTTCTGAGCTTCCTAGGGTCTGCGGAACAGATCACACCCTCCAGGAAATCAACTGGATTTTTAAAATACTCTTCATCATGTACCTCATTCAAACATTATTCTGTAGTGCCCTGCTCCTCACTTCCCTGTTAAGAGGTAATAGATAAGCCAATTCACAAAACAGACTCCTTTCTGACAACTCCCAAAGAATAAGCATTTTTATAAAGAACAGTATTTTCAGTGGTGACTTATCTGTGAAGGAACTATTCTAGGGAAGTTGAGCCTCCCCACATAGACATTTAACAATCCTGCAAGAACTTAGGATCAGCATGAAATTTGTATGTGCATAAATGAGGACATAGACTAAATAGGTTTCAGAGTGAGGAATGAGAGACACAGAGTTAAGTTATCTTGAGTCAGAGGGAATTTTCATTACTGTCCGCCTCCAAAGTCTGGCACTTAATAGAACAATATTCTCTATATACCGAAAAATACCATGGAATACAAGCCTCTTTCTTTCTTTCTTTCTTCCCTCTTCCCTGCCCCTTTTTCTCTTTTTGTTTGTCTGTTTGTTTTTGGCCTTTTTTTTTTTTTTTTTTTACCATACCATTTAAAAGTTGCTCTTTGGTTTCTGTCAAAAAAAAAAAAAAAAAAAAAATATATATATATATATATATATATATATATATATATAAAGGACTCAGGGCCCTTGGTCCATTTCTTGGTTTTGGCTCAGGTCATGATGTCATGGGTCATGGGCTCAGTCTCCATGCTCAGTGGGGAGTCTGCTTAAGACTCTCACTCCCTCTGTCCCTTCCCTCTCAAATAAATAAATACATCTTTAAAAAATATTTAAAAGACTTTCTAAAACGTATTGGGAGTTTCTGGGCCATTGGGTTCTTACTGCATGGTAGGTATCATGCTGACCTTTTCTTCTAAAATGGCAAGGATGTGTTATTACCCTCATTTAACAGAGAGGGACGATTCAAGCTTGAAAGAGAGAGTAACTAAGTGCCCTGGTAGTACTGAGCTGACGTGTGGTTGAACTGGGATTTGGTCCCAGGTTTGCCCAGTTCTGAAGGCCATGATTTTAATTGCTCCACTATATATTGGAGGGGAGGGATGTAGCTAACATTATTGTGGTGCTTATAAACGTCAGGTCTTCTTTTAAGAACTTTATGTGTATCCACTCTTAATCTGTACGATAACCCTGTGAACTAGGAACTGTTATTATCCCTATTTTATAGATAAGTAAACTGAGGTAAGAAGATTTCATGGACTTTATGTAATGGACAGTGAGTTATGAAGAAGGCATTTAATCCCATGCTGTCCAATTCTTAAGCACGTGCTACTAATCAATACACCAACTATTTATTTTCAAAACACACATTGTCTTTTGAAGACAGTGCACTATAAAAAGTTTTAAGAAAAATTAAAGTCAAAATATATCTCTAATATTGCCTTAGCGTGAAGAGCAATAAACTATCTCTAATCAACAAGTTTGAATAGGAGTCCATTTTTGGAGATAGTTCACTACTTTAATGATCTAAATTAAACCTTTTAAAATTATAGTATATCTTAACTCATATAAAACAATTATAAAGATGGGTGTTCATAACTTGTAGTTTTTAACCACACACACGAATAAAATGTTAAGTAGAAGTAGATTTTTTAAAACTTTTGTCTGAGAATTACCACTTTTAGAGATGTGAGATCTTTGTGCTATCAGGAGTAGATCATGAGGACATAAATTAGTGCACACAAATTTTTGATAAAATGGAAATAAAATGGTTAATAGCTGCTGATGTTTTTACAGACTGTGAGGAAACTATGACTAATTCAGCTGTAAATGAAATGAACTAAAAAGAGAAGGTGTGTATTTGTCCAAATCTGGGCTAAAAGTCAAGTTTGAAGATACACGGAAATTCCATTTTCCTGTTGATGAATCAAATAATTAATCATCTTGATCTTGAAATAGATAAGTTACCACCCCAAATTTATTTCTTCAGTTGAAATTACACATGGTTTAAAGTAAATTTTTTTCTTAAAAATGAAATGTTGGTGGCTAGGCACTATTTATTCAATATTTATCATCATCAAATTGCATTTACTGACATCGCTATCTCTAAGAGTTTACAATGAAAACGGATAACACTCATTCTTACTACTGAGAAAAGAATGTATGATTGCATAATCCTAAAAACCAAGTTGTGTATGAGCGTGTGTTTATAATGTAGACTGGAAAGGGAATGTGGGAGGAGAAAAAAGAGTCACAGTCCCCATTAGTTGTAAGTTTATGTAAGTGGTACGATTTAGGAGAAGTGAAGATTTTTTCTAAATAATTCAATAAGCCTTGACTCCAAGGCTCTGAGCATTAAAGAAACGGGAGGAAAGATCCATTTGAGCAAATAACTCTTTAAAAAAAACAAAACTAGAAATAGATAGCTCTAAAAATTAGGGACACACATAGATCATCATGAACTCCTTTTCTATCTAATTACACCACATGGTTTTAAAGTAGAAAACACTGCAAGCAAGAGGGAAAAGAAAGCAATTTCTTCCATGCAGGAAAGTTAGTTGGGAACACTCACAAGGAACATTATGTGTTATATGTGATACATCAGCAGAAAAATACCTAAAATGTGAACTCAAAAGCTTAGAGCTAGGAAGCCACAAGATTTTACATGACCAGGGATTTGACACTAAGAAAGACTCATGATTACTGTCTTCCTTAATGTAGAAGAGAAAGCCAGAGTTAAGCAGGAATCAGTGCAACTGATGGCTGGGGAGAGAAGAGTTTTTCAATATTTTAATCTTTTATTTATTTTTTTTAAAAGATTTTATTTATTTACTTGACAGACAGAGATCACCAGTAGGCAGAGAGGCAGGCAGAGAGAGAGAGGAGAAAGCAGGCTCCCTGCCGAGCAGAGAGCCCGATGTGGGGCTTGATCCCAGGACCCTGGGATCATGACCTGAGCTGAAGGCAGAGGCTTTAACCCACTGAGCCACCCAGGCGCCCCAATATTTTAATCTTTTAAATTATGCTCTAAATCATTCTTTCTTGGAAAAATCATAGAAAACAAAGGAAACAATAAAAACAAAACAATACACAATTAGAACTAGATCTCCACATATTTGTCCTATCATGTATAATAGAATACATGAATCTATTACATTGACTATAAAATAATGATCAACCAGATATGAGACACTTACTTAAAATAAAGTGAGGTTGAAAGAAAAAGAACAAAAAAATATGAATCATGTTGGAAAAAGCAAGATTTGCAATATTAGTATTAAGGCAATTATTAAGGCAAAGCAAAAGGCATTAAAAAATTGAACACTTTTTTAAACAACAAAGAATGCAATCCACAGTATCTCTCAAGGATTTTTGTGCATTTGCTGGGTCATAGGGCAGTTCTATTTTCAACATTTTGAGGAACCTCCATACTGTTTTCCAGAGTGGTTGCACCAGCTTGCATTCCCACCAACAGTGTAGGAGGGTTCCCCTTTCTCCGCATCCTCGCCAGCATCTGTCATTTCCTGACTTGTTGATTTTAGCCATTCTTACTGGTATGAGGTGATATCTCATTGTGGTTTTGATTTGTATTTCCCTGATGCCGAGTGATATGGAGCACTTTTTCATGTGTCTGTTGGCCATCTGGATGTCTTCTTTGCAGAAACGTCTGTTCATGTCCTCTGCCCATTTCTTGAATGGATTATTTGTTCTTTGGGTGTTGAGTTTGTTAAGTTCTTTATAGATTTTGGACACTAGTCCTTTATCTGATATGTCGTTTGCAAATATCTTCTCCCATTCTGTCAGTTGTCTTTTGGTTTTGTTAACTGTTTCCTTTGCTGTGCAAAAGCTTTTGATTTTGATGAAATCCCAAAAGTTCATTTTTGCCCTTGCTTCCCTTGCCTTTGGCGATGTTCCTAGGAAGATGTTGCTGCGGCTGAGGTCGAAGAGGTTGCTGCCTGTGTTCTCCTCAAGGATTTTGATGGATTCCTTTCTCACATTGAGGTCCTTAATCCATTTTGAATCTATTTTTGTGCATCAAATAACAGCTGCAAAACTCAAAAAAACCAAAGCTGCAGAAAACACAAATAGACGTAGAAAGACAACAACAGTATGTAGCTCAGCACATGATACATCAACCAGGTAAGGCTAGAAAGGCCCTAAATAACAATACTGTAAGTTATAGGCAGATATTGCATTTAATATCCTCAAAATAAAAACAACTTTTCAGAAATTCCCTTTAAGCATTTACAAAAATCACATATTAAGTCACAAAAATTCCATGAATTCTAAAATGTAGAAACAGGGGCACCTGGATGGCTCAGTGAGTTAAGCCACTGCCTTCGGCTCAGGTCTCAGGGTCCTGGGATCGAGCCCCACATTGGGCTCTCTGCTCAGCAGGGAGCCTGCTTCCCCCCTCTCTCTGCCTGTCTCTCTGCCTACTTGTGATCTCTATCTGTCAAATGAATAAATAAAATCTTAAAAAAATAAATGTAGAAACAACATAGAACACATGATCACAAGGTAGTCAAGTCAACAAAAATACAAAACAATGACATAAGAAAGTCAGAGTAATAAAATCTTAAAAAAAATTTTAAAAATGTAGAACAACACAGAACACATGATCACAAGGTAGTCAAGTCAACAAAAATACAAAACAATGACATAAGAAAGTCAGAGTTTGAGATAAGCCATTTTTAAAAATATTCAGTGCTATTATCCTTCCCCTTGGTAATAATAGTCATAATAACCCTATTATTATCATATTGATAACAATAACAAAAGTCATAATAAGTCAGCTAGGCAAAGACAACTCTCAACATCGTGGACACGTGTAGATCATCATGAACTCCTTCTAGGTGACGCTGCATGGCGTTGAAGTAGAAAGCATTGTGAAAGGGAGACAAAACCCTCAGCACCGCCTCCAAAGCAGTTTCTTCCATGCAGAGAAGTTAGTTGGCAGCACTCACAGGGAATATTATGTCTTATATTTGCTGTGTCAGCAGAAAAATATCCCAAACGTTCAGTCAAAACCTAGAGCTATTGCTTAAGCCCCTCGTCTGTGGAGCTCCATCGCAGCAGCCCTAGCAAACTGAAACGGGCAATTTTCTTTTCCATTTTTTCCATTTCTTTCTTTTCTATTTTGTGTCCAGCTACACTGGGAGAACCTCTACAGTAACATTGTAATTCCTGTATCTCCGGAAGTCATATTTTAAAATTTTTAGTATATAAAATGTGTATGCATAAAATGTGACATAAAATGTGACATCTAGACTCACATGTTTACCCCTTTATTTCAATCCTAAAAACACACTCACATGTGGAGCTAGATGGAAAAGCTATCCAAATGATACCATGACGCTGATTGGACTTTGCCTCTCCGTATCGCCCCCTCCAGCTATCAGCACAGCGCGAACAGGTGAGGCAGAGCCAAAGCCGCCATTCAGAAGACTCTCTGTTATTAATTAGTTTCAAACCATGAATTATATTATTTCTACTGCCTCAGCTGACCTCAACTTAGCATTTTGCATGTTGTCTTGTGTTCTGGGATTTAACTTGGCAAATAATTCTCTCCTCCTTGTATTCTTGATCTCATTTCCTATTTGTGTATCTGCTTCCCCCAGATCCTGACCTTTATGTGTCTGACCCAGGGCCGGTAATGGGACTAGGTAATGCGACTCCAAATCCTGAATGCTTCTTTTGCTTAATTACTTGGCTTGGTCTTTTGAAACCTGGACACCGCTTTGATCCTCATAGCAGTATTAACTCAGCATGAGTTAACTCAGAACAAAATTGATTATGCTAAGAAGAGTTAAGAGATTTTTGCTCAGTGTTATAGGACTTGGAAAATTTGCGGACACAGACAGAACTCAATACATAAGCTACTAGTAATCTGAATTCTCTCATTTCTCGTCCTCTCTTTTTCTATCCCTGTATATATTTCTGAATATAAAATAATTTTAAAGTTTGGGAAAGAGAGAAATTTGTAAAGAAAATAGAGCCACCTATAAGTCTACTGTGCTCAGAAATAGCTATTGTTAACTTCCTAATCGAGAGAGAAGAAACGTTATCTGTGTGTATCTAACCACATACACATTTTTTAAAAGGATTTTATTTATTTATTTGACAGACAGAGATCACAAGTAGGCAGAGAGAGAAGGGGAAGCAGGGTCCCCGCTGAGCAGAGAGCCTGATGCGGGGCTCGATCCCAGGCATGGGATCATGCCTGAGCCCAAGGCAGAGGCTTTAACCCACGGAGCCACCCAGGCATCCCACATACATATTTTTAACAAAGTTCCTATCATATTTCACATAGTATTTTTACCCTTTTTTAAAATAATGTATCCAGAAGTGATATCTAATAATTAATAACTCAGAGCAGAGGCTGACATTACTGGAGCGGGGTCCTGGTGCCTTGTGTCAACTCTGTAATAGCTACATAAGAGCCCCAGAAAGTTCTATAGAAAGAACCAAGGAAGCCATAGTCGTAGGGACTCTGGTTCCTCAGAGAAGCTACTATACGCCAATCAGTAGAAGTATCTCAGTTTTTTGTTTTATTTATTTTTTATTAAGACTTTATTTTTTAGGGGCACTTAGGTGGCTCAGTCATTAAGTGCCTGCGTTCGGCTCAGGTAGTGAATCCGGGGTCCTGGGATTGAGACCCACGTCACGCTCCCTGCTCAGCGGAAAGCCTGCTTCTCCCTCTCCCACTCCGCCATGCTTGTGTTCCTTCTCTTGCTGTGTGTCTCTCTTCACATAAATAAATAAATAAAATCTTGGGGGGGAAAAAAGAAAGACCTTGTTTTTTAGACCAGCTGTAAATTCACAGCAAAACTGAAAGGAAGGAAAGTCAGAGATTTCTCATGATCCCAGGCACGCCTTTCCCATTATCAATACCCTCTACCCATAGGTACCTTTGTAACAGTAGATGAACTCACATTGACACATCATAATCACCCAAAGTCCATAGTTAAAATATGGTTAATTTTCGGTGTTGCATATTCTGTGGGTTTGGGTAAATATATAGAAACATGTATCCATCACTGTAACATCATACAGAGTATTTTCACTGCTCCAAAATACCTCCATTCCCCCTCCCTACCCCTGGCAACCGCTGATCTTTTTACTGCCTCCATAGTTTTGCCTTTTCCAGAATGTCATGTGGTTGGAATTAACTATGCAGCCTTTCCAGATTGGCTTCTTTCACTTAGTAATATGCATTTAAAGTTCCTCCGTGTCTTTTTATGCTTTCATAGCTCATTTCTTTTTAGCACTGAATAATATTCCATTGTCCAAAGTGGCTGTACTTTTTTGCATCTCCACCAACAATGAATGAAAGTTCTTGTTCCACATCTTCGCCAGCATTTGGTGTTCTCAGAATTCCAGACTGTGTGTAGTAGTATCGCTTTCTACTAATAGGTGTGTAGTGGTATCACTTTTCAATTTGTGTTTTCCTGATGACATATGCTGTATAACATCTTATCCAAATGTTTTAACAACTGGTTAGGGTTATATCAGTGTAAATCAACTGATTAGCATCCCTGAATATATTGTGTTTTAATATCTAGCTAGACAGGAATCAGAAGCCTGATATTTAGGGGCACCTGGTGGCTCAGTCAGTTAAGCATCTGCCTTTGGTTTAGGTCATGACCCCAGTCCCAAGGTCAAGCCCAGTGCTGGGCTCCCTGCTTAGCTCTCCTTACCCCTCTGACTCTCCCCACTCTGGTGCTCTCTCCCTCCCTCTCTCTCTCTCAAATAAATATTTTTTTTAAAAAAAAACCTAACATTTAATGGCTACAAAGTACTTAAATACATGGATATTTCATCCACTACATCTTTATATTGGTCTCCAGCACTTTGTCTTTTTATTGAATCTGTATGTTCACTATTTATTAAAGAAACCATCATTAATTAAATTTCTATAATTCCTCTTAGTTCTCCCTCAAAATTTGATCGTATGATAGCACCTGCCACATCATATTTAAATGATATCCCTAACCTTTTGTTTCTCTTACTGAGCTATGCATCCTGCAAGAATAGGGACTGTGTCCTGGTCATGATTGTGTTGGTGGTGTTGGCTGTTTAATAAATGTCTACTGAAATGAACTGTAGTAATAGTCTAATGTTCTTTCTAATGTTCCCTAGAAGGCTTGTTTGTTTATTTATTTATTTATTTATTTATTTATAAATTTTGGATTTTTTTTTAACGATTTTATTTATTTGACAGAGATCACAAGTAGGCAGAGAGGCAGGCAGAGAGAGAGAGGAAGGGAAGCAGGCTCCCTGCAGAGCAGAGATCCCAATGTGGGGCTCAATCCCAGGACCCTGAGATCATGACCTGAGCCGAAGGCAGAGGCTTATTTATTGGCCTAGACGCCTTATTTATTGGCCTCAATTAATATCTAGGTTTTAGTGGATTTTTAAAAATATAAACCATCATAAATTTTCACATTACTTTCATCTTCCCTCTGCCTCCTCTAGGCAGGCCTAATTAAAAACCACTTTGGAGGTAAGTCTACTGTATTTGAGAATTTTTCAAAGCCTTCTGTTGAGGAAATTCTTCTCAGCATTCCAGTCCAGTTAGTCGAATGACCACTGGGATCCTATTTTATTCACAGAGATGTCAGTAGTGAGTGATCATGATAACTTCATCTTGCCCCGTCTGATCTGAACTTGGAAACTTAGGAACTTGTGCTTGATGTTCATACATTCGTTCATTCAATAATTCATTATATCTTTATTGAACTCATATTACCTGCCAGATCTGTGGATCGACAGATAAATAAAACATAGTCTCTACCTTTGAGGAATTCCAGATTAGTGGGGGAGGCACGTTCTATACCACAACATAGTAAGTTTCATAAGATATTTATACACAGTGTAAAAATGCACTGTATTGTCATATTTTGACACTTCACTTCCTCTATGGGAGGAATACCCTAACCAAGTTTAAAAAAACACTTTACCCCTACTAGCAAAATAAGGCTTCCTAAGCCCTTCATTATTGGGAAGTTTTAAATAAGAATTTTTTTAAAGCTTTAATTTTCTGAACAGCACTTCTTGTCAATATCAGAGAGCACATGACTGATAAAGGAAAAAGGAAAAAGAAAAGTAGAATCTTTAAATGTTTTCTAGCAATGTTAAAAATCTTCCCAGTCACTAAAATATTTTCATACCACATCACAAAGAGAAGATGCTTGATAACTTATCTTTACATTACCTGTCTCATGAAAATGATTGTTCAAGAGCCTAAGGCTTACAAAAATCAAGCACGGGAATTAGTTACAATGATACCATTGTGTATAAGTAAACTTACACTTGCCTTCTGTGAGAAGCTTTTAATAATTATACCTAACATATCTGACACACGGGAACAAATCATTTTCTTAATACATCCTTTTTCTTGGCAAGAAAATCATTTTCAAAAAAATCATTAAATGAAATAAATAATGATTATGGCCAGAAAGGAAACTCAAACAGCATAAAATTTCTTTTATTAAATTTCATTACATAATCATGCTTGTAATGAATAATTAATTTTACAGTGAAAAGGAAAAAAAGTAATAGATTAGTTCTTTTTAATTATATTTAAGGATTTTTTTGAAAAGGGAACAACATATGGGTTTGTTGCACTAATAACTACATTAAAATGTAATAACAATTAAGTGCCATTTAACAAATATAATAATTTTAAAAGAATGCATTTTTTATTTTCAAGATACTATTTAAATTCAGTAATAAGTTTCATGTATGAATTAAATTTGTGTTTGATGAGCAAAAATATTACACCTAGTAGCTTATAGTTTCACTGCTTTACATTTTAAATACAAAGAGAAACTCCAAGGGATCATACAGCATTATATAATTGAAATAACTCAAGTTCTATGTCTTTTGTCTTTCTAATCACTGTTTATGAGTCACTGGTTTTCCATGTTTATTTCTGAGCCACTATTTAACAGGAATGTGTAATGTCTTTTATTAAATTCAACAATGACTTCAGAGATAGTTTAGAACTCAGACCCACAAAATATTTTTTTCAGGGAGAAATATTTTATCACTGACATTATTTAGAATTGCTGACATGTAGAAAAAAATAAAAAGCAGACTGTAAAAATTAGTTTTATTATTGTCTTTAAATTCTAAAGACAATGATTTCCCTTAGTTGACTGCTCTGGGGCAAACATTTCCATCCCAAAGCCCTTGGAATGGCACTTACTAGACCATTTACCTAATGGTACTGTCACTTCTACAAATAATATTGTTTCATGATTACATTTCTGCACAGGTCACTGTGCTAGGTACTCTCATTATTTCCTTTGAGGCTCCCCACACTTTGACAGGGCAAGTACCATTCCTTACTCTTATTTCATGGATGAGGAAACAATCTTTGGGACATTAGGTAACTTGGTTCAGGTCCCATGAACAATAACATAGTCGGTGTTCAAGCTCAGGTCTGTCTGATTCAGAAGCCATAATCCAGCCAATCCTGCTTCTATTTTTTTCATGCAACAGGTATGAATTGAGTGCCTTCTGCAAGCAATTAATAGAGGACTGTATAAGAAACAGTTCTTGTCAGCAAGGGTTCTAAGATTAGTCAAGCACCTGCTTTCCCCAGACACGGTCACTCTCCTATGATGATCACCATGGATTGATTTTCCCTATTGTGAAACTTCATCTCAGGGTTGTCATAGAGTATATAATCTTTAGTGTCTCCTTTCCCCCCCCCTCTCTCTTTTCTGTTCTCTCTTTCTGGGACTCCTATTAATCAAGTGTTAGAACTTTGATCTTGAAGACTGACACTCCAATTTTTATAGCTTTTCTATTTTCTCCTTGTTTGTTCTTCTTTCTGATTTCCTCATTCATGACTTCCAACACCTGCATGTTTAGAAGTCCCCTGTTTTTCCTAACTGCTGAAGTCTCTCAGAGTTTTCATTTCCTTAAGTGATTTATAATATTTGAACGAGAGCTCACTTCCAACAGAAGTTGTTCTTTATTTCCTAGCTTGAGGCACAGTCCTAATGAGTATACTGTATTTGTCTCCTAGATGGGCCCCTTCATGTTTCACTGGGCCGGGCCAATGGCCACTGTTTTGGCAAAGGGTCCCTGCACCTTGTGAGAAGTATGAATGTGGACTCCACGCTCACGCACGGTGCAGTCTAAATTCCTCTGGGCTGCTTTCTCTCCCCTGATTTTAGGTGGATGGATGGCTTCTTTGATGTTTCTCCCAGTCAATTTCACAGAAGCAGTCTTTTGGGACTGCTGGCTTTTTGCAAGATGGTTATCTTTAGTTCCCAACAAGAATATGACCTGAGGCTTGTATTTAAAAAAAGATTAAAGAAGACAATTTAGAGGATACAAAAAAAAAAACAACCTTTATTTAACACTTCATGAAGTGGACAGTCTCCATTCGGAGAACCACAAAAATGGGGCAGAAAAAATGGGTTTATATGATAAAGAATAAAGACCAGGGAAGAAAAAAATAGAAAGTATCAGAGTAGCTGGAGCCACATAGTCACCCTTCTTTGGCAATGAGAAAGAATAAGGAAATAAATATGGGACCCAGAGTTAACTTACATCTGGGGATTGGCTGATTGGGAGATACTGCATTTCCGTGCAAGTGGAGCATTTACAGGGATGTGAAAACTATCATTTAAATTTCAGTTTGCTGACCTGGCACCCCAGCTCCATTCTGGGCCTAGAAGTTCACTTCACATTTTAGTGTCTTCACTACTGTCAGAACCCCAAGACCCAAAAGATAAGGCCTATAAACCCTCGCCTCCTTCAGCTGTAGCTCTTGTTTACTACTGAGATTTTAAGTAGACTCTTCACTTCTGGCACCCAAGGATTTCATTCTCTTAGTTTTAAGCCTTTTTTTTTTCTTATATTTTATCTAGGATTTCCCCCCCACACACACCCACTTTTTTTTTTTTTTTTTTTGAGGGAATGGTTTTGAAACAGTTTCGTATCCATCTTTCCATCCCCCCGCTCCTTACTTCCCTCGACCGCCCAGCAAACACCCACCTCCTCCCATTAATTCCATGTTGGCTTCTCCCTCCCTTCTCTAGATTCTCCATTGCAAACACCCAGCAATGAGGTCAGGCAACTAGAATCTTCCTTAGAAGGGTCTTTCTTACTGGCTACTTGGAGTAGAAAAGGCTGCAAACATCCGTAGGTATGTAACGTGAAGGCTGTTATCCTGCTGCTTATAACTGATCCAGTGAGTGAGTGAGTCAATGGACTTTAAAAGATGTAAAATCAGAGTCATTCATGTAAAGACAGAATTTTAGCTGCATTCTTCCCCTATTACAAAAGTCTTTCAGGGAGGATACACCACTGGGCACAAAGTTAGGAGAATATTTCATTTCAATGTTTTACTAGCAAGGTTTCAGAATGGTGATTTTCTTTATAAGATAGGGAAGTAGCAGGATCTGAAGACAAAAGGCAAAGCTCAGCCTGAAAACATGCTATATGAAGGAGTTAAATTTTCCTTTTTCTTAGACTCCTGGTTATAGGCCTATTTCGCATCCATTTTGAATCTTCTCCCTACATTCTAATTGCTTCCCCTGAGCCAGTAGCCTTCAGCACAGTCCTCTTAACATAACCTTCCCCTCATCACTTCTCCTTTGAATTTCACACAACAGTGAGGTACAACAGTTGGAGGTGGGATAATTCTGGAGTTTGAGGTGGTATCTGTCCTACCACAATATAAGCAGGGGCACAAGGCAAATGTAAGAGAAGCACAAAGAGGCATCTGCAATATGAATCACTTAGGAGGGGACTTAAGGGTATTAATGATGATGGTAATAGTAGCTGGCACTGATCACATCCTATCATTTACCAGGCATTAACCTAAGCGCTTTGCATAGACAACATCATTTCGATCTGACACTAGCTACTATGGCTATTTCCAGTTTACAAATTAGGAAATGGAGACAGAGTGTTAAAATAACTTTCTCAAGATCAGACAACTTGTGACTAGTAAGAAAGTGACAGAGAAAGGGGGGAAAAGGCAAGGAGAACCCTAGAGTTGCCCAGGAATCCCAAGCAGCCGCAGCTCATGGACTGTCTATTTATTGTGCTGCAGATCTGTCATAATGCCTTCAGTCTCCGAGTCTCTTCATTCCCAATTTCAAATCCCAAAAGAGTGCATCCGATAGGCCCAGCTCTGTTTTGTCCCTGGTAAATTACTGAGCGAGGATCAGAAAGTGCAGCAATGTACTACAGATATGGACACCCCTATATATGAGCCGTGCTGCCCAGAAACGTGGTAGTGGGGGTAAATGGGTAGCCACCCCAAGAAGCATCTCCTGTACAACCTAACAATGTTAGAAAGTATCATGTGTGTATGTGTACCATGTTCTGCAGCTGACATATGATCCAAGGATAAGAATTACATTCATTAAAATATATAGCATGTATGTTTTTATTATTTTTTGGTTTCTCTAAAGTGTGTATGTATATTCAATGAACTGGGATCCATCTATTATTTCATTTTCCTTAATATGGAAAACTCCCTGAAGAAACTCAGTTTTCACTGAAATGATAAGCCTTCAATTTCTGTTACTCTTATTTCTCACAGCATGCTATTCTCGCTACCCTGAATAACCACCTGCTGAAAACAGTGAAAACTGCTAGATTAAAAAAAAAAAATCAAATACACTGATGAACTGGTAAGAAATGAAGGAATTCTCAAAAAGGAACTAAAGAAAGAAAGGAAGCAAAATGAGAGGAACCTGAGAATAAGTAAAGGCCAAAGTGGGATGTTGCTAAGAGATTATCTGTCAAATTCTGGACACCTACAGCTCCTGCTTTGGTAGCTGTGCAGCATGCCAAGGTCAGGAAAGAAAGCCAAGAATTCATCTAAGAGTAGGAATCTAACATGGGGCAAATCTGAGGCCCCAAAAGGCTGCATTCCCAGTGTAAGCGTGAAAGAGAAAGAGATCTGATGCACAAGTCAGTAAAGATACATGGTTGACTTGACCTTGGAATCCAGAAATGGAAGATAAAGTCTCTTCTGAGAATGTCCTCTGAGATTCAAATCCAAGCCACTTGGATCTGAGGCCAAATGAAATCTATCCGTGCAGTCCAAACACTTTAAGTGGAAAATTTAATCTGGTTGTAGGGTTAATGGTGCCTCCATGCAACTTGCAGAAGAAAATACTGTCTAGGAAAACTCAATTTTAACTCTGGCTTTAGAGAATCCTGACAGTTATAACCCCAGAAACTTGAGAGCAGAATCCAAAATCATAGCCCACAAAGAAATAGACACCATGAGCAAAAGCTAGAAGAAAAAACAAATAGCACAAAAGACCCATAAAACTTTCAGTTTGGGATTTAACAGACATAGAAGAACACAGACAATTTAATGTTTATGTTATGCTAATGTGTTTAATTTGTATAAGAAATTAGAAAATGGTTCAAAAAGAACTAAATAGAATTTTTAAAAATAAAAAGCTATTTGAAAATATTGAGATGGACCATATGAAAGACAAAAAAAAAAAAAAAAAAAAAGGCGGGGGGATAAAGTGAGAAAGTCTTAGAGATGTTCCATAGATATTCTAAGAGCTAATGGAGAAGATGGAAAACAAGCAAATAGGAGAGATAATGGTTGGTAATTTTCTGCAATTTTTCCAGGACACTAATCCTGAGATGGAGCAATCCTTTAAAATCCTAAGCATGGTTTAAGATTTTTTGAATGGTAAGAAGGAAGAAGAGGAAGAAAGAAAGAAATGACTAGATCCCTAAATTCACCACTGAGAAACCACAAAACCATCCAACAAATCTTAAAGGCAGCCAGAAGAAATGAAGGTAGGAAAGGAGTGGAGGAGGAAGACTGAAAGCACTAGATTTTACATAAAAGCACAGAAAGTAAACTAGGTTAATTATTAGAATTGAGGTAAGTTTCCTTCGACATTCATCAACATGACAGATAAGTATCCCTACTAAGAGCAATGCAAAAAAATCTCGAGTATAAGAAAAGGTAAGGGAGGGCTAAAGGTGGAAACTCAAATGCATAAAATGTTTCAACTCCAATCTGAAAAATATAAAAACAGAACATTAAATTATGATCCAAAGACAAATTTTCCCAAAACACGAAAAGAAGTAAGACAGGTGGGAAAAAAAAAATCCCCAATCTTTACTGAGTGCAAACGTTTTTAAGAAAAAGGTAATTGACCAGTGAAGATCTAAATATATCAACGGGTGAGCAGTTTCGGGGAGGACCCAAAAGGTAGAAAAAGACACAGCCCAGGACTATAGACAGCCAATACAGGCTATTTACTTAACATAATTAAGTTATTCTTAGGATAGCTCATTAGATATTAAGTCTTCATCCGTTATTTCCGCTTGCTCGCTATTTCTTCTTTGGCGGGGAAGCCGGGGGTGCAGGTTCTACGTAGAGCTTAATCACATTACGATGACGATGAGAGAGCGCAACATAAAATATGCAAGACTGTCGAGGGCTATCTGTATCTTTTAATATGGGAAATTCATATTCACCCCCATATACTTAGTGACACTATTTTAGTTACAAGGAAGCCCACCAGACGCCCCATTTACATTTTTAGCAGTGTGATACCAAGGATAAATTCCAACAAAGAGTTCTGTTTTAAACAATCCAAATCGTCCGAACTTTGCTGATTATTCTAGCGTCAGAACATTTTCTATTTGCTTAGCACTCTTTGAAAACTATGACTCACAAACGCCAGGACATGGAATTGTAGCAGTAAAGAACAGGTGAAAAGTTGTTCCTAGTTGTGTTCTGCAGGCGCATACAACTCCCGTCGTTCCCTGTGCAAAAATCAACAAATAAACAGAGGCACCGCATTTCAGATTCTCTTGCGCGCCGTACGAAGGACAACTGGTTTTTGTAGTTTCTACACTGGTAGCTGCCAAGCATATTAATCCTTGCTGGGAGGGAATCAAACTACACTTCCCATAAAGGCGCGGGGCCGGCCTCCGGTCGGCATACGTCATTGCTTGAACCAACCAATGACAGCTCCGGGCGGCAGTGAGGCAAGCGCCGTCAGGCGCCAAAGTGGTTTTTTTTTTTTCTTTTTTTTTTTTTTTTTCCGCCGAAGCTGAGCGGGTGCTGCTAGCGGAGGCGCCATATTGGAAGGGACAAAACTCCGGCGACAGCGAGTGACACAAATAAACCCCTGGACCCCCTCGTTCCCCCAGCTCTAAGGGCCGCGATGTTGTACCTAGAGGACTATCTGGAAAGTGAGTGGGCGGCGCTGGCGGGGGCCATCTGTGGGACCTGCGGGCGGGCAAGAGCGCGAGTGGACGGGCAGGCGGGATGGCGGGAGGGAGGGGGAGGCGGGGGATGTTTCTTTCTCACGGTAACTGGCAGCCTCGCTGTGGGCTGCCGGCTCCTTCGACCCCCCCCGACGCACGCACGCACGCAGTGACGTAAGCGCGTACTTTCGCCGTTGGCCCCGCCCCTCTGACGGACTCTCCCTTTGACAGTGATTGAGCAGCTTCCAATGGACCTGCGGGACCGCTTCACGGAGATGCGCGAGATGGACCTGCAGGTGCAGAGTAAGTCGGCGCGTTTGCCCGTCTTGGCCGCGCGCGTTCAGTGCCAGACTTACTTGCCATCGACTTCATCGCCTCTGCTGTTTGACTGTCCTCCGGCTCACTGGCTAGTGCATACGGAGTTGTAAAAAAGAAAAGGCAGTGCCGAATCTTGCCTCTTGCTTTCCACGCTACTTTTCTCCTTGCTTTTTACAAGAGGAGGAGGCATTAGGGCACGTGTATGTGTTCCTTTCTCGAATTCAAGACTCTGCAATAAAAGTTTGTGTGCCTTCAGTGAGAACGTAGATGCATGTCTTAATGCACATCGGTGTAAACGTTGAGAAGATTTTGACTTGAGCCCTTAACGTGTGGAACATAGATTTCAGCATCTATACTTTTGTTAAAGTTCGTTCTACTCGAACATTTTCAAGAACGGAAAACACAGAAGCATAGGTTATATGCGGTTGTTTAGTGACCTGGTGAACTTGGAATGTCAGATTTTGAAAAGTTACACCTTATAGGATGCATTCTCACTTCTCAACAGGATGGTATTTTTTCAATCAAAATGAGTGAGGGAAATAGATTATACTGTAAAAGTTTCTATCTGTTGTAATAAAAATTTTGACTTTTCTTCTATCAGTGATAGCTTGGTAATCTGGTTACTTTATCCCAAAATTAACGTTGTTCTTTCATAGAGCAGTATTTGGTTTATCTGATCATTTTTCCTGTGACGTTTCTAAAAAAGAGTTTATGGTTTAAAGAAGTAAAGAATCAGTGTTTATGGAGATAAGAAGGTAAATACTTAGAGCGAAGCTACACTTAAAATTACATTTAAAATGAGTACAAACTTATGTCCACCATGCTCTAAAAGAACCTCACAAACCTTCCCCTTTTATGAAATGAATGTAAATAGCTGTTCCAATTATCTTGTAGAGCTACTACAAGATAAAATTAAGATCAATTTTATTAATTTAATTAATTTTATTAAAAATTAAGAGTGTGAAATGAATTATACATTACACAATTAACATGTACAATCAGGCTTACTCTTATGGCTGGATGTTACTGTTTAGTTGTAGGTATTCCTTAATTAAATTGTATAAATGACAGTAATGACTGGCCTTTATGGGGTCTATCCTCAGGAAATCTGTTTCTTGATCCCATTTATTCCAGCTATGTTTAGGCTATATACATAAAATGTTTCTCATGCTTCCAGGTTTTTTTCTTAGAAAAGTAGAGGTGGAAGAAGATCTGGGTTTGGGGGTATAATTGGGAAGAAAGGGGTATCTTGGAAAGAGATCAGAGAAGCAGCATTTCTTGAGGTAGCTAAGGACCTGTACTTTCTTCCCTTTGCTTCTCTGCCTCCACTCCCCCACAACATACTGCATACCCATTGTTCATGAATATACTTGTCACAGCCTCTTGTCAGTTTCATGTGGCCATGCTTAATACAAGGTGATATGATATGGAAGCCTTCTTTTAATCACTGGATTGTAGTGTCGAAGTCTGAATTGTGTATTTCTTTAGCTTGCTCACAAAATTGATTTTAGCTTTAATGTAGTCGAAATGCTAAAGTAGTATTGTCTGCAGGTTTTGATGTCAGATAGATCTGAGTTCGTATTAGAGTTTTCCTGACTTATTTTTTGATCTTGACCATGGTTTTCATTGTCTATAAAATGAAAATTATCTGAGGATTTAAAATAACACAGTTAAATTAGAACTTATAGTTTTTGATACAAAGTAGGAATTCAATAAAGGGTAACTTATTTTATACTTCTTCATTGTTACTACAAATTTTTACATTCTCTTGTGATTTGTACTTAGATTATGTAAATGAGAGGTTTTATAAACTTGCATTTTATAATAAGAATTTTCTTAAGTTAATAGGTGCTATGATTAATAAAAGAGACGTATTTATAAAATTAGAAATTGCTTATTTAAACAAAGAAAAATTTAAAAATCACTGTAAGACTTCTTAGAATCTTTAAAAACCTATTATTGCCCTGAAAATCTCCAAAAGTTTTTCCTTCACTTGCACTTACAGAATCACTTTTTTTTTTTTTAACTTTTTCTTTTTTACTAGACATGGAATGAGATGAGTATTCTTGGCACACACTTAGGGAAAAACTTATCTAGAATAAATAATACAGTGTATCAACTGAACAAATTATTGTAACTTCTACTTTAAAGTCATGATATGAAATGATGGAGTGCTTAAAGCCGTATAGTGGGAGGTTAAAATCTTTTTATTACTTTTTCTTATTAAAAGAAAGGTGAGGATTATCTATTGGTACTTTTAATAAGAAATTGTGCTTTAGCACATTCGGCTGATTTAATACCATTAGCTTTTGACCTGAAGGCTGTACTATTGAAATAATGTGGTGTAGAACCTATCTACGTTGTTCACTACTTTGACTACTGGAAAAATTTTGAAATAACAAATACAATTGTTGGAGAAAATTGTAACTTTTTTATTTTTTACAGAAGTATTTAAACCATTTACATAATCAAAGCATGACATATTTAAATAAGTTATTGGCCAAGTGAAAGAGTGTATGTTGTCAGATATTTTTTTCTTTTCCCAAATCAAAGCATGTATATTTAGTATATGAATTTAGTCATCTAAATATGAAATGTTTTTATTATGTCATAGATGCAATGGATCAACTAGAACAAAGAGTCAGTGAATTCTTTATGAATGCAAAGAAAAATAAACCAGAATGGAGAGAAGAACAAATGGCATCCATCAAAAAAGTATGTTCAACATTCTGGATGATCTATCAGTAAATATCGATGTCCTCTGAGAAAGATTTTAAAATGAAATTGTTTTCTGGATGTCAAAATGAGGGAAGGTTATCAATGTTATTAAAGTTATCAATGGCTCTTTAGAATTTATATAATTTGTGTTTTAGAGCTTCAGGTGTAGCAATTATTAATCATTTAATTTATTTATTTATTAATCATTTAATTTATTATTAGAGAATTATAGAATCATCAAAAGTCCATATTTGTCTTTTAATTTATTTTATTCTGGTTACAGCTAATTAAGCTTGCCTTGTCTTCACAGAAATTACATTGCCTTCCAGTTTGGGCCACAAACTGGGGCCCAATTAGCTGACCTTGAAGCATATTTTATATATTGCTAGGTACCTAAGTTGGTAGAATCACAGAAGAACAGAATCTTAAGAGTTGAAAGGATCCTTAAAAAGTCTTTTAGTTTAAAACTCTAAATTTGTACATGAATGGAGACTAGAAATAAAGAATTTCTTGTGTTTTGATTAGTTTATAGTACTTACATGTCTCTTCCAGATTAGAATGAGTATCAGATCTCTTCCCAAGGTTTTCTGTAAATGTGTGACCCAGTATAATTGGGGTACATTGGAAGAACTGCATAGAAGGCCTAGGTTTGGTCGTGACTGCCATTTAGCTGTGTGACATTGGATAGGTTCTTTAATATCTCTGAGTGGTAATGGCTCCCTTATCCCCAACCTTCTTAGAATTGTTCAAAAATCAACCGAGAAAGAAATTTGAAAACTACAGATTTAGAGTATTGTGTAATTTATTTTGCCACATGGGGGGAAGCCCAGATTGGTTCTGGCTTGAAAGATACCTGGAGGCCCCGTGTATATGAGTATAAATGTTATCTCACATCTATACAAGTGACCCTTGAACAGCCTGGGTTTGTACTGGTATGGTTCCACTTATATGTGGATTTTGTTTTTCATAAATATAGAGCAGTACTGCAAATGTATTTTCTTAATAACTTTTTCTCTAGCTTACTTTGTCATAAGAATACAGAATATAATACACAAAATACGCATTAATTTGCTGTTTATGTTGTTAGTAAAGGATTCTGGTCGACAGTTGGCTATTAGCTGTTAAGCTTTTAGTCAGAAGCTTATATGTGCATTTTCAACTACATGGGGGACACCGTGTTCAATGGTCACCTCTATAACGCAAATCAGTCATCATCCCTTTAACCTATTAAGTTTTTGGTGTAGTACAACTTGGCTATACACTTAAAAGCCTGGTTCTCCATGAGAATTGATAGAATCCTGTTTTTGTTTTTAAATGATTTGCTTATACTGAGGAGAAATCTAAAGTATAGGTTTAATTGTATGAATTAATACCTAAATTAAAATGAGAGTTCAAAAAAAACAAGAAAGAAAATGCAAGGTCCAGGAATGACTGGGTGGCTCAGTGGGTTAAAGCCTCTCTGCCTTTGGCTCAGGTCATGATCCCAGGGTCCTGGGATCGAGCCCCGGGTCGGGTTCTCTGCTCAGCAGGGAGCCTGCTTCCCTTCCCTGCCTGCTTGTCTGCCTACTTGTGATCTCTGTCTTTGTCAAATTAAAAAAATAAAATTTTTTAAAAATGGGGAGAGCAAATATTCTTTATAAATTAAATTGTAACATTTTCTGTGAAAGAAAGAATATTTATTAGTTCACATAACGTTTCCTAGCTTAGAGGCTAGACTTGGACTGGTATTTAATTTTACTTATATCTTTTTTAGGAACGCTGAGCATCTTCCTTTAATTCTTGGTCATTGTACATAATTTCTAATCCTAGCCCATCCCCATCCTATCCTTAACTGGGTTTTTATTGCTAATGTAGGGTAACTGACATTGAATGCAAGTTATGATAATGAAAATGCAGTTATATGTGCTGAATATACATATTTTCAAATTATTAATTTATTCTTGAAACTCTTTTTATTCAGGATTACTATAAAGCTTTGGAAGATGCAGATGAGAAGGTACAATTGGCAAACCAGATATATGACTTGGTAAGTGAAATTAATGTGCATGCTATGCCATAAGTACTTAAATTATGGGTTATGTCTTAAGTTTTGTTGGCTTAAATATTAATAGGAAGAATAGACTAAATTTTGAGGTACTGCTTTCTTCATTTCATTTTCTTCATTTGAGCTTCAGTGTCTATTTTTTTGGTTTCTTTGTGGAGAGAAGACTAAAACTGTCAGAGTCCATAGTTTTAGTCGATAGGTCAAGAACCTTACGTTTTAGACAAATTTACATTATTATAAGATTTTAGCTGATGTTAGACTTTTTTTTTTCCAATTTATTTATTTTCAGAAAAACAGTATTCATTATTTTTTCACCACACCCAGTGCTCCATGCAAGCCGTGCCCTCTATAATACCCACCACCTGGTACCCCAACCTCCCACCCCCCCGCCACTTCAAACCCCCCAGATTGTTTTTTTTCCAACAAGAATTGGTGTTTAAATTTATTCTACTAATACTTATCTTAAGGTAGTGTATTTACTTACCTGATAAATCATCTTGAGATTGTTTCTGTGGTAATAAAATATACATAAGACTACTGTGTTGACAAGACTTCTTAATTGCCTGATTAAATGAAGAAGAGAATCATTTGAGTCCGTGTGAAGAGATAGTATTCAACTATCTGTTAAGTGATGTCAAATAGGTAGCACTCACCAGCTGGCTCAGGTGGCAAAAATGGGAAACACTTGATTAAAAAAAGTTATTTTTTTGCAGTAGCAATACTTGCAAAGGTTTAAAATCACTATAAGACAAAAGCAGTATTTCTCAAACTGGTATAATTATGAAGCTCTCTTTTATGTAAAGCATCTTCTAAAATATATACTTTAGGAAATACTCATTACTGGTTCTGCTTCACAGCAAGTTAAAGCTAAAAACAAATGGACACTTATGGCTAACTTTAGCATATAGATTTCATATCTATTTTTATAATTTATCTGGATATAGTCTTATTACTGAACAAGTGTATATAAATATAAATGTTACTGGTTAGACACAAGATAAAAGAAGGTACATACCACTTATGGTATATATTGTAGATGATATAGAAAACTAGAAAACATTTGCCATGTGAAGCCATAGGAAATATTTCCTTGTTCTCATACAGCAGAAATTTTTAGTGGCTGTTATAACCTAGGCTTTTTTGTTCATGCAGTTATTTTGAAGACAGTTTCATAAAAGATAAAATGCCTTAAGAAGAACAGAGTAAACTATAGCTTGATTTACTATGGAATTGAAAAAAAAAAAAAAGAAATTCTTAATTGTTTTGGTCTTGAATTATGTCTATAAACACAGAGAAAGACATTTATATTTGAATCCAAGAGAAATTACTTTAGTAACATTGCGCCTCTTGTTTAAAGATTATATGTGTCAGTCTTTATTTAGAGACTGCCTGCATTTTAAATCTTACAGCTCTTTGGCTGTGCTTTTTATTTATATTTTGTTATTTTAGTACTTTTTATAATTTAAAAAAATTCTGTGTATTTCAAACATTTAGAAAAATACGTCTAATATAAATATGTTCTCTTTAAATGTGTGTGGATTTTTGGTGTGTATCTATCCATTATTTATGAACCACACTGTTTATTCATTCTTGTGCTTCGTATAATGGAGTTTTATCTGCACATAACAGAGGAACAAGGTGTACATACTTTGAATGGCTTCTGTCCTCAAGGTGTTGGTAAACTGGTTAGAAAGACGTGCACAAATGAAGTGAGGAGCCTGTATAGAAACGTGAAATAAAGATTATTGCAGTTAAATATGAAGTATCTGGTAAAAGACTGAGTTAACTCATGTAGAGTATTGTTAACTTCTTAGAGGATATGAGATGAGTTTTTAACAGAATTTATTCAGAAGCTCTGGGACCTGGATTAGGTATTGTATTGAGGGGAAAGCAGTTCACTCAGAGATATAGATAAACATAGAATGAAGACAAAACTTAGTAAATTCTTTGAATGGGATAGATCTTTTAGGCTAGGCTGTTAGGTAGTAGAAGGTGAGGTAATGAATTGAACGAAATGTAATAAAAAGCAAGTGCCCATAATGGATCCATGCAACCATGAGTTCAGCCACCTCACTGATAGCAGGACTTTGGATAAGTTACTTAATCCCCAAATCTTAGTTTCCTTATCTGTAAAATAGCAATATTAATTTGTGCCTTACAGGAGGATTTCACACGTCTATAAAATGATCTTGGCTTGTAAGAGCGCCACACTGCTTCCCTTTCAGCTCTGCCAAGTGGCACCCTGTGTCTTCCCCCTTCCCCCAGTTGTTTCCAGGACGCCATTTTGTCTTTCGTTTACTCTTGCTCCTTCCTCCCTCTCCCTTTTCTTTTTGTGGCTTTTCTTTGCCTCTCCCTCCTTCCCCGTCCTTTCTATTTTAGCTCTCCATATTAAATTGCTATTTCAGGCGATCATGACATCCTTAATATAAAAATCCATTCTTGGGACGCCTGGGTGGCGCAGTTGGTTGGACGACTGCCTTCGGCTCAGGGTGTGATCCTGGAGTCCCGGGATCGAGTCCCACATCGGGCTCCCAGCTCCATGGGGAGTCTGCTTTGCTCTCTGACCTTCTCCTCGCTCATGCTCTCTCTCACTGTCTCTCTCTCAAATAAATAAATAAAATCTTTAAAAAAAAAAAATCCATTCTTTTTTGAGACTGAATCGCCTGTACAGTCCTCTTCGTGACCTTGCACAGCCCCTGTGGCTCTCACTCCTAATGGTTGCTGTCTCTCAGGCCTCTGTCAGTGACCTGCATTGTTTCTTACCGTATTTAGGTGATTCTCCCACAGTCTCTTCCCATCTTCTACCCAACTCCAGAGGCCAGAAGACCAAGTGCCACATGGTGAAGAACTGTTCTGTCAGATGCCAGTTTTCCTCTGGGCCCCACACGCAACCCAAGCTGAGAAACGTGCCTCCATTAATTTTCTGGGTGTTCTCTTAGTTTTAGCGGTTAGACATTAATGATTCCTCAAGCTCAGGCTTCTCTTCTGAGCCTATTCATCTTAACCGAGAATCCCCAGGCCCTGGAACTCAGTGTATTAATATTAAGACTTAACTCTTAGTCTCCTCTTTTCCTTCTCTCAAGAGAACCGCTGCTCTTCCCATCATTCGCATTAGAATATTGGAAGTCGTCCTAGTCTCCTCCTTGTCTCTAGCTTCCCCACATTTAGTTACTCAACATGTCTTGTTCATTTTATCGTCTAAATATTTCTCATTATCCCTTCCTCATCACTTCTGCAGCCTGCCACAGTTAAGAACTTTAAAAAAGTTCTTCCATCTTTGCTTGGGAAACTTTCTCCATCTTTCATAATTCTGCATGTGCAGTCTCTTCACTAAAATCTCCTTAATAATCTTGATATTTATGTCATTTATTTTGAGGAGGAGCAATTTCATTACTTAGAAAAGTCACACAAGAATGATTTAAACAAAAGATTTTCCTCTCCTACAGATTATCTGTCGGAGGAGGCAGATCATAGCTTGATGGCAGCCCTGATATCCTCAGTGTCTCGGGCTGCTTTTGCTCCATTCCTCCTCTTTTCCGGACAGGTAGAAGAAGAATTGCAGTAGGAGATTTTGAGTAAAAGGGCATATTTTGCAGTTCATTCAGCTCCTTTAAAAGAGCCTTTCTGGAAATCTTACCTACTGACTTCTGCTTATATCTTCTTGGCTCCCTGTAGCTGCCTCTCGAAATGTTGCTTATCAGGGCACATTGCCACGCCAGGTATGTGGGGTTCTGTCAGTAAGGAAGGAGGCTGTTGAGAAGGTACTTAGCACTTTGTGCCATACCCTACCCCTCAACAGAATCATACCACCTTCCAAATCCTTGTTATTTCCATGATTTTATTATTGTTTGAATTAAATGGTAATTATTTATTTACCTTCTGCTTGTATGTTTGTATTATCCCCTACTATAAATGTCAAGAACTCTGTTAAAAAAAAAAAAATTAGTGTCTTCAGACTCTACGGTAGTTCTTTCTCTATAAATATTTGTTCAACAAAATCACCTAAATAGGTTAGTAGAAAGAAAATGATTCCTAAGTTATGAGTCTTAGGCATAGAGTTTTTTTTTTTTTTAAAGATTTTATTTATTTATTTGACAGACAGAGATCACAAGCAGGCAGACAGGCAGGCAGAGAGAGGGAGAGGAGGAAGCAGGCTCCCCGCAGAGCAGAGAGCCCGATGCGGGACTCGATCCCAGGACCCCGAGATCATGACCCGAGCCGAAGGCAGCGGCTTAACCCACTGAGCCACCCAGGCGTAGAGTTTAATGGTATCATTCTTTGCGTGAGATATTACAGTTGAGTGACATTTTCTCAAAAGATAATATAGTCACATTTAGTATGCTAAGATTGACTTGGTTTTGATGGACAAACAAGGGTAGGCTGCAGTACAAATAGTCCCATCTTTTCAAGGTATGACGTTAAACCAAGAGAAGTGCAAGTAATATAATTCAAATTAGTTTAGTCGCCTTTATAGAATCATTCTAGCAGACCAAACAATTTTACAATCTGTGTCTTTGCTCAGATCTTTTCGGTATCCCTCTCTTTAAATGTTCTCCACTTTTTTTTTTTTTTTAAGTTTCTTCAGTTTAGATCCATTTCTTTGACAGATAAGCTCATTTTGGAAGTTCTAAAACAGGCTTTATAAATGTGCCTTCAGCAAAAGAGGCATTTTAAAAAATATTTAGGCTTATTGTGAGTTACACATCTTATTTAAATACACTTTTTTTGTTGAAATACTTTTCACTTTATAATTACACGATATTTTTTGGCTATTCTCACTTCCTTTGCTTTTAGAGAGATTCCTTTTAAATTATAAAAACATTTAGTAAACACTATTAGACCTTACTATACAAAGTAATGACAGTATTATTTTCACAAAATAAAATAAGATTAGCTCTTCTAACTGTGGCCCTTGAGGGTATGTAAGGTTTGTAATCCTTCTGTATCCTCAGAACCTGGCCCAGTAGTTTAGGTGAGCAGTGAACAGAAGGACAAAGTAGACTTCCGAGGTGATCCGATCGAGTGTTTCCCAGACCTTAATATTTGCATCCCACCTTCAAAGTTTTTAGTTTATCCATATCGTATGTACATGTATTTACTAAGTAAATTTTTTTTTTAAAGATTTTTATTTTATTTATTTGAGAGAGAGAGACAGTGAGAGAGAGAATGAGCGAGGAGAAGGTCAGAGCGCGAAGCAGACTCCCCATGGAGCTGGGAGCCTGATGTGAGACTCGATCCCGGGACTCTAGGATCACGCCCTGAGCCGAAGGCAGTTGTCCAACCAACTGCGCCACCCAGGCGTCCCACTAAGTAAATTTTTAAATGAAATTTATTTAAGAATAAAATGTATTGGGGCGCCTGGGTGGCTCCATGGGTTAGGGTCTCTGCCTTTGGCTCAGGTCTGATCTCAGGGTCCTGGGATCGAGCCCCGCATTAGGCTCTCTGCTCAGCAGGGGGCCTGCTTCCCCTTCTCTCTCTGCCTGCCTCTCTGCCTACTTGTGACCTCTCTCTCTCTGTCAAATAAATAAATAAAATCTTTTTTAAAAAGGAATAAAATGTATTTATTTATCTGATACTATTAGCATAAATGAAAAATTAGCATCACTTAACACAAATAAGTAATTATAAAATGTTAAAAAACAATGTACGGCCTCTGTGGAATGCTTCTGCTTTGTGCGTGCACCACATTGCCAGGGTGGATTGTGGTATTTGAACACTTTATGCTGGAGACTAGGAAATTTACTTTTGCAAGTAATTGCAGTTGAACATAAGGGAATTACTGCCTTGTTCACAGGGAGGTTACTAAATGGATTTACCATCTCATATTAGTTATATTCCCCAAAGTATCAACAGTAAATATCCAAGTGAAAGTCTTTATAAATAGGAAAGAGGAAATTAAATTCCTATAACATTAACATTTGAGAGCTTAGAAAGCTAAGTGCTTCAAAAGTGAGTGGGTGGGACATAGTATAAATGTATAATTATAGTAATTTTTAATCATAGATTGTTTATCCAATAGACAGTGGTGCTTCTATTTATATACTTCTACATAATGAGAGAGTATACCTTTCATTCTTTTGGCAGATACTTCTAGAGCACCAGCGATGAGCCGTCACTTGTGCTAAGTGGGCATTAATGACACAGAGAAGCGAGGAATATAGGCAAACTATTAAGATTCATTTAGATTTTTGATAAGTGCTATGAAGGAAATAAATGTTGTGGAGAGAGGGATAAAGAAGGAATTACTAGGGAAACTGTTCAGAATGTAGTCAGCAAGAGTGGCATCGTCTCAGGAGGTGACATTTGAGGAGGTACTTGGAAAGTGAGAAGAGCCAGCTGCGGGAAGAGCGCATCAGGAAGAACACTACAGGGAGATGATGGACCAAGGGCCACCGTCTGAGGTGGGAGAGTGCTTGGCGGGGTGAAGCAGAGACAGGCCAGTGTGGTTGGTGGATAGTGAGGAAGGAAAAGGTGATGCTAGGAGGGAGTCAGGCAGGAACCACCACATGCAGGGTCGTCTAAGCCCATGGAAGCAGTGTGTTTTCCTCTGAGGAGAGTAGGAGGCCACCTTAAACAGAGGAGCGAAGTGTACCTTAGAGGAAATCGTCTCTGTGCCTTTGCTTAAACATTGCATTGCTGTGGTAATTTCAAGTAAGCATGTATTATATTTACAGATTTTAATGTACAAGAATTAGGTACATAATTATGTTTGATTTTGCCCCTCAGTGTTTTACATAACATGGTATTTCATTGTATTATTTACTGTTAAAATCAGTAGTACACTTTTTATACCTATGACTAGTATTGTACTCGTTACTCCATTTATTAAGGAAAGGTTAGACTACATAAATATCCACAAATGAAGAGATTGGTGGAATTAGAGATTCAGTAGAGCAAACCGAAAGTTTAGTTATTTCAGTGGTTGTTTTAGTGGAAATAAGCAACAACAAAAAAGCTGTCCTATCAAAATAATTTCCTTCTAGAATCCTGATACTCTTAGTCATTAAACACTTATTTGTATTTCTCAACGAGATGTCACTGTCATCAGGCTGTATTAGATTATAATACCTAATAAAGTTGATTTATGTATACTTATAAATTGAGCTTTTAGTTAATGCTTGAATGATTTTAGCAGTCTCATACTGCTCAGTACCTTTGAACTTGCTTCTTTTTTATATCCTGGCCTGTTACTGAGATGATTATATTTCAGGTGTACATTTTACCTATATATTGGAGAATTCTTTATTTGATATTCTGATTAAAGAAATATATAAGTTTGACCTTTTGACTTGTCTCCTATCCTTATTGTCTTTTAGGAAGGTTAGATGTAGTTTATATGCTAAGGCCTCAAATATTTGAGTCAGCCTAAACATGGATCAGATTTTCACCTATTTTAAATATAATTCAGAGATGTGAAGAATCATTTTCATGACTTAACAGAGAAATAATTTGCCATCATGGTTCCTTTTTCTTCTCCAATTTATCCTCTTTATTCACTATTACCGGATCTTCTCATAGTTAGAAATTTAACTGTCATTGCCATGGATTTCACCTTAGAACTTTATAGAATAACTTGTGTTCATTCTGAAAGGGCAAGCTAAATATTTAAATTTTAGAATTTAACGGTATTGGAAGCCATAAATCATGTAGAAACTTTTTGAAAAGCTGTATTCAGTTCAGTTTGGGTGCATCAGTGCCATCTTAAAATATGAATATTGAGACTAGGAGTCAAAAGAGAAAGAATAAAGGATTACAACTCTATGCTAAAATGTTAAAATATGAGAATTTTTCTGTTTCGTGCAGAGGTGCCAAATGTGACTTATCTTTGTGATCATCAAGATGTTACCAAATAATGTTGACAGAATTTCCTTTGGCTCTGAAGAGGTCAGAAAGAAGAGAGTTGATTTAAAATTAAAGCAGTTGTATTTGGGGTTGTGAGATACGATTTGGGTCCATAGAATAAGGAAGCTTTTGTGGCTAGTATTTATTGACATAAAGTGGGGAACAAATCAATAATTAGACTCTGTGGTCAGCCTTGTGTTAGGAGTATGTGGTTAATAGAAAATCTCTCTCAATTAGAGTACTACCCTCTCTACTACTATAAATCAATCTTATGAGGTCAGGTGTATGTGGAGGAGTGGGGTAATTTAGGTTCTTGCTTTGCCTGATACCTTTGGGGCCATTATGGTAATCTGCCAGATTAGGAACTTTTGCCCCTTCAGAATCATGGGGGTAGAGGAGATGTACTCTACAGGTTTCAGGAAAGTTCAGCCATAGCTCTTGCTATGGCTGCTTAATGCTGTTGAAGTACTCTGTTGCTTCATAGTTTGAGTTAAACCTTGTAGTAAGCTTTCTAACTTCTAATTTGATTTAGTACAGTAGCAGTGATTCTAAGAAAAACAGTCCTCATTGCCCAATAATTGCTTCTAATATTCATCAGTTGATAATCTTTTTTTTACCTACCAAGAGGTAGGAATGACTGGAACCTCTCTTACAAAGCTGTCTACCACAATGTGGTTTACTCTTTTCTGTATTTAATTACGTATTTGTTTTTTGAATTATTAAGTCTTTGACTTCTATTCCTTTTTCGGAGCTGCTAGTATTGAAAATTCCGTCATTATTTTCCATGCTCTCATGTGTAACAATCCCTATCAGTACTATCTTTAACACACTGAAGCAGTTCTTCAATGCTGGGGTGGAAGGAGTTGGGGGAGGGTACATGATGTCTTCATCTCTGACTGCATACTCCTGACCAGGCGTTTAACATTCTGCCTGTCTATACTGTAGATAACTATTGTAGACCACATCATACTTTTACTTTTTTTTTTCCTCCCTCTGAGAATCTTGTCTTCCTGTCTCTATTCATTCTTTAATTATTAATTTTTCTTTCCATCTATTTGAAAACAGTACATTCTTCACCCTCTAACTCATTTACCTCCTTTGTGTCTACCACAGCCCAAGGTTATATATGTATTTTTTATGTACTACTTCTAATCCTTTTCTAGCTGTTTATTTGTTACATCCAGGGTATATATATTTTAAAACATTTATTATGTTAAAAAGCTCACATAAATCTTGATTTGTCAGCCAAATTGTAATTCCTATGAAAGCAGGGATTCTCTCTCATTTTTCATGTATTTTCCATTTAACCCAATGCCAAGCACAAATCTCAATATTGTAGGTAATAAAGGTGGTGGAATATTTTCATTGCATTAAGTGGTCTTGGAATTTAAATATGAGTACTGTTTCTGACTTCCCTTGAGATTAAATTTTGACAATGTAGGAGATATTCTTGAATAACTGAGGTCTGTGTTCACACTTAATTAATTGGAAGGGAGTTTCCATTAAAGGATGCTCAATTACCTGCGTGTTCTTTGAATAGGAGCATTTGTCCATAATACATGCCTCTATAGGATTTTAAATATTGTAATTTTAGATTCTGCCAAACTCTGAACAATAACTTGCGTGTGAAGATGGACAGAAAAGTGGGTTTCAAATTATTGAAAAGTCACTAACCAGTACCCCACTGGGTGCTGTTAATATAAAAAATATAAATAACAAGAAATTATTTTTATTTTTCAATTTGAATTATATTATTCTGGTTAAAAAAAAAAAACAGTTGGCTGCTACATGCAGAAGTTCAGAGGACAATGTTGGGTATAAATGGTGAAGAACAATTTATTACAAATAGATCAGAGTTAAATCCCTTTTCCATAACGCATTAGCTATTGCCTTTGGGCATGTTACTTAACCCATCTGAGCCTCCGTTTCTTCACTTACGAGATGGAGATAGTAATAACCTATGTCAGATTAGTGCAAGGGCTAGAAAAGATAGAAGAACATCTAATGCACCACGCACATTTCATGGCATCTAACACACAAAAATTGTCTTTTGCTACTTTTCTACCCATCTCCTTCAATTTAGGTACACATTATTTCATTCTTACTTAATTTTTTTGCCTTCATGATGAATCATAGACACTTCGATATTTGTAAGAAATTCACTCTTAATTATTTAATAATGATCCATTGCCAATCAAGAGTTTGATAAAGATGTTGTCAATAATATAGCAATATTTTTCAGAAAATTTATGTTTTCTTTTTTCACTTATAGTGGCAAATTTGAAAAAGTATTGAAAAATATTTAATACTAACCTTAAAAAATTAAGACTTAGTTGTTCTTAGTTTGAAGTATCATATAATTTTCTGAAATCAGTCAAGAGATCTGTAGTTGAATGAGAAAATAAAATTTGCCACCTTCACAAGGGCCGTAGTATTAGCAATAAAACTATTTAAACCAAGCTCTTTGGGGAATGGAGTTTTCTGGCTAAAAAACCCCTTTAGTTTCAACCCTTTGCATAAATGTTTACAAGTATAATGGTTTACTTTTCTGCCTTAGAGAAACGTATGTGTAGACTATAGAAGCCTCTTTGTTTATAGACTAAGGATCTTTCATTTTTCATTCTAAGTAACAGTTATAGTATGGCAGAGTGGTGGATGGCCTTACTATAAGTAGGAGGAGATTAGGTCGAAAGTAATCCCAGGGTATACTATAAAAAGTTACCAACCCTCCTGCACTTCCTCCCACCGCAAATCCCAAGTTATCAGTTTTGTTTAGTTTCACATCTCCCTTCTTCTGAATGTTTTCTAACAAATTGTGATTCTGGTTTCTTAAAACTTCAAATTTATTACAGGAGGCTTGAGATATTATTTCACCTAGCCCTCACTTCATAGATTAAAATATTGAGGTGTAGGTTCGTTGACTTGCTCAAGGATACTAAGCAGATGCACTAAAAGAAATAAAGATTTCGTTTCCTCATTAAACTGACACTTTAATAGTGTCCCAAATTTTGGTGGTTATCTTTGATCTTCTTTGAAACAGGTAGATCGACACTTGAGAAAGCTGGATCAGGAACTGGCTAAGTTTAAAATGGAGCTGGAAGCTGATAATGCTGGAATTACAGAAATATTAGAGAGGCGTAAGTAAAATTTACAGTTTTCCATCAATGTTGGACAGCGCATGTGCAAATCGTGAGGAGACACTTGTCCCATGGAGACTTCTCAGATGGTGTGCTTCTGTGGATGGTGGCAGCCGGGTGGGACAGCGTGGACTCTAGCAGCCAGAACCGTTTGGGTTGGATATGGAGACAGATGATACAGGATATCCTACACTCACTCTTTATTAAAATCACATACTAAGTCATTCCATTTTTTAATATGGATATGTTAGTAAGATGAGTGATGAGAATAAAGATTTAAAGAAATAGAACTATCTAGAAAGAAGTTAGCCATCTGTCATTAAACGTATGGCCTTTGCCCTACCTGCGGATACACTTAAACTCTGAGGGAGGCTGTTGTTTTTTCTCCCGAAGAACTGCCTTAAGGCTTTTCCTCAACTGAAGATTTAGTGGATTCCAAAGCATTTCCTTTTTTTCTCAAAGAAGTATATTTTTTCTTATCACTAAGAAACAGTTTAATATTTCCTTGCAAGGTTCTACTTGATCTCCTGTTATAATTTACCTTTATTCTTTTTTTTGATGCATTTCTTCAGCAAGAGCATATACCTGTTTGTACACACTGATAAAAAATTTCTTTAATGGTGTTAAATCATGTGTATATGTACACACTCCCTAGAATAAGGGAAAAACCGAATCATGAATCCGTCTTGGTATCCATAGTGACATCTTTGTATTCAAAAGTAGATCTATCACTTCAGATGATCATCTAATTTATTTGTGATACTTTTATTCCAAGAAGACCCTATCTGAGAATAATAAGTATTTTGAGACAAAATAAAATATTCTGTAGCTGTTCTAGTTTTTTTTTTTTTAATGCTAATAATAGCTGTGAATAACAATAATTCATGCCTATTCAGTACTGCAGGAAGGTTAATGAAGCATCCTCTTTAAGGACACAGACACACAAAACTGAATGAAATTGAGTCATAAAATCTACTCCATCCTGTACCCTGCCATAATTTCATCTCAAGGGATCAAGATAAACCCAGAAAACTTCTTAAAAGTATTTAATGCTTGGCGGTAGAGATTCTGTGCCTAACTTCTTTTAGGAAGTCTTTACTATCGTACGTTATTTTAACGATCAAAGAAATTTTCTTTCATATAGTAATGTCCCATCACCTAATACTTTAGGATCTTGCATAGAAAGGTCTTCAACCCAGTAAAACTAGTTTAAGTTTTTCAGATCTTATCAGTAATGGAGTTATAATATCCATTCATCCACTTATGTGGTACCTACCCGCTGTCCTGAATTCCCCAATTAGACATTAACATGCTTTGAGCTGTTTCATACTTAAGGTGAATAGTAAGAAGTAGATTACTTATTATTTAGAAAGAGGATGAAATTGGCTCAGTGTGAAATTGGCAATGGTTATTCTCTATCATGTTTGATGAAAATGACACAGGGATATGCATCAGGGCTTGCCAGTCCTCTTCTAGGTGAGGGTACAGAGTGCCTGTAGTTGATTGACCTGTAAAGTTCTGCTTGACATTGAATGGAGATGTATCTCTGTGCCTTTCTTTTTTAGGATCTTTGGAATTAGATACTCCTTCACAGCCAGTGAACAATCATCATGCTCATTCACATACTCCAGTGGAAAGTAAGTTTGGTTTAGGGCAGCTAAAATTTTCAGTACAATTAAAAACTCATTATATTGCCTGTATATTCTTTTCATTTAGCCCCATAACCAATTGAGAAAAAAATCTTTCCCTTCCTTTTATTTTGTTAGATCTACATTTTCCTTACAGTTCCTGGTGGACTTACCTTCGTCATTTGGGAAAAGTATATTTGATTTGGGAGTACAGTGTTTGCTTTTTCTGGAATACATTAAGGACAAATGGATGGTATTAGTAGCAGCATATACTTCCTACACAAAGACAGTTGATTCTCTCTAGAGAGTATTATAACCCAAAACAAATGAGAAAATACATGGTGGTGGGCTCTTTGTTTTTTTATCCTCCTTGCTTCTCCGGTGCTTCATCTACTGTTTGGCATATTAAGAAGGCCTCAAATGGTTGGTGGTTTAGTGAATAAATGGTTGGTTGGATGTTGGCCGATTAGAAGACTGTATCAGTGTAATTTGTGACAGATCAATTTGATATGAAAGAAGGGCTGGTTGAAAACTGTTCAGAATTGTGGATAATGTTTTGAAAACAAACTTCCTCTCATGTTCTATGTAAAATCACAGTGCATCATGGGTTATCTATAGTACTTTGCTACTGAAGTTTTCTTTTTTTAATGTGTGGGAAGGCTACTCTTAACAAAATAGGTGACCCAGATAGTTCTGCTTGTCCCATCCTCCAAGAAAACATATTGTTCTGTATTCCATGAAGAACTCAGAACATAACATACTTGTTTATAGCTGAATGAAAGTATTATGTCTTGTCCATAGTCCTCTAAAGTTTAAAAACACATAAATTCTTTATTTATATTCAGAAAGGAAATATAATCCGACTTCTCACCATGCAACAACGGATCATATTCCTGAAAAGAAGTTTAAATCTGAAGCTCTTCTATCTACGCTTACATCAGATGCCTCTAAGGAAAATACACTAGGTAAGTTCAGTATTTCAAATAGGAATGTTTGTGTTTTGTTTGTGTTAAGGGGAAATGAAAGCATTCAGGATTAGCGAATCATATAGATTTTTTTTACTTGGTTATAGTCTACAGATGGGGAAAGGAGAAAAAGGAAAAATGGGACATGAAAATTTGATGGTGGCATGAAAATGTTAAGTTTAATGATTATATCTGTACTGGGAAATAATGTATTTTAAGCTCACTAACATCATGTTCTCTCCAACCATTTTTATTTCTTCTTTAATTTGACATAGGGTGTCGAAATAATAATTCTACAGCCTCTTCCAACAACGCTTACAATGTGAATTCCTCCCAACCTCTGGCATCCTACAATATTGGCTCATTATCTTCAGGAACCGGTGCAGGGGCGATTACCATGGCTGCAGCCCAAGCGGTTCAAGCCACAGCTCAGGTAAAAAGGATGAGGTTTGGAAGTAGCAGGTACATTTTGTCTGATGCATTGGCAAACTCTAGTAGAAACAACTAGATGTGAACAGAAGGCGTTCTCTTACACTGTAGAGTTTCATTTTTTCATCATGGTTTTATGATACCTGACATTTTATTTGATGAAACTTATGTGCATTAATTTACCTGACTGACCATGAAAAGTAACACATAGATTGGTTCCAGCTCGTGCAGATCCCTCATGATGTGTGTGTTGTTGACCATGAGTCCCGGCACCTGCGAGGACAGGACTTGGTCCTCCCTCCCAGTGCCAGGATTCCTCCCAAAGCCTCACAACTCACACCGCCTTAATGTTTGTTCACCGCTCTACAGTTTGTATTCCAAATTAAGTTACCAGTTCTGTAGCTCCCTCCTAATCGTAAAAACCGATTTTAAATCTTTACATAAAATGACTGAAATGACAGTGATGAAAATAATGGTTTAAACAAAATAATATTAGATAAACTAACATAATACTCTAAGTAGTAGGACTGAAAAAGAAAATCTGCATATATATGCGTATTAATATTATCAGTGAATGTCTGTTTAAGATGAAAGAGGGACGAAGAACATCAAGTCTAAAAGCCAGTTATGAAGCATTTAAGAATAACGACTTTCAGCTGGGGAAAGAATTTTCAATGCCCAGAGAAACAGCTGGCTATTCATCATCTTCAGCACTCATGACTACATTAACACAGAACACCAGTTCATCGGCAGCCGACTCACGGAGTGGGAGAAAGAGCAAGTAAGTTGCATTGTTACAGTAGCCCCTGTACCTTTACTATAAGGTATGCCCTGTAGCTCTACTAAGTGTGCAGTCTGCTTGGCATCCGGCGGGGCTTGGGTATGTGAAGCAAAGGTAGGTATCATGGATCTGGATGAACTTGGGGGAGGCAGGAAGACATGACGTAAAATTTGTAAAATTTATAAAATTCATAAAATTTAGTTAGCATATAAATTTTGATAAATTACTTGTGAATTTTAACACTGTTTCCTGTCTTGCACAGGTAAGTGTTCACATGTCTGTTGATGGTCATGATCGTGACATTGTCGTTCACACTGCCGTACTCTGGAGGAGTAAAGTCTTTAAAAGGTTTTAGAGTCTTAAATTGGGTAGAAATAACTTCTGCTTACTTTCTTTTGTTCATTAGGATAAGCCATTATATGGAACTTTTTTCCTTTATAACCCCTTATTCTGTTATGTGTTTAATATAAACTAATGCAAAATCTAAAATACAAATACACAAAGGCAGTTGAGGAGATGATTGTGATGAAGAGTATTCAGTTTGCTTAAAAATACAAAGAATGTCTGCAAGATAGCCATAACTAATACTAGTTCTTCAAACTATTACCTGTAATTTAAGTCAATGTTAAGTAGTAGTAGATTAAAAACATTATTGTAAAAACATAGCTTGAAAGAATTTTTTTCAATATCTTTATTCTCCAGAAAACAGAAAATGTCAAACAAAAATTAACTGTTATGAATATTTTTGCTCTTTGTTGCTGTCAACAATTGTGCTTTTAAATCTGTATATCAAGTTAGTTCAACTTCATGTTAAACGTTAATTTACACGCTTAGTGTCATTTCATTTCATACCACTCATTTAGGAATTACTGTCTCGTAACTTCTGGATGCTGAGCCAATGAAACTGATACTGTTTTTTTTTTGTCAGAAACAACAACAAATCTTCAAGTCAGCAGTCCTCGTCTTCCTCCTCCTCCTCTTCCTTGTCGTCATGTTCTTCTTCATCAACTGTCGTACAAGAAATCTCTCAACAAACAACGGTAGTACCAGAGTCTGATTCAAACAGTCAGGTTGATTGGACTTATGACCCAAATGAACCACGATATTGCATTTGCAATCAGGTAAAAGTCTGATATGTCTATACAAGCCTAATCTGAATAAAATAGAAAACAGAGAGCTATTTCATTTTTTAAAGTGCTCTTTCTTCTCCAGTTAAAATAATTTTGCTTTCTTCTATAATTTTCTTCTGCTCCTTGCAAAATCACGTTTGCTGTAAATACAAAGAGTGTAAAGGAATGTGTAAGTCACCCATGCTCTCAGCCCTTGGATATAACCTATAATTAGACAGTTTGGTTTATCACTACTGTATACCCCACATGCGTGGTGTCTGGGTCTGCTCAGGCTGCTGTGTCAAAATACCACAGACTGGGTGGTTTAAACAGCAGAATTCTATTTTCTCACAGTTCTGGAGGCTAGGTAGTCCACTATGAAAGTGCTGACTGATTCCATTGCTGGTGAGGACTTTCTTCCTCCCTGGCAGAGGGCCCCCTTCATGCTGTATCCTCACGTGGTGAGGAGAGCTCTGGTGTCTCTTCTTATAAAGGCACCAGCTCTGTTGGATTAAGATTCCACCTGTCTGAGCTCATTTAGCCCTATCTCCAAACACAGTCCTAGTGGGGGATACGGCTGCAATACGGGAGTTTGGGGGAAACATGCAAACATTCAGTCTCTTACACATATGTACACACAGATGTGCATGTGTGTGTTTGTGTGTGTGTGTATGTATATGTGTGAATTTGACCAGTTGGATCACAGTATATTCTTCCTGTAACGTTTTTTCATAAAGTCATGTGTACTGAATATCATTTTTCTTGAAGTAATCCTTTAAAATTTTTTCACAGTTCTGTGTTATACTGTGTGTAACATTTTTTTTCAAAGATTTTATTTATTTATTTGACAGAGATCACAAATAAGCATAGAGGCAGGCAGAGAGTTGGGGGGAAGCAGGCTCCCCGCTGAGCAGAGAGCCCGATGCGGTGCTCGATCCCAGGACCCTGGGATCATGACCTGAGCTGAAGGCAGAGGCTTTAACCCACTGAGCCACCAGGCGCCCCTTGGGTAACTTTTTAAACCAGATTTAGCTATAGGTTTTTGTAGTGGTTTTAATTTTTTTGAGATTACAAATAACATTATGGTAGGCATTTTTTTATGTAACCCATTTTATACATCTAATTTCTAAGATAATCTTTTAGAAATAAAACTAAGTTAAAATATTAGTTGCAGACTACCAAATTACCTTCTGAAGTTCATTTTCAAAACCTGATGAGCATGCCTGTTTCCTAAACCCTGTCCAGTGCTGGATACTATTTTGTCTGAGAAACCCTATACCAGTTTGATAGTTTTATATCACACAGTGATTTCAGTTTACCTTAGTAGTAAAATTGGACTCTTTTTTGGCTACTTTTATTTCCATTATGAATTGACTCATTGGTGTTGGCTGATTTTTCTATCACTTTTGTCATGTACATTATAAATACTTTGCTTGGTTTAGTTTTTTATTTTGTTTTTAATTCTGAAATTTCAGTTTTATGGCTGTCAGTCTTTTTCTTTATGAAGTCAGCTGTGGATTATATGCTTATTAAGAAGATCTACTTGCCTTTTCCCCGTATAGCTGTGTCTTGCATTTTTTTTCTCATTTGCAAATGGCTTTGTCTAGCTCTTGATATACTTCAGTTTCTACATGTTTAAATCTTTAATCCATCTTCAAAAAAAAAAAAAAACAACTTCAATCCATCTGCAATTTATTGTATTTATGGTGCAAGTTGGCATTCTAATTTTTGAGAATTTGCCATTTAAGAGACTGTTAGGTTTTCTCCTGTCACCTGACAAACATTTTTTTAAAATCAGTTATTAAGAAAATTCTGTACAGATCCTGGTAGTAAAAATAGATCACCTAAAAAAGAGCAAAATCAAATTCACCCTGGATTTCTCATCTATAACACTAAAAACTAGTTGATGAAATAGATCTGTAGAGCTTTGAGGGAAGAATCTGAGTGCCCCCCAAAAATTGTTAACCAGAGTCGTTCATGTGTGTAGAACCATATACAGATACGCTCAATCATGCAGAGAATCAGATAGTATGCCATCTGGTCATAACCCTGTCTGAAACATTTCTCTGTCCATTGTGAACTTAAATTAATTCAAGAATTAGGAAGTTGTATTATAAAGTGCTGGTGATGAACAGAAGAAAGAAAAATGTGAAAGGGCAGATAGTAAATTGGTAATAAGTTTAGAAGTTTCAACTATTGACTGCAAAAATATAACTGACCCAACATGACCCAAGAAAAAATAGAAACCTTAAGTAAGTAACCCCAAAAGAAACTTAAGGTCTTACAAAAGAAACCACCCACAAAGGTAATTTGTCAAGGTTCTTTCAGATTTTCAAAGAGTACATAATTTCTGTGTATTTCCCCTCTGTGCTATAAATCTTTATAAACTCTTTACTAAAAAACTGTATACCCTATTTCTTAATGCAATTATATATTCCTCTCTGTTTTCTAACAGTATCATCAACAATTTGGATTTAGATGCTTGTCGCATAGTCATAATAAAAAATATTTACTTTTATTTTAACTAGGTATCCTATGGCGAGATGGTGGGCTGTGATAACCAAGATGTAAGTATTAAATTTTTCTATTTAGGAATGGAAAAAAATCATGAAATATTATTACTTAAACATTTTTCTTATTTATGGTATCACTCAGTCTGTGAAAACAAGTCTGCAGTTATGTTAATTACCTTATATTAATGCTAGAATATTTCTCTCCAAAACACGGTAGTGTCCCTTCATGTGCTCCCAATTCAAAACTCTTTTAAAGCTAGTTTTGGGTTTGTTTGTTTTTAAGATTTTCTTTATTTACTTGACAGAGAGAGAAATCACAAGTAAGCAGAGCAGCAGGCAGAAAGAGAGGGGGGAAGCAGGCTCCCTGCTGAGCAGAGAACCCGATGTGGGGCTTGATCCGAGGACCCTGAGCTCATGACCTGAGCCAAAGGCAGAGGCTTAACCCACTGAGCCACCCAGGCGCCCCTTAAAGCTAGTTTTATAGTTTCATCTGCAGATTATAAATCTCAAAAGGTGATACATTGTGTGAAAACATCCTCCACCTCCTTTGCTAAATAATACTGTGTTGACTAGAATCCAGTTCACTTACCACAGTGAAGAACTAGAGCTTTAAAACCGTACATTGTGTCAGGAAGCCTGCAGCTAGCGCAGGTGGGGGGTGGTATAATGTGAGGTTATTTTCCTCCTATCAGCGTAGTGTATCCAGCAGCTGTCTGCTGGTAAGAGCCACTTGTGATATAAAAAGTAAAGGAGGTTTGAAAGAAAAGAATTCCCTTTTTTTTTGTTTGTTTGTTTTTTTTTTTACGAAGCTTAATTTTGGTTAGAGATAGATTTTTATTGCATACTGAGAATATTTTTTCTCATAATTTCACTCCCTCCTCACTTTCTCAAACTTCCAGCCCCTTTTGTTCCATCTTTTCCTGCAGAGGAGTAGCAACCCTGAATTCTAAAGAAGTAAGAATCCATAATGTCAGAATCCTAAGGTTAATAGTAGCAGTTTAAAATTTTTAAAAATAACCTGAAGATTGAGCAGGTTTGGCTTGGTACATTAAAGTCTGTGCTCTCCTGACCGGATTGGGTCCCAACAACATGTTCACATAGTTAGAGAAAGACTGTCCTTCCACTTCCCCCTTTAGAATTACTTGTGGGCTGTTTGTGATTATTGTATAACAATATTGCCCAGTCATTCCAAGAACACCATTGTAACCTCCTGGGGAAGTTAGTGGAAATGACGCATTTCTGTGAATACCCCATCATATTCTCTGATTCTTCTCATTCCTACTCGTGCTCTTCTGAGTGCTAAGATTTTCTGTGCAGGTGTAGAACTGCTTAATATGTTACAGAGTAGGATCCCTTTTCTCTGCATATGTAGGAATAGATCTACCCAGAGAGGAATTCCAAGGCATCCCTTTATGATTTTCATTGCAACTAGCTCATACTACTTTACGAGGGAGTGAATAAGGCTGAATAGTAAATAAAATCTGTAAAATGTATTTGCCTTTTTTGTGAGAGATCCATCTCACTTCTTGTCCTTGAAAGTTAGTATCAACTTACTCTCTGGCTTAAGGAGAATTAGTGAATTTTGTTCATTACTTGGGATCATGGATATAGATGACATTAACCTTTGAGTTAACAGAGATGCATACTTTTTCTATGCCTCCATTTCCTTATCTCTTAAACCTATCAGTGGGATTCAGTGACCTATAAATCAGCTCCTAGATCTAAAAGTTGTTTCCATGAATCTTATTATTAATATTCAGTCTAGTGGGCATATTATATTCTGTAATCTTTGGAGGTTTTAAAAACTATTTCTCTTCCATTTTGCTTTCCAGTGCCCAATAGAATGGTTCCATTATGGATGTGTTGGGTTGACAGAAGCACCAAAAGGAAAATGGTACTGTCCACAGTGCACTGCTGCAATGAAGAGAAGAGGCAGTCGGCACAAATAAAGGTGGTCGTTTCATTTGAGGAAGAAAAAACTTCAACTAAACATTTTATATAGGACTTGAAAAAAGAAAGAGAAAGAAGACACAATGCATTTCCAGGCAACCACTTCAAGGATTTACATAGACAATCCTGTAAGATCTTGAACTTGAATTTTATGGGTTGTATTTTAATAATGTAAGTAAATTATTTATGCACTCCTGGTGTGCTACAAATATTATTCCAGTTAGCCTTGGATTATTTCAGTGGCCAACATATGCAGACATTTGTACTCCTCAACCATTTTCTCAAAGTAATGGGCATTCTATAATTTAGACTTCAGAGAATTCCAACGATGAAGATTTTAAGAAAAGTATTTTATATTCAACAGGTATGTTCTGCTGCATGTACTGTACTCCAGAGCTGTTATGTAACACTGTATATAAATGGTTGCAAAAAAAAAAAAAAAAAAAAAAAAAAGTCAGTGCTTCTAAAAAGAATTTAAGATAATGGTTTTTCAAATGCCTTTATAATAAGCTTTGTTTCTTTGTGAAACTAAATTCAGCAGGCTGAAGGAAATGGTTCATGTGATAAAGTGGGCTGGTGTCCTCTAGAGTACCTGGGTACATAAACAGAAACTCCTGTAGGTAAAAATGAATCTGTGCCATTAGTCTTTATATGTTTCTGCATCTGGATAGAGTGCAGTTCATGGGGGGAGGGGGAGGGGCCGAAAGGGAAAGGGTGTTAAAGTGATACATTTTTATACCAAATGTGTTTATTTTTTTGTGCAAGTAATCCTTAAAATTGGAATTGTATTAGGTGTTAAAATAAAGTTTTTAAAAAATTACTTGTATTTATACTTTACACACTTAATAAGGAAAATTTCTTAATTCCAATTAACTTCCAGTTTTCATAATCTAAAAAGGACAGAGGCCCAGGACACAGAATGCTGTATAATCTTTGATTTCTTTAACAGTGCTTGGAATTCGTGACGTGAAAATAGGGGAAAGACATTTTTAATGTAAATTTGAAATGCAAATGTATTTTTCTAGAACATCTCTCTGGCTTTTCCTTCAGTCTAAGAGACATGAAAGAAGTCTAATTATGGTAGAGAAAGTGAAAATAATGGTAATAGTTGTTTTGACTTGAGGCAGCGTGGCCAATTGAAGTAAAGAGACCTCCTGGATTGGAGCTTAAAATGCAGTTCTATTTTGGATACTACCACATACTGGTATGATGGTTAATTCACATTTTGAATCACTCTGGGCCTTATTAAACCAGGGTGATGCTGGCTGCAGGATGCCTGTAAAGCACTCCTAAGGTTTTTATTCTATAGGTGCTATTTTAAATTATAAACTTTGCATAGTGGAGGTTTTATTTCAGGTATACTACCAAGTCAGGTTGGTAGAAAAATCCTTAAAACTTTAAAAATACTTATTACATCATTTCTTTTATGTTGAAACTTACTGGGTCCATTAGATTTCTGCTTTAATCAAAACCACTTATGAGCCTCTTAGAACTTATTCAGAAGACCATAAAAATCTATGCAATGCTACCCAAAGGGAATGGGTTAGATAGAGGATTTCAGAGGTCTCTCTTAGCTTCACGAATCCTCAATTCTGAGCTGTTGCAGACTGATTTTATAGCTGGACAGCCCATAAAACAAAGTTGGTTCGTTTGTGGGGATTCATGATTTCACAGTATCATAAGTATCATGATTCCATAACACTCAGTATTTTCATGGAGATTTTATAAAACTTTAAGAAATAACATATAAAGTAGCATTCAGTTAGCTTATTAGCATGTTGCCTGGAGATAATCTGTGGTATTGTTTAATCTTCTAATTATATATAATGACTTTTCCAAATTCATTCATTTTCTAGGAATTGGTCAAAGGAAAAAGCCTTACATGTACAGCCTTATTTTAAGAGAAAGTTCCTTGTCTGAATCAGGAACATCCCTATTTCCAGCTGCTGCAGCCCCTTTCCGTGTGTGAATTCCACTGCTTACCAAATCACCTGAAAACATTTTGACAAAATTTAACCTCAAACATTGACTATTTTATGAAGCCTCTCTAAAGAAGGAAACCAAACTTTCATTCCCTTATTTAGTAATTGGTGGAACCTGATAGTATCTGAGATTATATATATAGAGAAATATGTATATCTATATATATATATATATATATAGACAGATATGGGCCAAAACATGGAACTACCTCCTCAAAAAAAAAAAAAAAAGTGGCCAACTATTAATATTCTTTGAGGCATTTACACCAAGGGGTGAGATAAGCATTTTTGCTATTATAAAATACAGATTCAAAATCTTTGTTCTGTAAAAACTCGTGTAACAATTGATGACACAAAAAAAAGTCCAAATGTGGGTTCACAATTTATAGGTGGTGAAAACTGAGGCCTTACTGGTGTGGAGTGTACATTAAAATGTTCATGGTGACACATTTGAAGCAATAAATGGCTTAATTAAATGCCTAAATGAAGCTGAGTGTTTGATAAACATACAATCATTCTTTTTAAGGGCAGTTCATTTTTTTTTTTTTTTTTGCTATTTTCTCCTTTAAAGCTGATGCCACATACTTCATATTTTTAACCATATTTGGTTCGTGCAGTGTTAGTGCCCTTCAACTTTCAATCTCAGAAACGGGCTTGTTGACCTAATTAATTAATCATAGAGAAACAAGTGTCTGATACACTTGGGTTGTGAGAAGTGAGATAGTCTCTGTAGACACTGCAGTGTCTACAGTGTCCTTCAACTCATATTTTTAAAAGAAATCTTTACTGGATGGGTTTTAAGAGAAAATGAATACCTCAGAAGCATTTATTTTTGTGATTTTACAAACGTTGAGCATCTAGATGTTGAGAACACGCGGATGGGCAGGAAGGTACTCGGGTTTGGGTCTGGGAGGGACAAGGATGTTAACAAGTCATTGCGGTCCGCGGGGAGGGAGGACGGTGTGATGGGCGGATGCACAAAGCCCTGCGAGGACACGGGGACACTTCACAGAGGTTTCCTGCGAACTGCTTCCTAAAGATACACAGAGTAGGGAAGGTTTTTCAAGGCAAGAGACTGACAAGGGCCACGTACACCATGGTAACTGACAAGTACTCTGGAAGGGTGGACGTCCGGTAGGGAGACGGCAGTTCGGCGGATACAGCCAGAAACCGGAGCAAGAGTCTAAACACGAGCATTTCACGCTGCATCATAGAACTGCTTGTTGATGAGAGCAGTGGTGGCATCGGCATATTGTTGGCTAAATACATTCTGATTATTTTCACCGTTTAATGAAACTGTAGCACTTTTCTTATTTCAATGTAGGGATGACGCAAGTAGTCTTTAACTTGGAAATTGCTAAAAAAAAAAAAAATCTAAAAAGGTGAATCTTTTCTCCTGGTTTTCGAAACTACGGATTAGAATTGCGAGTGAAGGTTTTTCGTTTTCCTTATTTAGATGATAAGATTTACATTACCCAGACTGTAATTTCTGACCCAAGATCTTAATATTCCTTGATTTGATTCTTCTATAGAGAAATAAAGCTTAAAGTGATATAAACATGAATTGACTTCAGAATTGTTTTTTTTTTTGTTTTTTTGGTTTTTTTGATCGAAGTTTAACATAAAGAAGACGTATACCCCTTTCTGGCCATTTCCATTTTAAAGTAGTAAGTATATATACTTCATAAGTCAATAAATAGTAAATTATTAGGCATTATTACAATTTTATAAATTATAAAATATTTATTGATAAATTGTTTATTTAATAAATACTTGTTATAAATTACAATTTTTATTCGAAAAAAATTAGCAGTTTCTTAATAAATTCTTCAGGGTCATATAATCTAGTTTTTGGTTAATCCAGAACCACATTTTACTTTCGTTCCTAAAAGCAGAAGAGACCATAAAAGAATATTACAATCATCCATTTCTTCCCTGCTTATTAAAAACTCAGAACCCAATGTGGGAAACGAGGGTAGGGAATGTATGTACTTGTGTATGTGTTGCTTATTCCCATTCCCCATTTCTGCTTACCTATATTAATGAGTAAGAGTAGTTTTTCTAGAAGGGTGGGAGAGCAAAAAAAAAAAAAAAAGTAGTTTTACTTAGGAAAGTGTATAACTGCTAGTCTTTAATGGTGAGCTAGTTTAAAACATTCACAAATTTGGGGCGCCTGGGTGGCTCAGTGGATTAAGCCGCTGCCTTCGGCTCAGGTCATGATCTCAGGGTCCTGGGATCAAGTCCCGCAATGGGCTCTCTGCTCAGCGGGGAGCCTGCTTCCCTCTCTCTCTCTACCTGCCTCTCTGCCTACTTGTGATCTCTATCTGTCAAATAAATAAATAAAATCTTAAAAAAAAAAAAAACAACATTCACAAGTTTAACATCAGTCATAAGGAAAAACTGGTCATATTTGAATTTTTTTGCATTGTAGAATCTAATCCAGTAGAGGGACCCTCCATGCTAATATATTAAAATAAGAACAATTATAATAGGTACTAAGTACTTAAGAAAGCTGCCTAGGTTAAATGTAATACAGGAGGCCAGCCAGAAATATTTCTGAATAACCCTTTGAAATAAATATGAGTTAGCTATTGAGAATTTTGCTAATGTTTTACCAATTTTACTAATATTATAACTAATATTTTAACGAGCTAGCAGAAAGTTTTAATATGACCTCTCCCCAGTATTTCTCATTAGAACTTTAAAAAATTTATGTCCGTATCCTTGAAGAACTTGTGTATTTATCTTTAATATGACAAATGGCTATTTTCATGAATGGGTTTCGCAAATGTGCCAAAAGATGTTTTCCTTTTACCAGTGCTTATCATTTATAAATGTTTGAAAAAGAGTCCAGTTATCTGTTGAAGACAAAAACAAAATAAGTTTATATATTAGAGATCATATGGTTTAGATATAGGAGTAATCTTTTAAATTTTAAGTGCTATATATATATATGTATATATATATGACCAAAGAGCCATACTGTATCAAAGAATGTGTCCTTCCTACTCACCCAGATTAGCTAAATGATTAGCCTTCATTGGAGTGGTAAGATAAAACGTCCCTCCCTTCTATCCCATATCAAGCATCCGTCTTTTAGGTAGTAAATTTGATGCTGTAAAAATTTCAAAGTATCTTTCACTTTCTGAAAATATGAATGGATGATTGAATTATAATTACATTTAAAAAAAGAAAATAAATTATGTGACTATCTTGTGACAATTTTTTGAATGTATTATGGTTTCCGCAGGTTTACAGAGAAGATATGATATGTTTAATTTAAAAAACACAAGTTGATACTATGTTCATGTTTTATAGAATGATAGATTAAAACAGGAATTTTGGCTCCATGCCAAGGTGTGAATTTGGCTCTAAAAAAGTAAAACAAATAGTGTAATTCATTGGATTAAATGTTTGCCAGTCGACCTGTGTGCTCACTGAAGTGATTCTTTTTCTTTTTCTTTCTTTTCTCTTTCTTTCCTTCCTCCCTCCCTCCTCTTCTCTCCTCCTCTCCCTCCCTCCTCCTTTCTTTCTTCCTCCCCTCCTCTCCCCTCCCCTCCCTTCTCCTCGCCTCTCCTCTCCTTTCCTTTCCATCTCTCTCTCTCTCCCCTTCCTTCTTCCTTCCCTCCTAACCTCCTGCCTCCCGCCCTCCTTTCCTCCCTCCCTCCTTGCCTCCCTCCTTGCCTTCCTTCCTTCCCTTAGACTGTGTGCATTAATATGGGTCTGTATACATGTATGCATACATATATCTCCATATATGAATATATAGTCTTTTAAGAGGATGCATATCTTAAAAGCAAATCTGAGCGACGTCAAGGAAATTTTATGGGCAAGGTTGCATTTATTTGAAGGTGTGGTATAATTACACATTCAGGAAGTGGTTAAAATCCCAGTGTCATTGCCACAAGCTGCACAGGTAACACGATTCTAACTTAAGTAACAATCAGGCAGCCACATATAAAAATTATGCAGTAGCTATTCTTTGATTAAATTTCAGTTTTCCAACCTTAGTCCTCTAGTCATTTTCGAATGGATGCTGCTTTGTTGTGCGGGGCTGCCCTGGGCCCTGTGGGATGTCAGCAGCCTCACTGGCATCTACTTACGAGATGCCAGTAGCATCCCCCTGGGCCTGCAAGCTGTGACAACTAAAAATGTCTTTAGACATTGCGACATGTCTCCTGGGGGACAAAATTGCCCCTGCTGTGTTGCATGTTACCAAGATGTGAAATATTTCCTGTGGGAAAAATGGAAATAGTATGGAAACTGTTTAAATCTATTATGTATAAACCTCCACAAATGGGAATTTTTACATCACTTGCCAGGAGACACTGCTAGATGCTGTAAGGATATGGTGATGAGTAAAATAGTTTCTGTTACAAAGCAGTTCATACTGTAAAAAGATACAAGTATACTAGTCACTAAAATACAGGAAAGAATTTGATAAAAGTCATCTTGGTTCTAGTGCATGCAAATTCAAAGTGCTTATATAGAAACTTGTGAAAAATAAGTAAAGCAACCAGTTGAGAACTGTGGAGAGCTGGAGACTTATGTCCCATTTAAAAAAGGCAGCGCCAAGTGTTGTTCTATGGAATCTTCAGGTGATTTGCATGCCCAGAAATGCTGGGCTAGTGGGCAATTTAAAATGAAAAGCATTAGGGTGCCTGGGTGGCTCAGTGGGTTAAAGCCTCTGCCTTCGGCTCAGGTTATGGTCTCAGGGTCCTGGGATCAGGCCCTACATTGGGCTTTCTGCTCAGCGGGGAACCTGCTTCCCCATCTCTATCTGCCTGCCTCTCTGCCTACTTGTGATCTCTCTCTGTCAAAATAAATAAATAAAATTTAAAAATAAAATAAAATGAAAAGCATCTAGTTCAGAGGATGTGTTCTATCTGGACTGTTGATTCATCTAGAAACTCGAGTCTAGTTTGAAAAATAGAATACATTTTCAAAATTCCTTCTTCAGCTTTTTCAAAATACCTTCTTCTTTCACCCTCTCCCTTCACCGCACACTCCATACCAAAAACCCAAAATGGAACATACATGTGATGGAAGAGAGGTTTGAGGAGGAAGATTGTTCTGTTTTGTCTGCCCTTGAAATGAGAAAACTCTAAAAGGCCTGTCACTCCATTGTCCCAGGCCAATGCTGCTTAAATACAGATTCTTGAGTACTGACATGATCAAGGAGAAGGGTACTTTATGAAATTACTTGCACGAAGCACTCGGTCTGAAACCCTGCCAGAACCCATAGGTCTGTATTCCTACAGCATGTCACCCTCCCACCCCTCTCCCTGGAGCAGCTTCTTCTATCTTCATTGTTCCCTGTTCTGACGCCTTCGGACTCTAACACATGCTCCTACTTAGCCTTCCATCAGAACCGGGCCATGAATACCCACTACTTGTTTTCTCCACCTACTGCTCACGCTCATCCCACTCTTGCTCTCTTTCTCCCAAACCAGCATCTGCCACCAACCTCCATCTCAACAGAACGGAGGGAAGAGAACATACTAAATGCTCGTGTTCGCTTTTGGGCTTCTGGATTCCAAGAGATCCAGTATTTGATAATTATCTGTTTTTGTGTCTGACACCACTCCAGACTGAGCTCGACCTCAGCATCGAAAACATAACAGGCATGCGCTGAGCGTGCATTCTTCCAACACCTGTCTACAGAATGATTGGGTGCTTTCCGTACATTACATCATCTGGCATGCCAACAACACTTCAAAGAAGGCCTAAGTGCCCTCTTTCCACAGATGACTCATTTAAAGACAGTTAAGACGCTGCCCCATGCTACTACCCAGAATGGGTATCCGAGGTTGTCTGTGACCCCCTTGGGCTATTTGGTGTTATTTCCTGCTGTATCTTCTTTTCCACTTTTTCCTTCACCTTTCCACTCTCCCTCTTCTCACTTCAGCAGATATCCTTGTATGTAAGTATGTATGTATGTACTACCATCCTCTCCCACACCGTCAGACTTGGTGTTTGAAACAGGGAATTGGGTTTTTCAAGCCGCTGGTATCATTTCTAGAACATCGGTTTTCCACTTTCTTTCTGATCCCTGTTGAAGTCTAGCTATAAAATCATCTATGCTGTTGTCTCACCTAAAGCCCAAAGGCACTATGATTTTAGCATCTTGATATATGTTTTCTTTTGTATCTTGTACTCAACAACTTAATGATATATAAAAATGGCCCTTCAGATTCCTCAAACTCTGTCTTTCACACTTTTTGCCTTAATAGAAATGCATGTCCATTACTTTTCTCCTAGCAAAGAACTTTATCTCATTCAATCTCAACACAGGAATACTTGCGATGTAAAGATCTCATAATTCCTAGTATCTCTCAAATCACATTGCATCAACTAAAAATATACCTTCCAACATTATTGTTTGGCCATTTTTCTTAAAACTCTCTTGGCTTCTAAAGTCAAATGACACTTCATTTTTTTTTTTTAAATACTTTTTCCTTTGTCATGAGATTGAGGACTCTAAACGTATAAATAAAATAATATTAAACACACCAGAGGGGGATATATGCAAGAACTGGGATAAAGCTAGCTTTCGTGTGAATACTTATTCTGTAAAGCTTTAATTAATTTGTTTTATAAAGGTGTTAAACGAGTTTCTTACAAGTAAGGAACCAGAGAGGCCCATTTCTCTAGATCTATAATAGCAGGGCACCCCTAGGGGGCGCTCCGTCTCACAAAATGTAAGTGTGCATGACCGACGGAAGCGATCCTTTCAGGGGTGTGGGCTCCCAGAAGAGCCCCAACCCCCAAGAAAGAGGTTGCGTTAGAAACAGGTTACAAAACCTACTTAGGTTCAGAGATTTTGGAGAATGTGCGCTATGATCCTAAGCCAGTCCCGTGTAGCCAGGTTTCGCAAAGCAGGCGCTGGAAGAAGAGCTGAGCCGCAGGCCCTGGACGGACGACGCTTCGCCTTGGCTTTCCCTCCGCTGACTCGGCAGGAGTAGATGGTTCCAGTTTGCAGAACACTGCCCTACTAGGGGCGTCCTCGTGGCGGTGCGCAGAGCGTTAGGTTGTGCGGGACTGTGCACAAAGCCCGCCGCGTATCCCTTTCCGCAGAGCAAAACCACCCGCTACTCTCCACCGACTACCGGAGCAAAGAATCAGGCAATTAGCCCCCGAGAGGCTCGGTCATTAGCCCGGGAAAGCAGCCGCCCGTGAGAGGAGTTAGGTGCCAGCGCTGCAGAAAGACGACTTGCAGGTATCCCGGTGCACGCTCGGGCTTTCAAGGTTTGGGGTCCTGGCGATACTCGAGACCCTTTTATCCCCCACTAGAGTGACCCCCATGCCCTCGAGTAAAGATCCTTCCAGTCCACGCGCGGAGTTCGGGTTCGTCTCACCCTCGACCTTTGCCGTCGTTTGACGAAGGACTATTTGTTTTTCCGACGCCCTGAGAAGGGAAAGCGAGGACCCAGGGCGTCAAACATCCGACGTGTATTTAAAATTCTGCAGCTGGGGCGGAGGGGGGGCAAGGCGCCTTTCCAGGCCAGGGAGAGGCGCGGCTCCCAGGCTGGGGAAGCCCACCGCGTCTCCCCGCGGGGGAGCTGCCCGGGCGCTGCGGCTGCCCCGGGCCGCCGGCCGTAGTAGCCCCGCCCCGCCCCGCCGGCCGGTGCGGCGTTGCTCCCACGGGGCCCCGCTGGCGGCCGAGAGAGCGGCGGCGCGCGGGGGGCGCTGTGCCTGCGGCGGGCTGGGGGCGCTTTGCCTGCGGCCCGGCGTGCGCGTCGGGGGTGGGGGTGGGGGTGAACTGGAGTCACACGACTGGCTGTTTCCTTCCGAGTGCTCTTGGCCAGCAGTCCAGGAGGGGATGATCATGGAAACTTTTTTTTTTTTTTTTTTTTGGCTAAAAGGATGAAAACGGAGCGAGTACATAGAACTTTGAACTTGACGCGCAATGAGACTAATACAAGCAGAACCCTAGCAGTCACCGTGTCCCATCACACCCGCATTCTCTTTTGATGCTAAAAGCCGAGAATGCGTACGGGACAGTGGCCGCGTGGAAGTGGTGGAGGGGACGCCGCGGAGAAACGCGAAAGGCTGCAAGCCGGGCGGCTCTGAACCTGGAGGAGCCCTGGGGCACCGCGGAGGCAGCTAGCCGGCATCCCGGGGCCAGCAGGCACTTCCCTTTCAGAAAGTCTGTTGCGCTCTTCAGTGCTGTTTCCAGGCTCCAGCTTGACGCTGGGGGTGTTTTCTTTTTCTTTTTTTTTTTTTCCTGTGAAGTTTTTGCTGTGAGTTTAAGGATGTTTTGGAAATAAGGCATTACCGGAAGCAACAGTCTGGCAGCCTGGGGCACGCTCAGGTTGTTCGTTACAACTATTATTATTATTTGGATTTTTTGTTTGTTTGTTTTTTGTTTTGTTTTGTTTTGTTTTAACCCGGGCCAGCCACTTTTCACTGTCATCCATGGAAGGGATCTTATTAACCGCCTCAGACTTTGGGGACCTATGACTCTTTGGCATGACCCCTTCGGAAAGTTCTTCAGCGGGGATGGGGCGATCTTGATTTCAATTGTGGAAAGAGAAGGCTGATCTGGATTTTTCATGCTGACAAAAAATAGCTGCTATGACTTTTCCGGGAACGTGGACAGGGGCCAAGTGAAGCTGAACTGGTCATGGTCTGTCGTCCAGTGTTCCCTTGTCGCCGGCGATTTTGTCCCCGGCCCTTCTTGGTGGGCTTGGTGGTGGCAGTCTGTCTCTTCTACCAGACCCTGACCCTCCGAGGGACGAGGAAGCTCACAGCCGCTGTCCCTGGGGCTGCCACGAACACACCCCCCGACACCCGGGCAAGCAGATGCAAGAAGGGATTCTCCCCCGACAGTCAGTGCTTCCTTCCCTCCGGTAATGCACAGGATATCAGAAAGGTAAGATGGTCACAAGCTTAGCCTTGACATTTTCTGTAAAGATAGCAGTCTGCCTCTCTCTGTCCTTTCTGTAAAACTAAAATTAACTTCCATGAGGTCTGAAAGGGATCCAGAGTACACAACGGCCCAGAGAGTGACCTTATGATAGTGAGACACATGCTAGCTTCAGCTTCCTATATTTACTTCCAGAAAGTCCTGGCCATTATTCTGTCTCTTAGAATTTCACTTCCCCTTCAGCTGAATGAACTAGACAATTGGGAGTTGGTGGGAGTATATGAATTCTTTATAAAGTTTTAGGATTCTGAGAGAGATGAGGATTTACAGTTCAGGAACGTGAATCAAAGACTCATAAAATTTGATCAACATTGAGTGTTTCCTTAAGGTAATCAGTGTGAGTGCCCAGACCATTCAAAACTCAAAGATATTCCAGAATGCCATTTTATAATCGATTAAATCGATTTTTCATTGGTGAGTAGATTTTTAAGGCAACATATTTATTTCTGAACCATTTAAAGGAAGAGTATAATGTTTCCTCAAAAGAATTGACACCAGGCATTTTATTGTTTGCAGAATTGGGAATTATTGGTTATTCTATACTTAAACTATTCTAATTAACTTTAATAATTGTTGTTGAGTGTTGAAAAAAAACACAAAACACATAACTCCCACACATAAGATTTCTGTTCTAATATACCACTCTGCTCATGCCTGTCAGTGAAAGGATGACCTTTAAAATAATCCAGTCTAAAAAAGAAAAAGGAAAAAGAAAAACGCACATGCAAAAATTTATGGCAGCAAAACCACTGATTTCAGTGCTCCAGCAAGAGGTATAGCAAGATAATTTAGGAAGCTGTAGGTACCATCTCATACCTGCCGTAGATTTGGGTAGATCCTATGACTGTGGTTATGTTTGGAGCAGAACTTCCTATTGAAATTCTTTTTTTTTTTTTTTTTTTTTAAAGATTTTATTTATTTATTTGACAGAGAGAGATCACAAGTAGGCAGAGAGGCAGGCAGAGAGAGAGGAGGAAGCAGGCTCCCTGCTGAGCAGAGAGCCCGATGCGGGACTCGATCCCAGGACCCTGAGATCATGACCTGAGCCGAAGGCAGCGGCTTAACCCACTGAGCCACCCAGGCGCCCTCCTATTGAAATTCTAATGCCTCCATCCTATTACCATCTTGTTTCAAGAACTCCTTTATGTATTTCCTTTCAGACTCATAACCCTGTGAAATAGGTAGGGTGCACATGCTTGCCATCGTTGCACAGGTAAGGTGGCTCTCACTTAGAGATGTGTAGGCAAACCACAAGGCGAGCAGGATGACCTGGTATACCCACCTGGTTCCTACCACAGCACTGGAGCTGAAATCAAAGTTAAGGTCAAGGCTCTGATAGCAATTGGTGAAAGCATAACTGTAAGAACTTATTGAAATATGATATAATAGGTTAGAACAAAAAAATTTTTTTAACTTTTGAGTGACTTAGTTTATCAACAATGTCAAGAAACATGACAAAGAATAGCAGATAATATAACTAGAAACACTTTCAGATGAAACTCTGAGTGTGAGTCAGTTATTGACTATTCTAACATCACTGAAGAATCTGTATTTTTTCTTCACTTGAACTAGCATTAATTTTTATTTGCATTTTTTAAAAGATTTTATTTATTTATAAGAGAGACAGAGGCAGGCAGAGAGAGAGAGAGAGGGAAGCAGGCTCCCTGCTGAGCAGAGAGCCCGATGCAGGACTCGATCCCAGGACCCTGAGATCATGACCTGAGCTGAAGGCAGCGGCTTAATCCACTGAGCCACCCAGGCGCCCTTTATTTGCATTTTTAATACATCAAATTTCTAATGGGTGTGAACTGTGACTTGTAAAGTCTTGTTGTTTCCCCCCCAATATTAATAAATATAGTTTCTTTAAAAATACTTGAAATGGTTTTGCTCTCTTTTTTTAGATGGAAATAAGGCTAAGAATTTTCAACAAAAACGTTTTTATTCATTATTATAGCTCCTCTTATTCCCTGCTTGACTTCATATGACTCCTGCTTTTGCCTGTAACACAGGCATATGTTAACTGTTATTCGTAGGCTGTCACAGAAAATTCCATTTCAGCTTTGGATCTCCAGCTACTTATAAACCATCTGAAACTTATTGGCTGCTTGTGTAAAGCATTCACTCTAGAATTTTCTGTGCACACACACACACACACACACACACACACAAAAGCCAATCACATGACTTTTCCCCTCAATTATTCACAATCTTAAATATTTCAATCATAAACAAGATTCTCAATTCACAATTATAATTCATAAGCCCATGGATATAAAAGTAAATTTCCAAACATTTGCCATGTATCTCTATTTTTAACTGACTTGTGTCAGCCATTGGTTTAGAGCCAGTTTCTATTAGAGATAGAAAGGCAACTAGAAAGAATCATGTGGAAGTTAGTGAAAACCAGTTCTCCTTGTAATACATGTTCAAAAAAAATCAAATAACAATCCAGCTTTAGAGATTAAAGTTTCTGTAAGATCGCTAAAGTAAAGAAACAGATGTCTTTGGGATCTACGTATGTGGATCATCCTCAAAAAGAGCGACCTTCTGAAGTTCATTAAAGAAAAATCATGGATGGGTGCTTGTGTAGATTTTCCTCAAGACCTAAAATTAGCTTTATAGAAGAAGCATTGTTTCTGTCTAGAAATTTTAGGTTTGGGTCTGACTTTTATTTACAAACCAAAATGTTCATTTTTCTAGGGCTTTCCCTCGCTGATACCCACCCATTTTTAAAGTGACTTAAAACAACTGATTTTGACCTAAGTTTCATGGATTCTAGGAAGTATTTGGATTTAGAAGATGACCACCAAACACAGACATGTCACACAAAGTATTGTACACACGCACGTGTGTACATTTGTCTGAGAAAAACCCCGATGCCCTGCCAGTAGTCAGACCAAAGGAAATACTAAGAAACAAACAAAATGCTTAAAAAGCAATGCATTTAAACTTTCACTGTTCTTCCAGGAAGTATAATTTGGGTTTGGATTTATAAATCTGAAAAAGGAAAAAAAAAAAAATCTTAATGAAAGAATCCATGCAAGGACATTTGGAAAAGCGTTACATTCAGATAAACATTCAGAAACTAAAATACACTCACAGAGACTTTCTTGGATCACAGTTTTCATACTTTCGTGAATAAGCAGTAACTATTCCCCAGGGACTTTGGTTGTGGTTCTTTCTAAGAGAAGACCTTTTGTCCTTTATCAGTCTAGCAACAGAGGGTTCTATAGTAGCAGATAGTTAAAAGTGCGTGACTGTGCCCTTCACACCTTTGCGGCTGGGACTTGGTTCACTGTCTGAAACTGTTTTCAATACAGATTGAGATCATGGTCTAGTATAGGCCAACTTTCCGTAGTGAGGGAGTACTCTCCCTCTTCTGGCCAGATTTTAATTCTTTTTTCCGTTTGAACTTTCCAAAGGCCCTTGCTAAGCCGCTATACTTTTGTCATTTCTTCAGGGTTTTCTCCCAATCTTAGTTGTCTGAGTTTGGGCTGATAATCTGCCGTGTCTTAAAATTATATTAATTTAGTGTGTCAGCTGAAGACAATTCTACTTGTCTTCATTGAAGTAGATTGCTCAGTAGATTTATTTGTTTTCCTGGAATCTAACACTTAAATATTTCACAACATAGGAAGCACATTGAATTATAAACAGACACAATGGAAGAAAACATGCCCAATATATATCCTTAGTTTATGTTCCTTTAATGGAAGCTGTACTCTTTGGAGAACACATTTATACTCACCATAGCCATGTGTTACTGATTACCTCCTGTTGATGCTCCACTTGGAGAATGAGTAGTTCTTCGTTGGCTTGACTCTTCATTCTCCATGTCTTCTGGACTCTCCATTCTCCTTCAGTGACTCTTCTCTACAACTACACTTCCCAGTAGATGAGCATAATGCAATGCAAATACTCAAATGTTTACATACAAAAATGCTCCGTTTAACTTTGTGTCTCCAATACTGAATAATATATTTAACATTTGAAAATTTCTAAAAAATTGCTTGTTTAGCCCAGGTATTCTGGAGGCAGGACCTGAGCCAAGCACTTAAATGCTAATACTCTATTAGATACTGCAATCCCAGGGATGCAAGAGCAGGAGGGGAAGGAAGAGGGAGAGCAAAGACAAGTGGGTATGTTTATGAGAGACATAACCAGGGAGGCTGTATTAAACTCCGCATCTCAGAACAAGCATGGTGGGGAAGTGTCTGGAGGGACAAGGAAGCTATCTCTTGGCTTTTCCCTTCTTCTGTCTTTCCTTGGTTAGAATTGTCCCATGCTACTTCCACAAGGTGTTACCTGGAGTCTTAGGGTGGCCACTGGGGAAGCCAGGGTTTCAGTGGTGCAGTCCTGTCAGGGAAAAGGTGGTTCCTTCTTCTCAATCAATATGACCTATAGGAACTCCCAGGTTGGTGGTCATGGTGGTAAAAATGTTGTCCATGGCTTACCACAACCATGGCGTGAGTAATGTCCAGGAAGGGTATGTGAGGCAAAGGGATCTGGTGTCTGATACAGTAATTATGCTAATGTTGCTTCCTAAAAGCCACAGAAAATGTTGAAATATGCACTTACTCTTGGAAAATGGCATCACTCCTTAAGTGAAATACTTATAATGATCTCACTGAGAGCTCTCCAAATTAAAAAAAAAAAAAATGCTCACTTCATCTTTACCCTTTGTCTTCCTAATTCAGTGCATTCTTTCATTTTCTTCATTCCTTCATTGACTCTCTGTAAAGCAGTTTGTGCCACTAGTCACTGGTGACACAGAAGAGATGGATAAGTCGTTAAATAAATGCTAGGAAATCCATAACATTAATAGAGCACTTTGAAAGATGAGCAGGAGTTAGAAGGGATAGAGAAAAAGAAATGTTTTACAAACAGAAAATGCCACACGTGAAAGGAAGAAATTAAATGGCCTGATAGATTTGGAAGATTCGAAGTATTGTATGTGTGGAGGGTATGTGTGTTTGTGTGTGTGAAATGTGTTGGGGGTGGGGGAGCACAGCCGGAAGGCAAATAAATGAGGTAGAAAATTCAGCAGGGTCTAGATGTGGAAATGGGGGCAAGCTAGAGAGTCTGGATTCTATTCTGAAGGCAACAGGGAACCCCTGAAGAGTAGTAAGCGAAAGTGGCATAAGTAGATTTATGTTGTCGAGAACATTCCAGAACACATATTGCAGAATGGACTGGAGGGAGCAGAATTGGAGGTAGGGGATCCAGTTCCAAGACTGTTTCCCAGTACCTCTTCTTTGCCAAATCTTACTTTCCTCTTGTGTTCTTGAACACCTCCTTTCAGCCTTTTCCAGAATCAGTTCCAGAGTTACTCTCTCTTAGTTACTATATTGCCGTTTCAGACCTTTCCATTGGACCATGCCTTCTGTCGGTAAACATACTCATAACTCATAACATACTCATAAGAAAGCTAACCATAAGTTTTCATTGTATCTGGCAATCCACTTCACCCAATGTGCCCTCCTCGCTCCTTTCCTCTCAAGAGAAGCTTTGGATTCACTTCCCGGCCACCCCTACCCATCCCTTCTCCTTTTCATTTAGACTCACATCAGTGAGTGCGTGGCTGTCAGATGAAATTATTATTTTCAATCCTCATCCTTCTTCTCTGAAGCATCCTACATTATTGGTCAACAACTCTTTCTTGAAATTTTCAGTTCAGTGACAGAATGGGATTATTTTCTGATCTCTATGGATAACTAGTGGTCTCAATTCATGGTACATTTCCTCTGGTGCTAAAAGTAGACATCGCCAAACTTAGTGTATTGGGCCTTCAGTTGTTTGTTTTATAATTTCCCCTGGTAATTATATCAATTTTGTCTACCATTAATTTTTCAACCTGCAAGATAACCTATCACATAGATTTCTAGCTTGGATCCCACTCTTGAACCCACCATGTGCATCTTTAATTTCCTGCCATCTTTTATTGAGGAGTGATAAGAACTGTGAAAATCCAGATGTTTTTCTTTCAAAATTTTCATGGTCGGGGGCCTGGGTGGCTCAGTGGGTTTTATATTTTGTGTTGGTTACCACGATTAAAATTTTTAAAATGGTAACAATTAAAAAGAGAAAAAGAGGAACCTGAAAAAAGCTGTGGCCTTTCTAATTTGGAAATGACAGGCCTATAGATTATTCAGAATCACTTGTTTCAACCAAACTCAACTTGTATGTTGTTTCCCTGTCTGTTCTCCAATTCCCTGACCCCTGGCCTATTCCTAGATGCCCTCTTTGTGGTTTATATAGTGCCTCTAGACATGCTGTTCCTTTTTTAGTTCTGACTTCTGATTTCTGATTTCTCTCGAGACTACGATGTACTTTATTATTCTAAGTAATTTATTACTTTATTATTATTTATTATTCTAAGTAATTTTTTTATTATTTATTATTACCTCCTTTATTACTCTAAGTAATTCTTTATTTATTATTTGTTTGTGTTTGTATGTGTGCATGTGTGTGTGAAATGTGTTGGGGGGGAGCACAGCCCTTTATTATTCTAAGTAATTTTAGTTAGTATCACCTTAGAACAAGCCTCTATGACTGGTATAAATGGGTTTTTCCCAAGTCCCCCAAATGAACCCAGATAATAACTAATTAGTATTCCAAATTTTTAGAGTTTACCATTACAATATAATGCTTTGTCCTCATTGCTACTAACCTAGACTATTTTCAGTCGCCTAACTAGTTCCCTTTCAATCTACTGCACATTCTAAGCTATCTACATATAACTCCTATAGCATCTCTCCTAAATAGCCTTCAGTAGTTGTTATACTGAACCAATTAAATTGAATAGAATTCATCCCTCTCATGCCTAGTATGTTCCAACATACTTTTCTGGTCTTAGGTCTCACTCTTTTTTATTTGTAATCTGAAAGCAAGCCATTCCCTTGTTTCCAAATGCCACCATCTCTGCCTTTGCCTGGAGTCCCCGCCAGCAAGTCTGTCCTAATCTATACCTCTAGACATCGTCACAAACATTCCTTTTTTTTTTTTTTTAAGTTTTTATTTTTTTATTTTTTTTAAAGATTTTATTTATTTATTCGACAGAGAGAGAGATCACAAGTAGGCAGAGAGAGAGGAGGAAGCAGGTTCCCTGCTGAGCAGAGAGCCCGATGTGGGACTCGATCCCAGGACCCGGAGATCATGACCCGAGCCGAAGGCAGTGGCTTAACCCACTGAGCCACCCAGGCGCCCTTCACAAACATTCTTAAAGCATTCTGGAAACTGGAATTTTACCTCCCCTTCATGTCAGGCCTTATCTCCATGACTTGATGTGTACTTGAGCATCCCTAGTAAAATTTATTTTCATTATAATTATTTAGAAATGAAGAAACGTGAGAATGTAGAACTAGAAACAAGTTGGAGATCATTAGGTTCAAGATCTATATTCTATAAGTGAGAAAAATGAAGCTCAGCTCACGGAAAGGAAGTGCCTCTCAGAGTAACAAATGGAGTTGATAACGATAAGATTAGACTAAGACCTGTGTTTTTCTAGCTGTCTCTATTCTATTTCCCAACTATCTCCATTTTTTTCCCCGTATATTCCATTCTATTTCCATATACTATCTCCATTCTATTTTCGTTTACTATCTCCAGTCTATTTCCGTACACTCTCTATTCTATTTCTATATACCATATCCATTCTATTTCCATATACCCTTCATTCTATTTCTATATTCTATCTACATTCTATCTCCATATATTATATCCATATTCTATATCCATTCTATTTCCATTTACTATCTCCAGTCTATTTCTGTATACTCTATTTTATTTCCATTTACTGTCTCCATTCTATTTCCATTTACTATATCCCATTCTATTTCCATATATTTTATTCTATTTTCATGTGCTCTCCATTCTATGTGCTCTCCATATATTCTATCCATTCATTGGCATTATGGGTTGAATTGTGCTCCCCTCAAAAAAGATACGTTGAAACCCTAACTCCAGAACCTCAGAATATGACCTTATTCAGAAATATGTTTGTCATTGATATAATTAGTCAATATGAGGTCACATTGGAGTATCATGGGCCCCTAATTCCATATGACTGATATTATAAGAAGTCAGTCAAACAAAGACAGAAGCATGCCATGTAATGATGAAGACAGAGATTGGAGTATGTAGCTACAAGTCAAGGAAACCTGAAGACTGCTGGCAAACTACCAGAAGCGAGAAAGAGGCAAGGAAGAAGTCCCCTACAGTTTTCAGAGGGAGCGTGGCGCTGTTGGCACCTTGTGTTCAGGTACCTAACCTCCAGAATTATGAGATAATACATTTCTGTGATTTTAAGCCACGCCTTTGTGGTACTTGGTTATGGCAGCCTGAGGAGACTAATAAAATTGGGGAGGCAGAGTAGTTCAGCACATGAGCTCTGGAGTCAAATTAATAGCACTTGTTACCTTGCTACCTTGGGCACATTTCTTGATCTCTTCAGGATTTCATTTTCTCACCTCAAAAGGGATATATTATCACCTACCTTACAAGGCTAACATGAGGCTTAAATGAGATAAATCTTGTGAAGCACTTAAAGTGGCTGACACACAGAAAGCGTTCAATAAATATTAACTATTCTAGAATTTCCTTGAGGATTTGCTCATCCTCGTAGTCCCTACAGACCCTAACATTTGGCCTTCACAAAGTAGGCGAGCAGTAAATAATTGCTTCAGCGAACATGGGTCCCGGGGTAAGGAGCGCCCAAGAGGAAAGCCTTGTTGAGTTTCTCTCCCTTTTGTCCTGTGTCTACGCTGTTGTCTCTTCTCTAAAATGAGCCTTTAGAATCAAGACAGAACTTGGGGAAGCTGTTCTGTCTGTCAGAGTCAGGCCTGCTTATCCATAGGCAAGATCTTTGGTTTGGGCTGAAACTTACTAAATTTTTATTTGTTTTTTAAGTTTGAGATGCCAGGATTAACAATATGCTATCGTTGAGGAGGTAGAGAGATGAACTGGGTGGGAAGTAGAGGAAAGAGGTTAAGATTTCAGACTCTGAACAAATATATATATATACATATATATTTTTTGTTTTGTTTTTCTCCCTACATACAATACAAGCTCCTAAAGAGCAAGTACTTGACTTAACTTGTTAACTGCTTCTGACAGTGCCAGAACAGTCTCGGACACATAGTGAGCCCTGAATAAATATCTAGTCAATAAATAAATGAATGAAAAAAAAATAAATAAAAAAATAAATAAATAAATGAAGGAAGGAATCATGACTTTGGGGAATCAGAGAAAGCCTACTTTAAAGCAGAAATGAAAAAATGAGAGGAAGTGTTTGTTTCTTCTTTTTTATTTTTATTTTTTAAGATTTTATTTATTTATTTGACAGACGAGATCACAAGTAGGCAGAGAGGCAGGCAGAGAGAGAGAGGAGGAAGCAGGCTCCCTGCTGAGCAGAGAGCCCGATGCGGGGCTCGATCCCAGGACCCTGGGATCATGACCTGAGCTGAAAGCAGAGGCTTTAACCCACTGAGCCACCCAGGTGCCCCCTTCTTTTTTATTTTTGTTGAGCTCTCGGGTCCTCCACCCCATCTTCATCTTGTACCAGTATCCCTGTACCATCTTTTCTGATGCTTGTGGCTAATGTTAATAGTTTCCCATTTTGCTATATTATATCTGCTTTAGTTACCATCCGTTTCTCCCGTTCTCTTCAGATTTTTTGTCTCATTGGGATTTTTATCCTGTAAGAGATCTCAAGTATCTCCCATATTTAAAAAAAGAAGTGTGGGGGGGGGCACCTGGGTGGCTCAGTCAGTTAAGCAGCTGACTCGATTTCAGCTCAGGTCATGATTTCAGGGTTGTGGGGTCACGCTCCATATTGGGCTTTGCAGACAACGTGAAGTCTGCTTGTCCCTCTCCCTCTGTTCCGCCCTCTGCTCACATGCGTTCTCTCTCTGTCTCTCAAGTAAATAAAATAAAATCTTAAAAAAAAGAAAAAGAAGAAGAAGGAAGAGGAGGAGGAGAAGGAGAAGGACAAGGAGAAGATCATTTCCCAAGCAATGTGGTTTTCTAATTACTTCCCATCTTTCTTGGCTTCTTGGTCGCCATCATCTAACCTCTCCTTCTATGAAGCAATTCTCATTTTTTTTAACAGATTAATTCTACCAAAATTGAGCTTTTCCTTTTATGTGATTTTATATTTTAACCATTTTGAAAGTAAATATTTAAAAAGTATGTTGATGGGACTCTAAATACAGGGGCCTATGCACAGGAGGCTCGCAGGAGATGTCAGCGTACTAACAGGTATGTGATTTTCATAGAATTAGTTGGGCTGTCTGACAAGCATTTAATGCCTGTGGATTTCTTTGAGATAGCTGATTAGAGCTGTGTTAGATTTTTAAAATGAAGTATGCACATGGGTGAAAAATTGTTCATACTGAATTTTAAACAGATTCAAATTTTGCTTACATTAGATAAATTTTAATGAAGTCTTGATGAAGCCCATATTTAAGTGAGTTATGTTAACTTTTCTATGAATCAAAGAATTAATCATTTTATGGGTGTCATTCTCCCTCTTTTTTTTTTTTTTTTTAAGGCAGTGGCAGTAGCTTCTGTTTCTTTTTCCCTCTAAGCAATTCTGTTTCTTGTTTTAATGGAATTGGAAACCCACATAAACCCTCTGAAATGAAAACCACTAGATACACTCACATTATAAAAAGTGCTTCCTGTTATCAACTTCGAGTCTGAGGCCTTTTGGGGTGAAAGAAATGTTTGGTTTCATTTTTCCCTTTGGTCCTTTAGATATTTTTTCTAAGGAGCCATTCTCACTAAAAGGATGAGCTCATGTTCTAAAATAGGATTTATGTTCTCTAACAGAAACTATACCAAAGTTGGAAATTTACATGGTAAATAGTACTTTGTCAACGTTTGCACTTTCCAGAGACTTGTTCAAAATGCGAAACTAAACATCTAGACTAAACATGGACAGAGGTAAAAAGGAATATAATAACAAGCTAAAAGTTGAGTCTTTGCCATATACAAGCATTAATGAAAAAATTTATATAACTTTCAATTAAATTCACTAAGGGAAGCTAATTCATTTATGATCCAAAATAGTAGATGAAACAAAATAATTATTAAGAAGACCTCATGGACTTGGAAGAGCAGAATGGGCCCAACCATGTGTTCTGAAATGTAATTACATTTGGTATCTCTAATCCTTACTTGGGGACTCTTGATGGAACCCCTGCCAATTGCCTATAGTGCATCCCAGTCGGGCACTTTCTTAAGGGGTGAGGTTGGCGGTGGCTGGGGGGAGGCAGACTCCCTACATACTGATGGGGATAGACCTAATTATCTCCATCAAGACTTCTGACCTCAAACCTTTTAAGTGTATTGAGTAAGAAGTCCAAGAGAGCATAGGTGTATTGTGGAACAAACATGGCCTTTGGTGCATAATGGTTCAAGTTCTGTGTCATTTATTAGTATAGGTCATAGGCAGATTTTACGTAGATTTCTAAATTCTGAATTTCTCACAGGAAAAATGGAGCTAAGCTTGATGTGTAAGAATTGGTTATGGGTCTGAAAACACCAAGCATGGTGGCCGACTAGGGTTTGTGTTCAGTAAATGCTGGTGTTTTTCTGCCCACAGAAGCTGGATATAAGCTTTGACCTCAAAAACAAACACAACTCAGAGCTTATAGGATATATATTTTTTCAAGAATGCACATATGTAGTTCCTATTTTTTATCTTCAGCCTATGTGCTTTCTTAATTATATTCTATTTAGGCAGATATTGAAGGTAGCATGTTCTATTGCTAGCGGTCTTCGGAGTTTCTCTCTTGACACCTCACGATGGGTCAAAGGGAAGCTTTCCACTGGTTTTTCCTGGACGCATATTACTTCATTCCCCTCCTGCTCCAGAAAGTGTTCAGCAGCAAGTAATAGGAATGCGGCACATCTTTCCTGATTTATAAAGTGCAAATTATTCACCGATGTTGATATTCTAATTCTTTTCATAGCCAATTTCTTATAGCACACTTCACAGCTAATTTTGGCAAACCCAAGCTCATACCTGCTGCCCTAAAAGTATATTCTGACTATGCGTGAGAGAGGGATCTGGGAAAAGTGATCAGTCTGGGAGAGTTAGGCAGGGGAAAAGCCTCATAATAGTAAATAATCTATGGGGAGAAAAAATTTATTAAATAATAATATTGCTCCCAGGTCCTGGTGTCTCTTCCTGGTTTTGACATAAGGAAAACTGTTGGGGTTGTGGCCCACCAGTTAAGGTTCAGTCTATTTGAGGCAGATCCTGCTGTGCCCCCCTCACTCTCTCCAGGTGAAAGAGAAAGAGAATTAATGCCTGGTAAGGAGGGCACTTGGGATGAGCGCTGGGTATTGTATGTAAATGATGAATCCCTAAAGTCTACTCCTAAAACCAATATTGTCTTATATGTTAATTAACTAGAATTTAAACAAAAACTTGAAAGAATAAAGAACTAATGGAGGCCCACTTCCAATTCTGAAGAGATGGGTAGCCACAGACAAGTGACTTCTTTGGTTTCTTTTGGTAGCCTGTGGCATAAGGATGAAAATATACATTTCATATGGGGTCAATGTAGACACTGTAGCTCAGAATGTTTTGGAAAGCATTGAGATTATAAGAGGCAAGGGAGTCAACATTATCACATCTGTTAAAAGATAAACCGAGGCATATTGGAAAATTTAAGAGTTTATTTGAGCAAAAATGGATTCCGATCAGGCTGCCGCAAACCAGAAGTGGTTAAGAGTGTCTCCCCCACCAGGAGCTCAGGGAGAGACTTGAAGAGACAAAAGCACAGGAAAGGTAAGGCAGTTATTGACTGGCTAAAGCAAGCTTAAAGCCTAGTTGGTTCTTTTTGATTGGTTGTCCTTAGGTTTGGATTTGCTAAGCTTGAGGTATTTATAGCCTTAGATTTTGCTTTGCTTACCTAGACCACTCACTCAGGCCACTTCAGTTTAATAACCTCCATGTTCAATTAATTTAATACATCCCAAAGGATAATGTCATGAAAATATCCTCACAGCACTTGCATCTCTTGGGGGGGGAAAATGCATGTAGGCAACAGAAATGTGAGTACAGGGAATACTCCTCTTTTCATTAAAAAGTTATAGTATAATGTGCTACACAAATGTCAAGTTATGCAGTCATGTTTCAGAACGCTGCTAGGAGTCCAAAATTGCACTGTCACAATTGTTTTCTCTTGATGTTTCACTGTTTCTTTAACAAGCAATAGGAAGTATAATAGCATTCCAATAGTTTCAGCCCTAAGCCTCGTTCTTTCCTGGTGGAAAAATCTAGCATGAATTTAGCCAAGTGCACAAATGCTTCAGGAAAAATGGAACAGGAAATTAACTTTTTTGTAGCAGTGCAGAAACTCTCTGACCTTAGCAAAGCATCCACTAGAAAGTTGACTTTCCTACTGAGCAGTAAACCTTCCCTTCTAGACACACCCAGAGGGGAGAAGCGATTTCAAGTGAGCTTTCCCTCACCCCTCCCTTTATTATCAATGCTCTCTCTCTCTCTTTTGAGTAAACACTGAAAACATTAATAACCCATCTGAAGCTTCCTAGACGCAAGCTAAACCTACTTGTCCAAATATTTTGGGGCTGCATAAGTTATTTTAAAAGTAGATTGGTTGGGGGCAGAGTTAATTTTCTTTTTCGTGGAGAAGAAGAGAAAAATGAAGCAGGTAAGCTGATAGTTTTTCTTTTAAAGAAACAGTGGTTTAAAGTAATATTATGTCTGCTTTAAACAAACTTGTTTGCTGGTAAACAGATAAAAAGTATTTGTGAAAATATATTCTGTCAGAAGTACGAACTTTAGGGAGCTAGAACTGTCTCCTGTTTTTAATATAAAATAATGACATTTTAGAAGGAAGCCCCTTTTCTGTGTTACAATGGAGGATGTCTCATCCCCCAATGATATACATATGAGCCTAAACACAATTCTTAGGAAAACCCTGAAAAAGTGACCAAGAATTTATAATAATGTAACTACTTCCTGTGAAATCTAGCATATGTTAGTTTTTTAAGATTTATTTATTTACATGAGAGAGAGAGAGAGATAGCATGAGTAGGGGGACAAGAGGAGAGAGAGAGAGGAGAGAGAATCCTCAAGCAGACTCCCCACTAACCATGGAGGCTAACGTGGGATGTGGGGCTCAATCCCAGGACCTCAAGATCATGACCTAAGTTGAAATCAAGAGTCAGATGCCTAACTGACTGAGCCTCCGAGGTGCCCCAGTGAAGTCTAGCATTTAAACAAAACTGTCTAATAAGTTACTGGCAGCTGGATTGGGGCGGGGATCAAGTTGAGACAAAGCCTGGCACAGGAGTTGAATGAAAAGATGAATGTGATCTAGTATAATTTATGCCTGGTGTCCAGTGTAAGGCTTCCCATGGTGGCCTGTGGTCCTTAAATTTTTCTTTTGTACTTTCAGTTGATTTTTAAACTCTGGTCTCCCCAGCCACCCATCCAGGTCTTCCTCAATCTAGAAGATGTCCTCATTTTCCTGAAAAGACCAAAGCAGTTTGTTACGCAAGAAGAGATGGTTTCTTCCTTAGGTCTGGCCTATAAGACCTTTTGTTGGACCCTTTAAGAATAAACTGGATCTCTAGGAAGGGAACTCACTTTTCTAGCCAGTCACAGAAGAAACCCAAATACTATTCTGCAACATAATCCATCCCTTAAGGGAAGAATTACAGAGTTTAGGGACCTGAAAATTTGATAGCAGTATTAGATGATGTCTTATTCTTCCCTCCAGCGATAGTGCTTATTTTGTGGTATTACTAGATACTATCATTTCCTGCCAATTTTCAGTTTTTAAGGCAAAAAGTTGGCCATCAAATACTTAAGCATTCTAGAGTGAGTGTGTCATTTGGAAAGTTCGAAGTTTGGTTTTGAAGGGAATATGTGAGGTTGTGTTATGATGTGTGGGTGTAATAGTGTAGCATGTGGCAACGTGAGTGTGATGGTTGGGGGAAAGGCTAGGTGGAGGCTTCTAGAGGGGAAGCATGGGAAAGAGGGTTCTTAGGTCTCCATTGGGCTGGGAAGGCGTTACCCAGGGTAGTCCCCAAGGAGTCCCCAAGGGTGGTTATGTTAGTACCGGCCGGTGAGCTGAAGGGATAAGAAGCAGCCACATGTATGTTCAGAGCAAGCAAGAAAACAAAAGGAGAGCCAAGGCATAAATGTGTGCTTTATGGAAACCTCAGGTATAACTTTGGTTTAAAGCAAGATGTTTTTTCATGTGGAGTGTGGTGCCTGAATATGTAGCGATCGTTCCTCCGTTCATCTTAACACTTTGACCTCCATGTGGGTAGGATGAGGCAGGGTTTCTCTGGGTTCATGAGGTACATGCCTCTCTCCTGGGGCCTTTCCTTCCAACAAGAACTGCTGCTGACCTTTACTGCCCCGGAGATGCTGGGGCACCTGCAGGCACTATGTTGGCTTTCCGTCCTTCGCCATCTGTGCAGTTCATGGCGACCCTGGATTTCTGGGGAGAATCTGGATAAACTGGTTATTACAGGGATGTGAGTGCTGAGGGGGAAGACAGGAGCCGGAGATTCTAGTAATGCATGGGATTACTTGAAGTGGGTTTAGGAACTTCTATCCTTCTCTCCTGGGAGGTCTGCATGTGGTGACTGCGTAGGCGGTGGATGGAGAATCTTCATCCCCAACTCATGCCTGAACTCTACCCTTACATCTGGCAGATGTTCGTTTAAGGCTGGAGTCTCTGTGCAGAGTGGGGCATGGTCCCTCTGGTGCTGAAAGAGATCCTCGGCTGGCCAGCGCATGTTTTCTTGCGATGGCCCGCTGCGGAAGCCTGGGGTCCGTGTGTGCTGTGTTGAAATGCAGCAAGGACTGCAGGGCTAGGAGGACTGTCGAGATCATAAACTGGGCTCTGGAGGGTGCTGGGAGGGTCAGCAGCAAGTCTTGTAGCAGGCAGGGGGCAGTGGGGAGAATGAAGAAGGAAATGAAGGATGCAAATGAGGAGTTCAGGAATTAATAAGTGAATGCTAAGGAAGATCTAAAACTAGACAATGGTGACCATTATCTTCTAAGCCATAAAGAGGGAATATAATGTGCTGAAGGGCTTTCTATATCTTCATTGTGAATTCATTTATAGAATGTTCTAACAAACTATAAAATTAAATCATATTTAGTTATATAATTAACATGGCTGCCTAATTTTTACCTAATACCCAAATCTAAAAAGTCCATTTTATATATGGTATCATTGGTCATATTTTCTTTCTTTCCTTTTCTTTTTCTTTTTTTTTTACATTTGCTCTATCATTCTAGTTTTGTAAAAGAAGAATAGTAGAAATGATGATCGGTGATTTTAAATGTGTTACTGCCCCTAATATACAAGCAGGACCTTATCCTATTCCACTTGTAATTGGACAGAACCCCTGTGAAATCACGTGATTAGAATGTTTAAGGTTTTTGTTGTGTTAATTCATTACACAAACAGGCCATAAGACAGATGTGGCGACCTAAGCCTGTAAATGTCTCAAGGTTAGTAAACCAAAATGCTGAGGACAACCAGTCACAGAAAAACAAGCTGTAGCCAATCAAATAACTTCCATTCTTTGCTTCCACGCTTTCTCTGTGTTAGGCCTTCCTGGGGCTCCTATGGGCAGAGAGCTCCTAAATATTTTGGGTTTGGTGCTGCCCAATTGGAATGGATTTTTGCCCAAATGAATCCTTAAAATGTTAAATGTGCCTCAGTTTACCTTCTAACAATTTAAAACATTTTATTTTTTTAAAGATTTTTATTTATTAATTTATTTGACAGAGAGATCACAAGTAGGCAGAGAGGCAGGCGGGGGGGTGGGGTGGGGAAGCAAGCTCCCCGCTGAGCAGAGAGCCGGATGCAGGACTTGATCCCAGGACCCTGAGATCATGACCCAAGCCGAAGGCAGAGGCTTTAACCCACTGAGCCACTCAGGTGCCCCAATTTAAAACATTTTAATTTATCAAGAGGTTCTTCTATGCAGTAACTTCTTTAAGAAATATTTAATACGTGTTAGGTTTATGAGGGCTGTATGTTTTCAACTGCTTTTTTTTTTTTTTTTTTTAAAGATTTTATTTATCCATTTGACAGAGAGAGATCACAAGTAGGCAGAGAGGCAGACAGAGAGAGAGAGGAGGAAGCAGGCTCCCTGCCGAGCAGAGAGCCCGATGCGGGACTCGATCCCAGAACTCTGGGATCATGACCTGAGCCGAAGGCAGCGGCCCAACCCACTGAGCCACCCCGTCAACTGCTTTTTATCTTCACTGAAATCTCCCTTGATCCTTACACTCGCATGAAGAGCAGGACGGAAGGCTGGTGCTTGTCTGCAGATGAGGAAGCTGAAGCACATCAAGTCGCACTTCAGCGGCATCAGCAGATAATGAATGGAGGGTGGGAAGCAGAGGGGAGACCCAGGATTTAGAAGACCTTGGGGAGGTCTTGGGGAGTTAGCTGGCAAAGACTCAAACTGAGATTCAGAGACTCTGGCATCTATAAAAACGTTTGGTGGATTGTATGATGCTTAGGTACTGATGCTGCTATAATGACCCCAGGGCTCTTTCCTGTCTGTTCTGTCGCTTTTGTAGGGACTTGCTATTTTAAGACTGAATCGCTGAATTCACTTGTTGTTTGGGCATGGGGGGTGGGGCGGGGGGGACAGAGACTTGCTATTATTTTAACACTTTTCAAAAGAACAAGTTCTCCCCTTGTTTTCTGCCTGCTGTTTCACAATTGTGGATTGTCGATTTTATGTTTTCTTCATTATGGATGTCCTTCCACTACTGCTGATACCATGGTAAGGTTCCGGGGGCTAGAGAACATTTACCCTAAAACCTACACACACGATCAGGGCTTGAGGAGAGGACCAAAGTAACTTCCTGCTCTTAAACTCTATGTGCTCATCTGATTAAGGGGAGACTGAGAAAGGGGAAGAGTGTAGAGACAGGAAAGCAGAAGGAAGGAGAAGAGACAACAGAAGAACACTTGGGAGTGGTTTTTGTTTGATCCAAAATAGGAAGCAAACTCCAATGCGCCCAGAGAAAAAGCAACCTTCGTTCTCTCCCTAAAGCTTTATCTTGTGCTTAAAGACCTCTCCAAGGACACTATCATGAGTATCATCTTCCAGCCATCTCTGTGTTTTTGTAATCTCAGCTGGGTCTTTGTTATGTCTGTGAAGTTACAGCAACCAGTAAACTGAAGACGCACAGCTGTGCATCGTGGGTGGCAGCTGAGCCAAGGGGGGGGTTGCTTGAATTAGTTGGAGGAAAAGCCTCCAGAGGGGCCTGAAAAAGATGCTCCATATGACTTTCAAAACAGCGAGGAAAGAGAAAAAGAGAAGGCGGGAGGAGCAGAGAGGGGAATCGAAGTTCTTCCACGTTGGTTGAAATGGCTGAGAGGTCAGGGCGGTAGAGGTTTGGAGCCAACTACAGCGGCAAGGCATGAAGGGGAGACACGGGTCACGGGCTGGAGGAGACACCACTGTTCTTGTGTTCTTAGTTGCATTTTTAATTTCTCTCCATCTCCAAGATTCTTGCTACGTGTGAGGGTCAGCCTGGGGCAGGTGTGAGAGGCAGACATTTCCAGCCACGCCCGGCATGCCTGTGCGTTGGCTGGAGTCGGAAAAGCCCAGAACTGTTCCGTCTGCCTTATTTCTTCTTAAGTCTTTCCCGTTGTCCTCCACCAGTCTCTCCTCTTCCTCCCAACTACACAAGCTCGACACTGTGTGCCCTGCTGAGAGAGGCATGCGCCGTTTGTGAGTGAGGACACTGGGCATCAGACATAGAGACGACCTGGGAATTCTCAGGATGGAATTTCAGATTTTAGAGATGTGCTGGAAAGTCTTTACTGATCAACAGAAATCATTTTATATCCCCGAAGTCTCAGAATCGCAGATGTTCCAGTGGGTTAAGGCGCTATGACGGTATTTATCTGTCAATAATTTCTAGTTTAGGATGGCCAGATCTGGGTCTCTCCTGCTGTTCTCTTCCATTCTCCTCCTTTGCGCTGCTCTTCTTCTAGTATGTCAGGCTTTCAGCCTCCCTCTCTGCCCACTTCATACCTTCATGGCAAATCCTTTCTTCTGGAAGGTTTTCATCCTCTGTATCTTGCCTCTCTCTTAGCAATACACATTGTGATTTGACGATCTTGCTGCTGCTTCTCCCTGCTCTTTCCACCCCAAACCAGGCTCCACAGCAGTAGTTACTGCCGCTCCCCTCCCACTGCACATCCCATGCCCGGTGTCATCAGGAATCTTCTTAGGACAGGTCTCATGTTTCTCTTGCAGTGTGATCGCTCAGGTCATGGAGTACTTCCATTTTTAAAAAACTTTTATTATAGGAATGATGGCCTATACTCTTTAGGAAATCTTGTGATTTAGGAAGTAAAAGTCTGGCCTTCTGGACTTCTGTCAGGACCCCGTCCACCCTGAAAACAAAATAAAACAAGAAATTACCCTCCCGGTTTTCCTCCTTTGTTTCTTCCCTGCCATGGCTTTTAGTAAAAGGAATTGAAGCTCATCGAGGGTGTCCCTAGGTAGAGAGACCAGCATGAAGTTGCCAACTTTTTAATTCCCTACTACTCAGGAAGTTTTGGTTTCCTACTGGCTATTTAAAAAGATAACAAGTAATGCTGTATTAACTTCACTTTTCTCCTTATCGTCAGCTATTTCTTATGCTTACCGGACCCTATTTACTGTCCACAGTAAAAAGCACCCTATGGTGCTGACCTTCAAGAACTTCCTGTTTTAATTTCTTTGCCCATCTTTTTTCTCCCTCTAAGAATTTTCTTTTCTTCTCTCATTCCCCCCCACACACACACAGCATTCGTAATATGTGCAAGTAACAGCATCAAAAAGAGTGCCAGGGTCATTCTTTAACATTTTCCCCAGACCAGAGATTTTATCTCTCCTGGAACTTACCTTGCATTTGATTTCATACACTGTTTATTGCTCCGCCCACTAAGAAGTGAGCTCAGTGAGGGATAGAGCTTTGTCAGGTTCTTCACTTTCATTGCTCAGAGCCTAGCACTGTGCCTGTCATATAGAAAGTGTTCAAGAATATTAAGGAGGTAAGTGAGTGAATGAATAGACATTGAGAAAGAGCCAAGGGGGAGGGGACATCAAGGATCCAGGAGAAGAAGAAAAGACGGATGAAGTTCTCAGGGGTTTGAAGGTAGAAATTGGAAGGTTTGTTGCCTGGAGGAAAGGGAGATATGGAATCCGGAAAGTGATTAGCCATGGATGAGAGGAGGACAGGTTTCTTCTATGGAGGTCAACAGAAAAGAGGAAATGTTAGTTGTGCTGAAAGGCTATGGGTCTGCCAGAACAGAGGCTGTTTAACCCAGTGTGTTTCCTTCTAATAGTGCTGATTTCCTCTATGAATGGGAGGCAGTTATCTGTAGAAATAAGAAGGTAGCTGGAGAGTGGGAAAATTAGTCACTACGGAGAATGTGAGAGAATTGGTCAGGGAAGCATAGCAGGATAGTCTGGGGACCCCGAAGACCAAACTGGTTTTACCAATAAGAATCTGTCCATCCAGGCACTTTTCTTTAGAGCTCTCAACAATCCAGCCCAGGTGCAGGGTGGGCAGGCTACCGAGATCTTTGGGTCTCAGCTCCCCACAGCACTCTAGTCCTCCCGATTTACCTGGCACGTCATCATTTATTATAACTAGTTGTTTATGTCTGCTTTCCTTGATGGGCTGCCAGCTCTGGGGGACAGAGATGTGCCTGTCTTGTTAACGGCTGTGTGCCCAGCTCTTCCTTGCTTGAAGCTCTACTGTGTGAATGATGCAAGTGCAGTGGAGGAAGGGAATAATTTAATAGACTGGGGAGGGAGTGATTGGAGTGTTGGGCCATGGAATCCAAACTGAGAGAGAGATGGTGAAAAAGAGGCTAGGAGAAAGTTGGCAGTAGGAAGAAAGACTGGTGGTTGAAGAACTGATGGGAATAATATGGGAACTGATGATAAGAGATGGAAAAAAGAAATGCGATCAGAGGATGGAATATCTCATTTTATAATTTCAGAGGTGGGGGTGTTTTGGGATCACAAAGTCCAAGCTGTGTCATTGGGGTGGGTGTTTGTAGTGAAGTGTAGGAGAGAATCATTGGGGATGAAGAAGTCATAGATATTTTATGGTTTGAGATGCAAATGCTGAAACTGCCACTGAGATTTTTCTAGTTGGTGTTTTCATCAGAAAGCGAGTAAAATAAAAATGTTTACAGATAATGAACGCACACTTTGCTTTCATGAATTCACTCGTTTGCTCATTCATTCATCTCTTCCATCTTACTTAGAACCTGACCTTAAGCAGTATGTACAGTGACTAAAGCAGACACATCTAGGCTTTCATGAAATGTACCAATTTGTGTAAGAGGCACACATCAAAGATGTAATATATACTACAAATTGTGAAGAGTGCCAAAGGGAAAGACAGATTGAGAAATAGGTGATGGTAGATTTGGGGAATAGCTGTTTCAGTGGGCGTAATATTATCACAGCTGTATCGAGAATACACTTTTTTTTTTTTTGTATTGAAAGTTTATTGCTTTTGTTTCTCTATTATTTATTTCTTTATTTTTATTAACATATATTATTTGTTTCAGGGGTACAGGTCCGATTCATCCATCTTACACAATTCACAGCACTCCCCATAGCACATACCCTCCCCAGTTGTTTCTCTATTACGGTTTAAAACTTACACAGAGGCACAGATGAACAAACATGTCTTTCATTGGATGTTCATGGGTTAGTCAGTAGCCCCCAGTGCAGTTTGGGAACGCAGGTCAGAAGGTGCTCATTGTCATGGAGTTGGTCTGAGAAGCGTGTGTTTCTTCCATGATGAGCTTGAGATCCAGTTTGAGTCAGTTGTGCCGTAAAGACAGAGGTTAACTGAAGATTCACTTGGGTAAGGAACATTCTCACGAGGCTCTGCTTACTATCCAGGGAACCTGTGGTTCCTCGACTATCCTATAATTATAAATAATTTTTAAGTGGAAAATGTGTAGGATATGCATCCAGGAAAACCCCATGTTGTTTCTTGAATTCTCTAAAGTAAGTATAAATTTCACCCATGGGTTTAAAAAAAAAAATCCTTATTTTATTCTTATAATGGAAAAATTAAAACATAATTCACTATGATAGACTCAGCAATATTTCTAAAATGTCAAAGATCTAGACCAGCAAGCCAATTTGACTTTTAGTTATATATAACACACATCCAAGGTCTGCTATATGATTTGTATTTGAGCATCAAAAGGTGTCATAAATACATGGCTACTTTAATAAATCTAGAAAAAATTTCTCTGTCATGTGAAAAAAAAAACCCAAGTTTTATTTTTCATCCTTACTATATACTAAAGAACTGTATTTCTTGCTTTTGTGGTAAGTCTTGGTTGAAGATTTTTTAATACTATAAGTAACTGAGAAATACGCTTTTGTAATATAGCTCTTTATTTGATTTTTCTACTACAAATTCATTACTTTGCTCAAACATTTAATTCTATTTTTGTCATTCTTGCTACTATTTAAAATTCTGCTGAAATAAGTTTCTTAATACAAATGTTCACCACTTTCTATTCCCAATCTCCCATGGTAGGATTTATAACAAAGACTTATCCATATTGAAAAAAAGATGTTTGTATTCCTTCATTCCAAGAATATATATTATGTGCCCCATATGTGGCCAGTAGTATTCTTTGGTTGGAGAAACAAAAGTGAACAAAATAGACAAAAATGTATGGTTTAATTTACCTCCTTTTATGGTATGGGGAGACAGACAATAAACATAATAAATAAATAAATTATATTTTTGCATTAAAAGGTGATGAATTGGGTACCTGTGGCTCAGTCTGTTAAGCCTCCACCTTCAGCTCAGGTCATGATCCTAGGGCCCTGAAATGGATGCCTGTGTCAGGCTCCCTGCCCAGTGGGGAGTCTGCTTCTCCCTCTCTCTCTGCCCCTTCCCTTCCTCGTGTTTCTCTCTCTCTCTCTCTCTTCAAATAAATAAATAAAATCTCTAAAAGAAAATAAAATGTGATGAGTCACGTAGATAAAAACATGTATCAAGACATATGGAAACATATAGTTTATTGCAGAAATGTCTTTTATGATCGAGGCCAAACTATAGTAATTGTAAAGCTTATAGAATTCTTTTTTTCGGGGCGCCTGGGTGGCTCAGTGGGTTAAGCCGCTGCCTACAGCTCAGGTCATGATCTCGGGGTCCTGGGATCAAGTCCCGCCTTGGGCTCTCTGCTCCGCGGGGAGCCTGCTTCCCTCTCTCTCTCTGCCTGCCTCTCTGTCTACTTGTGATCTCTCTCTGTCAAATAAATAAATAAAATCTTAAAAAAAAAAAAGAATTCTTTTTTTCTTTAATGTTTATTTAGAGAGAGACATTGAGAGTGCAGGGAGGAGGGGAAGAGGGAGAGGGAGAGAGAGTCCCAGGAAGACTCCATGTTGAGCTCAAAGCCTGAAGCTGGGCTCGATCTTAAAACCCTGAGATTAGACCCAAGCTGAAACCACGAGTCAGATGCTGAGCCAATTGTGCCACTCAGGCACCCCTAATGCTTATAGAATTCTTAAAGGAAAATCAGAGTTAAAACATACTGTTATTCAATTTTTTTTAATTGTTTATTTAACAGACAGAGATCACAAGCAGGCAGAGAGGCAGACAGAGAGAGAGGAAAGGAAGCAGGCTCCCTGCCGAGCAGAGAGCCCGATGCAGGGCTCGATCCCAGGACACTGGGATCATGACCCGAGCCGAAGGCAGAGGCTTCAACCCACTGAGCCACCCAGGTGCCCCTGTTATTCAATTTTATTAATAATTCATATCATTTATTGATGGAGCATGTGTTGGTTACTTTCATATTACAAATTAATTTAATTCCCTGTACAACTTAATGAGGCAGAATTTGTTACCTTAACCATATGTATGAGAAAATTCGGAGGTAAAGAGATAAAACAACTCCCCCTGCCCCAGAGGATGAACCAAGCAAGTGGTAGAGTCAGAACTCAAATCCAGATTTCTGATCCCTGGTCCTTTTCTGTTCTCCCCCACATTACTGCATCGGACATTTCAGGTCGTGTATTACAACACTCTGTCCTTTGCTTTATCTAATGTGGTATAACGGTTTCAGATTTTGAAGGCTTCCCAATAAAAATAATAAGTGTTCAGTTTTGTGGGTTTTTTTTTAAAGATTTATTTATTTGAGAGAGAGAATGTGAGAGTGCAAATGGAAGGAAGGGCAGAGGAAGAGGGAGAGAATCTCAGGCAGACTCCTGGATGTGCACAGAGTCCCCGTGATGTGGGGCTCTATCTCATGACCTTGAGATCTCAACCCTGAGATCACAACCTGAGCTGAAATCAAGAGTCAGATGCTTAATCGACTGTGCCACCCAGGGGTCCCAAAAAGTGTTGTTTTAAAATAACTTTCATAGGGTCATCTGGGTGGCAAAGTCAGTAAAGCACCTGAATCTTCATTTCTGCTCAGGTTGTGATCTCAGGGTCGTGATCTCCAGGTCGAGAGATCGAGCCCCAGGTTGGGCTCCATCCTGAGCATGGAGTGTGCTTAAATCTCTTTCTCCCTCCCACTCTGCCCCTTCCCTCCTCTGAAATAAATCAATAAAATCTCTGAAAAAATTAAAATAACTTTCATATAGTCTGGCAAAGTGATTTCTGAGGGACAATTTTTCAGATCTTTCCAGAAGAAGGGAGAGAGAGCCGTGACTGGGAGTTCCGAATGTTAACATCTACTAACACTCATTCTTTCTCCTAAGGTCTTCTCCACAAGCCCGTGAGTCTCAAGTTAAGTTGCTGTAGTGATGGCCAGGTTAAATTCTGCCACTAAAAATACATCTTCAAAACTGTAGGCGTAATCAAGAGCTCTCATTTCCCGAAGTGCTGCTTCTGGCATTTGATAATCCTGCCTTTGCTGGTGTGGTTGACGTAATTATTCACCTAGTTTTTATTTCACGGATGCAGCGTGTGCACCTGTTGTTGGACCAGTTAAAAGTGTTCTTGCCCCTTGGTCTTGGGCCATTTTGCTGATATAGTGTGTTATAAATATGACCAAGACAGGAGCAGTTTCTATTACAGGATAATACAACATAATTTGACTGACAAGCTCACTTCCCATTATTCTCTGTAGTCTGAGATGCAAGTTAAAATGCTAGTTTATGTTACAAAGGTTATTAGAAAACATGGCCAGTAATTACACTGTATTTATAATCTGCTCTATATAACGTAAGAGCTACATTGCTCTTGCTTAAACTGAGCCTGGCTGGGGGAGGGGGAGGGGAGGGAAAGGAGGAATGTATCTTTCAAAATAGTAATAACACAGAGTTTGAAAATACACTCTCCTCATGTGAAATCACTGCTCTATTTGAGCCAGCTGTAATAGAGAGGAGCATCCTGTGATTATGAAAGAAAATAATGTGAGAAGGGAATTCTGGGCACCCAGCATTTCACTTGAGTGACACTGATATATTTGGAAGCATCTGTCTTCCCTTGCACCTAGATGCATGTTTGTTTATTTTGGCCTCCTGTGGGCTCATGGTTTCCTCTACGTCCTGTGTACAAAGGCTCAACCTGTTTTCGGCTTCAAATACTCCTTCTTACAGGTTTACCGTGACAAACAATGATGTTGGCTGGGGAATCGTGTCCCAATCTGCAGTTAAATTTTTGAGTTTAAAAAAGTTTCATTATCAATCAATCAATCATCAATCAATGGTTTCATTATCAAAAAAAAAACAAAAACAAAAACAAAAAACCCCAAAACACACAGTATCGTTTAACAAAGAAAAATATCTAATGAATATCATGTTTGCCCAAAGTGCCACGCAGGGGAGGTGTGAGTAGCTAGCCTTCTATTCCTTTCTATTAACTTCGCCACACACATTCTAAACGCCCATGTTACCATGTGTCAGGCAGAACTCAGACTCAGAGACAGTTTTTCTGACTCTTTGCTCTTTATATTCTTTTTTTAAAAGATTTTATTTATTTATTTGACAGACAGAGATCACAAGTAGGCAGAGAGGCAAGCAGAGAGAGAGTGAGAGGGAAGCAGGCTCCCTGCTGAGCAGAGAGCCCGATGCGGGACTCGATCCCAGGACCCTGAGATCATGACCTGAGCCGAAGGCAGCGGCTTAACCCACTCAGCCACCCAGGCACCCCTGCTCTTTATATTATTATTTAAAAAACATATACATAGGGGTGCCTATGTGACTCATTCAGTTAGGCATCTAACTCTTGGTTTCAGCTCAGGTCATGATCTCAGGGTCCTGGGATAGAGCCTCAAACTGGGCTCCCGGTTGAGTGGGGTGCCTTCTTGAGATTCTCTCCCTCTGCCCCTCCCACCACGTGCATGTTCTCTCTCTCTCTCTCTCAAATAAATCAATCTTAAAAAAAAAATCACATATATAGTATTTCCCATATACTGGGGCACAGCTCTAAGCCATTCACATATAGTAAGTCTTTAGTACTCACTGCACCATTAGGAGGAAGGTATTGTCCAAGGTCATACAAAGAGTGCCGGTGGGACCAGGGGATTCAAAGCCAACAGTCTCTTCAGAGTCTGTGTTCTCTAGCACGTCACTCTGCTTTGTCTATTCATTGACAGATGGCAATATTTTGTATAAAATGAAGAATAAGGTATTGTTCCTGCCCTCAGAGGGTTTATAATCTAAATCTGTTTCTTCTTTCTTTCCACACATATCTTCAAAGATCTTGATAAAGCACTGTGGCTCATTAATTTTGTAATATCTTCATTTATTAAACATGTACCATGTGTACAAGTGTACTGCTACTTAAGGAGCTCACTTCAGGGAGACGTGCACATTCCCTTTCATAAGTGCAAATGGAAGGGTGTATTTCAATGAAAACTTCCCCAAAGAGGCGATGTTTGTTTTGGAGCGAGCCAGTTGGATGAGTGGAGCCAGAGGATGGAATTTTAGGGAGGAGGAACAGTGGGATGTGTATGAAAGAAGAGGGTGGGATCAGGAATGGAAATAATTAAGAGTGTGATATGACCAGAGAAGAAAGACAGGGTTTAAGTTTGAATGACCTTGTGTTCCCTGATGAAGATTTAGAATGGATTCTGTCAGTAAAGGGAAGTAATGAAGACATTTAAGTGAAAAGTGAAAGAAATTTAAGTGAAAAGACATGATACATATGTTTTGCATCCAAAAAGTGGACAGTATGATTCAGAAGTGTCACTCTAAGTAATTAGATTCCCAGTTTTGTTTTTTATCTCTTCTCGCTCGTTGTCCTCAACCAACTCCTTTGTCTCTTCTTCTTTGGCCTCTCCCAGTTTTTGCTCTAACCCCCATCCAATCTCATTGCTCCTTCTGGTAACAACAACAAAAATATCTACTTTATCAAGATTTAATCTCAAATTTTCAGGAAAATACCCAATGTCTGCTATTTTACCTTATAATGAACTCAGATATCAGCATTCTTTCTACTTGTCAGTTGGAAAATTCCCTTTTGTTGGTGGAATTTTGAACATCCTTGTGAGAAAAAGGAATATTTATTTGGAGGATCAATAAACCATGGAAGGAAGAACCTGAAATTTGATGTTCCTCTTCGCGAGCAGGGATCCACCCTGCCACCCCGAGCTGTGTTCCAATTTTGCTGCATCCTGATTGAGAGAGGAAGCAGCGTTGTCCTTCTCCAAAGAGCTCTGAGCTTGTTTCTGAACGTGTCCTGCCAGCACAAAGTCCATCCTTTCTGAGTCTGTTTCCTCTCCTGTGTTTACCGAAAAAGCACCGTTAGAAGATAATGCCACTGGAAGTACTTTATGCAAGCACAATGCAGATGAAAGGCATTGCTATTAATTTAAATTTTCAGCTAGAGTTGAGCTCTGTATTTCTATGTAATAGTATTCCTCGAGGACCCCTATAGTTTAATGGCCTAACATTTTCATCTCTCTGTAATAGAAAAATTCAGTTCACCTTCAGTTCTGGCATATGAGGTCGCCTTTGTCCTTGCCGGCCTTTCAGAGAGTCTGTCTTTCATTTCCTGAGACAAACTGACAGGATAACTTTCTGAATGGCCTTTGATTTGCATTAATGGTGTCCTTCAAGGGCAATGTGTTACTTCTTCCTCTTGAATTTTTATGCCTCCTTTCTTTCTTGTTTTTGTTTTTTGTTTTTTGTTTTTTTTAGATGGAGAGATCAATAGAGGCACCCTTTGGCAGCCACGACAGAAGGGCCATACTCTACAGGCCTCCTTCCTTCAGCAAAATGGAGCTTCAGCTCCACCAGCACATTCTCACTCAGCATCGCTATACGGTTGTCATCACTGAAGAAAGGCTCGGTGCTGGCCTTGGGCTGGGGCTGCTAGAAAAAGGTCAGAATAAGAAGTAAATACCCAAGTTGCTGGATATATAACGTGAAACACTTTCTAGAGTGTGTTACATTCTTTTCCGAAAGAAATTTTTAGGGGTGTCTGGGTGGCTCGGTCGGTTAAGCGTCTGCCTTCCACTCGGGCCATGATCCCTTCCTGCTAAGAGGAGAGCCTGCTTCTCCCTCGGCCTCTTCCTGCCGCTCTTCCTACTTGTGCTCTCTCTCTCTATCTCTCTGTCAAATAAACAAATACAATCTTTAAAAAAAAAAAAAAAGAAATTTATAAAAACAAATTTTTACCCATGATCAACTTACTTACATCAAAGAGAACTTGGCTCCTTTTTTTACTTCCTCTCAATTTTTCTTTAGCTATATTTCTTTATTCCTGAAATTATTTTGTTTATATTTTTGTAGCATTTTGGAGTTGCATGGTTCATATTTAAATGCTACATAAAAAATGTTTATGTTTATGAGCCTGAATACATGTTCTGCCCAGCACCAAACTGCTCCATATTTTAAGAAAATTGCCACTTCATCTGACTGCAAGTAGAATGTGCTGGAAATTGTTTCGAGAAGCCAGCTTAAATGTAATTCACAGATTGGCTCTAAAATGCGAAAGAAGTATGGGTATTTATCACACACCCTATTACTAGTCAAGTACTTTTATTTCTATCATTTGAAGTGAGAAATAAAAGACAAGTTTTTAAACAAGGTATTTGAAAAGAAAGTTTGAGGAGATGATGAGGGTCAAAAAGGGCAGTCACAATAACAGCTAACATTTCCTGAGCAACTCACCATGTGACAGATACACTCAACCTTGCTCTTTCAACGGCCAGCTTATGCTGCTGAATGAACGAGGGGAGCGGAATGGTTAGCCTCAATTCCCCTTCACCGCGTTCACCTTTTCCCACACTGGCTATACAGTTATAAGCTCCTTAGCTAACAAAGCTTTTTGGAGGACAGGGCCTCAAAACACACTTCGATGAAAAGAAAGGTTCTAAAAACATGCAGAGTATGGGCCATGAAGACAGGTCTTCAGCAGTGCCATTTGCTGGGTCCTAGGGCCCTGTCCCCTCAGAGTCTTATGGAAATGTAGGGTGCTGGGCTTCTCTGGAAGCAAATGAGAAAAACGAAAGGGAAGGTGAAAGCTCTGGAATATCTAAGAGGGCTGAAGATGAATTTTAGGAACTTCCTTGCGATTGGTTCTATTAAGGATGGACCCATGGAGAGTTCTGGAACATCCATAAATGATGTTGTCAGGAAACCATTTATCCAGGTTAAGGAAGGATATAAAATGTTTCGACTCCCTTTCATCCCATAAAACATCTTAGCCCATCCCTGAAGTACATGTTTCTAGGACCACCGTCCCCATCCCCCGTGAGCCGTGCACAGTCATGTGAGTCATGCCCAACACAGCCGTGATGACACCCCGCTTGTGTCTGCAAGTCCCTCTGCCTCTCTGATGCTGCCCCTGACCGTGTGGGGGCACGATGTGGATTCTGTATGCATTTCAACTTCAATTTTCAATTCTGTCCAGTTGCAATTCAGAAGGAATACAGCTGCTCTCTCCCTTAGTGTCCTTGGGTCAGTTTTACAAGAAAAAGGAGGATGACTTTGCATTGCAGCTTCCAAATATCCAGAAAAGTGCAAAGACAGCCTGAAGGCAATAAACTCTGGCAGGCAAAGGAGGTTCTGGGCGCAGCATAAGATAAGGAGATGGTCTCACCAGACTTTGACATTGTGAATGCTGATTTGGCTCACGTACCCAGTATTCCCTCAGCCTGTAAAACAACCACTTCCTAATTCTTTCTTGGTTTCTTCAACTCAGTATAATAAGATATTATTACTGGATAAGGCCTCCAGAAAGAGTAACAATGTCACGAATATGCAAAATTGACTTTTGGTTTTTCCATCTGATTCTGTAGTTTTCACTGTGAAGGCAACTCTCTAGTAACAGAAATAAAAAAAAAATTTCTGTGACCGTAATCTAACTTCTCCCTGATTTTCTAACATATAGAAAAAAAAAAAATCACTTTTTTATGGCAACTTATTTTCCATGGTCACAGATTTAATCTCTAAATTATGTTTGCACTGAGGCACTCACTATAAAAATATTTTCTAAAGATTTGGTTCTTGTCAAATTCATTTTTCTTTAGTTTCCCATATTCAGCCCATGCTTATTTTACCAGACATATGGCAGCAGAAAGTATGATGCTGTATTTGCACATTTGAACTTAATTTCTCCATGTTGAGCATCTTGGGGGAAGTGGAAGCAGTTCAGAATGATGTGGAGACCTACCCCTCCTATCTTTAACTTTACCATTGCAGCTTCTTCTCTTTGCTAAACTGAAATTTGAAATTACTATATCAAAAGTAAAACAGGTACTACCACAAATGTTACTAAGTGGCCAGGTGCAGATTTGACACATTTATAAAATACCTGCTTGGTTGTAGGAAAATAAATATAAAATAAAATCTCCCTATTTTACCTATCCATTTTACCTGCTTTTCTTTCCTCTTCTGATCTGACCACAATCAGCTCTGCTGACCTCTTTCTGTGCCATCGTTTGAAATACAGGTGGCCTCTTTCCAGCTTGGAGCTATTTTTTTTTTTTCTTTTTTAAACCTTTAAGGCCAGAAATGAATAAAAATTAGAAAAAAATAAATAGGTCATAGCCAGGCAACATTCCACTATAAAGTATAATCTGTTCTTGTAGAGTAACATTTGGGCTTTATAATTTATTCAGCTTTCCTAGTACTTATTTAGTAAACATTCTTTGAGAGGAAAAGTAAGCAGTCTCGGTTCTAAGTTAGAATGTGGGCATTGTGGTTTTTTTTTACCCTGGTTAATGCCATTCTAGTGATTAACAGAAGTCTGTGGCTCTATCCAGAAAGACAGTAGGGCTGTGGATATACAACTTTAAGCAAGTTAGGTTCTTTGAGCTCTAGTTCTCTTAATCTGTTAAAGGCAGTAATGTCATTATTTCATGGTAGTATGTTGTGAGAATTTAATCACTTTGTCTACCCCATCAGAGTTCTGGGAGGAGACAACGTAAAGCTCAGCCACTATTTTTTGATCAGTAGTCTGGGAATGGGGCCCGGAAATATATATGTTAAGAACAGACACATATGATTCTGATATATGGCCCTTTGAGGCACACTATCCTAAGGGACATACTATTGGTTCAAGAAATAACCATCTTTAGACTTAATTCTGGGAATAAAATAATGCAAAGGTCTGCTTGCTATAAAGCCATTGTATTGCTTAAGTTTTAATTCTGTCAGTATTTATTGTCTTTACCCATGTAGGCCTACAAAACTCAGCAGCATGTAAAACATATACTTTATGATCCTTCAATCTCTTGCTTTGGAAAAATATATCTTATGTCCCTGCATTTATGAGAACATATAATTCTCTAAAGGAAAAGATAGTAGCACCCACCAATTATAGCTTTTCCCAGTATCTAGGTACCATTTAGTAAATCAGTGCTTTAGTACATGGAATAGTATAGTAGCCTAAACGAAAGTAGATGTTTTCTGAAAGTTCTTATCCTATTCCCATGGTAACATCCAAGTAGTATGTGGTCAGGAGACCCTGTCTCACTAGGTTGTATCGTTGGATCATAATTATTTCTGCATGCTCAAAGAGAGTACATATTTATCAGTTTTCTGTTCACTTCTGAATACACCTTGCACTTCTAAATTAAATGATATATTATATAGTCTCTGGGAAAAACAAATGCCAACCCACTACAGAATTGAGCACTCCAATGGTTTCAAATTGCTCTTGTTTTTGTAATGTGGGGGTTTTACATGCAATGTTTTTTTAAAAGATACACTGAAATTGGAAGACCATATCAATTTTCTTGCCAGGGGTTGCAAATGATGGCCTGTTGACCAAATCTGGCCTCTTTCTGCCAACAAAGTTTTATTGCAATGCAGCTACACATTTGCTTTCATACTGTCTTTGGCTGCTTTGTTTTGCCATAGCAGAGCTGAGAAGATAGAGATGGTGGGGCTCTTAAGCCTAAAACATTTATTGAGCCCTTAACAGAGAAAGTTTGCTGACCCATGTAGCTAGACTAATTCTATGTCATCGGATCCCAACCCAGACTGATGGTTAAACTCTAGGACTGAGATAGTTTAGTTTTATAACTTACACCAAACCTCATTCAAAAAGGATTTGATGGTTTACAATAAAACATATAATAATAACGTTACTAAAATGGAAATACAAAGCCAGGGCTCAGGCTGGATAGTCCTCTTAGTTACCGTAATTGAAGCCTAATTTTGGCTTGAGCCTACAAATACCGAGAACAACAAGGAAAAGAATGAAAATTTTACCCTCAGAAAGAAGGGAACAGGACGTTCCTTCCCCTAACCACCCACATGCCCAAGTAGTATTTTTAAAACAAATTTCTTGAAGGAATTATTAAGTAAACTACTCTAAGTTATGTAATGGGTCAAGAGCCAGAACATTTGTATTGCAAATGAAGTGGATGTCATATCTTAGTTCATAGAGCCATCTTCCAACAGGAGCTGAGAATATAACATCATAGCATGGTATGGCGAAGACATTTCTAGGAAGGGCTAGAGTTAATATGGTAAGAGGGTATATCGATATTTGTATTGATATTAAACTTGATATATTGTGTTCTAGAGAATGCTATTTTAAATAATGTTGCTTCACCATCCCCCCTCCGCCATGAAGACACTGTAATTTATCCAACTGTGTTCTTGGGAAGCACTATTAAAAGTATCATTAATAGAGCAAGAGATACAGATCAGTACTTAATGTTGTGGAAAATATATTAGAGAAGAAAAAACCTATTTCCTTCCCTGTTTATAATTTAATAGTTTTCTATCCTCCTATATTTTTATTTACATTCACTTGCACTCTCAAAAATGTCCAACACATTCATGTACCATTTGAAATTTAGTCTAATTTTGAAGATTTATTTCTAATGGCTACTTGCCAAAAGCTGTTTCTGGGATTTGTATGGAAAAGAAGCCACTACTATAGCCCAATCTTGACTTTTGTGATGGAAAGCATATTTCAGGGTTTTGTTTGTTTGTTTGTTTTTTTCTTTAGTTTATTTGTATTCAAGAAGAACCTATAAGGAAGTTGAGATTTAAATCACCCATAAGTAAGAAGAGCTTAAACACAGTAATTGCTTTCTTAGGGAGGTAGTAGACTGTGGTAATTAAAGAAGCAGCCCCTTGGGAGTAAGATCAAACGTGGGCTGAGTTCTAGTGTTACCTTTAATGGTTATATAACCTTGGACAAGTTACTTAACCTCCCAAAGCCCTAATTTTCTCTTTGGGGATTGTTTTGGATTGTTCTATGAATGCCACACTACGGTCACTCAAGGAATCAGAGATGATATTGTTACTTCTGTCAAGAACTAATTACAGAAAGGAGATTATGGAGATTCCTTTCCGGGGGAGCACATTTAAAATGGGTTCTATATGAAGAACATAGGGATGCTGCTGCTGGGTATTTTGTGATAAATGAGCTCGATAGGGCCCTCTTTATCAACCTATATTCTCCCATTGAAAGGTCTGGGTTGTAAACCCTCCTGAAATTCCAACACATAGTTTCCTGGACCATTCCCTTGGGAAAGGCCTGTCATTAAGGGGAAAAAATTAAAAAAAAAAAAAATCTCTAAGTTCCTTGAGGTCAGGGACCCTGTCTGTTCTGCTTATCACTTAAAACCTTATCACCCTCAACCTACTGGCACACCAGGAATAATTGTTGAATACAACTCAATGCATGAATAAATGAAGATAACATAGTGTACCAATATTTGAGCCCCTTAAATAGTGAACTACCTCAGAATTCACATTAAAAATTCACTGATAAGCCTTTTATTTTTAAATAACTTTAAAGGTGCACTGATACTCTACGCATGCTCAGATCTGCTCTTACAGGAAAGTAATGCAACCACGGCTACTGTAGTATTTAGGACTCATACTACCTGTTGAGGCTGTAAGTGCACGTGTTCATTTCTCAGAGTTCTTCTCTTCTTTTGCTCTTAAGATTCCTCCGTCACATTTGCAAGTGTTACTATCTGTTGGTTTCAGAGGCAGGTAGATGAGTTTAGTTCTAAGCATATTTGGTCTCAGATGCTGTCAACTCTTCATCTGACAAAAATTGAAGAAAACAGACAGACCAGGGCAGGAGATGAGAATTTGTGAGTTACCTGCTTAGCGGTGATGCCTGAGTCACTGAGGATTTCATATTCCATAAAACAACGAGACACAGCGCACTCTACTTCTCTGCTTAGCATAGTGTAAAATATTCATGTTTATGTTCTTCCGATCCCTCGCTTTGGAAAAATATATCGTATAACCCAGGGATTTTATAACATACACCTTCTCTACAGAAAAAGATAGAATCAGCATCAAATTATTGTCTTTCAAATCATCCAGGTCCTATTTAGTAAATCATTGTTTTAGTTCATAGAATGGAGTAGGGGGGCCTACGAGAGAATAAATATTTTCCAAAAGTCTTTAACTTGCTCCCAGGATAGAGGTCTAAGTAATATATGGTCCAGGAGACCATACATTTTATCATTGGGTGAGAATTACTTATGTACACTTGAGGAGGACATATTTCTGCAGTTGCAGCCGAAACCAGATCTGCAGCAGGCACAAGAAAATAAATGGTTCCAATTGCAAAAAATGTTTCTGGGAGGCCCTGGAAGTAGTTGGACCAATATTTTTGTATCCCCACTGTTTAACGGGACACTTGGGGACAAGATTTATTTGTCGTAACTCTGGAAGACGTAACCAGGATCAATTGAAGGATGGACATTTTATCAGTCCAAGTTGCCCAGCTCTGGAACTGCCTGTCTCAGAACATCTGAGGTGTTGTGGGCCAGCATCAAGGCAGGGGTGGCCCCGAACACGTGCTTTATTACTTAGGAGAATAAGTAAAATCATCACCCAAGTCCTTTTCAGGTCAGCACTCTAACATTTATACACACAGACGAGAGAAAGTAAGACAAGGTTTTAAACTTCATCATTCTAAGGATTCCTTTTCTTTAGTCTTTTTAAATCTCACGTCCAACGGCAGAAGAGAGGAGTGGTGAGCAAAGAAGCAGAGAAACATGGGTCTGGAAGCAAAATCCAGGGGGATTCCCCTTTGGCTAGTGGTACATGTTGGCAGCAGATGCTTCCGCTGATCTTTTAAAACTCAAGAGCCTAAAGAACTCCTCTTCTCTTTCCTTCCTGTCTGCAGGTTCACACCAGCACCCTGCTGCTCCCCTGAGTTTAATCCACTGTAGGACTATTTAACAGGAAGACTAAAGAGTAAAGGTCACATTTAAAAGGCACAGTGTGTTTTGCCTCCTCAGTATTTCACCTAAATGCCTTTGTCATACGCTTTTTATTATGCAAGGAATAGGTTTTCGGTGATACCAGAAGTGCTTCTGTGCCTTTAGTTAATCACACTGGGGAGGGGAAAAAAAAGGAAATTGAATCAAAGAAACTAACTGGTCTGCACCATTTTATTTTATTGTAGTATGACAGGCAATAATTGTGTGCTCTGGTTTATTGTTATTTTCCTCCGTGCTTATAGAATTACTGATGTATTTATGACCAAACAGAATTTGTTCTTTAATTGGCATACTAGAGCTCAAGGAATGTTTATTTAACCTTAACTCAGTTGAGTTGTTTATACTACAGAGACCGGAGTTCAATTTACTTTAGTTTTTGAAAAAAGCTTTCTTATTTATAAAAGTTGAGCTTCAAGTGACCTCCCCATTCTGATGTTTCTTTTACCCTCCACTGTGCAAAGAGAACAAAAAGCCAGTGTCTCATTTTTACTCCAAAGAAACTAAACTGCTTCCTTAAGTGGGTTGGTTCTTACCATTGAAAATGGTAACCAGATGTTTACTGAAATCCCCATTATTTCTCATTCAAGCCTAGCTTCCTTCTAATCGTTTGATCTTTTTAAGTTTCATAGAAACCAGATTGGGTATTTAAATTTTCCAAAGCTGGGAAACGTTTAATATAGCTTTGAAGATACTTTCTCTGAACTGTTGCTTTAAATGCCCCTTCTGCTACTTTTATTTTTTTTAAAGGTCCGGCATTAATCTTTTTTTTTTTTTTTTCCAATACTATGGATTCTATTTAATCATATTACAAATAACATATTGTGCTATTGTTTGCTTTAGTGTGAAGGGAAGAAGTCTTGCAGGTTTTCTCCCCACCTTGGCAGATACATATGGTTGCTTTTGTGAACAACAAAAAACTACATGTCACCTGGTTTTGCCTCAGTTACAAAATTAATAGCCAAATTCAGTGGTCAGTTAAAATGTTTCATTTCAGACTCTAGGTAACATGGATTCCCTCTGATTTTTTTAGAACAATGATTCCCAAACTTGGCTGTCCATGGGCATGCTCTGAAGAGCTTTAACTCCTGCTTCCTAGTCTAGGTCCAGATGTTCTGGTTTTATGGATCTAGAGTTTAAAATCGCTAGGTGATTCTAAGAACAGGTAAATTTCAGAACTTTGGCTGATGTTTTCATCTCAAATTAATTTTTATAAGTACAGCTGGCCTTTAAACAACACAGATTTGAACCATGTGGGTCCACTTAGGCACGGATTTCTTACAGAACAGTCCCGTAAATGTATTTGCTCTTCCTTATGACTTTCTTTTTTTTTTTTAATAATTTTTTTTAAAGATTTTATTTATTTATTAGAGAGAGAGAGGGAGAGAGAGCAAGCACAGGCAGACAGAATGGCAGGCAAAGGCAGAGGGAGAAGCAGGCTCCCTGCCAAGCAAGGGGCCCGATGTGGGACTGGATCCCAGGACGCTGGGATCATGACCTGAGCCGAAGGCAGCTGCTTAACCAACTGAGCCACCCAGGCGTCCCTCCTTATGACTTTCTTAATAATATTTCTTTTCTGTAGCTTACATTATTATAACAATACGGTGCATAATACTCGGAACATACATATTATGTATTAGTTGACTACTCATGTTATTGGTAAGGCTTTTGGTCAACAGTAGGCTATAAGTAGTTTAGTTTCGGGGAATTTGAAAGTTTTATACAGATTTTCTATTCCGCAAGTGTTGGTATCCCCTCACCCCTGCATTGTTCAAAGGTCAACCAGAATTTATTTCAGGTCATTGTTCTTTTCATATTTCTTTAGAATTAAAGACTATTTTTTCTTTCAGAAATTAGACATTTTGTCTGGTTTTTGCCATGGACTAAACTATGCTTTGAATGACAGATTTAATTTGTAAAAATAAGTAATACTCATATTATATTTAGATTAAGGAAAGACTCCGGGAAAGAAAAACAAACTGTTTCATAGGAGACTTTTCAAAAGACAGAATGTGAGGATTTAACTGCAAGGGAGTTTAGTTTTGGAGTTTGACTCCAGATAAAGTGTGTTTACTCTGCTAGTGTATTACCAGATTTAGATGCTTGAAATACTTTAGACGTTTCCCTCCATTTGGGAGGAGTTTGGGAGCATCTGACCACGTTTTCAAGACTGCCTCTTCATTTTTTACCACTTTTGTTTTCTGCTCTCCATTTTATAAATATTGTAAACCTCTCCAATCACTTCCCTTTGAGACTTGACTTGCCCTTTGGAGAATTAATTAACTAATTAATCATATTCATTAATATTTCCCTCAGGAGATCCTCTATGATTTTTCATCTTCCTTTTAGCTAAAGTTGCTTTTTCCTAACAACATCTCTTTGTAGATGTCTAGACATCTTAGTTTGGGAAACAAAGACTCAAAAAAAGTATTTTTTTGCTTAGTAATTGCTCTCTGATTAACCCTCAATAATCTCACTCCCCCCTCTTTAAAATTGTTTTTTTTTTCCAGAATTTACCAAGAAACTCCTTTTTGTTATAAAATATAGTCACTATATTTATGATTGCTTTATTTTTGGTATGAGAGCAGATTTGAACATGATTAGAATATCAGTGTTTTTCAAAAGTTATGTAAATGTCTTTAAGAAACTGAAATTAAGCTTTCATGTGAATTGACTGAGGTAATTTCTCAGTTTCCTTGATTTTACTGAGCAGTGATTCCCAAACCTTGTGAAATGTGTGATCAGTGGAATAAACACCTGTCCTAGTAATAAGAGGGTCCTACAAGGTCTAGAATTTTTTTACAAACTCTTTTCTCCCTTAACTTCCTTACTGCTGCCCTCTCCTGCTTCTCCAACCTTTTTGACCCTTCTTTATGAACTTCCTCCAAATATGGGCACTCTCTAAGACATTTTTCCCTGTCTTCTTTTTCCCCCCTATCTTGAGTGTCCCTCAAGATGTTTTTCTTCTCTACAGATTCAGTGATATCCTCTGGAGAACAGACTGGGGGCAGCCAGAGGTGGGGGTTGGGAGGGGCGAGGCAAAATGGGTGAAGGTGGCCGCAATGTACCCACTCCCAGTTAGAAAGAAGTTCTAGAGATGCCAGGTACAGCATGGTGACTATAGCTAGTAACATTGTACTTTATGTTTGAAAATTGCTAAAAGAGGGCACCTGAGTGGCTCAGTGGGTTAAGCTGCTGCCTTCGGCTCAGGTCATGATCTCAGGGTCCTGGGATCGAGGCCCGCATCGGGCTCTCTGCTCGGCGGGGAGCCTGCTTCCTCCTCTCTCTCTGCTGCCTCTCTGCCGGCTTGTGATCTCTCTCTGTCAAATAAATAAATAAAATCTTAAAAAAAAAAGAAAATTGCTAAAAGAGTAAAAAGTAAAAGTTCTCATCACATGAACTTATAAATTTGTAACTATGTGGTGATGAACATGATTATTGTGGTTGTCATTTTGCAATATGTGCATATATTGAATCATTATCTGCTGCACCTGGATCTAATATAATGTTATATGCAATTATATCTCACTACAAAAAAAAAAAAAAATCTCCCCTGGAGATTTCACCTCTGTATAATGCTGAATCTTAATTTGTTTTCTGCAGGCAGAATTTTTAGAGAGTCTTGATGTTTTAAGTACCTGATAGATGTTTTGATTTGTGTGTCCCAGTGTCTCAACATGGAACAAACTGCACTTGTTGTCTTCCACACCAGCAACGTCTGTGCTTCTGCTGGCCATGTTTCTCTTGCAACTACTGCATTCCCTCAGCTCTCCTGTGCTAATGCTCATCTTCAGGTTCTCCCTCTCCTTCAGCTGCAGCACACATTAGGCATCTGGGCCAAGGCTCCACGTTTTGTGCCTTTCATGCTCTCACAGTGTCAGTTAAATACTCTCCCAGCTGCTGGTCTCTGCTTTTTACAGTACACCCCCACCACGACTGCTAGTTTATATCACCCAAACATGGCTCTGTGCACATCACTTCCCTGTGCAGAAGTCTTAAGTGACATCTCATTTCCTCCTAATCAGAGGACGTATTCTTGCAAGGCCCGGCATTCGGGGCTTCTTACACCATTGGAAGTCAGACTCTTCCCAACCGGCTGTAGCGTGATTCTCAGGCTTGACCTCACACCTGAATTATTCAGAAATCTTAACAAAAGTCTCTGCCCAGGTCCCACTTCTGAAAATTATATCAGAATTTTAGAGGAGGAGAATGAACCTGGGATCACTATTTTTTTTACAGGGCTCCTCAGTGATAGTAATGTGTAGGCTCCCGGCTGTTGGCCTACTCAACTTTGCCTGATCACATTTCAAAGTTTTGTGATTTGCACTGCTACTGAGGTTTTTGGCTCCAAGAATTCCTTCCTGTCTGCCATTTCTTAAGATCTAAATTAACTTATAAGTTTACCCATGAATGTCCTTCAAAGTAGAAGTGCTAAATAAGTTATCTGAGACTCATGATTCATGATTCACACATCTCTGTGGCCTGGAGTATGTTTTGTGTTATGTATTTTTATATTTTTTGTTGTGTTCATCTCATCTCCCCTTCTATATTATAAACTTCTTGTAAAGCAGGGAATGTTTTATTTATGTATTTATTCTGCATAAGACAGTGTCTTGCATATACCTAGTGGCACACTATTAAATGAGTAAGCAGTTGAAAAAAAAATAAACCTGCAAATATTCTAAGAAATAACTGAATCTCTCCTTCGCATATTCAAGCACCATTTGCTTCTTGGAAACCTAAGGAAAAACTACTTAGCGTGATAGGAAATAGCTGTGTGGTAGAGTGAACAGAAATGTGCTCTAGGCTGTGTCTGAACAAAACCAACTGTCCTTCGTGAACATTCTCTGTAACCTTGTTTCAGAGTTGGCCAAGCCGGTGATGTCTCTGCTTTCAAGGAAGGAATTCCACCAAGAAGTTAATAATAGCCTTTAAAAAAAAAAAAAAAGGGGATTTTATTTATTTGACAGAGAATGAGAGAACACAAGTAGACAAAAGAAGCAGGAGACAGAGGGGGAGGGGCAGCAGACCCCATGCTGAGCAGAGAGCCTGCTGCCGAGGTGAGGGGCTCCATCCCAGGACCCTGGGATCATGACCTGACCTGAAGGCAGAGGCTTTAACCCACTGAGCTACTCAGGTGTCCTAATAATTGCCTTTTAATAGTATTATTAATTATTCTTTTCAGCTCTTTCTCTAAGGAAAAATATCAAAGTCATATGAGAATCTCATCATCTGTGCAACAAAATGGTCTATTTAGAACAGGGAACTTTTGGAATTTAAGAAATTCTGTTTAGCATTCCACCTCATTATCAGAATGACCAAACAAATGATTAAGGGGTATAAAGGGTAGAGATGACTCTTAGCGGCCCTGCTTCTCTAATATTGAGCTCTGTATTTTGTACTTACAGAAGGTAAAGGGAATCCCTGTCTGGATAGTTGTTTGAAGAGCGTAGTTTTGGCAAAGCACCGGCACAGTACCTACTGTTTACTGGGACCATGATTCTCAAACTTAGTATGTACTGGAATTGTCTGGAATGCTTGTTAAATCAGACTGCTGAATCCTACTCCCAGTAGATCTGACCCTGTAGCAATGGGAATGTGTTTTAGAAAATAACAAATTTCCAGGTAATGCTAACATGCTGGTCCTGGACCATATGTTGAGACTACTGTGCTAGATACTTCTTTATTACAGTTTCTCTGTGTTTCTTCCAGAAGCACGACATTCTGCCTATTTGCTGTTTAAGTAGTTAGTAGCCAACTAATTTGCCATTTGCCTCTCCAGGCGTCTGAGCCAACCTTCCACACTGGAGAGAAGCCCGCTCCTGAAATCAAATAGATGCTAAACCCATTAATTATAAGTGGGCATGCAAAGCCTTGGTCCCTGTTGTCTTAATTCTTTATAGTCAAGACCCATTGTCCATTTGAATTGATAGCAACAAGCAGCTGCATTTAAACTGTCTTTGAACGTGTTGGGCTTGCTTGAAGATAATGGGATCAAGGTAAAAATATGGACGTATGATTTATACTAAATGGTAATTATAGGCCCCCAAGGAGCAGCAAGAGGGTATAAGGGAAAAGAGGAAAGCGGCCTTGTGTTGGATTCTCAATGTGAAGCTGTGGCTAAGTTACTTCATTTCTTCAGATGCCTTTTATTTTACAGAAGGTGAAGACTTTTGAATTAGATCATCTTTAGGATCTATTCTAATTGCAAAATACATAAAAAGTATGATAAAGAATGGAAGAGATTACCTATAAGGCCACCAACAGAGACAGTTAATTTTGGACATGTTTCTTTATAAGTTTTTTATACATATTACAGAATTTTCTAGCTTGCTTTTTTAGCATACTGTTTATCAGTAACACAGGCCATAAAATCTTTGTGAACATTTTTCAGTGGTTATGTAATATTATGTTATGTGGATATATTTAATGTTTGCTTAATATAATTTTCTTAATCTTTTCCACATTGTTAAGTATTTATGATATTGCCAATATTTTGCTGTTGTAAATAATTCTTGTATATAAATCTTTGTTTACATTTCTAACTCTTCTTAGCACAAATTTCTGAAATTAAAATTACTGAAATGGAGAATGAGGGTGCTTTTTGAAGCTCTTCATTCATGCTGTCAAAATTCCACCTGAAAAGGTTAAAGCATTTCCCAATTAGACATAAAAAAAAAAAAAAGAAAAAAAAATTCCCATCTCACCAAACATCACCAGTATCAAAACTCTGTCATTTGAGTAAGTAGGATTGTTTTCAGAATGAGAACTTTACCGGTTGTTCTATGGAAGTATGTCATGGAAATCCAAATTCACAGCTATAGTATAAGACAGATTGTTTCTGTTGGAAATGGGTACTTGCATCATAGTAAGAATGCTGGGAATGCCAGAAAGGCAGGCACATTCCACGGTAATCTGAAGACTCATCCAGAAAGCCAACATATCAGGAATAATGAGTGTTTGCGTTTCCACTGGTTTGTTTGCTCAGGGATCTCTATTCATTATTTATCCATTTTTTAGAGAAATATCATATTAAAGTTTACCAGCAGGACCTTATTTTGTGGCTACCTGAAATCTCTAACTCATAGCTACACAGCAAAACTATTGCATGCTGAGACCAATTTTTATTTCTTGTCTTATGGGAAAAAAATCCTATTACTTTGTCACATTGAGTATTTTTAAGGTACTCTATGTGATATCAGAAACATTTTGAATTTTAAAGTGATCAAGATCCAGGTTAATTTTCCATATATTTTTGTTTCTCTGTAACAGTTAATTGACATTTTATAGTACTTGGAAAGATACACAGTGTATAAAAAGACAAATGTCATTTTTCTCAGAGAATAATATTTCTTTACTTGGCTGCACATGTGCATATCCTAACTACATTTTTAGAAAATAGTCCCATTTACAAAGATGTTACATGTTTGTGGTAGAATATTGAACCAAATGTTTGCAAATACAAAGATGAATGTAAAAAATTGAATCCAAATCCCACCACCCAGAGATAACCCAGTTAATGTTGTGCATGTTTCCAGGCATCTCTCCAAGCACAGCCCAACCATGCACTTGCACGCGCACATGTGAGCACACATACTTGCATCGTCCCCTTTTGCCTCCTGCCTCTGTGTACAATAGCTTATCCCCCATGTTTTAAGAGATAAAATGTTAATCTTCAGATATTCTGATAAAAGCTTTGCCATATCAACATAGGTATAAAAATTTGAATAGTTTTTCCTATCAGTAGGTTTAAGTTTGTCTTTTTTGATCATTAACTAAATGTGCTGTGATAAGCCCTTTACCTACATGAGCTCATTGAATTCTCACTCCTAGTCTGTAAGGCAGATATTTCTGTTTCACCAATGAGAAACGGAGCAATGTCTTCCAGAGCTGGCACAGCTGTCTGTCAGTCTGTCTGACAGTCCTGGGACTGTCTCCCTCCAAACCTGAGTCTTCAAGCACAATAGCACACTAGTTTCTGGAAAGTGCATGAAAAATTTTGGTTTCATTCTTTTTTAGTATTTTATTATATGGAACACTGTAGTATTTTTTTTTTTTTAAGATTTTATTTATTTATTTATTTGACAGAGAGAGAGATCACAAGTAGGCAGAGGCAGGCAGAGAGAGAAGGAAGCGGGCTCTCCGCCGAGCAGAGAGCCCGATGCAGGACTCGATCCCAGGATCCTGAGATCATGACCTGAGCCGAAGGCAGTGGCTTAACCCACTGAGCCACCCAGGCGCCCAACACTGTAGTATTTTTACTAAGTCCTTCTTGATAGATAGTTAAGAATTGTTTCAACTAATTGCTATAAATACAACTTTGCTACTATATTCATTTATATTACAGGTTGGAGATCTGAGTGTAACACTCAATTATTTGGCCAAGGGGTGAAAAAAATAAAACGGTGGTTCTCCATGCCAAATTTCTCTACAAAAGGATGGCTCCTAGTTTGACTTTCATCACCAGTGCTAGTTCACAATCTTTAGGGGATAGATGTTAACATGATTTTAATCTGATGAGGTTAAAAATGACACATCATTGGGGCACCTGGGTGGCTCAGTGGGTTAAAGCCTCTGCCTTTGGCTCAGGTCATGATCCCGGGATCCCGGGATTGAGCCCCTCATGGGGCTCTCTGCTCCTCAGGGAGCCTGCTTCCTTTCCTCTCTCTCTGTCTCTCTGCCTACCTGTGATTTCTGTCTGTCAAAATAAATAAAATCTTAAAAAAAAAAATGACACATCATTTTAATTTTTTACTAAAAAGGAAGTTTTGTTTGCATATTAATTGCAAATATTTTTATTATGCTAAATGCTGTTTTTTAACTTCATTTTTATTCAGAAAACTTTTTTATATAAAGCATATAAATAAGTTTACAAAGGGGAACCTGGCCAGCTTTGCTGGTAGAACATGTGACTCTTAATCTTGGGGTTGTAAATTCAAGCCCCAAATTGGGACAAAAGGTTACTGAAAAAAAAAAAAGTTCATAGAAAGAAAATCCAAATGGCAAAACAAAGAAGAAAAGATGGTGAAATTCAGAAAAGGTTACAGAAAAATGGTTTAAAGTATAAAATATCACCTTACATTTGTAGAACTGGCAAAACCCAAAATTGGTGATGTCACCTATTGCTGGTAGGAATTCTGGGTGTGGAAGTTCTCATACCTTGTTTGTGGAAATGTGAAATTTCCTAAGCTTCTTTTGGAAAGCAATCTGGAAAAATCTATAAAATTTTAAATACTTACACTTTTTAAGCCAGCAACATTATTCTTGGGAATCAGTTTGATAGAAGTTAAAGGATCAAAAGATAATAAAATACATACGTAAATCTTAAAATTAAGAATGTCAATGAAACAAAGAAAATGATTTTAGATAATGACAATCAAAGAAATGAGTTTACTATATGAATTTTGAGGAGTTAATAATTAGAAAGAAAAATAGCAACTCATGTTCCAAGCCTCTCTGGAGAGGTGGAAAATTAACATTATGAGATGAGGAAACTGATTTTGCAGAATTCTTTTAAAATCTGTGGGATAAATTATACCCAATAGATGTATAAGAACAAGTCACTTTAAAAGTATGGTGCACTTTAATAGTGCTTGGCATAGTTTCACATTGACCTAAATATTCTTCATCACATGAATACTAGAATTATTAGCCTCAGGAGACATTTCCAATATCCTCTTGGCTTCTAGGAACAGGGCCAGTTTTCAGAAAATTGTGAAGTGGATGAAACTTGTCTTAGGCGGTAGATCTGTTTGCCCATTGCCCAGGTGCCTCCTTACCTAAAGCACCCACTTTGGGGTGCTGTTGAGGCTGGCTTAGCTGCTCGGATAATACCCACACTTAGGGCTTGTTGCTACTCACTCATGAGAATGTCCGTTTCTTCATTTCTTTCAAGGCTTACCTATTCTAACAAATGCATTTGGACTACCAATGAAAGAACGTTGCCGAGCCCTGTTCTAGATGATGTGCATGAATTTTAACTGGCGCCTTCACACTGATGAGGTCCTCCCTTTTCCTTAGATGGAAACCACTAATGAGTGTGTTTCCTCCTATGGTGAAAAAGCCTGTCAAAGAAACAAAGGGATGGTAAAGAGTTGGAAGAGAAGATTATTCACTGTGTTTCCTAAATTACACTTGTATCACTCTGTACAGAAGCCTTAAATAATAAGCTAGAAGATGTCATATTTTGTTTCTTAAAACTTCATTACCTAGATCTGGAATTTATCAGCCTGTATATACCCTCTACTCACCTATTTATTCGTTAAACAAATACTAATATAAAGCTCATCAACTACTAGGTACTGTTCTAAGCACTTGACAAGTAATAACTCATTTAAGCCTCAAAACATTCCCTAGATGTTAGTACTATTATTACAACTCCCTTTAGGAATGACCTTGAACAAGTTCATTAGATTATCTATTGCTTGATTTGAAAATGGAAATAAATATCTTCCAGAAATATATGATTGGGTTAAATAAATCTCCAAAGAGATTGAAAATAATGCATTATGAGCAGGGGATATGTAATCCTAAAATACTTGTTGCATTAAGTAATAAGCCATTGAGGGAGTTGGTTCTTTTTCTCATGTTAGTGAATTAATTTTCTTAAGCCTTAGTTCTCATCTGTGCTGAATTAGTGTGGAATTATTCTTAGAATAAATTTTAAATCAGTGACTCCCTCCTCCCTTTCAGATTGCTCATAGTCCCCAGTGCCTTATTATAAAATGTTAAACCAGACATGACTACGTTGCATTCATTGCATTTTAAAGAAGTCATGCAAAATGACTTTTAATAAAACAGGAAGAAGGAATAATATTTGGTTAAATGATGTGTCACAATGCTAATTATACACTGAAAACTCCTGTTCCATAATGTGGAATTTGGTATAAGAAATGTCTGTCAAATACTCATGTCAAGTACTTAAGAAATAAAAGAACTCAGTTTAAAGCACCAATCTCCTAACAAGTATAAGGCATAGGACATTATATTGAGGCATCAGGATATTTCACATGTGACACTAATCACCCAAGTAATAGTCAACACATGGTTATTAAACAAGAACTATGGGTAGGGCACTGAAGTAGGTGTTGGTGGGACAGAGAGCATTTTAAAGGGGAGTGAGACCTTTTAAATAACTATATAGGGCTAGGTAGATGTGAGTGCCTCTCACACAGACACATACATAGAGGTCACCTGTTATTGACAAATTCTGATTTGGTAAGGTCTAAGCTGGGGGATGAAATTTTTCATTTCTGACAAGCTGTCAGCTGATGACAATGTTGCAGATCCAAGGACCCTTGCTGAGGAGTAAGGATGGGCATGTTTAACTGTAATATAAAGTATAAGCAGTATGAAGGGCAAATACAATGTTCCACTACAGAAAAGGAAGTTGCCAGTTCTGAGTGTGGGGATCTAGGCAAGTGTGCAAGGAGAATACTTGGTATGTAACAATGAGCTCTCGAGCAGATTTGGGAGGGAAGAACATTCAGCAGCGTGAGCTGACCAACAAGGGTTTGATGCGGCAGAAGAGGATGTGGGGGGCGGCTTTGAGAGGAAACGTGACTGGAAGACTAGGTTAGGGCAGATACAAAGGGCCTAGGTTGCTTTGCAACGGAATTCGATCTGTCTTGTGCTGGCCATATAAGATCTGCTTTTGGACGATGGAGGGCTATAGAGAGGTTAGAGAAGGAAAAAGAATTAGAAGCAGGGAGACTAAAAGATGTTGCAGAGATGGTGAGATCTTGGGCTTAGAGAATGTAAGAGAATTTGGAAAAGGCAGGAAATATTGAAGAACTTCTAACTTAAAATTGATGGGAATTGGAAATCAGCGGGATGTGGGAATGAGAGACAAGTACAAGCTGAAGATGACCTTGTGATTTCTAGCTGGAAGAAGAGACTGGCTACACATTTGATGATAAGAAAAGTGGAAGGAGGGACAAGATTTTGGCAGATGATAATGGGTTCTGATTTGTACTTGTTCAATGGGGCCTTTGTTTAGAATGTAGCTGGAAATGACTCTCTGAAACCTGAGAAGTGTAGAGAAATGTAAATTTGGGAGTCCATGGCAAAGGAGCTAAAGCAATGGTCGTAAACAAAACCACCAGAGGATTTGAATTTAGAAACAGTAACAAATGAAAATGAAGCCTAGACATTTGGGGAATTGCATGTATTAACAGGAGGGTCTCAAACCCCAAACTTGATCTATGTTTTAATCCTCTGTATTTTAAATACCACTGGAATTTTTATTAGCAGAGAATGCATCTGCATAAAAAGTAATTATTTTTCACTTTCAGCATTGTAGTGCTGTTTGCAGTACAACATCCAGAGTGTAAAATACATAGTGAGTCAGGGCGCCTGGGTGGCTCAGTGGGTTGAGGCCTCTGCCTTCGGCCCAGGTCACGGTCTCACGGTTCTGGGATCGAGCCCCGCATCAGGCTCTCCGCTCATCGGGGAGCCTGCTTCCTCCTCTCTCCCTGCCTGCCTCTCTGACTACTTGTAATCTCTGTCAAATAAATAAATAAAATCTTTAAAAAAATTAAAAAATAATAAAAATAATAATATAAATAAATAAATAAATATTTTAAAAAATAAAATACATAGTGAGATATGTAATTAGTATGTGAGACTTTATGCCTAGTTACATCTGTATACTAAACAAGCATCTTATTTCTTCTGGAGAATTTGTTCATTCTGATGTATTAAACACTAAAGTCGATACCCTATTCAGATTTCCTTAGTTTTTTACAGGATGTCCTTCTTCCATTCCAAAATCCCACCCAGGATATCATATTACATTTAGTCATCAGGTCCCCTTAGGCTTCTCTTGGCTATGATGGTTTCTCAGACTTTCTTTGTTTTTGATGAACTTGGCAGCTTTGAGAACTGGTCAGGTATTTTGATGTCCCTCCATTGGGATTTGCCTGATATTTTTCCCAAGACTAGACTGGAGTTATGGCTTGCAGGAGTAAGACCACAGTAGTTCTCATCACATCATGTCAAGGCTACATAGTCTTACCATGACTTACTGCTCTTGGTGTTAACCTTGATCACTTGCCTGAGATAGTGTTTGTCAGGTCTTCCACTGTTATTCTTTTACTTCGCTTTCCACACGGTCCTCTTCAGAAAGGTGGCATTATGTTCAACTCAGAGAAGGATGGGGAAGCCAATCTCCAGCTCCTTGAGTTTACAGTAGCTCCATGTATTATTCAGTATTTTTCTACTCTCAAGGTTTGTCTCTTCATCCCCATTTATTTATTTATTCAGATCATTGGTTTATATCAGCATGGACTTATGGATAGTTATTTGATATTTTGGGTTATAATCCAGTATTACTTATTCTGTTGCTAAATTGTTCCAGTCTTGACCATTGGCTCTTACATCCCTTTGACATACTTCCATCATTGCTTTTGTTTGTTTCCTTGTTTGTTTTTGAGCTCTTCCTTACTTTCTGGCACAATGATGCTCTAGGATCATATTGTATATTTACTACTCCAGCCCCTTGAATCAGCAATTTCTCCAAGGACCTGTGGTTCCTTTTATTGGAGAACGATGTTAGAAACCAATATCTAGGCATGAGGTGTAGTCTGATTTTTAAAATTGCCTCAGTGTTCATTTCTTTTAAGGTCTTCAAGCTGGTGGGAATTCCAGACATTTAGAACTTTGGTAAAGTGCTGTAAACAGTTTTATCCCAGACAGATAATAGTCCTGAAAGCAGTAAAAGTTTAAACATACGTTCGATTACACTTCAACAGCAGGCTAAAGAAGTGCCATGAAAATCTTTAAAAATGTCATTTTAAAAAACCCAAGGAGCCTTCTAAAGTAAACATATCTTGAATTTATTTCATAAGAATAAACTGATCTATTTCCTTTCAAGCTCTTCTTGATGGAAAATTCCTTCAAAGCAGGAGTCTTTTTAAACTTGTGCAAAAGTTTCTGCATTGTATCGGTTTCTTGAGCTTATGAGTAGAGCAGGAGAATTTCGGGAACTCAAAACTCCTCACAGTAATGATCTCATTGATCTTCACAACCTCTCACAGGGCAGAAAGAGGGTAGACAGTGGGATAGGAAAGCTTGATTTCTAGTGTGGATTTGGAACACCAAGGGGAGAATGGCTTAGAATTTCTCTGTGGCAAAACACAAAGTTTTTAATCATCGGCTCAGGATAAGGAGCCAGAGGCATCACAAGCAAAAACCCATGACCATACTCTTGGAGTAAGGAACTAGACTTAATTAGATTTACGACCATGTTGTATAATCACTGAATATCTAAAGTTCTGTATATAATGATTTCTTTTAAATTCTGAAAATTGCAATAGTCAATCCAATAAATATCTACTAAACGTCTATAGTAATCAGTGTTAGATACAAGAACGGGAATGGTTTTTGTCCTTAAAGAAAAGTCATAAATAGGGCACTTGGGTGGCTCAGTGGGTTAAAGCCTCTGCCTTCAGCTCAGGTCATGATCTCAGGGTTCTGGGATCGAGTCCCGCATCGGGCTCTCTGCTCGGCAGGGAGCCTGCTTCCTTCTCTCTCTCTCTCTGTTTGCCTCTCTGCCTACTTGCGATCTCTCTCTGTCAAATAAATAAAAAATCTTAAAAAAAAAAGTCTTAAATAAAATTTACTATGGGTGCTGGATTACTGTTCTGTGGATCCATCACAGTAAGAATATAGTTAAGAGAACTGGTTAATGCAACTTGCATGATTTGGGAATAAAACAGATATTTGCAATGGCTAATTTATAGCCAGACAATCTTATGGTGTTATCAAGCAAAGAACCAAATTTGTCATCAATAAGTTGATAATGTATTCATGAATGTAGCTGTATTTACTAACTCTGATAAAGAATTGATGTAGGGAAATGATATATGGTTATTCAGTAAAAATCTCACAGTCTAGTTGTAAAGAGAAAAAGTATACAGATGGAACAGTAATGATATGGAATATTCTCATGTTGTATTATAAAGGAATATTATCTGTTGCTTAAAATTTAAACATCTTCAGTATTTCTTGATTTTAAAAAAAGCCACCCATTTTAGGAAATCACTGAACGTGTATCCTTACGGAATATAACAGTATAATACTGTGAATAAGTAAATGAGGCTTGGCTTTTATAGCTATGTATCTTGGAAGCTCTTGGACAAGTTTATTTTCCAAGTCAGACTTTATAAATCTTTTCTGCTTCAATGTGATGTATGTGTTCATGAAAAAAGTTTCCACTAAGTAAAGCACTTGGAATCTACTTTCTTTTCATAATTTCTTTAAATTCTAAGAATGGTTAACTTTATTTTCTTAGGCTTACTTCTCTCTTATTCTTACTAAGAACCAAAATATATCGTTAGGTCCTCCTTGTAAACTACTTTAATATTTTTCTTCATTATCTCTATTTTTAATTTTCACAATATACTGGCTTTGATTGAGTTTTAATTGTTGATCTGTCACTCACATTCAGTTATACATTCACTATGGATCTCAAACTATATAGCAAATTTTTCTGAAATCCCAGCCACTGTTGTAGATACTGAGGATATAGTAGTGAAAAAAATAGACACAGCCCTGCCCTCATGAAGCTCACATTCTACTGGGAAGGGCAGGCAGGCAATAAACACAAAGACAAGACATATATAATCTGTCAGATCATGATAAATGTTATGAAGAAAAACAAAGCAGAATAGACTTAATATTCTGAGATTTTTATATAGTGTGCCAGAAAACTGAAGTTGTCATTCCTTGAAAATACATGGCATTTATGTGAATGATAATACCTCAGAGCTCTCTGTTTTTCTCTGGGTTGAGTTACTGAACCGGTAGACTTTATCAATGAGGGAGGTCACTGGAGAGCCAGGAAATGATTGCTTTACATGGCAACCTGCCTCTGAGAGACTGGAAATATCCTTTTTTTTTTTTTCTTTTTTTTTTTAAAGATTTTATTTATTTACTTGACAGAGAGAGAGAGATCACAAGTAGGCAGAGAAGCAGGCAGACAGAGGGGAAAGCAGGCTCCCTGCTAAGCAGAGAGCAAATGTGGGGCTCCATCCCGGGACCCTGAGATCATGACCTGAGCCGAAGGCAGAGGCTTAAAACACTGAGCCACCCAGGCACTCCAAGACTGGAAATATCCTAAAGACAGACCTTACTCTGTAGGGCAGATGCTTGAGTAAAACTAAAACGAGAACAAAACCTTTGAAAATAGCTCTTGTTTTTAACACTGAGAAGTTAGTTGGTTCCTGAGAACAAGAAGAGAAGGATAAAAACTAACTCAATGCCATTTTATGTCTGAACTAATTAATCCAGACCCTGTCTACCACAGGGTCTTGGTTGATATCTGAGCCAACATCGAGGAGGCATGGTAATGTGGTGTTATCAGCAATTTTGTTCCACACTTTATGGGCAGAAGCCTGTATAGATTTTTGTTGTTTTTGTAATTTTGAGTCAGAGAACAGAACATCCACATCCTGTTTTCCTAGAACAATGTCCTGTGACCTCTCTATTTACGGGCTTGGCTAGTCCAGTCTGGGAGTTGGTCTTGCTCTGGTTTCTTTGTGACAGGGAAAGAAATCATTTTAACTACCAAAAAAATCTAAGAAATTTTAGAAATCTTTTTTCAAAAGTAGGTGGAGGCCAAGTTAATATTTATAGTTCCGAAGTACATGGGCAGCTGGAGTGCTCCCTCCTTCTAAAGATGAAAGTTTTACTTCCTTCAATTAACAGTGATAGCTAATAAGGTTTTGGAGCACTATTGCTGGGTGAGGGTCTGGGAATGCCTCAGATAATCTGTTATAGTCCTTTTTGCCTCTGAGGTCCCAAAGGAAAATGGATGCACTAGAGAGTAGTTGGAAAAATACCAAACCTATGTAATTCCTCTTTGTCTCAGTTTCCTCTCTTGTAAAGTGTGTGGAATAATTGCTTCTACCCCATCGTGTTGTTGGAAGTTCTGCTCAAGTTAAAATACGTAAAGTAGCATAAGCTGAATTTCTCCTGTTGCCTCTGTGGTTTTTGAAGGGCTAATGAGATAATGGTCATGAACATGGCCCCTGGAGTTAAACTTCCTGTGTTCACATTTTCTTCCCACCACTAACCAGATGGCTGACCTTGAACAAGTTATTTAACCTCCTGTGCTTTTCAGAAGGAGAATAATCATATCCAGGAGGATATTTTGTGGAATAAATGAATCGATACAAATACTTGGAATAGTACCTGTATCAACAGTAAATCTTTCTGGAGCACGTAATTACTGTAATTACGTGCTCCAGAAAGATTTACTGTTGATATCATCACTACTAATACTAGTAGTATTACTTAATTATTGACTTAATTATTAGTGTGGCTTTGGCACCAAATCCTAATGCAATATGCTAAGGAACTAGGCTGAATCCTCTAAAGGTCTCCTTTTCCGTCTGCCAGAAAAACCCAGGAAACCCCCATCCAAGTTGGCCCAGGGTGCCTTTGTCTGTTTTTTTGTTTTGTTTTGTTTCAGTTTGGTTTGGTTTTTTCCCCAAACCCAGGTCTGACTTCTCTGCTCTTACACTCTAATATTAATGTCAACTTTCCAGCGTAGAAGAAACACATTGAGTAAGACCAACATAAAGAATGTTTGCCCCAGGGGTGCCTGGGTGGCTCAGTGGGTTAAGCCTCTGCCTTCAGCTCAGGTCATGATCCTAGGGTCCTGGTATCGAGCCCCGGGTCGGGCTCTCTGCTCAGCGGGGAGCCTGCTTAACTCCCCCCACCCTCTTGCTTTTCCCGCCTTCCTCTCTGCCTACTTGTGACCTCTGTCAAATAAATAAATAAAATCTTAAAAAAGAAAGAAAGAAAGAAAGAATGTTTGCCCCAGTGCCTATAAAAGAAAAAAGCCTATCCTAGGCTACATAGAAGTATGGAGACAGGCCTGAAACAGGCTGAATGTCATAAAAGAGTCCCAAAAGAAACTGTGGATGAGAAAGAGATGAGAGCAGGCCCACCTAGGAATGATCCCTCATTCTCTCTACCGGTCCAACTGGAGAGAAGAGGCATAAGTGAAAAAAATGCCCACAGGTTTGGCCTGATTTTCCCAGGCTCCTGAGAGAAAGAACTAATCCAAGAGACCACACTTCAGTCCTTACCAACTTTTAACGGGTAGTAGAATGTCTCTGGAGTTGAAATGACCTTCCTCAACCTTGTGGGAGAGCATGGTGGCCAAACTGGAGATGAAAGGGTGTATTCAGACATCCTTGTAAGACTAACTGACCAAATATCGATTTGCCTACTACAGTCATTTAACAAGACCAATTTACCTAATGACCAACTCTAAGTCATTTGAAAGCTAAAGGATGAGCTTGAAAGCTGAATGAGCAGCTCTTGCAAACTGACTCACAGTTTTCACACCAGGCCTTGGACTGTCGGCCTCGTGGAGGCAGAGCCAGGCTCTTGGGGCCCGGGCCGGACCACATGGCAGGAACAGGAGAAAATGTGGGAAGCTGGACTCAGCTCCCATCAGTGGCTGCCCTCCGCCTTGTAGGAAATGGGCCCCGTAGGACCACAGCCTTCAGGTTTTCAAATGAAGACAGAAATCTGGATTTTCAGGTGAATTGTGCTGACATCCACATTTTGGCAAATACTTAAAATTAAAAACAAAAACAAAAATAGTAATCATGCAGGCCACAAGCACCCTACATGCAGGCTGGACCGTCCCTACGTGCCCTTGGTCTGCATCTCTGCTGTACCCTCAGGGGCATTTGCTTACTAACTGTTCCTGCTTTCAGCTAGTTGAGCACAGCCCCAAAGCCCCCACAATATTTAGCAATTTGTAATTTTGCTAAGGCACACATTTGTTTCCCAAACGCTCCAATGTTGACTTCTGAATGTGATTTTTCTCAGCTAGTGAATGTGCTTTTTTCTCTGCTGTTTTTCTAATGACAGTGTGGCTTTGGGGGTTTTTAAAACCAAGTTTGAATACATGGTGCCTCTCACAAAACAAATAAAGCTTTTTCTTTAAAAAAGGGCTGTGGGCCTCAGGGGAGGGAGTTAACTTTTAAGGTTGGAGATGGAAGTGAAAAGGTCTACTCAAGATTTTTTTTTTTTTTGGTAGTTTTTAAAGTTTATTTTTGTCATTATTACTAAGACTGAAATAATGCATTGAAACATTTATCAGATTATAAGCTTGAAGGTGTTGATCTAATATAAATTTCCATTAAACTGAATATTTAAGTAGGAAGCAGATTTAGAAATTTGTGGTAGGACTCAGTAAGGGTAACAATAGGAATTTTGAGTGATGACAATCAGTACTTTTCAGACTGTGGGGGCAAGAATTTGACAAGAAGTATCTGAAGAGATTACTTGAAACTTTGGGCTATACTCTACTTTCATTTTAAGGTTAAATGTATGTGCTAGAAAGTGTTTTTGAAATATTAATTTTAAATTTAAAATATTTGTTAAATAGTTTTGAGAGGTAAGGGGTAACCCTTATAAATGTCAAGAAACTGCATGGCACTTTATTAGTTATCCTAAATTGTTTTTAATGCTCATTTAGGTCTCTCATAGATGGTTCAGGGCAGTGACCGTACTTTTCCTTTTTTTGTTGTTTTTTGCTATTTACACTCATAATTCCAGTACAATGTCCTGCTCGTAGGAGATTCTTTACAAATTAAATGTTTTGAATTATTTAAACATGTTTTCTAGTTTTAAACATTTATGGCTTAAATATATATATTGTAATCAAATTGAGAAATTGTGTGTACGCCTTGGGTAGTGAAGGAGGGCATGTGTTGGACGTGGAGGAAGATAAAACCTACTGTGTTTTTAATGTCCAAACAATACAGTTCATGATTTGAAATCCTCTCGTTGCATAGCCTTGTCTTCTTAACATATTGGGTTGAGTATATTATCTCAGGAGATTTCTTCTAGAGTTTTAGTGTTTTAGGTTAGTGTTTCTTTGGCTAGAAATAATATTGAATGAAACCATCTTTGTTTTCCCTTTTCAGTCCATATCAAAAGGTTTTGGCTGAAAGTGCCAGGTGCACGTTTTCAATCACGTAGTGGGATCATCATGGAGTGTTTTTTTGGCTCTAGGAATTCATTTGGAGTTTCCTTCAAAGTGAGGATGCAGGGAACGGCATAGATCTTCCAATCCATAGGTCGATGGCTATTAAGTAGATTTCTCCTACCCCTTAATCACGTGCATCTTTTCTCTATGTTCCTGTGAACTATTGTGCTATATTCCAGCATCTTGAGATAAATCAAGCAAATGGAGAAGCTCTAGGACAAGGGCTCACATGTTAACTTGAGTTCAGTGGTCTGGATCCCTTTGTTTGGTGGAGAGACTTCTCTTCTAGAAACAGAACAATTACAGAGGAACCAGTGGCCCAGAGAGCATAGAGCTTGTCAAAAGGTAAAGGACTTGATTAGTGCAGAGTGAAATGTCATTCCCGATGGTCATAGGTCCCTCTTCCTTATCAATCTTTTTTTTTTTTTTTTTCCTATAAAGCCCTTCTTTGAAAGCATTATGTGTTCAAGTGAGACATTCTTCTGTGAAATTTTTAAAAGACATGATTTGGTTATTTTCTAGCTTTTTAGAAACCACGGATACCTAATGCAAGAGATGACTTGTGAGTTCCGGCATAAAGAGCTACCGAAGGAACATTATCTCAGGACTGATCAACATATCAGACCATGTGTACAGAAATTGCTTAATTTTTTAAAAGTGAATTTCTACCTCAAATGGGGAAGTTCCCCAAGTAATATCAATCCTTTTATACATTATCTAGTGTTCTTCTTTTGGTTATTTTTTAGTTACCTATTTCTATATTGTCTCTAAAGTAATATGCTTAACACCATATCATGGGCTAGTTATTCATTCATTTAACAATTTTTTTAAAAGATTTTATTTATTTATTTGACAGAACGTGCACGCATGAACACCTGGGTGGAGGGTGGGTAGGGACAGGCAGATGGAGAGAGAAAAGTGGACTCCCTGCTGAGCAGGGAGACCCAATGCTGATCCCAGGACCCTGAGATCATGACCTAAGCCGAAGGCAGATGCTTAACCAACTGAGCCATCCAGTTCCCCCTCATTTAAAAAATGTGTTTAAAGCACCAATTATGTGTAAGACGTGTTGATAAAAACATATAAATAAATCAAAGAGAGTAAGGGAAAATAAACTTATAACACACAAACGTTAGTTTCCGAATGTTCAAGTACTATGCAAGAATGTACTCTTCTGAGATTATTTTGGCAAGCTACTAGGATTTATTGGCAAAGAGCTTTGTCCTTGGTAGATAGCTGAAATATGATTTACTTTGGTCCAGGTCATACTCTGTATTTTGAGCTTAACTCTGCTATCTATAATTAGACCATGAATTCCTTTTAGATAAAACCTGTTGTTTTACTTTTTTAATTTTCACTGAATTTTATTTTCTGCTGACCACAACTTAGTCTTTGTAAGAAATCTTATAAAAGGGTATTTTTTTAAGATTTGTGAAAAGTGATAGTGATACCAAAGGCTAGAACAAAATATTTGGTGTTTTGACTTTTCATTATTTGATTTTGCAATCACCCCCTATCTTAAAAGACTTTCTAATCATCCTTCCTCCCAATCTCTAAATAAGACTTCATAAATTTATAAAATATGTGACTTAAAACATTTAATTTTTAGTCTTTTAAAGGAGTTTTAAGACTTGCTTTATGTAAGTGAATTTTCCCTGATATGATACTAAATATAAAAATATAAAAATGTTTCTAAATTAGAAAAGTTGAAAATTTCAATTACTTCAAATATCAACTTTTAAATATATTCAGAATCATTTTTCTTGTGTTTTAGGATTTAAATAATATTCTTAAATCTAAAAATGGTGTCTTCAAAAATCTGATAAAAATTATTTGTTTTTCAATATTCTTCTGCCGTTAGGTGATTTGGGCGCATGGGATCTGCTCATTTGCCTGTCTTCTAGGAAAGCTGGTGGAAAACCTTGCATATCCCAAGAAGACGTATGCCATTTGGGTTTACATCAAAAGGTAAATATTCTTTTCAAAATGTTTACAGATTTTAACAGCCCTTTGGTTATTAACACCAGCATTTCTTGGTCCATAGTATTTTTCAAATGTGAGAAAAGCATCAAAACTAGTAGCTGTTTCTCAGTAGTGAAAGAGTATTGTAGTACTACCCTGACTATTTGATATTTCTGCAATTGACAATCTTGATATCTTCTTCCTCCTTGTAAATCTTGACTCTTGTAGCCTTTGGGCCGAGTACTTGATTTTTTGTTTCCTTCTTATAAATCGTTGGCCTTTCCTTCTCTGTTTTCATAGCCTCCTCTCCTCTGCTCATACTTTACATGCCTGTGCTCCTCAACACCATTCCCAAGGTGGTTGATAATTCCCACAAGTAACATCTAAAATTCAAGCATTTTCCCAGGCTTCAGGCTCATATGAATAACTGCCTGTTAAACCTCACCTAATATCACACAGACACCTCAGACTCAACACGAGGAAAATGAGCTCGTATGCTCCGTGGGACATCACTCCTACTCTTTCATCCAGTGGCTCGGCAGGACTACTGTTCTCTTGGTCATCAGTGTCCTGTCACTTCCTGAGGCAGAAATCTGGCCTTCCCCTTTGATCCCTTCTTCTCCTTTGTCCTCTGCATTCTGTCAATCACCAGGACTAAGGAATTCAACTCTTAAATACTTCACAAGTCTCTTATTTCTCAAATATCCATATTCACTACTTTTATTCTGACCAGGTTTATTGTAAAATACTAACTGCTTTTTTCTGAAGCAAATGTGTCTTGTTCCTGAAATCCATCCTGCCTACAGTTATCAGGATGAAAAATAAAATGCTGAATGAACCTGGTTCTTCCTGCCCTTCAGTCTTGAATGGCTTCCCATCAGCTATAGGATAAAGTCTACAGTCTTCCCTGTGAGTATTTGTCAACCTCCAAGCAGGAGACAAATGCTATACTTGAAAGGATTCAACTGAAGAGAAACTAATGAAGGAGCTATTTACTGAGGTTTTGATAAAAGAAGAGAAACAAGATTAGAGAGAATCTAATAAAAAAAAAAAAAGATAAGGGGAAAAAAATGATTAGAGGCCCCAGGGACCAGAGTACTTGTAAGATACTTGTACTACCCTCCATCTAAAGAAGAGTACCTAGAAGGGGTGGTTAGCAAAACCTAATGAGAGCTGGGACCAAGAAAGAGGGATCACCGGAGAGCAACTATGAAATAGGGGAATACAGCCGGTTGCAAATCATAGCCCTGCAAAGAAGCAGCCGGGGAGATAAGTACTGTCTCCACTTCTCTCGCCAATCTCTTGCCAAGGCCTCCTATCAGTGCCACGCGTCATTCTAAGTGCTCACATGTTTATGTCCAGTCTTTACATATGGAGAGATCGAAGCACAGAAAAATGAAAAGACTTGCCTACGCCCTCGTAGCTAATAAATAAAGCAACCAGAAAATTCAAACTTGGGCAGTTTGACTTTGAATTTTGTTTTCATGGCCACATCACCATGCAATTAAAAAAAATATATTTAAGACTGCATTTACAGCCTTTGCTAATGAATACTATTAAAGAATTCAAATGTTCTAAATGATACATATTAGATACCTGTCACTTTAGAATATGAATAATTTGAATCTTTATGAACCATGACTTATTTATGTCCACATAAATATTCAGAACAGAAGCTGCTTCAGGTTCGTTGGGGATTCTTAGACGAACAAAGGAAGAGCCCCTGCTCAAATTAGGATTATTCATCACATCAGAGCTTTGGAATTTAAGAGTTTAATGAAGGCGATGAGAAGATCCGTTATGAAAAACGAGCGGCTCAGAGTCGCTAGTTAGTCCGAAGGAGAGGAACATGATTTTAAAACTCTGGGTCCCCATGATGCTGAAAGTGAAGTGAGGTCCACTATTTGGGGTAACACTAAGTTTAGTAACTGGGCTGTATTTCACCTTTAACAGAAAGGTTCTAATGTTTCAAGAACAGAGGGATTCATTTCTTGCTCTAAATGTTTGTAGGATTAGCAGTCCCTAAACCCAGGATGCTGTTTTTAGTCCTGGGAGCACTGAGAACTACTAAAATGTCTCTTAGTATAAAGCATTTGAGCACAATTTCAGGTGAATTTGATGGAACGATCATTGCATGAGAGAGACGAGGAGATAACAACCCTTCTTGTCGTTTGTTCTCTTCCTTGGGGATGATACTGAACAGCTTTTGGAGAACATCTGAATTTTGATAAAATAATCGACAGAACTGTGTACCAATCTAATGAAGACGAGGAGCAGCCACTTAAGATACAGTGTGAAATATGTGTCACTCCCAGTATTCTTGAGGGAGCCTTCCCAGTCCCACCCCCACCCCGCAGTGCTTTCTTAAACTTTACACATAGTCCATATTCAAATGTCTAGTCTCCTTTACGAGCTCATAGTATTACTGTAGTTTCAGTTTTCGTTTATAAGCACTTTCTCAATGTTGGTAACCGATAGGTTGTTGTTTTTATGAATGAGCTAGATCTCCAAATAAGAATCATTTTTTACTTTTGCTTCTGATCATCTGTAACAGGAACAATTTAAATGTAGATTACTCACAGATTAGGATTGTGGAAGGTATGTGGGGATTGAAATCTTTCTAAATGTACATTTCCTTTCTCTCAGTTTGATCTCAGAAATATCCCAGAGCTCAAATATCATGATCATTTTTCTTACACATTCTGATCCTTTCAAAGATATGAAAGGTTCTAAGTCCAGAAGAACAGCAGTTTATAAATTGAAACATACACATACGTAGATGTGTATGGAAAGCATTCAAGCCCAACACAAAAGCCTTATATATTGAAAATAATTATTTGGGTGATAATGATGTGTCAGTGTAGATTCCTTAAGTGTAACAAAGGTACACTCTGGTGAGTGGTTGTTTATAGAGGAGGCTGTGCATGTGTAGAGGCAGTGGGTAGATGGGAAATCTCTGTACCTTTTGCTGAATTTTGCTGTGAACCTTAAAACTACCTGAAAGTAATAAAGCCTATTAAAAAATAATGTTAATGTTGCAATGTTGAGCTGGAGAAGCTTGTTGTATAAAAGTTAGCTATCCAAGTTAAAACCTCTTTGATGTTCCTTTCAGTAATGATGCAAATCTTATATATTTTATGATGTGCATAAACATAAAAGTAAAAAAAACAAGCACAAAGATATAGAAGAGCATTATTGGGTTTAACGATGAAATACATGGAAAATACATGTAATATTGTTGATTTGCTTATAGCCAGGTGACCCATAGCCCTTGAATATATTTCTTTGTGCCAAGTTATTCGGTTTAGCTGCTTAGTTTCGTGCTCTGTTACATAATAGAATGGAAATGTTATTTCTGGTGTCACGTGTCACCTTGGGTTATATCATCTGTCAAGATTCTGTGAATTCCAAAGATGTGCTTTGGAGGAAGGAACACGGGAAAGAGGTCATTGAGTGGGAAATGGAAACATGAAAGGCAGAAGCCTGGGGGCAGTTGCTTTCCTTGGCTTGGTTCTGCTTGCTTTTTTCTTTTCTTTCTTTCTTTTTTTTTTTTTAAAGATTTTATTTATTTATTTGACAGACAGATCACAAGTAGGCAGAGAGGCAGCAGAGAGGGTGGGGGAAGCAGGCTCCCTGCTGAACAGAGTGCCCTATGGAGGGCTCGATCCCAGGACCCTGGGATCATGACCTGAACCGAAGGCAGAGACTTAACCCACTGAGCCACCCAGGCTCCCCCTGGCTCTGCTTTCTTGAAGCAAATACTTTGTTGATCCTGAGTCAGTTTATTCTTCTACCTCAGGTCTCACACAGAAAGCCACCTCTTTGATGAGACACAGCGACTACACTTCTGTCTGAAATCTGTGCAAGCTGTGCTGTCTTTGCACAAAGTCTTCTGTCCCATTAGTTCAGTTATGGGCATCCCTTTGACCAGGACTCTTGTACTCCTTCCAGTTTGTGTAGGATGAGACAGCACATCACAGATGCTCTTAGCATCTACTGTAGCAGCACCTTTGCCCTGAGCTCTACAGAAAGAGGGAGAAAGTCTTCAACTGGACCTTATCAAACACATAGCCTTTAGTGATACTTACCAAATATGCTACTTTTCTTTCTGGGTCCTTCTGTGAACGTTTCTGTGTAGTCATTAGCAACTGATTTGGCTGATGTTGGGGGGAAATTGTTCAGGTTTATTGACTTTTAAAGTTTTTGCCTATGTAATTTGTATTATCTTTTAAAAAAGAACAACTTTTATTGTACTTTCTCCATATTTTTGCAGCATTCTCTCTCTTTCTTCCAGCCTTTCTTAGGAAGTCTGAATTGTAATCTTAAGTATTTTCTGAAAACTATTCTTTGTTTTCTACTTTTAGTCTCTGAACTTTCTCACTTTTGAATATGAGAAATGTAGACTTCCCTAACATCTACAGTGTTCCGTACTTAGAGCCTTTGCACTCCCGGTGCAGGAAGAATGTAAGTGACCCTGCTATCTTTGGAGACTCTCAAATGTGGGTAGTTAACAAGGTTGCTCACACAGATTCACAGGAGCAGGTTCAGCGGAAGCCCCGGCTTCATTCATACACAGCATGGGCTGAAGTTTGCTGTTTGCTGACTAAATGAATAGAGTTAACAAGATGGCAAGGGTTAGCAAATGTTTAATCAATGCACTGTTTCAGAGCACTCTAAAGTGAATCATTTTGTAAAAACTACGACTGATGATTGAATTACCAAATTGATCAAAACCTTAGTGAGGCAGCGGAATTCGGAGACCAAAAGCTGTAAGAGACAAAACAAAGTGATGTGTTCAAGTATGATTCTGTTACATGTCGTAAGTGGATCTAAAACCAGTGTTTCCGGTTCTCTCTTTTCAACTGCAGTTGGGCTCTTTTTTTTTTTTTTTAAAGATTTTTTTTTAAAGATCTTTTTTTTTTTAAAGATTTTATTAATTTATTTATTTGAGAGAGAGAGAGAGAGAGAATGAGAGAGCATGAGCTGCGATGGGGTGGGAGGTAGGGGGGGTGGCGGCCCAGACAGGGCCAGAGAGAGAAGCAGATTCCCTGCTGCTGATCATGACCTGGGTCAAAGGCAGTTGTTGAACCAACTGAACCACCCAGGCCCCACTGAGCTCTTTTTAAATAGCCACGTGAGGCGGACACAGTGGAGAAACTACCATACTTGGTAAGTTTAGAGGGAGTTAATTTGAAAGTAATCAATAATTTCTCAGAAGTGAATCTGATTTTCAAGCTAAATCACCTTGATCTCTTTCTTTTAGTTTTAACAAGGCTTTGGGACATTCTTTCGGGAATTTGGTTGATAATAGCTAGATAATCAGTCTGTAAATTCAGAAATGAAGAAGAAAATTTAGCTTTGGTGGCTTTTCTTTATAAGGTAATATATATATTTTAATTTATGATAATGTCTGTGAAGCTTTCTGAGAACAAATTTTTGTTAGAAGATAGTTTCACAGTGACTGGACTTTATAGTCAGAAGCAATAAATGCCCTTCAATGTGAAGTAAAGTCTATATATTAAAGTTTGAAACACGCATAGCACTGAATTTCCACTAAATGTCTGTGATTCAAATCACTGAGGGCCTTCGGAACTTCAGAGTTTCGTTGGTTTTGGGGTATATTTAGTGCTATTTTCTGCCAAAGCATAATTGGTAACTGTCAAGTTATTCATGTTACTGTATTTGCTGTAAGGACAGAAGTATTTTCCGTTAGTTTTAGCGCATATCATGGCTGTGAAATATATCAAGGTTTTCAGAAGTATTCCCAAATATTTTAAAATTTTCTGAGGGCAAGTTTTTGTTTTATATTATCAAATAAACCACTTTATTATTCTGGATTTGAATGTGGACTTGCAGAGATTTGAAGGTAGGGTGTAGAAAGGTAGAGGCTAGTTCACAACCCTACCCTGTGGGTTTTTGCGTTTTCTTTGCTTTAGCATTTATGAATGCCCAACTCACTAGAATCTTTTCATTTCTTTCAGGTAAACATATTACCAGATATACAGCATCAGCTTTGCAGAAAAGAAGGATTATGTCAAATAATTAGAAGATTTCCAGGTAATCTCTAGTTTGCGTCCTTATGCATAAACATGTGAGATATGTAGGCTCCTTCAGCAGATACTGAATAATGAGATCTTAGATTCTCATATTTAGCTCCTTTGTCTATCATTCCACTATCACGAATCTTCCAGAATCCACAAGGTTCTGCCCATGGGGAGATCCTGATAAAAAGGAATACAAACGTTAACTTTGATATTCTTTCTTTTAGTTTTGCCTTCTAACTTTCTAGATGAACATTTCTTTCTTCTCCTGTGTTTGTCTTGAAAATAATTGCTATTTTATTTTAAAAGCAATTATTTTAATTATTGAAATACTTCTTAATTATATAAAACAAGGTTTTAAAAATTATTTCATCATGATTAAGTGATTCTTATCTTAGGAAATTTGCTTCTGCTTTTTGAAATTCCCTCAATTCGTGTGTTTCCCACAGGATACAGAATGAGTAAATTCCATGTCTTGACAACATTAGAAATTTGGGACAAAAATTACCATCTCATTTTTTCATAGGTTCCCAAGGTGGGGGGAAAAAAAAAATATCAGATGGCCTGTGAGTCTTCATAGATCAAATGATAGCTTACTTTAAAACCCATGTGTGAAAGGGTTTCTCAGATTTCTTGTTTAAAATCCATTTAATGTTAAACAGCTTATGCCCCTAGAAAGCATTTCAGTATATAATTACAATTTAGATCTGCAGAGCTTCAATTCTATTTTTAAAAATTTAATTTGTGTCCTAGTGGGATCAGAAACCTCATATCCCATGGGGTTTTCCATGGAGTTTCTGCTTCCACACAAAACATACAGCACATTGGTATCTCCCGTCGTAAAGACTACAGTCTTCTACTATCATTTCTCAAGGATTAAAATAAAGTGAAAATGAATCAACAACTCAACTTTAAATTTAAGGTGGTCATCTAAAAATAAAAAATATTTGTTTTTATAAAAAAACCTTGTTTTTATAGTTATTGTTTTTCTATGGCAATTGTAACTGACTCCATAATCTCTAAGTTTTTTTTCATTTGTTTCTGTAAACTTCCAGCTGGGTAGTTTTTATCATTTTATATAAAAAAATGTTTTTGTGAGATGCAAGTAAAATAATTATTTCCATTAATGTATTATTAGTCAGCATCTAGGGATCCTTTATTTTAGGTAATTTGAAGGAAAAATTTTGTTTCCATTTGAACAAAACCTGCATATTTTTAAAGTATGTTTATCTTTGTTGCTACTTACATTTCAAAATGATTGATTTAAAACATTAAGTTTCTGGTGTCCCTGGGTGGCTCAGTCAGTTAAATGTCTGCCATCAGCTCAGGTCATGATCCCAGAGTCCTGGGATGGAGCCCTATATTCTGGCTCCCTGCTCAGCGGGAAGCCTGCTTCTCCTTCTCCCACTCCCCCTGCTTGTGCTCTCTCTCTCGCTGTGTCTCTCTTTGTCAAGTAAATAAATAAAATCTTTAAAAAAAATCTTTAACTTTGGACTTAGCAGAACATGTAGAATTACAGGAATAAAAGCTTATTTATACCCAGAAATGGGTTACCACTTTTAAAAAAAATTCCCCAAACAACTCTTACATAAGTTCATATTTTATATTTTGCTTCTCTGCCATTAAGAAACTTTTAACAATCTTCTTTGGCTTTAAATATTATTTTTTCCTCAAGAACATCTATAGGTTCTAGAACATAATGTAGTCCTTCTCTACTCTGTCTAGTGTTTTTTCTATTTAGCTCTGTGACTAACGGGATAATTTCATGGAATATATAGGCTTTTAAATAAAATTATTTCTCCTATCATGTTATCTAAATATTATCAAAGATAATTTTCTTCTATGTTTACCTTTAGAGGACAGCATATAAGTCCCCAGCATTATTTCTGATAAGCTTTATATAGAGTATTTTCCTGTAGATGTTGCTACAAATATGGACTATGTGATATAAACTCAGTATTCACAATATTAGAAACATTCTATTTGTTGTGACTAATGAATATTGAATATTGAATACAGATTAGATAGCAACATGTTAGTACCTAAATATATACTACTATTAAAGAGGTAAGATAGTAAAACCAAGCAAACTACTTTATAATTGAGCCATTTTATTTAAAGTCAAAATGGCCTGTGCCAATTTAGGCTGTGTTTCATCTGGAGGTAGACAAGACCGAAATTTTTGAAACCAGAGATTTACCTCTGCTACATATTAACTCTGTGATTCAGAGGTGGTTGGTTTTTCTGTTTGCTTTTTAATCTATAAAGTGAGGCTAAGGAAACCCATTTCATAAGTTTAATTTTAAAAGCATAGTAGATCGTGTGTGTGTTTGTGGTATGTGTGTGTGTTTGGATTTAAAGAATAAAGCATATTATATATTATACCTAACACATCGTGCTTCAACAATGGTAAACGGATCATCCTAGATTCAAAAAATGAAGCAACGGGTCTCACAGTACTTAATATTTTTTCTCTTCATATGATTGATTATCACTATGATTTTATGTTTCGGGCAAAACCTGTGAAAGATTTGAGATTTCATCTTATTCCCAAGCTCACAAGTCTGCCTGCCAGTTTCCCAGGGCATGGGCAGAAGACATGAGACTCTTGGGTCAGAGACAAACAACTCTATTATTTACAGCAACAGCAGTAGGCGGACTACTAGCATTTGTACCGGTTCACAGAATCCCAGTTCCCACAGGGTGACGCGAAGCAGGCGAGGTGACACTTGTATACTTAATGGTTTGTGTTTCAGTGGAGGAGCTCTGAGCTTAGGGAGTTAGGGTGTTTTATAATGGACAGTGAGCATGCCTGCCCTTTGCTCCAGAGAGAGACATTTTTTTTTGTTATACTAGACAAAACCTTCTCTTTGCTCCAGAGTGAGATGCCATCTCTACTTTTCAAGGGTATCTGCTATATAAATATCTTTGAAAAGATAGTTCAGGACAAAGATTGTCTGTGCCTCTGTTTGCAAAATGTCCAGGAATGTGAAAGATGCATGGATAAGTGTCTTCCAACAGTTTCAGAGAAGAATACCTGACAAGTTCTAGGTCTGAAGCTCAATCAACGTATGATAATTCCGAGCAAGATTTAAAGCCTAGTGGTGCTTCAGTTTCCTTGTCTATCAAAATGCAGCCTTTGACAAGGATTAATAATGTTGAGATTCCATGATTCCACTGTGCCTTTTTCTCATGCAGACATGCTGTTCCAGACTTTACTTTAAGCAGTAGGTGGAGACAGCAATGCCTAGAGAGGAGGGCGGATCATACTGGTAAATGTGGTTGGGACTGTGGGTGTGTAGCAGGACAGAGTTTGGGCCAGAGGTAGAGAAGCATTTGAAGACAGCAGGTGAGATTAACACCGTCTGTTCTGTTCCATCACCGAACTGAATGTACCTGCCATTAGACTTGTGACTCACTTTGAAAGGCACAAATCCATGGAATTTTTACTGGCTAGCACAGAGATTTATTTTTACCTTGCCATTTAATGCTTTGCCTTTTGGGGAAAAAAAAAAAGTTTCATAATTTTTAGTCGGCGCAAATTCTAGCTAAGGGTTTTGTTTCTTTTTAGTAAGGTTGTTTTTTAGGTAAAAAAAGGATTTCGTGGCACCTGGGTGGCTCAGTGGTTAAGCCTCTGCCTTCAGCTCAGGTCATGATCTCAGGATCCTGGGATCCAGCCCCATGCGGATCCTGGGATCCAGCCCCACATGGGGCTCTCTGCTCAGTGGGGAGCCTGCTTCCCCCTCTCTCTCTGCCTGCCTCTCTGCCTACTTGTGACCCCTCTCTCTGTCAAATAAATAAATAAAATAAAATAAAAATTTCTTTCCCAAATTTAAATGAGATATAAATACAAAACAAGACAACAGAAAATGTTTTTACTTGGGTTGTGAGTTGTTTTTGTTCTTTTTTATGCAGTCTCATCATCCAACAAGCTCTGGTTAGAAGTGTGCCAAATTTGGGGGCATTACTCATTCTTTCCAGTAGTTTTATCTTAGCTCTCAGCATTGGCTTTCACGTGAAGCTTGAAATGTACCCAGACTTGATGCAAAGGTAGCATTTTGAACACTTTAGACTCTGTGTCCTCATTTTAATAATAACATGTGGGTACATGAAGAAAAAGGAAAACAATAAAATAATTTGTTGTATCTAAAGATAACTGGGCTTTAAAAAATTATAGATGTTTACTGTCAAGCATAAAACACATCTTTTAAATAACATAATTAAATAACATCTTTAAATTTAATTTAAAACATCTTTAAATAACATAATTGAAATTATTTTTAAATATTGATCAGTAAGTTATTTATCTCATGTGGCACTGATGATTATTTTTAATATTCCAGATCTAAAAATTCCTGTTTGTCATATGATGTCAGCAAAATATTGTCAGGGAATTGGGTAGCTTAGCTTGGATTTAAACAAAGTGACATGGGAAATTGTCAATGCCTAATACCATTTGAGAATTTTTGTTGCTTTCATTTTATTCCCTCCCCTCTGCTATAACTTGGAGGAATATTCTCCAAGTCTGTAAGAAATGGGAACCTTTCCATTGTTAAGGACTGGGGACTTGTCTCTACAAGGCAATCAGGCAAACCTTCAGAGAAGGCCAGCTTGCTTCTTCTGTGTCCTCTCAAATACAAAATCCCTTCTCTGTGTCTCCTGTGCGTTCCTTCATGTTTCTGTCTTTCCAAAGACTTCCACCTCCTGTCCCATACATGATTATATCCTTTATGCAAAACATTCTTTCCCCAAGGAAAACTCATCTCTTTAGTATGACTGACTTCAGCTAGGTGATAGCAGAAAGTAAGCTGATGGAACTAATTCAGACTAAATTACACCCTTACCCCAGTCATAAGCCTCTTAGATGTATTTGCATTTTTATAAAAGAAGCTTGCAAACCCAATGAATTTCTAATTGGTAGAATTTCTGGAAGTGCATTCAAATTCCCATTCAATTCATCAGCAAGCTGCCCACTTCCAAAGCTACTTGGATCCATCTATCTACTTTCTCTGTCTCTACCATGAGTTTAGTTCAAGACAACATTCTGTCATACCCTCCCCCCCCCTTCTTTTCTTGCCTGGAAAAATCCACTCCATTACTGAGACTCCATCCAGAGTTATCTTTCCCCCAGCCCTTTCATAAATAAAGCAATTTTATTAGACCTCCTTATAGCAGTCTGTCTAGGGACTAAGCAATGAGGTCCAGCTCTCTCGTGACTTGATCCAAAGTTAGATTCTAGAACAGAATGTTGTCAGGGACCTGGCATGTGACTTGAATAAATTCATAGCAAATTCAGAAGCTTGAGAGGTCAGATAACCTACACATTTTCAGATTTGGCCTGACATCAAATTTATAGACTCTTTAACATAAGCCATTTGGTCTTCAAGAAGAGAAGAGGAGGTGAGGACGTGGGAAAGTACAAGGCGGTACCACATGGCATCACCCAGATGCACCTCAGCAATGTTGCGGTGTGAGAAACTTAGGGAAAATGCCCCCATGTTTCTGATTCCTGTAAAATTCAGTTACCACTGAGATTCAGATCCCACTCAAGTGGTCCTTCTTCTCCCACCTCCTTATCCCTGTACTTCTCAAAGCTCCTTCCCCTCAGCATTTTCTTAAACCCTTGTTAACTCCAGTTTCCATTTTCCCCACAAAACCAGTAGTTTTACTAACCCCTGAGAACAATGACGCTGGGTTTTCTGTTAAAGCCTTAATCTCTGCAGTTGGGAGGGACCATCAGCATCTCTTTGCTACTTCTTCTCACTGTCATCTACCGACATCCTCATCATTCAAGATATTCCATAAGGAAATTGTCACCCAGGTTCATTTCTTCCTTTCTACTTCAAATCTGCCATCAATCCTGTCAGTTTTGATGCCCATACCGATGACCTTTCGTCCTCCTAACCTCACAGCTCTTTGATGTCATCAAATCCATGACCTCCTTTTTTTAAATTTTTTTTAGGTTTTATTTCTTGATTTGACAGAGAGAGAGGGAACACAGGCAGGGGGAGTGAGAGAGAGAGAAGCAGGTTTCCCACTGGGCAGACGGCCCGATGTGGGGCTCAACCTGAGCCATAGGCAGACACTTAATGACTGAGCCACCCAGGTGCCACCATGACCTTCATTTCTCATCAACTTCAGTGTCCAACTTTGGTAGCCTTGCTTGGTACCTTTCACCAAACAGCACTGCCCTATCTTTGAAAGCTTATTAATTCATGACTTCATAATCAGCCTTTCTGGCATTTTCACTTCATCAATGCCAGAAGCTGGAACCTCAAATGACACATTTAGTGCTCTTAATTCTGCTCCTTTCTCTGTCAGCCATTTTTGGTCATAATTCCTTTCTTACCAAGCACGGACCACTTAGTCTGCCACTTGAAATATTTCCCTGCAAGCACTTGGCAACATTTGTATTTTTCTTCCACAGCAGCCCTTAAGCCACCAATTATAGAAAAATCCTACAACCTGACTTCGCTGCTTCTATACAACAGACACCGGAGGAAATCACACAAGTTTGCTGTTTTTTTGTTTTTGTGTTTTTATCCTGAGGATGTCTTCCTCACTTGCTAAAATGGAAAGAAAAATCATACTGCTCTGCAGTTGTCAGCTCAGCCATCATTACCACCACAGCTGGCTCATGGCCCCTTAAAGCAGCCTGTCCTAATTTCTAAAACACTTATGAGGACACAAACAAAAAAATTGAAGAACAATGCCTAGAACTTGCAATTATAGATGTAAGAGGAACGTCCATGCTTCCTAAGGCTGATGGAAGTAAACTGTAGTTCTTACTGCTCTGTTCAGTTCTCTGTAGATAGAGAAAATCCTTTCCTCCTTGGTCAGGGTATATTTCAAAAGAAAAGCCAGCAGAATGTGCTGATGGTATGGATGGGGTTTGTAAAAGAATGTTTGCTACAGTTTCGGCCAACCATCATTTGGGCTAAACAAGTTAGATACCAGGCATGGAGTTTAATCTGTCATTTAGCTGTAGGTCCCCTAAAAGTCAAGGGGCAAGACAAGGACACATTCCTTCCAAATTGAGCATCTTGTGTTTTTAAAAGAAAGAAAGTATAAAGAGGAAAACATTAATATTGTAAATTCACCAACCCAGAAATAATAATTGGGAACTTTTTTTGTATTTTGTTACTCAAGAGTACTTTTCCAAGTGAAGTCGATTTTTAGAGATCGGCACTTTCTTTCCTCTGTGTTTCCGTTGTACCACGTGACAACCTCCATCATAGCCAAGTCACATGGTATCTTAGCTGTATTTGTATGTGTTCGTTTTCCCACAAGGACTGAGTCTCCCTGAGGGCAGGACATTTTTTCACTTCTCAAGTTCAGTGTGTGGTCGTCGTTCCTGGTATATAATAGGCCAGAGAGGATATTAATGGAGGGGGTCAGGGATGTGGAAGGAGAGTCCTACCCAGCATCAGAGGGTCTTGGCAAAGCTTGGATGGATTCATCTGTTTAGCCATTATCAACTCAATGTTGAGTTGAGACTTTGGCAAATTTGAAAATACTGTTCCATTCCTCCAAGATAGAATTATCCATTTTAAGTAAGAAGGTATTTGCGCTTACAAAAGTACGACAGAACTGTTATACTATTACATATATGCAAGAAAGATGCCAATAATATACATACGGTAGTTCTAACTTCCAGGTGATGACCACTGCAGCCAAAATACTCATGACCGTAGTGCTTTCTAAAAGGACAAGCTTAACACTTTCTCTCACAGTTGATTGTTCATTCATGCAGGCCGGATATGGACTTGTACTTCTTTTAGGTAGGCTCCTATTTTTGTACCATTTCAACTCAAAGGTCTTTAAATATTTGTTCACCATTTCCTTAGAGGAGAAGTTAAGTGCTAACTGCCAGGAAGATGGAGTAGGAAGATAGAAATGAAGATTTTCCTCTCTTTCCTACCCCATACTGTTTTAGTACTTCTTATAGATTTAACTCGCTGGACAGTTTTCTTCATCTTAATGGTTCTACATTCAGAGCAGAGGAAATCGAATACTTCTTGACGACTGTTGTGTTTCAGCATTTTTTCTCTGTGGATCCTGTGAAAGCCAGGGTGTCTGAGATATGGCCAGAAAACCTAAATCAGAAAGAAAGAGCATTGATCTAGATTGCAGTGAATGTTACGTGGGTTATTTTTCTTTGTTTAAACTCTAAACCTTGAGGGGAAAAAAATCTCAGAAACTCCAACAAAGAAATAGAAGTGCTTTGATTGATAATGTGTGGGACCCTACTCTCTTTATCCTTTCCTCTGTTCTTGTTTTCTCATCCTCTTGGGGGCTCCTAGAAGCAACTTCCTGACACCTACCTGACCCCAGAGTTCGTTCTGCCTGGGAATCATGGCTTTAGATAAGGAACTTTAGAATAGAGAGAGCTAATAGCAGTCAGTGGGGGCGGAAAATATGGTCATGATTCTGTTTGTCCAAGTATGAAAGTGAGAGAAATGTTCTTCTCTTTCCTTCTCGTACCCTATTCAGGTTTTTAGCCACCTATGAAAGGGAAGTTAATGAAAACAGAAGTAAAATTTTTAGAGTGATCAAACATGAATTTTTTTAAATTCCTTTTACCTTTCCCTTTCATTAGGGCTTTGTGACATTGGTAAGATACATTAATTATGAAAAGATAGAAAACAGAGATAAACAAAAAAGGAAAAATGTAAATGGAGTGCAATATATAATTTTTTCATACCTTCCCTATTAATGTGTAATTTTTACATACTAGAGTAACAGACACTTCAAATGTGAATAAATTATAGAATATTTATTAGTGGAAAGCTATGAAGACATTTAAAATGATGGAAATCTACATTTATTGTCACAGAAAAATGTTATATTGTTGAGTTAAAAATAAAAGAAAGAGGGACGCCTGGGTGGCTCAGTTGGTTAAGCCACTGCCTTCAGCTCAGGTCATGATCCCAGGGTCCTGGGATCGAGTCCCGCATTGGGCTCCTTGCTCAGTGGGGAGTCGGCTTCTCTCTCTGCCTCTGCCTGCTTGTGTTCTCCCTCTCTCTCTGACAAATAAATAAAAAAATAAAATCTTTAAAAAAATAAAAGAAAGAAGAGCAATCCCTTTACATGCTGTACATCATCTACTTTATAAGTTTTGCCTCTGTATACCATAGCCATCTGTAAAATGTATATTGACAATGTTTTCTCTTAAAAATATATTCTTACGTATAAACATACATATATTAATTCATTCAGTGCTCACAGTGCCTCCATAAAGGAGATACTGTTATTTCTCTTTTACTCCAAGGTAGAGAAATTAGGTACATTTCCCAGGATCTCACATCTAACAAACGGAATATGCACACAGGCACAATGAGGCCGGAGCCTGGTTTCTTTCTTGCTTTCTTTTTTTTTTTTTAAAGATTATTTATTTATTTATTTGACAGAGAGAGATCACAAGTAGGCAGAGAGGCAGGCAGAGAGAGAGAGACAGAGGAGGAAGCAGGCTCCCCGCTGAGCAGAGAGCCCGATGCGGGACTTGATCCCAGGACCCCGGAGCCTGGTTTCTTAAGACCTCACTCTGGCCGGCTCCTCAGCGTGGTTTTCAAGGCCCTCAAGGGCTGAGGCAGTCTACCTTCCTGCCAGGTCTCCCCTTATTCCCTCAACCTAACTCTGCTCAAGCCAGTCTCCTCCTTCTGCTGTCCCTTCAACAGCCCACTTAACTGTCCTCTCCTCTTCCTGCCTTTGTCCAAAAGACCTCATTTGAACTTGATCATCTCTTTTAAAGTCCTCCCCCCACCCCAAATACAGTCACATTCCAAGGCACTAGGGCTTAGGACTTCAACATATGAATTTCGAGGGAACGCAGTTCAACTCGTAACTGCCAGAGAGGGGTGGAGGAGGCAAGGAGCTGTGACTGGCCGTTCCACTGGATCCACATGGAGAGAGGAGAACAGAACCCCAAGGGAAGAAAGAGATATAGGACAGGCAAAAACAGCTTGACAGGTTATGATAAAGCCCACCGCATTCTTTACGCAGAACAACCCATGCCCCTGCCCTCACCGCAAATCATTTTGAAGTGAGAGAATAGTTACCTTCTCTTCAGCACCCAGAACTGGATCCTGTCCATTGGGTGCCCAAGTGCCCTTCTGCCGGCTGTATGTGGCTTTGTCTTTCTGCACCCTGCTTTGTTCCTACTTCCTGCTGCAAAGCCCAGTTCTCACATGTTCTCAGACCTTGTCTCTGCTCTCCAGAGCCGGCTGATTTAATAAATTAATGAGCGCTGCTCTGCTCTCCTGTCTCAAACGCACTTCTTCTTTCCCCCCACACATACTTCAGCCCAAATGAATAATTCTGTTGGTAAGAATTTCAGACACTGTTGCAGACTAGTCAGAACCTCATGGAAACTGCTGAATCATGGAAACGCGGCACTCACCTACACAGTCTGACCGAACCATGAAATTCACTGCGCTGCCTGTGAGACCTAAATCTCTGAGTTAACTAATCACAGCCAAAATCAAGTAGAGGTTTTTTTTGGAAACTGATAGCAGAGCCTTGCTCCATTTCCTTGAATGTGGGGGGAAATTATCAGCTGTTTAGTATATAGTCTGTTGGTTGGAAACTATAGAATTCTTCCTTCCACTCAGCATTTCTTAAAAAACAAGAAACAAGCTTGGCAGTGTGTTTAGGAGTACACACACACACACACACACACATACACACACACACTGTATAGTGCTGCATACCTGGCCACTGGCAAGGTGGAGGGGAAGGGCAGTGGTGACCAGTAGCACTGAGATGTGTGGATGAGGCTGAGCTTTAAGGGACTAATTTTGTCGTTTTCTCTTTGGGAGAAGCTGGACCGAGATGACTGACCCAAAATTGTCTCTCGCTCTTCTGTCACTCATGGCTTTACACTTTGCACATTTGGCATTAGGGCCATTTGAAAGGCACAACATGTCCATTTTTCAGTAAACATTTGGCAGCTCGTTGACATCTCTGAAGTCTTGCTAAAGACCAATCAGCTGAGGGATCCCTCTGCTCTTGGGTAGGGCAAGTTTGGTAAATCTTTACTGGTTTGTGACCTCTGTACTTCATGCCTCCAGCTAGGTATTTCTGTTTGACTTGGGGTTTGTAATCTTGTGCCAAATACGGCTATATGACAGAGGCAACATTGCAGAGCACACGTACAATGTGTGTGATTCTGATTATTAATTCTGAGTTTTAGTGGATCATGAAGGAAGAGGTGGTAAGAGGGGTAATCCCTTCTGTTGTCTAAATCTCTATGGCAGGCCCCATTTACTTATTTTGATGAAAAATAGGCCAGTCGCATTGCATCTACACAATACCAAAAAACTCATTAAACTGTGAAGAACTCCAAGTGGTAATTTTTTAAAATTTTTGCATTACATAATGAAAACTCAGTAAACGATGTTTGTTTATTTCACAGATTTGGTTACTCTGTCATCCCAACCTGCACTCATTAATCTGTAGTTTTATAGCTTGTTAGGTGCACACACATTCCACAACTTAGTTTGTAATCTGCTAGAACAAACTATACTATGTTTGTTGGCATTTTTCTCAATAATTATATCACCCAAGCAGTGATTGTGCTATTTTCCCCAGCTCAGTTCTTCCTGAACCACTGTATTTGTAACAGAAATGTTACAAACAAAATGTTACAAACAAAAAATGTTACTACAGTAGTAGTGTATCTGAAGTCTTAATAAGATGCCTGAAAAACATAACTTTCTTTAAAACAGACAAAAAAGTTCTTACAGAAGTAGCCAAAAATTTTATTTATAAGCGATCAAGGGCTGCGCTGTATGGGGATTACAGGAGCTAGGTTAAGAAAGTTGCAGAAAAAAATCAGGTTCAAGGATTCAGCTGGTTGAAGTGGTGAGAATTCATCCTGACTGTTACATACTTGATTGTGAGTAAACTCAATAAGGAAAGGAGAACTATAGTGTAATTTTGATTCATTTATCTATGCACTTTTAAAAATTTTTTTATTTTTTAATAAACATATAATATATTTTTATCCCTAGGGGAACAGGTCTGTGAAGCGCCAGGTTTACACACTTCACAGCACTCACCATAGCACAAACCTTCCCCAATATCCATAACCCCACCCCCCTTCTCCCAAACCCCCCTCCCCCCAGCAATATTGTTTGTTTTGTGAGATTAAGAGTCACTTAGGGTTTGTCTCCCTCCCAATCCCATCTTGTTTCATTTATTCTTCTCCTACCCACTTAAACCCCCACGTTGCATCACCACTTCCTCATATCAGGGAGATCATATGATAGTTGTCTTTCTCCACTTGACTTATTTCGCTAAGCACGACACCCTCTAGTTCCATCCACGTTGTCGCAAATGGCAAGATTTCGTTTCTTTTGATGGCTGCATAGTATTCCATTGTGTATATATACCACATCTTCTTTATCCATTCATCTGTTGATGGACATCTAGGCTCTTTTCATAGTTTGGCTATTGTGGACATTGCTGCTATAAACATTTGGGTGCACGTGCCCCTTTGGATCACTACGTTTGTATCTTTAGGGTAAATACTCAGTAGTGCAATTGTTGGGTCATAGGGTAGTTCTATTTTCAACATTTTGAGGAACCTCCATGCTGTTTTCCAGAGTGGTTGCACCAGCTTGCATTCCCACCAACAGTGTAGGAGGGTTCTCCTTTCTCCACATCCTTGCCAGCATTATCTATGCACTTTTAAATCTATCTAGATAAATAAGTAAAAATATAAATATATGTTGATACATACATTTAATTTTTTTATATTAATTAAATCTATCTATCAAGAAAGTGTGTGTGTGTGTGTGTGTGTGTGTGTGTGTGTTTGATGCTGGAGAATAAAATGTGTGGACCTTCAAAATAATCTCTCTTCCAGTCTCCTTTTGGTGGTAGAAATAGATATTGAACAACAAAATTGCAAGTGTTATGAGAGAAGAACATTGTTAGTAAGTTTTCTCTGTTCTTTTCTTTGTTCATTCGTTTTCTTGGAAGTCTAAGACCATGAGCTGACTTTTGATTTGCAAGGTACCATCAACCTGAGGAAACAAAATCCCAGTAAAGTGATGCATTGACTATAAGGCACACAACTTCTTAAAGGGTATGTTATAGAACACATTATTCATGGGAAGACGCTTCTTGTTTTTACTAGTCTCTTGAATTTCTCATAAAAACTGTAATAATTAATAACAATTTATTAAGACCAAAACATTTTAACAAGCATTTAACGTCTTCCAATCGGACCCATTCTGTTGAAAAATATATTGATGAAGACCCAAAATGAGAGTTGCAGCAAGTCATATACAAAGTCAAATACATTTATTTTCCTAAATAGAATCTTAGAATCCTTCATTTGTAGTTGAAGTTATGATTAGAAAGGATACATGTCTTGGCAGAACTATAATTAAGTGAATGAATGGGGTAGTTCTGGAAGCTATTGTACTCGTTGATGATGGGTTGGTTGCGCTTCTGTCTGGGAAAGCAGCATAGACTCTATTTTATAGTAAACCCCATTCAAATCCTCTGATTCGTGACACCAGGAACTTTTGAGACAATTTTCTTTAAATTTCTCTTAGCACCATCTATTGGTAAAATAATGGAACTTTCTTTTCTTCTGAGTCATTTTAACTAATGACATCATAGAGTCACAGCAGCAGTACAATCCCAGTGTTAGTCATTTCATAAGAAAATGTGTAGCAGATCAAACAGTCAACTTACCCCACAGAGGACAAAAGTAGGTAATTCGTTCACATCCAGTGAGAGGGCCTTTTGAAGGCCCATTTTGCCTCATCCATTTCTGAGCATCTGTAAGAAAGCAGGTACTTGTAAGAATTTTAGCCTTCAGGCACCTGGGTGGCTCAGTGGGTTAAAGCCTCTGCCTTCAGCTCGGGTCAGGATCTCAGGGTCTGGGATCAAGCCCCGCATTGGGCTCTCTGCTCAGTGGGGAGCCTGCTTCTTCCTCTCCCCCTGCCTGCCTCTCTGCCTGCTTGTGATCTCTGTCTGTCAAATAAATAAATAAATAAAATCTTTAAAAAAAAAAAAAAAGAATTCTAGTGTTCTACCTAGTGAAAGTAGAAGTCAGCAGTCCTAGAGTCCAGGTATGAGAGGACCTGAATTCCAGTTCCACCCATCTGAAGTAGAGTCACAGGATTCTGGGAGAAGTACTTAGTCCATTTGTGCCTCTTTTCTAGGCTCGTGAAAGAGGAACAATTATACTGACCATTATATTCTCATAGACTTGTCATGAAAATGCTTTATAAAAGAATACATATTGTAAATCTTTAAAAGTAATATGTAAGGCATTATTTCTATATTACTCAGGATGTCCATGAATTGACTCGGAAAGGAAAATTAAGTGAGGTTTTCAATTCTCCACTTTGACATAAAAGTGTCACAATAACATATATTGTTCTTTTTGTAGGCATTCTGAGTTGGAAAGAAGAAGGCAAGTATTACCTACAGTGAGAGGTTGAATATAGATAGTCATCAGAGGATAAGTACTAAGTTTTGGGTTGTTTTGTAGATAATTATAGTAGGGCCTCTTGATTTATGGCATGGAATTATTTTATAGATAAATTACCTAAAATAAGAGCAGGAGGTAACATTAAGTTTTTATTATATGTCAGGCACTGTCAAGCAATTTATACTTCTCTTATAAGTCCCTAAAACCATTTATGAGGCATTTACTGTCATGAGTCTTTTAAATACAGAAACAGAAGCTCCAAGAACCTCTGGGAAACATAACCAGAAAGAAGCAGATCTATACCTAAATTACTATATTATACCCCTTCTATCCAACTTGAGCCACTATACTGTATTTTAAGTTTGTTTTATAATATGAAAAAATAAGAAAGGAGTTATTTAAGAAAGCTAATACCTGGGCCTAATGAGAAATTGGACTTGTTTATGCATTTTTATGATGATGATGATGTTGATTCTTTCATCAACTAAAATAACCCTTTTAATTTCTTATTTATCATAATATTTACAAAAAGGCAGATGTTATGTGAATTTGCACGGGCAAAATGTTGTTTGTTTTGTTTTAGTCTTTGAATAGGGAACTCAATAGCAGACAGAAATTGCCAGTCCTGGGTAGTGAGAAGCTTGGGTCCTCAGCTCTGACTGTCATTCCCTCCTGGGGGGCCCCTTGATGTTTTCCCTCTTACCTCTTTTCTGATGTGCCCACCAGAGGCTCAACTCTCCAAACCACCTACAGCCTTTCTAGGCAGAGTAGAAAATTCACCATCGCAAACCTCATGCTACAGCCCCATCCCCGGGGTCAAGGGTGAGTCAGGTGCAGGCACAGCCACCAGGCTCAGATCTGGGCCTTTGGAATTCTAGGAACCACACTGGGCCACTTAGAAGGGCCCAGAATTAGTTGTCCTGGCTTTTTTGAAGCTGCCTTTCTGATCTTCATTGGGATGGTTTTGAGAATTCTCTTGATTGTGCAGGCAAACAGGTTGATAAAATACCAATCTGGGGTTGTGGATTAATAGATGTAAGTAGAACCAAATTATGTTTTGTGGGAAATACATGATTTCTGTGGAATTAATGGTTCTCGAAGGTAGTTTTCAGAACAAGTGCCTGCTCTGACCTGATTGCGCATCTGCTGTTGGACAGGGGCTAGGAGCAGACTAAGCCAGGCTACATATGTGTAAATCCCGTCTTGGCCACTCAGTAGTCCAGTGTCCTTGGGCCAGTTGCTTACCTTGTCTGTGCTTCAGTTTTCTGTTTGCCGTATAAGGATGATAATGGCTCTGTCTCCTAGGACTGGTAAGGGGATAGGATGAGTTAATACTGTTTTTTAAAAATAGTTAATTTATTTATTTGACAGAGATCACAAGTAGGCAGAGAGGCAGGCAGAGAGAGAGAGAGAGAGGAGGAAGCAGGCTTCCTGCAGAGCGGAGAGCCCGATGCAGGGCTCGATCCCAGCATCCTGGGATCATGACCTGAACCAAAGGCAGAGGCTTAACCCACTTAGCCACCCAGGCACCCCAGTACTTTTAAAGTACCCAGAACAATGCCTTGCACAGAATGAGCAACGCACAAATGTTTAGTATTATGATTGTTTTTTCAATAAGTATTTTCACAAATATTAATTGATGATTACCAAGTGCTGCTTTTATCTAGTTTGGTAAGATACGTTTTTCAGAAAATGTGGGAATAAGAAAAAAAGGAAGAAAATGTGGGAATAAAATCAGGATCTTAAAATAGTCACAAAAATATGTCTTTGCCTCCACTTATACTCACTGTCTTTAGATCCTTTCATCTCAAAATCTTGTTGCCAATCACTTTTGGGTCATCTTTCTGTTCTTATCAGATCCCCATTCTTTTTTAATAACAAATATATTTGTTGACCTCTGATTGGTCTGGAAGGTAATTATCTCTAATTTACCCGTACAGACAATTTCAACAAGCCAATATAATGGCCAGACTTTAGTATAAAGGACAAATGGAAGGAAAGGCTTTATAATATAACCATTTATACTCTACTATGTAAATTTTAGGCACATAAAGTGTCATGTAATTGTCAAATCCTCCATTTATATTTTGAATCACCATCAATGTGACAGATACAAATCCAGATTGGTGCCATTGTATTGTAAGGAAACTAAGATTCCAAGGGTCACATCGCTATTGGTGATGTCGTTTCCAAAATGATGAATAACTCAAGAAAGTCACAAATTGAATATAGTCTTCTTGTGCTTAACTTAACAGCACTCCTGCAAAATTCCATGTATATTAAAACTGGGTAAAATGCCTGGAGTTTACATGGAAAATGGAGTCAAGCTCTAGGTTGAAAGAATCACCATCAGGCATTTCACCCACATCAATGTCAAGAGAGACATTCAGAAGTAATGTGGGGTGAGGGAGAATTTGTTGTTGTACACGGAGTGATAGCCAACATGCTAACAGCTGTTGTGGTGTGTGCACGGGCCACTGAGAATGGATGGCTCATTATCCAGACAGATGCTGGACTTTGCACCTTACCAACGCCTTCCAAATAAACATCATCTTGATCCTATCCAAAGCAGACTTCTCACATTTATTAAATTATTATCTTTAATCCATTTCATTAAATTTCATTGAATTTTATCCATTAAATTTCAGTAGCATTCCTGATCATTGCCATGCCCTCAGATATCCTCTTTGTCCTTGAGGGTTTATTCTGTGTCCTCTCATTCCTGGATACCTTGGCCACCATTTACTGCACTTCGGCTCTGCTGCCCTGTGTCCATCTGCTGCTGATGTATACTGATGGTCATGTCCACCAAATGTGCTGTCAGTGGGGGCCCACATGGCAGGGGATGCGGCTGTTGTGCCTGCCATTTCTGTGCCAAAATGCTAAGCCCCACGTCAGGGATACCAAGGTTCATGGTGTGCCTGCTTCTCCCATGCCTGCTGCTGGAACTGTTGGTGCCCCGTCCCATTGTAACACTCACTGTTTCGCTGGAAGACCTTTGGTATTCTCAGACATGTGAATAAGTTAAAATTCAATTGACTTAGTAGTAAAAAAAAAAAAAAAAAAAAAAAAAAAAAATCAGTAACTAAAATCCTTCTTTATAATCCTTTTTTTTTTTTTTTAATTGCATGTAACATTATACTCTCAACCTCTCATGGACAATTGGAAGAAAATTTACCTTACTGACTGAAACCTGCGGTGGAAGTCAGGCTGTGGTATATAGGAGCAATGCACTAGAAGGTGCCCTTCTCTTTCTGGTCCCTTTATCCTTGGGCTTATCTTGCCAGCCACCTCTTTTCTTTTTAGAAAGATTCTTTTTAGAAAGATTCCTTATGATTAGACTTCACCCACAGTTCTTCCGGTTAAGGCCAGACATGGTGGACTCCTAATTGAACACAGATTAGTTTCACACTAAAATTCCGCTACAGTGGTAGGGAAAACCAGGTAACTGTCTTGTCCTCTCCCATTGATGATAGGGAGATACAAGGAGGTGTCTTTTCCTTCTTTTCCCAATTTCGGGGATTGTGAGGGTGGCACTGAGCATTGTTGAATTCTAACAGTGTCACAACAGAACCTGAAATATTTGTCTTGACCAGAGTATGGAAATAGACCTGAGACCTGTATTTATTCCTCAACTATAAAGCCATAATTGTTTATGTCCCTGTGTTCCAAATATTACAGAAGCAGAAAGTTTACTTTGAATCCAAATACAAAATTGAGAAGAAAAGAAGAAAGATTACATGGTTAAATAAACTGGTCTTTGGCCTAATTTATATTTTTCAGCTCAGTATTTTGTAATGTTTCTGTTTCTAGATTCCTTCTCTCTCAGTCCTGGGTAGTAGGGCAGTCAACAGCCAATTTTAGAAGAACTGGTGTCATTTAAGGGAAAGAACTTTAAACTGTATTCATAGCAGGCTATAAAAAGCAAAGACACCACCCACAATGTGATATTTAAAATTTTCCAGTTACGTGATTTATTGGTAAATCTACACATGTGTTGTGCCGAAAGCAAAATAAGCAATGTACCAGATGTACTCTAAGTTTTTAATTAAGACTAATTTTACCTATAGGACAAGTTTTAATAGGAGATTTTCCTGTTTACAAGCTATGGAAACAACATTTTAAGCCATTTGTGGGTGAAAAGTCCTTATTAAATAGAATATGGCTCACAGGGAATAGCAAAACCGAAAAGCAACCAAAAAACCTAGAGTCAGTTTATGTCAGTCTTAAAAATTTCTAGTCAGAAACATGTGCTCCAATGTCAGCTCAAGTTCCTAGAAGTAATGGAATACTGTGGATATTTTAAATGACTTGTCAAATAAAAGCCAGATTTGGGGGACTGAAGAAAACACTGAGTCAAGAGCAAAATTCTCTGAGAGATCAGAGGTAGGGGCAAGTTGGAGACTAGGTGAGTAGTTTTGAAGCATTGTGCTGAAAACCTGAATTGCAAATCATTTGATGGTTAATGGTAGCCATGAACTTCTGTCATTTTTCACTAGGTTCATGAAATTCAATGAACAACTCTTGTTTCAACTTCTCTTCTAATAGAAATTTCGTGTGTTTTTCTCTAAATCTGATTTTGCTGGTCTGCCAGTGGCCACCCTTCCCTCACAGTAGAGTGTCCCAGCCACCATCTTGGGTAAAGGGGCCTGATGTCAGGCAAAGTAAATGGAGTCACTAATGGCAGGGACCTAGGTAAAAATGGCCCTTTTGAGCGAATGTTGAGCATTATGTTGAGTTAAGCAAACAAACAAAAAAAACCCTCCTTTGACAAAAATAGGGCTGACTTAAAAGCCTTGAGTAGTAGTTCAGGTTTTTAGATTTTTTTCTTTTTGTTTTGAGGAAAGGAGAGGTGGGTACAAAAATGACAGTTAGGGGGAAATTAGCCTTACTCAACACACAGTGAAATTTCTGCCAAATTCTACTTTTATAACCCACATCTCTCACTGGGCAACACCCTCTAGCTCACTAAAGCACCACCTGTACAACTTTTCTCCTAATTAGTTTCTATGTCCACTCTCCTCTATGAAATCATTTATATAAATTATAAAAATAAATCTATTTCTTTCCATTACTCCAAACAATGTAGCAAAGACATGGTTCCCACATAGGTATGTATCTTTCTTTCATAGATCGGAAATGATGAAGGGAATACCTGTACTCATAAGTTTTTTCATAATTACCCAGTATTTTCCCCTTTTGACTTAAAGCTAGCTTGAATTTTTCCCCACTACTTAGAAATCAAGCTTTTTTTTTGTTTTATTGTAAGATTTTGTTGTTGTTGTTGTTTTCTAAAATTTACTTATTTGACAGAGATCACAGCATGCAGAGAGGCAGGCAGAGAGAGAGGAGGAAGTAGGCTCCCCGCTGAGCAGAGCCCCCCAATGCAGCACTTGATCCCAGGACCCTGAGATCATGACCGGAGCCAAAGGCAGAGGCTTTAACCCACTGAGCCACCCAGGCGCCCCTGTAAGATTTTGTTTCTAAGTAATCTCTTCACCCAGCACGGGGCTTGAACCCACAACCCTGAGATCAAGAATCACATGCTCCACCAACTGAACCAGCCAGGCATCCCAACAAACCAAGTGTTTAAATTCAGTTTCCATTGAGTCAAACTAAAACTGAGAGTTGGGTTGGTTAACTCATGACTTTGAACCCCTGACTGATGCCAGAGCTCACAAGATTTTTTAAAGCAACGACTAAACATTTTTAATTTATTGAAAATGACTAGATGCTACTGGGTGGGTGCCACACAGTCACTTCCCTAAGTCATTCAATATATTTGGTAAGAAAAAAACAAGATACAAATGACTTGTTGTCCACCATCCACCTATTTTAAGGCATCTGAGTGGCAGTTTAGAAAAGGATGTTCAGTCTGGGATTGCTATTCAGGGACATACAGACAAGTGAGGTTAATTGAGATAAAATGCTAATGTCAGAACTAAAGCTGAGTTCGATTGTATTAAATCTGGGAAAAATAATTCAGATATATGTTTATATATAAATTGAATATGTATGTTATATAATTTATATACATAGACATGCATATATATATATAATATACATGCACATATATACCAAAAGAATCTTGGCAATACGAAAGATAAGAGATATCTAAAGAAAATATGAATAATACCCTTGGGGCTCCTGGGTGGCTCCTTTGGTTAAGTGTCCAACTCTTGATCTCAGGGTTGTGAGTTCAAGTCCTTCATTAGGATCTGTACTGGGCATGGAGCCTACATTTAAAAAAGAAGAAGAAGGAGAAGGAAGAAGAAGAATATCCTTGTAGAAAATAGTCATTTGGATTTAATGTCCTGACCTAAGTTCTACAGGGAGGAGAGCTTAACTTCAGGGTTTAAAATCTACACAGGAATAGGAAAAGAAAAACTCAAAATTTTAACCACCTAATTAACATTTTTAAAGACCAGCAATTACTTAGCACTTCAGATATGAAGACCCCCTCCCCTTTGGGCTCAATTAATTGGTTAATTCTTTAGTCATTTACAGGATATAAAATAGATCAAATGTACCTAGCTAATGATTGTCTTACCTAGCTAAGGTTGAAAACTGAGGCACCTTTCAGAAACTCTTGTCAGGTTCTGCCTGGCTTCTGACTCTTGCCCTCTGTGTCCTCAACTATATTAGGAGTGGACTCTTGTATTATGATGCCGCTCAGCCAAGCCTGACCTCCACAGACTCCAATTATATCACTGGTCAGTTGGAGAAGGGAAAGAACTTGAGGATAAAATGGTTCCTTAAAAGTATGTTTGCTCAGTGTCCTAACCAAAAATCTTTTCTGACATATTTCCATGTTACTGACCTATTTCTGGCATTTGGATCTCTGGCCCTCATTAAATTTCTCTTGGCAACTAGCTCTAGTCTCTCCATATTCTATATTTTTGTCTCAATCCTGGAGTCAGATATTATGAAAATATAAATATTCTAAATATGTACTTGGTTCACATTTAATACATTTACTTATAAATAGTGTAGAAGTAGGGAAGCAGATTGAGACAATACCATGCACATTTTATTGTACCAAAAAACATAGGGTAAACATGGAAGATTGAGTTGGTCTGTGAAGTTGCCATTGAAGGAAAAATAGGTTAATGCAGGGTTTCATTTAAAATAGGGGCAATAACCCCCGGTGTTTGTGTCTTACATTTAAATTAGGACTGACTTCAATATACTTAAAAAGAATTTAGAATCTCAAATTTGTAGTAAGTCATTAATTATTCTGATGTAAATTATATCAATAGTATTTCATGGTTTACTCCAGAAAATGTTCCTGAGAAAAAGTTTAATATTAATAAAGTGATTAACTTATTTTCACAAGGGGTGGGTTTAGACAGCTCTTCTATTATCATATTTGTTGCACTCTATGTATGAATATTGTGTTGGAGGTTGTGTTTCAAATTGTTATTAATGATGCTCATTAATTTATACTGAATTATTCATCTTTGGTCTTCCTGAACTAGTCAAGCATTTTTTCCCTTTCTTTTTCCCTGGAAAATTCATGCAGAAAAATATCAAAGCAAAATTAAGCTGCCATAAAGTAATAAAACAATCTTTCATGCTGTTTGGCCATTGCAGTGAAATCACAGGGGCAAGAAAATTGAAGTGGTAGTCTAGACATAGCTTTTGTTACCAAGGAAAATGAACAGAATTCAAGGTTCTTATGTTGTCATGGTCAAAACATAGAGCAGTCCATGGGGAAAATTGTTTTTGTACAATTGCATGACTTTGACACTTCCACTGAAAAAGAACAGAAAGGAGAACATTTATGGCTTGCATTTGCTGAGTACTCAACATGCATTTGATTGATTGGTTAGTTGGTGAAAACTTTATACGGTGACTACTTCTTTCAAGCACATTGTTGTATCATTGATCTGGTCATTTTTATGGGTCAGATGGTATCTCCATTTACATCAGGACATGGACTACAACTTATTTCTTACAACACAAAGTGGAAGTTATTCTTTTCCCCCAAAAACTACTATACTGACAGACTATGATATTTATATTTGTGGTTTGATGCACCCTTATTTGGCATCATAAGAAATACATTCTGGGAAACTATAGACAATAAACTATTGGTATCAAATCCACACAGGTAGTAATGTCAGATCTTAAAAAAGGAATTTTGAGTTGCTTGGCTTAAGGTTAGAATTATGTATTAATAATGACGCTTGCATAAAATGGAAATGAAAAATATATTAATGAATTGATGTGTTTGGAGCACATAGATCCTCAAATTATACCATTTAAATTCAAGCATAGGTGTGAAATAGTCTAGGGACTTTTGTCTATGGGTCATAAATTTGTTGACTAAGAGCTAGTTCTGTTGACCAAGAGTTGGTTGTGTTGGTGTTTGTGAAAAAATATCTTCCTGAACAAAACAGAGAGGAATAGGTTTAAACAGTGCAAAACTGGGTCAGTCTGAGGCTTACCCCATCCACAGAAACCTGGCCTTAACACAGAACTTCTTTAAGTATGTGAAACAGGAATTCAACAGCTTTGCTGGGTGATCGCAATGCTAAATTTGAGGAAAGTCACTAAAACCAGTGTGTTTTTACAAGCTACTTCAAATAAAATTGCTCTGTTTTATTTTGGTCTACACATCTGTGCTTATCACATATTTCCTGCTTTGTTCTTAAGTGACTAATGTCAAATGTCACATGTTTAAGAATCACATAAAAAAGGATTTAATAGATCAGATTTTGATAGTCAGCAGTGATGAGAAACACTTAATATTGAATAAATTCAAAAGGAATAACATTTAAGTTGCACTTTGTGAAGTTTCTAGTTGTAAACAGATTTCCTAGGTTATAGAAAAGGATTATATTAAACTACTACTAGTAGTAGCTATTTAACATTTTTTGAGAAAGGGCTGTGCAAAGCCCTTTAAAGAAAATTTTATGTTTAATTCTGTCAGCATCCATATGATGTATGTTCTTATTATTACTGTTATAACTTTCATTTTCCAGATAAAGGCACTGAACTTAGAAAAATTAAGGAATTTGTTCATGGTCATAGTTACGAATAGGAATCCACTAATAGACAAGAATTAGGATTTTTTAAAATAAATATTCTTTGGAATATTATTTGTAAAATATTATTGGGGAATAAAAGGTATCACATAGCAACTATACTGGAACATCCTGGAGATATCAGCACATGCATCTTTATTGGGTTCATCCATGTCTTCCCAAGGCATAGATTTAGATTGCTTGGGGAAAGAAAGGCAGCCTTTGTCCCCAAATCCATCTCTTAGATGATGTCCTTATAAGGGAAGACTTCCTCCTGGCTGTCTACTGATGACCTTCTCTTACATGGCTTTCTATGCTTGCTCTGGGTTCCGGGAGGCTCTGCTGATAGTAAACCTCTGGGCCTTTGATAGTTCCTTTCAGGGCGTCCATTTCTGCTTCCTCCTGGAGCCTTCCCTGTGTTGTTGCAGGGTCCCAATGGGGGCATAACACGTCATGTTACTCAAAAAATTCCTCACTGAAGTGAACAGAGAAAAATGAATTCTTGTCCATGTTATGCTGATTTCCTAGATCAAGAACAAAAGGTTATGCCATACAACTCTAGTAAAACTGCTCAGCAGTTGGCTTGCTCATTCTTTTCACTTCAGCCCCTTTTTCTATGGCCAGTGCACTTATCTCTAGTTATTTGGTTAAGAAGACATTAACATTTACTTATTAAGCAGAGATATGTGGACCTCCTATGTTAAGGGCCAGCCTACGTGTATTTGGCACTAGAAATGCAATGTAAAGAAAAAATCCAGAATTCCTGACTTCATAGAGGTCCAGTAAACTAATTCCCTTTGAAGTAATTAACACTGAAAACAATCCCTCCTTTCTAACTGTAAATGAGTGATCAAGTTGGTGAACTGCAATGTGCTCAGTGGTTTGTTTGCTCCTCCATTTTGTACAGGGCTCAAAAAATGAAAGGGTCATTGATATTCCCCAAATACTTTCTCACAGGGTGGGAGCTCAAAGGGGATCCAGATACAGTCTCTCCTACGTGGTTTATTGGGCCTCAGATGAATAAAATGGCAACTGGTTGACCTTGTAGAGCTTTCGGAATTGCTGGAATATACGTGAATTCACAGAGGGACCATATTGCAGCCCTGGCCTTGGACTCCAGCCGCTTATCTATTCCATTAGGTCATACACAACATATATTAAAAATTATAACTTTTCACCTGCAATCACAGGAATTTAGAATTATAAAGGACCTCAGAAATCTAGTTGTTTGTCCAGTAAATATTTGTTTAGTACCCACTGTGCTTGCTGCTGTCTTTTTCATGATAATGCAAAGAAGGAAACAGATTCAGAGGCAAGCTGTTTGTTCTTTTCTAGGAATTGGCAGAACTTGGGCTATGCTTCTTTTGTTTTCCAAGCATCTACTAAATACTTATTGAATGGATTCAAGTTTGTCCCTCATAGTAGGATTTTCCATGGAAACAGAAAATAAGATCCATCCATCTTTCTATTATTTATATACTCACTGAGAGAGAAGGAGAGAAAGGGATTTATTGTGTAACATATTGGCTCATGTGATTCTGGAGGGTAAGATGTCCCACAATCTGCCATCGACAAGATGGAGACTCCGGAAAGCTGGCGATGTCGAGAGCCAATGGTTAGATTCCAGTCCAGGTCTGACGTCCTGAAAACCACGTGTACTAAGGGCAGGAGAAGATTGATGTCACAGCTCAATTAATGAGTCAGAGAGAGAGCAAATTCAACCTTCCTCGGCCTTTTTGTTCTGTTCTGGCACTCAACAGATTGGTGGATGCCCAGCCACACCTGGGAGAGCTATCTGCTTTACTCATTCCATCAGTTCAAATGCTGATCTCCTCTGAGCATACCCTCACAGACACACCCATAATGTTGAAGCAGCTATCTGGGTATCCCTTGGTCCAGTCAAGTTGACACATAAAATTAACCAGTGCACCCTTTTGTCATTCCTACCCATAGACATAGCCACTGGAACCTTCTTTCACAGGTGGTATGTTTATATACTCCCTTGCTTCTCTCCAATAGGCATCACAGTGTAGTAAGAGAAAAGTTATGAATTGCTGATATTTGATCAATATTCAGTCATTTTTTACATAACAAAATGCAGTTTCATACAATTCATCTTAAGCCATGACCTACTGCCATGTAAAAATGCTCTTATTAAAGATAAAAGCTAATTTTTTTTTAAGATTTTATTTATTTATTTGACAGACAGAGATCACAAGTAAGCAGAGAGGCCGGCAGAGGGTGGGGGGGGAAGCAGGCTCCCTGCTGAGCAGAGAGCCCGATGCGGGGCTCAATCCCAGAATCCTGGGATCACTACAAGAGCCGAAGGCAGAGGCTTAACCCGCTGAGCCACCCAGGCGCCCCTAATGTTTCTTTCTTATTCACTCTTCTCCTATATGCATGCACTTGCACTTACTCTCGTATACACATAGGATTCTTTCTCTGGGACATGTGGCTAGTAAGAAGAAAACTAGAGCAGAAGCTTGTATTTTCCAAATGCGTGGTTTGCCTCATTCTCTATTTGCTCTCTCACTCTAGACTCTTCCCCAGGAAGCTGTCCATCGCACATTGCATCAATGGGGCTCCCTTGTCCCCTAACTTTTGTCCCCTACCTGCTTCCCTGCCAGACCCTGGCTGAGAAGTGCCTGTGTTCTTCTACCTGTGGCCATAGCTCATGCTCAGCATCTTCTCTCAAAGCTCTGCCCTTTGCTTGGTTCTATAATCGCCATCCTCCTGGGCTTGGGGTGGCAAGATCTCCCCTTTCATCAACCCTAGGAGCTTCACTGCTTTTTATTTTCCCTTATCGTTGCCTTCTTTAATAGTCCCCTTCTGTAAGTTTCTTGGTTAATAGTCTTCACTTACCTCTTTGACTCTGCCATCCATTCATTTTCTCCCGGGGCTCTGACTGTTTTTTCCTGGCTATGACTTTAGCTTGTGCATATATTAATTTACATTTGTTATGTATATAAGTTCTACGGGTATGTTTGCATAGCTATACCTGTAGGCTAAGGACTAAGACTCGAAAATGTCTTGGGATAGAAAGAACAATTAATATATCCACAAATGGTACTTATTTTATAATTCTAATCTCAAAACTGATTGTTAATTATTAATTAAGACTTTCTATCTTCACGGGAGGTTTTAAAATAAGAAAATACTGGCTAACTATAGCTTCCTAATCTGAAATGCAAGACAATATTCAAACATTTATGAAATATAATTACATTTTCCAATATTACTTTCCTATTAATTATTAGCTCTGGGCAAAACATTAAATCAAATATAGCTTGAATTTGCCTGTTTATCTTTGCTAGTTTTCTAGTGTATAGTCTTTGCCTATAGTGTATGTAATTATATGGCATATAGAAGGGAAAAAATAAAATATTTTTAATTGGGATATCATTTCGTTCTCCAAGTACACGTTGACTTAAACGCCCCACCCCCACCCCCACCAAACTAGCTCATTGCCAGAACAAATTTTTATTGAGAAGTTGTTATGATCCAACATCATGTTCAGTGATGTGGGACAATCAAGAGATAGTGGGAAATCATCTTCTGGATTCTAGAAGATTCCTTGGCATTGTCACACACCCATTAGGCATTGGTTAGTAAGAATCAAAATGAAAGCCCAGGTCTTATGGTTCTGGTTGAATCTTTCTTTTCTTGAAACTGTGCCGTACTCGGAGGGTACCAACTGCATGCCTGGCCAACCAAATGTTGGAAGGCAGGAGAAAAGCAGTCTTCGTGCGTCTTTAAAAAATTGTTCGTTTTTTTTCCTCTGGGTTAGTGTTAAAATTACAAGCTTCATCGCTCTTTAAAATAAGCTAAGAGTAGCCCATAAATAAAAACACATAGATATTTCACATCTGTATCTGGATATGCATTCAGTCCTATTATTGTGGACTAGAAAAGCCCTAAGGATACATGCTAGGAACTTCGTATTTAATTACTGTCTGAAAATAGTTAGTAAATATGTGTTAATGAATTACAAGGCCATTTAAGACACTCATAGGCATATCATAGACACCCATCTCCCAGATTTCTCCCCAGAACAGAAGGAATCTACTTTGGCATTGTTTATAGAAGATTTCTAGGTTCCTGTGTGTGTTGGGTGGTCAAGGGAAAGGGGGGAAATGGAATACACACACACACACACACACACACACACACACACACATGTACACAAAGGGTAAAAGTTACTTTAACCAATATTAAATTCCATTGTTCAGCTACAGTTTCAGGGGCTGATGTGGAATGCTGACATATTCTTGACAATTCCTATACTGGACTCTTTGTGCTGTGTTTTAGGCTCTTTCCCTTGAACTAAGGCAAAAAAAAAAAAAATGTGACATAAAATTATTTATTCTTTGACATATTTGCTGGCTACTACTTCCTGAAAATCACTGAGGTATTACCTTGGTGGAACACTTAATAGGGGCAGCTTCTCCAAAGTCTGCTCTGCTTGGGCTTCAAATCAATGCTGTGCTTCCTGGCAGTATGGATAAAAAGGAAATCAGAGTCAATTACACTGTTCTTGTATTATACAAAAGAAGGCCACAAATTAGCTCTTCTGGAGAGACAGAATCTTTCCTAGTAATAAATCCTAAAAAAATGTCTACTTAGTGAAAAAAAGAGAATGCATTTTCTTACCGTGAATTTAAAGGATTATATAAACATTTCAACTCTTAAGTTGTGATTCCCAAGAAAAGAAATTATCTTAATGACTCTTCATTTGTCACATCCCAAAACAAGCAATTTGAGTATTTTTCTTATTATGATGTATTAGAACTTCATTAATAAGGAAGACTTACAAGGAGGCCATCATTTTTTTAGAAAGATCACACTGTGCTAAATAATGAGATATGGGAATACATTGAACAGCTTGACTTCTGCTGACTTTTACTTAAGAGTGTGAAGGGTTTTAAATTAGACTATGTTAGTATTGATGAAACGTGCACAAGGGGGAAAAATAATTTAAAGGCTTTGTTCCATTTTGAGAGCGAGATAAATTGTATAATTTAAAGATAAATCACTGTGACCTGACAGCAGGAAAACAACAACTCTCATGTGCTGTTGGAGGCAGTGGAAATTGGGGCAACATTTTTGGAAGCCAGTTCAATAAAACCTATCAAGTTTATAATGCATGTATTTGTTGATCTGGCAGTTACACATATAGACTAGACTTTGCCCCTAGATAAACTTGTGAAAGTACACCAAAATAGATTTAGAAGAGCACTCATTGTGCAGTATTTTTGAAATAAAAAGAAAAAATTACAAATATAATGATTAAATCAAATGTATATTCATTTAATGGCATGCCCTAAGCCATTAAAAAGTATAATGTAGTCCTATGTATGTGCAAATGGCAAGGATTCCAGGATGGACTGGTAGGTAAATATGCCAGACATAGACCATTATATAGCAATCCCCCCCTTTATCTGCAGGGCATGCGTTCCAGGAGCCCCAGGGGATGCTTGAAACCACAGATAGTACCGAACCCTATATGTACTTTTTTTTTAATACATACACATCTAAGATAAAATTAATTTTATAAATTAGGCACAATAAGAGATTGATAACAATAATTAATAATAAAATAGAACAGTTATAACTGGACTGTAAGAAGGTTATTTAAATGCAGTCTCACTCTTTGGAAATATGTGAGTGTGTTGCATTCATCCTTCGTGTGATGATGTGAGAGGATACCACGCCTGTATGATGAGATGGAGGGGGATGACACAGGCACTGTGACATCGCGTTAGGCTGCTGCTGACCTTCTGATGGTACGTCAGGAGGATCATTTGCTTCTTAACTGGGGATGACCATGGGTAACTGAAACTGAGGAAAGCAAAACAATCGATAAAGGGGACTACCGTGATGCCTCTTTTGGATAATTGAAAAATCAGAAATACCTGCATATAAGTTGTATGGATATATTGATATATCAGTTTACATATTGAAGAACCGTATGCATCTTACCCATTATGCACTGATGCAGATTACAAAAGGGAATATGTAAACATTGGCTTTGGCAGAGAGAGGTCTCAGATAGGGGTGGATTGCTGGATGGTTTTTTTCCCCCCAGTTTTATAACATTCTATAGAATTTGAATTCTTTTTTAAAGATTTTATTTATTTATTTGACAGAGATCACAAGTAGGCAGAGAGGCAGGCAGAGAGAGAGGAAGGGAAGCAGGCTCCCCGCCGAGCAGAGAGCCCCATGCGGGGCTTGATCCCAGAACCCTGAGATCATAGTCTGAGCTGAAGGCAGAGGCTTTAACCCACTGAGCCACCCAGGCGCCCCAATTTGAATTTTTTTAACCATGTACATTCAATACATTTTTTTAAAAATATCAGTGAGTGTTCTGAGTAAACCATTACTATTGGTCTTCACTTTTATATACTTTTAAAAATATTAAATACTCTTTTACAAAATCATAAAACACTGTTTTTGAGTTGACCAAGATCATGAGGCATGACAGACTCTCTGGCACATGAAGGACTGTGCCATTGTCAGGAAATCAACTCAAGTTGTCAATGTGATATTCTCATCACAAGCAAAAGTCAGGTTCTGCAGCCATCTTCCCATCGTAAGAGTGCATCTGTTCTGTGTTTGGAGGATAGTTCTGCCTGGTGCAGGACAATTGGAGACATCAGATCTACCTCTCTTTCTGAGTAGGAAGAGTTGAAATCTGTTACTACAATTGTTTTCCTAATCTGTTGCAAGAGAATGAACTGCAAAACAGAGGCCTCTCTAAATATGCGTTATGGAATGGATCTAACTTTGATTCAGAATGGAGAAACAATGGTTGCCTGGTTCCCATACACCCAGGAACAGAACAGAGCAAACAGTATTTTGGAGCAATTTCAAAAAGAAGCAATAGAATGACTGGGTTTTGCTCTTTTGAAATTTTTTCAGAACTACGACTTCCGGTGAGCCCTTCTGTATGTCTGGATCAGAGCGTGCAGTTAAAGCTGAGTACTTCGAGTCACCTTTTAAAACCAGTGAAGCCACATATGTGGAAACCATGGGACTGGCGACGTGAACAGCTGTAAGCTAATCATTTTGAATTGTTATATCCAGCATGCATTCTTGGAAACAGCTGACAAGAGAAAACCCCTGAAGATGTCTAGGGGGTATTACATGTTTGAATTATTGGGTTCTGTTACATAAAGTTTTATCTCTCTCTCTTTTTTTTTAATTTTATTTTTTTTCAGTGTTCCAAAATTCATAGTTTATGCACCACACCCAGTGCTGCATGTAATACATGCCCTCCACAATACCCACCACCAGGATCACCCACCCCCCCAAAACCCTCAGTTTGTCTCTCAGATTCCACAGTCTCTCATCTATCACTTCTTAATAAAGAACGTCATCATTGATTTTTTTCTAGATTAATTCAAACCTCTCTTGCCGTAGAATAAACATTTGGGTAAATAGGACTCTTATCTAGGAAGTTGCATTAATGGAAATTGAATTTGAAACCTTGACAATGTGAAACTATAAAATTTTAACTTCCTTTTTTTTTTAAGAGATTTTATTTATTTATTTGACAGAGAGAGAGAGAGATCACAAGTTGGCAGAGAGGTAGGCAGAGAGAGAGGAGGAAGCAGGCTCCCTGCCAAGCAGAGAGCCCGACATGGGACTCCATCCCAGGACCCTGAGATCATGACCTGAGCCAAAGGCAGAGGCTTAACCCACTGAGCCACACAGGCTCCCCTAACTTCCATTTTATACTCAAATGACATTGTCCTAGTCTATGAGTATGGCCAAATGAATTTTTTTTCCAAATATATCTATCTAGCTATCTAGATATCTATAGGTATCTATAGACATAGATATCTATAGGTATCTATAAACCTATAGATATCTAGATAGCTAGATAGATAGGCATATATAGATATAGATACAGTGATATATTTTATGGTTCCTAGGATCTAAGAAGACAACTGCAGTACCAAAATATTTAAGTTCCCTCCAAGGAAATGAATTTGTAATGTAGATAAATTATAGTGAAAAATGAAAAGCTTTTCATATCTTATCCAAGAAACAAAATAGTTTACTTCATCTAATTTTATAATTATCTGGTAGATGTCTACAGTTAATAGTATTTACTGAAGAATCATATGCATCTCCTGCTTACCTAGACTTCAAAAGTTGAAATAGAACAATCTTTTCATTGGTCAAACGTAGATATTTGAAACAGAAATACTGTGTAAAAAGCAAATAACTAGATATTTTGGAATCTTTTATGATGAAAGTATACTTGTTTCACCACAAAATATTAATGTTAATTTTCCTTTGTAGCCTGAAGTGTTATCTTCACACTTTATTCTTTAAATGAACCCATAATTATCCACAGTGAAGTTATTGGGTAGAATCAGACTAGTAGGGAATGTATTTTGGCATATTTTTGGTGACCTGTCCACTCTTGGAAAGTGTATCTTTTCTTGTCAAGGAGAAGATAGAGCAAAGGCAGGCCAAGGCAGGAGGGGAAAATGTCTTCACTATTCCTTAAACTGTAATTTGTATCACTTTGGTTGTAATGATACATACATGACCAATTTATGTTTTTTAAACCTTTAAACCTTACTTTAGGTACTATTTTCCCATCTTTCTTTCTCTTAAAAATTTTTAATTAAGTCTACCAGAGTGGAGAACTCATCAATTTGATCCCCTCTTTCAGTACCTGTATATCCCCTGATAGTGGTGCTAATAAGCAGTGAAATTGTTTAAGGAGACCCACACATTGAAGGCTACAGCCCAACAAAGGACAGATGAGTGTACAGCGCTTCGAGGTAATTTGCAGATGATGTACCCTAAGTTATGGAGCATTAACTATGCTGGTTCATTTTTGTAGGAATCAAACGACAATCCTTGCTCCACGTGCAACAGTCTTCCAAGCTGAAGAAATATCTGTGATTCTTAAAGCGTATGTTTTGGTGACGTCCTTGACACCTTTGCGTGCATTCATTCATTCAACCGGCACAGTTTGGAATCCACCAAAGAAAAAACGCTTCACTGTCAAGGTAAAATTTCTGTCGAAGCTGTCATTTCACTCAAAGTGTACTGAAGATAAATAAAGTGAGTCCAGCTGCCTTTCTCTGACCTTTATGATTATCAAATCCTGTTGAACAAAGATTGCCTCATTTTATTGCGGCAGGTTGAGGTTTTCATTTAATAGGTGCAGGTTCAAAAAGGAACTGGAAACAGCTTAATTCACGAGAGAACACAAAAGCCACAGCTTGTTTTCTCAATTCATCATTTTACTCCAATTCTTTGACCCATTTCAAAGCTAATCCTCAGTTGTGTTCTGTTTTCTTGACCTTCCTCTCATTCAAGAAAAATACAGTCATTACAACAAATGAAAATAAAAATTTTCCCTTTTGTTTTCTTTTCATTCTTAGGAAGCAAAATGCCTATTTCATTACAGTAATCAATATGGAATATTTGCTGAGTGAAAAACAAAGCTCTTAAGTGTTCCTAAGCTAGAAAGCCCTGACATAAAGCATGAGAATGTTTTCTGGGAAGAACTTACTAACAACCACAAAAGATTTAGGTGTAAAAGATAACTCAGGTTACCTCCATTGAAAATAAGGTCTAGGAACAACACATTGGGTAAATTTTAAGAAGTTTCCAATTCTTGTTTTTTGTTTTTTTTTTTTTTAAGATTTTATTTATTTATATGACAGAGAACAAGAAAGGGAGCATGAGTAGGGGAAGGGGGGGGTGGAGGGAGAGGGACGAAGAAAAGCAGGAAGCCGGAAGTCGGGCTCCATCCCAGCACCCGGAGATCATGACCTGATCTGAAGGCAGACGCTTACATGACTGAGCCACCCATGTGCCCCAGGAAGTTTCCAATTTTAGAGAAATAATTGTTCAGAGGACAGGTAAGAGGAAATAGGAAGAAACTAAAAGAACACATAAGTATCTTAACTTGTATGTTCTTTCAGTTTCTTCCCATTTTCTCATATCCATTCTCTGAACAATTATTTCTCTGAAATAAAAAATTTCTTCAAAGAGCAAACACTACATGATCTCACTTATAGGAGAATCCAAAATTGTCAAGCTCACAGAAACAAAGAATAGAATGGTAGTTATCAGGGGCTGGGGGAGGGGGGAGTGAGAAGGGATTGTTCAATTGGTACAAAGTTTCACTTATGCAAGATGAGTATGTCTAGAGTTTTATGGACAGCAGAGTGCCTACAGTTAATAATACTAAGATTTTCAAAGAGAAGAGAACTTATGTTAAATGCCCATATCATTAAATAATACATACATACATAGAAGGTAAAATTTGGAAGGAATAGTTATGATTATGGCTTGATTGTGGCAATGGTTTTATACATGTGTTTATCTCCAAACCCATCAAATTGTATGTATTAAATAGGTACAACTTCCTGTATTTCAATCATAATAAAGCAGTTTAAGAAAAAGAATGTAAAAGTGCCTTTTATAGTTTTAAAAGATTCAGAAGTGACTGAACCTGATGTTTTTCAGAATTTATCTACATTGTATATAAACTACATTGTAAGTTCTGGAAAATCTTCCAGTGGTGAAAAATCTTTAAATGGCCCGTTAGATATTGTTGATTAAAAAAAAGATCAGCACGAGAAAAGATACAGGCGCCGTATTCCTTTGTATAATAAATGGCTGACATTTTAAGGAAATACCATTGATGACTTTAGTCTTAAGGGCACTTTATTTTAAGGAAAGTCATCTTAACTATATCAACCTAGGTGGTTTTTAGTTAATTATGAAAAAGCGGAATCAAATTTCGTTTGTCTTTCATGTTATCTCCCACTAGTTTTTACAGTGGTTGTTTATATTTCCCTAAGTACCTTTCATTATTTTCAAATTTTCCTTTCCATTAGGTTGAATTATATGAAACTGCTGATATTTGGTCATTTTTGGCCTACAAAAAATTGCAATTTCACACAATGCAACCTAATATTTGGAACTCAGGTACAGAGAGAGAGAACGAATTATATTCCTCCATTCATGTCACATTCAGGCACTCAACAAATATTTACTCAGCACAGTCTAAAAGCTCCGTTCTTAATAGAATTACACTAGCAGTCTGTACAAGACTCCTACATGGATCTATGCAATCCATTCCATCCCCTTTCCCCATTCAATTCCCTTGCTCCTCAAAAGACCACGATTATAATGATTTAATGTGTATCATTTAGTTTAGATGATTGTAAAATATGCAATTTTGTTATGCATATATATGCTTTTAATTTATATAAATTGTATTAGAGACTTTTTTCTTTTACCTTTTTTAAGTGCAGCACTATGTAGTTTCAAGAAGGAAACATTCACATTACCTGTACACCTTCTATGTTACTTTTCACTGCTGTACAGTATTCCATACCTATATTCTGTTACAGTTTACCTACCCAAACCTCCAGTGATACACAGCTTGATTGTTCCAATTCTTGGCTAAACCAAAGAGTGCTTCAAATGTACAAAGTCTTATATATGACTCTTTATGAACCAGCACATGATTTTTCCAGAGAATATATGCCTATCATGGGACTTGCTAGGTCATAAGACATGGGTTCATTTGATAGAATTAAATAATCCCAGCTCCCCCTCCAGAAGGCTGTTATCAGTTTCTGTGCCATGATCAGTTTCTCCATACCCCCACAACCTGCCCAACACTTGACCTTTCCAGCTTGCAACAGGTGACAAGTGATATTTTACTCTTGCATATTTGTCATCTATCTGTTAACTTTGTCCACAGTGTCCTTTGTTGGTCAGGAATCTTCAATTGACTATTGAAATTAATGTTTTTTTATAATGCCTGCTTTGGAGATTTAGTTCTAGAAATTACTTCTTATCTCTAAGCCCTGGGATAGGCTTCTCCACTTTCTTCTATTACCTTTATCATTTTTTTTCTGGATATAAAAATATTTTATTCAACTAGATGAAGTATTTTATTAAACTTGATCCAGATTTCTTTTTCTATATAATCAATTCTCACTGGCTAAAAACTCATCATTTCCTATGAATCTAATATCACCTTTATTGTATAAGTTCCCGTTTGTATATGAGGCTGCTTCTGAGCTCTCTGTTCTGTTCCAATTGGCCCACTTCTTTTTCTTATTTTGGCAGTGTACATATATCTTAGTACCTGGCAGGGAGGTTCCTTCTTTCTACTTTTTCTTTACAAAATTTAATTAGCTGTGTTGTAGACATTTATTTCCTCATACATATTTTAGGATATCAAGTATATATTTTAAAATCCTACAGTAATTTCAATATATAATTACATTGAATTTGTAGTTTAATTTTTGAAGAATTGAATGTTCATAATAGTAAGTCTATTTATTTATTCAAATCATTTTTTCCTTTATTAGAGTTTAAAATGCTTTCTCCGCAAAGACCTTGCATGTTCTCACTTATGTTTATTTCTAGATTCCTTAGAATATTAACTGATATACTTTTTGAAATTTTATTGTCTATTCCGTTCTTACTAGGATAGAGAAATACTATATTTGAAGTTAAACTTGTATTTGGTAAATTTGTTCCAATAATTTTACCTTTAAATCCACTGAGTTTGGGTTTTCAAGGCAGGTGATGGTTTTATCTGCAAATAAGGTCATGCTAATCTCCTTCTTTTTCATTCTTCCCTTCTTCCTTCCTCCCTCCCTCCTTCTTTCCCTCCCTCCCTGTTCCTGTGTTCCTTTGCTTGCTTGCTTTCTCTTTTTCTTTCTTTCTTTCTTTCTTCCTTCCTTTCTTTCTTATCTTTTCCTTCCTTTCTTCCTTCTTTCCTTCCTTCCTTCCTTTACTAATTTTGGCCAGAATCTCCTGTATTAGTTTTAAAGGTAGAAATGAAAGGTAAATATTCTCACATTGTTCTTCATCTCATGTTTCTCTATTAAGTATAATGCTTGCTGTGAGTTTTTTGGTTTTTAATCTTAACAATTACTGCCCAAGTAGTGAGACTGTAACTAGCCAAACTGTATCCAACATCCTGTTACAATGATTGCAACATATTGGTAATTTTGTTTCCTCCACACCATCTCCCTCCTCTTTCCAGACAACAGTTTATTTTGAAACAAATCCCAGATATCATATGATTTCATTTGTAAACCTTTTTAGAGTATAACTCTGAGGGAGATGGGTTTATAAACTTCACTAACTTAAATAAGTTCCCTTTTATTTTTAGTTAGCTAGAAGTCTTTGCCATAAAAAGATTTTGAACTTTACAAATGTTTTTTTCTGCATTAATAAAATTATATCACTTTTTTCCTCCTCAAGTTTATTTTTGTGGTATATGACATTGCTAGATTTTCTTTTCAGAGAACCCCCTTGCATCACTGAGATAAAACCTATGTGATTATTTGGTGCTATTTTTAAATACTCTCTTGGATTTGTTTAGTTATGGTTTTTATGTCTATGTTTATAAATGATGTGGAACTGTAATTGTATTTTCTTACACTTATCTCATTTTTAGAGTTGAGATTACTGGATAAAATAGGACGGATAACATTCACTCCTTTTCAGTTTTCTGGAACAACTTGTGTAAGCTAGGAATTACTTCTCCTAGTTGTTTACAGTATCCTCCTGGACCTGTTTCTCTTCTTCATGGGTGTTTTCAATTTGGGCCTGAAGTCTTTTCCATTTTAATTCTGGGAAATTTGTTTTCATTATTTTTGAGACATTTTGTTCACTGTTTTTTCTTTCTTTCTTCTGTTGTCCAGATTTTGACCCCTTCGTTTCATGTGCTGATACCACCCTTAAGATGTATGCACATTTTTACTTAGATTTATTGATTTCTTATTTTATATCCTCTTGCTTCGTTTTGGTGGTTTCTCTTTTTCGCCGTTCATTTTGATACTGTCTTCCATCATTTCCTTGAATATATATGTCTTAAAGATTTTATTTGTTTATTTGAGAGAGAGCAAAAAAGAGCATGGGGGAGGGTGCGGGTGGAGTGCAGAAGGAGGGGGAGAAGCAGGAAGCAGGATGCGGAGCTTGATCCCAGGACTCTGGGATCCTGACCTGAGCCAAAGACAGATGCTTAACTACTGTGCCACCCAGGAGTCCCTTCCTTTAGTATATTCATCACTCTTTTTAAAAGTTTCTAGTGCATTAGTTTTAGAGATAAGTGTGTGATCCATTGTACCCTGGTGCCCCAAGTCCTTTAGTTCAAGTAGCATCATGTAAGTCTTTTCCTTCGTTTGCCTCCTGCTGGAGGTAGCTGTATTTCCATGTGTCCCCGTTTTGTTCTTCGAGCGTAAGTTCTGCAGATACGATTTATTCCAGCTGGTATGCTCTTGGCGGAAGGCCAGTCCTGCAGGTGTGTCCGAGGAGATGGCGGAAGAGGAGTTCCAAGCATCCGAAACCCATTTTCAATCATTGCCCCCTGCAGCCCCGCTAGCAGTGGTTTCTCTGGTCGGAATTTCACTCCCTCAACTCTTAGGAAGTAAAGCCTTGAGAGGAGGCACTTCTCTCCATTCTAGTCCATCAAACTTGAGAGGGAGTGGGGGGAAGAGTGGACGCCAGATGCGATATAATCCCACCCCTCCTCATCCCGTCTTCACCTGAGCAGGACATTATCTGCTCCCCTCCCCCCAAGTGAAGCAAGCTGATTCCTGGGGTGGAGTTTATGACACCCTGAACAGGAATGGAGAAAACAGTGATTGTCCTTAGGGGATCACAGGGGGGAGGCAGGAGGAAAACAAGACCAATTTCCTCCATCCTGTCCACTCAGAGGAACCCCTGGCACTCAGCCTCCCCACATTCCAGTGGTCCTGCCCCTTGCCACCTCCACTGGCCAGACCAGTTCGAAACAGCTTTCACAAATCCCCTTCACACAGGTTTTTATTATTTATTCTTTTGACGCTTCCTCCCGCTGCTTTTTTTTTTTTTTTTTTAAAGCATCACTTCCCCTAAGCCCATTAGAAATGACCGGTAGAAATGAAACCCTTTTTTGGTGATATTTTTTTATGTACAGTGGACCCCTTATCCTCATATTAGCTTTCTGCGGTTTGAGTTTGTCCCACGCCCCTGCCCTGCCCCCAAAGACTTCCGGAGGCAGATGACCCTCCTTTTGATGAGTCAGCGGAAGGTCTGTAGTAGCCCTAATGCTACATCACAGCGCCTGCGTCACCCACTTCACTTCCTCCCTCACATAAGTACTTTATCTCTCTCATCACCAAAGAAGGGTGAGTACAGCACAATGAGCTATTTCCAGAGGGACAGAAACCACATTCACGTAACTTTTATTACAGCCAATTGTTACAATTGTTTTTTTGTTTTAAAGATTTAATTTATTTGACAGACAGAGATCACAAGTAGGCAGAGAGGCAGGCAGAGAGAGGGGAGAAGCAGACTCCCTGCTGAGTAGGGAGCCCCATGCGGGGCTTGATCCCAGGACCCTGAGATCATGACCTGAGCCGAAGGCAGAGGCTTTAACCCACTGAACCACCCAGGTGCCCCCAGTTGTTCTGTTTTATCATTAGTTATTGTTGTTCATCTCTCACTGTGCCTAATTTATAAAATAAACTTTATGCCAGGTGCGTATGTGTAAGAAAAAACGTAGTACATCTAAGGTCAGGTACTCTCTGGAGTTTCAGGCATTCACTGGGGGTCTTCATTGTATCTGCCCTGTGGATAAGAGGAGACCACTGTATTTCCTGAAGATCAAGTGTGAGACAAGAAAGCTCTTTGTGATTTGGCTTTCTTGGGGTTTTCATGCTTTATTCACTATTTTGTTCCTTATTCATATCCTCGACACGTCTGCAGGACAGAGGCAAGCTGTAGGTATAGCACTGGAAAGCATGCAGTCCTTGTCATTTTCATCCTCTCCTTGGGGTTTTTCTTTTCAAGATCTTGCCTGGTTGTTCTGGACAATACAGTTATCTACTCTCAAAGGAAAGTAGTGCAACTTCCTTGGTTAATGTGCCAGAGAGCAATTATTTCTTACAAGGTCAATGTTATACTTGATACAGAGAAATTTCCGAAAACAAGAGAGTATCTATTTACCCTTCAAGTGGAGTACTTATTGCTTCAGCTGAAACAAATGGATTATGCTTAACCATTAAATCATGTGACCATCTTCCAAAATACTGCTTCCTCCTGATATTTTAGATGTGAAAAATACATGGAAATGGTTCTTAGTGCTAATGTGGAAGACAGGACCAAGATCCACTGTAAGGACTATGTGACATCAAAGTTTTATTAAACACTGTTTTTAAATTCCACAAAACATAGTGTGTGTGTATGTGTGAGTTCTCAACTCAAAGGCCAGATGACTTAGTTAAATCAGTAGTGATTTATGCACTGTGCAGTGAGGCAAACCCACTAAACTGGTTATCAGTGGCCATTTATAGAATATTCTGGCAGCTAAAGGAGGTATGAAAGTAATAACAGATAGATCTAGGAGCTCATTTATTTCCAATTAGGTTTGCTGCTGAGATACTTTCTCTACCAAAGCTTTGGAGAGAGTTGAAAAATATCAAGAAATGCAAATTTGGGAAATAATGGCAAGTAGATGCGTTGTAAACTAAATTTTTCTAAACTGTCCTCCTATACAATAAAAATAATTTTGAATTTAAGTATTAGGTGTTTTCTTTTTTTTTTTTTTTCCAATTTATTTATTTTCAGAAAAACAGTATTCATTATTTTTTCACCACACCCAGTGCTCCAGTATTAGGTGTTTTCAAAGGTTGTTCAAATTTAAAAGTGGAGGGAAGATAGAAGGGAAAGAAAATTAATAGCACATGTAACACTTGCTTACTATATCCTTTGATTCAATTTTAAATAACCAGTTCTTGGTGAGTTTAATAAACCCAATTTTAAGTGATATTTTATTCAAAAAATTCTTTCCTTGAAAAGCTTTCAATTCAGTTATAAAACACTCCAGTTTTATCTAGGAATTCAAGAGTGGAATCTCTTGCACAACCATCGTAACTGTAGCTTTCAGTCAACTGCGTCGATGGCTGTCTTTATACACAGGTCATATAGATTAACTGAAAGAAATGTCATAAATTTAAATTTGGCCCCTACAATAAAAAGTCGCAATTTATTCCTTTATCCATCCTAGTTATCCAGCCGAGAGCGAACTCTCATATCTGTAACTTCTTTATGACATCTGGAGATGCTTTATACCTGTGATCATAACAGACTGCTTTTGATGAAAATGTGTTGCTTGAGTGATTTGTGACTTACAGCAGGAAGACCTGTCAAAAGTCTTATTTTGTCTAGTTGAGACATAACTTAAATGAATCCATTGTTTGACTAGCCACCATCCCACATTTAAAGACGTTCATTTGTTGATGTTCGGTACTCAGAAGTTATATGAAGATGATTCCTCGCGTGTAATCAGTTCTTGATAAATGTCTCTTGGACTGAATTACATCAAGGATCATTTAGGACATTTTTTTGAAGAAGGAAAATTGTCTTTATTTGTAGATGATATGCTCTTTTTAATTGAAGTGTAATTGGCATACAGTATCTTGTTAGTTTCAGGCGTACGTCCTAGTGATTTGAGACTTTAATACCTTATGAAATGACCCCCGTGCTAAGCCTAGCTACTAACATCATTTTAAAATGTTTAACCGTGTGAAGAAATTGCCCAAATCTATTTTATCCCTAACCATTCTAACTTAGCTCATATATTTAGCAATGGTCCTCTAGTGGCCTTCTGGCAAATGCAATAGACAGATGTCATTGTTTGGATTTCTGAACAGGGCCACTCTGATAGAAAGGGAGAACATGGGACACTGAAGCTTTTTCTTAAGTCAGTATCTGTAAGAATATCTCCCGTGGAAACCCAAGTTAAAGTAAGCTCCTGCCCAGGCTTGAGACTCTAAATCACCAGCTCTCTACCACCGCCGAGGTGGCCTTCTGGGGGTCATTCTTCCATCTCCAGTGCCTGTGGTACTCTCTCACTTCCAGGAGATCAGCAAATGTGCACAGAGGAGAGCATGAACTTGGGCAAAGCAAGAGATGTTGTTATTTACAAAGACCCTTTTTAAAGAAGGCATATATCTCTTACTCGGTTTTGGAGACATAACACAGTTGCAGGGATGAAGTTAGCCTCGTTTGTCATTGGTATTTACGCACGGTCTTTCATGATGTCAGGGGAGATGGCTCGTATATTCCCAGGGTAAAAATGAGTAATGCCTCTGGATGCAGGTTAAAGTTACAGTATGGCTTATCAACCTTAGGAAGTGTTCTTCTTCTGATCTTCATTTTATGTCTAAAACTGCAGACTATGGACCTGACCTTGTAAAAGACTTTTTCACTGAGCATCTGGCCCTTCTGCAGGCCCCTCAGTGATTTATGTCAGCTTGTGGAAGGAATGCGAATAAAATGCTGCTCTTGGAGTTTGTAAAATGAGTTGATCTATTACTTAATCTACTCTTACTTGGATTAAATTTTAAAAATTGCATCTGGGTGTTCATTTTTAAGTTTGATATTGTATAAATAAAATGATAGGTAACAAGCACAAAATTGAATAAACATGTGGCCAAAGCTGACACAATAAAAGCTAAGTAATAATTGAAAAGTAAAACGTATCCAATCAGCCCATGCTGGTGTTAGATGTTATTTCAGAAATATATATGCTATGGAGAAAGAATGATTGTTTTGCAACTGCACATGATTTTTAAATAAATTTGTAATAACTTTATTATTCTGCATTATTCTGCATTGATACTGTTGATGGCAACTTTGTCTCTGATTTAAAAATTTTTCATTCACTCATTCATTTCATTTATTCATTCCCAGCTTTGTTCCATAAAAGGTTTGTCAGGTAATTATGTACATTCATTAATTCTTAATACTGCACCTGGATTACTACCCTAAATAAGAAAAGAATTAGTCATTAATCAGATTCATGTTTATTTGATCAAAAATGAGCACTGGGTGTGGTGCATAAACAGCGAATTTTGGAACACTAAAAAAAATAAAATTTTAAAAAAATGATCATTTAAACATGTGACCATAAGCTTCAGAACAGCAAGCAATGTGTCTGTCTCCTGAGAGCCTCAGAAAATGCTGGGTACATGGCAGACACTCAAACAATGTTTATCAATGACAGGTTGTCTATCATTGTCATTTTTGTTAAAGGTATCTCATTAAAACATGCAAAAAAACTTTCCTTTTGGCAAAATAGATTGAAGAATCGGTTCTGCCACAGAAGATAAATATGATGAATTTACCTTTAACAATCTTTCTCAGTTCAGACGTGTCTTTTCTGAACTCGTTAATTAATATTAATTAATATATGCAAATATATTGATATTAATATATGCAAATAAAATCAGCTAGTATGTACATATATATGTATTACATATATGTGTAATATATACATTACATATATATAAAATGTGTTACAATGGCAACATAATGTAAAAGTTAACCCTAATAAATAAACTTGCTTATTGTTATTTCCTTTAACACTAGAAAACTGATGGGCAAATGTTAATTGTATATCCAGAAAAATGGAGGTTAGCTAATATGTAGAGATCTCAGTGTGAAATCAGGGGAGGTAAATGAATTCTTTCAGAATGTCTGAAAGATGGAAAGGGAATTTCTCAGTGGCATTTGGATGTTAGGATGTGTATTTCCTTACTCATTTGCTTCTGTCCTTCACCAGTCTTGTTCAAAGCCCACTTCTCTCTGCCGCCATCTAGTGGATGCCTGTACAAGGATGACAAAGGGGTCTAGATGAGGACTTGGAAGCAAGTGTTACTTCTCCAAAGTGGAGCCTAAAAATCCATGGCATATAGACATCATGGACACTCGTAAATTAGGTAATGCAGGCTCACCCAGCGTGGGAGCATCGCTCTGATTTGTTACACCTTGCTGTAAAAAAATAAAGATTAAGGCAAAGATAAGACACAGAGTGACATACAGAGTACTTAGAACAAAAAAGCATGGAAAAAGTATTAATATAAGCAATTTTTCACATACTTTAATCATCCATAATGCATAGATTACAGAGCAGCTGTAATTCCTTCCTTTGCTACCTTCTATCCAATACAGGATGTTAAGATGGAGCTCTGGGTAATAGACGCACGAATAAAGGTAAAACTCTTTGCAATCTTCCTGAATTTTTCCACTTCTTTGCAGGCACCTAGAGAGTTACTAAATTTAATTTTATAAATCTTGATTCCTAGATTTTGACAACAAGTCTCACCTGAGTTTTTCCGTCACTGTGTAATGGTAAATATCTTCTGAGGACAGAAAAATATGTTGGGAGAAAAAAAAAAATCAGATAAAGTCAGCAAAGAATCAAGAGAACAAAAACAAAGAACAAAAGTTTATTGGCCCAAATGTGCTTAAAACCCTTGAATGAAGAGAGTGCATTTATTTATTTATTTTTGATTTAAAAAGGAAACAAACCTTCAGTGCCTGACACAATACCTAGTATTAGATGACAAAAGAGAAATGGCTTGGAAGAGACTCCACTCACTAAATTGCTGAAAAAATAATTAGTAATTTATAAAGAGGTGTGTGAATGCAGAGTAATAGCAATGAAGACAATAGCAATAAATGTCTCAAAAATTAATGACTAATGCTTAAGTTTATTATAAAATATTTGCCTATTGGAGAAGACAGATGATATTTACAATTTTACTTTGCTTATAGAAACAAAATAATTTTCCACCAGCACATTTTGAATCTCATTATATGTCCACCATTTTAAATATTTCTATTCAAGATTGCTTTTATTCTTTGAGCTCTATCTCAAAGACTGTGACAAATTCTAAATATAAAATATCCCCAAATGTGCCAACTAGGTAAAACTGATTTGTCTGCTAAAAGGAGACAGACTTTTGCTCCCTTCAGGAGAAAATCTGACTTGCATTTGTCTTATGTGATTTATGCATCGTAAGTTTAAAATGAAATACAGCCTTTTCCCTCCCATATATTAAAATGTGGTTTCAAATTTGAAAGAAACAGCAGTCTTTTGTCACCGAGGAAACTCACACAGCTATGAGATAAGGCAAAAACAAGAATACTGTATTGCCCCCAAGTGCTCTTTTTCAATATTGCACTAACAGCCTGAGCTGTCCAACGCTGGAAGGAAAAAAGAGGAAAATGTTTAGATAGCAGCACTTTGACCTTTTCTTTCATTGGATTATACACATTTATTTTTAAAACATTATTTGGTGAACCCCACTTGTGGTACGATGGGTAAATTGCTAAGCAGAAATTCTGAATGGTGAAAAATTTTCAGTACCATTTAAATTGACTGCCCTACAAAATTATTTGGAATGCCCTCAGCATTTGTCAGTCATCGGACATCATTTTTCCATTTAAGGCAATTTTGTGATAAATAGGTTCTTTTTAATTACTATAAAGTTTGCATTAGCCTTTTAGACTTAGGATCTGAAAATGCGTTACTTTAGCCATTATCTTTTGCGTGTACTTTGAATTTAACCTGAACCTCAAACTGGCAGTTAATTTGATTTCCTTTGAATTATGTAAATGACCTAATATTTTGATACAGAACTGAAAAGGTGTCTTTCATTCTTCTGAGTGCTACTAAGGCAGATGAAGACAGATTCTGCGCACACACACACACACACACACACACATCCTGCTGCATTCTCTGTCTACTGTAACATGCAGATAGATTTTCTTGCTCTTTTCAGTGCTTTCTCTGTGCACCATTGGCCTCGTTCATTCATTCTCTGACTTCCCTCTTGACTGATACGTAGCATCCTCAGACCCACCACTCCATCCTTTGTTTCATAACAGCTTGTCCTCTTATCCCCCTGCCTGACTTATGGAGGCAGTTCTTAGACGCTCTGTGAAGCAGGTCTTTTAAATTTGGAGAAAGGGACTGCAAACAGGAGAGGAAATCCCAGTGGCCGCTACTGTATGTTTCCTAATCCAGATGCTGTGTGGCTTCCTCTCTTAAGCTAGCTTTTTCCGTGCCTGGTCTCTACTCTTCCAGAATCCAGTAATTCCGAGGACCACAGCCTCCACTACCTGTTTAAAAGGTATTGTACCCGGGCACCTGGGTGGCTCAGTTAGTTAAATCACCAACTCTTGATCTTGGTTTAGATCATGATCTGAGTTGTGAGATGGCTCCATGCTGAGTGCAGAGCCTGCTTGAGAGTCTCTGTCTCTCCCCCTCTCCCTGCCCCCCCCAAAAATGTTATGCCAAAGTGATTTCTATCAGAAAATTTATTCCTGATGTATTTGAAAAGTATGAGAATTTTCCCATGTGCTTGATTACCCAAACCATCTACGTAAAGAGTATGTATTCAAGTCACAAAGAGTGAAATCATTACTCTAAACTCGGAAGTCACAAAAGAAAAACAGTATGCTCAGGAAATATATTACATTTTCATGCTTTCCATGAGTTACTGTTGAAGTGAGAAGCAATGTGATTTTAAAATATGAATAGAACCATAATGATATCTTTTCAGACTGGGTGATAAGGAAGTGTCTGGTTGCATTTTACTCTAAGGGAAAAGAGAATTAAATCACTAGCACTGGACCTATAAGACTAAAATGAAAATCCCAAGGCATGACGACCTCTAGGAGCCTGGGGACGGATATTTACTAGGAATGTTCTTGTACCAACGGTTCAATTTCTCCAAACTACTTCCTCCATCTATAAAATAGGAATAGTTTCCAATAGTTTTCCTCATTCCAATAAATGAGGTTTTTCATTCCTTCTACAGATATTTACTAGGGCCTTTCCCTATGTGCTAGGTTCCAGTGATATAGTAATAAACAAGACAACGTCCCTGAGTCTATTCTTAAATGGGATGGGACATGAAATACAGATAAAGAACAAGTTATACCTATACAAAGAAATGCAGATAATTACAGACTTTCTAAAAGATTTTTTTATTTGAGAGAGAGAGAGCTGAGCAGGCAGGGGCAAAGGGAGAGGGTGAAGGTTTGAAGCAGACTCCATGATGAGCGCGGAGTTTGATGCAGGGCTTAATCCCACGACCCTGAGATAACGACCTGAGCCAAAACCAAGAGTCAGTCGCTTAACCAACTGCACCACCTAGGTTAGTTACAGATTTTTACACTGATAATTTTACCACCCAATTATTACTTTGGGTAATTATCAAAGCTAGATCTTGATATAGCTAAGAATGAAATGAATGAGGGTGACATGTAGAGAGTAACTGGGTTATCCAATTTCTGAGAGGTAGAAAGATCTCCCTGACTGGGTGACATCAGGGCAAAGTGGCATTTGAAGAGCTCGTGACAAAACATTCCCAGCAAATGGCGAATTCTAATGTCTTGAGGTAGGACAGTCCTTGTGCGTGCAGAGAATGTCATGGGAATTGAAAGTGCATCATGTTGTACAAAAGAAGAGTGGTAGTAGAGAAAGGCAAGAGCCAAATCATGCAGGACTAAAAGGCAAAGTAACGAATTTGAATTTTTTTCTAGAGGCAAAGGGATGCCACTGAAAGATAGTGAGCAGGGGAATGCCATGAGCTGATTTACTTTTCTAAGCCTACTCTGCTGCTGTGTGGGAAATGTATCGAAGAGGTAAGTGTAGGCAAAGCTATTTGTGAGTCCAGGTAAGAAGGCTGGTAACTTGGACTAGTTGGTGAGATGGTGACTACAGAAGGAGAGAAGTTTCTACCTTTTGGAGGGAGAAACAAGTTTTTGTGATGAGTTGAAAAAGAGGACAGAGATGGCTCAAAGATGACTCTTCAGCCATTATTTGAATGGTGGTGTCATTTCCCGAGCTGTATCAGATGGAAGGGAGTAGGATGGAGAAATGAGAAACAAGGAAATGAAGAGGGAGCTGGGAGCCTGGTCTAGCAGCTAACCCCTCTGCAGGTTCGCAACCCTTTGTCTGGTTCTTTGACCTCCTGTACTCTGTACCCTGACTCAAGGCCCTACATAGGAAAATTCTTGCCTTAGGAATTTGGTGTTTCTTTACCCATTCACTTCCTCTCTGCTTCCCTTTTCCTCATTCCCCTCTCTCTCCTGCTCTTTGCAACAGAGGTTTCCTATCGCTTGTTGCTTGCAACTTCCTACTGTGACAAGACAGGTCCCATGTGTCCCGATCCCCATTACTGTAAAAACAGCCTGGGCAGAAGTGCCTGTTTCTCAGACACCACAGGCTCAAGGGTTGTTTTCAAATAGATGGGGCCTCAAATTTTAAGTTGGTTCCCTGGAGGATCATAGGGTTGTCAACTAGGCTACATTTAGGCAAGAAGGGGAGAAGAGAATACTTAGGAATCTGCCCACCCTCGAAGGGGTTGAATTTATTCAGTGTCAGGGATGGAAGTCAGAGTGAAGATGGAGGGGTTTGAAATGGAGAAGCAGCAGGCATGACCCCGCCCTCTCAGCTCCAAGGTTAAAGGAACATGAAGTTCTTAGATCACTTCTCAAAGAGATAGGGGAAGTTTATGATGAAAGAGATGAAAATAAGATATAAGAGAAGAAAATAAGATATGATGTGAACAAATAAACAAACAGAAAGCAAATTGAAGGAGTTGGCTTTTGCTCCATAATAAATCATCCCCCAAACTTAGTGACTTTAAACAGCATATATTTATTTATTTTTCTCCTGATTCCGTGGGTTGGCTGGCAGGCTCTGCTGATTTCTGAAGCTCCACTGAGGCTGGATGGTGAGCTCGCTTCATGTACGTGCCTGGCTGTTGGCCTGGTTGGTCTTAGCTTGGATCATGGAGATGACTTGGTCACGTGTTTCTCATCAGCCAGCCAGCTACCCAGTGTCTTTCATATGGTGGTGGTGTCAGGGTCCCCAAGAAGAGCCAGTGAGCAAGTTCCAAAGGCCAGGTTCTTTGAAGCTTTTGTTTGTGGAGTGGGCTGAATGGTGGTTCCCCAAAAGATATATTAAGATAAGTGGGCCTTAAATCCAGTAACACGTGTGCTTATAAGAGAGAGGCAAAGGGAGGTTTGGCACAGACAGAAGAGGAGAAAGTCACGTGAAGATGGAACAGAGATTATGGTTCTATGCCCTCAAGTCAAAGGAAGCCTATGGCCACCAGAAGAGTCAAGGAACAGATTGTCCCTAGATCCTGCTAAAGGATTGTGACCCTACCAACACCTTGATTTTAGACTTTTGGCCTCTAGCACTGTGAGATAATAAATTTCTATTGTTTTAAACCACCAGGTTTGAAGTAACTTATTACAGTAGCCTTGGGAAATTACACAGTTTGCCCCACATTTGCTAATCCATTGACCAAAGAAGGTCGCAGGGCTAAACCAAGATTCAAGAGGTGAGGAAGGAGACTCCACCTCTGGGTGGAAGGAAGTGTGAGTCACAAGGCAAAGGTGGGGTGGGGGGCTGTGCCTATGGGGGTGAGAAGAATTTGTGGCCAGTTTTTCCAAATTGCCACATCAACGTAAAGAAGGATTTTCACATCAGAGCAGATTGTCAGCAGGTTTCACAGGATGGAATTGAGAATAGAGAACAGGGAAGTTTTTAAATTAGGGACAGGAGACAGTGAAAGAAAGGAAGGAGAGTGTGTACTTTATCTGATGGCATCACTACTCCTGGATGAGAATGAAGTAAGGTAGAGAAACAATAGAATCTCCCCATAAAAATTGGTGGGGTAGAGAAACAATAGAGTAAGGTAGAGAAACAATAGAATCTCCCCATAAAAATTGGTGGGGAATCAATGTGTTTAATCCGTATCCTACTGTAGATGTGAGATTTTTTGTGTTTGATCATGGAGTCAAAAACAGCTCAAAGGAGCAATGTTGACTACTCAATAATGGTTCATTATCAGTTCAGCTCACTTGTATTCCCCAATTGTTTCAAGGATATCTGCATGTCGGGCCGTGTACAGAAGGACTTGAAAGAGAAATGCTAGTTCTTGCTTTCTAGGAACCCTTCAGTGGGACAAGGGAGGGAGAAAAACCCTTACCCATAACTGTAATACAGAGCAGATTGCAATAAACAGCTGAGTTGCTGGGATGGTCAAGAGTAGGAGAAAATTATTCCGCTCGAGGAAAGTGAAGTAGGTTTCACAAAATAGGTGGCATTTTAACTGAGCTTGGAAAAATGAGAAGTGTTTCTTAAAAATGGGGCAGGGACATTTACATTTATTTTGGAAAGACATCGTGAAACAAAAGAACATAGGTTATAGTCTCAGAAGTATGAGCTGTCTTATTTAGTTGGCTAGAACACATACGTATTTCCAGGTGGGAGAAATCCTAGGGTAACCTGCAGTGGGAGGGATAGAGAAAAAAGAAAGGGAGAAAGGCATAGGCTTTGTGGAGTAGGGGAAACCAGAAAAGGTTTGTTAGAGTCATATCCTGAAGAGCTTAAATCTCACGCACTATAAAGTGACCCCACTGTCATTTTATATTTCTGAATGTATTCTCATATATGATCTCGTTTGATGCTTTTAAGAATGTTGAGGGTTAAGGTGATATGTTTCTGTCCATTCTATGGATGAGGAAATGAAGATTTATGGCTTAGTGGAGAAGACAGAACTAATAAAGATGATTAGGATTAGGACTCAGATCTCCAGTGAATAAAATCCCTCTTAATTACCACATAACTGCTTGCGGTATTAAACAATGCTCTGTACGCCCTGCATAAAGCTTATTGACTACTGAACCCAAGAACTCAATGCCCGAGGCAAGCATTTGTATGCTTCCTGCCTCGTGCACTGATGAACTGTAAGTGCAAAAGGAAATAGACTGATGTGTATAAAAGCAAAGTTGAATATTTATAAAGGAATCAATCTGGGAACTTTCTTGGAAACACTGCAGGTGAATTTGATGTGGGGTAACAACTTTTGTGGGGTCAGGGGAAACTGCAATGTTAAGATTCTGCCCTGAGATTTTATTTTATTTATTTATTTATTTTTTGCAAGTGTCTTTATGTTCTTGCTTAGTTGCATTTACAACCAATGCATTATGGGGAGGTTTCCATAAAGTGGATGACTAGCAATTCTGATTAGTTCACCTGCATGAGAATAAAATAGCTCGGCTGTATGTTACAGAATTGACAAAGGAATGACATTTATGTTTTGAAATTAATACATAGTGTTTAAAAATCTCATGCATTGTTTTTTGAATACTCATATAAAAATAGCTGTCCCTTTGTAGCAAATAGGATAAAAGAGCTTCTCCGGTTAATGATATCTCCTCCTTCTGGAAACATTGGGACTTCTGTCCTTTATGACTTGAACTGTGCTTCATAAAGAAGACTCTGGTAGCAAGGAAAGAGAAAGGTTGGGGGCAGAGAAATCAGAAGTCAGTAGTTGGGACTGCGATGAGAAGATATTTAATGACAGTACTAAATCATAAACCTTTAAATTGTGCATAGTATTTAAATGCTCATTTAAACTATGTCACGTAAAAAAATGAGTTTTGTTGGAACACTGGTAAGAGAGCAGTTTAAGGTACCTGATAGAAGAGATGTGTAAGAAAACCATAGAGGGTTGTAATACATCTATAGATTCAACAGATTTTAACACTGCAGCCTCAGAAGCTAAGGCAAATTGCTCTATCATTTTCTTTATTGTACAACCAGAACGCATTATTTTTATAATGAACACATTTCCTTTTCTTTGGTGATGGACCATGAAACTTTATAAGAACTAAAATAGATACCCTGCCTAAAATATCCGGAACATAAATGAAAAGTATCTTCCCTTTTCACGTCCTTACTCATTCGAGAGTATCCAGAGATAGATGAGATGGATATCTTTCTGCCAAATGTGTCTTTGTTTGCAAATTTTTGTACTGCCTTTTACAAATGTTTCCTGTTGGAAATATTATCAGACTTCAGTGTCATTTTCTACTCAAGACCATTAATAAAAGATGGAAGGTTTTCAAAACAACTGTCAGACCTTATTTTACTGGAAGCTTTAAAAAGGATTGCGTTTTAACTTTAATGGAAATAGCTGTGACCTGCTTGAACACTGGCATTCATATAAAGAAAATGAGTAGACATATACATACAAAGTCTAATGATAAAATTTTTACAACTTTAGCTTTTGCTCTTTGCTGTTAAATCTCTCTGCTTCTTTATATTCCAGAGATTCCAGAAGGTGCAATAAAAATAACCTGCCAGTTTTCTGAGAAGGTTGAATATAATGCAATCAGGGTTCTACCATTCAAAGCAAATAATTAAATTTTATGCTATTCACAGCCTTTTGTATTTCTGCACCTTGCTTCTGATCAATTCTCTGATATACGTGTGGGAGAATTTAAAATTTCCAACTATGAAACTGATTAAATCACATTGAATCTTCTGAGTTTCCAAGTTAAACGTGTGCTTTAAAGCTTATGGTGGTTAAGAAGTATAAATGAATAAAATTATTCATGTCACGGGAAGCATGAAACTTATTTAAATATTGGCGTTTTGATCTAATTCCAGGGAATGAGTAAAAACTATCCTAATTCAGGTTTAGCCAATTAATTCAGTTTTTCCGTGGTATACCCTAAAGCAAGCCAATTTTCAATGAGCTAAAACAAATAATGAGAATATTTATGTTCTTAAATCATTTAACACAAGATTTTTTCTCTTGATCCAGGCAATTTATGTTACAAAGAAATATTCTTTGTTTTTCCAAAAGGTGATTAGGCTACAAAAATGCTCGTCGTTGAACTGATATTTTGTGTGAGTGTAAGGTCACATGCCTGAGACTTGTGACAGTTTCAGACACATTCTCCATGAAAGTAAAAACACATATGATCCATTCTTCTGCATTTCAGGGTCCATCCACATATCTAAATCTAATGTAATCAAAACCACAATGACAGAGTTCATGCTGGGGCTTTGTAACCAAGCAGACTGGCTTTAACACCCTTACGGGTTACGTCTTGGCTATGCAACCTTAGACAAATTACTTGTATTCTCACCCCTTAGTTTCTTCATCTATGAAATGGGGATAATGAGTGTCAACCTCATAGCATTGCTATGAATATAAACAAAAAAGTGCATGAGAAATACAGTGTCTGGCACATGGTATCAGTTTGGCTAAAGTTAGTGATTACTATTAAATGCCACAAAAATTATATCCAAATACCATATGTGCACTAAATGAAAAATTACATCAGTACTTGGGTTTGTAATTTAGTCTTTCTTTCTCTCCCTTTCTCAAACTTTTTTCCTCTTTTTATTCTGTTGTTAAATATCTGATTTTCCCCCTAAATCGTATCACTTTAAAACCCAAAGGAGAGTTTTTCCTAGGGTTCAGAGTGCTCCCTAGCACTTCCTCTCCTGCAAAAGCACCCCCCCAACCCCCGTGAGCAGGTGACATTCTCCTGACGGCCAGACACATCCAAACCTGTGATTCTTAAGCAGGGTGTTCTGTATCTCTGGGGACCCATGAAGTCTTTCCAGGGGTTTGCAGGTGCTTGGATAGTTAGAAGAGAATCTTCTTTCCCCGTCTCTTTCACTCTTCTACTCCTCAAAAACAAAACAAAACAAACAAACAAAAAAATCCCAAAAATGAAAAAGAAAAAGCTTTTCTATGTTCAGAACTGAGTCTGAGCCCTTCTGTGACCTCATACTATGATGACTGGTTCATGGTGAAAAAAATTCTACAAAACAAAAAAAACTTCCCCACGACAAAACCAGACAAATTCAATTACGGTGTGAGAGACAGTGATGACGTAACAAATGATCCATAACACTACGTAACACATCCTACACAACTCCGTGTTTTCAGTTTTTAACAAAACTAAATATTTCATGATAAATCAGTATGTGAGCTTTCCCCTCCCCCCATACACTTTGGAGGGAGTTCAAGGAATTAGGTCATGTTGCTGTAACTAAATTCTTCCATCTCTCTTCCTCTCTTCCCCTGCCCTACACACACACACACACACACACACACACACACACTCTTCCATCCATACATCCCATAGATATTTATGTGGACAAGTTTTCTCCATGCTTACATTAAAAATACTATTAATACGGATGCTGAACCCTTCTCATCCTAGCCATAAGTAGTAGTCTCACAGCAGATAGGTGTTTTACTTGAATAAAAAGAAATTGCATCCATCTAAGAGGTACATTTCTAATTCAATTTTACTTTTTTATTTCAGAGATTAATTAATAAGATTTATAATATATTTCTATTGTTCTGACCAATTGTGTATGTGCAATAACGGTAATCTTATCTCTTCAGGGAAGAAAAAAATATTTTTAAATTTAGGGCCGTATTGTAATTTTTAAAACTTAAATTTATAAATATATTTTTCTTATTGAAAATTATAAGGGGATCAAAAAATCAGTTTATATATAAGATATATTCCATTGGGATAAAATGCTGAGGTACTCCTGTTCCTTTGGATACATTTTGAGAGTTTTACAAGCACCTGAGAGAGACTGGTTAGGTTAGAGTCAGACAAGAGAGATCCTTGGTGAGTCTATAAAAGGCAGAAAGAATAATAGTATCATTCAAGAAAAATAGATTTAAATTTCAAGGATACTACAAATAGGTAGATTTGAATGCATACTTATTCCCTTTTTAAGTTGGACAAAGAACATACCATCTTGGATTTCAGATATTTAAATGAGTGCCCTTAGTTCTACCCTTGGATAAAACGGAGTCTGAGCCCTTCTGTGGTATTTCCTTTTAAGCATTGATCACCTGTAATGATCACCCTCTAGACCGACTTTGTGTTCCGTCATTAATTTGTCCTCTCTTCTGGATCATTCCTGTCACCATTCAAGCTTGCTATGGGATTATTTCCCATCACAAACAAATGAACAAAAAGCTCGGGGATCAAAGAGTGTTCATAGATAAAGCAGTGACAAGGTGGAGATGAAGTAGAAATGGAGATTATTTTCACTATTTGAAGGAGCTGAGGAATGGAGCAAGGGAGGGCTTATTTTTTGTTTGTTTGTTTGTTTCTTTTGCAATTTTTTTTAACCATTAAAGAAGTGCTCTTTTGGACTTTGGTGGTACAAAATTAGCAAGTGTTTAAACATGGTTGTTGGAGAGAGTTAGGCTGTAAAGACCATAAAATTAATTTAAAATTTTGTAATTGTGGTAATATATACCTAATATAAAGCTTACCGTCTTACCCATTTTTAAGTGTATAGGTCAATAAGTGTTAAGTATATTTACATTCCTAGACCACCAATCCCCAGAACCTTTTGCAAAACTGGTTATACCCATTAAACAACCCTGCATTTAACCCTCCCCTCTGCCACTGGCAACTGCCATTCTATTTCCTGTTTCTATGAATTTGACTACTTTAGATACTTCATGTAAGTGGGACCATACCGTGTCTATTGTGACTGGGTTCTTTCACTTAGTATAATACCTTCAAGGTTCTTCAAGCCATAATATTTGTCAGAATGTCTTTCCTTTTTTAAGGCTGAATGATATTCCATTATGTATTTTGTTTATCCATTCATCTGTTGATGGTTGCTTGAGTTGCTTCCACTTTTCGGCTATTGTAAATAATACTGCTATGAAAATGGGTATGTAAATCTCTCTTGAAGACTCTGCTTTCTCTTGTTTTGACCACATGCCCGGAAGTTGAGTTACTAGGTCATACAGCACTGCAATTTTTTATTTTTGAGGAACCTCCATACCGCATAGTGGCTGCACCATTTAACATTCCCACCAACAGTGCTCCAGGGTTCTGATTTCTTCACATTCTTCCCCACACTTAATATTTTATGGGTTTTGTTTTGTTTTGGTAGGAGTCATCCTAATGGATGTAAGGTAATACCTCTTTGTGGCTTTGATTTGCCTTTCCCTAACGAGTGATATCAAGCATCTTTTTATAGGCTTTTCAGTGCAAAATGATTTTAACTACTCATATTCTTCTTTATTCTGAGAAGATGAAAATTTCTATCTGACACAGTAATATTGAGAGAAATTCTAGGAAACTTCAGTAAGACAATGTTATTAAACACTACTCGAAGGGCGTCTGGGTAGCTCAGTGGGTTAAGCCTCTGCCTTCAGCTCAGGTCATGGTCTCAGGGTCCTGGGATTGAGCCCCATATTGGGCTCTCTGCTCAGCAGGGAGCCTGCTTACCCCCTCCCCCCCCACCTACTTGTGACCTCTCTCTGTGTCAAATAAATAAATAAAATATTTTTTTAAAATACTACTCAAAGTTCAAGATACTAAAATGACAGTATTCTAAAGTTTCCCAGTTAGTCAAAAACATGACTTAAAAAAAAAAAAGAAATTCTAATATTGGTTAATCTTTCATCCTTTGTTTTAACTCTTAGATTAAATTTTCTTATCTCAAAAGTCCTTTTGAACAGTTGTAAGCCTCTATTTTTCAAAGGTTTTATTACAAGTCACCAAAAAAATGCATATCCTCCCTCTCTCCTGAGATGGAAACAAGAGATAAATATGTCCTAAGGAGAAAAAGTATTTTATCCAGAAGCTCCAGTAAATTATCTCTCTTATCAAAGTCTCTGCAGTTTCTGTAATGTTATGCTTAGCTTTACTCACTCGGTACCAACTCTGTGTTAGGTCCTAGCCACCCAAAGGTAAAACAGTACAGTTTCTGATCTTACAGTCTAGTAGTAAGTAGAGACAAGAAAGTCAGCAAGTTGACACAGAATGACCCATGCTGGCACTGAGAGCAATTTGCCGCAGGTCTTATGGGAATTTAAAGGGAATGAATCAGGTGAAGCCCAGAACTGTCGAGAAGGGCAGTCAGAGATGGGGCGGAGGAGTGAAGTGGATAGAAGGGCTTCTTAAAAATATTTTAAGATATCAAAGATGTGATGCAAGTTTTCTTGCAAAGATTTTCAAGTTGATTTTCGGCTCCTCGTGTCTTTCTAATTGACAATTTTGATCCATCTGTGTATATATTTAAATAAATCACTTGAATGGATAAAAAATCATAAATACCTTACCGGGTTATCACTGGACTCTTACACAAGTCAGAACAAATCGTGGTGTTTCAGCCGCCTCGTTTTACAACCATGGTCTTATAAGGTCATTTCCTAGATAATTTATTTTGCACTAAAACTGTATTTCATTTTGACACCAAAGGAGGAAAATGCGTAGTTCATAAAATAGTTTTATGTCATCTTAACTGTTTTAAGATGCTTTTTTATTTATTTTTACCTTGCTGCCAAGGCACTGATTTCCTTGGGATCTTATATTCTCATATTTATGTGATTCAGAAACATCCATTAAAAATCTTGATCTAGAGAGGGAGAAGTCTCCTTGATATTTGAGTTTATGGCTTCATTGTTTCAAAGTAGCAACGAAGGTGAAAGTGCTCCTTCAGGGATTTGTTCTTGAGTGAAGCAAGCCCCTGGGTCAGATGTGTTCTTCAGGTTCTGATGGCTGTGAGTGGTATTAATGTCAAATAATTTCAGATTTGACATTGTGTAATGAGACCATGGAGCGCAATTCTCTTTCTACATCTGAACACCAAGATGCACGGAATTCAAGTAAAGTGACCAAGGAAATACAGTTAAGTGTAACAAATTACAGCAGGACCAGACACGCACTTAGCCTAAGTGGATTAGTTCCAAGAATTGATAGAGGAAGTATTCTGCCCTCTCTGGGTCACTCATTGAAAGATGATTTTTAAAAATAAATAAATAAATAAATAAATAAACTCTTAAGCACTTCCGTGATTCTATTTTCATTTCTGGCATATGGAGCTTGCTTGCCCAGTATCCTAAGCTGATGAAATAGGTCACTCGTCTAGAATTCCCTTTGAACTGAAAGGCTTCAGTAAATTGAAATTTATGCAATGAGATAGAAGGAAATGCCTACAGAGACAAAAACTGGGGACAGAACTAACAAAAATAAAACGAGTTGCTCCATTTGGAGTCGTGCTTGGGGAGGTCCACTTCTCTCTCCTGTCCTCGTACCTCTGTTTATAAAGGCAGCTCTGGTCCCCTCTTTTCGTGGCTGGGTCCTTTGGTTCTGGTCCTTCACTGAGGCTGCGTGGCCGACCGCTGGAGGGGGCCCTTCCACCGCCATATTTCTTGATTTCTCTGGACAGGTTTGTCAGATATTTTGTAAAACGTTCTCTTTTGGTTGGTGTCACGAGCGTTTGAATTCCCAGAGGCAGTTTTGATTTTCCACAAAGGCACTGCGTTAGGAGAATCTGGGTTCAACAACCACATCCATTCATTGAAATTTCCTTAAATGGCTGTGGACTTTCTTGTTTGAACTAATAAAAGGAGCCAACATGCGCTGAGTGTTGACAGGCGTGGAGTAGAAGTGTACCTCACGTGCATTCTCTCATTTAATCCTGGCCATACCTCTACAACATAGATACTGTTGTTAACTTCAGCAAGTTCTCTCAATGTGATAGTAGCAATGTGATAGTAGATAGGGGTCTCATGTCTATAGACTGTGCTGTACACATGTCCCCCAGCACTCAGCACAGTACTTTCCACGTGGTAAAGTTTTCACTAGAACAGCTAATTGAATGGAACTGAATCCATGTACCGACAGCCCGTATTCAATGCTCATGTTACAGTCAGAGATTTAGAAATAATCGGTTCTGCAGTGGAGAATCAGTATAACCCTAAGATGTTAATTCGCTAATTATTTCTTGCCATGGAACATATCTGATCATCAATCTTACGCATCTCACATGCTACACAAACTTTCTTAAATTATTAACCTTGACCTTTGTGATATTCAGGAAACATTAAAACAGAAAAGGTGATAAAATCATCAATAATCCTTTCTACATAATATGGTGAACAGAGTGAAATATGAGTTATTTTTATTTGGAAAAACAATATTACTCTGTTTTGACTCAAGGGTGTTAACATTTTTAGTGTTAACACTAATTTGTTTTCTTTTGATCTTACATTTATTACACTTATTTTCCTTAGTGAAATGGAAAAACATCCCAATTGCCAAATGCTAATGATGTGTTCGTAGAGTCTTAAAATGTACATCTCATTAGGTTTCTGTTTTTCAGCTGGTAAAAAAAGTTTATGAAGTCAGTATTTGTTTCTCTCAGGGAATTTTGCTTGGTATTTTAAAGATACATCTACCATTTCCCTTAGGTCACTTGTGCCAATATCTGTCCTTCATTATCATAGCAACAAAAGTCTTCACTTTGTAGTCTTACGCAGTTCAAATGGATCTAGTCTGTCCTTCCAAAAACATTAACAGAATACCTGCTGCATGTTTTTTCAAAAAATATTTTTTGTTCTTCATTCTTGAAAGATTATGTTTCTCCAAAGAAAGTCTATGACTTAATAAGAGATTTGTTTTATGCTTTTTAAAAATTTCAACTTGGACTTTGATGTTAAGCATCCTCAAGGGGTACTCTTGTGATTATTTTAATATTTAAGCAAATAAAAATAGCTGTTTATGATATCAATAATTGTGTTTCTAATAACCTTTATTCCCCTTTTGTAATAGTGCCCCATCTTATCTGTTCACAAAACCTTACATTAAAATGATGGGAGAACACTGAAATTCTCTCAGACTCTTCATTAGTTGGCTACATCTCCCACAGCAAAATGCTGTGAAGGAGTAACTTTCATCCATTTATTTTTGATCTGATACATTCAAGAAAGTGATTGTACCAAAAAACTTAGATCTGAATTTCATACCCTACGGTGTCTTTCCAATACATTTTCTTCTCATTTGGGTTTACAGCCCTCTTGGTGGTGGTATTCACCCATTTTAAAGAGAAGGACACAAAAATTCAAAGTGAGTTGCCAGTCTGAGTTCATCTAGTAGAGTCACATTAAACCTGGAGGTTCTGATCACAAGCTCCTGTAAATAGTTCCACTTCACTTTCTATGATTAGATGCCATGAAATTAGAAAAAGGGGGAGAGGAGTAAAAAATCTTTTTTAAATAACTCTTAAAGTAATTTAAATGACAAGCTGTAGTGTCACCCCATATCCAGTTAAAAGGCTATATTTTTAAATGTATATAATATATACACATTATGTATAATGTATGCAACATTCATGATACAATATATTTTAGTACATTATATAGTCTTTCAATATATTATATAGAAGATATATATGTGTGTGTGTCTATATACACATACTATATAGAGATTATCAAAATGTCCTATTTAAGGAGTGTTTCAAAGACACATAACCCAGAAGAATCTTTCAAACCGATCACCTTGGAAATGATAGACTGAGATGATAGTTTCAATATTGAATCCTTTACTTTGTTCACAGCTGCAAACATTTTTTGAGACATTCCTGAAAGCCAGTTCACCTCTTCAGGCTTTTGATAATATGAAGGAAGCAATTAGCAAACTCCTGCTAGCAGCTGAAGTGTTCAGCGAAACATCTACTCTGGGACCAAAGGCCTTCAATAGGTAAAAGCCAATGCTAATATTAAAAAAAAAAAGTTCTAAAAATTGTTTGTGAAAATGTATCTTAATTATCACAAGTAGGTGCTACTTGGAAAATGTTATGTCAGCATATAAATATGAACTCATAAACATCTTTTCATATTTATAGATTATGAAACTTCAGAGCATGTCACAGACTTGTTAGCATCTAAATAATAGTGATAAGAAATAAAGCATACATTGTTTAAATTAATTTTAATTGCATCTCCTTTTTAAGCTTAGCTATTTTTAGGATATGATCTTTGCATTTACTAGGTATAATTTTACTTATGGATTTTATTAACAATATCGCTATTGTCTCTGTATTTCAGTTTACTTGAATATAATTTCGTGCCTTTTTTGTAGGCAATGTTAAATTTAGAATGTCAACAAGAAGGAGATGACTCAAGTAAGCTTTATCATGCTTATATGTGAATAAGAATGCCTAGCAGTTAAGAGAAGGAGAGTTTCCTTCTCTGTATTTAGGTTTTCAGGAAGTAACTTCATTGTTTAATGTGTTATGAATACTCTAGATATATTTGTATTTCCTATAAGGAACAAAACAAATTCGAATTTAAAAATAAATTGCATGTAATTTCCAAGCCACTGTTTCTTTTACTTAGTACAGATCTTGACATTTAACTTTAGTAACTGTTAATAATGTATCAAATAATTGAGTAAATGTAGCAAATAGAATATATTTTTATATCACCGTTTGTTTTTATTCCAGATGCAGATTATGTTTTCAACTTTTCACCTTTGATATTGGTTACTACAGTTTCCCAGACCCTGTAGTGCTCCAGGTAAGTATCCCAAAAGCTTCTTGTGAACTTCCACCTTACACTGAATGATCTATTGTGTGTGTGTTGGGGGAGGGGAGTATATGTGTAGGTGGGTGGGTGGTTTGCTTTTATAGTAATCAGCCAATAAATAGCAACTAGTATTAAAGTCATTACAGGCTTATATTTTACTGTAGTTCAGAAAATTAATCAATATGTGGAGAATCTATGATTTATTATTTGAGTTTCAATCCCCATTATGCATCACTATAGAAAGGGTATGGATTTTCTACAGTTCAATCACCCCGTTTACAAAATAAAGTGGCAAACGTGTAGATAATAGAAAATAGAAGATTATCCAGCAGGGTTTCACATATATCAATAATATATTATTATTATTATTATTATCAATAATATATATTGATATATTTCACATGGGTTTGTAGAAAAAATTAACTCTTATTCTTTACATATAGATAGTTTTAAGTTGACCTATATTTTTTTTTCTAGTATAAATATGTGTAAATTAAAGAGTGCTTTTGTATACTCTGATTCTTTTACTTCCTTTCAAATCAACTCATCCTTTCAGTGAACTCATTCAGATCATCCCCTCCAACATATCTTTCATCTAAAATATCCTTTAGGGGCGCGTGTGTGGTTCAGTGGGTTAAAGCCTCTGCCTTCGGCTCAGGTCATGATCTCAGGGTCCTGGGATCGAGCCCCACTTTGGGCTCTCTGCTCAGGAAGGAGGCTGCTTCCCTTCCTCTCTCTCTGCCTGCCTCTCTGCCTACTTGTGATCTCTATCTGCCAAATAAATAAATAAAAATCTTAAAATATATATATATATATAAATTTTTTAAAAAATAATAAAATATCCTTTAGTGGCAAGAAGATTAAAAAAACAGTTGATTGCATAAATCTACAGAAAACTTTATTTGGAGCTATGGAGTAGGAAGAAGGGAAAGGAACAAATGCATAATGTGCAACCAGAATTCCGCTTCATTTTACGTTGACTGCTTTTCAAACTGTTGTACAAGGTGAATGATTGCAGTATATGTGGCTCAGACATTTAGCTGAATAGCTCAAAGGCCTACCCATAAAATTTTGAAACTTCATGAATCTACATTTTTAATCTTTTATTCATTATCTTGCACACATCTTAGTTTGTATTATGCTCTTTGAAATTTATAGTGGCCAAGGTCAAAGAGGTCGCTGCCTGTGTTCTCTAGGATTTTGATGGATTCCTGTCTCACATTTAGGTCTTGAATTTATTTTTGTATATGGTGTAAGAAAGTGGTCCAGTTTCATTTTTCTGCGTGTTAATGTCCAGTTGTCCCAGCACCATATATGTTAACTAACTTGAATATAGATACAATCTAAAAATAGTAAAATAACTAAATAAGTAAATAAAAATTATTGTTCAGAAATGTCATATATTATCTTTCCTGAATACAAATTCTTCAACAGTAAAGAGTTACAAGATAAACTATTGTGACTTTATAATCCATTACTTTTCATATAAAAAACTGTACCTTCAAAAGAGCTTTATTTGTATTTTATAAAGCTGTTGACCTCCAAAAAGGCCACTAGATGTCAGTTCTGATCTACAATCCAACAGGAATGACTCATGTCTTAGAAGTGATTTCACTGCATTAAAAAGTCAATGAGAAATATTTGCTGTGGTTTTACTCTTTCACAGGTGCATGAGCATTTAAGTTTTCAAGATGACGATAATACGGATTTTGAGGACCAAAACACAGAAGAATTCCTTTTACAAGATACTTTCAATTTTCTCTTCTCTAATGAATCTTCACTTCCAATGTTTTCTGAGATACTTCAGGGGCTTTATAGAGCAGGTGTTTTTAAGGTAAGTGCTTATTTTTTCAGTGATAATTTTTTTTTTCCAAGTCATTCTTGGAAAGGTGCCATTTTCTTTATTGTGTAGCTAAACAAATGGATAATGGATTTGAAATGAATTGGTATCTGTTATATTCCTCCTCTTTATAGTTTTCTGCCCTGAAGACCAAGATTATTTTATGTCTACTAAGTATGAGTAACTGATTATGATGCAATTATGGGTTAAGATAAAGAAATTTCTAACTCCTAAGGAATGTTTGTAGATATTATGAATAATACATATTTGATGTTATTTAGAATACTTTAAAAGGAATAGTAGAATTTTTTGAAGGCAATCTAGAAGATCAGTGAGTGTTCTAGACTGACATCAAGGGACTGGAGTTAGAATACTAATTTTTAACGAATTCACATCTGGTTAATATCTTTGCATAGCTGCGGATGATTAGGTTGTAGTCCTTCATAGGAGCATTGGTTAATTTTTATGGTGCATTAATACAAATTTTCTTAATGCATCAAAAATCTGTACAGATCATTAAGTACAGTATTATTCTCTATATATCTTTCTGTTTTAAAACCTGTATTTGGAGAATTTGGGAGAGAAGGATGTGAAAGTTCTTACAAACACACATCGATGCTCTATGGAGGGTTTTTGGGAGAGATAGAACATGGCTTTACAGACTGCTGTTTCTCCTGGATTTTATTCATTTTTTCCTCTAGTTCCCTGTTTTCCTTCATTAGTGAGTGGACCGTCATTAAAACTGTTAGAAACACTTGACCCAGAAGTAATGGTAAATATGTGCAACTTCTCCTGTTAGGGGTGCCTCAGAAAAAAATGAATGTGAGGAAAAATGGGGCCGGGGGACTGTTTATTAGAATCCACAAACTCCAAAATTGTAATGTCCCACAGATGACAGACCCGTGTTCACCTGTTGCTCTGATCTCTGGCACCTTAAAGCCTGAAGGAGATGCTCCCTACATTCCCAAATTGTCCCACACAGTCTACTCTCCTGGACTCATCTCCCCATCCTCACTTACCAATACACAATTGAGCAATTTCATTCAGGTCCTCTTCGTCAAGTATGGAAATTTTCTTAGAGTCAGACACTGTTGTGACAAGCTGAAGTCACTCAGCATGATTTGGCATTAATTAGCTCAGCTGTTTTTTATAGAGTTCAAACTTCGATTGGTTTATAAAGGGGGGGTAGGCAACTGGGCTAAACATGGTTTCCTTTGTAACAATTACTTAAGAATTGTTACTCTCCCTCCATTATAGGGTGAAAACTATCATAAGGAACAAAACCAATGCCTGTCTTTAGAGGAGATGAACTCAATTATGACTTTCATAAAGGAACTTGGGAACTTGGGGCAATTCCAACTGGTAAAACAAAAGTGACATTTGATTCCTCATGATTACTGACCTTATAGATCAGCCTTATTTGTTCTTTTTTCAAACTGGGTGAAGATTTTACTTTAAGAAATAGAAAGCTTTGTAAGCTTCTTTCTTCTTTTCAGACATCTAAATATTAAAATGAGCAGAACCTATATTCTTTAAGACTTTGCAAATAATACATGACTTATTCAAGGTAAAAGGATAGGAGATCAGTGTAACTGCCAGTATATGACAGTTCTGAAGGGGGAAATGTCTATTTTTTTCTGGAGAAGTTTTACTTTTAGCTTTGGGACATGTACATGTAACAGAAATTTCTTTCTGCTCATCATGTCCTTTTTGTTCGGGTCAAATCAAATATTACTGAATGTAACCACATTTTAGAAAACAACCTAAATATTAATTTGTTGCAACTCTATAGCAAACTTCAAAAAAGAAAATGTAAATAATTATGATAGCTACTACTGGGTTTTAGCCTAAAAAAATAACTGACATTTGTTTTCCTTTCTGTGTATTTTCCTGGGTTCTGTTAATTTATTGGTCAATATCAACGGTTATTATTAATATAATTGATTACATGTGTGTTTGCATGTTCAGTATTTGCTTTGTTTCTAGTTTTGCCACTTATCTAGATGGACTATAATGGATTTCTATTTTTCCACCTAAGATTTGCTTATATAAAAAATCTTGTTAAAACAACATTTTTCAAAGTCCACTGATAATTTATTATTAATCTGTTTGGATCAAACAGTTATTTTTTCCTTAAAAAAATAGCATGTATTCACATGCTACTTGTCTAAGTTATAACCAATTTACTAAGTTAATGAATGATTGCTCGGCACATGTCTTTATAATTTAATCTCATATTGTAGAGGGCTCAAAGTAAGCTTTTGCCCCAAAGATAATAATTTAATTGATGGATTATTTTAATTAATTTAAATATAGTAAGTATTACATTTGTGACAGTTGGCTCAAAACTCAACAAAGATAAAGAGAGAGGTCTCGTTCTTCGGGAGTTCATAATTTGAGATATTGAATGTAGAGAACATCACTTGGTACAATGTGAAAACTGAAGAATTATTTTACAGGAAAAAGGGCAAACTCCAATTTCCTGACTCTCAGAGTAAAAAGAGGATAACCATAGATTTTCTTTTCCATGGGATTAATATCTCTTACCCTGACAAAGTTCACTTGCAACCCCAAATGATTTCCCTTCATTTTTCCTAATGCTAGAGTCACTCTTGCATTCAGCTGTTCAGCTATCTATAGGAAAGAGATACCCATTTTCATTCAAAGAAAAGAGAAAGAACACTTACTGCATTTGGAAATATGATCAACAGAATTAGTTCTTTATAAAAAGTGGCATTTACCTTGACAACTGCACAGAAAAATTATGATACTGACCAGTGGATTTTAAATAAATATCTGACTTTTTAAAATAGCTGAATAAGATAGAAAGCCTTCTCCATTTCTTTTAAATTATTTTCCGTTACTTATTCTGATATTGTCATTTTGAATATTTCTTCTCAGCTCTTCCCATCTATAGCTCCTGGGATTCGATCTTTGATGCATGAATTTTATGATATGGCAAAGCCTGTAGGACAGCCTGGTTCAGTCCTGACTCAGTCCTGGTATCTTTTAAATGTATTTGAACAGTTTCAGCTCCTGAATAAAAAGGCACAGCTACATCCACTGGAATGGTAAGATAGCCACAAATTTGAATTGTGCAATCCAAAAATTCTCTAAAGATTGATTTCAAAAAGATTTTGCCTACATTAAAGAAAGCAACAAAAAGAAACATGTCCAAATATTTGTGCTCTGGAAAATAATCTTCTTTAAAGCATTGAAACCATAACAGTTCTAGTGGTCTTCAAACACTGTAATAAAAACACATCCAACAGTTTTTCAAACCAACAGGATTTGACTCTACTACAGAGTAATGCTTAAAATGAAAAAGTTTCAATCTCATTTCATTCTGTGATATATATCATTGAATTATGAGACCATCAGAAAGAATTAGGTGACTTTTTTTTTTTTAAATGAACCATCAGTCAGTGTAAAGCCCAAGATGGTATGAACACATATTTGAGTTTTTGAGATGTGACTTTGTTCTAGGCAAAATCTAGACAAACTTACAAATATGTCTGTCCCTGCCACAAGAATAGAACTTTTCTTTTTCAGAAGGTTTAGAATCTCAGAGGGAAACAAACATTTGTCCTCCTGTTTCCACTTCCGTTCTAATGAGAGGTGACAATGAGGGGTTGGGAGAGGGGACAGGCCAGGTGAATATATTCATATCTCCTGTAGTTGTCACAAAGGGACAGTGCCCAGGGACCTGGCTAAGTCTGCTTCTCTTTTATATGATGGAATTCAGGGACTATTTGACTTTTCTACTGCCAGGAAAAGAGAAGCAAACCTAAACCTCCTAGGGAGATGAAAGACGAAAGGGCCATGCCATAATCACTTGTGTCTCCTGCAGACCCTCTCAGGCAGGAATGGCTTCAGCTCTCCTGACCTGTGCTTCATTTCTCTCTGCCTCACGAGGTCATGAAAGTATTTCCATAAGAATTTTTTTTATAATTCAAAAATACAAATAATCGTGTATTTGAAGAATTCTTAGGACATTTCCCAGGATTAGAACTCACTTGAATTACCATGACTTTATGAAGTTGGCCTTATTCAATGCTCAGAAGTAGTAAGCCTGACAGAAGCCTTTACTTGTTTGAAAAGTAGGTTTTAAATAACAGAGCTCAGTGCCCATTGGTTTGTTCTTTGCCCTCACTCAAGTCAGTCAAGTCTGTCTCACTCATCATTATCAATGGGGAAGAGCAGACTTGATTTACCAAGGAGCCAATTTAGGTACTGTTTTTAGTTTTGATTAAATTCCCTTGAGATATACAAGTTTTGGGAAATTTGTTTCTCAGCAAGTTTTTCTCAAGCTCCACCTATGGTATAAGGTTAAAGAAGGGACTTACCTGAAATTCAGAATACTGCATTTAATGCAAACCCTAAGCCTAACTGTAATGATTCCCATTAAACAAGGGAATTTATTAGTGGTCAGTGTTGGAAGTGGTCAGTGTAGAAAGGGCCAAAACTTTTTTGAATCAGATAAACCTGGATTCGAATACCCCAACCCTAGAGTTTATTAATTATAGCAGCTAAAGTTTTGATACCTCTGAAACTTAATCTCCGTATCTGTAAAAAAAGGATTATACTACCTACCACTTGTTACTTCACAAGAATTACATAAGATAATTTCCATGTGCCATATGGTGTCTGGTATGTTGCAGTCAAAGTAGGTAATAAATATTAATATGGACTTTTCATGCTTCTCTACCATCCAAAGGTCACTTTAGGATCTACAATGGAGGGAAACATTTTTCTTTCCTTCATAGGAAAAGCAAGACAGGTTTGAGAGATTTACCTAAGTTAACCATGAGAACATTAAATTTTAGATCTTTATCAAAAAGCAATTAGGTAAATCACTCTGAGAACATTTCCAGAAAGAATAATTCTAATTATCTTCAAATTTACCCGGGAGCATATGTATATTTAATTATCACCCATGCTGTGTTACAAGGAGGATGCGTATTAGACATGTTTTCTAGATGAGGAAACCATGCTGAGAAGGTAGGTCATTTGCTCAAGTCACAAAGCCCAAAGATATTAGGACCCTGGCCTCACATCCGTGGCCCAGTGCTTGATTCCAGTATATCCTGCAGATGGACAGGTCAGGTGTAGTCATTCATCATTGTCCTTATTTTCACAACGGTCACCTTCAGCTTTTCCACAGAAAAAGCCAATTTTACATATCTCTGCTGCCTCTGGGAAATAATGATTTCATGCTTCCTTTTATTTTTTAAAATTAGTTATTTATTTAAGTAATCTCTCCACCCAATGTGAGGCCTGAAATCATGACCCTGAGATCAAGAGTCATATGCTCCCCAGACTGACCTAACCAGGAGCTCTCATTCTTCCTTCTAAATAAAGATCCTTTGCTTAGAGCAACAAAGTGAGAAAAGATAAAGTCAGAATAGCAAAGGTTAAAAAAAGTGATCATTATGCATGTCTGTGCCCTGAGGCTTAGAATCCAGAGGTCCCAACAGAATCAGTGTAAATCTGAACAGAATGAAAATATTAAAATCAATATTTGTGCATCATCTGCTAATTTTCACTTTACTTGCAATAGAGTTGCAAGTGTACTTTGCTCTCCTCATAGGCTTTCCATGAAAAAGCCACATTTTAAAAAATAAATAATTTATTCACAAAATCACATAAGGAATTGCTGCAGGATGCTTTACCATACAAAGCATCTCATTCCACTAAGATAGTAACTCAGTGTATTGCATTTCAGGGTTGTATCTTTTAGGAGCTTCACTTAGAGTTTTTGCTTCACATGAATTCAGAGATATTTTTTTAATTTATCCTGGCACCCAGTCAACCTTCAACTAAACATATCTCACCCCATGCTTGCTTTATCTGTTTCTTCATTCCTTGGGAGAAGGGAAATATTTTAAAGTTAGTCCTAGACATTTTTCTCTCTCACCCCTAAATACTTCATGGTATGCATCAAAGAAAGAAAAGGGACTTACTTTACAAGTAAAACTGCAATAAAATTATCACACCTTCCCACATTAGCAATATTTTTAATTCTTTTATTCTTTGTAATTTGCTGATGTTTCTATTTTGAAGGAACTGACTATGCCTATTCATCTCCTCTCCACCACAGTGCCCGGCACAGTATCTGGGACAATAAATATTTATAAAATGTAACTTAACACAGAGCATCTGATTTCATGCTCATAGCGTTGCTGTGAAATCAGGCCAGTGATCTGTTCTCCATTCTGCTGCAGTGGAAATGCAGAAAAGAATCAGAGCACAGCCCAGAAAAGTCCAATCACATCCTGCTCCGTATTCCCCGTCCTCAGGACCAGCAAGTTTTCGGTCCGTGGTTTAGATTATTTGGTCTCTACTTTGAAGAGTCAAAGAGCAATCTAGCCAAGCACTTAGTTGCATAACAGAAAAACATGAGGCAAACACACCGAGAGGAACTAACCCTTACCGTTTAGTACAGTTAGCCCACGTCTGAGGACAGAAAACGCGACAGGATCATAGGTCGTTTTCAGCGTATCACCCGTACATACATGCACCCTTAGGTTGTGTGTATGTTCTTCTGAGTCTGTGCCTCAGACTTTCCAGGCCTCCTTGCTTCAAGACTGCGTGCTTTTAGCCAAACAATTTCCAAAACGACTGTGTGTTCCCAACTCCCTTCTGTTGGATCCAGGCTATCAGAGATTGCTCGCTTTTGGCCTGAAGAGTGACTTTTTGCCCTGGTTTTCTTCAAATGTGCTTCTGCTGATTAGAGATGATGAGATTTCCACCCACCTCGCTTGAGGCCAGATTGCCGGTCTTGAGGAATGAAATCCAGAAAGTGTTCCTTTGTGTTCATCAAAATATCTTGTGCCCACACAGGGGGAAAAAAAAAGTGCGTTAGATGTGATTTCCATGACTTTTGTTCATTTCATTGATCCAGACTGGCTTGGCCTTGCATTTGCAGGAATTCTTTCACAGAGGATGAGAACATTGAAAAACCACAAGTGCCATCTGATGCAACTGGAAATAAAAAAGGTAAAAAGATACAGTCTCACTTCTTCCAACATGAAAATAAGTATTGTGTGGCCCCCAAAATATGTTTCGCTTCCTTAGCAATCACAAATGGAAGTTAAACTAGGGAATGCTATTTTCCCTCAAATTTGAAAAGATTTTCCTCTTAAAGATCATAGAGGGGCGCCTGGGTGACTCAGTGGTTTAAAGTCTCTGCCTTTGGCTCAGGTCATGATCCCAGGGTCCTGGGATGGAGCCCCGCATTGGGCTCTCTGCTCAGCAGGGAACCTGCTTCCTCCTCTCTCTTTCTGCCTGCCTCTCTGCCTACTTGTGATCTCTCTCTCTGTCCAATAAATAAATAAAATCTTAAAATATATATATATATCATGGAGGTGGGGATTGTGTAGAGAAATAAGTATTCTCAATCCACTGGTGCTGGTATAAATTAGAGCAACCTCCCTTAAAGGGCCATGTGATGACATATAAGAAAATCCTTAAGTTATTCTTATAGGGGCGCCTGGGTGTAGATGGGTAAACACCCAACTCATGGTTTTCCCTCAGGTCATGATCTCAGGGTCCTGGGATCAAGCCCCCTGTCAGTCTCTGCGCTCAGCTCACAGTCTGCTTGAGATTCTCTCTCCCTCTCCCCTTCTTGCTCGTGATGTCTTTCTCTCTCTCTCAAATAAATACATAAATCTTTTTCTAAAAGTTACTTTTACATCAGAGAAATCTCACTCCTAGATATTCATTTTAAGGAAATAATTAATGTACACCAAAGTTTAGTTACATAACTTATTAAAAATAAATTTAAAAATTTGAACTACTTCTATTGTAATAATAGTGAATTAGATAAGTAAAGCCATAGACTTCCCATATAATACTGTAAAGCCATTCTAATCTTACAGAAGCATATTTATGACATGAAAGATGTTTGTGGTGTGTTGTTAAATGAAACAATTGACTACAGGCAACATGGGCTTTGAGGAACATTAATGGCAGTTGTGATTTTTTTTTCCCTAGACTTACCTTTGTTTTCTCTAATTCTCTTCTTTTTAAAGAACATCTGAGCTTTTGATCAGAAAGAAAGAAAATGTTTCTAATTTTAAGAATAAAAGATGAAAACAAATACCACGTGTCTATAACTTTTTAGAAATCAAATTTCCCTATTACAAATCAAGGTTTGATACAATACAGTGGTTCTCAGCATGTGGCCCCTAAACCAGAAATACCACATCACCTGGGAAATTTGGACCATTCCAATCTACTGAGTCAAAATCACACCTCTCTGGGTATGAGACCCAGCACTCTGTCTTGTAAGAAGTCCTTCAGATGATTCTGTGGCATGTTCAAGTTTGAGACCCACTAATTCAATAGAAGGAATTGGTAAGCCCAGTGAAGATTTGGTGATAAACTGCTATTCTGAAGACTTTCTCACTCCCACCATTATTCTCTTTAAATGAATGATTTAACCACTCTGAGTGTTTTTAGTCATTCCTTTGTTCCATCTGTATATAGTAAGGAATTTTTTAGATAGATGTTTGGTTTAATTCAAAAATTTAAGAAGTGCGAGTGGAATCAATTGGATAAAGTTTCTGTAATTCTAATGATTTGGGATATTATAGGCATAAAATCAAGGTAACTTCTAGAAGGAATCTTAACAGATCACCCTAAGGCAATGGATGACATTTAAGCCATTCACTTTTCTCCCTTAAAATTTTCCTTTTTGAAATAATCATTCTCCTGAGATTTGAACCAAATAACTTCTTTTGTTTTACTGTAGCTTTCAGTTTAACTAAGTGCTTTCTGATATAAGAAAAGTTAAATCATAAAATGGTTCTACTAAATTATACTGTTTGAGATTACTGAATATATATTCTTTTTGTTTTGAGTAACCATTTCCATTTTATATTAACTTTTCTTTTTTTAGCTGTTGTTCTACGAATTATGAATGAAACCAAAGAAGTTCGCTGCAGTAACGGTGAGTTCCAATGAAAGTGTTCGGTGGCATAATCGATAGTGAGGCACAGCCGTGGTTTGAATAAATCACCATTTTATCATATTTGGGTACTTTTATTTTTTTCTTTTCTTTTTCTTTTTTTTAAGAATTTATTTACTTACTTATTTGACAGAGAGAGACACAGCAAGAGAGGGAACACATGTAGGGGGAGTGGGAGAAGCAGGCTTCCTGCAGAGCAGGGAGCCTGATGCGGGACTGGATCCCAGGACCCTGGGATCAGGACCTGCGCTGAAGGCAGACGCTTAACTATGAGCCACCCAGGCTCCTGATATTTGGGTACTTTTAGACTGTAATGTATTTTAAGTAAATTTTTAGAAGTTTACGAATTAGTGTTCTATGTTTGAACGTGAAATACTATGTTGTTGATGTATTTGTTTGTTTGCTCGTTTAAGGCCAGTGACTTTCAAACTCATTTTGAGGGGTCTTCAGGGTGCTAAGTATTTGCCTTGGAGACTACTCAAGTAGATAAACTTGGCTTATCTGCTCTATACATCGATTTTTAGGGCTTACACCAACCCACAGGGATTCCTTTTCTACCATACTGTTGACATAATGGATAGTACTGGGGTTGAAATTTTTTTTTTTATCAATTTAGAGTTTTTAATCGGATTTTTGTTTTGTTTCCTTAAAATTCATGATTTTTTTTTTTACTAAGGTATAATCAAGAAAAATGGTATGTATATAATAATAATACGTTTCAAGTATGTAGATTTTAGGATTTAAAAATAATTTTCTTTATATATTCTCTGGTCAGTATTATCCCAGTGCGGCCTTGTAAATATATAATTCTAGAGAATCTAACTGACCTTTCCAAAGTCACAGGACTATTAAATCTCTGAGTTGGATCACTAAGCTGGATCTTCCAATTCTTTGTCTCAAGCTCATGAATTATCTTAATACTTTATAACAATATGATAGAAAAATAAGAGTCGTACTTAGTAGGTTTGCTTTTTGGCCACGTGTACATATATACATATATATACAGTGCTAAAACATACACTGAGAAAATTCAGCCTTCCATAAAAAATCCATTCCAGTAAAACATAAAAGCTGGAAAAAATAAAATTTATGGACTAAGGTTTAATTTATTATAAATAAGAGTCTTCCAGTTTAATAAAACCTAATTTGTATCTTCTGAAAGGCAATTTAATTCATTCATTATATTTTAACAGTATCATTAAAATCAGGGCAGACTGAGAGGTTATACAATAATGTGGTTTAATAGAATCAACAAGTACATCCAATTAAAGAAAAATAGCGTTGTACATAAAGTATTGCTGATCAGGAAAAATAACAGGTCTGACTTGCCGTTCCTTGCCTGAATTTTCCATCCAGTCTTTTCCTCCTAGAAAAATACATGCACCTCTTGGGAGACCAGTGCCTAGGCTGTAGTGGGGCAAGGACGAGGCAGTAAGCCTGGAGCAAGTTGAGGGTGCACATTTGTCAAGTCACTTCATCTCCTTGGTCTTCTCTTCTATGATGTATAAAATGAAACAACTCCCTGGGGATAATCTCACTTTTTTTGCAGTTCCCAGGTAACCTGCAGTAGAGGCAGTGAACATGTTAGATAAGCTCTTCAGCTTAGTTCATATTTTTAAATTGATAAAAATCTAGTCCTACTTGGGTCTGTATAATTAATCTGCCTACTTTCATGGCATGATCTAAGATTTAAGAAATAACTTGATGATGCCTCAGAACAGGTGGGATTATTCTTCAGAATCTAGGCTTTTCTTGTTTAATATGAGTTATGATTGTCCCTCAAGAGGGCAATAAAACCCTGTGGTTAAACGAATCCATTAAGAGCGACCAAAACTTCAAACGGCTTTCCCAAATACACTTGCCAAGTAGGTGAAGCAGCCCGCTACTGCCATAGCTCATGCTGGGTTCTCCGTGGACCTGAGGTAAGCTGGCCCGAGGCGAGCTGGCACTGGGCTGGGAAGGATGCCAAGGACACTCCAGGTGTTTGAAGGCAGCAGCACTGATGATTCAGGTGAAGATGGTATCAAGATAGCTTTTAAGCAGGGTTTTAGGATGCCGCACTTAAGCCAGAGGTGGAGAGTTTCTGATGAATCTGAAAACAAGCACTTGCTGGAATCTTGCTTAAGAGAGTGATTACACATTTTGTCTCCTGTGGGGCTGCGTTTCGGTGTTAAAATGGGCAAGCCCTCTGGAAACTTTCACTATGAACTAGACTGCAGGAAAATTAACTCTCAGTGACTGTTTTATAAAAATATGTCTTCTTACGTTAAAGTACATCTTCTGCGGTGAGTATTTTGAAAAAATAAATCTTCTTTATTCAATTAACTGGTTTTGAACATGGAAGTGTAATGCAAGCGTTTATATTCCCTTCCTACATAGGAAATGGTCCTCTCAAAAGCACATTTTGAATCTCCGGACTCCAGCCTGTTTAAAGGGTTCTGTTAGGTTCGCGGTCTCCCTTTGAGTCAGATCTCATGACCAACCATAGCCTGTTTTTACTGTGCTTATCTCAGTCCTTGAACATAGAATGTGCAGGAACAAAAATTTTTAATGAATGCATTATTTTTTTATTAACATATAAGGTATTATTTGCTTCAGGGGTACAGGTCTGTGAATCATCAGTCTTACACAATTCACAGCGCTCACCATAGTACATTCCCTCCCCCATGTCCATCACCCTATCCCTCCCCTCCCCTCCCCCACCCCCCAGCAACCATAAGATTGTTAAATGAATGCACTATTAATAAGAAGTTGAATTCAAACTTAAGTTCAGTGTATCGCTTCTGGCAGCGAACCCTGCATTATCTGTTTTGTGGCCCTGTTGTTAAACATCATTGAACATTTTATTTAAAGGCAATAGAATGGTACTTTCATTTTACAGATTTCCATAGAATCCACTAGAATTTTGTTCCATTAAATACTGAAAAGTAAGGGGCGCCTGGGTGGCTCAGTGGATTAAGCTGCTGCCTTCGGCTCAGGTCATGATCTCAGTGTCCTGGGATCGAGCCCCGCATCGGGCTCTTTGCTTGGCGGGAGCCTGCTTCTCTCTCTCTCTCTCTGCCTGACTCTCCGCCTGCTTGTGATCTCTCTCTCTGTCAAATAAATAAATAAAATCTTTAAAAAAAAATACTGAAAAGTATTTTATGGAACAAAATACTTATTAATATTTCTTTGAAAAACATTTGCTAAGCTTCTTTTGAGTATTGTATTTATTCCTAAGATGTAAACAAAATAATTTAGCAGTGGCTGGTATTTATGCCTATACATGCATTTTTCTTTTTCTCTTCAAGATACTTTTGTAAAAATTGGGTTAACCATCTAGAAACACATTTTTTAAATGGCTTAGAAGCAATGGTACGAAGTAATATGCTGGGTTTTACAGCAGGATTGAGCAGAGCATAACATTTCCTTCTCATACTGTAGGACATTTTCTTGGGTTGGGGTGACTGGGGCAGGGAGGGGGGGGATCTTGGGATGTCCTGCTGCTGTTTTTGCATTGGAGTGTTTGGTATAATATTGAATTTCACATTCTTCACTCCACCCTACTGCCTGCAAGCTACTATATCAATTCAATGGCAGTTTAATGACTCTCCCTATTAAGAAATTTTCCTCATTCCCTGCTGGTGCCCTTCTGTTCCCACTTCACAGAGTCATCACCCCCATTTACCAGTTGCTTGATAGATGCAATAAATGCCAAGAAAATGTTATCAATCCACTGGCGAGACGTTTTCCCCACCTTCTCCCTGCCTTTAAAGTTTTAAGAGCTGAGCAAAAACTATCATCCATATAATCCCAACAAAAGCCAACAGCTGTTATATAAGGCAGGCGCTACAAAATTTGACAAATAGAAAATCCGGCTGAAGCCACAAATCAAATATGACCAGAGTGCCAAGTGGGAGATCAGCAGTGATCATGAAGGTTGTTCAAAAGATTAAACAACAACAACAACAACCTTGAATCATATATGCCTTATTTTTTTTATATATTTTTTTCATATATGCCTTTTTTAAAACATTTATCCGTTTCACAGTTGTCTTTTCTTTGCCATTGTTGTTTTATTTTAACAGATGACACACAATGTTCTATCAAGCAGATCCTCACACATCCACATTTGGAACTAAATCCTGAATTTAACCCGAAGATCAGGGATTACTACTCTGAAGTCCCATTTGATGTGGTCACGGTGACAATTGGAGCGGAGACTTCGAAGTGTCAGTGCAAGGTGTACCTGCATGATCGGGCAGGACCAAGGTACGGAGCTGATGACCAGGGCTGGGCGGAGACATCATAGGGAAGCAGATATTTGAAGCAACCTTTGAAGGTTCAGAAGAACTGAAGCATCAGAGCAGTTGGAGAGATTGCCAGGGTGTGGAATCCTTCCACTTTTCAGGTGTTGTGGGGCTTAAAACAAAACAAAACAAAAAGAACATATCCGTGCTCTACTAATCTGTTAGCAATCTTTGATTTCAAGTTTTTATTTAAATTTGAGTTAGTTCACATATATGGTAAAATCAGTTTCAGGTGCAGAATTTAGTGATTCATCACTTACATACAAAAACACCGAATGCTCATCACAACAAGTGCCCTTCTTAATCCCCATCACCCATTTAGCCCAACCCATACCCACTCCCCCCATCCCCAGTTTCTTCTCTGTAATTAAGAGTCTCATGGATTACTTCCCTCTCTTTTTTTTTCCTTCTCCTCTGTTCATTTGTTTTGTTTCTTATATTTCACATATGAAGAAATCATATGGTATTTGTCTTTCTCTGACTTATTTCTCTTAGCAGAATATACTCTAGTTCCATCCCCATTGTTGAAAGGGCAAGATTTCATTCTTTTGACAGTCGAGTAATATTCCATTCTGTATATACCACATCTGCTTTATCCATTTGTCAGTTGATGGACATTTGGGCTCTTTACATATTTTGGCTAATGTAGATAGTGTTGCTATAAACTTTGGGGTACATGTATCCCTTCATATCAGCATTTTTGTATCCTTTGGGTAAATCCCTCCTGTTGCAATTGCTGGATCATAGGATAGTTCTATTTTTAACTTTTTGAGGATCCTCCATACTGTTTTCCACAGTGGCTGCACCAGTTTGATTCCCACAAGCAGTGTAAGAGGGTTCCCCTTTCTCCACATCCTTGCCAACATCTTTTTTTTCCTGTGTTAATTTTAGTCATTCTAACAGGTGTGAGGTGGTATCTCATTGTGGTTTTGATTTGTATTCCCCTGATGATTAATGATATTGAACATCTTTTCATGTGTCTATTGGTCATCTGTATGTCTTCTTTGGAAAAATGTCTGTTCTTGTCTTCTGCCCATTTCTTAACTGGATTACTTAGTTTTTGGATGTTGAATTTGATAAGTTCTTTATAGATTTTGGATACTCTGTTAGCAGTATTTGGATTTAATCTTTGCCACAATGTTGTAACAAGAGGATCTTGTGATTTGGATATTAAAAAGACTCATTAAGTGTAACTTGCTTCTACCATATCCCAACTCCTCAAGATATTTTTCAGGGGTTGAACAAACATTTTGATGACAATTTATGGACATTCTAACAGAATTTACCTAGTCTCATGGGATTTTTTTTTCTATTGACTCTTTTGAGAATCACCAACTCTTCTGTTTATAATTTGGAACAGAAGATGGAACTTTAATACATGCCATGTTCATGGCAAGGAAGATACTAATGTTCCTATGCTGTAGGGAAGGAAATGCATTAGGCATCCCTGAGAGCTAAGAGAGTCTAATAGAAAGAAAAGAGGATTCAAATCAGACCAACCTGGAGACCATCCCTGACTCTACCATGGTACTTTAGGCACAGAGTTGGTATATGAAATGAGATAATGTATGACTCTGAGAAGTAGTAAGTATTGGTTTCCTTCCTGTGATTGGTAGAGGACTTGCTCTGTAAGATAATTGTTGGCATACCGAAGTATGTAATTAAGGTTTTTTTTCATATTTTAAGTTTCTTATGACATTGTGTAGACCTTATCTGCTTTTGTATGCAAATTATTGGCATAAATAAATATTGATGTGTGATGGATTCATACATCAATATTTACTTATTTGTACGGGTATACAAATAAATATCTCTCTATCTCTCTCTCTCTCTAGCTTTGCCAACTATCCTCTGGGTTTGGGAATGAACAAAATCTCAATGCTGGTGGTGGATGAATCCCCAGCACAGGGGGAGACCTTGATCACGTACAAACTCACCATCTACAGAGAAGACCGTCCAAGTCTGCCCTTGTTTGAGGACTTCACAGCATGTGGTTTTGTGCAGGTCAGTGAATTCTACATTTGCACTCGGGTTGAATTGGGAGTGATCTGTTAACCCAGGTGAAAAAGGCCAAATGAAAATCGTTAGAAAAAAGGTGTCTGCTTGCAAATCCAAAGTGTGGTCTCATTTCCAAAGAGCAAGGGTCCGAGGCAGTTATGCGAGCTTTTTCGTGAGTGCTTTGCCTTGTAGTGCGGTGGCTGTGCCCTACATGTACTGGGGTCAGTGGACGTATTGTGCTTGATACTGAAAAAAACAAAAAATGTCTGAGTGCTCATACTGAGTTATAAAATTGATTTTACATTTGAGTTTACATTTCCACGTTAAATTGTGCCGTGTTTCTTGGATTTGTACCTGAATCTACCCTGAAATCTTAAACGAGGTTTGGTGTTTATTTTAAAGAATCAGAGAAAAATTGACAAAGCTATTTCGTGGAAGGGATACCAGACGAATGAAATTACATTGGCTTGAGTGGATATATTTTTCCTGCACTTCTTGTATCATAATCATTCCTAAAGGCTGTAGTTTCTCCTGTGAGAACCACATACCGTTGTAGCCCTGTTGATCTTGGAGGGTGAATATGACCCAGAGACTTTGTCTTATTTGATGGTTCTTTCCTCCATTTCTTCCCTGTGTTAGGATTCTAGATATAACCTTGTACATTTCCTCACGTCATTTGCCCTCACTATAGGCGCTTCTGGGGAAGTAGTAATTGGTGTTAACGTATCTCCTAATTCACTCAGAAAGCGTAATGGCAAATATGTCATGTCTCAGTGACTAATCACCTATGGGGAGCTTTGAAGAACAGGGATTAGTAACAGAGAGAAGCAACCAACTGAGTCTCCGGGAGCAGGATGAATACCATGCTTCCTTAAAGGTAATAGCCAGCGAAGTGGTCTCTCCCCCCTCTCCCCGTTATTTGTCAGAGTGTATTTTATACTCCTGCTAACCTGGCCTGATCACTCTTCCCCAGATATGCTTCCCGACCTGGTTGGTGGTTACATCCATAACCAGGAGGTGTACAGATATAGAAAACATTCAATTAACTATGTACTTAAGATTTGCGCAACTTACTGTATATAAAACACGTATAACTGTATTTTGCTATATATAAGTTATATATACTGAATATAAATTATACCTCAATAATATAAAAGAAAAGCATTAGTGGGGAAGTATGTATTATCTTCCAAGACATGCTTCTCTTCTCTAATATTAAATGCATCAGAAATAAGTTAATTACCATGCAATTACCTTAGACAATGGATTATATTAGGAATTTCTTACTGTAATATGGAGAAAAATATTAGGAAATTCTTGTGGGATATATCCTACAGATGATTGCAGAAAAATATTTTGGTCATTTATAAGAATTCTATCCAGAAGGTTTTAATTTAAAGTTTATGTGTGGTCCTATAACAGTGCTGTGCTTTAAAACATGGAGAAGTGTCTAATAAGCACTCATATGTTTTTTAGCCTTTCTTTTACAAACTGTCAAATGACTGAAAAGATAGTGAATGAATAATAAGGATTGATTTAGACACTTAGCACAAGGCATGAGTGGCCTCAGAAACTGGGAGAAGTCAGTAACAGAGGTAGGATTTTTCTCACCTTAGGCTCCAGTGAGAGTTCTAGTGCAGAGACCTTTCCCTTGTTTCTTGTTTATGCTTAATCTCATTTGAGTCTATGGGTTTCACTGCAAGCTGATACCATCATGAAGTCAGAATACAAGCAGTAAAAGATACAATGTCGGAACTCCTATCAATTCTCAGCTATTTCCAGATTCATAGCTAAAAAGATACAGATTATGAGACTCACGAGCGTTTGGTCTTCTGTATTGTTCTTTTTCTTTTTTATCAACAACTATAGTGCCTTACTATATTCTTATGTTGAAGTCCAGAGTCAGAACATTGCATATTAAATGGTAGACCATTCTATTTGAACCCCTAAAGTGTGTATGTGGCAAACCAAAGGAAATGAATTAAACTTTAATTAGAGACTATTTGTTGGTTAAAGGGGAAAATTACATTTCCTCCCTATATTATAAATTAGATTTTGTCCTAATGGCTCCATTATTAAATTTTAAACAAACCTTAAAAGGCGATCTACATTTAAAAAGCCAAAAAAGAGTATTCAATTTGTGGTTAATTAAGCCTCCTAATTTCTCCTGCTCCCATTCTCTCACCTTCTGGTTACTGGCTCTTCTTTTTGTCATTTCACTGAAAGACTACCAGTGAAGGGAAAGCATATCTAAGGCATACCAGTCAAAAAATCAATGTCTTTGACATTTTGATGAATAAGATAATTTGTTAATAGGCATTTTGTATCATTTATATGATCAAATATTGTTAAATACCTACTTAACCATAATTAACTATCTGAGTTTGGTGTCTGTTTCTAATGATAGTGCCAGTTGGAATTTGTATATGGTTGCCACAAAGCAATTCTTATTTACTGAGTTACCAGTTACTTACCTTACCAGTGAGGAGGAAAGGGCTCATTTATATGACTGATACAAAACAACTAGATTTGGACCAAGGCTTTTCAGTCTCAGCACTATCAGTATCAGGGATGAATAATTTTTTTGTTTGAAGGAACTATCCTGTGCACTGTAGAATGTTTGGGAACATCCCTGGCTCCTATCCAGTATATTCCTCTCCAAACTGTGACAACCAAAAATGTCTCCAGACATTGCCATATTATCAGCTGGGGGGATCGGGGTGGGGGGCAAAATTGACCCCAGTCAAGAACAACTAATATATACCAATAGCAGGCCTGCTTTTCTACTTTCCACTAGTAAATCTAGTAAACCTGTAGTGGATTTACTCAAAGTATGAATAGGTTAGAGATAATCCTTGAATGTTGAATGTTGAAGAATCACTCTTCTCTTTTCTCATCCTTGTATTTTTAATCATTTCTATAGTCAGCGATACTACTATGACAGCTCTTTATTCTTCTCATTAATTTGCCATCTTTTCTAATGTAATTATAATCAGAAATATGTATTCAATTTTAGAAAACATGATTCTTAATGAAACATAAAAAGTGATATAACATACCTAGACTGTTCTTTCATTTTGATTTACCCATAAATAGCATAATGTTTTGCTGCTAGGAAGAGAGATTTAGAAAGTAATAAACTGTTATTATGGCTGGAATATGTCATGCTTTGGAATTAATAAAATATATTTATGTTCTAAGGAAATTAAAACACTTATGGGGAAATATTTCTTTTAATATCTCTTTCCAAATCAAAAAGTTTTGACATGGATAACAGTATAGCATCCATAGAAATTGATTTGTATAAAAGATCTATGGTCTCATAAACATTTTACCCCCAAAGTGTTGTGCCAGAATAGGGCCATAAATAAAATCTACAGAAAGGTCATATAGCAGAAGCGTAGGAGAGTACATTTCAGGGAGCCATTTTTTAGAAACAGCCTTCATTTTAAAATAAATTACAATTAATAAAGGGAAAATACCAAAGATAGAAAAAAAAAACCATTAAGAAAAGAAGTTTGTCCAGCATTTAGCTATAGATTTAAAACTCACATTTGCTGCCTTATTGTAAAAAAATGAACTAGTGATCTATATGCTGAGCTATTAAATGATATATAAATGACTTCAGTTATAACCTTTGGAAATGCTTTGTAATTTTCCCATTTATTTTTGTACTGTTTCTCAACACAAAGGTTACAGAACTATTCATATGATAATTGTCAAATATTTTAGCAAATACCCACAATAAAAGAATAGGAGAGAATTTTTTGATGACTACTTAAAAAAAAAAACTTTTATTGATGACTACTTAAAAAAAAACCCTTTTTCATTTCCAAAGTTGTAATATCTATGAAATACTTGTTATCGTGATTTTTTGGTTACCTTGCTTACACCACTACACCAGAAGAATGTGATTCAATTTTTCAACAATAGAGCCTGTGCTGTAGTGAAAGGTTCCCAGCTAACAACTGTTTATTAATTATCTGCTATGTACTTTGCTCTTACAAATATGTCATATACTGTAGGAGATACAATGCAATATTTGTAGAACTTTTATTATATGACATACATGATGCGAAGCACTTTACCTTTTTATCTTATTTAATGTTCTTCACAACTTTAGACATAGTGATAACTGTACTGACCCCTAACTTAGAGAGGACATAAGGCTTTAAAACAATGTAATTAGTAGCAAAGGTGGTGTTTGAATACAGATCTGACAGACTTCAAATTGATCCCCTTAATCATTACTCTGGACTATAGAATCTTAAGCTTTTATTACACTTATACTCTAATTAAGCTATTTAGGAAATTCATTTAGCCAAAATTCAACCTGTTAAGATTTAGTTAGTAGAATTTGTTTTCATGGTCATGTACAATGATAATTTTTATAATGTTCTAGAATCACTGAAAAATTCTGAGGTCTTCATAATCCTTATTTTGATGAAGAATGTTATGGAATCAGAATATTCCCTTCCTTAGTGTATCTATCAGAAGGAAAATTTTCAGGCCTAACATCTACTGTTTTACGAGGCACCATATATATCCTAATGTCCCCATATTTAATCAGGCTTAATATTTTATATATTGGAATTCTACTTAGCCAAACTATTACTTTTACTCCTTGTTAAAATGTTTTCCAATGTGCAGGCTTTTTAAAACTTTATGCTTGATGGGGCTCCTGGGTTGCTCAGTCGCTTAAGCGCCTGCCTTCAGCTCAGGTCATGATCCCCGGGGTCCTGGAATGGTGCCCTGGATTGGGCTCCCTGCTCGGCAGGGAGCCTTCTTCTTCCCCTCCCTCTGCCACTCCCCCTGCTGTGCTCTCACATCTCTGTCATATAAATAAATAAAATCTTTAAAAATACTGATAATAAATAAATAAATATTGTGCTTGATTACACATTAAAAATTTCCAGTTAACCCTTTTCACTATTTAACACAACTCACTACCTTATTGTTTCTATTAAAAATATCCACAGTATATTTTTTCAAAACTGAAAAAGCCCTTTGTACACATGTACTTTATAATAGTGAGAAGAATGTACTGTGGAATGGGCGATTTGATGTTACTTCAATGCCATAGTCATTGGGGTTAAAGGACCTTACTTTCATACTCTTCATTTAATCCTCATAACAAACAGAGAAGATAATACGGGTGATTTTTATTATCTACTTTACCTACTCTCTCTAATAAGAGAAAATTAAGTCTTGGGCTATTTTACATTTTTATATTCATTTATAAATTTATGTATTTATTTCTATTTGTATTAACTTATATATTTATGTTTAATTTTAAGAGTGTTCTATTTTGGTGGTATGTCTCAGCGTATTAGTTCATGATCTGTTTCAGTGCTTATATAAATTATCTTTCTGAGCTGGTGAAAAGGAGCTGTGTTAAACACTCACCTCATGAGTTAATATAACTTACGATCAGATAAATTACCATTTAAATAAAAACTTTTTTCAGCACATCTGTTCTCTGTGTCTCTCCAAGTCACATCTGCTCTCTTGACAAGAAAAAACAAGCCTTTACTACCATGAGTGCAGCAGCACTAATACAATGTGGAAGAGAATGAGATCTTCCTGGCTTCAGGATCCAGAAGTTTCTGAGTACAGCTTTCTGCTGTATGTGTACACTCATTTTCGTTTGAAGTTTCTGTTTTGGCATTCTAAGAATTAGTCCTCTGATTTGTGAACTGTATGGGGAAATTGAAAAGACCCCTGACAGGTCTTTAAATAAAATATTCTGTTAGAGTAACCAGATTTCTACTGTGACATTTGAAACTTTGAGGGAGGCTGTGGCTAACAGGGAAGCAGATAAAAGGGGTTTCTTTTTGATAACTCCTGATACCCGCTTCTTTGTGGACTTTAATTGCTCCAAAGGGCCCCTAGACCTTTTATCTCTCTTTCTCTACTTCTTCCTCATTTTTCAGGTACAAACTAACTCCAGCAGATTACACAGCAGGATAGTGAGGATGGCGGTAAGAGAGGAGAGAGGTGTTGGGTGCTGGATTAGGCATTTTTTTTTCTTTTTTTGGATTAGGCATTTTTAAAGTTCTTCTCCCCCTACCAAACGAAACCTAGAATATGACTCATGTTTTAAAAAAGCATTTTTGGCTTCATCAAACAGCAGAATTTGACTCTGTATAAGACAAGTTAAAGCAAACAATTCCTGTGGGCTGGTAGTCTTTAGTGTTTTAGAGGAAGCAAAGTAACTTTTTGCATGTATGATGAACGTTTTGACCCCCTGTTCCAAGCAATAATACACAAGCATACACAATCCTGTATATAATTTCAAACTTGTGAAAAACCTTGGGTAAAAAATTCTTATCCTAGTTACTCACAGTCTGATGCAGAATATCACGGGCAAGAAGCGGAATAAGGATGGGTTTACATCTGTCATAAATAAACATGATTATAATTCAATTTATTGAGCATCTACTTTGTCCTAGAAGGTCTCCTAAGTGTTTATAGATGTTATTTCATTTGTTGTTTTCATGGAAAAAAAAATTAGTATCTGTATAACATAATACCATTTTGGAATTATGTGTGGTTTTCCCAATGATCTCTCTTAGCCCGGAGAATCTGCAATTACTATGGTTCTCAAAGCAAAATGCCACCAGATCTAATAATTGTCTTGGAAACAAACATCTGTGAGGAGCCACCTGGCCATTGTTTTCTTCTCACAGGCTCTGAAAGTGGTTATGAGTTGTAGGTAATGGTGGTCCTGGAAGCACAGGGAAAATTAATAATATGTCCTTTAGACTGTTTATATTGTCCTCATTAGTCAAAGCCATTGATGTGCTTTCTTTCATCAGGCTATAACAAGTTGGTTTTGTTCAAAGAAAGCTTGGCCCAATGGCTGAATTAGGTAATGCTGAGAAAAATTTCCACATGCATCTAACCAACAGTAACATTTCCTTTGATAGGTGTGTGTTGTAGGAACAAGGATGAGGGAGGGGGTATTCCTTGCAGATGGTTTCACCAAATGCAGAACTGCAACTTGGTTTGACATCTGTTCCCTGAAGGCGGAATTAGGACACTTTACTGCCTGACATATTTAACTTCTTTTGAAAATGATACTAATTTGTCTTTTTTTTTTCCTTCTTCATTTGCATCCTTTTTTAGGCAGGACTAATGAGTTTAGAACATTGAACGTGACCTCATTCCTCAAAGCGGACCCAGTCTCTCCACCCCAATGGCCCCCCCAACTCTTTAGGGTCTCCTTCTTCAGCAACGGTGGTGGGAGGGGGGCAGCCTTGCACTGGCATTCCTGTGTTTTTACCTTGTCTACTCACACCCACCCTAAATGCTTGAGAATGGCTTTTCCAGAGCTCATAAGTTATTTTAAAGTTAAATTACTGCTAGAGTTAAGAGGTCCTGTTTTCACAAGTTTAAGAAACATCAGGAAGGGAAATTTTTTCTTTAAGTGGAATAACCATTCCTAAATACTTTGGTCAAAATATTATTTGTACGGTCTGATTTCAAGTCACAGTTCACCACTTATGTGTTGGAGAACTTGGGCAGGTTTCTTATCCCTCAGATAGGGATGTAATAGTACTGATCCCATAGATTGGTTTTAAGGAAAAACTGAGTTAATATTGTTGGAGTTTGGAATAGTGCCTGAGCACAGACAGAACTCAATATATACATTTGCAAAATATAAATGGACAGATAAATAAAATGCCTTCAGGTTGGTACAAGAGGAAAATTTAAAATGGGCTTTTTTTTTTTAAACCGAGGTCTAGTAAACTGAAAGTCGATTTTTAAATTGCTTATATTTAAGATTAGATTTAATAAGATACAAAAACACGAGAGGCTTTGCAGAACAACCACCTGTGCTAAATTATACAATAGATTTTGTAGTAAATTTTTCAAATGAGACTTCCAGAACTGAGTGTAAAATTTGTCCTAAATTTGTTTTGATTTCGATAGTTGTACAACTAATTTTGTCTGTCATCTAATATTAGCCGTCTCCTTGAGAGACTGAGAATTAGGGAGTTATTTCACAAAAAGAGAGGAAGTATTTCTTTGCCAAGCACAGGGACATCCTTTCGCAGATACTCTGGTAGATTCCATTAAAGGTAAGGGATGAATATTCCCTGTGCCATTTTTACAAATGAGTAGCAAAGGACAAAGATACCCATGTAACATCAGACAAAAGGTACAACTATAATGTAAGTTAATTTTTTAATATGTATAATATTTCAAAAGCACCATCACTTTTGAAAGCCATCACTTCGAAAGACAGTGAATGTATTCATACTGGATAATGACCTAACTGAGAAAATGTGTCCCATTTCTATACATTCACATCATAATTTCAACCCAAACTGCTAACCTCTCCCCCACTTGTTTAAAATCAGAATTTGTTCCAAATGGTGTTTCAGTGTTTTTCAAATGCGAGTACATCTCCACAGATGAGAGGTTTGCCACTTTTGAGACTATTTAAAATGCGTAGTATCTAACATTTTTGGGGTGCTTACCATGTGCCAGGTCCTATTCTAGTTGCTTTACATTCAGTCGCTTGGTTCTCAAAACCAAACCAAACACTGACAAGGCAGATACTTCGATAATACCCAGTGATTTTGCAGATGGAGAAACAGAGTTACAGAGAATATGCCCACAGTCACACAGCTTAGATAAGAGCCTGATGGGGAAACCAGGCAGCCTGATTCCAGAACTCTGCTACCTACGAGCAGCAACCTCTTCTCCTTCCTAGCTCAGCTCTTAGTCACTGCATCCTGCTCCAGAGCTAGATGCTGGAAGAAATATATGGTTTCCAAAAGACTTTGGTCCCTATAGTTAATTTGTAGGTTGTTATTTGAACTTGTAATTACTTGTTTTTTTCTGTAGAAGAAAATTTAGAAGTGAGGTTAGGTTACAGGGAACATCCAAAAATCCTCCTAATATATGATATTTAATACAGTGAGAAGGGTTCTGAGGTTGGGGATAAGGAGGCCAGGGGACCCTGCCATGATTTTGTGTGGGGGAAGGGCTTCAGTGTTCCAGGCCCTTAATGGGAAGACACCTGTAGAGGAGGGTGTGAGTAATGAGGCGTGTCTCTAGCGGTGGGATTGACCAATAGCGCTGTGGGCAGCAGCTATATTTACATTAAAATCGTTTGTGGATCTTGTATTCCAATGTCACACTAAATCAGAGTTGGGGAGACCTTGGCTATTCTATCCTTCATCCTGCCTATCAGTAAGCTTCAATAACTTGTCAAGATCCATCCTTAATAATTTACCAAGGTTCATTGCCAATCAGTAGCAGAGTGAGGATGAAAAGCTATGGGCTGGTTAGCAAACTTTGGACAGCTAGTAGTTGTACTTTATGTGGAAGAACTTTTGGAATCCAGACATAGATATATTTCCTGAGATCTTGACCAGATCCATATCCTTAAGTCTCCAACACAAAGTTGCTCTTTCTAAATGTATTAAATGAATGATCAGTCGCAAACTTGATGACCGCTCTGCCCGACTAAAAAGAGAGCTCTATTTCTTCTTTCGAATATGCACTCTGTTATGTCATCTCCTTATTTCTTAAGTCTTAGTGGCATACTCTTGATATAATAAAACATAAAAACTATAAATAATTTTTTGATGGAAAAAAGGCATTAATTTTAGAGGTAGTTGTAAATGACTATTAAAAAGAAAATCCTCCTTGAGTGTGATGTCCCCAAAGATAAGACTTCCTTTGGTCATCTGCAAATCTTCAATAGCCAATCAACAAATACACTTGTCTACGTCAACACTGGCACAGAATGAAAAAAGGATTCATGGAAAGCCCCCAAAATAGCATGGATTGCCTAGGACTCTCTGGCATCTTCTTTCCCATGCTAAGTCCATCTGTGATCACACTAACCCCTTTGCCTGGCCCTCAGCCCTCCTTGCCAACTGGCCACATATGCTGCTGATGAAAACAGCCTCTCACCCCTTTCATAACCAGAGCACAAATATTAGATGAATTTCCTTTGAACCTTGCTTCCTCTTGGCTCTTAATGTAGTCTGGCTCCTTACAAGAAACGCTCTGGGTTCTGGGAGCCACAGACTCCCTTATTAATCACTTTTTTTTTCCAGGATTGGCAAATATCAAAAGAATTTTTACACATCTCCAAGGTATTGGATACAATGTATTGGGAGTGGAAACAATGTCCCATTTCTTAAACATTTAATTAGAATCTGTCACTGCAATATATGGAATATTAACTATCTAGCCCTTAGAAAGAGCGGTAAGGTTTTCTGTATAACAATATCGATAACAATATCGATATTGTTATCGATATAATATCGATAACAATAAACCACAATCATGTTCTATTCGATGTTTTCTCTGAAAACCTATTTCCTTAGATACCTTTATGTATAAGTGACCAGACAATAGCTAATCCATATTTAACTCAATAAAATAATATGTGTTCCATGTTAGACGGAAGCATCTGAAAGATTATATTCTTTTTAACACCATTATCCACGAAGAACACTTTTAACCATAATAATAATAATCTCCAGCTGTCCCAAATCCTAAAAGTAAAGCACCAACCCCCCAAATATATTCTGTTATTGAGACATGTGTAAACAATTATGAATATCTAAACCATACTGATGTTGGTTTTCAGGCTCTCTCCAAAACTGTAGGGAAAAAAATGCCTCTAATAAGTATGTTGATAGATACATCCTACTTCAAAAGTTGCTTTTGCAGACCCACAGAATAAAGGCTTCACTTTTTATATTTTAATAACAAATTTTAGAAAGTTTAAATTTCATGTTCAAAAAAGAGTAAAAGACATCCCTGCAATTCATCTTTCTAATTTGAAAACTCAGATTTTTCAGAACCACCCCAAGATCCAAATGTACAGAGTGATGGTCTCTTTTCAGTGAGATCCTACTTTTTGGGAGATCAGAGAGGCCTCCAACTTGATCAAAGTTGCTGGTTTTTTATTCAGTTTTTGTTGTATTGTGCTTTTTCAAAAACAAAGAAAAGCCCATGGGTTCATTAGGCTAAGTACATGGATTCATTATGCCAAGAAAGTATTTGAAGGAATATACATGTTTATATCTTAAAATGTTTAGTTTAAGTATATTTTTAAATGAAACTACTTTTTTTTTTTTTTAACCAGAATAAGCATTCAAGACCTCATTTGAATCCTCTTTTAAATAGAGTGGATTCCATTAGCACGGTGTTGTTCGAGATGGTGAAATCCTGTGGTTATCTTTACTACGACATTGGAGTTGGTTAATAATCTGTTCCTGGAGCTTACTTTCTGTCTCTGTGCTACCTCTTTGCACCCCTCCCCCATTCTATTACTCGCACATGCATTTATACACACACACAGAGTTTCTCTAGGCCAAAACCTAGATCTTTGATCACCTTGCTTAGCGCAATGTCTAGAAGGCTTGTTTGTTTGTTAGTTTGTTTGTTTCTTAGAAAGAGAGCATGCACAAATGGGGATGGGGGAAAGGCAGAGGAAGAAGAAGCAGAGAGTCTTAGGCAGGATCCGGCCCAGCATAGAGCTGGACTCGGGGCTCAATCTCACAACCCTGAGGTCATGACCTGAGCTGAAATCAAGAGTTGGATGCTTAATAGACTGAGCCACCCAGGTGCCCCTGCCTAGAAGGCTCTTAATTAATACTTGTAAAATTATATGATACTTCCAAGCTAGATACAAAATTAAATATATATTCTATTTTTTTAAGTTATTATGCTCTAGGTCATATGAATAAGATCCTTTTAAAAATGTTAACATGCATCATTACATTTGTAGCAGAATAATGATGGCATCATTCTTGTCCCTGAAGGTTACCAGATAATACAGTTTCTAAATTCTTCATGTTTCAATAAAAAGAAAGCCTCCTGGTTTCTTTTAGCCTCAGACTTTCACATACTCAGCAGCAAGACAGGTATGAAGGTACTGAGAGGGAAGAGCTCACCCACGGGGCTTGTATTCCTCATGAGGACAGGCTATCTCCTCTCCTCTGCTCCCAAAGGAAGAAGGAAAAGTAGTCCACAATTTCTCCTCTCTGAGGTAGTCATCTGTGACGTTTTGGAGATGACTTCAAGAAGAAGAGAAAGGTGCTTGTTTACCTGGTTGGACATCTGCTTAGCAACAGGGCTTACGGAATGGCCTTTCCTAGCAGACAGGTGGAAAAGCTTCCTGAGACACTGCAGTCGCGGAAGCTTGCCAGGCTGAGAAGGGGCAAGGACTGAGAGGTCTCTCTGGACCTACAGGCCCTGAGGTATATCTTAACACTAAACGTAGATCTGTCCCATGTCACAGCCTCCAGAAGCAAAGCTGTAGGAGGTAGAAGAAACTAGTTTCAGAAGCCTTCTCAGGAACCAGCGTGGGACCAGAAGATCCCTGAGGCTCTCAGTATGTCAGGCTCCAGTGGAAAAGGAAGCCAAGACTCTGAGGACTCCAGACAGCTGCATCATCATCAGGGCTTTCTTGAGGAGACCCCCATCTATGTCAAGGGTAGACAGTGAGCTAGGTCAACTGTGATGACCACTCTTTTCTCCTCCCTTCCTCCTGTCTCAAATCAAGAGGAGTGAGTTTAGGTGTTGGTCAGACTGAATTTCTATCTAGGGGCTCTGGGGAAGCATGAGTCTCCAAGCTCATTCAGGCTGTTACAGAAGTCAGGTCCTTGTGGCTATAGGACTGAAGTTCCCGTTGTCTCGCTGGCTGTCAGCTGAGGGCTGCTGTCTGCATTCAGAAACTACAAGCTCGCCATGTGGGTCCTTCTGTCTCCTAAGCCAGCAATAGCCATACCTGGAATTGCTCTCAGAATTTGTCTGTCTGTCTTTCCTAGACCTAGATCTCCCTAATTTAAGCTCAACTGATTTGGGACCTTAATCACATCTGCAAAATCCCTCCACAGTGACCCCTAGATTAGTGTTTGCTTGAATAACTGGAGGAACATGTATACACGCCAGAGGCCAGGAATTGTGAGAGCTCTTTTAGAATTAAACCTCTCACTCTCTCTGTTCATCATAAACTCTATGGGCTACAAATCCCTTCCCTGGGGAAAGTTTTGGATCCAATATGAAATTGAACTTTTAGTGAATAGATTCAAGTCTTTATATTGAAAATGAGACTTTGAGACTTTTTATAACTGGCAATGACTAAAGTGTAACGATAAAAGGCTTTAATGTCCATTAAGGGATTCAGGCCCATTTAAAAAGAGGATAGTTCAGTCAGTGGAGTGTGATAATAGTAGTAATTAGAAAAAATTAGATTTTTGTCTTATTTATATCTTACAAGTTGAGACTCCTCAATCGAAACGATTACACCTGATTAGAATATAAGCTCATGCAGTAAAGCAGTCTATCCTAACAAATGTCCATATGCCACATGCTGTGCTTGGCACATCTTATCCCTTCATGTACATAATAACCATATGTAGTGGGTACTATTATCACAGCAAACAAGGGGCAGAGCTGAGACTTAAATTCAGGTCTATCTGGTTTTAAAGCTCATGATATTAATTATTCCACAATTAGCTGTTCTTAAACTCCTAAGGTATTTTCACACCAGATGACAAATGAGGAAACCCACTTAGCCATAAAGTATAATGCCTGTTATCAGAGCTTTGGGTATTTTCATAATCAAATCATGTTCTGCCCCAGATAAATTCATGTAAGTCCGAAATATAGAGTATGATTAGGCTTTCAAGCATGTGTTAGTTCGTTTTCAAGATTACCAGTTTCCCTGCATTATGTTTGCATTTCTTTGTTTGCTTTTTACTTAATTGAAATAACTTAAGAGACCACGAAGTGTTGCAAACACAAATCCCTCCAGAGGTGGGTAATAGATCTGGCTAATCTGACTCAGTATGAGGCAATAGAAGGTCGCAGGGACTGTGGCGAATGGAAAGCATATGCCGTGTTGAAAGGGAAGAGCAACCACTCAGCTCAAGATGCTCATTCCCATTTTGGAATTCCAGTTCAGGATTATCAAATCTTCCGAGTCTTCAGAAGAAATAAAAATAGATGTATTTTAACGGAAAACCTCCCAAATGTTACAGACTGGTAAAACTTTTTAAAAGGAACCTTCTGGGGCACCGGGTGGCTTGGGGGGATAAAGCCTCTGCCTTTCGGCTCAGGTCATGATCCCGGGTCCTGGGATCGAGCCCCGCATCGGGCTCTCTGCTCAGCAGGGAGCCTGCTTCCCCCTTTCTCTTTGCCTGCCTCTACTTGTGATCTCTGTGTCTCAAACAAATAAATAAATAAATAATATTTAAAAGGAACCCTCTGTCAGCCAAACGAATAAATAAAAATTTTATGATCAGATTCAACTCCTAGGCCATCACTTCGTTTATTCTGATATCATCCAGTTCACTCATATTATAAATGATAAATGTAGTCAGTGTGGGAGGTGGGAGGAGAGGGTTACACTAGTTAGAACAATTTTATATTACTAGTGTTAAAAACCCAACCTGAGGGACAACTGGGTGGCTCAGTTGGTTAAGCGACTGCCTTCAGCTCTGGTCATGATCCTGGAGTCCGTGGATTGAGTCCCACATTGGGTTCCCGGCTCTGTGGAGAGTCTGCTTCTCCCTCTGACCCTCTCCTGTCTCATGTTCTCTCTCTCTCTCTCTCTCTCTCTCAAATTAAAAAAAAAAAAATCTTTAAAAACCTAACTTGATCTTGATTTTAAAATAAAGGGGATTTGCTAGCTAATCTAACTGAAAAGTTGAGTTTTTGTTTTGTTTTGTTTTTTACTTTAGTTGCAGTTGGATTCAGTACTTAATTGTTGTTCCTTGTTTCCTCTCCATTTTGCTGCTGTGCCTTCTAATTGCTGCTGCTTCTCCCTCAGACTCCATCTCCTTGAGCCTTTGGGCAGTGTGAATCCTCTGTTACGTCTACACATGGCTATGGCCATACTAGACTTTTTATCCTCAGATTACATCCCTAGAACTTCTTGAAAAATCTGCACAAATGTCATGATCTCTGATCAGGTTTCATGCCCAGCTATTTACTATTAATTGACTTAAGCCAGTGGTATCTATCTCTAGACTGGTAAGAGGTCAGTCTTCCACAGCTCACAGCTAAGTATGGACAAGAATCAATTACTGAAAGAAACTGGGAATACTCCTTCAAGAGAGATGGGTGCTGGGAAGCAAAGAACAGCTTCCATATAAGGTCCATCTTCTTCTGTGGATACTTCTTCCAGGTTCTAGGACTTTAAACCTGAGATGGCTATGAAATGCCTACCTTCTCATGGACTCCATCCACTTCTCTAACTGCATATGAACCACATTTACTTAAATAATTCTCTCTCACATTCAACATCTTTAATCTCAAACTCATTATTTCTTGTATCCTCTTGACTTTTCCCAACCTTCCATCAATTAGTCAAGGTCTTTGGGTGCAAGAAATAGAAATCAGTTCCAGCTAACCTGAGAAGGAAATAAACGTATTTAAAACATACATGGTAGATGACGTGGATGGAACTAGAGGGTATCATGCTTAGTGAAATAAGTCAGTTGGAGAAAGACAACTATCATATGATCTCCCTGATATGAGGAAGTGGAGATGCAACATGGGGGACTTGGGGGGTAGGAAAAAAATAAATCAAACAAGATAGGATCGGGAGGGAGACAAACCATAATCTCACAAAACAAACTGAGGGTTGTTGGGGGGAGGGGAATAGGGAGAAGGTGGTGATGTTATGGACATTGGGGAAGGTATGTGCTATGGTGCGTGCTGGGAAGTGTACAAACCTGGCGATTCATAGACCTGTACCCCTGGGGATAAAAATACATTATATATTTATAAAAATATAAATAAATAAATAAATAATTTTAAAAAGAATATATAGGGTAACTTACAGAATTGAGCTATTGAGGGAAGACTAAAGAACCAGAAAATAGACAGGAATCAAAGGAAGTGGAAGAAGCCACAGACAGTGCCACACCATGAGAACCATCTGGTCTGGATGCCACTCCTGGCACTGTCCCTCCCGCTGCCACTGGACACACTCTCTTTTCCAGATCCACCCCCCCCTTCCAGATCCTACAGGCTCCTGCTTCTGCCATTGCTTCATTCCAACAAATGAATTCAACACTGTCACCTCTTATTCATATCATTTGCTCCAAAATCAAATTCTTGAGGTGGGACATGCCATTGGCCAAGTTCAGATCCCATGTCCTGTCCAATTTATCAAACAGATGGAACAGGAGTATCTGGCTTTCCTAGTAGAGGAACTCTCCTAAAAGAGAAAAGATTGAGTAACAGGTGGTGAAAGAAATGACAAGTGTCTCCAGTTCTGGTATTTTGTTGAACCTCCCAACAGGAAGACAGCTATCGGTTCTATGTAAGTAAGTGTGTTCTCAAACCGATAGCTCTCCAAAGACAGAATAAAAAAGGCCCTCTCCAGAGGCAACACATAAAGTATCCAAAGCATAGATTAGTTGACCACTTGGTGCCAAAATGAAAGAAGGAACTCAGGCATCACGAGCTTGGGTGGACCCAACAACTTTCAAAAACCTCACTTACTCATCCGTCTAAAGAAATGAAAAGGATTAGAAGAATATCCCACTCCCTGTTCCTGCCAGATGCTATGCTCTTACTTTCACTGTCAGAGTGTGTGTAAATACCGAGGAGCAAAACTTCAGGATGTTACAAGTCTGCTCCGAAGGGCATAAAATTCTGTGAGTCCTCCCTTTTCCAGATGACACGGAGCCTGCCCCACGGCTGGCTACTCGGCCCAAGGCTTGGAGGGGCGGTGGGCCAAAGCACATTTGAAGGATTAGACCCACAACTTGCTGTACAATTCCTGTCCAGTCCACTACACTTCTTGAGTTCACTGCCATCTAGATCATGGTGTCTTCAAGGGTCACTGACTGCATGGGCTCATCGTAGGAGCTGATGATACCCTCCCCCATTTTCACCGGGGCTCACCGCCCTTGCTAGCATCAGTCCCCTTCGTGCTCCTTTCTTTCCTCTCTTGTCACTACTTTTCCTTATACTAGTGATTCTCAAACTTGAGTGTGTGGCACAATGTCCTGGAGGGCTTGTCAAAGCCTGGCTTGTTGGCCCCAGCCCATTTCTGACTCAGTAGGACTGAGGTAGGGCCCAAGACTGTGCATGTCTAACAGGTTTCCTGGTGATGCTGATCCCCGGTGTCTGGTCCAGGAACTGTACTTTGAGAACCATAGCTTTTTACCATCCCTGAGCATATGACCTTTGTTTCTCATGCAGAAAGCACCTACTTTTAGGATTCTGTAGCTCAGGTGCATGCGCTTTTCAATGCAGTTCTGTGCCCACTTATTTGCATGCTAGGAATGCCTATTTCTTTACCTCTCAAAAAACTCTCTTGCTGTGTGTGAAAACGCAAATTTCTAGGTAATGTCACCAGTGAGATAGTTTTCCAGGGAACAAAATAAATCCCTTCTATGGTGCATCCTCTAACTTGACTTTCAATCATATATTGATCACTCTGTATTCTTTATGACACAAATGTGTGGTTTTTTTCTTTTTCTTAATATTTTCTTAACTTTCCTGTAAGTGATTCTGAACAACAAAGATTATTTTGTGTATTTTTTTTAATTCTCCAATACCATTAAAGGCATTTATGCTTTACACATGTAACATATTATATCAGATTATTTCAATAATTATCTCAATAACATAAATTATTTTTTAAAGATTTTATTTATTTATTTGGCAGAGAGGCAGGCAGGGGGGTGGGGGGAGCAGGCTCCCTGCTGAGCAGAGAGCCTGATGTGGGGCTCGATCCCAGGACCCTGAGATCATGACCTGAGCCAAAGGCAGAGGCTTAACCCACTGAGCCACCCAGCATCCCTCGATAACATAAATTCTTATGTTTTTAAGTTTTATTTGCCCTTGTTAAACATAAATGAAACCTATGAAAACAAAAAGGAACAAAACAAAACAAAAAGGAAAACTTCACCAAATACCAGATCAGAGACATCGTAGAAGGTAGTATATTCTGAATAAAAAAACTTTAAGAATCCAACAAGTGCTTTTTTTCTTAGTTTGTTTGTTGTATTCCTTTTGGTAGGAGCAATTCTAAAAGCAAAAGTACCCGCCTTTTTGTCAGATTTAAAAATTTTGAAACTTCTAAATTGTTCAGTGATGAAAATAAAGGCTGTACTCATTAGTGGACCAGATTCATGTTTGGTGACACATCACTGTATGAATATATTCAAATAATCTTTATCCCACTCCTCCTACTATTCAGTCACAAAAGGGCGATGATATGTTTAGCAATCATTTGACCAATCTGTACGTCATTAGAAAGTCCTTTTCTAGGAAATTCATCCCCTCTGCACTCCAGTTTCCTTCTCATTCTCTTTCCCTCTCTCCTTCTCTATCATTCTCTCCTGAATCTCTAGAGACCTCCCCACAGAGTTCACAACACATCTACTGGCGACTTCTGTGCTCTGTATGATTAATGGCTACGAAGATGAAAGTTTCCAAGTTATTTTTTCTTTCTTGTTCTCCTTTTATAGTATTTGGATTGGGAGGAAATAAATTTTTTGCTGTTCAGAAAAAGTCTTAAAATATTTTAAGATTGGAATTTATAAAGTCCAACATTTATTTTTTTTTATTCTGGCTTTCACTAAAGTCATTTGTATTTCATTTGTAAAATGTCTACATGGTTTCTTCAGAATCAAACCAAAATATGATTTCATGTATTTGTGGCTTTTACAAACTCCATGCTGTACAGTCATCCAAGTTTTTAGAAACACTGTCACATATGTAGCTATTTTCACAAATCAACATCCTTCTTTTAAATCAGTTAAGTAAATCTGATTTTTTCACTTTGGAATGCTAATTGAGTGATCACAATCTACCTACTACCTTTGCCAATAGGTCCTCTTTGAGTGAACAGTATTTTTTTTGAACTACTAGACATTCCACCAAAAGACCACATTTTTCACAGTTATTCAATGATACACAGGAATTACATGTGGCATCAGAAGATCTGGGTTTTTGTGCTGGGTCTATCACCTGTTACCTCAGGGACATTGAGATGCCACTTAACTTCTCAGAAAACTGCTATGATCTGTAAAATGGAGATAATAGCACTCATCCCAACCTATTTCCCTGGGTTATTAAGAATAAAATGACAGGGACACCTGGGAGGCTTAGTTGGTTAAGCATCTGCCTTCAGCTCAGTCATGATCCCAGAGTCCTGGGATCCAGCCTCACATCAGGCTCCCTCTCGCACTCCCCCTGCTTGTTCTCTCTCTCTCTCTGTGAAATAAATAAATTAATAAATAAAATATTTTGGGGGCACCTGGGTGGCTCAGTGGGTTAAGCCGCTGCCTTCGGTTCAGGTCATGATCCCAGGGTCCTGGGATCAAGCCCCAAATCGGGCTCCCTGCTCAGCCGGAAGTCGGCTTCCTTGTCTCTCTCTCTGCCTGCCTCTCTGCCTGCTTGTGCTCTCTCTCTATCAAATAAATAAATAAAATCTTTAAAATAAATAAATAAATAAAATATTTTTTTAAAAAAAAGAATAAAATGATGATGGATAGAAAAGCCTTTTATAAATTAGAAGTTATTATTGAAATGAAAGAGATTATATCATATTCATTTATATATTAGGTATATTGATTAATTTTAAATGATTCCATTTACTCTTTTGCGGGGGTTTCATTTAAACATTACATTCTAATATCATACTCTACCAGAAGAAAAGCTGGTGCTTTCTTGGATAATAAATTGAAATCTGTAACCAAATTGGACAAGCCTGCATTGTAAAACAGCTCATAACGGTTTTCTCTCTGCCAGTTCCAAGGAGATGTTTATCTTTGAATTTTAAGAGGTGAAGTTATTTTGGTTCCTTTTATCATTAGAGTAATTCCATGTTTCTTCTTCCTTGTAAAGTTGAGAATCACGTAGTAAAAATATATATATACAATAAGCTATGACATTTTCCCAAGTGTTACAAGAAATAAATGTAGAAAAAGGCCCTTTAATGTAAAAATTCCCAAGTGTTAACAGATCGTGAAAATCGGCAACAACTGTTGTCCTCAGATCATGATCTACAAGTAGAGGGCAGATAATTCCACAGAGATGAAAAGAGAGCGTCTGGTGTTTAAGGTGTGGCCACATTTGACTTTCATGTCCTTTGGGGACACGGCACACTTTGTGGAAGAAGAAAGTTCAGGCAGCTGCCTTTGCTAATCAGTCAATATGGCCCAGCCCCGAGGGAGGAAGGCAGAGGCAGCTACACTCCTGAGGCCCACCAATCTTGCTGATTAACAGCAAATATGCTGGTAAAATCACCCTCTAAGTCTGTCTAGCCCATCAGGCCTAGAAATGTAATTTAGATGATTATCTCCGTGCCCATTAAACCTTGTGACCTGTTGCAGTTCGTTTGAAGTCTGCCTGCTTACACTTGCTAATAGGAAAAAAGAAGGATTAGCTCAGAGGTCATGAAATCAGAGTGCAGCCAGGATGATGATGGCAAAAGAGCATAAGAAACTTTCCTCTGCCCCTGTAGGAAAGAGGAAGAACCTTAAAAATGAGGGGCTGTCAACAGAATTCATTTCTTTATGGAAAAAGGAATCCTTTGGAATGTAACCAAGAGCGAATCCTTCACCACCACCACCCCTGTTAGTTTCTGCCTGTTTGTTTAATTTACAGGCATCATATTCTAGCAAGGTGGGATATCAGGATTAAGATCATGGGATTGTTGAAAAGGATCATGGCTCAGAGTTTGTTTGGGAAGCTTAATGCAGGTAATAATAGTTCTGCATCTATAGTTATGTGAGGCAGACCGCTTTCACAGATCTGGGATCTGTTATAGACGTCAAACAATCTGGGGACACCTGGGTGGCTCAGTGGGTAAAGCTTCTGTCTTTGGCTCAGGTCATGATCTTAGGGTCCTGGGATCCAGCCCTGCATTGGACTCTCCGCTCAGCAGGGAGCCTGCTTCCTCCTCTCTCTCTGCCTGCCTACTTGTGATCTCCGTCTCTCTCTCTCTCTCTCTCTGTCAAGTAAATAAAATCTTAAAAAAAAAAAAATAGAGAAAGAAACAGAACAGAAAAAAAAAAACAAGAAGTTAAACAATTTGGTGTGAAAGAACCTACTAGAACCCATTAGTTTTAGTTCATCTCATCTGAGCCTATTGCTTTTAAATTTGTAAGAGTTAAGCTCCGTTCCTAAGGTCCTTGCTCAATGCAGCTTCTCTGTGTATGCAGAGTACATCATTACTGGCATACTTTTTAGACACCATAATAGCATAAGTATTTATTACTGGTCAGAGTTTTTAATATGTGGAGAGAGTTGCTTGAAAAGCTGTCCATCAGCTGACCTCTTTACCAGTTGGATGTTTAAACTTTCACTTTATGAAAATCTGAAATGAATTCTTAAAATTCACAGTTCTGAAAACATTAGTGAGAAGACTATTTCAAGAGTAGTCCTCCCCAACCAAAGGATCAAAGTTCTGGATTCTCTTAACACATTTAAAACATGACTTTAATTGCCAAAACGAGTCCCTACATAATTTTTTGGAAACAAGACTATTTGTAAAGCTAGACCTTTTAATATGAGATTCTCTACAAATTTTTTGTGGTCATAAGAAACAGGAAAATCAAGTTCAAGTTTGAAAGCTTAACTAGGTCTTTTTATTTTCTAAATTCATGATGCCTGATAATAATTGAAATTAATATAAAATACAATGTCAGTGTTCTGTGCATATACTTGCAAAGTGTTCTAGTGAAATTTAAATTACAGGGTTTTTTTTTAAATGTGAAATGCATGGGGCTCCTGGGTGGCTCAGTGGGTTAAAGTCTCTGCTTTTGGCTCAGGTCATGATCTCAGGGTCCTGGGATTGAGCCCCACATTGGCCTATCTGCTCAGCAGGGAGCCTGCTTTCCCCTCTCTCTCTGCCTGCCTCTCTGCCTACTTGTGATTTGTCTGTCAAATAAATAAATAAAATCTTAAATAAAAAATAAAATAAAATAAAATGTGAAATGCAATTGATACAGAAGTCAAAATACATGTATGATTGAAAATGAATAGAAGTTTCACCATTAGATAGATTTCAGGTCATCATATTTTATAAAACTGTCAAATAAATTAATAAGCTGCCTATAGCTCTCATAGGGAGTTAAAATTAGCTTTAGTCATATTCCTAAGAAGGTGTTAAAATGGTTGTAAAATTAAAATAAATTTATAAGGTTCTATAAGGAAGGTAGTTAGATACAATTAACTTTAAGAAAAAAGAACCTTATTATTTATACTTTTGAAGGTTTTGGTCTTGCTTATTTTCCTTTTTAAAATGTATTTTTGTTCTTAAATACAGTTTTCTATTTTACATTAAGATCAGGATAGCACTGGGGCACCCGGGTGGCTCAGTTGGTCAAACGTTTGCCTTTGGCTCAGGTCATGGTCCCAGGACTCTGGGATGAAGCCAGCATCAGGCTCTCTGCTTAATGGGGAGCCTGCCTCTCCCTCTCAGCCCCACTCTCCCCCATGGTCTCTCAAATAAGTAAATAAAAATCTTAAAAAAAAAAAAAGTATAGCATTGAATTTGATCGAGTTTTTTTCAGAAGTTAGAGATAATCCAAGCTTCTTTGTTTTCGTAAAACTTGGATAAATGTTTGATCAAAATATAATTTTCCAAAAAATATATGATTATCATTTTTTAATGAGCTACCAGAATTTAAACATCAAAAGAATCACATAAAAATCTGAATTTTCATTCCTGGCAATCCCAGGTCTGTCTTCCAGATGACAACTATTACCATCACCTGATTAACTCTCCCTAGAGTAATAATCTGGACCATTTTATACTCTCCATTTTTTTTTACCATATGTGTGAGCATTGCAGGTGAGCCTCGGACCCAGGGCAGTTCTCAGGAAGGGGCCTGGATTTTGGAATTAATAAATCAGGTTGATGGAGGGATTGATTTCTTTCCAGTCATTTGTTTCCATGTTTCCAAATCAAATAATCATTTATCCCATTATTCTCATCTCCCTGTGATGACTGCTCATGCAAAACTCGGTAAGCACAGGGGTTCTTATCTGTTGTGTCGCTCCTGAAGCCTGTGCCTGTGTAGGTGCTTAATAAACATTTGTTGGTTGAACGAAAGTAGCTCTTCCGATAAAAGAGGTTAGCTATTGGCTATTGGCCACATGGGAAAAAAAGTCATTTCATGGAATTCTTCACTTAAACAAGAATATCAAATATAAAGTGGTCCCTGAGAAAATTAGTGACTGAATCTTCTAAATTCATCATTCTTGTATCCCAGTGCTTGAAAGAATGCCTGACACATGATGGACATCCAATAAGTACTTGTTGAATAAATGAATGAATGATCTCATCCATCTGTGGTGAATATGTCCAGAGAAGAAGAGTGACAGCCAAAGTGATGCTTTTCATTCTGTGTTCAGGATAATAGTGCTGAGATGTGATTTCTCTTGGGCATTGGTAAATGGATTCCGAGTTAATATACATGATAGATTCAATTTTTTTAACAACATTAAAGGACTTGTGTTTGAAATTTCTTTCTTTTCCCCATTAGAGACGGTTCCACTAAAACAAATGATTTTTATCAATGCCTGTGGGAGATATCATTTTCTCCATTCACCCCCACCATAACCTATACTTTCTGATTTTATAGTGACCATACCTTAGTGACAAAGTGTATTTACACGCATATCTCCTCAGTCATATTTCTCCCTTGTCTTGATTATCCCTGCTACCCTGCTTACAGTGGTGCAAGGTTGATGTCCAGCAAATGTTTGTTGAATGAGTGTATGAGTGATGCAGAATAAGTCCATATAAGAAATACACATAGTTTTCATAATGATTAACTTAATGTATCAAAGTTGATGAGATACCCTATATTGAAGAGCATGAGACACATTATCAGAGAATCTACATTCTTGGGTGCCTGGGTGGCTCAGTGGGTTAAGCCTCTGCCTTTGGCTCAGGTCATGATCTCAGGGTCCTGGGATTGAGCCCTGCATTGGGCTCTCTCCTCAGCGGGGAGCCTGCTTCCCCCCACCCCTTTGCCTGCCTCTCTGCTTACTTATGATCTCTCTCTGTCAAATAAATAAATAAAATCTTTAGGAAAAAAAAAGAAAATCTACATTCTTGATATTCCTCTGTGACTTTAAGCAGGTAGCTGTACCTCTCTGAGCCCTGGTTTTATCATTTATGCAGAGTAAGTAACTTTCATAGGCCTCTTCACCATAGGTCACATTCTGCTTGGGAAAAAAAGTCTCTTGTGCTTCTTTATATAAATTTACATTTTTTTGATTCATTATCAATGTATACTTACTACCTCAACAATTACAATTAAATAAACTTTACAGCAATATATATAAAATGCTTAAAACAGGATCCCAAAAAAGTAATAATGACTCAATAAAGATTAACAATTATTTTTGTTATTATTATTATTATAGTGTATTAGGTACAGTGTGGATTAAAATGGCCCAATCCCCTGTCCTCATGGCGCTCAGAGTCAACTGGGGAAAACTAATTTTCAATCAATATCCAAATACTAAATTAATTATAATTGTCATAAGTACTATGACGGGGATATACAAAGTATAATGAAAAAATGGGTTTGTTTCCTTTGTTAAAATTCAAGAGACGAGATCTTTATGCCTTTCAACTTACTATTGCCTACCAAGGTGGATTTTCATCATTGTTAAATGATTTTATAAAGTGTTGGTTAAAGACTTTATAATATACTGAGTAGATGTTAATCTCCCTCTACCACTTAAATTTAGAAGAACTCCTGTACCAAAGAATTAAAATTACTCAAACTTAAGTGACTGTTTATTTTTTTCAATACATTTTTACATATTTGCCAATGGACTGAGTTTGTTTTAACTGATAATAGAAATAATATTTTAGGTTATCAAATGAAAAAATGTCTAAATTTAGAGAAACTCATAAATTTAATTTGTGATCACTTGTGTATTCATTAGCTAGCAAATTTTTCTTTTCTTTTCTTTTTTTTTTTTAGATTTTATTTATGTATTTGACAGAGAAAGAGATCACTAATAGGCAGAGAGGCAGGCAGAGAGAAGGGGGAAGCAGGCTCCCTGATGAGTAGAGAGCCCGATGTGGGGCTCAATCCCAGGACCCCGGGATCATGACCCAAGCCAAAGGCAGAGGCTTTAACACACTGAGCTACCCAGGCGCCCTGCTAGTAAATTTTTCTTATGAAAAATTGCTGTATCTTTATTAGCAACATGCCATATTCCAAATTCTGCTGTTATTCAATGACTGTAGACTTTACTGGAAGCAAGAATTTTGAAAATACATACTGTCATTATATCCATCCATACTATCTCTTGACCCTACTTTCAAAGTAATGTTTTCTACAACTAACACATGGTATTTAATATATTATACTGTAACATCTTTGGACTTTGTAAATGTCACTCAATATAATAAAACAATGTTCTGAAATTATCTGAAAACCTGAATATTTTATTTTCCAAATTTTCCTGATATCCCATAAATATATCTTGTGTATTTTTACCGCAATGGATGGAATAGTGTTTCTTAACTGTTTTTAAGTCTCTCATTGCCTAAGAATTGGGATATCTCTACTTACCATTTCTAAATTAAAATGCATTCATTACATAATCAATGGATATTTGTTATTAAGTTGAATTCTAATGGTCAATAATACATTTCCTACTATCATTATGACCTTAAAATTTAAAATCAGAAAGCCATGGTATGAGCCTTTTTTTCTCTTAAAAATCTATTTATTTATACCCTTCTGTGAAAAAGAAGGCTTTGAGTTGGCTTGCAGTGAAAGCTATATAAAAATAGTAGCAAAATAGAGCTGGAGAGAGGGAAAGGTTAAACAATTTGTGAAAGTTGAAAAGCTAGTAATTCGCAGACCACATCCCTACGTAAGCCCCGGTCCTCTGTGACTGCGGAGAATGATTATGTCTGCCACAGAGAGGGCTGTGCCAGATGGGTAGAAATCAGTGTCTTATGAACTGAATGTTTGGAGATATATATTTGCAGATTTACAAATAACTATAAGTCTAGTGCTTAATTCACAGTACTAGGCAAGTATTAAGAACTTAGAATATTTTTCTTTTATCTCACAGTTCTATCAATTCTGCCCAAACTGAAATATTCTTAATGTTTTTTCTCTTAATTTTTTTTCTCTATTGCAAGTTGGACCTGTACTAGAGATTTTTTTTCTTCTTTTGTTTTAATATAGTTAATAAATCTCCTATGAAACAAAGATTATAGAAAGCTACTTTCTGATAAAATGGTATAGTTATATGGTGTTAAAAATATCTTAACAAATATGATATATACCCTTTCAGAATTTTGATTTATGTGCCTGTCTGTTTAAAATAGAAGGAAGACCTGTCATAAAAGGATACATAGATAGATGGCTTAGTCTAAACACCTGAATAGTTTAGAGTTTTGTACTGTGTTTTGGTTTGGTCAAAGTCAGGTCCCAAACAGAATATAATCTGTGATAACCTGGAGTAAATGCACTTAACCCATTACTCAGTGTATTGACAGATCCCGCTGGCTCTATCAAGCTAAGAAGAATCATCTAGATTTATTATTAAAGGATTTACAAGTCTCTAGTAATTAATAATTTTAAATTTTATACAAATGAAAATGGGTCTAGATTAAATATATATATATATAGAGAGACACACACACTGTCCTGTGATTATCATCTTTCTTTACATGTGTACTTATTTTTTTTTAAGATTTTATTTATTTATTTGACAGACAGAGATCACAAGTAGGCAGAGAGGCAGGCAGAGAGAGAGGAAGGGAAGCAGGCTCCCTGCCAAGCAGAGAGCCCGATGTGGGGCTTGATCCCAGGACCCTGAGATTGTGACCTGAGCCAAAGGCAGAGGCTTTAACCCACTGAGCCACCCAGGTGCCTCCATATTTTGAATCTCCAACTTGAAACCAATGTCTGTGAGGCAGAGATCACATTTTTTGTGTAGGGGTGGGAGGAGCTGGAAGGAGCTTTATATCTCCCCTTATCATTTAGCTCAATGACATGCAGTTATTCAGAGGGGCTTGTAACAACTCATAAAATAATAGAGTTTTACAGCTGATACTCATTTAATGATCACAACATCCCTCTGTGATAGTATTATAGATATTAATATAATATTAATATTATAAGTATTACTTTAATATTATATTATATTAATATTTATTGCTGTTATATTAGTATATAATAATTAATTGTATCATATATAATGATTAATTATATTAATTACTATAAAATTGTGTGATATTAATATGGACATTATTGCTAACACCCCTTTTTTTTATCGTTATAAAAACTAAGGCAAAGGGCTGTTAAGTATCTTGCTGAGATTACATGGGATAGGGGATTCAAATGCAGTTTGGTTCCAAAGTCTTATATTCTCAACTATTCTTCCCTTTCTGCCTCAGTTAAAAGCCATCAAGGTTATTCCTGCGATGAGGTTTTTGTTTCTTAGATTCAAATATGAATATTTCAAGAAAATGGCAAAATTAAAGATGAATTCTCTCTAAAAGGCAGGCCTCCTTTTTAAGGTAAACATACGTGAAGTGTAACGGCTATCGTATTTTGGAACTTGTCTGCCTGACGTGGCTGTTTACCCAGCGTAGGCAGAGTGAAAGAGGCAGGCTGAGGCCAACTCCCCAGTGAGCCAACAGACTGAGCCGGAGCCTGGGAAGCAGATCTTGATAACAAGAGGTTTGTCAGCCAGACCCTGCACGATGGTTTCTCTGTGTTCCTAGAAACAGTGGCTGCAGGCTTACACAGAGCAAGAGGACCTGAGGTGAGGGGCCTCCTGTGCAGAGCAACCTGGAACGAATGACATTTGGTGATTGAGGACAAGCAGTTGAAACACTTAAAGGACCTACCCACAGATATAGAGTTAAAGCAATAACAGGAAGTTTTCACTAAAAAAACGTCTTAATGCTAAAAACAAAAGCCTACTGGATAACGTGGAAAGAGAAGGGAATTTCTATAAATATTTCATGGACTTACAACCTTCCTAGAAGCCACCATCTTTCCCATGGTTGTCTTCCTTCCTTTCTTTCTTTCCTTCTCTCCTTCTTTCTTTATTTCTTATTTTTAAAATTCGTTTCCCAGGGAATCCATAGCTTTTGTAATATTACATTTGTAATATTACCCAGAAAAGCATCATTTGGAATTATTACATTTAGTTTTGGTTTGCTCATCACTAAAAGCATAAACCAGTTGGATGGAGTTCAGAGCAAAGCAAGGGAAACTGTTAAGAGAATGGAAAGACTGATTTATTTGCCATGATTAAAGGAACCAAATATGTCCAAAAGGAGAGGCAAGGGGCATGACAACTACTCAGAAATATCCGAAAGATGCAAGGGCTCCCGGAAGGAGACCCATTTTTTTTTTAATCTGAAGAACAGCAAGTGTGCTTTGTCAAAGGGATTTGGTTTAGGAAGAAAAATGGCTGCTTTGTTCATGGATGGGGACAGCAGAAGGTATGACTCTGATGTGACTCACCTTCTCCACAGATATTCTTCCATTTTGGAAAGACAAGGATGAGCTGAAGTAAAATGCAGGTCACCTGTATTATTTTCATCCTGGGAATTTCTGAAATCTTTGGAAAGGAAGCATCTGTGATTACAGGGAACAGGAGTGCTCCAGAGAATAGAACGGCGGATGGCTTTAATCTGTCTTGTGCTCATCTCCATCTACTTCAACTTACTGGCCAGGAAGGGAGAGGATCCTGGCAACAAGGTGCTTCCTTAGGCTTAGCAAGGAAGGGTGGCGACTTACATTTTTCTGTTTGGGTTGGCTTGTTTGTTTTCATGGAAAGTGCCACTGGGATTTTGGACCAAATTATGTTCCAGCTACCTTCCCGTTAGTAGAATGACTTCCTAGTGGGAGAGGTATGGGCTCCTCTCTTGACTCCGTCGCTTGCTCTTTAAAATGGGAACAATGAAGTCTTGCCTTCCTGACAGGAGTACGGGCTGTGCGTCCTGTTGCCCTGCTCACCGAAGGTGCCGAGTTGACATCCGTTCTCTCTCCTTGGCACCACCCCATTCTCTCTTCATCCTCGCAACCCCCACAGAAACTAAATCTGCACAAATTCCTGGCATTGCCTGTTTTAAATATTTTTCTAGAGAAGCAGAAAAGTTGATTTTATCTGAAAACCCTCAATTCACCAAAAAAAAAAAAAAAAAACCTCCAAAAAAGCTCTAAAACCTGGTATAAGCCAAACAAAATATAAATATAGACACATGATTTATTCCATAGAGGGTTCTGGAAATGCTGAGGTTGAAGTTTAAGGTGACCTAATGTCTTTATAAATATTATACATTTTAAAAAAAATTTTAGAAAATTAAAACAGGCATCAAATGCTAATGAACAAAGTTTAAACAGAAGTGTGGCGGGCAGTCCCTTCCAAGGAGCAGCCAGTGGGTGGTGTTCCCCCCCCCCGCAGCTCAGCAATCGCCCATCGTGGCATCGTGTATGGCAGAACTTAAAGACCCTCGGCAAACCTGTCCTCCACGATGGGGGGCTTGCAAGGATGAAGAGAGAATGGGGTAGTGCCAAGGAGAGAGAACGGACGTCAACTCGGCACCTTCTGTGAGCAGGGCAACTGGGTGCCGGGAAGTGTCCCTGGGAAGAGGTCCTTGAAGATCCTGTCTGTCCCCAGAGCCACAAAGAGGTTGGAACTGGTAGCAGAGACAATCTCTCCCTCCCTTTTCCGAAGGCAGCCAGTGAGGAGAGGGCAAGTTGAGCTAGCAACTTGTAAAAGCAGGGGAAATGACGGCAGGGAGTACGCATGGGAGAGCCTCCTGAAGGACTCAGAGAGAGCCTCCGTGACATCCCCGCCCATGTCTTATGGCCCCATTACTGAATGCAGATGCATCCAGATGTTTCCTATTCTTGGGCTTGTACCTATTACACTAACACGTATGTGTATTTTTTTTGGTTATGCTGGAGAGTACTACTTTCGTGCCGAAACGTCAGGGCAGAGAGGGTGTGGGGGACTGTTTGGTCAGAAAGACCCATTTGAAGTATATTTGAAGATGACTGTTAAAAATTTAAAAATGTGGTACCTGGGTAGCTCAGTTGATTAAGTAGCCAACTGTTGATCTCAGCTAGATCTTGATCTCAAGGTCGTGAGTTCAAGCCCATGGTCAGGCTCCAGGCCCAGGATTGCCTACTTAAAACACAAAAACAAAACAAAACAAAACAAAACAACTGCAAAACAAGAAGTTGTGCAGATAAGTGGGCTGGACTGTGGAAAATACTGTGGCCTGAACTATTGTTGAAGTGATGCACGGGGCTGTACGAGGAAGGTGGGGGTTCGTTGCACAGGGAGTGAAGGAGCCGAGCAGTGAAATGTGGTAGAAGGACCTGAGTTTAGAAGACAGAGGGTGGGGGGCACCCAGGCACCCGGGTGGTTCAGTGGGTTAAATCCTCTGCCTTCAGCTCAGGTCATGGTCCCAGGATCCTGGGATCGAGCCCCACGTCCGGCTCTCTGCTCAGCGGGGAGCTTGCTTCCTCCTCTCTCTCTCTCTGCCTGCCTCAAATAAATAAATAAAATCTTTTAAAAAAAATAAAAAAAATTTAAAAAAAAGAAGAGGACGGATGGTGGCCAGTTAACATGCAGTTAATCCATTGGGAAGGACGATGAGCTGAGTTTTTGGAGCATATGAGGTCGTTCCCTGGACGAGCTGAGGTAAAGACACAGGTGGCCCCTGAACAGACACTGAAAGGCGCTGGACAAGAGGAGGGTTGGAGATGTGGGTGTCGTTGGTGTGAAAGTGAACATCTGTGAAGCCAGTTAAAGTATTTGGGGGAAAGAGTAGCGCCAAGATGTCCAAGGAGAGAAGAACTAAGGGAGAGCTCTCCACTTAGAGGGTAAAAAATGCAATAGAAAAGCAAGGTCAGAGATCTGAGAGGTGAACCAAGGCCCAGAAAATCAAGTGGGAGAGGTATTTCAGAAAAGGAGCCATCCGTGGAACCGAAGGCTGCGGAAAAGCCGAGGGGAGTGGGACCCTGAGCCGCGGCCGGCTGGCCTAGTCGGCAAGGAGGTTGGCGAACTTAGAATGAACTGTTTCCCTGGAACGGTGAGGGCAGAAGCCAGGTTGCTGAAGGTAAGAAAGGGGTGATGAGGGGAAATTAACAGCCCTGGAGATAAATACTCTTTGTAAGAAGTTTGGCAGTGAATGAGGTAGAGAATGACGGAGGAAGGTCAGGCAGAGCATGTCCGAAAGTATCCAGCTTCATGTAGCCCTTTATGTTTTAATGTATATGTGCAATAAATCTGAAGGATGGGGAGGATTATTATCTGAAGAGGATTTTATGTCCCACATCTTACTGAAGTCCTATCACCATAGTATCGGAATGGAATGTTTCTGGTACGTTCTTCCCACCAGCACCAGGAGAAAGCTCGGTTCATGAGTCTATAGCTTTATGTCTTTAATTATGGAACTCACTTTATTTGCATCATATCCTTTTTTGATTTTCTATTGTCTGTATGAAGTGAAGTGTGTTCAGATGCTTAAAATTTGAGACTGATCGTAGCTCGACAGCAATGGCTCTTAAACTCAACATAGCAGTTTACAGTTAATTTCTTAACTACTGTGTATTAAAGGTGACCGTTTAGCGCTGGCCCAAGGGAGGAAGGGATAAGTGCATTTTAGTTGTATTAATAAGAAGTCCAATTAATTGCATTCTTTGATAGTTTATGGTTTCTTTAGTCGATGCTTAATGTTTTAAATGATTCACGGCATTTGTGAAGGGAAAAAAAGAAGCTGACAAAGATCGTGCTATGAAATATATGGGAATGAGATATATGGGAATCATGATATATATGGGATATATGGGAATCAGAAACATCGCATTAAGAGCATAGAACTGATTTGTAGTTATGTTTTTCTGTTTCTTTTCTTGTGTGTGTGTGTGTGTGTGTGTGTGTTTCTGTTTCTTGTATGAGTCTGTCAAAGTTCCCATCACTTTCCTATTCTCTCAGTGAATGAGTTCCTTGTATTTCCAGAATTCTGGAGTAGTATCAGATGTGACCTACATGAGGTCTAGCTTTCTTCCTGACAGATTCTCAACAGTCAGGGTCCCACTGCACTTAGGGCAATTGCAAGAGATGTGTGTGATGATTTTTGAACTGACTCATCACGTCTTCATAGAAGTGGTTATCACACTGCCGGACGAACAACTGATGGTCTATTTTCACGTTTTCCCAGCTGATGGCCTGTTTCACCTTTTGTTTGTTTGTTTGTTTTAAAACAATATATGCATAGTTTCCCCAGATTTTTAGAAGTATAATTCTCTGGGAAAGTATCAACACTAAAATGGAAATAGAGGGGAAAAAAATAATAAAATGGGAATAAACTTTCAAGGGGTGGGCAAATCTGATTTCCTTTTAAGAATTCTGAGGCTCTTAATTTGGTTTTCTCCATTATTCATGCACAAAGTGATACTATGTTTCTTTTCAGTCAGAATATATCTCTTTTGTTTGATTTTCTTTTAAAAACACTAGATTCTATATTTTTATCACTTTAATTGGTAGCTTAACTCACCATTCAACTAATTTTAATGTTTTAAAGACATAATAAAAGTTAGACTTCAGAGAAGCCAAAAATGACAAAATAAGTAGTCTTTCAGAGGAGGATAGGAATTTTTATTTTTATTTTTATTTTAGGACTTTGAAGCCAATAGTAATATGCTCAAAAAATTATTTTAATACAGAGGCACCTGGGTGGCTCAGTCAGTTAAGCATCTGACTTGATTGGAGCTCATGTCATGATCTCAGGGTAGGGAGATCAAGACCCTTGTCGGGCTCTGCACTTAGGGCAGAGTCTCCTGGAGTTTCTCTCTCTCCCTCTGTTTTGCCCCTCCCCCAACTCATGTGCACTTCCTCGCCCTCTCTCTTTCTAAAATAAATTTTAAAGAATTATTTAAATACAACTACATAGAGTTTATGACAAAAATCTAGAATCCCATGGTATATTTTCTGTACACTCTTATTCTCCAAGTGTTTCCTGTCTTATTGTCACTTCCCCCACCAGTGAATCACACCTTGATACACACTTGCTGTTTTCATATGAGTGGTTATCACACTGTAGGAGAGAAAACCGTTTTCAGCTAATGCCTATTTTTCATTTTTTAAAAAAGATGAATCACTTCTCTAGCTTGCTTGACACAAAGGTATATTCTTTAGGTATCCCTGAGGGTTTAGGAGTGTTTCACCCATCAGCTATGAGGAAAAGGATATTCCATGCAAAGGGAGCAGAATGAGAACCAAAACATGAAAACTGAAGTTCCCAGTTGTTCAAATATCAAAATATTTATGTATTGCTTAGTCAAGATCCATGATCTCCAGGCCCCAGCAATGACTAAAGTGTACTGGAATCTGTACATTTCCTTGGGTGGAAATCAAAATATTAATTTGAAATACATTTCTCACAAAATATTGCTATGATTAATACATAAATACATTATTGATTTTGAATGAAATCATAGCATTTAAAAAATTTTTATATTCTATATCAGAAAGATGTCATAAAAAGTTCTATCCAGTTCCATTGATAACCAAGAAGTATTTGTCAGTTCTTAACTAAAATGTCAGCTGGGATAAAATGTCAACTTAAAAGTTTGCATATATTATTGCCTGCATGATGGATTTGTAATATTTTGATGAACTTTAGTAAGTTTGTTATTCTGAAAATGTAAGGAAGGTTCTATAATTAGGTCCATTTTGCATATTGGGAAAACAAAGCACAGAGTGGTTGAGTCACTTTCCAAAGATCACACAGCTAGTTCATGACCGGTCTAGAATTTGATTGTCATACTCTAAAAAACTCTAACTAAAAGAATATTGTATGCATATTGAGTATGTTTCAGTCTTATAACTCTTAGTTTAGTTCTGAGTTAAGTATTTCTGGACAAAACTGATACATGGAGATTCAAAGGCTATCTCCATTCCAAAATAAACATGGGAAAGTATTTCGGGCTCATTTATGTTTAGCTACCTCAGCTGTGTCACACATGTGTACTTCTCTCGTAAAAACATTCTGCACTGGACAGCCAACATATTAAAATATTTCTGTTCTTTTAGACAATAAGAAATAATAAAAACCACTATAAAAGCTACAGTGGAATCAGACCTGTCAGCCCACACTAAACACTTAAAGGAGAGCCTTTTATTTTTAGTTTTAATGGTGTTACATTTCCTGAAATAAAGATTCATCTAAAGTTCATGCAGATAATACCAGAAGAGTTAGATAGACTGTGTTAAAGTATTTACCCCTTCATTCAAAGCAGATCGACCCTTATGAAAATGAAAGAAATCCACTTAATGAAGACAGTAACCGGTAACATCTTCCTCCCTCCCTCACCCCCTCCCCCTTACCCCCTTTTCCTTCCGTCCTTCCCTCGTCCTTCCCTCCCATCTACCTTCCTCTTCTTTCATTCTTTGTCTTGTGGTTATTGAGCATCATTATGTTTCTAAGCCTGAGACTTCTCTTCTGATTCACCAGATGTTCCGTGTAAATGGAAGCAGCGTGCTGGTGAGACCATAGGTTCTAGAGTCAGATGGCCCTGGTCTTAACTTCCAGTTTTCTCCCTTGCCACTGGGCTTACTTTGGTCAAGTTACTTGGCCTCATCTCTAAGACAGGGATACCAGTACCTACCTCACTGTGTCATTGTGAGCGTTATTTAATTAAATAAAACAGCATATGGAACCTGAAGAGACCACTGTGCCTGGTACATGAAGGTGACTAAAATATATTAGCTCCCTCCTTTTACCTTACTCCCCTTTTTACTAGAATTTTTTTTCCTTCAAGGAATCATTCCTATTTATCATTCTAAGGCCCAAGCTTTATCCCTTTGAAGAAAAAAAAAAATTCATTTGGTTTTTCTACAAAGCTATACAAATATGTAAGAATCTTCCAGAAATTATAATTATTAATAGTCTCAGATAATTCACAATAATTACATGCAGGAGAACCCACAAGCTTTCCCCAAATGCCAAGGGCTTATCTAAACTTTCTGTGCTGAGAAATCATTTGACTTATGGTGGTCCAATAATTCTTTCACTCAAGATTTCTAGCAGTTTCTGCTGCCCTTCAGCTTTGAAATTCTCAATTTTGTAGCTGTCTGTGGGAAATCAAAGGCAAATGACAATTATACTTTCGAAGTTGGTTTCTAATAGATATTAAGAATTTGGGCACAGAATATGGTTGTTTAGATAACTGAAGAGGTACCAGACTGTACCTCTTTTTAACCATCTCTGATGATTAAAGACTCATACAACTCACTTGGGGGGAAACCAATTGTTTTCCACACTTCTTTAAAAATGGTTTCTTTTGCCTGGCTCTTTTCTTCTGAGAGGAAGGAAGTGGAACCACAGTGGCATTCTTCATGTGGATGTGGAAGAGCTTAGGTTGAGCCATCTTCCCCTATTATTTAAGTGATAAATTTTCATTGTAACAGGGGAAGAGAGTTCCCTAATGCTACAGAAAAACCAAGGGCAAACCATCAGTTTCTGTGAACAGTAAAAATAATGAACAATTGAAATGTAAATACAGTTAAGATTCTAGTCCATTTCCACATAAATGTGAAATAAATATTATTATTTTAATTTAATCCTAAAGCTGTTTTTCATTACTTCTGTGTTTTACTACACCCATCAAAAGCCATACAATGCTTAACCTTTCTTGCAAAGCTTGTAAGGAGACTCGTGTTTCCTCTTAATAAGTTTTGCATTGTATTCCACACTGAAAACCAGTGGGTGGGTTTCCCACTTCTTCCAACTTTAACAATATTAGAGATAATTGTAACTATTTTCTGATTTATACTTTGTTATACTGAGTTATACAGAGCACACTTAACAATTGCCTTAATCAAAACCTGGCAGATAAATTGGAGTGAGAACTGGAAGTGAACAGAAAATCATTGCAAAATGGATACTGGAAATGTGCTCAGTTGTCACAGATACTAAATGAATGGGGGAATAAGGATAAATAAGTTTTATATGAAAGATAAACAACTTCTCTCTGAAAGCAGTTAAGTTTCTTTAACAAAGTAACCATCACAAAGCCTAGAGAAGGAAACAATATTCCAGTAAGAATACAGTTGAAAGCATAACCATAATTGTTGCCATATATGGAACTATTTTTTAAAAGACTTTATTTATTTATTTGACACGGTGAAGGGGAGAGAGTGCAAATACAAGCAGGGGAAGTGGCAGGCAGAGGAACAAACAGGCTCCCCCACTGAGCAAGGAGTCAGATGTGGAACTCGATCCCAGGACCCTGGAATCACGACCTGAGCCCAAGGCAGCAGCTTAACTGACTGACCCACCACGGGCCCTATATGGAACAATTTAATTGCTTTGGCTAAATGAAGAGTGAAGAAAACACGGGGATTCCTTTACGAGATTAACCTCACTCTGTTCTGAAGGTAAAACTATCCACCAGCTTGCAATGAAAGCTTTCAGAAATGGGTGGTGTTCTCATAAACTGCTGTATAGTGTGTGCAAGCCAAGGCATGGCTCACTGCAACACTGTCCCTCCTCCTGAGACCCAAAGCAGAACAGAAGTTCTCTAGATCAATAGCGTCAACTTTATATGATTCTATATATCCTGTATGAAGAAGAATATACCATCCCTAGAAAGTTTTCAATGACATATACAGATGTAAGTCATTACTAGACAAAAATGTAACAAAACGATGTATCTCTATTATAGAGAGGGAATGAGATACAAGAAAATCTATTCTCTTACTCTTCAGTAATCACACATACACATATTTCATAAGTGTATAAGACAAATAGTGTAAGAATCTTTTTTTTTAAACCTCAGACAGGTTTGAATTTTAATTTCAAAATCTTTCTTAAATCATAGGAGATACAATAAATAAATACACACTATACAAGGATTGGTCATATAACAGCTAAATTCTAAAAATAAAATATATTTTATTGCCAGTAATTAAGAATATAGTTTTTGGTTTTGTTTTGTTTTGTTTTTTGCTATGGAATCAATATCTCAGTAATTGTAGAGGTTTTTGGTAGAAACTGTGTAGAAAAAGATGAAGTCCAATATGACTACGTCCTGTACTTCATTCCCTATCTCTACAAAACTCCATAATCTGGGAGTACAAAACGCAGCAAGCAATTGCATTTGGTGAACATGGGCAAACCGTGCGTTTACTGGGGGTTTTTATGATGAACTGTTACTGCTGACATGTGTCCAATTATCCCAGTTTCCTAATGGATTTTTAGATCCACAGCATTCTGCTGCTAACTGAGATTCTATGCTCAGAAATCCATAAGCCTCATTCCAATGAGAAGTAAGGAAGCAATATGCTGGGGAAATTGCAATGGACAGGTAGTAATGGGACATAGGACATTTCAAATGCTTTGCAAACAACTAATTAGTCCTATGTGATAACGTATTAAAGTGTTAAAAACTACATCCAATGCACTGGATACTACACTGATTACTGTGGGATATATATTATATATTTTTGATAATAATGCTGGCTGCTTTTCCATAGCATCATTAAGAAAATAGACCCAGGATAAGAAAGACATTTAGTTGCATACATATTTTATTTGCTTTCTTGCCAAAAACATTATTCCATGTTCAGGATCTGGTTATTTATCATTTTGAGCAGACAGGGAAACAAATTTGCAACTGCTGTCCAAATTTCTGTTACAGCCCTTTATTCTTTCTCTATCTTTGGTAAAATATGCTTCAAATTTTGCTTCGAGACTTGGAAATTACCTAAAAATCATATGCATAGGAATTTTTAATAAGCTTGTTTTCTCATAAATTTAAAAGCTTGTAACATGTTTGAATACCATGGGTGAGACACTAGAACTTATCTTCTATATGGTTATTAAAAAGAGAGTCATTATGGCTCTATTTGGAATTCCTGATATTTTATGCCTCCACCAAAATGCTGTCCTTAGGCCAGTATGAATTTTTTATTTCCTGGTGGCTGAAAAACTGAACACCAGAATAATACATAAGTCTTAGAAAACCCACAATGCATAGGATATATGTATATATCCAGAAAAGTTAGTAAAATAAGGTGTCAGATGTTATAGGTGCTTAGCCATTCATTAAAGAAACAAAGTCTTTTGCAAGACTAAGAAATGAAAGAGTTATACATTCTGTAAAGTGGCTGTAAATATTTTTATCTTAAATCTTTGTAAGTCTACTGGTACTGGTTTAATCAAGCTAGTCATAGCAGAATTCCTTACCTAATGATTCAGTTTGTTTAAACTTGTCTTTTCTAGAGGAGAAAAGAAATTCTCTATCTTCTCAAAACTTCCACAAAGAGGTCCAAAGGAAGGATAAGGGTTTATCAGGCATCCCAGTGAGCGGGGCCCTTGTGCTTCCGAGGGCTCTGCACGTGGGTGTAGCCTCCTCTGCTGCTTCTGGTGTCCCTGCAGCCTAACCTGTGAGCCAACCTGGCTCGGCCACCCCTTGGCATTCCCAGCCTGCTCGGGGACACCCTCATGCCTTTTCATTACGGATCCAGTTTTCTAAGCACTAGGGTACAGGGCTCAACAAAGTAAACATGATTCCTCTTCTGCTCTTCTGGAGCTCACAGCACACTTGAGGATGTAGACATGAACCCTCCAAATAAATAATGTAGTAACTATGGAATATGCTAAGTGCGTAAAGGAAGTGATGGGTGAGACAGGGAGCTCCGTAGGTGGTGTGGTTAGAAGATGGCTCGCTGTGAAGGGATGTTCCAACTAAGAGGAAACTAGGCTTGAGGAAGGCTGTGGTGAGAAAACGCCAGGCTTGAGGAGCTGCTTGTTTAAAGATCTGTGCCGCCTTTGAAGAAAAGAAAGGGCAGTTTGGTGAGAGCGTGGCTGGACAAGGAGGAAGGCAGCACCTGAGGAGAACGGAGAGGGTGATGGGGCCCTCATGTGGTGCTGTGTAGGCCACAGGAGCGGGTTTGGAGGGGATGTTCATTGCACCTAAAGGCACCTCAGATTCATCATGTCCAAAATTATAACTTGAGAACTTGTCTGTATCAGTCAGGTCAGCCAAGAAGAAGAGACATTGCAAGTCTTTCAGAAAGAATTAATTTAATGGAGAAGATTGCTTACACAGGTGATAGATGAGCTGAGAAGCAAAACAGTGGGGAGATGACCTAGAAATTCACCAAGTCTCTACCATCCTGGTGAGACAAAGCGAGGAGCTGGTTTTCCATACTCTGATGCTCTCTTTCTCCTGATTACAATGTGGCCATGAGGGCTGGAACATAGGTGATTTATCTTATTTTATTTTACTTTACTGCATTCTTTTAATTTTTATGGATTGAACAGACACCAGGTGCTTTTGGACATGGTTCAATAAGGAAGTATATAGTATCACCCAGTTAGATGCAGTGTTTGTTTTTAATTTTTAAATTTTTTTTTATTTTGAAGGATTTTATTTATTTATTTGAGAGTGAGAAAGTAGAAGCAGGGGAGAGGCAGAGGAAGAGGGAGAAGCAGGTTCCTGATTGAGTAGGGAGCTGAACACAGGGCTGGATCCCAGGACCCAGAGATCATGACCTGAACTGAAGGCAGACTCTCAACGGACCAAGCCACCCAGGAGCCCCTAGATGCAATGTCTGGATCTTGTTAGCCTCATAATTCAACCAAGCTAATGATCAGAAGACAGGTTTAAGCAGTAAGAGTGACATGTATAGCAATAAACATTGGGTATTTGCTGAGGTTAAGGAATTATTAATTTTTCTAAATTTGATAGCAGTATTTTAGTTATGTTAAAAACTGTTTATCTTTTAGAGCTACATACTGAAGAATTTACAGATGAAATGACATGATGTCTGGAAGTGGATTTAAAATAATCCAGTGAGAGAGGTACCTGGGTGGCTCAGTCAGTTAAACGTCTAACTCATGATCTCAACTCAGGTCTTGATCTCTGGGTCATGAGTTCAAACCCTTCACTGGGCTCTACACTGGGTTCCATGCCCAGTGTGGAGCCTCCTTAAAAAAATAATAATAATGCGGTAAGAATAATCTGGGAGTAGGAGTTTAGATAAAATAAATTTGATCCTGTGTAGCTAATTGTTAAAGATGGATGTTCAATAATCTACTTAATCCGCTTTTGTTTTGTTTTCACTTTTTGACAAGTAAAACACTAAAACTAAATACATTTGTGAATATGGATAGCACTTCCTAGAGAGAGTTCATGAGGAAAAGAGATAAGAGATACAAAAGTTGAGCCTTGGAAACTGTAACTTTTAGAGGGAAAGGGAGAAACCAGAAAAGGAAATTGAACGTGAGGAACAAGGACAAAGAAAGAAATCAGGAGAGTATAGCATCAGAAGCCAAGAAAGAATCAGGGTGTAGTCAAAATATGTGGAATGTGAATGAAAAATAAATAGGAACGCAGAAAAGTCCTTCTCATCTCAAGTGTGATTTGGAGGGGTCTGTTGTCTCATTGGCAAGAGAGCAGAAAGATGAGATTGGAATTGGTCTTGGGGCAAGGGGACATTGCTTCTGGCACTTGAGTATGTGAGCTGCCCATTCTCAAGAAAACCAGGACACAGGGCTCCTGGGTGGCTCAGTGGGTTAAAGCCTCTGCCTTCAGCTCAAGTCATGATCCCGGGTTCCTGGGATTGAGCCCTGCATGGGGCTCTCTGCTAGGCAGGGAGCCTGCTTCCTCTTCTCTCTCTGCCTGCCTCTCCACCTACTTGTGATTTATGTCTGTCAAATAAATAAAATATTAAAAAGAAAAAGAAAAAGAAAAAGAAAAGAAAACCAGGACACAGACACGAGCACAGGTAACTTTGGTTCCCATTTGCCATCACACCTTGTATGGCTATCTTAGGAACCTCTAAAAGAGTTACATCATTTATGCTACATCTTATGACAAGATTTAAGCATTACTCAATCCTGAATATATATATTGCCACATAATAGAACTCAATTCTACCATCAATTCCAATGTCTTTAATTTTCCAAGATACCTTTTTTCTTTTATTTTTAGAGCACATTTTTAATCTCAGTAAGAAGAAGTTCCATAAAATCCAAGAAACATTGTTAGCAAAAAAGTCATAATGCTTCTCAGTTTATAGAAATAAAGGGCTATCCATAGGTGATTTTTTTAGGCTCTCACAATTTTTGCAAAAGAAAAAAGATTGGTTCTAGCCATGCCCTATTCTAACTTTAAGTTTTTTTTTCATGTAAGTTATATATTATCGCCTTCTTTGTCATCTTAACTTTATGCCCATTCAGGTTAGAGATGTAAGATTTATATATTCATTCCATAAGTAAATCAACAAGTACTTGTTGAGTGCCTATTAAGTATTAGGCACTGTTACACAGACACCAGACAATAATGGTAGAGAAGAACCATGCAGTAAGTAAAAACAGATAAGAGCGTACCATTGTGAAATTTACATTTGGGTTGAAGAGATATTTATAATGTTTAACAAATAAATATACAGTTTATCAGGTAGTGATAAATGCTATAAAGAAAGAACAAGCACAGAAAGAAGACAAGAAGTGAAAAAGGTGCTATTTTAATAGTTGGTCAGAGAAATTCTTATGATGAAGTGGCATTTGAGCAGAGACTTGAATGAAGTGAGAAAGCAAGCCTTGCTCTCCAGAAAGAGCACTGCAGGCAGAAGGAACTGCAAGTGCAAAGGCCCTGAGGTGAGCACATGCTTGGTGGTTTGAAGAACAGTGAGTAGAGGAGGCAGTGTGATTCCAGCAATAGGAGTAAGAAAGAGAAGGAGGATAAGGTGAGCACAGGGAAATGGAGACCTCATGAAAGCCTCGTAGACCATGCTAAAGATTCAATTTACTTGAGGTGAGGGGGTGGGGGGGAGAAAAGGGTTGGAAAGACATTAGATGGTCTTGAGAACAGGCATGGCATGATCTGATTTCTTTCTGGAAAAGATTTGTGTGTTTGTGTGTATTCTCTCATCATTTACTTGAATAAAGTTTAAGGACATGTTTTTAGAAGTGGTCAAGCAAAGGATAAACATTTTTTTTTTTTAAGTTCCTTCGCGGCTCTGCAAGGCCATTTAAAGTCCTAGAAAAGCTCACAAAGTAACTTGTGGCAAATAAATAAAATATTTGGTATGTTTGCATGGCATTACTAACACAGCAAGTTTGCATTCCTAAATATCAAGTTATTAAATTCAATGTGGCCATATTGCTTGAAAGAAACTTTTAGCCCATCCTTTACCATCTCTTTCTAATTTGTATAAAAAGAAACTCAGACCAAGAGCAGATAGTGCCCCTGTCCAGGACCACATACCTGAGTGCTCTAAGTAGGACAGAGGTCCTGGTTTTCTCATTTCCAATCTTGTGTCTTCCACACAATAGACCATCTCTAATTCCACGTGTCATCCTTAGTGACTAATTTCAATTCTAAAGTTAAAAGCTATGAGAAAAGTGTTTTCCTAAGCTCAGGAAATAAATAAATCAACCAATAAATAGATATAAATAAAATAAATAAATTTATAAACTTATTATATATAGTAAGTTTATATATTTATTTATATATATTATATATAAATTTATATATTTTGTATATATATACATAAGTGTGTATATATATATATATATATATATATATACACAACCAGATGATATTTTAAAAATACTTTTTATCCAGGGTGCCTGGGTGGCTCAGTCAGTTAAGCATCTGTCTTCACATGATCCAGGGATCCTGGGATCAAGCCCCATGTTGGGCTCCCTGCACAGCTGGGGGCCTGCTTCTCCCTCTCCCTCTGCCTCTTGCTCCCCTTACCTGTGCTCTCTCTCTCTCTCTCTGTCAAACAAACAGATAACATCTTAGAAAAATAACAAAATCTTACTTTTTATCTACCCGCTTTTATTTCCCATTATCAGAGACATGTATATTTTTTTCTGACCATCAAAAACTCTCTCAAATAGTATGATCTCTCCAACTCTGAAAAATGAAGTCAGCTCTGAATTAGTCTGCATTTAACGAACATCTAAAGTCTGAAAACTAAATGTGATGACAGGATTTTATTAAATCTTGGTGAAGTCATGTGAGTTCAACTACAAATTAGTTTACAAAAGTCACCCACATACAAATCAGATTTTCCCCATCCCTGTCATTGCTGAGTTTTAAAGCCTGTCTGGCCAGTCTTGGCTGCTGCAGTATAGTTCCTTTAGTCTGTAAATGTCAAGGTCACTTGGAGGTAAGGGCCATGTGGTATTAGAGAAGGAGAATTAAAGGAATGAGGAAAATATTCCCAAATCTCAAAGGATAGGAGCTTGGGGAAAATGTAAAAGAACTGTTTGATGGCTGCTTTTTGCCACTTTTTGGAATATAAATGAAAATCCAAATTCTTCTAAAAACATTGAGTACAGGGAAAAGACAGCATTTTTAGAGACTAACACTAGTGACTGAAGGACACTGTAAACCTATATCCGGCAGTCCACAATGTAAAACATTGATTTCAGAGAAGCCTTCTTGGAGGAGGTGACATCTGAGATGATATTGAAGGACTGGTAGAAGGAAGACTGAGAAGGAGGGTACATTCTCAGCCCAAGGGTCAGCAGAAATAAATGTAGACTAGCTGAGAAACTATAAGTAGTTCATTGTTGCTCATGTGCAAAACTCAACAAAAACTACCTTGGTATTTCTATCTACACTGAAACTCATTTACAATGTTGACAGGAAAGTGTTATTAACTATTATCTGAGAAAGGCTAATGTTAATTTTCTGCACCCAAACGATGTAGAAAATAAGTGGCTTTTTATAAGGGACTTTCAGGTAGGCTGATCAAACTTCCCTTTTTGTCTACCTGCAAGATTACTGTGAGCTTAATTGAGATCATACTGTGAAGTCAGGTAGCACATATTCTTGTAGTTCCCAACAGAAGAGAGAAACACATCAAAAAATACACTTAGGAAAACTAGCCTGAGATTTTTCATGGTGTTCTTTCTCTGTGCCTCTCTCTACACGTAATTGATCAGCAGGTCCTAGCTTTTCCACATCTTTCATACCTTGTGAACTTTATCTCCATCATTTCTCACCTGGACTTCTGACAAACATGTCTCTCTACTTCTAGTCTCATGCCACTCTAGACAACTGGGTGATTTTTCTAAGGTGCAAATATGATTTTATTCTGCCCATAAAACTCTTGACCCCCATGCCTTCAGGACAAAAATCTAATCTCCCTATAAAATGGTGCCCATAGTTACAGATACCATCTTGTGCCTCTTCTTTTGGACTCCTCATTTTACTGAAATGTCCTCTAACTTGCTGTCTTTTACAAGCAAGCACTACACATTTGCTTAATTACTCTCCTCTTCTTTTCCTGGTAAATACATTCAGTTCATGCTACGAGGAACTCATCCTGAGGTTTTAGATCAAAGTGTGAGAGAAACCCTCCGGGCTTCCTCAGATTATCTTTTCTTACTGATCAGAGAGCACATATCACACTGTATTATAAGGTTTTCCTCTCACCAGCTAGGAACTTTCCAATGGCTGGGACCTTGTCTTTTATTTATATACCTAAGGCACCCAATGAGGTGTCTTGATGCAGTCAATTTGTCAGTAAATATTTGTGAGTTAAAATAATGTGTTCTTTCCCTACAAGTCATCTATATTTTCTACTTCTCAAGTATAAAAAATACAAAGGAAAGATTAAAGGTGAATTTTTATAAAGTTGCCTACATTTCTGCCAAAAATATTCTTAAGATGCATTTTAGAGGCATATTTTAAAATTTTGTTGAGTGAAAAATTTATTCAAAATTATCATTAGAAAGGTTTTTTTTTTTTTTTCCAAGGGAAGACTTCAAGTTGAAAGTTGGGGTTTTTTCTATGGTTGTTGAAGTAAGAATGCAACAGTACAATTATGTACAATCTGTGTTCGTTTTTTATACTTTCCATCAATTCTTCAGATCCATTTGGAGTGGTGGAATGCCTGTGGCTTTCTGACTAGTGTGGCAAAACAGAATAGTTCTAATTCATTCAAATTTGGGTGGTTATTGGTTACATGCCTCTGTGGTTCTTTTTCATTGAGTTTTGGGTCCAAAACTCTGGGAGGTATATCAGTTACAGACCTCAATCCAAATGTATTTTTAATTGGCAAGCTCATCCCAGAAATTGAAAAAGATGGTAAAAGGAAATAAGAAACAGTGCTATTGGAACAATTCAATTTATACACGTTCCTTCAGCATTATTTCCCTGGTATAACAACAAAAATGACACTACAATTAAATCTATAATTCATATTGTAATCAAAATGTTGTTTGCTCCTTTGTTTAGATGGCAGCAACGAAATCCTTTCTAAATAATGAATAATATTAAAAGTGGACCTTTACGTACATTGAAAATACTTTGTACAGTGTTTCTATTCCTGGTATAATGTGTGAATCAGAGAGCCAGAAGTAAAGAAGAATTAAATCGGGGAGGGAAAAATCTGTTAAAGCTTCAACGTTATATTTGAATTTGCAATTGCTAACTACCACATGTTTGGTCATTTTCTAAGTATCATTGACACTGTCCTGTGTCATGTCACTCTTAAGATTTTATTTATTTATTTATTTATTTATTTATTTATTTGACAGAGAGAGAGAGAGAGATCACAAGTAGGCAGAGAGGCAGGCAGAGAGAAAGGGGGAAGCAGGCTCCCCGGTGAGCAGAGAGCCTGATGTGGGGCTTGATCCTAAGGGCCCTGGGATCATGACCCGAGCCAAAGGCAGAGGCTTAACCCACTGAGCCACCCAGGCGCCCCTCATGTCACTCTTGTACCATTCTTCCCCATCCTTTCTGGCAGCAGGTATGTTTAAATGTTGATTATACGTTGGACAGTATACATGGATTCTGCTTTGTATGTATACTCTCCAAAATCTAGTAAGAAGGTCCTTGAACATAAAGGTTAACCTTATCTTATTCTTTATACCTTTCACATAGCTTAATACTGTGCATTAAATTCTTGCTACATAGGGTTCAAATTTGAATAACTACAGTCCAGCGTTATGGAGGAACGCAGACGAATATTTATTAGAAGTCCGGGGAGTAGGAGGACGAAAGGATGAAGACATTTTCAGGAAAAATGACCTTTTCTTCATTTCCGTGTCTGAATGCAAAACACATGCTTTAAAATAAATAAATAAATGTTTATCCCCCAATGAGAAAGAGAGCACATTTATATCAAAATGAAAGAATAAACGAAATAGATAAGATTTTTATGAGTTCAGTTGAGAGGAAGCAGAGCACTTTCCCCCTGAGTTTCTGACAATTTGTTGCCAGGCTCAACCTTGTATTTTCTGGAAACTTCATCAAGTAAAATCGTTCTAGACACTACTGCTTTCAAAACCTAGATCAAATTTCCTTTTGGATCTGGGATCTGACCAAGAGTATATAGAGCTCTTAAGATGGATTAATTTTTATTCTGTTCATCTGATCTCTTTCATTTATCATTTAATAAGTCAACCAAGGGGCTGAAATACAGAGACATGGAATTTTGGGTTACCCAAAACGACCTCCTCTGACTCAGTCAAATTTGTGGTTTATATTTTAGCCATCACTATGGTTAATTTCTATTTGTTTTTACAATGCATATGAACAAATGTTTGATAAAAAAAAATTAAAAGAGAAAGAACCAAAAGTGAAATGTGAGAGCGGTTAGACCAGCCAACATTATATTAAAGATACCAAGCTAAACGTTGGAAAATGTGAACAAGCTGGGTTACTTTAGTTGAAAAAATAAACCAATGATAGTACCCTAATACCTTTAAGGTTTGTTTGGTAAATGTTAAAGCTTCTCTTTCTCTTGGGTGGAAGTTTCTCTTGAGTCATTTTGACTAATAAAATCAAAGTCACATTAATTCAATTTCTTCTTTAATTTCTTTGTCCTTGAGTGGATCATTACGAAATTTCATCTATGACATGATGTACTCCTTCATTCCAAAGAGTAGGCTCCAACAGATGGAGTGTGGAAGACTCAGAGCAGAGGAATGGTAGGAGAAAGAGAGGGAACTGCCACTTCCTGAGCACCTACTGTGTGTTAGCTTTGATTAGGTGCTTTATATTCATTGTCTCACAATTGCCCCCATCCTATGGGTATTATTAACTCCACATGCAGGGAATTTAGGACTTTAAAAGGTCAATAATTGTCCAGGATTGGTGGTAGATTTAAGATTCAATCCTAGTTCTGATTCATGCCAAATTTTCACTATTTTGTAAAAATAGTTGTAAAACTGGGATACAAGAGTAATAAATGCATGGTACAAAAACCCAGAAATAAATCAGATGTATTTTCTTACAAGTGCTTAAGAGTTGGGAATTAATATCTGTGGACTTAATTTATCTGTGCAGCTTGGCCTCTATTACCACGGATGAGCAAACACTGACTATAATATATTTTTAAATGATAGCAATAACAAATGTTCATGGCACTACCTGAATAATACTGATTAAAAATAATTAATTACCCCAGACCAGACTATAAACTTATTTTACCAGTTTTCCAGGCCACTGAAGCAGAGCATATATTTGTCTCTGCATAGCAAAACTGTGACGGATAATCATTCCAATTACCAGCAGAACATGGTTTGGGGCTTTTCTTTCTCTGTTAAATCTGTCAAGCTTTTCAACTCAGTATGTCTCATTGCTTATTAGAAAATATAATATAATGTGAAGAATAGAAATGAATCAGAATTCATTTGTGCTTTGGGACTTTCTAATGTCTCATATAGGAAAAGGAGTTTTTTAATTTTATAGATTCCATCACGGAAGAACGAAAATGATCTGTTACAACCCTTTTATTAGTTTTTCTCCAAATGGTAGGTTCTTCTTCCTCAGTATATTACAATACACAAGCCACCATACTAAAGTCTCCTGTTTCTGTTGATTAGTCTACTAATTAATTCAAAATTAAGAGATACAACTATAAACAGAAAAGGCCTCAGACCCACTTAGGAGACACGATGAAATATCTACACAGGTATCTAGAATATTAACCTCAGGAAATTCTTGTGTAGAAATAACAACCTAATTATGAAGACACATAAGTTAAAAATTATTTTTTCCTTTTTCTTCCTCCATAATTTAATTAATCTCATTTTTCTTGGGGATTGTGAGGAGCACCTTTCTCTATAAGAGTAAGTGGTATCAAAAAAAGAGTTGTTTGTTTGTCTCATGACTGGAGATACATCAACATAACTAGTGGTAATAATTCAAGTAAAGATTTAATTTCTTTAAAAAAAAATCCGATCGTTGTAGGTCAGGGAAGTTCCTCTAATGCACTGACACTGGGCTGAGAATATGAAGTGCTATTTCAAATATTTGCTCTGGAGACAAATGAAGAAAAGGGGAGGCAAGTCATGGACCGATCATAACTAAATTTACCTCAGGAATATTTCCATTCCTCTCTACCTGACAATGACCATTGACAAGATAGGGAGATTGGCATTTGTATCTAAGACATTTGAAGGACATCGGGACAGCTACAAATTCTGAAGAAAATATTTATCTTCTTCATAAAATAAATAAATGTTAGGGTTATTTTTCTTTCAAAAACACTACTCACTGCTTAATTCCTGGTGTCTTGACTTCTAAGGCAACCTCAAGCTTGGTCGGTGTTAGTCTGCATGTGTGTTCTCACGAATGTGCTATAAATGGACTGTGGAGAAGTAGGGGTTTTCTGGAGTACAGGAAGCCTCGTTGTGTTGTTTGGCTCTTACTCTGGTGCCATGAATGTAACACGTAAAGCGACTGTGTGGCTTAAGTTGCTGCTTTCCTAGAAGGCAGGGGGAGATGGTGTTTAGTGGGTCTGCTGGTGGAGGAGGCCAAAGTAAACTGTTGTAAGCTCTGTCTCGTGGTAGAATACATTCTTTGGCCAAGCATGTCATTCAGTTTTCAGACATAATTTAGCTTCTCTGGGATGTGGGGAACAGGGAGGAATTCTGCTATTGCCTGCTTGGAATAGTCCCGGTGAAGAAGAGGGTAAGGGAGAAGATTGCTCAGAGCGGTCTGTTGCCAAGAGCTGGAGAGAATCGAAACTTCAGTCTGCTCAGTTGGCACCAGCTGTATGCAGTGTGTTGCAGGCCCTGGGTGACAGCTACCCGCAGACTGCTAGTCTGGAAGCTTGTAGCCTCCATTGTACCCTCTGGCTGCTTGCAAGCAGAAGGCAAATACTTAATCAGTAGCTTTTGAAAAAGAGCACGATGAGTAAACCTGTAAAATTCTCTTCTTTGATTAAAGCAGCAACTATGGGGCAAAATCTATTAGAGCTTCATTAGAGGCCATTATAGTAGAGAAAATAAATTATTAAAGGGCAGATTTGTAAGTACTCTAGGAAAATAGATTTGGCTGGGCTAGTCCCGTCTCCCAGCTGTGAGAATTAAATAGGAGTCTGGGGACATGTTAAATTTAGTGCAGGACATAGTTATAAGACAGCAGGGGAAAAACTGTAACTGAAAGGCGACAGTTGCCCTCCACGAAATGCACATTGATTTTCAATGGCCAGAAAGTGGTTTTTTTGTCCCTGTGCTACTGTCCGCGGGTAGAGAAGAAGAGACGTGACCACATTTCCGATCACAATTTTTTTTTAGTTTTATTTTTAAACCCTTCCCATAAGTCTAGCTCATTAGAGCAAGAAAGCTTTAATGAGATAACGGGCATAAAAGCAATCTAGAAAGTTAAAAACATCCATTCAGTTGTCGTTCAGCCTTCCCAGTTTTTATTTTATGTCAGTTTATTGCCATTTAAGGATATCAAATATAAATCAAGATATATGTTTGCTTCTCCAGACTTGTGCACTAAAATATGCATTTTCAAATGGTAGTTAATCCATAAATTGCTTGTGTTTATTTTAGTTCTTCCTTTTAAAGAAATTACATTTTTTCCTTAAGAGTAGCTAGTAGGTCCTAACATGGTTAAGAGAGAATTCCTAAGCAGGTTTTCAAAATAATAATGGACGAGTGCATTGATTCTCACTTCAAAAATCTCTGCTTTATGCTCACTTACTTGTTCTTTTACTCTGTAAATGTTTATTGATCGGGTACGGTATATGAGATCACATGATGTGCTGTCAGGAATACAAAACTAATACCACTGATACTATTACCATGACTCCTACTACTGATAAGCAAATCATGTACAAAAGGCATATTGTGTATCAAGCACTTCCTAGAAATTCATTTATTCCCACAACAACCCTATGAAGTAGGCGCTATTATTATCCTGAGTTTCCCATTTTAGGAAACTGGGGCTCAGATAGTTTAAGTAATAGCCAAGGTCACACAGCCAGTAATTGACCGAGCAGAGATTTAATTTAGGAAGAAGGATTGTTTACACTCGAGGGGGTGTGTGCATGTATGTATGTGAGCATGTGTGCAGGGAAATGGGTAGAAGGATGCTTAGAAAATTGCTAAGGGGACCCAGAGGACAAAGAGTTCTGGTGCTGGGAGAACCATGGAATGGGGCTGAACGTTGGGCAGTGGATATGAGCTGGGTGTGCAGAGCTGGAGGCTGGGGCTGCCTGGCCACATGAGTGGAGGAGTAAGTGGCCCAAACTTCTTAGTCTGTGGACTATACAAAATTGATTATGGGTGTAAAGCTAGACTAATAGGTTGAGCCAAATTATAAAAACTCTAAAGGTCAAGCTAGGGAGGATAGCCTTTGTTTAAAGCCAAGGGAAAATCATTGATGGTTTTTTAATACTGGAGAGATACATTCAGAAATGCATTCCAGGGCTTAAGTCTGCTAACACAGTGGTTGGATTGCAATGGAGAATATGATTAAAAAAAAAAAAAAAAGGTAAGAAAGAAAAGAAAAGAAAAAGTCAGAAAATAGCATCTGGGGATATCCGTGATACAGAAGACAAGCTGGTTCCAGCAGAGTATTTTATGACTTCAGGGAAAGAACCCCTCAATGCCCTCTATCTCGGCATCCATAAACTAGAAAATCTCCAAGACCTTCTAGGGCCCGCGTGAGAAAATGAGAAGCCTTCAGGCTCATGGCCAGTCCTGAATCTCATGAGCATACCCATTTCCCCATGGCTTTCTGTAGCTTCTTAGCTGAAAACCTGTCTTTGATCGTTGCATTCGGTGTGGTTTCTTGCGTCCATGCTGTGCTTCTGTGCGGGAGAAGAGGATATCACATTTGTTCGCATTACCGCTCTGTGGACAGCGGGAGCAAGCGGAGCAGGCACACTTCTATCTGACGGAAAGCATCTGCAGTTTATTTTCCATGGTGTTGTGCCCTATTTTCTACTCTGACTCATGCCTTGGAGAGCACTGCCGAATCCTGCGTTTCTCCTCTTGATGTAACTTTCATAGGAGCTGCCGCCGAGACCACCTCTCTGCGTTGTCTGAAACTCACTGGACTGAAGTGGTTCTTACAGATGGTGCCAGACTTTGATCAAAGTGTGATTTTTATCTTACCTTTTATTTCTTTTTTTTTTTTTTAAGATTTTATTTATTTAGTTGACAGGAAGAGATCACAAGTAGGCAGAGAGGCAGGCAGAGAGAGAGGAGGAAGCAGGCTCCCCGCTGAGCAGAGAGCCTGATGCGGGACTCGATCCCAGGACGCTGGGATCATGACCCAAGCTGAAGGCAGAGGCTTTAACCCACTGAGCCACCCAGGTGCCCCTTACCTTTCACTTCTATTAGTAACTGAAAACATGGTGAAAATCAGTTATTTCTTGATTACATGAAACCTCAGAGTTCAGAACATATCCATAAAGAGTCCTCTGAAGCAAGTATGGCAAGAGTAGAGATTCTATCCTCTGTTTTTCCCTTTACCCATCAAGGGGTAGGATTCTGGATTATGAGAAACAGTGGCCATCCATTCAGTGAATACTCTAGAAATTCCGTAAATGCCTAAAAACTGTTGAAACTTATAGAAATGCCGTAAGAATGATGATGCTGGACTAGGACTTACAAGTGCACATTAGCATTCTGACTGGGAAGCAAAGAAGAACCTAACAAAGGGTCTTAGGTGGTCGGTATCAGCTTAGCATTATGAAGTGTTGGTCTCTGAGATTTATAAGCTGAAGTCGGACCACAGACGCAATCCACACAGTGGCTATAGTAATGAATAAGACCGTGAAACCTGGGAGAAAAAGGTTCAATTCCCTGGCTCTCTCAACCAAACCCCAACCTTGCTAACCAAATTAATTCAATCAACAAGTATGTTTTCCCTGTCTTACTTCATGTAGCATCAATCTGTGTGCCGTAGGAAAGTACAAAATATATGGAAAATACAATTCCTATTTTCTAAACCTGTGCTGTTAGTAGAAAAATAATGCAAGCCACATGTGTAATTTTAAACTTTCTAGTAGCCATTTCTACTTAAAAAAAGTAGAAAGAGGCGAACTTAATTTTTTAAACCTTTTCATTTTTTAAATTTTAGACTTTGAGCTCTGAATATTATATGAGAAAAGGGAGATAGCATATTCTCATAAACATGTCAGCAAAATAGTTGAAATACCACTTGGCTTGTCTTAAAGTATCTTTCCATTGTATGCTGGTGTTTACTTTTTTGCAGATGGTAAATTACATTTACCAATTGTTACTTTGTTCTTTTTTTAACTATATTTTTATATTAAATAAAAAGAGGAGAAGTTAATTTCAATAAAGTTTTTAGCTAAATATACCTGAATTATTTCAATATGTAATCAATATAAAATTTTGTATTTTATACTTACAGTGCACCTCACGTGAGATGAGCTTCATGTGACTGTGGCTACCATATTGGGCAGCACAATTTTAGACATTTAAAAATGCAATTGGTATGAAATTTTTTTAACATGGTGATAAAAATAAAATCTTGCAAACAAGTGGGATTTTAAAAACATTCAGAGTCATCATTTAATTAATCGATGAGTGTAATGTTTCCAAGGGTGTAGTCTGAGAAACATACTTTTCCTATAGGTGCTATGTAAAACGTGAGGTATGATTACATAGGCTCAGAAAATTCTGGGTTAAACAAATTTTCATCTCCTCCTCTGCTAGTGAAAGCCTCGGATGTGCTGATATACATTGTGGATTTCCAAGAAGAGAATGTGTATACGATACTTCCTGTTCTTAATTGATCATGAAATTGTTTTTTCACAGAACATCTCTTGGGTCTAGTGTTACAATGAACATACTGTGGAAACTGCTGATTTAAGCCCAAAATAAGTGGTGTAGAAATTTGGAAATCGGAAAGAGGCGAAATGGAACAGTCCTTGGAAGCCTTTGTGGGGATGCTGGTGTACCTTCCGTTAATTCTTCTCCAGTGTGTCCAACAGAATCTCTGTGATTGCTTTTGGCGCATTCCACACTTGGCTGTGTCCGTCTAAGTTCTTTAGGAAAAAAAGAGAGAGATTCTTATTCACATCTCGATTTCACACTGGACCAAGCATAATTATCAGTAAATATTTGCGGGATTGAATTAAAGACAAAGTTTGATAGGGACCAGTGCTGAGTTGAGCAGTTGAAGAGAAATGAACTTCCTAAGCCCTAGAAAAGAAACAAATCACACTACCAAGCTGAGGTTAATGGGGAAAAGACAGTGAGGGAAAATGTCATTACTGACACAGCAGGGAAGCCCCTCCTGACTCCTCTCAAGCATTCTGTGTCAAGGTCATTCACTGGAGAATATTCACATTCAAGATAGATCAGAGAACCAGAGAGAGCAATGAAAGCAATGGAGGAAAGGGTAGGCAAATGAGTCAGGGAACAAAAAACGTTCTTCACCTACATATGTGGGAGTTCCTGCTCTTAAAAGGTAAATGTTTAGGTTTGGGGGAGTTTTTTTGGGGGGTGGGGGTGTTGAGAAAATGAGATCTGAGACAAAAGGCAGGAGGAAGTGTGTCATATAAAAAGGTCAACAACCCAAGCTTGGCAAGGAAACTCTGGAAAATGTATTTTTCTACCCAGATACCCAAGATTCACATGATATACTGAAATGAGTTATTTCGAGATGAACACTCAGGAAATTGCCTTCTTCACAGTTTTTGCTGCTTTTCTCAAATCTAGATGTGGGATGATTAACTCGTGCCCCTACCTGGTGAGCTCTCTGAGTCTAATTTCTGGGTCCACTTATAGAGAAAGTCCCTCCCAGAGGAAGACAGAAAGCAGGAAGTAAAGAAATCTCGGTTTTGTCTTCCTCTCTACTATTCACCTATTCTGTAGTCTGTATTTTTTTCTTGTCTGTAAAATCCAGTTTTAGAAATGGACTCCCTCTCTCCCTCTCTTAGCCTGAACACAAATGAAGAGAAAGACACCTACTGCTTTCTACCCCTGATGACAGTTCTTGAGTGTTTGATAACATGGAAATACGGGGTAAGATTGAGTATGCTAGCGCAGCTGGGTGGGCTCTAAGGAAATTAAAACTGTGACCATAGATGTAACGATAGACTCTTCCCAGAACTCTGGGATCCATTTCAGGGAATATTTTTCCTATTCTGGACTTAAACGTCTAAAAGAAAGGACAATTCCCTTAATTCTATGCCCAGAAATCCTCTCCAGAACATTACCTTTGACCTGGCTTCCAGTCCCCAGGCACACTCCTGTAGCATGTCCTTCCAAAGTTTTGACCACCCAAAGAATGCGCCAGGCTGAAGATCAAAGAGCTCGTCTGGTTTCCACTTGGCTGCTGGGATGGCTCTGTGTTGTGCCCCTGCTGGAATTAGCACCAAGGTCTTCAGAGGAGCCAGCCACAGGAATAGGGCAACCAGTCATTGGAGACATGAGGAAGTGGTGAAGATTCCATGAGCCTAGTGGAAAGCCATGCTCCCTGCTTCTCAGAGAGACAGTGGCTGCCATTCCTGGTTGGGAAGCTGTGTAGGAAGGAGTTCTAGGCCTGAGGGAACCATGGGGCATTGTGTGGAGTTAGAGTCTTCTATCTAGAAACTATAGTCACTGTTAAGATCATGATCACAAGACAATTGTTTCAAGAAAAAAAAAGTTGCTTTTCTATAGGTTTTTTTTTTTTTCCTATAAATGGACTCCAGAATTATTGAAATACATTCTGATGTATCTTATGTGACCCTCCTGGTAGAGAGCTAGGGTAGGGAACCACTGGACTGGTGGGACTTGAGGACAGAGCGTCTTGTTTACTTGTGCCTACAATACCCAACAGAGCTCCTGGCATGTGGTGGGCATTCAATGAATATTTATTGAGTGAATTAATGGATGCAAATGGAGAATCTGATTTGGGAAAAGCTAATGATCATGCCAAAGACAACAAAGTGAGTAAGTGGCTGAGTTGGTGCTGTGACTTGGGTCATTTGATACATTTTCCAAAGCACCTATAGGAAAGCTTATATACTCAGTAAGCTTGCAAAACACGCCTGATGCAAAACATGCAGACTACATTTTTTTCTAGAATTATTCCCTCCTTCAGGCATAGGCTTTTATTAATTTCTGAAACCAGTTGCTTCTATTTTAAGACACACTGGCATGTAGCCCATCGTAAATAAGGATGACACACCTGGCCCACCACCAGAGGACATGATCCATCCATTCCAAATCTTTTCCACTCTACTCAAGCTTTCATCCCTACGTCCTAAGTCTCAACAGATCATTAACAAGATCAAAGTCAGCTGGTATGAACTCAATGTTTCCAGATTCTTCTATACCTTCACAGATTCCTCCTTTCTCTGAGAGGACGTATGCCTCCTCTCTCAAAGAGCCATCTCTCCTCTTCCCTCAGATCTCACTACTTCCTGTCTCCTGGAAACTTTACTCCATCAGTTCACTATTTTTCAAACTCATCCTTTCTACTAACTCCTTCCTCTGTGTCAGCATACCTGTAAGTCACTTCCATATTTAAGGGTAATTCTTTCTCTGTGCTGTGACTCCTGGGGCCATATTACCATCTTTCCACTCCTCCTCTGTCAGAAGCCAAGCCACCTACAGCGTAACTTCCGCTCTACCAACAGACCATTCTATACCATCCCTGAGGCTACAATGGCTTCTTCTGTAGTTCTGTCCTTTACGTCGAGTAAATCACCAACTACCCTCAGTATGCTTGAGCAACAAGTCTGGAAATTTCTGTCCCCTTCCCACACAATTTCTGGTTTTCATGGTGCTATGGAAACTGAATTTTCTCTCTGAGAAAAACAAGGCTAACATATTTAGCAATTTCCATATTCACAGGAGGAAAGATGACTAGAGGCTTGATGGAGGAAGAGGGTGATTGTGTTGAGTGAGTTGATTATGAGGCCATGTCTCATTTGGGGGGTCCAAGGGCAGAAAAGAGAAGATGGAATAGGGGAGTTAGAAAGGAAAGAAAAAAAAAGGTGGGGAAGCTGCGTGGTAGTTCGGGATGTGTGACAGGGCTGTTCCCAGGTCTTGGAACTGTCACCGCAGGGGGTCAAAAAGCCAGTACTTGGGGGTCCTGGGTGGCTCAGTCCATTGAGCATCTGACTCTTGATTTCAGCTCAGGTCATGATCTCCGTGTTGTAAGATTGGGCATGAGTTAGGTAGGGCTCTGTGCTCAGTGGGGAGTCTGCTTGAGGATTCTCTCTCTCTACCTTTACCCCCACTCGCTTTCTCTCTCCTCTGTCAAATAAATAAATAAATATCTAAAAAGAAAAAGAGACCAGGATGTCCCCCTCTCTACCAGAGCTCTCACATTTGCACCTGCTCTCTTCTGACACCTTTCCCCACTCTCAGGGAGGGAAGGCAGAATGGACTCAGAAAGAAGAGATTCACCGCAGCCTGTATTTCCTCAAACACCTGAATTTCAGGACACTCAGGAGAACAAATCTCTACTCTAAAAACTCCTTTCATGTACTTAATAGATGTTTCCGTTAAAAGCCCTTTGTTCCAAATCTGGGGAAAGGTGGTGTAAGACCCGCGGATCCCCTTACCCAAGAATTCAACACTGCCACAGGATGTAAACAGCAAGAGGTTCTTTATTGTAGCGCAGGCGCCTGCGGGTGGTCAGCAGCTCCTGCTAGCTGAGCACACCAGGCTGGGGTGGTGCAGGATTTTTATAGACAGATACAAACAAGTTTTGGATGGGGCGGAGCTGATTGGCTGACAACTTGAACATTTGAAAAAGGCATACTTGGTGTTTGCGGATTGGCTTTGGAGGACACGCGCGCGCGAAGAAAAAGGCGGGAAGGGGGAGTGAGGAGGGGGAGTTGGACCTTATTACTCAGCAGAGATGCATCCTGCCTACGTGACTATGTGGCCCCCTGCCTATGCCTCGGCTATTAGCAGAAGGTATCTTGTTCAAACAGGAGACCAGTGTCACACCTTAAAAGCCAAGCGGTTACAGAAAGGCAAAAGAGCGGTTAAATAATTAACAACTGGGGGAAGGGTCTAACAGGGGTCTTTCATTCCCCCCTTTTTCTTTATCATGGATTAATCCTATATCCATTCGCTCTGGTCCTGTCTGAGAGAGGACAAAGGGGGTGATGTTAGTCTCTAAGGAATTTTTGGAAGCAAGGTCTGCAGGACCTTGAGGGGCCAGCTATTATTGGGAGAAAGGTTATTTATTACTAGTAATAAAAATCTTCTTAAATGTAAACTAAAGTTTATTAAATTTAGGTAAGAAAAATAATAATATCCTTTGCTTTTTTGTTGAGGTGACCTAAATACTCTGAGCATGTCAGAAGCCTCAAAGTCCATAATAGGTTTACAAAGGAGAAGCCCCTGAATGAGAAAAAAATCACAAAATCCTGGAGATGCCGAAGGAAAAGTACTCTGAACTAGAAAGTTGGAAAGCTCTGCTCTTGTTCATGGTCTCCTGGGAAAAGGCAGGAGGAAATTCTGTACAGATATGTTTCAAAATCTGCCAGTTAGCATAAGCCTCCTGGAGGTAGAAGCCTCCAGGCAGCCAGATCTCAGCCTCTGCTCCATCACTGGAAATCCTCAGGTGCCCTACCTGGGCGAGGGCTGAACTGATCAGAGTGATGGGCAGAGTGCTAAGTCACAGAAGCTAAACAGCGTTCAGATTATGAGCACATCCCTACACACAGGACTGGTCAGTAGCCCAGATGATCTAAAAAGGAGAGGAACATTATCTCATTTCCCCTGGATACAATACTAGTTAAAAGTGGAAAGAATTATAAACAGAAAGTTACAGCTTCATTAAGCCCATGATGCAGGTCAAGTTTCCTGGCAGCTAATTCTGCCCCAGGCTAGTGCTAGACATGTAGTCATTTACAGGCAGAAATAATAGAGGATTATATAGTCCTTTCTGTGCAACATGTGTTGAAGCTTTATATAGCTATTAATGTTCCTTTCCTACAGAAAACGGTCAGATAAATATAACCAAAAAAGAGTCATTGCTTAATCTTGATGATTCAAGTGGGAGCTGCAGGCCACCCCCATAAAATATTGGTTTTCTTTTCTGAGATGCAGTTCCTTTTCATTGTTAATTCAAAAAAGGATTGAATTAATTTACCCCCTGGAAAGCAAGCTTTGTTTGGATGATGAAGATTTCGGATGAATTTTATATGCTGACAAAACTACATAGCTGTGCCTATTAATAGCTAAAATAATTATTATAATTTCTCCTTTTTTGAAGAGTTCTTCTTGCATTGATATATGTGACCATGCACAAAAAATCTTCCCATGTTTTATGAGACCATTAGAAACACTGCCCTTTATAATTCAGAAACAGAGAAATTCTGTAACTTCGGATCTTATGAATTCCACTTATCTGTCAAAGAGGCAATACTTTCATTTGGACTAAATTAATTATTTCATCCCTCTTAGTTTTCACCCTGTAAGTAATTCTGAATTCTGTGTTCACTTTTCACACTGTGGAAAATATTTTCTGGTCACCTTCTAGTTGATATTTAGGAAAGTCTATTTTTTGGTACTTTTAGATACAGTCTCTTCTTTACACTTTCAGAGGTTTGTGATATCGCCTTTATTTCCATTTTCTGGAAACTGAGCTCCAATTAAGACAGGGACAATTTTTTTTTCTTTTGGCTGTCCGGACCTGGAGGATCAGGGTAGATATGATTTTAAGTAAAGAAATAGAACTTAAACCCTTCATTTGGTTTATTTTTCTTGAATCTGTTGAAAGCATTCGCTTGTAATGATTACTGGGAGCGAGGTCATACTTTGCTCACTCTGAAAGTACAAGATGCTGTGATCTGTTCTGTTCAAATGTAATTTAAATATTCAGATACTCAAGAGCTCTTTAAATCATGAGTTGGAAGCAAGTAGAAAGCTCCAACAGGCCGATAAAGACTGACTTTGGGCCAACAGTAGGGCTTCAACATCCATGAGGAAGGAGAGCTCGTTCTGCTGAGGGGAAAGCAGCACAGGACAGCTGTTGATACAGAATTTTTTTTTTTTTTTTTTTTTAACTCAAGCAGCTCCAGTCGTCTGTTCCCTATATGTAAGTTCAGGCAGTAGTAACTTTCTTTCTTCCATCTTGAAATTGAAACTGCGTCGATGCTAAAAGGAGCTTCACCTGCCAGGGACAGGTACCCTCCCTCGAAAAGGAAAAGCAGGTGGATGCATGGTAGTGGGGTTTGCAGTGTTCCCAGAGAGTGCTAATAAAAGCCAAATAATGACATTTTTCTCTGATAAACCTTAAACAGATAATTAAGAAACCTTGACTTTTATTTCTCTGAAGGACAAGCATTAAATAGGCCAAAATGGGCAGCTGGGAGTCGTAGGTATTAATATCACAAAAGGTTATATTCTCTTTACAGAAGAATATTTTGCATAATTGAAAACCCTATTGTTCTAATTAAAATATAATTTTCCTTACTAAGATTTTAATTTGCACAGAACTTTTAAAGAATATATCTAGGGTATAAAACAAACCTTGATGACCTTTTATTAATAGTTATTTATTTTATTATTTTTATTCATTTTATTCCAAACGATACAAAATGTATATAACAAACTACGAGTATTTTTTCTAATCCTGACCTTTGCTTCATGGTCTGGTATTTACACATCCAGTCTTTTAACTATCATATATATTTATGAAAAAGTGAGGCAATTCAACATAAACTTTCATTTGTAACCTACATTTTTCACTTGTAATATTATGGATATATTTTAGATCAATACATACCTATCTGTTTTGTTCTCTTAATTATTTTTTTCTTTTTTTTTTTTGGCTGAAAAAAATACAGAGAATCACTGAAGAGAGAAAAAAATTACTCGTAATCCAAAAAACCTTATATAAAATAGTTGTTGAAAATCTCTCCATTCATCTGATCCAACTGACCCACACTTAGAATCTGAATAGTAAATGCTGTTGGGCATAACCCTCCAGATCTTGACCAAATTGATACTGACATATCTAAATACGTACATATCAAACTCTGAGGAAGCTTAAAGAAAAAGCTACACCTTCCTGAAGATAAGTAATTACAGTAGAGTATGATAGGTCTGAGGAAAAGTGTCATGTTATAACAGTACAGCAAAGAGAGAACGACCTCTTTGAGGCAAGAAGGGAGTGGGAGCCAGGAAGGATTTCTCACAATAGAAAAGAATTTCACATGGTCCCAGAGCACACTAGGATTTGTAGATAGAGGCGAAATCATGGAGGGACAGCAAGGAGATCTGAGGAGGCGGAATACAGGATAACAACGAGAAGGAGAAGGGAGAAGCACTCTGGTGAGAACAACTGATCTCAGTTGTGAAGGGTTTTGGTTGTTACGCCAAAAATTTGGATCTAAACCGATGCCCACTGGTGAGCCGGTGGATTTTTTTTTAAGCAAAGGGAAACACAAATTTGAACAAGTAATGATAGAGAATCATCATTCCAGAAAGTTTGGAAATCGTCACTAGGGTGGACATATGCAACTTCTCATAATTCTCAGTAAGTGAATAGTCAAAGAAACATGACTCTGATCCCCCAAAAACAGTATTTTAATAAGTATCACCATATTTGTCCTTTCCTCAGTAGTCTATACTTAAGCATTTTATGCCAATGTCCATTGGGCGGTCTACCTGCATATACCATAGGCATTTTGAGCTTGAGAAATAACTGAACATTTCTTCCTGCACCTCCCTTCATGGACAAGCTGTTCACTCCCTTTTCATGAGTCCATCCAGTAGCCCAAAAGTTTCCAAAAGATTTTCTAGATTTTCCCCCCTCCTTCACTACTTACAACTTCCTGCTGCAGGTCTCTTGTGTCCCAGCCCCTTCCCTACCATTCTGATGCAGACTGTGACCACCTTCTCCCTGAACGATTGCAATAGTTGTCTCGCCTACCTTCCTGCCTTTAGACCGGGCAGTCTCAGGGTAGCCTCATTAGGGTAGGTTTTTTTTTTTCGTACATAAAGATTTTATTTATTTGAGAGAGAGAGAGAGAGAATACAAGGGAGCACAGGCAGTAGGAAGGGAAAGCAGGCTGCCTATTGAGCGGGGAGCCCAAGGCAGGGCTTGATCCCAAGACCCTGGGATCATGACCTGAGCTGAAGGCAGCTGCTTAACTGACTGAGCCGCCCAGGTGTCCCAAGCATTTTGTTTTGTTTTAATATGCAGATCTAACTATTCCAATAACCCACCCCGCCACCATCACCATCAAAATACTTCTATCAAGTTCTTTTTTTTTTTTTAAGATTTTATTTATTTATTTGACAGAGAAAGATCACAAGTAGGCAGAGAGGCAGGCAGAGAGGGGGAAGCAGGCTCCCCGCTGAGCATAGAGCCTGATTCAGGGCTCAATACCAGGACCCTGAGATCATGACCTGAGCCGAAGGCAGAGGCTTAACCCACTGAGCTACCCAGGCGCCCCTCTATCATGTTCTAATATTACATTAAGGTTAAAAAAGATTATTACAAAACACAGTGAACAGTTTTAACTGCATTTTTGTATCATGTATGCACATGTAATACGTACTATGTATATAATGCACAACTGAAACATAGTATGCATGTATAGGGGTATGTTGAAATCCAAAATATCATCTGTACTTTCTTTTTTAAAGATTTTATTTATTCATCTGACAGGCAAAGATCACAAGTAGGCAGAGAGGCAGGCAGAGAGAGAGAGGAGAGCAGGTTCCCTGCTGAGCAGAGAGCCTGACGTGGGGCTTGATCCCAGGATCCTGGGATCATAACCTGAGCCAAAGGCAGAGACTTAACCCACTGAGCTACCCAGGCACCCCTCATCTGTACTTTTTTATTTTCCAACCTTCTAATGAACATCTCTATATTACTAATTAATTGATTAATGACAGGAAAGATAACATCTAAACCCTTTAGCACAGTTTGATGCCTTTAATTTAATTTTAATCATTTTTACATATAATGAATTTTATTTCCTTAATATGGAAATGCCCACAGTTATTTTTATTATCATTAGAAAGGCCTCATTTAACTACATATATGTTGCTATTTAAGTTCACTGAGAATTAAATAAGCTAATATTTATTAAGCGATTATAAAGGTGTTTAAGATTAATAATAGCAGAAAGAAACACAATAATTTCTTAATTCTCAAGCATATAAATATTACCAGCTTACATGTGTACTTGTTGAAACCAATATGACCCCGTATATATGGAAATTTCTAAAGCAGGGTTTTTTTCCAACTTCATTTTTTTTGTTGTTATGTGTAACACAAGAAGTATCACTTGTCATCGAGAATTAAATGTGTGTCAAATAAATTGATGTCTATATAACTGATTTGCATTTTTAAGTGAACACATTTAATTCCTGTATGTGGCTATAAGACATTAAGTACATAATCATTACTTTTGACAATAATTCAGTTCTGAAAAACTTGTCCCAAGGAAATTATCTCAACTTTCCTTTAGATGACTTTGATCTTGTCTGCCTGTCCATCCTCAGCTGTCAATGAACTCTCAGGCCTTCATGCGTACTATAACTGAACTGTATTTTCAGTTCAATGTAAGCTCTATCCCACCTCGAGTTCTGATTTTATAGCTGCTTTTCAAAAAATACTTAATTTTTTAAAGGAGTTTTAGGTTTACAATAAAATTATGTCAACATTACTTACCAAAATGGTACTTCTTTTTTTTTTTCAAGACCAATGATGAACTTACATTGGTATCCCATATTTTATTTTATTTTACTTTACTTTACTTTATTTATATCCCATTTTAAATGTGATGAAACTGAGGCTCGGAGCAAGTAATTTATTTGTGCCATGTTGCAAAGCTAGCATGAACCCAGGCATTTTTCTTTTAAATTTAGAATGATAAAAGGAAATGAGGATGGATGTTAGAATCATATGGGCTTGTGTCTAAATTCTGACCTTCCGTCAGACAAGTGCTCTGTATTTAGAATGTCTATCAATGGAGCTAATACTAATGCATAGATACATTGCATAATGTGCATAGCTTGGCTATTGGCCCGTGATAGATCTTCAATTTTAATCATAACCACATTTGTCGAGCCCTTATTGTCATCGTGCATGGTTCTGCATTCGTTGCATGTATTAATTTATTTAATCCTCTCAGCCGTCTTATGAGGCAGGCTTCCCCAGAAAAGGAAACTAAAGTAACTAGGGATTTAATTTGCCCCGGGTCACAAAGACAGTGAGTGGTAGAGCTGAAGTTAGAAGTTGGCAGTCTGATCCAATAGCCCTGACCCAATAACCCACTGTACTGCTGATCAGGTTAGATCGGGACCTGTTGAGTCTCTTACGGGCTCCCTGACCTCAGTGGCTCTGTTTCCTGGCACCCCGCAATCAAGTGAACTTCATAGGAGAACTCCAATATATATAAACTAATTTCCGGGGCATAATAATGGACAGCATCTGAGGTAGCACATGAAATATGATTAATATTTTTCAGAAAAGGAATCCCATTTAAAAAATTAAATTTAATAGCATGGTGTACCATCCGCATAATGACTTTTGTTATTGACACTCAGGAGGGTTGCTATAAATTAACAAAGAAATTGGCATATTCATGGAATATGAATCATATCATGTGCATAATTGGTGACTTACTGAAAAAGGAAAACTTAGAGCTAACTCAAGAACTTATCCATTCCCAGGAATGATTTCTTAGTGATGCCAGACAGATGTCTGTCATCAGAGAATATTTCTTTTGTTTATAATTTTGAAAAGAATAGTAAATGGATGTCAATTGTTTCCATATAGCTTTGTGACATTTTTTTTTGTTTTGATCTTAGCTGCCACATTTGAGTTTTTCACTCATGACCACATGATAGAACAAATGATCCCACATGATTTCTTAGTTCAGTGTTTTCAACACAAACTAGTCATCAGAGCAGCTGACTTATAAAGGCTCTTCTGGTCATAGATTCTTTAATAGATAGTCAAAGAGATTTCATCAAAAATGTTTTATTTCTCCTTAGGAAATAAAAATTTAAAAGTGCTGAGTTATCACCAGTATAAACAATGACAACTCGTTAACCATATTTTAAGAAACAGCTTTATTAAATTAGAAAAAAGAAATGTTGACAGAATGACTTACTGCTAACAATAAAAATAGGCAAAAACCATTTAAAACTTTTTTGCCAAAAGTTAGGTTCATTGGTCTACACCATTCTCTTTTGACTTCACACCTACAAAGTGACTTCCAAAAGACCTATATTTCATGGAACATACTTTGGGGAACCTATAAGCCCTTCTTTGAATCATTATATCATTTTTATTTCAAAAAAATCTTTAAAGTACAATTGAAATAGGATTTTGAAACTTTATGAAACACCATAGGGAATGATAAAAAAAAATGGCCAATCTTTTGAACAATTTATCCTCTTACATATTATTTTTTCTCCAACTATCAGCATTCACCATTAAAACCTAGAGTTATAGACACAGCTCCAACTACAAGGAACACCCGGCATAAGGAAAGAGGACTCAGTGGGAATTAACATTGTCTAATGCTTTGTCCCTTTTGGTTGTAACCTGTCAAAGTTAGCCAATTCAGTGGACCCTTAAGACACAGTTGGCCTTTGAGAGATAAAACACTGAGGAGCAACAAAGATCTGAGCACGGTAACAACTGCCGAGTTCTAGAACCAAGCCAGGCCTCCGACTTTAAAAGCAATGTGAGCTATAACTTGGCTCTGCAAGGCCAGGCAAGCATATCTGATTGGTGACAACAGGATCCCTGAACAGCTGTGGACTAATGCAGAGAAGTAACATATTCTGGCAATCAGCTTCAGATGCCATGTGATTGTGGATTATGGAGAAGCAGTGGCAGAAGACCACTGCACAAATCCACGAAGCCTGTGTCCAAGGAGGGAAGAGCCAGTGGTTTTCCCTGGATGGAGAGAGGCAACCTGAGGCAGATGGATAGCAGCAGCCTTTTGAGGCTGAAGTGGTATAGACTTCGAGATATGTGATCTATAAGGACTCACTCTCCACAGTTGGCTTCAAATGAAAGAGTCATTTCATCCCACACAGTGAGTTGTGACAACCGCTTACCAGAAATGATCAAATCACTGCAACAACATCCAAGTTCAGGAAATAATGAGCTAATCTGAAACCCATGGGATGTTTCAGACAAGCTAAAGCACAATCTTCTATCTTGAAATTTCTCCAGGATACCTTCTCTTGGAAGTGGGAGTCCCGGAGTCCTGATTTCCTCCATGAAAATGGGCAACACAATTCTGCGTTGCATGCCAAGGAAGATAGCACATTTTCCATAGGAAAATGCCAGCTTTTCACTGGGCATACCTGCTGATAACTGGCAATAACAAAGCCTGTGCTGGTGTGTCCGGTTTGCATAGTGAAAACACCGCTTCAGAGTTTTGCAACTGCCACCATATGATTTACATGGTCCCTGAACACAAGTACTCAAAATCTATTTTTCCGTGTGTCCTAGATTGTCTTGTATATTTTATGCCGAAGGACTGAAACCCAAGCTAACAGTCACAGAAGGGAAGAAAAATTTGCCATTTCTAAATCCAGGTGGAGTTAGCTTTCAGATACAAAGGGCGCTCACTCCTTGGTAGACCTTAGCACTGGAGAGAATCAGCAGCTTTTCCCGCCTTGCCCCTGACTCCCTGGTGTCCGATGCTTGGAAAGCCCACCTGCCCCCATCTGCCTGGTGAACTCTGAGTATACTTCAAGTTAAAATCTTCTTTGCAGAGCAGGGTTGATCATGTTCCTTCATGCCAGCCCTGTGTCCAGAACAATCTTCATTACAGCCGTTAGCAGTTTCCACAGCCATCGTGTGTTTACATACCTGCTTTCTCTGCTAGAGCTCCATGAGGGCCGTCTCTGTGGCTGGCTCATGGAGATGCTCAACAAATGTCTGCTAAAGGAATCCGCTTTGGAAAAAAAAAAACAAAAAACAAAAAGAAACAAGCAAATGAATGTCATAAAGCCTAAATGTCTTTGGAGCACTAAAAACACATGACATAGGAGTCCTGATGATTTGGAAAATCATATTATAACAAATATTTTCCTTGATGATAGGCCATAATATATAAATAACTGTTTATTGTCTACCATGGGAATTAATTTTAAGTCTTTAGTTAATAAGTAACTTCCCGATATACTGTTATTCAAAAGTAAATTTAAAATATATAGATATAGCTATAGATATAGCTATAGATATAGATATAGATATCGGAGTGACCAAGCATGAGCTGAAAAGTTACTCTGAGGCTTTTTTCCATCAGAGGGAATAGATTTGACCTGAATCATTCACATTCTTGCTTAGTCCCATTTTGACCAACTGTAAGCATTTTCAAGTGCAGCTGGTTATGTTTAGAGATGCCATCTGCGGCCATGAAAAAAGAGTCTTCCCTGATGAAGAGTTAATTGGTCTGGAAATGTTTCATAAACACAATCTTCATTTCTTACTGTGGTGTGTTTTGCTTTATTTTGTTTCATTTTTCAGTCTATGAAGCATGGGTTTAAACTTAGACCCAGGATTCAAACTCTAGCTACTCAACTTATTAACTTGTTTGACTTCAAGAAAGCTTCCCTAAGCTCTACAAATCTTGATGTCCTCATCCACTGAGTGAATGTTCAAACAGTTGTAAAGATTCGGGGCACTCGTGCTTGGAAGTGCTGACCCCAGTCCTTACATAACCCAGGTCCTCTCCAAAGCCCATTTCTTGTTCTCCTTGTCAGCTCACCAGAAGGTTGGTGTCCCCTCAGGAGCTAGTCCATAAATACAGTAGGTTCTCCTTACTTCTGCTTCAGCCGATAGACTGTCCTCCCACAATTGTAACAATTTTTGAGAGCAAGATGATTGTAGATTACAATTTCTGCCGTGGGATATCCATGGGTGTTAATAACACATGACTATGCAGAGCTTTTGCTGTGTAATAGGACACTTCAACCAAATGGTTGAAAGCATTTTAATGATTAGAACCTTCTTCTACTGTTAATGTATATTTGCCCTTCAAGAAAACCCTACAATAGGACTATCAAATTGTATTAGGCTGTATTTCAAGTTATAAAATTAATTCTACAGTTACAGTAAGTTCCCAAATGCCCTTCACCTAGCATCTCCTAATACTAACATTTCACATGACTGTGGCACTTTATCAATACTCTCAACCCTAAGAAATTAATATTGGTACAATATAGTTGCTTAACCAAACACCTTGTATGGGTTTCATTAGTTTTTCCAGTAATTTTCTTTTTCTGTTCCAGGACCCCAGATTACTTTTAGTTATCATGTGCCTTAGTCTCCTCAAATCTGTGACAATTCCACAGTCTTTCCTTGTTTCTCAGGACTATGACTCTTTTGGAGAACACAGGTCAGTTATTTGGAAGAATGCCTCTCAATTTGGATCATATGTTTTCTCTGATTAGATGAACTTACACATTTGTGGCAAAAATTCTGCAGAAGGAATGTGTTTCTCTCGTTCACTTAATGAGGGTAGCGTTGGCTGGGTTTCTGCACTGTGGAGTTACATTTTTCTCTGTGTAATATCTTAGGAGGGGTGACCTTGAGACTGCTCCTAGAGTATTTTTAAAAGTCTAATTAACATGTCTAAACATATAAAACCACACAGGGAGGGCCGTCCTGTCATAGCACAATCCATTTCATAGCGTCTAATATTTGCATTGTTAGGATGCGTTTAAACTAAAAATTAGTATTAACTTTAGATCTTACAATGCCACAGTAGCTTGGATGTTGGGCTTTGAATGCATCAACATGTCCTTCTAAACAGAATGTAGCCACATTCAGCATGCTTTGAGCTTAACTGTGGATGTGCAGGAAGCTGATTAGTGGGTGATCCTTAAAAATACAATTAGGGCTCAGTAATTACTATTAAAGCCTCAAAAGTAGTAGAATTTATAACTTAAGACATTTAAGGAGAGAATTCTTTTGTAGTGTAGCGCAGTTCCCTTTAAGTTTGAAAATTCTCCAGTTCTAAGCATCACTGTGTGTGGGGCCCTGGTGTGTATGTGTAGGCGTGTGTGGCTGTGGTGTGTTTGTGTAGCAGTCTCCAAGATGCATGTAGGCAGGAAACACCCACGAGGTGCCCCAAACTAATGTAACTGCATGTTGGATGAAAATAGGCAACTCTCTTTGGTCCACTGAGAAGATTCCCTACCAAAGCTAAATTCTGAAGGATTACAACCTCGTACGGTCTGTTAGTGGACCCTTGACCCATGGCACAGTCCATGCTGAAATCTATCCGTTCTATTCCCTATGAGGGATCAATATTTCCTGGGAAGATCTGCTTGCTACGTAACATGTGTGCAAATGTTTGTTCTGTTTGGTGTCACCACTGCTGATAAGTAAACATCAGTTAAAAGTTGTCTTTGCAAATATCTCTGTGGCCTTTTGCCTCCTTCTGCTCGCTCCTTTTCCCACTTCGGTCTACAGATAATAGGTTTGCTCCTTTAAGAATATGAAATAACCTTTTCTAGTTGTTGTTGATGTTGTTCTGTCACTTCCCAAACTGATCCAGATGCTTCGGAGCCTGAGAGACCCTACGGTCATGACTCGGTTCCAATTCCACACTCCTTTGTTCACAAATCAAAAAGAACTGAACTGAGGGTTTGGGTGGGGTGGGGGGGGTGGGGGTTTGGAAGAGTCTGGTGGTGGGTATTAAGGAGGGCACATGTTGCATGGAGCACTGGGTGTGGTGCGTAAACAATGAATTTTGGAATACCGAAAAAAAAAATAAAATCTAAAAAAAAAAAGAACTGAACTTTTTCACATACCCAACCTATAAATTCATGCTTTCTTTTCATTTGCATTCACATCTACCCTCTGGATTCCATCAGGACCCAAAACCAAAAGTGCTGAAAGACCACAACAAAGGCTGCTTTCCTTGGAGTTCCCGGCTCACCGGAAGTGGGAAGCCTCAGTCCCTTCAGAGGCTCCAGCTCACTAGATTTCCAGACCCAAGTCCACAAACCCAGACATTCACATGCACTTCTAAACTGAGAATACAGGATGCCTCTCAGAATGGACTCCAGCAAGCGGGATCATGCTGGCCCCATCCTAGTTAATTTAGAGGCCATCTAGGTTTAAAAAAAAAAAAGAAGAAGAAGAAAGAAAATTGCATATTAGTTCAGGGATTTGGAATGCATGAGAAATATATAGAAGTATTCCAAATATTGATGTCATATTAATAAATTTAATTGAGTGGAACTAATTCATCTGTTTATAATTTGTTTCAATTTCCCCTTTTCCTGAGTTCATTGGGGACCAGCTTAATATTCTCAGGTAGTGTAATATACGGCCACTTTTCAGCTGATGTTTAAGGAAAGAAACACACAATTGTGTTATCGTTTTGATGGCTTATTTCTACATGGGTCCTAATGTGTTCCGCATAAGACTATGAACACCAAACACAAATAGTGAGTCAAGCCACATTTATAATTCTGCTGCCTGACACCAAGTTCCACTATTCCTTAAAAAACATTAAAATTAAAAACTTATTGATAAACTCTCACTAAAACAGGAACATCAACTTCTAAAGCAATGTTCTTAGAGATCCCTTCCGCACAAAGTAGAATAATCTGCCTAGTTACTCATTTTCATTAAAATGTAAAGAAAGACTATTGACTAGGTGAAGCTTATTTACCGCAAATGTTTTATTGGAGGAACGTGAAATAAAAGTTAAAATGTCTCCTGCTTCTCAGTAAAAATATTTACTTTTGTACTATTTCTTAAAAGGGCATCTACTTAGTGAAAATTTTTGTAAGTTTTATAAAAGGGAATTCTCTGTTAACAATTTTTAAACAGAACAACACTGAAGAAGATAATTCATTGTCACCATTCTAATATTTGTGTCATTAGAATGAGCCAAGGATGAAAATCATGATTCCAAAATAATTTTACTGATTTCTACCCACTTCCTATCTCTGTCCTCAAATACCACCCACTCTGACCTTGAGGGGCCAGGTTTGCGCTCAGCTCCAGAATGTTTCAGGTGCTCATCCTTCTACCTGGAACATTTACTCAGTTCCCTCTTAATTGTGTTTCCACTGATAAACTACAAATGCGGTGAACAGAAGACACTATTAAGTGACTGTGCAGGTCCATATTCCTTCACAGCCCTCAGAAGGAACCAAATGGGCCAACATCTTGATTTTGGACTTGTGGCCTCCAGAATGTGAGACAATACATTTCTGTCATTCTTAGCTATGCAGTTGGTAGTAATGTATTATGGCAGTCACGGTAAACAAATATACCTTTAAAGGAGATAACAGGGCTTTTCTGGCTTTCTTTTCATTTACTTTTCCATTTTAAATATTATTTTTTTACTTTTATGTGTATTTTTAAAAATATAATAATGATCCATACCAATGGCGTGATCTTTTAAAAAACAGAAGTTTAGTTTGTTTTTGCTTCCTCATGTCTGGCCTACCTTTTTTTTTTTAGTTTTTTTTTTTTTTCCAGAGTTTATTTATTTATTTGACAGACAGAGATCACAAGTAGGCAGAGAGGCAGGCAGAGAGAAAGAGGGAGAAGCAGGCTTCCCGCTGAGCAGAGAGCCCAGTGTGGGGCTCCATCTCAGGACCCTGGGATCATGACCTGAGCCAAAGACAGAGGCTTTAAGCCCGTGAGCCACCCAGGCGCCCCTGGCCTACCATTCTTAATCTTCTAATAGAGCCACTGTTCAGGGTTTCTTGGTCATCATTACAATAATTATGTAGGCACAGTCAAGCAGATGTAATATCTAACATTTTATTTTTCTTAAATGAGATCCTGGTATACATAATCTCCTGCAACTTGCTTTATTGCTCTTAATAATGTAGCTTATATATCTCTCCACATCTTCACTCTGCATCCTTCTTTTCTAAGAATTATAACATATTCCATTAAGTGGGTGTTATTTAGTCAGTTCCTATTGATGAACGCTTGGAATGTGTCAAGTTTTCTGTTGTTATACAAATAACTCCAGTAAATTTCCTTGCAGACTTTATGAAGTATATCTATAGGGTGAAGTCTTTGGACTATAATTATATTCACAAGATATTCCCAAAGTGCCTTCCATAAAGGATATAAATCTCCTTTCATATGAATTTATATGCATTATACTCTTTTCTTAATGAAAAAGTTCAGTCTTAGGATCAGTGTGGTATGTAAAGAATGATATCAAATGGATTATGCTGTAATTATTTATTGCTAATATATACCTCAACTAATTTCCTACAAATGTTCACTGGGTATCTAATAATATGAATCCTATAAGAGCTACTCAGTATTTTACGGCTTTCTGACTATAATACAGGAAAGCAGTTGTTAAATTTGGAGATACTGCGAAGACGAAAAATACTTCATTCCTTTTGGAGCAAGACAGTGAAATTAGCTCCTCTGAGAAATTAACCCCACCCATTTCTTTCTTTTTTAAAATGAAATATAACTGATGTACAGTATCTTATTAGTTTCAGGGATACATCATAGTGATCCAATATTTTTATACATTACAAAATGATCTCCCTGACAAGACTGGTTACTGTCACCTTACAAAATTATTGCAATATCATAAGCACACATTATATCTCCATGACATTTATTGTTTAACTGGAAACTTGGACTTCTGAATCAATCCCCTTTACCTTTTTCATCTGTCTCCCAGTAATTAGTTTCCTATTACTGCCTATTTCTGCTTTGTTTCATTTGTTCATTAGTTTTGGCTTTTAGATTTTGTGTGTAAATGAAATCATACAGTATTTGTCTTTCTCTGATGACTTATTTCACTTAACATAATATCCTCTAGGTCCATCTGTGTAGTTGCAAATGGTAAGAGCTCATTCTTTTTTATGGCCAAGTAATATTCCATTATGTATATATCACTTCTTCTTTATCCATTCTTCTGTCAACTTAGGTTTCTTTCATATCTTGGCTGGTGTAAATAATAGCTCCATGAACACAGGGGTGAATATACCTTTTTATCTGTTTTGGATTGCTGTTTTCATTTTCTTTGGACAAATACCCAGAAGTGGAATTGCTGGATTTAGGGTAATTCTATTTCTAATTTTTTGAGGAAACTCAGTGTTTTCCATAATGGCTGCCTCAGACTACATTGACACCGACAGTGCGCAAGGGTTCCCTTTTCTCCACATCCTCACCAAGACTTGTTATTTTTGTCTTTTTGATAATAGGCAACCTGATGGGTGTGAGGTGATATTTCATTTTGGTTTTCTTTTGTATTTCATCTATGGTTAGTGATGTCGAGCATCTTTTCATGTGCTTTTGGCCATCTCTATGTCATCTTTGGAAAAATGCCCATTCAAGTCCTCTGCCATTTCTTTAACTGGGTTATTTGGGGTTTTTCAACATTAAGTTGTGTGAGCTCTTCATATATTTTGGATATGAGCCCCTTCTTGGTTATATGATTTAAAGATACCTTGTCCCATTCAGTAGGTTGTGTTTTTGTTTTCTTGATAGTTTTCTTCACTGTGCAAAAGCTTCTTAGTTTGATGTAATCTCTTTTGTTTATTTTAGCTTTTGTTGCCCTTTCCTGAGGAGAGTGGTCTCAAGAAATATTACTAAGATCAGTATCATAGAGGGTTTTTTTAACCTATGTTTTCTTCTAAGAGTTTTGTGGTTTCATATCTTATATTCAAGTCTTTAATTCACTTTGAATTTATTAAATATTACTAACACCAGTATCATAGAGGGTTTTTTAACCTATGTTTTCTTCTAAGTTTTGTGGTTTCACTTCTTATTTTCAAGCCTTTAGTTCATTTTGAATTTATTTTTATATATGGTAATTCTCTAGTCTTATTCTTTTACATGTAGCTGTCCAGTTTTCCCAGCACCATTTTTTGAAGAGACTTTATTTTCTCCATTGTATATTTTTGCTTCCTATGTCATCAATTAATTGGCCATTTTTGCATGGGGCTTGGGAGGCTCTCTGTTCTATTCTATTGATCTATATGCTTGTTTTTGTTGCCAGTATCATACTGTTTTGATTATGATAGCTTTGCAGTGTAGTTTGAAGTCAGGAAGCTCCTGCTTTGTTCTTCTTTCTCAAAATTGCTCTGGGGTCTTTTGTGGTTCCATACAAATTTAGGATCCTTTAGGAACCTCGTTTCTTATAATTTATATAAGAAACTTTTCTTATAGAAAAGTTCAGTCTTGATATGGAAGGGGACTCTGCCTCCCAGGACTGTACCAGGATTGTCAAGTTAGAGAGTCACTACTGAGTTCCTGGAAATAGCTACAGGCCAGGAACAGAGGAAGAAATGGGTGACTCAGAAGGAGTTGGGTGCCATAGGGAGTGAATGTATATTTTTAAATTGGGCGGCGGGGGGGGGCATTTTTCATTATTTAGTAGGAGAGGGAGACAATTATTTCATCTTGAAGGAATGATTACATAGATCCAGAAAGTGAAATTTAAAGACACCTACCAGATTAAGTAGTCCATGGCTCGAAAAATATGGCAATATCACATTAAAAATTAGAACTACTATTCCTTACTACTATTCCTTTATGGCAAAACACTGTTCTATAAGAACTAAGTAGGCTTCTAGAAAAATTGGTAACAAGAAATAGTGATCATGAATTCATGGGTAGGGCAGTAGACAAAACCAAGGGCACCTTCATGTTCTGTTAGTCACTGTAGCACTTCATGAAAAATTGGTCAATTTTTAAAATTAGATCCTAAACAGATATACTCTACACAAGTCTGAACAAGGAAATCCCTGCTAATTATCTTATTGTATTCTAGTGAGAGCTATGGCAGTCTGGTCAGGAATTTGTGACCTCTCCAGCAAAACGATATACTTTAAATGTGGAGCTTTCCAAGGTTAATGCCATTTTAAGCAACTCTGCTAAATATCACTTTTTTGTGTGTATCTAGACTCTTAGGCTCCAAGAGATGACACTTAAGACCTAAAGAGCTGTCATTCATTTTCTTGAATATGCCCAAACCTGAATAAATTTTTTTTCAAAAAAATTTTTTAAACTTATTTTTTTGACAGAGAGATCATAAGTAGGCAGAGAGGCAAGCAGAGAGAGAGGGGGAAGCAGGCTCCCTGCTGAGCAGAGAGCCCAATGTGGGGCTCCATTCCAGGACACTGGGATCACGACCTGAGCTGAAGGCAGAGGTTTTAATCCACTGAGCCACCCAGGTACCCCTCAAACCTGAACAGATTTCTAATCACCCCAGAGATGAAAGAAATGAGAGATGCTAATGAGTTTTTTCTTCTAAGATAGTTTAAAATTTGTTATTAGTAGGGAAATCACTTTTGATATCTAAAGCATTACTCTGAAAGATTCATATGTCCTGGGAAGAACAGGTTTCACAGACTCTTAGAGAAAAAGAGAAGTTTGGCTGCATATTCTTATTTCCATAGTGGTTTGACCAAGTATGAATTAGTTTTTCTTCCATAGCAAGAAGTGCAGAGCTAGACAACCTGAAGCATTTCTGCATCAGCACCAATGCCCTGGGCTCTTCCAGATTTCAGCTCACAGTTGTCTCATGGTCACAACATGGCTGCTGCTCCTTCAGGCTCGCATCTGCATTCTAAAAGGAATCAAGAAACAGAGTGACCAAAAAAATGCACATCAAGGAGGCAAAGCTTACATCAGGGAAGCAAAACTTTTCTAGAAATCGCAGCCAACTTCCTATTTCACTAACAAATTTTTCTTTCTTTTCTTTTTTTTTTTTTTTTTGGATGTCCCATGGCTATGTCTAGCCACAAAGAAGACTGAAAAATTGAATTTCTTCTTTTTTTAATCCTGATATATTGCTCCCTACAGCAAAGCAAAGGTCCTCCTGTTAGAAAGGAAGGAAGAAGAATGGGTATTGTGTAGGCACCAACATTGTCTGCTGCCATACTTAAGAGATCATTTAATGTGTTTCCCCCTCTCTTCTCTCCAGCCTTCATTATTTTATGTTGAGAAAACGAGATCAGGTGACTTACTCAGCATCATAGACCCAGTTCATGGCAAAGCTGGAACTGAATTCACACATATGACTCTTAATGCAGTGGGCTCTTTCCAGTGTATGCCACCATTCTCCTATTTCATAACCTGTGCACAGAGCCCACCCAGCAATACTGATGCCTCTTTTCTTCTCCTTACTCCCACAACTCTATCTGCCAGTCTCCAGACTCGGGTCTGTATTTAGCCAGATGCTGTGTTTCTTTCAGCCTCAAGAGTAACAGTGTTTGGCTACAGCTGGAAAATGAGTAATGCCACTTCCGTGGGCTGCCTTGGTTTTCCAAAGTAGCCAGAAGTTTAACTTAAAGGGTTACGATTTATGAACTACAAACAAAGATTAACGGTGAAGGAGAATTTCAAAAGAAAACACAGAATACAATAGAATATTCTTTGACCTAAACTACAGAAAGAAGGTAGGGCTAAATTTCTTTAACCTTGAAATCCGCTCTCCCTCTCCTACCTTCAGCTGTGTCTATCCTTTGCAATATCACTTTGATTCCTGTCCTATCTTAGAATGTGCTAGAGTCATGGCTGTTCAGTTAGAACCAACGGGTCTGACCTACCAAGAGTCACAGAACAGCAGCCCACGGGAAGTCCATCTGAAGTAGAAAGAGCAGCGCACCAGGTAACAGTTCAGACACAGACAGACCACAGTTCCACAGAGCAGGCGTGCTCACCCAGTGTGACTCCCAGGCTACTTTCCTGTGCTCTTTGCATTATGTTTATGCTATTATCATGGGCTCACATGTGGGATCCCTAGTATTCAGAAAGTGCAAACAGTGGACATTGGAGAAGATTGTCATGCTCTGTTTCCAACCATTTGTTTCAGAAACTTTGAAGTCGGATCAGAACAAGCTTCTGTATTATTACAGTAATTTTTTTCTAAGCTGCAGCTAAGAAGATCTGTTTAGAACAAATGAGATATAGGTTTCAGTGCAAGATTAAGAAGGCCCTTCTGACGATGAGCTGACGCCACTTGAGGTTGGAGACTTGGCATTTTCAGCAAGAACTTTGCACTTGCTAGGTATTAACACTTGTCCATTTTAAAGCTGTATTCAAAAATGCTTAGGACCACGTTATGAATTAATTGTTCTTCCTCTGAGTAGGAGTCTGTAGTAGATAAGCGTGGAGGTACCATCTCAAGAAAGGTCCCATGATTTGACCTTTATAATGTAGATTGTCAACACATGAGTTCTTTAAAAAATGACCTTTTTTTCCCTTTTCTTTTCTTTTCTTTTTTTTTTTTTTTTAACTTGGGATGTCAGATAAATCCTTTTCTGGCCTTATCTTGTAGGCATTGACCAGCAATTTCTTCTTCTTACAACTCTTATTCCCTGATTTTTCTCATTATTCCATTCAGATGTTGTTACCTCGGAAAAGCTCCTGTGACTAACCTACCCAAAACAGCCCCCACCCACTCATTGGTGACCGAGTTGGGTCCCCCACGGGACATGCCCTCAGGGCATGTAACAGCACATTTTTCTCATTGATTGGTACAAGTCAGTCACATGTGGGGCTTCAACAGGGAATAGCTAGGATTCTGTCAGCTGAGGTCTGGACTCTGATGCCCTCCCGGCGAATATTAGGATATGCCCTTGCACACACACGTACACACACACATGCCAGAGAGACCCCAAACAAGCAACAGTTTTCCAAAGGCTTATCCAAATCCAGAGTTTTGGAAATGTTTCAACATTATTTGCATGTGTGAATGAATCTATCATCATCATCTGTCTGTATCTATATATGTCAATTTATGTATGCTAAAAGGTATCTTTTTATTCATACACTGAGCACAGCTAAAGTACTTGACTGTATGTGATTTGGTGCCATGTTCATGGTGTGTTTCATATGACATATGTTGTTCTGTTACGAAGCATTTTAGGTTTTGTTTTGTTTTTTTCTTTATCATGGGTCTTGGAAATCTCTCCATGTTAGATCTATCCTTAGACATTACATGACAGTCTGACAAGTCTGACTTCAGGGCTATGGAGTCTGTGAGTTTTTTATTTTAATATAAACTCCCCTCCAAAAGTAGCTGTGCCCATTTGCAATCCCATCACTAGTGTATAATGCTATTTCTCATTGCCTTTCCTCGTGTTTGATAGAAACATTTTTTGCAATCTCGTCGATGCTTAATGTCATTTTTCCTAGTCCTAAAAAAGGTGCAGGCTGCACCAAAAATAAATGTGTAGAAAGCTATCTCACACACACACACACACACACACACTCATAGATGTTTATTCAGACTAAAACTCCTCACATTATTAACTTTGTGTTATTTTAATTGCTCTTTTATAATGAACACTTTAATACAAATCACATTTCTGATCTTTCATCAGTATTCTAAACCCCAGCTTCAGTTGTGAATTTAAAAATGGAAATATGGGGGCACCTGGGTGGCTCAGTGGGTTAAAGCCTCTGCCTTTGGCTCAGGTCATGATCCCGGGGTCTTGGGATCAAACCCCACATCGGGCTCTCTGCTCGGCAGGGAGCCTGCTTCCTCCTCTCTCTCTCTGCCTGCCTCTCTGCCTACTTGTAATCTCTGTCTGTCAAATAAATAAATAAAATATTTTTTAAAAATGGAAATATGTATTCTGAATCAAGATTTCTTGAAGTCTGTACATCATCCCCATTCCCTTTGGTTCCTTAATATCCTGGATCTTCTCCTATGAGATGTGGACATCTGAGTCGGGTGTGAGGATATGAGAGAGGGTGAGGGAAGGTGACTAGAAACTGCTCACTGGAGACAGAGTTACCGAGCAAAGAAGAGGTCAAACCAATTATTTCTCTCTATTAATTTGAATTTATGATATGAAGTGGGAAACAATTACATCTAACCTTTTATGCATTCAATAAATATTTGCCTACTCTATGGGAAGGACTAGGTATACGTGTGCGTGGAATAATTATTTGCTCTCATGGCGTGTTCAGTCTAGGGGATAAGACACAAATAACAAATTATCACCAAATGGTGAAAGGTATGAAGGAAACAAGCAGGGAGGACACGGACGAGAGTGGGGATACGGAATTGTGCCAGAGTTTCAAGAAGGCCTTGCTGAGATCTCAAACGCAAAAGGATGCTCTCCAGGACAAACTAAAAGGAAAGCTTTCCCAGCAGAGACAATAAGCCATTTTTACCCACCCTAAAGTGTGATAGACGGAGAGAAGCCAGTGAGAAGGGAGATGGTGGAATGAGGCGAGGTCGGATGGAGGGACACAGGTCAGGCACAGGAGTCAATACCTGGTAAGAAGAAGCTAGAAGATCACTTTGTAGTGTGCACTGTTGAATTGTCGTGTTTTACAGTTGAAACTTGTATAATGTTACGTACCAATTTTACCTCCAGAAAAAGAGAGCACATATGTGCATGAGAGAGAGAGAGGAAGGAGGGGAAGGAGAGGGGAAGAGGGAGGGATGGGGGGGCAGGGAGGAAGGGGGGGAGGAAGGAAGAATGAGAGTGCTCTGACCTGCTTGAGTAGAGGAAAAAGGAAGAGAGATTTCAGAGAGCTAAACTGCTGTTCTCCACTGCGCCTCTCAGACTAGAGAAAACATTGCTTAGTACTAAACGTGCATCTATAATGATATTCACTGCAGTGAGATGGTACCTACTTTTATAAACATGTGAATATGTTTTGAATAAAATATATGTATTTGATTCCATGTCTGTAGTAAATGTGCTTTGAAGTGAAATTCATCTGTTAACATTCTCCTCAAATATTTCCCATTTTTTTTCACATTGATGGTTTTTTTCACTTGGTATCTTACAGTCTGTTTTTAATGAATCAACAACACACAGGTGTATTTTTTAAGGTAAAACTTCCATCCGTTTCTTTAAAAAATGGCAGAGCAATAATAACATCAATGGCAGTATTCATGCAGTAATGAATATGAATGCCAAAAGAAAGGCTAAATTGTCATTAGAATTTATATTTATCGCTCAATGCAATAGTTACTTCTAGCACAAACAACTGTTGATAAGTCAAAAACACAAGAAGAGTAAAAGTTATTTGCAAAAGTTATTTGGCACAAAAATCTTGTTTTTTTAGATTTTATTACTATAGGTCAGGTTCATTACAGCTAATTTCTACTATTTTAATGCAGGATTGTGGTTTGCTGATTCACCCAGAGGAAACCTGTGGGTTACAGCCTATTTCCTCTGACTACATTGAAGCCATTTCACAGCCTGAACTAAAGATCTGTCCATCAGGGGACACAACAGGTGACTATTACTCTGGATATCACTTCTCCTCAAAAATCCTCTAATACAGAGATGTATCTACTTAAACTATCCTTATACAAAGAAAAATCAAGGTACTGCATGACTTTTTCATTGGTGTGAACGGTAACACATCTAATTAATCTGAATGCGTTGCTTTAGTGTGTGAACTATTTTGATGCGCCAAAATCTTTTTTTCTTCACCCTCTGCTCTTTGCCTGGTTTATCCATATTCATCTACAGATATCGACCAGAGTCACTTGTACCAGAAAGCCTGTCTTGAGCCCCTGCTTTATTTCTTTATTGTCTGCTTTCATATAGCACCCTGTGCCTTTCTTCCATGACCATTGCCACAATCATTTAAATGTTAAGTATGTAAATAATTCTTCGAGGTCAGTTTTCCCAGATCGCCAGCTGTCTGAGGACAAGGAGTCTGGGTGGTTCACACTCTGTCAGTTCACTTAGCCCTCTAATTTCTACAGAGAAGGGACAAAGTAAATATCTGCGGGCTATTTTGGGAACCAAAGAACTGCATAAGGGAACAAGTGTAGGTTTGAATCATTTATTAAGAAAAAATCTTTGAGAATGATCACTAATGTCTCCCAGATACTGAGCATTAATTAACAGAGGCAGGAAAATCACTATGTCAAATCAAAATTGCAGTGTTGAACCCTGCCTAATTCTAGAACAGACCGGGGATGAGACACTTTGGTGCCACTGCCCACATTCCCTGTTCCTCTCCTTCCCCAGTGTTCTTCTTTCAGTGGAGACTCCTGGGGTTCAGCGAAAGCTGGGACTAAAATTACCTCCAAAGAGATAAGGGGAGCAGGGGGCGTCTTCTCTGAGATTCCTGGTTGTCCCTCTGGCCTCTTGACCCCAAGCCTCCCTTCATCTAAAGAGTCTGAGAAAACACTCAGGAACTTTTCTACCCTTGCCATGAACTTCACACCACAACTGGAATGGGAAATGAGTTTCACAAATGGGCAGTACAAATTGCAATTTGCCATGCACAGTTAACAAACGTGGGCATACCCCCGTTCTTGAACATGTGTTCTGAATAATGAATTACAACCGGCACACAGGGAGGGATTTACCCATCGTGGCGTGTCAGGTGGTATAGTTTACGATTCGCAGCTAAATGAGATATAGGCTCTTACATACAAAGGAGACACCAATGTGTCTAGTTAAGGATTTTTTTTATCAGATGACATTTTATGAGAATCATAAAACAACTTAATTCCATTCCTCCTGCTGAACCAAGTCAAAAGTTCTCCACCAAAAGTCAAAGAGAGAGTACTGAGTTTCCTCAAGAAGTGGCACCTTTTTCTGTTTATTAAATTTGCTGTAACTTATGTGCCAGGCCCCCGTCACAAAGCTGCCTCTGTGCCTGGTTCTTTTTTCTTTTTTTAAAAGATTTTTAAATTTATTTATTTGACAGACAGAGATCACAAGTAGGCAGAGAGGCAGGCAGAGAGAGAGAGAGGAGGAAGCAGGCTCCCCACTGAGCAGAGAGACCAATGCAGGGCTCCATCCCAGGACCCCAGGATCACAACCTGAGCCAAAGGCAGAGGCTTTAACCCACTGAGCCACCCAGGTGCCCTCTGTGCCTGGTTCTTAACAGGAGAGACTGCCTTCCAGCAGGCAACTTCTGGTCCCTTGAATAGCTAGGCTTCTTCACAGAAGACCCCAAAATTGACTCCCCAGGCAAGTCCATGTCCTTAGCCTGGCAGTACTGGGCCTCTAAATCTGGCCCTCCTTGTCTCCCAGGTCCTCCCATTCTCTTGGTTTCACTTCATGCCCGCAGGACACCTGCATGATTCCACACTCTGGTCGGGGCTGTCCCCTGAGGCTCAAAGTCTTCTTCCCATCCCAGCCCCTTTCTCCTGCTGCTGTATTTTCCTCTCTAGGAAGCCTCTCCTTACCACCCCACCCCCGGATTGGCTTCTCTGCTGTGCTCCCAGAACAATGTGGGCACATGTCCCCCTGAGCACTTACATCATTATGTTTCTGTCTCTTTCACTAACCAGCAGTCTTCAGAGTGGAATGATCCACGGGAGCAAGGGGAGGGAGTGGCAGGGGACGGCCCACGGGTTGAAACCAGTAAAGATGAAAATATACGTGCATTTATTTATTTCTAATCGTTCTTATTTTTGTTTTATAATGAACTTAATACATAGATACAGGAGTAGAGGTACACACATTACAGTGCGTGTGTATTAATAAAGTCAAAGGTGCATTACTGATGACTGCCCTCGATTGCATGTTTCTTCAGAGCAAACAAGGCCCCTTTTTCATCTTTCAATGTCTAAGGTATGATTTAAAAATGGTTGCTGAACTAAAACCAAGACCCAAGTCCTCCTCCTTTCCGTGGAACACTGTGAGCCGTCAGGGTACGATCAGTCCGGGCTCACTGCCCCAACCATACAGTCCTAAAGACCCAAAGATTCAAAATGAATGAGTGAGACCAGGGACAGCAGTTTGCAAGAACGGATTTTTTTTGCAGGCAGAGATTTCCGTCCTGGACAGTAGGACTCCGTCCTGCTGAAAGCAGTTGTCATGGTGGACAGCAGTGGAAGGAAGTTGACTCGGGCCCTCAGGCTTTAGCTCGATGGCCAGAGATTAGTTCCAAAATCTTATTTTCACAGCACATTATAGTTACTTAGCTAACCGGATCCATTTTTTCACCTTGCCAATGAAATGATGGTCTACATGTCTTTTCAATAACACTAGCTAATACAATTTTGAGTGCCGGGTTTGTTTGTTTGTTTCTTTTAATCTTTAAGTTGATGTTTAGCCTTTAGAAAATAATTTAACTATAAGACACAACCAAGAGTAAAATCTCTTGCTTAAGAAAGAAAAAAACAATTCTTCTATTCTGATGAAGAAATTTATACAATGATCTTTGAATGAGAATAACATTAAAGAAAAATAGCTCCAAATGCATTTTATGATATGTAAACAAAAGATAGTTCCATCTTTTCTTTGTAGCAAGAAAATATGACAGCTTGTACTTTAATACTTCTAAAGTTGAACATATGATATATTTTTTCCCTTAAGTGAAAATTGCTTTATTTTATAACATAGAGTCAGGAATCAGTGCCATCTATATGATTTTACATCTCACCACGGCCCCAAGTCACAAAGGTGAATTTCTTCTCTCCATTATGTCAGCCAATCTGATTCACGTAAATGGCTAAACCCTAACGTGCATTAAATATAAAGCTACAATTATAAACCAAATAACTTCTCCCAAAAGCCATTTTTATTCCTCATAAAGTCATTCCCTAAAACACATGTCATACTCTATTTCAGAAATCACAGCTTTGATTCATTCAAAGTTTAAATATATAACATAGAATTTATGTCCCTCTTTTTGACAATTTTAGTTAAGAGCTGGTATCATTTAAAATATCAAGAAACTCCAGTCCTGCTGATGTTATACAGATGTCTCTTTCAAGCAGCATTACTAAATCACAATAAAAAAGGGGGGCATTTTTAACCAATACAAAAATGCAAAGAGTTATGACTATATAAATATATAGCAGTATGAACCATTGGGGCCAAATTTTCAGAGACCCAATCAGGAGTCCTTTTGATGTGCTTGAGATTTTATGCCCACAAACTAATTGTCCCCATATTTGGATTTTTGTGCCTGCAATCGGCCTCTTGCTTCTTCAGCTTTAGAAGCAAATGGCCAAAGAAGGCCCCGGTTTGTACAAAATTAGCTGTCAGCAAGGTTAGAGGGGGAGAGAGTGTTTGGGGGAGAGGAAGCACGCACTCTGAAATACTCAAGGATCTGATGAAAACCAAGCCCTTAAAAATAGTACTAAATATAGTCTCATTAGCAGATACACATTTAGGTCCCTAATATGCCACCATCCTATATTTTTAACATAGTCTCTGTCGACATAGGAACCCACTAAATAAATTCCGCATTTCAATATAAAGATAAATTCATTAAAATAATCTATCTGTGTGTTTTCCTGTAAGTGCTACCAAAGAGATCGTTGTGCCATATTTCATTTCTGGCTGATGGTGCTGTGCTCCCCGGGCCTAACATGACAGAAGGATCAGCAAACTGGAGACTCCAAGACCTTAGTTCTGGTCCAGCGAGTCGTTAACTGTATGATCCCACTTCTGTCCTTCAATTCTTGGGTCCTCAGTTTACCCCATCTGTAAAAGAGGAGGATGGACAGGAGACCCAAAGCCCCATTCCAACTCCATTCGAGAGGATGCCCACTGACCACTTTACATCTTTATGAAGATGTAAAGATATATATGCAGGAGGTGGTTATTGATTACAAATCCTATATTCCAGGGCAAAGTTAGAATTAGAAGCAAGATGAATGAAAACCACAGAAAAATTACAAAGAGAATTGGATGGAGAAATAAGCATCTTGAGGACAGTCTTCATTTTGCCGTTCAATACTCAACATCTCTCCTAAATTTTCTATGTCATTTAGGATATATACATATATAATGTATGTATATAATGGACAGGGGTCATTAACTGCATTCAGTCTAGAGACTGAAGTTTTTCAAGAAGGAGAAAATAATTTTTTTCTATGTCATGTCTTTTTTTTTTTTTTAATTTATCTATTTGACAGAGAGAGATCACAAGTAGGCAGAGAGGCAGACAGAGAGAGTGGGGGAAGCAGGCTCCCTGCTGAGCAGAGAGCCCAATGCGGGGCTCGATCCCAGGACCCTGGGATCATGACCTGAGCTGAAGGCAGAGGCTCAACCCACTGAGCCACCCAGGCGCCCCTCTGTGTCATGTCTTTTAGTAGCACTGCTCTTCTCTACATCTGAAAACTTTGGAAATGCCTTTTACCTAGCAGACTTCTTTTTCTCTCTACATGGAACCTTTTGCGGAGGCCTCTTACTTCTTCAGTCCTACTGCTGTCACTATATCCAAAGTACCACCCATTCTATCTCTCCAAATCTGATCTATCCAGAAGACCCAACCTTCCAGACAACTCTGACCCTCACGATGCTTTCCTTATTCTGAACTGCCACAGTTTACTTAAGGTGGGGGAGAAAAATCTATCCCTTGGTTGCTAGGTATCAGGCACTGTGTTAGGTGCTATCTATTTTTTTTTCTCCTAGAGGGAATTTTTCCAAGTTAAATAGTGTTTCTCAACTGTGGCTGCAAATTAGGATCACCTGAAAAGCATTAAAAAAATCCTGGTGCCTCAGTTCCATACCAGTGGTTCTGATTTAATCAGTCCAGGATACAATTTGAGCATGGGGATTTTAAAAAGCTTTGTAGGTAACTCTAATGGGCCTCATTGAGGCCCATGCAGCTCGCTGGAGGTGGAGCTCAGGCGTGTGTATGTCTCCAGAGCCCACACCCTATTGGCACCTTTACTCAATTATGCCTTACCTTTATTGTGTTGTAACTATTTTACTGTATAAATTGTAACCCTCTAACCTGATTATAAATTTCTTGAGGTTTAGCATTGTAAGTTAAGAGGTTTACATACGTTAATAAAGTGTTCAGAATATCCCTAGCATCTGACACGTGCTGTGAAATGTAATTTTTTTTTTTTTAGTTATTAGGTTTTAACACCAATAACACCTAACATCTAGTAGGGTAGATATTTCAATAACATAATACATTAAAATCCTCCCAGGGAGTGCTATTTTATCTCCCCCAGTTCTCTCTTAATAGACTCACAATTTTTTTTTCCTTTTCTGTGAGCCATAAACTTGATCTTCTTTCAAAGTGTATTATTTCTAACTATTCCACAAATACACAGTTCTGACATCCCTGAGGTCATGAAATGTTAACGCACCATATTCATCACCTGAAATTAAGAATTCTCACTAAAATTGGTGTCACACCAAATACTTTTGTTACCAGAACCACAAAGCAAAGCCAGAATGGGTAAAGTTGTTCATTTTTTTTTCTTTCTAACTCAAAAAGCAGCTAGGAATATTTACCTCCTCGTTATTTTGAAGAGAAACAGCTAGTGGTAACATAAGCAAGACCTTGAAGGTAAGGCCTTTGATTGCTGGAGATGTCAGGGTATTGTCCACAAAGGATGTAAGTAATCACTCCGTATTCAGTGTACGGGTTCAAACTCCACTTCTGAAAAGATGAAGAAGGAAAAAACAAAAATAAAAAAAAAAAGTCATATTTTGAATTTTTTTCTAATAAATCATGAATATGTCAACTCACACTAAAATCGGAAGTATTTGAATACATATCACTTTATCAATAAAATAGAAAAGATCTCAAATGCATTGCGAACAATTCATTTATCTCATAAACATTTACTAAAGCTTGTGACCTACCTTGTGCCTGAAGTCTGTTAGTAACAAAGGTAAATATGACTTCGTAATTATAATGTGCATTAGCCCATGAAATCCTCCCACCCGCCATGTGAGAACAGTACAGGCATCTCTTGCTGCTGAAGAAATGAAGGCACTAGAGCTAGAACGTGCTGAAGAGATTCACACCAAAATGGTCACTGATCAAGTTAAGGAACAATACCTAATCTTCAAAAATAACAAGTTACCGGAATATTAAAGTAATTCTTGTATACCTTGACTCTCTTGAGAGCAGGGCCTATATCTATTATTGGATTGCTAACCTAAGCACATGTTAGGTCAATGAGGATGTGTGGCCAACTGCCTTAATATGAGTGGCTTCCCATCTACTTTGGTCCTATTAAGTGCTAATGCATTATTTAAAAATGAGTAATAATGGATCCAATTGCTTGGTTTTTCGTCAAGAAGGTAGTTTCACAGAGCAGGACTCCTACTTGATTTCAGCATGGGCTGTGTTACTTCAGAACCTTTCTACATGTTGCAATTCTATCTGGTTGGCAGGGGGCCGTGCCTCACTCCGTGGACTTACACGGTGACGAGTGGTGTTCTCACCGCAGTGACTGAAAAACTCGTTTCACTGGGAAAATCTGAACAAAGGCTTCGCTTTCCATTCCAGGCCAATGGATCGTGCCTTGCCTTAGCTGTTCAGACAACAGGACCTGTGACTGGAGAGAAATAACTTGGCAACCCCACAACTGCCAATATGGTGTTCTCACTAAGCCCCAACTCCAGCAGTGCCTGGGAGGAAGGAAGGTAGGTTCTGGATCCGGTGGGGGGAAGCCTCTCATTCATGCCCCCTGTAGCACCAAGAGCCATGCCATTGCATTGACTAGATCTGTTCCTGCTCTCTTACTCGGTAGATGATACCTAACTGCATGCAGTTGGCTTTTAGAGTCATGGGTAAATGTTATCCTAGAAGGGCCTGAACGATCCTTGCTCAGAATGCTCCATTATTTCCAAATAAATCTACTTGACAGATGGACGACATTAAAGTCCTGTCCCATGCTGCCCCAATTCCATGCTGGTTTTCTCAGCACACGTTGGTAAGAGCTTGCCACGTCAGCAGACAGACAACAGTCCGGGGCAGCTGGCCTCGTCAGCGGCCACCCCAGCAGGCCCCAGGGTTGCAGCAAGACATCTGGAGTTCGCTTGCTGGAGCAACGAAATGTCCCTGCATGTCAGGCTCACTTCTGCTAGAGCTTCCCAAGTGCATGACACGCTAACCTTCCTGATCTTCTTTCACGTTCCCGGGCAGGTCTCACGTGGACCTCACTAGGCTGCTTTCCCTTTAGTGAGGCCTCTAAGCTGATCTGTCGGACATGCAGTGTCTCCTTGCTAGGCGCGCTCTGAGTAGGTAGATCCCGGCCGAGCTCTTGGACGTGTGAACTGGGCACATAGACTGAGATGCCTGGTTAACATGAAGTAAGTAATTCTTATCCAGATTCTCAAAGTACTTTTTATTAGACAGACATATCCTTATAAAGTGTTTGTAAGCACTCACATAGGGGCAAGACTGAGTTCAAAACCCTATTTTCTTTTATTTTTAAAGTTCTGTTCATGTGTTAGGGAAGGAATGCTGGAGTGAACGTATGCCAGTTTTTCAGATCAGCCTAGGTTCAGATCCTCTACTAGCAAATAATTTTAAAATAATGATGGGGGTGGGGGAGGGTGGAAGGGCAGGGCAGGAAGATAGACATTCTCCTTCATGGTGATTCCAATATAAATGCCCCAATTTTCATGACAGGGAGTAGCCCTGAAGATGAAGCAGCCCTTAGTTACTTTTTTTTTTTTTAAGATTTTATTTATTTATTTGACAGAGATCACAAGTAGGCAGGCAGGCAGGCAGAGAGAGAGGGAGGAAGCAGGCTCCCTGCTGAGCAGAGAACCCGATGCAGGGCTCGAACCCAGGACCCTGAGATCATGACCTGAGCCGAAGGCAGAGGCTTAACCCACTGAGCCACCCAGGCGCCCCAATCCCCCTTAGTTACTTTTGAAAAGGAAAGAGAAGAACATAAACATCTAGAAATGTATGAACCATCAATCTTATTAACTGAGAATTGATTCTGTGCAAGGAAATAAGTGTGCAGCTACATTTTTCATACCTTAAGTCTGACCAGATGGTAAGCTTCATGAGGACGATGGACATGTTTGAATCACTAACATAATCTCACTGCTTAGCTCAACTTTTTGATATGTAATGGTCACTTAACAAATATTTGTTGAATAAACGGATAGGTTAAAATCTTTATTTCCAATCATAAATCTGTGAGATAGCTATTATATGTTTTCTACTTGAGAAAACTAAACCTCAGAGAGGTTGACTAATTCTCCCATGATCCCACACAGATGTACGGCTACTACTCTGACATTTTTAACCACCAACTTGGACAATCCAACATCCACATCTAAGAAATGCAGGACTGGAAGCAATGAAAATAGTTGTTGCTGCAATAGTTAGACATCTCAAAAGTCTTCCAGAATACTGTTCTGACCTCAGAATTTAGAGCGTTCAGGAAAATTCCAAGATGTCACAGTCTATTAACCTGAAAGGCAGTAGATGCTAATTTAAGTTCATAACTAAATTCCATGGCTTTTGACATGACACATACTGTTTCCCCGGCTCACGTTCTTCATCCATAAAGTAAAAGAAGCCTATATGATCTAATCCTGCAATGTAGATTAAACAGTTTGCAGAAAGCAAAAAAGCCTTCTCCCTCATCTGTCTTAAAATACTGTAGACCGGGCGGCTTAGGCAACAGATGTTCATTTCTCATAGCTCTGTAGGCTGAGAAATCTTGAGATCTGGAGGCCAGCCGGGTTGGGTTCTGAGGAGAGCTCCTTCCCAGCCTCCATCCCCTGCCTTTCTGTGGTGGTCACAAGACAGAGGTAGAGCTCTGGTCCACCTCTTTTTCTAAATACACTAATCCCGGCATGGAGACCCCACCCTCAATACCTCATCTAACCCTGATTGCCTTCCAGATGCTTCACCTCCTAATACTAGGGTAGGGTTTCAGTATAGAAACTGGGGGGAGGTGGGTGGCAGCACAAATGATAACAGTTTTTGTTAATTTCAAGGCTGGTTATTAGCAACTGTACAAAGTAATGGTGAGAAAAAGGGAAGATCCCTTTTTTTTTTTTTTTTTTTTAACCTGTTACACAAGTCTGAAAATAAACCCTGTGTTCAGATTAGGTGATCCTGGCGGAGACCAGCTGTCTGACTGCTTAGTAGTGAGGGCTTATCTCAGTGAGTATCTTAGCCCAGAGGCCCCATTCAGACCCTCCTGCTCAAATCTCTGGTTGACTGGCACGCTGGCCATGGTTCCACAGAGTCTGATGTGTTTACCAGGATACGAATGTATTCTATATACTGCAGGGAAGCATTGTACATTTTTAGCAGAGGAGAGACATGGCCAGAATTAGAAAAATCCTTCCACAACAGTATAGAGACTGCCTACAGGGAGGGGGATATGGGTGCGGGGGTGGCAGAGAGTCTTTAATGGAAGAATTCCATCACACAACATTGAGGAGTCAAATCAAGTATAGATTCTAAGTACAGATTTCTAAAGTATGGATTCAACGATAGAATATATATTCTATAGTAGATGTATAGCATAACTCTATTGATGTAAAAACTAATACACACATGTAAACATGCCTGCATACACAGAAAATTCTGGAAGTAACACCATCAAGAACGATTACATAAGTGAAGGGGAGCAGGAGAGGGATGGTGTTATGACAGGACTAACTACATATTTGGCAAGGCCCAGGCAAAACGAAAATGCAGGACCCTGTGTTCAAAATGATTAAGAGTTCCAAGACGGTAACAGCAGAGGAAGAAAGCAAACCCAGGACCCTCCCACTGCACGGACTCTGGGCAGCCCCCTGGGTCACATGCCCATGAAGCCAGCTCAGGGAGCAAAGCGTGGTTGGCAAAGGGTGAAGAGATCTTTTTAAAAATATCTGTATGGTTTTCATTTTCATGGGTGAGCATTTTTTTAATCTAAAAAATCTGTATTTTAAAAGGTTGTATAAGTCAGAACCAGGGCAGAGGCAATGGAAATCCAAAGGAAAGAGAAAGTCAGAGCAAGAAATTTTATATTTACGACCATGGGACGGGATACCATACAGACAGGTTCACACACACACACACCACACAGCCCAGACATCATTGTGTAAATGTTCACCATCGTGACTATCATATAGCACTTACATTAAGAAAACTCCATTTATGAATAGAATTAGGTTAACATAAAGTTTTCCTGATACATTTATTTCTCACTCTCCATGAGAAAAATATACAAAGTATCTTAAAACTCTTTCATTCCTAAGCAAAGACAATTCTCATCCTACCCAGAATTTTTCATAATCATAATTCTATTCCAAAGACAAATGTATATTAAAGCGTACCAATTACAAAAATAGAAAAACAAGTAACATAAATATTTTGTTTTTTAAACACCATATGTACTGACATTTCTGGGGGAGGGGGGAGACCCACTTTCTACTATGTCAAACATTCAAAAGAAACATGTTACTTGAGCGACTTGGTACAGAAATGTCCTTCCCATCTGCATAAGGATAGCAGGGCTGTGGAGCAGTGGGAGCTTGGACCCGCGGGCAGTTCACAAGCCTGTACTACAGCTCTGATCCCATCAGACAAGGTGGTTGTCTATGCACCGGCTCCATCAGATTAACTCTGCTGCCTCACATCAGAAAACTTGTAAAATAAGGCTTTGTAACTTTCTTGATGTTCCACTGCTCATTCACTCATCTAGCTTTTGTTGAGTTAAGAATCTATTCTAGGGGCATACAAACGCGATCCTCCAAAAAGCTAAATTTCTAGTAGAAGGAGATCCATGAGAGAAGCGACTGTTAGAACATAGTGTGTAGACGTAGACGTAGACGTCGAGAGCAGCTTGAGGCTAGCACTCTGGGTTTCAAGGTTCTGGAAGGTTGTTAAAAGTGCCTACACAGGACTGTGGTGGTTGTTACAGGCGATCTACAAAACTCGTTACTTTGAAATGGCTTGGACTGGAAAAAATGAACTAGAAAAAAATAAGGATCTTCATGCTCCCTCCCCACCCCCCCGAGCCCACAAAGAATATGCAGTGAAAGTCTGATCCCTCCAGGGCTAGTACCTTCTTGGATTTCCTTTGGATTGGAGGGAACAGACGATGAATGCAAGGCTATACTTGGAAATGCATGCCCACCTGTGGGGACAGCACAAGGCACAAATCCGTTGAGATTTAAAAAATGTTTCAAGTTTCTAGTAACTTTGACCCACAACCACACTGTGCTTGGAAGTATGTGAGCTGCACTGTTACTTTCTAGACTCACTGGTTTGCCTTTGCTACAGTGATGCGAACAGGAGGTGGGTCTCTGGAGGAAACATGGGAACAAGATTTCTCCTCAACGCAGTCAGACCATAAGAGACTCTTAATCTCAGGAAACAAACTGAGGGCTGCTGGAGGGAAGGGGGTAGAGGGCTGGGAGATGGACAGTGGGGAGGGTATGTGCTACAGTGAGTGCTGTGAATTCTGTAAGACGGATGAGTCACAGACCTGTACCCCCGAAACAAATAATACATTATATGTTCATTTGAAAGAAAAGAGAAAGAAAAAAAAAAAAAAGATTTCTCCTCCAAGCATTTGTAGCCCATTTCGATGTCACACTTGTTTGTGTATGGAGGGTAGGTAAACGCGGGGCTCCTTTTAAACCCTCAACTTATCCAAGTATGAGTGATTTCACAGCTATGTAGAGGTTTTGTGTTGTGTAACTGTGCTGAGTCAAAGCTAAATCAATAGAAAAATACAAGCTATGTTTTCAATTACACTCTCACACATTTCTCCAAATAGATACCCACCTCTTACTTAATAAGTTCTGAATGGAACATCCACAAAAATTTATCAGAGCATAACTTTGTAATCACAGTGTGAAATTTAGAGGCTATAGTTTAGAAATATGATAATCAAATTTACAATGGAAAAAATTTAGGAGCCTGACCAAACGGCATCAAGCAAGCCCTTATTTTGTTTGTCAGTTGAAAACACAGCTCAGAATTTAAAACAGTATCTGAGAGAAGAGCGCAATTAAGAAAGGAAAATATAATAAGGCAGGATTTACTGAAAGTACTTAAACTCAGCTGTTAAAACAGGAAATGTAACTTACATCTTTAAGTAACGTTAGCAAGTTAAGTAGTGTCTTGGACTTGAAGGTGTTTAAATTTTTGAAGTGTGGCTAATTTATAATAATATGTTCTGACTAATATGTTACAGTTACACAATTCATTGTTTCTTGTCAGTTTCGATATAAAGGGAAGAATAAAGGGGAGGGAAATCACCTCACTCTCACCAGGAAAGAATGGCTTATCCGTAATGCCCTCAGTCCAGATGCAATGGCAATAAGGATCAATAATTTTCTTCCACACAGCTAGAAGACCTATGTCTGGGTGATAGAGTTTAGTCGTTTGTTTTTCCTTTTTGCCAAATTTCATGTATTTGAGGGTGATTTGCCTAAATGGCAATTTACATTTGTTCTAGGCCCCAAAGAGCAACTTGGCTGGTTACCTGTAGCCAATTTAATCAATATGCACCATTGGAAACATTCATTGTAACCATATTACATTTCACGGACAGTTGCTTTGCTGAGCTAGATTTTCATCATACCCTAAATATCATTAGCTCTCTGATCAGCCTAGTAGGACTGAATGACCCCTTGCTTCATTTAGAAATGAGTATCTTATGAGAGCAGTGAAGCTTAATCACAGGGCTCATCAGAATCACTGTGGAGCTTTCTAGATGGATGGGCTATGGTTGGCCCTGGATTGGAGGTAGTGTTTAAAACGCCCCTTCACCTCATTGTCATTTCCTTATTTACCTATGAGAGAACATTAATGGACAAGATTAATGGACAAGTAGCTTCTATGGCATGCCTACGTGACTTCCTCTCCCGGAAGGTTTCAGTGGGTTCCTGTGAGTTGAGCTGAGTCCTGTCTTGGCATCTACACGCATTTTGTTTGTTCTGAAGAAATATCCCTATTTCTGTGAATACTTCAGATAGAATCTCTGTTACGAAGAAAGAAAGGAAGGAGGAAAATTATTTAAAATCAAGGGGTTTTTTCTGGCCTCTTGATTCTACAGACACCAGTTCTTCTTCAGCCTCAACAGATGAGGAGAATCTGAGAAGCTAAGGAGCTCCGGCATTTTACTGCCTTTATATTGACTCAACCCAAATAGCCGCCAATGCTTCTCTTTTCATTTCTCTATAACTTGCTTTGCTAGCTATGCCCTTGGTACTTTTGATGACTCTGCAGGAAAGAGGTAACAGAGTACAATATTTGCCTGTTTAAGTAGCACCATTGTTAGTTCTCTTCATTGATGATGAATGGAATGAAAATCATTATACTTTTTTTAAAAAGATTTTATTTATTTATTTGGCAGACAGAGATCACAAGTAGGCAGAGAGGCAGCAGAGAGAGGGGAGGAAGCAGGCTCCTCGCTGAGCAGAGAGCCCGATGCGGGGCTCGATCCCAGGACCCTGGGATCATGACCTGAGCCGAAGGCAGAGGCTTTAACCACTGAACCACCCAGGTGCCCCCCCCTTTTTTAAGATAAAATCATTATACTTTTATATTTCAGCCAAATTCCCAGTCTTGGTTGCATTTTCACTACTGCTAATACTGATATTAATACTAACAATACTTCCTGCTATTTTTTGTCTCAGGGACAAAGAAATCCTTTTCTGCATCATAGGGATTATAAATGTAGCCTTTTGTGTGCCTCATACTTTCGCTAATTCACACGTGAAAGACTCTGAGTGTAGGTTTTAGTTTCTTCCCCAGAAAGACAGCATGTAGGAGAATGTGTAAAGGCTAGCTAAGCGTTCATCAGACCCACTTCCTCCTCTTCCTGGCCAATGGAGTTGACTACGGTTCTCAGTCTCCCTTGAAAGTAGGGTCTGTCCTAGACGGAGCTCTAACCCGTGCAATGTGTGAGCAGCAGTGATGTGCTCAGCCGCCCTGCTGGGCCCACAGACACCCTGGCAGCTCCTTACCCTTCCCTCAGCCGAATATCAATGCCTACAAAGCTCTTCAAAACCATCACTGAAGTAGGCACAGTCTAACCATCTGGGGACCCTGCCCACACCCCACACATACACCTGCCCGGAACCACCTGGACTATGTTCCTGAATGAGAAATAAACTTCGATCGTATGTAGGCCATTCTACTTTGGGGGGGCTCTATTTGTTAAAGCATGTAGCCTACCTCACCTAATACAGGGGCTATATAATATGAGGGAATGAAAGCGAAGATAATTAAACCATTTCATGTGTTTCTAATAGGTGAATTTTAAAGAAGCCCTAAGCTTTAATAGAGCCTAGGAACATGATACGCTTTTAGGTCCTCTGGTCCACGGTGGTGTGAAAAAGAGTAGGAAATACGCCAGCCCCTGTACTTCTCAGTGACATACTGCCTGCTGCTGGGTCTTGGAGCTAGAACAGACACAAAACTCCTCTAAACACATCTTTGTCTCCCACTGATGAGCTGAGGTCCTGCCTCCCAGGACCCAGCCAGGCACAGAGGCTTCTTCTCCTCTGCAGAGCCCACCTTGGGTTCCCCTCTTGCACTGGAGAACCAGAACTTTGGAATAAAGTTGCCACCTGGATCCAAAATAGGATTCGCACGATTCCTGTGATGGGTTTATTAAACCGACCCTTAAGCCACTGTTTCACAAAAGTAGAAATAAAATTTGTTTAAGCTGATTATTTTTATGTGAATTTTCAAAACATTTCTAAACAGAATGGACTTACTATGTTCATTTTGGAAAACAGAATAAACTGTCATATCCTCCCCTGCAAAATAACCGTGGGTAACTTTTCTGCACCCTTTCTACACATCCACGCGCTTTCCTTTCACAAACATACCATCATCACTTATATTCAGATTGCAATGAGCTTTTGATGAAAGTTAAATGAAATCTTCCCCATCACAATGTATTACAGTATCATTGTTAAAAGATTAAAAAAATTCTAGTGGATGATTATACCTTAATAGAAGGAATCTGGAAGACATTTATACTGTTTCTATTGTACTTTGCTTTTAAAATATATTGTAATAGACATCCTTAAATATTTCCTAGAAGTGGAATTCCTTAAAATTTGCCAGTTTATACACACAACAGCAAAGTTTCCACTCATCCATTTAACACATAAGAACCGACTCTTATTCTGGGCCTTGGGATTCAACAGTTGAAAAGAAAGAAGATAAAACCTCTTTCTTGTGGTCCTTACACAGTTTTAAGTGAGAGGGGTCATTTCCCCAAGCTCATAAGATTATAGGGGCTTTCAAAATCTTTGCTGTTTTGGTAGGGGGGGATAAACTAGCTATTGCTGACATTGGTTATTTTTGTAATTGCTTGCTAGTTATTTATATTTAATGATCACATTTTTTTCATTAATTGCCTATGCCAACCAGCTCCTATACATGCTAGTGTGAGGCAATAATGTTGACGGGAAAGAAGAATTATTCACAAATTTTATGGCCAGTTTTGAGTATTTTTATGGAAATTTAGGCCTTCTAATGTCGACCTTTAAAACAAATAATGTACAAATTTCCTTTTTGAAAATTCCCCAAATTGAAGGATCTAAAAGATATAAAGATGGCTGTTAGCCATGTAACTGGGGGGAAAAAACCACTCTGTTTCCTGACGTTGTTTTTCAATTGTGTACATGCACTTAAAAGAACTGACCTTTCGAAGTTAGAAATCTATTAGTTAAGAATACCCGTCAGCCTCTTACAAAACTGCTCCCCTACAGAACAGGCCATCTTAAAATCACAACTGCATTTTCATTTTAGTTAGAACTTATCATCTCTCTCTTTCATAGAATAGAAAGGCTCTGGAAGAAAACAATTCTCTAGGAAATATTCCTCCCAGAGTCCTGACCACCAGACTTGAAAAATGCTACCTAGTCATTTGCAATTTAGCACTCGTTTTGCCCATGTTGGTGGTGAGGCTTCCTTCTCCCAAACCCCGCAGCTCTTGTTGGTCCCTGGTCAGGGATGGAAAGGCGAGGGCTGTTTCTGACAGTGTTGGTTTGCTCAGAGTGGTGAGCTCTTCCGGGTTCTGCATCCAGAGCTCGGGTTTCACCAGCAGCCTTGTGAGGTGGGGGGGGGTTGGGGGGTTGGGGGGTTGGGGTTGTGGAATCTGCAGCAGACTTTGCAGAGCAAGCGCTCTGACTGAGACACTCCCCATCTTCTCTGACGTTTCCTCTAAATAAGCTGCTGAATTTAAAGTGCTTAGCAATGCACTGCAAGACCCCCTGGATGGCTCCGCACACACTACGGGCCTTTCCTGTGCCTTCCTGCTAGCTCATATTGGGAGTTTCCTGTATGCCAGGAACATGATGACTGGGACAATCTCACTGATGTTCTCTAAGGCGGTGCTGTTATTCCCCCCGCCCCCCCATTTTACGCGTAAGAGGAGGAAACCTTGGAGCAGTCATAATTTATCTAAGATTATCTAGTTAATAAGTAACTGTACCTTAGAATTCTGACACATAACTCTTTTTGCCTCTGACGTGTTTTGTGGGCTGCCTCTTTGTAGAACGCCACAAAAAAAGGGACCAAAATGTTCTTCTCTCAGTAACAAGCAGCTTCTTTGATTTTGCTAAGCCCCTGTATCTCTCCCTGTAGGCCAGAGTGCAGACCCCCAGTGATCTTATTGACAGCCCAGAGATACCCTAGGAGGGATTGCATCTCCACACCGTGATGAAAAGAACCCGTTGGAAAACGTGTAGTGGCAATTTAGTTTAAAAAGCTGGTCTCAAAGGTCTTTTACCAGTGTTAAGAGCTGAAAAGTTCTCCCATCCATCCAAATTCTCAAGTTGAGGTCCTAACGCCCAACACCTCAGAATGTGACCATGTTTGCAGGCAGGAACTTTAAAGAGGTAATGAAGGCGAAATCAGTTCTTACGGGCGGGCCCTAATCCCATGTGACCAGTGTCCTGACACGAAGAGGAGATGAGGACACAGACACACACAGAGGAAAGACCATGTGAAAACTCAGAGAGAAGGTAGCCATCTACAAGACAAGGAGAGAGGCCCTCAGAAGAAATCAACCACGCAAATACCCTGGTTGTGGACTTTTGACCTCCAGAATAGTGAGAAAATGAATTTCTGTTGCATATGCCACCCAGTCTGTGGTACTCTGTCCCGGCAACCCCAGCAAACTGATCCCAAGGGAGCTGGTAATTACTAGTATCTGAAACGAAGAGCCTTCCAGATTATTCCAAGTTCCCTTTTAAAAATCAAAACTCTAAATCAGAAAAACAAATTGTTATACAGGTTAGATCTAGGAAAAAGAATTTCAAGGGATTTCACAATTTATTTTATCATATCAGATGTTTATTGCCCCAAATGGAACTTGACTAGGAGGATCAGTGACTGGGGCCTTGACACCCTCAATTATTCAGTTTAGCTTGATGGTACTTCTGATGTTTGATCTGAGGGCAAATCGGAGATGTCCTGGGGATTTTTTTCACACAGCTCATTGAATACACTTACCGTGGAAAGAATGAAATTTGCAGATTCTCACTCACTTTGCTGTGCATGGACAAATGCAGTAGTCCTGAGAAATGCCAGCAATGGCTGCCATTAAAATCAGAGAAAAATATGTGCAGGACTAACAGAAAGAGAAATCCCAACACAGAGAAAATTGAGGAATGAAATAAACCTGTCCAAAGACATTAAAAAGAATTGTCTCGAACAGAAGTCACTTTGACTTTCAATTCAATAAGTATTTTTGAAATGTATCCATGGTAGGTAGTATGGGGGAAATTAGAATTTAGAAATTAACTCTGACTCTGACCTCAAATATTTCTTGACATGAGATGAGAAAAAAAGACACAGACAGAAACAACCATAATGTCATGTAGTCTTTGATAAAATCTGTAATGGAAATTAAAAATGTAATGAAATCACAGAGGACAGAGAAGGTCATTGGACAAGCTGGGGCACTGAACAAGACCCTCTGGGAGTTACAGTTTTTTCTTTGGGGTCTGAGCTTGTGTAGCGTTTACACAGGTGGGGTTGCAGAGGGAGGAACTTGCTAGGCAGGCGGATTAGCACAAGGGAAAACAGATGTTGTGGAGTGCAAATCATGTTCAGCAAAAAAGTAGAAGTCTGACCTGCTTACCTGAAGGGAAGCATTGGGAGGACGGGGCCATTGACCCTGCATTTGGAGTCAAAGGGCCTAGGTTTGAGTCCTGTGTTCCCCATTTACCAGATTTATGAACAATCACTCCCTGAGCCTTCTGAGCCTCAGATTGCTCCTCTGTGAAATGGAAATAATGACTCAAACCTCACCATTATGATTAAAAAGGAGTGCCCTGTGTGATGTCTCCACCTAGCAGAGTCTGATATGCAATAAAAATTCTGCAGATATTGGCTCAACCTCAATCACATGGGCTTGACTGTACAGAAAAATGGAGACCCAATAAGGTTTTCGAGCATGAAGGTGCAAGCTCCGGAAGTAAGCATTGGGAAATTTATCCCAGTAGTGCCGCATGTACAGCATGACTTTGAGGGCAGCCTTTCCCACAGTTTGGGGGTGATAGGAGCCTGAAGCAGAGCTGCTTCACGGGGCAGTGGGAGGGTTTTGAAGGAGGTAATGAGTAAGAGTCTTCCAGGACAAATGGTGCTGGGGACTGCTCCCTGGGACATAGTCAGAGACTCAGGGTCCAGCCCTTCGGCTCTTTTCTCAAATAGTGACATGACTTCTACTGACCTACCCAGCCTCTGTGAATTCTCAGTTTTCACATCTATGAAATGAAGAGGTGGGAAAAAATATCTAAGTATTCTTACAAGACTAAGATACCTCATGCTTATTTGTTTTTTGTTTTTAGTTTCTTTTTTTTTTTTTTCTAAATGTTATGTTAGTCATCGTAGGGTCCCTAATTCAGGCCTATCTGAATCAATAAAATCTGTTAAGCTCATTAGATCGGAAAGCAAACTACCTAAGGGAAGTGGAGAAACCCAAGAGAGCCTAAAGCAAAAAGCTTTAAACATGACTGAGCAGGTCAGTGGCTGATAAAATTATGAGGAATATGGAAGAGAGGAAAATGAACAGGTTTGGGGGAGAATATGATTAACATCATTTCTAACAGCTGAAAGGGCTTTCTTCCGAAGAATTAGACTTGTGGCTTTAGGACTATACAACAAATGACTTATTTTGTATTGTCTCTCATACCATGTAAACATCAGATCTGAAAGCAAATGTTTTCCTCTAATTCGTAGATTCTTTTCATTGGAGATTCAACCAACAGAGGGATAATGTACTACCTGATTGAAAGACTGAATGAAACCCTGCAGGAATGGCAGAAGGTGCATGGCACGAAATTCTATCACAACGTCAACGGTGGGAAGACTTTGATCAGTTACTCCTACTATCCCCAGTTCTGGATAAGCCCTTCATTGAGACCAACATTTGAGAAAGCGCTCGAACATCTCTTGCAAAGGTACAATGGAACTATTATGGACGGCACAGTGCCACAATGGACCGACATTTCGCTGGGGGTCGCAATTGCTCCCTGTATATCAAATGTGCTGAAAAGCTTAAATCCCAAAGTAATGTGACTGAAAACAAGTTGGAAAGGACAAGGAGGTCCAGTGATCGGGATGCTAGCTATGACTCAGAGAAATGTGAGGCACTGCTGAGAAAATGTTAACCATCTGTTTCAAGGCAACATGTGTTGTTTTCCTTTCTGGATTTCAGATCCCGTCCCCTGGAGAACACAGGCCAGACGGTGTTGGTTGTTGGTGGTGTTCAGTGGCTCAATTCCAATCACCTACAAATTATTCACAAGGTTTTGAAGAGGTGAGTTTCTGCAACAAGAATTGTCATTAGCATTTGGAGTTAAAAAGAAAAGTCACCGTTGAGGTGATTAAATTTTATCAAGATTTTTGTGGAAAGGACAGCTTGAAGTTTAGAACTCTGGTTTAAAATGTTTCAAAATACTTTTTGTATCCATCACAAGAGGGCTCTTCAGTATCCACATTTATATTTTTTACAGGTAAAAACACACCCACTGACACATAAAACTCTGTCCACAAAAAAAAAAAAGAAAGCCTAAAATATGCCAAATCTATAAAATGAGAATTTAGTCTTATATGCCAATTACCACATCCTAAAAGAACTCCATTGTATTTGTTTATGTAAGCACAAATACCAAGAAATGTAATCAAGGTTTATGACCTCAGAATTCTGATTATTTCTCAGGGAAAATTTACTCAATATCCTTGTGATCATCAAAACTTTGGGAATTGGATTTCATCTCCCAGTGGATGGATTGCATTTCTTGACACAGGTAGGCCCATTCCCTCTAGGCTACATGAACTTTATGGTTCCTGTAAGGATCTTTGTTGGTGTCTGAAAAAGGACCTACAAGGCATTATATAAGAGTCAGCCACCTTTGTAAAAATCAAAGGAGATAATGTACTTAAGGATTAGGATTTCAAATCCGTTATACTTATTCCTGGAAATAAGGAGACCATGTCCCATTAACACATTATGAATAATGCTTTGAACTCCTAAGACAAGAAAGGGGATGCCATGCTATAAAAAAATAAAGAACTGAGGGGTGGATCAGAGAGATTCATATTTAAGTATCCCTTTACCCTACGAACATTTCATACACCTTAAAAGACTCCTGCTGAAACCATAAACGAAATTGTCAGTATCAATGAGTACTTTGGAAAAGGGTGACTTTTTTGAAGATGATTTCTGACTGATTGCTTTAAAAAATAGTCTTTGAAGTAGTATCATTAGTTTTATCTTTGCTTGGGAGAAGAGTTAGAGGCCTCTGACCAGTTCTTATAGAAAAGCACTGAATAGAAGTCTAAGAAAAGGAAAAAAAAAGGAAAAAGAAAAGAAAAGAAAGGCACTATCTGTAAGTAAGAGAAGCAGCAGCACTTGTTAGAGCAAGGAGAGTTCAGGGCAGGCGGGACTTCATGCCTTTGCTCCAGGGAGCTCAGGGGAGACAGGAAACTGTCCATTTACTGTATAAACTGAATGAAGGGTGTGTGTGTGTGTGTGTGTGTGTGTGTGTGTATGTGTGGTGTTGATCCCTTCTCAAGTTCCCCAGCACAGATGACACGATCCCCTTTGCCTTCTAAAACGTTGCCTGCCTCGGTGTCAGATCTCTGATCCCAAAGCAGGAGAACAGGTAGAATGTGGCCCAAGTCAGGGATCCAAATTCAGCCTCTCGGAGGTAGTGTGGGGAGGGGAAAGTCCCTTAAGATGAGTTGACGTATTTAATATCTGGAGTAGCTGAAGGGTTGGAGTCTGGATTAGACGACAGTTCCTTGTTAATGGTTTTGAGTTGAATGTCCTTGAATGTTATTTGAAGGCTACAGTCAAGGTTACAGTTCCTTCAGGAGGACTCTGCTTTGAGCCCCACTTTACCCCTCTCGAGAACGGCAGTGCTTGTGGCTCCTACTTTTATTTAGGTTCCAAACTCAAGATTAGTTCATTCCAGCAGACAGCAAACATTTCTGCAGCACTTTCTCTGTGCCAGATCCTGTGTTCAGTCCTGTGTCTCCCAGCACGGCTTTGATGATCCCCATCCGTCTTCTCAAACAGAATGAAGACAAAAGGAGAGGAGAAACAGAGGGGAGAGGATAGAACAAAAGAGATAGGGAGAGTTGCAAGCAGAGGCAGAAAATAAGGCTGACTCAGTTGTTGCCGGCATGGCCATTCAAGGGCTTGCCTCTGCTGTTCTCCGTAGACTTGCTACCCGTGCGTAGGCACAAATGTGCACACATGTGTAAACACTCATGCACGCACTGATACTGAGCTCAGTCCTGCTGGGCAAGTTTCAGTTCCTCAAGCACGCCATGCACGTCCGGGTCTTTGAAATCACTGTTCCCTCTGCGTGGAGCCCACCCTCCCACCACCTGTTCACCTGAACAACTTCCAATGATCCTTCACGTGTTCGCTTACCACGGGCAGACTTAACAGATACACTAGACTGGATTGACTAGTCCTGCCAGGAGCTCCTGTGATCGAGTCTCACGTCTCTGTTTATGCCGCTCAACAGATACAATCCTTGGTTGTCTGTCTCCCCTGCTAGACTAATTTCTGTGAGAGCAAGGACCAGGGAGGGAGGGAGGGCTGCATTGCACACTCTGCTACCCCAAATGCAAAACACCATCTTCAGCACATAGACTGTCAAAAAATATCTCATGCAAGAATGAGTGAATGATACTTCATAGGGTTTGTCTCCTCCTAGATCGCCCCTTCAGGACTGAGACATTCATTCACCTGGCGACTGGGGGTGTGGCCCAGCAAAGACTCCCTCCTGACTTTTGGCAGGAATTGCCTTTTGCTGCCCAGGCCTGACTTGCCAGTATAGGGGTACCAAGATTCAGCTCCCTTTCCCTAGTTTGGGCTGTCTTGGAGGAACCAGCTCTAGAACTCCCAGTGGGATCCACAAAACCCTCTCATAGAACTACATCACTTCCTTATAGGTGTTGATCCCCAAAACACTCTCCTCTTAGCTCCCTGCAAGCAAATTCCCATCTCAGGAGTCTGTTTCCCAGAGAACCAACCTTTGTCTAGAAAACTCTCTTTAGAACCTTCTTACTGTAAAGTTCCATATACCTTTCATATCTAGGCAAATTAAAATTGAGAAAATACTTGTAACCGGACAAGAAGTCTACAAATAATAAACATCATTGTTCACATGATGGCATCAACCAAATTCACCTATGTTCCTTTCCTCTAGATTTCTTCTTTAGGAATTCTTCTATTCACTACTTTTATTTTGGGGGAAATACTCTTCCTTCGGTATTACCTGAAGATAGGTATGCTAGCACAGTGAGAAGACAGAAAATTAGACATATTTTTACTGCTGCTTTTTTCTTGCAGTTGGACCAACAAAACAAGTGATTTGCTGTTTCTTTTCTTTTCCTTTTTTTTATTTTATTTTAATTACTTATTTGACAGAGAGAGAGATAGAGAGAGAGCCCAAGCAGGGGGACTAGAGGAAGATGGAGAAGTAGGCTCGGGAGCCCGATGTGGGACTCGATCCCAGGACCCCAGGATCATGACCTGAGCCAAAGGCAGAAGCTTAACCCACTGAGCCACCCAGGCATTCCTGTGATTTTCTTTTTCAACTGGAAAATAAAAAGAATTTTTATCCGTTAGAAAAGGCAAGAGCAGTTTCCTTCCTCAGTCAGTTTGGGTTCTCCATGTCACAGCAGACAGAATTAGCAGAGGAAGGGGATTTATTAGGAAGAATGTCCCGGAAGGATAAAGGGAAGGGTATAGTGAGTAGGCAGAAGGAGTTTCAGGCCCCAGCACCTAAAGCATATCACTCAGTCTCGCACCAAATACTTTTGGAGTGTCTGCTCTATCCTGGGCTCTGTTGGGCACGTGGTTGGCTGTTACTGTCTGATAGGAAGAGAGCGCAAGAAGGGAGGATGAGGTGGGAGGAGTCTCGGACTGCAGGTCGGTCTGAGAGCATCCTTGCCATGCTGATGAGAAATCCCAGAGCGTGAGTAGTTAGAGGAGGGGTTGCTCCTCTCCACGGTGGACCTGAATTGGACTTTCGGCCAAGCTCGCTCATTGCTCTGGACATGGTTGGGGAGGGAGAGAAGATATGATTCGGCAAAGCAGGGGCTGGAACCTGCACTCACTTCCGTCGTTCCCTGAAGCCCACCCGAAGCCCACTCCCCTTAAACCTCACTCTGCTCTAGAGCCCCTTCCTGAAGCCTTGCTGAACCCGCTGAACCGCCCTCCACTGCCCTGCTCAGCGGGTCCCTCCTCCCCAATAGCCCAGAGGCTAGGATCTTTACATCCAGTAAAGGTCTTAGTAAATGTTTACAAATGTGTTTCTCCAGTTAGAATGCAGCATCTGAGGAAGCAGGGGCCGTGATTTATTTTTCCTTCTGTTGTGGTCCCTTAGCACAGAGCTAAGCCCAAAACAGATACTAACTAATACTCAAATGACTAAATGAATAAGAATCCAAATAGAGGGAGATAGCCTTCATGATGTTCAAATTTTGACTTTTACAGTGAGAATTTTTTTTTAAAGATTTTATTTATTTATTTGACAGAGAGAGATCACAAGTAGGCAGAGAGGCAGGCAGAGAGAGAGAGGAAGGGAAGCAGGCTCTCCGCTCAGCAGAGAGCCCGATGCGGGACTCGATCCCAGGACTCTGGGATCATGACCTGAGCCGAAGGCAGCAGCTTAACCCACTGAGCCACCCAGGCGCCCTACAGTGAAAATTTTAAATATCTCAATGAAACTTCCCGGCTAAGAAACCCAAGAAGGTTAAAACATAGAAGGAAAAGTTCCAAACCATGTGTCATTCTAGATATTTATGTGTCGCCGTTTTAGATACACGTAAACGTTTGCACTTCTATTTTGAGTAAAAAAGTGAGAAGACATCTTTGTTTCAGAAATGCGTGTGAAATTAATTCTTCTTCTTGCAGTGGGACCAATCTGTAAAAACGATGATATTTACATGATTTCTACCTGAATTAGTAAATCGTAAAACAATCCTCTTGATTAAAAAAAAAAAAAAACTCAATCTAACTGAATTTATTTTTTTTTTAAATTCCCATTTTCCTCCATTGCACTGCAGAGTGAAGTTCAGAACTTATGGAAGGAAAATGTGATTATTCTGGATGCCGCAAAAACCTATGGCTACGAAGTGGTTGACACATTTACTATAACGATGGGACGATATAAGGAGTTTTTGCAAGGGACATGCGGGTGCCATTTTCATGAGGTATTTATCCTGGCTCTTTATTTATTGTAGCTTTTGATTTTTAAAAACATCTCTCATTATATCTTTAGTTTTGTTGTCCGTGTTATTTTGTATTAAAAAAACCATGTCGGGGGTGTTGGGGGATCAAATGAGGTATTCAGCATCACTCACTCAAAGCATGTAGCAGTCACAACTGGAGGCGCTACAAAATAAGAAGTTAAAAAAAAAATTTGCTCTTAGGTAGACATTTAAAAACTAGGATCACCAGTCAACGCAAGCAGGAGGATGGAAACCTGGAGAGCACCTGCCGTTTCTAACAGACCCTGAATATTCCCATCAGACATTGTGGCCAAAGAAGGTAGCAGGTCTTTGGTGGACCTTGAAAATCAGACAATTTAATGTGTTAAACTCATGAATGACCTTCTTCCATTGGTTGAGCCAATGCATGAAAGAGGTGGACCTATGTTTTGGGTAGCCCTCAGCACCCCGTGGGGAAAATGATTTGTTCTGTAGTCATCAAATAGAATATAATATTATAATAGGCGAAGCTGATAAGGTGTTAGCAGAGGCAACAGCAGGTTTCTTCCTTGGTCAGTTTGGGTTCTCCAAGACACAGCAGACAGAATTAGCAGAGGAAGGGGGTTTATTAGGAAGAATGTCTGGAAAGGATAAAGGGAAGGGTGCTGAGTAGGCAGCAAGAGTTTCAGGCCCCAGCACCTAAAGCCTATCACTCAGGCTCACAGCCCTTGTAAACCGGAAGGCAGTCGTTGGGTTGACTGGGACAATGACAACTAAAGGATTCTTGGATCCCATTTTCCAGCCGTAAAATGACTGTCAGATGCATTTTGGTCCTTAGGTTTTTACGGCTACCCAAGGGTTATTGACACTGTATTGGTTCTTCTAAATATTCTGTGTGTGTGTGTGTGTGTGTGTGTTTACATGTAATTATGTATGACAAGTGCACCTGCATCTCAGGGAAGCGAGAGCCTGCACCCACAGTGCAGAGCAGGGCATTTTCAGTTTTGATCTAGTAACTTGAACTTGGCCATGCTGTTGCAGAGAAGCTTCTATGCTGTAGGAGACTGTGTGTCTATTTCTTTCTTCCACCAAAAAAAAAAAAAAAAAAAAAAAAAAAAATTACACCCTTTGAGTTCCTATCCTATCTGCAAAAAGTCAAGACTTAGAAACACAAGGGCAGGTAGCCTAGAATAGAAAGAAATGATCTTGCCACTGAGCCAGCCAGTATCAGAGTTGGCTGCAAAAACAGATCAGAGGTTGCCATAACCCACATAAAATGGGGACTTTGAAAGACAACATACAGACCGGGTTTTTGCCCCTTTTAGAAAAGGTTTGTTTATTTACTTATTTTTATATAATGTGTCTTCAATTAGTATTTGAGAGGGGAGGGTATCTGTTTTTCTTCTTCATCTTTAGTCACTCTGGAAGCCTAAAAAGGAGAAGTCTTCCAGAGATTCCCAGCATGGCTCCAATTAAAAACAGAAGATGCCCTTCCCACGTGATCACTTTGCATGTATCTCCTGCCACAGCACTAACCAGTGACACTAGTAGTCATGGAATTCGAGGACTGCAACAAAGACTCTTTGAACCACCACAACTAGAATATTGGCTTCTAAATATGACTAATAAAATCATCTTTAATTTGCATAACCGTGATTTAGCATGTCAGGTGAAATTATGTCACTTATTTGATTTTTTAATTATGTGCAATGATCGTGTATAAATTGTTTTTTAAGCCCTATTTCTAATGTGTGCTGACTTGGCAACTACCTAGGTACCATCGAAATTATCTCAGCTGATTCTGAAGCCGTGTTATCCATGTTGAAGTTTTCTTATTTGAGCTAAAATACTTCTGGGAGCATTTGCCTTTCTACCGCAGAATGATAAGATCATCTTTCTGAAACTGACTCTCTTCATTACAAAGTCTCTAACCCATTCATCACTTAGGCATAATTGTCACTTAATTCTTGAACAGTATGTACTTCTTGTACCTCAGGAAGTTTCTAGTGCCGACACTGATGTTTTATAATCTCTCCAAACCATCACCCAACATCTTAAATCACTGTGAGCTTCCTATAAACAATAAGAAAATCTAAAGGCCCTTACAAAGGATGATTTGATGGTTAATGTACCAAGCCAGGGAAAAGTACATTATTGGTTTCATGCAAACCATATGAAAGGGCAGAAATCTATTAATAATAACCATTTTTGCCTCTGTGCTCATCTTATGAGCTGGCAAAGCAATTTGTCATAGAGTAAGACCAAGAATTAAAATCGGCTGTGCTAAAACCATAAGAATTTGAGCCTTGTATCTTCTAGTGTTCAATCAAACTACTCCCACAATAGATTCACACATACCTGAGAAGGATTGCTATGATCATTATAGTAAGATCTTGATGTGTCCTTTTTGATTTGTGGTGGGAATTCCATCATAGACATAACAAACCTACTTCAGTGGTGTTCTTGTCACCAGAGGTCTTGGGGGCAACTTTTTCATCTGTCAAGACACCGAGAGAGAGAATATGTTGCCACCATGAATCTATAAACACTTTCCCAACTGGCGTGCATCAGTTTTGACTACAATGTTCTTGCTGATTAGAAAAGCAGGTGTTTCTCTTCATGGGCAGAAATGGAATTTTGTTTTCGCAGTGTTTGTGCAGGACAACAAACAGGATCCAGGTAGCTTTTGCCCAAGAGTGGTTTTGGATAGTACCTTTAGTTATGTGGCAAACATCTACTATGAGTAAGCTAAAACCTGGGAAGGATACAAAAATATTATCAGCTCAGACCTGGCTGCAGGAGGGACAAATCCACAACTGTTATGTGATTATTAATTAGTCTAATCAGCTATATAAACCTTACATGAGATCTCTGTTTTCTGGCAGGCATACAGCTTTTGACTCAGTACAAAGGGAGGGAAAAATAATCCCTCTGGCATTACTACCCAACTCTAATAACCCCAAGTTTCCTTTGATTCAGGCACCATGGAAAGAAGAAAGGATTTTCAATTCCTTGTCAGAGATGATTTCCCCTTTATTGTTTGATCTTCATCTTATACTCTTTATTATTTAATTTTAATTAGGTAAACAAAAACTTAGCTGACCTAGAAAAGTTTGCCTTCTATGTGGTGGGCTTGAAGTTTTTCCCTTTTTCCTTCAAAGTTTAAAAGTTTGTCATAAACACAAGGAAGAAAAAAGCCTTCAGCATGGCTATTTTTAATAAATTAGTAATAGCAATTTAATTCAACAAATATTTGAGTGTCTATGTGAGCTCTCTATTAACTACTATAAAATGAGTTAGGAGAACATTTTTTAGGGTTCCCTTGAGTATCTCAAATGTAACATATCCCCAACATGCAATTCTGTGTATTGTAGAACATCAGTTAAAATCAGGGCCTGGGGAAGGTGGGCTAGGGCCAGATCATGGTAAGAGCTTAGACTTTATCCTATAGGTAAGGAGGAGCCAACAAAAGTTTTATAGAGAAGTGAGATGGCCACCTCTTTGTCTCAAATAACATTGAGGGGGGAAGACAGAGACAGAACTGAGTCTGGGAGAGAAATTAGGAGACATTTTCAGAAGTCATGTGAGAGATGATAAAAGCTTGCCCAAACCAGGACAGAGACTGCAAGCATGAGGGAGAAGGAGACAAACGCAGGCCCTGTTTTAAAAGTAAAATCTGTAGATCTTATCTGCAGCATGGGGGTGTAGGAAGAATCAAAGACGACTCCTAACTTGGGTGATGAATTAGAGCTGAACCAGCAACTGAGTCAGAGAGTGACTGAGAAGGTACCGGCTCAGGGAAAAGATGATGATTCGGTTTGGAACATGTTGTGTTTGAGATGCCTGTAGGACATCCAGGTGGAGATCTCTCACAGGCAGTTGGCTACACAAGTCTGAAGCTGGAGGGGCAGGGTGCGGCTGGAGATAAAAGGTTGGAAGTCGTCAGAAAACACAGCAGTGGCAACAATGAAGATAGATCATCCAGAGAAAGGGAGCGGAGTAAGAGGAGCTGAGGAACGCTTGGAAATGTCAGTATTTAAGCAATGCTTGCAGAAACAGGAGCCTTTGAATTTAGAGAATAAACTGATAGACGAAAACTCTAGTGGAGTGTAGAACCATGGAAAGCCAAAAAGTGAAAATTTGTAGGGAGATCAAAACAGCATTACTGCTGTCAAACGTAATGGATAGATTTATTAAGATAAGGATTTGTACATAATCAGTGATTTGGCATTAAGAAGGTCCTTTCTGATCATGCAGGAGTAATTTCAGTAAAATATTGGGGGCATGAATTAAACTACAGTAACTGAAGAGGTATAAGAAATGAGACAAGGAGGGGCGGGCGCCTGGGTGGCTCAGTGGGTTAAAGGCTCTGCCTGCAGCTCAGGTCATGATCCCAGAACCCTGGGATCAAGCCCAGCATCGCATTGGGCTCTCTGCTCAGCAGGGAGCCTGCTTCTTCCTCTCTCTGCCTACTTGTGATCTGCGTCTATCAAATAAATAAATAAATAAATCTTTAAAAAAAAAAAAAGGTGGGGGGGAAATGAGAGAAGGAAGCTGGTTAAAGCCTTTCAACAAGTGAAAATAAGAACAAAGGAAAGATACCAGATTCAGAAAAGAAAGTGGTCTGGGAGCAGTTTATAGGAGGAATTACTTCTCATGTTTATGGGCAGAAAGGGAATAATCCATACTTAGAGATACATAAGGAAAACAGAAGGGCATAAGAGGAAGGTTCTTGGTATTGTGGGCGAGGATCTGGTCAAGGACACTGTAAATCGTGGGAGGGTGCTGATAAATGAATGAGGTTGGCTGCAATTTCCTTCTTCTCTATCATTTACTTGCCCTGGACTTCTGCAATATTTCCATCTTGGAAGCTTCACTTTCAATTTCTCAAATTCATCCTTGACTTCCCCACCAGGATGTTTCTGTGGTTCCAATCCAATGTTGTCATTTAACACCTTTCAATGGCCTTATCACTAAAGAGGAGTCACAGGAGTTTCACTGCCTACCATTCCTAAACCCCTTTTGGGGGAAAGTGATCCTAGACAATTTTTTTCCCCCCAGTGCTCAGTCTATTGTCTCCAAGAATTCTAGCTTTTTCTGCCAGGTGATTAGATTACAAATCAGTGCCTGCTGAGAATGAATTCAGATGAGATGTTGATCCGTAAGTATCTCATGGGGGTTTTTTTGCAATAAACCCTCATTTCGGGGGATTTACTACGAAAGCTTTAAGAGTCAAGCTAAGATGGACTCTGAACTGCCTTGATTAGCATTCCCTACTCTATGTTTTGATGTTCTAGCCTAGTGAAAACAGGATCTGTGGTTTGGGAAACTCTGTACACCCCTCTACTGTAAAGATTCTCAAATAATATTAGTATTTTAAATGATCCAAAAAGCCCTTACAGCAAAGAAACTATTTAGCTTCATTTGACCCAGTTTTTCTCAAACATTTTGACCACAGAACCACTTTCCTTTTATTCATAACAACTATTAACACCTCACTAAATACACTTTGGAAAAACTAGCATAGAGGATAAGGTCAAAAATCATGTGGGGAGTACAGATTAAATGTGGCAGAATGACCACAAGCATTTATCTTCTCTTCCACTTGAAACTCCACCAAAAGACCTTAAAGACATTAAGCTATTCACCACCATTCCCCACTAAGACAGAATAAGAAGAAATAACTCATAATGGCAAGAAATCTGAATTCATTCTAAGAAGTTTAACTTAGCCTGCAAAGGAAGTTACAATGTAAAATGTGAGAGAGGAGAATCCCCAACTAGAGGCGAAACACACTTGCCCACAGATCCTCTGAATGGTCCAGGCCTGAAGGAGGGAGGGGGGAGTAGGGGCAGAAGAAGGCAGGGCCGAGACACAGGTCGGAAAGTCTGTTTGCAAAATTGGTGGACCCCTCACCCCACCACATGCAGCCAAGAACCTACATCCATAGATACGATTTCTGTTAAAATTGAACATCAGAGATGGACTCAGAAACACAGGTACAGAAAAGAACAAATTAATCTAGAGGCTGAAATCAGAAAAATGAAAGGGAAAGTTGGCCCTGAAGGGCTGAGCTCCTATACTTTCTCCCCAGACCCTGTGGAATACCAGCAGACCAGCAGAAGGGCATAGATGGGCACGTACCACCTCGGACAAGGGGTAGAGGGTTCCTCTGACAAGAAATTGAGTGACCCAGTGGAGGCTCCCCTTTCAAAGGCCCCAGTAGTGCTGAGCGAATCTCTACAGTGAAGCCAGTGGTTGGAATGTTGGTCCACACAAATTGTTTCTAAGTGACATTTTGGTGCCATATGCTTAAATAAAACCAGAGAGGGACGCCTGGGTGGCGCAGTTGGTTGGACGACTGCCTTCGGCTCAGGGCGTGATCCTGGAGTCCCGGGATCGAGTCCCACATCAGGCTCCCAGCTCCATGGGGAGTCTGCTTCGCTCTCTGACCTTCTCCTCACTCATGCTCTCTCTCACACTCTCTCTCTCTCAAATAAATAAATAAAATCTTTAAAAAATAAAAAAATAAAAAAATAAAACCAGAGAGACCGATGGAAACAGATACCTGTGAGTGAAGGTCAAAATAGATTCCAAGACCCAAAAAGTACATGGAACTACAGCAGGGTAGGAACTTAGCTTGTAATCCATCGAACAGATGAAGGTCATTCAAATAATATCAAGAATTCAGTGACATGAATATCCAACCACTTAGAAAACAGAGTTTGAAACGGGACTTAGTCTCTAGAGAACTGCTGAGGAGTAGAGGGAACCACAGTTTCACTGGATATGGTAAACTACTGGTCTCTAGCTCCTTCTAATCAGTCTCTCCACCTCAGAGCAGAATTTGTCCCCAGAGCTGGAAACTGAGGCCTGTCTGAAGGGCAGAAGTTAAAAAGGCTCAGCTGTCAGAGTAAGAAGCCCTGGAGATTGGGAAGTGGGGGAAGAGACGGAGACATTGCAAATCTGGAAACACCAAAAGCAAAAAACAATTCCTCATTCCTAAAGAAAACTTTAGTCTTGCCTTCTAATCCTCAGCATCTTAGACCCATTCAGAAATTGGACTCCCTTCAATCAAAACATAGCTTATTTCATGTGGCCATGATTAAATATTAGGGGGGGTAGATGAAAAAAAAATCATTATTATCTGTAAAAAATTGCATGATTTCCTGAAATGGAACTATGAATTATAAGGACTGGCTTCTAGCTGTTGTTTGTTGCTTTATTTTTATTCCATTTCTGTGAATTCTTGGGCTACTTTTTCAGCTGGTTGTAAATGTGGTGACTGGATCTTGGATTGAATGTCATGTCTGCAGAATGACTATACCAAATAAAAAGTACTTTAATCGTATGCATTTATCTTAAAAGACCACACGAGCACATTCTGGTCAATGTCAGGTTTTCCAGCCTTGGAAAGCTGTTACTCTCATTCCTCTTCCTATCCTGTCCATGTCCATGGAACACGTTTATAATCAGAACATCCCCCTTAATCCAGTCTAGAGAGATTTTGGAACACTTGACCCACTGAAAATTGTTTTCTATTTTGTTCTGTGGATCTGGAACCACATCAGAAGTTCCTTGGGTGTTACTCGGGTTAAGATCGGTTTTAGGAAAGGTATTTGCTTCTAATATGCCTGACACGTTTCCAATTCACCAAGCTCTCCCTCTTTGTACTGACTTTTTGAAAATTCAAAGTTATTTTAGATGCAACAGTTAATTGACATGGTAGTATACTCATTCTGATTAATATTTATGTGAAATCAATTTTGAGTGTTAAACTTGCATGCATTTAATAGTAAAAGTCGCAATGTGGGTTTTCCTGCGTAATTTATTAATAGATTTTCATTTGTTTGGCTAGTCCTACAATAGCCAGAGGACAAAGCCAGTCAAGTTGAACTGTAGCCATTTGTATGCCTTCTAAAATGTTTGTGTGCCCAAGTCTTTAATTATGTGGAGATGTGGAAAGATCTACAATCATAAGCTAGGAGGTTTCTTAGCATATAGGAAACCTATGAAAAAGTAAAAGTTACTTCTGCATGTCCAAGCACAGAATTTTAAATTCTTGTTACACTGAGTCACAGAAAAATGTGGTCATTTCCATATTCTATAATATGTTATCATGACAGCACTTGATTCCAGCACCAAAATTTCTTCTTTCTATGTTTCTATAGTTAATATATTAAAACTATGTTGTTGTTTTGAAACACTGTAATCTTCACTTGAAAGTCTGTGTCTACATGTTACTTCATCTAAATGTGAAACTGCCATGAGGAAAATAACTTTTGTTATTACTCTTTTACTTGTGATTATAGAGCAATGCTGATCTGACCAAGTGATCACACTTCACGAAGACCAATTTTCCTTCACTCTCATTTCCTCATTTTAAATAATTTGACAGATAAACTCACCAAAAGAAAATAAACAGCAACACATACACACAAAGATAAAGACAAAGAATTACTTTGGATCATTTGACAGTGTCAAAAGAATTGCCATTTAACATTTATGTTTGGAATAAAGTCAAAATGCAGCCAATCACATATATATGCATCACTTAACTGTGTGTGATAGTTCCTATCCCTCTGGATAGACATGTCTCTTTCTCAGTGCTTGAGTTATAGGCACCCAAGTTTAAAGAAGCGTTTGGCAGCATCAAACAGAATTTGTCTCTTTTTGAGGTGACCACCATACAGAAGCATCTAGGCTCTTGTCTTCGGTTCATGGCCTCTTTCACTGGTGTTTTCCAATAGCTCACTTTTATTGTCTATTATTATTATTACTACTGTGCCTTGGAGGTAACCTAACATTTGTATTGCTAACATCTCTCTTTCAAAGCCACATTCCACTTGACACTTTATTTGGATTTTAAGAATCCCATGGTCCTCTGATTTTTGGGAAGGACCCAAATGGGCACATTTCCACACAAGAGATCAAAGGAAAGAAGCAATTAGCTCTTCGTTGTACAGGTATCAAACATCTTTCACTTGCATAACATTTCCAAGCCTAAAAACTGTACCTAAGTTCTTTTCCTTCACTTTAGAATCCGTAAGAGTAGGTAAAATAAAGTAATATTTTGAAACTTGGAGATAGTAGTTTGACAGCAATGCTGCATACTGAATTTAACAAATAAGCTCAACGAAATAAAGCTCTGTGAACAGATGAGCATACCCACCATAAATTAGTACTAAGTAATGTACGAAGGAACTATTCATTACATGGAAACAACATGGTGCCTGACCTTGGGGAGTGAGTCTCAGACAATGTCTTTGAAGTCATTTCATTCTTGTTCTTACTTCAAGTATCTTAGACATGCATCTTTATATAGCCCCCTTGAGGGAAGGGACCATGTCTGAATTACTCCATGTGTTTCCTTGCAGAGAGCTCTGAAGATTGAAAGTTGGATACAATGTAGAAAAAAATAAATCATTAAGTCATCAATAATTCGTTTTAATTTTATAAGATATGGCATCATTTTGTTCCTCTTCTGCTGTTTTTCTATTGTGAAAGGATTAGACAAACTCTTGCTAACTGTAAAAATATAAAAATAACTATATACAATAAAAACAAAAAATTCCTGCCGTTAGGGGCACCTACATGGCTCGGTTAGTGGAGCAGGAGACTTTTGATCTCAGAATCGTGGGTTCAAGCCGCATATTGGGTGTAAAGAATACTTAAAAATAGAATCTTAAAAAATAATTCCTGGGGTCCCTGGGTTGCTCAGTTGGTTAAGCATCCAACTCTTGATTTCAGCTCAGGTCATGATCTCAGGGTTGTGAGATCGAGCCCTGTGTAGGGCTCCAGGCGGGGTATGGAGCCTACTCAAGATTCTCTCTCTCCCTATTCCTCTGCCCCCTCCCCACCCTCACACATATGTGTGCTTGCTCTCGCTCTCTCTCTCAAAAAAGAGAGAAAATTCCCATCTTTTGATTATATACACCCATTAAGTCTCACTTCTTTCCCCACTGGAGATTCTCTTAGCATTTTGGCACATATCTCCATTTTAAACATACACTCTTGATTTTAATTCCAAGTCATTAAAACTCTTAGGCTGTCAAATTTATGGTCACTAGATTTATGTAACACTGGGTTTTATTTAGAACTACCTTACTGTTCCATAAACATTTTTAGGAAAGAATAGCAGTTTATGAAATGCACTTTAATGTAGTACGAACATTCCTATTTTTTCTATCACGGTATTGAATTCTGCTTATACTTGGCTTATGCAACCAATAAATTGGATCTATGGTAGGCTGATGGTAGACTCAATTAAAATCGATGAGTGAACATCTGGAATTGAAAAATCCCACATCATCACTAGTTTCCCCCCCACCTTCCCAAATGGTCTTGGTTATTTTCTTACATTTATTCTTCAAGATGTGCTTTAGGATTTCCTTGTCATGTCCCCCAAATATGGCTGTGATTACAGTTGGAATAGCATTTTCATTAATCTGGGAGGATTTGACCTGGTGTGTCTTTCCATTTGTTAATATTTTCCTTTTATTAAACTTTGTGTTTTCTGCACCTGCACAATAGCTGAACTGAATGAAATTGTTTTCTTTGTAATGGGATCTTTTCTCCAATATATTTCTTATTAATTATTGATAGAATATAGAAATGCTATATGATTTGTAAATATTAACTTTATAATATCTCATTATTTTTCGGTAGCTTCCTTTGGGGTTTCAAGGTGAACAGTCATATAGTTATAAATAATTCTTGGGTAATTTCCTATAACAAAATGTTTCATAATGCTAAAGCTTGCATTACTGAAATAAATTCTGTATGCTGTTGGTATAGTGTAAAATACTGCTGGATTTTTTTTTTAAAGGCTCTGGATTCCATTTACAGTAACATTTGAGAGGACTTGTCACATCTCTATTTTGACAAATCAAAATTGAAGTAATTCTTTCTCTGTAGGTTTGTCACTTTTCAGGGGTCAGTGTCAGGGTAATACCGGCTTACCCAAGCCAGTATTAGGACACTTAGTATCTTTATTTCCTGCAAAATAGCTTTTAAAGGAAACTAACTGAATTAAGTGTTGTTGGGCCAAGCCCCGAGATAGACATGTAGAAATCAATCTTCAATAGCATTCGCCAGCACCGGCATTATGAGAGGCGTTAGGCTGGCCCTCAGAAGCAGGAGGAGACCCCCAGCATCCCGTCTCCCTTTCTCAGAGACCACCTGAGTGGTTTAAAAATAGAAATACATTATTGGGGCGCCTAGGCGGCTCAGTGGCTTAAAGCCTCTGCCTTCCGCTCGGGTCATGATCTTAGGGTCCTGAGATCGAGTCTCGCATCTGGCTCTCTGCTCAGTGGGGAGCCTGTTTCCCTTCCTCTCTCTCTCTCTCTCTCTACCTGCCTCTCTGCCTACTTGTGATCTCTGTCAAATAAATAAAATCTTAAAAAAAAATAGAAATACATTATTTACCTTCCCATGTGATCGGGCAAAATATTGACACAACTCTTGAGTAGACTCTATAAGCTTCAACAAATACAGTAGAAATACATATTTTTGTATTATCTCTTTTATAAATCACATTCAAGATTGCTATAAGCATCTACACTAGCATTATCCAACATGTGTGCTGCAGCATTAACTGCAACACGAAACACTGAAATAATTTTTAAAGAACTGTATAACCTTTTGCAATGGGATGTATTTTTATCTATTTTGCATTTAATTAGCATGCTGATCATCTGGCAATTGCAAAAACCAAACCTGAAGATAAAATTATATAAACAAAAGTAACCTTATTTTGGCTTCAGAACGCTGAAATAATATTTTCTCAGGGTTGAATGTAATATTTATGCTTAAGTGTTTCCTTAAATAAACTTCCTTAAAAATGTTCACTAATCTTGCTATCGTTGAATACACACCTCCTCCGAAATGGACAGAACCTTCAGAAAAACATTGGTGCACCTCCCACCCGATCATATTTAAAGTTGTAGGATAACCAAACAGGGGTGCAAAGAGCTGCACGTTAATAGCAACTTACAACCTTGGGACCTGGAATATTAATCAGTGGTTAACTGCAAACTGAGCTCTGATTTCCCATCCATTGGGATTCCTTACCACAACCCACTGATTTCACTGGTCTTAAGAGTCACTTCATCTGAGGGCCTGATCATAAAAAACTAAATGTCCCATAGCCACAGGAAAACAATTCATTTCTTTGGGGTTAGCAGGGTATAATTGGTTTTCAAATGCATTGCCATTCTATTTTTTCTTCAAAATGGGAATAGCTTCAACGTTTTTATGATTATAAAGGAATGCACATTTGTCGTATTCAAATAAAAAAGGCAAGGCCAGAAGTTACAAAGAATACGTTTTAAATCACCTATAATTTCCTCTACCCAAAGAGCACTACAGTTAACATTTTGGTTTAGATGTTTACAGAATTTCTACTCAAATAAATCTTCTAAAAGGGTTCATGCTCGCTTGCACATAATAACTAAAAATACTCATCTTCAAAATAAATTGCTTGTGTTTGCTTAAATATTCTGTATTTTTTGAGCTGTTTTCATTTTATTCTCTTATATGGAATTAAAAAACTATGGCTCTACATCATCATAATCATCATATAGCACTTAAAGGAATTTTAAAAATCCATGAAAGCTAGTGTTGCCTTAATTGGTTAATGACTAATATATAGTTTATGTGTCAGTACTGACCAAAAATAATGTCTTGCAATTGTATTAAAAATTAATAATTAATAAATTGAATTAATGACTTGTTATTCATTTGTGAACACACCTCAAATATCTTTGCCAGTATTTTCTCTCCTCCCCACCTCCCGACCCTCCCCACAACCTCTGTTTTGATCCCTTTTTAATTCCCTCTGACTGTTGGTATTAACAACCTGAGTCACATTAACCCAGTGATTAAAACTGGCAATTATACTACTTCTGAAACTAATAATGCATTATGTATTAATTAATTGAATTTAAATTAAATTATAGGATAGCACCAGGGCAATTTTTTGTAAACCATACAAATGGACTATAAATATGGCCTCTTTGTGAGTGTGTGTGTGTGTGTGTGTGTGTGTGTTGATATTCATAAAATATCTGTAAATGGAATCACAAAGAAATTAGTATATGTTGTTTCTGGGAAGTCAACTGAAAGATTGGGTGTGTGGAGACAGAGCTGGGGAGGAAATTTTTCTTATATATCCTCTTGTGCTTTATAAATGCTTAATAATTCTGCCTATTCAAAAAAGTTTAACATAAAATTTACATATGTACCAACATATATAAATTTTGTAGCTTACTAGGGCATGGTCTATTTCTACAGATTCCTTACTAACTTACTAACTTACAAAGCACCCTGAAAAAGGAAACCACTAATTGTAAGTGTCAGCTTATGGCTGTGCAATGGATAGTATTTTTCTTCTCTCTGCAAATTGTTTTAATTTCCATTCTGTAAAAGGGTGTCATGGCAAGTTTGGAGGACCATGTTTGAATCAGTGACCCAGCAAAGGTCCATCAGCGTCTTTTCTATATGTTAGCATCCAGCTTAAGTACACATACATGGACACACACAGACACATGCACAGACAACAGTGTGTTAGAGAAACCATCGAAAATTATTCCTCAGCTGCATTGGGGCCAGCTGCCCTGAGGTAAGTAAAACGGCAGAAATTCTAATTCCAACGTTAGTTTTTTTTGTTTTGGCTTTTTGGTTTTGGGTTTTTTTTTTTTTTTTTTTTGGGAAAGATAAGTTTCTCTGGCTCTTGGTTATATAGATCATATGTATACCCTTTAGGCAACGTCCACGTGATACAGAAGCTACCGAATTTGTGAGTTAATTCTACTACTTGATGCAGAGCTTGAATGTCATTGATTGTAACTATTTTTTGCTCTTTATTTGCAGGTAGTGAAATCAAAGCTATCCAAAGAATATCACTTTATTAAAATGAAACAATCAAGTAATCACATTGTGGGGAAATATTTCAGCAATCAAAGCAAACTGCGACGACGACGACAAGACTCTGTAACAAATTTTCAGTCCCCCTATCATGTCAGAGGTCCAGTTAATCAGGTTTGCTCTGAAATCCTTCTCAGCAGGATGTGCGTGAGTAAAAGAACTGTGTAGACTCCCTGCAGGAGGCCTGAACTTGGAATTGGGGACAAGCCACTCACTCACCTGAGCGGTGGTCTAAGAACCAAATCCTGTATGTCACGTGTATTTGGACCGACCGCACACCCAGGAACCCGGGCACACACATACACACCAACGCACGCGTGGCTAAAAAAAGTAATAAAAACACTTTTTTCCTACAACTTTGTAAGGTTGAGGTGTGCGCTTGAAAATCACGTGTCTTCAAGGGGAAAGCTAGACTAGAGAAAGGTGACTTGAAGTATAATCGTAAATTAGAACCACTGTGGTCTAGGTATTGCATTGTGATAATAAGGAGAAATAGAGACCCTTGAATTATGTGGACAAAAAAGATAAAGCTCTTGAGATTGCGTGATCTTCTCTCTTGGTACATTAATACTGAAAAGGAGAAAAAAGCTGTTACATTCCACTTGCAAGTAGGGATTGTGTTTGTGTCCTCTACCGGGAGAAAATGTGATCTTTAGGATGGCTTAGGCTTTGTGAATCTAATGTTTATGAAAAACATGTCTTCCTATACTTCTTAAATTTTACAACCGAAAGGAAAAGAACAGGGATGCTCCACGAAGAATTCAAAAAGATTCTATGAGAGATAGGAAATGTAGTATTTTACAATTAAAACACCAATGCATTTAACTTTGCACTCTTTGTCCTTTTCATAAACATTCCCTCCTACCCTGTCTGTGAACTTGGATGGGTAATTGCAGTCTAAGTTGATTAAATATGCAATTTTAAAGTATATTATTTGATTATGTTTTACTGACGATATCCATTAAGAAAGCTTTTGTTGGCTGTTAGAATCCTGGGTAATTTAAGATTACATTTTATGCAAATATTTTCAAAGGATTGGCCATTTGCAAGTGCAGAGGAGTTTATTTTCATACAACATTTGTATGTGCCCACAAACATTATGTCACTGGTAACTATATTTTGATTTACCTAATACAAATTTAGAGTAAGCATAAAATTATTTTTTCATTAAAACTGTGGCATACGTACACAACATGTCCAGTTCTAGTATTGAGAACTTTCTCTTCTATATGTTAATTTCAAAATAGTGAATTTCCTTATTTTTCAAGTTCTTTGTTGAGAGCTATCCCACAGTTAAAATTGGCTTTTAAAGGATTGTTTTTCTTTTGGGGGAAAAATAAAACAGAGGGTTATTCAATTCATGTTACAAATACCTCAATTTCATTACCATACCCAAAAAAGACTATTTTGATCGATCAGTTCCTTTGTATGAATATCCACCTCTTTAAATACTCTATTTTTATATATATTTTTATATGGAATTAAACGTGAATTTATATTTAACTGTCTTAAATTATATTTAAACACAGCTATCACTTGATATAAACATATCTGCCTTTGACAGATGATAGATTTTTCTTTAATGGTACAGAATTACCCTTTAAAATGAAAGATTTTTCGAGTACCTGCACCTATAGTAAGTTAGGTTTTTGATTTTTTTTAATGATATAAAATGTTGCCAATTCATGCAGCCTCTCCATCGTGTTTTAATGTATTACATGCTCTATAACAGGATTATAGTGTAGATGTTTCTTGTAATTTACAGTCAACCGAACTATAATAACCGTCCGACTGAGGTTAGTCTGGCATTTACCTCTTCACTGTTGAAATAATAGTTTTTAGAAACAAGTGTAATAAAACTATTAATAAATGTCTTGCTGGTGATAGTCTGTGTTCAGAGAGTGTCTTTTACTTTCCTTTTTACTGGAGGTATATCACCATACAGGGTCTGCTTGGCAGACATGTCATTATACAGATTCAACTATTTGAGTGTGGTTTAATAGGATAACTGTCTAGTTTTTTTCAATCCTGATGTCCTCTGCATTTTGATCAGATGAATACCCTGCTGTACAATGACCAAAACTTTTGAACACAGTGCCGTGAAAAACTATTTTTTTTCTTTTTAAAAATAAGGTACTGAAATGTTAGGAATCGTTGTAGTTACTCCTTAATTGAAAAAACACATTTTATTTTATGTTGGGGAGGTAGGGGTGTGTGTGTATGTGTGTGTGTGTACTTGTATGTGCTTAGCAAGTTCATAAATTGAGTGGGGAAAAATAGGAATAGGTATTTAAGCATATTTTTAGATGTAAAAGTTAAAGGAAGTATATTATTTTTGCTAAGAATGGATTAGTATCCAATCTAAACTGAACTCAACTAAAGAAAACATTGACAATATCACAAGTCAAGAATAGCTGCGTAAGCATTTCCAAGCATCACTGTTGACATTGTGTGTGTGCACATGTATGGGCAGTTAAGAGCACAGTGAGCTATCTGCCAGCCATCCAAGTAGGTGAATAGGATCCTGGAGGGACATATGAAAAAGGAAGTGCCTTTTCAACTGATGCCTGCCAGTTGGGCTCACACTTGAGTCATTTGATCTTCCTCCCGTTGGACACCCCTGTGCCTAGCAGTCAACTCTACAAAACAATAATTTCCACTTAGATAGCACTGGAAGAAGTCACTGGTTGTTGACATGGAAATAGTGCTGGTAATGTTTATGTGCAAAACAGAATGCTGTTTTGCATTTGTTTTCTTCTTTCAGTGCCATTTCATGGAAGGATTTCAACAAGAAATGCAGAAACTGGTAAAAAAATAAATACATATAACCCACTAAGAGTTATTTCAAAGCTGTAATGCTTTTTGGCATGGTGGGGAGATATGGTGGGGTCTAATACAATATTAAGGTTAAGAGCCGAGAAAAATAGTGAGGAATAGGGTCTTATTAAATATTACTTTATGGGCTCCTTAAATTGAACAAATACTGAAAGAATCATCAGTATCTGAAATTTTTCCCTGTGAATTTTCACCTTACAAAAAGAAACCAACAAAAAATGAAAAATGTCATCATCATCAGTGGCTAGAATTATTGAATTTAAAATGAACAAACGGGCACCTGGGTGGCTCAGTCGGTTAAGCGCCTGCCTTTGGCTCAGGATGATCCCAGGGCCCTGGGATCGGGCCCTTCATCAGGCTCCCTGCTCCGTGGGGAGCCTGCTTCTCCCTCTCCCTCTGTCTGCCGCTCTGCCTACTTGCGCTGTCAATAAATAAATGAATGAATAAATAAATAAATAAATAAAATCTTAAAAAATAAAATGAACCAACATAAATTTGAGTAAGCTCATATAGGCTGATAACTTCAAAAACGTATATCCAAGTGCAAAATGATACTACAGCCAATTCTACCATTTTGACTGGATCCAGGAGTCCTTGCTCCACTAATACTACTGTAGCCTTTTTCTTTTCTTAATGCTTACTTAAAGTTCAAATGATTTTGATGGCTCTTGGAAACTAAGGCATTTTGATAGATCACTTTAACTTAGGGGGATTAACCAGAAGTTGTCAAAAGACCCGAAGACCTCCTAAAGCCAGCAGGATCGTGCCAGGGCCTCCAAACTCGATTTTGCATTTGGCAAGGCTTCCAAGGTTTCAAACTGTCAAAGAACCTTTTATCATGTTTTTATTGCTGTAGTAACTGCTATTATCAACTTCCATATTTCTTTTATGATTCTGTCACTTGGTGTAGGGAGCAGTAGAACTCATTTTTTCTAACTGATACAGAACATGCAGTCCTCCTAAAATGGGGCTCCATTTGTTTTCTTTATGCTCATCGAAATATAAAGAATTGGTTTTACAGCTCTATCAAATGTTAGATCTCTATGCTTTAACACACCCAAGACACAATCAAAACACTAATTCTTAAACATATCAAGAATATTTACAATTTTTAAGCATATTTTCAATGTAAATGAAGATAATTACTTAAACCCAACTAAGAGAAAGAACAAAATTAAACAACTGCCTTTAAAGAAAACAACAATAAGGGGGCTTTCTATCCCTACGAGGTCGTCATATTTAGGTAGATTAAGTTTTGAATTTGATCTACGCCAACGGGCTGGTTATGAGACATGTAATATATCTAACCAAGACATTCTTCTTCGGAAATTTATGTATAGGGTCATATCATTATTTTTATTACATGAAAAAGTAATTCTTATAAAACTTATTAAAATGTTTTGATATTTTTAAAAAGCAGAGTAATTATAATTGATTATTCACACATCAGAATTCAGAAGTAATGTGGTGTCATAAATATCAAATGAGTTCAATTGATTCTTAGCTATTTAGTGAAAAATTTCCTTGTTTTATGGTTAGCTGGCAAAATATATCAATTTGATGCAGGTTTTAGTGGCAGGCTAAATGACGTAATGATGATGGTATACGATTTATGTATTAATATATTTTGTTTAATTGGATTTCCATTTTTTCCCTATAATTAAAACTGTTCCAGGGGCGCCTGGGTGGCTCAGTGGGTTAAGCCGCTGCCTTCGGCTCAGGTCATGATCTCAGGGTCCTGGGATCGAGTCCCGCATCGGGCTCTCTGCTCAGTGGGGAGCCTGCTTCCTCCTCTCTCTCTCTCTGCCTGCCTCTATGCCTACTTGTGATCTCTCTCTGTCAAATAAATAAATAAAATCTTTAAAAAAAAAAACTGTTCCAAATATAGACTGAAATCTCAGTGTATGGCATCAAGGTCCACATTTTAAATTTTCTTTTCACTCTACGATCTGATTTTTTTATTTGATCTATAATTTATATGCTTTTAAAATTAAATAATGAATTGGAATATCAGGATAAACTAAGAACCTTCGAGTAAAATGAACATATGTTGTAACATCTCATCAATCATATACCTGCCTAGACATAAGAAGTGGTTTTGGTCTCCAGGAGAGCTGACATTAATAGCTGGGATTCAGAATCCTTGACATCCCTCCATAGTGAACACATTGAGCTAAGAGGATTGGTATAAAATGCCAACACTGAAGCAAACGTGGCTTAGGTTAATTCATTGGGCCCATCGCAATCAGAACAGGTGGAAACGAGGGGCTTCCACTCCCAGCGCGTTCTAAGATGGATAAAAGCTACGAGCACCTTCTCCAGCTGCCTTTGACAGGTCTTGCTCATCTCTTCAAACCTCTCCTTAAAGACACAAGTCTTCATTCCTAAGGAAAAAAAATAATAATAATTTTCAAAATTCAATGGACCAAAAATCATCACCTAGATTAACCAAAGAATAGTGCAGTGTATCTTTAATGATGCTTTTTTATTTATAGTCAGGAAAAAGAGAAAATGACCTCTAACCTTCAGGACTGTATATCCTCTGGAGAACTTGAGTAGCGATTCATTTTGGCCCTGGATTCGTTCACCCACCATGACGTTTTCTGCTTGTCTTTAGCCTTGTCCTTGAGGTGAAACTTACGCAGTGTTTTCTGTGTGTATTTAATACGTAATATACATTTTTAGACTTACGTTTTTATGTTTTCCTCCTTGCCTAAATTATATGTAACATGAAGCGTATGTTTTAATGGGCATGAGCTCTCCGGCTTTACAGTATCATAAAAAGAGTTTTATGAGCCTTTTGTTAAAAATCTGTGCCTATGTCATTGGCAGGGCATGAAATCATTTGCAGCTACCTCTTCTACTTATAAGATAAAATTTGGTCTGAATTAGGAATTGTACAGAGGGAAAATAAAACAATTCCTTTGTGGACTAATATGAGTATAATCATCAAATGGCACAGATTTGGGTTCATCAGTTCCTACCACATGTGCACACCCCCCCAGGGAAAACCTGGTCTCTGTTCATACTTGTCTCTAAGGACTCTCCCCATTTCAACATTCATATTAGTTATGCAAAATCAATGGCATGTTTTTAAAAGGGTGTGGATACAACCCTTAGCACAAGTTATTCCTGCCAAGAACAGGAATCCTTTCACTAGGATGAAGTTCCAGGGCCATGTTATTGGTAAACATCTGGAACTCTCTCTTGGCCACCTGTCCTATAAATAAATTGATATTTTCCATGAATTATTTATGGACTCTGAGATGAGGCTGATAGGGACATTGAATCTCAGGTTCCTGTTTCCCAGAAGAATGGGCAGTCCCAAGTGGGCAATTGGCCTAACTGGTATTTTTCTCTTCCCCTGGGGTCATGGTAAGTCTTTGAAGTACTGAGTTTCTGAAAGTCAATTTCTCTTCTGATGGAAGCCTCCCTGGGCATCATCTTCAGTAAACTGTTATCAAATACAGTGAAAATAAATGCCTTTCCCTCACTGAGTTGTTATGCTGCCTCTACGGACATGAAAGCTTGTGGAGCCCAAACCAAACCTTCCTTTATTTGTGTCTGGGGAAGAGTGGGTATCAATAAAGGACTCAGAAAATGGGAATTCTAGATTATTTTAAACAAAACTCACAATGGATAAAATACATACACACTTCTGGTGTAAGTATATGTGTTTGTACACATACACACACACAGACACACACACACACACACAATGTAATAAATAGAGAAGTACCAAATAACACTACGTCCATTGCATTCATTTCTTTAAAACATTCTTATTTTTAAATTTATAGCAGCATGTGAAACCTTTAGAATAACACGTTCTCTGGATGCCTTCAGCGGGCGCTTGTCTGGGCCTGTGGGGAATGTGGTCGGAGACCTCTGCCAAGCAGAGCCAGGAGAGATGAGTTAGAGACGGCGTCTGGAAGATGCTTCTCTTGAGAGGTGACAAGCCACCAAACTTCCAGAAGTCATCAGAATGGGAAGATGCTAGGAAAGTTCCAATGAGGAGTCAATGAGGACTCCCACGACGAAAACTACAAGGAGAATGTGCTGGAAGAAGGACTGGGCAGCTCCGTGCGCTACTGAAAACACATGGGTCACTGGGGCTCTCTTGGGGGACTTCCTCTGGGCGCAGCTTCCCACCTTGCGCTCTGCCTCTCGGCGCACCCCTGCTGTCGGAGCTTTCCTGGGCGGCTCTGACGTCACAAGGCTGCCCCATGGGTCAATGCCGACGTGGGTGAGGAGCAGGAAGGCTATGGCAGTAAGGGAACCCTCTAGGCTCTGACTGGGGGCGCCGCTGGGTGGAAGGACTTGGCAAGATGGTCCATGAGGTGATACCAGAACTGCCCACCACAAGGTCTGAGTTTTTACTCAACCTTCGCCTCCTGGACAGGACTTGTTTCCCCTTTTTGTTATTTCTGCAGCCCCTAGGCCCATCTCTGCTGTTGTGTGACCACATTACCTAATAGTTATCTGTAATTACCTCCTTCTGTGCCACCCACTAGCCTTAGCCCCTCAAGGCCTAGCACTGAGTCTTCTTCATCTTTCGTTGTCTCCCAATCTCTTTTCTCTGTCCCCCTTCTCAGCTCAGATGTCATCTCCTCTAGGAATTTTTCTCTGATTCCTCAGATATCAAAGTGTCCTTTCTTTGTGCTCTAAGTACCCCCGTGCCAGCTTTTGGCTTTCTTTGTTTCATACTTTGCAACCCCTGGAATCTCAATTCCAGGAGGAAAAGACTTGTCGTTTGGTTGGTTGTGTTTATTTATTATTTCTTTTTAACTGTGCTCTGGAGATACAATTCACATGCTATAAAGTTCACTTATTTAAAGTTTACAGTTCAGTGGGTTTTTTTAGTATATTGACACAGGTTTGCAGTCCTCACCGTAATCTAACTCTAGAACATTTTTGTCACCCCCAAAAGAAAGAAAGCAGTCACTTTCCACAGTTCCCCTCCTCCGCCACGGCAGTAAGCAACTGCTGATCTACTTTGTGTTTCTATAGATTTGCTTATCCTGAACATTTCATATAAATAGGATTATACAATATGTAGTCTTTTGCTGCTGGCTTCTTTCACTCGGTATTTTAATCTTTGCATTTTCAATTTGGAAATATATTGCCTAGCAAAGAAAAGACACTCAATGAATTTTTGTAACAAGAAAAAATAAATGCCCTAACATAACTCTAGCATCTTCTGGAGATAGAACTTGTTCTCAAAATAGAACTTGTCTGAGAGGCTTTGAGAAAGCTAGAGATCACATTATCACTTCCTCAAACCCTCTCTAGCAAGTGCCAATTCTTTGTTTATTCCCCTTGTGCCCCGAGGACTGAGGTGGGGCACAGAGAGGTGGCTGGAGAAGGTGTGAGCCTGGATTCTGCCTGGATTCTGGGGAGGATGTCTGGCGCTGGGGGCACCACGGACAGCAGGAGCAGGGCCCGAAGACTTGGGGTCCACACGGATGTCAGGTGCTTCAGACCCGGTGTTCACTGTACCCCGTCATCACTCCTCTCAACGTCAGCGTCTTGCTGACGCTCGCTGCCCTGCCCCTGTCAGAACTGGAAAGGGTGTCATGCCACGTCATGCCCAGGGCTGGTGGATCAGCAGGCCTTTGACCTCAAGCCCTCACAAGGGTAAATGGAAGCTTTAAAAGAAGACAAAGGAAGGGTGCCTGGGTGGCTCAGTGGGTTAAGCCGCTGCCTTTGGCTCAGGTCATGATCTCAAGGTCCTGGGATCAAGTCCCGCATCTGGCTCTATGCACAGCAGGGAGCCTGCTTCCTCCTCTCTCTCTGCTTGCCTCTCTGCCTACTTGTGATCTCTCTCTGTCAAATAAATAAATAAAATCTTTAAAAAAAAAAAGAAGACAAAGGAAAACATTTTTTAGTTGTGAAATTTCGGACAGCAGCAATCCAGAAATGGGGCCATTGAAGGAAGCAGGGAGCATCCCATAACTTATTCCGAAGGTTCTGTCATTCCCAAGAACAGAGGAGACAAGAGAGAAGCAGAGTGATGGCCAAGGGCTGTAGTTAACCAAATCCTAGAATGTGTGACAAGAAGTCCGCACAGGCCCTGCTCTTCAGGCATGCATACCAATGGGGCATGACTTCTGATCTGTAGAAACATTCTATTAACTTTTTCTACCGTACTATTGTCAAATGCAATATTAATGTAGCATCAAAATTCATCATTTTTATGTCATAAATCTTCCTATAATTTTATATATAATAAGTGCTTACAGATGCAAATCATGTTTAAGTGGAAGGACACAATGGTTAAAAGAAGTATTGGCCATATTGTAGTAATTTCGCAAACAGCTGTTTCAAGTTAACATGTGTGTATTCCCAGTCTTGTGTATATGAGATACAAGTGAATGTCAACAGTACATTAACAATGCAACTGAATTTAATTACAGAACTGAAAATGCTATGGGTAGAGGATCACATTTTCACTGAAAAGCGTAGGTAGGGAGGCATCTGTTTCGGGTGCGTTTCAAATAGGTACTTGCATCCTTTACACACTCTGAGTCCATAATTTTTTTTTTTTTTTTGCAACAGAGAATTAACTGATTTCCTTGCATATTTTTTTCCTAAAACAAGATAGCAGATATGTTCATCAGCAACTTAATTTTGCAAGTGGTATAATATATGCCTTTTAAATATGACTCTGGGACATGTAAAGAGATCTGTAAGCCATGAGAAAGATACTCTTTCTTTAAGCACTAAGTTAGGACTGGAATAAAGAGCAAAAAGAAAGCTTCCTTACTTTCTTACCAGATGGCTCCCCACCGTGTCCACAATTCTTTATTTTACTAGATTCTTCTGTTTGAAATCCTTTCAATTAGTGAAATCACTTAACGTTAACCTCCAGGGTCTTTTAACATGCTAATATCCTTGGAAAGTTGGGGCTATTAGACATTTGCAGTATGAGTGAATTTAATCACAGTTTTCTCCAAGCAGCTAGCAAATTCAATGCATTGAGTAAATTCAAAGATGCTGTACAACTCTGAAGGGAACCCTGTTGCAAAGAAGATTCCTCACGGAGAAAGGGGGACCTGAGAAGCAGAGGAGACATTGGTTGCCAAATGGTCATTATGACCTACCACCATGCTCACCTTTAGAGGGTGAACTTGAACATCACAATCAGGGTGTGGCCTTGGAATATAGCACTTGCTTGGAATTGCTAGAGGAATCTAAATTATTTACCTGGAGCGGTGACCTGATGGACCACTCCCATTACCCATGGTTTTGCATTTTACCCATTCAGCTCCGTTAAAAGACCTAATAAACATCATTTGTTTTCCCCTCTCTCTCCATTTGCTGGTTCCACTACTGCCCAGAGCAGCAAGATTGTAGGTTACTGCACTGCATGTAAAAACAGGCTTCTTTGAGGGTTGCCAAGGATGTCAAGCATCCTTAAAGTGAAAACAATCAGTCATCTGCTTAACTCTCGATGGAAAGAGAGTATCTGCTATCTGTCCTTTATCATTCAGAGGATCTGAATACAAGTGCAACCTGCTATGAGAGCCGTCTCAAGGATTGCCAGGATCAGCGTGGCGGTGCTGGGGTGTTGGGCATCCTCACCCTCTTGCTCATTCTCAGGGCTCTGGGCAAGTGCATTTTTCAGAAATAGAAGGAGTCATTCAATCAAGTGTGTAACTGATCCTTTCCCTCTGGAGCCTCCACACAAACTATCACAGGTCATTTACATGAGAACGTACGTTCATCAAGCATCTAAGATGTGAATGGTCCCTGAAAAATGAGGAAGGTTAAAAAATTTTGTAGTGAAATTCTACATTTTAAAGAATTTTACAGGATTTTGAAACGTTGCTTAGATACGCCGATGGTCTCTGGCCTCCAGAGAGGTCAGATAGGTCAGGTATCGTAAAAACTTTTCTTCTGTTCCTTTCCTGCACATAAACAGCCTAACTCTTACCTAAGCAGACGGTGGTCTACTTTGTAGCATTGGTGTCCCTGCAGTGCTTAAAGTCGACCCCTGGCATATGTCTCCTTAGGGAACGGGATTCAAACACTTACACCACCCATTCTTATGATTTCGGAAACAACAGCTGTTTGTGTGCTTTGTTTTTGATCTAGAATGCCAGTTGGGAAGGCAAGCCAGCCAGTTTTGTCCATCAGGTTACAGGAAGAAAAGAAGAAGGGAAAAGAGTGGGGGGGGGGGGGACAGCACATGAGAAGAATACAGAAATCGAAGAAATGAGAGCAAGAGGAATCAAGGGAGGGGAGAAAGAGGAGGCTCAGAAACCTTAAGAAATGGTGGCGAATGTGAGATGGTATCATGATTATCTCTCAGCTAGCACAGGCTACAATTTAACTGCATAGTCAGTGCGGACATCTTAGAGGACACGCCACAAACAAACAACGAAAGGTCATCGTCTCCTGCTGAAAACCAAAATTTTCAATTATCCAGCTGGGTGTTTGTTTTCACGGCCATTAAATTACTACATAGCTGATGGAATACAAAAATGCTCTTAATCAGAGAGAGGATAATTGTAGTCACAATAGGAAAATGTCTGATTTTGTACTGACTAATCTGATTAGTGCTACTTTTGAAACTGCTGTTTGAAAAGGGCTAATCCTTTTTTTAGCTCAGTCTTCGGAATCATGAGTTTTCTTGTTTTCGGAATAAAACTAGCCACTGTTGCTCACTTGCTAATTGTTTCTCACATTTCCCAATAATAAGTATTGTCCTTTATTCTGATTCAAGTGTTCCAGTGAAAAAACTTAACTCTTGAAGTAAAGAAGCTATTTCAGCGAGGCCTACATTGGATTTTCGGTACAGGGCTGTCTATACTAAAACAAAAACAAAAATAAAAACAAAAGTTTGACTTAGATAGCAATTACTACAACCTCTCAAGCCCCCGCCCTACCCCTACCCCTGCCACTAGACTGGAGAACATTCCCCAGTATCGTCAAAATGGGAGACTGAAATATTCTTCTCTGGGGAATGTGACCAGCCTAAGAAATAAGACATAAATATACCTTTATTAAAGATCCACCAATAAGATGAGCCCTTGAGAGTCCCCTAAAGTAAAACTCAAATCAGGAGTTCCTACCCATATACTCAGAGCTTCTAACCGGTTTTAAGTACTTCATGCATAATCATAAGCAACATCTGAGGCAAATTCTAGAAGGACAAATAGAGACCAGGCAAACAGAATAAAGCAGATTGGAAGAAGTGGAGGGAAGAAAATTGCAAAAAATATCATTCATATACTATGTGAAACAGAATAACCCCCCCCCCGGTATATGTGCATATCTGTACTGGTTTTCTAGGGTAGTCATACCAATGTATCACAGACAGGGCAGCTTACAACAACAGAATTATATTCTCTAACAGTTCTGGAGGCTGGAAATCCAGAAGGCATCACGGGGCTGCACTTGGAAAGGCTCTAGGGAAGAACATTTCCCTGCCTCTTCCAGCTTCTGACAGCTCCCAGCATTCCTTCCTTGCTCCGCTCTCTGCCTCCACCTTCACATGGCCTTCGTCTCCTTCTCTGTCTTCTCCTCTTCTGTATCTCACAAGGACTCTTGTCATTGGGTTTAGGGCCCACTCAGATAATCTAGGGTGATACTTAAGAGTCTTCATTTAATGACACTTATAAAGATATATAATTTGGAAAAATCCAAATAAGATCACATGCACAGGTTCTAGGTATTAAGATGGGGACATATCTTCTGGGAGGGCCATCACTCAACCTACCACAAGGTTCTAGTTTTCAGAACCTATTAATCTGTCACCTTTCAGAGCGAAAGAGGTGTTGCAGGTGTGATTAAGTGAAGGATCTTGAGATGGGAAGATTTTCCTGGATTATCCAAGAGGTCCCAATACAATCACTAGGGCCCTCATAAGAAGGAAGCAGAAGGGTCAAGGTCGCCGAAGGAGATATGACAATAGAAGCAGAGGTCAGAACGACAATGAGAGCCGAGGAAGGCAGGCAGCTTCCAGAAGCTGGAAATGGCAACAAAATAGACTTTGTGTTTCTTCTACAGATGCAAGAAAAATGTGACCGCTGGGGTGATGGTGAACCAGATCCCAGATGACATGGGCAACAGATGTGGAGCTCCCCATCCCAGATTAGAATAGGTCAGGGGACACTGGGGGACACTGGGTCAAAAGCTGATATTAATAGAACTTCTAGTGCCCATGGGGAGATTCAGGAACTGGTAAGAATTGAAGCTGGACTTGTGATAAGCACACAGCAACCAGATAAACAGGGGGGAAATGCAAATGAGGAAAAGGAGAAGAATCACAGTATATTACATAGCTTAGCATGAATAACATGATGTGTCAGAACAAAATAAAAACTGACAGCTGATCTAACCACAGTTTCGAGACTTCCATTCTGGGAGCATAAAGGATACCAGAGTACACCATGTGCGAGGGGTGGGGGAGAGGGGTGAACAGAGCAAATCCTCAACTTCCACAGCTGAAAGGGGCAGATGATGCCTAAAATTTTAAAAATTCAGAAGTAGTGGTGTAAGTATGATATTTAGCAAATTGGTACAGAATACCAAAAGAATTCAGCTGAAAGTTATTACTTCTGGGGCGGGGTAAATGGCCAGTGTGCAAGTGGGAAAGTACTGTTTCTCATTACAAGACTTACACAATTGTTTAATTCATAGATATGATTTTTCAAAAGCCTTTGGTTTTGTGAGAATTTTAGTTGGAGCGCCATTTTATTTAAGTTGTTTTGCAAATTTCCATTGATTCACTGTTGTACCCCTTTGATTAGATTACTGAGCTGGACATTTAAATATTAGGAAAGGGGGCACAGAAGGATCCCAAGACTTGCGAGGGCTATTACACAGAACTAAGCCAGAAAGATAAATGCTGCATGAGCTTCATCTTTTTAAGTGGTTCTTCTGATTTCTCCAGCTGTGAAATATACTTATGACTTTCAACTCCTTTCTTTTGTTCATTTTTGAATTCCAAGTCAAGATGCACCTTAAAGCAAGCAATTAACAAAAATAACCCTCCCTCACAGGTGCTATCAAATGAATTATGTTATCCTGAAAAATTACAGCCTATTTCTTTATAAGCAATCACAAGCAGCTATAACAGGTTTTGTCTGGTCTGAAAATGTAGGCAATGTATCAACAAATAATTGGGCATATTATATATATAAAATATTTTTTCAGCACTTTTACCCATATCTCTATACATCAATATTACAATATATTTCTCAAATGTAGCCTACGAGTTTCAAGCCACCTGTTGATTATTTTGTGATTCAGCCTCATCCACCTTTCTAACCTCATATTGATTACTCCGGGACACCCAACCTGTTTCTGGGCCACTTGCCTTGAGATGACAATGTGTGAGAGAAGATGCATTCATTTTAATGTTACCAAGGGAAACCACAAGCAGAAAAATAAGACAAATAATGTGTTCCAAGGTACAAGAAGTGGAAGAAGACATTGTTTGGGGATACTGATTTTTGGGGGGTGAAATCATCCCTCTGATCCTCTGGGTTAATGAATAGAGTCAAGAGTGATTGATAAGGAGACACAAATCTTGTCTTACCATGGCTTCCATGGGCAGAAGTGGATAGCATCCCAGTGAGCCCCAATGTGCCCTCTATAGAACCTACACTGCTGTATCACTGCCTGACTTGCTTTGCCTCAGAATAGCTAGTCCAGAGCATTTGTGTCGTATGTATCCTGCCTAGAGCTTCCATGGAGGTTCTTAACTGGCCGGCACATCTGTTCTGAGGGTTTGTGACGCTAAGTTTTACAAGAGATGGAAGATCGATGAACTTGCTCTCTTTGCCCAAGGAAGCAGGGACCCCCTTCAGCATTTCTGTGTTCTCATTTCTTGGCTCTATGATGAGGAAATCTGTACTCGATTCCCCACATCATTGGTTACTCCTCCCCTGGGGAGAAAGAGCAGCCCATCCATGGGTGCCCATCACCGGCGGGTGCTCCAAAAGCAGGAGAGCCCCACCTCCCTCCCCTCCTCCTAGAGCTGGACGTCTTCAAGCAGCATGAACTCCCTTCTAACTTCCTGCGGCCTCATTCTAGCCGCCTCTCTCAGGTCCAGCTTCTCAGCCTGCCACCGGGTGACAGTATTGGATCCGCCTCCCTTTGTCAAGCTTGCAGGTCTTCCATTCAGGGGGAAGGAAGAGGAAGCTTCACTTGGCATATCTAGCTCGGTAGGAAGCCTTCCGCTTCGTGAAGCCAATCCTTTGCCCAAACTGGTTCAGTTCTCTCCGTGCATGCTTTATTCATCAGAACCCCTGGGGCAGGGAGGGGAGCGGACTATGGAGGGTAAGATTCCAGGACTGAACCCCACCCGAGGCTGCCAACAATTCCTATAAGATTAAGATACTCTGAGGGCCAAATCAGTTCCTGAAGGAAAACTCCTTCCAGCCGAAACCTGCCATAACTCAGTCACCCTATAAGGCAAATATTAGTTCTCTCCCCAAAACAGCATTAAAAAGTGGCTCCACTGTATTTCTCTTGTGCTGCTTTCATGAGTGTGCCCCGGGGACTGCAGACAATACGCTGGTGCTAAAGTAGCAACTGGAATCTTTTACCCCGTCGGCTGGACTCAGGCTCTGTTCTGGCACGTGGCCCAGTATATCAATATTGTGGTTTTTCAGCCCATTCTGGAAGCTGCTTCCCTAAGCCATGTGACAGCCCCCGAAATTGGTCTGGCACCAGAAGACTTCATCAGATTGCGAACTTGAGAGCCTCCAGTCGGCTGTTTTTGTAGTGATGCCTCCCTCCGTAATCATTAACAGAAGTGAGAGGCTGCGGTTGTAGCACACCTCACACCTAGTGTGCAGTTTGTGTTTAGGTCTCTGAGCCCTCGTAAATCTCCTCGGCTTGGAGCGCTTGCGGACTCAAATGCAAGTATTCTCCGGAGGGAAACTCCAGGAAGAGTCTGAGTTATTAGCCCTGCTCCACAAACTTACCTGGAAGGAGCACATGGCACACTTACAGATGTGTCAGAAAGATTTAAGAGTATCCGTCTATTTACTGATTTTAACGCTCGCAGAGACCGAAGCTGTGAGTGCTCTAGACGGAACCATCTGGTGGTCGCGGCAGAACTGGTGCGAATCACGTGGCACAGGCGAACGCCACGTGCTAGGTACAAGTCTTGGCAAATTTCCAATTGAAAAGTGGTGAATTAGTAGATTATGTCAATGCTGACAGCTCTTAACGTAATGCTTTATTGATTCCACTGTTATGAGAAATTCCTTGTCTGTTAAAACAGCAACCATTATTGAATGCCCAGTACATACTCAGCCTTGTGAGCAAGGGTGGGGCGGGGTGGGGAAAGGCCACAACAAAATTACTCATACACTTGAATTTGAAGACATTTACAGTCTATCTGGTGACTTACAATTAAAGCACATAAAAATATCTGAGAGCAAAAGTAAGTCATGTGACAAATTTCCTGGTAGGCTCCTCAGATGATGGAGGAACCAGGCAGAGAGGGGCATCAATACTGTCCACTGTGGAAGGCTTCCTGAAGAAGGGGTAGGTGGGTTTAGGGAAGTGAAAAAGGGAAGAGAAGAAAATTCTAAGCATGGAGGCAGTGCTTCACAGGAAACTGAAGAAGGAATATGCAGGCCCGGCTTATGGGAAAGGGGAGGAAGAAGTTGGGCTGCCTACGAAGCCTGAATGTGCCGAAATCAAGTGAATTTAATCAGAAACGACGGCTCTGGTCAAATCCTGAGTGAAGGATTTAGAACTCAAACCAAAGGATTTGAAACTTAAGTGAGAGTAACTAGGAAATCGTGAAGGATTTCAGTCATGAGAGTGAAAAACCAAAGGTCAGGTTTAAATGTGATACACCTCTGTGCGGACAGAGACCCAAGTGAACCCCAAACACTGTTAGTTGCTTGGCCAGACTTAACCGCCACTCAAACACGTGACCCACCCACAAGGAGGCCGGTGGCCAGTGGTGGAACGTGAGCAGCAACCTTGAATTCAAAAGCAACTTTGGCACGGGCTGATTTTTAACTGGTCTTTTACCGGCAGGGATATTTATTACGTCAGATCAAGTTTAATCATTTGACCCAGCAGTAAGAATAAGATAGACACAGGCAAATCTTTCTAAAAGACTCTTCCCTCCAAAGTTTTCTCCCTTAAAAGTCAAGGTTGCTCAATTTTACTAAAAAGGAAAAGAAGAGACAATTTGTTTTTTCCATTATAGACAGCCCAGGGATTGTTCTATCAATAGTAATTTAAAAAACGTAAATTCCAGATTTTTTTTTAAAGATTTTATTTATTTATTTGACAGACAGAGATCACAAGTAGGCAGAGAGGCAGGCAGAGAGAGAGAGGAAGGGAAGCAGGCTCCCTGGTGAGCAGAGAGCCCGATGTGGGACTCGATCCCACGACCCTGAGTCCATGACCTGAGCTGAAGGCAGAGTCTTAACCCACTGAGCCACCCAGGCGCCCCTAATTCTGGATTTTTGAAGTAGTTTTCCTGACAACTTATTAAAATCAATAATAACTCACTCGAGTTGCTTTGTTTTACAAAATTCAAAAAAAAATTTTTTTTTTTTTTTTTTTTGAAAAGAGAGGTTGAGAGAATCGATATTCTCCAGGTCTTTCAGTTTTGTGTGTTTTGCTTCCCTGTGCCCTCGGGCAATAGTGACCTCCCTCTCTCTCTTTCTCTCTCTCTCATTCGTCAAGGATGGTCTTTTATTCCCTCATTCCAAAAAGACAGCATAAACCATACAAATACCACTAGAGATAGGCCACCTCTCTTCTTCAGCCTCAGTTCTTAGGACAAGTAGACAAAAAAATGTTGGCTTTCATACTTGGGGAGATTTAAACAGAAGACAACATCCTTTTTCAACTCCCGCTCTTCCTACTGATTCTGCCCCTGGTGTCACCTCTGCGGCTCCACGTCCGTCACTGTTACTGGCTTTTCAGGCCACCAAAGGACAACAGGACATCCAGAATGCCATTCTCTGCCCCGCCCCCCCCCCCCCCCCCAGCCACAGTCACAAGCCTGTGCTCTGTTCCACACACTGATAGCCTCCAGGTGAAATTTAAAATAGAATGGATGGGGACCTAGTTATGTAAAAAGTCACCTCTGGTCTTCTGTTCTATCGTGGGAGTTAAGACCAGCTGGGGAGCTTCTGGTATCAGTTTCCAGTACATAAGTCTCTGTGATCTGCAGCAGAAATTCTTACAACGGGGCCCTTAGAAGTCTCGTTCTCTGATGGATTGCCAGAGGCAGAGTCCAAGGCATATCTGTGCAGGCAGACTTTTTTGCTGAGTTTCCCAGGACAGAGAGAAGACTACCAGAACGAACAGGCTCCTCTGGGTTCCACAACTAATAATCTACGACTGCACTGAGTGGGCAGTAGGATTTATTACCAGCCAACGACTTATCAGTGGGTCCAGCTCGTCAAAGATGACTCCGGTCATGAGAGATTCAGTCCCTTAAGAGAGCCCTTTAGGATGAATGAATGTGCTTGAGATCTGGCTTTCTCCTCCTAAATATCCTTTTCCGGAATACAGCTCAAAACTCCTTACCCTGCTAGGAAAACAGGTTCAAATACACAATCTCCTTGTGGAATCAAGAAGCTGTAGATGCTCCGGTGACCTGTGCAAACTTGGAGTCCCATGGTGCTTATCTTAGCATTGATCAAATTTTAGGTAGCTGGGATCAGACCATGAGATGACATAGTATCAGTTGGTATTTTGAAGGATGAATGGTATGATCTTTGCAGTGTTTTATAGAGATGGGTAGCTGAAGCTTGGAAACGTGCAGAACACAGTAAACTATCAGGTCATATTCTATTGGCTGGTTAATATTTTGTCCTCCCTCCAAATTATGAAACTGAAAATAATAAATAGGAAAGAAGGCTCCTGCCTGTTACTTAAAAAATTAAAAATTTGAAATGTGCATTTATGCATATGTTTGGATTTCACCCATCATTTACTTTATTTCTCTCTGAATAGTATAAACCTCACTCATGATAGTAGAAATGAAACACTTTATATTAGAGATATAAATTAGATTATGAAAGACCCCTCACTTTCTTGTCCCAGAATAAATAAAATATCTGTGACTTCCTTTATCCTTTAACAAAATTTCATATGACCTGACAAGATTATAAAGTAAAGTTCAACTGTTTAAAAAGATTTCTGCAATTAAGAGAATTCATTTTCACTGAAATTCAGAAACAAAATTTGAACTGAAGCCAAAAACTGGGGGTTAAAAAACTCTAGCTTGTGCCATCCTGGAAACTGGGCCATCACTCAGGTGGACATGCCTTGTCAGTGACTAAGGTTTCTTCCTTCTGGGAGTGCAAATCCACCAGCAAATCCATCAGTCACCTCCCCCCATTACCACACACCCACACAACAAAAACACACACACATTGAACCACACACACACCACCTCCCTCCCTCCAGCCCTACTGGAACCTAGTAGGAGATTGAGATCTGAAAGAGAGTTTGTTGTCCTCTTAAAGGTGAGAAAACCGAGGCTCAATGGTGACATTGTAACTGGCTGACAGGTGGGCAACTCAACCACCCAATTCACCCATTGCTGTCTGCACAGCTCCTACTGGCCCCACAGAAACCAGAGAGCGAAGAGAGGGCAAAGGGCAGAAGTCTGTGTGGACTGACATCTGTCTCAGTGAGACCCACGTAATAGAGACCCACTCTGGGGTTTATCTTCAGAGAACAGAATTTCTCTCTTTTCTTTTCTTTTTTTTTTAAGATTTTATTTATCCATTTGACAGAGAGAGATCACAAGTAGACAGAGTGGCAGACAGAGATAAGGAAGCAGGCTCCCTGCCGAGCAGAGAGCCCGTTGCAGGGCTCCATCCCAGAACCCTGGGATCATGACCTGAGCCGAAAGGCAGAGGCTTTAACCCTCTGAGCCACCCAGGCACCCCCAGAACATCTCTTTTGATGGAGATATCTGTGAACTGTGACGTAAAGAACCATGGGGCACAAAAGAGAAATTTAGATCCCGAGGCCTAGTGATGTGGGATTTAATCAGGGAAAAAAAAAAAAAAAAGTTGTGAATCAGATTAGGCAGCAGTCTATGGTGGTAGAACGAACAAGGCCTCTAAAATAAGAGTGAATTTTGATTCTCCTACTTCTTAGCTGAGTGACCTTGAGAAAGTGTTTAACCTTTCCAAATTCATTTTTTTAATCTATAAAATAGTACCAGTGGGGTGGGGTAGGGTTGAAATTTTATGTGGAGAGAAAAAGAAGGAGATTGAATGTTGAAGGCACTTGTGAGGGTTTCAGTGCATGAGTTCACAATGCCTGGCAGGAAAAAAAAAAAAAAAAAAGCCCCCAAATGTCTGTTCATTGAATGAAAAGAGTATTTCTTCAACTCTACCCACTCCTGGAAATAAGTATCCTTTGCTTTAGAAGTATGGACAGAATAATCCCTAAGTATTAATGGTCTCCCCTCCCCCATCTCCCCAAAGAGGAAGTCACTTCTCTTGTTTCATTGTTTAGCCCACTTAGCTATGTGCCCAGGGCGTTCCTCGTCACATTAATCCACTCAATAAATTGTGTTCAAAACCAAGATTTCATGCACTGGGCCCAATGGCGGGGATACAGCACAGAATGCTCCATGATCCCCCCCTGGAGAGGCTCACAGAATAAAGTGAGCTTGGATGAAAGTTCTGATTTTGAGCGAGGCCACTAGCCATTAGCCAAAATATTTCTGGATCAGTAACTACACCCTATCATCAACTTGACTCTCTAAAAATTACAATGTGGCTTTAGGACCTGGTACATGGTGTTCACTCAACAAATGTTTGTTGGATAAAGGAATGAATGGGATGGGATGGGAATTTCAGTGAGCTTTTACTGCTCTGGGCTTATATAGGAGCTGTGCAGCCAATAAAATCCTTTATTTGAGGATAATGCAAGCAAAGCCAATCTTTTATTTGAATAAGTTTGGGTGATGGCACCCACTAAGCTGGTATGTCTAAACTGAGAATTGACTGCCATTTCAGAAGTCCTGTAGGGAGCAGGTGACCACTCTCAGAAAAGTTTTGTGTCACGGACAAGGAGAGCAAGGCTTGCGGATACCACAGCTAAGTGAAACTTGCCGTCACGGTTCTCGCAGAGATCTCCTATCCTGAAAAACACTGGTTAGCTAACCTTCCTAAACCGCCAGCCACCAGACATTCTCTGGCTTCTGAACTCCCTTTGGCTCCAAAGAGTACCTCACTGGATTCTATCCTCTCCTTCACTGAAATCTCAAATTCTTTTGTTTTAGACTTGTGTCTGTAGCTGGCTTGTGAACTTAAGGGAAGGGATATGGTCCTTATAAATTCCCCCCCCACACACACTACTGGGCACACGTAGGCATTTAGTAAGTCAGTTTCTAAAACGTGCCTTCAGTGTGTAGCCCTGTCCAAGGTCTCCACGTGAGCCATCCTGTGGACTCCAGATAAGGATAAAGACGCAAGCCTCATCTCTTCAAAAGCTCTCCGAGAAGCTCTCTCACGCCTTCCTTCTCTGCCCTCCATCTTCTGACAGTGCTCTCAAAGAAGACTGCCGAAAATAAGACAGACCGGGAAAACGAAATCCCGTAACACAATTTAAATATGGTAGATTAGACACTAGGCCAGAACCTTCTCTTTCGCTAAAAATAACTATTTAAACGATGACAACCTCAAGCTCGACAGCATTTCCCCCGTCTAAAGTCTCCTGACACATGGAGACCTCAAGCAGGGTGTGGGAAGGTCAACTTGTTTGTATCTGACTCAAAACGATTCCTCTCCAGCGAGGTGAAGGAGAGGAAAGAAACGGGGGCAGGGAGATTTTCCAGCCACTCCACCCTGAGGGTAATTAATCCAAAGGCGAGCAGGGTGGGTGGAACGCAAACATCTCCCATTCGACCCACGCCTTCCCCCAGGGTTGCTAAGACAGAAGCGGCCCTAGCCGTCTTCTGGTTGAATCCATACCCCTCCCGCAGGGCCCCGCTCGCGGAAGACCGTGACAGGAGGAAAGGTCGAGAACACACCCGGGTCTGGACGCGCCGTCCGGGAGCCGCGGACCCGGGCGCCCCCCGCGGAGCCCGCTCGCAGCCAATGGGAGCCTGAGGTCCGGGGATGATGAGATGCGGGGCCGAGGCTGGGCCAATCAGGCTCCAGGCGCGGCCAGGGGGAGGAGATGGGAGGAGAGGCCGGGGGCGATGGAGACAGAGCTACATCAACACAAGTTTCTCACCTATTCCGGCGAGGGACGCTCCCGCACCTCCTGCACACCTCCAGCTCGTCGCAGGAGGAGGGCCCCAGGCTCCGTTCTCCACCTCCTCTCACTGCTCCCTGCGAGCCAGGGGAAGGCTGCGGAGAGTTCCTACCACCGCTGGCCTTCTTTTTATGTTGTCTGCAGGGGGAAAGAGGGCGACGGACAACTCGGTGCTGGGGAACTGACCTCTGGCTCGGCGGGCCCCTGGGGAGGGAGAGCAGAGGAGTGGCTGGGGCTGGGGGACTCCATGCGGGGGCCATGGACAGAGCGGCGCTCCTGGGACTGTCGCGCCTGTGCGCGCTGTGGGCAGCCCTGCTCGCGCTGTTCCCCTGCGGAGCCCAAGGAAATTGGATGTGAGTATGGGGGCAGTAGGGGCGCACGCGGGTTGTGGCAAAAGGGGTGCCCAGCTTTAGGGAACTTTCAGTTGAAGAGGGGGAGCAAGATGGGGGTTCCTAGGGCGGATGACCCAGTTTTCGGGAAAACATCTGGGATTGGAGAGGAGAGCTGGGGAGCGGCTCACGCTAGGGACGGCGGTGTCTTACAGGTGGTTGGGCATCGCCTCCTTTGGGGTTCCGGAGAAGCTGGGCTGCGCCAACTTGCCGCTGAACAGCCGCCAGAAGGAGCTGTGCAAGAAGAAACCGTACCTGCTGCCGAGCATCGGAGAGGGCGCGCGGCTGGGCATTCAGGAGTGCAGGAGCCAGTTCAGACACGAGAGGTGGAACTGCCTGGTCACCGCCGCCGCCACGCCGGGCACCAGCCCCCTTTTTGGCTACGAGCTGAGCAGCGGTAAGTCCCGGGACCCTCCGGGATGGCGCGGGATAGAGGGCGACAACTCCTCCAAGTTACAGTAAACAGAGTAGCGCTTGCGTGGTCCGTCGCTCTCTAAATCCCAAAAGAGGTCCTTTCGTGGACGAGAACTGGGGGTGACGGAAGCCAGGCCCGGGTGCAGGTGCGGTCTTGGAGGGGGGTGATCCCCCGGGTCCGGAGCCGGGCGCTAGGAGCTGTAGCTCTTCCTCCTTCCCGCGGCGCCGGGCGGGAGTTACAGAAAAACTGACACTCCACCCGGCCGACCCCTCGGACCCCGTAGCGCCCCCCTACGTGGGTGACCAGCTGGAGAAACATGATGTCGGCAGCAGGGAATGCTGCCGCCACATCTGCTTTGATTTAAGCAGCGCCGCTGCGCACCGAGCCCTGGACAAGGGGCTAATTGCAGCGAAGCCTCGCGTTTGTTGGCACCTCAGAGCGCGGGGTGGACAGAATAATGCTGGTTTCTAAATGGAGTGTCCTGGGCAACTCAACGTGCGGCTCACCCGAGCACGACTACTTTGGCTCTCCCCTCTGTTCTCTTTTCCTTCTCTATCTTCCCTCCTCGTTGCACACCCGCGGCGCGGGAAGCTGCAGTAAAAGTTCCGCTTCCACGTGCCTGGTGACTCGGTAGGGATAAAGGCACAGGGAACCAGGATTATTCTAGGAATCTCAGCAGATTCAGAGAGTTCTAGAACCTGGGAGCCGAAAGATTCGTTGTTGTTTTTCGCATTCGTTTCCGTTCTCCCTCCTCCTTGGACCCTTCTCCACACGTCCCCTGCACACATCGCCGCCAAAGCATTGCGCTTGCCCCGCTGCGTTTTGGGCGGCACGCCCTTCCGAAGGAGCCCTGACCCCCGCGGAAGAAAAAAGAAGTGAAGAAGGAAGAAGGGTTGGGAAAAAAGGAGGAGGAAGAAGGAAGAGAGAGAAGGAGGAGGAAAAAGAGAAGGAAAAGGAGGGAGAACAGGAGGGGGAGGAGGAGGAGAAAAAGAAGAAAAAAGTTTCAGTTGCTGAAATGCAGAACATCAACTGTTGAAAAGGTTTATTGGACAACGGACATGCAACTCTACTCTAATCTTAACATCTCAAAAGAGAAAAGGTCACCTGCTGAGCCTCTTCTAGTCTATTTTGCTAATGTTTTGATGGGACTTTAATTTGCAAAGAGTTTAGCTCTGTCTTTATTGTAGGTGTGCTAAATATGTATTCAGTGATTTTCTATAATAATTCTTTTTTATTTTTCTGGTGACATTTCAATTCTTTCATTGCCTTTCAGCCTGTAAAAGGATGAGCTAGTAATATATAAGATATTTAACTGTTTGATATTAATATTTGTGATTGTTATTTATAATATCTTCCTTTAAAAAAATAGAACGGTCTTTGATATGAAAGTAAACTGTAACATCTACTGATTGCTTTGGCCTTTGCTTAATCCTAATTTGCATACCAGCGTACAACATACAAACAAAACTCACACCAAATTTTTCAGCGCGTGTTTCATGAGAACACATTCAAAATGATAAATTTTTAAAAAGTAATCTGGACTCTTTTGGGCATTGCATTACCATTTGCGGTATCCATGCAGAGAATTTTAAATTCAACACATATTTATTGAACTTTTATTGTCTATTAAGCACAGAGCTAGGTGTTGGCATATTTTTTAATTTTAAAAATAAACAGATGATTCTAAGGTGTGAGGACAATTTATGATACACAATATATAACCCCCCCAAGTGAAATGCTGAAAATTAATGTTGCTTTTTTGAAAGACTGAAGCACTATGAAATCGTCCTTCCTAAATATGTCCTCATTAAAAGCATCCATTGAAAGCAATTGAAAAACAGCTTCCCTGCTAAGAGGATGAACAGGAAGCTTTGCTGTGAACATAAACAGACAGTTTGGCTCTTTCATTCAGCAATTTATGTTTTGTTCTAGGCACCAAGGAAACAGCATTTATTTATGCTGTGATGGCAGCAGGCCTGGTGCATTCTGTGACCAGGTCTTGCAGTGCAGGCAACATGACCGAGTGCTCCTGTGACACCACCTTACAGAACGGCGGTTCAGCAAGCGAAGGCTGGCACTGGGGGGGCTGCTCAGATGATGTCCAGTATGGCATGTGGTTCAGCAGAAAGTTCCTAGATTTCCCCATCAGAAACACTACAGGAAAAGAAAGCAAAGTACTTTTAGCAATGAACCTGCACAACAACGAAGCTGGAAGGCAGGTACGTATCAGAAAATGGAATGAAATCTAGTGCCTTTAAGTAAATAACACTAGGATTACACTTCTGAATGCATCTGTCCAAATGACTTGAAAAACATACAGTTGTAGTCTGAGAAATATATATGTCATATATATATGTATAATATGTATGTGTGTTTATTATATATGGATAACTTCTACATTGATTTAGTTTCAGTTCTCCATCTGATAGGAGTTGAATCTGATTATAGAATGTATTGGTGATTTTGTACTTTGTACACCCAGAACACTAATTATAAAATAATAGGTGTAGACGTGCCTTTGGGGTCATTTTGTTCCATTTGTGAGAGAGCCAGACTAACGTCTATAGAATCTGCCTTTCTAATGAGACTGAATCAAATTCCATCTCAAATTTGCATTTTGATTTTTTAAATCTATTTTTAGTGAGCAATGATTCCCAAACATGTTATTGATATGTCCTTACATTGTCTAGCAAGCATTCTTGAATACATCCTGGAATATATAACTCTTAACTAACATTTTGGTAAAACAAAGTTTTTAAAAAGATAATTTGTTATTTTATTATAAAGTGATATAGATACATTGTAAAAATGATAACTGCAGATAAGAATCTAAGATATATTATATGTATGAATACTTAAATATATATAAGACTGAAGGGTAGGCAAATTTGAAGAACCACCATCTAATTAAACTTTTTTATGAATTTTGATTTTTCATATTAAGTTTTCTCAAAATGGAATCAATTTGTAACTTAATTTACCTTTTACATATTTATTTAAATGATTATTGACACCATAAAGTTTGAGCTCTACAACATAGCTGAATTACTTGGCAATTCATAGCGATTTTCCTAAAACAGTCCAAACTTTCTTATGAATATACATTTTCTATGTTGTAATAATCTTTTCAAGACAGGGAATATCAGCACATGTCCTACATTATTGTAATATCCAATAACCTGTAAAAGTCCCAAAGTAGTCATTGCAATCCTCCACAATCTCCTGAAATAAATTAAAACAAGTTGCCGTGTCTGTCAGGCATATTTAAAATACATGTTGCATTTGTTTTACATTTTTGGAATAAATGGAACGCACTTAGAATAGGTGCAAGTTTCAACCAGCTTTCTTTGCTTAACCACTCTGGTTTATAATACAAAAACAGAAAACTCCATAAATGTTATTATCACCATAACACTTCAAATTCAAATCTGAATTTTCAATTCGATTTGAATATTGATATAAAATAGCAAAATAGAAAGTAGGAAAGTCAGTAAATAGCTAGGTAGGTTTTTCATATTTTTATTTAGAAGCTTTAAAAGCTAGCTGATCACACTAGAGTAACTCTTGTTTAACACCGTAGTTATGCACGTATCTCTTCTCCTTAAAGTTTTGCATGAAAAAAAATTCAATGAATGGGGTCTGCTTCAATTTAAATATTCTCCAATAAAGGATTTTTAAAATTATTTCTAACATATGACTATAAAAGAGGGTTAAATATATGTTTACATTTTTAATTTATATTCTTTAATACTTTAGAATTAAAATGAGAAAAATACTAAAATAAGTCAAATTAATATATTTTAAAAACAAAAAATGAATATTGATTATCGATTTAGATCTTAAATCTTCTTTAGCCGTTCTTTAAATAATTTGGTAGAGCTTTTTAAAAATTTAACTAGAAAACAAAACTTGGAAATTGGTGTCATAATTAATTCCCTTGAATAAAGATTATCGCCAAACTTGTGAGAAGGTCGGAAATATTCTAACTGTGTTTTTATTAGTATCATTAGGCAGCTGTTTAGTTTTATTCTGTCTCATGTGTTGTTTCAAATTAGGTAACAGTATTTGCCTCTGTAACTATTTGATCTTAAACTATTATTTATATTCTGAGTTTATTAAAAACATACAACCGTTTAGCATCAATTTTAATCCACTGTGTTTGTTGGCAAAAAACAATCTTCTCACATTACCAGGGTTTCTGCCATTTTAATTATGCAGAAAACAATTCAGCCTAAACATATACATTCAGTTTTTGTCAATTTCAGGGTTCTCCCTACTGAATATTTTTGTTCCCCATTGGTCTAGATGGAATCTTAAAATATTACAAAATATTACCTGGACTGCTGTTTTTGTTGGTCTTTTTTCAGGAAGTATTACAACTCAAACATTTTTGTATTTTTCTTTCCACTGGTGGCTCAAAAAAAACCCCCTCCACCAGCACCCGCACGAGCACCACAGCAACAACAAAAACCAACCAAGTTTGCAGGCTATTATCTAACAAGGAAGAACAACCAACTCCATTTTTAAGATTGGCAATTAAGATTTTAATCTAATAGGCATATTCTTCTGGGTAAAGTTCAAGGTCTGTATTCAATTGAGTTGATTTTCTTGGTCTCAAAATCCCAAACTCAAAATGTAGGAAAGCGTTCAGAGAAATGTGGGTACTGGCGCTTAGTAGTGCTGTGAGCAGGATAGATGATTTTCTAACCGCTGACCTTAAGTACTCTGATTCCCACTTGGTTTCTGACACCATTCCTAAAGTTATGACTCCAAGAATAATGTTGCTGAATGGTGATTGGCTAACAGAATGATGTGATGTCTTCCAGGGGCAGAACTTCTGGGAATAATGTGACTTGGAATATTTATGGGTATTTCTTTTGGTGTGCTTAAAATATTTCCATTCTTCCCCTGTCCACCTCATAAACTTTTAAGTTTCCCTACCCCATAATTTGTTTTATGATGAGTAACTCAAAAAAGTGGGAGGGGCCCAACCCCAAATGTTCATTGACCTGTTTCAAGAATATTTATAAGCACTTGAACAACACATAAGTGTTTTGCCTTTCAGCAGGTTCAAATATATTTTTGGACTGAAAGAGACAACATGGGTCAGAAGAATAGGAATTCTACATATAACCATCCAACCTTATGTCACCGTTTTCCTAAAAACTTAACCAGATCATCTGATAGTTGACAAAATGAACTGCTTATAACAAAATGTTCTGCAGCAGTTTTTTTGGGTCATTTCTGTGAAGTTTGGATAAAACAATCATTGCCTGCTGGGTTACCTCGGAGTCAAAATGGTGGGGCCAGCAGTTCCGCAGCCCATTTTTCAAGCAGTTTCTATTTTTACATTAAGTATTAATGATACATCTTTCCTATTTCAGTTCATTAGAAGTTTATCAAACCAAAACTTAACGCAAAGAGCCCAGTAAATTAAATGCTACCCTCCTAATTGCTCTCCCATAGTTTAAAACTATTCCACCAAAATGTGCACATCTGTTTGCAATAGTTCACAAAACATTCCTCTGTTAATATCGTTATAAACCCTAACAACTCAACTAGAGTAGAGAAAAGAATTTTCTCATAACCACATGCTACTCAGACGGTTGCTATCCTTTTACTTTTCTTGTTAGCAGGAAAGGACTGCTATCACTACAGCCCAGAAGGGCTATTTGACATTAATTAAGAATCCTAGCTGAAAAGCTCAGAATATACATTTTTGTGGAGTGTTCGTGCAAGTTCCTTAAACATACTCCATTTTCCACTTTCACTTTTCTCTGTTCTACTAAAATTCTCCTGTTGGATACAAAGACTTTAGATCATATATTGCCAACTGTACATTTTAATGTAAAAGGCAAGTGTCTTAACCATGCTGTTTATTGTTGGTAAAACTGGAATAATATCTAAGTACATATTCACTAATGACCTACTGTGTGCAAGGCATTTCTTCCCACAAAACTAAATCAAGTAAAACAATTTATGAAGAGGTGCTCTGAGATACAGCCAAGTTCTACAGTGTGTGTGTGTGTGTGTGTGTGAGAGAGAGAGAGAGAGAGAGAGAGAGAGAGAAAGATCTGCCCTAGAACTCTGCATTATATCAAATTCTCCTAGTGGTAATTACATTGCTTTATTTTAATCCCTATTTGTCCAAGTTTCTTCCTTAGAGTGTTTTGGGTCTATAATCATTTAAATTGCATGTTAAGTTATTGAAATTCCTCTCCTTGAAGTTTATTTGGCTTTCTGTCCTAAACTATATATATATATGGTAAACTATATATAATATAAAATATATATGATAAAATGTAAGATATGTAGATGATAAAAATGCCATTTTATACTTACCGTTAAGGACAAAAAGATAATGGAACTGAAAGGTAATAGAATAAAACTTCAAAATATCATCCCTGAAAAGTTACAACCAACTCCAGGTATTTAAAAGACCCTAGTTTTCCTCTGGCAGGAAAATCTTCCCCAAATTCTGATACACATTCAGCAGGTGGTACCATTAGATTTGAAAACCAGTCTCTCTTTTTATCTTTCAAACCAAGTAATATGTCACTCTGGGGACTGACACAGTTGTGGTCTGAGGAATGGCAGGAGAACCCAGCAGGATCAAGGTCTCCCCATACCATTGATTCTCCTGGCAGTGACTCTTTTGCTAAAGGTGGTTTTCAATTATTCCTTCCAATTCATATGACCAACAGAGAATGAGTTAAAACTTGTTCCAGTGAGATGGACTAACCATAAGTATTTGGTGAGCATCTACTCTGTCTTCCGTGCTTTGCAAATTGGCAACACCGTACGTGATGTCTGAACGGGTTAATGAAAGAAAAAGTCTGCCCCTCAGTAAGATCCTGAGCAAGAGCCGGCTTTAAATCACCAAGTGATGACTGGAAGGAATGCTGATCAGGTTTAAATACATAAACAGACATTCTTCGATTTTTGGTTTTCTTTGGACAATTTGTTTTGTTATTACCTAGCATTAACTGAGCTCTCTTATTCTCATATCCTTCAAGCCTTTAAAATCTGAGCAAAAGTACATAGATTGCGTTCATTTGAACATTTATTTGCCTGGAGCCATTTGAAAAAATTGAAGTCTTTGTGGCTATCGAATGCCATAAATTTAAGCAAATAAGCGTTTGCACCATGCTTTATTTTTTTTGTGTGTGCCATACGTTATAAATTGCTCTCATGCTCATTGAGAGGTATCTTTTGCCCTGTGTTAATAAGAAATAGACATAGCTACTTGCTTCTCCGTTTTGTGAATTCACAAAAAGCATATGTGCTCTCTTCTATAAGGGACAGGGTTTAAATATTATTCTGTTTATTATTTTAAACACTAATAAGAAGTATCAAATATTACACAAATCAATACCATATGCTCTCACTCAAGGTTGCAACTATGATAAATTGTCCGAAATATTCTGTCTCATTAGATAGTTCGGAAACTCTAATTTGTTAGGAAACATAACATTCCACAAACGTGTCAGTGACGGGTTTAGCATAAAATAGCCAAGCATAAACCCTTGTCATTTTATAGTTTTGATAAGAAGTGTAAGTGGAATTTAAGCCGTGAAGTTTTTCCTTTCTTTGGTGCGATTACACACATAATTTCCACGTTATTGAACAGACAGATCACTTTTTCATTTTACCCAGCATGTTGACAGACCGTCAACACGAGAGCTAGCCCTGGCGATTTATTAATCTGCTCTGCCATCCTCTGGGGACTGAAGGAAGCTGTGCTGACTAGCCCAGTGTGTAAGACAGCAGAACCCTAAAGTTCTTGAAATCTCTACATTGCCTTTGCACTGTTAGCCCCTTTTCACATTTTTCTCTCAACCTTCCTGTACCACCTTCTTCTTCCGGAGAGGGGATATTTATTTAGATTCTAATGTGGGCCAAGCAGTGGGCTCTTATGGATATATGTAATTTCATTGAATTCCTCAGTCTGAATAAACCAAACTCTGCACTTTGAATTGAAAAGTTAAATACATACATTACCCCTCTGCTACGAGGGGATGGAGCTACTGATCCATCAGGAATAGGACATATGTTTTGAGTTAATTTTCCAGAAGAGGGGAAGAATGTGCTGGGAGCAACCACATTCTCCAGCCCCTTCTCCCTCTGACCAACTTAAGTTGATTAGTCAGGGTTTCTCATGTGGTCTGTGACCAGAGGATAACGCGGTTCCCACCCCCCACGCCCACGTGAACGTAAGGACTTTTACAGTGGTCGAACGGGGGAGCTCCCAGTTCCGTAGGTCTCATGCTTAGATGCCCGTTAGGATCATCTGAGCAGTTTTATGGAAGCACCGCTGCCCAGACCGCACCTCCGCGGGTTAAGTCAGAATCTCAGGGATTATAGCCCCGGTTATTAGTTAAATTTCCCTGCTGCTTCTGTGCACATGCGCGCCCAGGACACCTGCCCCCTCAGTGCTTCTCCAACCTTAATGCGCGTAGGAGTCACCGGAGAATCTTATTAAAATGCAGATTCTGGTGCTGTGGGTCTGCAGTGGGGCCTGGGAGTCTGCATTTCCCACGAGGGATGTCGGTGCTGCAGGTCCACGAACCGCACACTCTGAGTTACAAGGTGATTGGTGTCGAACAGGGAAGTACGCGTGGGCATCCTCTCACACCCAGAATTCTACAAAGAAATGGAAATAGAAGTGGTTTCCCTCTATTGTCTCAGATCGCCCCGGTAACAGTAGCAGCCCGGACCACCACTTCAAGCCTTGGGAGTGTTTGCTTGGCAGGGTCAAGAGAAGAACAGAACACCTGGACCCTGAAGCAACTGTAAAGAGCCTTCGTGTTCAAAGCGATCACCTTTAGGCAGGACTAAGCAGACCCAGAAAGGGAAGGGATGAGGTCAAGTCGAGCTTCAGGTGCGGGGGTGGGGGGGGAACCCTTCACGAATGCTATTTAATACCATTACGGTTGGTTTCAGGCTGTCGCCAAGTTGATGTCCGTGGATTGCCGATGTCACGGAGTTTCCGGCTCCTGCGCTGTGAAAACGTGCTGGAAAACTATGTCTTCTTTCGAAAAGATTGGCCACTTGTTGAAGGATAAGTACGAAAACAGTGTCCAAATCTCCGACAAAATAAAGAGGAAAATGCGCAGAAGAGACAAAGATCAGAGGAAAATACCCATTGGCAAGGATGAACTCCTCTACGTTAATAAGTCTCCCAATTACTGCGTCGAGGATAAGAAACGAGGGATCCCCGGGACCCAAGGCAGAGAATGCAACCGCACGTCGGAGGGCGCGGACGGCTGCAACCTCCTTTGCTGCGGCCGAGGCTACAACACCCACGTGGTCAGGCACGTGGAGAGGTGCGAGTGCAAGTTTATTTGGTGCTGCTACGTCCGCTGCAGGAGGTGTGAAAGCATGACTGACGTCCACACTTGCAAGTAGCCCCTCCGGCCAGCCTCTCACCGTGCAGGCCTGGTGAAGCTGACCCCTGCCTCCTCTAAGTCCCAGACCCTGGCGCTTGGCGCTGAGCTCCCTTTACCCAACGGATAGTAGATCACTCACAGAGCGCGTGGATTTGGGGGGAGGAAGGAGCAGAGTTGACAAGGATTGGGTTCATTTTTTGTTGGTTTAGAAATATATATTGACACACCAGGAAGATCATCTGACTCCTGAACAAGAAAGAAAAGGAAGGAGACTTCACCCGGGAAGACCTGGTCCATATTCAGGATAAGATCCTGGATTGTGGAACTCAGCTATGGAACTCAGCAGTAGTGGGTGAATATGAGGCATTTTTGAAATATGCTCTTCTAGCAGCAAGGAACAGTAAACAGAATCTCATTTATTCTCTCACCATTTTAGATGAAGAAATCATAGGGTTCGCGCAAAGAAACAGATGCTGGAAAGTTAACAGAAGTACTGGTTGCTTAGTTTCCCTTTCATGCATTTCAAAAGAAGGGCAATTACAACGAATTTCCCTTAGTGATACTGTGTGCCTAGAAAGTGTTTGCTAGAGATGTTTAGTGACAAAAGGGAAGAATCTAAACGTAAAAAGTAAAATGTATGGTTTGGATTTTAAGTGCCTTTTAACTAGGAGAATTTATCTAGAAAAATTTCAGTCAGATATACAGCACTTTTTCTATCCTTGGCTTCATTTTTTAAAAAATTTAAATTCAAGTTAGTTAACATATAGTGTTGTTGGTTTTGTTCTTTAATGATAGACCTGTTGCTACTTTTAAAACCCCAGCTCAGAAATAATGGGGAAGAGAGGGATCTTAAGAGCAGGTGGGGAAATTAAAGGTAAAAACATAAAGGGCTCTCATACATTGTAAGGGGAAGCACCCTTTAAAAGTGTAAAAATAGTATTTTGTATAGTATTTTGCTAAAAAAAAGTTATATATTTTGTAAATACAGTATTTAAGTTATATGATATATATTGAAACTTAAGACACTTATTGCCAAAGCACAAGAGCAAGGGCAATAAAATTATCTCAGAAATAAGATTAACTTCTGTTTCTTTCCATACCTTTTTTAAACGTTGAAAAGAAGTTAATTGAGTAGTTAGTTATATGGATGTGTTTTTCTTGTCAAAATGACAATTTTAGATGTTATAGGTTAAAATATGCTGCAAAATATTGAGAATTTTGTTATTTCAGCAGATTAGTTAAGTTCTGCTTTTAATTAGTTATGTTTAACTTGTAAGGTTATTATAATAAATTATGCAGTAAAAGTGTTAACTGGTAAGAGAATCTAAATCAAAATAATGATCAATTTGTGGATTTGATATCCTGGATATTTATTATATTGTATGTAATGCTGCATTTCCATGTGAATGTTGAATGGTCTCTCTAACTTTAGTATCCACGCATGTATATTCATCATATTTTACAAGGTTCCTGGTAGAAATTACAGGGCTATATTTAAGGTTGTTTATAAATGTAGATGCTTATGTTTTTTATGAATTGTTAAACATTTCAGTATTATATAGGGAAAAATTTCTAAATTCAGAAAGGACAAAGAAAGAATATTCTTTTTCTTATTATAAAGAAATGTTTCCTTGTCCACAGGTCTCATTCTTTTGCCTTTTCATTTTATTTACCAAGGCAGAACAATAATTAGTGAAAAAAGAGAAAACCCATGGAAAACATCTCAGGCATGCGTAATATTAAATTCAAGGCAAAGCATTTAATTGTGGCCCTTAAAGTCTAACAAAAAAAATTCTTTATTAATGAGAAATTCAGAAATGATAGTTGAATAATTGTAGTACTTATTTAAAAGAGTGGTTTACCAATCTAGCATCCCCTGAGAGACACTTATTCTCATGTCTTTTTTTTTGGCACAGCAAATCTGTTTTGTCTGCATTGAAAATAAGCAATCTCTCTCTTTTTTTTAAGATAAAGAATAGTTCCCATTAACAACCGATTTCTTCTATTAACTAGACATCTTTTTCGTAATTACCTTACCAACCAATTGGAAGAACCAGACAGATGCTAATTCCCAAATACCCGATTACTATTGAGCTGTTGCTGAAGAAGACCATGATGCCAACTCAGACTCTCCTCTCTGGGATGCCTGAGCAGGAACTCCTAAGACCCAAGCTGTGTCTCTCACTTTTTTCTTGTACTTCTCCTCCCTGGCTTCAACACGGAGGCCATCCTTGGATGTCTCCCCCGTTTTACTGACCGACAGCCTGGGCTTGTCTCATTTTCCTCCCACTCCCCATCATGCTTGAGGTAGCACCATGGAGCTCTGGGGGATACAAGTTGTGGAGCCCAAGTGTTCCTATCCATTCTGGATGATTTTGCCTGTGTTACTTAGGTATCTTCATGTAACAAGTCACAGAAAATGAAACTCAGACTGACAAACATTGAAGGAAATACACTGACTCCGTAACTGAAAGTCCAGAGTTGTGCCTGGTTCCTGTGAAGCTTGATCAAAAATCTCAATGCTATACTCCCTGTGGTTCAGGTCTTTCCAGCTCTAGCTGAAACAGCCTGGCTTCTGCAGTGTTGTCTTCTACTTCAGGCCCCACATGGTGGGGTGGACGCTTCCCACCCCCAGTGGCCCCAGGCTCTCCTCTTTTCTTAGCAACATGGCTGCCACATGCCCCCCAGACCTCGCCTTCTCCTACCACTCATTCTAAGGAAAGAGAGAGGTTCTTTTTTGGTTGCTCCCATAGGAGAGATGGAAAGCTTTGTTTTTTCCTTCTTCACAGAATGCCCAGCAAAGGTCATTCTGTGTCCCATTGGCTCCAGTTGGTTAATATGTCCATCCCTGAACCAATCAGAATGGCCATTGGAAGCTGGGGTTCAGGGATAAATTCACTGATCATCTTAAGGTAATGGAGACCCAGGCTGGCACCTGGCGGTGAGGTCACTTCTAACTAAACCCACATAGCTTGAGAATAGGGAAGTGGTGAATCCACAGAGGAAAACCAGAGTTGATGTTACCATTAAAGTACCTGGGTGCTGGGCAGCAAAGACATTAGATGTTCTCAGCTCTAGTGATGTGCTTCAAAAGCAGCTTTCTGGCAGCACGTGGGTCAGGCTTAGAGCGGGCACAAAGCAAGCTGTGGATACATGTATAGGATACAAAGTATCTTCAGCTGTGGATACATGTATAGGATACAAAGTATCTTCATTTCTTTAAATGCCCTTGATGACCTTAAAAGGGGAGGGGAGGTGGATCTGGTGTATGAATTTCACACTTAGGAGTTCAACTATTTTGTAAATTGGGGGCTGCCTAATAGAGACAGTGGTAAGAGGCAATGATGATTGTCTGAAAATGCTACTGAGAAAAACCTGTTAAATGGCATTATCTGTAACCTCTGGATAAATAAGTCTGCTGATTGAAACATTTCCCTGCTAGTAGTATTTTACAAAACATTAAAAACACTTTAATTTGTTTGACTATAAACAATTGCATTATTTCCTTATTCCCAGTCTGGATGATCATTGTTTTTGTTCTGAAAGAAACTCTTGATAGTTGTATTTAGAATAACAATAGGATTTTATACAAGTTAGATGCTATGACCATGTATATATTTGCAGCTTTATAATTACGTGACATATCCCATCGGTATTTTACAGACACACTTTAGGGGCGGCCGGATGGCTCAGAGGGTTAAAGCCTCTGGCTTCGGCTCGGGTCATGATCTCAGGGTCCTGGGATGGAGCCCCACAGTGCTCTCTGTTCAGCAGGGAGCCTGCTTCCTCCTCTCTCTCTGCCTGCCTCTCTGCCTACTTGTGATCTCTATCAAATAAATAAACCCTTAAAAAAAACAACAACAACAAAAAGCCACACACTTTAACTTTCTGAAGTACCATCAGGACTGTTAGGTTTGGGTTTTTGTTTTGTTTTGTTTTGTGTTTAAGGATTTTTTTTTAAAAAGATTTTATTAATTTATTTGACAGACAGAGATCACAAGTAGGCAGAGAGGCAGGCGGGAGCAGGTGGGGGGGCAGGCTCCCCGCTGAGCAGGGAGCCCGATATGGGGCTCAATCCCAGGACCCTGGGACCATGACCTGAGCCGAAGGCAGAAGGTTTAACCCACTGAGCCACCCAGGTGCCCCGGTAGGTTTGGGTTTAAAATGAGGAATCAGAAGCGCTTTCCATCAAAATATTGATTGATAGGCAATTGGATGATACTTGTCGCATCACATCCCAAAGGCCACCAAAGACTGCAGAGATCCAACCATTTGGAGTCAGTCTGTGACCCAGAGCACTGTAATCCACTTAGCTGACTTGCAGAAGAAAAAATCAAATCCCATCTCCAGGAACCATGAATACTCCTCAGGACAAGCTCTTCTGAAGAAAGTTGGCTTGAAAGCCTTGATTTTTTTTTTTTTTTTTCCAATTTCAGTCTCACAATAAACCAGATGTGATAAGTCATAACATTTCTTGGAGTAGGGTGATGGGGTAACCTGAGAAGGACAAATGCGTGTGGCACAGCATGAAAGGGGGACATGGCGGGCGGGGGGGGGGGGAGACACCAGGGACTTATTTCCTTTAAAATAGAAAATAATAGCAGACACTTAAATGGTGCTTACTTTATACCAGGCATTGTTTCTAGTAACTTCTATGTATTCCTCAGAGTCTGGGCCCTTTGCCACTCTGTAATATTGTTATATTGTAATATTATTCCTCACGCAGCATCAAGATTGTCACACACTAAGTTTACAGTACACCATTTAAAGAGTTTGGGGCATTTGTAAATATAATGAAAATTACGGGATGTTCCTTCAGGGTTTGGCTGTATCAACTTGGTTGAAGAACAGTAGTGAAGTGACGGAAGAACGGAGAGCTTGGAATTCACCATGAAATAGAATTAAAAGACACTGACTCTTGATTTCGAAGCTCAGAGTGATTTAAATTTCCTGCTATTTTAGATCCCAGTGTGGTTAACAGTTGGATTTTGTAGGAGCTTAACAATCATTTCCAAAAGGAAATGACTAGGGGTAAAGATCAAACTAATTTAGTGCGACGTTAAATAAATACTTACGTCCTTTTTATTGTTGTGCTTACAGCCAATTGTTACATAAAGTGTCATTTTCAATACATGGATGAAACTTACCATTGGTAATGATTTACATTCATATCCGAAACAAAACCGCTAGAGGTGATTTGCATGATTAAAAAAACCCGCTCGGAACAAAATCAGGTTCGAGAGAGCAGCCTCTCCCACTGATTGTAAAGGAAAGTAATAATAAAATGTGGACTACGTCAACACAAACTGCAGTTTTTGTATGTGACTTTTTAATTTGCAGAGTAAGTGAAAGCCTCTGATGGATGTGCGAGACCTGAAAAGCAGAACGAGTTGTGGGCACAGAGCTGCCCAGTTCCCTCTGTCCCCTCGCCGTTCTGAACCCTCTGGTAGGCTCACCTCCATGCTTCTATGGAAAGCCAAGGAGCCTTCCCCTTTGCACGCTAGTAACAGTCAAACCCTCATATCCATGCCCATATCCACTCGGTCATGTATAGCTACAAAGGAAGGGTGGCCTCTTGTACCCCCAGTTATTCTTGGACAAAAGAGAAATGTCACCAAACTTAACTGCTCATTTAAATACACCTTGAACTCTTCATTAACTAAAGAAGGGGGTAAATATACAAAATGCAAGTCAGTAATCACCTTTGTTTCTAGCACATAATCCTCATTTTTCTTTTCTTTTTCTTTTTTTTTAGTAGGTTTTTGGGTAAGTCGTGTCATTTTTTATTTCCCCTCCAGCTCTACCAAGATATAACGGACACATAATATTGTGTAAGTTTAATGTCTTATCCACGGAGGTTGCTTCATCTCAAGCTCCCGGGCACACAACCAACATATATTCCGAATGGGCTTATACGAGGCAAGCCTGCAAGGTGGAAAAACTGAAAAAGCGAATATGGTAACGTCTCTTCAACATGCCCCCTATTTAATGGGTAGGGGCAGAATAATTTTACAAGCTGAAAAATAAATTTCACCATTCAGTATGAGAAATCTCTCCTTTTGCTGGCTTGAACACTTTTTCTTTCCCGGGATACCCACTTCATCATTTCTTGAGAAACAGAACTTCGTCGACAGAGAACTACAATCTCCAATTTGCAATGGTCACAACTGCAATTGTGTTCATGTCCGACACACCCAGTGCGATAGAACTGCTAGAGGGAACCTCCCCCAAACGGCCTATTTCCCTGACATAAGTTTAACATGCCCGTGTAAGGTGTCAACAGTTTACTTCTGGGACAAACGTTTCAGATTTCTATAGAAGTACAAGCTTCTTTTTACTGAAGTTAACCCTATGGTCCTCTCCCTCAGGGACAACGGAAAGCCACGTCAGGTGGGCTGCCCTCCCCGGGGCCCACAGCTTGACGTCACACCCAAGGAGTTGCTCCCCAGCTGCCTCTCCCACTTCTGCCACGCGGGGGCGTCCCCGCAGAACGGCGACAACCGGGCACCACCACCTTGACCACCAACCCTACCCCTAACCACAGCAGTCAGCATCGTTTCCCTCGGGATCTCCGCTCTGCTCAGAGCTCGGACTAGCAAGACATTACCCTCGAGGCTCCTTTCTGTGCTGGTCAAATAAAGCCCACGGCACTTCTCTACACAGGCCCGCAGTCCTCGTGGGTATGCAGAAGCTAAACATTTTTGGAAGCTGAAACTTAAAATATTTGAAAAAGAGTTCTGTGTTAAAGTGAACATCTGTGAATGATAAACTGAAAAATTCACATGAAGTTTTAGGAGGAGAGAACCTCTGAGGCTCAGACTGGGCTCTTAGCTAAAACCTGACTTCTGGAAGCGGGCATTTCCTCCCCTCAGCTGTGAGGGCTCTACCGACAGGAAACAGAGCAATCCCGTCGGACCTTCTCGGGCAGACAGTGCGGCGAAGGCTCTGCGGGGAATTCACTGGCTCTGGTGAATCGGGCTCGTCCACCTGAGCAGGCCAGATGCAGGTAGAGCAGCACCAGAAGGCACAAGGCATGGCCGAAAACCTTTTGAAAGTCAAATGTATAAAGTTCAAATAATGAATCTACTGTTAGAAGTGAAGCGTAGGTCTCAGAAAGCAAAAAACATTTCAAAAATCCATTCAAGAAGGTCTTGCCCACACCCCTTCCCCTGCAGCGGGGACAGCTAGTCCAACTCTATCGTGTGCTTATTCGAACTGCCAGCTGCCTGGAGAACCCCAAAAACCCGAATTCTGCGTATGAAAAGGAGTCCAGTGTCCGCGCCCACTGAGTGGAAGGGCAGGTGTACAGAGGCTTGGGGCCCGGAGAACCCGGAGGGGCTGCACCCTCGTCGACGCCTTCCTGTCCGAGGCATTCAATGGCTCCGCTCTGGGCTTGATTGTCCTCGTCCATGCGGGTTGCTGGAACAAAAACACCTCAGACTGGGGAGGCGGGGGGTATAAACAACAGAAATTCAGTCCTCACAGTTTTTAGAAGCTGTGAAGTCCCAAATCAAGGTGCTCAGTCATTTAGTGTCTGGGTAAGGCCTGCTTCTTGGTTCCTGTGTTTTCTCGCTGTGTCCTCACGTGGCTGAAGGGGTCAGGAATCTCTCTGGGGTTTCTTGGATAAGAGCTCTACCCTCAGTGAGGGATCTACCCTTCAGACCTAATTGCCTCCCAAAGGCCCCGCCTCCAAACACCGTGGCACTGGAGACTGGGTTTCAACACAGGGGTGCTGGGGAGGGCACACACATGAAGACCATAGCATTTGGTAGGATGGGGCTGGGAAGCGGAAGGCTGGCCTAGCTTTTCTCCTTGGCTGAAATCGACCAGCCTTCAAGAGACAGAGTCAATCACAACAGCCAGACGAGCAGTTCCATTTCTTTTTTTTTTTTTTTTTAAAGATTTTATTTATTTATTTGACAGAGAGAGATCACAAGTAGGCAGAGAGGCAGGCAGAGAGAGAGGGGAGAAAGCAGGCTCCCTGCCGAGCAGAGAGCCCGACGCGGGACTCGATCCCAGGACCCTGAGATCATGACCTGAGCCGAAGGCAGCGGCTTAACCCACTGAGCCACCCAGGCGCCCCAGCAGTTCCATTTCTTGAGTGCGCACAGGCACCACGAACCCGTGCTAGCGTCCTTAACTCGCGGTGGTGAGGAGGTGGACCTTTTCCCGTTCCTCACGCAATCATCAATGAGGTAGAGACGTGTACTCATGCAAGTGTGACTGTTACCCAGTACACTACACTGTCTCCATTACAGAATTCACTCCTCTTTAAGGTTTTAGGCCCCTTTTCTCGCTGGCGATCCAGTAAAATAAATATGGGCTAATTACTTGAAACACTAGGAACATGCAGTTCCTAGTTCCAAGACCTACAGCCAGCCACGTGCCCCAGTCAGTTTAGTAATGGCAGCGAGTTGTACCTGTGAACTAGCTATTCTGGGAAGGTGGTCTTCTCTGTAATAAGTTTGCTTATAAACTGCCCATAAAACAAGGCAAGAGGAACTTTTCTTCTGTCTCTAACTGAAGGGCCAGCAAGTCCCTTTTCCTTTCTAGAAGAGAGATCCTCATATTGAAAGCCTTTCCTCCTTAACAGAGCGGCCCTCCAGTGGCCTGCACCCTCGCTGGATTGCAGGAAGGTTCTGGTGGATGAAGTCTCAGATTCAAGAATGGCCTACCCCACACGCCCTCGGGTCACCTAGCAGCAGACTGCTCCTCCCAAGCCAGGCCTGCCTGATTTTTGCTCTAGCTAGCTTTGACTTGACAGGAACCTCAAGAAAGGGGCTGTGGGAGAAGAGACACAAGCAGTAGGACGGGAGTAGTGAAAGTGAGGAAGCTTGAGGGGCATGGGGATTAACTAGCTATTGCAACATGACAATCAAAAACCAAGTATGTGGGGCACCTGGGTGGCTCAGTGGGTTTAGCCACTGCCTTCAGCTCAGGTCATGATCTCAGGGTCCTGGGATCGAGTCCCACATCAGGCTCTCTGCTCAGCAGGGAGCCTGCTTCCCTATCTCTCTCTCTGGCTGCCTCTCCATCTACTTGTGATTTCTCTCTGTCAAATTAATAAATAAAATCTTTAAAAAACAAAAAAAAGGGACGCCTGGGTGGCTCAGTTGGTTAAGCAGCTGCTTTCGGCTCAAGTCATGATCCCAGCGTCCTGGGATCGAGTCCCACATCGGGCTCCTTGCTCGGCGGGGAGCCTGCTTCTCCCTCTGCCTCTGCCTGCCATTCTGTCTGCCTGTGCTCGCTCTCTCCCCCTCTCTCTCTCTGATAAATAAATAAAATCTTTAAAAAATAACCACCACCAACAAAAAAATACCAAACAAGTATGTGGTAGAAAAATCATCCTAGGTAGAGGCACCAAAAGAATTCTGAGGGGTGCTTTAGAAAAGGCAAAATCGGGTACTTTTCCTGTTAATCTACATGTTATCTATTAATCTACATGTTAATCTATATGTACCTGCCGCTGCCCAAGGCCTTATTAAAGAGGTTAAGTGAAAAATCTTTTCCCCAATCAATACAGGTAATTTTTTCCTCTCATATTCATTTCATAAAATATTCTAAATGCATTTCTACTTTTTTGTTGTTAATTTTTTTATTAACATATAACGTATTATTTGTTTCAAGGGTATGGGTCTGTGATTCATCAATCTTACACAATTCACAGCACTCACCACAGCACATACCCTCCCCAATGTCCATCACCCAACCACCTGCATTTCTACTCTTAATATTCTAACTGAACACAACACATTTCTCATTCCTTCACTTAAAAATGGGGTATGTCAACTGAATTGAAATTATCATCTCTTTTGGGGGCTTCAAACTATAATTTGTAAAAACTGTTTTAGTCTAAATGCAATACCAGCTAAATGCTTTGAGCTTCACCTGACATAAAATAATAAAATAATAGCTGATGCATTTCAAAACAAATACAAAATGTAGACAGACCGTGATAAATTTTACTTTAATCAAATTAAAGTCAGGAATATAAAGACTCTGGCTCAATTTCTCTTTAATTTCCCAAATATCACTTATTTTCCTACTGTCTTAGCTTAATTTTAATAGGCATACTGATACACTTGTTCCAGGAAAAAAAGTGTGATTATAAATAAAAAATATCCATCCAAAAGTCCTTATATGCCAGTTAGTACACCAAAATGTCAATGCCAAATTTCTGATTTTAATAAAGAAATTTCTTAACATGAAAGGAACATTGTTTCATTTATAATGTGGACTTTTAAAAGATATCTGAACATGAAATGTAGTAAAATTATTGCTTCCAAAGTTGGCACAACCTGTACAAGAAAGAACTGAAACAAAAGCAAACTGCACCAGAGCCGCCAGAGTCCGTCTCGGTCCCTCCTTCTGACCGTCAGTACAGCTTTGCAAATCTATCGTTTTCTAGTTTTTACCTTAAAAGGGATGTCTTGCCATCTGGATACTTAAAGTTTACAGATATCAAGATAGAACCTGAGGATATTAGTGTGTGTAGCCCCAGGACTGTCTTCAGTTTCCACGTGAAACAGTATGATAAATGCGTGACCAACATTAATGGGAAGTTCCGGAAGCCTATTACTGTGACACACAATACAGAACAATTCACAATGCAAAAACCGAGAGCATTTTCATTATTTAAAAAAAAAATGCAAAAAACATTTATTTCACCATACCTGGATCTGGAAAATAGCTATTCTTTTAATTTACAGAATCTAGGGAAGCATTTTAAATGTCAAAATACACATGCTGAATGTGACTTAGCATATAAGCACCAGAGATCTGAAAAGTTTACAAAAATTCTTTAAATGTGTAAGGTGCATTTATTCTTGAATTACATTCAGTTTGAGAGAAGAACCAGTACCCCAAAGTTCATTAATATTTAAGAAACAGCTGAATAGCTTCCAAGTTGTTGACAGCAAAACAAAAATACTGCCTTTAGTTTTTTTATACAAATCATCTAAAATTTCAATTCAAAATTTAAGTGCCGCCTTCTACTGTGAGTAGTTTGAGGATTAGTTTATGTTCTGGTTTAAGATACTTTATACACTCTAGGTATTTAATGCCCTAACACAAAAACAAAACAAAAACAAAGAAACTTGAGTCATTTAGTGAACATCTCAAGTGAATAAAATTTTATGTATCTGGACTCAAATAAAATTATTTTTTAAATATTAAATGTTATCAGTCCACGTAGTAATTAAGACTTCTCTAAATATGTCATTATATCTTCAGACAAAAATTGCTATTATGAAGTTAGATACAGAATTATATTTCTTGGTTTACCATCAAAATAATGGTGACATTAAAGCATGCCTCTTTCCAAACCACTTGGTCAGTGCTGATAACCATAAGGAAACACACGACAGCATTGCTCTGAACACAGCTGCGGCTGTCCTGAAGCCCCTGGTTAGGGTGCAGAAGGGCGGTGGCCCGCGCCCCTGGCTCCATGGGGCCGCCATCCCCAGCCTCGCTCTGAGCAGCTTCTGTGAGATCCAGTCATTCATACTTGCTAACACAAAACCCAGAAAGCTACAGTCCTGAATACCACCTACATTTACGCACTTCCTTTTTTACTGTGTACATGAAAAAAAAAAATTCTGTTGTGCTTTTCACATATCTGATATAGGTTTTCGTTATCATTTTATTTCTAGGTTTTTTGGGAGGAGAAGAGAGAAACGAAGAAAGAAGGTACACTGGAGATCAGACTATAAAGTAACATTACACACACAGCTAGCCAAGTATCTTTGGAATTTAAAAGATACTATCGTTAAAAGGCAACATATATATATACATATATATACTTGAATATGGGTGTGTGTGTGTACAATACACACACACACACAAGAAAACAAAGTCTCCTCCCTAAAATCCATATTATTCCATAATAGGTTTTCACAGCAACCAGTATATATACCAATATATTTTTCATAATCTGTTCAGTTATCCACTGGGTATGCTTTTAGAACGAAGAGATGTCACTACCGTAGCAGTCTAACACCGTACTACTATCAGAGAAATGTGCTTCGAAATGGTTCAGTGATTTGCTCATTACGATGACTATTTACAGAGGCGTCTATTTACGTTAGCAATAAATAATCCCGATATCCAAAGAGATAAATGCTCATGCGCACGCCAGACGGCTGCATGCTCCCGCAGTATTTACACATCGCTCCTCGGTCACAGCGCGGCCATTAACCGGCAAAGTGCGTTTCCTTCAGTTTCCTCTGCATTAGTCTTGTTTCTGGGGGATGCAGCCTTCCATCTCGACAACTTCGGGCCACCCTTCATATTTGTTTGTGTCCTTATTGTTCTTTATGTGCTGTTGGGGTACAATAATAGTACACAGTTAAAAAAAAACCAAACCACCTTTATGAACTGCTTCTCCAGCACAACATACTGTAGCGTCCTTGTTTCAGTAACGTTCATATCAACGAGGAGTTCCTGCAAATTACTGTTCAGAGAGTAAATGAGCAATCCCAGCGGCCAGGGAGACCGTCAAATACCAGCCAGCTGAAAGAACAAAACAGTGCAGGACTTTTTGGAAGGATCATTTGGTAGCCAAAAGGTCAAGTTTATAGTCTACTAAGTTCTAAAGTATTTCTAAACTTAACTGATTATACTACCAAAAGCTCGATTAAAATCTTTAATAATGAACACTTCCTAAACAGCTCATGATAAAAGCAATCATATGCCAATGCACAGTCATACAGGAAAAAATACTCCATGAAGACTAGGCCTATTTTTTAGTTTTGATTTAAAATATGCCATGATTGGGCGCCTGGGTGGCTCAGTGGGTTGAGCCGCTGCCTTCGGCTCAGGTCATGATCTCAGGGTCCTGGGATCGAGTCCCGCATCGGGCTCTCTGCTCAGCGGGGAGCCTGCTTCCTCCTCTCTCTCTCTCTGCCTGCCTCTCTGCCTACTTGTGATCTCTCTCTGTCAAAATAAATAAATAAAATCTTAAAAAAAAAAAAAAAAAAAAAAAAAAAAAAAAAATATGCCATGATTATTTTAAATAACTGATGACCAAGAGCTTATGAAAAATACACAAACATATTTAATGGCTGCTTTGTTTAAGTTTCAAATAACTAGGATAGGAATATTCACTGTACAGTTTCACACAATTTACTTTTGTCCAGTAATTATGAAAGTCTAAGATACTAACCTGTTCAAAGGGGCTTTTGGTCTTGATGCCTTTCCCACCACAGAAGACCCAGTTGTCTCTAAAACCAAGATTAGTAATAGATGTACTTCCCAATTCAGCAATGAGCCGCCGTGCTTCATCATTGAGTCTGAAAGAGGAAGAAAAAGAGTACTACAATAAGCACAGAGCTCTGTTTATTATCTAAATAATAATAACTCACCAGTATATTAACATGTAACATGAGATAAGATAATATCAGCTTAAATAAAAGAACATAATACAGCATTTTTTTCAGAGCAACACTCCTACAATTTGAATTCTCTAGTGAAAAAGACATGAAATCTAGCAACTAATTTTAAGTTTATTCTATGAAGAAATGCCTTTTAGATATCTTTATTTTACAATAATTCACTTTCACCCATATCCACCAAATAAATAAGGGATACTGTAGTTAGCAGATGCCTACCTAGATTAAATACGAGGTCTTAAGCAACGAGTATCTTCATAAAATTAAAAATCACTTTGATTTTCTACTAATCCCTTTGTGAATTACATCTGAATAAAGGTAAATGCTGACAAAAATCTTGGTGTTTGTGTCTAATACTATGGTTTCTTTAAAAGAAAATGAACCTTGGGAATAAGTATATAAATTACACTTCAGTGATAACTGTCGAGTGGTTATTTAATTAAAACGAACCTTAACCAGACAGCAGTTAAGTACCTGCCAACGAGGAAGGCAGTGGCAAAAGTCAAGTGGTAGGAAAACAGCTGAAAGTTGGCAGTAAGTAATTTTGTGTAGGGGCACCTGAGTGGCTCAGATGGTTAAGCATCTGCCTTCGGCTCAGGTCATGATCCGGAGGTGGGGGACCAAGCCCCGTTATTGGGCTCCCTGCTCAGTGCAGAGCTTGCTTCTCCCTCACCCTTTGCCGTTCCCTCCGCTTGTGCTTTCTGGCTCTGTCTCTCAGTCAAACAAATAAAATCTTTAAAAAATAAAAAAAAGAAAGAATTTTTGTGTAGGTTATTATCCTAATGCTGAGCATTCTCAATGTCCCATCTCACGAAGAAGAAGAAATTCAGCTGATACATGCCAGCTGTGGAGGGAGAAAAAGGTAATAAGGCCTCTGTATCTCCCAAAAGATGGCCCTTATACATCAGTTAGAGAGGTTATGTTCTGGTAAAAATCTGAGGCAAGCTAAGTTTTATATTTGCAAATAGTTGGGGGGTGGGGAGCAGTCATTAAAGCCAAATAGCACGAGAGTCAGTGAGGAAGGTCCTTTTTTATTTGACAGAGTTCTTCGAAACCCCTCATGCTAGTATCAGCTCCTTGAATGTTCTAATGAAAGAAACACCAGGTACAAAAGTGTTCTCTTAACTAACCTGAAGATGAACAAAATAATTTATATTTTAAAATAAAAAGTCATAGAACAAGAAAGAACTGCATATATGTTAGACTCCCACAACTGATGCAAACCACATGCAGGGGCAGTAGAGCTATTTAAAAAAAAAATTTTTTTTTAAATTTTAATTCCAGGGTAGTTAACATACGGTGTCCTGTTAGTTTCAGGTGTACAACATAGTGATTCTACAATTCCGTACAACACCCAGTGCTCATCAGAAGTGCACTCCTTAATCCCCATCCCCCCATTCACCTCCCCTCTGGTAACCACCAGTTTGTTTTCTATAGTTAAGAGGCTGTTTCTTGGTTTGGCTCTCCCTCTTCTTCCTTTACTTGTTTTGTTTCTTAAGTGCCACGTGAGTGAAATCATACGGCATTTGTCTGTCTTTATTGACTGACCTCAGTTAGCGTTCTATTCTCTAGCTTGATCTATGTCGTTTCAAGTGGCAAGATTCCATTCTTCTTTAAGGCTGAGTAATATTCCTCTGTGTGTGTGTGTGTGTGTGTGTGTGTGCGCGTATGTGTGTGTGCGCATGTGTGTACACACATATATATATACATACCACACCACATCTTTGTTATCCATCCATCCATTGATGGACACTTGGGCTCTTTCTGTGTCTTGGCTGTTGTAAATAATGCTGTAGCACACGGGGTGCTTGTACCCCCTCTGAATCAGTATTTTGGGGGGTAAATACCCAGCAGTGGAGCTGTTTTAACCACAGCCTGGGCACTGCTGTCTTCCTGCAGAAAGTTCACTAGAATCCCTGAGAAAAATCACCTATAACCCTAGAATATTTTGACTTTCAGACCCAAATCTGTATCAAGGGATGCACTTATAACCTGGTGAAGTAAAAACAAATGAAGTAACTGTGTAAAGAACCCCTGGAGTCTGGCCTGAGACTCATGGCCACGTGACTCCAGCTTGCCCCCCAAGGTCCCGCTCCTGCGCCTGCCTCCGTCAGTCAGCTGTCACTTCGCACTTGTCTGCTCACGTGATAAAGGAACACGTGCATTGGAGGGACACTCCCTGAAGGCCGTGCCTGAACCCCGGCTTCTTGTCTGCATATGAGGTTAGGATGCTGTGGGTCTGGAAGACTGTCAAATCCCACCCTTTCGTCTATCCCAGTGTTCTGTTTTCTGGCTACATTCTTCTAATACTGTATTCGCATCGGCAGCACTACTAGGTGAGTTTTGCAAGAATAAGAAGCATGGAAACGAAGAGGCTGGGTGGCAGGTTCTCTGGGCAGCCCAGTGACGACCCCTGCAGAGGCTGTGGGGCTTGACTCACATTTACATCTCAGAAAAACCACAGACTGGTGCCTCGTGGGCTCTAGGGTCCCTCATAGATGGCTGAACGTGAAGTTCACAAACGCCAAAGGGCTGCTTTATATGCAAAAACTGCTTGCAAAGTAGGTGGTTTCTCCCAGGGCAGACCTGGCTCCCTGCAAAAAGTATGAATAAAACCTTCCTCGTGATGAATTTTACATCAATTAAGAAATATATTGAAGGGCAATCATTTTTACTTCTGTACTTCTGAATTTCAGAACTGATCATTTGATCTACATGAATAAACTAAGCCAGATTAGCCAGAGATCTGGACATTACTTGAAAACTGCACTTCGACCCCCTCCATTGATCTCTTTCCTTCCTTTTCCTTTCCGGGGAGAGCACCTGTAGGCCCTGTGCAGAAAAGGGGAACACGGCGGCTGCAATGGCTGTCTTTAGGAAGTCCCAGCGCATGTTGGGCCTGGCTGGCAGCTGGCAGCCTGGATGTGGGGAGGGCTCCCCCATTCCCAGAACTGATCGGAACGGGTCATGGCGCTGCATGAGGAAGGTGGTTCATGCCGGGAGGCTGGCATCTGGGGATGTGTCTGGCGGCGGCTGCCTCTGTGAGCCAGTTACATTCCAGGGCACGGAGTCCCTGAGACGCTTTCCCACTACCCAGACTTCCCAGTGCTGTCACCATCTGCTGCGGGAGGAATGGAGCATCTCCCGTGTGACTCCGCTTGGAGAGGACTCTGGGAAACTGGGGCCTGGTTCCCTCCAGACTTTGCTCAGTCCAGTTTCCCCTTTGCTAATTTTGCTTTGTATCTTTTTTTGTTGTAACAAGTAGCAGCCACGAGGTGAGCAGGGCTGCACGCTCGCTCCTGCAAGTCCAGCAAATCGTCAGACCTCAGGGTGGTCTCGGGCACCCGGGCCACAGGTCCCTACATACACCTAACTACAGCTGTATAACAACGTACGTTTCTCAATAATTTCCAAAGTTCTCTGCTCTGCCTGTATGTAGACTTAAGAGGATTTCATTATTTGTGTCTGAAATCTTTTATTTAAGTAGAAGACAATTTCATTTCAAAAAGAAGTTAAAAATCATGCAACATAGCCAATATTTCCTGCACTGATTCAATACATACTAGGTATCAAAATGTCCCATTACTTTAAAAGCCAGCATAACAGGGGCGCCTGGGTGGCTCTGTGGGTTAAAGCCTCTGCCTTCGGCTCAGGTCATGATCCCAGGATGCTGGGATCGGGCCCCGCATCGGGCTCTCTGCTCAGCCAGAGAAGCCTGCTTCCTCCTCTCTCTCTGCCTGACTCTCTGCCTGCTTATGATCTCTGTCTGTCAAATAAATAAATAAAATCTTTAAAGAAAAAAAAAAAAGTTAAAAAAAAAAGCCAGTGTAACAAATGTATGCATGGTATAAATTTTAAATAAAATTTTAAAGATAACAAGCTTTTATTCTATATAGGAGCACTTTGAGTTTGTTACATAAACTTCAATCTCCAGTAATGGTCTTAACTAGCTGAGATGCTGGGGCACCTTGGTGACTTAGTTGGTTAAACATCAGACTTGATTTCAGCTTAGGTCATGATCTCAGGGTCATGAGATCAAGCTGGGCTCTCTCTGTCCCTCAGCAACCCCCAGCTTGTGCTCTATCTCTAAATAAATAAACAGATAGATAGATAGATAAAAATGCTATTAAAAAATAAAAAAATAAAATTCTATTAAAAATTAGCTAAGATGCTGAAAAATTTTACTGAATAAATTATTTTATTTTAGTTAAGAATTTTCTTTAAAATGAATCAAAAATTATCATGTCACAAACAAGACGGCAGACAGAGAGAGGGACCAAGTTTTCCTGGAAGAGATTCTAAAGCTGCACGGAGGTAATCGGAAGTAGCAATGGAGGAAGAGGGAACGGGCCCGGGTGACTCAGAGGTCTGCTTCCCTCTTTGCTGGGGAAGGAGGAGCATCTGAGACCCCACAGTCACACCATCATACCAGGTCAATGCTCCCTTTCTGGAAAACAACATGGAGAATTAATATTCTGGGCCCCACTCTGATTAACAGAGAAGAACCACTTGGGAAGTAGAAGTGTGAAGAACTTCAGAAGAAAATCGCTGTATTACTTCAAGAGGTTAAAGAATAAGCAATGCTGGGCATAGGTGACCATGTAGCCTAGACTTTAAAGAGAGTATGTTACAAAAAGTTCAGATCAGAAGCTCTTCTGAGAATGGGATTCTTAAAAAACAAACAAATAAACAATAATTTTCACTATATAATTTCTAACAATCCTGGCAAAGAAAAGGATAGGTTACACATTAGGGCCACTACAGGAGTGTTCTGTGATGGGCTCAACTCACAAGTGCCCAAAACTACAGGGTAAATCATATGACTAAGGAGGAAACGGAATGCTACTGCCACGAAGGCCGGCAGATGAGACTCCTTGAACTCTTACAGGCCACACGAAGAACTTTTGCTACAAACAAAGTGCAAACAATGAAGGGATCCACTGTTTCACAAGAATGATATAATATGGAGATCAAAGCATGCCTGCCTTTTCCAAGGGAGGCAAACACTCCGATCGACATAAAAAGGGAAGAGTAGTTCAGGAATGTCTGTGTAAGTGCCATAAAGTAAACTGAAACCTCCAGGCCCACACATGTCACACAGTTAAATTCTAAGGAACTTTAATATACTCTTCAAGGTAGAGTACGTTATTTTAGAAACATCATGGAAAATGAAGACGCTAAATCATTAAAAGTTAATTAAATATTCCAGTCTTCAAAAAAAGGCAAGGAAATTTTTAGAAACAATGGGTCAATAAAGCTACTTCCAATTATTGGCAAATTCTAGGATGGATTACAATAAGGAAAGCCTGTGAACAAAAAAAGGGGGGGGGAGGAGGAGGAGAGAGAGGGGGTAGTGAGAAGGAGGGAGATATAAATCAAGCCAAGTTAAGGTCATGTAAGCTATTTCAGCATCTGCACAGGTTTGCGGGCAGGAGATCAGGGCACTGTAATTAGCAGAGCTCATGAATTTCAAGTGAGCATCTGAGAGTCTCAGAAAACAGCCTCTATGAAGAAAATAATGAAACAGCAGCTGGATGGTATGTCTATTAGGGTTCCTTGGCAGCTGTTTAAAAAACAGTTTCTGTAGTTGATTAATAGATGAATCCCTTGGAGGAGGCCCCCGGCAGGGTGGCACGCTGCCCCTGGTGGGTGAACATATTTATCAATGACTTTGATTTAGACACAAGAATGACTCTGGAGAAACTACAAAGCCTGGATCATGGAAATCTCACAGGACAAATGTCAGCATCATAACCTAGTGGGCCAAAATCAGCAAAATTAAATTTAACAGGGATAACAAGGACAAATGAATATAAAGTCCTTCATTTAGATTAAACAAAATCAAGTCCAGAATAGAGAGAAAGACCTGACTTGGCAGTGGCTAAAAAAAAAAAAAAAAAAAAAGTCTGAGAGCAAGTGATCTGAGAGTTTAACTTAGCCACAACTGGGATGTGACCTTTTAAAGAAAACGTATATAGTACTAGTCTGTATAAATATTCAAAGAAACGTATCCCCAACACAGTAAAAGCTAGTATCTCCGCTGTACCCTGTACCGGCCGACCCTATCAGGAACCCTGTGTTGGATTGGGGCACTCATTTTAAGAGAGCTGAAAATCAACCAGAGTACCAATGCCCAAAAAATGCAGCCAGGAGAGTAAACCCACCCAGAAACTTAGCATGATAGAAGGTTCAAGAGCCCTGAGTACTGAGCAGGCAAAGGGAAAACGGAAAGACCAATGCTCTTTAGTTTCAAACAAGTAAAGTATCAAACGATTTAGGGAAGATACTTACTGTTCTATTTACCCAGGCTAAGACTGCTCAGACTACCAAGGGGGAATTCAGAGAGAGACCAACCCCGAGAACCTAACAATGACTTAAGGATAGTTTTTTGCTTTGTTTTGTTTCAAATAGAGAAATTAAGAGATACTGTTTCCCTTCAGAGGGGGTATCTGTAGAACAGTTCCTGGGAATTCTGCTTGAACTGGGGGGCTGGGGCCAAGGACTTTCAAGATTTTTTTACTTCAGGACACCCACATTTAAACCCTTCACTTAGCCAGGAAGTGCACATGTCACAGAGTGCTGTCTCCAAAGGGAGGAATACAATAGCAAAATTTAGCTTGCTCCCTCAAACTATTATAATTCCTCATTAAATAAACAAAAACCAACTTATTTTAGAGGGGTCTAGGTAGAAAGTAGGCATCATTAGAGACCTGCACTCTCTAAAATACAAGTTTTCTTATAGTTTTTTTTTTTTTTTTTCTGTTTTGTTTTTTAAATGGGCTTCCAAGGCTACCTGGGTGGCATAGTCAATTAAGCATCCAACTCTTGAGTAGGGCTCAGGTCATGATCTTAATAGGGTCCTGAGATCCTAACCTCGAGTAGGGCTCTGCGCTTGGTACGGAGTCAGCTTCTGTCTTTCTCCTTCCTTCCCTTCCCCTGCACACTCTCAGTTTCTCAAATAAATAAATAAATCTTAAAATAAAATAAAATGGGCTTCATTGTTAAAATCAAGAACTAATGGAATAAAGAAAGGTAAAGAGGTTTCCTTAGGGCCAAACTTCAGGGCCTTGCATTGTAAATCCCTGGAAGGGGCAAAATGCAATGCGCCATCTCCAAACTTATTTCCCTAGGACAGGTTCAGAGGACTGGGATCCCACCAGAACACACTTTGGGAAATGCTGTGACAGAAACCAATCCCAGACATTCTCAGAAGTTCCCCGTACAGGGGCACTTAGGTGGCTCAGTCGGTTAATTATCTGCCTTCAGCTTGGGTCATGATCCTGGGGTGATCGAGCCCTGCTTCAGGCTCCCTGCTTAGCAGGAGGTCTGCTTCTCCCTCTCCGTCTGCCTGCTGCTCTCCATGCTTGTGCTGTCAAACAAATAAAATCTTTAAAAAAAAAAAAAAAGTTCACAGTCCAGCCAAGGAGCTCATTGCAGACAGTAGTACCTGGGATCACAGAGGAATGACTACGGAGAACCAATACCAACTCCCTGTCGGAGAACCAATACCAACTCCCTGTCGGAGATGTCTATTTCATATTCTAAACTCTTCTGGGTACGGGCACCTGGGTGGCTCAAGTGGTTACATGCTTGCCCTTTGGCTCAGACCCTGATCCTAGGGTTCTGGGATGGAGCCCCTCGTTGGGCTCCCTGCTGGCTGGGGAACCTGCTCCTCCTTCCTCTGCCCCTCCCCCTGCTCGTGCTTGTTCTTGCGAGCACAGGTGTGCACTCTCTCTCTCTCATGAATAAAATGGAATCTTTTAAAAAATCTTTTAAAAAATTTAAAACTTTTTAAAATCTTTTAAAAAAATCTTTTAAAAAATTTAAAAGATTTTTTAAAAAATCTTTAAAAAAAAAAAAAAGGAATCTTTTGGGTGTAAGAGGGAGAACAAACATTCCTTATGAGGGGAAAATCCAGCAGCCTTATGTAAAGAAAAGTGCTAACATGTCAGATGAAGCAGAGCTTCTATTCCCATGTAAGACTGGGTGTTCCACAATGAAGGAATCATTTCAAATGTTTCACAGACAGGTATCTGCCAAGGGGTATATTTATATTTTGTTGTATTTCACAGATGTAGATGGCCATTTATAAAGACTGTTTGTCCATTTTGGCATAAAGGACACGATACAATTTATTTCACCTGTGTTTGGAAGAAGGAAGTATTTGAAAAACAACTTCATGTGCCCCAAACTGGAAATGCACATGACTGAATGCATTTAACCGCACAGTTGAATCATACACTGGATAAACGTACACAAGGATAAACACATCGAGTTTAGATTTCTGTTTTTGCCTTTCAGGCTGAACTTCTTCTGAGGCTGCTTTTGGTATCTGGGATGGGCACCAATAAATAGCAGTTAAAGAACAAACATTATCCTGCCTCAGTTCTTAGGTATGGCTACAATTTCTTATTAGCAAAGAGAAACAGGTCTGAAGCCAAGCAGGTATAATAATGCAATTACATGATGAAAAAGATGCCATGGGTGTCTGTCTATTCAGAAAAGTAGGGTTTCTAAAAATCTTAAAACCTCAAATTATACATGTAATATCCTATTCTATCAGCAAAAGCAAACATCAAGCTATTTGGTTTTTTGCTAAGGAGAGCCTAATTACATTTCACTTAGTTCTGTGTAGCTAAACGGCAATGGATGCAGGTACCAGTTTTCTTGATCTATAGATTTAACATATCCTTAGTTGATCCAGATGTAAGACATGTAAAAGAAAATATTCCAGCCTTAAAACAGTCACAAAGTAGGGGTGCCTAGGTGACTCAGTGGGTTAAGCCTCCACCTTCAGTTCAGGTCATGATCTTGGGGTCCTGGGATCGAGCCCCACATTGGGCTCTCTGCTCAGCAGGGAGCCTGATCCCCCTCCCCTACCACCTGCCTCTCTGACTGCTTGTGATCTCTCTCTCTCTGTCAAATAAATAAATAAAATCTGAAAACGAAAACTACCACCAACAAAAAAGAAAACCAGTCACAAAGTAACCCTGTTTTATTTTCTTTTTTTTTAAGAATTTATTTATTTTTGAGAGAGAGAGTGTGTGTGAGCATGAGCAGAGAGAGGGGCAGAGAGGGAGAAGCAGACTCCCCACTGTGCAAGGAGCCCAATGCAGGACTTGAACCCAGGACACTCCGATCATGACCTGAGCCAAAGGAGGACACTCAACTGACTAAGCCACCCACACACCCAGGAGCCCTGTTTTCTTAGTGCAAATCTGTAATAATGTAGTTACACACTACATACGTGTAGAAAAAACTCAATAAATAGAAAGACATGCCATATTCTGAAATGGAATTTCAAGGCTTTTCAATTAAAATCTATAAAGGATGTCTTTTATTCTTGTTAAAAGTATCATACTTTTCATCTGGATAAAATATCAGAGAAGGGATTTGAGAAATGCTATTAAAGGGGTCTTAGCTACCCCAGAAAGGTAGTACACTTAATTTTTATAAAATTATAAAATTTTATAATTTGCCTCTGTTTTATTGGGGCAGGAAGAAGTAGATGAACAGAACAGAACTTCTAAAAACAAAGTCAAATCCACATAAAAATGGGCACTGTAAGTCACTGGGAAATAGTACATTTTTTTTAAATACATGAAAATAGTGAAGTCACTAGAAGAAGAAAATCTACTAAGTATTTAATTTGGAGATGGGAAAATACTTCTCAAGTATAAAAGTAGAAGAAACTTGAAACGAAAAATCCATACACTTGACTAAGAATTAGTCTAAACTCGTAAAAGTCACAAAGCACCATAAATTAACAAAAATAAACACACAAAAAAAGTATTTTCATATGAGAAATGGTTAATATTCTTAACATACCAAAGGTTCTCCATAGGAGTCAACCTAAATGGTCAAAAGATACTTACAAGAAAAAGAGCCAAAAACACTTGTGGAAAAAAAAAAAAAGCAATCTCATCAATAACCAAAGAAAGGAACATTAACAAAACCCCTTTCCAAAACTTCTTAAAAATAATCAGTGTCCTGGAACTTCTGAGAGACATGTTAAGTTGGTACAAACTTTAAAAATTCGTTTTTAGAAACATATACATCCTTTAATTCAACACCTTACCTCAAAAAAATCTGTCTTAAGGAAATAAAGATGATTATTCAAAATTTTTAAGATAGTACATTTTTGCTAAGTATGAAAATTTGGAAATAGCCTGAGGGTCCAGCAGTAGGAATTTTATTAAATAAATTTTAAAATCATGACCCATGCTTAAGAGTTATGTGAGGTAGACATGAACAATTTTGTTATCAAAACTATTTGATGTTATGGGAAAATATTCACCACATAAATAAATTAAAAATGCTATAACTACTAGCATTCCAAATATTTAAGATGAAGAAAATACGTATATTAAGAAAACTAGAGATGGAGGGGCGCCTGGGTGGCTCAGTGGGTTAAGCCGCTGCCTTCGGCTAGGGTCATGGTCTCGGGGTCCTGGGATCGAGCCCCCATCAGGCTCTCTGCCCCGCAGGGAGCCTGCTTCCCCCTCTCTCTCTGTCTGCTGCTCTGCCTACTTGTGATCTCTCTCTCTGTGTCAAATAAATAAATAAAATATTTTTTAAAAAAAAGAAAGAAAGAAAACTAGAGATGGAAACTAAATTATCAGTGGTTATCACTGAATAGATGAATTTATAACTTGTTTTTTTTGTGCTTTCTGTATTTTCCAAATTTTACTACATATACGCTTTTAAGAAGAAAGTTATAAATTCGTATTTACTAAACATTATGAAAAACATATCACACTTATTCTTTCACAGTGAACTCTACTTCTAGGAACTTACCCTAAGGACATAATCGAAAGTACAAAAGCACTTATGGAAAAGGGTGTTTATCAAAATGTTATTTGTAATACAAAAAAATGTGGCAATAATAGGGAAATTTTAGATAAAGGTGGGGACATATGATCAACTGTTGGTAGGTCTTGAAAAATGCTACTAGAAGAATATTAATGTTAGAGAAAACAATTCAAGGTTGTTAAAAACAGGAAAGAGTGTAACAAACTTGAGGTATGTGGATCTTATGTCTGACAAACATATAGAAAGAAGGAAGCAGATAAAAAAGGTTAATAGTGTTTATCTGGTAACAAACTTGAGGTATGTGGATCTTATGTCTGACAAACATATAGAAAGAAGGAAGCAGATAAAAAAGGTTAATAGTGTTTATCTGGAATTTGATTACGTTGCTCTATTTTTTTTTTCATTGAAAATGTATTGCTTTTATAATTAATTATATTTCCAAAAATAATATGAATTTTTAAGTTTACATACTTGGTTGCTCCATCATCGTAAGTTCCCATTAAGACTATTGTTCCGTCTTGTATGGACTTCAGAAACTCAATAAATGGGGCCACATCTGAAGAAAAAAAGAAAGGATTGATGGCTTTGAGTTTTGGGGTTTTTTTGTTTGTTTGTTTGTTTTTTTTTTTTTTTTTTTTTTAGTGACTGGCCATCATGATAACCTCTTAAAAGTTAATATTAACTAAAATATAAACTATTTGCAAATCAATAATTTCAAATGGAGAGTAACCAGAAGGGAGATAAATCTTAGGAACAGGTTAAAAACTGGACTTTGTCCTTTAATAGGATCGATCCCACCACCAACTTAGAATTTCCCAACCCTGACTGATCCTATGTGTCTTTTGTACTGATATTCCAGGGGTTAAATGAAAAAACCACAGCAAAGTTGTATTAAAGCATGACTTAAAATTTGAAAAAAGAAACTTGACAGGGGATGAGGGAGGAGGGTAGAAAGAAAAGCTCACGGATTCTCAGAGCGTATGTAAAATTCTTTGTATGGGTACTTATCTAAGTGGAGGATACAGAGCTTTTATCTAATTCATAAAAGGTTCTGCAATTTCTTAAAAAATTATATAAATATATACACACACACAAACACACATGCATACATATGTGCACTTTGATATAAGGGATCCTCTGGGCATATCTAATTACTGTAAACTAGGGGAAGGAATGAAGGTTATATCTAATTATGGCAAATACTATGTTCATTACCTGCTTTGTCTAGTGCACCAAGATACACAAAAACATAAAAATAAACCCCTTGGGTGACAACACAATGGTGATACCAGGGGGAGAGCATGTAGTACCAACTGTTTTATGTCTTGAACTCTCCAATGTCATGTCTCCATGTCATCCCCAAGTCTAACACTGCTTCAGAACTGGGTCACTTCAAGCTTCAAATTTACTCAGTTTCTTTCCACAGCAAAAATTCCAAAGATGTTCTCTAACTGAATTCTATTTTGTAATAACAGCATTTTCAATTTTGAGAAAATGTAACAAAGCAGCTAACAAATCACTTCCTTTTAAATGCAAAGATGGAAGTCAACTGTGGCTATCTCTTCACTTGGAGAGACTTTTTGGCATAATTAATCTATCTGTGATGAAGCAACAGAGTTTCTGGTCATTTCAACAAAGGTTTTTTAAGACTGTCTCCAGGTTTCCAGTGTTTCCTAATAAGTGTTGGTAGGGCCAATTATGCCATTAGAATCTAAAATTGATGGCAGCATCTAAAGTTTGTAACAGCTTTTGACAGCTATGAAAAGTCTTCCTAATCTCATTTAAAAAGTAAAGAAAACACTGCATCTATTACAAGCTGAAGAAGTATTAGAAAAGCTGAATGGTCTGAAAACTTAACATAAATTTCAAGAAGACTACCAGTTACTGGCTCCTAAGGAATGCATAAAAGAGCTGGAAACAGGGAGGTGCAGAGCTCAGCTTCATGCTGAGAAATATCCTGAACCAACAACTTACCCTGAACCAACAATGATCAAATCAGTGTTGGCCTTACATCAGTTTTGAGGAAGAAATTTCTTCTGGGCAAACTCCTGTTCAAGATGCTAGGACCTTGCTTCTGCATGTGGGTAACTGACTTATACCTGCTCCTGCAGGAACTTCCACATTAGGAAGATACCTGTGAGCCGCTCTAAGTGCAATGAACTAAAAAGAAAATGCCTTCTCTCAAATATTCATCTACTTTAATAATAATCCTAATTATAATTTACTTTTGAGGCTAACAAATCATATGCAAAACAAAAAACAAAAAAACCCAGGGCTCCTGGGTGGCTCGGTGGTTTAAACCTCTGTCTTCGGCTCAGGTCATGATCTCAGGGTCCTGGGATTGAGCCCTGCATTGGGCTCTCTGTTCCGGGGAGCCTGCTTCTCCCTCTCTCTCTGCCTGCTGCTCTGCCTACCTGTGGTCTCTCTTTCTGTATCAAATAAATAAATAAAATCTTAAAAAAAAAAAAACCAACCCGAATTCAGTTAAAAATGCTTAAATGGCTTGTGCCCTTCTCCAAATTACTTATTCTTTTTAAAAAATTTTAGTCAGAGACTTAAAGGATCCAAGGCTTTCAATTAGTTGTCCTGCAGAAAATAGGACTCAGATTTTTACAATCTCAATTTTGTTAGTATTGCTCTTAATCACACACACAATTTCTATAAAAAAGCAAAGTATATGCAATATGACCTATACTTAAATACAGCTAGATATTTAGTGAAAAGTAAGAGAAAATGAACTAACACAAACACACCATCAATCCCTCATTAATGGGCTATATTAAATTGAGGAGGCTTAAGAAGTCAGTCAGTGCGCGCAACAGAACAGTTATATGTTATCACACTTACCTCCTCCCCACATGTCAAAATATTTGGTGTCTAATACTTCTCCTGTTTTCCCTAAAAGAGATGGAACTCATGTCAGATTATTCAACTGAAATATACACTGTATACCACAAGTGATATTATCCAGTGATGGGTGTGAATTCCTTAGCAGAGAAGAATTATTTTGAGAAAGACTTAAAATCTGAACTGTATGCACCTTAAATATATCTCTAAGACTAACTTCTGGATAAAATGAAATTCTGGACTTTCTCATGAATCTATATAAGCCAAGGAGCAGCAAACTCAAGTTCACAGCTGAGTGTAGACCACTTAAATTCAGTTAGATAGGTTTCGTCCTTACATGTTACCATCGTCCCTTATTTAGAAACTGCCAAAAAATATGTAAACCTTTTAAAACAAGATGAATTGATGACATTTTCTACCATTAAAGCCAACATTTAAAATTTTTTCAGATTTCCCTTTTAAACTGTATTTTTTTGCTATCAATTAGACAAATATACGCAGAACCTTCTATGTAAGAAAATGAAAGCAAAAATGCAGAAACTTATCTTTTGTTGTGAAAGAAATAAAAAATATTTTCCTATACTGAGAACTGATACTTGATAATAGAGGGCATTTTACTTTGGGCCACATGAATATCCACTGATAACATCTGTAAGGTAAAATTATTCTTACCATTTACCAGGGCAACATTGATCCCTCTTCCAACATTATTCTTAACACCGCTCATTAAACTGAAGGAGGAAAGTCAAGACAAAATTTAGAATTAGATACTTTACATAAACATGTATCAGAGAAATAAAGCCATGCTTGAAAAAAAAAAAAAAAAAGCTGGGGATATTATATATACACACAATTGTTTAAGAAATGCAATGGAGATTAAAAGATATCTACTACATCAGAGAAGACAGTCTAATATTGAACAATTTTAAAGCAATGTTCTTAAGTAAGATTTCACAAATCAATATATTAAAAAGTGTCAGGGCCCAAGTACTAGACCATTTTTGCCACTTGGTGTCAGGTTATGAAATAGGATCTTAGAAAATCCTTAAAACAATGGTGCACATACTTTGCGCCATTCTCAAAGGGTGATTAAACAATTGATAATCTCTTATCTATTTTTTGCAATATCCATGTGACATGAAACAGAAGTGAGATGTTTTTATAATCTGAAAGCAAGGAGAGTTTCACCTACTTCACCTAATTGTGAACATTCTTAGTGATTATCAATGTAAATTTTCTCTGTACCCAGAAGAATCTTCTATTCATTTAATTACTGCATCTAACCACAGTCACTTGTATTGTTACATCTGAGGTAATTAACACCCAGACGCAGCTTACAGACCACCACGATTCTATGAAATAGAAGAGTTGAGTGGAACACTTGCTTGTTTCGGTTCAGTGTACTGAATTAGGATTAGTAAACTAAAATTGTAGGTGTCTGCAATTCTAAAAATTCAAGGTAATGGTAACACTGCCAGTGATGTACTATTCAATGATTAACTACTGGTTTGAGGTTGATGGAGACGGGGAAGGACGCATATATGGGAATACAACACAGAGACACACCCATGTCCATATAGGGGACATCCATACCTACACACATACAGGTAGGTGCCTAAGTTTATTATAAACTTTACTGATATAAAGGATTCTGTAACACACAATTTCACAAATAATAAAAGCTATAATATTTCATTATACAGTCACAGAGCCAACTGATTCTCACACAGTATGTTGATTTTCACAGAACTTAGATCGGCAGCAAATGTATGGTTTCAAGTGATGGTGAATGCAGTTCTAACAAACACTGGATGACATTTCATTTAAAGAGTAAGACACCACTTCATATACCCGTTGGCCATTTGCATTCCTCTTTTGAGAAATATCTATTTAGGCCTTTTACTCATTTTTTAATCAGGTTATTTGTTTTTTTGCTAGTGAGTGGCAGGAGTTCCTCACATATTTTGGATGTTAATCTATCAGATCTATTGTTTAAATTTTTTTTTTTCCCATTCAGTGGGTTGACTTTCCATTCTCTTGATTGTTTCCTTTTCTGTGCAAAAGCTTTCTAGTTTGATGTAATCTCCATTTGTCTACTTCTGCTTTTGCTGCCTAGGTTTTTGTTGTCTTACCCAAAAAATTCATTGCCCAGACCAATGTCATAAAGCTTTTTTCCCTAGATTAGTTTTACGGGTTTCCCATCAAGAAAGTTACTTGATGGGATAATGATACAGTAGATAAGATGTGAAAGAGTAGAAAAAGAAAAATCATGTAACCATTCATCAGAAGAACAAAGGATTACTACTCAATAATAAAGAATCCAATTTAAAAAAAAATAAGCAAGGTTTGAATAGACATTTCCCCAAAGAGGATACACAAATGCCCAACAAGCAAATAAACAGATGTTAAATAACATTAATCATCAGTGAAATCCAAAATGAAATCACAACAAGATACCACTCAACACCCAGCAGGATGGCTGTGATCAGTAAGTCAGGTAATAAGCAGTGTTACGTGGAAAAACGGGAACCCTCTTACACTGCTGCTGGAAGGTAAACTGGGGCAGCCAGTTCAGAAAATAATCTGGCAGCTCCTCAGACAGTTAAACATAGAATTACTATATGAACCCAAATCCGGTCCTAAGCACGTATACAAGAAAAATGAAAACATGTCCATACAAAACTTTTATACAAATGTTTATAGAAACATTATTCATAATAGCCAAAAAGTGGAAACAAACCAAATGTCCTCAACTGACGAACGAATACACAAAATGTGATATATCTATATATGATAGAGGGTTATTATGTCATAAAAAGGAATGAAGTACTGATACATGCTACATCGATGAACCTTGAAAACACTGTGCTAAGTGAAGAGGCTGATGACAAAGGAACCTCTACATATTATAAAATACCTTCTATATAGTATGTTCAAAACAGTTAAGTAACTCTACAGAGACAGAAAGTAAAATATAGTTACTTTGGGATGGTTGGGGGGCAAGGGAGAAGGGAGTGGAATGAGATGGGAATGGGGTAGAAGGGCAAGACAACTAAAGGACATAATTTTTTTTTTGAGGTATAAAAATGTTCTAAAACTGACTGCAGAGTTGGTTGCACATATCTGTGGATATACTAAAAACACAACTGTATACTTTATATGAGTGAATTGTATGGCATGGGAATTATATCTCAATAAAGCTGCTTAAACAAAAGAAAGCAGGAGCGACTGTATTAATACCAATTAAACAGACCCCAGAGCAAAGAAAATTACCAGACAGAGAGGGAGATTACATAATCATCAAAAAGTCACTTCAGCAAGACAGAGTAAACCTGCATGTGTATATATCAGGCAACTGAGGTACAAACTGGGTGACTCAAAACCAGATAGAATGGACAGGAGAAACAGAAAATTTATAGTCACAGCTGGTTACATCAACAGTGCTCTCTCAACAACTGATCAATGGAAAATTACCAAATGTATGGAAGAACTCAACAGTATTAAACAACAGGGTCTAACTGACATTTAAAGAACATTCTACCCAACAAGAAAAGAATACACGTTCTTTTCAAGTGTCCATGGAGCATATACTAAAGGTAGACCATATCATGAGTCACAACATAAACCTCAATATTTTTTTAAAACATTTTATTTATTTATTTGACAGGCAAAGATCAGTAGGCAGAGAGAGAGAGGTGGAAGCAGGCTCCCTGCTGAGCAGAGAACCAGCCCAATGTGGGGGTCAATCCCAGGACCCTGGAATCATGACCTGAGCCAAAGGCAGAGGCTTTAACCCACTGAACCACCCAGACGCCCCCTCAATATTTTTTAAAGAAATTGAAATCACACCAAGTGTATTCTTAAACCACAATGGAATCAGTAACAGAAAGATAACGGTAAAATTTCCAAACACTTGGAAGCTAAACAACACACTTCTCAATAATCCATGGGTCAAAGAGGAAGTCTGAAGGGAAATAAAAAATTACATCAAAAAGAATGAAAATACAATTTATTAACATTTGTGAGGCATAGCTAAAAGAGTATAGAGACGAATATATAACACTAAGTATTTAACTAAAAGGAATGCCATATACCTAAAGTAAGCAAAGGAAAGAAATTAAAACAGCAAAAATCAATGAAACAAAGCCTGTTCTTTAGAAAGATCAATAAAATTAACAATCCTTTAGTAAGACTGACAGAAAAAAAGAGAAGACACAAATCACCAATATCAAAAGTGAAATGGGATAGCATTATAGACGCTGCAGACATCAAAAGGATAAAGGAATACTATGAAGGATTTACCCATGTAAATTTGACAACTCAGATTAATTAGACCAATTCCTCAAGAAGTACAAACTAACACAATTCATCCATTATGAAACAGATCATTTACATAGTCCTGTAACTACTAAAGATATTGAATTCATAGTTTATCAACTCACCTCTCTGGAAAATCTCCAAGCCTAAACAGTTTTACTGGAGACTTCTACCAAAAGTTTTTAAGAAAGAATTAACACTACCTCTACAAAAACTCTTTCAGAAAACAGCCACCTTCAAATTTATACTATAAAGCCAGTATTACAATATTAGAACCAGAGTAAGACATCACGAGAAAACTACAAACCAATATGCCTCATTAGTATATAGGCAAAATCCTCCTTAACAAAACATTAGTAAATAGAATTCAGCATTACATTAAAAAAATCATAAACCATGACCAAGTGAGGTTTAGCCTATGGATACACAGGTGTTTTAACATTTGAATAGTTAATATAATCTACTATATTAACAGATTTAAGAAAAGTCACACAATCACCTTAATACAGAACATGCATTCTGACAAAATTCAACACCCATTCATGATAAAAAGTCCCAGAAAACTAGTAATAGAGAATTTCCTCAACTTGATAAAGAACATCTACGAAAATCTACACCTAACCTCATACTGGATGGTGAAGGACAATACTTTTTCACCCAAGATCAGCAACAAGTCAAGAATGTCCATTCTCACCATCACTATTCAACACAGCATTGGAAATCCTCGCCAATGCAATAAGGCAAGAGAAGAAAATAAAGGCATACAAATCAGAAAGGAAAAATAAAGTTGTCTTTATTTGCAGATGACGTGTTTGTCTGTATGGATAATCCCAAGGAATTTACAAAAACAAAAACAAAACTCCTAGCAGTTATAAATTAACTTAGCAAGGTACAAGACTGACACACAAAAATCAATTGTGTGTCTATATGCTAACAATACATGAATTAAAAATACAATGCCACCGGGCACCTGGGTGGCTCAGTGGGTTAAAGCCTCTGCCTTTGGCTCAGGTCATGGTCCCAGGGTCCTGGTATTGAGCCCTGCATCGGGCTCTCTGCTCAGCAGGGAGCCTGCTTCCTCCTCTCTCTCTCTCTCTCTGTCTCTCTCTGCCTGCCTCTCTGCATACTTGTGATTTGTCTGTCAAACAAATAAATAAAAAAAAAAATTAAAAAAAAAATACAATGCCACCTACAATTGCTCAAAAAATGGGGGATACTTAGGTATAAATCTAATAAAGCTTTTATAGGACTTGTAAGCTGAAACCCACAAAAATGGTAATGGAAGATAATGAAGAATATATAAAGAGAAATGCCATATTCAACAACTGAATAGTAAAGATGGTCAATTCTCTCCAAATTAATATACAGATTTCACACAATTCCTAAAAAAAAAACCCCAGGAGGATTTTCTGTGCATAGAGGCCAGGTTACCTAAAATGTAAATGGAAAGGCAAAGAAACTAAAGTACATAATGGGGGGGGTGGGAAATGGGAGAAATTATTCTACCCAATGTAAAGACTTACTCCATAACTAGTATAATCAAGAGCACGTGGTATTAGTGGACAGGTAAATACACAAATCAATGGAATGAATAGAGAACCCAAGGCCAAGTGGAACCAAAAAATGCATCAGTCGAAATTTAGCCAACTTATTCTCTAACAAAGGAGCAAAACCAATTCAATGGAGGGAGGACAGTCATTCCAACAAATGGTGCTTAAGCAGCTAGATATTCATAGGCCAAAACTGAACCTCAACCTACATCTCATTCTTTTTTCAAAAATTAACGTAGAATGGATCATAGATTTAAATGTAAAACATAAAACTGTAAAAATTTTAGAAAACCATGCAGAAGAACATCTTTGAAACCTATGGCTCCATGAATGATTTTTAGACCTGACACCAATCCATGAACAAACAACAAAGCACATCCATGAAAGAAAAACAAATAAATAAATTGGAACTAATCAAAACTGCAAACTTTGGCATTACAAAAGATCCCAGTGAAAATGATGTCTAGACAAGCTATAGGTTGGGAGGAAACAGCCACAAACCACGTATCTGACAACAGGATTCATATCTAGAATGTATCTCAAGAACTCTCAAATTGTGGTAATAAAAAAAAAATAGATAAAAATGACAGAAAAAAGCCAATCTCATACAGTCACATATTTTATGATACTATTTCTAGAACATTTAAAAGCATCAAAATGATAGAAATGATCAACAAATGAGTAGTTGCCAGGGGTCAGTGATTCTGGGGGGGTGATGATATCAGGGTAGTATAAAAGAGATCTTTGTGACAATAGGCTAATTCTGCATCTTAATTGCTGTATTGGCTACATATATCTACACATATGGTAAAATGACACACACCGTACCAATGCCATTTTCCTGGCTTTGATACTGTACTCTAAGATACAATCATGGAGATACTGTTGTAGAATACATAGAACTACTCCATACGATCTTTGCAATTGTCTTGTGATTTCTAGAATTATTTCAAAATACAGCGTTAAAAAAAATAACTCTACTTGAAGGTCCATTTAAAAAGAAGCATAAAAATTTGATTTTGAAAAGCTTAGTAGCACTTAACTATTTAACCATATGAATTGCATATCTGCCTTCAAAATCTCACTTTTCATTCTCTAAAATTTACATGTAATTAAGCATAGACTTTTTCCATGTGTATTCAAGAGTAGTTCTGAAAGGCGAGCCAACTAAATGTGGAAAGGAAACCACCTAAATGTGCTGCCCAAAAGAGGGGAGTTTCAAAATGCATTTGCTCTGCTCCTGTGAGAAATATATTCCTGAACTCCATCATTAGTGTTATGAAGAAACAGCTATGATTAACCTGTTACATTAATAATTATGCACCCCGGTGTCTTAATAGTTAATAACTACAGTTTCCCAGTGTCTTCCCCATCATGGAGTATATGCTGCTGAGTCTCTCAAAGCGGAGAAACACACGCAACAGAGGAGGAGTACGGCACAGGCTTTCCACGAGAGGGCAGCAGCCAATCAAGTTTTAAAACCTGGAAGTCCTGGAAATCCTGTAACTAGCAAATGGCCAAACGACCGAAGATTTTTAAATATGTAAGTTTATAAATATATAAACCGGTCTTATTAACACAATTGGAAATGTTTTCTTTTATCTTTCATGAAGGTTCCCCCACCACCGTTCCACACCTCCAGACAAAAATCTAAAGAAAATACTATATAATCTGTAGACAGATTCCACATCTTTGAACATAGTTTTGTTTCAAAGGCCTAGTTTCTGTTTTGACTACCACATCTTAAAATGACTAGTTTAGAGCAGGTTTAACAAACTACAGCCCGTGGGACAAATCTAGCCAACTGCCTGTTTTTTTTTGTTTTATTTTTTTTGTTTTATTATTTATGAGCTTAGAATGGTTTTTGTATTTTTAAATGGTTATACTTTAAATGGTTATATAAGTACTTATACACTCTCCTTGATTTTACCTCTTGATCCTTACAGCCAAAAATATCCTCAAGGTAAAGCAAATGAACAAATCCATCAAAATAGTTTGCTATATTCCTATACCAAACATTAATATTATAATAAAAGGTGAGGTATTATCATAATATCAACTTCATGTAAACTGAAATCAAATGAGTATATGCCTAAAATAAAAGCTGTATAATGGTTTCTCTAAAGCAAAATAAAAAGAAGCTACAATTTCTGTATTTGGTGACATTTGATGTTTATACCCAGGACTTTCTATTCCAAACTAATGAGAAGTTTAAAATCCATGTTAATCTCCAAAATATATCTGATGCATCTAATCTGTCCTTAAAACCATAACCACCCCTGAATCTTAATATCATCTTTTGTCTATATTGGGCTATCTCAAAATCAGCTTATGATGACATTATGGACCTAATAACTCATGTAGAAAGGCCGTCCTGCCACACTGGGGGAACACGTCAGAGCACGCCAGCCTTCACAAGTACTGCCACTGTAGTCACGACCTTTCAAAACGCCTACAGACCTTGATAAATGCCCCCCGGGGAGAAAAATCATCCCCACTCAGAAGCACTGATCTGGACTGGTCATCTCCAAAATGAGTGTGCATGTACTCAGGGCATGTGCAGGAAAATATTAAAATTTCTACTTACATATTTTTAGATCTATTTATATATTTAGTGAATGTGCATAAAAAAATTAAAAACTCTGTTACTATTGAGGAGAGGGGCAGAGTCAAAGAGCTTTGGAAGCAACTGGCAAAGACTTTCCAGTTGTTCTCTCTATTCTGCTTCTCAAATCATTTTATACATCAGTCAGATAATTTTTTCAACATAAATGAAATCATGACGTGCCAGAATCTGAAAACCTTCGATGACTCAAACACTCAGAAAAAGATGCCATCTCCCTACCTGCACGGCCCTCAAGTTCCCACTGGCCTGGCCCGTACTCCTCAACCTCATCTCACCCACGCCCATGGCTGTGCACCACACCCGCCGCTCGGCACAGCTCATCCGCCTCACTCTCCAGGGAAGAGCAGATTCAGGGCAACCCACTAAAAGGAGGGCTTGTGATTTCAGACTCCAACTTCACATACAAGTGACAGTCAACCCTAAGGCAGGAGACTAGAAACTTAAAAATTGACTTGGTAGAGCATCTCAGTACAGAAAACCATTTCGCGTAGTGGCAAACAGCTGTGTGTCGCAAGGGGGAGGTCAGCACTGGGTTATTTCACACACAGTTACAACAAAGGGCTCGCGAGGCAGCGCTTTCATTACCTAGCGCAGCGCTGTCAAATGGGACTTCCTGCGACGGCGGAAATGCTGGGTGTTCCGCGGGGCAGGCACCAGCCACGGGCAGCCACCGAACACCTGAAATGTGGCTAGAGTGACTGAGGAACTAACTTTTTAACTTTAATTCATGTAAATGAATTAACTTTTCCCAGATTACTTCAGAATCAGGATTAAAGCGTCACACGTGTCTATGGCTACCAGATGGGACAGCACAGATCGAGAGGATTCACACAGAGGAAATCCCTTGTGTTCACAGGAAGCTGGATAAAGGCTGCAGTCTTATGTCACTCTACTATGAAATTTCAGAATTTTAAGGCCCTTTAAATTTGAGGGAGAAAAAATCGTATCATGAAAACTGAAATCACTTTTCTTTAAAATACGCCCAATACATTTTCAAAAGATCCATTAAACTCAGGCTCAATTTGTTGTAATTTAACACCATACCATATACTTCCAAACTGATAAATACTTACACATTGTCTTCCAGACAGATTTTGGGTCCCACCACATTGGCCGCTCCGCTTGCCATTTTAAAAGCAAAATGCTTCTCAGGGCAAGCTTTTGAGATTCCACATTTATATCTGGGAGGTTTTGTAGCTTTAGGGAGAAATTTTTAAAAAAAAGTATTAGTAGACTCTAATCAGTTTGTTTCCTATCTTAAACCACAAAGAGCATTACGTAAGAACAAATACATATCTTAAAATACATGCCTTTCTTTTCCCCTGAGGGTTTCCAAGAACCACAAAACAAATAAAACGAAAAACAGAACTTCCTAGGAAACAAGCTAATAATTGACATAAATGAAACAAGCAATTGATCCTGATGAAGGTAAATGTATTTTTCTCAAATTTTTTTATTTTTTAAAAGTTTTAAATTTAATTTAGTAAACAAGGTTACATTAGTTCCAGGGGTATAACACAGTGATTCAACAATCCTCTATGTTATTATGCTAAGCTCACAGGTGTAGCTACCATCTGTCACCAGACAACACTAACAAAATAGAACTAACTGATTATATTCTTTACACTATAGCTTTTATGCCTCTGGCTTGTTAATTTTTAAACTCGGGAGTTTATTTCTCCTACTCTTTTCACCCTTTTTTGCCCATCCTCCAACCATTTCCCTTCTAATTATTTTTAAGTTTATTTTTAAAATTCAGGATGGGGAGGGGCACCTGGGTGGCACAGTCAGTCAAGCAACAGACTCTCGGTTTCAGTTCAGGTCATGATCTCAGGGTCTGAGGCTGAGCCTCACATAGGGCTCTGCACTCAGCCTGGAGTCTGCTTAAGATTCTTTCTCCCTCTCCCTCTACTCCTCCTGCTCGTGCTTGTTCTCTTTCTCTTTCTCCCTCTAATATAAATAAGTACATCTTTTAACACAAATTCAGTATGGGGGAGGTTTTGAATTGCTGCTTGACATTTCTAGTCCATATACTCACAACGCATGGTTAACTCTAGAATGAGTAAAAAGCCTAACACATCACTGAATACCTGCTCATGTTCTACTTCTAACAAGGAATTCTTCTTTCACACATTTTCTGTACTTATATACCACCGAAACTAAAAACACTAATAAAACAAAACATCCATTATGAATACTGTTATATACCAAGAATGTTGAGTGGTCCAGTCAAACAGCATCCTTGTAACTTAAAAAGTTTTAACTCAATTTTGCTCAAGCTGAAATCTCTCCATTGTTTGAATACAAGTCCTCATATGCCTAAGATAAAACAGAATAAACCATGTGCAAAATATTTAAATGAAATACTTACAACGTGCAGCTGTGTCCAATGCTGACCTTGCTAGGAAAAAAAGAAAAGGTTTTCTTTGTTAGAAGGAATAAAGCTACTGTCAAGTGTTCACTTTTTAAACATATTTGGAACTAACAGACTCATAAAAATGAAAGTGCCTGAATTCTTGCTCGGTATACAATAAAAAAAAAACCCCAGAATATATCCCTCTAGAGAAAAAATGTGAAAGTAACTACAAAACACATTACAAACAATTATTCAGAGGAATTACGGATGGTAGTATTTTATTACTGATAGAACATTTTATTCTTTCTTTACGTTTTATTTTTATTTCTAGTTGTAATTTAAATCCCAATCAGAAAGATACCTTACAAACTATCTTTTTTTTTTAAAGATTTTATTTATTTATTTGACAGAGAGAGATCACAAGTAGGCAGAGAGGCAGGCAGAGAGAGAGGAGGAAGCAGGCTCCCTGCTGAGCAGAGAGCCCGATGCGGGACTCGATCCCAGGACCCTGAGATCATGACCTGAGCCGAAGGCAGCAGCTTAACCCACTGAGCCACTCAGGCACCCCACAAACTTAATTTCTTTTTAAATTTTTTTCCAGCTTTCTTGAGACATAATCAACATAGAACACTGTGTAAGTTTAGGCATACCATATGCTGACCTGATACATCTATCAACTGCAAAATGATAACCAGTATAGTATTAGCTACCACCTCCTTCCCTTCACACAGTTACCATTTCTTTCTTGTGGAGAGAATATTTAAGATCTACTCTCTAATCAACATTCACATATATGATACAGTAATATCGGCTGTAATCACCATGCTACATTAGAGATCCCAAACTTGTTAATCTTATAACTGGGAGTTTAGAGCCTTTGAGGGAAGTCTCCCCCTTACCTCCCTTCCAACCCCTGCTAACCACCATTTTACTGTTTCTCTGAGTTTGTCCTTTTTAGATTTCACATGTAACTGATATCACACACTACTTCAAACTTCCCTTTAAATGACCTTAAATATACACTCAGTAACTAGTATGGTGTTGTGTATACATGCACATAAAGTCCTGGAGAATATACATGAACTTATCTCACTGGTTAGGCTAGGAGATTCGGGGGATGGGGAACACAAGAGGGATGGTGGTAGTGAGTTTAATTTCTCTAGAATAGAAATGTATTAGGTATAATAAACAAAATAAGGTCAACTACTAAGACTTTTATAATTTATCAGTTCAAGGAAGCCAGAACCCTATGATTAAATCTTAACTTCAATGCAGTAGATCTCAACATGGCCATCTACACTTAGAGCTTTTTAAAAGCACTAACATCTGATCCCAGCCTAGGGGATAATAGTTCAGATCATCAATAATACTGTGGGCAGCCACTTCCTGATTTGGCTAATGAGTATGTGGTGTCACAAATATTTGTCAGCTGTTTGACTATAAATAGCCCCTGGGTTTTTAGTTCTGTACTATTTTAGATAATTGAGAACTTCCTGTAAGTCCAGAACTCAAACTGGAGAACAGAAAGTTAAAGCTGAAAAATAATATGTAAATGTTTAAAAAGGGTTGAAAATGACCAAGTAAATGAAGGCTCGTTAACTCTATAAAACACTCAGAATATTATGCACCACTGAAATCATAAAGGCAATGGGGTAACATGGAGAAAGTCTAATGCATGAAATAAAGCAAAAAAAAAACACAAGCCTTATCTAGAAGTACAAAAAGTATTCATGGATAAGGACAAAGGCTTGAAGAAAAAAAAAATTACTTAGTAAATTAGAGTGCTGGGACTACTAGGCTCATTCTTTTAATTTCCTTAATTATGTCATAAAAGTAAGGGAAACACCAATTCTAGAGATCACCTGGTCCAATGCTCTCACTTTTGTAAACAAGAAAATAAAAGCCCAAAGAGCGATTAGCAGCATAAACACTAGATATTCTCAACTTCACTTTGCCCTGAACAAACACATATCATCAGACGCAGGTGTTAAGATATTTACGGAAAAACACTGTTCAAATCAGAAATTCTGGTATGCTTAACTTATGGTAACAAGATACAAGAAAGACAGTGGGATTAGAACAGAGGTATATAACAGAGCTCATTCATATATGCTGGGTGCTCTTACCAAGTATTTTTGCTTGTATTACTGATTCAATCATCATCCCTGTTTCAAAGAGAAAGAAACTGGGAACTGAGAGGTTTGCTGATTTGATTTGTTTCAGGTCATAATTAATAACTAGCAGAGATCATTATCTTTATTTTTAAGATTTTATTTATTTATTTATTTGACAGTCAGAGATCACAAGTAGGCAGAGAGGGAGGCAGAAGGAAAGGGAAGCAGTCTCCCTGCTTGTCAGAGAGCCCCATGTGGGGCTCTATCCCAGGAAGCTGGGATCATGACCTGAGCCGAAGGCAGAGGCTTTCACCCACTGAGCCACCCAGGCGCCCCCAGAAATAATTTTCAAAGTCCTTTTTCACTCTAGCACCCAAACTCACGCTGCATCACAAAATGGGAAATGTCCGAGGTCCTCTGATCACATGCATAAAAACTGCTAGTCCTGCTTAGAGCAGGAAGCCAGAACAGGGAGCTTTCAGAACAACCCCTCTGATGGCAGATGATTCAAGACTCCCAGGGCAAAGGGTCCACAAGGGCAAAGATGCTGCTACAGTATGCAGCAGCTAGAACAAAGGTTAATGACTGTGGGTTTGAAACAAGTAGACCAGTTCAGAACAACTAAGGAAGCAACACTGACGGGACTTGCAAACGGACCTCACAGAGGGATGAAGGAAAGGGAGAAATCAAGTTTACCTCTTGGACATTTGGCTTTAGAAGTCTTCATTTATTCATTCACATAAACCAATGAATAAAAACACCATGTCTGCACTCAGATGCTCATAGCTTAGTGAGGAGATAGGGGTAGGGAAAGAGTCTGTGTTGGCCCTGTCAATTTTAGATACTTGGAGAAGATCCAAGTGGGAAAGTCTCAAACCCAGCTCTAAATGAGATCTGGGATGAAGATACCAACAGAAAAGTTGACAAAGAATAAGGCTACCCAGAGAAGTCACTGGATTTAAAGTCAGGGGGCTGAGGACAGAATTTAGAGACATCAATAATCAACTAATGCCCAGAGAAGAGTGTGGCTGAGCAAAGGGAGGTAGAAGAAAAGTCAGGGATGAGCCTGTAACATGGTCAAACTAGTTTGCTTGTAAAATTTGAGATTAAAAAAAAAAAGAGAGAGAGGGATAAATGCTATTTAATTCAAAAAATGTTACTGGGATAGGATTTAGGGAAAACCAGTTTCTTAATCATCAGGCTTTTTAAATACATAACTTCACCTCCATTTACTTTGTGTAAGAGTAAAGAGAAAAGATGCTAAAGGTTTAAAAAAAACAAAACAAAACAAAACAAAAAAACAGGGGAACTTGGGTGGCTCAGTCAGGTAGGCACCCAAATCTTGATTTCAGCTCAGGGCATCGACGATCTCCTGAGACCAAGCCCCGCTGGGCTCCACACTCAGCTCAAGTCCTCCTGAGATTCCCTCTTTCTCCCTCTGTACCTCCGCCACTCGACTGCACACGCGCGCTCTCTCTCTCTTTCAATAAATAAATAAATAAATAAAATCTTTAAATACCAAACAACTCTTGGAAAGACTGTTCTTTCCAGACCAGATGAAAACTAATTTTTATCTTTTATCAAAACCAAAAGCCCTCTACTAAGCTTGCAAGTCTGAGAATTTTAACACCTGAGAGCCAAACGGGTCAATTTTCACAAATAAAACAGGATGTTCTCCACATTAGAGCACAAGCACAGCATGTCAGCAAAAATCCCTCCTTCCCTGCAACTTGTATTCCTCCAACTACCTTGACAGCTTTAATTCTTAATTTCTTTCAATACATACAACTTTTCACCTTAAGGAACAATAATAAACATTTTTTAATTTGGTTTGCATTTCTTTAAGTTTAAAAATTTTATATTTTAAGAAAATAAACAGCCAGGCAGCATTTTATTTTTAATGTGGAAAATTTATCATAAATAATTCAAGATTAAATTGCATCAAGATAAACTGAACTTTTATATGGTTAAGATATAAGGTATCTTTGGAAAGCTAAAGAAACTCACTGCTGAATTTTTTACATTAACTGAATTTAATTTTAATTACCGGTTGTTTTTACAACTTATATGATCACTGAACAATTCTTAAAAAATAATTTAAAATGACTGAAAAACAAAGGTCTCCAATATCTGTGAAATAAGTAACATATCAAGTAGAATCTGAACACTTACTTTCTTCAAGAAAAAGGTTAATGGCTTAATCATTATTATCTACTCCTAATCGGATAAGCTGAGAAAATGAATTCACTTAGAATTTTCTTTTCAGATTTGGGTTTCATCAATGAATGCTGTTCAACAAGTCAAGCTACAGAAATTGGGACGATTTCATACTTTAGTTTTTAATAATGTCAAGTAATTGAGGTTTATACCACTTCAATGGTTTAAATCTGAAAAGGTAAAGATAAATCAACTCAACGGAACTTCAATAGAACAGTAAGTACTCTAGTTATATATACACAAAAATAATTCGGAATGTGTTTAATACATTCACTAGTTGTTAAATATCTATGTTGAATATTAACACTGTTAAAATGCAATCATTGGGGCACCTGGGTGGCTCAGTGGGTTAAGCCTCTGCCTTCGGCCTGGGTCACGATCCCAGGGTCCTGGGATCGAGCCCCGCGTCGGGCTCTCTGCTCAGCGGGGAGCCTGCTTTCCTTCCTCTCTCTCTGCCTGCCTCTCTGTCTACTTGTGATTTCTGTCAAATAAATAAATAAAATCTTTAAAAAAAAATGCAATCATTACTAAAACTCACATGTTGTTTCCACATTGATATCTTGGTTGTGACATTGTAGATCGCTTGTTTGCTAGATGTCACCAATATGAGAAACTATGTAAGATCCTAGGCAGGATCGCTACGTATTACTTCTCACGAATGCATGTGCATCTACCCACAATTATCTCAAAAAGTTGTGTGAAAAACTTGTTTTTTAAAAAATCATAATGTATTTTAGTAATCTCAACTAATTGTGAGCAACACTTTTCATTCTTCCATTCTAGAATTAAGTTCATTTTTTCTATAACAGCACATCCAATCAACCTGAATCTAAATTTATAAAACTATCAAGTAAGCTATTATATCCACACAGGGAGGAAAAAAAAGGAAAAATTCACCACCAAAAGAACTATTATAGTTCACCTCACGGGAGGGGCAGACCCACCAGTATACGGATTATAGAAACAATTCTAATGTTGAGTTAAACTTATCAATCATCCTTTGGTAAACTGAGTTCGATGCCAAGCAAATGGCAAAGACAACCCTATCTCCATCTTTGCTCAATTAATTCTATGATGAGAATTAAAATATAACAAATTAAATTTTCAACAACTCAATAAATTGGAATCCAGTAAGGTTTTGTGGATACAGTGTATGACTTCAGCTATGATACCAAAATAAGCCATCTGACCTAAGAAAGTGCAAATCCACTACCTAAAACACACAATAAAACCTTACAGATTCCCAAAATTAGGAAAAATCAAAATGAAAATTAAGAGATAACTATCCTAGTTAAGTAGCTCAGTCTCTGTTCATAGCTGACTACCAGAGGCTTTTCAACTATTATAGTCTTAAATGAATCCCACTTTGGAAATACTGTTCCTCCCCACGTAAAAATCCTAATCCTCAAATAAAAATCCTCAAAAAAACTACATTCATTTTCCATTCGATCAGCATGTACCATCTACGTGCACAGCCCAGCACGAGAGCCGGGTAAAGTACCAAGGTGTTAACTGCCCTTAAGAGTCATTCTCTAAGAAGGGTAAACAGATACATGGAAAAAAAATGACATTATTCTACGTAAGGCAGAATAAAATCAGTGCCGAATTGAGACATAAATACTATGCATTAGGAACTAACAGTTCAAAAAAGAAGTTACACATTCTAATAGGAAAAGAGGGAGATTCAAATCTAATTTATCTCAAAAGGGGCATTTATGCAGCTCTGAGAGAGGAGAAGGATTAACGGAGGAAGGGGGGGTGCTGAGAAAGATGGGCGGTGTGGGGAACAGGCAGAAGCAAGGCCGGGGTGTGTGTCTACGGACACTGTGCTGACCCGTGGCGCAGGGAGTGAGAGGCACGGGGTGAGGAGGGGAGGGACAGAGAACAGGTGAGAAGGGCTGAGGCAGGTTGAGGGTGCGACATCCTAAGCAGAGACTCTGATTTTACTCTCCAGTCGTCGGAAGTGCTAAAGGTTCAGGACGGTTAAGAGAACTGCTCTGGCAGCGATGAAACAGGCAGATACCACGGACGAGACACAGACATGGAACGTCCCTGTGATGTTTCACCAGAGGGTCTGGACTGGAGATGAAGAGCCAAACTAGGGCAAGCGCTGGCTGGAGCTTCACCCGAGACTCTTCTCTGAAAACAGTGGGCCTTTTCTCAAAGTAGATTTTTTAATATGCACCAATGGTCCCATTGTCTTCCTTCTTTTTTTTTTTTCTTTTTTAAATTTTTTTAATTAACATATAATGTATTATTTGCCCTAGGGGTACAGGTCTGTGAATCATCAGGCTTACTACGCACTTCCCAGCACTCACCATAGCACATACCTTCCCCAATGTCCATAACCCAACCACCCTCTCCCTACCCACCCCCCACAGCTCCCAGGAACCCTCAGTTTGTTTGTGAGAGGAAGAATCTCTTACAGTTTGTCTCCCTGCTGATCCCATCTTGTTTCATTTTTTCCTTCCCTACCCCCCAAGCCTCCCACTTTGCCTCTCAAATTCCTCACTGCCTCCCTTCTTTCAAGGACTGTTTCTTATTTGTTTAGTCTCATCCATGGACATGTAATTCCCTGAATGTTTGCCCAAAGCCTACAGACAAGTGAGTCTCTATATTACTTCAAAATAGAAAAAAACATTCAACGTGCTTCTGCCTCAAGCTACCACTCCATAATCTTCTTCCCTTACCATCAATCTTTCTTAGCTGACCTGGCCATACACATTGTTTCACCAGTGACCCTGAACAAGTCCTCTATGCCTTCAGGGTTTTTCCGCCCCATTATTCAACTGAACCAGCTGTGCCCTCAAAGGACACCAGACTGGCCTCTTCAGAGCAACAGAAGTAGGCAAAAGTCAAATGTCACTGTACTTTGTAATGACTGCTCAATGCTGGATCCTAGAGATAGACAGGGAGATAGATTTTTTTTTTTTTTTTTTTTTTAAGGGGGGTGGATAGAGGGAGAGGAAGAGAGAGAATCTTAAGCAGGTACCATGCCCAGTGTGGAGCCTGACAGGGGGCTGGATCTCACGACCCTGAGATCATGACCTGAGCCAAAATCAAGAGTCAGATGCTTAACCAACTGAGCCACCCAGGCGCCCCTTCTGGATACATATTTAAATGGGTGTTGAAAAACAGATGGTTCAGGAGGAAAATAGCCAGTACACTGAGAGAAAGGGTTCAAAATGGGTAATTCCATAATTGGAGAAGATGAAAACTTACAAAAAAAGATGGACTGAAGGAGGATGACTGCGGTTTAACTATTTGAGAGCTCATCAATATGGAAGAGCACCCCAGGAGACAGAAGGTCAGTGCACTGATACTATCGGGGAGTATAAAAGACAGAATTCGGTGCAATATAAAAAGTACTTTTAAGTAGTTATTCCAAGAAAAGTCACCTGAAAATGTTTATACAGAAACTGATGATTACACAACAGAATTGTCTACAGCCTTGATACTCAGTATGTTATGTGGGAGTAGAAACCTCAGCATCACCTGGGAGCTTGTTAGAAATACAGACTCTCAGGCCCCATCACAGACACTGAATCCAAGTCTGCATACCGAAATCCCAGGGAGATTCCTTTGACCCTAAAGCTAGAGGACCACCGGTTCATGGGAGTCTTGAAACTAGATGTGAGAAGAAGTGAACGAGGTTTTGGGATCCTTTCCAAATACTAATTTATGGAAAGCAAAACTCACTATGCCAGAGATCTCAAAGTGGTTCCAAAAGATTTCTGACTCATGGGTCAAAATACTGTTTCTAGGTTTCATATTCTCACTTTTCATGCATAATTTTTTAATATCTTAAACAATGCTTCAACCAAACCTTATTCAAATGTTTCAAAAGTTAATTTCTTTTTCTAACTTAAGAATTTTATTTAAAAACTGAGTTAAAGTAGCTTACAATGGTATGTTTATAATAGAGCATTAAATAAATTGGTAAAGAGAGAAAAATGATGCAGGAGGAAATAAAGGTAAGAAAGCAAGATGGATTTCTATGGCTGGTATTTAAAATGCATTATCATGACTCCACTTGCGAGGTGACAGCTAGATTTGGTTCCAAGTTTTCTAGCACCCGACTTGAATAGTGCGTGTTATCTTCCAGAATATTCATTTAGAATGCCATGATTAATGTCCTAGGCATGAATGAAATAGACCCCATTAAATCTACTCAGAACGTTGAATATAAGATTCATGCTTTATACCGAATTAATTTTAAGACTTCCTATTGTATATTCCAGAATATTCTAATGGGTCACACTTATTGATATAATTACATTTTCTTTTCTAGACAGACTAAACAGCAGAGTGACTCAAAACTGATAACTGGTAAACATGTATAGACAACCAATCAAAAGTAAGACTTACGAAAGGCAGAAAAAATGGAACTTACCAAATAGATTTCCTAAACTTGCATCCATTTTTATTTCAAATACTTGAGAAATAACATAAAATGTCAGTAAAAATACTGCCACAGCTACCACCAACTTCGCAGCACCTAGAAAAGGGCAGAAATAATTCAGCATGAGCTTGTGAGACTACACAACTTTTATGAATGCATTTTCATAAAAAAATTAAGTTTATAAAAAATTTCTTAAAACTAATAAATTTTATCTATTAGATCTTAGTTTTACTGGAGTTACAACACAAACTGTACCAACCACCCATCAGGGTCAGGGAGGATTTTCCTGATCAAAGAATTGTCAGATTGGCCAGCAGCCCAAACACAGGACTGCTTGACTCATCTGCCTCGTTTTCCCCTGAAGAAAACAAAACCACACCACCACCACCACCACCACCAAACCAAACCTGCTCTCAAGGGCCGGCTGACCACACCAAAGTTCCATGGCAAATGGAACACCATCACCAGCTGCAGTCTTAATCCTTTCCAAATTTAAAGGCAATGCTCTACAGGGGTAACGCAAAAACACTGGACACTGTGGAGCTGCCATGGCAACAACCGTGATGCTAAGGAAGGAACTCTTGAGTGCAAGGAAACAGGTTTACTGTCCTATCACCACAACACCTGCCTCTTAGCCAACAAGTGCTGCAGGGATGGCGCACAAGAGTACCCAACCTTCTACTTAGCCTCCCCGAATCCCAGAGGACTTCATCTGGCACCTGTCACCTACGCTTCATAGTGCAGTTACATGATACGCTCCATCAAGACACACTCGTAGACTTTCAGACCTTCCCATCTTTAACCATTTCTGAGCGCCCTACAGAGTTAGCACTGCCCACTGCCAGCTAATTGACTGCGTAACAGGAACTGATGACTAGTCTTTTGTTCCCACAGCTAGGCAAATCTAGGAAAGAAAAAAAAAGTGTAAGACAGGAAAGGAAATGGAAAATGACAGGAAGAAACATCCTCCTCCTTCCCCTAGAATCGCAGAGCATCTCATTAATTATTCAGGAACAATACTAATATTTGCCTGTACCATCTCCATTGCCCTCTCTTACCAAAATTTTACTTTTTATTGATCTAGAATAGGTAGGTGGGATCAACAGGCATCTCTCCACTCTTAAGGACACAAAAGTCCAGAGATCAGGCAACTGCACATGATAACAAATAACGCAGCAGCAGCAGAAGGCCCAGGATCCAGGGATCCTGACAGGGCCCGGTGCTCCATTCTGACACCAAATTACCACATTCCCCTAAAACACTGCCAAAATTCAACTCCGTAGGTAAGGAAGAGTAAAGAAGTACTGTATGTTCGTTCTAATTTCCTAACCTGAAACAACTAGGACGACATCCTTCAAGGAGCAGGAAGAAACTGGCCTACTGATGCTCGCCAAGGGCCGGCGACACTGAGAAGTGCTGGTTTCACGCAACTCCTTGTTTCTATTTAGAAACGCTCCAAAAACACAGAAATGAGACGGCGGGGAAGAAGCTCATTACTAACCGAATCAACTCCCACACCGCCTGCTTCGACCTTCTCCCCTCCAAAAATCACTTATTTTCAAAAGCAACTACAAGTTGCTTACATGTTTAGTGCAGAAGAGAGCGAAATACCAACAGGCTTTGAGCTCTTACCCCCAAGGATCTAGCAGAGGGCCTGGACACAGTCGCACTCTCACCAAGTGTTTGCTAAACAGATGAATGGTGAGAGGTGACACATTGCTTCGTGATCACTTACGACCAAAGGCTTGAAGACTGTGTATCACATGAGTCTTCACCACTCATTTCCTAGCAAACACGAGCATGTGCAAACAAAGATAGCTTTTCCCTGTCCCTTACCACAAATACATGAAACCATTACTGTTTAAGATTAAAATATTAAAATGAATAAAATATCAAGGTTATAATACATCAAAGTTCTAGACTAAATTCAATACCAAGTGAGACCTGAGCCTACACTAGACAAGCTATATACACCAGACATCAGATACACGCACATGTACATATATACATCCACATATACAACACACACACACACCATTTATTGAGTGCCTTCCATAGAGCTAAATGCTATAAAAGCACAATTGCAGTTACACAGCTCTTCAAGGTATCATTTTTATTTTACAGAAAAGAAATCAAGGCTGAAAATTTTTAGGTCACTTGCATAAGGTCACATAACTAGTTAGTAGCGGAAGGGAGTCTTCAACCAAGACCTAGTCACTGACAGCAGACTATCAGAGGAACTAGGAGGGTATAAAAGCTCTAAGGCAGGGAGAAGTTCGAGATGGAGAAATGTGCTGGTAACAGAATAAACAGATGGTCCCAGAGAGGAGCAGGCAGGTGAAGACTAGCACAGACTAGCACCTCCACACTGGTAGAGTTCTAGAACTTCCGTTACATAGAAGTCTCCTCCAGAGCTAGTCACCGTCCAACTCTGGACATAAAGGGGCCTGACCATACCACACCACAGTCCCCCCATTCTTAACTTTCTGTAAGATTCTCTCTTCCTTCTAGCCATGGACTGCACTAATCTGAGTGTATCCTTATTTTTCACAAACCAAAAAGCATACTCTTTAGACTCTATTGCCTTACTGTTAAAATAAAGGCTATAAGAGTATTTCAAAGCAACCAGATTTTCTTAAATTAGAAGAGATTAATCACACTAAAGGCAATAAATTAACAGCTAATCTTCTCTCTTTGCTCATCAAAACCAATCCCTTCAAGACCTACACTAGGAACAGTGTCAAACATAAAATAAGTACTCAGTGAATAATTATTTATCAATTAACCTTGGAATTAATGGCCAGAATTGGAGAAAGGAACCAAATGAAAATTTAACTTCAACAAGAATGAATGTAGAATTACATGAGGAAGAGAAAACTTGCTTTGATTATTTCAATCACCATGTTTAATTAATGTACTTTTTAAAAATAATGTGAAGACATGTGACCATCAATAGTCAGTCTTGCCGTATTCGAAGATCATTAAAAAAACAAAACAAAACAAAACACTGTAATACATTTTTTAAACCAAAAACAAGCTTTTAGTTTCTGGGAATATTTTCCTTCAACAACTAAAGAGCTACTCAAAAAAGGATAGTTTTGTAAGTTCATGACCAAAGGGTCCAGATTTCTAAATTTCCACAAGGCCATCTATGAACCCGGGTATCTCTGCTTAATGAGCATGATGTTGGATCACCTGCACCTGATTCTACAAAAGGATGGAAGCACACAGCCTCGTTTGTTCACCCACCCGGACTTTAGAGACTTCTAAGAGATGCTCCCCCCATAGGAAAATAACTTGGCTTGCTGGTGAGAAGATGATAATTACAAGAAAGACTATCTGGCTTTTGAGAAATTATAAGTTACCTTCTATGTTGGCAAAACATGTAGTAGAAATTTCTAGGTAAAGTGTGCCTTTCCTCTAGGGTCTTGGCTGTGCTGAAGGACAGGCAGGGCCAGGAGAACACGCACTTTTTCATGATCAAGGCAGGAAGAGGTCATCAGCCTCTCCCGTTATTTATGCATCCTTTTATAATGTTTAAAGATCGTTACCTTAATACTATGAACATCAAGCTGTGTTTTGCAATTTCCTCAATATGCTGCCTAAGGAACAGATGTTCTTACACATAACCTCCCTTATGCAGATTGAACTCGAACCAGCAAATATTCCCTTAAGCAAACAAACATTTTACTGAATTGTTCATGTACACTAGTTTCTATTTAAGTACATATACAGAAAAGATGTAGGCTTTTAAACTTCATGATTTCTTTCTCTCAAAAAGCTAGAATTTAGCAAAACGAAAAAATCAGTCTCACTAGGTTATCAAAATTGTTATTTATACGGGCATTTTATTCTATTAGGCAAATAAACTTAATGTGCAAGAACACAAACATTAAAGCCATAACTTAAAAAAATTTTGTGAAGTTTGTCCAATTTGTGATGTATTGACTACATAAAAAAGGAGGTGAAGTAGTGATTTAGTCTGTTATATTTATCAGCTTTGTTCTTAATTTAGAAAAAGATTATTTACTCTCTCCATTAGCCATTTAAATAAAAAAGTTATGCAAAAAATAAAACTTTTTCTACTGAATTAAATATCTTACCTGCTACCCTCATGTTTCGTTTTTCAGTCTATGGCACTTTTCATTAAACAACCTCCTAAAATCAAAAGAAAAGGCAAACATCATTAGGTCTAGAATGAGCATTCCTGCCTAAGATTGAGTTGGATTTGAAGTATAGATAATAAGCTAATTAGACAAATGTCATGACATTTCTAAGTTTTCTACCAGTACGGACATGGGGCCTGGCTCCTTCCACTGGGACACAAAGCTCCTGAGAGCAGGGTCCATGTTTTAGACCATTGTGTCTCCAGCTCCCTAACTTTGGTGAAGAGCTGTGAGAAATCCTGCCATCAAGCATGTGAATGGAAGATAATGCCCCTTATTACTCTCAGTAATTTTGCACTTATAAAGAACTTTGGATACTGAGTCCCAGACTTCCAGTTTGCAGGTGAGGTCGAAAGAGGTGACGCTGCTCGTCCAGGCGTGGAACCCGTTACTGGAAGAAATGGGCCTGGGACGCAGGTCTGCTGGCTCCCCCTCTCGGGCTCGCCTCAGTCTACGATGCTACTTCATTTTTCGTACAACAGAATTCAGGGGCACTATGACAAGGACTTTACAGCAAAGGTTTATTTTAATACCAGGATCCTTTTCCTCTTCATGGTTTCAATTTAAGTTTGTAAAAGAATATATTCAAAAGTACAGGATTACAATTTTAAATATTCTGGTAATTACCATTATTGACAGTGTATGCTACACATCAAATAAAGAAACTATTCTCTAATATTATTCTACGAACAACAAGAAAAAGATGCTGGAAAAAAAAAATCTTTGTCTATGTGTGTTTCCCTCCTAGGAAGTAACTCCAGACAGGTGAAATTTTAAAAAGAAAACAAAAAAGCAAGTGAATGAGTTTGACAGGAAATTCATGCTCAGGCTGAACTAGACAGCGGTCTCTCCCGGTCTCTCTCCTTCTCTCTCTCCCTCTACTCCACCTACTCCACCTACCCATCAGGAGAGGAATTCAAAAGAAAGTTTTGATGAATGAATCTGATACCTTTGTTTTAGACTGACTGTATTTGATTCTGATGTTCCAATGTTGATGCCTGATCTAGTAAATGACACAATGTTTTAAATAAGAATAGCAGCGCATCCCTGAAGGGCACAGAAAGGCAGAAAGGGAGTGAGACACCCAGTTTGTTCATTCACCAGTAAGAGCCAGGCCAGGGTGGGGGTGGTGAGCGCCCAGGGGCCAGTGCTCTCAAGGAGAGCTCCCTCCTTCTGCCCGATTTACCCTCAAGAAAATACCAACATTTAAACTAACAGAGAATGCAGCATTATTGATTTCTTTTCCTCTGCTAGTTATCTGAACAGAATACGAAAAGCCAGCGTTATCAACCTATTTAAGCTAACTACTTATCCACAGGCTAGAGAAATACCAAAAGAGAACAACAGATATTAAAGTATCCGCAAGTCATCACATAAAAGCAGAAAAGGAAAAAAAAAAATCCTTGGCTTTTCAAATGAAATCCCTGACTGGTTTCAAATTCTCCTTTGACGTCCAGCAAAATGGAAGACTACGCTCACAGCACACACAGACCTTTCCTCCCAGTTAATATTCCAAAATAACTTCGCTCTTCTCTGCATGTGGCCTAGAAAAGTTTTCTGGAAGCAGGATAAGCGGTTGGCCAGAAGCATGCTGTTCTTTTTCACTCTTTCCATTCCCTGCTGAGGAGGCCACACCCTGTACCCTGTACCTCACCAGCCCGAGGGCCTCACCAGCCCGCGCCCTAACCACACTGTCCCGCTAGCCCGCTTCTACACTGATACTGCTAGGACCACGAAAGCAACTATAAATGTCTAGAGGAATTCATGCTTTCCACTAATTTCTGAGAGAACATTTCATAAAATCTCAGTCATAACACATTTTTAATTCATTTGCTTACGACAAATTCTTGATGCAAGAGTGCAGATCAGCCAGCATAAGGGAAAAGTACTGGATATATCTGAGAGCAAATCAAGGAACATGTTCACAGCACGCTAATTCCAAGTCATTCCTAACTTCTCTTCTTAGGATGATATTTAAAAACAAAGAAAATCATTACATATAATCATCTCAAGGAGAAAAAGAAGGAATTTAGTGGAATATACTTGGCATAAACCTCGGGCTGAACCTCCAATGATCAAGCAGGGATAAAACAGCTTCACAGAAAATTAACACAACAGCAAAAGGGTAAAAAGTCCTTCGACAGAAATTCACAGCTCTTTAATCCATAAGCAACAGGTGAAAGAATTTATAGGTTTTCTGATACACTCATTAAAAATTAGAGCTATTCGGGCACCTGGGTGGCTCAGCAGGTTAAAGCCTCTGCCTTCAGCTCAAGTCATGATCCCAGAGTCCTGGGATCCAGCCCCGCATCACATTGGGCTCTCTGCTCAGAGGGGAGCCTGTTTCCCCCACTCCCTCTCTCTGCCTGCCTCTCTGCCTACTTGTCATCTCTGTCTGTAAATAAAATAAAACCTTTAAAAAAAAAAATTAGAGCTATTTTCCAAACCAGAATACTGGTGGCAGGCAGAACACTTGCAGGATACACTAAAAAAGGAACAAAACCCCAAAAACCTTTGATAGCACCTTTGCTGCCCAAGAGTGTAGCATCAGTCAAAACAAATTTCAGTGTTTAAAATAAATGTTCAAACCCTGTCAGGTGGCTAATGTGTAGAAGTGCACAATCACCTGAAAGTCCACTGCAAGGATGGGCCGCCACGGTGCCCTGGGCCAACAGAATAGTAAGTCTGCGACCCAGACTACAGAACAAGTCCCACATTAGGATCTCAGACCGACATCCTGAATTTCTTTGAATTCCTTGTCATTTAAACATTTCCTTTAACCCAACGACTGACTTTGCTCTAATCTGGTCAAGTTTTATTAAAATGAGGCCTGCATCAACAGGCCTCAGCCTAGAATCAATCAATTTGAGATCAACAGATAAAAACACAAGCCAAGTGGTACTTTCATTCTCTCCTTGAGAAGCAGACTTGAATTACAACAGGTGAATGACAAGACCATTTTATATCAATAAATTAAGCCATAATAGCAATTATTTACCAGGAGGGGAAGGTCTTGCCAATTAAAATAAACTAGGTAATAATGCATTCGGCAGTGTTTTTCGTACACATGCTTATTTTATGTAATCTTTCCAGCAGCCCCCTAGGTGTAGTGTGTTTCGATGGCATTACAGATGAGGTCAAGGGATTGGTCTCAAGACACATGAAGGCTGAGTAAGAAGCTGATACCACAAACACGCTTCTCGCACCTCAGCAGCTCGCTGACATGTTCTAATAGAAGCAACTTGCTGTCAAAACTCCACGCCTATCAATGTGGCTTTTGCAAACTGCTCTGGGAATTGCCAACCTGGGCTGCCAACTAGCCACTCCAGAGATGCGACATTCGTCAGAATGATTAAGCACATGTGTGAGAACACCCCTTGAAGACAGAAAAGAAGAAAATGAAGCAGACAGAAACACCCACCGATGTCGTACTAACAAACGGCAATCAACTAAACTGGGAGAAAGTACTGTAAGTCATTCTCCACAAACACAAAGAAACTATCTCTTAATCCAACCCAAATTTAACTCGGTTCTGGTCAAATGGCACTGTCACAGGCACCAATGAGGGAAGTTCAGAGGACTGTTAACACTCACGCGACCTAGAGCTTTTCAAGAGGACAGAGAAAAACAAAGGTCAGGGCAAGCAGATAGACAGAAGTACATTTAGGCCCTGGGATGGCTAATTGTTTGTGTCAACTTGACTGGGCCACGGAACACCCAGATATCTGCTCAACGTTATTGTGCGATTGTCTGTGAGGGTGTTTCTGGCTGAGCCTGATACCTGAGTAAAGCAGTTCGCTCTCCCCAGTACAAATGGGCCTCATCCAATTGGCTGCCTGAACAGAAACCAGAAATCTGAGTGGGGGGAATTTGGTCTCTCTGCTCACAGCCTGCTACCCGGAACATCACCTTCAGCGGCCTTTGACTTACACCCCAAAACTTACACACCAGCTCTCCCGGTTCTCTGGATGGAAGAACGTCATTGGCTCCCCCAGCTGCCGGGGACTTCTCAGCCTCCACAACGCAACTGAGGCAGAGAATTCCTTATGATTGTCCATCAATCTCAGATACCGTATCTCCTCTCAGTGCAGTATCTCTAGAGAACCCAGACCGACCACAGGCTTGCTCTAAATCACACCACAGGAGATTACATTTTCAGTCCTAGAGCAGTTAAAGAGAGAAATGAGCAAACCCTGAAAACAAAAGTACGCTACACGTAAGGGAGGGGGCGGTATTCTCATGTAGTTTACAAAGAGAAGTACGGCGTAAATATCATCCTGTCTCTCCACTTAACTAAAACGAAAGGGTGGGGTACCTGGCCGGCTCAGTGGGTTAAACCTCTGCCTTCGGCTCAGGTCATGATCTCAGGGTCCTGGGATCGAGTCCTGCATTGGGCTCTCTGCTCAGCAGGGAGTCTGCTCCCTACTCTCTCTCTCTGCCTGCCTCTCTATTTGTGATCTCTATCTCTCTCTGTGTCAAATAAAAAAAATCTTAAAAAAAAAAAAAAAAAGGTGAAAGGTCCCTGCGAAGTAAAATCAGGCAGGTGCCTCTCCTAGACTAACTTCACCCCAAAGACAGAGGGAGAAGCAACCATACTTGCATACTTGGCAGACCACCCACGCTACTTCCCAAGAGCAGACATATTTCAACATGATTCATCCCAACTTTAAGAACTCCCTAGTACAACTCCATCAACCAAGGTGAATTAGCAGACACCTAAGGTTCTTACCTCTTCAGAACTCTGAGGTGTCAGATTTCAGAAATATTTCAGTTGTTCAACAAGCTTTTAAAGCAGGTTTTCTGTGAATACTTCGGGTGATTAAAAACTGAATGGACACGTGTTCTGCTTCCCCTCCCAAATCTAACAGGGCTAACCGACTTTTTCCTGACAAAAATATTTCCTTTTCGAAGATGATACCATTGAAGGAAGCACGGCGTGGGGCTGTTCTTCGCTGAATTCTCATGAGCGGAGAAAGAGTTGTTCGAACCCACAGGCGCTGTCACTCAGTACCTCAAACGCCACGAAGGCACTTCTTGAGCTGGCAGCCAGGGTCCAGGTTTTCTCAGAGAAAAAGTGCTGTTTACTCTGATTATTACCACGATACCCTGTAACCACTGAGGACAGGACAGTGGATGGCTGGTCTACACGGATATTACCAGCTGCTGGCATTAATGAGGGGCAGGGCCTCTAACAGAAAAAGGCTAATAAGAAAGAAATCAAACAATCAAGCTACCCATGATGTCAACGTGACATTACGTTAATATCACAGTGATTTAGAATTACAAAATGGAAATCACTGATGTACCAAAAAACCAGAAATAAGACTTCTGTCTGAGCTGAACTACCAACATATAAATGGACTGGAAATGGATAGGGGGAAAATGATACGGGGCCATACTGGAATGCATTACACCCTTCCAACCAGCTAGCCTGCCTTTTAAAACAAGTCATCAGTATAATCTTCATTACAGATAAATGTCAGGTAAGGACACCTTACATTAAATTGTATTGTAAACAAATACTTTACATGGTAAAAGATCTGAAGAAATGCTACACTGTAATTCTTGTATCTCATGGCTTCTATGACTCATACTAATCATTTTACTTTAACAGGGGCCTGTGGTTCCTGGGGCACCTGAGATGGTTTTATTGATTCCGAGGTACACACTACTTCCCTCATTATAACGTGTCTCAAACTGGGATGAGGTTTACAACCACATTTTCCCCCACAGTAGTATATAAAATAATGGTGTACCTTACAAATATCTTAGGCTCAATGAAACAGCATATCTCCTTCTTTGAAGCCCTAACTACAATGTAACTCACAGCATGGACGCCACCATTATTGGTGGGCTTTTTAAAATGCAAATTCCTGAGCCCAGAATCCCTAGGAGGATTAAAACTCCTGCATGTTAATGAGCTCCCCAGGTGGTTCTCACTCTCACTTGGATCTGAGAACTTCAGATCTATAGTACAGCAACCCAAACACACAGAGAAGTCTGGAGATGGGAGCAGGGGGTGAGGCAGATCTAGGCCACAAAAGCCCAAAGGTAAAACTCATAAAACAAGAATTTCATTCTTTCCTTAACAATGAATGGAAATCAGCCTGACTCTGGGCCAGGTCTCCTGTTGGGGTGAGGAGGGAAAGGCGGGCAGTGAATAAATCTGGAGATAATGTATTGAGGAATAGAGCAAAGAGAACTCTCATTTGCAATGGTTACAACAGTATTAGATTCAAAATTACCCAAATGTTTTCTTGCACTTTCTCCTCACCTACCAAAGCAGAATTTCCTTAAAAAGCTATAATCCAATGGAAAAAATTAAACAGTGATCAGATTTCTGTAACTGAGAGCACCAACATGCCAAAAACAGAAAACAAAATGACATTTAGTTCTGCCAGCTCCCTCAGAGTTCTACAACTGTGGATTAAACAGCTGTAATGTAAACCACTTAATCCTACACCTTACCACCCTGGAAAAGAAAGAGGGACAGACGGAAACAGGTATCATTGAAAACAATGGCAGAAATAAAAATGAAATACATTTTAACTGTAAGAAGTTCCACATATGTAGGGTAAAGAAATGTCCAGGTCACAAACTGCAACAACAAAAAAGATTAGAGAAAGGCACAGATTTCCACACAGTGTAACTATCTTCATCTCCTAAAACTATTTTACATTGTATCGGATGAGAAGTCACAAGTTCCTATTCTGAATGAATGTTTAAGAATTCCCCCACAGAGCTGCTGCACTGATGGTATTTTTTTTTTTTTTTAAGATTTTATTTATTTATTTGACAGATCACAAGTAGGCAGAGAGGCAGGCAGAGAGAGGGGGGAAGCAGGCTCCCTGCCAAGCGAGAGCCCGATGTGGGGCTCCATCCCAGGACTCTGGGATCATGACCTGAGCCAAAGGCAGAGGCTTAACCCACTGAGCCACCCAGGCGCCCCTAAGACTGTCTTTAAATAGTCTGCGAATTTAACTGACCCAGAGCAGACATAGTGCTGTCGGTCAAACCTTCCACGTGAAGAAATGGAGGAGCAGAGCCTTTCTGTCTGTCCTGGATGGTGCACCATTTCTACCACAAAAGCTGAATGACAGCAGCCATGTGCAAAGAAGAGGTAGTAAGAAGCTTCTGGCATAAAAGTTCCTGAAACAAAGAAGAAGTCCATCTTTGCTGATCCTTCAAAACACACTGAATGATCACTTAGTTGTAGATACTGAATGGTATCGATAATGTGCCTGATACCATACTGTGCCTGAAGTTGTGTAAAACTGATGATGAAAATCAATTCAGGAACTGACTCCCTGCTACAGATGTCCGCCTAACTTTTTTTCTGCAGCACACAAAAACTCACCAGGGGCCATCAATGGATGAATGGATGAACAAAATGTGGACTGCATCTATATGTGGAATATCATTTAATCATAACGTGAATGAAGTACTCTTCCTTGCTGTCCTATGGACATCATGCTAAGTCAAAGAACCTAGACCTAAGAGAGCACACCATTAGGCCTCCATTTATATGAAATATCCAGGAAAGGTAAATCCACAGGGACAGAAAGCAGACTAGTGGTTACCAGGGGCTCAAGGGAAGGGGGAATGGAGAGTAATTGTTTAATGGAAATGAGGTCTCCTTCCACAATGATGGAAGTGTTTTAGAGCTAAACACAGGTGATGCCAGCACACCACTGTGAATGTACTAAAAGCCACTGAATTATACACCTTAACATGGTAAATTTTATGTTAAATGAATTTCCTAAAGAAGGAAATCAGGAAAAACAAAAACAAAAAAACCTGACCAGAGTAAGACTAGAAAAATCATAAAGGGTAGATGAAAAAATTAATTGGATTAGAAATCAGGGAAATATAAGTCATCTTAGAATAGCTTTAATCAAATGGAGGAGGCCAATGAAAAAGAGAATGAAAGAATACCAGTAGGTATGCAGTGGAAACTTAGAAGAACTGGAACATTTAATTTCCTCTTCTGAGAGAAAGTCAGCTGACTGTATTTTAGAAGCAGAATAGAAGTCACGAAACCTCTTAAAGTTTAAATATCTTGGGAATCTTGCTCAATCTCCCCAAATTAAGAAAATAAGGCTCTGAGTGGAATTAAATAATTTGGTCAATGCCATTTATGAAGCAGCTAAACGCAGAAGTATTGCTTAAAATCCAGATGTGTGATAGAAAGACAGGAATCTTTCCGCACTAAGTACAAAACAAATGTTTGCTACTGTACTAAGTTCTGAACTAGCTGGATTTTTATGAGACCTAGGGCCAAAATTTGTTGATTCCTGGGTCTTGCACCTTTCAACTTTAAGAAATGGGTATAAAAATGAAGAAAAAAAAAAAAAAAAGAGAGTGAGAGAGAAAGACTCACTGTCTCAAAGAAAATAGCTTTATGAAGGCCCAGCCTATCTTATTCATAGTATCCATGATACCTATAATAACTGGCACATAAGAGATACTTCAATTTTTTTAAATGAATTTTTTAACACTAACACCATTTAAGATTTAAAATAGATGGTCAAAAAAAAAAAAAAAAAGACTCTGATAATCCAAAACTTTTTGCCATTCAACAATCTCTTGCCCCTCTCTCAAATTACCTTTCCTTGTTAATGTATCTTCATCAACTATTAAATATTAATTATCAACACTTAAGGTAGCAATCCAAATTTTGTAATTGTAACAAAATAACAAAATATCTTGAAAGCCACTTTAACCCAGTGGCCTCAGTCTTATTTTGATTCTCTTTTGAAACACAAGTGGTCTCCCAACCATGGTGATTTTGGAGGAATGTGGCCTGTGGCCTTTTTAAAAAGCCACATTTATGTTCGGCTTTAATAGATCCCAGGTTGAGAATCACTGCATTGGACTCTACATTTCTCACTATCAAGAAATGCTAATCTTCAGCGAGCTGAGAACACACTACATAGAATTTGTGAAAGAAAGCTTCTAACACCTGTATAAAGGGGGGCGGGGTGGTGGTAAGTTCGGTAAACAGCTAGAGAACTCAAGAGACTGGGGGCCTTTTGAAAGAGATACAATTAATGATATGACCTGAACTGATGCCAAGAGCATAAGCTATTAACTTTATTTTCTAAGTTAAACGGAGATCTCTTTGTACTACATGATGCACTGTACAAATATTAGCAACGTTTTAAAAAACTTGGTAAATCCGACAGTATACCCCTAAACCTGCAAGGCAGTCAAGGGTCCAAGGGGTCTGGCATCTTCTGTCACCATCAACCTTTACTTTACCTCTAGAGTTCACATTTTCATGTGTAAAAATAAGAAAGATAAAAGAACTGGCTGGTGAGAATAAATGTGCATATGAAAGAATATAGCACAGTGCCCAGTAAGCAATATAATACTACCTAGAATCGTATCTTGTATCCATATATTTGACTTAAGAAAATAAAAACAAAAGGTTCCGTCGATTAGACAGCAGCTCTGTATTTTATGACACTTAAAAAGAGTGGGATCAGGGGAGAAGATGAAGAAACACAGCTCAACCTGAAATCATCAATGTGTCATTTATATTATTTAGATCTAGGGTCCCTAACCGTGGTACAGAGTAGAGAATTTTGAGGACAGTAGCAAAAAAAAGAAAAGAAATGGGGAAGAAAAAGAAAGAAGGAACAGTACGTACATCAATGACAGCGAATATCCATGAGCTAGATGAATTTTAAAAATGAGAAGTACCTCCAGTTTAGGAGACGCTGAAACTTTACAAGTGAGCCAAGACGGCCCTCCACAGAGGACCACTGCAACACCCAGTTCGCCGCCGCCTCCGTAGAGCCCTGGGCCCGGGTTTCCGACGGCGAGCCGGGGCCCCCGGCAGGGCGCGAACCCAGGTGCAGCCCGGCCGGGGCGCCCAGCCGAGCGCCAGGTGCAGGCGCCGCCCCGCCCTCCGCGGACCCGGGTAGGGAGACTGCGAGCTGGGGATGCACCGGCGGGGCGGCGGCCCGAACCCCGGCCAACCGCACTCGGGGGGCCCCGGTCCTACCTGCGCCCGCTCCCCCCACCCCGCCCCCGCCGCGGGATGCGCCACGACGACCCGGGCGCGCGCTCCGGGGCCCGCCCCCAGCCAGCGGCGGCCGCGCGAGCGGAGGATGAAGGTGGCGGTGGGTCCCCGACTCCCCCCAGACGCCCACCATCCCTCTCCGCCCTCCGCCGCGGCTCCCTCCGCCTCCCCGTCCGTCTCACCGGCCTCGCGCCTGCCTTCCGGCCTCTGAGCGGTCAGTCCTGCCGGAGGCCGACGGGACCCGCCGCCGCCGCCTCCCGCGCCCTCCTCCCCTTTCTCCCGGGCTCCTCCGGCTTCCCCTCACCCCCGCGAGTGGCCTGGAGGAAGCCAGCTCGCCGCTGGGCCTCCTCCCCGCTTCCCCGCCGCGACCAATGGGCCCCCGCCGCCGGGAAGCCGCGCCCGCCCCCTGGCGGTGGAGGACCGAGCGGGCACCCGGCCGGCGGCGGGAAGGGCCGGAGAGCGACGGGAGGGGTCGGCCCGCCAGCCCCCGCCCGGCGCTGCGCTGTCTGCCCTTGCCACGTGGGTGCAGCCGCGGCGGCGGTTGGCGGCGGCTAACGCCCGGGAGTGGGGGAAAGGCGTCACGCCCTCCTTCCCCTTGTTCGTATACTTTCATAATCCTGACCTTAAAAGCAGAGATTTAAAATAACCGGTCCCATTCTAGAGATTCAGTGATTCCATGGTCTTAATCAACCTAGGATCTCGGGCAATTACCCTTTGACTCCTCAAAAGCTAGCTAACCTGTTGTAAAACGCTACTGGCCTGGAGCACTAGATCACTGATAACATTTGGCTCAGGGAAAAAAAAGCAGTGCGTGTATTTGCACGTCATTTTTGTTTAAATTACTTAGCAACACAGCAGTTAGAAATGCTCTTCTCCTCTACACATATTTTTTCCCCTACAGTTGTGTTGATAACTGGGAAGTCAGTCCAAATCCCACTTTATGAGAGCTGATCCCACAACACAAAATTGTTTCATAGTTCATATCCACATCCCAGAACAATTAATAACTATTAAATGTTACTAAGTAGAATGTCAGGACAATACACGGTTGTAGAAATTAAATCGCATTAAAGAATAATAGTTTACCATAGTTAAGTGTTCTACCAAGCCTCAGCTTTTCTCCAAAAATAAAAAACACAGAACCTAAATAATAGCTGTGAATTCTGCAGTTGGTATTCCATCAAAGGGGAGGGAAGCAAGAAAGGCATTCTGAGAGCCTTCTTTGTGCCAAGTACTTTGCTGGATGTTTGCCAGCCTTTGGGTATGTGTTCTCATTTAATGCTCACAACGCAGGCGAAATAGATATTATTTGCTTATTACTTTGAACAAATCAAAATATCAAGACTCCAAAACTGAGTTTAAATAACTTGCTCAAAAATACAATGTAGTAAGTTGTGAAACTGGAATTCCAGCCTAGGTCCATCTACCTCCAAACAAATGAGGCACTTCGTCTCTTTTCTTTTTAAAAATTTTATATATTTGAGAGAGAGAGAGAGAGCGTAGACAGAGGGGCAGAAGAAGAGGGAGAGAGAATCCTCAACAGACTCCCAGCTGAGTAGGAAAGCTAGAAGGGGGTTCCATTCCAGGACCTGAGCTGACATCAAGGCTCAGATGCTTAACCAACTGAGCCACCCAGGTGCCCCGAGACACTTTGTTTCTTAGGGTACCTAAAATCACAACATTTACTGTGCATGTATTTCCCCTAGTTCCCCCTATCGCACTGGAAGAATTTATGAAGCCTCTCAAATAGGGTGGTCAGGCCACGTTTATGAAATGGCTTTCTGACCCATAGCTGAATTGGCCTGTATGGAAATGACATATGCCATTGTCTTATAGCACCACACTTAAAACGACTCGTGATCTGAGAATGATTTAATATGCTCTGTGCCAATGGCCATAAAATCTAGGTTAAAACCCATCAATAGGTAACGAAATTAATAATAGTGGTGCACGACCAACATTTTGCTGTTTTCAAATCACTTAAATAGGGCAAAGCTTCAGAGTTTGTAGTACAACGTGAGAGGGTTAAGTATTATTTCATGAAATATTTGTACAGTATTAAGTGTGGGTAAGTGTCTGGATTACAGTGTCCTGCATTACAATGTAAATTCTATTTCTTCGCAGGACTGCAATGTTTGAAAGTTGATAAGTGCTTCCTTTAGAACACCTGTTAGGTAACCAGTTGTTTCACCTACCTTTTTACTTGATAAAGGAGTGTGGGAGGCAGAGAAATTAATAAAGATTAATGATTAAGTTTAATGAGACAATAGAGAACTTTGCAGCTCCGGGAGGTTTAATCCAAACAGGTATTGCAATGTTACATGATAATAAGCATTAATGATTTATATTTTTACAGCAAATATTGATTCTATATTTACTGCGTTCCAGGCTCCTTGTGAAGTCATTTAGCTATATTAACCCATTTAATCCTCACAGCAATCTATAATACAGAGGAGAAAATGTGAGAGGGAAAGGGAAAATTGCCTGAGATCCTATTGCTAATACCTGGAAGAGCCAAGATTCAAACCCACATGCTCAACCTCAAAGCCCATCCTGCCTTTTATGTACTCGAAAAGAGAGGTTCATTTTTTTCTCTTTGATGATTGCAGAGATTTATATAGAACTCTAACATACTACACTATTTGCCATACAAGGATTACATAATATTGTTAAATGTAAACCTTGATGAAAAACCTCAGAATTTTAATTGGACCCATTCTCCAGCAGAATATTCCATTTTGCATCAGTTTCCTATATCTGCACTGGTAGATTGCCTGCAAGTATGGGTACCAACAATTCCTCCAGTCTGTGCGAATTCATGTCACTTACCATCAAGGGGTAGGGTCTGTATTCCCTGCTCTTGAACCTAGACTGGCCCTACGACTTCTTTTGATCCACTGAATCCCTTGGAAATGATGCTGGGTGACTTCTGAGCCTTGAAGCTTCCATTTTCACTGCCTTGGGAGCCAATCAACATATAAAGAAACTCTGGCTGCCGGAAGAGGAGAAACTACACAGAAAGGAACCAAGACCTAGTTGGGCTCAAAACATCCCAGACACCCTACCTGAGGTCCAAGGTGTGTGAGTTCAGTGACCTTACACGTTCCAGCCCCCGCTAAGCGCCTAGCGGAATGTACCACGTGAGTGACCCCAGACCGTACCACTTGAGAACCTCCTAGTTAAGACTACAAGGCCAGCCCCACAGAATCCCGAGAAATAACTATTTGCTGTCTTTGTAAGTTGCTAAATGTTGTGGTAGTTTTTCTGCACAGAAATAGATAGCTGAAACATGGAAAGAAAAGTTTGTTTAAAAAAAAAAAAAAAGCTAACCAGCTCTGGGAGTAGGTTTACTTTAAAATATTAAAGCATGTTTATATTGGATCATAAGGTCAATCCTATAAAGATATGGCCAGAAACTTGCCTCACTTTTTGAAAATAGCAGGGGTGGGGAAGCACAGTTAGAAAAATAAAAACAAAAGCAAAAGTGTCAAATCTGATACTTTCACTGGGTAAAATACCACCCCCAGGTGCGATTTAAAAACTGTTGTTCAGACACTCAGTATTGGGTGTCTGGAACTCTCAAATGTCATCCAGTCTTTTGGTATAAGTCTCGGGACACTAACCTTACTCCTCTCATCCCATCAGCCCCTTTCCTGCCAAGCCAAATCTGTCATCAGTTGAACCAAGCTGAGTCCTAAGTATCTATGTAGACTCCAAATTTCCCGAATTCTCTTTTTCACAGCCTGTGTTGGCCCAGTAAGCTGGCTGGACCTTGGCTAAATGCCTCACCATAAATTCCCTTCCTTTTTCCTCTCACCCTGTGTTTCTAAGGATAGGCTGCATCCCCAGCCCACGTTCCCAGGGCTATCCCCACTCTTACTGTCTTTTATGTTGGGGCCCTAACATTCTTCCACTTTGCCGAAGTTGTTATGCAGAGTATAATGGATCGCCAAAGAAAGACCTGGTGATGACTCAGTGATACCTGAGCTCAGACTCAGTTATGCAGTGAAGGCTTTCCTCTGAGTATCCTTGAGACTATCATATAATCATTTTTGTGTCTACATAGTACATTGCACAAGGATATTGTGTGCAAGAGTGAAAGAGAAAGTGAAAGGATGAATGAGAAGTCTAAGGGTTATGGAAGGACCAGGTCTTTGGAGGAAAAAAAAGTCTTCCTTATTCCCTCAGTGCTAGGAGCTCCAAATCAGCTTTGGAACCAGTTAGGGGTTCTCAGCGTAGGGGTCACATTGACCCATTTTAACATGCTCTTTTTCGGTTCAGCTAAAACATAACTATATTTGTTAATAGTTCTATTTTTTCAATTTTCTAGAAATCTGTAAGGGCAAAAGAGTAAAGCTTAAAAAAGCTGGAACATCCACAGATTTCACAGCACATTTGATACTTTTGCCATTTTAACACTCATTTTTTTACCATTTTAAGTACACCTTCCAGTGGTATTAAGTGCATTCATGTTGTTGTGTGACTAACACTACCATCCACCTCCAGAACTGTTTTCATCTTAAAAACGGAAGAGTCCAATGGCCCAAGTCCATGGTCCCTCCAGTCCATAACATCTACCACCCCACTTTCTGACTTTAGATACCTCATATGAGCAAAATATTATAGTTTAAAAGCTAGAACACTCACAGATTTCATGACATTATATTTGAAACGTAAGCAACATGGTCTATACAAAATAAGAGGGTTTTTAAATTATAAAACCTATGTAATATACAATGAAATCATATTATTACATATGTATCTGCACAAAGAAAGACTCTAGTTTTCCATCTATTACTACTTTTCTACCAACATACAAGAAAATTCTAAGTATTATAAAAATTTGGATTTTTAAAATATCTTTTTGGGGCGCCTGGGTGGCTCAGTGGGTTAAGGCTCTACCTTCAGCTCAGGTCATGATCTCGGGATCCTGGAATCGAGCCCTGCATTGGGCTCTCTGCTTAGCGGTGAGCCTGCTTCCTCCTTTCCTTCTGCCTGCCTCTCTGCCTACTTGTGATCTCTCTCTCTTTCTGTGTCAAATAAATAAATAAAATCTTTTAAAAAAAAATCTTTTTGATTCTACTCCCTGGGAGATTCTGGTTTGGATTAGATCTTTTAATAGACCTTTTAGTGTGGCAAAATTTGGCACTTTTGTCTTGATGATAAATCATACTAAATGATACACTGAATATGGTAACCCACATCTAAAGTATGTATTGGAACCATGACTACAAAGTAACTTCCCTTTTCCTGAAATTACATACAAGGGTGTATTACAAACAATTATTAAGATTATACTAGTGGTTTCTTCAGAAGCATAGTTTATTGTTCTGTCTTGTAAAATATTACCTCCTAGAAAAATTTCTGACTCAGCACCAGAATCTAAAAACTACTTTTTGAAGTCTCATATGGCTGTGTTACCTGTTTGTAATGCCAAGCAAAGATGAAGAAACCATGGATCAGCCTACACACACACACACACACACACACACACACACACATCCCTGCATATACATTATATACACACAGTCCATAAGGTACTTAAAAATATGTATTTATCAGACCTTGGGAGTAAGTATTTTCTTTTTTTTTTTTAACTGCCACAGAGCAAATGGGAAAATATGACTACACCACTGACATTCACAGAATTCTAAGTAAATGAATGAATAAGCCTCACATTAAATCATTCAAAAACACTTCTTTCTACATCCCATTAAAGAAAAAAAAAAAAAAAAAGAGTCCACCAGAAAACCCCCTAAGAAGAAGCAACTGAGCAAACACGGAGTAAAGTTTGTGTTTCCCTAAAATATAATAGCTTCAGTCTATAACCTCAACTCTTGATTAAGAACTGATTATGGGAACCCTTCAGTCTAAGCACAAAAGGATTCACTGTGACTGGTGTTTTTATTAAACTTTAAGATCTCTAGTTACATCAAACCTAAACGCATTGTTTGCTTGGAAAAGCAAAGCCATTGGAATATGAGTAACAAAATATCATCCAATTATTACTACTGCATTAAGGTCTGTTCTCTAGTGGATTTCATGGTCACTAAAGATAATTCAGCAACAGTCCAAGAGGCTCAATGGTTGCAGCAGGTCTAAGAAATACGATAGTATCATAACAAGCAAAACAAAACAAAACCTATCCCATGCACTATTGCCATCTTTGGAAAAATTCCGAAGAACTAGATAGAAACATCGGTATCCCGGACAGTGCCCTAGACTGTCAAGTCTTACGGGCTAAATGATTTCCCCAAGGTTGTATGGGCAAAATTCCTTTCCTTGATATATCGGCAGCCCGAACAGGGAACTGGAATTAGCCTACCCATCCAAATTTGTTTCCTTGACCATGTTTTCAATTTTAGGCCAATTTCTATTGCAGTTTCTTGACTCCCACCCCAACGCTTTGTAAAGATACCACATCTGAGCTATTCCGAGTTTGTGCCCTGATTCAATTTGAAAGGTTAGTTATGTGACCCTAAGCTGTTCATCTTTTGCACTTTTATTTTGAAATGTTTCTTGTCGAATGGCTGTGGCCTCACTGAGGTTTGGTACATACTTTTAAGTGTAATTTATTTACCCAGAGAAGTTCTGTTCAAATAGAGCATCTGGTATTTTGTAGAGTTCTATCCAATAGTCAAATTTTCCATCTCTATTCATGAAGCAAAAGCCAGGGAAATTGCTCACTTCACTTAAAAAAAAAAAAAAAAAGTTGGAAATTTAACCTTCAGTTTCTATAGATTCCAAGATAATGTCATCTCCCCAAATTCCCCTTCTCTTCTATCTGACCAGGACAGCTCTCCCAATGCCATCATTGTTTAAGTCTTGGGTTGGAAAAGTGCGGTAGGATTTGGAGTCAGAGAGATGAATTTAGGTCCTGGCTTTATCTGTTACTAGCTGCTAAGTGACCTCAGGCAAGTTTTCTAGTCTTTCCAAGCCAGTTTCCTCCCTGTCAGTCGGAACAGGAACAATTCCCTCACAGAGTTTTGGGTTTTTTTCTTTGGTAGTGGCGAAAGTTTAGTATAATTTTTAGAAAAGGAGATGAAACTCATTTGCCACACAGGGAACCAGAGAATTCTGCAGTGCTCTTACCTACTTTCTCCTGGCTTTGCCTGCCAAACTGGTGAGATATCTGCTTATTGGGTTATTTTCTGTGCTGGTCATGACACGTAGCCTGTGCTGTCACAGGAGTGGACTCCTCATGCCTCCCCGCTCCTTGCTACCACCCAGCCCAGGAGATATGTCTTCTCTTCCTGCCTTCTAGGGGCTCAGACTCCTCCCCTACTCCATTTCCCCTCTTCCAGAAATCCGGAGGCCAGATGGTTTATCATGAACGGTCTGTATCCTTTTCTTAACCTAAGCTGCTTACTCTCCCAAATCCTTGACTCCAAATCCTCTTGACAGTTTTTCACAGTTCCTTAATGGAGGCAGAACATGAATATGGTTCTGATGTTACCGCCATTGTATCTCCTCAACAGTCCCATTTTCCCCCCTCCTTTGTTTTGGGTTTGTTTGTTGTTCAATTATATCCCATCTCTCTCAGAGCCTCTCACACACGGTGGGTCATTTTGCCCACCTTAACATGTAATTGCATTTACAGGCATCTCACTTGGATCTTAGTGCATTTCCTGAGGCAGAGACCGGGGATTCCCAGCATCGGAATAGCGCCAGGCGCAAAAAAAGATTTACCCCAATGTTTACTGAATGAAAAACTTAACTCACTCTATAGGACGTGACTCCGAGTCCTCTGACAGTATTTACATTACTTTCACTTTGAAGAGAATGCCCAGCCTCTGGCAACCATAATATGCTACCCATCTCTGTAATTTTGTCATTTCAAGAGTGTAACAGAAATGAAATTGTGTGGTACGTAACCTTTGGGGATTGGTTTTTTCCACACAGCGTAATCCCCTTGAGATTCACTAAAGTTGTTACCCTCAAGGACAAGGCTGGGATGGGCACAAAAGGAGGTAGATATGGTTCTTTTTTTTTTTTTTTTTTTTAAGATTTTATTTATTTATTTGACAGAGATCACAAGTAGGCAGAGAGGCAGACAGAGAGAGGAAGGGAAGCAGGCTCCCCGCTGAGCAGAGAGCTGGACGTGGGACTTGATCCCAGAACCCTGGGATCATGACCTGAGCTGAAGGCAGAGGCTTTAACCCACTGAGCCACCCAGGAGCCCCAGATATGGTTCTTAAAAGGCAACACGAACCATCACTGTGGCAGTAGAATAGCTCTGTATTTTTTCTTTTTGAGATTTTATTTTTTTTTTTTGAGAGAGAGAGACAGAGACAGCAAGAGAGAGCATGAGCAGGGAGGGGAGGGATAAGCCCACCTCCCACTGAGCGAGGAACCCGATGTGGGACTCGATCCCAGGACTCTAGGATCATGTCCTGAGCTGAAGGCAGACGCTTAGTTGAGTAAGCCATCCAGGCATCCCTAGTTCTTTTGGCTATGAGGATACATCATATATGTCCTCCTAGGATACATATACATATACATATATGTATACATATACGTATACATGTATGTGATACAGAAACCAACACAGATGATCAAATTATGTAAACTAGATACAATACATGCAAGTGAGTACAATTAAACCTGGAGAAATTTAAATAAGATTGTTGAATTATATCTGTCAGTATCCTCTTTGTGACCTGACATTGTAGTTTTGTAAGATATTACCATTTGAAGAAACTGGGTGAAAGGTATATGGGCTCTCTCTGTTATTTCTTACTACTACAAGTGAATTGACAATGATCTCAAAATAAATGTTTTAGAATATACATGAGGCATTTTTGACTTTTAGAGTAAGACAGCATTCGTGAAGAATCATGCAAATTGAATGTTGGTTTTTGAAAGAGCTTGAGGAATTTTGCACCTGCCATTTTAAAGAATTCAAACAGTACATTTTATGCAAGGAGCCTGGGGCAACTGTCTCTTTAGCTTCTAAGATAAAAATGTTTCTACCTATTATATACAAATGTGATGGGAGACAAATTTCTACAAGTAGCCCAAGAAAATGATGGATATATTAGTTTCCTAGGGCTGGCCATACACATTACCACAACCCAGCTTGCCGAAACAACAGAAATGTAATCTTTCACAGTTCTAGAGCCAGAATTCTGAAACCAAGGTGTTTAGAGGTCATGCTCCCTTTCCTTTTCCAGCTTCTGGTACATCTAGGCATTCCCTGGCTTGTGGATGTATCACTTCAGTCAGTGCCTCTGTCTTCACCTGTCCTTTCCTCATCTTTCTATGTCTTCTCTTCTGTGTCTTATGTGGACACTTGTCATTGGGTTTGGGTCCCAATAGGTAAACCAGTATGATCGCATCTCAAGATCCTTAATTATCCTTAATTACCCAAAAAGATCACCTTCTTAAGTGACATTAAGGTCACCTTCTAAGTTTCAGAGGTTCAGGCATGGACCCATCTTTTTTTGGGGTACCATTCAACCTATTACAATGAACAATGAACAATAATCAATCTATTCATTCATTCTTTCAAGAAAGATTCCCTGAGTTCCTAATGGGAACATAACAGCATTCTAGGAAAGATCATCTATGCACCACGGCATCTGTGGATTCCTCGTAATCACATCGTGGAGAAAACACATGCCGAAGCTTAATGACAGTAGATACAAGGAATGCCTTGTTAACCTTAAAAATAAAACTGCTAGCTATTTAACCATCAAAAATGAGTTTATTCAGGAATCGCAGAGACTGAAGTCCTGGACAAGCAAGCTATGGCGATAGCATCGGTGCCTCCATAGAACAAAGGAGAGGAACACCCTTTTATAGAGGAAAGGGGGCAGTTGGGAGGACTGCTATAAACAAAAAGTCCAGGGGTGCCTGGGTGGCTCAGTTAGTTAAGCATCTGCCTTGGACTCGGGTCATGATCCCCAGGCCCTAGGATGAAGCCCCCCTCCTTGAGGGGGGAGGGTCCCTGCTCAGCAGGGAGTCTGCTTCTCCCTCTCCCTTTGCCCCTCCCTGTGCCCATGATCCAGGAAGCAAGCTCTCTATCTCAAATAAATAAGTAAGATCTTTAAAAAACAAAAGAACAAATGCAAATGTCAATTGGAGTAAACGAGGAGTTGGGAGTACAGAGGCTCTTCATAGGCTGAGAGGTGGCAGTGTCTTGTTGGCTAAGCCCATATGGGCATAAGGGAAAGCTCTTCTTTCTCCCATTGACACAGTAAAGTGGTATCCACGCTCAAGGTGTCTCTCTTTCTATTAGGTCTGCAATGGTCAAGGAGGGTAGGGCCAGAAAGCTCCCTCTGCCGCCTTCCTGACTTTATGCTAAAAGAGGTTTCCTTTTGTTTTCACAGCCTCAGTACAAACGAGGGTAGGGGGTCAAGGACAGGAGATTCCAGGAGGCTTTAGGTAGATTTGTCTTAGGCCTTATGAAGGAAAAAGAGCTTGAGATGGGCATTAAAGTGTTGTATGTTGCTTTTCAGACTTGGGGAATAATGTGGGCAAAATGATGTGGTGGAAATGACCACTTTGCTCAAATGTTAGTGTGCAGGAAATAGAAGCCACTAGGACAAGTGGCTGATATTGAGGAACAGGACATGAAAATTTACATTGAGACTAGAGCCCTAATGTAATTCAGGAAGCTGAAGGTAAACGAGAATGGAATGCTTCTTAATGGGGGGTGGCATTAATTGATTGTATTTTACAGGACTCTTGACAGGGAAGTGCCCAAAAGGAGAGAGCAGCTCAGAAGTTCTGGCATAGAACTGGTGAAAAGGAATCAAGTTCTGGTGATAGTGGGAATTGAAAGAAACTGGAGGGTTTGGGGAATGCCCACGGCAGGCTTCCTAACAGGGCAACCAATCATATAGGGCTTATTTTAGTCATGGTTCTCCAGAGAAACAGAACCAGTAGGATAATACTAGGAATCGGCTCATGCCATTAAGGAGGCTACCATGTCCCCAGATCTGGGGCGGCTCACTGGCACGGTGAGCCGCCAAAGCTGGAGACCCAGGGGAGCCCATGATGTACTTCCAGTCCAAACGCCAGTAGGTTCAAAACCCAGGAAGAGTCTGAAGGCAGAAAAAGTCTGATGTCCCAGTTTGAAGGCAGTCAGGCAAGAGGAGCCCTCTGTGAAGCCTTTTCATTCATTCGGGCTTTGACCAATTGGATGAAACCCATATACATTGAAGAGGGCAATCTGCTGTACTCAGTCTACTGATTTACATATGAATTTCATCCAAAAATACCCAGAACAACATTTGACCAAGTATCTGGGCACCTGGCAGCCTAGTCATGTTGACACATAAAACTAACCATCACGGGGCCCCACACTTAGAAAGACCCTGCTTGGGCCTTAATGCTCTGTGGTTCCTGTCTTAAAATTCTTAATAATTTTATCTTTGCCCCTGTGTTTTGTAAGTGAAGTCTGGTGGACAGTGAAACATGCTCTGGAGGCTGGGAAGTGATGTTCCCCTGCAAGTCCTAATGTGAGTTGCTGGTCGGACAGGTAGGCAGTCAGGGCCAGGGTCCTCAGAAAGAAAAAAATGGAGTCAGGGCAGCTGAAATAAAATAGCACTGATGTCCTGTTCTGCAGCTCAGAGAGGACCACACTAACATTCTGCTCTGCAGACTTTGCAGAAATGACTTCTGCAAAATGTCCTAAAATAAGGCAACTAACCACAAGGCATTTGTCAATATCATAGGCAGGGCACAGTTAAGACCTAAGCTCCCAGATATCAGAAAACCAAAACCAAAACAAACAAACAAAAAATCAGCTCGTGGACATGAACCTAATAGGTAGACAGATACATGACCAAAGCCCTGATTGGCACAACTCAGCACACCCTGATCGCTGAAGATAGTGCTGCAAAAGAGGTCATAGAAACCCCTAAACTTAGAAACCCCAGGGGCAACCCACTCGGGGTCCCCTCCCTCTCTGGGAGCTTTATACTTTTGCTGAATAAACTTTGCTTTGCTGCCCACCATTCTTCATCCGGTCTACGTCTTCATTCTTCCAAGTGGCATGACCAAGAACCTGGGCACCAAAGGCAGAGAAATCCTGCAACACTACTCCTTTCCTGCACCGCACCCCTCCCTGTGGGCTCCCCAAGTCCCCAGGAGGAGTTGTCTACCCTCGCCCTCTGGTGTTCTAGGCTCTTCCTAACTTTCTCCCCCATGCCCCAGCCTAGTGGCCATTCTGCCCTCTCCCCCAGCATAGGCTGGTGCAGGCCTGGGAGGACTAAAGATGGGCGTGCTTGCCCCGCAGCGTCTCATGGAGGGGCCTGGAGGCACAGCCCCAGTTGGCAGGCCCAAGCTGCATTCCGTGGGAGTGAGTTTCTTACCCTTCCCAGTCCAGGTGCGAAGCACATCCCAGCGTGGAGGCTGCCATCTTATTGGTCACCACCCACTGGAGATTTGCGGGGAGGCCTTCCCTGACCCTAAACAGAGCCTGGAAAGTGACCCGACATCTGGCAGGAGAGGGAACCTGGCTGCTGTCGTCATGTGAAGGGGCCTAGTGACCCTGCGCCTGAGCGAGTGCTGCATTAAGTCACACACGCACACACACAAAGCGGGACAGATTGAAAGGGAAAGAGTCTTTTGTTTTTGTTTTTTGAATAAGGGTTCCGAATGCACTGGGCCCCACAAATTATGTAGATAGTCAAGAAATGCCATAAATTAGGGAGAATAGGCAGCCTCTGTTATGGAGTGATGTCAACATTGCAGAGATTGGGTATATCGAGATTATGATTTTCATTGACAGAGAAGGTGAAAATCTCTATTGCCAGGAATTGCTGATCAGAAAGGGAGCTAATCCCTGAGGGAGGCAACCAGTCATGAGGTGTGTTAGTGGAGGATATGAAAATGTCAACGTGTGTGTGTCAGTTGAGCTACCAGGACTAATGTTCAGGGCCCTGCCTGCGGAGCCGACCCCAACCTGCTCTTCAGTCTTGGCTTTCAAGCTGTGGAGATGCCACCTTAGTGCTGGGTCCTCCACCTTCTCAACCGCCCCAAAGCTGCTCTTTGCATGACATGCGGAGAAGCTGACTTAGCTCAGCTGAGGGCATGTGTAGATGTCTCAAGGATGAGGAGAAACCTCAAGGGGCTATGGGGACATCAGTTTGTTTCCGTGAAGCATTTCAGCCTTCATAACGTGGTAATGCATTTGTTTTAGTTTGGGCTCAGCTCTAGGGTCATCAGGGCCCTAACCAGAGACTTTCAGCTTGGGCATTATCCGCTCACCTTTAAGAAAGGCCACACCCAGGGGGTGTGTGGGTGGCTCAGTGGGGTAAAGCCTCTGCCTCCCGCTCAGGTCATGATCTCAGGGTCCCGGAATCGAGTCCCACATCGGGCTCTCTGCTCAGCAGGGATCGCCCCCTCTCTCTCTGCCTGCCTCTTGGTCTACTTGGGATCTCTGTCTGTCAAATAAATAAATAAAAATAAAAAGAATAAAGCCCACAATATGTGACCTGTCTACCTCTCCAGGCATTTAAAAAAAAAAAACAAAAAAAAAGAAAGGCAACACCTGGGACTCCCGGCTAGGTCAGTGGGTGAAGCACAAGACTCTTAATCTTAGGGTTGTGAGTTCAAGCTCTGTGCCGGGTGTAGAGATTACTTAATAAATAAATAAATAAATAAACTCTTTAAAATAAGAAGAAGAAGAAGAAAGACTGCACCCCAGAAGCAGCCATACCACAAATGCCACAGGTGCCTTTTTACCTCCTATGAACACCACGGGCTTTGCTAATTAGTACAACAGAATTTAAAATCGAGTTCGCTCACTGGTAAAATCCGTGGTTTTGTGATACATGTATTAGAAAAAATGTTAAAATAACATTCAGAACATTCCCTCCCCACTGTATGAACAAGGTTTGAGAATGCAGCCAGCTTGTGCCCTAAAGGGCGTCTCTGGAGGTACTGGCTCTAGAAGGTCCCCGGCTCCAGAGGATTGTGTCAGAACCCAGTGAATGTCTTTTGCAAGTTATGTTCAAACCTCTGCAGGGTACTGGGATTTTAAAGAGTTCACCAAAATGTTTATAGGAATGGCTTTATTCTGCTTTGTGCCCACTGCTAATGAATATTTGCTTCATAAATGCTTACCTTCATTATAAACTGTTAGAAAATTGGTAGATACTGGCTCACTTTCAACCACCTGTATTGGCAATGGCATTCATCTATCACAAATAATCCAGACGTTGTAATGTGCAAATTGGCTTAGGACAGGTTTAAACCCTTTCTGAGCTCACTTACCGGCTACGTCCAGATACTCAAGGGGCAGATGCAGATGTGATTCAGATGGGTGTGTTTTGAGTCCAGAAATAATGGAAATTTGTGAGATGGGTTTCAGAAAGAAAAGGTTGAAAATTTATCTTTGAAATTTGTAAGAGAAACACAAGGAAAGCAATGGGTCATCTTAGCTCCAAAATGATCTTTGCAGTGAGGTCAAAGTACACATATCTAGAAAGAAGAAAAAAAGGAAATGCCACAATGAATCTTAATTTCCTGGAGATGTTGACATATCTTTGTGAAAAAGAGGCACACGAAGATTTCAAAAGATACAAAGGAGTCCAGAAATATGCAATATAAATTTACTTAAAAAAAAAAGAAGTTTTCTTCTCTATTAGTTTCTTTCCTTTTAGATTCCTTTGCCCGTGTGTGCAGATAATTATCTGATAGAAACCACGGAATTCTCTTCCTGGAAAAAATCATTGAAAGAAAAAATCCAGGTGCCTAGTTGAATAAAGGGACCATCTATTCTGAAGCAACATCAAGCATTTTCTGAGACCTTGTGGTCTCCTTTAACAGTTTCGACTTCCTTCGAGGTAGTTATGGTTCAAAACATTTTTCTTCATTGATATGCTTCAGAAGGTATATGGGCATTCTGAAGCCCATCCATGCACATCAGATTACAATCACCTGAACCACCCTATCAGCTACAAAAAGGCTGTTAAGCAATTCACCCATTGGCCAGATTCCCTTCTCTATACCATTATTTCCTTTCCAAACACTAAAATAGCTTCCTTAAAGTGAAATGAATTTAGTGGGCTAGAAGAAAGACTGTTTCTTTATAACACCATTCAAGTACTTCTCCATAACATATAATGCAAAGAAAATAATTGTGTTTGGAATTTCATTTTATAAGGTTAGCATTTTATGAGATCTTTGGTAAAGGCCATATTGCAAAGGCTAAGTGGTTGGTTATTTACATTTGACCTTCCGTTCTAGAAAAAAATATTATTAAGCACACCTGACATATTTAGTTTCTTAGATAAACTTGAAGTCTTTTAAAAGTCATCCCTTAACACTTCTGTACAATCTGCATTGTCACTTTCCACTCTGAAGTTTCAGTAACCTTAAACGGTCATTTGAATTTGGTTTCGTGTACTTTTAACAGGTCCTATTGGTAAAAAGGAAAGAGGGTAAATAGGAAAGACAGTTATTGGAATCCCCTCTTGAGGGTCTAGTTCCTGAGGTTCATTTTACCACAATTAACTGCGATCTTCTCTACAAGTCCCACTCGTCACTTCCTGTCTGGACTCCAGGCATGATGGGCACTACTGTAAATCAATCTTTAGACAAGTTTGACCCCTTACTTTTATCGGTCTAGGTAGGAGAAGAAAACATCCCTTTCACCTTGGTTACTTCTAGCAAAGTGAATTCACACACACAAAAAATGGGAATAAAGAGAAGTAACCGAAAAACACAGGAAGGACATCACAAAGCAAAATGGCTGTTTTAAAGTAAATGAAATTGGGACGCCTGGGTGGCTCAGTCGGTTGGAGGACTGCCTTCGGCTCAGGTCATGATCCCAGAGTGCTGGGCTCGAGCCCCACATCGGGCTCCCAGTTCCACGGGGAGTCTGCTTCTCTCTCTGACCTTCTCCTCGGTCATGCTCTCTCTCACTGTCTCTCTCTCAAATAAATAGATACAATCTTTAAAAAAAATATTAAAAAAAAATAAAGTAAATGAAATCAAGCTGCACATGGACTTCACTGGAAAAAGTTTTCAGGACAGACACCCAGACCTACAAACAAACAAGGCACTGAGATACCTAACCTCTGTCTGGTATCTTTGTGTTGTTCCCAAAGCAGGGAACCTTGCTTTTTCAGTTTTCTTTTTGAGTTTACATTTTTATCTGTCGCTGGTCTGGTCATGGGCTGGTCTCCAACTGTATATGACTCTTGCTTTCTTAAGATCTCTGTGTCCCATCTGGTTAAGATAACTCATATCACATGATTTTAGGCTGTCCTGTTTTTGGATTTTCTCCTTACTTAGAACTACATTTTAACTTTTTTTAACCTCTTTTTAGTGATTTCTCCCTGCCACTACCAAAATACTTTTCCTACATGCCAACTAATTCAGAGCCTGGGGATAGGAGGAGCCCCTATTTAGGAGAACTGCTATGTTGAAAATTAACATGATCTCACCTTTCTGTGATCTGGCTTTTTCACTACTGGCCTAGAATCATTATCTTGGCCTAATCTCTGTGGCAACCACATGGTCTCTGATGGTGGTGTCTTCTTTTAAAAGCCTGTTCATCTTGGGGTACCTGGCTGGCTCAGTGGGTTAAGCCTCTGCCTTCTGCTCAGGTCATGATCTCAGGGTCCTGGGACTGAGCCTGCATCAGGCTCCTTGCTCAGTGGGGAGCCTGTTTCCCCCTCTCTCTCTCTCTCTCTCTGCCTGCCTCTTTGCCTGCTTGTGATCTCTGTCTGTCAAATAAATAAATAAAATCTTAAAAAAAAAAATACAGATTTAAAAAAAAAAAAAGGCTGTTCATCTTGTTCATCTCACATCTGTCTTGCTCTCTGCCCAGCATAAAAGTACTTCCTTTTTCTTTTCCCAAATTACCCACATGCTAATGCACTCGCCACTGAGTTCTGGTTTCAGATTTCAGTTATGTACCTTTATCTTAGGTGGTTTGTGGGATAGATGGCATCGATCAACGCACCCCACTCAGTAAGGATCCAGTTTATCTTCCCAAATACTGACTGATGACTCCCCTCCTGAAAGTGGTTTATTATTCTAACAGGACGGATTTTCTGTTTCCTTCACCCTCTTTGTCTTTCCCATTCAGATTCCCCATGTTCTTCAAGCAAAGCGTGACCAATATAGCATGAGAAAGTTCTTTTCATTACTCCAGTGATGGCTGGGAAAATTTATTCACTGATCACATGATCATTGAATACTAACTCTGTGCCAAGCATAGTTGTAGGAACTGGAGGTTTGGAGAGGAATATGTAAAGTCCATGCCCTCAAAGAGTTTACAATAAGATTAGGGAGGATTTGGGGTAAGAGGGAAGTTGAGACAGCAAGGTTCCAGGGCGGGAGATTTTGATCAACTTGGCAAGCTCAAGACCAGAAACCAAGGCCAATACCCAGAGAAGATCTAATAGTAAAGGAAGGAGAAAGAGTGGCTCAGGGAAACAGAAATACTTCTGGACAACTCAAATGATGTGAACTTGGCCTTGACTGAAGTGTCTCCTAAAGAGAGTAAGTATGAACTTGTATCAGCCTTTGGATTCCAAGTCTTTTCTTGATTGGCCACAGAATGTTTAAAAAAAGGTGACGGATTAAGTGGACTGTGTGTATCTTTCTAACCATCATGAATCAAAATCGAGAGGGATTACACAATTTCAGAAAATAATAGATTTCAGAAACAAACAGAAATGAAGATTGTTACCTCACAGCATGTGTGTACTTGTAAGAAAGGATGAAATTAAGTTTAAAGCATATAATTGATCAGAAGGCTTACCCTAATATTGAGTTATGCTAACTTATTATAACTGTTTGAAATTATGATTTCTATAGCTTTGTTTTCTATTTCATATGAAGGAAATTTTAAAAAGGAGGAAGAGAAGTAAAGGTCAATAACATCTACATTTTCCTTTTAATTATAAATGTCTTTCAATTCATTACTAAAATACTTCGGTAGATATGTTTAACTCCTGATCCTGTAATTCACGGGAAATAAGTGAACTGAATTCAGATGTGTAATTTCATCTTAGCTGGTTTGTAGGATAGATGCAATCAGTCAATGCACCCACACTCAGTAAGCCTCCGATCTATCTTCCCACATGCTGACTGATGGCTCCCCTCCCAAAAGTGGTCACACTTTGTCAGTTCCCGGCCTTTGTCAATAATATGTAGAAAACAGACACATGTGGCCCAATTCTCTCAAAGACTCTTAACGAAATTGACCAAACATACTTATATCGCGAAGATAATGAACAAAGCGGTGATAGGTTTATGTTCTTGATAATGTTTCTTCTGTTTGGACAATGTGTGCTGTCAATTATTCATGTGAAGTTTAATTATTTAAAAGTTCAACAAAGGAACGTGGGTAAAATTTTATCCTTGGTCTTAAAAATTAATTGATTATCATAGCGGTTGTGTACTTTTTTTCCCCAATGCACCAGATTCATGATTATATTTATATAATCTTGGGTCTGTTCCTGAAAGCATTTACTTAGGGAAATACCTGGCATTTACTTAGGGAAATAAAAGTAAATCTTACTTCTGTTTCCTTGCCCTGATTTTGTATTTACTCACCACAGCTTGCACCGACCCAAAGGAACATGTGACCGGTTGGCTCCTTAGCAGAGCTTGGTTCACTGACCTGGTGCATAAACCCTCTCTAGAGTGTGGAACAATACCATTCTCAGAGACGTGTGCTCCCTCACATTGATGTGTATATGGGTGAACAACTATGGCAAGGAAAGAATAAGCACTGGGGTGCCTGGGTGGCTCAGTCGTTAAGCGTCTGCCTCCGGCTCAGGTCTTGGTCCCAGGATCCTGGGATTTAGCCCGACCTCAGGCTCCCTGCTCAGCGGGGAGCCAGCTTCTCCCTCTCTCACTCCCCCTGCCTGTGTTCCTTCTCTCACTGTGTCTCTTTCAAATAAATAAACAAAATCTTTAAAAAAAAAAAAAAAGGGATAGAAACAATAAGCACCAAAAGCTACCTTTAATCTGGAAGAGAGAGCAAAAATAAGGAAGGGGTTAGAGATAGAACGGGTATATGGCTTCTGGATCCTGGAGAAAGGATGACCATGTATTTTTCCGTTGTTTGGACCTGAAACTAGGAGAATTATAGATTGTGTTTACATATGTGAACTTCAGGTCTTTTTTTAAAAAACACCAGCGGTGGGGAAATTGTCCCAACAGCCTCCATTTTTACTATAATCTGAGATGGTCTGCCTCCGATGACCTGAATTTCCACTCTTTCGAGGTTGAAATCACAAACCAACAAAAACTACACAAAACGGTAAGGAAGGTTTCCTTTATCTTTTTCAACAGTCCCTTAATCCAATTCAAATCCCTCATGAGAAATGCCACCACTAAACTGTTAGTGAGGTTGATTGATCAGCTTTGTTGTAGCCCAATCTTCATAAAAAGAGCAAATCCGTATTAAGACAGGAGGAGGGAAGAACCACGGCGGTCGGTGGCGGTGGTGTGTGTGAACTGGAGATCTCTGAAAATGCTGAGAAGCAACCTTTGTACATATATCGCACACTGACATAGATCTGCTAAGATCGATTATTCGTTTATCAATATTTACGTATACATTTCCCTCCCCCCAGGCACAGAAGCTGGTCAATTGAAAAGAGGACTGGGGGTTATTTTCATATGTACCAAAGAGTTCGACTGAGAATCCTAGCATCCTTAAAGCCTTCTTTCTCACTGCCCATCCCAGTTGTATGTGTCTCTGTGTGTGTTGCCTTCCTACCCCTAATATTCATTTTTTTTAACCAGTATTTGATATATAATCTCTTACTATATATAATATCTGTTAGGGTAGCCACTGGAAACTGATAAACTTTATTGGTTTCCAGTGACTACCTTAACAAATCACTACAAACTTGATGGTTTAAAATAACAGTTCAGGGGCGCTTGGGTGGCTCAGTGGGTTAAAGCCTCTGCCTTCAGCTCAGGTCATGACCCAGGGTCCTGGGATCAAGCCCTGCATCAGTCTTTCTGCTCAGCAGAGAGCCTGCTTCCTTCTCTCTCTCTCTGCCTGCCTCTCTGCCTCCCTGTGATCTCTGTCTGAATAAATAAATAAAATCTTAAAAAAAAAAAAACAGTTTAATATGACAAATTTATTCTCTCACAGTTCTGGTTGCTAAAATCCAGGAAGTCCAAAATCAAGATGTGGCTAGACTGCACTTCATCTGGAGGCTCTGGGACAGAATCCTTCCTTGCCCCATCCAGCTCCTGCTGGCTGATGGCATTCATTGGTTTTATTGGCTTGTGGCCACATCACTCCAGTCTCTGCTTTTGTCTTCACGTTTCCTTCTCCTCTATGTGTCTTTTACAAGGACACTAGTTATTGGATTTGGGTCCCTGCATAATCTGGGTTAATTTCTTCATCTCAAGACCCTTAACTTTATTACATCTGCAAAAAGTCCTTTTCCAAATAAGGTAACATTCACAGATTCTAGGGATTAGAACATAGGCACATCATTCAACCTCTTATACCTTAATATCAATTCAGATTTTTGTTTCATAGATAAATCTCAGTGTTTATATCAAGTATCTCAGATTCAAACTTTTCAAGTTAAAAAAAAAACCTCTTTAAATCTATAGTCAAGACCTGCGTTACATGGAGTCTATCAGTACTCAGACTTAGGAAAGCAGCTATCAATGACTGCTCAATTCTCTGGATGCTATATTTTTTTAAATCTTTCTATCAAAGTCCAATCCTTTTTTTTTTTTTTTTTTTTAAATACAGCCTTTAGTCTTTCTCCTGTTGTTGCTCTTAGTATGTCCAGTTAAGAGCACAGAGTGAATACCTCAGCTAGTTTTTAGGCTATTTGGCCCATGATCCTTGGCTTGCATTTTGTCAGAAAACATTTTTGACAAGCTTGCTGCAACCTTAGCATTCAAATACAATAAGCAATAATTCTTCTTAAAAACAGTGTCACCACTAACTACTAAATTTTCAACACTTAGCTAGTTCTTCTGGTATTAGGATCCCCACTCCCATCCTGAACAGGCACACACGAGTTCGTTTCCCTGTCTCATTCTTTTATAGCTATTATCAGTTTGGTATTTTACATATAGTATCAACTTTCCTACTTGTTTAAGACAAAACTCACTGAAATACAGGATACCTCTTCAACAATGATAGAATGAAATCATATTCAGTGTTCATGACTATGTACATTTTGTTTGACACTCAGCCAAGTTTTATATATTTTTCTTTTTCATTTTTCTAGGTAATAATTATCTTGTTTTGAGGGCAGCTGGGTCACTCAGTGGGTTAAGCCTCTGCCGTCAGCTCAGGTTGTGATCTCAGGGTCGGGATCGAGCCCCGCATTGGGCTCTCTGCTCAGCCGGGAGCCTGCTTCCCCCTCTCTCTCTGCCTGCCTGCTCGTCATCTCTGTCAATTAAATAAATAAAATCTTTTAAAAAATAAAAAAGTAACATTTGTCTTGTTTTTTTTTCATTTGCTTTCCAACTTTCCTAGGGAAGTAAGAATCTCTGATCAATACTGTACAACACATAGGAGTCTGGATCGGTTTCTATTTTTCATGGGCACCTTCATTCCTTCCACCCTTCTATCCTTCTGCCCCAGGCTGCTGCACTCTTGTCGTGGGACTTTACTTCGCCACCACCCTGAAGACGTGAATGAAATTTTTAAAAATAGAATTTCTCCTGCTTCTGCCTTATCTTCTTTCTCGTCTATATTTGCTGTGATCTCTGCCTTTCCAGCAGGGGCTTTCCTCAGGTGCTGGAGTCCCTCGGCTGTCAGCTTCTATCTAAGAGTGGACCACTATAAAGCTTGGAAGTCTTAAGAGTAGTTGGGTCTCGCAGGTTTAGAACCTTTGCTCTAGGCTGATTTGTAGACTCTCAGAGTAACCACAACAATATTTACTTTCCATGATCTTTGCATAATTCACGTCCACTTTATCTAAACTCCCATCCAAAGTTTACACAACTCAGTGTAACCAGACAGTTTCTTATTTTCATGACCTCCCTCCTACCTCTCCCCTGTTCACTCTGCTCTGTGCATATTGGCCTTCTTGTGTTCCTCCACCTGCCAGGCTGGCTCCTGCCTCAAGCCCTTTGCACTTGCTACTATTCCTACCTGCACTTTTCTTCCTGGGGATCTTTGCACAACTGCTTTATCTCACCATTCTCTGATCAGTTCTCAGTAGGCAGGCTTTGCCTGACCTCCCCCTCTCAACATTCAACAGCCCCTTACTTTCCCCCATTTTCTTCAGAGTATTAATAGTAGGCTTATGTTATTTGCTTGCTTACTTGTTTATTGTTTATCTCTGCCGTGAGAATTGAAGCTCCACTTTGTCTGGTTCAAGCTCTCTTTCCTTAGGATATAGAATAGTGCCTACCACCCAGTAGTACTCAATTTTTGTTCAAAGAGAATAGGACTGAATAACACCTTCCCTGGAGGATAAGCATTTCAACAAAGAAAGTGCAATCAGAGATGACAATAAAATTGCTTTTCAAACGCTTTATTCTAAATTTCCAAGTTAAATACCCTCTAAAGTGCTCTTTTCCCATGAGAAGCCAACTCCATCGACATGTACAGTATGTGTAGAAAACTAATTTCATCAGCATGTATTGTATGTACAGAAAAAAAATTTTAATGATAGAAATATTATCCATTTAATAACTCAGTTCAATTTAAAAAATGTGAGAAACTTCTACATACCGAGCATTGTATTTGCAGCTCAGTTTACTAAGATTATAAAACACCAGCTTACGCATGAAACAAGTCACTGAACCAATCTAGTGATAAATAAGTCAGGACTTAAGTGACCTTGAAAATATTGAAGAAATAAATTAAATTTAAATAAAGTAAAATTTTAATCAAAAAATATGTTGCTAGATTATCGATACCAATGAGAGCACAGTGACACAGTATATGGTGTGTCTAAGAATACAAGAGAGAGAGGAAGTGGGACAGAGAAAAAGAGAGAAAGAAACTTTTAAGGAATTGGGAATTGGCTTACAAAATTATAGAGGCTGGTAAGATTAATATCTGCAGGGTGTGTGTGGGAAGGCTGGACACCCAGGGAAGAGTTAGGTTGCAGTCTGAGTCTGAACAGGATTGACTGGCAGAATTTCCTCTTCCTTGGAAGAGGTCAATCTTTTCCCTACTTATGCCTTCACTTGATTGAATGAGGCCCACCCACATTCTGGAGGGTGATCTGCTTTACTCAAAATTAACTGATTTAAACATTAATCTAATCTAAATATATGTCCACATAAATATCTAGACTAACATTTGACCAACCATCTGGTACTGTGGCCTAGCCAAGTTGACATTAATATTAACCATCACAGATAATAATAATGATAATGATAATAAAAGAGTTATGACCTGAGTAGTCTTACCCTGATATTACTGCTAGTTGCATTCTTGATATTGGATAAAAGTGATCTACAAGGGGCACCTAGGTGGCTCAGTTGGTTAAGCATCTGCCTTCAGTTCAGGTCATGATGCCAGGGTCCTGGGATTAATGAGCCCTGCAGCAGGCTCCCTCTCCCTCTGCCCCTTCCCCCCCCCCTCTTCAGCCCCCTCCTTCTACCCTTTCCCCTCTCCCCCACTCATGAGCTTGCTTACATGTACTCTTTCTCTAATAAATAAATAAATTCTTTAAAAAAAAGTGATTTATGAAAACTTTAATTTTCATTTATGCTGTGAAATAGTCTCCATTAATTATGCCAAATAATTAGAGGTTAAAAAAAATCTAAGCATCCATTTAAAGAGCTTGTCTAGTTGTCAGTTTTTATACAAGTCAAAGTAAACAATTAAAAAGCTATACCATTAAAATATGAGGCAAGAAAGTTCTTATCCAAAAGGGGTTTTGTTTTTTGTCTTTTGCCAGATAATTTTTTTTAACCTATGAAGTCTGATCAATTATGAGCTGGTTATTATCACCACTTGCAAAGAAACAGAAGAAAAATTCTTGCAAAACTGTGGGTAGATTGTTATTTTCTCCCATCCCACACTGTTTATTTTCGTCCCATGGGAGCTGTTAACAATCAGTCTGCATTTATAAAAGTACAGAATTTTATATCTATCAAATTTTACCACCTTCTGTGGAAGTGACAGATAAGAACACAACCAGTAACAGAAATGAACTTTGCACAACAGATCCATTGCCTATTACTGTGTCCACACTGAAATGGATGTGAAGGAACTAACAGTAATCCTGCTACAAGGGAAGCCTTAGTTGTTCTAGAAAGAGAGCATCATGGTAGTGCATTCCATTTTGACCCCAGAACCCGAACAGGAAGTGACTTCTTTCTTTACCAAAAGGCACCAATTACAACTTACCCTAATTCAGCAACAGGGTAGAGAACGTTCTACCCAGAGAGGGAAACAGATGTAGGAGAGACAGTACTCAGAAAAGAGGCAGAGCCTCAGGGCTGAGCCAAGAGAAATATTAGACATGCAAGGGTCGCTTTCTCTGTGTGAACTTGGGCAAGCTATTAACTTCCTTGGCCGTCGATTTCCCCTTTAGTAAAATGGGAATGATACCACCTGCCACACAGTGTTCTCAAGATTAAATGAGATCATGTGCGTATCATGGGGAACTTGTGTTTGCAGTCATGCAGCATCTCCTCTCTGGAGGCCCTGTTTTCCACTATGATCTGTGATTCTGGAGGGTCGTAGGACCCCACCCAGGATTTCTAGTATGGGCATACCCTATCCGTACCCCAGGCTAGGGTAATCAGAATCTCTTTCTAGAAATCTGAATCTTAAGTGGAGACAAACTGAGATGGGTGCATTCTGAGGTCTCCCAAGACTCCCAAGTCTACTAAGATCTTGGGAACCATTCTGTTGCCTATTTTTCTTACAACTCGATTGTTCAGTTTTTCCTTTGGTTCTCTTAGAAGCACAACAGTCTTGTTTAAATTAGCCACATCACTGTCTATTGCTTGTAGCCAAAGAGTCCGGAATATAAATTGCTTAACACCATTTCCAAGTAAGTGCTTAAAAATAATTTTTATTATTACAGCAAAATTTGGGGAGTTCAGGGTGGGAAAAGCAGTTCTAATTGCAAAATGGTCTCAACAAGCTTTTTCATTTTTTGTTTTGTTTTGCTTTTTTTCTTTTTTCTAGTGGGGGATGCTATAGTCCTCTCTCAGAAAAGTAGCATGATATAGTAGAAAGAATGTTGGATTGGCAGGGGGAAGGGTGTTGGGAGAGTGGATGACTGGGTTTTAGTATTGGGTCTTCAACGAATTCCTTTCATGTCTTTGTTTTCTTTTGTTTTGTTCTGGTTTTTAAAGATTTTATTTTTAAGTAATCTCTACACCCAACATGGGGCTGGAACTCACAACCCAGAGATCAAGAGTCACATGCTCCACAGACTGAGCCAGGCGCCCCTCATCTCATAACTTTGGAAAGTTCTACAGCTTCTCTAGGTCTTTATCTAGAGCACTGAGTGTGTTGGACTGAATGATCTAAGGTAATTCTAAACTTTAGTATTAAGCACATTCTTTTGCAGAAAGTGATAAGCTGATATAAAAATGTATATGGAATTGCCAGGGACTTTAAATAGCCAGAACAGTTTTGAGAAAGAATGAAGCTAGAGGACTCACATTCCCTGATTTCAAAACTGACTACAAAACTACAGGACTGAAACAGTGTGGTATTGGCATAAAGACAGACATATGGACCAGTGCAACAGAATAGAGCGCACAGATAACCCTTGCATATGTGGTCAAATGATTTTGACAAGAGTGCCAAGACCATTCAATGGGAGGAAGAATAGTCTTTTCAACAAAGGGTACTGGGAAACTGGATAGCCACCTATCCAGTTACACAGAGAATAAAGTTGGATTCTTATTTAATATCAAATTAAAAAATTAACTCAAGGGGTGCCTGGGTGGCTTAGTCAGTTAAGTATCTGACTCTTGATATGAGCTCAGATCATGATTTCAGGGTTGTGAGATATAGCCTCAGATTGGGCTCTGTGCTGATAGAGGGGCCTGCTTAAGCTTCCCTCTCCTCTCTTTCTGCCCCTCCCCACACTCCCTCTCTAAAAAATTTTTTAAAAATTTAAAATTTAATAAAATAGATTTAAAAAACCTAAATATGAGACCTAATGCTATGAAACTATTAGAAGAAATCACAAGGCAAAATCTCATCACATTGGATTTAGCAATGACTTCTTTGATATGGCATGAAAGGCATAGGTAATAAAAGGAAAAATAGACAAATTGGACTTCATAAAAATTTAAAAATTGGGGGGCACCTGGGTGGATCAGTCATTAAGTATCAGCCTTTGGCTCAGGTCAGGATCCCAGGGTCCTGGGATTGAGGCCTATGTCCCGCTCCCTGCTCAGCGGGAAGCCTGCTTCTCCTCCTCCCACTCCCCCTGCTTATGTTCCCTCTCTAGCTATCTCTCTCTCTGTCTCAAATAATAAAATTTTAAAAAAATTAAAAATTCTGTGCATCAAAAGGCATTCCCAACAGGGTAAAAAAGCAACTCATAGAATGGGAGAGAAAATTTGCAAATTACATGTCTGATAAGGAATTAATATCCAGAATATATACAGAACTCCTAAAATTCAATGACTATACCAAACAGTACAATCCAAAATGGGCAAAGAACTTAAGTAGACATTTCTTCATAGAAGACATCAGATGGCCAATAATCACATGAAAGATGCTTCACATCACTAGTCCTTACAAAAATGCAAATCAAAACTATGGTGAGATATGACCTCCCATTCATCAGGATGGATGGCTACTATCAAAAAACAAAAACAAAATCAAAAACAGAAACTAATAAGCATTGACGAGGGTGTGGAGAGATTAAATCTCTGCGGCACTGTTGGTGGGAAAGTAAAATGGTTACCACCCTTATGGAAAACAGTGTGGCAGATCTCAAAAAATTAAAAATAGATTTCATATGATCTAGCAGTCCATTTCCTCATATATACCCCAAAGAACTGAAAGCAGGATCTCAAAGAGATATTTGTACATTCATGCTGCTAACAGCATTCACAAAAACGAAAATGTGGAAGCAACCTAAATTTCATCGACAGACACATAGATAAGCAGAAAGTATGCATACAAGGAAATATTATTCCATTAGAAGGAAATTCTAACACATGCTACAACACAGAGGAAACCTGGAGACATTATGCTAGGTGAAACAAGCCAATCACCAAAAGAAAAATACTGCTCCTCCCATTCATGCTTGCTCTCTCTTTCATAAATAAATAAATAAATATTTTTCAACAAATGTACAATGTGGTGATTTGATATACACATACACTATGAGAGGATTTTTCTCATTGGAGTTAGTTAATGTGTCCATCACCTCACATATTTCTCTTTTTTTTCATTGAGAACATTAGAATTCTACTCTCTCGGGGAATTTTAGTCATACAATACAGTGTTATCAACTATGTCACCATGTTATACATTAGATTCTTGACGTTATTTATCTTATAACTGAAAGCGTGTACCCTTTTAGCAACCTCTCCCTACTTCTCCCACTCCAGCCCCTGGCAACCATTCTTCTATTCTTTTTTCCCTAGGAGTTTGGCTTTTTCCTTCTTTTTAAAGATTCCACATGTAAGTGAAAGAGTAAGCATTTCTTTTTCTCCCTCTGGCTCACTTAGCATAACGCCCCCCCTGGTTCATCCACGTTGTTGCAAAGATATTTTGTCATTCTTTTTTAAAGGCTGAATAATATTCCATTGTTAATACACATATACATATTTTTACCCATTCATTTTTTGGTGGACACTTGGGTTGTTTCCATATCTTGGTTCTTATGAATGCTACTATAAAGCATGAGAATACGGAGATTTCTTTGAGATAATGGTTTTGTGTCCGTTGGCTATGCATCATACATTATTAGTTCTATAATTTCTTCCAGAACCTCTGAACTGTTCTCCATAGTGGCCATACCAGTCAACATTTCTATCAACAGGATTCCTGTTTTTCTGCACTCTTGCCAGGAGCAGTTATCTCTTGTCTTTTTGGTAATAGCCATCCTAACAGTTGTGACATGACAGTTTATTGTGGAACTGATGTGCATCTCCCGAATAATTAGTGATGTTGAGAACCTTTTCATGCAACCTGTTTGTCATTTGTATGTGTTTGTTGGAAAAATGTCTATCCAAGTCCTTTGCCCATTTTTAATTGGGTTATTTGGGTTTTTGCTATTGAGTTGTATGAATTCCTTGCATGTTTTTTATATTAACTACTTATCATTAATTCAGGGTGCAGATATCTTCTCTCATTCCATAGGTTGCCTTTTCATTTTGTTAATGATTTCCTTTGAGGTACAGAAGCTTTTTAGTTTGATGTGTATTTTTATTTTACTTGTTATTTTTACTTTGGTTGCCTTTGCTTTTGGTTTCAAATCCAAAAGTTTGAAGACAAGATTGAAGTGACCTCTGCTCAGTCAACAGTTGGTTAGAGTCTGGGCCAGAGACAAAGGGAAATTTAAAAAAAAAAAAAAAAAAAGGTGAGAAGGTTTCATGGAAACAGAGCCTTGGTAAGAACTCAGCTCATTTTCATCAATTCATGATGTATAGGGGCTGGTCTACTTTTAAGAACTAATGATGGGATAGAGTGAAATTTACTCTTGGGTCTTCATCTGATAAGTAGCAATTGATGTTTGGTCTCTTGTTCCAAATCTCAGGTTGAGATGAAGGTCTAAACTGAAAGAAAATTTGCCCACAATAAAAAAGAAAAATGGTTTTACAATCTATCCATTCCATTGTTCCTAAATTCTCCTGCTTCCTCAGGTTAACTTTCCCTTCATCCAAATAACTGGTGTGGGTCCCTGCCATCTTAAGTGCTTCGGGGAAGAAAGTGCCCTTCCTCCTCCCCCATATTTCCATGTCTTTCTGATCTCCTATTACTCATAGTTTCTGTTCTTTCTCAATTCTTAATACGTGCTTATGCTCTTGACTCCCGCAGCGATCACCTTTGCCCTGCATCATGCCATGTAAGGCCAGTGCTCTTCCTCCTGCCCTCGCCAAAGCACCGCCACCAGGCTGTTTCATGTAACAGACGTTCCGCATAGGATTCGAGGATAAAAGGGCCATATGAACATTCATTTATTCCATTTAGGAAACAGATTTTAGCACCATCCACCATCTACACATTTTTCTAGGCGCTGGGCATAAAACACTGAACAATAAAGATAAAAATTTCTGTCTTCATGTTGCTTATGTTTTGTTTGAGACCAAGATAACAAGTAACGTTTTTTTTTTTTAGATTTTATTTATTTATTTGACAGACAGGGATCACAAGTGGACAGAGACAGGCAGGGAGAGAGAGGAGGAAGCAGGCTCCCTGGCGAGCAGAAAGCTCGATGCAGGCTCGATCCCAGGACCCTGGGATCATGACCTGAGCTGAAGGCAGAGGCTTTAACCCACTGAGCCACCCAGGCGCCCCAAGTAACTTTTAAAACTACATTAAGGTTGCCATTTACTTTCTTTGTTAAACGAGTAGTTGTTCTACTCCTACTTAAGAATCTGGGGGGAAAACTGGACTTGGTTTCTTTAAAGAATTGCTTATTCTTCCCCATAGCCCTGTTTCTCTGAAGAGCAAAAGAAGGAAGGACAAAAGGAGGGAGGAAAGGGCATATGGGAGGGATTCCTAATGACACAGAGCATCTCTGAGCAGCTCCCCTGCACTCCTACAGCTAGGAGTAAAGAGTAAAGAAAAGCTCCCCTCACAGGATTTTGAAGCGGAAAGCGTCTGCGGATGTATGCTATCTTGGGGCAGTTTGTTCCAGGTTTTTATCTCCTCAAGGGAGCGTAGTCTGACATATGAAGTTACTCTCCACCAGTACCAGCTGGAACCTTCCTCCAGGATGGAGTTCCTTTCCTCCTTATCTGTATGAAGAGGCTCCCTTACATGTTTACACTGGTAGACAATTTTTACATAGTACTTAGCTCTTTTTTTCTGGAATGCTCTCAGTTGCCAACTCATAATTAATATTTTTAATGAATGTGCTTGCTTTTCATTATCTTTGTAATTTACAGAGATGAACTTCTCTTTCTATGTTGTAACTAATACAGATAGTTTTGAATTTGGTATATTTTGTTACAAAATGGTGCAGAAAAGGGAGGTTCTCTGGCTAGATAAAAGTTTGTGTCTGTGTGTGGGGGGGTGTTGGTGCTCTCTGGTCTCTGACCAGATAAAGATAGATCCCAAGCCCCTCTCAAGATCCACAGATATCCTCACCCGAAGGATGGTCTCACTTGTGTTTTTTTTGCTTAGCCTTTTCTCACTTTCCATTTAAATCTTTTTTTTTCTAAAGCTTTTCTTCCATTTCTAGGACTCCTAATCCTTCTTCTCCCCTGACTTCCAAGGGAAAATTGAAATTTAAAAAAAAAATCCCCTAATTACGCAGAGAATTTTATGTCTTCTTCATCCCAATGATTCCAATTCCAATTGAGCTCTAAGGTCTATCTTCATAATAAATAAATAAACCTGAACAAAAGAACTGTAATTTAACCAGCTGCCCTATGTTACAGAAGCCAGTTTGAGTCATCTTTTCTTAATAGCAATTTTTCTTTCCTGTTACAAACACACTTCAGCCAAAGGGAGTAGCAGAGAGAAGGTTTGGCGTGGGGAAAGATGGGTTTGGGATGGACGAATATAAAATTTCAGAAGATAAAGTGATGGGCTTTTGGCTAGAGCAGTAGGAATGAAGAATAAGAGATTATGGGACTTTTTCAGCTGGAGGTGGATAAGATTTCTTCTGTAGTCGGAGGGGGGATATATGAGAATAAAAAGAAAAGAACAGTTTATACATATATGGTTTTTAGAGATGCTTAGGTACAGACCTAGAAAAGAGAAACTACCTGGTTCTAGATCCTAAATGACATATTTGGGGGGAGTGAATATAAAACTTACACAAACTAATTATACCAGATATATTCTGGAAGAGCCACACTGATTGACAGTGTCAATCCAGGTTATTTCCCTGAGACAACAGGCCAGAGCAGGACGTCCTGAGGACCCCAGCTATTTTGCTGGACGGGTAAGGCAACAATCAGGGGTCTCATTTTTCTCAACTACAAAATGCAGGCACTGGCCCAGATTATTTGTAAGATCCTCTTCATTTCTTACCCTCTATAAAAGGTAGCAAAAGTGAAAGTTTCTAAAATGAGTGTTTTCGTTTATAATATTCTAGAGGACATGGAACAAGTGAAGAGGCAATTTGGTGACTAGTTTGTTCGTGGTAGACAGCCAAATGGAGTAAGTCGATCCCAATGTGGATTTTTCAGCCTAATTTTCCTATTTGGCTGTCTGGCAGGGTCAAAATAACTGCTAATTGCCAAATTTTTCTCTTGCTTTTCTGTACATGGACCCAAAACTCTCCAGTGCATAAAAGCATGTGCTATCATTGCTCAGATCACCTGTGTGTATCCCACTGATTAAAAGAATGCATAGGTAGGAGTTGGTGGGGGGTGGCGTGGGAGGGGGGATTTCCACAAACAGGGAGTGGTCATGGGCTGCAGCTAAATGTCTAGCTCCCAAACTTACTGTGTAACGGTTTCTCCCAAGAAACATTTGGGACCATGGGATGAGCTTTAGCCTGAGACTTCCAAACTGAGCATCAGTCAGTAGTTCCCAAATTTTACTGCATTTGAAATCACCCAGAGAGCTTTAAAAATACGGACAGTTGGTTCCTCTCACCCCCACTAAACATTGCAATTGAATTAGTATGAGATAAGGCTTTGGTATTAAGAATCATAAAAGTTCCCCAGATGATTCCAATGCGGAGCAAAGTTTGGGAACTACAGCATAAATTGATAAAGGGAGACAATTTAGCTTTTGTACATTCCATTTCTTTCACTGCTGGGGCCTATGACGGTGTGGTCAAGGGCAAAGCATGTGCCCAACCTGGCTTCTGGATCTTGCTCTATCTTTTCTGGCTCTACGCATGGCCTCAGACTGGCCAATTAATGTGGTTTAGCTTGTCTTCTCCTTCATATGATGAAGATAGCATGCCCACCCCCTAGGTTTATTCTGAGGAGGAGATGAGTTTGATAAACTGAGAGTCTGGAACCCAGAACTTGACACATTGTAGCCATCATTATATTCTATTAGAATTCTGAATCTAGGTTTCTCATTGACAAGAAAGAAGTAGTCACCTGAGAAAGTTACCAAAGACATCTCCTTATTTATGACCTAAAGATTTCATAAATAAATACATATTTCTTGTTTTATTACAAAATTAATTTCCGAAAAAGGAAAAAAAGATCATGGCCGAGACTCTCCTTCTCTCCCTCACTCTCTCTTTATTGCTCCTTCTCTTCTTTTGTTCTGTAAAATGGGAGTGATTTTGTGAGAATGCGATACGACAGCAATCACAAACTGGCATTGAATTTAATTATCTTTATAGCATCTTGTACAAACTTAAGTCAGTAAAGGTAATGAACAGAAAATTTAAGGAATTTTATTAATCCTCTAAGTAACAGCAGAAACACTTTTTTTTTTTAAAAATGCTTAATGCTTTGCAGGGCTTTTTGATTAGAGATACAACTCAAGTCGCATGAAGGAGAGCCCAGTGAGAACTAATAGGTACTTCTGATGGCTGATTAAATACAGATTATGAAGGTCAACAATTTTATTGACTATCCCCCATGTAGGTCTACCTCCAAAATCTAACGTATAGTACAATAATCTCACGTTAATGTGAAATAGTAAAATTTTATTTTCATCTGATATTTTCTTTTGATTTTTAAAAATTATCAAACCAGTGTAAGTGTGACACTGCATATGCTTAGCCCACCTTGAGCAAAACAAGTTTTTTGGAGTGTGAGGTGGGGGTAGATGGGCAGGTGCACTGATCTGGAAGAGGAGTGGAAGGAATTTTAGGTAAGTCTTCTACCAAAGCCTGTGCTGCACCCCAGATTTGCCCTACTTGGGTGCCCTGTAAACTCGGTGCTGTAATCCTGGCCCCATCAGCCTCCGAGGCTCCTACCAGCGCTGAATTTGTTGCCTCTGGCTGACAGCAGCCTCTGCAGCTTGTTTACCTCTGTACGCTATGCAAATACTATCATTTTCCCTGTATGTCAAAATGAGAAAAAGGTGTGAAGCACTGCTTAGATAGCACTATTTTTTTTTCAGAGTTTTGTATTATTATCATTAGAGTTTCCTTGGGTATAAACTTGGATTATTCTAATAAAGAACAAAAAATGAAGAATTCCCAACCATTTCCAAAAGCCATCCAATTTTTAAAGCATTCTTTTTAATTATGGAGGAAAACAAAATTAGAGTTTGTTGTCCAAATTATATGATAGAGAGATGACTCTGCAGTACATTATAGTATCAAAAAACCTGGGCTTTCTCAGCTTGGATGGGCTATTATTATGGATGATTCATTTAGGTCAGAAAAATCCCGTTTCAGGATATCCTTGAAAATATAATTAATACAACTCATAGATTTAGGAGCATTTGGTGTGCTTTTAGCACAAATAATGTCTTCTACACCAAAAAAGAAATTATATCCTTCTTTCTCTTTTCTAGGTTTATATGTTGCTAGGTTTCACTTGAACTTTCCTTCAACCTTGAAAATAAATTGGGAAGAAGAAATATGTTTAGGGTGGAGACTGAAGTAAGTAATGTAGGATTCCAAGTCAGGGTTAAAATGAAGTAATTCATTGGTTTGGGGACAGGATGTGGTAAAATAGGAAGACTATGGGAAGATTGTCCGGAAACCAGAATTGGGGTTTGAATACTCAAATTTTAGAACTTGAAACAACCTTGGACATTTTAAATGAGAAAACTAAGGGCCATAAAAAATTGTAGATTATAGCTCAAGAGTAGAGTGAAATTGTGTATTTTAGCAACAGTACCTTCACCAGACAAGCTCCCCCGCCCTTAGATATGGGTAAGTGTCTCCAGTATTAATCCTGCTAAAAACCTGGGATTTTAAAGAGACATCTGGAAACGCCAGTGTTCCAGTTTGGCACCAAAAGTCTGATTACTTCCAAATATTTCCTCTTGATTCAAGTAACCGCTTGCCCCACCCACCTCATCGTCCTCTTCTTTCTTGCCTGCCCTCCTCTTTCAAAAATGTTTCTCCCCTTGTATTTCTTAGCCTACAGATGGCTTTTCTTGAAAAGGTTGAAATGTCTTTTGATGCAAGATTTGGATCTTTATCGTTGTATTTTAGGACATAACGTAGTCCTTTGAACCTCTTGGTTGGTTGGTAAATATTTGTTAAATAAACAACCAAAAAATGTCTAACAGAGAAGACCTGAAATCAATCCAAAAGTAAAAAACAAAATAAAAACCAACCAAACAAGGGAACCAACAGCCAAATTGACTTCTATATCACTCCCCCTGAGCTAGGGGAAAATTGAAGTTGCAAACATCCACAGCCTGGATCTCTTCCAGATCCCAGCAAGATTTGATCTCGGACCTCCCTGAAGTATTAGCCGTTCCTCTGATACGCAAATCCACCGTGGGTTTCCAGAGCCACTTGAATAAGAGCATCCTAGCGTTTGCCACTTAGTTCATGACAACAGCTGGCACACATTACGTCTTGCTTTAATTCTCTTTCTCCTCCTGCTTGTTCCTTCCTCTTAGGTACTGTGGCTTGTTCTCACCATAAAAGTCATTGAAAGATGATGGGTGGACCAAGTACATTTATCTCCCTCCTCAGAGCACATTGAAATGATGCCAAAGTGGGGAAAATACTGAAAGGACAAAAAGACAGGAGTCAGGACCTCTGTGGCTGGGCAATTTCGGTAAATGTGTAACAACAGGAAAGCATAGTCTCTTGGTAACTGAGTTAAGGGATAGAGGGCCGTTTTGGAGAATCTCAGAAGCCAAAGAACTGCAAAGAGGAGATGGACCCCTGGAGGTGGGAGTGTGTTGCTGTAAAGTAGGGGATGGACCGAGGGTCTGTGTACTGAAAAGCGGCCCATCACTTCCTTCTGCTCCTTCCCTAGCTCTGCAGCTACTGTGTTGCTAACCATCTCTAGCAGCTTGCTCCCTGGCAGGAGCTCAGATGCATCTGAAATGGAGAAATTGGAAGTATGTACCTGGAAAACTACTGCTCTCCTCTCCACGCAGTGGCCATCCACCCGGGGTCACTACAGTGAGGCGTAATTACCTTCTCCCACCTCCAGACATCACAAGAGAGATTCTCTGCTCCCACTAGTTTAAAAAACAAACAAACAAACAAACAAAAAAAAACTTGAAATTGAGTCTCATTGGATTGACTTGGGTTATTTGTTATTTCTGAACCAACCAATATCTCCAGGGAGGATTGATGCACTGATTAACTGGACGTGGGCTACATGGAGTAGGTCATGGATGATTCCATAGGAAAAACAATGGGCTATGTGATAAGAAGTGGATTCCGGGGCAGCAACAACCTTAACCTCTGTATTGATCCCAGGATAAAGCACACGGGTGGGCTATAGGTAGCTTGATGTGAGCTAGAACCCATCTCTGGGCTAACCAGCTGGGACCAAATTTGTACAGGACACAAAACATGGGAACATATGTATAATGAATTATATCCGACTGCTTTCCTCAGAAGGAGTCAATGGCCAGAAAACATTTTTCTGAGGCCTTTTCCAAAAACATGGAACTTTTTCTGCTTTCAAATATTTTCAGAGAAGTCTTCTTAAATTTCCTTAATGGTCTGTGCCAGCACAGCCGCCATTATCAGAAAATTCCCTTTACGCTCTTAATTGGATCCCATCTTTCTCTGCTGTGCACGCTCTCTCGTAATGTAGCTGGACACAATTCTTGGTGCTCTATATGTTTACACTTGAAGGTAATTCTAAAATGCTCTCCCCACATGAATGACTTTTGTCTTTAAGCACCATATTTTGTCTTCCAAACCTTTCATCATCCTTGTGGGTCTCCTCTGAACTGCCTCCAGATTTTCTGCATTTGTGTCGAGCTCTGGAGTCCAATACCGAATACAATGATCTGGGGAGATTCCCACAACAAAGGAAGGGCAATTGCACAGGGAAATGGACAGAATATTTTAGTTTTGCCTAGCACTTCCTAGATTTAAAAAGGCCTTCCCAGGCATTATTATGTCATTTTAGGTATAAGTGTTGCTTTATCCTCCTTCTAAACTCTGACGGTTGATGTGGGTCTCCGCGGGGTCAGGTCCAGACTGAGAAAGCTCAGAGCTCCAACTCCGGGTCAGTTCCAAGGCGGTTCTGAGGCTGCATCAGAAGTTCATATTTCTTTCTTTCTTTTTTTTTTTTTTTAAAGATTTATTTTATTTACTTATTTGACAGACAGAGATCAGAAGTTGGCGAGAGGCAGGCAGAGAGAGAGGAGGAAGCAGGCTTCCCACAGAGCAGAGAGCCCGATGCGGGGCTCGATCCCAGGACTCTGGGATCATGACCCGAGCCGAAGGCAGCGGCTTAATCCACTGAGCCACCCAGGCGCCCAGAAGTTCATATTTCTTTATTCTTTCCTTGGACCAGAAGCAATCTTGAGGATGGGATAAATCACGACGGCTTCCCATGGTCTGGACCAGCGCAGTCCAATAGAACTTTCAGTGATGATGAAGTCGTCTCTATCTCTGCTGTCCAATGTGGTAGCTACTAGTCACATGTGGAAAAGTGGCTAGTGACACTGAGGAACAGAATTGTTCCTTTCTCTGCCTTTATTTAAACTCAAATTTAAATAGTTATACGTGCCTAGGGGCACCAGCTCTGGACCATCCCTGAGTGTGGGTCCAAGTTGAACTGGTTTCTGAGACAGAGGTGCAAGGCACTTTGGTAGATCTTCGTATTTTAGAAAGAATTTGATGGGCGAGAAGCATCTTACTGGAATCCCAGTGTTTCCCCGTCATATTCATTTTTATACATCTCAGTGTTATTTGATTAATTACATTTTTCCTCAGGAATTCTAGCACTGTATGACTAATATATGTTGTGTTTTTTTTTTTTTCCAGAAATAGGTTAATAGATACTTAGCACTGTGCTGGAGTACATCTACATGGGCACAGGAACAAAACCATGGGGTACCTAGATGGTGAATAAGCATGTTTTTGCAAAGATAAGTCTTCAGCGAGGCTGAGTTCTAACTACCCATCTGAGACCCAGACCAATCCTGCTGACCCATGACAGTGTAGCATTTCATTTATGCATGACACAGCTATTGGCATGAACATGTTATATTAAAGGATATACACAATATGAAACTTGACCAGTTCAACTCAACGTCTGCTCCACCTTTGGGCTACAGTTTTTGCTGAGTTTAGTATTTAAAGCATCTCAAAAGCCAGAAGCAGTTAATAGATCAGCAAGGAAGTCAATGAGGAGTTGCTCTTCTATACTTTTTTTTTTTTTTTTTTTTGACAGACAGAGATCACAAGTAGGCAGAGAGGCAGGCAGAGAGGGGTGGGGGAAGCAGGCTCCCTGCTTAGCAGAGAGCCCGATGTGGGGCTCGATCCCAGGACCCTAGGATCATGACCTGAGCTGAAGGCAGAGGTTTTAACCCACTAAGCCACCCAGGTGCCCCTTGCTCTTCTATTCTTGCAGAGATAAACTCCCCAAATTGCAAATGTGTGGAGAGCTTTGGCTGTATGTTCCCTCTCTCTTATGGGCCTTTAATAATCACAAATAAATACAGCTTTATTTCTCTTTAAAAGTCAAGTAGCTTTATTTATAAACATATATTTGTTGACTGCATTATTGCTTTCTTCTTCTGATCTTTTCTTTCTTATAGTTTGTTTTTTTTCCTTGAGGTAACCCTATATTTCCAACATTCCTAACTCTCTTCAATTTTAGCTGATAGCCTTGCTTTTGATTTTGCTGAAAATATATAAGCTATTAGAAAAACATTTTTCTTCCAACGTCCCATTGACACTAAACTATTTGCATTTCTACCCAGTACACTCTGCTTTCCCTCCCCCTTCATGTGCCTTTACGATGGATAAGCTGCCCATGTTATGATCCCAGTCCAGGCCTTCAGACATATCCAAGCCCATCTCTACTTGTCTGCCAAGGGATGTTGCTTTGAAATTATTATCTCTTTCCCATGACCCTTTCCTTCTCCATTAGCTTCTTCCCATCCTCATTTTATGTTTGCTTTGATATGACTTGTACTCAAACGGCAACAGCTCTTATTCAAACCTTCTTAATTCTAACATTTCCAGCTACTGACATAGATCTCTGCTTCATTCTACAGCAAATTCCACAAAAGAGTTCTCCACACTCAATGACTCTGCTTTTAACCTCTATTCTCAGATACATGAGAATGAAATTTGGCTTTGCAAAAATGTGTGGTTTTTATTTTTTGCATTTTTCCCCAAAAACAGTCCACAATGAAAAGGAATCATTTAATGACTCTCTCCTTGATCAACTTACAACAGAAAGTAATGTTTTCTAATCAGAAATGTATATTAAAGATAAAAATATCATAATAGAAAGAAATGAAGACATGAGCATTCTATACAGACAGAGTGGCAAAGTTTGGCCATCTAACACATTCGGTAAATTATGTCTGTCTGTCTCTCTGTCTATGTAGGCAAAGATAGACCCTTCTGTGCCCTTACTGCTGGTACAACAAAATATGGTCTTTGTGCCCCAGGCTGGGCTCCTCCTACTACTTTGTGTTCCTTCTTGCTTCAGAGCCTTTACTGAGGAATTTGAGATGGATCACACCTATTTTTTTTCCATAATAATTGAAATTTAATGAGTTTTCCATGCTTTCCACTGTCCATTTCTTTCTTTCTTTTTTAAAAAGATTTTATTTATTTATTTGACAGCTAGAGATAAAAAGTAGGTAGAGAGGCAGGCAGAGAGAGAGAGAAGGAAGCAAGCTCCCTGCTGAGCAGAGAGCCCAATGTGGGGCTCGATCCCAGGACACTGAGATCATGACCTGAGCAGAAGGCAGAGGCTTTAACCCACTGAGCCACCCAGGCGCCCCCCACTGTCCATCTCTGTGTCCATCTTTCCCCCTCAACCATTAATAATGAAAGTAATTTTTTATGTATTTTTCCATGACTTTCTCAGCGTTCATCTAATCATATACAAATATGTACCATGAGTGTGTACATATTGGGATCATTTTAGTTTCAAACACTTGCATCATTTCATGTCTACCTCTCTCCATTGTGATAGTCTCACTTAGGGGGAAATACAACAGCAACTGACATTCTTCTACATAGTCATTCAATACGTTTAATGGTTGAATAATATTCTATGGTATGTGTATAACAGTGTTTTAGATCATTACCCTGATGATATATATTCATTTTGTTTCCAAGTTTGTAAAATCACAAGGAGTGCTACAATAAATACCCTGCTATGATAGTGAATTTCTCACTGTCTGTGTTTAATTTCAGTTTTTGTTTCATATATTTGGAAGTTATGCTTTAGGAATGTAATGTGTAATACTATCATAAATTTGGGGGTGGGTTTTCCCTTTTATTTTTATGTAATTCTTTGCTGGTATCTATTACAGTGTTCAAAAGTCTTCCGTCAGGCTAATTCATGTTCCTTTGTAAATGCTCTTTCTCTCTAATAGCTTTTAAGATTTTCTTTGTATCCTTGATGGATGTGCAGTTACATTAGAAAATGTCTAGGCATAGAGTCAGTGTTATTTGTATTTCCTTGTTACTCAGAAAGTACTTTTAATCTGACTCATGCTTTTCCTCAATGTAGGAAAATTCTTAGCCATTTCTTCACATATCACTTCTCTGCGACTTCCTCCTCTTCTTCCATAATGCTTATCAGACAAATTCTGGAGCTTCTTAATTTCTAATCCATCTATCTTATGTTTTTAAATTTCTTTATCTCTGTATCCGGTGCTGTGTTTCTGTCCTCAATGCAATCTTCTAATTCATTAGTATCTCCATTCTAGAGTTTTCCCCAGCTCTCAAGATTCTATTTAATTCTATTGTTTTCTTTTTTTAAAGGTTTTATTTAAATTCCAGTTAGTTAGGGCACCTGGGTGGCTGAGTGGTTTAAACCCCTACCTTCAGCTCTGGTCATGGTCTCAGGGTCTTGGGATAGAGCCCCGCATTGTGCTCTCTGCTCAGCAGGGAGCCTGCTTCCCCCTCTCACTCTCTGCCTGCCTCTCTTGCCTCTCTGCCTACTTGTGATCTTTGTCTGTCAAATAAGTAAATAAAATCTTAAAAAAAAAAAGAGTCTATTTCTTAGTTTGCTTCTCCCTCTCTTTTTTTCCCCTTTGATCATTTGTTTTGTTTCCTAAATTCCACAAATGAGTGAAATCATATGGCATTTGTCTTTGACTGACTTATTTTGCTTAGCATAATACTCTCTAGGCCAATTCACATCATTGAAAATGGCAAGATTTTATTCTTTTTATGGTTGAGTAATATTCCTGTGTGTGTGTGTGTGTGTGTGTGTGTGTGTACACGTATATATGTATATCTCACATCTTCCCTATCCAAGTTGACAAACACCCGGGCTGTTTCCATAACTTGGCTATTGTAGATAATGTTGCTGTAAACATCAGCGAGCATGTATCCCTTTGAATTAGTATTTTTGTCTTCTCTGGATAATACTTAGTAGTGCAAATGCTGGATCATAAGGTAGTTCTATTTTTAACTTCTTGAAGAATCTCCATACTGTTTTTCAGAATGGCTGCACCAGTTTGCATTCCCACCAATAGGGCAAGAGGGTTCTCCTTTCTCCACATTACCTGTTGTTTCTTGTGGTGTTGATTTTAGCCATTCTCACAGGTGTGAGGTGATAGCTCCTTGTAGTTTTGATTTGTATTTCCCTGATGATCAGTGATAGTGAGCATCTTTTTATGTCTCTTTTGGTTCATTTCTAGGATTTTAACTTATTTTTGTAGCTATTTGGTTCTCATTTTGTGTATACTTATTTTTGTTATCAGAATTTCTTTCTTTTTTTTTTAAGATTTTGTTTATTTATTTGATAGAGAGAGAGGGAGCACAAGTAGGCAGAACACCAGGCAGAGGGAGAGGAAGAAGCAGGCTCTCCACTGAGCAAGGAGCCCGATGCAGGACTCGAACCCAGGATCCTGGGATCATGACCAGAGCAGAAGGCAGTCACTCAACTGACTGAGCCACCCAGGCGCCCTGTTATCAGAATTTCTTATACTACATGTATTTCCAGCATAAAAAAAGAGATACATTACAATAATATATGGTAGTATATGGTAAATAAAGGATAAAATTTCCCTTCCAACCATGATACATGGATGCAACACTGTATCAGAGAATACTTCTTCTTTACCTTGAGCCTGCTAGTGTAAGTCCCCCTTTTGAATTCCTCAGAAATCTGGATCTTCTGAGTAATATGGCACTTCCTAGGCCAGGTTTTTCTACTAGAGTCCTTGTTCAGTTCACCTTACAAATCTAAAATTTTCATCAATTAAAAACTGGAATTCAGGGGCGCCTGGGTGGCTCAGTGAGTTAAGCAGCTGCCTTCGGCTCAGGTCATGATCTCAGGGTCCTGGGATCGAATCCCGTGTCGGGCTCTCTGCTCAGCAGGGAGCCTGCTTCCCTCTCTCTCTCTGCCTGCCTCTCCATCTACTTGTGATTTCTCTCTGTCAAATAAATAAATAAAATCTTTTTAAAAAAATGGAATTCATCACATCAATTCCTTAAGCCTTTTCCAATTTCAATTCACAAAACTATAATATTTCTTCTAATGTTTCATGCTCACATATTATAAATATTTGCTCATGTCAAACTTACTCAAATTTAATTTAATTCTTCAATATTCAGTTGTCTTCTTATCAAATACCTTAGTTTTCAACCATTCATACTTAGTAATGGCAAATGGCTGTTTTACTCATTAAACACAAAAATTTCTTGCTTTTTTATATCCAGATTAGAATTACATCCCAAGTAATAGGATTATGCTGCCTGCCATAAAGTGTAACAGCTTTTGGATTTAACCATGACAGTGTTCAGGTAATAAGGACACAATTAAATAACACGAATAGTATAGTAAAGTTGCTTTCTCGAAGTTGAGAGGCTGTAGCCTGAGAAACTTGTGTTAACCCAGGACTTCCTGTATGTTTTCTCCCCACTCAGATGAAAAGACATTCAGGACATTGTTCTCGCTTTGGCTTTGGTGCCAAGAGTCTGCATTATTCTCTCTCATGAGAGTGATGGGAAACCCAATACAATTTGGGGAATTGAGTTGTTTTACCTCAAAAACTGCCCAACTCACCAACGTCTTTGAAAGACATTACTTAGATTCTGAAGAGCAAATGAACTAGAATGGGATACTTCAGTGTTTGATCACTGCTCAGGTTACAGAACACCTGAAAAACTCAATTTCCTACTGTTTGCGATAGTTTTTGAAAACTTCCTACAATCATTCTGTGATTCAAAAGTTGTATATATGAAGAAGGCAAAACAGATGACAGAAGTTTATTTCTAACTTTTAGAGCTCACGAAGAGAGCCACTTTGAAAGCCTGAAACACAAATAAGCATTTAGTAAATGATACTCGTGAAATGGAAGATTCTTGTATCATTATCCTTTATAAAATACTCAATGAACCTCTTGCAGATTATTCAACTTTATCTTGGTTCATTGAGAGTTTACTCAAAACCATACCAGCAAAGCAGAAAAAAGCACTTAAGTCCTACAAGAGCTTAGTTAATTTAATCAGATGATTAGGTGCCTCAGCGGTCCGAATTTCTTAGAAATTTTGTACTGAGGAAGGGAGAGAAATCAAAACGTCTCCATGACATGATCACTCACTAATTTAGTCTCCTGTTCTTTACAACATATTCCTTAATTCACTGACTTCGCTATCAATGGTCACAAACACGTGAATAAATACCAATAGCGAGTGTCTATTAATAACAATAAATTAACACATTTGTGATTTTTTTCTAGAAAAATAATTTATCTACACAATGACATTGCACTGTGAAGGAATAGATTTCCTCTTCCTTGTGGAAAAATGTTTATTATTAAAAACCAGGCTTCCCAAAGTATGGCATATTGTGCAACTAATAGAAAGCACTGGGATTTTGGTGCTAAGTGAATAATTAGTGAAGTATTTATTCACTTAGTTTCTATGTGGATAATTATTTAAGTGGTGACTAGATACAGAGAAGTTTGTGAAGGTAGAATGTGAATGACTGAGTTTTGAGAAATTCTGGTTTAGGTATTTTTAAATAAGACAAGGTGATTCCTATGGAGCAAGGAGAGACCAAAACTTTCAGGAAGATGAATAGGACAGGGAAAAATGTGTCTGGACAGAGGCAAAGATTCCCAGAGCTAGGCATGGAGACCTACAAGTGGAAGGCCTAAAGGGTCAGTGCCATGGATGGATCCTTAAGAGGAGTTACTTAAAATCATCAAATTAAGGGCCTTTATATTCCAGGGATCTAGAGATGATGTCAGGACCAAGAGGAATGGCTTACGAAGGGTGGGGTCTGTAGATGGTATTCCCCCATCCCTGCACTATTGCACAGAATTTCTGCTATAGGATGATAAGATAAAACAGACCCAATTTTTAGTTGCTTTTAGTATTGCTTTTAAGTCCTTTATACCTGTGGGCTCCAGTGGATGGAGGGCGTTCACCACCTTGTTTTCTTATGCACCTGCAGAGTATTTAGCATGACTGTGCAACAGCAGGGTAAGACATCTCTAGGTCCGGGAAGGTTTGGCCTCATGGCTAGAAAGGTCCATTAAAAAACAAATTCCTCGGGGTGCCTGGGTGGCTCAGTGGGTTAAAGCCTCTGCCTTCCGCTCAGGTCATGATCTCAGGGTCCTGGGATCGAGTCCCGCATCGAGCTCTCTGCTCAGCAGGGAGCCTGCTTCCCTCTCTCTCTCTGCCTGCCTCTCCATCTACTTGTGATCTCTGTCTATCAAATAAATAAATAAAATCTTAAAAAAAAATTAAAACAAAACAAAACAAATACCTCTTTGGAAGAGATCTATGTGGAGGTGCAATCTGATAACTCGTGTTCCCACTCAATCTAGGTAAACTAGAGGCCTGGTTTCCAGCAGGACTTGGGGGATTACCAGGCAATAGCTGATCAGGAAGATGAGGCGAAAAGAACCAGAAACACCGAGTAGTCGGCACCATGAAAGAGGTATGTGGCCAATTCAAGGAAGATACAGAAGAAAATAACAGAGTGCTGATAAGCCTCTCACAGCTCGCTGGATTTAGGTTCGATGTACATCTTTTAACTCTTGATTTTGGAACCCAGAAGCAGAGGCTGCAGCATCCTTCCTTGTAGGCAAAGAATTTGGGACCCTGTGCTAGGTGGCCCTGCCCCAGACCATCCCTGCCTCTGGTTCTGTGTGGGCCTGCATGGACCCCAGTAGAGAGAGAGCCTTTCTTTAAATTCAGAAATGCTGAGTTTTGTTCTACACTTAAGCCTGATAAGCTTCTTAAAGATCCTACTGAAGGTATGTGACGCAGAGAACCCGAAGTGAGTTTAATACAGAAGACCCAGCAGATGAGATGATGTGAGAGGCCTCAGTGCAGCAGGGGGAAACTGCTTCAAGGAGAAGAGGCCTGCCTTCCCCAAAAAGGACCCCCAGGGGCCACCAGAGTGCAGGTGCTGACCACACCATGGATCCGGGCTAGCGAGGCCGAGGGCCAAATTCTGAATAATACAAAATAGTGTTCTAGGTCAAAACTTGAAGACCAACCATGAGCTCTTTTCCTCTCTATTTGTTATTCTGTTTAAAGGGTAATGCTGACAAATACTTTTTGCTTCCTTTAGTTCCCTGGATTGTCTTACAAGCATCACTTGTGTTGTGGTGGGGGTGGGGAAGATGGTGTGGGAGGGGGGAGCAAAAGAAGGAAGAGAATAATGGCACGCGGGCCTTCCGTTTATAGCCAGAGTTCTCGGTGATTACCATCTGCGGTGGTTGTCTGAGCATCCTAGATCTACTACCACCTTTGTTAACACTCACCTCTTGTCCAGATAACATTTATTTTCCTCAGCTGGCAGCCATCTGAAGTCTTTATTTACCTTCTCTGTCCTGGTTTTTGGTTTTCCCTGAAGCTCTGATAACTGAAAAGGTTGAAATGCTCTTCAAATTACAACTTACATCAACGTCATGGGCCGCTTGAGAGTCAACACGCGCACGAATCTTTTATGGCACTTTCTTGAGGGATGGTAATCCTAAACTTAAGTGATGCTTTCCTTTCTTGTGTTATAGGCAAGGGATGCTTACTCACTTTACAGGCAGCCTGCTCTTTCCCTTAATCCTATAATATTTACTGGAATTTGAGCTGCTTTGACTTCTAATTCCTTTAATCTGGTGTTAGTACTTCTAGATACCAAGACCGGTCTTCCACTCAGTCAGGCCCCGAGCAACCACAGAAGCAAAACTGGCAAATCCTCCCTCCTGCGTAGTTAATCAGGCCTATGTAGGAGGAAGGAAGCGGCATAATTTTCCCTTTCCAGACAAGATGGAAACCATCAGTCGATCAGAGTAAGGTTGTACTAAAAAAAAAATACCAGTGTCTCTAGTCAGTCCACGGAAAATATCTGCCGAGCCCCACATGCTTGGAAAGTGAAGACCTTATTTTTTTAATTCTCAGACATTTAATGTAGAAATACCCCTATGTCAACTGTCATTAAAAGCTGTTGAAACTATGGGACTTAAATATGTCATGATCTTCAGTTTGAGAATAAGCAAAAGGCCCAGGGAGTAAACTAAGGATCCTCCTGAAACATTCCAGCACACTGGGCATCACTTCTATGAAAGACACCCCTTTTAGAGGTAGTAAGTCTCCCATTTCAGGAGTTATTCAAGCATATTCTAGAATGCTGAAGATATCGAGTAAGGCCCACATTGTGTTAGTTTCCTAGGGCAGCAACAGAAATGTATTCTCTCACAGTTCTGAAGGTCAAAGTACATGGTCAAAGGTGTCAGCAGGGCCACACTCTTAGACTCCTTTCTTGCTTTTTCCTGGGCTCCAGTGGTGGTTGCTAATCCTTGGCATTCCTTGGCTTGTGGCCACATGACTCCAGTCTCTGCCTCTGTCATCTCACTGTGTTCTCCCTGAGTATCTGTATTTCTTCCTCCTCCCTCTAAGGATAGCACACATATTGGATGAGGGTCCACTTTCATTTGTTATGACCTCATTCTAACTTGATTGCATCTGCAAAGACCCTATTTCCAAATAAAGTCACATTCCATAGGTACTGGGGGTAAGGACCTCTCTACATCTTTTGGGGGAACACAGTTCAGCTTGTAGGAGTTCTATTGCTACTGACATCCCTGTGGATACTAAGATTTCATAATCCTCTCTGTGGGGTACAGTGCATTCATATAGTTTACAAGAACGCTTGAGAATGATATCCCTGATCATTTCCTTCAGAGGAAATGTATTAGAAAGTATTAAAGAATAAGGGCTATGTTCCTAGATCTCAGACTACAGACATATGTTCTGAAATCATGGTGTTTGGATCGCAGCAGTAAAACCTTCTCTTTGGAGATACTTTGCATTTCACAGAAAGTAATTAGGTTTCTCCCCTAAACTCCTGTAGTAAAAAATCATTTATTCATTCAGCCCACATTAAGTGAGTGCATACTTTGTCTCAGGAACTGTACTAGATGTTAAGGATGCAAAGATGAATAAAGTATTTTTTTCCCTTGCTCTAGTTGGAGGAAAAGGCTTATAAGCAGAAGATTACTAAACAATGTGAGATGTTCTAAACTAAAAAAGTATGCAAAGAACCACGAGACCACAGTAACTCAATTTACTGGTAAGGACAGGGTGTCTCAAAAGGTAATATTTGAGATGGGATTACATGACCTTACGTGGCAGACAAGACAGGAAACCACATCCAAGGCAGAGAGAACAGCAAGTGCTGGGTACAGACACGTTAAAGGTTGAGTGATGTGACTGGGATCAGAAGATAAATGGAGGAAACAAGCTGATATAAAGTTAAATCAGAAAGCTCTTGGCATTCTTGTCTCTGGAATTTGGAATTGATTTCATAGATCATGGAAACCTTTTAAAGTATCTGAAACCAAGGAAAGCACGATCATATCTGTGTTTCAGGAAGAAAACCATGGCAGTGTGGAGGATGGAGCGGAGTCTGGGATCCGGGGACCGCCGAGAAGGTTCCAGTGGTCGACCAGGTAGGACGAAGGTCTGAATTCAACAGTTGTGGGGAACAGCATAAGACGTCAATATACAAGCAGATGGTAGAAATAAAAGGATCTGGTAGCAATTTGGAAATGGAGAGAAAGAGGTGGGAAGGGATGAATGACTCCCTTCAATCTAGGTTAATGCCCTCAATCACCATAAAAGAGATAAAAGATAAAGAAGGGCTTGTGTTTTTATTAGAACAAGAAAATGAGTTCATTTGAAAAGAATATGTGGGAAAATGAGAATGAGAGGTCAAGGAGATCCCATCTGAGCTCCAGCTCAAACAAAAACCAGCCAAGAAAGGACTTAGAGAATATGTATTGGTTAGAACCAAGTTACAGTGTAACCAATATCACAGTCTGGCTGTTAATCACTTAGCAAAGTTTCATATCCTCCCCACTTTCCCTCCTCCCTCCCCACTCTCTCTTGTGTGTCTGTGTGTCTGTGTGTGTTTCACTTGCAGAAAAAGTAAAAGAAAATGCCCTTTACATACTATTGCAAAAGCACTTACATACCAACCGGATATTCAGTCATGCCCTTTCATTGTTTTTGGCTCAGCCCATGGTGGCACATATGTATATCTGAACTAGCGTTTAAAGGCTTAGAGATAGTCAATTAGACACTCAAGGAAGTAGTTTTCAGTAACTCTCCATAAAGGATACATTAAATGATCCCTTAGTGAGCTGAGATGTACCTTCCAAAGTGTTCGACTTCCATTCTAGATTTAAGCACAACAGAAAACCTTCCTGTGACTGACTATATTGTCTCAGATCAGCGGATTTTATCATACTCAGAACATAAGTGCCTTAAAGGGTGGGGCTGTGTCTCGTATATATATAATATATATATTATATATAATATAAATATATATTTTATATATATCTCCATTCATCAGTTGATGGACACCGGCTATTTTTGTAATTTGGCTATTATGAATAATGCTGCTATAAACATAGGGGTGCATGTGTCCCTTTGAATTAGTGTAAATCTTGAATATCAACCAAGCAAAAATTTCTAAGTAACTAAATTGAGAGGTCAAGAAAGGGGGAAAACATCTGTGAGTGGAGGATGAAGTGAAATAGGATGGCTAAATTCTCATCTTCTACAGTTGGAAGTCCTTAAATTATGTTTAAACATGAAAAGTCGCAACACAGCAACATAAGCATTATTTAAGTAATCTAAATGAACTAAATCTAATTGCCTCTGATGATTTAAGGAGTTCGTACACGAATTGCTTTGATAATATTGAATAAGAATTACAAAGCACAAAGTAGGAGGAGGTTGTTTTGTAACTTCTGACCAAAGGACAGAAGAAAAAGAAGAATTGAAGAAGGGAGAAAAAGAGAGTGAAGACAAGATTGAGCAACAAGGTGTGAGTCTCAGAAATAACTCTGGAACCTTCTAGGCACCAGATATTTGAAATGTAATTTTAATTTTTGAGGACCAGAACCATTATACACGCACACAGCTTGGAGAGTGATCACTAAAACTACTTGCCTCCCACACAGGTCACTGTCTACAATGTAGAGCCCAGATTAACATTACTTTACTATTCATTGTTTTGATTGGCATGCTTTATGGTTCCTGGAGTCTCTTGCCTAAGCAAATAGATTAGCTGTTACAGGAATGTCCCTGGTAAGAATCGTCAGCTCTTCAGTAGAAAACATTAACAGGTTGCACCCAGAGATTCTTCAAAATCATTGCCTCAAGAACCCTTGCCTTGCTCTTCCCACCACTCCTAAATTGCTAAATCATGAAATTTACTCAGTAAGAATCAGCCCAACCGCAGAACTGAGAGAACCTCCTTAAGTCAAACTTCCAATTCTCAGTAACTTCCAACCTTGCCTTCCTGCTCTGAGGTACGACCAAAGCTCTGTCGACATCACCACTGTAAACAAAAAAATCAGCTTCCTCTTATTAACTGGCTATGATGGTGATAGTATCGGGTGCCAATATTCTATTTGTTGCATCCTTGTTTTTTGATTTTTGGTTTTCACATTACTGCCTTTTAATCTTTTCTCCAGAGAGCCTCATAAAAGCCAAGTAATGCCGTCTTGAGTGTTTTCTGTGACCTGAGGCAACTCGGTGTGGAGCAGAGCCAGTATATGCAGGACAGTAAGATAATTCTACATTAAACTAATTTAGCAGGAGCTTGGAAGCAGAAGGACCACTGACAATGATGCTCTCCTTGACCAAACTTCAAACCAGGCTCTTCTGAGCCATCTTCAGCCAAGTCCTGCCAAGTCAGCTAAGTGAGAATTCCTTCCACCCTTGATATCTGACCAAGTCCTTCATCCCCCCCACCCCATGTTTGATGTGTAAGTTCTTGACCTGCCTTTAGCAAGAATCCTATTAATTTGTCAGGAATCCCCCTACCCTTGATGTCTCCTCTTGCTAATTTTCCATTTGCTGACCCCCTCACTCTGACAGTTGGCTGTAAATCTCCAGCTGACTTTGCTGTATTTGGAGTTTAGCTTAATCTCTCTCTGTCTCTAACTATAGTAGCCTTGACTGAAATCTTCTGTACAATTTTAACAAGCATCAGAATAATTTCTTCTGTGACACCACAAAAAGCCTACCTAGATGTCACTGAACTCTTGTGGAGAACACTGGACTTTCCACAAGTTCTGTAATGAAGGATGGATAAATCTCATTTGAAACTAGATTGAACCTAGCTACTATCTGGAAAGCACAAGGCAGGATGTGGCAAGGCCCCCAATAAAAGTTATCTTTATACTCATCTTAGGAATCAGCAGGAGTTAGTTGAGCGGGGGCAGTGGCATCAAAGGCCATTCCGATGTGTTTCCATCAGTGAGAAAAGTTAGTTACATGATAGAAATCCCACTGCATGAAATCTAAATTCAGCTAGTGGAAGGCAAGGGGGGAGAGTTATTAAAAATAAAACAAACAAAAAAACAACAAAAAAAATCCACCTTTTTCGTTTTAAGATTAAAATATGGAAACACAGGTTATTGCTTTCGTATGGATTTTTAACCTGGCATAATTCCCTCATCTTAATGAGGCTGAGGCCCAGAAAGTAAGCTGACTAGCAAATGGTAGATTCCGAGTAGAGCAAAATCTAGTTTCACATCCTGTTATTTTTCTACCACACTCCCTAACTTCCTATTATTTTTCTAGACAAGTTCTTGTGAATTACTCTCTCAAAAATGAACAAGACTGAATCCTTTAAAGATAAGGCCTAATCCTCAGAGTTGTTTAAATGAACCATAATGCTTAGCACTGGGCTGAGCTCATAAATCATCTCAGCAAAAGTTCAGTAAATTGATTTTCAATCCTGCCAAGTATCTGCACTAACTCTGATAGATCCACAATAAATGGTAAGCTGACTGCAGGCAATATTCGTAAATTACTGCTTCTTGTTTCTGACAATGTCACTCAATCCTCTAAAAACAAAAACAAAAACAAAGTAGAATGAGATTAATGATGAGAAGAATGATGACTCTGCATAATATTTTTGTCACTCGGGATATATGAAATCAAAGGAAAAGAAAAACTAAAACTTATAGAGTGCAGACTACTGTTCTAGAATCTTCAGAGTTCTTTGCTCAATTCATAAACTTCTGAGGAAACCACCACACTTAGTTCTTGTAAAAGGGTGAGTGGCATTTCATGACCACTCTGGCCTCTGTCCAGTCATCTACACAATCTAGTTATCCACTGTAATCTAGATCAATAACTGCAAAGATAAGCAGGGCCATTCAGATCACTGTTTTTGAGAACTGAACTAAAAAAGAAGTAAAGTAAGGGCATGTAGGTGGCTCAGTCGGTTCATCGGCTGCCTTTGACTCAACTTATGATCTCAAAGTCCCGGAATGGAGCCCCACATCCGGCTCTCTGCTCAGCTGGGGGTCTGCTTCGTTTTCTCTCTCTCTCTCTCTCCCCCAACTCATGCTTGCTCTCTCTTGCTCTCTCTCTCAAATAAATAAATAAAATCTTAAAATAAAAATGTGAAAAGAAGTAATCCGCCAATTGATTATGAGTAGAAGCAAAAGGGTATACTGGGAAACATAAGAAATAGTTGGCAGTGTGGTTAAGCCCAAACCACAGGCAAGCAGCAGTTATAGGAGCAGAATGATCAAGAAGTAGATGGGGCGCCTGGGTGGCTCAGTGGGTTAAGCCGCTGCCTTCGGCTCAGGTCATGATCTCAGGGTCCTGGGATCGAGTCCCGCATCGAGCTCTCTGCTCAGCAGGGAGCCTGCTTCCCTCTCTCTCTCTGCCTGCCTCTCCGTCTACTTGTGATTTCTCTCTGTCAAATAAATAAATAAAATCTTTAAAAAAAAAAAAAAAAAAAGAATGATCAAGAAGTAGAGAAGTAGGGTCAGTGGAGAGAGGAGACCGAACAGGAGTCCAGAGAGAAGCAGACCCAACATGGCAGGCACAGCCCATGACCGTATATGAGAAGCAGGTGAAGCTTGTTTTGCAAGTTGCTTTCATATTCATGGATCTTCAGGGAACTTTCCATTTCACCGAACACACCTTCACAATAATTCCTTTTACTTGAAATAGCTTGAATCAGACTCTTTTTTTTTTTTTTTTTTTGGCAACAAACAAATCCGGGTGAAACAAGGGCTAAGGACACACTCCACGGGTTCTTTCAAGGCATTTTCTTTTTTAACCCTCTTAACAGACTTGCAAGTTAGTTATAATTACCACCAACTTAGAACACGAAGATCAAGCAACCTTCAGAAATTTGTTTAAATTCACCTAGCTACTGAGTGTCAGAATGGAAAATCAAACCCAGGACTATCTGGTCAAAGATCTTTTAACTATTTTTGTTTTTAAAACTAAGATACAAAACAAACAAAATAAAATAAATTTTAAAAAGCTCTTTGTTCAAATTCAGTAAGCACTGTTGGGTTCCATATATGCCAAAGTCGTGCATTTAGGTAGTTTTATTTTTTTTTATTTTAATTGGATAGTTTTAATAGATGGGCATCTGAGCTTAAAAAAAAAGAAGAAGAAGAAAGAAAAGAAAAAAGAAAAAAAAAGGATGTCCTTAACTTTGGTCCAAAACTACTTCCTATTATTTTTCTAGACAAGTTCTTGTGAATTATTCTCTCAAAAATGAACAAGACTGAATCCTTTAAAGATAAGGCCTAATCCTCAGAGTTGTTTAAACGAACCATAATGCTTAGCATTGACTACTAAATTTGGTCCAAAACTACTTTAAAAAGTAAAATATTTCAATAAGAAAGAGGAGTTTAAACGACTTGTGTGTTTTTTGAATTGTGCTTTTGACTTTTCAATGTAAATGCATAATCTGTGAGATACATTATGATACATTAAAAAACAAGTTGTAAGCCATGAATTCTAGGATGATTTCAGAAGAGATCATAACTGATCACAATCAATCACTTAAATGAGGATGAAACCCATCAGTTTTGGCAGGATTTTTCAACCTCATGCTGATGCATCACATGAATTAATTTGTAAGAGAAGGTGGATTTAGAAGTCAATCTTGAAATGGCCCCTCAGCCCTCTACTTTCTAGCTGTGCAGGACGCTAAGAAAGTTCCTTTAACTTCTGATTTTGGGTTTCTCGCCTCTAAGAATAGTCATGAGTATAGAACAGAACCTATCTCGAAAGTTTCTGTGAGGGTACATTCGAGACCTCTGTTAGTGGCAAGCGTACAATCAACACTTGGTAAGTACTTATTTCTTAATTTTTTCCTTAAAGTTCTGTAAACTTTTGACTAGGAAATTTAGACGCACTCCAGCTTTTCAGCACGACACACTTGTTTGCCTCTAGAAGTGAACTGTCCTGCTTCAAAGGCCCCAGAAACGTTTGTGGTGGTTTCTTACATAGTGGAGAACGATTTCACAGGCACAGCCTCGCCTGAAGTACACAGTTTCTAAATAATGTAGAATTCAAACCAGTATAGGGAGTTCAGTGTCAAATAGTTTTTAGTTAACTTCCTGTCTGCTCATATTCCTTTTGAGGAAATCTCTTCTAAAATGACAGGAAATGAAGACGAGAGGATTAGGACACTAAGAGGAAAAGAGGAGAGAAGGAGAATAGAAAACCTGGGACAAGAGAGGTTAGCTTCTGTTTGGAAGACAGGAGTGGAGGACTGGCGGCTGACAGAGATGATAAAAGTAGGCTGCCACTTACTGGCCGCACGGGAGAGTGTCAACAGGACTCAAGACCCAGAAAACCCTGGGATTTGGGCACTGTGGGAGGACGGAGAGAGAAGGAACTAGAGACACCGGGACTGGGTTAGAGTTGGGGGAAGGGTGCTGCCCTTCACGGGGCCAGGCAGCCACTCTCGCCTCTACCCTCCCCCACTGAAGAAGGTTGGTTAATCTCTGCACAAATTGAAACTGAAAGGCTACTCATTCAAGGCAAACAGAGCACCCTAAAAACACGAATGGAACTGAAAGGCCCTAGCTCCTCTGGCTCTCTCCCAGAACTCCAGGATTCAGGCAAAATGCTCTCCTGCAGGACAGGACTGACACCCTGAGGAAAAATGCCTTCCTTTGTTGACACTGTGGAGTCAGCCAAGGAAAATCCCTAATCACTGTTGATCATGCCTCAGGGAGGTCTACCACGTGAAGGCTTTGTCCTTATACACAAAATTTGTGTATTTGTGTATTTGTCCTTATACACAAAAAAATTTTCAGTTATTTTAACCGCCTTAAATTTAATAAGAATGGATGACCAACAGTTAGGCCTTTCAGGGGAAGACTCTAGTATAAAAAGGACCAAACCCAGAAAACAAGCAATAAAAAATAAAGGAATGTAGACAGATACTATAGAATGTAGAAGACAACTTAAAAACAAAAACAAAACCCTTAACTTACAGCCTCAGAGATAGAACATGTGATATTACATCAGAGAAGGAGAATAAGAAGGCATAAGAGAACAGCAGAAAACTCTGAGTCATTAGATATTAAAATTAAGACAATAGAATAAATTGTCAATTTTAAGGGTGAGGATACTTTTTAGAAAATTAGAAGAAATATAAAGAATGGGAGAAGAGAAATGAAAATGAAGGAAACAATGCAAAAACAAACCAACCCCACAGTATCTCATCGACAAAAGTCAAAGGAAAGGAAGAGAGAGAAGAGCACACTACTAACAAAAATGTACAAGTACGTTCCCCAGCACTTAATAAAATACATTGTTTTCATATGGAGAGTGTCCACTGAAAGCCCCACATGATAAATTTGAAAAGAACCATAATAAAGGAAATAACTGTAAAATTTCAGCAAGCTTGGGCAAAGCCATGTATGTCAGAAGCTTCCAGTGAGGGGAAAAAAAAAAAAATAGGTTGTATAGAAAAGATGAGGAAACAGAATGACAGTAGATCTTCTGTAGGCTGGAGGACCATGGAGCAATTCCTTGAACATCCTAAGAGAAACAGTGTTTGGCTTAGAAATTTTTTGCCAGACTATCCACCAAGTATGAAGGTAGAATAAAGACATTTTCATGCAATTAAAGTTCACATTAAATTCATTCTGCCCTTTCCTAAAATACTACAGAAATATGTGCTCTTTCAACAGAGAGCAAAATTTTTAAAACAGGAAAAAAAAAAAAAGGAAGAAAGAAAGAAAGAAGGGAAAGAAAAAGATCTGGGATGCAGGCAAAGGCGACTCAGCCCAGACAAGACCAGAAGCAGAGAGCAGGGGACAGCTTTACCACAGGACCACAAGATCCACAGTCCTGAACAGAGCTGTAGAAAGGTTTGGGGGAAACATAACTGATGTATTATTTGATGGATTTTTGACTATGTAAAGCATTCCTTGAAGATATTGAATAACAGGTAAATAGGAAAATTAAGAAAATGGAATGATAAAAGGACAACTGTTAACTTCAAGACAAAACAAAAACAAAAACATACAGATGTCGTGAAAAGAAAGGCCATCTGTACCCCAATGTTTATAGCAGCAATGGCCACGGTCACCAAACTATGGAAAGAACCAAGATGCCCTTCAACGGACGAATGGATAAGGAAGATGTGGACCATATACACTATGGAGTATTATGCCTCCATCAGAAAGGATGAATACCCAACTTTTGTAGCAACATGGACGGGACTGGAAGAGATTATGCTGAGTGAAATAAGTCAAGCAGAAAGAGTCAATTATCATATGGTTTCACTTATTTGTGGAGCATAATAAATATCATGGAGGACAAAAGAGGAGAAGGGAGTTGGGGTAAATTGGAAGGGGAGGTGAATCATGAGAGACTATGGACTCTGAAAACAATCTGAGGGGTTTGAAGTGGCGGGGGGGGTGGGAGGTTGGGGTACCAGGTGGTGGGTATTATAGAGGGCACGGATTGCATGGAGCACTGGGTGTGGTGAAAAAATAATGAATACTGTTTTTCTGAAAATAAATAAATTGAAAAAAAATTTAAAACAAACAAACAACAACAACAACAAAAACAGCAAATGTTTTTCATATAGGAAAACTTATTCACATACATTCCTTGGACTACGTTTCATGGTAATCGGTACATGAACAGTGTCATTATTTATTTGGCTCTATGTTTATTATAACTTACAGTCCCATTCACTGATTTAATAAATAGTTACTGAGCATTTACTATACACATGTACTAAGCTAGAAGTAGGGAATGCATATGTGAAAAAGGGGGTGGTCCTTCTCTTCCTGCCTCCTGCCTCCTGCCTCCAGGGAGCACAGAGTCAAAAAAGAGGGACCAAATGTTAAAAAAAAAAAAAAAAAAAAAGGAATTATAATCTCAAAAGTGTAGTAATGACTAAAGGGTGTAAAGGGTAAGGTGCTGTGCTGGGCACAGAGAAGAGACCACCTCTGTCTGGCAGGGCCACCAGCAGCAATCCTTAGAGCAGACTACAGTTGCCCCTTCAACAGGGAGGTGGTTAGGAGGCACCCAGCCCCCTCTGCAGTCAAAAATCTGCTGCCAAAGCGATCTTGTTCAAGGATCAAGTGTACTCTAACTGATGCTGGTCGTGATGACCTTGAGCTTCCCAGAAAAAATTGTTTGAAATTTCCCCATCTCCCAAAGCAGAAAAATACACAATTTCCCTTAAAACTAGTCAAAATTAAAAAATATATTAAGACTTCAGGATTCTTAGGAAGACGGCTGACCAGAAATATCCCAAGGGTATCCGTTAGTGAAATAGGCTGGTCAGTTCTAACCTGTGGTCAGGGTTGCAGCTCGATCCAATGTCGAGTTTAGCCAACTCGAGCTTGGAAGGTAGGAAAAGAACCCAGAGAAGGGAGCTTTTGGGAACGCCGGAAAAGAACAGTTGAAACCTTTAATCTTTTCAAAGGAGAAAAATTCTTCCCTTAATACAGTTCATTGGTTCATAGTTTATATTTTGAGCTTTCTAGATGCTATGCTGCACTTAATCTAACTATATATATATATAGGGTTGGGGAAAGGCTGACAGTAAAGTTGAAGACAAAATGTGTAAAACAGTCAAATCATCTACAGCAGAAAGCTCCTCCTTAATATACTACCAGGGGTCAGGAATGAAATATTAAACCATATGTTCTGATTACAGGACAGAAATGTATTTAGAGAGCATATGTTTACTGCCATTCACCCTCGAGACCTTGTTAATGATGAGTGTAAAGATTTTTTCAAGAACACATAAAACCCCAAGACCAAATTTATATGAGAGGAGAAGACAGGAACACGATTTGGGAAGTTGGAAAGCTGTCGGTGGTCGGTGGCCAATGACTTAGCAGATCCGAGAAAGCTGAATGCCAAGTCAGCAGAAGGGACAGCTGAGGGACTCATTAGCCATCGTAATCCCTCAAATGCTCCAGAAGTGGGGTAAGAGCTGAAGGGTATTGGCTGAAATACTCAGTATTGGCTGAAATACTCAGAAGCAGTGAGTTTCCCAAATCTTCTCAATCATACACAGCTAGCGGAATGAATCGTTCCTCCTGGATGATTATTCTCTGGAGACGGTAAACCAGGTGGAGTTCAGAATGAGGCTACCATGATGAACACAGGGAGACTGAAGGAAAGTGTACATCCTGGATATTGAGATTCCCCACTCTCCCCCCACACTGGTTCTGAGATGATGACAGCAAGGCTCACCCATTCTAGGGGGTAGATGGGAGATCCTTCTTTAGTTGACCAGCCCAAGCAAAAAGAAGCGAACATGAGATGATTCCTAGTAGTGAAGTCCACCGTCAACACGCTGCACTCACGGGTAGAGTTTCTGACCCGCTTCTCAGTGTACTCCCTTCGCTCTGAACCATCAGCAGAGATAACAGGTGGAGGTACTAACCTTGTGTTGGAACATCTCCTGTGGAAACTGTTGTGAAAGAGGATGTTCAGAAGAAAATAATGGAGGAAAGTGGAGGAAGAAGGAAGAGGAAGGAATTACCGTCTGCTCATTTTTTTGAGGTAGGAGGTAAAAATCATTTGAAGAGGGCAGATGTTAACAGTATTAGGCTATTTATCTGGGAGTGTGGTGACATTGGCTTCTGTAAACATTGGAACAGAAGATTCTTAAAGACAGTGAGGAGCACAGCAGACCCAGCTGACCCTGCCTTAAGGGAGGTGAGAAGGAGAGATGCATAGACTAATTCCTGAGTGGGAGGTTTCAGGAGCGGCGTGGTGGAAGACCCAAGTAGACGAGGGAGTGGAAAGAGATGGTGAAATGGGTGAGATTAGAGCCATAGTAATAGAACTAGTCAAGTGATAGGGAAGATGAGAGAGGTTGTTGCATTGAAGAACCATGGGCAAAGGTCAGAAGGTCTAAGGTTAGCAAAGAGTAGGGGCTCAGAGAGTGCGGTATGCTAGCTCAAGTTTCTGAGAGATGACAGAAGAGTTTCCTATCTCCTGTCACCCAGGAGGGAAGACCCCTTTCAAATCCTTCTTTCATTAAACTGTCACTGCTTGCCTCAAGTCAAATTTTATTTTCCTTATAAATTTGAGTCTGAATTGTTTGTATTATAGAACCAAGATCTGATAGTGTGTCCTCTCCTGTAAGTGTCCTGTGGTGTATTTCAATTATCATTTTTTCAAAGGGGGGAGGTGGGAATAAGCTGGTTCCATGCCCAGCGCAGAGCCTGACATGGGGCTCGATCTCATGACCCTGAGATCATGACCTGAGCCAAAATCAAGAGTCAGACGCTTAACTGACTGAGCCACCCAGGCATCCCACCATTTATCATTTAAAAATGTTTACTCCATATTATTCAAATCATTTCCTTCCCTTTTTTATCACCTGCTGGGTATTTTGGGGGATGGAAGTCCATTGTCTTACTGTACGTCCAAGGTGTTTATTTGCATAGCGCTTCATTAGATTTTTGATTGCTACTTCATCTCGAGTCTGATGAAAGTCTTGGACAGTTGCTTGCACCAAGCAGGACCTACCTGAGGTCACCTTCCCCATGTGATGTGGGAATATACCTTCGCTTCTGAAAGCAGAGTAGGTGTGGCATGCTGAATCATGGCCCGTCCCCCTCCCCAAAATGTCCAGATCTTAATTCTTGGGTCCTGTGCTTATTATCTAACATGGTATATTAGTTTCCTAGGATGCTTAAGAAATTATCATAAACTTGGTGGCTTAAACAACAGAAATGTAGTCTGTCACAGTTCCGGAAGCTGGAAGTTGGCAGTCAAGGTGTTGGCAGGGCTTACTCTCTCAGAAGGCTCTAGGAGAGAATCCTTCCTTGCCTTTTCCAGTTCTTGGTGGATCCTTCTGTTCCTTGGCTTGTGACAACATCTCTCCAGTCTCTGTCTCCGTCTTCACGTGGCCTCCTTCCCTGTGTCTCTGTGTGTCTTTTCCTGCCTCTTACAAGGACACTTTCCTCAATTTTAGGGCCCACCCTAATCGAGTAGGATCTCATCACAATTCTTAACTGCATCTGCAAATATCCTCTTTCCAAATAAAGTCACATTCTAAGTTTTCAGGTCAACAAGCAGTTTCTAGGGCATTGTTTAACCCACTGCATATGGCAAAGACTTTGTAGGTGTGATTAAATTAAGGATCATGAGATTGGGAGACTAACCTTCACTATCCAGGTGGGCCCTAACTGCCATCACAAGCATCCCTATAAAAAAGAGGCAGAGAGAGACTAAACGCATAGAAGATTATCTATTCCCTTTAGTCAGCCGGCTCCTGTAGGAAGGGAATATACCTATTTTTGTTAACCCTTGTACTCCCAACATTTGATACATTATATGTACTCAAAAGATATTTCTTAAAGAGTTAAAAAATTTAAAAACTTAAAGTTAAAAACTTGTAAAAAATTATTTCTACCCAAATAGGTTAAGTAAAATAATAATTACTCTTACTTGGTGAATGTATTTAGTGGCTTTCTGTCCCCCTTTTAAGCCTACATGGGGGAAAGCACCCTACTGCTGTCCTATTATGACAGGAACAGAAGTTTGCAGCCGCTCCTTCACAGGGAACAGCCATTTGGATGAGTTTTGAAATGCTTTTCACACTGGGCCAGGACGTACAACGGTTTCTTCAATTTCTAAAGTTAATATGGTAGTAACCTGAGCATTCAGAGACTTTAATACAAAACTACATTGTGCTCCTGGTGCATTCCCCTCTGATTCCCAGCTCAAGAGCATTTTTGGCCTCATTCATTGTGCCCCATGGGTGTAATGGCTACGCTTCCTCTTAATATAGCCAGAGGTAGCAGTGCACAGAGGAGGAAGTCCCCGCCAAGTTGGCCTGGTGAAGTTGGAGGCAGTTTCAGAAAAGAAATGTTCCTATCAAGAGAGCTTTTAGTTATTTTTTAGTGGTCATATACTCTGCGACTCTAGGAACTGTTTCTGAATTTGTATGTAGGCTTAAATGTAAATAACCAGAGAAACAAAAACCCTACAGGATAAACATCCAGAAAACATAAGTTTCATTTAAATTTTTCCATGGAAATATACCTTATTAGTTTGCTAAGTCTCCTTTATCACCAACTATGTGGCTTAAACAACAGAAATCTATTGTCTTAGTTCTGGAGGCTACAAGTCCAAAATCAAGGTCCCTGCGAGTTTGGTTTCTTCTGAGAGCTTATCTGAGAGCTATGCCTCCCTGGGAGCTTCTGGTAGCCTCAGGCACTCCTCCTTGCTTGCAGATGGCATTCTCTGTGGCTTTGCATCATCTTTCCTCGTATTTCTCTGCTTCTGTGACCAAATGTCCCTTTATCAGAACACCAGTCCTATTACAACTCGCCTAATGACCTCATTTTAACCTGATTCCTCTCTAAATGCATTCTGACATATTGGGGGGTTAAGACTCCTACACTTTTTTCTTGGGGAGAAAGAATTCAACCTGTAACGCTGTAATCTGGAACCCCCAGCGGCAGATCGACTATTAGCACCGCAGGCTGCAGGACAAGGCCGATTTGTGGCAGCCAACACACTGGCCAGTGGCTGCTCGACTAAGCAAGAGCATCACAGACAGGATAAGCTCAGCCAGCAATAGCCACATTCTCTGATAAAAGGAGTATTATACCCAGAGAAAGGACTGAGCCTACCCTTGGGGCTTCTCAGTTTCATTTGTGTCCTTAGATAGCAGCACCAAGAATGTGCCAATTTTCAGAAACAAGGGACAAACTATTGCTCTAATCTCTTAAAATTTTCAAGATCAAATTAATTACTCAGTTAAGGAATTAAACATTATGAAAGTGGTTAAATGAAACTCCATGTAATTTAGCTATTTCCTTAGAGAAGATAATTAAAAAAAAAAAAAAAAAGAAGGACTTTATCTTCTCGTTCATTATGGGAAATGCACATGAAATTGTCCTGACTGGTTGAAATTCTGCATGTGCAATCTCACAGTTCCAGGTTTTTTTTTTATTGCATAAGCCCCATCAAAGATGAACTTTGGTATTAATTTGTGGGATTTTTCTGATCAATGTTTTCCTGCCTCATTAGAATGTTACCTTCCTTATGGGCAAGCTCTGCATTTTTATTATTGTTGTTTTGTTATGTTTTAAGATTCTCAGACATGACCACAGTGTTGGGTCATAGTATAGCCTCAATAAATATTATGAATGAAAGAATGGGGTAGTGAATAGATTCATTTGTTATTTCTCAAATGATTCATTACTCATTCATGGCCAATAATACTTATTATTCCGCAAGTCAAGCTTATGAGGTGCCAGAGAGGTTTCAAGGATGAAAAAGAAGTAACAGTTTCTCTGAAAGAGTTTAGGATTTACAAATAGAACTAAAATACACAAAAACCAGGAGATACAGATCCAATATGCAATGTGGAAGCATGAGCCCACTGAGAATAGACTAAAACACTAATAGGCCTACAGAAGAGGGAGAGACTATCATATTCTGAGAGCAGAGGAAGTTCATGAAGGAAGCATTTGAGGTAGGTCTTAATGAATGAGAAGGATTTTGAAAAATAAAAAATGAGAGAAAAGGAGAAATAGGGAGAGAAGGGACCAAAGTGATGTTTTTATAATAGCAAGTAGCTATATTGTCAGGAAAACAAAACAAATAGAAACAAGGAGCTGTTGACAATAAAAATACAAATTAGACTGGGACCTTCATTTGTTGAACTGAAGAGTTTAACAATGTATCACCAACGAAGTGGCTCAAACAACAGACCTCTGTGAAAGGAGACAGTAAAGATTTTTCATCAGGGCGGTGATATGCATGGTTGGAGCGCTTCCTTGGGAAGATTTAGGGGCAGCAGTGGGGGAGAAGGCTGGACCAGAAGAGAGGGCCATGGGGAGGATCATTCAGGAAGTCAGGTATAGGAGTGCAGGCCAGTGGGACCAGAAAAGGGGAGATCATTTTTGTGGGGTCTGAAGCCTACACAATTGGACAGTTTAAGTAATACAAAACCAAGTATTAAGTATTTACTTAAAGGAAAAAATTCATGAAAATTACATATTTTTAAAAAGCTAAATATGAAAAATTGCGAAAAAGATCAGATTTTTTTGGGCGCCTGGGTGGCTCAGTCATTCAGCGTCTGACTTCAGCTCAGGTCATGATCCCAGGGTCCTGGGATCTAGTCCCACATTGGGCTCCCTGCTTTGCGGGAAGCCTGCTTCTCCCTCTCCTACTTCCTCTGCTGTGTTCCCTCTCTCGCTATGTCTCTCTCTGTCAAATAAATAAATAAAATCTATTTTAAAAAATAAGATTTTTAAAAATTAACAACCTGACACACACTTATAACTTTTTTTAAACAAGTAGGTTCTGTGCCTACCATGGATCCCAAAACGGGGCTTGAACCCCTAACCCTGAGATCAAGACCTGAGCAGATCAAGAGTTGGGTGCTTAACTGACTGAGCCACCCAGGTGCCCCAGCATTTTATTTTCTTCTACATTTTGTCTACATACTCATTTATGGTCTCTTCCTAATGAGAACAATACTGTAATGCAATTTTCTATAGGGAGATCAGAAAGATAATCCCCCCTCCCTACAGTCTAATTAGCCACAGTTTAAAAAAAATTATTGACAATTTAGAAAACTCTCTTCTAAATTTACAATTTTCCACTGGTAAAGCTACATTAAGATGGATTCCAGTATGATGGAACACACGAAACTTTGCTCAGAAAGGTACAGGCTATTGTTTGAGACACAGGAAATCTAACAATTCTACTTCACACATTAGCTGTCCGAAAAGAAAAAATAAATAAATGGTTCATTTATAATTATATATATTGTGCTATTGAACATATTCTTGACAAGGCAGAACTTGTTTTGACTAGGCATTGATGAAAATCAAGTCCTCCACTTCTAACTGAACACATGTAATGATTGAATTCTCCCACACAAGCTTTAGGCTCTATGCCTTTCAAATCTTGTGCTTCATTCCCTAATTCTGACAGTGCTGGACACCTGAGAACACCGTCGTTATCAAGATATGACCTCTGCTTTGTTTTACAAGGCCGGCTGAGTCAGCCTAGTAGGTAATTGGGGTATTTCTGGAAACAGCTCCTATACCTGAGAGTCTAGCAATAAATTAGCTGCACCAGGAAGTGACTAGGACCCATTGAACAGACCACACTAAACCCACCCTAAATACCCTCCAACTCAATTTCTTCCTGTCTCTATCACAAAATTCTGTGATCATTTTGGTGCCACTTGACAAGGAGGAGTGGGTTTTGCCGGGGGACATATGATGGAAGGGATATTAAAATGGCAAGAGATGGTAGTCTTAATGACTGCAGCTAATTTATCTAATTTCTGCAAATTTTATGAAAATGCATGACCCATTGAACAAATTGCTGGAGCCCTGTGACTGTAAGCATACTCTAATATGGCCCCAGTGGTCCCTGTGTCCTAGAATTACTAATCCTGTGTAATCGCCTCCCCTTGAGTGTAGACTGGCCTAGTGATTTGCTTTTAATCAATAGAATGTGACAAAGGTAATGGGATTAAGTTACATGCAATCCTTATTACCTTCCTGGTAGCATCCTCTTTCCTTGCTGGCTTTTATAAAGCGTCATACTGGGGATGTCCATGGGGGCAAGAAACTGAGTGTGGGTCTGCCCATAGCCAGTTACAAAGTGAAGTAGGAATCCATTAGTCCAACAGACTGAAGGAAGTGGAAATCCGTGAACTACAGGACATAAATTGTGATATCAATCTTACCCCAGTTGATCCTTTAGAAGAGATCCTAGGTCTAGTCAACTCCTGGACTGAAGCCCTATGAGAAATCTTGAATCGAAGGATCCAGATAAGCCATGCCTTGATTACTGAACCAAAGAAACTGTGAGATCAAACATGTGTTGTTTTAAGCTGCTACTTTGTGAAGTAATTTATTACATAGCAATAGAAAATGAACACAGGTCCCTTCCAGGATGGTGGGATTGGTTTAAATGAAGGGCCTCAAAACTTAATGTATTTGCTTCATGGTAAATCTGCCTTCAAAAATGAGCCTGAACCGGAGTTGTGGCCTTGGGAACAGTATTAAAACCTCACATAATCATGCTATAGACTTCACCAATATTTGTAGCATTTTATCCCTGGGCAGGCAGCATGAGTTTGGTGCTGGAGATTGCTCAGTTGAGTAAAAGGGGAAAAAGAAAACCATCTGCCAAGTGTAGGAGGTAGGGGAGAGTTTAAGGAGAGAAAATGCTTCTTTGAACCATTTTTAAAAATTAGGACTTCAACCAGAAATGATTAACATATATTAGGGGGATCAGGGCAGACACCCAAAGGTAGAGAGCACACATTTAACAATCTCATCAGTCTCATTTTATTACTTTTTTCACCCAAGTGTGGCAGCTTTGGTGTGGAAGCCGAGAGAGGGAGAGAGAGAGAGAGAGAGAGAGAAAGGTAAGGGCTACCTAATGGTAAAGATTTGTGATGTGATTAGGGGGTTCCGGCCCAGCTGAATGGCAAGGGAAGTTAGGAAAAGGTGAGACATCACAGAAGAAGGGGGCAGGGGTGGGGGTGGGAGAAAATGGCATGGTCAGAGACGGCATTCTTGAGTTGGAGAACCTGAATCCTTTCACGGGAAGATGATAGGTCGAGTTTGGCCACACAAACATGCAGCTGAAAAGGAGGGAAAAGAAAACTCACTGAAATTTAAAGCAAAAATTAGGACACCAGGTTTTCAAAATTTTCACCAATAATTTTGAAAGTTATAAAAGATTTTTAAAAAGTTATAAAAGATGGCTGTAAGGACAAGGTACTGAAAGATGACTATGATTCCCTCTCTCTCTGCCTGCCTCTCTGCCTACTGTGATCTCTGTCTGTCAAATAAATAAAATATTAAAAAGAAAAAAGAAAGAAAGATGACTGTGAGTTGGATATTTTCCATCAGCATGGTCCTGCCCACTTTTCACTTCTGAAAAGATTTTTTTTTTAATGTGGCACAACTAAATTGATAGTGTCAAAAACACATCCTATTATTCAATTTAAAAATATAAGAAAGGAAAATTATAACCTGTGCCCTGAATCCTTTCTAATTTAAGAAATCCAAATAATGTTTTCCCTATCATTTAAGAGTGTATCCTTCCCAGAGTGCCTGGGTGGTTCAGTGGATTAAGCCTCTGCCTTCGGCTCAGGTCATGATCTTAGGGTCCAGGGATCGAGCCCCGCATTGGGCTCCCTGCTCAGGGAGCCTACTTCCCCCTCTCTCTCTGTCTGCCTCTCTGCCTACTTGTGATCTCTCTCTGTGAAATAAATAAATAAATCTTAAAAAAAAAAAAAAAAAGAGTATATCCTTCCCTTAACAGCTCCATTACGTAACATTTAAATGACTTCAACCAAATGATTCATTAATAGATGCCATAAACAGATCATGTGAGGCTGGTTATCAGTAGGGGCATAAAGTCACAGTTCTTGTGATTCTACAGGGAGAAAGGTTAGATGGGCTGTTTGGGCCAGGGATCGTTCTTCTGGGTATTGGAGTAAAAATCTCATCAAGACTTAGGGAAGCTAAGATCTCAAAGCTGAGTGCTGAAAGGAAGTGGAGGTTGGTAAGACATGGCAGCAAGTCTGAACTAGTCTCCACTAATATAGTTGTAAGTTTAATAGTGAACCATCTCCTTGGAAAGGAGATTAGTTTTGGATAGTAGCTATTTTTAAGGATTTAGATAACTTCCTACACAATGGGTAGGAAGTTCTTCATTGTGTCATAATTGAAATTCCCAGACTGGCTAGCCCATCAAAGGCAGGCACTGGGGTATGTCAGATGAGGGCTATGTCACTGAGAAGCAACAGGAGGGGACTGGCCTTGAAGAGAGCTTCCATTTTGGCTTGGGTATGGTAACAGGCGCGTTAACCTTCCAGCCCTGGTGGTGGCAAGGGCAGTTTCCCAAAGGGCTTGAGGCAGAGTTCCTGGCACAGAGGTAGCCTGGAAAAGGCGGCAGCTGCCAAGTTTCCTCTAGTCCTCAGCGGGAAGGAAAGCAGCCTCGACAGCAGGTTTTTTCATCAGGCCAATTCTGTTACGAGGTTTTGGGCTTTCTTCCTCAGAATGAGCCTGAAGTCTGGTTCGCTAGCCTTCCCAGCAATTTTGAGATTGTTGAATATGCTTTGAATAAACTCTCTTTTTGCTTAATCAGTCATAGTCATTATCTGTTGATTGCAACTAGGAACCCTGACAAACATTTCATATTAGGGTGGGGAATATCACAAGGACCTCTAGATAGCATTTCTAAGAGAATTCTTTTCCCCAAAGACTGTTTCACTGTACGCTTCTCAGTGGGCCATGGGAAGAGGACAGCTACATATAAATGATTAGGGACGGGGTCAACAACCCCCTTGATTCAGACTACCACCCCAGGATGAGAAAAGGGATGGAGAGTCGATAAAACCTGGCAGAAGACTTTAGTCATTTAAGAGCACATTTATTCAACGCATCGCTTAGAGAATGATTACTACGTGTCAGCCTCTTTCCTGCACCCTGGAAATAAAAGTGCGGGGAAAGTGACTTGGAGAAAGAGGATCATATAAATAGATAAATCACAATGTAACACAATAGGAGGATTTAAAGTAACTTAAATAATGTGCTTGGTAAAAATATAACTTATGATAAACCTGTATTAAGTGGCCACATTTTTAAAATTTTTTTATTATGTTCAGTTAGCCACTATAAAAGTCCATCATTAGTTTTGGATACAGTGTTCAATGATTCTTTAGTTGCATATAAAACCCAGTGCTCATCACAACACGTGCCCTCTGTAATACCCATTACCAGGCTACCTCATCCCCCTACCCCCTACCCCTCTGAAATCCTCAGTTTGTTTCCTGGAGTTCTTAGTCTCTCATGGTTCATCTCCCTCCCTAATTCCTCTTTTTTTTTTTTTTCTTTTTTTTTTTTTAATGAAATACAAAAGCTATAAAGGGAGATCACTCTAGCCTCTTTACCCAGAAACTTCAAAGGATTGGCAGACTGCCTCAAAAACTCACAGCTTTGCCAGCCCCACAAAGAGTTAATAAGTTGTTTAAGGAACAGCCTTCAGCTGAATAGTGGTAGAAAAGTAAACAGGAAAATACTGGAGAGAAGTGAAACAATGTTCCACCAGGATGGTTCAGGTGCAGATCTCATCAGCAGCAGGGTGGGGGTAGGTTTGGAGATGGAACAGAGACATTATTACTCCAAGTGCTAGAGTATTAATCTATTTTTGCTCAGGACTAGGTAAAGAAGGGTGCCTTTTTGGTAAGGGAAAAAAAGCACTTTGGGGTCTCCTCCATGACTCTGAGGCATGGAAATATCTATATTTAGAGGCAAATTTGCCTATAGTGAATTGTAGGGAAGAGGTAGGAGACAAATGAGGAGAAAGGGGCTCACTGGTCAGAGGTGAGAAGAAGGCAGGGTGTTCGGATTCCTTTTTTACTTTCTGATGAATTACTGGGTCACTTTACCAAATAAAGGAAGAGGGTAGAATTTGGAAATCCAGCCATGGTTGGTGGGGGTAGGGGTTGGGGGGATTGGAGAGGCCACTTAGTAGCTATAAGTTGATTCGGTGATTAAAAAAAGATACTGAGTAAATAGTACCAGCTATAACTGGAAAAGTAGTTTGTCATTTTAAGTTGTCTAATTTACATCCAAGAAATAATTTATGTAATGAGAGTCACTAACTTTAAAAAAAAATCTATGAAAACATTAAAATGTATGTAACTATATTTGGCAAGATGTTTTGTAGTTGAGAAAACCATGCCCCATATACTTCACAGATACAAAAATACAAACTAGCATAAAGCATGTAATTAGATTTTAAAATGGCAAATAGGAAAATAGTACTGAATATATCTAGTCAGGCTAAATAAAAATTACTTGTAATTGGAGAGAAGAAGAAGAAAGCTTTTCTAAACTCTGTCAGTTGGTTCTGAACCTTTCAGTAATATTAATAATAAAGAACGGCTATTTTGACAAGGCAAATACTAAAAAGTTAGCTGTAGAACTGTAAAATTAACTTTCACCTTGGAAACAGAATGACCTGCATTTGAACCCCAGCTTCATCCTCTTCCTAGCTGTCTAAGGCTCAAATGTGACAATGTTTGCAAAAATGTGCCGTAAAAGAAAGCAATACAAAAGAAGAGCATTGGTATTAAAGGTGTTGTTTCCAGAGAAATGGAGTTCACAGATAAAATGAATAGAGGATCCCATCCTTAATCAGAAGAGAACCAATTTCCTACCCTGAAATTGAAGGCATTTCTTTTTAGTGGTGTTATAGAATTGTTCAGATGTGACATTGTGGTAGGCCACTTTAAGATGTTCCCTATGATTTCTTCTTTCCAGTATTCACATTCTGTATAGTCCCCTCCTACATTGTACTGGCGATGGACTGTGTGACCAATAAAACATGGCAGAGTTAGCGGTAGGTCAGTTCGGAGCCCAAGTCGAGAAGACACTGTGGCCTCTTTGTCTCCGTCTCCGATCTGTTACTCCACAGGAAGCTACTGCTATGTTGTAAGCTGCTGGATGGAAATGTCCATGTGGTAATGAATTAAGACCTCGGGTAAGAGCTGCACAATGAGCTTAAAAGTAGATCCTTAACCTGTCAAGCCTTTGGATAACTTCTGCCACAGTTAACTGTGGCCCTCCCAAGAGACCCCGACACAGAACCACCTTAGCTAAGCTCTTCCTAAATTCCTGAACTCAGACACTGTATAAAAGAAGAGATGCTTCTTGTTTAAGGTGCTAAATTTGGGGATAGACACATACATATATTTTAAGCATATACACGAGATATATATATATATATATACACACACACATATATATGTGTATATATATATAACTAAGATATATATGTGTCTTAGTAATGTAGCAACCTGGCTGAACTAAACTACATTTACCAGAATTCCCTTTTCTGTATGTTTCTGGTTACACTGGGCCCAAATCTCTTGTGGGAGATTTGGTGGATGGAAGTGAGAGGCAGCCATTTTGGAGCACACAGGCTTTGTCTCCTGTCTGCTGGCTCAGATAGGAGTTGGAGTGAGGCAATGGCTGGGCCTGTAACAGCTTCATGTTCTCCTGGATCTTTTTTCAGCTTCTCTGATGCCTGAACTAGGTGTGTGTTTATGTCCGTGAAGAAGAAGTTGGCTTAGGTTTCAGTCTGTCCTCATGGGTTCTAGCTCATGCTTTCGCGTTCTAGGTTGTCCTTGCTTCTGCCACTTTATATCCATTTGTCCTCCCTGCCTGCCTGCCTGTGCAATTCTAACCCCAGCTTCAGTCATGAAGACAACAGCCTTCTGTTTAGATACTCCTTAGCCAACTTAACCAGTTAAGTAAGGATCAAATCTTTATAACAAATTCCTACACACACATATAAACACATATACACACACTTGGTTCTGGTTACATGGGGTCACTCAGATCCATCATCAGAAAGGTAGAACTTTGTTGACAGGTTTAAAGAATAGGTTATGTCATTGGTCATTTTCTCTCACTTCTGGTCCTCCCACTGCCAGTTTTCTAGCCTTTCCCTGGCGATGCTTATACAGGGAACAGCTATTATACTGTCTTCTCTAGGAGTGAAACCTAAGCACTCTTGAAAATGAAACCATATCATTGGAATGGTGATCATTAAAACGACATTAAATGAGGAAGATGCTGAAAATGTCAAGCGTCTAAGGAAAAAGGAAAAGACAGAAGTTTAACAAGACTGTTGCTTCCGCTTCTGGCATAAAAGAAAGAAGATACTCTGCTGCCTCTACTCTCCTCCCACCTGAGGATGAAGGCAGGAGCCCCAGCAAAGCAGTAGATAGGACGATCTGTTCCTAGGTCGAGCCTCACACTTGGTGACTCACTGTGTGTCTGAAAGGGTGGCGTGGGCTCTCTTCCCTATGAGGAAAATATCATTGTGGAGGGTATTACTTTATTTTTATAACTGGAAATATTCTAGTCTATAATTTCTAGGGGAGGAAGGAATTAATATTTTTGGTATCCACCATGTTCATGGGATTGTGCTAGCTACTTTACAGATACTGTTTCATTTCAGGCACAGAACAATGCCACGAGGTGGGTTCTGCCACTAACATTTGACAGATGACCAGACTGAGTCGGAGAATTTATGTAACTTGCCTGTAGATATGGAGCTGAGAAGGTCTATCAGACTTCAGAGTAAATACTCTTTCTATAAACTGCGCTGTTCTCTTTACAGAGACCTCAGTTCTGAAAAGAATATTTATACTAATGGCCTAATCTCCTCATGAGTCTGAGAGGAACAGGGATCTGCTGGAAATGTTTCTAAAGCACCTGACCTGCAACAGAGTCACATGCTCCAAGTATATTTCCGTATAATATGAATTCTGTTACGGGCCCTGCCTTAGCACCATCAATGCTCTCAAGAGGCAGCATAACACTGACATTAAGGAAATGAGTCCTGAAGTCAGACTGCATGAGTTCGCAGAAGTGACGCTTACTTCCTCCGAGACTTTGTAAAACGTTCCTGACCCCTCCGTGCTTCAATGCTTCCATCTTTAAAACAGACCGGGATAGTCCCCACATTGTGGTGTTTTGGGGATTAAATGATGTAGTTTGTCAAAAATCATAAACCTCATGTATGGAGCCCCTATGATGGGCTAGACATATTTCAGTGCTTTGCACAGAGTAACTCCTGTATGACCTCTCTGGGAGGTAGGCTGTGTTAGTACTCCCATTCTGCACATGATAATGCCGAAGCGTTTCGAGGCTGAATTACTAGCTCAGAGTCACCTGATCAAATGAGGTCACCTGGTCAAGTAAAGGTCAAGTACATTTTGCTCGCTTGAGCACTGCATTTCTCATTGTAGGAGTCAATGGGCTGCCCCCACCAGCGGGGCCTGTGAATATTACCCGCAGGATGCTGAAATGCATGAAGGTAAAAGAAGGTAAATGAGAATAATTCCATGCTCTGCAACAAAAACTAAATACATTTTACAGTCTGTGATGAAAGACTCCAAATAAGAAATCAGTGGAGATATGCGGGGCCATCTAACTGAGAGCTTGGCAACGGAAAGTAACCACGAAGAGGGATCTTGCGCTGGAGAGGTAGGTGATGAACACTGTTCTCTCAAGGGAAAGGGAAAGAAACGATGATCAGATCTTTCGAGAGCTGGATCTAGGAAGTGACTAGGAGGTAACATTTTCCCTTACCAACTGGGAAAGCAAAGCTGGTAACAGAGCCAAGCAGGGGGCCCCATGGCTTCTTGTGGGTGGATAAGAATGGGGAGAAGGTAGGAATCTGAAAGACTCCATGCCTGCTAGGACGCTGGGAAGCTGTGCCTACAGGTCGTGCTGATAAGAGAAATGTGGCGGAGTGAGAGCAGGGTAGTCTGGTGGGGTGGAGTGGAGCTCAGTTGCCACGTTTCCACCTTTGAAGGCCAAATAAGATTATGTTTCTCTTTCCCTGATAAAACCGTGATCAGCCTGCTCAGGAGTTAACGACAGTTCAGTTTTGATCTCAGCTCAAGTGTGGACTTCCTGTTTCGTAACATCAAGGCAGGACACATACACTGATTACTCTCCCGGGGGGTGGGGGGGCGGAGCTCCTGGGCTAGAGGGCCCCTGGCTTCATTCCCCCAGACCTGCTGGGTGTTTGTCTGAGAGCAGTCTCTATCAACAAAGTCTGTTCGGACTGAAATCAAGCTGAATCATCAGACTGAGGCTGACACTGTTCTTCCGAGCAGTCGCCGGATGCCGGGGCAAGATGACTCAGTCTATCCTTCCTGGTTCCTGTGTCCATAAAGTCCTTGAATTAGCTGAAGAATGCAGCCTAAGCAAATTCCAGTTCTTTACTCAGAGAAGATGTGAATTTCTCTTTTACTCTCTATTCTTCTTTTTAACTCTTTCTCCCCATTTATCATTTGGCTAGATTTATATTCTCTGCCCTACACTTTATTAAGTTGCGTTTCTCTTTGTCAGTTTCAGAACAATACACATTTGGGTTCTGGAAACAAATACTTTTTATAAAAGATTTTATTTAATAAAAATTAAATAAAAAGATTAATTTAAGATGTTATTTAAATAAATAAAAAGAAAGAGACAGAGCATGAGCAGGAGGGCAGGAGGCAGAGGGAGAGCAGACTTCCCGCTGAGCAGGGAGACTGATGAGGGACTTGATCCCAAGACCCTGGGATCATGACCTGAGCTGAAGGTAGGCACTTAACGGACTGAACTACGCAGGCACCCCTGGAAAAAAACACTTTCATATACCTATATATGAAGTCCTTACTTTGCACACAATTCCAACACAGATACACTTCAATTACCTTGGTTAAATAACACAGTTGAGTTCCTGCAGCAGCGCAGTTAAAATTTTAGTGTTCGCAGTATATTTACTGAGTAATTGCATAAAGTACAAACCGAGCCGCTAGCTCCTTGGCTCACAAATCACTGTGCAAATAGAAGATGCTAGTCATGATCAATGACCTTCATATCACCTTTCTCAAAGGCTGTTAGGACTTGGTGACCACACACAGGTCATTGGGCCCACGCGCAGAAAGGAAAGTACACAGTTGCACAGCTCCCTGGTTTCCCAGCAGTCAAGAGATCGTGGAGGCCAAGCAGTTTAACTTTTTCAAAGTACGATGACTGTCACTCTGTTTCTCTCGGGGACTTGAAAATGTGAAAATTTGCTTTTTACTGCCAAACACAGCTTCATTAATCCAGCCAGTGGGCCAGGGGGGTGTTTTCACTTCGAAAGCCCACTTTTGTCAACGGACTTTAGGACAGGCTGTTGATATGACAACTGGAGACCATGTAACTTTAACCGAGTTTGGGAGAAATGTGTCATAAGGCATGCAACTGAAAACATTTAAGTATGTGGCAGGAAGTAAAAACAGGCAGTATCTGTGCAGTATGACAGGAACATTGACCACGCTGTGCAAATAACTCGGCAGGATTCGGACCAAAAGGAATAGGAGCTAAAAGAGCTGCCTGGGGAAATGGTGCAATTGCTACGGTGGAGCTGCCGGACGACCTCAGGGAAGGTGACCTCATAAATGAACAGAAAGAGGGAGGCTGGCAAAGGAAAAAAAAAAAAAAATGAAGAGGCCCCAGAAGTGACACTGGCAAAAAACATATCACATTAAAAGAATTCTCAGAGATCTTTCATGCTATTAAAAACCCAATGGGAAAACAGTATGGAGGTTCCTCAGAAAGTTGAAAATAGAGCTACCCTACAATCCAGCAATCACACTACTGGGTATTTACCATGAAGATACAAATGTAGTGATCTGAAGGGGCATGTGCACCCGAATGTTTATAGCAGCAACGTCCACAATAGCCAAACTATGGAAAGAACCTAGATGTCCATCAACAGATGAATGGATAAAGAAGATGTGGTATATACATACAATGGAATACTATGCAGCCATCAAAAGAAATAAAATCTTGCCATTCGCGATGACGTGGATGGAACTAGAGGGTATTACACTGAGCAAAATAAGTCAATCAGAGAAAGACAGTTATCATATGATCTCTCTGATATGAGGAAGTTGAGAGGCAACATGGATGGTTTGGTGGGTAGGAAAGGAATAAATGAAACCCCATGGGATCGGGAGGGAGACAAACCATAAGACACTCTTAATCTCACAAAACAAATTGAGGGTTGCCGGGGGAGGGAGTAGATAGAGGGTGGTTGCGTTATGTGTTACAGACATTGGGGAGGGTATGTGCTATGGTGAGTGCTGTGAAGTATAAACCTGGCGATTCACAGACCTGTACTCCTGGGGCTAATAATACATTATATGTTTATAAAAAATTAAGGAAAAAAACCCCAATGGCTCAAGTGTTGGTTCAGTTGATCCAAACTTAGGAGTTATGACAGTTCGCCACGGTGGAATACAGATGCTCACTCCATGTCATAGGATGAGAAGAAGGCAAGCACTGTTCAAACTACTCTTGATGTGTATTTTTAAAAGAGAGAAAGCACTTTTGTTTTCAAGGTTTTGAATGCTCTAAATTACAGTGTGCTAAATAAATATTAGTTTTACTGTTTTTGTGATGTACCTATACATCTAGAACTGGCAGTAAGAGAATTTTTAATGTTTTAGCAAAAAATGTGAAAGAATCCAGAAAAATAAAAAATTTTCTCATCCATCATTCAATGGCTTCTCATGGCCTCAGCCTGCAGAGTCCTCATGCTGCACAAAGGGAAGATTGCTGTGTGTGTCGTATGTCACATACATACATATTTAAATGCATAGGAAGATCTATCTGTTCATTTCCTTAACAGATACTTATTTATTTAGCATCAACTATTTGTACCAGACAGTGAACAAAAAAAGTCTCAGTGCTCATAAATAAATTTAAAATATGGCTAGAGATGACAAAAACTGTGAAGACAAGTAGAGCTTAAAGATACAGAGTTCAGGGTGGGCAATGGTATTCTGTTTTTCTACAGTGTTGTCCCTGTAGGGTGACATTGAAAAAGACTTGCAGATACCTGAAGGAAGAGAACTCAGGCAAAGGAAAGAGGAAACACACTATCATTCTCTCTTATTTTAGTGATTCTACAAAATGTTTTCTGGTTCATTCAGGAGCCAGGTCTTGATGAAGTCTCGGACTACAGTTGTGAGGTTGTTGCTCTTTCTGTGAGCATGTAGAATGGTCCCCATGTGATGAGTCGTAACTAGCTGTGCCTCCAGACCAGTGTAATAGTGCGCTGATTCATTTTCCACCTTATAATTTCCTGAAAAAGCATATTGATTCATATTCTGCTTGGTTTCCCAGGACATAGTTAAGTAGAGGTCATTCAGTGGAGAATGAGTAGTTTCTACTACCCAAGTGTTATCTCTTTTATGCCAAACATGTTATAGGTAACAACTCTCACATTTATTATCTTTAAAAAAAATCTTCAGTTGAAATTCATAGATGTTTCTAGTTTTTTGAGGTATATTATCAACTTACTAGTCCTTATCGATGTCTATATTGACTTATTAGCCCTAACTTATATTTATTCATTTCTACAATGAGGGCATGAACTCTGATTTTTTTCCCCCACTGATAGATGACAATTGAGTAATAGATGACAATATGAGAAAAAGACTCATACTGAGTAAAACAGAAATTAAATAGATACCACATATTAGTGATCTATTGCAGAAACAAGTAAGGAGAAAAATACTTAGTCTTATGTATGTGCTAGGAATAGCTTTAGGTCCATTTATTAGTTAAAATTTCAAGCAATCTATGAATTGTTGTGGATACCGTACACTCGTCGAAGGTGCCATTACTCTTGTAGAAGAAGACCAGACTCAGTGAGCTGACAACTGGTAGACCTGGCATTGAAACCTAGGCAGTAGGGCTTCAGGGCCTTTATTTGAAATCACTGTCTTAATCAATATATTGGACCAAATTAAAGGGCCCTAGAGTGTGAGAAAACATGTCTCACAGAGCTGAAGAAACATCTGGGGGCCGGAGGCAGAATTTCTCCGTAGCACTTCACCTTCCCTACCGTGGTTGTTGCTCAAGAATCATTTTGCTCCAAGCGAAGCTCATTCAAGTAGAATACTGATAAAGGTCAAAGTTCTATATTCAGCTTAGTAGTCTTAGAGAGAAGACAGATTGGATCAATTGAAATAATAAATGTACACACAAAAACATGGTTATGGCTGTGGAACAAAATGCCAGCTATGAGAAAGTTTAAGAGAACGAGTTATTGGGATGCACACATAACACACACCAGTTAATATACACGGATGCTCTCCGGGTACGGCAGACACTCGAGCCCTAGGTATAAATCATTATGAATGTTTCACGGGACTCATGAATAGGGAGAGTCTAGCTATTAAAATCAGAAAGGTGGGGCACCTGGGTGGCTCAGTGTGTTGAGCCACTGCCTTCGGCTCAGGTCATGATCCCAGAGTCCTGGGATCGAGCCCCATGTCGGGCTCTCTGCTCAGCGGGGAGCCTGCTTTCTCCCCTCTCTCTCTGCCTGCCTCTCTGTCTGCTTGTGATCTCTGTCTGTCAAATAAATAAATAAAATCTTTAAAAAAAATAAATAAAATAAAATAAAATCAGAAAGGCTATTATCTGATCCACGAAGGGTTTTAGTAATATATACAAATGTATGTTTTTAAAAATGTGACATTTGGGGCGCCTGGGTGGCTCAGTGGGTTAAGGCCTCTGCCTTCGGCTCGGGTCGTGGTCCCAGGGTCCTGGGATCGAGCCCCGCGTCGGGCTCTCTGCTTGACGGGGAGCCTGCTTCCTCCTCTCTCTCTGCCTGCCTCTCTGCCTACTTGTGATCTCTCTCTGTCAAATAAATAAATAAAATCTTTTAAAAAAAAATGTGACATTTACTTAAGACACACTTTTTGTCACAATCACTTAAATTATTAAGAAGACCACAGGTTTTAAGGTGGCCACGGTTATGATGATTCACAGACCTGTACCCCTGGGGGTAATAATACATTATATGTTAATTTTTAAAAAGTATAAAATAAATAAATAAATAAATAAATAATCTGTTTAAAAAAAAGATGGCTACTGTTAAAAGGAATTTCAGAAGATGATGTGGAGATTATTAAGCAGGCTTTTATTCTGTAACTTCTGTGTCTGCAAAGTCTGCCTTTCTGTGTTGAGTCTTTTATTCTGCTCACTAACATAGCAGTTTAGCTTTTCCGTGGAAGCTGAAGGTACAACAATAAAGCAGTTCTCAAGTATATATACAAGTGAAAAGCACCCCTCCCACTCCCCAAGTTCATCTCCTTAGGCAAGGATACTGAAGGATGCTTCTTGGGAGGAGGAAAGTGATTTCACTTTCAAATAATGCTTATGTATGCTTAAAACCCTGAAAATTCTGAAATTATTCCTTTCTTAGAGCTGATGTTAAATGATGTGGAAGACCGAAATTGAGTAATCTCTGCCTTCAAGAATCCTGACATCTTTTAGAGGGGCAATGGGGCACTTTTGAAACTCCTTATGTTCCATGACCTTAGAAAAGATCTGAGGAGGAATTCTAGCTTCACTATTTAAGATGATGAAACTTAATATATCCCTGAATTTCCAGCTTTGTTGCTGGTGAAATGGGATGATAATAATATCATTTTGTAAAACCTCTGTGAGGATTAAAAATGTCTAATATGCTCAAAACTTAATAGGTCAGACACACAACTGCTGACCCTCTTTTCCATCAAAACAATTTATCTTCCCATCAGCCTTCTTCAACTTATTAAACAGTGCTAACTTCCACTTAATTTCTCAACACAGAAATGGAGGACTTATTCTTGATTCCTTTCTTTCCCTCATGCCTACATTCGGCGGCGCATGAGCAAGTCACTTCAGTGAGGTCCACATCTGACTTCTGCTTACCAGCTCCCATTCTCTTTCCACAACAACTCAATAGTTTCCTAAGGTCCTCTCTGTCTGTACCCTTTCCCCCACTTTTGTCTCAAACATGACAGCCAGAGTGATATCTGAAATGCACATAATAGGGGCGCTTGGGTGGCTCAGTCAGTTAAGCGTCTGCCTTCAACTCAGGTCATGATCCCAGGGTCCTAGGATCCAGTCCTGAATTAGGCTCCCTGCTCAGCGGGGAGTCTGCTTCTCCCTCTCTTTCTCTATCCTTCTCTCTCTAAAATAAATAAATAAATCTTTGAAATGCACATAGTAGATCATGCCATCCTCGTTATGATTCTCATAAAGACATTTGATTTTCACTCTTCAGCACCTATTCTGCTTACCGATCTATTACAGTGAATCCAAGTGCATACTGGAATAAGACAGAGTTGGAATCTGTAGGCCACTTAGTGCTATAGCTATTATAAAGTTCAGTTTTCAAATCTGTAAAATGGGGATAAATTTATTGGTGGGGGGGATAAGAAACAGTACATGAGAAGTTTATAACACAGTGTCTAACATATAGTAGACTCAAACAAGTTACCCGCTTATCACTGCATCTCAAATGGTTGGTTCTAGACTGTGGTCCTTTCATTCCTTGGAAGATCCTCTGCCTTCAACTTTCTCTCTGATTGTTCCCGCCATCGTGTTCACACCCCCTGTCTGCACTGGCTAGCATCTTCATCCTCCATTTCTCAGTCCATTTGAGATAAAGCAAATGCTTTGGAACAAACTAGAATCATTATTCCATTTCTCTATAAAACCACTGTTTATGTTCTTAGGAAATTTGGTTTCTATTTTTTTTGTACATTTTGTTGCTGCACATTTAAAAAAGTGTAATAAAACCAGAAAGGGCAAAGAACGCACATGTTTGAGGTCAATGATGGCAAAAGAAAAGTGGGCTACCGAACCCCCTGGTCTGACTCAGAGTGGCCATTCTTAGGTTCCAGTGGTTCAGACTGGGTTTCTAATTTCAGTCCTCCTGAACATGGGGTTTTCTTGTCAGACTCTTCTCGAGTCTTTTTTTTTCCCCCTTCAATTTAACCCCGTTTCTAACCTCAGTCAAGCTATCATGCTTCTCTCTCTTGTTCTCTGTGGACACAAGGCTCCCTCTGTTTGCTTTGAGAAGCACAACCCTCAGACTTCAGGCCAAGCAGAACGCTGGTTATTCTAGACCCTCTGCATAGTGCCTTTCTCCCTTCCTTTTCCCTCCCATCCCATTTTTCCTCTGAGTCTCCTGGATTCACCAATTTTTTTTTTATTATGCGTGTTTTCTAGTTTTTCATAATACCTGGATCATAAGTATTCTATTTAATATGTAGGCCTTTATAGATTGGAACAAATTAATATTTACGAGCATGCCTTTACCAAGGTTAAGGATCATAGTATGTTACTCTGCGAAGGATGCCCAGATGGGTGATTTCATTTCCTTAGATCCTGAAGGAAACCAGGCTCTTTACTGCTAGTGGCTTCATGGGCCCTACTGCTCCCTCTATGCTGCTAGCTGGTCACCAAAAATTCTGTCCCTCTTATGCTTTGTGACACAGCTACACTTCATGCCAGCCTTTCTCATAGTTATTTATGATTGTCTTGGTACTAACGCAATGTCAGTACACATGACGTGTTTTCTTTTCTGGTTAAGTCTTTTAAGAATAGGACAGGCTTCCTACACACTTTTTTTTTTTCCTATTTTGCCAGCTGGATGGGGAAGAGAAAGGGGTTCTAGAGAATAGAACCTCCCAAAGTGAGGAAAAGTCTTAGTCCCTGAATTTCTAAATATGGAGAAGGTGCTGAGAAATAAATTCATATATTTGAGCTATTTCATATTTGAGGTCTATTTTATACAGCACTTAATGTCATCTTAACACAGAAGGCAACCTGATTCTTGATGCTTTGTCAGAAATCTGTTTTCCTCCCTTCCATCCTCCCTTCCTTCCTTCCCAGGAGCAGGAGAGACTAGGTAGGGAGAGACAGGTAGGGGCTATGTAACCAGGCTTTCAGAAATCCCAGGTGTAGAGAAATGCTGCCTATGAGATATTAACCAGAGAGAAGGGAACAATCTGTTTGTTCTCATGATAATTACAAGAACACCTTGTTTGTTCTCGTATTTACACGAACACCTTATTTGTTCTCATGTATTTACAAGAACATCTTTGCGTGTTCTCATGACAGTTGTAAGTCCACCACGTTTATTCTAGATATACACAGGATATGCTCATGATATTAACAAATCTACCATGACATTGACATGAAAGTTATCAAGTTCCCTGGTCAGTTTTCTATAAAGGTCTGCCCAGAAAAACCTTCAGTGGCAACCCATCCTGGACCCCTCTCACTCTGGAGAGCTTGCCTTCCCGGTTCTCACCTTCATTTAAAAAACTTTCACTTCACTCTTTTGTGTCCTTGAGATTCATTCTTAACTGCATGAGACAAGAACCGTACAACCCTTCCTTCGTTCTTTCCTTCCTTCTTGCTTTCTGCTTCTCTCTCTCTCCCTCCTCTGTCTTCTTTTCTCTCCCTCCCTCTTCTCTCCTTTTTCCCGTCCCTTCCTCCTTTGCCTCTCCCTCCCTCTCTCTCTGTCCTTCTTTTTTTTTTTTTTTCTCTCAGACCTTTTAGGATCTTCTCAGTGTTCCCACTATTCTGAAATTTCATTATGGTATACCTGGTAAGTTTTCAGCCTTTTTGCAGAGGACTCTGGATTTTTTTGTAATCTGAAAATTTATTTCTTTCGTTTCTAGAACATTAACTTGAATTATTTCATTTTTACCTTAATGTCCTCCCCCACCCTCTTTTGGAAATCCTAATCAATCTCCTGAACTGATTCTCTAATTTTCTTGTACTTCTTCTCCTAATGTCTATTTTTTTTCTACCTTTTCCTTTGCTTGGGAGATACTAATGATTCCTTGATTCCTTTCACTAAAATTAGTCATAGTAATTTCTGCATTTTGACAGCCAAGAAAACTTAGCTAAGAGAGTTCTTCTTCTCCAGCAGCAGCAGCATTGCAGGTAAATTTGCTTCAAATTGGCCTGTTTGGTTTTTTGTTGTGTGTTTGTTATTTGTTTTTTTGTCCTATTTCATGTAAAGAAAGAAATGCTGTCTGCAGGAATAGGCATTTTCTTTCTCTCTGTTTCCATGGGTAAATAAAAAGCTGCTGCTTTTTATTGTGTGTTGACTTCAGCATGACCTGTATCAGTTAGGATAGGCTAGATGATACTTTAGTTATAAATAACCTGAAAAATATCAGACCCTCAAAGTAACGCTGCTTTACTGCTTTTTCCCACATGTTCATCACAGGTTGGTAATGGCTTTGCTTATTGTGGTCAGTCAAGGACCAAAAGGAAAAATAAATTTTTTTTTTTTTTGAGGTCTGGCATTGTCGCAGAGCCCAGAGCTATCACATCACAAATCTGTCCACAAGCCATTGGCCAGATTTAGTCACACAGCTTTATCCAAACACAAAGGAGCAAAGAAGCATAAATCTACAAAGTACCCAGAAGGGGAAGAACAAGAAGCAGTTGTTCAACAGCTCTAATGGCCTACTTTAAATCATGGAAAAAAGATACATTGAAGTAGAATAAGTATCTATACACCTACCTACCGGACCGACCTATCTAGCTATGTATCTACCATCTATTTAATCTACCACGTGTCAGAGACCCAAGGTACACCTGTTTATTCAGTAGATACAAATACTTATGTATTTGATTTTTTTTTTAGATTTTATTTATTTATTTGACAGACAGAGATCACAAGTAGGCAGAGAGGCAGGCAGAGAGAGAGGGGGAAGCAGGCCCCCCACCAAGCAGAGAGCCCGATGTGGGGCTCGATCCCAGGACCCCGGGATCATGACCTGAGCTGAAAGCAGAGGCTTTAACCCACTGAGCCACCCAGGCGCCCCTGTGTTTGATTTTCTCTGTATGCTTGTATCCAGAAGGCCACTGGTGATTTTAGATTTTTTATCTGTAGAAAGAAGAAACATTGACTATAATCATCAGCTGCCTTTCTAACACCTTCTAAGAAAAACTTTGTGCTATGTTTCAGTTAAGAGGTGATAAGATTTCTTAATCATGATCCAAACTGTCTTTAACAAGTTTCAACACAAACTATAAATAGCCATGCAATACCATCTGTTTCACAAAATTTGGTGTTGGTGATATATGAAGGAGAAAGTTACTTGAAGTTGCCAGCATGAAGCTCTTCAGAACTGTCTGCTGGACCTTGAAACCTATGCTGGTATATTTTTTGCTTTTGCCACGGTCTCCATAAACCAACCAGCATTATCTATGCATAAATGAGATTCAACATAAGCTTTATTTTTAAAAAGAAAATGAACACATCTTTACTAGTTGGGTCTAAATATCAGCCATGACTTTTTTTTTTTTTTTTGCTGTTATAACCTTCAGTCTTTATGTCTCCACAGGGAGTACAAACATAGAAGTAAAAACTTCCTTTAAAAATAGGGCATCGTTCAAAGTGTTGCCCAACCCCCATCAGCTTTATTGACATATAACTGACAAATAAAAATTACAATATATTCAATATATTCAAAGTGAATATATTCAATCAAATTTCCTAGCAAATTTCAATTACACAATACAGTCTTAGCAACTACAGTCCCAGTGCTGTATATTAGATCCTCAGAACTATTCATCTTACAACTGAAAGTTGTATACTTTTACCAACTTTTTACCAACTTCCCATTCCCCCTGACCTCCAACCGGCCAGCCCCAGGGAACCACCATCTCTACCTTCCCTCCCTCCCTCTCTTCCTTCCTCTTTACATTCCATATAGAAGAGATTTCATGTAGTATTTGTCGTCTTCTGTCTGGCTTATTTCATTGAGCATAACGTCCTCTAGGGTCATCCTTGTTGTCACAAATAGCAGGATTTCCTACTTTATTAAAGCTGAATAAATAAATATAGATATAGATATATATACATGCATATATATTTAACAATCCCATGTTCATTGCTGCATTACATATATATACAATATATGTATATGTCACATATATGTATAAATGTTGTATACTGTATATATTGTGTATATATGTGTATATATACTATATATAGTATATATCTTGTATTTATGTAATGCTGCAATGAATATGGGAGTACAGATATCTCATTGAGATAGTGATTTCTTTTCCTTTGGATATATACCCAGAAGTGGGATTGTTGGATCATATGGTGCTTCTATTTTTAATTTCTTGAGGAACTTCCATACTGTTTTCCACAGTGGTATTGATTGATTCCTTATATACTTTGCATATTAAACCTTCATTAAATATATGGTTTACAAATATCTTCTCCAATCCATAGGTTGCCTTTTCATTTTGTTGGATTTCTTTGCTGTACAGAAGATTTTTGATTAGCGTATTTTTCTTTTAAGATTTTATTTATTTATTTGACAGAGAGAGATCACAAGTAGGCAGAGAGGCAGGCAGAGAGAGAGGAAGGGAAGCAGGCTCCCTGCTGAGCAGAGAGCCCGATGCGGGACTCATGACCTGAGCCGAAGGCAGCGGCTTAACACAGTGAGCCACCCAAGCGCCCCATACCAAAGATTTTTGGTTTGATGTCATCACACTTGTTTATTTTGCTTTTGTCAAATCCAAAAATTATCACCAAGCAAGGGGTGTGTGTGTGTGTGTGTGTGTGTGTGTGTGTGTGTATGTGTATGTGCCGGTAGTGTAGAAAATGGAAATGAATTTTCCCATATATGGGGTGTGTGTGTGTGTGTGTGTGTGTGTGTGTATGTAGTGTAGAAAATGGGAATGAATTTTCCCATATATGTTATATTATAATTTGGTGGTTAGATTCCCAGATTTGATCCTAAAAACTCTCTTCCTTCTTTACCTTCTATTATCCATCCCCTTCCAAATCCAACTCTATCTTCTTTGCTAGCTTTGACTGGATTAGTAAGATTCTGAAGCATCAAATAAAATGAGGTCAGAGGAGGAGTGAGAGACAGCTGTGTTTACATGGCAGGAGTATCGAGCTGGAAGGTGGGATTGTAGTGACAAGGCAGCAAAGGGTAGTCGGTGTAAGGGAATCCTATGTGTCTATCTGGCACAGCCTTTCCTGTGAGAGTCCTCAAGTTTGGCTCCTGTACACTGAAGATTATCTCAGCAGGGTCACGGATCTGGGCAGATAATATTCATTCCCATGGTATTTCTCTCACTATTTTATCTCCTTATCTAGATTTGAATCCTGTTATCACATCTCAACCTGTCCTATGCATAATGGCAGGAGACACTCCATGGACTAAGAATAGTAACACATAAATAATACTTTGGTTTAGAGAAGGGAGTTTTTTCTTTATTTTTTAAATTTCAATTTGATTTAGTTCTGGATCAACTTGATTTAACATTGGATCAATACAATAAGATGGTTTCATTTTCAAAAGGAAGATAGGGCTTTTATAGTAAACATTTCCCTTTCATTCTTGCCCTGCCAACAAGTTCCCTTCTCCAGACTTAACAAATATTAAATATTTTTGTGTATCTTTACAGAGATATGTTACACATATACAGGTAAATGTGTATCTATTTATCTATCATTTAACCATCTATCTTACTTTCCTTTAATATACACATTTTCTTTGCATTGCCTTTTCCTTTAACATTATATCTTGGAGATCATTACATGTTCCTACATAATGAGTTACTTAATTCTTTTTTTATAATTTTTATAACTGTCAGGTAGTCTATTTTCTGAATGTACGTGATTTTTTTCACCACTTCTCTATTATTGGGTAATTAGATTGTGTTCAGTATTTTGCTCTTACTGAAAAATAGTTATATAATAACTTCATAAACATTATATAGAGTATATCTGGAAGAAACATGAATGGGTAAATTCCAGGATATATTCAGGACCCATGCAAAGGCATCACAGAATTCCACCAGTAGCATTATACAGTGTAGATGTTATATAAGCTTTATTGGCAATAACTTAGAAACAGAGAAGCAGTACAGTCCATGACATTGCCCCAAAGTCTCCTTTTTCTATAGCATGAGCCGGGTACTGGTGTTCTGAATGGACACTGGTTAAAGGTTCAGCAGATAGGGATCTACCCCTGGGCAGCAAGCTAGATGCATTGTACAAGTAATTCTGGGAGCGAGCTCTGCACCCACAGCATGAAGAGTAGCTCAAGTGCAATACTGAATGTTAAGTGGTCAGAGTGGCCATCCTGTCCTTGTTTCTGACCTTAGAAAGGAAGTCTTTATCCTTCCATGGTTAGGTATGAAAAATTGTCATAGTTTTGGGGGTTTGTTTGTTTGAAGATTCCTTTGAATGGATTGAGAAAATTGCTTTCTATGGTTTGGTGGGAGTTATTAAAAAGTCAATAATTGGTATTGAATTTTGTCAAATGCTCCCCCCCACTGAAATGATAATATGATTTTTTTCCTTTTATATTTGCGAGCATGTTTGATATTCAATATCAAACCCATCTTGTATTACTAGAATAAACCCTAGTTGTCACAATGTAGTATTATAAATTAATGAACTTGATTTGTGAATATATTTTTAAAAATATCTTTATGTCTAGGTTTATGAGTGACATTGGTTTCTAATTTCCTTTTTTATGGTAATGTTCTCTTATAGTTTAATATCAGGATTATGTTCCTTCAGCCTAAAGGCTACCTTAGAATGTTGGTCTGTTAGTGACAAATTCTCTCAGCTTTGTTTACCTGTATACATCTTGAATCCTGTTTTTGCCTTCATTTTGGAAGAATATTTTCTTTGACTATACCTCCTTTTTGGTCTTAGAACCCTTTAAACACGTCATTCTATTATCTTCTAACCTACATAATGTCTCACTAAAAGCCTGTGATTATTCTTATTATTGTCTCACAAATACAATGTGTGTTTTTTCCTCCGTCTGCTTTTAAACAGTTCTGTTTATCCTCGGGGTTCACCAATTGGACTGTGTACCCCTATGTGTGGTTTCCTTGGCCTGGGGATAGACAAGCTTTCGGATTTCTGGTTGGATTTTTAAAAAATTGAATTTGGAAAGATGTTTGCCTTTATTTAATTAAGTATTTTTTCCTGCTCTACTCTCGCCTTTCCACTTCAGATTCCAATTAGACATGTGTTTGATGTTAGACTGCTTTTTACTTTTCCAGTTGACATTTAGGCTGTGTTTATATTTTTAGTCTTTTTTTTTTCTCTGTGTGTTTCAGTTTGCATGGTTTCTCTAGACTCAACTTTAAGCTCATTAACCTTTATATGTAAAGTACATTATGGTTTACACTGACTCATGGTACTTCCAACAGAATTCAGGAGTAGAGACTTTTTCCTTAATTTTTGTGATCTTATATATGTACCTCCTTTTTCTTATGCTGAAAACCTCTGACAATAAAAGTATGTACTTTGTCCCATAATACACTACTCTCCAAATTACAATACAATTGCTACCACAACAGTAAGATGTCCCTTAAACACAGCTTAATATTATCTCATAGACCTTAGGGTCCATACAACTAAGGATATACAGTTAAATCGCTGTGCTGTAAAGTCATTGGTGTAGTGATGCCATCAAGAGATTCCTAGTTTTAATTGTTTTGCTTTACTTTAAATATTTGGGGATCAAAAAAAGAAGTGTTAATTAAGTAAATTAAGTAAAATACATGGTTTCAAAGTCAAACCTACAAAATACTGTATACTAAGAAATCTATTTTTCTTATCTCTTTCACCCTATCTCCTTTCTTTCTTTATAGATAATTTAAAATATAATATATATTATATTATATATAACCTTTCCATGTAGGGGAGCCTGGGTTGCTCAGATGGTTAAGCATCTGCCTTGGGCTCACATCATGATCCGGGGGTCCTGGGATGAAGTCCTGCAGGGGGCTGCATGCTCAGCGGGGAGAGCTCTGCCTCGGCCTCTCTCTCTCGTGAATAAATTTTTTTTTTTAAGATTTTATTTATTTATTTGGCAGAGAGAGAAATCACAAGTAGGCAGAGAGGCAAGCAGAGAGAAAGGGAGAAGCAAAGCAGGCTCCCCGCTGAGCAGAGAGCCAGATGCGGGGCTCGAACCCAGGACCCTGATATCGTGACCTGAGCGGAAGGCAGAGGCTTAATCCACTGAGCCACCCAGGCGCCCCACTCATGAATAAATTTTTAAAAAATTTCAAAAGAATGTAGAAGTATTCTCATATTTTCCCTTTAAGCTAAATAGCATACTATGCATCCTTTTCCCTTCCTTTACTACTTTAATTCAATATATCCTAGGGATAGCTCCACACTATATAGAAAATCCTATTTTTAACATATTATTTTTATTGTTTTTATTGACACGCAATACTCTTATCATGTGGATGTACCATCGTTTATTCAACCAGTCCCATAATCAAACACCTAGGTTATTTCCATTCTTTAGCTATTACAGTAAAATGGTAGTGAGTCATTTATGCATATTTATTTTCATATTTTAGAGTAGGTTCCTGTAAAGCGAATTGTTGGGTCACGAGGAAAATGCACATGTGCTCTTATCAGATATGATCAAATTTCCCTCGTTAGAGGCTGTGACATTTTGCAGATCTACCAGCTCTAAGTTAGGGGACCTGTTTCCCTGTAGCTTCACCAACAAGTAAATTTTCAATCCTTTGGATTTTTGCCATCTGATGGTGAGAAGTAGTATCTCAATGTAGTTTTAATTCGCATTACTTTTAAGGAATATATTTTTATATTTAAAAATAACCATTTTCTCAAGGGTAATTTTTCTTCCACATTTTTAGAAAATGGGAAAATTCTATTTGTGAAGTCTCCTCATGTATACAAAAACACAATTTAAAAAGAAGGAAACGTTTCCTTTCTTGCCAAAATCTTGGGGTTTTCATTTACACTGCAAAGGACA